>NC_049236.1:11565025-17128149 GCF_011100685.1 Canis lupus familiaris
TTTTTTATTTTTTAAAGATTTATTTATTTATTTATTCAGAGAGAGCGAAAGAGAGGCAGAGACACAGGCAGAGAGAGAAGCAGGCTCCATGCAGGGAGCCCGACATGGGACTCGATCCCGGGTCTCCAGGATCACACCCCGGGCTGCAGGCGGCGCTAAACCGCTGCGCCACCCGGGCTGCCCGGGAGAGAGAATCTTAAGTAGGTTCCATGCCCAGCATAGAACCAGAATCACAGCTCCATCTCACAAACCGAGATCATGATCTGAGCTGAAATCAAGAGTCAGACACTCAACTGAGCCGCCCAAGTGCCATGAATCTAGCAAATTAAAAAAATATATATCCTGAGAGGTATCTTCAATTCTTTAATAACACTATCCCTTAAATGTTTTTTAGTATAATTGAGGGAAAGAATATTTTCTTACCAGATTTTTATAGGATTTAAAAGAGATAATATACATGAAATAAATAATTTATCTCAGTGTTGGCACTCAGTGTGTTTTTAAATATTTATGCCTTTTAAATATGAGGACAAATAAGATTTGTTTTAGAGTTGTGCATAGGCAAAGGGATCATTTTAGAATTTGTGATTATCAGTTTGTTGAAAGCAGAGAATTGCCAAATATGGTCCTAAGACTTTAAGGATACCCAGAAAAATGTTCACCTTTCACTTTCTTTTCCTATTTTTCTTGTAGAGTAAGGATGCTAGCGTTACAGATAGCAGTAGACTATATGCTTCATCATGCTTCGTTAAAAAAGGCCTTTGTATTAGGGGATCCCTGGGGTGGCTCAGCGGTTTGGCACCTGCCTTTGGCCCAGGGCGTGATCCTGGAAGTCCCGGGGTCAGGTCCCATGTCGGGCTCCCCTGCATGGAGCCTGCTTTTCTCCCTCCTCCTGTGTCTCTGCCTCTCTCTCTCTCTCTCTCTCTCTCTCTCTATCATAAATAAATCAATAAATAAATAATAAATAAATAAATAAATAATAAATCTTTTTTTTTTTTTTTTAAAGCCTTTTAATAATACCACTTCTGGTTTTCATGAGATAAGAAAGATTAAGTAACAGGTTAGCCTAGAAACCAAATAATAGTACCTAGTAATTAAGCAAATTGCATTATTGCTTTTTTTTCTATTTTCAGTTTGGTTCCATATTGTTTCAATGAACATATTTCTGTAGGTGTAAAGAATTTGAAGATATAACCCTTTGTGTCCAAGTGCTAGAAGCAGAACAAAATGTGTTGTAGAAGTGAACGAAGCCAAGAACCTAGGAATGGATGTTAGGGATAGTTTCCCTTGATTCATTTCTTTATCTAACTGTCTACATTCAGTCAGGAAGTATTACAGATTTTTCTTCCTAAATATTTTTCAAATATCTTCCCTGTTCTCTTTATGTTGCCTCTTTAGCATCTCTATGTGGCTGGTAATCTGCTCCTCAAGCTTAACAATGGTCTAACTAGAACTTCTGAGTTTCCTCCAAGTCTTCTCTGCACTAAGCTTTATTTATCTCAATAAATGACACAACCTGATCATTTACTGTGCTTTCTCCCTTGTCTTCACGCCATACTTTTAATCCATTAAGAAGTTTGATTATAATGTATTCTGAATCTGACCGTTTTCATCACCTCCATTGCTTCAGTCATGGTTTTGTCACCTTTATCTCCAACCTCATATCAAATTTGTAACTGCTCCTTCCTGATTCTACTCTTGCCCCTTTACACAGCATTCACAGTGATCGAAAGAAAGAAAGAAAGAAAGAAAGAAAGAAAGAAAGAAAGAAAGAAAGAAAGAAAGAAAGAAAAAAAGGGGGGGGGGGGAAGCAAGCAAGCAAGCAAGCATATATAAAGAGTTGTAATCCCAGCCTACCATGCTTCAGTGGATTCCTGGTATAACCAGAGTGAATTTTATACTCCCTGATGTGACCCTGTTTATGCCTTCAGCCTCATTTCCCTCATTAGACTTTTCATACACTCTGCTTTAGCCACAATGGCCTTCTACTTGTCTCTCAACCTGCCACAGTCATTTCAATCTTGGAGGGAGAACACCAGGGTAAAGTACAAGGGGGAAGCAGGCTTCCCACTGACCAGGGAGCTGAACATGAGGTTCAATCCCAGGACCCTGAGATCGTGACCTGAGCTGAAGGTAGATGCTTAACCAACTGAGCCACCTAGGCACCCCAAGAGTCAGAAAAAAATAGAATCATTTAAGGAAAGGATATTTAAAAAGGATGATGGTGATAACAACTGAGGCTTTACCTCCTCCATGAAGGCTTTACCAGATCTTTCAGCTTGAGTTTCCCACTTGGTTCTCTGCTTGTTTATGACTGTATTTATCATACTGTGTTGTGATTATCTTCACCTATGTCTATCTTCTCTACTAGTCTGTGAGATCCTTGCTAGTGAGTGGGGCCTAGGGTTTCATCTCTACTGTTCTAAGGTAAAGCACAGGACCTAGGGAAATATTGCTTTGAACTATTGCAGGTGACTGCATTTAGGGACAAATTGATTACTGAGCAAATTTTGTTCTGAATAAAATTACAGTTAACTCTACACACTGGAATTTAAAAAGGCAATGTCAACAGCATGAACATGGGGAAAGTTTACAGATACCAAATGTTGGCAGGTTTAACCCAAAAGTTATAAGCTATGTATCAGTTTCATTTTGTGTTGTTTTTCTTATAGTTTTTCCTTTTCTGTATATAATCAATATTTAGCTTTCCATTCAAAATGCATGGGAAAAATTACACTTTTAATTATAAACATCATGGGAAGGTGATTATAAATGAGCAAATCTCAGAAATTATGAACACAATCAAATTTTTTTTTCAAATTAAAAGGGGAAAGTCTTGTTATAGACTGTATTACTCTTTCTGAGATAGGTAAGGATATGTTGGTAGTGATTTTTTTTTTTTTTAGTATAAATCACTATATCCAGGGTGTTTTTACTGAAATAAATTACCTTATTTTATCCATCTATTCCCACTTTTAGTGAGGTGCCGGAGGGTGGGATGAGATAGCTAGGGAAATGTTGGTGGGGAGTATGAACTGAGAGAAAACAAAAAAAATACGATTGACCACTCCAGGGACTTGAGCTTTTATTATGATAAACCATTTGCTTTTATAAACATATAGGATTTTCTTCAATATTGTGAATGTGTCAGTTCCTTGGTTTTGTTGTAAGAAATGCAAAGAAACAGTATTCTCCCCATCTACAATGTGAGGAGTCCTCATTGATGGTCAACTCAGGGTGCTTTATTATGACATAGGATGTGATCATGGAGCCCCTATTATTGGAAATGATAATAAGGAATGGAGAGGTTAGATAATGTGCCCAAAGTTACACAACTGATAAGTGGTTGAGCTAGGCTTTGAACCTTGTAAGTCTGATTTGCTATTCTGTAATCTATATTGTGATTCAATCCAATGAAACTACATTCAGGCTTATGGCCTAATTAAGAAATACAGGAGATCAATTAATTCATTCTTTCCACAAACACTTACTATATACCCATTGGGTATTCTTTGAGTAACTACTAGGTATTTTTCCTTTTCTCTGGGTTCCTATAACACTTCATATGTTGACACATAATTGTCTTATGTTAGCAACAAAAAATTTAAGGGTGGAAGGGTAGAGATCATATTAATCTGTATATTCCAATGTCTACAAATATTACCTATTCAATAAATGTTTGCTTAATTTATAAGCAAAAAAGATTCAGCAGTATGATCCTACGAGTTGCCACACTAGACTAAGTTTATAAATAGGAAGTCTAAAATCTAAATATCTTTGATTTGTGTTCACAGTTGATTTGCTTTAAGCCTTTTTCCTTACTGAGGTTGGAGTCACAGAGATCAGAATTCCAAGATTGATTTTATTCATTCATTCATTCATTCATTCATTCATTCATGAGAGACACACAGAGAGAGAGGCAAAGACACAGTCAGAGGGAGAAGCAGGCTCCATGCTGGGAGCCCGACATGGGACTCGATCCTGGTTCTCCAGGATCACGCCCTGGGCTGAAGGCAGCACTAAACCGCTGAGCCACCCTGGGCTGCCCGAGATCAGAATTCAAATCCTAGATTGACCACTGACTAATATATAAAGTTGGACTGTTCTTGCTATATTAATTATTTATTTGCTGTATAGTAATTTTACCCACAAATTTGGTGATTTAATGTGCATATGTATTATCTTACAGATTCTGTGGGTCAAGAATCCAGGCATGGCTTAGTTGGGTCTTCTGTTTTAGGATTTCTCATAAGGTTTCAAACAAGCATCAACCAATCTCATCTGAAAATTTGACTGGGGAAGATTCTCCTCCAAGCTCATATACTTTAAAAAAAAATTTTTTATTTAAACTCCAGTCAGTTAACATACAGTGTGATAGTTTCAGATGTACAATATAGTGATTCATCACTTCCATAAAATACTCAATGCTCATCACAACAAGTGCGGTCCTTAATCCCCATTATCGATTTCACCCCGGATCCCCTGTCCACCCCCCCACACACAGTTTGTTCTGGTAACCATCAGTTTGTTCTGTATAGTTAAGAACCTGTTTCTTAAAAAAAAAAAAAAAAAAAAAAAAAGAACCTGTTTCTTGGTTAGCTTCTTGTTTTGTTTCCCTTTGCTCATTTGTTTTGTTTCTTAAATTCAACATATGAGTGAAATCATATGATGTTTGCCTTTCTCTGACTTACTTTGCTTAGCATAATAATATCTAGTTCCATCCATGTCATTGCAAATGGCAAGATTTCATTCTTTTTTATGGCTGAATAATATTCCATTATATATATGTTTAAATACATATCATATCACATCTTCATTATCCATTGATCATTTGATGGTCACTTGCTTACATGGTTTTTGACAGGATTCAGTTTCTTGTAGCCTAGTTGATGGAAGGCCTCATTTCCTGTTAACTAGATGCTGCCACAGTTCCTTGCTACATGGGCCTCTCAAATATGGTTGTTTGCTTCATCAAAGCATGGAAGTTGGAAAGGCAATATAAGAAATCTTTGTAGCAATATGGAAATTATAATCCTATGTAGCCTAATCATGTAAGTGACATCCCACCATTTTTTGTCATATTCTATTGGTTAAAAGCAAGTAGCATCCTATCCACAGCTATAGGGAGGGAATAACACACAGATGTGAATATCAGGAGGTGAGGTTATTGGGTCTATTTTAGAGTCTGTTTGCCACACTCATTAGGCCCTATTTTCTTATTTGAAAAAAATATGTATTTATATAAATTAATAGTACTTATATACTATTATAGAAGTACTATATATACTATATATATATATATATTATACTTATATACTATTATTTAAGTACTATTATATATGGGCTGAATATATAATATATAATACATATAATATATATTGGGCTGAATTGTGTCTCCTCCAAATTCATACATAGATGCCCTAACTCCCAGTACCTCTGGATATGGCTGTATTTGGAAATAGGGACTTTAAAGAGGTAATATGGGGTTAGATAGGCCTACACTCCAGTATATCTGGTGTCTTTATAAGAAGAGGAGATTAGGACATAGAGAATACAAATAGAGGGGTGACTACATGAAGACACCCTGAGAGGGTGGCTATTTGTCAGCTAAGGAGAGAGGCCTCAGAAGACACCAAACCTGCTGACACCTTGATCTTGGACTTCTAGCCTTCAGAACTATAAGCACATAAATTTCTATTTAAGCCAGCAAATCTGTGTATTTTGCATGGTAGCCCTACAAAACTAATACTGCTGCCTTATAGGCTAGTGTTTGGCAAATTATCTGATTTATAATATATGTTAAAGAAATGTTGGCTTTTAATATTATTTGTTAGTGCTATTATTAAGGAGAAACTCCTAGGACACAGATATATTAAATAATGAGATTTTAGAGATCATCTAATTTATTTATTTATTTATTTTTGTCAGGAGTGTAACGCACCTCTCTCTCCTATTGAGTGTAATTGAGCAAACCTATATTATCTCCTTTTTTATAAAGCAGGTACTGAGCTAGAGTTAAAAAAGATACAGTCCTTATACCTGTTGGGATGCTTAGACTACTGGGGAAAGATTTACCTCAGCATATATTTTATGTAGAACATTGCACATTCTAAGAGCTCTTACTTGAGTACCATAAAAGCCTAGGCGTGAGGTTCAGGACCAGCTTCCTGGAGAAATAACTAAAGTAGAATCTTAAAGGAGGAGATAGAATTCCCAGGCGCAGAAAGGGGAGAGAACTGATATTCCCTGCAGAGGTAACCAAATATAAAACAATTTAACGTTGCTAGAGCTTAATACAAACAGGAATTATGAAATACACCCCAGTTTGCTTTTGAGCAGCTTATGTAAAAGGCAAGAGCAAGAAACATTAAGAAATAGTTTTCTTTTTTTCTTTTAATGAAACAAAATTTGTAAGTGGTATATCCTCTTAGTAGGTATCATGTTACCTTTTCTGTTTCTGTGTGTTTTGCATGTAGTCATTTAGATCTGATGTTAGACCCGCTCTTTTATGCCTGCTAGGAGGTTGAACAGGAGACTTCATACTGTGACTAAATACAATTAAGTTTCATTAATAATTGGATCTATAAAAATAAACAGTGTGCCATATAGGGAATGTTTAGAAAATCTTTAAAAATATATAATTGATAAGGAAAATCTCCTGATCTTGTTTTATTAATGAGGTTATTTGACTTTAAATTTTGAAAATAAGAAAAATGGGAGTAGTGTCAGAAAGTAGTAACTGGAAAAATCATGAAGATTTGGCTTTCCTTTATTTGATCAGATTATGATGTGTGTGTCCTTAAGGAGTTTCAGTCTAATAGAGTACAACTTCATTAAAAGCATAGGTTTATTAATATCTTTAGCTTTAGTACTTTTATAGGCTTTGAACATAGTAAATCTTCAAAAATTGTTATTGATTAAATAAATAATATATTATATAGCCTTGGTCAAGTCTCCTGTCCTCTCTAGGTTTTAGTTTTCTCATTTTTATGTAAGGGAGTAGAACTAGATTATATGTAAGACAGTTATGGGATTAAGACCATGAATTTAGATCGTAGTCAAATTTGAACTCCAAACCTAGGTCTGCATAGTAGACTTCAGTGAGCCTCAGTTTCCTATAATAAAATGGGGATAGAATAGGATGAGATACAAATGAAAAATATGCATAAAATGATTATGCTTCATAATAGAAAGTACTTTTAAATTGTAGCCAAACAAAATCTCCCTAGCTCTACAATGCCAATGGTAGGATTCTCATTTTACTCTTTATAGATAAGGAAAGTAAAAGGATAGAAAATTGGTGGCTTATTTACCCAGATATTAGTTCTGCTTGTGCAGAGCATTTACTATGGAATCAGGATCTAGTAACTAGGACATTCAAAGAGGCATAGCAGCAATACACAACACACTTAGTTTTATACACACGTGAAATCCTGAAGGAAACGAAAAGTTCCCATCCCCTTTTTAGGCTAATTCATCTGTATCTTTGTCCTGGCTTTGGCCCAAAATGACATGTTACCAGAAAAATTCATTACGTTCCAGAGCACTGTTGCTACTAGGTAGCTTCCTTACAGTATATTGGCTATTCCTTCTAACAGGTAGTCACAGACTCCTGAAAAGCTTGACTGTGTTTTTTGTCTATGTGCCTTATTTTTACCAGGAGCTTAATACTTAAAACCTCTTACTCCTCTGTACAAAATCATTACTTGTTCCACTCTTCTCTCCTAGTGTGTTATCTACCTCTTTGTTATACCTACAGCAAAAGTGAAAAGGGTAGGGTAAGAAGTAGAGCAGGGACTAATAAGGAGTAGAGCAGGGACTAGAATTTAGATCCTCTACCAGTGAGTTCATCACTCTGTCCACCAGGCTAATGCCCTTCCCAGCATGCACAAGAATGTGAAGAGATATGGTTTTTAGTTGTGAAAGTTTACTGAAGCGCGATGACTTGAGAGCTGGGCACAGAATCATGGATTATAAAGCTAGACTAGCGAGACAGTTCTGGACAGGGGGTGAGCAATGAACAATGGCATGTGAAGAAGCTCTGTAGTTGGGTCTTGGTGCAAATCAGCAATGCCAATTTTTTATATTCCTTCCTGCAAGGTAGTCCACCCTCTTCTTGTTGCTATCAGCCAGTGGCCCTTGTTAGTAAATCTTAGTCATATGCAGATTAGGTGATTACCTGCACCTGGAAATGCTAGAGACTAAATGACAACCATTCACATTTGAAAGAATCTGGCTCCTAGAGTTGAGCTTGGTTTCTTGAGAAATAACAGCTCTAGATTCCTGAGGGTCCATTGTGATCCCAAGTATAGTTCTAAGGTACTTTATATACTTGTTACATATAGATTTCATATAAACTGTATAATATGTAAATTGTTATTCCTGTATTATGAAAAAGGAAGCTATACTTAACACTGGCCTTGATTTGTCTTCTGTTTTGTATGGAGCAAAACCACTTTAGAAAAGTGGAATCAGTTAACCTGTTGATTTCTTCTAAGCCTTATTTTACCTGTATTTTGGTACAGTAGAATTATTACATCATAAACTTGGCCCCCCTAGTTGTATTAGTATAATAAGAAAAATTAAGCCTATCTATTCATTATGCTATGGACTTAAGTGATTTAAGAAAATTGGATTTAGCTTAATGTTATATACCAAGGCTAGGGATTTATTTATTTTATTTTTTATTTTTTAATTTATTTTTTATTGGTGTTCAATTTACTAACATACAGAATAACCCCAGTGCCCGTCACCCATTCACTCCCACCCCCCCGCCCCTCCTCCCCTTCCACCACCCCTAGTTCGTTTCCCAGAGTTAGCAGTCTTACGTTCTGTCTCCCTTTCTGATATTTCCCACACATTTCTTCCCCCTTTCCTTATATTCCCTTTCACTATTATTTATCTTCCCCAAGAGAATGAGAACATATAATGTTTGTCCTTCTCCGACTGGCTTACTTCACTCAGCATAATACCCTCCAGTTCCATCCACGTGGAAGCAAATGGTGGGTATTTGTCATTTCTAATAGCTGAGTAATATTCCATTGTATACATAAACCACATCATCTTTATCCATTCATCTTTCGTTGGACACCGAGGGCTCCCTCCACAGTTTGGCTATCGTGGCCATTGCTGCTATAACTTCGGGGTGCAGGTGTCCCCGGAGTTTTCATTGCATTTGTATCTTTGGGGGTAAATCCCCAACAGTGCAATTGCTGGGTCGTAGGGCAGGTATATTTTTAACTGTTTGAGGAACCTCCACACAGTTTTCCAGAGTGGCTGCACCAGTTCACATTCCCACCAACAGTGTAAGAGGGTTCCCTTTTCTTTCTCCCGCATCCTCTCCAACATTTGTGGTTTCCTGCCTTGTTAATTTCCCCCATTCTCACTGGTGTGAGGTGGTATCTCATTGTGGTTTTGATGTGTATTTCCCTGATGGCAAGTGATCAGAGCATTTTCTCATGTGTATGTTGGCCATGTCTGTGTCTTCCTCTGTGAGAATTCTCTTCATGTCTTTTGCCCCATTTCATGATTGGATTGTTTGTTTCTTTGGTGTTGAGTTTAAGAAGTTCTTTATAGATCTTGGAAACTAGCCCTTTATCTGATACGTCATTTGCAAATATCTTCTCCCATTCTGTAGGTTGTCTTTGAGTTTTGTTGACTGTATCCTTTGCTGTGCAAAAGCTTCTTATCTTGATGAAGTCCCAATAGTTCATTTTTGCTTTTGTTCTTTTGCCTTCGTGGATGTATCTTGCAAGAAGTTACTGTGGCCGAGTTCAAAAAAGGGTGTTGCCTGTGTTCTTCTCTAGGATTTTGATGGAATCTTGTCTCACGTTTAGATCTTTCAATCCTTTGAGTTTATTCTTTGTGTATGGTGAAAGAGAGTGGTCTAGTTTCATTCTTCTGCATGTGGAATGTCCAATTTTCCCAGCACCATTTATTGAAGAGACTGTCTTTCTTCCAATGGATAGTCTTTCCTCCTTTATCGAATATTAGTTGCCCATAGTTCAGGGTCCACTTCTGGATTCTCTATTCTGTTCCACTGATCTATGTGTCTGTTTTTGTTCCAGTACCACACTGTCTTGATGGACCACAGCTTTGTAGTACAACCTGAAATCTGGCATTGTGATGCCCCCAGATATGGTTTTCTTTTTAAAATCCCCCTGGCTATTTGGGTTTTTTTTCTGATTCCACACAAATCTTAAAATAATTTGTTCTAACTCTCTGAAGAAAGTCCATGGTATTTTGATAGGGATTGCATTAAACGTGTATATTGCCCTGGGTAACATTGACATTTTCACAATATTAATTCTGCCAATCCATGAGCATGGAATATTTTTCCATCTCTTTGTGGCTTCCTCAATTTCTTCAGAAGTGTTCTATACTTTTGAGGGTATAGATCCTTTACATCTTTGGTTAGGTTTATTCCTAGTGTATCTTATGCTTTTGGGGTGCAATTGTAAATGGGATTGACTCCTTAATTTCTCTTTCTTCAGTCTCATTGTTAGTGTATAGAAATGCCACTGACTTCTGGGCATGGATTTTGTATCCTGCCACGCTACCGAATTGCTGTATGAGTTCTAGCAATCTTGGGGGTGGAGACTTTTGGGTTTTCTATGTAGAGTATCATGTCATCGGCGAAGAGGGAGAGTTTGACTTCTTCTTTGCCAATTTGAATGCCTTTAATGTCTTTTTGTTGTCTGATTGCTGAGGCTAGGACTTCCAGTACTATGTGAAACAGCAGTGGTGAGAGTGGACATCCCTGTCTTGTTCCTGATCTTAGGGGAAAGGCTCCCAGTGTTTCCCCATTGAGAATGATATTTGCTGTGGGCTTTTCATAGATGGCTTTTAAGATGTCGAGGAATGTTCCCCTCTATCCCTACACTCTGAAGAGTTTTGATCAGGAATGGATGCTGTATTTGTCAAATGCTTTCTCTGCATCCAATGAGAGGATCATATGGTTCTTGGTTTTTCTCTTGCTGATATGATGAATCACATTGATTGTTTTACGGGTGTTGAACCAGCCTTGTGTCCCAGGGATAAATCCTACTTGGTCATGGTGAATAATTTTTTTAATGTATTGTTGGATCCTATTGGGCAGTATCTTGTTGAGAATTTTTGCATCCATGTTCATCAGGGATATTGGTCTGTAATTCTCCTTTTGGTGGGGTCTTTGTCTGTTTGGAATTAAGGTGATGCTGGCCTCATAGAATGAATTGGAAGTACTCCATCTCTTTCTATCTTTCCAAACAGCTTTAGGAGAATAGGTATGGTTTCTTCTTTAAATGTTGATAAAATTCCCCTGGGAAGCCATCTGGCCCTGGACTCTTGTGTCTTGGGAGTTTTTGATGACTGCTTCAATTTCCTCCCTGGTTATTGGCCTGTTCAGGTTTTCTATTTCTTCCTGTTCCAGTTTTGGTAGTTTGTGGCTTTCCAGGAATGCGTCCATTTCTTCTAGATTGCCTAATTTATTAGGCGTATAGCTGTACATGATATGTTTTTAAAATCGTTTGTATTTCCTTGGGTGTTGGTAGTGATCTCTCCTTCTCATTCATGATTTTATTAATTTGAGTCTTCTCTCCTCTTCTTTTTAATAAGGCTGGCTAATGGTTTATCTATCTTATTAATTCTTTCAAAGAACCAACTCCTGGTTTTGTTGATCTGTTCCACAGTTCTTCTGGTCTCGATTTCCGTTGAGTTCTGCTCGAATCTTTATTAACTCCCTTCTTCTCTTGGGTGTAGGATCTATTTGCTGTTTTTTCTCTAGCTCCTTTATGTGTAAGGTTAGCTTTTGTATTTGAGTTCTTTCCAGTTTTTGAATGGATGCTTGTATTGCGATGTATTTCCCCCTTAGGACTGCTTTTGCTGCATCCCAAAGATTTTGAACGGTTGTATCTTCATTCTCATTAGTTTCCATGAATCTTTTTAATTCTTCCTTAATTTCCTGGTTGACCCTTTTATCTTTTAGCAGGATGGTCCTTAACCTCCATGTGTTTGAGGTCCTTCCAAACTTCTTGTTGTGATTTAGTTCTAATTTCAAGGCATTATGGTCCGAGAATATGCAGGGGACAATCCCAATCTTTGGTATCGGTTCAGACCCGATTTGTGACCCAATATGTGGTCTATTCTGGAGAAAGTTCCATGTGCGCTTGAGAAGAATGTGTATTCAGTTGAGTTTGGATGTAAAGTTCTGTAGATATCTGTGAAATCCATCTGGTCCAGTGTATCATTTAAAGCTCTCGTTTCTTTGGAGATGTTGTGCTTAGAAGACCTATCGAGTATAGAAAGAGCTAGATTGAAGTCACCAAGTATAAGTGTATTATTATCTAAGTATTTCTTCACTTTGGTTAGTAATTGATTGATATATTTGGCAGCTCCCACATTTGGGGCATATATATTGAGGATTGTTAAGTCCTCTTGTTGAATAGATCCTTTAAGTATGAGATAGTGTCCCTCTTCATCTCTCACTACAGTCTTTGGGGTAAATTTTAGTTTATCTGATATAAGGATGGCTACCCCTGCTTTCTTTTGAGGACCATTTGAATGGTAAATGGTTCTCCAACCTTTTATTTTCAGGCTGTAGGTGTCCTTCTGTCTAAAATGAGTCTCTTGTAGACAGCAAATAGATGGGTCCTGCTTTTTATCCAGTCTGAAACCCTGCGCCTTTTGATGGGGTCATTAAGCCCGTTCACATTCAGAGTTACTATTGAGAGATATGAGTTTAGTGTCATCATGATATCTATTCAGTCCTTGTTTTTGTGGACTGTTCCACTGAACTTCTTCTTAAAGGGGAATTTAAGAGTCCCCCTTAAAATTTCTTGCAGAGCTGGTTTGGAGGTCACATATTCTTTTAGTTGCTGCCTGTCTTGGAAGCTCTTTATCTCTCCTTCCATTTTGAATGAGAGCCTTGCTGGATAAAGTATTCTTGGTTGCATGTTCTTTTCATTTAGGACCCTGAATATATCCTGCCAGCCCTTTCTGGCCTGCCAGGTCTCTGTGGAGAGGTCTGCTGTTACCCTAATACTCCTCCCCATAAAAGTCAGGGATTTCTTGTCTCTTGCTGCTTTAAGGATCTTCTCTTTATCTTTGGAATTTGCAAGCTTCACTATTAAATGTCGAGGCGTTGAACGGTTTTTAATTGATTTTAGGGGGGGATCTCTCTATTTCCTGGATCTGAATGCCTGTTTCCCTTCCTAGGTTAGGAAAGTTTTCAGCTAGAATTTGTTCAAATACATATTCTGGCCCTCTGTCCCTTTCGGCGCCCTCGGGAACCCCAATTAAAACGTAGGTTTTTCTTTCTCAGGCTGTCGTTTATTTCCCTTAATCTATCCTCATGGTCTTTTAATTATTTGTCTTTTTCCTCAGTTTCCCTCTTTGCTATCAACTTGTCTTCTATGTCACTCACTCGTTCTTCCACCTCGTTAACCCTCGTTGTTAGGACTTCTAGTTTGGATTGCATCTCATTCAATTGATTTTAAATTTCTGCCTGATTAGCTCTAAATTCTGCAGTCATGAAGTCTCTTGAGTCCTTTATACTTTTTTCTAGAGCCACCAGTAGCTGTATAATAGTGCTTCTGAATTGGCTTTCTGACATTGAATTGTAATCCAGATTTTGTAACTCTGTGGGAGAGAGGACTGTTTCTGATTCTTTTCTTTTGAGGTGAGGTTTTCCTTCTAGTCATTTTGCTCAGTGCAGAGTGGCCAAAAGCAAGTTGTATTGGGAAAAGGAGAAAAAGAGAGGAGAGAAAGAAGGAAAGAAAAGAGAAAGAGAAAAAAAAAGGGAAGAAAAAAAAAAACGAAAACAAAAAAAAAAGAAAAAGAGAAAGAAAAAGAAAGGAGAAAAAACAGGGGGTGGGGGAAGGAAACAAATCAAAAAGCAAAACAAAACAAAAACAAAAACAAAAAAGAACCACAGGGGAGTATCTTCTGATTCTGTGTTTCTTTAAGTCCTTTGGCTTCTCCTGGAAGTTGTCAGTCTAGCTGGTGTTCTGGGGGAGGGGCCTGTTGTGCTGATTTTCAGGTGTTAGCAGTTGGGGGAGCTGCTGTGCCCCTGCCTGGTGCAGGGCTCAGTGGGGGTTGTTTACCCCGTGAGGCCGCAGGAGCAACAGCCCCAGTGGCGGGGCCAGCTCTGGAAACCTGGATTCAGCTCCGGCAGGAACTCCGTCTGCAGGGCCTGGAGGCTCCGGGGCGGGGCCGCTGATCTGCTCAGCTGGGGCAGCAGCGTCCTTGCTGTCCTGGGCCCTCCGGCCTCTGCCTGTCCCGGGGGAGGCGGGATCCTGGGCTGTGTCCCGGCGCCCTGTGCTCCGGAGCCTGCGCTGTTGGATTCGCGCTCCCGGGCCGCGCAACCCCCTCCGCGGAGCCGCCGCCCGAGCCCCCCCGAGCTGCTCCTGGAACCGCGCAGCCCCCTCCGCACGGAGCCTCTTCCTCTGCCCGAGCCCCTCCGAGCTGGTCCCGGGGCCGCGCAGCCCCCTCCGCGGAGCCGCCGCCCGAGCCCCTCCGAGCTGCTCCGGGTCCCGCCGGGGTCCCGCCGTGCGCGCTGCAGCCCTTAGGGAGCTCGGCGCACTCTCCTGGGCGCGCAGTTGCTGTTACTGTCCCGGGGAGCCCGAGGGCATCCTCGCCCTCCTGGGTCCTGCTCCAACTCCCTGCGAGCCCCTTTCCCCCCGGGAAGGTTGGTGCAGCTCCTGCTCCTCCGGGACGGGGCTCTCCTGTCCTGGGGACACTCGCCCCGGCCTCAGCCCGGCTCCTCGCGGGGCCCCTCCCCCTTGGAGGCCTTTGTTCCTTTACTTCTTTTTCCCCATCTTCCTACCTGGATAGAAGCGCGAACTCTTCTCACTGTAGCATTCCAGCTGGTCTCTCTTTAATTCTCAGGCCGAATTCATAGATTTTCAGGATGATTGGAAGGTTTTCTAGGTAATTTGGTGGAGACAGGTGATTTGGAGACCCTACTCTTCCGCCATCTTGCTCCTCCCCCAAGGCTAGGAATTTAAAAGGCATTTATTAATTAAAAGAAATTTAGTTGAATGACTAAAATGATACTTAAATATCACTATTAAATAATACTGCCCACTCTGGGTATATAGAAAGTTAGCAGAAAATTAAGGAAAACAAGATATTACAATAAACTTGTTCAACTCATTTACTTTATTTCCATTATTTATTTTCATTAAATGGGAGATAAATTTTAATTCCTTCATAAGCTTTTATTTTCAAATATACTTTTGTCTGTAACCCAATTTCTTTCAATTGGTATATAGTATCTATCCTTTTCCTAACTTTAGCTTAGCATTTAACAAATATTTATTGAGCTCCTACTATTTGCTAGGCTTTGTGTTAAATTTTGGGATTCAGAGATAAACAGATGATCATCTTTAATGAAGAAATGATGATTATCCTGGCTATTTAAGGGGTACTGGTCTAAGTGGAAGAATCAACATATCTGCAATAACTATACAGAATACCAAGTACTCAAATAGTTGAATGAACAGATTTTAGGAGACACAGAGACAGATGTCATTACTTTTGCCTGGAGAGATCAGGGTAGGACCTTATAGAGGAGTTGACTTTGGTGTTGTGCCTTTGAAAAATAAACAGAATTTACCTGTTGGAAAAGTAAGAAAAGGATGATCTAAACAGAGGGAGTAATATGCAAAGCCATGGAACAATAAGAAGATAAGGTGTATTTATAAAGATTTGTTTACTGTAACTAATAGAGGTTTATGAGGAAAGAAAGGGAGGGAGGTTAATCTGGGAAGGTAAATTTAACACCAGCTTGAGAAGGACCTTTAACTGCATACAAGGTCTTTGGGCATAAGTTGAAAAGCATTTTTTCTTTCTTGCCATATTTCAAATTAATCTATTTTTTTCTTGACATTTAGCTTGCCTTTTCTTTGTATTAGCTGTCCTTTCCTTTAGGCTCATAGCTCATGACACAGTTCAAACAAAGTTCAAAATTTGCACTCAATTTTCTTAAAACTATACTTCCAGCCCTTTCCCCCAGTATGAATCCTCCACTCCAGCTGGCGAGTTTATTTGCTGTTTCCTCCCACTGTGGCCTGTGTGCCTGCTGCTCTGTACATCTGGAATGGTTTTATCCTTTCTCCAAAACCCCCGCTTCTCAAACCTTACTGAATCCTTTCCAACCCCAGGTCAAGTGGCTCCCCTTCTTGCAAACCTTCCTTAGCCACTCAGGCCAAAATCAGCCTTCGCTCATTTTTATTTTGTTGAGTTCTAATGGAGGTCAAGCTAAAGAAAGAAAAAGCCAGAAAATCAAAACTATGAGGGTTCTACATAAATATGGGGCTCCCAGAACTAGGTCAAAGAATTTTGTTGTGCAGGCCCTTCCTTGTGAAATCCAGAAGGAAAAATTCAAGAAGCAAAGCAGAGTCAAGGCCAAGGGAGTCAAAGGTGCATATTGCTAGAGTGGAGGGTAAAGCCAAAACAGAAAGTCATTGAACAAATGCAGAAAAGATTGCCAGGCAGGAGATTTGAGGTATGTGTGAAGGATTGGCTCAGGAACTAATGGAAAAAACCCCCTGCATATCTTGATGTTTCTTAGAAAATGATCCAGTAATGTGCTCTTAAAAATTAATTTTTAAAGTTAAACAAATATATGTTTTGAAAAATTCAAGATACAGATAAGTTTAAAAAAAAAAAAGCAAATGTACAGGTTCCTTAATCTATCTGCTTATGTATAATTGTTAAAGTTTTAGTAAATATTCTTCTGGATTTAGATATGAATGATGGTTTACAAAAATTGAAATCATAATATATTTTTGTAATTTTTTGCTCACTTATATGTCATGTGTATCTTATGTCAACAAATAGACTTCTACATCTATTAAGATATAAATGTCATATAACGTATGTTTCAGGTGTACAGCATAATGGTTTGATGTATGTATATGTTGCAAAGTGATCACCACAATACCTTCAGGGGCACCTGGGTGGCTCAGTGGTTGAGCATCTGCCTTTGGCTCAGGTTGTGATCCTGGAGTCCTGAGATCGAGTCTCACATCAGGCTCCCTCTGGGGCGACTGCTTCTCTTCTCCTTTTGCCTGTGTCTCTGCTTCTTTTGCTGTGTCTCTCATGAATAAATAAATAAAATCTTAAAAAAAAATAATTAACATCAGTGTACATAGTTACAATTTTTTTTATGTTGAGAACTTTTAAGATCCCCTTAAGCAACTATCAAATATACAATACAGAATTGTTAATTATAGTCATTATGCTATAACATCCCCAGGAATTTATCATAATTTTTAATGGCTATATTATATTACTTTGTAAGCAAACACTATTTGAAATTTAGGGTTTTTTTTCACCTTTATATTATTTTTGTTATAAGCAACACTATACTGAACCATCCTCATATAAATGCATTTGTGCACATCTTTAATTATTTTCCTAATATAAAATCTAAAAGTGCAAGGTAGTGCATTTGCTAGGTCAAATGATTTGTACTTTAAAATATTTTTAAAAACACTTATTGTCAATTGCCCTCTAGAAATGTTTGTGTCAATGTATACTCAGCATGCACTGAATAAAAATAACTGTTTTTCTCAACCCTTAACAACATTGGCAATTATTACTGTCTTGCCTCTTTACTAATTTAAGTGACAAAGCAGTGTTTTTATGCTTTTAAAATATTTTACAATTCTTTAATTACTGGTGAGTTTGAATATTTTTGTATATATGTTTATATTTTCTTGATGAATTGTCCTTTCATGATTTTCTGTCATTTTGCTATTCATGGTAATTATTAGTTTTAGATTTTTTTTCTTTCTTAAGAAAACTAGCTTTCCAGTCATTGTGTGCAGTGCTTGATAAAAGCAAATGTTATTTATTTTTATTAAGTTTTAAATTTTAATTCCAGTATAGTTAACCTACAGTATTATGTTAGTTTCAGGTATACAGTATAGTGATTCAACAATTCTATACCTTACTCAGTGCTTATCTTGTCAATACTCTTATTTTTAGTCGAATACAAATGATAAAAATATACATAAAAAATTTAGACAATTTCATCACCCTAAAAAGCAAGAAAATAAAACACACATAAAACTTTCAGCTTCCTGCTGCTGTGATATGTTTACTATTTTAAGAAACACAGAATTCCTACTAACACCAGTATAGGCTCCCAAGGGCCCTGAAGAGCATTGTTGAGACATGATCACAACTAACCATCCTTTTATTTTAAGAACTAGTTAATTTTCCTTGTTATTTGCTGTTTGTATTCTGTTTGCAAATTGTGCTATATAGCTTAAGGAACTCAAACACTAGAAATATATTTAAGAATATACAAATGACAAAAAAAAGAATATACAAATGATATAATGAAAATTACATAATTATTTTATAGGTTGTAATTAATAAAAAATTGCTTATAACCACAAAAAGGAATGTAACAATTGGTCACTAAAATGTGTTCTTCTGAAACATTATTACATTAAAATGGATGAAAAGTTGGTTGAAAAATCAGTAAAAAAAATATTAATACCACAATATGCAATGGCAGACAGAAAGCTTTAGAAAGCTAGCTAGATTATAAATGTCTTATAATCATTTCTATATATTTGTAAATCTTTCTAGTTTGCTTCCTTTTTGCTTTTATAAAATTGGTCTATCTTTTCTTTTAAGTTGCCTGATTTACTCTTATAGTTAGAATTTTTTCCATATAATTATATGAGTGGCCACCTAATTTTCTTCAGCTACCTAATTTTAAACATTATATTCTTTAATATATCTGTAATTTATAATAATGCAGAATCAAGTAGAGTTTTAACTTATTTTTCTCCCAGATGGTTCACTACCAGATGTTTTAGCCATTATTAACTAATATATCCTTTTCTCAATTGGTTACAAATGCTATCTATTTTTTAAGGTTTTATTTATTTATTCATGCAAGACACAGAGAGACAGAGACATAGGCAGAGGGAGAAGCAGGCTCCCTGGAGGGAGCCTGATGTGGGACTTCATCTGAGGACCCTGGGAACATGACCTGAGTTGAAGGCAGATGCTCAACCACTGAGCCACCCATGTGCCCCTCAAATGCTCTCTTTCTTATGTATGAAGTTCTTTTGTTCAGTTGGTTCATTTCTAGATTTTCTACTCGATTTCATTGAACTCTTTATTTGATATTGCTTCATGTACTGTCATTTTATAAAAAGTGTCAATAACCAGAAAGGCAAGGCATCAAATGGTGTATTCCCAAAGTGTCTGATTCATTCCAAATTGCTTTATTTCTGATATTAATGGTCATTCAAAATCAATGCCTGGGAATAAAACGATGGCTTTTCAATCAAGATGTGACATTGAAAAATTGCTAGAACTAATACAAGAATTCAGCAAAGCTGTAGGATGTAAAATCATTTCACAGAAGTCAGTTGCATTTCCATACGCTAATAATGAAGCAGCAGAAAGAGAAATCAACGAATTGTTTCCATTTACAATTGCACCAAAAACTATAAGATACCTAGGAATTGATGTAACCAAAGAGGTAGAAGATCTGAACTCTGAAAACTATAGAAAACTTATAAAAGAAATTGATGAAGACACAGAAATGAAAAAATATTCCATGCTCATGGGTTGAAAGAACAAATATTGTTAAGATGTCTGTGCTACCCAAAGCAATCTACACATTCAAAGCAATCCCTATCAAAATACCATCAGCATTTTTCACAGAACTGGAACAATCTTAAAATGTTTATAGAGCCAGAAAAGACTCAAATAGTCAAAGCAATATTGAGAAAGAAAACCAAAGCTAATGGCACCACAATGCCAGACTTGAAGCTGTATTACAAAGCTGTAATCATCAAGACAATATGGTACTGGCATCAAAACAGACACACAGATCAGTGGAACACAACAGAGAACTCAGAAATGGACCATCATCTATGGTCCATCATCTATGGTCAACTAATCTTTGATAAAGCAGGAAAGAATATCCAATGGATAAAAGTCTCTTTAATAAATGGTATTAAAAAACTGAAAGTTACATGAAGGAAAATGAAACTGGACTACTTTTTAAAACTATACACAAAATGAACTCAAAGTAGATGAAAGACCTAAATGTGATATTGGAGACCATCAGATTCCAGAGAAGAACAGAGGCAGCAACTTCTTGCTAGAGATATCTCCAAAGGCAAGGGAAACAAAAGCAAAAATTAACTATTGGGGGATCCCTGGGTAGCTTCGCGGTTTAGCACCTGCCTTCGGCCCAGGGCATGATTCTGGAGTCCCGGGATCAAGTTCCACCTCAGGCTCCCTGCGTGGGGCCTGCTTCTCCCTCTGCCTATGTCTCTGCCTCTGTGTGTGTGTGTGTGTGTGTGTGTGTGTGTGTGTGTGTGTGTGTCTCATTAATAAATAAAATATTTTTAAAAAATTAACTATTGGGGTAAAAACTTTTGCACATCAAAGGAAACGATCACAAAAAAGATAAAAGGCAGCTTATGGAATGAGAAGATATTTGCAAATGACATATCAGATAAAGGGCTCGCATCTAAGATCTACAAAGAACCTACCAAACTCAACACTCAAAAAACAAAAAAATCAAGTCAAGAAATGGGCAGAAGACATGAACAGACATTTCTCCAAAGAAGACATACAAATGGCCAACAGACACATGAAAAAATGCTCAGCATCAATTGGCATCAAATCAAAACCATAATGAGAGAGCGATACTTGGGAGGCTCGGCCGTTGGGCATCTGCCTTCGGCTCAGGTTGTGATCCCAGGATCTGGGATTGAGTTCTGCCTCAGGCTCCCTGCAAGTAGCCTGGTTCTCCTTCTGCCTATGTCTCTGCCTCTCTTCCCATGTGTGGTCTCTCATGAATAAATAAATCTTAAAAAAAAAAAAAAAACACAATGACATACCAACTCACACCTATTAGAATGACTGAAATTAACAACTTAGGAAACAACAGATGTTGCCAAGTATGCAGAGAAAGGGGAACCAGAACCCTCTTATATTGTTGGTGGGAATGCAAACTGGTGCTGCCACTCTGGAAAACAGTATGGAAATTCCTCAAAAAGTTCAAAATAGAGCTACCTTCTGACCCAGCAATTGCACTTCTAGGTATTTATTTAAGGATACAAACATAGTGATTTAAAAGGGCACATGCACCCTACTGTTTATAGGAGCAATGTCTACAATAGCCAAACTATGGAAAGAGTCCATAGTCCAAATGTCCATCCACAGATGAATGGATAAAGAAGATGTGTGTGTGTGTGTGTGTGTGTATAAAATAAGTTAAAACAAAAAAAATAAAATAAAATAAAATAAGTTAAAACAGAGAGGGAGGCAAACCATAAGAGACTCTTAACTGTAGAAACAAACTGATGGTTGTTGGAAGGGGAGGGGATAGGAGGATGGGGTTACTAGGGATGGGCATTAAGGAGGGCCCTTGATCTAATGAGCATTGAGTGTTATATGTAACTGATGGATCACTAAATTCTGCCTCTGAAGCTTATAATGCAAAAAAATATATATATATGACATTGGATAGTTTTTACCTAGGATCCTAGGTCAGGGCATTTTGCAGGTACAAAAGGTATAACTTTTTCATTATCCTGTTTGAAATATTAATTTATATTCCAAATCCTGACAAATTAGGAGTTTTATCTATATTGTAAGTCCTTTACAGCTATAAAGAAGAAATTGTCCCATTTCTAAGTTCGGTAATATTTTACACACACACTCTTACCATCGTTTCCATGTGTAAAGATTTTCTGATTCTCTTTCTTCTTTTTCTTTCTTTCTTTCTTTCTTTTCTTATTCTTTCTTCTTTTCTTTCTTTATTTCTTCTTTCTTTATTCTTTCTTCTTTCTCTTCTTCTTTCTTTCTGTCTTTCTTCTTTCTTTCTTTCTTTCTTTCTTCTTTCTTGTCTTTCTTTCTTTCCTTATTTATTAAGATGTTATTTATTCATGAGAGACAGAGGGGGAGAGAGAGAGAGAAAGAGGTAGAGACACAGGCAGAGGGAGAAGCAGGCTCCACGCAGGGAGCCTGGTGTGGGACTCGATCCCAGGACTCCAGGATCAAGCCCTGGGCCAAGGCAGGCTCTAAACTGCTGAGTCCACACCAGGATCCCCTGATTCTCCATTTAAATAACATTTTAACCATCAGCAGTACTGTCCAGCTTCATGATGTGATCTGTTGGTTCTCATTCCTGGAAGACTGAAATATAACATTTGTACAGAGTGGGTGAGATCTTGCCAATTAGTTTGGAGATTCTTACAGGGGGAGTTCAGCTTCATAAACAGTTGCAAAATCCTCCCCTGCCTGGAAAGGTCTTCCCCTGCAAACAGGGGCTCTCATAGCAGTTTGACCTGGAGGGTTGTCTCAGGTTGAGGAGGTTGTCCTTTTGATTAACTTCTACTATTATGTATAACTTTGACCTCTTCTGTCTTGGAACATCATCTTTTTTGGGTCCTGTGCTACTTTGAAACACTTGACTGAGGACTAAAGACTTACTTTCTCTCAGGAGAAAATCTCTTGTCTTCCTTAATCACATATTTCTTCAATTTGTCTCTTATCTTCCCTAATCACATATTTGGCTTTGGGAGGGGCATGTGTGGAGCAGGTGGGCCACTGCCCAATTGGCTATATCAGCTGAATTGAAGTCATTATAGCTTATATGCATTGTTGACATTGCAAATATTGCACCTTTTACCTGTTGAGGAGTGGTTAATATAAGCCTGTTTTGTTTGTTTCTTTTGGTTTTTTTTTGCAAGTTACTTTTCAGACTAATCAATTTACAGACATATATTGAATTCTATATTAAGAACATCATTATTGGGGATCCCTGGGTGGCTCAGTGTGGATCGGCCCAGGGCGTGATCCTGGAGTCCAAGGATTGAGTCCCACATCGGGCTCCCCGCATGGAGCCTGCTTCTCCCTCTGCCTGTGTCTCTGCCTCTCTCTGTGTCTCTCATGAATAAATAAAGAAAATCTTTAAAAAAAAAAAAAAAAAAACATCATTATCTTAACCATACTGTGGCAGTTTGATGCCAATTCTTTGCCCATAAATAATTTGTGTGCTATGGTTCTTTTTTGCAAAATAACAGTGGTGCCTACATGACAGGACTCTTGTAAGTACTTAATGAGTTAATGAATATAACTCATTAGTAGGAAAATGCTTTAGTCGATGTTCAAGAAATGTTTATTACAGCTGTGGTTATACTTAGGAAGTTGGTAGAACATTATAGAAATATGATCCTCTTTAGACACCATAGATCCTTTGGTGAAATCACCACATTTGTAGATTTTATGCTTTTACTCTTTCCTAATTCTGTTCCTAACACACAGTGTGACTCCTTGCTATACAGGGCTTGTGTTGAGGGTAGATACTTGTTAAAAGCCATGCCAAAAATTAGGATTTAGGAATATGTTCAAATTGAAGGTCACTGTAAAATAGGAACCCAGCAGACAACATCTGAAGGAATGCATGGATGCTGAAGCAAGAAAGCATGGGCTTAAGAATCATTAAGATACTAGAGAAATCTAATGCTATACCAGCCAGGCACATAGAAATTTTATTTTTATGATAATGATAATCCTCAGGAATTTAAGTGATTAGAACAAAACTAGCAGGAGATCCCAGAAAAAAATTGGAGATTTTTTTAAATTGGAGATCCCAGAACTAAGAAAAATCATGGCTTTATAACCCAGAATCTTTAAGTCTGTACTTAGGAAGGGACTTAATAGTCATCTTATCTAGACTTTAAGGTAGTGCTTGAAGCTCCTCTATAGCTGCACTTTTGAGAATAGATCATGGAAATGAGAACAGGAATAAGTACAAGGACACCGAGGACCGCTTGGAAAGGACCATTATGTCAATGGGGGTAAGAAGTTTAGATGATCATCAAGATTAAGCATTCATCTTTGCAATTTGCTTTTTACATTGCTGATGGTGTGGAATATCAGTAGTTTAAAGGTGTATGCAGTACTCAAAGGGACAGAGTCAGAAGGAGTAGTGGGAACCCAGGACTCAGATTGAAGAATAGTAGGAATTTGGATCACTTGGCTGGATGTGGTATGAGAAGGAGGAAGAAATACTGAGAACAGGGAGGTTCAGAAGCCACTGACTTGGGAGAAAGCCAGTTATAGTTCCACAGTAACTTCTAGGACCTATACACAGACTAGATGTGGAGATAGGAGTTGGAACACTAGCGGAACTGTCGTGTAATACCAGAAACAATAGTGCAGGAAGAAAATATGATAGGTACATACTCTTGCAAATCTGAGAACTGTATCAAGAGGCAGGAAAGCTCCAATGAATTTTTCTGGAACTCATAATAATATGAAGAGAAACATGGGTCCAGTAACTGTCCTACTCAATGGTGAGAGATTACAGTCATGCAGTGTGGAAAGGGAACAGTGAAATGAGCACAGGATTCAAGATGTTGGGTTGAAATATTAGAATATACGTGTTGGTTTTTTAGGATATTGTGAAATCATGCCTGTATCTCCTCTGATGCCAATATTCTAAAAGCCAGATCCTTTGGTAGGATGAGACAATTAATTATCAATAGCAGTGTGCTATCATAGGAAAACCATGGACCTTTAACTTACACATAACTGTATTAAAGATCTGCCTCCATCTTTTAACATATGTAACTTTAATAAATTATAGAGCTTGTCAGATTCTTATTTTCCTTATGTGTAAAGTGAAGATAACAATTTATGAAGATAACAATTTATCACAAAGTTATTGTGAGAATTAGAATATGATGTGAATATGATACATATAAAACAGAACAATGCCTTGTACTAAGAAGGAATATAGGGAATTATTATTTTTAAAAAAGATTTATTTACTTATTTTTGAGAGAGAGAAAAGGAAAGGGCAAAGGAAGAGAATATCCAAGTAGAATACCCCTGAGTGTGGAGCCCAACACAGGGCTTGATCTTATGACGCATGAGATTAGAACAAGAGCCAAAACCAAGAGTCAGATGCTTAACTAAACTGAACCACCCAGGAAGCTCAGGAATTAGTATTTTTTATTTAAAGAAAGTTACACTCATTTTAGTTTTGTTACTGTCCTACAAAAGTCTTTAGGTTATTCCCCTACTTTTTATCGCCAGGCTTTGGAAGTTAAAAGGGTTTCTATAATTGCTGTACTAGGGCTGGTTACTTTTGTCACCCTTTCAGTAGAGTCTAGGGAATGGAGACATCATAGAATGTCCAAGTAAGAAGAGGCCCACTTAGTCAAAACTTTATGCTTTGCAGATGAAAAAAATTAAACCCAGAGAGAGCAAGTGACAAATCACAAAACAAGAGAGCCAGACTTAAACACTTAAGCCCTGCTCTCAGCAGCCCAGGGCCTCAGAGCAGTAACACTTGTAGAGATTTAGATGCTGAGTTCCCTTGTTCCTTATCCCAATGGAGTCACTCTCCAGAGACACAAAATTGCTCTCCTTTGATATCAAAATTGAAAAACAAAAATCTTAGTCCAAATGTAGTGAAGAAGCAAACTATGAGAAAAGAAGAGAGAATACATGTAAGATGAGAAATTTGAAGTTGATTGTTCTGTGCTAGGTATTCAGCTAGATATTTACATATATTATCTAATATACTTTTATATATTATTATATATCATTTCATTTAATCTTCAAAATTCAGGTGTTTTATTTCCTTTTTTTTTTTTTATAAACGAGATAGCTGTTGCACCCATATTTTGAGTAATTTTCTAGTCACTCTGCTAGTATGAGGTACATCCAGGATTTGAATCTGGGCAGTCTGACATGAGAGTTCATGTTTTTAATCATTTCATTATATTTACTCTTTCAGGAAGATAGTAAATCTATAGGAGTGATCACCTTGCCAAGTGATCAAAGTCCAGGTTTGTCTGGGACTTTCTCAGATTTAGCACTGAAAGTCCTGAGTCCCAGAAAGCCTCTCAAACTAAATCTCTCTTTACGCTATCCTGTGTGAACACGAGTATTATCAAATGTGACAGTGCATGTGAATGTTCTTCCAGTCCTAAAACACTATGTGACTTTAGGAGATTACTTCAGAGTGATGGCAGTAGTACACTGAACACTGAACTGGAAGTCAGAAGAATGAGGTTGAAGATTCTCTTATACTTGCTAGCTTTTAGCTAGTTACTTCACCCTCCTAAATCTAAGCATTACATCTATAAAAGGAATATTTTTAAAAAATTATCTTAGAGAGTTTTCACGAGTTCTAAATGACAGCAGCATGGAAATTCTTAACAGCAACACCATAACTATATGTAAGGGAGAGTGATGATGATGATGATGATGAGATGATGATGATTTAGGTTCAATAAAGTAAAATTCTTTCTTAAAAATGTTCAGTAGTATTTATCATGTATAGAATCAAGAAAGTCCCTTATTCTTTCAATAGATATATTTTGAGCCCCACTGTACAAAATATCATTACACAAAGGACCTCCATGACCTGACCCTATCCTCCTTTCCAGTCCCATCTCCTGCATCTCTTGCACCCTACTTTTCATCCATCTTAGTGGGTTTGCATTTCCCAAAACATTCTATGTTCTTTTTATGCCTCTGTACCTTTAATGGTGCCATAAATACCAGTGTTCCTCAGGCTTGTTCTCTCATCTCCATGTCTGCTGATGTTACGCACTGCCCTTTTATGTCCTCATATACACTCCAAGAGATTCAGTAAGATCCCAGATCTTTTATCTCTAGCCCTTAACTGTCTGCTGAAAGTTATGCCCCTATTTATAACTGCCTACTACACATGTATACTTGAGCATTTCACATATACTTTGAACTCAACTGGTCTAAAACTGAACTCATTATTTCCTTACATTTGTTCTTTTTCTTTTGTGCCACATCTCATTCAGTGTGCCATCTTCCCAGCTGTCATCCAGTATGGAAACATTTAAGTCTTTTCAATTCTTCCATATTTCATCCCAATATCTAAATATTTATCAGGTCTACCAGATTATATTCTTCATTATCTCCCAAAGACATTTCTTACCCCTAATCCCATTACTATAATTCCAGGCTTTCACCTCTTCTTAACTGGCTTGCTTGGGTTTCTTCCCAGGCCTCTTGTGTTTATGGTTTTCTCTTCTCATTACTGCCTCCCACTCCAATTTTGTGGTCCATCTTCCAGATTGTTGATACAATCTTTCTAAAATAACTTGATTTTTAAACTTTTCAGTCCATAATTCTTCAATGACTCTGTAGCATTCAAAATAAAGTTCAAGTTTTGTACCTTCATATACAAGATTCTTTGTGACCTATGTGTTGTCTATCTCTCTAAGTTCATCTCCTGCCACTTCATTCTTTTTAGGCCTACACATACAAAGCTCCAATCATAGAGAACTCCTTGTTTTTCCCTATCTATCAAGTCTAAGATTTCTAACTTCCTTATTTTTTGTACATTCTATTTCCTCTGCTTGAAATATCATTCCTGCCTCCCCTACATTTTTCTTTGTCTAGCAATCTCCTACTCATCCTATAAATGTCATTCACTTTGGGAGTCTTTTCCTGATCAGCTAAATTTTTGGATGCCACCTAAACCTTTGGTTCTCCCATGCTGTAAGTTTTACTACCATCCTAACCCCAGTCATTCTATATTATAATTACTTACTACCTTCCTGTTTATCTCTCCTATAGGACAGTGAGCAATATGAGGACAGGGATTATATTTTAGTCATCTAATTCTATCATTTAGCATAGTACCTGATGCATAGTAAATGTTTTTAAGAGTAAGTAGAGTGAATGAATGAATGAGCCAGCTTATGTTATGCTAGTACCTCAGAGGCTGGTCATTAGGGTAGAGGAGGGAATGGAACAGATAAACACAAGTTTGTGGGACTAAATCATATAGAGGTGCTAATTAATTATAGTTCTTTGCTTGTAAATGATAGGAACCAAAGTAGCTTGAGTGCTAGTTTTTTTTAAAGGAGTTTATTAAAAGATACAAAAGTGTTTCATACACCCCAAGGGTAACCATGTCTCATGAAGGGTCTTGAAACTCTCATTGTTCCTTAAGTCAGGTGTTATTCCTCTCGTTTTAGAGACAGGTTTTCTCTGCTTCTTCCCTATAATAGAATGTGGTGACCCTACAAAACCCCATAATTCTATTTTATAATCTACTTTGTGCATCATATTGGTCATCAA
The DNA here is from genome assembly GCF_011100685.1 of Canis lupus familiaris. NCBI lineage: Eukaryota > Metazoa > Chordata > Mammalia > Carnivora > Canidae > Canis > Canis lupus. The sequence goes on from NC_049236.1 coordinate 11,593,142, forward strand.
GCCCCCCTCCCCCAATCATTATTCCTCAGCATCTCAAAAATAAGTCATTTTGTAAGGGGCCAAACATCTAGAGACTAGCTATCTCTCCTAATTTTGATTTCCTACTGAAGAAATATGGTTAGTTTAATTCAATCAATTAGCTGTGACTTGGGACCAAGATTCATACTGCAAACTTGCTGCCACAGATATACCCCTTTTCATCAGGTGGCCATAAGTCTAATTCTTGATAATGAAGGGCTGGAGATGCATCTCAAGTATTTCCTCTGTGCTAAGTAGGACAGGTTTAAAAGTATTTATAGGTTGAAGCAAAGCTATTTGCATATTTCATGGTTAGCAGTCTTCATTCTGGCTAATGTTTTATATTTGTACCATTCTAGATAGTAGATGAAGTAGAGGGAAGAGTGACAAATGCCTTGAGAGAATGAGTTGACAAGAGTTATGAGAGTTGTAACCAGTTCAGTCAAATGGGATGGGGTTTAAAGCAGAACTTCACTCTCATAGAAAATCTTACTAGTATCTAAAGTGAAAACTAAGAGCTTTGCATAACTTGAATGAGATGAATTTGGCACCTGTGGAGGTTACAAAGAAGGCTGTAGGTAAATGGAAGCTCAGGACCCAACATCTAATAAAAACTCAGTTAATGTTTGTCAGTTAATGAATGAATAAGTGGTACCTACTTCCAGGCACTGAGCACTTAGTTCAGGGCTATAAGCCTAATTCCATATCCCACTCTCTGGTATTGATTGGGTTCTTCATATAATCCTTGGTGCTTATGGGCCTCATGACTGGTAGGACTAAGTTGCAGGGTATAGGTCTCTAATACCTGCCACTTGGTAGGGCCAGAGCCCTTGGGAAATGACCATGAGAAAGAAAACAGTATTCTCTCTTAGCACCTGAATCCTTTCTCTCTTTGAGGACTGAAAACACTGAATAAGAATTAGTTGCATAGAGTATGTCTACCCTGTAAGCTTCTGGTAGTCAGAGATAGGTCTTATTTGTGTATTTCTGGTTTCTAGCACAGGGTCTAGAACATAGTTGTTGCTCAACCAATGTTACTTAAATGAAAGAAAAGATGTATCATTTCCAAGTGTAATATCATTAATCTAATATTTGCTTTCTTCTAAAATCATGAACAAATTAAGATATATTTTGTTTTTAGTGTATCTGGATGCTGCCTGACTTGGTTTAAGAAAATATATTTTTACTACTGTTTTTACCTTTTAGTTGTCATTGAATATTATACAGAAAATGCTATTACTGGTCAATTAGATAACATGAACAGTGTCAGATGTGGAGAATAAATAATTCTCTTCTAGACAAAATAACCAGTGCCCTGTTGTAATTGATGTTCATAGAAAGAACTCTGTCATATTGTATATTCCAAACTCTTTGTTATCCTCTGCTAAACAGCCACTTGACTATCCTTTTAGACATTGATTTGTCACGAGGGATGAGGCTTTTTTTAATGTTGCATTTAAATTTGATGCTTCATAGTGGATACAAAGGCACTGATGACTGGTATCTCTGGTACCCACATATATATCTATTTGTGAGTTTGACTATCCAAAGAGAGGAGATTCCCAATAATCAATAAACATGAATGATTAGATACTCCTTTTTAAATTTCTTTTCTTAAGCAAAAACAATTTATATTATGCTTTTTTTTAAGCTTTATTTATTTTAGAGAGAAAGAGGGTGAGTTAGGGGAGGTGCAGAGGGAGAGAAAGAGAATTCCAAGCAACTCTGTGTTGAGCATGGAGCCCAGTGTGGGGCTCAATCCCATGACCCCAAGATCATGACATGAACCAAAATGAGAAGTCAGACACTCAACTGACTAAGCTACCCAAGTGCCCCTATATTATGCAGCTTTTAATGCATTGTTCGGATCACAGTTTAAAGGTTTCTGTTTATATTTGTGTGGAATATCTCTAAAGTGAGCATCCCCAGACCCACAAATGGTAAATGTAAAATCAAGGACAACAGCAGTAAAATAGACCAGATTCTCCAGATTTTGTAGTTTGTTCTTCTTATATCTTTTTAATGGTTTAACATAGAATTTTCAGTGATACAAAGACAACAGCAGTAAAATAGACCAGATTCTCCAGATTTTGTAGTTTGTTCTTCTTATATCTTTTTAATGGTTTAACATAGAATTTTCAGTGATACAATTAGTTGATCAAAGTTATCTTCCTCTACTGTGAGAGCAAAGTCTTGCTATGCAGTAATACCCATTTGTTCACCTAATAGATATTTATTGAACAGTTGCTAATTCTGAAGGCCGGGATCCTGATCTTCATGTAGCCATCTACTCTCCATACTAGATTTCTATGGAGTCTCTCTCCACGAGATGCTTGGGCCAGTGGCATGTTCTTTCTTCTTAGTCAGCCTGTACTGCTACTTTCTGTCTGGCTTCTTTCCTGGTGATCAGAGAGGGCTCCTTTTCCCCCTTTTACTTAAGACCTAGGTAAGATAGAGGCTAACTTGACTCTGCTCGCTTCTCATGGTCTCCCTTATTTTGGTGCCCAAACAGGAGGCTACTGCAGGCCTGTTTTTCATCTCTGCTGCATGGAAGAGAGAGAAGAGATTAATTACAAGAAGAAAAGATACCCTAAAACTCAGAGATCTTCTACTTTAGGCTGTTTCTATCACCAGGATAGTCTTTACTCTGAGGTCCTGTTTTTTTTTTTTTTTTTTAATAAATTTATTTTTTATTGGTGTTCAATTTGCCAACATACAGAATAACACCCAGTGCTCATCCCGTCAAGTGCCCCCCTCAGTGCCCGTCACCCATTAATCCCCACCCCCCTCCCTCTTCCCCCTCCACCACCCCCAGTTCATTCCCAGAGTTAGGAGTCTATGTTCTGTCTCCCTTTCTGATATTTCCCACCCATCTCTTCTCCCTTCCCTTCTACTCCCTTTCACTATTATTTATATTCCCCAAATGAATGAGAACATACAATGTTTGTCCTTCTTTGATTGAGGTCCTGTTTTGATCTGAGCCAGAGAACCTCTTTTCATCAACCTCAGCTCTTTTGGAGCATCATTCTTAATTCCTACTTCTAGAACATTGTATAATGACCTGCACATAGCTGGCACTCGAGCCATATTTTATTCACTCAAAATCTCTGGGGGATCCAATATTGTTTGATCTCCTACAACATCATCACTGTTTTGAGAGTAATAGCAACCATGAATCAAGGGATCAAATATCAGATAATGTGCTAGTCTCTTTTAATGTATCAAATTAAGGTTTTATCTATTTAAAAATCCTTTACTTCTTCTTTTCACATTTAGAATAAAGCAGTTTATAAATCCCTACAGGATCTGGGTCCTATTCATCTCTTCAGAATCAGGTATCATTTTCTACCTACTGTATTCTAGGCATAATGCTGTTCTTTCAGTTTATCAGACTTACCAAGTTCATTACTGCCACAAATTTCTGCATTGGCCAGTTCCTTTGCTTGGAAAGGTGCTCCACTATCTCTGATCCTTCTTATCAATAGATCTCAGTAAAGGCGTAAAGGCTTGGCTTTTTGAAAGTCTTCCCTGATCACTCTAAAGCAGCTATGCATATAACCTAGGCCCATTATATCATTCGATTTTAATTCTCTGTAATTCTTTTTATCAGATTTTTTGTATTTGTCTATGTCTTTATCATTCATATCCTCCAGTGGAATATAAATTGCAAGGAAGCAGGATTGTGTCTCTCTTATTCACCACCATATTCTTAGCACCCAAAATTGTCCCTGGCACATAGTTGGTACTCAGTAAATATCAATTAAATGAATAAATCTATTCCTAATAATAGCTTTGCAAAGTAGATAACTATTATCTTCATTTTATTGGTGAGAGAACAAAAGAGTAGGCTGCCCAAGATGATGTAGCTGCAAATTTTTGAGCCAGGGCAAAATCAGGTTTCACTAAACCCAAAGCCCATATCCTTTTTATTAGACCATTTAGTCTTATCCCAGCTACTATTGGTTTCTGAGGTTGCTATTAGAGTGAATTAGACTGGTTTTTGCCCATCAGGGGCTCACAGTTGAGTGGGAAAGATGAACAAATCGTTGATTATAGGATAATGTAATAGCTACTTCAATAAAGGCATGGACAAACTCTTAATGATGTTACAAAGAACGGGTAGAGATAAGCTTTCTATGGAGGTGTCTTTAAAGATAATTAGAAGTTTTGGGTCACCCTAGGTAGCTCAGTTGGTTAAATGTCTGACTCTTGATTTTGGCTCAGGTCATGATCTCAGGGTCGTGGGATGGAGCCCCACTTGGGGCTCCTTGCTCAGTAGGGAGTCTACTAGAGATTTTCTCTCTCCCTGTTCCTCTCCTCCACCCTGTCCCCTGTCCTTCTCTCTCTCTCATAGATAAATAAATCTGTAAATAAAAGAAAGATAAATAGAAGTTTTCTGGACAGAGGGTTAGAGGAGATGTTAAGAAGAGACACCATAATGTATGTCTGATAATTGAAACTATGTGCCTGTAGTGATCATGTGAACTCCTTTTTAAGGCCCTGTATCAGGTATTCCAGCATTATACTGTGGTCAGGCCTGAGGCCAGATATAAGAACCTTAACTACATCTGCCACCAAGCTCTTATGCCCAGAATTCCAAGTGGCTTCACGTTAAAGTTACTCTTTCACTTCCTTTCTTTCTTACTTGCAGAGTAAGTAAGAGTGCAGACTTTGGCTCTAGACTCTCATGTGCAATTCTAGGCTCTGCTAGTTATGTGATCTTGGAAAGTTATGTATCCTTTCTATAAAATGAGTATACTAACAGTACTTACCTGATAGACTGGTGTGAAGATGAAATGAGTCAATGAAGCTATTATGTATAGAACAGGACCTGGCACATAGCAAGGATTCACTGTTATTATTAGTGGGGAGCTGAATGTGTGTGCTTAGAATCCCAAAACTTGAGTGTTGAGTAGGAGAGCATGGTGACGAGGCAAGGTAGAGATGTAGAACATGAATAATCCACTCGTACCTTGCACATTGTTGTGTTAGATGATAGAATGCATGCCAAGTGTCTGCCACACCACGTAGTGACCACTCAGGAAACGGTTAGTTCTATCATAATGGTGCAGGTGATGATGTTTATCGTTATCCCAAGCCTGTCCAGCTTGACTGAGCCTCTTGCTATTTGGCACTTGACCAGCCATTGGAGGTATAGCCATGAAAAAGATAGACAGGAACCCACTTAGAGCTGACATGAGGAGATCCCTGGGTGGCTCAGCGGTTTAGCACCTGCCTTTGGCCCAAGGTGTGATCCCGGAGTCCTGGGATCGAGTCCTGCATCAGGCTCCCTGCATGGAGCCTGCTTCTCCCTCTGCCTATGTCTCTGCCTCTCTTTCTCTCTGTATCTCTCATGAATAAATAAAAATTCTTAAAAAAAAAAAAAAAACTGACATGTGAGTTTAGGCCAAGTGAGGGATCATGCTTTATTCATTTTTGTGTTCAATTTTACCCTGCCTAACACTGGGTAATTGTAAGATAACTATATTGAACTGATTCATTCATTAGTAAGATGAAGTTGTCTGAATACATTATATTAATTTGACTTGACATCAATCAAATGGAAGGATTGAAATCAGCCTGTGTTACATGTTGAGGATCTGCTCTGAACAAAAGCCTTTTTCCTTTATGTCAGTTCTTAGTTATTATATTCTTAATTTTTGGGAAATTAGGCTAGGCTTAAAAGACACCAAACAAATACCAAGATTTTTTTTTAATTAAGATAAATAAGATTATAAACGGGCCAATACTTTAAGGTCCAGTGCTAAACCAAGTATTGGTCTGAGTACTTTTTGTTCTTCTGTTTGTTTACTCTTCACAACTCAGAGATCTGTGATGGGGAAATCAAGCCAAGACACAAAGGATTCCAATCACTTGTCCAGGGCCACACATACAATAAACAGTAGTGGTGTGACCAGATTCAAAATCTTCTGATTCTCAACCCTGTTCGTGTTCCATCGTGTCTTTCTGCCTCACTAAGAATTCTTGACAACCTTTATGTCTCCCAGTGATATATTTACCAAACTATCCAGTTTATAGATGACATTTGTCACTGATCATTGTGAAAATACAGCTGAAGTCATCATTTGAAGGGTTAATGGGATACTAATGAGGAGAAAAGGCTTAGGTACTACAAAGATTAAGTTTGATTGAGGAAATTCAGATAATCAGGGTTGATTTTTGCAGCAGTAGTCCTGTGCTATGATCCCTCATGCACTGCTGTGCATTTCTGCATACCCATTTTGCCTCTGAGGTATACCCTGCTTCCTTCTTTGCATTGAACATTTCCTAGGGGCAGGTACTTCTTTGCTGGGCAGAGGACAAATACTAGCAGTCTGGTAGAGTGGAAAGAAAGAATACTTGCAAAGGGGATGAGGAAACCTACTTGTAAGCTTGACTTCCTATGTGAATTAAACCAAGTCCCTTTTCTTCTTTGGGCTTTGGTCTCCTCATCTATGAAATAAGAAAATTAGAATGAATGATTTCTAGTTTTTCTTTCAATTCTGTGATATGTCTAACCTGTAGTAAGTCTAATTTGAGCATCTGTTTTTTGTGTAAAGATTGCAAGGCAGAGTGTTTTTTTGTGCCGGAGTGTATCTCGCACCACAGAAGTAAGCCAGCATGGACAATTTTTTTGACCTATCTGGCTAGCCTTGACAACAGCTGACTGATCTGAGACTGGCAAGGAAGGAGAGGGGAAGCTGCAATTCACAATGAGCAGATGACTTGATGCAAACCCGCAGTGTTCTTTCTTTTTCCACTCTGGCAAACTGTTTTTTTTTTTTTCCTTTGCCCAGCTAGGAGCTCCTGCTCCTTGGTCGTGCAGGTCAGGCAAAGGACCAGGCCTCCTGGGTTTACTCTTAATTGCAATGATATGATGAGGCAAAGGGGTATGGTGTGGAGTGTCAAGCTTCTGGCAGGAGACAGGTTTGCTAGATCTGTCCTCATAACACAACTGAAAAATGGCCAATAAACAACTTCTGTGTGATTTCTACAGGGTCAGCTGATGGCTTTAGCTTCACCTACTGAATGCTATCAGCCAAAGTATTCTCTTTATTGCTCACCCTGTATGTATCATAGCAAGTACTCTGCCATTCCCTAAGCCTTTGTTTACATAATTTTACCCTGCTTAGAATAATGTTCTATTTTACCAAGTTCCATTTTCCTTCTAAGTCCTACTGTTACCTACAATGAGATTCTCCAGACATTGACTTCCTCTTTTGTGTAATTTCAACATTTTGAATATCCTTTTATTGTTGCACTTAATCTCATTATATCTTAATTTATTTAGTCTTGTATGTTGTCTTCTCCACTAGTCTGTAATCTTCTTTAGAGGAAGGAGACTATCATTCATATGATAATCAGTGCCTAACAGAGTGCCTGGCACATATAAGATGCTCACTAAATGTTTGCTGAAAGGACAAACAAATAAATCTACTGAGGTCTTGGGATCCCTGGGTGGTGCAGCAGTTTAGCGCCTGCCTTTGGCCCAGGGTGTGATCCTGGAGACCCGGGATCGAATCCCACATCGGGCTCCCAGTGCATGGAGCCTGCTTCTCCCTCTGCCTGTGTCTCTGTCTCTCTCTCTCTCTCTCTCTCTCTCTCTCTGTGACTATCATAAATAAATAAATAAAAATTAAAAAAATATATTAAAAAAATAAAATAAAATAAATCTACTGAGGTCTTATTTACCGTAGTACTTATCTTTCCCTGACTACTGTAGCCCTCCTCTGTGACTCAAGAGCTCCTCTGAATTTTTGTATCACTACTCATTTTATGTTGTTATTGAGCATTTAGCTGCTTTAGCCCTATGGTAAAGAGAATGTGCAAATGAGGAGGGTGGAACGAAGGTTAATGGGGATAAGCTATGGACTTAATTAGACTAGAAAGGATACCTCCTACATCCATGAGACTTGCCACCTGCACAGATTATGAAGATGGAAGTCAGAGATAGTTCCTTATTAAGACATTTGAAAGCCCTAGGCTTTCTTACTTTTTGAGTCCTACCACTTACCTATAATACCAAACATTAAAATATACTGACCTCTGAAATCAAATCAAATTAATATATATCTCTAAAAGGAATTGAATTGAATTTCAGTTGGCTACTTGACTTTTTTGTAGCTATTTAATTCCTGTTTACTATGTTTGGTCTTGCAAGTAGTTTGTTTTGTTTTATTTTTGAGCCTTTCTGTTTGTTTGTTTGTTTTTTAGGTCTCAACCCATTTTCATAGGCTCTTGAAAGCCCTTAGGCTCTGCGCGCTGTGACTTTAGCACCCAGGGGATAAAAGAGCCCTAATAAGAGGAGGGAGTCAAGTATTACCAGGCAGGAGTAGTGAGCAGGTTGTCATGGTCTCCTGGAGATGTGTAGAATAAAGAGTGAGACATTAATAGATATATCAGGTCAGCTCTATCCAACATTGACCTAGCATTACCAAGGGATTAGTAGATTATGCTTTGTTCAAGTTCTTAGAAGCTGAGCAAGACTTTGTATGTTCACACTCCAGATATATTTTTAAAATGCCACTGATGCCCCTACCTCCACCCTCTCCTATTCACTGTCCCACTCCAACAGCCACAGGGACTAGACTAAAAAGCAAATAAAATGAAAACAATATACTTTCTAGGATTGTCTGCTCTTCGGTTTAGATCTCACTCCCTGCTTCCCATTTTAGATCCTTAGTAACCTTGCCAAGCTCAGTTTCATAAACTCATCAGATTTGGGTAGTCTCATTTGGACCAGTGAATTTCTTTTGGACTCTTAATATGGCTTGGACCTGAAAAAACTTTGTGAGGAAACCAGAGTTGCTGCTTACCACATTGTGTTTTTGACAACTTTATAGTGATCTAGTAGAGTGTTTCCCTCAATTTTCAAAAATGGATCCTGAAGTTCAAAAAAGGTAAATGATTGCACTGGGCTTCAGAGCCATTGGTGGTAAGCACAATAATAGAATTCACATGTTGTAATCCCTAGCCTTGTGCTATTTTTTGCTTTTATGCTTCTTGGCCTTCAGTGTTTTCACCTATAAAATAAGATAAACTCAGGTATCAAGGAAAAGTACTCCTTTTAAAATCATTTAATAAGTAGAAGTTAAATCTATCTACTAAAAATGATACTGATATCAGTTAACTTAAAATAGCTCTGTATGTTATATAGAGCAGATGTGCTATCTTACCTCACTTAATTATCCCTGTGAATTTGTCACATAACTATGCCTGTCTTGCATATCTTAGAGATCAGAAAGCTGAGTATCATTTAAGGGACTCACCCAAGATCATAGGCATCAAATGGTAGAGCCGGAGTCAGGTTTGGCATTGTGAGGAAAGATTATGTTTTCCTTCTGCTGTGGCATACCACTGCCATTCTTCAGTTTTAAATGGTGGAAAGTTATTGTATAGTTTAAATTAATACGAAAACTGAAGTAATTTGGCCAATGTTTGCATGTTCTCTGCAAATTTATTCCTAGTAGAGCAAATAATGGTATAAACCTCTTTGCAAAAGAGGTTTTTTATAGCCCTTAAGAGATCTGACTGTTTTTGAATAGTTCAGAAGCATCTACTTACATAAAGGATTGCTGAAGGGAAGGTGGGGGGAATGTGGTAATGAGGAGGTTGTGGGTCACTAGGTGACAGGTAATGAGCACTCTTAATGGGATGAACACTGGGTGTTATACTATATGTTGACAAATTAAAGTTAAAATTAAAAATGTAAAAAAAAAAGAAAAAAATAAAATCAATATAAATACTTTATATCTATGCCTTTAAGTGATCCATCAAATGATCTTTACTAAATGATAGTTTATTGACCTACTTTTAGTTACTGCAAATATTAGAAAACAATACAATTGTATTTATTTTAAAATATTATGATTAATCCTTTTAGTTAAATCAGAGACTCCCTTTAATCATGACAATGACAAATAAAATTCATTATATTTTCACATACCTTTATAATTCTCAAGGTGCTTTTGCATTCATGATGTCATATGATTTTGAATAATGCTGTGAAATGAATAAGGTAAATACTATTATCATTTCACAGATGAGAAAACCAAGGACTGGCAAGGTGATATAACTTGTTCAAAGTCACACAGCAAGGGTGTGCAAAAGTCAGATTGTTTTACTGATATGAGTGACATAGTTTAGCAATCTTTTCAAAGGCTTTAGCAGGTTTTTCTCTTCTTTACTTTTTTGTCAGATTTGAATCTCATGAAAGCAGGGAACTCTTTTGCTTATTCAACTTTGTAACCTCAGTGCTTAGCACAGTTTGTGGAGCACAGCAGTTGCTCATTAAGTATTGTTTGAGTGAATGAACAGTGTGGGGTCATGAAGTCATAGGTCATGAGGAGAAGCTTCTGATGGAAAGATAATGGAAGTCTGTTTGAAAAGTGTTGGTTTTCAGAATTTTGTACAGTTAGGAAGGGCCTGGATTGTCATAGATACATTGGCTTCCAGATTGAAAGCATATATACCTGACTGCTACACAGCTCCCTTGAACATCCTATATCATAGCACTTATCACTTTATGTGCTAATTATCTGTTTAGTTGTCTGGCTTCCCTTGCAGACTGTGAATCTGCTGAGACTAGATGTTCCATTGTAGTCATACATAGCACTGAGCTTAGCATTTAATAGACACCAAGTTAATATCTATAGAATGAATGAATGAATGAATGAATAAACAATAATATGACTCAATGTGAGCAAAATAGGTAAATTGCTGAGAAAGGAACAGTGTTTGTAACAAAGAAGTATTAAAATAATTAAGTCTGATTCAACATTAGATTGGTAAGAAAGGTAGCAGCAGTTTTCCCTGGTATATTTACCTTTTAAAATAGTCTTTATATGTTTATGACTTAAATGCTTCCAGAAGTCATCAAAATGTTGTTACATTGAATACTTCTAATAAATTCAACTCTTCCCTTTTTTTGGTAAAGGAATACTTTGTGCTTAAATAAAACTTAATGTAGGATCTCTATAAGTCTTAAGCTTTACTTCCCTCAGTTTCGTTACCTGCAAAATAGGATTAGTAATATTTCTTTTTAAATGAGATAGTACTTGTGAAAGTTCCTAGCATGGTACCTGGCTTATAGTAGTAGGAACTTTACAAATATTTATTGAGTGAATGGTCTTCATTCTCCTTTGCCATAATGCTTCTTTGATCCATTCTCTTGTCACAGAACTTTTGATCATTTCAGCAAAAACCTGCATGAGGGAGAAAGAATAAGACATTTTGGTGTCATCTGAAAATTCAGCTATTAAATACTGTTTTAGGACCATGCTATGATTACTAGGAGTAATATCTATTTCCATCCTGGTGATACTAGGGTTTTCGCCTTGATCTCCGAAGAGTTTTAGAATTCATATTATTTTCTGCTTTTGGAGCATGTTTTCGTTTGTGAATGGAATTTGGGCCTTGGTACTAGATATCTTAGTTCAATAGTCTCATTGTCCTCAATTTAGTCTTGTGTTTCTTCACAGTCCAAATTGCCCTTCATGCAGAGCTGAGCTTGTAATATGTACTTGAGGTGATGTGTAAATGGTTTCACTGGCTCAGCTCCCTTCCCCACCTACTATGCCTGGGTCACCTTCACAACATCGAGATTAGGTGTACATGCACCACCATAAATAATGCCTTACGCAGGAGTAATGTAAATGGAATTTGTTGAAATACGGCCTATTGTATTAAAATTTATGTTTCGATTATCGTTTTTATTTTATGAAACAAGCTTGAGCTTTATAAAGTCATTCAGAAAAGAGATCTGCATCACTGATAGGAATGTCTGTCTACTTGGCATCCATCCCTAGCAAAGTGAGAGTCATATGAACATTTCTAAGGGTATTCTTTTTTTCTCTCTGACTTGAAAATTCAAATTGGATTACTTAATAAATTATTCTTTGAAATACTTCTAATGGTGTTATACGTAGACACAGCACTTCCCCACGTCAAAAAGTCTTTATAAAATGCAAATTTAATCACATGTGCCTTCCTGTTTTATCTCCTTCATGACTTCCTGTTTCTTACCTTATGTAATAAAACGAGCTCCTTATTTTAACAAGACCTTTAGTATTTGTCCCTGATTACTTCCTTTCCTCTCTTACCTTATGTGAGAAACATTCCTAACTCAGTGTTTATCCAATAGTGATGTTTGCTGTTTCCTCTAGCATGCAATGATACTTCTTTCCTCTGTTTTCCCCCCAAATTGTTTCCTTTCTGTGGGAGGTATCATTCCTTGTCTTCTTTTTTTTTTTCTTTTTTTTTTTTTTTTTAATTTTTTTATTTATTTATGATAGTCACAGAGAGAGAGAGAGAGAGAGGCAGAGACACAGGCAGAGGGAGAAGCAGACTCCACGCAGGGAGTTCGACGTGGGACTGCAGGATCACACCTGGGCCGAAGGCAGGTGCTAAACCGCTGAGCCACCCAGGGAATCCCCTAGGGCTCAGTTTAATTGTTAATGTTTTTTGGAGAATTTCCCTTGATCCCCCAGACTGGGTTAAAAGCTCCTTTTCTGTGTTCTCATAGCATCTTGGACTTTTCTTTACAATAACATTTATGACCTGGTAGTATAATTCCATGTTTACTTACATATCTTCCCCATTACACTGTAATATCCTTGGAGGTAAAGATACTGTCATATTCATTCCATTATCCCAGCATCAGGGCTGCAGCTAGCTTCTAATGAACATTTGTGTGGCTTAGAAAGACACATTTCCTTTTGGGCCAGTGTTAGCCATAATAGTGGGTCCTTATGTAATGTGCACCCTGAATGTAGCAGTTCTGCCCAGGTCCACCACCATGTCTGATGTGCAATAAATTCTCAGGATATGTTTGTTAAATGATGAATGTATCAGTCAAGCAGTCAGTTGAAACAGGATAGCAGGAAAAGTTGAAATGTAATTGAAACTGGCATTTATAACACCTATAAATTAAGAAGAAAATGTAGATCAATTATCAAAAGACTGTTGAATTGAAATATCTTTAACAAAGGGAATGTTTCTTGGACAAGTCTTTATATAAACATAGGGAAAGTTGTAAAAGTGGAAGATACTCACAATCAACCAGTAGATATGCAGGCACTGAATTTACCTTAATTTCTGCAAGTCTGTTCTACTGAAGATATATCATAGTCTGTGTGAATTGCTTATTTTTCCTGAAAGCTGTAGCCAGTGTATCTCAGTAGCAGTGTATTAGGTTTTTATCCAAACTGGTCAGCATGGGGAAACAGAATGGATAGTTACTTAAAAAGCAGTGTGGAGAAGTATAGAGTAAAGCCATAGCAACTTTGAAAGTATCTTTTTGTCTTTATTTTGTCTTTTCTCTAAAATCTGAAAAATACTTTGATAGAATTGAAAATAATATTGAAAATAGAGAATAGAAACACTGAGTTCAAACTCCAACTTCACCATTTCCTATCATCGAGACTTCAGCAGCCTTCATTGGTGCTGTCTGATATCTGGTCCTAACTCACTCTCCTTCCTGGGTTCATAGATCGACCAACTGTCTTGCAGTTGGTGGGGCTGTGAGGCTAGTTGCACTCAGTAGAGAGGGGGGGATGGGACATGTGTCGACACTGAGATTTAGGGGTGTTTATTCTTTAGCATTAGCCTCCTCTTTCCTGGCAAATACAGTGGCCATGGAAAAGTCGTTGACCCTGTATGAGCCTCAGCTTTTTAAATTGCAAAATGGAAATAAAAATACTGTCCTCACAGGATTATTGTGAAAATCAAATAATCTTATTTGAGAATTGTAAAGTATTACCAAAGTGGAGGATATTTCTTAAAGATCTTATATTTTAGTGGGAGAAACAATTTAATCAGTGTGATTATCTTAAGCAGACTATCATATTTCTGTGTTGATATAATATCTACCATTTGGAAAATGCATGCTATATATTATAACTTTACATACACTTTGCTATTTAATTCTCCTCCTAAATCCTCTGATGAGGTGTTATTATCCCCATTTTATAGATAAGGAAACTGCAGTTTAGAAGGGTATAGCAAGTAATTTATGGTCACACAGTGATCAAATCAGGATACTAACTCTGGCCTGTCTGTTGCAAAAATGTATTCCTAGTTGGAGTTAAGCCTATTATTTTGTAGCTGCCTTTTTTTTTTTTTTTTTTTACTGAGAGTATGCCTTCCTTTACATAGGCTTTAATCATTGCTATTGAAAATCTGGTTCACATTAATGAGTAATGTAATCCATGCTGATGCATACGAGAAACCTAAATGCTAAATGATAGGAGGTTGGAAGCTTGATCATTTGAACTAGATGAGCATAACCTCTTTAAGCCCTCGGTAAAAGCTTCTTCAAGTAACTTCATTGACACTGATTCAAGGACAATCCTAATACATGCATTTCAGAAATAATAGTGACAACAAAACATCGTTAATTTAGGTTAATATAAGGAGTCTGAATGAAGAAGTCTCCATTCTGGAATATTATGTAGGGAATTCAGACTAGTGTTGGACTTTGAAGACATGGGTTCATTTTCCAGTTCTGCCACACTGCTGTGTTGAGACTATTGTTTGTGTGAGATTGAATAAGTCATTTATCTTCTTCAAGCTTCTCTTTTCCTATTTGTGCAATGGGGATGGTTAGCCCTGGTCAATCTACATCACAAAGTTGCTTTAAGGATAAGATAAAATGAGATAATGAGAGGGAAAGTGTTTGGATTCGTATACAAGATGTTTTTTAAAAATCAAATTATGGAGGAAAGAATAATAGTAGCAATATTTTGGTTTTGTCATGTTTTAGTCCTGTGACTTAGGGTAAGATTATCTGCTCTGTGCTTCTGTTTCCTTATCAGGAAAATCCAGAGGGATAATAGAACAAATCTTATTATTTTGTTAAATAAATAAGGATTAAATGAGATAATTTATGTAAAATGTTTAGAATGGTGCCTTGTAGTTAGTGTCATTTAAAGTTAACTGCCATTGTTATTAATAGTAGTAGTTGTAGTAGTGCCTGCTGAGTTTCACCTCTGAACCACGTGTATTGTTAGGACTTTATCATTTAATTTTCAGAGCCACCCTATTAGAGAAGTATTAATATTTTAGTTTTGTAATTGAAGAAAGAGAGGCACAGGTACTTGGTTTAAGATCTCATAGCTAATGAACACTGTAGTTGTCATTTGAACCCAATTTTGCTTTGCTTGGAAGCTCAGGCTCTTTCCATTATACTAAGCTTCCTCCTATACATTTTAAACAATTGTTTCAATATAGACTTTTTTTTATTTTTCTCAAGGCTGAAGTGCAGACCTACTCCACCACTTTTTCTTTTTTTTTCTTACCTCCCAAATGCCACTTTTCAAATATAACAGGCACTTTATTCAACAGTGTTTTGGGTGCCTACTAGGTCCATAGCACCATTCAAATGAAAGAGGCTTTGCATATCTCATATCTCTTTTAATTCTCATGATGATCTCATGATCATGGGAGGGCAAACTTCACTATTTACAGCTCAGGACTCTTGGGCATAAAGGGGAGAGTTATCTGTTAATGGTAATAAGACTGAGTCACAGCAGGTTTGGAAGTGGAATCCAAGTCTCCTGACTTGGTATTTCCTCTCCGCTGCACTGCAAATTCTGCCAGTTTGGACCCCATCTAAGGAGACTCAGGTCCTAAATATTCTTAGGGATAGAAACTAGTGGATGGTGCTGTTACATGATCTATCTACCCCCTTATCTAGTTTAATCATTCCTCCTGGATTTTTGTCATTGCTCTTGTTGTGAAAGCAAGCCTTGCCCTCACTGATAATATACAATGAACCCTTCTATTCAACTTTGAATAGAAGGCTGAATTGTCAGATTGGGTTGCAAGACTTCTACCCTAACTGTAACAGCAACAGTAACAACCAGCACAGCCACACTTTAGTAAGTGCTTACTATATGCCAGGAAATATTCTAAGGCTTCTAGGTATAAATGAATTTACTCATCCTCGCAACTATAAGGTAGGTACTATCATTACCCTTATTTACAGATGAGGAAGCTAAGGGAGAGAAAGTTTAGGTAATTTGCTTCCAGACCATACAGCTAGTAAGTGGTAGACCTGGGATTCAATACTAGGTAGTTTAGCTACAAAGTCTAAGCTCTTAAACATTTTGCTATACTATTTTCTTTACATTTTCTTAGGGAATATGATCTTCATCTTGTGTCATTTTTCTCCTTCTCTGAAATCTTCAGTGGCTCCCTCTATCTTTTTAAATTCAAAATGCAAACTTTACACATTGGCATTTAGAGGGCTCCCTGTCGTCAACCCAGTTCTTATTTTTAGCTATATTTCTCATTATTTAGAGAGAGCATGGATCTTTAGAGTCACAGATACATGTTTTTATAGTTCCACTCTGTCATTAAATGACTGTGAAAACTTTGGATAATTTATTTTTTTAAGTATCTAAAAATTGAGAATACTAAAATTTGCTTGAATAAGTAAATGAAAATAGAGCTCGCAAATGCCTAATACATGGTCTGATATATAGACACCCATTATTATTTTAAGAATACTTAGTTATTCTTCAGCTACAACTACTCTTCCCCACACTTTGCTTCCTTCTTTGTGTATGCTTTTTTCCCTCTCCACCTTAAGTGCTTTTCCTCACATCTCCAGCT
Source organism: Canis lupus familiaris (assembly GCF_011100685.1). Classification (NCBI taxonomy): domain Eukaryota; kingdom Metazoa; phylum Chordata; class Mammalia; order Carnivora; family Canidae; genus Canis; species Canis lupus. Next base: position 11,609,774 of record NC_049236.1, read on the forward strand.
GTCAAAATCCAACCCATCCTTTAAGGTCTCTTTTAACAGCAGCCTCTGTAGGAAGTCTAATTTTGATCCCCTTGCCCCCTGCCATCTCATCCTAAAGTGCATTCTTTCATTTGAACTCTAGCACAGTTTGGTACACCAAGTTTAATATATACCATATTTGGCCTTGTGTTTGGGGTATTTGTGTATCTAGTCCATACTCCCTACTGGATTATAGGTACTTTGAACAGGAGCCATGTCCTTCTTCTTTCTATCATCCTCAAATCTTAGGAGAAGCATTGGGTTTGGACACATGGTACCTGCTGGCAAGAGTGAATCATATCATCAGAAGCTTGAAATTGCCTGTGGTACTATAATCTACAGACCAAGGAGAACGGAAGGACACTATTTTTATGCCAGGCCTGCTGTTATATACCTCAATTCTTTTAGTATCCACAACAATCATATGATATGGTCATTATTATTCATTTTACAGATGAAGAAACTTAGATCTAAGAGGGTAAATGATTTGCCTAAGGTTACATAGTTAGGAGACTGCAGAGATTTGAACCCATATCTATATGACTTTCTGCTTCACTGGTGTTATTTCTGTTTATTAATAAAAAGAGACATCATCTGATCTACTAGCCTTGGTGGAGTCATTGAAAGTCAGAACCATAAAATATTACCTGGCCAATTCCTTCATTTTACAGATGAGGAAATTCAGACTCAGGAAAAACCAGAGGCTTGCTCAGGGGCACTCAGCTAATAAACGCCAAACTATGTCTAGGTTCCAAGCCAATTTTAAATGTAGAAATTTTTGAAGAGACCTAGGTGCCTTTCCCATTGTGGGCCAATGAAATATATTTCTCTTCTGAACTTCTGGCCCTCTTCTGGGCTCTAATATTCACAATCAGAACCTACCTTATTTTGGTTAATGAGTTATCATGATTAATTTTTCTAATGTGAGTCACATTAGAGGTTATAGTTGCTGACCCCAAGCTGTGTTTAATTTCTAAATGGTAAATGTTGGAGCAGAAAAATCTTTCTGAAATTACATAACGATGATGTTGCCCCTTCTTAGTTATCTGAAACTTTTAACTTTTCAAAAACATCCTTTCATATTTTCTGTATCCTGGAAGGAGAAATTAGAGGATTGTATTAGATGATTCTTAAGATCTGTCTTAATTCTCAGGTTCTGATTTTGTGATTCTAAGGCTCATAACTTACTTTACATTTTTAAAAAAAATGTTTATTTATTTACTTATGATAGACATAGAGAGAGAGAGAGAGAGGCAGAGACACAGGAGGAGGGAGAAGCCGGCTCCATGCCAGGAGCCCGACGTGGGACTTGATCCCGGGGCTCCAGGATCGCGCCCTGGGCCAAAGGCAGGTGCCAAACCGCTGAGCCACCCAGAGATTCCCTACTTTACATTTTATATTAATTTATGGGTCCTGTGGCTATATGTGTGTTTGATTAATGTTTACACTATAAATTCCATGAGGATGGAGGCTATATCTATTTTTGCTCACCATTGTATACCCAGAACCTTCACATAATAGATAACTCAGGAAATATTTGTTGATTGAATGAAGAATTATGTGACATTGCAAGGCAATTATCATATCTAATTGATAGATTACTAAATCAAAGCCACAAAAAAAAAAAAAAAAGACTTCCTTAAGAACAACTGTTATTTAGTGACAGAGCCATTCTGAAACCCAGAATCCTGCCTTTTGGATTGTTGGCATGAGCAAATAAAGTAATAAAATTCTGAATCCTTATAGTCTATCTCCTATTTTTTTTAAAGATTTTATTTATTTATTTATTCATGAGAGACCCACAGAGAGGCAGAGACAGAGGCAGAGAGAAAAGCAGACTCCATCCAGGGAGCCCGACGCAGGACCTGATCCCAGGGCCCCAGGATCACACCCTGGGACGAAGGTGGTGCTAAACCACTAAGCCACTCGGGCTGCCCTCTCCTGTCTATTCTTAAAGTCATTGCTAGTCATGAAAATTAAGTTCTTAAATACTTAACTAATAATAAAAGATTCCTTTTTAAGAAATAATAAAATATAATGTCAAGAACTTAAAAACATTTATCAATAATTATTTTTTTCCTCCAAGAAATACCTGAGTTCTCAGGTAAATTTCCTTAGCTTCCAACTCTAGGCTTAGAGAAACTTTTATTTTTACTCTTGATGATTGGAGCAGAAATAATTGAAAAGGCAGCAGCCTCAGACATTAAATAGAATAAAAAAGATTGAAAATACTAAGCCTTAGTGAAGTTATAGAACAATAGAATACCCATACACTCTTAATAGAAATTGACAGAACAACTTGGGAAAACTAGCCATGCCTATTAAACCTGAATCCTACAATCCAGCAATCCCACTCCTGGTTATATGCCAATAGAAATATATACATATATTCACAAAAAGATCTAAAAGAATGGTCATTGTACTATTCTCTAAACTGTAATTACCTAAATCTAGGGATTACTTAAATGTTAAACAATAGTAAAATGAATATAGTATGTTCATGCAATGGTATACCACACAGAAATAAGAATTACAGCTTTAATCACCTTCAAATTTAGATGAATCTAAGAAACACATGGTGATTGAAAGAAGCCAGATGGGCAAAGGTATATGTTGTATGATTCTGTTATTATAAAGTTCCCAAACAGGCAAAGCTAATCTCTGCTGTTAAAGGTAAGGGTTGTAGTATACTTGGAAGAGGGCATGAGAGCATGAGGATGGGTAGAGTGGTTCTGGAATACTAGTAATATTCTATTTATTTTTAAAAATTTATTTATGTGAGAGAGAGAAAAAAAAAAAGAGAGAGAGAGAGAGAAAGTGAGCCAGCACAGAGGAATTGGGAGGAGAAGAGGGAGAGGGAGAGAGAATCTCAAGCAGACTCCTTGCTGAACAGAGTCCAACAACAGGGTTTGATCTCATGACTCTGAGATCATAGCCTGAGCTGAAACCAAGAGTCCAATGCTCAACAGCTGTGCCATCCACGTGCCCGAATAATATTCTATTTCTTGATCTGTGTGGTGGTTACATGAATGTCTTCATTTTGTGAAAATATATGGCCTGGATATTTATTATAAGTGAACTTTTTGGTATATATTTTATTAGATAGTTAACAACAACAACAACAACAACAAAGCAACTTCCCAAGAAGGTCTAGATTAAGACTTGATTAATTAAGCAGCACAGCAAAGCAGAATGATGTAGATACAAAGCAAAAATAGTGTTGGTGTGACCTAGGTGAGTGAAGTCTCACATCTGTGTTGAGACTTAGCCCTTCTATATGGTGATGCCATTATCTCAACATAAAGTTTCCATGTATCCTGGGGCAGAGGGGGCACATTGGTTCTTAGTTTCCTTAGCTTGGATGTGACACATGTAAATTGTCCTCAAAATCCATTGGCCTAAATTAGTCCCATGACCCAAACCAAACTGTAAGAGAGGTTGGGAAATGTATGGAAACAACTGGATATTTGAGGAGTGTTACTTGGCTATGCCAGGAGCTGGATCTGTGATACGGCCTATATCTCAAGTTACATGAGACGTTTGTTTATGGGTGCCTTGTATCTATGTTAGGTTGAGCTTGAGTAATCATGTTGAAAAGTGGAACAAGTGGGTACAGAAAGGGAACTTAACTATTTACCATGCAGCATATATACTGTTTCAATTGTCTGTTGCTGTGTAACAAACTACTCCAAAATTTATCAGGTTAAAGCAACAGATTCATTATTTCTCATGCCTCTGTGTATTGAGTAGGTACAACTGGTTGGTTCTTCTGGTCTCATATAGGCTCTCTCATATGGCTGTGGTCAGGTCTTAGATATAGCTGCATAGGAACATCCAAAATGGTTCACTTGCCTGGTAGTTGGTCCTATCTGAGGGCTGAGAAATAGGCACAGTTGAGATGCTAATATTACGGATTCTGTCTCTTTCCTTGTTGTCTTAGGACTTCTCTTTCTTAATATGGCTTTCCCACATGACATCTCTAGCAGGGTAGCTAGACTTTTTACATGGTGGCCAAATAGCCAAGGGTGTAAAAGTGGAGGCTGCCAGGCTTTCTTAAGAATTAGGCCTAGAGGGGTGACTGGGTGGTACAGTCACTTAAGCATCCTACTCTTGGTTTCAGCTCAGCTTGTGATTTTGGGGTTGTGAGATCCAGCCCCATGTCTGGCTCCACGCTCAACATGGAGTCTGCTTGGATTCTCTCTCCCGCTCCCTCTGTCCTCTCCCCTATTCTCTCTCTCTCTCTAAAATAATAATAATAATAATATCTTTTAAAAAATTAGGCTTAGAGCTGGGATAGCATCACTTCTGCTACATTCTGTTAATTAAAAGCCCATCACAGAGCCAGCCTAGAAGACTATACAGTGGCAAGAATATGTATAGGTGTGGTTCATTGGGGGCCATTAGTGTAGTAGTTCAGTAATCAGTTGGCAAACTGTGGCCCCAGGTCAAATCTAGCTTATCTATTTTGTATGGCCCTTAAGTAAAAATGATTTTTATAGATATATATTTGCAATTGATTTGATAATAGGCAGCAGTTGCTTTGAACCCTTCCTTAGTGAATTGTTATCTCCCCATAGAAAATTCCACTCTATTCATTACTAAACCTGTATTTTTTTTAAAGATTTTATTTATCTATTCATGAGAGACACACACACACAGAGAGAGAGAGAGAGAGAGAGAGGCAGAGACACAGGAAGAGGGAGAAGCAGGCTCCATGCAGGAAGCCTGACGTGGGACTCAATTCCAGGTCTCCAAGATCAGGCCCTGGGCTGAAGGCAGCACTAAACCGCTCAGCCACCCAGGCTGCCCCTAAACCTGTATTTTTTAAAAAAGAAATTCAATTTGTTGTTCTGTTTTACAGTTTGCCAATAAAAGTTTTATAGAAATTTGTTTTCTCTCTTGTTACATAAGTACCTATCTAATATACTTGATTTTTTACTTCAGCTACCTGGCCCTTTATAAGAAAAATTTGCCAACCTCTGTAGTAGAATATGACATGTTCATTAATTTATTTTTTCCTTATTATATCCCTGGCAAAGATGCATTTTTATCCTCATTTTTAGATAAGGAAAAGGAGAATCAAAAAGACCCAGTATCAAATGATTCCTGCATAGCAGAGGTGGGAATCTTAGAATTGACTTTTGTTTGATGTTGATGGTTGTATTTTTGTGCTGTACTGTGCTGCCTTCTCTGATGCATTTTAAGGGATCTCAGTGGAACAGACCTTTCAATTTTCTGAGTCTGGGCTTGGTGGCAATTTTTGTCCTGTGTATAAGTGTCTATGGGAGGCCCAGATCTCATTTTAACCATAATAGTTCTTTCCTGCAGTGAAATTTAATGTCTTCTTCTCTCTTTCTGTACCCATACCCTATAATTTAGACCATTTTACAGATGAAGAAATTGAGGCTAAAAAGTTTCAGAGACTTCCTGAGGTCTGATTTTTTTCCCCCATAGGAAATACCAGGAAAAGTGCTTTTCTAAAATTTGCTTCTGTTCCGTGGGAATATTTTCTGCTTCTCCCCCAAATATGAACCTTTTTGATCCTTAATTTCTTTATTCATAAAGTAAAACTATTAATTTCTACCCTGTTTTTATCATTGTGAGGATCAAAGGAAAAAGTTTATGTGAAAAGCACTATAAAATCATTAAACTTTCTATTATTGTACATTCTTGTCATGATTTTCACTCTTGTTGTAATTATTATTATTTTTTGAAATCTTTATACTTCATCACTGACCAGAATAATGGCATCGGTATCTCTAAACCTGGATTTTTTTCTTCTGGAACCAAAGATCCTATATATGGATCACAGGCAAACATGCATGGTCTGTCTTAACATTTATGCCTCAAGGCCTTCAGTGTTGAGAGATCAGCGTAGGATTTCTTAGTACTAGATAAAATCTTATGTGATTACAGATTTTGAGTGCACTAATGTAATCCTGTAATTAGATGTTATTATGCTAAGGGGTCTATTACCCTCCACCCATTTCCAGATGTGAGTTGACTTCTGAGAATGTGCATATTGAGGAGAGAATAGGCCTCTAATTAAGTAAATAAATTTAACTCTGTGAAGATTATATTTTAATAAGATAATTCATACTACAAAAATGACAATTAAAGTATATTAAAGTTATACTAAAAATCTCAAAGTAAGGATGTTCACCATGTTAATGATGAAGCCAGAAATAGACCTACAGAGCTAAAGCCATAACTCATATACTGTATTGTGTCTCTTAGCACTGGGAATTTAAACTTGGATTTCAGTGTGAGCTTCTGTGGATTTTATTTGTTAATATTTGGGTAAGGGTTAGGAGGAAATGAACTCCCTTAATTAAAATACATCCTAGTCTGTCCTGTAAGGATTGAGATTAGGACTAAGTAAACTCTGGAGGGAGGGGGGAGTCGGGCTAGACAGGTAGCTCTGTTTCCTAAGTCTTATCTTCCCCTTTCCAGTCTCTGCCTCTGATCCTTTCTAATCATCAGAAGAATGTTGTTACTTCCCCCATTTAACCCCCAGCATATATACAAACCCCTTTGTTTGGCTCTTTGAAAAAAGAGGGGGGCTGCAGTAGCCTATCATTTTTCGAAATAAACTTTATGTACTTAATACAGTAGCAATTTATTTAAGTAAAATGGGATTGACTTAAACAGAATATTTTTGTCAAAATGATTCAGGGATTTGCCAAAAATCATGAAACTAGAACCCAGTGACTAAGATTTGGGAAACACAACTGGTCATTCCACAGGATCTTGTGGGTTCGGGGTAGGGGGCACTTACATATGTTTCGGTTTCTTCTCACACCATTCTCCTCTTGCTCTTTAGTCACCCCGGTCCTCTTACTTTCTCAAATATCCATGCTGCCTTGGACTCAAGAATTTTGTGTATGCTGCTCCCTCTAACTGAAAAGCATTCTTACCACCCCTACAGACATACCTTTTGTATATTATGACCACCCAACTTTCATATCTAAGGGAAATGGCAGTTTCTGAAATAAACCTGGCAGTAATTCTAAATTATCCCACTGTTAAAGGCTCTCAATTATTCTGCACACTTTCTTAATACATATTGTTGTTTATATTTGTCTGATTATATGATTATCTCCTTCTTCCTACTAAATTCTGCTCTACAAGGTCAAGGGCCATGTTTCTGTCCCCACTTTGTACCTTAGCGCCTAACATACTCCATAGTACACACTAAGCAGTCAGTAAAGGTGCTAAATGAATCAATAGAAAGAAAATGAATACAAAAAATGCTTGGGCTTTAATAAGGAAATTTATGATTACAGGAAAAATAAACCATCCTTTCTAGTATCATCTTAATTTTAAAAAAATATTTATTTGAGAGGGAGCACATGTACACATGCACAACCAGTGGGAGGGGCAGAGAGGGAGGAAAAGGGAAAAGGCTCAACACAAAAGATTCTGTGTTGAGCATGCAACCTGACTCATGGATGGACCCCAAGACCTTGAGATCATGACCTGACCTGAAACCAAGATTCAGACGCTCAACTGACTGAACCACCCGGGTGCACATTCATTCTATTTTATTTATTTTTATTTTTTAATTTTTTGTACATTTTTTAATTGGAGTTTGACTTGTCAACATATAGCATAACACCCAGTGCTCCTCCCATCAAGTGCCCCCCTCAGTGCCCATCACCCAGTCACCCCAACCCCCTGCACACCTCCTCTTCCACTACCCCTTGTTCGGTTCCCAGAGTTAGGTGTCTCTCATGTTCTGCTTCACTCACTCATATTTTCACTCATTTTTTTCTCCTTTCCCATTTATTCCCTTTCACTATTTTTTATCTTCAATGTATGAATGAAACCATATGTTTGTCCTTCTCCGATTGACTTATTTCACTCAGCATAATACCCTCCAGTTCCATCCATGTCGAAGCAAATGGTGGATATTTGTCATTTCTAATGGCTGAGTAATATTCCATTGTATACATAGACCACATCTTCTTTATCCATTCATCTTTCGATGGACACCGAGGCTCCTTCCACAGTTTGGCTATTGTGGACATTGCTGCTATAAACATTGGGGTGCGGTGTTCAGGTATTTCACTGCATCTGTATCTTTGGGGTAAATCCCCAGCAGTGCAATTGCTGGGTCATAAGGCAGTTCTATTTTTAACTGTTTGAAGAACCTCCACACAGTTTTCCAGAGTGGCTGCACCAGTTCACATTCCCACCAACAGTGCAAGAGGGTTCCCTTTTCTCCACATCCTCTCCAACATTTATTGTTTCCTGTCTTGTTGATTTTCCCCATTCTCACTGGTGTGAGGTGGGATCTCATTGTGGTTTTAATTTGTATTTCCCTGATGGCAAGTGATGCAGAGCATTTTCTCATGTGCTTGTTGGGCATGTGTATGTCTTCTTTGGTGAAATTTCTGTTCATGTCTTTTGCCCATTTCATGACTGGATTGTTTGTTTCTTTGCTGTTGAGTTTAATAAGTTCTTTCTAGATCTTGGATACTAGCCCTTTATCTGATATGTCATTTGCAGATATCTTCTCCCTTTCTGTCGGTTGTCTTTTAGTTTTGTTGACTGTTTCTTTTGCTGTGCAGAAGCTTTTTATCTTAAGTCCAAATAGTGCATTTTTGCTTTTGTTTCCCTTGCCTTCGTGGATATATCTTGCAAGAAGTTGCTGTGGCAAAGTTCAAAAAGGGTGTTGCCTGTGTTCTCCTCTAGGATTTGGATAGATTCTTGTCTCACATTTAGATCCTTCATCCATTTTTAGTTTATCTTTGTGTCTGGTATAAAAGAATGGTCTAGTTTCATTCTTCTGCATGTGGCTGTCCAATTTTTCCAGCCCCATTTATTGAAGAGACTGTCCTTTTTCCAGTGGATAGTCTTTCCTGCTTTGTTGAATATTAGTTGACCATAGAGTTGAGGGCCCATTTCTAGGCTTTCTGTTCTGTTCCATTGATCTATGTGTCTGTTTTTGAGCCAGTTCCACACTGTCTTGATAACCACAGCTTTGTAGTACAACCTGAAATCCAGCATTGTGATGCCCCCAGCTCACAATATTCATTATTCAATATTTCCCTGGCTATTGGGGGTCTTTTCTGATTCCACAAAATCTTAAGATTATTTGTTCCAACTCTGTGAAGAAAGTCCATGGTACTTTGATCGGGATTGCATTAAATGTGTAAATTGCCCTGGCTAGCATAGACATTTTCACAATATTGATTCTTCCAATCTATGAGCATGGAATATTTTCCCATCTCTTTGTGTCTTCCTCAATTTCTTTCTGAAGTGTTCTGTAGCTTTTAGGGTATAGATCCTTTACCTCTTTGGTTAGGTTTATTCCTAGGTATCTTATGCTTTGGGTGCAATTGTCAATGGGATTGACTCCTTAATTTCTCTTTCTTCAGTCTCATTGTTAGTGTATAGAAATGCCACTGATTTCTGGGCTTTGATTTTGTATCCTGCCACAATGCCAAATTGCTGTATGAGTTCTAGCAATCTTGGGGTGGAATCTTTTGGGTTTTCTATGTATATGTATAGTATCATGTCATCTGCAAAGAGAGAGAGTTTTACTTCTTCTTTGCCAATTTGAATGCCTTTTGTGTCTTTTTGTTGCCTCATTGCTGAGGCTAGGACTTCTAGTACTATGTTGAATAGCAGTGGTGAGAGTGGACATCCCTGTCGTGTTCCTGATCTTAGGGGAAAGGCTCCTAGTGTTTCCCCACTGAGAATGATATTTGCTGTGGGCTTTTCGTAGATGGCTTTTAAGATGATGAGGAATATTCCCTCTATCCCTACACTTTGAAGAGTTTTGATCAGGAATGGATGCTGTATTTTGTCAAATGCTTTCTCTGCATGTATTGAGAGGATCAAATTGTGCTTGTTTTTTCTCTTGTTGATATGATCTATCACGTTGATTGCTTTACAAGTGTTGAACTAGCTTTGCATCCTGTGGATAAATCCCACTTAGTCATGGTGAATAATCTTCTTAATGTATTGTTGGATCCTATTGGCTAGTATCTTGTTGAGAATTTTTGCATCTGTGTTCATCAGGGATATTGGTCTATAATTCTTTTGGTGAGGTCTTTGGTTTTGGAATTAAGGTGATGCTGGCCTCATAGAACGAGTTTGGAAGTATTCCATCTCTTTCTATCTTTTCGAGCAGCTTTAGTACAATAGGTATTGTTTTTTTCTCTAAAGGTTTGATAGAATTCCCCTAGGAAGCCATCTGGCCCTGGACTTTTGTGTCTTGGGAGGTTTTTGATGACTGCTTCAATTTCCTCCCTGATTATTGGCCTGTTGAGGTTTTCTATTTCTTCCTGTTCCAGTTTTGGTAGTTTGTGGTTTTCCAGAAATGTATCCATTTCTTCTAGTTTAATTTATTGGCCTATAGCTGTTCATAATATGTTTTTAAAATCATTTGTGTTTCCTTGGTATTGGTTGTGATTTCTCCTTTTTCATTCGTGATTTTATTAATTTGAGTCTTTTCTCTTTTGTTTTTAATAAGGCGGCAAATGGTTTGTCTCTCTTATTAATTCTTCCAAGAACCAACTCCTGGTTTTGTTGATCTGTTCCACAGTTCTTCTGGTCTCTATTTCATTGAGTTCTGCCCGAATCTTTATTAACTCTCTTCTTCTGCTTGCTGTAGGTGTTGTTTGCTGTTCTTTCTCAGTTCTTTCAGGTGCAAGGTTAGCTTGTGCATTTGAGTTTTTCCCAATTTTTTGCAGGATGCTTGTATTGCTATGTATTTCCCTTTCAGGACTGCTTTTACTGTGTCCCAAAGATTTTGAAGTGTTGTTTCTTCATTTTCATCAGTTTCCATGAATCTTTTTAATTCTTCTCTAATTTCCTGGTTTACCCCTTCATCTTTAGCAGGATGCTCTTTAGCCACCACATGTTTGAGTTTCTTCCAAATGTCTTCTTGTGATTGAGTTCAAATTTCAAAGCATTATGGTCTGAAAATATGCAGGGGACAATCCCAATCTTTTGGTGTCAGTTGAGGCCTGATTTGTGACCCAGTATATGGTCTATTCTGGAGAAAGTTACATGTGCACTTGAGAAGAATGTGTATTCAGTTGCATTTGGATGTAAATTTCTGTATGTATCTGTGAAATCCATCTGGTCCAGTGTATCATTTAAAACTCTTGTTTCTTTGAAGATGTTTTGCTTACAATATCTATCAATTGCAGAAAGCGCTGTGTTCAAGTCTCCCAGCTTAAGTGTATTATTATCTAAGTATGTCGTAACTTTGGTTATTAATTGATTTATGTACTTGGCAGCTCCCACATTAGGGGCGTAGATATTCATGATTGTTAGGTCTTCTTGTTGGATAGACCCTTTAAGTATGATATAGTGTCCCTCTTTATCTCTTACTACAGTCTTTATTGATAAACTTTATCTGATATGAGGATTACTACCACTGCTTCCTTTTGAGGACCATTTGAATGGTAAATTGTTCTCCAACCTTTCATTTGCAGACTGGAGGTGTCTTTTGGTCTAAAAGGAGTCTCTTGTAGACAGCAAATAGATGGGTCTTGCTTTTTTATCCAGTCTGAAACCCTGTGTCTTTTGATAGGATTATTAAGCCCATTCATGTTTAGAGTTGGTATTGAAAGATATGAATTTAGTGTCATCATAATACCGAATCAGTCCCTATTTTTGTGGATTATTTGTTGGGCATCCTCTGTCTTTTACAGAGTCCCCCTTAATATTTCTGCAGAGCTGGTTTGGCAGTCAGATATTCTTTCAGTTTCTACCTATCTTGGAAGCCCATTATCTCTCCTTCTATTCTGAATGAGAGCCTTGCTGGATAGAGTATTCTTGGCTGCATGTTCTTCTCATTTAGGACCCTGAATTTATCCTGCCATCCCTTTTTGGCCTGCCAGGTCTCTATGGAGAGGTCTGCTGTTAATCTAATATTTCTCCCCGTATAAGTTAGGGATCTCTTGTCTCTAGCAGGTTTAAGGATTTTCTCTTTATCTTGAAATTGGCAAGTTTCACTATTAAACGTCAAGGTGTTGAACTGTTTTTATTGATTTTAGGGTGGGATCTCTCTATCTCCTGGATCTAAATGCCTATTTCCCTCCCCAAATTTAGGGAAGTTCTCAGCTATGATTTGTTCAAATATGCTTTGTAAAAACAAAACAAAACAAAACAAAACAAAACAAAAAACAAATATGCTTTCTAGTCCTCTGTCCCTTTTGGCACCATCAGAACCCCAATTAAAGGTAAATTTTTCCTTCTGAGGCTGTCATTTATTTCCCTTAAACTTTCCTCATAGTCTTTTAATTGTTTTTCTCTTTTTTCCTCAGCTTCCTTCCTTGCCATCAACTTGTCCTCTATGTCACTCACTCTTTCTTCTACCTCATTAACCTTCGGTGTTAGGACCTCCAGTTGGATTGCATTTCATTTAATTGATTTTTTAATTTCGGCCTGATTAGATCTAAATTCTGCAGTCATGAAGTCTCTTGAATCCTGTTTGGTTTTTTCCAGAGCCACCAGTAGCTTTATAATTGTGCTTCTGAATTGGCTTTCTGACATGGAATTGTAATCCAAATTCTGTAACTTATGCCAGAGAGTTCTGTTTCTGATTCTTTCTATTGTGGTGAGTTCTTCTGTCTAGTCATTTTGCTCAGTGTAGAGTGGCCAAAAACGAGTTGTACTTGTTAGAAGGGCAAACTCTTCTCTCTGTAGCGTTCCAGCTGTTCTCTTTTTAAATCTCAGGTTGAATTCATGGGTTTCCTGGACGATTTGAAAGTTATCTAGATAAGTTGGTGGGGACAGGTGACTTGGGGATCCTACTCCTCTGCCATCTTGCCCAATCCCTTCCCCCTTCATTTTAAAAAAGACCAATTTAAAAAAAAACAAAAAAATAAATTAAAAAATTTAAAAAATAAAAAAGACCCATTATCAATATATTTTTTTCAGAGTGATGTTTACTCATATCTGCTCAAATAAAATAAACTGCATGTTGTGACAAAGTTACTGAGCAAGAGCAATCTGTTAATTTGTGGTGGTAACTGAGACAAACAGGCTATTATTTGATTTGTGGGTTCAGTTGTTACAGTAACAGAACTAACCTGTCTCCCCAACATGTTAGTTTCCTAAATATCATAGCAAGGCAGAGACCAATATTCTGCTCCATATTTCTAGATCAGTATCCTGACTAGTGGAGATCAAGCTAGCTAGTCTCAAGGTTCGGAAAGCAAAAACTGGTTATATAGCCCTGCTAGTCTCCATGACTCACTGCCTTCCTGACCCCCAGAGTCACCCCAGCTTCATGTAACTCAGTCATGATAATTTCCTCCTTGTCTCTCTTCTTTGTCTCAGTTCTAGGTCATAAAATTGCCTTTTTCTTTTATGTTAACTTGTTTCTTATCAGTTCTTTTTACCTTTAATTTATTTTGAGTTGTCCTTCCTGCTGATAGTCCAAAGCTGAGGTTGCCATCTCTGACTCACTCCTAGAAATGCATCCCTTATTGATTTCTCTTTAATGTAACTAAAATTTTCCAAGCAAATCTCATTAAAGAGGAATGGGATAATTGGAGCGATTTTTCTTTTACTGAGGATCTGGGGTTTGTATAGGATACATGGGAAGAGTGAATGGTGAAAACATTTTGCAAATAATAAATGCTTGACCATGGTGTAATCTTTTTAATTAATTAATTAATCTATTTATTAATTTATATTTTAAGAGAAAGCAACTTGATCACACCTGTTAATGCCGATGACTAATGGAGCTTTTTAGGAACTTTGTCCTTTCCTTATCTGCTTCTAGGATCTGCCTTCTCCATTGATCTTTCCCATTTTCCCCTTCCTTAGTGACACTCAAATCTTTCTGTAAGAAGTGAGGGGTAAGTTTGGATTCAATAAGCATAATAAACTGGTTTCCAGTCATGCTATTCACGCTTAGAAATTCTATGTTCATCTCTCTTAGTGTGGTTATTTCTAAAATGATAACAATTACTAAAGAAAATTGTAATGAACGTTAAATATGGATAATAGTGCTTAGGATAAATTCTGGTACATTGTAAATGGACAATAAATATGAATCTGCTTTTCTAAGTTTCAGTGACATTGAAGTTCTGCTATGTACTTCCACAGTTCATTCATAGCTAATTACCAGGACTCAGCTCATGAATCCCATGAGGGATGTAGGTCTGATATAATAGCTCTGCCTATCTTGGGAAGCTTCTAGTATCTACTCACTTAAGTAACTCATACAGTGATGGAGACTTGAAGTCTGACCGTCCTATCAATACAGGGACTAAACCTACATGTGATAAAATGAGCACAGATGCAATGGCAAGAAAGCCTTTTAGTGAAATTCAGAGCTGTTTTGATTAGAAAGCAATATTGCATATTGGAAAGAGCATGAGCTTTGGCATCAGACAGATCTGGATTTTAATCCTGGCTCTGCCACCTAGAAGGTGCTCAATAAATGGCAGCTGCTGTTGTTGTAGCAAATTTGCTTTCACAAGAGATTCGATTAACTTGACTAAGCCAGCCTTTTCTGGGAAGGTTTCACCAGTGTTTCATTAAACATTGGCTTCTGTCTAGCCCTTTGCATATACTCACAGTCTTCTGATTTTGAATCATGAGAATTCCTTCCGGAAAAGATAAATGACTGAAACTTGATATATGTCCAGAACTAAGGTCAAATATGGCATTTCAAATCCAGTGCAGCTTTTCTAGTTTCTTACAGTTGTTTTTTTGTTTGTTTGTTTGTTTGTTTTTGTTTTGTTTTGTTTTTGGAAGAGAAGGAGACAGAGAAGATGTCCAATTTAGAACTATCTCCCTTTTTTTGCACTTACTCTTCACACTATTTGGTGATTTAGTGTGGGTAAGCTGGAAGGGAGACCTAGTCATTTTCAGAGCTTTGGTTACAACTAGAAGGGCTTTATCTTTGGGGAAGTCCTAAAAAATATCTGAGGCAGGAGGCATTTTAAAGCAATTAAAACCAATGTTACTGTGTGCCTTTTTGAGAGTGTACACAGAATAAGAACTAAGTACTGATTATGTAGCTGGGATTGCTTTTGGCCCAGGGTTGGGTGCCTAAGGTGAGTTGTGCATTCTAGCAATCATTCATTCACCTGTCACTGAGCTTCCTGTGTATAGTGCTGGAAATACAGACATGGCATCTCTACTCAAGAAACTCATAGATTTGCTTATTCAACTCTACCTGTCTCTGAGGTAGATATTTTCTCTTCTTATAGCTAAGAGAAGCAGGGCTCAGGTAAAATTAGTTGAATTACTACTACTATAGATGGTAAGTAGGTAAGGGGATTCCTGGGTGGCTCAGTGGTTTAGCACCTGCCTTTAGCCCACAGTGTGGTTCTGGAGGCCTGGGATCGAGTCCCACGTCGGACTCCCTGTGTGGAGCCTGCTTCTCCCTCTGCCTGTGTCTCTGCCCGCCCCCCCCCCCCCGTATGTCTCTCATGAATAAATAAATAAAATCTTAAAAAAAAAAAAAGATGGTAGGTAGGTAAGCTTCAGTTCCCTTTCTCTCTTTTTTTAAATCAGATATTTGTTCTTACTGTGCTTTCTTTTTAGAATTGAACTTGGAAGACATGTAGACAGCTACAATACTTCTCCCTAGCATCCTTTCTTTCTTCTTAAAAATGCTTCTTTTCCTAGTCCATCCATATGGTTTGTAAGGTAGCTGCCTAAACCACAATTGGTTGACTCAAGCAGAATAATTCAGTTATTCCCCAAGATTTTTCAGTTATTCCCCAAGATTTTTCAGATAGGAACTAAGGAGATAAGGTCAAATCTCCAAGATCTACAATTTGGGATTTGTTGGCTTTGATGTTCTCTAATATGTGAAGTAGGTCCACTGCAAGTTAAAACAAAAATAAAACCAGACTCAACTCATTTGAAGAGGATGATAAAACTTTATAAACAAAACCAGGCAAAATGATACCAGATGGAAAATTTAGTTCCATTCCCCTTATAGATATTGGTACAAAAATCCAAAATAAATATCTACAAACCAAATTTGTCAATGTACAGAAAAATACAGCAGTGTACATAATAACATAGTTAAAAAGGAGTAGGATATATGAAAAAACTCAAGGATATTTTAATTACTATTAGTTTTTTTTCTTTATTTTGTATATTTTTTATTGGAGTTCGATTTGCCAACATATAGGATAACACCCAGTGCTCATCCCATCAAGTGCCCCCCCCAGTGCCTGTCAACCAGTTTAATTTGCCACATTAACAGATTAAAGTAGCAAAACCCATAAGACAATCTCAATAGATGAAGTATAATAAAATTTAATAACTATTTATGATTAAATCTTCTAGGAAAGTAGAAATTGAAAGCAGTTTCTTTAAACTATATATAATTATCTATTAAGACCCAAAATTATTATTGAAGACTTAGAAACATTTTTCTTAAAATAAAAAGAACAAGTAAAAGATGCCTGCTGCTCACATGTCTATTCAACATTACACCTGAGGCTTTAGCCAGTATGTATAAGAAATAGCAACCAGAAATATAATTTTTGAAAAACAAAATTACTTGTAACTTACAGGTGGTATGATTATCTGCAGAGAAAATCCAAGAGAAAATAAATAGAATAATCTACAGATTAATTGTTAGGAGCAATAGGCTTGTTGGAATTCAGGCTGCTGAATTCTAGGCTAATATACAAGAATTATGAATTTTTAAAAGAACAAAAATGTATAGATGAAGAATATATAGCAACTGCAAAATAGTAGTTATTTCAGAGATAAAAAGGAGGTGAATGATTTTCTGGGAAAAATGGTTTTAAGAAAATCTTTAATATTTTTATTTGTTTTTAAAGATCTGAATTTGGGAAAATATTAACATGAGTTAAAATCTGGAGTGTCAGTGTATTTAAACATTTCATAACAAAGTTTTAAAAATTCAAACAAATGTAATATGTCAGGGTTTTGAAAACAACAGTTTTTGGTATTGAGGTTCAGAGTTATTTAATTTAGATTTTTTAGACATAAAAAAGGTTTCTGAAATTTGTGTTGTTAGTAGCTGTGGTTCTACTTACTCCTGATGTCTTTGCTTTTATTTAATTGTTTAAATCTATCCTTCGATTACATAGTCAAGACCATGGGTTTGGTGGTCAAAAGCGCCAAGGTTCACATCTTGCCTTTTACCAATTACTGGCTGCCTGACCTTACTCAGATAGTTACTTTTCTAAAACACAGGTTTTTCATATGTAAAACTATAGTAATAGTGGTGGTACCTACAGCATTTAGTTATCCTAGCATAACATAAGATAATGCATGTAACATTTGGTGTGATATCAGGCACATTGTAAATACAGTGTAAATGTTAGATGTTACTTAAACTTTTTGAATGTCTCAAGATTATTATAAGAATAGAATGAAATAATCTGAGTAAAACTCATGGTATAATACCTGGCACTTACTAGGGCTTTCGTAAATCTTAATTCCACCTCTCCTTCTCTACCTCCCCCACTGCTTGCTTTTGAACTTAATTAATTTTCTAAATTTTGCCAGGTATTTTATTGAACTGAATATCTTTGTTCACATTTGACTGATGGTTTTTCTAACATTTATACTTACATGGGGGCAAAGATTGTATTTTTTCATTTTTATATCACAGCTTGAATTATAGCAACTATTGTTCACAACAGAAAAAATATATCCCTATTTCTTAGCTTAGGACAAATACATGGAGCAAAGGGTACCTGATTCTATGTGTGAGAAATGTACTTTTTGGGGATCCCTGGGTGGCTCAGCAGTTTAGCACCTGCCTTCAGACCCCAGAGTGTGATCCTGGAGTCCCGGGATCGAGTCTCACATCGGGCTCCCTCTGTGGAGCCTGCTTCTCCCTCTGCCTGTGTCTCTGTCTCTCTCTCTCTCTCTGTGTGTATGTCTCTCATAAATAAATAAATAAGTAAAATCTTTTTTTTTTTTAAAAAAGAAATGTACTATTTTCCCTCATATATCCAAGACCTGTTTGTAACACATGAAGAAATGTTTATTTATTCAGGCTTTTTTTTTTTTTTTCAGAGATAGGGGCTAGCCCTGAGATTTCTCTTCATCTGAAAGTGAAAGTAATGCTAAAATCAAAGGAAAATGCATGACCATGAATGAATTAGGTAACTGGGGCAATGAGACAGAGAGAGGCCTGAATATGTCCCCAATCTGAGGAGGGTAGGCAGGAAACATTGAAAAATGGTTGAGGAGAGCCAAGTACCACTGTATCTTATAAGAAGAGTGTAGTAGGATCTTATAAGGAGAGTGACTGGTTAAGGGAATTAATTAATTGATTAATTAATTTTTAAGAGATTTTACTTATTTATTCATGATAGACATAGAGAGACAGAGACAGAGACAGAGAGGCAGAGACACAGGCAGAGGGAGAAAAGCAGGCTCCATGCCGGTAGCCATGTGGGCCTCAATCCCGGTACTCCACGATCGCGCCCTGGACCAAAGGCAGGCGCCGAACTGCTGAGCCACCCAGGGATCCCCTGGTTAAGGGAATTTAATGGGTTGGGATTCATAAAGTAGGAGGGGCTTTCTCCCTATGGCTTGCTTTTCCAGATTCTTTGTGGCATGATATGAGAGGCTCTAATGTATTTAAACCAGGTGAGGGTGGGTCCCTTTACTAAAGAGAGGTGATCTCATTAATCTATTAAGTATTACTATTTTAAAAGAACAAGCTATATTGTTGCACCTTCTTAGATTACTTCTGAAAAATAAGTGAAGATTCCTTTTTTATTTTTTTCTGTAAAGGTAGTTGAGAGTGAATTGGGCACACATTTGAGCAAGAGCATGTGAACTCTGATTTGCTATCTGATTTCAGTGTGAATAATCAGGACTCTGGGATCTGACTAATTGGAGCAACATGAGAAGAGATGATACTCCATATATCCTTCCAAAGCAGTCATCAGACTAGAGCAGCTCTAATAGCAGGGCCTCCGATTGCTAATCAGATGAAAAGAATGTTTTCATGAAATTCTTCCCTCAGATTTGAATAAAGGGAATGTATTTTGATGTACCAAATTTTATGGTATGATGAAAACAGAGCCAAGAGTTAGTGTATTCTGATTTTATAACAAACATGATTGACAAATCCTTTGAGAAAATTGACAAGCTAATGTTAATGCAATCCATACTAATCTACAAGAGGTATCATATGTAGTCACTAATTTATTTTTAAATGAATGCAAATACATTTTCCTAGAATGGAAGCAAGGAGTTTCTGACAATCTCAGTGTTTCCACAGAGAGATTTGAAAAGGAAGAGAGTAAACTAAAAATTTCCTGTGCTTAAAACTATATCTCCCTCATCCTATTATAGCTCATCAGGTATTAATGAAACGTTCCTAATAAATGTGGGTAACTGTAGTTTTGTACCCTAGCTCATATTTTATTATTAATTTATTCTTTCTTTAAAAAGAAAAAAATTGGAGGTAATATGGTATAGTATGAAAAGCAAAGGGTTTTGGAGTTTAAGTCTTATATTTCTTAGCTGTGTGACCTTGGACAATTTAAAATCAAACTTCTGAGTTTTAGTCTTATCATCTCTGAAATTGAGTTTAAGAAAAAAAACTTGCTGTTGGATAGCTGTGCCTTCTTAAATTTTATAACCTAGGCGCCTCATTCTTTTAAAAATTTTTTATTTAAGTTCAATTTAGTTAACATATTAGTTTCAAGGGTAGAATTTAGTGATGTTGCATATAACACCCAGTGCTCATTACATCAAGTGTCCTCCTTAATGCCCATCACCCAATTATCCCATTTTCCCTCCAACCACCCTCTGTTCCCTATAGTTAACTCTCTTATGGTTTGCCTACTTCTCTTTTTTTTATCTTATTTTATTTTTCTTTCCCTTCTCCTATGTTTATCTGTTTTGCTTCTTAAACTCTACATGAGTGAAATCATATGGTATTTGTCTTTCTCTGATTTATTTTGCTTATTAGCATATTACCCTCTAGTTCCATCCATGTTATTACAAATGCTAAGGTTTCATTCTGATAGCTGAGTAGCATTCCATTGTGTGTGTGTGTGTGTGTGTGTGTACCAAAACTTATTTATCTATGCATCAGCCAATGGACACTTAGGCCACTTCCCTAATTTGGCTATTGTTGATAATGCTTCTATAAACTTTGGGGTGTATGTGTCTCTTTGAATCAGTATTTTTGTATCCTTTGCAGTAGCTAATAGTGTAATTGCTGGGTCATAGGGTCATCTATTTTTAACTTTTTGAGGAATCTCCATACTGTTTTCCATAGCTGCTGTACCAGTTTGCATTCCCACCAACAGTGTAAAAGGGTTCCCCTTTCTCCACATCCTTGCCATTATCTGTTGTTTCCTGTGTTGTTAAATTTTGTAATTCTGACAGAGGTGAGGTGATTCCTCATTGTAGTTTTATTAAATCAATAGCTTCTTATCCAAATATCCTTATCAGCTTTTCTTAGAGTTTGACCTTCCTATAGAGAGGGTCCCACAGAAAAAGTGCAGATCAGAAGTTTGTCTTTTTTACAGTATTTTGTACCAACCCAGATTCAAGTTAAAAAAAAAAAAATGTATGAATTTGTGATGCCCTCCTGGAGGCCTTTTAAGCTCATTAAACAATGATTCACACACACACACACACACACACACACACACGTGTGCTACCTTCTCTCTATATTTAGAATTGTTGGTGGTCTTCATTATTTAATATTCTCTATTTTATGTATAATTCAGATAGAACTTAATGCAACTTACCTATATCAGTTAAGCATTTGTCATTCTGCTTTGCCTATTAGGAGTTATCTCCAGCAAGTGAGCTCAGTGGAATGGACTTATTTAAGTAGATGTGTTAATGAACAAGCCAAAGGGACTATGAAAGCAGTAAGCTAATGCTTAGCTGTTCATGACCTCCTAATGATAATGATGAAATGCTACTCATGCTCCACCTAGTACTTGGTGAAAGGGTTATCTGATCTGAGTCAAGGCAAACCTGGTAGGAGAATTTGATGAGGTTTAGGAGTATAATCAAAATTGCAACAAAGCATAAAGGACAAAGTCAGAACCAGAAGGAGAAGATCAAACATCAGATATACAAGGTTAGTGCAAGGATGAAGATAGGCACTAAGGCAAAAGGCAAGGAACTGATGCAGGTTAGAAAAAGGAATTTCAGGCAAATGAGGCTTCACATTTCACAAAAAGAGCCATGAACGAAGTAATGGAATGGATGCCAGAATGGATCCTGCATTCCAGGAAGAGGCATAGTTGTGAGCTTTGTGCAAGTCAGGACCAACCAAGGTTTCTTATTTGAGGCTGTGAAGATTACCTACCCTGCTGAACAGACTTTCTCAGACTTTGCTGGCTTCTTATACTATGTGTAATCTTTAAATGCTGACATTCTCTGTGGCTCTTTCCTTGGCCCTTTCAACCAGCATGCCCTTATCAGGCAGTACCTTTTGTGACTGATTGGTTTCTACTTCTGTATTTCTAGCCTAGATCATGCTCTTAAATTCCTGTCTAATATAGTCAACTGTTTATTAAATAGTTTTACTTGATATTTTGTGGGTAATTCAAATTCTACATGTCCAAATTGAAGTCATAATATTCTTTTCAACTTTTTTCCTCCACTATATCCTATTCTCAGGACATGAAGCCATAATGTACATAGTTGTACAAGCTAAAAACTTGGTTGACATTTTTCATGATTTTTTAAACTACTGTCTACATCTGATTCATCACCAAGTTCTGTTGACTCTGCCTCCTAAATAACTCTGAAGCATTTGGGGATCCTTGGGTGTCTCAGCGGTTTCACACCTGCCTTTGGCCCAGGGCGTGATCCTGGAGTCCCGGGGTCAAGTCCCACGTTGGGCTCCCGGCATGGAGCCTGCTTCTCCCTCTGCCTATGTCTCTGCCTCTCTCTGTCTCTCTCTCTCTATGTCTATTATAAATAAATAAAAATAAATCTTTAAAAAAAAAAACTCTGAAACATTTCTCCTTTCCCCCATCCCATTGTCTTTATGCCAGTCTTGGCCATCATCATCTCTCACCTGAAGGATTGTATTTACTTCCTAACTGGTTCACACTGAATCTTGATCTTTCATTTTTTCCTCACCCAATAGCAAAATGATGTTTGTCTAATGAAATTCTGAGTAAGTTTCTCTTCTGTGGAAACTTTTTAATGACTTATCAAGAAATCTTTCTTTTTAATTATTTGCCCTCAGAATAAAGTTCGAACTTCTTAACATAGTGTATGAGGCCTTCTGGGATATGGCTTCTACATATCTCTTTATCCTCACTTAGCACCACTTTCCTCCTCACTTCTCCCTTCCCCCCTCCCATATATCACATCCCTACCGTGACAGGGCAGCAGGGTAGGCTCAAGGTGAGGTAAATAAGATGTCAAGGGCACAAAGTTTAATGAGGCACTTGCTCTCATATAGCAACACTATACATGCACAACCCTGAAAGTGTCTTTTAAAGAGTGAGATGCCTACATGCATACCAGTGTTTATAGCAGCAGTGTTGTCCATGGTATCCAAAATATGGGAAGAGCCTAGATGTCCTTCAACAGGTGAAAAATAGACTCTTAAGTAAAGAGAACATACTGAGGGTTGCCAGAGTGGGGAGGGGTGAGAGATTGGGTTGAATAGGTGATGGGAATTAAGGAGAGCACTTGCGGTGTTGAGCACTAGGTGTTGTATGTAAGTGATTAATCACTAAGTTTTACTCCTGAAAATAATATTACACTATGTGTTAACTAATTGGAATTTAAATAAAAACTTGAAACAAAACAAAAAATACAAAGCCATACTCAACATAAGCCCAAAGTCACTTGCATTATTGAATGGTTTCTATCTTCTTTTGGCCAAAGTATAACTTGAAGCTGTAATTGTTGAAAATGTTGTTATATCAATACATTAAGAAAATAGTGACATGTCAATGGAGGAGGAGGAGGAGGAGGAAGAAGAAGAAGAAGAAGAAGAAAAGAGAAAAGAAGAGGAGAAGAGGAAGAGAGGAGAATAGAAAAGAAAAGAAACGAAACAGCAGCAGCTACTGATTTAAGGAGTAACCTAGTCTGTCTTCTGTACATGGTCGGTTCTTTTTGAAGAGATGCAACTCAGTACAGTATACCAATTTGAGCATTATTAGTACAACTTAATTCCAGTTTCTGTTTTGACTATAGTTCACTCTTGAACTTGAGAATTTGCTACCTCTCCTCGGGCTTCTCTTTTCCTATTTATCAAATGAAGGAGTTGAAAGATTGGACTAAATTATTCTAGGAGCCTTTCTAAATGAAAATATAGCATCTCTGGTCAAAAAACCTGCCTCACAGATCTTGATCATAAGAGAGAGATAAATTCTGAGAAAGAGAATTTTTTTCTGAGCAATTTTTGTTAGTTTTTGTCACATGGATGTTGATAAAGAATCTTACAGCTGTAAGATAATTCAGAATGCAGGAATTCCTCTAAAATGAACTGGCCCAGTGGTAATTCAGCCTCTTTTTATTTTTTTTATTTTTTTTATTTTTATTTTTTTCAGCCTCTTTTTAGATGCCTCTGGTGGTAGGGAACTCACATTTTATAGAATCAGTCCATTTGATGTCGGGTTGATCTGATGACTGTTAAGTTCTTCCTTACATTAAACTGAAACCTATCTCTCTGTAACTTCTGCCCACTACTTCTGCCATTTTCAGATGCACATACCTGATTTAAATCCCATTTTCACTCTTATTGGATTTGTAAGAGAAGTGATAATTCTTGACTTTTTTGAGTTTTTATTTCCTCATCTGATAATGGATATTTTAATTCCTGTCTCCCATGATGTTATAATTAAAGTGAGATAATGCATATTGATTGCTTGTCTAGGCTCTAGTTGATAAAGACTTTACAGAGGACTTGGATTTGGCAAAAATTATGAAGGGTGGGTAGGATTTCTCTATAGAGGTGAGTGGGGTAGGCAGAAGACAGGTAAATGACAGGTTGGCCCTTTGAGACTGAGAAAAAATAGCATAAGCAAAAGCATGGAGCCATGAAAACAATGTGCAAAACATTTCTAGTAATCAGATTTGTCTTGATCTTTGAATGCCTTGGGCCAAGGGGAAAGAATGATAAGAGATGATCCCAGAGAAGTAAGCTACAGGCAAACTGTGAAAGGACATGTACACAATACCACATTCTAATATCACATTACTTCTAGATGCTACTGAATTTAAAGAAAATGATAAAGAGTGGAGAGTTGAACCAGGATTTAAATCCAAATCTTCTGAGACCATGTCTCACAATACCATAACTTCTTGGACATAAAAAAATATTTTTTTATTGTTATAGAATTCTAGAAAACAAGTTACTTCCTTCTGGCACTGTATAGTGATGTTCAAGAAGGACTCTAACCCAAATCCTGAGGCCTTCCACTTGCCTCCCAGCAGGGGAAAGTGCTGTTCTGTCAGTGAAGCCAGTGTATTTCTTTGCTTTCTCTGAATTGATGTTTATTACAAGAGAAGAAAATTTGAGAGAAAGAAAGAATACTCTACCTATTTTTTCAAATATACATGGCTGTATGCTATAGGAGAAAGGGCTCTATTTGACAAACAACTTGGATTCAAATCCTAACTCTGCCATTTACTAGCTGTATATGTAGTTGATGTCTCACTTTACCCTGAGCCTCATGTTCAGTAACATGGAAATTATGGTCCTTGCTCTGCCTTTTTTTAAAAAAAATCATAATAAGGAAATTAGATGATTGTCAAAGCCCTTTAAAAATAATAAAGTGATATTTTATTACTACTACTATCAGGAGATCACTAAGATGAGAGTGCACAGTTCTAATCAGGATTGCTCTACAATATGTTGACTGGACTCGGTAAAAATCATTAAGATCAGAAGTTTATCTTCATTGTTCTGACCTTTTCTCCCTGTCATTTTTCCTTTTGTTTCCTGTCTTCTCACTCACTTCTTTGGTGTGAAGAGACTGGCATCCTATAGCTTTCTCTTCTCGTCTCTTCTCTTTCCACAAGTTCCCAGGATAGGCTCTACTAGTATATCTTTGAGGCCAAGGTGTGAAAACCAGTAACAAGATCTCTTCTTTGTACAGTTCCCTAGTGGAACCTCATCTTTAATCATAAAAGGAAAAGACATTATTTATTCATTAAAAATTATTTGTTCAGCGTATAATCTGTACTTTATTCCTGGTGAAATAATTTGAAAGATGAGTTAATTTAGGGAAATTCAAGGACTTCTAATTCATTTATTGATGTGTTTGTTGTTCATTCTATCTCTCTTGTATTTAAAAATATGTTGTAACACCTACTATGCATTAGATATTGTGTTAGGCAACATGTAAGCCACTTAAGGACCTAATGGTAGTACTTAAATTGTCACATATCAGGTTCATGGTGGTTTTAAATGGCCTTACTTTATTCTTAAGCATAGCTCCTGGGAATGAAACAATTTGGTGTGGTGACAAGAACAAAAGAATGGAAATAAGATAGTATTTATTTTTCCTACATCCAAATGTCTTTGAATTCCTGCTATGTGAAAGTGACAAGCTACTTTTCTGACTTCTCTTGACTATAAAATGGAAGAGACATTATGACATAATACATGTTAAAGCACATGGCTCAATTCCTGGTGCATAGAGGCTTCATGAATGGTAGTTAATGCTCTCTTCTTTTTTCCATCTTTTGTCTCTTCCACTTGTGTATATCCCTGCTGATACTGAAGACAAGAAAAGAAATCGCCAACTAGCAAGGTTGAAATATATCAGCCCCAAGAGCAGTTTTGCAGATGGTCTGAAACAGAGCATTTGCAAAAGGGTAATTGTTCATTATAATTTCTCACACTCTTTTCAGTTTACAAAGCACATTTATACATACCATCTCATATAATCCTCTTAACAACCATGTAAGATGAGATTTATTATCTCATCTTCTGGGTGAGGAAACTGAGGCTTGCAGAGACTTAGTGACTTTCCCATCAGAGAATTAAAATTGGCTCTTGGTCTTTTAATATGCAATCCTTTATGTATCTTGCTGTCTCACACTAAATTTTGAGCTTAAAATTTTCCAGCTTTCACCCAACTTTTCCATTTTCCTGGCTACAGGCCTATCTTTAAGACTAGGGAACTGATACAACTCCTTTTTTCTTTTTTTTTCTCCATAGTGTTTGAAACTGATGCAGTCCAGAATGTAGATTGAGAATCCTAGAGATTTAGTCTGGCTGTCTAAAGAAGAAAATTCATACTCCCATCAGTTCTTACTTGGACTATTGTAATAGGCCTCCTTCTTCTCTTTGACTACTTAATGTTGACCTTTCATACTCCTAAGGACATCTTTATACCATAAAACTGAAGTTTGCTCACATCCTTTGTATGCTTAAAACAAAACGGAACAAAACAAAACTGTGTTTTCCCATCTGCAGAACTGAGATCTGAGTGACATGGGCTCATCAAGGCTCCTTAAGCTTCCACTGTGTCCTGATAAGCATCCTATCTTAAGGGCCTTTGTAGATGTTTTTCCTTCTTTCTAGAAATTCTTTCCTCCTTTTTATCACTCTTGGTGAACTCTTCCCCCCACCCCCTTCAAAACCTAGGTTAGATTAGATGACCGTCTATCAAATCACCACAGTGTTCTTCCTTATGCAGTTGTCATAGCTCTTCCTAGACAGGATAGTGATTGCCTGTTTTTTTCTTTTTCTTTTTTTTTTTTTTTTAAAGATTTTATTTATTTATTCATGAGAGACACACATAGAGAGAGACAGAGAGTCAGAGACACAAGCAGAGGGAGAATCAGGCTCCATGCAGGGAGCCCCACATGGGACTCGACCCCGGGTCTCCAGGATCACACCCTGGGCCAAAGGCAGCGTTAAATCCCTGAGCCACCAGGCTGCCCCGATTGCCTGTTTTTTTTCATCTGTATGCCTTGAGTGCAGGGCCCTTTCCTTTATTCCTCTGTATTCCTATTGCTACCTCTATTTCTTGACAGTTTTTCATCATTGAATATAATAATACCTGTAGATTTTTGAGATGTTTGTTATCAAGTGGAGTTAGTTTTTATCTATTCCTATTTTTCTGAGAGTGTTCATTATGAATGGGTGGTGAATTCTGTCAAATAATTTTTCTGCATCAGCACATATGATCATGTGATTTTTCTTTACTTTGTTAATATGGTGAATTACATTGACTGGCTTTTGTTTTTGTTTTTTCTTAAATGAAAGCAAAGTTTATTGAATATATATATAGTTACACGCACATATATATATAGATGTATATGTATTTGTGTTTGTATACATATATGTGTCTATATAGATATAGAGAGAGAAAGAGAGAGAGAGAGATGGACAGAGCATCTAAGAGAATCAGAACTCAGGAAGGAAAAGAGCATGAGTCTTGTCTTTGCTTGGGGTCTGACGTTTTTATTGCCAGTTGGAGTCTCACGCATGTGTCTTCTTAGGCATCCAGGAACTGGTCAGAAAAAGGACAGAGTGCAGGTGTCCTTCATGAGTCATTCGTTCCCTGAAGCCAGGTGTCTTGGCATCAAGGTGTTTTGAGTCAGTGGTCTTGGAAAACTATATAATGACCCTGCCCAGTCACTCCTTAGATGTTATTTATTATGCTGGAATGCTCCAAAGATATCACTATTTCTTTGTGCAAGGAGGACAAGTGTTATTTGTATTACAATGCATGTGTAGAATGGGGTGGGGAGTGCAAGTCTGAGCAAGACTAGAAGCTGGAAAAGGAGCAAAGTTAAAAAAAAAAAAAGTTTTTTATTTGTTATTCATGGCATCCCTTCAGTCTCCCTGTTTTATTCTCCCCTGTGGAATTACTGGCTTTCGAATATTGAATCATCCCTAATTTCCATTTGGTTATGGTATACAATTCTTTTTATATATTGCTGAATTCTTTTTGTTACTATTTTGAGGATTTTTGCATCTATAGTTATGATTTTTACTTGTGGGTTTTTTTGTATTATGTTTGTTTTGATATCAGGTTAAAACAGTAGATTCATAAAATGAATTGTGAAATATTCCCTCTCTTTGTATTTTCTGGAAGAGATTATGTAGAATTGATGCTAATTCTTCTTTAAATATTTGATAGAGAGGTATCTAGGTTACTCAGTCGGTTAAGCAGTCATCTCTTAGTTTCCACGCAAGTCATGATCTTTTTTTTTTTTAATAGTTTCATGAGTCCGGAGCTTAGATTTATTGACTTGAGTCTTTCCCTTTTCTAAAATGGGGTACATTGGGTGCTGTAAAATTTCCTTTCAACATTGCTTCAGCTGTTCTCACAAATTTTGATAAAGTCTACTTTAATTTTCATTTAATTAAATGTATTTTTTAAAATTTCACTTGAAAATTCTTGTCTTATAGATAATTTAAAAGTTTGTTGTTTAGTTTTAAGTGTTTCAAGATTTTCGTGTTATTTTTTCTATTAAAGATTTCTCATGTAATTCCATTGTGGCCAAAGAACATACTCTATGATTTCAATTATTTTAGATTCAGTAAGGTTGGTTTTATAGGCCAATAGATGGTCTATCTTCATATATGTTTGTAGCTGCGTGAAAAGAATGTTTATTCTATTATTGGGTAGAGTGTTTTATAAATGTCCGTTTTAGATCCTGTTGGTTTCTAGCATTGTTGAGTTCTTCTGTATCTATCCTGATTTTGTAGTTGTTTTGCTGTTGAAATATCTAACTTCAGTTGTGAATATACTGAATCACCTTTCAGTTATATCTTCTTTCTTATTCTATCTTTTCATGCAGGTTTGCTTCACATATTTTGCAGCTGTGTTGTTTGGTGCATGAACATTTAAGATTGCTATGTATTCTTGGTAGATTGACTCCTTAACATTACATAGTAATGATAATGTTCTCTGTCTCTGGTAATTTCCTTGGCTCCAAAGTCTCCTTTATCTGATATTAATACAGTCACTTCTGATTTCTTAATATGTTTTCATGAAATACCTTTTTTCCCATCTTTTAACTTGTCCATATTGTTATGTTATGAATAAGTTTCTTAAAGACACTCTATAGTTAGTTAGGTCATGTTTTCTAACTCCTTCTACCAATGTCTGTGTTTTACTTGGTGTATTTAGACCTTTTACATGAATGTAATTAATTATTGTCACTTTAGTCTGCCATTTTATTTCTTCTTTGTTTTTCTTACTTATTGCATATGTATAACTTACCACAGTCTACTATAGTGTTATTATTTTATCATTACAAGTATAGAATCTTTTTCTCCCTTTACACACTTCTACCCTCATCCATTTATAATATAATTGTCACAAATATTTCCTCTACTTAGATTTAGAGCCAAATCAAATAGTGTTACAATTTTTGCTTCAATTATTAAGCATACTTGACTGAAGTAGAGTAAGGGAGTCTATATTTACTTCTATTTTTGCTTATTTCCTTTCCTCCTTCCTGATGTTCTAAGATCCCTTCTCTAATATTTCCCTTCTGTTATAGTGCATTTCCTTTAGGCATTTTTTACAGTAGGCCTGTTGGCAACAAATTTTCTTAGTTTTCCTTCATCTGAGAATGTCTTGGTTTTCCCTTCATATCTGAAGCATATTTTTGCTGGATATAGGATTCTGAGTTGACAGTTGTTTTCATTCTGAAATAAAAATGTGGTATTTCCTTCTGGTTTCTCATAAGAATTTTGCTGATTTGTAGTGTTTTCCATGTAGATAATGTATTATTTCTATGTCACCATTTTCAAGATCAGTTTCAGAAGTTTTATTATGTATCTGTTTGTTAATTTCTTTGAGTTTATCTTATTTGGAGTTTGTTCAGTTTTTTTAAACTAAATTTATGTTGCCAAATTTGGGCAGTTTTCAGCAATTATTTCCTTCAGTATTTTTTCAGCTCTGCTGTATTTTTTGTCTATTTCTGAGCTTTGATTACACAAATGTTAGATCCTTTATCACTTTTTTGTTTCTAGTCTCTTTTTATTCTGTTGTTCAGATTGAATAGTGTCTTATGTTGTGTCTTCCACTTCACTGACTTGTTCCTCTGTCTTCTCTAGTCTTCTGTTTCATCCATCCACTGAGTTTTTTTATTTTAGTTGTTGTGTTTTAAAATTTTTAAATTTCCATTTGATTCTTTGTATTTTGTTTTTCTATATAATTTCTGTTTTCTATTAAATTAAATTAAAATAGCTAACATATATAGTACATCATTAGTTTCAGATGTAGAGTTCAGTAATTCATCAGTTGCATATAACACACTGTGCTTATCAAATCACGTGCTCTTCTTAATGCCCATCACCCAGTTACCACATCCCCTCACCCACATCCCCTCCAGCAACCCTCAGTTTGTTTCCTATAGTTAAGAGTCTCTTATGGTTTGCCTCTCTCTGTTTTCATCTTATTTCATTTTTATTTTCCTTCCCTGTGTTCATCTGTTTTGTTTCTTAAATTCCACGTATGAGTGAAATTATATGGTATTTGTCTTTCTCTCATTGACTTATTTTGCTTTAGAGAGAAGAGATTTTTGGGTTTTGTCTTTCTGTACTTGTTGGCATTTCAGAGTTTTTGTCTTCTCTCATTCTGGTATAAATGAGGCAAAAAGAAACCCCACAGGGCTTAGCACTATGTCATTCTTTGAATTGTCAGCTTCCTATGCAGTCTTCTGATTCTCTCCTCACTTGAGAGTCTTCTTATATTTTTTCTATGTATAGTTTACTTTGCAGGAGAATTAGGGAAACATGTACTCCATAGTCTTGGGAGTAGAAGTTTAGATTTAAAAAAAAAAATGCTGTTGAATGTTTGAAGAAGAGTAAGGTGGAAAGTAAAGTATCCATTTGAAAGATTCTGAATGGAGATAGTGCAACCCCATTTGTGGTGCTTATAGGAACAGAAATTTAAACATGAGGTAGCTATTGCATTTAAAAATTAGATACAGCTCTAAGCTTCCTAGATACCAAGGCAGAAGTAATATGATGACTTATATTTGTTCACTTTCTTTGAGAAAAGGAAGCAGATCTGTTGAATGAGAGTTTTTCTATATTCTCAGAGGGATTATCATGTGTATTCTTTAAATAAGAGGCTTTGTTAAAATTCATATTTTTAAGCTAGGGTTTTGTAAAATACTAGCATATTGCTCATAGGTGAACACTTCTTACAATAACTGTCTGTAGAGGTGGAAGGCATAACCTACTTAATTATACTTCTAATGGTAATTAAGATAATAAAAATATATTGCTTTTTAGCATTTATCTTATTGTCTAGAGATCAGACATCTTGAGGAATGGATAGTAAATTAGTTCCTTCTATTGTCTTTCCCAAATACTGGATATCTTAAGTGAATATCTGGCATGAGTGTTTGGCTAGGGCTGAATTGCTGGGAGTTCTCAAGTTAGTCTGATGAGTGCATGGACTGAGTGTAATCTGATGTATTATTTCTAGGGTATCTATAGTGCATATTTAATATAGGTATTATTTTAATGCTCACATATCTAGAAGAGAATTTTCAGGTTAAGTAAATGTTCCTTTCCAGGAGAAAATGATATTACAAAATACCTCCTGTGTACCAGAGATTATACTAGAAATTCTATATATTACTCTTAACTTTTTAAGTTACTGGAGTAATTGTTATTATTCCCATTTTATAGGTAGATAGACTAAGACTAGGGGAGATTAAATCTTTTGCCCAAGGATGGACAACAAGGAAGTGTCAGAGTTGATATTCTATATCTAATCCTATTTCCTACTCCTGTCCTGTATGGACCCTATACTTCAGCCAATCTGTTTTATTGAAAGAAAAAAATGAGTATGAAATACTTGGTAGGAAGAAGTGAATGGAAGTAAAAGCACATTTGAAAAAATTCAAATGAGTGAGTTCATCTTCTCAAGCAGTTTGAATGAAAATTATGACAAAGAAGTTTGAAAGAACTGGCTTAATGGTAATTTAATCTTCCTGTGAATTTCATTTTTATAATCTTTGTTTTAGCTAGAAGCATGAATAATTTGTAGTACTTAAGAGTGCTTTATGAGATGTTGGAGTTTGGTCATTTTTGGTATAAGCGTATATTGCTAGTATATGTATGTATGTATTCTATAGTAGAGTTATTACAAACAATTTGATAACAGACTAGCGAAAATACAGATTCTCAAAGATCATCTAGGTTGGACTAATCTCTTGTTTGATCAGTAGGAAGCTAATACGGTAGGAGATTAAGTGACTTGATTAGGGTCTCATAGTGACTAGCAGTAAAGTGGACTAGAGAGCCCAACTTATTTGAATCCCAATCCAGTATTCCTTATTAAAACAATCTAAAGACTTTTGAAATAATTCTGTTTTTCTAAAGGTAAGACTTTGCTTAATTTTAAATATATCATTTCAATTTTACAGTTCTTTATTTTTATTAGCTTAATATTTCTAATGTTATAATTCAATTATTATGCTTAAAATATCAGGGCCTTGGAAAATACAATTGAAAAGCACCAACTGTCTCACCTAAAGGGATCTCATTTGGTATAAACTCCATTCAACTGTGAACTCTTAGGGGAATGGATCATATCAATTATTTTTTAATTTTCAGCACTCAACTTGGGGCCCATTTGAAATTTGGTTGAATGAATGGATGAATGAAGTCCAAATGAGTCATAATGCTATTCAATATTAGAATTTTAAAAAGCCTTAAAAATTATATGGTTCAACATCTTTAAGTATGAGGAAGCTCACAACAAAAGACAGTATATGGCTTAATGTCATAGAAACTAAAAATACAATATTTTTTTTATAATATATTTATAATACTTTCCACTTTTCAGGTCATGTTAAAATTTCATAATAATCTTGCATTGCACAAATCCAGGGAACACTGTTCACCTTACAGTTGATATGAACGGTACCTTCACAGTTGTTTAGCTGTGCATAATGGCTCAGTACATGAGACTGGTATTATTTCCTGTATTTTACAGATAAAGAAATAGGCCTACAATGGAAGTGACTTATCCATGATTAGACATATTATGTGTAGCAGTACTGGACCTCTGTTTTCTTAAAATTCAGTACCTTTTTTCTTATAGTGCTCAAGTCTGAAATATATCATTTAATCCTTCATGACTATCTCCATAACACATTTCAGACAATATTTAAAGCAGGGACTGAAGCATACACACTGTTCATAGCTCTGGTCCTGAATCTGCCTATCCTAGTTTTCAGCCCTTTTGACACTTTTCCATTTCTAGCTTTACCTTTTTCACCAAAGCTCACATTATCTTTTTAACTACAATCTTGGATTGCCTTCAGTATAGTTTTTCTTTCTACCTTTGGCTGCCTTCACAATTCAACTCCATTCCCTGTCACCTGCTACCTTAGCTTTCTTTCACCCTAGCAAATGCCTTTAACTGTCATGATTGGCTGTTGGACCTTTAACTGCCATGATTGGCTGTTGGACATGATACCATTCTTCTTTTGAACGTAAAACTTAACAGGATTTCTCCTATACATTCTCTTTTTCTGACTTTCCTTTTCAAGTCCTCCCTGAGAGTCATCTTGCCACCCAGCACAACTTTGCTCTCTGCACATGGTCTCTGGGTGATTCATCTCTGCCTGTCACACAGGCATGAATGCCAACACCTACACATGCAGGTGAATCTGCTCCAGTGATATATTTTAATTACAGATTTAGTCAGAAGTAATTAAGCCTCTCTGTAACTGGTATGGGCACCGAGTTTTAAAAATTCATGAAGTTTCAGACATCCCATGTGTGGTTTGTGCCACCCTGGTTTGCAGAGTAAGAAGGAGCCTCTAGTGTCCTTAGATTAATTAATAGAAAGAGAATAAACTTAATGGAGCCAGAAAAGTGCAAAAATTGGTGCTTTCCCCCCTATATCTCATGCAGATGGAATGGCCATCCTGGGATTGTAGCAGGGGATGGCAATTGCATTTTAATTACAGGGCTGATGATTTCAGTACTGCACCAGATGGAAGGGCCTTTTTAGAGAAAGAGGCCCACTCACTGCCTCTGTCGATTTTCCCTCTGATGGTGGTTAACAAAACCCGACAGGAGACAAAACTGATGAGGTTGCATTCTGATCCCGTGGATTTTATTCTCTATTCTGTGGCTTGACTTGTGAGTTCAGTCAGATCTTGACTCCTGTGAAAAAGATGCAGCTCCTTCAGGCACTTTAACAAATGAAAGAGAAAAGATGAGGCTGGAGGAAAGGAATGATTCTTTTCCCCCTTGCTCTTCCTTTATCATTGTTGTGGTCACTTTATTGCCTACAAAGCACTTTTACTTCCATTGTATCACTTAACAATTATGACATTTCAGTAACAGAGGTATTGTTATCCCCATTTTAGTGAAAGGAAAAATTGAGATTGGACACGTAAGCTTTTATACATTTCGTAGTGTTGGTCAGTGAATTACTAGGATTAAAACAAAATTAAAATAAAAGCGTTATGTGTTCTCTGGCCAAAATATAGTTGTGGATCTAGAAGCCCTCTAACACTTCATCTCATTTGATAGAAAATAAAACTAAGACTTAATTGGTCTAATGGAGAGCAGTGTGGAATAGTTGAAAGAGCATGGGCTTTGGGAAGTCCTAGTGAAGTTTTACTTCTGTATTTATGTATTAGGAATTCCGGGGCAAGTCTACCCTCTGAACTTCACTTCCTGCATTTGTAAAGTGCAAATTTGCGCTGAATAAAACAAACACCTTCAGCCTTGAATCCTCTGCTACCCAGAGCTTGGATTTACTTATGCCTAGGTTAGGAGTCTTTTTTTCTGTATCTCCTGTGGGTGGTAGTGGCTCATTTTGGGGAAATCCAAATTTTAAAAAATGATTCTCAAGAAGCTAGACTGGAAAAGATGAATCCTGAATTGAACTTAATGGAGGCCAAATCCTTAAGAAATTTTTAGAATGTTATCACACAGGAAAACAGCCAAAACATTGGGAAGCTATTTACCCAGAAATCGCAATAATTCAGACAAGTGAATTTGGGATTGCTATGAAAATTTCCTTCTCAGACACAAAATACTAGTCCACCAAGTGCCTTGCCAAACCAAGAAACAGTTCTGAAGCAGAGAGATGAATCATTGGGAATCATTTGGTCTCTTTTGCCTTCTTTTCAACCATTTGATTCAATGATGCTTGTCCCTCAGAATCTCCTCCTTTGACTTTTTCTCCTTCAAAGAAGAATCATTTGTTATCTTCTCACTATAATTAGATGGTTTGGGGGGATAAACATCAGACCTTCATAGCTGCCAGACCTGATTTATAGGAAAATTATTTGTTCTAATTATACAGAATGATTCATAGCTTATGCAAATGTGTGATTTATTACCAGACCACCTCTTTTATATGTAGGTCCCATTCTCTTTAGTTTTTAGTTCAGTGCTTCCTAGGAATAGCAATACCATCTAGACCAGACTGCTGGATTCCTTTCGTCATTCTCTTGACAGTCTAGAATAATAATGGCATGCATTCATTCACTTGACAAAAAGGTCATCAAGCAGTCTCCATGGACAAGACACTGGGATATAGAAATGTGGTTACATTTACTTTTATAGAGGACATCGGGGAAGGGCATATTCTGTAGCACTGTAACATCCTTTATCTCATGTTAGCCTCAAGGCAGCCTTTATCTCATGTTAGCCTCAAGCCCTGTAACATTATTTATACCTCATGTTAGCCTAAGTAAAGCAGCCCATATATTCTGAAAGTATTACAGATGAGGAGACAGCTCAGAGAGGGAAAGTGACCTATCCAAAGTCAGTTGGTATTAAAATTATAGGAATCTACTGGGAATAATACATAATTCCTAGTACTCAGAGTCAGCTTGCATACATTCACACATACTTTGTGTGTGTGTGTGTGTGTGTGTGTGTGTGTGTGTGTGTAGGAGTGGGGTTGGGCATGAAGTCAGGGCTGGGAAGTATTGTTTTCCTATGTGAAGGGATGAAAAAGATACATTTTCTTAAAATGGCTCCACAGTTTATCTACCTGACCCTCCACTTTATTAGTTTAAGGTATTAAAGGCTGGTATTAAAGTGTCAGTGCTCTTTGGGAGGGAGGCACATTTAAATCTGATACTTGTTATTCATTAATTCAGCATGCCTTATTAGAAATCTTTTCAATGCCTGGTCTTGAGCCTAGGTACCAGGAGAGGGGTGGAGGGTGGCAGTTATGTGGATGTGATAAAAGCATCAGTTAGAAATGGCCTCTCTCATGATGGAACCCAATTCCTGTCAATATTTCTGTTTTACTAACATGCTTAACTTTCTATGTTAAAGCTATTGAGAATTTCACATAGGAAAATGTTGTGTTTTTTTTTTTTTTTTTCATTCCTGAATTAGGTATCAGCTCCAAACCTTTCTCTTTTCTTCCTCTC
Organism: Canis lupus familiaris; assembly: GCF_011100685.1. Classification (NCBI taxonomy): domain Eukaryota; kingdom Metazoa; phylum Chordata; class Mammalia; order Carnivora; family Canidae; genus Canis; species Canis lupus. Next base: position 11,646,074 of record NC_049236.1, read on the forward strand.
CTGGTACGTGCCTGTATTATCTTACTAGACCTTGAGTTCTTTGAAATCAGAGACATGTATTCCATATCTATGTCTTCAGTGACTGATACACAGTAAGTTCCCAACAGATATCTGGGAACAAAAGAATCCCTTAACGCATTGTTAAAGTTACCTCTGCTTCTTTCTCTTAAAGATTCCTTCATTCTGGCCCTTATTTAGTTCCTTTTTGTTCAAAGAAAGTATGCTTATTTTTAGGGTTTCTTCTTCAATCCTCAACTATCCAAATATCTTTCTCTATTATTTGTAATCTTTGCCAAGGTCCGTATTCTCCCCCTGTGACTTCTTTAAAGCTATTAAAGGAATAGATTAATGTGAAAATTGGGTAACTTTTTTTCACTTAGCTTCCCTGAGACTTAATTTCTTTCTTTGGAAAGTAGTAACAATATCTACTTTTCAGGTTATAATTATAACCAAGTGAGAGTATATATTGCCAACCACTATTTCAAAATTCAGCTTAGGTATAAGCACCTCTGGCAAGTTTTTCTGACCCTTACCTTCCAGGCTGTCTGATTGCCTTCTGTGTTTTTCAGAGTTCCATTATTTCCCTCTGTTTTATACTTGTAGCATTATATTTTCAGTTTTAATTTGTCTTTTTCTTCTACTACACAGTGAATTTTTGGACAGTCTCTTATTAAACTTTGTATTCATGCATATTCATATTCATCCTCATATGTTTACTGAGCAGCTATTATGTGCCAGCAATGTGCCAGATGTTGTGAGTTTAGCAGTAAGACCCACAATGTCTCTGCCCTAAAGAAATTGTAGTGTTTAGCTTCAGTTCAGCACAGGAGTCACTAAGTGTGTGTTGGATGAATGAGTGAAAAATGAACATAATCACACAAGTGGATGAAACTACTTGTTAACTGTAGAGTGCTGTATGGGTGTTAATTATTTATACTTTCTGCTGCATAGAAATAAGGATCTGATACAATATCCAATAGAATCTTCCCAGAATCTTCTGTGCCAGTTGTCTTTAAATAGATATGTGGTCTTCCCCTTGCTTATGATTTGCTAATTGTCTAAGTATTAGTTTAAATAGACTCCCTTTCTTAGCTTAAGTATTCCCCATCACCTTTCCTGCTGTTTTCTTTCTTTACTAATAATTTTTGACCTGAGGATGAGAAAGCCTCAAAAGAACCAATGAGAAGAGCAAACTTTTTATTTTATTTTTTACTTTAAAACATAAGCCAGTTTTCTCCAAAGATCTACTAGTAATAGAGAAATCTTCATGGGCGCCTAGCTTTTGGGTCCCCAATTTTTTTTAAAGAAAGTGAACAGTGCTTTACAATTTTCAATTAATGATAAAAAAAAAAGTTGGTCATATAATTTATCTTCCAAAGCTTACATTTTTGTGTCAAATGGTACTATTGAAATTTATGCTAGGATAATATACATAAAGTAGGACTGTCCCTGGCAAACCATGATAGATATGTTCTCATTACTAATAGGGAGCTAGCATAATGTCAAACATGGGTCAAGGACTTGACCCGATGGGCCAATGTGGGGTCAATCCTCACTCTGAAATTTTCTATTAGAATAACTATGGATAATTTACTTGAACTTTCTACATCTATAAAATGAAGTTACTAAGCTTGTCCCCTATGTAATAGCATTAATTGAGATAACACGTATAAAGCTGCCTAACAAAACCTGGCAAATAGGAGATGCTCAAAGAATATAACTTTCATTTCTTTTTAATTCCCCTAATAACAGCTCTGCCATTAATTCAATGTGTGACCTTGAACAACTTTTCCAAATTTTTTTATCAGTCAAATGGCAGAATTGAAATAGATGATCTCTTTATTCTCCAGTCATTTTTTTTTCTGGATTTCTCAGGATAACCCCATTTAAAACAACCTTGTTACCATAAACTTCCACATTGTCTTGGGAATCTTGATATCTACAGGATATGTCACAGGTATCCTTGACATGAAAAACAGTGCCAAAATTGTCCAGCAGATTATCTATCATATCTTCTAATTCAGAAATTATAATTTTCACATTATGAGATCCTTCCAAGAACTCAGTCACATTTTGTACTCCTCTCTCAGAACCAGTGTAGCCAAAGCTGATTAACTCTTACATTTCTGATCCTGTAACATCACAGAAATTGGGATATTCAAGGATGACATAATATAGTCATTAATGCTTTCAATCCAAGCTTTAAGCTATTTATTAAAGGAAGAAGAGCTTGTGGTGGCTGATCCATTCTCCTTTGAAGATTCTCTTCCCCATATTAAATAACCCAGATTCTTTAAACTGACCCTTTCTAAGGATATGCTGGCAATTATTTAGTCAGCAGTTCCTCTTGCTAGAATCTGATCAAATGTCCTCCATTTCTGGTTCCCTACTCTTTTACCAAATCTGTCACCAAATCTTACTGATTCTATCTACTAAACATATGTTAAAACTGTCCCTTTTCCTTACCTTCTCTGCTTTAAAGTTGTGTTTAGTTCAAATTAACAGTGTTAAGACTTAGTACATGCTATGTGCTAGGCACTCATTACATGCTCTGTTAACATTTATTACACGTTATGTGCTAACCAGTGAAGGAACAAAGATGAAAAAGTCTGTTAGTGCTAGAAATGATTGTAGAATTCATCTAGTCCAACTACCTGATTATGTAGTCAAGGAAGCTGAGATTCAGAAAGGGAAAATGACTAGTACAAAATCACACAGCTAATAAGCTGCAGAGCTAGGGCTAGGACTCAAGATTTTTTTTCACTCTCCCCTCCAAGAATCCTTTCCCCTCTACCACTGTAAACTTAAAAATAACCACTCCCTTCACTGTTTCACCCTAATCATGTTTAACATTTTGTATAGTACTTTAGAGTTATAGACCCATACCAGTCATCTAATTTAGTTTTTATAATGTTCTTGTAAGAGTTTATTGTTAATCATGGTAACCCTGAAACTCAGAGAGGTTAGTTAACTTGTCTTGGTATAAGTTCTGAAACTTATACTCCAAATTCATTATTTTTCCCCATACTGCACTTCCTTTATTGACATAAGCAAGTATTAGACTATGACTGACATGTGCTGGATTGTAGAGATGTTAGACGTGAATCCTGCTTTTGGAAAAAACAATATAGACAGATCATAGACTGAAAGTAAAAAGTCATGCTGGCTGTTGTGTAAGGGCTTCCTGGAACTGTTGTATCTTCTAAAGGTTGTTGTTTATGGCCCCCTAGTTTTTAAAACTGCAAAAATAAAAGCTCTAAGTTAGTTATTTTTGATAAACCAACAAATGAAATTGCTGCAAAAATTAGGTCATTTTGGAAAAATTGGAAGGTAAGATTATCCAGAGTTAATGTCTGATTATATTATATACTTAGGACAGATTTACCATGGGTGAAGCCATTGTGGCCCACATAGAAAAATTATTTATTAAAAAACTTACAACAAAAAGTTTTCAGGAAAAAGGTTAAAAGTAAATTCTCAACAAACTCAAGAATAAATTGATACCATGCATCTTTTCTGATCATGATGCTATCAAACTGGAAATCAATTGCAAAAAAAAAAAATAACTGAAAGGACACAAATAAGTGTTACTAAACAATGAATGGGCCAACCAACAAATCAATGAGAAAATTAAAATTAAGTGAACCAAATGAAAATGAAAATAGTAGTTCGAAATGTTTGAGATGCACAGAAGCTGTCCTAAGAAGGAAGTTTATAGCAGTACAGACCTACCTAAAGAAGCAAGAAAAGCAAGAAAAATCTCAAATAGAAAACTTAACCTTACACCTAAAGGACCTAGAAAAAGATGAACAAACAAAACCAAAACTAGTAGAAGGAAGAAAATAATAAAAAGAGCAGAAATAAATGAAATAGAAACTAAAAAACAAAAAGACAAAAAAGAAAACAGTACAAATTATCCTAAGTGTATGGAAACACAGTCTTGTGTTTCTTGTGTAAGCAGTGAAGGAACAAAGATGAAAAAGTCTGTTAGTCTTGAAATAGTCAAAGCAGTCTTGAAAAAGATGAACAAAACCGGAGGTATCACAATCCTACATATCAATAGATACACTACAAAGCTGTGGTCATCAGGAGAATAGTACTGGCACAAAAAGACATATCTTGTGAATATGGAACAGAATAGAAAACTTAGTAAATAAACCTCTAATTATATGGTCAGTTAAGTTTTGGTGAGGGAGGCAAGAAAATGCAATGGGAAAAAGACAATCTCTTCAACAAATGGTGTTTGGAAAACAAGACAACTACATGCAAAAGAATGAAAATGGGCCACTTTCTTACACCATAGACAAAAATAAACTCAAAATGGATTAAAGATCTAAATGTGAGATAAAACCTTTAAAATGCTAGAAGAGGGGATCCCTGGATGGCTCAGCGGTTTCGTGCCTGCCTTTGGCCCAGAGTGTGATCCTGGAGTCCCGGGATCAAGTCCCACGTCGGGCTCCCGGCATGGAGCCTGCTTCTCCCTCTGCCTATGTCTCTGCCTCTCTCTCTCTCTCTCTCTCTCTCTCTCTCTCTCTCTGTCTATCATAAATAAATAAAAATAAATTTAAAAAAATAAAATGCTAAAAGAGAGCACAGACAGAAATATCTCTGATATCAGCCATAACAACATTTTTCTGGATATGTCTCCTGAGGCAAGAGAAATAAAAGCAAAATAAAACTATCAAGACTGCATCAAAATAAACATCTTTGGCACAGCATAGACCAAGACCAAAAGGCAACCTACTGAATTGGAGAAGATCTTTGTAAATGACATATCAAACAAAAGTTTAGTTTCCGAAATGTATAAAGAATTTTCATAATTCAACACCCCAAAACCAAATAATCCAATTAAAAAATGTAACAACAGACATCTCTCCAGACAGACTCCATACAGTTGACAAAATCCATAAAGTTGATCAACACACACATGAAAGAATGCTCAACATCACTCATCATCAGGAAAATGTAAATCAAAACGATTATGAAATATTACCTTGGGTAGCCCAGGTGGCTCAGCGGTTTAGCGCTGCCTTCAGCCCAGGGTGTGATTCTGGAGACCTGGGATCAAGTCCCACATCGGGTTCCCTGCATGGAGCCTGCTTCTCTCTCTCCCTGTGTCTCTGCCTCTGTGTGTGTGTGTGTGTGTGTCTCATGAATAAATAAATAAAATCTTTAAAAAAAAAAAAAAGAAATATTACCTCATGCATCTCAGAATGGCTAAAATAAAAAACACTGGAATTGACAAGTGTTGACAAAGATATGGGAAAAAAAGGAACAGTTCTTTGTCAGTGGGAGTTAAAATTGTTGTAGTCACTGTAGAAAGTGTTGTAGTATGAATATTCATCAAAAAGTTAAAGATAGTATCACCTTATGTTACAGTAATTCCATTATTGAGTATTTACCCAAAGAGTATGAAAACACAAATTTGAAAAAAATATTTTCCACCCATGGTTTTGGTAGCATTATTTACAATAGCCAATTATGGAAGCACTCCAAATGTCCACTGATAGATGAATGGATAAAGAATATATATATATATTCTTTATATATATATATAAATATATATATATATATAACTTATATATTCTTTATATATATTCTATATATATATTCTATATATATATATATATATATATATCCACACACATACACACCACTTGTTCACTTTATGACAACTCCTTCAGTTGTACACTTAGGAGTGTGTGCATATGTTCACAGATGTGCATAATGTATGTTTCTATATATTGTGTGTATATATACATACATATATATTATATATATGTCTGGCTATATATACACACACATATATATAATGAAATATTACTCAGTCACTAAAAAGAATGAAATCTTGCCATTTGCAACAGCATGGATAGATCTAGATAATATAATGATAAGTGAAATAATAAAAAAAAAATACCATATTATTTCACTTATATGTGGAACTTAAGAATCAAAACAAATGGCAGTAGGGGAACCTGGAGCTTGCCATGTCCATTGAATACAGCTAGATGAATATTAAATCATTTGAACACAAAAGAAACTGATCTGCGGATTGAGAGCAAAACTGTACAACTAGAGCTAGAAAAAAACACACTGTGGAAGGTGGGAGCTGGAGAGAATCAACTGAGGGAGAAAAGAACTGTGGGTGATGTGAAGGAGAAGGAGCTCCAGTTACAGAAGAGTGAGAGAGAGAGAGAGAGAGGGAGAGAGGGCAAGCACAGGGGATCTCAGAGGAAGAACTCGTCCCCAAAACTGTTGACTTGGAATAGAAGAGGGTTAACCACCAGAAGCTTTATAAGCAGCATAGCACAAAGTTTGAAGTTTTGGAGGTCCTTGCCTATCACCCAGGTCTGGTGAGCTGAGCAGTCCTCCAGTGGGGAAGGAGGGTGGAGGCCTGGGAGCAGATGGCTTGGTCTGAGGATGCCCTGGGCCCTGCAGAAACAGTTCCCTTGCTTGGAGTGCCTTTGGGGAAAGTAGCATAGCCTCTCCAGGGACAAAAAGACCTAGCAGATGCCAATGTGCTGAAATGTTCACTAGCATAGGAACAGAGACACTGACCGAGGAGAGCAAACCTTGGTGCTGGGTTTTGGCTATGCTCTACCATAAACTCTGAACTGCTCTGCTGTTGGAGTACCAATTTCTGGGACAAGCCAGCAAACAGCAAAAGCCCAGTGGGACCCTCCCCCAGAGGATCAGCAAAGGTCAGTGTCTCATGGATCTCTAAATTTGGGAGTTTTGAAGCCTAGCCGAATAGCCTGAGATAAAACACAGGAGCACTGTGCCACCTGGCAGGTGGACAGCTGAGACACAGGCGGGTGAAGGCAGGGGTCCGGCAGAAGCAGGGACACAAGAGGGGTGATTGTTTGCTCTTCTGTGAGGGCTTCTTGAAGAGTAGCTAGTGCAAGCTTCCAGCACTAGGGTTGAGAGAGGAGGGCAACTTCATCCCATTCCCCTACCCCACATCAGCATTGACCAAACTCATTGAGAAAAATATTACCATCCAGTGGAGGCTAGAGCCACTTACACCAATTGCATCACCACTGTGCCCTGCGGGTACATCTCCACTAGGGCAAATTTGCCTGAGAATCAGTGCAGCAGTCCTCACCCCCTAGAAGACCAGCACAAACCCTTTGTACCTGGCCTACTGACCATAGAGTGCTACAAAGCTTCAGCTCAAGGGGAAATAAGATCTAGCCTCCTTTTTAAAATTTTAATCTTAATTCTATTCATTCATTCATTCAATCTATCTTTTTTTTTCTATCTAGCTTCTTTTAACAAGCGGAACAAAGCACACATAGGATCTAACTTCCCTTTTTTAATTTATTATTTTTTGGGAGCAGTACCTTTTCCCAATATAGCTATTACTCTTAAGAGCATGAATGCCCAGGCTTTACCAACAACAACAACAACAAAATAAAATAAAATAAACAGTGAGCCAGACAAAATGATAAGATGGAGAAATTCACCCCAAAAGAAAGAACAGGAAGAAGTGATGACCAGAGATTTAATCATACACATATAAGTAAGATATCTGAACTAGAATTTAAAACAACAGTTTTAAGGATACTACCTGGGCTCAGAGAAAGCATAGAAGACACTAAAAAATCCCTTACTGCTCAGATAAAAGAACTACAAACTAGGCAGGCAGAAATTAAAAATGCTATAATGAAGATGAAAATCTGAATGGATGCCAAGACAATGAAGATGGATGAATCAGTGACATAGAAGATGAAATTATGGAAAATAATGAAGCTGGAAAAAAAGAGAATAAAAGGTATTGAATCATGAATGTAGACTTAAGGAACACAGTGACTATTTGAGACATAATAACATTTATATGATAGGCATCCCAGAAGAAGAGATAGAAAAAGGGGCAGAAGGTTTATTTGAGCAAATTATAGGCCAAAACTTCCCTAATCTGAAGAAGGAAACATATCAAAAACCAAGAAGTACAGAGAACTCTCATTAAATTCAATAAAAGCCAGCCATAACCAAGACATATTGTAGCCAAATTCACAAAATACACAGAGACAGAAAGAATCCTGAAAGCAGAAAGGGAAAAAACTCCTTAACAAGGGACTACAAGGGAAGACAGATCAGGTTTGCAGCAAATCTGTCTACAGAAACTTGGCAGGCTAGAGAAGAATGGCATGATATATTCAATGTGCTGAATAGGAATAATATGCAGCCAAGAATACTTTATCCAGCAAAGCTGTCATTCAGAAGAGAAGGAGAGATAGTTTCTCAGACCAACAAAAACTGAAAGAGTTCATGAACTATTGCCCTGCAAGAAATATTGAAAGGGGCTCTTTGGGAGTGAAAATAGACCAAAAGTAACAAACTGGAAAGGAACAGAGAACATCACCAGATACACCAACTTTAAGGGCAAGCCAATAGCACTAAATTCCTATTTATCAATAATCACTCTGAATGTAGATAGACTGAATGCTCCAATCAAAAGGCAGGGTATCAAAATGGATTAAAAAAACAAGACCCATCTATATGCTGCCTACAAGAGTCTCATTTTATACCTAAAGACATCTGCAGATTGAAAGTGAGGTGATGAGAACCGTCTCTCATGCTAAAAGAAGCCAGAATAGCCTTCTTATATCAGACAAACTAGATTTTAAACCAAAGATTGTAACAAGATGAAGAAGGACATTTTATCATAATTAAAGGGTCTGTCCATCAAGAAAATCTAACAATTTTAAATATCTATTTCCCCAACTTGGGAGCACATAAAGCTATCAAACAATTAATAACAAATATAAAGAAACTCGTTGATAATAATAGAGTAATATTAGGGGACTTTAACACCCCACATACAGTAATGGACAGATCACCTAAGCAGAATATCAACAAGGAAACAGTGGCTTTGAATGACACACTGGACCCGAGGGACTTCACAGATGTATTCAGAACATTTCATCCTAAAGCAGTGGGTACACATTATTTTCAAGTGCACATGGGACATTCTCCAAAATAGATCACATACTAGGTCATAAATCAGCCCTCAATAAGTACCAAAAGATTAAGATCATAGCATGCATATTTTCAGACAACAATGCTATCAAACTTGAAGTCAAACACATACACACAAAATTTTTAGAAAGCCCACAAATACATGGAGATTAAAGAACATCTTACTAAAGAATGAATGGATTAACTGGGGAATTAAAGAGGAAATAAAAAAAATACATGGAAACAAATGAAAATGAAAACATGACAGTCTAAAACCTTTGGGATGCAGCAAAGGTGGTACTAAGAGGTAAGTATATTGTAATACAAGACTATTTCAAGAAGGAAGAAAAGTCTCAAATATACAACCTAACCTTTCCTACCTAAAGGAGGTAGGAAAGAACAGCAGATAAAGCCTAAAGCCAGCAGAAAAGGGAAAATAATGACAATTAGAGCAGAAATAAATGATATAGAACAACAAAAATTGTAGAACAAATCAATGAAACTTAGAGCTAGTTCTTTAAAAGAATTAATAAAATTGATAAACCCCTAGCCAGATTTATCAATAAGAGAAGAGAATGGACCCAAATAAATAAGATCATGAATTAAAGAGAAGAGATTACTCTCAATATCAAGGAAATACAAGAATTATAAGAGAATATTATGAAAAATTATATACCAACAATCCTGGTCAATCTGGAAAAACTGGCCAACTTCCTAGAATCATACAAACTACCAAAACTAAAACAGGAAGAAATAGAAATTTTGTACAGGTCCATAACCAGCATAGAAATTGAATCAAGGGGCAGCCCGGGTGGCTCAGCAGTTTATTTTTTATTTTTATTTTTTATTTTTTTGGCTCAGCAGTTTAGCGCCACCTTCAGCCCAGGGCGTGATCCTGGAGACCCGATATCGAGTCCCCGTCAGGCTCCCTGCATGGAGCCTGCTTCTCTCTCTCTGCCTGTGTCTCTGCCTCTCTCTCTCTCTGTCTCTCTCTGTCTCTCATGAATGGATAAATAAAAATCTTTAAAAAAGAAAGAAATTGAATCAGGAATCAAAAATCTCCCAACAAACAAAAATCCAGGGCCAGGTAGGCACCTAGGGGAACTCTACCAGACATTTAAAGAAGAGTTAGTATAAATTCTTCTCAAACTGTTCCAAAAAGTAAAAATGGAAGGAAAACTTCCAAACTCCTATGATGTCAGCATTACCCTATTAAAAGAAGAATTACAGGCCAATATCCCTGATGAACATGGATGCAAAAATTATCAACAGAATACTGGTAAATTGAATTGAACAGTACATAGAATGAGTTATTCACCATGATCAAGTAGGATTTATTCCTGGGCTGCATGATGATTCAATATTCAGAAATCAATCAATGTGATACACCACATTTATAAAAGGAATGATAAGAACAATATGATCATCTCAATAGATGCAGTAAAAGCATTTGACAAAGTAGGGCATCCATTCTAGGTCCATAAAAAACCTTCAACAAAGTAGGTACAGAAAGAACATACTCAACATCATAAAAGCCACATGTGAAAGACCCACAGCTATTCAGTGGGGGAAAACTGAGAGCCTTTTTCCTAATATCAGGAACAAGGCAGGGATGTTCATTTTCACTACTATTTAACTATTAATATTACTAATATTATTATTTAACATAGTACTGGAATTCTTGGCCTCAGCAATCAGACAACAAAAAGAGATAAAAGGCATCCAAATCAGCAAGGAAGACGTCAAACTCACTATTTGTAGATGACATGATGTTTTATATAGGAAACCCAAAAGACTCACCAAAAAAAAATTGCTAGAACTAATATATGAATTCAGCAAAGTTGCAGGATATAAAATCATTGTACAGGGGATCCCTGGGTGGCGCAGCAGTTTGGCGCCTGCCTTTGGCCCAGGGCGCGATCCTGGAGACCCGGGATCGAATCCCACATCGGGCTCCCGGTGCATGGAGCCTGCTTCTCCCTCTGCCTGTGTCTCTGCCTCTCTCTCTCTCTCTCTCTGACTATCATAAATAAATTAAAAAATTTTAAAAAAAAATCATTGTACAGAAACCTGTTGCATTTCTTTTCACAAATAATGAAGCAGCAGAAAAAGAAATCAAGAAAGTGATCCCATTTACAATTGAACCAAAAACAGTAAGATACGTAGGAATAAACTTAACCAAAGAGGTAGAAGATTTTTCCATTGAAAACTATAGAACACTTATGAGAGAAATTGAAGAGGACACAGCGAAATAGGAAAACATTCCATTTTCACGGATTAGAACAGAAAACATTGTTAAAATGTCTTTGTACCCAAAGCAATTTGCATATTTAATGTAATTCCTGTGAAAATACCACCAACATTTTTCACCGATCTAGAACAAACAATCCTAAAATTTGCATGGAACCACAGAAAACCCTGAATAGTCAAAGCAATCCTGAAAAAGAAGCAGAGCTGGGGGCATCACAATGCTGGATTTCAAACTATCTTACAAAGCAATGGTGATTAAGACTGTGTGTTACTGGCAAAGAAACAAACACATACATCAATGTGAGTGAGTATCAGTACTCTACATCAATGGGTAGAAAACCCAGAAATGGACCTACTTCTGTATGGTCTACTAATTTTCAACTAACCAGCAAAAAATATCCAGTGGAGAAAAAGACAGAAATTGGTTTCAAGAAAACTGGAGAGCAACAGGCAGAAAAATGAATCTGGACCACTTTGTTATACCATACACAAGAATAAACTCAAAATGATGAAAGACCTATGTGGAGAACACAGGCAGCAACCTCTCTGACCTCTGATGGAGCAACTTCTTATTAGACACATTGCCAGAGGCAAGGGGAAACAAAAGCAAAAATGAACTACTGGAACTTCATCAAGTTAAAAAACTTCTGCACAGTGAAGGAAACAGTCAACAAAACTAAAAGTCAACCTATTAAATGGGAGAAGATATTTGCAAATGACATATCTGACTAAGGATTAGTATCCAAAATCTATAAAGAAGGTATCAAACTCCACACCAAAAGAAAAATAATCCAGTTAATATATGGGTGGAAGACATGAATAGACATTTTTCCAAAGAAGACATCTAGATGGCTAAAAGACATGAAAAAGATGTTCAACATCACTCATCATCAGGGAATTATAAATTTGGAAAATAAAACAAAAGAAATGAACAAAGGTAAAAGAGAAACCAAGAAACAGGCTGTTACATACAGAACTAACTGATGGTTACCAAAAGGGGTGGATCAAATAAATAAAGAGGATTAGGCATACCGTTTTTATGAATAATGTGTAGAACTGACGAATTATATCACTGCTTTGAAACTAATATAACACTGTATGTTATCCTGGGATTAAAATTTCAAGAAATACGAAAATTAAGTGAAGTGATTCTTTACAACAAAGAATAAAATAACCACATGGACCCAGGTAGGAGAGACAGAGATAGGGTGTCACCCAAACCCTTACCTTCATTATAGCAACACACAATAGAGAAATCTCACTCTTCTGGACCTTCTCCCAGAACAGTGAGGGTTTGGTGTCCCAAATAAAGCATCCAACCCTAAGTATCTACACTAGAGATTCAATTCCCTAAAAACATCTGGCTTAGAAATCTAATGGGGCTGACATTTATGGGACCCAAAGTGCTATAGGAAAATTAGTTTCTCTTTTGAAGGGGCTCACGAGCAGTCTTATGTTAGGATCTAGTGTAAAAGCAACAATTTGAATGTTCCTGAACTATATGTGAGGAGGGTCCATTGTCTGGTATAATGGCATCTGCTGGAGTGGTATGTGACATTTGGGGCACTCTCTAGAAATGGAGGCGCTGATAAACACAATTTGTATGCTCTCCATCTACTCTGCTAGCCTAACTAAATACATTTGGGCATGATACCTTCAATCTGCCTAATTGGGATGGGCAAGGACAACTGGTTGCTGCACGGTCCTGCTGCCTTACTGATACTGGAGAGTGTGAGCAGTTGCAGCGAGTGTAAGTTGAAGTTGACAAGTGCAAACCATCATGGCATTCTCCTGCTCCCAGCCTACAGCTGGTGCATGGGCACAGACAAGGCAATTTCCTGCTGCTTTTCTGAAGTCTGCAGGCACATAGTTAAGACATTTTCCCTCTGCCCTTCTGAAGTCAGTTAGCATGGATGGCCTTCTATACTCTCAAGCTATTTACCTAAATAGTAGGCACACATAAACAATGCAGGGCAAACAGTATCGACACAGGGGATGCCCCTTGATCACCTGGCCCTGGTGGCCAAGGTGACTCGTGTTCTTGAGCTCCATGCAACAATTGGAAATACTTTTCAAGTATACATGGAATATTCTGCAAAATAGGTCAAATTCAAGAAGTTTCTAATTGTATCAAGCATCTTTTCCCACTATAATCTTTGCCCAGTACAAAACTAGAAATCAATCACAAGAAGAAAACTGGCAATAGGCGCCGCAGTGGCTCAATGACTTAAGCATCTGACTCTTGGTTTCAGCTCAGGTCATGATCTCAGTATCCTGAGATTGAGCCCAGCATGGTCTCCTGGCTCAGCAGGAAGTCTATTTCCCCTGTCTCTCCCTTTGCCCCTTCTCTCTCTCTCTATCTCTTTCTCTCTCTCTCTCTCATATAAATAATTTTTTTTAGGAAAACTGGAAACAATACAAATACATGGAAATTAAACAACATGATGAGCAACTAGTGGATCATAGGGGAAAACAAGGAAAAATAAAAAATTATCCAGAGATAAATGAAAACAGACATGTGACAGGAAAATCCCTGGGATACAGAAAAAGTGATTCTGAGAAAGAAGTTCATTGCTATACAGGCCTACCTCATAAAAACAAGAAAAATCTCAATCTAACTTTGTGCCTAATAGAACTAGAAAAAAAAAATGAAGCTCAAGGTTAGTAGAAGGAAGGAAATAATAAAGATCAGAATGGAAATCAATGAAATAGAGACTAAGAAGATAGTAGAAAAGATCAGTGTAACTAGGAATGGGTTCTTTCAAAAGATAAGGAAAATTGACAAGCCTTTAGTTTAGTTACAATCACAAGAAAAACAGAGGGGCTCAAATAAAATCAGAAATGAAAGAGGAGTTACAATTGAGTACCATAGAAATACGGAGTATTGTAAAAGAGTACTATAAACAGTAATATGACAAGTGGATAATCTCGAAGAACTGGATAAATTCATAGAAACAAAATCTTCTGAGACTGAATAAGGAAGAGAAGAAAATCTGAGTAGACTACAATTACTTATGGTGATTGAATTAATAATCAAAATCTTCCAACAAACAAAAATTCAGACAGCTTTCCTGGCAAATTCGACCAACATTTCAAAGAGGATTCAATTTGGAAGAGTTATTTGGTGAGATTGTCAAAAAGAAAGGGGTGGGGAGGGAACTTTGTACACTGTTGTAGGAATGATGGTGCAGTCACTATAGAAAACAGTATCTAGGTTCATCAAAAAATTAAAATAGAACTACCACATGATCCAACAGTTTCACTCTTGGTTAAATATATAAGGAAAATTAAAATACTAATTCAAAAAGATAAATGCACCCCAATGTTCACCGCGGCATTATGTACAATAGCCAAGATTCGGAGACAACCGAAGTGGCCACTAATGGATGTATGGATAAAGATGTAAAAATGCAGCTATAACAAAGAATGAACTCTTACCATGTGTCAGAAAATGGATGGAAATTGAGGGTATTATTCTAAGTGAAATGAGGTAGACAAGAAAGGCAAATACTACATTCCATTTATATGTGGAATCGAAAAGAGAAAACAAAGAAAAACAAAATCCAGACTCACAAATACAGAAAACGGTTTGGTTGTAGCCACTGGGAGTGGCAGATGGGGGGTAGCGGGTGGTGGGGTGGTGGTGAAATCAATAAAGGGGAATCAAGAATTGCAAACATCCAGTTATACAATTAGTAAATCATAGGATTTGGTAGTGTACGGTATGAGGATATAGTCAGTAATAATTGTATTAACTTTTTATATTGTTGAATGATAACTAGATTTATTGAGTTGATCATTTTATAATGTATACAAAGGTGAAATCACCATTTGTATATCTGAAACTAATATAATATTGTATGTGAATTATATTTCAATTAAAAAATTGAAGTAAAAAGGAATAATAATATTACCTACTATATAGCCTTGAGAATGCCAGAAAATACCTTAGTTCATATCCTGGCACATAAAAAGCACTCAATAAATATTGGCCAATATGATTATATATGTTTTGTGTTACATAATAGCAAATTCATGCTCCTTTATGCATATGATATGACAGGTGATTTTGGCTTTGATAACATCAGTTATATGGAACAACCACATATCTCCACTGTATAGTTGACTCAGGCCTCAATGACTGGGACCATGTTCTACTCACTCCTACAACCTTCACTCTCCTTTCCAACATCCAACAATATTGTACACATCAACTTCTTTAGTACTTAATGAATTGAATTCTTTTGAAGAAGCAATGAAATATAGTATAATCTGAGGGACACAAGAAACCTTCCCTATCCAAACCCAAATCATCTCTTAGTAATAAAATTCCACTCTAGAATAATTGTATCAAAATTGGAAAGGAGGGATGCCTGAGTGGCTCACTGGTTGAGTGTCTGCCTTTGGGTCATGTCATGATCCTGGGGTCTTGGGGTTGAGTCCCCACATCAAGTTCCCCGCAGAGAGCCTGTTTCTCCCTCTGCCTAGGTTTCTGCCTCTCTCTGTCTCTCTCATGAATGAATAAGTTTTAAAAATCTTTAAAAAAAATTGGAAAGGATACTAGAAATCATGGAGCATATTCATGAAGCCCTTTCCTCTAAATGGATAGACTGTCTTCTGTAATGCCTAGCCTCTGTTTGGTTATCTCCAATTATAGGGAAATCCTGACTTCATAAGGCAGCCTGTTCCAGATTTGGCTCCTGTAATGGTAAGGAGGTTGATTCCCAATATTGATTTGGAATCAGCTTCCCTTCACCTCCAGATATATAGAAAATTGAGAAACTGTGAATAGTAACTGTGCAGTGGAGCAGTTTTTTTCAAGAGAAGTTTGTTTTTTCTCTGTTTGCCATCTCAGTGCTTTGATTATTCCCTTTCCCCCCCTCAACTTATGGAATATCATTGTCTGGATGGGTGAGATTTTTTCCCTGTCACTTTCTGAGAAATTCTGTCTCCCGAATTTCTTATTCCAGGAGATGAAAGAAACTTTACCTTTAAGATTTAGTTTATTCTCAAATGATTCTTCCATGCTCCTGGTTTGAATAGGGGTACCAGAATAAAATAGATCCAAGTAATCCTTATGATCAACAATAAGTTTTACAAGACCCATGGACAGGTCATTTTAAATTTAGAAAGCTCTGAAAGGAACCAGTATGAATGGCAGGAAACTTGGGTTCTAGTCTAGCTCTGCCTTCCATTTTTTATATAACCTTGGGAAAATCTGTCTTATTATGGGCCTTTATCTCTGAAATGCATGGGATTAAATTTAATATTCATTACCTCTTCTCTGATTCTATGCACAAAGTTTGAAGAATTTTTGAAATTTTTCATGCAGCCTCATTAATTAAATGTTTTTTTTTATCTGATTGGGCACAGTTGAAGAAGTTGTAACTTTTTTATTGTTTCATTTATGGTCAAACTCTGACATAAAAGAAAATGAGAAATTTTAGTGGCAACATATCATTAACTTTATGACTCTGAAATATGAGAAAGATTCTATTTTATTTATTTTATTGTTTCCCCTGCTGTTAGCTAAAGTTGACTAGAGAGGATAAGGTAGGGTCAAGAAAAAGGGCCAAGGCTCTTATTTAGGATGATTTCCGGAAAGATGTCTTTGACAGTTGCCATATCATATTGTAACTTGGTAGTTGGGTAGCTATATTAATTTTGCATTACATCTACTGCCTGTGAAAGAATCATCATAAAGGGTATATTAGTGGTGTAATATTTTGCCAACTTTTGTTTGGGATTTAACAGGTTTATTTGCCCATTGTTAATGGCTTAGGAAGGATATAATATATACAAATCATATCTTGAAGAATGTGTCAATATGAGTGGTGACACTGTATGGGTAGTAGCTCATAAGAAAACGTTCTTTTTGGTGGCTTAGCTGCCTTATTCCATCTTTGTAGTATCATTCATTTGTCTTTCACTTATAAACATTTATTAAGCCCTCCTACTTACCATGCTCATTGCTAGGTGCTGTGGATACAAAAGTGAAAATGGAAGAGTTAATTCATCCTTATCTGGACTTTTGTGGCATATGTCCTTCACATGCCTGACTGTATTCGTGGCAGTGAGATGGTAAAAATCAGTGCCATTGAGAATCTTGGGAAGGCTTCCCTCTTTGTCTCCAGCACATACACAGCACAGTACCTGGTACAGAGGAATCCCTCAGCAAACATTTGGGGAAGGAAGGAATGTATGAGTGCTTATTCTGTTAGGGAATCCTTGTCCTGTTGGTTCTGGGAACTAATCTTTAATATGCAACCAGAGAACTCACAATCAAGGAGAACATGTTTTATGTGAGAATTGCTAAAATAGACTCATGTATATGAAGAAAAAGCAATTAATTCTGTCTTTGAAGATATTAGGGAAGGACATTCCAGGTAGATGAAACAACATGAGAAAATATAGAAGATGGTAAGAACACATGCTGTGTGCTCAGGGACTACTGAATCCTCCTGTAATCATAGAGTAGACATGGTGGAAGGGGTGACAGATGGTAGTATAGCAGGAAATATCTCAGAAATACAGATTACACGGAGTTTCAAATGCTATATTAAGGAGCTTGACCTTGACTCAGTAAGAGAGGGGAATATATTAAGGCTTTTTGAGCATAGGAATGTCCTGTCCTTATTTGTGTTTTACAGTTCACTCTGGTATCAGAGTGAAAGATGGATTGGTGTAGGGCAAGACTGGAGGAGGGAAATCAATTCATCCAGATGAAAGATAGACTAGAACAGTATCAGGTGGGAAGGAAGAAATGGACTCTACCTTGAGTTGGAGCATAATCAAATGGAAGATTTGAGCTGATGAAAAATTGAACATGTTTTTAGGTTGATGTGAAAGAAGTAATGGAAATCAAATGATTGAAAATTTATGAAGAAAAGTGTATAATACATGTGTGATGTCCTGGTAGAGGCTGGAAAGATTAGAATCCAGAATCTGGGATGAAGAGTTAGTATTGGGCAAAAGGAGAAAAGGAAGAGAAGGATGTAATCCAGAAGTTTGCCTCTTATTATGTGTCTCTGGGGCTCATTATATTTTGCATTTGTCCTTTAGACACAGCAGCCTTTCCTGCCAGCTGTAACTCTTGAGTTGTTTCAAAAGACAGCAGGATTTAGGCTCACCGATGGATTATGCCATTTTTTTCATCCTCTCAGCAATAGTCTTGGACACCTGTGCTTGCCAATCCCCCCATACTAGTCATTGAAGGTGTAGCAGTGAATCACACCCAGTCTCTGTCCCAGAGAAGCTACTGTCTGTAAGGGAAGACAGTTGTATACACAAATTAATAAACTAAAGTGTTACAGGTGCTTTAACAAAAGTTGTATTTAAAATAATGCTTTCTGGGCAGCCCAGGTGGCTCAGCGGTTTAGCGCCACTTTCAGCCCAGGGCATGATCCTGGGAGACCTGGGATCAAGTCCTGCATTAGGCTCCGGGCATGGAGCCTGCTTCTCCCTCTGCCTGTTTCTCTGCCTCTCTCTCTCACTCTCTCTTTCTCTCTTTCTCTCTTTCTCTTTCTCTTTCTCTTTCTCTTTCTCTTTCTCTTTCTCTCTCTCTCTCTCTCTCTGTCTCTCATGAATAAAATAAATAAAATCTTTAAAGAAATAATAATTGTTTCTACCTGGGTTAGATGGACAAAAAAGTCTTCATAACAGGGAGTAGTGCTTGAGCTGAAGTTTGAAGGTGTGGCTACCTAGCATTTGTCTAAGTGAAATAGCCATCCAGAGAAAGACAAATGCTATATGATTTCATTGATATGTGGAATATAAAAAACAAAATAAAATAAAAGAAATAAAATAAATATAAAAGAATAAAAGAAACAAAACAAAGGAATAAAGGGGAAAAAGGAAACCATAAAAACAGATTCTTAACTATAAAGAACAGATTGTTACCAAAGTGGAGGTGGATGGGGGGATAGGTGAAATAGGTGAAGGAGATTAGGAGTGCACTTGTCTTGATGAGCACTGAGTAATGCTTGGAACTACTGGATCACTACACTGTACACCTGAAACTAATATAGTTTCTCTAGAACCATCCATGTTATTGCAAATGGCAAGATTTCATTATTTTGTATTGCTTAATAATATTCTATTATATATATAATGATACACACACACACACACACACACACACACATATATATATATTTATCAGATCTTCTTTATATATTCATCTATCCATGGACCATTTGGGCGGGCTGCTTCCATAGTTTGGCTATTGTCAGTAATGCTGCAGTAAACAAAGGAGTGCATGTATCCTTTTGAATTCGTGTTTTCATATTCTTTGGGTAAGTACCCAATAGTAAAATTACTGGATTGTAGGGTAGTTCTATTTTTAATTTTTTGAGGAGCCTCCATACTATCTTCCACAGTGCTGTCCCAGTTAGCATTCCCACAAACAGTACGTAAAATTTCCTTTTCTGCTGCATCTAATGCTACGTCTTCAATGGCCATTTATCAACTGATGACTTTCAAAATTCTGCCTCTACCTTTATTTTATTATTTTTTTAATTTTTAAAAATATTTTATTTATGAGAGAGAGAAAGAGAGAGAGAGAGAGAGAGGAGGCAGAGACAGGCAGAGGGAGAAGCAGCTCCCTGCAGGGAGCCCAATGTGGGACTTGATCCCCAGACCTGGGATCAGAACTTGAGCCGAAGGCAGACACTCAATCACTGAGCCACCCAGGTGTCCCTCTGTCTCTACCCTTAGATCAGAACATGAGTAGGAACCAGGATTCAGAGATCTTAGATTTTCCAAATTAGTCTCTTCTACCTTGATTATTGCCTCCAGAGAGTCCTAAATTGGGAAGAGATTTCCAGCTAAGAAAAAGAAATGTTTTCTTCTATCAAACATTTTAATTTGAAACCCGAGTTATTCCTGGAAGATGATTTATCAAGGAAAGGTTTCATGAGTGTAGGATTGACTGACAGCCAGTTGTGGTGACCAGTCTGCTGGGAGTAGATCCCATGGCATTGCCTATAATCTGAATTTCAGAATAATTCTCTAGTGTCCCCCTTAGTCTCTGAAGTAAAATTTAGATTTGGGTGTTTGAGGAAGGTATGAAAAAACCCAAGATGAACAATTTGACTTTAGATGACACTAGAGTAATGAATAGTGAAGCAGACAGTGCTTATAAGAATTTGAAGGGCAAAAATACCAAACATAGAGGAACTAGTCCTCTGAGAATGCATAGATGAAGCCAGTTAAATCCAGAAATTTAAAAAGTATAGGTTGATTTTTTTTTTTTTAAGGAAAACCACCATACAACCTGTTGCACTCGTGTCTGCAGATCTGTGGCAGCAACTCCTCCTAAAGTTAATGGCAATCTCCCAGAAAAGTTCCCTGGGGATTTCACGCCAATATCAGTCTCCTGTCCACTAGAAAACACAGTTCCTTTTTATAATGTTGCATATGCGTAATGTATAATATGTAAATTAATATATACACTCTGTTATTATAATATAGTATATGGTGTATATGTATATTGCAATATATATGTATATAGAAGAATATCTAGTAAGTATATAATTATAATATAAAGTATTAATCATATTAATATAATTCACTTATGAGTAAATTTAAGTTTTAAATTATTTATAAGTATTATTTTTCATTTCAACAGGCTTCATTGTAAATATCTATCAATCTAATATATCCTTACAGTAAATACACTGTTTCATTCTTAAATAGTATTCTTGCCTCTTAACTATTAACCACATATTTAAAATTACCTTATATTTGTCTATTTCAAATCCGTCTGTCTTACTTTCCATCTTACATGACATAATTGAATCTTTTTTTTTTAGTTTTATTTGTTTTTATTTTTTAAGTATAACTAACATATAGTGTTAATTAGTTTCAGGTGTGCAATATAATGATTCATCAATTCTATATAATACTTAGTGCTCATCATGAGAAGTGTACTTTTTCTTTCTTTCATTTAAATTCAATTAGCCAACATATTGAACATCATTAGTTTCAGATGTAGAGTTCAGTATTCACCAGTTGCATGTAACATCCAGTGCTCATCACATCAGATGCCCTACTTAATGCCTCTCACCCAGTTACCCAATCTTCCCACCTACTGCGCCTCCAGCAACCCTCAGTTTTCCATAGTTAAGAGTCTCTAATAGTTCGTCTCCCTCTCTGATTTCTTCCCATTTCATTTTTCCCTCCATTTCTCTATGATTCTTTTTGCTATTTCTTACATTCCTCCTATGATGAAACCATATAATTTTCTTTCTCTGATTAACTTATTTCGCTCAGCATAATACCCTCTAATTCCATCCACATCAAGGTAAATGGTAATATTTCATCCTTCCTGATGGCTAATATTCTACTGTATATATATGTCACATCTTTTTATCCATTCATCCATCAGTTGACATCTTGGCTCTTTCCACAGTTTGGCTGTTGTGGACATTGCTGCTGTAAACATTGGGGTACAAGTGCCCCTTTGGTTCACTACTTTTGTATATTTGGGGTAATTACCTAGTAGTGCAATTGCTAGGTCATAGAGTAGCTCTATTTTTAGCTTCTTGAGGAACATCAATACTATTTTCTATAGTGGATGTACCAGCTTGCATTTCCACCAACAGTGCAAGAGGGTTCCACTTTCTCCACATCCTCACCAACATTTGTTGTTTCCTGACTTATTAATTTTAGCCATTCTGACTGGTGTGAGGTCATATGTAATTGTGGTTTTGATTGGTATTTCCCTGATGCCATGTGGTGTTGAGCATTTGTCTATGCTACCCACAGCAGTCCGCACATTCAATGCAATCCCTATCAAAATGCCATCAACATTTTTCACAGAACTGGAACAAATAATCCTAAAACTTGTATGGAAGGAGAAAAGACCCCAAGTAGCCAAAGGAATGTTGAACGGGAAAACCAAAGCTAATGGCAATGCTGGACTTCAAACTATATTACAAAGTGGTAATCGTCAAGACAGTATGGTACTGGTGCAAAAACAGACGCCTAAAATCAATGGAACAAAATAGAGAACTCAGAAATTTGGACTCTCGTATCTATAGTCAACTAATCATGAACAAAGCAGAAAAGAATATCCAATGGAATAAAGACTGTCTCTTCAAAAATTGGTGTTGGGAAAATTAGACAGTCACATGTAGAAGAATGAAAGCGGACCATTTTCTTACACCATACACAAATGTAAACTCAAAATGGATGAAAGACAACTATGAGACAGGAAGCCATCAAAATCCTGGAGGAGAACACAGGCACAACCTCTTTGACCTTGGCTGCAGCAACTTCTTGCTAGACAGGTCTCCAAAGGCAAAGGAAACAAAAGCAAAAATGAATTATTGAGAATTCATCAAGGTAAAAAGCTTTTGTACAGCAAAGGAAACAGTCAACAAACTAAAAGATAACCTATGGAATGAGAAAAGGTATTTGCAAATGACATATCAGATAAAGGGCTAGCACCCGAGATGTGTAAAGAGCTTATCAAATTCAACACCCAAAAAAACAAAAATCCAGTCAAGAAATGAGCAGAAGATATGAACAGACATTTGTCCAAAGAAGACATACAAATTGCCAACAGTCAAGAATTGTACTCTTAATCCCTTCTATTTCACTCATCCTCCCACCCATCCGTCCTCTGGCAACCTCCAGTTTGTTCTCTGTATTTAAGATTCTGCTTTTTGTCTCTCTGTTTCTTTATTTTTTGTTTTTTTTTTTTTGTTTCATTTCTTAAGTTTCCCATATGAGTGAAATCATATGGTATTTTTCTCTCTCTGATTGAGTTATTTCACTTAGCATTATGCCCTTAAGTTCCATCCATGTTGTTGCAAATGGAAAGAACTCAAAGTATGCAACTGAATACCAAGAAAAAAAAAAAAAAAAAGAAAGAAAAGAAATAATTCTGTTAAAAATGAGCAGAGGACCTGAATAGACATTTTTTCCCAAGAAGACACAGAAAAGGCCAACACCTGAAAAGATGTTCATCAGGGTAATACAGATCAAAACCACAATGAGATATTACCTTATACATTTCAGAATAGCTAGAATCAAAAAGACAAGAAATAAGTAAATGTTGATGAGGATGTAGGAAAAAAGGATCCCAACTGAATTTTAAATAAATTTTAATTTTATTAAAATTTTTATTCTATTTTATGAATTTTCCTTTAATTTTCCTACCTCAGTCTTAAATATATTCTATTTGAAATCTCTATTTCAGTTTAAATAATCTTCACATACCATTTGTAGAGGATATCTCCTGGTTTAGTTTGCTAGTATTCTTTCTTCCTTCTGTTAATATATTTACCTTTGTGGAATAGTTCTTAACCTCGTGTTTTGTAGTTTCAATGGGATTTTCAATCGTGGTTTTTCCACACCTTCAATCACAGTGACTGCCATTTGACCCCAGCTTCACCTATTATGGTCCCCTCAACCCCTTAACCACAGTGGTAAGTTCAGTTAGTTAAGTGGCACATGTTGGAGGGACCAGTAAGAGTCATCTTGGGACTTTTTATTCCATAATTGAAAAGGAGAAGATTGTCTTTCTCTTTGAAGTATAAGCCATAATGGATAGAACTCTGAAGCTGCTGACAGTTGCATCTCCTTCCTCATGAAGGAGACTGAGAGAATGAGCTCTATATAGAGACAAAATCTGAAACAAAAGAAAATGTTGAGGGCATCATATGAGGCCCTGATCCAGTTCTTCCATTTGTTCTAATTATAAGAGCCAATAAGTATTCTTACTTAAAGAGTTGGTAGTTGGCTTTCTGTCATATGCAAATAAGAGAGTTCTGAGTAATACACATATATGAATCTTAAAGATATTTTCCAAACTTACATATCTTATCTGAGATTTTCTTCTGGACCTGACCTCAGGATTATATTAATGTTAAAGATTATTTTAAACTACAATCCTGATTTGAAATAGAGCGGATTTAAAGGACTTCTTAGTTGCATCCATTGGAAACAGTTGGGATTAGAACAAAACCTTGTTTCTGAGTTTCAGACTCTAGGTATAGTCATATGTTGGGGCATAAGGGTGTCAAAATTCTTGTGCCCAAGATTGCGAATCCGAGAAACCACCAAGGAGCTGACACCGATGCAAACACACGAGGGTTTATTTACAAGCTGGAGCTTGGGTCCAAGCATACCGGACACAGCGGAGCGGGGACTTGGACCCTGAGGTGGGTTTCAGCTTAGTTTTTATAGGCTGGTCTAGGGGATCTTCAGAAGGGGTGGAGGAATTTCTCAAGTTCTTTTTACATTTTGATATGGGGCTTTCAAGGGTGTTGAGCTCTGTTCTTATTCTAATAGGGGCTTCCTGCCCTTGGCTTGGGCTCTGTTCTCATTCTAATAGGGGCTTTCTAGGACATTAAGCTGCAAGCTGTTTTCTTCCTGTAACTGAAGTAAGGTCAAGTTCAGCTCTTATTCACAGGGGCCTGGGATGGCTGCACTTGTGATAACACTGACCTCAAAGTGGAAGGGCCTTAATTTTCTCGGCCTCCACAAAAATATGTGATATTGGACCTGTTGTGATTGTAAGATCACGCATATTCTAGAACCAGCTCTATCTCCAGTTTTCTATAGGATTTTAGATAAATGCTTTCCCTCTTGTGGTTTCAATTTCTCTTTCTAGAAAAATAAGTAAGTGGACTTGATTTTCTCTTTCAGCCAGTAGTCTGACTTTTTTTGCAGCCTAGAATGGTTCAAAGGCAGAGATATCAACAGTATTACCTGGCAGACTAGGCACTGACAATCTGAGTTGACTTAAAATCTACTAAGTTAAAAGGATTTTTGAAGTACATTGTCTCAAAGATTTTTTTACTTTTACACTTTGAAAGTTACATAAAATAAGTCATACCATTAACCAGATTCCTGTATCCAGAGGCTTCCTCAGAAGAAAAGTGACTTTGAACACTTCAATATAGGAGCACCTGGGTGGCTTAGTTAGTTAAGTGTCTGCCTTCAGCTCAGGTCATGATCCTGGGGTCCTGGGATTGAGCCCCACATGGTGATCACTGCTCAGCAGGGAGCCTGCTTCTCCCTCTCCTTCTGCCTGCTGCTCCCCTTGTGTGTGTGCCCTTGCTCTCTCTCTCTCTGTCTCTGTATCAAATAAATAAATAAATCTTAAGAAAAAAGAAAACTTCAATATTTTCTCAAGTAAATTAACTGTTTATAAGTTTTGTGTCTGTGTGTATATATGCATATATATATATATATGATACATATATGAGTAAGAGAGAGATACATTCTGATTGACATTTCATTTTGCTCCAACTAGAATTTGTGCATAAACTCCCATGAATCACCTATTTGTACATACCTCCATGTTTTTGCTCATAATGATCCCTCTGCTTGGAATAGTCTTCCCACTTTCAATCCCCATCAAATCTTATATTATTGCATTTTTCATATTGCGTATTTATTATTGTAATATTGCATATTTCATATTGTAATTTTTACATATATGCATGTTTTTCTCATTAAACAAGTAATCTTTGAGTAGAATTGTTATGCCCAACTTACGCATCCAAGAAACCACCAAGGAGCCGACACCGATGCAAACACATGAGGGTTTATTTACAAGCTCGAGCTTGGGTCCAAGTATACCCGACACAGCGGAGCAGGGACTTGGACCCCGAGGGGGGTTTCAGCATAGTTTTATGGACTGGTCTAGGGGACCTCCAGAAGGGGTGGAGGAGTTTCTCAAGTTCTGTTTACATTCTGATATGGGGCTTTCAAGGGCATTGAGCTCTGTTCTCATTCTAATATGGGGCTTTCTAGGGCATTAAGCTGTAAACTGTTTTTTTCCTGTAACTGAAGTAATGTAAATTTCAGCTCTTATTCACAGGGGCCTTGGATGGCTGTACTTGTGCTAACGCTGAACTTAAGTGGAATGGCCTTAATTTTCTCGGCCTCCACAGAATCATGTCTGATTCATCTCTAGGCCCAGTTTAGAGCCTGGCAAAGAGTATATGCTCATTAAATAGGAGTTAACTACTTTTAAGCCTAAGCAAGACACTATCCAATTTCTTATAGTTGGATCTTGGTCATATGTAGCTTCACTGAGAAAGGTCATGGTATGCTAGTTAATGGTTCTTTGATTACAAAAGGAAGTCTATGCTCCTTACCTTAACATTCAACATTTATTTTGTACAAATGTTTGAGAACAGAAATAAGCCTGGTATTTCCAGGATTTACTATCATATTCTTAATGCTTAGCATAGGATATAAAACAGAGTAAATACCCAATAAATGTTTGTTAAATCAACACAAAAGTTTTCTGTGAGGAGAAGGCATAGATGAGGACTAGTAGAAAATGTACAAAATAGATGTTGACATTTACATTTACTTTCTGTTCTCAGAATGCATTTGAGGAGGTCTACAACAAAGCCTATGATGAATCCTTAGGGAAATCTGGCTCCTCAAGCTGCTGCATTTTACTGCTTTGGTTTCTCTTTGAGCAATTTGCCCAAATTCCTCATCTCTCTAGCAATAAAATTGTATTCGTATTTAATTTTCAACACATACTTTGCCAGAGTTTCATTCCCCAAACAATTAAATATTCCCGATAAGTATAAATAGGCACATTGCCATCATTAATATACTATGTTTCTTCCTTCTGCTGTCCTCATTTATCTCCTTTTCTGGATATTGCCTCCTAGACCCAGGTAGGGAAAGAATTCAGAGTAGTTGTCACTCAAGCATCCCTATAATGTGAGTGGTCAGAGAGATTGCCATAGCTACTGGAATCATACCTGCTTTTGGCTATAGCTCAGCTCAACTTGTCTTCCCTGACTCCTGGAGGTTATAGATTGGTCATTTCTTGTGGAAGAAAAAAAAAAAGATAAATTGTTTACTGTACTAATTATCACCCAAAATCTACAATTTTTTGCCTTCAGAAATCCCTCTTATACATTATGTCTCCTTCTACACTACCACCATCTTACTTCAGACTATTCCTAACTCCTAGTTGGATTATTCAATAGCCTCTTACTAACTAGTTTCTGACAATCCTCCACAGAAGGGAAAAGTGACTTTTGTGAAAGCATAAAACATAAACATAAAGAAAAAAGAACAGTAGAAGGCAAAGAGATCAATGGAACAAAGCTAAATTTTCAAAACTCAGATTTCTGGCTAGATTTTCATCCTTGAGGGCCTTGTAGATAAAGGGGACAAGAATGATTCTTATCTGTTTAACAGTAGTCACCAAACACCTGGGTACTACTTCCTGCCATGCATGCTACCCTCTAGCCACACTTGCCTGTGGTCATTACCAGACCCTCCTTTCCCATCCAGGCAAAATCCTACTGATCTATCATGCATGAACTCATTTTGTGCTCCTCTAAGACTTCTTGCATACTTTTCAACTTGGGTTCGGTGTACCTCCTTTTATTACTTTGTATTAAAATTGTTTATTTATTTGTGAGAATCTCAAGGACTCAGATTCTATTCATCTCCATTTCTCCTGCTAAGGTACCTGGTGACTGCTTAATGAAAGAAGATCCTTTTTGTTCCTTCAGTAGGTCTGCAGGGATGAGACTATGAATAGAAATCTGAGTTTTAGAAATTTAACTTTGTTCCATTGGTTTCCCTGTCTTATATTGTTCTATTGTTCTTTCTTCTTAGTTTATGTTTTTGGGTTAGCCTGGGATTAGTATTTGTGACCAGTTTCCCCTCAGGGAACAGGCACGCAGATTATCAGTTTCCTGCCAAGGAGCTGTGAGTTCCTGCTGAGCCTTTGCTTTGCTCCCCTTTATCATGCTAAAATAATGCATAAATCACCAAAGAGATACAATAATTTCTGTCCTCTTTAAGCATAACTTTAATGATTATTCATAATTAGGAAGTGGTTTATCTAAGAGGCAACTATGTAAAGGAGACCAAATTTGGTAAATCCTACACAGATGATGCTTGTAAATAGATTAAAGGCCTAGGAGTCTAATGGGTAGAAAGTTACCCAGATACGTTTTAGATCCTGATTCTGTAGGGCCGTGAGCATAGATTACCTAGCAAAATCAGTTTCCTCACATGTAAAATGTGATTGATAACATAGTTCTCATGCAGTAGTTGTGAGTGTTGTGCCCAAGATTACGTATCCCAGAAACCACCGAGGAGCCGACACCTATGCAAACACACGAGGGTTTATTTACAAGCTCGAGCTTGGGTCCAAGTATACCCGACACAGCGGAGCAGGGACTTGGACCCCGAGGTGAGTTTCAGCTTAGTTTTAAGGGCTGGTCTAGGAGACCTCCAAAGGGGGCAGAGGAATTTCTCAAATTCTGTTTACATTCTGATATAGGGCTTTCTGCCACAGGGGTTGAGTTCTGTTTTCATTCTAATATGGGGCTTTGTGCCACTGGCTTGGGCTCTGTTCCCATTCTAATATGGCACTTTCTAGGTCGTTAGCTGTAAAGTGTTTTTGTTTTTGTTTTTGTTTTTCCCTGCTCTTATCCACAGGGGCCTTGGATGGCTGTACTTGTGCTAACGCTGAACTTAAAGTTGAATGGCTTTAATTTTCTCGGCCTCCACAGTGCGGATAAAAGGAGTAATACAGAACAAGTCACTTAGCTTCTCTGGTTCTAGTCTTATGGCTTAAAAACTTGGAAAAATAACACCTGGCCTATCATGGATATTCGATAATAATACCTAGCATGTGAATACTCTTAGAAATGGGGAAGGGAAAAATATTAAACAAATATAAGCCATTTCAGACTAAAAACTTGTATATACAATGCTATTTACGGTAATATTTTGGTGTGATCTTTTTCTAATAGTTTCTATAAGATTTTCTAATTCAGGTAAAATATATTTTTTTGCTTACATTTCAAATAGTCTTAAAACCTCCTTTTACCCAAGGTTAAAAATCAGATTTTCATTTGTTTAGGTTCCTACTGCAAAATTAAATGCTTATTTTGTTTTGTAGATTCATTCCTGGGTGATAGACTAAAGCACACACTGTAAGCACTTGTCCAAAGTGAGCATAAAAGGATGAAAATTTAAATTTTTGTCCCAGATAGCCCCATAAGCTAGAGGATGCAGATAATTCTTTTCTTTTGAGGGGTAATTGAGAGATAGGAGTCACTTTAAAGTGGGGGAAACATGATTTTAACTTAGAAAGGCTTTGTGTATTGGAAGGCTTAACATACCAGAAAGCCAAACCATTTACTCCAAAGTACTAAGAAGTAGAAGATTGATAGCCTTTCTAATGGAAAGAATGGGACAAAAAACAAAACAGTGTAGATAGTCCTTTAACCTAGGCTGTACTCAGCCCCCATACTCTCATGAATTCATCCTGCTTTGATTCTAATACTCTAGTTTCTGGGCTCCCAAAGCCCCCTCTCTAACCATGGACTTCTTTCTTGTACTGCCTCACCTGATGGCTTTTAGGACTGAATTATTCAGGAAGAAAAGGAAAGAAGAGTAGGAGTAAGAGATTTGCCATACTTTTTGTTAATTGTTTTTCCTACATTGGATTGGATTGAAACTTCTACTTATAATTTTATAATTGTAACTTCAAATTTGTAACATTCATTCTTAACCATGTGTTTCCCTTAACAAGGCTGAAAATTATTCAATACCTTTATCCTCTTTCTGGAAACAAGGCAAGAATCTTAGCTTACCTAAATAAACCCTCCTCTGAACTACTTCCCCTTCCTTTCCTAAGAATTTTAATTAAACATTTTAAAAGTATAAGACAAGTTATTATTTTTACTGCTAAAAGATCTGCCACCATGTTTGACCCTTTTTTCTCTCACCTTTGTTTTTACAATCCCAGTACTTCTAATGCTGGCAGGTCAGGTCCAAGGACCCAGAGGGGGGTCCCTGCAGGACCAGCTAAGAGGGTCCTTGGCTTTGCACAGGATGGAAATCTAACACAAGCAGGCAGGAAGTGAGAACAGAGTTTATTGAAGATATATAGAGAGTAGATACAGATGGAGCATCTGGGAGACTTGGAAAGGAAAGCGACATGAGTCTCGTTTTTGCATCAGGTCTGGGGGTTCTTGTTGAGAATTGTGGTCTGGTGTACGAGTCCTCTCAGGCACCCAGGAACCAGTTAGAACGAAGACAAGGGCCCAGATGTGATTCCTTGGTGCCAGAGGGTCTTGGTGTTGAGAAATCCAGTGCTGGTAGTCTGGAATATGCAATCGATAGCTTCATCTCCTCATTCTCACTTGGGCCTGCCTTAGATGTTATCTATTCCAAAGAAATCATTAACTCCTTGTCCTTCCCTCTGGCTTCATTTTTCTTCTTAGAGAAGTAAATCCTTTATTAGTACTTTCAGTGAGGACATATGGATGATAAATTCTCTTAGTTATTGTGTATCTGAAAATGTTGCTGTGTTCCCCTAACTATTGAATAATTGTTTCAGAATATTCCAAACTGGCAGAATTTATTTTATTACTTTGAAGAATTATTTTCTGGTATCTATTACCACTAACAAGAGTTTTGTTATTGGCCTACTTATTATGATATATGATAAATATACCTTTTTGTATGTTAGTATGTAAGAGGATATTTTTTTCTTAAATCTTGATGTTTTTTGCAATTTCATTTTTTTTTTTTTTTTTTTTTTTTTAGTAGTAAGGGGATACTCACTGCTATACTCATCTACTTTCTAGATGTTTGCTCTCCTTCATACTCCTGTATATACCTGTATATGCTATATCCTGGCCTCTGGTCTGAAACCTTGTTGCACTTCCTCTACTTCACTAGCAGCACTTCTAAAACTTCCCCTCTTACTACTACCTTCTTCTGTTGCAACCCTTTTTGATATTTATGGTTCAGCTCAAATTTTACATCTACCAGAAACTTCTCTAATTGTATCAGTTAGAATGAATCTTTCTCCCAAATACCAATATCATGTGTTATGACCCAGGACATTTGACATATTTAGTCCACATAGCCTTCTCATAAATATTAAAGAGCATATAAGAAAAGGTATAGGTTTTATAAACAGAGAAGCCAGAATTCATTTTTTAGTTCTTTAGTTACTTGGTGTGTAGTGACTTGAGGGAACTTAATCTTTCTGAGCTCCAGCTTCTTCACTTATAAAATGAAAATAATATCTACTTTATAGAATTGGCATAAGCCCAAGCTACTAAATCTTCTGAGTTACCAGAGACAAATCAATTTACAACCACACAGATAACCCAGAATTCTTGTTCTTGTCCTGTGCAAAACCCTCAGTTGTCCTTAGAAAGCACTCCTGGATATTTTCAGAAGCCCTTAAGATGATATCTCACATGTGCTTTCAAACCAGTCTGTCAGTTTCAGACCCCATGTGTCTCCTCTTGGTCTCTGGTTCCCCCAAGTATTTACTTTTTGAACAAGAAGTTACTCGAAGGAACCTAAACATAGACACCATATTCATTCATATATTAATATAATAAATATTCATTGAATATATACTATGCATCATGCAATACACTAGGTGCTAGGAAAATATCAGTGAAAAAAATGAAAAATCTCTGCACTTTATGGATCTTATATACTGAAGGAACAAGAGAAACAATAAACATAATAAATAATGCAACTATTTGCAACTGGATTGGATGAGTGCATCCATTCAACAAACATTTTTTTAAAATATTTTATTTATTTATTTATTTATTTATTTATTTATTTATTTATTTATTTATTTATGATAGTCACAGAGAGAGAGAGAGGCAGAGACACAGGCAGAGGGAGAAGCAGGCTCCATGCACCGGGATCCCGACGTGGGATTCGATCCCGGGTTTCCAGGATCGCGCCCTGGGCCAAAGGCAGGCGCCAAACCGCTGCGCCACCCAGGGATCCCTATTTTGTTTATTAAAGCCGAAGGTGGCACTAAACTGCTGAGCCACCAAGGCTGCCCTCAACATTTTTAATTGCCAACTAAAATCTCAAGCATGGGGACACCTGGGTGGCTCAGCAGTTGAGCGTCTTTGGCTCAGGGCATGATCCTGGGATCCAGGATCGAGTCCCACATCGGGCTCCATGCAGGAAACTGCTTTCCCTTTGCCTGTGTCTCTGCCTGTCTCTCCCTCTCTCTGTCTCTCATGAATAAATAAGTAAAATCTTTAAAAAGACTAAAAAGTTCAAAAAATGAAATACCAAGCATTATATTATTAATAAGTAGATGTAATTCTGCTACATGAAGTATATACAATAATAGAAAGGATACACATTAAATAAATATTCAAATAAATATATAATAACAATGCAATATGTGCTATGTAGATAAAAAATAAGATTCTATGAGATATAATGAGATAAGAAGCACTTAGGGAAGGCCCTATTTAGGGCAGTTCATTTATAAAGAAAGCTGGAGGATGAAAAGAAAGTAACTAGTCTGAAAGGACTTAGACATCCACATAGAGAAGGCATGTGCCAATGTCAACGCAAGGGTGCTACCTCTGCAGGCCTTCATGGCTTTCAATATTTGGAGTACTAGAGTGAGATGGAAATCCTTTTTGAAGTGGTTAAAATGACCACTCATCAACTTTGTGCCTTAATTTTGTTTTTGGGATCTGAAGCAGGTATTTGCCCCCATTTTCTATACAGTTCCCCCAAAAAGCTATTTATTTACAGAGCAATTTCTCTCAACCTAGCCATGTTCTCTAAAGCACAGGTCAAAAGTGCATCTTTACTTTTACTCAACCAAAAGGCACATTTGGATGACTTTCTAGGAAAAAGAATTACATTCAATAAGGATGGAATTCAGATCTGTACTTTTGAAAAATAAGAAAGAGCCAAAAGCTATGAAAGGACAGTTTTTCTTGTTTCTGCTTCTACTCATCTCCCTTTCCCCATCAAAGCTTCAAACCTTTGCTGCATCAATTTAGCAATCTTCCCCCAGAATCTCTGTAAGAAGGAATATTCTTCCAAGAATATGATACAGGAATAGGAGCATCTTACTCCAGGGATCATTTCATTCTCCCCATGCAGTGATGCCTCTTATAGTAAAAATGAAAGTGTACAACATGGTCTTGAGCATAGAGTAAGCATTTAATCAATGAAAATGGGTTTTTTCTTCTTCTTACTGATTTGTTTAACTATCCCAAATCTACTGTTAGATTTTGAATTTCTAAAGGATAGTGCCAGTTTCTTATAATTTTTGCACTTCCCACAGATTCAGATTCAAGCAAACTTATTGAATACTTTTTATGTGCCAGTCACCATGTTAAAAATTTCTCTGTATATTGTTTTGCACAATTCTCGTGACACATATGTGAAGTATGCTTTGTCACTTTAGATTTTGCTGAGCAAACTTAGGCTTAGAAATACTAAGTAACTGGTTCCCAATAAAACAGTGGTAAAGCCAGTGGTAAAGTCCAGCTCACCTAGTCCTTTTTTTTTTTTTTTAATTTTTTTTTAATTTTTATTTATTTATGATAGTCACACACAGAGACAGAGAGAGAGGCAGAGACACAGGCAGAGGGGGAAGCAGGCTCCATGCACCGGGAACCCGATGTGGGATTCGATCCCGGGTCTCCGGGATCGCGCCCTGGGCCAAAGGCAGGTGCCAAACTGCTGCGCCACCCAGGGATCCCATCACCTAGTCCTTAAAATGATATTCTTCCCAGTGATATGATACTATTAATACCTGTAGTCTGTAACCAAGAGCTGTGGACATTTTATGCTTTGATAGGGTTTGTGAAAGAATGGGAATTGGTCTGTTGCTTAAAATGAAAAATACTTGTTAACATGCTATGCTATTTTGTTTAGGCTTTAAAATTTTATGTAAATTGATATGGTGAGATTTTTATGATATAAAACTAAAACCAAGTAAAATATATGTATATTATGTTTCTATATTTGTTTTAAAAAATACACACAAAATGGGGGACACTTGGGTGGCTCAGTTGGTTAAGCATCTAACTCCTGATTTCAGTTCAGGTCATGATTTCAGGGTCAAGAAGTTGAGCCCTGCGTTAGGCTCCATGCTCAGTTTGGAGTCTACTTGGGATTCTCTCTCCCTTTTCTTTTGCCCCCCCACCCACCAAATAAATAAATAAATCTTTAAAAAGTACATACAAAAGAAAGGAATACATAGGAAAATCTAGAGTAATAAGCATTGAAGTTTTAACAATTTTTGGTCCAAAGTAGGATTACCAGTCATATTTGTCTTCTTTATGCTGTATGTTTCTTCTTTTTCTCAAGTTTTTTTTACTATACTGTTATTAGTATAACAAATTTAAAATTTAAAATAATTAACACAGGGCAGCCCTGGTGGCACAGCGGTTTAGCGCCGCCTGCAGCCCAGGGCGTGATCCTGAAGACCCCGGATCGAGTCCCACATCAGGCTCCCTGCATAGTGCCTGCTTCTCCCTCTGCCTGTGTCTCTGCCCCACCTCTTCTCTCTCTCTGTATATCTCTCGTGAATAAATAAATAAAAAGTCTTTAAAAAAAATAAAAATAAATAAAATAATTAAAACAAAAAAGAGAACCACTTATTCCATGGAATATTCAAGATGACATAAATTCTAGAGATTGGTGAATCAGGTGTTTAAAAGATCTATGAATATTGCAAATGTACAGTGGGGATGTAGAAAATATTGGATTTGTAGGTCAGTGTTCTTTCTAATCATTTGACAAACTAGGACATTTCTAAAGAAAACATGGACATGATACCTAACATATTATACCTAATATACCTAATATATTTTAAAATCAGCACACCAGCATTTGTTTTTCCACTGATACATTTGAAAGCATGTCAAAATCTAATTTTGATTAGATAAAGAGTGTGACACATCTAGATTATAAATGCAAATTCCAGTAGATATTTGATTTCATCTAATCAAAGATGTTATTTTTAATTGCTGTGGAACAAGATAATCTTGTGCAAATGAGGCATTGAGTTAATAACAGTACTTTTTATTTACATAGAGATTTTCTATGAGCTCAACATATCTCTTGAATTAAAAGGAGTTCTATGTTGGTGCAGTTACTTTGGAAAACTCTGGCGGTGTCTTCTAAAGGTGAATATATGTATACCTTGTGACCCAGAAATTATACTTCTAGCTTATCCTCGACATAAATGTATATGTATATTTACCAGAAGGCATGGTCAAAGCACTGTTATAACCCCACACCCCAAGGAAAGTATCCAAATGCCCATCAACAGTAGAATGGATATGGAATAGATAAATACATTATGTTATAATCCCACAATGAATGTTATGTAGCAATTAGAATGAATAATCTATACCTACATGTAGCAATGCAGATGAATCTCACAGACATTATGTTGAGTTAAAAAAAAGCCAACATAAAAGAATACAGACTATATGATTGTATTTATATGTTGTTCAAAAGCATACAAAACTAACCTATATATTAGAAGTCAGGGCAGTGTTTACCTTTGATATGTCTAATAATGAGAACGGAGCATGAGTGGAGGATATGTAAGGTGCTAGTAATATTCTGTTTTTGGATCTGAATGCTATGTTTCACAATGTTTCACAAATGTGCTCATATTGAGTTCTAAACTTATGATATATGTACTTTCCTTTATTCATATTAATTAATGTATCTTAAATTATTTTTATGTATTTTTTATTTATTTATGATAGTGACACAGAGAGAGAGAGAGAGAGAAGCAGAGACATAGGCAGAGGGAGAAGCAGGCTCCATGCACCGGGAGCCCGACATGGGATTCGATCCCGGGTCCCCAGGATCGTGCCCTGGGCCAAAGGCAGGCGCTAAACCGCTGCGCCACCCAGGAATCCCAATTAATGTATCTTAAAAATAGATGTTTACATATATAGCTTTAGATACCTTCTAAATATCCTCTTCTAGATTTTGAGCCATTATCTCTTGATACCTAAAGTAACTGTCATTAATCAAATTCACTTATTCAAAATTATGTATTGTATACCTAATTTTGGTACGTAATAAGGTCTACTGATACCAAACCAAACTAAAAACAAGGAAAGAAAACTCAGTTCCTCTGCTCAAGAATTAATATGGGTAGGTGAGGACAGAGAAGTAATCAATTATGCCTAATATCACATAGAAATAAGTACAGAAAATTTTGCTAAAATCAAATGGGAATACCCAAACTAGACTGTGTGGGCTTGGTGACCAGAGAAGGCTACTGGGACAAGTGATACATGACTTTTACCGGAAAGATAGGCAATTAAACAGAAAGAAACTAGGGGGATCCCTGGCTCAGCGGTTTGGCATCTGCCTTGAGCCCAGCGCGTGATCCTGGAGTCCCAGGATTGAGTCCCGCACCAGGTTCCCTGCACGGAGCCTGCTTGTCCCTCTGCCTGTGTCTCTGCCTCTCTCTCTCTCTCTGTGTCTCTCATGAATAAATAAATAAAATCTTAAAAAAAAATAAAATAAACAGACAGAAACTAATAGGAAACATATTCTAAATGGATGGAACTCCATTTGGGAAGTATCTGAGATAAGCAGAAATACGGTCTCTGCAAGGAACAGATACTTAGTATGTCAGTAATACAGGTTGTAGAGGAATGGCAGAGTGAGGCTATGCAATTGCGAAAGGGTCTTGAATATTATACTGAAGAGTTTGGACTTTTCCTGAAGCCTAAGGGGATCTAATAAGTATATACAGCAGAAGAAGGAATATAAAGAAGAAGTGATATGATGAGATTTTAAGTTAAAAAAATCATTCTGGCATTGGTAGGGAGAATAAATTGTAGAGAGATAGGACTAGTGGCAGGGAGATCAGTAAAGAATTAACTGAAGAAATAATGAGAACCTGAACTAAAGTAGACAATTTACCCAAAACTCCACTTATACATGTATTTGAACATGGATCTGATTTAAGATTTGGGGAAATAGGCAGTAGATTTACACTATAGTATTTCAAATTCAATATTAGACCTGCCTGTTCTTCAGAATTCTGGGTGCCCAGAACCTAGGCTAGAACCAAGCCTGTTCTCAAGATCATTGCCAGAGAGATCCTTGTTTCTGATGGAACCCTATCTATTGAGGTAGACTTTTATAGTGGATAAATCTCTTCAGAGCTGCAAGGCTCAGCTAGCTGGTCTTTGTGATGTTCTAGATGTCAGACAGAAGAAAACCAGCTCTGTGGGAAAAGTTATCTCCAAGACTGATGAGCACAACAATAAAACATTGAGTGTTCTGAGATAGGAGGAAAAAAGAATGTCATCAAGAATAAATCCAGATTTGTGCAAAGGCACACTAGGAGTTTCTTACTGTTTATAAGACTAGATATACTGAGTGAAGTAAGTCAATCGGAGAAGGGCA
The DNA here is from genome assembly GCF_011100685.1 of Canis lupus familiaris. NCBI lineage: Eukaryota > Metazoa > Chordata > Mammalia > Carnivora > Canidae > Canis > Canis lupus. The sequence goes on from NC_049236.1 coordinate 11,683,496, forward strand.
AACATTATATGGTTTTACTCATACGGGGAATATAAGAAATAGTGAAAGGGATTATAGGGGAAAGGAGGGAAAATGAGTGGGAAATATCAGAGAGGGTGACAAAACATGAGAGACTCCTAAGTCTGGGAAATGAACAAGGGATAGTGGAAGGGGAGGTGGGTGGGGGATGGGGTGATTGGGTGATGAGCTCTGAGGAGGGCACTTGACGGGATGAGCACTGGGTGTTATACTATATGTTGGCAACTCAAACTTCAATTATATATATATAAAGACTAGATATACTGGAAATGGAGTTTCATTATACTGCTACATTGCTGACCTGGATGGCAATTCAGATGCTATCTAGCTAATATTTAGTGTAAATCATGGTAACTCTCACAATGGCAAAAATTGGCAATTCAGGAGTTCATTGTTTGCCTTACTGATGCTTTAAATGTCAAGAAAGCCATGAGTGTTGGAGCTGAGGCCTACCATATTTTGAAAAAATATCATTAAGGATAAGAGAAAGAAGCTACCAATAAACGGTATGAGGCAGTTTTCTACTAACATCTTAGAAGAGGCATCAGCTAACTCTGGCCTGTGGCCTAAATGTAGCCCACTTCCTGATTTTGTAAATAAGGTTTCATTGAAACACAGCAACACCCATTAGTTTATGAATTGTCTGTGGCTAATTTTTGCTACAATGGATAGTTGGATAGTTGTGAAAGGGATGATGTAACTCACAAAGTTGAAAATACTTATCATTTGGCCCTTCATAGGAAATATTTAGCTACCTCTGTTTAAAGTGTCAAGAAACCCTGGAATTGCTAATGAGTACTATTAGAATAGCTGGATGTAAGACAATGAGGTTTTAATTGGAATGGACTCTGAATTCTTCCACTCTGGAACATGTGCTCTAGAATGTAACTCTCTGGCTAACCTCAGCACATACATCCCCTGGTACCTCCTATCTTATAGCTTGGTATCTTCTTAGGGTATAAAGCAGAATCTGAGAAATAGGTGACACAGTTAAGGTACAAGATTTGAACATTACTTACCATAGACTTTGGTAAGGTACAAGATTTGAACATTACTTACCATAGACTTTGGTCAGGTTGCTTAATCTCCCAGAATCTAAGTTTCCTCATCCATAAAATAAATCTAATGCGTACTTCATAGAGTTCTTACGAAAATCAAAGGAGAAAATGAAGGTAAATTACTTTGTACTGGGGCATGCACAGAATATGCACTTTAAAAAAATGGAAGCTATTGTTCTTACTATTAATATTATTGCCACACAACAATGATTTTTGGCTTGTAGTTATCAGAAAAATTGAAATTAAAGGAGCAAACAACAAATGCCAGGAGGCAAACTCAGACAGGACTGGGAAAAAGTCCCAAGTACATCTAGGATGGTGTTCAATGACTCATTTTTTTTTCACTTTTTACTCTGAAAAATACAAAAGTAAACAGAAATCGTGCAATGAACTTCATGTACTTATAATTCAGCTTTGTCAATGATCAACTTGCCAATAATTTTTCATTTTTATTGCTACTCCCCTTTAACCCCTCTTTCACTGTATTATTTTAAAGTAAATCTTATATAATGTATTCCATAAATACTTTAGTATATACTTCTGAAAGATAAAGACTTTAAAAATAACTATAAGTACTAAGTAAATCTTAGTTGACTTGAAGCTTGCAGCCCTGTGTAATCCATTCAACCTCCCTAGTAATGTCAGCACACAAACTGAGCCATGAGGTCATGCCCGTTAGGAATGGTAGCAAGGCTGTTTGGCTGGGAGAAATAGAAGAAAGGTAAAGGTTACATGTGATATCATAAACACCCAGATCATGTCATCAACATGACTGTGGCACAGGCAAGGGGGGCATCATGGTGTAATGGGAACAGGAATGTGCTTTGGCTCAGAAAGATCTAGGCTCCAAATCCTAATCCTACCACCCGTGGCTTCAACCAAATTACTTACTCTTAATACTTCTGTATGCAGTATTTAACAGTTTATCAAGTGCTGCTTTCATGACTGTTAGCTCATGTGTTCCTTATCGTATTGAGGGAGGACACTGAGCCTCAGTAAAGTTAAAGAGCTTGCCAACGGGCAAGAATATATAATGGGAAAAATATAGTCTCTTCAACAATGGTGTAGAAAACTAGACAGCTACATACAAAAGAATGAAACTATACCACTTCCTTACAAAATACACAAAAATAAACTCAAAATGGATTCAAGACCTAAATGTAAGAATTGAAATCATAAAATTCCTAGAAGAAGACATAAGCAGTGATGTCTCTGGCATTACCTACTGAAATATTTTTCTAGATATGTCTCCTCTGGCAAGGGAACCAAATGCTATTGGGACTACATCAAAATGAAAAGCATTTGGACAGTGAAGGAAACCATTAATAAAACAAAAGCACAGCCTACTAAATGGTGGAAGGTATTTGCAAATGGCATATCCAGTAAGGAATTTATATAAAAAATATATTAAAAAAACAACTCAATACCAAAACCCAAATAATCCAATTAAAAAATGGGCAGAGGACTTGACTAGACATTTTTCCAAAGAAGACATACAGCCAACAGACACATGAAAAATGCTCAGCATCACTAATCATCAGGGAAATGCAACTTAACACCACAATTCGTTATTACTTCATAACTATCAGGATGGCTAAAATGAAAACCACAAGTAATAACAAGTGTGGGTAAGAACATGGAGAAAAAGGAACCCTTGTGCACTGCTGGTAGAAATGCAAATTGGTACAGCCATTGTGGAAAACAATATGGAGATTCCTCAAAAAATTAAAAAGAGAATTACCACATAATCCAGTTTTTCACTACTGGGTATTTACCTGGAAAAACCAAAACTAATTGGAAAATGATACTTAGACTCCTATATTTATTGCAGCATTACTTATAATAGCCAAGATATGGAAGCAAGTGAAGTGTCCATCAACATTTGTATGGATAAAGAAGATGTTGTTTGTATATATGCACAATGGAATACTACTCAGCAGTAAAAAAAAAGAAAAAAGAAAAAAAGAAACTTTACCAATTGCAACAACATGGATGTACCTGGAGACTATAATCCTAAATGAAATAAATCAGTCAGGGAAAGACAAATACCATATGACTTTACTCAGATGTGGAATTTAAGAAATAAAACAAATGAACAAACAAAGAAAAAAGAGACACACAAAAAAACTCAGACTTTTAAATACAGAGAACAAACAAGTGGTTGCCAGAGGAAAGGTAGGTGGGAAGATTGGTGGAGTAAATAAAAGGGAATTAACAGTATACTTAGCTTGATGAGCACTGAGAAATGTATAGAATTGTTGAATCATTACATGTTACACACAAAACTAATGCAACACTATATATTAATGACTCTTGATTTAAAAAAAAACAAAAACAAAAACACGAATTTCCCAAGGGTCACAGAGAATCAATTTCTTCAGAGATGATAAGGGAACATATGAGCTAACAGTTGTGAAAGAAGCTGGATTCAAGCCCAGTTCTGACAGAAACTCTGTATCCTTTGTGCTATATACCATGTTGCTCTGCCTATGCTGACTTCAGCCCAGAATTAGTCCCCCAACCCCCTTTCCCCTGGTCTGTGGTTTGATAAGACAGGGATAAGAGAGACTCTAGCTAAATCGGGTTGCTCACTGGCAAAGGGATCTTACATTGCAAGTGATGAGTGCATGTGAGCTGGGATGTATCCAAGTTTGTGGGGCCTTAAGCTTATTCAATTTGGTGGGCTGCGTTAAGACCATATGACAAATCTAACTTGTGTTGAGTTAGAATATGAAAAGAAAGCATAAATTACAAATTTTTTAAAGGTGACAAATTATTAAATTTTAAATGCTGCAAATATCATAAAATATTTTTTAAATAGTGCAATATTTTTATTAATTAACTTTCTAATATACTCCGATAACAATTCCCCCCCCCCCCCCAGGTTTGGCTGCATACTCTCCAATCTCCTTTTCATGTGACTATGATTATATAATATAATTTTTTGAAGAAAGAATAGAAAGCTAATTTAGTCTTTCCTATAAATTGATTGATCAAATAATTTTTTTATTGATGGTTTTTAAAAAGTTTATTTCAGTGTCGTGACTCATTATTGATAATGTAAAATTTAGAATTACTGTGAAATTTGGGAAAACCTCAAGCTTTTCCATACATAAAACTTAAGGTTTTAGAACATATGTTTTCTTGTGCAGTGATTAATCTTAAATTCCCAGGCCGCCTGAGTGGCTCAGCTGTTAAGCAGCTGACTTTAGCTCAGGTCATGATCCTGGAGACCCGGGATAGAGTCCCACATTGGGCTCCCTGCATGGAGCCTGCTTCTTCCTCTGCCTGTGTCTTTGCCTGTGTGTGTGTGTGTGTGTGTGTGTGTGTGTGTCTCAGGAATAAATAAAATAAAAAATCTTTTTAAAAATCTTAAATTCCAAAAAAAAAAAAAAAATCTTAAATTCCCTTTGATTATTGATTTTCATTAATCACATGTGGAAGTGGGGAATTTTTATATTCCCTGCTTCCCCCACTGCCACACACCAAGCTTGAGTTTCATTAGCTTCAGGGTAAAGCTGAATGCAGGTTAGTTGGTTACCTATCTCTTCTTCTCCACCCCCTCTGGTCAGATCTTCATTTTGTCATCAGGGTTTATATTCACTCACCCACAAAGTAAACTCTACAGTAACCCCCAGCACAGAGTATTAATTTCCCCGACTTTGTCCCTCCCTCCAAAATGGTGTTGAGAGCTCCTATCCTCCCCATCATGACTGAACTAGGACTTAAGTACCTTCTTGATGCATTGAGTATCTATAAATAGGAGCAGACATTGTAAACTTACAGGATTTAAAACACTGGTTACCCTAGTTACAGAAGACAGAGCCCTGAACATGAGGATATTTCACAAACATATAGCCTTGCTGGAGCTGGGATCATTCATTTCCCTCACACTTTTTCTTTGTATAACTACAACATTTCAGATGTTCAATTAAAACAAGTATTCTTATTTCTAAGCCTTTGTCTGTCATGTGCTAAAATTATTCACTGGGCTGCCTGAGATATTTCTCACAATTACTTTTATTTACTTCCCCAGTGAAATTACTGGTAAATTTTGGTTTTTCTTTAATTTAACAGGACAAAGCAAAGCATTCTGGGTATGCCTAGGGCAGGACTAATGTGGCTTTCTTAATAATGGCAACCTCCTGGTGAGGGCTGCCCCTAAGAAAGGAAGAGGAGGGGAAATCCAGGATTTATCATTCTTTAAGTGAAGAAATTGGCCTTATATAACTTTTTTTCTCATTAAGTATAGACAGACTCAGATATAGAGTTTGTATTTCATGCACTGCTAAACTGTTGGAAATAGGTTGGGAATATATCTTACAAGATCTTACTTCTTCCAGAGTCTTTTAAAATGGCACCGTACAAGTCACTGCTGCCTACATTGTCCATGTGTCTCAATCTAGGATTCAGGCTCCTCAGCAGATCAAAGAGTGTTTAGGGGTGTGTATTGTATGCAGGTGCCTCTAAGGGTACAGAACAAGCCAGATAAAGTCAGAGAGAAAAATCTAGGATGCAGATTGGCTTAACCAGTACCAGTACCTTATTAAAAAATAATTTCTCATTGATTATAGGGATTTTGCTTATTTTTTTCACTAACGAGCTGGAGAGCTTGGCTGTGACTATTAGTACTGAATTGTCTTTGAAATGAAGTATAGTAGCTGCCACAGTTAGTTGGTAGATATCTATCAATTTGATTTCTATATCAAATTGATAGATACCAATTGTGAAAGTCATTGATCTTCAATTAATCCATGGATACTCTGTTCTGTCATCTTCTCATGCTTGACTTGAGAAACCTGGGCTTCAGAAAGCTCCAGATAACTAACCTTATATTTATTCATTTATTTGTCCTGTCTCAGGTAAATCCAAAATGCTCTTCTTTGTTCTGTTAAGTAAAAGAGAAACCAAAAATTGTTAGTAGTTTCCCTAGTTAAGTAAGGAAAAAAAGTAATTATGAGGAATACTCCAGGAATAAATATTTATTTCCTGAGTACCTTCTATCCATCAGCATCTTCTTTAAATGTTATAGAAACAGATAAATGAAACACAACCACTGACTTCAGGAAGCTTATAGTCTAGATAGCAAGATGGACATTATTATTGATTATTCTGTTAGTCAATATAAGCCACAACAAACAGCCTCAAAACCTCAGTTGCTTAAAAGTTTACTTCTCATTTATTTATAATGTATGTGAGTTAGTGGGAAACTCAACTCCACCATCAACTGGGGACCCAGATCTCTGCCTTTCAGAGATGAGAGAAGAGAGAGATAGTGAAAGATTGGGTTTACAAGAAGTGAACATCTCCTTGCACATTCCCTTTGCTGGACTCAGTCCATAGTCCTCCCCAGCTGTAGGGAGTAGTTCTAACTGTGTCTGAGAAGAAAAGGAACTGGGTTTGGTGAGCACATGACATTACACTTGGTGCAGTAATAATACAGGGTCATTTGTGCTGTGACAAAAATCAATACAAGGATTAAAAAAAGAAGGAATTCTTAACTTGGCCTCTGGTCTGGAGTTGAGGGTAGGAATCAGAAATGTCTTCTTAGAGAATGTGACACTTAAATTGACTTTTAAAGGATATTTAAGAGTTAGCTCAGTGGGCAGCCTGGGTAGCTCAGTGGTTTAGCGCTGCCTTCAGCCCAGGGTGTGATCCTGGAGACCCGGGATCAAGTCCTGCGTTGGGCATCCTGCATGGAGCCTGCTTCTCCCTCTGCCTGTGTCTCTGCCCCACCCCCCCTCTCTCTGTGTGTGTGTGTCTCTCATGAATAAATAATAAAATCTTAAAAAAAAAGAGCTTGGTGAAGATGAGAGTGGAGGTTGAAGTGGAGGGCAGGACATGAACTAAAGTAAGAAGGTATGAGATAGCAATGGGGGGAGGAGGATGAGGAGGGGGAGAAGGGGGGAGGGGAAGGAGAAGGAGGAAAACTTGAGAGAACTTTAGAGAACTTATGACTTTAGAGAATTTAGGACTCAAGAGACTTACATCCAGATCTTACAATTTGATAAGAAACATAAGACTTTTGATCCTCGTGTATTCTGAGATTAGTAGTTGTTTGAATCATACCGATACGTACTAATTCAATTGTTCTGATAAAAAATGCATTGCCTAATTTTTAAAATCAAAGAAGAATTTTTTCAAACTACTTTAAAGTCAGGCAGACAGCACGACCTAGTTAAGAACTTTGTTCAAAAAAGAACAAGAAAAGGAACTTGGAAATGAGTTTCCCTGAAAATCATATCTCCCTCTATTTGTGCAGATACAGAAACCATATATTTTAAGGATGTGTAGAGAAGCACAATTTGGTGCCTTTTTCTCCTCCAATGTAATTTACAGCAAAACTTTCTATTGTAAAACACAAAGGTGTCTTGTTGTGGGTCCACTGAAGAACAGTTTATATGAAAAGTGATTTGATTAAGACATAATCATCTGTTGTACCTCCATCTATATTGTTGCTATTGGGGTAGCAAAATCTAAGGTTCTGGTGTGCCCTAGAGCTCTTGGATTTTATAAATGTCTGTCTGTTGCTTAAGACTAAAATCTATCTGCATTAAGAATCTCTCTTAGGAGGAAATAAAGTTCTTGGCTCACATAGGGATTTCAAAACAGGAGTTATAGCACTGAAAGACACATTTCTTGGACCATTTTTAAATATGAGAAAAATGAATAGTACATCTAAATATGGAATCCATATCGATAGAACTGGAGGTGGGGTGGGCGTCAAAAAGTGCTTAGGGGAAAGGCAGGAGGGAAGTAAGTTAAAATAGGACCAATAGTGTTTATCTTGAAACTTGGCAGACAAATCTAAAATTTTGTGGTTGGAAGATAACAGGGAAAGTCAGGAGATGAGAGAGTATCATAAGTTTCCAGGCAGACCACAAACAGTAAACCAATACAGGTAGAATTAAATGTGCTAATGCAGATAAAGCATTTAACAACACCATGAAAAAAAAAAAACAAACACCATGCCTGGCACCTAATTTGTGTTCAGTAAACACTACCTATTATTATTGTTGTTGTTATTGTTATTATTATTACTACTACTACTAGAGTTTTGCTGTATTAGACACTGTTAATTCAAAATATTCCCTCTTCTTTCTCAAGCTATTTCTATTTTTTCATGTAAATTTAAAAAAATTTTGATAACAAACATTGAAAATATTTAAATTGATGCTACACATTTGTCAAAGCTGACTCTCTTTAGCCTACCCCTCCAACTCCCTCCAGAAAAGGTTTGTGCTTCTCTCATTCCATCCCACATAACTTAGGCTTTCCCTTTTTAAAAAAATAAAAATATTTTATTTATTAAATTGAGACAGAGAGATACAAAGAAAGCGAGAGAGAATGAGCAAGGGAGAGAGGCAAATTCTCCTTTGAGCCAGGATCCCAATATGGCGCTTGATCCCAGGACCTGGAGATCATGACCTGAGCCAAGAGCAGATGCTTAACTATCAGAGCCACCCAGGTGCCCCTAGGCTTTCCCTTTAGAACATTTATGACAACATTGTACTTGACTAGAAGTTCCTTGAAGACAGTAACAAAGTCTTTTTCATCCCTGTATTCTCAGGCAGACTACTGTGTGCTTGGTACAGAGTAGGTACTTGAATACTTGAGTGAATGGCCAATAACTTACAGTTCAGTAGCCATTTCACATTTCACATTTTGTCCTCAGGTAAGCTCAGCCATCTGGGTTTGTTTTTTTTTTTAAGATTTTATTTATTTATTCATGACAGACACACACACACACAGAGAGAGAGAGAGAGAGAGAGAGAGAGAGAGACAGGCAGAGGAGGAAGCAGGCTCCATTCAGGGAGCCCGACGTGGGACTTGATCCCGGGTTTCCAGGATCACACCCTGGGCTGAAGGCAGTGCTAAACTGCTGGGCCACTGGGGCTACCCAGCTATCTGGGTTTTATTACAAACAAGAACATTAAGACTTAGAAAAGTTTAAGATTATTGCGCAAAGTAGGAAGTCATATAGTCAGTATTCCAACCACCCTGTTTGTCTCTAAACTTCCTAAGCTCTTCATCAAAACACACCACGTTTTCTTGGAATTTATGATGAGAAATAACATTGCCTGAACACCTAGAGACTTGGGTTCTAACATTGCTCTTCCCCTCTTGTAGGGCACTGCTAATTATATGATGTCTTCTTTTCTTTACCACAAGCCTGAGAACTTCTTAAGGGCAGGAACTGCTTCTTATTCATGTTTTTATCCTAGCAAATAGTACCAGGTATGTCACAGAGTAGGTTCTCTTTTTTTTTTTTTTTTTTTTTAAATTTTTTTTTAATTTTATTTATTTTTATTTATGATAGTCACATAGAGAGAGAGAGAGAGAGAGAGAGGCAGAGACATAGGCAGAGGGAGAAGCAGGCTCCATGCACCGGGAGCCTGACGTGGGATTCGATCCGGGGTTTCCAGGATCGCGCCCTGGGCCAAAGGCAGGCGCCAAACCGCTGCGCCACCCAGGGATCCCTCAATATATAGATCTGTGATTGAATGAATACAACTATTCATGATAATAACAATACCAACAATAATTGAATTCCATATAAATAAACAGAAAACAATTTAGTGTCCATTTTCTTCTTTTATACCAATCCCACTATTTTTTTTTAATTTTTAAAAAAGATTTATTTATTTATTTGAGAGAGAGAGAGTGAGCACACATGAGCATGAGTGAGGGGAGGGGCAGAGGGAGAGAATCTTCAAGCAGACTCTGAGTGCAGGCTCAATTCCATCACCCATGAAACCACAACCCATGAGATTTTCACCTGACCCAAAACCAAGAGTCAGACACTGAATTCACTGAGCCATCTAGGTACCCACTAACCCCACTATTTCAGATCTGACAAGGATTCTTTGCTATCTTTATTTTGGAGTGAGGCAAACTGAATCTCAGAGGTTCTCAGCAAATGCCAAATTTTGTACTCTTGATTTTGACCTGGGATGCCAACTCAGATATGTCTTACTCCATATATCATGCCTTTTTCATCAATATCAGGCTGTTTACAAGCTAGAGAAATTTGTATCTTTACAGAGAAAGACTCAAAGAGGACCAAATATTTGATAAATAGAAATAATACCAATATTACTGATAGAATTTCAGGTTATTTTGGCTGTCACAGGTGGATATTCCTTCAAGTATACTTTTATATTAGTGTTTCTCAAACTTCATTGTGTGTACAAGTCATTGGGGATCTTGTTAAAATGCAGATTTTTGATTCAGTAAGTCTGCCACAGGGCCTGAGAATCTCCATTTCTATCAAGTTTTCTTGTGTTGCTGATGCTGCTAGTCCAAGAACTACACTTGAATAGCAAGCTTTGGATAGCAAGGCTTTTTATCAACCATGTGTGGGGCTTTTGTGCTCTGCTAACTCATTCTTGGATATTCCCTCCCCCACCTCTTGTCCCCAAAAAGATTTATACCAGTATTATTTTTCTGAGTAATCATTTTTAGTTCGCAGAGAATTATCCATACACTTATACTCACTTGAGCAGGAATTTGAACACTGAGGAAAAAGCTTTAATTCATTTATTTATTTATTTTTATCTAGACAGACTGCACAACATGCTATCGACTTCCCCCTGAAATATAAAACGTCCCAAAGGGACTTCTTGGGATTTCACTTGTTAGATAGAGCCTTTGGGGAACATTGGTGGGTCCCAGAAGGGATCAACAGGGGTCCAGAGAGTATCATTTTTCATTCTGAGAACTAACAAAGGAGTAGCCAAGTTATAAAGAGAAGGGCTGGTAGTCTCTTCCATTTCTTAGCTGAGCTACCTTTGACAAGAATTCTTGGTTTCAGCATTTGCAACTATAAAATGGGAACCAAATTACCTACCTTACAGAATTACAAATAATGCTATATCCCTTCTATAAGATCATGAACTTTTTTCCCAAGTACAATTAATGTACAGTGTTGCTCTACTTTCAAGTATACATCATGATAATTCAACAGCTCAGTGATCATGAACTTCTTGGAGGTGGAACCTGGGTTACACTTGACTTCTGCCAATCAGAGCTCTGAGTACAATGCTTTCTGTATAGTAGACCACCAGTTACTGAAGTCCCAATAAAGAAACTATCTGGAGGAGTACTGTAACATGTAAAACATTATGATACTAATATTTTTATATATTGCTTTAGTATTGCAAAGAAGAACATCCACTTACCCTATCAATTGAAAAGCTATGCTGTTTTTACCTTCTATAACCTCTCAAGTTCATCTCCATCTTTACCATCCCTTTTCTCATCAAAACCATATCATCTCTCACTTGGGCTTGTCTAATTGTCTCCTAACTTACTTTCCTTCATCTACTGTTAACTTTCACAAATCCATTATTCTATGATAAAGCTACAATGGTGTTTTAAAAATCTAAAAATCTGATAGTGTCTGCTCTGCTGCTTAATGGCCTCAGTGCCTTCCCATTATATTTTGAACAAAGACAAAAATTTTTAACAAGGCCTACAATGCCATTAGTGAACTAGCACTTGCCTGTGTCTTTAGCTTTATCTGCTTCCTTTCTCTTGTAAGATCTTTGCACACTAGCTAATAGCATGGCCTTCTTTTAGTCCCTCAAACTGAAGACATGCCTTTTAGGAACAGGAAGGAACACAAGATATTCTCTTTGTCTGAAATACACAACCCATTCCCTAATTTAAAAGCCTTCATATTTTAGCTCAACTATCAGCTATCTCCAAGGAAATTGTCCATGACCCCACTGATTGAGCCTGAGTTTTGTTGTTATATGTTCTTATGCTACCTACTATATATCATATTTGTAATTAAATGTTTTTATATTATTCAGTCAATATCCTCTCCAACTAGAATATGAGCTCCCTGAAGATAGAGTCCTTAATGTATTACTACGACCACAACTCTCGGCATAGTGCTTTTCACATAGAAATACTTATCAAATATTTGCAGAATGGGTAAAATATTAGATTAATTAATTCATATTATTACAGCATTATAAATTGATATAACATTAATTCAAATTTTGCATTAAATAATTCAAATTATTACTTTATATTTAATCCTTTTGATGTCTTCCTTACAGTCAAGTATAGAGTGTATTATATTTTTATTAGTATTTGTCTATAAATTTTCTCCCTTATTATCTCTTAAAGCCAACCTGTTAAACAGTTATTTTTAACTCCATTTTTTGGTAGAAGAAATCGGGTGACTGAGATAAAGTGGCTTAATCAAGACTGCACAGCCATTTTGTGGCAGAGTCCAGATTATTGATGAGAAGTCCAATGTTCTTTCTACTCTTCAGCTGCCTAACTTCAGACTGTTGTGAAAGTGACAGGGGAGGGTATGGCCAAGTAAGTTTGGCTTGTCAAAAAGTGTGATTGTGTGCCCTTGTGTGGTACTCTCATGTTGGGCCACTTACCTGTATTCTAATTTACAATGTACATCTTATTCAGATCCTAAAATATAAGAGTAGGAAGAGCATATAGAGACATATCCAATTTATTTATTTGTAGAAAGTATTAAATTATATAATAAAAATTGGTTTCCCATTCTCAGATACTCTTATAGTCTGAGAAGAAGGTGTTAAGTGGCACAGTGTTTCCCAAACTTTCCTGAGCATGAGGCTTATCTGGGGCACTTGTCAAACACAATTTGCCAGGCCCCTGCTCAGCAGCTCTGGGGTAAGGATTAGGAATCTGCATGTTTAGCTAAAACCTCACATCAGGAAGCTGGGGAACAATGGAATGTGTTAAAGTGGTCAAACACTAATACCCTAACCTGGAAAAAGAACTATGAATTTTTTGATTGTGGCAAAGTAGTTTAGACTCAAGGGGAAAAACTGACTGCTCATTGGAAGTATGTGCTGAACTGGATTTAGGCTGAAGACGGTACTATTTTAGAATATCCAACCAAGACTGACTTCCAGCACTGGATCTGCCTTCCTTCATGGATAAAGGCAGCTGGTTAGTTGAGGAGACTCACATGAGAAGTTTTGCCTGGATGGTCAAGGACTAAAATGCAAGGTTGCCAAAATCTTCAATCAAGGAACAGATCTGAAGGCATCATTAGAGGTCTTTGTCTTGGCGACATGTCTTGTTAGGAAGTCTAAAGATATACTACATCAGTAATGGGAGTCTAGGTCAGGAACAATTCAGCAAATATTCTCTAAACACCTACATGGTTTTAAGTCCTAAACTAAGTACTGGAATTCAGAGAATCTAGAAACACTGACAAATGTATATCTACCTCTAATCCAGTGGAACATGGGGTCACAAAAGATTAATTTTGCCCTTCCCTATTCCATTTGTCTCTTCTCTGAACTTTAGGGCTAATCAGAACATAATTTTGATACCACTTTCTTAGAGGGTGTGTAAAAGTTGGTAAAGGGGAAGTGGGTCCAGAAGCTGGGAAGAGGGCATACCAGGGAGAAGAAACACAAGTGTTAAGAAAAAGACACATAAGAAATCTCTTTCTCCTGAGGGAGGTACTGGTTTAGTATGTTTTGAACATAGTGTTTTTTTAAGGAGTGATGTCTCTGGGTAAGGCTAGAGATGTAAGTAGAGTTCAGGTCATGACAAGCCTTGAATACCATGCTAAGGACACTGGACCTTTCCTTTTCTTTTTTTCTTTTCTTTTCTTTTTCTTTCTTTCGGGGGAGGGAGGTGCGGGGAGGGTAGGGGATGGACTGGAGGGGGAGGTGCGGGGGAGGGGAGGAGAGAGGAGAGTAGAGGAGAGCGAGAGGAGAGGAGCGGAGGGGAGAGGAGAGGATTCTTTTCTTTCTCTTCTCTCTCTTCTCTCCTCTCCTCTCCTCTTCTCTCTCTTCTCTTTCTTTTCTCATTCTCCCTCTTCCTCTTCTTCTTCTTTCCCTTCTTCCCCTTCTCTTATTCCTCCTTCTTCCAATAGATGATGCCACTGAATTATATTAACCATAAAAGGAACATGGTCATATTGACACTTTTTAAATTTTCTTTGCTAGTTTTTAATCCAGGAGTTAGCATTGTGGATGGGCAACATAGAAAAAAGTTGTTCTCAAGAGAAGGCCATATGAGCACTGTCAGAGGAGCTTGGCACTGAGACATAGGAAAGAGGCAGTGTCAGAAACCAGAAAGAGCTCAGTATCATCAGTGAGAGCCATCTGTGGTCTAGGGACTTACACTAGTTAAGGAACCAGCAAGGGAGCAAGTATTATGGACAAGACAGAATGGTTAGTGGGGGCTTCAACCAACATTTATTGCTATTGAGCCGCATTGTGAAGGCACTATCCCTGTAGATATCCTTGAAAGTACCAGGAGCTCCTGCATGGTTGAGATAAATTAGCAGTGTGTTGACAGGTGGTTGAGCCACACATGGATGTTTGGACAAGAGGTCTGAGAGTCAAGGTTTGGAGTCCAGCTCCTTTTGAGGAAAGTAGGTAAGAACAAGGGAACTTCATCATCACTGTGATAAAGGAGAACTTTAGGTGGAATCCTAGAGCAAAAATCCAGAACTGGGTTTAGAAGCCCAGTTATGGGCATTAGACAACACTTACTAGGGAAAAGCTATGAGTTTATAAGGCAATTTAGGAGCTTATGGAAAGTTGGAGCATGCTACCAATATCAAAGGGATAGACACCAAGATTGACTGAGACTTCTGACATATTAGCTTTTCTGAACCCCAATGGCCCCATCTATAGAATGGGGATGATAATACCTATTTCACAGAATTGTTGAAAGCATTAAATATGGCAATGTAAAAGCTCCTACCACTGTGAGGAGACACAATAGGTACTCATTAAATGTTAGTTTTGTTTTGTTTTTTTGTGATTTCTGCTTCAATTCAGAATTCGTCAAACAGCTGAGGTTAGCTCAGTCCCTCATAGGGAAGGATTTGGTTTGGATCAGAAAAAGTAAGAAGGCAGCAAAATTTTAGAAATGAAACTGTGGAACTACCCAAGGGGAGTGAGTCTGGAATCTTGCTACACTAAACTAGGAAGAAGTTAATCCAGAGGAATGCTTGGAATAGCCTTTTCTGTGGATTCAAGTGGAATAAAGCAGAAAAATTTCCTTTCTAGGGACACCGGGGTGGCTTAGTCATTGAGGATCTGGCTTTGGCTCAGAGCATGATCCTGGGGTCCGGGATTGAGTCCTGCATTGGGCTCTTTGTGGGGAGGGTGCTTCTCTCTCTGCCTATGTCTCTGCCTCTCTCTCTCTCTCTCTCTCTCTTTCTCTCATAAATAAATAAATAAATAAATAAATAAATAAATAAATAAATAAAATTGTAAAAAAGAAGTTTCCTTTCTAGTATGGACTATGTCATCAGGGGGCACATTTAAAAAATTAAAGTGAGACACATAATTCTAAATCTTAAGTAAGAGCTTCTCTTTTGCATGGCTTTAAACTACTGACTGTACTCAATTGATTTCTCTGGCAGGATGGCTTTCATAGTTGATTAGATGTCAAATCAAAAACTCGACTATATGAAGATTCATAAAAAGTAATTTGTTTTAACCTAAGGTGCATCATTCCAGTCACTTACAAAGTTACAAGGAGAAGAATGGGCCACAATATAAGATTTCAATCTCATTCTCTTTCTTGTTTCCATCCTTAGGAAGTTCTTAGAAGATATCTTACATTGGTATATTTTATACCTTGACATTTGATATTTCATGTATCTCTGCTCTCTTAAAACTGGACTAGTTAGCCATCTTCCCTAACTCTACCTCATTTTTGCAATTTTCGCAAATGAACTCCAATTGGTCCAACCTCTCTTTCTCTCCTATATCAACATCAGTTGAGGTTTCTTTGCTTTTCTCATTAAGAACATCTTTCTGGCATAGCAAGAGGGCTCTGAATGTAGAGCTAGTTTTTGGTTGAGCCTCCTACTCTTCCTCTTCCCCCCTCTTCCTCTGATCACTCTTCTTCTCTGTCTTTTTAGATGAATGAATTCTTTGATGAACATTTTAGCATTAAAAACCACCTGCATATTTTTGTTATGGAATTCCAGAGATATTCTTCTTCAGGGCACGGGCATGGTATCTCTTCAGATGCCTTCTCTGCTTATGGTCTATGTTACTAGTTTCTCCTGAAGTCTAAGGAGATAGCCTGAAACTTTAGTGTATTGTCAGTGGAACCACATCTACACCATTTGTCTTCCATGGACACAGAACCCAGTGAACGAAGGTATTAGGAGAGTAGATCACTTAGTCATGGAGCAGTGATCTTTATCTCTCTGACCCTTCTAGTCTTTTTGTTTCATCATTGCAAAAATCACATTCACTTTCTTTAGTTTGTTCATAGCTTTCTTGTTTTTGTTTTGCCATTGTTGAACCTAGGTATGAGGTAGCAATCTTCTGTGCCCATATGATAAAAATTACAGTAAGTAATATGCAGATTGCTTACTCTATGCCAGGCTTTGTGTTTATCTGTATTAACTAATGTATGTACTATGTATTAATTTAATCCTTACTTAATTTAATTAATTTAATCCTTAATTTAACTTAATTAATTTAATCCTTAATTTAATAACCTTAAGTATTATAAGCCTCATATTTCTTATGAAGAAATTGGAACTCAGAAAGACTTAATGATTTGTCCAAGGTCCTGCAGTTGATAACTAGCAGAACTAGGACTGAGTCCTACTCCAGAGCCTGTACTCTTGAATATTATATTGTTACATTTTTCTAAGGCTGTTTTCAAAGCGTATTTACATATGTCATCTGGTCTTCACAACAACCCTATAATTATTCACATTTTACAAACAAGGAAATAAAGGCTACAAGATATGAAGAATATACTGCATATTACATAAGACGTGGAACTAGGATATGAACCAAGGTTACTGATTTTAAATTTAGAATTTTACACCAAAGAGTTGATATTCTAAATTCAAGCATCTGGGAATAAATTTGTATCTGATTTAACTTACAGGTATGCACAGACCTTGTATGCATATGTGCATATGTATGTATTCACACATATATATGCATATATAACTTTTTATATTAACACATGTATAATTATCTCTGGATATATTTTTAATTTGGTTAGTATGTAAGCATAACACACTATGAAAAATCATAAATCATTTATTATGCCATTAAAAGATGACATATACATAATCACATTCTACCTTATTGGAAAGTTGATATTTTTGACATTGACCCCTGGAGTTTAAATCTAAGGGTAAGCCATTTTAACCAGATGGTGTACTCCTCAAAGGCAGAGTTGTGCAGAATATTGCTTCGTGCAACTCCCTGGTTTCCACATGTCCTGTGTCCTTTATTTGATGATGTCCTGTGTCCTTTATTTGATAGATGTAGGTGGGCCTACCTACAAACATACCTATTTGATAGGTAGACACAGTTTTTGTCATCACCTAACCTGATATTGAATCTTGATTCCCCTTCTAACACTCAGCAAATTACTTTCACCTAACTTCTTTCCCTAAGCATCAGTATTTTAATCTGCTAAAAAGAGGTAATTTTATGACCTTTAGGCTTTCTTCATCTAATTTTCTCTTCACATAGTTGTCAGAGTAATAGTTTTAAAATACTGTCCAGATCATGTCATTCACCTCCTTAAAATTCATCTATCAGTCTCTCTTGTTTTAAGGATAAAATTCAAACTCTCGCTTGAGCCTTAAAGCTCTTCATAACCTATCTTTGTAGTTTTATTCCTCTCAAACTTCCTTCATCTTCCCTACACTTGAGTGACACTTAAGCCTAAGTTAACTCAGTTATTAACAGGTTCAAGCTTAGAACCCAGATTCTCTGACATAAAATTTAATAATTTTTTGTATTCTAACATCATCTCTAATGAACAAACATCATCTCTAATGAAGTAACATTATTATTATTATTTTTAAAGATTTTATTTATTCATGAGAGACACACAGAAGCAGAGACACAGGCAGAGGGAGAAGCAGGGAAAAGCAGAGGGAGAGCCCGACATGGGACTCGATCCTGGGACTCCAGGATCATGCCCTGGGCTGAAGGCAGGCACCAAACCACTGAGCCACCCAGGGATCCCCAAAGTAACTTATTATTGAAGCTAATTCAGGTTACTGACTCCAGAGATGAATGCTATCTGTTCTTTTCTTATGCTAGATAATAAAAACAACCAATTGATACTTATTTTTGTATCTCTGGGAGGTGCTGTGTAATCTAAGTAAGATACACTCCTTTCTTTAAGGAGCTCACAATGTAGTAGGAGAAATGAAGGCAAACAAAATGTATTCTAATTCAGATAGAGTTAGTCCCTCTCTTCTGACACAGTGTAACATATACTAGAGGAGAGAGACGGTGTCATTGGTCTGATGAGATGGTAGAAAACAACCCCAAGTTGAGAGTAAGAAGGCCTGGATTCTAATTCTAGTCTCACTATGAATTTAGTTACATAGAAAGCTATGTAACCTCAGACAAATCATTTCCCCTCTCGAGGCCTCAATTTCTGTATCTAAAAAATGATGATTTGGGAAAGTATTAGATGATGCCTAAGACTCAAGTGAGCTCTAATAACATCATCATCCTTACAGTGAACATGGAGTACTCTTCCGAAACAAAAATGACAACTATCATTAGTCGAGTGCTTTCTATGTACCAGTCACTGTTTTAAGTACTTTACATGCACCTAATCTTCACAACAACCCTATGAAGAACATATTCTTTTCATTCTTATTATACACATTAGGAAGCTGAAGTAGGGAGAGGTTAAGTAAATGCTAGATCTGTGATTTGAACCTAAGTTCTTGTGTATGCAGAACTGGGACTTTTCCCTGCCCTTCTTGTGGCTGCTTAAAGATGTTTGCACTTACAGCAGGGGCGCCAAAATCTTCAACTCCATGGAAACTGGAAAACTAATTCTGCCACAAATCTCTTCGTCATATTCATTTGATTTTATAAGTTATAAACAATCTCAGGCACATCTTCAATACATACTCCCTGGCGGAAGTAGTTATCTCTTGGAATCAGTGATTATCACTCTTATTCAGGGTAATGCCACATTAAAAAATATTTAAGAAGCCAATGTGCATGTTGTTGATGATTTCTAAACATTTTACAAACAAGAGCATGACCCACTTGCTAGTATTTTAGAAGCATGATTAACAATGGAGCCAAATACATCTTATCAAAATAAGTAAATAAAATGAATAGTGCAGTAAACGATTTTAATATATTTCCCTTTATTTATCAATCCATAAACTTAATAATTAAAATGGACTCCTTCCTATTAACATGAGCTTAATAAAGTATGATGCTCTTTGGGTTTATATATATGAATATATGTCTTCATACACAATATATAAATGCACATATATATACATGTACACACATTTAAATTTATGGCTTTAGACTCCTCTAAATGTCTAGAGAATGTATAGAATGTTAGGGGTAATTTGTTCACTTTTTATCACTCATTCTTCTTTCTAAGGTGTTTTCATATACATTGTAATCTGATCATAGGCCTTTATGATCCTTTCAAATGAAGAGATTCTGATTATGTGGTCTTATTTTTATTTTGGAGGTCACAAGACTTCAAGACTTGAATAGTGCAGTGAACTAGACTGGGCATTAATTATCCTTCTCATTTACAGATGAAGTATTTGAACTTCAAAGAGATAAATTTTTTTTTTTTAATTTTCTGTTTTAGTCACCACAACTAGAAATTGAAAAACCAGGACTCAAAATCAGATTTCCCTGATTCCAAAGTCAGCATTCCTTTTACTATAGTGCCTTCCCTGCATTTTTCACATATGATTTTATTTAAGCCTGGTATAGGTACAGCAAACTAGAATCCTTGTGGTTGCAGACAGGCTCAGAGGCCAGCAGGGTTCCTGAATCTAAGCTGTATTTGGCAAGATTTGAGAAAGAGTAGCTAGATTATCTTGCAGATAGAACATGCTCAGGCCTATGTCAGGGGAGCTCCCAGTAAGCTTTTGCTCTTTGCAACTTGTTCTTCATCCTCAAGTCTAGGAAAAGGCATTGACTGTTTAGATCCAGCCTACATAGTCCTTGCTAGGAGGGACCCTCCTCACTCATATTTAAATAAAATTCAAACTTATTTTTGTTGTGGTTTGCTTTGAGTGATTATTATATTTAATAGCTTCTCTATGCTACCACATACACATATACACTATAGATCATAAATGCTTTGAGGGTAAAGCCACATCTGTTTTTACTGTTTTACTGTTTTTATTGTTTCCCCATTGCTAAGAAAATTGACTGGAATTTGGTAAACACTCAATAAATATTTGTTAGATAAACATCAAGTCCATACAAATACCAAATGTTAAGTATCTATTCAGTCCTAGTGATAGGCTCTATTCTGGATACTCCTATGTTTTTGCTTCTTGAAACTCACTGAATCATAATCACTCAATGAGATAATAGAAAAGTGCACTATCATGTTATGTTGTGTAACTTTGGGGCCAAAATTTTTGAGAGTTGCATATATTTACTGCTTCGGCTTCCTCACAACCTATTGCAGTTTATTGTCTGCCTCCATCACTTTATTGGAGTTGTTTCTTTGATAAACCTCATCCTACATGACCCCCAGCATTTGACATTGTTAGTCACTCTTCTCCCTCCGCTTTTTTTCTTATTTTTCCTGGCAACATCGTATCTTGGCTTCTTTTCATATCTCCATGTACTTCCCATTCTCCTTGGACTTTTTTTTTTTTTTTTTTTTTTTTGAGGACACTTATGTTTTGGGATTTCCTAGGGTTCCATCCTACCTTCTTCACAGTTTCCCTATTCTTCTCATTCATACTTTTCAATTTTTATAACTTCAGCTACCATCTAAAAACTAATACCTATTGAATCTGTCATTTCATTCCTTGATACTCTTATGAGATTTAAGCTCACATTTCTAAACATCTACTGGGCAGTAGAAAGGACAGGAAAGACATTTCCTACAGAGTGTGGTAGGAATAAAAGCATAATGGTCAGAAAGCTTCTAGCATGTTTGGGTGTGAGTGTGAATAATCAGTGACATTCATTTGATCTCAATACTGCAGAGTATTTTTTGCAAAAAGAAAAAAAGAACCTTGTATGAAACAGGTACATAATACACATTTTTGAATGTATAAATGAATGAATGAAATGGAATTGATGGGTCTAGAGAAACTTCCCACTAGGTTCTTTACAAATATAATTTACTATTGCAACAGTAGTAATTCTAATAGTAATATTAGAATGTATGTTATTCCTTTACTTTCCAGTGTCCCCATTGCCACTACTCCTTAAGGCCTCCATTATCCCTGTTTAGATTACTTGCTTCCCTCTAAATTGTCATCCATATAATTAATAGCCAAAATCTAAAAGACAGATTTGGTAGTGTCAGTGTCCTGCTCAAATTCCATAATTACCCTAATTTTCTATAAAATAAAAACCTAACTCTTTACATTCGAGAGATGGCCCTTCCTATATTCTAGTTATATTGAACTCTCTGTCCTTGATTCACTATTTTTATTTTACACATTTTTTTCTAGGATTTCAGCTGCTTAAGAGGGCCTTGCTTATTTTCTTATCCCAACCTTAATACGTACTATGTTACCTGTCTGAAATACTTCACTTTAACTTTCCTCCTTTGCCTGTCTAGCTCATTCATTATAAAGCATTTAGTAGTGTCTGGCATATAATAAGCATTTGATAAATGCAGTGAATGTCATTGTCATCATCTTTGTTGTCATAGTCATCATCCTTGTCATCATTATCATCATCATCATCATCATCATCATCATCATCATCATCACATTTGAGAGTTCCTAAGCCTGTCAGAGGTATCAGAGATGTTAATTACTTAATTCAATGTACATTTTATATATCCTCAAATAGATCCAGGAAAAGGAAGAGATTTGTTTAGACTCACCCAGCTTGTGAGAAAGATGGCAAATCCAAAGACCTAGAACCCAACTAAACTGACTTCAATCACTGCCCTAGTAGGCCTCTATGGTTTTGAAATTATTTTACCTTCTGACTGATGGATGATCATAGCTGTTATAGAGGGAAAAGCACGGTCAGTCTTAGCTGGAATCAAATCCTGGCTCTTCAATTTACTTGATAATATAGCTTAAATTATAAAGCTGTTAAAATGGACAATGTATATGCAATACACAGCACAACCTTGAAGAAGCACCCCCCCCTCCTTTGCTTCTGATTTGGTCTGTTCCCCCTCAGATACATAGGCTAGAAGGGATTCCAAGACCCTATAATACTGGTCAAAACAGTAGTTGGTTTCTAAAACTTATAGAAGGGAAATATCATGGAAAGAAAGCTAAGAACATATTGTCTTCAGAGTGAGCAGAATCCCAAAATAGGCTACCGCATACGGGTTTCTAGTCGTGCTTGGGAATGTAGCCGACTGAGCACAACATGGCCCTATCCTGGGACTCTGCCAGCTTTGCCTTCCCTATGTGTGGAACAGGTGCATCTGTGCCCATGGTCTCTATTTTGCGTCTGTAAGAGATTCAAGCAGGCTTGGATGCAGCAAGAGTTAGAGAGGACTGCAAAGGGGTTTAAGCACCCCTGAACCAGTTTCCTGCATCTTAGTACTACGGAATTTAAACCTTTATCTGTGGAAAATTCTATAGAGCTATTTACCTAGTTTCAGGAGGAACATGCCCCTCAGTTCTGTCTGTCTCCTTCTTGCTCTTACCTCTGTCTCTTGGACCTAACCCTTCTCATTTAAGCTTGAATATATCAGACTGGGATGATCTTCAGTTGGGGAATTTGGAATGACTTTTTTTCCTCCTGTGCAGAGAAGCTGAAATTTTACCAAAAAACAAAACAAAACAAAACAAACAAAGAACCTTTGGAACTGTCATTCACTTAGAAGCAGTAGAGTAGCATTTGTTGATCTTTTAGTTTGTATTCTTGACTAATTGTTATTAACCCTATGAAGTCAATATTAATGTCTTTTAGCAAATAAAGAAGCTGAGATTTTAATAAACATGGCTACAATAATTTAAGCAGGTAAAAATAAAAACCCTAGTAAGCCCCAGAGCAAGGTTGTAAATGTTGGCCTGATTGACTTGACTTCTGCTTTACAATGTAATCCTCAGTAGCTGAATCGCCCGTCTTCTTCACTTCTAAGCTGAGCCTTCTTCAACATCTCTCAGTTGTGTTTATACCGATATTCACAAAGGACGTATAAATCATAGACTCCCAGTCCTCACTACTCATTTCTCACTCCTTTCCCTTCCCCAAAGGTGTCTTTCCTTTTGGCTCTTGCTTTTGGGTGGATTATATGACATTGATCACTTAAAGTATTACTTTCTGATTAATGTCTTCCCTTAAATACTCATTAGTTATGAATTACATAATTTTCTAAGCATAGGCACTAGATGTCTTTATTTCATGGTATGCAACAGTATTAAAAAGTCATACATCCAGCTTGCAACAAAGTTTTGGTATTGATTTTATTAGCTTGCCAGTTTGGGGGAGTAGGTAAAAGAGAAGGAAAAAAGGAGAATAGATTTACAGTGAGAGATTTGGTTAGGCTCCTGGCATATGTACTATGACTGGTACTACGGGTGTGTTTAACCTCCGCAAATTTTAGTTCCTTCTCCTGACTATAAGGAGACTCATCACTGCCTTTTCTTTCTCACAAGGTTAATGTGAGATCAATGAAGATAAAGATGTAAAAGCATTTACAGATTGCAAAATGGTTTACAATAGCAGATTTTTACCAATAACATTTATTCAGCATTTTAAAAATAACTGTGTTTTTGCATACTTGCTTGTTTCTCAGTTCTTTGGACCATGAATTGTTACTCCATGCCCCGAAATCTTCACTTGTGTGAGAGTCCTGGGTTTACTGGAGTCTAGGGCAGGAGTTAGAAGAAGCAATTTCTTATCTGAGGCTACTGTAAGCCTGATATTAGGGAAAGAAACAGAGCAACAAAACTTAGAATACAGAGTAGAGAGCCAGAGATAAGACAAAGAATAAGCAGAGTGTCTAAACAGGGTATCTGAGCTGGAAATGTGACTTCAGAAATATGAAAGTCTGTATGTAACCCGAAAGCAGGATGAGCCAACAGTAGGCTGGCGCAGGTTTTTGGTATAGGCTTGGCTATTAGCAACTGATTATGTGCTGGCTGCATTTAAATAAAGACTTGGCTTATTATGAACATTATATGGATTTTTCATTTTCATATGATCCATTTGACTATCAAACTGCTTTCCAGATGGGCCTCATAAATCACTTTCCAGGCAGCAGTGGTCTCTAGGGTTCTTGGAGCTGAATTCACACAGTGACCAAAGAAATCTGAGCCTTCATATATTTTTTTCAAACTTGTCATCCTTTTGTGCTTGCTTTGGCAGCACGTATACAAGCTTATCATCCTTTCTAGTTTCATTAAAAAATAAAATTTTTTTAAAAAGATATGGAACAGAGACACCTGGGTGGCTCAGCAGTTAAGCGTCTGCCTTCCACTCAGGGCATGATCCTGGAGCCCCACATCAGGCTCCCTGCATGAAGCCTGCTTCTCCCTCTGCCAATGTCTCTGCCTCTCTCTCTCTGTGTCTCTCATGAATAAATAAATAAAATCTTTTATTTTATTTTATTTTTTATTTATTTATTTTTTTTTAGGTATTTATTTATTTATTTATGATAGTCACAGAGAGAGAGAGAGGCAGAGACACAGGCAGAGGGAGAAGCAGGCCCCATGCACCGGGAGCCCGACGTGGGATTCGATCCCGGGTCTCCAGGATCGCGCCCTGGGCCAAAGGCAGGCGCCAAACCGCTGCGCCATCCAGGGATCCCAAATAAAATCTTTTAAAAAATAAATAAAAAAGATATGGAACAATGAATCTCATTTGTTTACTTTGTGAGAGTTCTACTCTGCCCTGATGGTATATCATCTCAGAAATAACTTTCTCTTTCTCACCACCTATGAATATGTGTATGTGTATTAGTCAGGGTTTTCCAGAGGAACAGAACCAACAGGATATGTAAATATATAGAAAGAGACTTATAAGGAATTGGCTCACACAGTTATAGAGGCTGGCAAGTCTAAAATTTGCATTATGGGCTGATAGACTGGAGACACAGGAGAGTTGATGGTGCAATTTCATCTGAAGGCCCAAAGACTTAAACACCTAGGAAAGCTGATGAGGTAGATGAAGTTCTGAAGACATTCTGTTGGAGAATTCTCATTTGCCCAGGGGCACTTGTTTTTGTTTTTGTTTTTTTCTATTCATGCTTTTGGCTGATTAGATGAGGCCCACCCACATCATGGACAGCAATCTGCTTATTCAAAGTTCATTAAGTAACATTTAAAATGTAATACCATCTAAAAATACCCTTTAAGTCACATAAAGTTAACTATGACATTATGTAAAAAGAGTATATATATATATGTGTGTGTGTGTGTGTGTGTGTGTATTTTTTTTTCTATCTCTCTATATATCATATTTGTTTGGAGGAAACTCTTGAAAATTTACCCAAACATTTATTAAAGGCATATAAAAATTTAGTACTGTCATTGCACAACAGAACTAATTTATTTTTTCTAGCTTTATTGAGATATAATTGACATATAACATAGTGTAAGTTTAAGGTGTACACTTTTTAATTTAATACACTTACGTATAAACAAGTAACACCATAGTGTTAGCTAACACCTCCATCGTGTCTCATAATTACCTTTTTTTTTTTGTGGTAAGAACATTTAAGATCTACTTTCTTAAGTTTTAAGCATATAATAAATTATTGTTAACTATACTACCTTATTCTTAGTCAATTAAGTAATTAAACAAGACAGCAGTAGACTTTGGACATGTAAATATAATCAAGATATACATTATCACAGGGGATCCCTGGGTGGCTCAGTGGTTTAGCACCTGATGTCAGCCCAGGGAATGATCATGGAGTCCCGGGATCGAGTCCCGCATTGGGCTCCCTGCATGGAGCCTGCTTCTCCCTCTGCCTGTGGCTCTGCCTCTCTCTCTGTGTGTCTCTCATGAATAAATAAATAAAATCTTTAAAAAAAGATACTATCACTATTGTCATGATTCTTATAATTTAACGGTGCTTACACAGAAGTAAATAGGCAATTACATACCTTAGGACAAGTGCTATGACAGAGAAAATATAGGATTTATTAGTCAGTATGGGCTGCTGTAACAAAATATCATAGACTGGGTGGGCTTAAACAATAGAACTTTATTTTCTCACACTTTAGAAGCTAAAAGGTCATGATCAAGGTGCCAGTTAATTTGGTTTCTGGTGAGAGCTCTTTCCTGGCTTGTAGATGGCCACTTTACTCTGTGTTCTCACATGGCCTTTCTTCAGTGTGTGCGCATGGAAAGAGCAAGTGAGCAAAGCTCTCTGGTATCTCTTATAAGGACTCTAATTTTATTGGATCAGGATCTCACCCTTATGACCTCATTTCACCTTATTACTGACATGGAGGCTCCATCTCCACATACAGCCACACTGGGAGTTAGGACTTCAACACGTGAATTATGGAAGAGAAAGAGCACAAACATTCAGTGCATAACAAGGGGGCTATGGAATCACATCTGATAGCCCCAACTCAGGCATAGGGATAATAAAGCAAGAAATTATTATTAAGTTTAGATTTAAAGAATAAAAAGAAGTTAGCCAGATAAATGGAAGGAGGCAGGGGAGTGACCCAGATCTGTGGAAAGAGAGGAAAAAAATCATTAACAGTTTGGAAGGAATGAAGTCAGTCTGTTATAGTTGTTACTTAGGATAGGGATAGAAGGTAAGAGGTAGAAATGGAAGTGAAGTGTAGGAAGGGGTTAAATCAAGCAGGGCCTTAAAGCCTACCTTAAAGATCCTGGGTTATGTTTTAATGGCAATGGGAAATCATTGAAGAATTTTACTTGAGAGATTGTCATGAGAAAGTTTTTGTTGTAAGTAGTAGAAATGGAGTTCTTTTTGCGCTGTGGAAAATGAATTGGATGGGGAGAAATCTGAGACTGGGAGAATGATAAGAGGCTCTTAAAAGTAGCCAATGGCTATAAAAATGATGACCTAAAGTAGTGGGGATGAAGAGAAACGGACAGATTAAAATATTTATTTCAAGGTAGAATTCATATTTCATGATGAGACATGGGTATAAGAGAGAGGAAGGAGTTCAAAGATTCTTCAAGATTTCTGGCTATTTATTTATTTGTTTATTTATTTATGATAGTCATCACAGAGAGAGAGAGAGAGAGAGAGAGAGAGGCAGAGACATAAGCAGGCTCCATGCACCAGGAGCCCGACATGGGACTCGATCCCGGGTCTCCAGGATCGCGCCCTGGGCCAAAGGCAGGTGCTAAACTGCTGCGCCACCCAGGGATCCCCAAGATTTCTGGCTTTAATTAATGGTTGAAGAGTTCTGCTTACTGAAAAGGGGGACAAAAGAGGAAGAGCAGGTTTTTTTCTGAGATCATTTTGGACATATTGTGTTACAAGTATCCAAGGCAACCATGGGATGATGCCCATAAGGTAATTGAATGTACTTCCTGAAATTCAGAGGAAGTATCTACTTTGGAGATTTATAAGTATCCATCATATTCATGGTAACTTTATGTCATAATCCATTAAGAAAAGAGAGTTAGGGTCCAAATTATTATAAGAAACATTTAAGAACACACAAAATAAGAAGAGTCTATGAAAGACACCAAAAGAGAATGATTTTAGGTAGAGGAAGAAACCTAAGAAGTCAAGGCAAAAGGAAATGAAAATTAGTGTCATATGCTGCTGGAAGGTCAAGTAAATTACTTAGAAAAAATCCATGAGTTAGGAAAAGAAGGTCTTTAGTGAACTTCAGAAAAGCAGTTTAAAAGGTTTGGATTTGGGGATCTAGTGATAATGTAATGGATTGAAGAATATGTGGAAACTAAGGAAGTAGAAATAGTAAGCACACTCATAAAGAAGTTACTTTATACTTTATTTTAAAATAATCTGGAGGGTCACTGGCTGGCTTTGTTCATGGAGATAGGACTCTTGACCTTGGGGTTATAGTTTGATCCCCATGTTGACCCCCAATCTTTTAAGTAAAGATTACTTAAAAACAAAATTTTAAAAATTAAATAAAAAATGAAATAATTTAGAAGTTTTCATTGATTCCTCTTTTTGTAATCCTAACCTCCATGTCCAATCTGTCACTAAGTCGACTAAGTTTATCCTCAAAACATACCCATTTCATCTATTTCTTCTTCCCTCTACCATTCTAATCAAAATAACTATCATTGTTTACTTCGACTATGGCAATATCTCCCATCTTATCCTCCTGCTTCCAGAATTATCTTTTGAAAACATAGATCTCATTGTTCTCTTACTTAAAACCCATTAATGGCTTGCACTTGTACTTATAATAAATTCCAAATGTCATACTCTGGCTTACACATTTATCCACCAGCAAGTATCTGCCTACTTCTCCAACTTCATCTTGTAACACTGTTCATGACCACTATGCTCTAGCCACACTAATATATTTATTCCTTAAATAATTTGTGTTTGTCTCTACTCTAGCTTTTTGCAATAGCTGTTCTCAGTGCCTGGGATACTCTTTCCATACATCTTTATCTTGTTCCTTTATTCAAATTTCGCATTAAAAGTCACCTCTTCAGTGATGAGTTTCCAGACCACACAATATAACAACCCTGTACTTTTTACTCTTTTTCTTTTTAAATAAATTTATTTTTTACTGGTGTTCAATTTGTCAACATACAGAATAACACCCAGTGCTCATTCCGTCAAGTGCCCCCCTCAGTGCCCGTCACCCAGTCATTCCCATCCCCCGCCCACCTCCCCTTCCACCACCCCCAGTTCGTTTCCCAGAGTTAGGAGTCTCTCATGTTCTGTCTCCCTTTCTGATATTTCCCACTTATTTTTTCTCCTTTCCCCTTTATTCCCTTTCACTATTTTTTATATTCCCCAAATGAATGAGACCATATAATGTTTGTCCTTCTCCGATTGACTTATTTCAGCATAATACCCTCCAGTTCCATCCACGTTGAAGCAAATGGTGGGTATTTGTCGTTTCTAATGGCTGAGTAATATTCCATTGTATACATAAACCACATCTTCTTTATCCACTCATTTTTCGATGGACACCGAGGCTCCTTCCACAGTTTGGCTACTGTGGACATTGCTGCTAGAAACATCGGGGTGCAGGTGTCCCTGCGTTTCATTGCATCTTTGGGGTAAATCCCCAGCAGTGCAGTTGCTGGGTCGTAGGGCAGGTCTATTTTTAACTCTGTGAGGAACCTCCACACAGTTTTCCAGGGTGGCTGCACCAGTTCACATTCCCACCAACAGTGCAAGAGGGTTCCCTTTTCTCCACATCCTCTCCAACATTTGTGGTTTCCTGCCTTGTTAATTTTCCTCATTCTCACTGGTGTGAGGTGGTATCTCATTGTGATTTTGATTTGTATTTCCCTGATGGCAAGTGATGCAGAGCATTTTCTCATGTACTTGTTGGCCATATGTACTTTCTACTCTTATTTTACTTCTTTGTACAGTACCTATAACTCTAGTATTTTCATTGTGGGTTTTTGTTTGTTTATTTTTGTTTGTATTCTATTCAATAGAAAGTGAGCACTGGGTGTTATGTGTAAGTAATGAATCACTAAATTGTATTCCTGAAGCCACTATTACCGTTTATGTTGACTAAATTTAGATAAAAGCTTGAAACAAACAAAAAATGCCAAATGGAAAAAACAAAATGCTTAACAGGAAAGATACTAATTTGACCTTTGACAGCTTACTAAGTATCCGAAATTGTGCTTAAAAAAAAAGAAAGAAAAGAAAAAAAGAAAGTAAGCTCCCTAAGTGCGGAAGCCTTCCTATACTATCCATTTTATTCCTTCACCTAGATCAAATTTTGACACATGATGGGCCTCCACATAAATTTATGGGATGTACATGTGGATAGATGGATGAGTGGAATTTTTAAAGAGGTTGGGAGAGCTAGTGTTCTGGCTGGAGAAAGATCAGGAGTTGAAGAAAGCTAATTTTAAATTATACACGAGCATATGTAAATGCTGCTGGGAAGGCACCAGAATAAGGGGAGAAGATGAAGCAAAATAAACACACAGAAGGATAATGTAGCTGTCATTGTTCACATTGTTTTTAACCAATTTGTCATTTTAACCAACTTATTTTTGACCTAGATATTTTTGACCCAATTCTGTGTCATGAATTTTACCTGTGTGTTGTTGAAAGCTAGATGATTGTATTATCGTGAGTTATTTTGTAATTAGAGAAAGCCCTGGCACAGTTAAAGAATGTATTGCCAGAAGCCAGAGGTTTGACTTCTGTGAGTACCTCCCTGGCCTCTACTGGTCTCAGGAATGAAATAATTGGAGAGAGTTTCTGCCTTCCTGCACCATTGTTTGCATCCCCTGGCCTCACAATGGTATGTTGGACAGATGGGAGACGACTATGTGGAGAAAGACCTTTTACTTTGTGGGGGGCAACCTTTGACAGCAGCCATTGCATACTGAGTTCTTCCTCTCCAGAGGCCTAGAGCATGCCTATGTTTACTCATTCTCTCCTTCATTCAACATCTGTTTATTGAAGACCTACCTTGTGTCAGGAGCTACATAGAAAGACAAATGTTTGGGATTTGTTTCAATAAGAAGTAAATCTAAATGTTCAGTTTGCCAACATTGAAGAGATGGGGAGAGAGCAGTTTCTGCTCCCTCCTGCATTTACAGGAAAGAATTTGATATTTTTCTTTTTTTCTTTTTTTTTTTTTGATATTTTTCAATATAGTTTTCTATTCTGCTTTTTTCATAGTATTGCATCTTAACCACTTTTACAATTAGTCTCAAACTATGTACATAATACTCAAATGTACAAATGTATCACTATTTAGCATGTTGAACATAGTTTTTTTTCATTTTTTTGCTATTAAATATTATGCTGCACAGTACGCATTCTAATTCCAGTTATGTAGAATAATTTTCTTTTTAGCATGGTCATCTATGGCGCATTTGGATTATTTCAATTCTCTTACTACTTCTCAAACACATAAACACACATGCAAATACACGGACTTATTCATACTCAACACTCCTTCTTCATTTTCTGGTACTTACAAGCACAGTGTGCATCATGTAGCACACTATAATTTTCTGTTTGTATAGTTCCCTGGTTTTGGTATCTGTTTTTGCCTTAAGAAGTGTAGGGAAAACACATTCCAAGATGCTTTGTGCTACCAGTAGTCTTCTATATTCTTTCCAGATTGCTTTCTGAGAGTTAAGTCTTTGAAAGATGTAGGAAGATAGGTGAAGTTTATGATTGGGAGGACAGTATTCCCTCAAAAAAATTGTTCTAGTGCGTGTAGAAGAGCAACTGTCTTGTTTTCTTGTTAATGGATAATTTGTTTAAAGTAGACTCTAGATCTCTAAATCTGGGATAAGTGGAGGTAGAATAGACGGTGTTTTCCTACCTTCTAGTCAGGAGGGTAGGATGCTCTATTTTACAAGTTATATTTTGGGGAGCAGTGGTCACTTATATATACATGCAGATAGATAAATAGATAGACATATATCCATCTATCTAATAATAATTTAGTATAATTTTAACATTTTTTAAAATTTTTATTTATTTATGATAGTCACAGAGAGAGAGAGAGAGAGAGAGAGAGAGAAAGGCAGAGACACAGGCAGAGGGAGAAGCAGGCTCCATGCAGTGGGAGCCTGATGTGGGATTCGATCCCGGGTCTCCAGGATTGCGCCCTGGGCCAAAGGCAGGCACCAAACCGCTGCGCCACCCAGGGATCCCTTAACATTATTTTTAAGATAGGTCCCATACCCTTTCTTTTCTCTGCTCGCTTCTTCCTTCTTTCCTGTTCTTTAATCTCTTCTCTACTTATACTTCTCTCAACCGCATTTAGGTATTCTTTCATTCATTCAGTAGTTGCTGAATACCTAACATGTTCCAGGCATTGAGTTAATTATTAGGAATATGATTATTTAAAAAGTCCTTTTTTTTTTCTTCAAGGTGAATCTATACCTAAACAATGACATTACAGTATATAAGTCCTTTAGTCAAGGTAGTCTATGGTACCATAGTACCATGGTACCATGGAAGCTGATTAAAGGTCACGCTTAACTGGGGGCTGTGCATTCATATTAATGACCTTTTAGGGGATCCCTGGGTGGCTCAGCGGTTTAGCACTGCCTTCAGACTGGGGCCTGATCCTGGAGACCCGGGATCGAGCCCCACATCGGGCTCCCTGCATGGAGCCTGCTTCTCCCTCTGCCTATGTCTCTGTCTCTGTCTTTCTCTTTCTGTCTCTCATGAGTGAATAAATAAATAAAATCTTAAAAAACATCTTTTTTAAAAAAATAATAATGACCTTTTAATGTATATGTGTATTTCAGTGTAAACATGAAAACAAATACTTTTTTCCTTTTGCAGGACATGGATTATGGTCATACCAAAGAACACCTCTGTAATAGCAAATCTGTTTTTATTATGGCTTTGCATACAGGGTTAGGTGTGTCTGGCATTTTTTTTTTTCTTTTCATGTCACTGTAGAACAGGTGTTCTATATGAAAAAAACAGGCAAGATTTATGATTTGGCTTAATTTTTCTTTTACAATTTAGTAAGTTTCATTCTTTTTGAAGCAAAACATTAGGCAGAGAGACCAGAATGACAATAATTACCTGATTTTGTGTACATGGGTCCAGGATCATTTGGGATTGAAAAGCAGAGTTTGCAGATATAAATGAAACTGCTCATTGACTTAGCCCATCCTGCCTACTGAGGCGAATTTATTGCTGAAACAAAACTCTTTACATAGTGAATTTTAAGCAATGCTGGAGCAGAGAGAAGGTTAGACTGACATACAGTGAATTCCTTGCACCAAATATATCTTTGTCATGGAAATCAATTTTAAAAAATTGTTAATGGATTTTCAGGTTTTATTTCCTTTTTTTTCTTACTTTCTCAGAGAGAGGGGTGTTTATATCTCATTTATGTTAACATTTTAACCACTCATGATGTGCCTGGAATATGAAGCAGCAACAATGAGGGGTGGGAGCAGGCTGACCCTATGTTCTTGTGTTTCTTAAAGAAGCTCTCCACTTTTAAAAACTGGTTTTGACTCAATGGGTAAAGCAGGGTTGTTGAACATGAATTTCAGATCGGTCTCTTGCCTCTGACAGTTACTGCTAGAGTTCCAATCACATTAGCACCTCTTCAGCTTGAGCGAGAATTTATAGCATAAATTCAACATTTTTCAAATCTTAATCAACCTAGAGGTCATTCTCCTCAAAGTGTAGTTTTGCTGCTGCCACCAGAAAATCAATGGGGAAGGGCTGATACTTTCCTCCTGCCACAGCACTAGACACAAGATGAAATGCTCCAGAAAGGTCTGCTTCATATTCAGCTGTAGCTCTTAGAGAATTTTTTGTTTTAATTCCAGTGGCACTTTTGATCCCTACTGTGTAGGTGCTACCTAGGGGAAACAGTCCAGTCAGCAGTAGATTTAAAAAAGGAGAGACTTTTATATAGTTCCTCTTTGTTTTAAAAAGCTATTATATTTCTTGTCTATAGAATGAAACCCAATTCTTTGGCTTGGTAATCAGAACTCTTCATATACCACCTCGTCAGGTTAGCACATTGCTTGGCACAGCAGAGTACTCAAGAAACAGTGTTTTGAGTAGTTGAATAAATGGATCTGTCCTTGGGCAGCCACATGGAACCTCTCCCTATAAAATAATACACCCTATAGCCTTCAGGTCTTCAGTCACACACAACTCTACGAACTTAGTGCTCCCTTTCTCTCTAATAACCTAAAAAAATATTCCTTCCTGTTCCTTTGAGATCTGGCTCAGAGGTCACCTTAGCTAAACTTTTTTTCTCCTGTTCCAAGCCAAGAAGGGCTAGTAGTTTCTTCCTATGTGGTCCTACTGCACATTTTATACCTCCATGATAGTCCTTGATAGTATTTTCAAAATAGATATGAATGGGCCTGATTCTCTGTCTGATAGTATGTGAGTTCTGTCAGAGGCAAGACCTTGTTTCATAAACACTGAGGGTGTTAAAACATATCAGTTGAACTAAATCAACATTCTTTACAAACCAAATTTTCTGATATGTAAAGTCACAGGATTAGTAATGAGAAGTTTTCCATTCAATTGCATAATCTTGATCTAGCTCTCTGGACCTCAGGGTCTTAATCAGATGATACAGTGGCCTAACTGGTGACTAAAAGTTATTTTTACTTTATCACTATTATTATTGTAATATTTGTTACTTTATTTTTGCTGTTACTACAGTTAGAAGTAACCACTGCTATCACTACAACAATTACTACTACCTCAAACTAGGTAGCACCATTATTTGAGTCCCTACTGTTAGGCTCTAAGAACTTAACTTACATATCTTCAAAACAATCATATGAATTAGATCTTATTACCTTCATTGCGCAAAGATGAGAATTGATACTCAGAGGTTAAGAAACTTGTCTGAAGTGACACAGCTAGAATATGATAGAACTGGAATTCAATTCCAGTATTTTGAATTCCAGTTCCTGAAAAATGAACTTTTCATTCATTATACCAATTACTTTGAACTCAAGAAAAATACACATTTTTTACTAGAAACAAGTAATTGTTTCTAGTTAAAAATAATATAACCTCAAGAAAGACATGGAGACCAGAGGAAAACAAAGAACAGTAAATCACTCATAATTCTCCTAACCAAAGAGATGCATGTTAATATGCTTGTGAATTTCCTTTGTTTTCTCCATGCTTTTCTATCTTCTTTTCTCTATCTTTCAAGTATATTTATGTATGTATGTGTGTATATACAGTTGGCAATTGCATATTAGTTGAGGTATAAAATTGGCATGGTGGCAAAACAAGTGCGTAGAGGCTCTAATTCTTTTGCCATTGTCTGGCCTGAGCTTCATATATTTTAGTCATTCACCTATTCAGAGACTGCTCCTACCACAAATATATTTGAGGCATTTGGGCTCTGACTCATACCAGCAAGTGTCTCCTTCAAGTGCTAGAGTTAGGTAACTTTAATTCATAGGAGATATTAGAGTTTTTGAAGGATGGCATAAAAATCATTTGTGAGAAGAAATGAATTTAAACTGAATTTCCTCTATTGGAGAAAAACAAAAGCCATTCTTAGAGTTTGGTGAAAGCCAAATCCTTGAAAAAGATTCAGACTCTGAGAGTACATTAACTGGATTACAGTCCAATATCTATTAATTCTTTACTCATGAGCCTGAGATATATGTCACTAAGAAGCTTGATAAGGTCTAAGGAGAAACCTAAGTCTGAGAAGGTTGAAGTGATTTGTTTTAATTTGCATGCCTAAGAGATGATAGGCTGAAGACTAAATCTTAGCCTTGGCAAAGAAGTAAGCGTTACTATTGATTTACCATCTACTTTAGTCTCATGGTCTTAGATCCTTGCCATACGTTTTATTATTTTACACTCTCATTGACTCTGTAAGATGGATATATTATATATACTTCTTATACATCTTATACTATTCTTTTCTTCCTTATAGTGAAGACAAAACTGAAATAAAATGATCTGCTTGAGTTTGCAAACACCTAGTAAGTGGTAGTGTCAGGATTTGAATCTTTATCTAAGTGGCTCCAAAATCTGTGTTCTCCTAGTGATACCATAGTTCTGAAACTTTCCAGCTTCCAGAATAGAGTTCTTTCTAGTTTTTGCAGACATTTTATGGAATAGATCATTATGAGTGCAAGGGGATGGAGGTTTCATTAAAGGAAATAGATATTACATAACTGTGGGAGGACCTAGGGAAGTGATGATTAAGAAAGAGAAGCTGGAGGATCAGAGAAGGATCACCAGCCCGCCAATCTGAGAAGTATGATGTCAAAGTGAGACAGCAGTGTGTGATTGTGGAGAGATCTATGGAAAGCCATTGATTCTATGTAGCTACTGATGATGGGAGTCTGAAGCCAGACATCTTGTGGTGGGTCTGGTGTCTCCAGTCAGTAGGGCCAGCAATAATGGGAAATAACTAGAATTAGAGGAGGGGAGAGGAAAGACAAACTAACCCTTGATATACCTCTGTGTCTAATGTTACAACATCTGACTAAGCAAAGATCTATAGAGACTAATGGCTGCTTCTTTTTTTTTTTTTTTGTCACCTTCCAAATCATGTGCAAGTTCTTAATTTGACCAACTTTAACCTAAAACCATACAAGAAAAGTCATTCTGAAAAACATAGTTCCCTGTTTGGCTATATCTTCCACAGGATCCATTTGGACAGTTCTGGAGGCTGTTATGCTCCAGAGAAAATGATGTCCAACTAGCTATCCTAAAGCCAAATATCTATAGCAAAACTGTCCAATGGGACTTTCTGCAATGGTGGAAGTGTTCTATATCTATGATGCTTAATACAGAGCCATTAGCCACATGTAACTATTGAGTTCTTCAATTGTGGCTAGTGTGATGGAGGAACAAAATTTGAAATTTTATGTCATTTTCTTTGCATTAAATTTAAATAGCCACATGTAGCTACTGAGTATTGTATGGGACAGGCAAATCCATAGCATCTATCACTTCACTACCTGGGCACACTGGCAGTAACATGTTGAGATCAAATCACATCTAGAACAGCCAGTTCTCAGAGAACAGAGTTTATCCATAGTGTGTGTGCTCAGTAAAAAGGTTGAATGACTCGCCTAATTTCTTTTCCTCTGTATTCTGCTTTTCTTCCAATATTCTCTTTCTTTTAAAATATTTTTAAAAATTTGAATTCCAGTATATCTAACATACAGTGATATATTACTTTCAAGGGTGCAATAAGATAATTCAACAATTCTAAACATTACTTAGTGCTCATCACAAGTGTACTGTTTAATCCCCATAAACTCATCCATCTCTGTACCCACCTCCCGTCTGGTTTATTCTCTGTAAAAAGAGTTTGTTTGTTTGTTTGTTTGTTTGTTTTTTTAGTTTCTTTTTTTTTTCCTTTGCTCACTCATTTAGTTTCTCAAATTCCACAAATAAGTGAAATCATATGGTATTTATCTTTCTCTGGCTGACATAGTTCATTTAGCATGATACTCTATCTCCATCCATGTTGTTGCAAATGGCAAGATTCTATTATTTCTTATGGTTGAATAATATTGCATTGTGTGTCCATTCTCTCAATAGACAGCTGCTTCCATATTGGCTATTGTTAATAATTCTGCTATAAACATAGGGGTGCATGTATCCTTTCGAATCCATGTTTTTGTATTTTTGGTGAAATACTCAGTAGTGTGATTACTAGATCATAGGGTAGTTCTATTAAAATTTTTGAGGAATCTCCATACTGTTTTCCACAGAGGTCACACCAGTTTGCATTCCCACCAACAGTGCATAAGGGTTCCTATTTCTCCACATCTTTGCCAACACTTGCTGTTTCTTTTGTTTTTTATTTTAGTCATTCTGACAAGTATGAGGTGATATCTCAATGTAGTTTTGATTTGCATATTCCAATGATGAGGGAATTTGACCATCTTTTCATGTGTCTCTTGGCTATTTATGTCTTCTTTAAAGAAATGTCTGTTCACATTTATTAATTGGATTATTTTTTGGGATATTGAGTAGGATTTCTTATATATTTTGAAAACTAACCTTTTATTGGATATGCTTTGGTAAATATCTTCTCCTATTCAGTAGGTTGATTTTTAGTTTTGTTGATTGTTTCCTTCACTGCACAAACTTTTTTTTTTTTTTTTTTCATTTTGATGTAGTCCCAATAGTTTATTTTGGCTTTTATTTCTCTTGCCATAGGATATATATCTAGAAAAAAATGTTGCTATGGCTGATGTCAGAGAAATTACTGCCTATTCTCTCTTCTAGGATTCTTATGGTTTCAGGTATAACATTTAGGTCTTTAATCCATTTTGAGTTTATTTTTGTGTACAGTATAAGCATGTGGTCCACTTTTATTTTTTTGCATGGAGCTGTCCAGTTTTCGCAAAACCATTTGTTGAAGATGGTCTTTTCCCCATTGCATATACTTTCCTCTTTTGTTGAAGATTGACCATATAGTTGTAACTTTATTGATGCATTTTGTATTTTGTTCTGTTGATCTTTGTGTCTGCTTTTATACCAGTACCATACTGTTTCGATTAGTACAGCTTTATAATATAACATGGAATCTGGAATTGTGATACTTCTGACTTTGTTTTTCTTTTTCAGAATTGCTTTGGCATTTTGAGGTCTTTTGTGGTTCTATACACATTTTAGGATTGTTTTAGTTCTGTGAAAAATGTTGGTATTTTGATAGGGATTGTATTAAATGTGTAGATTGCTTTAGGTAGTATAGACATTTTAACAAAATTTCCAACCCATGAGCATGGAATGTCTTACCATTTCTTTTTCTCATCTTTAATTTCTTTCCTCAATTTTTAAATAGGTTTCAGAGTACAGGTCTTTCACCTCTTTGGTTAAGTTTATTCCTAGGTACTTAATTATTTTGGGCACACCTGTAAATGAGATTGTTTTCTCAATTTCTCTTCCTGCTGCTTCATTATTAGTGTATAGGAAGGCAGGAGATTTCTGTATATTGATTTTATATTCTACAGCTTTGCTGAATTTGT
The DNA here is from genome assembly GCF_011100685.1 of Canis lupus familiaris. Taxonomy (NCBI): domain Eukaryota; kingdom Metazoa; phylum Chordata; class Mammalia; order Carnivora; family Canidae; genus Canis; species Canis lupus. The sequence continues at coordinate 11,722,098 of NC_049236.1, forward strand.
GTATCAGTTCTAGTAGTTTTTTTGGTGGAGTCTTTGGGTGTTCTATATATAGAGAGTATCATGTTGTCAGCTAACAGTGGAAGTTTGACTTCTTCTTAGCCTGTTTGGATGCCTTTTATTTATTTGTGTTGTCTCATTGCTGTGGCTAGGACTTCTAGTATGTGTTGAATAAAAGTGATGAGAGTGGTCTCAATTTTTACCCAATGAGTATGATTATTGCTGTAGGTTTTTTTATATGGCCTTTATTATGTTGGGGTATGTTTCCTCTAAACCTATTTTGTTGAGGGTTTTTATGATAAATGGATGCTGTATTTTGTCAAATAATTTTGTTCACATCTATGTAAGTGATACAATGTGTCATGTTGATTGATCTGCAAATATTGAACCACCCTTGTATCCCTAGAATAAATCCCATTTGATTGTGGTAAATGATTTTTCTAATGTATTATTGGATTTTGTTTGCTATTTGTTTGTTACGTATTTTGCATCTATGTTCATCAGAGATATTGGCGTGTAGTTCTCTTTTTTGTGATGTCAGATATAAATGTTAAATTATCTGATCATGTTATCAGGGTAATGCTGGCCTCATAGAATGAACTTGAAAGTTTTCCTTCCATTTCTATTTTTTCAGATAGTTTGAGAAGAATAGGTAATTACTCTTCTTTAAATGTTTGGTAGCATTCACCTGTGAAGCCTTCTGGTCTTGGACTTTTGTTGGAAATTGTTTGATTACTCATTCAGTTTCATTGCTGGTAATTGATTTGTCCAAATTAATTAATTAATTAATTATTTTTTTAAAGATTTCTTCATTTATTCATGAGAGACACACAGAGAGAAAGAGGCAAAGACATAGGCAGAGGGAGAAGCAAGCTCCATGCAGGAAGCTGGATATGGTACTCAATCCTGGGACTCCAGGATCACACCCTGAGCCAAAGGCAGATGCTCAACTTTTGAGCCACCCAGGCATCCCAAATTTTCTATTTTTAAAATACAGTTTTGATAGGTTATATGTTTCTAGGAATTTATCCATTTCTTCTAGTCTTTTCAGTTTGTTGGCATATAATTTTTCATAATATTCTCTTAAAATAGTTTGTATGTCTGTGATATTTGTTGTTATTGTCCTCCTTCATCTGCAATTTTATTTATTGACTCCTCTTTCTTTTTTGTTGATGTGTTTGGCTAGAGGTTTGTTGATATTACTGACCTTTTCAGATAACCAGCTCTTGATTTCACTGATCTGTTTTATTGGTTTTAGTTTTATATAGTTTATTTCTGCTCTAGTATTTATTATTCCCTTTTTTTCTGCTGGGTTTGGCTTTAGTATGTTCTTTTCTAGCTCCTTTATTTGTAAATTTAGGGTATTTATTTGAGATTGTTCTCGCTTCTTGAGGTAGACTTGTATTGCTATAAAGTTCCTTCTTACACTGCTTTTGCTGTATCCCCAAGATTTTTTCCATTTTCATCTGTTTCATGTAATATTTTATTTCTTTGATATCGTGGTTGACCCATTCATTGTTTAGTAACATGTTATTTAACCTGCATATATTTGTCCTCTTTTCTGATTTTTTCTTGTGATTGATTTCTAGTTCCATAGCATTGTGGTCAGAAAAGAGGCACGGTATTACTTTGATCTTTTGAATTTGTTGAGACTTGTTATGGCCTAATATGTCATCTGCTCTGGAGAATATTCTATTTGTACTTGAAAAGAATGTGTATTCTGCTGTTTTAGGATAGAAAGTTCTGAATATATCTGTTAATTCCTTCTGGTTCAATGTCTCATTCAATGCCACTGTTTCCTTGTTGATTTTCTGTTTGGATGATCCATCCATTGATATAAGTGGATTACTAGAGTCCCCTACTATTATTGTATTACTAAAGATTAGTTCCTTTATGTTTCTTATGAACTATTTTGTGTATTTGGGTGCTTCTATGTTAGATATGTAAATATTTACAATTGTTACATATTCTTGTTGGATTTTCCACCTTTATGATTATATACTGTCCTTCTTTATATCTTGTTGCGGTATTTGTTTTAAAGTGTGTATTGTCCCATGTAAGTATTGCTATCCCAGTTTTCTTTTGGCATTCATTTGCATGATAGATATTTTCTATCCCCTCACTTTCAATCTTCAGGCATCTTTTGGTCTGAAATGGGTCTCGTAGGCAGCAGATGGATGGGTCTTTTATTTTTATCTACTCTGTCTCCTTATGTTTTTGTTTGGTGCATTTAGTCCACTTACATTGAAAGTAATTTTTTATAGATATGTATTGATTTCCATTTTTTTACTTTTTTTTTTTTGTTTTTTTGTAATTTTTCTGATTTTTTCTTATGTGGCTCTCTTTCATGGCTTTTTGGTTTTCTTTAGTGATGTATTTGGATTTCTTTCTTTTTTTTGCTTTGAATACCTGTTACTGGTTTTTTATTTGTGGTTACCATTATGTTTGTGCATAACATCTTTACATATAGCAGACTATATTAAGTTGATGGTTGCTTAAGTTTGAACTCATTCATTACTCCTCCTACCTTCTACACTTTTTAGGTATATGGTGTCATATTTTACATTCTTTTATATTGTGAATTCCTTAACTGATTTTTACAGATAAGCTTAATTTTACTCATTTTCACTTCCAAATATTTGTACTCTCACTTATGGTCTTTACTCTCCACTCAGAGTCCCCCTTATTATTTCTTGTAGGGCTGGTTTAGTGACAGTGAACTCGTTTAGTTCTTGTTTGTCTGAGAAACTTTTTATTTCCCTTTCTATTTTGATTGATGACCTTGTTAGGTAGAATATTCTTGGCTACATATTTTTCCCTTTCAGCACTTTGAATATATCATGTCATTCCCTCTGGCTTACAAAGTTTCTATTGAAAAATCATTTTAGCTTTATGGGGTTTCCCATGTATATAACTGTATTTTTTTCTTTACTGATTTTTAAAAAAGATTTTATTTATTTATTTATTCATGAAAGACACACACAAAGAGAGAAGCAGAGACACAGGCAGAGGGGGAAGTAAGCTCCTCAAGGGATCCCAAAATGGGACTTGATCCCAGGACTCCAGGATCACGCCCTAAATTGAAGGCAGACGCTGAACTGCTGAGCTACCTAGGTGTCCTTTCTTTACTGCTTTTAGAATTCTTTCTCTATCACTACTTTTTGACATTTTAATTACTTTGTGTCTTGTTGTAGACCTCCTTGGGCTGATTTTGTTGGATGATCTATCTGCCTCATGGATCTGGATATGTGTTTCCTTCTTCAGATTCAGAAAGTTTTCAGCCATTATTTCTTCAAATAAATTTTCTACCCTTTTTTCCCTCTCTTCTTCTGGGATCCCTATAATATCATGTTATTTCACTTGATGGAGTCACTGAGTTCTCTAAGTCTTTTCTGATTTTACATATTTTTTTCTTTTATTTGCTCAGCTTGATTACTTTCCATTACTTTGTCCTCCATGTCACTAATTCACTCTTCTGCTTTCTCTAGCCTACTTTTTATTCCATCTAGTGTGTTTTTAATTTCATTTATTATGTCCTTCTTCTATGACTGGTTCTTTTTAAAAATATTTTATTTATTTATTCATGAGAAACATAGAGAGGCAGGGACATAGGCAGAGGGAGAAGCTGGCTTCCTGTGGGGACCCTGATGGGGCATGACCTGGGGATCATGACCTAAGCTGAAGGCTGATGCTCAACCACTCAGCCACCCAGGTGTCCCTGATTGGTTCTTGTTTATCCTCCACTCTTGTCTCAAGTCCAGTGTGTATCTTTATAATCAATATTTTACATTCTCTGTCAGGGATATTACTTATCTCCATTTTGATTAGGTCTGTTGCTGTGATTTTGTTCTGTTCTTTGATTTGGGCCATATTCCTCTGTCTTATCATTTTGTCTAACACTGTCTGTCTATGTCCATGTATTAGGAAAGTCAACCAGGTCTCTTGCTCTTGAAAGTAGTATGTGAGGCTTGCACTTTTAACAATGTGGTCTTGGTCCTTTATTACAGGGGATGAATAGCCAATGCAGTGACCTGCTCACTTGAGTCACTCCATAAAGAGTGCAAGAGTAGGGTTGCAGTGCTGCAAGCTGAGCAGACTGTTTCTCCTACACAGGGAATGCTCAATCACTGTGGATACCTGGCCATCTGGGGCTCAGTGAAGATTGTGTGAACACTCAGTGGGTGTAGTTTTAACAAGGTGTGTAAGTCTTCCAGAGGAGGTAGAAAGATAATATTGGCAAATTTTGTGCTGGTCTTCTGGGGGAAAGGAACTGGCAGTGCTAGGACTGACCCTGCTGGGCTAGAGGGAGTGGGGTGTGGTGTCAACAAGTTAGGTAGTGAATTCAGGTGCTGCTTGGTTCTTACTTGGTGGCCTTTGTGATTATGCTGGTAGGTAGTGGAGGGGAATACGACCTGCCAGAGTCTTTGCTCCTTGAGAAGTCCTTCATGGAACTCTGAGATTAGTAACTAATTCTCCCTCCCATATGCCCTAGGTGTTTTTCAAACTCCTATACCTAAGTTGTATCTACATGGACTATTTGTAGTGCTATCTTTTTAAGGGTATAAACTTAGCTTCTTAATGCCCTCTGGGGTCTCCCAGAGCAGAATCCTCTGATTTTTAAAGTTCCAACTCGTAAGTCCTACATGCTGGTTATAAGACCTCATGAAATTCAACTTCTCTGATTTTCAAAGTCAAATGCTAGGGGAATTTGTCTTTCTTGTTCAGGCTCCCTGATGTAGTTTGTTTCACATCCCACTCTGTGCCTGCAGTTCCCTTCTTCTGGCAGTGAGACCCAGGGGGTTTAGCTCCCCACTGCTTCTCTGGCTTCCTACCCTCTTCAATGTGACCCCTTCTCTACATTTAGTTGTGGAATTTGTTCTGCCAGGGCATTTTCTTGGTTATTTGCACTGATATAAGTGTTATCTAGTTGTATCTGTGGAATGAGGTGAGTTTAGGGTCCTCCTACTCTAACATCTTCTCTACAAATCCCTTCATATTCTTTCTTAATTAATAGTACCAGCATTTACCCATTTTCCCAAGTCCAAAACCAAGGGTTATTCCTGATTACTCCGCATCTCTGATCCCTACATTCAATCACCAGATCATATTAATATAATTTTCCAAACATCACATCTCTCAAATGTGTCTCTCCTTTCTAACTGTATGCCACTGCCTTAGTTCAGTTTAGGCCATTGCCATCTCTCTGGATCATTGTTAATATTCCAACTAATTTCTCTAACTCTAGTTTGATCTCTTTCAACTCTCTCTCCATATAATACCCAGCAAGATCTTTTTCAAGATCAAAGGTATCAATGCTGCTTAAATCCCTTATATGTCCTCCCTGACCTTAGGGTAAAATCCAATTTTTTTTTCTCTCCCTCTCTTTTTTCTTAAGATTTATTTATTTATTTTAGGGGGGGGGGTGTTGGGAGGGGGGCAGAGGGAGAGAGAGAATCCTGAAGCAGACTCCCCACTGAGTGTGGAGTCTGACACAGGGCTCAATCCTATGATTCTGAGATCATGACCTGAGCCAAAACCAAGAGTCAGATGCTTAACCAGCTGAGCTACCCAGACACCCGTAAAGTCCCAATTCTTATCATGATTCGCAAGGCTGTCTTCAGTCTTCCCTGTCTCTCTCCCAGTCTCATCTCCTATCAATCTCTCACTTGGACTATCTACTGCTACAACTATGCCCAACCGTTATTGGTTCACAGAAATGGGTAAAATGTTCTGTTCACAGTACAGAGTACTAGGCTCCCTCTTACCTCCGTAACTTGGTACTTTCCTCTGTAAGAAATGCTCTCCCTTCTTCCTTCAGCACTTTTTTTCTTCAGAACTACACCCCCCCACCCCCACCACTTTGTTGGGCAAATTCCTCATTCAATTTTTAAGACTCTGTTTAACATTATCTTCTCTTGGACTTACACCACACATTATCTTATCTTGTCTTACACCACAGTCCATATTAGGAGACTTTTCAATGCTTTACTGTATCTGTATGCCTCTTTCTTTTTCATTCTCTGTGAATTGCTTATGGGTAGACACTGTTATATCCTAAGGATCAAGTAAAGGATTTAGCATATGCTTGTGGCATAAATGAATGGTCAGAGTTACTATCATAGGCAATAAACTCTCAAAGTAGTCACAAGTGGACCAAAAGTCAGAATATAAAGGCAGTGTTATAGGATAATAAAGTTTTAAGGATGGGATAGGCAGTTTAGAGGCTGTGGTAGAAAGAATATAGGCTTTGTAGTTCTAATTCTATCTCTGATACTTCCTTGGTTATGCATTTTTTAGAAGTTATTAGACTTCTTGAAGGTTCTTTTATCTATAAAAAAGAAGGTTATATCTATTTCAAAATTGTAAGAATTAATGAAAATACTTAACATACTTAGCACAGGGCCTGGCATATATAATCTTTGATACATATGGTTTCTTCCTTAGAGATTTTTGAGGGTGTCTCCTTAATTATTAGTGAAATTTTCCTGCAGCATTTTAATTTACCATTTTTAGGATATATTGCAAATAAAATGCTATTCTTGCTATAATTGACCACCCTCTAATAGGGAACACAGGGCCATTTGAGGCCTTCATATCGCTCTATAAAGGAAGAGTGAAGCTAAGGAAAATTAAAGAAGATTTTATAGATCTAATAGCATATTAGACAGATCCTCTGGGACCTCAAAACCTTTCTGAGAATTACAAGGTTAAATGGAAATCAAATTATTTTTGGTGCATGAACATAACTGTCCATGGTGACAGTCACTGCTTTGTGGCTCTGATCACTTCCATCTATAGAATCATCATTTTGTTTCATTTCACAAACCATTTAGAAATTAATTTGATTTATCAGAGAGCAGGACTCAAAGTATGTTTAACTGGATCCATAGAAATAGAATCCAAGAGAATAACCTGGCATGGAATTTTGCTGGTTATTCACAAGATGATCATCTTTCTCCTTGCTCAGCCTGCTGCCTGCATTTGGGACTTCTACAATTATCATGATCCTCAATTGGATTATACTTTTATGTAAGTCAAGCTAGTGAAGTATTAAAAAAAATACGTAATTCATTTTACCCAGAAATTTAAGCCTTGACTTCTATTATAGTAGCTAATCTGATTTCCTGGTCATATAAAACCTTAAAAGGGTCTTCCAAGGGCACAAGACCACAGAGTTTCTCCTTTTCCCTCACTGTTTATCAGTTCTATATACAGGAGCTCAGATTTCCTCTCAAGTCAGGATGTTTGTGGTGACATTTATAAATAAGTCCAAGTTTTAAATGTTTTACTGAGCCCTCAGCAATATTTGTAATAAGTTTTGTCAGGAAACCAGCTTCAGGCATGAGAAAGAACTTAAGCTGACAGGTAGTATTTGACTAGAAATCAAGAAGCCAGAATTTGAATCCTAGCTCAACTATTTACCAGCTAACTTACTTGACTTTTTTAGCTGCTTCATTTATATGATGAGAATAATAGAATTTAGTTTGGAGGATTGTAGTAGGACTAAAATGAGGTCATAGGCAACTAGGTGAATAGAAGACCAAAGAGCTTTAGAGGCTAGCAGGGTGGATTTTGGAACTGATTCTTCTGTTAACTCTTGCCCTCAATTAAATCACTTCTCCTTTCTGAGTTTCCAGTCCCGGACATGTAAAGAAATACAATACAAAAAGAGGCAGATAATCTCTAACTTCCCTTTGGGCTAGCAAATCTGTGATGATCATTTCCCTCTCCATTCTTAGATGAAGAAAGGAGCTAATAGCACTACAGATACCTCTCTCCATGAGGGTCTTGATGCCTCCAAGTTGGGCCTTCAATCAAGCAATTCTAATTACCTTGTATTAACTTCTTCCAAGTCACCTCTTCATTCTTAACACTTTTTTTTTTCTCATTTAAACTGTGATCCATGGTTTTCTTCCTATAATCATTTTTTAATGGTACATGATTTAATCTCAAGTGATCTTTCCAAATATGTGATGTGTTTGTATTTTGTGTCCAAGAAACATAAGTCTCAGCTCCTATAGTAGTGTTAGCTACCATTCCATGTAACTTTCTCACTACCTATCCATGATCTCTTCTGCACTTTTCATGACGGAGGGCATTTGACTTTTCTTTGAATGCTTCTAGTGATGAGGCGCTTACTAGTAGGGCACTGTATCTTTTGGATCATTCCTTATTACCTGTACCAGATTCCTCCACAGAACTTGAAATTTGGTGATAGAACTTACGGGAAATGAACATTAGTGTACTGCTTCAGTTATTGTGTACTAATAAATGATCCATTTGTGGAAATGCTTTGACTTTCACTAAACTTGATTCATTTTTAGGCATATTGTAGCATATTTAATGAACAGTTAAAGATCCACTTTTGTGTGCTGGATCTGCTACTAACTATTGTAAGATACTGGGCAAGTCTATTCACACCCTAGTTCTCCTCATTTGTCAAATGTATATAAGAGTATTCAGCCTGCCTTCCTTCAAGTGTTTGAGAAGATGAATAAAGGTAACATAAATTATATTCTTTTAATATTCTTTAAAAAGTGTGATAGCAAGCTATGACCCCAGCCTTTGTGTTGGCCAGCTATTTGTTTAAATAAAGTTTCATTGTAACATAGCCATGCCCATTATTTATGTATTATGTCTTTGGCTGCTTTCATAATACTTTGTCTGAATTTAATAGTTGCAATAGGAACTGTGTGGCCTATAGGCATAAAATATTTACCATATATACCTTTGTGGAGATGTTTGCTGATCTTTGTGCTATAAATATGTATTTACTATTAGATTTACTAGGAGGATTATTTTAGGAATAGGTATAGATGATGATATTGAAATATATTAATCCAATCAAATCTGGCAAACATTAATTGAGCATCTGGTAATGTTAAGCACTGTCCTATATATTTTTCAGACATTTTCTTGTTTAATTTTTACAACAATACCATGTGTTAGGCATCTTATTATATCCATGTTGCAAATAAACTGACTCTCGGTAATTTGGTAATCACTAAAGTGACACTGGCAGAAAGCCAGGATTGAAATTTAGATATCTAATTCCAAAATATGTGTTCTTTCTATGATGCCATCTAGCCTTTCACATATATGACTTTATGTATTGTAATTCTTAGCTATGAGAGCCTTTATGGTAATAAAGGGGTACAAAAGTTTAGCAAGCATTATAAATACATTAATATCAGAAAGGAGTTCAACTATATCAGCAGGATAAGTGCTTTGAAAACATATAGAGATAGATAATAGCAAAAACTAACAGACTGATGAGGATTGAATAGTAAGGAATACTGAATCTTTGAATGTTTTGACATCATCACCACATTTTTGTCAGCACACACCAACCTTCTTCAGTTTAGGTACCTATTAGTTCAATACTTAAAATCTCAATGGAATCATACATGGTGAAAAGATAGGATGAAAGGAGTCTATAAGCTGACAAGATGATTGTTCCCCCAGTCTATGTTTTTTGAAAATCTTCTAACATTAACTATCAAATAGTCAAAATTTTAATAAAGTAGGTTGGGCTTACTTCTTTAAAAGTGTGGCATAAAAAACGATTATTGAGAGCTTCTTTTAGAAAGAGCATAAGGGTTATCTTATTATCAGCTACACACACACATAACAAGATAATGCTAATATCACACTTTTCACCCGTGTAGAATTTAGAGTTAAAAGGAACCTTAAAGATCTTTTTATTTAACTCCTTCAATATGTAAGTAAGAAAACTGAGGCTGAGAAAAGTTTATTTGCCTAAGGCCACATAGCTGATAAATGTCAGAACTAGAACTCAATAACTGGCCTCTTATTCATTCATTTGTTTATTCATTAATTCTTCCATTCATTCATAAATTTTAAAAGTTAATCAATTCATTCATGTAACATTTACTGAAACATTTCTGTATGGTATCCATGATATTAAATGCCATCACATAGGTGTTACTTCATTTAATTCTCATGAGGTGTAGGTATTATTACCCTCATTTTATAGCTGATAAAACTGAGATTAAAAGATTAAAACTTTTGCCTAAGGACTCACAGTTTTGAGATGAATTAACTAGCTGGAGAGACTATGAAGTCAATTTGAAGTTTCTTGTGTAATTCCAATGTCAGGTACAATAGTATTGAGCAACTCTCTCTTCCAAGTCTGAAATAAATATCTTGATCAGACTCAATCTGAGCTGGTACAACATTTGCTACTGAAGTCACTGGCCAGAGACTAAAGAGATGATATGCTGAATTATCAAGTAAACAGAGATTTATATGTTTCATTTTATTTGACATTTTAATTTCCAAAAATAATAAAAACAAAATCAATTTTGGAAAAAAATTAACATTAATCCTCTCACTGAAGCACAATTAATCCCATTATTCCTTTTTCTTTCAAATATTCTCCTTGTGTATATACATTTTAAATGGATGAAGCCATTCCATGTATAGTCTTTGCAATTATAGCTTTAATAGTCAAAGACTATAAAGTTGCATAATCATACCAAAATTTACATCATTCTCTTTGTTGTCCATACACAAATATGTACATCTATTCTTTTTTAAAAAACTAATTTGGCTAATGAGCATATTCTAATATTTAGGATTATTTAGCATTTTAAAAGTCTTTTTATTCTTTATTTAAAAATAATATAGGAAATAGTGTAAGATCTCTGGGTCAAAGGGTATGGATGTCATTCAATTTTGTTCTTCTAGATTTCTCTATTAATAGCAGAGGGATTGTAAATACTTACACTGCCTACATGAGTAAAATAGGAAACAATTTACCATATTCGGGACTATTATATATTTGGCAGATTTTACTAATGTAGTAAATGACTAGATGTTTTAGATACCTGGTGTATATGTAGCAAAGGTGGTGTGCTGTAACCCACATGAAAAGATTTGGCTTCCATTTTTGCCTAAACAATAATATTTTATCCATTTGGGGTTAGCATATTATCAACAATGTTTAGGCCACAGAATATCAAGAATTGTAGATGCCCTGCTGTGAGTGATGACAAAAGGAAAGCAATTTCAAAACCTAAGATTCTTTTTTGCAATATTTATGCCTTCTTGTGTCTTAGTTCCTTTCATTTTAAGGCTAAAAATAATTCCACTTAGAAAATTGTATAAAAGATATAAAGAAGTTTCATTAAAGACTCTCTCAAATGTTGATGTATCTTTTTAATATATAACCACCTTTAATATTGTAACCAATAATTAAAATAAATCTACATCAAAAAAACAATAAAGGAGCTATCCATGAAAATTCTCATTAAATACAGTTTTAATACATTCATTTTATTTCATTTAGGAATATTTTATATAGGCACATATTTTAGAATAAATAATAAAACCCTCCTTTATATGTCTTAGAGAGTTTGGAAATTCTTTTGGGTATGAAATTTATATTAGTCATTCATTCAATAAATCTGTATTACTTAATGCCTTTTTTAGTGTTGTAAAAAACATAGTACATAAAAGTTACCATATTAACTATTTTAAGTATATATTACAGCAGTTTTAACTATTTGTACATTTTGTGCAACAGATTTCTAGAACTTTTTAATGTTGCAAATTGAAACTCTATACTTATTGAACAATTTCCCCTCCCCTCCATCTTTTGACAACTATCATTCTGCTCCCTGAATTTAAATATTTTTATATTAAGTTTTTAAATTAATTCCAATGTAGTTATATACAGTGTTATATTAGTTTCATAATATATGAGTATAACTAACTACTTTAGATACCTTATATAAATGGAATCATGCAGTAATTGACTTCTTTCATTTAGCATATCTTCAAGATTCATCCATTTGTAGCATATGACAAGATTTGCCTTTTTAAAGGCTGAATAATATTCCATTGTACATATATACTACATTTTCTCATTATCCATTCATCTATCGATAAACATTTAAGTTGTTTCCAACTCTTAGCTGTTGTGAATAGTGCAGTAAATGTGGGTATGCAAGTATCAAGATCCTGTTTTTAATTCTGTTGGATATATACCCAGAAGTGAAATTACTGGATCATATGGTAACCTTTTAATTTTTTGAGGAACCACCATATTGTTTTCCATAGAAGCTACACCATTTTATATTTCCAGTAGTGCACAAGGGTTCCAATTTCTCCAAATCCTCACCAACATTTGTTTTGTTTTGTTTTTAAAGATTTTATTTATTCATGAGAGACAGAGAGAGACAGAAGAGAGAGAGAGGCAGAGGAGAAGCAGGCTTCCATGCAGGGAGCCTGACTCAATCCGGGTCTCCAGGCTCAGGCCCTAGGCTGAAGGCAGCGCTAAACCGCTAAGCCATCCAGGCTGCCCTGTTTTGTTTTTTTAATGTGGCTATCCCAATGGGTGTGAGGTAATATCTCATTGTGGTTTTGATTTGCATTTCCCTGATGATTATTGGAATTCTGCATTTTTTGCTTTTTCATCATTTGTATATCTTCTTTGAAGAAATATTTCATCAAATTATTTGCCCATTTTTATTTATTTATTCATGAGAGACAGAGAGAGAGAGAGAGAAAGAGGCAGAGACACAGGCAGAGGGAGAAGTAGGCTCCATGCAGGGAGCCTGACGTGGAGCTCGATCCTGGGTCTCCAGGATCACGCTTTGAGCTGAAGGCAGCACTAAACCGCTGAGCCACCTGGGCTGCCTTGTTTTTTTGTTTTGTTTTGTTTTTTGTTTTTTGTTTTTTGTTTTCTTAAGTTTGTTTTGTCTTTTCAGGGTCCTTTGTGATTACATGTGAATTTTAGGATTTTTTCCTATTTCTGTAAAAATTTCATTGAGATTTTCAGAGAGATTCCCTTGAATCTGTAGAACACTTTGAGAAGTATGGACATTGTGGCTATATTAAGTGTTCCAATCCATGTCCATGGGATGTTTTACATTTATTTGTCTCTTCTTTCATTATTTCATCAGTGATATGTAGTTTTCAGTGTACAAATTTTTCACCATCTTGGTTAAGTTTATTTTAAAATATTTTTATACAGTTGTAAATAGGATTGTTTTCTTAATTTCCTTTTCAGATAATTTGTTGTTAGTTTATAGAAACCCAGCCAATTTTTGTATGTTGATTTCCTGTCATGTAACTTTACTAAGTTTTTTTTTTTTTAATTAGGTGTGTGTGTGTGTGTGTGTGTGTGTGGACTTTTTAAGGTTTTCTATGTCGAAAACTTTGTAGTCTGTGACCAGAATACTTTTATTTCTTCTTTTCCAATTTAGATGCCATATATTTATTCTTGCCTAATTGCTATTGCTAGAACTTTGGTTACTATATTGAATAGAAGTGAAGAAAGTGAGATTTGCTTTATTCTTGATCTTAGAAAGATTTCAGTTTTGCACCATTGAATATGATGTTAGCTGTAGAATTTTTTTATATGTTCTTTATTATGTTGAGGTCATTTCCTTTTGTCCCTAGTTTTTTTGGCTGTTTTTGTCATCAAAGGGGATTGGATTTTGCTAAATGCTTTTTTCCCCCATCAATTGAGGTGTAGTCTTATGATTTTCATCTTTCATCTGACAATGTGGTTTATCATGTTGCTAAGTTTTCATGTATCAAACCATCCCTGTATTCCAGGATGCATTGCATAACTTCTAAGGTACATTTGATAGATAATGAGCTGCAGGGACTCAAAACTCAAAAAATGCAAATGAAAATGTCTATATTTTTCTTGTCCTGGTTCTTGTTCCATTTACTACTCTATTTCTCTGTTCCATCCATTAGAATTCTAAGTCAAGAGATAAACAAATGTAAAAACAAATGTTAAACATTTCTCAATGTTTAGTGGGGATACCCTTTACATCCACACCTGAAGGGTTCTTGTGGATTAGTCTGCATACTCTAATGAGAAAATATTGAGTATTTCAGTGGCTAGGGGAACTTTAATTTGTTGTTTCTTAATGGATATATGCTGATATTCAAGATGCTACTATATTGTACCAAGCCACATAACCAAGAACAAATATGGATTTTTACTTTGTGCTGGCCAATTCTATGCTGCATTAAATAAGACATAGATTTTGTTACTGAGAAAGAAGTTCAATTGTAAGACAAATATGCAAATATAACAGTTCTGTAAGGAAAGTATGATAGGATCCTAGAGGTGGGAAAAATGAATTGTAAATTAGGAAATCATGAAAGATCAGAGAACACATCATAGAGGCAGTGGTATATTTAAACTGAGCTTTTAAGGATGAGAAATCTGGGGTACCTGGGAGGCTCAGTTGTTTAAGTGTCTGCCTTCAGGTTAGGTCATGATCCCAGGGTCCTGGGATTGATCCCTATGGCAAGCTCTCTGCCAGGAGGGAACCTTCTTTTCCCTTTCCCTCTGCCCCTCTTCCTACTTGTGCTCCTTTGTGCTCTCTCAAATAAATAAATATTTTTTCAAAAAGAGTGAGAAATCTGATGGTGGAGAAGGACAAGCCTGCAAAGGCCCTTGCGTTCAGATCTCTGTACTTCCATACTACACTAGTGCATGAGAGTCTTTGTAATAGTTTAGTCTCCCTAGGCCCACCACATTGCCTTTATCCAGAGGCCTCAGTCCTCTTCCCATTTGGTATGTGTGTGTGAGGGAAGCAGTAGTCATGATGATGTGTTACTCATCTCTTACTTTAAGAAAACCTACTCTGAACAGCCAAGTTGACAGACAACCTCCAGATGATGTACCAGACCACATGTGCCCTAGGCTACTCTCAGTCATTGGACTAAGTATGGTAGGGGCCCTGGGGCTGTATCATTACTGCCCGATGTAGGAGGCTTTTCAGAGCAACTTTTCTCAGACTCCCTACTGGCCTGGCTAAGACTTTCTCAGAATTGCACTGCAGCCTGTGGCTTTTCCTACCCAATTCTTCCTTTTTTTTCTCCTTTCACAGGTGTCAGACCTGCATTTCTGTTTGAAAGCTCTCCTTGCCTTGCTCCCTGTTATTATTAAGAGGCAGTTCTCTCCCAAAGTCTCTAGTAGATCTAATGCTATTTTTATTTTTTCTCGTCAAATGATGTGAACTAACAGGCAGGGGAACCCTATTACTCTCTTCCCTCAGGGTTATCTCTCCATTGTTTTATCTTAAGGCAGTGACTTCTCTCTTTAGGTGTGATAGCTAGTATATTTCTTCAACAGTGTTAGATCTTTATAGTAGCTAAGCACAGAACTTGTTTTCAAGCAGCTTCTGTTTTTAGGCCTGCAGGGTCCTTGAGGCAAGAGAACACAAAAGCCTGATTATCTTTTTTTCATCGGAGAGGGAGAAAATATAGACAACAAAACACAAAGAACTCCATTACTCTGAAATATTTATTAACTTATTAGGAGACTCATTTAGGTAATGTTTTAACTGTACTCTTTCACATACAGTACTTGATTTGACATTTATAATAGTTCTTAGAGGCAATTTTATTTGTATTTTTTAGTTGCAGACATTTAGGATGTGATAGATTAAGTGGTTTTCCAAAAGTCACGCAGAAAACGAATGGTCAGCTTGGTAGTTGCAACCTAGCCTGCTAAACATCAAATCCCATGTTCTTTGCAATGCAACATCCTGCAACATGCCCTCTTTGTAGGGTCTTAATAATAGAGGGAATACCTGCATAGATGTGTGAGTTGGGCAACCTCACATTTAGTTGAACACTATACTTGTCTTAACATTTTCTTGAAATTCTTACAAAGTTTTAAGTTTTCATTTTCATTGGCTCCCCACAATTTGTGTAACCAGACCTTATTCGTATTACTGTTTTAGTCCTCTTGGATGGCTTATAACAAAATAGCATAGACTACGTAGCTTACAAGCAACATTTATTGCTCATAGGTCTGGAGGCCGAAGTATTTAGAATCAAGGTGCCAGCATAGTCAAGTTTTAATGAGGGGCTTCTTCCAGGTCAAAACTTTTCAGTGTATCCTCACATGGTGGAAGACGGATAGGGAGCTCTGTGGGAATCTCTTTTATAAAAGCATTAATTCCATTCATGAGGACTTCATGCTCATGACCTGATCAGCTCTGAGAGGCCTTGACCTGCTAATACTACATTACCTTTGGGGGTTAGGGGTTTGACATAAATTTGAGGGGACACAAACATTCAGAGCTTAGCAGTTATAATTTTTTCAGCTGTCAGATCTAATCTTCCTTCTATAAGAAATTTGAGTTTTATCTATAGAGCAATGGGAAACTAAGTCAACATAGTTTAGTGGATGATTCCAAGGAAAATGTCAGAGATCTTAGGTTCCCCACTTGATTATGAGACTTTTAGCAAATTATCATTCCTAAATCTTCTGTGCCAAATATCACTCCCTTCTGCACTCCTATCACTGACATATTCAGGTATGCATTTTAGGCAGATTTCTTTGGCAGTGCTATAGAAAGAAGGGTTTAGAAGAGACCAAACTAAGATGAAAAAAATATGTATATATATATATATATATAATATGTATATATTTATATCTTATATATAAGATGTATATCTTATATATATGTGTGTATATATATATATATATATAGAGAGAGAGAGAGAGAGAGAGAGAGACAGACAGACAGACAGAGGGAGAGATGCCTTGGGGTCTGGCAGCAGGAGGTGTTGTTTATATTATGACTGGATGAAGCCTCTAACCACTAAGTTGGTATAGGGCCACCGTCCTTCATTTTTAATTCTAAAATTTAAAAAAAAATGATGTATTTTTAAGTAATGTTAAACTTATTTGATAGCAAAAGATGACCTATCAGGATATATAATGTGATGAGAGATGGTAGTCTTTATTTATCACACTTAATGTGAATATTTATAGATTTTGCTACAGAAATATTGTTTGAGGGCAGCCTAGGTGGCTCAGCGGTTTAGCACCGCCTTCAGCCCAGGGCATAATTCCTGGAGACCCGGGATCAAGTCCCACGTCCTGCTTCTCCCTCTGCCTGTGTCTCTGCCTCTCTCTCTCTTCCCTTTCTATGTATTCTCATGAATAAATAAATAAAATCTTTTAAAAAAATATTGTTTGATTATTGACTATTGTCCTGGAAGTTACTGCATGTGTTAAGTAGTATACATATATTGCAAAACATTTTTTTACGTTTTATTTTTTTTTTCTTTAACCGGAATTCCAAAAACTTTTTATTTTCCAAGGGTTTTGGCTAAAGGGTTATATACCTCTATTTCTTTTCTTCATTCACTGGTTAGAATATTTATGTAGGCCCATGGGGACTTTATCCTAAGAAGGCAATTTTAAGCCTTCCATGTCTTCTAGAGTCAGTGATTTGTGGAACTGACTTCTGGCCTTCTGAAATAAACCCAGCAAGAATTCTTTGGGAGAGGAGGAGTCAAAGAAGGTAGAATTCAGGAATGAGATCTAAAATAAATCAGAAGATTATATGGATGTATAGATCAAAAAGAGACTCATTGTTTAAATTTCCTATAACTTTTAAAAATTAAATTATTTTTATTCAGAACTTAAGGAACTTGTAGCTCACTTAAGTTATTTTTATAATTAAGCAATTCTATTTTTTTTTTTAAGGTGGGCATAGTGTAGTAAGGCTGCCTACCACAGAATAGGAACTTAGTAAATATTTGTCAAATAAATGAATAATTGAAACCGATTCATTTACCTTCACATTTCCATTTACCTGTAATAATACTCTTATATTTCATTTAAGTGTTTTCATTAAAAGGTTATATCAGTGTTAGCTATTAAGATATCTTTAGAAAAAATTTAATAGAGAAACATATAATGACTTGGATAACAATTTTACTCATTCAGGAAACCTTTATTGGTACTGTATGCTAGACCCGATAGCAAGCATTAGGAGTATAATGATGAATACAGTTCTTGCTTTTGAGGAGCTTACATGCAGGGTACAATCCACAACCATGCACAAACTACACACTTATTTTTTTTTCCATAACTTCACATGATTCCCTTGTCATCTTTCTCAGTGTATCTAACTGAAGATTCATGATTTTTGGCTTCTCCTTTTTCTACACTCCCTGGTTGTAGTAGAAAAACACACTTTAGAGCCAAAGGTCTGGCTCTACCACTTTCTCTGAATTACTGAATCTCACTGATCTGCAGTCACTTTTTCCATAAAATGAAGATTAAATAATAGTATCATTTACTATATTCATTTATAAGCTCTGTGAGCAAATTTATAAGGAAAGTGCTTTTACTCAGTATAACTTTACAGAGAGTTTAAATTGCCATCTGACTGGATTGATGGCCTTAGGATGATAAGATCCTTATCACTGGAAGTATTTATGCAGAGGTTAGAGAGGAGGTTTGTGTTAGGTGATAATGTATGTATATCTCATGTTTCTGTATGCCTCACATACAAAAGGAACCTGATTGCCTTTGTTCCAAACTGCCTTTTCTGGTGTGTTTATATAGCAATCACCTTGGAAGATAGAGATACTGTCTCCCTCTGGAGCAGTGAACAGATTTGATTACTATACACTAAAAAAGATTCAAATCTCTTAGCTCAGAATTCCTTTCCTGTAACACAGCCCATTCTGTGTGCAAGTATCACCTGGCCCTCTTTACATTGCCCCATTGGAAGTAGGGCTCAGGGACCCAGGGCAAGTGCTGACACTCTAGCTACTGACATTGTTGTGAGTTCTTTGTGATTTAATAGTCCTGTTTCATTTCCCAGTATCCATGAAACTATGGCAAGTTATTTTGTTAGCTTGCAAGTCAGTAAAAATCTCAGACCAGGGACACCTGGGTGGTTCAGTGGTTGAGCATCTGCCTTTGACTCAGGTCATGAGCCAAATTCTGGGGTCCTGGGATTGGGTCCCATATAGGGCTCCCGGCAAGGAGCCTGCTTCTCCCTCCTCCTATGTCTCTGCCTCTCTTTCTGTGTCTCTCATGAATCAATAAATAAAATCTAAAAAAAAAAAAAACTCAGACCCTTCACAGTTCTTAACTATTTGAAGGTGGCAGGGAATAACAACTGTAAGTAAGATGCTCTGTACGTTGAGACCAAAGAGCACTACTGAAAGCCAGGCAGTCAGAGGTAGGTATGATTCT
The DNA here is from genome assembly GCF_011100685.1 of Canis lupus familiaris. Taxonomy (NCBI): domain Eukaryota; kingdom Metazoa; phylum Chordata; class Mammalia; order Carnivora; family Canidae; genus Canis; species Canis lupus. The sequence goes on from NC_049236.1 coordinate 11,741,101, forward strand.
TTGCTTTGCCACTTATTAGCTGTGGATCCGTGAATAAGTTATTTAACATTTCTGATTCTAATTTTCTCATTGGAAATACAAAGAACATTGTACCAGCCTGGCCACATTACTGGGAGAATTAATGAGCATAATAAGTATTTGAATGCCACTAATGCAGAATCTAAAACATAGAAGGTACTCTATGAGTACAGAGTCAGATTATTACTGACTTGATATTTCTAGTCCTATGATTCTGTGTCACTCTCTAAATGCTTCCTCTATTCTAGCCCCAACTCCCCTGTGATAGAGCTAGGTATTAGTATGAGACTTAGTGGTTTATATTCTCTTATCAATAAAAAGTTTCTTCTTCCTTTCCCATACTTACTCATGAAATATTACCTTCCTTTCTTTTAAGAAAAGTTTAATTCAAGTAGGTATTTATGAGATAACTTCTCTGAGCCAAATGCCAAAAAAGACTTACTTTTTACTTTAAACATTCATTAAATATTTATTGAATACTTACAATATGCCACGCACCATCTTAATTGTTGGATAAACATCATAAACAATATACCTGAGTTCCCTTCTTCCACTGAATTTATATTCTTATCATAACAATTTAAAATGCAGTGTGTTAAGTATATGATAGTAGTACAAACAGAAATGCGGAAACAACTTGCTCTGTAATCTAGCTCTGGGGATTACTGGGGGGAGACCCCTTAACTAATTTTGAAGAGTGAAGAAAGATTATCAATGTCAGTCTCAGCTGGAAATAGATGGTGTATTCAAAAAGGTAATTGAAGAGAATTTTTTAAAGCAACCATTTAGAGAAATGAGTATGGATTTAAGAGAATCATCAGGGATGGAGGAGCATCTAGGGACTGGTAAAATTAAAAGCTATGCTTACCCCCAAAGACTAAAGGGATGGGGGAGGAAGCCATTACTAGAATCCTACAAAAGCTATAGCTAACAACTCTCTTGTGTGGCTGGCATGAGGGAAAGGTACTGAATAGATGTCCCAACCTCTCTTTCCTCCTGCCCTCCAATCTCCTGTCAGTGATTTCCATTGGCCTAATCCAATAGAAGAGAGAAAACAAGGGATCTCACCTGATGTAATGTGTAGAAGTCATCCTCCCAGGCTGATGGAAATATAAAGAACATTGGATACAAGCTGATTGAGCAGAGTAGAAAATAGATCTGGAAGGGCAAACAGATAACTCATATGGGAACAGAAAAAGGTATTCCAGACAGAGGCAATAGCAGCAAAGCATAAGCATGTGAAATGGTGGGACAGGAGCACATAGTAATGATATGCCTTGAGTCAGCCTACAGTAAGAAGCTAGCTGCAGAGGTAGGTGGGGTTAGGGTGTGGAGGATTTTGAATGCCTAGCTGAGGGGCTTAAACTCTCTTATAAATAAATATATAGGGAGATGTGGCTAAAGGGGCAAAAGAAGTAACACAATTTGATTTGTGTCTTAGAAAGTTAGCTTTCCTGGGATATGAGAATGATTTTGGAGGGAGATATTTCTGTTCCTGTATGATCTGACGACATAGGCAAGGAGAGAGGCAATGTCATTACAAGTAAAATGGGTCAGACTGCCTGGGAAAGATAGGGAAGGCCTTGTGTAAAATGCCTTATTGTAGAGTATTCTTTCTTGTCCTTTCTTGAAATGTAAATGAAATCTTTTATGAAGCGGGCAGAGCTGGCCTTGAAGCTACCTTTCTCCTGATAATCACTTTCCTGGGAAGAAATGATGAATTGTGCTTTGTCCATATTCCTTCAAAGATTGCTTCTGTAACCTTCCCTTAAACACATTCCCAAGAGCAGCCTCTTTCATTAAGATGAGGCCATTTTCCTTCTTCAGTTTTGTTGGAAATGTCCAAAAAGGAAATGCAGTTTTATTTCCTTCCTGTCCTAAGAGTCATTACATATTAATAGAATATCTACATGTAGATAAGCTCTGGGTTCCTTTGTCCTACAGGAAGGCATCAAAGGGCACCATGACTTTTAAAACAGTCCTTCAAGGTGGGTAAAGGTGGCCTTTACAAAGAAATCATCACTTCTCGGAAATCACATCCCCTGAGAACTTTTATCCATTCATCCAGTTGACAGGCAGCAATGCCATGAGAAAGGATAAATGGCACTTTCTATAACTGGATGTGCAGGACACAATGAAGCATATGTAGGAACCAAGGCAAAGGACACTTGGGACCTTCCCCCATGGGCTACTACTATCCACTGGCAAGCTTCTTAAGGACAGGTACCATATCTAAATTGTATCATAGTCTCATATGCTATAGCAACAGCAGTTGCTCAGAAATTGTTTTGTGAATGAATAATAGCTTTCTAGGCAGTGGAAATAGCCTAAGCAAAGGTCCAGAGGCATGAGAGAACATAGTTCATGTTAGAAAATGGAAATAGTTTGATAAGACTAAGAAAAGAATATTTGCTTGAGGAGGAAGAGAGGCTAGTGAAAGATAAAGCAATAGAAATAGTCAGAAATATAATTGATTTTGCCTTTAAATTCCACTGAGGAATTTGGCCTTTTTCTTTTAGTTACTGGGAAGCTATTAGATACGTTTGAGTATAGGTATGACATAGTCAGGTGTAAGATTTAGAAAGAGCATTCTGACTTTGTATAAAGAATGAAATAGGATGAAGTTTAGGGAGTAGGTTAGTGAAATTGCCTGTTCTATGCCAGTGTCAGGATGTTTGGGTATGACAACATATAGGACACACAGTGGATGGAATATGGTAGTGTTTAGAAGTAAATGATAAAAATAAAGGAGAAAAGAAGGGTCAAAAGTGATTGCTACTTGACTAAATTCCTTGAAGGCAGAGACTGTATTTGATTCACTCTTACATCCTTCACTATAGTTATAGCCTCTTCTGTGCCTTGGCAAAGTGGACACTCAGAGAATGGTTACTGAGTATTGATTGAAGAAGGGCTTGGGGAAGGGTACAGTGAGGGGTAAATCCAGAAGCATGTCTAAAGCAGGAGAGTATGGATGAAGGTGGTACAGGTGAATGATAGGTTAGGGACAAGTTAGAGTAAATTATGAAGAAAGTGCAAACTGTTCTGGATTCCAACCAACTCTCTTTATCTTAGGATTTTGAAGTGTCAGGTTCTGGTACTTGAGAGGCTATAAGAGTAGGATTTCTGGCTTCAGATCCAGGAAGAACACCTGAGATAACACTCAGTGAATATTTGCTGTAAGAAAAAACTGAATTAATATATAAGTGAAACCAAAAACATTTTTGTTTTATTTTTTATTTATTTTTTTTTAAATTTATTTTTTTTTATTGGTGTTCAATTTACTAACATACAGAATAACACCCAGTGCCCGTCACCCATTCACTCCCATCCCCCGCCCTCCTCCCCTTCTACCACCCCTAGTTCGTTTCCCAGAGTTAGCAGTCTTTACGTTCTGTCTCCCTTTCTGATATTTCCCACCCATTTCTTCTCCCTTCCCTTATTTTCCCTTTCACTATTATTTATATTCCCCAAATGAATGAGAACATATAATGTTTGTCCTTCTCCGACTGACTTACTTCACTCAGCATAATACCCTCCAGTTCCATCCACGTTGAAGCAAATGGTGGGTATTTGTCATTTCTAATAGCTGAGTAATATTCCATTGTATACATAAACCACATCTTCTTTATCCATTCATCTTTCGTTGGACACCGAGGCTCCTTCCACAGTTTGGCTATAGTGGCCATTGCTGATAGAAACATCGGGGTGCAGGTGTCCCGGCGTTTCATTGCATTTGTATCTTTGGGGTAAATCCCCAACAGTGCAATTGCTGGGTCGTAGGGCAGGTATATTTTTAACTGTTTGAGGAACCTCCACACAGTTTTCCAGAGTGGCTGCACCAGTTCACATTCCCACCAACAGTGTAAGAGGGTTCCCTCCAAAAACATTTTTGTAATGATGGGATATTGACTATCCATTTGACTCAGGCCTACTACTAACTCTGGAAAATACTGAAACTTATTTAAATTATTCTTAAAATTAGATCTTATATTTGAAGTGAGTAGCATAGTACCAGATTTATAAAAATACTCAATATCTGATAGCTATTGATATTACTTTACGATTTTGATTGAGAAATATATTTGTAAATAATACAAATTAGAAAGCATAACTTCGGGATCCCAGGGTGGCGCAGTGGTTTAGCGCCTGCCTTTGGCCCAGGGCGCGATCCTGGAGACCCAGGATCAAATCCCACGTCGGGCTCCCAGTGCATGGAGCCTGCTTCTCCCTCTGCCTATGTCTCTGCCTCTCTCTCTCTCTGTGTGACTATCATAAATAAAATAAATAAAAATTTAAAAAAAATAGAAAGCATAACTTCAGTTCAAAACATGATCTGAACTAAGACAAGGTTTAGAGAAGTTTTAACCCAATACCATTTATGGGGCCATTTATGGTCATAAAGACCTACCTAATTGAATATCTCAGTTCAGCTGGTAAAAGACAAAATGGTCCTAGAGTCTTTTCCTCTCCCCTAAAAGGATTCCTATGGCAATTTTCCTTTTATGGTGTCTTACTCTAGATTTTGGAGTCAGACAGAACTGGGCATCAATCCAGCTCTAATACTCCTAGTCCTGGAAGTTTGACTAATTATATAACATTTCCAAATCTCAATTTCCTTTTCTATAAAGTGAGAATAATAATAACTATATTGTTGGGATGTTTGGGATAAATTAGATAATCTAAGTAAAGCACTTAGTAAAGTTCAGGAATATGGTGATGCCTAAAAAATATCAGTTTTTTTCCTGCTTTTCCTTCTATTCAGACCTTCAACTGATTGAATGAAGCACATTCACATTATGGAGAGCAATCTGCAATCTGTTTTACCCCAGATTCACCAATTTAAATGTTAATCTTATCCCAAAACATCCTCCAAGCTGACACATAAAATAAACTATCACAATTGGTAATATGACCTGTTCTCAGCTTTGCCTGAACCCTGAGGCTTTTTGGACTACTACTTTCCAGTGATTTTTCCCTCTACCCTTGGATATTTTGCATACACATGCACTGACTGTGCTCAGCTGAAGATCTGAAGGGACTTTGTGATCTCTAGTGAATTTGGCCTACACATACCCCCAAATTCATCTTAATTCAGGTGAAGCCCTAGGATCCACTTTGATTTACCTATCTGTGCTGTGGCCTGCAAACTCTCGTTGGGTAGTAAAATGGGTAATCAAAGGGTCACCTTGTTTGTTTACTCTCTCTTAGGCATCACCGTTTTTTTTTTTCCAGCCTGTTTTGCAATAGCTGAAAACTTTTATATGTTTTGTTCAGTTTCTGTTTTCTTTGTTAGAGAGAGAAAAGGGAGGCATGGAGGGAGAGGGAAAGAGAATCTTAAGCAGGCTCCATGACCAGCACAGAGCCCAAGGTAGGGGTTGATCTTACAACCCTGAGATCACGACCTGAGCTGAAATCAAGAGTTGGACACTTAACCCATTGAGCTACCCAAGCGCCCCTGTTTTGTTCAGTTTCATAGTTATTTATGGCAAGAAGTTAAATTTATTCCCTGCTACAAAGAGTCATGGTATTGACTTCACTAAAGTCTTGTGTGCTGCTAATTTTGTGAAAGTTTGAATAAATAACTTATTACCCCTTAGAACCAATTTTTCTATCTATAGAATTGTATTTCTTCAGAGAGTTGGAACAAATCATCTTAAGATTTGTGTGGAATCAGAAAAGGCCCCAAATAGCCAGGGAAATATTAAAAAAGAAAACCATAGCTGAGGGCATCACAATGCCAGATTTCATGTTGTACTACAAAGCTGTGGTCATCAAGACAGTGTGGTACTGGCACAAAAACAGACACATAGATCAATGGAACAGAGTAGAGAACCCAGAAGTGGACCCTGAACTTTATGGTCAACTAATATTTGACAAAGCAGGAAAGACTATCCACTGGAAGAAAGACAGTCTCTTCAATAAATGGTGCTGGGAAAATTGGACATCCACATGCAGAAGAAGGAAACTAGACCACTCTCTTGCACCATACACAAAGATAAACTCAAAATGGATGAAAGATCTAAATGTGAGACAAGATTCCATCAAAATCCTAGAGGAGAACACAGGCAACACCCTTTTTGAACTCAGCTACAGTAACTTCTTGCAAGATACATCCACGAAGGCAAAAGAAACAAAAGCAAAAATGAACTATTGGGACTTCATCAAGATAAGAAGCTTTTGCACAGCAAAGGACACAATCAACAAAACTAAAAGACAACCTACAGAATGGGAGAGGATATTTGCAAATGATGTATCAGATAAAGGGCTAGTTTCCAAGATCTATAAAGAACTTATTAAACTCAACACCAAAGAAACAAACAATCCAATCATGAAATGGGCAAAAGACATGAAGAGAAATCTCACAGAGGAAGACATAGACATGGCCAACACGCACATGAGAAAATGCTCTGCATCACTGACCATTAGGGAAATACACATCAAAACCACAATGAGATCCCACCTCACACCAGTGAGAATGGGGAAAATTAACAAGGCAGGAAACCACAAATGTTGGAGAGGATGCAGAGAAAGGGGAACCCTCTTACACTGTTGGTGGGAATGTGAACTGGTGCAGCCACTCTGGAAAACTGTGTGGAGGTTCCTCAAAGAGTTAAAAATAGACCTGCCCTACAACCCAGCAATTGCACTGCTGGGGATTTACCCCAAAGATACAGATGCAGTGAAACGCCGGGACACCTGCACCCCGATGTTTCTAGCAGCAATGTCCACAGTAGCCAAACTGTGGAAGGAGCCTCGGTGTCCATCGAAAGATGAATGGATAAAGAAGATGTGGTCTATGTATACCATGGAATATTCCTCAGCCATTAGAAATGACAAATACCCACCATTTGCTTCGACATGGAAGGAACTAGAGGGTATTATGCTGAGTGAAATAAGTCAATCGGAGAAGGACAAACATTATATGTTCTCATTCATTTGGGGAATATAAAAAATAGTGAAAGGGAATAAAGGGAAAAGGAGAAAAAATAAGTGGGAAATATCAGAAAGGGAGACAGAACATGAAAGACTCCTAACTCTGGGAAACGAACTAGGGGTGGTGGAAGGGGAGGTGGGTGGGGGGTGGAGGTGACTGGGTGACAGGCACTGAGGGGGGCACTTGACAGGATGAGCACTGGGTGTTATGCTATATGTTGGCAAATTGAATTCCAATAAAAAAAATGGTAATTAAATCTAATACTCGCTATAAACTACTTCGTCCGTATAGACTCTTAGGATAACTGAAAAGGACCCACAGGTTGTTGAGTTAGGGGTGGGGATAGGCCCAGCCAGGAATATATTCTGAGACCTATTACATTCTTTAGGAGAGCAACCAGAGCACTTGAGCTTGATAGGAAGCCTAATTCTGTAGGCCAAAGTCCATGCTTTATGGCCTCAGAGACCTGGGTTTTGACAAGCTACTGAATCTTTGTTTCGTTTGGAAAAGTACCTGTCTCATAGAATTAATGGGAGGATAAAATGTGGAAACATGAATAAAGTGGTTTATGCATGAATACTTGCTTTTAAAAAAGATAAATCTTGTACATTTTTGATGGGAATGCAAAATGGTGCAGCCACTGTGGAAAAGTTTCTTAAGTAAGTTTTTTAGTAAGTTAAACATAGAATTGCCATATGACACAATTTCACTCCTAGGAATATACCTAAAAGAACTGAAAACAGATGTTCAAGAAAAACTTGTACACAAATGTTCATAGCAGCTCTCTTCACAATAGCCAAAAGTTGGAAACAACCCAAATGTCCATCAATGGATGAATGTTTAAACAAAATGAAGTATATTAATACAATGGAATGTTATTTAGCCATAAAAAGGAATGACAGATGCTACAGCATGAATGAACCATGAAAATATTATGCTAAGTGAAGGAAGCCAGGGACAAAAGACCACATATTATATGATAAATTTTTACAAATTGTCTAGAATAGGTAACTTCAAGAAACAAAAGTCAGATTAATGTTTGTCATGGGGTGAGAGTAATGATAGGGATAAGGAATGAGTGTTTAATGGATATTAAGTATCCATTAGTATCCACTTTTGAGATGATGGAAGTATTCTGGAACTAGATACTAATGATGGTTGTACAACTTTGTGAATATATTAGATGTCATGGAATTATACAAATTAAAATGGTAACTTTTATGTTATATGTATTTTACTACAATAACACATAAAAGGAGGTTGATTAATAAAAATTGGTATTTTTTCCCTCTATCCTAAGAAATCATACTCCAGGGTCTTGTTCATACAGCCAATTAACTGAACAAGATTTTGGCTTGCACATGATGGTGGATCTTTGGAACATACTGTGCTCCTGCCCAAGCTTGATTCTTTCAGCCAGGGATATCCATTGGACTTCTTTTATTAGTCATCAACCATCCTGTCCTGTGCTGGACCTGGGTGGTTCCCAGAGGGTACCATGCCAGGTAGAAAAATTGCAAATGATCATGCATGCCAAAGCCCAGAATTCTGAAAGGTATAAATGCCTACCTTTATGCTTTATCCAGCTTGTCTCCCTCCTGCCATGTCAGTAGGATGTCAGAGCTTCCTGGCTGCAGTCTGCTTTTTGTTATAGTTTAGTCCATCTGCTCCAGCAAAAACTTTGGCTCAGCTGTAGCCAAAAGAAGACCTTTCCATGTCTAGAAAAGCTTGGCAAGATTCTATTACCTAGAAAATTTTAAAAGTAGCAGAAAGAAAAAAGGTCAGATTGAGACTAGATGGGAATGATATGGATCTGTTCTTTTAATGGACATTTTCTTTTCTTTTTTTTTTTTCTTTTCTTTTTTTTTAAGTTTTTTTATTTATTTATGATAGTCACACAGAGAGAGAGAGAGAGAGAGAGAGAGAGAGAGAGAGAGAAAGGGAGGCAGAGACACAGGCAGAGGGAGAAGCAGGCTCCATGCACCGGGAGCCCGATGTGGGATTCGATCCCAGGTCTCCAGGATCGCGCTCTGGGCCAAAGGTAGGCGCTAAACCGCTGCGCCACCCAGGGATCCCTTAATGGACATTTTAAGCATCATCTTTTTGCAGGCATTGTGCCTGGCACAGTGGGGGATATGAAGAAGGAAAAAAAATCTAACCACTCATTTACCAGTCATTCACTCAACTAGTTATTAATCAACTATTTATTGAGCATCTACAGTTGCCCTTGGCCCTGGGGATATAACAGTGGCCAAGAATGACAAAATCTCTGTTTTTAAGGAGCTCAAAGGAGAAAGGGATTCACTTTTTCTAGAAGAAAGAAAATTTCCTAGAGGCAATAATATTTGAGTTAAACATTAAAAGTTGAGTTTAGTTACCATTGCTGATGGAGAAGGGAGTGGGTGTGCAGGAGGGTATAAGCATGGGAAACAGAGGGGACTGTGAATACTTAAAATCTCTGTCTTTCCTTCCAACTGCTAAAAAATGCTTTCTCTTGATAATTTTGTTTGCTATTTCATTCAATTCTCTTTAACAACCTTGTGGGTTTTATCACCTCCATTTTATAGATAAAGGTTTAGAGAGATTCAGTAACTTGCTCAATGTTTACTAGCTATAAGTGACAGGGCTAGGATTCAACTCCAGATCTCCTTGAGGCCAAAGTCCATGCTCTTTTTACTATATTGCTCTACTTTCCTAGAAAGCAAGCACACATTTATAATGCATGTAATAGTTCTATAAAGCATGCAAGTCTCCATGAATGTGCTCTACTAGAAAACAAGCAACCTAAAAAATTATTGGGAAAAATATCTTAATGAGAAAGAGAATATTTGAAATGTGAAAAATGAGTGATATGTGTCAGTCTCTGTGTAAGTACACGTGCATTCATTAGATGGGGGATGGCGTGAAGTTTTCTAGCAGAAGGTACAGCACATACAAAGACCTTGAGGCATGAAGGAGCCTGTCTGGCAGACTCAGGGCTTTACCTGGCTTTGTGCTTTGCCATGGATTATGTGCAATCTCTAAATGATTTCCTTGGAGCTGATATCTCTCCATTTTTATTAAATGTAAGAGACATTGTTTTACTCATCCACTCCCACCCTTCATCCCCTATGAATAGGATGTGGGCAGACAGAAAGAAATCAGATTATTTTCCAACATAAGCCCAGCCTGAACAGAACTCATTTGGAGTGTTAGCGCTCTGATGTGTCTGCTCTCACCACACCACCACCTTGCTCACTTGATGGAGTGAATATTGGAGGGGACAGGAGAAATGTCTCAGAGAGAGAAGCTGTGACAATTTCTAAGTAAATGTAATAAATCAGGAAGATTTTTCAAAGGAAATAAAAGGTGTCATTTATGACGGGTGTAACTCCTACACCCACTAAGATTCTTGTACTGGTGCAGTTTAGACTCTCCCATGGTAGATAAAATTATTACTTGATCTGTCAAAATGGAAGGATGAATTTTTTTTTCCTCCTTCATGCAGGCATCTTATTTTAAGCAGCCAATTCTATTATTTCCTGCCCTTTCTCTGAATTGGTGAAAAGAGAAAACAATCAGTTTAAAAAGTTGCATCAAGGAATTGAAATACAGAATAGTGGCATAAACCACTGGAAATCATAATTATCACCCACAGGAGTTTCTAGGAAAGATAAACATGTATTTGTATTTGAAAAGTTATTCCTTCTATTTCATAGGAAGCCTAAGTTACAACAAAAATGATAATGATTACTATAAATATAATAATAATAAATATGCAGCTACCATTGTTTAAAAAATCTACCCTGTGCCAGGTATTATAATAGGTTCTTTTTAGATGTTATCTCACTGAATCCTTCAAATAACACTATGTTGTGTGTACTATTATTGCTATGTTAATCATTATCACTATTATTTCCAAGGTAGGGATGAGGCCCAGAGGTTTGAACTGATACCCACAAATTCACATACCACTAAATGAAAGAGGCAGATTTCAAACTCAGTATTGTCTGACTTCCAAACTCATGCTGTTTCTTTAATATCTCTGACCCATGGCCTGCTATCTCAGACATACTGTTAGAAAAAATCCTTTTTGTTTGTTTAGTAGTTCACAATTTTCTAAGTATGTTAAGTCTACTTTCTCATTTGACCTACATAGAATCCACAGTTTAATAATAACCACCAGCAATAATTCTTATCAGCCATATTAAAATAATAATAATGAAATAGGCATTATTTATACTTATTTATAGAGCATATACTATGCCAGATGCTGCGTTAACCACTTTACATGCATGAGCTTACAACCATCCAATACAATAGGTGCATATAACTGTAAAGAAAACATGGACTGAAATGGGATAAAAGGCAAGACTAGGATAAGATGAGATGGACCAGTAATTTTCTACAAAATTAACCATGGAACATAATGCTGATTTTATGTTGTGTTCTAGGACATTCTGTGGGTAAATAATTGCAGCACATTTATGTTACAGTATACTTTATCAAACATGGATATAGATAATAAAATTCAAAATACATTTTCAAGTTAAAAAAGAAAAAAAGAAAGCATGGACTTGTGTTAGAGTACTAGGTTGGAATTCTGGCTCTACTACTTAATACCTGTTTGAGCTTGGGTTAATGTCTGTCTTTGCTTTAACTCTTCATTGTAAAAATGGGTCAAATAATTGTGATTTTATTTTTTAAAAATTTTTTATTTATTCATGATAGAGAGAGAGAGAGAATGAGAGGCAGAGACACAGGAGAAGGGAGAAGCAGGCTCCATGCGGGGAGCCCAATGCGGGACTTGATCCCGGGACTCCAGGATCGAGCCCTGGGCCAAAGGCAGGTGCTAAACCGCTGAGCCACCCAGGGATCCCCAATTGTGGTTTTAAATAATAAATAATAAATCAGAGAACCCTAAAGTGATTAGTACATAGTAAATACTCTATCAATGATAATAATTTCTGTTTTACAGGTGAGAAATTTGAGGATTAGAGAGATTATGGGGATTGGAGAGACTTTGCCTAAAATCTCCAAAGCATCAAGGGGTGGAGGTAGAATTAGAATGCCTGACTCACAGTTTCTCCTCTTAACCCTACTGTTAATAGGCATTAAGTACATTCATTAAATGTATTTTAAAATATGAGCCCTTTTTAATGTGAATGATCTCCCATTAATCAATCTGTTACACATTATGAAACTTCTTGGTTTCCTGTACAAACTCCCTACTCATATCTCTCTGCCTTTGCACAACTCTTTCCTCTGTTTGCAATGGTTTCTCCCCACTTACTTAAGATTTTTGTCATTCAGGATTCAATCTAAAGTATCACAGCTTCCCAAAAGGATTCTAGGTAGATTAGGGAGTCTATCTTTGCATATCTCAACTCCCCTTCCACCTCAGGTTTGCCCCAAGTGTTATCCTATAGTTACTTGAAGTTTTGATTTTTTGATGTACAGTGATGGGCTCTTTGGGGCAAGACCTTCATGTCTTACTCATCTTTATCTTTAGTATATAACAGAGTGTCTGGCACATAATGAGTGTTCAATATGCTTATTTATTTATTGAATGAATGAATGAATGAATGAATAAAAATAATTGTTCAGGAGGATTCTAGCCAACATTATAGAATATGTGATAACATTTTTCTTCTTTATGTGAGACTACTGAACAAGTAAGTATTTTAAAGACCTGATGAAAATTAAGACCAAAGGTAAAGACTACTTCAAATTATCCATCCACATAGACCCATAACTCCCCTCCTCCCCCCACCCCTTTTGGCAATCTTCTAAATATAGATTATAGTAATTTAGTTTCAAACAACTCATTTTCAGCATCTGACATGTTCATTAACCCCAGGTAGGGAATTATTGTGGTGCATTAATTTTTTACCAGAGAAGACATTTGTCATCTATGCAAGTATCATTAGTGCTTGCTACAAAGATGGAAATGACATACTGTCTCTGCCGATTGAAGAACATAGGAGAATTTTAAATAGTATTTGCTGGGCTCTCTAAACTAGCCAAACTGTGTACTTTTTGGGCCCTCATTAGATAAGGCTTATGTGACATCATTAAGAACCTGCTTTATGGAGAGAGCAGAATAATGTATACCTCTAGAGCAATGAGGATATGAATGCCATATTTAGTTGTCCTTTTTCTCTTCCATATCTGACTACCATTTCTCTGTCACCTTTGAGGGCTCTAACAAGCCCTTGAATTTTGGTGTTTCCTGAGGTTTCTCTTTAGCCTTCTATTTGTCTCACTTTGTACTCTTTTTCACTCTCATGGGTCACATGCCATCTATATGATAATGACTTTCCTGTCCATCTTCAGCCAGGTTCTCTCTCCTGAGCTCCAAACCCTTATATGAAGCTGCAGACTGTCTAGACAGATATCTGGAAAAAGTCCCAGACACCTCAAATTCAACAGGGCCAAAATTTGGCTCTTTATCTTCTATTGCCAGGTCTTTTTGTCCTATAGTTGAATGTTGCAAGGACATTTCCTCTTGTCTCAAAATTTCACCTAAGTTTCCAAAAGTGAGTCCATATTCAGTAGGTATAGTCATATCCTAAAGCAGGACTGCTAGGTACATCACTTTAGGACCTGCAAATAGTACCTGAATTGGCCCTGAGACCTTCACCTCATTATCTATTTCCAGACTATATAAAGAGAAGATTGGAAATTCAGAACATACTCATTAAAGTATTAAGTTGTTGACTTAGGGAAGCATAATAAGTGGGGTAGATCATAGAAGATCCCTAAGAGAAAGAGTAGGAACACCTGCACTAAGAGAATGTTGTCTCCTATGTCCTGGCCTGAACCTTGTGAATTGTAGAAACTTTTCAACATGTCTTATGCTATCATCAGACTGTGGGTGGCATTCTTTGAAGAATTTTACATGTGTACCAGGGTTTGGAAACATAAGGGAACATAGATGGTGATGCTTACTTCTTGATTCAGAATTACAAATTTGGGGAGCTACTAGAGTGATTTGTGATGGTAGGTGAGCAGAGAGGCAATGGGATCCCTGATTTCTGTTAGTTTTGTGGGGCAAGATATCATGAATATCTCATAGCCAAGTGTATACAATGGTGAAAACTAGTCTAGCTTGAGTGTTCTCAAGGGTATTGCTCCCAAGAGGAGAGCTTGCTGAGTGAAGACAAGCCAGAGTAAGGAGATGTGAGGTGTTGCCACTGAGAAACAGAATCTGAGGGATATTATGCATATTTAGCCAAATTCCATTACCTGTGTGAAGGAACTATGCAGTACTGGGTTCTCTGAAGGATCTTGCAAGTGAAATCCACACCTGTGCCACTCAAAAAGATCAGCCTATACTAAATACCTGCCACACAGAGAACACTGACAACCAGATTGCAACAGCACCATTCATGTGAGATAGTTAGGACTTGAGGTAGATTCGATGTGGGGGATGTTAAGTGGAAAAAAAAATAAAGGATATTTTTTTCTCTTTAGCATCTAGATAGAAGGTAATACCATTTATTATCACAGGGAAATGGAGAAGAAATGAGAGAGGCCAAGGTTAGAGGTGAACTGTAAAATTTATCAACATAAATGTGATACTTGATGCCATGATACCGAATGAAGTCAACAAAGGAAATACAGAAGAGGACTGAGTGATGGGTATGTGCGTGTGTGTGTGTATGGGTGATATATGTGTGTAAGGGGGTGTAAGTATTGTTTTTCTTTCCCGTAAAATGGTGAATGAGTATTTTTAAGAGAGTTATTTGGTGTTTAAATGATTTAGCACATTTCAAACTGCCTTATAGGATATATTTAAAAGTACTTTAAGAAAATTAATTAGGCTCCATGCCCAACATGGGGCTTGAACTCATGACCATAAGATCAAGAATGCTATGCTCTGCTGACTTAGCCAGCCAGATGTGCCTAAAAAAAATGCTTCTTAATTCTGAGTTTAGCCCTGTGATGGAGGAATGATAAAGATAGAGGGCTAGATAAAAGTCAGTTAGGACTATTGATGGCTCTCAGAAGGGCTTTGAAAATTAAAAGCTTTTTAAAAATCATTAAAGTAAATTAACATGCTCATTTTAGAATATTGAGAAAATCCACTTAGAAGAAGAAACCAACATTTAAATATAACCACAATAACTTGTGGTGGGTTCATTTGCTCCCAGTGTTTTCCTGTATTTTCTTTCTTTCCTATTAACTTCTGTGTTTATACTATATAGAGCATTATTAATTGCTGACATGTAATGGATAGGTGGCCTTTAGTCTGAATTCAAATGTGCCTAGTGAACTTTCCTAAATAGTATTTAGAAATTGGTTGGTAGTTGGCCTCACATTCACTTGTGTGCACATAGACACCTATCTGCTGCCTTTTAAAAACCTGCTATATTCTTTGGGTAAATACCTAGTAGTAGAATAACTGGATCATATGGTATTTCTATTTTTAATAGAAATGAGGAACTTCCACAGAGGTTGCACCAGTTTACATTCCCACACAGTGCATGAGGGTTCCCTTTCTCCACATCCTTGCCAACACTTGTTATTTCTTGTATTTTTGATACTAGCCATTGTAACTGGTGTAAGGTGATATACCATTGTGAATTTACCTTGCAGTTCCCTGAGTATTACTGATGTTGAACATCTTTTCAGTAATTTGAAAAGATATATGCACACCAAACAAAGTGGTGATTGCCAGAAGGGAGGTAGGTAGGGGAATGGGAAAAACAGATAGAAGGAATTAAGAGTTATAAACTCCAGTTATAAATAAATCACAGAGATGAAAAGTACAGCATAGGGAATATAGTCAATAATATTGTGATGTTAATTGATGACAGATGTTGAGTACGCTTATTATGTGGTGAGCACTGAGTAATGTATAGAATTGTCAAATTACTATGTTGTACACTTAAAACTAATATAACATTGTATGTCAGTTATGCTTAAATAATAAATAAAAGACCTAACAACCACAAAAGTAAATAAAAGGGACCATATTAAAAAAAAAAACATTGTAATAAAACTGAAACATGGTCTGCTTCTTTTGGAAATATCATATCCATAGAATTTTTTATGCTTAGAATTTTTAATTAATTCACCAACTTTGTTCATAATGACACCATCATATTCATCATCAGTAATTATAATGAATACAAAAAATTATGAACAACTTTAGGAGAGAACTAATTAGTAGATATGCAGAATTAATTTGAATTCTTCTATTTTGCTATGTTTTTGTTAGGTTATTTAATTCTTTTTTTTTTTTAATTTTTATTTATTTATGAGAGTCGCACAGAGAGAGAGAGAGAGAGAGGCAGAGACACAGGCAGAGGGAGAAGCAGGCTCCATGCACCGGGAGCCCGACGTGGGATTCGATCCCTGGTCTCCAGGATCGCGCCCTGGGCCAAAGGCAGGCGCCAAACCGCTGCGCCACCCAGGGATCCCCAGGTTATTTAATTCTTATGTCAGGTCTGTGAGGTTGTTTTACAGATAAGAAAACTGAGGCTTGAAGAAGTTATGTCTTTTTTAAAGTAATAAGCTAGTTAATAGCCGAATCTGTATTCTAAACAGAGACTTTTGACTTCAGAACCTATGTGGTTTTTCTACTCTGCTAGAATCTTTGCAGTGATTGAAAAAGTGATGATTATTCCAGACCAAGGCACTTGAAAAAGTTGTGGTTTTGAGAGAAAAAAAAAAAAACAGCATTTTAAAAAAATCAAGTTTGATTAACATGTGATATTATATTAGTTTTAGGCATACAATATAATAATTCATTAATTCTATATATTTCCCAGTGGTCATCAAGATAAATGTACTTTTAATCTCCTTTCTCCATTTTACCCATCATTCCACTCACTTCCCCTCTAGCATCCACTAGTTTGTCCTCTATAGTTAAGAGTTTAGGGGATTTTTTTGTCCTTTTTTTGTTGTTGTTGTTCTTTGTTTTGTTTCTTATATTCCACATATGAGTGATATCATATAGTTCTTGTCTTTCTCTGAGTGACTTTTAGCCCTTAAGTACATCCATGTTGTTGCAGTTGGTAAGATTTTATTCTTTTTATAGTTGAGCAATATTCCCGAATGTGTGTACATGTATGTGTGTATGTGTGTCACATCTTCTTTATCCATTTTATCCATTCATCTATCAGTGGACATTTGGGTTGCTTCCATATCTCTACTATTGTAAATAGTATGCAATGAACCATAGGGATACATATATTTTTGCAAATTAGTGGGGTTTTTTTCCTTGGGTAAATACCTACAGTAGTAGAATAACTGGGTCCCATGGTAATTCTATTTTTTAATTTTTTGAGGAAGCTTCGTACTGTTTCCACAATAGCTGCACATCTTGATGGAAAGATCTGTAGGTTAATCCAAGTGTCATCAGTCTATCCACCATTTCTTGGCTGAACTTGCTGTTAATCATTACATTCCAGAGTCACTGATTCTTTGGAAAAAGTGTACTGGGCATAGGGCTTTGAAGTCAATCAAAGGAAGTTTATTGTCCAGTTTTAGGTTTAAAAGACCTTGTTAGGTAGTTATTTTCTTTAGGTAACTGCCAGATATCAAGAATGCTCCCTTTGTTTAGATAGAAATAATTCTTCCTAAGAAGGTATTTCCCACTTGGCCTGCATTCAGTACCACGTCTCAACAAACCTTCAGGATCAACATACTTTTTTCCTGCCTGTCAAGAATGAAATACTAATAGTGGGCCCCATCAATCCTGATGCTGCTTCCTTATTTTTTTATAACCAAGGTCACTTTGCTTGCAGTTTACATTTGCCATGCAAATTGAAACAAAACCATAGAAAGAATTCTTGGCATTTGTTGCTGTGCTGATAGTGTCTTATTTTTGAACATTTTGAGCTAGTGAGGAGGGAGAATTTGAAAAATGTAAGGTGATAGAAGAACCATTTGCTTGCCTGAAAACAACACTTGTCTGCTGTAGGAAACACATCTACAAATCAGCCTACCTAATCAGTCAGTTGTTTTCTGGGCATCTAGTTTATTGGATTAATGCTCTCTGGGGTCATTTGGAAGTATGTAGAGATATCTGTGTCTGTGGTTTTTCAGAACATCTATTCAAGACAGGAATTAGGAAGCAGGTTTTCTCTTCTTTAGGGAAGTAAGCCATGATGAGGGGGAAGAGATTTGAAGCAAAAGAAAAGTCTTAGTTTTCTGAAACATAGTGATTCAAGATGGGTTCCCTCCAACTTCCCAACATCTTGATTTTTGGGGGAGTACTTTGGAAGGATCTTTGTGGTTGATTCATAATGAATGTTTGTTTTCATGTTCTCTTTTATAGAATCATAAAATTAGACTGAATTGTTTTATATTTCCAAAGATTTAAGAACTATATCCAGTGTCTTAGTCCTTTTGGACTGCTATGACAAAAATTTTGGTTGCTATAACCATAGACTGGGTAGATTAAACAAACAAACAAAAAATCCAAAACTCTTTTATTTCTTATAGTTCTAGAGGTTGGGAAGCCTATCATCAAGGTACTGGCAAAGTTGGTGTATGATGTATGGTGTATGGCCTACTTCCTAGTTCACAGACTGTTGTATTTTCTCTGTGTTCTTAAATTGTGGAAAGCACAAGAGAACATTATGGGGTCTTTTTTATAAGGGCACTAATCCCATTCATGAGGACTCTCCTCTCATGACCTCTTCACTTTTCAACAGCCCCACATCCTAATAGAATCACATTTGAGGAAGCTTCGTACTGTTTCCACAATAGCTGCACATCTTGATGGAAAGATCTGTAGGTTAATCCAAGTGTCATCAGTCTATCCACCATTTCTTGGCTGAACTTGCTGTTAATCATTACATTCCAGAGTCATTTGAGAGTAAAGAATTCAACATAGGATTTTGGGACATATAAACATTCAATCCATAATACCCAGAGAGATCTGTTCTTAAGTGACTCTTTTTCTTCATTATAGTAAGAACTGTTCCTTCAAAGAGGACTGACTCTGTGAAGGGAGCAGTGCTCAGGAGAGCTGTCTCTCAGATTGAACAATCTGGGCAGTATTGGAAAGGGGAATTAGTCATCATTTGATACCTGCTTCATCTGAAAATGACATATTACATACTCATTGGTTGTTTGCTATCTAAGGAGGTGAACTTTTTGTAAAGAACTGAATTAAAATGAGGAGAACAACATAAAAATCTGTGTAAAGTAAAGGGAATAGCAAATACAAAAGACAGAAACAAACGATGTTTGAAAAATAGCGAGAAGGCTATTATGCTGTAGTAAATTAATTGAGTCAGAGACAGAATGAAATAGATAGGCAGAAGTTGGGTCATATAGAACCTTGTAGGTTATACAAAGAAGTTTACATTTTAGTATGTGTGTGATGGGAAACCAATGGGCAAGGGAATGAAATGATATATACCTTTTAAATTGACAATAGGGCAGTAAACATGAAATCAGGGAGAGCAGTTAGGCTCTTGCATTAGTCTGGATGGGGGTTGATGGTGACTTGGACCAGAGTTGTATTAGTGAAGATGAAGACATGTTGGCAAAGTCAAGAGAACTGCCGATGGATTAATATAATGGATGAGGAAAAAAGATGAAATCAAAGATAGTGTCTTTGCTTTTGGCCTTGGTAAGCATTCCAGTAAATTGTGGTTCCATTTACTAACAATAATGAGGAAGGGGAGGTGGGGATCATGAGTTCAATTTTATACATGATAAATTTGGGATACCTATTAGACATCCAAGATAAAATATCAAATAAGTAGTTGGAGTAATTATCTGGAGCTCCAAAGGAAAGTTAGGGCTTAAAATATATATTAGGGAGTCATTAGCATAGAGATGATATTTAAATTAAAGAGAATGGATGAGATCTCCAAGGGAGCAAGTGTAGATAGAGAAGATAAGAGGGATGAAAGAAGAACTCTAGGGGTTCTTCATCATTAGAAGTCTGGAAGAGGGATCCCTGGGTGGCGCAGCGGTTTGGCGCCTGCCTTTGGCCCAGGGCGCGATCCTGGAGACCCGGGATCGAATCCCACATCGGGCTCCCGGTGCATGGAGCCTGCTTCTCCCTCTGCCTATGTCTCTGCCTCTCTCTCTCTCTCTCTGTCTCTCTCTCTGTGTGACTATCATAAACTAAAAAAAAAAAAAAAAAAAGAAGTCTGGAAGAGAGGAAGGAACTGACAAATATAACTGAGAAAGAGTGATCAGTGAGCTGGAGAGTATAATAACATGAAGCCAAGTGAAAAAAACCTTTTAAGAAAGGCAAAAGTGATCAACTATGTCAAATGCTCTTTAAAGATTGAGTAAGATGAATACTGATCATTGATCACTCGGTCTCTTTTCCACTCTCCCTCTCCCAGGATGCAGTCCTCCTCGTGCTGTGGACCATGCATAGCACAGAATGCATAAAAATTGTATGTTTATTAATTACAGTTTTTGTAATTACCCATTTACAGTCTTCTGGCCTTTCTTTGTGGAAGTCATGCCCAGTTTAGAAATGGGCCATATTTAGCAAGTTTATTCCCGTTCAGGAACCCACAAAAACCTGTTTGATTAAATGCCCTAATATGCCAGAGCTAGAAGGACTCTTAGTCCTGTACCCTCGTTTTTTTGATGAAGAACCTAAGACTCTGACAGAGAAAGTGAATTGCTAAAAGGACACACAGCAGTTTAGCCTCAGAGCTGGGAGTAAAACTCAGACCTCACAGGACAAAGATACTTGTTCTCTGAGTTACAACCCTATACCACTTCTCCCACCATAGCTTTAATTGGTCATGATTAAAGTGGAAACATCCTATGAAGGGATAATACTTAAAATAGTTCCTTCAGAAATGGAACACAGTCACCTAGGTAAGGAGAAGAGGATAGAGTTGGGAAAGGAAAGTTGCAAGATCCTGAGGACAGAGGCAGTATTAAAGAGAGAAGGCCAGCATGACTGAGTTTGATTCCCAACTTCATCTATCAGTACTGTGTGAACTCTGACAGTTCCTTAACTTTCTTCAACTTCGTCTGTAAAAATGGAGACAATGTATGGATCTTATTGATAAGCTAGGAGGATTATGCATAGCACATTTAAGTGCTCAGCTTTTGCTTAATGTGTGAAAGATATTCAATACATAATAGCTCTTT
Source organism: Canis lupus familiaris (assembly GCF_011100685.1). Taxonomy (NCBI): domain Eukaryota; kingdom Metazoa; phylum Chordata; class Mammalia; order Carnivora; family Canidae; genus Canis; species Canis lupus. The sequence continues at coordinate 11,762,126 of NC_049236.1, forward strand.
CATTTTTCTTCTTCTGGTACTATGGATGTCATTGCCAGCAGTCCTAGATGAAGCCACCGTTTCCAAAGGCTGGTTATTCCTGTCTCTGGCTCCTGTTGTCAAACCTGTGACCTCCAGACCTCTAGCAGCTGTGTCTCCAGGCAGACTGGAAATAAGGCCTTTAAAACTGCTTGGAGCTTATATTCTGTGCTTTAGGGCTTCTGTGCAGGTCTAACAGTCCCCATCAGGGGAAGCCACTGCTGACTGTTTCTCCTCTTCCCGATGGCTCATTTTAATGCTTTCTTTCTGCAAAGAAAATGCTTGAATTCATATGGAAGTAACTTTAAGACAGAGAAGGCTTTTTTCAAACTAGCAGTGTGATGAGGTGTCTTCAGCATGCCAGGCAATGTATCAGTCCTCACACTCTGGGAGTTTGGTTTAGAAAGGGAGAGAGACATGGAAACAGGTAACTGTTTTCCAATGTGGTTTCACTTGGATCTTATAGGGTAAATAGTATGTCAGTGGATGGATAATTTAGGAAACTCCATTTCATGCAAAGGTAAGCAGGCAGCACTTACAGGGGACTATTCAGGGGAGAGGGAGTTGGGGATTAAAAAAGAGAGCAGGGGAGATAAGCCTTTTATTTATTTTTTTTATTTTTTTATTTTTTTTTGTTTTTTGTTTTTGAGATAAGCCTTTTATTATAGAAACTCAAATGCTCTGCTTAGGAATTTGGACATGATTCATGATGGCTTATGATGTCAAGATATGACACCACAGAGGCTAGCAGTATAACATCTCATTGTACAGATGAGAAGATTGAGTCTCAGATACAAGAAATAATTTAGCTAGTATCATATAGCAATTTAGTGGCAGAAACTGGAACTGGCACCAAAGTTTACTGACTCCCAGGTCAGGGACCTTTCTATCCATTACTCATGATATCTATGATTAAGAGGAAACAATTGTAGACAGTATTAAAAGGCAGCAAAGTTCTGAGACCTTTCTTCATTAGAGCTCAAATGAGATTATAAGATTTGGATGAGAATAGACTGGGACCTCACTCATCTCATGCCCTCTTTAAATAATTGGGATAGAACTTTTCTATAGATTAGCTTTAGAATAGTCAGCTTAATTATTATATAAAATTTCATCCATGGTTTTGTTCTTACATATTATTAAATTCTCGTATTTTGTTATTTTCCACTAAGAGTAGAAAATCTAGAATTTTTAAAAGAGGTATGAAGTTCATAAGTAATTCTGCCCTGGGGTTATCTTCTGGGGCTGAAAAGATAAGGATCAGACTTCTGGTGGAAGCTTTAGTTGCCAGAACAATGACTTCAGGCAAGTCAGCCAACTTGACTTGATTGAAGTCATTGTTCTAAGTAACTGTCTACCACCTCATGTAATTGCTCCCTGTAAGATTCAGGTGTTTGTGGGGTTCCTGAGTGGCTTGGTTGGGTGTCTGACTCTTGGTTTTAGCCCCAGTCATGATCTCAGCACTGTGAGATCCAGCCCCATGTTGGGCTCTGTGCTGGGCATTGAGTCTGCCCGGGGTTCTCTCTCTGCCCCTCTGCCCCCTCCTCCCTGCCCCTTTTCCCTCTCTAAAAGAAAAAAAAAAAAAAAAAAGATTCACGTGTTTGTGGTATTTTCAGTGGTCCTGAACCAAAACAACCAAACAAATCAAAACCACTGACTCACTTTTTTTTCAATGAATTCAATTAAAGAAACATTTCATTTATTTATCAACAAATACTCATGTAAGGACTGTTATGTGCCAAGAACTGTGACATATACTGGGGATACATTTAAGTAAAAACAGGAATGATACATGTTTGTATTAAGTTTGTTAAGGCTGCCATAATAAACATCACATACTGAGTGGCTTAACAACAAAAAATTATTTTTCTCAACAAGGTGTAAACAGGATTGGTTTTTTTTCTGAGTCCTCTTTCCTTAGCTTCTAGATAGCCATCTTCTCCCTGTCTTTAAATGGTTTTTCCTCTGGGTGTGAGTACACACACACACACACACACACACACATCTATAGCCTCATCTTCTCTTCTCATAAGAATGCAAATCATGTTGGATTGGGGCTCATCCATTTAACCTCATTTTATCCTAATTAAGGCCATATCTCCAAGTAGAGCCATAACCTGAAGTACTGGGGAATGCGATGTTAATGTATGAATTTTGGGGGAGACACAATTCAGCCCATAACACTGTCTTTAATGAGCTCACAATCTAGTGGGGACACAGAAATTTATCCAATAATTATACAAATAAGTTTAGGAATATAAACTCTGCTAGGTGCTATAGTAGAGAGGTACATGGTATCATAAAAATATGTACGGAGGCATTTCCTCCTATATCAGGGAGGAAGGTACAGCAAAAAAGGCACATGAGAAGGTAAATATAGGAGCGGAGATCTCAAGCATGGGTAGGAGGAGTTAATTAGGAAAGAGTGATGTAGGAAGGAGGAGAACAAAATTTAGGGCAGGATAGGAGAAAATCAGGTAGAGGAGAACCACTTGTCAAAAGTCCTGTAATTCTTGACTGGATTATTTGTTTCGAGGGTGTTGAATTTGATAAATTCTTTATAGATCTTGGATGCTAGCCCTTTATCTGATATGTCATTTGCAAATATCTTCTTCCATCCTGTAGGTTGCCTTTTAGTTTTATTGACCACTTCCTTTGCTGTGCAGAAGCTTTTTATCTTAATGATGTTGCAATAGTTCATTTTTGCTTTTGTTTCCCTTGCCCTTAGAGTCGTGTCTTGCAAGAAGTTGCTTCGGCTGAGATAAAAAATAACTCTGGGAAATAAACTGAGGGCTGCTGAAGGGGAGGTGGGTGGGGCGATGGGGTAATTGGGTGATGAGCATTAAAGAGGGCACATGATGGGATGACCACTGAAGTGTTATATGCAACTGATGAATTATTGAAAACTACATCTGAAACTAATGATGTACTACTATATGTTGGCAAATTGAAGTTAAACTTAAACAAAGAGAAAAAAAAGTCTCATAATTCTATGTATGCACTGAACACTGAAATAGATTCTAAATACAGCAATGCATCTCATGGTCTGATAGCAGACAGATGCAAAAACAGGTAATTTCAACAAATTATGATTCGAATTGTTATAAGGCTAATTCTCATATGCCACACATTCCTTAATTTATGGGAATTAAAGATAAAGGGGGTACTAATTCTGCCGACTGTGGAGTGAGGGAAGTCAAAACAGTTTCACAGTAGCTTAAGTGTTCCACCATTTAGGTCCTGATGCCTATTTGGGAAATGTAAATAAATGAATAAGATATCAAAAAAGCATTGAGATGATTCCTTCCAAAATACTTTGGATCTGGAGGTGGCATGGAGCCAAAAAACCTGAATTTTACTCCCAGTTCTGTGTATTCTGTGCTTTCTCCCCTGTCACAGAGGAATAATGATTTATCTCACCTAGCTCATGTGTTGGGAGGGTATTGTATGGATAAAACAGGGACCCAAGAGAGCAGGAAAAGAATACAGGGTAAAGGAGATATGGGATAGATTGACTGAGGTCAACAGTCATTTCCTCTCTGATCTTTGTTCCTGCTCTGCAAGGATTTCCAAATTAAATGTGGAGATAAGACTGAAGACATCTACAGAATCAGACATTGATGTAAGGGCTAGCTAAATTATATTCAGGGTCACATAGTAGGATGGACCAAGTGACAGTAACAATACAAATATCAGTGTTTGCAACAAATTCATGTTGACACATTGTTTCTTTTCTTTTTTTCTTTTCTTTTCTTTTCTTTTCTCTTTCTCTCTTTCTTTCTCTTTCTTTCTTTCTTTCTTTCTTTCTTTCTTTCTTTCTTTCTTTCTTTCTTTCTTTCTTTCTTTCTTTCTTTCTTTCTTTCTTTCTTTCTTTTGATTTTATTTATTTATTCATGAGAGACACAGGGAGAAAGAGAGGCAGAGACACAGGCAGAGGGAGAAGCAGGCTCCATGCAGGAAACCTAATGTGGGACTTGATCCCTTGTCTCCAGGATCAGGCCCTGGGCTGAAGGCGGCGCTAGAGAGGGATCCCTGGGTGGTTCAGCCATTGAGCACCTGCCTTCTTGTTATCCTGGTTTCAACTTTAATGTCACTTCCTCAGTGAAGTCTTTCCAGACCACTCAATCCAAAATAGCTACCCAGTCATTCTGTTTTATTATATTATCTTGTTTTGATTTTTACATAGCACTTATTATGGTTATAATTTCTTGAATATATGTTTAATTTTTTTGTTTATTGTTTGTGTTGCCTCACTTGAATATACGAACTTCATGAGGGCAGTGCCTTGTTGGTCTTAATAAAATTGTACATCCAAAACCCAGAATAGGAGTACATGACACATTGTGGATGCTCAATAAATATTTTTTGAGTTAGTTCATGAGCAAACTCCCATACGTAATAGATTGAGGAACTGCAGCCCAGAGCAGAGACTGGACTTGTTCAAGGTCAAGGAATATAGGCAGCTCTTAGTGGGAAGAGCATTAATGTAGTTTCCGGTCCTAATTCTGCCTCTAACTTGCTCTATGACTTTAAGTCAGTTCTAGATTCTAGATTAAAAGTTTCAGCTAAGATTTGTTGAGTGTCTTTTACATGACATGAATTATTCTGCTTTTGCTTATGTTTTATGTAATCTTCCCCCAAAACTTTGATAGTAGGTAGTCAGTCATCAAAAATAACACTAGGCCCAAATTCCAGGTGCTTAACATATCAGAGTGACACAAACAAAAAGTTTCAATGGGCAGTTCTCTTTCAAGTGGTAACTCAGGGATCCAGGATCCTTCAATTTTAGAATGTTGCTCTCTTCATCCTGTTGCCTTCACAGTTACTGAAGAAGGGGACAACCCTACATGAAATCCCATGATTTCATATGGGATTTTATGTCTAAGTCTGGGAATGGAAAACATTATTTCCATCCATACGCCTTTGGACAGTACCTCTCATTTAGAACTGAATTGCCAGGTATACTGGGATATTATAGTTTTTTACAGAAAGAGAAAATGGTATTGGGCAACATCTAGCCAATATCTGCTATAGTATTATCACCCTTTTACAGATGAAAAAAAAATTTCATTGGTGACTTGGCTGAGGTTCCATTGTAAGTAAGGGAATAAGGATACACAACCAAAGAAGCATGCCAGACTTGAGCCAATAATAGTATACTTGTACTATGCCTACATATATCACTGATTTTCAGGGTTGTTTTTTCTAGAGAAGTCTTTCTTTCTATAACAGGAGTTTTATAGAGAATTCTATTATGTAAAAGATATCAACATGAGTTTTGAAGCATAGTAAACCTTAAGAAGATACTCTGGGGGACCTTTAAGTAGGTCAGGGGCTTAATGTAGAAACCTTAGAACCAAATTATCTCAATGGGACCTTTTAGCTCTGTCTCACATATTTCATCTCTTGATTTCCTGATATTCCTAGTGTGAAGCCAAAGAGTAAAATCATGAATGCATCTCAGAACTGGGTGCTTGTCATCAAAGATTTCTGCCCCAGGGCCCAGAAATAAGCTGTGGAATTATAGCTGAAATCCTGCCACTGCATGTACTGAGCCTTAAGAACCCTTTCCCCACTACCCACCATCCATGCAAAAAGTTATCTAATTGTACAAAGCACACTCTGGAAACTTTCCCAGTGGAATAATAGATAAAGTAACCAAGAACTTTTTAATTTTGCAAAGTGCACTCTTCCTTATAATTTACTTAATATAGAAATTTAATGTTCTGCAGTTTACTGAACAAATAACATTGAAAGTATTTTAGAGTTAGTTTGGGAGCTCGCCTTTGGTTGCCAGTTTGACTTTATTATTTGATTATTCAGATAAAGGCCAGCAGTAACAGTATGCTCTGCCTTAAATGGTTCAGAGGGGTTATCTCCTGGCCATTATGAACTCTAAGTACAAGATTTAAATTCAAGGAGGAAATCATACAAAAGCAATTTGCTGAATTTGCTCAAGTTAGTCCCTTGAGTAAGATGCTTGATTCTTTGGACTTCGATTATGATGATTATATTTTTTCCAGAAAGTTCCTAGCCTTACGTGCTTACAAATTCTGTGCCACTCTGTACATTAAAACAAACGAAATGAAAAAACAACAATAACAAAACAAAACCATACAGAAGACCAAATATGTGCCAGACGTGATGTATGCCAAAAATGTTCAGACTGTCTGAGAGCCCTGATCTCCTGCCCTTTAATCCTATGGATTGCACCTCAATAAAGGTTCCCTCCACAAGCCTCAGGGCACTTCTCCAGGCACTCCCTCCTGAGCACATTTACTAGAGCAGGTTCTAATCCCCTGAGCAATTATTCCCTTTCAGATCTGAACCTTGACATTTTAGTTCGTTCCTTGCTTCCTGATGCTCCCTTGTCCTGGTCCTCGGCAACTACTGTGCTTTGATGTAGATTTACAACTACGGACCTCCTCACTATTCTGCCTGGAGAGGCTCTCCGGAACCTAATCTGAGCCAAGGCTCTGAGCCTCTATTTGTCTTGGAAAGGATATGGGACAAAGATATTAGGCTGACTAGAACACTTTCTATTCTTAAAATATAAGGTCATAAAAGGTATGTAGAAGGTAGAATGACAGGACTTGGAGACTGAATTGATTTCTGAAGATGATGGAAGAAGATATTTAGGAAGATACTAAGGTTATTCTAGGTTCCATGGTAGAGTTGGCATTTGAACTTGATCTTATTCAAGGAAGTTTTAACATACAGTGGTGTGAAAAAAAGTGTGTTCTAGGTAGAAGAAACATCATGAGCAAAGTCCAAGAATTTATATATCCCAGATTCCCTTGAGGAGCAATGCCTGATTATTTCTTGTTTTAGGCATCTTTGATTTCCTTTTTAGTAGCCAGAACAGTTGGCTTAATTTTTTTTCTCCTATCTCTGTTACTTCTGTTAGCTTTTTAAAGACAATAAGATAGATGTCTTAGTTTTCTTTGCAGAAATTTGGTCACCATTTCACTTGAGTAGCTAAACTTCAATAATTCGGGCAATTTAACTGATTCAGACTGAACACCACACTGATAATTAACTTGTTCCTTTTTCTTCCCATCACCCACAGGAGCTTACTGGATCATTAATGACACAATTAGAGAGAGAGTGATCCCAGTGCATTATTGGTACTTAATAAATGTTAAATAATTGTTGAAATAGGACCCAGTGGAGATTGGCACTTTGCGCTAAAAACAGAGGCTCACAAAGTGTGCTTTTGCCAATAATCAGGTTTTGCAAGTCAGAGAAGGCACAGACTATGCACTGTTTCTCATCATTGAAATCCATGTGCATCTGTAGGAAAAAGTATAATTAATAATTTAGTTCTCCTAGCTAAATAGAAGCCGATGCAGTGGGGAAAGTTTTAGACATCATAGATAGTGCCATGAGGAATTCACTTTTCCTCCTGTTTGAAGAGCTGTAATCCCTAGATGAGCAGGTGCAGAAAATAAGGATATGATGACCAGTGGATTACTGGACACACAAGCATTTTACCCAGATCACCTCTGAGTCCTGGCCCAAAGTGCTCTAAGAGCCAGATCCCCATCTGTTAATTGAAAATCCTATCTGCCAATATGAGGGCTAGCTTTGCCAAGCGTGGATTGTGTGGTGTTAATGGCTTTGGGCAGAGCCTCGTCTTGCTTGCTGGCAGGGAGAATCCTGTTTGATTCTGAACAGTCCAAAATTTATATTTTAAAACATATTTTATTTGACAGCCAGAATCTAATGAATCTGACTTCATCTGTCTATCTGCAGATCTCTGCTTGAGAATATCAAACCTAGAGTAAAATAGTTTCTCACAGTTTATAAAACACTTTTCCTGTCAACTATCCTATTTAATCCTTATGACAACTAAGGGCAGAGGGAACCTGATATGTGCAGGTGCTTTATATGCTGTCTCACTTACTCTCTGAATTCTTGTAAGGAGGATTTTTAAATCCTCATTTTACAGGTGAAGATCCAAGATACTGAGAAATGAAAGCACTGACTTGACATCTGCTTGAGCTGAGTAGGAAACACTAGTGGGAGAAATATTAATATCGGCTTCAAGTGTATCATGATCTCATTAATGAGGGCCTTATCTTCTGAGCACTTACTTTATACCAAGCATTTATTTCTACATGACTGAATCTCTAAACCATCTTGTGAGGTAGATAATATGATCCCCATTTTATATGTTTGGTCATTCAGTAAACATTTTTTGAACATCTAACGTAAGCCAGGTTCTGTTTAAGACACTGGATATACACCTTTGAATGAGAGAAGCATGGTTCCTCCTCTCATGAACTTTACATTCTAATGGGAGGAATAATAAACAAATGTGAATGTTTAATGCCTATTAAGTGCAGAGAGACTTAGCCTCTACTTTAGATTGGATCAAGAAAGACCCAGTGTTAGAAGAATCTAAGGGATTATTATTGCAAGCAAAGAGAACACAAAATAAATAGACACTAAAGGGGAAAATAAGCTTTGTGCCTTTCAGAAAAAAGAGCCCACAAAATGATGAGATACTAGTGAATGATGGGAAGAAGGGTCAGAAATGAGGTTGGAAAGTTAGGAAAAGGCCAGAAAATATTGGCTTTTATAGACCAATGTAAAAAGTTCAAATTTTATTCTACATGTGGTAGGAAGCCATCAGAAAGGGGAAGAACACATTTTACTTATTTTGCAAAAAAAGTCACCATGCCTGATATGTAGAAAATGAATTATAGTACAGAAAAGATTGAAAGACCAGTTAAGAGACCATTGCAGTGGTCCAGATGAGAGATGGTAGCGGCATAGACAAAGTAGTAGTAGAGATGGAAATGAAAAGATTTTGTTTGCATTTTGAGGTTGTGCTAATATGACTTGTTTAGTTGTGGTTGGAGAGAAAGTGAAGAATTTAAGACTGCTAGGCTTTTGAGCTGACCCACCAAGTGAATGAATTATCATTTACTGAAATAAAGAAGGCAGAAAGCAGAGCTGATTTTAGAGTGAAATATCAAAAGTTCTGTTTTTGGCCACATTAAATTTGAGATGCCTACGAGACAATAAAGTGTGTTTGTCAAGCAGGCAATTGAATATGTCTGGAAATCAGAGACTATGTATTGAAAGATCAAATGGCTTACCAGATGTAACACAGGAAAATTGGTGAAGCTGGTTTACCTGATAAAAGTTCCAAGCCTTCACTAGCCCCAAACTGGAATTGACTATAGATTGGGTAAAAAACTAATAAGCTCAATAGCAAAATTTGCCTGTGGTAGAACTCTCTTTTGCCATCACTAATATCCCCTGGATCCCTCTTGGTCCCTACACACATGGCCAGAGATGGAGTTATTTTAACACTTCCTCTGGCTGTCAGGCTTGGTATATTGCCAAGGAGTTAGTAGGGAAGCGATGAGCTTAATTTCTAAGGAGTCACTTATGGCCATGATGGTTCTACGTAATATAATGTTGAAGAACATGAGCTTCAGATTCAGTGTATGGGGTTAATTTCTAGTCATCTTATCTTTTTCAAATCTTAACTCAAAAGTCTGCAGCTGATTTCTCATTTATAATGGGAGAATACTAACACTTGGATTAGCTGGGACACCCTATGTAGTGCTTGAAGTAAATCTCATTTGGTAAGTATGCATGATAATAATCAGTAATAACCATGATGAGGATAGTAATATTTTTTAGTCTCCTTTGGGGTTAAATCTTTGAGTTTGATATCCAGCAGTGGGGTTAATGAGTCAAAGGGTGTGAATATTTTCAAGGGTATAAATAGTCTCAAAGAACCCTATAAGTTTTTAATTTGAGAAAAGAGAAGATAAGTGAGAGGTAGCTTGACAGGGTAGAAAGAGGAATAGACCTGGAATCAGACAAAACTGGATCAAGTTCTGGTTTTACCTTTATTCCTCTTCATTTCTTTGTGCCTCATTTTTCTTATATACTTGAATGCAGTACTTGGCATGCCTGCTTCCATACCTACTGCACAAACTTATGGAAGGGAAAGGATGTGTACAAAAGTATTTAGAAAACTCTAACAGCTTGTACAAAGTTTCAGGGATGGTTATGATTGTAACTATAATGCAGGATGCACGACCAGGAGATGATAGTAGATTGACAGAATTAAATCTAGACTTTTTACCTGGCCCATTGGTAGGTACTGTATCTGCTGGCACTCAATCTGAGAGGCCTGAGGGAATCCAGGCTTAACCACTGTTAAGTCTCTGGGCCAGACTTTATGATGGGTGAAAACCATAAGTAAGGTCAAGCAAATTTAAACAGTGGTATTTTCCAGCTGGGTTGAATTGACCATAGCCAAACTGAACCACGAGATTTGGCCTCACTCTCATCTCTAATCTTGCCTGTAGTGTTCCTGGCCTTGAAAATCCCAGCCTTTAATTTTGACTTTTTAATAGGGACTTTCCATGTGATGAAACCGATTAATCATAATCCTTGTTTCATATATGATGTCATTATTTATGTATGGCCCTTTTATTTTATTTCTTTGTTATGTAAGAAAATAGTACTCAAGAACCTACTGTCCAATGCAAAGAAAAGAGTATTAAAAGTACCTTATGTCTTTCTTTTGCTTCTCATTTCTGTGCTTTTATCTCCAGGATAGTTATTATCCTGAATTTTATGTTTTAAAAATTGTTTTATCAAATATGTGTATTTGGTTAAACAACATATTGTTTAATTTTTATTCTTAATGCTTCATGAATAGGGTATAATATAGTAGGTTAGTCTTCTGAGACTCATTTTTTACATTTGATGGATTTATTCATGTCTTTTGATTTTACTGTAGTTCATTTATTTTCACTATTACATATTATACCATAGTGAGAATATGCTATACCAGTGTTTTGCTTAAAATCCTTACACTGATATGCATTAGTGAAACGTTTTGGTAATTTCTCTTTTTCCTATTTACTTTCTTGATTTTGACATCAGAATTATACAGGCTTTATGAAATAATGAGTCAGATGATAGTTTACCTTTTTCTTTTCTGAGTTTTTTGTGAAAACTGGTTAGAATTCATCTATAAAATAATCTGGACTGACGTTCTATTGGATGGAAGGCTTTTAATTCCCTCTCCGTTTTTTAAAATATTATTAACAGTTACTAATAACTATTATTCATTAAAATATTATTATTCAGGCTTCCTATTTCTTTTTTATTTTTTTTATTTTTTTTAAAGATTTCATCTATTTCTTTTTTAATCCAATTTTGTAAGTTATATAGTTTAAGGCATTTGTCCATTTCATCAATGTCAATCAGAATTTTACCATATCATACTGAAAAATTCTCACCTATAAGACTTGCCTTCATATTGTGTAAGTGGACATTTGCAAAAGGGCATGCAAGTGTGGTCAAGAAAGGAGGGAGAGAAATAACCAACTAACCAATTAGCTTTCCTCCCTCCCACCTGTCTCTCTTGTTATTGCCTATTATACTAAACACATATAGTCTCATTTAATTTATACTACATCTTTAAGAGCAAATGTTGCATTTTCTTGTTTATAGATGAAGAAGCTAGGGCTCAGCGAGGTTATGTAGCTAGGAAGTAGTCAATTCAGAAACAGATTTGATTGACCCTAAAGTTTGGGCTCTTTCATTATACCACATTCACAGTCTGAGTAATTTCCTGCCTTTTCCATTTCCAATGGTTTTCTAAGTTTAATGTGCACTAAAGTGCACCTAAAGATGTCTGTTTAAAAAAAAAAAAAAAAACTGAGGGAGGTGGGCACCAGAAATATTTAGACCTATTAAATAATAGGTCTGTAGTAGGATCTGGGAATCTGCATTTCAGAAAATCATTCCAAGTAGTTCTGATGCAGTACCAGGTACATTTTGATGGCCTTCATATCATGCTTTGAACTAGATTCTGAATTCCTTGAGTATGGGAATTATATCCTATTCATTTCATTTTTCTATGAGAAAGAACTCAACAACTTGCTGAAGAAAAAAGTGAATAAATGAAATAATGGATGAATTTAGTTATATGTTGAGGTGTCAAAGACTTATTCTCTCTAATAAAAAAGAACTACTTTGACATAGTCACTCGTCTCTGGTATTTATGTTTCCCCCTTGGACTTATTATCCTCTCTGGGGTGAATTGCCTTCCTGCTTCCTGTATACAGAATATATTTTTTTAAGATTTTATTGACTCATTCATGAGAGATACAGAGAGAGAGAGAGAGACAGAGAGAGAGAGAGAGAGAGAGAGGCGGAGACATAGGCAGAGGGAGAAGCAGGCTCCATGCAGGGAGCCTGACGTGAGACTCCATCCCGGGACTCCAGGATCACACTCTGGGCAGAAGGCAGGTGCTCAACCACTACACCACCCAGGTGTCCCTATTTGCAAGAACATTATAAAAAGGTTTCTTGGAGGAAGGGAGCAAAGAATGGTGACCAGATGGAACTTTCCAGGTCTGCTCTCTTTTTGCTAAGTGGGGCTATAACTTTAGGGTACAACCTTTGGGGGAAAAACATGGCAGCTGCTGTGTAGAGCCTCTCAGCTTCAGTCACTGAAACATGGAGCTAAGAAGTTTAATACCTCTACTGATCCTCAGTCCAAGTCAATGCCAAGGGATCTGTTATCTAACTCAACTACCAACATATCGGTGGCTCCGAAATATATTTTGTTGCCACAGGTCTGATATATGGTGAGTTTGAATTTCATGCTCAGTTTCCCTGCTTACTGCTTCATCTCTTCCTGAGATGAGAAGCCAGTCTATTTAGGCCTGAAAAGACTAGCTGGGGACTCTAATACTTAAGTCCCTTTTTGTCTTTTATATTTGGGTCTACAGTGAAAGGAAGAACTTGATTCAACTTCCTTTGCTTCATTTCTATATTTTGCTAATTTCAAAATACTACTTTATATTTGTAATAACATTCAGCAGTGTCTTACATACTGAAAGGGGAAGCCAAAATACCTTTGAATTTTCATTTTCTTAACTTTTCAGAGAAGATCATAATATTGACTTGCCTTACAGAGCATTAGGATTAATTAATTAACATTGAATAGTACTTAGGAAATGTTAAATACTGTAGAAATGCTAAATAGCTTTATTAGACTTGGAGTCTAAAAGACAAATGAAACTCCAAACTTCATTTAAATGCTTTTATATCATGGGATTTCTTTTCCTCTCAAAAGAATCTTAAAGGAAGTTATGTAGCTACATTTTTGGTTCCAAATAGGAAATGTCACAATGAGTATAAAACATAGATGCCTAATTTCCTTACCTTTTCTGTCGTTCCCTGTTTTTCCATTGGATCACGCATTTATATAAAAGCATTCTAGAGTTGAGAGAGGTTATATAGCTGATCTGGGGATTATACGATAAGTAAATTCCTGAGTCAGATTTAGAATACAACATCTTTCTTACTTCTATTCTGATGTTCTTTGCACTGAACTGTGTTTCTTCCCTTAATAGTAAAGGTAAATTACTGTCTTTTATCGTCGTTTTTTTCTATTTATTATGGGAAATTGAGATCCCTGAGATGGTCCAAGATGAGAGGGCACTGCACACAGGCAGAGATAACATTCCAAAGTAAAGATTCTTGGAATATTGAGGTGGATAACAGGAGTGGGTGGGACCAGGTGAATGGCCATCCACTTGCCATGAAGTGTAAGGTATTGAAAACTAGTTGGAAGTAAAATGAGATAGCACATTGATTTAAGAAGGGATTTGAATATTACAATAATGAAGTTTTTATTTAGCCATAAAAAAGAATGAAATTTTCCCCTTTTGCAATAGCATGTATATAGCTGGAGATTATAACACTAAGTGAAATAAGTCAATCATATAACATATGGTTTCACTCCTACGTGGTATTTAAGAAGCAAAATAAATGAACAGAGAAAAAGAGATACCCCCCCCCAAAAAAAAAACAGACTTAACTATGGGGAACAAACAGATGATTACCACAGGGAAGATGGGGGGATGGGTGAAATATATTAAGTAGATTAAAAGTATGCTTATCATGATGAGCAATGTATAGAATTGTTGAATCACTATATTGTACACCTGAAACAATATAATACTGTATGTTAACTATACTGGAATTAAAATAAAATTAAAGAAAAAGAATAATGAAGTTTTTGTCATGTTCAGTTTGAGGTATGGTAAAATGACCAAGTAGAAATGACTAGTGGTTAGTTGAAACTATAATTCTGATTGCTAATGAGAAGAAAGCATGATTTGGCAGTCATTAGCAAGGAAGTATATCAAAGTCATGAAAAAGAGATCTCTGAGGGATAGAGAGGACAAGAGCAAAAAAATCAAGATCCACTAGTGAAATAGTTTATAGCAAATTAGCTCAGTATACTTCTTGATTTATACATGGAAAAAATTGAGGAAAGAAGAAAAGAAAGAAGAAGAAAAGAAAAAAGGAAAGAAGAAGAAAAGGAAAAAAAACTGCTTAAAATTATTCACTAGTTCAGTGAAGAGTTGGAATCAAGAGTCCATGTTTCTTTATTCCCAGCCCACAGCCCCGTTTCTTCCACTAATACTTATTTCAACCAATTTAGGTGTTCTGCAACAGAGAACTATAGCTGCTCAAGTGAAATTGAAACTTGAAATGGAAACCAACATCATGAACAGGAAGCGAATATTGCCTTCCTTATTTTTAATCATTTTCTACACAGCAATTCTTAGGTTCATCTTAGAAGGTATGGCCTCTGGGAATCGGGACTGCAAGTTCCCAGGTGATTAGACATGGGTTTATTTCTCCCTCTGATTTCCCTTCTCTTAGATTGTTTGTTTGTTTGTTTGTTTGTTTTTGCTGTGTTCCTTTCTTGAGGGACAGTTTACTGAGAGACATTTGAAATATTGCTAGGGAATATATGGTTCATTTTTTAAAACAGAAATGTCCCCTTTCCCTCAGCTGCTGGGGAACCCTGTCCTGAAGCCTTCCATGAAGGCTAATTTATATTCCCCCTCCATGAAGCCTTCCACTAGTGATGGAGAAATTAAAATTCACTTTTAACCACTGTTTATTAATGTTTATCTACCCTGAATCAGGATTCAGTTTAACCTAAATGAAATTATTTCAGTAGCCAATGATCAGTGATTAGTATAATTATACATAAGGGAATTGAGATGCAGATAAGGGATAATGTGACATGATGATGGTAGACAAAATAAGGACCTTCCAAAGATATTCATGTTCTACTTCCTTAGAACCTGTGAATGTTAACCTTACATGGCAAAAGAGACTTTGCATATGTAATTAAAAATTTTGAGATAAAAAGATTATGTTGGATTATTTAAATATAAATATATTTATTATATAATAATAAAGTTCCTTAAAAGAGGATGTCTGATGGGTTAGAGTCAGAGGAGATATGATGATGGCAGCATAGAGGTCAGAGGTTTAAAGATGCCTGTTGCTCCTGGCCTTAAAGATGGAAGAAGAAGCCACAAGCCAAAGAGTACACAGGTGTCTCTTCACTCCAGAGCTGCACCTCAGAGCAGACCAATGAAAATTCTTTAGGCTGAAGAAAAATGATCCAAGATGGTTCTCCACAGTTTGACTATGAAGTTCCTAAGTTGATTTTCTTTGTATTTATCTTGCTTGAAATTTACTGAGTTTCTTGAATCGGTGAATAAAAGTCTTTCATAAATTTTCTGAAATTCTCAGAAATGTGGTAAGGAATGAAAAGCAATAGAAAGGACAATTATATGGCAAAAGGATATTAATCATTTAAAATGATAGTGATAATAATATCTTCTACGAATTATAGGTAGAAGTAATATATTTGACCATTGTAGTACAAAAGGGAGAAGGGAGTAAATGGGATTAAATGATCATAAGATTCTTATATATATTTTTGGAAACAGACATAAGTAAAAATTTAATGAGCTATACACTTAAGTTGTTTTGTACTTTACTGTATATAAGTTATCTTTAATAAAAAAGGGAAATGGAAAATTGTTGATATGTCAGCAGACAAGTTATGGAAAAATTCCTTGAAATTATTTGTACATGGGATTCAATTTGACAACATTCCTCCTTTCTTCTACTTACACTCTTAACATAAGGCCTATATGACTATTGATTCAACAAATATTGAGATTCCCACTATATGCCACTAACTGTGATAGGCACTGGATTATAGAGAGATTGAGATAATTCATGTTTATCATTAACATTTCTAATATTAGAAATATTCAGAAATGAATAAATGATAATGGTCAGTGAAGTTTTCTGAGTAAAAGAGAAGCAAATTGGAGTTAACAAACATCACGGTGGATGTAAGGATGGGGGGACAGAGTCAGATGATATGATTTTCTCTCGGTTCTGTACTGCCTAAGCTTACTGCTTTAGCCCTGCTTTTCTAGAATTTTCTTTAAAGAAACAAATTAATGATTTTCTAATGCCCTCTGGATATGAATATTAAAGATGTCCTCTAGGCAACCTTGGTGCCAAGAGGAAAGGAATGGTTGATATATTCTCTTTCTCTCTCTCCCTCTAATAAGGTAAACAAAAGTGGCTCAAATTTGTCAGAATACCAGTTGTGGATCAGACTGCTAGAGAGAGTGTCAGCCTTTGTAGTAGAGTGACTCAGGATGCCATTAGCATACTGGTCACTGGACTGAATGCAGTGCAGTGGGTATGGGGTCATAGTCAAGAGGTGAGACGAATTTTCTGTTGTTAAAGCAGCTCTGCAGTTTCTCTTTTTCCTTCGGTTGTGATAGATTAAGAAGATACTGTCTGATGATTAATGCTATTAAAGATAAATTACTTCTTGGGTCTATTTGGGTTGTTTTCCTATAGATTTCTCCCTTCAATCAGCAATACCTTGTAATATTTGGAATAGGCAGAATTTCAGGATAATCACTAAATTCTGAAATAAAGTCATTCATTCAGTTAGCATTTACTGAGTTCCTAACGTTTGTTAGCCACTGTGTTAATTATTGGGGTATAAGTATAATTAACTGTAGTTTCAACTAACTTTACCTTTATAGGCAAAGATGGACAAAGAAAAATAAAATGAAGTGACACATATGAGAATTCATTAGGAACTAAATGCTAATGGGACCCAAAAGAGGAACTAATTAATTCTATGTGAGAAATCAGGGAAGGCTTCACTGATGGATGTCATTTGAAATGGATATAGGGGAAGAAGTAGGAGTTCCCCAGACATTATAGGCCATTCTAATGGAAGGAAACAACAGGTGCAAGACATGAAAACTTAAAATTTTTTTATCTGGCCAGCTATAGGTAATCTGACACATGGGATGTATGTCAGGCAGTGGTAGGAAATAAGAATTAAGGCTAGGAAATGAAATGGAGGTCAATTGTCAAGGGCATTGAAAATCATCATAATGGTGGATCATCTATAATAACTACTGAACCACCCAGGGTTTTTTTGTTCCTCAGGATTTTAGGCATATATAAAACAGCTGAATAAAGACAGATATGCAACAACCTGCAACTAATTTAATTATTAATATAATTCAATATAATTCATTTGTGTGTATTTACTTTTGTATTTTAATTCCAGTGTAGTTAAGATACATTGTTATATTAGTTTCAGATGCATAATATAGTAATCAATGGTTACGTATATTACTCAGTGCTTATCAAAATAAGTGTAATCTTAATCTCCTTTACTTGTAACCCATTTTTTGTAAATGTTATTGTTAGAAATTTAAAAGATTTAGGAAAATACCAAGAGTAACATTACAAATACCCTTGTTTGCTGCCCAGAATTAACAACCATTAATATTTTGTTATATCTGCTTCTGTTTGTTTGTTTGTTTGTTTGTTTTGTTGTTGTTTTAAGAAAGAAGGCATTACTTAGGTGGCCTGGGTTGCTCAGTTGGATAAGGGTCTGACTTTGGCTCAGGTCATGATCTCAGGGTCCTGGGACAGGCCCGGCATCGGGCTCTCTGCTCAGCAGGGAGTCTGCTTCTCCCTCTCCCTCTGCCCCTGCTTGTGTACCCTCTCCTTCTCTGTCTCTCTCAAATAAATAAATAAAATCTTAAAAAAAAAAAAAGAAAGAAAGAGGGCATTGCAATTTATATTTGTTTTCTTAGGGTGCTGCAACAAATTACCACCAATTGGGTGGCTTAAAACAACAAAAAATTGTTTTCTCATTGTTCTAGAGGCTGGAAGTATAAAATTAAGATGAAATCAAGGGCTATGCTTGCTCCAGTCTCTAGGCGTCAGAATTCTTCCTTGCCACTTCCAGCTTCTGATATCTCTAGGCATTCCTTGGCTTCTTTGGCTAGTTACTACACCACTCCAACCTCCGTCTTTATTTTCACATTACTTTGTCTTCTGTGTGAAGATTTTCCTCTTCTGCTTCTAATGAGGACACTTGTTGGATTTAGGATCCACTGGGTAATCCAAATGATTTCATCTCAGGATTGTTAACTTATACCTACAAAGACCCTTTTTCCAAATGGTTTGGATATAGACATAAATTCGGGGGGTGGGGCAAGGGAACCATACAACCTACTACATAGCTATAGCTAAAATTTCTTTTATTTAAAAAAGCAAGTCTCATTTCTTATCCCCACTTGACAAAGGTTGCATGTTTCTTTCTTGTCTATGTACATACTGTTTTATAACATTTATTTTCACTCGTATAAAACCATCTAATATTTTTCTATGTGTGTATAGTTTGGAATTTACAAAAACATCATCCTGTATAAAATAGTATCCTAAAATTTGCCTTTTTATCTCAGTGTTATATATTTTTATAACTGTGTAATTTGGGAAACTAAAACTAGCTATTCTCTAAGTCTGTTTCTCTTATTTGTTTTTTATGAATCAATATAGACTAGGTCCCCCAAAACCTTAGTTATTTAACACATACAATAGTTATTTTTTTACTTCTGCTACACAACCAGCTGGGTCAGTAGCATGCTATGCTCTACAAATGTGCTCAGGGCCCAGGTTGAAGAAAGTTTCACCAACTTGGCCTCATACCCTCTGAACATCAAGGCCTCCTCATTTACCACAATAGGAAAAAAGAAAGCTATAGGGTTTCACACAAGTAGTAAAATGCTTCAAAATAGAAGTATCATTTCCTTTCATAAGTTATTGGCCAGAAATACTCACATGTCTCACCTAAATGCAAAGAATGTATAGTCATATGTCCAGAAGAAAGGAACTGGATACAATGAGCAATAGAAATCTGAAATACTTTCCTCTTATGCCATCATATATATTTACTGCATTATACTAATTATAGAGGAATATACCACATTCCCCTATTGATGGACATTAGGAATTTCCATTTTTGACTTTGCAAATAATGCATTTGACCTTGGTGTATGGTAACTTTTGTCCATATGTGAAAATTTCTCCAACTCATGACTAGAAGTGGGATTGTTGGGGCATAGGTTATACCTATTATTTATTTAGTGGGGGACTACCATATTGTTTCCAAACAGGATTTAAAAAAAATATATTTATTTATTTTAGAGTGAGAGGAGGGGCAAAGAGAAAAAAAGAGAGAATCTTCAGCAGACTCCCTGCTGAGCACAGAGCCCAAAGCAGGGCTGAATCCCAGGACCCTGAGATCATGACCTGAGCCAAAATCAAGAGTTGGACACTTAACCAACTGAGCCACCCAGGTGCCCCTCCAAATTAGATTATTAATTTCCATTCTCACCAGCAGTATATGAAAATACCATTTTCCTTATGCTTTTATCAGCCTTTAACATTATCATGCTTTTAAAATTTTCATCAGTTTGGTGGAAAGGGCATCTCACTGTTCCTTTAATTTACTGTTCTCTAATGACTAGCTAGGTCGAACATCTAGCTAGATAGATTAGATAGATGGATAAGTAGTTTTTTTTTTTTTTTTCCAATTTAACTTAACAGATATTTACCGAACACTTACTGTATACCAGAAACTGTGCCAGGAGCTAGGAAATAGCATTAATCTCCAATTTCAGGCAATAAATCTGGTCCAGGGATGTGTTGGAATACAGGAAGGATCAAGTAGGTTAAGGAGGTCCTGACAGATTCAAAGTGAATGTGACCTCACAGACAGCACTAATGAATAAGATTATGCGATCATCCTAGGGTATTGTTTACTCTGAGCCACTCTCCTCTCCAAAGCATCTTATAACCCCAGATGATAGTTATGTATGTATTGGGGGAGGTCAGTGATGAGGGGTGTCTCTTAGTATATTGAGGCCTAGCTAAGGGTAATTTAGATCACTGTTTCACACCCTGTGGAAGTTAAAATCTAAGATTTCTGTGCAGTTTTCATGGGGAAGACCTCACATTTTCATGATCACCTCTGTGTTTGTGTTCTTACTTGTATAATTGCTTCTATTTCACACTGCATTGAATCATGTAAAATTTCTTTCTCTCTTTACATACCGTGACAGATTCCTGGCTATTTACCATTCATTCTGTTCATTTTTCTTTTCTTAGTTGTAAAATCCTTGATTTTATGGGTCTATCACTTCCTGGTAAAAACTGCATTCTCCCTACTTTCTTGTAGCCAGAGAAATGTAAGCAGAGTGTGCATCTTGTGGGAAGCAAATATCTTTTAAAGAGGTGTCATATCATGTTTTGTCTTTCTCTTTCCAGAAAGCTGGAATATGAGCATATTAGCTGGAATTTCAGCAGCCATCTTAAACCATGAGGTAGCATGCTAAGAGTGATGCGTAGCAAAACAGAAAAAAACAAAACAAAAACAAAAACCCTAGGTTCTGATAATGGGAGAGTCACCATACCAATTCTGGAGTACTTAATTCCAGGTTTTTTTTTTTTATATATATATGAGAGAAAAATAAACTTCTATTGTGTTTAAAACATTGTATTTATTTTTCTGTTTCTCACTCCCCAAAAAGGGAGGATACACACACTACACAGTATATAAAATCAACACCATAATTCCTTTAAAGTGTTTGTTCAGTGTATCAGAATTAGTTGAAGAAAGGATTTGCATTACAATAATGAAAACCAAATACCTTAAGGCTTAAAATATTTTCAAATCATTCCACCATAAGGGAATTTTTATTAGCCTCTCAAATGCATATAATCATCCTTACCTGTACTTAACACCATCTCTGTAGTTTCTTTTTTTGTGTACTTGGTGGAAAACTCAAATTCCACTCATTTGCTGGTATCAGAAACTACAGTTGTTTTTATTGCTTGGGTTTTTGCCATCCAAGTTTTGCCATACCCAAATTTATGTATTTCTCTAAGCATGAAAGGAAATCTGATGCTAGATTAATAGTATGATATATAAAATTTTTATCCCATTATACTTTAATAATAATAGTAACTAATATTTATTGAATACTCACTTTGTGATAGGCATCATGTAATAATCTACATTTTCCTTTTTCACTTTTATTTTATTTATTTACTTTTAAAGACTTTTTACTTAAGTAATTTTTACACCCAATGTGGGGCTCAAACTCACAACCCCAATATCAAGAGTCACATGCTCTACCGACTGAGCCAGCCCAGGCACCCCTCTCTTTTTCACTTTTTTAAGAAAAGATTTTATTTATTTATTAGAGAGAGAGAGAGAGAGAATGAGTGAGGGAGGGGCACAGAGAGAGAGAGAGAGAGAGAGAGAGAGAAGCAGGCTACCTGCTGAGTGGGAACCCCTGGATCATGACCTGAGCCAAAGGCAGACACTTAACCAGCTCAGCCACCCAAGGTTACCACCTTTTCACTTTTAAAGACAACTGTATTGGGGTGCCTCCGTGGCTCAGTTGGTTAAGTGGCTGCCTTTAGCTCAGCTCATGGTCTAAGGTCATGGGATCAAGCCTGCTCAGCGGAGAATCTGCTTCTCTCTCTGCCCCTCCTCTTGCACATGCTTGCTAGCTTGCTCTCTCTCTCTCTCTCAAATAAATAGATAAAATCTTTAAAAAATAAAAACAACTATATTGAGGTATAATCAACATAATATAAATCACACATATTTAAAGTGTACAATTTGATGTTTTGACATGCGTGCACATTCATGACACCAACTCTTCCCCCAGGCAACTACTAATCTTCTTTAACTCACTATAAATTAGTTTTCTGTTTCTAGAGTTTTATAAATAATGAAGCAAAAACTATGTACTCTTCTTTATCTGGCTTCTTTCATTCAGTAGAACTATGTGGAGTTTCACTGGTGTTGCATTTATCAATATTTCATTCCCTTTTATATATTTTATACATCTTCCATTATATAGACATACCACAATTTGTTTTCATTTCATCTGTTAATAGACATTTGAGAGCAACCCTATTTTAGTTATTACAAATAAGGCTTCATGAACATTCAGGTACAAATATTTGTTATATATGCTTTCATTTCTCTCAGGTGGATACCTAGGAGAGAGATGAGTGGATCATATGGTAGGCAAATACTTAATCATGTAAGCAACTGCTAAATACTTTCTAAAATGGCTGTACCATCTACATAAATAAATGAGTACACTGCTCTTCATTACCTGACCTCTATTATCTTTTTTATTTTTACTTTTTTACCTCTACTGTTTTGAAAACCATTATTTCATATATTTTGTCCCATTCTTTAGCTTTTTCATGCAGGAGTATAAATCTGATTCCTGTTACTTCAACTTGGACTGATGCAGAAATCTTTTTCTGTCTCATTTAGTGCTTGCAACCATGGTATAATGTAGGTAGTCTCCCTATATGGAGCCTGCTTCTCCCTCTGCCTCTCTCTCTCTCTCTCTCTCTCTCTCTCTCCCTGCTGTGTCTCTAATACATACATACATACATACATACATAAATAAATAAATAAATAAATCTTAAAAAAATCTAAATGAAGGTATATAAAAGAAGGTCTTTCACATAGTAAGTTCTAAATAAATATTTTTTTAAATAAATATTTTTACGTGAAAAGTTGGTTTTGATCCTAGGTCTCCATAATGTCAAAAAAAAAAAAAAAAAAGACTTTCTTTTTTTTTGTCACTCCACAAAGCTGATCAGCCATTTCTTTCTTTTCTTTTCTTTTTTTTTTTTTTTTTTTTTTTTTATTTTGTGCCTAATCTGTTTTCTTGCATTTGCCCAGTTATATTGACCAATTACACATCTGGAAATGTGAGAAAATGTATTATTATAGTTTAAATAATTAGCTAGTTGACTATTGGGTGATGTGATTTAAACATTTTTATTGAGGTTTGTTTTGGTATTTTTGTTGTTGTTGTTCATTTGTCTTGTTTATTTAGATTCCACATATGAGTGAAATCATATGGTATTTGTCTTTCTCCAACTCATTTCACTGAGCCTAACACCTTCAAGTCCATCCATGTTGTAGGAAATGGGAAGATTTCATTCTTCCTTATAGCTGAGTAGTATTCCATTGTGTGTGTATGTGTGTATGCACATCACATCCTTTTTATCCATTCATTCATTGATGAACACTTAGGTTGTTTATATATCTTGGGTATTGTAAGTAATGCTGCAATGAACATAGGGATACAAATATCTTTTGAATTAGTGAAGTGGAACAGCTGGATTATATGAAAGATCTATTCTTAATATTCTTAATTTTTCTGAGGAATTTCCCTACTGTTTTGCATAGTGTGACATCAATTTATGTCCCCATCAGTAATACATGTGGGTTCCCTTTTATCCATATGCTCATCAACACTTGGCGTTTCTTGTCTTTTTTAATATAACCATTTGAACAGGTATGAAAAGATATCTCATGGTGGTTTTGATTTGTATTTCCCTCATAATTGTGATGCTGAGCATCTTTTCTTTTTTTTTTTTTTTGTTGGCCATCTGTATTTCTTGTTGGGAAAAATGTGTATTTAGATTCTCTACCAATTTTTAATCTTTTTTATTGTTGAGTTATATGAGTTCATTATACATTTTGGATATTTCACCCTTCCCAGAAATATTATTTGCAAATATCCCACTAAGTGTGTTGCCTTTTTATTTTGAGTAGTTTCTTCACTGTGCAGAAGCTTTTTAGTTTGATACAGTCCCATTTGTTTATTTTTACTTTTGTCACCCTTGCTTTGGAATCAGATCCACAAAGATATTTCTAAGACCAATGTCTAAATGAAAATCTGCATTAAAACAATACATATACAGTAATTATAGTATTAAGTGAGACTGACATCTTTACAAAGTTACATGTTATATTACCCTATATTAAGGTTGTTAGATTTTTGAGGTGGGTGTTTCAAATGTCTTCTCTTAATTACCACTGTGTGACTGAGGCAAAATACAGACTCCTGCCTGCTCTTTGTGTCTCCTTGGATTTTTGGGGGGATTGTTTTCTTAATTTGCACTGAGATATTTATGTTCATAGAATCAGAAGCCCAGACAGGCTAGCGGTTGTTTTATTGTATAATAGTGGGGGTGTCTAAGTCTATTTCCCATATCCTTTCAGTTTTGGATATAATTTCTCATCAGAGGTAAATGGGCTTTGGTCTTTTCGCTTTATTCTCATCTCTTTTTATAATGATGATGATATGTTATTTGTATTTATAGATCATTTGTTGTGGGACAGTCATGACCTTAAATACTTAACAGTTCATTATTGCATTTATTCCTCAAAATAACTAATATTATTGGGCGCCTGGGTGGCTCAGTTGGTTAAGTGTCTGCCTTCAACTCAGGTCATGATCCCAGGGTCCTGAGACTGAGCCCTGCGTTGTGCTTCCTGCTCAGTGAGGAATATGCTTCTCACTCTCCCTCTGCCTCTCCCCCTGCTCATGCTCTCTCTATATGTAAATAAATAAAATCTTTAAAAAAACTAATATTTTCATTCTATGGAAGTGCAAGCTGAAGTTTAGGAAGACAAGGTAAGAATCTCAAGGTATAGCCAAGTGAGTCTAGAACCTTTTCTCCTAACCACTACACTACATTTTTCTTATTAAAAATGCAATGCATATTACTTTTGTAGAAATAATAAAAATATAGATAACAAAAATGAAGAAAACAAAAATTTCCTATAATTCAATTAAAAATGAATTAATTGTTGACATGTCAAAATTTTACTTTTTGTTTGTTTAGAAAGAAACAAAAAAGCAAAATTCGTGTACATATATTTTCTTCTTAAAAATTAGATATGAAACCATTTTGCAAACTTGCTTTAACTATCTTCCATTTGGCAATACATTCTGAATATTTTCCACACATTAAGTACTTTTGTATAAGATTCTTTTGAAGGAATCTCAGGAGATTATTGTTTGGATGCATCATAGTTTATTGTATCAATCCTTAGTGTTGAACAATTAAGTTTTACAATAAACACGCTGTAATAAATGGTTTTGTGTTTACTATGGTATTTGTAGGCCAAATTCTCATATGTGGAATTGAAGTTATGTATACTTAAAACACTTTTGAGCCATATTATTATTTTTTTTTTTAAGAGAGAAAGAGAGCACACAAACACAAGGAGGGGCAGAGGGAGAGTGAGAGAGAGGCTCCATGCTCAGCTCACGCCCAATGGTAGGTCTCAATCTCACAACCCTGCGATCATGACCTGAGTGAAATAAAAATCAAAAGTTGGACACTTAACTGACTCACCCACCTAGGCACTCCTAAGCCATATTAATAAAATTCCCTCCAAGTTCTGTCATTTAATACTCTTTCCAGCATAGTATAAATATGCCAGCCTATATGATTGTGTTCAAAATTAAGTAGTACCTTTTTGTTAATGATTTAGCTTTCTTCCTAAGTTAGATATTTTCAGGAAGACTGATGGCAATTTATAGTTTTCTTTCATTTTTATTTTTTTTCTTTGCAGTTTTCTGGTTCATGTCTTTCCTCCCTCCTCTTCCTCTCTCTGTGTCTCCCTCCCTCTCATAATGGTGATTTTTTTTTTTTTTGGTTGTGAGAGATTTTTTTTTTAATTAATAGACTTCTATAAACATGTGTGTGCAGACTTTGTGTGGACCTAAGTTTTTACTTCATTTGGGTAAATACTAATGAGCAGTGGGTCATACGGTAAGAATACATTTAATTTTCTAAGAATCCACCAACTGTCTTCCAAAGTGGCTGTGCCATTTTTCACTCTCATCAGCAATGAATGAGAGTTCTTGTTGCTCCATACCTCTACTTGCAGGCGTTTTGAATTTTGGTCATTCAAAAGGGTGATATCTCATTGTTGTTTTAATTCACAATTCCCTGAATTCATTGAATATCATATGACACATGATATTAACTATCTTTTTGTGTGCTTGTTCTGCTATCTGTATCTTCTTTGGTGAATCTTGGAGATATCTTTGCAGATCTCTCACCCATTTTTTTTAATATTTTATTTTTTCATGAGAGAGAGAGAGTGGCAGAGACATAGGCAGAGGGAGAAGCAGGCTCCTTGCAGTGGGCCTAATGTGGGACTTGATCCCAGGACCCCAGGATCAGGACCTGAGCCAAAGGAAGATGCTCAACCACTGAGCCACCCAGGTGCCCTTCTCACCCATTTTTTATTTGGGTTAAGTATCACTGTGCATTTTAAATACCTTATTCTTTTCTGGGTACCAGAAAACAAATATTTTACAAATACTTTCTCCCAATTTGTGACATATCTTTTCATTTTCTCCTTTGAAAGCTTTTTATATTGAGTAGCTTTTTCTGTTTTATAGAATTGAATATATTTTCCCATTTTATTATTTACTTTTCAGTTTTCTTTATAATATTTTTGATGTTCAGAAGTTTTGATTTTCAAATGGTCAAATCCACAAATTTTTTCTTTGGGTCTTATTTCTTAATAGTTAAATAAACAAAGACCTTTTCCTTTCAAGAGTAAATAACTAATTGCTCATTTATACTCTCTTTAAGGGCTCTGTAGCTCAGCTTGGCTTTTCTTTCCTTCCTCTTCTCTTCCACTCTCTCTCCTCGTCCTCTTTATCCTCCTCTTCCTCCTCCTTCTACAATCTTTAATCTGTTTTGGTTAATAAGTTTAAACATATGGTCTTAACGTTAGTAGTTTCTCAGTGATTATGTTTAGGCATCATTTGTTGAAAAATCTATTAATTCTCCAAGGAAAGGTTTTTTTTTTATCATATTGGATGATTCTTTTATTATTTTAAATCACTGGAATTTAAGCTTTATGAGAATAGGAACTCTATCTTTTTATTTCTCTGTATTCACAGAGCCTAGAATAGTTTTTGGTACACAGCAGACATTCAGTAAATTTCTACTGGATAATAAATAAATGAATAAACGAGTTCTTCAGAATTTTCTGTTCTATTTTATTACTATTTCTGTACCATTAGAATATTGTTTTAATACTTGTAAGTTTGTAGTATATTTTACTATTTTAACCCAAGTCCTGCTTTACTACTCTTCTTTTTTAAGTGTTTTTGAATGTTTAATGTGTTTGGAAGATGATTTTTGGAATTACTCTCTCACAGTCTAAAATTATCTTTGCTATTTTCAATGAAGTGTTAAATCTATAGAATAGTTTAGGCAGAGTTGACATTATAATATTAAGCCCTTCCTTTCCATATAGGAACATGGGGTGTTTCATCTTTTTCTGTTCATACTAGAGTTTGGGCAACTTTATGCAAGTTCTTTATTTTTTAAAGAAGTTTGGAGGTAGTTTCTATTTATATTGCTATATTGCTATTTATATTGCTTTTGAGCATTAGAGTTTTTTTTCTTTTATATTTTGGAATTGAGTTTTGCTGACGTATGGGAAACTATTTACTCTTATTGTAGGTTCCATTTATATTAAAAGATTTTATAAGGCCAATAGTGTTTCTGTGAACTGTAGGCATCATTCAGTGCCCTTGCATATCTTTAGATTTATTTATTTTATCTTCTAGATAAAATAAATTATTTATTTCATCTACTAGAGGCAATGAAAAGCATTAAAAAAGACCTTAGAAACATAAGATCTGAAATCAAGTCCTGCCCGTCACTCCTATGACATGACAAATTATTGAGGATCATCATTGGCCCTCAATTTACTAATATGTAGAGTGAAATAACCTGTTGAGGACCTGAGAAAAATAATGGTCATAACTTTTTTATCAACTATAACATTATGTAATATTTTGGATAACTGTTTATTAATTTGGGATCCCCAAATAATATTTATTATAACATTTATTATTTTAATAATATTATATTATTAGTATATTAATAATATTATAATAATATTTATTATACTTATTAACATATACTTATTAATAATAAGTAATAAGTAATTATTATGCTCACAAAAATCTTATAAAGTAAATACTGTTACTGTCCTCACTTTCATATGGAAGCTTAGAGTAGTCTTTAGAAGTAGTGTAATATAGTGGTTAATGAGTGAGAGCTTGAAGCCTGGCTGTCTGGTTTGAATTCTTACTCCCCAACTTACTCACTATATGAGTTTGGACATATTTTTTAACCATTCTGAGCATCAGTTTTTTTACTCATAATATGGGGAATAATAATAATAATAATGTATACTACATAAGTGGCTTTCTGTTTTTTTGAGATATTTAGAATAGACATAAAAAGTGATGAGTTAATATGCACATAAGAAGTGATGAATAAATACGAGCCAAATTACTGACCTGTGCTTCTTTCTTCAAGGGCAGAAATTCTGTGATAGTTATAGAGGCATATGTGTTGCAGGATCACCCTAATGGCTTAAATGAGTACCACAGGATCAGAATCTCTCTTCCTTAATCAAATTCTTCTTGTTTTTCAAAGTTTATTTTATGTAACCAGATTAAAGAGAGGCTTATATGATTCCATTGATTATGGTCACAATTTAGATGGCATATTCGGATCAGTTAGAGCAAAGTCTGAGTAGCAGCCCTGTATCTCTTAAATTCTTACCTGCCACATCTAATCTCTTAGAAAATCCAATTGGCTTTTCTACCAATACTGCCCTTGACTGAACCACTATCATCTCTCGCTTGGATTACTGTAATAGCCTCATAATTCATCTTTCTGCTTATACTTTTGCCTCACTTTGGTCTATTGCCAAAACAGTAGCCAGGGCTATCCTTTTAAGACATGAGTCTGATTGTGTCATGCCTGTGCTCAAAACTCTCCAGTAACTTTCCACTTTACTTTAAAAAAAGAGAGTATCTTAAAATAATTTAAAACAAACTACTTAATCTGGCTGCCTGTATCCTCTAAGATCTTATCTCTTACTACTTTGTCCCTCACAGTTTTCCTGCTACATTGACCACTTGCTTTTCCTTGACTATTCAGGGCATCCTTCTATTAATCTGTTCCTTCTGTCTAGAATACTCCTTCCTCAGATAGATGTTTGGCTAAATCCATTCCCTCATTTAAATTTTTACTGTAAACAAACTTTCACTGATACAGTACATAGTATATGAAGGCCCTTAATATTTAATATTGATTTTAATAGTGCATTTGTTAGCATTATAGAATAATGAAATTGTTAAGTTTGATAGTCACATAATGAGTATCTAATATATCCTTCATGTTCCAGAAAAGTTTATGACCATGTAATTTTATTTCTTTATTATTTATATCTACCACTCCTGGAAAGAATGTAAGATATTTACATTAAAAACAATGAAGAAACACCAGCAAAAACTCCATGATGATATAATAGGACCATTGAAATGAGGATAAAATAACCAGCAGTAAGAAATGAAAGGAAGAATAAATGTAAAACTGAACTGTGCTTCCCAGTAGCCAAGGCAGAAAAGGGAATACATTGAATTAGGTAGTCCTTGCTGAAACACAATCTATGGGTAATCAATATCAGTGATCAAATGTGCTTGTCTAATATAGATTCCTGCCCTCCTCTAGACATGTATCAGCATATTTTGTCCTTGGGATACACATGGGAGTCTGCATTTTTTGCAAGCTCCTTAGGTGATTTTAATGTACAATGAAGTTTACAACCTTAAGAGGTACATGCACATGTGAGATTCTGAATAATTGCCATCAATAGTGGGAAAGGGTTTACAATAGCGATTAAATTAACTTTTGCAAATGAAGTAACTTGTCACAGGTCACACAGATAGTTGAGCCTAGACCAAAAGTTGTTTCCTATCATCCAGCCTTTTGTTTTTTTCTGCTACACCTAGTCATCGTAGTATACTTTATCATTCAACTTGCAGTGGTGATCAGATTGAATTGGCTGATGTCAGACTACTAGTAACAAGTCTTACATTCTTAGCCTATGCGACGGTCCCTTTTTCTCATATATATCTGAGATATATATCCTACATGTCATCTCTCTGTTTAAAAAGATTAACTGTGTAAAGTGTGTCACATGACCTAGTACACAGTGCTCAATATAGCTTATGCCCCTTTGTATATTCCCAGCCTCTTGTGTATTACAGACTAAACTTCAGTCTTTTTGCATCACTTACTGTTCCCCAAATACATGCTCTGCATTCCTTCTACCTTGCTTTTTCTTATTCTGTTTTCTTCATTTAAATTGTCCCTATCCCTCATCATCCTAGCTAATTAGACTTTAAATACCAATGTGGGGTCTAAAAAAAGTTTTTTTTTTTATTCGTGCTTCATCTATTATAAAGAATACTGGACAAAGAGGAAGAATACTTGAGAACTAGTCTTAGTTTTAGATTTCCCAGGTAATCTAAGATATATTTATTTTCTCCAGACCTTGATACCAGCTATTAAAATGAAAGTACTAACTAATCTTCTAAGGTCTTCTCCTTCTAGAACATCCTCAGGTCATGCCTTCTCTTGCAATCTTCCCAGAACTCTCTGATGACTTTGTTAAAGTGAAACTTACCAATTATTATGTAGACTTTAAAGACTAGCTGATGTATCTACATTTTATTTATTTTTGAGTATAGCCTACACACAAAGATCTACATTTTAAATCACCCAAATACACATAGCAATATTTGACATGTATATTTGTGTCTAATCAATAGAATATTTAGCTATATTGTTTCCATCCCTTTAAATGATTTAAACTTACTAAAATTAAAAATATAACATTAGTTGTATTCATGTCCTCATGCAAGTATACAATCACAGATGATATGTCTCTTCAGACTGGGGGAGGTCTTTCTTTAACTCATTTTCTTGATCTACTTGAGAGTCCCTAGGAGAAATAAAAGGAAAATTGAATCTCCTGCAAATAGAATGGTTGGCTAGAGAGGTGGCAGGTGTGCATCTCTTAAGCCTGATAGCAGTGTACATAGAGAGCCTAGCACATAGTTAGGCTACTGAGCTAGCACTTGTAGACATTCGTAGAATGATAAATTTGGGCAACATAAATGCATTTATATGAATTATCATTCCAGACTTATACCTGCAATATCTCCAGTCTTCACAGTAACCCTATTAGGTTGGGATCATTCATGTGTTCATTTTGCAAATGAAGAAGCATAGTACATTTTATGCGTGGTGAAACCAAAATTCTGACCCAGGTCTGTTTTCTGCAAAGATTATGTTCTTTCACCTCATCAGATGATTTTGGAGTTTATCAAATAGATTAAAATCATATCTCCTTGTTGAAGGTAAGGGTATTGGGTGGGACTGGTTAGTGGTAGAGACAGTGTTTTCTGGATGAGCCTTTGGAAAAATGTCAAACTTGCTATATATGGAAATTTCAGTTTGTCATAAGAGAACACATTATAAGATAGTCAGGATCAAGAGTATGTAAGAGTCTCTTTCCAGAGAAATTCTTCCTTCCTAGCCTCAGTGTACTGAATATTTGCACGCTCCAAAGTTATGGATTTGGAAGATATTAAAAGAGAATCTGGCCGTATTTGAGGCACACATAGTGGAGAGAACAAAGCATCTGAGTTCATTTTTTCCTCATGCAAGTGATGTAAACTTTCCTAGCCTCCACTTTCTCATCTGAAAAGCCAGACAAATAATAAAGGATTATGTTGATGAAAATTTCCATAGTATTACAGGATAATAAGTCTTTGTGAGGTCAGACACATGTTCTCAAGAATTCAAATTGAAAGAGGAAACAAACAGTACCATAATAATAGCTTTCAGATGAATAATACTGTTTTTGAGATACCTATCATTTCTCTATCCCCCACACACCCTTTGAGAAGAACTTGTCACAGCCTAGAAGAGACAACCCTATGGACCAAGTGACCTCAACTCTGGAATAGACCAGGAATAGTTATCTAGTCCAAGCTGAAATCAGTCACATTTCTCTTTCTGGAAATTAGGGAATTTGTTGGTTGACTATGAAAAACAACTAGAAAGTCTGATTAATTTGGGCTGAAGGACACCATTTTGTAAAGGCTATGATGTCCATATGGAAGTAGTTGAGCAGAAAAGCCTAAGGAGAAGAATGAAATGAACACATCAGAAATGAGAAACTGTGAGGCTGTTCCTATAATTAAATAAAGGGGAATATTGTGTTCACCATTTCTCCTTGCTTTCCTGCAAAAATAAAGTAACTAGATGTAGCAGAAAATAAATAAATAAATAAATAAATAAATAAATAAATAAATAAATAAATAACATTTGAACCTTTGTCAAAAAAAAAAATATCTCAAAGAGTGAGAGAATGAGAAACTACTTGACTGTTTTCTAATAACCATGAAGCCCATTTGTGAGTGGGGTGCTGATACTGATATCTTTAACATTCTTAAGATAAACCCCACTTGTCTGAAAGGAGCATGAGTGGGTTTCTGATCTTTACAAACCAGCAATCCCTAAGCTTTCATTATAAAGGTTATCGTGTATCTTGGAAACAGTAGCTCCTTGGTATTGCAAAGGCATTTTCCTAGATTGCTTAGAGCCAAAAAGTCTACAGCTATAGGATCTTCTTTGCTCAGTAACTGAACAGATCCCTTCCTTGCTTTATAAAGCCTCATGTAAATCAAATAATAACATGAAAGATGACTTAGTCCATGTGGGCTGCTACAACAAAATAGCATAGACTAAGTAGCTTGGAAACTATGGAAATGCATTTCTCATAGTTCTGCAGTTTGGGAAGTCCAAGATGAAGGCTCCAGCAGATGTGGTGTCTGGAGAGGGCCCACTTCCACATAGATGGCCATCTTCTCACTGTAACTTCAATTGGCAGAAGGGGACAGGAAAGCTTCCTGGACCTCTTTTATGAGGGCACTAATCCTAAGGGCAGAGCCCTCAGGACCTTATAACCTCCCAAAGGCCCAACTTCCTAATTTCATCACTTTAGAGATTAGAATTTCAACAAATGAATTTGGTGGGAGTCGGGGTGGGGGAAATATAAACATTCAATTTATACTACTCTGCCCCCTGGATCCCCCAAAATTCATGTCCTTTTCACATGCAAAAATATATGCATTCCATTTTAATAGTCCTAAAATTCTTAACTCATTCCAGTAGCAATTTAAAAGTCTGAATCCAAAGTCTTATCTAAATATCATCTAAATCAGGTATGTTAAAACTCAAGGTACAATTCATCCTGAGGCAAATTCCCCTCCAGCTGTGAACTTGTAAAATCAAACAAATTATATGCTTCTAAAAATACAGTGGTGGGACAGGTGTAAGATAGACATTCTCATTCCAAAAGAGAAAATAGGAAAGAAGAAAAGGGTAACAGGTCCCCAGAAAATCCAAAAGCTTAAGACTGAAGAATAATTTCTGATTCAAAGCTCTGCCCTTCAGACCCACTGGGACAGAGTTCCTGCTTTCTGGACACACTGAGGCAAGGTTTGGGTCTCCAAGGTTCTGGTGGCTCTGTTCCCGTGGCTTTGAGTGGCCCTTTTCCATGGCTTTGCTGGGTGCTAGTGATCCTACCAGGGCAGCTCATTCTTTACTGCTCCTCTAGCCAATGTCCTAGTAGAGGTTCTCATTGGTGGTCTTGTCCCTGTTGTGACCCTCTCAAGGGGGTTCCTTCCTTCAAAATCTAGGTGGAGGTAGCCATGATCCCCATTCTTTGCTGAGTGAAGCTCACTCCTGTACCACAGCCCACTGGAGGTGTACCTGTGGCAGCCAAGGAGAGTGGCACTAAAATGTGGGAAGTAGAGCCTGTTACATGAAGCTTGATGTGAGGCAGGGACAGCAGCAGCCCCTTTGAAATTAGGCCCTTGCACTATATGCTTGTGATGGAAAGGACAGCCCCAATGATCTCCAAAATGCCTTCAGGGCCATCCTTCCATTGTTTTTGGACAACACTTTCTGGCGTCTGTTTAGTTGGCTGATCCATACTGATCTCCTTATCAAATTTGGCACACTCTTGTGTTTTCTCCTGAACAAGTTTTTTTCATTTCTTTCATATGGATAGGTTGAGAATTTTCCAAGTTTTCAAGGCCTATTTCCCTTTTGATTAACAACTGCATTTTTAAGTCCTTTCTTTACATGCATTTACTAAAAGGTTACAAGAAACTAAGCTACCCTTTCAACACTTGCTTAGATGTTTCCTCAGCTGAATAACTGATTTCAATTGTTTGCCAGTTCTGTCTTCCACAAAACAGTAGCACAGGGACACGATTCAGTAAAGTTCTTTGCCCTTTATAACAAGGATTGTCTTCCCTTCCGTTTTCAGTAATATATTTGTTAATCCTGTCTGAGATCTCATAAGAATGGCTTTTATTGTCCATATTTCTCCCAACATTCTTTCCCCAACCAGTTAGAAATTCTCTAAGGAGACTGTGGTTTTCTCTGCAGCTCTCCTCTCTCCTTCTGAGCCTTTAGCAGCCCCTTCGCAGCAGTGCAGGCTTTTTCTAGTGTGCACTTCAAAACTTTCAGCCTCTATCCAGTACCCAGTTATAAAGCCACTTCCACAGTTATTAAATATTTATTACAGCAGCACCCCACTCTGGTACCATCTTTATTTCTTCGTCAATGCGGGCAGCTATAACAAAATACCATAGCCTGGGTAGCTTATAAACAATAGGGATGTATTTCTCACAGCTTTAGGGGTTGGGAAGTTCAAGATAAAGTCTCCAGCAGGTTTGATGTCTGATAAGATCTGCTTCTTCATAGATGCTGTCTTCTCACTGTAACCTCACAGGGCAAAATGAGGCAGGGGAACTTTCTTGATTCTCCTCTTTAATAAGGAGGAGGTGAGGTATAAGGATATGATCCATCATCACCTTCCTAAGGCCTTACATCCTAATTCCATGACCTGAGGGTTAGGATTCCAACATAGGAATTGGGGACTGGGCAGAAATATTCCACCTGCAGCAAAAGGAGTGGAAAGACCTTTTACTGAGCTGGGTACAGGGGACCAGAAAGATGAATTCTAAACCTAACTCAATGTTGTATGATAAGAATAATAAACTTCTGATACTTTCTGAAACCAGTAATGAAAATATCAACTACATAATACAGTAGGTATTGATTATATTCATATCACATTTAACGGCATCATAAATGATTAACTGATTTCTTTTTAAGAAGCAATTAAATTTCCTATCAAGTATATATAACTCATCACACACATCAGTTTATTGAATCAAAGAGAAACTTCAAACAGGTGCCAATGTTATCTAGAAATCATAAATAATTGCATTAAGTATAATTTATTGTGTAAGTTAAGAAGGGAGCCAGACTGCTTGGGTTCATGTATCAGCTCCAATAAAAATAACTTTTGGTTATTTAACCTCTCTGGCCTCAGTTTCCTAATCTATAAAATGACAATAGCAGTACCTATATTATACTGTTGTGAGGATTAAATTAGTTAATTTCTGTAAAGTGCTTAGAATAGTGTTGGCACATAGAAAGTGCTCAATAAAACTCAGGGAAATTAGTAAATTTAGTTCGACTTACTAAAACATTAGAGTCCATTGTTGAAAAAAATCCTGAAAAAACATTTAGTAATAACTATGTCTAACATTTGTAAGTTGATTCATGTATCATGAAAAGTTCTGTTAGCACATATTTTAATTTTTATAGTAACCCTATGGATTGGTCATTGCCCATATTCTTCAGATATTGAAAGTGAAATTCATGGAGGAGAAAAACAGCTATTTAGGAGTTATTTTAGATAGATAGCTGAACTGAAATATCCTTTATCCTACCTGCCACTTGCAGGCTATTGGGTAAAATAAAGTGGTTCAGAGTGTGATCCAAGTGACTTTTCTTTGTGGCTTCTGCTTATTTTCCAAGTCTCATCCATCTACCTATATTTTAGGCAGAGTTGTGTTTTGACAGTAGTCTATAATTGAGTAACCATTGGATTGCTCCCCTGTACCAGCCTGTCTTCTTTAGCCACCATCTCAAAGATTCCTCAAGTGATAAATTCCAGCAGGTTTTCTGGCTAAGTAGCTGAGAGTGGATGGAGTCCATGGGTGTTCATCTGCAGGGAATCTTACATTGAACTTCTTATAGTGTACTTCTGTCTAATTTAACTCATCTGAAATCTGCTTTACTTCTTTCCTTCCCTTCTTCTCTCTACCACCCCCCACCCACCACTTTCTTTTTCTCTCACTTTTTTACTCTCTTCCCATTTGGCTACTGTCCTCCTTGGTAGAAATGTGTTTACTTAAAAAGACTATGCCTTATAGCAGAAAGAACAGGGCTTGTTTTAGTCCTTATTTACCATAAATTATAATAAAAGAATCATTATAGAGTTAAATTAGCTTATATTAAGTCAGCTGAGTACTTTCCTTTGTGAACTCCCTTAATCCTTACAATGTGTAGCAGGTACTATTTTTTTTTTAAGATTTTATGTATTTATTTGAGAGAGAGAGAGAGAGAGAACAAGCATGAGTGGAGGGAGGAGCAGAGGGAGAGAAGCAGACTCTCCACTGAACAAGGAGCCTGACTCAGGGCCTGATCATGGGATTCCAATATAATGACCTGAGCCCAAGGCAGATGCTGAACTGACTGAACCACACCCAAGTGCCCCTATATCATATTATTATTAACAGCATTTTATGGTCAGAGAAACTGACCCTCAGAGAGACTGAGACTCAAGATCTCCTGAAGACTGTATTTGTGTTCCTTCACTATCACTCTTTCCCTCTGTGTGATATTAGTTAAGTCACATTTCCCTATGGGAACCTCAGTTCCAGTAATATAAAATAAGGGAATAAAATTAACAGTCCCTAAGTTTATTTCTACCTCTAGCAATTTAATACCTCTTATGTTGTAAGAATTATCTCCAAAATAGAAAATCTAGGTATTTCAAAACTATTAAGACATGTGTCAAAAGTGATGATATTTTTAAAGTTAAAAAAAAAGTGCATTTAAAAGATAGGAAAAACATCATTGTTCATCAATTTCCAGAGTTCTTTTTTTACAGATGTCAATACAAAGTTAAATGCTACAATAATTATATAGTGTAGATTTTCTCATAATTACTACTCTTTCTTTGGCTTGCTCTACAAAGAAAGGGGGAAAAGGGTAGAAGAAAAGAGGAAAGTTCACCTTGCAATGAGGAACTGACTGCCTACTTTTCCTCTGAGAGGAAATCAGCATAGGATCTAATTGTTCCACAGCCAAGAATAATTTGAGAGTTCCTAACAGAAATAATGCTATAAATTGAGGTTTATTAATTAGCGAATGTCCACTTTACAATGGATAGTGATACATCTATGGACCTTTCTTTTGTTAATACTTAGCTACCAGGATCTGAGCACCTATTATATACCACAAATAAACAAGGCATGGTTCTTGTCCTCAAGGCGCTCCCAGGAGGAGGGGTATAATAGGTTGAGTTGTGAGCGTTAAAAAATAATTACCCAGGTGCAGAGTTCCAAAAAGACATTTTAACAGAGTATGTAAAACCACATAAGGAGCTAGCTGTCATTTCCATGGTTGAATAGGAGCACGCAAATGGAAGAGATAAGTCTTGAGAGATGGGTAGGGATGATCATATAGGGCACAAGCTGTCATGTTAAAGAACTTTGGAATTTGTCCTGAAGACAACAGGAAGCCATTTAAGGGTTTTTGGAAGGGATGATAGAAATTGTCTTGTGGAAGAAACCACTTTGGCCCCGGTACTATGCTGAAGCTATTAATGGAGGCCCGTGGATCTTCTGTTCAGAGAGCAGTTTATAAGAAAGCATACCAGCTTATCTCCAGTTTTGTTATCAAATTATATTTTAAAAATTATGACGCAAAGATGTCCTTTTATTATGTTTTTTTTTTTAAAGATTTATTCATTTATTTTAGAGAGTGAGCACGTGCATTAGAGGAGGAGTGGGAGGTGCAGAGGAAGAGAAGGATCTCAGGCAGAGTTTGCACTGAGCACAGAGCCAAAGGCAGGGCTTGATCTCAAGAGCTCGAACCAAGAGTTTAACCAACTGAACCAACCAGGCACCCCAATTAATGCCATATATCTAGCCTCTGTTTGTTTTTTGTTTATTGTTTGTTTTACGGTCTCAACATTGCAAAGAAGAGATTATTGCTTCCCATCTTACCAATTAAGGAACACAGAAGTCTGCTGAAGTTAAATACTGACTCAGGTCACAGAATAATGGCAGAACTGGAATTCAAACCCAGGTTCATGTGGCTCTGAAGTCCCTGCTCTTTCCCTTTGGTACATCTACAACTGCAGTCTAGATCTGGAACTTGGCTCCCAAACTTTTATTTCTAAGAATACACGAATTGCTAAAAGAGAGTTACAAGAATATTTACCTTCATTATATGATAACAAGCAAATGGTCACCAAGACCAGATAAAAGCATTACGAAAAAGGAAAACAGAAAAATTTTGGGCTGACCCTATGTTCCTGGCCAGTCTTCTGGAGATAAAGCCCCTATGTCAGGAAACTCATGAATAGTTAAGGATCTCAGTGGTGGATTCTTGATTGTAATTTCCCAGGAAGTTGTGCCCTCTCCCTCTTCTCAGGATAATTTTCCAGGAAGGAAGAAGGAGGGAGGAGAGACCAGGTACCCCCATGATCCAAGGCCGTTGGGAGGCAGTGCCAGCGCCTGCTGCTCTTCAGGGAGTGGGAGGCAACCCTGATTTAGCACGACCACTGCTGAAGGTTCCTTGGAAGCTGGCCAGCTAGCATCCTTCCTGGGGTTCTTATTTTGCAATCTGTTTGCAAATAGAAGGAATGCTGCCAATTTGGGGCATAGAATCCAGCAGAGATGATGATGATAATAACTCTGCAGTGGCCAGGCACTGGTGCTATCAGGGAACCTGAGGTGGAGGGAGGCTCTGTTGCTTTGAATAACAGTTCCTGGCCCTAATGGCCTTAGAGTGATGGGTGGGACTTTCAGCCCATTCTCCTCCTGGGCCGGCATCTGTTCCTTAGATTAATGGAAAGGCTGCCTGTTCTCTTCCCAAAATAAATACCTATTTGTTTTGTCTGAGCAAACTTGTCTCTGGCCCAGGTCAACTTCTTTTGACAGACTAAGAAAGAGGTAGAGATAGAGGCCTCTGAAAGGAATTTATGGAAGTTTGAATTTTGCCAAGTCTGTATTTTACTGCTTGGAGAGGGCTGGCTCAGGGTACTAGGTTAGACTGGCAAATTCAAAGGCAGACGGTCCTGCCTACACAGCAGCCTCCTGGCCGGAAGTCGGGGGTGGATCCAGATGGGAATCATATGCCTGTGCCATGTGTGTTTGCATTGGAGGGGAAAGAATCTCATGGCTGACAACTTTCTTAGGGCTCCATGCAGAACTCACAGGATGAGTGAAGAAGCTGCTGGGGTGGTTCTATGCCCTAAATTTTAGGAAATTGTAACAAGGAAAGGACTTGGGTACTTGAATCTGGCCCTGTCATCTCATTGAATACCAGACTAGGAAACCTAGACAACTCCAAAAATGCACTTTATCTTATTCCTGCACAGTTCATAGGGAAGCCGTTCAATCCCACTGTCATACTTTTTCAGTTCCACCCTTCCTTTCCATTCCAGGATTCAGATTCAGTGAATGTTTAAGCACCTACTAAATGTTGGAAACGAAGCGCTATAGGAAGGAGGACTTGTTCTCTCCATCTTATAGAGAAACTGAAATTGTTGGCAGAATCAGGATTCTCTGTTCCATATCCTCTGTCATCCTGTGCTTACCTTTTGAGCTTCATGTCTTACAAATTCTCCAACATACTCTGAAGTCTCAGCCATAACTACACTCTTTTTAATTTCCTGATCATTCCATCTTTAACCTGTGTCCCTTGCCCAGACTTTTATATTTATATTTGTCTGAAACTCTCTCCTCCTCCCTGGATCCTCATCACCCCCAGTTTCCTGCCCCCAGTTTTGTTTGTTTGATAAATTCTACTCATTTTTTACACCTCAGCCTAGCTATCTTTGACTTCAAGAGCTTGTATTTAGCATATAGAATGAGCTCAGTAAATATTTAAAACTAGGTGAATAAAGCAAGCTTCTCTTATCCAGATGTGAGACAAAGGAACAGAAATTTGGGATCAGGGACACCTGGGTTGCTCAGCAGTTGAGCATCTGCCTTCGGCCCAGGGCGTGATCCTAGGTCCTGGGATTGAGTCCCACATCGGGCTTCCCATGGGGAGCCTGCTTCTCCTTCTGCCTGTGTCTCTGCCTCTCTCTGTGTGTCTCTCATGAATAAATGAATAAAATCTTAAAAAAAATTAGGGATCAGGCAAAAATTAGAAATATCAGAGGGTAAGAGTCAGAGTCTAGAGAAGAGATGAGCTGCCTTGAATTTTTATGGAATGCATTTGATCTTGTGCATAGATAGGGAAGGAATCATTAAAAATGCTGACCAGCTTGGATATCTAGGGTAAGATATTGGGTCTTTTGGCCCTAAGACCAGATCTAATGTGGAGTCTAATGTACCACTTAGTTGAAAGTTTCTATCATTTTCAGCAAAGCCAACAATATATTTTTTCTGGAGTCTTCATTGCATTTGTGACATTGACTGAGGTTGCTGCTGACAGTGTTGATGCACAAGAGCTTCTGCCTTAACTAAGTTCATCTCCCAAGGACTTACGCCTTCACTTTCTGGCAGCTAGGTGCCTATTTTTCCACTTTGATAAGCCTGGAGAATTCAATTCAATTTCTCTGAGGGTTTTATCCTCCTATCTACCCACTACAGGCAACTCACAGGGCCATGACCTTTTCATGGGGAAGTTGTTATATAAGAATATTTTAAAATCTCACAGAGTTACAGATGTCAAAACTATTAAAAGCCTTAGAAGTCATTTAGACATATTCCTATCAATGGGAATGAGGTCACATGGAAAAGCAGTGGTTAAATAACTCAGTTGCTGTGACTCTTTGTGTGACTTTCTCCATGGTTCCACAACCATGGTCATTAAATTTGATGTGGGGCGAGATGGGGAGGAACTGCCTAACTGTACAATTAGAGTTACCAAAAATATGACTGGCTTTGGAGTCAGATAGACTCAACTTTGAATCTTGACTCCATCTCCACAAACTTTGTGACCTCAGAAATGTGACTTAATGTTTCTCTGTTT
Organism: Canis lupus familiaris; assembly: GCF_011100685.1. Lineage (NCBI taxonomy): Eukaryota > Metazoa > Chordata > Mammalia > Carnivora > Canidae > Canis > Canis lupus. The sequence continues at coordinate 11,803,295 of NC_049236.1, forward strand.
TCCCAACTGTATACTACAGATATTGATGTTTACATGGTTATTAGGAAGAATACTGATGAGTGCAAAACGCCCAAAACATAGTAGGCGTTAGCATAGTACGGCAGTGGGTAGATTGTTGTTTGTTTTTTCAGATACTTTGGAAAAATTGGGATAATTGAAACATTTTTGAGGGCCCTGGTTGACAAATCATTTATCTTGAGAATGCACAGTTACTCTGGTTCCTTTCAGAGACTTTGAGTTGTCATTCTTTAGACAAAGATATGTTGTCAGAGAAATTCATCATTGCCTGACGTTTGGGCTTTGTTTACATTGCTTCACTGAGTCACTACTAGGACTCCCAAGTGGTTTTGGAGGTTTGAAGATTTCACAGGACTTCAGCAAACTATATATGTCTTTCTATATGACAGCCTTTGAGCCACTGAATGAACTGCTAAAATTTACTTGAGATCTGCCACAACTACTGAGAAAGGAGTTCTAAGGGGTGAGGTGCACCATCTAAAAAGTGCCACACTCGGGCATTTTCCATTGGAAAATCAGAGTCACATGCAATCTAACATCTATATTTTCTGGGGTAATGGAAGTAGTTTGGACTTGGAATTAGGAAGCCTGAGCTCCAGTCTCATGTTGTTTTTCTTGTTGTTGTTTGTTTTTACTGATCAGACTTCCATCCTAGATAGGTTACTTAACTTTACTGTGGAGCTTGATTCTAGGATCCTTCCCTACACTGTACTGTTTCATATCTCTATTCCTATGCCTATATTTTTTTCTGTCTGAAATGTTTTACATCATCCCCGATCCCTACCCTTTACCTAGAAACCTCTTCTGTCCTTAAAGCATTAGGTCAGGAAGGGCCTTTTTATAAAAGACATCTCTAGTCTACCTGACTGGGATTGGTCCTGTCCTATGATGTCACCAACTCCATTGCTTCACTCTGCCAGGTCCTGGTAATGTGCATCATTGACAACTATTTACATCTATCTCTTTCCTTATCTAAGGCCCTTGTGTGTGTGTGTGTGAGTGGGGCGGGGGGGTTACATCTTTTTGTTGTTGTTGTTATCTTCTCAATGCTTATACTTTAGTATGTACAACATATAGCAGGAATTGAATGAAAGATAAGATTTGAGTAGGTGAACAGGAGTAATTAAGGGGTGACCTAAGTTGTGAGAACAAAGGTGCGGAGGCTGGAATGAACAGAACCATACATTTCATTATTTTATTTACTCATAGATTCACTTATGCATTCATTCATTTATTCACATATTCAGCACGAAGATATCACAGGAACCTACTGAATGCTAGGATACAAAGAATAAAAAGAAGGTTTATCCTTAAGAATTTTCCATTTTGGGAGAGAAGGGATACAGACAATAAACATTCAACAATATAGCATCACAATTGTGATGAAAGACACAGGTTGCAGAGAGAGCATAGAGGAGGTACCTCTGTGTGCTTGGGCGTTAAATAAAGCTTCTTGGAGGAAATGACACCTCAGCTGAGGCTCAGAACATGAGTAGGAGTGAACCAGGCTGACAGGAGGAGAAGTATTCTAGAGCTATGTTTGGGGCTGTTGTTGAGCCAGATCTGGCAGAAATAGAGAGCTTAGTCTGGAGAAGCTGGGAATGTTAGCTTGGAGAGGTTGACTTAGTGACTTGGGATTCAAAACTATATTTAGATATGCGAAAACACAAACCGAAAATTGTGGAACTCTTGTAGGCATGCCACAGTTGGCTGAGGGAATCATTTCGGCAAGATGTTGGCTGATGTCGTATTGGTCGGATCTTGTAGTAGTCCCTCACTTTTGTCTAAGGAAAGATTTAGAGAAAATATTTTCTTTAGGGAGAGCCATTCTCTTTCAGAAAGAGAATTACCTCAGTTTAACTCCTGTGATGAGTTCCATAAGTACAAGCTTAGAATGTAACAATAGTATATAGTTCCATTTGTTCAGGGGACTCCATGTGGATTTTTGAAGTTTCTGAATGGTTTAGGTTGTTGGAACAAGAGCCTTCAAAAACCAAACTAAAGAGAAGTACTCCTAAAATCATCTGGGTAAATAAATAACAATGATAGCAATTGGTAGCTTTTAGATGTACTGTAGTCTCCCCAAAATATCAGGAGACACATGTTAATACCAGTTTTATACTCAAGGGGAAAAATCTAAGAAACTTTAATTATTTTCTCAAAATCATGCCTCTAATAAGTGACATAGCCAGAACTAGTACACAATTTTTCACACTCTCAATTCTGTGCTTTTTCTATGTCATAAATTGTATGCCTCAAAATTTCAGGAACTCTGCTGTTGGCATTTCTATTCCTTTGAAACTGTAGAGGGTAAAACATTCAGTTACATAATTTGACATTTAGATTTAGCTTTCCTCCAGACCTGAAATATTATATTTTTGCCTACCTATTTGGCTTTGTAATATTTCAGTTTTAGTTTTGTGTTGGCCCCTGGTATAAAAATATGCTATTGTCCTAAGTAAACCACTGGTTTACCTCTCACTATAGACATTTTCAAGAAAACTGCCAACCATTCAAAATAATTTATGGTCTTTCAAATGTATTTCTCACTTAGTCTGTTATTACTATTTTTAGATATATCCTATATTATGTAGAGCTCTTACTGCTGTTTTTAGTGTTGATCTACTCTTGGTAAGGAGACATAGTAAAGCTTCTAATCAATTAGCAGAAGTTGGCAGTAGTATCACAGGTTTTTAGAGCTATAAGAGATATTGACAACTATATATTCAGAATCTCTTCAGGAAGTCATAAATATTGGTGAGATGGGATGCCTGGGTGGCTCAGTGTTTGAGTGTCGTATTGAGTGTCGTATTTGACTCAGGGCGTGATCCTGGGGTTCGGGGTCCGGGATCGAGTCCCATGTTGACCTCCTGCAGAGAGCCTGCTTCTCCCTCTGCCTATGTCTCTGCCTCTCTCCCTCTCTGTCTTTCATGAATAAATAAATAAAATCTTTTTTAAAAAATAAATATTGGTGAGAAATTTTTTAGAAACATTTTTAAAAGATTTTATTTACTTATTTGATGGGGCTGATTGTGGGGGAGAACGAACCAGAGAGCCCAAACAGGGGAACAGCAGAGGGAGAGGGAGAGGCAGGCTCCTTGCTGAGAAGGGAGCCCAACTTGGGGCTCAGTCACAGAACCCTGGGATCATGACCTGAGTTGAAGACAGACTCTTAACCGACTGAGCCACCCAGGTGCCCCAGAAAATTTTTTTATTGAAGATTAACATACATACATACAGTGAAATGCTCAAATCTGAAGTATGTAGCTCAATGAATATTTGCAAATAAATACAACCAGGGTAACCACCACCCTGGTCAAAATATGGAACACTTCCTGTTACCCAGAAGACTCCCTCCCTAGTGTCTCCTCTCAGTCAATACCTCCAAATTCCATAGATAGTCTGTTAACTAAGATTAGTTTACTTATTCTAGAACTTCCTATAAATGGAATCACACTGTATATGCCCTTTTGAATATGTATCCTTTCATTCAACAATATGTTGACCATATTATTGTATGTAGCAATCGCCTATTCCTTCTTATTGATGTTATACCACAACCCATTTGATTTGATGTGATAATGTTTGGTTTAGTACTTCTGTGTCTGTGTTCATGAAAGAGATTGGCCTAGTAGCTTCCTTTCTTGAAATTTCCTTATCAGGTTTTGATATCAAGGTTATGCTAGCCTTATACACTGACTTGGAGCAAGTTCCCTCTTTTAACATTCTCTGAAAGATTTTGTGTAAAAGTCCCTAAAATGGTTGAATGAATTCACTAGTGAAGATGTCTGGCTCTAGAATGTCTTTAAAGGAAGGTTTTTGATTATGCATTTGATTTTTAAAATAAATATAGTATTTTAGTGTATTTGTTTATTTTCTCAAATCTTTTCTTTCCATCCCCAGTAGATTTATAAACTATGCTATATTGCAGTTCTCCCTTCTAGGGTAGGCAAAGTGTATTTCACTGACCTGTTGATGCTGGGCTCAGACATATTACTTACTTTAACCAATGGAATATTAGAATATGTGACTCAAGCAGAAGCTGTAAATATGTATGAGTAGTCTTGTTTAGTCTCTTCTGTCATTTACTATGAAAACTTATCTTCATGTAGGTGCTTGGCCCAGAATGAGGAAATACATGGCAAACTAAACCCAACCCAAAAGTTTGGGAGATAACTCCAGCTAATCTCAGCTAACCTAAACAGAGCTATAGAAAAACTTTGGGCTTTGTTGAATTTTTCTACTCTGTTAATTTGCTGTTTCATTCATTTTTGCTCTTATATCTACTATAACTTTCCTTCTATTTACTTTGTGTTGTACTTTTTTTACTTTGTTTTTAATTTTTTGGCTTCTTAAGATAAGCCTAGATCTTTGATTTACCTTTATTCTATCCCTATATATGCATTTTTGAGGCTACAAATTTCCCTCTAAGCACTACTTTAGCTGCATCACGTTTTAAAATGTTACATTTTTATTATTCATTTAGTAAAAGTGGTTTCACTTACTCTTTCAAAAAGTATTTTATTGTACATATGTATAGAAAGATGTACAATTAAGAGTAGTATAAGGTTCAATGAACTTGTCCATGTGAACACACACTATTTTAGCCTCTCTCCCCTTCAAATCAGTACCTTTTCCATCCTGGCTTCAAACACTATAGTCTTGCTAGTATTTAAACTTTATATAAATTGAATAATAACATTTTCTTTTATTTCTGCCTTATCTGGTTTCATATGCTCAATATTCTGTTTCTGAGAACGGTACATATTTGACCGTAATTTATTTTTATTAGTGGTTAGTATAGTTTGTATATGGTAGGCTTTTCTTTTTTTTTTTTTAATTTTTTTTAATTCATTTATGATAGTCACAGAGAGAGAGAGAGAGAGAGAGAGGCAGAGACACAGGCAGAGGGAGAAGCAGGCTCCATGTACCGGGAGCCCGATGTGGGACTCGATCCCGGGTCTCCAGGATCGCGCCCTGGGCCAAAGGCAGGCGCCAAACCGCTGTGCCACCCAGGGATCCCATGGTAGGCTTTTCTTATCCATTCTTCTTTGGTGGGCATTTGTAAATATTTCTAGATTTAGAAATCTAGCACCATTAAAAACGGTGCTCTATATATTCTTGTACATGTTTTCTGATGCACTTAGACATATAATTATTTTGGGTATGTAATTAAAAGTGGGGTTTTTGACTCACAGAATATTTCTGTATTCACTTTTATTAGACACTATCAAACATTCAAGAGTGACTGTCTCACCAGCAGGGCATGAGAGTACCTAAAATGGAAAATATTTTAATTATAATATTAATTATAATTTTAATTATAATATTTTTTGTTCATTGGTTATTTTCCAGACATTTGGGGATTGTCTAGTTGTCTTTCTTTTATTGGTTTTTAGTGATCATTGTGATCAGAGAATATATTCTGTAAGATTACAGTCCTTTGTAACTTCTTGAAACTTTCTTATGGTGTATCATGTGGTCTGTTTTAGTAAATGTTCCTTATACATTAGAATAAATAATATATTTGTTTATTAATGAAGATTTTCATATTTTCCATATCCTTACTGATACTTTTGCCTGTTTATTCTATTAGTTACTGAATGGTAAATTAAATTTCCAGCTACGACTGTGGATTTAATTCTACTTTTAATTCTATAATTTTTGTATAACTGTTGTCTGAAGATCTAGATATTTTAGGTGCATTTAATTTAAGGTTGCTATGTATACCTACCTCTTAATTGCCCTTTTTATAAATGTTAAACATGTGTCTTTATCTCTAGTTGTATTTCTTGCCTTAAGGTCTAGTCTCTTTGATATTAGTATATGAACTTTATTTTAATATTTTGTATCCTTTTTACTTTCAACCATTCTGTATTTTTTTTTTTTGGTTTGTTTACAATTTTATTCATTTATTTTTGAGAGACACAGAGAGAGAGAGAGGTAGAGACACAGGCTCCATGCAGGGAGCCTGATGTGGGACTCGATCTCAAGACTACAGAATCACGCCCTGAGCTAAAGGCAGCGCTAAACCACTGAGCCACCCAGGGATCCTAACCATTCTGTATTCTTATACTTAAAAGAGTTTCTTATAAACAATGTATACTTTTAAAAAATCTAGTCTTATAATCTTATTTTTTAAATTATGGCATTTATTTTTTTGTCATATAATTATTAACACATTGCAATTTAGTCTACCATCTTACTGTTTTTATCCACTTTGTTAATTTGTTTTTCCTTTTTTGGTCTTAGATCTTTTATTGATTGAAGTTTATTATTATTAATATTATTATTATTATTGATGTCTTTACAGCCCTACTACAACTTTCTCAGTAGCCTTATTGGAATTGTTTCTGTAACTAAATGTTAAATATAATAAAAAATCATATAAATATTATTTTACTATCTCCTCAGTCCTTAGTTTCTATTCAGATTATGCATTTATCCTACCTTTTCTTTCTTTTTTTAAAAAAGATTTTATTTATTTATTCATGAGAGACATAGGCAGAGGGAGAAGCAGGCTCCCATGGGGAGCCTGATATAGGACTCAATCCCAGGATCCAAGAATCACAACGTCATTCAAAGGCAGATGCTCAACCACTGAGCCACTCAGGTGCCTCACCTTTTCTTTTTTTAAATTGAGATATAATCACCGTATAACATTGTATTAGTTAGTTATAGGTCTATAATATGATGATTTAATAAATGTATGTATTACAAAATTATTACAACAGTAGATTTACTTAATCATCCCTCACCACACAGAATTGCAATGTGTGCGTGTGTGTGTGTGTGTGTGTGTGTGTATGATGGGAACTTTTAACATCTGTTCTCTTAGAAACTTTAAAATACACAATACAATATTGTTAACTATAGTCACCATGCTGTGGATTACATCCCTAGGATTTATTTATCTTCTTTTTTTTTTTTTGGATTTATTTATCTTCTAACTAGAAGTTTGTACCCATCATTATTAGTTTGTATCTTTTCTATTAGCTTCTTATTTTATTTATTTATTATTATTGCAATAGTTACCCTAGAAATTACATTATAGCTTAAATAAGTACCTCTGCCATTTTCTGGGTAATAAGTTTTGTATAATATTTTAACTCCATTCCCTCCCCCCTCTTTTGCTATTACTTTTCATATATTTTGAGCACATATAGTATATATGTATGAATACACATTATATACATGAATAAATATGTGTATATATGTGTATTATACTTTATATTATGCATATATTATGTATATATGCATATGAGTGTGTGTTTAAACCCTTAATATGTAGACTTATCTATGTATTTATCCTTTGTAATACTCTTCATTTCTTCCTACATTGACATGTTTCCTTCTAGGATCATTTATCCTTTACATGAAGATCCTCTAATTATGTCTTATAGTCTAGATTTTCAGACAGTGAATGTTTTATTTCTTCCTGAAAATGTTAATTTTTATTTATTTTTTCATTTAAAAATTTTTTAAATTTAAATTCAATTTGCCAACATATAGTATAACATACATTGCTTATTCCATCATGTGCCCTCCTAAATGCCCATCACTCAGTTACCCCAATCCACCACCCACCTTCCCTTCCACAACCCTTTGTTTTCAAGAGTTAGGAATCTCTCATGGTTTGTCTTCCTCTCTAATTTTTCCCACTCAGTTTCCCTCCTTTCCCTTATAATCCTTTTCATTATTTTTTATATTCCATGTGAGTGAAACCATATAATGATTGTCCTTCTCTGATTGACTTATTTCACTCAGCATAATACCCTCCAGTTCTATCCACGTTGAAGCAAATGGTGGGTATTCATCCTTACTGTTGGCTGAGTAATATTCCACTGTATACACAGACCACAGCTTCTCTATCCATTCATCTGTCAAAGGACATTGTGGCTCCTTCCACAGTTTGGCTATTGTGGACATTGCTGCTATAAACATCGGGGTGCAGATATCTCAGTATTTCACTGCATCTGTATCTTTGGGGTAAATCCCGAGCAGTGCAATTGCTGGGTCGTAGGGTAGCTGTTTTTAACTTCTTGAGCAACCTCCATACCATTTTCCAAAGTGGATGCACCAGCTTGTATTCCTACCAACAGTGCAAGAGGGTTCCCCTTTCTCCATATCCTCGCCAAAATTTGTAGTTTCCTGTCTTGTTAATTTTAGCCATTCTCAGTAGTGTGAGGTGGGATCTCATTGTGGTTTTGATTTGTATTTCCCTGATGCCAAGTGATGTGGAGCATTTTCTCATGTGCTTGTTGACCACAAGTATGTCTTCTTTGGAGAAATGTCTGTTCATGTGTCTGCCCATTTCATGACTGGATTGTTAGCTCCTTGGGTGTTGAGTTTGATAAATTCTTTATACACCTTGGATACTAGCCCTTTATCTGGTACATCATTTGCAAATATCTTCTCCCATTCTCTAGGTTGTCTTTTAGTTTTGTTGATTGGTTCCTTCACTGTGCAGAAGCTTATTTATTTATTTATTTATTTATTTATTTATTTATTTATTTATGATAGTCACAGAGAGAGAGAGAGAGAGAGAGAGAGGCAGAGACATAGGCAGAGGGAGAAGCAGGCTCCATGCACCGGGAGCCTGATGTGGGATTCGATCCAGGGTCTCCAGGATCGCACCCTGGGCCAAAGGCAGGCACCAAACCACTGCGCCACCCAGGGATCCCGAGAAGCTTTTTATCTTAATGAAGTCCCAATAGTTTGTTTTTGCTTTTGTTTCTCTTGCCTTCATGGATGTATCTTGCAAGAAGTTGCTATGGCCAAGTTTAAAAGGATTGTTGCCTCTGTTCTCCTCTAGTATTTTGATGGATTCTTGTCTCACATTTAGATCATTCAACAATTTTAAGTGTATCTTTGTGTCTGGTGTAAGAGAATGGCCCAGTTTCATTCTTCTGCATGTGGCTGTCTGATTTTCCCAGCACCATTTATTGAAGAGACTGTCCTTATCCAGTGGATAGTCTTTCCTGCTTTGTCGAATATTAGTTGACCATAATGTTGAGGGCCCATTTCTGGGTTCTCTGTTCTGTTCCATTGATCTATGCGTCTGTTTTTGTGCCAGTACCACACTGTCTTGATGACCACAGCTTTGTAGTACAACCTGAAATCTGGCATTGTGATGCCCCTGGCTCTGGTTTTCTTTTTCAACATTCCTCTGGCTATTTGGGGTCTTTTCTTGTTCTTTACAAATCTTAAGATGATTTGTTCCAACTCTCTGAAGAAACTCCATGGTATTTTGATAGGGATTGCATTAAATGTGTAAATTGCCCTGGGTAGCATTGACATTTTCACAGTATTTATTCTTCCAATTCATGAGCTTGGAATGTTTCTCCATCTCTTTACGTCTTCCTCAATTTCTTTCAGAAATGTTCTGTAGTTTTTAGGGTATAGATCCTTTACCTTTTTGGTTAGGTTTATTCCTAGGTACTTATTTTTTTGGGTGCAATTGTAAGTGGGATTGACTCCTTAATTTCTCTTTCTTCAGTCTCATTGTTGGGTATAGAAATGCCATTGATTTCTGGGCATTGCTTTTGTATCCTGCCACCTTGCCAAATTACTGTATGAGTTCTAGCAATCTTGGGGTGAGTCCTTTGGGTTTTCTAAATACAGTATCTTGTAACCTATGAAGAGGGAAAGTTTGACTCCTTCTTTGCCAATTTGAATGCCTTTTATTTCTTTTTGTTGCCTGATTGCTGAGGCTAGGACTTCTAGTACTATGTTGAATACCAGTAGTGAGAGTACACATCCCTGTTGTGTTCCTGATCTTAGGGGAAAGGCTCCCAGTGTTTCCCCATTGAGAATGATATTTGCTGTGGGCTTTTATAAATGGTTTTTATGATATTAAGGAATGTTCCCTCTATCCCTACACTCTGAAGAATTTTTATCAGGAATGGATGCTGTATTTTCTCAAATGCTTTCTCTGCATCTGTTGAGAGGATCATATGGTTCTTGTTTTTCTCTTGTTGATGTGATCTATTACGTTGACTATTTTATAAGTGTTGAACCACCCTTGCATCCTGGGGATAAATCCCACTTGGTCAAAGCGAATAATCCTTTTAACGTACTATTGAATCATATTGGCTAGTATCTTGGTGAGAATTTTTGCATCCATATTCATCAGAGCTATTGGTCTGTAATTTTTTTGGTGGTATCTTGTCTGGTTTTGAACCAAGGTAATACTGGCCTCATAGAACAAGTTTGGAAGTATTCCCTCCATTTCTATCTTTTGAAACAGCTTTAGTAGAATAGGTATTACTTCTTCTTTAAATGTTTGGTAGAGTTCCCCTAGGAAGCCATCTGGCTCTGGACTTTTGTGTCTTGGGAGGTTTTTGATGACTGCTTCAATTTCCTCCCGGTTATTGGCCTGTTCAGGTTTTCTATTTCTTCCTGTTCCAGTTTTGGTAATCTGTTAGTTTCCAGAAATGCATCCATTTTTTTCCAAATTGGCTAATATTTTGTCATATAGTTGCTCATAATACATTTTAAATATTGTTTGTATTTCCTTGATATTGCTTGTGATCTCTCCTCTTTTGTTTGTGATTTTATTAATTTGAGTCTTTTCTCTTTTCTTTGTAATAAGGCTGGCTAATGGTTTATCTATCTTATTAATTATTCCAAAGAACCAGCTCCTGGGTTCGTTGATCTGTTCTACAGTTCTTCTGGGCTCTATTTCATGAGTTCTGCTCTAATCTTTATTATCTCTCTTCTTCTGCTTGGTTTAGGCTTTATTTGCTGTTCTTTCTCCAGTTCCTTTAGGTGCAAGTTTAGCTTGTGTATTTGAGTTTTTTCCATTTTTTTGAGGGATGTTTATATTGCAATGTATTTCCCTCTTAGAACCACGTTTGCTGTGTCTCAAAGATTTTAAACAGTCATATATTCATTTACATTAGGTTTCATGAATCTTTTTAGTTCTTCTTTAACTTCCTGGTTAGCCCATTAATCTTTTAGTTGGGTGCTCTTTAACCTCCACATGTTTGAGTTTCTTCCAAATTTCTTCTTATGATGGAGTTCTAGTGTCAAAGCATTGTGGTCTGAAAATATGCAGGGCACATTCCCAATCTTTTAGTATTAGTTGAGACCTGATTTTTGACCCAGTATGTGATCTATTCTGGAGAAAGTTCCATGTGCACTTGAGTCTTCTCAAATATATTGTATTGTTGTGTATTCAGTTGCATTAGTATGGAATGTTCTATATATATCTATGAAATCCATCTGGTCCAGTGTACCATTCAAGGCTTTTGTTCCTTTGGTGATGTTCTGCTTAGAAAATCTGTCTTTTGCTCAGAGTGCCGTGTTGAAGTCTCCTACAATTAATGTATTATTATCTATGTATCTCTTTGCTTTGGTTATTAATTGATTGATATACTTGACTGCTCCCACATCAGGGACATAAATGTTCATAATTGTTAGGTCTTCTTGTAGGATAGACTCTTTAAGTATGATATAGTGTCCCTCTGTATCTCTTATTACAGTCTTTGTTATAAAATCTAATTTTCTGATATGAGAATTGCTACCCCAGCTTTTTTTTGAGGACCATTTGAATGGTAAATGGTTCTCCACCCCTTCATTTTCAGGCTGGAGGTGTTATTAGTTCTCAAATGAGTCTCTTGTAGACAGCAAATAGATGGGTCTTGCTTTTTTATCAAGTCCAAAACCCTGCACCTTTTGGTAGGATCATTTAACCCATTCATGATCAGAGCAACTATTGGAAGATATGAATTTAGTGTCATAGTATTACCTACACAGTCCCTCTTTTTGTGGATTATTTCTTTGGGCTAACTCTTTCTTTTACAGGGCCCCCCTTAATATTTCTTGCAGAGCTGGTTTGGTGGTCATATATTCTTTCAGTTTCTGTCTATTCTGGAAGCTCTTTCTCTCTCCTTCTATTCTGAATGACAGCCTTGCTGGATAAAGTATTCTTGGCTGCATATTCTTCTCGTTTAGGACCCTGAATATATCCTGCCAGCGCTTTCTGGCCTACCAGGGCTCTGTGGAGAGTTCTGCTGTTAATCTGATATTTCTCCCCATATAAGTTAAGTATCTTTTGTCTTGAGCTGCTTTTAGAATTTTCCCTTTATCTTTGAAATTTGCAAGTTTCACTTTTAAAGGTCAAGGTGTTGAATGGCTTTTGTTAACTTGGTGTGTGTGTGGGGGGGTCCTCTCTATCTCTTGGATCTAAATGCCTGTTTCCTTCCCCAGATTAGGGAAGTTCTCAGCTATGATTTCTTCAAATATGCATTGTGGTCTTCTGTCTCTCCCTCTTCTAGAATCCCAACAAGATGAATATTATTCCTTCTCAAGCTATCATTTATTTCCCAAAGCCTTTCCTCTTGGGTTCTTAAGTGTTTTTCTCTTTTTTCCCTCAGTTTTTTTCCTTTCCATCAATTTGTCTTCTGTGTCACTCACTCACTCTCTCTTCTACCTCATTAACCCTAGCAATTAGAGCATCCAGTTTAGACTGCATCTCAGTTAAAGTATTTTTAATTTCGGCCTGATTAGATCTCAGTTCTGCAGTAAGAGAATCTCTAGAGTCCTTAATGCTTTTTTTCCAGAGCCACTAGTAATTTTATAATTCTACTTCTGAATTGTATCTCTGCATGGTATTTCAGTCCATACCCAGCAATTCTGTGGTGGAGAGTATTACTTTCGGTTCTTTCTAGTATGGTGAGTTCTTAGTTCTTGTCATTTTGTCCACTGCAGAGTGGCTAGAAGAGCTAGCAGAGTCAAAAATATCAACCACAACCTAAAATAATTACATCGTAGACAATCCTGAAGAGGTCAGAGACCAGAAAATAAAAGAAAAAGAAGAACAGAATAAAACAAAAGGACCATGAAAGTGAAAAACATTTTTTTTAAAAAAAATAGAAAGAATAGAAAAATAAAAACAAACAAAAAAAAAGAAAAAAAGAAAAGAGAAAAGAAAAAAGTGGAGGTGGGTAGAAAGTGGTGGTGGAGAGGGAATGTAGTCTCACCAAGGGAACCTAGATGATGATCCTCTTGGTTCTTATTTTATTTTGTTCTATATGTTAGGAGATGCTCAAGTTCAAAATTATATATAATGAGACCCAACATTGACCACAAAAACAGAAACAAGATAAAAGAGGGGGGCAGAATGGGAAGGAAGAGAGAATATAGTCTCACAGAATGAACCAACACAGTGTTCCAGTTGCTTCTGGGTGTATTGTGGTCCGTGTTTTAGAAGGTACTAGCTTCCACCATTATAAAACAAAACAAGACAGAAAAAATAAAAAAACAAAAGCCCATAACTCGTATACCTACCAAAATTAAATTGAATATGTTGAAGGGAATCCAAAAATGAAAAATATATCTGAGACATGTAATTGTAGAAGTATGAAAGTCAAAAAGGAATATAAACTTAAAAATGAGTTGGCAAAATATTGTAGTTAAGGCAGGAAAAGAAAAAAATATTGGAAATTTTTAACTCAAAAAATAAGTGAATCATAAAGAAAAAAAACCTCTAATTCTCTATACTCTTTTCCCTCAGTCTTGGATCTTTCCAGTGCTGCCTGGTCAGTAAACTTGCTCATCCCTTGTTGTTCCAGCAGTTCTTCCGGGGGAGGGGTCTGCTGGGCTGAATCTCAGATGTCTGTGCCTGTGCGGAGATACCCCACCCCCTGCCTGGTGGCCCCCCCTGCTGGGTGTGAACTGTTTATCCTGTGAGGCCTTTATTCCCTAGAGGCCTTGCCTCTCACAGGTGAAAGACGAAAAAAATTAAAAAATAAAAAATGTCAGTGGCCCAATATCCAGCTCTGGAGCCAAGAGCTCCCTGTGAGTACTGAACCAGAGTCTTCCAGTGCATACTGGCCTAGTGCTCCTGGGGGCAGAAGCAGGGACATGGATCTGCACAAATTGAAGGGTGTGCAGCAACAGGAGAGTTCTTGCTGTCCCATGTCCTCCCGGGGTCTGCCTTTCTCCAAGGGAACGGAGGATGGCCTGCCTCTGTCCGATGCCAGGCTGTAGGGTAAAGAGAGCTCTGGTGCCTGCCTGTGTAACTGGCTGGCTTTTCCCAAATGTGCTGAAGGGTTGCAGTGATCCAGCCTTTTACTGCCATCCAGCCACGTTTTGAGGTGAGCTTTCTCCCTGGAGCCTTATTCTTATTGTGTCTCTGGGAATATGGAGACTTCACTGCCCTTCCTGCGATTTTGCCCTATTTCCCCACTGATTCCAGCTGTTCTCTCTTTACATCTCAGGTTGAATTCATAGGTGTTCAGAATGTTGCGAAAGTTATCTAGGTAATTTGTGGGACCAGAGTAGTTGAGGACCCCTACTCCTCCGCTGTCTTGCCTCCTGTTCTTTTAATTTTTAAAGGATGTCTTTGGGTGTTGAAGTAGAAGTTGTCAGTTTTACTTCTTTCATTCAACACTTGAATGATGCCCTTCCATTGTCTTCAGCTTCTGTTTATATTGACAGGTCAACTCTGGATTTTATTGTTGGCCTTTAGAAGTTATATGTAATTTTCCTCCAGCTTCTTATAAGATTTTTTCTTCATCTTTGGTTTCTGGCACTGTACTATGGTGTGCCCACATCTGACTTTCTTTGTATTTATCCTGTTGGGGTGCATAGAACCTGTTGAATCTGTAGATTGATATCTTTTATAAATTTTGGAAAACTCTTGATTAATATTTCTTTAAATAAAAAAAATTTCTTTAAATATTGCTTTTATTTTTTCTCATCTTTTTCTGGAACACAATTACATAGATTAAGATCCTTTTTACCACACTTAGTATGTGTCTTATCTTTTTTTGTAGTTTCCATCTCTTCTTGGAGTGTTTTGATGTGGATATTTTCTCTTGACAAATTTCTCATTTCACTTTTCCTTTCTTCTTCTGGCTCTCCTGTGTTATTAAAACCTACCTACAAAATTCTTAATTTCTATTATTAAATTTTGTTTTTAATTTCTAGATTTCCATTTGTGTTTTTATCTACATTCCAGTTCTCTGGTAAATTTTTTCTATATTCTATTTTCTCAAAAATATTAGATGATAACTATTTAAAGTTTCTGTTGACACTTGAAATATTTAGATATGTTAGTACCCCCTTATCTGTGGTTTGGGTTTCCATGGTTTCAGTTACCTATGATCAGTCACATCATAGTCCAGAAGCAGATGCTCCTATTATAATGTCAGAAGGTTAATAGGCTAATTCTATATCAAAATACCTATGTTCTGCATCTAACTTAATCTCATCATTTAGACATTTTCCCATCTTACATCCTCAACACAGGAAGTGTAAGTATAGTACAAGATGCTTTGAAAGAGAGAGAGAAACCACATTCATATATCATTTATTACACTGTACTATTTTAATAGTTCTATTTTATTAGTAGTTGTTGTTAATGTCTTACTGTGCCTAATTTTTAAATTCAACTCTATCATAGGTATGGATGTATTAAAAAAAAGTGATATATGTAGAGTTTCATACTGTCAGTGGCTTCAAGGATCCACTGGAAGTCTTGGAACATATTACCTGTGGATAAGGGGGGAGTAGTATAATCTGGGTGAGGTTTCTTCCTTCCTTCTTTCTTTCCTTTCTTCTCTTCCTCCTCTTTCCCTTCCCTTCCCTGCCCTGCCTTGCCTTGCCTTGCCTTTCCTTTCCTTTCCTTTCCTTTCCTTTCCTTTCCTTTCCTTTCCTTTCCTTTCCTTTCCTTTCCTTTCCTTCCTCTCTCTCATTTGTTTCTATTTTTTGACATATTTGGTAAATCTGGTTGATGCAGAATATTGCATTTTTATTTATTTTTTTTATTTTTTATTTATTTTATTATTATGATTTTTTTTTAGAATATTGCATTTTTAAATGCTGATGCTTATATTGATACTATTTTCTTCTGAAAAGATTCAGTTTTCTTCTGGCAGGCAGATAGGTTTTGGAAAGATTAGCTCTATCTAGTCAAGGCTGAATTTCAGGTCTATAAATTCAGGTATGTGTTTGCCTTGCCCTTACTGCAAGGGCATAGCCATTCTGGTATCTCAAATAGTGTGGAGTATTTACTCAGGTTTTCTTACTGGTGGGCCCTGAAAGCCACACTGTTTTTCTACAGTACTGCAAGACTATTAAGAATCTTCATTTAGCATCTTAACCACCTTGATGCTAATTTTTACTTGGTTTATTAGCATCTCAACCTGTTTATGAGCAGCTTAAAATTTTGCAAATGACTTGAAGGGAAATTACAGGCAAAATTTTGATCACACTTTTATATGATTTCTTTAATTCTCAACTGCTTTGGCAGCCCTGAAAGGTAGTCTTTATTTTGCCAAGGTCATATTCACCAGATTCAGCAAATTTTCTTCTTAAAAAGTATTTAAAATATGTTTTATATAGTAAGGCCAGTTCAGACACGTACCATCTTACCATCTCTCTGGTGTTTCTGCATAGTATATATTTCTTTCCTGAGACATAATCCCTGGGTCCATTGATGGGAATTGACAGAAACTTTTTGAGTTATGACCATGTAAAATAGAAAAAAAAAAAAAAACATAGAATGAGTTACACACAACCAGGCTTGGGTTCCATTCATCCTGTCTCCACAACATAAGCTATATCATCTTTAGAAAGTATGTTAAAGAGTTGAATTCAGTTTTGATATTTGACTGCTAATACCTTCCAAGTCCCCTCACCTCCCCGTTTGTCTCAGTCTGGACAAGCTGATGAGGAACCACAAGTGGGCCATCCTTTAGCACCAGCAGGAAATTCAAACCATACAAGCTCTGCTTGTGCACTTGAGAATCCACACCTTGGCCCTAGCCCCTACCTAGCAGAAAACTCCAAGAAAGCCTCCTTTCCTGTTTTCTCAAGCTAATTTCAGACTTTTGGGAGATGATTCTGCTCTTGCCAGAAATCCTCATTATGTGAGTAATAAATCTTTTTATATTCTCTTCATGCATGTGTGATATCATCATTCTCAATGTTCTAAACAAATCTGGATGAGAGAGTCCATCCTATCTCTGAAAGGCGAGCAAATAGAATTGTTTGATCTCTTTTTCTTCGTGTTACTTTCTGAAGCTATAAAATGAAAAATAAGATTTACTTGTAAGATTTTTTTTTGTTATTAGGAATAATATACAATACTAAAGTGCTTAACCATTTCTTTAGAATTTAGTAGGTGTTCAACATATTATATATAAAATAATAATTTTAAGCCAAACAGACCATAGACCATCTTCCACTCTATTCCCTGGCCCTTTATTAACTTTTTTCTTAGTTCTTCTTACTACTCATAGTGCACTCTACATTTGTTTATTTACTTATGTGTTACTTGTTCATCTGTGTATCCCTAACACATAAAATAGCTTGGAGTACAGACACATACCAGTGAATGTTTCTTGAGAGAATAAAGGAATTAATCAGATAGGTCTAGAATCTAGAATTTCCCTTTTTGCTCTTAATGTAATGTAACTGTTTTACTGTGTCCAAACTTCTCAGTCTGTGACTCTGGATTTTAGTCAGTTATCTCTATTTTTAGAAGTGAGCAAATAGAAGATCAGAGATAGGAATGAATATTCCTAAGGTCAAATAAACCAGGCAGAGGAGACAGGCCTGCTCTCTCCAGGCCAACTTGCTTCCTACTCTAACTCCTCCTTTCACCAATCCAAAGATAGGCATTCTCCTGTAGGACTATCTTAGTTTGTTTCCAAAATCCACTGAATCATGTTCAATAAAGTAAACATTACTTTTTAGTAGAAGTCAACCTTTTCCTAATTGATTTTTCTCATTTTTCAACAGATTTGTAATTGTCAATTTACTTGCCAAGTTGAAGGCAACACCTGGGTTTGTCATTCTAACCCTTGGAGTAATTTAACTCTACCTTGTAAGACAGGTCCCTATGCTTGTATTATTCTCTGTTGGCATTGTCTTTTCAATCAATCAGTCATGAAAAATTCATGCCCAGGGTGAAGCCCTAGTGAACCACTCTGAGAAAAATGTGATTATCTTTAAACAAAGGGGAGATCTTAGCGTTCTCTGAAATTCATTGGATAGAGCAGACTTTAATAAAGAAACATTTTATCTGCTGTTTGCAATCCACAAGATACTCCCATTTTTTTCTATTTAAAATTGATCTCTTCCAGGTTTCTAAAAGTGCTATAAGCTGAAGCTCCATGAATGCGGATTCTAATAATTTGAAGTTTGTAAAAGCTCAGCCTGAGCCTTTCATGAGTGATGAAAAATTTATCAGGCAAACATAGCAGGGTAATTGTATCAAAATAATTAGGATGATGTTGCACCAATTTTTCAAAACATGTTTATTTAATGTTGCAAATTATAAAATATTTTTGTTTATTGACTATTCTTTAATTGTGAAGAGTGATTGATTCCTTCCTCCAATGGACTGAATCTTAACCTTGGCTCAACCCTGGGTTGGTTTTAGCCCTCACACCGAACATAAGATGGACCATGGGCCTGAGTACAGCCCTGAGATTGGCTGGAGATTGAACCTAGACCTCTATTTTATTAGTAACTCATAAGCAGTTGTCACTGGCCTCAGGGAAAATGGATGAGGGAATTTGTTTGATAGCCCTTCCTCCTGCTGGAGAACAAATTCAACATCTGATCTGATATCAGCAAGTAGCTTGGTTTCTGCCCTGGAAAGCAGTACCATAGAACCATGCTGTGGAACATCATATAATTCCAACATGCTTTGGGAAAAGGAAAGTTCTTTCTAAGCGAATGCCATTCTCTTTCTTTCTCTTCCTCTTTCTTTCTCTCTCTTAGAAGTACTGCTTTACAGTTTGCTATCCATCAAAAGATTTTGATAAAAAAAATTGTCTTCATAGGAAAATTGAAAGCATGGATCTTTCTTATATTGCCTTTTAATCTGCAACATGATTCTGAATGGAAGGAGAGGAGTTTGCTACTTCTTTTTAAGCCCAGATTGTCCAGAACTGAGAAGAACGCAATATGGATTTCTATATGGAACTCCAGCTTTTGAATCAAATCCCCTGATTTTGAATCCTTATTTTACCACTCGACAGCACTGTGATCTTGGGCAAGTTATTTAATGTCTGTGACAACTCTAGTTTCCTCATCTATAAAATGGGAATATTAAAAATTTTCTCACATTGTTGTGATTATTAAATGAGATTTTTCAGGTAAAGTACCCACTACATAATACATGTTTAATAAAAATAGAACCATAGAAATCTATATCGTGGAGCTGAAATAACCCTTAAATGAGCATTTGCCTTAGCTATCTAGCTGAAGATTGTACCTTCTGATAGGTAAGTATTATTCAGATTTTATGGATCGATCACCTGAGGTAAAATGACATGCTAAAGTTGAGTGGTGGAGGCAAGATTTGAACTCTGGTTTCTGCCTCCTAAGACTACAATCTTGTCCAAACTTCTCATTTTACAGATAGGAGAAAGAAACTAGTGTTGCCTTATAACATATCCATGTTTTCACCTCCCATGAACCCAGATAATTTGTAAAATTCTTAAGGGTAGGAACCAATCTTTTCCCTGTTACTTAAAGAGTAAAAATCTAGAGAGAAATTGCCTGAAAATGTATATTAGTATGACCAACTATAAATGTATTTTAGAAATAAGTATACTTAATATTTAAGGGATAATAGACTTCTATAAAAATATTACAAATAATAAAGAAGAAACAAATAAGTTAATACCAAATAGTGTGATTATGAACTACAATATGAAGTAAATGAATTTTTTTACTCCTATTTTTATTCTCTTCTTAAAAACTTTCTTCTCAGCTTTCCTGAGATACAATTGACATATAACATTGCTTAAATATAAGATGTCCAAGTTGTTGCTTTGATATATACTGTAAAATGATTATTACCATAGTTTCAGTTAACACCTCTATCACATTATGTAATTACCATTTCCTTTTTGTTGTGAGAACACTTAATATCTACTATTTTAGTAACTTTCAAGTATATAATATGGTATTATTTACTGCAATCACCATGCTGTTCATTAGATCCCTAGAACTTATTTATCTTATAGGTGGAAATATATACTTTGCAGCATCTCCCCTTTCTGCCCCTTATCCCGGCCCCTTGTAAACACCATTCTAGTCACTAGCTTCTTCGAGTTGGACTTCTTTATATTCTACATAAAAGTTATTTCTTTCCTTTCTTTGTAATGTTTCCTGTCATTGGCTCTCTTGTTTTGGCTTTTCTGTTTTTATGTTTTTTACCTGTAGTTTTGGTCACTGAAGCATTACATAGTGTATTATTTGGCCATTGCTAAATTATAAAGCACTCCAAAATTCCGTGGCTTAAAACAATAAGCATTTATTACCACTCAAGAGTCCGTGGGTCAGGTGGGCGATTCTTATGTATTGATGGTCAGTTCTGGATCAAGTAGGTAATCTGCTGAGTTCGGTTGATGTTTCCAAGTCAGCTGGCTGTCAACTGCTCTAGGATGACTTCAGCTGGAACACATGGTCTCTTTTCAGAGTGGTCTCTCATCCTCTGTAAGCCTGCTCTGGACTTGATCAACTGCTGGTTGTAAGATTTCAAGAGAGAATATGGAACTACACAAGACTTCTTGAGATCTTAGCTCAGAACTGGTATATTATCACTTCCACCAAGTACTATTGGCTAAAGCCAGTTACAAGGTCAATCCAGGTTTAAGAACCAGCAAAATGATAGTGCAGAGAATGTGGCTACAGGGTGGAAAGACAAATTGTGAAAAATTTTGCAATCAATCTACCACATTTGTGAGAAAATAGACAAGCATTAAGTATATCATCAGGGAAAGTTGTGCCAACATTAAATAAGGTAATCCAAGATTGAAATCATTCCTTTACAAGCAAGTAGAGTACAAACCTCATAGAGACTGGAAGTGTTTAGCCCCCTGGGACCACCTAGGGGTGTAAGTCTATCTCAAGGGAGGTACTGAATGAACAAAAGAAGGAAGAGTTTTTTGTTTTTCCTAAGTATGGAAACCTCTTCATTCCTATTTAAGAATTTCAGGGGCACTGAAAACAAAACAAAAACAAAAGACCTCTGGCTTTTTCCCTATGCCTGATGAGTAGCTCATTTAAGAAATCAAATGTGTGTATATACCTACTACCCCACCTGTCCTATTAACTTCATGGTACCTCTGAGCAGGGGAAACATGGAGTGGGTAAATGTAGCAATTCACTCTCAGCACATTGTAGATTGGCTTAGAATTGAAGCCATTCAGGCAGCTGCTGCTATTCATTCTCCCTGACTTTGCCATCACATTTGGAGGAGAACAGGAAGTCAATCATGTGTTTCTCTTTTCAAAACATAGATCTGAACCTTTCACACCTATACTTAAAACTCTCTAATAGCCCCTTCATATTGTTTTCATAAAAGTTATAATTTCTTAATATGTCTTGCATATCTTTTAATATCACAGTCTCATTTCTTAACCACCCAGCCCCAGAATTTTTTGCTCCAACCACAGGAAACAGCTCATAATTCCACAAAACAATTAACCTTTGTTCTCATTACTTCTCTGACTCTAGGATGTCTTCCATGCTTTCCTTTCTGCCCAGCCCATCTTTATTCATCAGTAAAGATTCAGCTTTCTTTCCACTAGGCTCACTACAGACGCCGCCTCAGCTTTTTATTCCTTTATTGCGGTTAATTTACCGCAATAGGTAGTTCAGTGAGGGTAAAGGGCCAAGTCTTCTTTATTCCTTTAATCCTGGCACATAGCAGATTAAGAGTCCTATAATTTTATTAAATGAAATAATTAAATGGTTTTTTTTTTATGAATGAATGAAAATGAGAACAAACTCTCTGTTGGAAATCCTGTCAGATTAAGGAAAGAAGCATTTTTTGGTCTGTATATTCTTGGGTATTTATTCTGAGTTATGGGGAGAAGAAAGAGTCTCCCTGAAAGATCTTATTTTTTGTCTGTCACATTGCTAATGTCTTTGTTTGATATGCTAAACTTCCCTTGATGAGAATGTTTTGCTCCATTCCCCTCTACTTCTCTTGGCTGCCTTCTTAAGCTCATGTTGAGGAGAAGAGTTTTTTAAATATGCAACCAGTAAACCATTTCTTTATCATCTCTATCAGACTACGCTATCTGTGTGAAGATTTTGACAATTTCCAATTAACAAGACACAGGTGAAGATGATTAACAAACTGTGTTGGTTCCTTGTGACTCCTCAGCATCAGCTTATGATAGATAAGGATGCATTTTTCACATAATGATTATCTAAATGCCAGACTCCATGCATTTGCTAGGTCCAGGATTTCCTGGCATTCTTTCAGGAATTTGGATGGTAATCTGGATTCCTCATGGGCAGGAAGCTTAATTTAATCATATATACACCCCCACACACACACATATGTGTAGATGTATATCCATGTATGTGTATATATATATACATATACACACACGTATGGATACCTACACACATGTGTGTAGTCTTTTATCATTTCCCAATCATATTGTCTTGGCAACAATATTTAACAACGGCAACAACTCTATTAGGTATAAATTTCCTCTTTGTAGATTAGGCAAACAGGGCTAAGAAAGATGATAAAACACGGTCAGGTATACAGGGACTAGTAGGTGTGGAACTCCAACATTTCTTTTCACAGTGTTGGGAATTAGATTGGGCTCAGAATGGGCAATATAAAAATAGAGAATAGAAAGTAGCTGATTGGTTGAAAAAATAGAGACCTATATTGTATTCCCAACTCAGTGCCATATTACCTGTGTAGCATTTGATATGTTGTGACACCTCAGGAAATTCACCCTTAACTACTGTGCAGTTCAACCTAAGTCACGATGACCTAGCTACATGGTGGCACATGGACTGGAACACATAACCAGACATTCTTTTTTTTTTATATGTATATTTTTATTGGAGTTCAATTTGCCAACATATAGTATAACACCCAGTGCTCATCCTGTTAAGTGCCCCCCTCAGGGCCCATCACCCAGTAATCCCAACCCCCCCCTGCCCACCTCCCCTTCCACTAACCAGACATTCCCCAAGCAGCTTTCTCCCATTGTGTTATACATCTCTTGATATTATCAGAATAGGTTAACATATGGATGTCTAAAAAGAAGTTACTGACATCACTCATGTAAACTAACAATACCAAACTTAAGGATTTTAATTCATTTTTTAATTTAAATATAACCATTAGTAGAATAAAACTAGGACAAATGATTTGCAAATGACTAATAAAAGAAGGAAAAGTGTAAGAAAAATTTCATGGAATCGTTATAAAATATAGCATTTAAAAATATGTAAGGAAGCATGAACAAAATGAGTTGTGAAAGAAAATAACCAACTAAAGACAAAAAAGTTCACAGGTGTGAAGCCATAAAAAATAATAAAAGGAGAACATTAACTAGAGATTTGCCCTAAAGAAACATATCATAAAACTAGAATTATCAAAACAATGGCTGGTTGTCATTAGAATAAACTCAAGATCACTGAAACAGAAATGGAAGTCCAGACATAAACACAAGCATATATTAGTTTATTATATGTGAAAAGTGGCCTTTGAAATTAAAAAAGAAAGGGATAATTTATTCAGTAAGATGTTAGAAGAACTTGTTAACCATTTGGAAAAAAATGTGATTCTGGTTCTTTTCATTGCACACTACAATTTCTAACGAATTAAAGATATTAATGGTGTTTACACTTTTAAATTCAGGAAATTTTCTACTCCCCATAAAATAATATAAAAACACTCAAGGATCCACCACTAAGATTATACAGATATGAACATTTGTCATTCTTTAGATTTTACTTTCTTTTATTGATTTTGATAAATATAACATTATAGGTACAGCTAAACACCTCACCTTCCCTCTTCCATTCTCCCAGAAGCAACAATAGGCCTGAAATTAATGGATATTATTCCCATGTATGATTTTATACTTTTGTATGTGTATATTACATTAAAATATACTATTGGCTTTGTCACCAAATAGTTCTGGGAGTTTATTTGTTTTTATTTGTTTATTTGTGTTTATATATTTATATATATAAGTTTATTATAAGGATTAATAATCCTTTTCCATTATAAGGATCACATATACCTTCTTTAATCATTGGCTTGCTTTTTCATTTGTTTATAATACATTTTGATATAGCTTTTTTGTAAAGCAGTCAAATATATCTATGTTTTCCTTCATAGCTTATGTGTCTGGTACTTTGTTTTAAAAGGCTTTATATACTCTTAGTCCATAGACTAATCTGCTGTGTACTTTTTATTCCTTAATCCATTTGGAATTTATTTTTGTATTTGGTATGGGGCAGGAATCTAATGTGATGTGTTTTCCATATGGGTGACCCATTAGTCCATCACGATTCATTGTTAGTTCAATTTTCCAATCTGATCAACAATGTAATCTCTGATATATATATATAGTCTTTTTTAGATTCTCTGTTGTGTTCCATTGGTCTATTTCTACAGATCTATAGCAATGTAAGTCACATTGTTTTAATTTCATAACTTCACAGTAGTCTTGTCATGTGATAAGACTGTCTGCTATTTTTTGCCCTCGCTTTCCCATAGAAGTTTTGCTTATCAACTCTGGTCGCTCATGTGTACACACCTGCACACCCCTCTGCTGGGATTTTAGTGAATTGGGTTGTTTTCAATAATGAATCTTCAATTTTTATTTTATTCCTCCACTTATTTAAGTGTCTTTGACTTGTCTCCATAAAGTTTTACAATTTTCTGTGTATAGGTCATATAGTTTTTGTTACATTTATTTTTAGGTATTTGATTATATTTGGGTATTTTTGAAAGTTATAATTAGCATCACTTTTACATTTTATTTTCCAATTATTTATTGCTAGTATATAGAGATGTAATTAATTTTTTAATTTGACTTTGTATTAATGAATTCTAATAGTTTGTAGATTATTTTGGGGTATTCTACATGCAAAATCATCTTGGCATGTATATAAAAAAAGCTTTAGTTCTTCCTTTCCAAACCTTTTATATTTTTTTAAATTTTCATTACCTTATTGCATTGACTAGAACCTTCAGTGCAAGATTGAATTGAATTTCTTGTTCCCAAATTCAACAGAAATTCTTTATTTTTAATGGACAAAGTGGGCAAAATATGTTATTGATTATTTTGGTTTCAAGTAATCATTTCAACTTTTTATTTTAATTAGTTAACATATAGTGTAATGTTGATTTCAGTAGAATTTAGTGATTTGTCACTTACATATAACATCCAATGCTCATCACAAGTGCTCTCCTTAGGGACGTGTGGGTAGCTTAGTGGTTGAGCTTCTGCCTCTGGTGCAGGACGTGATCCCGGGGTCCTGGGATCCAGTCCCACATCGGGCTCCCTGCAGGGGCCTGCTTCTCCTTCTTCCTAAATCTTTGTCTCTCTGTGTGTCTCTCATGAATAAATAAATAAAATCTTAAAACAAATAAACAAATAAGTGTTCTCCTTAGTACCCATCACCCGTTTAGTCTATCTCCCACCCACCTCCCTCCAGCTACCCTCAGTTTGTTCTCTATAGTTAAGTTTCTTATGGTTTCTCTCTCTCTCTCTCTCTCTCTCTCTCTCTCTCTACTAGTGCAATTGCTGGATCTTAGGGTATTTCTATTTTTTAACTTTTTGAGGAACCACCATACTTTTTTCCATAGTGGCTGCACCAGTTTGCATTCCTACCAACAGTGTAGAAAGGTTCCCCTTTCTCCTCATCCTCTCCAAGATCTGTTGTTTCCTGTGTTGTTAATTTTAGCCATTATGACTGGTAGGAGGTGATATCTCACTGTTGTTTTGATATTGTATTTCCCTGATGATGAGGGATGTTGAGCATGTTTTCACATGTCTGTTAGCCATCTGTAGGTCTTCTTTGGAAAAAATGTCTATTCACATCTCTGCCCATTTGTGTTTTTCTGGATGTTGAGTTAAGTTCTTTACAGATTTTGGATAGTAACCCCTTTATCAGATATGTCAATTGCAAATATCTTCTCTTTTTCTGAAGTTAGCCTTTTAATTTTGCTGTTTCCTTTGCTGTGCAGAAGCTTTTTATCTTGATGAAATCCCAACAGTTCATTTTTGCTTTTGTTTCTTTTGCCTCGGGAGACATATCTAGTAAGAAGTTTCTCTGGCTGAAGTTACTGCCTGTGTTCTCCTTTAGGATTTTGATGATTTCCTGTCTCACAATTGGTCTTTCATATATTTTGAATTTATTTTTGTGTATGGTATAAGAAAGTGGTCCAATTTCATTCTTTTTCATGTTGCTGTCCAGTTTTCTCAACACCATTTGTTTTCTCCTTGTGCTTACCCCTGTTCACTTCACTCTCCCTGGCCTTTCTCTGCAACTGGGTGGGGCTCCGTCTTCACCATAGTACTCGTGATCTACTTCTTCCTCACACCAGGTCTCTGTACTTCCTACCTTCCTTGAAGCGGCCTCTTCTCTCTCTGTAGTTGTACAGTTTGTTCTTTCATTAGGTCAATTTCCTGAGTATTCAGAATGTTTAATAGTTACCAAGTTGTTTGAGGGATGAGGCAAGCCTAGGATCCTCCTACTGTGCCAACATCTTAGCTCCCAACTTATCATCCCAAAGTTTCCCAGTTTTAGAATCCTCAAGGGAAGATTTATGTGCATCCTCATTTATTGGTTCCAGGTTGTGGTATGCTGAAGTCAGTTGGTACTGGCTCTCAATGGCTGATTGTCAAATTTTCAGGAATTTTGTGACCTATTGAATACAGCTAGCATTAAAAGTAAACATCCTTGTTCATAGTAGTATTATTCATAATAGCAAAGAGGTGGAAGCAATGTAAATGTCCATCATTGAATTATTGATAAATAAAATGTGATATATACACGCAATGGAATATTATTGAACCTTAAAAACATCCTTTTACATTTTAATTATCTTTACAGTACTATATAAATATATTTACATTTAGATGTTACATTTTAGTCATTACCTGGGAAAGATAGTAAATGTGGCCTTTTTTTCCTAATCAGTTTGAGAAAATTTTTAAACATGTAATCAACTTCCAACTTTTGTGATTACTGATATTTGGAATTATTTTTACTATTTTGTTTTGAGTTTTCCATATACAATGTTTTTTTCTTGGCTTTTTATCCTCCGATCCTGTTGAAACTTCTATTATATTTGTCATGTTTTCTTTATTCTCTTTTTCCTTTTACTCATTCAGAATTTATTTATTTCTTTAAGATTTTATTTATTTATTCACAAGAGACACACAGAGAGAGTTAGAGACACAGGCAAAGGGAGAAGCAGGCTCTCCGCGGGAGCCCGATGCAGCACTCAATCCCAGGACTCCAGGATCATGACCTGAGCCAAAGGCAGACACAACCACTGAGCCACCCAAGTGCCCACTCATTCAGAATTTATAACTCTTGTTTCTCTTTATTAAAAAAATATTTTTTTTTATTTATTTGACAGAAAGAGGAGGGGGGAAGGGGGAGTATAGGAAGGGGAGTGGCAGACAGAGGAAGAGGGAGAAGCAGGCTCCCTGCGAGCAGGGGCCCAATGAGGGGGCTCAATCCTAGGACCATGGGATCATGACCTCAGCGAAAGGCAGACCCTTAACCATCTGAGCCACCCAGGTGCCCCATGTTTCTATAATTATACTGATTACTCTTAAACTGCCACATGATTATTTAGCATCCCTGTCCTCCTTTGGAACCATGTGAAGACCTTATCATATTTTAACTCTCATTTTGACTCTCTCCACTTCACCCCAGTTTCAAACACATCTGTTATTGTTGATCAGTGTTTTGGTGCAAGCTTATTAGCACTTCTCAAATTTATTAGTTCATAATAATAGTTCTATGCAGTCAATGCTTATTTAGATCTACTTGTTACTCTGCTCACTATTGCTTCTTGCCACTCTTATGTTCACTTTCTTTCTTTGAAGTTCATCCTTTAGTAAGTAGCTCCTTCACGGGATCTGAAACTGCTATACTTCTTAGGCTTTATTTGTCTAAAAATTTATTTTACTCTCATTCTATGGGTGATAGTAAGTACATTATTTTTAGGTCTCTCATGTTGCTGGTGTTAAGTCTGCTTAAGTCTAATTTCTGTGTCTTGTGGGTAATTTACGTTTTCTCTGATTTGCTTTGAAAGCATGCCCTTTATTTGTATATTATGAATTTTCACTGTATGTGTCTATATCTAGATTATTTTTTAAAATCTGCTTTGGATGGACTTGTGATTCTTGAACCGGAATAGCATTTTCTTTGGAGATTTTTGCCTCTCCCAGTTTATCTCTTTCTAGAACTCATATCTAATGTAGATTTTTATTTTTTTCTCTGTATCCTTTTCCCATATAATTTTTTAAAGATTTCATTTATTTATTCATAGAGAGAGAGAGAGAGAGAAACACAGGCAGAGGGAGAAGCAGGCTCCATGCAGGGAGCCTGACGCGGGACTTGATCCCGGGTCTCCAGAATCATGCCCTGGACCGAAGGCAGCGCTAAACCGCTGAGCCACCCGGGCTACCCCTTTTGCCATATTTCTATTTTGTTACTTCACTGTGTTGAGTTTTGGAAATGTTATCTATTCTACATTTTAACCTGTCTACTGAATTTTAAGATCAGTTAGTGTGAAACATATATTTCTAGAAGTTCTGTTTGTTGTTTTAGAGAATTTCTCTGGTCTTTAATTTGTTCTTGTGTTTTCCTCTGTTTTCATTTGTTTGAAATGTTCTTTTAATTTTTTAGTCATTTCAAAAATACTTCCTTTATAGTTGACCAGATAGTTTTATTTTATTTTATTTTATTTTATTTTATTTTATTTTATTTTATTTTATTTTTATTTTTATTTTTTTTGACCAGATAGTTTTATGAGTAGAAATTCTTTGTGGCCTAAATAACTAAAGTTATTTAGTTTTTGGTTGATTTTCACTTTTAGTGTGGATTATTTCCTTATATGTTTTATAAATTTGTGCAAAAGCTTAACTCCCATAGGATTTTTTATATGGAAATTCTATATTCTTGGGCTGCAACTGTGTGTATTCTAAACAACTTTTCATTGTTTTTACTAGGTGCTCTGGGGATATCTGCCTGTAACTAAATTTATTTTAAATACTTGACTTGGGTTAAATTCAGACCAAAACCAAAAATGTTCTGGCCCATTTTTAAAAATTATTTTTTCTACCCCAAACCCAAAAATAGTTAGGCATGCCTTTTTGTCATTTCCCACTGCTTATGAATGATTTCCTTTTAGACCATAATTCTATGAATACTATATCATTTTGAGAGTACTAGATTTGTGGAGGCATCTCATTCTAAACATTCTGGCTCATGAAGATTTAAGGGCTCATTTGCTATTCTTGAATGGATTATTAAAATCTAAGTACCTAGATATCAAAACCAACAACCTGCTTTCTGCGCCCCTTTAATTTTCTGGCATCTGTGGATTTCTATTTACTAGGAGCTCTTTATGTAAATAATGTTCCCAAATGTTCCTCTGGTTTCTAGGATTTGCAAAAGATTATCTGTGGCAGAAATCTCCAACCTTTTTCATGCCTACCTACACAGAGAAAATAATACTAATTCATACAGAGAAGATGATATTGAATAGAATGTTAGGGTAACTGGGGAACATTTCTTAGATAACCATACAAAGTTTAGCCAAAAAATTAACATATAATCTAAAATAAAACTTATATTATAAAGAGGAAATCAAATGTTAAATTTATTTTTTTAAATCTTCAATTTTTTATTTTTATTTTATTTTATTTTATTTTATTTTATTTTATTTATTTTATTTTGTTTATGATAGTCACACAGAGAGAGAGAGAGAGAGAGGCAGAGACATAGGCAGAGGGAGAAGCAGGCTCCATGCACCGGGAACCCGATGTGGGATTCAATCCCGGGTCTCCAGGATCGTGCCCTGGGCCAAAGGCAGGTGCTAAACTGCTGCGCCACCCAGGAATCCCTAAATCTTCAAATTTTTAATTGAAACTCTTCAGTTTGTATCTGGGAACATACCACTTTTATATGCGATTTTATTTCTGCACTGGATACGTGCAATCCCTAATCAAGACTTCAGTGACAACCTCTTCAAAAATCTTAATAGTCACCATCAATGAGAAACTGTTCATACAATAGTGATAAAAAATTTAAAACTGTTCAAATATTTAAACTGTATGAAATTATATTTAAGTCATTGAACAGCTCTCCCTTTCCTTTCACTCATAATTGCAATGTTGAAATTTCATGTGAAAATCAAATGACTTTCAAATCTATTCAAACTTTTCATAAAATATTTTTAGATAATGAAATATTTTAGAATTGCGATGACCCTCTAATTTGCAAAATACACAGGCCTATTTGGAATAGTCCCTGGGAGTAGCTTGGACAACCTTAATGGGAAACTTACTCATGATTAGACAAAAGTATCAAATATATGCAAAGCCAGAGAATCAAGTCCACTGCCTATACAGCATACAGACTATTCATTCTATACCCAGCCATCCTGGATCCTCCATGGCTTACACCAAGAATGAAGTTTGCACTCCTCCATAGCACCATGAACCACTTGGACAGAATGGACAGAGCTCCAGGCTTCACATATGGCAGCTTGAAAGCTATAATCCACCCTCAGGCT
Organism: Canis lupus familiaris; assembly: GCF_011100685.1. NCBI lineage: Eukaryota > Metazoa > Chordata > Mammalia > Carnivora > Canidae > Canis > Canis lupus. The sequence continues at coordinate 11,833,878 of NC_049236.1, forward strand.
ACCAGTGTGCTAGAGGCCACTAATTTACAAAGCTCTGATTTAAAGTACCACCATATTGCTAAAACAAGAAATCTTGATTAAAAATTTAAATCTAAAGAAGAAAGAAAAAGAAACAAAAGGAAGAAAGGAAGGAACTAATGAACTAAAAGATCCTATTTTATGGAAGACAAGGGGGAAGGATTGATAAATATTGAGTATCTCTTATGTGGTAGGTACTCAGTACCTACACCAACATGCTGGGTGATTTACTTATATAATCTCAAAGATCTTATAAAACTTTGTTAGGATGCTGTCATCAACCCAATTTCAGATATAAATAATCAATATAAAAATTATCTTGCCCAAGCTTACAGAATTAGTGGGGAACTGGGTTTCGGTACAGTTGTATCTGCCTGTGATGTCCATGATCTTATTACTTTTGAGTCAGTGGACTTGGTTCAAATTCTAGCTCTTCTACTTATTAATTATATGATTCTAATTTACTTAATCTCAGTATTACTTTCCTCATATATACATGAATAAATAAATAATAAGTAATAGATAAATAATAGTCTCTGTGTCAGAAAGTTCATTATCGGGGATCCCTGGGTGGCGCAGCGGTTTGGCGCCTGCCTTTGGCCCAGGGCGCGATCCTGGAGACCCAGGATCAAGTCCCACGTCGGGCTCCCGGTGCATGGAGCCTGCTTCTCCCTCTGCCTGTGTCTCTGCCTCTCTCTCTCTCTCTCTCTCTGTGACTATCATAAAAAAAAAAAAAAGAAAAAAAAGAAAAAGAAAGTTCATTATCCTCAAAATAAATGAGATAATACATCAGATATCAGAGTGTGTGATTGGAGTTGAGGCCTAAGTATCAGCTGTTTTTAAAAGCTATCAAGTGATTCTAATACACAAAACACTGAAATAATGTGAACAAGTACTTAACTCAGAATTTGGTACATAGAGAGTACTCAGGAGTTATTAGCTATTATTATAATTGTTGTTACCATTACCTTATGGATGCTGTTTCTTGTGATGCATTTGAGGTAAATAATAGATACTTAAGTGTAAAATACAGAGAGCCATGATTTCCTGCACCGCCTACTTCCAGATACCTTTGATTCTCACAGCCACATGTTGCCTTGCTAAGTAAGCTGGAAAAAGTTAAAAGAATGTTAGGTGGAGAATGGCAAGAGATGGTATTGTTTTTGTATGGAGTGTCATAAAGAAAGTTTAGTCTTTATGGTCTTTTATTAGCTTCAATTCCTTCATGCCTAAAATTGAGCTAACATAGACAACTTTTGTTTATGGATGAAGTAGCTAAATAATATAGTATATTTCAAAGACCTGGGAAATTTTCCTAGGTAGAGGATACTAATGATCAATAGACACTTCACTTTCTCATTTCTTTATTCGAGCTTCACATATGAACATTATTTCTGTATTAGATTTTCCCTTACATTTAGCGTTAATCTAGCTCCTGAAAGTGCAATATGGCTTCCAGGTTCACTGGAAATGGATCTGACACCTGGAAAATCTCAGAAGAGAAAAGGGGGACTAAGCCCCATGAGGTTCAAAGGCCATTTGTCCCCTTGATATTGATTTTTCTTAAATCAGACAGTAGCTAAGACCATGGGAAAAGTAATTGAACTGACAACAGGCAGGTCCAGATTATTAATATTTGAACAGTCTTAGACATTCTTGATGACTTAATTTAATGACAGAAAAGAGGTCTGCAACTTAAATGCCTGGTGATGGGGTCAGTAGCTGGGTCTCTGAGGAGAAAGGAAAACATGTTATTCCTAAGAGCTTATTTCATAGAACAAAGCATTTTATAGTAGTCCCAAATATGAGTCCAGAGAAAATAGTTTTGCTTTTCTTTTTTAAGAAAACAAAATTTTAAAGGCTTAAAAAATTACCGTTGTATTTATTTTTGCCCTTACTTTACAAAACAGGCTTGGTTAGAGTTATGGAATTTTGGAACCTTAGTGAGAAACTCAAGGGTAGAGATCATGGACATTTTACTTATCTTTTTTTATTCTCTGGATTTAAAAATCGACTTTCCATATATTGATTGCATGACTTTAGACAAGTTAATTAACCTCTCTGAGCTCAGTTTCCATACCTGTAAAATAGAGATGTTAATATTTTGTATAGTTAAAGGGAATATTTAAAATTAATAAAAATGTATAAAATTCCTAGCACTTGATATTTTATATCAGATGATAAATATTTGCTCAACGAAATAATATGTGAATTTTGATGCTTCCCTTTCTTTCATTGCCTATGGAGAGAAAAACTAACCTATGGCAACCTTTTGAAAGTTTTCACTTTTTCTCTATTTTTGCTACCCTTGTTCTAGACCATATCCTCTCTCTTTTGGACTATTTCAATGGTCATTACATGTATTTTAACCCCAATTCTCTTCTCTTTCCCCATCTCTCTTCTCCACTTAAAATAAAATTGCTTACTAAAACAAAGGGTGATCTCTTTTAATTATACCATCCTTCTGGAAATATTTTAGTCATGTAGACCACTCCACTCCCCCATTTTAAAGGTGAGGCCCAGAAAGGGGGAGGGACTTATCCAAGTACCTGTGCTTCTATAAATTTATGCTGAGATTAGGGTTGAGCTCAGTATCTCTCGCCCTCAGCAGAGGATAACAAAAGAAGGTGCAGAAGAGAGCATATATCCTCCAGGTTATATGGGATGCTGAACAGTTGCAGAATTTTTTTAACTTCAGCAAGCATTCAGTTATTATCTTTTTTGAACTTTAAATGCAATACTGTTACTCTGATAATACTGTTATTCATTTACATGTAAATTGTAGGTCAACCTGGAGAAAGGGCACAGTTAATAAAAATAGCTAAAACTTATGTAGCATTAACTATGTACAAAACATGGTTCCAAACACTGTACATATATTAACTTAATTATCATCAGTAATCCTAAGTACTGTTATTATCCTCATTTTTTAAATGAGGAAACTAAGACATAGGAAAGTTTAGTAGCTTGGCAAGGTCACACAGCTTGAGAGTGTAGGGTGGGATTAAAACTCAGACTTCCAGGTTCCAGAGTCTGTGCTCTTGACTACTATACTAAACTGCCACAAATACATTGAATTTCTTCAGGCACCATTTATTATCACTTTACTTTTGGCAACTAGTCCATATGGCTTCCTCTAACCCTGCTTATCATTTCCATTCCTAATTAGCAGGAAGTGACAACCTCCATAGCATAATCTTCTGATAAACTTTTCCCTTTTTTTCAGAGAGTCATTTTCAACATTGTTAACTTCAGTAAAACCAAGAGTCTTTATAGAGATGGGATGGCCCCTATGGTGAAATCTACCAGCAGACCCAAATGGTAAGTGACCGGAAAGGGACCTACTTCTGGTTGGAGAATTTGACCCAGGTCTCAGAGTTTATGTGCTGGGTGACTAGGGCTGAACCTTTCTGGCACTGAGAGGAGTAAGATGAGTTTTTTGATGGCCATCATCCAGGATCTAGGTTTAGGGCTCTGTGAGAATTTTGAAATAGGGAACATGTTTCCACATATGGAATGACCAGCATTCCATTAAGAGGTCAGGTGCAGTCTGTTACTTGGTAAACTTCCTGTCCTGTTGGCCTTTTATCATGATATCTTAGGTGATTTGTGGATGTTAAAGTTATATTTGCCCATTGCTGTAGCGAGGGTGAGGAGAGTTTGATAGGCTTGCTTAAAATAGCACTATGGTGGTGATGATGATGATAACTGCTCTCACTTAACTGAGAGCCTATTTTTATATATTTTACATTTGCTGTCATTATTATCACAACAGTTTTACAAGAGAGAACTTAAATATTCCTATATTACAGATGAAAAAATTGAGGCTAGGAGAAGGTAAGTACTTTCTCAATACCATAGATAGTTAGAGGAGGAGCCGGTGTTATTTATATTATCCCATACTACCATCCAAACCACTTAATTTTTCATCCAACCATTTATTTATTCTTTCAACAAATATTAATTGCACCAAAATGAGAGTTTTTAAAGACAGAAACCAGTGTTATTCATCTATCACACAGTAGGTATTAATTGAATGCTTGTTGAACTGAACTGAATTCGTTATGAGAATTCACATGTAAAGTGCCTGGCACTTGCTAAGTGCTCAATAAATGTCATCTATTATTAATAGCATTATGTAAAACACTATACAAATGTGAGGAATTGTTAATATTATTCTAGCTTTGATCCCTGTTCAAATTTTAATGACTAGTGAAAAGATCATCTCCAAATGTCTATATTTATAGAAAACTAGCAATTCATAAATATTGAATTGTGCTTTTATCTACAAACGATACTTGGCAATTTTCTATAAATGCTGGGCTGAGAAGCTCAGGTTTGTAAAAGTGTAGGCATTCAATGATAATAAAAACTGTTTATTACACAATAAAAATATCTTCCTGGGCCTATTTTTTTATGTTTTATTTTTTTGCTTTGCTGCATCAAGTCAACTATACTGCTATTCCTGGATCTCCTTTTGACAATGGGATCTGGGTAAGAGGTAGGCCTTTGTTTTGAGTTTCTGAATTCAGCCCAGTGGATAAAAATATAGTACATCTCTCTGTTAATAGGTGTATGTGTAGATGTGTACTTCAAACCTTGCCAACAAAAGGACATCACTGTTGATCTGATAATGAGGGCCCTCAAAATAACATTGCACTTCTTTTATGAGGCTCTACGTTGGGATCTTACACAGCAACCATAATCACCATCCCTTTTTCCCAGTTGTTTAATGCTGGAGTCTTCTTTTTTATGCTTTTAAAATCTTAAGCCTTAATCATTTCATTTTGTTTTGTTTTGTTTCTTATGGATTATCATTTGGGGCCTGTCAGGGCTCTTGACAAGATTTTGAAATATTAATGAGTCCCTACATTTATATTATAATACCTGAGGATGAAGTTAGTGCTTTTATCCAATGTTGGCAGGCTCTCAGCATGGCCATTATCCAGTCATTGGGCTTCTCTAATGGTCTGAAAGAGCTTAAATGCTCAGAATTCAGTTTATTGTAGTTCATCAGGCTGATAAGACACGAGGTGCCAGAGAAAATCAGGTTGTTGATATGTCTCATCTCTCATCCTTTTGACTTTGCTGACCCCAGATTTTGGATGCAGAGCTACTCACATTCCTTCATAGTCCCCTTTCTGAAAGGCAGACTAAGATATTGTTTACTTATAAGATTTTATTGATCACCTTAATGTGCCACATACTATTCTAGATATTGGAGATACAGTATGTATATGACAGAAAAGATCTGTTCTCAAAGACAATTTTCTTTTTGGAATTTTATTAACTGATCTGTACATGCCATAATTGTTATGCTTCTTGCTACTAGTTTGTCCTGAAGATTCTTTCTGCCCTTTTGGTGTTTTCTGCTTAGGATTTTCTTCCATTTCTTGTATCAATTACCTGTATCAGAACCTGTCTTCCAATAGTCATTATTCTAAATGCTCTTAGGGCAACAAAATAATATATGACTGTTTGGCTCTCAGATTATTAGATTTTATTGGCCCAGAAGGGTCCATCATAATTTAGGATTCTAGGATTCTAGACAACAGTCTTACTCAAGACTGACAAACACATTATAGATCCCAGTATTAGACTATCTCCTTTAGTGTTTTCCTAATTTTGGTTTCCCCAATATCAAGGCAAACAAACAAAAGGAGAAGTTTCTGATCCATTTCTTATCTAGGGGATTCACTTCCTTTAATATCCCAAACAGGCCTTGGAAGAAGTCTTACTTCATGACAAATATTAAAAATTCTAAATTTCCTATGAAATATGTACCAGATTAGAAAAAGACACTTTCACCCCTTAAAGGTGAAATAAAACATTGTTTTTTTACTTCTGTTATAGGGGACCATAACTGATGCTAAGTAAAGATGCCTTAAGGCCTTAGCATAGGTTTGGTAATCAAACTAGGTGTAGAAAGCAGATGAGCAAAAGAAGCAATTAAAAAGCCATTGTGCATGGGGATCCCTGGGTGGCTGAGGGTTCAGCGCCTTTCTTAGGCCCAGGGTGTGATCCTGGAGACCCAGGATCGAGTCCCATGTTGGGCTCCCTGCATAGAGCCTGCTTCTCTCACTGCCTGTGTCTCTGCTTCTCTCTCTCTCTCTCTCTCTCTCTCTCTCTCTCTGTGTGTGTGTGTGTGTGTGTGTGTGTCTCATGAATAAATAAAATCTTTAAAAAAAAAAAAGCCATTGTGCTTCTGACTACTCAAGATTATTCTGCCTTGAGGAGAAAAAGTCAGAATACCTAGCAGCAAAATGGAAAAGTTGGAATATTCAGAAGTTTTCTGCCTGTTTTAGTTCACTCTAATTTTGTTTTCATGTTAGACTTCTTAAGAAGTATTGGTTGTTAAGGCCCAAGTTTTTGCAACCACAATTCATTAATATTTTTAAATATTGTCCAAGGCTAAATAAAATTGCTTTGTGATAGGCAGTGCAGGGAACTGGCATTATAAGGCAGCCAAAATCCATATTCTTATTTAAACTAAGCCTAGAATATTTATGCAAGCAGTAAGTGGTGGCATTAACCAGACCTCAGGACTCCCTCCCATATTCTGTGCATGAGGAAGGTGGGAGATGGGGACACAGATATGCAGGAAGTTGTGTGCTGCTGTTTGCTGTTTGGTAGGTCTGAAGTAACTTTTCTAATTACTTGTCCATTATAGTAGATTGAGGATATTAGACTAAATCTCAGAAGTGGCTTCTATTTAATACAATTCTTTTGAGCATCTAACTTTATGCTAGGTCTTGGGGTGATAATATGAATCTGATAATATGAATAATCTGATCTAGATTTTTTAAATTTTATTTTCTACAAGTTGAAATGAAACACAAACAGAAATAAGTACAATATAAGGAACATTGTGCTAAAACCCACTATGGAATTAATAAAGTGTGCTCTGAGATTAGAGAAGAGAAATAAAATTATATGATCAGGGCTGTGGAGAGTAAAGGAGAATCTTGCGGTGCACTTGGTATCTCAGCTAGATCTTGAGGAAATGAGACATGAACAAAATTAAGGAAATGGATTCTAGATGGAAGATATAACATGATGAGCTATGATATTTCCTTTATAAGCCCCAGTTTCCTTACTGTAAAATTCAAAATAGCTTTTTTACGGTTTTTAAGAAACACATGTGAAATGGATGACTTTAAAAGGCTCAAATAGCTTGTTAATTCAGTAAATTCCCTAACCATTTCTTTCATTTTTCCCTGACTCACTCAAGACTGACTGGGTAAACATTTTGCCTTCTCTTTCTCCCTCCTTTCCTGCCTTCCCTTCATCCTTACTTCCTTCTTCCCTCCCTCCTTCTCCCTGTCAATAAATCCTTACAAGTAGTTGTAGTAGACCAGGAAATATATGCAAGGTATCAGAACAACATAGTAGAGAGAGATGTGATTACTGTTCTTAAAGAGTTCATGGTCTTCTGGGCTAGATATTAAAAGTGTAACTATAGTAAAGTGTGATAACTGTGACAACAGGGAGAATTCAGCATGCTGTGGAAACTATTCAGCATTTAGGATTTAACCTGCTCCAAGGATAAGAGACCTTCCCTAGGTGTGTTACTTATGCTGAGAACTAAGATGAATATGTGAGATCATAGTAAGTAGAGATATGTGTGAAGTAATAAAATGTGTTTGAAGACTTAGAGATGAGAAAGAACATTACATTTTTTGATGAGCAAAGGCCAATATGATTGGAACATGAAATTCTAAAGAGAAAGTGACTAGAGAGGTAGGTAGAAGTGAGATTGAGGAGAGCTTTGTAAGCCAAGGTAAAGAGCTGGATTTGTTGTCTGATTGCTGAGGCTAGGACTTCCAGTACTATGTTGAACAGCAGTGGTGAGAGTGGACATCCCTGTCTTGTTCCTGATCTTAGGGGAAAGGCTCCCAGTGCTTCCCCATTGAGAATAATATTTGCTGTGGGCTTTTCATAGATGGCTTTTAAGATGTCGAGGAATGTTCCCTCTATCCCTACACTCTGAAGAGTTTTGATCAGGAATGGATGCTGTATTTTGTCAAATGCTTTCTCTGCATCCAATGAGAGGATCATATGGTTCTTGGTTTTTCTCTTGCTGATATGATGAATCACATTGATTGTTTTACGGGTGTTGAACCAGCCTTGTGTCCCAGGGATAAATCCTACTTGGTCATGGTGAATAATTTTCTTAATGTACTGTTGGATCCTATTGGGCAGTATCTTGTTGAGAATTTTTGCATCCATGTTCATCAGGGATATTGGTCTGTAATTCTCCTTTTTAAAAGACATTAAAGGCATTCAAATTGGCAAAGAAGAAGTCAAACTCTCCCTCTTCGCCGATGACATGATACTCTACATAGAAAACCCAAAAGTCTCCACCCCAAGATTGCTAGAACTCATACAGCAATTCGGTAGCGTGGCAGGATACAAAATCAATGCCCAGAAATCAGTGGCATTTCTATACACTAACAATGAGACTGAAGAAAGAGAAATTAAGGAGTCAATCCCATTTACAATTGCACCCAAAAGCATAAGATACCTAGGAATAAACCTAACCAAAGATGTAAAGGATCTATACCTTCAAAACTATAGAACTCTTCTGAAAGAAATTGAGGAAGACACAAAGAGATGGAAAAATATTCCATGCTCATGGATTGGCAGAAGTAATATTGTGAAAATGTCAATGTTACCCAGGGCAATATACACGTTTAATGCAATCCCTATCAAAATACCATGGACTTTCTTCAGAGAGTTAGAACAAATTATTTTAAGATTTGTGTGGAATCAGAAAAGACCCCGAATAGCCAGGGGAATTTTAAAAAAGAAAACCATATCTGGGGGCATCACAATGCCAGATTTCAGGTAGTACTACAAAGCTGTGGTCATCAAGACGGTGTGGTACTGGCACAAAAACAGACACATAGAACAGAATAGAGAACCCAGAAGTGGACCCTGAACTTTATGGGCAACTAATATTCGATAAAGGAGGAAAGACTATCCATTGGAAGAAAGACAGTCTCTTCAATAAATGGTGCTGGGAAAATTGGACATCCACATGCAGAAGAATGAAACTAGACCACTCTCTTGCACCATACACAAAGATAAACTCAAAATGGATGAAAGATCTAAATGTGAGACAAGATTCCATCAAAACCCTAGAGAAGAACACAGGCAACACCCTTTTTGAACTCGGCCATAGTAACTTCTTGCAAGATACATCCACGAAGGCAAAAGAAACAAAAGCAAAAATGAACTATTGGGACTTCATCAAGATAAGAAGCTTTTGCACAGCAAAGGATACAGTCAACAAAACTAAAAGACAATCTACAGAATGGGAGAAGATATTTGCAAATGACATATCAGATAAAGGGCTAGTTTCCAAGATCTATAAAGAACTTATTAAACTCAACACCAAAGAAATAAACAATCCAATCATGAAATGGGCAAAAGACATGAACAGAAATCTCACAGAGGAAGACATAGACATGGCCAACATGCATATGAGAAAATGCTCTGCATCACTCGCCATCAGGGAAATACAAATCAAAACCACAATGAGATACCACCTCACACCAGTGAGAATGGGGAAAATTAACAAGGCAGGAAACAACAAATGTTGGAGAGGATGCGGAGAAAAGGGAACCCTCATACACTGTTGGTGGGAATGTGAACTGGTGCAGCCACTCTGGAAAACTGTGTGGAGGTTCCTCAAACAGTTAAAAATATACCTGCCCTACGACCCAGCAATTGCACTGTTGGGGATTTACCCCAAAGATACAAATGCAATGAAATGCCGGGACACCTGCACCCCGATGTTTCTAGCAACAATGGCCACGATAGCCAAACTGTGGAAGGAGCCTCGGTGTCCAACGAAAGATGAATGGATAAAGAAGATGTGGTTTATGTATACAATGGAATATTACTCAGCTATTAGAAACGACAAATACCCACCATTTGCTTCAACGTGGATGGAACTGGAGGGTATTATGCTGAGTGAAGTAAGTCAGTCGGAGAAGGACAAACATTATATGTTCTCATTCATTTGGGGAATATAAATAATAGTGAAAGGGAATATAAGAGAAGGGAGAAGAAATGTGTGGGAAATATCAGAAAGGGAGACAGAACGTAAAGACTGTTAACTCTGGGAAACGAACTAGGGGTGGTAGAAGGGGAGGAGGGCGGGGGGTGGGAGTGAATGGGTGACGGGCACTGGGGGTCATTCTGTATGTTAGTAAATTGAACACCAATAAAAAATAAATTAAAAAAAAAAGAGCTGGATTTGATTCTAAAGGCACTGTGAAGAAATCAAGCAGGACATGATCAGAATGGCAGTTTAGAAAGATCAGTCTTAATGCTTAATAGAAAATATCTTAGAAGGAGGACAGTTGTTTAGAGGTTTTTTTGCAATACCTTAGGCTACAGCTGATGATAAGTTAGATTGGTAACAGTAATGATGAAAACAAGTGGATAGATTCGAGGGTTAACAGAAGATTGAATCGATTTAACCTTTAATTGAGTAGATGTGGAGGGTAAAAGAGAGGTAGAAGTTCTAGATGACCCCAAGGTTGTCTGGCATACACAACAGAAGGGATGGTGGTGCCATTTACTGAAGACAAGGGTTATAATATAAGAGGAAAGAGTTTGGGCAGAGTTGGTTTTAAAGAGGAGATGATGAACTTGGCCTTGGAAACATACAGCTAGATGTGCCTGAGAGATATCCAAGTGGAGATGTCAAGTAGGCAGTGAGGTGTGACTGAAGAGAGGTATTTGGAGGTACGGATTCAAGAGTTATCACCAGAATAGTGAGGGCAGATGTAGTCTCTCAGGGAAGTTGTATGGATTGGAGAGAGAGGATTAGGACAGAGCTCTGAGAAATTCCTCAGTTTAAAAGTTGGGTAGATGATGAGAATCTCACAAAAGAGAATAAGAGGAATTGGCCAGAGTGTTACAAGAAAACCAAGATAGTATGGCATCATGTAACCAAGAAGAGAGGGCTTTTCTAAAAAAGAGAGAGTGACTAATACTGCCACCTGCTACTTGATAATTAAAGTATTAAAATGCTCAACACTTAAAGTGATGTAGAGGTCATCAGGGACTTTGTTGAGTGCCATTTTAGTGGCATGGCAGGAGTTCAAGCCAGGTATATAAGATAATGAGTGAGTTTGGGGATGAAGAAAATGTAAAGAAATGGAGACTATAAATATAGATGGTTCTTTCAAAAGTTTGGCTAAGATACAAGTATAACAAGTAAACAAGCAGTTATAATAAATACCCTTTTGAATTAAGTGTAGTGATAGTTATGTACAAATAGCAATGGCTCTATATTATTCTTAATGTAATGATGATTGATCTTGTGAAAAAAGAAACTTACAAAAATAATATTTTGTTTGAAAACTTATAAATTCATGGATTAATATTTAAAAGTAAAAAGTCATACATTTAAAATTAAATCATATCCCTTGGCCCCCCATATACCTAATCTTCCTGCTTTATTTTTATGTATAGCACTTATTACCATCCAGCAAACTGTAATATATTATTTATTTTGTTACTTGTTTCTCTATCTATTAGAAAGTAAGCTGCAGGAATAGGGATTTTCATCATTTTTGTATTCATTTGTGTATCTTTAGCACCTTAAACTGTGCTTGGTATATAGAACATACTCAATAAATATTTATTAAATGAATGAATTAATTCATTATCATTGTGCTGAACCTAACAACTGTTTTTAATTTTACATATTCTTTTTTAGTTGTTTCCATGAGCACATTTTCACACACCAACAAATATAAATACCCACTTATATTCTGTTCTTTTCATTTAATGTTGTATCAAAGCAATTTCTCATGTTTTCTCCTAGCGTTCATTATACCATAGTTGAAGAATTGTTTACTGCTTTTATATATTTACTCCATCATCTCTCTATTGGTGAGCTTTTAATTTTTTAATATATTTTTTCAAAAGTAGATGATATTGGATAGATAGATAATTTGTCAAATTATTTTTTAGAATCAATTCCTATAAGAGATTACAGGATTAATCACTATAAGCTTCTGCTATGCATGCTCTTAAAATATATTGCACCAATTTAAAATGCTACTCTTGGTCAGTGTCTTAGTTTTACTGCAATATGGACAGCATTCAGAATTGTCATTGAAAAAAAAACCACTAGTTTAGGAGATGAAAGATGGTCCTTTTCTTTTTTTTTCCTTGTTCTCATTTGAGCTTGTGTCTTAAGAATATTGGCATTACTGTAGTGTCAAAACTGAGTTTCCAAAAAAAAAAAAATAAATGCATTACAGACATTCTGGGAAAGGATGGAGTAGAACACTCTTCCCTATTTCTCCCACTAAGTAGAGCTAAAAACCACATACATTACTTATGGAACAAACATAGAAAACCTGAAAAGTGGAGAGAAGAGGGAAGATTGGCTGTTCCTTAAGACCTGAAAAAATGATTTAGTGGTGAGTTCCCTAGGTTTGATTTTTGCTTCATATATGCTAGAATGGATGCTTGAGAAACCAGAAACATAGAAATGCCAATGGGCACAGATTAAAAAATGTCTTCCCAAAGCCTATCCTTGTTAAACAAATGACAAAAAAAAAAAAAAAAAAAGGCGGGGGGGAGGGGTTGGCCTAATAGGACAGAAAACTTTAAGACAGTAATTGTCCAATCTAGCCAAACACCATGGTAAAAAAAAAAAAAAAAAAAAAAAAAAAACAAAAAACTGCCCGTTTCCACCCTCACCAAGGGAGGAGTGGTGAGTCTAGACTTCCATCTTTCCTCCAACCCTCTACCAGGTGGTCAGAGAAAAGTAGGGAACTGGGAATTTCATTCCTACTAGTCAGTAATGAATACTTTCTTCTTCTCCAAGATGTCAGACCACATGAGGAATCTGGACTTTTACTGCTTGAGGATGGGATCAGTAACAGAGGGCAGGGGGCAAAGAAAAGAATGAATGAACCTGAGGATAGAACAATAGAAGTTACTAGATCTAACAATAGAGAAAAAATAGACTAAAAAGAAGAATGAACAGAACCTCAGGGACCTGTGGAACCAAAAATCTAACATTCATGTGATTAGAATTCCAGAAGGAGAGGTGAAAAAATTGTTTGAAATGGCTAAAATCTTCTCAAATTTGGCAAAAGACATAAACCTAGAGATTCAAGAGAGTGAGTGAACCCAAAACAGGAAAAAATGAGGGAAATCCATGCCAAGAAATATTACACTCAAACTAAGGAAAGAAAGAATCTTGAAAGCAGTGAGAGAAAATAACACCTTACCTATAGAGGAAAATAAATTTGAACATAACAGATTTCACATCAGAAACTATAGAGACCAAATAAAAGTGACACACTGTTCTTCAATACTGAAAGAAAAGAACTGTAAACTCAGTATCCAATATCTAGCAAAAATATCTTTCAAGGATTAAGACATTTTGATGAAGGAAAAACTTTATCAAAAGGAAAAAGAGTATTTGTCAACAGAAGACCTCCCCTAAAAGAATGGGAAAAGGAAGTTCTTAAAACAGAAGAAAAATGATAAAGACTTTTGAAATGTCAAAAAGAAAGAAATAATATAAAGAGTAAAAATACAGGTAAATACAGTAAACTCTTTTATCTCTGCTTTCTAAATTATATGTGATGTTGGAATGCCAGGGTGGCTCAGCGGTTGAGCGTCTGCCTTCGGTTCAGAAAGTGATCCTGGAGTCCCAGGATCGAGTCCCACATCGGGCTCCCTGCATAGAGCCTGCTTCTCCCTCTGCCTGTGTCTATGCCTCTCTCTTCCTCTTTGTGTCGCTCATGAATAAATAAATAATCTTTAAAAAATTACATGTGATGTTGAAGCAATGATTACAACATTGATGCAGTTTTCAATATGTGGAGGAAATATTTAACATAAGCATATGTGGAAAGGTAAAAGGATTTAAAGAGAGGTAGTTTTTGTACTTATCTAAAAATGGTAAATGTCAACACCAATTGACTGTAATAAGTTATGTATATATAATATAGGATGGTAAGGGTGAGTGGAGTGGGTGTGATCATAAGGGATAGCATCTGAGAGATCATCGTGGTGATGATGTAGCTCTTATATCTTGATTGTGATAGTGATTACATGTAATAAAATGGCATAGAACTATGCACACATGGTATACTGATGTAAATGTCCTGGTTTTGAAATTGTTATTCATTACTATAATTATGTAAGGTGCAACCTTTTTCTAAAAAGATTTTATTTATTTATTCATGAGAGACACACAGAGAGAGAAACAGAGACAGAGGCAGAGGGAGAAGCAGGCCCCATGCAGGGAGCCCGATGTGGGACTTGATCTCGAGACCACGGAATCATGCCCTGAGCCCAAAGGCAGACGCTCAACCGCTGAGCCACCCGGGCATCCCAAGATGCAACCTTCACCAAAGCCTAGGTGAAGTGTACACAAGAACTCTCTGTAATATTTTTGAAAATCCATGAGAATCTATAATTATCTCAAAGCAAAAAGTTAAAGCCATATTACTTAACCCACTCCTCACAAAAAAGCCCCCAAAATATAAGAGCATTTTGAAGAATGTCAACAAGTGCAGAAGAATCTGAAGATTCCCAGAGACTGAATGAGGGTTGGGAGGAAAACATGGGGGGAGAGTCTTTTCAAATGTGTAACAAAAGGAAAAACTAAAAAAAAAAAAAAAAAAAAAATCATATCCTAGAATGAATAATGTAACCTGAGGAAATGTGGAACTAGGTTTAGGGCAGTGGGGTGGGAGTAACATGGACCTAAGTCTGTATTCCATCTTTGGGTCTTCTAGTAGCTCATTTAACCTCTCTGTGCTACCATTTCTTCACACAGAGCACAGCAAGGTTGTTCACTCTAGATGATTTTCACCCTGTGCTGCCTGTAGAGTCCTTGCATAGGGCAAGGAGAAAACTCAGTAAAAATGCAGACCATTTTCTCTTATTTCCACCAGAGCAAATGTGCTTTTGTCTGTTTCACTTATCAGTTATCTGAATCAAATTCTATTTTAAAAAACAGGTAGACTGATATCCCTCACCACTCTGTATAAAATAGAGATTATTATCCACAGTCTTTCAGATGGGGAAATAGAAACTTCAAGAAGATATATGACTTGTCACAAATCATACAGCAAGTGAGTGCATAACAGAGCCTGGAGCCCACATGGGAATGACTTGTCTACCTATCACTTTCCTCATTGTGCCACATTGCCTTCAAATACAAGTTGAAAACTTTGAGCTTGATAACAATTTCTAACAATTTCTTTTAGTTTTATATAATGTGTCCTACCGATAGAAACCATCCAGCAGGGATCCCTGGGTGGCGCAGCGGTTTGGCGCCTGCCTTTGGCCCAGGGCGCAATTCTGGAGACCCGGGATCGAATCCCACATCGGGCTCCCGGTGCATGGAGCCTGCTTCTCCCTCTGCCTGTGTCTCTGCCTCTCTCTCTCTCTCTGTGACTATCATAAATAAATAAAAATAAAAAAAAAAAAAAGAATTTGAAACCATCCAGCAGTGGGAGGCTCTCTGCATGTGGTGAGTTCTGGACCTGCCTCAGTAGAAAGAGGATAGTCACCTGTCAGGGAGAAAGTGGAGAGGTTTCCCGCATTGGGAGGGAGGGTGGACCATCCATATCACTGTCAGTGTTCCCAATCAAATGATAGGCCATACTGGTTAAGTATGATAGCTATTATAATTGTTTTAACATCAAAACTCAAATTGAAGGAAGCACAAAAAGGAAGAGAGAAGGAATCTATGCTACAATCCCAGTCATGGGATGGTGAGACAAATGAGAAAATAATTAAGAAGCGAAGAGAATTTGCTGGTTAATGGACCCAAAGGTGGTGATTTCTAAAATCCCTTCATATTCAGGCTATGGCCTAAAATATTATATGATTCCAGTCTTTTTGTATAGAGTTGAGTTCAATTTAATTCAAGATTAATGTGCATCTTTCTGCCATAAATGCTTTCAGACTTTATACTAAGTGCTTTGATTCTCTTGGAACCTGGGAAGAGTATCTGTCACTTTCCCAATTTTACAGATGAGCATACCAAGGCTCAGGTTGTGGAAGTAACTTGCCCTAATAGTTTAGGAAAGATAGAATGTGGCAGAGCTGGTATTTGTTTTTTTTTTTTAATATATATTTTTTATTTTTTATTTATTTATGATAGTCACAGAGAGAGAGAGAGAGAGAGAGAGAGAGAGAGAGGCAGAGACATAGGCAGAGGGAGAAGCAGGCTCCATGCACCGGGAGCCCGACGTGGGATTCGATCCCAGGTCTCCAGGATCGCGCCCTGGGCCAAAGGCAGGCGCCAAACCGCTGCGCCACCCAGGGATCCCAGAGCTGGTATTTGAATGTAGATTTGCTTATTTTAACCTTAATCGTTTTTCCTATTAGAGTATAGTAGTGATTAATAGCTTAAGCTTTGGACTGGAAAAATCTGAATTTAACCTGGCCCTGTTGTGTTTGTCATGAGGAGGATATGTGACTCACTCAAGATCATACAGCAAGCAAGGGCAGAGCAGAGCCTGGAGTCCACATGGGACTGACTGGCAAGCCTATTGCTTTCTTCTGTGCTGCCACACTGCCTCCCTTTACTTTTACCCCGGGTGAAGGGGCTGAAATCCAACAGCCTGGTGCTGGAATAAAGCATTGGCTTTGTGGTTAAATAGTCAAACCTAAATTCAAATCTTACCTCTTGCCTTTGGATGGTGCCAATAATAGCTACCATTAATCAACCTCAAATAATACACTCCCTATGCCTCAGAAAACATCTAGAAAAATGTTGCTACAGCCAATGTCAGAAAGTATTGCCTGTGCTCTCTTCTAGGATTTTTATGATTTCACATTGCAAATTTAGATATTTAATTTATGTTTAGTTTATTTTTGTGTATGGTTTGAGAAAGTGGTCTAACTTCATTCTTTTACATGTCACTGTCCAATTTTCCAAACACCATTTGTTGAAGAGACTTTCCCATTGCATATTCTTGCCTCCTTTGTCAAAGATTAATTGACCATGTAATTGTGGGTTTATTTTTTGGTTTTCTTTTCTGTTCCATTGATCTATGTGTCTTTATGCCAGTACCATACTGTTTTCATTACTACCACTTTGTAATATAACTTGAAATCTGGAATTGTAATATTACAATAGATATCTTTGTTTTTCTTTGTCAAAATTGCTGTGGCAATTTGAGGTCTTTTTCTGGTTCCATAGAAATTTTAGGTTTGTTCTGGTTCTGTGAAAAATACTACTGGTATTTTGGTAGGGATTGCATTATATATGTAGATTGCTTTGGATAATATAGGCATTTTAATAATATTTTTTTCTTCTGACACATGAGCATGTAATGTCTTTCCATTTCTTTGTGTTATCTTGAATTTCTTTCCTCCATGTTTTATAGTTTTCAGAGTACTGAAACAAACAGAACACCTCTTTGGTTAAATTTATTCCTGGGTATTTTATTGTTTTTGGTGCAATTGTAAATGAGGTTGTTTTCTTAATTTCACTTTCTACTGCTTCATTATTAGTATGGAAATGCAAAAGATTTCTGTCCATTGATTTTGAATCCTGCAACTCTTCTGAACTCATTTATCAATTCTGGTAGTTTTTTGGTGAAGTCTTTCAGGTTTTCTATATAGAATATCATGTGATCTGCAAATAGTGGAAGTTTTAGTTCTTCATTACCAGTTTAGATGCCTTTTATTTTTTTATGTTGTCTAATGCTGTAGCAAGGGCTTATTTTCTTTTAAGATTTTATTTATTCATTAAAGACACACAAAGAGAGAGAAAGGCAGAGACACAGGCAGAAGGAGAAGCAGGCTCCAAAAGAGGAGCCTGATAAGAGATTCGATCCCAGGATTCTGGGATCACAACCCAAGCCAAAGGCAGATGTTCAACCACTGCGCCACCCCAGTGCTCAAGTAACAAGGACTTCTGGCATTATGTTGAATAAAAGTGATGAGAATGGACAGCCTTGTCTTGTTCCAGACCTTAGGAGAAAAGCTCTGTTTTTCACCATTGAGCATGATATTGGCTATGGGTTTTTCATAAATGGCCTTTATTATGTTGAGGTATGTTTCCTCTAGACCTACTTTGCAGAGGTTCCTTTTTTTTTTTTTTATCATGAATGGATATATGGTATTTTGTTGAATGCTTTTTCTGCATCTATTGAAATGATCTTATGGTTTTTACCCTTTCTCTTACCGATATGGTACATCACATTGATTGTTTTGCCAATATTACATCCCATCTGATAATAAATCCCATTTGACTGTGGTTTATGATTTTTTTAATGTGTTGTTGGATTAGGTTTGCCAGTGTTTTGTTGAGACCTTTTGCATGTATATTCATGAGAGATATTAGCCTGTAGTTCTCTTTTTTTGTGGTATATTTGTCTGGTTTTGGTACCAGGGAGATATTGGCCCCTTAGAACGAATTTTTAAGTTTTCCTTCCTCACATATTTTGGAATACTTTGTGAAGAACAGGTGTTAACTCTTCTTTAAATATTTGGTAGAATTCACCTGTGAAGCTATCTCATCCTGGACTTTTGTTTTTTGGGAGTTTTTTGATTACTGATTAAATTTCATTGCTGGCAATTGATCTGCTTAAATTTTTATTTTCTTTGTGCTTTAGTTTTGATGGGTTATATGTTTCTAGCAATTTATCTATTTCTTCTAAATTGTCCAATTATTGGCATGTAGATTTTCATAGTATTTTGTTACAATTGTTTGTATTTCTGTGGTGTTGGTTGTCATTCCCCTCTTTCATTAGTGAATTTATTTCTTTAGGTCCTCTTTTCTATAAGTCTGGCTAGAGGTTTATCAGTTTTGTTGGTCTTTTCAAACACTTAGCTCATGGTTTCATTGATCTGTTTTAATGATTTTTTTTTTAATGTCTATATTACTTACTTCTGCACTACTCTTTTATTATTTCCTTCCTTTTGCTAGATTTGGATTTCCTTTCCTTTTGGATTTACTTCCTTGTGTAGCTTTGGTTTCATTTGTTCTTTTTTTTCTAGCTCCTTTAGGTGTAAGGTTAGGTTGCTTATTTGAGATTTTTCTTGCTTCTTGAGGTAGGCCTATGTTGCTTTAAACTTGCCTAGACCACTTTTGCTTCATCCCCAAGTTTTAAACCCTAATATTTTTATTCTCATTTTTATTCATATGTAATTTTTTATTTCCTCTCTAATTTCTTGGTTGACCCATTTATTATTTAGTAGCATGTTATTTAACCTTCATGTATTTGTGCTCTTTCTAGATTTTTTCTTGTGTTTGATTTCTAGTTTCAAAGCATTATGGTTAGGAAAGATGCATAATATGACTTAGATTTTTTTTTAATTTGTTGAGACTTGTTTTGTAGCCTAATACGTGATCTATTTTGGAGAATGTCCCATGTCCCCTTGAAAAGAACGTGTATTCTGTTGTGTTAGGATGGGATATTCTGAATTTGTCTGTTAAATCCATCTGGTTCAGTGTATCAAAGCCATTATGTCCTTGTTGATATTCTGTTTGGATGATCTGTCCGTTGATGTAACTGGGGTGTTAAAGTCCCCTACTATTTATTGTATTACTATAGATTAGTTCCTTTATGTTTCTTAACTGTTTTATGTATTTGGGTGTTCTCATGTTGAGTGCATAAATATTTGTGATTATTATATCCTCTTGATGAATTGACACCTTTACTGTTACATAGTGTCCTTCATTGTCTCTTTTTACAGTCTTTATTTTAAGGTCTATTTTGTCCAATATGAGTATTGTTATCCTAGCTTTCATTTCATATTGATTTACATGATAATATTTCTCCATCCTTTCACTTTCAATCTTCAGGTTTCCTTCAGTCTGAAATGAGTATCTTGTAGGCAGTATATAGATGAGTCTTTTTTTTTAATCCACTCTGTCACTCTATGTCTTTTGATTGGAGCATTTAGTTCATTTATGTTCAAAGTAATTACTGATAAATATATATTTATTTCCATTTTGTTACTTGTTTTGTGGTTGTTTCTAAGATTTTCTCTGATCTTTTCTTATCTTGTTCTCCTTCATGATTTGTTGGGTTTCTTTAGTAATATGCTTGGATTCCTTTACTTTTATTCTTTGCATATCTAAAACTGATTTTTGATTTGTGGTTACCATTATATTTGTATATAACATCTTCTGTATGTAGCAGTCTTTATTAAATTGATGGTCACTTAAGTTTGAATCCATTTTTTACTTTCTCTCCCTCAGGCCCTCAGTTTAAGGTATATGGTGTCATATTTTATATCCTTTTATTTTATAAATAACTTGAATGCTTTTTTACAAAAATACTTATTTTTACCACTTTTGTGTTTTCTATTTTTCATATTCTCACCTATGGTCTTTCCTTTCCATGTAAAGAGCCTCCATGAATATATCTTTTAGGGCTGATTTAGTGTAGTAGGTTTTAATAACCATTCCTGACTGATAGGGTGACCAATCATCCCAGTTTGTCTGGAACTATGGGGTTTCCTGGGATGTAGGAATGTAGACTTTAATTTTAAATTGGGAATTTCCTGAGAACACCAAGACAAATTGATGACCTAACTCCTGAATGAAGAGGCAGAAATGAAGGCTCAGGGAGATAACTTTAAGGACAGAACAAAGACTGTGTATTAACTTTGGGAAGATGAAACCAAAGGCCACAAAAACAAATTGGCTTTGTCCACTAATACTCTAATTAGTTTTATCATTAATTTTAATGCTATTACCAATTATCCTTGAATGTTTTCTTATAAAATAATAGTACTGAGAGCTATGTTTGATTGAGGTTAAGTTTCAAAGTGCTTGCTTTGACCATGGGTTAGGAATCACTAAGAAAACCTGAACATTTACATGGAAACTTAAAATGGCATTATATTAAAGTGTCCATGCAGTTTAGGATTTTAAGAGTGGGAAGTAGAAAGAGATCAAGAATAGGAATCTAAAAATCTGAGTTCTAGCTCTGTCAATCTGTTTTGAGATTTAAACAATCAGAAAAGATTCATATTATAGTAAAATCTCTGTATTCAAAGGTGTTCATTATAGGGTGATGGATAACAACAGCAACTCAAATCAACCTAAATGTGAAAAACCAGTATTAGTAAATTATAATGAGTCAACCTGATGCAATATTATATGGATATTAAAAATAGTTTTCAGGGATACCTGAGTGGCTCAGTTGGTTGAACATCTGGCTCTTGGTTTCAGCTCAAGTTGTGATCTCAGGGTCTTGAGATTGAACCCTAAGTCTGGCTTTGATCTCAGCATGACATCTGCTTGGAATTCTCTCCCTCTTCTTCTCCCTGTGCTCTTCACTCATGCTCCTGTTCTCTTTCTTTATCTAAAATAATTAAATTTTAAAAAATAAAATAGTTTCCAGGGATTTGTAATAGCTCTGGAAAATGCTGATTCTGTATAAAATAAAAAACAGAGTAGAATACTGTATATAATTGTAATAATAGTGTGAAACCTACCCGTATGTCAAATATGCACACATATAATACTGTTAACTGATGTCTTTGGAAGGTATGATTATGGTAGATTTTTGTTTCTTTAGAGTTTTAAAAGTATTTTTAGAAATTTTATAACTTTATATTTGTGAAAAAACAGTAATATTTATTAAAAATAAAATAATACTTTGTTAAGTGATATTAAAATTTACTTGTAATATGATTCAAAATGGTCACATCATTGTTTCCTCATCTTTAATAATAAAATGGATATAGTGTAATAGAGTATTCTTCTGTTCTCCCAGAATATTATTGAGATCATTAGAGATACTGGGGAGTGGAACAGTAAGACATATTTGGAAATAGAGGTTGTGTCCAAAAATCTAATTCTGAGATGAGACAGACATTTAACCGTATCAGTCACCTGTGGAGGTGGCTTACTAGCTGCACCTATTGGCTTGCAGTAGCTGATTATTAACTTTTCATCAATTTTGTAAGTTGATTTTGAAATCATTGCTAGCTTGAAATCATCATGTATTTGTATCATGGAATTTGGAAAATGCTACAGATAAAGGCTTTATATGGCCTTAGGCTAGAAATTCAAATAAATTTCTTATAAAACTTATTTTAAACTTAAACTATGAAAAAATGCATGGAGGAAGTCTCTGTGAATAAAATTAAAAAGCTTTTAACTCTCTGGTCATAGTGGGTCTCTTTATCAGGACTCATGACCCAGGCCTCAGGGAATTGGACCTCCTGTAGATACCAAGGAGAGTTGCCAGAAGGTACTGAGAAATGCCACAAGCAGCTAGGACTGACACTTGCTACATATAGAGAAGTAATGCTTACATCTCAAATTGACATCAGCACCTCTTGAATGTCTGAGAAGCTGAAAAAATGAATAAGGACATGTAGATTCTTATATTCACAGCACTATGTCTCATTAGGGTAATTTGAGGAAGGTTTATTTATAAAGAGCCATTATATTAGGGATAGATATTGTGTAGAACTAGAAAGGATGTACAAGAACCTGGGACTAGTAATATCAGAACGGTCACCACCATTAGGGGAATGAGAGGTTTCTGGAACCTAGGAAGAGAGAATTGTGTAGAATGGGTTGCTTTGAAAGTTGTGGTGACCTTCTATCAAGAGACACAGTCAGTCTTAGATAAGTTCTCAGGATGGGGTACCAGGACAAATATACTCTAACCACCCTCTCCTTTTTGTTTCTGATTGCTTGCTAGACTTCCCTATTGGAAGACCTAAACAGAAGACAGATATACAGATACAATTGATGCAGTCCATAGAAGTCAGCCACCTTGGGCAGAGCAAAGGATAGAAAAGGGTGGAAAGTGGTTACAGAGGGGCAAATGGACTATTTCCAATACAGTTTAGCTTCAATTTTCTGCTGGCACTGACATTTTCATGCAAAATGTGTATAATAATGCCATACTTTTCAGAATGGTTTTGAAAGATTGTTAGAAAATAGATGAATCACCTCTAGGAAGCATGCAATGGCATGGTAATGTGTCCAGAAATAGTCGCAATTATTATTGACTATATTGCTTCATATTATTGAGCTTTACTTCTCTATCAACAAAATAGAGAAAAATACTACTTTCTACCCAATCGTTATTATAATTATAAATGTTTATCTTAAGATGTGAAAGCACTCTATAACATATGATGCTTTAAATAATATTTAATATTGAATTACTGAAAACTCAACTTTCTGTTTCTAGATCTATTAGATTGGAAGTTTTATCATTAGTTTTTGTTTTACTCAGTTCTGTATCGCCAGCACCTAGACTGTATTTAGCAAAAAGTAGGTGCTCAGTAAATAAAGGTTAATTTAATTAAAGAGGCTTTTATTTTTATTTTTTTTTTAAGATTTTATTTATTTATTCATAAGAGACACAGGCAGAGGGAAAAGCAGGCTCCACGTAGGGAGTCCCATGTGGGACTCCATCCCAGGCCTCCAGGATCACGCCCTGGACCAAAGGCAGGCGCTAAACTCTGAGCCAACCAGGGATCCCCTCCCTAAAAGAGACTTTTAAAAGGTTCCTGGTCTTTCTGATTGACCAGATGCTCTGAGAATGCTTCTTGGTGCTGGCTCGCCCTTAAATCTGGGACTGCCTTGTTCTTCCAACGGTCATCTTCTGTGTGGGTGAGGAAGTCTTAAACCTACTGTACCCATTGACCTTCCTTTTCATATAATCCAGCACAAAGCCTTAGTTCTATTCAGTCTGGTCTCTTGCTCATCCAAGTCCTCCATGTCCCCAGTGTAGTGGCACAAGTCAATGTGTTTAAGAATGACTCAACTATGTCATCTTCTGAGCTCTTACCATGTATCAGCCACCTTGGGCTTTTCATGTACTTAAGAGGAATGTGGCCCACCCTTTTATACACTGCATTTGTTCCTTCTACAAAAAAATATCTCATCCTCTTTCATTACTTATAGAAATCCTCCTCACCAATGGTTTTTGTTTGTTTGTTTGCTTATTTCCTTTTTTATACTTCACATTTTATTCCAGGCACATTCTCCTTCTGTGCTTGGAATATTCTTCCTTTTTTCTCTCCCCACTCCTACTTTTCCTAGATAATCCCTATATATGCACCAGGCCTCAATTTGAGATGCCAGTTCTTTGGGGAAAACTTCCATCAGTGTAATCACTAAGGTGAGATTAGCACTCCTATACCCACAGAGCTCTCTCCTATCAGATAATCTGTCATATTTTTATAGGAATTTAACTTCCTTCCCCTATAAAGTTGTAAATTGCTTGAGCTCATGACAAGTTTATTTATCATGTCACAATGTCTGTATTGGGGTAGGCCAACTTTTGTATTAGATTGACCATAAAACGTCTAATGGATTGAGCAAATACAAGTTTTTTTCCTTCATCATGAACAAATGGGCAGGGCATCTCTTAACCATACAGTCATGCAGGGACCCAGGCTGACTGTTATCTTCAATGCTTAGCTTCTAGAGTTAGTTATGCATCATTTCCTTTCCAGCCAGCTGAATGGGGAAAGAGGTAGAAGATCCCATGTGGTAGCTTCCAAGTAGCAGCCCTGGAAGTGACTCATATTACTTTCAGTCAAATTCTACCAACTAAATCATAGTTTAATGGTTTTGTGTAACTTTAAAATATCTGGCTATTTGTGGAAGAAGTAGAGAGCATGGATTTTGATAGGTAGGGGGCAGAGTCACCTATACCCCCACAAATAGTGACTTGCATTTTTATTAAGTGATTGAATTAATTAATCTTTAATAGTATGTATCACATACATTAAGATTTCTCTGATTTTACTAAGAAAACATTTAGGTTTGCATCATTTTTGTGGCACTCATTTTCCTTTATCTAAATTACATTCATTTGTACAAATCTTGCCTCCCACCAAAAATTAGATTCCTTGCAGTAATGTCTGGCATGTGAAACAGTGAGGTCTGGTGAGATCTGTATGACTTTGGAATCATAGAACCTCAAATTTGCATCTAGATCTGCTAGTTAGTACATGTGTGATCTGGGATAATTTCCTTGGCCCTCTGAATCTCAGTTGTTATTCATATTCATGGCCTAGCTTATTTCTTTGGGCCTCTACTAACCTTTTTTGATTATGAATCAATACCTTGAATTTCCTTTCAGTTAATGTTAACTGACAAAAATCACAATTAGATCAGATTGGATTTATTTGGGGCCATGTGTTTACCTTTTAGGATAATTAAGTGATTGGATAAGGAAGAGAGACCACGGATTTCCAAGGACTGTGATTAATGAAGTTAAGATATGAGCTGACACTTAGCTGCTGCTCTACTGAATTTCACGATTCATATTCATTATTACAAAAGAAATAGAGATATGTCCAAATATTTGTTTTTAAGGGTGTTCATGGAAGTGTTTGTTATAATGGAAGAAATTATAAATTATCTAAATACTCATCAGCAGAGATTGGTAAATATATTTGGCATATCATAGGATGAAGTCATTGAAATTCATAAACAAAATAATATTTTATATATGTTATATATATACTAAAATATTCATAGTAGCTTATCTGGGTATTGTCTGGATATCTGGATATTGTCTTTTTTTTTGTTTTTTTTTTTTTAGTTTCTATTTGTTATTTTCCAAGTGTTTAAAAATGAATATAATTGCTTTTACTACTTAAAATTTATTTATAATGAACAAAATAAATATATTACAGTAGTTTCTCTGACTTCCAGAGAAGTAGGCCTTTTTTTTGTAGATCATATTCTTCTTGAGTCCAAGGCTGCTCAGATTATCAATGTTGGGGAAAGTCCTTGAATTAGGATTTATAGTCTTGTGCCAGCTAGATCTGGATCTGGTCATTTTATTTTAATAACAGCTTTATTAAGATGCAGTTCACATACCATACAGTTTACTTATTTATTTAAAGTGTACAATTCAGTGGTTTTTAGTATATTTTGAGTTGTATAACCATCACTGTGATCAATTTTAGAATACTTCATCACTCCCTGAATAAAAACTTGTACCCATTAGCTGCCACTCTTCTTTCACCAATTCTGCAACTCTAGGCTGTACTGTGTTCTAACATTTCATATAAATATGAGTATACAATATGTGTTTTTTTTTTATTGGCTTCTGTCACTTAATATAATGTCTTCAAAGTTCATCCATATTGTATCATGTATCAGTACTTTTTCATGGCTGAATAACATTCCAGTATATGGATATAATGTATTTTATTTAGTCATTTATTGGTTGATGAACATTTAGATTATTTCTGTGTTTTGGAAATTTTGGTATTATGAATAATACTGCTATGATTATTGTGTAAAACCTTTTGTGTAGACAAATCTTTTCATTTCTCTAGGGTATATAACTTGAGTGGAATTACTGTGTTTTATGGTAACTGTTTAGCTTTTTAATAAATTGGCAGACTGTTTTCCAAAGTCACTATACCATTTTACATTCCCACCAGCAATATATGAAGTCAAGCTATTTTTTTTTCTATTATTTTGTTCTCCCATGTAGTATGTGCATGTGTGTGTGTGTTGTGTGTTGTATATGGTATGTGTTGGTTTATGTCTGGATTTATGTTATGCATGGCATATGTATACCACATATGTATACCATATATATGTATGAATGGGTACATAATGTGTGTGTGCTTGTGTGTGTGTATGTGTGCATAACTGCACATATGTGCCTCTTTTGCACGAGAGTCAGGACTAGTAATATTGTTGAGGTACTACATTTTCCTCCCTTTCCAGAGTAAGATTTCTGTTGGCCTGAGACAGATGTTGCTTGGTAGCAGCTTGTATCAAACCCCATAGCATGGCAGCCACCATCTCCTGTCCCTTCCAGTAGGTGCCAGGCAAAATGATATGGAATGGGGTCTAGTCTTAGAGTTCAGGCTGCTAACAGTCTCTTAAAGCAGTTATTAAACTTAAGTATCATAAAAGATTTTAAAGAGGGCCAACTCTTTCTCCAGCAATGCCCCTTTGCTTCTTGATTCCTCTCTCTGGAACCACCTTCTAAAAACTAGGTTCCACCAGTCTACTTTGTTAGGTGATAAAGGAATTTATGTAACTTTTCTGAGCCTCTGCTTCCTCAGAGGCTCTATGAAATGGAACTACTAATACCCATCTAAAAATGTTGTTGTGAGAATTAAATCTACGTGACCCCTCAAAATATTGTAGCTATTAAGAATTATTGGTTCAATTTTCTCTTTTTTCATAAAAATCCTTTATCATCTCTAGCACTTAATGCTTTTCCATGAAAGCTTGCTTTTGTTGTTAGGTCTGTATTTTCAACACATCCCAGAAGTCTTTATTTGATATAAGAACTTAATAAGGATACTTGGATCATAAGCAGAACACTTACTGTTCTTTGGCTTATGATCAAGTATATCAGAAACAATATAATGATTTAACTTGAACCCAGATGTGGTTTAACATAAAGGAATTAGAAAAAAAAAGGAAAATCTCTACTCACAAAACAGCACATTATAAAACCCCAGTCATTTAAAGAAGATATAACTGAAATAGAAGGGATTACCTCCCACTCACTCTGGTAAGAAGAAAAGGAACAATTAAAATGAATATATTGGGGAGAATATTATTTTTATTTTAATATTTCCATTATATTTCCTCCAATTACATGCTGAATAGAGTTCTCTAATGCAACTGAAACCCCAAGATAGAGTTTTTAAAAGAGTGAATCGTGTAAGATAAAGGCAGCTCTCTTTTGCTGAGTGGAAGGTAGGTTTTCCTGACAAAAACAAAGAAGATGAGACATTAAATTCAGGGGGCGGGGGAAGGGGCAGGTAGGCAGTTCTGAGTGAATCAACAGTGATAAAGTCCCTAGGGACTGTATCCTTTGTCAAACTTCTCTTTCCAAACTGAATAGTATAAAAAGATTCTTTAAACACTGCTTCTTGAGAAGGCATGTGGGTAGAACATGTAGAGGGATGGTGGGGGAAAGGGAGAAGAGAGAAGAAAGTAGCATCTATAAAATTCTTAATAGATATCATAGAATTTCAGAGTTCGAAGAGACCTTAAAGATCATCTAGTCCTAACTCTCAATGAACAGTGATAAAAATGAGGCTCGACGAGGAGAAACTATTCCCCTAGAGACATGTAGCAAGGTGGACATAACCATGTCTGGAACTTGGGTGTCCCCTCAGGCCAGAGCCAGACTCCTAAACTGAGCATGTAGCACGGTAGCTTCAGTCCTGTGACTGGAAGGGGTTGAAGAAAGATACATGTGTAAACACAGGCTTTATCTGGTATCTATATGGCTCTGGACAAGTTGCTTAATGCCTCTGTGCTTCAATTTCTACATCAGTAAAAGATAATTATGCCCAGCTTTTGGCGAAATTTTGAGGATTATGTGAGAGAAGGTAGGTGAATCACCCAGTGCACAACTGACATCCCTTTTCCCTACCCACTCTGTTTTAGCTTAGATTTTACCCTTTGGCATGGCCAGGCTTGGCTAGTTTTCCAGAGCCTCTCAGCCTATCCCCAACCCTCGTCCTTTCTGGCTAGTGCTGGGAGTGCCAGCCCCAGGCAGTGCTGAGTCACACCCCACAGCTGGTTGCTCACTCTGGCCTGCTCTGCACATTTGTATCGCCACTACAACACTACAACTCAAGCAGTCTCCAAAGGCCAGGACCTAAACACCAAGTCCTTTTCTGAATT
This sequence comes from Canis lupus familiaris, assembly GCF_011100685.1. Taxonomy (NCBI): domain Eukaryota; kingdom Metazoa; phylum Chordata; class Mammalia; order Carnivora; family Canidae; genus Canis; species Canis lupus. The sequence goes on from NC_049236.1 coordinate 11,862,523, forward strand.
TCATCAAGGAATTCATATGCTTGCTCTGATTAGTAGAATTTTATAGATGGCTTACTCCCACTGACCATGTCATCTACCCCAGTTTCTAAGACTATTTCTAGAGCTGAACACTTGCTCAGAAATGTGCCTGCAACCTGAGTGGTTCTTACTCTATTTGTTCCCAGTGTCTCTTTAGAAAGAACCATGTGCAAGTGGTTTTTCTAGATCCAGTTGGCAACCTTTTGAAAGTGGCTTGTGCTAGTTCTTTTCTTCCTGTCTCCCATTCTTTTTTGTTCTCTCTTTTTAACTTCTCTGAGTTTAACAAAAAAATAATGAAGGGGAGGATTTTAGCTAGATATTGTAGACATTGAGTAAGTCATAATACCTGTAATTTGCAATCTAATAGGAATCTATTAATAATACAGCTAGATAAGTGATATGCACAGGACGCTAAGGAAATAAACAGGAGGATGACCAATCTGTTACCAGCTGTTAGGGAAAACTTTCCTGAAAAGGTGGAATTTGAGTTGAGTCTTAAAGAAGTTGAAATTTATGATTTTAGCAAGATGGGTAAATGGGTGTCTGGGCAAAAAGCAGGGTAGTGCAACAGCATGAGAAAGCATGCTGTGTTTGGGAAATAATGAGCAATTTGGGCTTGCAGAAATACCGTGTGCTGAGAATGGGAAAGATGAGCAGAGCCTGAGTCTTGTGGTAGGTAATGAGGCTGGAAAATTAAGTTAGGTTGCTGACTGTGAACTTTTTAAGGTAGAAACTACATTGTTTTCTTAGAGAGCCAGAAACATAGTAGATGCCCTGTGAATATTGAGCTGTTCTGAGCCACCACCACCTTTTTTCTGAATTACTGCAGTGTCCGAATGATTTCCTGCTTTTACCCTTGTGCCCTATAGTTTATTTTCTACAGACTACAGAGCAGTCTCTTCAAAATGCAAGTGAGATCTAGTTACACCTCTACTCATTTTCATTTCTTACTACTTCTCCCTTGCTCACAATGATTTAGCTGTACTCATCTTGCTAGTCCTTAGACATGCCAGACATACTCTTGTCTTAGGGCTTTTGCACTAACTTTTTTTTTTCTTTGCCTGGGAAGCTTCTACCTCAGATATCCATGTAGCTACTCCCTTACCTTTCCTTCAAGGTGAAGGAAAGCAGTAATGTGTCCATTTTTGCACAAAAGCGTGCAGTACATCCGGATAGAAGAGTCCAGTTGGTAATTGGACAATAAGTCTGAAGCTTAGGAGAGACATCAAGGAAGGATAAGGAGGTTTGTTGTTAAGACATGGATGATCAAGGGGAGGAGCAAGATGGCGGAAGAGTAGGGTCCCCAAATCACCTGTCTCCACCAAACTACCTAGAAAACCTTCAAATTATCCTGAAAATCTATGAATTCGGCCTGAGATTTAAAGACAGACCAGCTGGAATGCTACAGTGAGAAGAGTTCGCGCATCTATCAAGGTAGGAAGACGGGGAAAAAGAAATAAAGGAACAAAGGCCTCCAAGGGGGAGGGGCCCCGCGAGGAGCCGGGCTGAGGCCGGGGCGAGTGTCCCCAGGACAGGAGAGCCCCGTCCCGGAGACGCAGGAGCTGCACCGACCTTCCCGGGCGGAAAGGGGCTCGCGGGGAGTTGGAGCAGGACCCAGGAGGGCGAGGATGCCCTCGGGCTCCCCGGGACAGTAACAGCAACTGCGCGCCCAGGAGAGTGCGCCGAGCTCCCTAAGGGCTGCAGCGCGCACGGCGGGACCCGGCGGGACCCGGAGCAGCTCGGAGGGCTCGGGGGCGGCTCCACGGAGGGGGCTGCGGGGCGGAACAGCTCGGGGGGCTCGGGGGCGGCTCCGCGTAGGGGGCTGCGCGGACCCGGGAGCAGCTCGGAGGGGCTCGGGCAGAGGAAGAGGCTCCGTGCGGAGGGGGCTGCGCGGTTCCAGGAGCAGCTCGGGGGGCTCGGGGGCGGCTCCGCGGAGGGGGTTGCGCGGCCCGGGAGCGCGAATCCAACAGCGCAGGCCCCGGAGCACAGGGCGCCGGGACACAGCCCAGGATCCGGCCTCCCCCGGGACAGGCAGAGGCCGGGAGGGCCCAGGACAGCAAGGACGCTCCTGCCCCAGCTGAGCAGATCAGCGGCCCCGCCCCGGAGCCTCCAGGCCCTGCAGACGGAGAGCTCCGGAGTTCCTGCGGGGGCTGAATCCAGGGCTCCAGAGCTGGCCCTGCCACTGGGGCTGTTCCTCCTGCGGCCTCACGGGGTAAACAACCCCCACTGAGCCCTGCACCAGGCAGGGGCACAGCAGCTCCCCCAACTGCTAACACCTGAAAATCAGCACAACAGGCCCCTCCCCCAGAACACCAGCTAGACGGACAACTTCCAGGAGAAGCCAAGGGACTTAAAGTACACAGAATCAGAAGATACTCCCCCGTGGTTCTTCTTTTTTTTTTTTTTTTTTTTGCTTTTTGATTTGTTTCCTTCTTCCACCCCCTTTTTTTCCTCCTTTCTTTTCTTTCTCTTTTTCTTCTTTTTTTTTCTTCCTTTTATCTCTTTCTCTTTTCTTTCCTTCTTTCTCTCCTCTCTTTTTCTCTTTTTCCCAATACAACTTGCTTTTGGCCACTCTGCACTGAGCAAAATGACTAGAAGGAAAACCTCACCTCAAAAGAAAGAATCAGAAACAGTCCTCTCTCCCACAGAGTTACAAAATCTGGATTACAATTCAATGTCAGAAAGCCAATTCAGAAGCACTATTATACAGCTACTGGTGGCTCTAGAAAAAAGTATAAAGGACTCAAGAGACTTCATGACTGCAGAATTTAGAGCTAATCAGGCAGAAATTAAAAATCAATTGAATGAGATGCAATCCAAACTAGAAGTCCTAACGACGAGGGTTAACGAGGTGGAAGAACGAGTGAGTGACATAGAAGACAAGTTGATAGCAAAGAGGGAAACTGAGGAAAAAAGAGACAAACAATTAAAAGACCATGAAGATAGATTAAGGGAAATAAACGACAGCCTGAGAAAGAAAAACCTACGTTTAATTGGGGTTCCCGAGGGCGCCGAAAGGGACAGAGGGCCAGAATATGTATTTGAACAAATTCTAGCTGAAAACTTTCCTAATCTGGAAAGGGAAACAGGCATTCAGATCCAGGAAATAGAGAGATCCCCCCTAAAATCAATAAAACCCGTTCAACACCTCAACATTTAATAGTGAAGCTTGCAAATTCCAAAGATAAAGAGAAGATCCTTAAAGCAGCAAGAGACAAGAAATCCCTGACTTTTATGGCGAGGAGTATTAGGGTAACAGCAGACCTCTCCACAGAGACCTGGCAGGCCAGAAAGGGCTGGCAGGATATATTCAGGGTCCTAAATGAGAAGAACATGCAACCAAGAATACTTTATCCAGCAAGGCTCTCATTCAAAATGGAAGGAGAGATAAAGAGCTTCCAAGACAGGCAGGAACTGAAAGAATATGTGACCTCCAAACCAGCTCTGCAAGAAATTTTAAGGGGGACTCTTAAAATTCCCCTTTAAGAAGAAGTTCAGTGGAACAGTCCACAAAAACAAGGACTGAATAGATATCATGATGACACTAAACTCATATCTCTCAATAGTAACTCTGAATGTGAACGGGCTTAATGACCCCATCAAAAGGCGCAGGGTTTCAGACTGGATAAAAAAGCAGGACCCATCTATTTGCTATCTACAAGAGACTCATTTTAGACAGAAGGACACCTACAGCCTGAAAATAAAAGGTTGGAGAACCATTTACCATTCGAATGGTCCTCAAAAGAAAGCAGAGGTAGCCATCCTTATATCAGATAAACTAAAATTTACCCCAAAGACTGTAGTGAGAGATGAAGAGGGACACTATATCATACTTAAAGAATCTATTCAACAAGAGGACTTAACAATCCTCAATATATATGCCCCGAATGTGGGAGCTGCCAAATATATAAATCAATTATTAACCAAAGTGAAGAAATACTTAGATAATAATACACTTATACTTGGTGACTTCAATCTAGCTCTTTCTATACACAATAGGTCTTCTAAGCACAACATCTCCAAAGAAACGAGAGCTTTAAATGATACACTGGACCAGATGGATTTCACAGATATCTACAGAACTTTACATCCAAACTCAACTGAATACACATTCTTCTCAAGCGCACATGGAACTTTCTCCAGAATAGACCACATACTGGGTCACAAATCGGGTCTGAACCGATACCAAAAGATTGGGATTGTCCCCTGCATATTCTCAGACCATAATGCCTTGAAATTAGAACTAAATCACAACAAGAAGTTTGGAAGGACCTCAAACACGTGGAGGTTAAGGACCATCCTGCTAAAAGATAAAAGGGTCAACCAGGAAATTAAGGAAGAATTAAAAAGATTCATGGAAACTAATGAGAATGAAGATACAACCGTTCAAAATCTTTGGGATGCAGCAAAAGCAGTCCTAAGGGGGAAATACATCGCAATACAAGCATCCATTCAAAAACTGGAAAGAACTCAAATACAAAAGCTAACCTTACACATAAAGGAGCTAGAGAAAAAACAGCAAATAGATCCTACACCCAGGAGAAGAAGGGAGTTAATAAAGATTCGAGCAGAACTCAACGAAATCGAGACCAGAAGAACTGTGGAACAGATCAACAGAACCAGGAGTTGGTTCTTTGAAAGAATTAATAAGATAGATAAACCATTAGCCAGCCTTATTAAAAAGAAGAGAGAGAAGACTCAAATTAATAAAATCATGAATGAGAAAGGAGAGATCACTACCAACACCAAGGAAATACAAACGATTTTAAAAACATATTAAGAACAGCTATACGCCAATAAATTAGGCAATCTAGAAGAAATGGACGCATTCCTGGGAAGCCACAAACTACCAAAACTGGAACAGGAAGAAATAGAAAACCTGAACAGGCCAATAACCAGGGAGAAAATTGAAGCAGTCATCAAAAACCTCCCAAGACACAAGAGTCCAGGGCCAGATGGCTTCCCAGGGGAATTTTATCAAACGTTTAAAGAAGAAACCATACCTATTCTCCTAAAGCTGTTTGGAAAGATAGAAAGAGATGGAGTACTTCCAAATTCGTTCTATGAGGCCAGCATCACCTTAATTCCAAAACCAGACAAAGACCCCACCAAAAAGGAGAATTACAGACCAATATCCCTGATGAACATGGATGCAAAAATTCTCAACAAGATACTGGCCAATAGGATCCAACAGTACATTAAGAAAATTATTCACCATGACCAAGTAGGATTTATCCCTGGGACACAAGGCTGGTTCAACACCCGTAAAACAATCAATGTGATTCATCATATCAGCAAGAGAAAAACCAAGAACCATATGATCCTCTCATTGGATGCAGAGAAAGCATTTGACAAAATACAGCATCCATTCCTGATCAAAACTCTTCAGAGTGTAGGGATAGAGGGAACATTCCTCGACATCTTAAAAGCCATCTATGAAAAGCCCACAGCAAATATCATTCTCAATGGGGAAGCACTAGGAGCCTTTCCCCTAAGATCAGAAACAAGACAGGGATGTCCACTCTCACCACTGCTGTTCAACATAGTACTGGAAGTCCTAGCCTCAGCAATCAGACAACAAAAAGACATTAAAGGCATTCAAATTGGCAAAGAAGAAGTCAAACTCTCCCTCTTCGCCGATGACATGATACTCTACATAGAAAACCCAAAAGTCTCCACCCCAAGATTGCTAGAACTCATACAGCAATTCGGTAGCGTGGCAGGATACAAAATCAATGCCCAGAAATCAGTGGCATTTCTATACACTAACAATGAGACTGAAGAAAGAGAAATTAAGGAGTCAATCCCATTTACAATTGCACCTAAAAGCATAAGATACCTAGGAATAAACCTAACCAAAGAGGTAAAGGATCTATACCCTCAAAACTATAGAACACTTCTGAAAGAAATTGAGGAAGACACAAAGAGATGGAAAAATATTCCATGCTCATGGATTGGCAGAAGTAATATTGTGAAAATGTAAATGTTACCCAGGGCAATATACACGTTTAATGCAATCCTTATCAAAATACCATGGACTTTCTTCAGAGAGTTAGAACAAATTATTTTAAGATTTGTGTGGAATCAGAAAAGACCCCGAATAGCCAGGGGAATTTTAAAAAAGAAAACCATAGCTGGGGGCATCACAATGCCAGATTTCAGGTTGTACTACAAAGCTGTGGTCATCAAGACGGTGTGGTACTGGCACAAAAACAGACACATAGATCAGTGGAACAGAATAGAGAACCCAGAAGTGGACCCTGAACTTTATGGGCAACTAATATTTGATAAAGGAGGAAAGACTATCCATTGGAAGAAAGACAGTCTCTTCAATAAATGGTGCTGGGAAAATTGGACATCCACATGCAGAAGAAGGAAACTAGACCACTCTCTTTCACCATACACAAAGATAAACTCAAAATGGATGAAAGATCTAAATGTGAGACAAGATTCCATCAAAATCCTGGAGAAGAACACAGGCAACACCCTTTTTGAACTCGGCCATAGTAACTTCTTGCAAGATACATCCACGAAGGCAAAAGAAACAAAAGCAAAAATGAACTATTGGGACTTCATCAAGATAAGAAGCTTTTGCACAGCAAAGGATACAGTCAACAAAACTCAAAGACAACCTACAGAATGGGAGAAGATATTTGCAAATGACATATCAGACAAAGGGCTAGTTTCCAAGATCTATAAAGAACTTATTAAACTCAACACCAAAGAAACAAACAATCCAATCATGAAATGGGCAAAAGACATGAAGAGAAATCTCACAGGGGAAGACATAGACATGGCCAACATGCATATGAGAAAATGCTCTGCATCACTTGCCATCAGGGAAATACACATCAAAACTACAATGAGATACCACCTCACACCAGTGAGAATGGGGAAAATTAACAAGGCAGGAAACAACAAATGTTGGAGAGCATGTGGAGAAAAGGGAACCCTCTTACACTGTTGGTGGGAATGTGAACTGGTGCAGCCACTCTGGAAAACTGTGTGGAGGTTCCTCAAACAGTTAAAAATATACCTGCCCTACAACCCAGCAATTGCACTGTTGGGGATTTACCCCAAAGATACAGATGCAATGAAACACCGGGACACCTGCACCCCGATGTTTCTAGCAGCAATGGCCACGATAGCCAAACTGTGGAAGGAGCCTCGGTGTCCAACGAAAGATGAATGGATAAAGATGATGTGGTTTATGTATACAATGGAATATTACTCAGCTATTAGAAATGACAAATACCCACCATTTGCTTCAACGTGGATGGAACTGGAGGGTATTATGCTGAGTGAAGTAAGTCAGTCGGAGAAGGACAAACATTATATGTTCTCATTCATTTGGGGAATATAAATAATAGTGAAAGGGAATGTAAGGGAAGGGAGAAGAAATGTGTGGGAAATATCAGAAAGGGAGACAGAACGTAAAGACTGCTAACTCTGGGAAACGAACTAGGGGTGGTAGAAGGGGAGGAGGGCGGGGGGTGGGAGTGAATGGATGACGGGCACTGGGTGTTATTCTGTATGTTAGTAAATTGAACACCAATAAAAAATAAATTAAAAAAAAAAGACATGGATGATCATATAAGCTACCTCCAGAGATGTAGCATAATATGGGAAGAGAATCCTCCTGCCTTCCATGTAGTTCCAACAGGCATAATCATAAAGCAGGTTATTAAATATTCAACAGAGTTTCCAACAGATAAACGCATTATCCATCTGATCTCACTGGGTTTTATTTTTTTTTAAAGATTTATTTATTTATTTATTCATGAGAGAGAGAGAGAGAGAGAGAGAGAGGGAGAGACACAGGCAGAGGGAGAAGCAGGCTCCATGCTGGAAGCCCGATGCAGGACTCGATCCCGGGACTCCAGGATTGTGCCCTGGGCCAAAGGCAGGCGCTAAACCACTGAGCCACCCAGGGATCCCCTGATCTCACTGGGTTTTAAAGCTGGAAATGTGAATGAATTGAAACTGTTTGGCACCAACAAACTGTTTTTGCCTACTCTTGTATTGTCTGAAGGTTCTGAAAAGGAAAGAGGATGGACTTTGTTAACAGGTGGACCTGGGTTTCATTACTACTTTCCAGCTATGATAGATAAGTTGCTTATTCCTTCTAAGCTTCAGTTTTCTCACTTTTACATTGTAGTTAAATAAATTGGGAATTAAAAAGATAACATAATCCTAATTCAACATAGTATCTAGCACTTAGGAAGTAGCTCAGTAGATGCCCATTTCTTATGAATCCAGTTCTCAAAGTGGATAATCTTTTTGCACTGAGTCTTGTATCACTATCTTTCAGATATCACTAGCTCTGGATTGGCTGGCAGTAAGCTGGATAGGAAAGTCAAATATGATTCTCCGTGGCCGCTAGCTCTTATACCCCCAAGGAGATGGTACATTTGTCAGGGCTTTATAATCCATCGGAACCTAGTTTACTTAACCTAGTTTGCTTATTGAAAATAAACTCCTAATTAACCAAACTCTGTGAGCAGTGCCAACATAAGCATGATATACAAATTTGGCAGCTTCTCTAATTTCACCACACCAGGACTTTCTATCCTTAAGATGTGTAGGGTTAGCTTGCAGCAGTCCCAGCTTGTGACTAGTGGAAATCCATGATTAATCTCCCTGACTAGAGGCCTTCTCTGGCTTTTTTTTTTTTTTTTTTTTTTTTTAAGATTTTATCCATTCATTCATGAGAGACACGCAGAGAGAGGCAGAGACACAGGCAGAGGGAGAAGCAGTCTCCCTGTGCAGAGCCCGATTCGGGACTCGATCCTGGGACCCCAGGATCACTCCATGAGCGGGAAGGCAGGTGCTCAAACGCTGAGCACCCAGGCATCCCTTCTCTGCTTTTTAATATTATTAAATTATATTATATTAAATATAGTTATTTAATATTTTATTGTGATCAGTGAAGCAAGCTAAATAGCCTCTATCTTTGCAGTCATGGCCCATCCCCTTTTTAAGACTGGGACATTAAATAGGGCATTCAAAAGAAGAAAGTTTCTGTTTCTTTATTATCAGTTCAGTTCCACGGATATTTTCTATTGCAAAATACAGAATAGACAGTCTTTGATTTTGAGACAATTATAGTTTAGTGGGCAAAAGAGAAACGTAAATGATTCCTATAATGAAGACAGATTTGTGCCTAATTTTTATTTTCATAAGCCTCCGGCACCCAGTAGCTTGCACATAACTGGTGCCCAGCAAGTTCTGGTTGGTTGAATAGATAAATGAATGAATAAAGGGAGTCAGTAATGAGTTTCAGGGTCTTACTTATTATTCTGTAGCTAGTGTATTTGGCATTATCTGTTTTCCTTTCCTTTTTGTAACTCTTGTGTTCTCTTAGAGATTTCGCATACAGCCGTAGGCTTGCATGCAAGTACACATTTGTGCATGGGAACGTGTACACACACATGCTCTGTGGATGCTGGATCTATCACAAAGGAACTTGAATAAAAGATTAAATGATATGATTCCCCACTACCTCATCCCAACCTGACCTCTTTCTTCTACTCCTCTTCTAAGTGAGCCCCTTTTGGACCATAAGCTCCCATAAAAGAGACTGTGTCTAATTCATCTCTGTACCTCCAGTATCCAGCATCGGTTTTGCCGTAGAGCCTGCCCTGTGTCAGTTTAGTTGCACAATAGAGAGAAACAGATTTTTTGGTAGTGTTGAATTCCAGGACCATGTGGAACTTGGTGTAATTACTCCAGAGATGTGAACCTTTAAGCTCCTTCTCACTCTTATGTTTTTCCCAATTTTCTTGTGCTTGCTAACTGATGGCTGAAGTCCCTTGAATGGGTGCATAGCTACCTTTTAAAAATAGACATCCAAATGAGAAAGAAGAAAGCGTAGACTTCTCAAGAAAATGTCAGTGATACAGATGTATGTCACATTTACAATATTTTCTGAATGTATACTAAGTACAAACATATTTGATCCTCACAATTGCCTTAGGTAGTAAAGCAAATAATATTCCCATTTTATAGATGTGAAAGTTGAGATTCATAAAAATTAGTGAAACCTGTGGCCACACAAAGATTTAATAGCAGAGCCTTTATTAGGGGTAGAGAAAAACCATGAAGTAATCAGACTAGTGGAATGGCAGAGAGTTGAGGATTTGATAAAACTCAAGATAGAATTTTCTGATTTGTCAGGCCTTTTATGGGTTTCTCTGATATGGTTCCTGTTTAGCTTTTCAGTTAGTTTTAGGAAACACTAATTCTCATTTGCAAGCATAAAATTCTAGAATATCAACATTTATTTATTTGTTTGTTTGTTTATTTATTTATTTACTTATTTATTTTATTTTTTGATTTAAATTTGTTTTTATTGGTGTTCAATTTGCCAACATATAGAATAATACCCAGTCCTCATCCCGTCAAGTGTCCACCTCAGTGCCTGTCACCAGAGCTTTTTAAAGTATTGACATTCTCATCCTCATTGCCATGCTTACTCTCTGCAATTATCACTAGTGCACATTGGTATCAGAATCAATGAGCAGACATCAAAGGGAAAGAGGAAGAATGGGAAAGAGGAAGAATGGGAAAGCCTGGTCAATAACTAATATAAAATTGCCTAAAAATATTTCTCCTAGGGACACCTGGGTGGCTCAGTGGTTGAGCATCTGCCTTTGACTCAGGGCATGATCCTGGAGTTCCGGGATCGAGTCCCACATTAGGCTCTATGCATGGAGCTTGCTTCACCCTCAGCCTGTGTCTCTCTGCCTCTCTCTGTGTGTGTGTCTCTCATGAATAAATAAGTCTTAAAAAATATTTCTCCTAAAAATTAAGGAGTGTTAATGGCCTAATTCAAGAGTACTCATTGGATGGCTGTTGAGATCCGGGTAATAGCAAGAATTAAGGGATAGCTTCCTGAGCGTGCAACTCATGCAATCACATGGGGCCCTGCACTTGGAAGGGTCCTATGCTTGGTTTGATGCTCTGTTCTTGTCCTCTTGAAATTCTTAATAATTTTGTACAAGGGTCCTACATTCTCATTTTGCACTGGTACTCAAAAACTATGTAGTAAGGGTCATTTCAAAGGTAAAATAGATCCAGAAAGAAACAAAACAGAACAGCTGAGAAGGAGCAGAAATTAAAGAATGGCTGCCCCACCTGATAGGATGAGCACTGGGTATTATGCTACGTATTGGCAATTCGAACTTCAATAAACACAAATGAAAAAAAAAAAGAATGGCTGCCATATATAAACTTTTACAGTTGACAAAAGGTTTTCTAAGGCTGTATGGGAAGCCTTAGAACATCCAGTTAAGCAGCAGGGAGAGATGTTTACTGTTACTTGCACCCATAAAATGTCTTCTTACATTATACCACTGAATATACTTCATAGTATACTCTTCTCTTCTTCAGTGTTTTCCTTTATCTCACTATCTTTATACTTCCAGCTATCTAATCCTCCCACCTTCAAACTCTAATATAGTAAGACCTTCATAGATGGTTCTTACTATTTGATAAAAATTTATTTTTCTGTGTCCTAAGTTCTCAGGGCCCAAATCTGAACCAGTTAAGCTCAAAAACAAATATCCAATATATTAAAGGACATTAGCAGCCAAATGTGACTTCTAGATTCAGCCATTTGCTCTCATTTTTGAAAAGCTATCTATATAGATATGGAACATCTGCTAATAGATGAGACTTTTTAGACTTCTCAGTGCCTATAGAACTTAGCTACAGTTGTTTGAGGGTATGGGTCTTCCCTCAGACAAGAATGTACAATGTCTATACTCAAGATACTTGCCAGAAACTGTACCCTGGACTCTCTGTTACTAACAAAATGACTTATTTTGTTAATTGATTTTTTGAAATGGTTGTATGGATAATGTACAGAGCACCCATATCCCCCCAAAATTATAGAACTATTACCAAATCAAGATTTACCTTCAGGAAATCATGTACTTAGACCAGATTATTTTGAACTATTTTGTTTGCTATACAGTTAGCTTTCACTTTTTTAATGCTAACAGTATCTCCTTCTGAATGGACATTTACAGTTTATCCAGTTGTGTTCCTTTTCCCCCTGCCTCTAGCTTTTACTTGTTTTCCTAATCTTGATTTTTATGTTGTCTTCTTTTATTTTACAATTTTATGGTCTATATTTCCTTAGGTCACCCCAAATTCCTTATGAAATGAGGTAGAATAGAAGATTACAGTGCACACGTGCAGACACACATAATGCAGGTGCTGTATCAAAGATTGCTTATGTGACTCAAAAGCAAAGCCAAAGATTGCAAATTTTAGCCACTAAAACTGACTGATAAGTTAAACAATATTTGCAGTTGACAGAGTGCTTCTTCCAATTACATGGCATGGACGGGGATGGGTCTTTGATTTTCTCTTAGGAAGAGCAGCCCTGGACAGAGCTGGATAGTGGTAAAGCAAGTTACCCAGAACTCAAGAATTCTAGTTCTGATCCTTTCACTCACGTGCTCTGGATCATTGGGTTAAATACCTTATCTGGGTCTTAGCTTCCAATATCTCTAAAAATGTATTTTTCATATTAAAATGTGCACACTGTACCACAGGTAATGAGAATTATATTGATTTGTCAACTTTTCAAAGAAAGAAAATACTATGCTGATCTTAATACATTTCCATTTCAAAGATGTAAAATATGAAAAAATAAATTTTTAAATGATGAAGATACTTTCTTCATGGGGTTTCTTAGAGACTTGTAAAGAAGATATGAAATACAAATGTGTATTGCAAGTGATAAAATAGAGGAAATATTATGCAAGAAAAGGAATACATGATGTTGATAATGTATCATTATCTTTTCCACATTCTGCATTTTAATTTTACCTTTTGAAGAAATTTATTCTTCCCTTTTAAAGATCTGTCTTGCAGATGAAGAAGCCACCTAAGTGAATGAAATATAGAGTGTTACCTTGTAATTCCTTGTGAGCTTGTACTTTCCAGCAGTCAGAAATGTTCAGTGAGGATTTGGATGCCTCTGAAGGCATGGAGCACTCTGACATCCCTATAGGATGTTGAAGGCAGGATCCCATCATTGCAGAGAGTTGGATGTGACCTTAAGCCCAGTTAAAATGCTTAGATGTAATTGCTCTTATTGTTTTAAAACAAAAGTCTTTTTATGATGCCAGGATAGTTATCCTTTCTGGTTTATAACATAATGGAACTCCTATATAACTGAACGTACTATGGTGAGAGATCTCTAAATGCATTTCCAGACTCTTCCTCAAGTATACTTTAGCATAGTTTACATAACATAATTTACAGAACATCTTGTTCCTGACTGTGAGCTTCTAGAAGCCAGAAAACAGGTGTTTTGTTTTGTTTGTTTCTGCCCCTTATATTATAGCTTAGACTGTTAAGACAAAGCAACCCTATAGATTCTTAGTAATCAATCAAAAGAATTACAGTTTGTAATGGATTAGATTTGCCAAAACATGATTTCCTTTCATTTAATCTTCACACACAATAAACCTATGGTATAGGTAACATTTTTATTTAAAAGTGGAGAAACAGAGTCTTTGAAAGGTGAACTGATTTGTCCAAATTCACACATCTTGGAATCCAGGAGTCGGGGATGAAATCTATATCTATGGCTCCAAAACCCAGCCTTCTCTGAGGAAAACTGCAGAGTACAAGGCATGGGAGTTCTTAGGGTACCAAAGCACTGTATTTGCTGAAGATATGTTGACTGTATTCTGAGAATGACTGTATGTTGTGGTGGGCAATATGGTGGAATAAAGAGAAGAAAAATAATATTTATCGAGCATATACTACATGCTAAGAAGTGTATTAGCTCTGTCAGAGATGTTTTCTGACTTAATCTTCTCTATAATTCTCAGAGATAGCTGTTCTTAATTCTCTTTTACAGAAAGAGAACTTGAATCTCAAAGAGGTTAAGTAACTTACCCAAAGCAAGATAGCTGATGAGTGGCATAGCCAGGATTCAAACCAAGTCTTCATGATGACAAGGCCCATGCTCATTCCACTACATAGTGATAGAAAGAGACTGGAGAAATAGGGAAACAATTTCACACAGGCTAAAGTGACCAGCAAAGACAAAAGGGAACAAGGAAGCATCATTCAATTTTTGAGAGCTTTATTTTGGTTTCTAAGTTCCAGTTCATTTAAGCCCCAAGAACAATGGTTCAGGACAATGTGTCTGAGGTATTGTAATCAAGGTGACCTTACTGCAGTTTAATTTAAAAGAGAACCAATGAACTTTAACAGCTATATATGGGCCAGGTATTTATTACCCCGCGTTGCTTCATGCTGATCTAGTTTGGTTTTTTCCTGCCTGTCTGAAAAAGAAAAATAAATACATAGATAAAACTAACTGAAATGTTTTGAAGAGACTGTCCTTTTTCCAGTGGATAGGCTGTCCTGCTTTGTCGAATATTAGTTGACCATAGAGTTAAGGACACATTTCTGGGTTCTCTGTTCTGTTCCATTGATCTATGTGTCTGTTTTTGTGCCAGTACCACACTGTCTTGGTGACCACAGCTTTGTAGTACAACCTGAAATCTGGCATTGTGATGCCCCTAGCTCTGGTTTTCTTTTTCAATATTCCCCTGGCTATTCGGGGTCTTTTTTGATTCCACACAAATGTTAAGATTATTTGTCCCAACTCTCTGAAGAAAGTCCATGATATTTTGATAGGGATTGCATTAAGTGTGTGAATTGCCCTGGGTAGCATAGACATTTTCACAATATTAATTCTGCCAATCCATGAGCATGGAATATTTTTCCATCTCTTTGTGTCTTCCTCAATTTCTTTCAGAAGTGTTCTGTAGCTTTTAGGGTATAGATCTTTCACCTCTTTGGTTAGGTTTATTCCTAGGTATCTTATGCTTTGGGTGCAATTGTCAATGGGATTGACTCCTTAATTTCTCTTTCTTCAGTCTCATTGTTAGTGTATAGAAATGCCACTGATTTCTGGGCATTGATTTTGTATCCTGCTACACTGCTGAATTGCTGAATGAGTTCTAGCAATCTTGGGGTGGAGTCTTTGAGTTTTCTATGTACAGTATCATGTCATCTGCAAAGAGGGAGAGTTTGACTTCTTTACCAATTTGAATGCCTTTTTGTTGTTGTTGTTGTTGTTGTTGTTGTTGTTGTTGCCTGATTACTGAGGCTAGGACTTCTAGTACTATGTTGAATAGCAGTGGTGAGAGTGGACATCCCTGTTGTGTTCCTGATCTTAGGGGAAAGGCTCCCAGTGTTTCCCCATTGAGACTGATATTTGCTGTGGATTTTTTATAGATGGCTTTTAAGAAAATGTTTTGAAACTACTCTTAGTTTATGAGACAAGAGACAAGATTCCTATTTTTCCTTACCTAAATACACATGAATAGATACATAGGACCTCAAGGAGAAGGGAGGCAGTGTTAGATTGGCTGATACAAAGCAACCCAAATGTCTTAGCACTGTGTCAAAAGGGCATTTCTGGAAGCTTTGATAGTCAAGTTTTCCTGCTGATTGAATGACCCCTAAGAAAGTGATCAACGGGGAGTGAGTATAACTCGTTGCTCAGAAATTAACTGCTTTTCAGTGCAGTCACCTCTATGAGCTCTGCTGGGAGCAGTAAATATTTCATTTATTCAGGAACTCTGGTCATTGCCATGGGGTAGGAGGTTTTCTCTTATGTTTGTAGTGAATTGTTTGCCTACATTAACAATGTAGAAATCATTTGTCCAGGTAAGTCTCATGTGGGGCATATATTGCCTTAAGTATATTTCATTACATAGCGTATCTTCCCCCCGCCATGTTCTTAGGAGCACTCGGGAGTATCATGGCTCCAGGTAAAGCCTGATATAATCCAGAAGTTCCAACCTCTTTCCTGATGCTGATGTTTTATGTGACCTTGGCAAAGTCACTATCATCTCAACTCATTAACCTTCAAAAGAGAATAATGTAGGAGAAATTTTAGCCATTATAATGTCTTCAAGGTGGAACAGTGGATTGAGTCCCCAGGGACTGCTCTTAGGGACAGTGGCAAGAAGTGAAACTAGAAAAGTCAATTGGAATCCATGTCATGGAGTAATTTTTGTCAGGAGGCCTGTCCTACTTTTATTTTTGTTGTATCTTTTTCAATAGTACAGGCTGATTCATATAGTTGTTATAAAATTAGGGGAATGAGTTATCTCCCAGTTACTTAAAACAGTGGAAATTAGATTTTCTGATGTTAAACTTACACAAAACTGATTGGGAAAGAGATATGAAAAATCATCCTTGAAAGTGTCTTGAGATCCATTAAGATGGACTGATTAACTTACGTATTTGAAGAAGACTGTGTTGTCCCACAGTGGGTGATAATCCTGTGCATCATAGAAAAGGAAACTGTGCAGTGGTGCTGGGTGAACCTCTGACTTGGAAGCTCTGACCTTAGTGCTCCTGTGGTATAAACCTGTTTAGGAGTCAGCCAGGGGGCTCCTGGAAGGGGCCACAATAATGTGAAGCTTCCAGTGAAGAAACAAAACTCTATCTAAGAAGTCATTTTGAATTATCACTCTGTGGCTGGTACTAAGGAGTGAGCTGACAGAGAGATGTTGTGAGACAGTGTAAAGACTATTCAACTAGCAAAGATGACTTGAACCCAGAAGATCTTGGCTATGAGCCAGCCTACTCCCCTGTCGAGCTATGTTACTTTGTGCAAGTCACTTTGTCTCTCTGATAATCAGTTTTCTGATGACTTTCCCCATCTCATATTTACCACTATATGTCCCATTTTGCACTTTATCCTTCTAGATTGCTGGACTGCCTTTGTGAACACCATGTGTTTTCCTAAGCTGCCTCCTCTGCCCTCAGCTTAGAGTACCAACATAGATTCCACTCTTACCACCTGAATTCCTACTGCCTTCCAGGGTTAAACCCTCATTTTCCAATCTCTTGGTTACTGAGCCTGACTGCCCTTGCCACCTATCTCTGTGGTTTGAGCTTTGATCTCAGAAACCTGTAAGGGTTTCTGAGGTCCCAAAATGGCTTGCACAAGTCACTGCTTAATTTCTCAGTCTTCATTAGACAGCTGAAAGAATGGCATTTGAAGGAGAAAATACATGTAAATAGTGTAGTTTTGGAGGCAGGAACAGTCTCTGTAGAGAAAAATGATAGAAAGATATAGTTTAACAGTCTTAATAATTACTGTCATTAAGGAATAATTGAATTCCCTTATAAGGTAGTGAACTCCCTATCACTAAAGGTATTCAGTAAGAGAATGAATGACTCTTGATCACAGAAAGGGGATTTTTGTCTTACTAGGAAGTTCAGATTAGATGGTCTTTAAGGTCTCTTTCAACACTCATATCCTGGACTTTTACAATCAACTCAACAGGTGAGTAGTTTAGAGAGTGAAAAATGACAGGACAGACAGAATGAAGCAGAAAGTTGCAGAAAAGAGCATCGGCATTGACACATGCAACTAAAAATTATTAAGGTTGCATTTGTTCATTCATTCATTCATTCGCCTTGTATTGGATATATACATCCAGGCACAATACTATATGCTAGAGATTAAAGAGAAATGAGATGTAGTCCTATCCCCAGAAAAGAGCATAAGCCAGGGATAAAAGACACATACATAAACAAAGGAATATGATATAATGTGCTCAAATGATATAAAGGAAGGGCAAATTAAGTGTGGCATAGTGGAGAGCATAAAAGAAAGAGAGAACAACTTCCTGTATAGATTGGAGGTAGCTTTAGAGAGGAGTTAGATCTTGAACCATGAGAGACTTTAGCAGGACTAAAAATGAGAGCTGATCATGTATTTTCCAGGCAGAAGAACAGCTTTAGCAAAGGCATTGGGATGTAAAATAACAGTATATTTGAGAAAAATAGAGAAGGAGGTAAATGGGGTAAAGGAAGGGAAAGGCAGGCACTCAGGCTAAAGGGGGAAGGCAAGATTCTACAAAAGGATTTCAATACCAGACTCAATGTAACTTTTAGATTATAAATTATGTGACTAGCACAGAGCAGACACTAAGACATCATAGTTCCCTCCCTCTCTAGTTCTTCCTTTCTTGTGTTTGGATTTCTAGGTGAGTTAGAGGAGGGAGCAAAGACTCCTCACTGTCCAAGTTCTGGCCAAGATGCATGCTTATTTGACCTCCTGGCTCTCTAGTTATCAACAGTACAGAAGCCTGTTAGGGAGGGAAATTATGTCAGAGGCAGTGATAAGGCTGGCACAATTCTTACTAAATTGGCTAACGACCCATGGAGAGCTATGAAGGTTATTGCAAAGGGGGTCCTAAATTCAGATGTGGCTGTGAACTCACTACTATACATTGACCAATGCTATCTCCTACAAAGATGTGGATTCAAATGGACATTGTTGCTTTTGTGCAATAAAATGCAAATTCATTTGAAAAGTTCATTGAATTTTAACTTTTTGTTATTACATAGCTCTTGAGTTAAAAATACACACACTATCCCAAGATTGCTAGAACTCATATAGCAATTTGGTAGTGTGGCAGAATACAAAATCAATGCCCAGAAATCAGTGGCATTTCTATACACTAACAATGAGACTGAAGAAAGAGAAATTAAGGAGTCAATCCCATTGACAATTGCACCCAAAGCATAAGATACCTAGGAATAAACCTAACCAAAGAGGTGAAAGATCTATACCCTAAAAGCTACAGAACACTTCTGAAAGAAATCGAGAAGACACAAAGAGATGAAAAAATATTCCATGCTCATGGATTGGCAGAATTAATATTGTGAAAATGTCAATGTTACCCAGGGCAATTTACACGTTTAATGCAATCCCTATCAAAATACCATGGACTTTCTTCAGAGAGTTAGAACAAATTATTTTAAGATTTGTGTGAAATCAGAAAAGACCCCGAATAGCCAGGGGAATTTTAAAAAAGAAAACCATAGCTGGGGGCATCACAATGCCAGTTCAGGTTGTACTACAAAGCTGTGGTCATCAAGACGGTGTGGTACTGGCACAAAAACAGACACATAGATCAATGAAACAGAATAGAGAACCCAGAAGTGGACCCTGAACTTTATGGTCAACTAATATTCGATAAAGGAGGAAAGACTATCCACTGGAAGAAAGACAGTCTCTTCAATAAATTGTGCTGGGAAAATTGGACATCCACATGCAGAAAAATGAAACTAGACCACTCTCTTTCACCATACACAAAGATAAACTCAAAATGGATGAAAGATCTAAATGTGAGACAAGATTCCATCAAAACCCTAGAGGAGAACACAGGCAACACCCTTTTTGAACTTGACCACAGTAACTTCTTGCAAGATACATCCACGAAGGCAAAAGAAACAAAAGCAAAAATGAACTATTGGGACTTCATCAAGATAAGAAGCTTTTGCACAGCAAAGGATACAGTCAACAAAACTAAAAGACAACCTACAGAATGGGAGAAGATATTTGCAAATGACGTATCAGATAAAGGGCTAGTTTCCAAGATCTATAAAGAACTTCTTAAACTCAACACCAAAGAAACAAACAATCCAATCATGAAATGGGCAAAAGACATGAAGAGAATTCTCACAGAGGAAGACACAGACATGGCCAACATACACATGAGAAAATGCTCTGCATCACTTGCCATCAGGGAAATACACATCAAAACCACAATGAGATACCACCGCACACCAGTGAGAATGGGGAAAATCAACAAGGCAGGAAACCACAAATGTTGGAGAGGATGTGGAGAAAGGGGAATCCTCCTGCACTGTTGGTGGGAATGTGAACTGGTGCAGCCACTCTGGAAAACTGTGTGGAGGTTCCTCAAAGAGTTAAAAATAGATCTGCCCTACGACCCAGCAATTGCACTGTTGGGGATTTACCCCAAAGATTCAGATGCAATGAAACGCCGGGACACCTGCACCCCGATGTTTCTAGCAGCAATGTCCACAATAGCCAACCTGTGGAAGGAGCCTCGGTGTCCATCGAAAGATGAATGGATAAAGATGATGTGGTTTATGTATACAATGGAATATTCCTCAGCCATTAGAAACGACAAATACCCACCATTTGCTTCAACGTGGATGGAACTGGAGGGTATTATGCTGAGTGTAGTAAGTCAATCGGAGAAGGACAAACATTGTATGTTCTCATTCATTTGGGGAATATAAATAATAGTGAAAAGGAATATAAGGGAAGGGAAAAGAAATGTGTGGGAAATATCAGAAAGGGAGACAGAACGTAAAGACTCCTAATTCTGGGAAACGAACTAGGGGTGGTAGAAGGGGAGGAGGGCGGGGGGTGGGGGTGAATGGGTGACGGGCACTGAGGGGGGCACTGGTCGGGATGAGCACTGGGTGTTATTCTGTATGTTGGTAAATTGAACACCAATAAAAAATAAATTTATTATAAAAAATACACACACTATCATGAAAGTTTGATGAAAGTTTTAACGTTTGAAAGTTTCTCATCTTTGCAAAAATCAGCAATGGTGGTTAACTGGGAGAGACTTAGGTTCCACCCTTGATTTTGCCACTCAGCATTGTACTTTCCATATTGTACTGTAATTTACTATTAGTGTGAGTGTCTCTGCCATTGTGGGCTTCTCAGAGTCTGAGATGGTCAAATGTCTTATTTTATATTTATGTCTCTAGATTATGGAACTGATATTGGGAAAGTGAAGTCAGTAGATGCCTGCAGACCTCACATGCTGTGTACTCAGTCTACTAGTCATATGGCCTTGGGTACATTATGTAAGCTCCTTGTACCTTAGTTTCCTCAGAGTAAATGAGAACTAACACTACATTATGTTGAGGTGTTGTAAGAATAAGGAAAAGTATGTAACAGGATCCAGTATGGAGTCTGACAAATTGTAGATGCTCAAAAATGTTATTTTCCCTTTCTCCTCTCCTTAGCATTTGATTAAGGGTGCTTATGATTTTTTAATCAAGCAAGTTACATTTTCATATTTGTACTTTTTAAAAAAAATATTTTATTTTTATATTTGACAGAGAGAGAGCGCAGAAGCAGGGGGAGTAGCAGATAGAGGGAGAGGGAGAATCAGGCTTCCTGCTCAGTAGGAAGCCCAATGCGGGGTTTCATCCCAGAACCCTGGGATCATGACCTGAGCCTAAGGGAGACATTTAACTGACTGAGCCACCCTTCATGTTTGTACTTTGAAATCACTATCAACAGAGTGAGGAATAAGAAGTTTGCGATGAGGGGAGGGAGAAGTTAGAAAAGCAGGGAAAAGAGGAGGTAATGGCCACAGGAAAGCAAATTAAAGAACTACTTCAGTAATATGAGTAAGAGATTGTGAAGCTTAGACAAAGGCAATGGAGGTAAAGATGAAGAAGAAGACATAAAACTCCCCAAAAAGTAATATTTGGGGGAAAGTGTTTTTGAGAACTGTGCTTCATGACAATGGATTATTTATCCTATGGTTCATATATACAGAACACATTGTGTCTGGAGCTGGGCAAAGAGGTGGGCATCTCTGAAGAATTATAGAAGTTCTGTCTTGATGTTAGATATGGAGAGAGCTCCTGGGAAAGAGTGTAGGAACTGCACAATAGGAGGGTTTGGAAACAATATGAAGTCTTGGGAACAAAAAGAAATGAGTCATGAGAAAGTTTAGGGATACTGGTGTGGTGTTGACAATGTATATATATCCACTGTACCTAAACACAGAAGTCAACCAGAGAAAAACCACCTGTTCACTTTACACTTCATCTTTGGGGAATTTGTTCTCCCATTGTCCATATAATAGAAGCTGCAGAAACTGCCCATAGTAGTGAACACCTGATATGTGCAGGAGGAATATTTGTAAGCTGTTAAAAAGACTTAGCCTGAATTGGATACCCTTTCACTCAGCCTAGGCCTTGATAATCCTCTTCTTGTTTTCTACTTCATGTCTCCATTTGAAAAGTGATTTTGAAAAGTAACATGCAAACTGATCAATCATGCAAACAAGGTAAGACTCCCACAGAGCACATGGGGAACAGAACAAAGATTATTTTTGTCTGTCTAGTTAGGATTTGCATATGCTGGAATATTTCTGACAGGTTTCTGGTGGCTCTCCTAAGAGAAAAAAATTATGAATCTACATATAAGTATAAAATGAGGGAAGTTCAGATAGAAAAAAATGGAGCAAGGTTCTTTACTTTCTCAATTTTCTATTATAACAGTAATGTGACTCAAAATGGCAGTGAATGATGGTGCCTCTTGCTGATATCTTCAGATAAACGAGAAAAAAAAATGACTCTCCTTTGTCTTGAAAGGAAAGAGACTATGAATTGCTTTTTCCCAGACTTCAAAAATGTTTCAACAAAAATATATTTGATATTGCCTTTATCCCTTCTCTACCCCTTCGGTATCAAGGCTTTCGTGTCAAGATCCTATTCTAATCTTTTTCCAAACAGGAAAAAGTGATGTCTGAAATTAGTCTTGCTACTATAAACATAGTCTTCAATGTGTCTTAGCACTAAGATATGTGGGGAACCTCAGCAATTTGCCTGGCCATGGAAAGCCTTTCTCTACTACAAACAACTGGACTTCTGCCTCTGTTTCATTGTCCAGAACTCTTAATTTCTCACCAGAACCAGTCCTTAAGTCTGAATCTCATCTTGCTCTAGTGGATTTTTGACACCAATCTCAAGTCAATCTCATCTTCTAGAAAGGCAAAATCTTCTCTCTGCATTTCCCTCAATGAACTGGTCTCCCAGAATCTTTACTGCCTGCTTGAATTTAGCTTTACCTGCTATTTGGATCTCATATCCATACCACTTGCTTGTCACGTTGAGTCCCTGGGGCTAAAATATGTCTCAGTCACTCTGGTCCCACCTTGGCATTGTGCATTGCATGATAAGCAGGTAACTGGGTTATTCCCCAGTCTCTTTTCCTCCTGTTCTTTGTACCCTTCCATTCTCCACTGGCCAGCATCACCCAAGTTCTTTGCCAAACAGTTTATGAGTCTTACCATGGGCCAGTCAGCCTGGACATACCCCTATCACCATAATTTCATACACTATATTATCTGTTTATATGTCTATCTCCCCAACTAGTCTTGAACTCTGAATACAGAGTCTTATTTATTTCTGTTCTTCTAGGGAAAATAGGAGCTTAGTACATGATTGTTAAGCTGAGTTAAATTTAGAAACTTTGTTAAAAATGCTGGTATATGGGGATCCCTGGGTGGCGCAGTGGTTTAGCGCCTGCCTTTGGCCCAGGGTGCGATCCTGGAGACCCGGGATCGAATCCCACGTCAGGCTCCCGGGGCATGGAGCCTGCTTCTCCCTCTGCCTATGTGTCTGCCTCTCTCTCTCTCTGTGTGACTATCATAAATAAATTTTAAAAATTAAAAAAAATGCTGGTATATAAAGTAAATGAAAACTAAGCTTTTGAAGGGTAATACCTAGGTCGGGGACATAGGACCTATCTTCTATGGTTGGCTGCATCTGATGATCAGAGCCTTTTGTGTCTGATCTAGAGAGAACCCGTTAGTATGCAGAGCTAGAGAGAGCCCTGTGGATTACAGAAGACAGAGAGGCCTTCTAAGGATCTGTCCAGATCTAAAACTTCTTAATTAGAAAGACATCTACTAGGGGTTTTTGAAAATATCTCTATCCCTCCCCCCCGCCCCCAGATAAGGGAGGACTACTGTATATAATTCCAGTTTTTCTTAACACTTTTAGCTTTCCTATCTAAGGCCTAGCAGCTTATTTAAACATTGGTTTTTAGTCTATGTTCTAGATGGCCGGGATAGTTTCTGGAATATTGAATACCTGAATTGGCAATACCAATGTTAAAAAGTTCAGCCATAGGTTATCTGAGATAGTGTAAAAATACTCTCTCCAAAGGCTACTTGTTTGTGAAACTCTTGATATGCCCCCACTTTGTTGAATGGCAACTAATGAGACAAATCTAGAAGGATGACTTCCATTTTTAGTGTAGAGCTCAGAGCGTTAATTGTCGTCCTCTCTTTTGCATTATTTATTCAAGATGGATGTATGTTAGATCACAATGAGAGAAAAATTTCCTCTTCTTCCTGACCCCCAATGTAATTTTCTCTGAGCTGCTTTGTACTATAATTCAATTGTGAACGGAGAAAAGACCATGTCTTGGAAACAGATCTGTGTCCATGTTTGGATCACATCACTTACAAATTGTGTGAATAGGGGAAACCAATAAAACTTATCAAACTTAATTTCATCATCTGTAAAATGGGGATCAAAATAGCTACTTTGCAGGTTTCAGATGATGACTGAATGACATAATACATGTAAAGCTCCTAGCCAAAGCCCAGGCATAGTAGTCATGTAGCAAAGCAAATAGTTAACTGCCAGGGTGAAGGTGATGATGATTATCTGTGAAACTGGATAGTTCAGACCTACTTCAAATGGTCGTTGTGAGACAATAGCTTTGAAAATTGTAAAATGCTCTATAAACATAAGATGTTATTTAAATTGCTACATCTGTGTTCATAGAACAGTCCCTATATACTTCTATTATAAGAGTTATTACAGTGCATAGTAGTTCACTTTTTACTTGTCTGATTCTCCCACTACATTGACAGCTTCCTTCATGGGGGGAAGGAGCCATGTCACAGATGATCAGTAAATGTCTGATAAGTAAAGAAGAAAGTTTTAATGTTTCCCTTGAAACAGCAACAGCAGTAACAGCAACTACTACTAACACTACTATTGAATTTTTCTTTTTCTTTTTTTTTATAATTTTTATTTATTTATTTATTTATGATAGTCACAGAGAGAGAGAGAGAGAGACAGAGACACAGGCAGAGGGAGAAGCAGGCTCCATGCACCAGGAGCCCGACGTGGGATTCGATCCCGGGTCTCCGGGATCGCGCCCTGGGCCAAAGGCAGGCGCCAAACCGCTGCGCCACCCAGGGATCCCGAATTTTTCTAGTGACCCAAGACAATGCTAGGCATTTTCACATATATTTAATTTTCATAAAAACCTTGTAATATGAGCATTATTATTCCTATTTTATAAATAAAGTAAGCACAGGGTAGTGATCTTGTAGGCACAACCAGTTAATTTCCTTCATACTTTTTTTTTTTTTTACTTTTTTTTTGGCTTTTGTCAAAAGTAAATTTCAATCTATTCATTCTGTCAGTTCCCCCAAAATTTGGTAATTGGAGGTTGGTTGTGAATGAATGAGAACTGTCTTCCTAACTAAACTGCATATTTCAATAATTGAAATATTTTCCCAAGACATAAGTGAAAAATAAGAGAGACGTTTCAAAAAGAATATGATCATCCTATGACAGCAGTAGAAGGGCTACTAATAAAAACAATGGGCCTTTTAAAAGCAATTACATGGATTAAATAGAATTTTTTTGATTTTGTCCCTGAGACATTTTGCCTCTGTGCTGGGGATGCACTTGGGCCATAAGCATGATACCGTTTGACAGAGTACTTTGAAATGATAGGTGGAAAATTCATTTTCTAAAGAGGAAAGGGCAACATCTGGAAGGGAAAAAAATATTATATTGCTACTTCCAAGGCCCTATTAGAAACAAAGGAGTGTAAAATAACATTTTCAGAGTGGAAAAGCAATACGCTTTCAAGTAATTTTAGCAAGAGAAAGCTAGAGCAAAGGAAAGGGTAGAATTATAACCAGATAGGACTTGCAGCAGGGCTAGGGAGAGTCTATTATTTGTTTAGAGGATTTTTTGGGTACACCTCATGTTCAGTATTTTTGGAAGTTCATCCAAAGATATTTCATGAGGGAACAGGTAGCATTTATATTCATTAAGCCAGCGTCAACAATATGATTTTTGCCCATGATTTTGGGGAAGATTTAAAATGATTAATGCATCTTCAAGTAGTTAGGGATGGGAGACTTTCTAAAACATCTTATCTTTATCTAATAAGGTCTCCTGAGGATACAAGAGCTTATTAAGGCATACAGAAAATTTTGAGGCAGTTTATTAAAAACACATTTGCACAAATTTTCAAAATATGCTGCCATTGTTTGTGGAAGCTGTGAGATCGAGGCCTCTTTTGGAATGTGTATGGAAATGGGATACATAAAATCTCCTGTTTAATAAGGCAAGTGACACATGCTCCTCTGAGTATAGTGGAACAGTTATAGGCTTTAGAATCAGTCTTGCAATCAAATCCTAGTGCAACTTAGTAGCTACATGACCTGAGGCAGATACTTCACTTTGTCCACACATAAATTAGGATAACAATATCTAATTCCTGCTTTTTTTTCAAAGATTAAATAAGATCATGTGTACACCATGATGCCAAGCCTGGGGGTCTGGGCATGATAAATACTTAATAAAAAGTAGCTTAATCTAGGCAGCTAGCCAGCACAGTCTGGGTAATGATCTGGGGGGAAAAAAGTTGTCTGGAAACCTATGGATGAGTGTGGTCTCCCTGCCACAAATCTGGCCCCCTTTCTTTCTCTTTCATTTCCTTTTTGGACAGAAGTGTAAGTCACTCTTTGCTTAACAACTATTTACTGAGCACATCCTTTGTTTTAGGTCCTGAGTATACATGTAGCAGTGATATATTGGGAATGTCAAGTACTCTCATAAAATTTATTTTCTTACATGGACTATTGCACCAGCCTTCTGATTTATTTCCTTGCTTTTGATTTCGCCCCTTCAAATCTATTCTCCATTTACTGTTCATATGAGTTACCCAAAACACAAATCATGCCATGTTGATCCCTTTCCAAAAACACACCAGGGTTTTTCTTCACCTGTAGAATTAAATTTCCTATTTGTAGATGTGACAGTCAAGGTCTTCATTAACTGTTCCCAGCTGACCACTTCCTCTCCTAGGCTAGGTTTTGCTGTTCCCTTAATATAATATCCTTTATTAGTACTTCCATTATGGAGTATATTTACTATATCAGTAGAAATAGGGGCTGAGAATAGGGAGAAAAAGATCCTGTTCCACCGTTCCCACACTGGATTTTGGTATCTACATCTTGGCTTTTTATTGTAAAGTTGATGTTGACGGAGGTCCAGTGGAGAATCCTAGAATTGTGAGTAGAAATATTTTCTTTAACCAAAATATAGTTCAAGAAAAAAATTAAGTCTGCACAGAAAGTTACCATTTCATCCTTATAAGTCTTTGCTTCTTGACTTAAAAATATGATCAAAGTTTCATTTCAAACTCATTTACCTGATATGATCTAAGACTGAAATGTTTCACTTCTTAACAAGGTTATAAATATCTAAAGTTAATTTTATAATTATTTGTTTCAGTTGTTTCAAATATTAAAGTAATGGAACATCTTAACTTACTGGAATATATGTGTTAGTAGTGCTGGATTAAATGGTTTCCAAGGTCCCAGGCAACTTTCCAAGGATCCCATAGTTGAACTCACTGCTTTTGTTTTTCATATGTCCTGGCATTCCTCCTACTAGGACTATCTGCTCAGTTGTTCTACCCAACACTGACTCACTCTTGGCTTCTGGTTATGAAGATTCTCTTCATCTGGTTTTCTTGGAAAATAGCTTCAGAGTTGGAAAGTTGTATTTGTGAATGTGCGTGCCTGCACACATATGTGGGCCCAACAAGAGCTGAGTTCTGACATATCACGAATAAATTTCTCTCCTTAGAAGCCAAATCAGATATGACCCTGTTCTGGGTTTCTTTGAAACAATGACTCGAATTAATTTTTATTTTTATAGCTAAAGTAAGTCTTCTTGTTACTCATAAAACCAGCAACTCTGTGGGACAACTGCACTGTGGTAAGATAAGAAGAGAAAGTCTCCTACAATGATGCCAAAATCTTGGAAATAACTCCCCCCACAACATTTTAGACAGCAACCAACCATGCATCTTCTGAGATAGGCATCATGTGTCCACAAAAGGAGCAACGTATCCTACAAAATCTGTCTTGAATTCCTCAAATATACAGCTTTTCAGTTCCTGTTGTCTGAGAACTGCCTGCAAGTTAGAGAAGATGGTGTGTACATGTAGTGGGTGGGAGATGGTGATAGTGGAACAAGGTTGATAGGATAGGACTTCAGGTGTCAGCCAAGGCAGACTGAGGAGGTGGTATCACCTGCAAGGAGAATCAAAATCATCAGAATTATTATTGAAAAGAAATAAATTGTTAGTGAGACATTGTAGTTTAGGGGGAAAAGAATGGGCTTTCAAGTCAGAGAGATGATCTCCTTTGAAACCTGGCTCCACCGCTTTCTACTTCTGTGATTTTGTACAAAGTATGAAATTTCTTCTAGCCTGTTTCTTCATCTGCAAAAGAGAGTTTCCTCATCAAAATCAACTCATCAGTATAGGATAATCTAAAGGTTAAACTGAGTATATATATAGAGAGAGAGGGGGGGAGAGCAAACTTGATTAGTTAACGATTAGAGTTGTTGTTATCAGAGTTATAATAGTAGTAGAATGAGAAGAAAGAGTTATAGAGGAAAGGATAAAATACAGTGAAAGAAAACCTCAAGAGCATACATGGCCAAGTCAGTGGCCAAGAGAGTCGAGATCAAGTCTTGACTAGGAAAGGGCAAGAAAAGGCTCAGTGAATGGTGAGTTTATGTATAAAGAGGCTGCTTTTTGTTTTCTGGCTCTTGTTTGGCATAGGAGCATGAATTTAATGTAGTACTATCCTGGCTGTTGATGATTCTGCCTTTTGAGCTGCCTTTTCAGCTCAGTCTTTGTTTTGCTAAATTATTGGTTATACAGCATGGGGTTAAGATAATTTGGCTACTGATACTCATAGACCTCACTCTAACTGGGTCTAGAATGTTCCAACAGCAAGGTCATCAGCCATGATGTCCTGAGACATTTCTTAGTCTTTTTTGTTGGATTGAGCCTCTTGGATAATAATCCCCACAGGCCCCAGCCAAAATTTTCTTTTCTCTAAGGGATAGTGCATTGATCTTCAGGTCATAAGTTCTCCATGGACTGGGGAGAAAGATGGAGGGAACAATTCTTCAAAAAAGTTTGTTCTCCCACTTCCTAGTCCACCTACCTGGCTCCTGCTTCCTTTCTTTCCTTCCCACCCAAAGTCTGGTACTCAGAATGTTCTCTATAAAATTTTCACCCATTGATTCTAGTTCTCCTTTGGGGGTTATTATTTTTGTAGTTGTTTCTACTCTTTCCAGAATGTACTGGGAATGTACCCATCCCTAACCTCATCATCTCTGCTGGACATCTTACAGTGTGGTACCCAGATATGGATGCCAAAGTCCTAAAGCCTACTCACTAGGGGAAGGGGAAAGGTGGAGCAGAACCTTTATTTTTGTCATTCTAGACACTCTATTTCTATTAATGGAGCAAAAGAATATGAATAAGGGAAGTGTTGGGGAAGGGGGTTGTATTTGGGAAGAGTCAAAGCCTTAATTGTGGAGATAAAAAATAGACATGAAGAACAGTTAAGAAAAGTAGGTGATAAAAGAAGTAATAGTAATGATAGTAATTGTAATAGACTCTTTGTTCCTAAGGCTCTTCCCTCTCTCAGGGCCATCCCAGTGATTAGAAGTTTCCCAGATCTCAGAACCAGTGAAGCTTTGCTTCATAGCTAAATCAGAGCAAGGAATGGGAGAGAACTGGGATTCTTTCCTGATGTGAAGGTATAAGGACTCTGAGGTTTGGGGAGATCCAGGTATTCAGTCATAACACTCAGAGTAAATGAGTACATCTGTAAAGGTATTTCCCATTTATGAGATACTTTTCCAGAATTTTGTTTATTTATAATTTTACATTGTATTAATATTATGCAATAGATATAAATGTAACATAAAATATAATTTATTAAAGGAAGCATTAAAGGGCTTTTAGGACTACCTAGTACAAACTTCTTTGTTTTTCAGACAAGGAATCTAAGCCCATGGATGAACTGTGACTCATCCAAGATAATAATACCACTAGGACAAGCTGGAATTGGGGCTTTTGCCAGGGTCCCTTGACTCCCAGTCCAATATTCCTATGTACAGGAATCCTACCTCAACTCCTACCCCATTTTTCTAATGAGACTGATCCTGGGGGCAGAGCAAGATAGAATGTTTACACTGTACATGCCTATGGCTTGTTTACCCATGCGATTCGAGGAAGTAGTACACTCAGTTTCTACAGAGTTGAAGTGCTTTCCAGAGTCTAGGAGGAACAAGACAGTTAAGTGAGAATCAATAGCAACTAAATATAGATGGATGGAGGTTGTTTAAGGGACACAGGGAACAATGAAGAGGACGAGCAGCCTTATTTACGAAGGAGAAATTCTGTGCTGCCTTCTTCTGTGTCCTTGAAAGAGGAAATAGGGAACTTCTAAGGAGTCACTGTGGCAACAAATTAGAGCCATGTGGGGAAGCAAGAAGAAATGTATTTTCAGGAGGCGATTCAGTGAAAGCCCTAGCTCTATAAGGAGATAAGAGGGATAGGAAAGATAGAGTTGATCTGGCCCATTGTTTATATCCCAAAAGTATGATACTCAGAGCATGGGAGAACCAGTCCAGTCACGGGCAGTAGTCCAGTACTTCTCTCTGAGTAGTTGTGCCCAGAAGGAAGAAAAAAGTCTTGTGATAAACCATCAGGATACAAAAGCTCTGCCACTCATTAGCTCTGTGAAGCAATCATTTTGCCTCTTTGAGTCTGTGGTACCATTAGAAAAGCTGTACAGATGGGAGTTCCAATGGTAATGAGTGCCCATATCTGAATAGCACTTCCAGCTCCCCAAACACTGTGACATGTTCCCAAGTGGCCATGCAGGAGATTTGGAGTCAAGGTACCTGGAATCACATTCTGTGTCTGTCACTAGATGTAAGTGAGTAATGTAATTGTCCTTATCTATAAAACATGGAGAAAAATGTGAAGGTGTGTTATACATTATGAAATATAAAATGTAAATGTTTATTGCTAGTATATAACTTTTATTGTCATTTGCATTATTTTGGGACATTATCCAGAAAAGAGGGTCTTGAGAGTGTATGAGAGCAGATTGTTTCACAAAGTTCTTGAATCTCCTGAAATTTTATCTAAAGTTTTAAGTGTACTTTCAGAGCAGTCTGTGATTTTAAAAAAGCGGGAGGGGGAGGGGGAGCAGCCCAGGTGGCTTAGCGGTTTAGTGCCGCCTTCAGCCCAGGGCATGATCCTGGAGACTGGGGATCGAGTCCCACGTCGGGCTCCCTGCATGGAACCTGCTTCTCCCTCTGCCTGTGTTTCTGCCTCTCTCTCTCTCTCTCTCTGTCTCTCATGAATAAATAAAATCTTTAAAAAAGTTAAGTATTTGATTTAACAGAGTTTTGCAACCTTTTATTCTGACCCAAACACCTAAAGGAGTGATAGCACTATAGAGATTCACTATAGCCTTGGAATTGGGGCAAATGATCTTGGAAGAGGCTGTAAGATGATAATCACTAATGAAAAAATCCATGTGATATTTGAAAAAATGACCCTAAATCTTCAAATACATCCCTTTCTTGGTGTTGTATTTCTCCTAGTTCTCATCCCTTGGAAATCACTGAAAAAGTATATGGATCTTGGTTCATCTTTTTAAAAAAATTTTTTTAGTTAAACTCAATTTAATTAACATATATTATATTATTAGTTTCAGAGGTACAGTTTAGTGATTCATCAGTTGCATACAACACCCAATGCTCATTAGTTTAAGTGCCCTCCTTAATGCCCATCACCCAATTATTCCATCCGCCATTCACTTCCCCTCCAGCAACCCTTAGTTTGTTTCCTATAGTTAAGGGTCTCTTATGATTTGCCTGCCTATCTGTTTTCATCTTATTGGTTCATCATTTTTTTAAAAGATTTTATTTATCTGAGAGAGAGCATGAGATGGGGGAGGAACAGAGAGAGAGGGAGAAGCAGATTCCCCGCTGAGCAGGGAACTCGACCTGAGACTTGATCCCAGGACCCTGGAATCATGACCTGAGCAGAAGGCAGATGCTCAACCAACTGAGCCACACAGATGCTCCCACTATTGGTTCATCTAATTAGTTTCAGTCCACTGAACTCTGGCTGTCATTCTTACCTCTATACTAAATCTGCTTTTGCTAGGTTACTGAAGACCTCTTAATTGCCAAGTTAGCAACTATAGGGGACACTTTTTTTCAGTCCCTGTAAAAATTTTAGAGTTGGACACTTTTTGTCATTTCTCTCAACAATTTTTGTTGTTGGACTTCATGATAGTACATTCTTACAGCTTTTCTCCTGTGCTTCCATCACTTCATTATTGCTTTCTTTTATATCCTCTTCCTCTGTCTTCTCCTTAAATGTGAGTGTTCCTTAAGTTTTTGTTCTTGACTTACTAACTGTTCTTTTTTTCTTGACTCTTATCCTTGAAGTTTATCATCTTTCATAATTTCAAATACCATTTATATGTGGTTTAACTAGAGTCTGTTTTCTTCTAACTAGATCTTCT
Organism: Canis lupus familiaris; assembly: GCF_011100685.1. Taxonomy (NCBI): domain Eukaryota; kingdom Metazoa; phylum Chordata; class Mammalia; order Carnivora; family Canidae; genus Canis; species Canis lupus. The sequence goes on from NC_049236.1 coordinate 11,894,862, forward strand.
CTTAAGCTCTAGGTGCATGTACCCAAATTCCTGTCAGATGTCAACACTTTTGTATCCATTGCACATTACCTTCAACATGTCCAAAACACAACTCAACTTGCTATGATGAGCACTGGATGTTATATGTAAGTGATGAATCACTAAATTCTCCTGAAACCAATATTACATTATATATTAACAAACTAAAATTTAAATAAAAGTTTGGAAGACAAAAAAGAATTTATCTTGACTTTACAAATAAAACAATGATTTTATGAAGTTTAAAATTTATAATAAAAATTCATGATAATAAGGTAAAAGATAACTTTATATTAAATCCCTTCTTCCTCATTCAGTGTTTTCTGTTTGACATTTTTCAGCACTTTTACCACTGTCCACTCAGTTACTCAAACAAACAAAAGTGCCTTTTAACTTCTCTTTTAGATTCACATCTGAATTATCAGGTCTGCCAAATTTGTCTTCTAAGTATTTCTTAATCTACATCATCCTATTTAATCATACTGCCATTAGACCATGTCTCTTATTATCTCTTATCTGGATGTTGACTCTCCACCTTTGCCCTCTGGCATCATGTAGTCACACATGCCCTCATATCGTTTCTATGGGACAGCCAGGGATGCAACTCTGAGAAGGGGCAGGGCAGCAGGCAGAGTGGTAAATGTTCATGACAAAGAACAGGGAAGGGACTAGGACCAAGGCAAAGAATAATTACCTGACTTAAACATTGCATGAGGCAGTGTCCAGTACAGTTTCTGAAGGAAAGAGGGCACAGTCATGGTTAAATGTTAACCAAGGAAGACTAGACTAGTCTAGAGATAAGTTTCAGGGGAGACTTAAAAATTCTAAAAGCCTGTCAAAGTGCCAGGAAACCAGGTGTGCACAGAACTAGACTAGTGGGTAGAAATATAGGAAATAGATTTTGATCTCTTATGGAACAAAAAAGGGAACTGTGCAGTGATGAAGAAGGCTGTCTCGACAGGTGGTATGTGCTTCCAGTCACTAAAAATATAGGCACAGAATCTATACAAGGGTATTCTGTATTAAGGGGAAAGTCAAATAAAATGCTTTTTTGGTGCCCCCTTCAGTGATCCTGAAGCTTTTTAGCAGCTAAAGAGATGCTTCCTACTCTCTTCTATTTTCATGTGTTTTCTTAGTTTGTGCTCTTCAGATACTTTCTATGGAGAAGAAAGGCAGAGAGATAAAAGTAGTCCAATAATACAGTATTGTGATTGAAAGTCTGAGCTTTGGGCAGCCCAGGTGGCTCAGTGGTTTAGCACCACCTTTAGCCCGGGGTGTGATCCTGGAGACCTGGGATCGACTCCCATGTCCGGCTCCCTGGATGAGGCCTGCTTCTCCCTCTGCCTGTGTCTCTGCCTCTCTCTGTGTGTCTCTCATGAATAAATAAATAAAATCTTTTAAATAAATAAATAAATACATAAATAAATAAATAAATAAATAAATAAATAAATAAATAAATGTCTGAGCTTTGAAGTTAAACAACTATTGTTCATCTCTAGGTTCTGTCATTGTTAGCTCTTGTAGGTTGTGTAACTTTTCGGTGAATCCATTTCCTCCTCTGTAAAATGGGTATAACAATAGTACCTTTAGTAGTTGTAAGGATTAAATGAGATGTTAGATGTTTAACATAGGTCCTGGCATATATTAGGCATTTAATAAATGTTATGATGATGATAATGACTGCTAAAGTGAAGAAGGATGCAGAGGTAGAAGACAAATATGATGTCAACGATGCTGAGAGAGACACCCTAGCTTTCTTTCATATGCGTTTCAGCAGAGTTAATTTTGCAAACCTATACCAAGCACATCTGTGCAAGTTGGAATTCATCTTTGACTAGTTGTTTGCCTTCCACCTCAGAAACAGGGGGAGAAGCCTCTTATGGTGGGAAAAGGCAAGCTTAGGCCAAAGCCAAAGCTGATGGCCTAGAACTAGGTTCATCCCCTGATATAGGACAGGAAACTTAAAAGAAATGGTCAGATTACTAGAAAGAAAACCAGGAGAGACTACTTTTCCAAATGAGTTTTTGAAAAAAAAGAAAAACTTTTAAGACACTTTTATTGAGGTAGAATTGATATACGATAAACTGTACATAAAGTTGGCAACTAATAAGTTAAGACATAATATACACCCATGAAACCCTGAGCACACCTGAGACGGGGAACCTATCTCTCTCCATATCACTCCTCCCCACTATCCCCAGCTCAGTCCCCAAGCAACCCTTACCAATTAACTTTTGAAGAGAGTATTTTAAAACAGAGACTGTTCCACCATTTAGAATGATGCCGAGAAATAAAATAAAACAAAGACATTGAAGATGTCTTGAAATAGGCTATCAGGGGAAGTCAAGGAGAACAATTTCAGTGGTAGAAGCCCTTGGGGGTGGGGGTTAAATGCAAATGTAAGGTAACAAAGGGAGACATCAGTGTGGACGCCTGAGAGGATAGAATTTCTACAAGGAGGGATTTTGCAGGTAGGACAGTGCAAATGAAAGGTAATCCATAATTATTGAGTATCTACCATATGTTACACCCTGTCGGGGAGACAAGGGAATCTAAGACTTGAAGCCTGGAGGAGTAACTGACACAGAATGCTCAAGAAATTTTACATTGAGCAATCATGAAGGGTATTAGGGGTCTAGCCGGAGCAAAAGGATGCTGAGGAGTACAGGACAGAATCAGAAAGCTGTCTTCAAGCAGCGGTGGGAGAGAGTTTGAGGATTCATATCCAATAATGACAAAAACAAAGAACTTATCAGCATGAGAAATACCAACTTTGTGATTGCTGAACTTCATGTAGCAATTCTGAGAAGGATCTTTTGTGGCTGGAACCCAGATAAACTCTTGAACAGAGGATGAGCTTTAGGTAGGGAATAGGACAGAGGCATGTTATAGTAAGAAGAGTAATAGTTTTAGGGTTAGCCACATTGGGTCGTACCATTACCTTACCAGATTATTTTTGCATCTCCCTTTTTTTTTAATAACTAGGACAAGGGCTGTTGTGAATATCAAATAAGAGAATGTTTGTGAAACATTGTGTCCTCTAGAGTTTTGTTTCTGTGTATAGTTATTATATAACTAATGCTCAAATGTTCTTTCATTCATTCATTCAATAAATATTTAAGTACCCATGATCTGCCAGCATTGAGAATACTAAACTAAGAAAAACTTAGTTGTCCTTAAAATGTAGCTTTCCTTCATTATAGATTAAACAAGCATTTTGTGGTAAATGATATGATTGGAGAAGTACAAGGGTGTGGTGGGAATATCCAAAAGAAAACCCATGGCAGCCCTTGTGGCTCAGCAGTTTAGCACCACCTTCAACCCAGGGTGTGATCCTGGAGACCCGGGATCAAGTCCCACGTTGGGCTCCCTGCATGGAGCCTGCTTCTCCCTTTGCCTGTGTCTATACCTATCTCTCTCTCTCGGTGTCTCTCATGAATAAATAAATAAAATCTTTAAAAAAATAAAAAAAAGAAAAGAAAACCCAGCCTAGTCTATTGGAAATAAGACATTGAGAAAGTGTTTTGTAAGTAGAGACTTCTTCCTTCTCTTAATTTACAGGATCTTCTTTGTATCTTGGTCAAGGGACTTTCCATTCCATTAGATAGCAAACTCTTTGAGGGCAGGCACTGTTGGTGATCAATCTCTCTCTCTCATGCATTGTGCTCAACACATGGTGTATACTTTAATATCTGCTACATTGAATTGAGCCAAAAATGTCAGAGCATCCAATTTAAAACTCAGGATGGATATTTCTAGTCCAATTAAGAATGAAGCTTTTAGTTTTACTTGAAATTAAAATACAAAAGAGCCTGGAGTTCCAGGCTTATAAGACCATATCAGATTTCTAGTTCAGATGAATCTCTTCCTCTCTTCTCAAAAACTCGTCTGATTTATCCTGTTAATCACATACCTTAAGTGATCAGATCCAAGGTTACCACTTGCAACCTCTGCTAGTTTGTCCTTCCCTATACAATTCTATTCTATGGAAATAGACAAGAACAGTGAGGGGAGACTGGGAGAGGAACAGTAGCTACCCTATAATCATGTTTATTGTTTCATAATAGGTTTATAGAAATTATGAATGCAGCTATTTTATTAATGGGACTTTTAATTATCCACTATAGTGAAGGGTGAGGCAAAATATCTCTCAGCCCCACTAATTAATATGGGTATTCAATGACTGTTAATTAAGGACAAAGGGGACCAAAGGAACACAATCCACCCTTGACTCTGATGAATGCAAAGTCAAAGCAATAGCTTATTCCTAAATTAACATGATTGATAAAAAGTCAAGCTCAGACCCAAGACTGGTTCCTCAGGGAACCATAATTTTCCTGTTTAGAAAATAGAATAAAAGGCTCATCTGTGGGCCCAGGAACAAAGCCCAGAGTTTGCTGGCCCTGAGGAGACAAGAGAGCTATGGATTATTTTGTAAAACCTGCATTTCAATAGGTGCTATTTCACAGGCCTCTTGTATTCCCTGCTTATTTTAGGAATTCCATGCAGCCCAGCCCCAGGGGTAACTGGTCCAGGGGAACTTACTTTCCTGATCCCTGGTATACAAGTCTATTTGCCTCTGGCCACTCCTCCCCCCACCCCACCCCTCCAGGTGTATATAATTCTGTGAAGAATCCCATGCATGCTAGCAACCTGTTCCCCTTGAAGAAAGTTGTGTTTTCATATGTCATATGCCATAGCTAGTATCTTTAGTCTTTCAAGGAAAATAAAAGCAAAGAATGCTCATTGTGACACAAGTGTCCTGTTGAAGAAAAGGTCATATGTTTAAGAGGAAACTGTATAGGTTTTAGAGACACACAGTAGTTTTACCCCTTGATAGTTTAGTAACTTTGGGCTTGAGACTTAGTTTCTTTATGAATAAAATTTGGATATCACAACTTACCTTTTAACGTTTTTGTGAGAATGAAGTAAGCTAAAAATGCAAAGTTCCTAACAAGCAAAGTATTATCAAGGTCTTGCATTGTATACAAACAGTGATCTTTTTAATAATTTGAACCTTACTAAAAGTCAGTGAGGTAAGTAAATCAAGATTTATGTTCCCCTTTTTTCACTTGTAAGGAAACTGATGACCAAATAGGATAAATACAAAAGAGAATCAATAAAAAAATAGAATAAAATATAAATTTTAAAAAACAACAGAAGGCCAGTTAATCTTGGAACCTCAGCTTCCTAATTTTTTTTTTTTTAAGATAGTCATACCATTGCCCACCTCTCTGGATTGTGGTAAGGATCGGATGAGCTAATGGAGGTGACTGTGCTCTGTAAACTGCTGAATCCAACAATGGCTTGATACGTCATTGAGGTCCTGGCCAAGATCATACAGAGAAAGCAGAAGAGCTATATATTTATTCGCTCTTTCATTCATTTATTAATTCACTGTTCATTCAATAAACATGATCAATTCTATGCTTTGTGCCAGGTACAAGTCATTCTACAAGAAAAAGATAACATGTCTTGACAACTCTAAGAGAAGACAGATTACGTTAAGTAGCTTAAGAGAGAGAGCCATGTGAAAAGGTAGATTCTCTCTGATGGTCCATTTGGCCAGTCTGGCGTTTTACACTCTATTCTGTTCCATTCCATTCCATCCTATCCCATACTGTGTCCAGATTTACACCACTCATCTAATTAATAGCTTTCGATAAATACCCATTGCCTAGGGGGTAGCAAATACTTGGCTACATATGTAGCCACTCTCCTGTGCCCTTCTGGGCAGACATTGCTCAGTGATCATCGTACTCCTTCCTACTGAACCTGGGTTCATCCTCAGAATCCTCAACATAATGCTTCAAAAAGCAACTGCCAATTGATTAGAGTTGGCCCTAAAAGTTATATATCTGGGAATGGTATTCCCACTGTGTTTTTGTGATTCTTTTTCTTGGGTATGGAGAGTCATGAAAACTTTGAACTTTCTAAACCAACAGGTGTTAGTATTATATGAATTAGAGAGTTAAATCTCACAGAGCGTTGCTCAAAGTCACACATTGAGTAAATCCAGGGACTGTGATTCAAATATTAGTATTTGGGTTCCAAACTCAGTTTTCTTACTAAAACATCAGATTTTTTAATTTTATGTTCCCCAGGATTGATGTGCTGCTCTGCTCAAATTCCATGTTATGGAATACCATTTCCATCCACTTTCTCATTCACTTTTTTTTTTTAATTTGTCCTTTCAAAAAATATTCAGGTATTAGGAAGTAAAGAGTTTATTACTCAAAGGACCTTTAATAATTATCTATTTAATTAGCCTATAACTTGTTTGAGGGCTGGGATTGTATTTTTTGTTCACCATTGAATCCTAGTGCTTAATAGATAGTGTTTAATAGATCAGTAAATGTACTGTCTAGTGGGTAAGCAGCCAAATAATCAGACTATGACAATAAAATATGCAATTACCTGCCATGGTCTCTAGCATTTTTTTTAGGTGTACAGTGTTTCTGTCAATTAGCATTGAGTCCAGTGTCATATGGGGATACTGAGGAGGGTCCCTTTCTCTAGCAGAGAGAAGCAAGTGATACTGAACTACCTCTGAAAATGACCAAAGAATGTTACACACAGAATGAACAGTATGTGCAAGGATGGGGAGATTTGTAAGAACACAACATATTTGAAAGAATATAAATAGATTAAATGAGATGAGGCAGGTGTAAGCCACACAGTGAAGCCAGCCATACTGTGGCCCTAAAGACTTTTCTTTGTTCCACAGGATGTTTTTGATTCATTTAATACTTTGGAATTTGTCTCTTAGAAACAGCTTTCTGGAATTATAGCTAATTTTTTTAATTTAAAAAATTTCAACACCATTTCAGCAAGAGGTCTTGAACATTTGACTTTCATAAATGTTTAACTTTTATTATTGTTAACACTGGAGCCAATAAATGGTTGTGTGTCTCTGCATATGTATATGTATAAAAAGTAATATTAGCAATAACATTTTCCTTAATTAATTTTCCCATGACTGAATTCCTATTTGAATATTCATTCTTACAACATTGCAGTATGTTGTGATGCACTTCGGCGAAATTAACTCAACGAGCTCCTCTTTCCAATTTTAATATTCCACTGGGTTTTCTATTCCCGAAAACTCATTAGTATCTGAGTGCAGTGCTGACGAGAAACAAGAGAGAGGCATATTGTGTGAATGTGAGTCAGAGAAAAGAGACAGCTGGCACGAGAATTTTCTAATAAAGCCCAAAAAGGCTGCTGTGTCTTAACAAAAAAAAAAAAAAAAAAAAAAAGGTGCTTTGAGTATTCCCTTTGTACTAAAAGTTCTGAATCTTATTCACACCTTTCATGAATGCTGGCAAAAACCAAATTGTTCTCACTGAAACCTTCCCATGGATCCATGCCAGAGAAGTGTTAGTATGTTTTCCAAGTTTTCTGGTGGTGTTAGAATTTGTGTAAAGATTCACTTCAGTCATTTGTCCATGTGGATGGCATAGTTTTAGTCTCAGAAAAATCATTCTTAGCAGCATAGCTTGACTATTCTTCCTCTCCTCCTGCTTCAATCTACGTGATTTGACCACCCCCATGTTACCCCACTGATGTGCTTTTAACTAATGCTATTATTTCTTCCTTGGATGCTTTTCCTATTGTCTCTTTATGTTGAAATCCTGACCATTTTCCAAAACTGAATTCAAATGCTTTGCTCTACCATGGAGACTCCATAGCCTGACAAGTAAATGCCAATTTCCCTCCTTCTGGAAAGTGGAATACAGTCTAAGTTCTTTGACAGTTCATTATAGCTGTCATTTATTAAGCACCTCCCTTGTGCCAGATTTGGTATTATTATATGTGTGGGGTTGGTGTTATTATGATCGTTTTACAGATGAGGTAGCTGAGGCTTAGAAATGTTCATTGAATTTCCCAAAGACCACAAAGCTGGGGACAAGAATGATCACACAACTAAAAGCTTATATCGTTTCAACCACACTGAACAGTTTTCCTGTTTTGTTTGTCCAGTGTTTTCCTCAAGACACAGGGAAGGACATATTTTAGATTAGCCTTGAAAAATGAATGGATCAGGAATTCGGGTGCAGTTATTCCAGGTAGAGAGTAGTATGAACGTAGGCGTGAAGAAATGTGTTCGTCTTGTAGGGGGCGGGGCTGAGGGGGCTGGAGGGTGCTCCTGAAGTCGGGGAACGCCAGGGTTTTAGGAAGGGGGGCAACTTGTGTCCACCTTGTGGCAGGTCGTGTGTGTGCAGCAGAGGGACGCTCTAGTTCCAAGGCCACGAATGCAGGGAAAAGCCAAGGCCCCGCTGGGGAAGGAATGCTTGGGGAAAGCTGGTGACCAGCGGGGAGGTGCGGGGACCCAGGGGGCCGTCAGGCCATACAGTTCATTGTTGACCGACTCCTCCTCGGCACTGCTTGGAGCTGAAACACAGCCAGGTGCGTGGGCCTGGTCGGAGCCTCCTGTGCTGGGCTGGAAGGATCCTTCAATCCTCGGAGAGTAAGCTAGGGGTACGGGTGGGGGCCCTGCAGCCCCAGGATCGAGTCCCGCTTTGGGCTCCCCGCAGGGAGCCCGCTTCTCCCTCTGCCTGTGTCTCTCACAAATAAATAAAATCTTAAAAAAAAAAAATGGAGTCAAGGAGCTCAAGTTTTGAGGGAAGAGATGTGAGGGAGCTAGGCGGCACGTTGCATAAGCCAAGTAAAATCAGCCCCTAACTGGGTCAGGAGGCAGGGAGGTGTGAGGGGGAAGCAGCAAGAACTTCCTTCGTGTTTTTAATGTGTTAAGACTGTTTTAGTTCAACGTGAGGCATGATCAGGAAGGAGCATATGTCCAAGTCTCTCTTGTTGTGAAGTGTTGATTGGTGCAGCAAAGGGAGCGCCAAAATAGCTCCGCAGCCGCGCTGGGACGCTTGTCGAGCGACAGGAGGCCTGTGCCAGGGCGAAGGGGCGTGGGCTCCTCGTGGCCCTTGGACCCCCCAGCTGTGGCCAGAGGGGGCCCCGGCTTCGGCGCCTCAGCAGCCCAGGGACAGCGGGCAGCAGCCCGGGACAGTGGGCAGCAGCCCAAGGACAATGGGCAGTAGCTCAGGGACAGTGGGCAGCAGCCCGGGGACAGCGGGCAGTAGCTCAGGGACAGTGGGCAGCAGCCTGGGACAGTGGGCAATAGCCCGGAGACAGTGGGCAGCAGCCCGGGACAGTGGGCAGTAGCTTGGGGACAGTGGGCAGTAGCTTGGGATAGTGGGCAATAGCTCGGGGACAGCGGGCAGCAGCTCGGGGACAGTGGGCAGTAGCTCGGGGACAGCGGGCAGCAGCCCGGGGACAGTGGGCAGCAGCCCGGGACAGTGGGTAGTAGCCCGGAGACAGCAGGCAGTAGCTCGAAGACAGCGGGCAGTAGCCCGGGGACAGCACACAACAACCTGGGGACAGTGGGCAGTAGCTCAGGGACAGTGGGCAGCAGCCCGGGACAGCTGCAGCAGCCCAGGGACAGTGGGCAGTAGCCCGGGGACAGTGGGCAGCAGCCCGGGACAGTGGGCAGTAGCTCGGGGACAGTGGGCAGTAACTCGGGGACATCAGACAGTAGCCCGGGGACAGTGGGCAGCAACCCGGGACAGCACGCAGCAGCCCAGGGACAGCATGCAGCAGCCCAGGGACAGTGCACAGCAACCCAGGGACAGCACGCAGCAACCCGGGGACAGCACGCAGCAACCCGGGGACAGCACGCAGCAGCCCAGGGACAGCGTGCAGCCAGGCCCCCTGGGCATCCCCAGGCCCCACTACGGCCCCATGTCCCCTGCACCCCTCTTGGCAGACTCTGCTCCGTCAGGGGAGCCCCGACAGGGACAAAGACTTCGGCACAGTCAGCACCTCCTGAGCGCATGTCGGGACAGACGCCTGCAACACAGCACAGACCAGGGAAGTCTGCGTTCAGCTGCGAGTTCACATGATGATTACCCGGAGGCCTCGAAACAAGTCCTACAGAGTTCCTGAGCCTGAGTAAAATGGAGCAATAGCTTCTGTCCTGTTGCACGCACAGTGTTCTTGTAAGGATTAAATGCATATACAAACCCTTAGAGGATCATGTAATTAGCAGAAGAAAATAAAGGGAAGAGATCCATCCCGCATCGTGTCCTATGCCCGGTGCTTTATCTCCAACACCATAATTCAATCTCATGACCGTGTGAAAGGACATTATCATTGTCTTCATCTTTTAAATGAGGACACCGAGGCTCCTAGAAGCTGAGGCCACACATTTACTAAGTGGCAAGCTGAACATGTCAGAGCCTCTTCTGTCTAACTTTGCCAAACCCATGTTCTTATTCTCCATGCTGCACAAATGTGACGTAATTTTATTGAAATACTGACATTTAAATGAAATTTTTACAGAGACCTATCATAAAAGGTCGGAAGTCGTTCTTAAAGGACACAGAAAGGGTCCCCGACTTTGTCTAAGAAGAGGCATCTTTGCCGTAATTAGTATCCCGGTTCCCAGGAACCTGTGTATCATCACATTTGTGTACACGTCTGTGAGAACTGGGGTGATGGTGCTTTTGCAAACACAGGTCTCATCTGCTGATGGTATTTTTCCTCTTTTCTGTTCAGCTCTCCATTTAGTGACACATGGTCAGGGTGCTGAGTACAGAATCATTTTGCCTGTGTAGACTGTATTTGGTGGGACTCTGTTTTTCCCCCTTTCTTGAATTACTCTTCCTGTAAGTAGTTAGAACAATCTTAAATGGTTTGAGTGAGGGCAGATATGTGCTAAGTGGTGGGGAAGCACTACTTGGAGGCAGGAGATGTGTATGGAATCCCAGCTCTGCCCTCACTTAGCCTGTGGTCTTTGGACTCTGAGAAACTCAGCCTCCTACTGTAGAACACTGACAGGAACAAATGATTAAGAGAAGTGTATCAGAGGTCCAGTTCCATGCAGTTCTGTGTATGAAACCTTGTACATGTTAGTTTCCTTTGTTCTTTTATTTATTTTTGGTGTTTAGAGTAATTACTAAGAATCAAAAGATTTGGGGTCTAGTCCCAGACTTTGCAGACTTTGAGCAAGTAACTTCACCTTGCTGGATCTCAGTTTCTCTGCCTGGAATGGAGTTCAGGTAGATAGTCTATATTTTTAACCTTGGGATTTTATACAAAAACCAAGGGTCTGCCAAACAGAGTATGGAGTACCATGATGGGGTGAGGGGACTCTGAGAGTTATGGAGGAGAAGGACTAACTCAGCCCTGGAGGACGTGGGTTAACATTATAGAACAAGAGTCAGATCACTTCCTCGGGATGACAGTGTTTGAGCTACCTCTTTTTTTTTTAACAATTTTTTTAAAGATTTATTTATTTATTCATGAGACACAGAGAGAGAGAGAGAGAGAGAGAGAGAGAGAGAGAGAGAGGGGCAGAGGGAGAAGCAGGCTCCATGCAGGAAGCCTGATGTGGGACTTGATCCTGGAACTCCAGGATCATGCCCTGAGTCAAAGGCAGATGCTCAACCGTTGAGCCACCCAGGTGTCCCTTGAGCTACCTCTTAAAAGAAGTATAACTAGCTACCTAAGCATGGAAAGGAACAGCATGTTTACCAGTTAAAGCCCAAAGATGAATAAAAGCAAGTGAGTAAAATAAAACTCAGAATATTGCAAGTTAATCAATAGAAGTGGGATGTGGGACTATTGTACAGGTATGCATGTATATATTGTGAGTATGGGCAGAGGAATGGGAAGGAGGAAGGACAGCTTAAAGGACTGAGGAGTTTGGACTTATTCCATAGATGACGAGAAGCTACGAAAGGGGAGAGGGCAACATGACTGGTTTGACTATTAGAAAAATACACACTTGTGACTAAGGAGAATGAATTGTGAGAGGCCAAACAGAGGCAGACTAGATCATTTAGGAGTTCTCAGTGTGTGCATGGCATATTTATGGGCAGTGAAGAGACCAATTGGCTGCAGTAGTTGTGGCTACATTCTGACATGGAGGAGGAATAAAAAAGGCCAGACCAGTGAAATCAACATCAAAGACTCTCAAATAGAGCTAGAAGGAAGCAGAACCATTTTTGATTCTTTAATTTCTATGCAATTATAAATAGAGGTCAGTTTTACATATACACATATGCTAAGCAAAATACAGTCTTTCCTAAATCCGCTCTGAGATACAGACGGATTTCTAAATTTCTGTGTAATCCTTAGGATTGAACATGGATATTAGTAAAACATCACCTTGTAGCCAGGAGGCTTCCTGGGGCAAGAGAATCACCCTCTACATTTGATCAAGCTTAAGATCAGGAATTTAATGAATAGATGAACAGAATAGATGGTGAGATTATGTTTAGAAAGAGAATCAGTAACCCCTCCTTCCTTCATCATGACTGCTATATTGTCACTCATTAGCAGAATTATACTTGACGTATCGCTTTTATTCTCTAACTATATCATTCAAACCCCAAAGTGTGAAAAGTGGAACTACAGCATTTCATTCCAGAAGTATTTACCGGATATCTGCTATTTATTAGGGGGCAGCCAGGTCTAGAGAGAAAAAGGAGAATTAAATAAAATTATATGAGGCATGTAAGGTGCCTAGCACAGTGCTGGATATAAAGGCCTCTCAATTAATAATGGTACTCTCATTTATGTCCCCAGGATATAGGGATCAAATGATGAATAAAGAATAGCTTGTACCTGCTGGGATTTATAGCCTTATTTGAAAGATGAAATCTAATAAATAAAAATAATCATTCAAATGCTTAACAATTTAGAGATCACTTTCATATCCACTATTTCATATCAAGCTTCCAATGTTAATTCAAATAACCAGGGCAAGGCATATTAGTAGCCCCACTAAACAGATGACGAAATTGGCATCCAAACAAGGTAAGAGATGGAACAAGACCAGCTTGCTATTGAGTGGCACAGTAGGTCTTCCTGGCTCAAGCACTTACACTGGTAGATACGAAGTACCACATAGACTAAATTCTAGCCTGTCAGTGGTAGGATTTATAGTCTATAAATTTATAGTAGAAACAAAGTACTAAAGAAACCATGAATGAAAAGGATCTATTCTTCCCGGAACTCTGCAATCTAGTTATTGTTTCCTGCTGGTTTTCAGGATTCGTTTCTGAGTATGGTCATTGTTCACCTAGCCTTCTGTCCCTGTCTCTCTTATTAGGATTTCAGTAATTCCCTAGGAATTGGTCTAATCTGTTGAGGGTTTTTGAACCGTTCTCCTAGTCTCATCCTTGCTTAATGTAGCCATTTGGGGTTGGTAGCCCTATGCCTCAGCCTCTGAGAGCCATCTGATTTTAAGAACCACTGCCTAGATCCTGCTGCCTCAGCCTATTTTGTAATTTGAATTCCTGGTTCCCCCTAGGGGAAGCCACAGCTCCTGTCTTCTGTTACTCCTTATCTTTTGTGCAATTCTCTCCCTGTCCTCCTTAGAAATCCCATTGAACAAAACAGGCAAGTCCAAATTCATTATGACACTAACTCAGGACCCTCAGTGATCTGGAGCTTCTTACTGGTTAACCTTACATGTGGAAATACAGAGGAAAAAAAAAATGCAACTAAGCAGACTTATTCTGAGGAAGGGAAGAAAAGATCACAAGATATGGCAATTTGCACAGTAGACTCAACCTGAAAAGTATATTTTGAGTTCTGCTTTAAATGCATTATCTCATTTAACCTATGCAATAGCTCTCTGAGTAGTATGAGTATTTTCATTTTGCAGAGGAGGTAACAGAGGCTCAGAGAGATATTTATGCCTTGCACAAGTCCCCACAACCAAAGAGTACCAGGAACTGGTTGAAGATCCATTCCTCTGACTGAACCTACTCTTTTCTCTTACTCCAAAGTTTCAATGGATGATTAAGTTCTAGATCACACAGTTCAGATGCCACATGTTGGTTGGATCCCAGGTTGTGAGGTAGACTGGAGAGCGACGTGGATTAGAGCATTTGGAGAAGGTTTTCTGAAAAATAAAATAAAATAAAATAAACCTGGGAGTTTAAAGATGAGTTTGGAGAAGCAAGAATGAGGGAGGAGGACATCCGTAGGAACAGAGTGTGCAAGGCTGTGGAGGTGGGAGTGAGTTGGGCACAAGTGGAGGTGGTATGGATCGTGGTCTCACAGGAGTGGAAAGTGCATTCTGAGGAGGAGGACAGTTTGGCTCGTATGGAAAGAAGGAATATCAACCTAAATATGCCTCTTGCTCCCCTCCCCCTAATAGCTGTGGGGGCCAGCCCTCTCAATGTGAGAAGACCCACTGAAAGCAGAAATTTGGCTCTACCCTGCAGACCATGCTGAGGAGAGGTTTTTCCAAGCCATATTTTAAAATTTGTGTTGAAAAACATCTCTAAATCCTCTAACAGAAGACAGATGTCTGCCTGAACAAATATCAGCTCTCACATAATTTGTTGTTTTTATTTCCCCAGCATTTGCCTATTGAATCTGACAACTTCCTATAATTATCCATTTTCCAAAATGAATTATGGAGTACATGCCCCATGTATGTGACTCTCACTACTGTTGGATCATGGACTGTATGGATGTAGGGTGCTTCTGTGCAGGGAACCAGGCCATGTCTGGCTCCTTTATGCCACTCCTCTTACCAAGCCTCAGCACTTTCACCTGGGAAATCTGATCCCTACGTTTTGGGTCAGTATCTTCAGCACTGGATATATGAAGGCCATGGTTGGTCAGGGTCTCTAAAAGGAGCCCCAATTCAAATAATTCAGTAAATTTAACAGTATAGCATGAGTGTTAAATTTCAGACAGAGCATTTGATTTTTTTTTTTACCTCCTACTTGTAAACTACTTAACCTCTCTGAGCCTCAATCTTTCATGCTTAAAATGGCTATTGAGTCATGAAAAGAGACAAATAAATTCCCACCATTTGCTTCGACATGGATGGAACTGGAGGATATCATGTAGAGTGAAGTAAGTCAATTGGAGAAGGACAGTCATATGGTTTCACTCATGTGGAATATAAGAAATAGTGAAAGGGATTAGAAGGGAAAGGAGGGGAACTGAGTGGGAAAAATTAGAGAGGGAGACAAACCATGGGAGATTCCTAACTCTGGGAAACAAGCAAAGGGTTGTGGAAGGGAAGGGTGTGGGGGGATGGGGTGACTGTGTGACAGGCACTGAGGAGGGCACTTGATGGGATGAGCACTGGGTTATATACTGGTTTTATATGTTGGCAAAAAGGAACTACATGCTAACTTCCAGACTGAGAAGCTAGTTGAAAGCTGTCTCCCCACAAAGAGATGGAAAAATATTCCATGCTCATGGATTGGAAGAATCTATAGATACCTATAGTCTATACCATAGACTTTCTTCAGAGAGTTAGAACAAATTATTTTAAGATTTGTGTGGAATCAAAAAAGACCCCAAATAGCCAGGGGAATTTTAAAAAAGAAAACCATAGCTGGGGGCATCACAATGCCAGATTTCAGGTTGTACTACAAAGCTGTGGTCATCAAGACGGTGTGGTACTGGCACAAAAACAGACACATAGATCAGTGGAACAGAATAGAGAACCCAGAAGTGGACCCTGAACTTTATGGTCAACTAATATTCGACAAAGCAGGAAAGACTATCCACTGGAAAAAAAGACAGTCTCTTCAATAAATGGTGCTGGGAAAATTGGACATCCACATGCAGAAGAATGAAACTAGACCACTCTCTTTCACCATACACAAAGATAAACTCAAAATGGATGAAAGATCTAAATGTGAGACAAGATTCCATCAAAACCCTAGAGGAGAACACAGGCAACACCCTTTTTGAACTCAGCCACAGTAACTTCTTACAAGATACATCCACGAAGGCAAAAGAAACAAAAGCAAAAATGAACTATTGGGACTTCATCAAGATAAGAAGCTTTTGCACAGCAAAGGATACAGTCAACAAAACTCAAAGACAACCTACAGAATGGGAGAAGATATTTGCAAATGACCTATCAGATAAAGGGCTAGTTTCCAAGATCTATAAAGAACTTCTTAAACTCAACACCAAAGAAACAAACAATCCAATCATGAAATGGGCAAAAGACATGAAGAGAAATCTCACAGAGGAAGACATAGACATGGCCAACACGCACATGAGAAAATGCTCCGCATCACTTGCCATCAGGGAAATACAAATCAAAACCACAATGAGATCCCACTTCACACCAGAGAGAATGGGGAAAATTAACAAGGCAGGAAATCACAAATGTTGGAGAGGATGTGGAGAAAGGGGAAGCCTTTTGCACTGTTGGTGGGAATGTGAACTGGTGCAGCCACTCTGGAAAACTGTGTGGAGGTTCCTCAAAGAGTTAAAAATAGATCTGCCCTACGACCCAGCAATTGCACTGCTGGGGATTTACCCCAAAGATACAGATGCAATGAAATGCCAGGACACCTGCACCCCAATGTTTCTAGCAGCAATGTCCACAATAGTCAAACTGTGGAAGGAGCTTCGGTGTCCATCGAAAAATGAATGGATAAAGAAGATATGGTTTATGTATACAATGGAATATTACTCAGCCATTAGAAATGACAAATACCCACCATTTGCTTCAACGTGGATGGAACTGGAGGGTATTATGCTGAGTGAAATAAGTCAATCGGAAAAGGACAAACATTATATGGTCTCATTCATTTGGGGAATATAAAAAAGAGTGAAAGGGAATAAAGGGGAAAGGAGAAAAAATAAGTGGGAAATGTCAGAAAGAGAGACAGAACATGAAAGATTCCTAACTCTGGGAAACTAACTAGGGGTGGTGGAAGGGGAGGTGGGCGGGGGGTGGGGGTGACTAGGTGGCAGGCACTGAGGTGGGCACTTGACGGGATGAGCACTGGGTGTTATTCTGTATGTTGACAAATTGAACACCAATAAAAAATAAATTTATTTAAAAAATTTTTTAAAAACTTAAAAATTTAAAAAAATTTTAAAAAATTAGCTGTTGAAAACAGATGTTAAATCAATGATAGTTATTATTATTGTCATTTTTCCTTCTTGTCTGGACCTTATTTATTGGTTGATAGCTAATCTTTACTGAGGATTAGGACATTTTGGTAATCACTGATAAGTGCATTATGTCATTTAATCCTAATAACCACCATATGCGTTGGTACTATTATTATCCTCACTTACACTTAAGGAAACTGAGATTTAAAGGTATCAAGCTGTATGACCCAAAGAAGGTCATACAGCTAGAAGATGCAGTCAAGGTTAGAAGCCATGCAGTCTGGTCCAGAGCCTGAAGTCATAACAGCTTCATTGGCTTGCATCATAACTCGTAACTACTTCATCTGTCCTTTCCTAAGACAGACATATTGCCTTATACCCCAATTCTGGGTGTTTCTCTATGCCTTAGCTCTTCTTTTGATAGCCTATCTAAAACTGCCTTATTCCTGCCAGCCTTTCCTATCAACTCTAGCTTAGTATTTATAGACCCAATGGCCTCTCCATGCTGGTATTGATCTCCCAGTATTGCTCCTTCTGTTCTCTGCCTGCTAGGCAATAATTTGTTCATTCTATCATCAGACTTTCACTGAGTATCTACTGTATTCCAGGCCTAATGTGAGGTGTTGGCAAAACCAAAGCAAATTAATAGAGCTACTATTTTAAAAGAAATCAGTTCCAGTCAGGAGACAAAAATAGAGAAATGTCACTGATGTTCCTAATCACTTCTTTCTTTTACCCTCATATATAACTCATCACCATGACCTGTTTATTTTGACTCCAAAATATCTCTTGAACGTGCATGTTCTTCACTGTCTACATTGCCACTGTCTACTTTAGTTCAAGTTATCGTAATTTCTTTTGGGGCTACTGCAGTAGCCTCCTTTGTTATCTCTTGTATCCAGATTGTGTCTACCTCTAAACTGTTCTCAATATTGCAGCAAGATTGATCTTTGAAAAATGTAAGAATGCTTAAAATACTTTAATGGCTTCCCATTGCTCTCAGCATTACGGAAACAAAACTAAAAGCCCTCATATTTGAGAAAAGAATAGAAGGGAATTGCGCCAGCATGAGATGACTGGCTAGTCTTTAAAGATACTACAAGCTCTGGCATACCCGATTTGACCTCATCTGGGTAGAACTATGCAGCCCTGAGAACATTGCCCACCAAGATTTACCTACTAATTACTGACTATTCTCGTTACTCCAAGCAAATGGATTTTTGCTTATTTTAGTGGCAGGGCCAATTCAAAAAGAATGCTTTCAATCGTGTATTCCACAAACATTCACTGAGCATTTGTTCTTTTTTGGGTCTTAGAATGGATACTGGAAATACAGATTCAGCTTATTTAATCCTATCAACTGTTCTGGTTTCTTGTGTTTCAACAGTGAACAATAGGGAAAAAGAGGCAAGGTTCCTGTTCTCATAAAAATTAGCTACTAGACTGAAACTTAGCTTCTGCTCAGAAAACTTGCAGTTTATTAGGAAAGCCATTATTCATTTATTACTCAACATTTACCAAGTACCTACTATGTGCCAGACTATGTGCCATTGGAATACACTGGTCAATGAAGCAAACACAGTGTTGTGTGTGTTCCACTCAGAATTTAGTAATTATGGAGTGGAAGGTACAAGATTAGAATTCTGTGCAAGGGCCTATAGGAACCCAGAAGAAGGACGTTTGAATTCTACTAGAATCAGGGAGGACTTTTTATAAGAGATGGCTGATTGAATTAGAAATTAAAAAACATGTAGGGTACTATATTACTTCTAGGTACATTAGTTAGCACCAAGTTTAAGCAAAATATTATACTTTACATTCATTCAAGGCTTTACTTTTTACGGAAAATATTACTTCTAATATTTATAACACTGCATGATACTGATAAGGAAACTAAGTTCATGGCTGTGAAGTGACTTTTTGAGAGTCACAAAGCTAGTGAGTGACAGGATCAGTATTCTAGCCCAATATGCCCAACTTCAAAACTTTTGCTTCCCTTGCTCTCTACCTTGCTAAATGCACTGACATTTTCTAGACTCTGTCATTTAGCCTCAGACATGTCATAATTTCATTCACAATTTTTATGTATTAGAGCCTTCTAACTGTCATAGTTAGTTTGAGGCTCCCCATGTGAAACCTGATGCAAGCTTGCACTGGGGACAGAGTTCGGGAAAGGAGATTTTCCATTTCAGGAAAATTGCTTTCCAGTTGACATTAATTCCTATCTTGTTTCTTAAGTTCGCATCATCTCAGTGGTACCTGAATTTCCCTGGCAAATCTCAGACTCTCTTTCCAAGTAGCTGATGTTATTACTTTCCCAATCTTCAATAAGAAATTGGCCTTTGCCTTTTGACTTCTTCTTCAAGAGATGCTGAAATCAATGCCCTGGTCTTGATAGACCACTGTAAAAGAACAGAGCCAGACAGAAGTCATGGCACTCAATGCTGCCAAGCACAGAACATCATGCTAGAACTATAGGAAATCAGAAGAAACTGACCACATGGGAGTCAGGGTCACTATTTCAATCTGACTGATAAGTTGTTCTGTTATTAGGAGCCTCAGTTTCCTTCTCTGTAAGATAAGGATGGTCCTCTCAGTCCTAGTAGCCCCACTGATTTGTGGAGATCATCTGATACATAGCTATAAAAGTTCTTTATTAACTGAAAAAGTGTTTTCACATCTCATTGCTCCTTTGTGATCATGGTTATGATCTGATTGTTTAAAAGAGTATGTAAGAATGGTTAGATGGTAATAAAACCATGGTGGTCTGACTGACCAAGACCAAAGATAACCAAGCTCTTATCTGTACCCATGCAACAAAGTATACTCCATCATACCGCTTTAAAGACATTATTGTACAAAGGAGTTTCTATATTAGATTATGAGACAAAAAGACTTAAGAATTTATCAAGTTCCATGGTAGACTAATAATTAGAATTCAGGAGTTTGGATATTTCAGGACTCCCTCTGCCCTGCTTGTGGTCTTCAAAAGATAGAGTCTAAACAGGACCTTAAAAGCAGATTGTGGGATCCCTGGGTGGCGCAGCGGTTTAGCGCCTGCCTTTGGCCCAGGGCGCGATCCTGGAGACCTGGGATCGAATCCCACATCGGGCTCCTGGTGCATGGAGCCTGCTTCTCCCTCTGCCTGTCTCTGCCTCTCTCTCTCTCTCTCTGTGTGACTATCATAAATAAAAAAAAAAAAAAAAAAAAAAAAAAGCAGATTGTTTGGATGAGGGTGACCCTTGAAAGTTAGGCTAGAGGGAATATTTTAAGTTTTTTTATTTTAATTCCAGTATAGTTAACATAGGGTGTTGTATTAGTTTCAGTTGTACAATATAGTGATTCAAAAATCCTGTACACTACTCAGTGCTCATCATGATAAGTGAACTCCTTAACTCCCATCACCTATTTAACCCATCCTCCTTCCTCCTCCCCTCTGATAACCATCAGGTTGTTCTCTATTGTTAAGAGTCTGTTTCTTGGGTTGCCTCTCTTTTTTTCTTTGCTCATTTGTTTTATTTATTAAATTCTACATATGAGTGAAATAATACGGTATTTGTCTTTCTCTGACTTGGTTCACTTAGCGTTGTATTCTCTTGGTCTACCTATCCATGTCATTGCAAATGGCAAAATTTCATTCTTTTTAAAAAAGTTTATGACTGAATAATATGTTATTGTATATATACCACTTCCTTATCCATTCATCCATTGATGGACACTTGAGCTCTTTCCATAGTTTGGCTATTGTAAAGAATGCTACAATAAAGATAGAGGTGCATATATCCCTTTGAATTAGTGTTTTTATACTGTTAGAGGAAATAGCCCCTAGTGCAATTCCTGGATTATAGGGTAGTTCTGTTTTTAACTTTCTGAGAAGACTCCATGCTGTTTTCCACAATGGGTGCACCAGTGCATTCCCACCAATAGTGCAGAAGGTTCTCCTTTCCCCACATGCTCGCCAACATTTGTTGTTTCTTGTGTCATTGATTCTAGCCATTCTAAAAGCTTCTGCAGTGAAGGAAACAACAAAACTAAAAGGCAACCTTCAGAATAGGAGAGGATATTAGCAAATGACATATCTGATAAAGTGTTAGTATACAAAATATATAAAGAACTTATAAAGCTCAACACCCAAAAAATAAATTACCCAATTTAAAAATGGGCAGAAGACATGGATAGACATTTCTCCAAAGAAGACATCCAGATGGCCAACAGACACATGAAAAGCACCCCAATGTTTATAGCAGCAATGTCCACAATAGCCAGACTGTGGAAGGAGCCTCAATGTCCATCGAAAGATGAATGGATAAAGAAGATGTGGTCTATATATACAATGGAATATTACTCAGCCATTAGAAAGGATGAATACCCCCATTTACTTTGATGTGGATGGAACTGGAGGGTATTATGCTGAGTGAGGTAAGTCAGTCAGAGAAGGACAATCATTATATGGTTTCACTCATACAGGGAATATAAGAAATAGTGCAAGGGATTATAGGGGAAAGGAGGGAAAATGAGTGGGAAAAATCAGAGAGGGTGGCAAAAAATGAGAGACTCCTAACTCTGGGAAACGAACAAGGGGTAGTGGAAGGGGAGGTGGGCAGGGGGGATGGAGTGACTGGGTGACAGGCACTGAGGAGGGCACTTGACGGGATGAGCACTGGGTGTTATACTATATGTTGGCAAATCGAACTTCAATTAAAAAAATATATATATATAAAATAAAAAGATTCTCAACATCACTCATCATCAGGGAAATAACAAGTCAAAACTACAATGACATACCACCTCACACCTGTCAGATTGGTCTTTAATCCATTTTGAGTTTATTTTTGTGAATGGTGAAAGAAGGTGGTCCAGTTTTATTCTTTTGCATGTAGCTGTCCAGTTTTCCCAACAACATTTGTTGAAGAGGCTGTCTTTTTCCCGTTAGGTATACAATGGGAAAAAGTCATTCCTCCTTTGTGGAAGACTAATTGACCATATAATTGTGGGTTTATCTGGGTTTTCTATTCTGTTTCATAGATCTATGTGTCTATTTTTATGCCAGTGCCATGCTATTTTGATTACTACAGCTTTGTAATATAACCTGAAGTCTGGAATTGTGATACCTCCAAACATGCTAGTGTATTGTCAAGGAATTGTCATATGTTATGATTTCATGGCCTAGGACCAGTCCAGTTCCTTATCAGTCAGCCTTTTCTTTCATTGTCCAATTTAATATGGGAGCATGCCATGATGTCATCTTTATGTTCTGGCAACCCCATTCCAAATTTTCCCACATACATTATAGGACTGTGTGTGTGTGTGTGTATGTGTGTGTGTGTGTGTGTATTTATAAAAAAGAAAGAGAAGAGAAATATCTAGAAGGTTAAGAGACTCTCTTTAAAAAAAAGATTTTATTTATTTATTCATGAGAGATAGAGAGAGAGAGGCAGAGACATAGGCAGAGGGAGAAGCAGGCTCCATGCAGGGAGCCTGACATGGGACTCAATCCCAGGACTCCAGGATCATGCCCTGGGCCAAAGGCGGTGCTAAACCACTGAGTGTCTTGGGGCACCCAGGCTGCCCCAAGAGACTCTCTTTAATAGTACTGAGAGGTACTATCAGGCTCTGAAGTACAAACTTATATTAGCTATAATCTTATATAGGGGATTAAAAAGGCATTGGTATAGCAATTTATTATTTTATATTGAGAAATGATTCTCACTAGAAGCAGATTACTCTAGATCCATGTGTTCCATCAGTTGTATATTTTCTTCTATCTCCAAGCCAAATGAGAAGACAAATTTTTACTTCAACTTGCTTTGATGATCATATAAGCAATAGGAATTAATATGCTATTTTATAATTTGAAGGTTTGTCCTTTCTCAAGATAGCTATACAAATGGAACTGAAGTACTCTTCAAATGTACCTTTCCTTTTGTGGTGTGGTATGGATGCTGGTGCTCGTGACTAAGTTTGCAGATTCATGTGTTTCTGGAAATGTGTGTGTTTGCGTGCCTGTGCTTATAAATATATACATATGTATAGGTTCCTTACTAAGTTTTATTTGTGGAGATACCACTTCTTTTCACCAACCTTACCACAACTTGAGACTGATCCTAATGCTATGTGTATAGTTGGCACCCAACATTATGCCTGCTTACCAATAATTGGTGAACAAGATATATAGTTTCCTAGTATGGAGAATATGGCTCTTTTATTCACATCATCATCAAACATTTATGGGATTAATACCTACAATATGCCTAGAGAATATGGAAAATCAAGTCTATACTTTTGTTTTACCCTTAATAAACATTATGGTCTCTTAGGATGATTGTGTATATAATTATACAAGCAAAAAGAATGATCCAGAAGAGTTAATGACTCTTGTCCATGTGATTTAGATCAGGAATAAAACTATGGGGTAGTATCCATGACTTGTCACTCATCATCACAGTGTCTACTCTGGTAGCATCTCATCTTTCTCTTTTTAGGTAGCTCGAAGCACTTCCTATATAGTCATCTATTTGGTATCCTAACAGCTCCATCAATGAAGGTCTTTCACCCTGATTTGGAAGTCAGGATAACCAACTTAACATGATTCCCTGTAAACCTTGTCCTAGTTTTTGATATATTTTAGTTTCACTGTATATAGCAAGTCAATCAAATAAGGTTTTCTATATAATTTTAGTAATAGAATTATAGCATATAAGGGCTGGAAAGTATCTTAGAGAATACCTTTTCCCATATCTTATCACCACTCCTGTTATCATTCTTGATGGTTTCAACATTCCATGCTTCAATGTCCTGGCATCTCAGTTCTTTCATATTCACCCTCCTCAGAAACTCTAGTCATTGTCATACCTAAACCCTATCAGTTATGACATGTTTTATTTAACCTAAGATGCCATTACATTCTCTTGCAAGATGATAAAATATGAAAAAAAAATCTGTATCAGATCTTATCTTTTCAGTTAATACCTTTCAAACCTCATGTTTATAATTCTGTGACCTCCCCATTAGAAACTCATTCCATGTTCCTAATATCTTTTCAGTGTTCTCATCCTCCTTGTATCTTTATTTTCTTCTTTATCAGCTTAAAATTCATGTTTTATCTTTATAATCACTCCTCTGCATACACTTTCATACTACCTTTCCCCCTTTCCCCCTGTCCTACTTCCTAAAAAGCCCCAACTCTGGTCAGATCCAAATATATCAGAATAAATTTTTCCAACTGTACTCCAGAATATCTGGAGAAAAACTCAAACCCTTATTTTTTATTTCTCTTTAACTTACACCTTCAGGTGAGCCTATACTGCATTTTCCAAGTTTAACTATTAAACTTCATGAGTTGAATAATGCAATATTTGTCCTTTTTTGACTAATGTATTTCATTTAGCGTAATGTCTACAGATTCATATATGTTATTGCAAGTGGCAGGGTTTCCTTCTTTTTTTAAAGTTGAGTAATATTCCATTTTATGTATATACAGTATTGCTTTATCTATTCATCTGTTGGATGGATACCTAGGTTGTTTCTATATCTTAGTTATTGTGAATAACATTTCAGTGAACATAGGAGTGCAGAAATCTCTTCAAGATTCTGGTTTCGATTCTTTCAGATATATACTCAGTAGTGGGATGGGTGAATTATATAATAAAAAATTTAAATCAAAATTATAATATGACACTACCTTATACCTATTAGAATGGCTATTATTTTTAAAAAGATTTTAATTTATGTTGACAGGGATGTGAAAAAATTGAAATCCTTATATATTCCCTCCTTTATAAGCACGTTGCTTGACTTGAAATTCTACACTCTTCTGGCTTGCTCCTTACCTCTTGATCATTCCTTTTTTGTATATCTTCCTCTCCTCAATATGTAAGTGTTGGAGTTTTCTCTGCCTACATTCACTTTCTAAGTGATTTCATCCAGTCTTGTGGCTTGAAATACCATCTCTATACTGTCAGATATATATTGTCTCCAGTTCCAACTTTTCTCCTAGTCATATATCACATAGTATTCTAAATACACATTTCATGGAACTACCATTTAACCAAGTCTTTAGGTAAAAGAAATTGGATGGATTTTTAGGTTTTCTTTTTTTCTCGCACCATGTATCCAATCATTCAGAAAATTACATTTTCCTCTACCTTCACAATTAATCCCACATCTGATCACATCTAAGCTATTCTACTGCAATCACCTAATCTAAGATCACTTCTAATTTAAAGTATTCCTAGCTGGTTTCCATGCTTCTACTCTTACTCATATTCTGTTCTTCACATAGTTAATCAAATCTTGTTATTCTTCTGCTCAAATGTCCTAATGATTTCCCATCTCTGAGTAAAATTTCTAGTCCTTACTGTAGCCTACAAGGCCCTGCATGCTCTATCACCCTGCATCCCTACTGACCTCATCTCTTACCACTCTTCACTTCACTTGCTTTACCTCACTAAGGACACTTATACTGTTTCCTTTCTCAAGAAACTATTCCCTAAGAAATTAATCACTTTTTTTGAAATCTGTTCAAATGCAACCTTTCCTAACCACACAATATGAACTTATAATCTTCACATCTTCAATCTTTATCCACCTACCCTGTTTTATTCTATATGGCACTCTACTAATGGAAAAAGAGATAATATGTTAGGAGATTGTGAGTGTTAGTCTCTCTCTACTATA
This sequence comes from Canis lupus familiaris, assembly GCF_011100685.1. Classification (NCBI taxonomy): domain Eukaryota; kingdom Metazoa; phylum Chordata; class Mammalia; order Carnivora; family Canidae; genus Canis; species Canis lupus. Next base: position 11,920,464 of record NC_049236.1, read on the forward strand.
AAATTAGCTCTAAAGTTGGGATTTGCCTGTATGGTTCACTCTATATTCATAGCAACTAGAATAGGATGTGGCAAATAGTAGGAAATTAATGAATATTTGTCGAGTTAGTGACTAAGAGAATAAATACACAATTTCAAAATCCTTCTCTGAATTAGAGACAGAATAATATAGTATAAACTTGGGAGTATATACAAGAGTATAAACTTGGGAGTCAGACCTGGATTCATATTCTAGTTCTACTACTTTCTATCCTACTATTTGGTTTGAAGAAATTGAGTTAATCTCTCTGAGTTGCTTTCTAACCAGTAAATTAAAGACATTAATATCTACCTCATGATACTATTTATTGTATTAAATGAACAAATATAAACAAAATGTCTGTCCTTAAATAGTGGACATAATAGACATTAAATAAAATGTTCTTCTCCTTTCTCTTTCTGTCTTAAGATTTATTTTTACTCTTCATATTTTATAGGCCCTTGTGGTAAGTATATCAGACTATCCTGTCCAAATATGATGCTTCTATCCTACTTTAACTCCATGGCTCCTTGGTGCTACAATACTAGATTCAGGATGCTCACATTGATTTTCAAACCCTTAAATAATGAATTTGGATGGTTTTTCAAATACCACTTTCTATTAACTTCTTCCTTGTACCTTGTGCTTCACTTACACTTATTCAGGGAACACATGGTATAAGGTCCTACCTCCACACTTTTATGTATTTTTCTCATCTCTGCTCACTATTTCCTTTTCCAATATCTTCCTTGTTAAAATTCTGGCTGTTGTTCAAGTCCTGGTCAAAATAGAAAATTCCTAGACATCTCTTTCCTCAATTCATTAGTCATTCTTTCTACCTTCCCTATAGAATGTTACTGCTTCATAAAGCTTCCAATCTGGCATAATCTTCTCAGGGAAACTTTCCTTGCCCTGTGCCTTCCTCCCTCTCCCACTCTGTTTTCACAAGGTACACATCTGATTCTCCTGCCATACTAGCTCCTGTCTAGCATTTACCACAGTGAGGGGCATTATGATCTCTCCTACCTGTCTCCCTCCTAGTTGTAACATTCTTGAAGGAAGGGCTAATGCCTTATCCACAATCTGAATCCCCAAGATTTCATGTGGTTCCTGGAAGATAGTTGATGCTCAGTGTATTAATGAATGAACAAAGTGTTTCTCTTCTAATCTGGATCTGGAAATTTGGAATTATTTCTTGGTCATCTGTATATGTCTTATTTATTGTCTATCATAGCGGCTGGAACATAGAGAAGTATATTTTAGTTACTAAGATATGGTCTCTAAAATCTGACATCTTCAGTTCAAGTCCCAGCTCTACTATTTACCAGCTATATGATTTATGCAAATTACTTACCATCTTAATACTTCAGTTCACTTATCACTAATATAGAGATAATAGAGGTTGTTGTTATGAGGACTAAATACAGTAATTCTTATATACCAGTTAGCCCATAAGCTGTCAACAAACAGTTGTTATCTTTATAATGCAGTTTGGAATTTATCATTCAGAAGATTTCTGTGAGCATTAACTATATATCAGGAGTATACTACGAAGTAAGAACACAGAGATGTATACCACATATTCTAAAACCATAAGGAATTCACAGTCAAGTGGCAGAGCATGGTGTTAGTTCAAGTCTCCTGATAAGCAGATGCCAAGATAGGATTGAAAATGTTATTATTCTATTAGAGTAAATATGTGAGAGAGAAAATTGGGAGAGAGCCAAAGCAGCTTGGAAGCCACTGAGATTGCAATGAGAGTCTGACCCCAAGCAAAGCAGGGAAGGAAGTAGAGGGATGAAAAGTTCAGCAATATCACTGGGGAGTCCTTGAACCAAAGTTACCTGTCAGGGAGTCTCATGTCTTACAAGAATGGGTCTGCCTTAGTATGTTCCTGTCATGCTCAGACATTGGGTCTTTGGCCAGGAGCAACCTGTGAGAAGTATGTATGGCTTTGGAGCAAATGCAACAATGGATTTTAGAGTACAGGAACTAGAGTGCTAGGTCAGTTATGTTTCTCTGTAGTTGGAGGTTTGGAAGGTACATTCTCATGAATTCCATAGGAAAATGCATGAGCAATATGACATATTTGTGCAGATTTGGAGATGGGCACAGAGCAAAAGGTGACAATCTCCCTGGAAGATACACAGAGGTGCTGAAGAGAGATACTTTAAGGACACAGAGCTAGCTATGATCACAGCCATTGACCATACTTACTGAATTGGCATGTAAGGAAAGAACAAGTCTGCTGAGAGAAGATGATGGTCAGAAGAATGACTATCACATTGTAGCTCCTGCACTTCTAATAGTTAGAAACATATGTGAGTTCTGCTCCCACATCACTTATTTCCAGAGTTTATTTCTGGACATATTCTTGCAGGAAAAAAAGTCTTTTTAAAATGTTCATCTGTTTCCACTCTAAACTCATTTAGAACTGGAGTGTTTTGGTTGGATCCCAAAAGCACTTGAAATATGGGCTGTGATCAAGCCTTGTACTGGAGTATGCTGATGACTCTAGGTGGTGTGTAGCCCACACAAATGGAAACAATATTCAAGCCTCTTACCAGGTCCACCCACTGTAGGCACCAGAACAGTAATTCCAAAGATAACCTTGTTCTTACTCTTCAAAAAACACTTGAAGGGGTCTGGGACTCTACAAAAACACAAAAGCAATCAGTTGGGAAGAATTAATACCAGATTAATATGGTAGATTATTACAAAAATGGCCTCCAGTGAAACACAGTGCCCTAAGTTTATACTGCTTTGCAATATGATATTGACAGTCTTCCAATTAAGAGATAGAGTCTATTTCTTCATCCTTTCAGCCTAGACTGGCCTTATGACTTGCTTTGACCACTAGAATGGGCAGAAGAGACTGATTTCTGAAGGTAGTCATTAAGAGCCCTTACCATTCTGCTTTGGTACCATTAGAATGTTTCTGTCATTGTGTGAAGAAGTCATCTAACCTGCTAGAGAATGAGAGCACATAAAGGAAAACTGAGATGTCATTCCAGATAACAGTCACACCAACTGCCAGATGTCTGAGACCATCTTAGATCAGCCCTAGTTGGCCATTAGATGACTGCAAGTATTTAAAGAATCCTTGTGAGATCTGTAGAACTGCCTAGCAGAGTCCAGCCCAAATTGCTTGTGGACATGACTGTGAGCAAATAAATGATTGTCGTTTTAACCCACTAAATTTTGGAATGATTTGTTATATAGGAATAGATAACTGCTGTTATCGAATTAACTGTGTAAGGTTTAATATTGTTGTATATCCAAAGATACTTATTACATATTCCTAAAATATTAACAATTTTGAGACAGGATAGTTTAATAGAAAGGGACTGGGGCTTGTCTTTGCAAATGTGCATTCTGGTCATCTGAATATCCCACCTAGCCACTTTAAACCTTAGTTTTCTCATCTGCAGAACAGGAAATATAATTCTTAACTGTATAGGCTTAGTGTAAGGACTGAATGGCCAAAAAGTAGTAATGCACATGGTGACTAGCACATGGATTTAATAAATGTGAATTTAAACCCTCTATCCTGTCCTTTAGTCCTATCCCATTTCAACTCTATCCTCCTTCAGCACCACATAATGGGTGCTTCATCAATATATGTGGAATTTAGTTGAATCCTGATCTCTGGTTGATCTTACTTCAGAAGATTTCCGTCTTACTTGGTAAACTCACTAGCAGTGATTTACACACACACACACACACACACACACACACTCACCACACATTTTTTTTCTTTTTACTTACCAAACAAGTATTTCGGAGGATAAATATAGACATATGTTTTCCTGAGTTTATTAGATGGATGTTGGGGGTAAAGAAGAGGAGAAGATATTAATTTAAAAAGTATGTGACCGGGACACCTGGGTGGCTCAGCGGTTGGGCCTATACCTTTGGCTCAGGGTGTGATTCTGGAGTCCCCAGATTGAGTCCTACATCGGGCTCCCCGCATGGAACCTGCTTCTCCCTCGGCCTGTGTCTCTGCCTCTCATGAGGCATGAATAATAAATAAATAAAATCTTAAAAAAAAAAAAAAGTATGTGACCTGGGATGCCTGGGTGGCTCAGTGGTTGAGCATCTGCCTTTGGCTCAGGGCGTGGTCCTGTAGTCCTGGGATCAAGTCCCGCATAGGGCTCCCTGCATGGAGGCTGTTATTCTTCCCTCTGCCTGTGTCTTTGCCTCTCTCTCTGTGTCTCTCATGAATAAATAAATAAAATCTTTTTTAAAAAAATAAAATAAATAAAAAGTATGTGACCAAATATTTAATGGGTATGAGATTTTCTTTTGGGGTGATGAAATGTTTTGGAATTAGATAGAGGTGATAGTTGCAAAACAATGTAAATATACTGAATTGTTCACTTTAAAATGGTTAATTTGGTTATGTGAATCTCACTTCAAATAAAAAAAAATAACGTGGCTGCATGACAAGGATGATCTGGGTTAGAATTGGAACTGTGAAAAGTAAAATAGGAGAGCCCTATAGGGAATAGAAAGGAATCAGTTCAGCAAGGAATAATCCATTTGTTATATGGATCAAGAGGGCTGTGGGGGCAGGATATAACCATCTATTTAGCTGGCCAGGCAATCTGTGAATTAGAGGAGAGGGTATATGTTCTGCGGCAACTGGGCTGAGTTTCTTCCTACAAATGCGATACTGACCATTGCTTCAGTACTTTTTCTCTTGTGGTTTCACTAGTCTAGAATGCTACCCAGCTTCCCCAAGGCAAAAACTTATATGCTAATAATGCTTTTTAATATATGAGGGAGGGTCTCAGAACCAAAAGTGAGAGAAAAGGGGAATTAATATAGAGAAAAAGGTGGAGTAAATGCACATAGGCATATTTCTGGCTGGCCACAGCTTTGCAGCAAATATATTTGGTATCTCAGTCTCTTTCCTCTCACATTAATGAAAATGTACCCTATTGAGTATCAGTTCCTCCATATTTCAGATTGTGAGACATAGTCCCCAGGGGCTGCTGAGGAACAAATTCCAAAGCAGCAGCAACAGATGCATCCACAGATGAGTCACAGGGTACAGAATGAGTCACTAAGGAGGTAGGTAGTGTGCAAGCCAGCAGCACCCCATGCTGGCCCACCTGTAGCCTCATGGGCTGAGGTAGGTGAGCCCAGGATGTGTGGGCACCAAGCAGATCCCATAGTGCCTTGTACCTCAGCAACAATAGCGAAGCCTTGGCTGTAGGAGGCAAGAGTTGCATGATGCAAAATGTGAGGTCAGAATCTGTTGGGTTATTCCTATAACATAAAAATCTAATGCTATAAGTGCCATTGGCCTAACTGGATGAATAGAGGGAGTACCAAGGCAATATGGCCACCACCATATAGTAAAGGAGCTCAAGAAGCCTCACTCCGTAGAAAAAAAACAAAAAACAAAAACAAAGCCTTTTTCCTTGTTCTACAAATTCCAAGACTGTGGTTGGTGCGTGGTAATTTTCATAAGTAGTCATGAGTAGCACCAAATAAAAAACATGATTGAGCAAATCTGTGTAGGTGAATAACTTGGTTGGGTTTTCTTACCTGGATTATATCTCTAATTGTTATCTCCCAGATCATAGCAATTTGGCATTATCTTATAAACATTAAACATACCCTACTACCTAGCAATTCTACTTCTAGGTAAGTATCCAAAATTAACTTTTAAAGTGCATATCATAGCAATCCTGGTCATAATGGTAAAACTTTAGAATCAATTTTAAAAATAAATAAGCAGAGTAAAATAAGACCATGCACAGATAACAGTGTCTCACAAAGATAGATTATCCTTAATTTGATTCTGAATACCCAACATTATCTAAAACATAATTTTTTTCTTTCTATTCTGTACCCACTTGCATCACAACATAGAGCACTTAGAATTCTTAGAATACAATGATTTATTTACCACCTTTGCATATAATGTTTCCTTGGTCTGCTATGTTCTCTCTATAGTCAATCAGCCTAAGTAAATCCCCCTCCTTTGGGAGGAACTGTGGAACATCCATCAAAACCAAGATATAGGCAGTTTCCCAGTCTGTCTATTCCTGAGGCCATTCATCCCTCTGGGAATAATGATATGATGATGCTATCATGGATCCAGCACAGGTTAGTTGGTATCTTCAATCATGTGGTAGATAGAATAGAACCGTGGACATTATGATGAGCTTCCTAATAAAGGGTATATGTTTTGTTAGATAGAAAACTGGAAATAAGAATGTTCAGGCATATGAAGAAAGTGTCAGCAAAAACATGAAAGAAGAAAAGCATAAAATATAATCCAGGAAGAATGAGAGGTCCATCTTATGTCTTGTAAGTATAGTAGTAGGAGCTAGAGGCTGGTAACAGACTGAGCTGGAGGTAAAGTTTGAAAGGTCTTGAGCATCTTGTTAAGGAACCTGTACTTTATATTAGTGATGGTATGAAATCACTGAATGACTTTAGCCAGGAAGAACATCATCAAAGCCCTTTTTAGGAAAACTATTTGGTAAACTTGTATAGAAAAGATTGGCTGAGAAACATTCAGAACCCCTACAAGGAGCCACAACATTTACATGGGTTGTGGGCCCAGAACATTTTGGACACCAAGCCATCCCAGAAGAGCTATTAATGTGTTTCTGAAACAGGAAATGAAACTTGATCCAAAGTGGAAAAAAAATTAGGAGATCAAAAGCCATGAGTATTATCAGAGTCAGGATGAAGAGTAGTAAACAAGTCAGTACAAAAGGTCATTCAAGATTCTTAGTGTAGCAAAGGTTTTGAACTCCTGCTTCTCTGTGATTAGGCAGTAGGGAGGGGCCCGTGCCTTAAAGCTGAACAGAACCATGAAGGGACAAGCTGGAAATGGCATGAAGTAAGAGTAGTGGTTTGACAGGAGGTATAAAAAATATAAAGAGGAGTGGTGGCCATAGGCTAATGTTTTGCCTATGGTCTTAAACACTTTGGGAGCTCAACTTATTCTGGATGTACCATTTTATCTCTTTCAAATTTGTATCCTATACCATGCAAAGGTTTCTGCAGAGAAATGAGATAAATAACCTAATAGCATACTGGAGTTCTAGTGGAATCAAACACAAATTAGTATCAAGATAGTTGCACAACTAAGTTAGCTAACTAAATTACTCTGAAAAGGTAGACAGATAGAGTTTTGAGTACCTGACTTGCCTGAGTATCACCATGGAGCTCTTGGCTCCCTGTAAAACATTAACATGACAAATTAGAGTTTTGATAATGCCAGATATATCAGCATACATTTTTGTTTAATTAAGCAATCAAGGCTACTCTTAGTGTAGGTCATTTCAAAAAATGTTAAAAATAAACTTAAACACATAATTAAGCTGACAAAATATAAAGACCCTAATGTTCCAAATTGAAGGTAGTTAGTTTATATGGGTCTGGGTCCCTGAAGGCACTACAGTTTGTTAAAGTTAACAAAGAAATGTGATAAATATGTTATGTAGTTCTTTAAAACTAAATTTCTCTGACACTTTAAAGTCCACAAGATGCAATTAGGATGTCTTTTTTTTTTTTTTTAATTTTCAATGCTTTATTTTATCTAAATTCAATTTGCCAGCATATAGTATAACACCCAGTTAGGATGTCTTGTTAGCTAACTGTTGTTTTTCTTTCTGAAAGGGTCCAGAACTGAAAGCTGGGCCCCCCTTCTTTATTTCTTATGACTAAAAGCATCCATGTACTATCCATTGTTGGTCATGTGATCAGACATTCACAGGTGGATAGGCCCCAAGAGTTTATTATTACTAACAATAATGAATTGAAAGGATCCATGCTCAGTGTACCAATACTGGACATGACTCAACCACGTATCCTTTTCTCCTGTTTTTTCCTCCCTCCCCACTTATGTCTCTCTCCTACCTTTTTCTTTTTAATTATTTCCTTTCTTCCTTCCTTTTAGCATTCTCTTCTTCCTCTTCTCCTCCTTCCCCTTTTCCCTTTCTGGTCTATTCCTCCCTGTATCATTTGCTCCATTTCTTCTCATCATATTCTGAAGACTATACTATTCATTAAGTTCTCTTTCAATTTTGTAGTTTACCATTTAATGCCATTTCCCTAACTGAGGGAACAACTCTCCAAAGTTGACATTCACTCTCCAGTTATATTCTTCTAGTTACAGCCACTCATCATCTTCTAAGGATGCTCAGTCTTCTCTCTCTGAATGAATCTTCCTCTGAAAAATGTCTTCCATAAAGTAAGCTCCAGTCTGTCTCCCTGTGCTTCCTCATCGAGTGGCGTATTCTTTCTTGATATACTCGTCTTTACTACTTCCAACACTTCTTTACAACTCCCTTCCTTCTGAATATGGAAAGTCTTTTACTATCCTGTCCATGCACCATGTCAATTTCTTCCCTCACGCCTCTGCTCTTGTTAGTACTGCTCCAGGAATTCTTTCCTCGTCTAAATTCTTTAAGTATTATCTACCTTACTGACTGATCTAACCCTCACTGAACTCTGTTAACACGTCTGGTTAGTACCTACCTGGTGTACATGTCATTAACTGGGATATTTCAAGAACATACATTATGCATTGTTCTACCTAGGAACTATTTTGAAGTATCTTGCTAATGATTATTTATGGAAGGCAAGAATAGTAGAGTCCAGAGCTGGTGCTAGACCCCGCACAGTGGGGAACTGAGCAAGTTTTACTTGCTGAGAAGGTCTCAAGTTGCTAGAAATTTACATAATCACATTCAGTTGCATAATCAAGTGTGTATGGGGGTGGAGGGGGGATGAAACCTGTTGAGTGTCCCAAAGGTGAGTTGGGCACTGACCGGAGATAAAAGCTATATGATATTTCAAAGTTGAAGCAAGCAGACATAATTTTGGATGGCCTATCAGTAGGCAGGAGATGACAAAATGAAATACAGAAAAGTTAAGTAACATTTCAGAGGCAAAGCAGTCCTAGGAAGATAAGATTATGAAGCAGGACATCAGAACCAGAGCTCTGGACACTTGACCTCTCTTAGCACTTGGTCTACACTGCTGTCACTCATCATAGTCTGTTAAGATTATAGTTGTCTTTGTGTCTCATTGTCTCCTTCCTGGGATAAAAAGTTCTCTGAAAGCAGAGACTGGGTCCCATTTATTTTATAACACAACAGCACCAAAATCCTTGTCTTGGGCCACCGAGTGATAATAGTTTTAATGAATTCCCTCTGAGCACACTTGAGAGGTGTGCTTCCATGTAATACTTGGTGTCCTAAAGCTGAAGCAGCAGAGCTGATTGTTTCTCTGTGAGTGTCCAGGGCTTTCATCCCACTACTCTAACATAAATTACCTTCTTCTGCTTAGTCTCTCCACCTGCATAGCTGCATTCTCACTCCCATATCTAGGTACAATCAATATGTGTAATTTCATCCTCCTAAGATATATCCCTTGGTACTCTCACACTTACATGGCCTATCAAATTCAGTATAAATCCATCAATCAGCTTTCAAGGTTCTATAAAAAAATATTATAATCTACCTTCCCAGTCTTATTTCCTATATCTCCACAAACTAGACTGTCTAGTAGTCTCCAAACATGCATAAACCATATGCCCCCCAACTTTCCCATCTCTTTACTTTTGCTCAGACTAGCCTATAGACCTAGAACGTTCTGTTATTTCCTTTTTATTGAAATCCTTTTTATTTTTTAAAGCCCATATCAAATGCTACCTTCTCCGTTAAACCTTTCCTGATTTTTTAACCTGGTAGACTTTTCCTCCTCTGGCCTCCTTAAGGTTTTATTCTTTCTTTCAGGAAATAGCCTACATTTTAAATTGAATCACAGTTATGTGTAATTTTCATTCATTCACTCTTTCATTCACTCATTGAAATGAATTCCTGCTTTAAGACCAGACTCTTTACAAGTTGAACAAGATTGGGAAGTCCTTGGTATTGAAAGGCTCATACTTCAGTGGAGGAGACGAGATATTCATGAATATATACTAAATCTCTAATGTGTTAGCCCTAAAAATTAGTATGAACAGAATCCTATGGAAGCAAAGGGGAAGGAACCAAGAACTTTAATTAATAGGAAGTTCATGGTATCTAATGTAGATTAGGCAACATTTGAACTGTGACCAAGGAATGAGTAAGAGTTTGTTAAAATCAGAGAAGACTGGTTGTTCAGTAGATTTTTACCACATTATAATATCAATAATAGGGGAAAGTATCTTATTCATCTCCTTAATCTCTTTTACTCTACTTTGCACATAATTAGTTCTCAAACAGATATTTGTTGAATGAGGAAATGGGTCAATGTATGAAAGAATGCTTTCTCTAGAAGCTAGCCTGTTGAAGCATATACTAAAACAGTTCAGAAAACTACCTGATTAAATGCCTACTGTGAGAGATCCAATCTATTAATTGCTGAGGAGCTGCATTAAAAAATACAGACATGATAAAATGTAACTATCTGTAAATATTTGTCTTTATTTGGGTTATCTTCTAAAGAAAATTCCTAGGTATGGAATTCCTAGAAAGAATGACAAATTTGAAAATTGATGCATATTACTGAGTTGCTTTCCAAAAAGGTGTATCAAGCAAAAGAACAAAGTAAGTCATAGTTATTGATTGCCTATTATGTGTAGGTTGCTGTGCTATCAATTTTTATGTGTATCATCATACTGAAATCTCACAACAATATTGAGAATGAATTATTTCTCTTTTACAGAGAAGAAAACCAAAATTCAGACTGGTTAAGGGACCTGCATTAGATCTCACAGAACAAATGAAAGAGTCATGACTCAAATTTACATAAAACACTTCAAGGCTTGGAAAAATAAAATAAGATGAAAACAAGGAGGGAGGCAAATCATTAAAGACTCTTAACTATAGGAAACAAACTGAGGGTTGTTGGAAGGGAGAGGGTAGTTGGGTGATGGGCACTAAGGAGGGCACTTGAACTAATGAGCACTGGGTGTTGTACACACTGATGAATTACTAAATTCTACCTTTCAAACCAATAATACAGTATATTTTAATTAAATTGAATTTAAACAAAAAGCTTTTTTAAAACATTTTTTAAGATTTTATTTATTCATGAGAGATATACACACACACACAGAGAGAGAGAGAGAGAGAGAGAGAGGCAGAGACGCAGGCAGAGGGAGAAGCAGGCTCCATGCAGGGAGCCCGATGTGGGAATCGATCCCGAGACTCCAGGATCAAGCCCTGGGCCAAAGGCAGGTGCTAAACCACTGAGCCACCCAGGGATCCCCTAAACAAAAAACTTTTAAAAATTTCAAGGTCCAAGCTTTGACTAAATGCTATCCACAATTCAAGGATAAGCTTATGACCTTGGTTTGACTGGAATGTTAGAATGTCTGGGCATTCATGAAAGATAAGCTCGAAGGAAGCCCAGTTGAATGAAAATATGAATACTAAGTTGAGGGATTTATTTTTGTTCTCACAGGCAAGAACAGGTAAATATCACCCTTGATTCTTTGCAAATATGAAACATTCATTCATTTGTTCATTTATTCATGTATCAAACATTTACTGAGTATGACTATAATGTCATGTGACTCATATATACTCTGGAATTTATACATGCAAATATGTGATGTCCCTTTTAAGGTGACTCTAGAAATATGTGGCAAATGTTTTGGGAGGGGATATGAAATGCTGGGCAGAGTAATTTTCAGGGACATCATGAAAAAATTTGACACATTTTAATAATAATATAATAATAATGCTATGATATTAATATAGTAGCCAATGTTCATTTATTGCATACAATATATTGATCATTGCTAAGCGCTTAACATATATTATCTCAATCTTCATAGTCCTTTGAGAAATGTACCATTATTTCTATTGCCCAGATGAGGAAAAATGAGGTTCAAATAGACTAAATAACTATCCAAGATCAAAGAGCTAGTAAGACTATACTTGTTGACTAGATGAGTAATTTTATCTTCATTTTGTAGATAGGAAAATAAGTCTTAAGGGTGCAAAAAAACTGAAATTTTCTCAAGACCACACAATTAGTAAGTAGTTTTCAAGTGGCTCCTTCCCTTGAAGCAGACTGAGCACTCTGGGCAAGGAGCAATATCTTAGAATCTGTAGCTGAGGCAGTGTAGTATATCATTTCCCTGTAGGCAGACCGCGGTCTGGGGAACGAAAAGAGGAAATTAAGAGCTAGGGTCTTGGGTGAAATACGGAATTGAAAAGCCAAGTAGACTGGCCAAAAGATTGCTGATCATAAATGGCCAGACAGAGCAAGGTACAGAGATGGTGTCTAGGTATGGAACTTAACAGATCATGATTAGAAAGTCAGGAGGTGGTCATAATGGTGATATTAGTCTCAACTAAATCAGTACGTTTCAACCTTCAATACACATACAGATCACCTGGGGATCTTATTAGAATGCAGATTCTTCTTCAGTAGTTTGGTGATTAGATACTGCATTTCGAGCAGGCTCCAAGGTGATGCCAATGCTGCTGATTTATGAACCAACACTCTGAATATCAAGTTGCTAAAACATACTGAGTTTACTACATATCAGGAACCCTTCTGTGAACTAATCATGTATTAATTAATTGAATTATCTCCCTTAATGGCCCTGTGAAGTAATATTTTTACCTTTACTTTGAAAACAAGGAAACTTGAGAAGCACAAGAAAGGTTAACTATCATGCCAAACTAGGCAGTGGTGGAATCAGTCTGACTCTAGAACCCTCTATGCTCATAACTATTATGTGTTATTGTCCTATAAGAAAAAAACAAATCCTATAAAACTTCAGTGCCAATAAGAGGCATACTTCAGGGGCTTTTTACAAGTGTTAGGCATGACATATATATATCTCACATCTTCTTTATCCATTCATCCATGAATGGACATTTGGGCTCTTTCCATAATTTGGCTATTGTTGATAATGCTGCTATAAACACCAGGGTCCATAAACCCCTTTGAATCAGTATTTTTGTACCCTTTGGGTAAATATCCGGTAGTGCAATTGTTGGATATTAGAATAGCTCTATTTTTAACTTTTTGAGGACCTTCCATACTGTTTTCCACAGTAGCTGCACCAGTTTGCATTTCCACCAACGGTATAAGAAGGTTCCCCTTCCTTCTCATCCTTGCCAACATCTGTTGTTTCCTGTGTTGTTTATTTTAGCCATTCTGACTAGTGTGACATGATAATTCATTGTCGTTTTCATTTTGTATTTCTCTGATGATGAGGGATGTTGAGCATCTTTTCATTTATCTGTTAGCCATCTGTAGGTCTTCCTTGGAAAAATGACTTTCCATGTCTTCTGCCCACTTATTAACTGAATTATTTGTTTTTTTGTGTGTTGAGTTTGTAAGTTTTTAAATAGATTTTTGTATACCAATCCTTTATCAGATGTGTCATTTGCAAATATCTTCTCCTGTTCTGAAAGTTGCCTTTTATTTTGTTGATTGTTTCCTTTGCCGTGCAGAAGCTTTTTATCTTGGTGAAGTCCCAATAGTTGATTTTTTCTTTTGTTTCCTTAGACTCTGGAGCCGTATCTAGTAAGAGGTTGCTACAGCTGATGTCAAAGAAGTTGCTGCCTGTGCTTTTCTCTAGAATTTTGATGGTTTCCTGTCTCATATTTAAGTCTTTCATCCATTTTGAACTTATGTTTGTATACGGTTTAAGAATGTGGTCCAATTTCATTCTTTTGCATATTGTTGTCCAGTTTTCCCAAACACCCATTTGTTGAAGAGAATTTTTTCCATTGTATATTCTTTACTACTTTGTCAAAAATTAGTTGACCATCTAGTTGTGGGTCCATCTCTGGGCTTTCTTGATCTATGTGTCTGTTTTTGTGCCAGTACCATGCTGTTTTGATAACTGTAGTTTTGTAATACAGCTTGAAGTTCAGAATTGTGATGCCTCCAGCTTTGCTTTTCTTGTTCAATATTACTTTAGCTGTTCAGGGCCTTTTGTAGTCCCATACAAATTTTAGGATTGTTTGTTACAGCTCCGAGAAAAATGCTGGTGTCATTGCATTGAATGTGTAGATTGGGTAGTATAGACATTTTGACAATATTTGTACTTCCAATCCATGAGCATGAATAAGAAAAAGGACCTAAGTTAGTAGAATCACAAATGAGAGAGGAGAGATCACAACCAATACCACAGAAATACAAACAATTGTAAGAGAATATTTTGAAAAACTATGTACCGACAAATTGAGCAATGTAGAAGACAAGGATAAATTCCTGGAAGTGTATAAACTAACAAAAGTGAAATAGGAAGAAATAGAAAATTTGAACAGACCAATAATCAGGGAAGAAATTGAATCAGTAATAAAAATTTTCCCAACAAACAGAAGTCCAGGGCCAGGTGGCTTCCCAGGGGAATTCTAGCAAACATTTAAAGAATTAATACCTATTCTTCTCAAACTGTGCCAAAATACAGATGAAAAGAAAACTTCCAAACTCATTCTATAAGATGAGCATTACCTTGATTCCAAATCCTGAAAAGACCCCACTTAAAAGGAGATTTATCAGCCAATATCTCTGATGAACATGGATACAAAAATTCTCAACAGAATACTAGCAAATTGAATCCAACAGTACATTAAAAGAGTCATTCACCACGATCAAGTGGGATTTATTCCTGGACTGCAAAGGTGGTTCAATATTCTCAAATCAGTCAGTATGATCACCACATTAATAAAAGAGAGGGTAAGAACCATGTGATCCTTTCAACAGATGCAGACACAAAGCATTTGACAAAGTACATCATCTATTCTTGATAAAAAGCCCTCAACAAAGTAGGGATAGAGAGAACCTAATTCAAAATCAAAGACCAGGGATCCCTGGGTGGCGCAGCGGTTTGGCGCCTGCCTTTGGCCCAGGGCGCGATCCTGGAGACCCGGGATCGAATCCCACGTCGGGCTCCTGGTGCATGGAGCCTGCTTCTCCCTCTGCCTGTGTCTCTGCCTCTGTCTCTCTCTCTGTGATTATCATGAATAAATAAAAAATTAAAAAAAAAAAATCAAAGACCAGGGCAGCCCTGGTGGCGCAGCAGTTTAGTGCCGCCTGCAGCCTGGGGTGTGATCCTGGAGACCCGGGATCGAGTCCCACATCAGGCTTGTTGCGTGGAGCCTGCTTCTCCCTCTGCCTGTGTCTCTGCTCCCCCCCCTGTCTGTCTCTATGAATAAATAAATAAAAATTCTAAAAAAAAAAAAATCAAAGACCATATATGAAAGAAAAAATAGTGTAAGGGAATAAAGGGGAAAGGAGAAAAAATAAGTGGAAAATATCAAGGAGGGAGACAGAACATGAGAGACTCCTAACTCTGGGAAACGAACTAGGGGTGGTGGAAGGGGAGGTGGGCAGGGGGTGGGGGTGACTGGGTGATGGGCACTGAGGTGGGCACTTGACGGGATGAGCACTGGGTGTTATTCTATATGTTGGCAAATTGAACACCAATAAAAATGAATTTATATATAAAAAAAGAACATGGCTAATATCCTAAATGGGGAAAAACAGAGTTTTTCCTCTATGGTCAGGAACAAGACAGGGATATCTACTTTTACCACTGTAATTTAACATAGTACCAGAAGTCCTATCCTCAGCAATCAGTCAACAAAAAGGAAATGAAAGGCATCCAAATTGGCAAGGAAGAAGTCAAACTTTCACTATTCACAGATGATACTCTATGGAGAAAACCTGAAAAATTCTACCCCAAAATTGCTAGAACTGAAACACCAATTCAGTAAAGTCTCAGAATACAAAATCAAAGTATGGAAATCTGTTGCATTTTTATACGCCAATAATGAAGCATCAGAAAGAGAAATTAAGGAATCAACCCCATTATAGTTGCATCAAAACACATAAGATTCCTAGGAATAAACCTAACCAAAGAAATAAAAGATCTGTACTCTGAAAACTATAGAACACTTTAAAAGAAATTGAAGATGACACAAAGAAATGGAAAAATCTGTTATCTCTTGATGATGCTAGGAACAGACTTCATCTCATACTCAACAAGGATCCACTGACTGTCTATAATGTACCAAACACTAGGGAGATAATAATGAAAAGAACCAGAAATGGTCTGCTCTCATGGATTGTGTATTATGGTAGGAGGAAGAATATATAATAGAGAATAATTATTGGGTGTTTATGCTAGACACTCTTCTAAGCACTTTACATGTATTCATTACAACAACCCTATAAAACAAGTACTAGGACTGATGAGGAAAATCAGAATAGAGAAGTAAGTAACTTCTCCGTGGTCACAGTTAAATAGCAGAACTATGAATTAAACCTAGGCACTCTGATTTCAGACTGTATTTATTAGCACTATGTTCTATACCTCTATAAATAAATGAATACAGAGTAAGATTAGAACTACGAGAGAGACAAATAAGATACTAACATAGAGAAAGATAGGAGACCTGCTTTAGATAAAGTGGTTAGAGAATGCCTCTCTGAGGAATAGGACATTTTCCTAAGACCTCAAAGAAAAAAAGGAGACTGACACACAGAGAGTCAGGAGAGCAAAATGGGCTGAGGATACAGATTTTTCAAAGACCCTGGGATGAGAAAGAGCATAGAATGTTTGAATAATTGAAATAATCAGTATGGTTATAGACTAGAGGACAACATGCAGGAAAAAGAAAAAATCCCATGAGATTACCCTGGAGAGGTAGGCAGAAGAACCCAGGTCATACAGAGCCTTGAGGACCATGATAAAAAAAGTTGGATTTTGTTCTAAGTATAACTGGAAGCCATTGGAGAATTTTAAGCAAGGAGTTGGCATGATTGCATTTATCTGAAAAACAAGAATTATGGTTGTTAGGTTGTTAGGTGGATAATACCTCAGAGAGCTCATGACAAGAAACAAAAAGATCATTTAGTAGTTCCAGAAGAGAGTTGATAGTGGCTTGGATCAGACTGGTGGCAAGAGTTGAAGAGAAAAAATTTAGTGGTAGAGTTGACTGGTAGTGAGGCTTGGAGGAACAATGAGGAAAAAGAAGTATAGAAAAGCTCTTAGAGAGCCAGTGGTCTTAAGTGGTTGGTCAGCAAATAGAGATGCCAGTCTAAGAGACTTCTGGCTGAAGATGGCCAGTATGCCACTTGGCTTCTCCATGGGAATATCAGTTGCCACATGGGAGTGAGGGAGTAGCACACGACTTCAAAACTGGTTCATTTGCTGCTTCAGGCTCCAAAGAGTTAACCGCCAAATCAATTTTAATACTGTGGAAACAGGATATTTCTAGTAGTTCTGCAGAGGATCAACACAATCTGCAGATTTTTATATGCTTATTGTTTTTATATGCTTATTGTGAATATCTGAGATAGGCTAGAATAGAGAAGGTACATGAAACATCTCATATGACCGTGATGTAGCTTAAATGTCCCATTTTTTGGTCTCCATACCTCATCATATAATGTTGATCAAAGAAAATAGTTTGAGGCAAAGAGGAGTTGACAATTTACCATCACATATAGGAAACTGAAACAGTAATACTTTTTTACGCCATTCAATGGTGGTACCATGGAATTATCTAAAAACATTTGTTTAAAAATTCTCCTTGTCTAACTCAACACAAAGGAAACAAATAATCTGATTTAAAAATGGGCAGAAAATCTGAATAGACATTTTTCCAAAGAAGACCTACATGAAAAGAAGCAAGAGAAATATGAAAATATGCTCAATATTACTATCTTCAGGGAAATGCAAATTGAAACGATATCTCATCTGTCAGAATGGCTAAAATAAAAAACATAGGAAATAACAAGTGTTGGCAAGGATGTGGAGAAAATGGAACCCTCTTGCCCCGGAATAGCCTCTGTGGAAAGCAGTGTGAAGGATCCTTAAAAATTAAAAATAGAACTACCCTATGATCCAGCAATTGCACTATGGGTATTTACTCAAAGAAAACAAAAATATTAATTCAAAAAGATACATGCATCTCTTTAAAAAAAAATCAGTTAGCCAACATATAGTACACTTAGTTTTAGATGTAGTTTTCAATAATTTATCAGTTGCATGTAATACCCAGTGCTTATCATATCACATGCCCTCCTTAATGCTCATCACTCAACTACCCCATGCACCCCCAGCAACCCTCAGTTTGTTTCCCATAGTTAAGAGTATCTCATGGCTTTTCTCCCTCTGTGATGACTTCCTATTCAGTTTTCCCTCCCTTACCCTAGGATCCTCTGCACTGTTTCTTATATTCCACATATGAGTGAAACCATATGATAATTGTCTTCCTCCAATTGATTTATTTCACTCAGCATAATACCTTTCAGTTCCATCCATGTCAATGTAAATGGTAAATATTCATCCTTTCTGATGGCTGAATAATATTCCATTGTATATATACCACATCGTCTTTATCCATTCATCTGTTGAAGAACATCATGGCTCCTTCCACTGTGTTTGGCTATTGTGGACTTTGCTGCTATGAATATTGGGGTGCAGATGCACCTTCAGATTACTACATTTGTAACTTTGGGGTAATTACCCAGTAGTGCAATTTTTGGGTCCTAGGGTAGCTCTATTTTTAACTTCTTGAGAAACTTCCATTTGGTTTTCCAGAGTGAATGTACCAGCTTGTATTCCCACCAACAGTGTAAGAGGGTTCCCCTTTCTCCACATCCTCTCCAACATTTGTTGTTTCCTGTCTTGTTAATTTTAGCCATTCTGACTGGTGTAAAATGGTATCTCTTTGGGCTTTTAATTTATATTTCCCTGATGCCAAGTAACCTAAAGCATTTTATCATGTGCCTGTTGGCCATTTGTATATCTTCTTTGGAGAAATGTCTGTTCATGTCTTCTGCCCATTTCTTGACTGGATCATTTGTTTTTTGGAGTGTTGAATTTGGTAGGTTTTTTTTTATAGATTGTGGATACTAGTCCTTTATCTGACAGTAATTTGCAAATATCTTCTCCCATTTTGTGGGTTGCCTTTTAGTTCTATTGACTGCTTCCTTTGCTATGCAGAAGCTTTTTATCTTAATGATGTTGCAATAATTTATTTTTGCTTTTGTTTCCCTTGCCTTTGGAGACTGTCTAGCAAGAAGTTTCTGTGACCAAGGTTGAAAAGGTTGCTGCCTGTGTTCTCCTGTAGAATTTTGATGGTTTCCTGTCTCATGTTTAAGTCCTTAATCCATTTTGAGTTTATCTTTGTATATGATATAAACGGACCAGTTTCATTCTTCCTTATGTGGCTATCCAATTTCTGTAGCACCATTTATTGAAGAGACTGACTTATTTCCACTGAATATTCTTAACTGTTTTGTCAAAGATTAATTGACTATGGAGTTGAGGGTCCATTTCCGGGTTCCCTATTCTGTTCCATTGATATGTGTCTGTTTTTGTGCCAGAAGGAAAGAAAATCTGAACAGATCCATAAACAGCAAAGAAATTGAAGCAGTGATCAAAAACCTCCCAAAAAGAAGAGTCTAGGGCCAGATGGCTTCCTAGGGAAATTCTACCAAACATTTAAATAAGAAATAATACCCATTCTTCTGAAGCTGTTTCAAAAATAGAAATGGAAGCAAAACTTTCAAACTCATCCTATGAGACCAGCATTACCTTGATCCTCAAACCAGACAAAGACTCCATCAAATAGGAGAATTACAGACTAACATCCTTGATGAACATGGGTGCCAAAATACTCACCATGATACTAACTGGTAGGATCCAACAGTACATTAAAAGGATTGTTCATCACGACCAAGTAGGATTTGCAAGGGTAGTTCAACATTTGCAAATCAATGACATAAATACAAGAAAGCACAAGAACCATACGATCCTCTTAATTGATGCAGAAAAAGCATTTGATAAAATACAGCACCCTTTTTAAAAATAAAACTCTCCACAGTGTAGGAATAGAAGGAACATACTCTATATCCTAAAAGCCATCTACGAAAAGCCCACAGCAAATATCATTCTCAATGGGGAAAAACTGAGAGCTTTTCCCCTAAGATCAGGAATATGATGGGGATGCTCACTCTCACCACTGTTGTTCAGCATAGTACTAGAAGTCCCAGCCTCAGCAATCAGACAACGAAAAGAAAAAAGGCATTCCGACTGGCAAAAAAAGAAGTTAAACTCTTACTCTGCACAGATGACATGATACTTTATGTGGAAAACCCAAAATATTCCACCCCAAGATTGTTAGAACTCATATAGTAACTCAGCAACGTGGCAGGATATAAAATCAATGCACATGAGAGACTCCTAACTCTGGGAAATGAACAAAGGGTTGTGGAAGGGGAAGTAGGTGGGGGGTTGGGGTAACGGGCACTGAGGAAGGCACTTGTTGGGATGAGCATTGGGTGTTATACTATACATTGGCAAATTGAACTTCAATAAAAACAAAAAACAAAAAAAATTAAAAATAAAAAAATGAAAAAATAAATCTTTGACCAAAAAAAAAAATAAGTAAATAAAATAAATGCACAGAAATCAATTGCATTTCTATACACTAACAATGAGAAGAAAAAGAAATTAAGGAATTATACCCTTTTACAATTGCTCCAAAAACCATAAGATGCCCAGGAATAAATCTAACCAAAGAGGTAAAGGATTTATACTCTTAAAACTTAAGAAAACTTAAAAAACAAACCAAAGAAGACACAAAAAAAAAAAAAGGAAAAATAATCCATGCTCATGGACTCGAAGAATAAATATTCTTAAAATGCCTATGCTACCCAGAGCAATCTACACATTTAATGCAATCCCTATCAAAATGCTACCAGAATTTCTCACAAAGCTATAATAAACAGCCCTAAAATTTAGATGGAACTAAAAAGATCCTGAATAGCCTGAAGAATGTTGAAAAAGAAAACCAAAGCTGTAATCATGAAGACAGTATGGTATTGGCACAAAAGATATATGCACCTCTATGTTTATTTTAGCACAATTTGCAATAGCCAAGATATGGAAGCAACGCATATGCCCATCCAAAGATGAGTAGATAAAGACAATGTGGTGTATATGACAATATAATTAATTAGCCATAAAACAAATGAAATCTGGCCAATTGCAACAACATGGATGCACGTATAGTATAATGCTAAGTGAAATAAGTCAGAAGTAATGGGTAGGAAATATCAGAAAGGGAGACAGAACATAAAGACTCCTAACTCTGGGAAATGAACTAGGGGTGGTGGAAGGGGAGGAGGACAGGGGGTGGGGGTGAATGGGTGATGGGCACTGAGGGGGGCACTTGATGGGATGTGCACTGGGTGTTATTCTGTATGTTGGCAAATTGAACACCAATAAAAAATAAATTTATTATTAAAAAAAAGAAAAGAAATAAGTCAGAAAAAGATAAATACTGTATGATTTTACTCATAGTGGAATTTAAGAAACAAAACAAATGAACAAAATTAAAAAAAAAAAAATCCAGACTCAAATACATAGAAGAAACTGATGGTTGCCAGACGGGAGGTGGGTGGGTGGATGGGGATAGGTCAACAAATAAAGAGAATTAAGAGTATACTTATCTTGGTAATTAAGAGTATACTTATCTTGGTAAGCACTGAGAAATGTGTAGAATTGTTGAATCATTATACTTTACACCTGGAATTAATATAACACTGTATACTAATTATACTTGAATTTAAACATAACAACAACAATAACAGAGTCATCTCCTTGGAGTCTTCAGACTTGGATTTAAAACTTCATTTTGAAAAAAAAAATTCATTTTGCCGCAGATTTTCTGAGCAAGTCACTTTATGTATCTGAGCCTCAGTTTTCTCATCTGCAAATCATGACCTAAAGGCCCTATTGATGAGTGATTGTAACAATGAAAAATAGTTTATGTCAAGTGCCATCACTTGAGGAGGAAACATTGTTCCCTAAATACTAAGTACTGAATCTGGCCCATTGTAATCACTGGGGCTTGTATTTCTCTGATTGCCTCACATATAGAAACACTGAGGGACTGATCTTCTGAACCTAAGAAAGTCTCAAGAAACTTTGGAAATCATTAAGTCACCCTGACCTGAACTAAATTCATTTGACAACCAATTAACCTAAATGAAATCTAATTCTTTGGTGTTTCAAAGGATCTTAGGATGGGGCACCTGGGTGTCTTGGGGGTTGAGTTTCTGCCTTTGGCTCAGGGCGTGATCCCAGGGTCCTGGACCAAGTCCCACATCAGGCTGCCCACAGGGAGCCTGTTTCTCCCTCTGCCTGTGTCTCTGTTTCTCGCTGTCTCTCTCATGAATAAATAATTAAAACCTTTTTAAAAAATCAAAGGATCTTAGGATGAATATTGAGAAATATCTTTCAATTACCTTCTAATGATTATATTGTATTATTGCTATTTATGGTAGCTAGCCTTTAGTATGGCTAATGATCCTCAACCTACACTCTGTGTAGTTCCCTCCCACTTTATATCAGAGCTATAACATGTGATGAGTAAAATATGGCATTAGTGATGATGTATCACTTTTGAGATAAGGTTATAAAAGACATTGTGGGTTCTCTAGGTTCCTCTCTCTCCCTCTCCCTCTCCCTCTCCCTCTCCCTCTCCCTCTCCCTCTCCCTCTCCCTCTCCCTCCCTCTCTCTCTCTCTCTCTCTCTCTCTCTCTCTCCTTGCTCTGGATTAAACCAGCTACTATATCATGAAAAATTCTATAGAGAGGCCCATGTGACAAGCAGCTGAAGCCTATAGCCATGTGAATGAGCTTTAGAAGTAGATTCTATAGTACCAGCCAAATTTTCAGATCACTGTAGCCTAGGCTGACAGCTTGACTGAAACTTTATGAGACCCTGTGCTAAAACAATCCCTCTAATCCATTCCCAAATTCCTGACTCTCAGACACGTGAGAGATAATGAATGTTTGCTCATATAAGCTACTACATCTTAGAATGATTTGTCACACAGCAGTGTATAAGTAATATGCTATTTTGTTACTCAAATCTGAGGAAAAATTACATTTACATTCAATAGCTCCTTCTCAGAGCATTTACTTATCTCTTGTGTTAATATCTGGGGTTAGAAATGTCTTGTCTGTTGTGTATTCTAGGGATGATTGTGGTCAGAATGAACCCAAATTTCAGGATAAGGAGCTGTTAGCCTTATGTGATGTTGAGTAAAAAGAAACGTTGGATCTAGAAGCCTGTGACCAGGATGGAATCAAAAGACTAATTTCAGATTGTTTAAGCTGCAGAGATAACAAAAGAGTCAGAAACTTGGCCTAGAGCCTGACACTTAGTAGGTACTCAGACATCTGTTGACCTAGCTTCTACACACGAGTCAGGTCAGCTTGTTTATTACTAAATGGATCTGTGTCTTGCAAAGGACATGCCTCCAGATCCAGACTGCAACAACTTTGCCATGTACTTATGTGTAACCAAGGGCTGTGAGAAGACTGGGAACCCTGTGTGTATGTGTGTGCACATTCAAATGCATACGTGCATGAAGGTATGCTTATAATGTGTGTAGCTCTACCAAAAATCAAGTTTATTTCCTATTTTTCTTTTAATTTCAGTCCAGCTACCATGTTGCGAACTGATCCACCTTGTCAAGTGGAAGAGCAGAAAAATCTATTAAATAGACATTAAATGTCCCGTGGGGAACTGAGAATATGACCTCTAGGTCTTATTTCATCCACCTAGTGATGGAAGCCTGTTTTCCTACTTTCCAAGATGTTGATGTCTAGGAGTATGGTGTGTGCAATGGTTAAGAGACTGGACCCTAGAATCAAATCCTGTCTTTACTATTTAATGTAAGAAAAATTGAGAAGGTCATTTCAACTAAGTTTTGTTTTCTTAAACTGTAGCATGGAATCAAAATAGCTCCCATATTGTTCAGATAATCAAATCAATATATGCATGTAAACATCTTAAACCAATGTCTGGCATATTGTAAATATTCAATATTTCTTAGCTATTATTTTCCTTATTAGTGTTATGAGTCAGCTTGATATAGAGGAAGGAATTTGGGCTTTAGGGCTGGATGAACTTTTTGGGTGATCTTGAACAAGTTAATCAATATCTTTGAACCTCAATTTCTTCATTTGTAAAAGAAGAAGATATTACCTGCACTAGAGGGTCATTTTAAAGACTGAATAAGATCAGGGCTCCTAGGTGGTTCAGTCACTTAAGCGTCCAACTCTTGATTTCAGCTGAGGTCATGATCTCAGGGTCATGAGGTCAGGCCCCAGGCTGGATATGGAGTCAGCTTGAGTTTCTCTCTCTCCCACTCCTTCACTGCCCCCCATACTCTCTCTAAATAAATAATAAAGATTAAATAAGATATATACACAAGATGTAAGCTATATTAGCTTTTTCCCCCTTCTTTAGCCAGGTTATAAATGCTAACTCAGAAATCTGCTATGTATGAAAATATAGCATCCATAATCCTTTAAAAAATGTAAAAATGAGTGCACTGTTATAGGAGGATGAGGTAGTTCTGTTTAGCATCAGATGGGGAAAAGCATTTAAGTTCATGATTGGATGCTTTTGATCTTTTATAAAAACAAAATGTAGCAGATATAATTAAGTATGCAGCATTTGGAATGGAAGCAGGCACTCTTCCTCATTGTGTGGGCAATAAAACCTGGAAGAAAAAACAATCAATATGTTGGTTCAATTAAGTTTTCAGCTACAAATAACTAATTTCAGTTCTCATGGTTTTTCTAGGGTCCAAAATATAGTGCTTATTCTTCTTAAAATATTAATATAGTCCTGAATTATTTATTGAACCAAGAAACAACTGAACTCTTTTAACATGGAAGAGAATGGAAGGTTATTTCATGTCAGCACCATGGAAGACAATAATAAATCTGAAATGTAAATAACACCTCTGAGAATACAGCCTGGTTGAAGGCCAAAGCATGTGGTTTCTAAACTTTTTCTTTTGTGATATAGAAGTTGGAAAGCCAATGGAAAAATGCCATTCTGAGTTTCTGATTCTTTTAGCATTGGCAGTATCTTCTGCACTGTTTAAAGTCATTCTAGAATACTTCGATCTTTTATAATAATATTTAATTTCATGTCATTAAAAGAATCTACTATAATAATAGCAATAACTATTATTTACTAAGGTTTTTTATTATGTCCTGGGCACTATAGTAAGAGCTTACATATATATTACCTTATTTATATTCCTAACTCAATGAAATGGATAGTGTTACTGTCCATATTTTACAGGAGAAGAAATAGAGACTCAGAGAAGTTAAGTATTTTGAATCCCAAGCCTCTGATTCCAGAGATTTTTTCATGATGGAACAACTTGGTGCTTTTACCAAGCTTTAATAGCTAGCTTTAATCTTTCCTGCCCCTGTCATTCAACAGCAGAATGTCTAGGCTTCTATTTTACCTTGCTTGGCTTTCTGGGCCAGGCAAAGTTTTTGGTATTCTGCTCTGTTATAGTGAAAACAGTATGGTCTTTTAAATTAAACAAACCTGGGCTTGCTTTCCACATCTGCCCTGCACTAGCAATGTTATCTTAGATTACTTAGTGCTCACAATGAATCTCTGAGGTTGGAACTGTTATTGCTTCATTTTATCTCTCAGGAATCTGGGGCCTTAGAGAGGTTAAGTATCTTGACCAAGATTTTACTGAAAGTATGTGGAGGAGATACATTGGAACCGAGGTCTGTCAGAAGACTCCAAATCCCATGCTTTTAATAACTTGCCTTATCTACATGATTATAAATATTCCAAGTTGCAGTTAGGTGACTGGGGGATCATGGAGAAGCTCCTTTATTTTATAGATGAGGAAACCAAAGTCTAGAAAGAGGAAATGAGTTATTAATAGTCATGGGACAAAAACCCAGCTCCCTGTCCAGTGTTTTTTGCACTGCTCCCTCTTACTTGCTTTTTGGTGTCATGGTACCATTGCAGAAGCCTGGGGTTTTGATTGCTGTTAGTTTTTTGGGGTGAGGGGATCCCTGGGTGGCTCAGCGGTTTAGCGCCTGCCTTTGGCCCAGGGCATGATCCTGGGGTCCCAGGATCGAGTCCTGTGTCGTGACGGCTTCTGGCATGGAGCCTGCTTCTCCCTCTCCCTGTGTCTCTGCCTCTCTCTCTCTCTCTCTATGTCTATCATGAATAAATAAGTAAAACATATATATATTATATATCATATATTATATATATATATATATATATTCTGAGCCTTTGAAAACTCACTACTGTCTGTATAACTTCAGTATCAGTGAAATATATTAAGGAAGGAGAACTAAAATTTATGAGATACTACTACGTATGTAATTTGATAAATTACATGTTTTATCCAATTCCTGTAACAGCCCTATTAATTAGATATTATTATTTCCATTTTATAGATGAGGAGATTGAGAAAAGGGAGATTAGGTAGCCCTGGTTTCTGCTCTTTTCTAGAACCGACTAGTGGTTTGAAGTATTTAGAAAGGCTCCGCTCACTCTCTCTCTCTCTCTCTCTTTTTTTTTTTTTTTTCTTTTTCACTCTCTTGGTAGAAAAGTTACTCACCCTGCTATTTGATGGTATAGAGAAAACTACTGTGGAGTGATCCACATGGAGAAATTCTCTCTTTTCCTTTCTGGTCTCATTGGAATGACTTTTATTTGCTGTGACCTTGGGTTTCTTTTTATCATTAAGAGGGATATATTGTGTGTTTAAATACTGCATTATTAATAATATTTGCCCGAGTGCAGTGTCGTGATCAATTTTTCATGTGCATCATTCTTTATGCAGCACTAGTTGAATTTCAAGTAGAGCCTTACCTTCACCTCTCCTCCCTCAGTGACTGTCTCCAAAAAGGAGGATGGCAGGCCTGAGACTCCTTATCCACAGGAGAAATCAGAAATGCTTTCCTAGGTCACTCTAAGATTCTTTGGTGATGAGAGCACAGTGAGGCAGCTGTGAGAAAGCAGTGAGTATCTTCCCAAAGCTGAACTTTATATCAGAGGATTCAGGCGTCAAAGTCTCAAACTTCTCACAATATTCTGTGACTCTTTTGTCTCATCTAAGTCTCCTCTACCCCTTCCTCACTGCCTCCCTTTCATCTGTTCTACTTTCAAGCATTAATTGGGCATCTACAATATACGAGGCCCTATGTCAGAGGCTGGAGATAGGGATATATAAGAAGAAAAATTTATACTTTTCATGGACCTTTCCATCCTGACTGGGAGACAGAGTAAGTGTGTGGTTAGCACTATAATCTAGGGAATAACTTTTTTGTTTTAAGTTTGAAAGTAGGGACCATGTCTTTATCTATCCCGTGTTATATTCACTTTGTGATCTCCTGTGTGTGAAATTTTACACTCATTTCCTAAGATAGCTTATTGACATATAGTCAGATTAGCACATTGCTCATCTTCTAGAACTCCAGCAAATATTTGAAATAGAGGACAGGTGTCCTTACCCCCTACATCTCACTAATAAATCTAGTTAATGAAAATTGAATTAATTTGATGATTTGTACACCAAACTTTCTACTCCTCCTCCTTGCTGCTAAATGCCTTGTCTAAGGATCCAGCCTCAGAAATCTGTGGGAAGCATCCCCTGTCAGGGCTTCCATCCCTACCTTAACAGCACTTCTGATGCTCTTGATGCAATCCTTGGGATTTTTTCTTCCCATCCTCTGGCTACTCTGTCCCAGGGCTTGGAAGCCAATCAACTTAATGCACTAGAATGGGGCTTTTGAGAAGAGGAATTAGCCCTGGGCCCATCCAGCACATTGACTAACACAGAGTAGACACTTAGAAGGCGTTTGAGGAAAGAAGGAAAGGAAGAGTAAAGATGGGGAGGGAAGAGAAGAGGAGTAAATAAAGGTAATGATCCTATTTTATCATCCATTCAACCAGGAGAAGGAGGGTTTATGTCATCCAGTGGTGGCAGCTTAGTGGTTAAGAGGGAGAGTCTGAAGTAACCCAGACAGACATGGTGTTGTCCACAACATACTCTTTGATCTTTAATCATTTTCATTAAGTGAGAGTAAAAGTACCCACCTCCTAAATTTATTACAAAAGTTAAGCAAAATATATGTAAAATACTTTCATACTGTCTTCCATATTAGTAAATGCTCAATAAATGTTAACAATTTATTCATTTTTTTTTCATATTGTCTCTGTCCCTCCTGTATTTCTCCTACTTCTTGCCTTCATTATAAGCCAGAAACTTCCTTCTTCTGGAAACTTTATTTTTTTAACCCAGCATTTCCCAAGCGTTCTGAGAAATAGGTATTTTTGCTCTTGCTCTCCTTGCCTTTGGAGACATGTCTAGCAAGAAGTTTCTGCAGCCAAAGTCAAAGAATCAAAACCACATTGAGACACATTCTGACAGGTCAGAATGGCTAAAATTAATGAGTCAGGAAACAATAGACATTGGCGAGGATGCTGAGAAAGGGGATGCTGTTACATTATTGGTGGGAATACAAGCTGGTACAGCCACTCTGGAGAACAGTATGGAGGTTCCTCTAAAAGTTAAAAATATGGGCAGTCCGGGTGGCTCAGCGGTTTATTTTATTTTATTTTTTATTATTTTTTAAATTTTTTTTTATTGGAGTTCAATTTGCTAACATATAGCATAACACCTAGTGCTCATCCCGTCAAGCGCCCCCCTCAGTGCCTGTCACCCAGTCACCCCAACCCCCCGCCCACCTCCCCTTCCACTACCCCTTGTTCCTTTCCCAGAGTTAGGAGTCTCTCATGTTCTCCCTCTCTGATATTTCTCACTCATTTTCTCTCCTTTCCCCTTTATTCCCTTTTACTATTTTTTATATTCCCCAAATGAATGAGACCATTTAATGTTTGTCCTTCTCCAATTGACTTACTTCACTCAGCATAATACCTTCTAGTTCCATCCACGTTGAAGCAAATGGAGGGTATTTGTCATTTCTAATGGCTGAGGAATATTCCATTGTATACATAAACCACATCTTCTTTATCCATTCATCTTTCGTTGGACACCGAGGCTCCTTCCACAGTTTGGCTATTGTGGACATTGCTGCTATGAACATTGAGGTGCAGGTGTCCTGGCGTTTCATTGCATCTGTATCTTTGGGGTAAATCCCCAGCAGTGCAATTGCTGGGTCGTAGGGCAGGTCTATTTTTAACTCTTTGAGGAACCTCCACACAGTTTTCCAGAGTGGCTGCACCAGTTCACATTCGCACCAACAGTGCAAGAGGGTTCCCTTTTCTCCACATCCTCTCCAACATTTGTTGTTTCCTGCCTTGTTGATTTTCCCCATTCTCACTGGTGTGAGGTGGGATCTCATCGGTTTAGCGTCACCTTCAGTCCAGGGCATGATCCTGGATTCCTGGGATCAAGTCCCACATCATTCTCCCTGCATGGAGCCTGCTTCTCCCTCTGCCTCTCTCTCTTTCTCTCTCTCTGTGTGTATCTCTCATAAGTAAAGAAATAAAATATTTTTAAAAATTAAAAAAATAAAAGTTAAAAATAGAGGCACTTGGGTGGCTCAGCTGATGAAGTATCTGCCTTCAGGTTCAGGTTATGACCCTGGGGTCCTGAGAGTGAGCCCTCATCAGGCTTCCTGCTCAGTGGGGAGTCTGCTTTTCCCTCTTCCCCCCCCCCCTTGCTTGTGTTCTCTCTCACTTGCTCTCTGTTTCTCTCTCAAATAAATAAAATCTTTAAAAAAAAAAAGAGTCAAAAATAGAACCACCCTACAACCCAGCAATTACACTACTAGGTATTTATCCAAAGGATACAAGCATAGTGATTCACAGGGGCACATGCTCCCCAATGTTTATAGCAGCAATCTCCACAATACCCAAAATATGGAGAGAACCCAGATGTCTGTCAACAGATGAATGGATAAAGAAGATGTGGTGTACACACACACACACACACACACACACACACACACACTGGAATATTACTCAGCCATCAAAAAGAATGAAATCTTGACATTTGCAATGATGTGGATGGAACTAGATGATATTATGCTAAGTGAAATAAATCAATCAGAGAAAGACAAATACCATATGATTTCACTCATATGTGGAATTTAAGAAACAAAACAGAGAAACATAGGGGAGAGGAAGAAAAAAGAAAATAAGATGAAAATAGAGAGAGAGAAAAATGTAAGAGACTCTTGACTATAGGAAACAGAGATTTGCCAGAGGGAGGTTGAGCAGGGGGATGCGACTACTGGGTGACGGGCATTAAGGAGCACATGTGATGTAATGAGCACTGGATGTGATATGCAACTGCTGAATTCTACCCCTGAAACTAATAATACAGTATATGTTAACTAAACAATTTAAATTTTAAAGAAATAAATAGGTATTAATGGTGTCAGATAAAAGAAGGAGCCATATTTAAGTAAGTTTGAGAAGCACTAGATTAAAAATAAAATAGCCAGATTCTTTACAAGACTTTTTACAAGATCGGAATGTGCTAATACACATTGTAAATCTTTAGAGGAAACCATTGCATATAGCATTTTTAAAGTTTTTTAACTACAGACTCTCCCCACTTTCTTCCCAGAGTATCTTATGGAATTATGTACCTAGGAACTTTCTTGCCCAATACCACCCCCAAAGAATTACCAGACTGTTTTTCCTATGTCCCTTTAAGAGGACCGCAGTCAGTTCCAGATTCTCTGTTTACTTACTGAGGCACTGGGTAGCCTTTTTTTTTTGTTGTTGTTGTTTTTGTTTTGTTTTGTTTTTGTTTTTGTTTTTGTTTTTGTTTGTAACTATCAGTGGGAAACCAAAACATGTAACAACAATGACAAAACTTCCCTGAGCCGCCTAGGCTTTGTTTATATGTATATATTTTTTAAAGGAGGTGATTTTTTTTTTCTTTTTAGCCATCTAGTCATGTAGCAAATATTTCTGAAAATCTGTTTGTCACACACAGTGCTAGACTTTGCTGGAGTACAAGATTGGGACAGAAAGACACCATCAAACTTTCAGTTACGTGTAGAGTGATAAGAATCTATAGGGTGATGTGGGAGTTCTTTAGAAAAGCACTTAATATAGCCTGGAGGGGTCAGAAAAGGATGGTTGGAGAAAGTGATACTTCTGATATAACTTCAAAAATCAGAAGGATTTAGCCAAATAAAGGTGAGTAGTTAGGGGAAAATTAGTAGGAAAGGAGGAACATCATGTGAAAGAAGTCCAATGAGCTGAAAGGTAAAAGTGAAAATAACATGCTCACATGCTTGTTGTAGCAGATTTAGAAAGTAGTGAAAAGTACACGTGCATCAGGAATCTCGCCTCTGATTTCTCCTCTTGAAGAAGCAACTGTTAAAATTTTAACTTATTTCCTTCGAGCCTTTTTTCTGTTCGTTTTTCCTTTGCATGGTAAATCTCAGAAAATATATATCATTTTTAATTACTGATTATGATATATCTGTAAGTGAAACCTATAGTGACCTTTCATCTGTAATAAAAGGATGATAATGCTCCAACCAGTCTTTAGATGTTTTCCTTGATCATCTCTCTGGTAACAAGAGCCCATGGTTAAGTCACTAGTTAGGCATATAGTTTTTAAAGGTTTTTTTTCTTTATTCATGAGATGCACAGAGAGAGAGGCAGAGACACAGGCAGAGGGAGAAGCAGGTTCCCTGCAGGGAGCCCAATGCAGGACTTGATCCCAGGACCCCGGGATCATGATCTGAGCCAAAGGCAGACACTCAACCACTGAGCCACCCAGGTGCCTCTAGTTAGGCATATTTTCTATCAACCTGTCCAAGGCCACTCTAAAGGCATGCAAGGCTCCAGGTAAATTTTTTTGTGGGGCCCCGTCTATATACACATTTTGATTAAAAATTATATTACAAAATTCACGGACCCATGTAAGATCTGTGAATTTAGGTGATTTAGAACAATGGGTAGAAATGTGTTCCATTATTGTTCAATCAGTGCATGTGAAGTGTCTAGACACCACCTTGTCATATTCTTTATTACCAAATGCATGGTTCCTGCTAATTTCATATTTCCTATTTGGAGAAAAAAAGTAACAACACTGATATTACTCATGATATATAGCTCTTTGGAACATGTTTGTATTAAAGCAATGTAGATCTTCTTGCCCCTGCAGTTTTCCTAATACCATTCATTTAATGCGGGTTATATCATTACTCCTGGCACTTCATCATTCATGGTGTGTTAAAGAAAAAATTATTCATGACACTTGTTAAGGAGCAGTAAGGCTGACTTTGTTCAGGCAGGCTACTACAAGAGGTTTTGTAAATAGGGGAGAGAGATAAGGTTCACTTCCAAATATAAGGAAAAGTGAGAACTTATAACCAAAGTGTGAAAGAGGGTGGTAGTCACTGAATGAAAAATTACAAATTACTAAGAGGAAACATTAGGCTAGACGGGGTTTCTGGCTAAACCAACCAAATAGGATTCTTGCTGAAGACAGGCAAAGGTGATTAGACAAGGATGATGGTGAATGAAAAACCTTATCAGATATTGAATGTGATCATATATGTAAGATGGAGGATTCTGGCTAAAATTGGATAATGCAGAGACAAATGGAAGCCCAAAATTTGGGGCCAAATTGGGAAAAGAGTTCAGAGGAGCCTGAGTAAAATTTGGAAAAGTAAACAATCTGTGTCAGTGCCTCCCACAAATATTGGTTCCTAATGACTCTCTCAAAGGTTTTTGTGATGCTTTGTTGATGCTGAATATAAAAGTAGGACTCACTGCAAATATGTAAATGTAAATGATAGATTTATGTTCTGCTTGTGTTAAATGTACTATCCAGGATTGTAGAGACTAAATGTAGATCAACATATCTTCCAATCATGTCTTTTTTGAACTCTTCAGCTTTAGGCCATAATCACTGCATCTTGAGACTGTATTCTCTTTTGATTTTGATGGTGCAGTGTTAACTGTCTTCCACACACCACCATCGACAGGGAGAATTGGCAAGGGGCCATATGCTGAGAGAGAAGAACAGTTCCATTCGCATAATGAAAGCTTGTTCTCATATGGCACACCTTAAGATAGACCCAGGGGAGCACAACATTCATATTGACAGATGATAACCAGAAGAATTTGTTGGAGATACAGAGCAAGCACTTTAAAAAACACCAGAAAAGAAAAGCATAAGATGGGCGCAGCCACTTCTAGGGAACATTCTGGCATTGCTGATCGGGAGCAGACACTATCACTCATGCTGTCTTAAGTTGCTGTAACATCAGAGACAGCATTATGTTTGGAACACAGATAAGCAAGAGCCAGTGCCTGGGCTCCCACACATGACTCAAAGCCAGAGGTCAGTGATGGGTTACCAGTAGCCCAGAGCCCCAGACTTGTCCTATGTTCAACGTGAGTGGGAATCACCCCAAATCATCACGTTAGCACCATTCTGGTGACCCAACCCTTGCATGATCCTGTCAAAGAAATACCACACAGCAAAAAAAAGTGATCTGCTCTTTTGGACATCTTCCTGAAACTGGGTCATAGAACAACATGATATCCATGAGTCCTGGAGCTCCTTAGGCCATCTGGTTGTCTCTAAATGAGGACAATAGGAGGCAGAAGTTTTGAGAGTACTCTGAAAATGATACAGGGGGACTAGGGTATCCTTCTCAGTTGTCACAGTAGTTCATCTCAGGCACTGGAAGGGGGCTTAGACAATTTCAAGATAGGTACTTCTGGTGACTGTAGGCCTATAGTTACCAAGTCTGGGCTCAGGATATTCTCTTTGTTCTGCACAGCCAGTCCAGGCATGAGATGGGGGACTTAGACAATTTTCAAAAAGACAGTACAAAGTGTAGGACCAGAGATAAGGGCCTATTTAGTAGGATTAGAATGCATCACTGACACTGGCCCAGAGGTTTCAGTTCTCACTCAGTGACAAGTTCCAAAGAAATGACTCCTACCTCCCCCTCAGAAGTATGTTCACAACAGTCAAATTGTGTGTTGAGTGGGAGCTGAGTGCATTAACTATATGTAATTGCCATTGCCCTGAAAGAAAAGCCATAGTCCTTTAACAGAAAGTAGCTAAATCCTGGAAACCACTATGTAAACACCCCATGGCATGCTCCTTACTTCACAAGGGACAGATAATAATAGTAATAATGGCAGTAGTAACAATAGTAATGTATAATAGTTAAAGTTTATTGAATACTTGCTGTAATCCAGAAACCATGCTAGGTGCTTTATGCATATGTTACCTTTAATTTTACTATAACTCTACAAAGTAGGTATTACCTCCATTTGAAGATAACGAAGAAACCAAGGCTCGGAGAAGTGAGGTGATTTACTCAAGGTCATTCAGCTGATGAATGACACAAAGCCGTCTGACCCACATAATTTTGTAACTCAGGTTCTTGGCATTTCATCATACTACCTTTTCTAATTCAAGTTGTGAGTGTCCTCTGAGAGTGCAGAAAGATCGTCTTGCTTGGGACACAGAGTCAGAGTGGCACATAGAGGACCTGCAGAACTTAAGACTTCTCCCTCCCAGCCTAAGACCTGGCCAGGGTACTTTGTCACTCTTCTTTTCTCTGCCTGAACCTCTACCCCTTCTTCAAGCCTGTAGGCTCCTTATTCTTTGCAAGTATGCCACTAGAAATTTTTTTTCCTAATTGCATTTGTACATCAGCATTTCATTCCTCAGTGGGCTAAAATTAGGTTTCCTCCCTTTCTGTAAGTAAACAAGCATGTGAAGCCTCCTAAGTAAATGACCTTTAAGCCACTGGCTGGCCTTGAAAGTGCAGTTTTCACTGGAAACCTGCTGGGGAACAACTTTTCCTCTCTAGTGAGGTACTGTGGAAATTCAGAGACCTGGACACCAGCCACTGAGTGACCTTGGTCAGGTTTCTGCCTCACTCTGGGCCTGGGTTTTCTAATGTATGAAATGAAGGTGAGGATAGTGACTTGGGGAAGTATGACATTTCTTGGCAACTTGCTAACTTGTTCTCTTTCTCAAACTGACAGCAACATCAAATTGAGATATACATCTTTGTGTGTGTGTGTGTGTGTGTGTGTGAGAGAGAGAGAGAGAGAGAGAGAGAGAGAGAGAGAGAGAGGGGCAGAGAGAGAATCCTAAGCAGGCTCCATGCTGAGCATGGAGCCCAACATGGGGCTTGATCTCAGGACCCTGAGATCATGACATTAGCTAACATCAAGAGTCAGTCGCTTAAATGACTGAGCCACCCAGGTGCCCCTCCACACTTTTTTTTCTCTTTAGGGAGGAGCATACACATCTTAGAATCTGCTCCTGTGTGATTACAGGGCAGTGTGGTATAAGAGAAAGAGCATAGGCTTTTGAGTCATAGAGCTCTGGTTTAGAATCCTTCCTTTCTACTTTTATTTGTATGGCCTAAGGAAAGTAATTCAATGTCTCAGACATTTGTGGACAGAAAAGCTCATCTCCTGTCCCACCTCTTATGCCTCCTTCTCTCACCTCTTATGTCCCTTCACTCTCTTGCCTTTGCTACTCCTCTATCAGGTCCAAAGAATAAGTTTTGTGCTGTCTTTAGGGCTCTGAGCTTGCTAAAGCTGATTAGTTATGATTTCCTCTGTCCCCAGTCCACTTTATCCTGGCTCTGAAGTTCTGGGCTCCTCAGCTACATGTTGCCACCAGGCTGTGCCATTGCAATTAGAATTTTAGGTTGCCTGTAATGATGATGGACAAGGTGGAATCATGGCAAGGGCTGCCTTCTAGAGCCAAACCACAAGACCATTTATGGAGCCTACTGTGGCCACTCAGTCCCTGTTGTGCTCCCTGGAAGGGCTCTGAGGCACTTCTCAGTGTTCTATTTATGGGTTTAGGGTGATGTTACCCACATACCAGGTATATCTGATGAAGTGGGACACTTACCACCACCCTCCCATCTTATAGGTACCAATTCCTCATCCTCATGGCCAGCCACTTGAGGTGGGGTTGTCCTGTAGGCTATGTCCTTCTCCTTTCTACCAACATTCATTCACTTGTTTACTCAGTCACTCATTAATCAGACACTCAGCCATTTATATAAATTGAGAGAGCCACTGGCATAACGACAAGCAGGTATTTTTGTGATCCCTCACAATACTAGGCACTGTACACAGATGATCTCCCTCACTGTGGTTAGGAGCATAGGCTCTGCAGTCAAAATGCATGCATTCAAATCCCGAATCTTCTTACCTGTGACCTGGACTTTCCTTTGTTCTTCTATAAAATAGGGATACAAATACTACCAGCAGCATAACATGTTTAGGGAATAAATGACCTAATATACAAAAAATGCTCAGAACAAGGCATGACACATAGTAAATATTCAATAGACAATAGCTATTATTACACCATAATCTTGTGAATACTATTATTGTGCACATTGGTGGATATAGAAACTAAGACTAAGAAAAGTTAGGAAAATGCGGAGAAAAGGGAACCCTCTTGCACTGTTCGTGGGAATGTGAACTGGTGCAGCCACTCTGGAAAACTGTGTGGAGGTTCCTCAAAGAGTTAAAAATAGACCTGCCCTACGTCCCAGCAATTGCACTGTTGGGGATTTACCCCAAAGATTCAGATGCAGTGAAATGCTGGGACACCTGCACCCCAATGTTCATAGCAGCAATGTCCACAATAGCCAAACTGTGGAAGGAGCCTCGGTGTCCATCGAAAGATGAATGGATAAAGAAGACGTGGTTTATGTATACAATGGAATATTCCTCAGCCATTAGAAATGACAAATACCCTCCATTTGCTTCGACGTGGATGGAACTGGAGGGTATTATGCTGAGTGAAATAAGTCAATCGGAGAAGGACAAACATTATATGGTCTCATTCATTTGGGGAATATAAATTATAGTGAAAGGGAATAGAGGTGAAGGGAGAAGAAATGGGTAGGAAATATCAGAAAGGGAGACAGAACATGGAAGACTCCTAACTCTGGGAAATGAACTAGGGGTGGTGGAGGGGGAGGAGGGAGGGAGGTGGGGGTGACTGGGTGGCGGGCACTGAGGTGGGCACTTGATGGGATGAGCACTGGGTGTTATTCTGTATGTTGGCAAATTGAACACCAATAAAAAATAAATTTATTATTTAAAAAAAAGAAAAATTTCCAAATTCAAAGAATGGATAAATGGTAGATTTATGATTCAAAACCAGGCAATGTTATTTATGGTCTGTAATTTGTGTAGCAGAGGCATGGAGTGCAGTGGCAGAGGTGGTGGGGAGAGGATAAATAAAAGTATATATTAAAAAAAGAAGACAGATGATGTCTCAGATATTTAAAGATTATTCTTTCCTGCCCTTATCTTCTAACTACACTCATGACTCTCCGAAACAACCCTTTTCAGACTATGACTTTCTGAAAGAATCCTTTCTCGAGCCAAGCCCCAGATTGCTTTTGCCTTTGCTGCCGTTGTTTTTCTTACCTGGAATACCATTTCTGCTCACTCCTATGTGAGGCTGGACGGACCCCATCCTGGCTCCCTTGCCTTAGCTCCAACCACCCTTCTATATCTTCTTCTCAGCCATCAAATGCTCTCTCTGGGAAGTCCCAGAGAGAAGTGTGTGTCTCCATCACCACCATCACTACCAATCCTGCCTTTGCTCTCAATGTGATCTCAGTCTAGAATCCTCTCTGTGTCTCTGTTACTCTGCCTGTGAAAGCTCTGACTCTTCCTTCAGAGCCTTCTCCGCTGTGAAGTCTTCAAGGGCTCCACAGGTAGAGTTAGTCAGTTCATGCTCTATGTGCCTCTTCCTCCTGAACTTTCTCACAGCATTTACCATCGACTTGTCGTTGTCTATAGGTCTGTCTCAGCTTAGTCCTAGAGGTTCAGGACTGTACCTCACTCATATCAAGGTCTCTAACACCCATTATAGGTTTGAGGGATCAGCAGGTACATGAGCAGGTACATGAGATAAGCTGAATGGAATTTCGATGGAGTGAGCTGGGCTTTTGAGCATGAATATTAGATGTAAATGAGTGATGGTAAGGGCTTACTACTCATTAAGCCCAATGCTAGATTCAGGCTACTTTTAAAGGCAAGCCTTTAGACCTAAAATGACTGACTCCCCTCACTCCTTCTCTCCCTCCCTTCTGTATCTTCCTCCCTTCTTTCTTTCCTCCTACCCTCCCTCCCTTCTAGAAATGATTATGTCTCTTTTTGTCTTTGGTGCTAGAATATCAAAGAGTAAGCCCTACTCCTTACCCTGTATTAATCCTGCATGAGGTTCCTTAATAATGGGCTCACTGGTGCATCCAAAGGCCCCTGCCTTCAGAGTCCTCTACCATAGCCCTTCAGACCATCTCCCTCTATCTTTTGCAGAGTTCTAGCATAGCTCTGGTATCCGCTGAGAGTCACCATTACCCAGAAACACATTAGCTCAAACCTTTTTCCCAGTCTACGTGGATTCCAGGATAGGGCAGGTTGACATTTTCATACCATTGCCTTATGTCATGATCAGTCTTCCCAGTGGAAAGGCTAAAAAAAGATATAATCTGTACCTTACAGATAGAATAACCAAGACTCAGAGAAATTGTGAGGCGCAGCCTCTGTTTAAATCTGGGCCTGCTAAAATGCATTTTACCATGGATGACCTAGGTTTTTCATAGGCAGAACCATTTTCAATAGTATTAAAGCTATTTCACACTAGAGAACCAGCTCAGTCTGGGTTGGCAAAGGGCATATGGAGATAAAATGGTGAGAGAGTTGCTGCTGAGAAAATGACATGTTTGGGGTTGTGTCCCAAAGAGCAGTAATTCCAGTAATTGCTGACTTCTACATTTTTGTTTTTGTTTTTCCACTTTGCTCCCCATGCTTTAATGTATGTAGATGGTTAGAACTGATTCCTTCCTGTTACTGTTTTCCTTTTATGTGTAAGGCTTCTGGGTCAGAAGATACCCTATGAAACTTAGTTCATCCATTATGTTATCAAGTATTCCTTAAGCATCTGCTCTATGCCAAGCCCTGTATGGGTACTGAGACTATTAAAAAAAAAGACGACGTATTTCTTGACCTCATGAAGCTCGCAGTGATGACAGAGACAGACATAATTATACCAAATACAACTGATACAGAGAAGATAAAATTGCACCAAATTCAAGACATAGTTACATGTAGTATGAAGATGAAGGAACCACTTTTAGGTAGTGTATTAAGAAAACCCTCGTAGCTATAACAAGATTTGGTTGAGGCTTCAAAAATTCAGGAAGAGGCCTTACTTGGGTATTCGGGAGCAGGAAAGGCATGCCAGGTAAAGGCAGTAGCATGTGCCCAGAAGTAACAGTTTGATATATTCCAGGAACAACAAGACACCCATTCAGTATGGCGTCTTTTAAAACGAATGAATGTCAAGGTGAGAGATAGGACTAGGTAAGCACTGGGAAGTAGGACTGGGATATGTCAGTGACCATTTTGATGGCTAACAGAAGGTTCCGGAGGGAGAGGACTTACCCATTTAATGCATATCCTTGTCTGTTAGGAATAGAGTGGAATGATCCCTTGTAAAGGAACTGGAAGACCTGGATTCTGCTTCTTTTTCTTTTCAATGGAGATGAGACCAATTTCAAGTCTCATAATATCTTAATGCCTGTTTCATCATCTATGAAGTGGGCATAATATCTGACCTGCCCATCCTATAAAGTTTGAGAAGAAAATGAAGAAATAGGGGTGCCTGGGGGTCTCAGTCAGTTAAGTGGCTGCCTTTGACTCAGATCCTGGGGTCAGGTCCTGAGTGGGGCTCCCACTGCTCCTTCCTCTGCTCCCCACTCCTGCTCTCTCTTGCTATCTCTGTCACTATCTCTGTCTCCCTTTCAAATGAATAAAATCTTTAAAAAAGAAAATGAAGAAATGGTTATGAAATAATTTTTGAGTTATAAAAATTGTTATAATTATGTATATTATCTCTGTTATTATACTAAGCTTATATTCTCAGTAGACATTTTAATATTCCTTAGATAACAGAACTAGCATGTGCAGTAAATAGTTTAATGATAACTTTCCCAGGATGTTAGTTGATATAGTATTTTATGGCATAGAGATGAGAGAAAAGAAAGGAAAAGCATTGTTTATTGAGTGTTTGTGTGCCAAGTGCTATGTTAAATTCTTTACTTATACTTAAATCATTGTCTCAGTACCCCCATGAGGGCAAGGATTATTATTCCATTTTACAGATGAGGAAACTAAGGCTCAAAGAGCTGTAATAACTTACCAAAAGTTGCCCTAACTAGTGAATGGCACAACCTCACTTAGGATGATAACCCAAGTGTGGGTTAGTCCAAATCCTGCATTTTTCTCTATACATTGAATTTTGGAGAAAGTGGGCAGTGAGGCAAGAGAAACAGAAAATGTTTGCAGATGGGAATAAATATGGCCCATGTCTGAGAATGAGAAACCCTTTCCATCTAGGGAAGAAGAGATGGATTTAGTATCATTGAAAAATTTTGGCCAGAAAGTCGGACGCCATGCACGATTTTGTTTTGCTCTTGACTTGTAAGCATTAGTGGCTGAATATTATTGAATAGTGGAGATTTAAATAAAGCTGTTTTGAGAGGAAAATTGGGCCAAATAAAGAAAGCTTCAGAGGAAAACAATGACATAACAATGTTGATATTTACTAAGTTTGATTTTTAAAAACTGTAGTTATATAATACGTTTATTCTGTTTTTATCTCTTAAGATACCGAATTCCCAGAGTATATAGCCAGAAAAAAATTTAGTCTTTATAGGGTTCTGTAGCCTTCAACTCATTAGAATCTTCAGTTTTTATAGTCATCATGTAGGAACTCCCACCTGAATCCCCACCCTAGTCTCCTTCCAGTCTTTTTCCTGTAACTACTAAGTCCCATGCCTGAAATGTTCTTCCTCCTTTTCTTTTTCTGTCAACCAGTATTATGGCCAACCGTTAAAGCTCAGCTCTTTCTTGAATTTCCTACTTTGAATTAATGCAGATTTAGCTATTCTTTCTTCCTCTACTTCCAGTGGCTTCTCACTACAGTTAAAGTAACATTCAAACTCTTCATCAGTCTGTAATCCCTGCATAATTTAATCTCTCCCTGTCTCTCCAACTTCATCTTTTCTTTCCTGTCCATTTCTCATTAAGCTCCAGCCAAGCTAGTCTCTCTAGCATCTCAGATATTCTAAGCTTATTTCCTCTATCAGGATTCTGGCAGCAATTTGCAGAGAATTTAATGAAGGGACAATTTACAAGGGTGTTGTCAGGATATTGGGAAAACATAAGATATAGTAACTAGGGCTAGTAATATTGGGGTGTGTTACCACCCAAGCCTGAAGAGGCAAAGGGAGCAAATGATTATCAGATCATAAAATGAGAGGATTCTGTTGAGAGAGTCACCTGACAGGAGCTGAGAAATATACAGTCAGGGACACAACTAGCTTAAGGAAGTAGTCAACCAATTCTTTTCTCTCTCTCTTCCCCCATGTTTCTGGAGCTCCCCATTCTCTAAACCCATTCTGGAAGCTAGAATGCAAAGTAGCCCTTTTTATTTGGTAGATTGAACCAATTGCCAAAATGTATAATTCCATAAGGTTCAAATCAATACATACAGGTCAACCTTCTGAGACAGAGAGCAGAGCTGAGAAGGGTAAGAGTAGGTCTGGAGAAGCAAAAACGAGTATAGCTTCTTAACCTAGAACACTTTTACTCTGATCTTCAAGTGACTTTATTGATGTTTTCCTCAGTTCAAAGACCAGCTCTTTTACATGGGTCTTCCCTGACTAACCAATTAAAAATAGCTTAACCCCAAACACTAGCATCACTATTTAAGGAGTTTCATATTGTTCACAGTATTTATCACCATCTAAACTTATCTGTTAAAAAAATAAACTTATCTGTTATATTTTTCTTATTCAAATTAATTTTCTAGGGACGCCTGGGTGGCTCAGTGGTTAAGCACATCTACCTTCGGCTCAGGGCATGATCCTGGAGTCCCAGGATAGAGTCTCACGTCAGGCTCCCTGTATGGAGCCTGCTTATCCCTCTGCTTGTGTCTCGGCCCCTCTCTGTGTGTCCCTCATGAATAAATAAATAAAATCTT
Organism: Canis lupus familiaris; assembly: GCF_011100685.1. Classification (NCBI taxonomy): domain Eukaryota; kingdom Metazoa; phylum Chordata; class Mammalia; order Carnivora; family Canidae; genus Canis; species Canis lupus. Next base: position 11,962,358 of record NC_049236.1, read on the forward strand.
AAAAAAAAAACAAATTAATTTTCTATCTCACTGACTAGATTGTCAGCTTTTATTGTATGATCATAGTCTGACTTGTACTATAGTTGTTTATATAGCTTTCTTTGACGAGCTTCTTGAAAAAAGCAACAGTATTTTATTCTTTTTAACCCCCAGCATCTGGTAGGAAGCCTAGTACATAGTAAATTACTAAAAGTTTATTTAAGTAAAATAACAGTTCACCTTAGGCAGGAATTTGACACTGGATGCAAGCTCTGGGACATTCTATCTTGAGCTGAAAAAACTCTCATATTATTACCACATTGTTATGTACCTATGTCTTATCTCCTCAACTTGTGCAAGGATAGGCACCATGCCTTCTTCTCTTCAGTCCTTCAGAGAATGCTCAGATTCTCATTTAGCGATTGTTGATACTTGCTTTAGACATATTTATAGCTTTGTTGGCTGGCTTCACAGTCCACAGTAAAATATAAGAAGAAGCACAGAAAAAATAAAGACTTTCATAGCAAGGACATTAATAGCCATATGAGCAACAGCTGGTAGTCTGACAGCAAAACAGGAAACAGAAACAACTTAAATTTAAGCTCCACGAGAGTGTGGACCTTACTCTTGTTACTTATCTCCCTAGTGTCTAGAAAAGTGTCTGGTATGTGTTAATAATAATAATAACAATGGTTAGAAATACTAGCATAGGGCTATTAAATGGCAGATAACTGATTTATACCTAGACTTTGGTTTCAGAGTTCACTCTCAATAAATATTTGTTGAATTAATAAATAAATAAAAATAAATGAATAAAATGTGTTACTTCTCTGCAATTCATTTAATTTCGCCATAGGATGGTATTTATACTTAAGAATAAATGCAATTTATTGTACTTTCCCAAGTAATAACTGAATGTAAGTAGAGCAAAATTAATAATACCTTCCCTTTTTAAATACCAGTAAATGTTAGTATGCATTCCTGTTGTGTTTAAATATAAGCTCCATTAAGGCAGTGTTTCTCCCTTGATTTCATATCTCAGTAGTTGAAGCAGTCTCTTAACTCTCTGAAATGACACCCACATTTAAAAGCCCCAAGAAAGAGTACAAATATTTAGTCCTAGTTTTACATGATGGCAATTTTCCCTTAGGCACAATCCCACTGCATTTATAGCACTTGCCAGAGTTGTGCCAGTCACATGGCTCCAAAAACTGCCAAAGAAAGAAGACTAAACTTTAAACCTAAAAATAAAAGAAAAGGGAGGGGAAAGAGATCTGGATGCATGTCGTATCACCCTAACCGCACGTGCAGAATCTATTTTGATTACACTGCATGCAGGTTTATGGGCATATCCAAGAATCCCCAAGTCTCCTGTAACTTAAGAATCACCAGCAGTTGGGTTTTGTCAAATACTTTGCCAGATGGATTGGTTCCTCACCCATTATGTCCTTGGAGCCTTGACAGCTTTTTGAAATGCCTGAATATCTCCTTTTGGAAATCTCTGTGCAAGTTGGAGGGCCATGTTCTTCCGTGCCGGCCTGCCCTGGTACAACGTGTACAGTTGTGGGTGCCCCACTTTAAGATGATCACATAGCTTTCCTGGAACAGATCAGCTTGAGAGAAGAAGGGCGTGAAAACGAAGAAGGAGCCAAAGATGTTTAGCCTAGAGAAGGACCTGGCTTGTGGATTTACTAGCTTTGTGATCCTGGGCAGTTCTCCACATCTGGGCACTCGGGCCTAGATTTCTTCATCTATAATTTGTGCTTATGGTGGTGGTGTGCGGATCAAAGAGAAAGTATATGAGAAAGTGTCATATCAATTATAAAGTTCTCCATGGTTTTGGTTTATTATCTAAGTAGCTTTTTGAAGTCACATGTTTAGTCAAAAGCGTAGTATATTAATAAAAGAGTTAGCTTTAGAATCAGCAGGCCTGAGTGCACATTTTAGTTCAGCCACTTGAGAACTGGGTGAATTTATGCTATTCACTTAGCATTCTTTTTTTTTTTTTTTTTTTTTTTATTTATGATAGTCAGAGAGAGAGAGAGAGAGAGGCAGAGACAAAGGCAGAGGGAGAAGCAGGCTCCATGCACCGGGAGCCCGACGTGGGACTTGATCCCGGGTCTCCAGGATCGTGCCCTGGGCCAAAGGCAGGCGCCAAACCTCTGCGCCACCCAGGGATCCCTCACTTAGCATTCTGAGCTTCAACTTTCTGATCTAAAAAATTGGAGTTCATAAGTGTATTCAAGAAACAGATATTGAAAAAAAAAGATATTGATCTCTGTGTTGTTCATGGACTTGACCATATGTGGAGATAAGAAATGCAGGTGCTTATACCTATGGAAAAATCACTAAAAACAGACAGGGTCATAACTTGTAACCAAATATTTTTGCTCTGTAGAGAAGTGAATGTAAACCAGCCTGATATACCATTGCCTGTTTCTAGATAGGATTTGAAGCAACAAACAATAAAAAATGAATATTAAACTAATCCCTTGCCAAGACCCTTTTACCACAGTCTCATTTGGCCCCTATCAGAGTTCCATGAGATAGGAAGAACAGTACCATTGTTACCATCACATTCATCCACTCATCTATTCATTTAACACATTTATCAAGTGCTAATTATTGCACATAAAGTAATATAGTTGCTGTCCAACTGTAAATATGTGTGATTTCCTCACATGCTTTTCACTCACAAAAAAACTGGGAAAGGTTCTTATTAGATATCCCCTGTGCAGCTGCATGGATGGGAAAAGTTCCTTTGATTTAAAGGTGAACAGCCTGGGATTTACATTCTTGTTCTACCAGGACAGGCTGAGGAGCTCTGGCTAAGTTTTAGAGCCTGGCACACAGTAGGCTCTTAATAAATGTAGGAGAATGGATGAATGGCTAAATGAATGAATAAATGATGCCACTTCACCTCTTTGAGCCTCAGTTTGCTCATCTGTAAAATGGAAATGGTAACTCCTAGACCCCAAAATGGTTGTCAAATTTGCACGAATCACTGTAATTAAATAGGGTTTCTATAGATGGCAAACCAACAAATATGGCTATGCTTCAGCTCCATCCTTCTCTTATCCAATGTAGATAGCATAGCCATTGCCTTCCTGGAAATTTCTTGCTCTGGTCAAGCTCAGTTGAGTATATTTTGGAAACCTTTCCATTTGGCTGGATTACTCTAGTTGCTATGTTGATAATAGACTAGAGAGCTACAAGTAAAGAAACCAGTTATAAGCTATTTCTGTAATCTAGGCAAGAAATGGTGGTGACTAGAACCAGAGTAGTAGCAGTGGATTGTTTATGGGTATATTTTAAAATTTAACCCAGTAGTATTTCTTAAAGGATTGGATGTATAGTAAATGATAGAGAAGAGTCAAGGATGATTTCAGAATTTTTTGCTCTGAGCACTAGAAGGATGGAGTTGCCATCAACTAAGATGGAGTAGATTTGTGGAGGTACATTAGAAGTACAGTTGGAACATGTTAAATTTGAGGCGTTTATTAGAATACAAGTGGAAATGTTAAGGAGGCAGTTGGCAATATACATCTGGGGATAGAAAGGGAAGCTTGAGTTAGAGATATGAATTTTTTTTTTCAGTGTGGAACTCTTGCATCCTGGTCAGCAATAATAAATGGAAACAATGTCAATGTTTATCAGTAGGAAATGTGTGAATAATTTGTTACTGCAGGTGAAGGACATGAAAAAGATTGGACTTGAGCAGATTTTCAAAAGGTTTCAAGAGAAAAAGATTCAGGGTGTATGAAGTCACTGTTTTGTAAATAACCCTAACCAAAAACCAAAATGGACAATGATGCTTGTATAGGTTAGGTGGTCATAAGGACTGAGTTTATAACATGAACACCAGTTTAAGGGAGAGGAAGAAGAGATGTTAAGTGCCTATCTGGCAGATGTTATGGGATAGGAGGCCAGCAAGACAATGGAAAAAAGATCATTTTTAAAATATAACAAAGAATTTGTAGGACCATGATGTAAAAATAAGGCCTTACAACCAAGTAGGACCATGATGTGAAAGTAAGGCCTTACAACCAATTGAGCGATGTTAAGTAGTACCACTGGCATGCCACATCATTTTCTCCTCGAAGGTGAAAAGACATTAAAATCTGTATCCCAGAATACAGTCCATTTCTGTATTTTCTTGTTTCTTGTTCCCTTTTATGTCTTCACTACAGTCCCTCTCACATTTTCAAATTTGAATGAATGAACAACGGAGGTGAAACATGGCATCAAATGTTCAGCCCCAAAATGTCTGCTGAAATGGCCACAGGGACCAGAGATGGCCACAGACTTGGTTCAGAACTTGTTGATGCTGAAGCAAACCTAACTTGTTACAGTGAGATCCATGGTGATGTCCAGAAGACAACCAGTTGTTGCCCAAATGTCTTTTTGTATTTGTCTTTATACTTTGCTGCACTGTCTATGACTCTATGTTGCTTTCCTAAATAAAATGTATTGTGGAAGGGAAAAAAAAAACAAACAATAAAATCTGTATCCCAGCCCAGTACCATAGGATGACCAAGGCCAAGTAGGATGAACACAGCCATTGTCTTTGGCAATGAGGAGATCACAGGCGATATTTTCATGATCATTTAAGTGACACGATAGGGAAAGAAATCAGACTGCAGTGTGTTAAGGAATAAAGAAACTTCAAAGAAGTAGCAATAGTAAATGTCGATTACTCTTTTTAAGTATTTTGATAGTGGAGGGAGAGCAAAGGAGGGCAGGAATTGATGGAAAAGAACTGAGGCTGGAATTTTGGTGCACTGACCACTCATACCTCTTTTTTTTTTTTTTTTCTACTTACCTTTTTTTTAAAAGGTTTTATTTATTTATTCATGAGAGACAGAGAGAGAGAGAGAGAGAGGGAGAGAGGCAGAGACACAGACACAGGCAGAGGGAGAAGCAGGCTCCATACAGGGAGCCTGACGTGGGACTCGATCCCGGATAGGATCATGCCCAGGGCTGAAGGCAGCACTAAACCGCTGAGCCACCCAGGCTGCCCCCACTCATACCTCTTAACACACTTTTCTGCATTAGCTTTTTCAAAGTCTGTCTCCAACTGTTCCTCCCCTGGTTCTTCTCCCTCTGCCCACTCCTTAAGTTTCTGTCTGCCGTGTTCTTCCTTTGGAATTTGTTCACTCACCTGGCAGGGAAAGCTATGAAAGCCAAGCCTGCCTTCAAGCCTCCAACATCTGGCTCTGGTATGTTAGTATATGTTTCTTCCTCCCATACTCTCTCTCCTCTACAGCCTAAGCTGTTTCTACTCTGGATTGTTTTTTAGCCCCAGAACTTTTCACTTTTATGCTTCCATGCTTTTAAGCATGATCTTCACTTTGCCCAGAAGCCCTATCTCCCTTTCTTCATATATGTAAATATTTCTTTTTGTTAAAGGCGCTACTCAAATGCCATTTCTTTCAGGCAGCCTCAAACTCCCCTCCCTCACCTGTAAAAATTATAATACAATCTCTTTTTTATAGTAATTATTACTTTCAAATTATCCAAAAATGGCATAAATTATTTTGTAGGTGTTGATATAAGTGTCCAAAATATTGGATGATCTTATTCTGAAGCTTTAAGATTCTGTGTGTTTCTCTTATTATCAAGTGTCCTGAAAATGCCCAATTCTGACACCATCTACCCACCCACTCACTATGTCACTTAGCATATCATTTCCCATACAGCTGCTCTGTATGGGGCCTTTAGAGAGTTCTTACTCCACTGGCCCAAGGGTGAAGAATCTTGAATTTAGTTCTCAATTCATCAGAAGATCATGAATACAAGTATGAAATCATAAGTATTAACCTGAAGATCACAGTCTCTACTTGTAGAAGAGGATAATATAATCACATCCTTCTGAAACCAATGATTATGCAGACTCCTTACATGTCACCCCTAGGGAGTTGTCCTGGTGATCCCACACCAGTATCCTCCACCTCTGTGTTTCAACGTCATATTATATATACTATCACTGCATTAATCACACAGTACCAGTGAGTCTCTACCATACAGTTAACATCAGAGACGGTTTAATGTCATGTTAATAAGATGGCATTTAGCTTCAGGCAGATCTCAGTTCAAACTCTTACTCTGCTATTTATTAGTTGTGTGACCTTGGCTAAAATCATGTAATTCCTTTGATCATTAGTATTATGATCTATAAAATAGAGACTATATTAGGAAAAAATAAGATGGTAAATATAAAACATCTGACAGACTGCTGGATACATATCAAGTTACTCAGTAAATATTTGTCAATTCAGTTTCATTGAATTGGCCCATTGCATAAAGCGTTCCCTCTGCTTCTAATTTCAGGAACTATTGGGGGAATACAATTAGATCACTGATTTAACTTTTATTAAGTAAAAAGTATTACAGTTTTAATCTGCTGTGAACCTCAGTAGTTGACTGATTGTTTGAAGGACTAGCATAGTTTTGTATTTAAATAGAACAAATTAAATTACACATAAACAGCAGTAGAAATTCCTGCAGAGTACTATTTTTCAACATAAACCATTATCCCTGCCAGCCATATGTATAAACACAGCAAAGCTTCTGTATTTATATTTTTTCATTAAAAACAAAATGATTAATTTCACAAGTTAATTTATTGTATTCGTCACAACAGCCAAATTCAAATTAAACAGTCTAATGCTTTAGCGATTCAAGGCTGGCTTATTGAAAGGACTGTAATTTTGATATCATTTTCTTAGTAAGAGCTTATAGTTGTTATTTTGTAGCAAGAAATCTTAAAGGATTTCTCAGCATAATTTTTCCTAGTGCATTATTTTCGGAGATTTCAAATTAGCTTCTGGTTATTTTCAGAAATCAAATTTCTCTAATGTAATGTCTGTCAACTGTGACAGCACCAATATGTAGTGGCATAGTGACAAGGAGTACCTTGAAGTTTGGAAAGGTCTACATTTGAATTCTGACCTTGGGCAAATTCCTTTAGAAAGTGGTCCAGTATCATAATTTTGTGTGTAGCTGTCCAGGTTTCCCAACACCATTTTTTGATGAGACTGTCTTCTTCCCATTAGATATTCTTTCCTGCTTTGTCGAAGATTAATTGACCATATAATTGTGGATTTATTTCTGGGTTTTCTTTTCTGTTCTATTGATCTATGTGTCTATTTTTGTGGCAGTACTATTTTGATAACTACAACTTTGTAGTATAATTGAAGTCTGGAATTGTGATGCCTCCAACTTTGCTTTGCTTTTCCAAGATTTCTTTGGCTATTTAGGATGTTTTATGGTTCCATACAGATTGTAGGATTGTTAATTCTAGTTCTGTGAAAAATGCTGGTGATATTTTAATAGGAATTGCACTAAACATGTAGATTACTTTGGGTAGTATAGACATTTTAACAATATTTTTTTCTTCCAGTTCATGAACATGGAGTGCCTTTCCATTTCTCTGTGTTCTCTTGAATATTTTCCTTCAGTGTTTTATAGTTTTCAGAGTACAGGTCCTCCACCTCCTTGGTTAAGTTAAATGAAATAATAATACTTCATTATTTTTGGCTGTAATTGTAAATAAAGTTGTTTTCTTAATTTTACTTTCTGCTTCTTCATTATTAATGTACAGGAATGCAACAGATTTCTGTACATTGGTTTTGTATCCTGAATTCAATTCAGTTTTTTTAAATTTTTTTAATTTATTTATGATAGTCACACACACACACACAGAGAGAGAGAGAGAGAGAGAGAGGCAGAGACACAGGCAGAGGGAGAAGCAGGCTCCATGCACCGGGAGCCCGACGTGTGGGATTCGATCCCTGGTCTCCAGGATCGCGCCCTGGGCCAAAGGCAGGCGCTAAACCACTGTGCCACTCAATTTGTATTACTAAATTAATTTATCAGTCCTGGTAGTCTATTGGTGGAGTCCTTTAGGTTTTCTATACATAGTATCCTGTGATCTGCAAATAGTGAAAGTTTTACGTCTTCCTCACTAATTTGGATGCCTTTTTTTTCTTTTTGTTTTCTAATTGCTGTGAATAGGACTTTCAGTACTACATTGAATAAATAAAAGTGGTGAGAGTGGACATCTTTGTCTTTTTCCTGACATTAGGAGAAAGGCTTAGTTTTTACCATTGAGGATGGTTGTTAGCTGTGGATTTTTCATATGTGGCTTTTATTATGTTGAAGTATGTGCCTTTTTGGCCTGCTTTGTTGAGGGTTTTATCATGAATGGATGTTGTACTTTGTCAAGTGTTTTCTCTGCATTGACTAAAATGATCATATGGTTTTCATCCTTTCTCATACTGATGTGATGTATCACATTGATTTGCAAATATTGAATATTCCTTGCTTCCCAGGAATAAATCCCACTTGATCATGGTGAATGATATGTCTGATGTAATTTTAGATTCGGTTTGCTAGTATTTTGTTGAGGATTTTTGTATCTGTGTTCATCAGAGATATTGGCCTATTATTCTTTGTTTGTTGTGTCTTTCACTCATTTCGGTTTCAGGGTATTGCTGGCCTCAAAATGAATGTGGAAGTTTTTCTTCCTCTTCTATTTTTGGGGAAAGTTTGAGAAGAATAGATATTAACTCCCCTTTAAATGTTTGGTAAAATTCACCTGTGAAGCCATTGGGTTCTGGACTTTAATTAGGAGTTTTTTGATTACTGATTCAATCTCCTTGCTGGTAATTGGTCTGTTAAAATTTTCTATTTCTTCCTGATTCAGTTTTGCTGGTTTGTCTATTTCTAGGAACTTATCCATTTCTCCTTGGTTGTCCAACTTGTTAGCTTATATTTTTGTCTTAATATGCTCTTACAATACTTTGTATTTCTGTTGATGGTTATTTCTCTTCTTTCATTTCTGGTATTAGTTTGGGTCTCTCTCTCTCTCTCTCTCTCTCTCTCTCTCTCTCTCTCCCTCTCTCTCATGAATTTGGCCAGAGGTTTATCATTTTTGCTGATCTTTCAAAAGAACCAGCTCCTGGTTTCATTAATCTAGTCTATTGTGAGGTTTTTTGTGTTGTTGTTTTTAGTTTCTTTCTTTCTTTCTTTCTTTCTTTCTTTCTTTCTTTCTTTCTTTCTTTCTTTCTTTCTTTCTTTCTCTCTCTCTTTCTTTCTTTCTCTCTCTCTCTCTTTCTCTCTCTCTCTCTTTCTCTCTCTCTCTCTCTCTTTCTTTCTTTCTTTTAGGGAGAGAGAGAGAAAGAAGGGACAAGAGGGAGAGGGAGAGAGAGAGAATCCTAAGCAGAGCCCCACACAGCTCAGGCTCATGATCTGAGCCAAATTCAAGAGTCAGACACTTAACCTACCTACCAAGCCACCCAGGCGCCCCTATGTCATTTATGTCTGCTCTAATCTTTATTATTTCTTTCCTCCTATGGACCATCCTAAGGTCTTTTTAGCTCTGTGTTGTGTCTCTGCCCTTCCTACCCTCTTCACTATGGCCTCTTCTCTCCATCTAGTTGTAGAGAGGTTGCTTTGCCAGTCTTTAGGTTGTTTTCTGGTTTATTTACACACACTGATGCGGATGTTATCTATGGGATGTGGGTGTAGTTGTACCTGTGGGACAGAGTAAGCTCAGAGTTCTCCTGCTCTGCCATATTTCCAGCAATCTGATTAGTTTAGTTTTATACAAAGTCTTACAATCAGGTAGTTTAAGGTCTCTGTTCTTTTTTAAAAATAGTTGTGGCTAGTCCAGCTTTTTTTTTTTCATTGCTATATAAATTATAGAATCAATTTATCAATTGGAATTGCATTTAATCTATAGATAGAGGATCCCTGGGTGGCTCAGTGGTTTGGCTCCTGCCTTTGGCCCAGGGCATGATCCTGGAGTCCTGGGATCGAGTCCCACGTCGGGCTCCGGCATGAAGCCTGCTTCTCCCTCCTCCTGTGTCTCTACCTCTCTTTCTCTCTCTATGTCTATCATGAATAAATAAATAAATCTTTAAAAAAATAATCTGTAGATAAATTTTAGGAGAATTGATGAATGAACAACACTGACCTTTTCAATATACGAACATAGTATGTATCTTCATTTATTTATATCTTCTGTAATTTATCTCAACACTGTTTTGAAGTTTTCAGTGTTCTATTAATTGGTGATAAAGGATTGTTGATGTTTTCAACTATAATTGAGATTTATTTTTCTTTCAGTCCTGTCAGATTTTTTAATGCATTTCAAAGTTCTATTTTAGATGCGTACAATTTTATGATTGTTGAATTCTTGATGTGGTGATCCGTTGATCATTGTGATATTTCCTCTTTATCCATGTTGTTTTTTTCTAAAGTCTATTTTATATTAATATAATAACTTCTGCCTCTTTCTAATGATTAATGACTGCATGGTATATGTTTTCCCTTTTTTTTTTTTAATTTTGAACTATTTGTGCCTTTAAAGAGGATTTCTTATAGACATAGAGGTCAACCTCGATGTATAAATCATTCAAGCAATCTCTTTTTAATCGGAATGTTTAGACCATTTGAATGTAATGTATTTGTGAATTTGGCTGGATTTAAGTTTGTCATCTTGCTCTTTATTTTCCATTTGTTCTATCTGTTCTTGGTATCCTTTCCCCTCCTTTTCTTTATTTCATTTTTATTAATTGGAGTATTTTTAAGGATTCTATTCAATATTCACTATTTACTTATTAACCAGATAAGTTGCTCTTGCATTTTTGGGAGTTGCTCTAGCATTTACAGTAAACATCAGTGACCTTTCATAACTTGAAACAATATTATAATTGGGGATGCCTAGGTAGCTCAGTTCTTTGAGCATCTGCCTTCAGCTCAGGCCATGACCCCAGGGTTCTGGGATCGCCACCAGTCAGGCTCCCTGCTCAGCGGAGAGTCTCCTTCTCCTTCTGCCCCTCCCCCCTGCTCCTGTGTGCAAGTGCTCTCTCTCTCTCCCTCCCTCTTTCTCAAATAATAAAATCTTTTTTTTCCTTTAAATTAAAAAATAATAATTGTTGACATGTACTGAAATGTCCTTATAACAATATTATTATATATTTTTATTTCTTTTATTTTGCTAATGTTGTCATAGATATTATATTTATATTTATTATAAACTCTACACTCCAATACATTGCTGTTATTTTTGCTTTAAACATCCAGTTCTGTTTTAAACATTCAAATACTCTTAGCTTTAGTTTACTTGAAAACGTTTTCATTCTGCTTTAATTTTAAATAAAATTTGAGTTATTTGACTGTGAAATGTTCAATTTTGTTGCTTTTATTTTAAAATATATTTTTGCTATAATTTTTTAAATTTTTTGTATCAATTTTTATTTACATTCTAGTTAGTTAGCATACAGTGTAATATTGGTTTCAGAAGTAGAATTCAATGATTCATCACTTACATATAACATCTAGTGTTCATCACAAGTGCCCTCCTTAATACCCATCACCCATTTAACCCATCCCCCACATTCCTCCCCTCCAGCCACCCTCAGTTTGTTCTCTAAAGTTAAGTCTCTGATGGTTTGCCTACTCCTCTCCTCTTTTTTTTTTCACATCCCCTGTGTTCACCTGTTTTGTTTCTTAAATTCCACACATGAAAAAAAATCATATGATATTTGTCTTTCTCTGACTGACTTATTTCAGTTAGTATAATACACTCGCGCTCCATCCATATCATTGCAAATGGCAAGATTTCATTCTATTTCATGGCTGAGTATATATATATATATATATATATACACACACATCTTGTCTGTACTTTCATTAGTTGATGGACATTTGGACTCTTTCCATAATTTGGCTGTAATGCTGCTATAAAAATTGGGGTGTATGTGCCCCTCTCGAGTCAGTATGTTTGTATTCTTTAGGTAAATACCTAATAGTGCAATTGCTGGCCCTTCTGAGATATTTACTGAATGATTCCAGGTATCTACTTTAACTTTAGTTTCAGCACTTTAAATGCCATTCAACTGTCTTCTGGCTTGCATAGTTCTGATGAAATTTCTGTGGTCATTCTTTGTATCTCTTTATGTGGCCTTATCTCTCCCCAGTTACCTTGCTGCCATTAAGATTTTTCTCCTCATCACTGGTTTTCACAAATTTTATTATAATGTGTCTTGATACCATTACTTTATATTTAATCTACTTAGTGTTTGAGCTTCATGGATCTATGGTTTTATATTATTCATCAAATTTGGGGATTTTTTAGCCATTATTTCTTCTAATACAATTTTTTCTATCATTTTTTCCCTCTCCTCTCCTCCAGTGATTCCAATTATGCATGTATTAGACCATTTGATACTGTCCCAAAAGTCACTGAAATTCTTAATTTTTTTCAGTCTTTTTTTTTTTTTTTTTTTTGGTGTCTATGCTAATAGTTGCTATGCAACTTTCTTGGATAGTTTTTATTGTTATGTCTTCCAGTTTTCTTAATCTTTATTTCTACAATAACTAATCTGAGATTAATTTTATCCAATGAATTTTTACTTCAGATCTGTATTTTTCATCTCTATAAATTTCATTTGATTCTCTTTTATGTGTTCCATTTCTCTCCTCATTATGATTGTTTTTCTTTAAGTACTTTACATAGTTAATAATTGCCTTTTAAATGTTCTTGTATATTAACTTATTTGATATCTGCAATTTAAAGGTTTGTTTCAATGACTTACTTTTCTTCTGATTGTTGGTTACATTTCTGTTTCTTTTTTTTTAAAGATTTTATTTATTTGAGAGAGGGAGTGTGTGGGCATGAGTGGGTAGAAGAATAGAGGAACAAGTAGACCCCCCTGCTAAGTAAGGAACCTGACTCAGGGCTTGATCCTAGGACCCTGAGATCACGACCTGAACCAAAGTCATGCTTAACTGACTGAGCCACCCAGGTGCCCCTGTTTCTTGTTATATCTTTAATTTTTGGTTTGCTACTAGACATTGTGGATTTAACATTGTCATGCATACTTTGTTGTTTTTCTTTAAAGACAGGTTTTGTTTTGGCTGAAAGTTGATCACTTGCAGTTCTGTTTGATTCTTTTTTTTTCTTAATTTTAAAATTTAAATTCAATTTGCTACCATGTAGTATAATGTTTGATTCTTTTGCTTTTTTATTTTTTTAATTTATTTATTTTCATTTGTTTTTATTGAAGTTTGATTTGCCAACATCTAGTATAACACCCAGTGCTCATCCCATCAAGTGCCCTCCTCAGTGCCCATCACTCAGTTACCCTAACCCCCCCACTCACCTCCCCTTCCACAACTCTTTGTTTGTATCCCAGGGCTAGGAGTCTTTTGAAGGTTTGCTTTTAAGATACATTAGTGAAGATATAGAATGGCTTTTACTATAGGAATAGCTTAACCCTGTTACTAAGGTTTGGCCCTTCTAACATATTTACTAAATGACTCAATGTATCAATGAAGACTATTAATTCTTGAATCATGAATAATTCCTAACCCTTCTATGATGTCTGGAAATTGTTCAACTCATAGCTCTTAGTTGCTCTTTTTCTGACCTCTAAGAGTTTTACCCTTATATACGCATTTGGAGACAATGAAGACTGAAGAGCAACACTATGCAAATTTCTGAAGCTCTTTTTCTGCAGATCTCTTTCTTCTCAAAAACTATCTCTCATTACTTCTGAATCTCTGGACTCTGATCTCTATTTTCTCAATTTAGCAACATTATTAGATTATGCTTGGTATCTCCTCCTTCTCTACAGTCCAAAAATGCCTTCAGACAAACAGCCTAGTTGATTACAAGACTCACCTCACATTTTTCTTATATTTCAATCATTAGAGTCCTGCATTGCCTATTGCCCAATATCTGAAAACAATTGTTAATGTTTTGTTCAGTTTTCTTGTTGTTTAAGACAATACAGTAAATCTGGCTCCTGTTATTACACCGAGGCTGGAAGCATAACTCCAAATCCTTTGCATAACTCCAAATGTGTCTTTGAATGTGATATATTTTAGCTAAAAGTAGTCTAAATCTAGGATCTTTGATGTCAGAATCTATACCAAGGCTGGATTTTAATTCAGTTTGTGAAACATTAATAATCACTCACAATCTGCTAAATTCTTTTTTGGGTTCTGAGATACAAAGATAATATTAAGAAAATCCCTTTACTCAGAGCTATGTATAGTTAAAGAAGACAGATGGGTAAGTGATCTTGAGCAAGTCATTTTACAATGTATCAAGAGAGGCACCATGGTGTACTAAGAAAAGATGGACTGGACAACATTACTACCAATCCTCCAAGACATATCTTGATTATACTATACAGAATCTGCCAGGATTATTATTTCATTTTACCACTTACTATGTGTGTAACCTTGGTAAAGTTAATAGTAGTCTAAACTTGAGTTTTTCCAACATCATACAAACTTGTGATAGCTTTTAGGGTGATTGCAAGGACCCAGTGTACATGAATAAAGTACCTGCTGCCCTTCTAGTAGATGCTCAGTTTAGTTTATTTCCCTTATGTTTATGACTCTATATTCTCATCCATATATTTGGAGTAATCTCCTATGTATGCTTTAGGTTACAAGACTATTGTAAAGATTAGGGATTATAACCTTGACAACACTGTGAAGTCTGCAGATCACTGGTGGGGCTCTGCAGCCCTTGGCAATTTTCTTTATTTTCTGAGCAGCAGCCTGGGCAAGTTGATTAAACATTCTTTCTGTAAACGCCAGGCTGTGATTGGAACAGTAGATAGATTTTGACTACCAGAGTTTGGGATCCTACCCAGTATTGATAGTTTTGTTATGTTCTTCATAACAAAATGCAATTCTTACTTCTCAATGCAACTAAGACCTACTTTGGCAACACCAGTTTTTTGTTTTTGTTTTGTTTTCAAAAAAGTGGTATCTGCTATCAACTTTTGGACCTGTGTTGGGGGGTTAAGCTAAGCATAGGTGGGTCTCTTTAGAAGCTTATAGCAATTGTTTCTCCTGGGCCAGTACTGCTCCAGTATCCGTGTATCCGTGTTCCCTTAGAGTACTTGAAAGCAGACATATTTACAAAATGGGGCTGGAATATTGTGATTTATCATGTACATTTGGTTTTTGTCCATGGTTCCTGGATCATAGCTACTAAAACTCTTGGAATTTCCTATAATAAGAGCTAAAATATGCTGTTTATTGTGTTAGTGAGGTAACTTTTGGAAAGCCCTTGAGGTAACTCAAGGATGATAGCTGGTTGTCAGGGAACTAACTATGTTATTATAGAGTTGAGGAGCTAAAGATTGAATTCAATTGACAGTGGCCAGTGATTTAGTCAGTCAATGCCTCTATGATGAAGCCTCCATAAAAATCCAACAGGACAGGTTTCAGAGAGCTTCTAGGTTGGTGAAAATATGAAGGTGGGGGAGAGTGGCATTCCTCAAAAGGGTACAGAAGCTCCATGCCCCTTCCTGCATACTTTGTCCTATATAGCTTTTCTGTCAGGCTGTCCTGAATTAATATCCTTTAAAAATAAACCAGTAATAGGGTAAATAAAGTGTTTCTCTGAGTACTCTAGCAAATTAATCAAACCCAAGGAAGGGGTTGTGGGAACCTCTTACTTATAGACAGTCAGTAAGAAATACAGGTGATCACCTGGATTTGTGACTGGTATCTGAATTCTAAGGATGGAATTGGGACCTGCTATCTGTAAGTGGTTGGTCAGGAGCCCAGGTGAAAACCTGGGCTTGCAATTGGTGTCTGAAGTGAGAGGAAGAGGCACACTTACAGGATTGAGCCCTCAAACTGTGGAGTCTGATGCTATCTCTGAGTAGATAATGTTCAAAATTAAGTTGAGTTTTAGGATACATTGTTGGTATCTGAGAATTGCTCATTAGTCTGAGGAACCCATTCCCCCATCCACCATGTTGAAATTTCATGCAGAACTCAAAAGAGGGGCAGATTTTTTTCTACCGAAGAATGAAGGGCTGTTTTCTAGTGACAGTCTAGAAAGAAATCATCCCTCCAAGACTAACATTGTCTAGGCTGAAGAAGATAGGAACTTTAAAAAAAGACAGACTTGAGATTTGGTTGGAAACTCTCACTCAGTATTTGAATGACCTTGAGAAGGTCAACCACCTTCTCTGAGCCTATTTCCTCATTTGAGAATGGAGTTGATCCTACATAGTTCACAAGGTAATTGTGAGGAACAAATGAGTTAATAGATAGTAAAGTAATTTGTAATCTATAAAAGTCCAACCAGCTATTTTCTAATGTTTTTATTTTTTCTTGTTTTTATACTCTTCTTTTTATACTCCACCCCCCAATATGGAAGCCACCATATATCATCTGTTTATTTATAGATTTAGGCTAATTATGTTTTATATACATTTGATCTGTTTAATGAACACAGCTCTGGTTCTCCTTGAGAAGCAGCCTGGTTTAAAAGAGAATGTGTGGGATTTGAAGCTAACGATTTGTGCTTTATATCTCATTTCCACCATTTGTGGACTATATAGCAATGGGCAAATTATTTAAATACTCTTAGTATCATTTCCTTATCTATAAAATGGAGACATTAAACCCCACTTTTCAGCATTATTACAAAGACTAAGTAGTATGCATAGTGCCTACATGTGAAAAAGGCCAAGTAAATATGCTATTATTTCAGATACCTAAATATTTTCCAAAAAATATACCAAAACATGCTATTTTCTGGCATGCCTTGCTGTTGAATGATTAAATACTCAGATTATAATTTTCCTTTTTTTTTTTTTTCCTTTCGGTAAGTTTTGACTTTCATGGATCTGTAAAAAGCACCTTATACATTCACACTGTGAAATGCTTCCTTGCAAATATGTCAGCATCCCCAAGTCACTCACTGACCACAATCTAACCTAGGGCTCCTATGGGCTGACCCACAGTCCTCAAGAAACTGCTGGCAACCATACCTCTGAGCCCAGGCAGATACCCATTCTCTGATAATTTCTCAAATCCTTTATCTTTACTTTTGTACAACTCTTCTGCAAACTAGGGAGTTGGAAAATGATCCCCTTCTGGGGATGAGAAATGAGGCAGCCTAACTGCCTCATTTCACAGAAACTAAAGTCCTGGCAGAGGAAGAACAGTCAGCTCTCTTGGTTTCCTCATCAGTGTTATTTCCAAAATCTTTCAAAATCTTGCACTGCCATTCATCTTAACAACCCTGTGTGATAAGAATGACAATACCAGTGTCATTATCCCTATGTGGTATATAAGAAAACAAGTTTCAGAAGGCTGAGTTGCTTAAAGTCATACAGCTAGTAAGTGACAGAACTAGTTTTTACACCAGATTCTGTTATCTCCATGAGGCTATGTCAGCCTGCAGCCATTCTGTAGCCTCCAGATTCCTTATAAAGCTGTGCCATGGTCAGAATTAGCATATGTCGGATGCTCATGTGGGCAGAGTTAATTTCCCCCAAGCAGTTAGTGAATAGTTGGGGAAGGCTCCAGCCAGGCAGATGCTAGAAAAAAAATTCTATTTCAAAGTCTGTTTATACTATTCTTCTTAGAACTCTTTCTCTACCTAGTATCATCTGACCTCTACCGTTCTCTTCTGCATTGTACTGATTACAGAGAACTCTTCATTGCAAACTGGAGTTGGAGGTGAGACTAGGTAGCTTAATTCATTTTTTTCCCCATGGGAAATCTATAAAATTAAGGTACATGTTTAGTATTTATTTATATGTTTGCTTATTAACTGATTTATTTATTATGTTTCATTTGTCATAAATTATTTGGAGTTGATTATAAAAATACAAAGCTTATCATATTCTAGCTGGCATGTCTGTCTTTTCAGCTTCATCTCTAGCATCTGTAAAAATTATCCAATTACATGGTCTTCTCTCAGTGCCCAGAAGGCACTATGTTCTTTCCCATTTTAGAGACATCTCATACACAGTCCCTTCTGGAAAAATGAGAAGAGATAAAAGAGGAACTCAGGAGTAAAGTTAATATCTACATTTGCTGGGTTTGAGTAATAAACCTGACATTGAGTTTCCTAGCAACCAAGGCAAGGAGAAATACAAGATCAGATAGATGGCTCACACTACCCATTACAAAACTCAGTCTAAGAAAAAACATGCTGAAACCCAGGGGAGGGGAAGAGGGTAAGTGACTTAAAGAGTATAGTTTACAGGGTGATAAACAGCATTCTCAGACACATCCTTAAAAGTAAGGAAAAAAGTTTCTTAGGGCATAGTCTTATAATATGTCTCAATATAGTCCTTTGTTATCTGTCAAGTTGATAAAAGCTGTCCTATAAAAGACCAAAATCATGTTCTCTTGTCTTGATCCAAAGATAAATTTTAGAGTGTCTCAAGGAGTAGATGAACTATATACTTTTAAGGCTGTTTTCCATGTGCTTTCTCTCTCTCAGTGAGTTTTTCATAAATATTGAGTGGCAAGAACTTAAGCTTCAGTATCTGACAATTAACTGACTACTATAATTTATTACCCATAGGTTTTCTAAATCATCAGTTGTCTGTGTAATCATTTTCCAACAGAAAGTTACTAAGAATCAGCATCTTCATCTATAAATTGGATATAGTATTACTTTTACATGGATGTTATAAAGATCAAGTAGTATAATATTACTATAATAATAGTGGGCAATATTAATGTAGTAAATAGACATTGGACCATTTCTAGAAGTCACATACTGCTAATTGCTTTAATTAATTTAATTTAATCCTTAAACTTTAAAAGATAAGTAGTATTGTTTTCCCCATCATTAAAAATAAAAAACTATCAAAGATTACGAGTTGATAAATGGGGGAGTCAGGATTGAATATCAGGTTGGTTGGATTCCAGAATTCTTAATCTTAACTACTATGTTATAATTAACCATATGTGGTGTTCAACAAATGGGTTAATGGTATTTTAATAGAATTATGATCTAAAATGTTGTTAATAAGTATAAGATTAATGTGATTTGGGTATTTTTATTAGAAAGTGTTATATAGCCTGGAGCATTTTATTTGGTGTGACTTAACAGATTTCATCAAATTTAAGAAGCTGTCAATTATAAGATGCACCATTACTTTATGTACCAGTAAGAAAGAAGAATGATGCCAATTAAACTCTGACACAGTGCTTTCTTATTACGTTGGATTTTTATTTTTTACTTCCTAAAAGACCTCTTTCAAACTTATTTACACAGAGATTTTTATCATGGATCTCTCTTGTTTATAATAAAAAAATAACCAAATAAAGTGTTAAGGTATTTGAAAAAACTCAGGATCCAACTATTCTAAATTACTTTTAACTCAGAATTGTCAGTAGACACATTTTCCCACACAGTAGAAGCTTTTGTGTCTTTAAGAACCTGGTGATGTAGCCTTTCTTCAAAGTGTCCATTGTCATCTTGGGATTTTCTCCTAAGCCACTGATGGAAGTTATGATGTATGTGCTCAAGCAATATCAGTGAGTCATGATACTATAAGATGTATCTGGATTTCAGAGATGTTAAATGGAGGGAAAATGTGTATCTTAGAATTGACAATAAACTTTGTGTTGAGTAACATGTTTTGCTTGGCTTAAACATATAACTGTTTTGATAAAGATTTGCATCTGATGTTTCATTCCTCTCAGCCCAAGCATGGTAAGTATCCATGTATAGTTGTTGCCCAAATTGGAATAGACAATAGCTCTGGGATATGGGTTTCTGCCTTTTAAAAATGTGCTTATCAAGGTTATCTACTATAGCAGGTCCCCTATGGTAATACAATAGTACATTTTTTTCCCTAAAACCAAACTATAGAATATTATAATACCATATTTTCAGTAGAAGAATACAGAGAAAAGATACACATGCTAACTTTAGTTTTCACACTGATACTTTGTATGACCCTAAAACAAGTCCCCATCTGTAAAATCAGGAGAGTTACTTCATAACTCCAAGAGCAAGTCCAGCCTGAATAGGATTTATTCTTACATGCTAAGAAGGGAGTTAGAATTTGTTGTAAGCCAACTATATGCTTGCTATTTCATATGATTAATCTTCAAAATAATTGTATTTATATAGCTATATTATATTTCATAAAACAGACTTGTGATTGACTAATTACTTCAAGTATTGGCTTCAGGAAAAGCTGGGATTCCAAGCATATCTTAATCAATTCAAATCCCAGGCCCTCTACATTACACATATTGCCTCTCTGAGTCCTTAAAATCTTAACTGGGCAAAATACAGGGAGAGCTAAGCAGTTGCTAGGATTGTGAAATCAGAAACATTATATTATTTGAAATGTCAGAATCAAAGTTAGAATGCATCTTAATTTAGTTCCAAAACCTTCTCAGGAACCTACTCTTTGCTCATGCTGAATGCTGGAAAAGTAAGAGAGAAATCACATCACCCTGTTCTTAGGAAGCTCATAGTTTAGTTAAGTATCTTTCCAAATATATTCTTTGTACCCTTAGAATTGATTCAACCCTATTTAACAGCTCTTTACTGACTCAACTTTATGGTGAGGATGAAGTATACTTAAGTAAATAAAATAATTTGATTTCCTCCCCCATTGGTGTTGTAGACTAATAGAGACAGTACACAAATAAACAATTTAATACGTATACAATTTAAAACTGTGATAAGCTAAAATAATTTATCAGCTCTGGTGTTAGAAAATAGCATGAGGGCCATACTTGGATAGTATGGGCAAAGGAGGCCCGTCTGAGAAGATGAAGCTTAAAGGACTGGAATGAGGGAAATTAAGAGCGGTATAGATCATGCCAAGCAGAAGTAAGAGAATGATTGCAAACCTCATGGGACAGATATAAAATTCGAAGAATCGAAAGATGAAATGTAGTAGTAGATGAATGTAAAGAGGGAGACAGGGCTAAAATCAGATAGGGCTGGAAACCCACCTTAAAATATTTGGATATTGTTTGTAATCCAAAGGAACAAAGACATTAAAGCATTTTTGGTGGTAGAAAGTCAGAGGAGGGGAATTAACATTAGGCAAATTGATGTGTGTGGTTTTTTTAAACTTTGGCTTCCGTGGAGAATAAAATTATAGTAAAGTACAGAACAGAGGATATAAGTAATAAGGCTGTTACAGAAATGAGATAATAGTGGCTTGGATTAGGGTCAGTGGCAGTAGAGATGAAAAAAGTTAAAGTATTTGACATATGTACTGGAAGTTAGATTATTGAAAGATTTATTACATCTGGGAATAAAGGGAGAGTGATGAATTAAGATTGAGTTCAGATTTCTGGATGGGCAACTCTTGAATATTGTTGCCATTGATTGTACTGGGGAATTTTGAAAGGTGACCATGTGGATAGATAGGGGAGTCAGCATATTTGTTTTGAAAATGTCAAGTTTTAGATACTTATGAGATCTCTAAGGGACGATATCTAGTAATGTTTTGGATACACAAGGCTGGAGTCCAGGGAAGTCTGGCTGGAGACATACATTTGAGAGTTGCTAACATGTAGATTTTATTTAATGCCTATATTTAGATAAGAAAATGTAGGAAGAAAGGCAGAGAAAAAATAAGATAGTAAAGGATCAAACTCTAGGGAATTTCCATATTTCAAGTTTGGACAAAAGAGAAGAGGCCCACATAAAAATCAGAAAACAAGTGACCAGAAGTAGGAAGAAAGCCAAAAGTAGAATGAACTGAATAGTCATTGAAGAATAAGAGATGCTGGCAGCATGCATATGCAGAAGTTTTGTCTAGAAGAAGAGCAGAGAAATAGGATGTAACTGATGGTGGATGGTGTGTAGAGTTATGGGTTTAGAGTTATTTGCTCAATGTAATGAGCTGGTGAGAGCAGAATTGATGATGAAGGAGACACAGGAGATGATCAAAAGGGTATAGTCCTTAGGAAAGTGAATGGCATGAGATCCAAAAGATATGCTGAGGGCCTTTGTTAGGAAAAAAGACACCTTCATCATGGTAATGGGATTATACAAAAGAAACATAAGTATGTTTCTAATTTTGGCTGTGGGAATATGAGAATGCTGTTGTCTGATGGTTTCTAAAATGGAAAGCATTAGAAAAGATAATCCTTGAAAAATGATGGTGAGAGAATAAGAATAAGGGTTTTCATGAGATTGAAGACATTTTGAACTAGTCTTTCTTTTTTTCTTTCAGAGAAAACATGAGAAACCTAAATACCAGAATAACCTTGTAGAATTGTTGAGCAGTGATAACAGCTGCTTGAGGACTTAGATCATATATTTAAAATGCAGGCATTCTGCCTCAATACATGATTTTCTCCAGTTATATAGGGCCTATATAAGGTAGGAAGAAGAGTTCATTATAGGTATGGGTTTTGCCGCATCAGAAAAAAATGTATGGAGACAAGGGGATTGAAGGTGTTTATGAGGACATAATTATAATAATAGACATGGATAGAAAGAAAAATAGGAAGGAAGCTGATGGCTATGAAGTAGAAGGATTGGTGGATTGGACTTCAAAGAATTATTGTAAAGTAAATGTTTCAGCAAATTATCTTGACAGTTGCAGTTAGAAAACATGGTGTGGACATTTGAGATTGTAAGTAGGGTAGAGTGTGTGTTTATTTGAGAAAAAGAGAAAGATAGTGATGGTAAGAGAAGCTGAAGTGGAGTGAAGGAAAAGATTATTTTTTTATTCATTCAAAAAGTATTTCTTAAGGATTTTTCATGAGTCAAGCATTATTCTATTTGCTGAGGATACAGCACTGAGGAAAGAGCCATGATGTTACATGGATCATCTGTATGAATGTGGAAACCGCTAAGAAAGAAGATAGAAAGTGGATGTAGAGAGAAGGATCCAGGGAGGCAAAGATTAAGGGTTGAAGCAAATCACCAAATCTAGTGATTCACCAAATTATAAGCCATGGTATTATTGGCACCTAAGTAATAATATTAACAACAACAACAAAATGAACAGTGACAACAATAGCAAAAAAAATACCTAAATGATATTTATGTGCCAAGCACTGCACTGAGTATTAGCATGTATCAATTTGCTAATACCTCAAAATACCTATTAGATTGTCACTGCTATTCTATTATTCAGAGTAAATAGTGTTTGGGAGGAAGGAATGGAAGAGAATCCAGGAGCTTGGGTTGGATTAAAGGAAGTAGGAATAGAGAGGAGTGGTCAGGTGAAGACAGATGCCAGAAAAGGTCTGGAATTGTAGCAGTTACTGAAGGGAGTAAATAGGTAAGGAATGGTGAGATGATCCCTGATAGCCTTCCAGTTGAGGTGGGCAGTGGTCTCTATTGCTGGATTCATCAGGTGTATAATGGCTTCAATGACAACTGTTTCCTCTGAGAACAGGAAAGGTATAGCCAAAAATGACTGGGGCCTTTCCTCCTCCCGTCAAGAAAGGAAAAAGGTGATTCTACTAAGGAGAGAAGAGAAGGTGAACTGTTACTTGCCCCCTGTTCCTATTACTCTTAGAGCAGTTCTCCTTTTATTTATTTTTTATCTTTTAAAAGAATTTATTTATTTATTTATTTATTTATTTATTTACTTACTTACTTATTTTATTTTATTTGACAGAGAGAGCATGAGCACAAGCAGGGGGTGAGGCAGAGGGGTCCGATGCAAGGCTGGATCTCAGGGCTCTGGGATCATGACCTGAGCTGAAGGATACTGCTTAACTGACTGAGTCACCAGGACACCCCAGCAGTTCTGCTTTTAATTACTTAAGATTACAGGGCTTTCTTAGGATTTTTGTTTCAAAATTATAATGGCATGATTGAAAAACCCTGGTCTAGGGGGTCATTTAATCTTAAGAATATTCCATCCAATCCTCTTATTTTTCAGAGAAGGAACTAAGATCCCAGAGAGGAGGTGGGAATTACTCAAGGTCACACAAGGACGTCATAGTAGAGAAAGCTGTCTTCTGGCTCCCAGTCTAGTGTTCTTTACCACACCCATCTGATCCAGGTTTAGAGCCTTAACATTCTCTAGGGTAGAGAGTGCAGCAAGCTTCTGCTGGACTCTCACTCTATTCTGTGTCTGATCTATCTCCTGGTAGCAGCCCACCAGCCCATGAATTTTAAAATTCATGTTATGTTAATTATACCATAATCCCTGTCTCTGCTGACTATATTCTATTAAGAAATAATTTACTGTTTTTCAATAACCCTGGGTGTCCTCTCCTAACAGTGTGGAGAGGTGAGGCCTTCCAGCAAGCTTTGCTTGCCGTAGCAGCAGTACTGGGCTCCATACTTAGAGAACTACTAGCAGAAAGTAGTTTCCCTGATAGTTAGGAGACTCTTGGTGCTGTCATTAAAGAGAGTTCCCTCACCTTTCCCCTTCCCTATCTGCTTTCTGTTTTCTACTTTCATTCTTGTTTAAACTACACAGAAACTTCTTGTCATTAAAAATCCTAGAATGAAATGATAGGGATTCTGCTGTTTTTGTTCACTGATATAGTCCAAACATCTGTAATAGTGGCCAACACATGGTCAATAAATATTTGTTGAATGAGTAGATTATGAACAAATAAACAAATTGGTAAGATCTGGATAAACTGATACTAAAACTCTGAAATCAGAGAAGTAGCTGTGAAAGACCATGTGCTCCAACTTTCTCACTGTACACGTGGCTGAGAGTCAAGAGCCCTGTGTACTAGTCTTGACTGGACTGAAGAGATGTTGCAGAGAGAAATAACTCGCCAAGGTCACTTGTCCAAACAGACTCTGTAAATTAGATGTCAGCCATGGTATCTTGTTTGAGATTCATATGAAATTAGTTCAAAGCTCTCTTATGTATAGTGGAAGCTCTGCATCCCTCTCTACCTCTCAGAATTTTGTGTGGATTGGGGTGAATTTTGATACTGTGATTTGTTGCAAAGCTCTCTGAATTAGCTCAGTTTATGGTTTATCTTGTTATCATGTGTATAATGTCCTTATTGACCCAGACAGATAACTCATCTCCTCTCCTGGATATATCTAAATTCACATACATACAAATAAAGGTATTCATGCATCCACAGGCACACGCAAAGACATGCAAAAAACTAATCTAATATATAAAGCTTTTTCTATGTGGATCAGATTTTGTTGAAGATTTAGGGAGATGGAAGGAATTTATATTATATAAATGCAAAAAAACCCTTAATATTAGTCATGCCTGTTCTTAAAACATATTTACTATTTCTGTTAATTTGGGCTTCATATTCCCCATATCTTAATTCATACATTCTTCCCACTTTCCTTTCTTTCTTTCTCTGTTTATCCCATCCATTCTTCCCACTCCCCTTTCCTTCTCTGTTTATCCCATCTTTAGATTTCTGTTCATTACTTATAAATTATAAGAATTCCATCTTTCTTGTCACCAATTGAACTTCATGACCTGTGGTTTCATTTTCTATCCCCAGGTAGTGTATCATACTTTTTTTTTTCTAAAATAAGGCAGTTCCCTTCTCAAGATGTTCCCTTACAATGATGTTATTGGAAGATATGAGATATTTCATAGCATTTATAGAAAAGTTGAACAACAAATCCTTTGGGAGAATTCCACAAGCGTCACTTGGAAGATCTCAGCAGTAAAATCCATGGCATGACTACTTAGGTATTAATATGAATATGACTCATTGTCAGTAACACCAATCGTGTTTCTCCATTTCCAGTTTCAAATTTCCCAGAAAGTGACTGTGATTGTCCTGAACTGTAATAGTTCAATGAATTATGCTCAGGGACAGGACCATCTTGAATAGACAAGACCATGTACCCACCACTGGATATTGGAGCTCTTTCCAGGGCATGCAAAATCACTGGAGATTCAGTACCCATCCCAAGCAGTATCTTCCTCACTGCTTCTCTTAGGACTAAGCTTTATGCTCATGCTTCTCATTCATTCAAAACTATCCACTAGGAATGTGCCCATAAGTGGACCTTGGGCGCTGGAATATAAAGATAAATAAAAATGTGTGTTCTGGGGATCACTGGCATTGCTGTTGGTGATTGGAGTGAGGAACACTTGTAAAGTTGTGTATGTGATTTTAATAGGAAGGTAAAACCCTTGTAGTAACGACCTGAGTATCCAAAAGAAAACTTGCTTTAAAACTCCATTACCGGGATCCCTGGGTGGCGCAGCGGTTTGGCGCCTGCCTTTGGCCCAGGGCGCGATCCTGGAGACCCAGGATCGAATCCCACATCGGGCTCCCGGTGCATGGAGCCTGCTTCCCCCTCTGCCTGTGTCTCTGCACCTCTCTCTCTCTCTGTGACTATCATAAATAAATAAAAATCAAAAAAAAAATAAAAAAAAAATAAAACTCCATTACCCATTGTTGTGGACATCTCAGGAATGTTGTAAAGTTCTCTAGTCTTCCAGAACTGCTTTGAAAGCAACCAGCCAGTCTGTACTGAGGGCCCTCAACAGAGAAAAAGATTCAATTGACACTTGAACACCTCAGTTTTGAACTGCGCAGTTCCACTTACCTGCATATTTGTTTTTTTTTTTCATAAATACGGTATAGTATTATAAATGTATTTTCTCTTCCTTATTATTTTCTTAACAAAATTTCTTTTCTCTAGCTTACTTTATTGTAAGACTACAGCTTATAAATATGTGTTCATTGACTCTAAGTTATGGTAAGACTGCTGATCAAGAGTAGGCTATTAGTAGTTAAGCTTTTGGGGTCAAAACTTATATGTGAACCAAAGCAATCCTGAAATAGAAAAACAAAACTGAAAGTATCACAATTCCAGACTGCAAATTATATTACAAAGCTGTAGTAATCAAAACATTATGGCACTGGCACAAACATAGACAGATCAATAGAACAAAACAGAAAACTCAGAAATAAACCCACAATTATATCATCAATTAATCTTTGACAAAGCCAGAAAGAATATGCAGTGGGAAAAAGACAATCTCTTCTGCAAGTGATGTGGGGAAGATGGGACAGCTACGCGCAGAGGAATTAAACTGAACCACTTTATTACACTATTTGCTAAAATAAAATAAAAATGGTTTAAAGGCCTAAATATTAGACCTGAAACCATAAAAATCCTGGAAGAGAGCACAGGCAGTAATTTCTCTGTCATCAACGGTAGCAATATTTTTCTAAATATGTTTCCTGAGGCAAGGAAAATAAAAGCAAAGATAAACGAGAGACTACAGCAAAATAAAAAGCTTATGCACAACAAAGGAAGCAGTCAGCAAAACTGAAAGGCATCATACTGAATAGTAGAACATAATTGCAAATAACAGAGCCAATAAGGGTCAGTATCCAGAATATATAAAGAACTGATACAATTAAACACCCAAAAAACAAATAATCAAATTAAAAATGGAGAGAAGGCCAACAGGCATGAAAAGATGCTCAACATCACTCATCATTCAGGGAAATCCAAATTAGAGCCACAATAAGATATTACTGCATATTGGTCAGAATGACTAAAATTAAAAACACAAGAAACAAGTGTTGTTGGCAAAGATGTGGAGAAAAAGAAACCCACTGTTGGTGGGTATGCAAAATAGTGCAACCACTGTGGAAAACAGTAATGGAAATTCCTCAAAATG
This sequence comes from Canis lupus familiaris, assembly GCF_011100685.1. NCBI lineage: Eukaryota > Metazoa > Chordata > Mammalia > Carnivora > Canidae > Canis > Canis lupus. The sequence goes on from NC_049236.1 coordinate 11,989,723, forward strand.
TTAAAAATAGAATTACCCAATGATCCAGTAATCAAACTACTGGGTATTTACCCCAGAATACAAAAACACTAATTCAGAGGGATGCATGTACCCCTATGTTTATTGCAGCATTATTTATAATAGCTAAGCTATCAGCCCAAGTATCTATCAATAGGTAAATGGATAAAGAAGATGTGCTGTGTATATATAGAGTGCAGTATTATTCAGCCATAAAAAGAAAGGGATCTTGCCATTTGCAACAACATGGATGGATCTAGAGAATGTAATGCTAAGTGAAATAAGTCAGTCAGAGAAAGACAAATTCTGTATGATTTCACTCATATGTGGAACTTAACAAACAAATGAGCAAAAGGGAGTGAGAAAGAGAGAGAGAGAAAAAGAGAAAGGAAGAAAGAGAAAAACCAAGAAACAGGCTCTTAACTATAGAGAACAAACTGATGGTTAGCAGAGGGGAGGAGGTTGAGGGAATGGGTGAAATAGGTGAAGGGGACTAAGAGTACACTCATCTTGATAGGCATTGAATAATATATAGGATTGTTGAATTACAATATTGTACACCTGGAGCTAATATAATATGTTAACTATACTGTAATTAAAATTTTAAAAAAATTAAAAAGTTACACGTGGATTTTCGATGACCCAGAGGGCTGATGCCTCTAACCCCCACGTTGCTCAAGGATCAATTGTTGTTAGGCAAACTGAACCCACAGGTGAGGGATAGGTTTTCAAATTATATTCACCTCTTCTTACTTAAAGGGTGATATTAGGCTCTCCTTACATTTTAAAGAAGTTTTTATATTCACTTGTCCTTTAACACAAAGGAGAATTAGTCAATACATCTAATTGTGCCCTCAGAGTTATTCAAGAAATGAAAAGAAAAAGGATGTAGTAGCAACAGAATTTTCATTACAAATATGAACATTTATTGAGAACTTATTGTGTCAGACATCATGCTAATAAGCATTTTCCATACATTTACATATTTTATCCTCACAGCAATTCTGTGAATTATGTACTCTTCTAAAGCAAGGATCCTTATTACTTCATTTTACAGATGAGGAGACTAGCACTCAGATAGACTGAAGAACTTTCCAAGTCACACAGCCACTGTGTGGCAGAGCTAGCTAGCATGCAGACATTGCTCCACTAACACTTGTACTCATTACCATTATGCTAAGATGCTCCCATCTTTCCCCCTAAAGTATAGTGAAAAGAGGAAGGTATCTGAACAAGGGTTTCTAGATGCCAGTCCTAACTTCGTCAGCTCAATGTGTGACTTTAGATAAACTATTTCTTCTCTCAGAAATTAATTTTCCCTACCTGCAATTGGTGGAGCATGGGTGGAATTCTAACAACTCTTTTAATGCCAAAGTTCTATAATCCTATAAGCTCCCAAGGCATTTTTATAAAAGCCTGTGCCCTGTGAATTCTTGTTGTTCAATCATTGTACTTGAAGAGGTCCTTGGGCTGATTCTTGGGTACATAATTCGTGAGTCTTCTTCAATGCACTCTCTCCACCCAAAGAAAGTTTGCAAAGGCCACTCTTGTTCTGTCACCTAGAAGCATATGTTTACATCAAGCCATTCATTGCATGTAACTATACCCTTAATGTCAATGCCTAAAATAAATAAAATAAATGTATAATGACTGATCTGGGTCTGGTAAAATGCATTCCACTTAAAATAACAAATCTATATCGGAATATTTAATACTGGTTTGGGGCAGAAGGTTTCAGCTGGAGATTGAAATTCAGATTGCTGGCAGACAGTCCATTTTCTATATAGTCCTCTAGCTCTGGGAGGGATTATTTTATGGGGGAGCAGAGAAGAGTTGGGAAACAGCAGTCTGTGTGCCTTTTATTATACAGTTGATAGGAAAAGTAGTCTTAGCCATATTTAGAGGTGAATATTCAGTTATTTCAAAGCTATAAAACCTATTCTTATCCCTGGAGGGCCTTCTGTAGTCCACTGGAGCCTAGAGGGACCTACCATGGGAGAGGAGATTTGGAGTTTCCTGAGCTTTCTTTCTATAGTTTGGGGGCTTGGGGTGAGTGCATGGAGACAGTAGGAGTGCAACAGAAAGCTTTTGGTCTTGGATTTAGAACACCTTGGTAGAATCCCAGTTCTGCGACTTCTAAGCTCTTTGTAACATTGGTCAAGTTATTTAGATTGTATGATCCTCTACTCTTCTTCAACTATAAAGTGGAGAAAAAGATCCAAGGAGTAGGTATCTGTGAAAAGAAGAAGAAAGGAGAACAGATATTTTAGTAAGCATCTTCTACACCCTGGTGCTTCTTTCCACCTTCCTGATCTATGAAATAAGATAATTATACCCATTTCTCCATTTCTTGTTTGATGATGTTCATTTCTTATAAACATGAATCATACCCTGCCCTCAGGGTGATCCAGGCTAATGTAGGATTCAAATAGACTACTAAGTAATTTAAATGTGACTTAAAATGTCACAATTCAGACACAAGGGGACTAGTAGATGCAAAGGAATGAGCTTTGAATTGTATCATGAGGACTTAGAAAATGCCTCCCAGAACAAGAAGCATGAGCCTAGAATATTCTAGCTTAGCGTAGAAATATTTAGCAGATGAAGAAAAGGGAGAAGGTGCTTCAGGCAGAAGAAAGAAGGGATCAGGATAAGTTATATCCTGGAGATGTGCTGTTGCGTGGCATGTTCATGACACAGTGAGGAATCCCCAGTTGGTTAAGCATGTGTTAGTGGAACAGTGAGGGCCTACATCAGCCTGAAACCAGGTAACTGAAGTATTTGAAAGCCAATTTCAGACTTTATCTTATAAGTAACAGAGAGTCAACATAGTTTTGTTTTCAGTGGAAGGGAGATTGTGATGAATTTGCATCATACATAGGTGAGTGGTAGAGATATAGGGGTCTAAAGGTTAGAAGTCAGAAGAACGTGAATCAAATATAACATGTTTTGCTGGGTGACCACTGGCAACTGGCTTAAACTCTACCTAAATTTCTGAGGGCTTTGAAATGAAGTGTAGAATCTTCTTCATAAGACAAATGGCAATTATTGATTCCACAAGGATTTGGGGGGAGGAGTCTCCTAGGTGTAGAGCCATCTGCTGGGAAATGTATGCAGAGATACGGAGTAAATGTATGCAGAGATAGGGAGTAGAGAAGTGTTAGAATGTTGGCTCTTTAAGGGCTAAGTCAGCATATTTTAGAATTCAAGACCTTGAGAAATTCTTTTCTGCATTTTGGGTTGTGGTTGTCCCCTTCTGCACAGCTGAGGAGGTGACTTCTGAGGTCTTTATTGCTTTAACATTCTGTCTTCACCTTTCAGACTTGTTCCCAAACCTTTTCTTGTAGGTGGTCTATTCAAAATCTAGTCTTTCAATCATAGCTTCACTCTTACCCTTAACCCTCTTACCTGTCTGGAAATGTTTGCAATACAATGCACGTATCATCGCAAGAAGCCAGGGTTAAAAGAGGTCTTTCTCTGTTTTGCATAAAAGCATTACTATAAATAGACAGAAACCATAAGCCTCCAGCAGTGGATACATTTCTGAGTTCTCAATCTGGGGCCCCAAAGACAGAAACAGTTGGATTACTACTAAAAGGAGCTGAAAGTGCTGAGGGCTATTGACTTTACTGTATAAACAGGAAGTCAGTGCCAGGAAGTTGTTTGCATGTTCTTAAACTAAGCCATGTAGAATCAGACATGAATATCTCAGAACTGCTAACTACAGATGATCATGACAGGATAGGAATCTGAATCATGAGTCAGAGGGCAGGACCCCAGGCCTAGAATCGATCTTACAAAAATATTTTCATGTCATTTTGCATCTCAGTGGTAGGTTTATGGCTGACATGGGAGAGAAGTAAGAATAAGAGATAGAAGCTTGTTTTATTTATTTTCTTTTTTAAAAGATTTTCCTTATTTTTTCATGAGAGACACACAGAGAGAAAGGCAGAGACACAGGCAGAGGGAGAAGCAGGCTCCATGCAGGGAAACTGATGTGGGACTTGATCCCAGGACCCTGGGATCACGACCTGAACTGAAAGCAGACGCTCACCCAGGTGCCCCAGAAACTTGTTTTAATGGAAACAGACTTAGAGTCAGAAGACTCAGGTTCAAGCTCCAATACAATAATGTACAAGGTGTATACATGTGCCTTGTGAATTCTTGTTTTAATGGAAACTTTTAACAACTCAGCTAATATTTTTGAGCCTAGATTTTTTTTATTTGTATGACGGGTGCTATAATAATACTTACTTCATGGGGAGGGGGTTATGAAGCTTACTTTTGAAATGTATTCTTTCATTTATTCATTAAATTGATTCAACAAATACATGCTAAGATCCTATTATGTGTCAATAACTGTACTGGCATTAGAGATGCAACAGTGAACAAGATGTACAAATTCTAAAATTAAAAATATAAAAGCACAAGTCAGATGTTAATATTTTATTTTATTGTAGTGGGTTCAGAAATTTTATTTGCTGCTCATAGACAAGATGTAATATCTTCCTTTCTGTAAAACATCTCTGGTCTTCCTCAAGATTTCAGTGTGCTAGAAAGCTTGAAATTAAAAGCAAAAACAAACAAACAAACAAAAAGTAACACTGAATTATTCCATACCAGCAACTTAATCCTATGCCATAACCAAACCATCCCTTTATGTATACATTGCTCTTTAGTAAAATTATCTGATCTTTCAGATTCTGCTTCCTTATCCTTCTTTCCTCCTCCCTTCAAAACCAGTATCTGGTGTATTGATCTTATGGCAAAAGGAACACTAGAACTTTGAATCCATAGGGTGTTCTCTGAATCATCCTTGATCTTGGCTATGAAATGGGAGGTCTGGGTTGCTCCTCAGACAGGACACCATCAAGGTGTACCAGGTCATCTGTCATCTGTTATAGTCATCTGAGGTCATCTGTTATAGTTAACTTGGGCTGCTATAACAATTACAATAGACTAGCTGGCTCAAACAGCAAACGTTTTTTTCTTATAGTCCTGGAGGCTAGATGCCCAGGATCAAGGTGCTGGCTGATTAAGTTTTTGGTAAGAATCTGCTTCCTGATTTTTCAGGAAGCCACTATTCTTGCTGGTGTTCATATTTTGGAGACAGAGATCATCTCTCTCATGTCTTCCCTTATAAGGGCACTAATACCATTCACGAGGGTTCTATCCTCATGCCCCACTTCCAAATATTATCACATTGGGAATTTGAGCTTCAGCATTTTAATTTTGAGGGGAACACAATCATTCAGTCCATAATAGTATCTGCTTATAATGCCTACTGTTGGTGATCTTCTTGGTCCCTCTTTCTTTCTCTCTTAATTGATCAGAGCTTTCAAATCTTCTCTAGAAAACATACCCTCATGTGGTCTGTCCCAGGTAGTTTGCCCTGCCATGAGGACCTGTCATTAGCAAACTCCCAGCCAGATTCTCGGTTAACTGTTAAGTTCTCTTGTGGTGAAATATGGGAATTCCTAATTCTTGTTCATATCCCACAGGAACCAAGTTTTTGTTATAGGGGTAGCCTAGAAGAAGTCTGTTTTATAAGTCCTAAATTGAAAATAGAATACCCTTTAGGCTGTTTCTTTCATACATTTTTAAGGTGTCTTTAAAATCTCACACCTCAAACAGACATGCACATAACTAGTAAATTTCACATTGTCAGGAATCAGGATTTGAACTCAGGTCTCTATAACTCCAAAGCTCATGCTTTTAATAATTATCCTACATAGCAGTTGCTTCTTTTCCATGGGGTGTATACTCCAAGGCCCCCAGTGGATGCCTGAAACCACAGATAGTATCATAGTATCAAACCCTATAAATATTATGTTTTTTCCTATACATGCATACCTATGATAAATTTTAATGATTTAAGATAGACTCAGTAAGAGATTAACAATGACAATAAAATAGAACGATCATAACAATATGATCATATATATGTGTGTATATGTATATAAAATGGACTATTACTCAGCCTTCAAAAAGAATGAAATCATGGATAGAACTGGGGTGTATTATGCTGAGCACAATAAGTCAATCAGAGAATGACAAATACAATATTATTTCATTCATATGTGGAATCTAAAAAACAAAACAGGAACATAGGGGAAGGGAGAGAAAAATAAGATGAAATCAGAGAGGAAGACAAACCATAAGAGACTCTTAACTCTAGGAAACAAATTGAGAGTTGCTGGAGGGGAAGTGGGTCGAGGATGGGGTAACTGGATGATGGGCATTAAGGAGGGCACTGGATGTAATGACCACTAGGTGTTATATTCAACTGATGAGTTACCGAACTCTGTATCTGAAATTAATGATATACTACTATATGTTAACTCATTGAATTTAAATAAGTTTAAAAAGTTATATGAATGTGGGGTCTCTCTCTCACACACACATACTCTCTCTCAAAATATCATATTGTATAGGCATACCTTGGAGGTATTACAGATTTGATTTCAGACTACCATACTAAAGCAAATATTCACAATAAAGCAAGCCAAATGAATTTTTTGGTTTCCCAGTGCATATTAAAGTTATATTTACACTCTGCTGTCATCTGTTAAATGTGCAATAGCATTATGTCTAAAGAAAAACGATGTACATTCCTTAATTTAAAAATACTTTATTGGTAAAAATGCTAACCATCATCTGAACTTTCAGGAAATCATACTCTTTTTGCTCGTGGAGGACCTTGCCTCCATGTTGATGGCTGCTGTTGGATCAGGGTAGTGGCTGCTGAAGGCTGGGGTGGTTGTGGCAATTTCTTAAAATAAGACAGCAATCAAGTTTACTGCTTCAAGTGACTCTTTCATGAACTATTTCTCTGTAGTGTGCAAAGTGGTTTGATAGCATCCTACCCACGGTTGAACTTCTTTGAAAATTGGAGTTGATCTCAATCCTGCCACTGTTTTATCAAAGGTTTATGTGCTATTCTGAATCTTTTGCTGTCATTTGAACAATCTTCACAGCATCTTCACCAGAAGTATATTCCATCACAAGAAACCACTTTCATCCATAAAAAAAACAATTCATCTGTTCAGATTTTATCATGAGATTGCAGTAGCTCATTCCCATCTTCAGACTCCACTTCTAGTTCCAGTTCTCTTGCTCTTTACACCACATCTGCAGTTACTTATTTCACTAAAGTCTTGATCCCCTCAAAGTCATTCATGAGAGCTGAAGTAAACTTCTTCCAAACTCCTGCGAATGTTCATATTTTGACCTCTTCCCGGGAATCATGAATGCTCTTAATGTCATCGAAAATGGTGAATCCTTTTCAAATTTTCAATTTACTTTTCCCAGAGCCATTAAAGGAATCACTACCTATGGCATCTATAGTTTCATGAAATGGATTTCTTAATTAATAAGACTTAAAAGTTGACATTTCTGTTTGATCCATGGACTGCAGAATGGATGTTTTGTTTGCAGTCATGGAAACAATATTAATCTCATTGTACGTCTCCATCAGCACCCTTGGTGGACCAGATACACTATCAATAAGCAGTAGGGCTTTGAAAGAAATCTTTTTCTGGGCAGAAGGTCTCAACAGTAAGCTTAAAATACTCAGTAAACCATGTTGTAAACAGTTATGCTACCATTCAGACTTTGTTTTTCCATTTATAGAGCATAGGAAGAGTGGATTTAGCATACTTTTTAAGGGCTTTATGATTGTCAGAATTCAAAATGAGCTTTGGCTTCAAATTAAGGTCACCAGATGCATTAGCCTCTATCAAGAGAGTCAGCCTGTCATTTGAAGCTGTGCTACCAGGCATTGACTTCTCCTCTCCATCTATGATAGTGCTAGATGGCCTCTTCCAGGATAAGGCTGTTTTGTCTACATGGAAAATCTGTGGTTTACAGTAGCCACTTTCATTAATGTTTTTTAGCTTTGTCTTCTGGATAACGCTGCAGCTTCTGTCAGCACTTGATGCTTCATCTTGAACTTTTATATTAAACCTCATGGACCAGTGTCTGCTAGCTTCCAACTTTTCTTCTGCAGCTTCCTCACCTTTCTCAGCCTTCACAGAATTGAAGAGAATCAGGGCCTTGCTCTGGATTAGGCTTTGGATTGAGGGAATGTTGTGGCCAATTGTTTTATCAAGACCACTAAAACTTTATCCATATCAGCAATAAGATATCCATAATAGCAATAAGCCTATTTCATTTTCTTTTCAAATGTATGTTCACTGGAGTAGCACTTTTAATTTCCTTCAAGAATCTTTCTTTACATTCACAACTTGGCTGTTTGGTGCAAGAGGCCTAACTTTTGGCCTGTTTTGGCTTTCAATATACTTTCCTCACTAAATGTAATCATTTTTAGCTTTTGATTTCACATGAAAGACATGCAACTCTTCCTCTCACTCAAACACTCAGAGTCCATTTTAGGGTTATTAATTGGCCTAATTTCAATATTGTTATGTCTTAGGGAATGGGGAGGCCTTAAGAAAGAGAGATACAGAGGAACTCCTGGCCAGTGGATTTGTCAGAACACACACATTTATCAGTTAAGTTTGTTATCTTATGTGAGCATAATCCATGGCACCCCAAAACAATCACAATAATAACATCAAAGACCACAGATCATCATAACAAATATGATAATGATGAAACATTTGAAATATTTCAAGAATTACCAAAATGTGACAGAGAAACACAAAGTGAGCAAATGTTGTTGGAAAAATGACACCAATAGACTTGCTTGATACAGGGTTGCCCCAAACCTTTAATTTGTTAAGAAAAAACAAAAACGACAACCACAATACCGCAATATTCTTGAAGTACAGTAAAGTGAAGCAGGATAAAATGAGATATGCGGTATTGTACTCACCTTTCCTCTTGCAATGTTGTGAGATGATAAAATGCCTATGTGATGAAGTAATTTTAATGATGTAGCTATTGTGACATAGCATTAAGCTGATTTTGACCTTCTGACCATGCATCAGGAGGATCATCTTCTTCCAGACTGATTAACAGCAGGTAACTAAAACCATGGAAAGTGAAACTGCAGATAAAAGCATGGTCTACTGGGTAGAGAAGTCTCTTTGGAAGCATATACTAGTATTGTTAGGTTCACATTCTGATAGATACTTCGAACTGAAAAGTATCTTAGAGGTCATTGTTTCATTCTTAATTTGAAAAATTAGAAAAGACCCATAGATGAATGATTCATTTAGGGTTTCACAGAGCCTGTGGGCTTCTGGGTTTTCCTTCATCTGGGCACTGAGAAGCTCATACATACAAGAAACTCTCACCTGGGCCCCAGTGCTTTCCCTCCTCTGTCAATAGCAATTTGGACTTGAATGTCAACTCTAGCACTTACTAATTGAGACATTTACTGAAATCTTCTAAGCCTCAGCATCCTCATCAATAATATGGAGAATATCATATCCTAACTTGTATTTATTAGGATAAAAGGAGAATAACCATATAAAATGCCTAGCACAGAGAAGAAACTCAATAAATAGTAGAGTCTTTCTTTCCTGATTCTTTGTTGTTACTTCCTGGAGGTCTCCTAGCTGCTGACTTTGAAATCATGCCTACTGTGTCAGTTGAGCCCTGCCTACTCTGTGAACATTGCCTGATTCCCTGGATTTGGCCCATTGTCAGCTTGGACTTATGATCCCTAATCCCATTGTGAACGTCTGGGACCCTAAGCTGCCTGTTGTGACTTCTACCCTAGCAGATGTTTTCTTATCCCTTTCTACCAGCTGTTCAGTCTTGTTAGAGTTTTATGCCTCTTGACTCATTGCCAGTCCGAACTTAGTGACCTTAAGATCTGTGATGGTTATTATGATGCACCAACCATATTCCCCTTCAAGGAAGACTTATTGCCCCACCTCCTAGGAGTGTTTTCAGCAGACAGACTTCAGCTGTAAGCTATAACACAGGCCACAGTTATGCCTCTTCCTAGGGATTCCACATCAAATAACTGATTCATGGAGGCCCAATTTGGAACAACTCTCAAAGACCATTCTAGCTCCATAGCTCCCCAATGGTATATAGCTGAGACTGCCCTTGGGCTTGCATCATGACTCAGTTTTCCCTCCATCCTCTCCTCCTTCCATCCCTGCCCTTCCGTAAGCATTGATCCCAAGGTACTCCATATACATCTTGAGTGCTAATATCGATTTCAGTTTCTGCTTTATGAGTCTATGAAAAAGGTCCCCTCAAACTGCTCCCATTTCCTATCACTGTGAATTCTGATTTTGCCTGATAGATCCTGGACTGTTATTGCTGGCACACTAGACTGAGTGTGTGTGTGTGTGTGTGTGTGTGCGCATGTGTGTGTGTGCATGTGTGTGACTGTGTATGTGTAAAAGACAGATGAACACTCTTGCTGGTCTGGTATCAAAAAAGCCAAAGCTACAGGGAGAACTTTTCATAACTTTCTGCTCCTAGATGGTGTTTTAGAGAAGTTAGCAATCAGTTGGGCTTTAATCTTGAACAACCCTCTGTTCTTCTTGTGTGAGCCTTACTCTGACAGGTCCTGACACTAGGAACACAGGTTAAATTAGACCTACTTTTGTCCTGAAAGTGTCATGATCTAGGGTGAGAGGCAGGTATTATATAAATAAATTATAGTAAGGAATGGTTAAGTGCAATGAAAGAGATACTTCCTATCCTGAGGAACTTAGATTATAACGTTTCCTGGCAGACTCATTCTAATGATGAAACTAAGTCACATCACACAATGCCTGGCACAGAGGAGACAATTATTGAATCAAATCATCTTATTTTGCAGGTTAGGAGATTGGGGGCCTAAAGCATTGAGTGACTTGCTTATGATCCCATAGAACGTAATGGCCCAGCTGAGACTAGAACTCAAGTCTCTAGATCCACACTCTATGACTTTTTTGCACCATGCACTTTGCCTCAAGAAGGTAAAGTGTGTGTGTGTGTGTGTGTGTGTGCATGCATGTACACGTGCATACATGCACACACACACTCTATCTGCTAGTATTGTTTTCAGACCTAAACTGGGAAACTGGCTGCCTCCCTTACAATTTAAGCACACTGTATATGTGGTTTCAGGCTGTGTTTTGGAGGCTCCTTTGTTTTTTACTAAAATGAGCCCAGCAGCTGGGCAGTATTTCTGTTCCCACATCATATTCCCCCTTCACGCTTAGTGGAATGGCAGAGAAGCATCAGACCGCAGCAGTGACATTTATATGAAAAGAACCCATTGTGTCCTTTGTAAGGAATAGCACATAGCTCTAAGCCATACTGCTTTCCCATTTGCCTTCCTCTGGGAGGCCCTGGCAAGAGCTTGGCCCGCCGGAGGGAGCTGCCTGAGTCCTCATGCCGGAAATTATATTCCGTAATTAAAATCAATAGCAAAACAGACACACAGCAGAAAGGTCATAGAACACAACAGAAAACCATTGAGTAGCATATTGCCAGGTATCAAAATAGATTTTTGAACTTTTGTTTAATCTGCAAATGCCGAAAGCCATCCATGGGTGAGAGGCAGTGTGCCCCAAACCCTAGCCTCACCTAGGGAAGGGTTTAGCTAAACAAGCCTCCTGCTTAAATCCTTCAAAGCCCAGCCTCTTCAGTCCAGCAGTGCTCCTTTAAAGTCTCTGACTACCTTCACATTATTAAGCCAGTGGACTCCTCACCCTGGAGATCTGTTCACAGCCTGTGTCCTGAAGCCCTCACCTTAGCCTACCCAGGGCTCCATTCCTTACATGCCTCTTGGAATCTCTGCTTTCTGACCTATTGGTGTGACTATACCACACTTTTCTCTTTATATATGATAATTGATGTTACTTTTCTGGCATTTTTCCATTCTTCTCATATCTCAGGCTGTTTCAGCCCTGGTCTAAACCAGCTCGGTCTCTGGGATTTTTTTTTTTCTACTGCAGCCTTGTGTCTTCCTTGTTCAGAGAACTAGGGCTCAGGCATAACTTCCCCTTCTCCCCTCCATATGCATTCCCCAGTGAAATCTTCCTCCTCATTCAGCTATAACATGTATGCTAATCTTCTGTATGTGCCAATCATGGAGCCGGGGGTATTCACATATTATGTTTAATTCCTACAGATTATAGTTAACCCCATAGCCACTCATTTTACAGATGATCTTTTTTTTTTTTTTTAAGGCAACTTTTTTTTAATAGTATACAGTAAACTTTAAATTACAAGCAGCCTACTCAAAAACAAGTATGGAAGAATTAGAAAATATAATTACTCCTTAGAGAAAAGCCACAAATTAAACTACCAGCAGAGCGGACTTGAAAGGTTATCTGTGAATATTTTCAATCGCAAGAAGAAAGCTTCAAGGAAAGGGGACTTTTTATAAAGTTATACCTCCACACCAGAGAACAAGGATGTAAAAGAAGTACCCTACCTCTACCCACCCCATCCCTGCAGCTAGGAAAAGAAACATCCCTTTGTTTTAATAAACGGGAGAGTCTGTGGAAAGCAAGGCAGGCATCCCAGCTTGAGGACCAGAGGAAAGGGACTAAATACCTTCAGGTTTCATTCCTATGGAAAGAATGATGTGGTGGAGATTCTTAGAAATGCAAAAACTAGATGTGTTAGGTAACTGGTACAGATGATCTTAGAATGAAGTGATTTGTGATACTCCAGCAAGTCAGTGACAGAGCCAGAATTCAAATCCATGTCTGCTGTCTCCCAGACCAAGGTTGCTCCACAACAGCAGAGCTATCTTGTCCTTGCAGAAACAAACATAAAAATACAACATGCTGTATTTTTCAAACGGGTGGAATAATATGTCCACTGAGTCATGAGGTCCACAGTGGGAAAGTGCCTAAACAACAGGCATGAAAGACTTTAAGACTTTTCTGCAATCCTAAAGGTAGCAGACCTTGTTAAATTTTTGCTTAGGACCAAAATCATTCTCATTTTTAAACACTGGACCCTAGGCAAATACCCTTTGGCTTTGAGACATTCATGGTGGCCCCCCAGAGGGTCCATCCAGTAGCCTCAGTAAGTTCAACTTTGGTTTGTTTTTAAACTTTTTATTGAAATATAATATGCAAACATAAAAGTGCACATATAAATATACGGCTTGATGAATTTTCAGTCTGAATATGCCTATGTAACCAGCATCCTAATTAAGAAACAGAACATTACCAGAATCTCAGAAGCCCTCTTTGTGTTCCGCTCCCCCAAGGATAACCATTATCCTGACTTAGTCCCACAATTTATTTATCTGTTGTATTGGTTTTTTGTTTGTTTTTTTTTTTTTGTTTTTTTTTGTTTTTTATTTATGATAGGCACACAGTGAGAGAGAGAGAGGCAGAGACACAGGCAGAGGGAGAAGCAGGCTCCATGCACCGGGAGCCCGACGTGGGATTCGATCCCGGGTCTCCAGGATCGCGCCCTGGGCCAAAGACAGGCGCCAAACCGCTGCGCCACCCAGGGATCCCTATCTGTTGTATTGTTGATGGCACTTGGGTACTTCCTATTTTTGTATATTACAAATAGTATTGTAGAATATTATTGAAGAAGTCTTTTTGCACATATATATGCATGTATTCTATTGGGGATATAAAAGAATTGGTCAGCCATCAAGTATATGTATTGTGTTAGTTTCCTGTTGTTGCTATAACAAATTACCACAAACTTAGTGGCCTAAAGCAATACAAATTTATTATCTTACAATTCTGTCAGTAAGAAGTCCAAAATGAGTCTTATGGGGTTAAAATTAAGGTGATGACAGGGCTGGCTCCTTCTGGAATCTCCAACAAGAAATCTGTCTCCTTGTCTTTTCTACCTTTTAAAGCTACATTCCTTGCACCTTCGTCTCATAGCTCCTTCCTCCTTCAAATCTTTCTTTGCTTCTGTCTTTACAGTGCCTTCTCTCTTACAAGAATCGTTGTGATTACATCAGGTCCTCCCAGATAATACAGAATAATCTCCCCCTCTCAAGATCCCAATTTAATCACATCTGTAAAGTATTTTTTGCTGTACAGGGTAACATTTGTAGGTTCCCGTGATTAGGATGTGGACATCCTTGAGGAGTCTGACATTCTTCAGCCTGCCACAGTTATGTTCCACTTTATAAATATTGTCCGTACTACCAGGTCATACTCCTACCAGCAATATAGGAGAATTCCGGTTGTTCCACATCCTCATCAACTCTTGATCTATTCCATCCTTTTCACTTTGCCCAGCTTTTCTTCCCTGTCTAGCTCAAAACTATTCTGGAAAGTCACACTTTCTGTATCAACAGTTATGCCCGTGCCCTCCCTTTCCCTCTCTAAGCACAGTAATTCTTCCTCATTGCTATTTCTGTTAAGAAGGGACATTTTAAAAAATGAGTTCTACCCTACAGCGAAATGGGAAGCCTTATGAGGTGATAAACATTTTGTCACTAAAGGTATTCAAGCATATGCTAGACAAACGTTTGTAGGAAAACTGTAGAGGCAAATTCAATATTGGATAGAGGTGTTCCCTTAGCAAGCCAGAGATTGAAAGGACTTAGGTTTTGGTTTTGACTTCCCTATTTACCACATAGCCACAAGCAACTTCCTTAACTTCTGTGAGCTTCAGTTTCCTTATTTTTACACCGAGAGTATTACTACGTGCATTTGCTGTGATGATAAAATGCCACCTCCTCTGAGTTACCTAGTCCCATAACCATTTCTGTATCATGGGGATATATATTTTTAAACACAGTTGCCTATACTTTTATTATAGCACTGATCACATTGGACTGTAATGAAATACTACTTACTGCTTCTTGCATGAGTCTTCAAATTCTACAAAGGCTGCTATTTTATAGGGTGTGTAATAATGTATTTTCTGTGCTTAGTAGAATAAGTGGCACATGGTAGGTGTGCAACAAAGGCATGAATCTTATTTCCATCATGGGACTGGTCTGAGAATCTAGTATGGTATTGGCTAAAAACACTTTTAAAATTTCAGAACACTTCCAAGATGCATTGTGTCATTCCTGTCATTAATATCTTGTTGGTCCAGGCGGTAAGTCTCTGGGTCCGTCACTGAAGCCAAATGGAGCACCCTCATCAAGGAAGGATTATGAGAAGGGAGTGACATCTGTCCCATCTGAATTTCTCTTTGAGGAACATGGGGTGTTCTCTACAGGACACTATTTCTGCCTCTCTGAAGAGTAGCTCTAATTACTGGTGATAATTAGTTGCAATTTAAGGTCCTCCGGGCAATTTGTGGAAGTGCAAATTGCATCTAGGCTCTCTAGGATTTGATGTTCTTTCCCTTGATGTCTCATACCATCTCTCTTCCTGTGAAATAGGAGCCAAAGAAGGAAAAGGTGCCTGAATGGGGCCAAAACCTAAAGGTCAGCTTCACAAAGGGCCTCCTTTGCACTCTCCTCTGCAGAATAAACCTCAAGTGCCATTCAGGTGGCTGCAAACATTTGAGCAGTCAGAGAAGGAGCCATTTATTCTTTCATTCCTTTGACAAATGTTTGAGAGTTTTCTCTGTGCTAAGTGCTGATGATGCAGAGGTGGGCACATGTGGGCCATGCCCTTAAGTTCCTCACAGTCTAGTGGAACAGATAGATAGGAAAATAGACAACTGCGAGATAATCAGATGATGATGCCAGAAAGAAAAATAACAAACAGGAGTGACAATGACAACTACCACTTAATGCCCAGATAATAGCCTAAATATTCTACATTTGTTTTCTCTAATCTTTATAATAGCCTTAAAATATCAAAATTCCCTTTTTTAAGTTGAGGAAAATGAGGCTCAGGGAAGTAACTGGAAAGTTAGAGGCAAGTTTGGTGAGGTAACTGAAGTGAAGGAAGGACAGGAAGGCTCTCTGAGCCTGAACTCACAGAATGTTTGGATAAAGAGACGGCTAAGCTGCAAGGTGAACTTGAGAAAATCAGCCCAACAAACCTGTCCTGGACTTGCTTTCTCATCTTTTGCTCTGCATTTACCAGGTTCCACCCTCAGAACATCATCCTTTACCTTAACATAAAGAGTTAGAGAATAGAGAGTTCTGTTACATGGAATGTTTCCCATCATCTTTTTATGCTTTCAGTTACGTTGAACACATCTTAGAGATTAGCACTATTGGCAGCTGCCCCTGTGGCCCTCCTCTTGATCAAAATCTGGCTTGACTTTGAGCTGATCTCTTACCTTCTAAAATTGGAGTAATGGGGATCCCTGGGTGGCTCAGCGGTTTGGTGCCTGCCTTTGGCCCGGGGCGCGATCCTGGAGTCCCAGGATCGAGTCCCATGTCGGACTCCTGGCATGGAGTCTGCTTCTCCCTCTGCCTGTGTCTCTGCCTCTCTTTCTCTCTCTACGTCTATCATGAATAAATAAATAAAATCTTAAAAAAAAAATAAAATAAAATTGGAGTAATGATAATACTGCTGCCCCTAAATCCAGCCTCCTTTACTGCCAGTTTCCCTAGGGACAGACTGTGCTAAGCATGTGGGCCCAATGGAAAAGGTTATTATTCTTCATGGGTTGAAGTTTTCAGGTTTCCTATTTCCAGCTCCTCTGCCCCTGCTTTGGGCTTTAGAGTACATCAGACCTGGGGAGTGGTTTCTCCTCTATTGGAGGCATAAAGCAAACAACAGACAACCACAAACCAACAAACCATTGGCCTTCCTTTCCTTTTCTGTGCTAAGACAGAGAAATACCATTTGGAGGATAGGGACCTTTGGTATGACAGGTGCCTTTGTCTGGAGGAATAAAGAATGATAGGTCAGGGCCCAGAGGGGAGAAAGCAAAGGACTCCTTGCTTAGGGCTAGTTTCAGGCTCTGATTGTGAGACATGAAGGCAAAGCAGTTCTTAAATGGAAAGGGAGCAAGGACATTTGAAAGAAGCCCTATTTAAGAATAAAAATGAACAGATGATACCTTCTATTTCCTGAGCATTTTTAAGGCGCCAAGCACTCTCATATAATCTTTGCATATTTTATTTACCACAATCCTCAAATAACTCTATGAGATACAGATTATTTTACCCATTTTATAGACAAAGAAACAGGCTCAGAGACTTTAAGATGTTACAAAATCACACAGCCAGTTAACTATAGAGCTGGGGCTTTAATCTAGGTCCCTCTAACTCAAAGGGTTATGTTCTTTTCACATGGTGTGCTATTTCTGTTCCTATGGGATTAGTCATTCCAGATAAAAATGATTTAAAGTTACTGAATATACCTTGGAAGTTTCCAAAGCACAATCCTTTTTGTTGTTTTAAATGAGTTGTTTGTTTTACATTCCCTTGAGTTTGGAGGTAATATGTAGTTAATGAATGAATTAAATAATTGATTAAACCCATTTTTCTATTAACATTATAATAGTACTTCCATTAATATGAAAATATGAATGTGTCTCAGAGAAGTTTCCTTTGACATTATAATGACTATATTAAAATTTCAAATATAATAATGAAATTCTAATTGTTTTAGAGAAACAATTAAAAAAGGCTATATATAAATGCTCTGAAAGAACTATGGGATGTTCATGAAGTACCAAAGAGGAATTTTTAGAGAAGTTGTTATGAAAAAAAAAAGCACATAATTTTCATTAAAGTGGGCTGTAATTGCAAAATAATAATCATTTAAAGAGAATCTTTTCTTTGAAGTATTATAGTGAACAAAACAAGAATTGGCAGGTTAAAACACAATGTGGCAATTGAGACAAAGTAGTATAATCCAAATTCAGGCTTATTCATAGCTTTTCATGACCTTCTTTAAGTAGGTATGCAGGATATATTCAATTTGTCCCTCCTGATCTTCTCTCCATCCTTTTTCCATACTATTTTACACTTCTTCACCAGGCCTGCCTGTGTGGATTACATCAACAGTCTCCCTTGACCTATGATTTCTCTTAGGTTCCAGTCAATCAGGGGTGCCATTAAAAGACAGACGGAGGGAGAAATGTAAAGTTGTGTCATGTATTTCTCCAGTTTTCACCCTGAGGAGTGGTACTGGCTGCCTATGTCCTTTGTCACTTTTGTAATTGGTACTCAACACAGCTTCTCAGCTTCCCAGGTCTGGTAACCATTCCTTCCCCTCTTCCCTTCCTGCCTCCAGGTGGTATCTGGCCTCTGGGTGCAACACTATCCATCTGGTTTTTCTGCACTCTGCTTCCACCTTTGAAAATAGTCTTACATTAAACTGTCTTATGCATTAGCTTGTTTGAGTGTGCCACCTTGTTTCCTGCTGTGACTCTTGAGTTTTAACCAGGTGTTGGTGTTTTGTTTACTTGTTTGCCTTGGTTTTGGTTTTGGTTTCTTTGGGTTTGTTTTCACAAAATCATGAAATTGTCTCGAGTCAAGTACTAAATTTTAAGCAAGTCCCGTCATCTTTCTGGACTTTAGTCATACTATCTTTAAATTGAGGATAAAAATTTCTATATCACAGGTTTTTATGAAGATTAAATAAAGTAAACTGGTAAAGCATTTAGCACAATTATTGGCATATAGTAGATGCTTTGAAAATACTGGTTTCTTCTTCCTTTCTTTTCTTAGTTGCTTAGTATTTTAAGCTTAGTACTTTATTTGTCAAAGGATAATATATGATTTGGGGGAAGTGATAGAGCAGGCAAAGTTTTGGTAAATGTGACAATGAGTTTTTAGGCACTGGAAATATTTAAGCCCAGGTTGGGAGCTACTTGGCAAAGTGCTAATTCTGGGAACTAAACTGAAAAGCCAGTCTAGATGAATGGAGATTTCAGCCCCTTCTCCATTATGAAAACCCAGCTCTACCATTTTTGAAGCAGGAATCAATTACTTAGATAGGATTCTCTTGTAAGTGCCCACATTGCAAGGGGTAAGATTTCAAAGTGATCCTGTTTCTGGGCCTACTCACACATTCTCAGCTGGTTTCTCTACCATCCCTTGAAGAGAACATTAAAAGTGGCCTTGCTGAATGAAATAAGCCAGACTGACAAAGACAAATATTGCATGGTATCACTTATATGTGGAATATTTTTTAAAAAATTGAACTCATGTGGTTCCTGGGTGGCCCAATTAGTTAAGTATACAACTCTTGATTTCAGCTTAGGCCATGATCTTAGGGTTATGGGATCAAGCTCCACATTGGTCTCCACACTGGGTATGGAGCCTGCTTAGCATTCTTCCCCCCTGCTACTCCCCCTGCCTCTCTCCCTCTCTTAAAAAAAAAAAAATGTACTCATAAAAACAGGGAGTAGAAAAATGGTTGCCAAAGAGAGTTTGGCAAAAGGGTACAAACTTTCAGTTACAAGATGAATAAGATCTGAGAATTTAATGTTCAACATAGTGACTATAGTTGATAATACTGTGTTGTACAATTGACATTTCCCATGGCAGTATGGAAATTAAATGTTTTCATTGAAAAAAAAAGAGGTAAAAATGTGAGGTGATAGATGTGTTAATTAACATAGTGGTGGGAATCCTTTCACAATATATACAGGTATCAAATCATTACATTATATACTTTAAATATAATTGTATTTATCAATTATTCCTCAATAAAGCTGGGGTGTGGGGCGGGGAGTGACATCACAAACTTGAGTCTGCCTGGCTCCAAACATATCTCACTCACCTATAAAACCACTCTCTGATATTCATGCCCATTTTCATTTTGCAAATATTTTTTTCACCAATTATGCCATGCTTCTGTTTGTTGAACTTTGGAAAAACTGCATCCAGGCAGTATATATTTATTGACCACTTACTGTGTGCTAGACTGTTCTAAATCCTGGGGAGACAACATGAATAAAATCAAGCCTTTTCCCTGATGAAACTTTCATTATAGTGGAACAAGACACATAACAAAATAAATATATAGTACACTATCAGGTATTGATAAGTGACATAAAATTAAGTCAGGAAGAAAAAATAGAGAGTTATAGAGGAGGAATATTTTAGATAATATGGGGCATGTGAGCAAAAATCTGAATTAGTAAGAAAGTGAGCCATATGAAGCTCTAGAGAAAAACATTCCAGGCAAAAGCAACAGTGTAAAGCCCAGAGATGAGAACAAGTCAGAAGGCCAGTGTAACTGAGCAGAACTGAGAAAGTAGTAAGAAAGATCTGAGAAATAGCCAAGAGTTGAATCAGATGTAGAACTTTATAGGCTGTGGTAAAGATTTTGGGTTTTGCCCTAAATTTTCAATGGCTTTCAATAAAGGAAGTAATGTGAATCTAATTTATGTTTAAAATATTACCTGGCTGCCAGCTAGAAAGTAGACTAAAGGGACCAGGGAAGGGGGGAAAGAGCAAGAGTGAAGATAGCAAGTCATCAAAGAGGTTGCTGTAGTCATCTAGAAGAAAGATGAAGAGGGCCTCAGGCCAGGGAGGCTGCTAGTGGCCCAGCAGAAAGAAAATGGCGTTTTAAGGGATACTAGTAAGGAGGCGCCTACGGTGATCTAGGCGCCTTAGGTCCTAGAGGTGGGGTGCTGAAAAGTGATTGCTATCAGGAGGTATGTCAAAAGAGTGTGCCTGTGGATTTAATAGTAGATGCTAGAGAAAGAAAGGAGCCATGACTACTAGGTTTCTTACTTCAATGACTGGTTAGTCCAATAGAAGAAAGAAAATCAAGAATTCTATTTCAGACATATTACTTTTCAGATGTCCACTAGGCATCCAAGCGAAGATGTCTAGCAGACAATGAAATACATGTGTGAAGCTCAGTGGAAAGGTAAAGCATGAGATATAAATTCAATTATTAAAGTATCTAACTGGATTTTAAAGCCCCAGGATTGGATCGGAGTATAGAATAGAGGCAGAATGTATTCTGGCCTTCAGGGACCTCACAGGCCCTGTTTCTCTGCCTTATTCTGAGAAGCTCTGGTAAGACAAGACCAGCTGTAACTGAGGTTACTTCCTCAGGCCTGGAGTTATACACATCAAGAGTCTGATTCTAGCTCCACCACTCATCAGCTATGTGACCTTTAGGGAAATTACTTAACTCTTCAAACCTATTTTCTCATTCTCAAAAAGGACATGTTAATAATAATGAATGGAATATAACATCCCCTGCTACATAGTAAGCCCTTAATAAATGTTAATTATTAATATTAAGATGATCATACTTATTAATATTAGTAATATTAGGAACTCATTGTTCCCCACTCATTTCTTCCTCCTCTTGATCATCTTTGAGAATGAATGATTTGGAAGCAAAATAATTATTTCTTCAGCTCTTGACAATATCTAATATGATAATGCAGAGAACAACTGATATTATTTTTAGTTAATACTTATTTACATAGATCATGTCTTTATTGTATTTAGTGTCTTAAAGTCTTCCTTTTAAAGAAAGAGATTGACCTGGAAAAACAGTGGCTAATCAAAGCATGAGTGATTTTTATTATTTTAAAGATTTATTTATTTATTGTTAGAGACAGAGAGAGTGCAGGGGAAGGGGCGGGTGGTGGGGGGAGAGAGAGAGAGAGAGAGAATCTCAAGTGCACTCCCTACTGAGCATGAAACCCTTCACCAGCTTAGTGCCACCACCCTGGCTCTGAGATCATGACCTGTGCCAAAATCAAGAGCCAGATGCTCAATCAACTGAGCCACCCAGGCGCTCCTCAAAGAATACACGCTTTTTAAATAATGAGTTAGAGGGAAGCTATCATCCATGTGCTTGGCTAATTTTCACTCTTACTTCTCAAATTTACTTGAAGGACTCAGCACAGTAGTTTAAAGATGTAACTGGGTTTATATAATAACTATCATTCAAAGAATGTTCATATGAAGTAGTTATGTAAATAGAATTAGATTTCAACTGAGAAATCATATGTAAAAATCATATGCAGAATATATTATGTGGAATGTTCTTGATGTACCTTTGATGATTTAAATCTGACCTGTTCAGGAGCATAGAGCACAAGGATTAGTGAGGTGATAGCAGTGGTGTAAAGCACTCAAAAATCAAATATTTTTTATGGAGGGGGACAATTTTTTGTAGTCATTCATTTATTTGTAGTCAATTTAAGCGTCTCCTGTGTGAGAAGTGCTGAGTGTACCAAAAAAAAATAACTGCTAGTAACAACTACTATTGTCAAGCAGTTTCTGTCTAAGAGAGGGAGACACATGCTCACACACACGTCCATTGAAGTGATGTAAATATTATGAAAAAATAACTCTTTAATGAATAAGGAACAGTGGAATCCTACACCTAACTAATTTAAAAATCAGTCATACCTATGAATATAATTGGGTATATTCCCACTAGCTTGAAGTCTCTCTATAATTGTTTCTGGCCAAGGAGAGTACTAACAGCCAGAGTAAAATAATAATGCTTATTGACAAATAAGAGAAAAGAGGTGCTTGTCAGTGACTCTGAATGTGGGAAATGCTTGTTTCCTGCTGTTGTCTGGAATGGCAACAGTGAGGACCTGGAGCACTGTAGGAAGCTTTTAAATATTTAGTATGTGCCAACCCACAACTGAAGTATTTGTGTATTTAACTTGATAGAGAGATGAATTATATATGGGAATCTTTTCCTATCATTTGCTCTACGTGTGTTGACAAACGTCCCATCATTCTCTAGGAAGCACATGCCACAGGGATTACTGAAACGTTCTGCAGACAATTTACTTGTAGGGTTTTTATCCCATATGCTGCTTTCTCTTCTTTGCAGCTGTCTTTTTATTTATTAAAACACAATCATTGAACAGGGAACTTTTCCAGACTCCCTTTTTTCAAAGTAGCATTTTAGAGCTTAGGTCAAAAGCACTCCCTCGTGAATAGATAGTTATTCCCAAGATTTTGTCTCTTTGAACTGTAAGGAAGCCCCCTTGTTCAGCTCAGTTCAGTGGCCAACAATTCCAAAGTTTAATTAGAAACTTTGGTTCTAATTAAAAGAGAAAATATATCGTCTTATTTAAAATTGAAAGTTGAAAAGTCTGCAATTTTATGCCAATTGTCAGTGCATTAAATTAGATCTGGTGTATTTTTCCAAGGATAATGTTTACTCTATCCACATGTTCCTTTTCAGCCATCTATGCAGGTAAGTACACAGATTTGTTTGATTTCTGCAAAAGAGTGTATAAGATCTATCCTCCACTTAGTTAACTGTAATTATGTAAGATTATGCTTTTAACTACCAGAGTGGACTATTTGTATTCCAGGAATTTGACACAAAGCAGAACCTCAAATTCTTTGCTGTCTTATTCTGAATAAAAATCCAGTTACAAGAAATAGCATTAATCAAAGCCTGCTTGAAGATAGCATAGTTCCTTAGTTTCCCTGTTCTTAGAACATGCTAACATGCTAGATAATCTGAGAGCTACATAACTGAACTGCATCATCTTTGTACTTCGTAGAGTCGCCTTTGTAGAATTCCCCTTTGATATATTGCCCTTGGCCTCCATTAAAGGAACTCATAAAAATAGTCTTATGATCTTTCTTAATGAATTTACTCTAAATATGGTAAGAAAACAGATGCATACCATATGAAGGCATGAAAAAAAGTGTCAGGTTTCATGACCAGGAAAAATTGTGAGTAACTGGCTTTTTTCCCCAAGCAACTGGATTCTTTTTTATGAACTCTAAAAGCCATGTGACTGGTTATAGTTCCTTTTTGCTTTGGCTACTAGGAAGCTCAAATTTAAAGCCTACTTTTTTTTTTAAGATTTTATTTATTTATTCATGAGAGAGAGAGAGAGAGAGAGAGAGAGGCTGAGACACAGGCAGAGGGAGGAGCAGGCTCCATGCAGGGAGCCTGACATGGGATTCCACCCGAGGTCTCCAGGATCACACCCTGGACCAAAGGTGGCGCTAAACCACTGAGCCACCAGGGCTGCCCACTTTTAATGATGGCATAGGACTTCATGGTATGCGTCTGTTTGTGATACCATTACTTCAAGCTTTGTTTTATTTTCCTACCCGTGATATCTTGTCTTCATTCCCTCTTTTGTTTATTATTTATATTTCTATAATATACATTTATATAATTCACTTCAATTTTAATTTAGACCTAGATCTACAAAATACACACACACACACACACACACACACACACACACACAGTATGCCATTTTTGGCCAGCATGAAGTCAAAGGTCCAGGAAATTAACTGAATTGGACCTTTACTATCCAAGTGTTTGTTCTAAATCAAATTTGGTTTTTTAAAATTTTTTTCTAGATTTTTAATGTAAAAGTAGATATATTATCCCAGTTTTTAAATCTAAGGTGAGTACATATAGAGTTTAAGTATAGAGAGAATTTCTGGTATCTGAGGGCAAGATTTGGGATCTACTACTAGATTTGACTTCTCCCCTCTCCACAAAGACATCCCTTCCAGGATGATACACTCCTGTATAATCATACATTTGTAGAAGTTCCCTCAAATGCCAAGCTTCTGAGGTAGCTTAAGAGCAATTGCAGCCCAATCACCCCTTTTCACTGATTGTTAAATTGTCGATTTGGGAGTCAGATAGACTGGGTTCAAATTCTAGTTCTCTTTAGGAGCAATATGGCACTGATTTAATTATTAAATTATTAATTTAATTAAATTAATTAAAGGAACTCATAAAAATAGTCTTATGATCTTTCTTAATGAATTTACTCTAAATATGGTAAGAAAACAGATGCAGGCATGCATCTTTAATTATTAAATTCCCCTCTATCTCTCAAATATTTCATCATTAAGAAAATGATGTGAGTGTTAAATAAGATAATTGGCTCAGCATGGACCCAGCACACAGAAAATACCAAGTGCTTGGTGAATAAGAACCTTGCATCAGTATACAGGACACCCAGTGAAGGCCTGGTGCCCTCCATATTGATGCAAGGTTCTTATCACCATTGAGTTAATCTGTTCAATCATTGTACCAGGAACTTCTAAGCACAGAAGATACAGATATAGACATGGAGTGCCCGTCATCAAGGAGCTCATATTTCAGTGGTAGGAAACAAAATTTCGTATGGTGACAAGTGCTATGAGGAAAATGAAACAGGGAGATGAAAGAGAGTGACTGTAGTTAGTCTAATTTAAATTAAGTAGCTGGGGAAAACGCCTTGTGGGGGTGGCATCTGGAATGAGATATGAAAGACAAGAAGGAGTTGAGGGAAGAGCAAATGAAAAGACCCTGGGATAGGGCTGAACTTGATGTATTTGAAGAACAGAGAGAAGGCCTGCAGGACTAGAAGAGGAAGAAAGAAGAGTACAAGATGAAATAGGTGGAGGGTATATGATGATGAGTTTATCTCCCCACTTTTTTGTACAGTGGAAAGGCTCTAGGAGTTTTTAAGCAGACATGTAAAAAAAAAAATCTGATATTACTTAAATATCTGTTCCCTTAAATTGTATGCCAAATCCAGCTCTATCTCCCTATGCTTTTTTCTTTGCTTGGAAATTCCTTTATTACCCCTTTATCTCCTGGCGAGTTAATCGTCCATCCACCACATCACACATAATTTCTCTGTGCTCCGATTACACAGGCACACATCTCTATTGCAGCATTCAGAACACTTCTTACCATTGGCCAGGGTGCTTGTATCTCTTGTAAGATTGAATTTCTTGGTGTAAGGGGACAGGATTGTGTCTTATTTTTCTTTAAATCTCTAGTACTTAGAAAAATGCTTACATGGAGTAGGTACTGAATGTATGTTTGAGTTTTGCATTATCTATACAGATCTGCTTTAACTGAGGAAATTAACTGAATTTTGAAGTTAGAGGTAGCCAGGAGGGGTGTACTAACCTCATAGGCAGGGCTGCAGTTCCCTTTTCTGCAGTCTGCATCTTTGAGCTGTTCAGCATTCAGATGCACTTTTGATCAGCTGAGGCTTTGCTGCTTCCAGTGACCGGGATACTGGTACAGCTACAGTCTGACTGATTTTCAAGTAAATAGAGATGCAATTTCTGACCAAAACTAATCCAGAAAGAATGAAGTTGCTATTCTTTTCACCCTCATTCCTATAAATATGCATTCACAATGCTGGGAATCCATCTTGAGCAAGCTGGAAGCCCTGGGGTAGACTGGGACTCATTTTTGAGAAATATCACTTTCTGTAAGGTCTGAGCCCAAAAGGACAGGAAACATTGCTGAATTTATTTTCCAAATCATTCCTGCCTCTGGGACTGAAGCAAGCCATGCTCTCTAATAAATCTTCCTTTAAGACCTTTCTCCTTGCATTTGCCTCTTGATCTCATCACCTTTGTCTTCAGTTCACAGAATTTATTTTTTCTCTTCTTTTCTTCCCTTTTGCAATAACTTGTCAGCTTGCAGAACACTTTCTCAATGTTATGTTTCAAGACGGAAGACCAGCTCGGGGAGAAGGCCTAGCCTTTCTAACCACTCTCCTGTCACAGCCCTCTTCTTTCCATACTTACCACCCCTTTCTCATGCCTTCCCCAAATTCCAGACCTAGTTCAAGATATCCCTAGAACTCTCTCAAAAAGGATTAGACTGGTAAAGCTTTTGATAAGAAGCTGGCAGCTATTCGGTAGTCCTGCCTGCAAATGTAATCCACCCATTTGTTGTTCCCTTTTAGCTAAGACTTCTCCAAAGTCTGTGATCCACATTATATGGATCTTGTCCCTCCTTTGGCATTATCATAGACAAGGTGGAGGATGCAGATGTGAAGCAGGAAAGATTACTTGGAGAAAGTGGAGCATATGTATGATTTGTTTCCTTGGTGATATTCCTCAGCCTGACATTCAGACTCTATCCCATTCCCTACATTTGGGTTTAGGCTTCTCTTCAGACTCCTCACCAATGATTCCCACATAAAACCTATGTTTCAGCTACATGCCCAGTTCCTTTTGAATACATCTTGTACTTTCTCATCTATGATCCTTTTCTTATATACTCCCTCCAAGAAATCTTTCCTCCCAATTAAATGACCCCATTTTATCCCACTGTCAAGATTTACCCTGAAGCTACCTTCTTGAAGAATCCTTCCCTGAACACCCTACCTATCTCTCCTATGAAAGTCCACATTACTGGAGTTGAAGCCGTGACTAACTGACACTGATTAGCTATGTGATCTTAAATGACATCTTTCAGTGGACACACCGTATCTCCCCTACCACATTCTTATTTATTATTCAACACAGGAAGCAGTCAAATGTCTGAGCTACCCTATGTAGAATTGAGATAGGCAGTTCTTTATATAGTGTGAATTGAGGCTATCATATGATCTGAAAATTTTTTTTACTGGTCTTTGTTTCAAGCTTTGAAAACATCTTATAAAACTAATAACATTATAATGAAATTCTTGGAATCATAACCTCATAGTCTTTGGAATCCTAGAATGTCAATTCTGTAAAGACCCTTAGAGGATCAGTTAGTTTCATCTTGTTTTGTTTGGTTTTTAATTTAATCTTCTTGTTTTTTAGTTGGAGAAATTGCTTTTCAGAGAGGCAAATGAGTTGGCAAAGACCATATACGTAATTCAAGATTTCTTTATCAACATTATTGTTCAACAGCATAATTCTAATTATCTAGAAGGCAAATGTGACTTAGGTTGGTACTGTTTTCATTGTCTCAAGTTAAATTGGTTATATATAAATGTATATAGTTTCCTTAGTTGCTAAGAATAGAAATCTATTCTGTTTAACTCAGACAAAAGGAAATGTATTTGCAGGATATTGGGGACTTACAGAATCATTGAGGGTTGGAAAGAGACATGGACTTAGGGTGAACAGGAAGAGAAGAGTTTTAACACAAGGGTGAAGAAGCTACAAACGTGGCCTTGGAGTGGAAAATCTGGTCAGGACATGAAGGAACACCAAGCTTTTTATTATCTTTTCTATATTCAAAATACAGACTCTGGGGGGGCCTGGGTAGCTCAGTTAGTTAAGCATCTGCTTTCGGCTCAGGTCATGATCCCAGGGTCCTGGGATTAAGCTCTTTATCTTGTTTCCTGGTCTGCCAGTAGTCTGCTTCTCCCTTTCCCTCTGCCTGCCACTCCCCCTGCTTATGTGCTCATATTCTCTCTCCCTCCCTCTCTCTCTCTGTCTCATATAAATAAAATCTTAAAAACAAAATACATATTCTATGGAGGTCATATCTGATTAACACAGACAGGGTAATGTGCTTTGGTTATGGAACAGCAAGGCCTTTTCTTGTGACTCCAACAAACTATGGAATGATGGAGTCATTTAAGTATAGGAAATAATTAAGTATAGGAAATAATATATGGAAATAGATGCCAAACAGCCAAAATTTGCTAATGCCAACTATGACATGAATGCCTCATTCAAAGAAATTTGAGTAAATTAGTTCTGATAGCTCCCAACTATGGACCACCAGTGTATGTCAGGAGCTCTACATGTATGGTTTTAGTAGATCCTTTGAACAACTTCTCAAGAAAAATAATATTATCCCCATTTTAAAAATCAGAAAATTGAAGGTAAAAGAGAATAAATAAATAAATAATAAATTAATTAATTAATTAATTAATTTCCCCTAGAAATTCACTGGATTGACTCCTTCACTTTATTTAGATGTTACCTCACCAGAAACGCCTTCCTTGACAACTCTTATAACAAACTTATTACTTTCCTACCTTACTTTTTCTTCCCTTGGGCTGCCTTTTTTTCTTCATAGCACTGGTCATTGCTCACACACACACACACACACACACACACAGTTTTTTGTCTATTTGTTCTCTCTCATAAAAATGGGAACTTTGTTTTATACACTAATTTATCCTCAGCATTAAGAACTGTGCCTGATAAACACAACACAAATACAACTGTAAGAGTAGTTCTCAGCTCTGTCTCTAACCTTCAATATGGCTTTGGGCCAGTCCTTTACCTCTCCAGGCTTCATGTGTAAAATGAAAAGATTGAATCAGATCAAACCCAACCTCCTCTTTGCTTTATTTTTTGCCATCTGAATTCTGTTTATGTTTTCTTGGTTTTTATATATTGTGCTTCTTTGCTAGCTTTCTTTTTAAGAAATACTTTAGAAGAAACTAAAAAAAAAAAATGCTTCAAAGACATTGGACTAGATAATCCTTAAAGTTCTATCTTTCTATAAAAGTGTATAGTTGTATCAGTATGAAGAGTTTATACACCTCCCAGATAGATTACAAAGAAAGTCTTTCAAAGAACAATTATGTATTTCCTGATGGAATAAAATATAAAGTTATTTGCCCCTTATGCTATGCTCCTCATTCTTAAATTTCAGGAAGAAGACTTACAAAGTTCATTTACTCACTTCAATTACCAAAAGCTCTTTATTGAGTCCATTTTATAATTTTAATTAACATAATAACCCTGAAAAGTAGGAGGTTATGAAATACATGAATTCAGAGCTTCTAAGATTAATATGTGTACTGAAGTATGAAAGCTCTTTCACATAAGTTTTTTTAGCTGTGAAGATCAATGGTATAGAAAGGAGTCTGTACTGTTCCCAGGCAGATGATGGATATTGAGAAATTGACTTAGACATTGTCTTTCATGTGATGAAGACCAAAATGCCAGAGATGTTTTTATGAGTCAACATTTTAACCAGTTTGTGAAGGCATGATCTAATGGAACATAGCAAGTGCCCACTTAGGAGCTAATGGCCTTTGAGAATAGGGGGTAACTGAAAAAATTTAAAATAAAAAGGGTCTATCCAACAAGAAGATCTAACAATAGTAAATATTTATTCCCCTAACTTGGGAACAGCCAGTTATATAAACCAATTAATAACAAAATTAAAGAAATATATTGATACTAATACAGTAATAATAGGGGACTTAAACACCCCATTCACAGCAATGGAAAGATCATCTAAGCAGATCAACAAGGAAACAAGGATTTTGAATGAGACCCTGGACCAGATGGATTTCACAGATACATTCAGAGCATTTTATCCTAAAGCAGAAGAATACACATTCTTCTCAAGTGCACATGGGACTTTCTCCAAAATAGATCACATACTGGGTTACAAATCAGGTCTCAACCAGTACCAAAAGATTGGAATTATTTTCTGCATATTTTCAGACCACAATGCTTTAAAATTTGAACTCAATCACAAGAGAAAATTTGGAAGGAACACAAATTATGGAGGTTAAAGAGCATCCTACTCAAGAATGAATGGGTCAACCAGAAAATTAAAGAAGAATTTAAAAAATTAATGGAACTGGAGGGTATATGCTGAGTAAAATAAATCAATTGGAGAAGGACAATCATCATATGGGATTCATTCATATGCAGAATATAAGAAATAGTGAAAGGGACTATAAGGAAAGGAGGGAAACTGAGTGGGGAAAAATTAGAGAGGAAGACAAACCATGAGAGACTCCTAACTCTGGGAAACAAACAAACGGTTGCAGAAGGGGAGGGTGTGGAGGGATGGGAAGACTGGGTGACAGGCACTGAGGAGGGCACTTGATGGACTGAGCACTGGGTGTTATACTATATGTTGGCAAATTGAATTTAAATTAATTTAAATTTAAAATTTTTTAATTAAATAAAAATAAAATTAAAAGGTAATGGAAACAAGTGAAAATGAAAACATAACTCTTCAGAACCTCTGGGATGTAGCAAAGACAGTCCTAGGAGGGACATATATAGTAACGTAAGCCTTTCTCAAGAAACCAGAAAAGTCTTAAATATACAACCTAACTTTATACCTACAGGAGCTGGAGAAAGAACAGCAAATAAAGCCTAAATTCAGCAGGAGAAGAGAAATAATAAAGATTAGGGCAGAAATCAATGAAATGGAAACCAAAAGAATAGTAGAACAGATCAACAAAACTAGGGACTGGTTCTTTGAAAAAATTAGTAAGTTTGATAAACCCATAGCCAGACATATCAAAAAGAAAAGAGAAAGGATCTGAATAAATAAAAATCCATTAGTGACTCTTCACTTCTTTTAGGATCAGTCTTTACTCCACAACATGGCTTACAAAGCACCATATGATCTGGTCACTATTTGTCTTTTCGACCTCATCTTTTACTCCCTGACTTACATACTCTCATTCACTCACTCATTCATTCAATGAATTTCTTTAACTTTATGATATGCAGATAGAGACATGGCCTCACTCTAATTAATAAGGAAGAACAATGTTAAACTATAATGAAGTATGACGCATGGTATCATAGGGTAGTATAAGGGAACACAGTGGCATGACTAGGGATGGGGGACAGAATCATCTCCAGAGATGAGACCAAAGATAAGCAACTATAGACATAGTAGACTAGACATAGTTAGGTACTTGTTAGTAGACTCCTATGGTTTGACAACTTAGCTCACCTGTAGACTTAGTCCCAGCCATGTAGGGGTTCAGTCCTGTTCTGCAGATAGCCGTAAGTGCCACTGGCAAGAAGTTGAAAGTTCCTTCATTCCCAGGACTTTTTCTCGGAATTATGACTAAGGCCTGACCTAACTCAGCCTGTTAGCCAGTATGATGGATCTTTGTCTCTCCCTCTGATTCCTGTGTTAGCCTCCATTCCTGACCCGGCACTTGTTCTGACCCTGACAGCCTGATGCATGTTGCTGAATCCATCCTTATTGGGTCTTGGCAACTGTCACATGATGTCAATAATTCCCCTGGCACACTTACAGAACACTGCCTTTCTCTGTATCAGACCTTCCCAAAGCTGTGTCATATCTCAGTCATTGTTTCTCAATCAGTGCTTTGCCTCCTCAACTCAAATCCCACCCCTTCCAGCCTATTATTGCCTTATGCATCTACACTTTTCACATGGAGCAATAATCCGGCTTCCTCCCCCACAGGAGACTGACACCCTAAAGGATATATCCTCAAGATGTCCATTCCATTCCCCATGTATTCATGCTGGTCTTTCATTCATGGTAGGGTAGGTCTTACTCCTCCTTCCCTTTGTCATAATAGGAAAGAATACCTTTGATGTAACCTGGCCTGAAACCTTGCACATACATCATCTCTGAAGTAATCCTACTCTCCTCCTTTGCACTCATTCTGATCACATTTTCATCCACTTAGGACTGTGATTGTACTTTTTGCCTTGGAAAACTGGAAGTCACTTGCTATCCATGCCTCTGCCCCTCCTTGATTTTTCCTTGACAGTCTATTTCCTTCCCTGCTGACTCAGTCTTGGCTCCAACATCATTATCTCTCATGCCCTATTGCCCTGCACTTGGAACCTTTCTGTTGGGTCTCAGTTAATTTTATTTAGTGAACAGGTACTCCCTGTGCTAGGATTTGAGGTTAGGTAATGAATCAGAAATACCCCAGATGGGCCTGCTTCTCTATATTTCTTTGTCTTCTGCTAAGCCCTGTACCCCCTACCTTGGTCATGGCTAGCCTACAGTGCACCACTCAGTGAGTACAGAGGGACAGCCTGTAACTGCTCTGTCCTGGGGGGGGGGGGGGCATTTGATGAGAGACTCCTATTAATTAGAGCAGGCTGAGTTCTACTTTTACCTTCTGGAAGGCCTCACAGTGATTCCTCACATGATAGCTGGATAAGAGTGAACCTTCTGGCTTAAAAGCTCTGATCTGATGGTTGTGGAAGGAGAAACATGAGAAATTCAGAAACAAATCAGGGTACATTATGTGAGACAGGAAAAGAGAAGAAGCCTTTGCCTAGATGATTAATGCCTTTGTCTTTTCTCTGAGAGAAACACTATGTGAAGTCCAGTAAAATTTAAATCCTGGAGCAGCTTAGAAGCCCCTCCACAACAATACCCACCTCTACCTAGCTCTGGGGGGATCCCACTAGCAAACTGTGGGTTTAGAACTCCTTGTCCACACAGCCCACTAATAATCAGCCTCTCTGCCTTCCCTTTGTGTCATTGTCCCCCTCCACCCATACGTATGTACTCCATTCAATTAATGAATATCTACTACAAGTCTACCATGTGTCAGGTACTCTGTCAGATGTTAGGTTATTCACTGGTGAGCAAAAAACAGATGTTGTCCCTACCCACATAGAAACTACAACCTAGTTAGAATTGTAAACTGTAAGTAAACAAATGCAAACACATATATAATTATAAATTGAAGCAGTGCTTTGAGGAAAAGGATCTAGTTGTTCCAAGGGAGACTGACAGGAGAGTCTAATTTAGGGGGCTATAGAAAAGATAATATCTGAACTAAAATAAAAGTGAAGGATAGAAGCCAGCTAGGCAAGGGAAGGAGTTACTATCGAGAACAGGATAGATACAGGGAAACGTATTTAAAGGTCCGGATATAGACAATGAACTTGGTTCATCTGAGGAAGTAAAAAAGTCTTGCTAAAGAATTTGGATTTCCAGGATGCCTGAGTGGCTCAGTCAGTTAGGGATCTGCCTTCAGCCCAGGTCATGATCCCAAGGTCCTGGGATTGAGCCCCACATCAAACTCCCTGCCATCAGACTCTCCCTCTCCCTCTGCCTACTGCTCCCCTTGCTTGTGTGCACACTCTCTCTCTCAAATAAATAAATAAAATCTCAAAAAAAAAAAAAAAGAATTTGGATTTCCAGTCCAATGCAATTGGAAATTGTGTAAGAGTTTTAATCCAGGAAATGGCATGAGCCAATTAAGCTGTGAAAAAAACTATGTGGAGAGGAGAAGAGTGAGAAAAAGAAAGCTGGGCAGAGTAGGGGACTCTTTACTCAAACTATCAAAAACATGGAAATAGAGACAAGTGGACAGTTTGGAGAAATCTTCTAAAGATAAAATTTAAAGACCTTAATGAGATGGGGAATGTAACAACTTCAGTAAATGATATCAAGCCAAAACCTTAATGTCATTATTGACTTTTCTCTTACTTTCACATTTCATATTCAGCTTATCCTCAAATCCTAAAGTCTTTACCTTCAAAATAGATTCCATATCCTGCAACTTCTTACCAACTCTACAGGTTTTATCCTAACCCAAACCCATCATTATTTCTTCTTGGACCACTGCAATAGCTACCGAACTCATCTCCTGGCTTTCACCTCCCTCTTTCCCACTACTGATTACTTCTCTCCTCAGGACCTCCTTTGAAAATGTAAATCCAATCATTTCATCACTCTTGGTATGTCTACCCTATAGTGGCTTCTCATACAAAACTCTTACCAAGGCCTGCAAGGCCATGTAATCTGGACCCTTCCCTCCCTAATTCATTGTGTACCAATCACCTTCTCATTTGTTTCTGTTCGATCCCACTGACCTTCCTGCTGTTCTAGAGACATACCAAGCTTATTCCTGCCCTGGACATTTGTGCTTGCTTTTACCTCTAGACCACTGTTTTCTCGGATGGATAGATAGATAGGTAGATAGACAGATAGATGGAGATAGATGATAGATGATAGATAGATAGATAGATAGATAGATAGATAGATAGATAGATGATAGATAGATGATAGGTAGATGGATTATTTCCTCATACCATTCAGTTTCTACTAAATGGTTACCTCTCTGACCACCCTAACTAGAATAGCCCCCTCTATCATCCTCTGTGCCTTTACCTTGCCTTATTTGTATTCATTACACTTATCATTATCTTACACTATATTATGTATTGATTTATTTCTCTTTCTCACTATACTTTAAGTTCTGTGAAAGTATGGAATTGCTTTTTTTTTACTTCTGCTTCCTTACCATCTAGAAGAGCACAACTTGGGAAGCTCATAGACAAAATTTATTGAATAGAAAAAGGAAGGAAAAAAGTGAAAAAGAGGAAGACATCAAGGTGGCCTTTGAGGTTTCTGTCTTGTCCAGTTGGATGGATGGAGATAGTGGGGCTATTTACTGATTTGGGAGCACTTTCAGAAGGGTAGGTATGGAGAACGTCAGGAGATTGATTTTAATCAAGTTGAATTCTAGGTAACCTTAAGACGTTCAAGAACAGCAATCAGAAAAAAAAAAAAATAATAAAGGAACAGCAATCAGGTTGCCAGATGGATAGGACCATGTAAATTTATCATCCCAACTGAAAGTGAATAGGAAAATTAAAAATAAAGTTTTGTATGTATTTTGAAACATTTGTGTATTGACTATCAAATGTTTTATTACATTGGACTTACAAAATAATTATTTTTTAAGTCAAAATTTGTTCTAAGTAAAAAATAAGTAAAATAAAGCAACATTTTTAAAAAACTTCTGTTTATTCTCTTTAGATCAATTCAGTTACTTTCAGCACACATTCACATGCTTCAACCAGTTTCTTAGCTACATCTGTATCTAATATTATGTCATTGTTATTTTTATGAAGAATATTTTTTATATGATAAGGTTTTATTATTTTTATTTTTTATGACATTGCCTTGAGTCTTCTTCAAAATTGTATTTTATGGTTAATAAGTTCAAAATTGTTGACACATTCAACTAATTTTTCTTTTAGATCATAATATCCTTAAATAAAAGACATTATCTCTATAGGTACTGAGGTACCTGGTAAACTTAAAGCAAATTCTCCTAAATAAAGGACATTTTCAATTGTAAAATTTTTAATATTGAAACATATAAATATTTTAGTCCAGATATTTTCATAGTTACTCTCTTGTTTACTCCCTTCAAAGACATTTTCTTGGGTTAATTTTTTTTTCTTATAAAACAACTTTTGTCAAACAAGATACTTCTTGACTCTAAAAGTTTTCACCAAATGTAGATGCTGCAAAATTGTAGGCCTTCTTGATTTCATCCTACTCGGGCACAATATATTGTATAAATATCCAATTAAAAATAGGAGCTTCATCATAAAATTCTCCTCCTAAAGTGAGTTATCCCAAAGTGTAATCATTGAATTTCAAAATTCAATCTTGTGCTCCAGTTGTGCTTTCATCATTTAATTTGTGCAATTCCTCCCATGCTTTTGTAGAGATAAATGTCATGTCGTCTTGTTTGCAAGCTTTGTTCTCAATAATTGCAATTTGATAAAAGCTTTAAAAGCTGTAATACTTTGGTGCTTCGTTTGTTGAATATTTGATTAAAAATTTACAATTGATTTTTAACAAAATGCAACCAAAATTCTGTTCTCATTTAGAGGCCTCATTAACAAAATTTAAGGGTCTCATTAACAACAACAACAAAAAAGCAAAATCAATGTTGATTAATAAAGCAGCTTATTAAAGGCTCAAAATCTCTAAAATCCTATTGATAGCAGACAGTAAAGAGAATAAGCATGGTCTGCTCCCCCAAAACACAAAAATTTTGTGTTTTTGTGATTTACTTTTAGCTTCATAAAAACTGTTTTGTTCACTTACTTTGTGTAGATTTTGAGAACTATAATTCCTATTTTGAAGGTAGAAAATAAATGCTTGTCTGTATGCAATTATGATTTATATGGATACCGCAAACCAATTCAAAATAAAATTCTACTCCTTTGTTGATTTAACAGGTATATTGCTTTTACCAAATTTTATATTCATATTATTGTAGCAAAAAATAAGTAAGTTATCTTTAAAGTGGAGCTTTTTATTTTACTGAATTAGCAATAACATTACCACTAAGACAGTATTTTACCTTCAATAGAATGAATTTAGAAAAACTTTACTTTGATTCCATGAATTGACTGAAAATAATTAAATTACATTGAAATTAAGTTAAATTATTTTCCGTTTGAAAAGTCTGATGACACTGACCTAAAACTGCTGGTTTTAGTTCTGCTAATAGTGAAAAGACATTAATAGCTACCACTTTATATTCAAGAAAAGTTGGAATTAAAAATGATTGAAATTATTTCAGAAAAACAGTCATGTACTCTAAATAAAAGTGATACTACACATCACTCTGAAGTGTGGATTTTCATTTATAGTACATTGTTCTTCTAAAGTAATTTCAATCATTTTTCTTCTATGCTTCTGCTTTTACATTTGTAAATTATAGTCTTTGGGCATAAGTTTTCTTAAAGTAACTGTTAAATCAAGTAGATGCTGACGTTTCTTCAGCAGATTTATGCTTTCTGGTTTTTATGTGGTCATGTTATCAGTACATCCCCCTACAGTGGATCATAAATACCAACAAACATTTTATACAAGTTACGTGTCATTACTAAATTTCATGAGAAATGAAAAGTTAGTATTCAAATTTCTTAAAACATACATTTTTGTATTTTTGAGCTCATTGCTGGTGAAAGGGTTACAGTAAAGTTTTTTAAAGAGTAACCAAAATATAAAATAATTTTAGGTTTACACCACATGATGCCAAAAGCTATTAGATTATTCTCTATGAGAAACACTGGTCAGTCTCTCTTTCCTAAACATAGTTCACATTCCCCTAACCTGTAATTTTCCACATGTCCTATCAATCCCCCCAACTAGTGACCTGAAGTTTCCATGCATCTGGCAGATTTCTGCATGGGAATAGTTGGCTGGTACCTCAAGCTGCGAGCAGGGACAACACCTTTGACTACTTCTCCCACCACCATTTGTGACATGCCTTCTTGTATCCATACAGACGCATGTAGTTTTATTAGACAGCTTACCTCTTTAAAAGAGAAGTGTTGGCTATAATGGGTATGGGAAAGGTCAGGAAGAGAAAACAGGGTTATCCCTGATTTTCTTTCTTAACCATATGCTTAAATGGTTCCCTATCCCTTTTCATTCATTCCTTTGTCCCCTCCCTCTTCTGTTCTGCCCATTTCATACCCTAAGCACACTTAGTGTGAACTTGGAATTCATTGTTCTTTTTTTTTTAAAGATTTTATTTATTTATTTATTTATTTATTTATTTATTTATTTATTTATTTATCTATTTATTTATTCATGAGAGACAGAGAGAGAGAGAGGCAGAGACACACAGGCAGAGGGAGAAAAGCAGGCTTCATGCAGGGAGCCTGATGTGGGACTCAAACCCAGGTCTCCAGCATCAGGCCCTGGGGTGAAGGAGGCGCCAAATCCCACGGGCTGCCCAGAATTCATTATTCTGAACCAAGAGATAGTCTGATGCCAACTACCCTTTGAACAGAGCATAGAGATAATCAGTTACCATTACATATCAGGTACAAATCTCATCTCTAATCTTCAAAACAAATCCATGAGCTAGATATTATTTTCATCTTATAGATGTGGAAACCCAGAGGCAAGGCTACCGGCCTGATAAGTAATGGAAATAGAATAGTGCCCAAGCCTGCATTCTTTCTGTTGTAATGTGACTACATTTCTAAAAGGCATCCATAGCTGAAAGTGAACAGAGTTCTGTTTAATAAAAGCCCAACCCTGCCTAACTTATTTATTCATTTTTTGAAAATACTTATTGAGGGGTGCCTGGGTGGGTCTCTAGTTGAGCATCTGCCTTTGGCCCAGGTCGTGACCCTGGGGTCCTGGGATCAAGTCCCACATTGGGGTCCCTGCAGGGAGTTTGCTTCTCCCTCTGCCTTTGTCTCTGCCTCTCTCTGTGTGTCTCTTGTGAATAAATAAATAAAATATTTTTTAAAAAGACACAAAATACTTATTGAGTGCCTTCTATACACCAGGCACTATGCAAGGGGAGTTACAAGGAGAGGCTAATCTAGTGACCTTACACCAGGAACCCTTATGGTATTTCTGCCCAGATACAGCAACAAAGTAACCTTGATACAAAACTTCAAGGTCAACATGAACCATTGCAGCTGTAGCCTATTAACCCCATCCCAAGGCACCCAGGATTCTGATACTGCCTCATA
Organism: Canis lupus familiaris; assembly: GCF_011100685.1. Lineage (NCBI taxonomy): Eukaryota > Metazoa > Chordata > Mammalia > Carnivora > Canidae > Canis > Canis lupus. The sequence goes on from NC_049236.1 coordinate 12,028,133, forward strand.
CACATCCTATATCCCAGCAAATGGTAGTTTTAGAGGTTGAGTCTTTTACACCTAAGCGTCACAACAGCCATAAAGAGAGATATGGGACACGTCCTTCTCAAGAGCTATAGCAATCCTAGTATCTTGTCCAGTGTCTTCTTCTTGCTTCCTCTCAGGAATCTGGAATGCAGAAGATAGAATACATGACCTGGAGCCTCTCATTGCACAGGGAACCTGTCCCTGGAGCCTCTGGCTGCATCTGCACTCTGCCCGCAGCCTCCCCTGGGTAGGAGGGCTGCTGCTGTCCATGACCGGAGGGAATAAACAGTCTCCGCTCTTCCCCGGTTCTAAACCAAAGTAATTGGGTTTAATTTTAATTTTTTTTAATGGCTTGGAATTAATAGAAGCAGCTGCTGCCACAGTGTGTGGGTGTCCTCCAGAAGGCATAGATAAATAAATAAATAAATAAATAAATAAATAAATAAATAAATACCCTACATATAAAATGAACTATGAAAAAATAAACAATAGAGTGTGTAGGACAGAAAGGTTAATTCAAGAATCGCACAGTGTCTTTTTGTTATCAAAAACTCAGCTGGCAATATGTAGCTCTGTCTCTTCTCCCACCACTAGTGCCCATCAGCCTCTGATAAGATGGTAATCTGATTAGACACCGGCTGTAAAAATGTGTTGCCTGTATCTAAGCACTCCCTCACTCTCCCCCTCCCTCCCTGTGACTCACCAGGAGATTAGCTGTGACAAAGTGTGGAGAAAGATAAGAATAGATATGCTGGTGACAGGAGCACCATTATAATTATTTGGGGGAAGATAGGGATTGGAATTAGGAGTGGCTCCTGTTTGCCTAGGGAGGGTGGATTTATAATGTGGGCATCTATGCCAGCTGCCTGGCTGTGCCAGACTGCAGAGAAGAAAAGGAGGGGCGAACTGGCTCAAGCCAGGTGGTGGTCAAGGTTTTTCCAGCTAAATGTAGACTAAAGGCCACATGTTAGCATGGATGGCAAACCGGAGATTCAGCTGCCCTTATGAAAGGAAGAGGGATGAAGTCTTAGGTTAATTTGAAATATACCTGGAAAACTGAATGCCAGATTACTTCCCACCCCTGGAGCAGTGAAGAAGGAGAATGAAGAGACTGTGCAATTGCAGTTGTTGGCTGAATGTCAGTGAGCACAGCCTTGTGTGGTGGGGAGAATATGTGTTCATCAGTCAGGTAATAGGTACATCAAATAGGTGGCAAATTATTGGTTTACAGGTGGTGCTTAATATATGTTGTGCCCTTTGGAAGTATTTGAGTGACTTCATTCTGCATACCTCTTTTAGAATTCACAATATGAAGAAATTCTTTGTTATTTTTCCTTTCTGCCAATATGAAGAAAAAAATTGTGTCTAGTGTCTAGGAAGAATGTGGGATCAGAACTCAGCTATCCATATCCATATTTTTTGCTAGACTAAAGAGAAAATTGGGGCTCCAGTCTTTCAGGGTTCTGGAGGAGGGCAGGAAATGCTATTGTTTTAGAGAGGCTGATGTAGTCCATTAGGCCCTGGGCTCCTTCGCTTCCTCTGTATTCTACTAATCTCCAAAATGATGCACCGGAATTTGACTGATAGTTTGGAGAGAAATCACAGAGGATGGTAACTGAGAAGGAATCATTCATTCATTCAGTCAGTCCTAAATGCACTCACTCATTCATTCAGCAGATATGCTTTGAGCTTCTCTTCAGGGCCAAGCACTATGCTAAGTGCTATGGATTTTGAGATGAAACAGAAATACACCAATTTCTGCAATTAGTATTTAGAGAAATTAGTTCATGGAGTTGCTGACAAAGCTTTCAAAGAGGAAATGTCATTTGAGCTGGATTTCGCTTCTCTACATAGAGGTATACTATGTAGAAACGTATGAGAACAGCAATTGCAGAAAGAAGGAAAACCATTTTAAAAGGCATGAAGGTTTTTGAGACCTAATGTATTCAGGGCATGACTCAGTTTCACATGGAGAGAGCACAATATTTATCTGTTGGTATAGCTGAAATTTGTTAATACCTTAAAGTTCACTCACAAATATATTCATTTACCCAATTGATAAGCATTTTCAAAGCTTATGCAAAGCTTTGAAAATGCTTATCAACCAGAGATGAACAATCTATTGGTTCTGCCTTCAAGGGGGGACAATGGGGTGCTCAATCTAATGGTGGAGAAAGATATTTTTCAAATTGATATAATGAAAAAGAGGCTATAATAGAGAAGTATATAGTATGACTGTGAATTTGTTCAGTATGTACATGCATGTGTGTGAATGTGTGTGTGTGTGCTTTGCTCATATGTGCATGCCTGACTAGATGTGAGGATGTGAGTTACAGGGTCGCCTCACACATGTGGAGGCCCTCTTCAGTCGTCAGGATGGACCCAAGATGATGCTTTGTTCCAAGAGCTGGATCAGCCTTTAGTTTTCTAAGTCCCGAAAGCACACACTCCAGGTCTTGAATCTCTGCATCTCTGGCAGGATCATTGTTGAACTGGTTCCTTTACGACATTTTCTGGGGAGTCATGGACAAATTTCTTCTTAAGAACAAGCATTCTGGGCAGCCCGGGTGGCTCACGGTTTAGCACCACCTTCAGTCCAGGGCGTGATCCTGGAGGCCCAGGATCCAGTCCCACGTTGGACTCCCTGCATGGAGCCTGCTTCTCCCTCTGCCTGTGTCTCTGCCTCTCTCTCTCTCTCTCTCTCTGTGTGTGTGTGTCTCTCATGAATAAATAAAATCTTAAAAAAAAAAAAAACACAAGCATTCTTGGAGCACCTGAGTGGCTCAGTCAGTTAAGCATCCACCTTCAGCTCAGGTCATGTTCTCAGGGTTCTGGGATCAAGCCTCACATCGAAGTCCCTGCTCAGCAGCAAGTCTGCTTCTCCCTTTTCCTCTCCCTCTGTGATGTCTTTTGCTCTCACTGTCCCTCAAATAAATAAATAAAATCTTAAAAATAATTTTTTTAAATAACAATCATTCTTGACTCTATCTTCATTTTCATCCTATCATTGGGATAATAGGAATAACTTCAGAGGATAGTTGTGAGGATTAAAGAACTTAATACTTCATAATATACTTAAAATTATGTACATGGTCAATAATATGTATACATATTAGGAATTATAATTATAATAACTAATCATCATTATTGTATTGTTTTCACTGATATCTTGATGATCTGTATTAAATGGAATCAGAAGGCTGCCTTGTCTAACCTAACATCAAGTATAGGAACTTATCCTTGATGGGATCTCATAAAACTTCCCATGCTTGCACTCCCCTGTAACTTGGGCCTTTTTTCTTTTCCTCAGTTGAATGCTAAAGGGTCTCTATACTGAGATAAAATCTACTCCTGTATGATGTCTACCATTTATCTTCAGAGATGAGTCTTCTTTTCCTATGATAAAACAAGCAAGTATTGTTAACTTTTCTATGCCATTTCTAGTGAGAGAGAGAGAGGAAAAAGGAGACACTCTTCTTGCCTTCAAAAAGCCAATACTTTCTTTGAAGAAATCTCCATGAACTTTTGGTGTTCACTGTTAAGGGACATACCAAGTTATAAAACTTATTTTGATATTATTATGTCAAAGTAGAGAAAAATTAATGAAAGCTGAATGGACAGAGAAGGATTCAGAGAAGAAGTACATTCAAGGATAAACATTTATTTATACCTTCTTTTGTCCATTAACTAGTTCACTTAAAAATATTTTAGCTTTTATTGACAATCTACTTTATGCCAGTAGAAGTTCACCAAGTAGGTAAGATGGCAAAGAAGGCAGTCTAAGTGGAAAAAAATATCAAATACAGAGAGATTCCATAGAGGTACAGGAGGAAAGGCATAAAATTCTGTTAGGGAATTGTGAGTAGCGCAGTATGAATAAAATACCGGGTTCAAGGAGGAAGAAATAGCTGATGATACTAGATCACAGGGCAATCTCAGGAAGCCTTGTGGGCCAAACCAAAATATAAGGATAGGGAGTTATTTCAAGAGTCTTTTGCAAGAGAGCAGATTTTTCTGGAAATAGAACTAAGACTGTGAGCTGGATGACAAGGGGAAAAAGGAGAGTGGCATGGTACCACAGGGTTATGAGCAACAGACTTCGGAGTTATACTAGCGTGCATCTAATACAAGCTTTGTGGGTTACTAAACCTGCCACTTCAGGGAATTTTTTACCTCTCTGAGCTTCAGTTTTCCTGTCCATGTAAAACGGATGTTAATAACCCCTGGCTCATGGGTTTATTGTAAAGTTTAAGTGATAATGCATATAAAACATTTAACAGGATGCCTGAGACATAGTAAAAACATGATAAGCAAAATAAGAGAAAAACCAGAAGTGCATTACAAATGAGAGACACATTTTTCCTACTTAGTCCCAGCTTTATTTTCCTCTCTTCTTTGTGTTACTTGAAAGTCCTCATGAATTTGGCCTACTGAGTTCTTCTCAAATAGATTTTAATTTATATTCTTAGCAGGGTCTAGAAAATCTAAGCCCTGAGCAGCATCTCAGCTTCCTTGAATGATTACCCCAGGGCCCATTACCTTCACTCTGTCTGTAAATCAGGTTAGGCATCCGACCCACTCAGGAGAGGAGCTGGGACAGCTGCAGGCCTTAGATGAATTCTCTTGATAGCACATAATCAAATTTGGTGGAGATGGCAGGCTCTCAGAGTCAAGTTGCTAAACTTGGCTAGAATTGGAGAAAACTGGAGTGATTGAATTTAAAGCATGGACCCTGATCGGATATACTAGTAAATGAAGAGTTGAGAACAGAAGCATCATAACCCGAGGGGCCTATCACTGTAGGAATCACTAGCGTATGAAGACATGCTCACCTTGCGCTCAGCTCAGTGAGCCAGAGCCTGTAACCAGTATCACTGACTACTGGTAAGAGACTTCAAGGCCACTTTCAACTGGCATTCTTGTTGAATGCAAATCTGGAACCCCAAGACTAGTTAATCCCACAGCCTCACATTCTTGCATGTTCAATCGCATCACAAATGTAGACCATCACCTATACCCTCCTGTCTGCACTGGTCTGGTCTTGGTTTTCCATTGTTCCCTTCTCTATCCAGAACTTTCCAGTTTTTCCTCTGAAACTCAGCTTCATAGTTAATAATCTCAGTTGGGTTCTCTGGCTTTTAGTCCACTGATTCCTTTACCTCTTCTCTTAATCAAACAATGCTTGGTGCATGATACTGAACAAATATTTGCTACATAAAACAATGAAGTAAGACCACTGATATGGAGGCCATTATTCTCTCCATTTCCCTCTCCAGAGCTGCTCATTCTCTTACTCCACTTACAGAAATATCAGGAAGAGATGATTTTTCACTCTCAATGCATCTTCCAGGCCATTATTTCTTTGTCTCATAACGGGTAGTCCCCACATTTCAAAATAGGAAGGCTTAGGGTAGGAATCTGGTTAGAAATGAGGAATGCCGGGCAGCCCGGGTCGCTCAGCGGTTTAGCGCTGCCTTCTGGGATCGAGTCCCATGTCAGGATCCCTGCATGGAGCCTGCTTCTCCCTCTGCCTGTGTCTCTGCCTCCCTCTGTCTCTCTGTGTCTCATGAATAAAGAAATAAAATCTTAAAAAAAAAAAAAGAGATGAGGAATGCCTAGGAGGGACTTGTCTTAAAGTTATATTTACATTACAAGAAGACTGTTGTTAACCTGAATATTTATTTGTGGTGGTTTTGGAAGTAGGAGGCAAATGGATTCTTTTGGTGGCCCAAGCACATCCAGTAGGTGGCCTTTGATACTACCACTGGCATTTATGTGCAAAGCCTTGTTCCTTTGTTGCTTACGCTCTTCTCTATACCATCCTGTCCTCTTCAGCACTTGCAGGTTCTCACCCATATTAGACTTTATGTCCCATCACTTCAGCCCCTTTTTTTCTAATACAGTCAAATCTGTCTTGTCTTCTCACCTGTGCAGCTACTATCCTTCTTCTGTCCTTCTGACCACTATCATCGATTCCTTGGACTGGCACACTCATGATGCTTAACTTCTTTCACTTACTTGAAAGGTACCCTGTGACTTCAGAATAATTTTTAAATACTTTAACCTGGTTTAAGTATTTAGTCTGGCTTCTGCCTTCATCTTAAGACACATTTCTCATTATTTCCCTTCTCACTCATTGTGCTTCAGCCATGATGAATTCCTTTCAGTTCCAACATTTTACTTGTTCTCTCTTGCCTCCTGGCTTTTGTGCACATTCATATCTGGAATGCCAGAAGTTCATAATTTATCAAGAAGGATTATGGAGGAGTGTTCTAGGTACTGCACATGGAATCAGACAGAAATAAATTTGAATCTCAGCTCTATCATTTACCTGATTGAGATCATGGGTGAGTTCCTTAACTTTTATGAGCCTCCATGACCACATCGGCAAAGTGGAATAATACCCACCTTGACCCAATGGTTGTGAGGATTAAATCAGGTACTGAATGAGAAACAACCCATACTATGCATATTCTGTTCATTCCTTCCTTTCTCTTTTCCCTCATTCTTCCCTCAATCCTTTTCCTTTTTTCCTTCCTTAACTTCTTCCCCTCTATGCTTTTCTTTAAAAAAAAAAAAAAAGGTTTTATTTATTTATTCATGAGAGACAGAGAGAGAGGCAGAGACACGAGCAGAGGGAGAAGCAGGCTCCACGCAGGGAGCCTGACGTGGTACTCTATCCCGGGTCTCCAGGATCACGCCCTGGGCTGAAGGCAGCACTAAACCACTGAGCCACCTGGGCTGCCCCCTTCTATGCTTTTCATTAATGTTTGGGTGAGATTCATAAGACCCAGGGCAACAGGCAAACAATACAAGCCACTGTATGTACAGAATTAGTGTTTTGTAACCTCTGCTCTTCCACAGGAAGCCCACAGCCTTACTTCCCACTCTGGCTACTGAGGCAACCTCAGAAGGACACCAGGGTAGAAGTGAGATTCTGCAGCAAACTGCATGTTATAATGCTCTGGGAGTTCTTAGCAATTTTCTTCAGGCTGCTGTACCTGGAACCAATCTTGTTTTTTCTCAGCCTTATCACTTACACCCTCCTCCTCACACTGTCCTCCACATGCTCCTGTGTCTCTTGGCTTCTCAGTTGAATGCCAAACCCCTACAGGTGAGCCTTGCATCCTTCCTCTACTGTGCTAGTAACCCTCAAGAAAACATACCTGCCTTGGGCAGCCCGGGTGGCTCTGCGGTTTAACGCTGCCTTCAGTCCAGGATGTGATCCTCGAGTCCCGGGATCGATCGAGTCCCGCGTCGGGCTCCCTGCGTGGAGCCTGCTTCTCCCTCTGCCTGCGTCTGTGCCTCTCTCTCTCTCTCTCTCTCTCTCTCTCTCTGTGTGTGTCTCAAATAAATAAATAAATAAATAAATAAATAAATAAATAAATAAAATCTTAAAAAAGAAAAGAAAGAAAAGAAAACATACCTGCCTCTAAGGAGTTTCCAAACTGATCCTAGTGGATGAGACTTAGGAAGCCATCAATAAAGAATCAAGAATTACTGCAAAATGTGGGAGCTGAACAGGCCTGGAATTGTCAATGGCTGATCATAGAAAAGGCACAGTTTGCGATGGGTTTTGTAGGATTAACAGAATTTTGAAGACATAGAAATGAGAGGCATTCACTGCAGGGAAACAGTGTGAATGGTTTGGATGTCATACATTCATGAGAGGGTACAGTGAGCCTATGGTGGGGATGAATGTAAAGAAGTTCTGGGAATTATGACTGGAACATTTTGCCTTTTCTCATGTATATGTTTTCAGAGGAGTTCCTTTGTGAAGAATGAGCGTGATGACTTAGCAAAATTTGCCTACACAGTGTATTTGAAGTAGTATTTCCCAAAGTGCTTCTGTGGAAAATTAGTGTCATGAAATGCTCTGTAGAAAAATAATAATAATTTAAATGAATGTTGAGTATTCTTTCCTCTCCTTGAATATTTATAATGCATATTAACTTATTTTAAAACGATCTGAATTAGCCTTATAATACAAGCCTTATAATACACTTCCCTAGGAAAAGCAGGCCTCCCCTGTTTATTTAAGTAAAATATCAGTCTTCAGTTGCCCTCAGGCACTTTTTTTTTTTTTAAGATTTATTTATTTATTTATGAGAGAGAGAGAGAGAGAGAGAGAGGCAGAGACACAGGCAGAGGGAGAAGCAGGCTCCATACAGGGAGCCCGAAGTGGGACTCGATCCCGGGACTCCAGGATGGCGTCCTGGGCCAAAGGCAGGCGCCAAACCGCTGAGCCACCCAGGGATCCCCTCAAGGCACTTTTAAAGTCTGTAACTATATTGCATATTTATTTTTAAAAAAATTTTTTTTAATTTTTTAAATTTATTTATGATAGTCACACACAGAGATAGAGAGAGAGAGAGAGAGAGAGAGAGAGGCAGAGGGAGAAGCAGGCTCCATGCACCGGGAGCCCGACGTGGGATTCGATCCTAAGTCTCCAGGATCGTGCCCTGGGCCAAAGGCAGGCGCTAAACCACTGCGCCACCCAGGGATCCCTATTTTTAATATTTTATTGACTGCTTCCCCACCAAAATATAGGCTCCATGAAAACAAACACATGCCAGTCTTATTTACCATTATACATCAAGAATCTAGCACAATGCCTAGGCATAAAATAAATGCTCAAAATAAGAGTAAACAATGACTAAAACTTGTTCATCTTTTAAATTTGCATTGTCCAAACAACTGGTAAAGGATGGGGCTGGAATTTGAACAAAGTACTGCCAACTCTTGGTCTCTTCTTTACCATAGATGGTGTGGTTGTTATTCCCAGGCACTAGGAGGAGTTCTTGATGTTACAGTTTTTCTCTTCCTGCTTATTACCTTTTGAAGCTTGAATGATTGTCTAATATGTCCATATTTTTTTGTTTGTATCCTTCAGGCAAAGGCTGCCACCTAAAAATGTTTACTACTACCGGTGCCCAGACCATAGGAAGAATTATGTGATGTCCTTTGCATTTTGTTTTGACCGAGAGGAAGATATTTACCAATTTGCTTACTGCTACCCATATACATACACGCGCTTTCAGCATTACCTTGACGGCCTGCAAAAGAGAAACATGGACTACTTCTTTCGGGAGCAGCTGGGTCAGAGCGTGGTAAGACCGAGTCAGAACCAGGCAGCCTTGGGGGAGGAGCTTAGCAATGGGTTTTTATAGAATGGAAATAATGGATATTGATGCTTTAGCATATGCTCTGGAACTTCTAATAATTAATTTCATTGTACCATTCTTTGCCTCTGTGGAAGTCACAGAATAAGATATGAGGCAGATGCCTGTCCTGAATTGAAGCTGATGGTGCTCTCTCACAAAATACAGAAAATCCAGTGAGAAAAGAAGGAGGCTCCTACTAGGTGTCACAAGCATGTTGAAGGCATGAAAGCATTTTATGAGTGTAAACCTCTGAGATAAAAAAAAACAACAACAACAAAAAACAAAACCTCTGTCTTTTAATGAATTCAGCTTGCCTGCAGTCACATTAGCAGATGGTGTACAGTTTGGTTGTGCTGCCCACCATGTGCTCTGTCTCTGCCATTCATCAGTTCCTAACCCTTCTTCCTTTCCAGGTGTAGTTCTCTAGGTCTGGAGATTTCAGTCTTCTATTATTCTATATTAGTTTCCTATTGCTGGCTTAACAAATGGTCTTGAACTTGCTGGCTTACAACAAAACGAATGTATTATCTTACAGTTTAGAGAAAGTCTGAAATTGGTTTCACTGGGCTAAAATCAAGATATCAGCAGGTCTGCATTCCTTTTGGAGGTTCCAGGAGAGAATTTGTTTCCCTGTTCTTCCCAGCTTCTAGAGGCTGTTTGCATTTCTTAGTTTGTAATTCCCTTCTACCTTCAAAGCCAGCAATAGCTTAAGTCTTTCTCAGGCTAGGTATTCGACGTGTTAGCGGACTCGATGATCAGGTCTTTGGAGTAGAATCCTGTAAGGAAAGGCATGCCTGTTAATGCGAGGCTTCCGATAATCAGGGAGGTTGTGGTGAAGGGAAGGACTTTAAATAGGCCACCCATTTTTCGAATGTCTTGTTCATCGTTTAGTTCACTCTACCACTGAATTTCTTGCCTCCCTCTTTTACTTATAAGAATCCTTGTAATTATGTTGGGCTCACCCAGATAATCCAGGATAGTGTCTACATCTAAAGAACTTTAACTTAATCACTTTGGTAAGTCCTTTTTGTCATGTAAAGTAACAGATTCACAGTTTTCTGGGATTAGGACTTGGACATTTTGGAAAGGGGTGCATTGTTCTGCCTATCATTGTTCTCTGTGGCCAATGATACTTCAGCTACTTGTAATGAATAAGCAGGTGATAAATTGTTTTTATGTTTTATTCTTCAAAAATTGTGGATTGTGCCTCTCAAATCAGTATATAGACTACTCTAAAGATCCTAAGTGAGAATACTGGTGGCATTGGCAGATAATATGTACTCGAGGTTCTGAGATGTGTTGGTGGAAAAGTGGATTCTTCCCAGTGACTGTGAGTTCCACCTTGAAGGGAGTCCCACTTTAAATAAAAGTTTTCAAGACTAGACTGCTTAAAAGACAGAGTCTAATCCAGGATACACAAAGAAGGAGAGAAATAGAGAGAGTCTGTATATGGCTCAGGTACCTGAGAGTCCAATCCGTTCTCAAAATCTAGTGGTCATGATGATATTCTTATAGCCTGAGATTCTGTATAAGATTTTACTAAATATCTTCACTAAACCCTCTTCCTAACTGTGCTTCTGGTGGGTGCCATGGGTATCTGGTGCCTGTATATCTCAAACTGAGAATTGGGACACATGGTCTATCAGTCAGCATGCTAGCAGGAAACAGATGGCAGCCTCACATTAGGATAATTTGAGGAAGGCTTAATAAATGGGCTATTTACAAGGTGTGGGCAGTGTGTAGGAAAACCACAGGGTATAGTTTATTTCCCCAGGGCTAGTAACAGCCCAAAGGGTGTAAAGGGAAGAAATGATTACCAGAACCCAATAGTAGAGAGTCGTGTAGCAGGCCACCTCGAGTGGATCAGTGACCTTCACTTAAGGCATAAAGTTAGCCTGAGATGACCCCACAGGGAGGGAACTGAGAAAAATAAATACATAGAACTCATTCTCTTATTCTCCTCTGATTTCCTTCTCGGGGTCCCTACTGACCAACCCAACCAGAAGCTAGAGGACAAGAGAGCCCATTGAAGTAAAGATTAAGCCACGCTGGTCAAAGAAAATGGTGGAGAAGGGCAGAGAGGAAATGTAGAAAAGCAAATAGAACATATTAGGCACACGTAGATTAATCGACAATTTATTATTGGAAATAGTAAGATTATCTGAGATGCGACTGTCAGAGAAAGGAGATGAGTGTTTGCCAGATATGAATTGTGATATGAATTAAGACAGTGAGAAGTTCGTGTAATACTTGTGACTTTTAATCTTAAGAGCAAGAATTGTACATTTCATTCCTGTGTCCACCCCAACCCCTTCTTAGATTTATGCCAAGTAGAATGTAGGTGCATACGGAATGGCTATTAAATGAATTGTTGAATGAATGAAAGGATGAATTCATTGTGGATCCAGGATGGAATTATACCATCAGATCTTTGTTTTAGGAAGCAGGATAAAGAAAGTAGGGGAAGAATGGAGAAGATGCAGTTACATAGCACTTTCTCTTCTATTCCATTTCATAGAACTCATATCCACCTTTCTCTAAAGTAAGGTTGAGACATGAAGTCTTCATTTTGTGTGACCATGTCTCCAGCTAAAAACTGGTAGTCCTCTAGATATGTAGGAGAACTGAAGGACAGTTTTGAAGGACAGCCTGAAGTCTCTGCCACAGGAAGCCTGAATCCCATTTTCAACACTAATACCAAATTACTCATCTGACCTTGAATGTTACTTCCCCTTTCTGGGAACAAGTCTTTCATCTACAAAATGAAAAAATTGGACTTGAATAATGTTTTCAAATTATTCTTTGAAACTCCTCAGGAAAAAACAAAACAAAACAACAAGTAGAGACCCTTGTCCTACTTTAGGCCTTGTGAGGAACACTGTGGGATATAAAACAAATCTTGGTGTACTTCCAGAAATGTATTCTATACCTGAGGAAATAAGACATATTCAGACAGAAATAATATTTTAAGTATATAATTAAGGATCTCATAAGTTATTTGGAAAAGTAATGGTCAGACTAACCATCAGGGAGAAGATAGGCTTTATGCTGAGTCTTAAAAGATGAGTAGGAATACTAAATGCAAAGTTGGGGAGAAGGCAGCCCAGATGGCAGGATATAGCCAGAGTCATTGCATGGTGATAATTGTTTAGTATTGGGAATCTTCCAGTAGAAGATGGGGATAAATAGGAATATTAGGGACTAACTCTAGAAAGCTTTAATTGTCGTATTAAGGAATTGTGAGGAGGGGGCAGGGAAAGGAACTAGAGCTATAGCCTTTATTCAAATTTAACACACAGATGTGGGGTCAAGTACTAAATGTATATTATCTTTTATACATAAAAGAGTAGGCAAAATTATTCCAGTTTGGAGAATAAATAATCTAAGGCTAAAAAAAAATAAGTTACTTACCTAAAACAACATGGTTAATTCATATTAGAGACAAGGTTGAAACCCGTGGCTTCTAACACTACATCCTGGCATTTTGATGGACCACTGATGCTTTCTATATCAGACTAATAACTAAGAGCCTCAGTAGGTTTTTGGCAAAGGGATTACCTTATCCAAAGCAGCATCTTAAAAAAGTAAAGTTAATGGAAGCACAGAGTGTACCTGTGCTGGCTAAACTAGTTTAGGGAAACTCTGTGGGTTGCACGTCAAAGCAGATGCAACTTTAAGGCTTTCTGGCATACTTTTCCAGATAGGACAATTCTTCATTACCAGGGTGTTTGGTATGGCTCATGTCTGAACGCACCACTATAATTAGTTAATCCTTATTCCAATTTGGAGGGAGGATAATTATAAGTGGGAAGGCTAAACATGCCAACATCCACATCTTAGGGAAAGTGAGCAGAAAGCAAGATTTTGAATAGTGCTGGAACTATTAATCACCATGTCCATAGCTACTATTGCTACTAATTATGTCATCCAAAGTGGAATCTTATTTTCTTGTTCACTGGTGGCCCCTTCTAACTTCCCCAAACAAAATCCCTTTGAACATGCATTAATGCTGCAATATGACATTTAAGATAAATATATTATGGGAAAGATCTTTTTTTTCTTATTGTTTTAATACCCATATTGAGGTATAATTAATATACCATACAATTCACTCATTGTAAGGATACAGTTCTATGATTTTTAGTAAATTTATAGTTTTACACTGTCATCACAATCTACTTTTAGAACATCATCTACTTTTTTCCATCATCCCAAAAAGTTCCTTTGTTAATCCTCACTTCCATTCTGATCCGTAGCAACTACTGATCTTTTCTAACACTATAAATTTCATTGCTGAACATTTTATATAAATGAAATCTTTTGCATCCAGCATCTTTCACTTAGCATTATATTTTTGAGGTGTAGCCATGTTGTGCCATGTATCAGTAGATCATTTTTGGTGCTGAATAGTATTCTATTGAAAAGATATATAGCACTTTTTTTTTTATTATTCTTTAGTTGGCAGACATTTGGATTGTTTCCAGATTGGGGCTATTATGAATAATAATATTATGAACATTCATATGCATACCTTTTAGTAGACATGTGATCCACTTTCTTTTGAGTAGATATCTAGCAGTGGAATCATTGGGTCGTATAAGAAAGTTCATGTTCAAAGTCAAAAAAAGAAAAGCTGTCACACTGTGTTCCAAGTTAGTAGTGTTCCAGCAATGGTAAGAGGGAGGGTTATAGTTTCTCCATGTTCTTGTTAACACTTGGAATTATCTATATTTTTTATTGTAGCCATTTTAGTGGGTATATAGTGGTATCTCATCGTGGTTTTAAATTGTATTGCCCTACTTGACGGGATGAGCACTGGATGTTATATGTTGGCAAATCAAACTCCAATAAAAAATACACAAAAAAATTTATTGCCCTAATGACTAATTATGTGGATTATCTCATCATGGGCTTATTTGCCATTCATGTATCTTCTTAAATGAAGTGTCATTTTAAATCTTTTGCTCACTTAAAAACACTATGTTGTGTCCTTATAATGAGTTTTGAGAGTTCTTTATTTTAATTCAAGTTCTTTGTCTGATACATGCTTTGCAAATATCTTCTTCTAATCTGTGCTTTATATTTCATTCTCTTAACCATGTCATTTGAAGAACAGAAGTTTTAAATTTTGAAGTTAAATTATCAAATTTTTTCTCTTATGGATCATGCTTTGGATTCTCATCTGAGACTCTTTGCCCAACTGAAAACCACAAAGGTTTTTTCCATGTTTTATTATTTTTTTTTCGCTTACATCTCAATCTGTGATTGATTTTGAAGTTTTTTGAATTTTTTGAATTATTTTGGTATGTATGGCATAAGGTAAGGGTCTAACTCATACTTTTTGCACATGGATATCCAGTTGTTCTAGCACTGCTTGTTGAAAAGACTAACCTTTATCTGTGAATTACCATGGTTTCTTTCTCTTTGGCCTCTGCTCAGTTTTTCTTTTTCTCTTTCCTAGTTTTAAGCCTGGATTCTCAAGGAGCCAACCCTGTATCTCTGTAGGTTAGTGGTCAGCTGTTACTGGGCTGAGTTTGTGCTCACCCACCCTGAGCCCATAATATTTCCATCCTCTGTCAGTGTATCTGTATGTGGGTATGGGGAGCACAGTCAAAGTCTGGGCAATTTTTAAGTCTGCCCTGTCTCTTACTTTCCCTTCTGTGTTGTGTTTATCATGAGCATTTACGCAGCTTCGAAGTAGTTGAGGAGTGTGTGACTGGCTTGAGCCTTCTCAGGTCTCTACTAAGGCTGCACCTAGACTCATCCAGGGATATGTTTGTCCTAGCTATGCAACTGCAGGCCCTCCTTGCTTGCCAACCTGTGTGATGAGTGTTTCCACAGACAGTACTGCTTGGTGGGAGCACTTTCCACTTTTCCAAACTGAGTCCCTTTGACCATGACAGAGAAGCTTCCAATCCTCCTTAGAGTGTGGCCTGCCCTAACAGAACCCTGCACTCACCAAGCTTGGGGCAAGATGGAGCAACCACAGCACATCACAGATTCCCATTCTTATTACCCAAGGTTCAGCAGTTTTTTATGCCAACAGTTTTGAGATTGTTGTCTGTCTTTGGTCAATTTCCAAAACACTGAAATGGTTGTTAGTTTTATCCAGCTTTTGTTTTGTTTTGTTTTTTGGAAATAGGGTACCAATACACTCCTTCCGACGTAGCCAAAGTAGATTTTAATTGACAAACATTAAGGTTTTTTTTTTGTTGTTTAAAGATTTATTTATTTATTTATTTATTCATGAGAAACACACACACAGAGAGAGAGAGAGAGAGAGGCAGAGACACAGGCAGAGAGAGAAGCAGGCTCCACGCCGAGAGCCTGATGTGGGCCTTGATCCCGGGTCTCCAGGATCACGCCCTGGGCCGAAGGTGGCGCTAAACCGCTGAGCCACCCGGGCTGCGCAACATTAGTTTTTCAATCATACAACCCTGTACTGCCAGACACAGTAAAATACAGTATTATTTTCATACACCACTGACTAATTAGATGAATACCTAACTCTGTGTGTGTGTGTGTGTGTGTGTGTGTGTGTGTTGAAAGGATTAGATGGAGAGCCATTCCTGTACATAAGGATACTTTCAGAAAGGAAGTATCTCACAAAAAACAATAATAATAATCTGATAGTATATTTTAGAGAATCACTAGAAATATGGGGAAAATATTGTCTAGGTTCTGACACTGGCTAGCTCTGTGACTTTGAGAAAAGCACTTCTCCTTTTTGGGCCTCAGAAAGTCAGACCAGATTATTTCAAGCATCCTTTTCAATTCCAACATAAATTATGATTCAAACATTCATGATATCCTAATTGTATGTTCTGAGTCACACATCAGCCTGCTGTAATGTTGCTTCTTTATCTTTTCTTTATTTTATAATATTGGTAGTTATTGAGTGCTTAGCATGTGGTAGGCTCAGTGCTGTGACCTTCATATACATTATGTTACTCAGTCATCACAACACTCCTATTATGTGATTCATACTGTTATTGAGTGCTTGACATTGAACCAGCATGGTCTAGGCTCTGGGGATACAGCAGTGAAAACCAGGCAGAAATCCATGCCTTCATGGACTTATATTCTAGTAGGAAGAGACAGGCAATATTTGATAAATGAGGAAAAAGGATGAGTTTTGGAGTGAAGGATTCACTTAGAAGAATTTAAGCTCTGAAATATATCAGGATTATCTTCTTCCATTTGCATTTTTAAAAACTGGCATGTAGTGAGATCAAGTAATTTGTCTATACCATGCAGTTGGAACTTGAAGCCAAGCCTTTGTAGACTCTTAAAAAATGGACTCTAAACCAGTCCTGGATAGGAAATATTCTATTCACCTGTATATTCATTTACTAAATTCTTGCAAAGTCATTCTACAGTACTACCAATATCTGATGAGTACTTTCTGCCTGGCAGGCTCTATATGGGGTGCTGGCAGCAGACAGATGGAACAAAACAGACCTTATCCCTGAATAACATTCAATGTAATAGGCAACACAGATGTAAAAACTAATAATGGCAATAATGGTAAGAGACTTGATATCATAGAGGTAGTGGGCAGAAAAGGGGCACAACGGAGGAAACAAAGCCTTAGGGAAGAAGATATCTCAAATTGAGAATCAAAATACTGATACAGAGGCTGAGACACATGATGAGTCCTGACAGTTGTGTGCAGTTCCAGACGATGAGAGCATGAGATCAGCCTAAGAAGAAGAACAGAAGGAGTAGTGATGGGGAAAGAAGGAGAGGTAGAAGGAGGCTGGCCCAGGAGTGCCTTGAATGCCAACCTCCAGAACTTGGACTTTATCCTGTGGGCAGTGAGGAACCAGGCAGGAAAGATCATGATCAGTGCGGCACGTAACTCTTCTATCCCCAGGCTGCATTTGCTGGTGACAGTGATCTAGAAGTCATGTTAACTCCTGCCTGTCCTTCCAGGTGGCTTTCCCACCTATGGACAGAGATATTTGTTAACCAAAAGTACCTGAGGGAAAATTACCACAAGACACCACGTATAAAAAAGGAGAATGCCATAGAAATGCCTAGAAAAGCTGGTCTCTCTGATCTTAACACCTCACATAATCTCTAGAGTTGGCAAAGACTATAAGGGTCACATTCAAGTTTAGCAAATATATTAGGAATCTTCTATGGGCAAGGACCCAAATTGTATAGACCAATGTCTTCTCTTAACATTCCAGAACTATGACTTTTCAGCCTCTGCTCACACATTTCTTGAGGAGCCTGAGCCCCATTTCAGAGAAAAAATCTCTGCCATTCCCAGAAAGAGCCACCTCCCTGTAAACTTTCTCCTTGATTCTAACTCCACCCTCTGAGTCTGCTTCTCGTGTACTTGCTCTTTAGCTCCTGGAGAGGTCTGCGAAGATAGCAAGCCGGTCACCACACACCCCTCACGAGTCTTCTCCAGGCTAGTCCTTTCCTTCTTCCTCTGTCCCTATAACTCTATATTTCTGCAAATCCTATCATTTCTGAACTTTGTGCCTTCTTTGTTGTTCTCTGGACATAATCTAAGTTAATTTCCTTTATAAAATATCAGAACTGGGGCACTTGTGTGGCTCAGTCTTTTAAGCATCTGCCTTCAGCTCAGGTCATGATCCTGGAGTCCTAGGATTGAGCCCTGCATTGGGCTCCTTGCTCTGTGGGGAGCCTGCTTCTCCTTCTCCCTCTGCCTGCCACTCCCCCTGCGTGTGTTCTCTCTCTCTCTCTCTCTCTCTCTCTCTCAAATAAATAAAATACTTTTAAAATATCAGAACTGAATATAAAATTTTATAGGCAATATAAGCTTCCTGCAGCAGAATAAGACTATTGCCTAACTTGCTCTGAATGCTAAATCTCTAGAAATGTTACAAGAGTTTACATTAGCTTCTTTTAGCAGTGAAGTCTCCCTGTAGTTGATTTTTGTTGTTGTTGTTCATTAAATAAGGCTATTTTAATTCCTCTGGTATTTTTTAAATAAAACTTTTATTTTAGAATAATTTTAGATTTATTTATTTTTTTTAAAGGTAGACCATCTCCTGGTGCCATCATGATGGACATGGCCAGTCAGGTACTCCTGGGTTCTGGTGTCACCATTGTGTCCTAGCAACTTATGTACATGAAAGTGCTCATCCAGGTGTAATATGAGCTTTTCCTCTAACAATAAGACAAGATATTTGGGGGCAACAAGTATGTTAGCTTCCTCATCTGTTTTGTTATGTTTAGTACCTTATGAGCGTTGATGCGAAGCATTCATAGACTTAGCTCCAAGACGGTGTTCAGGAGTCCTTGGAACTGTGGTCCAGGTTAAAGTTTGACAGCTTTACCAGGAGTGTGAAAAGGTTGAAGAGATAGGACCTGGGAATGTACAGAAAGAAGTCACATCTTCCTTCAACCAAGTTATCAAGGAGACAACTTGAGAGATGATGACTTGTTCTGCTGCAACCTTCATCACACAACCCTCCCAGGTGATCACTCTGAGATCTGTGGTACCATTCATAAGCAGAGAATCCAAGTACTGTGGACTTTGTAACTCTATGGCGACCACGTATTGGGAAGAAGGCATCCTAGGATATTTTGTGGCTCTTATTTTTCACCTCTAAGGGGACATCGTTTCATTATAGCTCTGAAACTCACCAGCCTACCTTGACAGTACCTATGCACTGGACAATGGGTTTCCACCATGTATGAAAGTTATTCCCAAGCTGTCACAGAATTTTTTGCCAGTATGTTGACCTACCTGTTTGCGCTTATCTCTAATCTTATGGCTGTCAACAACTGTGAGCTTGCTGGTGGATCCCCTCCTTATTCCTCAATATGTACTTCCTAGATAGATTGCTGGTGCATGCTACAACAAGAGAGAAATATGAGCTGAGGAAATAGTTTTTCCGCATAGTCCCCTTTGAGTAGACTTATTGTTGTGACCTGAGAATGTTAATTTAAAGATGTGGGACAGGGACAATGATATTGTGGCCCCAGATGCATAGAATTATAGGAAAGAATGTTGATTTCTATATAGTGTGGCACACTTTTAAAATAATCATTTAATCTTGAGAAAATGGGGAAAAATGAAAAGATAATACTTCACCTAGTTTCCTCTAATGTTAAAACCATGGAACATTTGTCAAAACAAATAAATTAACATTGATACATTACCATTAACTAAACAACAAAACTATATTCAGATTTCATCTGGTTTTTCACCGATGTTCTTTTTCTGTCCCAGGATCCAATCCAGAATACTGCATTAGCCTATAGATTTTAGAAATATAATTGTGACCCCTTATACTTGTCCTACCATTGGTTTTCACCCTTCATTATAGCTTGCTGTGACCATTTTGATTCTTGGATTCTCTTACCTGTACCATTAGTGTCTTCACTTAGATTTTTTAAAGTATGTAGTTTTTAAGTATTAATTTAAGTCAAGTATGTAAGTGTTTAACAGGATGAGACCCCTGAGATCAGAGATCCGTGCATATTATCAGAGACTTCTCTGGAATGCCTAAATTGGCATTTTTAAAAATAAATTCTGTATCAGTCTCTGAGTTTGATTATGCTTCTAACTCCAATAGCGTAAGTTACCTAAGTGAACAAGATTTTACCTGCCTTCAACACAATTCAATTAAATTCAATTTAGGTTTAGGAGCAAAGTGGGCAAGTATAAGGAGATTGGAAAAATTTAAGATATGAATCCTGGCAGCTTCTACAACAATCCATATAGGACTTGTGAAGAAAAGCTAGGATCTCAGAAAGTAGCTAGAGGAAACTGATGGCCCTGTGGATAGGAAAGTCAGGGGACAGATGACAGTAACACAAAAAAAGAAACTAGAAAGGGCCAGCACCATTCTTATCAGCATGGTAACTTCAAAATAAAGTAGCTCTCTTCCATTTTTTTTCTGTTTTTTTCTGTTCCTTACCCTTTGTTCCTTCTTCCCCTTTGAAGTGAAACATCATGGAAGTGCAGCTGGCAATATGACCAAACAAATGTATGAAAAATAATTACATCTTTTTGGCTGGTTTTTAAATTGAATAATTGTTGGAAGTTAGTAATCTCAATTATCATTCCCTAATCCACCTCTCAGGAGAGTTCTGTGGACCCCCATCTGTACCAAACCTTGTCCTGATCAGACACTCTAAATTAAACAAGCTTAGTAGTTTTGGCTCCCTTCCAGCAGGCCACTTCACAAGTCACCACTCTCTTGGCATAGTTTTTGCTATTCCCGCCAAAAAGAGTCTCAATTAATTGGAGGCAGATATATCCTCCCAGCATCTGGTGAGGGACTTTCCAACTTACCCGACTGCTGCAGGTAGCTCATCCATTCCAAACCTCAGCACTGGGTGAGCAAGGGCCTGGAGAGGAGATGCTGGGAATCGTGACCCTGGGTTCTTCACTGCTGGAATAAGGAGGCCCATGTCTGATTTACTCATGCTGCAGAGACTGACCCAGATTGCCACACGTCTGCTCCAGACCCAGGTTTCCTGTCAGTGAATGTATCACCATCACTCCATTTCCCATGCCAGAAACCTGTCCTACTTAACTCCTTTCTATTCACTTCTTGCATACTGTCTGTTACCAAATATGATCAAGGCTATAACTCAGTATCCTTAGAATCTATTCCTTCCTTATCTCTGTTGGCAGTGCCCTAGCTCAAACCATCAGCATCTCTCAGGGAATTACAACAGCTTCTTTAGCCAACAGGTACAGGATGTGAGGTAGAACAGGCCTCTAGGCTCTCTCTCTATTCTGCTCATCTAGCTACGTCAGCATTATAGTGGTAGCAGAAAGTCCCAGCCTTCCTTCTAAATTTGTGCTCCCCTCACTGCTTCACTGATCCTCTGGGACCTACCTGACCAAGACACAGTAGACTTTTCACCGAGTACTACCTAGCTAGCTAGGCAGATGGCATCGTTTGTGCTAGCAGACTGCTATTTTTAGGCCATTCATTCCTCTCCCTTTTATAACAAAGACATGTTTTGAGCCTTATGCCATCAACCTACATAACCCTCTGCCATTCCTTATTACTCTCATCTGCCTACTTCTTGGACAGTTCCCTCAATCATGGGGAGCTTTGGTCCATTATTGTCTTTTCTACCCAGCTGCCACCATATTGAATAATTTCAGTATCCCTGAAAATGACCCATTGAACACCTTGTCTCTCAGTGGTTTAAGATAAAATAACAAATTCTTAGCTTGGTCTGTAAGATCCTGCGTAATCTGGCCTCTGCCTACTTCTTCAGCCTGTCTCATAACCCTGTCATTTTGCTCTCTCTGCTCTACCCACACTGGCCTCCCTGAAGTTCTTTCTGTCAGCCATGGATTTTCTCTCTAGCTTGTATACACACTAGCCTACATACCTGGAATGTTCTTTTTCCATGGCCCTTTGCCTGGCTACTTTCTATTCTGCTTTCAGGATCCAATTTGAACATTACTCACTCCTGAAGTTCTTCCCTGATGCGCTACTCCCCAGACTAGTTTGAGAGACTATGTTATATGAGTCCAGCTGGAAGCTCAGCAGCTGATACCTCAATTGTCCACTGCAGCCCACTGTGTCTCACTCCCAGATATGTCTGCAAAGTTTGCTTATTTGTCTATTCTTTCTGCAAACATTAGCTAAGTAACTACAAGGCAGTGAGAATAAAATTAGATGCCTAAGTCAGGAGTGTGAGCTGTGTGGCTTAGAACCCTGACTCTGCTACTCATTAACTGTGTAACCTTAGGCCAATTACTTAACCTCTCTTTCTTCATAAATTAGTGCCCCCTCCCTTCAAAAGATATCCAGAGAAACCCCCTATTCAGTCAGAATTTAAGTAGGAAGATCATCAGAGCTAGAGCCATATTGGGATTTTAATTTTGGTTCTGTCACTTATATCTTGACATGTCAAATAACCACTTTAAACTTCATCAGCAAACTAGGCACTATAATTTAGCTTTAGGTCATTGTCATGACAAGACATTTCTAGCAGATATTAGATAACAGATGTGAAAGTGCCTCCTGCATTGGCTGTAAATATTTGGATATAATGCATTTGCAATACTGTTTCCCTTAACAGACTCTAAGCTCTCCTGAAGGTATACAGTTTGTCATATAAAAATGAAACCAGCTAACATTCAGAGTAGTTACTCCTTGTCAAGTACTATTCTAGCTACTTTACTATCATTAATCAGCTTTAGCAACTTTATGAAACAGATACTACTATTATCTCAGTTTTGCTGATGAGGAAACAGGCAAATAGGAATAGGAAATAGAGAAGTTAAGTAACTTTTTCAAGAGTATACTACTTATAAGTGGTAATACCTGTGTAGAAAAAAAAAAGATATAGGTTATTGGTTGGGGATAGGAAAGGAACTATAGGAACATGGAAAAGACTCCTAAGAACTGTATAGGTGAGGTAATATTTTAGCTCTTTTCACCCATTAAGTCCTCCAAGATAGAGCTCAAATATTATATACCTTTTATACAAAAAGGGAAAAGGGTGAAATGAGGAATAAAACACATCTATCAACTAATTCTGATGTTATCTCTTGGCTATTCCTAAAAGGCAGAAGTACCACAAAGACAGTGGTTGGAAACTGAGAAAGGCAAGCATGACTTCTTACAGGCTCTTAGGGAAAAGAAAATAGAATCATCTGCAAATCATTATTATCCATTTTCTAACAAAAATGTCTTGTTACAAGGAGACTTGATAAATGAACTGGATATTTTCCTAGAATCCTATTATTAGCATTCAAGGAGATTGTTTCTGTGCTAAAACATCAGATCACTGGGATCCCTGGGTGGCGCAGCGGTTTGGCGCCTGCCTTTGGCCCAGGGTGCGATCCTGGAGACCCGGGATTGAATCCCACGTCGGGCTCCTGGTGCATGGAGCCTGCTTCTCCCTCTGCCTGTGTCTCTGCCTCTCTCTCTCTCTCTCTCTCTGTGTGTGTGTGTGTGTGTGACTGTCATAAATAAATAAAAAAATTAAAAAAAAACAAAACATCAGATCACTGTCTATAACTTTTGACCTTGTATTTATTTGGCTTAAACAAGGTCTCAAAAATGTAAGATTTTAGAGCAACGTGCAACATGATGTTAGCCTCAGAATTGATTTAGACTGTACAATCTTACCTTCAAGAAGTTCACTTTATGTTACTTTTAGTGACTGTGACAACCAGTAGTGGCTTGGGAATAATATGATGGGGCATGTTGTTCACAGGCCACAAGAGAGACAAAGCACAGAGCCTGGAAAGAAGAAGGTTACTTACAAGTCAGCCTACATCATGGCAGTTGGAATTGGAAAATCCAGGTGGGGCTTGACTGATGTCCCCTGGCTGGAATCTGTGCTCCTTCCCAGAATAAGCTGTTGAACTTCCCAGGGAATCCTTTGGCCAGCAACGCATATGAGGTTGCAGTAACCTTCTTCCAGGGCTCTGCTTGTCTCTGTAGGATTATTAACAGATGTGGAGGAGGGATGAAATAGGTCAGGTGCTACCTGCCAGGACCTCCCTGTGGTTCATCATTCTCCCAGGAGGTTGCTACTGCCATTTCTTTTCCTCTATCAGTGCTGACCTCTGATTCCTCCTCTTCCTGCTTCCTTATTCTCTTTTTTATTGGCAACAAAACAAAACAAAACCTTTAAATGTGGATTTATCTGTAAGAAGTAACGCTATAAATTTCTTAGTTTAAATTTCTTAAACTCCTATGTTTCCTATAAAACATAGGAGTATAGTATATCTTTGTGATCTTGAGTTAGTCAGTGGTTTCTTAGATATGACACCAAAAGCACAAGCAGCAAAAGACAAATTGGATTTTGTCAAAATTAAAAACTTTTATATACTGCAAATGATACCACCAAGAAAGCTAGAAGACAAGTTATAGAATGAGATAAAATATTTTCAAATTATGTATCTGAAAAGAAACTTGTATCAAGAATATATAAAGAGCTCCTACAATTCAGTAAAAAGACAAAAAAAAAAAAAAACCCACAATTTAAGAATGGGCACTGGATCTAAGTAGACATTTCTCCAAAGAAGATAAAAAATGACCAATACGCACATAAAAGGATACTCAACATTAAAAAAAAGGATACTTAACATCATTAGCCTCAGGGAAATGCAAATTAAAACCATAGTGAAGTGTCATATCTCAGCCTCTTAATAATAAAAGAAGGAGGACAATAACAATGTTGGGGAGGATGTGGAGAAACTGAGACCCTCATATATTACTGGTGGGAGTATAAAATGCAGTTGCCTTGGAAAACATTTGGGAGTTCCTCAAAATGTTAAGCACAGAATTACCCTATGGCCTAGCAATTCCACTCCTAGGTATACATTCAAGAGAATTAAAAATGTATGTTCACAGAAATTCCACAAAAAGGAATAAAGTACTGATGCCTGCCATGATGTGGGTTGTATTCCTCTTTGTGGCTGTACGATTGCTGGGTTCAGAGTAAGTTCTCAAGAAATTTTTGTTGAGTACATATGTTAGTTCATAACTCTCTTAAAAGGAGAAACTGAAAAATTTTCAAATTCCTTGTTTGCCTTCCCAAAGAGATATCATTTCAGAAAAGGGAACATAAAAATCCTACCTGGCTTTCTACTGGATTAATTTATTAAATGCTGTACTCCTTTTTTTTTCTAAATTATTTAACTTCATCCTCCAATATAATTTGATTTCTCTGATTTATTTACCATAGTTTAGCATTAAAAGATAATTATTTGCTGAGACGAGAATAGAGGTATTCTCTTCTCCAAATTGTATTTTATAGAAAAGGCAGTTTCCAGTATATTTCCTACATTAAAGTGGCTAATAATAAGATATTAATATGCACTGTAGCTACTCGAATCAGCTTCTTCTTTTTCATTCGATAATATTCATACATATTTAAGAGTTTCTTAACTTTGTCTAACTAGGTCAGCAGAATATTACCCAATCTTAATATTGTTTGTCCAAGCTGCCTATATTTTACAGGAGTTGGGAGGGGAGACAGATGGCTAGGATTTTCCATTTCTTTTTCCCATTTGTGATGCCTATGCTACAAGTGGCTGAAGTCATGAAAGTTTAGACCTAAAAAGACCCTGAAAGATGTGTCTTCTAACACCTTCCTTTCCTAGCTAAGGAAACAAAGAGATCTGTAGTATCTAGGAGTATGACTTAGGTTTCCTGATTTGGAACCTCATGTTGTTTGCATTTCGTCAGAGTGCTTTCGGGCATATTATTTACCATTTTCTCCCCATATACCATATGTCAGGCTCTGTTTTCATCCCATGTAATCATTTCATCTTCAGGACTAATAAAGGGTTGCTGTTATTATTACCTTATGTAAGTGAAGAAACTAGGGCTCAGCTCACATAGCCTAGTAAGTGGTGGAACCAAGATTTGTATCCAGGTCTTTAACCTGTATGCTGTCATTCTGCATAGGTCCTTTCACTGACTACTCTTTGTTATTGTGAGGACCTAAGAGGATCTTGGAAGTGCTCACATGGCAGTGAAGAGGGCTTTATATTCTTGAGTTTCCAGGGTTCTTCCTCAGGACGAAATTGTCTTGTAGGACTCTATTTTGCCTCCTTCCTGGCTTTCCTCATGGCCTAGCCTGCCTCCATCTTCTCCATGCCTGTGTCACTACCCTTGTTCTGGGTTTCCTGCCTTTAGCCTACTTGGGGAGGCTGATTCAGTCCTTCCAGCTTCTCTGCATCTTTGCCCCACAAAACAAGGCCATATGTCCTTTCCTGTTTCAGCTTCTCTGTTACACCTGCAGGCAGAGTTGGAGAAGGTAGCAGATGAAGGTACAAGCAAAAATGAAACAACTCTCCAGATTTCCTTGGTGTTTGTTCTTGCTCTGGTCTTCTGTTCCTCTGCAACTATATCTGAGTGGGTGAAGCTCATTTGGCTGCCCTTCCTTCAGGGCCACCCTTCTTTAGGTCTAGGAAGACCTCCTCCTCCAAGTCCTTCCTCTGTGTAGTCTGAGGGCCTAAATGTGTTCAGGAAGAATGATAGGTATATTTCCATCTCTGAGGTCTTCCTCAATACTGAAGCCTCCCATATAATGGGGCCCCCACCCTGTCCAGCCCTGCTCTACCCAGGAATGACCCTTTTGGGGTATATCCTCTCAGAACTCTTGAAATCCAACTTGCACAGTTGGCCATCTGTTGAGAGTGCCATAGAGATGGCTCTTGTTCAGTGAGATGGAGAGTGTAGCTAAGGTTCCATAGAGTCACATATAGGCCTGAGGGTTGGTAATTTTTTGTAAATGTATCTACATTTTCTTTGAACCCTTGGAAATACTGTGCCTATGGAGGACATTATTATTAATGCTATTGGTAATGATGATAGAAATAACAATAGCCACAGTAGTAACAATAAATATGCTACTTCTCACATGGAAAGAAAGTATAAAGGTTTTGGAGTCATATAGATCAGTGTTTGAATTTCAGCTTCACCACTCATTCATTACCAAAGTAAGCCAATTATTTCACATTACTCCGCTTATTTCTTCATCCAAACCTTTGGAATAATAACCCTTAATTGTCAAGGCATTTGTCAGGAGTAATGTAAACCAAATGTGCCACACACAGTGCAACCTCAGCTCCTGCAATGTAAAGTTTAAGACCTGTTACTCTGTCCATTTTACAGATTAGGAAACTGAAGTATAGAAACATTAATTAACTTGCTTAAAATCACACAGCTAGTAAGTGGTAGAGTTGGGACTTGGCATCTAATCCTAAGCAATTTGTCTCAAAAGCCTGTTATTTAAAAAGATGAGGTTTATAAAGCAGTTTCCATATTGCCTGGCACAGATTCATTTCGCAATTGGTAACTATAATTTAACAGCATATTGCAAGTCTAAAGAAGTACACAAATGCAAAGTGTTTGTTTTTATTATCCTTAAGACTTTGTCTTTTTCTCACCACTTAGTAAAGAATGCCTAAAAAGATGTCTACAGGAGAAGGGAGTGAGTTTTGGTATTTACTTGGTTATTTTGATCAAGGTAGACAACCACATTTAACAATCTTGGCTCCAGTTGGTTTATTTTGGGAGGCCTAAATTATTCACTTGGAATGTCTACACTGATTACATTAACCAGAGAAAAAAAATGTCAGCCCAGCCTCCCACTTGTGCTGACTGTGGGTCAGGCTGGTCTCAGAGGAGAGGTAGTTTTCATGAGGTAGGGCCTCCAAAAATGTCAATGTGGCAGGGGAGTAGAGATAAGAAGAGGGACATGTTATTGTTCCCAAGGTATGTGCTATTCTGAAACACCTAGAAGTCTCTTCAGGACAGAATTTGACTTCATATGGCATATAAGCAGTCTTTCATCCAAGAGCAGAGCTTTTCTACAACATCTAGTGAGTGGCTATCCAGACTCTCCAGGCACCTCTTAAAGCATTGGCAGTTCACTACCTCCCATAGAAGCCTGTTCCAACCTGGGGCAGCTAACAGTTTTCATTTTTCTGCCGTGAACCAGTAAAGTTGTCTTTGGTAGAGTTTTGAAGGTACACAATCAAGAGGCCTAGGAAGCACACAGAGCAACTATAATGGAAGGAAGAGTCTATGGCTTTGTTTTGTTTTCTTTCTGGTTATGGTGGGATTGTCAATGTAGGAGCTTACGCAAAACAGTGACAAGTCAAACTTACCTAACATTAAGTGTACTTGGGCTGCTGTGTGAAGGATGGATTGGAAGGCAGATAACATTATTAAGGAGTATTCTCACAAGTAAAACATCTGTAAGAGAGATGAAAAAAAGCTGATAAATTCAAGAAATATCTGAGAGTTAAAATTCACAGAACCTGTGACTAAATTGAATGTTATAGGTGAGGGAGAGAGGAGTCTGGATTCTTTGAGCTGGTAAATTGTAGAGCTACACTGGGGAAGAAGGGAATCCTGAGGAATATGTGAAGTTCAGCCAGGATATTCAGTAGCCAGATATGTTTGGCAAACTCGCGTGTGTTTCTAAAGTGGTCCAGTCATGTCAGGAAGAACTTCTAAGCAAGTAGCTGGTATTTGAAGTTGGGTGGGTGATGACTTATTGTTTCTCCTCTCCTCAGTCTATCACCACTATCTGGGGTAGAAGCATGTGCTAGTCTCTAAGAGAAGAGAAGCTAAGGGTCTGAGTTGGGGCTTGCCAGGTTTAGATTGAGACCAACCTTGCATTCCAAGAAGTGCGTGTGGCCAGCTCCAACTCCACTGATGTGTAGGGATCTGGGGTGCACCTCGGGTGTGTATTCCGGCCTATAGCAGCAAGATCCCACATGTAAGGGAAATTAGAGCTGCTTCTGTACTCCTTGCCTTGTCAGGACTGGTCCAGAAAGTGAGCAGAGCTAATCTTCCAGGTGGAGGCTGCAGTACCTGCAGAATCAGAGTTGTAGCTGGGTCAGGCAGGGGCTAATAACTTTTGCCTCTTCCCACTGTCCCATCTGGTAACTTCATCGTAGATTTTCCACTTACCTGGTGTGCTCCTCAGCTTGCCATGTGGGAAAAGACAAGGCCTATGATATCGGTGGAGGACAATGAAAGATGAGTAAAGCTAAGCAGGCAGAGCTCCCTGTACATTGTCTTCTCAGAATCCCGAGTTCCTAAATCCTTACTTTCTGGGGGCTCTTAAACACCTGTGACCTGCAGTGACTAAAAGCATTATTTGCAGTTTCCCCAGGATAATTTCTCAATTTGCTGCCCTGCTTCCTCTATAGAAGTTGTTGTGTATCTATCTGGTCCATTCTTTTGTTCTTCAAATTCATTCACTCCCTATGGTATTAAGTACCTACCAGGCCAGTCACTGTACTCAGGGGTAGCAGTTGTGAGCATAATACACATGGTCTTTGCCCTTCTGGAGTCTAAAGTTTAATTGTATGGTAGGTGGCCAGGGTGGGTGACTGACAGCGGGATCCATTACGTTTTTTCTGGAGGCAGATAGAGGTGGCGTAAAGATAGGGATTTGCGTCCATTGAAGGCCTGAAGCAAGCCAGGGGCTTTAAATGATTTACCTGCATTATTCCACTTGAACTCCCAAGGGTCTGTAAGGTAATGTTATCCTATGTTAAAAATAGGAACCTGAGGTTCAGAGAAATACTAATTTCTAATACTGCATAGCTATTGACCACTGATATAACTCAGATTTGTCTAAGGCCAAGTGATGCTCCCGCTGTGTCCGTCATACCACTCTTCTAAAAGTCATCCACGAAACTCAAAGTTATAAGCGCTGGGCTGAATGGATCTACTGTGACCCTAAACCAAAGTCTTGCCACCTGAGGTTTAAGGATGGGTTTAAAAGGATGCTTGAATTCCCCCAACATTAAATGCCAAATGCAGCATCAGTATGTATGTACAAGTGTGCATTTTTCTGGAAGAGGACTTGTAGAGGACCAGATTGCCAAAGGTGGCTATGACCTGGTATGGATTAAGAACCACTACCTTAACCCCCCCATTCTAGGCTTCTTCCTCTTCCCTTATGTCCGCCTGTAGGTGACTGTCATTGAACAGCCAGTGTAATATATTGGAAAGACCTTGGAACTGTCATACGGGAGTTCATGACACGAGCCCCAGCAGTGCCACTAACTCGCAATGTGGCCTCTTGCAAGTGTCTTCTTCATACTGAGCCTCACCTGCCAGGACCCTGTGAGCCCTGCGTAGGCTTGAGGACGGTGTTTCCCAGCTGGACTGCAAAGCATGTCGCAGGCATCAGGCACTTGGCAGACTCCAAGTGGCAGTGTACGGAGTGACAGGCACAGATACCGGTGGTGGCAGCTGGGGAGGCAGATCCCTGCTGTCGGGGCTTACGGAGGGACCTGCTTGCCCAGTCCCTACAGAGCATGAATAATTCTATCAGATCCTGAATCCTTAGGTGGGCAGCCTTCGAGGTCACCTCCTCCAGCCTTCCAGCCAGTCGGAGTCAGAAGATAGGCCCCTTGGTGCTGAGTCCATCACCTGTGTCTTTAATGTGAATATGGCCCCAGCTGGAATGTGCCTTCTCCCTCGTGCAATGTCACAATGCCTAGCTCTCAAGTGACTGAATCAGTACTAAATATTTAATGCGCGAAGTCAGCCTTCTCAGGGCCTTTGATCTGAAACTTCTTAAAAAACATCTTAAAAGCCCTTCAGAAACTGGTTAGTATTTCATTACAGTCACTTAAAATAGATTTATTTTATCAAAACATCCTGTCAGAAACCCTGAAGGCAGGATGACTAACCCCCAGCGATTCTGACAGGACTGCCTCCCCGCATTAGGCGCCCAGAATCTCTGGACAGCCCCGCCCGCACGCTGAGGGGCGCAGCTGTCACCAGCATCCCCTGATGGCTCCAGAGCTGCGAGCAGGGGAGGTGGCCAGGCTTGTCAGCAGCCTTGGGAGGCTACATCAATAACACCCCTGTGAGGGGAACGAACGGTTATTGAGAGTCTGCCGCAAGCCAGGCCCTTACCTGGAGTCCCTGCTTGTTGAATCTGTGGAATCTTTGCAACGGGTCTGTGAGGTCCTTCTGTGCTACCAATTAAGAAACTGAGGTTCAGAGGCGTATATGCCTTGCTCAAGGTCATAGAGGGGAATTAAGAGAGCAACCCAGGTCTAGCTCAAAAGCCTATTCTTTGTTTTGTTTTGTTTTTCCACTGAGATTGGACCTTTCACTGTGAGCTTTCAGTTGTTTTTTTTTTATAAAGCAAAAATAAATGAAAATAGCATCTTATAAAATTATATAACTACTACATGATAACATAGAATAGGATAAGGAAGAAATTAAAAATTACCTGAAATATTACCATCTAGATAACTATTCATAATGATCTCTTGGTTAGCCACTCAATTCAGTTCTCTTAATCCCCTCCCATTCCCTCAGCTTTAGACTGAGGAGAGATTGGGGGCCTGGGGATGTGTGGCACAAATTCCTTTCTCTTGCTGCCAACCTGAGGGGATGAAATCAATTCCCATAAAACCCCAACACCGTGAAGGGCTAAAGCAGGCCCCAGAGTGGAACAGAAGGTTCTGTCCTTCCCTAGCCACCGGCTAATTGGATGACCCGAGGAAAGCACTTTGGTGAAAGAAATGATTCCTGCCCTCCTAGGCTCACAGCTAGTGTTAAAATCAGTGACATAACGAGATAGAAGTTTTTTGTAAATTGGAGTATTGTGCTGTTGAAGGGAAAGAGTAGAAACAGAAATATTGTGAGAAGTATGGTGTCTCCACAGCACGGAGTTGAGTGACCATGCCCATTTCACTGTCTGTCAACTCAATGTAATGATTAATACTGTTCTTTTGCACTCTCAGAAGTGCCCTGACTTGGGTGATAAGTTTGGGGGCCACCTAAAGTACTGATCATGTTGATTAGATAGCTCCAAGGAAGGACGACAGCCGTCAGGGAGAGGCTTCCTATAGGATGGGGCTGCATGTCGTCTGGCAGGGCAGCCACAGCTTCAGAAGGCCTAAGTAGGGGCATTTTGTTCGTGAGTAACGTGCAGGAACAGAAAACATGAGGCAGCTGGCCTGACCTGGGAGAGCACATGACATAAGTTGCTGGAAGGAAAGGTATACAGTGGTCACTCTGTGAGAACCTGGCCCAACTTTCATACTCCCATGCAGGGCAGTTTTGGAGATAACATTCGGAGGCATCTAGCACTGAGGAAATGTGAAGCTCTATTCCAAGCTGGCAAACATCCCTCTTGGATTATTTTAACAATATTGCAACTTTTCTTTCTGCTTCCACTGTCACCTCTCTCCAGTCTATTTCCTACAAGCCTTAGAGGGATCTTCTAGACCCAAATCTGATCTTCAGTTTTCCATTCAATTCTCAATTCTCCATTTATCTTGGTGGATAAAAACTAAATGCCTTTACAGATTATGCAAAGTCCTCCATGATTATGCTCCTGCCAGGGCACTCAGCTTCAATTTTCTTAATCCTTGACCTCTGACTTTATGATCCAAATATAATAATGGCTTACCTTTATTGGACACTCTTCCAATTATTTTATACACACTATTTTATTGCTAACATCTATGAGGTAGGGACTATTAGTAGCCCCAACGTTTTATCAAAAGGTAAACTGAGGCATGAGGGGTTTTAAGCTATGAAAGCAAGAAAGCTAGGATTGGAAGCCAAAGAAGTTTTGGTTCCAAAGCCTGTACTCTTTTTTTAAAATATTTTTTAAAGATTTTATTTATTTATTCATGAGAGACAGAGAGAAAGGTAGAGACACAGGCAGAAGGAGAAGCAGGCTCCACGCAGGGAACCCAATGTGGGACTCGATCCCAGGACTCCAGGATCACGCCCTGAGCCAAAGGCAGACTCTCAACCACTGAGCCACCCAGGTGTCCCCAAAGCCTGTACTCTTAACCATAATATTATATGTATTACCTCTTGGTCCAAAACATTTATCTTGTACTTCGTGCTGTTCCTTCTGCCTGCAATGCCCTCTCCACCAGTCTGCTCAGAAGACCACTGATCTGGGTTCAGGAAGCCATATCAGTCGGTCTCTCAGAAAGAGAGCATCCTTAGTTGTCATCCTTAGTTGTCCCCCTCTCTATTTAAAAGATTTATGTAGGTCAATTCAGCCCTGGCTGGGCACATGAGAATAGGAAGGAAGGATGGGATAGCACAGAGTACCACTTCCTCCAGCATCTTTTATTACGTTTGAGACAAGGCTTTTAACATCTTTAATATTGTCTAAATCTGTAGGCCTAAAAATGAGGACAATATAGAGAAGACAAGATCAGAGTTGAGGTAATCAGAGATGGCTTGCTGGAATGTAGGGTTTAAATTAGATACCAAACAGTGATAGAATAATTGATTTTTTGAGTTGTAAGGGACCTAGAGGCCATATTCTTCCAAACTGGGACATTAAAGCTCAGAAAAAATGGCAAGATTGACTACCCTAGCTCCCTGCTTAGTGTTCTGTGCTGCCTTCCAAGGTAAACAATTCATATATGCCTTAGTAGGTAGAAGGGGAAAGAACTTTCCAGAGGGCCTGGAGTTGGGGAGCAGCAAGTGGAATACAGAAGAGGTGGGGATAGGCACAAGTGGGTGGATGGTATGCATGGTGAAGTGAGGAAACACAGGAAAGCATCTTCTTCTGTGGGAGAGATGGAGCCTATAACCTTTCTAAACTGGAGGGTTCCCTTGGTGTTGTGAAGCTGCCTCCCTTTCAACTTTGTAAAATAAAGGGCTCCCCAAAATGTGTCTGTTCTACCATTATTTGCAGGATCACCAAGACTCTCGGTGCCCTTTAGAGAAGCTTCTGCCTCTGCTCCTCATTAGAATTCCTGGACATTGCTCAGTGTTGCTAAGCTTACCGTAATGAACCCAGGACGAGTAAAGAAGAGACTGAGCTTGCTGTAGTGACATTCTGTGGAGGTTTCCTGGACACCCCCAAGATACCACAAGCAAGTCATATCATCACAAGCATTTCATCTTCAAATATTCATCTTTTTTGTTTTCTTTGTTGTCATATTCATTTTCTCCAACTCGATTAAAGGGGCTCCTAGATGCTTCATTCCAGAGGGATGCACTGGAACTAGATACAGATGCTTGAGCTGAAAGAGCTGATAGAACAGTGGAATTTGGGACTTGGGTCAGGAATAGTTCCTGCCTGTGGCAACACAGCACTTCCTCAATGACACCAGTAACTACAATAGTTTTGTGGGATAGTTCCTCTGGGAACAGGCCTATTTTCTAGAGCTGTGGGTTTGGATTATCCATCATGAGTAAATTGGAATGCTCCATATTTTTCTTCCAACTTTATGAGAACTACGCACTCATGTTAAGCACCTAGCACAGTGCATGGCGTATAGAAGACTCTTAGCAGATGCTTATTTTCTGCCTCATAGCACAATCTTCTCACACATGTGCCTTTTGGTCTATATCTTCCCCTTTCTTGTCTTTCTCTGCTTGTGTGTCTCCCCAAGTCTTGACCTGGGTTCAAGTCTTGGCTCTGCCCATGCCCGTTCCCATGTCTCCTAATAATACCATAATAGTTCATTGACACCGCAAGGTGAAAAGCAGTGTTCATTAAGCACCTTGCCCCACATTCTTTCCAGTCTTCTCTTCCCACTAGTCTTCCCTTCAGTCTTCCCTGGTCCCACCAGGCATGCTATCCTCCATCTATCCCAAAGTGCTTATTGTACTTATAGAACAACATAAACTCCATTTGTATATTGCAGGTTTTTGTACAAATGGTCCATCTCCCCTTTTCTAAGAATTTCTACTCATGCTTAAAGATTCAGATCAAGTATCCGCCCTACTTGAAACCTTTGCCAACTGTTCAGGCAGCATTAGGCTCTACTTCCTCTTTGTTCCCTCTCAGTACTCTGTGTTTCCCTGTAATCTAGCACTTTATGCCCAGTGTCATCCTTGCTACACTTCCTCCCTACTAGATTGTGAACTAATTGTGGGCAAGGGCTGGCTCCGATTCATCACTATACCCTGGTGCCCAGTTTGGGTCTGAGGTGAGATGTTTCCAGTAAGTGTGTGGGATGACACATTAGAGACTATTTCATTTCATTCAGTCCACTAAGTCTGGTGCTCTCTCCAGCATAATTTCCCTCTCACATGCCCATTATACCTATTGTACCACAGGGCCCCCTCAGTCAGGACTTTGTCTCTTGATTATCTGCTCTCTGACTCCATTTCTTGGATGTCATATACCTAGCACCAGGAGCTTCCTGCCATTTAGATTTGTTCAACTTATATTGAAAGTGAAAACAAAAATCCGAGACACAGGACAATAAGCGTTTTGCCAAGAAAGGTTCATTTCATATGAAGGGTCCCACATAAGGGTATGGGTGCCGTGGTGAGTGAGGAAGGTAGACTGAATGGAGGCCAGCCCCTGAGACACTGTGGAAATGAGATGTTAGTCTCCTGAGTTGGGGCCAATTAGCACACAATTTAAATGATGCAAAAGGGACTCATTAGACTATTCAGATACTTTGGAATTTCATCAAATGCAATGAAAAGACAAAGTCCCTTGGGGAAGCTAGGGAGATGGATGTCTGCCCACATCTGGCTCCCAGAGTTTTGTAGGTAAGCAGGTGATGGATCTTGTTTTGGCTGTATTACTAGTGGGAGTGATGGACATATTTTGAACACACAGGACTGAGGTGACTCCCAATGATTATTTCAACAGAATATAACAATAGTACTAGGCACTAAATATGATCCTGCCTCTCAGGAGAAAGAGAAATGGTTAAGATATCAATTATATCTGCCTTTAAAGAAAGCCTCTAGTCTAGTGTGGGAGGCAAGACTCACACATGAGTAACTATGATGACAGATGAGAAGGGCCATGCTGTGAAAGAGTCACTGGTATGGTTCTGTTGGAGTACAGGGAGAGAGTGTCACCTCTACCTGAGGCAAAGAGTGGTTTGCAGATAAAACCACATAAAAAGCTCCTAGTGCAGCACTTAATACATAGTAGGTAGTCAATAAATATGCATTCTCCTCTTTTCTTTTTCTAATTCTCTTCATATTAAATCTTCAAATTTATTTTTAACTCTTCATCAGTTCATTCATTGTGGGTTTTTTTTATTCCCCTTCTCCCATGTTGTAAGACAAAGGATGTGCCTTTATGATATGGAAGTAAGCAGGAAGTGACCTTACTTCAGTCCATGCTGGACCTGGGCCAAGGGTGAACACAGAAGGCAGGTCCTAATCCAACCAAGCCTTTGCTCACCTGGTCTGTGCACAAACTCAAAGCATCTTCCATGTACCTATGCATGTGCAATACAAAAGCCTATTTTTATTTCTAAAATCCTGCTTTCTGGCTGGAGTGGGAGTTAAACTTTTTATTTCCTTCACTGTTCAATACCAAATGGCTTATGGGAACCCTGGCAGAGTGGTTTTAAATAAGCATTTTAATGTAGAATAAAGGTCAACGTGCTGGAATTTGAAACATTAATCCCTTTGCTCTTAAGGAAGACTGTACTTTAACAGAATAAATAACAGATTAAATAATAAGAGTTCTTGAAATTCCAATGAGAAAAATTACACATTACATTGCTGAGAATTGAAACCAATGAGACCTTAATGTTCTCTCTTTCAGTGTCCTATTTTAGGTTGCCAAGATTTAGAAAGTAAAGAGAAATTGTTCTTTTAATTTTCTATTGTTTTGAAGGTAGAGAGAATGTTTGAGTCTTTGAAGGTTAAGGGATCAATTATATTGGAAAATAAGCCCTTAGTTTTATGGGTAGAACAAGTTTTGTTCTACCCATAGAGAACAGAAACTCTATGTTAATTATTTCAACTTTCAGTGAACACGGCCCCAGAAAGGAACAGAGAAAACCAACTGTTAAAATAGGCCAACGAGCTCTACCCAATGTAATCACTCAGGTGACTATTCAAGACTGAGATCAGATACTACCTCCTCCAGGTTCTTCTTACTTCTCCATCAGTGTTGTTTATAGCTTCTGCCTCTGAACTTGCATAGAATGCTATTTACACATCCACTTTTCCTGATCTTTTCCATGATTGTCACCATATCTGTCATTCCCTTGCTCTGTTCTACATGTCTTGAGTTCCTTGTTAACAAACAAACAAACAAACGAAACCACTGATTATGCTCCAGCTGCATTCCAAGCATTATACTAAGCACCTTGAACACAATATTTATTGTAATCTTTACTTTAACCCTATAAGGTAGAAGTGCTTATCCCAATTTATAGATGAAGCAACAGAATTAAAGAAGCTAGATTATTTGCCCCAGGTTTCAGTAGTAGCATACTATAGAGCCAAACTTCCAACCAGATCTGTTGGAAGCCATATACATAGAGGGGATTCTTATACACAAAACATCAGAGGTTTGGATTTATACTGAGGGAAATGGAGAATCATTGATGGCATTTAAGCAAGGGAGTGATTTGGTCAAACAAATTAAGAGCTTCTCTCTGGCAAGAGAAGACAGGTATGGGAAAATAAATGAGGAGATTGGTTACAGTGATTTTGGCTAGAGATGAGGAATTATCCCAACAATGAGAGTTGAGTTGTTTAAAAGAGATATTTAGAAGTTAGAATTGACAGGGCTTGGTAATCAATGGGTGTGGAAAGAGGATTAAGGTTGGAGTCAAGGAGAACTGGTTTCTGATTTGGGGGCCTGGGTAGATTGTGATGTCACCTACCATAATGGGAAGCACAACTCACCACAAAGATGGCCACTGAGAAGACCTTTCTACTGAAGAACCAGGTCAAATAGGAGGTTAGAATCATCCTGCCCAATCCCTGAGTATTTATATCCTCCTGCAGTTGTATTCATATCTTCCCATCTTATGGGAAGATCAAAATTAAGAAGATCAAAATTAAGGGGTTTTGCCTGAATTTTTCCTTGGAATCTGACCCATAATGAGGGCTAAATAACTGCTTGTTAAGTGACGGTTTCAAATTGAGCTGCCATGTTTGATTGTTCACATTGTAACTTCTGACTCTTTGGCTCCTCTTTGGACTCTCTGAGGGTGGATGGGAAAGAAGAGGAGAAAAGACTAAGAACTAGAGGCCACTGAAGCTTCCCTGAAGAAAGCAGATTTGCTAGCTCCTGAAAGTGAAGCATAATACTTGAAAGAGAAAGTAAAATCCATGAGGAATACACATACTCCAATTTAGAAGCTGAGTTTATCAATCAACTGACTCATTCTAGATGATACAGTTAGTATGGGACAGAGCCTCACACACTCAACTCTGAGCTTTTACCTCTCAGTCTTGTGTTCTTTTCACTTCTATGCCTGCCTTCTGTTACTCCTAAATTTCCCTGAAAAACTAATTGTGCTTCCAAGCTTCAAAATTGTTTTCTGTTCTTAATGGTATATACAGTAAATATTTTATGCCAGGACAGAGATAGGCAACATTATACGAGGCACATATAGCTAAAATTTTCCATAATCTCCCCAAATATGTATTGGTTGGTTATAAGCACCTGAAACATTTTAGAGCTAAAAAAAGTATTAAAAGCTATCTAATCCAATCCAATTATTTTACAAAGGGAACAGCTAAAGTTTCAAATAATTTAAATGACTTGCACTATGATAGTATATACAAGAGCAGCATCTTAATTCAGGATTTATCTTACTCAAAGCAATAGAACTTTTGCATATTTGAAAACTGAAAAATCACATATTTATTAATTCAATAAAAAGCCATTTACTGAGTTTCCACTGTATTTTGGGGCGTGGAGGTACAATAATGAATATGAAAGATTTGATTCCTGTCTTCCTATGAATCTCAGTCTAGCAGGGAAGATGGCATAACACACAATGGAGTGACATGTGCACAAATAGATTATGTACAGAAGGGAGATCACCTGGTCAGAGAGATCTCTTTGGGAAAGCGATACTTCAACATGGTATAGTGGTTAATAGCCTGGACTCCAGCCAGACTGCCTGGGTTGGAATCCTGCCACTTACTAGCTGTGTGACCTTGGGCAAGTTACATAACTTTCCTGGATCTTAGTGTCCTCATGTGTAAAATAGGAATAAAAATAGTTAGTACCTAGGAGTATGCTCTGAGGAGTATGGAATTAGTTAATATTTATAAGGCACTTAGTATTTGGCACATGGTAAGTGCTGTGTAAAGGATTTTTAAATAAAATAGAAAAGAAGCTGAGATCCAAAGGGTGAAATGAAGGTAACTAAAGAAACAGGAAGGCAGAGAAGTGTTCCTGACAGAGAATAATACTATGTACGAACTAGAGAAAAAGTCTGTTTCTAGGAACTGAAAGAAGCCAAGCATGGCTCAAAAAGAATGGGCTTTGCTGATGCTGAAAAGAGGCATGGTAGGGTCCAGATCAAGGGGATTGAGGGTCTTATAGATCAGTGGGGATTCAGGGAAAGATTTAAAGCATAGAATCTTGATCACAGTTGGATTTTTGTAGTCTTTCAGGCTACTCTGTGGGGTATGGATTAAGTGGGGGTGGGATGGGGTGCAGAGACCTAGTGAGGAAGAGAAAGCGAGTTAGGGTCAAGGGCAAGATAGGACTCAGGCTTCCTGCCTTTCAAGCCAGAGCTTTTTCTACACTGCACGGCATTTTTCTAACATGCTTTGATGGAGGCACGTCATGCCAAATGCATTCTTTTCACTTCTGGACGTTTGCAGTGCTTACCCTTTGAGCTGCATCCCCTTCATTAAGTGAATGTCCTGTTCCCCTGACCAAGAATGTAATTACCGAAGGAGAGATCAGATTAAAATTGAGTTTCTGTAATGGGCCATTTGTTTGGAAGGGAGCCTGAAGGTATTTCTGAGGACTTTAATCAAAGGGGGAAAAAAGCCAATAGAACTTCTGTGATGATGATGATTATTAGGGCAATTGAACTCCAGGCACAGCCAGCTTCTATATCAGTGAGTCATTGCTTGCTTTTCTGAGGCCCTTAATTGGATGAGATTTGTTTTCCTATGTAGTCTAGACTGTCAGGGATGGAAAGAGACCTTAAAGGTCATCTAGTTCAACCTCACAGCAAAGCTTGAGCTCTGGCTATGGCATTTTCATCAGTAAGTCTTCCAGTCCTTGCTCACATACCTGAACTGATGAGGAACTCATTATCTTTAAAGACATCTGTCTCTATGATAGAACAACTCTGAAAGAAAACTCTTCTTTCTGTGAAAGTGAACTCTGTCTCTAGGTCCTAGTCGTGTGCCTGTCTTGGTTCTGCTTCTGGAGCGATGTCGGGATTATCTGCCCCACTCTGCTTCAGAAGACCCATGGAAAGATCTTCAGGCAGCTGCATGTTGCCCCCGAGCCTTCTCTTCTGCTCACTTGTCTTCTCTAGTGTGTGCTTCTATATTTTAGTAACGGGGAATACAGGCTGCTGTAACAAAGAAACCTAATAGTAGTACAGTGACTTAAGGAATGATGTTTATTCATTTTTCACAAATTGGTTCTGAATTAAGCAGTCTAGTTTGGCAGCCAGCTCTACTCCCCACAGTTATTTAGGAACCGATGTAGCTTCCAATGCCCTAATTCACCTTCATCTTGGGCATTGCTGTCACCTGCAGAGTCAAGTCAGGCCCCCTCAGGTTCCAGCTAGTGGAAAGAGAGATAAAGCCCACTGCCTTGAGGCCTAGGCTCAGTGTGGCACGCATAGCTTTCATTTGTATTCCACTGATCAGAACTTTATCACATGGCTAGACTTCACTGCAGTAAGAATGTTCATAGGAAAGGTGGTCTAACCATATGTCCAAGAAGTGGCAGGGAAGAGTTCAGGGAAACATCCACCAGCCCCCACTATACCATGTGAGGTCAGGTGGGCACACTGAGCTTGGATAAGCCCCTCATTTCTGTTGCCAGTTTCATTCTCTTTGGCTCTTCCTAAGGCACATTTCAGAAAATGAAAGCAGTATAGAGCACAGAGCATTTGAATGCAGATATCCCAGCCGAGTTCTTATTAACTGAGCTCTTGAACTAGTCTTTTAACTTCTCTAAATACCTATTTCTTCATTTATGAAATTGGGAGAAAAATGCCCCACAGTCTTGTGAAGGTAGGAAGAAATCACTAAAGCAATTACACTTTTTAAAATGCAGATGAACATGAAATAGTTTGGCTTCAATCTTCAGATTGTTGTCGTTAAGTGTTCTCTGATTACCCAAACTAAAGGATTTTTTCTCTCTTTGAATTGCCCAAAGCACCCAAACTACCATTTCAAACAGAATCTTACTATGAAGGGTTCTTAAGTCAGAGTCTTTTACTTTACATTCATTTGCAATCTGAGGAAACAAATGGAAGATTGTGGTAGTGACCAGTATTAGTTGGAGTAGCAGCAATTATGGCAATATCCATCATTGGCAGCAATATTTATTTATTATGCGTTGCTATGTGCCAAGTGCTATATGTGTAGTGTCTGATTGATTTTTATAATATGCCTGTGAAATGGGCATTTCATCCTCAGTTTATGAAGGAGAAACCTCAGGCTCAAAGAGTTTTAAGTATTTTGGTCAGAGTCTTACAGCTGGCAAGTGGCAGACCCAAGACCTATTTAAGACTGAAAACTCTTCCTCTCGAATTAAGATTTCAAAGATTTATCAAGTGCACTTGATGGGATGAGCACTGAGTGTCATGCTATATGTTGACAAATCGAACTCCAATAAAAAAAATACACAGTTTTTTGTTTTTTGTATGTTTTTGTATATGTATGTACATTATATGTATAATATATAGATATATATGAAGATTTATCAATTTATGGGGACAGATCATGTGCAGTTCTGTATGGTTACTGGCTCACTCAGCAAACAGTCCTTTTTATATGCTAGCCACTGTTCTAAACACTACGTGATGGAGTCAAGTAGGTCATCTTAGCTGGTGACTTCATTTCATTCCTAATGGAGAAAACAGTAGCCATATGATGAGGTATCAAAATTCACCAACTTACTTGAATGTGATCCATACATTGAATGGAAACATACCTTGCTCTTGTCTAAAGTTAACCTCCTATATTCTAGATCATATCTGATCCCTAGAATTATTCCTTTTTTATCTATATCTTAAATTTATCACATTCTGGATTTTCCTGTATTCAAACAAATAGGCCATAATATTTTCTGTCTTTAGATAAGGAGGGAGAGAGAGAGAAAGAGTATGTTCAAGCACTCCCCCCTAGACCTCATAGTTCCTTCTGACTACATCCCATTTCTCTACTCCACTGCATAGCAAACCTTCTCCAAAGAATTATCTATACTCACTTTTCCCAGGCCCTCACTATGCATCAGTCTTCTTAACCCATTCAGGTTGAGCTTCTATCCCCAATGGTCCTCTGAAATGACCTTTATTAAGATCATCCTAGAGCAGCATGCTGCCAGTCCCCATGGTTGTTTCTCTGTCTTCATGTTCCTAGACCTCCCAGCAGCATTTCACACCAGTAGCTCTTTTCTTATTCTTAAAATACTTTCTTCCCTAGGATTTCAAGACAATACATTCCCTCAGTCCTCCTCCTCCTTCTCTTCTTAATTATCCCCTCCAGTGGCCATTCTTTCTCAGAATTCTTTGATGGCTCCTTCTCTACTATAGTTAAAGATTGAAGTACTATTGCCTCTCTGCCTACTTTTCTTCTTTTCTCTTCTCCAGCTATACTGGTTTTCCAGATAATCCAGTCTGTTCCCAATGTATAAATGTCATTTATACGTTAATGAATTACATGTCTACATTTTCAGTTTTAACTTCTCCTAAACTCTAGACTAGTATAATCAAACTGCCTACACTACATCTCCATCCAGATGTCTAATAGGTAAGTCAAAATGAATACATTCAAGTCTTTTCCATCATAGTATATGTCCTCAGGTAAAAACTTGAGGGCCATCATTAATTTGTCTTCCTTTCACATCTTATACCCAGTCTATTAGTGAGTCTTGCCAGCTCTCTCTCTACTAAATATCCTAATCCAATCACTTTCCTCCATTTCCTCTGCCATAACCCTAGACCAAGTCACTAACACATCTTTCTTGGGCTACTGAAACAGCCTCTGACTGATCTCCCTTTTTCTTGCCCTGAAGAGTCCACTCTCCACACAGCA
Organism: Canis lupus familiaris; assembly: GCF_011100685.1. Lineage (NCBI taxonomy): Eukaryota > Metazoa > Chordata > Mammalia > Carnivora > Canidae > Canis > Canis lupus. Next base: position 12,070,737 of record NC_049236.1, read on the forward strand.
GCCAGATCATGTCATTCCCTGCCTAATACCTTTCAATGGCTTCCATTCCTAGAATAATGTCTAAGGTTTTATTATGATCAATAAGGCCCTGTGGGACCTGGCCGCTGCCTATTTCTCCTACCTTTTTCTTCACTCAGTTATTAAAATCTACTTACTGTGACTTCCTTATACAAATACAGTAAGTTCATTCCTTTCTCCAAGACTTGGACCTTTTCCATCAGGGGAATTTTCATCATTCAGGTATTAGCCAAGGTCATCTCTGCAGGGAGAATTTTCCTGATCATTCTAGTTAAAAGGTACTATCTAGTCACTATTAAGTGATATCATTTAATTTTCTTCATGGCCTATATCAGTAGCTGAAAAAAAAATCTCATTTAATTTTTGTTTATTCACTTAGGACAGTTTTCTCTTGCTGCAATGTAAACTCCTTGAGAGGAGAGTCATTGTTCATTGCTATATCCCCAGCACTTAGAATAATGCCCAGCTTCCTTAGTAAACATTTAACAAATATCTGTAGATTGACCAATTGGATCTCTGCTCTCAAGGTCTTTAGTTTAATAAGAATGACTGGAATATAAACAGTGATCACATAGTATGAATTGTGCTGCAGCAGAGAGAAGCCCAGGACTTGTAGGAGGCCAAAGGAGCACCACACCAAGCTAGATGAGGTGAAACTGGAACTAAAGTTTGAAGGATAAGTTGATTTTAGCCAGGTGAAGAGTGGAGGAAGAAGAGCATGTATAGAGTCATAGTGAGCCTATAGGGTGCATGGCTCATCAGAGTGGGAGTAATGGAGAGGGAAAAAGTACACGACAGCCAGTATAGGAGAGGTCTAATGTTATAGGCTTAGGACTTTGAAATTTAGGTTTAAATGGAGAGCCAGTGAAGCAGCCAAATGAATAAGCCTCATGATTTGGGCTCAAATTATGTTTGAAAATTTGTATTATTTTAACTTTTTATATTAAGACAAAGTCCCCTCAGTTGCATGTGATCTTTTCCCCTGATAATACTATAGAATACAGATTATATAAATAAATTATATTATATAAATTCTATAGAATATGGATTATATAAATGCTGGAATTACATATATGTACCTGACCTAATTATGCATGTGAAATCTATCCAACACTAAGAACTAATCTGAGAATTTCTGTAGTAAATACAGCACCGTCTATTAATACCTTAATTAATATATATGTATACAAGTTGTATGTAATAAATAAAATTTGATTTGTTATTTCATAAAAAGTGTCTTTAGCATCATAAATAAGTCATATATCCTAGTGTTTCTGGTATAAATAAGTGATTGTGACTTGAGTATTGGACTTCAGAAAGACATGCAGGTTCTTGAGGCAGTAATATTATTCTGAGTACTTACATATCCCAGAAGGAAATGTCATTTTAGGCAGTAGAAGTGACACAAGCAAAGGTATAGAGGTGTGTGTGAAAGTCCATGGGTTGTTCCGGGAACTGTGAGTGAATGTACACTGTGGCTAAAAGACAGGTGGGGAATAGGCAACACAAGAGTGAAAAGTTTTGTTAGGATCAGCACAGAAGAACCTTGAAGGACATGTCCATACATTTAGACTTTGCCCTGGAGGCATTGTCAAAATCCAAAGGATTTGCAGAATCTGTGTCAAGAGACAGTGGATACCAGAACCCTCTCTCTGCCTCTGTCTTCGCCTCTACCTCTGCCTTCACCTCTGCCTCTGCCTCTGCTCTCTGGCCTCTGCCCCCGCATCTGCCAGAGAGAGTGTTGGACCAGTTGGACTCTCTAAAAGGCCGCTTCCACAGCTGTGAAATTTCTTAGACTAAGTAAGTGGCTCCATCTGTTATGTAGGGGGCGGGGTGAGCAGAGTTAGTCTATCAACATGCTGAAAGGCAGGATCACTGCTCTCAGGCTAAATTTCCCTTGGGACACTCATTTCCGTGCTGACCTCTTAGGCTAGTAGAGCCAGCAGTAATAAGATATTGATGCTGGCAGGCCTCTTCCTTCCACCTGCCCAGTCCTATGCCTGGGAGTACCTCAATGAAGAGTTATGAAAGTCTTCTAAATTGAATTCCCCTCTCATCTCACACTTATGGAGATACTAGAGATTTCTTAACTTGGCTAGGAAAAGATAATGCAGCCTCATTTGTCCCAGCCACAGGCTCTCAGTATTGACCAACAGGTTGGTAGCAAAGGTGAAACATTTGCCTATAAAGAGAGATTGCTCAAGGCAATCTTCCTGCCGTCTTAGGAGAGACTTATTTTGTCTTTCATGCTTTTATTTGTTATCAGCCTTATCCTGTGGTCTGAAACGTTCTCTTCCAGAAGTGGGGAACTGTAGATCCTTCCCACACTGTTCACATAGTCGCTATCAGCACATATACATAAAGGATCTTCCATATGCCTAGCATTGTGTTAGATAATGAGGACAAGAAAGAAGTCAGACACGACCCCCACCCACATGGAGCCCCTAATGTGGTGAAGGAGGCAGAAACATGCACAGATCGTTAGGCATCAGTTGCTAGTTACCACAGTAGAGGACATAATCATTTATCCAATCTAAACATTATGGAATGAATGAGAAAAATCTCTGTCCTCAAGCAGCTCATAGACAAGTCTTCCACAATGAGGAAGATGCATTCTATTTTAGGTGTGTGTAGACAGTGTTCAGAAATTGTACAGATTTTATCTTCTGAAATAAAGGAGTGAGAGGGCAGGTCAGAAAAGGTTTTATGGAAAAAGTGATATTTGAGCTAAATATTGAAAAATAAGCAAGCTTTTTATCAGGCTGCCTTAAGGGTGTTGTGGGAAGGGGACAGGATGAGGAAAGAACCTAAGAACATTCTAGGTGGAGTCTTAGCATAAGAAAACCCAGGCATATGGAAAAGTCTGGTGTGTTCATGGAACCAAGGTTCATGGAACCAAAGATCCCTGAATATGACGGCATTTTTAACTTTTAAAGTGTTTGTATTTTATCCTGCAACCTCATTAAACTCAGTATTTCTTGTAGCTTTTCTATAGATTCTCTCAGGTTAAAAAAAAAAAAAAAAAAGATTCTCTCAGGTTTTTCACGTATATTTATTGCAGTTGCTTTATGGCCCTAAATGTGGTCTTATCATGGTAAATGTTCTACATGCACTTCAGAAAAATGACTTTCTGCTGTTATATGTGAGTGGAGTATTTAGTAAGTGCCAGTTAGGTCAAGTTGGTAGACAGTGCTGTATAAGTCTTCTATATCCTTCTTGATTTTCTATGTATTCTATTAATTACTGAGAAAGGGATATTGAAATCTCTGACTGTAAGTATGGGTTCGTTCAACTGCATCAGCTTTTGCTTCCTTCCTTATTGATGCTCTGGTATTAGATGCATAAACAATTAGCATTGTTATGTCATCTTAATGAATTGATAGCTTTATTTTTATGAAATTATTCTCTTTATTCCTGATAGTCTTTGCTCCAAAGTCTACTGTGTCTGATGTTTATTTATTTATTTATTTATTTATTTATTTATTTATTTATAAATTTTTATTTATTTATGATAGTCACACAGAGAGAGAGAGAGAGAGGCAGAGACACAGGCAGAGGGAGAAGCAGGCTCCATGCACCGGGAGCCCGACGTGGGATTTGATCCTGGGTCTCCAGGATCGCGCCCTGGGCCAAAGGCAGGCGCCAAACCTCTGCGCCACCCAGGGATCCCTGTCTGATGTTTAATATAGCCATTCCAGCTTTTATTTCTTTATTTGCATTAAAATGGTATATCCTTTTTCCAAACTTTTAATCTATATGTGTCTTTATTTTGAACTGTGTTTCTAACAGGTAGCATAGAGTTGGATCTTGCTTTGTTATTCAATCTGTCAATCTCTATTTTTTTAATTACAGTGCTTAGACTGCTTACATTTCACATGATTATTTTTAAAAATTTTTATTAGTGATTCAACACTTACTTCGTATCTGGTGTTCATCACAAGTGCAATCCTTAATCCCCATCACCTATTTAACCCATCCCCCAATCACCTGCCCTCTAGTAATCATCAGTTTGTTCTCTATAGTTAAGAGTCTGTTTTTTGGTTTGCCTCTCTCATTTTTCACCTATGATCATTTGTTTTATTTCTTAAATTCTACAAATGAGTGATTACTCACCCATAAAAAAGAATAAAATCTTGCCATTTGCAACAGTGTGGATGGAGCCAGGGAGTATTATGCTGAGCAAAATAAGTCAAAGACAAATACCATATGATTTCATTCATATATGAAATTTAATATGATTATTGATAGAGTTAACTTTAATTTATAATTTTGCTCTTTGTTTTCTGTTTGTCCCACCTGTTCTTTATTTTTTTTCTCTTTGACTGCTTTCTTTTGCAGTATTTTGGAATATTTGTTGAGGTTTCTCTTTCTTTTTTTCCTTGTGGCTTCCTTTTTATCTCTTTTGTTGATTTATTAACTATAACTCAATTGTGTTATTTTTGTGGTTGACTTAGAATTTGTAGTATACATCTTTAACTATCACAGATTACCTTGAAGCAACATTACACTACTTCATATATAGTATAAGAAATTCACAATAGTATATTTCTATTTCTTCCCCTCTGGCTTTTGTGCTATTATTGACATACCTTTTATTTTTTACATGTCTCATAAATACCATACTACCTTATTATTTTGTGTAAACTGTAAATTATCTTTTAGAGTTATATAAGTCATAAAAGACGTCCTTAAATATCCATGTAAATACCATTTTGATTCTCTCTCTCTCTCTCTCTCTTTTGTAGTAGATAGATTTCTATCTGGTATCATTTTCCTTCTACCTGAAGGAATTTCTTTAACTTTTCTTAGAGTGTGGGTCTGGTAGTAATGGATTCTTTTAGCTTTTTATGTCTGAAAAAAACCTTAATTTTACCATAGTTTTGAAAGATATTTTTGGTACAGAAGAATTCTAGCTTGAAAGTTTTTTTTCTTTCTTTCAGTATTTCAAAGATGTTGATCATCTTCTCACTTACATAGTTTCCAAGGAGAAAATTATTTTCATCCTTCCTTTTGTTTCTCTGCACATAAAGTTTTTTTCCTCTGGATGCTTCTAAGATTTTCTCTTTATCACTGGCTTTGAAAACTTTTATTATAATGTGCCTGGTGTAGTTCTCTTTATGGTTCTTTTACTCGGAGATTCATTGAGTTTCTTTTTTCTTTTTCATGATATATGATCCTTTTTTAAAAAATTTAAATTCGATTAACCAAAATACAGTAGGTACATCATTAGTTTCAGATGTAGTTTTCAATAATTCATCAGTTGCATATAACACCCAGTGCTCATCCCATCATGTGCTCTCTTTAATGCCCATCACCCAGTTACCCCATTCCCCCTACCTACCTCCCTGTCAGCAACCCTCAGTTTGTTTCCCAGAGTTAAGAGTCTCTCATGGTTTGTCTCCTTCTCTGATTTTTTCCCATTCACTTTTCCCTCCCTTCCCTTATGGACCTCTGCACTATTCCTTATATTACATATATTAGTGTCTTGGATCAGCAAGGTTTATAATTTTCATCAAATTTGGAAAAAATCACCCATTGTTACTTTAGACTTTCTTTAATGTTCATTCCTCTTTTCAAAGGAGTTCCAATTTCTATATATTAGTTCCAGTTTCTGTATACTATTGAAGTTTCCCCACAGCTCACTGATGCTTTGTTAATTTAGAAATTAGGGCAGAAGGGGGAGTCTCTCTGTGTGTTTCTTTTTGGATTTTTTTTATTGTTATGTCTTCAAATTCACTAATCTTTTCAACTCTAGTGTCTAATTTGCCATTATTTCTACCTAATGCATTTTAATCTCAGGTATTATAGTTTTTATCCATAGAAGTTTAGTTTGGGTCTTTTTAAATATCATTTATGCCCCTTCTTAACTTTTGTAACACATAGAATACAATTATAATAACTATTTTAATCTATTTTTCTGCTATTGTTAACATCTATATCAGTTCTGTGCCCATCTTTTTGTGACTTTTTTTCCTGAGAAAGAATTATCCTAATTCCTTGCACTCCGTTTTTTGTTTTTTTTTTTTTTTTTTTTTTTTTTTACTAAATGTAAGGCATTTATTAGATGGCATGATTTTAACCTGTTGTGTTAAATATTTTAATCTGTTGGGTTAAATGTCCGTGTTCTTATAAATGTTCTTAGTTACTTTAGAAATAGCTTGATCCTTTTAAGTCTTGCTTTTAAATTCAAGAGGTGGTTCCAGAGTAGTTTTTGGCCTAGGGTTAATTATTCCCCACTACTGAGGTAAATCCTATATGAGTAGTCTTCTCAAATCCCCTATGAATTATAAGATTTTTCCAGTTTATCTGATAGATATAGGCACTGCTCTTACCCTCTTGTGAGTATCAGGCACTGTTCCCTCTAATCCTCTCAAATGCTTCTTTCCCCAGTCTTAGTTTTCTCACATACATGTACTGATCATTATTCTGCTGAATACTCAAGGGAAACTCTTGACAGATCTCCCGTGCTTCCTCCCTTCAGCTCTATCCTCTCTAATTCTCTTACCTGCCAACTCTAAGTCTTTGACCTGCAAATTCTTAGTCTGTCCAGTCTGTCAACTTCATCTCCCTAACACAGAAGAGTTTGCCAGACTCTGCTTGGTTTCCCTCCTGTTTCAGATCCTGGAAACCCTCAAGGCATTAGCTGGAGCAATCTTATGGCCCACCACATTAGTTTTCCATCTCATAGCCATCTACTACTGTCCTTCATTGTCTGATGTCCAATGTCTTAAAAATAATTTTTTCCCATATATTCCAACTGGTTTTTGGTTGTTTCAGGTGGTAGTATAAATTTAATCTCTAATTATTCTATCTCAGCTGGAAGTTTAAGTCCTCCCAAATTCTTAATTATGTCATTATAAGTCCCTCCAGATATAGATTCTAGTTACTCCCTTTATTTTCATCTTCCTGTACCCCCTTGTGCTCATTGTCCACTGTAAAATATTACAAATACCATGCTGTGGCACTTTTCTATGTTCCCTCTGCCCAAAAGGCCATCCTGATTTCCTGTCCCCTTCTGAATAGCTTTTACTCGCTGCTCCAGACACAATTTAGGCATTACGTACTCCTACTCACTTTACCTTCCACCTCTCAACCAGGTTATAAACTTTGCATCTCTCTATCAGAATTGTTTCTGTGTGTCTCACATAGGGGTTCATGAAGTATAGGTAGATGTTATAAGGAAGTAGAGATTAATTAGAAAATGTTGTATTAAGCAATGTTAAATAGTTTTTCATTCTATTTTTTAAAGATTTTGTTTTTAAGTAATCTTTATACCCAGAGTGGAGTTTGAACTCATAACCTTGAGATCAAGAGTCACATGCTCTACTGATTGAGCCAGCCGGGCACCCCTGTTTTTTTTTTTTTTTTTCTTCAAGTCTTTCCAGAACCTAATGTGCATTATGAGTCTCCAGGAAGAGATATGATAGGCAGATGAAAACACTGAGTCTCAAAGAGATTTTATTTTTTTAAGTTAAAAAAAAATATATTAGCCAAGGCCCTGTGCCATCTAATAAATGCCTTACATTTAGTTAAAAAAAAAAATCAGGAATGCAAGGAATTAGGAAAATTCTTTCTCAGGAAAACAGTGGATAGGCTAGAATGTGCCAGGGAACTTCCCTATTCAGGTCTCTGCTGGGAACACAGAGCAAGTGTGTCAATAAAAGAGCTATCTCCCTAGTCCTGGTCCTGCCTCTAATTTATTATGTGACCTTGGATAAATTATTTTCCCATTCTAGACTTTAGTTTCCACATCTTAGAAATGGTGGTCGAAGCTAGATTTGATGAAAATAGACTTGATCCTCAGCCTCTTAATCCTCTACTGTCTGCTGTAATTGCACCAACCTTCCCTAAACTCTTTTTTTTTGGTGAATTCCTATAGCCTCCAAAAATTCATTTTTCCAATTATCATGTTGTTCTATGTCTCTCCTAAATAACCCAAGTAGAAGATGCTTGCTGCAGCTCTGAGAGAATCAGCTTCTCTTTTGGCATGCCTTGCACATACCAGAGTCCTAATAAATATTTCTTTAGTCTTTCCTTACTGTGTTCTCTGGTTCTATAACTAGTTTTAGATGAGGACCCTGGAGACCTTTCTAGGCACCTCCTCTCCCTCATTCCTCATTTGTATGGTTATCAAATTTGATTCTGGTTGCTTCCACTCCTAAATATCTCTTCAACCAATCCCCTTGTTTCCTACCTCTAAAAATATAATGACAATAATATAAATATTATTGTTGTTGTTATCACTTCTCTTAGTATAATTGAAATAATAAAAGGAAACTGGAGCAAAAGAGATTAATTTGTCCAGTAACTCACAGCTTCTGAATGCCTGAACCATGACCAGTACCTAAGTTCTAATATACTTGTTTTCTTAATTAACATTTCCTTGTTAAATGAATGAATGAATGAATGAATGAATTTAATTTAATTTCATTAAGTTGAATATCCTACATTTCCATTATTTCCTTACCTGACAGGAACTTTGGATAAGTTCTCATCATAATTTTGCTTTGTTCAGTTGCACAATAATCTTGTTTAATTCTGATAAATGAGCAAGGTCTAGATGTCCCCTGTGGGATGCCTGAGCTGTCAGTGAGCTCTTACCAATATCTCCGAACATGCTGAGTAGCTCACCTAGAACCTCCTTGTCCTTGTTTCCTTTTGAATATCTATAAACTTGGAAGCAACCACCAAGTTAGAGCCTATCAGAACAGACCGTTCTCAACCTCTTCTCCTCAGCTCTCTAGGAGGTGGCTGTTTGCACCATTTTTTACCCATAATTGGGACAATTTATCTAGATGACAACAAAAGTGGAACTGTAGGGTTTTTTTAAAAGTATTATAATTACTGGGTTCCATGTGAGTGTGAAGGGAAAAAAGGTTAAAAATTTTTTATTGCATTGAAAGCAATTTCTATCCCAGGGATGTCATTTCTGATGAGTAACTTGATTCCAAAATAATGTCTCTATGATTTATCAGGCTTATATTTTAAAAAGAAAGGCAAATTCATGTTTCTTATCCTGTCATTCTTCTATAAAGCTCAGTTCTAATTCTTTACCTGGAAACCACAGCCCTGTCCCTACCCATCTTTCCAGTCTTATTCCCTACTGCTTGTCTCATACATTACTCTTCAGTCATAGTGAACTGCTTGCCAGGTCCTGAACATACCTTTCAACCTTCTTAATATGTCATCAACATGTCTCTGGAGAGTGCTTTACCACTTATCTTACCTAGTGAACTCTTTGCTATCTTTCAAAATCTTGATCAGGTGTCCACTCTTCTCTAGAGTCTTTGCTGGCTCCCACCCCACCCCAAGATAGAATTGACCACTTTTCTGTGTACACATTTTTATTATTGCCTTTATCACTTGTTTTCTATTTGTTTGATTTCAATTGTTTCTCCTCATGTGTTTCTAGGAAGTTATTAAGCACAAGTGTCAAGAGTTCAGGAAATCGTTGTAGCTAAACTCTGACCCAAACCAGTGTTGGTAGAGCTCTTTGCATTTCAGATTAGAAGGAGCTTTGGAAAACATTTAAAGACTTTTCTCCATTTCCTAGTGAGGAAATTAAGGCCCAGAAAAGGCAATAATTTGCCCAAGATCACATTGTACATTTGACAACATTTGTCTATCGTTGTATAAATCTTTATCTTTGCTAACCTGGGGAATTCAATATTCTTTTTTATAAGAATTTTCAGTGTTCTTTTTTTTTTTTTTTCATATTCTAGTCTGACACAGTGGTTGGGAGCATGAACTATGGAACCAGATGTTCTGAGTTTAAATTACAGCTAAACCACTTATTATTGAGAAACCAGTACATAGTACATACTTTTTCAGTTCCTTACCTTTCTCCTTTAGACAACGAGGATAATGGCAGAATTTATCTCATAGTGTTATTGTGAGGAATGAGTTACACCCATAAAGTCCTTAAATGGGGAATAGAACACAGAATGCATTCACTAAATTTTCCTTATCATGCATAGAAGTAGGGAAAAGAAGGAAGCAGGATTAACTCAGATTCTGATACAGAAAAATGATTGGGAGACATCAGAAGGAAACTAAGACCCTGGTCACATAACAGTACAAATGTTCTTGATTGGATCCTAGTGTTATTATGTCCATGGGTGAAGGAAATAAAACTAATCCAAAGGGTCTTGAGTATGTCCCCCTCCCCCGCCCACCTTGAACACTTAAAGCACGTTAATAGAAGTGGGACCAATGTGGAAGCACAACCAGAGGTCAGATGTCATCTCTGCTTTCAGATAATTGTTCCAAAATTCAGAGCTGCCTAAATGTGGCAAGCCTCCATCACTCTATGCCTCCAAACAGAATCTCTCTCTCTCTCTCTCTCTCTCTCTCTCTCTCTCTCTCTCTCTCCTCTCTCTCTCTGTGTCTCTTGTGAATAAATAAATAAAACCTTAAAAAAAAAAGAGAGAGAGAATGTTAGTAGCCACCTAGGGACTCCAATATATCAATTTCAAACATGGAGTAGATAGTTGAAGCAGATGGATCCTAAGATCACTCTTAACTGCTTCAGTATTTTTTAAAATGTGTTTTGTTTTGAAGTTCTAAAGTTCTAAGGTTCTGTGTTTCCTTAAATATATGGGTCTAGGATTCTGTTATTCCAGTGGGTTAATTGTCAATCCCATAGATTGCATTTGGCAGCAATCTGGCTATCCTTATGACAATATCTTTAGAACCTATTGGGAATTTTTCCATATGGGGCTTCAAGTTTTAAAAAGTGATTTCTGGAAGAGGTATCCATTCAGGACCTTTATTAAATGCTCTCACACATAGTTCCTCTCCATGGCTATATTTTTAGCTTCTATAACTATTTAGGTTTGGCATAATTAGAGGAAAACAATAGTTAAAGCAAAAAAGTACCATCTCAGCATTTTGCAAGGAATGGATCTGGCTGGAGAGAAGCAGCTGCCCATTGCTGCACTTATATTTAGAATCTACCTGGGGACAGCTCTGACGGAGCTGAGTTTGGGCTAGTTGAAGGAAGGGAAAAAATAACTGGTAATATATTTTTTATCACTTTTGTGACTAATAATCTATAATATACAGTTATAATATATGTATCTATTTCAGAGACAACTCTAGTATATACAAAATTTTTATTAGAACTTTATTGTATACAAAATTGGGAGGTACCATAAACAGCCTTTAAAACCGTCATTCAAGGGGATCCCTGGGTGGCTTAGCAGTTTAGCGCCTGCCTTTGGCCCAGGGCATGATCCTGGAGTCCCGGGATCGAGTCCCATGTCGGTCTCCCGGCATGGAGCCTGCTTCTCCCTCCTCCTGTGTCTCTGCCTCTTTCTCTCTCTATGTCTATCATAAATAAATAAATATTTTTTAAAAACTGTCATTCAAATATTTATAACTAATTAAAGAAGAAGGAGGAGGAGCAGGAGGAGGAGGAGGAGGAGGGGGAGGAGGAGAAAAGAAGAATCCCTGAATCCAGGTTGTTTTCTGATCTAGTGTTCTTCCCTTACATTTTGTATCCCTATCTGTACAAATTTTATAGAACTTATCCTCTTTGACAAATCAAATGCCTGCTTGATCATTTAAGATCCTCCAAATTCCAAATGTTTTAATGGCTTCCCATTCTTCTTAGGATAAAAATAATGAAAAAAAAATTTTGGCTTGTTTTTCTACTTTCTGTCTCCCCACCTTGTCCAGATGTCTGTTATAGGTTATCATCTACTTTATACCTTCACACTTATCACTGTTGAATTTTCAAATTATACATATGAACTTTTGATTGATGTCTATTTCCTCAATAGACTATAAGCTTCTGAGGCCAAGGAACATGTCTGTTTCTGCTTCTTCAAATTGTTCATTCCTTAGCAAAGTCCCCTAAAACATAGTAGACATGAAGTACATATTTGTTGAAAGAATGAATAAAATGAATTAATGAATTCTACTTCAAAATATTCTGTGCCGCAAGATTTGAAAACCACAGTTTTAGGATGCAGCTCAGTGATTTGAGGAAAACAGAAATACTAATATATAGATCAGTGAATATTTACACACATATAGATTACATTAAGGGTCCAGTAGGAATGTAGGATTTGAGTTTGGAAAAATCAGGACATAGTTAATGGGGAAAGGGAGGAGTCATCAATGTTTTCTAGCTTTCGCCAAGTGGGATTAAATTAATTTGATGGTTACTAAATAGATTGCACCAAGATCTCCATTTGTAAAGGGCACGAATTTGTTGTCAACTCTTTTACAGCTAAGTGTTTGTTTATCTTTGATTATACAGGTATACTTTCATTATTTTACTATTTATCCCCAAAATAAAAACAAACTAATTGAAAACATTGAAGCTATTAATGAAGGCAATTTAGCCATTGCCTTGTCTCATGACTTTTGGAGTATTATTTAACTCTGCTGCCACAAGGACATATCTGTATGTGACTGGGTCATTTAGATTCCTAAATGAAATTAGGAATTCATTTAGGAATCTAAACTACACTATTTCAACAGAAGGGTTTAGTACATGAAAATTATTACCAGGTGTAGAGGGCTAAAAGTGCAAAAAGGAACACTGAGATAACCGAGAGATTATATTTGCAGGAAGCTGCTATCACTGCTGGGATTAGGAGAACACAAGGGTTGAGTTGAAGTTATCAGAATCTAGGGGCTAAGAGGAACACTCTGTAGCATCAAATTCATTTATCTGAGGAGGGAGCATCGCCTAACCGTGGGTAGTACCTCTGAACAATCATATAGAGGTTGGTTCTAAGAGTGTCAAAACAAAAAACAAGCAAACAAAAAAATGGAAGCTGGAGCCAACTAACACAGAAAGCAAAAAAGCAATCTCCTCCTCTCTTCTCCCCATCTACCAATTTCTCTTTAGTTATTGGCAGAACCTAACTGGAAGCCAGCTAGAAAAGAAACCTGTCAATGTTACCCAGGGCAATTTACACGTTTAATGCAATCCCTATCAAAATACCATGGACTTTCTTCAGAGAGTTAGAACAAATTATTTTAAGATTTGTATGGAATCAGAAAAGACCCCAAATAGCCAGGGGAATTTTAAAAAAGAAAACCATATCTAGGGGCATCACAATGCCAGATTTCAGGTTGTACTACAAAGCTGTGGTCATCAAGACAGTGCGGTACTGGCACAAAAACAGACACATAGATCAATGGAACAGAATAGAGAACACAGAAGTGGACCCTGAACTTTATGGTCAACTAATATTCGATAAAGGAGGAGAGACTATCCACTGGAAGAAAGACAGTCTCTTCAATAAATGGTGCTGGGAAAATTGGACATCCACATGCCGAAGAATGAAACTAGACCACTCTCTTTCACCATACACAAAGATAAACTCAAAATGGATGAAAGATCTAAATGTGAGACAAGATTCCATAAAAATCCTAGAGGAGAACACAGGCAACACCCTTTTTGAACTCAGCCACAGTAACTTCTTGCAAGATCCATCCACGAAGGCAAAAGAAACAAAAGCAAAAATGAACTATTGGGACTTCATCAAGATAAGAAGCTTTTGCACAGCAAAGGATACAGTCAACAAAAGTAAACAACAACCTACAGAATGGGAGAAGATATTTGCAAATGATGTATCAGATAAAGGGCTAGTTTCCAAGATCTATAAAGAACTTCTTAAACTCAACACCAAAGAAACAAACAATCCAATCATGAAATGGGCAAAAGACATGAAGAGAAATCTCACAGAGGAAGACATAGACATGGCCAACACGCACATGAGAAAATGCTCTGCATCACTTGCCATCAGGGAAATACAAATCAAAACCACAATGAGATACCACCTCACACCAGTGAGAATGGGGAAAATCAACAAGGCAGGAAACAACAAATGTTGGAGAGGATGCGGAGAAAAGGGAACCCTCTTACACTGTTGGTGGGAATGTGAACTGGTGCAGCCACTCTGGAAAACTGTGTGGAGGTTCCTCAAACAGTTAAAAATAGACCTGCCCTACGACCCAGCAATTGCACTGTTGGGGATTTACCCCAAAGATTCAGATGCAATGAAACGCCGGGACACCTGCACCCCGATGTTTATAGCAGCAATGTCCACAATAGCCAAACTGTGGAAGGAGCCTCGGTGTCCATCAAAAGATGAATGGATAAAGAAGATGTGGTTTATGTATACAATAGAATATTACTCAGCCATTAGAAACGACAATTACCCACCATTTGCTTCAATGTGGATGGAACTGGAGGGTATTATGCTGAGTGAAGTAAGTCAATCGGAGAAGGACAAACATTGTACATTCTCATTCATTTGGGGAATATAAATAATAGTGAAAGGGAATATAAAGGAAGGGAGAAGAAATGTGTGGGAAATATCAGAAAGGGAGACAGAACAGACTCCTAACTTTGGGAAACGAACTAGGGGTGGTGGAAGGGGAGGAGGGCGGGGGGTGGAGATGAATGGGTGATGGGCACTGAGGGGGGCACTTGACGGGATGAGCACTGGGTATTATTCTGTATGTTGGTAAATTGAACACCAATAAAAAAGTAATTTATTAAAAAAATTAAAAAAACGCTAATCCCATCCAAAAACACTTGCACAGAAAAAAAAAAAAAAAAGAAACCTGGGAAATGTAGGTTGCAACATTATAGAGCAGAGTATTGAAGGGTGGATTTGGAACTGAAAGACAATAGGTAAATAACTGACACAGCCCATCCCTCTGGTTACTTACCTGTATATACCCTTCTGCCCACATATAACAAAATATGTCCATGTTATGCTTTCACCTTGGAAGATGCAGTTAATTTTCATACATACAAAGACGTTCTCACAATCTTTTCAAAAGGGACTCTCTGTCTAGAGTTCCAATGGTCACTGCATCCATCTCTAGGTGAGGTCATGTTAATCTCTTTTAATCACAATCCCATTTGAATAATATGTAAAGTTATCTAAAGGATAACTTTAAATTAACCACAAATGATTAACTTTATTGAAAATATTGAGGGAAAAGGAGAGAGGAAGAAATAAACTCTCTCTCTCTCTCACACACACACACACACACACACACACACCCATAACAATCAAAGAGATGCGTATTTGCTACAGCACTCATTTTCTAACTGGCAAAGGGTATGATGATAGTTATAACTTCTTTTTTCAATTACCCTTTCTATTCCCCTTTTACTCTCAGCAGATTTCTCTGGTTTGTGGAGTTCTTTACCTGGTGCAGTGACCCAAATCTTTATTTCTGAAGGGTATGCATCCTCAGTGAAACTTTATTGGGTGGTACTTTTCCATTAACATTTTTTATTGGACACAGAAGTACTAAAGACATCTTCAAGAATGCTCCAGGTTCCAGAATTCTTCCTTCTTGTTCCCATTGTGTTGCAACAACCCAAATCCTCCTTAGTAATTGGGATCCATTGCCCCAACCAATACAGCAGCATGGATGGTTTTCCCGTAGTTTGGTAGTATAAGGAACCTTAAATAGTCAGATGGTAGCCTTAGCTTCTACTTCAGTGGAACCATTATTGTGTTCCTTTAGGAAATAAGACCTCCTAAACCAGCAGAGCCCAAAATTGTTGGGATGGTAAACAAAATTTCTGTGCCTGAGTTATTAGGTGTATTAATAAGAGGAGCCAATCTCACTTCTACTCCTGGACTCTCAGATGTATACTTTCTGCCTGTGTGAGAAAAACCACATGTTGGTCATGGGTTCAAAGCACACATGATACTATAGAAGAGAAAATATCACATTTTCAGTTTCCAAACTAGAATTGGAACTGACTCTTTGTTAGATCACTCCATATCCGGCAGGCCAACTATTCTGGGAAATGAGATATGTGTTAGGACTAGTAAGTACTATATGAATAAGCCCATTACTGACATATTTTTTGCAGCAAAATGAGTTCATTTTTCAGAATTAATGCTGTGTTGGATACTATAAGGTAAATAAGGAATTCTGTAAATCTATGGGATTGATGGTGCTGGCAGAGGCGTTGAATACAGTGAAGGTAAAATCAAATCCATAATAAATGTACATTCCATGAGGAAAAATCACTGCCTCTTCATTGTGGAAGGGGATCTACTATAATCAACCTGCCACCAGGTGATTAGCTGAGAGTGACTGGCCAAGGAATCAGTTTGATCTCTACTACCAGCAGATTAGATACTGTGGAGAAGTCCATGTTGTAAATCCTTACACAGCCCCCATCCCTGTTGTCATGGCCTCTTTTTATACTGACTCACTAAGCAAGGCATTGGATAAGGGATTTACCAGCATCCAAAGAATATGTTACCTTAACCTAATTGTTGAGAACCTCCTCTTCAGTGAGCGTTCTTTGGTGAGGATTCATAGTCTTCACGCTCTTTCCATTCCAGTAATTCTACTTTCATGACTTTTGCCCGGATCCTCTTGACAACAATCTTCTAATCCAGTTCATTACAGGATGATCCTTGATCATCTATCTAGCCAAACCATTACACTATAAATCAGTGAAGACCATCTCTCCGTTCAAACAAAGTGAACAGCCAAATATACTACTTGAAGTTCTAACCACTGGAAGGATTTAATTTTATTATTGTTTTCTAGGACACCCCTGATTAGGGACTGTAAAACTGTAGCAGTTCACTTCTGATTGTTACCAGCATGACACACAAAATCATGGGTAAACCAGACCCAAGTTTTGGAGCTGCCTATGAAACCATAGTTGGGCTGAAAGAAAGGAAGCAATGCTACAGGAAGAGATGCTATAGAAATCCAAGCTACCTGTTCTTGCAGGACTTACTGGACTTACTGGACTTACTGGCTGGTGGGTTGTAAACCCAAGTTGATGACTTGGTGGGTCAGATTGCACACAGTTCCTGGTGCCCAGGCCACATGATCACTTGATGTCCCAGGGCCAAATGTTTAGTCTTTCTTATTACTTTATTTACTTTGGCTTACTACTCTGTGGTTGTCCTACTGGAGCTTGCCACCTACCAGTCATTCTGGATCTCTTGGGTTAAAGGATCCCAATGCAGAGCACTTTTACTACAAGCTGATCCAACTACAGAGCCTTCTCTTACCATGAACTCCACTCAAAACTTGTAGCATTACAGGTTACTCAGTAAACAGACCAGTACTACACAGTCATATATGGTATGGGTTGCTTCCAAAATCCAGGGAGGCCCACTCCTATCATTGTGCATATTTCTTAGGGGTCAACACCGCAAAGCATAGCAATTCATTTTTCATTATAGCAGGGATATTTCAATTTGCTCCAGACTCATAGACACCTTGAAAATTTCACTGAAATAATAGGCTCCTAGTTGTGTCTTGTTGTTTTTTTTTTTTTTTTTTTTTTTATCTTACCTTCCATCACACAGGTGTCTTCTAAAGCACCTATGGTACTGGAAACTTCCTTCCCATAATACTGTTGTTATACAATATATTGTACCAGTGGGATGATCTGTAGGATGTCAAAATAATCAAGATATTTGCAGACTAGATTAGGATTAAAAAGGAAGAGGGTCAAAATAAACCTGCAAAAAGGTAGGAAATGTATATGATAATCCCTGTCAGGTAAAATGGAACTGCCTCTTAGCAGTCCTTGAAACGGATAAAGGGAAAGATTTGCCAAATCAATAACTTATACCAGGTGCCAGGAATAGTATTGATATCATCCAGTAACTGTATCACATCTGGAACAGCAGCTGTAATTGTAGTTACCACCTATTTAAATTTATAGTGTTTTACAGTTATCCCCAAAGATTCATCCACTTATTCCATAGCCCACATAAGTGAGTTAAATGAGAAAGTGATAAGAATGTTTAATAGATTCACTTCTGTTTGGGTTCATAAATCTCTCCTCTACCAACCTTTTCAAAAGCTAAAATTTATGGGGATCTATCTAGTGTTTACGATTGATGAAATATAGGATGTGGCATTTCCCATCACGGTGTTCATACCTCCTCCTCAAGTTCACAATATAAAGCTAAGTTGTGTATTCCTGCCAGACCCATTCTGGCAGCCATCAAAATGTTTCTCATGCAAGAACAGTAATTGACTAAAGGCCCAACTGCTGTACTGAATGAAACCCATTGCTGTTTTTGCACTGAGGCCATGCTTTCATGTGCCACTCTCAGCAAAGACTAACTCAGTTGGGATATTAAGGCTGCCTTGCTCCTGGGTTATAGGGACTCCTCTTGCAGGAAAATTAGGCTCTTGGACTCCCTATTCACCTTGCGGATCTTTCCTTAGAACCCATCTAGTCTAAAACACTTACTCAAGCTCCCTTCCTTCTTTCCCTTGTTCCTTGATTCCAGGTCCTGCCTTGAGTACCAGCATCACAGTCTGAGAGCATTCCCAGTCTCCTGCAAGTCCCTCCCCATTATATCCCACAGGCATTTCCCCTACTAAAATTATTGCCCATCTATAGTATTTTGATGCCTCATTCTCAGAGCACCTGAACTAACACACCTAGTCCATGATATAGTAAGATGGGATCTCCTCTAAGATACATTTCTCTATTCTCTGGAGCCTATTGAATAAACAGACAGGCACACAAAAATCCAAAGCTACTAGCACTTACAGGCAGTGCTACCAGTTTATGTTTTTTGTGCTTGACTACCTTATTTTACAAGTGAGGATAGCATTCCCTAGGACACAATATACCATTGCTACTTGCCCTTGATTTCAGTTCCATCTGATATTATCAGGGATGCCTACATGCTTTTTGGGAGCTGAAATCATGGAATAGGAACATGTAGATGTGTTGGTGGGGGAGAAGGTATTGGGCAGGGATTGAAGGGAGAAGTGCTCTGTCTGCCTCCAATGGCAATGCTGGTGAAATAGAGGAATGGCTTCCAGTTTTTAATGGTTTACAGCCCCTAATTCTCAGAGATAGTGGTCTAGATATGAAGTGGGTTTTCTACCTTCTTTTAGGTAAGAGGTCCTGTTCTATTTCTTGAGACAAAGCATAAATAGGCCACTGACTGTATTCTTTAACCCAGCTCTGACAGTTATTAAAGTTCATAGAAGTAACTCCCAGTTTCTGGCAATAGATTGATTATCATTCTAATCGTGAATATTATAAATTCTTGTTACTTCTTTCTCTTTCCTGTATATTTTATTAGTAAGTTGGAAGAGGCTGCAATAGGGTAATTTAGTCTGAAAGCTGGTATTCCTACAATTAACTGGCAAGGAAATAGATCCATATATTATAAAGTAACTTCATCTGTGTCTTATTTTCTATGCCATATTTCAAGTAGATAGCTTAGCATTTTGAAGTTATAACAATGGATAGTTATGAGAATATCACCAAAACAAGTTAGTGAATTTTTTGGTACTATTCATATCAATTTTTTTAAAAAGAACAGATAAAAAGACCTAAAAAGCTTCTGCACAGCAAAAGAGACAGTCAACAAAACTAAAAGACAACCTCAGAATGGAAGAAGATATTTGCAATACCTATCAGATAAAGAGCTAGTATCCAAGATCTATAAAGAACTTATTAAACTCAACAGCAAAGAAACAAACAATCCAATCATGAAATGGGCAATAGACATGAACAGAAATCTCAGAGAGGTTTCACAAATACCCACCATTTGCTTCAACGTGGATGGAACTGGAAGGTATTATGCTGAGTGAAGTAAATTGGAGAAGGACAAACATTATATGGTCTCATTCGTTCGGGGAATATAAAAAATAGTGAAAGGGAATAAAGGGGAAAGGAAAGAAAATGAGTGAAAATATCAGTGAGGGAGACAGAATATGAGAGACTTCTAACTCTGGGAAACGAACAGGGGTAGTGGAAGGGGTGGGCAGGGGTATGGGGTGACTGGATCATGGGCACTGAGGGGGGCACTTGGCGGGATGAGCACTGGGTGATATACTGTATGTTGGCAAATCGAACTCCAATAAAAAATGCACAAAAAGAAAGAAAAGAATTTGCTTGAAGACTTCTTTAGCATCCATACTTTAATTTTTATTCTGCTATATATAGGTACTATACACACATACACACACACACACACACCATGGATGGGATTAGGTGTTCAATTAAGAGAATGTTTTAAGTATGTCAATTTTCGGTCATTCAGTCTATATGAGCCTGGTTAATACCTGTAGCAAATGGGATATTTTAGAATTCAATGAAATACGAATTTTCTAGTTATTCCAGTTGTACCTCTTACAGCCTAACAAATAGTAGGTGCCAAAAAATAGTTCTCTTTTCCTTCCAATCTAAAATTTATTTTACTTTTGATCTACAATGTTTCTAAAAAAATAAGTCTGTCAAAGACTTTCTAACCCCTGTGTTATCACTGATCACTGATCTTGGTCACAAACTAAGCCTCTTAACCTTGCTTGCCATAGGGTAACTTTAGGTTGACACTGCCTGCTAAAATAGAGGTTCAGTCTAGGGATTTATGAATCAGATTCCAGCTGCATCATAGGAAAGCTGTGTAACCTCAGGCAAATTACTTAACCATTCAGAGCATTAATGTCTTCACTTATAAAATGGGATAATGATGCCTACTCCACAGGATTGTTGTGAGAATGAGATGAAGAACCATCCATTAAGGTCACTGGGCAGTGTCTAAAACAGAGAGGTCATCACAGCTAAGTGCTAATCCCAGCCATGGACTGGGAGCTAAACTGGAATCTTAATCTGAGTCCTCATCCTACTGTTTCACATTTCACACTATTTCACTGATAATGACCATATGAAAGATGTGGATGGACTAAATCCATATCCCACCTGGATCATCTCCCTTTAGCTTCTGTGCCTTTCCAGCATTCTGTCCGGTTTCTATAATGAAAGCAACCAGGCATGGGGGCTTAATGTGTAACAATCACCTTAGTACAAAATGAGAGAAGCTTAGAGCTAGAAAGGAGCTTAGAGACCATTACATCCAAACCCTTTATTTTAATATGAGGAAACTCCTAAGAAAAGGCATGATTTATTTAAGGTCACTCAAGAAGAAAGTGCAAACACAGGCCTCAAACACTCATTATCTCAGTACAGAGGTCTTCCGTAGCATCAGAGATCTGTATAGGCAGACGAACACCTGACAAAGAGGAGCCCTGTACCAGTGCTCTTGGTTCCCAAGGGAGGACACACTATTTAGAAAGAGCAGAGTCTTCGCAGATAGGCATCTGTCCATAGGACTCAGAAGCCAAACAAACTGCCCACCAGCCAATGTACATTTATTTTTGAGGTTTCTATGTGGTGAAATGCACTGAATTTAAACATTGGATTCCATGGGTTTTGATGCCCACACCTGTATAACCATCCCAATTGAGACTTAGAATATACTTATCACTCCCGGAAAACTCATGTGTGGCTCTTTTCCATTCACTCTCCATCACCTCATAGAAAATTCTTGATTCCATCACCATGGGTTAGTTTTGTCTATTCTTGAAATTCATATAAATGAGGCTATATGGTATGAACTCTTTTGTATCTGACTTATGTCAGTCAACCATGCACATATTTAATCCATCAATAGTTTTATTCTATGTTCTTTTTTTCTCTGAATAGCAGTCCTTGGAATACTCAATATGGCTCACACATTTAGCATATAGTAAGTGATCCTGGGTAAGCCATGTAACCTTTTTAAACTTCAGTTTTCTTATCTAAAGGATGGGAATAATATGGCCTATCTCTCAAGGTTGGCGATATACCTATTAGAACTGTGTATAAGACATGGTAAGTGCTCATTACAGGCAGCTATAATCATAGAATCTCAATGTTCCTTTTACTCTAGAAATTACTGTGTGGAACTGTCTTATTTTTCAGATGAGGACAGGGAGGCCCAAGGCTTCTCTTCCAGGAGTAACACTTAGGGCTTCTTGATGCCCTTCACTGTGCTTATTCTACTGTTCCACATATACTTTGCAGAAAGGCTTTTTAGGCTACTCCAAATAGTATGCAACAGAAAAGTGCTTTCTTTCTAAGGACTGTCAAAATACCCTCCCAATGAGAACCTAAATAAATAGTTTTCTGAAACCTTTCAGATTTTTTAATAAGTCAAAATACACTTTTCTGACAGCATAATTGCTTTTCATAGTGGGGCCTTAAATCTGCACTATAAAAGAATAATGCAACAGTAGATCATTTGTGAAAACTTAATGAAAACGGAGTTAGGGAACCTCAGAGTCACTAGACCTTGAAATTCACTTTCAGAAACTAATTTGCAGTAAATGCATGAGAAACATATTTAGACATGATAAACTTCCAGGCTGGTGCTGGGCAGGTGTGGAAGTTTATCTTGATTAACTCCTTTGTTTTAATTAATGCCAAAGAGCAAAGTGTGGGGATCCAACATTCTGTCAGTGGGAGCCATTTTGAAGGAAACCATCAGGTATTTCTATGTTCTGGATCATCTTGGCGGGACTGCCTGCTATTAAGACCTTCTAAGACACCACACTTACTTCTCTGTTCTCTGTGCTGATCTCATTAATAAAAACAATTAAGTCTCCTACTTACTTGGAGCCAGGTCACTATAGTGGTTAAGTTCAAGCTATGGAGTCAGACTACCTATGTAGAATCTCCTCTCTATCACTGTGAAGCTGTATGATCTTAAGCAAGTAATTTAACCTTTCTGTGCCTCAGTTTCCCTGTCCACACTATGAGGATAAAAATAATACTCAAAGACTTGTGTTGATGATGAAATTAATTAATGTAAGTAATATGCTTAGAATCTGCTTACCAGATAGTAAGTGCTCAGTAAGTGTCAGGTATTGTTAATTTGTCATCATTGTAATGCAAAATGGGTGAAGAGCCTTCCAAACATCTTTCTATTGAACCATGATGATGATCTTACAGGGTAGAAGCTATTATCTCTTAGAGATAAGGAAATGGAGAGTCACAGGGGTAAGCTTTAATGGACTGATACAATGGAATAGAAGAAAACGAACTTGTGACTTCGGTTTCACTTGTGAGCTGTTTAGTTTAGTTCATGCATGAGATAGCTTGACAAAGACCTACAAGTTCGTGAAATTTTGTTGTCTGTATTCAGAGACTTAACGACCATTTTTTCCTACAACAATCAAATCACCACTTCCATAAACAGTGACCCAAAGTCATTTCAGTTTTCTCTTTTTTTAAAATTAACCACTCACCCTTTAAAGCTCATTACAGTCAGTGAGGAGGAGAAGGAGGTTGCCGTTTCCTGGCCCTGAAGCATCAGGGCCTGTTATTGAAATGTTGAGGGTTTTTCTTTTTTACCTTGAGTTGGGAGAAAAGAAGTTCTCTCAGCCAGAAGACTCAGCAGCAATCCATGTGCACTGACCCAAAATACCTTTAAGGACTTGGTTAGAGTCAGGAATCCAAAGGTTCAAACGGCCGGCAGTCTTAAAGCTGGGGACCTAGGTACATTCAACCAATGGGATTTCCAGTTGACCATCCAAGGGAGAGGATCCTGGCTAACTTCTTGCTTTCTTGGTGGAAAAAAAGAGATAAGCCAAGCTGAGATTTCTCTAAGGCCTAAGAGCACCTCAGATTTAATGTGTATTTCAAACATAGGACCATGTGATGGTTCTTGAATATTTTCTGAGTGGATATTTGAAATGCACAAAATCCTCCATAGGTTTGGTGATTGGAGAATGGGGTTTTCTGGCACAGGGTCATCTGCTGTCAACAGTTTGAGTAGATGTAAGTATTTTGTCTTTGGCCTGTGTTTGCAGTGAGCATTCATTTTAATAGGATGGCTCTGTCTAGTTTCTCTTCAGGATTCTCATGCTAGTGGCAGCTGTGGTGTCAACTGCCTTGGAGTCCCTGGGCAAATGGAGGGTGCCAGGCAACAACCACTGTGAAGAGGGAATTCAGAGCTAAGGTCTTGGAGTAAAGGGGGAATGAATCTGGGAAGCAGGGATATTGGTGCTCTCTGGCTGGGTTTTGGATCTGTTTAACTCTTTTAACTAATCTCACATTTCACAGATTTAACATCCATTTTCTGTTCACACACCTGAGAAAATGGGCATTAAATTTTTTTGCTGTTTTTGTTTTTTGTTTTTTTTTAATTTTTATTTATTTATGATAGTCACACACACGGAGAGAGAGAGAGAGAGAGAGAGAGAGAATGAGGCAGAGACACAGGCAGAGGGAGAAGCAGGCTCCATGCACCGGGAGCCCGATGTGGGATTTGATCCCGGGTCTCCGGGATCAGGCCCTGGGCCAAAGGCAGGCGCCAAACGGCTGCACCACCCAGGGATCCCCTTGTTTGTTTTTTTTCATCATGCTACCTGGATTTTGATCTTGGTTTCCATGGCTGCTGGTATATGTAACCAGGAGAATGAGTCAAAATGAGCATGATGACAGCCACTTGTTTGGAAAATAAGTAAGATGCACCCAAGGTGTCAGTTCAGTAACTCATTTGATACCAGGAAAACCTTCCAGGAGATATGACAGGGATAATACCCAGGAAGTAACTTATCCTATGTCTGGGAATTATTTTCCTAGCTTTGAAAAGGCTCATCCACAGTATGTCCTTAGGCTACTATTTCCTTCCCTTTTCTGAATTCTAACTTCTACATCTCTAAAATGATGGATTTGGATCAGAACAATTACCTTTTTTTTTTTTTAGAGCAAAGGAACCCTTTTCTCAAACAAAATCTCATGTAAAATATAAAACTGAGACAAGAACTCCCTAGGTTGAACTGAAAGGTAGCAGACCTCATTCCTTTTTGTCTGAAGGAAGTACCAGAATTATTAATTTTTATTTATTATTAAAGTATAGTTGGTATACAATGTTATATTAGTTTCAGGTGTACAATATAGCAATTTGACAATTTTGTACATGACTCAGTGTTTACCATGATAAGTATGGTCACCATCTATTACCATGCAATATTACTACAATGCAATTATTATATATATTAAAAGTATTATTGACTATATTCCCTAGGCTGAACTTTTCATCTCTGTGACTTATCTGTTTTATAACTGGAGGTTATAAACCTCTTAATCCCCTTCATCTGGTTCATTCATCCCCTCTGGCACCACCAGCTTGTTTTTTTGTATTTATTATGAGTTTATTTGTTTTGTTCTTTAGATTCCACATGTAAGTGAAATCATGTGGTATCTGTCTTTCTTTATCTACTCAAGTTATTTTTAAAAGTTTTGGTGGTTGATGTTTTTAGTGGAATGGAGAAGTGAATAAGATGGAGACATGATATAGGGCCTGCCCCACCAGGAACAAGCCCCAGACTGGCCTTAGATTCTGCATAGGTGCTACTTATTATTTATCTTAGATATCAGGTACTTGATTGCAAATACCTGTTGTATTTATATGCTTGGGGAACATCCCCTCCCCAACAAAGGAGGGATATTTTTAACTAAGGGCAGGCAGGGAAGGAAGGAAGGAAGGAAGGAAGGAAGGAAGGAAGGAAGGAAGGAAGGAAGGAAGGAAAGGAGGGAAAATAAGGGAAGGAGGGAGAAAGGAAGAAAAACTAATACTAATAGTTGACCATTTTACCCTCTTCAAAACAATTTTATGGATATTCATTAATTTAATCTTTACAATTTCTGTGAGGCAGATAGAAATACATTTATTTCCACTGTAAAGATGAAAAGACTGAGGATTTCATGGCTATCTTTGCAATGAGATTTGAGAAGAATAAAGTACCAAGTTAAATGACAAGAATTGCAGAATAGCCGTGAAGGAGGCTGCAAAGTATTTTCAGACAAGGAAAGGGCACTGGGGAAGCATAGCAGACAGAGAAACAGCATGAGTAAAGGTCCAGAGGACTGAATACATATAATATAACTAGGAAATGAGTGTCCCCCATGTGTTATGATATTAAGCAGTATGAACCAGTTGTCTCATGAGTCTAAACACATGGAAAGTTACTAATTTGGGGGATAAAAGGGTTTGAAAATAATCAGGGAAAAAACTCTGGAGAGAGAAATGGAGAGACCACAAGTTAGGGCTGGTGTTTATTTAATTTTATGCTACAAGATTCTATATTTTCTGGAAAACCAACAAGACACATGTTTGAATTT
Organism: Canis lupus familiaris; assembly: GCF_011100685.1. Taxonomy (NCBI): domain Eukaryota; kingdom Metazoa; phylum Chordata; class Mammalia; order Carnivora; family Canidae; genus Canis; species Canis lupus. Next base: position 12,096,709 of record NC_049236.1, read on the forward strand.
AACTTTTTAAATTGCAAAGTTAAGTACATGTTATTTTGGATTCTGAGTCCAAACATTTGCTTGGTATTTTCCACACATCTTTTCTGCTCCAATTGGAGCACATCAAAGTCCTGGTTTGTCTTGATGCTGGGCAGACTTTCTGCTGAATGCCGTCTGGTTTTCTTAAAATGCCACCAGGAAGACGGTATTGCAGGCTATGAAAAACAATGGAATTGACTTGGGGAGGAGGTGGTGGAAAACTTGGGGAAGCCAAAGAAAAGAGGCAGGTCTTTCTCTGCCAGATTCCTGCTATATGGCCTTGGTCAAGCCCTTCCCTTCTAGGCCTCAGTTTCTCTATTTGTAGAATGAACAGTTTGGGCATTTAGAGTGAGGTAACATGGGGGAGGGGCAGTTAAGTAATGATATTCAAGATATGTCCTGATTTCTCACCTCCTCTGTCATTACTGCTCTAGCTCAAGTCCTAATCATTCTGTCGTGAAGATATTCCTTCCTTCATTTATGCCACCCTGTAGTCTATACTCCACACAGCAAACAGATTACTCCTTTTAAAATGAGAGTCAGATAATTTAATTTCCCTGTTTCCAACCCTTCCATGGCTTATCATTCACCTAGAATAAACTCCAAACTTTTACTAGGGCTCATGAGATCTCACATCATCTGGCCCCTAAGTTGTTTTCTTATTTCCTACCATTCTCCTCCTTCCTCAGTCTATTCCAGTTCCTTGGCCTATTTGGCTACTCCTTGGACCCCTAGGAACATTTCTTTCTTAGGGTTGTATCAGTTCCCTCTGATAGAGAGATTTCTGACCCCAGATTTTCACATGTTTTACTCTGTCTTCGTTTAGGTGTGTCAAAGAATAAAACAAAGACTACCAAACACAAAACAAAACAGAAATACACACAGAAACTAAAAAACAAAAACACAACAAAGCTAAGTCAAGTGACTTGCATGGCAAGGAGTACATGCCAATGAAGGCAGTTAAGCTTTGAAATAAGTGGCTATGTAGTTTTCATATCTATGACTCCAGAGCACATGAACAGCAGTTTACCTTGCATAAGTAATTTAGTCAACAGCCTCAGGCTCACCCTTCAGCTAAGCTCTGTACTGTCTGTTCTATGCACCTGTCATGCTGTTTCATATATTCTTCCATTTTATATATCTTGTTCCTTCTCCTGCCTGCCTTTGTCTGTCTGTCCACTTCCTATTTGAAAATATCCACTCAGGCATCACAACTTAACTTAAAAGAAGGGCATCTCATCCAGGAAGCATTGTCTCACACCTTCATGCTGTGTTCTTTTCTGCTGTTACTTCTGAATCTCAATACCTAGCATACCCTCTAGAGGAGCTCTTATGCGTTCATGTAGTGATGTGACTGTTTACTCAGTTTTCTACTTTACCAAATTAGGAACCCTGCCCAGGAAATCGGGGGTCATGTCATAATCACTGTTATATTTTTAATGGTTGACACATTGTCATATAGTAAGTAGTTGTTGATTTGAGTTTTCTAGTAAATGTAAATGAATGAATGAACAGATAGCGAATGATGAATGAAGTTTGATGATGAAGATGATATGAGTCCTTAGGGACAGAATTGCAGTGACGGTCATGGTGATAGTAGGTACTCACACATCATGGTGACTTTCCATCTGCAGACAGGAGAGTTCAGCAAGAGATCATGGAAGAATGTCTTGGGTCTTGGAAACAGTGTTCAGTGGGTTTTCTACCATTGCATTCCATTTATGAGAAAACGCTAACAGTGAGTTGTGTGTGTGTGTGTGTGTATGTGTGTGTGTGTTTCTTAGTGCTGGAGTCATTTAAAGAGCATTTTTTTTTTTTTAGACCAAACACTACAAGGTGGCTCCATTGGTAGCACTGGCTCTTTTGCTGGACTTGTCAAAGTAAGCCTTGCAGTTCTGACAAGGAGAAGACCCTCCCTCTTACCTGCCATGTGACCTTAATTGGACTCAGTTCTGATAAACAGGGCATGGGAAAAATTTGGTAAAATTTTTCTGCCTGGCATATAGCAGGGTAATAAAATGCATGCTGTTGTATAAAATGCCTTTGAACATTCAGCATCCAGGGATGAGTAATGATTACATCCCTCTTGTATTCCTAGCTGACTCCTAGTAGAAGAAAAAAAAGTCTCTTTCAGCCTTTGCCCAATGTCACTTATTACTGCCATTATAAATTGAAAACATTTTTCTGCCATAAAATTCCCTGTGATGAATTGTACCATAGGCATTAGCGTTTTTTCATCGTTTTCTTCTTGATGAGCTGGCAAAATAAAGAGAATAAAACGGGTATATTCTTTTCTTTTGGAGAAATCCAATCTCCGCAAATGACCCCCTTAAGACTCTCAATGACTGTTTGTATGGATTCTGATCTTAAAAAATCACCCAACTTGGGGGCTCGGGTGTGTGTATTATCATGCAGTTAGTTTATTATTGAGCAATAGTCTGTCTGAAAGTGATTTTGAGGATGACTTCATTAGCAGAACTACAGAAGTCTCCCCCTAAGTGATGTGAACAAGGAAATTGAGAGGGAATTTAGGACTTTTATTTAAAACAATGCTATCTTGGGCCCTTTTTCCAATGCATCACACCTCGTTACCTGAGCAGAAATATACACTTGATTGGTCACATTCTGTCTTCTTTTTGAGTTAGTTCCACATTTGGAAAAGAAGAAAGCTTGGGCAGATGTCCATTCTTAATACTAAGTGCCAGGAATTGTGCAAGGTATTTCGTGTAGCAAATCCTCATAACAGTTTTTATAAGAAAATATTATGCACATTTTATATATGAGGGGAAAAAAGGCAGCACTTTTGAGCATTTGTGAGTAACCTGTCTGAAATAATACAGAGAGTTTAAAGTGAAGCCGGAATTCCAGTTCAAGCCTGTTTTTTTCCTAAAAGCTGTGTTCATTCCTCCATAGTATGCTGCTTCCCACATGTGATGCAGTGGAATAGACTGAAAGATCAAATGATAGAATAATTGTAGTATCATTGAGTGATTATCCTTTTGGATACCTAAATCTGACATGATAGGTTGGACATTTGTAGGCTTCAAAATATGTTCAGGTAGGCAAATGTAAGGTTTTTTTTGTTTGTTTTTTGTTTTTGTTTTTGTTTTTGTTTTTATCTGACTGGAAGAAGCAGAAGGCCTCTGCTAATATTACCTTTGTCATCAGACTGAATCATCTTCATCTAGCAGAGTGAAGACAAAACAATATCTAAGTCTGTTTAGGGTTATCTGTTTACATATTTCTCTCCCCACTAGACTATGACCTCTCTGAGTGCAGGAATCTGGTCAGATTCATTTCTACAGGTCTTCATTGGATGTATACTTAATGGATAGATGAGTAAGTGAATGAAGAAATTTCAGGTTGAGAGACAGGGACTTTGAGAACATCAGAATTTAAGGGATAAGTAGATTAGGAAAAATGAGTGAAGAAGAGTGAGATAGAGCGGTATTGATGAAGCCAAAGATAAAGGGAGTTTTAAGGAGATAATGATAAAGATTCAAATGCCAAAATAGTATTTAAAAAATAAAATGAAGATTAGCATCAATAGAATCATTGCTTGGCTTCGTGAAAATGATTTCAGGGATGACTGAAGTAGTACTTAGTTTAGGTTAAGGAATTGGAGAAGTGGAAGCAATAATTACAGACAACTCTTTGATGGAATGTATGTGAAGTGAAGAAAAGAGATGTTCTGTTTGCTTGGAGAAGATTTAAAAGGGAGGATTTTGAGGATTTCAAGTTGTGAGACTTGAATATATTTGTGGATATACTGAATACATATTTTTCTATTTTGTAGAACAAGCAAAGGGCAAGGGGAGAAGTAAAAAACACTAACTTTGACCCACCCATAGAAACCTCTCATTGGTAGCCTGGTATTTGTACATAAATAGGCTTTAACCCACCAATGGTGAGGATCCTGCCAATTGCCCATATAAGATGTGGTGTAAAAGTTAGCCAGAGGCCTGTGTTGTATACATCCTACAGAAGACATGTAAGGCCTCTGGACATTTCCACGGCACCTCCTAAGGGAGTATAATATGATGTATATCCTTAAGCTTTAGCAAGACAAAGAATTCTTACAATACTAATAAAACGAGAGCCAGTGCCCCCTGTTACCATTTTATACTCTGAAAACCTCTCTTATGATCAACAGAATTAATACAAATATCTTGTAGAAGGTACATTCAAATGTCTTTTGAGCTGACCGCATAAAAGGCAGATGTGTGTCCGTGCACATGTGTATGTGAGTCTTTAGAATTCAGTTGTCTAGCAACTGTTTTAATTGTTTAGGTATTTAACCTCACATTGTCAGGACCTATGTGGTACTTTAATGAAGTCCATGAGCGAAAGTTGCCGTATATGAGCAAACAGCTCACCAAATCATAGTGAAACCACTGCTGCCATTGCAGTGACACCTGCCATCACAGCGTCTCTCCCTTGGTTCCTCTGCTCCTTCCTAGGACAAAGCCACATCAGACAAATCACCATTCTCCAAACATAGTTGGTACTTGCAGGCTTCTGAGTCCTTTGTATTTCCCTTTGTCTTGAAATAATGCTCATCTTTTTAACATTCCAAACTCCTCCTCATCCTCCAAGGTCTAGTGTAAATGGAGCCTTCTCTGCTCCCCTACCCAAAGAAGGGAGCTGTTTTAACTCCAGCCCCAAACATTCCTGATATTTCCTAAATATTATCCGATCTTTACAATGCGGTAGCCCTGCTTTTCTCAGTTCAGAATACCTTTTTGTCCCTTTTCTTTTTTTTTTTTTTTAATTTATTTATTTATGATAGTCACACACAGAGAGAGAGAGAGAGAGGCAGAGACATAGGCAGAGGGAGAAGCAGGCTCCATGCACCGGGAGCCCGACGTGGGATTCGATCCCGGGTCTCCAGGATCGCGCCCTGGGCCAAAGGCAGGCGCTAAACCGCTGCGCCACCCAGGGATCCCCTTTTTGTCCCTTTTCATCTCCACCTGTTCACATCTTAAAACCTGAGAACATTAAAGCTGAAACAATTTTTAGAGATCTTAATTTTTCAGATAGGAAAACTGAGTCACAAAGAAGGAAAGCTAGCAGGCCAACCAAAACTAGGCCAGGGGACTCAGAAAGAGGTAGTGGAGTATAGGGGAAAGGCAATAACTTTTGAGTTGAAACGACCTGGGTTCAAGCCCAGGCTCCGTATTCAACAAGCTGTTTGATTTTTTCATCATCCTTGAGCATCATTTGCTTTATTTAAATTTTTTTTTTTTTTTACAAATAATGTCTCTATAGTTGTTGTATCATTAAAAATGCCTACTTTGGTGCCTGGTATATAATAGATGTTCTCTAGTGTTATGTATGTATGTATCTATGTATTTTCACTTTAGATAGGCAATATGATATAGTCATATAATAATAAAAGGAATTTTTGCAGTAGACAAATTCAACTGCCTGTTACTTAGACCTTGGACAAGTCACTGAACTTTTTATGTAAAGTGAACGGCTTAGTATCTATTTATAGGGAAAAAAAAATAGTGAGGATGAGCAAAAATTTGCATAAAGTACCTGATGTCTGTATATCAGTATATATTAGGCATTCAATAAAGGGTCCCTTATATCATTGGCATTATTTCTACATTCATGGTTTCATTTAATACTCATAGTAATTCTGCAAGATTCAAAGAGTAGGTGTTATTATGTTTATCAAGAGGTGTGACCAAGATTATGGGTTGGCAGCCATATTATGAAAACTCTGAGCCTTAATGACCACTCAGAATATGGCATACAGATTTAGAGAAACCGAGGAATAGGCACTGCTCAGGCATGTAGGGGGCCATCATTATCTGAGAGAACCAGAACCAGAAGATGATGCCAAGACTGACTCAGGTAAGGCAGCAGGATCAGTTGGCACTTACGAGTTGACCTAAAGGTATGAAAGTCCCAGGTATGAAGTCTCTCTTATCTACCTCCTCCCAGATAGAAGTGTCGCTCTCTTGTTTGTACCCCCACTTACCCACACATGCCCTGCACAGGAACTGTAGTTTTTCTATTCCTTCATTGCTCCACTTCTGTACAATTCGATTGTGAACTGTTGGGGCCTTTTATGACTCCCATCTGGAGTCTTGTTTACTAGTATGCCCTCCTGCCCTCCGTGCTTAAACATAGTATTTTGTTGATTGACTATTACTTCACACAGAGCCTGATACATAGTAAATACTCAGTGAGTTTTCAGTAAACGAATGAATGAATCAATCAAATGAAACAATGTGTATGAAAAGATTTTGTAAACTGTGAAATGCTTTTGGTAGGAGAGTGGTTATCAACAGTGATCATTACAAAGTCAGCCAGTAAGCTCCTTTGGACCTTAATCTGTTGTTCAGGCCTCTGCAGTTAGACATTCAAGGCACAAAATGGCCACATGGTGAGCCACAGGGGCGCAGGCTGAGTCAGAAGGGATGCTATGAGGTCGTTTATTTTCCCTTCTCTGGAAAGCTCTGGTAAAGATCCCATCTTTCATGCCACCTGAAACCCCTGTGGGAGTTCTCCAGGAACATCATACAGAATACTGGGCCCGCCTGGGAGCCATTATCCTGTATGAGATGACAGGTCTGGAAAAAACAACATGATTTGTACACATTCCCAGCTGTCATTGAAGCTGCTGCCTTAATGGATTAATTAGCTCTCTGTGTATTGGTGCGTGTGTTGGTGGCTGGGCTGCTCAGCTGCTCATAGGCTTCCGTGGACAGTCAAAGAGGTGATGACAGTAATAACAGAAATAATAATAGCAGCTAATAGTCACTGGAAGTCTACTATATGCCAGATAATGTCCCAAGTACCTTGAATGGATTATTTTATTCTCATAATAGCTCATAAGGTACATACGATTATCATCTCTATTCTATAAGAGGAAACAGTGGCAAACCCAGGATGCTTAAATCCAGAGTCTGTGAGCCAAATCAATAATCTTATCCCCAATATAAAAAGGAAGAAACAGAGGCTGAGATGTTAAGTGGCTTGCTCATAAGTGACTGAACCAGCCTAAACGTAAGTTTGCCCCAGAGCAGCCTGTGCCCCTCCAGTCCTGCCAAGTGCAGACCTGTGCAGAGAGTCATGCAGATCCTTGCAGAGATAAGTATCAGGGCTTGAGCCACGCAAGTCCTGTATGACTTCAGGGAGCAAGGCAGGACTACAAGCCCAAAGGACTGGGTACTGGGAGAAGTCTTAGCCACCAGAACGAGGCAGAGGCCTACGTGTGACAGAAACACAACGATCAGCACTAGGCTGACTTGGTACTGCTTCCCCCAAGCCACTGAACAAGTGCTCTTTCTATCCTGCTCTCCCTACACCCAACCTTTCCCCTTTCCAATTCATTAAGAAAAAGAGTAGGGAAATGCACAATTATCAAGAACATGTTATTTGCACGCATTTCTAGTGTGTCATTTTTGGTGATCTCCTAAACAACCCTAAAAAATATGTAGTTTTATATTTCTCATTTTGATGAAATTGAAGTGTAGCAGCAGTAATGTTCCCCAAATCACCCAGGTACTGAGTCATGATTTTAACCCGGGTCTGTAGTACCTAGTAACACTCAGTTAATACTTATTGAAGAACTGAATGAAAGGAAAGAAGAAAGGAAGGAAGGAAGGAAGGAAGCAAGGAAGCAAGGAATAGCAAGGTCTTTCAAGTGCACCAAGTTGCTCTTTAGGATAGTTTAAAGCTGTGGTTCTTGACATGGGCTGCTCATTGGACTACTTATAAAAAATACCAAATTGTCTGCTCCTGCCTCACTGAATCAGAAGCTATGCTCAGGCACTGCTGGCTTTTTTTTTTTCAATGTCCCAGATTATTATCATATGCAGCCAGGGTTGAGAATCACTGGCCGGTCTTTGGAAGGACTGAGATTTCTCCTTGTTGCACTTAGCTGTACAGAGCTTGTAAGTGGCTGCCAAGTGGCTCCTGCTCTTAGGGGAAGTAGACTGTGTAGCAGTGACCTTGGCCTTTGGGTAAGGTTTGTGCCACTCAGACTGCTGTTGCTCTGGCCTCTCTTGTCAACCCAGTGGAATGTAGCTTGTTTGCCTGCTTTGTCCTCAGACTACTGTCACCTGCCTTGTCCTGGACCTGGCAGCATGAAGTCCTTTCTTCTTACTGATGGCAGCTAATCCAGCACTGCCAGTAGCCTTTTGGAATGCTACCTAAATTTCTCCTTTCTCAACCCTCCACTGGCCCAGAATCCCCAGCCCTGCTCACTGCCACCCAGTAATCCCCTTCTACCAGCAAACAGCTCTCCCTTGCTCCCTTTTGTTTCCTCTCAGAGTAAAACAGTCTTTATGTGTTTCTGCTTCTTAGTCTTCTATTTGTGACAAGGAAGGATATTGTGAAAATCAATTGCCTGGGTCAAGGAGAAAGTATTGATCCAGCTAACAGTGCTGATGCTTCAAGGGAGTCAGAAGGTGAGGAAGATAAAAATGACTGGCATTTCGGGGTCCTACTCTGCCACCACCTTGATATGTGCTTGAGAAATGAGCTCCCAAGAATCTTCCCTCCTGTCCAATTTTTGTGGCCTCTTGGGGCTGCCATTTTACTGTCAGTTCCACTTATCCTTACCTTCCTCTGTGCTACAGTAGTGCTCTGGGCATTCCTCCAGAACTGCACACATTGTAATGTTGATGTAATGCACACACACAAACCCAACTGGGATCTCCCTAAGGGCAGAGAACTATAAAGTATGTTGTGTGTTTTCTCTGTCCCCATTTCCCAGACCAGGTCCTGGCATAGAGCTGGTGTTATATATGGTTGAACAGAAATGCTTAATTAATGTCTTCACAACTATTATTTTATACAGGACCCATGGCAACCTTAGAAGGGAAGGTTCAGGAATTCATATTCACATGTGATAGAGGAAGCAGCTGATGGATTTTAACCCAGAACTGCTGACTCTATAGCAGAATATACTGTATGACAAAAGCGTTCTATGTCACCACTGTCTATGATGAAGTAATAATACCAGCAACACAATTAACCACTCGTGCCTTCTCAAATTGCATTCTTCCTTTAGCTTCAGGAAACCACTTTCTCTTAGTTTTCTTTCCAAATTACCTTTTACTGGTTCACTTTCATTTCCTTCGCCTCTAGACATTGAAGTATCCTGGAGTTTGGGTCTTTTAATTTCTTTTTTTCTCAGTTAGCATTACATACTTGATGATTTCATCTAGTCTTAGGGCTTAAAATACCACGTATCAGTTGATGACTCCTAAACTCTTTGTAATTTTTTTTTTTTTTACTTAAGTATAGTTGACACAAAATGTTACATTAGTTTCAGGTATACAATATAGTGATTCAGCATGTCTGTATATTATGCTATGCTCAGCACAAATATAGTTACTATCTGTCACCCTACAACACTATTATCATGCCATTGACTGCACTCCCTGTGCTCTGCCTTTTATTCCTGTGACTTATTCATTCCCTAACTAGAAGCCTGTACCTCCCACTCCCCTTCACCCGTTTTGCCCTTCCTCCTACCCCCTTTCCCTCTGGCAAACACTAGTTTGTATTTATGGGTCTGATTCTGTTTTTTGTTTGTTTATTCATTTGCTTTGTTTCTTAGATGAGTGAAATCATATGGTATTTTGATGACTCCTAAATTTATGTCTTTACCCAGATCTCTTGCCTGAACTCCTGAATCATACATCCACTCACTTACTCAACATCTTGGCTTGGATATCTAATAGGTGTATGAATTGGTTTGTCTAAAACCTAACTTCTAATTTTTAATCCCCAAAATTATTTTTCCTGTAATCTCTCCTGTATGTATAAATAATAATACCATCTATCTCCTTTGATTCCTCTCATCTTTGAAATCTATCTCTGATTCCCCTTTCTATGCAACACCCTATCCATTCAGTATACCTTATTGGTTCTATGATAAAAAATATATACAGATTTCTGATCACCCTCATCACTTTTACCTCTATCTTGTTAGCCCAAATCACCATAATGGTTCCACTGGCTTCCTGAGATAACCACAGGTTATTCCTGAAATAACCTTCTAACTGGTAGTCCCAGTTCTACTGTTGCTTCCCTGGCTCTTCTGCATATACACTAACTACAGTTTATTCTATCTACCCTTGGAAGCCACCATGATCCTCTGAAATTAAAGTCATATGGTCATAATTCTCTGCTCAAAATCCCTCCGTGGCTTCTCATACCACTCAGAGAAAAAGAAAAATACAAAGTCTTTACAATAGTTTAGAAGGCCCTATGTGATATGTCCCTTACCTGCAGCCTTTCTGACCTCTTTTTTGCCACCCTCTCCTTTGACCACCCCTTTCAGCCACATCAGCTTCCTTGCACTCACCAAATATACTCTTGCTGTAAGATGGACACCACTGCTAGTCTCTACCTACCATACTCTTCCCAGGTATTCTCTCATTCTCTTGTCTTCTTTTCCTTTATTTCCCGCTCAAATGTTACCTTATCAGTAATTATTTCCCTGACCATTCTACATAAGATGGCAATTTCCCACATTAGCATTTCTTGATCCCATTAGTCTGCTTGTGTTTCTCCTTCTGACTTCTTGAACTTTGTTACTAGTTTTTTTTATTGCTGTGTTTCTAGTGCCTAAAACAATTCCTGGCACATAAAACATTCTCAGATCATTGCTGAATTCATTAATTCAACAAATATTTAATGAACATCTTCTATAATAAGAGCTACTATCTTTTGAAGGTCACCCATGATTCAGACAACTTATGAAGTGCTTCTCACATGTTATCGTATTTATTTGTCAGAACAGCATAAAAAGTGGGCATAAATACCTGCAATTTATGAAGGAGGATATCTGAGCTCAAGGAATGAAAATGGCTTAGCTAAAAAAAATATTGGCAAAGTTAGCTCTAGAATCCACATTGTCTCATTCCTGCATCCCAGGCCCTAAGCACGGTGCTAGATGCTAAAATTTCTCTGGACAGAAATCCCTGCCCTCAAGGTGTCCATAATCTAACAGAAGAGTCAAACAGATAAACAGTTGAGTAAAATATGTGGTTGGTCAGTGATAGAGACAGGCACAGGGTATCAGGGGAAGTTCAAAGAAAAGTACTCCAACCCAATCTTGAGGGGACAGAAAATGGGCATAATTGAGAATAAGGAAGGGTAAGAAAAGGTTTCTAGAGATGTATAGGGACAAATATTTAAGGATTAATAGCAGTGACACAAAAAAATGGAGTAATGACGATGCTTGTTTGGTAAACTGTAAAATACCAGGAGTTTAACCCAATAAAAGTTTATTTTCCATTTACATAACTGTCCGATATGAATGCTCCTCCTCAGCAAGCAGCTTTCTCATATTTAGTGACTTGGATGGAGGCTCTCCATCCAAGGACCCTAGGCAGTTTGAGTTTGTGAGGACCCTCGGCAAATATTTTTTATGGGACTTCTGTCTATATAAACAAGTTGATTAGCAAAATTACAAAACTCATGTAAAAATTCTTAAAAGTCACTGTGATTATTACAGTATGATTTGTTGAAAAAGATTTAGAAGAATGTAGAGAAAGAGGTAGCTGTATGATTTTTTTACTGTCTGATCCCTATATAAGAAGATCCTTCATTATATCTCAGCACCATCTCTTTGTGTTCTTTATTGTCAAATATGTGGTTCTTACTTAATTTCATCTCTGATTTCAAGAAAAAATATACCAACCCTGTTATTAACCACAATGCCATGACTCTTAGAAACCTGTTTATACTGAAACAATATAGGCCTTCTTGCCTCTGTAGTTCTATTATACCGTTTATTCAATGCTGGTTGCACTGGTAGTCATGACACTGCATTGTCCATCATGAATGATAGCTTTCAGGAAATCTCTCAAAGGCTTCTTCTGTGCTTTGTTAGTGATGACCAAAAATGCAAATCTTCCTCAGAAATGCAGAAAAAAAGTGGTTTGTGTTTTAGTCATACACTTTTTTTTTTTTGAAATTTTACACTATAAAATTTCTATTCCTTGAACTCTTCTCTTCACAATAAAAATTATCTTCTCTCGAACTCTTTAGGCCATAATCATTACATACCTAGAATGTGAACTCTTTCAAGCAAGGAGAGTAGTTTAGAGTCCGTGGGCAGAGTAAAAGGAGTCATTTCATTGGTGCAAGGACTCTCCATTCCTCAACTCACATAGCTTTAAAACAACAAAGCAAGTGAAGCCACAGATAAGAAGGGCCCACTGACATTGTGAAGATCTCAAAAGCCCTCATACAAGATAGGTATGGCCACTCTCAAAGGACTACTGGACAGACACTGGTATGGAGCCTATGCAGAAATGAATGACTGCCCTGAGTGCCAACAACAGAAAGTACATAGGTCAAAGACAGTTAACACAGAAACCCTGTGTTAACATACCATACACCAAAAGATAGCAGTGGACACCCAGTAGCCTAGAGCCCTGAACTTGTCCTGTCATGTGTCCAATGTTAGCACCATTCTGGCAACATAATCTCACATGATCCCCTAAAAGAAGTATCATGCCAGCCAAAACAAATGATCTTTTCACCAGACTACCCTTCTGGATTTAGGACCCTACCCAAAACCCCAGTATGAGCCTTTAAGCATGAGTCCCAGAGCCTCCCTGAGCACTTGGTCCACCATTTGGTCTACACATGAGATAGAGGCAGGAGCAGCTCCGTAATCTGTGGAGCCCAGTGCAAAATCAAAGTGTGAGTCCCTTGTTAAAAATTATTAGGAATTCTAAGATAGTAAGAGAAGAACAGTAAACCAAACACAAGCCCCTTATAAGCACAAGCCCCTGTGTTTGTGCATGGGTCACATACCCATGAAGCCCTTACAGGGGGTCAGAGATCAATGCCAAGAGGGAAAAAAATGGGGACTGGTTTAAGTTCAGGACACCCTGTCCAAATGACACTGTCAGTCTCACTGGTTCCAGGCACTGAGGGGGACCTAGAAAATGTTGAGGAAGGCACAGGGCCTCCTGATACAGGAGACCTAGACCAAGGCCCCTCAAGGACTGCAATATTCGTGACTCAGAGGCTCAGGATCCTTCCAATCTTATACATCTACCATTGCCTAGGGCCTTAGAGTCTTCTGCATCTAGTTCAAATGTGAGGAAAAGAATGGAGGAGCCCTAATACATGAAAGTATTATTTTATGGGGCAGACCTGAAAGTAGTATACATCATTTCCACTCACAATTCATTGGCTTTAACTCAGTCAGTCATATGATGACAGCCACTTGTTAGGGGCCTGGGAAATGCAGTCCTTGCTTAAGTGGCTACTTCTTAGTGACAATTGTACACTATGGTGGCAGAGAAAAACAAGAACATTTGTTGTAAAGTTAGCCTTTATCTCAAGTGGAATTGGGGAGCCAAAGAGCATTCACGGGGAATGCTAAAGGATAAGTAAAGATCCTTAAAAAAGCAATGACATGGCCTGTGCAAAAACTATGAATAGGTATTACTGGAGCATAAGAAATGAAGCAAGAGTGGTGAAAAGCAAGGCTGCAGAGTTCATTAGGGGTCAAGTTGTGGAGGGTATTGAATATCGTGCCAAGGAGTGTGATGTGGTCAGAACTGTTTCAGAAATTATCTCTGGCTGTGATGAATAGTGATTGGAATCAGGGAGCCATTCAGTTAAAAAGCCATTAAAGTGATCCTGATATGAGATGCTGTGTCAGTCAGGCTCATTCACAGCATAGAAGGTACTCCTGTGTGTTAAGCATAATCTTTGCAGGGGCTGGAGACTGAAAGTCAGGGAAGCAGCTGTGGGAGAGCCTCATGGACATGCACAGAAACAAGTCCAGCCTGGAGTGTATTAGCACATGGTTGGCAGTTGGAATTCTGGACATAGTGGAGATTGGCTAGAATATAAATAACTCCATGGATACTTGCCATTATGAATGAATGAATAGGTGAGAGAGTGAATGAATGAATGAAGAAACATTTGCTTCTTCCTATATCTCTTATTCTCACACATCTAGGGCTAGTTACTCAAGTAAAAAAAAATAGATATTAACCTTGGATCCCTATTTTATAGCAAACTCCAGGTGGATTAATATCTAAGTATGAAAGGCAAAACTTTAATACTTTTGAAAGGAAAAACAAGAGAGTATTTTTTTTTTTGAGAGAGAGAGAGAGAGAGAAAGCGAGCACATGAGCAAGGAGGGGCAGGAGAGGGGCAGAGGGAGAAGGAGAGAGAGAATCTAAAGCAGGCTCCATGCCCAGTGTGGAGCCAGAGGTAGAGTCCATCTCATGACCTAGGATCGTGACCTGAACCAAAACCAAGAGTCACTTGCTTAACCAACTGAGCCACCCGGGTGCCTCAAACAGAATATCTTAATGAACCAGAGTTCAAAGTAAACTTTGAACAAAGTAAAGATGCATTACTTAAAGAAGTCGTAAAAAGCAAACAACATAAAAGAAAAGATAAAATATTGATTGTAATAAATTAAAACTTCTAGCAAGTCTCCTCAAATGAAGTGAATATTCAAGTCACAAACCAGTAGAAAATAATTCTAGAACATATAACTGTCAAAGAATAATATATATTATGTACACACACCAACATATTTAAAAACCTACAACTCAATTGGAAAAAAGACAACCCACCAGAAAAATGGAAAAATAATAAGGAACAAGCAGCTCACAGAAATGAAGCTTCAGAGTCATTATGAAAGGTTGCTAGTCTTCACCAAAGCCACAATTTTATATCATTCAGACTGACAACAATTAGAAAGACTTATAATGGCAAATATTGGCAAAGACATGGAGTGAGGGGAAGTCATCTGCTACTGGTGGGAGGGGTGTAAATTGATTATTTAGTAAAGATGAAGATATTTATAGTTTACTAGTTACCCATTTGATTTCCAGAGAATGTCATACATATGCACAATAGACAGATTTTTTTTAATCACGGTGTTATTGAATAACTGGAAACTATGGGAGCGTAGATACATTTGGTTAGGTCATACATGTAGCATACTACACAGAAGTCAAAATACATGAGCTAGAGCTACAGCTATCAACATGGCTAAATTCCAAAAACGTACTGTAAGGGAATAAAACCTGCTGCAGGTTGACAAGTTTATATATAATTTAAAAGTATACAAAATAATGTTCTATTTGCTTATTACATATATGCATACAAAATAATACCAAAAAAATAGGATGATAAACACACATTTTCAGGGGAGTGTTTACCTCTGTTATAGAAGGGAGGGTATTGAGTTAAAACATGGGAGTTTTAACTCATATTTGTAATGCTTTATTTCTTTAAAAAATATGAGGTATATAGCAAAATGTAAAGAACTGATAAGGGTGGTGTGCCATTCTGTACATTCTCATAGTCTTTTTACCAGTTATTGTATTTGAAATATTTAAAAATTAAATATTCAGAGGTTTAAATAAGGAAATTCACCTCATCTATAAAGCATCAGTCTAAAGCAGAGCATGGTGAGTGTCCTCCCATTGGCCCTTGGAGGGTATTATTATTATTGTTGTAGTTACCACATTGACTGTTACAGTTTGTTTGCCTATCTTCCTGCTACACTGGTCTAGAGAGTTCTTTGAGGACAAGTGCCATATCTCTTTCTTTTCTGTTTCTGCAGCCTTAAACAGAGTTCGTTGAGTAAGCATTAGTAAATATTTGTTGAATGATGGAATGATTCAAGCAGTCTAATTCCTAGGAATGATCGCAAAGCTTTTTCCTCCCTTTCCCTGGCTTCTGCTCAATACCCTCTGAGCCTCTGAGCCCTTCCTCCAGGCTCTCTTCTCCTTCTCCATAAGCAGCTGAAGTTATTTTAATCGGAAAAAATTTTAAAGAAAAATATGAGGATGCCTTTAAAAATTTCTGTGAGAAAATGGCCCCTGTGATTGAAAGCCATGAACTAGTTGTAATGTAACTTTTAAAATACAGTTTGTTATCTGAAGCAAAGCAATTTTGTCTGTTGCTGTTAACACTAGAGTTTTGAACACATGAGGATTTATGGCTTCTTTCTTTCCATGAAAGGGAGTTGGATCACCTTGAGATAGATGTGAATAGTTGGCACTGCTGTGTAGCTGTGTACTGGACAAATGCCACCGATGACCAAGAAATTCAATGTATAGGGTGCCTCCCACTCTAAATCCGAAGTACCGTTTTGCCAGCATTGGCCAAGACGTAGACTTTTAAAGGAATCCTGGGAAGCTAGCTCCCAACAGGAAATCAAGAATAGGGAACAGCTTGTGAAAAGAAGGGCAATCTACAGCAGGGCCTAATGCCCGAGGCTGGTCTTTTTTTTGCTTTCTATCCCAAGAAACAAGGAAAGGTCGGTTCCAATTAAAGAGCCAGGGTCAGGGCCGACTTCTACCTGTGAGGGCTCAGTCTGGCGAGGTAATAATAACAGTTAGTGATCAATGACTTCCAGCTACCATATATTTGCCGCATGATTTGCTGGCTGTTTTATACTCGTTATATTCCTCACAGTATTCTTTCCATTTCACTGATGAAGAATTAGATTCGAAGAGGTTAAAAGTTTTCCTGAGGTCATGCAGCCAGAGGCAAAGCCAAAATTTAAATCTAGGACTGCCTGGCTCCCTGTTTTTTAAATTATTCCAAGTTCAGCAAACTGGCACACAAAGCTATCTAATAAGAGATCGTCTGTGAAGAAGAGCTCGTGCACAATAGAGAACACAGAGGGGAGATCTCCTCACAGGGTGCCCGGCCCTGGCCTTCACCTTCATCAGCCCATCTGTCTCACTGTTGCTCCAAGAATAATGTCAAATGTAGACAAGCAGGATTTGGGTTCAAAGCTCAACTGCAACATTATCCATGCAGCATGACTACTCTATAGGCAGGCAGTGTAGCACAGGGAAATGCACGCCTGAATCCCCACTTTCATCTTTAATAGCTATGTGCCCTTGTATGTGCCACTTAATTACTCTGAGCCCCATTTCCTTTACTTTTAAAATGAGAGCAATAATAGCAGATTTCACTCACCAAATGCTATATATATTACCTGATATAATCTTCATTGATCCCTTGAGGTCAGTGCTATTTTTATCAAGATTCCTTTACTTTCCAGACCTGAGGTGCACTAATCTCTAGGACAATGGTTGTCACCATCTGGGAGTAATGTGATTTGGGAGGCAGGTGGGGCCAGAATGAGTGTCAGAGGAAAACAAGGCCATTTGTGGAACCAGAGAGCCACTGAGAGACAATACAAGTTCACATCATACTCACAGAAATTCATGCCTCTGTCAAATCACCCAGAGTTTTAGAACAGTGGCTTAGAAATAAGAGCCATATGTTAGAGCCACACTAGTAATCACCTCATGCTTTCATGCAGCACTTTTCCATGTGGTATGTCATTTGATCTTGACAACCTTTTAGGCCAGGTGGAAGAAACATTCAATGTGGCTATGTGCCCTCAGACAGGTCACCTCCCTCTCTGAGCCTCTGTACGGAGGCAATCATATTCAATAAGTGTTTAATGTAATGACATAGAACTCAGAGATGATATTGGAATCAAATTGGATAATATGAACTATATTTCACCCATAAATAATAAATGTCAAATTGGCTTTCATTTAGGATTGTGGTTCATTTCTGGGAGGATCTTATCTGGGATAAGAGAACCTGGTATGGGGAGCAGTTTTGCTAAAATCTTGACAGGCTTTCAAGTATGCTGAAGTTCAAGGCTGGTCTTTAGTCCCAAAGGTCAGAGAAGTGGTGGCATGGAAAAAGTATCAAAGTGCAAATCAAGAAACTGGGGCAAATGTCCAGTTATGAGACTGAGTATGGATAGGGAAACAGGCTGCTTAGTGCAGCCAGACCAATTACTGAATTACTCATCATTCATCTACTGATGACCCTTGGTTTGTCTTTCCATGTTTCTGCTCCCAATCAAAAGCTCTACAACTCCTCTGAGGCTCAATTTTCAATTTACCTAATTTTATCAGGCTTCTCTACCTCTGGGCTAGGCTGGATTTAGGCAAATGCCAAGCACGTTGTTCCTGCTCTGAGCCAAGTCTCAGTCAGCAGCCTGTCTCTCTGGAAGGTGTCTGCAGCATGGACTAAATTTATGATTCCTCTCTGGGAGTCTTAAATAGAATATGGTGGCCTTTTCATCTACCCATACAGCATTATTAATACATCCTCAGAGCTTAAGATCAGATGGATGGAAATCTGTGAAACTGAACAGAGAAAAGAAACTTACCTTTACTGAGCACCTGCTGGGACTCAAACACCGAGCTAGGTATCTTCCATCCTTAGTGGATATTTGCCATGTTTGTTGGTGCCCCAACCCCTTTTGAATACTCTCCTTCACAAGTCTTCGACCGCATAGCACAAGTTATAAAAGTCCCTTCCCCAGCTGCTCCCACAGCTAGGGCACATGTATATGACCTAGGCTCCACCCATCAGAAGCACCCCCACAAGGAACCAGTTCTGAAGTGGGCACCTGTGAGGCCTGGGCAGTAGAAGTGACCTTGAGTTCCTGGCCCAGGAATGTCCTAAGTGCTGGCAGCATAGTAGTTGCAATAAGGTTGAATTGGTGGCACACAAGTGGCAGCGGTGCTAACTGTAGCATCTGTACTTAGTGGTAGGGGTGGCAGTTGTGATTTTCTCATCAGACTAGTTCCATAGCATGGCTTTGGGCATGGAGCTCAGCCCCAAGCCTGCTTTTCCAGGCCTTCAACTCATTCTGTGAATTACTACACTTCCTTTAATAAGTTCCTTTTATGATTAATCAATGAGTTAGTTTCTATTACTGGCAACTAAGAACTGATACCCATCCATTATCTCAGCTGTTCCCCACGTGTCCTCTCAGGAAGACATTCCTATCCTCATTTTCACACATGGAAACAGTCTCGGTGGCTAAAGAACTCACCCAAGGTTCCAGAGCCAGGGGTTTATCTAATTCCAAAGCCCATTACCTTTTCTCTGCAGCACTCTCTCCCCTACTTGGAGCCCTCTGCCTCAGTGTTCCTTCTTCCTGTACTCCGAAGCTGCAGGACATTGGGGAGGTGGAAGAGAGCTCACGGGCAGGTGAGGAGACTGCTCTCAGCCACCCTACATCTGCTTGTGTGTTTTTTAAGAACAGGAATATTCCATTTATTTCTCCACTTGCTCTTGCACTCTCCTCCCAATGGCCTCTAAGAAGATTTTACTGACCACCCTATTTAACTCCTCCCTGCGTTTCCCACTTTCTATCAGATCACTCTACTTTATTCCCTTAGTATCTGATATTATCTTGCTCATGTCCTTGGTCACTTGATGTTCCTCCACTTCCCACCAGAATGTGAGCTCCATAAAGACAAAGCTTTATTAGCCCAAGCATGTATCCTTGCGCCTGCTACAGTGGCTGGTAGTTAGTAGATGCTCAAGAAATATTTGTCAAATGAATGAGCAAACAAATGACCCAATCAAATGGAATCAGCTTTCAAGCTATACAATAGAAAGAACTGGGCTTTGAAATTAGACAAAACCAAGTTTAAGTCTAGATTTTCCAATGTATTAGTGTGTGACTGGGAAAATTATACAGTTTCTCTGAGCTTTTGTTTTCTCGTATTTAAAAGATAATAATAATTCTTCCCTCATAATGCCCTCACAGGGACAAATGCAACAAAGTGTTGCTCCTCAACACTTCACATTAGTTTATCTTCCTTGTTCATTAATTCTGGTCAAAAGTACTGACCACAGTGGAGATAAGTTGGTCTTTTCTACGAATGGCTTGGATAATAAAACACAGCAGCTTCCCCTTCAACTCTCTTCACAAGTAGTTAGTATAGTTGCTTTTGCACAGAACTCTGAGAATCTCAGCAGAGAAGCTCTTCTTCCCAGACATGGAAGTAATATAGCACACAGCAGTCCTAACTCTTGATGTTTTTGCTTACCGTGACAGCCCATCTGGACCAGTCATTCCTGTGAAAAACTGGAGTAAAGATGAGAGAGCTGAATCCATTATCAGCTCTGAAACTGGTATCTGTGTTACCTTGGTCTAGTTACTTTGCCTCTCCAGACCTGAGATTTTTTTCAATCTCTAAAATGAGAGGTTTGGACCAGATAACCTGTTAAATGTCTCCAAATCTTACATGATATGAATTTATTTACATATTTCTGCCCGGATTTGTAAAGCTCCTGAGAAAAAGCTGTTGGACAATGTTATTGTATAGCTATAAGTACCAAGACATTATGATTTAACATTGGAGATAGGTGGGCTGAGGCAAGACAGAGGAGAATGAGGAAGATGCTGGGAATAAAAGCAATATAAAAGCAATAGCAAGATAGGACACATTGTAGAATTGTGTCCAAAGCACAAGCCATGTGGCATGACTGGTACGGTCTGGCCAGGAGACCAGAAAGGGAGCTGGGAATCCCTGAGATGGGTCCTGATGGATTCTCAGCGATCTGCTGGCTACTCTTGAAGGCCCCAGAACTTCTCTCATGCACTTACCTCCAGCACAGCATTCTGAAATCAGACCCTCAAACAGTATTTGTGTCATACCTACTTAGCCATGGCATTCTGCAGAGCTCTGAGGACACAGCTAGGGATCAGATATGGCTCAACCCATAAGAAGTTTATAGTGCTTACAAATACTTCTATTTGACTAGCTGGTAACCTTGGGCAAGTTACCTCATCATCCCATGTCTCATTTTCTGCATGTGTTGACATGGGGACAGTGAAGTTCCTTATGTCTCTGGTTATATGTCCAGCCAATAATGTGTTGGTATAATATACAGACTGTATTCATAAAACAACTTTATTTTTCCCTCCTCTCACTACCTCAAACCTATTCCAGATGGTAGTCCTTCCCCTGTCCTGGATGAAAGTTCCCCGTTTAGGTCATGGAAGGTCCTCAATCATTCTAATTAACAAACACAACCTCAGTTCAATAATTAAAAATGCCCAATCCCAAACAATAATCAAAACTCCGAGTTTAACAGAATGTGTTCTTTACTCATACGTCCACTCCCTTCCCAACCCAGCTGAGGTGGAAATGAGAGAGAGAAGGAGTGCAGGGGGAACAAAAAGAACTCACTTGCCTGGTTCTGGCCTATGCTGCTTCATGCTCTCTGTGCCTGCAGCTGTAGATGTCTGCAGCTGATTCTCTCTCTCAGGTAGGTGCTTTGATGGACTCTTTGGAGGATCCTCTGTTTACAACCATCACTTGAGGAATGTACCCACTGTCACTAACCCCTTATTTCCTGTTGTCCTGGTGGCCTAACGCATATATAGATTGCACAGAAGTTGAAATGGCATCAAATTGATTCTTTCTACCATGCAGCCCACATCTACTCAGACTCCTGGGCCCGAGGAAGCACTAGGGTCCTAGGCAGTCTCGTGCAGCTACTTATCACTTGCCATTCTCTCTTGCTCACCTGATATCTGAGGAAGGGCATGAGAACCCAGCACACTGTGGGTTCTGCAGAGATGAAGGACAGAGGACCTCCTCTAGGGGCATGGCATAGGGACTCTATCCATCAAAAGTCACCCTCACAATACCCTCTCTTTAATTTTCAGTCCTCTTTTCCTTGGTATCCCTGAGTGAGTGAGGTGTTTTAAGAGTCTTTGCAGTCGGTTTTCAGATACACGCTTGGCAGTTCTGTATAAACTCTGATATTTCTTTGGGTATTCCAAGTGAGCATTTCTCTTTTCCTGAGGCCTCCGACGAAACACCCACTTTACCATCCTGTAACACAGAGTGAGCGCTCAATATATGTCACCGTCATTCTTCCCGGCTCCCTTTTTATCAGCCTAAGGAGACATTCCTTTAATTTTCTTCTAGTCTTTTATGCATGCATCTCTTACATCAACGACCAGGACTGCAGGGGTGCCTCCTGTTTCTTTAGCTATCCTTCCTCACCTACATACTGAGTGTCAAGGAATGGTCGTTGCACACTAAAGGCCACATGAATAAAGAAGTGAATACTGTCATTTTGATTCCTCAGGGGAGTCATCACTGCTTCACCTTTGCTCTTTCAGACATATAGAATTCTCTGAAACTGGTGAATCAAAAAATGCAAGAGAGTGAAAAAGAGATGAGGTAAACTTCAGAAAATGGTGGCCCAGAGATGGACAAGGCCTGAATTAGAGCAGGTGTTTATTGAGCCCATTAATAGAGAGGAGGGTGTGAGAGTTCAGGGGACATTAGAAACACAGGGGTTTTCAGAGGAAATCTGAAAGCAGATCCGTGAAAGACAGCAAAGCTATCTGCAGAGTGGCCAGCTCAACAAGGGGCAGCCGCGGCGGGCAGGCTGTCACCAGGACTCGGGACTCAGGGAAAGAGATGAAGGCAGGCTGGCAGAGAAGGCCAAGGAAGCAAGAGCAGAGGGAGGGCAGGGGGGCTCAACTTACAAACTGCTGACAAAGCACAAGGCAAACATGTAAAGAGCCCGGGCACCAGGTCAGTGCAGGAGTTCTAGTCCCATCTTTGGCATTGCTCTGCTCTGGGCCTTAAAAAAGTCTTTTGCCCTCTCTAGGCTTCTCTTTCCTACATTTGTAAGTTAAAAGAGATGATCCAAATATTCTCTAAGGACCTGTTTTCCAGCCTATGTGACAAATCATCTTGCTTTTGTGGGATGGTGCTAAAAAATAGATTTTGTATTTTAAACCTCTGTGTTTTTAGTACCCTATTCACTTGGATTTAGCTGCTCTCCTTTTTTAAAATTAAAAAAGAAGAAGAATAGAGGGAAGGGAGAAGGAAGGGTTTAAAGGGCAATCACTCATTCGTACTTTAGGGTGAGCTTGCTCAATCAGGTAGTTTTCCTATCCTGCCTCATCTGAAATCAGTTACATCGAAGAACTGGGCTGTTTGATTAGAGTCACTGTCCTAGAAGGCAATCTGGAACCTGCAGCACTTTGAAGGGTGGGAACGGCTGTGGTGAGTTAGCGCGGTGAAAAGCCCGAGACGACATTCGTTTATTCTTTCTTCTCACAAACCTGTTTTGAGCACTTAAAGCTCTAAGCATTCAGTTGAATTTGGAGAAGAATGGAAGATGATGGAACAGCTGCAAAGCATTAGCCTCAGAGACATTGTGCATTTTAATATAATGAAAGAGATTCGAATAACTGCCTGAATTTGGGCTTAAAGAGAAGAGTGAGTGCTGCCCCCCCCCCATTCTCTACCTCATCTGCATCTCTGCATTCATTCATTTTGCAAATGTTTATGGAGACCCAACTGTAATTAGGGTCAATATACAATTGAGACCCTATTGCATAAGCACAGTGCTAGCTTTAAAGCACAAGTCAGGAGTCCGTGCCCCTTGTGGAGCCTTCCTTCTAGCAGAAGGACCGACAGTAAGCCACTAAGCACACAGCTAATTAACAGTGTGATGAAGAAACTCGGGGTGCTAAGAAAACATACAGTGGGGAGACCTGACCTACTCCAGAGCGTCAGGAGAGGCTCTTCTGAGGGAATGACTTTTGAGCTGGGCTCTAAAGAAGGAGGAAGAGCTAACAGGATGGGAGCAAGGAAGAGAGAAGTTAGCAAAGAAGATGCTGACAGAGAAGCAGTAAACTTGCTCCAAGGAGAGGGGAGGGAGCATGCTTGACAGAGGGACTAAAAAGAAGGCCAGAGGGAAGCTGTGTATACCATGGAGGGACCCCAGTATTGGCCTGTCCCCTCCTCCTTTGTGTTCTTACTTGGCATATTTTTTCAGAGACTGACTTTGCTGTCACCTCCTCTCTGTTGCCCTCCCTGATTACCCCTGCTCTGCGCTATGAAGTCATCTGTGCTTTCTTCTGCTCCTCTTCTCCCCCAGTAACCATCAGTTTCTCGATCTGTAGTCTCCACTCAACCATGAGTCCTTATGGACAGAGTGGGTGTCATTTATCTCTATGTCCTCAATGCCTGGTACAGAGTCTGGCACCTGTACTTTGGAAGGGACCCAACACAGCACAAGCAGCTCTAAGAATACTGACACAGCTTAGAGGTGAGAGGGCTCTCACGCTCCATCTTGTTCAGTCTCCTCCTTTTACTAATGAAGACACAGAGAGCCAAACAGATCACTCAAGGTCTTACACCTGATAAGTGGTACAGCCAAATCCAACACCAGTCATCTCCGTCCTAGTCCACTGCTCTTTCTCCCATATCCTGGCTTGTTGATCCACGCTATCACTAAGTAATGTAAACATCTCCTATAAGTGGTGGGTATAGACAATCAAAAAAAAATATACTTATCTACCTCGACATTATTCAGAATGCCTCCTAGGGGTCAGGCCCTATGCCCTTGGCTGGGGATTCAGAGTTCAGGCGCACAAAATGTTCACAGCATGGTCAGTGCCTATGGGATGAGTGAGTACACGTGCCTAAAACAGACAACTTTAACGTCTGAGTAAAATGACTTCTGAGATAGGGGAGCATGAGAAGGGGTAGCAGGAAGGGTGGATCCTGAGCTGAACATGGAGAGCCCAATTTCAGTAGGGCAAAGAATGATGTTCCTAGTGAGAGAACAGCATGAACAGAGAGGTGCAGAGGAAGGATATCTTCATATAGTCAGTGTCATGATAGTAATTAGCTAACATATATGGAGCACTTACTGTATATACCAGGCACCATTCTAAATACTTTATGTGCATTAACTCACTGAATTCTCACAATCTATATCTTACAGATTAGGAAACTGAGTACACAGAGGTAAAGTGACTTCCCAAGACCACACAGATAATTGCTGGTAGAGAAAGGATTTGAACCAGGCAGACTAGCCTCCAGAGCCCTTGCTCCTAATATTCTGCTCTGTTTACCTCTTAGCATTGTCTCTTGCAGGAGGGGCCGATGTGATGCATGTTGGGAGCACTTGGCAATATAGAGTTGAGCCAGATTTAGAAAAACAAAGTTGTTGGGTTTTTGCCTATTAGCTGAGTATTTACCAGGTCCCAGAACAGGGCTCAGCTCTCTCAGACAATATCTCACTCTCACAATGCTCACAACCTATGAAGTAAGTAATATTCTCATTTGTGTGATGTGAATCTTTCTTTTTTTAAGATTTTATTCATTTGAGAGAGAGAGAGAAGGAGATCATAGGGAGAGAATGAGAGGGAGAAGCAGGCTCCCACCTAGAAGGGAGCCCAACATGGGGCTCGATCCCAGCACCCAGGGATGGTGACCCGAGCTGAAGGCAGGTGCTTAACTGACGGAGCCACCCAGGTGCCCCGTGAATCTAAAGCACATAGCAATTCTGTAGTGTACTTAAGGTCTGATAAAGGAGTTTGCATGGCCGCCACAGGTGTTTGGGCAAGTGCAACAGGAAATGGGAGTGCACAAAATTGCTGGAGCTGGAGTGTGCCGTGGGAGGCAGTCTGGGCCCAGGATCTCGGTGTGGGATACGATTGGCTTCAGATCCTGGCCCTGTTGCTTCCCAACTGTGTCATAAAGCCTCTCTGGGCCTCAGTTTTTTTAATTTATAAAATGGAGACAATAAACCCTGTATTCCAAGGTTATTGTGAGGATAACTGGATGAGCATGCAAGTGACATCCCGGATCCCCCCAGGCTCGGGCCTAGTTCCACCTCTCCAGTGACCTTCTGAGGGCTTTCCAGTTGGAGCCTGGACAATGCAGCAGCACCACCGGTAGTCTGCTGTGCCTCTCCCTCTCGGCAGGAAAGGATTAAAGAGGGTCATCCCGATGCAGAAATCATGCAGCCTCCATGATTGCTACCACTCAGGTAACCTCCGACTGAGATTGAAGGGCTGTGCACTTGATTTGCCAAACTTCATCCTGGACATCTGTGGACCTTTCATGCCATAGAAGAAGGAGTGATGATGCCAGCTGTTTGAAACCATACGGCACACTCTTCTGTGGCTGTTTCTCTTATTTATAAAAAGAAGTGTTTTCTGGAGATGCCTGGGTAGCTCAGCAGTTGAGCATCTGCCTTTGGGTCAGGGCATGATCCTGGGGTCCTGGGATGGAGTCCCACATCGGGCTCCCTGCAGGGAGCCTGTTTTTCCCTCTGCCTGTGTCTCTGCCTCTCCCCACCGCCCCCCCTTGTCTCTCATGAACAAATAAATAAAATCTTTTAAAAAAAGAAGTGTTTTCTGGACTAGCCACATGGGTGGCATCAGATTTTAAGGCGCTCCTAACTCAGAGACACTTTCTGCTCCTCGATGATGCAGAGACTGTATAGAAAGTGAATTATGTAATGGTTTATTATAATGTGAGGCTTTATTCCCTTGTCCTCCCCCCAGTATGAAACCTTTAGAGCTGTTTATCTTGGTATGAATCAGTCTCTGAACCTTCCCCAGGAATATGTTTGACTATCCAGAAGGGGGAAGAACCAGAGAGTATTAGATCCCCTGAGGGCAGAGGAGTAAGGATATTGCAAAAAAAAGCAGGCTGCAGGCTAGCGTGATAGAACAGAATGAGCCTGGGGTGTGGGCCAACCTGAGGTCTTAAATCTGGCTCTGAGAGTTGCTACCTGAGTGATTGGAGGTTAGTGTTTTCACCTCCTCTCTGAGTCTGCTTCCACATCTGTAAAATTGTGGGGGTTCAACTATATCATTTGTAAGAATTCTTCTTCTGACAGCCTATGAAGCTGAAATAAGTAAGTCTTCAGACTTCACAATTTTACTTGGACCTTGTCCTGTTTATACCTAGCTATAGGAAGTCTTTAAGTACTGTATGAATGAGTGAGGCAGTGATGGAGAGATGGAAGGAAAACCTCCACTCCACTTTTTAAAATTTATTTATTATTCTTCATCTTTGTGTATGCATATGGTACTGTTTATTAAGTTATTATTTATATTTTCATTCCAGTATAATTAACATACAGTGTTATACTAGCTTCAGATTTACAATAGTGATCCAACAGTTCTATACAGTACTCTGTGCTCATCACAGTAAGTGTACCCTTTAATCTCCATCACCTATTTCATCCACACACCCCCCCACACACCTCCACGTTGGTAACCATCTATTTGTTCTTTATAGTTAAGAGTCTGTTTTTTGGTTTGTCTCTTTTTTTTCCTTTATTTTGTTTCTTAAATTCCTGGACTTGAGAAAGAGTGGAGGACACCAGTGAGACCCTCAACAAAGAGATACAAAGAACCAATCAGAAGTGAAGAACATAATAAATGGAATTAAAAATATACTGAGGGGAGGAACCCCTGGGTGGCTCAGTGGTTGAGCATCTGCCTTCAGCTCAGGGTGTGATCTGGGGGTCCCGGGATGGAGTCCCGCTTCGGGCTTCTTGCAGGGAGCCTGCATCTTCCTCTGCCTGTGTCTCTGCCTCTCTCTGTATGTCTCTCATGAATAAACAAAATCTTTTAAAAAATTAAAAATATATGTACTAAGTAGAATATATAGTAGTCGCCTCTACTTTTAAATCTCAACCTGAGCATCACCTCCCCTGTGAAGACCTCCATGACCTAACTTCCTGGGCTCACCTAACTGATCCTTTCTCCTCTGTGTTTCCAGCTGGCCACCCCACCCCCATGAGCTTGCCCTCATTCTAGCATTTATCATACTGTTACTTAGACTATGAGCTCACCAAGGCAGGCTGGTGCCCTATTTTCCTTGTATCCTCAATGACTATCACAGAGCCTGACAGAGGGGCTTGTCTAGGCAGGAGCTGTCAACGTCTTTCCACCCTGGGTAGGAGACTAGGCCTAGTGCCATCTAACCCTTCTAGGCCTGGAGTACTGTTGTTCCATTGGTGTGTGCCTTTGAATAGCTTTAGGAATCCAAGAAGCCTTTTCTGACCCTTAACCTATCTTCCAGCAGGTTTTCATACACACACACATACACACGCGTGCGCAGCCAACCCAGCCTCCTGTAACCCTTTGTGATCATCCTTCATTTCAGATATAATCACATGGTACTACCTGTTTCCAGCTCTAGCTCCCTGACTGGACTGAGGTGCTCTAGTGCAAGGACCTTGTCTCCCAGTGCCTGGAACAGAGTATGTGTGAGCAGATATTACTAAATGAGTCTGGGAGCTTGCATCAAGGGGAATGTATGTGGGGATGCAAGGACCAATGAGAGTTAAATTGCTTCAAGATGGAACCAAAGTACCTTTAAATAAACACTTCTGGCCTTGTCACTTTTCTCTGAACAACTCAAAGTGTCTCTGACATCATCTTGTGAACTTCATTCTGGGGAACCCGAAAGCATAGATAAATGAAACCACTTGCAACTTTCATAAAGCCAGTTATTCTTTCGTTTATAAGTCCTTGTATTCTTTTGCTTATCATATGCTCCCACACACCCACAAACATTAGGATGTGAGATCTATGGAGCAGGGACTTCATCGGTCTTGTTTGCCAATGATTCCCCAACATCTAACACAGTTTTGTGTACACAGTAGATAATCGATATGGGTTTGTTGACTGCATAAGAGTACAGGTGGGCTTATAAAGTCCTATGCTATGTTTTCTCCATAAGCAGAAGAAGTAACTAAAATCAAGAGGAAGAGGCAATGCTTAGATAATTGGTTTAAAATAAAAGGACTATAACCTCCAGATAAAGTCCAGATCTCTGACAGGAATATTCATAGCCAACACTATCTATGCCAGGTATGCCAAGTATACAAAAATGCTTTATATATGTAATTTCACATCCTTACAAGGGCCTGGACAGTTAACATTCTCCCCATTTACCCATATGGAAACCAAGGCTGAAAGAGGTTAAGTTGCTCAAGATTACATAGCAGTTAGATGTTGATGGAGCTGGAATTCCAGCCTCAGTTGAATATAAACCCCAGTTTTTTATTGCCACTCTTCTACTCTTATCCATCCATCAAACTTTCTTTTTTTTTGAGTTTTGGGATTTTTCCCAAGTTGCAAGGATACAGTGTTGAATTGGGACACGGCTTCCAGTATAAGAGGAAAATTTAGGAATGTAGAGAACGTATCTGACATTTGTTGAACACCTACTTATATGCCAGACACTGTTCTAGGTTCTTTGCCCAAATTATTTCATTTAATCCTCACAACAGTCCTTTAATAGTTTTATTGTTATTCCACTTAATTGTTGAGGAACCTTGAGGATTGTTATTCCACTTAATTGTTGAGGAACCTTGAGGATTTGAGAGATAGGGTCTTATGCCCAGGGTCACTCAGCTAAGTGAGCTATGAATGCAGAACTAAAATCTGTACCAATTTGGCTCTAAAGCCATGTTCTTCCACCACAGCAGAGCCTCCCACCACAACTAATTCAATATCTGGTTCTCAGAAGAATATTGAAGGAATGAGAGTGTTTCTACAGTGAGCCTCTGAATAGTCCTACATCGTTTGCTGAGGCAGCTCCTCAATACCTCTTTCCCTAATACAAAGACCTGCTTTTCCCTGGGCAAAGTGCAAGGGAGAGATCACCCTTGAAGTTTATAATGGCAAATGTCAGGTTTCTCTATGTGACTATGTCTGTGATTGCTAAGCTTAGGAACATGCCTTGTCAGTTATGTAGAACAGTGATTTGCTTGTTTCCAGAGGGCCCAAGCAGAGACTGGAAACACAAGAGAAAAAAGCTTTTGGAGAGTGGGCTGAAGTCCAAGGCAGAGAGATGGGCCCTTCTGGCCACTCCCACTTCCCCTCTAAGGAGCCCTGACATTGTAGGATGGGTACAGCTTGCTATTTAGAATCAGACGGATCCTACTTGAAATCCTTACGCTGCCATCTACTAGGTGTGTAACTTTGGGCAAGTGACTTTGGACAGGATAAAACAACCTCTCACATTGTTATGAGGATGAAATGAGATAATATGAACAAATCTAATGGCACTGGTAACCTGTAGCACCTTCCTCTTAGTTGTAGCAACTGGAGATCTCTGCAGGTGTTGTCAAATGTTTAAATTATTTCTGGTCAAGAGGATGATTAATAATGTTACTGAATTCAAATCCAAAGCAGAGTGTCCCTTTGAAGAATGAGAGCTGACTTTGAGGGCAGAAATGGGGCCCCTTCTCTATGTATAGAGGGAAGGGGGTAAGGCCAAAAAGTACAGAAGCCACTTTACCTGATCTTGGTTCCATCATTGAGGCATTCCGTTTGGTCAGAGACAGGAAGATGGTTGAAGAGCAGACAGTGTTCAGTTCCTAGTAAGCTCCAAAGATCAAATCAACAACTAGCCTAATCTGTGTGGAGCCCCTGCCTTCCCTCCCCCTCCTGGAGGCCCCATTCTTGAGCTTTTAATTTGTTTTCACAGCGGTTTGAACAAATTGAATTTGTTAATTAAAGTGGTAAAATGAAATGCTGAGCATTATTGACTAGATGCTAATGCCATTAACAGGACCGAAGGAGAGGGACCCAGGCTGTCAATCGCCGCACAAATCAGATCAGCAGAGGCCACGGTACAGGCTGCGCCTGAAGGCTGAAGGGACAGACCTGTTTATGTGTTATGTGATTTCGTCTTTATCAGTCAGGATCTGTAATTGCCAAGACATTCTTTTAGCAGATAGTTAACTCCTTTGTGCCAGGGCTTGTTCTATGTGCTGAGGATATTGATGAATCACACAAAAACCTACCCTCCATAATCTCAGGGTCTGGTAAGGGAAAGACATAGAGATGTCACTCTAGCTTAGCGGAGGGGCTTAACAGCTCAGGTTCTAGAGGCAAAAGGCCTTGCTTGATTTTAGATCCAGACTCAGCCTCTGACAGCAGGGTAAGTTGCAACACCTACAGTTTCTTTTCCTGTAAAATGGGGATGATGATAACAATACTACTGCAGAGATTCTCTAAGGATTAAATGCAACGATTCAGGTAAAATGCTTAACACAGGGATGCCTGTGGCTCAGCGGTTCAGCACCTGCCTTCGGCCCAGGGCATGATCCCGGAGTCCTGGGATGGAGTCTGAAATCGGGCTTCCTGCATGGAGCCTGCTCCTCCCTCTGCCTGTGTGCCTCTCTCTGTGTCTCTCATGAATAAATAAATAAAAATCTTAAAAAAAAAAAAGTGCTTAACACAGTCTGTGGCACAAGGACAAGTGTTCAGTAACAGCCAGTATGTACTTATTAACACAAATTAATATACAACTAAATAAAAGCTTTATAAAGATTTGAAGGAACACTGGTAGAGAAAGAAATTGGATCTGCTTTGTGGAGATTAAGGAGTCTGAAATGTGACATTTGGGGTTTGGCATTCCAGATGGAGAAGCAGGAGAAGGACTTCAGAGATAAGAAGACTATGTGCAGGGTTATGCTCGTAGACAAATGCCCAATTTAGTTTGGAATGCTAGAGGTCTGTGGGGATTGCCAGAGGCTGGCTTTAAACAACACCCCCATCATACTCTCCCCTCAGCCTTCGCAGCTGCAGAGTGCCCACCTGGAGTACTCCCCCATCCCTTCTCTTTGCTGACTCCTTTCGCTCTCAGCTTAAATGTCACCTCCTCAGAGAAGCCTTCCTCAGCTACCCATTCTAAAATAGGCCATCCTGTTCTCTAACAGAACCCAATTTTTCCCCCTTTACAGAACTTATATAATCACATTTTATAAGTACTTATTTTATCTGCTTACTTAGTTAATCTCTGTCTCTCTTGCTAGGCTGTGACCCCATGGTGGCAGAGAGCACATTTGTTTTTTCACCACTGGATAATCAGTTTCCAGCCAAACACAGAGTCTGGCACATATAGACACTAATATTTGTGGACTGGATGACTGAGGGAAACACCAAAATAGGCAGTAAGACATAGTGCTTTGGTTTGCAATAAGACCCTATCATTTTGGTCAATAACATATACATATTGATGAATCATTTATGAATAGAAAGGAAAACCAATACTTGCTGAGCACCTACAACGAGCCATACACCTTTAGGTGCATTATTTCTAGTTCTCTCAGTAACTTTAGGAGGTAGATATTAGAGTCCCAATTTTAGGGATGAGGAATCTGGGATTCAGAGAACTTAGGTTACTTGCCCAAAGGTACTGTGCTAATAAGTTAAAACCCAGTTAAACCCAGACTACAGTTAAAACCCAGGGGTGTTTGGCTCCCATACCAGTCCTCTGGAAAGCTTCAGAATTGAGAAATGTCCCTAAGAGACTAAGAATGCAAAGCAGTGGGACTATAGATGATCAGAGCAGGGATTACCAGGAGACCTGGATTTTAGCCCCAGAGTCATGTGGTTAAATTTCTTTAGCAATTGCCTAAAGTTTCAGTCCGACAAGCCCAATTTGACTGTTGAAAATGTAAACTTCATAATTAGTTAATAATAAGGTAAAGCCTGATTTTACTCACTTTTTAAATTTCCATTAAATTCATCAAAAGTGATTTATTGATCACAAGAGAAAAAAAACACTTCGAAATGTCAAATGTTTGCAGGCAACTTAACAGATGCTGGGCTCTGGGATAGCTGTTAGTGAATGTCATGGAGAGATAGCATAGGCTTGAAACCCATAATAAGAATCTGGGGTCTGTAAATACTTTATTTTTTGAAGACATATCACCCAACAAGAGCACTAGTAACAAAGGGGGGAAAAATCTATGGGTCTCACTGAGTAATAATTAAACCGAATCACCAAAGGCCTGAATTTATGATAGCCACCAAGCCATGAAATGAAGCTAGGATTGATAGGAATAATCATACAATAATAGTTAAAAATAATTCTCACTTATTCAGCTCAGTATTCTCATCCAACTCCAGTCTCAGTTCTGTTCTCCAGTTATGGCACCTTGCAAAAGATGCTTTATGTCTTTGAGGTCAATATTCTCATCTGTGCAGTGGGCTAATCCCTCCCCTTCTGCAGGCAACTCTAACAAAGAGCCCAGCCTGGGAAGTGGAGGCTTAGATTCAGGTCCTATTTCTGCTAGACTCACTTCAAAGTCTCAGGAAAACCACATTCTTACTTTGGGCTTTGCTTTACTACATCCCTTAAGGCAGGAGGTTGGGCCATATGCTTGCAAAGGCCCCTTCCAGTTGTGATATTACATGTTTTCAAGCAGAAAAAGTCCTACCCAGATATTAGAGATGGTAGCTTTTGTGGTCATCATGTAGGGAGATTCCCAACTATCCCTATGATTCTGACTGTTTCTAAGTAGATTCCCCAAGATTTTCCATGAACTTGCTGAAGAATCTTGGGAAAGTCACTTTCCCTAAGACTAACTTTCCTCATCTGTAGATTTTTTTTTTTTTTTAATTTATGATAGTCACACAGAGAGAGAGAGAGGCAGAGACATAGGCAGAGGGAGAAGCAGGCTCCATGCACCGGAAGCCCGACGTGGGATTCGATCCTGGGTCTCCAGGATCGCGCCCTGGGCCAAAGGCAGGCACTAAACTGCTGCACCACCCAGGGATCCCTCCTCATCTGTAGAAAGAGGTAATCTGGTGCATTTAGCAGGGTTTTCTGAGAATAGAAGACAAATAAAGGAAGTTGTTCTTTGCAAACAAAGTGTAAACTGCATTTTCACCATTGTTTCCAAATAAGACTGAGTTGATTCATTCTAACCCTTGTAGCCAAGGAAGTGTCACAGCCAGGTTGGGAGTGGCTACTTCAATACCAGCAAGTTCTCAAACTCTCTTTGAGCACTCTGAGTGGCTTCAGTGTTAGAATCATGCACCAGAGTGCAGCTCTCTCAAGCTGTGTGAGGCTGAGACTGCCACTCAGGCAGCACTCCTACCACAAACCTGCCTCTAGCTGGCTTTTCGTGGCTCTTTTGGGCTCAGATAAGTTCTCGGGAATGCTCAGCCAGGCTGTGGACAGTTATCCTAGTGGGTGACTTGAGGAAAGAGCAGACTGAGGAGAGGTAGGAAGAACAATTGCAAAAAGGCAAATGTCCTCACTGTACCAAAAGAGGAGATAGATCTCCTCTACTTTTTACAAGACCAGAGAACCTGACTTTAATCCTGGGTGATGCGGTTTGAGGAACTCCATGAATTCTTCCTCTGCTCCCTATCCAAGATCAGACCATCTGAAAGACTCAGGAGTCAAGTAGATTACCACCTAGGAAAGCTACCTTGGGAACACAGCTGAAGTGGGTGATGACAAAATACCAAAGCCTAGAAATTTGTCCCCCTCCCCTGTCACAGGCAGCAGTGGGGCAGAGCACCATGGGGCACACCTGTGAAGAGGTGCATTCTGTAGGCAGGCTACTTACAGACAGAGATGGAGAGCACGAGTTCAGGAAGCCTCAGCTGCTCAATCCTTCCACTGTCACCATTGGATAAACCACTACTGCTCCCCTACAGGGACTCCAGTAAGAGAAGGGATTGGTGATGGGAAAAAGCAGGGTGATGTCATTCTGATGGGGCTTCTCCCATATTGGAACACATCCACAGCTAATGAGGAGACACTGGAGTACCCTAGGCAAGGCAATGACAGTGAAATTTATGTTATGGAAATAATACTCTAGGATATGAGTGGAAGATGGATTTGGATCCAAAATAAATAGATCTTGGTATAATTTCATGCTTTATAACTGCTCAGCAGGATGTGACCAAAATTAATTCATTCATTCAATGATGTTGACCCATTTGAATTCTCAGAACTTAGTACATTCAACATCTTTGTTGAATGAATAAATGAACAACTGAAAATATGAAATGGAAGATTGGTTTCTAGAGGTAAGGTGCAAGCCTCAGTGATTTAGATAAGCACAGCAAAGCAATCAGAAGGGGAACTGGGACAAGACAGTGGAGATCTCATAAAGTCCTAGGAACCAGGGACTGAACAGACAAAATGAAATTAAAGTTTTAGGGGTCCTGGAGAAAGATGAGATTCAGAACTAAGGCAGTGGCCATGGGAATGGAAATGAAAGGAACAACCAAAGGATTCTTTGGAATCCAGTGGGAATAAGAGTGACAATAAATGCCTCAGAGGACTCTGAGGTTTCTGGCTTAAGAAGCCAAGTGGGCAGTGATTCCCTTTACTGGGATAGGGAACAGTAGAGGAGGATCATTCTTACAGAATTCACCTATGTCTAAGGTGACCATATAATTTATCTTTCAAATTTCAATTTTGAGAGTAAAAAGTAATACCATTAATAACTGTATTGGGGATAACAGGTATGCATCCTGGGACATGTGGCCACCTTACCTTACTGTCCTGATCACCACATGCTCGGATTCATTACTGCCGTCCCTTACTAAGTCCCTGGAATCCCTATGCTGCCTGATATGACGGCTGGGTGTCCTCAACCCATCCTCTACTCTATCCTGAAAGCTTCATCTCTTGCCAGCCCCTAGACACATACATTATTGAATCATTCAGCCTAGGGTCTCCAGGGACATCGAACCTATTCTCAATCCTTTACCATTAGATAAACATTAAGGAAAAGAAAGAGAATTAAACCTTTCTGCAGCTCCCCAGGGGCACTTACCAAAATAGGCTACCTCGTCAAAACAGCATTTAACTAAATGGGTGAGCAACATAAACGAGGGAACCTGGGGAGAGGCAAGGGCTCATGCTGAGAGAGCAGTAAGGGGAGCAGAGGAGGAGCTGCAAATCAGCCTACAGGCCTGGGACCAGAGAGGGCAGCCATCCCTCCCTCCCTCTGGGCACCCCGCCCCCCCCAAAAAAAGCAAGGCCAACAGCTCTCCTGGAGGCAGGCTTAAGTGACGATGATTGAAACAAAATGGCAATAATAGTTAATATGTGTGGTACTTTACAGTTTCCAAAGCCATTTTCCATCTAGCATTTCGTTTTCATCTTTAGCAGACGTGGAGAAGGAAACCGGGAAAGAACTATATCCCCCATTTAACGGTTAGAAACTGAAGCTCAGAGATGTGAAGTAACTTGCCTGTGGTCACACAGAGCTGCCTCTAATTAGCACATAGGACTAGTTATAGGAATAGCGTTCTCTGGACTCAAGGAGACATGGGTGATGCTTTGGGGAAGAGACAGATTTGTTCTGTGTGTTCCCAAAAGCAACACAGTCTTGATGGATAAAAGCTACAGTAAGCAGATTACAGCTTAATAAAAGGAAGAGGTCATCTGTCTATTAATGCTGTGGGCTATCTTGTAAGGAATGAGCTCCCTGCGCCTGGATAAGTTTAAGCAGAAGTTGGACGGCATTTATATTTTAGAAGGGATTCTCCACACTAAATAGGAGGTCAGCTAAATGACCTCTAAGATTTTCTATATTCTAAGTATTTATTGAACATCTACCATGTGATAAATGCTATATGTATGGGTGGTGATAAATACTATATGTGTGTATATACATATACATACCTATAGATGCATATAAACATATATATATATATATATATATATATATATATATATATATATATATATATATATAAAGCCATGAAGGCAGAGGCTATGATTAACTCTGTCTAATGGAAAGGACAGCTGAGACTTGGGGGGTAATACACTAGAAATTCTCAGATGCTAATTCAGCCCTCTCTTTACAGCAAATCATATATATCCTTTGTTTAACACAGCTGAGAGTGAAAAAGTAAGCCTTTTTCTGACGAGTTAGATTACTAAATACTGTTTTTTAAAGTTCTCTGTGGTGTGTGTGTGTGCATGTTTGTGGGTTTCTCTAGACTGCAATTAAATGCTTCTGTTTCTTTTGTTTGGTTTTTGGTGGGGGAGTTGGGGGGGGTGTAAAAAATTACCCTGAAGTCTTTTATTTCTAGAAAAATACTCATTAAAGAGGTTCACAGCAGAAAACAGAAGAAAGGTAACCTTTAAGTATCATTTTCTGCCACAGCTAAGAAATCCTCAAGGTTCTACAAGGGTCACTCTGTTGCCATGCTTGGCCCAGACTCTTTGAAATACTCTCAAACCAATTTATGAGATGCTTCATTTTTTAACTTGCACTTAGGCTAACTCCTATACATGGTTTCCCTAGCAACTATGTAATTTCAGGAAACAATGCCTTTCTCCCGGGTCTCGTTTCCAACAAGTATGCAACAAGAAAAATTTTTTGTCCTCATGACACTAAAAGAAGATCTGTGGTCTTTTGACAGCTGAAGAAATGTTCAGAAATATCATCCCATTCTTACAAATTCAAGGAGTAACAGCACCTTCCCTGTTCTGGACACTTCCTTTCTATTAATTTAATATGACTCTTTTACATGGACATCAAACCTTAGACTGGAGGA
The DNA here is from genome assembly GCF_011100685.1 of Canis lupus familiaris. Lineage (NCBI taxonomy): Eukaryota > Metazoa > Chordata > Mammalia > Carnivora > Canidae > Canis > Canis lupus. The sequence continues at coordinate 12,133,658 of NC_049236.1, forward strand.
ATACATTTTTCTTAAGTGTAAGAAGAGCTTCAGGAACATCTTTTTCTTCTTCAATCCTGTGGTCTGTGAAATTACTAGGGTTTAATTGAACTTGCAAAGCTTTTCTTTTGCAGAGCCACATATACCATCCTGCATGTCTATCTCTCATCTATGCCTCAGGGTAACCAAGAAGCAATCAGGCAGGAGGGAAGCAGGCAGACTGGTTTTGCACTCCCAGGATTCCTGCTGCAGGCTGCCCTGGAGGGGAGGGAGAGACCCTCTGAGCAGATGCAACAAAACTTGAGTCTCTTTGGGGAGTCAGAATGGAAACCTAGGCTTCTTTGGGACTCACTCCTTCCTGGGAGGGATGGGCTGATTTCACATGCAGAGAGAGGAACCCCAGAACAGGAAGCTCATGAGGATATTCACTCATTTAGTCAGTCAGCCAACAGATGAACAAATAAATATATGATGTGATATCTGATGCTGTGAATCAAAATGCAGCAGGGTAAGAGACAGAGGTAAGGGTCATTTCAGGTAAGATGGACAGAGAAAATTCTCTGAGTAGGTGACATTTAAACAGAGACCTGAAAGAAGTGAGGGAGAGACAATACATGGGGAAGAGTGTTTCTGTACATTTAGTATCTGATTTTCACTGTACAATAGCCCTGTGAAGGAGAAATAATTATTCCCATTTTTATGGTTGAGGGAATCTGGCTCCCAAACCTGCCATGTTGCTGCCTATTGACTTTGTAAATCTTTAAACGTGACATTTTAAATGCCTTTGTGTTGGAGTTTTTGCTTAAGTTTTGGGGCAAACTGATATCCAAGGTCACTTCGAGGTCATCACACATTGGTCTCTTTACATCACAATAGCATCTTCTGGTCCCCATGCAAAAATTTAGAGATAGATTCGAGTAATATTCATTGTGATGACAATTTCCTCAGCCAAAAAAAATATACATATATATATTTTTATATATGTATATATATACATATATATGTATATTGTATCTACTATTTTTTAGATTTAATTTAGATTTAATTAGACTATGTATATAAAATACTTAAGCAAGTGCTAGCTTTATAGTGAACACTCAGCAAATAATAGCTATTTTTATTATTGATAACCTAGATCTGCCAGAAATTGCTGTGCAACCTTGGGTAAGTCACTTAATCTCTGGCACAGTGTCTGGCCCATAGTAACATTTAATAAACAGTTATTGAATGAATGAATGAATGAATGAATGAATTAACCTCCAGAGTTTTTGGTTTCTGTGTTGTAGAGTGAAGACTTAGATTTTAAAGTAGTAATGACAAAATATTTACAACATATACAAGCCCTTTCACATGTGTGAAATGAGCACCATTTTAATGAGCATGACTACTCTGCTGGCGTTTGCCCATCAAACTCCTTATCTGACAGATGAGAAATATGAGGTTCAGACTGCCTACCCACAGTTACAGACCAACTCTTAGTGCTATTATTCTTCATCCTAAAATAACTGGAAGCATGAATTATTTAGCTCATACCAAGATTTAATTTGCTGAAATGATTTTGGCTATCCAGATTGCTAGTATTGTGGACAAGTCACATTGGGAGTCAACTAAACCTTAAAGTTGGGAGACCTTATTAGCTTAATGGCCACAGATTTGACATTAAAAAAAAAAAAAAATCCTGTGTTACCTATGCCAGTGCAGTAGAGGGAGTACAGAGAGAAGAGGGTCGGAACTGTCACTGGAAAGAAGTAGGAAATCTTCTCCAGATGGCAGAGTATGCCAAGGAGAAGCCTGGTGTGTGAATTGAGAGAGAGCCTGAACTAAGCCCTTAATCCCTTACACATGTCTAGTCTTTTCAAGTTTACAAAGCTACTTCCTGTGTGTGATCATAGTTGGGCCTAAGAGTATCAAGCTAAGTAGAGAGGAGCTAAAGAAGTTGATTTAGCTAAAGGGGCACTCCAAAGAGACCAGCCAGGCACCCAGGCCTAGTGTCCTTATCATGGTTGCTTGTTGGTTCTGTACCTCCAATATAATGTAGCTCATTATATTTAAATTAGACAGTAGACAGTCCTGTCCCATGAGTTGGCACGCACTTGGCAGTACTGCCCACGGGGTCCCTGCATAGTCCCAGGGGACCAAGGTTCTTTTCTTTAGATGATCTATGATAATAAAATCAGAGAAAAGTGCAAGAGAACAGCATGGTGCTGATTATCAGGTCTGATTGATATCAAGAAGGAAATGAGTCATGAATTTAGAAGCCTAGACGATCTCGAGGAAATTAGGATTCAGAAGTGGGTCAAGGCAAGTAGTTCTAGGCAACCTGTAAAAGAGCAATGACGTTACAGTACCATTTTTTAACATTGACAATTCTACACAGCATGTTGGATGTTGAGGATACGGTAATGAGTAAATACACATGATCTCTGCCTTCATGGAATTTACCTTTAAGTCAGGAACTTATTGACTGTATAGTTGAAAACCATTAAAGGTGTTACAAATGCAAATCTTACCAGAGAACATAATTGGAAGATGTGATATATCGATTTCCAAATTCGCGAGTGACACCACTGAGGAAGTGGCTTTTGAGAAGAGATGAGAAGGATAAATTGAATAAACGAAGGAGACAGAAGGGAGGTGGGTAGAGAAAATTGCTCCAGAAAAGAGAATGACGGTAGCAAAGGCCAAAGAGCAGGAGGAAATGTGGTATGTTTTTGAACTGAAAGGATGCAAAAGTGTGGCTGAAGCAAAGATACTGAGAGAAAGATGAAACTTAAGACGTCTGTGGGGCCAGACTATGCAGGGAGGCAGGACGTCCCAAGCCATGGGAAATATTTTAATGTTTTACCTCCAAAGGTAAAAGGTAATGTTTTACCTCAAAGCGCAGTCCTCCCCTACTTCATCTCTCTCTCTCTCTCTCTCTCTCTCTCTCTCTCTCTCTCTCGCATCAAACTTGAGGAAAATAGTAAGCCTAAGGGGAAAAGAGACCTATGGAAACAGCTGATTCTGTAACATAGTTAAATTGCCATGGAATTCCAAACAGAACTTTATTAAATTTTTGTGCCAAGGGCCTAAATTGAGTCCCAGGTCCATCTGACCCAACCATCTCCTTCCAGGAATACATATTAAAATTGGGGTGAGAGCCCAGAACAGTCAGATTCTGTCTCAAGGCACCTGTGCCAAGATTCCAGCTGAAATTTTTAATTGAGTTCAAACCCCTGTAAATGGGAATGCACTAATCCGAGTGTTGATTAAGCTTTCATTCTCACTGCTGGAACATTGCGGTTCTAATCCTGAGCTCCAGTGTTGGGACTGACTATTCCTTCTTGCACTGTGCCGACTGGCCTCTCCAGCCATCAGGGGCTTCTTACAGTCATTAATGCCAAGAGAAGAGACGGCGTATAGCATTCTTGGTTCAATTCCTAAAGCTCAGTCCAGATGGACTCATAGCTTTCAAATCACGATCAAACCTTGAACTGTGCATTTAAAAAACTTTCTAAATAAACAGAATGCATACTTTTAGATATTATCACTATGTCTGACTATCTAGCATTCTGTCCCTCAACTTGGAGCCACATTCTGGGCCGCATAAGAAACCTGCATTAGGCACTGTTAATGGTCCAAGGGCAGGCCCAAGGGTATCTGGAAAGAGAGCAGGAATTTCATGGAAAAGCCATGGACTTTGAGAAGGCAGATCTGGGCTTGAATCAGCATTGATCTCTGTAGCTCTGAGACATGAGGTTTACTCAGTTGGGTTTGATTCCCCAGCTCCTATGTGATTTTTGAGAAAAGTGCCCATCATTGTACTGGACACATTTGTCAAGAAGCAGTTAAATCCTTTCCCTTCTATCTGCTCAGCCAAAATACCCTCTTTCTCACCTGTGTACTCACAGGCCCATAATCCCCATGCCTTCAATGTGCCTGTCATCCATACTCTTTCTCGGGACTTCCTCCTCACTGCACACACCCATATTTTGTCTGGGAAGGGAAACCTGTCTCCCGGCTTCCTTGTTCCTGGTGGCCTCTGCATATAAGCCATTGACCTGCCTCCATTTTAGGATGGATTTCTGACCATTCTTTGTTGGGAAGGTACATGATGATGTTAAGCAAAGAAGGAACAAAGCAACCAGATGATGAGCCAAAGGATCTGGAACCACCAGAGGTCTCTCAGCCATTGCCCTCACTCCTGTCTCCATCTTTGCTAATATCAACACAACAATTGCCACCACTACCGTGACACTTGAGTGCTGCTACTGCTACTCCTAACACTAGTACTACCACTGTTGCTGCTGCTGCTGTTAGCATCACTACTACGGCTATAGCACACTCTCAGGATATCAAGGCTTGTACCACTGTGGTTGAGGCTGCTATTAACATTACTACTCTTCTGCCACAATTTGCTACCATGATTCTACTGCTACCTCTATTTCTACCACCACTGCAACGACTGCTCACTCATGCTCACTGATATGCCCTAATCAGTCATAATGCTTGCCATGTGCCCTATGTGCAGGCACAGGTTCATAAGTATTTTTCAAAATGTAGTCCGACCCTTTCTTCTTGCTAGTGGACAGATCTAACATACTACTTCTGCCAAAGCACTTGGCTGTAATCATTGTCAATGTGTCTAGTTACCTTACTGCCTCTTCCCTGGCCCATTTTAGCACAGTGCTTAATTTAACATTTGAGTTTTTGTAGAGCAGAGATCATGTCTGACCCATAGCTGGGGCTCCATGCTTTATACAGTCCTTGATATACTGGATGCTGAATTAATGAACAAATGAATAAACAAATAAATGACTTTTAGGCAGTGTTCTCCAATAACTGATTGGGATGCATAGGGAGACAGTGAGCTCCCTGCACTGCAGATGTCCAGCAGAGCAGCCAAGTTTCCTGGAGATAGTGAACTAGATGATCCTTGATTGTTCTTCCAAGTTTCAGATATTGCAGTTCTTTGAGAAGTACAAGTGGATGCTGAACACTCTCTGACCTCTGCATACTAGATGCATTGTTTTTGAACTCCTTATAAAATGAAAAGAAGTTAGTTACGTTGATATGGATGTGAAGTTGTCGTGTCAGAGGCTTCTAGGCTTTAAGAAGCCTCCAGTCAACAGCACGTTTTGACAGAGAAGAGGACTGTGGTGCGAGAGGCCTGGCTTACAGTGGTGCTGCATGTTACAGGCCAAGTGGGCCAACAGTATCTCTGTCCTGAATGCCCTTCCAGGGTCTTTTCATTCAAGTCAGAACACATGTCAGCCAACTGTGGTCTTCTGGAACCCAAACTGACTTCAAGGGGACTCATAGTCCATCTTACTATCTCTAGGTAGTAAAGCAACTCAGCTACCTAAAACAGAGGGCTACCCAGTAAGAATTTGAAATCATTCCTGGTCATGCAAAGTGGTCAACCACCTTATATCTTAGTCTTGTCTCAGTCTCCCAAGGGCTTTGCTCTTCCTCACATGGAGTCCTTTGTAAGCAGTCTTTCAGCTTTGAGGGAACAATGTAACAGGACTAAAGCCTTCCTCTCTGAAAATCAACATTTTGGCAATCCCTTGCTGTTCAGTTCCTGAAGGTGCCCAAGTCTGCCTCCCTCATTCATCTAACCACAGGAGATCATTATCCAATGACAAAGTTCTATTCCACTATCATTATCTGGTAATGAGAATGCCTCTTTGAATGGAGGAGGGGAGAGATGGGGGTCCTGGGGGTGAATGGAGACAGTGAAGACCCTGCAGACTTCAGAAAACAACTGTGCGGTTACAGGTGCCCTGTGGATTATGCCTTAATGGCATAATGGTAAGTTTACACACACACCTTTCCTTATATAATATTATATAATATATACAATGGTATGTATACACACATATTTAATACTATACAATATATAATCTTGTATACACACATATATATGTATATTTATATAAAGATAACAATTTCAAAGTATTTGAAACATTTTTATTGTATAGCGTCAGTTTCCTCTTCTGATAACAGCACCCTGATCTTACTTGGGGGAATCATTTGAACATCATGGTTTGGGAAAGACACACACCCCTGGAATCCGAGGTGAGCCACATGATCTCCTCCTGCATTATTCAATCAGCACACTCCATCCCCCTCAGGCTGCAGAGTCACACTGCCATTGGATATGTATATTAATAATATAATATACATTTCTCCAGTTTAAAATACAAAACAAGTGAGAAAAAAACCCCTCCAAATTAGCTTACTTTAATTTGTAATATACTGAGCGTATCCTAAGTGCTAAGGATTGTGATACACATTAGCAATAAAGGGATGAGCAGAACATGGTTCCTTGGGTAAGTTCTGTCCACACAAGACCCTGTCAATATATCAGGGGCTGAGGTAAGTTGCCCGCTCACTTTGAGCCAGATCTAAGAGTAGAATTGGAAGGCTGACTTCACTGATAGCTCAGTTGTTCCATGCTCTTATGTTTACCGATAACTAAGAAAATAGATCCCTCTTAAGATAGGAAATATTTGTGTTTAAACAGAGTTTTTCCTGGCATAGTTGGGTTTACATGCCCACAGATGTATACATGTGAATATACTATTGCAAAAATTGGAGCTAGGCATTGCGGCCAAATGCAGAATTCATTAAATGCCAGTTGTAACAGACCGTAATGAAGTTAAAAGTAAATTGAACCGAAGATGCATATTTAATCATGAATGCTGAGCACACAATACAGTGATATTAAAATATTCAACTATTAAAATCAGCTCAATGCTGGGGGGGCTGTATTGTCTAAATCTAAATGAAAACATTAAGTACGTGCCCAGACCTATATTATTCTTCTAATTCAAATACCATAAATCTTGAAGAGTTGAAATGTAAACAGTCAAGGTTATTTTTACAGTGCTGTGACTTCCTCCAAATCCATGGCTAGAGACTGGTTACAGAATCATGCTCAGCCTCTTTTAACTTCTGGACTCTTCTGAAATAATCAGAATAGTAGCTCTACCAGACCTTTTAAGACCTTCAAGGCAGGTCAACTCCCACATTTCAGGCAAGCACCCAGCTAGCTCTTAGAAAGTTCCTATGGCTCAATGGGAAAAGTTTCAGGTTTGTAATCAGAAAACCAGTTTGAATTATGCTTCAGCCATCTATGAGTTACAAGGCCTTGGAAAAGTCATTTAATTTCTCAGAGCCTCAATTTATCCACCTATAAAATAGCAAAGCTGGAAAGTCACCCTTTCTGTGCCAGGAGTACCCTATACATACTTATAATAATTATTATTTTATACTTTTTGAATAGAAATTTCTCTGTTTAATTTCTGCTATATGTTCATTGTAAAAAATTTTGTGAATACAAAAAATATTATCCAGAAGAAAATATCACCCTTAATACCATCCCTAAAGATAGCTACTATTAATACGTTGAACATTGTCTCCCTAATTTTTTGCATATATGTATATACAGTTGAGAACATACTATATCTACAATTTTATATTATGTAGTGTTGTACTGTGAACATTACCACATTATATGAAATTATTTATAAATATATATTTTTAAAGATTTTATTTATTTATTCATGAGAGACACAGAGGGAGAGACAGAGGCAAAGACATAGGCAGAGGGAGAAGCAGGCTCCATGCAGGGAGCCGGACGTGGGATTCGATCCCGGGTCTCCAGGCTTACGCCCTAGGCTGAAGGCAGGCGCTAAACCACTGAGCCACCGGGCTGCCCTGTTTATAAATATTTTAAGTGCATAAATAACATCCCTTTAAAATGATGTACCATACTTTATTTAAAATTTCCTAGTGTTTATAGTTTAGATAGCTCTAAATTGCCATTACTTTAGATAACATGACAATGAATGATCACATTATCTTGTAGCTGTACTAGCATCACCCTTCCAAATCATAAGCAGCAATGACATTTTATTTATTTCTCTAAGTCCAGTGCTCAGTATGGTGCCTGGAATAAAGCAAGACCTCTAAAAATGTGTGCTGAATAAATAGATGAGTAAGTGAATGAACGAGTGAACACCAGCAAGTGTCCTTTCTTCTTTGTCACTGCCTTTTTAGGGTGGGCAGGGGGAGGTTCTCTAGCCAGACCAGACAGAGATGGGGTGGTGGGGCGCTTCTTTTCCAAGGCAAATGGTTACCATCCTGAAATGGTTACCATCCATTTCTTCCTGAAACTTAAGGGTCAATGAGTCTTTTTATTGGAATGCAGTCTCTAAAGCTATTACTGGCTCTACTCACATTTTGCCTTTGCCATGATCCACCTCACATTGCATGTCAAATGGCAAAAGTCTCAATAAATAAAGTGTTAATGATCTAATTCAAATAAATCATATGGAACACTAGCAAGGATAGGGACCAGCACCTTGGTTTCATCAGGGAAAAGCAGATGTTCTCACAGGCACTAGAGAATCCTCCCTTAAATTAGGTGGGGCTCCAGCTGTCAAATTTCTTCCCTGAATGTAATGATCTTAAGAATAAGGATGGTGATAGGTATCATTTCATGAGATATATATATATATATATATATATAGTCTTTTTTTGATGCTTACAGCAACCTATAAAGAAGAAAAAGCATAATAGATCCACTTGACTTCTAAGGAAGTGGAGTCTCTGCAAGGTTAAATAACTTGAGTACAACAGTTGGAATACCCGGGCTTTGTAGTGCTGAATGACTGTGTGGCTGTGTGGCAGACAGATCTGGATTTGAATCCTGGCTCCACCATCACTTACAAGCTGTGTGACTATGGGAAAGCTGTTTAACCTCCTTGAGGCTCCATCTGCTCATCTATAAAATAAAGATAATAATTGTACCTAATTCATAGGCTTATATAACACTTAGTATCTGGTACATAGGAAGAGCTCAATGTTATTATTGCTACTTCTATTGTGATTGTAATCATACTATTAATATTCTTTGGCGATCATGATGGTGATCCTAGATCCTGGGTTGGGGCACTGGGCATCCAAAACTGTATAAGACATATAGTACCTGGTCTCTAGGAGCTTCCAATCTAACGTTGCCTACAACCACATAGCTAGTAAATAATAAAGCTGGATTTGAATCAGTGGTGGAATTTAAAAGCACTTTTCTGTTACCTGCTACATCCCTCTCTTGTAGCATGTGTCTGATGTTACTGTCATTAATAGTTTATGTGTGTCTTCCCCACAAAACTGAGTCCTTCAAGGTGGGAATTCTTGTGACTGTCCTTCATGTCCCAAATGCCCAGTGCAAGCCCTGCCACAGAGTCGTCCTGAGTACATTCACTATTTTCAGGCAAAGGCCCTGTGTTGGGCCGTAGCCCCTGCTTCCTCAGGCCTTGGTCAGGGCCAGTGATTCCAGTGTTTTTGTCCTTTTCTCTCTGTTTCATTCCCCCTCCCCCTCTTCCCATTACAATTCCGCAGTGAGTGATTCCCTCTGTCATCGCACTGTAAATTGATGACTCGGGCCTGCTGATGCACTGAGCCACATGGCTAATACATCAGCTAAATGGATGCCGAAAACACCACCTGCTCCTTCAGGCAAATGGCACTTTGGAAAATGGAATGTGTAATCAATAGAATTAAGCCTTAAGCAGAGCTCCATACCCATGTCCCAGAGCAGGGCCTTGGCAGGCAAACAGTGGGAATTTTTTTTTCTTTTCTCAACCCTTTCAAAGCACATGGACTGAAGCTTGTTCCTCCGGCTCCGTCAACACTATCAGAGTTGGCATGGTCGCCTCAGCATGCTGTCCCATCCCTCCCTGTTTAGCCCGAGTGTCTCAGTGACGTGGCCTTTATGTCCTATGTCGGGGAGATCTGAAGGGGTAGTTTCCAATATGCTTGGTGAAGCACAGGCATCTGGGTTCACCTTAAACAGCAGGGAGCCTGAAGTCAGGCAGGTCGGGGTGTGACCTTAGGCAAAGGCATTCAGCCTTTCTGAACATTGATTCCCTGGTACATGGAGTGGCAGTAATTACTCCCACCTCCCAGGGTTGTTTTGAACCTTACGTATGTGAATATCATATGGGAAGGTGCTTTGTCAACTCTGAAGCCACATATGGAGGTTAATTACTATTGTCATCATTATTATTCAGGGTATGGATAGGAGCATTAACTTCCTTTATATTTCCCTTTAGAATCTGCCTGTCTGAGGAAGTAGTTTTTCAGATGTGGCTGAGCATGGCTATGAAGAAGTACTCATTGGCTTGAGTTTTATTCCTTCTCAGACTGTGGCAAAAGTTAGAAAATTGATTCCTGGAGCTAGAAGAGAACTAGTGGATCATTGGTGAGACTACAGCCCTCCTTCTCTAATCTTGTTACAGGTGAAGAAACTGAGGTCCAAAAGGGAGAGTGATTTGGCCAGGGTCACGTGAATTAATGGCTCAGAGAGGGACAGAAGCAGGTGGCCTTGTCTTGGTTCAAGAGTCTTTCCAAGCAGCTGCCAGGTCAGGAAATTTTTAGGCAAGCATACTGTGGGAAGACAATGGCATTTGTTTATTAAGGCCCGCCTGCCTTCCGACAAGAATCCCCCCTTCCTTTCTTCCCATTGTGCTCATATAACCCCACTGACGATGGCTCTTTCCAGCAGCCCATCCCCCTTCTAGGAAGCAGAAGTTTCTCTTGCTGGCTGCTGGAATTACACATATCGAGCACACAGGTAGAGGGGAGCCCCTTCTTCTCACAATTCTTACAACACTTGTCTTCATCTTTATTTGGCCTTTAATTTTGTACAACCTGGTAAGATCTCTTGTGTTGCTCACTGTGTTAACTAAATCCAGTGGTTCTCAACTGAAGGTGATGTTGCCTCACCCCTAAGGACATCTGGCAATGTCTGAAGACATCTTTGGTTGTCAGGATTTGGGAGGGGCTCTTACTGGCATATAGTGGGTAGAGGCCATGGATGTTACTTAACATCCTGTGATGCATAAAGTAGCCCCTCACAATGAAGAATTTTCTGGTCCAAAATGTCAATACAAAGAAGTTAAAAAGTCTCCAATCTAGCTCATTTGTTGGCTTTTACCTTTCTCTCTTTGGCGAGCACATCAGAGGTCTGTGAGCAAGCTGTGGACTTGAACCATGTCTTGCTATAACACCCTTAGTAGACTCAACATAATAAACTCTAAATAAACATTGCTTGGGTGGGGAATAGATTGATGGGTGTGTGGATCTGACAACATGTACAGAAGAAAGAGCGCTGAACTGTAAGTCAGGAGACAGAAGTTTGGTCAAAACTTTACTGCTTGGGGGGTAAATGTTAGAGTTGGACTGTGTATTTACTGGCTTTTAAACTGTGCTCCCTGGAGCCTTAACATCTCACCCACTGAACTTAGTTTATACTGTGTGACTTTTGAATGTAATTTCTTTTGTACGGATGGTTCCATTCATTTAAAAATTTGTAAACCACTGAGAGAGCTCAACCCTAAAGGTACCTTCAGACCAAAATCCCTCTGAAGACACCTAAGAGAAAGACATATATAAAGGTTCTATTTCTTAACAGGCTCAAAGAATGCCTCTGTTACTACAGTTTGTATTCTCTAGTCTTTGGTTGAGAGGAGTGGCCTATCTGGCGTCCTGCTAGTATGGAGACTTCCGAGCTCCTCGAGCTTCTTGAGCTTGTCCAGTAAGATGTGGGTCTACCTTCAGGTATCTGGGTATTCAAGGAAGGAGTCTGGGCAGGTTTCCTGCCCCTGTCATGAAGAGGGCCTGTGGCAGATGCAAAGAGGAAATGGCTACTTGGCATACTTCAATCCAAGAGTCTCTAAAGCTGGGATTAGACCCAGGCAGGAGTAGGGACTACCTGAGACCTGACTTGGTGAGATGATCTGGAAGCCTCTGAAGGGGGCGCCTGTCTCATCTAACCGCAATATCCAAGGAAACACAGCCGAAGGCACAGAGAAGAGTCAAGAAAGGAACTCAGAGAAGGAGAGGCTGCAGGAGAAAAGACAGCAAGAGTCTGGTGTTTGTGATGAGTGACAGTGGTTGTCCTTAGTGAGTAGATGGTCGATAAACATACTTTTGTAATGAATTATTAGAATTGTCATTATCATCATTATTAACAAGTTGTCTAGGTTTGCAGAGGCAGGAGCAGGATCAAGCCGGTAGCTTAATATAATTGTCAGTGTCAGGTGAACTATTTCTGCTCCTGAGTGCTACTTGGCACAGAAACACCGTTTGCTCCAGTCACTCCCATCCTTGCTCGGTTCACACAGGAAATTGACCCCCAAAGATGGGCAGGAATGTGGCCTAAGTCCCACAGTAAGCCCCTGTGGGAATGAGAATGCGGCTGTAACCAATGCCTGGGTGAGGATTCTTAGCAACATACCAGGCTGCCTCTCAGGAGGACAGTGTTTCCTTCATCTGCAGCCCTCTGTCTAGAGAGCAGAAAGGTCACTGACATCATCTCATCAAAGCTCAACATTGTCCTAAGAGAGTGAGGAAAAACAAACACATGCAAACCAATGAATGAACAAACAAAGAAATAAGCCATCCCTGGCTCTCCTGAGAAGGAGCCGGACTTTCCTGGGGCATGGGACGTAAGTCCCCCACCCCTGCAGCAGGCCTGCTTAACCCTGGACCCTGTCAGCATGACCAGCAATCCAATAAGGCAGTACCCCGGCTGCGCCATTAGCTCATTAGGTGGAGGCGAGTGTCTGCATTGATCTGTTTATCTCTCAGGCCCGGCTGCTGGAGAAGGGCCAGCTGTTTCCCTGAGAGCTGCCTTTCCTCTTGACTCATCACAGAGCATCAGGGGAGTCTGCTCCTTTGTCCCTTTCAACCTCAAGGTCACTGGAGTGCAGAGCAGGAACTGGGCCATGGTGGTGCCTTCTGAGAGCCTTTTTTTTTTTTTTTTTTTTCGGTTGAATCGTCTGAGAGCTTCAGACACTGCATCTCCTCTTACATTCTTTTGATTCTCCCCCAGAGATAATCCCTCAGAAAACTGAACAATGTTGTGGGAAGTACTTGGGTTTGCTTACAAATCTCAATTTGTACCAGGCATTGTTATTTGCCTACTAGCTGTATGACCTTGGAGAAGTCATTTCCCCTCTCTAAGCCCCAATTTTCTCGTTTGCAAAAACAAAGCTAATAGCCCAAATCTCATAAAACTGTTCTGAAGATTCATAGAGATAAACCTGTGAGTGAGAGGACGGGCACAATGTCTAGCTCAGTGCTAGGTACATAAGAAACATCGGCAAATCTTTACCTGACCCGCCATTTCTGAGGTGCAGTGGTCTTCTGGCAAAAGGAGTAGCATATCATCAGGATTCACAAATGGGATGGTGGTGAGATTGATGTGAAAATACCCGGGGGCAGTACAGATATTGTTAGTACAAATAATGCTGTTCATAGCTGGCTCATTAAGAATGGATGGTATCAAGGATGTATGATCGTCTACCCTGGATTCAACTGGTTAAACTTTTTTTAAAGATTTTTTTTTAATTTTTAATTTATTTATTTATGATAGTCACAGAGAGAGAGAGAGGCAGAGACATAGGCAGAGGGAGAAGCAGGCTCCATGCACCGGGAGCCCGATGTGGGACTTGATCCCGGGTCTCCAGGATCGCGCCCTGGGCCAAAGGCAGGCGCCGAACCGCTGCGCCACCCAGGGATCCCTGGTTAAACTTTTTAACTGGCCTACATATCTGTTGTCTCCTCGTTGGCATTTTACTCATGAAAACTAAACTGCCTAAAAAAGTACAAGTTGATTGTACTTTAATTCTTTTAAAAATATAAAATAGTTTGTGAAAACACCAAACACATGACCTCTAAGTAGTCAGAATTGGGCCTGGGTTACACTAGGTAATATTGGCAAACTATGCTTTTGCAAACCACAGATGGTCCCTGACTTAGGATGGTTTCACTTAGAATATTTCAACTTTCCGGTGCTGTGAAAGCAATAGCATTCAGTAGAGACTGTACTTTGAATTTTGAATTTTGATCTTTTCCTGGCTTAGTTATAAGGGGTACCGTACTCTCTTGTATGCTAGGCAGCAAGCCACAGCTCCCAGGCAGCCACGTGACCACAAAGGTAAACAACTGCTGCACCTTCAATTATTCTGTACCGATCGGCCCACTCCGTTTTCACATTCAGTACAGTATTCAGTAAATGACATGAAGTACTTAGCACGTTATTATAAAGTAGGTTTTGTGATAGATGATTTTGCCCAACTGTAGGCTAATGTAATTGTTCTGAGCATGTTCAACGTCGGTTAGGCTAAGCAATGACATTTGGAAGGTTAGGTATATTATATGCATTTTCAACTTACAATATTTCCAACTTGTAGTGGGTTTATCCAGACCCCATTTCAAGTTGAGGAAGATCTGTACTACAATTACATCCTTCTTGTTTGATTATGTGTTCCCAATTTAACTAATATCCCACTTTTCACTAATATTTTCCTTCTTTTTTTGTTACTGCACAATTCTTAATATAATACTATACTTAAACTATAAATATACTTAGTGTAGAAAGTATATAAAAGTAGAAGAATTTAATTTAAATTGTTGCTACTTCCATAAGCTGACACGTAACTATATTTCTCACCAGCTTTTTTTTTTGTATTTTTATTCATTTTTAATAAAATGAGTATCATGCCATATTTTCCTTTTTCCACTCAATACTTATATCATGACCATTTCCCATATTACTAAGTATTCTTCAAAAATATGATTTTAAGAATTGCATTATATTCCATAGTATGCATGTGAATAAGTTGATCATCTCTTATTCAATATTTGGGGAATGTTTGCTGTTTTACTATTACAGTGTAATGAACACTCTTATAACATGTTTGTATCTCTCATCATTTCCTTGGAATAGCATTCATTCGGTCCTTATCAAAGGCATTGACAGTAATTTATTGATCACTTTTAAAGAAAAATGACCCCCTTCCAAGGGCTGGGTTTGCATGCTACTTTGTTAGAGTCTGGGATACCCCCTGGTGGAAGTTACAGAACATGGCCAAAATCTGTCACACATGCCCTGATAGGGAATTCGGGGATTCTGGGCACACAACTTTTGGAATTTGGCATCTGCAAAGAACTTGTCTCTACACATACGCACACACACCCGGAAGATATAGGAGATTCAAATGGAATAACCAAATGAAAAAATCAAGAAAGCTCAGACCTAAAGTTGTTTTCCATTTGAAGCCAGCCCAGTGGCTGCCTTGCCTCCCTCCCAGCCTTCCCTTTCCCTGCAGCAGAGCAATCAGAGGCTCTTTTCCTCTGTGGCTAGATGTCCTGGACTAGAGATCTGCCCATTAGGACACTAGATGGAGCCAGATGGGAGAGTTTATGCTCTAACTGCAGCAGAGTCATTTTCTCTGCACGTTCCTTTTCAGAAACAGCTGCATGATGTGGCTGGTCTCACAGAAACCGAGTTCTCTGTTCTTTTTCTTCTGTTGAGATTCCCTCAATCAGTCAGTCATCAAACATTCACTGAACCCTGGCCATAGGTCAGTATCAGATACAAAACTGAGCCAAATACAGCCATACTGTGGAGCTTCTGGGCCAGTGGGAGAGGCAGCAGAATTAACAAACTGATGCCTCTTTACTTCCCTTCCCTCTTCATGGTCTCCAGCAGCAGGGCCCACCAGCATCGCATGATGACACACTGTACTTCTCTGTCTCCTTGGCTTTGTTCTCACAATCTCTTCTCTCAGGAAAGCCCTCCCTATTTCTTCACATCTAACCGTGATCCCTATGGGGCCGAGTCCAAATGCCTCCTCCTCTGGGAAGCCTTTCCTGATTCTTCCTCTTTGATTCCTTTACTCCTTGAGCTCAGTGGTTCTCGACTTTTGTATGGAACAGAATCACCTGGAGGACTGGATCCTACTCTCAGTGTTTCCAAGTTAGTGGATCTGGGGTGTAGTCTAAGAATTTGTGTTTCTAAAAAGTTCCCAAGTGACGTTGATTCTGCTAGCCCAGGGATCGCACTATGAGAACCACTTGTGCTTAGTGGCTTTGAGCACTAACAAGTGCCAAGCAGTCTGCTACATGTGAGTGATACACAGTGACTAGAACAGTCCCTGCCCTCGAGCTCAGTGCAGGCTGGGGGATGAGAGAGTTAAATAGGGCAACCCTCTGCTATGCCAGAGAAGTGTGAGGAAGGCTCTAGAAACACACACACACACACACACACACACACACACACACACACACACAAAATGTAGTTAACTGACTTTGTGGAGGTGAGAGGATCAAAAACTTCCCAAAGGGAGTGGCATTTGAGCTGGCTTGGAAGGATGACTTGGACTTCACTAGGAACAGAAAAGGTCAACAGCATGTGCCAAAGCATAGTGGTACAAAAATCCAGAGCATATTTAGAATGTGATGGATTTATGAGGTATGGGACATGGGGAGAATGGGCAGTGTCCTTGGACTTAAGGTGCTGTGTGGACATAAAGCTGGAGAGGTCCACCTAAAGGTCTTAAATGCCATGCTAAGAAGTTTTATTTAATTCTCAGATAGTGAAGCAATAATAAAGAAGTAAAACAAAAATACCATGGTAGAGCTTTTCTTGGGGAAGAATCCTTTTGACTGTAGTGTAGACTTTAGACTGCCAGTGGCAAGACAGGGGGAGTGAGACCAGCAGGGATGCTGTGACAGTTACCAAGGCAGGAAACGATGAGGACTGCACTGAAGCATTGAGATGGGGAGGACACGCTAGGCTGGGAAGTCTGGTGGGCTTGGACTCAATCCTGCACATCTATGGAAGAAACGCAAAGGTCTTTGGAACCATAGCTCAGTTTTGTCCTTCTTCCCACTCCTTCTCTGGCCACATATCCCCCATCCTTGTTTTCTTGCCTGGCTCCTCTAATTGGGTCCTTCCCTATGATAGAACACATACCTCCTGCACTTCTCTGACTCAAATCCCATTTCCCCCAGTGACGGTAGTCCTGCTTTTATGCTGAGCCTAGGTTTCTTGATCAGGTCTGTGTTCATGTCCCTGCTTTGTCACGCCAATTTAACTGAGGGACCTTAAGGCCACTCAGTTTGACCACTCAATGTCTTAGGTTTCTCATCTATCAAGTGGGAAAAATAATACTTCCTGGCTGGCCTTTATCACTGTTGCTGTGAGGATCAAACCATAACAGAAGTGAACAAGCTTTGATGTGATACTATAGCCATGGTTTCGGCAGTTGCCTTTAGAAGCCATTTCCATTGACTAAGAATGCCCATTTTGATAAAATTTGTCTTTCAATTTGAGAAGAATACTTTTATGTAACCTAAGAAAATTCAAGATAGACAACCAGAAAGGTGTTTGCAAAAGTAAGTAAAAAAATACTGGAAATCAAGTCATTATTTAAAAAGTTTAAGGATGATATGGGTATTTAATTCAGTAAATATTTATTGACACCTACATTGGGCCAGGCATTATTCTTAACACTTTGGATACATCAGTAAGCAAAGTATATGTGCTTCTGAAGCTTATTGTTTTTTGGAGGAGACCAACAATAAACATAATAAGTCAATTAAATAGAATGTTAGAAAACAGTAAATACTGTGGGAAAACAGACTATATAAGGGGATACCTACCTGTTTTCTATGATTACCTAGCTAATTATTGAAATAGATTATATATTTTTGTTATTTTGTTTCATTTTATTTTTCCCATAACATAATAATGAATGCATATTCACTAAATAAAACTTTAAAAATTCAAGAAGAGGAGCACCTGGGTGGCTCAGTGGTGAGCATCTGCCTTTGGCTCAGGTCATGATCCCAGGGTCCTGGTATCAAGTCCTACATCAGGCTCCCTGCAGGGATCCTGCGTCTCCGTCTGCCTATGTCTCTGCCTCTGTGTGTGTGTCTCTCTCATGGATAAATAAATAAATAAAATCTTTAAAAAAAAAGAAAATTCAAGAAGAAAGGATAATAATAATAATAAAAATAATAATAATAATAAATCATCCCAAGACCCATCACCCAAAGATAGTCATCACTTTTATTTTGGTGTGTATTTTCTTCCTGAAATGGATGATATTATTTGCAGCTATGATCCCCATATGTTCACTTCTTTATTCATTTAACAAAGGTTTTTTATCATCTCATGTACTACAGTTTCCATATGGAACAATAGAAAGATACAAATTTTGGAGTCATTCTTTGCTCTGCTTTTACTAGTTGTATGGCCTTAAATAAGCTATTCAACTTCCCTGAGTCTCCATTCCTCTTTCTGTAAACTGGAGACTGTGATGCCTTATGGTGTTGTCATGAAAACTAAATAACTTTAATGAGATAGGACCTAGACATTCCTAGCACATAATCAGTACTTAATAAATATTAATTTCCTTCTCTTTTTTTCATTCATTCCACAAATACAATATGTATACAGGATCATGCTAGCCACAGAAGACAAAGCACTGCTCTCTAGGAATTTAGCATCCAGCGGGGTCAGTTGTCATAGAAAGGATCTAAAGAAGACCTCCCAAAGAAAATGACAATTAGGCTAAGACCTGAAGGATAAATAGGAGTCAGTCAGAAAGATTTGGAAAGTCTCAAGCCAGTCCAAGATTCCCGAAGCAAGAGAACATAAGGTGTACTGGAGAACGTCAGGCAGTTCAAGATGGCTGGAGCAAAGTAGAGGAGTGATGAGAGCAGAAACCACAAGGACAGCAATTAAAGGCAACTCCTGAGAAAAATATGTCCCTGAAGGAATTTTGGCAGGGAAATGACCTGGTAAGTCATTGCATCTTAGAAAGACACTCCTAACTTCCTTGTGGAGATTACTGGAGGCAGAGAGACCAGATAGGAGTCATTACAGTAATCAACATGAGAATCTAAAGCCTTTAACTGGGGTAGTAGCTGTAGGAATGGGGAGGTGGGCATGTTAAGGTCTGTCTATGACCTGGAATTGATAGACTGTTGGTGAGAGCGCCGGCTAATGGGAGAAATCTAGAATAACACCCAAGGTTCTAGCCTTGGTAACTGAGGGGATGGTGATGTTAGACACTAGATTTTGGTGAAAAACTCATGACCCCAGTTGAAAACATGTGGATTTTGAGGGACCCGTGGGACATCATCCTAGCTACACCAGGTTATGTTCTCAGACCAGTCCATGCCCAGGTCACCTTTCTTCCCAATTTGGTCATATGGCCCAAAGAGGAATATTCCTGTCAGACAGATCTAGAATGCCCCTAGTAGAATCAATCTTGAGTGAAAGGGGTCTAGAATCTGCAGGGGGGATGGGGATTTTAGGGCCAATGCAGAATTTATAGAAACAGTTTAGTTAAAAGTTAGCCTCACAATCAATTAGGATACTTATTTAATGAAGAGCAGAGAATGTACTGGGATTGGGGCATCATATTTCCCCAACCAATAATCCCAATACAGTCTACTAAGGAATTTTTGTTGATTTGGTAATTTACATGAAAGGTCTCATAGAGATTTAAAAATTAAGCTGACAGTAGTTACACATTTAGCAAATTTCCTTGAAGAAGAATAAGATTACATCCATCCATTCATTCATTCTCCACATATTTCCTAAGTAGACACTTGTAGTGGGGCCCTGTGTCAAATTTAGGAACACTGAGATGAAAGAGTCCCTGCCAGAGAGAGCTTCAACTCTAGTGGGAAACAGTCAAGAAAACAGACAGTGGCAAGACAGTGAGAGAAATATTAGGATAGATGCCAAAAAATGGGGTGTAGATGAAAGCACAGGTAAAGTGGTTCTTAAAGACATGGAGGCTCATGATATTAACTCCACCAAAGGGTTCCTCTTAGCTTTTTAGAAACCTTATTATTCAATATTTAATAAACTATTGTTTTCTTTTTTATCAAAAGGTTATTGTCAAATCTCTGAGTAATATTTTTGGGTTATTAAGGGGTATCTGACCACTTTGATGGTCATCGACAGTGTTCTCCTGTCCCCCCAAAGCTGAAAATCAGAGAAAATGACCCCCAGAACACTATTTATCTCTGGCACTGAGACAAAAAGAAAAAGAGAGAGGAAAATCACACATTTTCTTGATGTTTGGAATACTAATGTTCTCCCTATGAAAAGGAAATTCATTTAAAGCTATATAATGAAGTAATTGCTGCCACCACCATGTAAGCTTCTGTGTTCACGCAGAGCACAGGCTTTAAGAAGAGAAAAGCACCACATGCTTTTGTTTCATTGAGAAGAGGCCGTGTAAAGTAGTGAGTGGGATCTAGAGTCAGACCTAGATCTTTGGGACCCGGAGACAGTCACTCACCCTAGTTAAGACTGAATACTTTGATTTGTAAAACATACTTACGTAATATAAAACGTATCTCAGGAATGCCTGGGTGGCTCAGCTAGTTGGGCATCTGCCCTTGGCTCAGGTCATGATCCCAGGGTCCTGGGATCGAGTCCCACATTGGGCACCCTGGTCAGCGGAGAGTCTGCTTCTCCCTCTCCCTCTGCTGCTCCCCCTGCCTGTGCTCACTCTCTCTTTTCCTCTCTCAAATAAATAAAATCTTAAGAAAGACGTATCTCAGAGGACAATCATGGAAATTAAATGAGATGATATTTGGAAACCTTAGTGTAATGCCTAGATTTCCCCCCCAGTTATATTGAGGTATAATTGACAAATAAAAATTATATATGTTTAAGTTCTACAACTTGGATGTCTTGATATGTGTATACATTGTGAAATAATCACCACAATCAAGCTAATTAACTTATGCATCACCTCACATAGCTGCTGTTTTCTTTGTCTTCCTTTCTCTGTAATGAGAACACTTAAGAACGATCTTCTGGCAAATTTCAAGTAAACAGTAGAGTGTTATTAACTATAGTCAATATGCCAACATTAGATCCTCAGAACTTATTTATCCTATAACTGAAAGTTTGTAACCTTTGATCAACATCTTCCCATTTCCCCTATTTCCCAGCTTCTGGCAACCACCATTCCACTCTCTGCTTTTATGACTTTGATTCAGTATTTTATCTTTCTGTGCCAGGCTTATTTCATTTAGCAAAATGTCCTCCAATTTCATTTCCTCCATTGTTACAAATGGCAGGGCTTTGTTCTTTTTCACAGCTTAATAGTACTCCATTGTAGGTACACACCACAGTTTCTTTAGCCATTCATCAGTTGATGGACATTTAGATTGTTTCCATTGCTTGGCTATTATGAACAATGCTGCAGTGAACATGGGAGTGCACATATCTCTGAAATACTTATTTCATTTCCTTAGGATTTTTTAAAGCTTTTATTTAAATTCCAGTTAACATTCAGTCTAATATTAGTTTCAGGTATACAATTTAGTGATTTAACACTTACATACAACACTCAGCACTCATCACAAGTGCCCTCCTTAGTCCCCATCACCTATTTGACCCATCCCCCCATGACATCCCCTCTGATAACCATAAGTTTGCTCCTTACGATTAAGAGTGTTTCTTTTTTTGCCTCTCTCTTTTTTTTTCCCCCATGATCATTTATTTTATTTCTTAAATTCCAATATGAATGAAGTCATCTGGTATTTCTCTTTCTCTGACTTAATTTCACTTTGCCTAATACTCTCTGGTTCCATCCATGTTGTTACAAATGGCAAAATTCCATTCTTTTTATGGCCAAGAATATTCCATTGTATATACCACATCTTCTTTATCCATTCATCAGTCAATGGACATTTGGGCTGTTTCTGTAATTTTTACCCAGAAATGAGACCAGTGGATAATAAAGTAGTTCTATATTTAATTTTTTTAAGCCTCCATCTTTGCCATAGTAACTGTACCAATTTATATCCCACCAACAGTGCACAAGCATTCCCTTTTCTCTATATCCTCACAGTACTAATTATTTTTTGTCCTTCTAAAAATAGCCAATCTACCAGATATGAGATAATATCTCAGTAGTTTTGTTTTGCATTTCCCTGATGATGAGTGATGTTGAGCACCTTTTCTTATGCCTGTTAGCCATTTGTATTTCTTCTTTTGGTAAATGTCTATTCAGGTCCTTTGCCCATTTTTAAATCAAATTATTTCTTTCTTTGCTATTGAGTTGTATGAGTTCCTTATATATTTTGGATATTAACCCCTTATCAGATATATGATTTGCAAATATTTTTTCCCATTCCATAGGTTGTGTTTTTACTCTCTTGGTGGTATTCTTTGCTGTGCAGAAGCTTTTTAGTTTGATACAATCCGACTTGCCTATTTTATGTTTTGTTGCCTGCTCTTTGGGTCATATCCAAACTCATTTTCCAGACCAATGTCAAGAAGCATTTTCCCTAATGTTTTCTTCTAGTACTTTTACAGTTTCAGGTCCTATGTTTAATTCTCTAATCCATTTTGAGTTTGATTTTTTTATTTTTGTTTATAGAATGAGATAGGGGTCCAATTTCATTCTTCTACATGTGCATATACAGATTTCCTAAATCATGTATTGAAGAGAGTATCCTTTTCCCATTGTATGTTGTTGACACTTTGTCAAAGATCAGTTGACGCTAGATGTATGGATTTATTTGGGGGTTCTGTATTAAGTTCCATTGGTCTATATGTCTGGTTTATACTAGTACCATAGTGTTTTGATTACTGTAGCTTAGTATATATTTTGAAATCAGGAAATGTGATGCCTTCTGCTTTGTTCTTCTTGCTCAAGATTGCTTTGACTAATCAGTGTCATTTGTAGCTCCATGTGAATTTTAGGGTTATCTTTTCTATTTCTTTGAAGAATGCCATTGGAATTTTTGATTGAAGTAAAATTAACATACAGTGTTATATTAGTTTTAAGTGTACAACATAACGATTCAATAATTCCACACATTACTCAGTGCTCACCATGATAAGGGTAGTTGCCATTTGTCACCAAACAACATTATTGCAATCTTATTGACTCTGTTCCCTGTGTTGTACTTTTCATCTCTGTGACTTATTTTGTAACTTGAGGTTTGTACCTCTTAATCTTCTTTATCGATTTCACCTATCTGCTTAGCCACCTCCCCTCTGGCAACCACCAGTTTGTTCTCTGTATTTAAGAGTCTATGTTTTTGTTTGTCTCTTTTTTATTTATTTGCTTTGTTTTCTAAATTTCACATGTGAGTGAAATCATATAGTATTTCTCTTGCTCTGACTTATTTCACTTAACATTATATCCTCTAAGTCCATACTTGTTGTTATAAATGGCAAGGTCTCATTTTTTTATGGTTGAGTAATATTCTATTGTATATGTATGCCACATCTTCTTTATGCCACTGGAATTTGGATACAGATTGCATTGAATCTGTAGATCACTTTGGATAGTATGGAAAATTTATCATTAATTCTTCCAATTCATGTACACAGGGTATTTTTTCATTTATCTCTGTCTTCTTTGAGTTTCTTTATCAGTGTTTTATAATTCACTGTATAGACATTTTATCTCTTTGGTTGAGTTTATTCCTTTTTATCCTTTTTTGTTGCTATTATGAATGGAGTTATTTTATTAATTTTATCTTTGGATAACTCATTGTGTATAGAAATATGACTGATTTTTGTATGTTAACTTTATATTCTCCAACTTTGCTGAATTTGTTGGTTAGTTATAAAAGATTTGTTGAATTTTTATGTGCCTGATTTTTTCTAGATTTTTTTAAAGTGTACATGTTCATGAAGTAATGCATAACATACCACATCTGAACAAGTGTCTCTAACTTGTAATCATCTTTTCTAACTTCAGTGTATTTTATTGTAACACTCACTGACTTAATGCATTCACTTACTACTTATAAAACATTGAAATTTCTAGGACTTTGCTATCATAAATAAGATGACAGTCCAGAGTATGTTAAATTGGAAACATTCCAGAAACTCAGGGATGAATATTTGCTTTAGTCATTGGATCAATTGCCTTTTTTTTTTTTTTTTGACGCTAAATTTTTGCTGATGTGGGGATTCAAGATGCTAAACTTTTACCACTTTGATTTCTAGAATGCTTAACTGTATTTTCATGGCATAATTTCCAAGGTATGGTGACTTATTTTTCTGAATGAAGAGACAGAGCACTATGGACACAGATGAATATGGAGATGAGTATTATAACAGACAGTTTGAAATCCATTCAGTTTAGTCTAACAGACACTTACAAAGCACTCGTTAGAAAAACATCCCCACTAGCATTTGAAACTTGGCTTGAAATCACATGATTTATATGTGTCATTACCCTCTATGAGTCTGTTCCTTTATTCCTTGATTAGGAATAATGTTGTTGACCCCAAAGACTATAAGTAAGATTAAATTAAATAATGAAAAATAGTGGTTCTCCACCCTCACTGTGCCTTAGTATCATCTGGAAAGATTTGAAAACATATGCCTTACTCTAGAGTCTGACTTAATTGGTTTGGTGTAGGGTCAGAGCTCCAATAGTTTTTAAAGCTCCCCAGGTGATTGTAATGTGCAGCCCAGGCTGAGAAGCACAGAGATATATGTAAGTTCCTGGCTTGGTACCTGACATTTTCTGAGGAAGCTTGACCTCTTTCTCTTCCTTGTGTGCCAGACTCTGTTGAGCATGGGGGATACAGAGATCGGGTATCCTCGTGTGCTCAAGTTTCTCTCAGGTTCCTGGGGAATGTAGACAAGGAAAGAAATCATTACTCTGTGGTATGATAGGTACGATAAAAGAGATCTGGATGAAGAAGAAAAGCTGTGCTGGAGAAATGATTGACTATCTCAGGGAATCTAAGGCATTTGGTATTACAAGTCATTGTTGGTCACAGTTCCCCCTAGACATGTGACCTGGGCTCCAGGCTGGCTCCACACAAACCTACTGGGTGGCTATTGGCAAACTTTCTCTCATTGGTGCTTGGCTCTCCTCATCTAGTAAACAACATCCATTTAAAAAGTGGTCCTGGGACTCCTAGGTTGCTCAGTGGTTGAGTATTTGCCTGGGGCTCAGGGTGTGATCCTGGAGCCCCGGGATTGAGTCCCATATCCCACAGAGAGCCTGCTTCTTCTCTCTCTGCCTGTGTCTCTGCCTCTCTCTGTCTCTGTCTCTCGTGAATAAATAAATAAAATGGGCGGAGGGATGGGGTGACTGGGTGACGGGCACTGAGGGGGGCACTTAATGGGATGAGCACTGAGTGTTATACTATATGTTGGCAAATCGAACTCCAATAAAAAATCCGCCACCACCACACCTCACAAGACAGCTGAAAGAATGAACAGCAGAACACTTTATAAACATATAATTAATTACATGCATGTTCTGTGAGGGAGAACTGCAGCTTTCATGTCAGCACCTAAACATGCTAAACATCTCTTCCATCTTAGAACAAAACGAAAATAACCTCTTCAACTCCATTCCCCTTGTAGGTCTCTCTCTCCCTCTTCAGTTTCCTTTCCCTTCCCCTTAATAGTCAAGTCTTTTAAAAATACTTCTTACATTTACTATCTGCACTTCCTTGTCCTCCACCCATTTCTCAACCCTTCACAGTCTGACTTCTGCTCCCCTCAACTCTACTGAATCTGCTCAGGCCAAGGTCATTAAATGCTGTTCTGGTTTTGATTATGGCATTGCTGACCATTCCCTTCTTTGGAAACACTGATTTCCCTGGGTTTGTGTGACATAGCATTCTGCTGGGTGTCCTACTGTGCCCTGGCCATACCTTTCCAGCTTCCTTTCTAACCACTCTATTGTTCAGATTTTAGAATTTGTCCGGGTTCTGTCCTACCTTGCCTTCTCTTTTCATTCTCTATAGCCTTCCTGCATGATCTCATCCCCCTCATGGCTTTAATTATCCTCTCTCTGTAGCAGAATCTCCAGGCTGTGCTTCCTCCTTGTCTTTCTCTGGAACTCCAGCCCTTTCTATCCAGCTTCTCTCTTAATATCTCCACTGTGATATCTCACAGGCACATCAATTGTGTTTTAAAACAGAACTCATTATCTTTCTCCAGATTCAAAACTAACTCTTCCTTTTTGTTTGGGCCAGCTCAGAAAATTCCATAGTCTTTAAGTCTAGTTGCCAGAGCCAGACACTCTTGAGTCATCTATGACTCCTTCACTACCTCACCCTTAACAGCAACAGAACTTAATCACTGAGTCCTGTTGATTCTGATCTTCCAAAAATGTCCTCTCCTTTCTACTCCTCTAGTCTAGATGACCACAATATCATCTTCTGCTTAGACTCTCCTGGTGACTTCCCATGCTCTTAAAGACATTTTAACTTGGTCTACAAGGTCTTCCACGACCTAGTGTCTGCCTGTCTCTCTAACTCCTCTTACTTCTCTCTTCTGTTTATACTTCTTCCTGTGGGAATACAAAACTTTTTAGTTCCTTGAATGGACCTTGCTTTCTCTCAGCTCTGGGTCTTTCACTGGTCAGGGTACTTTTCCTTGCCCCTTTCACCCGGTCCTAGCTAACTCCTGCATGCCCTACAGAATGAAGTTGATATGCTACTTCCTCTACAGTCATCTCTACTGTTGATCCCTAAGCCCACTTCTTTTAACGGCTGGTCAGTAATTGCCTATTTATTTATCTGTACCGCCAAACTTGGTAACAAGGACTAGACTATGGTTTTCTTGTTCTGGTATATTTCCAGTGGTTAGCATAGTTCTTGGTATATAATAGATAGCTAATGCATGCTTGTCAAATTAATGAATGAATGATGAATAATGAATGAATGGAAATAAATAAGAAAGGTCTCTGCCCTCAAGCTGCTCACAGTTTAGTGGAAATGAAAGATATAGGTGCCATTATCTTTAACAAATGTGAATGGAATAAGTAGTAATTCAGGATGCAGTACTGAGAAAAAGGAAAAGGAGAAATTACTTTCAACAGGCAAAATTGGTGAAAATATTTTAAAGGAGACAGCATTGGAGTTAGCCCTTAATAAAATATTAGCTATAATAATTCAGATGATAGTAACTACTATATATGAGTGCTTATGATGTGTGAGGCATTG
The DNA here is from genome assembly GCF_011100685.1 of Canis lupus familiaris. Taxonomy (NCBI): domain Eukaryota; kingdom Metazoa; phylum Chordata; class Mammalia; order Carnivora; family Canidae; genus Canis; species Canis lupus. The sequence goes on from NC_049236.1 coordinate 12,160,454, forward strand.
TAGTAAAAACCTTACATGTAATATCCTGTTTATTCCTTTCAATAATATATGGGTTGGTTCTTTTTAGTTCCAATTTATAGACAAGGAAATAGAAAGGTTAAATATACTAAGCAAGTTCACCTAGCCAGCTTGTGGAGAAGCTAGAACTCTTCATGGGCAGGAACTGTGTCCCATCCTTCTTTTAGTCTCAGTGCCTAGCATAGGGCCTGGCACAAAGTAGGAACTCATCAACAGTAATCATATAAGATAAACAAGTTTGGACAGCTAATGTACAGCACGGTGATGATAGCTAATAATATTGTATTGTATACTTGAATATTTCTGGGAGAGTAGAACTAAAATGATCTCACAACAAAAAAGAAATGGTTCTATGTAATAGGATGTGGGTGGTGGCTAAGGCTTTGTCAATCATCATTTTGTAATATGTAAATGTATCAAATCAACACTTGTCTGCTTTAAACTTAAACAATGTTATGTGTCCATATATCTCAATAAAGCTAGAAAAAAAAACAAAATGAAACAAAAAGTTATCAAATGAAACAATGAGAGAATATTTTAAGAAGTTCAAAAGCAAAATGAATGTCCTCAATAGGGTCAGAAACAGGCCATGTTCTTTTTTAAAGGGCCTCACTAAAACCAAACCACACAAAAAAACTCCACAGTTCTGTCCAGAAACATCCAAGGATCCTGTTTAATATTAACCAACAAAACTACAAGCATGTATGTGCTGACTCAGCCTTCTGCTCCATTAGCAGCCCTGCCTCCTGGAAATGAATGAAGGAAACTCAAAGGCCTAGAAATGTTTTACTGATGTGGTATAGATTAGCTTTGGTAGTGAAGATTGGAAGGGATATAAATAACCCACAACAGAAAGAACTGCCATATGGACAAGTGCATACTTTAAGGACAATACAGCAATTACGGCCACCTCCCCTTCTCTCCTGAATGCGTTCCTCAGGAGCCTCAACACTGAAGCCAGCAGCCAGGACACCCATGGGCAGCTTACCGAAGGAAAGCAAGCCTGTCAGAACTGTCATTCTTTCTTTTGCTTCTGTCACCCCATGACTTGTTTGTGAAATTCCTAAATTTGGTTGTGAGCTGACTGTTTTGACAGTCTGTCTTAATGAATGTTTTTCTTAAGTTCTTGGGGGTCTGTATATTTTTCTGCAACTGAGCAACGCGGAAAGACTTTCTTCTTTTTAGGAGCCAGGGAGCCTCTTAAAATGTCTCTCAGAGTCTACCGTGCCACGGATTTTCAGTGAGAACTGCAGGTCCCTACTGCTGAAAAATAACTTTCTTTCCTTTGAGGTGCAACTGAAAATGAGTTTTAATTGTTTTAGTAAGATCATTAGAGAGGAATAAATAATAATGTTCAGCCAATTTCACTAAGTTCTTGAACATTATGGTTCTCTTATTATGAGGTATTTCGCCTCAAATGAGAGCAGTAGTATTTACTGAGTACTTACTATCAGCTTTGTAAAGCTAGGGTTGCCTCAACTATGAAGAATCCAGAAAACTAAAGGCTTCTTGGCAGATGTCACAAGTCCCTGTTTGATGTGTCATACACTGAGATAAAATTAAGGTTAAGGATATCCTTTCTAATTGGGTCTATTCGTTTCCTTTGGCCCATTCTAGGAACTAAAAATTTGATAGCAGTGGTCAAATAGGGTTTATCAAGTTCAAATCTTTCTCACAATAATGGGAGAGAGTCTCAAAATCAGGATTTATGGAAAAGTAAGAGGACTTAATGATAATGAATACACCTCATGGAGTGAGAAATATACACAGGTGACCATATAGGAAGCCTGAACATAAACACATCCCAAGGCATTCAGTAGAGTTCTAGGATGTGATTTCAATTCCTTTGCAATAAGAAATTTATGGAGACTTGTGGCCACATGTAGCTAAAGAATGGTATGTGTTCCATATGTTCTATATTTTTCTTATTCCTGCACTGCATATGCCTTGCCATTTCCTCCTCTTTCATGAGCTGACTGCTTTTATCCCTTGCAAGTTGGTATTAAAATATCACTTCCTAGTAATAGGTATCTTAGTATTTGAGGAAAAATGTTAGCCCCTGCTTAAATTCTTACCTAATTGCAGTCTTCAGCAGCGGTGTTCCCAAAGAGATTTTACACTTCTCCAATATACTCTGCAAAATGCCCACTGCTTAAAAATCATTTCAGGGGAAACGGTATCTCCCTGTGTGTATTTATGAGGCCTGTCGCTGTCTGTCTCTAACCCGAGAATGCTGCAGCCAATGGCTTTAACCATCTGCCATGGCTGTGGAGGTGGAAATGGGAGCAAAGTTTGCTTTTAATCCCATTAGTAAGAAGAGTGGATTCCTTACTGGGTCCTGAGCTGAAAACAGACAGAACTGTGATCACTACAATATGTGCTATGTCCTATTAACTACTTCTAACCACCCTCACAGGCATATGCATTAAATTTACCATGTTGTCCACACAGTTTAAACACCCCAGTTATCATTCAACCCTTTTTACCTGTTTCAGGCATACTCAAGTAAGCGTAGCTATTTTGTTTGGTAGTCTAAAATAGTTTAGAAGCAGCACATGTAAAATAATGGGGAGGATTTGCAAGAGGATTTGCAAGCTAGCAACATGACTGCATGAAAAAGCCAGTGATCATATATAAGCTAGCCAAACAAGGCAAGGCATGGTGATTTCAGAATAGACGCAAGAATTAGTTCTGCAAAAAAAATTAGGACAAGGTTAATTTATGTTCCACTTTGCCTGTATAGGAGCATAAGAAAAGGTACGATATGATTTACAAAGATTGCATTCAAAAAGTAAAATGAAAAAAGATTTGGAAGTCGCAGAATTGTCTGTAGCTATGCAGGAAGGCTAAGGCTCTGGGCGAGGGTAGGTTCTGTGGTAAGAGACCCAGTTTAATTCATAGCTTTTCTCTTCTCTAGCTGTGCAGTGGGAAAATTCCTTAACCTCTCTGATCTTCAGTTTCCTTCTGTATAATGGAAAAGGTATTTTAAATTCATAGGGTGGAGTGAGAAGTAAATAACATAAATAGAGGCTTTAGCTCATTGCTTGGCACATTGCTAATGCTCAGTATACTAAAATACTCTTACTCCTGTAAACCTCTGGACAGTTTGGAATACATGAGACATTTATGTACTTAAAAATGCCATTGCAAAAAAAAAAAAAAAAAGCCATTGCAGTAAAGCTGTATGCTCCCTTATAGGGAATTTATTTTACTTTCAGGGAGATTCACCACTTGCCTATAAAATTAGAAACTTGGCATCAGAGAGCACAAAGAAGAGAAAAAGGGAACACTGTAGTGGTTGACTCTCCCTCCCCCCTGGAAGTGGCAACTTTGCTCACTACTTTGGATGTCTGATCCTCAAAGGTTGCCAGCCCGTGTATCAGGGGGGATGCTGTGAGAGTGCGCTGAGCCACGTGCAGGGGTTGGGGACTGGCCTGATCACAAGCAGTCAGCTGGAGCTCCGAGGAGTGAATCACAGTTTGGCTGAAAGCTGGTCTCTTACAAGGTCAGGACCAAGTTTTTGCCTTCCCCAAAGAACAGAGTCATAAGAGGAGCAGCTCTGAGAAGAGAGGCCTGTAAAAACTAGAGGGAAGTCGGGGGAAGTGGCTTGGAAGTTTCCCAAAAATTTTTTAAAAGTCAACTTTCTCTAACCTTGCCTTCTCAAGATACACATTACACACACACACACACACACACACACACATGCACATGCGCACACACACATGCACACACTCCTGTTTTAACACTCCATACTTCTGCACAAGCAATTCCCTCTTTTTCCTCTTCTTCTTGACCTGTCAAATTTATATTCTAAAGATTCGGCACCGGTTTCAACTCTTGTCAGATCTCTTCCAGGATTCCTCAGGCTGGATTATGTGGCTCTCCTCTGTGTCCCCAGAACCCTGGATTTATCCCACTGCAACAATATTTGAGCTTCCCCGGATTTTAACTTTGTATCTTAGCACCTATGTTGTGAGTAGAACATTGGAGATACCCAATAAAGGCTATTTGAGCTGACTTGATGAAGGGTCAGGGACTCCAAAAGGTTGCACATGAGGGTCATTTCAGGATGAAGACCCCCAGGCTGGAGACTGAAGAATTGTGTCAACAATAGTCTCCCTCTAGCTGGTGTGGATAAACCTTCAGAGTGTCTTACCAGCTGGCCTTTTTTTTTTTTCTCCTATACTTGCTCCAGAATGAAACACTGTCTTATAGATTGTATCTACTTTCCTGCTTTTAGGGGAAATACCTGGTCCTTTGGAGCTTTACTAAAGACCCTCAAAAAGTAAACAGAAATACTCATTTGCTGAGCTCTGTAGTATGCCAGCTGTGTTATTTTATTCAAATCTTTTCACATCTTAGTGTGACATTTTAGACCTCACTTTATAAATGAGAAAACAGGTTCGAAGATTTTCCCCCAAAGTCATACAGCTAGATACAGGAGATAGACAGGTTCCCTTCAATCTTTCTCTCATTTTGTTTGTTTTGCTTTGTTTTGTTCACTTAATCTGATAAGGAAAGGCAAAGTTGTATGTGGATGCTGACAGTGAGTGTTGAGGGTAAAGGCAGCCTTTCAGAGCGTACAAGGTACTTTCCACACCCAAGTCTGCACTGAATCCACACATGATCCTGAAAAGCAGGCAATGTAGGGATCATCTACATTGTCCCGCTAGGAAAGCAAGATACAAAAAGGTGAAGTGACATCACAAATGTCACACAGTTCAGGTCATCTGACCTCAAAACCATGTCCCACAGCTCCAAAGGCCTGACTGATTTTCACCGTTGATGTAGACTCAGCTCAGACGTGCAGAGACAGTGAAGCAGTTTTTGTGGCCACAGAAGGAGACTTGTCTTCTTCAATCATCTGGTGCAGAATGTACTTATTTACTTATTTATAGCTCACATCATTCCTCTACGGATTTAAAATGATTTTATATAATATTAAGCCACCTAATCACATAAGCCAATTAATCCAAGTCATTTGATTTCTTTGTTTTCATGACAAGAAATAACTAAATTGGATAAATTTTTACATCCCCTTACCTTCCTCACAAATCTCTGGTGCACCACCTCCTCCTGGCTCCCACCCCCACCCCCCTGCCAATCTGCTGGCAAATCATAGCTAATATCCCTCTGCTCCAGATCCAAATCTCTGTATATGCAGTTCTGTTTGTTTCTCCAAACTATGTATGGGCCCTTCTCAGCTCCAAGGCCCGCCTCCCTTGCCCCAATCCCTTTCCCTTGATTTAATCATCCTCTCTGTAGAACTGTTTTGTTCCTCTCTTTAAAAACACATTTTATTGCCCCCTTTCTTATAATAAAGCCAGCGTTCACATGCTTTTCTCTTTGACAACCCCAGCTTGACAAGGGCAGGGGCTCTGTCTTTTATCTGCATCCTTCATAATGCCTAGCATGATGCCTGACAGTCACGATGAGTACATGATTTAGCTCTCTCCAGGCTCAAAGAGTTTGATACTCTGAGTAAAAGTACATGTTTTATTTGTTTTATGGGTGAGCAGGAAGGTAAACGTTATTACTTGATATTGATACACCTAATATCCTCATGGTTCCCTCCCTTCCTTTAGGTTTTTAATTTTTTTTTATTTATTTATTCATGAGAGAGAGAGAGAAAAAAAAAAAAAAGAGCGAGTGAGAGAGAGAGGCAGAGACACAGGCAGAGGGAGAAGCAGGCTCCATGCCGGGAGCCTGACTTGGGACTCGATCCCAGGACTCCAGGATCGTGCCCTGGACCAAAGGCAGGCGCTAAACCACTGAGACACACAGGCATCCCCTCCTTTACGTTTTTAAATGTAATATCACCTTCTCAGTGAGACCTTCCCTGGCTAGCCTATTCAAAACTTCAAGTTCATCTCCAAATGCCCATTATCTTCCTTCCCTGTTTGATTTTTCTTCATGGCACTTATCACTATTTCAATGTACTATAAATTCTACTTGTTTTACTTCCATCTGCTTTCCTCAATTAAAAGTATACTCCATGAAAGCAGGAGTTTTGTCAGGGTTTTTTTGTTGTTTTTGTTGTTGTTGTTGTTGTTGTTTTGGTTGTTGTTATTGTTGTTGTTGTTATTTTTGTTATTTTATCTCTTGTGCCTCTAACAGTGCCTGACATAGTAAGTGTTCAAAAAGTATGTTTCCAATAAATGAATAAATACTACTAGGTATTGTCATAAAGCGGAATCTGGAGGGCCTTAATCAGCAGCCTTATTGTTACTGTTCTTGTCATGCCTATATTGCCAGGTCTGGTTTTTGAATAGTATATTGGAATAATGGATCTCAGCATGGGTTATGTTCATCATCTAAGGGACACAGAGTGACTAACTAGGTGGGCCTGAAGTTTGCACAAAGGCACTGGAGGTAGTGCTTGGGCAAATTACTTAATTACTAAATCATTCTGTGCTATAGTTTTCCCATCCACAGAAAGGGGGTAATATTAATATTTACTTCAGAAGGTTGTTGAGAGGATAAAAATCTATGTAAGATGCTAAGAACAGGAAATTCTCAATAAATGATAGCTGTTATTATTTCCTCAGTTTCAGAAATATGAAATATGCTGATTTCATATCCCCTTAATTCTTTGTTGTTTATTATATCTGTGATTTTTAGTTGCAGTCAAATTATTATTTACTCACAATGATTTTTACATTGCTTTGGTTGGGTATGCTCTAAAGACATTGCAGTAGATTTGTTACCAAACATTGTTGCAGTATTTACATTTCTAAATTTTTACCATAAGTGGTAAATGTAAAAATAGAAGGCCTACAAGCATAGAGATGGACTTCTTGGATACAGTATGCTTTTTTGCTTTCCTCTGCTGTGTATGTGTTTCTTTGATAGAATAGCTGGTAAGATGAAAGATGCTGAAGGTTGAGGTCTCTTGAAAAAGACAAGACTTCGCAGCAAATTAGTAACCCTCAATTTATGACTCTACTTCCTGAAGATCCCTTGTTAGTTACCTCAGCTCATGATTGCCTATTTTCTTCTGAATCAGCCCTTTGGGTAGAATGAGGGTCTAATTCAATTAAGCCATTGGATTGTAATTATAATTTTGAAATAGAAAATCCTCCAGGGAATGTGATCGTATTTATTATTGGACAGACTCCTACACCTTGCAGCTGCAGGCTGGGTACAGTTCTCTGTCTCATGACACTCAGGAGAAGCATGATACAATGGAAGCAACAACACATGAATGTTAGGCTTGGTGATGATTTTTGCATTGAAGTTTTTCTATCTTAGTAATTATACATTTATTCTTTGGAAAATCAGAAATGGTCCTAGGTTTTTGTAGATAATAACTACTAATGTTTATAGAGCCCTTACCTCATGCCAAGCACTGTTTTAAGAGTTGTACATTTATCAGGTTGATTAATCTTCACAATTACCTTATGAGGTAGGTTTTATTATATCCCCATTTTGCAGATGAAAAAGAGAGGTAGGTGTTGAGTATATCCCCATTTTTCATATGAGCAAAGAGAGGCAGAAAAGGGTGAGTAATTTTCCCAGGTTTACACAAGCAGGAATCAGTTGAGCAGGCTCCAAAACTCTATTCTCAACCTTTACACTAACCTGCCTCCTGAAGATAAAGGTCATGCATCTCAGAAACTTCCTCACATAAATTGTCAATCAAACATTTTACATGCTACTCATGTCATGATCCATCCATGAAGCTGTAAAACAAACACCACACTTGGAACAATGACTACCACCCATAGCCTTGTGTGTTCCAGCACAACCAGAGTCATCTTCCTTATAGAAAAGTTAAATTAATTAGCTCAGTAATAACTGAGACTCTTTTATCAGTGCTGCATATTTTCTTTCAGTCATCTCTTTTCTCTCCCCATTGTGCAGCACAGGTCTGACTTCATATGTACTAAGACAGCATGTGAGGAAGGAAGGAATTGTGGCACTAGGTGAGGCATGAAGGTCAGGGAGTGTCCAGGACATACCTCTCCAGGTAGGACAAATGCTGAGCAACAGACCCAGCCCTGGTGAAATACCACCTGATGTTCACAGCCTATGAGAATCTCCCATTAAGCAGAGCCATTAATTTGGGAGATGAAATAGGGAGATTTCAATGGATGAAGAGAGTCCAGGGACTGTGGAATCATATCACATTAGCAAGAAAATAGGTGATTAGCACCAGCAACATTGATTCAGTAAACAAAGCCCAAGGACCAAAGCTGAAACACCTACTATGTGCCTGGTATTACACAAGAAACTGAACAATACTCAGACTCCTGGAAGGTGATCCAGGAGGAGCAAATAGATCCAGACTTAGAGGTAAGATGAAGGGAGACCTCTACAGAGGTGCAAGAAAAAGGGCCTCAAAACAGGGACCAAATCAGAGATGCATATAAATACCATCCATGGAAATACATGCTGTGATATAAGGAAGCATGAAATCTAAAAGATCACCTGGGAGTAACCAAAACCAGCCAGGAGTTAAGTTCAGATCAGAGGGGCCAAGTTATGCACAGACAAGGAGAAGGGAAGCATTCAAGAAGCTATAAGCAATTCATTATGTCTGGAGCCAGGTCCTGACAAGTGTTGGCAGGAGGGCAAGACGGCTGCAGAAAATGATAGGAGTGAAGTGAGGGAAGGCTTCACAAGTGCCAGGCTGAGGGTTTTGGACTTCATCCTGGACTCCTGAGGGCAGTAGGGAGTTGCAGAAAGGTATTTAGCAGGAGAATGAAATAGTCAGTATGCCTTTTTGGGAAGATTACTCTAGTCTCTGATGTGAAGGATCAATTGGAGAAGGCAAGTCTGCATATGGGGAGATTAAAGAAGAAGCTGATGTACCAGTTCAGGCAAATGACGATAAGGCCTGACCCAAGGAGGTGATAATGCGGAGAGGAGCAGGGAATAGAGGTGGGAGGGGAGATGAGATGATTCCCTGAATTCTGAATACATCTCACTGAATGGCATGGGATGTGCTGTCCCTCAGCCCTTTCTCTTTCACTCTCATTCATGCAACTGATCACCAGCCCTTTCTGTGTTGTTGTTGTTGTTGTTGTTGTTGTTGTTCTACTTCTTCATGAGAGATACACAGAGAGAGGCAGAGACAGGCAGAGGGAAAAGCAGGCTCCCTGAGGGGATCCTGATGCAGAACTCGATCTCAGGACCCCAGGTCACAACCTGAGCCAAAGGCAGATGCTCAACCACTGAGCCACCCCAGCTCCCCCAGCCCTTTCTGTTTTAACTCCTAAATCTTTTAGGTCCTTCTGCTTCTCACCATCTCCACTGCTTTCATTCTCTGTTAAACTCTCACCATTTCTCCTAATTTTTATAACAGCCTCCTAACTAGTTCTTCACCCTAAGTCCAGTTGTATCTTTTCCTCTTCCACCATCATATAGCCCCTGTCCATTTTCCTCATTACAACTAGCATTTTTGTTTGTTTGTTATTTTAAATGATCTTAATAGAAGTGTAATTGACACATAATAAACTGCACACATTTAAAGTATACAATATGAAACCAAGAGACACACCAAAAAACAGATTCTTAACATAGAGAACAAACAGGTGGTTTCCAGAGGGGAGGTAGGCAGTGGGATGGTTGAAATAGATGAAGGGGACTTAGAGTAAAAAAACAAATGAACAAAAAAGTATACACTTTGATAAATTTTGGCATATGTATGCACCCTTGAAACTATCACTACAATCGAGATAATGAAAAATTTACTACACCCCAAAATTCCTTCATGTCCTAATCTCTTCTCTCACTCTTCTCCACTCCCACTCATCCCCAATAGCCACTGATCTTCTTTCTGTCCTTATAGTTAGCATTTTCTAGAGTTTTATAAACAGAATCATACAGGATTTTTCTAGAATCTTATATAAATTGAATCATTGAGTATGTGTGCTTTTTTTGTTAGGCCTCTTTTGCTCTACATAATTATTTTGAGCTTCAAATACATTGTTGTGTATATCAGTGGTTCATTCCTTTTCATTGCTGAGTATAATTCCATTGTACAGATATACCACAATTTGTTTATCCATTCATCTTTGTTGGTGCACATCTGAATTATTTCCAGGTTTTAGCCATTACAAATAAAGCCACTTTGAATATTCATGTACAATTCTTTGTAAGGGCTTATGGTTTTGTGTCTCTTGGAGAAGGTTTTTATTTGTTTGTTTGTTTGTTTTTCCTAAAGATTTTATTTAGGAGAGAGAGAGAAAGGCAGAGATACAGGCAGAGGGAGACGCAGGCTCCACGCAGGGAGCCCAATGCAGGACTCGATTCGGGGACCCCAGGATCATGCTCTGGGCTGAAGGCAGGCACCAAACCACTGAGCCACCCAGACTCCCGAAAATGTTTTTTTTACGACACTGCCAAACTTTTTTCCAAAGTCTGTACCATTTTACATTCCCACCAGCAATGGATAAGATTCCAACTTCTCCTTTCCTCCCCAGTACTTGGTATGGGACGTCTTTTTAACTTCAGTCAAAATTTAGACAAAATCTGTATCTGTTTGCCTGTCTTTGTACTTTACCTAGCAAAAAACTTGGCACATAGTAGGCACTTAATAGATACCTGTTAAATAAATGAATAAGGTAGAATTTTTGGCATACTTCCCCTTTTGCTTCATATCAAGATGGATCTGAGACTTAGGGCAGGCCTGAGTTAATGGGCCAGGAGACCAGAAAAGATGAGGTGAAGCCAAGGGGGCATGGGTTGCCTGCCGGTGCTCAGGGCTCAGCCAGCCACCCACAGTGGATCCAGTCTGGTGTCTTGATGAAACCATTTTTGAATGATACACTCATTTGCAACAGTTCATGCACAAATATTTCCACTCAATTTCTCTTTACTGCCTTGAAATGTGGCCTGGAGGAGAAACTGAACAATAAAAGAAAAAAGAAAAAGAGAACTATTAAATTGTTGTTTGGGAATTTTAACTTCTCCTTTTATTCAAGCAACTGTTTAGCATAACTGAAGCACCTCTGGCTTTGTTGCATTTTCCACTAGTTTGAAATGAGTCAAGAGAAGCTGGCTAGCCCTCCAACCTAAGACCTTGTGATCATGTAGAAAATAAAACTATTCTGTACCTTTTGGGCTTGGCAGAGGCATCTCAGAAAAGAGGCATTCCATGGTGTTAGCCTGAGGTATCTTCACACCTACTCCTCCTTTCCCATCCTGGGGGGCTCCCAGGAACCAAAAGCCCAAGGGTAAAATCTCAGCTCTGAATTCTAGCTGTGTGGCCATAACCCATTGTCTTCATGTGTCACATTTGTAAAATCAGGTAAGAATTACCCCTTCTCTGCGAAACTAAGCTACATAGAGCAGCTATTATATGCCAGGAACCATGCTGGTCACTTTACAGTTGTGAATTCTAATTATCACAATAGCCCTCTAATTCTAAGGTAGGTAGCAGTTTTCTCATTCTATGAATCAGAAAACTAAAGCTAAGAGAAAATAAGGCAAGTGGCCCAAATTATGAAGGTTCCTGAATGCCAGGCTTAGTGCTTACAGTTTAAACGGCAATGTGGAAAGGGTTAAATAAGGCTATGGCAAAGTCAGATTCAGGTTTTAAAAAGATCTTGCCAACACCCAAGTGTAATATGGTTTGGAGGGAAAAACAGGGCAGGGGGTCTAGAAGATGGTAAGGAGAGGCAAGCAGGGTATGTTACCATTTTCAAAGAATTTTTATTTATTTTTTATAAAGATTTTATTTATTTTTTCATGAGAGACAGAGAGAGAGGGAGACAGAGACACAGGCAGAGGGAGAAGCAGGCTCCATGCAGGAAGCCTGATGTGGGACTCGATCCCAGGACCCCGGGATCATGCCCTGAACCAAAGGCAGGCACTCAACCACTGAGCCACCCAGGCGTCCCACAAAGCATTTTTATATCCTTTCAATTATCTACATCTCACAAGAACTGTAGGTAGGAAGACATGATTATTGCCATTTTTGATTATGGAATCTGCAGTCTAAAAATAGTATAAGTATTTTGTTCCAATATCACACAGCTCATAATAAGAAAGCTGAGTTCCAAGCACAGAATTCTGGACTTCCAGTGCATGTTCTATTGCAATATTCCTGGGCTGCCTATAGACAAGAAAACTGGTTGTGCTGACACTGACCATGTGACATCATCAGGTCCCTGGCCCCCTCTGACCCTCATCCCCCAACTGTAAAATTAGAGGACTAGGTTAGATGAGTTATCTTGGGTTCTTGCACGCTGTCTTTCTGACATGCTTGTCTCTCTTTGCACCTCCCTGGGCACCTCCTGTCCCAACTGGGTTGGGGTAAGAAGACGGGGAGAGATAAGCTCTAGTTGGACAATAGAAGAAGCTGGAATGGGATGGCTTAGTTACAAAAGGTTAAAATCAACTTGCTTGATTGATTATGAATTTTAAGCAGTTTTTCTTCAGTGCAATCAGCTCTCTCCCATCGTCATCGCTCATTAGGGAAAGATTTCCATTCCAGTGGTGATTGAGGATGTTTCCTGGCATTTGCATTTTGCATTCTACACACTAAGCACCTTGCTGTCAGAATTATGAGCTGTTTCTCTTCCATGGCCCCTGCCTCTCCTCCCCTGCTGGTCCTGAGTCCCTTGCTGGGATGGTGAAAAGTGACCCCAGAGGAGAGGGCAGAAAGGTCACAGCCATATTGACCACTGGCTGGTCCACGCCTGATGGTCAGCCAGCCGGCCTCTGACAGGATGATAGAAGGGGCTGCCTTGCAGCCTCTTTCTCGAGACTCTTCTAATTGGCCTTTATGAATATTTAATGAAATCAAGATGGAATTCAATCAGAAGCTTTACCTGCTGCATCTTTGAGAGAATGAAGAAGAAATGGCGGGATATTATTAGATTCATCTAGCCACAGGGCAGAAGCAGTGTACCCTGAAATCCCTCTGATACTCACGTACTTGGCAGCCTTTCCCACTCAGGTGCTTCTGCTAAGTCCAAAGACATGAACCCTTTCTACCAGTGGGAAGTCGCAGTTTTCCATGTGCTGTGTAGGGAAAGGAATTGTGTCTGGCAAGGTAAAGATAAGCGTGAGCTAAGGCACACGCTCGAGCTGAAGATGTGGTCTTAGAAAATCCTTTTAGCAAATACTCTCTCCCTGCCTACCAGATATCTCTTTGTTTTGCAAACAAAACATACTTTATTTTTTCTATTATTAAATTAGTTCCTTGTTCATTGTAGAAAAATTATAAATATAGAAAATCATAAGTAAATCTCGCCTATAATCCCACTACCCAAAGGTAATGAGGGTTAATGTTTTTATATGTATTTATCTATCCACTGTAACCACTACATGTACTCATAGTCACTCAGTAAGTAATGTCTTGTAACCTACCTTTCTTTTAATATACACTTTATCACTAGATAGTAATCTATAATACCTCACACAATGACCTGCTACATTTTACTGTATGATGAGTCTTAAAGGTTTTTTTTTTTAATTTTTTTAAATTTATTTATGATAGTCACAGAGAGAGAAAGAGAGAGAGGCAGAGACATAGGCAGAGGGAGAAGCAGGCTCCATGCACTGGAAGCCCGATGTGGGATTCGATCCCGGGTCTCCAGGATCGCGCCCTGGGCCAAAGGCAGGCGCCAAACCGCTGCGCCACCCAGGGATTCCGAGTCTTAAAGGTTTTAACAGATTCATAGTCATTGGTACTTCCACTCAAGGGCCCTGAAGTTGATTTGATGACTTTATGTAGAAGGATAGCAAGAGCCCAGGCTTTAGAATCAAACAGATGTGAATTACAACTCATGCGTTTCAAGATATTAGTTGTGTATTCTTAGGAAACTTAACCTCTTAGGTCAGTTTCTTCATCCTGAAAGAAAGGCTGTTTTGATGATTAAATGAGAATGTATGCCAGGCACCTGGTACAATGTCTGACATAAAGTAAATGTGCAGCTTATGGAGACTATTTAAATTGTCATTATTAATAATGCTCTGGTCAATTTCTTGTGGCTAAATCTTAACCATTTCATTAGGCTCGTTTCCTAAAAGTAGAATTGCTAGATGAAAGGGTTTGTATATTTTGAAGTCAACTAAAATTTTTTAAAGCTCCTGAGGCATTTCTTTCTCAGACCATCCTCCTGATTTTGGCTAATATTTGGCTAACATTTGGGACTCTCATGGCCAGGGCATGATGAAACTTCAGACAGGTTTTCTTCTTCTCCTTGGTGTTTGATCTCCTCATTAGAAGTGAGGTACTGGATTGGGTACAGTCTAGCTTGATAGATTCCGTCCTCTACCTCCGCTCCTCTGTCATGGTCCAGGCTGCCCACTGGAGCAGACAGGTCTAAGGCCAGCAGAGCAGCCCCAGGTGCCAGGCAGGTATGCATTCATTTAGTGTAGGCTTCCTTTTTCACAAGGGTGCCCTCACAGATGTCAAGGAGTAGCCAATAAACGAATCTATAGATGGCAGGTGAACTCCAGAAGGTTTTTGCTTTCTGTCTATTCTGTGCATATTTTGAAGGTGTATGTTGTGGGTTGAATTGTATCCCCCCAAAAGATTTGTTGAAATCTTAATTCCTAGTTACTATGTATGTGACCTTATTTAGTTAGGTCTTTGTAGTTATACTTAAGTTAGGATGAGATCATACTGGATTAAAGTAAGTCATAAATTCAATGACTGCTGTCCTTATAAGAAGGCCATGTGAACACACAGGGACATAGAGAACCCAGGAAAAATACCATGTGACGAAGGAAGCAAAGACTGGGGTAATGCCACAAACCAAGGGATTTCAGGGACTGCTGGCACCCACCAGAAGCTAGAAGAGGCAAGGAAGGACTCTTCCCTAGAACCTCTGAAGGGAGCATGGCCCCCTCAGTCCCTTGATTTCTGATTTCTCTAGAACTGCGAGATAATAAATCTGTATTGTTGGAAGCCCTAGGGAAACTAGTACCATCTGCATTCTAATTTTTATTTCTCCACTTCTGCTTGTGAGGGTACAAGCTATTCACTTGTAGGGTCATTCCTGGGGACACTATGCTATAATGAGGAAAGTTCAGGATTAGAAGCCTGACTGTCCTAGCTAAAAGCAAGGAGTGGAACAAAGTTCCTCTGCAGTGCCCATACTAGGAAATACCTCCGTCTTCTAGTCACCAAGTCCCGCCTGGCCATTGGGCTGCTTTCTTCAGTCACCACAATGAGCTTGAAGTCTAACCTTACTTGAATGACTCTTCCCTGGCAGAAAAAGAAGAAAGGCAGTAGCACTAAAACAGGAAGCTGGCCTATGGCTGAATGTTCCTAAGACGGCTGCAAGCACATGAAACTGAAATGACCTCTTTGTGTGTCTGTACCCCTTGCCATACTGAGGGCTACTCAATGCCAGAGAACATATTTGATTCATCCTTGGAGCTCTAGCATCCAGCTCAGTGCTGGAGCAAAATACGTGCTCAGTGAAAGTCTCTGGGAGAGAATTGTCAGAGACTGGGTTCTCAGAGTGCTTTTGGTTCTGCTGCTTCAGTTCCTGGAGTTTAATGTCCTTCTGACACATGGTTTGTGTTTTTGATCAGCCTTGACCTGACCTACCCTATGATTTTTATTTTCAAGTACATTTAGTAAGTGATGTAATAATAGTGATAATATCCACCATTCATGGAACATTATTCTACAGTAGGTGCTCTATCGTTATAATAAGTATGATCTTAGTTTACAAACTTGGGAATAGAAGAAATATATTTTTTATACCAAAAGTATTTAAATTGAATTCATAGCCCACATCCTTCCAAACTGGTAGTGTATTGAATTTCTGTTATTACTGGGGTTTCCCACCCCTATATTTTGCTAAGATCCCAGGATCTCATGAGGCGCCAAAGTATCAGAAGCCTTGGTGCTAGCCTCTCTGATTACTGGTCATTGATTCAGACCAGTTCACACTGATACAGCCATTTCCTAGCCCTCATGGCCGCGTACTGCTGTTTCCATGCACTGCTTGGGGCTTAATGATCTTTATGAGGCCATCAGACCATAAGTCGACAAGTCACCAACCTGAACACACCCTGAGATGCTGCTGTAGAGTGGAGTACAGGTGACAAATGCACCAGCCGTCATCCTCCGCCCTGTTTAAGAAATAACCACCCTCCCTTAGCCCCAAAGCCATCCTCCTCTCTCCTCCTTTCTGCTCAGGGATGTCCGTAGTCCATAGTCTCTTCAGCAAACCCTGGCTTTCACACACACACACACACACACACACACACACACACACACACACACTACCATTGACTCCATGCAGCTTCTGTCTTCCCCTCCTTCAAAAATCACCAGAAAAGCCAAAACTCAGAGAGATAAAGGTTTCGCAAGCAGTAAAGTGATTTCTGGGAGGTGACAGTAGAGGTTGGAGGCTGAAGCACCGCATTTCCACCATCTGTGTTCTGGGAGCAGGGAGGGGAGACGTGATGACAGCTTTAAAGGATGGCTAAATCTGAGGGAGGGAGGGAAACGAAGGTTGCAGCACCTGGTGGGAGGAGAGCAGCAGTAAAGTCTCCTTTCTGCAGGGCTTCCTTCTCCCTGGAGCCCTGGGCTCCAGTGTTATAACTCAGGTCTGTCAGGAGGCATGTGCACACGCACACACACACGCGCGCAGGCCATGGTCTTGAGGCAAGCCCACCGTGTCAGGATCCTGGGATCCAGAAGGGGTTCCCATCTCAGCTTCACGATATTCTCGTACATCTGCCATCCTCCCTCCTGGTCCCAGGGCCAAGCTTGGAAGAAATCCTCCCACCCCAATATCCAGGGTAAATGACATGACAAAGAGCTCCCTGTTACAATGCCTTCCATGGAAGAATCAACTGTGCTCTGGATGAGGAGGCCCGGATACGAGTCCTTGCCCTGCAGGTCCTCCCTCCCCTACTGCTTATAAAATGAAGTTCAGCTCATTAACCTCAGAGGCCCTTCCAAATCCTATATGGATTTATGAAATATCCAGTCTGGACCCTAAATTTTGCACGTTTCATAACGTCCCACTAACTTCCTTCCAGTGTCATAGACACACAATGTAATGAGATGAGCCGAAAGCCTTATAAGATCTCCTGACTTGCACAGTCTCCCAGCTTATATACAGTTCATTTTTCTTAGCTTTAATCCCAATATAGTTTCTAATATTGTCTAATAAGCTCTGGCCTATCTCTCTCACACAGTTTATTGCTATCAAGAAGAATTTTCTCTCCTATCTATACCCCTCCCTTCCAACATTTCCCTACCTTTTTTTCTTTTTCCCTGCTGGCAATAATTATAAGTTGTGAAGCCCACAAAAAAGCGGATATGAAATAGACTATATATGATTAGAGATAATGTCACAGGCGTGCGTCCGAAACCTGCCGTCTGGCTAATGTGTGTTTTCCTCCCCATGACACTGAACACAGTCATTATGTCTTGGCAGGGGCAGGGCTTCGGTAATGGTGTGAAAAGTGTTTACATGGAAGAATGTCTTTCTTTGTTCTGTGGGGCTGTCCCAAGCACAACCTCCTTACTGTGAGGCTGAGGTTGATGGATCACATTTCTAAGATTCCTGATGGCATGAACTTCACAAATTGACCTTCCTCTTTGGGCCTCCTTCATTCACTGTGATTTTTTGTTGTTGTTGTTGTTAAAAATTGGAGAGTTAACAGGGTCAGGAAATAAAATAGGTTCCCTGACCTGTTTTGAGGATGGCCCTAAGGCTAAAGCCAAGACCCAGTCTTTTACAAAGAAAGGAGGCCAAACAACAGTGCAAACTGCCTCTGTTGTTATCTAGAAATGTAAAATCACTCATTCCACAGATATTGAGCACCTACCATGTTCCAGGTACTAGAGATTGAGTAAGGAACAAAACATACAAAACTCCCTCCCTGTCTTCATAGAGCTTATGTTCTAAAAGGAGAGAGAATACATAAACAAAACAAATAAGTAAAATATTTAGTATATTAGATGATGGAAAATAAGGTGATTATTTAATTTACTGTCCAAACCTGGGCACCTCTGAGGATGAAAGCAAAAAAACTATTAATAATTACCAGAGAAGTATAAACCAGGACAACAGTGGTAGAAAATAAAGCATCTAAGTGAAATAAAGGGAGTGGAGAAGCTGTGTACCGACAGCACAGGGAAGGGAAGCAGAATGTGATTTCAAATAGGATGCTCAGGGAAGCCATCACTAAGAGGGAAGTAAGGAAGCAGTAGGTGGCTATCTGGCCCATTAGAATGGACCAAGGCTGGTGTGTTCCAGGAACTGCAGGGAAGCCAGTGACTAACATGGAATGCCTGAGAGGAAAAGCAGTAGTGGAGTAATGGAGCATCAGATTATGTAGGGTCTTTGAAGACATTATAAGGATTTTTGGCATTTACTTTTATAGGATGGCAGGCATCTAAGGCTTTTGAGCTGACATATTATTTTACCATAACTATTCTAAATGATGTGTTGAATACAGTCATAAAGGGGCAGCGTGTGGCAAGAGTTGAAGCAGGAGTACCAGTTGGGAAGCTAGTGTGGTACTGCAGGTGAATAATGACGGTGGCAGGAACCAGCTAGAGGTGGTAGGGAGTGGTCAGCATTTGGATACCGTGAAGACAAAGCCAACATAATTTGATGAAGGACTGAATACTGAACATGGAAATATATTGTCAAAGATGTGTCCAAGTTTCTTCACTTGAACACGGAGGAGAATGGAGTTATGGCATTTCCCTGAGTGATAAGGGAGAGACTATGGGCCAAACAGATTTGGAAAAAGGAATTAAGGGTTTGGATTTAGAATGGTAAATTTGAGGTGTCTGCTAAACATTCACATGGAGATGTTGAAGATACAGTTGGCTATGAGTCTGGAGCTTAAAGGAAAATTCAGAACTAGAGATATAAATTTTGGAATCTGTTAAACTGAGGGAACTCATTTAAGGAGTGAGTATAGATTGAGAAGAGTTCCAAAGACTTGAGTCTTGGCTCATTCTAAGGCTGAAAAGTCTGGGAAAAGAAGAGGAACCTACAAAGGAGCTGTGGAAGGGGTGGCCTGTGCAATAGGAAGAAAATAAGAGAGTGACTATCTGTGAGGTCAGGTGGAAACACGTGGTGCAAGGAGGAGGGACCTACATGCTGCTGGTCTGTCGAGTTTCTTGAAGACTGAGAACCAACCACTGTACTTAACACAGAAGTCATGGAGACCTTGACAAGAGTGCTGCTGTTGGCTTGGTGCGGTGTCCTTAGAGAGTGAGTTCCAGAGGGGACAAATGATGAGGAATCAGGCGTGGGCTCTAATGTTCTTCAGTTGCTCTCACAGTGAAATATTAAGGAAGATCATTGGCTTAGATGAGTAAGTTTTGTTACAACATCTCAGTGTTGTCTCCGTTGGGACATATTGTTGGAAGTCAAGTTCATTGATTCACTTATTTATCGAATATTCACCAGCCACCTACTCTGGGCCAGGCTCTGTGCTGGAAGCTCACGTGGGAAAGACAGACACACAAACATACACAATCCAGTATAACATGCACTTGAGTGGACTCACACGTAGGAAAGAGGAAGAACTCACGTGGCCTAGGGAAGTTCAGCAATACTTCAGAGAAAAAGTGAAAACTGAGTTAGATCTGAAGTGATAAGAATAGGTATTCTCCAGGTGGAGAAAGGAAGGAAAGTCATCCTTAACCCAAGAACACTATGAGCAGAGGCTTTCTGAGTGAAAAAAGAAATCCTGGGTATTTTGAGAACATGACATCCTCTGTCAGAAAGACGACTTGTGACTGGAGAGGCAGTTTGCGTCGCTCTATGAAAGGCCTCCCGTGCCAGGCTGAGGAGTTGCGACAGTCTGAGTCTGTAAAGATCTTAAGCAGGGGTGTGCCTCTGACTGAAAAAAAATCTAAGCAAACATGGGTGTAGGCCATGGTATGGGACAAGCAGGGCAGCCTCCTTTGTGGGAGAAGACAGTGGAGTTTAGAGGCAGAACAATGCCCAGAGCAGGGTATAGACGAGCCTGCCTTTGCCATCTGAGGAGAGACGTCTCTCACTGGGTATGGAAGTGGCTCCCCATTGACATGCAGGAAGCACTGCCCGCTTTAGTGCTTTTAATAAAAATGGAAAATATGGGTTTGTGTGATGCTTTTAATCATTTTGGAATTGTAAAGAGCTCTGGGCTTTGGGGGCCAGGACAGCCCTGGTGTGAACATAAATTAGCCTAACTGAGTAGCTTGTGCTGTTTATGGGCACTATTTGCTGTAAATTTGTTCTGATGCGAGAACCGTGCATCACCCGCACAGCCCTCAACTTCAGCATGTCTGCTCCTGAAAAGGTTGCTTTTGGCCTGGCTTCCAGTGAGGAGGGCCATGGACTCCAAGATGAGTCAGGAGCTCTTTAATTAATGGGCTAGTCTGCTCTTTAATTTGCTCACACATTCTGCAAACCAGCACTGATCACCTACTCTGTGCCAGGCCCTGTGCTGAGACACAGGGAACACACAGAGGAGAGAAGCCTTTGAGGGGCCCACAGTCTCTGATACTGGGAATTTCAACCCAGATAATCAGGGCCAGTTGGGGCAAAGTGAACGGAATGGTCACTTCTACCCGGAAGTTCAGGAAGAGCCTTCTGGATAAGGCCTGTGGTTCATCCCATGGCAAATGGGTGGCTCTAGGATGCTTGCTGGAATCCTTGAAAAGCAGAGTAGGGCATCAGTAAGGGTTTGGACCATGGAGTGTTAGGAGTAGACCCATGGACAGATGCTGCTCCACCTCCTTGCTAGCCATGTGATCTTCAGAGAGAAATCTAAGCCCTTTGAAACTCAGTCTCTATCTATAAGAGAGTGGTTATAATATGATTCAAAGCTCCATGTGGATTCAGTCCATGAGGGACTGCCTGTCGACACTAGTTCCCTCTTCCGTCTTGTGCTTGCCTCTCCGGTCAGGATTAGGCAGCCCTGAGCTGTTCTCACACTTTATAAACAGGTACATTCCTGGCCAAGGGCACACATTACTGAGTTGTCTCTCTCTGTCACTGAACTCTTTAGTGGTTTTCAGTGGCCTCAAGAAGGAAATGCAAACTGCTAAGTAGAACAGAGCAGACTCTGCAGAATGGCCTCCAGCCTCTCAGGACCATTGTGCACACATACTCTGTGTTCCAGTCACAGTGGAGTGTTCCCCACTTCCTGGGCACACATATGCTGTCCCATCTCTGAGCCTTGGCTCAGGTAGGAGCCTCTGCCTGGACGTGAAGCCCCCTTTTGCTTTTCTCCACCTAGAGATATCCCACTCGCCCCACAAGAAATAGCCCAAGGCCTTCTCCTCAAGAAACTCTCCAGGATGCCTCACTTGGACTTACCTGCTTTCATCTCTGGGATCCCATAGAACTCTTGTGACATCTCACGTTTATCTACTGGCTCTGACGGGCTAATGGTGCTTGGGCTAATTTCTCTCACCATCCTGAAATCTCCCTGAATACTTTAGAACCTGGATACAAGAATGAAGCTAATAACGTGAGGCCAGGAATATTCTGGGTGACTACGCTTCCTGAGGATGCTCCCAGAAAGTGTGAAGCTAACACGCTTTGGAGCATTGTCATTCCCTGGTATCCCACTTGAACCCTTTAGGAGATACACGGTGGGGGAATGGTTCTGAGGTAAGGAGTAGAGCTGCTCATTGAAGGGCTTTTCCACCACAGCACACCATCTCACCCAGAACTGTTCATAACGCAGACGTCCTTCAGTCCCTGGTGTGTACGCAGCAGGACCAGCTTCTGGACATGTGGCTACTGTAATAACACAGGGCTTCACACTCAGAAGCACTTGGTATTTCATGCTTTGTGGTTGCCATCTTAAAACTCTTAGTATTTTTTTCTTTAAATTTGTATTTTATAAGTAAAATCTCATGGGATAATAAGGCATGCACCAGAGGCATGGAGCCTGGCCTCATGCATAGTCCTGCTTCCTACCACTTCTGTAACTCTGTAAGCCTGGTTCTTGGCCACCCTCTCCCTCACCTCCTAGAGCCCTGGGCCCTTCCCAGGATGGCAGTGCCAGAGCATGTTCAGTAGATGGTTCAGCAGGGGCAAACCTCTTGCCCCCCCCCCCCCATCCAGGTACCTAGTCTATCCTAGTGTGAGAGTCGCAACACCCCTGGGGGTTGTCATCTGTCATCGATTGGAGCAGGTGGCCCATGGGAATGGGAAATGTTCTCCTCAGTCTCCCTACCCCCAGCCAGCAGCTAAAGAGGTAGGATGGAGGAGGATAGGGGGATCTTAGCAGCCAATGGGTCATGCACATTTATTTCTCCAGACTGAGGGCAGAGCTACTGGACACCCGTGGTGGTCTGTACTCACCCCACAACTATCTCCATGCCCAAGGGATCACAACATTAATAGCAAATAAAAAATACCATGACAAGTTTAGAGAAAAGCAGCAGAAGAATATCTTAGTACCTTTAATGACATATTAATCCTGGTTTTTGAAAATGGGCTCCGTATTTTCATTCTGTACTGAGCCCCACAACCTAGCCAGTCTTGGTGTTAGGCCCTGTGCTCCGCACCTGGGATACAGATTTGAATCACATGCCTATAACCTCTGTCTTCAAGGTGGCTATTGAGTCTAGAGTTTGGACCAGGTGAGGAAATTGGCAAACTCTCTCTATAAAGGACAATAAAGTCAATATTTCAGGCTTTGCAGGCCAACCAATCTCTGCAGGCTACTCAGCTCTGCCTTTGAAGCACAAAAGCAGTCATAGGCAGTGTGTAAACAAATGAGAGTATGGTTGTGTTCCCATAAAACTTTATTTAGTGACACTGAAGTTTGAATTTCATATAACTCTCACATCATAAAATAATTTCCCTTTTATATATTTTCAGTCATTTAAAAACATATAAACCATTTTTAGCTGTAGGCTGTACAGAAATAGGCATCAGGCCACATTTGGCCAGTGGCCTGCAGTTTGCTGACTGTGAACAAGACAATCCCTAAGGGTCTCCCAGCACATACTCAGGTGAGTTTCAGAAAGCTGGGTCTTTATTCTCACTTTCTTTTCCTTTCTTTTTTTCTATCTCTCAACCTCTCTCAAGTTCTCCTTCTTGCCCTTGCTTTCATTCCTTCTCTCACTCTGTCTCTGCACACACACACACACACACAAACACACCCCTGGTTTAAAAGCCACTGATACATCCATCCCAGCATAAGGAGCTCTTTCTTCTCTCAACTGGTATAAGTACTGGAGCCAATGCTCTCTCCCCATAGGGGGCCAGCTGCTGAATTCTTGCTTGCTGGGTAATTACAAAGCCATTGAAGCAGAGACAAGAAGGGATCCAATGTAGTGCTCTACTCGCAGAAAAAAAATATTGACACATTTAGGGACATAATAGGCAGACGAAGAAAAGCGTGTCCTCTATTCTCTGCTCCATCTATATCCACAGACACATCTTTATAAATGTGTTTTTGAATAGGATACAAATACGATATTCAGAGAAGCAGTGGACAATTGTCACCATCTGCCATCTGCCCACATACAGGAGCTGGCTCAGGGAAGAAAAGGTTTGATTTAGAGAAATTGCAACACTTCATAAGAAGAATCCAAATAATTTATTATATTTTCTTATTTGCCTACTGTGTGCTCATAGCTAGAAGACTGATAGAAGCAGGGAAGTGTCATATAATGAAAAGGAACGCAGACTCTGGCAACTGTGAGTTGGATTCAAATCCCTGAGCTAAAACTTTAGGTATGCTACCTAGAAAAAGTAACTGAAATTCTTCAAGCTTTGGTTTTCCTCATCTGTATAAGAAGAGTTTTGCCTACATTTCACGTTTGTTAACAAGAATTAGAGATTTGAGCTAAAAGAAATCAAGCACAAAGTACAGTACCTGGCACATGGTAGGTATTTGCTAAGTAGTAGCTGTTGAAAAGCTAGAGCTAGAAAAAGGCAGGGCCAGGAGTCAAGCCAGAGTGTGATTGCAACGCTTGGTCCCCTGCAGAACGCGGCTAGAGTAGGTGCTCTGGGGCAGGGCAACCCTCTGGGGACCACAGCTGGGAAAACAAAGACTTGACTAACTACAAATAATGTCTTCCTCTTTGTTTATTGGTGATCAGTTTTCTTTCTATTATTTATTCCACCAGTCATCCAATGAATGCTGGACAAGAACATGTAGCAACTTAAAGTGACTACCAAAAAAAAAAGAAGTTCAAAAACTCCCTGACCTCTTAGATCATCATCTGTTTGCCAGCTCCGAAGTCTCCTCTGATTCTGCTCATTCATTCATTCATTTATCCAGGCGTATTTGCTGGCACTGTGTTAGTCTATTTGGATTGCTAAACAAAGATACTATAGGCTTGCCAGCTTATCAACAACAGAAATTTATCTCTCATAGTTGTGGAAGCTGCAAGTCTGAGATCAAGGTTCTGGCAGATTCAGTGTCTTGTTATCTCGTTATCACCTCACATGGCAAAAGGGGTGACAGATCTCTCTGTGGTCTCTTTTATAAGGAAATTAATCACATTAGTAAGGATAGAGCCCAAATCGCCTCCCAAAGGCCCCATATCCATGCACTATCATATTGGGGATTAATTTTCAATACATGAATTTGGGGGGACACAAACATTTAGTCTATTGCAAGCATCTACCCTGTGCCATGCACTGTGATTAAACACTGGGGCTATAATGATGAATGTTTTTGGCTTTAAGTTGCCTTTAAGTTACACACAGTTGAATGAGAAAATAGGCAAGAGGGGAGTACAAATGAAGAAGAATGGCATCTAAACCAATGGTAGGGGATGGGGAGGGCCAGGTTAGATAAGGCTTGATGATGGAAGTAACCTGCAAACTGATACCTGAAAGAGGAGTAGGAAGAAACTAAACAAAGAAAGATTAGAAGATTGACAGGAAGGATGTGGCAGGCACAGAGAACAACACACATGAGGAGATGGAGGCAAGAGGAAAGTGTGGTGTAGGAGGACTAAAGATGATCAGCCTGGCTGGAGTCTGGACTATGAGGGGAGCAGTGGCAAGCACGGAGGCATAGAAGCAGGCAGCGGCAGAGTGATCATGTTAGATGGTTTACAGATTATTATTTTGCCAATTGGAAATTTAAAAGAGAGGAGCAATGTGCCAGATTTGCATTGTTGCAATTTTACTCTGGTTGCAAAGTTAGAGAATGCATTGAAGGAAGTGAAACCAAAAGCAAGGAGACCAACTCACAACGGTGATCATGGATAGATTCCTTTGAATTTCTGAACCTGTTTCTTCATCTATAAAATAGAATTATGAAACATACCCTGTACTATTGCAGGGCTTAACTGAGCCAATATAAACAAAATACTGGGTCAGGTAGGTGCTTATCTATGCCCCCCCCGCCCCCCCCATCCTGGCCCAAAGCTTAACACAGAGCTCTGTATACAATAGGTGCTAAGCAATGTGCCTCTATTGCTGATTGAGTGAGTGGTGTCTTCTGGAAGCATCAAAATGAGGAGGCTGATTTTTTAAAAAATTTTTTGGAATTTGTAAAACTGAAATTCAATTAATTGACATATAATGTATTATCGATTTCAGAGGTCAGTCAATAATTCATCAGTCTTATATAATATCCAGTGCTCATTATATCACATGCCCTTCTTAATGTCCATCCCCCACTTACCCCATCCCCCACCCCTCTCCCCTCCAGTGAACTTCAGTTTGTTTCTTATGAGTAAGAGTCTCTTGTGGTTTGTCTGCCTCTCTGATTTCTTCTTGTTTTATTTTTTCCTCTCTTCCCCTCTGTTTTGTTTCTTAAATTCCATGTATAAATAAGATCATATGATAATTGTCTTTTTTCTGACTGACTTATTTTACTTAGCATAATACCCTCCAGTTCCATCCCTGTCATTGCAAATGGAAAGATTTCTTTTTCTTATGGCTGAGAACTATTCCATTGTGGTATATAATATATATATATATATATATATATATATATATCACATCTTTATTCATTCATCTGTCAATGGACATATTTATAGACAGAAGGTAGACTACTGCTTAGGGTTCTGAACACCAAATCCTAACCTGAAACAAATCTTTCCTTCAAGTTCTTGGAAGGAAATATCCACAAAAGACAACAGCCCTCTCCCCTTCCAATAAAAGAAAACCACAGCACAAAAAAAGAAAACACAATAAAAAAAACAATACTTGAAACTGATAAGCAACAAAAAGAAAGAAAGAAAGGAAGAAAGAAAGAAAGAAAGAAAGAAAGAAAGAAAGAAAGAAAGAAAGAAAAGAAAGAAAGAGAAAGAAAGAAAGAATCTGATAAGCTCCTGTGTGGAACCTCAGCCTATGTTCTAAGAAAACTCCATTTGGCCAGATGTGGCAAATCAATATGGCTTCCCTTGCTTAAGGCCTCACAGGACATCCTGCTTGGCTTTCTCTGAGGGCAAAGAGAATACCAAGAAGAGAGGCCCTTGGACTGTTCTCTCCTGGATGGAATCTTGGAAGTGAGAAATGTGCAGGTGTCATGGAAACACTCCCACTCTTTATACAGTGGCCCAGTCAGTCTCCTTCATCTGCTGCAGAGCTCCTCATATTCAAAGAGAACTACCATCATTGATCCTCGGAAGGGGATTAAAGTGGGGTGGGGGGGAGGATCTCAGAGTATCCTTAAATCTTGTGAGCCTATATGAACACTATTTAGATGTGTATTTTGAAGTTTTATTGGGATCCATCTTTGCCTGGAAACTTTAAAAAGGGCCTTGCTCAGCAGCCCAGGTGGCTCAGTGGTTTAGCGCCGCCTCCGGCTCAGGGCGTGATCCTGGAGACCCAGGATCGAGTCCCACGTCGGGCTCCCTGCATGGAGCCTGCTTCTCTCTCTCTCTCTCTCTCTGCCTGTGTCTGTGCCTCTCTCTCTGTGTGTGTCTCTCATGAATAAATAAATAAAATCTTTAAAAGGGGGGGGGGCTTTGTTATTTTAGGGAAAGCATTTGATTTGGTGCCAAATGAGGTCCAAGAGGATATTTCCAATACCACCAAAGTTCTTGTCCAAAGAACAAGAGAATTGGATGATGAGCATTATAAGAGGGCACGTGATATGAGCACTGGGTGTTATATGCAGCTGATAAATTATTGAACACATACACACACAAAAGAATAAGAGAGGTGGTTGTCCCCAGGGAATTTAAAATGCAAACATAAGGGTGCCTGGGTGGCTCAGTCAGTTAAGCATCTGCCTTTACCTCAGGTTGTGATCCTGGGGTCTGTGAGCCCCATCTCAGGCTCCTCGCTCAACCGGGAGCCTGCTTCTCCCCACCCCCTTTCCTTGCTCGTGCTCTCTCTCTCTCATAAATAAATAAAATCTTTTAAAAAATAAAATAAAATGCAAACAGAGCTAAAATCTTAATGCTGGACAGATAAATGTGAAAAGTCGACTTTCACTGTAGGAAATACAATGAATGAACAAGATAATGAAAAAGAATTCAAACCCACTGAATCATCTTTAAAAAAAAAAACAATTAAAATAACAGTCAGATCCCATATGATTATTACATTAACAAAAAATGTTTTCAAAATTATAATCCCCCATGCTGGCAAAGCTACAGTAAAATCTTTATCTCACACACTATTCATGGGAGCGTAAATTGGAATGATCCTACTGGAAAGCAATTTGGCAATATGTATCAAGAGTAATAAAAAGGTACATACTTTCTGACCCAGTAATTCTACTCCTGGGTATTCATCCCAAAGAGATAATCTAATCCAAATGAAGGAAAAAATTGTACGCAGGAAGATGTTTATCATAATGCCATTTATAATAACAAAATAATAATAGCCTAAATGTCCTATATTTAAGTAAACTATGTACTTTCACTAAATAGAACATTATGAAGTTATTAAAATAATGTAATAATGTTTAGAATGACTGTGTAATACTGTGGAAAACTTCTTATGATCTAATGTAACCTAAAAATAACAGAATACAGGAAGTAGAGACTTCTGCAAGATAGTGGCATAGGAAGTTCCTGAACTCACCTCATCCCACAGACACACCAAATCTACAGCTTCAACTTGAGAGGACCTTTCAGAAAAGAGATTATACACTCATCTAAGGTCCATTTCCCTCTGAAAAAGATCTGAAAAATAGATGAACTGATTCTTCCCCCAAAAAAAGGGTAAAAAGATTTCATTAGGACGGTAGGAAAAGCAGAGACACAGACTGGCCAATAACCCTACCCTCTGTGTGGCAATAGGGAGGGATCTCAGGAGTGTAGTGTTTCTCTCTGAGGAGCAAGGAATTGGTGCCCTATATCAGGCATCCTAACCCCTGGGATCTACACCAGAAACACTAGCCCCCAAAACATCTGGCTTAGAAAACTAACATCCAAGGGACCCAGAGTGCTATAGGAAATTGAGATTCCCTTTCTAAAGGCCTTATGTGCAATCTTCCTCATTACCAAGACCCAGCAAAAAAGCAATAGCTTGGGGGACGCCCTGGTGGCCCAGTGGTTCGGCGCCTGCCTTCAGCTTGGGTCGTGATCCCAGGATCTGGGATCAAGTCCCACATTGGGCTCCCCTGCGTGGAGCCTGCTTCTCCCTCTGCTTGTGTCTCTGCCTCTCTCTCTCTGTGTCTCGAATGAATGAATGAATGAATGAATGAATGAATGAATGAATCTTTAAAAATAAAGTAAAATAAAAGCATCTGCTGGAGAGGCAGGGGACAGCTGAAACCTCCTGGAGTTGGAGATGCTGGCAGACACATTTTACCCTCTCTACATATCCTGCTTCATAGATGCAGCACCCTCCTGTTGCCTTGCTAAAACAGGCAGGGGCAGGCAGTCATGGCACTGTCCCACTGCCCTGCTGAAGCTGGAGAGAGTGCAGCTGGTTGCAGCACTGCCATGCTGCCTGGCTGGGGCGGGCCAATGAATACTTCTGGCATTCTCCGGCTCCCTAGCAAAAGCCAGGGGGTATGGGTTTTGTGACACTCACCTGCTCCCTGACTAGGGCTGGCAAGCACAAGTGGTTGCAACATTTTCCCATTCCCAGCCTACAGCCAGCAAGAATACAGACAAGCCACCATCCCACTTCTTTCCTGAAGCCTGTGGGCACACACAGCCCAGCCCTTTTCCCATTGTCTTTCTGAAGCCAGCAAAGATGCCCTGCCCCCAGCACTCTCGAGCCGCCTATCTAAAGCCAGTAGGTGCACACGGTCCACAGAGGGGATATCCCTTGGTCGCCTGGCCCAGGTGGCCAAGGGGGCTGGCCTTTCTGAGCCCCAAGAGAATGTAACCCTCAAAAAGACAGTTCTTGGCGGGCTACCACCCCCAGAGCACTGCACAGGCAGTAGACTGAAAAGCAACATCGGTCTTCCTATGAAAAAGGCCTGTTTACTTGGCTTGGAGCTTCAGGGTAGCCTTTAGGCTTCCCACACATCTAGGGGCTAAAGAGGCACTCCTGGGGAAGGTAAGCAGGGAGATACCATCCTTGTGCACCGGGTTGGCCTTGCTTCAACTTGAGAGGACCTTTCAGAAAAGAGATTATACACTCATCTAGAGCCCCAATTTTTCTAACTATGACCCAGAGAACACCTCCTGATCTCCTGGTCTCGAGACCAGTAGAGATTACGGTTGGGAGCCCCCAGGGCTATATAGACAGTTGATCCTTGAACAAATGTGGGTTTGACCTTGTGGGTCCACCTATAACCAGAGTTTTCTGTATAAATGCAGTGCAATACTATAAATGTATTTTCTCCTTTGTATGATTTCTTAACATCTTTTCTCTAGCTCACTTTATTGTGAGAATACAGTATATGATACATATAACATACAAAATGTGTGTTAACCATCTCTTTACATTATCAGAAGGCCTTGGTCACCAGTAGGCTATTAGTAGTTAAGTTTTTAGAGAATCAAACGTTATACATGGATTTTCAACTGTACGGGGAGGCTGGCGCCCCTAACACTCATGTTTAAAGCTGATGTAGCTATACTCATATCAGACAAAAAAGACTTTAAAGCAAAGATTGTAATAAAAAACAAAGAGGGGCACTACCTAATGATAAAAGAGGTCATTCTAGCAAGAAGATATAGCATTTATAAATATATATATATATGCATTCAGCATAGGAGTATAAAAAATATAAGGCAAATATTAACAGACTTAAAGGGAGAAAATGATAGCAATACAACTATAAAGGGGATTTTTAAAAGATTTTATTTATTTATTCATGAGAGACACAGAGAGAGGCAGAGACGCAAGTGGAGGGAGAAGCAGGCTCCATGCAGGGAGCCCGACATGCGACTCAATCCCAGGTCTCCAGGATCACGCCCTGGGCAGAAGGCGGCGCTAAAGCACTGAGCCACCCGGGCTGCCCAATGGTAGGGGATTTTAACAACCCACTTATACCCGTAGATAGGTTATCCAGGCAGAAAATCACTAAGGAAACATCATCCTTAAAGAATACAGTACATTAAATGGACTTAATAGATACATACAGATATTCCATTTAAAGGCAGCAGAATACACATTCTTCTCAAGTGCACATGAAACATTTTTCAGGATAGATCACATGTTAGTCCTCAAAACAGTTCTCAGTAAAATTATATTAAGCTTCTTTTCTAAACAGTATGAAACTAGAAATAATTACAAGAAGCAAACTGGAAAAAACTACATTGAGATTGAATAACAGTTTACTGAACATCTGGGAGAATCTAAAGTACCTAGGGACAAATAAAAACAGAAATACAATATACCAAAATCTGTGGGATGCAGCAAAAGTGGGTCTAAGAGGGAAATTCATAGCAATACCAGCCTATCTCAGGACAAGAGAAATCTCAAACAATTTAATTTTACACCTAAGGAACTAGAAAAACAAGAAGAAACAATGCCCAAAGTTAGTAGAAGGAAGCAAATAATAAAGATCAGGATGAAATTAAATGAAATAGAGACTAAAAAGACAAAAGAAAAGATCAGTGAAATTAAGAGCTGCTTCTCTGAAAAGGTAAACAAAATTGACAAGCCATTAGCTAGACTCACCAAGAAAAAAGAAGCAGGGCTCAAAGAGATAAAATAAAAAATGAAAGAGAACTTACAGCTGATACCATAGAAATACAAAGGATCATAGGAAGCTACTCTGAACAGTTATATACCAACAAATTGGACAACCTAGAAGAAATGAGTAAATTCCTAGAAACTTACAATCTCCTAAGGCTTTTATTTATTGGGAGGTTTTGGAGTACTGACTCAGTTTCATTACTAGTGATAAGTCTATTCAGATGTTCTATTTCTTTCTGAAATATAGTGGAATACTGCTCAGCCATAATAAAGAGTGAAGTCTTGCCATTTGTAAGAACATGGACGGATTTTGAGGGTATCATGCAAGTAAAATAAGTTAGAGAAAGACAAATAATAAGTAACATTATGTTTGGAATCAAAGAAACAAGACAGAACAAAACCCAGACTCACACAGAGAACAGATGGGTGGTTGCCAGAGAGGAGGGCCTGGGTGAGGGGTGAGGTACAAAATAGGTAAAAGGGATAAAGAACTACAAAATTTCAGTTATAAAATAAGTCTTGGGGATATAATGTATAGCATGTGGAATATATCCAATAATACTGTGTTTAACTTTTTTTTAAAGATTTTATTTATTTATTCATAGACACACACACAGAGAGAGAGAGAGAGAGAGAGAGAGAGAGAGGCCGAGACACAGGAGGAGGGAGAAGCAGGCTCCATGCAGGGAGCCCAAATGGGACTCGATCCCCAGTCTCCAGGATCACGCCCCGGGTCGCAGGCAGTGCTAAACTGCTGCGCCACTGGGGCTGCCCCCATGTTAACTTTTTATGGGGACAAACGATAATTAGACTTACCGTGGTGATCATTTCACCATGTACACAAATGTCAAATCTCTGTTGTACACTGGAAACTAACAGAATATGGTATGTCGATTATACCCTCGGTAAAAAAAAAAAAAAAAAAAAAAGAGTAGAGAAAGTAGCAAAATCATATTTATGGCATGTATGGCATATTTGTTTTCTGTATGTAAGTATTACCCTTGGAGTACAAGCACAGCAACGTAGACAGGGACAGGAAACAGCATGGAAAACATGGGAACAGTTGTTGAGACATTTTGGTTTTCATGTGTATTTTTCTCTTTATTTTGATATCATTAATATTGATGTACTGTGTAAAGAGTACTTTTAAGGACACGGGCTTTATAGTCAGAAGCTCAGCTTGAATCTTAGCTCCGTCATATACTAGCCATGAGGGTAGGGAACTTAACCTTTTTTGAGTGTCAGTTTCCTCATCTCTAAAATGAGGGCTAAAAACCAGCATTATGAGAGTTCTGGGAGGAAAAAGGAGTAAACAGTAAAGAAGGCAATTGTTACATAGATGTTCAGTTATGTTTTTTTATGTCTTAAGTTTTCTCTAGAAAGGATTTACAAAGATATACACAGGGGTACACACACATCAGAAAATTTGAAATAAATTAAAAATAGGTTAGGAAGACTTAATAAGGGAAAATAAGAGCAGTTTAATAAATGTTAATTCCCATCACTTCCCCACTTCCTGTCTATTCAAGGTGTAATGGGATTTAAGAATATTCTGTCTCCATTGTTTAGAAAGCAGAGATGAATGAGGCTTGTTTTTCAAAAGCAAAAGAAAAGGAAAAATGAGAAAGAAACATCTCCCCACACCTCTCTACTCCTAAACACAAGACAACACACACACACACACACACACACACACACACACACACACAGGCACAGCCTCTCATCAGACTTCAAGATGTGTCTGTGGAGTTCCAAGAAAATAACATTTTGGTCTTTTTTTATGGTGAACACATTTGCTTTCCCCACGTAACAAAAGGTATCATTTTGCTTTTAATTATGGGTTGTTATTATGCATTGCTTTTATTTGGCAAAGATGTTTGTTTCAGGAAAATTAATTTAGACAGTTCCATTTTTCAAATAACAATACCTTCTGTCCCAGGCTTACAAAGAACAATTAGATCTGGATTCTTTCCCCACAATCAAGCTGGCAATTTCTTGTGGAAAGTCGTGGTCAATCAGCATGGAATGGAGCTTCCACGAGAGCCAGTCAAATGCAGAAAATAGACTTTTATGGCCTGGCACTTTTACTTCCTGCAGTATATATAACTCTGACATCGTGCAGAGGCATTACTCTGGCTGGGCAGGAACACAGATTAATGTTGCCTCACTTTCAGTGCCAGAGTTTTATTCTGAATGTCATGATATTTTTCACAGGAACTCCACAGTTTCATGCAATTCAGCAAACATGACTGAGGGCCCCGCTCTGTGCCAAGTACGGTGGTAGGAGCTGGAGATACCGATCTGAATCACACAGCATCCTTGCCGCAAGAGCTCCCGGCCAGATGACTCACAGATAATTGCAACCCACAGGGATAACATCTACGGCCAAAGGTAGCACAAGGTGCTGAGGAGCCTTGAAGAGACACCTAACCCAGCCT
The DNA here is from genome assembly GCF_011100685.1 of Canis lupus familiaris. NCBI lineage: Eukaryota > Metazoa > Chordata > Mammalia > Carnivora > Canidae > Canis > Canis lupus. Next base: position 12,193,833 of record NC_049236.1, read on the forward strand.
GGGAGAGGAGAAGGAGGTGATGCTACAAGAGAACAGCCCTAAATAGAGAAGGAGGGGAGGAGAGGCTTGGCAGGCAAGGATTCTTGGAATTAAAAATAAAAGTCTTACCAGACCATGTTCCATGTATACGGAGGTTATGGGTCAAGCACTAGGCTAGCTGCTTAACTAGTTGGGGGGGTGGGTTGCTAAACCCATTTCAAAGTATTTTACTGGCTTGCCTGTGGTCATTTAGCCAGTGTGTGGTAGAGACAGATTCGGAGAAGGCAAATGATCAGCCCATCCAGCAAGTAAGTGGCAAAGCTGCATCCAGGACACCTGGCCCCTGGCTTCCAGGTGTTTCTGACCTATTGCTTGATTGGGTCCTCACCATAGTTCTGTGCAGAGCTACTGTGAACTCCTTTGCACACTGGCTAAATCTCAGGAAGAATGGGAACAAAAGGATTTTGTTGAGCACTTACTTGAGTGCAATAAAATCTTTTTAGAAGTCAGATCCTCCAAGCTCATCTGCGTAAGTAGGGGAGAGTGACCTTGATACTCTCAAAAATTGGAAACTTTAATATTTTATTGAGTCCTATATTTCATCTTAAAAAAGGTGTGGATTTTATATTATATCCCATAATATAATGTTTGTTGTATTATAAAAATTCTGAATGAAATGATGTTTTGGGTTAAAGACTCTTCTTATCCCCGTTTTAGACACATGAAATAAGAGGTTATGTAGTTTGTTGAAGGGCCATCCCACTCATGAGTATCTGAGCTGGAGTTTGTAGCCATTGTCTGTCCTTTGCTGTCATCCATGACACAGACCTACAGCTTCTTGTTCTGGCCCCAGGGCTCACCACCACCACATGTCACCTATGCTGTGCCGCCGAGGCCCTGTTCAAAAAGTATCATAGGGATCCAAATATAGCTCTGCTGATATTTCACTGCACGACCTGGCCAAACCCTTCACCCTATATCTAAGGACCCTAAGGAAAGATTTCCCTCAGACCTCGGGTCAGGAAGGGTGGATTCTATAATTCAACCCCCAATTATGTATTCGGGTTTTTAATTATTTTTTGTTGTTTTGCTTTTCCCTTAGGACATTGGGTATTTTGTAACTAGGTTTTCCACGATACTGATACTGAGGTTGCTAAAAAGATGAGGGCCAAATTCATACCCCACCCCTAGCAAGTGAACACAGTTATCTTAGGATGTGAGTTGTGAGTTATGACCTCATGCCTAGCACCAGCTGATTTCTCCTGGCCTTGTGGTTCTTTTCCTCCATGTCTTTCGTTACATGGTTTTTATTTTGTGGCATTCTTTTATTGTAAGCCTCTCCAAATTCTTCTTTGGAGTGAGTGTTATATACTAAATTTCATACCAAATATGAAAATAAACAAACAGTTGATGTTTCCAGGAGATACCCAGTAGTCTTAAGAACTATTTATTGCTCAAGCGGGCGTCATGGCCAATCCAGACTCCTTTCCTATCTTTCCTTAAAAGTTGACCCCACTTTCCCAGTGAAAAGTAAAATAGCTTTTATACTTTCAGGGCCATTTCAGTTACCACCACTTGAACGAGGTCCTCTTGATAACTCCTCAGTTAAAGCCAGTTCAAGCAAGTAAACAACATGACACTGGAACTCAAAATAAATTTCTAACAAAATCCTCTCCTGCCCCATTCCCTTGCTTTCCTTAAATTTTTTCTAGGCATCTGTGCTTTTCTAGGCACTGAGATATAGACACAGATCCCCCTTTTTTTCCCCTCACTCCACTGAAGGAGGTGTGCAAGCAAATAGTACAGAACAATATGAACCAGGTGACCTCAAGCTAGCTGCTCCCTTTCCCTCCAAGGACTCAGTCTACTTTGCTTTGACAGAAGGTAGTTTTCCTAAGTGATTTCCAAAGCTCCTTGCTCTTGACACCCCAGAGGCTGTGTTATGGGATGGCCACTCTCATGCTGCATCCTGGTGACCTTAAGGATGAAGAGTAATACAGTTTTAAAGTATAAGCTGAGGGCATATTTTTTAAACTTTGAAGTTTGATCCTGTAAAAGAAAGTTGTGAGTTGCTCCAAACCTATAAAGAAGGAGCATTTCCAATCATGTAACTTGCTCTGGTAGTAATATAAAATGGTACATCTGCAACAGAATTCTTGAAGCCCTATCAGAAGGCAGATACAGGGAAAATACAGAGGTATGAAAAATATGCAGCTCCTGACCTGGGAGGAGAAGACAGGGGATAAGAGATGGAGAGAGGAGAGGTGGAGGTAGGGAGGGAGAAAAAGACCAGTATGTAAACACCTAATTATAATGTGAGAGACTATTAAATCAATACCTGGGTGCTGTGAGGTCCATGGGCGCACTGAACTGTTGGGGGGGGGCGGGGAGCATCTGTCATTTATGTATACATCCTCTCCAGCTCTGAGCTGCACCATCACTTTATTTTTTTAAGATTTTATTTATTTATTCATGAGAGACACACAGAGAGGCAGAGACACGGGCAGAGGGAGAAGCAGGCTCCCTGTGGGGACCCTGATGCAGGACTCGATCCCAGGACCCCAAGATCATGACCTGAGCCGAAGGCAAACGCTCAACCCTGAGCCACCCAGGTGCCCCTGCACCATCACTTTAGATTCCATGTCTGTTGTTGCAGGGCCCCCCCCCCCCCCCCACACACACACACGGCCTCATATCGCTGGAGCAGAGGGTAGGGGAGCAACAATCTGTCCTGGCAAGGAATCTTCTGAGTCACGACTGGAACAGCCTTCCTCTTGCTATTTTTTGATGCACAGGTCTTTCCTCCAGAGCTGGGGAGGTTAAGTCCTTTAACACAAGCCCCACCTCTAACTGTTTGGGGTTTTAAGAATGAGACATGTGTCATTTCTCTCCGGCAGGAATGAGGGTTTCAGCTGTTTATCCAACTCTCCTTAAAAACCTGACCTACCCTTCCTCATGTAATCTTTTTTTTTTTTTTAAGATTCTATTTATTTATTCATGAGAGACACAGAGAGGGGCAGAGACACAGGCAGAGGGAGAAGCAGGCTCCATGCAGCGAGCCCGATGTGAGATTCGATCCCAGGACCCTGGGATCACACCCCGGGCTGATGGCAGACCCTCAACCGCTGAGCCATCAAGGTGCCCCCTGTATGTAATCTTTGAACACACATTTAACCACAGTCCACTCTGCCAGGGATGCTAAACCCTGTCCTTTCTGTCACGGAATCTAGACTGCAATCAGCATGACAGCAATCAAATATAAACGCAGGTAGATGGGGGTGCCCGGCTGGCTCAATCGGTGGGGCATGCAACTCTTGATCTCAGGGCTGTGGGTTTAAGCCCCACACTGGGTGTAGAGTTTACTTTAAAAAACAAAAAAATTGGGGATCCCTGGGTGGCTCAGCGGTTTAGCACCTGCCTTCAGCCCAGGGCCTGATCCTGGAGACTCAGGATCGAGTCCCACGTCCGGCTCCCTGCATGGAGCCTGCTTCTCCCTCTGCCTGTGTCTCTATCTCTCTCTCTTTTTCTCTGTGTCTCTTATGAATAAATAAATCAAATCTTTAAAGAAAAAAAAAAGTCTTTGAAAGAAGCACACAGGTGAATGTAGAATTCCACGCTATGAACACAGTGAAGGAAAAGGACAAAGGGTCCCTCACTCGTCAGTGTGGCCTTGCCACTCCCCGCGTGCCGGGCTGTTCCCATTGTGCAGTTGTGCAGCATCCCCCACCACAGCTCACACTGCCCCTCGGCCTACAAACCTGGGAGTCAGCCAAGATGCTCCCCTCATTTCTCACCATGACGGCTCTCCCAACTAACCAAGCATAGGCTTCAGGGGTCAACAGTATCAGTTTGAATCTAGACTCTTCCACTTAGCAGCTGGGAGCTCGGGCAGGTAATCTAACCTCTCTGCCCTCAGCTTCTTCATTTGTAAAAAGGGGTAACAGTGGCTGCCTCAGAAGGTGGCGAGCCCTGGCCTGGCCCGTAGCAAGTGCTCAGTGAACAGCAGGGGCTGCAGCCCTTGCTGCTAGTCATCCCACTTCCAAATGGCTTTGCAGCTTCTGTGCTTCTCTCCATTTCCACTTGCCCTGCCTTGTAGAGACTGCTAGAGGCTGAACGAAAACGCTCCTTTAAGCTGCCCCGGGGATGAAAGCCACTTGCATGCCTGACTTTTCCAAGAACAGGAAGCTCCGAGCAGAAAACACTCAGCAAAATATATTGAAGGGATCTCACACGTGCAGCCCCAGCTTTTGTCTGCCACCCCAGTCTGCTTCCTGCGGAATTAACCCCTCGTCGGGGATTCTCTTTCTGCCTTGAGTGAGGCTCACTCTGTCCCCAGGAAAAGGCTAATGCACTTTTTATTATCCTGATGGGAGTAGGTGCCCAAAGGGAGGCTGAGCCTCAGCCACTGCTCAGGTTCCCCTAGAAGGTGATGGGTTTGGGGATGCTTGGGGTGTATCCGGGCGGCAGCCTGTGAGCCGGGTAAGGCTGGAGGGGTACTTGGAACCCTGGTCATATTACCTTTTCTTGTTTTTCTTTGGAGCACTTACTATAATTGAGGTTAATTCATGTTATATGATTATTTGCTTCATATGTCTGTCTTTTCCATTTCGCTATTAGCGATCTCTGAAAACAGAGGCTCTCTCTCTCTTGTCCTATCCTCAGGAACATGGCTGGCACAGAGTAGATGCTCAATTGATGTTTGTTGAATTAACCAACAAATAAATAAGTGAAGGGTCAAAGAGTGAGTGCACAGTGCTTTCTGGGAAAGCCACGGTGCATGGCAGTTGTTTAGCATGAGGAGCAGCGGAAAGAGGGCCCTGTCGAGGGCAGGAGGTGGGCTGGGGAGCAGGGAAGGTGACGGTACAGTCAGGCAAGTAGAAGGCGGGCACCCCACGTCAGAGCCGTGTGGGCATGAGCTCAGGGCCTCGAGATGGTGCTTCCCAAGTCTTCATAATCCCGGCTCTGTATCCCTGCCCCCACCAGGTGAGAGCCAGTCCTCTAGATATGACCCTGACCCACATGATTAGGCCCACCTTTGTTGTCTGGAGTTTGGTTCTGAACATAATGGGTAACCTTTTGTTTGTTTTCCAACTATAAGTTTATATTAAAATATGAAAACTACTTTTTCAAATAGCACATAAAGCCTATGGAGATTTTTCACACCTTCCTTGAATGTCAAGCTAAGAAATCTACTCTTTATCAGAAATACAATGTGAATCATTAAATTATTCTGAGAAAGGAGAAATTTAATTTTAGAATGATCAATCCTACAGCCAGTGAGGATGCCAGACTGAAATAAGAAAGATCAGAAGCAGCGAGTTTAGAGAGAGGCCAAAGGCATAGGAAATACTCTTCTGGGCACAGGCTGTGCCGGGGGTAGGGCTGGGACGGGGCGTGAGAGCCCTAGATGCCTTGAAAAGGCATCCATGGGGCAGCCTGGGTGGCTCAGCAGTTTAAGCGCCTGCCTTCAGCCCAGGGCGTCATCCTGGAGTCCCAGGATCGAGTCCCACGTTGGGTTCCCTGCATGGAGCCTGCTTCTCCCTCTGCCTCTCTCTCTCTCTCTCTCTCTCTCACTGTCTCTCTCTCAGTCTGTCTATCATGAATAACTAAATAAAATCTTAAAAAAAAAAAAAAAAGGCATCCATGGAGATGTGGCTCCATGGAGAGGGGAGCAACTGAACAAGAAAGCAGGATTACAGGCAAAGGAGGGCCCAAGCCCTGGTTCCAGATGTGTGCCTGTGCCCCTGTGCCCCTTGGTTCTGGACGGTGTTGATCTGCAGGTCTACTCCAGGATGGCCGGCCTCCGGCTTGACGGGAGAATGCACAGGGATCCTGGTGCTCTTATTTAAATCATCTCCAGTCTATGCCACGAAAGACTGACTTTTCCCCAAATAGCTATTCTGCATGAAACACAGAAAGCAAAACAGAACACATAATCAGCGACTATTCTCTTCTACCACGCAGAACCCCACACATCAAACCAGCCCCTGAGCTCCCAGAACACCACGTCCCTTTCTCATTCTGAGAAGTAATTGCAGTGCAGTTCGTGACCAAAATGAAAAGTCCATTTTTAACCATAGCCTCATAATTATCCATCTAGATGAAGAAGGCCAAAGTCTCTGTGGTCCAATCCCTCGGTCCCCAAGGCAGAAACAGGATTCTGAGAAAAATTTGGGGGCCAGTGTGTGTATGTCTACTGGGAAAGAGGGGAACAAAACTAAAGACCTCTTCTGATGATTCAGTTGGGCCCTGTTTAGTTGTCATTCTGGTAACAGGTGAGCAGCAGATCTTTATGGAGCATCATCTGTTGGTCAGACACTGGGCTACCCGCAGGGAACAGGGAGCTCAAGGTAGAGAGGAGAGGAGTAGATGGGCCAGGGAAATGCAATGTGATGGTGCTCGGGCGGGGAAGGTCAGGGGCATAAGGACAAGATCCAGCCAGCCTTCGCAGATCTAGACAGACTTTACAGAAGGGTGGCATGCTAGTCAAGAGCTGGGTAACAAGTAGAAATTAGCCAGGCAAAGAAGGTTGGATGCAGGATTATTGTTCCAAGAAGAGGGGATTGTGCAAAGGCCTAGAGGGGAGAGCGCAGCAAATTTGGGGAACTAGAAGTGGTTCATCATGGCTGGAGCTCAGAGCCTGAGAGAACAGGAGCTAGCAGGCAGGAACCAGATCATGGACATTGTCCAGTAACAGCTCAAAGGTTACACTTTTTCCAGTAGGAACCCTGACAAGTTTTGAGATGTGCATTCTAGAAAGTTCACTCCAGGTGCAGCTGCAATGTGGACGAAAGGAAGAGACAAGACTTGAACTAGGGAAGCCAGTTAAGATGCTGTTGTAAAAAACTAAGTGCCATATGGTGAGAAGGCCAGAGTCTTACCCTGAGGGAGGGCAGAGCCGGAGCTGGGATTCAGGATTCCTGGCTTTCGGCCAGGGTGCTTGCTCCCCTCTCTGCCTGGTGTCTCCCCTCCCCTCCAGCCCATGTTCAGAGGGATTCTTTCTCTTTTTCTCAGCTTCCCCTTCCTGTTAGTCTCCTGCAAGTTGGTCTACACTCTTTTTATGGATGAGGTACCTAACTGCCAGCCAGCCTAAGTAGCATGCCTAGGACAACACTGCTCAGCGATGACAAAATCAGGATTCACACTCTTGTCTCATGTTGAGTTTGACTCTTTCTACAGAATACTCTCTGAAACTGCTGTGAGAGGGGCTTCAGATATGAAAAAGGAAGACCTTCCTGGTTGGATATTGCCTGGAAGAGTCTTCCCCATATTCAGGGGCCTTTGTCTGCATCACGAGGCTGCAGTTGCTGGGCTTTTCAAACTGCCTCCTTGCAAAACAAATTACCAAGTAGTATTCTACTGATTATCTTGTTGATTAATGCCACCTTCCCTGAAAAAGGGGCTAGAAACAAAACCACAATTTTAAGAGCAAACATATCCATTATGACAAGAAATATATGTGATTTTCATTCTCATACTTCAGAACAAAGACTCAGCCTGAGACAAAAAAATATAAAATTGCACGAGATTAAAAAGTACTTCATTCATTATATATAAATAGGATCTCGTTAAATTAAACACAAGCAAGAAAGATGACAAGAAAGTACACCAAAATGCTAACTGTGGCTCTCTCTCAGTGGTGGTATTTTGTTAATTTTTACTTTCTCAGTTTTCTGGGAATTTGGAAAATTATTAAAAATAAGCATGTGTTGTTTTCATAATTACAAAATTTTTAAAGATGGATTGTTGAACTTGAGAAAGCAGTAGGTTTCATTGAGAATAATTGAACCCATAAAAATCCAAAATTCCTGGGTAAGGTTTCTAACTGACCCATTTTTCAGTATTTTCACCCTTGGGGCAGTTATCTGTGACTGGAATTGGAGTGACACCGCATTAACGAAAGAGCTTCCCCTGACTGCGTGGGGGAGTCAGGATAACTCCCGGAGCAGGTGTGTTGGCCAAGATTTCCTCAAGCATCCGCTCTAGGTACCTGGCTACCCTGGCTGGAACCCAACTCGGAGAATGTTCCTGTTGCCCTGGGAACCCCCCAACGCCCAGGGTCTTTATGCAGTCGTGACTCGGTGCTTACCGTGTGGTGGTCAAGCACAGAAATGGGTGTCTCTGGATGTCTGTCGGGCAGCACCTTTACCAGGGAAGGCTGCGTGCAGGGCCCATGCACAGCCAAGTGTCTCCGTCAACTCGTGCCTGGCCTGCCTGGCGTACCCCCACTTCAGGAGGCCCCGAGATATGTGCGGGAATTCCTTCACCTGAGAAGGAACGTTCTCCCCAAACGCCCCTTAATCCCAGGCGTGTGCACACAGGTACACACAGGCACTCGCCACTGCTGGCACACCCATGTAGCCCGCGCCTATCCCGCCGCCCAGGCAGGTGGGTCATGTCTCCTCTCCACAGGACAGGCCCCCATCGCTCTCTGTCAGCAGCTGACTCCGATCTGGTCGCTGTTCACCCCAGCGCACCCCACTGTCTCCATAGCTGCTTGTACATTACATGCAAGTCATGCGCCCTGATCTTATAAACGTCGCACCGTTTTCGTTGACGGTCCCAAATGATGACAGAGGCCGACTACTGAGTGATGAAAAAATTCTCCTGCGCTCCGTCCCTTTTATTTTTGAAGGACTTTGACAGAATAATTTGGATATTCCAATTGCTTAGGGAAACTCATTGCACAGTGATTCTTGCAAGAATCTTTATTTTTGCTTTTTCATTCTCACCTACACACGGAAAAGGCAGATCTTGCAGTCCTGCCTTAAGAGCTGCAGTCTAAACAATAGCCTACACGGCCGTGCTTAGGCCACTAGGTGGTGCACACACATGTCTGTGCACTGGAGGTTCGGTGGGCCTGTCACCCGGTTAGACTGACTTCCCCCCACGGGAGGGGTACCGAGCAGGAGCTGCTGGAGTCCGAGAGACACAGTGATCCTGTGGGTGGGGGGGAAAGAAGGAGGGTCTCCTATGGGAGGTTGACAGCAGTACTGCTGGCTGTGGAGAGGACAGGAACAAAATCATAAAGGCAAGAAAGCCTAAAGACGTGGCGGAGGGAGGCCTCTATAGCGGAAGGGGCTTGGTGCTTTCCATGCTGACTGATTCCTGCCTAACGGGGCCGCAGCAGAGGGAGTGACACAACAGTTGAATCATTTGAACCAGATGACCTCAAACATTCCTTCCAGACCTTTGTGCTGGCGCTGGAAACGGATGAAATGCCAGTCTTATCCCTGGGTAAGGACCTCAAGAGAGAAGCAGAAGAAACAGTTAAAACAGGGTGTGATACAAAAGGTTGGCTTTGCAAGATGCATCAGAAGAACAAAGCGTGAACTGTTCAAAGGACAGAACAGAAGGAGGTTAGGTTTGAAAGTCGGTGTGCAGAGAAGACATCGTGGGCGTCTCGAGCAGTGAGGGACGGGGGGCAACTCCAAGAAGGCAGAAGATGACGAAAGATTAGGCAGAGAGAACAGCATGAGCAAAGGCATGGGGTGGGAGGGTTAAAAGGATGATGTGGATCTCAGGAATGCTTCATTGAATTTAGCAAATGCTTCCTGAGGGCTACCGTATGCCATGGACTGAATAATACACCGTCCAGGCCCTTGAGATGCTTTCCAACCGTGTGGAAGACACGCATCCCCTGAAAATTGCAATGTGAGAGGAGAGCCGAAAATGTGGTCCCTTCTGCATTCGGACTCTGTCCTTTGAGCCCCCGCGTGGTCTACAGGGATTCTCAGGGATCGCTGTGTACCAGAAGAGGGAGCCCACGCGCACGTACCTGGTTGCATTGGACTCCCTATCCCTAAAGGTATTTCACGCCCTCATTTTGTGGGTGTGAAGTTTGAGGCCAGAGACATACAGTAAGTTGTCCACACTCCACAGAGAAGCCAAGACACCAGCCCATGTCTGTCTGCCTCCTGTCAGGTTTTCTTCTCTCTTTTTTTTTTTTTTCTCCACTGGAGTCTGGACACAGAGTCACCATTTAGAGATAGCACTTAATTAGGACATAGACTTTTTTCACATAAATAAACTTCTTTCACCAACCAGTCATCACAAAGTCAGGCTCATGGAACAATAGAGAGACACGCTGTATTCTTTCCTCATGCATGAGAGAAGCGCCGAGTCACACAAGTTGGCCTTGGCAAAGGCAGCTTGAGCCAGTCATGCTACTGGCCTGGTTCTGTGTTTGGGAGGGAAGGCGGTCTGGCTCCAGCATTCCTTCTAGCTTGTGGGTGGGGGTGTTTCTTTTCAGAGTGAGGATGTGTGTTCACAATGTAGGTCAGTGACATATTGGAGTTGCATTGTTTCCTTGAAAATGTCAACTGGAATGAGTTAGGAACTGGCAGGAAAACACTGATGTTGACTGAGAAGTCTGAAGGGATACAGATCTGCTTTTAGGCTCATGAGAAGTCATTGAAGTAAGGGGTAGAGAAAATCTTAAAAAGGTTTTGACCGGCACAGATCAGAGTTAGAGGAGAAAGAATACATGAGGGCAAGGAGATTTGAGACCAGGTCTTATGAGGAAAGGACATAGGAACTGGGCATATTTAGCCTGGAGAGAAGACACAGATGTGCAGATGCCCAAACTTTTGTTGTGGGCTGAGGCAACTAGAAACAGTGATGATGTCATGGGGAAGCTGCTTTTAACCCCGCTCAAAGGAGTGCTAACCAACTGATAAGAAATAGGGAGTTTCTCGTCAAGAAAAGGGATGAAAAAAGCAGTTCATACAACTTGGTGGGGTCATTGCAGAGGGGATTCCTATCCTGATAGCAGGTCAAACTCAATGACCTTTGAGCTCCAATTATCCATAATTATTTTTTCTTTAAGATTTTTATTTTAGACAGAGTGAGTGTGCACATGTGAGTGGGGGCGGGGAAGGAGAGGGAGAGAGAATCTCGGGCAGACTCCCTGCTGAGCATGGAACCCAACACGCGGTTCCATCCCAGGACCCTGAGATCATGACCTGAGCCGAAATCAAGAGTCAGGCCCTTAACTGACTGAACCACCCAGGTACCCCCCAAGTGTCCATAATTCTATGAAAAAGGAAGAAACAGCTTATATAAACCAAGGGCTACATGGACGATAGTGATACCAACACCACCAACACAATACTGAAGATCTTTTTACTGAGCCTCTGTTAAGTATCAGACACCATCATAATGATTTATGCATATCGTTATATTTTCGACTTTCAAGCCACCATCAGAACTGACTGAGTTCTAATCCTGGCCCTGCCATTTAATGAAGATGTGGTCTCAGGCAGATAATTTTCCTCTCTGAACCTCATGCAATACCAACCCCGCCCTATTGCCAAAAGTATGAAAAGAAATGATACATTAAAGCCCCTGGTACCCTGCCTGGCCTATAGTTGTTACTTAAAAAGTGTTTCTGCCTTCCCATTTCTGTTTAAGCAGGATTTCAGGAAACTGTTGTCCATTCTTGGAGAGAGGCAGGATAGAGCAGAAAATACAGATAAGGTGAAATATGGCAAAGAATCCATTAGAAGAAACATCAGATAATCAGAAACTCCTACAGTGTGTAGCCTAGAGCAGTGATTCTCAAAGTGGAGTTTGCTTGGTCCCCTCTTGAGAAAAAAAAAAATACGGATTTCCAGAACTGCTTATGGAAAATCAAGTGTAGAAAAGAGAAAGAAGTCCTCTGAGGCTTAAGAAATCCTGACTTAAATCTCTAAGAGAGTTGCTCACTGCCCCACCCCTAGCCTCCAATACCCACTTCTCCGTCTTCATGGTTCCCATAACATCCAGTTCAGGACAGAGCCTCCCTGTAGGTATGCTGTGATGTGGGGCAAGCCCACTGAGATATTGATCTCCTCAGCCCTTGGATCAGCAAGTGCTAGAGGCCTTCAAGCATAAGCAGCCTCATCCATATGGCCCAGTGTGCCAGACAGATATTTGCTGTGATTGTTGTATGGTACAAGGAGATAAGGATTCAATTAGAGAAGGAATGGTTTGATCATCAGTAATTAAAATTGTCATAGCATTGCTGAGTAAATTAAAAAAATAAACCCGCCCAGGAGTACCTTGGTTAGAAAGGAATATAAGGAGGGTGGCAGTGACATGAGGACCCAAGGCAAAGAGGATTGCCAGGATATGAGACACTTAACCAGCGCAGCCAGTGTGAGCAAAGGCCACGGGTACAGAGGAATGAGCCCATGGCCTTTTCCTTAGTAAAGGTTTGACTGGAAGACCTCTAAGACCTCTCACTTCTGAACATCTCGGGTTGAACAAAAAAGCCATCCATTCCCTTTGTCTCTGGGTGCAGTGCCTCCGTGCAGAATTGTGAGTGAGCACCATATTCTCCACCTTATACTCTGCTCTGTGTGTCGGAACATCTCTTTTGCATTTTCCCCCTTGAGCTGCTAAACACAGTTTGGCTCTGGCTCAATTCAGTGATCTCACACTATGTTTTCTTTTGCAGCAACAGCGGCAGCTTGACCTCCTGACAATAACCAGCCCCGGTGAGTAGGTGCAGCCGTGCTGCTTTGGCTTTTTCCCTTGTTTCCCAGAGTGATGCCTGGTGGCCTTACCAAATGTAATTCCTGCCCTCCTCCTTTGAGTCCCTGGATGAACAGCTGAACTCTTGGTGCCATGAATAACCCTTCTCCCTCCATCCTCTGCCCCATGGGCAGTTGTTTTGTTCCCTCCCTCCCAGCTCTGTGCTACGTCCTCTTGACTCTGCAGATGACAGGGATGATACTGTGGTGTTGCTGCATATTCCAGGGGCAAGTTCTCCCCAGATCACTCAGTGAACTCAATTGTCAAAGAAGTGTCCTGGTCTCATGAGAAATAAGTTTTGGAATAATGGGGAACAGGGAAACTGCCTGGCAGGGGGCATGGGATGGAGGAAGGATGGCTCATGAGGAGGGACTTGTCTGGGAAAGTGACCAGGTTTGGCCTTTTGTGCTGAGGGTCAGAACATCTCTTGTCTCACACTTGAGGGGAAGGTCAAGTTCCCCAACAAAGCTGTGGCCATGCGATTAAAAGGTCCTTTCTTCCTCCTAAGCCTGGCATCTAGCCTCTAAGCCTGGTTGAGTAGTTTAGTGTTGCCAGAGACGTATTTTATTTTGGTTTGAGAACTTGAGGCAAAACCAGCCAACAAGAGATGCTATTTTGTCTTAGGAGCCAAGAGATGATGATGCTAGCAGGGAAGTGAGCATTCAAGAATGGGTGTGGTGGGTCATCTTCGTCCATTCAAAATATTTAACAGCCCTGGTGATGCCCTGCTGTGCTAGGCATTAGCACTTTGGTTCCTGGACTATGGGAAGATGGCATCCTGGGAGAGGGGCAAGTGTGACAGTGTGGTCACATGGAATGGTCGAGGGCTCTAGGAGTGGCTAATTACTGATAAAATATGGAAGCCATTTCAGTATTTTGGCATCCAATATGGCTGTACCACGTTATCTCTGCCTTTTACCAAGCTTGCCATGCTGTATCTGGGTGTCAGGTGGCTCACTTACAAAGAGGTTGAGAAATTGCCCTCTGCAGGTACTTTCTTAGCACAAACACTAGTTATCTGGTCTCAGTCACTGAGGTATGAAACAGTGACTACAAATGTAAGTTGGATCTACCCAGTTCAGTGACCTTACTGTGTTTCCACCTGATAGAGCTTGGTGAACTTGAGACTTTAGGAGAACAGAGATGAAGTGGTTTGAAAAATGTTTAATCGGTTCTATAGATGAGCTATGTTTAACATATGTGTGATTAACATATGTAGAAATTCCAGGTCATGGGCTAACATAACTAGAATGGCCCACTGGTGTGACCTACCAGTCCCTCCCCACTAAGGTGTTGGTGAAGGACTTTCTTCGTCCTGTCCTGTTTGGTTTCTGCCCTCTATAATGGTGTACTCCACATACACTACCTAGATTGCCTGCTTCCACATTCCAGTCTCGTTTGATCACATCCTGATATGATGCTGGTGTATGAATTGGAGGGAGTTCTCCATATGTCTTCGGACCCTGTTTGGCTGTTCTTTTGTACTAGCTCTTTCTGTTCCTAATTGCTGCTGCACAAATTCAAGCAGAGTAATTGTGACTCTGAGTGTACTCCTTTTGGAGAGCTGTGGAACCGTAAAATGCTAAGCGCTGCCAGAGTTTGGAATGGTTTGTAATTTTACCTACTTTTAGATATGAAAAAAAATAATATCTCTTGGGTCAAAGCTTCTCAGAAGGTGTGTTGTGGCACACTGGTGTACTGCAAGGTGGCTGCCTTTGTGTGATATTGTGAGATGCGCTCTTGTGTACTATTGATCTACTTATCTCTCAGGGACCCAGGTAGGACCTGGGCAGCTGGAGCACCCAAGGTGATAGCCTCACTCCAGTGTGCCAGACAGATATCCATTTGCGCCATGATATGGAAAGGTGAAGAAGCACCATTAGACCGTGTATTATCCGGACAACTCTATTCCATGTCAAAATCACATTCCTTTATTGTTATTGACTGCCGCTCACTTTTAAAGTCCTCCCTATTCCCTGTTTTCAGAAGTTGCAGCAGCTGTCAGGGGGCTCACACCCTCTCTGGGACTGCCGGTGGGAGGTCCTAGCTTGTCTGTGCTCCTCACCAGACCACCCTCAACATAGAGCTGCAGTCTGATGGTGCCACTCCTCATAGACGAGAGCTTTCAGAAACATTCGTTGGCAATTTGGAAGCCTTAATAATCTGTATTATCTTCTTTTCTTATTTTGTTTGTGGGGAATAATTTGGAATATACAGAAAAGAGAAGAAGTAATATGTACAGCCTTTTATTGCCTCCTCCCCACCAAACACCTTGGCTTTATCATACCAACACTGAGCCGTCTATGCCAGAGAGCCCCTATTTAAATTTATATAGTTGAGACTTTTCTATACTCTCACCTGATTGCAACTTTCTCTCTTCACCCTATGAATAACCACTATAATAAATGAGTTTTTTCAATACCTCCATATACAAAAATAAAACCGGTATAACTGGTATTCTTTTACAAATTCCTCTAAGTGATGTCAAACTGTAATGGCATTCCATGACTTTTCTCCTACTCATTATTATATTGTAGAGATTGATTCAGGTAGATATATGTACCTCGAGTTCATTCATTTTAACTGCTATATTAGTATTCCACATATGATTATATCACAATTTATCCATCTTAATTTACTCTATTTCTGGGTTTTTTTTGTAATTGTAAGAAATGCTAATAAGAGCATTTTTGTGCATGTATCCTTATGTAAAACTGTGAGAATTTCTCTAGGACATATAGTTAGGAGATGAATTATTGATTATGTGCATCCTCAAATTTACTACATAATGGCCGATTGTTTTCTAAGGTAGTTGAGCAAATATATACTTCTAGCGGCAAAGTATAAGGGTTTCTGCTTCTTTGAATGCTCAGTACTTAAAGTTCTCAGACTTACAAAATTTTACCTATTATTATGATAAACATGAAGTGATATCCCATTATTTTTATAATATTTGTTTCCCTGGCTACCAATAAGGTTGAGTATCTTTTCATATGTTTATTGACCACTTTGCTTTCTTCTTTGGGGAATTGACTTTTTGTATCCTTTTTCCATTTTCCATTGGGTTGTCATTTCTTTTTATTGATTTATAGTTCTTTATTATTCTGAATATCAATGCTTTGTCATTTATATGCATTGAAAATATCTTCTTTCAGACTATGTCTTGTGTGTGTGTGTTTAAAATTAATAATGTACTTTTACATGGAAGATTAAGAAACTTTAATGGGGTTAAATTAATCAATCTCTTGCTTTACGAGCTTTGCTTTTATGACTTATTTAAGAAATCTTTCTCTACCTGGATATCATTTTCTTCTGTATTTACTGCTAAGAATTGTCAAGTTTTGTGTCATACTTGGGTCTTTATCTCATTTAGCACTGATCTTTGTGCATAATATGACTTAAGGATTTAATTTTTTTGTTTACATATGGATAACCCATTGTCTCAGCACCATACAACTAGTACATCCTTTCTCCCACTTATTGGCAATTACATGTCTGTCATACAGCAATTTTCCTATATACGGAATCTGTTTCTGATCTCTCTGTATTATTCCATTGGTCTGTCATATTTATTCTGCATTAACTCCATGCTGTCTTTATAATAAATCTTAATTTTAGTATTATCTTTATAATTACTAAGGAGACATCCTTTTCCCTTTCCCTTTCGTGGTAATCATTTGGAAACACTGTTACTTGTTTTTTTAAAAAATAAAATCTAATAATCCGTGTATTGTAACAGGTGAATTTATAATCTATTGTATTTATGATAATAAATATAAATATATTTGGATGAATACCTACCACCATATTTGTGCTGTCTACCATTCATTTCCTTTTTTCCCCCCTTGTCCTACCTTTTTGGTATTATGTTTTATATATTACCTGCTTTCTCCCTGCCCCATCTACAGATTTGGATGCTGTTTATTTTGTTTCTAACCTAAACTGGTTACCCTTTGAATATACATTTGATGATTTATTTTCATATAAAATCTGCAGCCTTTGACAAAAATTAGCCTTTGTAATATGCAGAATAAAAGATGGACTGCTGAAGTACCTAGCTGGCTCAGTCAGTAGAGCATGTGACTCGTGGTGTCAGGGTTCTGAGTTGGAGCCCCATGTTGGGGGGAGAGATTACTCAAATAAATAAACTGAAAGAAAATGATACATTATTGTTGAATGGTGCTGAGACAATGGGTTACTCATATGCAAACATATTTTAACCCTTATTGAAATCTGCCCTGCCACCACCTAGTTATTATTATTTAAAGTTAAACTTAGAAGTTAAACTTTTGCAAAAAAGAAAAACAATATTTAGTAATAGCAATGAGCTAATTTACTTCTCCTATGCAGCTTATGGAGTTCTGTGTTCCCCTGCTTTTTATCCCGAGATTTCCTGTGTGACCTTATTAAAGTAAATCCTTTAATAGCTGTTTCGTGAGAGTCCATAGGCAATCCTCTTAATCTCTATATGTCTCTATTTTGACTTCTCTTTGGAATAATAGTTTGGCTAGGTATAAATTTTACTTTGAGAAAGACTTCCCTGTGTACCATGAAGATTTTTAAAAATTTTCCGACATACATAGTTGCTGATGAGAAGTCTTCCATTATTTGTTTTTTTATAATTTATCTTTTTTTGATAGGATACAAGATTGCTTTTTAATCTTAATGTTCTGGTTTTTTCACTTTGATGTATATATGTGTAAATTTATTTCTATTTACCCTGTTTGGTACTCTGAGTATACTTCTACCTGAAAATCTATGCCACTCTTTAATTCTGAGAAGTCATTGGCAAACTTTCTCCTCCAATACTGCTTTTCCCTTATTCTTCAGACTCTCTTCTTCAAGAATTTCCATTAGATGACTGTTGGATTCTCTCAAGTGGCCTTCCATGGCTGTTAACTGATTTTTCATAATTTTTTTATCATTTTTTCTTATTGCACTGATTCTGAGATCCCTACAAGTAACTTGCATTTATAAATTCATTTTTTGACCATGTCTAGTCTAGACTTCTTTCCCTGTCTTTTTCAATATTTCAATGACTACATATTTTTAATTTCCAAGATTTCTAATTTTGTTCATATCCACCTGTTCTTGTTTTATTTCTGCCTATTCTGTTTCATAATTTCTTATTCTGTTTTAATGCCTTCATTTGTTTCTCTGAACATCCTCAATATGCTTATTTTAAAATCTCTGCCTGTTCTATAAAATAAGTTTCATCTGGAGAGAATTCAAGTTATAATTGTTAATTTTGTTTAGTATCATTTTTAGCATTTGATTTCTTCATGCATTTTGAAATTTTAATTTGTAGGATCACTTTGAGGAGGAAGTTTTCTGGTTTTCGCTGTCTTCATCACCGACCCCCTGCCCTGCAAACCCCTACTGTGCTCACATCTCCCTGTGTGGTGTTTTTTCTTGTTAACTTTACCCACATCTCAGTATTGGACCTGGTAAATAATGGGGATATATTGCATGAAGTGACAAAAAGTCATCAGAAGAGGCCGCATTGCTTCTGTTTTCTGTGTCTGTATTCCTCACCTCTCTAGGCCTACAATGCACAGGGCTATCTGCCAGAAACTGTGCAGCAGCCTTCATTTTTTTTTCCTATGCTCATTTCAGGATATGAGAGCCCCACCCTAGGACTCTAAGCAGAAGATCTTATTTCTGATCCTCATCTCCCAGAGTACTTTCAGTCTCTGTTATCCCATAGGAGGCAAACTTTAGCTGTTACTTCCTGCTTCTATGTTCAGATCTCAGCAAACAAGTAGGCTTGAGACAACTTACCTTTCACATTTCTGTACATTTCAGCTTTGGGGGAATATATCTCTTACAACAGAGCCCATATATTTTTTTTCATTTATTTTTTTCATATGTTATTCAATATTACTATTTGATGGAAATGAATAGACTTATTGAAGCATTAACTTATTTAGCCATTTTTTAAAAGACTTTATTTATTTATTTGTTAATGAGAGACACAGAGAGATAGAGAGACAGAGACACAGGCAGAGGAAGAAGCAGGCTCCCTGCGGGGAGCCCCATGTGACACTAGATCCCAGGACCCCAGGATCACAACCTGGGCTTGAAGGCAGACACTCTACCACTGAGCCATCCAGCCGTCCCTTCTTTAGCCATTTTACCCAAAATCTAACTATGGTTTATTCCTTACTTTTTGGTAAGTTTATTCTACAGCCTTTTCAATAAAAGGGAGACAGTATGAAGATTTATTTTTCTCCTATTCAAGTAAAACCCCTAACTACCAGACTGAGAACAGAGGCTGTTATTTTTGCACATGTATATACAAATACATATGTAATTTAAAAGATAAAATTCAAATGATACTGTGTAAACTGTTTTATTTGAATGTAGTATGAACATTTCTCAATGTTATTAAGTATTCCTAAGAAGGAATTTCTTATAGTTGAGAGCATTCTATTATAATTCTACTGTTGTATATCCAATTATACCCAATTATTTAATTATAAATAACAACACAGTGAACATTCTTGTATGCATCTTTTATTATTTCTGTAGGAAAAATATCTAGAATGAGAATTACTGAGGAAAGGTGTACATAGTTTACTAGTCATGACAGGCTACATTACACTGAAGTAACAGTAACATCAAAATTACAGAAGCTTAAAAAACAAAAGCTTATTTCTCAGTTTTAGTATATGTCCCTCATGGATTAGAGTCAGCTCTGCTTTACATCATCTTTAGTGCCCAGACCCAAGCATTCTCTGTTTGGAACATAGCTGGGTATCTTAATTTGGGTTCCCTAAAAAGAAAGCTTTGACATAAAGATTTCAGTGCAAGACATTTAGTTAGGAGATAATCCCAGAGACCTTGGTAGGAAAGGAAGAAGTAATACTGGAAAAAGAAGAAAGCCCAGAAAGATTCATTATCAAGCAAGGTACCCCTAAAGGCAACTGGAACATCATCAAACTGGGGAACCCTGGAAGTCAGTGTGGAAAATGAGCCTCAGAGTTTTCCCTCCAAGAGACAAAGATGTGAGAGTGAGAATGGGTGTGTCAATTCCCTGACACTTCCAGTCTGCTCAAAGTATGGATGTAGCATGTTCCAGTGGCCAAAGAAAGCTCTCAGGATAGAGTTTCAGGTGTTGGCAATTGGAAATTATTCAACATGTGCACACAGAAGTGCCAGAAGAATATGTGAGGTTGCAGCACCTGCTGTATGGGTCATCATGGCAGACGGAAAGGGAGGGATGTGAGCCATGTACTTACTCTTAAAAAATTTTGGAGGGGGTCACTTCTGCCCACATTTCCTTGGCCAAAGCAAGTCATATGACCACTCCTAAATTCAACAGAGTAAAGATGTAGACTCTTCTCACAGGGAAGGGAATGGCAGGGTGGAGAACTAGAATATCTGGCAATGATTCTTTAACCATACCTCCAGAAAGATTTTCATATTCCCACCATCAAGTTAAAAGTGCTGGTCATAGCTTTTAAAAAAATGGTATTTTTGAGCTATAATTCACATGCCATCAAATCCATCCTTTAAATGCATCATTTAGTGGCTTTCCGTATATTCACAGAGTTGTGCAACCATCATCACTAATTCAAGAGCATTATCACTACCCCCAAAAGAAACTCTGTTAACTGTCACTCCTTATTTCTGCCTTCCCCCATTCCCTGGAAACCACAAATCTACTCTCTGTCTTTATAGACTTGCCTATTCTGGACAGTTCATATAAATGGAATCATACAATCTGTGGCCTTTCTTGACTGGATTTTTCCACGTAGCATAATACTTTCAGGTTCATCCATATTGTAACATGTGTCAATACTTCATTCCTTTTTATTGCTGAATAATATTTCATTGTATGAATATACCACAATTTGTTTATCTATGCATCTATTGATGCATATTCCCTTTGTTTCCATTTTTTGTCTATTCCAAAAAATGCTGCTATGGGCATTTGTGTATAAGTCTTTATGTGGATACATGTTTTTAGTCCTCTTAGGGATAGCATTGTTGGGTCATATGGTAAATGTTAGGATATACAGTTTTAGGAACTACCAAACTGTTTCCCAATATAACTGTATCATTTTTCCGTTCTTATCATCAATGTAGTACACATCCAATTTCTCCACAGCCTCTCTGACACTTGTTTTTATCTGTCTCTTGATTATAGTCATCCTAGTGGGTGTGAAGTGGTATCTCGTCATAGTTTTGATTTGCATGTCCCTAATGACTAATGATGTTGAGCATATTTTTATGTGTTTTTTGGCCATTTTTATATCTTCTTTGGAGAAATATTTAGGCAAATTGTTTTTCCTCACTCATTTTAATTAAAGTTATATTTGTCTTTTTATTGTTGAATTGTTAGAGTTTTAAAATATATATTCTCAATACAAGGTCTTTTAACAGGAAGATGATTTGCAAATATTTTTTCCTGTTCCACAGGTTATCTTTTCACCTACTTGATATTCTTTGGAGAAAAAATACTTTTTAATTGTGATGAAGTTCAACTTACTAATATTTTTTCCTTTTGTTACTTATACTTTGGTGTATCTTGGAAAACAATGCCTAACCCAAGGTCACAAAGATGTACCCTTGTGAGTTATTTTTTTTATATGATGCGAGGAAGGAGTCCAACTTACCCCTTTTGAATGTGTTCAGTTTTCCCAGTACCATTTGTTGAAAAGACTGTTTTTTCCCCTGTTGAATTATCTTGGTGCTCTTATCAAATTGTCATAGCTTTTTGATGCTATAGACTAAAGGACAGCATTTAGGAAGTATCTGAATAGTGGCACTCAGCACCAGAGCTGTGTTAAGTACTTTACATATATTTTTCACATAATTTTCCTCACTATTCCATAAGACCAGTATCACCTTTTCTCTTTCACAGATGATAAATGAAGGTGCTGCATAATTATGTGAATTACCCACTTGAACACAGTTAACAAGTGATGGAGTCAGGATTCAAAACCAGATCTGTCTGATTCTAAATCCTTTGCCTTTTCTGCTACTGCTACATATAAATATCCTTTCACTTGTGATATTGGCCCATGGACTCTTCTTTCCCAGACAGGATTTAGGTTGACCCACTTCACTGGGGATAAGGAAAGTCTGGAATGTCCAGGATGTCACAGTCATTGGGGCTTTCCCACTAACTAGACCGTGTCCTGAAAAGACAACTGATTTCCTAAGATACCACAGAAATATACAGAAAAAAAAAATCACCACTAGATTTGTTTCTGATTGCAAATATCCTGGGTTTGGTTTGAGTTTGGGGGAATTTGGAGGGGAGGGTTATTTTTGGTTTTCTGGTTTGTTTGTTTGTTTTTATCCCCTTTAACCTTGTTAAAGCAATACTTAGGTTGAATGGTGATAGACTGGGGATGCTGACCATTACACGACAACTTTGAACTTGGTCTCCAGTTAGAGTCCCACGTGATGTAAACCTTAAACCTAGTGCCTCTGGAAACTAAAGGACTAGGAGAGGCCAAACTAGCCATTGTTATGTGCCTCTGGCCATTTTTTGAGCCAACAGGAGGCCTGTGGAACCAGTCCAGAGTGGCCACGACCAGGAGTGAAGCCAAGCCAGATGACTCCTGGCCTCTCTGCCAGAAGGTTAGCAACACAGTGGATATGCATAGAGCGGATGGTTCCAAAAATGCATGCACATCATTAAAACTACTTTAAAGAGATTTTTAAAGAAGAAAAATAAATTACTCCTAGTCCTACAGCCTTAGCACAATACAAAACCTAATTCTATTTATACATTTTCCCTTTCAGTTCTTGTCTATATGCAGAAACATATTTACATAATTGCAATCACAGTACGTTTTTATATACATCTTTTTTCACTTAACATTATTTCATAAACAATCTTCATGTTGCTATGTAGTTTACATACTTACCATCTTTTTATAATAAGTTTCTCTATTAAAAAATTGCACATGCCCATGGTGCAAATTTTGAAAAACACAGAGAAGTTATAAAGATGAAAATATCAGTTATCTCCCAGAGGCAATCACTGTTTAATATTTTAACACATTTACTTCTTTGCCTTTTTTTCTATGCATGTATAATTTTGTTTTACATAGTTGAGATCATGTAGAATATAAAATTTTATCCTGATTTTGCACTTAATATTACAAGAAAAATATTTCCCCATGCCAATAATGTTGTATATTTAACTTAAATTCTAGTTTCTCGATGTCATGAATAATTTATAAACCTTTGTGTATATATTTTTCCCTACATTTTAGGTTATTGTCTTAAGATAGATTACTAAAGGATTGAATTACTACATCCATGAGCATTTTATGAGCATTTTAAAGGCATACTTATTTTTAAAAGCTCTAGTATCTTCCATCTTTTATATATAGTCTGGTTTATAAAAATCCACATTCTATTGTTGTGCATTCATGTTATTTCCAGATGTTTTCTCTTATAAATAACTCTACCATAAAACTATTTGTAAAAAAGCTTTTTACTTCTTTTATATAAGTTTTTTATCTGGACATTGTAGAAGTAGAATTTATGGGCCAGAGAGCACTAATATGTTTAAGAAATTATCGTGCCTTGTTACCAGTTCATTTTCCAGAAAGTTTATATCAATTAACATTCCCAGCTCCATTCCCCAACCTCCAGCTCTCATGTCAACAAGGGAAAACAATAGCATTGGGTGTCACTCAGAAGATTTATTAAGTAAAGTAATTTTAGTAACATATAAAGAAATATATAAAGGCCAAGAGAAACATGTTTTGTTTATTCTCATGATACCTAAGAGACAAACTGAATGGTATGTTCCTAGGACCTTTGTCCTGGGAAATCTATTACAGATGCCATACCCTAGGACGCAGGTGAGAAGGTTGATGGGAATGGATCAAGGATCCGGGTTTGGGACATCGGGATGTGGGTGGGCTGAGCTCTGGTGAGGGGAATTGGAGGTGGGGAACTCAAAGGCACCACAGCTGATCAGTATAAGGGAAGTCAGATCAGGAAGGAGCTGGTGAGACCTTGGCCATCATACTGGATGCAGGACTTAGGCCTACACAAACTGTATCAAGAAATGAATGGTAAAATAAAGGTACAGGAACTAAATAAGTACAAGTCTTTAATCACAGCCTAAATTAATTTAAATGAAAGATAGGCAATTAATTGGTTCATGTGACTAGATAATCCAGAAATAAGTTGGCCTTTCTGTGCATCTTGATATAGGGCACATAGAACCCAGTCTGTTTTCATCCTTCTCTTAACTCCACTTGCTTGGTGTTGACTCCTTTCCCAGGCCACATGTGGTCTCAAGATGGCTATGGAAGCTGCAAATTTTACATTCTCCCAAATTCTAGTCTAAAAGGAAAACTCAAGAGACTCTCACCCAGAAGTCCCAGTAGAATCTCTGTTGCTTCTCATTTTGTGATTATGTCGTTGTGAACTGACTTTGAAGAAGTACCTGTGTGGAGGGAAATCCACGGTGCTGATTGGCTGAGAGTTGAGTTATAAACACCATCCATGAAATTGGGAGATAAAGTGGGCCCTGGTTTTAATGGCCCAAGATCACATGAATTTTTGCAATGACTATCTCTGTGGCTACATTAAACCAAATATATTAATTATGAGGTCCGAGAGCAGAGCAAGCTTTGATCTGTCCTGCAGCAGACTTCTATTGAAAGAACTAGCCCCAGCTGAGGCTCTATGGCTAGAATCTCTGTGCTGGGAAGGACTCATTACCAGTTAAATAGTATGGACATTTGAATAAAATTCTCTCAAAATATGAACGCAGGATATTTGTCCACTTATTTGTGTCTTTTACAATTTCTTTCATCATTATCTTAAAGGTTACAGTGTACAGATCTCTCACCTCCTTAGGTTAACTCATTCCTAAGTACTTTATTGGTTTTGGTCTTATTATAAATAGGATTGTTTTCTTTATTCCCCTTTAAAATAGTTTGCTGTTGGTGTACAGAAATGTGACTGATTTGTGTATGTCAATTTTGTATCCTGTGACTTAACTGAATTTGTTTTTTAATTCTAAACCGTGTTTTGATGGAGCCTTTAGGATTTTCTGTATATAAGATCATGTTATCTGCAAACAGATACAATTTTATTTCTTCCTTTCCAACTCATATCCCTTTTATGTGTTTTTTTTTTATTATTATTAACTGCTCTGACTAGGACTTCCAGTACTATACTGAATTTGTGTGGTGAGGGTGGGTACCTTTGTCTTATTCCTGATATTAGAGAAAAAGCTATCAACCTTCCACTCTTGAATATGATGTTAGCTGTGGGTTTGTCTCATATGGCTTTACTATGTTTAAGTATATTCTTTGTTTTTAAGGATTTATTTATTTATTTATTTATTTGAGAGAGAGAGAGAGAGCACATGGGAGAGGGAGGAAAGAATCAGACTCCCTGCTGAATGCACAGCTTGATATGGGGCTTAATCTCACAACCCTAAAATCATGACCTGAGCCACCAGGAGCCACAAGGTATATTCTTTTTATACCCAATTTTTTAATAGTCTTTGTCATGTGAGAATGTTGAATTTTATTAAATGTTTTTTTTCTGTATCTATTGAAAGATCATATGATTTTATCCTTCTTTCTATTAATGAGGTATATTATGTTTTTGATTTGCATATGTTGAACCATCCTTGCATCCCAGAGATAAATCCCATTTGATCATGATGTATGATCCTTTTAATGTGCTGTTGAATTCCATTTGCTAGTATTTCGCTGAGAATTTTTACATTTATATTCATTAGGGATATTGGCCTGTAGTTCTCTTTTCTTGTGGTCTCTTTCTCTGGCTTTGGTATCAGGTTAATGTTGGCCTCATTAAATGAATTTGGGAATATTCACTTCTCTTCAATATTTTGCAAGAGTTTGAGATGGATTGGCATTTATTCTTCTTTAAATGTTTGTAGAGTTCACCAGTGAAACCATCTGGTCATGGCCTCTCATCATTGGGAGGTTTTTGATTACTGCTTCAGTCTCCTTAGTCATTATTGGTCTGTTCAGATTTTTTTTGTATCTTTCTGATTCATCCTTGGTAGATTGTATATTTCTAGGGATTTATCAATTTATTGTAGGTTATCCAATTTATTGGCATATAGTTGTTCATAGGTAGAGGTATCTTAATCTGGCAGAAATTAACACAAAAGCAGATTTGTGCTCTGTGTACTTTTTATTCATTTATTTTCCTATTTATTTATTGTACCTGTGTGGAACAGCAGATTATAGGTGAAAGAGCAAGGGATTTTGTATTACATACATATATTATGTGTTCAAATCCTATCTCTTCCACTTAAAGTTGACCTTAGAAAACTCTATTAGCTTTTCTGTGCCTTACTTCCATTTTATCATCTATAAAAGAGCAGAATGATGATAATAATACTTATTAGAATTTTATAGAAGATTGAATATATTATAAAGTGGCTAGGATAGTAAAGTGTATGACCCATAATAGATTTTAAATACTAGTTGTTATTGTGATTGCATTGCTTTGTGACAAATTACCCAAATTTTAGCAGTTTTAAGCAACAGTAAATGTTTATTATCTCACAATTTGTGTGGGTCAGGAATCTACTGAATTGTTTTGGCTCAGAGTCTCTCATAAGGTTGCAGTTAAGATGTCAGCCAAGGCTGTGGTTATCTGAAGACTGGAGAATCAAGATACCTCATTCACATGGATGAGCTGGTGCTGCCTTTTGACAGAAGGCCTCAGTTCCTCACCACATAGACTTCTTTATGGGGCTGTTTAATAGGGCTACTCACAACATGGCAGCTGACTTCCTTCAGAGAGACTAATCCAAGAGAGAGCAAGGTAGATGCTGCAGTGTCTCTTATAATATAGCCTAGGAAGTCATACCCATCATTCTATAACATCCTTTTAGTTACACAAGTTAGCCTATCTGCTGTGGGAGGCAACTGTACAAGGACATGAATGCCAGAAAGTGAGCATCCCTCAGGGGCCATCTTGGAGGCTGGCTATCAAAATGCCGATGATGATGATGATGATGATAATGATCAGTACTATATCTTTCGTTCCTTTCAGACCCACTTACCTATTATTATGCCTTCAAAGATTTTTCCCTTACTCCCAAGATTATGTAAGTATTAGCCTGGCTTTTTGAGATTGGCAAAGGTTTCTGAGAAAACTGAGACTTCTTTAGTTACTGTTTCTTCCATACATAAATAGCCTCATTTGTCCATCTGTGTCTTTCTATCCTAATATAGGCCTAAACTATGAGAACCTTTGCATTGGTTATGAAAGTGAGAAATATTTTTGTCTCAATGGATTAAGACAAGTAAGATCTCTCATTTAGGAAAAGAAGGTTGCATGCCCCAATATCCAGTTCCCAGTTTATAACAGCCCTTTGCACTCTGGTAAATGGGTATCGGGTTGCCACTGAATTGAGGCAAGGTATGATCCAAGTATATGTACTTAAAATTTCCAAAGACAAAGGACACAGTGGCAGGTCATAGAAGGTGGTACACATCTTTCATGCTCTGGTCTAAATTATCATCAATGAGAGTGGTGAGGAGAAGCTTAAGGAATGTGGGAGTTTGTTCTGAGAAAGATTTACTGACCTGCCATTACCAGTATATACTCAGCACTACTGAGATAGAAAAATGAGTCTCTAACCAAAAGAAAAGAAAAAGAAAGAAATTCTAGGTAGCATAAATTTTGAAATTAGTTAAACCAGGGTTCAAATCTTATCTCTACTGTTTACTTTTTATATGATTTTGGATAAAATACAATCTCTCAGAGCTTCAGCTCTCCAATTCCTAAAATGATACTAATAATGATGACCCTATAGAGTTGCTGTGAATATTAGATGAAATAATGTATCTGGCACATATCAGAACTGTGGAAAGCTCATGTTATTATGGGAAGTCCTTCTTTGAGGCTGGTCACCACAGATAACTATTATTTTTCCTCACTAATCTAGCTCCAGCCTACTAGGTCATTCTCTGAAATGCCAGTAGGGTCTGCATTTGGCACTGGCAATGCTGTTTCCTCCAGATGATGGTTGATTCTTTGTCAAATAAATCTGATAAACATCTCTCTAGAAACTGAAAAAATAAGGGAGGGGGGCGGTCAGCCCAACTGAGTTCCATTCTTGGTTGGATGGCTGAATGTCCTTCAAAGTCTGTGTTTGTTTGTTTGTTTGTTTCTGGTAAAAAACTATACACACCACTGGCTTTTTTTAATCACAATGGTGCAAGGAGAATTGGTGGGTTTTAGCTGTTTTTAGGGGAAACAAAACTTGCTTTTTCCAAATCAAGTATCAAGTGTCATTAAATTAGTTTGTGAATTGGGCTCAGATCCATTCTGAGCGGTACATTCGGAAGCATCTCATATCACTTTTACTACACTATCTTAGAGACTTGGGTCAGGTCACAACTCCCTCCTATGCTCTGGTCTCTGTCCACACCTTGTTCCCTAGGGTTAACCAACGGCGGCTGTCTCAAGGAGGAACCACCAAACCATCTTCTCCTCCCCAGAGGCGATAGCAGTAACAATCATAATAACCACCATCACAGCTGGTTTTAATATAGCATGTTACAGTGTCAAAGTGATTTTGCATCCAATACTTTCTTTAAACAACAAAACAACGTTAAGAAGTAGGCATCTTTATCTTAAAGAAACAATAGAATTTGCCTAAATTCACAAAATCTTGTAGTTTTAAAAGTCAGAGCTTGAGCTCAGGTTTTCTGACTCAATGTCCAGTAGACTTCTAACTTCTCAGCTGCCTTCCTAAACACAGGCACTGGTTCATCCAGAGTTTGCAGAGATATTAAAAGAAAACCAAATGTGAGAAGAAGTATTAGGATACATAGTCATGGGGCCTAAAACAAAGGTCTGGATGCAGAAAACTATGTAGAAAGAGTGGAACAAAAGCAGACACAAAACCCCACCTGCCATAGGTAATAAGCTAATTTATTGATCCCGATCCCAACACTTCTTATATCCACTGTGCCTGCCCTTACTTGACCATGAATCTAGAATGATCCTTGGATCTGGCAGGCTACAAGGGGGCTCAGTGGCCTCAGTGGAAGGGATGGGCAGCTGGAATGTCTGGATCCTGGAACCAAGCATGTCATCACTGCCTGTTGAGCTTAGAAATCCAACAATAAGGTTCTCTATAAAAATCCTTCATTTGTTCTCAAAGTATAGTCCCTGAATCACTTGTAACAAAATTATCCAAGGTCTTATTTGATGTTTTAGCTGGTTCATGTTTAGCTGAACCCTAGACCAAAGACCACTGGGAGAGTGCTCTAACTACAGAAGGGGGCTGTGGTGCCAAAAGATAAATATCAAAAAATGTTTTTAAAGAATTATACAGTGATTGAACCAGAAAGGAGGGTCTAGTGTGATTGTCAATCTAGAATAGTGTGGGTCAGTGAAGATGAAGAATGGCAGGTAAACCTGGGCAAGCAAATGAGAGGTAGCCATAGCAGTTCTGCTCAAAGCTTATCCACAGATGGGTAGCAGGGTATAAACTGTCCACAATGAGATAAATAAGAAAATTGAGAGAAAGCATTTAAAAACTTTCAATAGCAATTTGACACTGCTGCAGCATCCATGTTCACATGGATCATCAAAGTCCATCAGTGGACTTTTCCAAAATGTCCGTTTGTGATGGATTATAAATAGACAAGCACCGGTATAGGTGAACTCAGGAAA
Organism: Canis lupus familiaris; assembly: GCF_011100685.1. Taxonomy (NCBI): domain Eukaryota; kingdom Metazoa; phylum Chordata; class Mammalia; order Carnivora; family Canidae; genus Canis; species Canis lupus. The sequence goes on from NC_049236.1 coordinate 12,222,993, forward strand.
CATCAGTCAACAAGTTTGTACAAGTGGTTTAGGTTCATCCAAAATGATAAAGGCCAGTTTTTTTCTAAAGACGTTACGTATTTATTTATTTTGGAGAGAGAGAGTACACGTGAGGGGATGGGGACAGAGGGAGAGGGAGAGAGAAAATCCCAAACAGACTCTGCACTGAGCACAGAGCCCGATGCAGGGATGCATCCCACGACCCCGAGATCATGATCAGACCAAGAGTCAAATGCTTAACTGACTGAGCCACCCGGCACCCCAATAAGGCCAGGTTTTAATCACAAGACCTGGAATATAGCAGGGGCTTAGAAAGATCTTAGAAGTGAAGTTACTAAGAAGGCCATTTTCCTCTTCGTTAACTAAGTCTTGTGATGAGCAATCCCTTCCACCAGCCCAAAGTCTGAAGTACTGCTCCCGCCTGCTTCATTGCTTTCGTTCAACTTCGGCTGCACTGGTCAGGCTCTCAGCCTTTGCAGAAGCTGGGGTTCCCTCCCAGCCTACCTGGAGCCTAAGTGGTGTTTGGTAAAGTTTAAACAACCCCATGTAGGGTGGTTGAAAAGCAATCTCCATTTCTTTTGAATAAGAAGAAGAAAGAAAAGGAAAAAAGACACCTCCCCCTTTCCTCTGCTTGCTCATTAGGATTCCAGGTTACAGTGGTGGTGCCTGGCCACTCTAATTGGATCTGTGCGCACAGAGGTCTGTGCGGCTCCATTGAACGCTGACATTTCTAACTAACTGACCTTTTCAGGACCACTGGTACTCCCATAATGAGTGTGCAGCAGCATTGTGTGGACACAATGCAGCAGACTTCACAGTGCCCAAAGAATGCAGGATCGGATTGAAAACTATTCAGAATTCCCAATCTCGAGTTAGCAAAATGAGAAAATTGGGTCCCAACATTCATCAGCGTGTTATTGTGCAGGTATCGATTTCAATGCCCTTTTATTTCTTTCAGAAAAAAAATGTTGTATTATAGAGGTCTAAATTAACTTTTGTTCTGTTATTTTTCCCCTGTACCTGTAAAAAGGTCAAATACATTCATAAGGCTGAGATAGATTTGTTGGATGGATATAAGCACCAAGATAGCAATCAACCTTCAAATAACCTTTAAGGAGACATGGACTCTTCCATGAACAATAATTGATGTACTCATTAAAGCCATGAAATTCTTCAGGACTCACCTAAAGGAGAATAGTTATAGGTCTACTGGCAAAATATGTCATTAGAACAATGAGATAATGGCCCAGATGTTTGAAATTGTTGTGGTCCATTCGGTGTCACGGAGACAGGAGAGGAACTTCAAAGGCAAGCTAACAAGATGGGAAAGGAGAGCAGTGGTTTTCATACCACCCAGCAAGAACAACATAGGCTGGGCCCGGACAAGAGAGGACATGATTTCTGAGTGCCCCCTGGATCCACAGCAGAAAATTGGAATCTTTCTCTCCCTATAAATACAGAAAGAGCATAATAGATGTATCTGGGCCATTTTCTTCCCTCTGAGAAGCAGAGTACGGGGCATAAGTAGCTACAAGTAGCAGCTTTTCTGATTAGACAGTACCAGCAGCGAGTGGCTGGGTGGTCCTTCCTCCAGAACTCCTCTGAAAATTATACAATTTTCCATTAATGTGTCTAGTCCTGGAGCCAGGCCACCGTATTCTATATTCTGCAAATGTTTATGAGCATAGCTTATGTGCCAAGTTCTGCGCTTGGTACTGAGAAGAATCTGAAAGACCATCTAGTTTCATTTCTGTTGAATTCGATTCAATTCAAGCCAGTAAATATTTCTTAAACATTTATTTTGTGTCAAGAATTAGGAATACAGAGAGAAATAGGACACGATTCTCTATCCCTAAGGCATTTATTAGTCCAGAACTCCCTGTATTCACTTTGAAGATGAGAGAAGGGAACTAATACTGAGGGTCTTGCACACAAAGTGTACTTCACTAGGCCAGGGGCTATGTATTTTATAATTGTCTAAATCCTAATTACTACCATGTGACTGTAAATATTAATACCCCATTGTGAAAAAGAGCAGCTGAGGTTAGAAAGGTTGTGTGATTCATTCAGAGTCACCCAGGTTGTAAATGGCTAAGCATACTGACTACAGTCTGGGCTTTTTTTGCCTCCTTCCTTCATAGAAGGGTCTTCTTTGACCTGATTTCATCTCCTCACACTTGAGCAGAGAAGCTTCTGGTAGAGTAAACCTTTTACTGATAACTTGCATGTGCAAAAGCATAACTACTTTTTATAATTCTGAGAAAAGCATGGCATCGCAATCGATGTTCTCATTCAGTCTGGGTAATTCTTTGGGAATACTTGAAAGCAAATGGATGTAAAGTATATTATCTATTTCAAGACTGAAAAAAAATACATGACACACAGACTGCCACTCACTTATCTCGTACCCATGACATCACTAAATCATCACAGAACTTCTTTATTTCCGTGATTTGAGCTCAGCCTCAAATCAGTTTCAAAATCTCTCTGCAGTAGAATACTGCAGCCACTATTCAAACACTGAGATGGACATCGCACGTGAGCCAAAACCTATCCGCTATACCTGAAACTATCTAACTGCTTCATTTCACATATGAAGCAGATTGAGCGCAGAAAGGAGAAAGGAGTCGCCTAAAGTCAGGAAGTGAATGAGTGGCAGTTAAAGGAATCGTAGACCCCAGCACTTACAGATGCTGGTGGATTATTAGCCAAAAGCCTGAGACAGAGTGTCTAGGTCAGTGGGGAAGTAGGGAGGACTCAGTACTTGCTTCCTCTGATCTCTACCTGTGACTTGTGTCCTGCCCCCCACCATTCATTTGACCTACAAATTTATTGAGCACTTGCCATATGCCTGCATTGAGGAGACTCACAATAAGCTAAACATAGCAGGCCCTCCTTTTGTTAAGTCCACATTGCTGTCCTCGATCACTTCCTAATGGGAGATGGTCAGTTTAGTCTAAATACTGTGCTTGGGGCCTGAGATCCTCTGGTATCTCCCAGATTGTGGATCTCACACTGCTGATAATCAAAGAAGTTGATACCCCTGAAAGTATGGCCAATACCATAATTATTGCCATTTAACAGATGAATAAACTGAGCCACAGAAAGAGCAAGTAACTCACCTAAGGTTTCACAACTAGTAGGTGACAAACGGATCCCAGGCAGTTTGGCCCCAGAGTCTACTCTTAACCACCATGCTCTACTATTTCTCATAGAGGTGCTCTTTACTTGAGAATCTGGAAACTCTCAAAAGGCTGTTGTAGAGGGTGTGGTGCTGACGACTCAGCTACTACTGTGCATCTCAAAGGGTGGGAGGTGATGAACTCTGTGCAAAGGCTTTCACAAGGAGGATGATCAACTCCTCGTGAATTTTCACTTCAAACTTTCTTACCTTCTAACTCCCACTCGTGCAGGCACGTCTCCAGTCCTCTCAGCCTCGTGAGCACACCCGACTCCTTCAAAACAGATGTGCTCCCCACTAGACTCATGCCAGTGTAACCGTGTGCATTCCCTCAGGTTCAGCCTGATGCCCATTGCTATGCGTGTTTGCTCAGTCCTCCCAGGCTCTGGAGGCCGACTGGGTCCCGGGTTGATGAATAAAGTCAAATATAAGTCATTCTATTCCAGGTAGAGCCATGATAGCTATGAACTACATGAGTTAGTCATCCCTCATGGTGACAAGCACTTTTCTCTAGATGATACAGTCTTATCCCCTGCCTGAGAAATACTATTTTGTTTATTAGCGTAGTTTTAGCCTTACTCTTTAGGACCAATCAACCACTCTCCCCATTTATTATTCTGAGAAATATTTAGGTTCTATCTCTTCTGGGGACCAGTCCTTAATACAAGAAAAAACACTAGCTATCAAGGGTTACATTTGTACTACCAAAGGAGAGCCTCATACAATAGCTCTTACATGTTTATTTGCTTACTAAGATTATTTGTTTGTCTGAGTTAGTCTAAGTCTCCCTCTGATAGGAACACAGAGGGAAGAGGATACCAATGGGGGGCAGGATCATAAAGTGCCATCCCATCTTACCACACAGAGACATATTGGACATGCCCCTGCCTGCCTGCCCCGAGAAGGATGCAATCCACGTTAGGTACAAATGTGTAAATGCATATAGTATGATAAAGGTGACAAGTGACAGAAATATAATGTATGGTACAAGTGAGGAGGCAAGGACTATCTCTTTGAAGGCAGGCAGAGAAAGCTTCAAGAGGAGGAAATATCAGTTGGGTCTTGAAGGATACACGGGCATTAACATGGGCAGGAGGGGTGATGAGAGGTTATTCATGTCCTCATTTTACTGCAAAGAGGACAGGGAAGACATAGAGACACCCCAAAAATGGCTGGAGTAATAGGCTATCAGTCTTTGTCTTTCCTGATAGAAGGCATAAGACTTTGAACGTGAGTGATGTGTAAGTTTCAAGAAGAGAGAGTGATCACTGGTGTCAAATGAGATAAGATTTTGAAAGTGTCCATTGATTTAAACCCCGCAGAAGTCACTGTGGAGAAAGGTCGGGGCTGGGGGGTTGGGAATTGGAGGGAGGGAGGCTGGATACCAGCTTGCAGGTGGGTAAGAGAGGTCAGTGGAAAGCGAAGGAGAGATTGCAAGTGTACACTCCACTCTCCCAAAGCTTGGCTGGGAAAGAAAGGAAAGAGGAGCCACAGGACTGAAGGAAACTCTTTAAGTGGGGAGAGACTTGAGCAGGTTAACTGCAGAGTGGGGTTTGGAGGCCGAGGTGGGTGGAGCCAGAGGCGGGTGGACACCCCCACCCACAGAGACCAGCATGGTGGCTGCACGGGGCAGAAGGGGAACAGTGAGCTCTACAGGCTGGAGCCTGTACACAAGGTTTCTCCGGGTTGGTGCACCAACACCAGAAGGTGCGCATAGTTTATGGTGAATGTAACATTGGGTGCGTGTTACCCAGGTGGGGTCAGGAAGAAGCTGAAGGGAATACTGAATCACAGTTTGACACATAGTTTGGTCCGGTCAGCAAGAGAGGAGAGTACTTAGCCCAGAGATTTTCAACTCGGACTCAAGGCAAGTCATTTCACCTCTCCTACGGTTCCCTTGTCTGTAAAGTGAGAAGTTTATACTGGATCGATCCAAGGTGTCTTTTCAGCTGAAACATCCTATGAATCTATCCTTCTATGAAAATCAGAATTTGGGGTTTTCAGCTTCTACTTTGTACGGGGGGTACAATTTTATTATGAACACTCAAAATGGAATATTATATAGTTTTTTGTGTCACGAAATGTTCTTTTGCTTATTTTCCAACCATTTAAAAATACAAAAACTATTTTAGCTCATGGGCCACATAAAAACAGATGGCAGCAGGCCAGATTTGCTTATGGACCATACTTTGCCTCAAGTCTCAAAAGTCTGCCATTGTTTAAATCTGACTTTGATTAGAAGCAAAAAGAGGACTCTTTGAACATAAAACCTCCACTTAAACAATATATTTACATTAAAACACCATTCTTAGAAATTTGTATATCCTTGTAAGCAAAATATCACCTTGTGAAAATTTCAGAAATTGTAAAAAAAAAATTGTTAAAGATTTTATTTGATTATTTTGAGAGAGAGAAAGAGTGCAAGCATGCGCTTGTGTGAGTGAGGAATGGGGCCGAGAGAAACAAAAGGGGGAGAGGCAGAATCCCCACTGAGCTGGGAGCCCCAAGTGGAGCTCTGTCTCATGACCCTGAGGTCATGACCTGAACCAAAAATCAAGAGTCAGACACTTAACCAACTGAGCCAACCAATGACCAACAAGGTCACTTTATTATACATAAAACTTTATTTCCTAAGGTACCCCTGCCGTGGGCAGCGTTTGAAGGTTGGTTGGTTTGTTTGTTAAGCATCTTAATTTTTATGCATACAGTTCAATAGTGTTAAGTATAGTCTCAATGTTGTAAAACAGAGCCCCAGGCTTTTTCATCTTGTAATTCTGAAATGCTATGCCCGTTAAACAACTTCTCTTCTTCCCTTTCCCCAGCCCCTGGTAACTACCATTTTATTTCCTGTACCTATGAATTTGGCTATTTTTGATACCTCACATAAGTGGAATCACATAGTATTTGTCTTTTTGTAAGAGGCTTATTTCACTTAAAATAACGTCCTCAAGGTTCATCCATGTTGCAGCATGTGACAGGATTTCCTTGCTCGAAGGCTGAGCAATATGCTGTTGTAAGTACACACCGCGTTTTATTTATCCACCCATCCATCAACGGACATTCCAGTTGTTTCCACCTCTTGGCGGTTGTAAATCGTGCTGCTATGAACATGGACGTGCAAATATCTCCTCAAGACCCAGTTTTTTGTTCTTTTGGCTATATGCTCAGAAGTGGGATTATTAGATCATACGGTCATTTTATTTTTAATGTTTTGAGGACCCTTCACTCCATGTTGTTTCGTGGTTCTGTTTTCGTCCCTCTGAAAGATATGATAGAATGTAATCCCAGTTTCTCTACTCTTTCTCCTGTCCTTTGACAAATCAGATTTGTGACTGCTCATCGCTTTCTTGAGAGGGACAGTCATCCATGGGAGGACGCGCACCCACGGGACAATCGGGTCAGCCGTAACCATAAGAAACCTGAATGAAAGTCCTGGTCAATGCTAATTGTGTTCGTTTTCATTTCATTGATCACTCTGACTTTAGTTTTTGAAAACTAAGGACACCAAGGACAATGACTTGATGAGATCATCCTCAGTGAAATCCACTCTTCTCTCTTCCCCCAGAAAAAACCAAAAGCCATTTCACAGGATGGGTTTGTCGGAATGATGGGAAATGGGGTGGTAGAGTGAGGGGAGTGCAGGCTGGGAGGGAGAGCGTTTGAGCTGGGAAATTGAAACCTTGAATGCAGAAAAAAGATGTAAATGTTGTTTCCCAGATTTTATAGCTCCCAGATGCCTCCTCTAATTGCATAGCTAACCCCGAGTTTATTAAGTTATTTTCCAGAGTCAAACTCATTTGTATACATGTCAGAATGTAAACTGAATTTAAAAAGTAAGGTCCTTGGATTAGAATTCAGGAATGATAAACAAACTCATTTAGAATGTAAGATTTGCATGTCATTTGCATGTGCCCAAATGCAATTACATGTGCTCTGTAAATATGCATTTCACATTTATTTGTCATGATAGAACAGTATGGAAGAAATTAATTGCTACAGGTTTTTTTTAATATTTAAAGAAAAAATGATGGCTCTTAAAATAGACTCTGCTAGTGCATGATTCAATGTGCAGAAACTGGCAAGAAGAGATAAGGATCCGTCGAAAACCATAAATTCCCACTGCAACATCTGTACTAGTTCATATCGCATGGTTTATGAAGGCCCCTTTTGCCTTCTCCATGGGTATTACCATGGCGTTCTGGAGATTTATCACTGGCCCAGTGCAAGGACAGTTTTACTAGCAAAGCTTTACAAGGGTAGGGGGGCTGCTTCCTCTTTGAAAGTTCAGGATTGAATTGAAATGATATAGCTGCTCCAGCTTTAGAAACTTCCAGACAAGGCAGTCTCCCACATACTTCCAACACTATCTGCAATTTGCTCCTTCTCTCTCATCTTTTACATTTTGTAATGAGACGTAGCTTGAATAACCAAGATACTACCCTTAGATTAAAAGCAAACAAGCAAACATCTTCGAATCAAGAGGCCAGGTACCAGGTGTTAATGCCAACTTGAGCAAGATTTTAATTTTATTTAATTCTTTAGATTAATACACACTTAAACTGGCTTTTTTGTGTATAGCTCTATGAAGTTTAACACAGGCACACCTCTGCATATCCACCACCACAGTCAGGACACAGAACAGTTCCATTACCCCAAGGACTCCCTTGTGGGGTCCTGTTGTAGCCACAGCCTTCCCCCAGCCCTGGCAAGCATGGGACCACTGTAGTTTTGTCTCCTCAAGAATGTCATGAAAATGGAATCATGCATTGGAGACTGGCTTCCTTCACTTCGCTTAGTGCTTTTTTTCTTTTTTTCTTTTCTCTTAATGCTTTTGCAGTTCATCAGAGCTTTGTGTTTATCAATAGCTCGTTCCTTTTCATTACTCTTCACTTGCACAGATGTCCCACCATTTGTTTATACATTCACCATTGAAGGACACCTAGGTTGTTTCCAGTTTGGGCCATCGTGAATAGGGAGGCTCTGAACATTCTTTTCTGGGATTTTGCATGAACATGGTTTTCATTTCTCTAGGTAACTAACCACCTAGCAGTGGATTTCTGAGTCATAAGACAGGTTTGCATTCCGACCGATAACATGTGAGGGTTCCCATTGCTCTACATCCTCACCAGTACTTGAAATCATCAGTATTTCTTTTTTATTTTGCCAGTCTAATAAATCTGTAGCGATATCTTGTTATGGTTTCAGTTTGCATTCCCTGGTATCTAGTGATGTTGAGCAAAGGAAGGCTTCAGATATAGAGGTAATAGATGAATTCATTTCTTAGGCTCCTACACTGTGTTAGGTATCTCACATGCATATTAACTCACTTAAATTTCACAGTCTTATAAGATAGCTATGAATTATTCCACTTTAGAAGCTGGGGAAACCAAGGGTAGGTGAGGGTAACTGCTTTATCCTCTCAGGAAACAGTTACAGAGTATATACTCTGTGCCAGGTGCTCTGCCAGACACTGCTCCACACTAAGATGTCTCTGTCTTTGGCAGTGTTGTCGTTTAATAAGAAAGATTATAAGCATAATGTAAACAAAGAAGTGTTCCGTGTGAGTAGGACACGAGTAGAGTGAGGGGCGAGACCCCCTGGGCTGTAACCGACCATGGTTCAAAAAATATCCTAATGAAAATATGAAAACTGCGAGACCAAGGATAACATGACCCTCTGGAGGAGTCTGGGCTCAAACTGACGTAGACCCATCCTTTCATCTGTGAGGCTGGGAAGCACAAAAGCACGCTCATCATCTGTCCACTTCTCTCTCCTGGATCAGCAGAGAGCAGCCGTGTGCCCTCCGCAGGGTTGGAGGCTGTCTCGCTTTCCTGATCCCAGCCCTGGGCTAGGAGGACTAGTAGTTGGCAAGTGGGGAATGAAGCAAATGCAGGACTCCTATTTGAATACAAATACCCAGAGGCCTAGAAGCCTCCCTGTCACACACCAACTTGGCACCTGTTAAGAGTTATTAAGAGTTATGTGTCCCAACTCAACAAGGCCCCCTCCACCCACCACATGCTGGGTGTCACCTGGAGCAGTGATGTATGGTGTACTGGGAAGAGCACTGTAGGCAGAGTTTGAAGTCTTGAGTTCAAGTCTTATTTCAGTTCTTTCCCATCTCTCTTCTTTCCTGGGCTTCAGCCTGTCCACATACAAAGATAAAGAGGGTAAAACAATGTTCTTTAGCCAACATCCAAATTCATTACCCATTCCTATCTACTCCATTCCTCTAATGTATTTTGAATTTACCCATTATTTTTCATCTCCCCCGTATTTCTCTTTCAGACACCAACTCCCACTCTCACCTGGACTACTTCCTTCAGTAGCCTCCTACTTGGTCTGGCTACTGGCTAATTGTAATTCTTGCCACCATATGGTCCAGTATCCACACATCAGCCAGAGTGACCTTCTAAGAACTAAACTCAGATCATTTCACCCTCCTGATTAAAATTCTTTAATCCTTTCCCATCACTTGAAATCCAAATTATTTTCCATGGCCCACACCCGCCTCCTCTCACATCACTCGATCTCATTCATTGTGCTCCAGCCAAACTGTTGTCCATTTCATTCTTAAGACAAACCAAGCCCTTTTCCATAACTGACTTTCATGGTCATTGTTCTTTTTGTCCACAATGCCACCTTGCCAAGAATGTTTTCTGGCGATTCTATTAAAAACGGCCTTTTCCTGTTTACTTGCTAACACACCATCATATGAATTTCCCTTCATAAAAACATATTATAAACAATAAATACTATTTTATATATATTGTTATTATACAATATTGTCATATACCATAGAATATTACATATTTTATTATCTTTTAACCCCCTGAAGAACAAAGAACTCTCCTGGCATATAGTAGGGGTTTGATAAACATTTGTCAAACGAATAGCTAAGGTCCCTTTAAGCACTGATATTTCTTTTCTTCTTTCCTGAGCTCGTTCTACTCAATTCAATGAACTGGCATACCTCACAAGGTTGTTGTGTCAAATGAGACAAGGCATATTGAGACACTAAATGAAGTTAAGGAATTATTATGAGTATCATCATCATTATCATCAGCCAAGGCATTTCCCCATCTGACACTGATTTTTTATTATTGATTTTTTTTGGTCTCTAGGGGAAACTTCCAATGAGAGATTCTTTTTCTTTTCTTTTGTGCAGCAGACACCTGGCAATGTGTGGTTCATAGCCTGATTCAAGGTGTCACAACTATTTATCATCAAGCTACAGGCTTGCGTATTATTCCAGCAAGTAAGTTTTCAGAATGGATAGTCTTTGGCATTTGAGGGAGAGAGAGGGAGAAATGGATTAGAATCGCAAAATTATTGACCCGCAATGTGTCAGCACCAGATGATCTCTGAAAGATTCGAGAACCCTATGATTTGCAGACTCCTACCATTCCTATCAAACCCAAGGAGGTTTGAGGGCTTCACTGGTGGCTGAGGAGGATTCTGAGGTCCCAAGAAAGGATTTGTGCAAGGTTTTGCAGAAATTTGTAACAGAACCGGGACACGTATCTGGGTCACATCTCCTTTACCCTTGCTCTTTCTGTTGCTTCTCCTAAAGATCTAAATCTATCCATTTTTCTCCACTGCCACCACCTTGGTCCAAAATGTCATGGTCTCTCATCTGAACTACAGTAGCCCCCAACTGGTCTCCATGAGCCTACTTGTCAAACAGCCCATATGATCATTTTAGTGTCTCACTGTTTCCATCTCCATTGACTTAAACCTTCCCACTGGCTTTCCAAAACTTTTGGTATAATCTCTCCAGGCTTGTCTCAGACTCCTGCCCGCCTCCACCATTCTTTCTACACTGGCTTCTTCTAATTCCTAGAACTTACATATTCCCTCTGATTACAAGACTTCTGAACATGTTAGCCCCCCTCTGCCTATGCTGTGCTCTTTTAGTTGATGGCCTGTCAGGGGGGTGGGGGCTGCAAGAGTGGACGCAAGGAGAGGTACAGGGAAACAAAGTTTATTATACTCACAGGTCCTAGAGAGACAGTCACCACAGGCCAAGAAGGGGTCATATGGGAGGCATTGCCAAGGGAGTGGGCTCACCCAAGCAGGTGGGGGCAGGTGGGGAGCAGAGAGTGAAAACCATGGGCAAGTGCCTTTATTGGGGCTGAAGGGGGTACACAAGAAAAGATGTGAGGGGATTTCATTGATGCACTTGGATCTTAGTAGGTCATTGTCGGGGAGGATAAGAAAGGAGAACTTGTGACAAAGGCCCACCTTTCACACTGGTGCATCTGGTCACGTGGGCAGGGTGCTTGGAGCCTGTTTGTGGGGATGTTGAGACAGCAGGAAAATACAAAGTTTTAAAGTTTACAATATAGCTTGGATCAGTGTTGGCCCCATATTTCTTTATTGGAGGAACTTAAAAATAGCATCCTAATTGGAAAGAGAATTCTAGGGTCTTGAAGCTGCATTTTTACATAGCAGCCAATTATTCTTACTAAGATTGTATTTATTTTAAATTGTTTATTTGGAGTTGATGGGGTCTTCGTTAAGATTATGGATGCCTAAATTACCTTGGTGCAAACACTCTCCTAAGCGTTCCTGCTGCTCCCTTCACCCCAATCCTGCCTACATAGCTCAGCACAAGCTTACTGACTCAGGAAAACCCTCCTTGAACCCTAATCTTGGCCAGACTCCTTTCCTACATGCACTCATAGAACACTGCTCTTTCTTTCATAGTACCTATCTCAGAGTGCAATTAAACACATTTCTGTGTGATTATTTAAAGAACAGCTGTCTCTCCCAATAGCCTCTAAGTTCTGTGAGGACAGAGTCCACGTCTGTTTTTGCTGACCATTAGATCTTAGCATCTGGCATCATCCCAGGCACTTGAAAGGTGCTTAATCTTGAATAATAGATAAATCTCAGATGCTGCCTCTGACGGGGGTTCTAAAGGGCATTTGGTTAGGGCATATTGGCTCCATCATCCCAAACCTTACAGAGTGGGCTCACACTCTTATGTTCTCTTAGTAAACTAGAACAATGCTTCCAGGCCCAGATTTCTGAGAAACCCTTTTCAGATTCAAAGCATTTGAGTATATACACATTCATGATTCACCATTCACAGCGAAACTCTGAAGTCCACAATACATGACCACTTTTTATTAAGATAAAGCATTTATTTGAAAACTCCATTATATCAAAACCTGATTACAAAAACATATGACAAAGCTGATAGGCCAGGCTAGTGACCACCAGCACCTCTAAGCTTTCTCTAGAAAACTTAGTCACCCTGAAATCTAACTTTACTTTTATTTATATATATATATATATATTAATTTTTATTTATTTATGATAGTCACACACAGAGAGAGAGAGAGGCAGAGACACAGGCAGAGGGAGAAGCAGGCTCCATGCACCGGGAGCCCGACGTGGGATTCGATCACGGGTCTCCAGGATGGCGCCCTGGGCCAAAGGCAGGCGCTAAACCACTGCGCCACCCAGGGATCCCTATTTTTATATATTTTTAAGATTTTATTCATTTATTCATGAGAGAAACATAGAGAGAGAAGCAGAGACACAGGCAGAGAAGAAGCAGGCTCCACACAGGGAGCCCGACGTGGGACTCGATCCCGGGACTCTGGGATCACGCCCTGAGCCGAAGGCAGACACTCAACTGCTGAGCCACCCAGACGTCCCTGAAATCTGAATTTATAACAATTCTCACCAAGCCAAGAATTGAGAGCCTTATGAAAGTACCACTCAAAGATGTCAAGGTTCATATTATTCTCAACCCAAACTCCAGTTGGAAGTGAGAAGTTTCCTAAATCTCTGTGTTAGTGCACTCAGGCTGCTATAACAAAATATCATAGACTGGGTGGCTTAAACAGCGGGCATTTATTTATCACAGTTCTGGAGCCTAAGAAGACAAAGATCAAGGTGCCCATGAATTGAGTTCCTGATGATGCCCTGTTCCTGTCTTGCAGGTGACTGCCTTCTCTCGTTGTGTTCATATGACAGAGAGAGAGACCACATTCTGGTTCTCCCTCCTCTTATAATGACACTAATCTAATCACGGAGGCCCCAACCCCAGATCTCATCTATATCTAATTACCTGCCAAAGATCTCAAGCTCCCACCTCCAAATACCCTCACATTGGGGGTTAGGGCTTCAGCATATGAATGGGGAGGGCAGACATTCAGTCCATAATATTCTGTTTCTGCCCCCTGCCACCCCAAGTTCTTGTTTCTCTACATGTAAAATATATTCATTCTATTTCAATAGGCCCAAAAGATTTAACCCATTCTAGCATCAACTATAAAGTCAAAACTCTCATCTAAATATCTAACTCAAATATTAATGAAACTCAAGGTTATGATTTATCCTGAGGCCAAATTCCTCTTCAACTATAAACCCATGAAACCAGATAAGTTGCATGTTTTCAAAATGCAGTGGCGAGACAGGTATAGGATAGACGTTCTTATTGCAAAGAGGAGAAATTGGAGAGAAGAAAGAAGTGGCAGGTCCTAAGCAAGTCCAAAACTTAGCAAAGCAAACCCCATTAGATTTTAAGGCTTGACAGTAATCCTCTCTGGTTCAGTGCTGTGCTGTCAGGCCCACTGGGGTGACAATGCCATCCCCATGGCAACCCCACCTTTTTGGCTCTGTGGGGCCCAACTCCATGGCTCTCCATGAAGGCCCTATGCCCAAGGTACTGGGCAGGGACATCTTGGCCTGCCACGATGAAAAAGTGACATCAACCTTTTAAACCAAGGAGGAGCAGGCCTGTCCCCTAGACCTGTGATGGGAATGGCAGCCTCTGATGATCTCTGGGATCTCCTTTGGCATCATTCTTGCATTTTCTTGAGGAATAGAACACATTCACAGCCAATTCACTATGTTTCTACTTTATAAGGCCAAGAAGTCTATCAGTCTTCCTTCACTCCATCTCGCTTTTTCTGTCTCCTTTTTGTCCCAGCTGGTAGTGTGTCTGCTGGAATAATCCCATCTGTATTCCCGGCTTCTGCTGAGTGACTGATTAAGTTCATGAGTTGTACTCATGATCTCTTTATCAGGTGATCATCTAGCTACATCCTTGGTATTCTCTTCCAAAAACACTTTCCTACTTTTTGTTAATATGAACAAGCTGAGAATTTTCCAAATCTTGAATCTACGGTTCTTTTTTACTTAATACTCCCTTCTTCAATTCATCTCTCTCTTCTTATGTGTTTACTTTAGCAGTCAAGAGGAACCAGGCCATTCTTTTATTTTTTTGCTTAGAAATCTCCTCAGCTAAGCATCGAAGTTCATTGCACACAAGTTCTACCTTCCACAAAAGACTAGAACACACTTCAGCTAACTTCTTTGCCGCTTTATAACAGGATCACTTTTCTTCCAGTTTCTAAAAATGTCTTTCTCATTTCTGTCTGAGACCTCACCAGAATCCCCTTTAATGTTCATAATTCTAGTATACACCCCAAAATTCTCGGTTCTAAAGCTGCCTTCACATTTTAAGGTATTTATTACACCAGCACCTCACTTCTCAGTAACAAAATATTTGTATTAGGGTTCTCTAGAGAAACAGAACTCACACACTGTGTGTGGAGGGTGGAGTGTGGTATGTATGTACATGTATAGGTGTGTGTGTGTGTGTGTGTGTGTGTGTACATAAACACACAAAACAGATTTATTTTAAGTAATTGGCTCAGATGGTTTGGAGTCTGAGAAGAAAGTCCCAGGGTCTGCAGGCACCAAGCTGAAGACTCAGGAAAGCCAATGATATAGTTCCAGTCTGAGTTAAAAGGACTGAGAACCCTGAAGAGCAGATGGTGTAAGTCCCAATCTGGGGGGAAAAACAATGTTCCGGCTCAGCAGTTAAACCTAAAGAAAGAAAATTTTCCCTTCATTCAAGCTTTTTGTTCCATCCAGGCCCTCAACAAACCAGATGATGTCCACCCTCATTGAGGAGGACAATCTGCTTTACTCAGTTTACCTATTCAAATGATAATTTCATCCAAATGATAATCTCATCCAGAAATATCCTCACAGACATATGCAGAAATAATGCTTACCCAAATACCTGGGTGCCCCATGGCCCAATGAGTCGACACGTAAAATTAACTATCACAGTATTCTTCCTTTTATCTGCAATAATTTAAGGTCTTCTTTATGCCAGGCTCTGGGCTAGGAACAGGAGAGGTGGGAATACCCAGCCCTGGATCTCAAAATGCTTACAATGTAGTAGGGGAAATTTGTTGGCAACAATATAAAAGAAAAGTAATTGGTACCATTAAAGCAGAACAAACATGGCAACCCGGAAAAGTTCTCTTATTACCTGAGATGGAGTCTAGGCTATACAGAACCCGTGCTGCAGATTCTTCAACTTACTAAAGTACCAAAATGTTTACTTATGCGACTGTGGATCTAGGAGTGCTGTCTAAAAACAGCAACCTCATGTAAGAGCCAGTGAGCTGATGCAGCTCCAGGAGAGAAAAACTCAGCATCTTCCAGAGTCCTCTTGAAGCCTTTTATAGTCTCTCCTTGACCACCTGCCATAGCAAGGGCTTGGAGGAGCAAGGACATTAGTATCAGACACTCCTTGCTTCTTGGTCCTCCTGCTTCCCTTTAACTTTGTGCGTGCAAGTAATGCCTTAATTTCTCTGCTATATTTTCCTTCATTCACAAGATGGTATAACAACTACCCTCAGGATCTTTCTCAGCTAGGATAATGATTCAATGGCCTACCTAACACATTGCCCATCATATAGTAAATCCTTAGCAAATGTGAATATGTCTCACATGTCTCCACTTGTCCCCACTCTGCATCCCTGTATTATCATATATGACTATTGTCAAAACAAGGATTTTCTTGCAGGAATGAGATAATCCTCACTCACCAAAAAGAAACTACTTTTTACTACATAGGTTTATTCATTCAATGAGCTCCTCTTGTTTGCCTATAGTGTATAAGGGAATAGATTTGAATGTAATTCAAAGCCATACCTAACTCATTTCAAAATCTTGTCCAATCCCCAAATGCCTTTTCAAGTCAATCTAACTATTCCATATTAAGTGCTATCATGTGCCGGGCACTGAGTTAGGGGCTGTGCTTCAGAAACAGATGAGACATTTTCCTTGCCTCAAAAATTAGAAAATCAGGGCCTGTGAAAAACTAAATACTACAGCAGAGGTATGTAAAAAGTATAAAGGAGACTCCAGAAATATCCCCTCCCTGACAAAGTAAAGAAAGGCTTTAGAGAGGAAGTAATAGTTGGGCTTCGGCCCAGGAGTAAGATTGATTTACCTTTGTGTTGCACTTGGGATTTTGCAAAATATTTTGGTGAGGCAAGACTTCCTCAGATACAATTTGTCTTGTTCTAGGCCCCAGTGGGAGGGTGGAGCCCCTGACACAGGTGGGAGGATGGAGGAGAGGGACCTTGCTCTGTACCAGCCCAGGCTGCTAGAGAGCCGAGGTGATTTTGCCTGAGGTCACAAAGAAAACTAGTTTATAAACTACACTTTTGCTGTACACCAGTCATTCATGTGGCTCACTCCCTCATGTCATTAACATCTGTACTCAAATTTCCCCTCCTCAGAGACACCTTTGCTGGGCCCCAAACTCTTACCCTACCCTGCTGCATTTTAATTCTTAGCTCTTATCACCACTACCCAGCATAGTATATCCATTTGGTTTTTGTCTCTCTGCCTCACAAGCTTGGGATTTGCATGAAGGCATGGATTTATTTTTTTATTTTATTATTTTTATTTTTTTGCCTCATTCAGTGGGAGTGCTTAGAACAATGTTTGGTACATAGTAGTTTCTCAATAAATATTCGTTGCATAGATGCATGAGTGAATCAACGAATGCTATGATGAACATCCTTGTTTATCTATCTTAATACAATTATCCAATATTTCCTTAGGATCAATCCCCAAAAGCAAAATTGCTGAATGTTGGAGGTATTCATTGATTAGCAGTGATTGGTGTACAGTGAATATTTTATTAACATCTGCTGAGTGACTGAAATTGAATATTTTTCTCTTGACCTGCACCAAATTAACGGATTCCAGGTTTAAATTCTGTCAATATTTAATTGAGCATCTAAACCATTTGTTCATTCATTCATTTATTTATCAGACATTAGCTGCATTATGGATGCAAAATCAATTAGGAAATGATCCCTTGACCTTGAGATGCTCACAGCCTAACGAGGAAGCCAGACAAGTTAACCAATAGTTGGGAATGAGGCCTCCTTTTCTCTACAGACTTTTTCTGGCCTCTGTCACTCATCACATGTGAAACATTAGGCAATCTGCATGGCTGCCCTGAACCTGTTTTCGCATCTGTAAAATGGAGAGAGTTGCAATAACTGTTTCATAGGGCGGTGGGGAAGAAGCACCTGTGAGTGTGCACAGAAGCTTTGGATCCTGCCTGGCACATAACAAGAGTTCTGCAAATGTTAACAATAGACTAGCCCCATCTTAAAAAATGACTGAGGCTCACAAAGGCTAAGCTGTTTGTCTAAGGTAATAGAGATGGAATTTGGATTCACCTCCCCAAATTCCATACCCAGGAACTCCCTGCATTATGAATCTGCTGGCACTGCACCATGTAGACTTCTTTTCTTGGGGACATAACCTTCTCCTGGACTTTGAAATGTGGGCGCCAGGCCTTGAGTTGGGTCCCGAGGCCTTCTGTTGCCCATCCAACCCCTCCCTCCCCACTCTCCTCTTGCCCTTCAAACTATGCTGACAAACCCCCAATTGCAAACCCACATTTAATAATTTTAGGAAAAAAATGTCTTTTGATAATTAAGCTGGTGGAATTTAGAAATCAACAGAACAGTACATTTTCCCAGCAGAGCCAAGAAATTAATTAGGAGCAATTTGCTGTCAGAAACAATTTCCATAATTTTAAGTTAAAAAAAAGCAGAAAATCATTTTTGTGGGTGTTTATTTTTTTCTATGCTTTCCATTCTAAACTGAGTTAACTCCTGGAAAGACAAATCCTTCCAAATACCCTATTTTCTCTTCCTCAAACTCTTCCCTTGAGGAACATTCCTGCCTCTCTCTGACAGGTTATATCCAAGGGTAAAGAGGAATTGTATGAGACAGAGCCCTGTGATGCCCTCTGTCACCCCAGAGAGCAGAACTCATACTTTTTCAGCGGAGTGATTATGAAATGTGCACATCCCTGTCCCACGAGTGTAGGTGGGGGAGAAAGAAATATGATACTTTGGGAAAAGAGTCTGAGAGGAGAGGAACAGAGGTCAGAATACAATGAATGGGCCACTAGGTAGACAGGCCTGCTGGGTAGAGAGGCACTGAGGCACTGTGGCTAACGGCATAGACTCTAAATCTTGAGCCAGATTGCTTGGGATCACATCCAATCTCTGCCCCTTTACTCTGTCCATGTGATATTGGGCAAGTTCTGACTCAGTTTCCTCATAAGATATCACGATGGCTCCCTGAGCTCATATATCAACATGAGGACCACAATACCTGGTATATAGCAGGTGTTTGTGACTGATGCTATGGTGATGATGATAATGTTGATGGGTGGCAGGTACAAAAATCCCTAAAAGAAACTTCTGTTACTGAGCCCATCTTAGACTTGAGTATTCTGGTTCCAGACTCACAATTGGCCAGTACAAAAGAGTTCTTCTATCCCAGTAGCCCTTTATTTTGTGAGGTACCATGCAAAGAGCAGTAGGTGAGATGTTTGTTTTTATGAGATGTTCTCTCTCTCTCTCTCTCTCTCACACACACACACACACACAGAAGTGTGATTAACAACAGTGAAAACACTAAAGTTATCAAATGATTTACCTTTTTTTATCAGATAGAACAAATTTAAGGTTATCTCTGTAGTTTTGTCATTTTTATTTTCTTGCCATTCAAATGTGAGAGGAAAAGAAGGGAGTAGCATTAGAACTGGAGCTGAAGAGCAGATTGTAACTGGCAGTCTGGCATGCCCTGTCATTAGTGACCATTACTATTGCACAATTAGTCAATTCATAGTTCTAGCTAATTATAACTTCTTGTTAAGCACCATTGCCATCTTTTTAGTTTTCTCTAAATCTAGGTGTATTAGTAAGTGAATAACCAATAAGAAGAAACCACTCCAAATATTGAAAACAAAGAGGATGCAATGCAGAGAATAGGTATCAATTAAGAAGCCAAACAGAGAATGGTGAACAAACTCAGAGGTTAGCAACTGCAGGAGGGTTAAAGGGAGGACAGGTGGTATTGGAGCCCAGGAGCTAGAGATACCCAACAAAACCTAGAACTATGACCACATGTCCCTGGAGCCATGGAGGAGACACAACCACTTCTAGAGACACCTCCGTGTGGTTGGGGGGATGCTTTGATTTCTCTCTTCCACTATCTGATGCTTTGGCCAAAGCATCAGACAATCACCCTGGATTTGAACCTAAGCTTCAACACTTACCAGCAGTGCAACCTCCTTGTGGCTCCCCAGCCTCTCTAAAACTTGTGGCTCCATTTGTAAAGTGATTACCCCCCATATGAGGTTTGTCTCATCCCTCAGCCTATGAAAATTTTCCCAGCTGTTGTGATTCTGTGCAGCTAAGATTATCTCCTCCCTGCAGCTGCCCTTAGAGGGCTTCCCAAATAGGAAAGCTTGTAGAACATACCTGTACATAATGGTTACTCAACAGATGATTGTTTATTAGCCTAAAGTGAAGTTAATAATTGCATGGGGCAGTTATCAAGAGCCAGAACATGGAGTCCGACAATCCAAAAGACAGAACAGAGTAAATAGTGGCAGAGAACATGATCATAAGAAACCAGAGCTTTCAATCCATGGGCTTCAAGGGCTTTTCTGCAGCATAGCCAAGGGATGCTGGACTGTGTTTAAAGGCCCATAGCGTGAGAAGCTGGGGAGAGCCAGGATTATTGGCATTAATATCTACAAAGGGCTCGACATGCTATATGACAAACAATAAAAAATTAATTCCCTCCTTACCCCTCTTTCATTCACTTCAACACGCATTTACGAAGCACCTCAACTATATGAAAACCAGTGCTAGGCACTAGGGATAGGGACAAAATACAATGGAGGAGGACATAGAAGCGATCTACTAAAATCACTTCCCTTTGTATTTACAACAGACTTTCTATCAGATAAAAGTATAATACCAATAATATCTTTGAGAGGCAATAAAAGAGATTAATTTCACATAAGAAATCAAAACAATTTTCAGAGAAGAAATTGCATTCGACGAAGACCTTGAAGCACAAGTGAGTCTTAATTGGTAGAGAAGGGAGAGAGAGTGTTCAAGCAGTGGGAACAGCATGTACAGAGGCCTGGAGGTGAAAGTGTGCTGAGCTTATCTGGGGACAGGTAGACATTCCAGTGTGCCTCCTATGGGAATAGGAGAGAGTATGAAGTTATGCAGTGGAAGATGAAGGTGGAGACAACATTAGAGCTGCATCCTTGAGGGCCTCCTTTGGGCCAGAAAATCTCAGTATCTGTGGAGTCTTTTAGAGTCCAGAAGGTTGGGCTCAAATAGGCTATTTTCTGGCAGCAAGTCAGGGAAACACTTAATTCAGAGGAGCAGAACAAAGCTTGAGTTGTAAATTATTCTTCTCCTGCCTAGGCCTTTATTCAGTCTGTTAGCTAGGGAGATTTATAATCGCCAAGTCCCTGGTCTCCTTTTGCTTGATGATGTCTTCTTTCTCTAGCTGTGGGGCCATTTCTAGAAATTTCTTAGCCAGTTCATCTGATCCTTGGACTCTGGAGTCTCACTGAATGAAGCTTACGTCTCTTACCACAGACTTGCTTTTGGTAGGGGTTGGGGTGGTAGACTGGGATTGGAGCCCAGATTTCCGTTTTGCTAATGTATGCCTGTGTTCCAGCCCAGAGTACCAGCTTCAGTACTTCGTGGTGATGGCATGTGGCTTTGACAGTGCTGTGCAATTCAGCAAACTTTTACATCCTTTATCATGTTTAATTCTCCTACCAACCCTGAGAGAATAGCTGCAATTTCCAGCAATCCCATCTTCAAACAATGAGAGGTTGAGGTGTATGATGGGAGCAGAGGCTGGCCTGGAGCAAGTTAAGGGCTGGCTTGTGCAGAGGAGGGTTACCTAAGGAATGATGGAAACTCTCATTATCCAGGACTGTGAGGAAGGAATTGTTCCTTAAAGCTTGGGGCTTGAATGCAGTAAAGGGATCTGTTGTAAGAGAGAGAGTCCCTATCAAATTAAATTGTGGGCAATGGTTGGACAAGGAAGAAGGACTTTGAGATCCAAAACAAAGGTCCTGAACAGAACAGAGGGCCAAGCCACAGACTCTAGAAGCAGGGAAGAAGTCTGTACAGCCTCTCCCTGCTTTCGTACCTTCAGGGTCTCCCTCTCACCCACAGGGGACGGCTCAACGTCCTTAGCAGGGCACTGGAGAATTTGCAGTCTGCCCCAAAGGCTTTTCCATCTTGATCTTGTAGCCATGCTCAGCTTGTCACCGGGCACTTGCATAGACGATCCATCTTGCCACATGGATGTCTTCGCTCATGGAGTGTCCTCAGCAGACACTGCCCTGTCCCCTTGGTTCCTACCTGTTCATTTCTTCATGCACTTCTTCCTTTATTCAGGCAGTGAAGAAAGTGCCTGCCTGCCTGCCTTGTGCAGGGCACTGCTCCAGGCACTGCTCCAGGCACTGAGAATACAATAGAGAGCCTCAAAATCCACCTCTGCCTCTCTGGGCGAGGAGAAAAGCATTGAGCGGTCAAACAAGTATATAAGGCCCATCTGTAATAAGGGAAAGATACGTGCTGTAATAAGATCATCCGCCAGGAGGTCCTGGATAGGTTGCCGCATCAGGGAGGGCTTTTCAGAAGCAGGGTATGGAAGCTGATCCTTGAAGGAAGAAAGTCTCCGATGCCCCTTAGGTCAGTTCAGCGACCAAATCTTTTATAAAGCTGGTTCGAGAGTCAGGTTGGAGTACTGGAAGTCACAGCCCCAGTGAGAAGGCGGGTTGCACTAAAACGGGATCCTTCCTTCCCTCCTGGCCTCCGCAGCAATTCCCAAAATAGGAAGCAAACGGAATTGTTTTTGTGTTCGAAGCTGAAAGTATTTTTGTTTCCCTCCTCCCTCTGCGCTCCCCCTGCCAACGTGCTTCTCACCCGATCGCAGTATTTATGTTTCGAGTCATGAGGCGCCTCACATGCTCATCTCTCATGTGCCAAACATGTGCTGGACACTTGATGTGCATCTTCACAGTAAATCCTTACAGCAGTGTGCTGAAGCCAGCCTTATGGTTCTCATTTTGCAAATGAGGAAACTGAGGCTTGGTGAGGTTGAGCCAGTTGCTAGGTTTACACAGGTAGTAAGTGGCAGGGCTGAGATTCCAGGCCAGCCAGTCACACCCTACTGGTCCTAGCAGTGTAGGAGCACACAATGCACATTTACTTCCTCTCCACCAGTAGCCCCTCAGATGTGAAGACAGCAACTGGCTGATCTCCAGGTCTTCTCTTCTCTAGGCCAGGCTCCCCAGCCTTTAGCTCTTACCCCAAAGATGGCAAGTCCAGAGCCTCCCCCCACCAGTTGTTCCCTTCCCGTGGAGTTCCTGCTTTACTCCTTTGAGAGCAATTCTGGGCCTGTCACTCCCTGAGATAACTCAGCCTCATGTGAGATTCATCCCCCAACCCCACTGACCTGTATGTAAAGGCCAGTATGTCACCATAGCTAATAGAGCCTTGTGTGACTGGCTCCTGTCCACTCCTCCAGTGCTATAGTTCCATGTACCCAGCCATCATCTCCACCCAACACTTTAACTATGAGCTTTCGGGCATCTTCTATTCTCTCTCATCTCTACTCTTCCAAATTGTTTTATCCTTAAAACTTCTTTAAGGATATCTTTATCCTTAAGTCTAGAAGAGCCTTTATTTTTTTTATTTTTTATTTTTTTAAAGATTTTATTTATTCATGAGAGACAGAGAGAGAGAGAGGGAAGGAGAGGGAGAGAGAGACAGAGACACAGGCAGTGAGAGAAGCAGGCTCCATGCAGGGAGCCTGACATGGGACTCGATCTCAGGTCTCCAGGATCACACCCTGGGCTGAAGGCAGGTGCTAAACCACTGAGCCACCCAGGGATCCCCTAGAAGAGCCTTTAATGAACAAACTTCTATTTATGGGAGGTTAGGTCTTCCTAAAGGAAATCTTCTCTGATCCTGTGGACTATAGTGAGAGTTTTTCATCCATGCTCACCCAGCCCCCATGTTTTCTGGGTCCCAGCTCTTGGCATGCTGGATTGTGATTGCCATTTTATATCTGACACCCTTGCTGTGAGCCCTTAAAAGCAGAAAATAGGCTTTCCTGTCATTGTATCCCTGGTGCCTGACATATACTAGGTGTTCAATCAAAACAGGAGTGAGAAAGAAGAAAGAAAGAAAGAAAGAAAGAAAGAAAGAAAGAAAGAAAGAAAGAAAGAAAGAAAGAAAGAAAGAAAGAAAGAAAAGAAAAGAAAAGAAAGAAAAGAAAAGAAAAGAAAAGAAAAGAAAAGAAAAGAAAAAAAAGAAAGAGAAAAGAGGGATAAGAGAGGGGAAAAGGTAGGGAAGGAGGGAGGAACAAAACAGACTCAAAAAAACATGGATCTTGGAGGGCTCACAATCTTGACGCATCTTGGGAGAAGATAACTATCCCGGTGGCTGACAGGTACGCTCCCCTGCATACACACAACTTTTCTGAATGACCACATAGCCCCACCATCCCCTTTCTTTCATATGTTCTTCATAAAAAAATCTATAAATAGTCCCATTCTATAGATGCCAAAATTAAAGCCTAACAATGGTGCCTTTGTTCAGAGATGAAATAAGCAGACTGGGAATTCAAATTATTAATCACTTATTCACTCATTCAACTACTCATTATATATACTTTGGTGCATCTTCTGTTGCTGGGCACTGAGATACAGAAGACTCAGACTTGATTCTTGACCTAGACAAAGTCCAAAAGAATAAAAGGAGAAGTAAAGAAATGTAGTAGTCATGCTCAGGAGAAATGTGTGCAGGGTGTTGCACGAACATCTAGGAGGGAGCAGGAAGCTCTACCTAGAGTAGGAGGCATTGGGGCTGGGCACCAAGCAGCCAAGAAGGGGGAAGTGCATTCTAAGCAGAGGCCTTGGGGAGTGGAGAAGGACAGAACCAGAAAAGGTGATAGGCAGTGACCTGTACCTTTGATCAGTCTTCAGTTTGCCCCAGCTGACCTTTGCCTTGGTGCCTGAGTCTAGCTGACCTCTAGCGTGTGCTGGTCTTCAGGTAGGGCTGGCTTACTTAGCAAGGCGGGCTGGTTAATTATTTGGCACCATGTTCCAGCCTACTGAGCAGGGTCGGACATCACAGAGGGCACCAGAGGTGATAGACAGTGACGGGAAAGCAAAATTGCCTCTTAAGATTTGTCTCCAAGTGTTCCTACTGAGAAACACACTATCAGAAGGAAGGATATCTTTGCTCTATTAATGGATAACCAATGTAGTGAATAGTTACATGTGTTCAAAAACCAAGACTTTGCCCCTCTAGAATCTTGGAAAGTCTGATACCAGAAGAGCTGGTATAGGCAACAAGGGAATTGCCACTGGTTGGGCTAACTCTGGTGCTGATGAGGTGAGGCGGATTCCAGAAAGACCAGTGGGATCACAGGCTGTATTAATAGAAGTCTGATTATAAGAACAGAACCAATACCAATAGATAGATTGATCGATCTATCATCATTGGAGATATTTGTTATAAGGAACTCACTCATGTGATTATGGAGACTGACAAGTGCCGAGATCTTGAGCTGGCAAGCTGCAGACCCAGGAGAGCTGAGGGTATAGTTCTAGTCCAAAGGCAGGTGAGGCAGGCAGCCTCGAGACCCAGCAGCCGATGTCAGTTAGAGTCCGAAGGCAGAGAAAAACAGATGTCCTAACTCAAAGGCAGTCAAGCAGGAAGAGTTCTCTCTTATTTGGGAGATGGGGGTGGGAGGAGTCAGCCTTTTGTTCTATTTAGACCTTCAAATGATTGGATAAGGCCCACCCACATTAGGGAAAACAATCTGCTTTACTTGGTCTATTGATTTAAATGTTAAACTCATCCAAAAACATGCTTTTTTTCAACATCCAATGGAGGCATGGGACTAGAAGGTTTCCAGAGCTCTTGTAAGCCCAGCATGTCTTGCTTCACTTTTGTAGCTTTCACCAGAACAACTGCTCTAGTCCCCATATTGGCCTCTGTACCTTCAATCCCCACCTCTGTCCCCCACAAAGCTATCCCCCAAATCTGTTCCCAAGGTCATGCTATGGCCAGAGAGACTTTCTTGGCACACAGCTCAGAACAATTCCTGCCCCTGCTTAACTCTCTCAATGGCTCCTTCCTGCCCTCAGGACAAATCCTCATCTCTCCATCCTTTCTTAGAGAAGAAGGGCTGCTTTCGACCCGGCATTCAAAGCCCTTCAGAATCTGGCCTGAGGACCCCTTTTTATTACCCCTTTCTTGTGCACCCAGCATTTCAGTCACAATGAAGTACCAGTAATTCCCCAAACAGGTTCTTGCATGTATCTTCTTTGACTTTCCTTCGTTTAGAATGCTTTTTTCTGCCTCTCTGCCTCCTTATCCTTCAGAATCTATTTTGAATGTTACCACCTCCAGGAAGTCCTTACTGATCACTCAGGCCAGTCAAGGAGGCTGCTCTATGCTCCATATTAAGCTCTTTGACATAGTAGGGGAGCTGTCCTTTGCTTCAAAGGCAAAGACAAGCATTTAGTAGTGGGGCCTGCCATACGGACTTGTCATACTTATATCCTGATCAACTGGATCTGTTTACTTCTGTGGTGGATATTGGCCTCCTCACTTCACGGTGTAGAACACAGAGGCTTTGTCAAGTTGCCAATATGACCAACCATTCCTCTGCTTGCTTTTAAAAATGATTCTATCATTATAAAATTAATGCATTTTCATTCAAGAAAAATGTAAAGAGGGACACCAGGGTGGCTCAGTGATTGAGCACTTGCCTTCAGCCCAGGGCATGATCCTGCAGACCTGGGACTGA
The DNA here is from genome assembly GCF_011100685.1 of Canis lupus familiaris. NCBI lineage: Eukaryota > Metazoa > Chordata > Mammalia > Carnivora > Canidae > Canis > Canis lupus. Next base: position 12,249,190 of record NC_049236.1, read on the forward strand.
GTCCCGTGTTGGGCTTCCTGCGTGGAGCCTGCTTCTCCCTCTGCCTGTGTCTCCGCCTCTCTCTGTGTGTCTCTCATGAATAAATAAATAAAATCTTAAAAAAAAAAAAAAAAAAAAGAAAGAAAAACAGGTGAAATGCTCAAAGACTACCACCACTGCCATCCTAATGCATTTACTTTCCAGGCTTTTTTCTAAAAATTTATTTATTTATTGGGTGGGGAGGGGCAGAGGGAGAGATAGAGGGAGCTTCCCAGCAGACTTCATGCAGCATGGAACCCCACACAGGGCTCAATCGCTTACGACCCTGAGATCATGACCTGAGCCAAAACAAGAGTCAGAGCCACCCAGGCGCCCCACCAGACTTTTTTTTCTGTGCATATATTTAAGAGGATGTTGAACTCTGCCTCATTTTGTTTCCTACCCTTCATTTTTGAACACCATGATGTAAAAATTCTCCATGTTAGTATACGGTTCTCCATTACCATTATTCTTAACAGCTGGATAATATTCCATCAAGTTAATGCTTAATAGCTTATTTACCCCATTCTATTGACATTTACGTTACTATTTTTTCACCATATATATTTTTTAAAGACTATGACAGGCATCTCTGTGCATAAAGCATTTCTCTGTGTTTAGAATTTATCCCTTGGGATCAGTGCCCGTGGTTGTTTTTATCTTGCAAAAATCAGGGCCTTGATCTAGGATCTGCCTGTGTTTTCTCTCCCAAATCTTCCAGAACAAAAAAGCAAAAACTGACATCAATGCCGAAAGAGTCACTTAGTCCAGTGTTCAGTGTATGTCCCCTGATTAAGACAGTGTGCCCTTTCTCGAATGTGGCCATAAATATTTGCCTTCAGTGAAGTAGATGCCAAGGAGATAATATTGATTGCAAATTACAGCCCTTGTAATTAACCAATTTGCACAGCTGGAAGATGGAGCTGGTGAAATCATTTGCTTCTGAAGAAGGATGATGTCCTTTCCAAATCTGTCTCTCAGATATGAATTTGGCCTAATCTCTGGAACATTCCTGGTGTGGCTGCAGACCATCGGGTGCTCAAGAAGTCGCCAAGGCTCTGGACAGAAAAGGAATGCCTTGGCTTTTTGCCTGCTACCCACCCAAAATGGGCCCATGTCTCCCAGGTGCCTCTGGAAACACATACACACCCAGGGGGAAGAGTTCCGGGCTGAGGCTGGCACCTCGGTGCTGCCCTCTCTGTGTAACAGTCCCAGGCGAGCCCAAGCTGGGCTTCCGGTCTTGGCTCCAGACGGGTGGGGGCAGCAGAGAGCCAGTCAGTTTGGTCAGCTGGGCTTCTAGCTGGCTGGCCCCCACTGGTGGGAAAGCCCCAGCCCGGCCCTGTGGGAAAGGGAAGAATGTGATCCAGACACATGCAGAAGTGGAATAGGGGTCCAGGTGAATTAGAGAGGAATCCCAATTATCACTAATAGACCCTTTCACTTAGGCACCGTGCCTCAATTTACAAATAGAATGATAGCAAATTATTTTGTTGAATCCTCTCCATAATCACACTCATTTGATAAATGAAGAAACTGAAGTTCAGGAAATTAAATAACTTGCCCAAGTTCACACAGCCCTAAATGGCAAATCTGGGCAACAAACCAGGTCTTCTGACTATGGAGTGACTCGAGTATTTTGAGTATTAGTATCAACTATTTCATCTGACTGTGGAAGTTGGTCAAGTCAACCAAATTCCCTTTTAAATAGACAGGTTGAAGCCTCCTAAACTTAACAGAGCACTATCCCAGGTGACCAGGAATCCTCAGGGACAGGAAATAGTGGCATTCAAAATGTCACATATATGTTGGGGGCCAGGTGAGGAGGGACGCTGGTCCCCAGATCCCAGGAAGCACTTGGGCAAATACCTTTCCAGCCTCAGTTTTCCTATCTGCCACTCATTTTTTTCTCTGTACTCAAACTATTCCCAACTTTTTGTAGTTCCTAGAATAGACCGAGTTCTCTTTCATTTCCAGGCTTCTGCCTATGTTGGTCCCTCTGCCTTAAATGATTTCTCACATCTGTTGGTCTGGTTAATTCTTCTTCATCCTGGCAACCTCTGCGGGCTTTCCCTGAGCCCCTCTTTTCCTGGGCATATTAGGCACATCTGTGCAATTTGCCCAAACCTCCATCTTATCATGTATCACACTATACTACAATGGCTTTTTCTTTTATTAGACTGTGGGCTCTTTACTGACAGAACCATATTTTATTAATCTCTCTGTTGGGTACATAGTTGGTGTTCAGATACATGTTGAATGCCTGCATGCATGTGTGAAGAAACATCTTCCATGCTGCAAAAGTCCAAAGGTGCCAGAGGTTTCATGCTTATTGATTATAGGGACCAGCTCTTATAACCAACTAGTAGAATGAATACTGATTCCTAACGCTTGGGGTTGCAGCCTAGCAAAGGTGGACACCTTGCCTTCTCTTTAGAAGTGGTTTCCTGCCTGAGTGTCCATATGGTTAAAAGGTGCTTCACACACTATTATACCTCATGTAACAGAGTCACAGTCCTTACCTCATTCCCATAAATGTCTGAATGTAAAGTCTAGGCCCCTCCGCAGTTCTATTTGAGCTTCTTTTTAGATTGACTTGGCAAAGAAAATCTGGTTGTTCAGCCACAAAGTCACGGTCTTGGATTTGATCAAGGCACTTCAAATTTTCCCTGCCCACCCAAAAAGCAGCTGTTTCAAAGGTTGCCTCCTTTGCTTAACTTATGTGCAAACTCCCCCTACCCAACCATTGCTACCCTGACACAAGCATTTAATAAAGCAAATTCCATAAAACCACAGAACTGACCACATTCTCTCTCCCTTTCTTCCCTCTCTCCTACTTTCCTTCCTCCTTCCCCCTTCCCTGTCATTCTCTGTTTCTTGTTCTCTCTCTCTCTCTCTCCCCCCCTCCCCAGCACATATACACTCTACAGCTCTTCAATGAGTAGCTGAAACCTACCCATGTTTTATTTAGTTCGAGCAGCTAATGCCAGAACAAAGGTAATGAAATATATTAATTATATTAAAGATGTTTCAGAGAACCAGTATTTGCTTTCAGAAAGAGAGAGCATATCTGACTCTGAGCAGAGATGATAGCAACAGGCAGATGATTAACAGCTAATAATATTAGTGTTGTAATTAGAATTGCCTTGAACTCTTAACCTATCTGCTTCTCTGATTTCTAGGTCCATAGTCTGAACAATAAGATGGTTATTTTCTTTTTTTTTTCCCATTATTGATGTGCCTGGATGTTCAGAATATATTCTTTCTCAAATAAATATTACTGAGTGCTCTCATTTATTGTTCATCTGTTGTATGCCAGGTGCTCTATAGGCAGTAAAGGTACAAGGAAGGACAGAGCCATGGACTCGAACCCTTGAGGATTTAAATACAGTTTATTCTCTCAAAGGCCTTACCTGGTAGAATTATTACCCTCATCTTTACAAACGAGGAATGAGGCTGAGGAGGGTGAAGTGACTGGATGAAAGCCACTCAGCTTGTAAGTAGCTAAGCACAGATTAAAAATGAATTGTTTGGGGAACCCTGGGTGGCGCAGTGGTTTAGCGCCTGCCTTTGGCCCAGGGCGCGATCCTGGAGACCTGGGATCGAGTCCCACGTCGGGCTCCCGGTGCGTGGAGCCTGCTTCTCCCTCTGCCTGTGTCTCTGCCTCTCTCTCTCTCTGTGTGACTATCATAAATAAATAAAAATTTAAAAAAATAATTTAAAAAAATAAAAATGAATTGTTTGACTCCAGTTGATGTTCTTTCTAATATGCCACAGTGCTCTACAAATGATGGTGATTGCTGTTACCCTGGAAGCTCAAACCTCCCCACCCTTGACTCTCTGTGACTCAACTCACAGTTCTTCTGTTCAAGAGTGAAGAAAAAGGGGAAGGAGGAATGTGATTGAACAAGAGGTCAAAATACTCTAGTTGGCTGTTTGGGAAAGACCATAATCATTTAAATGTCTGCATTTAGAGTCCCAATAAAAGTAGCAAACTTGCAGAGCTCAGTGATGGAAAAAAAATCAAGCAGGTAGTTCTTAGATATGCTCACTAGAGTAAATGGCATCAAGGAAGTCTAGACTCTTGGCTGGGGTTCAAGAGAAGAGCAGAGAGATTCTAAATCCCAAGGAGGAGGTTGGCAGGGAACTGGGGATAATCAGTCTTTGGCTAAAACTAGTAGAAGACAATATTGCTGAAGGTCTTGTTGAGATAATATCAGGATAGCATTTGACCAGGGGACTCAAAATACCCAGATCCAGCCTCATCACAGCCAACTCTCCCTGAGGCAAATATATTCACAAGGAAGGAAAAGTTAGTTATTATTACCTGGGACTTGGGCTGTAAATCTCAATGCAGAACTCCTGTGAGCTGAACCAAATAAAAATGTGAGTTCTTTTATCCCAAGCTTATGATGTTCAAATTGTCTAGGAAAAAAATAAAAACAAAAAAAACAAAAAAAAACCCAATTCCCAAGTCCTCTTCTGCCCAAAATGTCCCCATCAGAGCCAGAGGGAAAGGAGCAAAGAAGTCCACACAAGGAAGGGTAGTAACTCTAGTGCTAGGACACACCTCTCCCAATTCTGCTCCATGACCAGTTATTCCTTTCCACCAAAGCTCCAAGGGAGGGAAGTACATAAAGTGTGACCCATCAGAAGTAAAGTAGAACCTTATTTGTGCTGGAGTTTGGGGCCCAAACCCTACTGCAGAGAGCCCTGGAAATCAGGATGTGGATCTGGTAAAGAGTAAATGAGAAAACATGTGGAGCTTATACCATCGAACCTCAGCTTCCTTTAAAAGGGGCCAACCTCTTCTTTGGGTTCTAGAATCTCTTTGCTCTTCTCTTGAACCCCAGCCAAGAGTCCTGATCTTCCTAATGCCATGTGCTTGTTAATCTGGGCTTCTGAGAACTAGTTGCTCAGTCTCATCATCACTGAACTCTGCTTGTGAACTGAGGGGTTTTTGTTTTTGTTTTTATTTTATTTTGGTTTTCTGCTAGTTCATCTCCCAAGCCTGCCTATCTCTCTACAGCAATCTGACACTACTCCTTCTTTACATACCTAATTCCTTTTCTTTTTCAGCTGACATTACCTTCTTCTAGAAACGTTTCCTGCCACAGTCCTTCCTGTTCCTACCTTCTCTGGCTCCAGGCTGGGTTAGGTGCCTTTCTGCCTCCATTGTCCCTTGGCTTCCTTCTCTCACAGCACTTACCACTCCATATTATTTTTAAGTTTACATGAATGTTTTTCCCCAACAAAATCCTTAGTGGCAGGGAATGTATATGATTCATTTTGTTTCCTCAGCTTCTAACCCAAGATCTGGCATAGAACAGGGAATGTTTGATGAAAAAGTAAATTAAGAAATCATAAATTTGTCTGGGTCCAGTGTAGTAGTATCTGGGGGTGGGGGGCATAAAAAGGAATGTCTGATCCAGAGTCCTTGTTGTGAATGAAGATGAACCTCCTAACCTACATCTTCCTTCTGTTCATCATAACCCATAGCCACCAAAATTGCTGTTCATCCTAAAATCACATCCAGTCAATCGGAGAAGGGCAAACATTATATGGTCTCATTCATTTGGGGAATATACAAAATAGTGAAAGGAAATAAAGGGGAAAGGAGAAAAAATGAGTGGGAAATATCAGAGAGAGAGACAGAACATGAGAGACTCCTAACTCTGGGAAACCAACAAGGGGTGGTGGAAAGGGAGGTGGTCGGGGGGTGGGGGTGACTGGGTGATGGGCATTAAGGGGGGCACTTGATGGGATGAGCACTGGGGGTTATGCTATATGTTGGCAAATTGAACACCAATAAAAAAATTTTTTTTAAATCATATCTAACCTCTTTCCCTAGGGTACCATGTGCATTCCCATTCCTAACTCTAACTTTTTTTGCTTCCTCTGGGCAACTCTTAGCCTTGGGAAACCCTGCTTCTATCCTCACTCATCCCTTTGAAACATTTCTCCATTTCAATGCCCTCAAAAGCAATTCCTCTCCTACAAGGCCCCAGCCACACAAGAGGATCCACACTTACTTTCAGACTGAGCCTCAGATAGTAGCCTCTCGTCTCTTTCCCTGGCCATGCTGCCCTCACTTCCAGACAGACTTTGCTCGGTTTCTGCCTGAGTTTCCAAGTTACCTCCCAGTCACCCAGCCCCCGTATAAGCCTTTGTTGAAGGGCTCCTTGTCTTTCATTTCAGACATTCTCGGCCTTTCAGATCTCCTCAGGTGTCAGAAAGAGCCATTCCCTGGACACTGCTGAGTCAACTCCTCTAGTAGAAGTCTCTAACATCAGATCCCACCCACTCCCCAGCTGCTTCATCCGACACAGCAAAATGTGCTTTTCTAAATAAGCCTCTAAATGGCACTGTAATGAAGAAAGCTGAACCTCAGCCAGAGACCAAAGTAGTCAGGACAGGACAGAACCAAGAAGACGCTAAGTAACAACAAGGGATCCCAGAACAGAAACCAGAGAAGAGAGGGATTTAAACAAAAGTAGAGGAAGATTTGAATCAAATTTTCAAGAGCAGGAAGTACCGATCCAAGTTGTCCATTGAATTTTCAATAAATGTAGAAAGGTAGAGTGAGGATCAGATCTCTTAGACACTGAATGGCAGATCAGAACATTTTAATTTGATACAGCTGGAAACAGGAAGCCATTGTAGATGCTTGAACAAAGTTGCCCAGGAACATGGAGAAGGCACAGACTGGAATTTAGGAAACCCAAGTCTGAGCTTCTGGCTTTGTCACCAGAGGGCTGGTGGCTATAGATACCTCTCTTCCCCAGCCTGTCCCAGGAAAATTATGTACCAGTGTTGAGTGGTCTTAGAAGTCCCTCTCAGCTCCTGGACTTCATAGCACAGACAGGTTTGACCTGAAGAACTTGAGCTTTCCCCCATCTAGCATTGAGCCCCCCCTGCCCATTCCTAGTCTGCTGATGATCAGGGCTCTAGAGGGTTACCTCTTGCATCTCATCTGTTGGAACACAGCTCAAGAGAGAGGAATGCTCCTGCCACATGTGCTCTTGTTTATACTTGATGCTTTCCAGAGAGCTGAGGAGAGGAGGGAGGGAAGGAGGGCCTCCTTGCAGGATCGGTTACAAGTGTTATTGTCCTAGAGCATATGCAGGGACTGGGCCCAGGCACAGCAGACAATCAGCATGGGGGAAAACTTGGGCCTTTTGCCAACCAGAATCCTCCAAAGGTCAAATTAGCATCTTGGAATTTAAAAGAGAAACAAGTAAAATGAACTAAGCAAGCAGAGCAGATCTGAACCGGTTGCCCCAGATGGGTGAATACAACTAGGCCATATCTTGGCCATTTGTGTTAGTATAGTTTGGACTGGGCTGTTGGAACAGATAAACTCTAAAATCTCACTAGCCCATCATAGCAAAGGTCATTTATTTGTTGAACACTAACAAATTTTGCAAACCTGAAATTCAGGAAAAAATGAACATGGCTTCCCTTCACCGAGTGCCTATTATGTGCCAGGACTATGCTATATACTTTATATGAACGATGCTTTTCTTCCACATGAAGAAATGGGAAGCTCAGAGAGGTGACATGACTAACGTCAGCTCACTAACAAGTGGCAGAACTGGGTGCTGAAACCCATTGCTATCTAGCCACACGCCTGTGCTCTTTCCCTGACTCTACGCTTCCTCCCCCAACGGCCCTCTTCCTCGCCCACATCATTCAGGCGCATCTTCTGAGGGAGAGAATGAGGAAAGGAAATCATCTGGCAAATGACCTAAGGAAGATCTTTTCAAAGGAATGATCTGCTCTGTTCTTTCAGCCTGGCCACTGTCAACAGTGCAAGGACTGCACAGCCCTCTATTGCGTACTTGTCTCCCTAGATCATAAGGATCTTAAGGCCTCGGGACCTAAGGGCCACATGTCCCCAGCTGCTAGCACCAAGCCTGGCACAGTGCCCAGAGAATGTTTGTTCATTGGTTAAATGAATGAGAGAGTGAATTCATTCAATTTTTGACGATTTTGAGGAGTCTCCAGATGAATGGTTGCAATCACCTCATAAATCCCTAAGGAAAAAGTCCACATTCTATTGCTTCTTAGATTTCCTGCATTTAACATAAAAACAAGCATAGATTAGCTCTTTCTACCACCCTCAGTCACCGAAAAGTGGACCCTATTCCTGTGCCAGGAGAATAAAGCTGGAACAACAGGGGGGAAGTGAATTTAGGGGATATTTGCAAGGTTGCAACAAGAGGACTTATTAGCCATCAAGATGTCAGAGGTAAGGGAAGAAATACACAGAAGAGGCACAAGCGTACCTACCTTCAGAAGTGACCTCAGGCCCCTGGGAGCTATTTGGATTGTGAGCAGAGAGCGTGTAACTGATGTTTCAGACCACCTCAGCCTGTGGGCACAAATGGGGTCCCATTCATGGTAATCACCTGTGATTTGCTGGCCCCCACCTGCTAATGCAGGACGCCAGCCTCCTTCAAAGTCTTGCTTAGTTATTTCTGGAAGTCTCCAAGCGGCCTCACACGTAAGCTTACAAAGGATGTCCTCTGCTTCTACATGCTATCTACAATGTTGCTTCTTTCCTGCTCAGCCTCTCCCAGGAGGTTCCCTGCTTCCTGCTTCCTGTAATTGAGAGTGCTCCACCCTAGTCTGTCCCAACAGCCACCAGGAGAAATCTAATGACCCTACCAAAGGTATTTCCTGCTTATGATATCAAGCTTCCAGGACAAGAAATACTACAGCAACCAAAGCTGCAGTCTTTTAGTCCAAAAACTAGGAAAATGTTCGTTTCCCCCACTCTACCTTCACAGCTCTGTGGCCTTTTTAGAAACAGCTCTATCTGCAACCCTCCCTCCCTGGGGCAGACACAGGTCCATAGGTCACATACCCCACTGCCACCCTTGTCCTCCCCTAAAGTAGGCTGGTACATGTCTCCTCTGGGCTAATGTAGGCCAAGGATCTGCATGTGATGAGACCTCTGCAAGAGCCTGCTCCAGCCATCCTTCATAAAAGGCAAGAGCTGGGAACCCCTCCTCTAAAGGACGAATAAAGTGACCTCTGTTACTCATTCTGAAATTGTATTGTCCAAATCTTAGTCTGGATATTTTCCTCCAGATGCTTTTGTTAAACATTTGCCAGATTCCAAACATGATGAAAAGAGCTTTCTGTGAAGGGCTTCATTTAGTCCTTACCTCGGCCATATGATCTAGGAGCTATTACCGCCTTCTACAGGTCCAGGGAAGGAAAGTGCCTGACCCAGGCTGGCCAGCTGTGGCACACTCACTCCCCTTCGCCCTGACTCCCTGGCCGCAGCCTCCACCAGGAGCCTGTACTGTCTTGTTTCTTGCCCTTCCTGATTGCTACCCTCACCATTCACTCTCCCTCTTCTTTTTCTGCTTCACCCATCAGATCTGACACCCACCATATCTTTCCAGCTGTGCTCTCAGCCACTGGACAAGAATCTGATTTCCTCCTCTGTCCTGATCCACATACAGGCTTCGGCCTTCTTTCCCTGCGACTCTTTAGCTCTGGCCCTGCCTCAGGAGTGACATTTTCATCCACCTTTCCCTGGCCTTGAAAGTTAAATTCGACAGCCTTTTTATGTGCTATGTACCCTTCAGAAGCATCTTAACATCTCTGGGCCTCAGTCTAGTTGATTGCAAATCATGGGTGATAATATCTGTCTTGGAGGTTTATTGTAGGAAGTAAGTATGACAAAATATTTAAGGTACCCGGAATGATGCCTGACCACAGTAAATGTAAAGCAAAGAAAGTGCCCAAGAAGAACTGATGTTTGTTAAACACTTAACACATGTTCTGCTAAGTGCTTTCTTGGGTTTATCTCATACAATCCTCTCCTCAGCCTTATGCAGCAGACACAGTTTACAGATGTGGAAATTGATACCAGAATAGATTAGAGGACTTGCCCAAGGTCTCAGACCTTGAAAGTGGCAAGTCTCAGAGGTGAAGTAGATCCTCATATTTAATGACTCGCTGTCTTATCTTGCTTGGCACAAAGCAGACCCTCTGCAAATGGGGTTGTTGGGCTGCCCTTTCAAATAAATGGCCTAAAAAAAAAAAAAAACAAATAAATGGCCTAATGAATGCATTTTCCTTCTCTTCCTTTTGTGCCATTGCCTGCCACACCCATTCTCTGCCCCAAGACTTGTCCTCTGCCCCCAGAAATGTACCATATTGCAGCCTTCCCTGGGTAAGACAAAGCCCAGTCCTGACCAGCCCCATCCCCGGCTGTGTTCCTTGGCCAAGAACAGTGCAGAGAGAGATCCTTTCACCACTGAGGCTTGCCAACAGAGCACTCCTGCTGAGCCAGGGCCTCTTGCCAAGTAACTTTCCCTGTCCCTCTGATATGCAGATGTGTGCAAGAATTCTGCACATCTGCATAGAGAGCATCCAAAAGCTGTGACTTGGCTGAAAAGAAGGAAAATGTGAGTGTCAACTCTGGAGGAACAGCTCCTCCAGAGAGGCCAGTCAGGGGAGGACAGCAGATTAGGGCTAGGAACAGTCAGCTCAGAGTAGACGAAGAGTGGAGAAACAGCACTGTCCACCCCAACTTCCATCTCACAGGAGGGCGGGTGCAGTCTCATGGATACCACTGGCTCACCCAGCAGATGTCCCCACCTTGTGAGGGTATCACATTGGCCTCTCATAAGTAAGGTGCAGGTAGAGGGCGTGTCAGGGACCGCTTCCCAGAAGAGGTGATGTCTGAGTCAGTCTCGAAGACATGTGATCAAGTGAGGAACTTACTCTGTGCTGACAGCGCCAGGGCGCCGCTGAGTAGAGGAGCAGGTGCTCTCGGGTAAGCGCTAGTACTTACGCAGGCCTGCGGACACACACCTTCTGAGATGGCCACCAGGCTGGTTGGGAACAGTTTCCGGGTAGCACTCTGCTCTTCCTGCTATAATCCAAGGCCTTCCTTCTCCAGCGGTGTTTCCGGCTTCCTGTAAGGCCTTGGCAAAAACTTCCTCAGAATCAGCTCCTTTGCTCCCGTTACTTTAAAACCTCCTTCTCTCTTACTGAATGGCATGGGAAGCCAGAGAAAGGGGAACTCACCAGGGCCTCTCGAGCTCACCTTTGCTCTTGGTGCCCTTACACTCATCCCCATGGAGCCTTGTGCTGGGGACAAGGGAAGAGCAGGCTTCTGGTTGGAGGGAGTGAGGATTCTGCTCAGGGAAAAGCTGACTTGGTGAAAGGAACAGCATCATTGTCTTCAATCTCTACAGATGCATCTGAGGGCAGAACAAAGATTAATGTAGGAATACTGGGAGTAGGAAGATTGCTCAATGTATGAGGCTCTTTGCCAAGTCAAAGCTGCCCATGAGTGGGATTAGCTGCCTTGAGAAGTAGTGAGCTCCCCGTCCCTGCTGAAGTATGTGGGGTCGAGACCACAGCTTATTAGGTGGGGAGGATGTAGTAGTAGAGCCTCAGACTCCAGGTCACATCTTCTTGCCTTGCTCTACCATCTTCACATGGGAAGTAACTTAGCACCGGGGGGCTGTTCGGGCCTCTAAGAGTACAGGGATTTGCATTTCCAAGGTTATGAAGAAAGACGTGTAGTAAGTATGTATATGGGCGTCCAGGATGTGAAATATGTGATTATTTGCAGAACCTAATCTCATACCTCCCTATCCTTGTTGAACTGAATATTGCAAAAATATTCTCATTCGTATTTGGAATGGTATGTTTCTAGGCAATCATCATTCTGAATACTCATTCCAGCCAGGAGACGACCTGAATATTGAATAGAATAAAAATGTATATATTAGATTACTTATTCAAATGCCTATCTGGCAGTTTGGATAGAATTAAGCAACAGTCCAATCTGGCTGTTGTTTTATGCATGGGATGTCAAAGCTAAACAGCCCTTAGAGAATATTCTCTCATTCTTTCTCTGCACACAGCCTCACCATCCTGCCTTGTTCACAGATGGGGAAATAGGCAGAGAGAGTGGGACATACAGCCTGGAAATGAGAGATCTGGGACCAGTAGCTACCATTTAGTGACCAGGCAAGGTAATATTGTCCCCCCCCCCCTGGTTGAAGGAGACAACTGAAGCTCAGTGCAGTTACTTGACCCATATAGAGTCATGTGGCTAGGCAGGGCCAGAGTTGCCTGCATCCCAGGCCACTGTCCTTTTGCATCACCTCACGGGGTCCCGAATGCAGCCAGACAGAGTGCTTTCCTGCTTCCATGCCACCGGCAGACTCTCTGCCAGGCTATGAAGTCTTGGGGAGCGAGGATGTTAGCCCTGGTCTATAGTTGGGGAAATTCCACTGAATGTTCGGAACTACCTTTTAGGTCTCTCCCACCAGGGAGTCGGCCACACTGCCGTTCTCCCCTACATGCTCTAAAAGCTCTGTATGACACCCAGCAGGAATGTCTTGTTCTGCGATCACAATCACAAAAATCAATAACCCAAATTTGCCTTCCAAAATGAACCCAATAATCCTTTAGATGGAATATGCTTGCTCTGAAGCTTGCTCAGGTGTATCACCCCTGAGAAGACTGCCCTGGGTCTCCCTACTCCAGACCCCAGGGCCCTGTGCACATGATATCCCCCCCCCCCCCCCCCACTAAATCATGAGTACTTTAAACAGGAACCACCTCTGATTGTTTTCTACATTTCCAGCATGGGGCCTGGTGCCCCACAGGTGTCTGGAAAGATTTGCTGAGCAAATGGTTGGCTCTTGGAGCAGTATCACTGCAGGGTAAGAACTTGAGAGGGAGGGACTCTTCCCCCCTCCCCAGCCAACCTAGAATTCATTAATCTGTGGATAACAGAGAGGCCGCGGCAAGCCCTGCAGCCGAGCACAGTACTTCCAACCCCACTAACAGGGACTGAAGCCGAGAAGCAAACCTCAGAGCTTCCTGGGCTTCTGCCGGCGTCAGGGAATAAGAGAGCAGCATCGGAAGCACATGTTTCCACTCAAACTTGAATCTCACTTCATCTCACCAGACAGTTCTGGAATCACAGCTTCAGCACTTTCTCCAGTATCACCCCTGCTACCCTGCCCCTCCAGGTCCCAGAGCTCCAACCTCTCCAGGAAGCCTTCCCCAGTGAGGCAGCACACCGGGGTGTCTCCACACCAGCCCCTCTTTCTCATCTCGGGCCCCTTCCTTTCCTGCTTCTCCGATGCTCATCGTCAGTTTGTAGATGGTCATTGTGGGGAGAGGCAGTGTGGCCAATACACAGAGCACAGGCCCTGGGCTCAGAAGACTTGGGTACAAATCTCAGCTGGACCAGTGAGTAACTGTAGGCCCTTGAGACATTTACTTAACCACTCTGAGGCAATAAAACGGGGAGGGGGGGCAGATAATTCCCTGCTCAGGACCATTGGGAGGTATGCGGGGAACCCTGATAATGGAGGACCTTATCTGCAAAGTTAGGGACAATGCTTGTCCTACCGACAACGGGGCACCATCACAGGGCTTCTTGTCTGCAAATCACATGACCAGATCTACCTTTTAGAGAGAACATTCTGGCAATGGCACAGAGAACGGATTGGAGAATAGGCACTAGAGAAGAGAAACCAGGCAGGAGACCTTGTAGGGCTAGTCAGGGGTCAAGGGAAGCAAGGAGCAAGGGAGCAAAGGGCAGAGGGGAGTGTGGAGCTGCAGATACGAGCCTGAACAAAGGAGGCAAGAAGAGGTCATGTTTACAGTCTCTGACTCTGGGCCAGGAATTATGCTCGCACTTGATAGGGATTATTTCATTGAATCTTATTAGCAACCCAAGATTTTTAATCCTCAATTTACAGATGAGGAAACAAACATTGAGATGTTAAGTAAATTGCCCAGGATGGCATAGTAAATAAGTAAACTGGGATTCAAGTCCAGACAGTCTCACTCCAGAGCCTAAGTGCTTAATCACTGAAAGAGCTCACCATTGAAGCAGAGATTGGAGAAGAACCAATTAGAAGGTAAAACTGGCAGGACTTGTTGAGAGATTGGCTGGAGAGAATAAGGAAGAGGGTAGAGCATAGAATCACTCTCACGTTTCTTTCCTAAGGTCTGCATCTCCTGGGAAGGGAAGCCAGGTTTTAACCCAACTTTATGTAACTCCAAAGCACTTTCTCTATTCAGCCTCAGAATATTTCATCTGAGAGCTTCAAGACCGAAGGGATAAGGTAGAGGGTGGTACTTTGCCCCAAATTTCACAATTCCTTTATATAAACCCTTATACCATGACTAGCTTTCCTTAGGATGTTGAGGGTGTGTGTTTTTTTATGGAGATATTTAGTATCGATTACAAAGAAAAACTGACAAGAAAATGCATTTGTTGGGGCAGCATTAGAGAAGCTTTGCTTCTTTGGTGCCAAACCAAATGCAAAGGAAGACTCCAAGATTCGTGCTCACCATGGCTTTCCCAAGGCTCTTCTCTGTGCCAGGCTGGACACCAGGGGACGGTACTAGGTAACAGCCCCTGCTTGGGCGTCTCACAACCAAGGTGTGAAATGGCCATGCAGGCAGGCATTCAAAGGGCTACAGAAGGGGGCTGTTTGAAAGAACAGGGAGTGTGCCCTCCACACAAGAGGAGGTGCTGTCTGGGTCTTGGCATTGGGCAGAAGCCAGGCCATGTGATCTTGGGCACATTCCTTAACTGAGCTTCCTTGTTGTCTTTGGAATAGTCATGTAATCAATCCCACAATGATCTATTTTTTCTTCACGTATAATCAAGGACCTGGAATGCTGAATTGGGATGCAAGGTCTGGAGGCTTGGTGGTGCCCTGGGGTGGCACAGGTTAGGTATACAGACTAAAGAGCTTGATCCTCAGGGTGAGAGCCAGTGTCTGAGATGGACATGATAAATAAGGACAGGCCGAGTCTGACCCTGAATCCTAACTGAAAGGGCTGGGTAGAGAAGCAAGTCCGGGTGTGGGGCAAGAGGGCAGAGTTGGGTCCAGTGCCTCAAGGGTTGCAGTGGAGGGTGCAGCCAGGTCCAGGGCCTAAAGACTATCTCTGGGTAGTCATGGAACCTCAGTGGGACACCAGCAGTCACTACCATGGTTGGTGGATGGCTTTGTTCGGAGTCCTGACTAGTCCCGGTGCTAGTAGGAGAATGAAGTGACATCATGTGGAACACCTCGCTGCCTGGCACCACAGTTAACCCTCCGTGAATGTCAATCAGTCCTGAAATAGCTTTCCCTATCTATCAGAATTCAGTGTGCCAGGTCCTGCGGTGGGCACCGAGAGGGGAGGGTTGGTGAAGATGCGGTCCCTGTCCTGCAGAAGCCCAGCCATCTGGAGTTGCAGACTCCTAAGTAACGTGTCCCATCAAAGGTTCTCCGTGGCATGATGGGGAAGCAAGGTGAGAGGACAGGATGAGAGGACAGTAACCCAACTCAAGAGTCCAGGAAGGCTCTCACGAAGAAATCATGGTTAAGGTGGAGCTTGAAGGTTAAGAAACAGTTAACCAGGCAAATATTGGTGAGAAAAACAGTCTGGGAAGAGGAACTGCTTCCACAGCAGCACAAAACACAACCGTGTGCTCAGTGAAGTGGGATGTGAGGAGATGCCAGAGAGAAGGCTGGAGAGGAGACAGGGCGATGCTGAATCTGGAGACTAAGAACCTGGACTCCATCCTGAAGGTGATGGGAGGCTCCTGAAAGGTTTCAAGCAAGAGAGTAACCCAGCCAGCCTGGGGCTTTAAAGGGATCACTTGGGTTGTTGGAGGAGAGTATAGCGGAGAGGCTAGTTGGAGGCCGGGCAGAATTTTCAGTTTGATGTTTCTGAGTCAAAGGTCAGTTATGCTTTGATAAAATTAATTAGAGAAGACTCAGAAATGAGAACAAAGGCTTTTGCGTCTAAAGCTGGGTATGAAATGCTAACATCTGCACTCCTGTATGCAGTGAGCTCACCTCCCATTCCCTTGCTATAAAAGGTGACGTGAGGGGGCACAAGGTCTCTAAGGCCCCTCCAGCTGGAATGCTTCAGGACTCAACAATTCTATTTCTCTTCTTAGGGTGTGAGGTGGATGTTTGTGCCATTGCCCCTGAACAAGAAATGAGCTTTGGATTTTGCCTTCCGAGTGTCAGAGTGGGTTTGCCCTGAAAGTTTGCTGTTACCTGTGTGCCTTACCTGTTCTTGTGTAAGATGCTGTATTTGTCACAGGGTTGCCTAGTGTCAGGATCTGTGCCAAGATCAGAGCTCATCCTGTGGCTAATATCAGGACTCAGTCTGTGACCACGATTGTTACTCAGTCTATGATGGTTATAAGGCTAAGAAAATTGTCCAGTGAGGTCTTTGAAATCAGGCCATTGGGCTTATTTCCACAGTGTCTGCTCCACTTAGCTGACCTGCCAAACTGTGCTAAAGGGTTCTGGGCACATACATGCAAGGACTTCAGGTTCTGGGTGCCTGATTCCTTATACCTGGAAGCTGGGAGGAAAACAGATACTCCAGATCTCCACAATCTTCAGTGTTGTAAGACAGCTCTAATTCACATATTGGAGTTGCCTGTTTCATGACTAAGAGCTCCTTGAGGGAGGGCATCCCCCTATGCCCCGACCCCTCAGTTTTCATGAATGTCTTATCTCTGCCCATTTTTTTTCTCTGCCCATTTTAATTGAGGAATTACCTTGTTGCAGGTACTGTGCTGAGTATTGGAGATATAGACATGACCTAGTTACACACAACCTCTGCCCTCATCCAGGTTACTGTCTCTCAAGTGATGAGAACATATATGCTGTGATGGGAGAGGAGTACGGGTGCTAATGAGAGAGCGAGGGTCCTAACCAAGTGTGGGATCAGAGAAAGTCTTTTTGAGGAATTAATATTTAAGTTGAGGCCTAAAAGATAACTAGTAATTGGCCAAATGAAGGGTATAGGGGGTAGAGCTTGTTTGAAGATGTGGAAGTAAATGAAAGTTGGCCCACTGAAGGGACCACAAGAAGGCTAGTTTGAGACCCCTGTTGGATGTGTTCTGTCTCTTAACTGCAGCGGCGGTCACATGAATCTACAAATGTGATAAAATTGCATGAAACTGAATACGTAATATACCCACACAAACACATGTAAAACTGGTGAAATATGAATAAGGCGAATGGATTGTATCAACGTCAGTTTTCCAGATATTGTACTATAGCACACAAGATGTTACCCTCACGGGAAACTGGGTGAAGAGCTCATGAGATCTCTCCGGATTATTTCTTACAACTGTATGTGAATCTACAAGTATCTCAACATGAAAAGTTGAAAGAAGAAGAAGGACGAGAACCAGGTGGCGACGAGTTTGGTTGCAGGAGAGAATGGAGGAATATGTAGCCTAAGTTAAACCCAGACAGTTGCTAGAGGACAGACAACACAGGATTAAAGGCATGTGGGACTTTGTATGGAGATGATGAGAAGCCTCTGGAAAGTCTTATGCAAGGAGTGACAGGATCAGATTTGCATTTGAGCAAGATCACAATGGTTTGGAGAATGCATTGGGAAGGCGTAAGATTAAGAGTAGAGAAATGAAAATTAAACTAGAATATAGTGGATGAGAAAAGGACATAGGAAGATTTGGGAGATATTTATGGGGTCAGAATCAATAGCATTTGATGACTGAGAGGTGAGAAGACAGGAAGAATTAAGAAGGACTCAGGTTTCTAACCTGGTCGTGGGGATGACAATCTTTTTTACTAAAATGAGGAACATCTGAGAAGAAATGGGCTTGGGAGAAAGGTTTGAAGAGATGGGTTTGGAATATTTGAGATGCCATTCAGTGCTCCGAGTCCAGGTGGCTAGTAAGCAGCTGTGTGTACACGTGTTGGGAGCTCAGGAAAGAAATCTGCACTAAGCACATGAGCATACAGAATAAGAAGGCCAGAATTCTGAGTGAGACTGACATCTAAAATATGGGTCAAAGAGGAGGAGCCAACTGCGTCAACTGAGGATTATTAAAGAGGTAGGAAGGAAATCAAGACTACTGAAGTCAAAGAGAAAACATTTCTGGACGAAGGCCAGGTCAGCAGTATGAATGCTGCTGAGACCAGATGAAGGAACGTGCCCTTGAACTCGGTAGGTCATTGGTAACCTTGGAGAGCTTCTAACCAGTAGAAGCAAAGGCCAGGCCGCAGAGGGGCTGGGGAGTGAGCAGGGGGTGAGCGAATATTGATAACAAGCGTAGACTGCACTTTCGTTCAGAAAGTTCTGCTTGTAAAGAGAAGGAGAGGAGGAAGTAACTAAAGGTGAGGCAGAGATGAGTGAAGAGGGCTTTGAGGTGGCTGCTGTCATGTTGTGAGGTTGGGGACAGAGCTGACCATGCGTAAGCACAGAGAGGAAGGGACCCTCCAGGAAGGAGAGGTTGAAGATCCAGGACAGAGCACAGGGCCTGGCTTGGAGCAGGTGCTTGCCTCATGAACACCAAGTATGTTCGGAAGCGACACTTTCTGAAGGCGGAGAGTTTCTACGGGTACAGCCCCTGGGTTCTGTTGTACCCCACTAACTATTCTAAAAATGTGGTTGTGCTTCCTCTTTCAGGAACAGCTGGGCCATTAAGAACTGCACAAAAACCACCATTTCAAACTCCCTAGAGGAGGCTCAATTTCAGATCTGAGCCAAGGTGCTTCCTCTCTGAAGGGCCTGTGTGGCTGGATTGGCCCTCCCACAGCAGCACCCAACACTGACTCCCAGCATGAGGGCAGAGCCCCCACACAGCAGCAAACAGAAAAGTTTCCACTGTGGCTTCTTGCCCACCAAGCTCAGGGTACCCACTCTCTTGGGGAATCAGCAGGGCTGGGGGAAGGCGAACCGTCTGACGCAGGCCTTCATACCCACCCTGAAAAGGCAGTATGGCTGACTAGGGAACTCGGGCGGCTGGAAAGGCTGTGCCGGGAGACAATAATCCATTACGTTTAGTCCAGGCAGCCCTTCAGTATCAGCCATTCCCCCTTACTAGCTGCCACTAGCTTGGGCAAGGTGCTTTACTTTCTTATTTATACAATAGATAGCAGTTCATGGGGGTGTTGTGAAGAAGAAAATGAGAGAACATAAATAAAAGAGCCAGGCATATGTTAGATTCTTAATAAGTCCACATTTTTTTTTTCGCCTGCTTGCCAGAAGCCAAAATTTCCTTTCTCCTTGCAAGTGCCCAAGTCTTGAGTCTAAGGGCCAAGTCTAAAGAAAAGAGTGTCTCAGGAAGGAAGCACCTGACGCGTCTGCACCTCAGGATGATACCATCTGTCCCTTGGGCAGGTTTTTGTTCTTTTGTTTTATGGATTCTGCTATAAAAATGGTTTAGATTTAATACATGAAACAAAAATGCAGACTAAATGATAAGTCAGGGGTGGGGGAGAGTTTGTGAGAGAAATGTTCTTCATGTTATAAAAAGGATCCTCTGCTTTATCACAAAGTTTCTTTAAATATGTGCTCCCCTGGTGCAATTAAGCATTTGTTTACAGATCATTAATTATCTGGCAGAGAGGCTTGGCTGGAAGGAATATGGCCGAGAGACACAGCTGGAGAATTGGGAGCTCGTGCCAAGTGAGAATCCATTAGAACCAGAGATAGTAAAGCTCCGAAACGCTGGTGTAAATCAGAGATGAAAAGGAAGTCAACTTCCAAGAGTGGAGTACGCAGGCACGCTGAGACCTCTGGCGAGGCTGGATGGGCAGGTGGCAGGCCGTTCACCAAATCAGGCCAGGCAGGAGGAGAACAGGCAGGAAGAGGTAGGAGTGGGGCTAGAAAGTGGGGTCTAGTTCAATGTGGAACATTTTGTGTAGGAGGTGACTGTGGGATATCAAGGTGGAGAAGAAAGTCTAGAAGGCAGATACATCAACACTGGGCTCCCACAGTGATTACATATTTGTAGTTTCTCCCAAATTCTAAAACCAGTTCCCACTTTTCTGCCTCTGTATACATTGGGCTCTCTAGCACAGATGGTGTCTCCTCTCCCTAACCCCATACCCCATCCTTCAGGGACCAGCCCTCACTATCCTTTCTGGGACACCTTCCCTGGCTTTCTTAAGCAGACGCAGGCTGTCCATTTCCTGGACAAACTGCCTCCACTTATACATACATCCACTAGCTCTAGCCTCACAAAGAGTCTCCCTGGTTTAACCAAGATTGCATAACTGAATAAATGTACCAGGCTCAGCTCAATGAACTCAACCAATGTTACTCCACTTGTGTCGTAATGACTGCGTTTGCTCTCTTGCATCTCTCCCCAGTTATAGGAGTTTCCTAGGGCTGCTGAAAAAAAAAATGTACCACAAACTGGATGGCTTAAAACCACAGAAACTTAGTCCCTCATTCTTCTGGAGGCCGGAAGTCCAAAAGTGAGATGTCAGCAGAGCCAAGCTCCCTCCTTTGCTTCCTTCTAGCTTCTGGTGGTGGTCATCAACCCTTGGTATCCTTAGCTCACAGCCGCATCACTCCTGGGTCTGCCTCTGCAGGCATGTGGCCTTATCCCTGTGTGTCTGGGTCTTCACATAATGTCTTTCTCTTCTTACAAGGAAATCAGTCATATTGGATTAGGGCCCACCCTAATGGCCTCATCTTAACTTGATTACATCTACAGACACTCTATTTCCATAGATACTGTGGTTTTGGACTTGAACATAGCTCCTGGGGAAACACAGTTCACCCCCAGAACACCCATGAAAAAATCATTTCCTACTAGGGAAGGACCATTTCTTGTTTGTCTTTTTTTTTAATTTTTTAAAATTTTTATTTATTTATGATAGTCACACACACACACACACACACACACACAGAGGCAGAGACATAGGCAGAGGGAGAAGCAGGCTCCATGCACCGGGAGCCCGACGTGGGATTCGATCCCGGGTCTCCAGGATCATGCCCTGGGCCAAAGGCAGGCGCCAAACCGCTGAGCCACCCAGGGATCCCTCTTGTTTGTCTTTATGCCAATGCATGGCAGCAAAAGGTCTGACACAGAGAAGGTGACCCAGGAAATACTTTTTTGGTGATTGACTATAAACCTGTGCTTTCCTAATCAGATGTTTTTAATACTTTGTGTACACCAGTGTCCACTGTGTACAAAGATCTGGGCTAAATGCTTTCCGTTTGCTCTCTCATTTAGTTGTACCAAATACCTGGAGGAGTGGGGGGTGGAGAGTGGGTAGGTCTCCCTGCCTTCCAGGTCAGGAAACCCAACTTCAAGGAAGTCAACTGACTTGGCCAGGTCTGTATAACTAATGCACTATGCCTCTGGGATTTGAACTCAGATCTGTCTGGTTTCAAAGCTCAGATTACTCCACTACATTCCATGGCCCTTTCTTTCATCCTGGTTTCAGAGAGGCTTCTTTGGGGGTCTAGACTGCCGCAGCTACACTTAGGGCAACCCCCCTAAAACAGATTGGGATCATGCTTTGGACAGTGTGTTAGAGAATCCACAGCAGCCTTTGATGGGGGTGTAGGAATAGAAGATAGTACAGAGGGAGCAGCATTGGAATGGCAGCAGGACTGGAGAGACACTTCAGGGCAAGGGAACATGTCAAGGGAGAGAATTAGAGAATTAGGAGGTTTCCTCACCATGCCCTTCCCAACCAGGAGAGGCTTCTTCCTGATGCAAAACCTTGAAAATGATGAATTATGTTTCTGCAGGACTAGGTAAGCTAATGCCATGGGCACAGGGAAGATCTAAAGTTTAGTCCTTTTCTTTGCCTCTGCCTTCTACTGAAGCCTGTACCCTGTAATCCAGAGAAAGCATGGGAATGTAGGGCAGAGAAAAGGCCCACCCAGAACCTGGGCTCCAGGAATGACTTGGTCAAAGGCAAACTTTTTGGCTTTGGGTAATCACAGTCTTTCTGTCCTCAGTTTCATCATTTCTAGAATGAGTGCTTTGGGCTATAAGTTCTCTGAAGTCACTATTCTTGGTTTCCTGCTTCTATAGAATATGTTTCCGTTTTATAACTCTATTTTAAGGTGTTTATTACATTGCCAAGAAAAGAAAAAAAAAGAACCTTCAGGATGAAATTTCTCCATGCCAAGGAAAAAGATTTTTTTTCTCTTCCCTTTTTTGCATGCAAAGCTCTGCTCTGTTTCTTCTGTGTCTGTCTTTTCATTCTGATAACCCTCACAAGTTTTCTCAGTAGCAACAAGCGCTCTCTTCTTTTCTTAATACCAAAGATTAAGTATTTGCTCAAAAAGTTAAAGCCATGTGGACAGAGCTTATCTGGCTCCTATCCTTGCTCCTCTGTTGTGTGCTTTTGCTGTGACCTGTCCAAACAGAGAGATGGAAGAGAAAAAGGTGCATAGGTCCAGCTTTCTTAGCTTGGGGCAGTTTTGCAGCCCCTTTGCCAAGTGTGAGAGCACAGTGATTTCATTTCCTACTCTGCTTTTCTGCCTCTTGAAAGCGTGTAGCCCCTAAGGTGAACGTTTCCTGGCAGATTCTGTTTTCCGTGGACATTGAGCATCTAAAGTGGAAAAAATGCACCTTACTGTTTGTGCCGTTGAGGCCTGCCTCCACCTGGGGAGCAGCAAGAGTCAGAAGGATAGAGTTTTGAGCACTTCATCTGTAAAGGTCATAGTAGCAGAAATGGGTTGACTTGGAGAAACAAATGTTCCTCTTGCCAAGAGTCCGTGTCCCATTTGTCTCCTAAGCTGACGAGTCTGGCTTCCAGAGGACTAGAGTTCTTCCCCTGGTGACTTGGAGTTACTGATAACTGTTTGCATATTCTAATGGAAAAGATGAATTTGTAAATTTAATGTCTATGTCTTGTTCCCTAAGGAACTAGGGAATGGGATTTGGATTTTCCATCCAAATACCCCTTATGCTAATGAAACCACAATGGGTGGCTATCAGATGTATCAGCTAGCAGGAAGAGGGGTACAAACCCTTACATCCTGCATGGAGCCGGTGATGGGGACTGACATACCTAAGGGCAAGTAGCATACTCGGGACCACTGGAGGCAGCACAGCAGAGTGGGAACTTTGTGCCAGGTTTGAATCCAGGACATGATTTGGGCCCTCACTTTTCCTCTCTGAGCCTCAGTTGATGTGTCTGTAAAAAGAGGATAAGAATTATTTTCTAAAGTTATCATGAGGATTGTCAGTGATGCATGTAGCATTACTGAGGACAGAGTAAGGAGCTCAATAAAGTTTAGTCCTTTTCTTTGTCTCTTCCTCTCTTTTACATGTATTATCTCATTCACTCCTTTCAAGAGTCCTAATAGCTAAGTTTAGTTTCCCATTTTATAGACAAAGCTCAATCTGTCTGGTTCTCTACTGTATCCCAAATATTAAGCAAACCTTCTGGCATATAATAAGTCCTCAACAAATAGTTCATTGGTGAATGAATGAATGAATGAATGAATGAAGCAGTTTTATAGGAGTTAAGAATCTTGCCCAAATTTTCACAGCAAGTATCCCAGATGAGTTAAGACATAAGGCAGGGCATCACAGAAAAATTCATACAAGAAGACAAAAAAAGAACCCAGAAATGGGAACAGAAAGGCATAACATAATTCATCCTTTTTTATGATTGAGAACACTGTGTTTCACAATTCCAAAGTCGTGTTTTAAATATACAAAATCTGAACATAATTTTAAAAGCAGACAATAAAACCTCAAGCTCAGCTTAAGTCCCAGAACTTCATAAAAGTACAGATCTCACTAGGTCCAGCCTTGAAAGAAGGCATACTGCCCCAGCCCAGGTCAGGAGGGGATGGTGGGTGGCATCTCTGCACTAATACTGCCTATCTTTTGGGGGGAGGAGGCTTGATCCTTCACCCCGAAATAGCTGGCTTCTGAGGATCCATCCTTGTCATTACTCTGTGACCTCCTAAAACGAAAAGGTAATAGAGACTGTCGCAGAAGAACAGAGTGAAAAGACAACTGATAGTTTGGGGAACCTACCATGGATGAGGCTGTCTGCCTGGCACTGGACATGCATAGGCTGTTAGCGCCTGTGACAACCTTGTAAGATTCTGTTGACAGTGGAAAAGCCCAAGAGTCAGACATTTGCCCGAGGTCCCAAAGCACCTTGGTGATGGAATATTAATTGAACCCAAATCTGAGTTCCAAGCCTGTACACTTTTTACTTTTATTATTGCCTCCTCACTTCTGCTGGGCCACGTTACCTCTCCAGAATGGAAAGCCAGAAGCAGAGCTCAGTGATCAGAAACCATTTTATGGCCCAGCAGCATGGCAGGACGTGTCAGCAGGGTGGAGGTGAGGTCCTGGTATTACCTACTGTGCCTACTAGCTGAGTTAGATGTCTCCCTAATCGCTTCACCTCAAGTCTCCTAAGCCTCTGTGGGTCTTGCTCCTGTCCATTCCATGTTTTATAAGAAAGTCTCTCCCTTAATGGATTATCGTTTCATCCTCTCTTCTTGCCATTTTCCCCATGATAATCAGGGTACACCTGCTAGTAAAAAAGAGGAGGTACGGTTTTGATATTCTGTGCTCCACTCACCTACCATCAGCACAGAAGGAATGTATGAAAAAGAACTGTCAACAGAAAATGTGTTGTATATTGTATACATGAGTCATTTTTTTCATCACAATATAAAAACTCAGAGGCTAATGACTTTTTTTTTTTTTCCTGGTAGCATAATAGGTGACCTTACTGTGCCACTAAATAAATAAACTGGTTTTGAGGAAATAAAGAAAAGCCTTCTTTATATCATGGATTGAATCTAGTACACTCCCACCTACAACAACACAGAATGAAAATATCGATGAATTCCAGGGTACTTTTTGAAAGAGTGCCAGCCAGGGTCTCACTGAGACCAACCAAGGTGGTCCGGACATCCCTAGCAAGTGACCCTTTAAGGAAGCAGGCTCCATCATCTCCCCATGCTAACTAGAGGGGCACAGATCACCCTTACTGAGGCAAGAGTCAGACTCCTAGGGAACCAGAATTGGAGTGGAAGTCTGTGGTTGGGGCTCTAGAGTCAAGCAGCCTGAGTCAAAATCCTGCCTCCACCATTTACTTCTGTGTGACCCCGGGCAAGTTACCTAACATCCTCAGGCCTCAGTTTTCCTAACTTTAATATGAAGGTATCTAATACTACTACTACTACCCAGGAGTATTTTGAGGATTAAATGAGAAATGTATGTAAAGCCTGGCATGAAGGAAACATTCCACAAAGGTTCACTGCTACAACTCCTATTCTTATTCTTACTCCAAACAACATCAGGGTAAGAATGGTTTGGGGAAGGTGACACTGCTTCAGCCACTTCTTCTTCCAAAGACTGGAGCTCTTTGACCTTCTTTTGTTCTGGCTCAGAGGAGCCTCCACCTAGACCATGAAGTAACAGGTGATTCCCAGCAGGTTCAGACTCCCATCAAAAGAAGGTATAAGACCGTAAAAATCTGCTTGAACAGTTAGAAAACTCAGAGTACTTGAAAAATTCAGGGTGTCTGGAGTGAGGAGGCCATGATTTAAGAAACTCCAGACAATGTAATCAAATTATCAGTATTCATAGAATCATTAGCTACTCAATTTAGGGCTGCTTGGAATGATAGTTGTTGGACTTTCCCATTAGGCCCAGTTCTCAGATTTCTAAGTGGAGATTCAAGCCTCTCAGAAAAGGGATTAAACTCCACAGGCACTTTAGCTCCTGTTGCCTCAGGAAACTCTGACGCATCAAAACATGCCCTGAAACACAAGCTTTGGACCAAAAACTGAGGTTTGAGTCTTCTCCACATGACTGTAAACAACTACCACCTAAGTCTTAGTTTCCTCCTCAGAAAAACAGAGATAGTAATAGTATCAACCTTATGGGTCATTTTGAAAAGATGAAAGGAGTTAATATGTAAAGCAACTGGCACAACTCCTATCACAGAAATCAGTAACTGTTAGTTCCATTTTCATTCCTTTCCTGAATATATGGATTTTATACTGAATATATGGTCTGGTTAGGAGCTATTCTTAAGAAAAAGAGCGGTTCACGATTGCTGTGATCTTTGGAGATGAGTTAACTTTCTGAATGAATGCTCCCCTTTGTGCTTCTGATCAGAACGGCAGCCCAGGGTTTCCAAACAGAAGCCCGAGAGTGAATGACAGTGTGGGCTGCACTCTGACCCCATGAGGAACCGTGAAGGGCAGACATTCTGAGCTACGGGGTGCTAGAGGTGAGCAGAGACAGGAACCGGAGACCTAGCATATGGTCTTTGAAGGAAGGTTGCCCTGTTTCCTCCCAGGTAATGTTGGGATCATCAGAAGACCAAGATGTGGCAGTGATCACCTAACTGAGTGGGGGGTTAGAGAGTCTGTGACTTCGGCCAGCAGCGGGGTGTGAAGGACGTCTAGCCTTGTCAGGTGAAGCAGAATCACCATCATGTTTCCCAGGAGGCCCACAGACTGTGCCGGTGAGGTTCCCGCTACTATTATATTAGCATTGTTGTTAGCCTATGTCAAGTATGTGTGATTATCAACTTGACTATTTTTCTACTATGTGCGTTTTTCTGTAATTATTCCCATTTTGTTTTCTCTTTATATTTAGAGAAAACCTTTTGAAAATGTCAACATATCTATTGGCACTAAAACAAAACAAAACAAAACAAAAAAAAAACAAAAAAACAAAAAACCCAAAACAAAACAAAACTACAAAAGGAGCTTTTATTGTTTTTTGGGCTATACTTGAGAGCCAGACATGGTAGGGGCCCAGAAATAGAGACACACTCAACAAGAGGAAGGTGAGGTTCAGAGGAACAGAATAATACCTCTGGGATACCTCTCCTTCCTCACCTTTAGGGGCTTTCCTCTCCTCCAGGGTCTATATTTCAGACTTGTACTTATTCAATGAGTATTTGCTTAGGGTCCCCCATGGGCCAGGCTAGGTGCTAGGATACAATAGTGAAGAGAACAGATAGTGTCTCTTGTCTGGTGGAGTTTTTGGTCCACTGGCAGAGACAGACAATAAGAGAATAAACATACATTATGTGCTACAGTAAACCCCATGAAGAAAAACACAAGGTGCTGTGAAAATATGTAAATGTGAAATATGTGAAAATACGATGGGAGGAACAAGTCAGGGAGGACTTTCCTGAGGAAGTGACATTTCAGGCAAAAAAATAACAGAACTAGTTAATCTAATTAGCAAAACCAGAGGCAGCTTCTAAGACTAATGGGCCCCTAATTGAAATTCATAAATGAGGCAAGGTGCATTCTTCCAAGGTAACAAAACCTTTTTGTTTCTTTTTCAGAACCAATTCAAATATTGTTCCCTTGCAGCAGTCCCTTCTATTTATAAACTTCTTTTGGTCTTTGACCATTGGGAATTTGTTTGCTTAATGTCTCTTATGTGGAGTATGTACTCCTGGAGTAAAAAGTCTGGATTCAGGTCCTCTGTGTGATCAGCTTCTGTGTGTGACCAACGCGAGGTCATAACACAGCTGAGATCTAAGTGGTTGAACTTGACCATTGTCTGCTTGATCTGAACATCAAGTCAAGATGCACATTCATAAGGTTTTCAACTGCTAGAAATGCTTCTACATTTTACATTTTATATAGTGCATACAAGTCTTTATTTATTCTAAGAAAATAGTTCACAAAGTCAGTTTGAAAGAATGCATGGCTCCAAACACAATCTCTTGAAAGCATGTGCTGCAAGTTTGGGCAAGGCCCCGAGCCTTAGAGGCTTGAATGTGTGAGATCTGAGCTTGTGTGGTGGCTGACCTGTGCCCACAGGCTCTGGTGGAAAGGGCGGGGCACTCAGATGAAGTATGGTGGGGCACTCACTGGATGATTACCAGCATTGTTCAACTCATTATACTCAATTTGATGCAAGAAACATTCATTGGGCACCTTACTCTCAGCACTGGGATAAGAGCTCTCATAATAAATATATTAATACCCCTGACAGTGACAGCAACTATCATTTCTGGAGGACTCACTATGTGTCAGGCACTGTGCTAAGCATTTTAGTTAGACATTTATATTTATGTATTTCATTTAATCCTCAGCACAACCCTATGAAGCTGTATTAATAATCCCTTGAAGAAAATGAGGCTTAGAGAGATTCAGAAACTTATCCATGACCACACAGTAAGGATTATTTATTGGCCAGGACTTAGATCCAGGGCCTAAGACTCTAAGACCCAGCCTCGTTTTCACATCAATATGTCATTTTTCAGTTGAAGAAATTATTACTCCTCAGAGAGGTTGCACAGACATTTCAGAGCCCTGTATATTTTCCCTGAAAATAATATCTACAACTTGTTGAGGAATTCCTATGTGACTGGCATGTTACCTTAAAATTCTCCAACTCAGAAGTACCCAACCTTGTCCGATATTAGAATGATCTGGAAATTTAAATAAAATAAAAATGAAGGCCCTATCACCAGACCAACTGAATCAAGATCTTGGGGGAATGGGAGCTGGGAGCAGGATATTTTTTAAGTTTCCCGGGTGATCCTGATACACAGAGAGGGTGAAAAACTCCTGCCACGATTCTCTCAGTGCCTTCCAAAGATAGCCTCATTCTTCTTTTTAAAGATTTTATTTATGTATTTTTTGAGAGATACAGAGATAGCAACACACGCACGCGCGCGCGCACACACACACACACACAGAGCGAGAGCAGGAGCGGGGAGGAGAGGGAGAAGCAGGCTCCCCACCGAGCAAGGAGCCCAACTCAGGGCTCCATCCCAGGACCCTGGGATCATGACCTGAGCCACCCAGGTGCCTCAATAGCCTCATTTTGCAGATAAGAAAACTGAGGCTCAGGGAGGTGAACTGTCTTGCCCGAAGTCACAGCAAAGATGTGGATTTAACCCCTGGGTTGATTCCAAAGCCCATATTCCTTCTGCCCTCCAAGCTGTCACCTGCATGACAAATTAGCATTCCCTCTACCTCCAAACAGTGTTCGCTGGCTTTTGAGTTTGTCCTCAACAGCAACTCCTCGCTTTCCTTCCTTCCTCCTCTCTACTGCTCTCTTTCCCTGACCCAAACCCACAACTAGATCCAGCCAGACTTTATGATTGGGAGTTCACGTCGATGCACTGGCTCGATGCTCCTGCTTTGGGGTGACAGTAAGATAATGCCCACCGTGGGCCTTCCAGCAGGTCCAGAGCCTCCTGAGCTCACAGCCCAGCAAGTCTTCTGGGGGGTGGGAATGGGAATTTTAACGCAGAGACTTTAAAAGTCAAATTAAATATCACAGGAAAAAAAGGAAAAGGCAAAATCATGAAAAAATGTGGTCAATCATTAGTGGAGAGGTTGAAAAGACACGCTCCAATTGCTTTTAAAATTCACAGAACCCAGGTCTCCTTAAAATAGTTTTGCAAAGTACACTGAGAATTCCATGCAGTAATATGAAACATAAGGCCTGCCGCTGCCACTGAACATGCTTCAGCTGGCTAAACTGAAGGCGCTTGACATTAACCCAAGGCTCTGCAGAACTCAACAGGAAAGCACAATGGAGACGCGGATGCGAAGCTGCCCCAGATGTGTACATTTTCTGCTCCATTAAAATGACTTGGACGAAAGGCAAAGTACATTTGGCCCCAGAAGGAGGGAGTTGGGGAGGGACAGGCACGGGACATCCAGCCTCATCACAGGCCTCCCACTCCCCAGTCTCGCCTCCCCTTCAGTCCTTCCCCCACACTGCTTCTAGAGCAAACTGTCTCTGATGCAAATGTGACTGTGCCTCTCCAGGGCTGCCGGAGCCAAAAGGCTTTGCTATAAGTCTGCATTTTCCCATCTCTGTCATGGGGTTCATCATACCCACATCAAGGGTTGGGCGTGAAATTAATTGAGACGTAAACATGGTGCGTGACAAGCATGGGTTATAGTAACCTCCGGAGGAAAAGCAGATATCACAATTATCGTCACTGGAACCAGGTCACAGGAGGAGAGACAGGTGAAGGAAGTGAAGGTGTCTGAGCAGAAGCTAGATAAGACCCTGGGGAGATAAGATCCCAAGTTTTCCATATTTGAAGAGCTGCCCTGAGGCTCCGTGGTGGTGAACCTCGTATGGCAGCTACAGGTGAAGGGTTCTGCTCCGTGTGAGTTAGGAAGACCTTTCTCGCAGTCAGCAGTGTCCGGAAGTTAAGGGATGGTCGTGAACTTCATGACAATAGAATTGTGTAAGAGGCATGTGGATGACCGTGGGAGCAGGATATAAAGAGGGGACTCGACCGTGATTTGGTTGAATCAGGCATTTTAACCACCTCTGTAAGTTCGAAATCTCTCCTTTTGAACCATCTTTGCTTGGGAACCAATGATCTGTGCACCGCCTTGAGTTTCTGGTTTGTGTAAAGCCCGGGGCTCCCGTCTACAAGTCACAGTGTGACTCCATTGTCATGAGGGCGGAGGAGGTACTTAGTAGGTTTTCCACGGAGCTGTGTTTAAAGACTGTGCGAGTCACTCAGGAAGCAGAAACCTGGGATGGCTTTCTGTGGCCCTCAGGCTGTCCCGCCGTATCTCTGCGAGCATCCCATACCCGCCGTTGCTCCCCCCTAGAATCTGTGCACCTCCATGCAGAATGGGTTTGAGTCTGTGTTTACCCTGCTGGCATCCGTGTGTCAGTTTTCTCTTCTTTCTGGGTCAGGGGACATGGAACTACCTCCTTATGAGAATTGTTTATGTGCACTTGGCTGGGGATTTTGTTTGAACTGAGGGTACAGCGATCCTTCATACGTTCACAAACCTGTCGCACAAGGAGCGGAACCAGTGCCCGCCCTTTGGCACGGGGCAGGAGACAGAGTTGGATTCAGCTACAGCTAGGAAGAAAGGGGACAGATTCTCAGAAAAGCCCCGCAAGAGGTTTGCTATTCATGCTCTCTTGTGTCTTCCTTTAGTGCGTTTGGTTTACAAGCATTTAAATACTCTAGGAACCTGGGAGGCTGAGGTTACCCAGCTTTTTTGTCCCCTCTCAAAGAGCTCATTCTAATGAGGGAAGATAAAAGGTTCTGGCACAAAATAGTAGACAGAGACTACCTCCGCTTGAGGAGTGCAGGTGGTTGGGGAAGGCTTCACAGAGGAGGTGACATTGGAGCTGGTCTTCAGGGCAAGTTGATACCAGCATGCGCTCCAGGAGGAAGAAGGGCAGAGCGAGCATACAGGCTTGGGATCTGATAAGGCATGCTACCTTGGGAACTGTCGGATAGTTTGATGTGTCTGGCATGTACTGTGTCCAGGAAGGTGGTAAGAAAGATGAGACTGACAGTGTATTTGGGGATCACCTTCATTTGGATAGCATAGGACGCTGGCCATGGTATTAACTTGAATGATTTTGCAGTTTCAGGACTTTCATTAAATGTGGCCAACTCTGCATGATCCATCTTGTGAATTTTCAGAAACCTTGCTACACGTTACTTCCCCCTGACCACCATAGGAATGTACTCTTAAGATAAAAACTCATTTCAGATTAGTCCAAAGAAATCATAATCATGAAGGTAAATCTTCTGGAACAACGCAGGGTGGCACCTCTTTTCTTCTGTGTTTGGGCCAACGTCAGACCAACATCTGCATCAGGAAACTCATAGTCCTGTCTGGCCACAACCACATATATACCACTGGCTTGGTTTAAGGGAACTTAATCTGACCTGTGCATTGGGATCTGAGAGGTGTGTGTTAATGGGGTTCACCTGTATAACATTATCCCTAAATCACAATGCAATAATTCATGGGTTTTGGTTTATCTCTTCATCATTAGGGTAACTGATCTGAGATTGAGTACAGTGCTTTTAAAAAAATTACACGTAATACTTTGTGAATACCTGTTTATTACAGAAAATAGTTAAATATAAATATATAAATGTAAAACACAAAGGAAAACAAAATCGCCACTGTTATGAAGTAACATTTTGGTGCATTTACTTTGGTTTTTCTTACAGCTCGAGTTCATTTAAATGGAATTTTGTTTTTTTAAGTAACATTTAATCAAGTCTGCCAACGTCAGTAAGCATCCCTCTACGAAAACACTTTTCTCATACACATGATAACTCCTACATTTTTAACACTCCTGGACGGGACTGTAAGGGTTTCGAGGACAGGAAAGGTGTTACTCATCTGGTGACCTAATTTTGGCGCAGGTATCCAAAACCGAGACTCCATTCCGGAGACACAGTCGCTGCAAGGAATCTAGGAGTTTTCGCCTGTTCTGCTCCTCTCTGAGCGACTAGCACCAGCCGGAATCCGGCACCTAGAGCTTACCCACGAAGGTCCCCTTGCTTGAGTGCAAGAACGAAGTACCGGCTAGCTGGAGGAGTGCAGATTTCTATGCATTATCAGCCC
Organism: Canis lupus familiaris; assembly: GCF_011100685.1. Classification (NCBI taxonomy): domain Eukaryota; kingdom Metazoa; phylum Chordata; class Mammalia; order Carnivora; family Canidae; genus Canis; species Canis lupus. The sequence goes on from NC_049236.1 coordinate 12,281,338, forward strand.
TCCCCCAAATCTGAGTCCCTGCCAGGTGCCAGGGCAGGGACTGGGAGATGGGGCTGGAGCCATAGTCGGTACCCACGGCCGCTGGGGGGGGGCGGGGGGCGGGGCAGCGGCGCTCCAGGGCTCCAGGCCCCGGCCCCTCGGCGGGACGCGGCTGCTGTAAGCAGGACCCACTCGGCCCTTTTTCATTTCGTGGCTGGTCTGGGGGCAGCCAAGCCCCTCCGGGCTGTCTTGTCCGCGACACCGGGGACAGACCACAGACGGGTTCCGGGGGTCCCCTCCGTGGCCCGAAGGCGCCCGGAGCGCCCGGCTCACCCCGGGGTCGCCGCCCTCGGCCCCCTGCAGCCCCCCGCTGCGTTCCAGCGGGCCCGGCTCGGCGCACGGCGCACGGCGGGGAGGGAGGAGCCCCGGTGGGGGCGCCCCCGGCCCCGGCCCCCGCCCCGGCCCCCGCCCCGCCCCGCCCCGCCGGGAGCTGCCGCGCCGAGGTCCATCCGGGGGTCCCGGACAAGCCCCGTGGTGGGGGGGCCTGTCGGCGGCGCGGGGGGAGCCTCTGGCCGGCTCGCGGGAGGAGGACGACCCGGCGGGGAGCGGACAGCGGCCACTAGGTCCTCGGCTCGCTGGCGGCGCCGCTTCCCGCCCGGGGCTCCCCCGCGGCCGCCCCGCCCCGCCCCGCGGCCCGCCCCCGCCCCGGCCCCCGCGACGCCCCTCGGCGGGCCGCGCTCCGGCTGTGATTGCTCGGGTCTGACTTCGCGCGTGGCGGGGACGACCCCCCCCCCCCCCCGCCCCGCCCCGCCCCCCGCGCCCCGCGCCCAGGCCAGAGCAGCCGATTGGCCGAGCGGCGCGCCCGGGAACAATAACAGCGGGGGGAGCCCGGGCCGCCGCCCCCGCCCCGCCGCCCCCGCGCCCCCGCCGCCCCGCGCCCCGGCTCCCGGCCCCGGGCCCCCCGCCCCCCGCGGGCCCGCCGGCGCCCACCATGTACGCCTTTGTGCGGTTCCTGGAGGACAACGTCTGCTACGCGCTGCCGGTGTCGTGCGTGCGCGACTTCAGCCCCCGCTCGCGGCTGGATTTTGACAACCAGAAGGTGTACGCGGTGTACCGCGGCCCCGAGGAGCTGGGCGCCGGGCCCCACGGCCCCCCGCGCGCCCCCCGCGACTGGGGCGCGCTGCTGCTCCACAAGGCCCAGATCCTGGCGCTGGCAGGTGAGCGAGCGGGCCGGGGGGCGGGGAGGAGGGGACGGACGGGACGGAGGGGACGGAGGGGGGTCCGGGTGGAGGGGGCCCGGGTGGAGGGGTCCGGGTGGAGGGGACCTGGGATGGAGGGGGTCCGGGTGGAGGGGGCCCGGGTGGAGGGGGTCCGGGTGGAGGGGGCCCGGGTGGAGGGGGTCCGGGTGGAGGGGGTCCGGGTGGAGGGGGCCCGGGTGGAGGGGGCCCGGGTGGAGGGGACCTGGGATGGAGGGGGCCCGGGTGGAGGGGGCCCGGGTGGAGGGGACCTGGGATGGAGGGGGTCCGGGTGGAGGGGGCCCGGGTGGAGGGGGTCCGGGTGGAGGGGGTCCGGGTGGAGGGGACCTGGGATGGAGGGGGTCCGGGTGGAGGGGACCTGGGATGGAGGGGGCCCGGGTGGAGGGGGCCCGGGTGGAGGGGACCCGGGATGGAGGGGGTCCGGGGTGGAGGGGGTCCGGGGTGGAGGGGACCCGGGATGGAGGGGGTCCGGGTGGAGGGGGTCCGGATGGAGGGGGTCCGGGATGGAGGGGGTCCGGGTGGAGGGGACCCGGGATGGAGGGGACCCGGGATGGAGGGGGCCCGGGATGGAGGGGGTCCGGGTGGAGGGGACCCGGGATGGAGGGGACCCGGGATGGAGGGGGTCCGGGATGGAGGGGACCCGGGATGGAGGGGGTCTGGGTGGAGGGGACCTGGGATGGAGGGGACCCGGGATGGAGGGGACCCGGGATGGAGGGGGTCCAGGTGGAGGGGACCCGGGATGGAGGGGACCCTGGATGGAGGGGACCTGAGATGCAGGGGATGGGGGGGTTCGGGATGGAGGGGCCGAGATGCAGGGGACCCGGGAGGGAGGGACCAGGATGGAGGGAATGGAGGGGACCCGGGATGAAGGGGGTAGGGGTGGAGGGGGTCTGGGTGCAGGACCCCGGACGGAGGGACCGGGATGGAGGGGGTCGGGGCGGAGGGGAACCGGGACAGAGGGGCGGGGATGGAGGGGCCGGGATGGAGGGGCCGGCGCGGAGGGGCCGGGGAGCCTCCGCCCGCCGGCCTCCCCTCCCGCCCCCCAGGCTTCCCTCTCGGGCCCGGGTGTCCCTCGAAGGCCAGACCAGTTAAAACCACCAGAGGGTCCCCTTTGTCTTCCCCACAGCCCCGACTCCCGCACTGTCAGTCTGTCTCCGTCGCCCGCCTCTGTCTGTCCTCCTTCCTCTCCGCCTGCCCTCCGGGCCCCTTCACTCTTCTCTTCTCTCCCCTCCTGTGCACCCTGCTTTCTCTGCTTCCCCCTCTGCTCCTCCGTCTCCCTAAGTTTCCCTGCCTCTACCTGGAGGCCCCGGGTGCCCCTGGAAGCGAGCAGCAGGATGGCTCTTGCAGGACTCGCAGGTGTGAGTGTGTCTTCACAGGAGGCTGGGACGTGCTTGTCCCCCCAGGTCATCACTGGATGGGAGGAGGAGGCCCACTCACCCGGTGCCACCCGGTCCTTCCCCTTCCTGGCTGGGTGGCCCAGCCGAAGAGGTAGGGCACTCAGCACCCTTCAGCTCCCCAGCCCTCGGGATCCCCGAGAAGGCTCTGAGTGCACTGAGGGCAAGGAGCGGGTTTCTGGTCAGGGTAACACCAGACCCCCCATCTTGCCCTCTCAGGCCCCTGACATACAGGCAAGGCAGGTGCTCTCCTCCCTGAGTCGACAGATGAGGACACTGAGGTCCAGCTGGTCATAGGATGAGAAACAGCCCGTCAGCCTCCTACACCGAGGGCTTTCTGCCACACTGAGCCACCTTGTCCTCTGTCAAGAGAAGTCAGTAGACCCTCTCTCCCGGCTAGTAGTAGGAGACTCGGGTGCAAACATGAGAGGAAGAAGAAAGTATCACTTCCGTTTTGGGGAGCGGCCTTTTAGCTGCTGCTGGGGGGGTTGACACCTCAGAGCCCCTCCTGGAGGGGAGGACCAGGCCCAGGAGCTGAACGAAGACGCTGTCGTCTTAAGACCTTTCCCAATCTTTCCAACTTCCTTTACTTTCTCACACTTATCCTGAAAGATGAAGCCAGCATGTATCATATTTAAATTTGGCAGATGAGGAAACTGGCTGGAAACCCAGAAGCAACTTGCCTAGGGTCCCATGGCAAATTAGCAGTAGATTAGAGCGCTGGCCCGTGACTCTGGTTCCCTTCCACCACCTCATGTGGCCTCTGGGAAGTAGGTTTGCAGTTGAGGAGTAGAAGAGCTAAAAGGCCGGCAGCACCCCGGGTTCTCTTGGATGAGCCCTGGGGGACCAGGGGTGTAGCCTCATGCACCACACCTGGACGCAGCTGGGTCCAGAAAAACAGAATGAGGGCAGGTATGTACAAAAGGGAACCCTTTGTAGCTGATTAGGTTTTATTGTTTGCTTGCTTTTAATCACCTGAGGGAAGGGACTAGAAGATTATTCCCCAAGAGTACAGGCCTGAGGAAGTTGTAACTAGGTTGTAACCTCAGCTTGTCTTTGGCTAGAGGAAAAGAAAGTGTGCTTCTTGGTGAGTGTGTTGTACTCCGAGGTCTGGAAGGGCCTTAGGAGAGGGGAACCTGTATGTCAGAAGGAGGCAGTGGTCTGTATGTGACTTGGTGTGTAATGACTGTTTTCCTCTTTTAGAGATTGTTCATTCATCCATTTACTCATTCAGCAAACATAAACACTGCTTGGCTCTCCGAGCGCTGCACAGAGGCTGCGAGGCGGTAGCCGCCCTCACTAACTCCGATTTTAAAAATCGATGAAAGTCCTCATGAGTGAGGCATGGAGTTCTTGGTCTGAGAACCGTGAATCTCGAATCTATAGACTATCCATCCCCCAAGTTGGAATGTTGGTAAATCCCTGGGGTGATTAAAAACAACAACACACACAAAAAAAATTTAGGCAACATCTGGAAATTGGCAGAGTAGATCCAGGGAAGAACCATGGCGCCGCTTTGAGCGAAGTGCGTTGAAAAACGCTTCCCCCTACCTGTTTGCTGCTTTTTTGGGAAGAGACAAGGAAAAAAACCACCAACTTGAGGTTGGCTAGACCACATTTTGAAATCCAATCAGCTGATCAGTTTTTAAATTGGAACCACTGCCCTGGCTGCAGATCTGATTGGAAGGGCCAGGGTGGGTCTGGGGCTCCGATGACCCCCAGGAACTCTCCGGGGTGTCTTGACTTGAATGTGGTGGCTCTCAGAGTTGCTCGCAGGGTTTCCTCTTAAAGAGCTCGTCTTGTGGCATCTCCCAGGTATAAACCCCGCTGGTTGTGGCACCAAGTGTGAGGCGGTGAGCTCTCAAGGGGAGGTGTGTTAGGTTTGTGAATCAGCCACGAGGAACTGATCCGTCTCTGGCACCAAGAGCCGGGGTTCAGGGGCAGTTTTAGGGCTACCTCGTGGCCGTTGGTGAGAAGGTGTTACCTTACAGAGTGCTTGCCCAGGCCAGACCAGCGTTGTCTTCAGGTGTACTTCTACTTGTATCCAGGAAGTGTCCAAGCCAGCCGCTGTGGGATGTCACATTCTTCCAGCCTCGCTTTGTGCCACGGCTTCACGTGTGTCACACCCTGTGGGACAGCCCTCCGCTCAGCAAATTGCCATCTCAGCCCAAGGGAAAAAAAAACAAACCCACCTTCATTGATGGTTTGGCTCCGTGCCTGTGCATTGTCCTTGTTACTCCTCCCCGTGGCCCTGTTGGGAGAGGTCGCTGTTGATATTATTTCTGTTTCATAGATGAGGACACTGAGGCTCAGAGACTGGCCTGCTAATCAGCCGCGAAGCCAGCCTCAGAGCACAGGCCCTGCCGGGCAGTCTCCTTTGTAAAGTGGCTGACATGTGCGTCAACCACACGGCATGCAGGCAAGGAGTGAAGGCCGATGGGAGCGATGACCGGGAAGCTTGTAGCCCGAGGCAAGTTTTCGAGCCTGTGGACAGCTTTCATTTCTGAGTTTCCAAGCCCATTCTGCTCTTCCTCTCCTGTCTTACCAGCCTCCCTCCTGCAGAGCACACACACCTTGCCCTCTGCACCTTCAGATGTCATGTTACTGAGGAAATCTCAAACCCATCCTCATAGAGGAACCACATAACGCAAGACTTGATTTACCTTTGGTCAGTCCTTGCTCACTCTCATTTATTTGTCAAAAAGGTCGTGAAAATGAGAGCTGCCCATGTGGAGAGCTCACTGTTATCTCACCGCAGTCCGGCCTGCTACTGGGGTATTGAGTTTGCTGGTTTCTACGGGGCGAAAAGTGGTTTCTCTAGGCTCAGAGTCTTACGTTCTGGGTCGTTCTGTCCAAGCACCTGTTTTGGGTGTGCTAAATTCCTTTTGTTGTTAAATGCCTCTTACTACTTGCCATTTGCCAGGCCCGGTGCTGTAACAAGCAAATGCCCCGGTGCACCAGCGCATCTGAGGTACCAGCATTGAAATGACAACACGATCCAGGGCAGACAGGAGTTCACTTTTCAGGCCCTGCAGAGTATAGGTTTTTGTCGGGGGCAGAGTGCTGAAGAAGAAAGGGGCATCATCCTCAGAGAATATGTAGTCTTAGGACCTGACGCAAGTGCTAAATAGAGGTAGAGCCAGGCACTGGTGGGAGGGGGCAGAGACGGAGGCCGAGAAAGGGCCGATTCTAGGTGGGCTGTACAGATTGTCTTTCAAGTCTTTCCTTTCCAGCTCCACTCCCACTGCCTGCGTTCAGGCCTGTAGCAGCTTTCAGTTGTCTCCACCAATGCAGAGGCCTTCTAATTGCTCACCCTGCCTCCAGTCTCTTTTCTCAGATGCTGTCAAAGTAATCGTCTAAAACACAGTCTTGGTCTAATTCACCTCTCTCCTTAGGACCTTCTGTAGCTCCCTGCTGCCTACTGAATTAAACTTCAGCTTCTCTGCCTGGCATTTGTAGTGGCCCAGCCCCACCTTCCCTCCCCAGCTTCTCCCACCCTTCCCACTTTGCCTAGACCTCCGGTATTTCATGCCGTCTTGAGAGCACACCCGCAGACACTCTTGAGCCAACCAAGATGGATTAATCATTGTCTGACACGGGGCCTCTGCCCGTGAAGCTCACCTTCCGGTGGGGCAAGGCTAACATGTGATGTATTTGTGGGCCAGCGAGCCGAGGGCTGTAATAGGGGAGGGGACAAAACACACTGGGAGCGCCCCTGCCTCATGGGTGTTCCCTGTCCTACCCTCTGCCCCCGGAGGAGACTCTCCCTCCTCAGAGCTGTCCCTTTACCCTGCTTGTCCCTTGCTTATGGATCCTAGCATTTTGTGTTTGGTTTCAGTTATGAATGTGCCTGGCTTCCTTACCAGCCAGCGAACCCCTCCGGGACGGGGTCCTGTCTCCCTTGTCTCTGCATCCACAGCACCCAGCATGTGGTCCGCACCAGCCAGCCCATGCTGAACTCGTGACCTTCGGGAAGACAGGTGCATTTATTACGTTTGGGGAGCAGAAGTCAGGAAGGACAGGAACCTCTGTAGCAGCAACTTGTTTTTCAGAGCAGAAACCTGCAGCGGGATTTTGAGGTTTCATTCAACGTTGTTCATCTGGAAAAAGTCAACATTCTTTATCACTCCCTTGACTAGAAAAACCCCACACTTGGGGGAAATAGCTTCCAAAGCCACGTTCTTCTTGCTTTGGTAATTTTAGCTCATTCAGGGCTCAGGTCCCAGCTTGGCATTGTCGGTCCAAATAGATCACTTGCTCCAGAAATGCTTTGGAACTTCTACAAAGTTAGCAGCGAAGCAGGGGACTAGCCGATTTCATATGCAAAGATTGTTGCATGTCATCAGTGGGAGACTGCCAACAAAAGGATTTATTTTTTTTTTAAAGCGAGTGAAAACTTTTAATTTAGGTTTTGACATGTTCTGCTAATACACATTGGAGCAAAGATTGGAACTTGCCTGCTGTCATCTGTTGCAGATTCTACTGAAATGTTAACCATTGAAGGCTCAGTCTGACGTGATTTGTCTTATTTAAGAACCACATATTCATTACGATGAAATGGTATGTGCTACAGAGTACTTCAGAATTCTGATTCACAGGATTAAAGAAAAAAATTGCCCCAGGCAAGCTCAGGTCATACTCTTTTGTGTGGTGTTCTGTTATTCAAGAACATACTAGTTTTTATTTTTAAAAATACACCAGAAAAGGGGAGTTCAAATTTAGATCTTTGACCCCAAGGTTAATTCTCTTTCCACTGTGCCTACCTGCTTTGTCTTATAAGCTTCTTTGAGAGAGAGAGAGAGATGTGTGTACTCTTCATTTTAAAATGCTCACCAAAAAAGGGTACATGCTCTGAAGAGGTTTTCTTTGATGTATTTAAGTTCTGCGGGTATTGAGTTATACTAGGTGGGCAGCCATATGCTAGAAGGAAATGCAGAAGGGATGGGCATGGCTTTTTTTTTTTTTTTGCCTCCAGCACTATTTTACTAAACATTTATGAAGCACTCACCAGGTTCCAGGCTCAGTGCTAGGAATTTTTCAGAATGTTCTGTCTACATCCTCATGAGATAGGGCTAGTTGTTTTACCTAGGAGAAGCGAGCTATTTAAACAATTGTCTAGTAGGAACTGTAAGTGCCAGGCAATGGGCTAAGTCTTCCCAGGGCTTGTGGAGAGGTGTGAGTCAATTCATTCAGAAAGTGTGACACCTAAAGTAAGGTGGCACGGCCGTGATGGGTCTGAGATGGATTGGGAAAGGAGAATCCATGAAACTTGGGAACTTTCTGGTTGTGATGATAATGATGTGGTGATCTGGCCTCTCCTCCTTCCGTGTGGAGTGCCAGAAGAGGAGTTGGTGGGAAGAGCAGATGATGAGTTGAGTTTGAGGCAAGTTGAATCTTAGGGGCCCATGAGACATCTGGGTGTATGCTCCGGGAGAGCAAGAGGCACATGGTCAAGGTTCAGGACAGCACTCTGAAATCGGGCTGAGAATCCCAATGTGGAAGTCATTAGCCACAGGACTGGTGAGGTCACAGCGGGAGAGGGTGCAGAGTAAAGAATCATGCAAAGCAGAACTGTTCAAAACATCAGCTTTTAAAGGCACAGCTAAAGAAGAAGAGCCCAAAAAAGATGACTGGGAAGAAACAGCCAGAGATAGACAGAGAAATAGTAATAACCAGGACAGATGGGTGTCCTGAAAATCAAGCTAAGAGAGAGGCCTTTGGATCTTAGATCGAGGCGTGTTTTTGTTTCCCTTAGCTACATACAACTACTTTTTCCTCTAAGCTATTGGTTAGACATACAGTAGGGCGGCTAAATATATAAGCAAGTGAAGAAAAGATTTGCATGGGGTGATATTTTGGTAGTTTTCAGTTTCTGAGTTTTGCCACCAGTGGAGGAAGGATCAGGCTGTTTTTTGGGGTCCAGAAAGCAGAGTTGGATACAAAGAGTGGGATTCGTAGGGGCTGGTGGGAGCAACGCAGTAACAGCAGAGAGAGCAAATGAGCCAGCGCCCAGGCTTCCAGCATGGTGATGCCCTCCTGACCGCCGGAGGTGGCAGGCACGTCAAGGATATTCTAGAACGGAATCCTGCCCTCTGGGGGAATTTGGTTCGGTGACCTGTAGGTCACTTCCTTAAATATTAGGAAGTGTTAGAGAACTGAAAGAAGATGGACTTTGAAGTCGGACAGTGGGTTCCAGTGGTAGCTTTGCTACTTAGAAGCAATGTGACCTTGGGCAGATTAATTCACCTCTCTGAGTCTCAGGTGCTCATATGCAGCAGAGGGATAGTAATGGGCTACTTGCCCGCTGTGTAACTTGGCAAGGGAATACGGAAAAGCATCTGACGCGTAGTAGGTCTTCACTAAATAAAGGCAGCTGTTAAGGACTCTGGTGGCTAGAGCTGGGACAAGCACAGTGTGCTTAGTTGTGCATACCACCGTTCGTGGAAAGGAGTGTGTGTTTTAAGTCCTCCTGGGGCTTGGCGTTGGCAGGAAAGGCCAGCGATTCCCCCAGTGTGTTTGACCCCTCAGTGGCCCTGTGCTGGGCCACTTATGGCCCCAACAGATGAACCAGCAGGATGAAGTTCCCAGGTTTGTTCGTGCCCCAGCCTTATGCCTAGGCCAGCGAGGCAGCGGGAGTGGGAGCCAGGAGACCTTTTGAAACCTGGTTAGCGCTTCCTCCTCCTCCTCTTTGAATGGCAGTAGGACATCTCCTCCCCCGTGCCCACTGGGAGGGACCAGGCCATCTACTCTCACCCTGCGCTGAACGGCAGAGGAAGAAATCTGGAGTTCCCTGTGACTGGCCCGCGGTCCCAGAGCTGGACAGACCTGGTGAGGTTCTAGTCTCGTCCCCCCCGCTTCGCAGAGACCAAGACCAGGAGGAGGAGGGACTGACAGCCGCGAGTCAGTCACAGAGCCAGGCCTCATACCAATGTCTCCTGACTCCAGTCTCCGCCACGGCAGGCGCTCTTCTTGTTGTCTTGACTGCATATAATCCTGGAAACCTGAGAATCTTGTCTGCCTTAGATTCTATGAAGACCAGCACCATAGGCTCAAGAACACAATGTACGTGTCTTCTCTGTGGCATGTCGGTTCTTAATGCAAACATCATAAGACTTTATAGGATTTTTGTACATGTGAAGAACTCTATAAACTTGCATGGAGATATGTTTAAAACAAGACAAACCTTTGTTCACGTTTTATGTCTGGTTTTTCAGAATTGCATCCTACCTAACAAACTACATCACGTTAGACTTTCTGCTGTTGGATCCTTTTAATGATCCAGCATGATATTGTATAAAATGGGAGTCAGGGTCATCCCTCTCCTGGTTTTGCTGTGCAGTACAAATTCTTCAGGGCTGTCTTCACATGTGAAGACAGACTTGTGTTGCATTTCCTGTCCACCTGCCTGTTTTCTAAAATGCTATTTGCTTATTACTGTGCCTCCATTAATGGAATGTTTCTCTCTCTCTCTCTCTCTCTCTCTTTCTCTCTCTCAGGTTAATAACAGATACCAGGTTCTTCTGAATTTCTGAAGAGTAGCTTCCACCATATTTTATGACTTTGAATAAGGACTATTTGGATTTGAATAAGGGATTATTTGGAGCTTGGTAGCCTTGATATGCTTGTAGTTCAGGAATCTGCCATCAAGTTGTACTAGTGCTCAGCTCAATTTGGGAATCCATCATAACATTCTTCTGGGTATAGACAAGGTCTTAGGAGGAAGGCAGGCCCTTTGGAAGTTATATTGATACACTCATCATTTTATATGTGCCTTTTAGTTCAGTTGAGGAAGTTTTAGCAACCTGGTCATTTTTCTCTTGTTCCTACAGGATGATTGTTTGATAGGAACAGGGCCTGGGTGTCATGCAGACCTGATTTGAAATGCTGTCTCTGCTCTATAATGGCTTTATGTCTTAGGCAAGCCATCTCCCTTCTTTGAGCATCAGTTTCTGCTTCAATGGAATTATTGTGGGGATTAAATATATTGACATTAGTAAAGAATTTGGCATGGGCCCTGGCACATAGTAGGTGCTTACTCACTGTTTGTTGAATGGATGGATGCACTTAGCTGATACACAGCAGCTGGAGAGGAGGAGGTAATAGTTGATGTGCAAGCCCTTGGTGGTTTTCTTTGCCCTAGAAGCGAGAATTAGGAAGTCAGAATCAGTAAAGGTGGTCTCTTCAGAGGCTACATATTTGTTTACATGAGAACTGATTGTTTAGTCTTAAGCTTGGAGCAATTGCAAAGGCAAGTTGGCTAGAGAGTTTTCCTCATCCATCTGAGTTCACGACTAGTCTCTTACGTGGCGTCCTGGAATTCTAAGCCAGAAGTGCACTCTGAAGCTACATTAGAATGCTATATGACGTTATTTGCTGTCTTAGATGATCCACACCACTGTTCATTCACCTTCATTAATGTGACCAGTCAAGAGTTACAGCTTCTTGTCACCCTGTGTTCAGTCTCCTTCTCACACCTCATCCATCTTGCTTGCCAGTGCCACATAAATCTTCCTGAAACATCTCTTTCATCACATCTCAATCTGTGTCAGAAACCTGCAGTGGTCCCCTTTGCTGTGGGGTAAAAGCCAAGCACAGGAACTGCAGGGATGGCTCCAGAGCAGCCATTCATTGAATACCTATGACAAGAAAGGCACTGTGCTTGGTGTTTTATATGCACCATCTTTTGGAAAGCAGTTCAGCATTTCCACGTTATGGAAGCTGAGGCTCAGACAGGTTAAGTAGCTTGCCTGAGTTCCCAAAGTTAGTATGTGGGAGAACCAGAATTCCAAACTAGGACTGCCTTGTTCAAAGGACTGCGCTGCTTGTATTAATTAGATCCTGAGCCCCTCTCCCAACTATTTCTTCCACTCTTTGTGATGACACAGATTATTCATTAATCTTCCATGTATTAGATGTAAGGTGTCCCCTTCAGGCAGGATTAGGGTGGAAAAGGCCTGGAGATTGGAGGTTTGCCCCACATGAGCCAGCATCTCTCAGGACGTCAAATCTTGCCTTCTGGTTGGAGTTCTTGCTACGTAGTGGGCTATAAGGGTCCGAAGAACAAGGAACACTTAACATTGTGTTCCAAACCAGAACAGTAAATGTGCCCTGACTGCAAAAGAGGATGAATGGACGCCCCGGGTCTCCCTGAGCCCTGATTCCTGGAGCACCAGTCAAGATGGAGACTGATGAGCATTACGATGGAACCAGCAAGTAGTTAGCTTTCAGAGGAGCCTCTGGATCCCCCTGGCCAAGTGTCTAGATCAAGAGGCATGGGACTGGAGGGACTATCTGCTTCTGCTCCTTTCTGGAACTCGCTCTTGTCATTTCACACCTTCCTATATACCCCTATATACCCGAGCCTACCTTTTCAAAGAATTCATCCAAGCCCTCAGGCCCGGCTACAACCTGTTTCTGTGATGCCTGGCGATGGTTACTGCTCCCTGGGGACTTCCCGATGACAAAGTCATCGGGTAGGAGAGCGGGAGTAAAGTGGTCTTCTGCTTTGCTCTTCAGGCTAGGGAAATTGGATGTTTTCATCTATAGCCACCATTCATTCATTCTGCGTTTATTCTGGTTCTACCTCATTACAGGCCTCTGTCTAGAGAGGCTAGAACATGGCCTTAGGAGGTGGAGAGACCTAGATCAAATTCTGGCTCTGCACCTTCCCATCCGGGTGGTCTGGGGCCTTCTTTGGGTCTCAGTTCTTTTTTTAGAGGGGAAAAAAATGTGGCTAATGATACTTAATTTCAGGGTTATTGTGAAATGTAGTAATAGAAGTGAAGAGCCTTACCGTGGTACCTGATAGGTAGCCGACATTCTACAAGTGGTAGCCTATTTTTTAGTTGAAGTATAACAACATAAAATTCACTATTTTGACCATTTTAAAGTGCGTCCAGAACAGTGGTTCTTAGTGTGTTCACAGTATCCTGCAGCCCTCTTCACTATCCAATCCCAGACCATTTTCATCAAACACACAAAATGCCTGTGAGCCACTAGGTGGTCACTTCTCATTGCCTCTTCCCCCCCTGATGCCCCTGGCCAACATTAATCTACTTCCTGTCTCTGTGGATTTGCCTATTCTGGCATTTCGCACCCATGGAATCAGACAACACATGGACTTTGTGTCTGGCTTTTTTCACTTAGCATAATGTTTTCAAGATTCATCATGTTGTAGCATCTCTGATATTTAATTACCTTTTATGGCTGCATAATAGTCCATCGTGTGGATATACCACTTTTTTTTTAATCTATTGAACAATTGACAAACAATTAAGTTGTTTCCACCTTTTAACTATTAGGAGGAGTGTTGCTAAGAACATTCATGCACAAGCTTTTGGTAGATATGTTTTCACTTCTCTTGGGTGTACACCTGGAAGTGGGGTGTTGGATCACAGGGAGATTTTATATTTCACATTCTGAGGAACTGTTAACCTGTTTTCCACAGTGGCTGCCCCATTTTATATTCCCACCAGGAGTGAATGAGGGTTCCAGTTTCTCTATATCCTCCCAACGCTTTGCTGCATTTCTTCCCTATTCCTTTCTTTTTTTGATTATAACCATCTTTGTGTGAAGTGTGGTGTATCATTATGTTTTTGATTTGCATTTCCCTAATGACTGATGGTTGTGAGCATCTTTTCATATGCTTATTGACTCAGCCTCTTTTTTTTTATTATTCTTCCAGTAAATATTTGTGTTTGATGAGTCCTTATTGTATGGCCAGGCCTAGGATATGGGCCCTGCCCTGAGGTTACTCACACTCCAGTGGGGAAGGTAGACCTCATAGTAGATGATTACAACATAGTAAGAAAAGAGGCTACAGAGAGTTGTGTACGATGTGTATTGGGGCCTTTGAGGAAGAAGAAGGAGTTGCTGAGTGGAGGCTGAGTGTAGTTTGTCAAACAGACCAGAGGGGGAGGGGGACATTCCAGTTATACAGAAGAGCGTGGAATCTTGGGTATAGCTGGTGGAAGTGTGGCTTCCTGGTATCAGGTAGGGAGAGGAGCACTCCAGGCAGGCACTGGGCAGGTCTCCTCCCCAAAAAGCAAGCCAGACAGCAGGCTCTGAGCCAGCAGCAGGCTCTACTGAGCTTTGCCATCCACCATATACACAGGGCTCTGTTGCTTTCAAGACACATACTCAGTTGATTTGATCCCCACTTGAGGTACATGTTATATCTCCATTTCTACCAAAAAAGGAAAAATGACGTTCACTGACATAGCAAGCTTGCCTGACTTCTTACCCCACCGAGTGGCAAGACTGGACTTGGAATCCAGGTTGTCTGATTTCTAGTTTTTTCCACACCTATTGGCCAGACCTCAGTTCCTCTTACCTTGACATTCGAGGCCATTTAGTCTCTGAGCCCCAGTCGCCTTAACTTCCTTCCTTGCCTCTTTTTCCTACCTATAACTGAACCCTGTTTTGTAACCATTCCAGTCTAAATAGTTTCCCAACCTTCCTTTTTAGTTTCTAGTCTGTTTCCCTTTTGTGTGGTCCAGATTCTTACCATCCTTAAATGGCTATCCTTTTATGAGCACTGACTGCCCAAGTACTATCCACTCCCTTCAAGTTCTTAATAGAACTTGATACAGAATTGATCATCTTCACAGTATCCGGGCACATTGATCGAGTCACAGATGAGGAAGCAGGATCGGAGAAGTAAAGTAACTTACCCAAGATCATTCAGTAAGTAAAGAGTCTAGCTCAAATGCCATCTCCTCTCAAAAGCCTGCCATGGTTGCCCTGACCAACGTGATCTCCTTTGCCCTTGAGATCCTATAGCAGTTACTTCCCCTTTATTCAGACTCAATATTTGAGATCTTGGATTATCTTTTTCATTGATTTTTATCTTGTGCCCCCACAACTGGGTGCTCACTCTCCATGTTCTGGGGCCCAGGCTAGAACTTGTAAGTGTAAATTCTCAGTAAATACTATGCTGAGGCATAGGGGGAAATCCTCTGGACGCTGGTTACAGGAACTGGGTTCTGTTCACGTTTTGACCCTGACTTCTCTGACCTTGCACAGTTAAGGAGCTGTCCAGAACGAGCACCCTGCCTGTGCTGCTCTTCCTGTATCCCCCGTCCTGATTGTTGAGTGATGGCTCTGTGAACGTCACCATCTGGAGCCTCAGTCTCCTCATCTGCATTATGAAAAGGTTGAAAGTGATGATCTGAGGATTGTTCTTAGTGCAAATACTGCCTAGTTTTGTGCATCTGAACGATTGCCTCTCTCCAACCAACATGGTCCTGAGCTACCAAGTTTCAGCTCAGGGAGGCACAGAGCATAGCTTGTCATTTCTAGTTTGTTGTCTACATCTCAAACCCTTGCCCTTGAATTTGTCAAACTGACAACTAACTCAGGAGCTTTGCCCCAACACATTCAGAAGTCCTAAACACCCAGCTTCTCATCCTCTGTATCTATTTTTTCACATGTGAAAACGCCCATCTACCCCATTTTGGGATAACTTCATTTGAAATACTTTCTCTAGCTTTTATATTTTAGCAGCTTTTTGACTTAGAGTCTCCAATGATTTATAGGAGAGGAAGCTGTTGCTCTTTTTTTTTTTTTTAAGATTTTATTTATTTATTCATGATAGTCACAGAGAGAGAGAGAGAGAGAGAGAGGCAGAGACATAGGCAGAGGGAGAAGCAGGCTCCATGCAGGGAGCCCAACGTGGGATTCGATCCCGGTCTCCAGGATCGCACCCTGGCGCCAAACCACTGCGCCACCCGGGGATCCCCAAGCTGTTGCTCTTTTAGAAAGACCACAGTCCTTGCTGTTGTTCATGCCTAACTCATTGGATATATTTTATAGGCACAAAGAGAACAAAAACAAGCCTTTCTTGTGAAAATGGACCCTGGGGATTGCCCCTCCAGTTAGTGGGAAAGGCCGTTTCCACCTCTGATCAGGAGAAAGTTGTTAAAGACTAGTCGTTTTTCCTGGGCAGTTCTCTTATGCTCTGCACCCTTCTTAGGTCATTCCTTTATTTTTTTTTTAATTGTATCTTTATTCACCTTATGTTTAAGGAAATAAAAATGATTGAGCACGTTGATAATGTCAGTTTTAATGTTCTGTTCATTGAGAGCCTAATGTGTACCAGGCACTGTGCAGTGAGGTATGCGAATTTTTGCTGCCGTCCCCCCAACTCCATTATGGAGCAGACCCCAGACCTCTGGGAGACTAAGGCCTCGAGCCTCCCTCCTTGCCTTGCTATGCAAAAACTGAGGTTCCCACTGAGCTCTCTCTGGCTCCAGAGGCCCACTCCTCTCCAGCAGGGGCTCCCTTCCTAAGACTGTTTGGGAAGATGTGGCATTTGACTACATTCTAGAATAGTTGTATGCTTATAAGTTTCCTTCTCAGCTTTACTAACAAGTTGTGAAGAGAGAAGCCTGGCTTGGGGGAAGTGTAAGAACATGTTTAACACACACACATATGCATGCACACACACACACTCACACATAAAGACCCTCAGAGACTGTTTAACCAGCTACCTGGCCATGTGCCACATCCAGCGTTGGGCAACATGCTAGAAAGTGCATTGGGGATATAGCAGTGGGAACCTTTGAGGAGTTAAAGAAACCATAGCTGCCAGAGTCTCAGTTCAAGCCCAGAACACAAGACCCCAAAATATTTACCACAAGGGGCCAGTTCCAGGTTCAAGTTTCTACCTTTACAACTCTCCTCTTTGAATTTTTACTTTTGACATCTGCAGTGAAAGACGGATCTGGGGAATAAAGTCTGACATCTGTGCAGGAGAAAAAAAAATCTCTTTTAGATTGTCTGCAGTTGAGCTCAGAGTGAGGAAGTGAGGGGAAGTAACATCCGCTTGTATTTGTGTAGCACCTTCCAGTTCGTAGTTCCTTCTGGCTGTACCCTTATCACACGTAAGCTCTGGGTGAGATGCCAGAGGCCTGTTTCTCCCTCCTGGCTCTGCCTCAGACTCACACCTTGGGCAAGCCCCTCTGTCCTCTGAGTTTGAGTCCTGTCAAATGAGAGACTTGGACCAGTTGGCCCACAGGGCCCCTCAAGCTCTGTCATCCTGTGATCTGAAGGCAGTAGAAAGGCAGTAAATGTTACCTGTTACTCTTCTTACATCTGTCTTACCTCAGCCTGTCCTGCGTCGGGACTGTGAGGAGGCTCCACCTCCATAAGAACCATTGTCCCTTTCATGCTTATTGGCACCTGCACTGGCAGAAAAACACCATGTTTTCCTGGGAATTCACTTGGCTTAGAAAGATCTTGATTGTTGAGGGGTCCATGGGCTAGTTAAGCAATCTAAGGGCCATTCCAGCTCCAAGATTCCATAAAAGGCCACCCTTGAAGGTATACTTGGAGAAACCCTGAAGCAAAATCATTGGATATTATTTCAACACTGTATGGCGGTGCTTGTAGCATATTCCTCTGACCCTAGAGTTTGACCTGCACTGCTGCTTTTAGGAGCAGGAGGGACAGGTCTCGGGTTTGTTTACTTTTCCTTTTTAACTGGTCTGGCCTCCATCATTCTCTAGCATTTGAGGTTGTGGGTATTTTGAGCATTTTGACTCATAATGAACCTTGTTCTCTTGATATGCATTTTAGAAGACAAATCTGACCTTGAAAACAGTGTGATGCAGAAGAAAATAAAAATCCCCAAACTTTCTCTCAATCACATAGAAGAAGATGGGGAGGTTAAAGATTATGGGGAAGAAGATTTACAGCTTAGACACCTCAAGGTAACAAAATCTTTCCCTTTTTTTGGAAGTTCATGGGGGCATTGTCAGAATCTTGATGGCTAGAATTCTAGTCTGGCCTCTTCTCCCCATATAAATGTCCTCTGGGAGTTTTTTCAGGTTGGGAGAGTCTTAGGACAGCTAGTGTGCGTTTGCCTTGCTGGCCAGCTTTCCAGGGACCCTGACTCATGCTGTGCCACCACACACTGGCTGATTGCCCCATCTAGGCAGCGTCATCACTGCCGAGGGCCTGGAATGGTGCTTTCCTCTCTGGCCTATAGCTCTGAGCTCCAGGAATATTAAACAGCCATCCTCAGGCAGCAGTTCAGAGCCCGTCACTATCAGATGGCCCCTAACAGCTAGAGGGGTAGGCTCCAGAGGAAACAGAATGTGCCGGGTTTACACAAAAGAGTTTGTGGGACCCCAGGTTGGAAGAAAACTTTTACCTGAAGTTGCATCTCCTTTGATGTGCCTCCCATTTGGTCTCCAGCCTTCACTTGTAAACTCACTGAATATCTTGTGCAATAAGCCAGATTTTTTTTTTTTTTTTCTGTAAAATGGGTGCCCCAGAGGAAGGGAAGGAGAAAGAAGCCTGCCTTGATTATTGACCATGGTCTGATTTTGGACACAAGGTCAAGGATGTTCCCAAAGCATAGTCCCAGAGATGCGGCTGAGTTCAGATGACGCATTCACTGCACCCATGCTACGGGCCTGGCCCTGTGCTGGTCCCCGGGGTCACGGAGACCAGGCGGATGTGGTCACTGCCCTTGGGGTCTCACAGTGCAGTGATGCAGACAGTTACCTACATGATCAGTACGATTTCAGCAGATAAATTCATCTAAACTAGCAGCCCCTTCTCCCGATGGATAAAACGATGAGATAGGATTTTTGTCATCTAACTCAATCTCAGAAGCATGTTGTTTTTGTTGTTTCTGTTAAGCACCCAGAAACTTACCAAGAGGTTAAGGTGGGCTTGACCTGATGTAGTTAATTTGTCTGGAACCCACTGTCCTTGGTTGTCCGCACCTCTCACAAGTGCCCGCCAGTCAGGAGAGCTCCTGGCCCTCCTGACTTGAGTGAGGAATTCGTTTGGTCCTGTAACTCCCACTCCCCCTCAATGGAAGCCTTGTCTACTTGAGCTGCAATTTCCTCAGGCAGCTGAAACCCCAGCCCCTAGATAGTCCTGGATAATTTTCTTCTCAATGAACTATGCTCTATATGTCCACTGTCTTCCTGAGCTTGCACTTGGCGAGAGTCCGAGGATTGGCTGGCAGATGTGGGGGAAGGGGCCTGGTGTTGGAAACGGGGCTCTAGGTTCCCGGCCTGCTGTGTCTGCAAGCTCACCATGTGACCCCAAGCGTAGTCCTTCCCCTCTCTGAGCCTCAGTGTCCTCACCTGGAAAGGGAGGGAGTTAAACTGAAGGAACTTCCAGTGCCAGCATTCTTTGAACTTTTCAGTTAAGTAAACATTTATCAAGCCCCTGCCAAGTGCCAGTTCTGAGTAGGCAGTGGAGGAACAGAGAAAATAAGACGTGGCTCCTGCCCTAGATTAGAACAGATTAGAGTTCTTAGCGTCCTTCCCAATGAAAGCATTCTTGAGGAAAAGGTTACTGCTGGAATGCCCTTTGGTTTTTGTGTGTTAGGGGTGGGAGTGTTTTGTTTTGTCTTGGGGTTTTTTGCCTTTTATGTTTTTGTGGTTGAAGAGATTTGAGTGGTGACTCCCCTGGGATGGTTTGGCCTGGCCTGGTTTCTCACAGATTCTCCCCCAATATACATTAAACACCCCCATGTGCAAGTTCCTGCCTAGGCCCTACGGGCAGGGTGGGCATGGTGGACATGGTGTAATGTGCACCAAGGAGGCAGAGTGATGGAATGGAAAAAGCACTGGCCTGGGAAACCACCACCTGCCCAACTCCACCACCAACTGACTGTGTGACCTTAGGCAGGACTCTTCCCCACCCTGAATCTCCATTTCCTCATTTGTAAAATGAAAGGCTTTGACTGAGTGTTTGCACAGGTTTCTCCAAGTACTGATGTTCTGTGGTTCTGTGATTCTAGGATTGTCTGGGGAAATATTGAGCTGCAGTCCAAGAAAGTCCCAGCTGCCCTTGCCTGAACTGACTCTCGTTGTCCTACACAGAGACCCGAGGGGCGGAAGCCGAGCGAAGTGGCGCATAAGAGCATTGAGGCCGTGGTGGCCCGGCTGGAGAAGCAGAACGGCCTGAGCCTGGGCCACGGCACGTGTCCAGAGGAGGTCTTCGTGGAGGCCTCACCGGGCACGGAGGACATGGACAGTCTGGAGGATGCCGTCGTGCCCCGGGCTCTGTACGAGGAGCTGCTGCGCAACTACCAGCAGCAGCAGGAGGAGATGCGCCACCTCCAGCAGGAGCTGGAGCGGACTCGGAGGCAGCTGGTCCAGCAGGCCAAGAAGCTCAAGGAGTACGGGGCACTCGTGTCTGAAATGAAGGAGCTCCGTGACCTCAACCGGAGGCTCCAGGACGTGCTGCTCCTGAGGCTTGGCAGTGGTGAGTGCCCCAGCAGGCTGCCTACCGCTCCACGCAGGGGGTGGGGGGCTTCGTGTGGCTCCTCTGCCAGGAGGTGCGGGCATGCACAGGGTGGGGACACAGGCCACGTGCCCCTGAAGCTAGGGCAAGGCAGAGGCTTGGCCCAGCATCGCCCCGAGGTAGAGCCACTCCCCTCCCACAGTGAGTGTGCAGGAGCCTCTGAGTGCAGCGGCCTCAGCCCCCTCGCACTCAGTGGGCCACCTTGACAGGTGTGGTGCAGAGAACCTGGGCCGTCATTCCTTTAGGCATCCATTCAGCAACAGGCAATACTGGGGGCTGCAGGAAACCTCTCCATGGTGGTTCCAGGAACACGAAGAGAACTAGACATGGTCCTAAAAGATGTATTGCCTTAGGTCAGAAAGCAATAAATGCCATGGGCGGTTGCAGAAAATGATAGTTTAGAAGTTGGAGAGGTTGTTGGTAACTGAGGGAGACTTCGGGAAGGAGGTGGCCCTTGAGGCAGGCCTTGAAGGGTGGGGGTGTCTCCAGGCACAAGAGGAGGCAGGGACAGCAGGCCGCTGACGATGGGGAAGCGCCCGAGTGTGCTGAGAAGAGGTACCGCACGTGTAGTTTGAGGACAGGTGGTTGAAGCCCTGGAAACCATGCCAGCCGGGGTGTCGGGCTTGTTTGAGAGGGAAGGAGGAACACTAAACAGCTTTGAGGAAGAGGCACATGCCCTTGGGAGGATTAACACGAAGATGTAGAAAACTCCTTGGGTTTGCTCGTAGAAGAGCCGAAGAGGCTCTTAGCGCTGCAAGCAGTATTAACAAAGCCAAGGTTTAGGTTTTCTCACCTAACGTGGTTTAGAAGCCGGAATCAGGAAATTTAAAAAGCAGCAGCCTTGACAGCAGGGAGAAACAACTGCCTAGCAGAGAGAACAAGAGAGAAACCCTCTCTCAGAACACAAGACACCAGAATTGTAAGAGAGGCGGGTCAGTACTGTGGAAACCCGGGTAACACGGGTTCACAGCCTCCACGTCCCCGGAGGACAGTCATTAATAACCCCGGGCCAGGGTTTTTCGCTTAAAAATGGGAGCAATCTAGTTTAGAAACACAAGTTCTATTCCCAAAGTTTGAATCAAATATAATTTTGCTCTCAAGAAGGAAGGTTTGTGTTATCTAGATAATAGGTTTCTATGTAAAGCCTCATTCATTCCTCTTTGATGTTTAGATAAATGTGCTCCTACCCTGCCTTACTTATATTTATAGGTACCTTTTATATCTTAAAGTGTGTTCCCGAGGCAGCGTCTCGGTAGATCTTCAGAAGGGCCAAGAGGCCTTTCCGTGCCTTTGTCACAGAGAAGGAAACTGAGGTTGGGACTTACCCAGACTCACTGGGGAGTCAGAGACAGAATACATGTCAGACCAAGTCCCCTGATACCTAGGCCAGTAATTTCCCCACTTTCCAACCCGGCCTTGGCCTCGACCCTTCTCCCAAGTCGTAGCCCGTCCAGGTGCACAGTGGCACGGAGGGTCACATGTGGTACACAGTGTTTCTATATCAAAATAAAATCTTAAAGAGAAGCCCTAACCATAAAAATTCGCAGAAGCTATATTGGTCCTGGAGTGGGGGGTGGGGAGAGAACTGGAGTCTTCAGAGAGAGGAAGTGTTTCCTGGTCTTCAAACGAATAATTTTTATTTTCACTTCACCTTGTACGCTACACCTTTCTGTAAACTTCTTGTGGGGAAAAGCACAGTAACAACAAAAACTCTCCGCACCATTGTTTCATCTCCTAGGGAAACTACCTATTTTGTATGATCGTGAACTGGGCTTAAACTCCAGAAACCACTCCTGGACCTCTGGGGCAATACAACGCCTCTGTGTTTTGCATCACTATGTGCCATCTGTCATCTGAAAACACTTAGGCACACTTGACCTCAGCCAGGTTCGGTGTCTTGGACTGTCCAGGCTCCTGTGCCGCACAGCCTTGGATGCCATCCTGAGGACGAGTGGCAGGCTCTTCCCTGATCAGAGTCCCCGTTGTCTTCACAGTGCGTGGGCTGCATGTAAGGCAGCTCAAGCCGCAGGTGTGTGTGGAGCAGCCACCACGTGCATGCCCCATGCTTTAGGGGCCCTGGGCATCTGGAACACCACACGGACGGTCTCTGACCTGGAAAGGCTTAAAGTCCGTTGGTTAGCCCTTGCTGATTGGAGAACAATAATGTGCCACAGTCTGAGACAAATCCACAGGAGTATAATAGAAGGGTTTCTACCCTGAGGGGAGTTTGTATCTTTGCATGGATATGGTCTAGTCTCCCGAACCCACCAGGCCCGGATTCATACCCAGCTTTCCTGCTTCCCACCCTGGCTTTGGGAACATTCTTTCCTTCTTTCCTTCTTCCCTTTCTTCCTTGCTTCCTTCCCTCCTTCCCTGTTTTCTTCTTCTAGTTATTCCCTGGTCTCCTGCCGTGTAGTGGTGAGAGTTTGACCTATTTCACATATAGCCCTTGTCTTCTGCCCTGGAAGAGGTCGGTTTGATGAAGGAGGTAGCCACTGACACAACTAGTGACAGCACTGGGCATAAATGTCACCATGAGGACAAAAGCACGTGGGGCCGTGGGACTGCAGAGAGGGGCGCCCCCAGAACTGGGGGCGGGGGTGGGGGAAGAAAGGCTTCCTGAAGAGAAGAGAAGGCTTCCTTCCAGAGAACACCTCTCAGACCCTTGGTGTTCTCCTCTGCAAAGTGGAAATAATAATTCCCCTCACAGCCTTGTGACACACGCATGGTACCTGGCATTCTGGCTGGGGCCCACTTACCGTCGGCCTCTTTCTCACACCACCTGGTGGAGGGGCTGACAAGGGGCCCAGTTTGGTTTTTAACTGTCTCCCCTAACTAGTAATTGGCTGTATGACCTTGGGTAGGTTAACTAACTTCTCTGTCAGGGCCTTCTAGTAGAGAAGATAACGGGCGATACGCATGTGTCTGTATATGTTAACTCATCCAACGCTGACCATACGCTTTCTGAGCCTAGGGGCCTAGAGAGATACGAAGAAGACTAAGACGTTGGAAGCTGGGGTGTGGGTAGTGATGGAGGTAAACATGTAAGCATAGGGTTGAAATGCAGTCTTCCGAGCCCTGGAGGAGGGGGGCTAGCCTAGAGCCTTTGAAGGTGGAAGTGTCTTGGTGAGTCTGGGAGGACACCACCCTCTGTAACAGCACCTCATCTGTACAGGTCAGCAGGAAACTGGTAACGTGGCAGAGGAGAGCCAGGAAGTGCCTAACACTGTCCTCGTTCTTGGCGTCATATGTCCCGAGAGCACGTCCTGAGCTATACCACCCTTGGCCCCCTGAGCCTGACCCAAGCAGTGTCCTTAGGGGCCCTTCCTTGTGCATTTTCTCCCGTCCACCTTGTCTGGGGGCCCAGCTCAGTGGCCTCTGTCCAGCTGGGGTGCTGGGCCATCTGCAGTGTAACAGGCAGGTGCAGAGGCAAGAGAGGCCCCTGGGTCAGCGATGCTCGGTTTTAAGAGGAAGGCTCCCTGCTTGGGAGAATCCTTGCTGACTGCTCCAGACCCTGGCGTCCCGCAGTTGGTAGATGAGAAGGCGCAGAGAGTGGGAGTGTGGCCCCTGAGCAGAGTGCTGAGCGGCCCTCCAGCAGCCAGGAGTTGTCACCGTGCGCCTGGTGGAGGTCGGGGCCCGAAGAAAAGAGGACAGCAGCAAGATAGCATAAGAGGTTTCCGAGACCTCCCTGGATGGCTCACTGCTTCCTTTGCGTACTTACTAACTCATCTTTCATTCGTTCCATGAATACACACAAGCTGGATGTGACAGGACGGATTCTCTAGAGCAGAGAGCACTGGGGTCGTGACAGAGCTTACCCAGGGACTGAACCAGTGTCCTCGTGTTTCTGGTGAGACAGGCCCAGAGCGCGTCACAGGCCTGTTGCCAGGGGTCTCCTGATGCCGGGTCCCACGTGCCTCCCTGCCCTTACCTACGTGGCCTCCTTTAACCCCTGGACTTCATCGTCATGGCTGCGGGTGTGACTCCTCTGCCCCCATGCCCCACAAAGGACCTCTTCCCTGTGACACAGAACGTGCCTTCTGTGAGGGGAGCGTGGGAAGTAGCCCCCTCTGATGAGCCCCACGCTCCCTGCGAGGGTTGCTCCTGTCAGGGCCTCTGTGACAACATCAAGCTTAAGTGAGGAAGCAGATGTCAACAATAAAGCCATGTGACCAGCACATTATGTTTAATAAATGCCAGGCTCTTTCTCCTTTGGTGCCCTCTTTTGCCCCCCCCCTCCCGCCAAGGAAGCAAGTGCTGAGGACTCAGAAGACATGTGGATATTCCAGCTGCTAAAGTACAGATTCATTTGTGCATACGTCCATTATTTTCATTCATTCGGCAAATATTTACGCCTCCTTGGTGCCAGGACTGGGTTAGGTGCTAGGAATATAGAAACAAGACGGTCCCGTTTTTAAAGCCAGAGCCTTAGAGTTCGCTTAATGGGGGCTTGGCCGACTGGCAATTCCAAGGGCCTGGCGGGAAGCACACCGTGGGCAGCCAGTTGCCAGGGGGAGCTTGGGTGTACAAGGGGGACTCCGGGGTCTCTCTCGGTTTCTCCTGGGCCCCGTCCCTTGTATCAGAGGTCAAGGACAAAAGCTTAGATATTGTCCTCAGTGTTAGCACAAGTGCCTCTCAGTGAAGCTCATTTTGGTGCAATTCAAGTGATTTTAGTTCAGCTGACGCCAGAAAGGACTCTGTGAGGGATATAGAGAGGGGGACACAATCGCTGCCTTCGAGGTGCGCACCCAGGCCAGTGGGGGCACACACGGTACCCAGCACCACTCCAGGCAGGACAAAGCAAGTGCTGTAACTGCAGAAGGGAGCCACATACTGGTTTTAGATTTTGGGTGTGCTTTGTCAGGGAACGTAGGTGGAAATGATGGATTCGGACCAGGAAGAGGCATGGGCGATGAGCGCAAGAGCAGTAATTCACACGCGTGTGACACTTGACAGTTTCAAAGCACCTTGATATTTTTATGTCATCAGACACTGGCGACGGCTGTACTGCGAGGCCAGGTAAGGGTGATTATCCCCATTTGAGTTCGGAGAAGCAAAAAGAAGAGCTAATATCCCTGTTGGCCAGATCACAAGCTGGTTGAGATTTTTGAGGGGGAAAGCCGTTGTGGTCTGCAAATCTGTCTTGGCTCCTCAGAGCTGCGTTTCTATCACCTCTGTTCCCCTCTGGGCTCGTGCCTTGTGTTCTGTCCAAGGTCCGTTAAAATACCAGCTTTGATCTTTAAAATCCTTTGCGGTCCGAGCCGGATTCTTGAAGCACAGGTTTCTGATGGTGCCTTTGAAAAGGCAGCTAATGTCAGCCAAGTGCCTCCTGCTGGCTTTCCCCTGTGCTGGAGGCCGCCGGGCTTCGGCAACAGACGTCACTGGGGTTTGAATCTCGGCTCTCTGGGTCAGTACGTGTGCCACTTCAAGTAAATGAGCCCTTCTCAGCCTCTGTCTTCTCTTCTGGAGGATGGGTATCTTAATGCCTGCCACGTAGCCAGCTTGCTGATTGACAGCCTGCGCGGGACAGAAGTGCTGGGGTTTTGAACCCTGGCTTTTCCGTGGTCTCATTTGTTACTTAGCTTTCTGGGCCTTCGTTTCCTCATCTGTAGAGCAGGGTCAGTGACATCACCAGCCATTACAATTCTTATGAGGAGGAAATGAGCAAATGGGTGTGACGAGCGCTGTCCAGGGGCCGCACATAGTAAGTGCACAGTGGGTTCGGCATAAATGACGTGGGATCATTTGAGCTTGCACGTGCGATAACGTTTGTACGATGCTTGGTGTATCGTAGACTCGTTGTCCTGCAGCAGAACTCAGGTGTGGTTGTCTTGGCGTGTCTTAATCTTTGGTCAACCCCTACCGTCTCCTGGACACTGCTGCTTCCCTTGGTAAGTCCTTGGAAATCATTCTTACCTCGTCCATTTTACAACCTCGCCTGGACTCGATCTCAGGTTCACTGGTCGGTAGTTGATAGAATTCTCCCTCCACCCACTGTCCTGGGCGGCATTCAGGCCTTCCGTCCGCAGCCTCAGCCACTCCTTTTGCTCCCCTCAGTCCTTCAGACCTCACTCTTCGTGGCTTATCTCCTCTTTGCCGGGGCGCTCCTCCCGGGCCTGTCCATCTCAGAACCCCTTGCCATATCCTGCAGCCTCAGTCCGTTGTCACCAATAAGCAGGAGCACTCACAGAGTGGGCGGTGAGGGAGGGTGCAAGAGGATGGGTGAGAGACACCTGTCAGGTCGGGTGTGTGTGTCCCCGTTGCACAGGTGAGGCCCAGGAGGCCCACGAGCTGCTGGCTGCCTCAGTGAGTGGCGGGGTGGGGCCAAAACCCTGTGCCCCATCCCTCCTCGACTTGGATGGCAAGAAAAGGTCTAGCAGTGAGAAGTGCAATTGCTGCTCTGAAAGAAATGGGTTATCTTCTACTTTGAGGGGATTTTGCACCATTGACTGAAAGGTTACCTACAACTCCTCCTAGATTATTTTAAGAACAGATTTCAGAGTGACAGGGCAGTCCAGGACCCTCCTTCCTTTTTCTCCCTGGGGTTCATCTTTATAGGGCAACGGGGCTGGGGCTAAGGGCAACTCCAGGCTGTCCCTTTGCTACCTGCTTGGGTCGCTAGAACAGGTAGGCGCTGCAGGGCTCTCCTCCATCTCCAGGATAGGAAGGTACTTTACCCTTAGAACAGGGCTTCGCCTGGTGGTCACTGGCTTTGGGGTGGCCGTGTGGCAGGCTTGTTCTCTGCTGGATTTGCCAGTCAGAGGGTACAGAGGTTGGAGAGAGCTCCTTACAGGCAAGGGGTGGCCTCTTTGAACACCTGCTTTGGGCCTGACCCTCGGTGCTTGTCATACGAGAACAGCCTCTGCAGTAGAGAGGATCATCGGCTGAGGCCTGGAGAGCAGGCTCAGAGCGTTCAAGGACCCTTTCTGAGGCCACCCAACCAGGAGATGCTAGAGCCAGGTTTCAGATTGAGGCCTTTTCCATACACCAGGCAGGCTCATCCCACAGGCATCCAGCCCCGTGTGTCTGCGGTGGCTGTATATCCCCCGCCTTCGTGATTAGACCCCTTTACTGCTCCAGTGGCTCGTGGGACTGCTTAACCTTTGAGTTACTGGATGGGATGTTACCTGCCTAATTTAAGAGCCTGCTGTTTCTCCATAGTTTTAGCCTTACCAAGCCACACGGTCTCGAGACACCAACCAGAAGGTTCCTAGAGTTTTTATAGAAAGTATCTCTTTAAATAAAAACCCAACCCAGCCTCTCACCCCCATCTTCTAGCTGGGAAAACTGAGGACCAGAGAGGGAAGAGGACCAGAGAGGGAACAGGATGTGCCTAGGCCATGTGGAATCTGAACAAATTCATCATCACAAAGCAACAGAAGGTTAATAGTGGAGCCAGGATGAATGGATAGAACCAGTCTGGTTGCTAGGGTTCAGCAGGGCCCGGAGTCTGGCTACAGCCTTCGTTATGTCCCAGGCAGCTGAGTTTGGTTGGAGATAATTCTTATAGGGAGTCCCAGAGCTCCCTTAGTGCAGCCTCCTGCACGGGACAGGAAGCCTTCCGTAGCCTCCCTACGAAATGACCATCCAGCCTCCTGTGACACCCCCCAGAGGCAGAAAGCTCACTCACTGCCTTCCAGGGTGGCCCATTCCGTTACCGGATGGCTCTGACTCAAGGGAAACTTTTTTGTGTGTGTGCAGGAACATTTTTTAGACTCTTCCTTTGTTCCAGACCATGCACTGGGCCCAGGACAATCAAATAGCTAAGACGCTGGTGCTGCCTTAAAGAGTCACAGCCTCATCAGCAGCTGGGGGGAAATACAGTGTGAGCCTTGCGCGCTCGCAGGAAGGCTCCTTAGGGGACCAGGGTACTGTAGATGGCTGCAAGGCCCACACGAGGATCTAGTTAGGGTTAGCCAAGTGAAGAGGAAGGGAGCAGTACATCAGGCAGCAAGACAGCCTGAACAAAGATTTAGAGCCGAGAGAAGCTGGCTGGACTGCACAGTGAAGAGGTAGCAGGGGGAGTGCTGTCTGGTGGGATGGACTTGTGCTGCTCTGCACACTCCTGCCCTTTGGATGCTGCCTGGGTCCAGATGGTTGGGTGAGGAGGGAAGAAAAGCCACAGATGAAGAACCAGCCCACCAGCTGGCGGATGATAGGCTCAGAGTTCCTAGAGGTGAGATGACTCCTGGGTACGCCCCTGCCTCCCCACTGCCCCCTGTGGAGTTCTTCACGGGTGCTCCTCCCCCCCAAGAAGGTCAGAGATGAGCTGAGAGTCCCAGAGGAGCCTGTGAAATCTGAAGCCTGCCTTTGGCCGAGGACATGTAGAGCAGTGGAAGGAGCAACTCTTCAGAGTCTAACAGCCCAGAACTCGAGTCCTCAGCACCTATGTGGTTTCTGGCACATTACCTGTCTGAGTCTCTCTGGAGAGAATAAGATCCGTTTTGCAGGACTTCCATGAGGGATAGCTTGTTTCATTCAACACATGTTTAATGACCGATGTGTGCCCGAGACGTTGTACTGGGTGCTGTGGAGATAGCAGTGGACAGGACCGTGGCTGCCCTTGGAGCCTGCAGTCTAGCCAGGGGGATGCAAGAGAAATGGTTACTTGAGATCAGGGTGAAAAGTATTACAACGATTTCAGAAAAAGAGATTCTGGTGTAAGGCATATAACAAAGAAGACATTCAGTAGGTATTGGTCACCTCAGGGAGAAGCAAATTTGAAATGGGCACCCACAGTTCCTCAGAGTGGGGAAGATGCCCCGACCCCATGACTGTGGCCCTGGGCCTGCTTCTGCCTCCCTTACTGGGCTTCCGCCCCATGGAGACCGGGGTGCTCACAGGTGCATTCCGACTCCACTGCTCTGTGTTCTGACCCCTGAGGAGGGGACCCCACTGTGGGGCATCCAGCTGAGCTGCAAGGACTTGCCCAATCTGGTACCTCAGGCTATACTGGCTTTTCCTGCCTGTGCCCAGCAAAGCCTGCTCCAGCCCGTGGTCATGGAAGGTGCTGGAAAAAAGGGGGGGGAGTGGCAGGGAGGACCCAAAGAGCCACTGCTTCCTCTGATCCCATCCCCTGCCTGACCACCCCTCCACCTTCTCCACCAGACATCCTCACTGCAGCCCCCTCAAAGTCACGGAATCAGTAGTGACCTCTCCCCAGACCCTTGTAGAGCATCACACCGCCGGCTTCCTGGCCGGTCACAGAGCCTTGACTACGTGCCACGTGCCTTCACGGTATGAGAGTGACTCCCCACCCCAGTCCTTCACTCCCAGTGAGCTCCTGCCCATCCGTCCTCCGTACCGCCGTGCGGAAGTGTGTGACTATCCTTCTGAAGCCTTCCTAGTCTCTTCCAGGTACAGCATCCCTCCTTTGCCTTTGTTCCCAAGTCTTTATCCTGACCCTTGTCAACCACGTGGGGTGGTGATCTGTTGCAGGTCTTTTGTCCCTGCTGGGCTGTGAGCCACTCAGGGCCATCTAGCCCAGAACTGGCACTTAGTAGACGCTTAGCAGATTCTCACTGTAGGAATGTCCCCGCCCTCACTGGAGGCATAATGGGGCTAAGAAGCAGATGCATAGTGACAATAGCCCTGAAAGTGGCTGATGCCATTTGAGAAGGAATGATGGGGTCCACAATGGGGATCCGCCTGCCTGGCTCGGGGCGTCTCCCCTGCCTCTTTCCAAGGCTCTTGCGTACCCCCTTCTTTGTTATCTTGCTATTCCTACGTTTGGGTCTTTTCAAACAGAGTGGAATCCTTGTTCTTCTACCCTATCCAGTGGCCTCTGTGCCACAGGAGGGGTTCCGAATGCAAGTAAGAATTTTTACTTGATCCACTCTGCATTTAGGAATAAATTGAATTACACCTGTAGCAGAGAAACTTCCTATTCACTGACAGGAGCAAATGGAATGATTTAGTACTTTTTAAGAAAAACCTGATATTATTAGCCTTTCCGTTTCAGCCGAAGTCAGAAATGGTATTTCGTGTTCAAACAAAGACATAGATTTTGAAGAAACAGGTGACTTCTGAACCTCCTGGAAGTCACCCAAGCATTAACTCATTTTAGAAAGGTCTTCAGGAAGAACAGCAGTAGTCTAACTTGTGCCAGACAGAAACAGAGGAATGATATAATTTTGTTTATTTGTTGTGCCAACAAACATTTATCAAGCCCCTTACTCTGTGCCGTGATTCCCATTTTATGGAAGAGACCCATGGGGCTTAAAAGGTAAAATAAATAACAGAACCTGTTCTTCCACCAAGTTTGCTGAATAAATCCAGTGCTTCTCTATCAAATCACAGCTATTTGTATGCAAAGCAATGGAGTTTCACAGGTAAAAGTCTCCACTCCTGCAGAACTGGGACAAACTGTATTTTCTTGGGAACCCCAGTGCCTCCCAGGGCCTCGATCTTGGGATGCCAGCAGGGATTGTGTGCTGGATGGGTTCCTGAATGACTGAATGAAAAGACAAGTACTACCTTTTATACTTTTTTAAAAGCTTCCTTTACCCAGCTGAGAGGTTTCTCTCCATGGAAGGTGTATTTTCCCCAGAATAAACCCAAAGTGGATCAAAAGGCTTTTTTTAAAAAAAAATTCCTACTCTTCCCACAAAGTGAAAAAAAGTTCCTTTGTTACTTAAAATATCTGCACCAGATCGTACAATGCTGTCTCTTAGCGCAAGTGCTTATTATTGTGGCTAATTTGGTCACATGTGTTTGAAGGAGAACAATGCCTCAGAAATTTTTAAAAGCAAAACAGCAATCTGAGGCATTTGTTGTAATGAGATGTAAATTGCCAACATCGGGTAGTAGAGCCGACTAAAATTTGCAATGAAATGTTTTTCTCCCCCTTCCCTTAAATTAAACACGCTAGAGGCCCTCCCTCTTCTCCCCAAAGAAATCACATGCTCTTTTTGTTCCTTTTCTTTCGGATTCTGTAATACTAAACACCCCCTTTTACTGATCGATTCATTCCTTCATTCATCTGCCATTCGGGGAGCCTCTGTTTTGTGCCACCTCAGTGCTGGGCTCTTCCAGAGGCATTTTCGACCCCCCACTTTGCAGGTAGGAGAAGCCGAGGCACGGAGAGGTGAGGTGACTCGTGTAAGGTCATGCAGCTCTGATTCACACCCGGTCCCCTGAGGAATGCCTCCCAGGACGTGTGCCTTCGGCTGGCCTGCCATCCTTGCTGAGGCCGAGGAGCCAAGCACCTTCTGTATACGGTGCTGAAGAAGGGGGAGTCGCAGAGAGCAGCCTTGGGTGCTGCCGAGGGCGGTGGGGAACAGTTTTCCTTGAAGGCCACCAGACCCCTATACAGTAGTCCCGGAGGAGACAGCCCAAGCCCAGGGCTGTGCCAGGGGTGCCAGGACGGCTCTGTGTCCACCGAAGCCACGGTTTAGCAGTGACTAACGGAAGCAGCCAGGGATAATGGGGGGGTGGGTGGGCGGCGAGCATCGTGTCCTGAGGGCCCACTCGGCGCCAGACGCTGCAGTGGTCATTTCATATATATGGTCAACTCATCTTCAGTCTTGCCAGGCCTCCATTGTGGCTCCTTCCTTCAGGTGAGCCAACAGGGTCAGAAAGGTTAAGTAATTATTAATGTGGAAATTAGCTGTTGAGGGTAGAATGTGAACCAGGCACTGTGCTGAGCCCTGGTCTCTGAACTAAAAGGACACAGTCCCTGCCTGCCCTCGGGCCTCCCTGTCCAGTGGGGAACAAGTGGGGGAGACAGGCATAGAAAGAGTTGAGTGCGGCTGCTCGTTGTGGGGGTCTGAGCCCGGGGGGTGGGCGCAGAGCTCCCCACCTGAGGGAGCTCACAGTTCACCTAAACAGGCAGTGGCACATCCAGGATTTAAACCCCAATGTCTGACTCCAAATTCTAAGCCAAGGGGTGGAGACAATGACTCCCTCCTTTTGAAGAGATGGAGCCACTTCATGGAAGAGGTGGCATTTTGAGTCAGGCCTTGAGTTGCCTGGTGAAGTTTGGCTGGGTGGACGTCTGTGGGGTGGAGTGGTCTGACGGTAGGAACAGCGCAGGCCCAGACTGGGGAGCCGGAAGGGGTGGTGTTTGTGTGGAGGGGGCCAGGCTGCACTTTGGAGTGGAGTCTGACTGGGGGGTGGGGGGCAGCAGCGGGTGGAGCCAGAGAAGCATTTGACTCTCAGCCTTCACCCCTGATGTCCCTTATGTGTCCCTGTGTAGCCATCGGAATCACCTGTCCTGGCTAGCTGTTTCTGATTTGTTTGACAACCCCAATTTCTATTTCACGGGCTGCCAAAAAGGTCACAGAAGTTTAAAAACGGCTCCCACCCACCCCAGCCTGCACCCCAGAGCACGTCAACTCAGCAGCAGGGCTTTATTTCAGAACCTTTGCCCCAGCCTGCTTAAGTCCCCTCCTCCCCCACAACTCTCTCCCCTCACGTCACAGAGAATTTGCCGAGATCCTGCAGTGTACCAGGCACTGTGTGGAGGGTGCCAAGACTGCAAAGACAGTAAAATTTTGCCCCCAAAGAGCTTCACAATCTAATGTGGACAATAGACACAGATTGGCAGATGATTGCAGACAGAATTTTCTAGAAGTATTTACAAAACAGAGACACCCCGAGCCCCACCCAGTCGTGATCAGAGCGAGGTCTCACAGAGGAGACACCTAAGCTCCATTCTTGGCAGGCAGATGAGGTGGCGTTGTGCCAGGCTGAGACAGGAGCACGTCTAGAGGCACGGAGGCCTGTGACAAGCAGCACAGGGGGCCCTGGGCCGCGGTGAGTGCAGAGGAGGCAGGTGTTCTGCGCCTGAAGGAGGCTCCGATGTATGACCTCATCTTGACGGTAGTTAGGAAGGAAGGCGCTAAGCAAGGAAGGACGCGGCCGTAAGGAGATCTCATTGGCCGCCATCGTGGACACGGCTGGGAGAGAACCGGGCCGAAGTCAGGGCCGAACTGGAGTCCTTCTCTCGTCCACCATCTTCGCACAGAAGGAAACGAGGCTTTGGGGGAAGGACACGGTCCTGCCAGAGATGACCTGCGAGCCAGTGCCACAGGGACCCCATCCTCTCAGCCCAGCGCCTTCTCCTGTTGCTGGACTCAGAGCAGGAAGACCCTTCAGACGCCGCGCCCTCCGGGGAAGCCGAGGAATGACCTCCCCCCTGGCCTAAGGAAACACCAAATGCTCCACTTGAGTTTGTGTCTCCGAGTCAACCTGAGATCTCACAGAGAGGAGAACCTTCGGCATCTGCTTCTGAAGTCGGAGCCTTCATTCATTGTTGTCCTTCCTGTGTTCATGTAGCAAACATTCAGAGAATAGCTCCTCGTGCCGGGCGCTGGGGACGACGGGAAGAGCAAGGCCCGGGCCCGGCGCTTGCCTAGCTCACTCAGCGTCAGCGGATGCCAGCGGGGCAACCAGGATGCCACCTGCCCTTCTCTGCCAGCTCCTGCATCTCCAGGTCACTCACCCGCGGCCACACTACGACACAGCAGAGCAGGCGCACACCTGGCCTTGCCCTCCCGGGATGGGCCGCGCTTCTGCATCCGGCCCTCCTGCTCCCAGCCACGTGGCATTCTGCTTCGTACGGGGCCCACGCTTGCAACCTTGGAGACCACCCAGCCTCCGTCTTGCAGATGGCAGCCGTGAGCAGCTCGGGACGATAGTCTTGTCCTAGGAAGCTCTGTCATGAGGAATTTTAGTAACAAAATCCCCAGCACCTTCTCAACCACCAGCCAAAGTCTAGGCTGTGGCAACTGAACATAGAACTGCGACTAGATGGTAGGGCTTTGGTGTATAAAGAGCCCTGTGCCAGGTGATCCACGTGGTTAGGATAAGGGAAGGGGGACCATGAAAAGCATCAGTTACTTAAGGTAGAGGCACGGCCCCCGGACCCGCAGAGCAGCCGCTCAATCCCTGATCCTGGACGACCTCTGACAGGTTTGCAGAGGGAGCATTTCCAGGGTGCTGAGCTCTCCGTTGGCCTGTGGAGTTGCTCTCCTGCAAAAGATAATCAAGTCATTCAGTCTTATTTACTCATTTTCATCCTGTTTCTCTGCCCTTTGGTAATCAAGACACAATAGGTGATTTTAAAAAATAGTCCATCATTTTTAAACGCTAATGGAGAAGAAAAAAAATATTCTCCTTAGAAAGCACCACCATTTATCCAGCTTCCTTTCACTGTTTAAACTGCAAGTAATTTGTGTTGATTGCATTAAAATAAAAATCAGGGTAGCTGCTAGATCAGGCAATCAGAAGCTTAATCTGTATTGTATTTTAATTTCTTGGTTGAAATGTTCCTGTCTAGCTCCATACTAGGTCTTAGGGAGGGGGAGCCTTCTGCTTTCCTACCCTCCCTTCTCTGGCTGTGGCCAGCTCCCCTGGAGGCTGCAGGGGGTGGGGGGTGCTTTTGGCAAAGGCGCAATTTGCATATCGCAGCGATGGCCACCCCTCCCACCCCGGTCTTAACAGGACCTCTCTTCTGAGCAGACAGTTGAGTCCCCTGCATTTCCATTCAGACAAGGACACCCTCAAAGACAGCTTCTCATTCACAGAGCCTAGTTCATTCTTGTCTTCAGTTTTCTTCCTTTTCCCTTGTGACATATCTCATTTATTTTCAAACCTGGGTTTAAGTGTAGTCCAATGGACAAAATAAGCCAGCATATTTATTTTGTGCCACTATGTGCTGATAGATGCGTAGTTAAAAATATTTGCCTTTTATTTTCCTTGGAGTTCTAGACAGATCTCTTTTCTTAACTGCCTAGGTCCTGCCATTGACTTGGAAAAAGTAAAGTCAGAATGTCTCGAGCCCGAGCCGGAGTTACGGAGCACTTTCAGTGAGGAAGCAAATACGTCGTCCTATTACCCCGCTCCTGCACCTGTCATGGACAAGTATATCCTAGACAATGGCAAGGTAGTGTTTCAAGCTCACTATCCATTCCCTGCGAGTGTTTGTTAGCTAGAGTAATGATGGAGAGTGTGGTGGGAGCTTCCTGAGGCACAGCTTGGCCGGCTGGCCTCCTGGCCCGGGCCTAAGTAACTATTTCCAGAATTCGTGTGTTGTAACTAGTGGAGCTGTACTGGGACTTGTTCTTTTCTGACCCCCCTCCATGTTTTTTTTAAATACTGGGCCAAAGCAATTGTAAAACTCAACTGACATTTTAAAATAGCTTAGTAGTGAGAAAGATTTTAAAAAGCATGGCCGGGATCCCTGGGTGGCGCAGCGGTTTGGCGCCTGCCTTTGGCCCAGGGCACAATCCTGGAGACCCGGGATTGAATCCCACGTCGGGCTCCCGGTGCATGGAGCCTGCTTCTCCCTCTGCCTGTGTCTCTGCCTCTCTCTCTCTCTCTCTCTCTGTGACTATCATAAATAAATAAAATAAATCTTAAAAAAAAAAAAAAAAAGCATGGCCGTTTGATGAAACTTGTCCTACCTTCCTATAAAAGCAGATACATAAAATTTGTAAGGTGTACTAGATATGAAACCTCTGATTGACCGATAACTCAATACGTATCCATTCGCTATTTACGACGTACCTACATGTTCTAAACCCAATGCTAGACCCCAAGGATAAGCTGGTGAATGAGACATGCTCCTTGTTGCTCAGCTGTTTCCGAGCTGTATATTCAGCAGTGGTTAGCTCACAGTCCTAGGACTACATATATCTGCTCAGATTGTCTTGTAGGACCCTTAGAAAAAAATCATGAAAGAAAATCTAAGGACTATTAGTAATTATATTGGTACAGGCGTGAAAAAATGATGAAGTAGCCTTGGAAAACCTTAAAGTCACCTGATACAGCAGCAGGGCAGGGAGGTAACTGTTGTGACATCCTTCTGACATCCACATGGATTCATCTTGGGAGAAGGCTGTTGGAGGCCTTTGTCTAGGCACTGGTCAAGGTCAGTGGTAGTGAGTGTTCTGTGTCTGCCACCGTGGCGTACGTTACAGGCATCACCTCTCATTCTCCCCAGAGAATCATCTGTGTCAGTCTATTTTTCTTGCCTTGTGCTTCAGAAGGTCTCTGTTTATCCAGTATTGTTCCCCAGTGGGCTGATGAGAAAGGAAAGGTGGTTTTATTTGGGTTCTTCCAGCTACATCCCTGCACTGGCCAAATGGAGACAAAAAGCAAATATTGTCAGCCGAGGAAATGAAACGTGTTAGTCTCGAGGGCTGTCTTGGATATCCCGCCATTCCCTCCTCTCCCACTGAGCGCTACCTCCCCCGCAGAGGCAGAACTGATGCGCCAGGCCATCGCCCGTTCTGTCTTGACCTGCTCCAGCCAACAGGCTTTAAAAGCCTGCTTTTCAGGGGAGAGGCGGCATGACGGGGTGGAAGGAGGAGCCCGGAGCCTGCGGGCCCCACGGAGCTCTATCTCTGTGCTTTCTGTGGGGCCTTGCTTGGGGGGGCCTGTCCCTTCTCTGGGCCTCAGGATTTCCATCTTGGCGAGGTGGGATGGGTTATCGCTCTCCATAGGCCTTGAATGACTCCAAGTGCACATCTAAGTTGGGTGAATCTTCCTCCATCGGAGATAAAAGAAAGGACTATTCTATGTTGATTTCTTTTTAGTGATGACCACACTGTAGAGTGGCTAGAGACTTTCTTAAGATAGCTTCCAAGAGAAATATATTTCTCTCTTCCTTTGATGACTGACAGTTTCTGAGCATTATGGGGGCTTCTTTTGCAAAGATATCATTTTTCCATCTCCAGGAAATGGGTCTCTCAAACCTCATTTAATGTTTTTAGAGGAGTTGCACAACAAATCTT
The DNA here is from genome assembly GCF_011100685.1 of Canis lupus familiaris. Classification (NCBI taxonomy): domain Eukaryota; kingdom Metazoa; phylum Chordata; class Mammalia; order Carnivora; family Canidae; genus Canis; species Canis lupus. Next base: position 12,317,977 of record NC_049236.1, read on the forward strand.
AAAATTGAAATTTTTTTTTCGTTGGTTGTTGCCAACATGTTGCTATAAAACTGACCTGACTTTTGTTTACAACTAATTTGTAGTTCAGCAGAGATGTTTATGAAGGGAGAGGAGAGGAAGCGGCCAGGCTAGAGATGCAGGCAGCCTCCCAGAGCAGCGGCATTCCCTACATCCTCATTGTTCTTGGCTCTGCTATGGTTCTGACCCTTTCTTTTCTCTGCCTGCATGAACAAAAGCCTTAATCTCTGCAAAGCCTAAAGCATTAGAATAGGATCCATTTCCTAGTAGGAAACTAGCTTTGTCCTATAAAACATTTCACAAAGCCGTTTTTTTGATCAAGTCCCATCCTAGCAGATGCCGTATTTTTAATAACCTCCCTTGACACATAAGGCTAACATTTTGGTCAAATAGCGAACTATGGTTTATGTGAATAGGGCTTGCCGCGAAAGTTACTTTCTGATTCTGATAAAATTCATTGCTTTTCTTTGTCTAGGATGCTTTATTTCAAAAACTCATTGAATCACAAAGCTGCAAAGACCATTAAAGTTTAAATAGTCTAATAATTTATCCGTGGCATAGATGGGGAAACACATCCAGAGCAGGGGCTCCTCTGTCGTTAGAGAGTACGTTAGAGACAGGCAGAGAGGACCTGGAAGCCAGGTCTGCAGGTTTCCAGGCCGGTGTTTTTCCCAGTCTATACTGCTGCATCTCTGAAAGCTGGGCATTGCTCCCGGAGACCCTGAGCTTGGCTATAACCTCGGGAGCCCTTGTCCCAGCATATACCTGTGATTGGTCTTACCCAGAGCCATTTCTTTCTGCGCTCTGATTTGTACTCAAGTGCATGTCAGAAAATATTTTCTTCTCTAAAGAACCATAGCTCATCAGAACTGAAAGTCTGTACCATTAAAACATATTAAATATGCCCATCAGTTTCTTAACTGCTTTGTGTTCAGACTAGTCCTGATCAGTTTGAAGGGGACAGAAGAGGCAAAGCCTCAACCTGTCCCCATGGAGATGTACCGTGAAGGGCTGAGTCAGGTGGTGAAGGCCCTCAGTAGGCTAGAAATTCAGAGGGGGATAGAACTTAGCCCTGGAGCAGTTGAAGAGTGTTTCCTGGATTCGGGACTGGGGCTCAAGAGATTAGCAGGCTTAAGAAGACATAGAAGGCATTCGTTCCTGAGCAGAGACACCACGGCTGGTGGGGGTGGGAGGAGAAGGCAGAGGAAGTACCAGTTACTAAATGTGTGCTGCCCTCCTGACATTTCATTCATGTTATGTCACATAATCCTCTGAACAGCTCTGTGAATTCGGGGGTGTCTCGCCTCTTCTCCACCTGAGGAAAGTGATCTCGGAGAGGTCAAGTGACTAGCCCAAGGTCCCCAGCTCGTAGGTAGCAAGGTCAGGATTCACACCCAGGGCTGGAGACTCCAGCGCCCATCTTTCCGTTACCGCATACTGAAAGTAGAAGGAAGGGTAGGAGTTTGAGAGCTTCATCGTAATGGCTACAAAGGCTAGGAGGTTGACTGGAAAGAGGATTCTAGACGGCTTCTAAAGCTGACTGAGGAGATTGGACTGATGTGATAGTAAATAGGGAGCCATTCAAGATTCCAGAAGGTTCACATAGAAACAGAGTTGAAAACTATGGACGTCATGTAGCCAAAGAAGGAAAGCCGTGTTTAGGGGAACTAATCTGCAGTGTTTCTAGGGTGGGTTGGAGGGAGCAAGGACTGGAGCGGGAAGGCCAGCCCGTGGCTTCTCCTGGTTACCCTGTCTGCAGTAGTGACCCGCGGTGGGGGCCAGCACGGGAAGTGTCTGGGCCAGTACAGAGGAAGGCTCAAAAAGAAACCCAGTAGAATGTTGATGCAGTAGATAGGCTATGTCCCCACCACGGCCATGGCCCTGGCAGCAGCAGGCAGGCCTGGGAACATGGGCTCTGGGGTCATACAGATTTGGGTTTGAATCTTGATTCCAAAATTTACTGCTAGTGTGTCTTAGGAAAGGTAATTTTGTCCTTCCGAATCTTTATTCACATCTGTAAAGTGGGAATAATAACTTCTACCTATTTCCATCTCTTAAGGTTGTTATAAGGATTAAATAAATTGAGATTACTATACCTGGCTCGCTACAGGTACTCAAAAAATAATACTGCCCCCCTTATCTAATAGAACATTGGCCAAAGTGACTGTCATCTCTCTTTTCAGAATAGTAAATTAAAAGACTATAGGAAAGCAAGGCCCAGGGTAGAAAAGAGCAGAGATCTTTGAGAAACTGGAGCTGTCTTCCATCTCTGAGGTTTTCTGATTCTGAGTTTGATCTAATTCAAATTCCCTGCTTCTTCCCCGTCTCAGGAAGCTTGTGAGGGCAGCTGCAGAGTGTCATCAAGGGAGGTGACTTGGGGCCCAGCAGGGAGCAGCAGGAAACTTGTCCCCGGCATGCCTCGTCTGGCACACAGACTGCCCACCTGCAGTTGAGACTGCGGAGGAAAGGCCAGACTTGACCTTGGATCCGTGTTGCCCAGCTGGCCCCGGGCAGCACATCCCACTTCCAGGGCTGCTTATCTTCCCGAGCCACACGAGCAGATTTGCAGGACTGAAGCAGGCAGCACAGGAAGACCACGTGGATCTGGTTATCTGATATCAGGCCTGCAGAGATCTGAGTGATCTTGCGAGTAAAAGGAAGCAAAGGCAAATGAGGCCAGGAGGCTTGTTACTTACTGGCAGTCATGGGTGGGCTGTGTTCCGGGTTGTTTTGTTTTTGTTTTCTGATGATTGAAAAACCTCAGTAATTGGTGAAGGAGGAAGTGTTGCTGACTGACCTGTCTTCCCGGCTGTGTGTGTCCACCTTCTTTTCCAAGCCAGTCTTCCGTAGAAAGATCCAGTCATCTTTGAACAATAGTTCTTGCCTATCTGCCATCAGTTTGGGGTGTGCGCGGTCTCTCAGACCAAGACCTCTCCAGGGAGGTCTCCTGACCACAAGAGGTGGATGACCCACACATCCTTCTGAAGACAAGGACTTTTGGCAGAGCCCCGTCATGACCCTTAGAAAGTCTAGCTCAATATCAGCTTCCTCCTCTCCTTCCCCTCAGAGGCCATTTGCACCCTCCATAGACTCACTAGAAACACAACATAAATGGCAATGTCAAAATCAAAACTATTTTTTAACGATAATATTAGCAAAGGGTTTTGAGTTGTTAAAAGAGCCAGAAAAGAGAAACAATTTGAAAACCTGTAGTTTATTGCTAGATCATTCTGAGTCTTTGACATTTACTGATGCTGCCCTGAAACTCTCTGAGTGCTTCCCTTATAACGAGCGTTAGATTATATTCTATTACGTGTGCCATCAGAATCAGACTGGGGATGCTGTGGCTGTGTTTAATCTGTTAAAGTCATAGGTGTTCTGAGCCAGAAGGAACTCAGAGGTGAAATCCCCTGTTCCCGGTTCAGTTCACAGGAAGCCGGAGCCAGAGGCGGGGAAGGACTTGCACAAACACACTCTGATGAATGGCAGAGCCTGGCAGCCGCCTGCCCCACTCCAGCGGGCAGTGGTTTTCAGACTTCGCTGTACACTGGAGCTACTTAGGGAACTTCCAACCATCCTGGTACCTAGGCCGACCCACAGTAATAAATCAGAATCCCTGGGAATGGGGCCCTGGCATAAGAGATTTTTAGAGCCCTAGATGACCCCTGTGCGTGCCACTGCTGAAAGCCACTGTCCCAGCATGTTCACGTTACAGGGAGAGAAGTCTTTCTAAAGTGTAGGAGAGAAAGAAGTGAACCTATGTGTTCCTGAGGTATGGTCAGGCTCTGAGTGGCCTCGTTACAACATGAGTGCAGCTTAGGTTCCCAGCCCTACAACTTAATCATCGAGTGACTTGGCAACTGGCGTCACCTTTCTCAACTCAGTTTTTAGTTTTTCCATCTGAAATGAAAATCGTATCTCAACGCCTTCCTTCCAGGGTTGCCATGAAGATTTGAGATAGTGGCTATAAAGCACTCAAATAACCCCTGGTGCGCGATAGGTATTTAGTAAATAAGTATTATTTCCCTTAAATAAAGCTAACGTACTATTTATGGAATGGATCCCTGATAGCTGTGCAGCAATGACTTTTAAAGGACAAGAAAAGTTTCCAACTGCCAGCCTGTCCGACTACACAGGTGCTTGTGTTCTTATCCCTTTCAGGTCCATCTGGGAAGCGGGATTTGGGTTGATGAGGAGAAATGGCACCAGCTACAAGTAACCCAAGGAGATTCCAAGTACACAAAGAACTTGGCAGTCATGATTTGGGGAACAGATGTTCTGAAGAACAGAAGCGTCACAGGAGTTGCCACAAAAAAAAAGAAAGATGCGGTCCCTAAGCCACCCCTCTCGCCTCACAAACTAAGCATTGTCAGAGGTAGGTCACTGCAGAACCGAAGCCCTGACGGAGGTGCTGTCCTGTACTCTCAGGACGGTACGGGACCCGGTTCAATTCCCCAAACATGAGGCTTCCCCATGCCAGGCCCTGGGTGTGGACCTCCTCCCAGAAGAGCTCACGTCTAACAGGGAGATGAGACGTGGACACAAGTACAGTTCTAGGTGCTAGCATGAGAGGGGGACTGATGACATGTTGAGGGACGTCTCAGGAGGGGAGGAGACCCCCAGCTGGAGAATCAAGGAAGGATTCCTGGGAAAGAGGGTCAGAGGGTCACCGCACTGGGCCTCAGAAGCTGTGCTCCTGACCACTAGTCTCTAAGTGTCCAGCCGCCATGCTTCAGTGAAGAAAGTAGACTCTAGCAACAAGGACATTTTGAGCAGGCCCCATGCCAGGTTCCAGGGCAGACAACAAATATGTCGGGTAATTTCAGGTTTGGATGAAGCTGACGAAGCATCATCACATGTTATGGCAGGACAGGGGGCTGTGTTAGCCGCAGCAGCTGGAGCAGGCCCGCTGGGAGGGGCTGGGGACTGGAGTGGAGGAGGCAGGCTGTGGATGGGAGGGGTGCTACGACGGGACGATAAACAGGTGCAGAAGCCAGCGCGCTCAAGGGATGAGGAAGCTCCGGACAGCCCCAGACTCATGGGGGAGAGCAGAGTGAGATCGGGAGGTGGGCGAGAGCGGGTCTTGAGGGCCTTGAAGGCCACGTGAACAGCTTGGATCTGCTCACAGGAGAAGGACAGGGGGGGTCTACAGATCGTGGGGTGACCAAATGGGAGGCTCATGCAGGGGCTCAGTTGGAGATGACAGTGCCAGGGGCTGAGGTTAGAGCAGTGGGCATGGGAAAAACAGCCAGATTTAGGGTATATTTGGGAGGTCAGGGTAGCAGGACTTGGCGAGATTAAGTGCCCAGCCTGGGGTTGCCGCCCTGACTCTGGTGTGCTGCAGCACAGCTGCCTGCCTGCCTCATGACTACTGACGTAGGCAGCCAGGTATCTTTAGACAGTCAGGTAACCTTTAGTTGGCTGCTGTCTGGAACGGTGGGTCCTGAGTCGGGAGGTCGCCCTGAGAGAGCGGCCCTCCCGGGGAGGCAGCCCCGCCCCGCCCGATAGGTGCCTGCCAGTGACCGGCCGGCCCCTGGCCGTGCCTGCTGTAAGATCACCTGCCGTGTGTCGGCCTCAGGCACCAGCCTGACCTTCCCTGATTCCGCTCCACATCCTCGCTGCCTGGCACAGGGCCTGGCACACAGTAGGAGCTCAGTACGTGAAATCTGAACAAACGGAACACGAGAGTGGCAAGCTCATCCCCGACTGGCTGGCTCTTGGGGTGATTTCTTGCAAATTGCGTCCCCGCTGTGTCTTAGTTTCCTCAGTGGAAGCTTGCCTCTTCACACAGCTGAAAGGGCTGCCTAGGGTTACAGCTTGGGAATGGTGACGTTCCAGCTACCAGAGGAGATGTTCTCTGCCACCACGCGCTGCCCCCGCAGAGCCATCGTGACTCTGATGATCACATCATCGAAGCTCCCCGTCTTTCTCTTCAGCTTTGGGGCTCCCCCTGCCCACTCCCGGGGTGGGCTGATGGCAGGTGGAAATAGCCAGGTCTCCAGAGCCTGCGGTGGAGCCTGGGGTGGCTTCGGGGTCGCGTGGAGCCCACCCTGGTCCATACAGCCTTCACCTCTGTTTCCCCGAGCCTTGTGCGCCGTGGGTATCGAGCGGATGCCCGGTGTCTCCATCCGTAAGGCCGGGATCGCAGTCCTCGTCCTGCTGCCCGGTGGGCCACACACACATTTCGAATGTTCCTTAAACCCCGTTCAGATGACATCCCATGCAGCCGAGGAGCCCCCGGTGCTACAGAACCCCGGAGCCAAGCGGCATGGGGGCATCCCAGGCTCACGGTCTTCAGCCCCACCTGCCAGCCCCCCGGCTTTCCCCACTGACCCGCTCCTCTCTTTCCCACGCCCTTTTTAAACCTCTGCTTTTCCTGACAGGATGGCCCACATCTCCTTCCTTCTCAAAAGATGGCCTTGCCTCTTCCTCGCTAAAGAGAAAAGGACTTGTGCAGCTCTGAGCTGCAGGCCTCACTGGACTTATCTGTCCCCTCCGTTCTTCTGCCTCACGGCCCCAAACAAGAGTTGCTGTCTTCTTTGGGACTGCCCATTGTCTCCTTCTGGGTCCCAGCCCTCCTGGCCTCCTCAGTACCTGCAGGCATGCTCCCGCGCTCCTGCTTCCTTCCAGGGGCTCGTCTCTCTCTCGAGGCCGCTTGTACCTACCTCCCACCTGCTGCCGTGTCTCCTTTGGCCTTTTCATGTCCGGGTTTCTTATGTGTTCAGTGCCCCTGCTGTCTGGTGTCCACCCCCAGCCCTCTACTCGGTCTGCTCCTGCCGAGTGTCCCATGGACTCCCTCCTTACCAAATCGGGCACCTCCTCCCCAGGCTGTGTGATGGGACCACTCCTCCTCTACTGAGGGACCATCCTCGAGCTCGATTCCTCCTGCTTCCCTGGCTTCTCGTCCCTTCTGTGGGCTGCTCTTCTGCTGGCCGCCTCTGTCCCCAGGGTGCCCTCTCTCTCACTCCCCAAGGCCTCCCCCCGCCACTTCCCCCCGGGCCCCTGGCCCTCTCTGTGTGCCCACGGCCGGGCTGAAGTCCGCACTCCTGTCCTGGCTCACGGCTGCGGACCCGGCCTCTGGGGACCCCTCTGCCCTCCCCTCACGCCACGCATCCCGTTCCCCACTGTGCTCTAGCCACAGGGGCCTCTTCCTCTTCCTTCCCATTCCCACCATCAGCGGTGGCCTCCGCCTGCCCCGCACGTCCTGCGTCCTCCTGGCCATCCAGAGCGGCGTCCCAGCAGCCCACCCACCGTAGCCTTCCCTCTGCTCTCTGTCACGTCAGCATCCCCCAGAAAGTCTGCGAAGCATTTCTCGTCTGTTCCTTAACCTGGGTAATTGTCTCCCCAGCCCCGTGCCCCTTAGAATGTATGCTCCTGAGCATCCTGTTCAGGCCTAGCAGGTAGTGAGTGCTCAGAAAACATCTGCCAAATCAGTGAGTGATGTTCCCAAATCTGTCTTTGGCTCCATCCACACTTCTGAGTTCCCGAGCTGAACATCGGGGGGGGCCTCCCGCCCCTTCCGTATTCCCCGTCTTGGTGAAGGGCACCAGAGATGCATCACGCTCGAGTCCTCCCCCACCTCATTCTGTGTGTTGTGCCCCCAGGTACCTTAACTGCCCCCTGCCCCCCTGCCCCACTGCACCCCTCACAGCCCTGTGTCTCCCCCATGCTGCTCCAGCAGCTTCCAGACTCCTCCCTGTCCATTATGTAACCAGAAAGCAGACACGATCCTGTTAGCACCACCCCGTCACAGCCAGGCGTGGCGCCCGTTATTAAAAGTTAAGCTTCTTAACATGTCACGGAAGCACCTTTGTGACCTGGCCCAGCCAGCGCCCAGCTGTTCCCCAGCCGTACACCCGTAGAGCTCTTGCCCTGGTAACTGCGGTCCCCCCTGAACAAGCCTGGCTGCCTCGTCAGGGAGTCTGTACGTGGTTCCTGTGCCTGGGCCACCCGTCCCCTCACTGCTTTGCCTGCCTGGCTGCCACCAACCACCCAGACCTGCTCAGACAACCTGCCTGCAGGAAGCCTTCCATGGCCTCTCAGGGCGGTGGACACTTTGGTGTGTGTCCCAGAGCCCATCGTGCCCACTTCTGTTCTCTTCCCACTGTATCTCTGCCTCCCAGGGGCCTGCTCCAGCGGCAACCGCTCAGCCCAGAAGTGCTTGCACTGCAAGTGAGTGGGGAGGGAGGTGACTTGCCCAAGGCCTTCCATCTGGTTAGGTCAGAGTGGGCCAGAAGGAGGCTTTCAGACCTCCTTGTCTCCAGAGGGTCCACAACACAACGTTGGTTCTTTCTTTAACTATAACCAGCTCCCACGGGGCCCGGGAGACAATTACCACTAGACAGGTTTGAAGTCGGTCTCCTATCCCACCGCACATTCACCGTTTTAGCCTAATTATTTGAGCTCCTCGAGACCGCATCGGACGGCCCTTGCCACGCAAGCTCCTTTGGATTGAGATTGTGTGTGTTAATTTGATTTCTACCACATTTAGTCTCACTTGCCTACAAAATGGCAATCCTTGATGCTCACGAGGATTTTCTCGTCTCTTTGATTTCAAGGTCATTCCTTGCGGGACGGCAGCAAGACAGGTGAATACGACACCGTTTTAGAACATTGAAAGCAGAAGAGCTGTAGGAGATCTTGCTTTAATGATAAGCTCCAGGATGACAGTTAAACCTTATTAAGGCCAAATGACCTTTTGCAGAGTGCCTTGAGTTTTCTAAATGAGCCACAGCATTGAGTTCTGGTTAATTTTTATAACTTTTTTAATAGGACACATTAGCGCTGTTATAAACCTTGTTAATTAAGCAATAATCTCAAACGCTCCCTCGCAGAGGGAGACATTCCCAGCAAGTGCAGGTGATTAATATCTAGAGTCTAACAAAGCCTTTTTAATCAACCGGAGGGGCCGTGCAGCACTCCTGCCCCCAGGACACGAGTACATCGGGATTCTGGGGAGGACTCTTGGAAGACCTTCCTCCATTTGCCCCTCCGGTGACCCCTGCCAGGGCACCGAGGGGCACCCCCCCCCCACCGGTCTAGCCCCTTCCCTCTTCAGCCTCTCTACCACCCCCCTACCTTCCAGGCAGCTGCATACTGAGCCCTGAAACAATCCCCTCGGATTATCTGGTTTGCCGTCCTACCTTCACAGATGGTAAAACTGAGACCCCAGGAGATGCCCTTAGAGGCTGCGCAGCAACTAGGGCAACAGCCAGATTCGACCCCCTGAACTTTGAGATGGTTCTCAGCCTCCTCACTTGATTCCCCATGAGTGTCAGCTTCCTCCTGGCCCCGGGGCCAAGATGGAGTGTCCAGGCATTCCTGCCTGTGGGAGAGACGCCGGTCACAGTCTTATTAGACCTCGATCTGTGCTTGGAGAGAGTCAGGAGAGTGTGGGAACACAGAGGCCGTGGGGTCTCCTAGCGCCATCTGGTCCGTCCCGCGGAGGCTGAGTCTGGAAGGATGAGTAGGATTTAGGCACTGGAAGGAGCCAGGCTAATCAGGGAGGAGACGATTGAGGACACAGACTTGTGGGACAGCCTGGAGCCGGGGGGGGGGGGGGGGGTGCTGTTTGCCGGTGGACCTCACAGCAGGCAGGACGATGAGGGACGGGGCCTCCTACCTTCTTGTCTCAGTCCCTGTGGAAAGGCCAGGATAGGATGAAGTGGAGATTAGCAGGCCAACCAGAAGGCTTGTAAAGCCTGTCAGTAGGGAGGGGAGGGTGGCCGGGACACAGAACGCCTATTGCACATGTGCACCTGCAGCGCGGATGGCACCAGGGGGCAAGCTGGTCGCGTGCACAGGGGGGCTTGGTGCTGGGGGCGGCAGCAGCAGGCCTGAACTCACCTCCGCCTGCAGGCCTGCACCTGCTCTCGTGCAGTGGAGGGATCAGCAGTGCTAGGCCTGCAGTCCCTCCGAGTGCTGACATGCTGCATCTCCAACAGGACTACCTGCCACGGGCTCACCTGCTAGACGAGATTTTGTTTAGCCCCCCTGGCAGCTCGTGAAGACTGGGCGAGGAAGTGCAGGTTCAGAGAGGTTCCAATTCTTGCCTTCGATTTTATACTCCAGCGGTACCTTCCCCATGCACACCCGCAGTCCCTCAAGTCCCCTAGGTTTCCCTGGAAAACTGTTCATTCATTCACTTAACATGTGTTCGCTTAACCTTGTCCCTCCGCAAGTTCTTCTAGGCCCTGGGAACGAACAGTCGTCCCCATAGAAGTGTAGTGTTCCTCGCGGTTCCAAGAACGCTTACGAAATGTTTATGTCGCGTGCTTCATGGCAGCCTTAAAAAAGCTAATCTGTGGTTTGTTGACCTTCATTAGGAGATGAGGCATCTAGGGCAATGATTTGCCTCAGGTCCCCAGGCTAGGAAGTGGGCTCCAGTCAGGCTCCTGTCAGACCTCGTCTGAGGCTCACTCTTGGCTTCGTCAGGGAGAGTGGCCAGCCTCAGCCTCGTTAGTAATCACCACCATGGGATGCCACGTCACACCCACCAGGCGGTCAAAGCTTTAGGAAGCTGGCAACGTCAAGTGCTTTTGAAGATACAGGGCAACCAGTACGTGCATTCACTACTGGTAGGAGTGCCGGTCAGTGCCACCACTTTGGAGAACAGTTCACTGGGCACCACCCAGGAAAGTTGGGGACGCACACCCCCTAGCATTCGGCAGTTCCCCACGAAGGCCCGTCCCCTGGAGAATTTCCTGCACGTGTGCTCCACGAGACGCGCACCAGGGAGTTGGTAATTGCAAAACACTGGAAACAATCCAAGTATCCGTTGATGGTAAAATGGATCGGCAGACGGGGGAGTAGTCCCTTCAGGAGACTAGTACCCGTCAGTGAAAATGGATGGGCCGCAGCTGCACTTGCACTTGGGTAAATCACAAAACCGTAATGTTGAGTGAAAACAGAGTCAAAAAGATACATAAGGTCTGGATACACTAGGGGCACAGGTAAAAAACAGGGAAGAGTAAGCAGTGTGCCAGTTAAGGGTGTATAGATACGTGACGGAAAGGAAAGAATTCAGGAGAGTGCTTCCCTCGGGGCGGCGGGTTTGGGAGGGGCCTCCAGGGGCTTCGAGGGGACCAGCCACGCCCCACTAAGCTGGGGGTGGGCACACGGATGTTGTATCATTATTTTAAAGCGTAAGCTGACAGTTTATCCTTTTCTGAGTACATTTGTGGTAGAAATCCAAGGGTGCAGCTGTGCCGGGCCTGGGGCCTGGTGTCGGGAGGTAGGTCGGGAGGCAGGTCGGGAGGCGGGTTTTCTTTGCGCCCTTGAGAGGTCGTGCTGCCCCCGCTCCATTAACGCTCGGCCGTCTTGTCTCCCTGTCCAGAGTGCTTGTATGACAGGATAGCACAAGAAACTGTGGATGAGACTGAGATCGCACAGAGACTCTCCAAAGTCAACAAGTACATCTGTGAAAAAATCATGGACATCAATAAGTCCTGTAAAAACGAAGAACGAAGGGAAGCAAAGTACAATTTGCAATAAACTTTGGATTTTTCATAAAGCCTTATCGTTTTCCTTGCGTGGCCCGTGATCGGGGCGATGGTGCCGCCCAGACCGGCCGCCATCCGTGGCGGTGCGTGCGCCGGGAGCCAGCCGGTTTCCAGGGCCTCGGCTTGCCCTGAACTTGGACTTCCCACTCCAAAGACGTCAGCCGGACGTGCCGAGACTCGGGCAGCGCCCTGGCGCCAGCGTCTTTGTGGGGATGGGGAAGCGCTGTCTTTGCGGAGGGGGACGGAGTGTCTGAGCTGCCTACACACTTGACTGAGAATTTGAACTAATATTTTTACCATTCAAGGACTTCTATCTCTGTTTCTCTATTTTGTTCTATAATAAAGCTTCATTAATTCTTTGATGTAGACAATCATTATCCTCATTTATTTAAGGATATCAAGTGTACAGTGGAGGTGACCAGTATCCTTTGAGGGGTGGACCATTCAGGCGGAGAGCCAGAAAACTCATAAGGGGTGTGGTTGCCGTCTGCAGATCTGAAGGGCTGCCTCGAAACCAAATCACTGTCTCTTACTTCAAAGGACAGACCTAGGACCAGACGCCGCTCTCACTCAAGATGATCTGAGATCCAGCTTCCTTGATAAATTGAACCCGTCTCTGTGAAAGGGTGTAGGCGCGGTAATGTGAGATGTGGTCCAGCGTTACCTCCAGGAAGTAGGGGGCAATGTCACCTCGTGTCAGTTCGTTTATCCTTTTATATCTCAAATGATCTTTCAAGTTACATAATTTTTATCTCATGCAGCAACTGCTTCTCTAAGGTGCCTGGCGCGCAATCTGGCAACCACATTCGATCTTCCTGTTGATTTGCACTTTCTGTAATGCCTGTGAAGTCAGCATGGTATATTGGAAATGGCAAGGGTTTGGGGCTGAGCTCCTGGGTTCCAAGCCTGGCTCCCCCGCTTGCTTTGGGCTTAACCTAACCTCTTGAGTTTCCGTTTTCTGTTCCGTAAAAAGGAGATACTATCTACCTTGCAGAGTGGCTATAAGAATTCCTTACCGATATATAAAGTGTTCAATAAATGTTGCCAATTATTATTTTCTTCATTTCTGGTTATTGGCTTTTAGGAACTGGTTGGAAAACTCCGGCCTCTGGTTTTCCTAATGCTTCACCCTTGAGACCATGGAGTGTCTGTAAGCAAAAGGTCAGGGTCACTGGGATGAGTAGGGGAGGTGGCTGCCTCTTTGAGGAATTTTATTTCAGTAAATAAAAGAATCCTTGGTAATGTGACATGTTGTACTCTTGCTCATAGGATGTGTGGGTGTGAATTTCCTTTTATGGCATTTCCCCAGCTTTCCACAAACTAGCAGTGCGATCTTGGACTGACCGCCTAACACCTTAAGAGTCCTTATCAGTATAATGAGGAACATTCTGTCTACCTCACAGGCTGAATGGTTAATTAATAACAACAGACTATATATGTCAGGACTTCTCTAAACATTTAACATGGTTTTACTCATTTCCTGAGTAACGTTCAAGGCAGTAGTCGTGTTCAGTAAATCCATGCTGCTAAGATGGGTTCATTTCAACGGTGTGGGCATGAGTAGCACAGAAGCATGAGAGACTGGAGAAAAGTCTGCATTACTCTGAGCTCATCCCCTGTCCTCCCCAACTGTGGCAAAGATACAGACGCGCAGGAGCTCCGTGCCTTTCCCATCAAAGACTATTTTATAATACGGTACCCGCTGTATAGGTGCTTTTACATTAGTGGAGGAAATAGTCATGGAAATCTACCTTTAAAAGCTATGGGAGATGTGAAGGTGCTTTATATAACATACATCACATAGAGTAGGGACACATAGGGTGTGAAAGATTCTGGGATCTGTGTTCAAATCCTGACTTTACCACTGCTGACAAGGTCATTTGGCCTGTCCATGCTCATTTCTTTTAAAGTAGAGATAGTGATCCCTAACTCAGGGTTGTTGTGGAGAGGATTCCAGGTAATATCTGGAAATCTCAGAGTCACCCGGATGTTACTTTTAGCTCTTAAGGCAGAATAAAATCAAAAGTGGATGTGACAAGGCAGGACATAGAGCCAATTCTGATGAGCAATCAGGAGAGGTTTGGAGCCTAGTTAGACTGAGATGGTTTTGAGTCCCTCTTATGTGCCTAGTACCCTGTTACTGTCCTAAAAGGACGAGGCCATCACTCCTATATCTGTACCAATGAAGAAATGGGCACAGAAGAGGTTAAATGACGTATTGGCCAAGGTCTCAGACTTGCCAGCAGTGGAGCTGGATCAGAACCCAGGTCTGTGCAGGATCTGCCCTTTCACTCTTCCCTGACAGGTGAGTGGGATCTTAAGGTCTGAGACTCCAGGACTGTCATTGCAGGGTATCTTAGAGAGACCCAACCTCCGTAATTGGAAATGGGTCTCATTAATTCAAGCCATTTGAAGGAATTACAGCACCCATTATAAGGATTCACAGTTTTATTACATTCAAATACATACACAAAACACAGATTCATTTTGTGTAGTAGAGAGTAGAGAGTTTCCAAATGTGTCCAATATTAAGAATTTGCTGAGGCTTCAAGTACAGACTTCTGGGCCATGGCTTAGCACGCTTGAATCAGGAAGTTTGAGATAGAGCTGGGGACACAGCTCAATACTGTGTGCCACCCCTCAATACTTCAGTCTAGTGGAAGTCATTAGAAGACCTGCTGTAACGGAGGAACAACAGTGTTTACCAAGTAAAAAGACGGTGTTCCTTCTAAAGCGCCTGAGGATATCTGGAATAAATCTTTTAAATAGCTGAGGATCCACCCCGAAAGCTTGTTTGGAGTCACTCTTTCATGATCACCAAGTGCCGTGTAGTTGGACATGATGCAGGTGACTTTCAGCTTAAGCACCAATGAGCGTCCCCTCGCTTTTGTCCTTAGTTTCTTTCTTTGGGTTCCCGTGACAGGCCAGGGAGTCGTGTAGGACGGGACAGTCAGGACTGAATCGGCAAAGCCTGGGTTGATGAGGTTTGGGCACTGTCTTCAGAAGCCCTGGCAACAAGTTCTCGGTTCCCAGATGAACCTGAAAGACATGGCTTGTTTTTATTTTCTGGCAGAGGAATGTGTGTTAGTGACCATTATGTGCGCACGATGTCTTGGATACATTTCAAATCATGACTTGCTTTTGTAGTTATAAGGAAATACAAGCCACTTCATAGAAATTTTTGGAAAAATAGGGAAAATGTCCCAAACCAGGCTACTGCAGGCATTGTGATGTATCCCTCGTGCTCTCTTTTTCAAGGCCACAAGTATGCGTTTTACGTACCTGAGATCCTAGCGTACGACGAGGCTCGTATCCCTCCCCTTCCATTTCTCACGTTTCCCTGCTGCTCCGTGAAACTCGACCATCAATTCTAGCATCCCCCAAGTGGACGGCCGTCAAGCTGTGGCGGGGTCAGCCGCGCTGGGCCGCAGGGCCGAGGGGTTGCCAGGTCCCGAGAGGTGCCGCTGCACCCGGGGCCCAGCGTGCCGGCGGCCAGAGCCCGGTCTGGAGGTCAGCGGGTTCGGGTTCAGTCCCAGCCTCGCTCGTACCGCCTCACCCGGTGTGGGTTCCATCCTCTCTGAGCACCAGCTCCTCCGTTTGCAAAATGGAGAAATAATGTCCCGTGGTGGGGGGTTAGGAGGACTGAGAATGTACTTGAAGCGCCGGGCCCAACCCCTCTGCTCTGCTCTCCCCACACCCATCACCCATTCAGACCCCCCGACCCCAGTGCCCTTGGCCGGTCCCCAACCTGCTCTGACCCCTTACGCGGTGCCCTGCCGCAAGGCCCCGGACAGCCTGTCTTCATCCCGCTGCACTTGGAGCTCGTGGGCTGCCCGTGCACACCAACCCGCCCCTCACGCCTCTGCCTCCCCTGGCCGGCCTCAGCCCCGACGAACCCAGCTGCCCACTTGCCCTTCCCTGGCTCGTAGCGGCTTATAAACAAAACTCAGGGCAAGATTTCTGTGTGCGCAGTTTTTTCCCTCCATATTTTCTATCATTTTCTTAAAGTCATCTTACCTGGGTCAAAAGAAATAATAACATCTTTTTTTACCATTCTTGATACATGTAATGAGTGTCACCATGTTCTCAATCATTTTGCCAACTTAGCAGGTGAACACTAGTACCTCGTTATATTTTCTTTGATTATTTCTGAGATTGCACAGTTCCCCAGAGTCGGTTGGGCCTTGTTTGCAGAAAATAAAACCTCAGCCTGTAAAAATCTCCAGCAGAATCCATTTCCTTTTCTGTGTTTAGTTTTCTCTGGACAATGTGTTTACCCTGAGCATATAAGTTTCACCTTTACATCTGCAAATAGACAAGTCGCCAGATACATCCATCACTGCCTTCGAAACGGCTTCATAGGCTCGTGGAACTTTGAGTCAAAAGTGAGCTTTGAGGTCCTCTACCCAGACCTCCTATCCACGTAAGCAAACTCCTTGCCAGACCATGCTTGGATATCCACAGGCGCGGGGGAGTCATCTTCCCACCCAGGAGTCCATCCAGTTCTTGCCATCACTGGCACGTTCTTCTGCTGAGCTAAACACTCACTTCCCTGAGACCTCTGAGGTCGTTGAGATTTTCTCCTCTGAAGTCACCCAGGACGCTTCTCCTCATAGCCCTTTGCTGAGTTGAAGGCGACAATCGTGTCTCTCCACCACCTAACGAGTAATTCTAATTCCGTTTTACCGTTTTCATAGGAGGGAGGCTGCACGGGGAAGAGCGGGGCTTCCCGACTTGGCCCTGTGTTCGCACTCTGACCACCACTCACTAGCAGGGAACCTTTAACGAGAGCTTAGCCTCCCTGAGCTTCACCCCTCTCGTTTCTCAAGTGGGAGCATAATGCCGACCTGCCAGGGCACACCAAGGCCTTCGGGAGGTAACGTGCATCAAGCAGCTAGCACTCGGTATCTCTAGGCCAATCCCAAGAGCTCTGACCATCCTGGTTGCTCTTTTAGGTTGTGTCTCTAAAAGGTAAGGTTCAAGACCGGACAGGGGCTTTAGGAAGGGCCCGAGTGCCACTAACCAGGGCAGCTTCTCGCCTCTTAATGCTGGCGTAGCTCTGTCAGCGTGGCCCAACCCTGAACGAGCACCTCCTGTGATGCTCTCCTGTGGCGTGGAGGGCCACCAAACTCGCCTCTGCTCCCTCTATTTGGCTAACACCATACTTCTCCCTTTAGCTCACAGTTTTATAAGAGCAGCACAGGTCTTAGAGCCAGAGAAGCTCACACAAAATTCAGATCCTGACTTCACTATTTATTAGATTGGAGGAAATTGGTCAAGTTTATAATGTCCCCCAGCCCCCGTCACCTTGTCCTGTATGCAGTTGTTCTGGTGATCATACTGGCCTGCCCCTGTGCCGGGCCTAGGGTCCCTGCCATCCTAGCTCCGGCTTCCGTAGAGTGCTTCTTTCTGTTCTTTTTCTTCCCTTTTTCTTTTTAGCAGCTCTTTACACACCCTCCCCCCCCCCCCCCCCATGCAGGTGTATGGTGTGTTTTTTTGTTTTGGGGTTTTTATTTTCAAGATTTTATTTATTTATTTATTTATTTACTTATTTATTTATTTATTTATTTGAGAGAGAGCGCGCATGTAGGGGAAGGGCAGAGGGAGAGGGAGAAGCAGAGTCCCCGCTGAGCAGGGAGCCTGATGTGGGGCTTGACCCCAGGACCCTGGGGTCATGACCTGAGCCGAAGGCAGATGCTTAGCCTACTGAGCCACCCAGGCGCCCTTCAAGTGTGTGTTCTTAAATGAAATACAGAACTTTGCATTTATCCCTCTTCCAGAGATTTCATCTTATTGGTTTCAGCCCAACATTCCAGCTGGTTGACATCTTCTTTTCCATTTGTGTTTAAAATACAAAACAGAATTTGAGAAAAGCCAAAGCCAAAAAAGAAAATCCAGCCATAATCCCCAGGACCAAGCCCAACTGCACGTGTCTTCGGGGAGCCCCTCCTGTCCGTCCAGGGGCAGCACCTCTTTGCTCCCTGGCGCCTGCCCAGCCTCCCATGACCCAGCCTCGTTCGTCCCCCATCATGTGGCAAACGCTTCCCCGTCTCCCGCCCGGTTGTGCAGCCACCGCTTTGCTGCCCCTCCCAGGGCTGGGCTGTGACTACCTCCTCATCTCTGCTGTGCTGTTGTCTCTCGTGTCTCCAGTGTCTTGCTCTTAGAGGTAATCCTGCCACGAGCGTCTGTGGTTGGTTGTTTCTTAAATTCCCAGGACTGAGCTAACCGCGTTCAAGGGTGAGTGTGTTGAGTCCTTTCCGTGCGCGGTGGGGTTGCTCCTCGAGGGGTTCAGTCCTGTCTCAAGTGGGGTAGACACGCGTGTGTTTCTGGAATTTCTAAAGAAGCGTGCTGAATTAACTTTCTATATAGATGTACCTCTTCAGCTCCCTCTGGGCCAGTTGTCTGTGTGTGCGCTGGGGTGTGTGAGATCCTTAGGGAATCTGATTCTAGGCTACGCCCTCTCTCCCAGTTCTGTGGTGTGTGGCTGGGACCCTTCGTGTCCTAACCAAAGTATCAATAATAATGTTTAGTTCAGTGACAAGGAAAGAGCCATGAGGTCCCCCACTACAGATCCCTCCTCGTCACCAATGAGCCTTTTCTGGGCCGGGCCGCTCTCGCAGCTAGAGCTCGGCCACCTGGGAACGGCTCAGGCCGTGGCACCTGGGCTTACCCTGTCGGATGAGAGTGGCTGGCAGTTGAGCATCTGTGTGTGGGTCCATCCCTCCGAGTGTTGGGGTCACACGTGCTCCATGTCTAGCCTGTGCCCAGCACTCGGACAGGCACTGCAGGCCAGCTCCAAGCAGGGAGCCGCAACTGCGAGTGGGGCTCCGAGCCCCGTGCTCTTTCCTCCGTCACCCGACCCCAACCCCGACCCGAACCCGCACTCCGGATGGGCTCCGGCCCGAGGACAGGGGCCCGCGCCGCTCCGTGGGCTGCAGGGGAGGCAGGTTCCACATTCCGGCCCCGCCTGGTGCCGAGGCCCCTCACTAGGAAGGCCGGACCCCGGGGCCTGCTGCGCGTCAGTGGCTGGTCTGGGGGGGAGCGCGGGGGGACAGCAAACATCAAACAAGTAAGAGAATGGCCTATGGTGGTGAGCGCCCCGGGAAGGGCTGTGGGGGGCGCCGGCGAGGCCCCGGAGGGGAGGCCGAGGGCTGCTGCGGGCTGTGCTCACCCAGGGGCGGGGGGCGGCCTGGCCGTGGCGGGGGTCCCCGGGCGGCCGCGCTTCTACCCCCGGGTGGGAGACGGGCAGCGGCTTGAAGACTCGTGTGGCCGCGGCAGGCCCGCGCCGAAGCAGCATTTCCGTGAGGGAGAGGAAACCGGCGAGATGCTGGCGGGGAGCGGCTCCTGCCGGCGCCCCCACCCGGGGCCCTCGTCCCCGCTGCCACATGCGCCCTGAGCTTCTGTTCCTCCGTCGGGAGAACGAAGACCGCGGTTCTCACTGTGCAGTGAGGTCGGAGGGCGAAGGGGAGACGCACACGGGGAGGCTCCGGACGGAAGAGCGGCCCCGGGGAGGCGCGCTCGGCTGGCACCGGGACCGGGCTGCTGGGCCCGGGCTGCACGGGCTGCACGTGGGAGCTGGGGGATCCTCTTACTGATGCGTCCTGTCGGCAGACGTGGTAACGTCGATGCTGGGCGGCCGACTAGCCCTGAGGCCTGGCAGGCACTCACTCTCTCTCTCTCTCTCTCTCTGCCTCCTTCGCCCCTGCCTCTGGGGTTCCGCCTACGATCCCATGAAATCCCAAGTGAAAGTGTGTGAGCAGGAGCCCGGCCCTAGGCCCTGGCCCAGCCGTGTCCTGGCACTGCGCAGCCTGGGCTCCCCGCGGGCCTGTGCGCCTCAGCATCCCCGCGGCTGCGGCCCCGCCTCCGCACAGTAAAGCTTCGAGGCCAGTTTATCGACGAGGGGTCATCTGCATGCTGTGGACGTCGGCCTGCGTCTGAGCCCAGGGCTTTCTGAAACGACAGCGAGATGGTTGCTCCCGGCCCAGGTGGCCCGGGTCCGGCAGGCTAGGAGCTCATGGAGGGAACAAAGGAGTGAATGAATGAATGGCTTTATTGTCATCACTCTGACTAATAACACAAAGACTCACCGGTATTGCTCTGTGATTCCTCCTGGTAGCTCTCTGGTGTGTCTTTATTTCGAAGACAAGGAAACAGGCTGAATTTCCTGAGCCACAGAATTAGCGGATGGACCCTAAACCCCAGTCTCCCGAGGCGAGATCCGATGCTTTACGCTACCGGTGGCTCTGGAACTTCACCTGCTCCAGAATCACCTGCGGGGTTCGTTGAAAGCCATGCCACAGGCCCCGGCCCAGACTTCCCGGT
The DNA here is from genome assembly GCF_011100685.1 of Canis lupus familiaris. Lineage (NCBI taxonomy): Eukaryota > Metazoa > Chordata > Mammalia > Carnivora > Canidae > Canis > Canis lupus. Next base: position 12,337,818 of record NC_049236.1, read on the forward strand.
TCAGCGGGCCTGGTGTGAGCTCACGAAGTCACACTCGCCTCCAGCTCTCGGGTGGTGCCGACGCTACTGGTCCCGGGACCGCACTTTGAGAGCCACCGGCCTAAGCAAAGGCCCTTTTCTGAATTACGATCACGCCATGCGGTGCGGGATCGCACGCTGGTGACCGCAGACTGCCGAGCCGCGGCAGCAGCCATGGACGGAGGGCACGGAGGGCGACCGAGGCCCCCCGCCAGCCCCACGGCCCAGTGCTTGCAATTCCAGAGGTGAGGCTCGCCGCGCTGAGACCCGCCCTGCCGAGGGGAAAAGGGGGTCCTCCGTGGCCGCCCAGGGAAGGTGCTGCAGAGGATGAGGGGGTCGGCGGTGGGGATGACGTCAGGGACTCGGGAGGGCAAAGCCGCCCTGTCTCATTCGTGTGCTGTGCCCATTTCCGGGTGTCTGGGACGTGACACAGAACCAAGAGCCAGACCCCCGCGTCTTCCCCCTGCACCAGCATCCTCCCAAGCAGCAACTGGAATTACGGACACGTACCTATGCTGACTTGTGGGCTTTCTCTCTCTGTGCGTCCTGCATCTGGACAATTCACAGACTGTCATAATTACATTTGTCATCCACTTTAGCATCTTGGTTTCTGTTTTGTTCACTGGTGTATTCTGAGCACCCAGCACATAGTATACACTCATTAAAAAATTATCGCATAAATAAACGTGATGTCAAAGACTCGGTAGAAGGCTGCGGCCCCAGCCCAGACCTGAACTAAAGCAAGGACCCCAACGCCGGAGGAAGGGGAATGGAGCAGAGACAAACCCTGGGGTCGTTGCAACTCAATCTCAGCGGAGGAAGGACAGGCCTGTCCCTCAGCTCCTGCCTCAGGGCAGGCCGTGGGAGCCCGGCCAGGCCAGTGGTGTTATGGCAAGAAGGAGGGAATAAACGTCCAGGGCCTGGGCCACTCCCACAAGGGAGTGCGATCCTCCCCACCCCCTGGAATAGGCCCCTGATATTTATCCAGGAACTTCCCGTGAGCCCAGATTGCCCGCAATCACAGTGGACACCCCTGAGCTCCTTGTAGCAGCCACAGATGCCAGGGGAGCCTCTCTGCAGCGGTGTTCTCGGTTCCCTGCCATTAATCCCTGGTACTTGTCACTCCCGGCCATCTGCAGCCCTGCCAGGAACTCAGCAGACATGGGAGGATGGGATTTTCATGCTGGGATAATTCAGGAGGCTTTAGGGTCTGAACCGCGGACCCTGTCACAGGGCTGTGGGGATCCGTTCATACACACCCCTTCCCCTGGTTTTGGAGAGCGGCGACTCACTGAAACAGTTTTGTGGCATCAGCGGTGCGTCCGCACGGTCATAAACCACCTTGTGCCTCCACTAGTTTCTCAGCCTGGGCCGTCACTGTACCTGCATCTTTCTTGCTGGACTGGGAACACTCGAAGGGGCCACCATGTGTTCCTCCGTGTGTCCTGGGCCCAGCACAGGGCTGGGTGCAGGTAACATGGAGCTGTCCCTGCACTCCTGGCCTCTGATGACCAAAGGCCGTGCCCAGCCAGCAGTTCCTTCTGCCTGGAGGTTTAAGGCTTTGCGGGATCAAGAAAGCCCTTCACGAGGCTGTCATGAGACCTCCCTGGCCTTGTTCCCCCAGGAGAGGGCATCACCAAGTCAGGAAAGAAGGAAAGGCTCTGGCAGTGCTGCAGTGGGGAGAGAGGAGTTGGGGAGGTCTCTGGAGTAGCCCAGGTGAGCGATGGTGAGGCCCAGACGCCCACTGTCCTTCCTCCATGACTGTTGGCACCGCCAGGCGGGAACCCGGCCACGGGCACCATGATGCAGCGGAGCAGGGGGGCTGCCGGGCACGGCATGCAGGGCGCCCCCCACGCAGCTCGTGGCCTGGGGCTGGGGGGCGGACTGCAAGCCCGGCCTGCACGCTGCGCACACCCTCCATGGAGACAGCACGGGGGGGAGCCCGTGCGGGCTTGAACCTCTCCTCCACCACTTTTCAGGAACATGACCTTGGACACGCGACAACCTTCTGGGTCCTCAGATCCATTAGCTACGTAGGAAGATTAACATCACCAGTGTCTTCGGGCTGTTGTAAGAGCGCCGGGCACGCGGCGGGCACCTAGTGGGTGCTCCCTAGCGGGTGCCCCCGCCCTCAGCGACGAGGCACGCTCTGCTGTGCGGGGCTCAGGCCGGCTCGGCCTCCTGTGAGCCTTAGTTTCCCTTGTGGATATTTTTCTTGAGCAAATGTGACCCGTAACACCGTGGGAGCTAAGGTGTGTTACTTCGAAACGTTTACCCCTTACAGTAGGATGGCGCGCGGCGGGGCCCCCTGGCGTGCGGGCGGCCCGGGTTATGGTCTGCACTCGTGATGCGGTGGGCCGCCCTCCACGGCGGCGCAGCACTCCTGACAAGCCGTTCCCGTCCCGGTGCCGTGCCCCGTGGGCCTGCTCCCCTGGGATACCTCCGTTCCCCAGCCGGGTTGCGGGTGCGGGTGTGGGTGCGGGTGCAGGTGCGGGTGTGGGGGGCGCGGAGCCCCGGGCACTGGGTGTGAGCCTCTCGCTGCTGAGCAGCTGCCACTGTGGGTAGAAGGAAGGGGGCCCTAGTCCCTCTTCTCAGTGGCTCTAAATTATTTTCCTTTTGCTGACTTGGCACTTTTCTGAGCTAAGGAGCTTTGGGAGGTGGCTCTAGGCCATTTAAGCAGAAAGCCTCATTGGCTCTAATGTCTGGGGGAAGAAGAGATTTAACCCTTTGTAGGCCAGGCTGGTGCTGCCTTCCTGGGGGTGGGGGGAAGGTAGGTGGGGCCTTGCAGGCTGGGGCTGCCCCTCAGGGAGGACCTGAGATTCAGCCTGACCCAGTAAAGGCACAGATGGAGTGGAGACTATGGCCAGATTGGAAGGTGGGTTGGGCTCTCCTGGGTTTTATTTTATTTTATTTTATTTTATTTTATTTTATTTTATTTTATTTTATTTTATTATTTTATTTTTAAAGATTTTATTTATTTATTCATGAGAGACACACACATAGATAGAGGCAGAGACACAGGCAGAGGGAGAAGCAGGGTCCCTGAGGGGACTCGAACCCCGGACCGCGATCACGCCCTGAGCCAAAGGCAGACGCTCAACCACTGAGCCACCCAGGCGTCCCTCTCCTGGGTTTTAAACTACGATTATCAGGTAGCTTCTTTTCTTTCTTTTTCTTTTGACCTTACGACTGAGCTTTTGGGGTTTGGGGAGGTTTGGTCACTTTTTTAAATTTAAATTTTAGGTAGTTAACGTACAGTGCAGTATTGGTTTCTGGAGTAGAATTCAGTGATTCCTCACATATGACACCCAGTGCTCATCACAACGAGTGCTCTCCTTAATACCCATCACCTTCTAGTCCATCCCCCCCACCCACATGCTTCGATCAACCTTCACTTTGTTCTCTGTTGTTAAGAGTCTCTTATGGCTTGTTTCCCTCTCTCCTTTTTTTCTTTTCCCCCTTCCTATATGCTCATCTGTTTTCTTTCTTAAATTCCACATATGAAAAAAAATTCCACATATGAGTGAAATCATATATTTGTCTTTCTCTGACTGACTTATTTCACTCAGCATAATACACTCTAGCTCCATCCACATCGTTGCAAATGGCAAGATTTCATTCTTTTTGATGCTGAGTAGTGGTCCAGGGCATACAGACCACACCTGTATCCGTCCATCTAAGACTGAGAGTGAGAAGGGAGCCACGAGAGCGGGGGATGCCACCCCACAGCCTTCCCCTGCCAAGGGTCAGGACATCTTCCCATCAGCTCCTCGTGTTGGTCAGGATCACACTGAAGACTACACATCCAGATCATCACAAGAATAGTTCAGAACTGGTGTTACTCTTGTCTTCTCCTTAGGAGGACGCTGCAGCCCAGAGAGGTTAGGTTTTTTGCACATTGTCACACAGCTAATAAGTGACAGTGTCAAGATTCAGATCCAGGTCCTTCTGAGACCAAGTGCACTGTTCTTTCATCATGGCCTCAGGAGCTTCTAGTAACCACACGGAGAGCCGGGGGGTGCCAGACCCGCTCTAGGGCCCGAGTTAGTGGAGGTTCCATGTCCCCCTGTCGGGGTGTGGCCACGTCGGGGTGGGGGGGGCACCGCTCAAGCTTCCCCTGCGCACAGCGGGGACGCAGGAGGACGAAGCCGCCGTCCCGCAGCGCGGTGGCCATGGGAGCACTCACTTTCTTCCCAGAGCTGCGTGTAGACGCCTAAGCAGATCCCCAAGGCACGATGTGGAGTCAGAAGGGCAGGCGGTGGAAGGGAGCTTGGAGTTTGCATCCACGGACATGGACGTGACCAGCAGGCAGACGCTGCCACAGGCTGGTGGGGCCACGGGGCAGCGCGGCCAGTGAGGACGCCGGGCTCTGGGGCCTTGCGGCTCCGGGTGGGGAGAGCGGGGACGAAAGGGGCATCCGCACTGTGGTCCTGCTTCACACAAGACCAAAGAGACATCTGAAGAAATGGGTGGCATCTGTGACACCCTTCTCAGCTTCCGTGTGCCCCAAGTGCAGACCCGGGCCTGGGGCTTGGGCACCCAGGGGACCCAGGGAGGCCCCCGCACAGGCTCTCGGCAGGAATAACGAGGTACTTTTAACTGGAAAGTGTCGTAGGAATATGAGTTGATGCCTTGCTCTTTTCCTGGCTAGTTTGTGACTTCCTTTTTTTTTTTAATTTTTTATTTATTTATTTGACAGAGTGAGAACGAGGGGAGCACAAGCAGGGGGAGCAACAGAGGCAGAGGGAGGAGCTGAGCAGGGAGCCCGATGTGGGACTTGATCCCAGGACCCGGGGATCATGACCTGAGCCAGGGCAGACGCACAACCGACTCAGCCACCCAGCGCCCCCGGTCTGTGACTCTCTTGGGGGCAAAGACAGTTTCGAATTGATCTCTTGACCCTGGTCCAAGCTCAGGAACCATTGCTGGCCCTGGCCCCCTCTGCTCCCCAGGACTGTTTGGTTTGAGGGGAAATAGCCTGTTTTGGACTTTCATGTCTGTGGGCACGCGGGATGGATTGCTCGGTGCAGGGTCGGGCACCTGGCGGAGAGAAAAGCCCGTGGGTCCTGTGGGTGCAAAGGGCGCCGTGGTGGTAGGAGGCCCCCCACCGGGCTGTCCGCCCTGGCCCCACGCAGGGTTCACCTCCTGAACGGAAGTCCCGCCAAGCCCTCGCTGAGGCCTCGATGGCCCTCAGGGAGGCCTGTCACACTCCCACGGGGATGATGGTGCCGGGGCTGGCGCGGTAGGGATGCGAATCCAGGCGCTTCCTAAAGCTGTGCCGCTCTCTGTGGGCGGACGCGTCTCCACCGACCGTGAACCGGGGCTGCCCCAGGGAATCCACGTTGGGCAACGAGGTTCAGATCCCCTCCTGGTAATTCAGTGGCCGGGCGGCTCAGGCAGGGGCTGCGCTGGGGAATCAGGATGCAGAGCTGACCCGAGAGGCTGCCGCTCGGGGCTCCCTTTGTATTTTGAATATGCAGCCTCTAATTAGACTTTGCCTTAATTGCAAGATTTCCATACGCCCTGCAACTGCCGCGCACTCTGTCTGGGGATAAACACGTCCATCAAGCGAGAAGCACGTTGTGGCTGTTTCCTTGGCCTCGTCATCCCGCTTGCTCGCTCTGCTGCGGGTCCTCTGGGGACGTACTCAGCCTTCCCTTGTGAAAGTGCTCTGGGGCCCACATTTTAATCAAAAGCGTACCTGCCTCTAGGAAAAAGAGGAGAGGCGCAGCTCAAAAGTGATTAAATTTAATAACCAAAAGACCAGAAAAAGTCTGCTTTGCAATGCATAATTTCACCGTATATTTATTTATTTCATCATGTGGCCACATTCTGTATGCTGGATGGGGACACTTTATTAAAAATGCCATTTATTTTAACAGCAGCAATAACGGAACGCGCACACCTCCTTTTTTGCCTCCCCACTGTGTTAAAGACATTTGTGGTTATTAAATTACTCTTGAGTAGAGGAATGCCTGTCTCCAAATTTACTCTGAAGTATTTCAATAAAATGATCTCAAATGTTTATTCACTCAGCAAATACTCACCCAAAGCCACTCTGGGCCGGTGCCGCGCTGGCGGGGGGCAAGGAGGTGGACGCCTCCAAGGAGCTGGACCAGGGCCCAGGAGGTGACACACGTACCTGAAGGCACGGCCCAGGTGGCCCCCGGGGGCGGCTGCAGCGGGGTCTGTTGGAGACGTGAGTGGATGGGTGGTGGACGGAGCGGGGGACGGGCAGCGACGGGAACCCGGGACGCTTCGCGTGACAGCTGGGATCGGCGTGGGCCGGGGGTTGGCAGGGACGCAGGAGGAGGACTAGTTGGTTTTCCTGGAGTGTCCAGAGGGGGTGACCGCGTGGCCCCTTCTCAGGTGACAGTGAGCTTCAGGAGTGACTCTCAGGGCCCAAGGAGGGCGCAGGCGCGACCAGCAGAGGGAAGGCGGCGGGGGAAGGCCTGTGGCCTTAAGCCCCCACCCCCACTGCAGCCCCCCAGTTCTGCACAGCTGCCCCCCGCGTTCTCTGCCCACAGCTCCCTCTGGAGAGCCGCTATCTGTCCAGCGAGGCCCCGGAGGAGCCTGCAGGCCCGTCCCCCCCTCCCCCGCCCGCCCCGGGGCGCACCGTCCAGGGCTCTGCTTCCGCGGCATTTCTGTCAGTCCCAACAGGTGCTTGACTGTTGTCCTTCCCCCAAGAGCCGTGAGCACGTTTTAGGGCACAATGACCAGGGGAGGGTGGAGCAGACAAAAGGGGCTCAAAAGTTGCATAAACAGATGAGTGAGCGAATGCCCGAAGCCCCGGAAGGCTCAGTGCTTCCTCAGCACCCCAGGAGGTTGGGGGTGGGAGTGGGGGTGGGCATGGGGACCCGCGAGGGACCCGCCGAGGGACCCGGCCGCAGGCTGTGGGACGTTGCCCTGGCGTGGCCACGGGGATGGAGAGGAGGCTGGAGGGACACGGTCAGACTCGTGCATCAGGGCGGCATCAGGGCGGCGGCGGCCGTGGCGGGACCGTGGGCGGTGACAGGGGAGGCCGGCAGGAAGCGGGGGCAGAGGCACGCAGGGCCTGGGGCGTGGAGGGCGGGCAGAGCAAGATACAAGTGTGTGTTCGGGGTGAGGACACTGTGACCTGCTGATTAGACCGACGGGAGAAGAGCCGACTGGGTGACGACAGCCCCACTCCTGGTTTGGCTGAGTAGGGCCGCAGTGCTGTGGTTCACTGGGCGGGGACAGGGGTTTGTCCCCCAGGGACACTGAGGCAGGGCTACAGACAGACACTTGTCCAATCGGAATTCTTGGCTGGTGACGAATCCCACTGTGGGACAGCAGCATCCAAATCTGGGCCTCCTGTTCGGGGCCCCGCCAAGCCCCAGATAAGCAGTTGGCAGGATTGCCTTTTGGGGTTTTTTTGGTTTTGTTTTTAAAAGATTTTTATTTATTTATTTATTTATTTATTTATTTATTTATTTATTTATTTATTTATTTATTCATGAGAGACACACAGAGAGAGAGAGAGAGAGGCAGAGACACAGGCAGAGGGAGAAGCAGGCTCCATGCAGGGAGCCCAACATGGGACTCGAGCCCTGGTCTCCAGGATCACACCCTGGGCTGAAGGCGACGCTAAACCACTGAGCCACCCAGGCTGCCCAGGGTTGCCTTTTGAAGTCAAGACAAGCGGTAGCCCTGGTGAGGGCCACTCACCCGCCCAAAAACGAGCTGAGGACTGTCGTTCTGAAGGAGTAGGCCTGAGTCTCATCTCCATTAGGAACCAGACTCGGACGGCAGCATTTGGTCCCTCCTCATGTCAGCTTCACCCACTAAAATGGGAACCAGGACGCTGTGTCCCACGGTGTCCCACAGTGTCCCCGTGAGGCCCTAGTGGTGAAGGGAGAGGGGCTGCTCAGGGAGGAAGCAGGAAATGGCACAGCCGAGTGGGAGGGAGCGGCAGGCAGGGCCCCAGGGACCCTGTGCCCCGCCTCCTCCCCAGGGGCTTCCTCGGGCCTGGAGGCAGGGAGGCCCGGCTGATGCCCCAGATCGTGCGCTCCACCCAGACGCTGGCCGAGGGCTGGGCTTCCCTCCACACTGGGCGCTGCTGCGGCTCTTGCCTTAGAAAACTGCCCTCCAGGAGGCTCCCCACGCCCCCCCGGGCACCCAAGGGCCCCAGCTGCCCTGGCCCGCCCCCCCCCCCCCTTTCCACTGTGAGCCAGCTCCCTGCTCCTGTTCGGAGTCAGGAGCCCTGCCCGGCACCTTACAGAACTTCCTCCCTGCCGGCCTGCCTGAAGCCCCGCTGCCCCGAGGGAGTCGGGAGGGGACTCGCCGCCTCCTCCTCTGGGTCAGCTCCCGCCACTGCTCACTGCGGGGCTGTCTTCCCAGGAACCTTCCCGAATGTTTCCCCATTCCATTTGCTCCTGTGTCTTTCCCACTTGCCAGTCCAAGGACTTCTCAAGGACGGCGACTGTCTCCCTTACACGCCCCGTGCCGAGCACCCCCATCCGTGGAGCGCGGATGCGCAGCTGCGCCTTCTCCAGAGGAAGGGGCCGCTGTGCCCCGCAAGTGGCCCGCAGTCCCGGGGGACGCCAAGGCCGCCAGGCCCCCTGCAGCCAGCACGTCCCCTGGGCTTTCCCAGGAAGCCCGTCTCCCCAGAGCTGCCGGCCCAGCGTCGCTCACACGCACGTCGGTTTTAACCCCATTCGTGGGGCCGAGGCCACGTAATTGGATTGAGCAGACGCTGACAAGGTCGGTTTGACAATTACATTAATCTTTTATTAAACACGGGCCCCGAGCTCCAGCCAGGCTCGTCTGCTCGCCGGCCCCAGACGTGCTCCGCATACCCCGTCCCCCACGCCTCCTTCCCGCCGGCGGGACAGTCCCCGCGAGGCCAGCGGCGTCAGGTGCTTCCTGGGCCCGGCCAGTCTGAGCCAGTCCCGCAGCCTCCCCGCCCGGCCCGGCAGCGTGGCGGGGTGCTAAATAGAAAACACTCGAACAGTCAGCCTGTATTTAGTGCTCTGTGTTACTGTCATTCCTAGTTCTGTGACAACCGCTGCTGTTAATGACTCATGACCCCGCCAGGTGCAGGAGTTGGGACCTCATGTTGCTAAGGAGGAAACTGAGTCCCAGGCAGGGCAAAACGTGTGCTCAGGGTCTTACATGGGGACAGAGAGCAGCAAACAGCAGGACCAGACTGTCAGGGACAGGCCGGGTCCCGAGGGCCGTCCTCGCCTCCCAGGGTAGGGGGTGACTGGGGGTGATGCTGGGCACCGTGTGACTGTCGCGGGGCCGAGGGCCATCCTCGCCTCCCAGGGCAGGGGCAACGGGGGACGATGCTGGGCACCATGTGACTGTCGCGGGGCCGAGGGCCATCCTCACCTCCCAGGGCAGGGGGCGACCGGGGGCGATGCCGGGCACCCTGTGACCGTCGCAGGGCCTGGCGCGTGCTCAGCACAGCTCTGTGAATGGACGCAGGAGGACCGCGCACGGAGCGTACGGAGCGTGTGCAAGCTGCAGCTAGAATCGCAGAGAAGGGGGATCGCCTTCCGGGGAGAAGGCAGCTGGAGGTGGACAGGAGCCCTTAGGACTCGGAGAGAAGAGGGGACAGAAAGCCCCAGCTGAGGTGCAGCACAAGCAGAGGCTGAGCTGGAGCAAGAGGGCTGGGGGCAGGGGGCCGTGGAGACGGTTGGGAAGGTGAGGCTGGGCAACACGGCAGGGGCCACGTCCCAAAGGCTTGGGGACCACGGAAGGGTTCCGCCAGGGGGCATGCCGTCCACTGTGCGTGCAGGAAGTTCACTCTGGCTTCAGTGGGGAGGCCCGGGAAAGGATGTACTTGAGGCGGGGAGGTGGTCGGGAGGCGGCTTCGGGAATCCGGGCAAGAGGAAACAGGCTCAGGGGTTGTGTGGACACGAGGGCAAGGAGGGGCCGGAGAGGGGGCCAGGGACAGAGGGCTGCACAGCCTCGGGCAAAGGCGCATTGGTTTGGGGGCTGGGGGCACCGGGGAGCAGGTGCCACACCAGGTCCAGGGGTCAGCTGGAGCACTTGCCCCCCAGGGTAGCGCCTCAGGGTATCACCTGGGATATCACCTCAGGGTATGACCTGGGGTATCACCTCGGGTAGCACCTGGGGCATCACCTGGGGTATCACCTGAGGTATCACTTGGGGTTATCACCTCAGGTAGCACCGGGGGTAACACCTCAGATAACACCGAGGTATCACCTGGGGTGGCACCTGGGTAGCACCTCGGGTGTCACCTGGGGTAGCCCCTGGGGTGGCACCTGGGTAGCACCGCGGGTATCACCTGGGGTGGCACCTGGGCAGCACCTCCGGATATCACCTGGGGTAGCCCCTGGGGTAGCACCTGGGTAGCACCTCGGGTAGCACCTGGGGTAGCCCCTGGGGTGGCACCTGGGTAGCACCTGGGGTAGCCCCTGGGGTGGCACCTGGGTAGCACCTGGGGTAGCCCCTGGGGTGGCACCTGGGTAGCACCTCGGGTATCACCTGAGGTGGCACCTGGGTAGCACCTCGGGTATCACCTGGGGTAGCCCCTGGGGTGGCACCTGGGGTAGCCCCTGGGGTAGCACCTAGGTAGCACCTCGGGTATCACGTGGGGTAGCCCCTGGGGTATCACCTGGGGCATCACCTCGGGTAGCACCTGGGGCAGCCCCTCGGGTAGCACCTCAGGTAGCACCTGGGTAACACCCGGGTGGCACCTGGGGAGCCCCTGGGTAGTCCCTGGGGAGCACCTGGGGTAGACCCTCTGCACACTCCTGCTGTTGCTCGCCTGCCCCCGTGCAGGGAAGCCACTCGCCCCGCTGCGTAGTGCTGCGGCTGGGGGCGCCTCCAGGAGCAGGACAGCAGGAGGGCCGAGTCCGCGGAGCGCCCAGGGATCAGTGGGTTGGTCGTGCGAAGCTGTGGGGTGCTGGCTGGCAGGTGGCAAGCACTGGGGCCGCGGTGGCAGCTGATGCTCAGCCTCAAGAGCAGTGAGGTGCGATGCAGAAGACGCGGGGTGGAGGGGCCCCAAGTTGAGAACAAGCAGTGTCATCGTCCGAACAAGTGCTGGGCCAGGGTGTGCCTTCCTGGGTCTCCTCGGGGCCATGGCCGGTGGCGTTACCTGCTCCAGACACGCCACAACCCGACAGGCGTGCTCCTCCCTCCCTCGTGTTTTCCTCGCTAAACAACCTATGCAACCGCTCCTGAGCCAGTGGTGTTCCTACGTGTCTTTGCCGCCAGGAGCCTCACTCAGAGCCTCGCCCAGGACCCTTCGCGGAACCCTGTGGAAGGACAGGAGAGCGAGGACAGCCCGGCAGGCAGGCCGCTCCCGCAGTCAGCGACAGCCAGCAGCTGTCACTGAGTCCTTCCCTCGGTCTAGTGACAGACCCGAGGCCGGAGGGCAGAGGCGCTTCCCTGAGCCCCCTCAGCAAGTCGACAAGAGGGCGACGGGGCCTAGCTGGCCCTTGCCGGCAGGCGACTCGAGGCCACCTTCCCCTTCTCCCGGGCACAGCCCTCCTGGCCTCACTCAAGGTCCCGACCCCCGCCCGACGGCTTCCCACCTGGCCCTGCCCGCCTCGGGGCCTGGGTTTGCAGGGGATGCTGGGCTGCGGGCGTCGGGGAGCAGAGGGCGGCAGCCGGCGGGGACAGTCGTGCTCTCTGTGTCCCCGCTGAGGCAGGCTGCCTCTCAGAGGCCCCGGCGCTGGGGAGGGGCTGGCCCTGAGTGGGGGAGTAGGTGGGCTCAGCCCCTGGGCGCGGCCCTCCCCGCGGCCCAGCCTCCCGGGACGCAGCCACCCAGCCTGGTGCCCGTCGGCGGCCCAGCAGAGGCAGGGGACGCGTCCCTTGGTAGCACGCGCCTGTCCTCTGGGACCGGCCTGGGTCACTCTCCACGTCACTCCCGCGCCCGGGTCTCCGTAGGGGCCGTGCCCCCTGTCCCGCGCTGCGGGCTCTCAGGCCCTGTCCGCCTGTCACCTGGGTGGCTCCCGCAGCCCCGAGCTCAGGGCAGCCTCGGGACGCCCACGCCCCCGGGCACGCCTTCAGTGGGGCCACCGCTGCCCCTGGGTGCTGTGGGCGCCTCGCGGAGAGGCACCTGGGTGGGCGCTATAGGGCGGGCCGATTGCCCCCGGAGGCAACCTTCCAGCAGGTGCGCGACCATCAGCCGGATCCCTGGAAAGTCCTGTGTTGCCTTGGGCAGGTCCCTTCGCCTCTGAGCCTCGGCTTCCACACCTGAGAGGCAGTGGCGCTGCCAGGTGACCAGGTTGGACAAGCAGGAAACGCTGACTGCGCAGGGACTCGTCCCCCGCGCGCCTTCACCCCCTGCCCTGCCCTCTCCTGCAACGTCACGCTCAGACTCACAAAGTACTTCTAGAAGCCAGAGAATGATGCCAATCAAAGTAGGACAGATCGCACCCTCGATGGGACAAGGAAAGGTCTGAGGCCCTCCCGTGACCCCAGCTGGGCGTCCCCTGCCACACGCGGCCGGCCCCTCTGACGTCGCCCTGGGCAGCTGCGGGGACAGGCCCAAATCCCGACCCGCGGAGCTTGGGGACGCCCACGAGAAGCACGCCGGGCACCAGGCTATCTGCCCGGATGCTGAGTCTCTGTCACCTGAGACTATTTAAGACGCTGTTTTGGTGGCACTCGGGATGCCCAGCAGCAGCCCCAGCAGTGCTTTCTGGAAGCTGGTGCCCGAGGCGGGTGCTGATTGGCCCGAGGGCTGTGCAGAGCCACCGCGGACATGCTCGCCCTCGGTGTCCCTCGGTGTCGCGGAGTGGCCCCGGGGGCTGAGCTCGAGATGCCCCACCTGCCCGGTGCTGATTAAGCCCTTCTTGCTGGGCCGGGAGCTAAGCCTTCGGCGAGTCGGGGCGGGATCGGGCGCCGGGAGCAGGCGACTGGCCCCCCAGCTGGGCTACATCACTCAAGGACCCCCGGTGATGCAACCAGAGGACTTAACGGTGCCCCCTCAGCGAGTGTTCCAGACGGCTGAGGCCGACCCTCTGGGCCACCTTGGATCAAGGCCCCGTGGTGCTTCCCCGCGCTGGAGGACCTGCACTCAGGGAGGACTCGCGGGCTCAGAGGTTGGGACCTCGGCCACGCTCACTTGGCTCCGGCCCCGCGGCATCCTCCGTGCATTCCGGCCGCGTCCATTCGTTTCGCCGGATCTATGGGGTGGCTGCAGTACCGCGGCCTGTGTGATGCTGGGGTCTGAAGGAGTCCTCGCGGGCTGTGTCCCTGGGGAGGGCGACAGACAGAAGGACAATCGGGCAACGGCAGGCAGCGGTCAGCGCTCTGCAAGAGTGTGCTGGGGCCGGAGACCTGGGGCGAAGGTGCCGTTTAGGGGGTCGGGGCCGTCCTGTGAGAAAATGGCATTTGAGCAGAGACCCAATGGGGCGAGAACCAGCCCAGGTGGCCGCTTGGAGACCGCATTGCATTCCAGGCCCAGGGATCTGCGCGTGCAGAGGCTCTGAGGCCGGGCGCGTCCCAGCAGAGCAGGGGGCCAGGGACGCCTGGGGTGGGGCAGGACCGGGCGTGGGGAGGTGCGCGGGGTGAGGCGGGGCCGGAGCCGTGGCTGCCTCGGGACCGGACCGCCGCCGTGTGGGGGGCGGGCAGAGGGTCAGGCCTTCGTGCGTGCACCTTCGGCGGCTCTGGGAAAGGCTTCCCACGCCTGGGCCCCGGACTCCAGGAGGAAAAGAGGCACGGAGCGGTGAGGTGTGGACAGGCAGTGAGCGGGGCCGTGGGGTCACGGCGGGGCTCCTGCGGACCTGGCCTACGCCACCTCGCCTTCGCCTCCCCTGCACGCATTGCACGGGCCGCCGGGGCTCGCCACCTGGCCGTGTGCGGAAGAGGACAGTGGCCACGTCAGGGCCGGACAGAGGCTGTTGGGAGAGCCAGGGCCGAGGTGAGGAGCGGCTGTCACCCTGGCAGGGGCCGCGACCCTGAGGGGCCCCGAGGGCACCCGTCGGGCGGCGGGAACAGGCTCACGGAGAGCGGGGCCAGCCCAGGTGCCTGCATCTGGCGGGAGCTCCCGGGGCCAGGGTGCCCGGTGTGACGCTGAGGGAACTGGCACGTCCCCGCCAGGCCCAGGGCTCCGTGGCCACAGACACGGCGCCAACCCGAGCAGGGGCCGAGCACAAAGACTGGGTTTCTGAACCAAACGGCCCTGAGATCGGCTCCCTGGCCCACGTCGTGGGGTCCCTGGGAAGCCTTCGATGACGAAGCTGTGACCTCCTGGCGGGGTCCGGGGCGCAGGTGGGCAGGCAAACGGGGCCTTCTCGCCTCCTGCTTTCCTCCCCGGTGCGTGTGCGGAGCCGCATCGGCCCGAGGGACCGCGGAACTCCCACTCCCTGAGCCGCAGCTGGCGGGGCAACGGGCCCCAGCGGGCTCCCCGGGCGTGGGGTGCGCCCACGAGCCGCAGGAGGCAGCGGGGGACCTGAGGCGGTGCTGCTGCCCACCGGGACCCAGGGCGCAGGGACCCAGGCCTCCCTCCTCCCTCTCTCCCCCTCTCACCTCCCTCTTTCCTCCCTCCCTCCTCCCCCTTCCCCTTCCTCCCTGCTCCCTCCCCCTCTCCCCTCCCTGGTTCTCCCCTCTCCCCTCTCCCCTCCCTCCCTCCCTCCCTCCCTCCTCCCCCATCCCTTCCCCCTCCCCCGTCCCTTCCTCCCTCCCCCTCCCCTCCGTGCTTCTCCCCTCCCTCTCCCTCCCTCCATTCCCCCTCTCCCCTCCCTCCTCTTCTCCCTTCCCCCTTCCTCCCTCCCTCCATCCCTCCTCCCTCCCTCCTTGCACACACACCCTCCCAGCCTCTACCATGTGTCCATGTCTGATCTCCACGTTGCGTTCTGATCTGTCACAGGAACAGGAGTCTGCTGTCCCTGAGCCATAGGATGGGATGAATATGCAAATCTCTTTGTCCCTCTCATTTGATTTGTTGTAATGAGATTTCTCTGGCATCTTGTCCTCCGCAATAGAAAAAAAAATGCCACCTCCTTCCTCCAGATGTCGTTTTAGATATGTTAACCCCATAATGTGAGGGACGCAGTGGTTGTAGGCCATGAAGACACTGACAGGCTGCCTGGTCCTGAGCTGGGACGGAAGCCCCCCTGCCGCAGCAGTGAGTGCGTGAGTGAGGCTGGGGGTTCGTGGAGGCCGAGGCGGTGGCATCAGAGACAGGCCTGGTCTGAATGTGAGTGCCCAGCCCTGTGTGAGGTGGAGGATGCAAAGGAAATCCGAGGCCCTCCCTTCAAGGAGCTTACAGTTTTCCTGAATTGAAGTGGGGGTCCAGGAGGGCTTCGCGGGGAAGGGGGCTCCTCCCTCAGGGACTGCAGCCCCACAGACACAGCCCCCCTCGGCGTGATTGCTCCTGGAGTCTGGAAGGCCCTCGCCCCAGGGAGGCCGCCTGCTTTGAGCTCTGTCCGTGGCTGTGGACTGCCAGCCGCCACCTGAGCAAGTCAGGAAAATGAAGCGTGTGCCCTTTTCCCTCAACCTTAAGCCATCACACCTCAGATCCGGTGGGTCCCATCCAGGCGTCTCCTCACTTGGGCTATTTCCATCCATGCCTGTGACTCCCTTGAGAGGCGCCTCTCATCTCTGGGAAGACGGTGTCCCTGCTTTGGAGAATGGGGACAGCCATAAAACCGACGTGCCCCTGCAAACCACCCTCCCCTGGTGAATATACTGTTGCCCCGTGGCGGCTGCTCCAGCAGCAGCCGGCCACCTTGCCGAGCCCCCCGCAGCTGCCCGCAGCCTGCCTTCGCTGGCTCAACAAACGCTTCGTGAGAACCCCCTACGTGGCGCGCCCCGTCCTGGGGTGACACATACCCAGGATTCCTGTCCCGAGGAGCCTCTGCTCTAGTTGAGGACAGGGACGAGAAACAAGTCAGCAAACGTCTGATCTAATTTCAGGTCATGTTCCATGTTATGGAGAAAATAGACATCAAATTAATTCAGCAAGCGTATATTATTTTTAAAGATTTATTATTTATTTTACGAGAGAGTGAGCGTGTGAGTGTGAGAGCAGGGGGAGGGCAGAGGGAGAGAACATCCCAGCCGACTCCCTGCTGAGCGTGCAGCCCTGTGGGCGGCTCCATCTCAGGACCTGAGGTCATGACCTGAGCCGAAACCAAGAGTTGGGTGCTTGACCAACTGAGCCACCCCGGCGCCCTCAGCAAACGTCTTTAAGTCCCAAGGCCTTGTGACGGGTGCTGGCCTGGATGCCGTGGGGCTGGCCTGCTCTCCTACCGCCCCGGCCCCTCTGTGCCGCACACAGGATGGATCTTCCCTTTCCCTCCCCTGTCTGCCCACCCGCCTCCCTCCCTCCCTCCCATCCTTCTTCCCTCTATCTTCTTTTCTTCCCCTTCTTTCCTTCCCCATTCAGACACCATACACCTTGACGTGTAATGTGTTGAGCATTGTGTGACGGGAACTGTCACAGCCGCCCTCAAATTGCCCTCCATCTCCATGGGCCACCTCTTTACACACTCGGGGAGCCCTACCCAACCCAGAGGGACCCTGTCCAGCTGAGAGTTCATATGGCCCTGTGGCTTCACTTCCTTCTTTTGCATTTAGGTGTATCCTGTCTTGTATTACACTAACATGTGCCTGTGTATCAGGTTTTATGCATGTGCGCATGTGCACATACAGCTCCATATACTTGCGTGATAATGTGCAGTTAGGTGTAGATGCCTGTAAGAGCATATCCTGCTTGAGTGTGTGTGTTGGATTTGGTTTAAAGTTATCTATTTACCTATTTTGAAATGTCTGTTTGTTTTTTTACACCATTAATGCCCTTATGTTATGATTGTAGCTTTCTTTTTTTTTTTAAGATTTTATTTATTTACTCATGAGAGACAGAGAGGCAGACATACAGGCAGAGGGAGAAGCAGGCTCCATGCAGGGAGCCCGACGTGGGACTTGATCCCGGGACCCCGGGATCACCACCTGAGCCAAAGGCGGACACTCAACCACTGAGCAACCAAGGCATCCCTGACTGTAGATTTATGATACGTGTTAACATCTGAGAGGCTAAGCATCTCCCTCTTTTACAGCACCTTAATCTTGCCATTTACTCCTCCAACTTCGGAATGATTTTTTTCAGGATTAATTTTGAATAAAGTCTATACAGTGGGGAAAAAGTGGGTTGGAAATATACATTTGGGGCAGCCCAGGTGGCTCAATAGTTTGGTGCCGCCTTCAGTCCAGGGCGTGATCCTAGAGACCCAGGATCGAGTCCCGCGTTGGGCTCCCTGCATGGAGCCTGCTTCTCCCTCTGCCTGTGTCTCTGCCTCTCTCTGTCTCTCATAAATAAACAAATAAAATATTTTTTTAAAAAAAGGAAATATATATTTGGAAATTAACATTTTTATACCATTCAGCTTCCTATACAAAAAGAGGGCATGTATTTTCACTTATTCAAGTCTCCTCTTACATCCTTCAGTGAAGCTTTATAGTTTTCTTCACTCAAGTCCCTACACAATTCTTGTTAAAATTATTCCTTAAGATTTTATATTTTTGCTGTTACTGTGACTGGAATATTTTCAAATTTTAGTTTTAATCTTAATTCCTGTTGATATTTAGGAAAGTCGCTAATTTATTTTGTATTTATTTGTATTAAGCCTACCAATTTTGCTTGGGAGTTTTTTAGTTGGTAATTTTAGGGCTTTCTAGTTAAATAATCGTATCATTTACAAACAATGATAATTTGTCTCTTCCTTTCCAACTTTATAATTCTGAATTACATTTCTCACCACACTACATTGACATATCTTTTATATCATTGACTATGTTTTATATATATTTGAAATAATGATACTTGTCTTATTCCTAATTTTTATGAGAATACCTGTGCTGTTCACTATGAAACTGGACCTCATTTTAAGATAGATATTCTTTAGCATGTTGAGGAAGTGCCTTCCATTTTTAGGTCACTCATTTTTTTTAAAAACTGTCATCGAGTGTTTTCACTTTATCAAATGACTATCAGTTCTCTGATTTGACCCATTTTGTTTCACTAGTACACTTCATTAACTCATCTTTGCATTCCTGATGTGAACCTTCTTGATCTTGCTACATTTGATTTACAAGTATTTTATTTAGGACTTTGGCTTTTATAAGCACAAGAGAACATTTTTTTATGGCTTTGATATTGATCTTATGGTTATCTTAATTGAGTAGCTTCCCATCTTTACGTATGTGTTAGAAGAGATATTTAAAGAACTGTCTAACCTCAAATATTTGGGGGAAATGCACATAAAACCACTTGAGCCAAGAGCCTTTTTATAATTTCTCATTTTCTTCTATGGTTACTCAGGATTTTTGCTTCTAAAGTCAATATTGAAAAAAAAATAAAGTCAATATTGATAACATCCAAAAACTTATCTCTCTTATCTTGACAACCTTGTCTGTTATCATTTTTAAAAATTCTCCTTTGTTGTTATAACCTCTTTATTTTGATGGTTTATGTTGGTCGCTTTTTCTCTTAATTTTGTTTCCAGAGGTTTATCATACTTACTGCTTTTGTAAAAAGAAAAAAATGCTCTGGATTTCTTCATTAAACTTATTATTTTTCTGTTTGCTAATTTATTCATTTATAGCTTTATTACTTTTTTCTACTGGCTTTCAGAGGTTTCTTTTTGGTTCTCTTTCCAGATTATGTAGTTGTAGTCTTATTTACTTTTCGTAGTCCTTCCTATTTAGTTAAGGATGCATATGAGCTTAAGAATTTCTCTTTGAAAAAAAAAAAAAAAAGAATTTCTCTTTGAGCATAATTTTGGCAGCATTCCATTAGTTTTATAAATTGTTCATTTTTATTTTTGTTGTTTTCTAAATATTTTGTAATTGTATATTTTTTTTATCCTATGACATAACATTTTTATAAAGGTGATTTTAATCTCCATGTGGCATTTAGTTGCAGCTGTTTCTGTTGTTGTTGAGACATTAATACCGATTTCTGGTTTTAGTAGACATGGTTAGAGAATGAAAATTATACATATTTATATATTGTTTGGAATTTACCAAATTATTCTGTTTGTGGAGTAAAAAAAAAATTGTTATACATCATTGACTCAATCTTATAGATTATTTTATTCAAATCTCTTGCTTATTTATGTTTTAATATTTTTCTTTATATTTTTAACATTTAATGAGTATAAAATAATAGTTATGTATATAAACTATAAATCATAATCATCTGATGAACACCTGTGAATTCACCACGCAACTCAAGAATTTGAACATTACCATTAACTCACATTTATCAATGTCCTATCTCTTTGCTTACTCTCAGAGTTAACTATGATCATTAATTTATCACTTTGCTTACTCTCAGAGTTAACTATGGTCATTAATTTTATGTTTATCATTTCTTGCTTTTTATTTTTTATTTCATTTTTTTAAGATTTTATTTATTTATTCATGAGACACATGGAGACAGAGGCAGAGACACAGGCAGAGGGAGAAGCAGGCTCCATGCAGGGAGCCCGACGTGGGACTTGATCCTGGGACTCCGGGATCAGGCCCTGGGCTGAAGGCTGGCGCCAAACTGCAGAGCCACCCACGCGTCCCCATTCCTTGCTTTTTAAATACACTTTTTAAAATCACTTGTGTATGAATGTCTGAAAATAGAAATGGCATAATTGACTGTCTTTGTCTATGCATGATATCTAGGCTCCTGCTCCAATTTCTGTCACTTTCTCCTTGATTTTCAAATATTTGTTGCTTTAAATATTTGGATACTTTGTTGGTTGCAATAACTTCCTGACTGTTAAGTCTTCAATGCAGATTTTGCTTCTTATCAATTTAATGTGACCCACCTCTTCCTTGGTAATGGTTCTTGCCTCAAATTCTGCTTTATTATTAACATTGTCACCTCTTCTTTCTCTTAATTGAGTTTGCCTGGAATATTTGGGAAGCTTAATTTTTTACCTTACTGTGTAATTTTGCCTGAGGTTCAATAGATAGCGATGTTTAAGATGTTGTGCTCTGAGACCAGATTGGGTTTAAATCCCAGTTCTGCTGTTAGCTGCTCCACCTGGGGCAGGCTTCTCAGGGGTAACAGTATCCCCGCCTCATGTGGTTGATGGGTGGCCTGCATGAGATGATGCTTGAGAAATGCTTAGCACAGCACAATATGGACGGCAAGTATGCAGTGGACATTAGCTATTTTGATTCGATTATCTCTTATAACTTGCACATAACTTAATATTTGCATTTCAGCTTGAGAAATTTTGCCCTCCCATAGAATAATTTAAACTGTTTACCATAATTTCATATCTGGTGCATTTGACCTTAATCATCTGTCATCCACTTTTACACTTTCTCTTTTATGTATATTTTGCTCTTAATGGTGTTTTCTCTCCTTCTGTGAACTATATTTTCTTTGTTGATATCTTTTGTATTAATTTAGAAGTTAAAAAAATCCTCTTTTAATTTAATTATCTAATGCATGCCTTAAACTATATGACAGACGCAGTTACCCTCACATTTCTCTAATTGTTGGTTAAGAACAAAGCAATCATTTTTACTTCTCTTTATACAGCTTAGAATCTCAGGTGCTTTTAGTCCCCTTGCCATCTTTCTCAACACTTGATTCTTCTTTTCTAACGTCAAATGCTAAGCTTAGCTGTCAACCTGTTTTCCTTCCTGTGTGATATTTTCTTCATCCTTGAAGTTTATTTTGCCAAGATCTTGCTACTTACGGTTTTTATCTTCATGCATATTGCCAAATCACTGATCTCTTTCGGGTTTTTGACTCAGGTTGATATTGTTTTGCTTTGCTTTTGTTCTATTCTAGTTAATTACGTTTTTTTCCCAATTATGTTTTTGTCACTTTTATTTTTATTACACGCTCCCCCCCTTCTCCCAACTATTGATCATTCTTAGACTCCATTCTTGTCTCCTGAATCTATCACCTTCTTTCCCATCATTTTCATCGCTGACACTTTCCTCTGCCTTCTTTGAGATGTACTCAAATTAGTCCTCATCACTGATTCTGCTGCCTGCAGTATCAATTCTGTCCTTTTCTTACTCTCAGGGGAACTTTAATTTGCTATTTTATTTTGTGTTCCTTTGCCATACCATCCCAGTCCAGTCAACTCCTTCTGTGTCTCTGCCTTTTCCTCATTGTACTTCTTGCTCTTCTTAGAAGCCAAGTCCTCTGACACCTATTGAAGGATTCCAAGCAGATGGCCTCTGAAACAGTTTGAATTTCTTTTCAAAATTTCTTTCTCCAAGTCTTCAGGGCAATCTTTCCTTTTCCTTTTGCTTTAATACCCCTTCATGGTCTCATCTTTTTGTTTCCTTAGAGATTTTATTTTGTTTTGCTTTGTCATCTTTGAATACAGTCTGGTCTACATGGACCTAGCATTTGCAAACAGGAAGCCTAAGAGGGAAGCATCGCTGACCCCTCACTAGTTTAGACCCCAAGTGCAAGTCGACTTGCTCTGCCCTAGTTTCTTTTCTGAGGTTTCACAACAGTGTGCTTTTACCAGCCTGACACTGGCTCTTGTCCAGGATGGCTTCTAGATTTTTCTGACTGCAGGATTAGATATAGTTTGTACTTCCTCCTCTCCCAGAGTGGTGCCTAAAAACCCCTCCTTGCCCCAGCATGCTCTACTTCCAGAGCGCTTCCTGTCCTGTCCCTGTTTACAAGGCCTCTCCTGAAATGTCTAAGTGTTCCTGGATGCCAGCCCTCCCTCTGCTTCCCATCGTGCTACATGCATAGAGCTGCTGCTTCTGAAATCATGTTAGGAAAAAAACCCAACAACAAGAAGAGGAGAAGACCATAAGGTCAGGGAGGGGGAGGGCGGTGCAGGACTCAGTCGCTGGCTGGCTCAGAAGACACGTCTCTAACGTGGTGGGCTCTTGTTTTCCTGTTCACCACATCCTCGGTTTGGGAACAGGATGTGCAGGAAGTGAAGTTTTTTCCTTCAGTGGGCAAGGGTATATTCAAAGGATAGAGCCCTAAAATTACCCCACTCCAAAATTTGACCTAATTTATAGTACAATTGCCAATTTTTATTTTGTGTATCTTCGTGAGACCTGTAGGACAGAAAGTGTCACATTAAGTTTCATTAGTCTGCTACTGTATCGATAACTGAACACCTCAGTGAAGGATCATTTTATATGCTTCATTCATTCATTCACTTATTTATTCATTCATATATGTCTGCGTCCTCTACTAGACTGAGTTGGGAAAACTGTGGATTTTCATCATTTTACTCCCACCTCAGTGCAGGAACTGGCATCTGATATGTGCTCGATGAGTATTTGGTGAATGTATGACAGCCCAGCACAAAACAGGGCAGAGTGCTGAGCCTCTCTATGAATCAAATTGTATCTTGAAGTCTTAGTGCTGGGAGTCCTCATCAAGTGTACCACATGTTCACAATATTTTAAACATTCTAATATCTGCTAACTTGACGCTAAAAACAGCCTGGAATTAGGCAAGACAGATATTATTCTTCCCAGTTTACAGATGAAAAAACTGAGACCCAGAAGGAGGCAGAGCTGTGCTCCTGGTCACACAGGGTCACATGTAGGACCAAGAACCACAGCACCACATCCCTCCCCGCTCACAGGGCTGGGCTCTTCTCTGGAGCAGCTGCTGCCTCCTAGGTCTGGTCGTGTCGATGGGAGAAAAACAAGAGTGGTCTGAAAGGGCCAAGGGAGGCTGCCTGGATGACTGGAGCTAGCACATGAGGGTAAAGACGGACAAAAGAGAGGAGTATCGTAGACCGGGGACAGCTGGAGTAAAGACATGGGTGGGGTCAGAGGGCCATGGGGAGCTGGACCAAAGGCACTCCTGTACTTGGGGGTGAGCGCAGACACTAAAACCCTCCCAAAAGGTTCAGCCAAGAATCCCTATCTCACCTTATTCCTGATGCCCCTCGCTGGCATTGTATCCCCATTGGGGTGGGGGAGAAGGGAAAGAACGGAGAGTAGAGTCAGACAAAGCTGGGCTTGAAGGCTGACTGCATTTACTGCCTTGGGCAGGTTGCATCATCTTTCTGAGACTCAGTTTCCCCCCTTGAATAATAGAATAATAATAATTGGACCTGCTGAGTTTCATGCAGATTAGATGAAAAAAATGGATATGGGGGGCATGCCACAGAGTAGGCGATAGGAACCTCTCAGTTCCCTTCTTTTCCTTCCTGGCTCTTCTGTGGGCAGGTAAGAGATGATGCCACGCTCTGTGCTCCCCAAGAATCTTGGACCATAGCAGAGCGAGAGGCAGACGGGATGGCAGACAGACAAGGCCAGGCTGCCCTCCTCCCCAGCAGGGCCACGTGCCACACTTCTCAGAGGGAGCTCTCAGCTCACGCTTTTCTCCTCTGAGCGCTGAGGCTCAGCTCCTCCTAAGTGAAGGCCTTGGCAGCTGAGCCTCCGCATATGGCGGCCTCCCTTGTTTGCTGTCAGAACAAAGCCCTGTGCTCCGTTTAAATGCCACGTGTTTTAATTGTCTGAGCAGGCTTCCCCTGCTAACCATCCAGGAAGACGAGTGCAGCGTGCACCCTGAATGAGGCACCGTCAGACGAAGCCTGGGTGTGCTGGGTAACTCGCTTCAGCTGCAGAGATGGCCCTTGAGGCCTTGCTCCAAATCCCTGGATCTTGAGGGGCTAAAATAGGAGGACCAGGGCAGCAATGGGCAGGAACTGTGTAGATCCCACTGCCCGTGAGACTGTGCTGGGTGCTTCCTGATGGAGGCACAGGGAGCTCATAGAGTAAGGACAGCCTCACTTTGGGTCACCCCACAAGCAGACCCTGAGACTAGGATTTGAGTGCAAGATATTGTTTGGAAAAGTGGAAACACAAGGCAGGGGTGGGAAATAAGACAGAAAAGGAAAGGGAGCCCATCAAGGGCATGTTATCAAGAAGATTACCTCTGTGGGCAATTGAGGCTCAGTCCTGCTGGGGACGCCGGGACACAGTGTAGAAGACCCGGGGGCACAGGGCCGGGGTGAAGGCAGTGGGTGGGAGAAGGAGGGGCACGTTCTTTGGGCCCTCTGGCCTGCCACGCGCAGGGACAGAGTGGGCTGCGTGGCCAGAGAGTGGCCTCAGGCCGAGGGTGAACATACTGTCTGTTGGATGTCAGGTCTGCTTGCCTTGAGACAGGCTGATGGGCCTGCTACAGAGCGACACACGACACCTACGTGGAAGTGATAGTAGGCAGGCAATCACTAATCGAGCACTTCCAGCTTCTAGGATGCCGAGGGTTTGGGACCAGCTGGACCTAGGTTCAGCCACTGGTCTCCTTCCTGTTGGTTTTCTCCATGAGCCTGAGCCAGATATTGGACTTCTCAAGCCCGAGCACTCTCAGCTGAACGTAGGGATACCTCTACCTTCCGCAGCATCATGAAGAGACAGCGCAGCACACAGGACGTGCCTGGTGCCAGGAGGTGGGGCTTGAGGCCAAGAGCCTGGACCCAGGCCCTGCTCTCACTTCATCCCCAACCTTGAGCAAGGCTTGTCTCCTCCCTGAGCGCCCTCATTTCTCTGCCCATGAAATGGAGATCCCCAGCTCACAGCGCACGGGGCTGCAGCGAGATGGACGGAGTTGAAGCCCTAGAACCATCACAGGGACCCAGCCCTCCAGTCCAACCGTGGAGAAGCTCAGGAAAGGGAGCAAGGGTGCTGGTTCGGACTAGTCTCAGCTGCCAACACACCAGGTAGCCTTGGGCGGTTTCCTTCCCCTTTGGCTCTAAATGACAGGGTTGGCTGAGGTGATCTTTGAAGGCTCTGAGATCCGGGCTTCCCCCCTGACTACATGCCAGTGGCCTTCCTCTGCCCATGTCCTGGTCACAGGCTTATGCTTTGGTTGTCATCGCCTAGCTTGGTTGGCTCCAGCCTCCCTGCTGCTTCTCAGTGGCCCCCTGTGCCCCATTGCTCTGCTCTTGGACCGATCCCAAGCCCGGTAGCCATCCTTGGTGCCCATGGCCCAGCTGAGATCACCCCAAACCAGGCCCCGGCTTTGTGGGTGTGGAGGCAGAGTTAATGTGTTGCAGGTCACTGGGGGCTGGGATGCAGGGGAGGGGGAACATGGACCAGGGCGCAGGCTCTTTGGGCCCAGTCCAGCTTTAGGAGTCATCCAGTAATCCACCTGGTCTGAAGGCAGGCTGAGGGGTTGGGGGTATGACAAGGGCCAGGCTCAGTAAGCTGGACATACCTTTCCTCTCCCTAATATTCAGCCATCAGCTCAGCTCCAACCAAGGTCCCAGCCCCTCGCATCCGCCCAGGCCCCAGGACACTTGGCCACACCCGGACCTCAAGGCATTTCTGTGATTGCTCTTTCTGTTCCTTTACTCTGGGTGTGTCTTGGGGGCCAGATCTAGTGAGGCGGGTGAATGGTTACACGAGGTGAGTTCATAGATACCAGAGTCACTGCTAGAAACCCCCACGTGCTCCCTCCATCTGTCTGGTCAACACTGAAATTCCTCCGTTAAGAGATTCATCCACTTGGATTAGTTTTTGGAGCTGTGGAAAAAACTTCGGGCTGTGAGTCAGTAGGTGAGGAACCGAGTCTCCTCGTTGCCTCCTACCTGCAGTTGTAGTACCACACTTCTCTGAGCCTCAGTTTCCCTGTATGTAAAGTGGGAATGATAATACCCAACGCCCTGAGTTGCTACCAAGAGTAAGAGACACACAGTGTGTAAAGCACGCCTTCCTTCCTAGAAGGCAGGAAGAACCAGGTGGACTGGGATGACGCCGTGCTGGAAGTCACCACCAGGTGACAGCACAAGGCATTTGTCCTGTGGCTCCCTCCTAATGAGAAGGCTCTTGAGTGATGCTTCAGATGAACCCAGGCGGTGCTGGGCTCCCCGGCCCTGCAGGCTAGTGGGCCAAGGCTGGAAGCTCTGTATCCTGCTTTTGAAGAGGAGCTGAGTCCTCTATTGGTGGAATGTGACACCCAAATTCCCCAGGGGGCTGTAGAGAAAGGGCAGCTCTGCCCCTGCCCTCCGGGGTCAGTCCGGGGGGAGGGAGGTGGAAGTGCCTACAGCTAGGCATAGACGGAGACGTGAGGAGCACTCCACCTGCAGAGTCAGAAAGGGCTTCCCAGGGAGGGCGTCAAGCCAGAGGACAGCAGGTGTCACATGGGCCACCTGTGGTTCCGTGAGCCTAGAGCACAACAGCACTCCCTTTTCACTGCCCACCAGGCGAATCTTGCCCAGGGCCCTCTAGTACCTATGGGTCCCCTCACCCCAGACAGACACGGTGTGAGGCCTCTCCCAAGAATAATTCCCATCCCCTCAGTCCTGTCCCCAGCTTTGCAAGTAAGCAAGCCCCTGGAGGTGCCCCAGCGGTTCCTCCTGCTTGGTGACCGCCAGTCTTCTCATAAAGGAAATGACCCTGGACAAGGACTCGAAGGCCCTGCATCCCCGCATTCTAAGCTCTGTGCTTCCGCTGTCTGGCTGCGAGCTCGGACCCATTTCCCATCGCATAGAGTAAGGCTGACCTAGAAGGTCCTAAGGACGCTCCGAGTTTTAACATCTAACACCCAGACAGTCTTCCTCACCCCAGGGCCTCCCTGGGAAAGTCAGCAGCCTGACAGCGTGGAAGGAGAACGTGAACCCTTCCAGGATCAGCGGAGGTGACAAGTGCATTAGTGCTTTGGAGGCCCTGTATGTCCCCTGACAATGCGACCATTGAGCTCCTGGGCAGCACTGGAGGATGGCCCACACGGCGTCCCCCACGGAGCCTGGCCGGGCACCTCCCACCTGGCTATAGGAGGAAGAAGAGGCATAGGCAGAGACAAACCATTTTCTAATCATCTGCCCAGCTGTCCAGGGGCAGAAGGAACGTCCTTGTTCTGCGGGGCCGCGGAGGGTGGAGCCTGGCCAGCGTGGGCAACGGGTTTCCACTCCAGATAAGGAGGCCATTCAGCCAAGGACACCGAAGGATGACCCCAAGGGTGCTAGCTCGTAGAACATGCCGCTCTTGATCTCGGGGTT
Source organism: Canis lupus familiaris (assembly GCF_011100685.1). Lineage (NCBI taxonomy): Eukaryota > Metazoa > Chordata > Mammalia > Carnivora > Canidae > Canis > Canis lupus. Next base: position 12,364,736 of record NC_049236.1, read on the forward strand.
GTGGGTTCCAGCCCCATGTTGGGTGTAGGTATTACTTTAGGAAATCAAAGGAAAGGAAGGGAGGGGTAGGGAGAGAAAAGGAAAGAGAAAAGAAAGAAAGAAAGGAAAGAAAGAAAAGAAAAGAAAGAAGAAAGAAAGAGAGAAAAGAAAAGAAAGAAAAGAAGAAAAAAAGAGAAAAGAAAAGAAAAGAAAAGAAAAGAAAAGAAAAGAAAAGAAAAGAAAAGAAAAGAAAAGAAAAGAAAAGAAAAGACTCCCGAGAGTGGACGGCTCTGCTGGCAGCGAGGGGCGGCTGGTCGCGGTCTAGGCCAGCCCTTCCCAAACCCGGCTGTGAATGACAACAGTCATGCTTAGAAACTGAACTCTAAGGTCTTCCAAGACCCCTCGGGAACGCGGCTGCAACTCCGTATTTTCACAGATCAAGGTGCCTTGGAGCGGGATCCTCCTGCGGAGTTTGGCCGACCTCCTGAATCTCTCCCCCTGGGGCCAGCGCTTGTCCCCGCTCGTGCCGGGCTCGTCCAGGTCCTGTCCGGCCCAGGGCTGGCACCTGGACGAGGCTGCAGCTGCGTCCTGCTGGGTCCCAAGCCCCCTTCCATTCTGAAATACAAGTGGTTACAGGGAAGGGGGTGGGGAAAGGTGTAAGTCAGATGCATTTGAAGGAAAGCAGCTTTGAAGTCCTGAGGCCATTATGTTAATGGCATTACTCAATTTCTGGAAGCAATCCTGATTAAATATTCATTGGCTTTGATTATACTGAAATTAGGGCTAAAGCGTGAAGTCAAATTGAGGGGAGTAATGGCAGTGTAAATAATGCATGGCCTCTAAATTGAAAACACCAGCTTGTGCGGCCCCAGCTCCCCCCCCACCCCGCTTGTCACGGTGCCATTTGTTTAGAAGGTGATTAGTCCAACGAGACCATCTCTTACCAGCTGGGCCCCAGCGTTGGAAGGATCCCAGCATCCTCTGTCTCGGGGAATGCGGGAGACTTGGAGCAGACGCCGCGCAGCAGGGGGTGTTCCCCCGGGTCAGGGGCCTGGAAGCTGGGAATTGCCGTGAAGCCCCATCGCGGGGTCCCGTGTTCCCTGAGTGACACCGTCTCGGACTCAGAATAATAGAGTCTCCCCGCTGCTGAATCTTGGACGGTGTAGCCTCCGAACAGAGGAGAGGAAGCGGGGCGGGGGCACGTAGAGCAGGGCCGGGGTTAGCATGACCAGGTGAGATGCGTTAGAAGGAGCGAGGAGCGGCAGGTGAACGACTGTGCGACTGTGTGAGGGTGTGATGTGTGCTCCTCAGAGGTACATGTGAGGGCAGTTGTGGGAACCAGAGACGAAGCCCCGCCAGGTGGAGGGCGAGGCTGGTTATGGGGGGAGGCCGGCCGGGGCCGGAGGGCGCTCAGGGGACTCGAGGGGTGCGGGGCCTGGCGGGCCTTGTCCTCCGCCTGGTCCCCCGATGCCCGGCCCGGAGCAGAGGCTGAGGACGTTGGCAGAACAGGTGGGTGACCGAGTGCCCGGGCAGGCCCCCTGCTTCCAGGAGGAAGGCCATCGCTCAGACCCAGAAGGGCCCATCGCAAGAGCCGGGCGCACCGTGGCCCACGCGCTTGCCGGGCGCGGGGAGAAGCCTTTCCTTTCCGAGCAGTGCTGCCCGGAGCGCGGTCATTACCCCCGCGTCTGACCGGGAAGGCAGCGCAAGCTCAGGAGCACACGGCTGGCCGCAGGCCCCACGTCACCGCGCCCGGCTAGTGGGTAAGGCCCCGAGCCCACCCATCTTTACTCGTGAAGCCACTTTCAAAGCACCTTCCCACGGGCCCTGCACCGACCTGCGGTACATATTGGTGTGCAGGTGTTGACAGTGTCCCAGTCCCGCTCACCCCGTCCTTTCCTGCCCCCCCTGTTGCTCTGGGATCCCCAGGGGAGGCTGCGGGCCGTCCTTACGAAGGGCCGTGCAGGTGCTTCACCACATCTCGAACCTGAGAGCCCTGCAGGTGGGAGCAGCACACCCCAAGCCACAGGCTCCAGGTGTTGGTGTTCTTAATTGGATAGGAGTCGGATTACCTGGGGGTGACAGCCGGCGGGGACAGAGCAGGGGCCAGGGCAGCACAGGGAGCTGCGGGCCAGGGGCTGCGGGTCAGGGTGACTTGGAAAGGAAGCGGGGCCAGGTCCCGGCAGCCTTGAGGCCCCCAGAAGCTACGGGGCGCCCAGGAGGACAGCTGTGCCCGCAGACAACCCGACGTCGCAAGGGAAAGCTCCGCCTTTCGGATGTCCTATGGTTGCGGATGGGGTTCCTGTTTCGTGTTGTGGGGTCTGCGGTGGGGATCTTGTAGAGGACGGAGAAATGCAGTTCACCAGGCTGGTTGTCCCCGTGGCGGGAACGGTGCCACCTTGTGGCGAGACTCAGGGCCGGGCCCAGGCCAGGGACACGGCGCGGGAGGGGCCACCCGGCGGCCTTCACCCCGAGCCGGTGCCGTCCCGCGTGACTGTCCCCCGCACCCAACCTGACGTCTGCGTTCACACGTGGCCTGTCCTGGAGTCGCTATCGTGAAGCAGGAGTCAAGGGCCCTGGGACGGACTCGGTGCTCCCCACATTGGGCACCCTGGGGCGCGCGGCCCTGCCTCTGGGTGAGCCCGGTTTCTTCTCTGTCTGCTGATCCGCTGAAGGAGGAGTCCGACCAAAGCTCTTCCCCGTGCAGATCACGTGTAGACACGCTCCCTTCTCACGCAGACGCTCCTTGCCTTGGGCCTTTCGGGGTGCCGGGCGGCCCAGGTCACAGAGGTCGCTGCCCCGCGGGGGATGTGCTAGCGAGTGCCTTCCCCACCCGAGCAGGGAGCGAGCAGGGACAGGGAGCGAGCAGGGAGCTGGCGTGACAGGCTGGCCTGGGGTGAGCACCGCCCCCCCAGCCCCGTCTTCCCCTTACTGCCTCAGTGGCCCCTGCGCGTGGGCGCTCTTACCTCTGGGGCTGTGGAGGGAAGACCCAGCGGGGCACTGCTGCTGGGGTACGGCGGGCACCCCTCAGCCGGCTCCCCTGTGTGCAAAGAGGGAGGAGGACGAAGGGCAGAGAGTAGCCCGAGGATGGCACACGCCGCCACGTGGGGCGCACAAGGCACCCCAGCCGTCCACTGCCCACCCCCGAGGCTTGGGGCCACCGCGGACACCCGGCCTGCCTAGGCCCACGGGCCTCTCGGGGGAGCCGGGCCCGGATCCGGTTCTGCCCTGGTTACCAACACAGTGTTTGTCGCCATCTGCCTCCCGGGGGCGGCGGCCCACGCTCCTGCTCCCGCCTGCGCCTCCCCCGGAGCCGCCGAGCGAGTGGGCCCCGCGCCAGCCGCCGGCTCCCCGTGCACCTGCGGGCCCGCCCAGGCTCCCGCGCCCAGTGCCCCAGCCGGGAGGTCTCCTGTCGGTCGGTGTCCCTCTTGCTGAAATCACCCTTCTTGGCCAGTGACCGATGCTCTGATGTGGCGTTGGGGGCTCGGGGAGGCGTCTGTCACCCCCTCCCTGTCCCTCCACCTCTGCTTTTCTTTCTTCCTCTTACACCTTTAATGGGGGAGGGAACAGCCTGATTTAAAAAACAAATCTTTAGGGGACTCCCGGGTGGCTCAAAGATTGGGCGCCTACCTTCAGCCCAGAGCGTGATCCCAGGTCCTAGGATCGAGTCCCACATCGGGCTCCCTGCGTGGGGCCTGCTTCTCCCTCTGCCTCTCCCTCTCTCTCTCTCTGTCTCTCTCATGAATAAATAACATCTTTTAAAAATCTAGAAACACCTTGTTTTACAATAAAACTTTAGATTTCATGGAAATTCAGAGAAGGGAGGAATTGGGCCGCACTCTGAAGGTGAGGGTTGGAGAAAGTGTCCCAAAGGAGAAGCTCCCGGGTTGCAGGGCAGGAGGCTCAGGCCTCGCTGGGGGGCGAGAGGGCCAGCGAGGGCATAGGCCTGCTCAGCCGGGGAGGAGCCCAGGCGATCAGCTTCCAGGCAGGGCCCGCACCGGCAGGGCAGGGGCGCTGCAGGCTGGGCTCCCGGGCTGGCCCCGCCGTGCGCCCCTGGGCCGCTGTCCTCCACCCGGTGAGCTCCACAGGGTGGTGCAAAGATAGGAAGGCGCAAGGAGCAGGAGGGGGCTTGGTACCCACGGAGGGCCATGTGAGTTGTAAGACTATCACGGCTGCTGGAATGGGACCGTGTGGATCGAGGGATGGGGCGACTCCGTGATCTCCACCCTGAGCACCAGTGACTCCCACGCCAGCCAGGCCCGGAGCCTCTGGAGGCAGGAACTTCCCATTCTCCGCATCCTACCTTTGCTTATAATGCTTCTTCCATCTGTAAAGCCTTCTCCCTCCTCTCTGCCTTGCCGAATGCCCTCCCCTTCTCAGGGCCGCTTCCTGAAAGCCTTCCCTGACTATTCTAGTCCCCTGCCCCCCATGACGCGGCCCCGGCCCCACGTGAGCACCCACGAGGCCTGGCCGGCTGCGCTGTGCGTGTCAGACTCAGGACACCACGTCACATAAATAGCTCGTTAATACAATCTGTCCTAGTGATTACACCCTGAAATTGTATTTTAGATACTTGAGTAAAAGAAAATGTCAGTAAAGTTAATTTTACCTCCTGTACTTTTTAGTGTGGCTGTTAGAGAATTCAGGCTCACAGCAGCGGCGTGTGTTTTGCATCTGTTGGTCAGTCGGGGTCAGCCTGGAGCCTCTTGACTCACCCTCCTACCTGCCAGGATGGATTTCCACACCTGCTAAGGCTCAAGGGATGTGCTGCCTGACGTGTTCCGTGTGTATAAAGCAACTTCTTACAAGTGACCTGCCTGAACTGTCCACGTGACCCTTAGCCAGAGCCACCCTATCCCTGCCAACCAGTTTTGTCACCTGGAAAAAGGGGCTGAACTCCTCAGTCTCTAACTGTCCTTCTTTCTTGGACATCTGGTGACTTATTAACAGACCCTGATCTTTCTCCTGTTTTAATGTGAAAAGTCGGGGAAGTGGCCCCACCCTTCTCTGCCATCATTGTCGCAGCCACCATGTAAGGAAGCGGAGACTCTGCACACACACCCCCACCACCAGCCTTGAATCAAAGTGGTTCTGAGAACCGAAGAAATTCATGACTCAGTTGGTCTCCTGGCTCCTCGCCCTCCAGTCCCATGCAAGCAGCACACATGCGGGAGGTTGGGGCCGGGGTAGACCCTGGACCCACTCTGTGTGTTCCACAAGCAGGCGGTGGTGGTTCCTTTAGCAAATCCTTGCTGGCACCAGGCGTGTACTGCATACCAGACTCTGTGGCCCCTGGACAGACCTGCCACCCTCTCGCCCTTGAGGTGCTAGTAGTGCAGTGGTGCAGCCCCTTGGCCACAGCGGGAGGAAGGGGGCTCAGGGCATTCCAGACCAGGAACTGCCTCTCCTTCATGACGGGATGATCTTTACTGCAGAAGGGTCCCATTAGCCCCAACCCCCCTCCCCCACCCCCGGGGGCCGCCGGCAGCCTCGTCCCAATGCACAGTATAGCTTTGGGAGGAAGAAAACACTGATGTAATGAACTCCCTTATTGGGCAGGAATGGCCATTTCCCGGCTGCTGTGAGTTCTGGCCACCTTCTTCTTGGTAGATTTTTTTTATTTGATGATTGCTGTGAGATTGCCCCAGTTCTAGTGCCTGAGACATGGTCATGAAAAAGAAGAGAAGGAAAGAAAAGAGGAAGGGAGGGAGGGAGGAAGGGAGGAGGAAGGAAGGAGTCGAGGTTAAAGTGACTCAAGGTCACTTTAATGTGCTGTCCTGCCCTCCTTCCACCCTGTGTGGAAACTGTGTGGGCCCAGGTCCTTGTCCTGCCATCTGTTGCCAGCTTCCCTGTACAAGGACCCTGTGCAAAGATTCCCACGTTTCTGAATGGGGTCCTGCCTTGATGTCGTAGGTCCCAGTGGGTCCTGGACACCCCCTACCTGATGGGGCAAGGCTGGGTCTGAGGCTCAAACACAGAAACCTTTGACCCTTGTCACCATTCATGTCCCGTCTCCTCGTGGATGCACAGACACTCCCTCCCTTAACGACGGCAGGGGGATGCCTTTAGCAGCTCTTATTCGGTGTCCAATGCTCTTCCTGGCCCACAGGGCCTCTTGGATCAGACCGTTCCCCCCCGCCAGGGCCTCCTCTCCCTCGTGGTCTGAAGCTGAGATAATTCCTTAATCCCGGAAATGCAATGTATATCTTCATCTGTTGAAGGTGCCAGCGGCGTCGCAGCGCTGCTCTGGCCTGTCCTGTGGGGCACCGGTCTTCTCATACTGGGGGAGTCTGGGCCCCTGGAGGCCGCAGTTTCATTTCTGAGCCGGTGTAATGTGTCCTGATTGCATAGAGCATCCCCCTCAGCGACGAGTATCTGAATGAACGGCTGTAAACCGAATGAAGGAACGCGGGGGGCCCAGCGCCCAGCCTTGGAGACAGGCAGGCCCTGGCGAGGCGGACGGGACGAGGGTGCTCTGCGCCAGGCTGCCGCCCGGGGGGCGGGCGTAGGGAGGGGAGCGCAGGGGAGCCAGCGGCGGGGAGCCCGACCGAGGGAAGACTCGGGGCTCAGGCAGGCGGGCGTGAGCGGAGCAAACCCCAGGACCCACACCCCGGGGGACCCGCAGGGGTGGGGGCTCCTCGCCCCCATCTTGGCCAGACACCTTGACTTCCGCCCCGGCCTCTGAGCTACCTGTGATGCAGCTGTGAGTGTCCCCCTCACTTCCCCCTTCCCCGAGGATCGGGCCCGCACCTGCTGTCCAGCTCTGGGGGTTAGAGCAGTGAGATGGCAAAGCTGCGTCTTTATAAAGCCTGCTTGCGGCGGGGACACCGGATCTGCACACTCGGGCGAGGAGTGCTGCGGGCAAGGCGGCGGGAAAGCAAATGGGTGCCCGGGGAAGGGGGGGGCTGTCCTGGAGAGGCCTCCCCACCACGGGACACTTGAGCAGAGCCCTCCAGGAAGGCCGCAGCCGCGCGGGGACAGCGGCAGCAGCAGGACCCCACGGGGCGGGGGTGCAGGGCCAGGCCAGCCCCTGGCCGCACCCCACAGCTCCACTGCAGACACTCAGCGAGCACACAGGCGACAGGAGCACTGGGGCCCTGTGTCACATGAGGACAGTGAGCTCAGAGACGTGAAGGCGCAGACTCAAGGCCACACAGCTGCTAGTCAGCAGGTCTGGGCATCAGACTCCCGCCTGTGGGCCTTCGGGCTCAGCCCGACCGGCCCGGCCAGCCCTGCCTGCCACCCTGGCCCCCTGTGCATGCATAGCCTCTGCCCAGCGCCCCCTCCCTCACGGCAGGGCAGGGGTGTCAGCGCAGCCCGCGGGCCCCTCCTCCGTGGCTCCTCTCCAACCAGCCTCCTGCTCCAGCCCAGCCTGATGGTCTCTGGACACCCAGTTAAATGCCTAATTGGAGCCAATGGTTTGGAGCCCCCTGGCTCCCCTGACGCCCCCGCCTGCCCTTCACACCCCGCTCCGCCTTCCAGTTGTTCTCTCGCGCCTTCCCTGCAGTCTCTCCCCTTCTCCGAGGTTGGGGGCTTCTCTGCCTTGGCCGCATCTGCTGGGGCGTCCATCGCCGGCTCCCTGGGGACCTCCTGACCTCTCCCTGCCCCTCGCCTGGTCCCCCCTGACCCGCCGCACCCCCGTCCCTTCTGGGTTGCCCACCGCCATGACCTTCAACCTCCTTCCCCCTGCACCTGAGGGTTGTCTAAGGTGACAGGAGGGACAGCCAAGCCAGGTGTGAGCATGTACGCGCACACCTGAGCCTGCCAACTGCAGGCCGTGAGGCGCTGTCCTCCATCCTGTGCACGGTCACCCGGCTTGGCCTTGGAGCAGAGCCTGAGCGCTGACCCGGCGCTCACAGGTGGCTGCGTCGGATCCCCTCAGGCTATGGCTAGACGAGGGCACTGTAGCTCAGAGGGAGCAGATGACTCTGCCAAGGTCAAGTCACCCATTGGCGGCAGACTTGGTGTCTCCAGAGGCCTGCCCACCTGATGGTACGTGCTAGCAAGCCCCCCCCCCCCCACCGCCCGCCCGCCCGGGTCAGAGCTCTCTGGGGTTCTCTGCCCTCCAGCAGGAAGTGGAGGTCAGTGCTACAGTCTGGGAGACGTGGAGGACTCACCCTCCTGCCCTGAGGAGCCCGCAACATTTTGTTCTGACAGGGCTGGGACATGACCGGGCTCGTGGTCACAAAATACCAGAATTCTGCAGGCAGGAACGTTCTGGAGAGAGAGGGCTTTCCTTCTCTCATTTTATTTTATTTTATTTTATTTTATTTTATTTTATTTTATTTTATTTTATTTTATTTTATTTTATTTTATTTTATTTTTTTATTTATTTTTTTTTTTTCTTCTCTCATTTTAAAGATAGGAAATCAGACCCAAAGAATGAATCACGGTCACATTCCCTAGGAAAACCAGCTCCTTAAGGCTTTCGGGAATCCATGGCGGGTGCCAAGCCCACGGACGTTTATTTTTCACATTAGAATTTTTTTAAAAAATGGTTTCCAATACGTAGGAATTTCACATAAAATTCAAGATCCCCAGCATCTCTTGAAAAAGGATGACATGAGGGGACCATGGAACTCAGGGCCGAATTCCTACCAGGCACTAACCGGCCGTTGCTGCGGAGGGCTGCCCCAGACGCCACCACAGCTGGGCACATGTCCCCTGTTTCTTCCATCACACCAGGCTTCTATTTAGAGAACATTCAGGAAGAAGTCTAGATGGGCTCTTTCTCACTTAGGCTCCCCATAACGTAACGCTGAAGCAGTTGTTCTTAGATTCTCTCATTTCCTTACTGTCACTTGATAAATTCCCCAGGTTTCTTTTCTGATAGCTGTTGTTTTATAAACAAAAAGAAATCTCTCTTCTTGGATTAATTCCTGCGTTTCATGGCCTCTCGGGCCACCACGTTTAAGCTATTAGATGGGTGTTCCCCTTTTCCAACGCCAGGCTTAAGTGGGATCCCAGTTGAGGTACTCGCCCGCTCCTTCCTCCGGGCCCAGTGGGGAGCCAAATAAACAGGGTCCTTCCCGAACTCTCCTTGATCCACATATCACCAGTTACGTACGTCACAAACCACAGTTGACGGAAAGTTTAGTCTGATGTCGAAGTCAAAGTCCGGCCCCGGCCAGAACTCAGCCTGTGGCCGTGGGCAGGCAAGTGCTCTGAGTCTTCCTTTCCCTCCACCTTACTTTCTTCTTCTCTCCTCCCCCTTTGGACCATTCACTGACATAGGCCTCTTGGCAGGTCTTCTCCTGACCAGCGTCCGGGCCCTCACAGACTTGGGCGACCCCAGGAAGGGCTCCGTGAGGCCCGAGAGCACTTGCAGTGATGCACACGGGCTAGACACAACCCGTGAGTCTCCAACGACAGTCATAATGGCAGCCCTTTGGCAGGGAAGACAGTCTCCCCCATCCCCTCTTGATTGCCCTCAGAGTGTGGAGATGGTCTCTGGAACGGCGCACCTGGTGGTCTAGGTAGCCAGACTCTGAGCGCCTGCAGAGCCAGAGGAATGACTTTTCCCCCGGGCACATTTTGGGGGGACATTATTAGAATGTCACATGACTGCCGATGAGTGCTTACTTACTCAATTTTCAAAACTTTGCCTCAAAACTGGAAGGATGGGTTGGGCCACCCCACTCACCCACCGTCCCCCATGGAAAGTAGTTCTAGCCACTGTGGTTTTGGCAAATCAGCTGTTGACCAGAACGTAATAACAGCTAACGCTCAGGGCTCATCGGTAAGCTCTGACCTCGTCCTGTGAGTCGTGGTTCAAGCCCTGACAATGTCTTTACTTGTTCATAGAGGCGGATGACGGAGTTGTGAAGGCCCCCAAGGTCAGCGAGCCCAGGCCTCCCTCAGCCCCCCTGGGAGCCCGCGCCCTGCACACACCCTCCCCTGGATGAGCGTTGCTAGAGGGAGATCCTTTTCTCTACAACACCCTTGTCATGTCGCCTGCCTCCTCCCAACACTTGCCCTTGTCCTGATGCGGAGGCAGCCCCGACGGCCGGTGGGAGAAGCCAGGAGTCAGCTGCGGTTTAGAAGGAGGCCGCGCACGGATTCGCAGGGCGCTGTGCTCCCTGCCTGCTACGACCCCAGTTGAAGGCTGGGGGCCAGTGCCCAGGTCCTCTCTGCCAGATTCCTAGAAGGGATAAGGTCTACATCAGGATGGGACTCTTATAGGAAAGGAGCAGAGCTCGCAGACCTTGGAGGGAATGGCGCCGCCGGGACTGGAACCACAGCCTGTGTGCCTGAACCCACTGCCCTTTCTCCTGCTCTGCACTTCAGCTCTCAGTCCAAAGGCATCTCTTGGGGGGGGATGACAGCGCCCTGCCTGGACACAATGGCCCCTGGCATCCGTCATGCACTCTGTACTTTCTCGAACCTGTCACACGTTACCTTGCTGGGTTCCCAGCAGCCCTGTTAAATGACGTAGGCGAAGATTGTGATGCCCGTTTGCTATGTGATAAAATCAAGGTTCGGGGGTTACAGGCCCGGCCCAACTTTGCACAGCAACCCCAGGGATGGGAGGTAACACGTGTCTTACACTTGGTAAATGCCAGGCTCATCGTGCTTGTGTTATCTCCTTGGAGATAGGCCCGTGTTAACCACCTGGGAGCCAACCCACTGATTTCCTCTTCCACAGATAAGAAAACTGGGGGAGCCTTTTCCCAAAGTCAGGGTCAAAGAGCCAAGGGAGGGATCCCTGGGTGGCGCAGCGGTTTGGCGCCTGCCTTTGGCCCAGGGCGCGATCCTGGAGATCTGGGATCGAATCCCATGTCGGGCTCCCGGTGCATGGAGCCTGCTTCTCCCTCTGCCTGTGTCTCTGCCTCTCTCTCTCTCTCTCTATCTGTGTGTGACTATCATAAATAAATAAAGAAAAAAAATTAAAAGAAAAAAAAAAGAGCCAAGGGAAGGAGCCAGCACTGAGGCCTAGGCCCTCTGTCGTGGTCTCTCCAGCAGTGCTGAGATCTGAACTTGGGGTGCCAGCAGGGCTGCTTTCCTGAGGCCTCTCTCCTGGGCCTGTGCATGGCCGTCTCCTCTCCGTCCTCACATGGTCTTCCCTCTGGGCAGGCCTGTGCCTTCATCACCTCTTCCTATAAGGACTGCAGGCATTTTGGATTAGGACCCACTCATAAGACCTCATTTTTGTCTTCATTTTCTCCTTGAAGACCCTGTCTCCAAATACAGTCACATCCTGAGGTCCCGGGAGTCAAGACTTCACCACACAAATTCAGGACCTAATTCAGCCCGGACACACCCTGGTGGCCTGCATCTCTTCACTCAGTCAACCCCTGTCTCTGGCAGACTTGCATGGACAGGGAGGGATCTCACCCCACAAAGCCCTGCTCGGGGCTGAGAGTCCCTGTTCCCCACACTGGGCCTACTGTTTTTGAAATTATCAGGAGCCCTGAGGTGGAGAGTGGAAATCTGGAAGATCAGTTGTCAGCCCCCGCCGGTTCTGTCAAGGACTTGGGCAGTCATGTCCACCCCAGCCTCCCTAGCAGAGCTTCCCCGAGGAAGCCCGTGTCCCAACATCTTGCACCGGGGAAGGCTCTGGCTCCTTGGATGGGGCAGGAGCCCAACAGGCCCCTGGGGGGCAGGGACATGGAGGCCGAGGCTCCGTGGCTTGAGCCAAAAACTTGAGAACGGAAAGAGGGATTCTCAGCACCACTGAGGGCATTGGTTTGGAGGAGGTTTGGAGGACAGCAGCCTTCTCACGCACACGAGGGCAGGACTTCTCCTAAGTGCCGGGCACTGTCTAGTCACCTGGTGTGCCCATCTGATTCTTCCTCAGATCCAGTACAGCCCCGAGAGGCAGGGATTCCCATCCCCATTGCACAGACGTGGACGTGGAAGCTCCGAGAAGGACGGTGTCTTCTCCAAGGCCAGACGGTATTCCAACGGCTCCAATAAGGAAAATGTTAGTGCTCCAGGGATGTCCAAAGCTGTCCAATCATAAGAAGCATCGAGGGCACTCGTTTATAAAAGGATACAGGTTCCCAGGCACTTTGCTGCAGATTCTAATTCAGGGAGTCTCAAGTCGGGCTCAAGGAGAAAATTAAGACCAAATGAGGTCTTATGAGTGGGTTGGGGACCCTGTAGTTATAGCAAGGACACCAGGTGATTCTCACTCTTGTGAGTTTGGGAATCAGTGGGTTGAAGAGCATGACTGTTCCTCACGTCCCCAAGCAGGAGTGGCGGCCACCTCCTGGAAGACCCCAGCCCAGGTTGCATTGTCCCCTCCTGCTCGTCACCTGCTGATGGCCCTGCTGTCAACTGAGTGAGGACTCTGTCCCTCACACTGTCTGCACATCCACGTCCCAGCTGCCCTGCTGAGACTCTGAGTGCAGTGGGGGCTGCTGGGGAGGGGTAGGCGACAGACGCCTCCTGCCTCCCCGCAAGGACCTCCCCTCTCTGCAAGGCCACCCCCCACTCCATCGCCATCCCACCTGCATTTCTGACTTCCCCTCCGGGACAGGGCAGGTGAGTGATTGTGTTGAGGGCCGATTCCTTGTGTGTTTTTTTGTACAAGGTCAGCTTCTAGCAATTTCTTTTTTTCCAAACACCCGGAACTGCTCTTGTCCATGGACCTATGTGACCACAAGAAGCACAATGTGTTCCAGGAAAGGAAAACAAATGGATGCCAGGTGCTCTGCGGAGCTCTGCTGGGCGTGCAAGGTAGCGGACGCCCCTTCACAGACCCCCTTGCGGCCCTCAGAGTTGGGCTGCACGTTAATTAGAAATCCAGAGGCCTGAAACAACGGAAATGACTTTGTGTTTCAATTTAATTTGTTCTCATTTTTTGACAGGGTCAAAGGTCACCTTCCCAGTTTGAATCTGAAAGCAAATTATAGCTGTGTCATTTTTATATTGATGTGCGCAGGCAAGAGATCCCTGGCAAGCACGTCCTCCAGAGACCTGGTGCGGCTGGTGTCGGTTTCTGAGCGCGTTGGCCAAAGCTGGGCCGCGGCCTTACGGTGGGCCGAGGTGGGCCGAGGACGGTGCGAGGCCCCAGGCAGGCGGGAACGGGGAGCGGCAGGGCGTGGGGGAGGTGGGGCTCACAGGAGGTGCCCCCAGAGCAGGCAGTGAGCCAGCCATCGGGGACCCCGACACCGAGACTAAGGAGCCGAGGAAACCGTTCACTCTGGCGATCGCCGCCCCACGAGGGCTGTCAGAACTGGGATTCGAACCCAGGCCTGCCTGACTCAAGGACCCGGAGCGTGACCTCAACCTCGTGTCATGGCAGCTGACAGTGACTGAAGGGGCTGCTCTAAGCACAGGTCTCCCGAGTGTCTCGTGTGCTCCCAGTAGCTGCAGAACTGTTTTCTGGAATCCGAAGCCCTCCTCGGAGCCTGGCCTGTGCCTGCAGGGGGGTCCCGGGCGCCCCCCTCAGCCCGCGGCCCTGGAGGGCTCGCGGTCCGCAGTCGGAAGCGTCTCCCCGACGGCTGTCGGTCCCGAGAGCAGGGATTCCAAAGCAGAATCTGAACAAAAGTTGGGAAATGGCCCCGTGTTCGAATATTTCTCAAATACAGAATTGCCCTTTCCCAGGAGCAGGTGGGAGATGTCGGTGTGTCAATAAGCCGCAGGGCCAGCAGTTTTAAAATATTAATGATTTCTAGAATTGAAAATGCAAATAGCTGTCCGGAGCTCGTCCACTCGGCATTAAAGAGAAGGGCTCTGACGGGCACCGTGGGGATCAGCATCGGAGACTCGGGCCTTCCCAGGACACGGGCCCCGAGCGGACGTTTGCCAGCCGGTCACTGCGGCGTCAGCGCCCTTGAAGCCCAGCCCGCCTGGCTCGCCTTCTTCCCGGGACTCGGGTTAGGCTGGCGCCAGAAGGCGAGGCCTCGAGGCCCAGCGAAGGTTGGCCGGTCCCGCTCCCCGGCCCCCGAGCAGAGCGGCCCCGTGCCCACCTCCGATGACCCGGCCCGGGAGGGGGCGAGGACAGACGGGAACCCCGGCCCTGCGCTCGGCCCGCGGCGGGGCGGTGATCGCGGCGGCCCCGAGCTCGGAGAGAGAGGGCGCTGGCCCGGGGCGCCCGCGTGTCTGTCCAGGGCCGCCTCTCGGGTCCAGCGCCCGTGCCCCCCTCTCTCGAACCCTCCGGGTTGCTGGACTGTCCTCCTCTCAGCCCTCAGGCCTCCCTGGGGAACGTGCTTTCCCTTTCGTCACGTCACCTGCTACTAGATGTGAAGTTTCTGGGGAGCAGCCCGTGACCGCACGGTCTCGCCACCCCGGGGGCTCCGTGCTCACACAGGGCAGGCACAGCCATGTGAGCCCAAGGGACTGGGGCGCTCCTGACGGCTGGCACCCCCAGGCTGTGGAGTGGTGAGCTGGGGGCTGTGGAGCCAATTTGGTCCCCGGGGGCCGGGCCTCCTCAGCAGCTGGGGCAAGGGGCAAGCGCCCTGGGGGGCTGGGTACCATCTGCAGGGCAGTGGGGGCACGGGGGTGCGGCCAGAGGGCAGGGTCCAAGGGAGGGGCAAGGGCGGGCCCCAGGGATGCAGCCCAGGTGCAGACACCCCCAGGGTAGTCAGCCCCTGTCTAGTCACCTCCCCAGTGTGATCACCCCCCAGTGTAGTCACCCCCCAGTGTAGTCACCTGCACCGTGAGGTCACCCGCACCGTGAGGTCACCGCCACTGTGAGGTCACCCACACCGTGAGGTCACCCGTGCTGTGAGGTCACCCCCGCCGTGAGGTCACCCCTACCGTGATGTCACCCGCACCATGAGGTCACCCCCACCGTAAGGACACCCCCACCGTGAGGTCACCCCCGCCGTGAGGTCACCCGCACCATGAGGTCACCCCCACTGTAAGGACACCCCCACCGTGATATCACCCGCACCGTGAGGTCACCCCCACCATGAGGTCACCCCCGCTGTGAAGTCACCCACACCATGAGATCACCCCCACTGTGAGGTCATCCCCACCGTGAGGTCATCCCCACCGTGAGGTCAGCCCCGCCATGAGGTCACCCCCGCGTGGCCCTGGCTGTAGGGAGCAGCCTCACGTGTCAGGGCTGTCAGGCTGCCCTCCCCCTGGACGGAGGCAGGGAGAGGCCAGGCCTGCCACAGCCCTCAGAGCTCCGGAGGTGCGTCAGCCCGTGCCCGCTGCCACCCTGCTTCCCCGGGAAGTGGTCAGTGGCAGGCAGTCAGCAGCCTCGGCCTGGGGGTCCCGGTCCCCCTCACTCTGTGCCGGCGGACTAGCTCTCACAAGGCAAGCCTCTTCGTCCTGGAAATTGCAGGTGATCTCCCTGCCACCCTGGTGTCCGAGCACCTGAACCCGGTCACTCGTCGGCACTCACTTTATTGAACAGACGCATATTGATACGATTCACTGGGTGCCAGACCCCGTACTAAGTGCTTTCCGAGT
Source organism: Canis lupus familiaris (assembly GCF_011100685.1). Lineage (NCBI taxonomy): Eukaryota > Metazoa > Chordata > Mammalia > Carnivora > Canidae > Canis > Canis lupus. Next base: position 12,380,081 of record NC_049236.1, read on the forward strand.
GCCCAGCTCATTTACCCCGCAGGGTGCAACAAGATAGCCCACCGTGGTCCCCGTTTGATAGCCGTGAGGGCTGGAGGAGGCACAGGTGGGGGAAGCGGCTCGCCCAGGGTCACACGCCCCGATGGCGGTGGGGTCACCCACCCCATGCTGCGACCTCCTCCAGCGCTCAGCACCTGAGGCCCGTGCCTTCCCAGGTGCGCGGGGCAGCCCCACGGTGGGGCCGCGGCTTCTGAAACCCTCAACGCCAGAGGCCACCTTGGGGGGCCCCTGTGGTTTCCATCCCTCTCCTCGCTGGGCCTTTGAGGCGAGGGCACTTCCGCAGCTTCCCCGTGTCACTCAGCTGCAAACCCAGCTCAGCCGGGCTCCAGTCCAGGTGCCCCAGGGATCACCGGAGGCCGCGTTTCTGTCCAGGGTCCAGGTTTATCCTAGAAGCCTTAGCCTGGGAGTCGCCACTCTGTAAACACACCCCCTGGAAATATGTTCTTGTAACTAAAGTTTTGATGCTGTTTTATTCAGGACAGACTCCATTCAGTCCAAGCCACGGAGCCATGAAGACAGCGGGGCTAGAACGTTTCCTGACTCAGGTTAGCACAGGTTTATTTTGTAGCAGCTGCAGAAATACCAATTATGGAAATAGAGGCAGAGAGTGAGCTCCGCGCTTGCGCCCCGCGCTGCAGAGGTTCACCATCCCCCTGGCTGGCCGGGGCCCAGGAGGCCCTGCTGCTCCAGCGGGCTGCCCGGCTAAAGGCATGTTGGCAACCCGCCTGGTTGGGCACTAAAGCTTCTTTTATCGAGAACTTGGCCGATCCAGTTTTCAAGCAGCGTGCCGAGGACTTGGGCAGTTAGAGCGTCAGCCGAGCTCTGTCAGCGGCTGTCCCTTCTGTTGCGTGTGTGCACGAGTCCGGGGGTGACGCTGTGGCCCAGAAGCCCGTGCAGAGCGTGGGGAGGTTGTGTGGGAATGGATCCCATGGTTCTGATCTAACCTGTGAAAATCCAGTTGACTGTGAGACCTTGATCAAGTCACTGTCTCTCTCTCGGTGTCTTGGCTGCAGCGTGGGGGAGGTTAACTAGGCCATACTCCACTCTAGCCATCTCTGTTCTGTGGCCTGCGTGGGGCGTCAGGCCCCATCCTGAACTTCCCTGATCCTTAGGGTGGTGGAAACATCCTCACTGGAACAGAAAGGAATTACCACAGGGAGAGTTGGTGTTCAGTGCCGCGGGTTGCTTGCTAAGCCACGTAGGATGGTGTATGTTTTTAAATCCATGATCGGGGCCGCTCATGCCAGGTGGCTTCCTTGCAGAGTTCGTATCGCTTTGACACAGTCCTTTTGTTTCAGCCACGCTGATGCAGCTGCTCTGACACAATGTTTTTGGTATGGGGACAATCTGACACAGCCCAGGAAACAAACCATTACACCTTCAGCCTTTTTATTTTTATTTTTTTAAGATTTTATTTATTTATTTGTTCATGAGAGACACACACAGAGACAGAGAGAGAGGCAGAGACACAGGCAGAGGGAGAAGCAGGCTCCATGCAGGGAGCCCGATACGGGACTCGATCCCGGGACCCCAGGATCACGCCCTGGGCCGAAGGCAGGGGCTAAACCGCTGAGCCACCCAGGGATCCCACCTTCAGCCTTTTTAAAAAACAATGCCGAATAAGGTGCCAAGGAGACGTTCCAGGCTGCCTCCCCTCGCCCCCTGAACTTCCCTCTCCCTGGTGAGACCTCTGGTGAGGGGGGTTAGGGACAGGGTTGGGGGAGAGATGGGCTCGGGTGGGTCCCGAGGGGAGCGGGGCCACTAAGGAACCACTAGGAGCACAGGACAGAGCGGGTCAGACTGCACGGGCTGGGGGCCGCTCCCCAAGGTACCTGCTAATTTCGGGAGCGTTTTACATTTACATGCAGTCATTTCACAACTTTTTGCATTAAAATAACCATGTCCACATGCCCTTCTCTGTGTCAGGCAGACAAACGAATGCCAGGGGGAGTTGAACAGGACAAGGCTTCTGCCCCCCAGCTCAGCCACCAGGGAGGACAGGCGGGGACGGGAAGCAAAGGAAAGTCCTACCATGCAGGTGGGCCATCCCTGGAACAGGGCAGGGGCGAGGAGGGGAAAGAGCAGAGGGTGCCCCCGACCCCACTGCCTGGCGGGGCCGAGGGCTCCCCAGGGCCAGGGGGTGACGGGGAGCCTGAGCAACACTTGCTGAATGTCCAAGAATAGCAAACGTTGAGGTGAGGCCTTATCACGTGACAAGGACTATTCCTGGTGCTTTGTTTTAACTCCTCCAGGCCTCACAGCTACCCAGAAACACGGTGATGATGGTGTGATTCCCCTGTTTGGGTGAGGAGACCGAGGCACCCAGCCGGGACCTGGCCTTCCCAGGACCACACGGCCTTCCCTAAGGGCCCCCCGGCTCTGGGAGTGGTGGAGAAGCCCCACAGCCCTAATGTGCATCCCCCAGGGATCCGGCCTGTCCTCACCAGTCCCCGGCTGTTTGACCTCAGATAATCAGTGGACCTCGGCCACATCTCCAGTCCTATTCTGAAGGCCCTCCCCTTCCCCAGCGCGCACCCCTCCATCCCCGTCAGCTGTATCTGTCACGCAGTCCACATGTATGTCTGCCGGGTGCCACCTTAGACCTGGGCCCACAGCCCTTAGTAAGATCAAGCTCCTGTGGTCATGGGGCTACTATGCACGTGGGAAGCAGAGACCTATGTGGTGAGGAGCCAGACCCGTAGAGGCCAGGGGAGCCCCCCAGATGGGGCAGAGAAGTTGGAAAGAACCCCCATGGGATGGAGTGGGTGGGCAGGTGAGGGAGGGGTGAGAAGGAGGGTGGGGGGAGCAGGGGACAAGCAGGCCAGAGTCAGCAGCTTGGGTTCACTTCTAGTGGACGAGAGCTGCTCTAGGACCAGACCTGAAGCAGGAGAGTGGGGTCCCTGCCCGAGAAGGGATTACAGGCCCCAGGAGAGGATGGGAGGGGGCGCTGCTGTTCAGATGATACAGATGGGGGACTGAGCTTGAGTGGTGGCAATAGCACTCTCCTCCCCGTGACAGCCCAAGTGCTTCCTACACTGTGCGGGCGCAGGCTCGTGGGAGTTCATCTGTCATGATTGCCCTCATCTCCCCCTCATCACCCACCCTTCCTTGCCTCCCTTGGCTGTTGTCACTCTGCAGTGTGTGTAACCACGTCATGGGTGAGCCATGGGTGAGTTTGTTTTCTCAGAGTCCAGAACAATCCAGCTTCCCTGGCTCATCTGAAGATGTTGTGTTGAGAGAGAGAGAGAAAAAAAAAAATCACACTCTTTAATAGAAATACTTTTCCTTCATTAAATGAAATCTCCAAAGCCCAGTAGCATTTTCGGTGCTTATATAAAGATGCCAGTGGGGATTTGAGATTGAGAGTGGTATTTTTATACAAGTCAATGAAGATCTCAATAGGAAAGAAAGAACACTCTTCAAATCTGAATTCCTCCAGCATTGGGCAAGATGGATCTTCAGCTCTGGGCATGGATCACATTACTCCCTGCCCTACCAGGAAACTCTTTTCCTGAAGCTACTTTGAGCACTCATAAATAGTGGTTCTCTGTTTGAGGAAATTGTATTAATAGTGTCTTTCCAAGCCTGCAAACCATTCACCTTGAATTTCTCTTTGTACCTCAATTCTGATGACTTTGTACAGAAACTCGGGAGTTTGTAGGAGTTTAAGCCAGAAGCAGATGTGTGTACGGGCCTGCACTCCTGTACACCCACAGTAGCGTCTTTCATCGGGTGTAACTCAGGAATGAGGCTTCCTTTGGGGGGTGTCAGAAGAAAGACCGGTCTCAGGGGATAGAAGCAGATAGAAATTCCACCTGTGACTCTTGCTTGTTGGGTGGCCCTGGGCAAGGCACTTCACCTCAGATGTTTTGTCTGTGGTAGGAGGAAAATGAGACAGTTCTCCCCAGGTCCAGCGAGACCTGGATCATACTGTGTGAAAAGTACCTGGCACACAGAAACCGCTCAAAACCCATTCCTTTTTAACCACTTCTCACCTGACTATTGTTTAAAAATCTGCTAGAATCATCAGTTTCATAGCAATTATTCTGGCTATCTCCTGCTAAGTAACACCCACCGCCACACACATCCGGTGCTTACAATGACCACGGTCTTGCATTTTGCAGACAACCTGCAGTCCCTGGGCTCCTTTTTGCTCCGTGCTATACGGGCCTTCAGCTGAGCTAACAGCTCAATTTTTTTCTTGCATTCCATATCTGGGAATATCCAACAGCTAATTCTACAGAAGGAAAAACAGAGATGAGAGTGGGCCTAGGAAGGGGACCGTTTGGAACTATGTAGCAAGCTAAGGAAATCTCTTTTCTATTTTTTTTTAATTTTTAAAAGATTTTTATCTATTTATTCATGAGAGACACAGAGAGGCAGAGACACAGGCAGAGGGAGAAGCAGGCTTCCTGCAGGGAGCCCAATGCGGGATTCGAACCCAGGACCCCAGGATCACAACCTGAGCCGAAGGCAGACGCCCAACTGCTGAGCCACCCAGGCGTCCCAGGAAATCTCTATTCTGAGCACCACCACCGTGTCAGGTCCTGTGAGGGGAGAAAACACTGAAAGGCACTAGCTCCTGAGTTGCTGAGAGCGCCAGGCGGCGATGGGAGGGCTGGAGGGAGCGAATCTGTGGGCTCCTCAGGACACAGCCTGTGCGTTCGGGAGTGCTCCCCCCCTACCCCCCTTCCTGCCCCTTCAGCTCCTTCCTCTGGGCACGGGATTGTCCCCTCAGTGGCTTCGCCTGGCAGCCAGCAGGTGCTCCCGCAGCCTTCCGCAGCCGGCCCGCGAGCTGAACTCTCGCCTTCGCGCTGGAAAAATCCATTACCGACAAGTCATTTGTCAAAGCCAACTGTTTAGCTGCTTTAATTTACATATTTATCAAGTTTGATTAGAATGTATTGTCTTCGACTTTCATCCCAGCTTTCACCTCTTCTCGCCCTCTTTTCCTGGGGAAACTGTTTTTGTTGTCCTTGTTGCAAAAGGGCACCACGTAATTCAATTTGCATTTGCTAATAAGCTGAAACCCGATGTGGTGAGGAATTTCTGGAGGCTCAGAGAGATAAAAGGCAGAGCCCGTGTTGGGGAAAGCCTGGGCACTGGTTCTAGCCCCCAAAGCTCATTCTACCAAAGAGCAACGAGGGCTCTACAACTAGGCCAGGAGCATTTATCGAGCACCTTCTGTGTGCGATGTCCTGGGAATGCAAATAGTGAAAAAGACAAAGTCATGGAGTCTACTGACCTCAGTGTCTGCATCTGTAAAATCAGGTAGTTGGACCAAGTGACCTCTAAGTGTCTGTAAGTTACCATTTTAAAAAATTGATTTATTCTTTTTTGGGCGGGGAGGGGGTGCAGAGGGAGAGGGAGAAAAGTCTCAAGCCAGCTTCCTGCTGAGTGTGGAGTCTGATGCGGGCAGGACTTGACGCTGGACTTGGGGCTCAATATGGGGCTCAATGTCACGTCCCTGAGCCGAAACCAAGAGTTGGACGCTTAACTGACTGAGCCACCCAGGCGCCCCCGTTAGTTACCATCCTTTGAACACAGGCCATGTGCGTCAGGTCAGGTGCATAGACCCAGTGCATTACCTCAGTTCATTCTTACAAGATCCCTTGTCAGAATCATGATCCTCATTTTGCAGAGGAAGAAATGAATGATCTCGGAGCTCAATGCCATGTGCAGCAGAGCTTGGCTTTACCCCTCCTGTTTGACTCTAGAATTTAAGTTTAAATTCAAACTGCCATACCAGGCTTGAGCTCTCTTCTCCATAGTCTTTGAGCTCCTGAACAGCGTCTGGTTCATCTCCATGTCCTCAGGGGCCAGCCCCAAGTTTGGCATTTGGTCAGTGTTAGGACGTACATATATAGAATTGCATTAAAAAAGAAAAAGATCCTTGGCCTTCCTGTTTTGGGGGCCTCGGGTGGGCCCTGTTCTCCTCAGCTACTTCAGCCAAAGGCTGGTATAGCAGATACTGCGCACCACCCGACTCCCCTTCAGGACCAAGCCTCTCACTTTCCGCGAGTGGCGGTGGCGGACATCGACTCACATCTGATTTCCTTCCAGAAACTTACCCTCAGCCAAGGGAAGCTGCCTTGCCTGAGGTTACAGCCCTGCCCTGGAGGCAGCCCGCATCCAGTAAGCAGTCAATGCAAGACCCAGAGGCAGCCCCATTACCTCCTAGAACAACCGTGGAGGGCCCTCCTGGCCTGGAGCTCCCCATGGGATCCATTCAAGTCCCCACAGAGATGGTCCCAATCCCACATAACTCCCACCTCTCACAAGTGTCCCGGAGAGCAGTTCACAGTAAAGCTCCCGCGGGAGTCTCAGTCTCCCTTCTGTTTCCCAGTAGACCCCACCTCAGCAGGAATTCAGAGAGGGCAGCTCCAGTTCTGACTCTCTGGAGGTGCTGGGAGGGTGGTGGGATCAAGACAGATGGCAGCAGGAAGGTCCCTCCTGCCGCCCCCCTATTCCCAAAGCTTGCAAGTGTACCTCCTCCAGGGCCTGGAGTGCCAGCCCCAAGCAAGGAGGCTCTATAAACTTCCTAGCCCAGCAGGGGCGACCGGGTGGAGCGCTGTCACGGTGACCATCAAGGTGACAGCTGGCCCTCACATTCTGTATTTAGGCCCCTAGCTCTTCGGCTTTCCTTCACTCCCCTGTCAGGCACCCACCAGGCCGTTTCCAGGTGCCAGTCGAAGGGACGTTGCTGAAGGCAGCCCTGTGTCACGAGAGGAGGCTGTGTGGACAGAGTCCCATGCCCTGGATTCCCGACCTGGCTCAACCAATCTCTAGCCCTGTGGGCTGGGGGCAAGTCACTTGTCCTTTCTGGGCCTCTCCCTTCATCTTCACAGTGAGGATGTTCTATCAGTGACCCCCCCCCCCCCAGGCTCTGTAGTTCTGATGGTCTCTGTGAGCCTCCTGTGAGTCAGAGGCCTTCTGACTGCTTTTTAAAGCCAAAAGAGTGGTTTTAATATGCTCTAGACATAGGAGGTGATCCAGAGAGGCTCCTTTTCCCAAAGGCCTGAAATTCCAGAAATAACGTTTCACTTCTCATCAGGAGCGCTTCTCTGTCATGAGCTCCATCCTCTCTCTCAACAGTAATCCCTGTTCTCATCTTCCATCTCATCGAGGGTAGAGATTCAGTCCCAGCCCTGGAGCAGGCATGAGTCTATCACGCAATTACGAGAGTTTAGGCTGCGGGAGAGCTGCACGAAGCTGAGGGAATGTGACCCAGAGGGCCGAGGGTCTAGGGGGTGGAAGGACTGACAGGTTGCCCACACCACGTTTTCTTACCAAGGCCCCGAGGCCCGGAAGAGCAGCTCCTGGCATTGGGCAGGACCGATCCAAGTTGTGGCTTTTGGTCCTGCCTCTGCGAGGTAGCACCTGACTTAAGACCTGCTGAGGGATCCAGATGAACTCTGCGAGGTCAGAGGCAGGAGGGGGAAGGCACTGTGATCTTGGAGGGATCTGGGAAGACTTTTCGGAGGAGTTGGGGAAAAGATAGAAAGTCTAAGAGATATAAAGTTTCCTTGGGAAGATAGTGACAAGGCCAATCTGAATAAGGTGAAATATTCTTATAGAGGCTTATAAAATATTCAAACCAGGGGCTATTTTGCCTCCAAGAAGACATTGGACATTTAGTGATGTGTGAAGCTATTTTTGATAGTCACAAGTGGGGAGAGGCGTGCTCCTGGCATCTAGTGGGCAGGGACTAGAGACGCACTGTACAGTGCACAGCACAGGGCCCCACACAAGGAGTTGCCCTGCTGAAAATGTTCATAGCGCTGAGAAACCCTATTCTTGTGGTTTTTCTCTCAATAAATGGGACCTGCTATTATAGGCAAAGCCATAGGGTAGGGACTTAAAGTCTCTTGCTTGAGGTTTATCTTGTGAGCTAGGGATTATTATTCTCATCTCACAGGGAACCGAGGCTCAGAATGTGTATGTAATTTCCTGGAGGCCTCATGGACCATAATCTGTGGGGCCTGGATGTGAGCCCTGGTCCATCTGCTTGGGAAGCCAGAGGCCGGGACCCCCTCAGGGGACAGAAGAAACACAGGGACCAGTGGCTTTCTCAGTGTCCTGCATCCAACCCTCCCCTCCTGTTGGATCCACCCTCGTCAGCTTGGCTTCATCAGGTCCTCTCTCTACCCAGATGCATTCACGGGTTCTCCAGGGCCTCCAAGAAAGCCCCGGCGATGCCTCCTAAACACCACTTTCTCATAAATGTATGTACAAGACAATTCTGCTCTTTGAGGGCGTTCTCACTATCATCCCCAGCTCCTGTTCCCTCATCATGGTCAGTATCAACAGTGGAGCGATATCCTCACCTGCCCCTCCAACGTGCCATATTCTATTCTAGAAGGAAGTCAAAAGGGTTGTGCTGAGGAGATCAAATATAGCACAACACGAACACCAGGGGTGGCCCAGAACAAGTCCTGGATACAGCATAGTGCCCACTCTCGCTCCTCAAAGGAGGCACATCTGAGCAGAGTCTGGAAGACTGAGTAGGAGCAAGCCAGACAGACAGACGAGTGGGGGCTGGCGTGCCAGGTGGCGTGGAGGTCGGGGAGACCATTCGTGCTTACGCCGCTGCCCGGAGGTGGCCGAGGCTGGGGAAGGGGCCCGAGGGATGAGCGGCCACCAGCCCCGACAGATGAGGGGAGCCACACAGAGGAGGCTGCGCTGGCCTGGAGGACAGGGTCGGAGCTGGGAGAGTGGGATGCTCCCATATGGCTGCAGGAAGAGCACTTCGGTGTGGCCAGAGCCAAAGAATGGAGGCAAGGACGTGCCAGCATGGGGAGACCAGTGACAAGGCCGCTCTAGTCCTGGGTGGGCCCTCGGGCACAGGCAGCTAACCGTGGATTTCTATTTCTGCACCTTAGCAGTTGCGTGGACCCGCCTGGGCCCTGGAGTGTTAGAGAAAACAAGGCAGCCGGCCTGGTTTGGAAACCAGTAGGAAGGTATTTTCTTGACTTTATGATGGCCTTCTGGGACCATGAAGTCTAGAAAATGACAAAGGCTTGCATTCGGGGTGGGGGGGGGGAATCTTTTTCCTGTTGTAACATTGCACATTCCCCTCCCAGCTCGCACCCCTCCCTCCTCCACACTCACTCCCTGTGACAAGTTGTTGTCAGAATTACTGTCAGGGATAGGGACAGGGATATAGATAGGGAACCTGAACTGGCCATGTGAACTTCTGGGAGACTTTTGTCCTCAGAGGGCCCAGCTAGTGCTCTCTGGGGCTTCTTGGCATCTTGTAGCAGCTCCAACCACAGGTCCACTCATAACTGACCTGATCGATTAAGGCTCTCCTTCCACATTGACACCACGGTTATGGCCCTGGTCTTACTCAGGTTGGGGCATCAGGAGGTAAGATGCAGAATTTCTTTAGCCATCTCCAGGGGGATTATTTGTCTCTGGCTGCCTGACAACTTACTCTAGAACTCAGCGTCTTAGAAAACCAACTTACAATCTCCCAGTTTCTGTGGGCCTGGAGTGCAGGAGCAACTCCTCTGGGCGGCTCTCTCAGGAGGTTGGAGGAAGGCAGGGGGCCAGGGCTGCAGTCGCCTGGAACAGGAGGGTACCCTTCCAAGCGTGCTCGCGTGGCTTGGCTGGCCTCTGTTCCTGGTACTTTGGTTCCTCACCAGATGGGCCTCTCCACAGGCTACCTGAGTGTCCCATTATAGCAGCTGGATTCCTCAGTGCGGACGATGAAAGAGAGAGAGACAGCAACCAAGATGAAAGCCACAGTCTTTTTATAACCTAATCTCAAAAAAATAACATGCCTCCACCCCCAAGGTATTCTATTTGCTAGAGCAAGCCTGTCTGTCCAGCCCACAGCGAAGGGAAGTGGGTTCCTCTCCACCGAGGAGGAGATTCACAAAGATTTTGTGGATGTGTTTTTGAAACCACCCCATGGACTTTATTTAATCTCCAACACGTGTTAAGAGCATACATTCGAGATTCATAAAGACCTGGGGTTTCATCCAGGCCCCACAGGCTACTTATACATGAGTTCACTCATCACCTTTCTAGACCTCAATTTCCTATTCTGTAAAATGAGGGTAGGAATAGTAGACGTTACATTGGGTCACTATGAAAATTAACTAAGGTCACACGTGTAAAGTGCCTGACACAGAGTAAGTACTGAATAAATAGTACTTGGTTGCTGTTGTAACTGGCCACCATTTTTGTCCTCCTTCCCCAGAAGCAGAGTGGTGTGGGATTCAAGGAGACAGGTGAGTCAGGCTGCTGCCCCGGTGGGGCCTTTGCCAACCCTGGGCTGTGAGAACTAAGACAAGTCACTTAATGTCTCTTGGCCTTGCTTTTCTGTAAAATGAAGATAATAATGGGTAACAACTGGCTACCCAATAGGTGTTTGATAAATATTTTAGAACTAAGGAAAGAGTGGACGATAGAGGGATATGACAGCCAAGGGGTGTGTGTGTATGCATGCACGTGCATGCACATGTGTGTTGTGATGCTACACAAAGCACATTGGGCTTCAAACACCTGTCAACTGAGGGCCTGGTGTGGCTATCCCATCCCCAGTGAGCGTGTCCTTGTACCCTTGAGCGTGTCACCCTCAATGAACCTTCAGTTTCATCACCTCTTGCGGGTTGTTTTGGTCTCATTGTTCAGCTGCTTTCCACTCTGGCTTTGTTCAAGCATACTTCCTCCATCATCCCCGCTGCCTCCTCCAAGAATATGTTTAATTGGCTTTGCACGAGTCTGGAGATTCGGTGACAGAAGGGAGGGGGTGTCCCGTGTCACACCACCTCAGAGCTGCTACATTACCTTAAATTGATTTTGCAAATGAAAGCTAAAAGCTAAGCAAAGGCGACCCATCCATTTTGCCTAAAGATGATTATAATGCTCTTTTACGGCCTCCTAAATGACAAAGCAATTTGTTACCTGCCTGCATCAACATTTGCTTATATTAGCACCCGAGATGCTTGATTTTTATTAGCCCCATGTTATCATTTTATGAAGACGCAGGGGCTCAGTAAAATTAGTGTGCAAATAGAATGCCCATTTTGCATTTCTCCGTGGTCAGCAGAAATGCTGAATGCAATTGAGTTGATACCAGGTCAGGGGAGACATCCATAAAGGTAGCGTTCACTGAGGGCCTTGGTAATGCTATTTATCATTTCTGGACTGCTGGGATAGATGGGGTCAGTGTTAGTGTTTTTTAAAAGGGCTTGGTGGCATTTCATTTTTTGTTTTGTAAGTGAAAAAAACAACATAAATATGAAGGCAGTGGCTCAACTTCAAAGCAGAAAGGGATGGAGCCGAACTCTCCTGTGTACATCGTAGGCGGAAATGCAGCAGACTCGTGATCTGATATTGTTGCTGGTCGATCCAGGAGGAGACAGGCTAGGGAGAGGGGTCCTAGGCGGAGAGCCAGGTGACCTTGGGCATGTCCCTTCCTTTTGTGAACCTCACCTATAAAATGGGGTTGATACTGTCCACTTCACGGAGGTATAATGAAGACTAAATAAGATAAGCCATGATCTATATGAATCTTTTTTAATTCAATACCAATTCCCGAGCACCTATGCCACAGGGTCCTGGAAATGGCCTTAAAAAGAACCATGAAAATTGCAGCTTCTCCCTGGAGGAGCTTATATTCAGTCTAGGAGATATTCAGGTGTCTAACTCCTCTTTTAAACCATAAGCTTCTCTCTCCCTTTCTTCTTAAAGCACCTAGCACAGAGCTGAATGCAGGGTGAGTTCTTGAGAATGTATTTTGGGAGAAAAAAGAGGAATTCATTTTGGCTCCATTGTACTTCTTGCTGCCTCTCAGCACCTAGTCTTAGGGAAGCAGGAACCTCAATACTCGTCACCCCAATAGACCAAGCAAGTCCCAAGCCTTTAGAGTCAGACTTAATAAAGTTAATACATTTTTTTTATTTTAGTCTCTGACATTGGTGCTTCGATTGTTAAGATCATAAACCACATTCAAAATAACCTGTCCCTAGCATTTCAGAAGCAAAAAGCCTGTTAATTATTTCTACCTCCCCACTCCCTCCAGGTCATCCTCTAACATAGACGATATTCTTTAACCCAACTTCTCTCAGTGGTGATTTCTGAATGTCCTTCAGATCATGGGTCTGTTCTGGGTCAATCCAGCCTTCCTCTGCCAGGAACTAAGTACCCTCCTGCCCATTCCTTCTGGGAATGTTACTCTTGACCACTGCTTTTGTCTAATAATCTCTTTGCACCATAGCTGAACTTTATTATACGAATGAGACTTCTGTAGAAACAGTAAGAGCTCGGGCTCTGATTTTGGACCATATTTTCCTACTTCTTTGCATGTCTAATGATTTTTATTGGATACTGGAGATTGTGAATTGCGCATCGTTGAGTGTCTGGATTTTGTTGCCTTTCCTTAAAGAGAGTTGCACTTTATATGGCAGACAGTGAAGCTTCTTTTGTCCAGTTTGATACTTGCATGATTTTAAAATTTTGTTAGTATGAATCTAGAGTAGCTTAGCCCCACCACTAAGACATGGCCCTTCTGGGTTCTCTCCTGAATGCCCTGAATGATCAGTGAGGACTACCACTTTGGTGGTGGGAATTCCAATGATTCTGGGCCCTGTGTGAGCCCTGACAGCTGTACAGTTCACAGTTCCCTGGTCATTTTCTCATGACACATCATGGAGATTCACCCTTTTAGGTGCCATGCACATCTTGGGACCCTGTAAACACTCTTGAGGAGTCATGACATTGGTGGGATTCTTTTTCCATAGAGCTCCATCTGCTCTGAAATGTATAGAATTTCCCCCCAGCTACGACCTGCTATAGACTCTGAAGTTTAATCTCAGTGAGATTTCCATGTTCTGCTAAGGATACCCTCTCTGCTCTTTGGTCTGGAATGGGCCTCCAGGCAAAGAGCCCAGGCAGTCAGAGGGCACACTTCATTTGTGTCCCTTTTTTTTTCATATATTAATCCTGCACTGCCTCCTATCTGAGAACAGTCGTTTTGTATGTTTGTCCAATTTTTTAGTTGTTTAAGTTGAAAGAGAAATCTGGTCCCTGTTACTTTGTCAAAGCCAAACGAGGGCTTGGGTTCTCATCTCAGCTTGACCCACACCTATTAGCTGTGTGACTTTGAACTTTCTGCCTCTGTCAAAGGAATGTGCATATTTCTGTAGAACTATAAATAATGTATAGAATATGCCTGATACAAAAGGTACTGATTAAATGGCAACTGCTACTATGACTAATGGAAACAGCTACTTCCTTTCCTCCATTATTTACTGAGTGTTTCCTGTGTGGTAGGCAATATGTAAGCTAACAAGCTTTAATCACTAGTACTCTCTACATCTATAGATTAGCAAATCAAAACTCAGAGAGGATCCCCAACTTGCCTTGGGTCACAGCCAGTGGATCTGGATTGGTCTTCACTGATACGACGTCTTCAGATGATTGTAATATTAACATGATCAATTGTACCAACAGGAATGTAGTCTTTTACTATTGGGTTGTCCGGGACATAGTTTAATTAGTCAGCAATGGCTGGGCCTTGATGATTCTAACCCATTGAGTTAAGAAATGAATGTAAAGCACGCCGTCTGTTCCCTGCGCCTCTCTCCCACATACCAACTCCCAGTCTCAGCTTTCCGTGTCCTCCTGAGCAATCTCTTTGTATGTTCTCTTACAGACAACCTTCGGGAAGGGGCAGAGAAGAAGGTGGTATTCATCACAGGACGAGTCCACCCAGGGGAAACACCCTCTTCATTTGTGTGCCAAGGTGAGTGACAAAATTCCATGGGCATCCTGTGCCTACCCCCATATCCAGCTGGAGCACTGTGATGGCCTCAGGGACAGTGTGGTCATGAGCAGAGTCCTTATTGTGGATGCACATTTACTTCATTTTTAAAGAGGTTACACCTGATTTCCATGAGTATTTCTTTCAATAAGTGTTTACTAACTGCATGTGTGTGTGGAGGGGTGGATGGTTGGATGGATGGATGGATGGATGGATGGATGGATGGATAGGTAGGCCTGAGTGGAGTTCTCTTGTATGTGCTATGTTGAGGATGAGCCATACAGCGTCATCCACACTTCCTAGCATGATTTTTCTTGTCTCTAGTGGTTTACAAAAGTAAGAAATCTGGCCCTAGGCCAGTGTGTATGTTGGTAGGTGTGTGATATAGTGGGGAGATAAGGATTAGAAGCTATCTATTCACTCATTTATTCAGTCATTCACTTAACAAATAACTTTAGAAACACCTACTGTGAGCCAGGAAACAGGCCTTGTGTCAGACAACCAGAGGTAAATAAGACATAATTTTTTCATCTCAAATGTATCTCCCTATAATTGCTTTTCATTTATTATTAAGTATTTAATCCATGTAAAATATACGTTTAATCAACAACATATATATGCATACATATATATTCAATTAATGAGCAATATAGGTATATTCAATAAATAACTATAAATAATAATTTAATGAATTGGTGCTCACCAACTTCAGAAGCAGAATATTATCCATTCCTTTTAAGCTCGTTATCCTCCCTTCTACCTTTGTCCTCCCACAGAGAGCTGTAAGTTTGGATTTCATCGTCTTTCTCAATAGTTTTGCCATCCGCGTCAGCATTCGAACAGTCTAGGGCTTCGTTCTGCATGTCTTTGAACTTCTTATAGTTGGGAAACTATTATTCTGTGTTCACTGGCACTTTTCACCCAATGTCCAAGGTGATGAGTGTGGCTATAGTTCACATCTTTCCGCCGTGTACTCTGTGCCATGTCTGTCGGCCACCTCAACTTACCCGCCTATCCTCCTGGACAATTCAGTTGTTGACAGTGTTTGTCCTTAAAACAAAGCCGTCACAGATGCCCTTCTATCTGTTGCCTTGTGCCTGTGCAATTGCTTTTCTAGGGCAGTTGACAGATTACAGGATATGTGCATCTTCAACTGTACTAGATATCTCCAAGTTTCTCTCTGAGACCTTTATGCTGCCACCAGCAATGTATGAGAGTTCCTACTGTCCCACATTCTCAATAATACATTTGCATTTTTACCTATCTAGTGGGTATATCGCATATAAAATATGTGATACTATGTGCCAAGCGCTGTTCTAAGCCCTCTCTCTCTTTTATTTTACTTATTTATTTTCATTAATTTAATGTAATGCCTTTTAACTATATTAACTTTTCTATGTCATAGGAATTAATATTAACTACATTTTTACATATAATTATGTAAGTTTGAAGAAGTTCAGTAATTTCTCTCAATTTAGTCTCAAAAAGACCTTAAGGTCAAAGGGAGATTTAAAAAAAAAAAAAAAACCATAGAAATTATATCACTTGAAGGAGGCCGTGGGCTGCTGTGGAAGTATCTAGCAATTTGCCATGAGACCATCTTGGGGTCAAACATTGGCTCTCCCACTTCCTAGCAGTATCATTTCAGTTTCCTTAAATGTAAAATAAATTAGGATAGCAACACCTCTTTGCACAGGCCGCCACAAAACTGGTGTCAGATGAGTGCAAACACACACCCAGCCCCGTGCCTGGCACTCAGCAGACACTCAGGATGGATGTCACCCCTGAGAGTTGGGGGCGGCGCTCTGAGAAGAGGCTGCGGTCATCTGCCTTGTAGACTCTCAGGCACTCGGCAAATCAGCGTGCGTCTTCTATTCCCACGGTGCTGTGGTTAGGCACCATTGCCTCCCCCTTCTCTGGGGCCAGCAGCCCTGAGAGCATGTCAGGGACAGTGAGTGGGAGCCACACCCAAGAGGCTGGTGACCCACCTCCCTGCTGCCGTCACCCCAGCTTACTCCTTGGCCTTCTCACTTCCATCCTCTTCCCTCCAGCACTGTCCTTGCAGTAACCTCGCCCAGGTCCCTCCTGGTTTTACCAACCCCTCTACTGCAGCCATCTGTCAGTTACTAAACTTGGCAGCAGACCTGTTCCCCCAGCTGATAGGATGCAACTATTTTGTCCTTGTTTGTAAAAAGACAGGAGCCTTATCATCAAAACTTTCAGCTCTGGGAGCCCAAACACCCAGGCCCACCTCCTCTGCGGGCAGCAGAGGGCCTGGTCATCATCCCACGTTAGACGAGGCCTGAGACATACAGAAGTGGAGTGCAGCTCCAATGCTTTCTCTTTTGAGCCAGCTTTTCTAGGAAGAAATCTGGACGGTGCCAATACACGCCATGCTATCCCGCAGCCTTTCCATCAGTGTTTACTCCTTGGCAGGGCCTTTCGATGCCTTCCCTCTCCCTTCTCAAGATAAACTCCGACTCCTTGCCGTGACATTCCCAGCCCTCCCCCGTCTGGCTCTTGCCAGGTTCTCTGGCCTAAGCCTCGTTATATCCCTGCCCCACACAACTTAACCCTGAACAGACAACCTTCTTCCCACCAATGGACCTTTGCATCTACTGCTCCTCTGCCCACCCCGTGCCACCTGGCAAACACCTCCCATCTCCCAGTGTTCGAGTACCCGCTGTGGGCCCCCGTCCCACTCCCTTCAGTCTCTGCTTTGCACCTGCAGTGTGATTACCCATGGCCATCGCTACCACCCTGATTTGTTATATATTTGATTTATATTTGTTGCTTCCCTTTAAACCATGAGCTAGTTGAGGCCTAGGGCTGGATCTCTGAGTGTCCTTTGTGCCCTTTTCTACATCTGGAAAATGGGGATTATCTTGTTCATCCCATGGGGCTGTTGTGAGGAACAAATGCCATGTTGGTTCTGGGATTCTAAATCTGAGCTCAGAAAAAGGGGCCTTAAGGTCATACAGCCAGTAAAAAGCAGAAGAGGGCTTTGAGTCTGAGTTTCTCAAGCCTGGACATGTTCTCTTGCCCCACTCAGGAGTGGGAAGTGCTAGAAGGCCAAGCTTGGTGCCTAGAAGAGCACAACACTCTGGGCACCCCACAACCGTTGATGTGCCTTTATAGACGGGAGTGGGGAGGCTCGCTGAAGTGAAGTGGCTTACCCAGGATCACGGTGAATTCCTGGCGGATGTGGCCTGGGCCTCGTCTCTATGACCCTGGTCTTCCTCCTTCCCTATCTCTGTTACTGTCCCTGGAGCCACAATTTGTCCTTTCTCAAGGCAGCTTCAGACTCATCATTCCCCTACTTTGCCAATGAGAGACTGAGGCACAGTCTCCCCGGGGGTGTCTCAGCCCCCTGGAGACAGGCCAGACCACAGTCCCAGAGGGCTGGGCCGGATCCCCTCCCAAGCCCACCTTGTCCTGGAAAGGGCAGCAGGGTCCAGGGCCTAGAAGGACGGCTGAGATACCTTCAGCTCAGTAATGCTTCTTGCGCATTAACTGGCTCAGCGACCTTGAGCAGGGAACAGACATGTGGGGCCTGGTCCTCCCCATCTGCCTGGGAGCACGGTCCTCACAGCCGGGCTGCTGATGCACCTGCTGCTGGGAGCAGAGCAACATCGTGTCATCACAGAACTCTGGAGGGGCGGCTGTAAGGGTGGCAAGACTTTGATTTCCTCAAGGCTCTGCTTGGCAGTCGGATGGCTGATTCTCAGTAACCCCTCGGCTGCCCCAAAGCCCACTCGTGGCCTCTGTAAGGCCAAACTATCCTCTTCCTCCAGCCATGACGTGAAAGGTCAAGGGAGCTCCGGAGCTGCCCTGTAGCAGAGCGTGTGTGAGCACATTCTCTGGAGCCAGCCTGCCTGACACTGAATCCCAGCTCCCCCATGTAGTACGGTGTGACCTTGGGGACATTTCATAACCTCTCTATGCCTCAGTTCCTTTATCTTGAAAGGGGAAGTGACAATAGAAACCCTGCCTCATAGGGTTCTTGTGAAGATTAAATGACATTTAGGACAGTGTCTGGAATACAGGAAGTGCTAAATAAGTGTTCCTGTGGAGCACCTAGTGGGTGTCAGGTACAGTTCCCCTGACGCTACAGGGTCCCCAAACCTGGGTGTGTGGCTTCTGTGCCGTGCACCCCAGCCCACCTCCTTCCATGCTGCTTTCCTGAGAGAGCCGTTAGCGGAACCCGCCTCACTTCTGCACCAGGAGGACTGGGTTGCAGGCCAGAGCTTAGGCCAGGACTAGACCTCAGGTATCTGATTTCTGGTTGGGGGAATGTTCTTTCACTGAAGCTGGGGCTGTTGGGACAACTGTCACTGAAAAGTGCCATTTGCAGAATACTTGTCCTCTGCAGATCCTTTGTAATCCAATCAATCAAATCAGCACTTAGGCCCACCAGTGCAGGCAAGGCACCCAGCCTCTGGAGGGCCGCGTGAGGAGGTAGGCAGAGCCAGGGCCTCAGTGTGAGTCCTACCACTCCACTCCTGGTTGAGACCTTTGGCCAGTCCCCAACTCTCAGGGCCTCTGTGTCTTTACCTGCAGGATGGGGGCAGCAATACAGTCCTCAAGGGGCTGCTGTGGGGTTAAGTGAGCCTTGCTGCCACTTGCCAACGTGCCCACTAGGGCCTAGACAATGGAGACGGAGCTGGCCTTCCCTCAGGGAGCTCACTCCACAGGGTTACCCTGGGCAGATGAGGGGAGGGGCCACACACACACACACACACACACACACACACACACACACACCATGCACTCACAACCACCAGGACCAAGCACAACCGAAGGTTTCCTACAACAAAGTGGTGACCTTTGCCCCTTCCTCCCTCCCCTCCCCCACTGCTTTCCTCCCACCTCTAATCCCTCACCTAATCTCTCTCTTCTCCTCTCTCTCTCTCTCTCCCTCTGTCCCTTACAGCCACCCATTTTAAGTGTTTAACACCAGCCCACTAAGGGGTTGTCATGGGCTTTTCACCTCCCTGAGCTTCTGTCTTTTCATCTGTGAAACGGTCAGGGTGGGAGGCGGAAGGGTAAGAACCATGACTGTGAGCTTCAGGTTCTTCAGGACCAGAATCCCCGTGATTCCATAAATTGAGGCCCTTGGGCTCGGCTCCAGGCAGACAGGGGCCAGGTCAGGGGAAGGCCTACAGTGGCTGTTGTCATGTGACCCCCACTCTGAGTCCAGCAGAGACCCCCAACTGCCTTGCTTAAAGCCCGGGCTCTTCCCACTGCAACATATTGCCTCTTGGTCGAGGCAACAACAATAAACCTCACACAGAACTCTCTGGAGAGAAAATCATGCAGGCATATATGCAAATCGTTCTACAAATAGACTCCTGACTCTCTGTATTGCCTAAATGGAGAAGGCACCACTTTGAAGCCAGAACTGGATCTGAGTCCCACCTAGGCCCTTGTGAGACGTTCAGCAAATGATGTCGCCACCCTGACTTTGTTTTTCTATCTGTACATGGAGCCAGTGAGATGACAGGTCACCCAGCTAATGAACATACATCACTGGTCCATCTTTACTCATTCAAGTCACAATTACCTACTGAGGATGTTCCCTTAGCCTGGCTCTGAGCCACACGCTGACAAGATGGTGACAGAGATGTAGACCTGTCCTTGCCTCCCAAGGTTCACAGTCTGGAGGGAAGAAAGACTTGAACAGCAGATGCAAGCCTCAATCCCCAAGCCCCTGGGCACAGGAAACAGAACTTTCCCTACTTTTCCATAACTGAGCTTACTTTCCATTTTGAGGCCCCATTGTGCCAAGGACCAGAAACTTCTCCATCATTCAGGGATCAGCTTTCCCCAGGATCGTGTCATTTCAGTGAAGAGTTGTGATGCTCTTGGGGACGGTAGACAAATAATGTCATCATCAGTGTCACCACCCATCCACACCGCTTCCCTGGCACCTGCTCATCCTCATGACTTTCTGGGCCTTGGTGGCTGCAGGTCAGTGCTGTGTCAGACCTGGTTCCTGACTGTAAGCCTCTTTCTGTTCTCTGGCCCTCTGCTCTGTCTGCCCCCCCAACCCCACCCTGTCCACCCCCAGGACACCGGGCCCTCTGTTACTCCCTCCTCCCAAACCGCATTCCCTGCTGTAGTCAGGAGAGCCCAGATCTGCCCCTGTACTGGGCAGTGGTCTCCTGTGCCCTTTATATTCTTCAGCTGGCTTGGCAGGTCCCCATCTAGCTGTTCCCCTTCTCTCTCAACATCCTCTTGTCCCCACCCCTTCATGTCCATTTCCCACGTGCCACTTTGCTTCTACCAACTTACTGAGATCCTCACAACGACTTCCACTGAGATCCTCACAACTCACTGAGATCTTCACAACGAGAGGTTAGGCCACACGGCTGTTCAAACCCAGGTAGTCCAGTTGCAGAGTCTGTGCCTTTAATCACGAAGCTATGTCCCCGAATTGAAGAGCTCTTCACTACCAGACGGGCCTTCTTCTTCGTTGCCTTCCAGGCTTTGTGCGGAATCCCCCTTCCTGGAACACCTGCTCTTGGCATCCTTTCGTCGGGCTCACTCCATTCATCCTTCACATCTCCATTCTCCGCAGCCCCTCCCAGGCCCTCTGGGTTCTCCTGGCTCCCTGGGCTGTTGCTCCCTGAGCCAGTTGCTCCAGTGGAAGTTGCTTTCCCACCATAGACATTCTAGGGCAGGAACCACTTACGTATTTCAGAATGCCAGGTGTATGGTGTGGACCTGGCCCTGTGAATGTTTGTAGAAGGAGTGAAGTTTATAGAAGGGGCACCTGGGTGGCTCAGTGGTTGAGTGTCTGCCTTTGGCTCAGGTTGTGATCCCAGGGTCCCAGGATGGAGTCCCGCATCGGGCTTCCCATAGGGAGCCTGCTTCTCCCTCTGCCTGTATCTCTGCCTCTCTCTGTGTCTCTCATGAATAAATAAATAAAATCTTAAAAAAAAACAAAAAAGAATTAACGATTTTCAGTTCCGTTAACCTTATACTCTGTCAAGGTCAAATGAATTCCTGGGGCCAGTCTATCAATGGGCACTTACTAGGCACCTGCTGAACCAAGTACACTGGGAGAAATAACAATGAATACCTAGTTGGGGTTGCCTGGTGACATTCATCATGACCAAGCTGAGGTCAGCCCAGGCAGGGATCTCTCTGACCTGGCTATAGTTTCGGTTCAAAAGAAAGAACCAAGCAAACTTGTTTACCAAAGGAGCAGAGACTGATCTCAGGAGGTTGATTGTGCCTCCTTGCAGGAAGGAGATTATTTTCCTCACTTGATAGATGAAGATCCTACTACTTTGGAGGAGAGGAAGAAAAAGATGGAAGCCCAGACTGCCAGTTTGGAATGTGTCCTTGGGAATTACTGATTTCTTTCCCCTAACTTTAAGGATGGGAGAAGGCTGGAGTCTTTCTAAAGCTCACAGAGTAACTGAGCCACAACTAGAACCCAGGTTCTCGGATGGCTGGTTGGTTGGCTTCTTCAATTCAACACCCTTGTTCCCAAAGCTCATAGCTAGCAAACTTCACAGACCGACTCTGAGTTCCAAATTCCATTCTGCTTTTTCTACCCTCATTGCCTCCCAATCTCCAATCTCAGGGAGTTGATTAAAACACCTTGCAATTTCCCTGTGCTGTGTCAGGCAGTTCAAGTACAGGTGTTCTAACCCAGTCAC
This sequence comes from Canis lupus familiaris, assembly GCF_011100685.1. NCBI lineage: Eukaryota > Metazoa > Chordata > Mammalia > Carnivora > Canidae > Canis > Canis lupus. Next base: position 12,401,564 of record NC_049236.1, read on the forward strand.
ACAGCAGTCTTCCTGACTGGACATTATTATCCCTGTATCAAGATGAGAAAACTGGGCAGAGAAAGCTAATAGATTTTCAGTTTATAACCAATTAGGGTCCAAATGCAGGTGTTCTGCTTCCTCAGTCCGTGTGATGCTTTTGGCCTGTGGCCAGGGGTGGCATTTCCTCTCCACTCTTACTTTCTCCAGCATTTCTCCTCATATTCCTCTCCACTAGCCACCTGCGGCCCCTTCCACACACACACAAAAGCCAAGGCTCTCCTCCCAATTTCCTGATCGGTGGGAATGATTCCTGTTGAACTATATCTGACCTCAAGCCAAGAGATGAGTCTAAAACCTCTGCTCTCCTTGCCCTATGCTCACTATGGGAGAGAGAGCTCTGGATGGCTGCAGCTTCTGGCCTGGCTTTGTCTTCTCTCATCCTTTTATTAGCTGCCTAATTGGCAGCCCAATTAATCTGCTCATCTGTGAAGGAGGATGGATCACAATGAGCTACTCCATTTCCAGAAGCCATTCTCTGCCATTCTCTGAAGCAGCGTGGCCAGGCCCTGAGCGCAGGCTGGCTCCTTGATGGAGGGCTGCCCCGGGAGCTGGGGTCAATTAGTGGACAGATTAAGCAATTATTAGCCCCTAACAAGGGCACCTGGCATCATTACCCTGCCTGTTTACTGGCAAACTGCAGTTTTAATATGAAGACCAACAAATAAATTAGGGCATCTGGTCTACTGCCGCGTTGGTTGAGAAGTAAATGATGTCCAACTGGCTTTCGGCTGCCGATGGATTCTGAGCCCTGGCCTAATGAAAAGCCTGAGATGTCCCTCACTGGTCACAGCAGCTCTGGGATGTGCTGGGGAACCATTTATCATTCCAAGAGCTAAGTGCCTGCTGCCGGCACATGGATTGTTCTTGGTTATCCTGCTGCTTCCTCCTGTCTGTCTGTCAAAACACGCTTATCTTTCAGGGCCAGCTCAAAAGCTTCTTTCTCCTCGATGCCTTTCCTTCTCTCTCCAGCAGGAAAGGAGTTCCCTTCTACACTTAGGGAGGGTTGTGCACCCTCCTACTGCTTTCCAGCATTACAGTTATTTCATGGAATGCCAGAGCTCCATTTTGCCAATTTTTTCCCCAGGTCTCTGCAGGTTGAGGACTCAGGTTGTTTCTTCACCCCCTCTCCTGTCAAGCTATGCAGGCTATTGCCAGAAGGAAGCCAACGAGGGCAGTAATAGGCTCAGATTTGCACTTTAAGAAGATCTCTTTGGCTTCATGTTCCACAAGTGGTCTCAGTCATTCAGGCCAGCTGGGGTGGTGGCCTAGGATAGATAAGCAGCAGAGGGACGGAGACACAGGGCAGCTACACTAGATTCAAGGAAGAGACTTGAGGACTGCCTGTTTGAGAGAGGAGAGTCATGGAGAATTCAACGTTTCTCAGTTTGGTGACCTGGAGGCAAGCGTTGGTGACAGTGAGAAGCAGCAAGGACAACAAGCCCCAGAATCTGTGAACAGAGGGTCTTCCAAGTGGGGAAGGGGCAGAGTTGGGATAGTGAAGAGACCTCCCTCTCCTCAGGTGACTTTAACCGAATTCCTGCTGCTCTCTGCTTTCTGGTGTGACCGTCAGCAACAGGAGGGTTTAGATCCCTTGAGTCCCAATGCCATAGTCATCCAATCCAATGTCCACACTTAGACATTAGAGAATATCTCTTAATTCTTTGTTTGGAGTTTTCCTACCTCTCCCCCATCTCTGTCAAAATCTGGGCCCTCCAAAGTAAAACTGAAATGCTCTTTTCTTAGGCGCCTGCACAGTGCTCTATAGCAGGACATGCACTCTCCCGTCTGCCCGTTGGCTTCAACATTAAGTCTTGAACTGTCTCTTGGAAACAGAGCTATAAGTTGTAAAAGTCACCAGGCAACACCTAATTTATAGCCATATACCCATAGTGGTTGACAACTTAGGCCAAAAATTACCTTTGGAGATTTTACTGCTTCTAAGCTGAGGAAAATGTGCTCCCTCCTCCTCCTTTCCTTTTTTTTTTTTTTTTTTTTTTTAGATGTTTTATTTATTTCCTCATGAGAGACACACAGAGAGAGGCAGAGACACAGGCAGAGGGAGAAGCAGGCTCCCTGCGGGGAGCCCGATGTGGGACTCGATCCCGGGTCTCTGGGATCACACCCTGAGCCAAAGGCAGATGCTCAACCGCTGAGCCACCCAGGCATCCCTGTGCTCCCTCCTTCTTGAAACATTTTGAGGTTAACCCAGATTCTTCTCTTTCCCTAGGGATCATTGACTTCCTCATAAGCCAGCACCCTATTGCCCATGTCCTACGGGAACACCTGGTCTTCAAGATTGCACCAATGCTCAACCCTGATGGAGTCTACCTGGGAAATTACAGGTGAGGGGTAGGGGAGAAAGCTTGGAAGCTAGTAGTCATGGGATGGTGGGATGGAAGCAGGAGAAAAAGGGGATATATTTTTGAGAAAGAATTTTTGTTTTACCCATGAGTTCATTAGAGGAAGTTTCCCCTTGGTTATTGAGAATGTGGCTAACGAGCCTCGGATGTGTCATGCACAGCCAGCTGAAGTAACTTGCTGAGATTTTCTGGTCGGCTCGTTGAACCAGGAATCAGGAGAGCTAGAATCCGTTTCGGCACCTACTTCCCGTGTAACCTCGGGGAATTCACTTTCCAGTCTGATGCTCAGTTTCTCTTGCATAATGAAGGCAATGATCACATACCTGACAGGACACTGGTGAGAATCAAAAGGAATGGTGGAGACGAATGTGCTTTGCAGAGTATCATATGGTGGTTATAGCAATTACTGTTTTGATTCTGTGTTTCTTCTTGGAGATCATTAATGAAGGAGAGTGGCTTCCCAGGTCATCTGAGCAGCATTTCTCTCTGATGTGGACATACAAGCTCGCTCAAGTACTCACTCATGCCCTCAGACCTTGAACTCTCTTTCTCCCAGCTGAGCACCATAATTTATAGCCTAAAATTTCACTGCCCAGTGGATCATCTGCCAATAGAACATTGAGTCCTCTGAGGTAGTGTTATTATTCTTATTTGACAGTTGAGGCAACAGACTTGCCCCAAGTCGCACAGCCAGTGAACGACTAACTAGTTATCTATCTTCACTGCCCACACTGCACATCTTTAGAGTGAATTAGTCCCACAACCTCAAAGTAACATCCAGCACCTTGCAACTTTTGCATGAGAGGCTCTGTGTGAGCTGATGTCTATTTGCCTCATCTCCCACCCTCCGCTCTTAGAACGGTTGCTCTGGCCACTCAAGGTAAAGCTTAGTTCCCTAGGCATGTCCTGTTGGCCTCTGATTCCTTACCTTCCTCAAGGCTGCCCTGTACATAGAACCTGCTATCCCTTCCTTATCTTTCTAACTCTAACTCTTCTTCACAACACAGCTCATGTCTCTTCTGAAAACCCCAAACAGAATTAGTTGCTTCATCCTCTAAGCTCCCACAGGCCTGGTTATTGAACAAGACTTATGCCACTGCATGGACTCCACTGGCCTTCAAGCCCACAGAGAGCAGGGACTGAGCCTTCGTTGTCCTTGTGCCCATGATGCCTGGCAGCAGCGATCAGCCCACAGTAGATGCTTAAAAACTATTTGATGGGGGCACCTAGGTGGCTCAGTGGTTGAGCGTCTGCCTTTAGCTCAGGACAAGATCCCAGAGTCCCGGGATCAAGTCCCACATCAGGCTCCCCGCAGGTAGCTTCTCCTCTGCCTATGTCTCTGCCTCTCTCTGTGTCTCTCATGAATAAATAAGTAAAATATTAAAAAAAAACTATTGATGAGTATGAGTGAAGGGATGACTTTATTGATAAAGTAACTAAGGCCTACACATGAGATAGGATTTAGATAAGGTCAGTGGCACAGATTAGAACCCATATTTTTTAATACTCATCCAGGTCCATTTAAACAGAGTTGGTTTCCAGAAGCATGGCAACTGGGTCCAGAGGGGCTTCCCAATACCTATGGGTATCAGTTAGAGAGAGCCCATGGGATGCATGATGCCTTAATTAAAGACAGTTTTGCTTCCTCTCTTAATTGGCTCAAGCAATGGTTCATTAGTGCTGGCAGGTTTTATGGGTTGCTGCAGGCCTGAGAGCAATGCCTTCCCACCTTCCCTGGACAGAATGCACTGTTAGTGGTAATGGTGGTGGAAAGACCATTTGATTTATGTTAACATTTCTGTTTAATTACAAGAGCGGCAGTGGTCAGAAAGAGGTCAATGCTGTCCACTCTACACACTTATTTATGTCAGCATCTGCTGTCCAGGGATGGCACATTGGAAAGAGGTCTATGACCTTGACCAAAATGTCTCCCCTCTCTGGGCTTCCGCTGGCCACTGGGGTGGTGATGCTTTCTATATGTTTTCAAGCTCCTGATTTTCTCATTTGGGGATTTTAGGGTAAAAGAGCTCCAACCCTCAGAAGTGGTTCTCTACTAAGTTTAAACCCTCAACGTTTTCCTAGTGCGAATATGTGTTTCTCATTATAAGAGCTGGAGACAAATCTCTAACCACAGGCATTAATCCTGTTGCTAAAACAGCTCTGAATTGCAACAAAGGGCCTATCAATCATGAGAATTCACTACTAAAGATTTGGAGAAGCTGAAAAATAATAATAAAAACTCAGGATTGAGAGCTTCAAGGTGCCCTAGACGTGCTCCAGGCCAGTCCTCCCTGGCTACAGCAGTGTGTCCCACTGCCTGAGGGCACTTGCCTAGGCATGGCAGGGGAGAAAGGAGTCTGGGAAACACAGAGTTAAGCAAAATTTAATGTGTTCTTTTACAATAAGATCTTTCAGTTCTGAATATGCTAATCACCAGGAATCTCAAGAGGGTGATATAGTACCCCGTGCTGCCCAAAGATGAGTCAAGGAACCCTTTCCCTGTACAGCTTGGTTCCCCCTCCATCCCTCACCTCCTCCAACTGCCACCAACCTCAGTCCCCAGGGTATCAGAGGAGTTTATTAAACTCATCTGGGGAGATACCACTCCAGGAGTTCTGTGCCCGCCCGGTGCCATGCCAAGCACTCATACACTTATCTTATTTAATCCTTGAGCAAGTTTGTGAAGGAGGGTGTTCACTGAGATTCCTCTGCTTGCAAATAATGAGAATCTACTCCGATTAGCAAGGAAGGGAGTTGGGGAGGGAGGGAAGGATGCTCGTCAGAAGTCTAGGGCAGGAAACAGAGCTGGAGCTAGGAGGAATGCATGGCAGTGCTAGAATCAGGCTGGCACGCACACCGGCGCGTTGCCAACTCGCTCCCGCTCTTTCACTGCCAACATCCCCGACGGTGTGCAGTCTCCCAGTCCTCAGGGCAGCCAGACGGTCTGCCTCGGGTCGTGTGGCCTGCGAGGAGCAGCCAGGGCCACGGGTCTGCAGTCCTCCCTGGGGCCTGCGCTGCCACGCCAGCCCTGGTGCGGAGGACAAGACACGGGCCTGCCCTCCTGCCCTCCTCCTCCTCCCTCCCTTTTCTTTTTCTACACTAAGGAGACGTGCAACCCAATCTAGGAAGGAAAGGCAGGAGATTTCCGAGGTTTAATCATGTGATTTATATTTAATAAGACAAGTCCCTCTACATAGAGCAAATAGCATTTAAGTGCAGCTGACGGCAGTGCAGCGCTGCAGATGATGTTCTTGACGTGGGGGGCCGCAGCATTTGCTGACCAGCCAGCGGCTCTGCTCCTGGACGCAACCTCTGGGGGCCCTGGGGGGCCCTCTGCAGCTTCCCAGCACCGCCAGTGCACCCCACGGGCGCCCCCACATCCTTAGAGGACGTAACTATACACAGCAATGATGCAGTGGCCTGTAATCATGACACCTGGCAGCTGGACGCTCTGGCTCACTGTCCCCCCCAGTGACACGGGCCTTTTTTTCTGCTCAATCTGAGGCTTATGGCCAGCTCCTGGGAAGACCTTCTCAGAGCCGCGGGGAGGAGAAGGTGGCCTCCCACTGCGCTGTCCCCAGGCATGGGCACCACCCTTCCACCGCCCTGCCCAGCTCTGGCCATCGTGTGTGTATTTACGTAACTACTTGTTACATCATAACATCATCATAAAGATGTTATCATTATGATGATTATGTTATCATCATCATCATAAATGATGACGGCCTCCATCTCAGACAGCAGACTCGTGAAGTCAGGCCTTTGTCCATCGCTGTCCCCAAAGCCCAGAGTGCCCAGCATGGAACGGGCCTTAGATATGTTTTTCCTGGATGGAGAAGTAAATTCAGCTACAATCTCCAGTGTGGGGGGGCTCTGGCCAGATGCCTCCCCTCCTCAACTCTTTTACTCATACCCACATGGCCGCCTAAGCCCGCTCATCTTGATCTTACGCTGGTGGGGCACAAATACGACGATGAGCACCATTACCATTTAGCGCACTCTGGCTTCGCAGCCACATGTTGCTACCATCTAGGACATTATACTTCTAAAGCCTCTTAAAAGGCACATTTGATCTTTACAACAACTCTTCGAGAAAGGGAAGTTAGTTTTTATTATATCCATTTTAGCCTAGGGGAAACTGAGGCTGTGAAGGTGGAGACATGTTCAAAGTCACATGGTGTATCCAGGACTCTCTGGATTCCTGACATGGCCTTTGCCTTACAAGTTGGAGGTAGAAGCAGAGAACTGGTGCTCTACCCTTCCCCACTCTCCTGAGCCTTCTTGTCCTTGGGCGAGACACTTCTCTCCCATGGCCTCAGTTCCTCTCCTTCCCTCATGGAGGAGGAATATGAGGTGGAAGGCATCTTCCATCATTTATTAGTAACACTGGGGCAAGGCTCTGTCAAAAATGGTACGGCTACACCAAGGATGGATGAACTTGCAGACATTATACTATGTGAAATAGGCCAGTCACAAATAGACAAATACTGTATGATTCCACTTATATGAAGTACTTAGAATAGTCAAAATCACAGAGATAGAAAGTAGAATCACTCGTTACTGATGTAGGAAGCATGTTAGGGTTTGAAGTCAATGGCCAAGAAGGAATTCTTGAGGCATCTTTGATGCAATAAGGTGACTTTATTAAAGCATGGAGAAAGGACCTGTGGGCAGAAAGAGCTGCACTGGGGTCATGAGCAGTGGCCCATTATACACTTCCAAGTGGGGAGGGGATAGGGTAAGTCTGTAAGGAATCTGGAAGCAAGGTTTTCAGGACTTTGAGGGGGCTAGCTATTTTGGGAACAGATAATTTATTGCCATCTAATAAAAACTTAGTCATGAAGCCCTGCAGATGTGCATCGGTGGGTCATATGCTTGGGAGATGATCGCCAACATGTATCTTGGGGGGTAGAGATAAAGGAAGTTTACAAAGGAATTTTTCTATGTTAAAGTAGACTTACAGGGTCCCGGAGGGTCGGGCTAAGATTGCCTTTTGCCCTCAGCAAAGTGTTAACATCAAGGTAGCTGAGTTCCTAGAGGAAGGTCACTTTGCCTGTTTTAAGGACTTGTCAATGGGCTGTAAGTAGTAAGGAAATTTAATTTTTCTTTTGCCCTTGTCTTCTGTATCAGTCACCAAGGGCTAGAGGGAAGGGGGGCATGGGGACACAGGGTTTAATGGGTATAGAGTTTCAGGTTTATAAGACAAAAAGAATTTTGGAGATGGATAGTAGAGATGCTAGCATGGCATTAAGAATGTACTTAGTACCACTGAACTTAAAAATACACTTAAAAATGATTAAGAGGGTAAATTTTATGTGTATGTCACCTTAATAAAAAAAAAAAAAAGTAGGAACGGTACCACTACTGACACCACGTGAGCATCTCCAGAGGGTTCTGAGGCATCTGAAGCCTAGACGTCTTGAGGGATGAATCCTGTAATTTCAGGTGTTACAGAGCCAGGAAGCTGCAGGGCGGCTCCCAGTTGGAAGGCCATCGGGGTAGGGATGAGAGGCCGAGTCGGTCTGCAGCGGAGTCAATTCAGGGGGGTGGCAATTCTCAACGTCCTGCCTCAGACGTGGCTGCCAACACATGTGGCAGCACTTGCGCCCTGTCTCTGCCTCCTCCTCCTCCTCCACCTCTCCCTCCGCTCCCTCCTGTCCCCAGTGCACTGACTTCTTCTTCGGAGCATGTGTAATGCACGAGTTGCCTTGCATTTGAAAAACAGACTCTCCATCTCCATATGACAATATGAAATTCTGTGTTGGGTTTGCATTTCTTAATTAGGTGCTTGTCATTGTGTATTCCATAGAGCCACGTATAAGTAAACAGTCATAGACCTTTGAATAAATTTATTGGTTTTATTTATGTTTCTGGGCATAAAAATCTATAATTACCAGGTACAGCCTCAGTATAACTGGTATTTAATGACAATTACTTTTTGTTACCATAGAAATGAGTCCAAAGTAGTTACCCATAATTTCTCATTTCCCAAACCTCACACATGCTGAATTGCAATATTACCATAGTAATTGCCTATTAGTCATCATAAAATACGCAGTTACCCCCAAAGATAGCAGGATGCTGTGAAATTTCTCATCTTCAGAAAACCTCCGTGCTTCTCGGGAGCGGGGAGGTGGGGGAGACCAATAGACCCCTCGGGGTGGTGCAGAAATGATTCAGCTTTATAGCGTGGCGCCGCAGACCCGCGGTGGAAATGCACACCCCTCCCGCGTGCGGACCCACACCACATCGTGTCTCCGGGCCCTGGTGCTCCTCACGTAGCCAAGGATGCTCCGGTGCCGTAAATCCAATTTAACTAAGGTTTATTGAGGGCCTGCTGAGTGTCAGGCCCTGTGCTGGGCCTTAGGGAAGCAGATGGAAATCAGCAGCCTTTGCCAATAAGAAGCCCAGTGTTTGCACTGGAGGAGCGTGCGTGTGATGCCGCAGAGGCCCAGCTAATGGAGCTAATGCCTAAGTGCCTCCTAACTATGCATTAGACATAGCATCTCATTTAACGCTCGCAACAGCCCGGGCGGGGCGGGGGTGGGGGGCAGCAGTAGAGCCCTGTCTTTCTCATGTGAAAAATGTTTACGTTATAGAACTTAAAACACTGGAACTGAAGAACACGGTAGGACGCTATTTAATCAATACATGAGGAACTACTGAAATCCCTAAGAAAACCTTGAATAAAGTATTAAAAAAATAAAGGACATCTAAAGTTAATTCACAAGGACATTTTTAGAAAGTGGCCAAAAACTAGAGGAGAAAGGATTTTACACAATTCCAGTGAAAATGTAATTTCAAAATGACACTTTTAAGGATTTGTATTAAGTGTGGTTGATACACAGTATTATATCAGTTTCCGCGATTTGACGATTTTTTTTTTTTATGATAGTCACAGAGAGAGAGAGAGAGAGGCAGAGACATAGGCAGAGGGAGAAGCAGGCTCCACGCACCGGGAGCCCGACGTGGGATTCGATCCCGGGTCTCCAGGATCGCGCCCTGGGCCAAAGGCAGGCGCCAAACCGCTGTGCCACCCAGGGATCCCCGATTTGACGATTCTGTACATTACTCAGTGCTCAGTTTAACTGTAGTCACCGTCTACCCACATGCGTTATTACAAATTATTAACTATATTCCCTAGTCTGTCCTTTTCATGTCCAGGACTTATTTATTTTATAGCTGGCATCTTGTTCCCCTCAATCCCCTTCACCTATCTTGCCCATGCCCTACCCCGGCAACTACCAATTGGTTCTCTGTATTTATGAGTCTATTTCTTTAGCCCCGTTTTCAATACAGAAGGAAGTTGAAGCACAGAGGCAGCAAGGTGCTTGCCTCGGGTCCCCCGGCAGGAAGGGTCAGAGCAGGCTTACGAATCCAGGCAGGCTGACCGACCCTAGCCTACTGTGGATTTCACCTCCTGCTACCTTGTGTCCAGGAATCAAGCAGGGCTTCCCTCTGTCCAGCAGTGATGAGGGTTTTTGAAGGATGGAAGACATATAGGAATCCACCAGCCACAGACAGGAGATGAGAGATGGGCACCACCGAATGTCATTAAGCATGGCAGAGGGTGATGCCAGGCAAGGTGTTTCCAACACACATGCGTGTGCACGGGCGTCCTAACTGGCTGACCTTGCCCACCCCAACCTCCAAAGGAGGAAACATTTTAAACTTTCCAACGTAGGATAGAACATGAAGTCAGCTATGTAAAATGTAAAATGCATGTCAATATTCTGTTTGTTCTTTGATGGCATAAAAACTGCACTTTTCCTCAAGCTCAAAGGGGAAACCAAAGGCCCCCTGCAAGGATCGCGTCACCAAGAGGTCTGACCAACTCATTGTGCCTCCTTCCCACCCCACCACCCACCCCCTCCCCACTCGCTGCCCCTGTCATGGTGCCGTCGGCCTTGGAGTGCTCCACCCAGGGCAGGGATGCCCTCAGCAGTGTCCCTGAGTGATGGCTGGGCCCCACTCTTCCTGTCCACCTTCAGGCCTGGGTGGCTGCCTCCCTTCTAAAGCGTCACCGAGCTGCCAGCTTGGACTGTCAGAAAGTGTTGAGACTCAGGCTAAATCTGCCAGCCCATCCCTCCTGCCTCACCCCTGAAGGATTATCAGGTTTTAGTCTATCTTCTACGTGGTGGCCCTTCAGCTGTCCGAAGACCGCGTGCCCCCCTACTTCCCCACGCTCCACTCCAACCACTGCCGGCTCCTGTTCTCCTGGCTGGACATCCCCCAAGGCCTTATAACTTTTCACACGCAATCTGGAATCCATTCCCCTCCCCGTCCTTCCTGCTGTCCTCTGAACATGCTCCACAGGTTTGTCATTGTCTGCCTTTGAGGCCTAGTGTCCAGGACTGAACAGTTATAATGATGATGACAACGATGGTGACGATGGTCATGATGAATGGCTGCCATCTATCGAACCTCTGGGGCCTGCTACTGTTCTAGGCATTTTGCCTGGGTAGTTCCATTTAATTCCCAGAACAACTCTATCATTATTCTCATTTTACAGGTGAGGAAACTGAGGCATAGAGAGATTAGGAAAGTCTCTTAAGTTCATAGAGCCAGCTAATGGAGTAGAAGGAGTAGGAAGGGGCCATCGCAAGGGAACATACCTCTGATACAGCCCGCACGCACATTGCTTCCTGACATTGAGCTCTCCTCAACCTACCTCTTTGCATTTCTGCTAAGTGACAACTCCCCTGTCTTTTCCTGGAGCCTTACAAGAAGCCTGTGGCATATAGGCAGGGTAGGAGCCACTCTGTCTCTGAACAAAGAGGAGACAAAGCCACAGAGAGGCTAAGTAACTCACTCAAGGTCACACAGTGAGTGAGCCACAGAGTCAAGATGAAGTGCAAGTGACAAGAGGGGCCAGACAGGCCTCACCTCCCAGAAACACTCTCCGGCTTTATGTAACCCGAGCAATGTTTCTAAGGAGGCTGAAAGGACATTGGGGCTGGCAGTGTAATCAGGTGTCTAACCCACAAGTGCACACCGCCAAAACCAATTATTCAAATGAGCTTCCCAGCCAGGTTCCACAGAAGAGTCCAGATGGCTAGATGTCTGTGGAAGCAGCCCCCCATCTCTGTCCCTGCAAGCAGCTGAATAGCATTTCAAAGTTAGAGTTGATAGCAAGTTGATTTTAATAATTGATTCTACAGCAAAGACAGGCCTCTGAGGAGCCAGTAACCCAGAATGAGTGGCTGGGGAGTCTGGAAGAGCAAAACAATAGAACCAAGAACCTTGTCACTTGGGGTCTTAGTTCCTAAACCACCGCTCGCATGGTATTTGTTCTCTATGTCACATCCTCCTCTGGCTCCCTGCGGGCCATCAGCAAGAACCAAACTCTGCAGCCTGGTGTTCAAGCACGCGCAGTGTCCAGGAACTTCCTTCTCAGGCTCCTGTCCCGCTGTCCCCCTTGCTCTTGCACTAACACCCTCCATCTGCTCCTCTTGCCTTCCTACACTCCTTTGTAGGGGCCTAGACCTGCCCACTCTTGCTCACACCTGTGCCTTTGCTGGCACTCGTACTCTGCTTAAGAAGCCTTTCAACTCAATCCTTTCTTCCCCCTCCTCTTTCACCCTATGCCTCCCTCCTCCCCTACTGCTCTCCTGCCGACATTCCCTCAGCACACACACGTACTGTGCAGGGGAATGGAGGTGGGCCTGGCCCTGGGCTTGCCCTCAAGGAGGACGTGTTGTGTGAGGTGAGCCTTGACGGGGAGGGGGAAGAGATTGGCAGCTCGTTCTAAAACAAAGGAATAATGTTAAATAACAGCAGTGTTGGTAACAGTACAACAGGAGGTTCCTCCTAACAGCCCCATGATCCTGTGAGGTGGGTATTATCCTCATATTACAGACAAGGAAGGATGCACATAGCGAGGAAGGTCCCACGATAGTAGGAGAGCCAGACGTCAACCCCAGGTTGCCACCTGGCAGCCCCAGTGCCTCGCCTTGGCCTTGCTGCTGGGCCCCGAGGGCCCAGAAAGCCTTGGAGAACGCCAAGTGGTCTGACGTGGCCTGGGTGCACGGTCACAGCCACAGACCCCGGTGTAGGGTCACACACGACACAAAGGCACCAGCTAGGAGAGGGCGGGTGGAGGTTGGCAGGCAGCCCAGGCCTGATCAGCCTTGTGACTTGGAGGAGTTACATCAGCCCCCAGGAGGGGGCATCTTCTTGCAATTAGTTCATAGGACGGAAAATGCGTGAGCCTTGCCTGGTATACCGGTTAGGGATACCGCTGAAGAAGCTGGAGGATTATGTGGGGACCAGTGTGTGGAAGACCTTGACAGTCCTGCCAAGATGAAACCATGAGACCAGTTAACATAGGTGCCGCGCTGCTCTCAAGCTAGGCAGTGTCTCCAATATTTTCCGTGGCTTATCTCAATGAATCCTCCGAACCGCCCTCCAAGGTGAGCAAGAGCCACATTGCCCAGATGAGGGCTGAGGCACAGAGAGGCCACACAGCTAACCTGTGGCTGAAGCCAACATCTCGTCCAGGCAGTGTCCACGCTGCCATCTACGCTCCAGAGTCCACCCTCCATCTAAGCCACTTTTCAGGCTTAGACCAAGTGGGGAGGGATCTCACCTACTCCCAGAGCTTGTGAGGACCTAAAGGACTTTTCTCCTCTTTTGTGTTTCCTTTGTCCTTTCTCACTGAAGTTGGAATAGATGATTCCTAGCTGCAAGGGCCAGTGCACTTTAGAAAATGTTCCTGCTTGGGCCTTGCTAATGGTTTTTTTTTTACTCCTTGTCAGTGTTCTTACAGAGGGAAAAATAATCTGTTGGTCCTGGAATGAACTTCCAACTTTACCCTTACATAGCTCTGTGACCTTGGCCTCCATTTCCTGGTCTTTGAGATGTGGGCATTGGGTTTTATGAAATGTTGGGTCATTTAAGTTGGTGACTCTCTGAATTGTTCTAAGTCACAATGTAGAAATCCCCCCCAAGCCTGGTGTTGCTTCCAAGAAGGAGACAGGAGGGAAGGAGACTGAAACCCCAGAGCACATATTCTCCATGGGAAGGGAGAGGGCTCTCCAACAAAACTTCTCTTTGTTCACTAGTGATAAGTTCTGGAAGGAAAGGCCCAGGAATTATTAGGTTACAGATGATCCCTTTTCTGGTGTGATCTGAGTACACCCTTCCCCCAACCCACCACCTGGCCAGAAGGGCCACCATTACCGGGTAGAGATCTTGCTGACCCTTGGAGGTAGGAGGGCCTACCTCGTTCTGCTTCTGCTATGGACCTTGGGAATGTCCAGGGCGGCCTTACATGCACATGCAGTTTGTGCACTGCCCCCAAGGCTCCTGATCAAGGGGCCAGACTGGCTGTGACTGCCCCCAACCCCACGTCTGCCAGAGCAAGTGTACTTCACCACTCAGAAGGGGTACCTGATTGTCAGCTTGGAAGGGGCCATCTTTTGTCCTTTGCATAAAGATACTTTTCATCTTAGCCCCCATTTGAGACCCAGTTTCCCCATTTATTTCTTTTAATATGTGATTATTAGAGAGAGCATGAGCAGGGGACAGGGCAGAGGGACAAGCAGACACCCCACACACACACACACTCAGCGGAGAGCCTGATGCAGGGCTCAATCCCAGGACCCTGAGATCATGACTTGAGCCAAAGTCAGATACTTAATTGACCAAGGCATCCAAGTGCCTCTCAGCTTTCCCACTTAAAAATTAAGGGTGTTGCATATACCCTTCACCTCACATGAGTCCCCTCAATTGGATGCTGACCTGACTCCCAGAACTGCTAAGAGAGAATAGAGTGACAGCTAAGAACATGGGCGTTAGAGCCCATGGGTTCAAGTCTTGCTTCTCTCACTTGTCCTTGCTGGGTTACAGGCAAATTACTAAAGCTTTCTGAGCTTCTCTTTTATACAGTCTAATGGAGAGCTGGCTATGTGTCTGACACTGTACCAGCATGGAAGACTCAATGACAAATGAAATAGATTCAGATCCTGCCCTCCTGGTGCTTTCAGATCTTTGAGAAAAACACACAAATTTGCCCAAGGTCACAAAACTACTCAGTGATAGATCTGGGACTCAAACCCAAGTCTTTGTGACTTGGAACCTATAGTCTTATCTTTTTTTTTTTTTTTAAGATTTATTTATCTATTTCAGAGAGAGAGAGAAAGAGCACAAGCAGAAGGAGCAGAGGGAGAGAGAGAATCCCAAGCAGACTCCACACTGAGTGTGGAGCCCAAAGCAGAGCTCAACCTCGTGGCCCTGAGACCATGACCTGGGTGGAAACCATGAGCCAGATGCTCAACCAACTGAGCCACCCAGGCACCCTGCTATGTTCTTACCCATTCTCTTTGCCTTTACAGCCCAGGTCACATCCTTGTGATAATCTAAGAGGAAATGTAAGGGAAAAGCTTTAAATATCCTGATGGTGGTGATGGGGAACAGATGTGTTGTACTTATCCCTCTATTCGGGACAAAGGACACTGCCCACCACCCTCCATCTCCACCATAGTAGAGCCCACCCCACCTGCTAAGCATTTTGCAGGAGCTATTGATGACAGACTGTCTGGCTTCTGACACTAGCTAATCAATAGAGCTAGAAGGTGCCTCAGGCCAAGGGCAATTGAATCCCAACCTTTTAGTGGCATTAAATGAAGCAATATTTATTTTGCTTTTGGTGCAAATATACTTAATCCAATCTAGCTTATTGGTAATGCTGAAAAACTGCTGCGTTTGAGAGACAATTGCATGTGTGCCTCATATATCTCTGCCTGTCAATGCCACTCTTCCAGGAGCACACAGCCCCACAGTGCTCAGATGAGATTGAGCTGGAGCCACCAAGCTGTCTTTTTCTCTATCCATTAGAGGAGATGAAAAGGAAATCATAAGGAGGGGAATTAAAATCATAGCTCTCATTCTAGCTGCCATTATTGCAACAAGGATGGGCATGATGCCCTTCACAAGATGGAGCTATTTATTTGTCATTTGAGTAATGTTCTCTGGAGCCATTGTATCTCTGCCATTGGGCAGAGGAGGAAGAGATCAGTAAAGAAAGAGCAGACAGGAGTAGCTTGGGATCGCTTTCATAGGTGATACAACCTCACCATGGCTGGGAGGACCTCAAAAAAAAAAAAAATCACTGGAGACCATCCTGGCATCAATAAAATCTTGGTTCAAATCCCTGATCTGTATCCTAGTAGTTGTCAAGTGACATTTTAAAGGTCAAGTCTCTCTTGGATTTTATTTGTTCATTTATAAAATGAGGATTAATAATAACTACCTTATTTGGTTATTGTGAAAGTGTCTAGCATGTAACAGGTACTTAAATATTTTTCAAAAAACATATTCAAGTAATTACCTAAGCTTTGTTTGCACATCTTCAGGGTATTTGTTCATACACTTGTTCATTTACTCATGTATTCAATAGATATAATGAACCTTCTCTGCACCTGGTAGTAGATAAGTTGGAATAGAGGTGGGCAAGATGACACAAATATATTTCTTGCCCCCACTGGGCTCAGAGTTTAGAAGAAGAAACAAAGATAGTCAATAGTATTTCTAATTCAAGAGAATGAAAGTATATATTATGTAGTTACATATAAATTTGACTTCCGTAAAATTGGATTTTCTAGAATGATCCTAATGTCGAATACTGGGTCTCGTTTTAACCGTAACAAGCTCCATTCATGTCAGAACACAGGTCCTGACTTTGAGCTCAAGCAGAAATTTCATCTCAAAAATAAATAACAGGATAGAAGAGCACCAAGGAGACAGAGACGCAGAGCAGAGACCTAGGGTTTCACACTCAGTGACTCTAAACTGGCAATCATAATATGAGAGCCTGGCATCTGGAGGTCACCTTGTTCATTCCTCTGTCTTTAGGCAGATGATTTGGGTCCTGAAAACATTGAAGAAAAAGAGCTACGTGAGCCTTGCCCTCCTGGTGCTTATAGCCTAGTTAGGGACACAAGCATAATACACTTGTGGCCTGTTAGAAATATGTGTTCCAACCATTCTCATTTTGCTGACCCTGAACATGCCACAGACTCTGCCTGGAATGCCCTCTGAGGCCTTGACTTTTGGTAAATTCCCATCCCTTCTTCAAAGTTCAGAGCAACTTGAGAACCCCTAGAGGCAGAGATTAGGTCCCACACAAATCTCAAATGTTGAAAAATGCATGCATTAATGTTAAAGTATTAGCATCCCTTGACTATTTGGTGTTTCTTTTTACGACTACCAATCCTTTCCCTAGAATATTTTGTTTTCTTGGTATTTTAACTTTATTGGAAATATGTACTTCCTCCAAGTCCCTGCTTTTGGGGATAAAGCCCAATTATTGATCCTTTAAAATCATATAATGATATTCATTGCAGCATTATTTACAATAACCAGGATATGGAAGCAGCCCATGTGCCCATTAAAAGATGGATAAAGAAGATGTGGTGTATATATACACAACGGAATATTATTCAGCCATAAAAAAGGGTGAAATCTTTGCATCCATGTGGATGGATGTGGCAAATGGAAACATGGATGGAGTAAGAGAGTATAATGCCAAGCAAAATAAGTGGGAGAAAACAAATACCATATGACTTCACTTATATGTGGAATTTAGGAAACAAAACAAACAAGCAAAGGGAAAAAAGAGAGACAAACCAAGAAACAGACTCTTAACTATAGAGAACAAGAGGGCAAGTGGGTAGGCGATGGTCAAATAGGTAAAGGGGGTTAAAGAATGCACTTTTTGTGATGAGCACCGGGTAATGTATGGGATTATTGAATCATTATGTTGTACACCTGACATTAATAAAACACTGAATGTTAACTGACTGGAATTAAAATACTTAAAAAATAAAAAAAACAACAAGGGCAGCCTGGGTGGCTCAGCAGTTTAGCGCCGCCTTCAGCCCAGGGCATGACCCTGGAGACCCGGGATCAAGTCCCACGTCAGGCTCCCTACATGGAGCCTGCTTCTCCCTCTGCCCCTCTCTCTCATTCTCTCTCTCTTTCTGTCTCTCTGTGTCTCTCATGAATAAATAAATAAAATTTTAAAAAACACAAAAACAACAACAACATATAATGTGAGAGCTGGAAGAGACCGCCCTGAGTGAAATACAACCCCCTTATTTTGCAAAGAAGAGCATGGAGTCCAGGGAGGGGAAGTGACTGTCTCAAGATGAGTTAGACATTAGAGGCAAGGCCTGTTCCCCTGCCCCTACCCAGGCAGGGCTCCTGCATCTTTACTAAGGTTTTTCTTTAGTAAATACCCACCTACTGATGGACTGTTACTATTAGAAGTGTTCTTTTAAAAATTAGCTCAAAAAATACCCAGCACAGATACTCACTCACTGAAGAGTCTCACCAATCCTTTAGTTTCTAAAGAGTTCCAGGATTCTTTGAGGGTTGAGTGGCCTTTGAGTGACCAGCCACACTATTTTTATCAGTAGGCTGGATCAAGGTGTTGACCTTTCAGAATCTTTCACCTATAACACCTTCTCTTAGATTTTGAATCTCACTTTTCTGAATGAAAGAGGCTTCCTGGAAGCAGCATGACAAAATGGGAAGACGGAGGGCCCCAGGGCCAATTCACTTGGATTCTAGTTTGGGCCCTGTAGAGCCGATTAGATGACCTTGAAGGAATGGCTTACCTTCTCTGGCTTTCACTGCTTCCACTTGAAAAATGGAATCCACTTGTGGGCCTGGATGGTTGTAAGAACTATGTCATGAGGTTGGAAAATTCTTGGGAAAGAATGAAATGTTCATTCCACAACGAATTCCTCAATGTCTACAATAGTCCAGACTCTTTGTCAAGCACAAGAATACAAACATGAATATCATCCTCACCCTTGAGGAATTCATGGTCCAGTGGGGAAGACAGACTCCATCACTACCATATCTTGTACTGTAGCTCCTCTGATGGGCTGGGTGGGAGGCAAGGCAGCAGGGAGCAATGGATGGCCATGGTTGCAGAGGAAAAGTACCTGTCTTTTACATTTGCAGAGAGTAAGTCAGCAAGCCTTCCGGGAGGAGGTGATATTTAGATTTAGGCAATTTCAACAATACCAGAATCCTCACCACTGCTGCTGTCATCACTGGCTGCCATTTACTCAATATTCATTCTGTTCTGAGGATTCTGCTGAGCCATTATTAGTTCCTGTTCACAATCTGGAAAGTCAAGATTGTTATTCTCATTTTACACATGATAAGACAGAAACCCAAAGGGGTTTTTAGATGCTAGTGAAAGCTGGAAGAGTTCTGTGGGCATAGCACTCAGACCAATGGTTTCACTTACTTGGTGAAAAAAAGCCACTGGAAGTGGACAGTATCAGGGCCTGCTGGAGTTTAGTATAAATTAGCCTATAAAGCTATAGGGTTAGGGATGTTTTCTGTTACTGAAACAAGGACTAATTCCAGCCACTTAAGCAAAAAGGGAATTTATAGGAAGGGCCACATGTGGAAAACAAACAATTAACAGAGTAGCTCTGGAGAACAGAAAATTGGCTGTTGGCAGGAATAATCTACCTCTGCTCCATGGAAGCACCGCCATACACCTGACTCCCAGCCTTGCCTCACCTAGTCCAAGTTTAAGTCCTGGAGAGAAGTGGCTATTGCCTGAGTATGGTTTCTTATTGCTTCCCTGGCTGGCGAACCACACAGAGGGGGCATCTGGCCCATATGTATCCTGTGGGAGGAGAAGAGCCACTACCATAGTTTCATCATCTATGATGCAGGAGCAAATTCCCCAACCCTGTCCCATCTAATCACAGGGTTAGATGCTGGGCATTCCCCAAATAAAATGGGTAAATGCCTACACCCTTAGGAGAGAGAAGACAATGGTTATGCACAGATCTGCCTGACTCCCAGACAGGAAAATAGAGGATATCCCTGCCCCCTGCTGTCTGCTGCCCACCCAGCCCCTTGTGGACTGCAGATTTATTATTCTATATCACTCCTATAGGATGTAACATAAAACAGTAATAAAAAGCTCCATAGAACAACCACATAATATTTTTAAGTTGCTATTAGGTGCTAGATCCTATACTGAATTAAGTTCATTACACCTGTTTAGCTCATTTAATCCTTACAACATTGTCCTGAATTATAAATGGACATAAGCCTGTGAGCATATCTTCTTTCTCCTGTTAGACTATGTTTCTTGGAGGCCAGGAATGCAATCTGCGTGTGTACCAATCCTGACATCACCTCTTTTCTCAAGCAATTTGTTTGTAACTTCACTATGCTTCAGTTTTCACATCTGCAAAATGGGAACAGTAATAGCACTGCCCTCACAACGTTAACTTAGATCAAGTACTTTGTGCTTGGTAAAGTACTTAGTTCTCAAGACAGAGTACTGTCAGCAAATGTTCTGTTGATTGTGTTCCCTTGATTGTGATGGTGATGCTGTGACCCATGTGTAGGGCTATCTCTGTTCTCAATCTGTAAGCAATGAGAAGCAAACATCAGCACTGGTTGATCTAATCACAGCAAAGGCAAAGACAAAATAATAAAACTTTCTGCCAGCCATTCAAATCCCTTCACATTTCACCTCCACCTCCTTTCACAGCTTCACCATTACCACCTCCTCACTACATACTCTATGACTCAGTCAAATCAAATTGTCCACCATTCCCCCAATATCCTGGGTGGATTCATGTTCCTTTCTTTGCTTATACTTTTCCTTCTGCCCCCAACACCTGGAAAAATTCTATTCATTCAACAAGACCCAACTCATTGAGGCTTCTCCTCAATGAAACCTTTTCCTGTGTGCCCCCATGAAACATCAGTTATTCTCCTACAAGATTCCCACAATGCTTATTTTAAGCACAAGGGGAAATTATTATTATTTACCCCCCCCCATACCCACCCTAACCATCTTGAAGGAGAGGTGGATTCCCAGTAGAGTCCTTTATTTTTCTGAGTAGGGATGGGAATATGAATTTAATAAGTTGAGAAGGGGTTAAATTGTATTGCTTAAGGAAAGAAAGGAGCTTGGAAGATGA
The DNA here is from genome assembly GCF_011100685.1 of Canis lupus familiaris. Classification (NCBI taxonomy): domain Eukaryota; kingdom Metazoa; phylum Chordata; class Mammalia; order Carnivora; family Canidae; genus Canis; species Canis lupus. The sequence goes on from NC_049236.1 coordinate 12,421,938, forward strand.
AATGGGGGTGTAAAAAAGTGAGGCAGAGGGATAGAGAAGAAAAGGGAGGACAATTTGGGCACAGAAAGCAGAGAGAAAGGGTATGGCCCCCATCAGTTTTGAATCTGCTTAAAAATCTGCAAGGAACAGACTTATATGGGTGACTGAAAGTCATAGATGAATCTTGATCAGGAAAGCAAGATAGGAAAACCTGAGTGGGACACATTCTAGGGATTAGAAAAGGATGGATTAGAGAGAAGGAAAGTGATCATTTGAGTTGTGAGCAAGCACAGGGTTTCGGGAAATTATACCTCAGCCTGGCCTGGCCTAGAGAGTACGTGTAGGGTGTGTAGGTACTGCCACCCAGCAGGTGGCGGCATGGGGACCTGGAAGTGACATCTCTTCCCAGGTATAAGCAGGGCTTTGAGTAGATCTGAAGTAAGAAAAGGAAGGACAGGAGGAGAACCAGGAGTCATGATTGCAGTTGCCCTAATGAAGTTCTTTAATGTGTTCAAGGGAGAGTACAGAGAAGGTGGTCAGGGTAGCCTCCACTGAGCAGTTGACATTTGAAATTAGATATGACATAAGTAAAAACGAGTCATTAAGGTATCTGGAAGAAGAGGATTCCAGGCAGAGGGACAGCCTGTACAAAAGCCCCGAGGAAGGATGCACCTGCTGTGTTGGGACAACAATGAGGAGTCCAGCATCTGGCACAGAGGAAGCAGGAGGGATGGTGGTAGGAGCTGAGGTCAGAGAAGTTAGCAGGGAAGGACCACATGGGGACTGGTAGCTTGTAAGGGGTTTTACTCTGCACCTAACAGGGACCATTTGATTTTAAAAGGGACATAATCTGACTTATGTTTTAGAGGATCACCTTGGATATTGAGTGGAAAATGGGGTGGGGGGGTTAGAAGTGGGCTGGGAGGTTGCCAAGGTGGAAATAAGACCAGGTAAGAGATCGTTACAATACTTGGGATCTTGGTGCAACTTCAAGGTGGTATCAGTGGAGGGTAATAAAGGGGTGTCGGGTTCTGAATGCATTTTGAAGGTAGAGACAATGGATTAGCTGCGGTGTGAGACCGTGAGGAAAAATAGGGGCACCCGTGACTTCAGCCTGAATGCTTCTTTCTCCTGCCCTATATGAGAGATGTACATGTGTCTGTGGTCTCAGAGCACAGGTGCTGAAATCAGACTCCTCCACAGAAATATTTGAACTCAGCTTCTTCTTACATAAAGTGGGAATTATAATGATGGTGACTTCATAGGGTTGTTGAAAGCATTAAATGAATTAATGCACGTAAAATGTTTAGAGCTGTCTCTGGCAAAAAATAAAGGCTCGGTAGATGCGACAGGGACTGCTCCTACTCCTAGCTGTATTTTGGTAAGTGTCAAGTTTGGCTTGTCCTGTTCATACTGACTCTGACTCTGGGTACAACCTAGGTGCTCTCTGATGGGGTTTGACCTGAACCGCCACTGGCTGGATCCCTCTCCATGGGCTCACCCTACCCTGCATGGAGTGAAACAGCTCATCATCCAGATGTACAATGACCCAGTGAGTAACCAAACCCCTTCAGCACCTGCTGATTTTATGGCTTAATCTGGGAAAGGGCAGTGTTGTCCTGGGAAATTCTACTAGGAGCTACAAATTAAGAGTGCAGGGTCAAAACCAGGATGGGTATTAGGCCTGCTGCTCTTGTCTCTAAATCGGATAGACCCGAGTCTTCCTCTACACATCAAAAATATCAGGTTCATCTGGGTTCAGGAGGCCTCATGGGATAAAGGAAATATAGCAAAGCAGATTCATATTCGTCAAGGTTCTTCAGCTATAAGCAGAAGAAATATGACTTGAATGAGTTTACGAAAAATAGAGAATTTGTTACAAGAGTACCCAAGTATCTCATATCACTAAAGACTAGACTGGCCTCCTCCACCTGTAGGAGACATGTGTCAGGTGTCACATCTATTGGCTTCCACCACTGGAGAGTGATTCAATCTTGTTTTCTAGTTCCAGTCCTCGAAGACTGTGACTGGCCTAACTTGGGGGACATGCTACCTCTGGGCAGGTCAACTCTGGCCCCCGAGGCAAGGATATGTAAGGACAGGACAGCCACAATGGAACCACATGGTTGGACTTGGGGGCTATGGTGGTAGTGGTGAACCTGTTCCCAGAGAATAGGGCCTGCCTGCTAGTCCAGAATGAAGGGGAATAATGGTGTCCATATGGAGTTTGCTTATAGGGGCAAGACTCTGTTAGAAATAGGAGAAGATGTTGGGGTTTCGTCGGTTAGATAAAGGAAGTAGACCACAATCATTCTATCCCTGAAGAGCTCTCAGAGAGGATAGGACAGACATCTCCTGGGTGGAGGCCAAAGGAGGAGGCCAGGCCTATAGAGAAAGGAAACTTTTTACCAACTAGAGCTGCCTGAGATGGAGTGGATGTAGGAGCTCTGAACTTTGCGTTACTAAACTTTGTTTACCTTGAAGCTAAATGACACTGACAAAATGGTGCATAGAGGAGACTCAGTTGTTTGGAAGACACTGGAGTGAGATGACATCGGAGTCTGAATCTCTTCTAACTTTGATAACTGTGATTTTAGGGCGCTTTGACTGCCATTGCCTCTACATTTTTCCCAATCTGGCTGATTATAAAAATTCAATAAACTGTTGGTTGAACTGAATTGGATTGAACATGGCAAATCGTGTTATGCCAACTGTAATATGGTTTATAGATAGAAAACAGTTATTCATAGAGAGGACAATGAGGCATGATTAAAAAACAAAAGACATAGGAAAGGAGAAGTGATAGAGTGGGGGCCGCTGAACAAACAGGGTGTTTTAGATGAATCCCCGAGGAGAGAACTGGCGGGTGAGGCACGGAGGAGGAACCAGAGAGAAGGGTTAAGTTTGCTAAGGAGAAGAGGCTTGGGCCTTTCATTGCTGTCATCACTGAGAAGTCATTGATTTGCTCGCAAACAACTGGGCACTGATCCACGCTGCAGAGCATAGATCAGGTGACACTGAGTGACAGGGATAGTCAGATGCTTTTTGTGCCATGAATAGGTTGCTTATCAGCTAGTTGGATCCTAATAAGCACACTTGGATGCTCAGCCCATTGCCTCCGCTGTGCTATTCCTGAAAGTCCACTCCTTTAGGACCCAAGCAAGGACACGGAGCACTAACATGAGAGTCAGGGATCCCAGCTCCCTCCACCTCTTCTCTCTTGCCCACTCCCGCTCTCCATGCCCAGGCTTCTACTCCAGTCTTGCCTTTCTTCTTTCCACAAATATTTATCAAGTAGTTCCTATACAGTAGGCACTGAGACTTTTTCTAGTAGTGAACAAAACCCTAACCCTTGCAATCTGTGAGGGAATAGACATTAAATAAGTAAATGCTGATAAATATAGATTCACAAATTGTGTGTGGCGTTATGGGGGTGAGGGGAAAGCACACAAACTGTGACTTGTGGGCAGGATGGTTGTAAGTTTGGCTTGCCTGGGGCAGTTCCTATTCATACCTGTTGTCCTAGAGTATTAACAGTGGCCCCTTTCACTCTTTGAAGTGTCCCAGTTTAGATGATAAATTACACCCTCTTTCTACTTTAAAGCTGTGGGAAAGCACCTAGGACAGTACTTGGTGTGCAGCAGATCCTCAACAGACGTTATTTGGATTGGACTTCAAGAGTCATTGTGTCCAGTTGCAGACACTGCAGTACCCAAGGGCATCTGCCCTAATATCCTGGAATGCTTTCTCCTCCTGACCTCTGCTGTTGTGCACGTCATCATAATCACTCAACCCAGAGCTACGTGAACTGTCAGGACAGCCTCTGGCCTCGTTTCTAAATGCTCACGGCCTCACTCCTCCATCTCGGTGGCCTTCTGCTTGACGGAGCCAGCAAGCAGAGAATCAGCAGACCCTCCCTGGCGGGTGGGCACTATGTCTGTGAACACCGCTGTTCCTCACAAAACTCCTTCAGGTTCTGTGCTGGATGCTGGAATCATCAAGGCTGCCATCCACCCCTGAGGAGTTCTCAGCCTGGTGGAGACAGGCACTTGCAGGCAGTTATCCCAGGAGTATTTGTGGAGGAAGGCCCGGGGGCTGTGGGAGCCCAGAGAAGGAACCCAGCCCAGGAAGCCCTACCTGAGGTGATGCTGAAAGATTCCCGGGGCAGGGAGGGCTTTCCAGGCAGAGGCGACATCTGTGCACCTGCCTTGAGAGAGAGGCACCCTCACGAGACCGCCAGCTACTTCAGTGTGGCTGGCACTAGGGGCGCGCAGAGGAGCAGACGGGGTTATGATATAGGGTGCAATTTGGACTTTATTCTTGTGGGAACGGGGAGGTCACAGAATCAGCTTTACATTTCAGAAAGAGCCCCCTGGTGCCTGTGAGGGAGTGGATTTGGAGGGGGCCAGGCTAGAGGCTGGAGACCAGTGGAGCCTGCTGCTGCTGTAGGGTTGGAGAGGCTTATGGAGCCAGCTGTGGGCAGCTTAGCGACTGGCTGATGGGACAGGAAGGAGTTTTGAATGACGTCCGTGGTTTGGCCCGGACAGTGGTGTAGATGTGATGCCCTTCCTGAGGTGGGAACTCAGGAGAGGCAGTGAGCCTGGAGACAAGCTTCAGACATGCTCACTTTGGAGTTGAGCACAAGTGATATGCTCAGCCTGCCTGTGGGTCTCAGGCACGCGCCCTCCTGCGTCCTCACCGGGCAAGGAGCCTGCTGGCCTGTGCTAATGATGGCATTTACTTCAAAGGCTGCTTTCCTACACTAGTGTTTTGCTCACTAAACCCTTCCCCCGTCTCCAGGCCTTGGGAACTAAATGATGATCTTAACCACGGAGGGTTTTACCCAGAGGACTACACTGGATCTTAGATATAAAGTGTTTCATGCCCACTCCTGGGACAGCCCCCTGTGGACATCATGGCTTTTGTTTACCGGTTGTGATGGACTGTCCCCTAGGCAGGGCCTGGCTGATGCATCTCAGAGTCCCCAGTGCCCAGCAGGGACCTGGCTCTGAACAGGTGCTCAGAGTAAAGGCGAAGCAAATGATGAAGTAAACCAGAGCCTCTGTAAGTTAGTTTTAATAAGATTTCCCCAATGAAAGGAAGCAACCGGACCACATACATTTCCCCAATCTCATCTCTCCCTCAGAGTGTCCTAGACACTGGCGCCACCATTGCTGTGCCCTTTTTACTTCAGGCTCTGATCTGTGGATGTAAACCCACTCCTAGCATTCCCTGCAACCTGCTGAGATTGTCCTCAACTCACAGGGACAGAAGCTCAGATGGCATCACCCACTCTGGTTCCCCTGACGCAGGCTTCTGGTCATCTTCTGGTCATCTCCTGACCTCAGGGCCTGCCCCATCCTACCCACCATTAAATTAGATACCCTTCTCTGGCCACCAGGAGCTCCCTCAGATCCCTGGGTCCCTGTCCTCCCACCATCCGACCACGTTTTATTCAGCTCTTAGTTCACTACCTTCAGTGTGAAGACCAGGGGAGCCAGTTCCAACTCTACTTCATATCCAGGCTTCTCCTTCCCTGATATTAGGTCTGACCATTCTACATCTTCCCCAGGTAATTAGCCCCAGAGAGGATAGCACCTTCTAGGTGAGAGCTCACCCCCTACCTGGCACGTATACTGTAGAGTATGTCAGCGACTTCACATCACACCATCAGTAGTGCCACCTGAGTCACTCACATGCGAGAGCATGCACAGGCCCTCCTCTCACCTGTGTCCAGTTACAATCTTAAAAAGTCTTAGGCCCTCCTTTAAATTGATTTTTAATTGAATTGAGTAACATGACTATAAAAAAAAAATCAAGGCCATGGAACAAAATGCCACTTGTTGGGACTATCCCAGCACACACCATCTCTCCAACTTGAGAATTAGCGTAGTCAATAGAAAGCCATCAAAAACATTTGATCAAGGGAGACAGAGATCCATGAATAGTATTCCCGACCACTCAGTCCCCCAATTGAGAAACTCTAGTGTCATTCTAAAATTTAAATCCAACTGGGTCTCTATCCCCTGATTAAGACTTTTCAATGACTCCCCATTACTTGTGGAGTAAAGGCCAACGTTCCTGGCGTGCCATTCAAGGACTGCCCTGTGCCTATCCAGCATGTAGCAGAGAACATGGCACCATAGAGAATATTATGTTGAATGACATACGCTTTTAGAAACTTCTGAAAGCTGCAGTGTGGAGAGTGGATCAAAGGAGATGAGACGAAGTGAAAGAAGAGAAGCCCATCAGGTGCTTCTTGTGGAAGTCCAGGTGAAGGACAATGAGACCGGAGCTGAGAGCTGCAAGGGCAGTTGCTAAGGAGGATCCCCAGGGATCCCCCAGGTGGGAGGTGAATGGGCCCCTCCCGTCCTTTCCTTTGCCCTGAGCCTCTCAGAGCCCAAGGGTTGCTTTTGTGAGAGGCTCCTATGCTCTAGGGCAGGGGGTGGGGGGATACCCCCCTTTTCCTGGAGGAGAAAGGCCTGTGTTGCTATAACAACTTGGCTGTAGCTCTTAGACAGATCTGTTTCCTTAAATCATTTAAGGAAAATTAGCTGCCATAACAACACGGAGCAGTTTTTAAAATAGAGCAACACAGCCTAGGTTTTTTGTTTTTTTTTTTTTTCCTCGCTTGCCTCCTATAGTCCTCAAGAGAAGCTGCTCTCTTTCTGTCAAATAAATAAATAAGGTATAACACATCTGCAGGACAAACAGAGCAGTCGGTGACATGGTCACCTAGCACACGCAGAACCAGCACTCATTCACTGCACAGAAGACACACTCACACACAACACGTGACATATGCATTCACAGACATAAGACAGAAAACATATACACAAAAGCATAGACATGGTACATAGCAGGTAGGCAGGCAGCGGTCCAGTTACACCAAGAGCCTACACACACACCCACAGCCAGGCCCAGTGTCCCCACTCAGTTAAAGTGGCAGGAAGGGGCTGTGAGGTCTGCTCTTAGCATGGGCAGGGGTTTCACTGGGTCGCCAGATCAGAAGGCCCTTAGATGGCAGCTCCTCACCAGAAACAAAGGGACACCTGCGTGTTCGTACCTGACCGCCTGGGTAAAAGGGGTAAAGCCACCTTGGCAAGGATGGGGATAGAAGGTTGGGGGCACCCGTCCCCACCCACAGACACACTTAGGGGCAAACCAGGAGAGCAGGAGGCCACCACTCTGGCATCCCCTATGGCAGGATGCTTAGCACCCCCTAGGAAGAGGCAGGACCACCCTGGGGGGAAAACCACATCCCTAGGGCTTTAGCAGACTCTCTTCCTGAGGCCTAGGGAGCCCAGGAATCTGGACTGTAGGTTCCCAAACTTTCATTCCATCCCCAAGTGTCTGGCTGTATGCCCCCAAAAGTCCCCTGCAGAGAGCAGCTAAAGCTGTGCCAGCTTCAAGAGAGACCGAGAACTAGCACCCCCCACCAGAGCAGACGAACCACTAATCAGCTTGGCACTCCGAGGCAAGTGTCTTCCCCTCTCTGGGCCTTTCATTCCCGCCTCACCGCACCCCAGTCTGTACATTGTAGGGGTTGAAGGATGACTCCATGAGCCCCATTTGGCTCCAACCATCTGCGTCTCTGCATCATTTTGCAGTTGTGAAGACTCCCCTGATGGGCAGGATTTCCACGACAAGGGACAGAAGTCTGCCAGTGAAGGACAGCCTGGAGTGAATGCCTAGGAGGGTGCTTAGCACATGCAGATGTCCCATTAATGTTCCTGTCCTAGGCCTCAGTGTGCCCATGTGCTAGAAGGGGAGAATAAGCCCTGACCTGCTTACCCAGAGGTTGGAGAAAGGCCTGATGTGTGTGACCTTAAGTGTTTTATAAGGTGAAGAGGGATGTTTGCCCTGGGTCGGGTGGAGAGGAATGCCCTGTTGAAATGTGCAGACTGCAGCCAGCCGCCAGAGGTTTCACGAGGAATAGGCTAAATGCACTCACACCACAGCCGCAGGTCACACATTTAGGTCCACTCGAATATTTTTCCACTCCTACCAACACGGCCCAGTAAGTCAGTAAATAGCCACCAGGGGAAGGTTCAATATGGAAGCAAAGACTAAAGGTAAACGTAATACTGCACAGCGGGCTCGGAGAACATAGGGTGTTTCGGGTTCATGAAATGTTTACAGTTTTTCCTACAATAGTTTGAGATGGTTTTGAAACTTTTAGAAATTTTAAGACAAGTCGTTACTTTTTTAAAGACCGACTTCTCCCACCTGTGATAAAAGCCGTGGTCTTTCTAACTCTCTGGATTATTATAACTTTGGTAAGCAAGCTGAGCGGAGAGATGGATCTCCCACTTCAGAGCAAGGCTCCTGTCAAGTTCATTTTTCCTTCAATTTTTCTAACATCTTTTCATCCTGAAAGACTCTGGATACCTCTCATTGACTAACTAGATACATATTGTTTCAACTGCATGAAGGTCAGCAAAGCTTCCAGAAGCTTCCCTTTGAGTCAGGCCAACTAAACTCTGTGTCTTATTTTTCCCTATTTGGCGATTTGGGCAACTGGGATGTCGGTCCCATGGGATTTCTCTCAGGATGAGATCATATGGCTATAAATAGCCTTTAATATGTGAGAAATGGAGCCACTAATATTTTATGCATTTGGCCATTACAAGCACCTACCTCACTGACCCAGCTCTCCCCAGCTCCTGTACCCTCCCACAGACTGGGATCCCACGGAGGTCTTAGACTTCACCTTTGTCATCTCTGATCCCTGACACCCAGTGCAGGGCACAGACCTTCCGTGGATGCATTTTGGGTGAGAGAGAGAGGAAAGACAGGCAAGAAAGAAGAAATGCACTCACCAAGACCTAGAATTAACGTGTGAACAGAGTTCTGAAAGAGGGACGAGAATTTGCTGAGTCAAGAGACACACGAAGTCATTCTCCAAATTCTACTTAATCTCCAGAACGCACCTCCAGGCCCACCTTCTCTAAGATTTCCTTGAACCCTTTGGCCCACAGAGCATTTTGTTGCTTTGTTCTTCTATTAGCAGACCCAGCTTCTTCCATCTAGTGGGTTTATTCCATAAACATGCATGGAGTGTAGTTGGGGGCCGTGGTGCCATAGCAGCATCTCCCCTGATGTCCTCTGGTTTCCATTTCTTCAGTTAAATTGCAAACCCCCTCAGAGCCAAGGATCTACCTCCCTGCTTCCCTGGGCAGGTCTGGCCACTCACTGGCAGCTCAAAGAGGACCTCTTAAGCATTGATTAAAAAGCCGTCTCTCCAGGTGGGGGGTTGTTTCCCTGCCTCCTTTAGACTGAGCTTCTCAAGGACAGAAGCTCTTTTTCAGCTTCTACCTCCATCCCCTGGTAGGGACCCACACTTAGTAGGCTGTTGATGAGTGTTTGGGGAAATCTTGTTGGCCCCCTCATCTGACACGTTGTTTGCCAGCAGGATGGCACTGAAGCAGCCCAGAGAAATCCATGGCACCCTAGGCTTTCAAACCCCCATCCCCCGCACTTCTCTCTCATTGTTCTGCATTTCCACTGACTCATCTTCTTTCCTTCATCTTTTGCCCTTGCTGATCCCTTGTCACCAAGAGCTCCCACATAAGGAATTTTTTCTCAAGCTCACAAATTCAGAAATTCTAGAATGTTAGAATCGAGCCATGTAGGATCTCCATCGCAAATCCACAAATTCTAAAATTCTCTTTACTCTCTCTCTGCTACTGGTGTCTGTTCAACTTACCCTCGTTCCTAAGTTAGACCAAGCTCGCTTCCCCATTTTCCCTATGCCACGGTCATCCAATTATCTGGCCACAATGAGCTAAAAAGGAGTCTCTGTGGATAGTCCTGGGATAACATCTTTTCCCTTACCCAACCAGTCCAGTATAGCCCCAGCTCATCTCGTCCAGGGGCTTTTCCCATTAACCCATCCTATCCGTTTCTCACCGCTGCCCCCCCCCACCCCAGTAAACTCCTCCCCTTCCGGGCCTCTGGTTTGAACCAGTTGGGATCAGCATAAGCCTGTTACCCCGTTAGGCTCTCAGCCTATCCAGCCTATAGCAGAGTACAAGTCACATTTAAGGTGTTGTGTTCAATGTGTGGGGAACTTCTCCGAGAGTTATTTTTGGCTGTTGCTGTTGGGAGGCTCTGGAGCCCAGGAGGAATTCATGCTGCTACATCAAATAGCATATTGCATTTCAGAAATTGGCCTTAGCCATGGGAAATCAAGTAAGCCAGATGCCTAATTAGTCCATTATTTACCGTGGTGGAGAGAGCTGAATTCTGATGAAAAGGACCAAACTAATCACTGCTTCCACTGTTTAACCTTTCATCAAGAAATTGCCCCATCTTCCAGAAGTTCTAATGCCCACCCCCCAAGCCCCATACCCGTCCCCAGTGTCTGGTGTGGGAAGTCTTATCGGCCTGGACACAGCCTGGCCGCCTGGCCAATGAGCCTTGGTGCTCTCCCGCTCAGCAAGTCCCTCTAGGTTCGCATTGCTCGCTTTCACTTCAAGGCTAGTAAAGCATAAAGATAAAAGAGTAACTTCCCCGTCATCTTTGAAAGAAAAAGATTTTTCATTTATCCATTCAATAAACATTTTCACAGCCCAGGCGCTATATATTAGAATAGAAAGGCAAATAGGAAATAGTCACTTCCCTCAAGGAACTGATGATGCAGAGTAGAGCAGGGGTTTTCAAACTGTTTTTGGAAAAATGGCAAGAGGTCTGAGGACCCCCTCCCTCCCATGTGGCTCCTCTTCATTTTAACAGGAGCAGTATAATTTTGTGATTAAGAGCTCAGGTTCAGGCCCGGGTTTGAATCTCATTTCAATACCTGCTAGCTTTGTTATCTTGGGCAGGACCCTTCCCTTCCCTTCCCCAGCATCTGCATCCTCATTTGTAAGAGGTCGTTGTGAGGATTAACCAAACCGATTTCTGGGACTTGCTGAAGGCACTTTGCAGAGCACATATATTCTCAACAGAGGTTAACCTTTATCAGTATGAAAGATGTGTCTGAATAAAGGATTCCATGGCCAGAGGAAGCTTGCAAACCCCTGGTCTAGAGCTCCTGACTCAGTAAACCAATGATGGCAGGACAGGTGGTAAGCATCATGACAGGCAAGGAGTCTGGATGCTTTGTGGGAGAAGCAGGTCATGTCTACTGGACTTGGGGTCAGGCAAGGCTTGCTGGGGAAGGTGACTCGGAGGTGAGTTTTAAAGGAAGACTAGGAGTTGTTTAGACAGACTGGGGAGCGTTACAGGCAGAGGGAGCAGCATGTGTGAGCGCACGTGTGTCAGACAGGCGACTACACTCAGAATTCTAAGGAGTTCGGGGTGCTGGACTGAGGGGAGCATGTGGAGAAGGGGGGAAGTAAGGCAAGGTGGTAGGCCGAGACCGCTCATAGAGCCTGGTGTGCTACCCCAGGAAGCTTGGACTTCATCCTGAAATCCAGGAGGTTCTCTATCAGGGACTGGAAATGACTTGGAATTCAAAAGGGAGAGAAAAACGTGTTACTATGACTTTCTGGGGCTTAAAATATATTGTTTTGTTTGTAGCTTTTAGCCAGCAATTGTAGTACTACAAACCTAGACTAAAATAATTTGAAGTCTGAATAAGGATTTATGCCAAAAAAGTCCATATTACTTATAAATGGTGAAAAACTGAGAAAAAAATCTAAATGCCTTCACAGTGGGAAACAGTGGGAAACTGATTAAATGAATCACGATACATTCATATAATGGATGTTTATGAGGAGTTTACAATATTGTAAAAATGCTTATGCTATAATTTTAAGTGAAAAGAAGCAGAAGACAAAGTTGCTTATGTATTATATGTTAAGACATATAACAACTAGGTTTAAAACATACACAAAAGAATGGATATGAAGTAGATGTTAATAGTGGCATTTCTGGGCACAAGGGTTGTTTCCTTCATCTCTGCTTTTTTTTTTTTTTTTTTTTTTAATTTCCCAGCAATTTTCTACAAGTATATTTTAAGTTTAAAATTTGAAAAAAAAAATGTTATGGAAGGAGGAGGGGACCTGGCCACCCAGATGTAAGGAGGGACTTCATTTTGTAAAATAGAACCAAACTCCCAAGGCAGCTACTTGGTGCTGGCCAACCCCTAGGACTGGAGCCTGAGGAAGCCAGCCCAGCCCACATTATAGAAGGCAACTGGGGTGCGTTGATAGCCGTCTATGCATCGATCTTCTGACCAGCTGTCCTTCTGTCTGTCTTTGCATGCAACCACCCATCCACTGTACCTCTACTCCCCTCTTCTCAGAACCCCTATCTCAGACGTGCCAAAATCCAGACTCCTAACATCCTAGGCAGTCTGCCAATTCCTTGTCCTCTTGGTAAGCATGACAGGGACCCCACTTCCCCAGAGCAAACCTCAAATCATGCCCTTGTAAGGATTGAAAAATGACACTGCACTTGGTATAGGATTTTCTAAGTCTGGTAAACTATAAGCACTCAATAAATGTTAGCATGTATTCTTATCATAAGCTCATATCTGGTAGTGTACAGTAGCTGATATTTCAATGTGAATTTCTCGATTTCAAGGTTAATTTCAGAACACTATCACCATCTTCAAGCTGTATTATTTTAAAAATAGCCATAGCTCTGTTTATTGAAATAGCATTGCAAGTAGGTCTTGTAAAAGACAGGGAGCAGGCCTCGGCCCTCATCTTGGCTTCTCTGACCACCGCCCAACTCCCTTCTGTGAGTCTTTCTTCAGCTGCACTAATACCTTTCATTGAGGGACAGTAAGCTCAATTCCAGGGGTGGGATCCTTTCTCTCTGAGGGCTTCCCATATTTGTCTGTTCTAATCCATTCTGGGTGAATTCAGAAGGCAAGAGGATTTGTGTCATTCCTACAGTGTGAGTATGGGCACCGTGTGTGTGTGTGTGTGTGTGTGTGTGTTGGGGAGGGGGAACTCACTATAATCCCTAAGGTGTGACGACAGCAAGGATGATTCTAAAGTGAATAATATCAGGGAACGTAACCCTCAGGAACTGTCTCCTGGAGAATTCCAGACCCCGGGTGTGGCTCAGAGCAGGTTTCACCAGCTGAGACTCTGGACAGGGTCTCACTGGAAGGTGGAGTTTGGACACTGATTAGCAGATAAGCCCGTTCAACAGAAATGGCCCCTTTCTGGCTGTGCCCACAGGGCCTGTCAAAGCCAAAGCTCTTTACACTCCTGGCACAACCAGCACACACTCAGCAGTCAGAAAAGTTGACTCTCAGTTACAAATGGACAGTTTCTTTCCTGTTAGAGTTTAGCTCCAGCTGTGACCTTGAAAAATCCTCCAGCTGCTAAGGCACATTCTTTAAGAGACATCTTTGCTATGTGACTGGATCTTCTGGAGCAGGTGGGGCAGATGAAAACAGCCTCTCAGCACCCGGGTGTGGGAGTGGGAGTAGGAAAGGGGGAAGGTGCTGATACTTATTGAGCATCTATTAAGTGCTCAGCATTGCCTCATCTAATCCATAGGAAATGGGCATCATTATCCCTGTTTCTCGGGTGAGAAAAGTAAGGCTCAGCATGCACGACCCCCCACAACTCCCCACCTGAGCGCAGTCTCCCCTGGCGCACACATTTATCACTCCACATCACGCAGATTGGTTTATGTGCTTGTTTTCTCTACTCAGCTGTGAACTCCTTGAAGGATAAAACTATATCTCTGTCACCTCTGCATTCTCTCGCCCAGGGCACAATACCTAACACATCAGTAAAATGTCAGTCTCAAGAAGGAACAAATGAAAAGCGGTTAGAACCTGCAAGGTCATACTTCGGGCGGGCGCAGAGCTGGAAATGGAAGCCAGCTCTGCGTGACCCCAGGGCCCACTTCCACAGTGCAGTGTGGGGTGAGCAGCTAGCAGGACACTCAACGTTTCTCGGTAGGGGGGTGTCCTCTTTCATGTTTAAAAGACATGTAAACAGCAAACCTAGAAAAGAGGAGTTCTATTGATTTAGCTTTTTTTTTTTTAATATGATGACACCTCTTTTAGTAGCAAATGTTCAGAATTATCTCCACTGTATTTAGATTTAGTTGACATTGTAAATGGAATACCAGGTTTATGCCATTACTTTGGATACCCTGCCCCTCTCCCAACCACTATATGGAGCACTTGCTTTAAGAATTCCAGAATGGACTCCATGGTTTGAACATGCCAGGTAAATTAGGAGTTGGGATCTTGAATGGGGCTGGCTGATTCCAATGCGGTCACTTTTAACCTTGAATCAGTAACTTAATTCTGGCTTCTTGGAGAACTCTATATGGAACCAGAGAACCTCAAGCTGGAATATCTTAAGAGGTGCTCCAAATTAATCTTCCATAGAAAGAGAATAGAGAGAGAAGACATAAGCCCAGGGCAGGGAACCGGCATGCCCAAGGTTGCACACTGAGACAATACTGTAGAGCTGGGACTCAAACTCAGGCCCCTGTGACCTCTACCAGATTGGAGCACATGCACTGTAGGCCCTTGGGATGAGTCACTAGCACATGAGTCTTGTCATAATTATTTTTACTAATATGTCACAGAGATGTATAGCTTTCAGAACACCATCACATACAAGCATTCATAGGATGCTTGCTGTAATGCTGTGAGGTAGGGATTATGTGTTTTGTTTTGCAAATGGGGAAACTAAAGACTACAGTTATTAAGTAATTTTCCCAAAAGATAGAGTCAGGGCTTAATTTTCATTCTTCTGAGTCCAGATGTCCCCCTTCTGGCCCAGGGCCGAGTTCACAAATGGATGGATCAAAGGATGATGGGAGCAGAATGAACAGGGCAGAGGGTTAGGGCTCTTTTCTTTCTTTTTTCCCTTAAACAGATCACCCACACTCAGTGTCCTCTCATAGACCTCCAAGGCTTCCCCAAATACCTCCAGGTAGAGTAGAGCAAACTGTGGGTGAGGCAGAGGGAACTCCGCATCCAAGCCATGGTCAAGGCCAACTCAAGGCTAAAAGATCAGACGTGGCAGGCTCAGACCAGAGCAAGCCAAGTCCTGAGGAACAAGGGGCCAGGCAGCGGGTTGGATGGGTAGGGCAGAGAAAGGACAGAGAGACTCTCTGAACGTCCAGTGGGAGAGATGGCAGTTAAGACAAGAGGCATCACATGGGCAAAGTCAATAGGGGAAGAGAATAGTAGGAAGAAGGTGGGTCTGGCTGGTTAGAATGTCCTTTTGGGGAAGGAATGGATATTTTAAGAAGTGATCAGACTCTCAAGGGCCTCAGAACACCAGGCCGAGATATTTGAATTTTATCATTTGGGCCAAAGGGAGCCATTAGAGGTCTGTGAGCAGGGAAAGGTGAGAAAGACAAGCATTAGTTCTGATTATGCAATCAGCACCAGCGTTTAGACCTCAAAACGGTGACCCCTTTAATCTGACAGTCTGCTTTGGTATAATTTGTTAAAAATGACAAAATGTCTCATTTTGCTGCAGTTCATCTTGACCTTTCTTAATATTAGAAAGTTAATTTCAGAAGGGAAATAAATGTATTAGTGTTGTCACAGTCATAAAAAGATGAATTCTGTACTGTCAAGCTATTTCTCTGAATGAATCCATCATGCTGTAAAATGGTTGCCTTCCAACACCCAACATCTTCCCAGCTCCCTCCCTCTTTCCCTCCTTTCCTTCCTCCTTCTCTCTTTCTTCCCACCTCTCTTCCATCCCTCACTCCTTCCATGTGCCAGTACATCTACTATGATGTGCTCTGGGGAGACAGAGATAAAAGCCACAGTACCTGTTCTAAGGCAAGATGTGTTCTAGTGGGGAAGACAGAGAAGAGATCCAGCCATTGTAGGTGTGTGTAAATGCCAGGAGATGAAAGAGCTCAGAGGTACGTGGACACACAGAAGGGGCTATCCATCCTGCAGAGGGAACTCCTATTACATTAGAAAACCATGCCCATTAGTAAGACTTGGATTGACTCTGTGATTAGGAGAAAAGACAGTAGGTAGGATTCTGAAGCGTTGGGTTCTGGCTGCATCTCTGAAATCTCACAGTTACTATCTAGTGAGCACCGGACTGTGGTAAGTATTCCACATACATCTTTTCACTTAACCGTCACATCCTTATCAAGAGGATCTTAAAGTTCCCACTTGCTCAAAAGGGGAAAATGAGGCTCAGAAAGATGAAATAATTTGGCCTGCCTGGGTTGTACATCTTGCACATAGAGTTGACTCCAAAACTGCAGTCGCTTGCGATGTACTGTACTTCATCTCCAGCTAGCTATAGAGAGTTATTTTTTTATTATATTCCATGGTCTACCGTTATTAACCTTACCATACCAATCATACTTACTACTTGTGTAACCTTGGAAAACACAGTTCTTGCCTCTCTCCGGATCTTAAGTCCTGGTTACTTCAATGAAGAGGTTGGACCAACTCTGACCTCCTCTGGTTGTAAAGAATTCCTGCAATCTGAAGGCCTGGTGTAACTCAGTGCCTCTCAAACCTTAATGTGCAGGATACACCTGGGTATCTCATTACTATTCAAATTCTGATCAGAAGGTCCAGAGTGGGATCTGAGAATCTGCATTTTTAAGAAGCTACCAGGTAATGCTGATGTTTTTAGTTCGAGGACTGTTCTGAGTAGCAAGGGCATAACCTATGGTAGGACCAAACCTTTGGGCCCACCGTGGCCCCACTGGCGTTGTGAGCTTCAGGTTACTGAAAGAAAAGCAAGTAATAAAAGCAATCTAACTCAGGTCTGATCAGCAAATGGAGTTCTGGATTCATTTTATTACGTAGGATTTTCAGTGTCTTGGGTTTAAAACTGGTGATTCTCTTGAAAGATTAAAAGGAAGGAAATTGAACTTTTAAAGTCTTGAAGACATTTTTTCTACCATAATCACATCTGTTTTAATTCAAGCTGGAGTCTGATGTTTTCCCCAAGGCTCAGATTTCTATGTCAGAGGAGCACCGCAACAGAGCTCCTCTGGGGTGGTGACAATCTCTTTCCCTCCCCACACCTTGGTTTGGGTGGGGTTGCAGCTTCTCTCCCAAGATGCACCAGCATAGTCACAACTTCCTAAAGCATAATTTCCTAAAGCCTTTCAGGGATCCCCACTACCTACTGGATTAAGAGCCTCCACCTTTAAAGCTTTAGACTCCTTTCTCTATGTCCCTTCCATGAAACTTCTACTCTTCTGCCTGTTCCTTCTTTACTAAAGGACACGACTCCCCACATTCACAACCACCAGCCTCCCTCAGTACACAGGGACTCATCCCCAACCTTCGCCCCACACATTCCTCTCTATGAACGATTGCCCCTCCTCTCCGCTCAGCTCTCAAGATTCTATACAGCACTCAGCTTTGTCTTCACGCCACCACTTCCAGGAAGCCTGTTGTCCTTGTCCAGGGGTAAATGAGTGCTATGTGTGCCCATAGCTTTTTTATATCATTTAATCCTGAGAACAACCATGCTAAGTAAGAGTCACCCCCATTTTATATATGAGCAAAAAGAGACATGGGGATTCCAACCCTGATCTGTTGAATTCTGAGGTCTGGTTTCTCCTCTCTGCTCTCTGCCCTCCCCCAGCACATGACTGATGTCCTACACTGTGTCATCCCAGCCTCCTTTGGGTTAGAGCTACTTTTCTTTCTGAAGAGAGAAAAGAGGGTGAGGTAGGATGGCCTGAAAGGTTGCTAGAAGTTACAAGTTGGGGGAAGGCTGCTGGCAAAAGGCAAGTTAGGAGACAAGGGGCACATTTGCCCACCTCTTTTCCATGAAAAATCACACAACAGAGCCCTTCGCCGAATGCAAAGCACTTTCCCTAAGTTATCTCACTCTAGTCTCAAGATTACCTTCTTTGGGCTACGTTTTGATGGATTCCTATGATTATCCTCAATACTACTGGGTCCCATTCAAGCCAGTTGGGACTAATGAGTTTGAGGCAATCAAATCATAGCATGTCGGAGCCAGAAGGAAAATGAGAGATTCTCATTCAGCTTCTTCATTTTACAAATGAGAAAAGTGATGCCAAAAGGAAAATGACCTCCTCAAGGTCACACAGTGATTTGGTGGCATAGATTCATTTGGGGGCATTTACTGCATCTTTTTCCATAGCATCTTCTGTTTCAGAACTAGGTGCCTGAAAAAAAAGAAAGAAAGAAAAAGAACTAGGTGCCTGTGGGTACGCATGTCTTATAGTCCGTGCCAATGGCTCTTCATGTGGCAGGAGTGCGAGAAGGAAACCGCCACGTCTGACTCATCTGTCTCTTGGCCAAAAGAGTGGGCTTCTAGCACCAGTTTCTTTTCATCAGAAGGGGACCTTGGAAATCCGGACCTTAGACACCTTGGAAATCTGGACCGCAGATACTTTTTTCCTCCTGTACCATATCCTCTTCAACTCCTTCTCTAATTATTTCTTATTCATTTAGTGCTTAAAATGTTCACAAACACAGCCCTTACCCTCATGGCCTGCATTCATAATTATTGCACCATTGAAAGTGACTTTGAGCATGAGAAAAACAGATTTCTGCAAGACACTGTGCTCTATGCATCAGCTTTGCTGTGGTAACAACCTCAAGAGCTTGGTAGCTTATCACGGCCAACGTTTCTTCCTTGCTCGTGCCACACTCTCGTCAGCCCCAGCTCCACGGGCTGTGCACAGCTCCACCTGCTTCTCATCTGCGGCCCTGGCTGAAAGTGTTTCCCCATCTAGGATTGGCCACTTTCATGGCGAAGGGCAGACATGCAAATCCCATCCAAAGTGTCCACGCAGAAGTGGCAAATGTGATGACTGTTCACATCCCATTGGCCAAAGCACGTCCCAAGGCCAAGGCCAAAGTCAGCGAGGCGGGGATATACGTATACTCCTCTTGGATTCTCAGATAAGCAAATGACAGCAGGAGACCCCTTGTCACAGGGAAGAGAGAACAGTGAAGAGCAAGGATCTGATCCACCAAAATTTCCTTGTTGCCCAATCAAAATATGACTTTAGGGAAGTCGGTCACCCTTTCTGGATCTCAGTTTCTGATCTTTAAAACAAGGAAGTTGGCTTCAGGAAGCAAAGAACATAATAGAAAGAATCAGCTGTATCTGAGTTCATGTTCCTTCTGCACCACAGACTAGCTGTGTGATCTTTGGTAAGTGTCTAACCTCCCTCTTCCCTCTTTAGTGTTTCTACTAAAATTCAAACCTGTAGTTTAAAAAAGCCAGAATGGCTTCAACCTCTTAATATTTCTCATCATTTCTTTCTTTTTTTTAACCTTAGAAATATCTTTTAAGAAATAATGTCTCTTATGAGGAAACAAGGCTGTCTTGTTTGTTTGTTTGTTTGTTTGTTTGTTTTGTGAAGATGATTCTTTTAAGTTCTATTAAACTCAAGAAGAATTGAATTCAATACCTCTGCAAACAAAATATTTATAGTATATTCTGCTTTTATAAAAGCTTTTCCTTTAGCCGTCTATTCAGCCAGAAGCTATCCTTAGGTTTGTCTGCATTGGGGGGAAATTGCTAATGGTCCCTGTTTCTGGGTTATAGGATTTCAAGGACTGTGACTTTCATCTTCGACCAGCCACCATGTGCAGACCTCGGCTCTGAGCCTCGTAGGGTTAGAGCCCCCTGCCTGGCCTCACCTTCATCTATGTAACCCAGTGGGTCCTGCCCTCACCATGTAGACCCCACTTCTCCAGGGAGCCCTCTGTGTCCCGGCCACCCCCAGGGGTCCGTGCCCTCCTCTGCCCCCTTGCCCTCGGGCCTCGGGGGCCTCTGTCACGACCCTCACCATCCTGCATTGGAGCTGCCTGATTTCTCCCTCTGTCCTGCCTGATGGTGCAACCCCCTGCTGCAGGAACTGGGGCTTATTTCTCTTTATGCAAGCATGCAGCGCAGGGTGGGAGGCACATAGGTGCTCTGTGAGTATTTGTTGAATGAATTAATGAACGTGGTTCTGTCCTGTCCAAGCAAGCCGCTGATCCCCACAAAGAGCAGCCACCCTTGCCTAGCAGCAGGCCCTCAAGCTCTCTGGCAGTGGGTGGAGCCAGCGGCCATCCCAGCCTCTGCTTTTGCAGCCTTCAATCCTCTAGCTCTCACTTCCTCCCCCTTCTCAGCCTCCCAGGGCCCAGAGAGCTCCCCTCATTTCTGAGCCTCGCTGTGTATTTTTCTTTTCCCCATCGTGGAATGTTGCAGCACTTAAACTTTAAAAATAAGGGGATTGATTTTTATCTTGAGTTTGTGTTTGCTTCTTTCTGACCAGGGAGTCCAAAAAAAAAAAATCTTATTTCCTTTATATCAGTAGAGATAATACATGGAGACAAAGAAGCACACAGAATGCCCATCTATAATATGGCCTACTGATGAAGGGCATATGTTTTGCAGGCTTGCAGATTGGTTTTAAATCCATTCCCTTATTTAGCTTGTGACCTTGGGCAAGTGAGGCATTCTCTCTGAAACTTTATCTTTTAAATGAGGACGATATTTCATTCTCATGAAATAGTAAGGATTGCTGGCTTAGAACACATATGTGTGTGTATTTGTATTTGTTAGTTCTCACCACGGTTAGATAATATTGTTGTCCCCATTTTATGGGTGGAGAAACAAATGCGTTGTCCCTGCCGTCCTATAGACAGCACTTGTCCCTGGAATGTGAACTCAATCCCTACAGCTCTCTACCCATGGGGAAGGGGGGCACCGGGAAGCCTGAGGTCCTTCCTTATGACTCTCTTCCCCTCCCCTGCTCTTTCTTGCTCTCTCTGCTCCCGGCCTTGAAGTCAGGCCCTCTGACAGGAGATTCCCTTCCCTCCCACCTTTCACTGAAGCTCGCAGCAGCCCTGGGCCTCCGCCAGGGAGCCTCAGGCCTGCTTCTAAGCCATTTGTCAGGCTGCCAGAGGCCCAGGCAATTGTCACTTTTCACATAGCTATCAGGGCACCTGACAGAGCTGGGCAGGCTGGGCAGTGGGTGCTCCCCTGTGAACAGAATCTCAATGAAGGCTCTGGCCCAACCCCTAGCGGGTGTTTATGGCCGGGGAGGGGTGGGGGTGCTGCTCTGGCAGTCAGGGAGGAGGATCAATGTGCTGGCCAGCCCCTGCATCTCTGCTGTGGGCTGGTTTCTTGTCCTCAAGCATGCTGAGGCTGTTTACTTGCATTTGATGCCCCCTTTCTTCCAGATTCCATGTGTGCATGCACGAGTGAAGGGGAAAGGAGTAGGTCCTCATCTTCCAGAAGCTGGTTTCCTGGGGTAGAGAATGGGCCCAGCCGGGAGGGACGGTGGTGGGAGGAAGGAGAGGAAGGAAGGAAGAGAATGACAAGGAATCCGAATCCACTGGGAAAATAAGTTGGAAGGAAATGAAGAAAACTGGGGAAGGACAAGAAAGTATGGCACTTTCTCCCTAAACATGCTTCATGACAGTCAAAACGAAACATAGTTGCTCTGGAGGTTTGGAGGTGAGGAAACAAAGCAGCCTTTTAATGTTTTTTAAACATCATCTTTTATCTTCAAAATACATGAAACCCAAACACGCAACACAAACCTTGTATAGGTCTGGGTCACCTCCCCCTCAGGGTGCACCCCCACCTCTGCAGCTGTCCTTCTCCCCCACCTCCGCGGTTCTATGGGATGACCATAGGCTGTGCCTCTGGCACCTGCAAGCACATCCTGCCCAGGGGCCTTAGTGTGGGTGGGAAGGAGTCAGCAAGCCCAGTCTGGGTGAGGCACTGGGCACTGGGATGCGGAGAGCAGGTGGGCCCAGCCTCCACCCTCAGGCAGCCCACAGTCCAATGGGAGAGGCAGGTTATCGGCAAGCACTCTATGCCAGGCATTTTCTTACATTATCCCTAATCCCGAAATAATCCTGGGGGCAGATGCTATCAGGTTTCTTGCAGAGATGAGAAAAGCAAGGCTAAGCAGGTCCATGACTTGCCCCAAGTCCTGCAACCGATAGGTGGGTGAACAGGATTTAAATCCACATCTCTTATTTCCAAGGTTGGGTTTGTCCTACTTCATTGTAATAAAGAAGAGGGTGACCTAGAAGGACAGAAAATGAAGTCAGGCTGGGAGGTGGTCAGGAAAGGCTCCCTAAGGGAAGCGATGGTAATGTTGAGGCTTAGGGGATCGGCAGGTTCTGGCCAGGCGTCCGCAAGCAGGGGAAGATCAGGAGAAAAGCCCACAGTCCTGAAAATAGCCCGGCACCCCTAGGGCTTGAAGAGGGTCCTGGGACAAGAGAGAATAATGCTCTAGAAAAGTGATAAGAGAGAAGGCCAGAGAAGTGGGTAGGAAGGCTCCTCGCAGTAGATCATTATCCTGAAGTCTTTAAGAGAAGCAGCAGCGCTTTATAGAGTAGAGACCTGCCAGGGTCAGACCTGTGCTCAGGAAAGTTCCTCCAGCCACGCAGAGGGGATGAGTGGAAGGGGGAGAGCTCCTCCTCGGTCCGTCCACCTCCACTTCTCTCCGTCACAGACCCATGCCTTGGTCTCCTCTGTCTTGTCTCTGCCTATATCTCGTTATCAGTCTCTGCCTCTCTCCAACCTGCCTGTCCCTTTGGGCCCTCCGCTTCCCCATATAACCCTAAGCAAGACAACTCACCACGCTGGGACAGAGGTCCCTCATCAATAAAATGAGGATCATAATGCCAGCCTCAAAAAGTTGGACTGGGAATTAAGGCTGATATTGCATGTGAAATCTTTTTATATACCATAAACTACTGTACAAATGTGAAGGATTATTGTCGTCTAGTGATTTCCCTCTCAGGCGTTACATTCTGTGTTGGTGGGGTGGGTTTTTTTGTTTGTTTGTTTTTGTTGTTGTTGTTGTTTTAAAGCAACATTCATCAAGTATCTAGTCTAGGCTGGGCGCCTGGCTGTCTATCTGGTAAGAGGGGGAGTTTACAATAAATCAGAAAAAATACCATCCTTCTAGAGGACCTGAGTGTAGTAGAAGCACACAAAAAGCTAAAATAGAAGCTGCTGTTTCATGTTTCTAGCTTGGTGCCTGTCTAGTGGCCTGTCTGTCCACCCGACCATCCATCCATCCATCCATCCATCTCTCTCTCTGGCTCTCTAGTTATGCTTACATCTCTTTTCACAGATAAGTCACCAAGTCAGAACTGCTCAATCACATTGGCTCTCACAGCGACCCCCTCGCCTACCCTGGACACCTTTCACCATGCAGTGGTTGACCATAAAGTAAGAGAGGAAAGTGAACTACAAAGAGACCCCTGTTCTAGATGGCTTGGACAATGTCTTCTTTACCCATTCATTTGGCTTTCAGAACTTTCCTGAAGATTTGAGCTGGTCCCTTGTAGATGGGACACTGCCACATTCCATACGTCAAGAGAGCTAGGCTGAAAGCCTTGAGGAACTGATTTTATTGAATTGTACAGTTTCTGTGACTCATCCCCAAATACTCCCCAGGCAGTTCCCAACATCCTCATCTTTAACAAAGACTGTAAAGACTGCGTGGTGACTTTGCCCTGCAAGCCCTTTGTCTCTGAAATATCCTTTAAGAAGCAGTATTGTCTCTCAGGAGGCAAGTCCTGTCCTGCTGCTTATAGGCTCTGTGACTACAGTCAAGTTACTCAGTCACTCTGGGCCTCAGTGTCCGAATCAACAAGCTGAGGATAATATCTCCTAAGAGGGTCCTTGTAAGGACGTAGTGATATAACGTCCAGTGTGTTTAGCACAGGACCTGATTTTTTGAACGCTCACTGAATTGGCTCAGAGTCAAGGGTCAGATTTATTTTTCCTCAGTAATGAAACATATTGTCGCTAACCTGAACACTCAGTTTTTGTGGTTTTGTCTGTGTATATGTGTTTGTGTGTATGGAATCATATGTGTTTGTCCAAGTATAGTCGTGTATGGATCTATGTTCTAAAGTCCAAGGCAGGGGATCCCCGGGTGGCGCAGCGGTTTAGCGCCTGCCTTTGGCCCAGGGCGCGATCCTGGAGACCCGGGATTGAATCCCACGTCGGGCTCCGGTGCATGGAGCCTGCTTCTCCCTCTGCCTGTGTCTCTGCCTCTCTCTCTCTCTCTATGTCTATCATAAATAAATAAATAAATAAACAAATCTTTAAAAAAAAAAAAGTCCGAGGCACCCACATGTGACTACTGTATTAGACAGTGCAGCCCTAGAATATTGTTTGTGGTGTCACCTGAAATAATTATTATGGAATGAAAAGAAATCCCTGAGCGCCTACCACGTTTCAGGCACCTGGACACACACTAACCCACCGAACCCTCATCAACCCTGTAAGAGGAATGATTTTATCATAACCTCCTGTTTGCTGACAAGGAAACAGAGACTTGGAGAAATGAAGTGACTCCTCCAATGTCACACAGCCTGTCACACAGGGTTTGAGCCTAGATCTTTAGTTCCAAAACTCTTCTCTTTTCATGACCTATGCTCATGCTGCCTTATAGCAATGTCTCCTGTCTGCGAACATCAGCTGCACTCCCACTGCCTCATCTGGGGACAGGGAAGCCCTTGCAGTGGCTCTGAGACCCACCCCACCTGGCCCTGCACTCTCGCTTGGCATTGCTCTGCTAATTCTGCTCCAGGTACACTGGCTACCTTGCTTTTCAGTAACCTCTTTAAACATGCTGCTGCCCTTCGGTCTTCCTGCTGGCATTTACCCTAGTCTCGCTCCAGGGTGTACGTATAGTTTTCTCTTATTGCAAATTGATCACTCTGGCTGCAGGGTCGAGAGCAGAGCTGGGTGTCAAGGGAGGGAAGGGGGTGATAGAGAGGAAACGGGTCAGCTGGGTGGTGACGCAGTAGTTCAGAACCACAACAGCCAGTGTCAAAAGCCAAGCCACTGGCCTCTTTGCCCAGAGCCTCACAGTTAAGTGTCAGAGCTAGAACAACCTTTAGAATGTTCTTTCCATCTAGTGAAGGTCCTTGTTTGAAGACTGATAAAACTAAGGCACAGAAGCAAGAAGGTAATTTTCGGAAGGTTGGCTGAATTCTTAACAAGAGCGTCCATCTACTGCTGTGATCTTTCTCTGCATTACAAGACCATCATAAAAATAGAGATTTTACTATCGCCAACCTTCTTGACTCCATCCCAATCCTGCTTTCGTTTTTAGAGACAGCCTCTGTTTTCTGAAAGGCCACCGAATCACCTAAAAGGCAGGAATTCAGTTCTCCCTAAACAAATCAATTTTTACAAAGAATGAGCAAATCTTCCCCCAGAAATCTGAGCATGGCCTCCAGAGAATACAGAAATTCATACAAGATGTCTTAAAAGAAGATAGAAAAATCTTATTCCATTTCTTAGAGACGAAGGAAAAAACCACACACACAAAAGCCCAAACATAATTTTTCTGATGCCTGATAATATTCTTCTCTCATCTCTCATTTCCCCACAACCATTTTGTCTTAGGCTCCAGGAGCCTGTGGGAAGCTGCCGTGTGATTTTTATCTCTATGATTAAAGTGTTACACTTTATTGAGTTCTTTACATCAGCAGCAAAATCTGCAATGCAGGATTTTACATAACACCTCATTTTCTTCCCGCACCATTACTGTTATTAACCTGGTGGCAATAAACAGAAAATACAGCTTTGCTTATGATGTACTCTTTATTTTTGTTCCAAGAGCAAGAAGAAAAATAAAAAGAGAAGGAACCAGAGAGAACAGGGAAGAATTTTTTACTCATTATATCCCTTTAATGTCTGACCTTCTCTCTCCATGTTCCACAACAGCAATGCTCCCAGAAAATCAAGGATGGGGATGGGCCCTGCTCAGGAATGTTTTCTTCTCCACCCGTTAACTCATCCATTTACTCATTCAGGAAGGATTTCCTTAGCACCTACTATGTGCCTAGCCAGGCACTGTGCTAGGGGTGGGAGGTATAAAGATTACAGATCTCAACTGACACTTGGTCCAGTGGACCAAATAGACACACATCACAATACTAATGAGACCGTGAGGTGAGGATAGTAAAAACATTGGGCTGAGTGAACGACACGTGGAAGAGGGTGTTGTCAAGCATATTCACATGGGCTTAGGAAGTCTTTACAGAGGAAGGGAAGCTTATACTAGACCCTGGAGAATGGCCAGCTAGGGCAAGGCCTTCTTGGCTGAGGGAACAGCATGAGTGAACCTTGGAAGGCAAGGAAGAGCGTAGCATGGTCTAGAAGCTGTCAGTTTGGCATGGTGAAAGCATTGCATGCCTGTTAGCAGACAGCAGGAAACGAGGTTGAAGACAGAGGCAGGTCATCGAGGATCCAATACTCCTATACCGAGATACCTTCCATGCTTTGTGTTAATTCACCTTCTGGGCTCCCCTCAGAAGCTAAATTAGAGGATCAAGGCAGAACGATAGAGAAGAATAACTTGTACTGTGGATTAAAGATGTAGGTTCTGTCCTTGGCTCTGTTACTTCCTCAGTGTAATCTTGAGCAGTGTATTTATCTGTGAAATGGGTGTGGTGGGAATGAGACAATGACTGTGAATAAGTTGTGTAGCTCATATAGTATTTTATGTGTCAAAGGAAGGGATCCACCCAGAAAACTTCAGACCACTCAAGAACAGAGTAGCCACAAACTAATTCTGTGAGATTTTAATAAAGGCTTTTTATGGGACGCCTGGGTGGTTCAGCAGTTGAGCATCTGCCTTCAGCCCAGGGCGTGATCCTGGAGTCCCGGGATCGAGTCCCGCATCGGGCTCCCTGCATGGAGCCTACTTCTCCCTCTGCCTGTGTCTCTGCCTCCCTCTCTCTCTGTGTCTCTAATGAATAAATAAGTTAAATATTTTTAAAAAAATAAATAAATAAAGGCTTTTCATGTGGATGTGGATGTGGATGTGGATGTGATTGTAGTGAAGGAGCCTGCCCTGTTCTGGGATTTGCTTTCCAACAAGAGATAAAGCCTGGTTTGTCCCCCACACCTCCCTGTCCAACCCTTGCTTGACTCTCAAACTGCCCCCTTCCTCCTTGCTGCTTTCTGGCCAAGTGATGTGGCTCATAACCATCAAAATTTTCTGTTCGGAGGCAGTGAAAACCTGTAGCAAAGATACTGCTTGAGAACATCCTTGCCCTCATCCCATTTAGGGCACCCAGGTGTTTGATTATGGGTTTTTAGGGGTTTCATTTTTTTTTTTTTAATTTTTATTTATTTATGATAGTCACAGAGAGAGAGAGAGAGAGAGAGAGGCAGAGACACAGGCAGAGGGAGAAGCAGGCTCCATGCACCGGGAGCCTGATGTGGGATTTGATCCCGGGTCTCCAGGATCACGCCCTGGGCCAAAGGCAGGCGCCAAACCGCTGCGCCACCCAGGGATCCCTAGGGGTTTCATTTTTTAAAAAAAAACACTGGCTCTTATTTTATATCCTATAAAAATGCACAATGCTTATCTTTAGCTTAACAAGGAGCTCCGTTTTTATAGGAAATGCATAGATTACATGGAGAAATATGTTGCTTTCACTTAAATAGCCATGCCTATGGAAAAATCAACCTGTTCATATCAAACTGTCATAACCCAAGACCATGGGCCCTCTGAGAGCATCATCCTCTAACTAGGGACCAGTACCTAGGAGGCAGGCATCCAACTCACACTGAGAAGATGATGGCAGGACCAATCTCAGGGAATGCCCCCCCCCCCCTTCCAGCCAGCCATGCAAGCCAGAAACCTGAGAATCCGTCTGAATTTAGGCCCCGTATGCAGCACCATCAGTCTTATTTTATAATAGGTTTCAAATGTGTGCCCTTCCTTCCTCTCTCCCTCCCTACCCCTGCTCTAACTGAGAACCTTATCATTTTTCAATCAGTTCCCACTTCAACTATAACAAAAATGTCCTAACTGTTCCACATGCCTTTGAGTCTAATAACCTCTAATTTTTCCTCATCAGAGCCTCCAAAAAAAATCTTTCAAAAATACAATACGAACATAATCATGTTATACTTTCATAAAATACTTCTCTATATTTTCTACTTTATATGAAAAGTCCTTAGTGGTTGACAAGCCTTCCATGATGGGTCCATGGAAGCCTCCTCAGCTCCCTTTGTCACACACTGCCCCGCTCCCCGGTAATACTCTTCAATCATGCCAAACACCTTTTTGGTCCCTTCATGGGCCAGGTGGTTTGGGGGCCTGTGGGTTTTTCTCACATAGCTCCCTTTGTCTAAAATGTCTTTCTTTCCACTGGGGGCTCCTTTCCTTATCATCCACTTGGTGAACACCTTCTTGTCTTTCAATACCTTTCTCAGTAGCCACCTCCTCTCTGAAGCCTTTCCTGACTACCCAATAAATTGCTGGTTCCTTCAGCTGTATCTTCCCCCAGTCTCCACATACATCTCTCAGAGCACCTGGATGGCTGATGTGCACTTGCTTGTTCCCTTGGCTGTCTTCCCCCACCACGCTATAGAAAGAGAGAGGTGGGAAGAGGGGAACAGAGAAGAGAAGGAATGAAGAGAGAGGAGCAAGATGAGAGATAGGGAGAAGGAAGGAGGAAAAGGGACAGAGGAACAGCTACGGGATCTCTGTCTGCACCTCTCTCCTCCCCTGTCCCCATCCCCAGTCACCTACACTGAATAAAGCGGCTTAGCAACCACCTTATTTTTCTCCAGCATACCATACAGCATTGCAGCATGAATGTTGGCACCCCTGAACACTTCTTTGAAAAACAGTGATGCCAACCTTGCCCAATGGGGAAATGGTTGACTGCCGTCTTAGCGTAGGCTCTCACCATAGGGCCATACCAGGGAAAAGGACCAGGTACAGGTCTTGGAGGCAATAAGGTGGGAAACTCCGGCAGAATCAGTCCTCAGAGGCCAAAGGAAGGAGAAAAAAAAAAAAAAAGCAACAGTGCAAAGCGGAAAGATGAGATGATTGAAAGATATGACTCTTGGGGCGTCACGGGCCACGAAAAGTCACCAAATCCATTCTCTAAATGGGGAAATTGAAGAGAAGGAGAGAAACTTCTCCAGGGTCACAGAGCAGGTTAGTAGGAGAGCCAAGATGAGTTTCCTGGGAAGAAAAGAACTAAGATTTACTGAGGACTTACCAAACCCCCAGCTCAGTGGTTAGACATATATTTTTCTCTCTCTCTGGATCAGCTAACAACCTCCTCCAGGAGATGTCTCCAAGCATTCAGGCCACACATATTTATTGAGTTCCTAACATGTTCCTGGGGGTGCCCTAGTTTCATCAGTCTTTGATTTATAATGAAGCAACATTAACTTTTAATTATGAAATTAAAATGTCCCTTGGCTCTCACAAGCTTACATATTATATCTCCGTCCTCTTCTTAGTTTGTCTTTCTGCTCAGACTGGGGCTTTCTGCAGGGAGGTTTGGCTTTTCCACTTGTATCTGTATCCACTTTTGGTGCAGGATTGAGCACCTGGGGTGACCCCCAAGAGGGGAGGAGCAAGCGGAGGCTTTGGAGGTAGTGAGATGTTAAGTTAGAATCCAGCTGAGGTCCTTTCCCACTATGAGATCTTGAGAAGCCAGTCTCTGAGATTTTTCTGAGAAACTAAGCTCCCGTTTACTTCAGTGGATTGTTCAGAGAACCACATGAGCTAACTGGTATGAGAATGGCTTATAAACTCTGCAAATGTGAAAGACAATGGTTATTGTCGGTAGACGTCTATTGAACAGGGATGAAATGTGCATTTGTGTAAGCGGGGTCTCCAAGCCCCCTGAGCTCTGTGCTCCTATGGACCCTATACTTCTCCTCAAGTCTGTTGCACACGCAGTTAATTTTAAAATGTCCATCTTCCTTGCAAGCTTTTGAGCACGAGGAGGTCCAAACCCATGGTGCCAAGCACAGCACCTCCATGTAGCATCACTGTGTGATTGGAAAAAAAAATGAATTAGAAGTATATAAACTGCCAGACATTTTGCTAAGCACAAAGCCAGATACTTCATGACAATCCTGTGAGGTTGAGATTATTATCCCTACTTTTTAGGGATGAGAGGCTCAGAGACGGAGGGTAACATCCGTAGAAAGTTCACCCATGGCTAAGCTGACACCTGAAGCCAAGCCTAGTGAATCCAGAACCACCTTACTCCATGAGTACCCTTCCGTCATCATCATCATTGTCATGGTCAACACCGGTCCCTGATATGGGGAGCAGGAGACAGATCAGGGGTTCTCCTTTTGCCCTGGGAAAGTCTGTTGTGAGCGCAGCCCTCCCATGCTGAGCCTTTGGTCTCTCTCCCTTCCATAGGCCAGAGGTGAAGGATGATAGAAGCAGGGAAGGCTCCCTCCCACCAGGCCAGACCCAGCTCCTCCTGGGTCATTAGAAGGAGGAGATACAGAAATGCCTTTATTTACAAAAAGATCTTACTTTTCACTTCTACATCGAGTGGACTGCAGACAAATTGGAAGCAGGAAAATGTTTTTACTCTCGTCTCGTTGCTTTTTCCCTACACCTACACGTGACTGTTACAAATTTCCTGTGTCCCAAAGTTTACTCTGCTGAGGCAAAGAGATCACAGATCCCAAGGCTGGGTGGTTCAGAATAGCTTAGAGATGAAGAGTTTAGCCCTAGGTCAGAAAGACTTGGGTTTGCATCTCAACCTTGCCGCTCGCAAGCTTTTTGCTTAATTTTCCTCCTTTGATTATAACAGTGCTTAACTCGTAGATGGTCACTAGAATTATTACAAGACCACACATAGGAAGCACTCAGTAAAGGTCCGTCGCTTTTGATGAAGTCATGGTTAAGAGCACGAACTGTAGAGCCCGGCAGCTTGAGTCCTGCCCCGTTACCACTATGTAGTGTGGAGGCTCCTTTGCAAGTCACTTGAACCTCTCTCTAGGTCGGTTTCCTCATCTGTAAATGATGTTTCTAACTGAGAGGATTGTGGGAGGACTAAAGGGTGCCTGGGGGTAAGCACTGTGCAGTTATTACTATCTTGCTTCCATGGCACCTTGAGTTAGAGTCTAAGCCCTGAAACTCCTAGCACCACACCCTTTCCTCTGCCCCTTTTTTTTTTTTTTAATTTTTTTTTTAAATTTATGATAGGCACACAGTGAGAGAGAGAGGCAGAGACACAGGCAGAGGGAGAAGCAGGCTCCATGCACCAGGAGCCCAACGTGGGATTCGATCCCGGGTCTCCAGGATCGCGCCCTGGGCCAAAGGCAGGCGCCAAATTGCTGCGCCACCCAGGGATCCCTCCTCTGCCCCTTCCTGAAGCCAGATACCTGCTTCATTCATTTATGATTCATGTAGTCACTCAGCAAATGTCCCCTACTGTGTGCTGGGCTCTAGGATATACCCCAGGGATACGAGGTG
Source organism: Canis lupus familiaris (assembly GCF_011100685.1). Lineage (NCBI taxonomy): Eukaryota > Metazoa > Chordata > Mammalia > Carnivora > Canidae > Canis > Canis lupus. The sequence continues at coordinate 12,453,075 of NC_049236.1, forward strand.
AACCAGACATGGTCCTAGACCTTACTGGCTTCACACACTACTCCTTCCTTCTTAAAACCTTTCTTTCTTTTTCTTTTTTGCTCTAGTTTTCATGAAACCACACTGTCCATGTTTCCTCCTCCTCCTCCCTGCCACTCCAGTCTCCTTCATGTCCTCCTCTACCCAAACTCTCCGCTTTAGAGGGCTCCTGAGATGCCTCTGTGCTAATGATGCCTACATTCCCCGAGGGGGCTCCAGAGACCTGCGTGTCACTGCCAAATATTTGTCAAATGAATGAATGAATAAACTGGATGACAACTACTTTAAAAGAGGATATTTTAAAAGTCTAGGGTAGTCCAGAAAAGAGAGCTGTTGCTCCTAAGAGAGTCAAGGAAGGCATCTTGGACAAGGGGGCCCATTGGGCCTAGCAGTGAAAGATGAGCAAGCTGTTACCAGCAGGGGAAGGACGGGGAGATAGGCATTCCCACCCACAGGAATGGCAGGCAAGAAGCACAGAGCAGGAGAGCATGTGTGCTGGGGGAGCTGCAGGGGGTCTAGAAGTTGCAGATAAGGCTGGAGCATAAAATGGAGGAAGGCAGAAGAAAACGTGTCCATAGCTCCTCCCCTCAACCGAGGCTAGCTATCTGGGTTTCCTATGTGGTTGTTCCTCTCTTTGTCCCCATTGATTCATCACATCCTTTCTCTGTGACCAGAAGTTCTGTTCAGCCATCTCCAGGGTATACGTGAGTGGAGAAGCCTTAATTGTGCCCCTTCAGATGTCTAGATCATGCACAACAAAAGACTTTGACGACATTGTTTTGTTTCATTTGCTCAGTTGATTTTAAAGAAAGAGTTCTTGGTTTTTTTTTTTGTTTTTTTTTGAAAAATTATTCTTCCTGCCTTAGGACATGTGCCCTGACTTCCATAAACATCTACTTCAACTTTTTATTTTTCCTTTAGCTTTATATTTATTGTACTGATTTCTTTTCTACTTTAACTTGAAAGAAAAAAACAGGGACACATTTTAGTTGATAATAAAAATATTAGATTTGGGGTGTTTTCGCCTGAGGCCCATGGGGTCATAGCTTCCCAGGGTACATCTCAGAGGGAAGCTGTCTGGAAGTTCTCTAATGCTCCTTGTTCCTCCAGCCCAGCCCCCCAGCCTCAGTGCCCACTAGGATGGGCCCCCAGACCTATCAGCTGGGAGATGGAGGAAACCACCTAGGTCTCACAATCCTAAGGCCAGGGGGATTGCCTGGCTAGACTGGAAGCCCTGAGACCACAGTAGGATGCAGGGCATGGTCCTGTAACTGCAGGGACATGGGTCCTGGCTCTACTGCTTTCCTCTGCTGCTGTCTGAGCTAAGCCCTCCTGACCTTCCTGGGTTGGATTTCCCTTCTTTCACTGGATTGAATATATGATCACCCCAGAAGATCACTCCAAATGGGATCGAGTCAGCACCACATCCCAGCACTGAGTGCAGATCTGAGGTGAAGCAGGGAAGCGGCTCAATGTAGGGGGGAAAAAAAAACAACCATTTCCTCCCTGGTGTCTAGGAAGAAGCAAACTCCACACTAAATTATGTCGCAAATATGCCCTAAGGTAGTTTTAATTTTATTGGCACTGATTTTAATTTACTCTTTAGGCCCCTGATAGCAGGATGAGCTGTTGGCTGCTGGCAAGGGGACAGCCCTTCATCACTTGGTTTTAATTAAGGTTCTTAAGTTTGGAAGGAAAGAACAGAGATGCTTTCTTTCCCCTCTAAGCTCAGTCCTAAATTGTAATTAAGGGCCCTGCGTCAGCCACACAGTCCTTACTCTGACATGGCCACAGAGAGGTACCTCATTTGACTGCTGGGGAAAACTTTAAATGCCTGTATTTGTTCTTATAATTCACTCATTCTTCCATCATTTTATTTTCTGTTCATTCCTCTGCCAAACCTTGAATGATAACCTACCACACACCAGTCTTGCTCTGGCCCTATGGATTTAAAAAAACAACAATGTATGGTCCCTGCCCTGAAAGAACTCACATTTTAACGGGATGTAGGGATAAACAAAGCATTTATATGCCATGTGGTGAGTGCCATGAGATAGAGACCCGTACCTTGACTTGTGAGAGCACAAAGGCTGTTACCTCATCCTGAGGAATAAGATAGGCTATTTGAATTGAGATTGTATACTAGTCAGATGAATAATATTAGCTGCTATAACAATCCCCAAATTTCGGTGACTTAGTACAGTAAAGGATTCATCGCAGTCTGAAACAGGTCAAGAGGCTTTCCTGGTCATTTTCCTCCCAGGGTTTCAGGGATATTGGCTTCTTTCTCCTTATGATACTGTTGTTTTTATACGTGGCTTTCATGCACAAAAGCAAGAGAGAATGTGGGTGATTGTGTATGAGTGTTACAGTCAGGTCTGGAAGTGGCACGTGTCACCACTGCTGACATCCCACGTGATCCTAGCCAGATAGCAGAGGAGACTGGGTGATGTCTTCCACGGTCCAGGAAAAAGCACTGAGACTGGTGAGCATCCACTCAACTTCTGCCTTACATTTGAAGCTTGCATCAAAGTTAGTCTCATAAAATGTACTTCAAACAGAGGAGATATTTATTGTGTGTCAATGTGGAGACTGAAGTCATGAGCATAGCAGTCAGACAAGAGCTGAGAACTAGATAGGGCAGGGACTGGATTGCCCAGGGCCTTTCAAAATATGTGAGGGGGTTTTGACTCTATCCTGTGAGCAGTAGAGAAATATAAAACAGTTTTAACTAGGGACATGACGTGATTTGTTTGCATTTAAAAAGATTACTCTGGAGCAGCAAAGAAACTGGGTAAGAAGTTATTGTAGTTGAACAAGTAAAGGGGATGGGACTTGGATCAGATATTGTCCCTGTCCCAAAAGCACTTAAACACGTACAGACATACTTATCAGCCAGATTAGGTGTAGAGCAACAAGTACTGATACCAAGACCCAAGCAAGGAGCTGCTTGAGGAAGAATGAGGGATTTATTTTAACTGAGGATGAGAAGAAATCATAGCTCCTTTATCTCATCCAGCAACCACTTTTAAATTAAGGAAAAGAGGTACAGTAATGAGTTGCCACTCTTCCAGGTTCACACATTGTGTTAACATTAGAACCAGAGTTAGAACCCCTGCTCCTGCCTTCTAACTGGGCCCACACAAGTTCACAAAGCCAGATTAGGTACAAAACATAATAAGGATGATCTTAGAATTAGTATTTGTGGTCTTCAGTATTTCCAGCAAAGTGCACGGCCTGATGAAAAAATGATGTGATAAAGATAAAGAACTTAGACCCTATTCAGATAAATATCCTAGACTTTTTTTTACTCAGCTCCAGCACCTAGAACCTCAGAGTGGGAAACAGTCTTAGAAAATAATCCTTGGGCAGCCCGGGTGGCTCAGAGGTTTAGCACTGCCTTCAGCCCAGGTTGTGATCCTGGAGACCTGGAATCGAGTCCCATGTCGGGCTCCCTGCATGGAGCCTGCTTCTCCCTCAGCCTGTGTCTGTTCCTCTCTCTCTCTCTCTCATTCTGTGCCTCTCATGAATAAAAAAATTAAAAAGAAAGAAGGAAGGAAGGAAGGAAGGAAGGAAGGAAGGAAGGAAGGAAGGAAGGAAGGAAAGAAAGAAAGAAAGAAAGAAAGAAAGAAAGAAAGAAAGAAAGAAAGAAAGAAAGAAGAAAGAAAGAAAGAAAGAAAGAAAGAAGAAAGAAAGAAAGAAAGAAAGAAAGAAAGAAAGAAAGAAAGAAAGAAAGAAAGAAAGAAACTAATCTTTAACATTCTTTTGGAAGTACTACCCAATGTAGACAAGAAAAATAAATTAGCATAAAAACTAGGAAGGGGACAGGGAGGAGATAGAAGTACTATGTACAGATAATAATTTTACAAACCCCTTTCTTCCCTCCTTCTTTCCAGGCATCCTGACCTCCTTGCTGTTCCTAAAACATGCCAAGTGTATGTTGCTGTTAACATTTACTTCTCCTTCTACCTGGAAGACTCTTCCAACTGATAGTCTCAAGACTAACTCTCCTGCTCCATTCATGCTGCTGGTTTTCAAGAACCCTCTATTACTTTTTTTTTTTTTTTTAATTTTATTTATGATAGTCATACAGAGAGAGAGAGAGAGAGAGGCAGAGACACAGGCAGAGGGAGAAGCAGGCTCCATGCACCGGGAGCCCGACGTGGGATTCGATCTCGGGTCTCCAGGATCGCGCCCTGGGCCAAAGGCAGGCGCCAAACCGCTGCGCCACCCAGGGATCCCCCTCTATTACTTTCTATTCCATTTCTTTATTTTATCTGTCTCCATGGCACTAATGCCTCCTGATATCTTGGATATTTAGTAATTGATTTGTTTATTCCCTTTCTCTCCTCATAGAATATAAACTCTCCAAGCTCAGGAACTTTCTGTTGTGTTCACTGCTGTATCCCTAGCACCCAGCACACTCCCTGGTGCACACCCAATGCCTAGGCACTGTCTCACACTCAGATTATTTGTTGAATAAGCAAATGAAAATCCAAGAAAATAAAATGATGAGTTATTATAAAGAATAATAGAATTAGTGAAGTATTGGGTACAAATTTAGTATGTCAAGAACAGGAGCCTTGGGATCCCTGGGTGGCGCAGCGGTTTGGCGCCTGCCTTTGGCCCAGGGCGCGATCCTGGAGACCCGGGATCGAATCCCACATCGGGCTCCTGGTGCATGGAGCCTGCTTCTCTCTCTGCCTGTCTCTGCCTCTCTCTCTCTCTGTCTGTGACTTAAATAAATAAATAATAAATAAAATATTTAAAAAAAAAAAAAAAAAAAGAACAGGAGCCTTTGAGGTGCCTGGCCAGTTCAAGTGAAGGGACATGCAACTCTTGATCTCAGGGTTGTGAGTTTGAACCCCATACTGGGTGTAGAGATCACTACAAAAATAAATAAGAAAGAGAACAAGAGCCTTTGTATTTAGGAACCATTAGTTAGAAGAGTTAATGGAAGAAAGCATCACATGTACAGCAACAAGTAAAAATGTAAACTACCTTGGCATCAAAAAGAAATATTTGTGGTCGGGATCCCTGGGTGGCTTAGTGGTTTGGTGCCTGCCTTTGGCCCAGGGTGCGATCCTGGAGTCCCAGGATCGAGTCCCACGTCAGGCTCCTGGCATGAAGCCTGCTTCTCCCTCTGCCTGTATCTCTGCCTCTCTCTCTCTCTATGACTATTGTGAATAAATAAATAAAATCTTAAAAAAAAAAAGAAAAAAGAAATATTCATGGTCTATATGAAAACAAAACCAAAAACTTAAAAAATTTCCTCCTGTATCCAGGAGAAAATTTGACTAAATGGAAAGTCAAAACATATCCTTGGATTGGAAGGCTCTAAGTCTCCTTTTTTTTTTTTTAATTTTTTTTATTTATTTATGATAGTCACAGAGAGAGAGAGAGAGAGAGAGGGAAGGCTCTAAGTCTTAAGAGTCAATTCTTCCTCTAGTAATACAAAAGTCTGGTATGGTTATATTATTGAGAATTTCGACAGAGTTTAGGGGAGAAAGAAAATTAAACAAGCTAATTATAAAGATAATATAGAAAAATATGCAAGAAAATACAGGAAAATTTAGAGAAGGAGGCATAATGAGGTGATAATAGCCATTCAAATATTAAAATGCATTATAAAACATTAATTTGAAAAGATACATGCACCCCTATGTTTATTGCAGTGTTATTTATGATAGCCAACATATGGAAACAGCCCAAGTGTCCGTCAATAAATGAATGGATAAAGAATGATATAAATATGTGTGTGTGTGTGTATATACACATATATATACATTTTATTTTATATAAATATATATATGGAATATTACCCAGCCATAAAAAGGAATGAAATCTTGGTATTTGTGATAATGTGAATGGACCTAGAGGGCATTATGTTAAGTGGAATAAGTCAGATAGAGACAAATACCATATGATTTCCCTTTACATGTGGAATCTAAAAATCAAAACAAAAGAAGCAAACAAAAAAACAGAAACAGACCCATAAATATAGAGAACAAACTGGTTGTTTGGGATGAACAAAATGAGTGAAGGGGAGTGGCTTCCAGTTATGGAATGAACAGGTCATGAGGAGGAAAGGTATGGCATAGGGAATATAGTCAATGAGATTGTAATAGAGTTGCATGGTGACAGATGTTAACTACACTTAAAAATATAAAATGAAACAAGTTACATTATAAACTTAATTAAAACTGTGTGGTACTGACACATGAATAGATAAATGATTAGAACAGGATAAAAGTCCAAAAATAGTATGGTAAAGTTGACTTTTCAAGTCAGTGGAGAAAAGATGCACAATCTCGTAAGTACTGTGGGACAGTAAAGTGCAATCCCTACCTCACAGCCTACATCCACATAAATTAAAATTGAAATGGAATATTTAAATATTAAATAGTGAAACAATAAAAGTAATAGAAGAAACAATGAAAGAATTCAACCCCAAAACCACAAAAGGAAAGACTGATAAATCTGTGTAAAAAATTATCATTTAAAAATTTCTGCATGGAAAAAAGTGCTAGTAGAAGTAAAGTCAGAAAGCAATGATAAACTGAGCAAAATGTTTTTGTACTACACATGAAGGCCAACAATCTAGCTTTCAAAATGGGTAGATGAAATTAACAGATAATTCATAGAAATCAAATTCATATGAAAAGCCTAAACCTAACCAAGTAATAAAGAGAATTGTACTAAGAAAAATTCAGATAAAAACTAATCTTAGGGGTGTCTGAGTGGCTCAGTCAGTTAAGCGTCTGACTCTTAATCTCAGCTCAGGTCTTGATCTCAGGGTCATGAGTTCAAGCCCTGCATTGGGCTCCAATTTGGCTCTACTTAAAAACAAAAAACAAAACAAAACAAAAAAAAAACTAATCTTAGATATCCTTTTTCACCCACCCACCAAACTGGCAAATATCAAGGAGTTTCATTCCACCCATGTTGTCAAGGTAATTGCAAAAAGAGACATTGCAATATTTTGCTAGAAATGTAAATTGGTCCTTCTGAAGAGGTCAGTCTGTCAGTATTGATCAGGACTGCAAATGCACAGGGGACCCAGAAATTCTACTTCCAGAAATTTATCCTGCATGTAATTATATACGTGTGAAATAGCATATATTCAGAGTCAATCACTAAGACATCGTTGGTAACGGGAAAAGGTTGGAAATCTCTGAAATATCTGTCAGGAGGAGACTGGCTGAACAGTGTATATATGGTTGTTAAAAAGAATGAAGTGACTGTTTATGTACTGAGAAAAAATTACCTCCAAGACCTGCTAAGAGATAAAAAGCAGATCCAAATAGTGTGTTCAGTGTGCCCCCATTTGTGTGTCCTGGGGATGGCAAGGTTGGGCGTGGGGCAGATATTTGTTTCTGCATAAAGTGTCTCTGGAAGGATGCAGGAGAACATGATGCCAGGAATTGCTTCTGAGGAGTGAAACTGGTGCCTAGAGAGGCACAGGGGTGATAGGGAGGTCTCTTCCTATAAACACTTTCCTATCTTTTTTGACTTTTGAAACCATGTAAGTCAGTCAATATAATTTGCTGCTTATTTAAAGTGAAATCACATTAGGTGCCAGGTGTCAGGATAGGGCAGCCGAAGCCACTCCAGAATGTTATCAGAAGAACCGGGTTCTAATTCTTATTCCTTCGCTAACGCACTGGCTGACCCTAAGCAAGCGGCCTCCCCGCACGGGGCTGACCCTGGCGAGGTCAGAGCACTGGCTTCCATGCCCCTCCAGCTCCGGCATCCAGAGACAGAAACTGCAGCTCTTCCTTACACATTTCTGAAGTCATCTCTCCGCCTCCTCCTCTCCTCCGCAGCTCATCAAAAGCTCAGAGGAAAAGACAGACAATTGAAGAAAATAAAATTGCGAAGATGACTTTTATAGGGCTCCTGTTGAATCATTGTGTATTCCACCTCCAAAGCTGAAAATGATGAGTTTAATATCACACAGAGCAGTGCATCTTGTGTCTCTCCAAAGACAGCTTACGCTACCCAGAGAGTTGGGAGCTCGGCAAGACGTAATTTTTCACTCCAACTTGGAGGCAAATGAAATGACAGTCATCAGGCTCACATTCTAGAAGCAACACAGTTTTCATTTGGTTTTAACTTTGTTTAAAAGTGTCCGAAGGAGGAAGAATCCTTCTAAGCACAGGCTTTCTTTCTTTCCCAGGAATGCATGCTAGAAAGGGGAAGGAGAGGTGGCCAGGTCTTGCCCCTGAGTGTTCTAGAGCTGGCCCGTTGAGAGTGAGAAGTTAACTGTGCCGGGGGTCAGGAGACCTGGGTTTCAGACTCAGTTATGCCAGGTTGGACAAGTCTCTTTCGCATTTGAGCCTCTGTAACTCTCGAAAAGGATTATTGGGTATACGTTGGGCTGATATATAGGAAGAGAAGGTCAGATTCCAGGGACATTGAAGATCTATAGGCCAAAATATTTCCCCAATTCTTGCTAATCTATGGTGTTGTCTGGGCAGTCTCTCTGGGGTCATTTGTTCAGTGGTTCTGTGTGCAGCTCCTGAGCACCCTTCATGTCCAGCCACTGGGCCCTTCCCAGACATCTCCCTACTGTCAGGGAGCTCGTAGATGGGAATGTTCACGAAGAATACCACACCAGGCTAGGGAATGCCTTAAATATGTGTAAGGAAAGAGCAGAGAAAGCCTGCTCAAAATCATTTTTATGGAGTATAAGGTATAATGTGTACTATTTTATCCATGCACGATTTAGATATTATTGGGGAGCGGGTGTGGCAATATGAAATGAGGTTAAATAAAAGAATTAAAACTCCCAGAATTGTGCTTGGCATGCATTAAAATATGCAGTAAATGATAGTAATTATTATTATAGTGTTTGGTTCCCACTATAACTCTTGGAGGTTGAAATTAAAATACCCATTTGTCAAATATAAAAGGCTGAGACTCGTTGTAGGGCTATGATCTACCCCAGACCTCCTCAGCTAGAAATGGCCCAGTGGGGCCCAAACCATAAGCAGGGCCAATATTAATACAATTGCGCTACCTCATTAGTCAGGAAAACGAAGTCGGCTGGTGCCTTTAGTCACGGATGTATGAACTGTTCTGGGTAAGCAACATCGGGACTGAACCCAACAAAACCCTCACCTCTTCAGAACCCCAAAGTGGGACACTAAAGGGAGTGTTCTCAGCCCCCCCGGGGGCGGGGGCAGTGTTAAAAGTGAGGAGAAATTGATCTTCACAAGTCTCAGCCTCTCCAATTACATCGCAAATGGTGCTAAATCTGCTGACACAGGGGTGCAGCTTGGAAGTGTGTGTGTGTGTGTGTGTGTGTGTGTGTGTGTGTACCTCGTTTAGCGTCTGGTCCTCTAGCTCAGTGACCCCAGACTTCTCATTTGTCATCCTTTCTCTCAACAGAAAACAAGCCTGGAGTTTTATATCGACATCCACGCCCACTCCACCATGATGAATGGCTTCATGTACGGCAACATCTTTGAGGATGAGGAGCGGTTCCAGAGGCAGGCCATTTTCCCCAAGCTCCTCTGCCAGAATGCCGAGGACTTCTCCTACGTAGGTCAAGAGTTCTCCCTCGGCAACCCCCTGGCTCCCCCCCCCTTTTACTTCACCTCTCTCCCTCCTCACTCAGTTCAGTTGGGTTCGACCCTCAGAGAACCCAGCTCCAGGCCGGGCCCCGTGTGCGTGAGAAAGATCCAGGCCAACAAGCTGTGCCCAGGCCCTCGAGCGGCTCCTCACCCACCGGGAGGGAGACTCTGGAAAGGCAGCCCTGGGTCTTTCTGAGGACCTGGGATTTGTTCCGTTGAGCCGACGCCAGCATTAGCAAGAGAAGGGACTCGCTGAGCATCCACCCGTGCCGGGCCCTGCCCACGGTCTACTTTCACCGGCTCCGGCCCTTTTAGTAGGAGCCTCCCGTACCTGCGGACAGGGGTCTTGTGCCCCCCGTGCTCTCCCTCCCTGACCATTTCTGGGCCCCGATTTCTTTGCCAGGAATTTGTGGGCGATCGTGTTCTGCCCTGCCTGTGCACAGCCTCCGGGGAGGCAGTCGTGGTAGCCGGAGCCTGCCGACGCACACACCTCAGCAGGGGCCAGACACCGGCTGCGACTGCCCGCCTCACACGCTGAGGAGAGGCTGTGGCCTGGCCATGAGCATAATTTGCAGCAAAAAGCAATCCTGGGGAAAGGGCAAGGAGAAAAGATCAGGAGAATTGGCAGGTGGTATCGGGACAGAGGAGAGAGTTTTTGCACATTTTCCTTTGTTTTGATACTAACTCTCTGAGGCCTGTTATTTCCATGTGGCCAGAGGGGGAGAGGCCCACAAAGGTCATAGCAATTTTTGAAGTTGATGAGCTGAAAACTTCCCTGCCCATTCCTCCCGGGCTGGACATTAGTGGGGATGATGTGTTTCTCCATGAGGTTAGATGCATTTTGAGTCCTAGACATTTCAAAGGCCTCACCAGGGAAGGAAATGGCCCAGTCTCCTCTCTGTACCCAAGAGACACCTGCAGCCCAGAGACGTTCAGTATCTACAGCAAAGCCACTCAGCATCGGGCAGTAGAATCAAAGCAGGCAGCTCCCCATTTGCACGTCTGGGACAGAAAGAGCCGTTTGCCTGCTTCAGTAGGGACCTACAGGACGGTCACTTTTTGAAACCACTGCCATTTCAGAGCACCCTGTGGCCTCCTGGTCCACACTCCCTGGGCGACAGGCCTCAGACACCCTCACAGAGGTGAGTTCCCAGGGCAAACAAGAGGGGCACGGTCAAGGAGCTTTGTTTCTGGCCTTGCCTGGCGATGTTTCTCTACTGCAGCCCCCTTAAGAGCTCAAGGCCTGTCCTCATCCCGTCCCTGTGTCCCCTCTTCTCTGACCCTCAGTAACCGACTCTAAAATGATTTTAGTCCTGCATGGACTTCAAGGGTCCTTTCAGATGTGTCATTCTAATTTTCTGACCCCTTCCTTTGCCTCAGAATTCACACACACACGTATGTGCATATGCAACATAGGGACACACGTGTGCACACACACAATTTCTCTTCCTTTAAATATGTCTCTAATTTTCTGCCTTGTTTTACTATTTTCTTTATCCTCTTATATCCTGCTGAACAAGATACATATTCTCTCTCTTTGTTAAAGATTTTATTTATTTAAGAGAGAGAAAGAGAATGAGAGGGAGGAGAGGTAGAGGCAGAGGGACAAGCAGACCCCCCACTGAGCGGGGATCCCAACATGGGATCCCATCCCAGGACCCTAAGATCATGACCTGAGTTGAGCCACCCAGGCACCCCAACATACATTCTCTTATTAAAAACCCCAACTCTTATTTACTTAGATCTCCACGGGTTAGCACAGAATGCCCCGTTAGCCACAGAGGAGTCACCCTCACAATTCCATGATAGAGATGTTCTTATCGCCTCCCCTTTACAGATGAGGAAACAGGCTAAACCACATAAGGCAAGGTGCCTAACAATCTCGCATCTTTTTGAACGAGGGCCTTAGACGTGGACCTGCTTGCTCTATCCTCCTCTGTCCCCCGCGATGGGGGAGACTGACGACTGTGATCCCTACCCTCTGGTGACGTTGGGCAGGAGATGGGCTGCCCCTAGGGGAGGGGGAGCACCGGGAAGGCATGTTGGGGTGCCGGGAGTCGCTCGGCCCTGGGTTTAATCTGTGCTCTAAAACTTGCTTGCTCCATCTCTGTGAGCCTCATTTTCTCACCCAGAGGGCCCAAACTGCAGCACCCACGTCAAGGGGTTATTTTGAAGCATAAATGAGATGCCATGTGGGAAACGTTATCAAGTTGAAAGCACTACCCAAATTTTCTCATTTTGGTTATCATCATAGTATAATTGCTTCTTGTTCTCTGTCTACTTTTCCTTGCTCCGTCTGTCCCCTTTCAGATTCCCACAGGTATTTGTTAAATGGCAGGTACTATCCAAGGAACTCTGCTGGATACTTTCTTTTAATTCTGTTTATTTCATCGGTCCTCGTAATAATCCTGTGATGTGTGATCACCATCCCACTTTTCAGACGAGGAAACTGAGACGCAGTTGTGTTGTTAGACTCGCACAGGCTGATAGCCAGCAGCTGCCCAGCCCTGACTCTCTGCTCCCGGCTTTGTCTTTCCCAGTCCAGCACGTCCTTTAACCGGGACGCCGTGAAAGCAGGAACCGGGCGTCGCTTCCTCGGCGGGCTACTGGACCACACTTCCTATTGCTATACCCTCGAGGTCTCCTTCTACAGCTACATCATCGGGGGCACCACGGCGGCCGTGCCCTACACTGAGGAAGCCTGTATCCTTGGCGGGTCCCCCCAGGCCTGGGCCAGCCCACATCCGGCGGAGAGTATCCAGGTCTGGCAAGATTTAACGGGCAGGTCAGGACTCTGGTCTCCGGCTTGGTGAGGGCTGACACTCTGGGGTGAGGATGGAGGCTGTTCTGCTGGTGGCATCTTTGGATTGTCCTGCCCTCGCCCTTCTAAAGGGCACCCCCCTGCCCCTGCTGTGGTCCTATGCTGCTCCCATCTCTGTCTCCCCTCCACGGCCTCATGAGGGGGTGAGTCTGCTCTCCCTGCTTCTTATGTCCCCTTCCTCCTGGCTTTTCTTTTCTCTCCATCCTCCTCTCCTCTCCTTCTCTCCCCGTGCCTCCCCGCTGTCTTTCCTGCCTTCCTTCCCATCCTCTGCACATCTTTCTCTTTGCTTTGGCACTTCCTTTGCCAAATTGCTTTTCCCCTTAACTTCCTCATAAAATTTCTCCCAAAGCCCCCATGCTTCTTCTAGTGAAATTGGAGGTTACTTTCTAGCTGCTTGAATTTCTAGGGATTGTTTAGTCATTCTAGTTTCCTGGGTGTTGTTTTAATGTCAGGTCACTGCCTAAGTATCGTGACAGATCGTGACAGTTTTTGTTTTCCTTTATCCTTTTGTTTTTGGATTAACCCACTTCTCCTTTCCTAACACTTAATTTTCTTAAAATTATAGTTGATGAAGGAGAAAGAAAAAGGATGATATTAACTCTGTATATATATAAGTTTTCTCTCCCCAGAAGTCGAAGTGCTCCTTTTAGCCTTTTTCAACCCTTGGTCAGTTATACGGAGTTCCTACCATCTCCATACAGGAATCATCCTTCCTGGTCGAGGAATGACTCAGGACTAGTCCACCCAGTCAGTTGCAGCCTGGTGGCTCTGGGAGGTCCAGTTACCTTGCTGAGTATGGGAGGCAGTGATGGCCCCCCGTGGAAGGGGGAGCAGTAAGTAGGCCAGGTGTTTGATCTATGTTTCAGATCCAGTAGAGCACTGGAGAGGTCATGATAATATCTCAAGAGTCCCCTCCTTCCAGTCACCACACCTGGGACAGTCATCTTGAAATCTGCTTTAATAAGCACTTGTCCTAGGAAGGCCAAGGGAGTAGGCTCTGCTGTGAGACAGAGGAACCTGGCCTCCTCTATGGTCCACACGCCCCCGACCCCCAACACTTGACGTGTGGCCTTGACTTCTTGGGGACCTGCTAACTCCTGTAATGCAGGGTAGGTGTCATTCCACGCTCTCCCTGCTTTGCTCTCCCCTGACCTTGGGGGAATTGCCTGGAAGAAGCATTTGAGCATGTGTGCGGGGTGGGATTCCACATACCCACAGCGAGCCACAGGTCCCTCAGAGGAGAACTGCACTTAGTCTGTGGTTGATTTCTGATGTCACAGGTGCTCTCTGAGCACCTCACATGCTTTTGTGTTGGAAGTAAATGTGTGTTTCTTATAGAATGCCCCTCCCTTGGCCCAGGCCCAGGTTGCCTCCTCGACACCCAGTCCTCATTCATCAAAATAAGCACACTGTCAGTGTGTGCCAGGAATCATACTAGGCATCCAGGGTAAAATACTGAACAAAAAGCCATGGTCCCAGACTTGCAGAGCTTCCGGTCTGCTTGGAGAGACAGAAAAGGAAAGTGGCAATTATCATATGTACGGTAAGTTCCGCAGCGGAGGAATTCCAGAGAGCCATGGGCAACTTTCCTGTAACAAGTACACGTGAGCGTCTGCCATAAGCCAGGGAAGTTCTAGGCACGGCGGATGTAGCCGAGAAGATACTAAGGACAAAAATGTCTTCGTGTGGGGGTAGGAGGAGACTCAGGCACAACTTTGGGAGGTCAGGGAAGCCTTCCCGGTGGAAGTGACATTGAAGCTGAGTTTCTAAGACTGAATTGAAATTAGCCAGATTGGGTTGGGTGGGCCGTTGGAAGGAGAACTTGGCAGACAGAGGGGAGGCAGAAAGGTGTGCAGGAGGAAGGAAGTGGTCCAGAATGGCTGAGGATGGCAAATGCAGGAGGTGTCACTGAAGTGGCAGGCTGTGAGGAATCTGAACTCGGACGTGAAGGCAATGGAGAGCAAGAGAAGAGTGTCGCACGGTGGTGGGAAGCCACTCTGGCTACAGTGGGAAGGGTAGATGGGGCAGGGAGGGGGCGAGACTGTGGGCAAGGACGCTCACCGGGGGCTGTTCTGACAACCCCGGGGAGATGAGGCAGGGCTAAACCTGGGTGCTACCAGGGAGAGCGTAGACCAGGGAACCCCCTTCATGTCGATTTGGTAAGTGATGGGTGGGGGTGTCAGTGGGGAGCAGGAGCTAGCGATGGGAAGGAGCTCAGGGTGGCCAGGGAGGCGGCACACAGCAGAGCAGACCAGAAGCCGTCAGAGCCACCCTGCTTTGAGCCACCACCTGGAGACAAGAAGAGGAGCCAGGAGTTGCACGAGGAGGCCAGGCCCGCTTACCATATGAGTGATTTAACCTGGTTCTTGTCCAAAATACACCCTCCTCTCCTAACAGAGGGAGACTTGAAGCAGACAGATTTTGATCTTTGCTGGCTGCTAGCTTCACGTCCCAAGCGGAAAGAGAAATTACATGGTCTGATGGGAGAGGCGGTAGGGCCTGGGAGGACGTGTCCTCAGCCCGGAGTCAGGAGACCAGGACTGTGATGACAGCAGCAGCGTCATCCCAGAGAGCGCCCTTCAGCACGTCCCGTAGCCTCCCCAAGGTGAGCCCACGCTCTTCCCAGAGGCTGTGAACCTGCGCTCTCCTAATCCCTGCTAAGGGAATGAAGCAGAGACAGCCATGAAAAATGCGCCCTTGAGCAAAGGGCAGACTTTCAATTGAAAGAAACCTGGGTTGGAATCCTGGCTCAGCCACCTGCTAGATGTGTCACCTTGGGCCAGTTTCGTCACCTGCCCGGGGCCTCAGTGTCCTCATCAGTAACGGGAGGACACAGCACTAAGCCTCACTGAGCTGCAAGGAGTTAAAATGAAATAATGCATGTGCGTCTGCCCTGTCAGCTTTAAATATTAAGTGACTGTCGGTTAAAACATCCAATAGGTGTATGTGCCTGTGAATGAGCACCTGCATTTGCGTTAAGAACGGGCTGTTAGGACAGGAGGCTGTGGCGGGGTTGGCAGAGTTCACGGGGCAAAGGGTCTGGGTGGAGTCTCCACGACGGAGGGCCTTGGCCTCACAACACCAGGTGGCTCGTGGAGTGGGGTGGGTGCCTGCCCCCGGAGCAGCCCTTCTCACGTCAGGGTACACGGAGGACATGTCAGCTGTCCAGGGCCTGCTGGGTGAGCATAAGACCAGGGAAGAGCTGGGGGACAGGGAGTCCTGAGGGACACCACCCGGGCCCACAGAAGCGTCCGCCTCTCCACCCGCTAGAACATAGGCATCTGTCAGTTTAATTTTTCTCCCTGGAAAAGCACCAGCTAAACACTATCAGCGGCTTGTTCTCGGACATTCCTTCTCCACTCCATCAGGAAAATAGAGCAGAGGACAGTCACTGATGCTTCTCGAGCTGTGTGACCTTGGGCCGCTTATCTCACCGCTCTGAGCCTATTTCTCCATTTGCAAAACAAAAATAGGGATAATACTCACTCTTCAGGGATCCTGGGAGAGTGAAATGATGCCCTGTATCTCCAGTCCACTGGCACTGCCTGGCACCTGATAGCTACTCAACAGATGCTCCTCCTGCCCCAGCTCTTCTCACCCCCATGCAGACTGCATGGCCTTCCTTTTATTGGGTGAGTCTTGACCCTGATGATCTGGCTCTGAAGCCAGCATGTGGGGTTGGAATGCTGACTCCACCACTGTTACTGGAGAGCTCTGAGCAAGCCTTCTCTTAGCCTCGGCGTCTGATATTTCTACCTATCAGAGCCGTGGAATGACATCATGGGTGGGCTTGATCTCTCCTGTGGTCCCTTCTGGCTCTGATACTCTAAGGTCTTTCTCTGAAATCTGAAACTTTATAACCCCATGCTTAGGTGAATTTATAAAATCAAGAATCCACAATTCTGTGTTTTGGGGAGTCTAAAGAATGGAGTGATCCTGTGAGCATTAAGTGTTCAGTCTAATAGGGAAGAGCAACACAAAGGTGTCCTGGACAGCCTACCACCCTAAGCCCGTAGCTACTTTCATTCTTATAGTTAAGGGTTCTTAATGGAGGGGCTTATGGATGGTCTTCAAGAACAGCCTACGAACAGTCTACAGTTTGTGCAAAACTGTGAGTAAAGATACTTAGTTCATTTTCTGGAAGGAAGACTTGTGACTTTGAGCAGAATCTAAGAGGGGGACATCCTCAGAGGCCTCTGCCCTGGTCTCCCTCTGTGTGTCTGATGTAGGAGTCCTGCGGGTCAGTTCTGCTTTGCATCATTCTAGCTGAGGTCTCTAAGCCAGGTATTTAACCACTCTGAACCACCGTTTCTTCGTCTGCAAAGTGAGGATGACGATTATTTGCTTCACAGAGTTGTTTCAAGGGTTACATGAAGAATGCAGATAAATCACTGGGCACACACTCAGTGCCATTAAATATTACTTCCCTCGCCTTTCCTTCCTGTGGTTTGTTGTTTTTGTTGTTGTCGTTGTGGAATGATAAATTCCTAAGAATTTTGGGCCATTCTTCAGCAAACCCTATTTACAATTTACTGGCCTGCCAAGTAATAAATATGCTCTGTTCAAACGATTAAAAAAGAAGAAGAAAAAGACAGAGAAAGAGAAAGGCTAAACTGAAATCATAAAATAACCCAGAGCTCCTCTGGCCTTTGTTTATGGTCTGGTTACAAGCTATAGGAAATAGCTCTTCGATATAATGGATGAGGAAAACACTGGGAACAGAGACCTTGGGTCCCAAGTAAACTGGTTTCCACGTAGGCTTATAGCTATGGGCACCTTGAAATCAGAAAATGCTGGCTTTGGGAGAAGAGAATGGTTGGTGTGGCCCAAAGAAGATGCAGAGATTTAGAATTCAGTTAACTGGCTTGGTCCAAATTCAGAGCCGACTATATACCTTGCACTGGGTCCTCTCAAATATGCATCATTTATGCATCATAAATGAAAATATCATTTATTCACTTGCCCATCAAATACAACTCATTAGATGCTAGAAATAGATGGATAAGGCATGGGCCCTGCCTTCAAGGAGGAGATAGTTTGAAAGGAGGGAGAAAGGTCAGGACAGCAGCATCAGAAAGTAAACGCTCTGGAAGAGGGCACTTCTGCTGGTCAGGGAAGTATCTGGGAGTCCCTAACCCTGCAGGGGTGGAGAGGAGGCAGACGGAAGAAAGATTTCCTGTAGGAAGAGAAGCTAAGGCTCAGACCTTGAGGACGAAAGGCACACAGGCAGAAGGAGGGATGGGGGCAGCCTTCTTGGCAGGTAGGTGTACAGGGGAGAATCCTGATGCCAGAGAGAGGATGTGTGTCCCAAAGTATCAGAGGATAGTTGGGCTGTGCCGGAAGCAGCACGTGACTAAAGAAACATGGGCAGAGCCGGATAGAGGCAAGAAAGAGAAAGATCTGGGAACTGCATAACAGGTACTTCGAACAAACGGTGTCCACAGGCTAGGATTAGAAAGTATTTCTTGTCCCCCACTGACCCTCCGGATAGATACAGACAGATTATAGACCTAGACCCAGACACACAAGAGCTCTGGCGGGCCTCATGACTTTCTAATAACTCTCAGGGAACTACAAGTTTTCTAATTAAGTCTGGTCACAAAAGAGTCTCAGTTCAGCAATGACCACATCTGATCCAGTCAGAGCCATGACAGCTGTTCAAAGTAAAAACTGTCCCATCCTCCAGCTCAGGCTTTTCTACACAGGCTCATGGTGACTTGTGTTTGCTCAGCCTGCCTCGCAGCCCTCTCCTCCATCTGGCTGACCCCAGATGTTCAGCCCTCCAAGCTTGAGCGGGATGAGGGAGAGGGGGAAAGGGGCAGGAAAGGTCTTGGCTGATGGGGATGTTCTCAAGATGGCTTGAGCAAGCCCTCATAAGCTTCTTCAGACATAGCATCCCTGGCCCTAGAGAGCCGTTGATGTCGGCAAATACGTCTGCTCAGGCTAGTTGTATATGTATGGTCCTTCCTCAGTCCCTGGTGGTCTGGTGGTTCACCTCTTCGGGTCGCTGCACCCCTCCAGCCGCCCTCTTGTCTGAACGAGAGCTAAAGGTTGCAAAACTGGCTTTCTGTTTCCCTCTGCAAGTCCTGCCTGGTGATTTCATACCTCACTTAGAAATGTGTAGCTATAGACTTGGGATCTTGGCTAAAACCAAGACAAAGACAGTTTCATTTTAACAACATGTATCAATATCTAACAAGTAGGATTATTTTTGGTGATTACTTGGGTGTGAGTGTGAGGATAAAGGAATAAGCCAAGGAAGATACCCAATTTTCCTGATTTGAACGTGGTACATGGTGGGGCCAATCACTTAAATTGGGAGAAAAGGATTAGGGTGGGGATAGTCTGAGCTCTGGGATGAATGGAGGGTAGGGGGCTTGTGTGATATACAAGCGGAGGCGTTTAGTAGTCAGATGACTGTATAAGCCTGAAGTTCTGGAGAAAAGTGAGGGCTTTGGACAGAGTCATAGTGGATTTTTCTACGAGGTACTGTAGAGTTATAATGAAGGGAGTGATTTTCTTGGTGTGCCCACTCTAGTATGGCCTTTTGCCCCTTGTCTCCTTCATAAAGCTGTGCAACCTTAGTTAAATCACTTCACCTCTTTGGCTAAAGACTGATACTGGGTAGAACCTCAGTGGATGCCAAGGAATGAATGAATAAATGCATGAATGAATGAAACGGAAGCAGCCCTTACCAGCATCTCCTAGCTGGCTCACTGTAGGACAACGGGGGATATGATCTGCGTTGCTCAGAGGAATGATCAGAATATGTACGTGTGGTATTGGGGCTGTCGGAGGACGTGCTGGGAGCAGGAGGGAGGAGGTCCTGCCTGGATTTTCTTTCTTGCTAAAGAGACTTCACTTTTGAGACAGAAGAGTAAGAAACTGTGATGTCTGACCTGTTGGTTGGCATGTTCAAATATCTAGGTCCTTCCCCGTTCCTGATTGTCATGCCCAGGGTCAGGCCTTTGTTAAAATTCATAAGCAAAAAATGCTTCAATCAGAGGGCTGTGGGAACAGAAGACTAAACTAGATGGAGGCCTGTGGCTTTCTTTTTCTCCTTCATGCAGGATGGGGACTAGAATTTGATCTTTAAACATGAGTGCTTACTAAATGGCTGAATGAATGAATGACTAATAGTAGCAATAGTAATGGTAAAAATAATAACATTGAGATGAGCTTCACGAGACGGGTCGGGATCCCTGCACTGGAGGACTGGCTTGCCTCTACTTTACCACGTTGGCTTGGAAAGATCTGTTCCCCATTCTGGGTTCAAATCTTCCTATCTTTAGATTAAAAGATGAAATTATATGATTTCTAAATTATTAGCTAGCCATCTAGCTAGCTAGATGGACAGACAGATGCAGAAAGATCATTTGATTTTTGGCCTTTGAAATAAGCACCTCCATTTTACAGTAGAGAAACTGAAGCCCCGAAAACTCAAAGAACATGCCCAGGGTTGCTCTCTCCATCCTGCCTGGTAGGCTTTGTCTTACCTTCCTCCCTGCTCTGCTGTTGGCCTAGATTCCCTCCATTTCCTGTAGGACAAAAGCCCTTTCCTGAACCCCGCAGAGGTTGAGACCCACCAGCCAGCCCTGTCCATCTGCTAGCCTTGCTCTCTGTAACCCTCACCCCTGGCATTGACCCGAGTGCAAGCTCTGATCACCCAAATGCCACGCAGACCCCCGCCTTCTGTGCTGCCCAAGCTGAGCTGCTTTGCCCTTTGCGAGTCCTGCCTTGGCCCCGTTGCTCCTACCTCCGCGTCAAAGCGTGCCTCCTCTCCAGGCCTAGAAAACCAAAATGTCATTACCTTCCCCCAGCCTCCCTCATCCCCACAAATGAGGTTTCTAAGGGTTTTATCTGCTGTTGTCAAGTTTATAGCCGTAATTCGAAATGCTGTTAATATTACTGACAGCAGAGAGCTACAAATTACAAAGTTGTAAAGTTTCTTTATGGTGATAACTGTCAGCCTTCACTAGCAGCACTGTGAGGCTCCATGGAAACCAAGTTGATGATAAAGAGAGTTGATATTGTTTCAGGATTATGGCTGTTAGCTGATGGTCAGAAAAATCCCGGCTAGTTCTTAAGTAACTCGAACCTGTTTGTTTATATTTGTCGCCATTCGCACACTTATGTGCGCACTTCCTTGTGTCCCCATCCTCTTGTTTGACAAATGTGGGGAGAGCCCCCAACATGGAAGAATTTTACCCAAGATCAGTTCGAACCCGTTGCAGAGTTAGGCCTAGCTCTGACCAACTCGAAGGACAAAGAGAGGGACCATGTGCCACACTGTAGGTGTTTAATAAATAATTGGTGAACGGCTGAAGGCCTGGAATACTTGGAGGCCTTGGGCAATATTAAGAACGAAGGTGTGAAATAATTTCTGCCTTTAGTATAAAATAAAACAAAAGCAGCTTTGGAAGTACTGATTTGGGGAAATCAGGTTTTCTGTGTAGCAAAATGGTATCGGCATCTTAATTGACACTATTAAGCTCAATGTTGGCCACCAAGGCAAATGTATCAACCGCCACATCCACCCCACTCTGTCCTCCTGCTGAAATTGATGCTGACTGACTGCATTAATAGAAGCGGATGTCAGGAGCAAGGAGGTGGCTGGCCTTTCTTCGTCCTGCTGTGTTGTTGACCCCTGAGCCCTGTGTTCATTTCTGGCCCCTACTGTATGCAGGACATTGAAAAAATGATACAAGGCCTCTGAAGGACTGAGATGGGAAAGGAAGACAAAACTAGGTTTGCCAACTGTCCAGATCTCCCTAGGTCCTAGGGATTTCCTGAGACAGGAGGCTTCCAGGCTAAAACCAGGACAGTCCTAAGCAAACCGAGATGGTCGGTCACCCATAGCTTTGGGTACAAAGCTATGACCGGTGAAGAACTTGTTAAGGAATTGGGATATTTTCCTTGGAAAGAAGATATTTGGAAGCCATGATTTGGTCAAATTTCTAAAGAGCCATCATGGAGCATAGAAAGTAGATCTGTTCTGTGTGGCCCTAGAGGTCAGAACAAGAGCCAATGAGAGGCAGCTTAGTTTTTAACCTCTATGAGGGAGATAACAGGGTCACGCTTACTGAGCTTCCTCTGTGCACCAGAACCTGGCCTGGTTTCTGGGGATGCAATGTCAAGTGGTCATGGCCTCTGCCTAGAGAAGTTCCCAGTGTGGTGAGGGAGATAGGCAGGAGAGTGCCTCCAGTACAGTGCTGTGACAGAGGGGGCTACAAGGAGTGGCTAGAAGGAGCAGCAAACCCAGCCTTGGGGATGCAGGGGGTGGGAGTAAGTGCAGCGAGGAAGGTGCTACGCAAGAGTCTAGCAGGCTGGGAGAGCGGCATGTGCAGGGCCCAGAGCGCTGGGAGGGCTGCTTCTTCCCTCCTTTGGACGAGTCTAGCCCTTGGGGTCTGAGGTAGGGGGTGAGAGGCAATGAGGTTAGAGAGGACTGTGGGAACCAGTCGGTGGTTTCAGGGAGAGCACCATGGTGCGTGGGGAGGACAGTGGCTTAGTGCAGCATGGGCCCATGTCACACCACCCCTCCAAGTAACACGCCAGCCCTGCCTTATTCCCACTTCCCTCGTCTTTAAAAGGATGTGCTCCCTGAGAACTGGCTCTGCAAGACAGTCAGAGGATTCGCTTCTTCCTGATTCCCTAGGGAACCCAAGGTTCCAGCTTCCCAAACTTCCCCATCTGACCAGAGGTTTTGGGATATGTCCTGGTAGCATCATTGTGTAACAGACAGTGTTCCCTTGTGAGATCGGTGATCCATGGACTTTGTTAATCTGATCTCTGCCACCGACCTGCTGTGTGATCTTGAGCAAATCACTGGCCTTCCCTGACCCCATTTACCCACCTGTGAAATTAAGGGTTTGGACAAAGGGCCTCTATCCTCCAGATGGCATCCAAAGCGCCCACTGAACCTGGATCTAACTCATTTATTGAACATCTACTAAGTACTAGACACAGTCATTCGAAGGATTTTGTCAAACCTCTGAGGGCACAGGCCATTCTCCACAGGACCGCCTCCCTCCTTTTCTTCCAGAATGCCTTGGAACCAGCACCTTAAAACTCATTTCCCAAGCAGCAGACTGCCTGCCCAGCAAGACACACTGCCTGTCTGGGGTTTCTTATCCGTCAATATTTTCCTCAAGATGATAAATGTCCTGCCAATAAGAGGAGGCAGCTGCCAACCCTGTCTGAGACAAGGGCCTTTCGCTGGGGTTGTGACCGTGCCTGGCCTGTCGACGTGTCTCAAGAGGCAGGAGGTAGGAATCGCGGCTGGGAAAATGAAAGACAGGACTTGGAGGGAGGAGAGTCGGGACCTGCTCTCATTCTATGCAGATTTTGCGGGAAGTCAGTGGAGAAGCAAAAGGAGACTGAGAGTGCTTGGATTTCAGTTCAAAGCAAAATATATTTATGGATTTACAGAGCTCCTGGAACAAAATGCGAAGCCCTCTGGTAAACTCTTCGGCAGTGAACAGCACTTACCAGTATATATAAAGTACATTCAGAGCCATCATCTGGTTTGATCCCCCACAACAGCCCAGAGAGATGAGTATCATTATCTCTATTGTATAATAAGGGAGGTACATTTTGACCCTGAGCACCTACTCAAAGCCACAACGGGTCCCCGACTCCAGAAGTCTGCAAAGTGAGATTCAGATGGGGGAGGCCCGTCAGGTGACCCAGTCTGGAGGTGGTGGGGCAACGCCCTCCCAGGAGCTTGGATTTGTGTCTTTTGATATCAAATCCAAATCTGAGTGCCCCACTAGAGGACACTTCCTTTAAAGAAACCAGTCATGTGGCCGAGGAGCTAATAATAGCTGAGATGTAACAGATGCCATTGTTCGGTAATAGGATAAAAAGGAGATGGGCTTCAGAGCCAGGCTGACCTGGGTACAGATAGTGGCTCTGCTATTTACTAGTTGCGTGACCTTGGGCAAGGGACCTCAGCTCTGAGCCTCACTTTGCCCTTTTATAACAATAATGATTATGAAACTTACCTCACAGGAGTGTTCCAAGTAGATGGAAACATAAAAAAAAAAAAAAAATCTCAGGTGCCCAGATTACCTGGAACGTGGTAGGCACTCAATAAATGATAGCTTTATTATTACTGTTACTAGTCAAGTACCGAATTGGGTGAAATCTAAGTAATAAATTTCTGGGCCATCAGGAAAGGATGAAATCAGTGCAGACTGGAGACTTGATGGAACCTCCCTTGAAGGGTTCTTAAGATTCTTAAGGGATTTCTAAGATTCTTAAACAGCAATCCTCTTAAAAGTGTTTGGAGTTCTCAGCCATCCCCGTGGACTCAGACTCCATTCTTTGTACTCATGTGCATAATGCAAAACTCTTTCCCCGAACAAAGTCATTAATGACCAGGCAGGGACCGGTCTGTAGGCCGGGTGTGTGACTGAGGCCGAGACAGCCCGGGACAAAGCTAGGTCTTTGGTGATGCCAACACTGAAGAGACCTGTCACAGTAAACAGTTAACACACTTGGGTTCTCATCATGGGCCATAAGGGCTGGAAAGTACAGTGATTTTTATTTGTTTCCGTGTGATGGCACAGCATTGACATTCCGTCTCTGTGCCTCAGTTTCCCGTTCTCCCTGCTGTGCCCACCTTTGCGGATGGCTGCGTCGATCAAATGGCAGAGTGTACACGGCCTGGTTTTGGAGATGAGTCTGCGTGTACTCATGGAAGGGGTGATTCTGGGTGGGCGGGAAGAGGGAGGCGGTGGGGGGAAGCTGGAGGCGTGCTGCTCCACAGGACAGAAATCTGGGATAGGGTCGGGCAGGGGGGAGGCAGGAAGCAGGTGCCCGGCTGGTGTGGGGGCAGCCGGGGAGACCCAAACCAATTCATGCCGCCCCGTGTCCAGGGGCATGTGCACGGGTCCTGGCTCCGCGGGACAGGTGCAGGTGCAGGTGCAGGTGCAGGTGCAGGTGCCGGTCACCCAGGGCCTGAGGCCTGAGCCAGAGGCAGCCCTCCTCCCGGCTCTCTGCCCCTTGCAGCCTGCCCCGCGGCCCACCAGCTGCAGCTCTGCCGCTGTTGCATGAGGTTCAAGTGCCCTCTCCTGGCCCCCAGGGTGCATGGCGGCCTGGGAGAGTCTAGCTTCCTCCCCGCAAGGACTGGGAGGCCACCAAGTCCTTTGTCTGGGCTGCGATTGGAGCTCTGGGGACCTGGGTTGGGACGAGCAGCACATCCCTTCACTCCCCCAGTCCCCAGTTTCTCTCCCACATGGACATCCCTCCTCTCCACTCATTTCCTTCTTCCCTGTCTCACAGCCTCCTTTTTTTTTTTTCTTTTTTTTTTTTTTTTCCTCTTTGTCTTTTCATCTGTCTCTCTGACTCTCAGGCAGGCACAGACACAGTCCGGGACACCCCCTTCCTGCCTCCCCCTCCAGCCCCTCCTCTCCTCTCTCTTGCTTTTCCCTTCTCTCTCCGTCTTCCTGCTTAGCTCCCTTCCTCTCTTAAGGCCAACAGTGGCAAATAGTGGAAATGCTCGGCACGCAAAGCCACATCCCAGTCCAGTGTTTTCAGCTCACAGGATCTTGAACAGGTGCATAGGGCTGAGCCAGTGGCTGAGCAGGGCGGGCCGCGAACCCCCCAAGCCCCCTCCGGGCTGCCAGCAGCCCCACTCGCAGCCAGTCCTTCCTGTTCGTCCTGTCTTGGCTTCTCCAGGCCTCTGTCCCCTCTCTCCCTCCTTGTTCCCTTCTCCTCGGAACTCCATTCAGATTCAGATTTGAATACCATTTATTGAGCTTTTCAGAAAAGTGGGGATTTGACCTTCACCTTGAAAAAGCTGTCTTTCAGGGATCACTGTTTCTGTCTCCTGCCTCCTGCCTCCCCTCTTGACCAAGTGCGTGACCGGGGCATTGAACGGAGCTAGGGACACGGGAAGGTGTAAGAATGTCAAGCGGAGAGTCTCTCTTCCCAGTGCCTCCTATGGGGAAGGCCTGTAGTGAGGAAGGAGTCACCTCCCAGGCCTCACACGACGTCCTGGTGTGTGCGTCCACGGGCTAGCTCTGCCAACTGGCTTGCTTATTTCTTCACCATTTGTGCTCTTTGCAACCGAGGCACCTGCCACGATAAAGCACCATAGATTGGGGTGCTGCCCAAGGAAGGCCAAGGGCACAGTCCCGAAATATGTTCCAAGCCCGCCACTGTCTGAGGTCCAGCTGGCTCCACTAACACAGGCTGCATCCTCCACACCAGCCTTGGGGAATGGAGGGTCCCTCGATCCAGTTATGGGGAAGCCAGCCAACAGGCCCAGACTTGGGCAAGGGCCAGGACCGTAGGCATTCGAGCTGGAGTGGTTCGGGCCTTAGGAGCCCACATTCTCTGCAATCATGCACAGCTGACTTCAAATCCTCACTATGGCATTTCTGAGCCGTGTGTAACTTTGGGCAAGTTCCTTCACCTCTAGGGACCTCAGATCCTCACCTGGAGAAAAGAGATAAACCACCAACTCCCCACGGTTTGTGTGAGGTTAAATGCAAATGTATGTAAGTACTGAACACCCTGACTGGTTCCTAGTAAGAGATGGAAGCTATTATCACACGTAACAATTCTGTGTGATCCTTTACGGTGATCCCAGTAGATCAGGGGTCTGCTGCGTAGATGGAGAATCTACTCAGATGGAGAGTCTGCTGTCTGGGTGGAGAATCATCCACACCACCCCTAAAACCAGAAGACTAGTTTTAAGGCAAAAGAGATTCTTCCTTTGAGTTCTCTCACAAGAAAACTGTGGCTTGAGTCTGCCCCTACTTGTTTGCAGTGAGGGCAGACTGGAAAATCCCAAACTCCCTTGCCTTCGGCCAAGCATTTCAGTATTAATTTGTGCAAGTGGGTGTCTCTGGGATTCTGGGAACGCACAGAGGGTAAAGCATGAGGAGATAGCTGAGTCTTAGAAAGTTGGAAAGCTCTTCAATGAAGGAAAACATCTACAGTTTGCCTACCACGTGGTAGGCATTGCGCTAAGTATTTTATTAGCTTATTCAGTTCTCACAGCAACCCTATGAAGGAGCTATCCTTCCTGTCTTGCAAGTGAGAAATTGTTGGCTCAAGGTATTAACTCACCTGGGGTCACACAGCTTGTGCAGGGCAGAGCCAGCCTCTGACCTCGAGCCCTGACTTCCCACAGCACATGCCCTGCTCCTGTGCTCCTAGCCCGACTGCTGGAGATTTGGCCTGTCCCGTCACCCCTCCCCACTCCTCCCCAGCCCTCCAGCCCCCTCTGCTCCTCAGAGAGGCAGCACAGCACCACGCCTGGCACAGCAGACCCTCTCTCCAAGGATGCTGACTCATGCTGTCTCTCCTCTGGTCTGGCTCTCTTCTGAGTGATGGAGAGTTTTCACTTGGCCTAAACTCCTTGCATACCTCCGCGCTGGAGAGTAATTGTTGAGGGAAAGTTACTGGGCTCTGCTGAAAGTCATTTTTAGATTCCAGAGCAGGACAAGAAGGAACAATGACATCACATGTGCATGACTAATTCAAAGCACTTTAATCTTCAAAATGTCAAACTTTATGGTCAGTGGCTGTTCACAGCAAGCGGTGGCACTGTGAATGTTAAAATACCAGGGTGGCAGGGCATCGAGACTGGGAGTCTTTGTAAGGGCAAACCATCTCCAGAGGTGACGGCTGGTGCTTGCGGGCCAGCTCTGAAGCACAGTCTGAAACACAAAGTCATTGTAAGTGAGTGGCCACCGATGATTAATATGTTCTAGGTAAATGCACATTAGCAGAGGTCTCTACTACAACCCTGAAAGGTAGGCATTGTGGTCCCCTTGGTGCAGGAAGTAGGGGGAGGAGACTGGTGCTCAGAGCAAGCAGGGAATTTATGCAAGGTCATGTAGTCAGCAAGTGCTTCTGCTAATTCCCCAAGTCAGGTCTCTCAGCCTCCAAAGCCAGCTCTGCTGCAGCCACAGCAATTGCCTTTTGCCTTCGTGGCTTTAAAGTTGGATCTGTCAATGATCTGAGACAAATTTGGAATAAGTAAAGTCCTACTTCATATAACCTTAGGTCTGTGTTAAGAAACCGGAGGAGCCTCACCAACTGGTGGCCCATGGATGATTCTCTTCTGCAGATGGTGGGTTTGGCCAGATTCTATCCATTGGGTTCTGACCTCCTGGGAATCAGGGGAGCCAGGCTGGAATCCAGACATCCAGAAACTTCCTGTGTGACCCAGGAACTTCATGTTCCCTCTCTGGGCTTTCATTTTCATATTTATAGAAGTGTTAGAGAGATTGATGGAAAAACAAATACTTACCAAGCACCCGCTCTGTAACAGGTCCCGTGTTGGGCCCTGGAGATCAAAGATGAATAGACATTGCTTCTGCACCCAAGGGGGCAGTTGAACTAAGGAATCTCTGATGTCCTAGGTATGGTATGAACTCAAATTGCAACTATAAGTACAGATGATGAGTTAAGGGTATTTGACCCTTTTCAGTGTGTCTTAGATCTACTGGAACCTAGACACAAGGCTTTGAACTATATCCCAATGGGTCCAGGCAGGGAGGCAAGTGAGCATATACAAACCCAAAGGGCCCAGACATTGGCCATTCATTTATTCAATTATTTACTCATTGTTTAACAAGGAGTTTCTGAGCACTCCTTCTGTGTCAGGTCCCATACTGGGAGGCTGGGGACATAGAAACGGACCAAGTGAGGCCCCTGCATTCCAAGGTACAATCTGATGGAAAAGTTGACGTGCAGATGTTACAATTAACAGACATTCTAGACCAAAGCCCAGAGACATGACATGACACAAATGCTGGGTGAGGAGCTAGAAAAGTCTAGAGCTTCAATGCTGGGAATGACAGCAGATGGAATATTCTTTCTCCCCTCACTGATGTTGGGTGTATCTGGGTGACTCGCCTTGGTGAAGGTGACGCTAACAAAACTGACTTGGACAGAGGTCTTCCACACGCCCACGCAGTTGGGCTTGACCCTGGCTATTGCAGCCAGCCGCCAGGAGAGACACCGGCACCTCAGCCCAGCCCTAGGATGCACACGGGGAACCAGCCTGCAGCCAACGCAGCCTGGAGCCCTCCCTTCTGGCCAAGTTTATCCTGGATCAGTCAAACCCGTCACATGCATACCTGGGAGACAAAGAATGAAAAATAGATAAAATCATTAGGGGAGGGAGTGCTTAGAGATGGGACTGCACAGAGTGTGAGGGCCTGGCTTTGGGTGCCCTACTGTGGAAGGTACGTGCTGGTCATTCTGAGTGATCATGATCAGATTGTCAGGATTCTCGACCCACCAAGAGAGCTAGCAACCACAAGCCCCAGTGGAGCGTGAGGGGCCAAATACGACTTCCCAGCCGAGGATTCCATGAGGTGTGTGCCACGAGGACCGGAGCATCTTCCGTGCTCCCAGCTGAGGGGGGAAGCGTATCACAGAGATTCCTACCCCCCAGAAGGTACTGATACCTCAGCCTGTGCACAGCCGCTCAAGGCTGGAGTGGAAGGCACTGGGCCCAGTAACCTCCAGCAGAAAGCAGCCCCTCCCTTCCCCCTTCACTGTGCAAACAAATAGCATCTTCTCTGTGAGCCTCAGCATGAAAGATCGAGAAGCACTGGCTTAGCATGAGGGGTCCAGGCCCTGCCTGTGCTGCTGAGGATGCACTATCTGCTGTTTCCCTCCCAACGAGGTCTGTCCCCTTTAGGCCCCAGACATGTCTTCCTTCCTTCAGACGGTGAGCAGAGAGCAGAAAGCCAGTATTGCACCTTTGCATCCATAATATACCATCGGAGGATTTTTTTATTACCTTGTCAAGACAAAGAGCAATGGGCTGCATTTAAATTCAGAACCCAACCGACTGCAGCATCATGTCTGAATCCTTTATAGCAGCCTCTGCTTTAGCTTTGAGAGCTGCCCCAGACAAGCCTCCACTGGGTCCCTGTCCCCACGCGTTCTGTCTCCCTCCAGTGCCGGGCCTCACATGCACTTAGATGGTAAAAGAAAGGACTTAGTCAGCGTGGTATGGGCCCAGACTGCTCTCAGAGCACAGGAATGTCTGCGTGTAAGGAGGGCTGGAACAGGTGGGGACACCTTCCTGGAAGTGGTGAGTCTCCTAATAAGATTTAGTAAGGTGCTCACGGTTTCCAGGGCTTTCACATATACAGGGTCACAACAAATCATCACAGCAGTTCTGTGAAGGAGGAACAATTATCCTCATTTTACAGCTTAGAAAACAAAGGCTCAGTGAGGTCAAATTGCCTGACAGAAATGCACAACGTGGTTGTATAAGTCAGGCTTCTCCAGAGAAACAGAACCAATAGGATTTATAGAGAGAGAAGGATTTATTTTAAGGAATTGGCTGGGGTGCTTATGGAGGCTGGCAAGTCCAAAATCTGCAGGGTAGGCCAGCAGGCTGGAGACCCAGGGAAGAGCAGACTTAACAGTTCAGACCTGGACACCTGGGTTACTCAGTGGTTAGGCGTCTGCCTTACGGCTCAGGGTGTGATGCTGGGGTCCTGGGATCAAGTCCCGCATCCGGCTCCCTGCGTGGAGCCTGCTTCTCCCTTTGCCTGGGTCTCTGTTTCTCTCTGTGTGTATCTCTCATGAATAAACAAATAAAATCTTTAAAAACAAAACAAAACAAAAAAAACGTTCAGACCTGAAGGCTGTCTGCTGCAGAATTCACTCTTGCTCAAGAGAGGGCAGTCTCTTGTTCTACTCAGGCCTCCAGTTGATTGGATGAAGCCCACCAACATTATGGAGAATAATCTGCTTCACTCAAAGTTCACCAAGTTAAGTGGTAATCTCTTTCAAAATTCCAGATCCTTCACAGAAACATCTGGAATCATGTTTAGACCACTTAAGTGGTCATCATGTCCCAGCCAAGCTGATATGTAGGATAGGTGGTCACAGTGGCAGAGCTCGACCTTGCCCCCAGGTCTGTTGGTTCAGATCTTGGCCCGGACTACAGCACAGTACACACGGGGAGCTATTGACTCTAAAAACAAAGAATTTGAAGGGGTGGCATGTAGTCCAATTTAACACATTTTATTGAGAGTCTTCATTGTGCCTAGCTCCGTTAATACTGAGATTTAGATTTTTTTTAATTCATTTTGAGAGAGAAAGAGAGAGAGAGCATGAGTGGGGGGGAAAGAGGGAGAAGCAGGCTTCCTGCCAAGCAGGGAGCCTATGTGGGGCTCAATCCCAGGACCCAGGGATCTTGAACGGAGTCAAAGGCAGACACTTAACTGACTGAGCCTCCCGGGTGCCCCTAATACTGAGATTTAAAATGAAATAAAACAAAATAGCATCCACTATCACAGTCTGATGGAGGAACTTACAGTCTGGTGGTGATGCAGAGAAGGCCTCTGGAGAG
Organism: Canis lupus familiaris; assembly: GCF_011100685.1. NCBI lineage: Eukaryota > Metazoa > Chordata > Mammalia > Carnivora > Canidae > Canis > Canis lupus. The sequence continues at coordinate 12,483,832 of NC_049236.1, forward strand.
TGGATCCTCATGAGTAAAGCAAGCCTCAGTGGTATAGGAACCCAGCATGTTAAGGAACTGTCCCATCTGGAATGGCGAGTTCATACAAGGGAGGCCCAGGAAGTAAAGCCGGCAAAATCTTCTAGAACCAGATAATAGCCTTGAGTGCCATAGTACTAATTTGATGTTTTAGCTTATAGGCAATGGGGAGCCAGAGAAGGTTCTTGGGCAAGAAAATAGCATGAGGAATTGACTATTAATAGGAGAACAGATGGTGTATATGGGAGGAGGTAGAGAAGGGGAGTCAGCTTAGTTTACCCTGGACTAGTGGGCCCTTCCTCTCAGTATGATTTTGGGAGCACTGCAGGGTCCATACTTCATTCCCCAAGTACTAGAGAAACAACTGGCAGGGGCCAAGTGTTTCTCCCACCTACTGACTTCTCAGGGAAGACAAAGAATTAAGAAACAGACTGGGTTAGGCAGCAGGCATTGCCCTAGGTGTTTCCCTAAAGAACCATGTGGAGAAGATAGGACTGGTTACTGCTCTCATTAGACCGATGAGGTCATTGAAAGTACCTGTCCAGGGTCACACAGCTGAGTCCATCTGGCCTCAGAGTCTGGATTCTCACCGTGTGACTCCACAGCCAGGGCTCTGAGCCACTGAACCGCGCTGGGCTGTGGCCTTGGGAGGGGCCCTCGACGCTCCAGCGTCGTAAGGAGAAAAGAGGAATAAATGGAGGGGCAAAGAGAAAAAAACCAAGAGTTGAGGAAACAAAGGTCATTTTTGGAAGACTCCCATGCCTTACCAAGGCCTGACTCAGGAACAGGTGCTGGAAACGGACACGTAGCCATATCTGGGAAAACAGAATGCCAGCCAGAGAGACCTCAGAGAGACGATGATCACTTGCCAGAAGCCATCCCGAGCTAGAGGCCCAGCTCCACCCACTGTCCAGACTGTTTCTGTTGGCACTGGGAGAGGAGTCACTGCTCGCAGGGCCCTCTGCTGGACTCTCGTCCCTACAAGCAGGCCAGCCCTTCCCAGTTAACCCTCCATGCTAGGGTGGGGTGAACCCAGGAGAGGGCAGCGATTTCCTGGTTTGCTCCCATCTGTAACCATTGTCTTACCTGGTGGGAGGCATCATCTGCTGTAATTAGGCTTCATTAAAATGCTGATTAATAACATCCTGCCTGGGCCAGGCGGATGCTTGGATTGGCCTCATCACTGTAAATGTGAGTGTTTTTTTTGCAACTATTTACACACAGTTAACACCTCTGCAGGGCCCCAAAGGAAGGAGGCAGCGCAGGCTGTTCAAATAGCCCCGCGCACAAGGAAACCCAAGGCAAGGAGGTGGCCAGAGATGGAAGTGGAGTCTGAGCGTGGAGGGCTGAGGGGGCGAGCTAAGCTCCCAGTCTAGGTTACAGATGGGGCCTCACCAACTGGTGGCCCACGGCTGATTTTTTTCTGCAGATGGTGGGTTTGGCCAGAAGAATGTTTGCTGGCTGGTGAGTTGGTTGGTTGGTTGATTGAATGTTGAGTTTGAGGGGTTTTGAGTGTGGCATTTGCTGTCCAATTTGCCACTGCTCCTATTGTTTCACAGCTGTCGTTGCACATATTTCTTACCTGACAGGTAAGAGGTGAGGCGGTAAAAAGAACACATTTATAGGCAGCAGATGTGTGTGAACAAAGAGAAAGGTAAGAGCAGGAGCAGGGATCAGATAGGCATTGCGGTGCCCAGAGAGGATGAGACAGAGCCGAGAGGTAAAGGCAGGGTGGAGTCTCCAGGCTCCCACGTCATCTCCAGCAGTTGGAGTGTGAGTGTAGCGGGGGTGAGAGAGGTGGGTCAGGAGAGGCTACAAGGAGATGGCAGGAGCCAGCGCCCAGAAGGAGCCTTGAATACTGTGTTTAACGGGCTAGGGCTTGACCTAGAGAAAGTATGGAAACCATTCAAAAGAAGTTTCAGTCAGAGAGAAACACAGTCCTACCCATGTCCTAGAAATATCACTCTGGCAACAGTGACAAGAATGGCCCAGACAGCAGCAAGGAGAGACCAGAGGCCATTGAGACCATCTAGAAGCGTGACCATAAGGCCTGAACCAGGGCAGAGGTGGTGCAGTAGAGAGGAAGAAGGACTTGAAAGTCAGGTCTGGGGTGAACTCAGTGAGAGATCCACTGGTTTCCTTCCTGGAGGGAGACAGCAGTGCTTCCGATTGATCACAGGCCTGGCTGTCGAGCCCATGAGGTTTCCAGGAGAAAGCCCAGAAATGGAGGAACGCTGACCTCATACCCCACCTTCCAAACAGAAGCCAATCTCATGAAAAGCCAATCTTCAGTGTGAGGTGGGGCATGGTGGGGGTGGCGGGACGAGAAGAGCTTGGGTGGGGTCTTCCCATCTCTCATCTCTCGGGCCTCACCATAGCAGCCGAACTTTGCCAACTTCTCATTTGCTCTCACAGCACAGGTCAGCCTGGTTTTAGAGCCCAGAGATCAGCCACTTTCCCAAAGCTACTGGTGGCCAGAAGTTTTTTGTCATATCTTTTCTATATTTAAGAAGCTTATTTCTGTTTCTCTGTGCCTATATGATCCCTATTTATAAGACTTCTTGTTTGTCTCTCTCACACACACAGTGTCTGTCTCTCTTTATCTCTGAGAATTTCTATGTCTTTGTGTGTTGCTTCTCTCAGTATCTCTCCCTCTCCGTGCTTCCCTTTTTTCCTAGCTCATTTTTTTTCCCTCCCTCTCTCTCCTCTTCCCAATTCTCTTTCTCTCTATCCCCAGTTCTGATTAGACAAATGACCCAGGGATGGGGCCAGTCTCTGCCCGGTGGCTAGGCTAATTGATGGCTGCTATAGAATTGCCTAAGCAAGGAACTCTTGTCATTAGCAAGTGATGGGTTGCCTTGGCCTACAACTAGGAAACCTTTGAAATCCTGCATCTAAATTGCCATTCTTTTGACTGCTGCTAGTGATGCTAATTAGCTGTGTTAATTGGATGTTTTGATATTTGAAGAGCAAAGCAATCCAATTCCTTCCTCCAGAAAGCCAAAATTATTAATGAATTTGGCAGCAGCCTTGGCTTTCTTTCCACAGTGGGCACAGCCAAAGATTTTGGGGCAGGGGAAGGGCTGGTTCTGAGGAAGTGCCTTGTGTGCTCCTGGGGAGAGGGAGAGGCTGAGAAGCTGGCTATGGAGCTTCCTAGTGGTGAAATCACGCAGCGGGACAGAAGGGTCTCAGATCATGAGTTCAGAGACCAGCATAAGGAATTTGACTCTGCTCTGCCATTATCTGCCCTGTTTGAAATTTTGCATCCCGATGCCGAACACAGTGCCTGACACACAGTCAGCATCTAACACATATGATTGAGTGAATAACCAATACAAGCACTGATTTTGGAGTCAGATTCAAATTCCAGTTGGACCATTTTCCAGCTTGATGATTTGAGCAAAAGTTACCTCACCCATGGATCTCAGATTTTCCTCCAACTACATATTTGTGAACAGTTCTGATCAACATAATTTTCTTCAACTTGCTATATTTTCATTGATGTTTTAGCATCCTCTCACACATGCCTGGTACCTCAAATGCCTAACCTGTCTCTTAATCTGGTTTGGATTATAAAACAGTGTGATTAAAGCTGAAGGAAAGTAGGTCCAGGATTCTGTGGGGACACAGAGAGCAGATCAAGTAAGCAACTAAATTCAGTCTTGAGGAATCTGGGAAGACTTCCTAAACAGGACAGACTTTGAGCTAGGTTTACAAGGGTGATTAAACATTCACCAAGAGGAAAAGAGGAAGACATTCCACAAGGGCCTGAAAGCCCAGAGCTGTGGATGAACTCACTGCTCTGAATTAGAGACCTAAATGATCTCTTACAGCATTGTTTAAGGGAGAAAACTATAATCAAGGGCAGGAACAGGAATCTAGAGAAGAAAAGGCTGGGTGTGGTAGACTTGCCATCTCACTCACCAATGGAAGGAAATTTCTTTGGGAAGCCAAGCCCACAGCCTACAATCTAGTTAATTGCTCCTTGGGATGTTTTCAAACACCATGAGGGGCACAGCTTGGACAGATTGATCATGAGTTCCAAAGACATAGTACAAAGATTATGAGTGATTACTGCATCTTAAAAGTGTTGGAATCTATCTAATCTAATCTAAACTGCCCCTTTAAGGGAAGCAAGGAAAGAAGAAGGAAGGAAGGAAGGAAGGAAGGAAGGAAGGAAGGAAGGAAGGAAGGAAGGAAGAAGGAAGGAAGGAAGGAAGGGAGGAAAATCGAAGGAAAGAAGGAAGTAAGCAAGCTTTCTTAAAACCATAATATTTAAAATCATTTCCAATTTACAGATGTGATGCTCCTTCTGTGCATACCTCATACTTCGACTTTGTATTAAAGGATCATCAGAAATTTAACAGGAAGAGAGTTTTGCAAGGACATCACACGGGCAAAGGCACAAATGACAATGGAGCATTGGGAGTACCTGGTGCTAGAGTGTGGCCAGGGCATGGGATCAGTATTGGGGAGAGACTACATAGGTGGGTGGGGGCCACATCACAAGAGGTGCCGGGTGTAGGAGATTGACAATTTATCCTACAGGCAATGAGGAGCTTTCTTCACATTTTAAAAACAAAGAACTATACAATATGAGATGTTACAACATCTCTTTGATGTTCCTTTTCATAGTTCCTGCTAGACAGTGAGCTCTGAAAGGAGCTAATCATTTCTGATTTATATCTGTGTCTCCAGGACAAGGAACATAGTAGGTATTCACAATCGTTGGCTGCCTAAAATTGAGGTGGCTTAACTGATACCCAAAAGGGGTAATGACCTGTTCAGCATCACTGTGAAACCTGGTGGCAAAAGTGGGCCTGACCCCAGGCCAGAGCTTCGGCTAAATCAACATCCCTGGGTACCAGATCTCAGCTGATTCGGGGATTTGGATTTGAGTGCATCCTGTGTGACATGGTCTAGGGACATGGCTCATTACCTCCAGATCTCTCTCGGTAGTACTGAACCCTTTCCCTCAGAAAGCCTAGCAGAATCCGGGCCCAACCTTAGGAAGTTCGTTGGCCTTTGGTATCCTCATAAGACCCACTGATGTCCTGGCCCAAATGTTCTCTCCTGGGTCACCCATTGCCATTATCACATATTTAAGGATCACCATGGCTCAAGGCCTGGGGGATAGAAAAAAATGAGTCAGACACAGTTGCTGTGCTTAAGGACTAGTCTGAACCTGAACATCTCAAGACACAGACCAAGTTGGATGCCTCTCAGCATCCATGGTGCCTGGCATCCACTGGCTCGAGTTGATTCAATGATGGAGAGAAGAACCTTGAGGAGATAGGGAAGCAAGGACACCACATATACCTTACATCACAGTGAGAACACTGCAGGTATCATGAAAGAGGAATGGAGTTCAAAGGAGAAGAGAGTTGCTCCCAGGAACCAATTTCAAAAATTTTGTGAAGAATGTGGTGGGGTCCATGCTAAGCCTTGAAGAATGACTGGACTGAGGCTAAGGTGGAGAGAGAGCATGAGCAAAGGCACAGGCTGTGTCAGTAATTATTTAACAAATGTCCGTGTAGTGCCTCCTGTATGCTGGGGGCTGTGAGGGGCAGTAAGGATACCGAGCCGCCCTCCCAGAGTTTGCCATCCTGGAGGGGGAGGAGGCAGGAGGGAGTGTATTGTATGTGCATGCACATGTAGCAATTGTGTGTGTGTGTGTGTGTGTGTGTGTGTGTGTGTGTTGGGGAGGAGGGGGAGGGCAGTGATATAGGATTAAGGGGAGGTCTGGGGGAGACTATCAAGTTTGCTAGGCCCAGTCCAGAGCAACCAACGATCTAAACTTGCAGGTCACGTTGGCCTTTATTCTCTACCTGCTATAAAAGGTGTTTGATGTGGAAGGAAAGAAAACTAACACTCACTGAGCTCCTGCTACATACCAGTGAAAAGCACTTTACATACAATATTCTTATTTAATTCTCTGAACCACTTTGAAGTAGGTCTGTGCATCCTTGTTTTACAAATGAGGAGGCCAATTTTAAGCCACTGGTTGGTGATGGAATCTTTGTGACTCCACAGTCCTTGATTTTTTAATACTACGCCATGCTGACCAGCCAGCGTGCTATGCTGGGCCCTCTCCTGTGCCCTGGTTGGTTGGGGTAGGGGGGTGGGGGTGGGAGTGAGCGTGTGTGTGCACGCGTGAGTGCGTGAGCCTGCCCCCATATGCCCGCATGCAGGTACCCACTGTGGGCTAAGGGAGATGCTGACTGCTCCGTCCAATTAATGCTCCATCCGTCCCTGCTGTCTCTTTGTGATCAGAATTAATTGCTGCCCATGACGCTGTGTAGAAGGGAAAGGACGGCCATCGGCAGCGCTGCTCGCTGCTCGGGGGATAAAAACATTGTAACGCAAAACAAAACTGGCTCCCGAGGATTTGAAATAGGAAATTCTTTCTGTTGGAGAAAGATTCGGTGTTCTGTGACCAAAGTCAATGTTCTCTGACCCTATTCAGGGAGAAGGACAGCCTGTTCCTGTTCTGGTCGGCGGTACTGGGTAAAGGAAGTGTGGCAATATATGGATTTGGAAAATTGGTCGCGTATAAAAACTGACCATGTGATTTTGCAAATCTCTTCATCTGTAAAATTAGGAGGTTTGACGAGGTGAACTCCAGGGTCTTTTTACTCGAATTTCTTGGGTTGCCAGTGATAGAAAAACCAATTTGAACAGTCTTAAGTAAAAAGTTAAAGTCTGAAGTCAAGTCTAACGGAGCACTGGTTTTAAGCATGCCTGGATCTGGAGACAGTGTCATCAGGACTTGGTCTCAAGCTGCTCCCTGAGTGATGACCCCGTTCTCTGCAGGCTCTCCCCCAGTGGGAGGAAAATGCAGCTCCTGGTGGACATCCCATCCTCTCAGGGTTACGGGTGATTCCCTCTCTCACAGGCCCCGACTCTATCCTCCTGCACCATCTGGTTGGGGCCAGTTCCTCTGAGCCACAGGGACTGACACTGGGGGTTCAATATGGAAAAATGGGGTGTTGGGAAAGGGGAATCGATTAAGAGCAGGAAAACAAAACCAGACAGATGTCTGCTGTTGGTACCCTCCTGCTGAGATGTTTTAGGATCCTCTAGCTCTTTGATACACTGTAAAGTTCAACCTAGAATAAGTGAAGGTCAGCAAACTTCAGGGAGTACTTAAAGCCAGGAGATGTGGTTAAAGGCAAAAGAGAAGATAAAGTATTTTTGAGCATCTACTTTATGCAAGAGTCCCTCCCCGGTGGTTTCGTGTTCATTAGGTCATTCAATCCTCACAGTGCTCTAGTTAGGAGCTATTGTCATTCCCGCTTCACAGAGAAGGACATTTAGGATCAGAGGGTGAGCTGCTTGCCTACAGTTTTTGTTTTGTTTTGTTTATTTAAAGATTTTATTTATTTATTCATGAGAGAGAGACAGAAAGAGAGAGAGAGGCAGAGGGAGAAGCAGGCTCCCGGCAGGGAGCTCGATGTGGGACTCGATCCCAGGACCCCGGGATCACGCCCTGGGCCGAAAGCAGGTGCTAAACCGCTGAGCCACCCGGGAATCCATTTGGAATCCATCCAAAGCCTACGGTTTTATATCCATTCATTTATTTATTCTTCCCACAAGCAAGGTAGGAAAACGGGGGAGTCCTATTAAGCTGTGGGGAACCGAGGATGGGGAGGATGCAGGCCCTGCCCTCCAGGAGCTCACAGTCTAGCTGGGAAGAGACAGAGGCAAAGAGGAGCGGAGATTCGGGGTGTAATGGTCCGGTCCCAGCCGGCGCAGGTCGGACACGCAGCTCTGCCCACTGGCTCCCAGGCCCTGCTCCTTCAGGTCCCCTCCAGACCCAGGCCCGAGGCTCCCTGCTCTGACTTCCCGGGGCGATGTTCTGAGAGGGTTTGGCTTAAGAGGAGCACATGTCCCTGGAGGCCACTAGTTCTCAATGGGGTTCACCCTCTGCCTATACCCAGCTAGCTGTGGAAGGAACAGGACCCCTAGACCCCAGGATCATAGTTCTCTCCATGAAACATTTCCATCTCTTCATCTTGGGCTTTACGTAGGCTCCTTGGAAATGATCAATCACGTGGTGCTGGAGTCTCCTTCTCCTCTTCATCAGACAGTCCTCTTCCAGGGACCCTCATTCTGGACTTTTCCTGCTTCCCTAGAAGTGACAGGGGAAGAACAAGTCCACTTTACCTGCTGAAGTTGGTGACGCTTGCTCTCACCCTGCCTTGCGCTAACCCCCATAGCTCAGCATTTCTCTTCCCACAGTCTCCAGGACCTGACCTCCGTTCCTCCTCCCAGTGAAGTCCTCAGACACCGGGTTTCCCTCCGATTTCCTACCATGAGCAGCAAAATATTAGCTGAGCACCAAATGTGCCGTACACCGCCAGACACGGGGGACCTCACGGTGAATGAAGCGACACAGTTTTTGCAACCACGGAACTTGGTGGCCTTGTGGAAGAGGCGGTTATTTACCAAAACCACAGAGACACATGAGGTTACAGACAGGAGAGGCCCATGCGGGGGCCCCGGGGTGCTGGGAGGGGTATGACGGCAGCCCCTGACTTGTCCAGGGGCTCACGAAGGCTTTCTTGAAGGAGCGGGAGCTGGGCTGGGGGCTGAAGAAGGGGCGGACGTTCCCGGAGGCCGGGAAGCCCAAGGCCGGCCCCGCAGAGGGAGAGTGCGCGGCCCACAGCGGGCCTAGGAAGCCCGCCCTCAAGGGATCCCCCACAACGCGGGTCGCAGCAGGACTCGGCTGTCCCGTTGTTATTAGAATAGGGCAGGATCGAACGAGACGTGGAACAGGCATGTTTTATATCCTGACACCGGACAGATCTGATGAGTGTTGGCCAGAGGGAGGGAGGGAAGCAGACGGGCCGACAGGCAGACAGCGGTGTGGAATAGTGAGGATAGGAAAGTTCCTAAGAAAACATATCCTATCCTAAAAAAAAACTGGATATATGTGTCAGTCTCATGGGGAGCTCAAGCCCAGCTCCTTAGCCATCCTGTCAGTGGCCCCCCTCAGCTGTGCCTGACAAGGAACCGACATGTCTCCCAAAGAACGCGAGATGCGAGGAAATGCCAGTAACTGGACATCACGGCGGAGCTTCGTCGTAGGAACCATAGGAGTCGTGTGACACAAACGTGCAGCAAAATAAAATTAGGCGACCCTCCTACTGAGGAGAGTGCCATAGAGGGATTCCAGGGAACAAAGAACTCCCTGGAGTCTAGGGGAGCCGTAGTCCGACTTCACATCCAGGATCACTGCGGGCACCGCCACCTACTCCCCAACGCAGGAACCTGACGTCTACCCTTGAGGCGGCCAGAACCCTGCATCCAGCCCCCCGGCTCGCGTCCATTTCACACGACCAGTATTTCTAGTTCTGTCTCCTCCTTCTTGCCCCACTCTTAGTGTCCCAGCGCAGGCCTTCCCCATCCTCCCTAGACTAGAGCTGTCCTCCCTGCCTCCAGTCCTGGTCCCTTCCAAACCATCCTCTACCAGGGCCACAGGAATGATCACGATGAAGCCAAATCTAACGTTCTCTCTGCCTCCCTTACAACCTTGCCATGCCTCCTTATCACCTGCGGCATAAAGTTCACGTTCATTACCTCACACGAGGCGCTCATGACCTGTCTTTGTGTATTTCTCTTGCTTCCTTCTTCGTCTTGTAGAAGGTATTCCAGCCACGCCAAATGTCTTCCCACCTTTGAGGGGATCAGCACGCCTCAGCTTGCACATGCCTCTGCCTCTGGCCAGGGATCCCTTTCCATGAACGCCATCATCCCCTCTGTGCCTGGTCAGCTCCTACTCTTGACTTTGGTCAAGTCCCTCAGATTCCAACCTCATCCTCCATGTGTTTGTTCATTGTCTCCCCTACTGGGATGTGAGCTCCATGAGCAAGGTGTATCTCAGCATCTAGAAAAATACCTAGTACATAGGAAATTCTTAATTATTTGTTGACTGCAATTACTTAAAGCACATTTATCTCAAATAAAAGACCCCACCCTGTTTGGCGCAGGTGTTACCTCCTCTAAGAAGTCCTCTGGGGTCCCTCCAATGTCAAAACTTATTTTCTGTGCCCCTGCTTCCCTCTGCCATAGTAGTCATTGCCCTGCACTGCAGTTTTTATCTACCTGTCTTCTGTGAGGGCTGCTCAGGACAGAGGTTGACTTTTCATCTCCAAGTCCGTAGCATCTGGCCCAGAGCCTGACACAGCAGGGAATAAATATTGAATAAAGGAACACAGTCGGGGCAGCCCCGGTGGCTCAGCGGTTTAGCGCCGCCTTCAGCCCAGGGCATGATCCTGGAGACCTAGGATCGAGTCCCACATCAGGCTCCCTGCGTGGAGCCTGCTTCTCCCTCTGCCTGTGTCTCTGCCTCTCTCTCTCTCTGTGTCTCTCATGAATAAATACATAAAATTTATTTTTAAAAAAAGGAACACAGTCATTTTAAGACAGTTAAGATAATAATTATAGCATGATCATAATTCCCAGTAACCTCAGGCCTTGCAGTTGGACAGACCTGAGTTTGAGTCTTAACCTTCAACTGTTAGTTGAGCAATGTTAGACACGGGACTTCTCTGAACCTCGGTTTACTAACCTGGAACATGGGAATAATAAAATCTGCCCTTTTTGTGCATAATAAATAGCACAGTGCCTGAAAGATAGTAAATGATCCTAAACATAAGTTCTACCCCCTGAGTTTCAAGTTCAAGACAACAACTTGTTATTTCAAGTTCAAAATAACACAAGGGCAGGAAAGAAAATCATAAAATGTTAGAGCCAGTGGAGCCCTAAAGAGTAGAATTTAAGGGATGGGATCATTTCTATTTTGCTTAAGATGGAACAAAAATGTCCCCAAATGAGGATTAAATGTAAGGAGGTAGCCGAGAATAAGGTGTTATAGTGGAGTTTGACTATAGTGTAGCCATCCCTTGGTGAAACCGTGGAAGAAGCCCAACTCCTCCTGATGATACAAATGGGGACAAGGAAGCCCGGGGCGGGGTGAGTGACTTAGCCCAGGTCGTCCGGCAGTTTGGTAAAAGCTGACATTCAAATATGGGTCTCTTGACTCCCAAGATATTGCTCATTTTATTAATCCATGTAAGTGCTTCAAATTCCGGGCCAAATCAGAATGAAGACACAAGGAACAAGGGAGTGGCCTTCTTTTTTTTTTTTTTTTTTTAAAGATTTTATTTATTTATTCATGAGAGACACAGTTTGAGAGAGAGGCAGAGACACAGGCAGAGGAAGAAGCAGGCTCCTTGCAGGGAGCCTGATGTGGGACTCGATCCCAGGTCTCCAGGATCACGGCCTGGGCCAAAGGCGAGCACTAAACCGCTAAGCCACCCAGGGATTCCCGGAGTGGCCTTCTTTTAAAGACCATATCCTGTCCCTTTAGTGAGCCTCTTCAATTCTAAGCTAGTTTCAATTATTACTTTTGCTTTCCAGCCTAAAGACTGGCCTGCGATTCTCAGCCGCTGAATGGCCCACCATTCTGTTTGTAGTTGCTTCTAGGCCCATCTTAGCAGAGGAGGAGCCATTCTTCTCCTTACACAGTCATCCAGCCCTAATGTCTATAGTGCCTGGACCGGGAGCAGCTTAAGGCAGGACCATGCCTGTTGTGTTTAGCCCCCCAGTGTAGCCTATAAACCTATTACCTGGCTCAACACATAGGAGGTGCTTGATAAGCATCTGTTGAATGAATAACAAATAATAAATGACAACCTGCCCAGCGTGGTCTGAAGTTCAAAAGTCCCCCAAGGCCATCCTGTCCAGACTCAGGCACATTATTCCTAAGGTCGGATCTGCATCCGTTCTAGCCCAGCCAGCTTCCAGCTTGATTTCTCTTCCAGATACCCAGTCAGAGTGATGGGTACTGCCTCAGGCCTGAGAAGGCCTGCTCTGACCTGGGTGGCCAGAAACGGTAGCCTCTTCTCCTAGGATGGGGCAGAGAGAGAGTGAGGACCAGATCAGAACTAGAGACCATTTCAGCTCACCCTCTAGCCAATTTTACAGAGAAAACTGTAGGAAACCTGCAAGACCTTACCCCTGAAAATCCAGATAATTCTAAAAACAATTTCTCCATCTCTCACTCTCTCTCTCTGTGCGTCTCTCTGTCCCTCTTTTTCTCTCTCCCACTTTATCCTGTTTTTTGGTTCATTGTCTTTTTCTTGCTTCTGTGATAGACCTAACGTGTGTTAAATGGCTCTGGAAAGAAATCTGAATGTGACACACCATTGTCCTTGAGGAGCTCGTGCTTTGTTGGAAACGACAGATTCATACACAGTAATAATAATAATAGAGAGTTACCACCTGCCTGCACTGTGCTAGGGGCTCAGGATCCATGATTTCTGATCCACACGAGAGTCCTTTGAGATAGGTAGCAGATGCGAAAACTGAGGCACAGAGATGTTAACGCAGCTTGCCCTAAACGTGTAGGAGCCAATATTAAAATCCATGCTTTTAAAAAAAAAAAATCCATGCTTTTGGGACTCTAAACCCCACATCTAAACAGATGCAGGATGGGGTGCAGTGTCAGGGGACAGGCTTAGACTAGCTTATGCAAGGCCCTGAATGCCACATTTAAAAGTTTAGATCTTACCCTACAGGTGACAGAGAATCGGTGTAAGGTTTTAAGTCAGGAAGCGACAAGGTTAGCAATTATGAGAACATCGCTCTCAGTGCAAAAGGAGGGAAACTGAAGTCAAGAAGGCCAATTAGGCTGAAGCAATAGTTCAGATAAGAGAGAGGATCTGAAGTAAGGGGATGGATGGTAGAGCGAGAGGAGGAAGGCCACATCCACAACACGTTTAGGAGGCAAAATAAGCAGCATGCGGCCCTGTACGGGTATCTCCTGCCCCTGAGAGGCAGCAAATTATGTCAGTAAAAAAAAGACTGGGGTTGGACATGTCTGGATCCAAATCCGGTGAACGCACCTGCTGCTGTGCAGAAGGCCCTGGGGGTCAGGTGGGGGAGGTGGGGGTTGAGCACCCTGCAAGGTGCCCAGCACCCAGCCAGAGCTGCACTGCCCACCCGTGGGCGCACCTTCATCCCCCGCCCTTCGGCACCCGGAGGAGTTGTGGACGCACGCCGGAGGCTGGGTAATGACCCCAAACATGTCTAGATCCTAACCCCTGGATCCCATCAGTGTCGCCTATGTGGAGATGAGGCCTCTGTAGATGGGATTGCCACGGCTCTTGAGGCAGGAGCTTGTCTTGGGCTCCAGGGCTGGGCCCCGCACGCAGCCTTCTAGGAGGGAGCTGGAGCCCTGGGGGGCTCCCCCTCTTGATCTCAACTCAGGTCTAGATTGCAGGGTCGTGAGTTCCAGCCCCGCCCTGGGCTTGGAGCCTACACAGAAGCGGGGGGGGGGGGGGGGGGGGGGGGGGGGGGACAGAGGGAGGTTGGCCGCACACAGAAGGAGGGGGACGGATGCAGTGTGGGGGGAGGCAGACCCCAGAGTGGTGGCGTCAGAAGCCAAGGCCGCAGCCCAAGGAAGCAGGGAGAGGCCTCCACGGGGAGGGGGGCCCCTGACGCCCTGTCTGCGCCCCAGTGAGACAGACTTCAGATTTCTGGGCCCAGACCTGCGGGACGGTAGATGCATGTTGTTTTAAGCTCCCGAGTTGGGGGGGCTGCGCAGCTGCAGACGAGCTGGGAGCCTGGGGACACAGCGGCCCCGGGGCCTGGGTATGCGCCCACCTCCCCTCCTGGATTCCCACCTTCCCCGTGGCATCTCGGTGCCAGGGGAGCCCTGCCTGTCCCCCTGTGTCCCGGCTCCGTCCCAGGCCTCCCACTGTCGCTGTCGCTGTCTCCTCTCTGCTTGTGTTGGTCTTTCTGTCCCACCTGCTGTTTCTCCTCCTGCCCCCCCCCCCCCCCCCCCCGCGGCTGCACTGCTCGCTTGCTCTCTCCCTCTGCTGTTGCCTCCTACTCTGTCTCTCGTCCTCGCTCCCTTTCCCTCCACTTTTCAGGGTCCAGTCGCTCTCAGCCCCCGAGATGATCTTCCTTCCCGATCTTTCTGTTGCATCCTGACTGTTCCTCTTGCGTCTTCCTGGCCCCTGGCTTCTTTCCCTCTGGGTCTCCGGCCCTGCTGCCTCTCTGTGTCGTCCTCCGTCGCGTCCTCCCTTGCGTCCTCCCTCCCTGTCACTCTCTCTGCCGTGACCTCCGCAGCCCCCACGCTGCACTTCAGAGATGGAGCCTGTGTGGCCGCGCACCTGTCTCACCGCGGGGACGGCTGCAGGGGGCAGGGACAAGAGCTATTTCCCTGTTGCCTTGTTCTTCTGGCTTCACCTGGAGGCTCCCGACAGGTGCCCCTTAATGTTCCAGCGGCGCCGTCGTCTTTCCCCTTTAATGATGATCCTCCGCTGCTGGCAGAGGCGGGAGTACGAGCACACATACTTCCAGGCTGCGGTTTTGGAACAGGGAGCAAGTAGGAGTTACATTTTCTTTTTTGGAAGCAGGATGAGAGCAGGGAAAGATCCCCATGAGGACCGGGGCTGCGTTTTCTCCCTGCGTCCCGGCTCCCAGAACGGCATCTGGCAGGTCAAAGACAATAAATAGACAAATGAACGAGTGAACGAATGAATGAGCGGGTGGGCTTCCCTCCTCGTTGTGCCGGTTCTTGAGGTGCCTCCCTGGACCAGTCCCTGGCAGGTTGACATCTGCGGTGGGGGGGGGGGGCGCGGGGATCCGAGCTGCCCGAAGCACAGGGCGTGAGGAGAGAGGGAGGGAGACTTGGCACCGGACTCGGCCTCAGGGCAGCCCGGGGCCTCTGGTGGTTCTGGAAGAGCCGCAGGCAGGGAGCAGCGTGGAGCTGGCTGCAGGGACGAGCAGGATGGAGAGGGCAGGGCTCAGGCCGCAGGAGGACGCGTGTGATGGGTGCCGCCTGGGCCTGCTCAGGGAGGTGGGAGGACCCTCCCGGGGCAGCTGCTGCACGCCAACAAGGGGGTGCCTCTGACTCCCGCGGGGGAGCTCCTCCCCAGGTTAACTGTGAGCTCCAGTAGTGGGATTGGGCTGGGCTCGGCAGAGCCAACAGTGGCACGGCCGGCCGGGGCTTGCGGCTCAGAGGAGGGGGATCCCCTGGTGGGCGCCCGCTGGCTCCTTCACCCCTGCAGGCACAGCTAACCCCCACCTTCCCGCCAGGCCTCCCAGGCCGCTCTACTTGGGCCGCAAGGTGCCCCTGACTCCGTCTTTATCCCTGCGCCTGAGCACTTAGCACTTTCACGTTCTGGCATCGTCGGGAACTTGCAGATGTGTTTGTTACATGGACGGTTTGTCTCCCAAACTCCAACAGAAGCTCCAGGACGACAGGGATCTTTGGGGGTCTCGTTTGCCGTGAATCCCAGGGCCCTCAAGCTACTCGGTGCATAGTAGGTTCTCAGGAAACATTCCTTGAACGAAACAATGGGGACGGGATTTTTCACGAGCTTATAGCCTTGAACACACCATGTTAATGCTGGAAAGGACGTGAGAGACTATACTTCTTTACCCACAGAGAAACTAGGCCCAGAGAAGGGAAATGGCCAAGGTCACACGGAAGCTACTGATTGAAACCAGGTTGGTCTCTGGAATCCCCACGTAGGTGCTCATTCAGCGCCCTCGGATCCCAGGAGGCAGGAGAACGGAGGGTCCCGCAGCCACTGCCCCTCGCCGGGAGGCCTTGGACACTCGCAACTGGGTCTTCCCTGGGAGCAGGAGCAAGGGGTGGGGAGCTGGGCAGAGTGGGACGCACCGGACAGTCGGCAGGGCCTGCAGCGTGACTACTCCCAAATGGCTGGTTGTCCAGAAACCATCTCCATGACCTGATTCTTTCCCCAGTTCTGATTCAGGACCTAGACGCTTAGTGTCTCATCAGCATCGCCAGCTCAAAGTGAACTCCTGGTCTGTCCCCTGAACCTATGCCACCAGCCCCAGCTTCTGCACCGCCCCCATCGGGGCACTCCATCCGCCCAGCTGCCCAGGCTACAGGCATGGGAGGCTGCCCTCACGCCTTCCTCCCCTCAGGCCCCACTGCCAACCTGCCAGTTCCTCCCCAAGGCATATCTTCCCATCTCTGCCCCCTCCGTCCTGGTCCAGACCTCCCCCACCTGCCCCAGCCCCATCTCTCACCTGGACCACTGCAGGAGTCTCCTGGCCCATCTGCCTGCTTCGACTCTTGCTTCCTTATTTTTAGCACAGCAGTGACCTTTTAAAATTATAAATCAGACTGTCTCATTTTCCTGCTTAAAATTCTTCAGCTTGCCATTCACTCAGAAAACCCAGACTCCTTCAGGTGACCCAGAATAAGGCTTCATGTGATCTCGCCCTTGCCTGTCCCTCCACACCACCCTCCTTCAGACCCTATCTCCCACCCAAGGACCCTTCCCACTGCCCTTCCTTCTTCATAGGTGCTGCGCTCTTTTGTCCACTCTCAGTTCACATGTCCCCTCCTCGGGGAAGCCGGCCCACACCCCCGATCAGAGGCCTTGTTGTGAAGCACCCCATCACCCTCTCTTCCAGACCCTGTGCATTGTCATCCTACACTAGTAAAATCACAATTACATATTTATGTGGGTTTTTATTCCTTTGTTATCTATCTCCACTTCTAGACTTAAGAACCACTGTCTTGGTTTTATTTTTTTGTTTTATTTTGTCGTTGTTGTTGTTTATTTACCACAGTAACCCTGAGCCTTCCAGAGGGCCGGAACATAGCAGATGATCAATAAATATATATTGAGTCGACAAATGATTGACACAACCATAGATACATCAAATATTTTTTATTGCTTGCAGAATACAGGTTTAAATTCCTTAATTGGGCATTCAAAGCTGATCTGTCTGCAGCCTCAGCTTTCACCCTACCCCGAGGTTGCCTGGGCTCACGGGGCCCCTCTCTGTCTTATTTATGGACCAGGGTCACATGTCCTGGCTGTACTCCGGGCTTCCCTGACGCCAGCCTCTCCCTTCCCCTTGTGAGTGGTCCTTGGCCTTCCCGTCTTTGTTACATACCCACTTCCATGAAGCCTTTCACAATTCCCGCAGCTGGATTTCAATCTCCTACGTGTCCACAGAATCTAGTGTTTGCACGTATGATCACACTCAAAGGAGGAGAAACCGTAGGCACAGACGCTCCAGCTCCCAGGCCACCTCCATCACTTTCAGGCCACAGGATTCCAGGTCATTTGTGCATGTTTTCCTTTTTACAGTTTCCTTTTCTGCAAAGTATGTGTAGAGTTGTACTTGGACCTTGCAGGGCTGTGGTGGGGACTGGCGAGAGTAGCTACACCGCACAGTGCGTAGGGGAAGTTCTGGAGTGAGTTTTGTGAAGGTGACCACGCAGCAGGCTGCCTGGCGACATGGTTACTCAGGACGCGGTGGTTTCCCGTCTACACTGTCAGCTGTACTTGTCTAATTTCTCTGTCTCTTCCCCCAGTCCTTGTCACTGTGCCTCCCACTATACAGGGGGGAAGAGCCCAGTGAATGTTTCTTTTTTTTTTTTTTTTTTTTTTTATGATAGTCACACACAGAGAGAGAGGCAGAGACATAGGCAGAGGGAGAAGCAGGCTCCATGCACCAGGAGCCCGACGTGGGATTCGATCCCGGGTCTCCAGGATCGCGCTCTGGGCCAAAGGCAGGCGCTAAACCGCTGCGCCACCCAGGGATCCCCCCCAGTGAATGTTTCAATGAACGAAGGGATGAGTGAGAGTGAACAGCACGTGCCCAAGCCTCTTTACCTGTTAAAGGGCCCCAGGAAGTACCAGAGCTACCAACACTCACCCTTTACCTCAATGGCTCTGAGCAAAGGTGGTCAAGTCTGTCTGGGTCTCACACAATTCCAGCCAAGCTCCCCTGCTTCTCTGACTCGGGGGTCCTGACCCCCACCCCCTGCTAACTGTTCCTCCATCTGTGAGAGCAGTGAGCCACATACGTCTGTGAGGAAATGACATTTCCAGCCTATAGGCCATTCGGAGACTGTTGGCGGCAGTGCAAAGTGGGGAGCTCTCACCACAGCCCTGTCTCATTGGAAGGGGTTCCAGCTGGTCATTGCCTTCTCTGCCTGCACCCCAAGTCCTTGTCCAAAGACACCTAGTTTAAGTGAAAATATTCAATCAAGCTCTCCCGTCTTGACTCAGACACCCCCACCCCGTAGCCAGTAGCCTAGGGCAAAGCTCCAGGGTTTGAGGAACCCCTGACACGGTCGGAGAGGGGAAGAGGGTGTCCCAGACAACCCCCACCTTTAAAACGCCCTCTTTCAAGCAGAGGCATCAGCACCTCACGGCCGGACGTTTTGCTGGAGCGGCGCAACTCGGCCCGACGACCAGGATTTCTGGAGGGTGGCTGCGGGCCCGGGAGGATGGGCTCGGGTGCCCCACTCTTGCATTTGCTTTGTCAGCACCCACGTGGCAGCCGGCACCTCGGCACGAGCCCGGGGACGGGGTTATGACCCACATTTCGCAGGTGCAGGCCCATGCCTTGTCGGGGCCGAAGCTGGGGCGGGCCTGCCCAGTGGGGCCAGCTTGGACCTGGCTGATGCCGCTGCCAGCGGCCTGTGGGCTGGAGGGACGCTCCCGCCCCGTCGAGCCTCCGCGCAGCACGGCGGCCGCAGTTTGCTCCACTGCTTGCGAGGCGGCCCCCAGCCCGGGAATGCCAGCAAGCAAGGGCCAAGTGACAACCCCTTGGCCCACCTGGCCTCCCAAGCCCCACGGTGTCGTGACGACCACGGCGGCCGTCCTTGGCATTGCCGGAGAGTCACAAGCCCGCCCAGATCCAGAGCGAGCAGGCACGGACCACACGTCCCGGTGGAAGGAGGGTCGGGGTCAGATCATAGAATCCCACGTGAGGTGGAGATACTGGTGCCGACATTTTTGGAAAATGCAGCGTGCCAGACACAGAATGTGACAGGGCCAGGATCTGCATTCGAGAGATCTGATCCTAAAACTCCTGCTGGGCCCTTGTAGCCAGGCCGCAGCGCGCCCTCCTTTCCTCTGCGGCCCTGCAGCTCTGGGCCCCACACTCAGGGCGATTGGGCCCCCCAGGCCGACTGGGGCCCGGCTAGGTTAGAGCAGCAGACCAGGGCCTGCCGGTCACAGGCCATGCCAACGCCGGCTCGGGAACTTTTTAAAGAAGAGGACAGAGAAGGTCGGTCACATCCAGAGGAAGAAAGCAGGTGGCGGCCCCACAGCCCGGTGAGCCTGCGGCGCGTCGCACTGTCATAAACAACTTGTCTGGTGTTTTTCCTCCTCCCACCAGGCGCTGGCCTGGGATGACTCAGCCCTTGACAGAAAAGGTGCCTTCGAGCTGGGAAACAGCTCAGGCTGGGGGACCGTTCACTGCTCCCGAGTCAGCCTTTCCCAAATTGGAGCCCTGGCTCGCCCGCTGCCGGTTAGACAGCCTCGGAGAAGCTCCTCGGCCTCCCAGAGCACAAAGGGAGACTAACATGCCCTCCTCACTGGATTGTTTCAAATGTCTGTGGAAGCAAAGTACCAGTGTCGGGCCAGGAACATAGGAGGTGCTTCGTGGATGCCAGTTTTCATGTCCTAGGCCATGTCCAACCCCAGCTCGGGGACTTCTTGAAGACCGCGGTGAAAACTCACCCGACCATTCCACAAACACTAGTCCAGCTCCGTGCCCCTGGATGGAGAGGTGGCTGACGCATATCCAGCGACGTGACAGTTAAACTGAGGTGCCCGGAGACTGAGAAGTCAGCCCCATAAGACACGTGGAGGGAGGGAAAGTGGCCTGGAAAGACAGAAGGGTGTAGGAAGAGACCAGAAAGTGAAAGAAGTTCAGTTGCTGGAGTGTGAAGGCCAAGGGGGGGTTGGGGGGGGTGGAGAGGCGGGGAGCACAAGCACAAAACTAAGAAAACAAGTAGGAGCCCAAACATGAAGGACCTGGTCAATCAAGTTCCAAAGTTTGAACTTTAAGGCAACTGGGAGCCCCTTGGGAATTGAACTCGGTTGGATGCAGTGGTTAGCTCTGCACTTTATAGCCTCCCTCTGATTACGTCGTAGGAAATGGAGTAGAAGCAGGGAAGCCTGTGTGGGGGAGGCCCATTAGGAGAGCATGATAGTAATCCAGGGGAAAGGAGATGCTGGCCTTCTCTAGCGGGACAGCAGGGGCCTGCAGGGAAGTGGGCAAACTCTTAGAAGAGATACGTGCTTTAAATGAAGTCAATTTAGAAGTCTCATGGAAGCTTGGGGCCAGACCACCAATCACAGTCCTGGGGAGAGCGGTACCGTAGAAGGCTTTGCTGAAGGGATATTACCCTAATTGGAGAGTTGATGAGCAAAAAAATAGCCAAGGGAGGTGGGGAGGCACTTCAGACAGAGGAAATAGCTCGTGTGACGGCCCAGAGATATAAACTATAATGCACAGAGCAGGTACTCTGAGTTGTTGAAGAGATGACTGGTCTACCAATTCATACTAGAATGGTAATGGTTGATACAGAATTGGCCCTTTGTACTTTAACAGGTCATGAACTTTGCCCTGAGGATTCATTATTGGTAGATTTCAAGGTGGAACAAGGACACTGTTGAGGGTGAGAGGGTTTGACCATTGCCCCCCGAGGTTACCAAAGTACATGACTGATCCCTAAAGGTCAAACAGAGCCTGGTCTACACACAACAAAGGGTCTCTTGCCCTTGGGTCTCACTTATCAGCCTCCACCCTGAGCCACCTGAAGCCAGACCGTGGAAGCTCAGTGATTCCCAAAGGGACGCAGTATATTCTAGAAGCTTCGAATGAACATAGCTTTGAGGTGAGAGCACCTAGACCCACATCCTGGTTCCTCTCCTTCCTGATCCTGTGACCTTGGGCAAATTATTTAACCTCTTCGCACCTCAATTTGCTCATCTGTAAAATGAGGAAAAAATAGTATCTAAAATTTTAGAAAAATCAGAAAAGGTCCTACAGAAAGCGTAGAAGGCTGAACATCCCTGCAGTCTGTCACTGCTGTTGTTATGACCAGCACTTTTCACTCTGTCCCAGTCACCTTCCAAGTTGTTCCTTGACGCTCACACTTGCAGATATGAAGCTGGGAAGGAACGTGGCAAGAACGTTTTTGGATTATTATCGGCTGAACCCCCTGGTGGAGAAAGTGGCGATCCCGGTGCCGAGGCTGCGGTGAGTGACACAGCAGAGCTGTGCGGCTTGGGTCCTGCTTCCCTGGCTTTGCCTTCCGGGGCAGCTTCCCTCGGCTTCGTCTGGCCTCGGTTTCCCATCCAAGGGGACCCCCATCCTGTCCCAGACCGAAGAGCCCCACCGTGTGCTTTCTGACTACTAACACCGTGGCAGCGTCAGACAGCGCGGGGCGGTCACATTCTGGGTCTAGCGCGGGAGTCCACAGGGGGCGAGCGGTGCTGGGGACCGAGCACAGTCATTGTTCTAAGTTAGTCTGGGTGTCTCCATATGCTGCCTCAGCTGGTGGCTCATCCGCCAGGATTCCTGTTTCATCTGGGCCCACGAGGCCTCCGATCCCTGTGTTTTCCCAGCTGTGATGCGGGGACGATGGCACCCACCTACAAAGTTACCGTGAGATGGGTGCTAAAGCACCCTGCACCCGGGTAGGCATGCATGCATCCCCTTGTGAAGGTGATAGTCCCATTCCCTCAAGACAAGGGTTTGGGGCTGGGGGGGGACACACCCCTAAGAGATCATGTCACCTCTTCTGCTGGAGTCAATGTTTTGGGCCGCCGAATAGAGTAGGTCAGGGATGCCCAGCCTTTCAGAGGGCTAGACCCAGCCCGGAGCACCGGGCATTCCCAGGCCTCTTGGAAGGAAGCCCAGTGAACATTTGCACAGGGACACCCAATGGCGTCTGAAATGTGCTGGCCCTGCCCTACCTGTGGGCCGCATGTCCTGCTCTCTAGTGATCCAGCCTCCCTAAAAGACACAATGATGTCCAGCTTCCTCCTCCTGCCAGGCCAGTCTTCCCCCCAGACCTTGCCCCTCACCTTGCCCGTGTGCTTGACTGCCCCAGGGCCTTTGCACTAATGCACCTGCCACCATACCGTTACTAACAAAAACAATATATTTTTTTAAGATTTTATTATTTATTCATGAGAGACAGAGAGAGAGAGAGAGAGAGGCAGAAACACACAGGCAGAGGGAGAAGCAGGCTCCATGCAGGGAGCCCGATGTGGGACTCGATCCCAGAACTCCAGGATCACGCCCTGAGCCGAAGGCAGATGCTCAACAGCTGAGCCACCCAGGGATCCCAACAAAAACAGTATTAATCACTGTTATTAATTGAGCCAAGTACTTTTTGAACATGATCTTATTTATTCCTCATGGATAGTAGACTCCCCAGATCACAAATGAGGAAAAGGAAGCTCAGAAAAGTGAAGACAATTGCCTGAGGTCAAAGAGATTTTGGCAGGGACAGGAATAAAAAGATTATTTTATTCCAAAACTAGACTGAAGTCCGACTAAGCTCCACCTTGAGCAAGAAGCCTTGCTCACTATCGGCCGTGGGTTCAAACTCGGTCTCAGGCTCATGCTAACCGTGGGATCTCAGGCAGGTCTCCGGACCTCTTGAAACCCTTCTCTACCTACCTATAAAGTGGATGTAATAACTGAAATCTCTACAGAAGGTTTTGAAGATTAAAGACAAGCTTGGCATCGTGCCTGGCAGTCAGTAGGCGCTGAATAAATGTTTCCATGTCCTCTGGTTTCTGGGTTACAATCTCAGATTTCCAGCCAGCTCGTCATCAGGGCCTGGGGCAATCCCTGCACTTCTCTGGTTGGGCTGGGTGATCTCTCGGAGCCACGTTCTCCTGCTGGGAATCCCACGTTCCCACAGAGTCTACAAAACAGTGTACTCTGACTCGTATACTCTGTCTCAGATTGTTCACCCATCACCCGAGGTCTTTGTACCCACCCTCATTCCTGGTGGATTAAAAACCCCTTCACGAGGATCATGTCCGGATCTCCTCTGTGCTCCCACAGGCCTAGACTATGTGCCTGCCTGCCTTCCTTCTGTCCTTCCTTCCGTCCCTCCTTCCTTCCTTCCCTCCTTCCTCCACTTAGGAAAACCAACACTTAAGCCAGGCCCCTGGGGGGAGAGAGGGGCTGGAATGAGTAATGATTAGGGTCTGACCCTGCCTTTGAGGAGCTCACCTCTAGAGGAAAGTGCTCAGTTCATTCTTAGAAGTCATTCTTGATTGGCTGAAGCTCTTAAAAATTTAAAGGTTTAGAACACTCAGAAGAATTCTTAGAATCTCATTTACAAGTTAATTGGGGGATTGTCTCTTTCAGGTCCTTTGTCAGCCTGAATACAATTATCTTGATCCTTTAGACTTTTTCCTGGCTTGTTGCACCGTCGGTGGAGGGGTGCCACACTCACGGAGCCTAGCAATTGTGCAGCCCCCTCTTCCTGATAAGATGAGGAAGTCGAGGCCCAGGGGACACCCGGCACTGGCCACAGCCAGAGCCCAGGCCCCACGATCCCCAGCCTGCTTCTCTCTGGGTGACTTAGCAGAGTTCCTCCAGATGGGGAGGAGGCGGGAACCTGAAGCCGGGTGGAGAAGATGCGGGGAGCTGTCTCTCAGGGCCCTGGTGGCAACTGCTCCTGGGACCTCATGGCTCTAAGCTCCGGAGCCTCTGTAGAAAAGAGCTGGAGAGCTCATCTGTCAAAGTGCGCGGCCTTGAGGACCTGCCGTACACGCCCCCACCCTTAAATTAAGAAAAACAAGCAAACTCCCTCTCCATGCCCACCCCTCTGTCTCACCAAACCACAAATATCACTTAGCTCTCAGTCGGTCAGCAACTCTTGAAAAATGAATTCCCAGGAGGCTACAAGGCTCCAATTGAGGACTTGAATACGTCCCCTTTGTTTGTGTTATTTTCCACCCAAGCATCAAATAACATAAGTGAAATGTAGGTCTGGTTTTAAAGGAAAATTACATGTTGTGACTCAAAATTAATTTTGTTTTCTCTCATCTCTGTGGCTAATTATAACATGTCAGCCTCCACGCAGGTGCTGGCGGGAGCCTGTCGGGTGCCGGGCTGCCCTTCAGAGAGGGCCCCTGGGGAGGGCCAAGAGCATAGGCCCAGGGACGGGGCGCTGATGACCACAGCTGGGGCCCCGCACTTATTTAGACCACAGTGACGTAGCTGCGGGGCTGAAGTTCAAAAGGTCCCACCAAGGTAGAGGAAAATTAGGAAAAAGTGAACAGGGTTCCCTGGGTGGCACAGCGGTTTGGCGCCTGCCTTTGGCCCAGGGCACGATCCTGGAGACCCGGGATCGAATCCCACGTCGGGCTCCCGGTGCATGGAGCCTGCTTCTCCCTCTGCCTGTGTCTCTGCCTCTCTCTCTCTCTCTCTCTCTCTCTGTGTGACTATCATAAGTAAATAAAAATTAAAAAAAAAAAAAAAAGGAAAAAGTGAACAGGCCAGGTGAGCCCCTGTGGGGAGAGCAGGAGCGTGGACGGTGGGCAGGTCTCTGAGTGTGAGGTGGACTCAGGCCCAGCGACGGGCTGGGAGGGCGGCTCTGGGGCAGGGTTTTGGTGTGTGTGTAGGAGGATGGGAATGATCGGCTACTCAACACACTGGAGCCCACCGCGTGCTGGGCCGTGCGCTGGGTGCTGGGGGACACGGAGAGCCCCTGCCCACCAGGAGCCCAGATTGCAGAGGAGAAAGAGGCATGTACATACGCAACGACGACCAACAATACCAACCAGTGTATGAAAGTGCTCAGCTGCATATCAGATTATTCTCTCTCTCTCTCTCTCTCCAAAACCTTCTGTGGCTCCCCATTACCTTCAGGGTAATGTTCCAGTTCCTCTTCTTGCTATTCAAAGCTCTGGTCTATGCGCTGCACCTCCTTTCCAGCCTCCCAGCAGACCCCTCCCCTGTGAGCACCCTCTCCACCCCATCTGCTTTCTACCACCTGACACCTCATGCTTCAGACTGAACAGGTCAGCTATTTTCACACCTCCATGTCTTTGTTCATCGCTTTTTGTCTTCCTGGAATGTTCTCCCATTTTGTCTCTAGATGATGAATTCCTACGTACTTTTCAAAGCCCAGTCTAAATAAACATCACGCCTCTGCTTCACTGTCTGTGTTCTCCACCGGGGACAGAGCTCCTTCCCCTCTGCTGGAGTCCTGACTGCGTTTTGCACACACCTGTAGCACTGTATGTCCCGTAGAGTATTGTCCTGGCACGTCTGCACCTCTGGCTTCTCCACTAGACAGGTTGCTCCTTAAGGAGCTACCTTGGTTCACTCTGGATCTTTCATGCACGATGCACAGCCCAGCAGGGGGTAAATCCTCACTAAGCACCAAATAAGAATTAGAGAATCATAGAAATGAAGAAGCTCCTAAGGATTCTTGACTTCAACTCCTTCATGTTTTAGAGAAGTGAGACCCAACCAGAAATTCCCCTCCCACACCATCTGGCCAGCCAGCAGGAGTATCCCAAGGAGGCTTCAGGGAGGAAGTGGGGTTTGAACTTTGTTTTAACAGACCTGTAGAACGTGGATGGATGAAATAGAAAAAAAAGAGGGGGTATTCCATGTTGGGGGTAGGTGGAAGGAAGGAAGCAGGGGCCTGAAGAGCCACAGCCCGAGGCATGACACGACCAGGATGCTTAGAGCAATGGAGACGTTAAGGACAAGACCAAAAGTTCCTTCCTATTCTTCAGTCACTCCTCTAGCACCTACTCCGTGCCAGGCCTGGCATCCCTTTGCTTGGGAATTATAGACAAAAATCAAATGTGTTAAAGTCACATTCTCATGAGAAAAACTGATAGACAAAGAACTACCTAGAAAACTATTTATGGAAGGCAAGGTACAACATACTGTGGACGTCTTTAGGAGAGAGAAGCTTATTTCCTGGGCAGTCTGCTTCCCAGGTGAGCCTGGGAAGGTGGGGGAAGGCGTTGGAGGAAGAGCAATAGGGGCCCAGACATATAGGATATTTGCCTTCCAGTGCCTTCTCTCTCTTCGCCTCCACCTTTAGTTACAGAGGCTCTCTGCCAGTCAATCCATACTCCACCACCCCAACCACTGCACACCTTCTCCCATGCCACCGTCTACCTCGGGCTGCCCCACCTGGGCTTGTACCTAGGCTTGCCTCTCTAGGGGAAGTACACCCTCCTTTACCCCCGCGAACAGACTCCTCTTATTTCCTATGCTCCCTTTGGGGGGCACACCCACTCAATGACATATGAATGGCACCCCGTAATTTGCAAACTTCACCTCCAGCCCCCACTTACCAGAGCCTGTGAGATAGGAAGGGCATGGGCTCCTGTGTGCTCTCGGCTGTCTCTGGGTCCTGAGGTCTAGACGTATCTCACCCATGCTAGACGGCCTTGCTCTGCGTCTCAAGAGGGTGGAATTTCAGGTAGTGAGGCCTCCCGGGGAGGGAGATATGTTAAGGCAAGGTGTCCCTTTTGTGTGCTGCCACCTGTTACATTTTTACCTCGTTCATGACTCATCGACAACGAAGGAAAATGGATATCCAAGGTCAGAGCACGATGAGCTACAAGACATTGCTTCTCCAGTCCTAATTCAAAGAGCCCAAGAGAGATTCCATATTTCTGCTGTCACTTTCTATCTTGCTCTGTAATTCTTTATCATTTTGCATAGTTAGTTTGTGTAACTGCCTCCTCTACTAAACCATAAGCAGCCTGAGGACAGCATCAATGTTTGACTCATGTTCGTCACGTCCAGAGACCACGGGACCATTCTTAACAGCTAGTACCACACCTTTATAAGTTACAGCAGGCGAGGGAAGACACTAAGTGCATTTACTCATATTATTTTATTTAACCTCCCAACATCCCTGCAAGACTGGAATATTTTATCTCCATTTTACAAATAAATCCCAGAAAAGTTAAGTAACTTTCCCAAGATCACACCTCCCCCAGCCAACCTGGGAATTCAGGTGAGTTCTTTTTAGCTCTAAAGCCTCCTCTTTCCCCTAAAAACAAATCCTAGTCCAACACATGAGTGAATGGCACATTAGCTATCAGTCAACAACATAACAAACAAGGCCCCATATGAAGGAAAACACAAAAATGGATAAAACCTGGCCCCTGTTCACCAAGATCCCATAGTCTAGTGTGTGAGCCAAACAGACAGAGGGCAATTACTGAAGAGTAGTGTTAAGGGTATGGCATTGGGTGCTGGGTACCCTGACTCAGAGAGGAGCCAGATGTATCTCTGCCTTCCAAGATCACCCAAGCTCGTGGCGGAGACAGACCCACTGTGAAATGCCAGAGTTAGGCTATTCTGAGGAATATAAGGATGCCTCTGGAGCCCATGATGATTATGAAGAGGCTGGGGTCCCAGGCTCCCCCAGGATATGGATCTTCTGTGCATCCTTCCCCCATCCCATTGTGATTGGGATAGGATGGGTTAGAATCAAGGTGGAAATGTGAGAGAGTTGGAGCTGTAGTCAGTCAGGTCTTCTCCAGCACCAGCATGATGCAGAGTATCCATCCATCCATCTAGCAGTCATTCACTGAGCCATGATGCCTGCTTTGAACCAGGCTCTGGGCTGGGATCCTGGGCCACGGAGAAGAGGAAGACAAGGCCACTGCTCCTGGGATGTCACAGTTCAGTGGGGGAGATAGACACGCCAGAAATGATTTCAATCCGGTGTGTATATGTGCTGTCTTTCTTCTCTCTTTCTGTTATCTCCCCTTTGCAGGAAAGAAAAGCCCCCTCCCTACAAGTACCCATTCCTGCGGGGCCCAGCCAGCAACCACCCCAACGGCAAAGGGGACAAGAAGAGCTCAGTGAGCCACAGAGACCCTTCAAACTCTTTTTAAGGACATGGAGCCCGGGGAGGTCTTGTGGAGGCACGAGCATGCATTTTCCGCTGGGGCATGAAATTATTCACCCTTCTCTCTAGTTTCCAAGATACAGGGTGTGGGATACGGACTAGGCTGGTGAAAGGGAAGGAAAAACTGAGAAATTTCATCATTGGGTTCCCTTTTACCAATGGAAAATCGATTGTGGGGCTTCAGCTTAAAGGGTCAGGAACAAGATAGGAGGCTCAAACCAAGCGAGTACAGAGGCTATTTTCACAACACAGAGAATCCTCACAGGACAAGGAAAAGCTACACATCCCTTTTGAGAGGTTTGACACATCTCAGGTCAGTGCTTTTGAAGCCTTTTCGAGTTGTGTTGCTACCACTGTAGAGTTGGTTACCTCTTAGACTAGGTGATGGTTGTTTACGGTTTTAGAAATGCACTGTCTATACCTGCTGATCCAACACCACATCAGTGACACATACGACCCAAAGACAAATGTACTGTTGGGAACAATAGGTCAGAATTTTTGAAATCACAGTGGTCTGGGGTCACTATGGTCACTGTCACTGTGTCTACGGGCTGCGTGCATTTCCCGATGGCCTGGGTCATTTCATTGAAACTGTAGCTCCAAAGACAACAAGCATTGGTCACTCATGGTTCAGATCTCCCGATCCCGGTGTCAGGGACCAAAACTGGCCGCTGAAGAGGTAGGTATGGATACTCTGGAGTGAGGGAAGGCTGGCTGCCAGGTGAAGGAAATGCAGAAGGAAGGAGAGTGCCCCCCCCAACCGAGGCAGGGGGCTGATAACATAAAACTGCAGCAGTAGCAATTCCCAAGGCGAGGAGCGGAAGCTAAATATTGTGCATTTTTCTAAAGAGTAAAGTGCCTTTGTATGATGAATGGGTCCCGAGGAGGGTGCTCCCTTCCTGTCTGTGAAGCGGCAGGTTGAGTCACTGCGACAGCCTGCTAATTAAAATGACCTCCCGGAAATGAGGATTCGGAGACGGGAGATGGGGAGAGGAAGGGAGGCTCAGGGGAGAGAGGGCCTTTAGCACAAAGCTCCAGTTAAGCATTCTTTGGCTTTGAGGTGGAGATTTTTGAAGTTTGTTGCAAAAATTGAGAGCAAACCTTATTCTCCCTTTGTTTATTGGTTTTCCGAAATGATAACAAAGAACCCTGTGTTCGCTGGCTACAAATGTTGTGTTGTATATACAGCTTCTCCTCTGGGTTCTTGTTGCCCAGAGGAACACAAATAAAGTGGTTTATGCATCGCTTCTGTTCCTCCGAACATTCTTGGCACCCTTCCCCTTAGGTCTTCCACTCCCCCGGGAACCACCCAGCCAACCCAAATTTGGTGTGACTCGCACTTTGCTGTCAGGGCCTCTGTCATCAGGGATAAGAAAGGACAGTCCAGATTTGACTTTCCAGCAGCTCCTGTGGCAGAGTCCCGGGGTGTTTAGCTGAGTGCAACCAGGTCAACGTGAGCCAAGAGCGTGGCAGGTCTTCCAGAAATGATAGCATCTCTTGAGACAGCATCAAGAGAGGCAGACTGCGTAAAACAGGCACAGTGACAGCCCAGCTCTATTTGCCCCGGTCAGACCAGTCCCATAAGGTTGTGACCATATTTAGGCCCCACTCAGTAAAAACTGCATTGATGAATTGGATTGCAGGCCTCACGAGCCCCGTTATGCTACTAGTTTATTTGTTTTATTTATTATTATTATTATTATTATTATTATTATTATTATTATTATTATTTTGGTACCAGTTTAAAACCAAGAAGTTGAAGCCTGGCCACTCAGGCTTCTAACTCTCCATTCAGACCCCAGCTCTGTCTTTTAATATCCGTGTGATCTTCCTGGTAAGACCGTGATAGTGATACCTGCCTCGTTAGGGTCGTTATGTAGGTGTAACAGACTTAGGTCTGGGAGATGTCAGCAAGGGGGCCCGGTAAATG
Organism: Canis lupus familiaris; assembly: GCF_011100685.1. Lineage (NCBI taxonomy): Eukaryota > Metazoa > Chordata > Mammalia > Carnivora > Canidae > Canis > Canis lupus. The sequence continues at coordinate 12,513,516 of NC_049236.1, forward strand.
TGAACTGTGTTATTTGGGATGTGACCAACATGGGGAGGTGTCTGCCAATCATTTCCCATTGGAAATGGATGAGGAGACAAGATGTTTATCCCTGAGATGAAAAATAAGACAGAGCGGGGGTAGGAGCTTGAGATTACAATCTCTAAAAAGTGGAAAGAACATCTTGGACATTCTTTTCGTCCAAAAGAAACAAACCTGTTCGGTGTTGCCGAAGGTAAGAACCAAATCCAGGGAAGTAGTCTCCATAAGACCGATTTCAGCTCAAAAAAAAAAAAAAAAAAAAAACAACAACAACAACAAGGAACACTTGCTAGTGAATAGAGTTGCCCGCCATGGGGTGGGCTTCCTGGGGAGACAGTGAAGCTCCCCATCACCAGATGTATGCAAACATCCAGAATGAACACCTGTCATGGAGAAAACAGAAGGGGTACCTTCTCCAGGGGGATGCTGGGTGCTCTGTGGCATCACCTCCTGGTCTCTAACTCCGGGTAGAAATGGCATGAGGCAGGGGGTTGCATTCCTGGTGTCAGAGGATGGAGTTTATAGTATAAAAAGTATCATTTAATGCTAAACAAAAGACATTAAACGTCTCTGAATAACAGCATATGGACCCTGCTAACATTTAGAATTCCTTAAGAGGGAAAACTGCACAGCTATAAGGTAGACTGTAGGATGTGTTTGCAATAGGACCACCTGCTTCTTTCTATTGGTGGAACAGAGAAGAAAGGCTACCCGAGAGCCCAGGGGTGCCAGCGGACCTCCCTGTGGCCGTGGCCTGCTCAGAGCCCCCTAACTTTCTTGGACCAGGCGGTACCTGTGGTCTCCAGTTAGGAAGGCTTTCAGCAAGGAGACTGGAGGCAGCAGCAATCTGGCAGGTGAACCAGCCAGAAGCTACTAGCCCGCCCAGCCCCAGGAGTGGGGACTCTAGCCTCTCCGTTTGCCTGCCCACCTTCACCTCTGCACAGAGCCCCAGTGGGGAGCACAGGCTGCCAACCCAGTGTTCTGAGGACAGTGCAATAATGCTGCCAAGAGGAAGAGTGGCGGGGCAAGACATGTTGGGCTTCTACCCAGCTCTCACACACAGCTCCATCTCTGCCTCTTTTGTTCTCCAATGGTCCAGAAGCTCAGAGACAGGCCGAAAGGTCTATTCACCCGTAAACACTATGGTGGGCAAACCAGAGGTCACCCGGATTCTTTGTGCAGAAGCCCACAGCAGAGGGGAGCCCAGGTGGTTCAGTCGGTTGAGCATCTGACGCTTGATTTTTTTTTAAGATTTTATTTATTTATTCATAAAAGACAGAGAGAGAGAGAGAGAGAGAGAGAGAGAGAGGCAGAGACACAGGCAGAGGGAGAAGCAGGCTCCCTGCAGGGAGCCCGACGTGGGACTCGATCCCCAGTCTCCAGGATCAGGCCCTGGGCCGAAGGCGGCGCTAAACCGCTGAGCCCCCCAGGCTGCCCTGACTCTTGATTTTGGCTCAGGTCATGGTCTCAGGGTCATGAGATCGAGCCCTGCATTGGGTTCTGTTCTGGGCTTGCCTGCTTAAGATTCTCTCTCTCACTATCCCCCACCCCCACCCCACCCCACCCCCAAAAAACCCCACCGCAGAGGCTGAGTCACCTGCCTCTGATGACAATGCCTGAATCAGCAGAGGGGACCTTTAGCTGAGAGCTATCCTTGTGATTCAGTGACACACCGAGACCTACCTAAGAGGATCCTGGCTCAGAGCAGTGCCACCCATGGAAATCTAGAGTGACTAACATTTGTTGAGGATCCATTCATTCATCTGCCAAGGGTTCCCTGGGCATTGCTGTGTGCCAGACATCATGCTAGATACCTCTGCATCCATTGCCTTGATATCCCCAACCATCCCTTGAAGTACCATTTTCTACTTTGCCCAGGTGACAACATTGAGACCCTAAGAGTAAAATCCTTTGTTTGCATTCATCCTGCTAGAGAGAATCTGGATTCAAACCCAGCTCCCTATCCACTGCTCTATACTGGGCACTCTCCATTGGCCTCTGGGGAAAACCAGGTCAAAACAGGAGAACAGATGTAAGCAGAATAACAAGTAGCCAGTGGCATCACCTAGAGGTGGTGGGGAAGGGGGAAAGAGGCAGGGAGCACAAAGTTTCCAGGTTGGGCGTCCAGGTAAGGATTTCAGGACTTTTTAGCACCCAAAAAAAAAAAAAAAAAAAAAAAAAAAAAAAGGACTTTTTAGCACCTATTTCTAAGACCCTGTCTTCCTCCTGTCTCTCGCTCCCACACACCTGTCTGGGTTCCTGCCGGGCACTCCAGCAGGGTAGGGTTTGGGCAAGTGGTTCATTTATCACTTGACATGCAGAAGCTTCTGTATGTCCCAGAGCTCCTGGAAACTCAGCAAAGTAGTCATTGCAGGACCCATCTTGGGACCCTCTGGGTTACTGACCCCATGCAGATAATCTAGTGCAGGTACTGTTATCCCTCCCTCCTTCTGGAGCATGTGAGCTGAGCCTACAGTGTCCCCAGTTCTTCCTCTGAGTCTTGCCACCTGAGCATCCGAAGGGCACCAAGAGGTGCTTTCCCTCCCCAAAAGGGGGGAGGTTGGAACATAATAAGAACAGCCTGTGTTTAAGGAGTCAGACAAACTGAAATGTGGATCCTAGCTCTCCCATCAACTAGCTGCATGGCTTCAGGTAAAGAATTTAACCTCTATAAGCCTTGGGATTCTCATCTGTAAAATGGGAATGATAACCTACCTTGGAGGCCCCACTCTCTGTGGAGACATGGAGGAGATGGATTTACTTAATCTCTAGTCCTCTCCTAAAGGCCAAATTCTTTTTTTGGAGCTCAACGCAGTTAGATCATTTTTCTTATAACAATAAGAACAACTATTGTTGCTGCTACTACCACCATCACCCAACTGCTACTACTACCACCACTACTACTGCTACTACCACACCATCTACTGCCACCACCACCACCACCAGTACCACCACTACCACCACCAATCACCACCACCATCACCACCACCGCCGCCACCACTGCCACCACCACCACCACCACCACCACCACCACCACCACCTCCACCACCATCACCATCACCATCACCACCACCACCACCACCACCACCACCACCACCACCGGCATCACCATTGCCACCGCCACCACCAGCACCACCATTGCCGCCGCCATCACCACCATCACCACCATCGCCACCACCACGGCCACCACCACCACCGCTGCCACCACCATCGCCACCACCACCACCGCCACCACCGCCATCACCGCCACCACCACCACTGCCATCATCAAAACCACCACCATCACCACCACCACCACCATCACCACCACCACCACCATCACCACCAGAAGCATCACCATCGCCACCACCACCGCTGCCACCACTGCCACCATCACCACCCTCACCACCATCGCCACCACCACGGCCACCACCACCACCACCACCACCACCACTGCTACTTCTGCCACTGCTGATCTACTGCTAGTGCTGCTGCTGCTCTGCCGTCACTGTGTCTACTTAGGCCCCAGCCCTGCACTGGTTGCTTTGTCTTCTGTGGTCTCACATAATCCTCACAACAACCCTCCGAAGTGGAAGTTATTCCCCAAGAAGGAGACAGAAGCTTAGGAGGGAAAGCAATCTGGCCAAAGCCACATAGCTCACAACCGGGGAGCCTGGCTGGCACCAGACACCAGGGCTTCCATTCTTTCCATCGTCCCTCTACCTTTTTGTGTGCGTCCTAAAGCTGACATGAGAGTAAATATTGAATTATATAAAATGCCGGTTTATAAAATCCCCTGGCAGCCCACTGGTTCGTTTTCATTCTTGTTATGGCCTCTTTTTGCCTCATTCCTCTGAGCCTGGCTCTAGCATTCTCTGCAGCCAGATGTCCCTGCACATCCTCCAGGCTGGAGTCTCTTCCATTTAAAACAACTGCCTGTCTTAACAGGCAGAGCTGGAGCTACCCTCTGACTTGTAACAGCAGGAGAGACATTTTGCCAAGAGGTCAGGCTGGGCTGGTCTAGAGGAGGCCTCGCCCCTCTGTTAACACACCCCTCACCCTATTCCTGCATTTAAAAGTAGATGCTGCTCACCAGCTACCAGGAGTTTTCCTGCTAAATATCCCAAAGACTTCCTCTACCCCCCACCACAACCCACTTCCCACCCCTGGGATTCAAATTGTGAAGTCAGAAGGATTTAGAGACGTAGCCATTGGAAACTGCTGCCAGCTCCGGTGCTGCCTGGCTGCGTGACATTACCCGAATCTCTTGCCCCATCTTGAGTCATCCCAGAACTTCTACTGGTTTCAGTTTCACACTCTGATATGGGAGCACAGTCCCTTAACCAACCTACTCTTGAGTATTATAAGGATGTGGAGAGGATCAATGGGAAAGTATAGTATTTTGAAAAAAATATTTCCCAGTAGTCTCTCCCCTTCTTCTGAGGAGAGAATGCTCATAAAGGTTACTACTTGGTCCCTGCCTTGCCTTGGATCTGGATCGTCCTGTCATTCATTCATCCAACAAAATTTATTAAACATCTTATGCTTGCCAGTCACTTCCCATTCCTCTCTGCTGCCCTGCTTCCTACCTTTAAGACCCCTTCCTCCAGGAAGTCGTACCTGATCTTCCAGCCCTTGTAGACAACTCTCCCCCTGAGACAATAGTTCTAGAGAACTACTGTCTAAACATCTCATTTGGCACAGCAGCTTCGTATTTCACTTTTGTGTGTGTGTGCATCAGCTCTATCTTCCCAGCTCAACTTGGCATTGCTCTTGGGGGCTGACTCATTGCTCAAGTCCCAGGGCCCCGCATGAGGCCAGGCAGAGAGTAACCCTTCAGGGACAGTTTGCAGTATTGCTGCTGCTGAGAATGGAGGATCCCTTATAGCAGAACATTTCTATAAGGCTATGCCCTCCCTCCCCTGCTTGCCCCTCCAGAAGTTCATAAATAAGGGCCACCACCCCCAACACTTCTGGGCAATGTGGAGCAAACCCAGCTTGCAGGCCCATATAAGAAACTATCAGACTTTAAAGCTAAAAGGATGTTTCCCATCCATGGGAAAGAGAAAAAGAAAGAAGAGAGATGGGAGGAGACTGGGAGAGGTAAAAGAGAGAAGTTGGTTATGTAGGATTTGACTGCGTGTGCGTGTGCATGTACTAGCACATTTGCTCCGTGTGTGCCTTTTATGAGTAACTTTTTCATATTAGGGTGTGAAAACACTTGATTCTTCATAGTTGTGAATGTTTGTGTGTGAGCTTTACTGAGTATAAATGACATATCATTGAGGATTCTAAGCACGTTTGTACATCGACTCCTCCTCAGAGGCCCTGGGTTAAGTTTCTGTTTGAAATTATATCTAATGTCTCAACATCCCATTCATATTAATGGGTCATTCCCTCTGCCCAGCCTCCCTGGGATTGTGCTCAACAGAGTATCAAGGCTACCTCTCCTTCCTAACCCCAGTGAAGGCTGGTGCAGATCCCAGCCAGGCCTGAGGTGGGAAGCTTGCAAGAGCCCTTTTCCGGACGGTCAGCAGGTGAGCTCAGGTGTAGGTCTCTTTTCTGTATCTCAGCCTCAGTGTTCCTGTTTTTCTCTTTCTCCTTCTTCAGGCCAGCCTCAACTAAAGATAAACAAAACAAAACAACCCTGGTGTGATGTGATGTGATGAAGGGAGAGGCTGCTTCCTTAAGCCCCCAGCACCTCTCCAAATTGCTCCCTAAGAGCTGAACACCATGGCTCCAGGATGCTCATTTCCGTTCGGTTTTAGAAGCACTTGCTAAGGCCCTGCTCTAAGCCGAGCTGAATACTAGATAGCGGTCGGAATGAAGGGTACACAGCTGTGAAGTAAATCCTTCATTGCTCTGGCCCACAGAGCAGCTCCAGGGGCTGGGCGCTTTGACTTTGTGGAAGTGCAAATACACGGGATGGGGATTTTTCAACATTAAGCCTTGTTCATCATGCATGCCTAAATTCATCCTTTAGTAAGTTTAACATTTGTTCATTCATTCATTCATTCATTCACCCTTAGGCTGGCCAAGTGGTTTGTTAGAAAGAGTGTCAACCCAGAAGCCTGGACTCAAGCCCAAGTCAGCTGCTGTCATCTTCTCCCCTCTGAGCCTCAATCTTACGTACAGAATGAAATTGAATAATGATTGCTCTTCCTGATTCACAGGAATACTTTCAGGAACATCAGGGGTAATGGCTGCAGTGGGGAGGACACATGAATATCCTCTGCATCCTTTCATTCTGCAACTATACAATACAGGAGGGAAAGAAGGCAAAGGACAGGGACATGGAAATGATCCATTTGATAGAGCCAGGACTAGAAGCAAAAACATCTAATCCCAGTCCACTAGCATTTACATAACTTTAGAAAAGTCACTCACCCTCTCTTTAAGCCTTGGTTTGCCCATCTATAAAATAATCCTGTTGAGGTAGGTGATCCCTGAGGAGCTTTGTCATTTGGGGGTTCTAGGAACTCCCCCTCCGATCCAGTTGCCTACCCTGAAAGTCTCATAGTGACCTTGAAAAGCACGTCAGGGGATGCCTGGGTGGCTCAGCGGTTGAGCATCTGCCTTTGGCCCAGGGCGTGATCCTGGAGTCCCAGGATCGAGTCCCACATTGGGCTCCCTGCATGGAGCCTGCTTCTCCCTCTGCCTGTGTCTCTGCCTCTCTGTGTCTCTCATGAATAAATGAATAAAATCTTAAAAAAAAAAGAAAAAGAAAAAGAAAAGCACGTCAGGTTGCTAGACCCTAATGCTATAGGCAGCACGTCTACAGAGTATACTTTGGTACTTGGTTCAGTGGTGTGGTGGTGATGCCGGCCTCCCAAAGATTCTCTCTGTCCTCAGACCTGATGCTGAACCAGACACATCTGGAGAGATGAGACCAGTGGGTCACCCAGTGAGCCTTGCGTATAGAAGGTGCAGTGCTGCGGACCTAATTAACATCACCGTGTAATGGACCCCATGGAGCATGCTTGAGCTGCCAGACAGAGTAAATAAAGCAGTGCTTTATCTTAAGCCATGTTTAACAGTGAGTAACAAATAGATTTGTGCATTATTTACTACACTACACTACACAGACCCCCCATGGCTGCCCTAGACCCCATGAAAAGGCACACTCTGATTTCAAGGGTGTGCTTTATAAATTGTTTCCCAAGCAGCTAGAGAATTGGGACACTGACTGGGTGTTGTAATAGACTTGTGTGGAGCGGGGGCATAAGACTCTATGGTGTCTGGCAGTTCCAGTTGAGATCAGCAGAGCCACCATGTGACCTCTGTGAGCTTCGGTTTCTCACTTATAGGGTTAATTAATGCCTGGATCACAGGAGGTTTATGAAAAATAAATAGCATGATGTGAACAAAGTCCTTAGCAAGGGGAAGTGTCCCTTCTCGGGTAGCTATTATTATTAGCCATATTCACATTATTCTTATCCTTCTCGGGTAGCTATTATTATTAGCCATATTCACATTATTCTCTTTATTAGATGTGTAGTTTTCTAAATTAAGTACATAAGTATGCAGGACGCCTGGGTGGCTCAGATTATTTCTAAGATAGTCAAGTGACCATCCTGGAACACACACTTGGAGGCTATGATTCCTTACTGTAAACGGATGATGACGTAACAGGGTCTTTATCAATAGAAACTGGTCATTTGTCCACCTCCAACAGTGTCCTCCTCCTCCCTCATTGTAATATCATCATTCATTCATTCACTGATTCATTTATAGACCTTTAGTTTGGGTTCTTCCAAAAGCAGAGACTGGGACAAGCAACTAAGAGCAAATAGTTTAGTTGCTAGGTGATACCTGGAAGCAGAAGTAAGGAATAGGCAAAAGTGAGACAGAACAGGGGACAAAACCCAGTAAAAGGTGTGTTAATAAGCTCATTACCACTGAGGGAAAAAGGGGACTCAGTCCTTCTAGGGTGTCCCTCAGAAATGGTAGAAAATCACACCCGAGTTGTCTTCCCCAAGGACAGGGAGACAACTGAGGGTTGCATTCCTGGGTGTAAATTTCCCTTCATTTCCTGGTTGCTCCTCTGCAAGGCCGACCTGAGGCAATCAAGGTCCACTTGATCAAAGATGCTGGCCGAGTACGTGGAACTGTCCCCACTGGCTGCACTGAAATCAGGTAGGCTGAGGAGATGTGGGACAAGCAGCACAAGCATCTGCTACACCTGGGCACAGGAGAGCCAAGTGAGGCACGGAGCCTTATCTTTGCTATCTCATGGCTAGACAGCTCCGTAGGGCCAATGTCTGAGTTAATTCTGCATCCCAAGATTCTAACACAGTGCCCACACAGAGTTGTACACCGGTGATTATTTGCTGAGTGGCAAGATGGAAGGATATATGGATGGTTGGATGGACACATGGATTGTGGATCAGTTTTCTCCTTTGGAAGAGTAATTTCTGCCTACAAATGTGGGGGCGGGGGGAGGTAAATGGAGGTTGGGAGGTTGGATACAGATGAGAGTTTGATGTCCAAAGGTGCTCAAAATGGTGTAAGGGCAGGCAAGGCAAGGCATCCCCAGGCGAAATTAATCTAGAGCTGGCTCAAGCAAGTGGGGCCAAACAGGTCATTGATGTTGGCCTAGTCACACAGTTGCCCCAACCTGGTACTTCAGCTTGGAATTGACACTGCAAATGGAAGCCAGAAGAGCAGCTGAGCTGAAATTGTGAAGAAAAATAGTCTCAGAGCAGAATCAAAGGGGAGAGAGCCCAGGAAGACCCAGTAGCCTAAAGCTTTGACTCAAAGGACCTCAGATTTACATAGCCCTTAGGCCTTTGGGAAGACTTGCCCTTATTAACTGCTCATGTTGATATTGCAAAGCTGAATTTCCTTTTAATAACTAGTGCATTTGACCAGGAAAAAAGCAAAACAAAAACAAAGTGTTTGAGATTCTATACATATTTTGTTTTTAGGCATCTTTATTTCTTTATTATAGTTGAAATCTTGAAGTTAAAATCAGTTTCTATAATTAACATTCCCCTTTTCCTGATAATACTGTTTACTTAGAAAACTTTGAAATCTGAAAAATAGGAAAAAGCATAAAAACAACCCACCGCTACCAAGAGATAAATAACTTTTAATGTACTTTAAAACAAAATGGAGGTAATTTTATAGGTACAGTTTCAGATGTCCCCCCGCCCCCACTGAGCTTTCGGGCTGGATTGTGTAATGTATGGTCTTCATGTACAACTCTCCATATTTTGAATATTCTTTGAAAACATTCATTTTTACTGATTAGGTAATATTCTACTATTCAGATAAAACCTAACTTATTTACCCCTTCTTGTTAGACATTTTGGTCATTTCCCATTTATTTTTCTGTTGTTCTGAATTTTGAACAGAACTGAACAAAACCCTTTCTTTATAGACAATATGTCCTTCAAACATCCCTACAAAGCTGTGAGGTAAGTAAGTATATAGGATACAGATTCTCTTCTTACAGATTAGGAAACTGAGGGTTCCAGAGGAGTTCAGTGGTTTGTCAGAGGTCATGTCTTGGTTCAGGGTCCCCAGAAACAGACCCTGAGATAAGGATTTAGGTGCAAGGGATTTACTTAAAAAGAGATCTCAAGGTAAAAGTAAAAAAATGGGACAATGAGATGAGGAAGGCCGGACAGCCAATGTTATGTTTGTTCTCAAGCAAGCTGCCACCATAGAGGACATGCGGGCGCAACTCGAGAAGCCCCTGTACTTGGGTCTCAGGATTATCCCACCCAGGGAAGAGGGAGCTGGGTATTTTTCACCAACTCAAATCAGTCTCGGTTGAGGCTACTCCCAAGGAGCCCTATCCCCTCTCCCTGTCACTTCTGAACTTCCATCGGGGAGGGAGCAAAGCAGGCTCGGGGGGGGGGGGGGGGGGGGGGGGGGGGGGGGCACAGAAATACAGGTGCTGGCAGTCCCAGGTTGGGCAGTGTTCCTTGCAGCGACCGGGGTGGACACTGAGCCTCTAAGGCCAGTCCCACAGTTGTAACTGTTGGAATGTAGGTGTGCCTAATTTTGGAGCCCTTACCTTTAATGATTCGGCTCCGCAGAGAAAAGGAAGCTCCCTGTGACCTTGGGCATGTCACTTCATCACTCTGAGCTCCAGGATCTGATGAGGATAATGCTATCGGCCAGTTCCAACTCAAAGCGTTGTCATAACGTGACAGCATGGATGTGTCAGCACTTTGATTACCAGCAAGGCCATTGTCGGTTCAGCATTACTGCCCATTCCCATAAGGTGGGTAGGAATCACGTCAGGCAGGCGTAGGGTGTTTCTTGAGGATGGCTAATGAAAAGAAACTAATAGAAGATGGGCCAGTTCCCTGAGTTTATTAGATGTGTAGTTTTCTAAATTAAGTACATAAGTATGCAGGACGCCTGGGTGGCTCAGTGGTTGAGCATCTGCCTTCGGCTTGGGGTGTAATCCTGGGTCTTGGGATCGAGTCCCACATCGGGCTCCCTGCATGGAGCCTGCTTCTCCCTCTATGTCTCTGCTTCTCTCTTTCTCTCTCTCTCATGAATAAAAAATAAAATCTTTATTTAAAAAAAGTACATAGTATGCAACATACACGTGGCTTATTCCATTGTTCTGGCAAGGGGGAGACAAATATGCAATTGCTCATCTCTATGCACCGACAGTCTCCAGGTCTGGATTCTCCCAGGAGGGACTTTAATTGCTCCGTAAGCTTCAAACTCAAGGGCTCCTCAATGCTAAACTCCTGACGAGCTGCATTAAAGTAAAAATGACAAAGATGCCGGTTGACATATTTATTAAATATGCGGATCCCGAAGGAGCCAATGTGGGTTGCTCGTGCCAGTGAAGTTACAGATGCAAAGTCTGTATTGTTTGTAGCCCTCCCACTTGACTGAAGTTCATACCTAAGAGTAAGGTCAAGACAGACTGGAGATTTGAACCCTACTCAGGCTGACTTCAAAATCCATGTTTATTCTAGAAGACCACCTATGTGTTCATCTGTTGCAGATGTTTTGCGGCTTTACACCACTGGAAAGTAAGTGTGAATGAATTGCACAGAATCATTCCTTTGCAGCACTACCTATACCAAGGTTTCTACACCCTGCCCCAGCCTAGTCCAGGCTGGCATAAGCATTTATCTGAACTGTTTTTGATAGTATGGAACATGAGTTAATACTTCAAAGATTTGGGTTTACCGATTTGGCATGTTTACTCCTAGGCACTAAGGCTGTAATTCAAGGAGCTTCCACTGATGAATTGGGGTCAGTGTCTCCAACATCTGTTGCTACTAATGCCAGGAAATTCACATAAGCTCTTAATCCTCCCTGCAACCCTGAGAAAAAGAGGAAGATACTACAGTCTCTATATCGTGAAGGAGGAGTTGGAGGCAAAGAGTGACATGACCAGGGTTAATAAGTGGTAGAAAGAGGATTCAAGCTCACTTCAGTCTGGCTTCAAAGTCCAAGCACTTTGACACCCACGTATCACCTCCAGCTTGCCTAGATGTTCCTCAGCCTCAAAATGCAGCTTTAAAAATCCACAAATTGGGCCAAGAATCCCAGACCCTCGTCTCTAGCCTAACACCACCCCAGAAATTCAGATTCATATAGGGAGGCAATGACCAGTTATCCTAGACCTAGAATTTTTTATTAAAAAACAAAGAAATTTTTTCCATGTATTTTTTTATCCTTGCCCAAAATTTCTTCCTCTTTCAATCTTTCTTATCCATATAAAAGACACTTCCATCAGGTTGTTCACACCAAAAATGTTGTTATACCTGATGCTTCCCTTTTGATACCTAATGGTGATTCTCATAGGCCTATGAAATACACCCTATAGGTCCATCCACCTCTTTTTGTCTCCATATGGCCATTAGAGCAAGCCACTAACATTTCCAGCCTGGGTAAAATGCAAAACCTTCCAAATGATTCTGTGTTCACTTCCACTTCCCTACAATCCATTCTCCACACACAGCCAAAGTGCTCTTAAAAAAAAAAAAAAAAAAAAAAACATAAGTCAAAGGAGCCTGGCTGGTTCATTCAATAGAGCATCTGAATGTTGATCTCAGGGTTGTGCGTTCAAGCCTCATGCTGGGAATAGAGTTTACTTTTTAAAAAGTATTTAAAAAAAAAAAAACATAAATGGCATGCCATCTGCCATAGATTGAATGTTTGTGTTTCCCCCACATTCATATGTTGAAACCCAATGTGATGGTGTCAGGAGGTGGGGCTTTTGGTAGATGCTTAGGTCCTGAGGGTGGAGCCTTCATGAATAGGATTAGTGCCCTCTCAAAAAGGACCCACAAAGCTGCCTACTCTCCATCCACCCTATAAGCACACAACCAGAAGGCCCATCTATGAACCAAGAAAGAAGTAAGCTCTCACCAGACACCGAATCTGCTAACATCCTGATCTTGGACTTCCCAGCCTCTAGAACTCTTAAATTTATTAATCTGTTGTTTACGAGTTACCCAGTTTATGGCATTTTGTTATAGTAGCCCAAACAGATTTGAGACATTATCATTTCCTTGCTGAAAGCTCTTCATTCTTTCCATTAGGCTTAGATCAAAAAAAAGTTTCAAAAGGATCAGTTGAAACCTGTACATCTTAGCCTGGCACCCATGACCTTACATGATGTGGCCTCCTAGCCACCTCTCAAACCTGTTCTCACTACCCTCCACACCCCTTTTCCTTGGTGCTCCAGCCATACTGGCCTACCTGCTTCTCAAGCATGCCCTAGTCATGAGGATTTACAACTATCATATTAGCTATTCCCTGCCCCCACCCTCCTACCCCCGGTTGCTTCTTGTGCATATCCTCCTCAGAGAGCCTTCTCTGAACATCCAACACCAACTACCCAAATGTGGCTAACTGGTCTACTTCAGTGTATGTATATACCAGGGTGTTCAGACTACTTGACATTTTCTGCTCTTCAGGTCTGTTTACTGTGATGTCACAAATATAGTGGACCAATGTGACATTCCATGGATGGTCCAAACACTCAAGGCCCCTGCTGATTTCATTGTAAGAAAATAAGAACATTAATTTAGCTCTGAGGCAAGACTGAATATGCACGGCTATCCTAAGGGAATGTACTTGCTTCTGATTCTTTTCTATGGTAGGGATTTTTTTTTTAAGATTTTATTTATTTATTCATGAGAGACACACAGAAAGAGAGGGAGAGGCAGAGACACAGGCAGAGGGAGAAGCAGGCCCCATACAGGGAGCCTGATGTGGGACTCGATCCCAGAACTCCAGGATCACGCCCTGGGCTGAAGGCAGGCGCTAAATCGCTGAGCCACCCAGGGATCCCCCATGGTAGGGACTAACAGAATACAGTTACTGGGTCAGTAGCTCACACTGAATGCCAGAGGGGGTTTTGATGTGTTCTAGCAAACACTGCAACCTGCATAACTATTAGGCTATCATTTGCTTATATTTACAGAAACCTACTATCTTCTACCACAATCATGTCTTTTTGTTAAGGGCTCAGAATGGTGACTTAAATGCGAGTATGAAGAGGATCATGACCCCACATCTTCTAATAGCTACCATTCCAATAGAAGCAATACTGCTTTGGATGTATTATCTTGCTGGGATAGGGTATAGTTATAAGGACACGAACTTTCCCTTTCCCACCATAATGACTCTTGCTCCATAGATCATGAAACGAACATGAGATTTCTGCAAGCTCCTGAGTATATCCATCTCAATCATATACTCAGGAAATAGCCACAGCGGATCTACTATATAATGGATCAGGGCTCAGTTTATTCCTGGCTTCCCTAGGTCTCCACTTTAATAAGAAGCCATGCTGGTATTTGGAGTTTTGGGGAAACTTTTCAGTTCAGATCCTATATGTAGCAGCCCTCAAAAGAACTCTCTGGTATTCTGATACTGGTATACTGGTTGGTATTCCAGTACTCTGAAAAATGGTCACAGGTCCCTTTGGAGGAAGATTGGGATAAACACCTTCTGTGATGATAGAGGGTCCTTCCTAAAGGGAACCTGGCTTCAGCTTTCATTAGTGAGTTCTGGATTTGAAAAGTGGCTGAAATCTAGAAACTGGATGAGGAATCATGATTTTTCCTTCTGGCAGCTGACATCAGCCTTCAGCATAGTGCTCTCAATCTTTTCTGCTTAAGTCAAGAAAAACCCTTACTGTCTGCCTGTTTGTCTCACTACTTTGCCACAGATTCCAGTGGGTCAGGACCACAGTCACCACTGTGGCTTGAGCCCATTAAACAATGACATCTACTTTCACTTTGAATAGCCAAGTGTTAAACCTGGTCTATTATTCCAGAATTTTGTCATGTTCATTAAGATTAGAGACAGTTTGCTAGAAGCATCCCCCAGTTTGTAGTGGTGCATATTAACCAGATGAATAATCTTTTTGTTTCCTAAAGCTGGTCTTTTGAAAAGAATCAATAAAATTGATAAACCTCTGGCTAGACTCATCAGAAAAAGAAAAAGTGAGAAGACACAAACCACCAATATCAAGACTGGAAAAGAGGATAAGAGTACAGATCTTTGAAAAAAATAAGAAATAATAAGGAAATATTATTAACTATTTTATGTCAATAAATTTGACAAACTAGATGAAATCCAAATTTTTAAAAAGATTTTATTTATTCATGAGAGACACACACAGAGAAAGGCAGAGATACAGGCAGAGGGAGAAGCAGGCTCCATGCAGGGAGCCCAACGCAGGACCCAATCGTGCCCTGGGCCAAAGGCAGGAGCCAAACCGCTGAACCACCCAGGGATTCCCCTGAAATCCAAATATTTTATGAGAGGTAGAACTACCAAAGCTTACAAGAGAAAAATGGATCATCCAAGTAGTTCTGTATTATATTAAAGAAATTGACTTTATAGTTAAAAGCCTTTCCACAAATCACTCCAGGCCAGGATGGTTTCACTGGTGAATTCTATCAAACATCTCAGAAAGAAATAATACCAGTTCTATACCAACCCCTCTAGAAAGTAGAAGTTCATTCATGTAGCTAATATTACCCTGATTTCACAAAACAAATGACACACAGATATTTAAGGAAAGAAGACAACATACCAATATGTATTTTGAATACAGATAAATATCCTTAAGAAGAGGTTAGCAAATCAAACACAGCACTATATAAAAAGGATGGGGCATTTTGATCAAGTCAGGTACATGATTGGAATGCAAGTTTAGTTTTTAACATTTGAAACCAGTATAATTCACTCCGTTAGTAGAATAAAAAAGAAAATCTTATGATCCTCTTAAGAGATGCAGAGAAAGCACTGACAAAAATTCAATACTATGAATATAGTTAAAACCAAAAAATTAAAATCTCTCAGCAAACTATTAGCAAACCTAATAAAGAGCATCTAGTGTGGATTTTTCCCCCACCAAATAGGCCTAGAAACAATTCCAGACCCAGTAGCAATGAACATCCTTGGTTTTTATATTATGGTCTTGAAATACCATTTCTCACTAAGAGAAATTAGTCCTTTTCAGAGAAATGGCTGATCCTGGGGTAGAGGCAGGAAATGTCCTAGATAAGCCTGGAACATCTTGTCATACGAGAGAGCAAAATTCCTATCAAATACTGCTAGCATCTAATTAAAAGGAATCAGGAGTCAACTTATGAGGCTCCCAATGGTTAAACAAGGGACAATTTGAGCTTCAATAGAATAACAACTATAATTGCTGG
Source organism: Canis lupus familiaris (assembly GCF_011100685.1). NCBI lineage: Eukaryota > Metazoa > Chordata > Mammalia > Carnivora > Canidae > Canis > Canis lupus. The sequence continues at coordinate 12,529,178 of NC_049236.1, forward strand.
GAAATGCCAAATATGTTTAATAGTATACTATTAGTTCATCAAAAAAATCAAAATAAAACCAGCCCACTTTTGTAGAATGATAGGAAACCTCATTATCTTAGAAAACTCATTATCTTGAAAACTGGTAAATTGAAAAAATGGAAAGTTTATCTTGCCTTTTCTATGTAAACTAGAAAATGTGCTTACATCAAGAAGAGAGAAAACAAGACATTCTGTGCCTTCTGTTGAAAGAATACACCACCACTTAAATCTAGAAAAAAAAAATTTAACCTGAATTTGATCAAGCCTCTAGATTGAACTACCAATTTCCATGAAATACAGAGGACACGGAACATTAACTTGTACCACGAGGAAGCAGGTAAAATTCAGATATATATCACTTAACAGTCAAATAGCCTAGGTTCTTCCATGAATAAATTGCAAGTAAAAAGATGGGGAGGAGGGAGAAAATTTAGCTTAAAGAGACTTATGAAACTGGCAAAACTAATCTCTATTATTTAGAGTTTCATCTTAAGTGATAAAACTATAAAAAATGTGAGAGAGCAACAACTATAAAAATTAAAGATGAGGCGCCTGGGTGGTTCAATCAGTGAAGCCCCCAACTCTTGGTTTCAGCTCAGTCTATGATCTTGGATGGTGAGATAGAGCCTTGACCCAGCTCACCCCCCAGTAGGGTATCTGCTTGAGAGTCTCTCCCTTTTTCTTTTTAAGAAAAATTGAGTAATGTTTCCTTTGAGATGGGAAGGAAGCAGCTGATTGGGATGGAGTACATGGAGGGCTTTTGAGTTAGCTGATAAAATTCTATTACTTGACCTTGATAGTGTTTATAAGGATATTTGCCTTAAAACAACCCATCAATCTATTCTTTGTTTTATGTAAGTTTCTGATCTGTGTTTTATCTTATGATAGTTTTTTTTGAAGCCACTATGAAGAAAGCAATTTGAGTAGAAGAAGATATTTGTACACATAGAACCAAAAAAGGGTAAATCCAAAACACAATAAAGAACTCCTGAAAATTCATTATAGAATGCTAATCAACTATGTTGGGAAATAGCTAGCAAACTCATATTGGTAAATTTGTGGACAGACTTATAAATGGATAATATACAGAGTTGAGGGTAGGTGTAGGGACACCCCAACATTGCCCCTCTAAGACTGAAAGGACAAGGAGAAGTAATAGTTCCTAGAACTCAAAACTGGAAAGTTATTGGGGAGAGCTCCTGCCGGGAACTGTGGTCTTGGGTGAAAGGATGCAATCAGCCCCTAGTGACCCTGCAGAGAGAGAATTGGGGAACAAAGTACAAATGTTCACCAACTGTATAATGGATTTCTCAAATGTGGCATCTCTGCATGGTGAAATGCTATTCAACAATGATAATGTTGCTATTCACAAGATATGGATAAACTTAATGTATTGCCAACTGAAAACAGTAAGTCACAAAAAATTACCTAATGTGTGATTATAGTTACATGAAGTTACAAAACAGGGAAAACTGGGATCCCTGGGTGGCGCAGCGGTTTGGCGCCTGCCTTTGGCCCAGGGCGTGATCCTGGAGACCCGGGATCGAATCCCACGACGGGCTCCTGGTGCATGGAGCCTGCTTCTCCCTCTGCCTATGTCTCTGCCTCTCTCTGTGTGTGTGTGACTATCATAAAAAAAAAAAAAAAAAAAAAAAAAAAAAACCGGGAAAACTAAATTAAATAATTTAGTCAGGTATACATAGGTGGTAAAAGTATAAAAAAATGTGAGATAGTAGTTCACGAAAGCCAGGATAGTGGTTACCTCTAAGAAGAGGAGAACATTGGATGCAAGGATTCCAGGGTGGGAGGTATTGAAGCTGTTCCTGGGATGCTGGTTATGTTCTTTTTTTTTTTTTAAGATTATTTATTTATCTATTCATAGAGACAGAGAGAGAGAGAGAAAGAGAGAGAGAGAGAGCCCTGACTCCTCAAGCAGGGGTGAGTGGGTTCTTTTTACTTAGGGTATAGGATACATATTCAGAAAAGAGAATTTGGTCATTGCCTGTAGAGGTGTCCATAAGGTTACGCATGTGCCTTAAGGAAACATGCCTTTATATACGTCGTATGTTATGTTAATGAGACTCGTGGTCCTTCTTAGGTGGAGATTTTAGCATTACAATGAGGTAGAGGTAACATAGGATGAGGGAAAGAGCCATGGGCATGCTCTGAGAGCCAGTAAACCTGGATGGGATCTTGGGCCCATCATGTGGGGTAAGGAATGCAGGGCCTTGCTTATTTTTGAAACAGTACTGGGAGTTTTACCACTGATTGATTTGTTGTGTCTCATACAATTAGGCTATTTCCTGATCTAGTAGAGACCATTAGTTTTTGCATTCCCTTTGTTTCCTTAAAGCCCTTAACCACTGAAGTTTTTGCATTTCTTTGTTAATTCTGATACCTCCTAGGAAGTTGTGCCTGAAGTGTGCTTAGGCAAGCAGAGCCAGTAAGGCACAGATCATGGAAAATATGGGGTGGGGGTGGGGGTGCCTAAAACGACCGCTCTTCTGTCAAGAAATCTATATCTTGTCTTTCTTTTCCTGGGGACCCCTAATTCTTTCTGCTTACACCTTGAGGGACTCTATTGATTTGCAGTTAGAGCTGAGAGTGTGGTCTCTTGGTGAATGGGTCTCTCAGACAACCAAGGGAACCGAACTAAGAATGCTGTGTTTCATATCCATATCCTTGGTGCTAAATAAACCTGTTTGTTTGCTTCTGCTAATATTTACATAAACATGATCTTTCGATCAAAAAATAATAAACTTTCTTTACAGCAAGGATTATCATACCCATTTAACAGATGAGGATTATGCTAGACATGGTTTGTTCTCTTTCCATTCATTTCACTTGTTTTCGGATGTGTAGCAGCCAGGCTAATGAATGATTTACCCCTACTTTCAATTCTAGAAGCGATTATCGATTAATCCATTAGGATGGACAAATTTCTGAGAGCCAGTTAGTAAATATTTTAGGCTTTGCAAGCCATAAGATCTCTGGCCCAATTACTCAACTCCATCAGTGTAGCGTGAAAGCAGCCATAGACAATCCATCCGCAAATAAACGTGGCTGTGTTCCAAAACAACTTTTCTACAAAATCATGTGGTAGGGCTGACTTGGTCTGTGGTCCATAGTTTGCTGACCCCTAACCTAGAGCAGCTTTTCTCAAGCAGGTTCCTCATTTGAACTACACACACAGTAAATTATTTGAATGGCTATGCTCTCAATTCTCCCAAGGTTGCCAAAGATCTACAGCATTTGTTCTCATGGTGTGGTGCTCATTCCTGCTGCATTAGCTTTATCTGAGAAATTGATAAGATTGTAATGTCTCAGGACCAATTCCTGAATCAGAAACTCTGGGAATGGGGCTCAGCAATCTGCATTTTAACAAGATGTCCAGGAGATCCTGCATGTTCAAGTTTGAGAACCACTGCTGTAGAGTCTAGAAAGAAAACGAAAAATTCGTTTCATTGTCACAAAGGGTGCAGTTAAACTCAGGGATAGAGCTAATCAGTAAATGGAGTTGCCCTAATCACAGAGATTGGATTGGAAGTGATCCAAAATGGGGACATTTTTCAAAATATTTAACAACCAGCATATCAAGGACCCAAACTGATCAGAATAGGTGGCAGCCATGGCATGGAACAGTGTTCTAAAGGCCCCTTCTTACACTAGGCACTAATCCTTTCCTTCCTGGATCACAGAGAAGTGAGGGGAGGGGAGGAACACCTTCCCCCAGAGTTGGGTGGTGGGGGGTGGTGCAGAGACCAGGGAGAGAGAATTGTTTACAGGGGAAGCAGTATTGGGGAAATACCTATTTACCAAGTGCATATGCAGAGAAGCAAATTTTGCCAGCCAAGTTGCATCTCTTTAGCATATTGATTATTTTTTAAGCTAGTAATTTTTGGGAAACTGTGAACACAGGAGAAGTTCTGAAAACCAAGAAGCTTACCTTTTTGTAAGGGACATTTAGGTACATAAGGGAAATCTATTTGTAAGGGCGTCTCCCTCACTGTACCAGGAGGAGGATGAGGACTAAATCTCTAAAACCTATTACCAATGGAGAAGGCAGGGACTTAAACTCTTGTTTATTGTGCTTCTCCCGGTAACCTCTCCTAACTGACTCCCCACCCCCTAACATCTTCTTTTGTCTTTAGACATTTTGCAGGGTTGCTCAGTTTTCATGAGTCTCCCCCATGTATACAGGAGGTATACATGTTTTTGAAGTTCTGTTTCATATCCATTTAGTTCATTTAATTCTTAGACCAGCCAGAAGACTCTTGAAGGCTAGAGAGAAATTTTTCCTCCCCAACATATGCAAGTGTTTCACTACTGTAACTGGTACCAGCGCACACCAGCTGCAAAGCTGTCCTGGGGTAATTGGCACAAGCCTCGATATTTCCCATCAGTGACTGTAGAGACAACAGCCTGCCTCCCACCCCCTCCACATGTGATAAGTATGTAACCCACGAAAATATCAACCTAAAGGTGAAGCCAACGTAGAGAGGAGGACACAGCAGAGAGAATCAGAGGGAAATGGAGCTCCAGCCCTGAAGGAGCCACTCGAACTCATCCTGCTCCTGGGCACTCCATTCACCTGGCTCAGTTTGAGTTGAATTTTCTGGCTTTTGCATCTGAAAAAGAGGCCCCGAGAGTATCCTAAGGAAAATCTTGTGAGGAAAAGGTTTCTGAGGGCCTGATTGAACTGTTGTCCTTTCTTCCTGGAGATTTGGGTAATGTAGACCCTCCCTTCTTCATCACGTCTGCTGGGGAACAGCTCAGGCGCCCTTTGCCCCAGCTGTGTGTTGGGCCGGCTGCAGTGCTTGTTTATTAGTGGAATGCATCTGATCAGAGAGGCCCGCCTGACAAGTTCATTACATATCAATTTAATTAGCTGATTTACATTTAATTTACATTTCAATTAATGTCTTTAGCAACAAAACGCTGCCTTAATAGGGTAATTGCCTGTTAGGCAATATGTAAAAGAATAAATAGTCGCATTCTGAGGAAGAATTCCTATTTTCAATTTTTTATTACCATAAATAACTGAAATAATTATTGCTCTTAAGGGCCACGTCCTCGTTTCCTTCTGGGCCTAATTATAAAGACTTAGTACCTCATTAAGCAAAATGGTTTTAGAGTCACAGAAAAACATTACTCGAATCGTGACTCATTAGTTTCGACAAAAGAAGGAAAACTGTGATAGTAGGCACATTTGAAGGATTGGGGGATTTGACAGTTAATAGAGGCAAGCTTTGTCCTAAGCCACATCACGATAGCAGGTGTTTCTGTTCTGCACACCTGTTGGATATTGCTCTGAGGGCTATACAAATAGCCTCTTATAAGTATTTCTGGAGATGAGAGGCTCACTGTCATCAGGCCTTACAGGACTCTGGATTTTAAAAGTTCTTTCTTATGTTAAATCTGCCCCCCCTCTTTGGTAGGTGCCTGCCAGGGAAGATGTTTTGCCAGGGTTATAATTTTTATGTAACCATAGTTGTGCAGTAAGAGGAACTGACCACACAGGAATAGAGAGGAGGTGGGATCCGTAGAAAGGGAAGCAAATGGTCTGAGAAATGGGGAGAATGAGACTCTGTGTTTTGAGAATTCAAGAGGAAAAGCTGCCCTACACCCAAGGTGAATAGGAGGAGCGGGAAGGAGTGGGGTTTGGGTCTGAAAAGTCAGACACCAGCACCAGTGCAAATGGGGCTGGCTCGTGCCTTGAAAAGTGGCCGGGTGTTTAAGCTGAAACAGCAAATGCTGAGAACTGAAGACTTCAGAGCCAAAGTATGGGGATCCCTGAGGCTCGGGTTATCCTTCCTCAAAGATCCACGGCAATCACTGCAGCCACCTCGCTGCCGGCTGTCTCCAGCAGTGCCACCATGTGGGAGCAAGGTGCAACCGCAGAGGAGGGATTCCCGCTTCACCCCGAAAGCCTAACAGGCCGGGTTTGGATTTGATCCGTAGACAGAGGAACAAAGGAAGTCTCAGAAAAGAAACACTGGACTTCCAGAAAATAACTCATTTAAGAGCTGAAGGAAAGGAGAATTTTTTAATTCATTTTAATGGGAAAAAAAAGTGACCATATTTGCACCCTAACATTCTGGAAGTGTTCATTCCAGTTATATGACCACTGGTGCCTGCTTTCCCCTCTCTCCCGCTGGAACATCTTCGCTTCATGTCAACCCTTTAGAAATTCAATGAGAGGACTTAGGTCCCTGGGTCCACCTTTGCTCACACCTGAAGTTTATTTTCAAGGTAAATACCTCTAATCCCTCGCTCTCTTTTTTGGGTTGGGGGGTGGGGGTTAGTTTTTCAGATTCATTGACACCTTAGCTACTCTCGTCTGGAAGTTATCAGATTTATTCATGGCCTTTTAAAAGCATATACAAAATCTGAAGGCAAATTCCAGAAGCAGTGAACACAAGGCAGGGTGAAGGAGGCTGTCAGGAGGGCAGCAGGTGTTCCTCCCCTCACCACACTTACCCTTCCTGGTAAGTTTAGAGCCAGCCGGGAGTCTCAGCCCTACCAGATCCAATGCTCCTTTTTCATTACACATATTTTGTAACACTTTCTTTCCTATACGGAATTCACAGAAAATATAACTTGCCTAAGTGCACAACTTTCAAAAATACCTACGTAATTCTATCTGTAAGATGAAGGAGAAATAAAAGAGTAATGTATCATAGAATGATCTGCATTTCCATATGTAAATATGCTGGTACATAAAATGATGTAATGAAGCAGCACGTGCTTTCATCTCTTTATAAAATTACCTGAATGGGAGAACTACAAATGCAAGCTGGCTCAGTCAGGTATGTTGAACTAATGATGCAAACACTACCCACTAGCTGAGAGTGATATGCTTTTCTAAACTCATGTACAACTCTTTTTCCATTTGTCTGTTTTTTTCCTTTACATACAACCTTTAGGATAGTTCTGTACAAAATAAAATGTAGCCTCCTTTTTTATTTTTTTAAAAATGGCATTATTCTGGAAGAACTGCCTTGTATTTAAATCATGCGAAGACTTCGAGTTTATGTGTGAAATGAAATCAGGCTATAGACTCCAGTATTTATAAATACACTCTTCACCCATTAAGTTATGTGAAGGGATGGGATTTGGGGAGGCTGGACGCTTCTTGCTTGTGTATGACTACCTGGCATTTCTGAATATTTCCCACCAAGTGTCAGGAGCACTCCCCCCTCAATTGTTGTGACAGCTATTTAAAAGACCCACATATTTCTGAAACACCTACAGGGTGATATTATCTTCATAGAGTGATGCAGATTTATGCCTCCATTCCCCTTCCTTCTGACCCCAATTCTCTTTTGAACTAAGAATTCTGTCCTGAACCCCAGCTCCCTGCCTTCCTCTTATTGGTGCCCAGTTGTAGCCTGGGGATGGAGGACTGGTCCAGTTCCTGTATTCTCAACTGTTTCTTACTGCACAGATTACTCAGGGCTCCCTATAGACTATCATCACACTCTGAAGACAATGCAAACTGCTTTTCCTTGGTTGTGGATTGCTTTTTGGCTTGTGAGAAGGTTCCAGTTGTCCACTTTAGGAACTGCGGCCTCCCATGCCGAGGTCCCACCCCTATTAGCTCATACACACCATGTCTGTGCTCACTTCCAACTGCCAGCACCTGTTATTCTCCACTGTCTCCAGCTGCTGGAGCCCACTCTACCTACATGGAAACACAGACTGGAATTAACACTCAACCAATGGCTGATGGGAATGGACAGATACAGATCTCAGGTGGGCGGGGATAACTCTAAGGTGTATATTCCACACTGGCTCTGAGTGGGATTAAACTCCAGTCTTCCACAATAGCAATTTGCTTCATAACACGCCTTTTATTTGACCTCCTTCTTTCTCTGGTGTTTATGAGATCATCACCTCAATAAACTACTCAAATAATTGTCTGAAGGTTCTAGGGAAACCCAAAATGAGCAACCCCGGAGGAGCAGAACTTCCAGGAATGCCTTTTTTGTAGAAGATCTCCTAGGCCTCTCAGGGAGAAAGAGAAAGAGAGAGAGAGAGAGAGAGAGAGAGAGAAAGGAGCTTGACACTGAGGTAAACTGGATCTCACAGGATAGCCTCAAGGAGGATCCACAGCTTTCCAAGGAAGTCATCCTAAAGTAGGAGGCCTATGACTCCTGTCTTGAAATTTTTGTAGGTGTGGGGGTTGGCAAGGAGGAATCATGTGTTGCACTGGCTACTGGATGCTAGCTAGCATTCAACTGTGTTTCTCCTTGGCCCTGAAAAACATGAACGACGCTCATCAAGAATGGATGTGAAAATCAGAAAGGGCATGTACCTTTGGTAAGCTTTATAAATTAAATAACTGTTCTCAGTCGGTTGCTGGACTCTGAAGTGTGACTGAGGGGATGTTTTCCCTGGCTGGAGAGAGTCCTTCCGTGTTGGAGGGAGAGCAGAGACACAGGGTACAAGGGCAGAAATGGCTCTGAAGAGGGACAGTAGTGGGGGCAGACATGCAGTCCTTCTCAGGCTAGTAGCAGCAGCGACAAAGCCACAAAGAGGTGGAGTCCAGAGCAAGCAGCGAGACATCGGCGGCTGGACAGCTTCAGTGGACCCCGAGGACTCCCTTAACCACCCAGCCCCAGGGGGAAGGAAGGGCCTGGGGCAGGCCCTGAAATCCCAGTGGCTCCGCTGAGCCGGAGCTGGAGTCCGAGGCCGAACCACTGTTAACTAGGCTGTGGAACAAGCAGCACATTTTGCTTGGGTCAGCACATTCCAAAGCTGCCCTGTGACTTCCAACGAGACAGGGGCTTTCTTTTCCTCTTTATAGTTTATTGGCAAAGTATCAAATATTTTATAGGGCAAATGCTGCCATCCGCCCAGCTGTGCTGAGCAGTTACTGCCAGCGAGGATGTTTCAGCTGGGACTCACGCTAGGGTAACTTCAGATTTAAAAGCCTGCCTCTGAATGCCTCCCTTCATGCCCTTTAAATGTTGCAAATCAAAGAGGCACACAGGGAGGCTTGGGGATTGGCAAACTTCCTGCCTCAGTGATGAGAATGTAGCCCTTTGTGTGGCTAGGACAGCTAGGGGTGAAGAGGAGGAGGGAGGAACACAGGCGGCCCACCCGGGAGGCCAGAAGTCCCAGTGGACGAGCAAAGCGAATTTTCCGGCTGAGGTCAGGCTGGGGTACTGATGAGACTTCACCAACAACCAGCAGTATCAGGAAGCTCCTTCTTTTCAGGCAAGAGTGCTATGGTTCCTGCTCACTCCTCTTCCTTTCCCTCCCTTTCATGTGTATTCATTCACTGAGTGCCCAATATAGGACAGCTTTCTTGTGGGTTCAGGAGGCTCCAGGGCCCCTGACTTGCACCAGCCCTTCCCCTGGTGCTGAGTCCACCTGGTCACATGTTTTTGCAAATCGTGCAAGAGAGATTTGAATGGCAGTCTTCTAAAACCCGGATCTCTTTCCACTCGAGTTTTCCCTCCACCTCACTAGTCTTTGCACACAGCAGCCATAGGCATCTTGGGCAGCCACCTAAAGGTCAAGTTGAAGTTGGGCTTAGCAGATTATGTTTATGTGATTTGTGGTTACTTCCCACGTAAAATTCAGTTATTACTGGCCACCTCTGGCATAGGAATGGCTTCCAGGAATACTGCTACTGCCCATAGTGCTAATTAAGCCAATGCAGTGACCCAAAGATACGGGGCCTCTAAGACAAAAGACATTGGCAACAGATCAGTGAGTGAGTCTTGTCAATTCAGACAGTGTGCAGGATTAGTACTGCATAAGGCAATGCAAAATGCCTTGAATTCTTATGGCAGCTCATACAAGAAACTTGATAAAGGTTTCCCAGGAAAAGCATCTGAAAAATTTATCAAACAAAACCAATGAGTGGTTGGGAAGCTAAAGTAAACTGTTGTGAGTACTAGAAAACAAAGACCCAATTTTGACCAATCATACTAGACAATTACAACAAAAATTGTTGTCATAGGAGAAGGTAATCAAAGAGAAAATGTAGGAAATACAAGATTTATAGTGGTTATCTCAGGCAGTTAGTATAAATATAATGTGATATTTCTGGATTTTGAGATTTTTTTTAAATTTTGATTTATGATTTCCTCCCCATTTTAAATATTTACTTTTGTACTTAATTTTCCATTCATAAATGTTATATTCTTTTTCTTAAAGGGCCCTCCCCAAATTATACAAGCTTCAGGTCTCCCAGAACCACTGAGACACAAGGAGAGCTAGTGGGCCTAGAATAGCCAAGACCGGGCCTGTGGCTTCCAGGATCTCACAGGCCACCGGGCCAGCCAGATATACATGAAACAACAATCATACCAAGTGCCCCCAGGACGTTAGGGACTTTACCTCACTTCCCATCTCCAACTCAGTTTTTTCTTTTTCTTTTACTTCCCTTTAAAAAAAAAAAAAATCAGATATTTATAGGAGCTAGTGTACCTTGCTTGGTCTCATGGTGCTTCCACCTCTCACTTTTCCCTCCCCCATCAAAGGCATCTTGTTCCTATCCATGTCTGTCTCCTTCCTGGCCACAGCAAGGTGATTTCTGGGATTGGAGGCTTTTGTTTTCCACATCCTCTCTCTCCGCATCAAGGAAGATAAAGCCGCCCCATCTCTAGGCAGACTCTCCCATTTACAATGCTCAGGCTACAGTGGCCACCATCCACTCCACAGTGTATCTTTGAGGGAAGGGGGAATGCTGTGGGGAGTCTGAGTCATGCTGAAGCAGGACAGCCGGGGGACGGGGGAGGCAAAGCTGAGAGACTGAGAAGAGATGCTGTGGGGACTGCAGAGGAGGGAGCAAATGTGTTCTCAGCAGCTCCAAACCATTAAATGGACCACCAAGTGGAATCTTGGAGGAGGGAGATTTTGTCCCATTGTAAGAGAACTTCATAATAGTCCTAATCATGTGACAGTGGGGAGGGTAGCCTCCCTAAAACCAGGGCCCTGTTAACCCCTAGGGCATTGTCATGTGAATTAGAAAACAATGGGCAAAAAAAAAAAAAAAAAAGAAAACAATGGGCTTCTTCCGAGCCAGCCACTGCCTGACACACCCCAGCCCCCACTCACTACTCTGGGCAGGTGGCCTAGTGCAGAGCTTAACTCGAGCACTGTCTTACGCAGTAACTGTGTAAGGCAGTGAGCTTTCTGTCACTGGAAGCATTCAACTAATGATTGGAGAATTTCTTTTGGTTCTGGAGGGAATGATCCTGCTTATAATTCTCTAGCCTGGGCTGTAAAGATGTGCTAGAGATGGAGGGAGAGGAGATGAAGGGAGGAAATAAATGGAGTAGGGGAGGAGAGATGGAGGGGTAGAGAGAGGGAATGGAGGTGGAGGAGGGAGAGAGTCAAGGAGGCTGATCATTTTAAGCTTGTGTCCACATGTGCCCAAATCCAGCTGCATCTTCCCTGCTTTATGAGCAAATAATTTCTAGCTGTGTCTGCCCCAAGATGTCAGTCCCTACCCTATTATTCTTCAAGCTGTCTTGCCTGCTGAGTCCCAACTTTGTTTCAGGTGGTATCATGGTATGAACCATAAGCGGTCTACACCAGGGGTTCTCAACCTGACTGCACAGTGGAATCCCCACCTGTACAGCTAACATATATATTTAAATTTAAAATATAGACTAAATATATATTTATACTATATATTATTGTATGTGAAGATATATATGTATAATAGTATATATAATCCATATTATATATACTAATATGTATAATAATATATATATTATATTATTATATATACACACATGCATATACATGTAATCAGAACCTTTGGGAATGAAGTCCAGGTATCTTTATTTTTTAAATTTCCCCGGATGATTCTGGTTAGGATTGAGAACCACTGGTTCTCAGTCATGAACATCCTTTTCCCATTTGTGAAATATTCCACTTTTGGCCTCCCCTATGGCTGTAGGAGGTCATGTGACCTAGAAACCGAAGTCTGTTGGGAGGCATCTAGAAAGCTTTTATTTCTCTATAAGAAGAGGGTGACTTTATAGTTCGTTGATGCTGCCCTTTCACCTTTTTCCTGGTGTGAATGTGGACAGCCACATTCAGCTTCACAAGGAAAAAGAAAAGCACTAAATACAGTGAAATGCAGCAATAGGAAGGAATTGGGCTTTCAAACTAGGTGAGCTTCAGCAGCAACCACCCCTCCTCCACCCGGTCCCACCTGACCACCTCCAGACTTCTGGGCATATGAGATAATTAAATATCCTTATTTTTTAAGCCATCGATAATTGAGTCTTCTGTTATTTGCAAGTAAAAGCAATTTATCTGGGTATATTTTCTTATGATGAAAGCTATTATGATTTTTTATCCCCTTGAATAAAGAGAAGTACAGCCCATGCTAATGTTCAGGGTTCAGAAAATGAGTGTTCCTAGAATGAAAATGTGCAATGGATTTGTGATAATTTTTTTTTATACTGATTGTATTAGGTTCCTCAGGCTGCCATAACAAAGTACCACAGACTGAGAAGCTTAAACCACAGAATTTATTTTCTTGCAGTTCTGGAGGCTAGAAGTCTAGGATCAGCAGGGTTGTTTTCTTTTGAGACCCTTCCCTCTCTCCTTAGCTTATAGATGACCATCTTCTTTCCTGTGTTCACATGGTCTTTTCTGTGTGTGTGTCTGAACCTCTTCTTTTTATAAGGGCATCATTGGATTGATTTGGACTCACCCTAATAAGTTCATTTAACCTTTATTTAAGGTTTTATTTATTTTTAAAGATTTTATTCATTTATTCATGAGAGACATAGAGAAAAAGAGAGGCAGAGACACAGGTAGAGGGAGAAGCAGGCTCCATACCGGGAACCCGATGTGGGACTTGATCCCAGGACCTCGGGATCACACCCTGGGCTGAAGGCAGACACTCAACCGCTGAGCCATGCAGGTGCAGCAAGGTTTTATTTATTTATTTGAAAGATAGCAAGAGACAGCATGAGCAGTGGGGAGGGGATTAGGGAGAAGCAGACTCCCTGCTGAGCAGAGAGCCCAATGTGGGGCTTGATCCCAGGACCCTGAGATGATCCTGAGCCAAAGGCAGATGCTTAAGGGATTGAGCCACCCAGGTGCCCCAGCCTCATTTCATCTTAGTGACCTCTGGAAAGATCCTGTTTCCAAAAACAGTCACATTTTGAGGTACTGGGGGTTAGGACATCAACAAATGAATCTTAGGGCACACAATTCATCCCATAATACTAGTGTTAAAATTTGGCCAAGAATGGGCTCTTCACGGCTTGAACCAGTGGTTCTCCATCCTATGATCATCCGGGAAAATCTTAAAAATGCAGGTGCTTAACCTCAGTCCCAAAGGTGCTGATTTAATTGATCTGGGGTGGGACTAGATATACTTTTAATTTTACATATTGTCAATCATTATTTCTCTAAGTAAGAGTTGGTTAAGCCAATTAGGGAAAAACTTCTTACTTTATTTAAAAAGTCACCAGAATTTTAAGGGAGAAGCCAACCTAGTTCTGATGGATTGAAGCTGAGAGAGGAGTACTGTGGAAGGGGGTCTCCAGTGTAGGGCTCAAGCTGCCTGTCTTGTCCAGAAAATGGGGAGACACCCAACCCATCTCCACTCTTGCTCCCTATAGGAACAAGAGGAAATGGAGAGATGTGAAGGCATTAGTAGCACAGCTGTTTGAGGAAGAATGCCCCGAATGGGGTGCCCAGGGATACCAAGGATGGGAGGGCACTCACTTGGTGTCAATAAGGCCTTATGTGTTTTGTCCACACTCCCAATTAATAGGCCAGGAATTTAATTTTGTTAAAATTTGTAGGTGGCCTACAAAGGCCTGAAAGGGACCACTTACCAATCAGTGTGCTGAGAAACCACGCTCCAACAGACATTGCAGAGGACTGGTTCATTTCCTGAACATGACTTTAAAAAGTCCTCTGAGGTCACTATTTTGTGTCATGATTTTTAAATCTGTAACTTCTATTGCAAAATTAATTCTGGAGTGGCTTGGGCAGCCCCGGTGGCACAGCGGTTTAGCGCCGCCTTGCAGCCCAGGGAGTGATCCTGGAGACCCTGCATTGAGTCCCACGTCAGGCTCTCTGTATGATGCCTGCTTCTCCCTCTGCCTGTGTCTCTGCCTCTCCCTCTCTGTCTCTATGAATAAATAAATAAAATCTTAAAAAAAATTCTGGAGTGGCTTAAGAAACTTAGTGTCAACCTGTTGAACTTCTAATCCACCTGCAGATTCTGACTAAATCAAGTATTGTATGAGTTTCCTCCTGCTGCCCTGTAACACATTACCACAAACTAAGTGGTTTAAAACAACACAACTTCGTTATCTTCTTGTTCTGGAGGTCAGAAGCCTGAAATGAGTCTCACTGAGCTAAAATCAAGGTGTTGGCAGAGCTCTTTCCTTTGGAGTCTCCAGGGGAGAATCCACTCCTTGCCTTTTCTAGTTTCTCAAGGCTGCCCTCATTTTTGGACTCATGGTCCCACATCACATCATCTCTCTCTGGTTTCTTGATCATGTCACCCTCTTTCTGACACTGAGTCCTCCTGTTTCTCTTGCGATTACACCTGTATAAACCAGGATAATCTCCCCATTTCAAGATCATAAACTTGTTCACATCTACAAAGTCCTTTTGGCCATAGAATGTAGCCTTCACAGTTCTGGGAACTGGGATGCAGACATCTTTAGGAGGCCATTACTCGGTTTACCACAAGTACTCAGTGTCCAGGTGCTTACAGCTTATTAGTTATGGATAGAAATAAATGGTACCTACATCCCCTTCCTCCCACAACAACTACATGGATACACCACCACCAAAGGACCAATAATTCAGAAATTATTCCCTACGATGGATGTGGCTTATAGGCAATGGGATTATGCACAGGGTCCAGACCCTTTTCTTTCCTGAAATGGAGATTGTAGGGTCGAATCTTAGGAGGCTGTCCACCGGGTTGGAAGCAATACCCAATTCCAGCACACTCAGTTTGTACCTAGGGCTCAGAACTTTTATACTATGTTTTCCTACTCCCTTCTCTTATTTTTCAAAACCAAGCTGACCTATTACATGGCCATTTTCCTTAAGGCTGAAATGATCCCTCATTTGCTTATTACTTTCTCAAATTTGATCAGAGGAATGGAAATCTAATCATTATTGACTGGACTAGCATACCTTACATAGGGAGACAAGATTAATAAAACAAAGCGTTACTCCTGGGTATGTATTATACTGATTGCATAGTACGTTTCAAGCCCAAGCGTTTTTCCAAGGAGTACAATTCATATAAGAAAATTTTATATAAGAGGAGTGCCTCAGTGGCCTGCCTTTGGCTCACGTCATGATCTTGGAGTCTTGGGATTGAGCCCTGCATTGGACTCCCTGCCCAGAGGGAGCCTGCTTCTCCCTCTGCCCCTTACTCTGCTCATGTTCTCTCTCTCTTTCAAATAAATAAATAAGTAAACAAACAAACCAATAAATAAATAAAGTCTTTAAAAAGAAAAAGCAAAATTCTATATAATAAAATTCTTTTTTTTTTTTTTTTACATTAAAGTATAGTTGACACAACATAAGAAAAGTCTCACTACAGGGTGATTCTTGCTTGATCTTTTTATTCCAAACTCAGAAATTTAAACTTAAATTTTTTATTTTTATTATTTTTTTAGGATTAACTTTGTGTTTTTTATTCCTATCAGATAATTTTAAGTCTTGTTTCTCTTAAACTTTCCATACCATTCTCAATGATAAATAAGTCCAGTCACGTATTAGAAGTTTAGACAAAGTTGTACTTTACAATATATAAAATCATCCCGAGAATCAATTTAAATGACAGAAACATGCTTTCAGGAACACAAATACCTTTTCAAATGCAAGATCATACTGTGATATGTAACATCTATTCTACTAATGTAACAATCACTGTTATATTTTTTGTTATATTTGTTTGATTGGTATTTTGTTAGTGATTATTAAGATAATAAATGAGAGGCAGCATTTTACAGCAGGAGAAGGACAGGCTTAGGTTCAAGTTCCTGCTGTGACAGGTACTACCTCTGTGATACGGGCACATCAATTTAATTTGCACTTGTTTCCTCATTTATTAAATGGGGATACAGATACTTTCCTTGTAGAGATGTTTAAGGTGTATAATTATCTATATAAAGTACCTTGTACAATATCTGATATTAAATGAACTGTCACCAGTTACTATGGCCATTTTATGTTGTTAATTGTCATTATGAATAATGAAGACACTGATTTTTTTTTGGAAATCAAATCCATTATAGAGACTGGAGTCTAAAAAATGCCTTCTAGCCTTCTGACCATTGGCCAGGGAACCTAAGTTACCTCCTCACTTCATAAATGCAAAGTAGATGTATAAAAGGGGAAAAAAAGCTCTAATTTATTCTCTCAAAGTATTCATCAAATGAGGTAGGATTTCTGGGGAAGATTAAGAGCTTACATTTTTTTATTGGACTTATTTCCCATAAAGTTTCACAAAGGATGAAAGGAGGGGAAGTGCAGAAGCGTACTATTTCTGTTTTATCTGCAACCTGTGATTATAAATCTTCCCGAGATATTGTTAATTATAATGATGCCATTTACAATGCTGCAATTTAAGACTATTAGAATTTTTACCCAAAATTTCATGCCTGGGGCTTAAAAATTGGCAGCTGAATGTTTGTATGAGGCTGAAAACTTGAAGGCTATGACAGAAGGAGAACATCTTTAAACTATTTGCTAAAGACTGAATGTGTCCCCTCCAAATTCATATGTTGAAATCCCAATCCCCAATATGGTGGTATTTGTGAGCAAGGCCTTGGAGAGATAATTATGTCATGAGGGTGGAGCCCTCCTGGTTGCAATTAGAGACCTCAGAGAGCTTTCTCACGCTCTTCCCTGGGTAAGGATAAAATGAGAAAAGGGCCTTCTGCGACTCAGAAGAGGGCTCTCACCAGAACTCAACTGTGCTGGCACCCTGATCTTGACTTCCAGCTCCCAGAACTGTG
This sequence comes from Canis lupus familiaris, assembly GCF_011100685.1. Lineage (NCBI taxonomy): Eukaryota > Metazoa > Chordata > Mammalia > Carnivora > Canidae > Canis > Canis lupus. The sequence continues at coordinate 12,546,184 of NC_049236.1, forward strand.
AGAAATAAATTTCTATTGTTTATAAACCACTGTGGTGGCTCTGGTGTTCTGTTATAGCAGCCCAAACTGACAAAGACAGGTGCTGTGCACAGAGAGCCTAGAAACCTATCACAGGTTTCCTTAAAAGTTCAAAGGCTGAGATGAGCTTTACATGCCTAGGGAGAGATTTGCCAGTTAGCAGCTACTATAGAGCAGAACAGAGACTCTTGGGATTTGGCAGTACTGGGGATGTTGGAGTACTGAACATTCCACTGTGGAGAGATCTTTTTAAGACTTGTATAATCCTCTTAGAATCCAGCTGATACACCAGAAAGTCTGCACTCCAGCAGAAAGAACAATATTCTATAGTTAGGCCTGCACTAGGCTTGCCTGCACAGTCTACAACCAAGCCTGAAAAAGTTTGGAAGAGACAGAGTTTGAAAGTCGAGTCATACCAAGTTAGACAGGCTTTAAGAACATCTTGGGCTTTCCACTTATCTGCACTAGCCAAGTATATCACTAAAGTCTGTACCAGCTTAAGGCAATCACCCCATAATTAAACTGCCTGCTAAAATAAGAATCAATACTCTTCAGAAAAAGATAATAGAATCCAGGTTCTTACAATGTGTTATTCAAAATGTCCAGTATTCAATAAGAAAAATCACTAGGCATACAAAGAAACAGGAAAACGCATGTTTACGAAAATGTGCAATTAGTAGAAGCAGAGCTTGACATGGGACAGATGTTGGATATAACAAATATAGACTTTAAGGCAGCTATTGTAAATCTTTTCAAGGAAAAAAGAAAGATATATTCAAAGAGTAAAGGAAAATAGGGTCCTAGGGATCCCTGGGTGGCACAGCGGTTTAGCGCCTGCCTTTGGCCCGGGGCGCGATCCTGGAGACCCGGGATCAAATCCCACGTCGGACTCCCGGTGCACGGAGCCTGCTTCTCCCTTTGCCTATGTCTCTGCCTCTCTCTCTCTCATAGATATTTATGACTATCATAAATAATAAATAAAAAATTAAAAAAAAATAGGGTCCTAATGTGTAACCAAATAGGGAATCTCAGTAGTCATGTGCAAACTAAAGAAAAGAAAAAGAGCACATGGAAATTTTTAGAACTGAATAATACATTAACTAAAATGAAAAATTCACTGCGTGGTGGGAGTACTGACTGGTATGGCATTCTGGACAGCAACTTGGAATTATTTCATACAACTAAGACTATTCATACTCCATGACTTAATTTCTCTTCTGTTCATCACATACCATATGGAAAATTTTGAAAAGCACAAATTGGGGAAGATATTTGTTAACACATAAAATCGATGAAGAATTAGTAGCTGGGATATATAAAGAACTCCTATAAATCAGTGAGAGAGAGAGAGAGAGAGCAAACAAGGGAGCAAGAGAGAAAGCAAGAAACAGTCTAATTAAATAATAGCAAGAGAACTAGTAGGCAGTTCACAAAGAGAAAATGGGAAGACTAATAAAACTATGAAAAGGTGTTAAGGGATCCCTGGGTGGTGCAGTGGTTTAGCGCCTGCCTTTGGCCCAGGGCGCGATCCTGGAGACCTGGGATCGAATCCCACATCGGGCTCCCGGTGCATGGAGCCTGCTTCTCCCTCTGCCTATGTCTCCGCCTCTCTTTCTCTCTCAATGTGTGACTATCATAAATAAATAAAAAATTTAAAAAAAAAAAAAAAAGAAAAGGTGTTAAATCTCAATAATAATAAAAGATGCAAAACAAATGCACAATGAGATATGTAGGCTGCACACACTCAAATATACAAACATTAAAAATATAAACAACACTAAATGTTGGTAAGGATGTGGGAAAATAAGAACTCTTACATACTCCCATCAGGAACATACGTTGGAAATGGTGTGGTATTACCAATTAAAATCTCTCCTGTACAAAACCTAATACCCAGTGAATCCACTACCCCTGGAGCATGTGTGTGCTAGTAGACATGTACTAGAATATTCACAACAACATTGTTAGTGATAACTAAAAATGGAAACAGTGCAAGTGGCCATCAATGGTAAAAATAAATAAATATTCAATATATTGGAGTACTATCCAACAATAGAAAAACTTCTGCTACACAGCATCATTACTGGGTGAATTCCACAACATAATAACAGTGAGAGAAGCAAGTCCCAGAAAAAGACAAATAGTGTAATTTCATTTTTATAACACCAATAACAGGAAACAAAGACATTTTGTTTAGAAATGCACACAGGAGGGGCACCTGGGTGGCTGACTCTGGATTTCTGCTCAGGTCAGGATCTCAGGGTTGTGAGATGGAGCCCCGAGTCCGGCTCTGTGCTGGGCATGGAGCCTGCTTAAGACCCCCCCCCCCCCGCCCCCGTTCTCTGTATGCCCCTCCCCAAATGCACACATAAATAGCAGAAGAACGCAGAAAAGTAAAGGAGCCAACAAAGTCAGGGGAGTGGTTTCTCGCAGGCCGAGGCAGGCAGTGCACTGGTTGGAGCCTTTCTGAGGCCTGATACTCTATTTCTTAACCCGAGTGTGAGTTGCACAGTTACTCACTTTGTTGTTTAAGATGAATATGTTTTGCCTTGTACACTTTCTCTATGTGTGACGTATCTCACACTAAAAATGATTCTTAAAAAGACTGGATCGGACAACCTCTTGAACTCGGTGTGCGGCCGGGCCCTTCCCACGCCCACTTGCTGGTCCTGCATGGGCGGTGCCCGGTGGGCGGCGGACCCGAGGTGCACAGGCGGCGGGGGCGGCAGGAAGAGGGGCGGGCGGGCCTGCGAGAGCAACCCCACGGTTCCCGGGGAGGCGAGGGGTCCACACCCAGGGGCTGGGTCCCGGGGCTGGTTCCGCCTCTGCGCAAGCCTCTGTGAGATTCCCATCTAATCACCGAACTGGGAAGTTCAAGCAGAGACCCCACACTGAGGGCGGTGCTTTCACAGCGGGGGGGCCCGAGGGCGCCCCGGGGCTCTCCAGCCCAGGGTGCCGCCTGCACCCAGCACAGGGCTCCTGGAGCCGGCTCCCCGGCCCCGCCCCCGGCCCCGCCCCCGGCCCCGCCCCCACAGCCCGCGGGGCGCCTCGTCCGGCTGCGCGCGCACCGTCGGACGTCACAGACGAGCTGCCCCGCCCCGTCCCGCTCCTTCGGAAGCCCCGCCCCCTCGCGAGGCCCCGCCCCTGGCGTTCGCCGGGCCCCGGCGCGGCCCCGCCCCGCCCGTCTTCCGGCCCCGCCCCCCGGTTGCCATGACAACGAGTCCGCGCCCCGCGCACAGCTGCTGCTCGGGCGGGACCCAGGCTGGACCGCGGGCCCCGGCCTGGGGGCCACAGCTGCCGCCGCCGCCGCCACCTCGTCTCCTCCCCGCCCCCGCCCCGCCCCGCCCGGCGTCTCCTCGCCGCCCTCGGGCCCGCGGCCGGGGTCCGTCCCCGCCGCCGCCCCCCGCGCGGATGCCGAAGGTGAAGGCGCTGCAGTGCGCGCTGGCGCTGGAGATCCGCTCTGTGAGTACCGGTCGCGCCCCGGGCCCGCGGGTCGGCTCTTCCTCGCTCGCCGCCGTGCGCCGGGTCGCCCCCGGGAGCCCGGCTCCGTCGCCTCGGTGTCCTCCCGCCCCGGTCCCGGCGTCCAGTCGCGTCCCCGCGGCCCTGCCCCGGGAGCCTCACTTCGGGAGCGCCCCCGCCCCGCCCCGCCCCGGCCCTTCCAGCGGGGTGGGGTCGGGTGGGGCTTCTCCTCCGTCCCCCCTCTGCACCTGCTGCCCTAGACCGCCTTGTTGGCCCCGTTTCTCCCCGGCCGCCCAGGCGCCGGGGTTTCCTCCCAAATCCCTGCAGCAGATTTGCTCAAGTGCCCAAACTTGGGGTTGGCGAAGGAGCCTCTGCTGGCGGTGTTGAGAGTGGAACCCCACACCCGGCGGCCAGGCCGTCAGCTCTGCGGAGCGCCCCGCCACCTCCCGGCCCCCCCTGCCCAGCCTGCTGCGGGGACCAGCTGAGGCATGAGCCCCCACGTCCTTCCTTTAAAAAAAAAAAAGATTTTATTTATTTATTCATGAGAGACACACGGAGGCAGAGACACAGGCAGAGGGAGAAGCAGGCTCCCTGCGGGGAGCCCCATGCGGGACTCGATCCCAGGACCCCGGGGTCACGCCCTGGGCCCAAGGCAGCCGCTCCGCGCTGAGCCCCGCAGGGGTCCCCACCGCGTCCGTCCTTCAGTGAAGGAAGTTGGACCTCTCTGTGATGGGAGAAAACTCCATCCGTCTTAACCATCGCAGTAGACCCTTTCAGGGGTTTTTTAACTCCCTCCTCTGCACTTTTTACAGAACCCTCTCATCCTGGTCTTCAGATGAAAGCCCCAACTTGTCTCTTCTGGAGGAAACCCTCAGAGAAGCTTTCCATACCCCCATTTTAGACCCAAATCCCCCATTCGGTCTCTTTTCTCTCCTTCCACATCTAAGCCCTCTCACCTCTCAACTCTTTGATCTCCCAGTGAAGGCAGGTGGTGAGGGTACCTGAGAATCCAACCCCAGGCCTCTGAGGGCTGCCCTGGGAAGCCCTCCCCACTTCCTTCCTGCACATCCTGCAGGCCTGCAGGCCCGGCTTCTGGGTCTGCTTAAGCCCTCCCGTGCTTTCCTGGCTGTCCTAACTCGCGTTGGAATGAGGCCGCTGTTAACACAGTCCGTGTTACCTCCAGGGAAGTCACAGGACTGTTCTAGATCTTTTGTTAGGTGTTAAAGAAGGTAAGGCTGGGTAGGGCAGAGTGTGAGGCAGAGTGGAGGGGAAGAATGTTTCTGGGGATGTTTTCATCCCGCAGCTGCCAAAGTTTAGCAACTTTGTAAAGTAAGATTCCTCTAGCAACAGAATACCCAGAGCTGCTTCAACGGCTTGGCCTGGAGCAGTTGGTAAAACTCCTCTACCTGCAGCCTCACCGCACTGCACTTTGTTACTGGCTGCTGCTGCTTCCTCTGTCAACCAGTGGGGGTTAGCGGGAGTGCAACTGCCTGAGGGGCTGGCCCCCCGCCCCCCTTTTTTAAAGGCTTTATTTATTCATGAGAGAGAGAGGCAGAGGCGGAGACACAGGCCAAGGGAGAAGCAGGCTCCCTGCAGGGACCTCGACATGGGGCTGGATCCTGGGACTCCAGGATTATTACGCTAAGGCAGACACTCAACCGCTGAGCCACCTGGGCTGCCCTGGCTTCCCTTCCTTTGCCAAAAGATCTCCAAGAGGAAGTACTTGGATGTAACTGATTGATTACTGCCCGAAGGAGTTGCAGAAATACATTTGATTTCAGTACTGCTCTTCCTCAGAAAGTAGATGTGTGATGCAGCTTTGTGTTCATCGAAGCTGAAGAAGTTATGCAAGTGGAAACATTCCTATTTAACTTTTTTCAACAGACACTTGAGTCGCAGAATTTCACAATTCTAAGAATCTTAGATATCATTGAATTTAATTCCTTTTTACAGGTGAGGCTTAGCATGGCTAATTATTTGCTGAGGGTTGCACAACTGTTTAGAGGCAGATCTGCAACAAGATGCTAAGTTTTAACCAGCAAAAGCCCTGTTAAATGGCTCTGATGCTCAGAAGAAGTAAAAAAAAAAAAAGACCATTAGCAACCATTAGCTTGATTAATTTGGCTTTGATTGAAATGATGAATTAAATGACCATAGATACTTTTAACCTCTTCTTTCAAATTTTAGTTTTTTCTTTTCAATTAGTTTTTTATGTTTACATGGTATAAAAGTCAAACCTACAAATGATATACTCAGAGCAGTCTCACATCCAGCACTATCTCCTCAAACTTCTTTCCCATCCATACTCATCTGCTGTAGGTAATGATTTTATTGTTTTCTGAATTATTCTTCTAGTATTTCCTTTTGTAATATAACCAAATGGATAACACACACACACCATTCCCCTCATATGTGTTTTCTTTGCTTCTTTATACAGTAGGTAGCATATAAACTATTCTGCACTTTGCTTTTTTCCCCACTCTATGTATAAAATTTGGCATCTTTATTTTCCAACTTTTTATTGACATTTTTTCAAACATAAAGAGTAGTTGGAAGAATAGTACAGTGAATGACTATATCCCATGACTATGTACATTAATTTATCTGTACATATGTGTATATGTAAAATGTGTTTTTTTTTTTGTTTTGTTTTTTGTTTTTGCTGAAAATTTGGAGGTAAACTGTTGGTATCATGATACGCCCTCAACATCCGTCTTCTAAAAATAATGACATGGTTCTGCATAACTACCATACTGTTATCACGCTTAAGATCATGAGTGACAATTCTTTATTTAAAAAACAATTTTTAAAAAAAATTTATTTATGATAGTCACAGAGAGAGAGAGAGAGAGAGAGAGGCAGAGACACAGGCAGAGGGAGAAGCAGGCTCCATGCACCGGGAGCCCGACGTGGGATTCGATCCCGGGGTCTCCAGGATCGTGCCCTGGGCCAAAGGCAGGCGCCAAACCACTGCGCCACCCAGGGATCCCATGAGTGACAATTCTTAATATCTAGTGCATATTCACATCTTCCCAGTTGTCCCACAAATAACTTGCAGAATTAATTTTTTAAAACCTGGATCCAATCAAGGTTTACATGTTGCATTTGGTTGTTAGGTGTTCTTAATCCATTTTAATATACAGTTGCTCGGGACGCTTGCGTGGCTCCGGGGTTGAGTGCTTGACTTTGGCCCAGGGTGTGATCCTGGGGTCCCAGGGTTGGGGCTCCCGCATGGAGTCTGCTTCTTTTCTTTCTCTCTCTCTCTCTCTCTCTCTGTCTCTGTCTCTCATGAATAAATAAATAAAATCTTGAAAAAAAAAAGCTCTACTTTTTCATTCCCATGATCTTTCCTTCTCCACTGCCCCCCCATCCCCATGGATTTAGATAAGCTCATACACTCATGTAATCATTACTCAGGTGAAGATTTAGCACACTTCTATCACCCTAGGAAATGCCCTTGTGCTCCTGTCCAGCCCCGTGCAGAGGGAACTATTCTGATTTCTATTACTATAGATTAGTGTGCCAGTACGCGAATTGCAGGTGCAATGGAATCGTAGAGTATGTAAATTTTGTGTCTGGCTTTATTTGCTCAGCATAGTTTTGAGCTTCCTCCATGTTACTGTGTATCAGTAGTTTATTCCTTTATATTCTATGTGTAGACAACATTTTTAGCCATTCTCTTTACTGATGATTATTTGGGTTGTTACCAGGTGATGGTTGTCATGGATAAAGCAACTATAAACATTCATTCTTGTAAAACTCTGTGTATATTACCTTTTTTTTTTTTTAAGATTTTATTTATTCATGAGAGATGCAGAGAGAGAGAGGCAGAGACACAGGCAGAGGGAGAAGCAGGCTCCATGCGGGGAGCCCAACGTGGGACTCGTTCCCGGGACCCCAGGATCACTCCCTAGGCCGAAGGCAGACGCTTAACCGCTGAGCCACCCGGGCTGCTCTGTATATTACCTTTTAAAGAGACCATGCTCAGGGATCCCTGGGTGGCGCAGTGGTTTAGCGCCTGCCTTTGGCCCAGGGCGCGATCCTGGAGACCCGGGATCGAATCCCACGTCAGGCTCCCGGTGCATGGAGTCTGCTTCTCCCTCTGCCTGTGTCTCTGCCTCTCTCTCTCTCTCTGTGACTATCATAAATAAATAAAAATTAAAAAAAAAAAAAAAAAAAAAACAGACCATGCTCAGATATAGAATATCCTATGTTGTACTATTATCTGAATTTTTCCCCTATGTGGTGACATTTACTTTGTTCCTAATTACTATTAACTGGAAATTAGAGGTTTTCTCTCTGTGTGCATTCCATTCTCTCCCCCCACTGTTCCCCGCATGATTGTTTTTTTGCTGCGGGCTTGTATTAGTAGTAATCTCATGTATGATACTGTGGGGAGATGAGGGCAAGAACATGGTAAACATGAAAGGTTTTAGTGTACAACACACCATTTTGTATTGCTCCATAGAGCTGTATGACTTGAGAGAAAATATATTGCTAGGAAGAAAGTCTGACTTTGCTCGATAAATCATTGGAGAATGATATAGGCCAATAACTTGCCTATCAAGAGCAGCAATTACATCTCCTACCACTTACACTTTTAATAGTTGAAACATCTTACCTATGATATGAAAAGTAGTTTTGCTGCTTCTTTTAATTAGTAGTTCAGTTTTCATGAGATTACTTGGGAGAATGGAAGAAACTGCAGAGAGACAAAGTCTAGTGCCTGGGCAATGAAAGCAGCCAATAGTGACAGTTTGGGTTTAATTTGTATATATGTATATATAATTCCCAGTTTTAGTTCTCTGTACTCCCTTCACCTCATTGCCTCCTTAAGTTATTGATAACATTGGGGCAAACAAATCTGGGTCCTTTTTTCCGATCATTGCTCATCCAGGTTTCTGTGGAGTGAGTGGTGTCTCACAATTGTGCTACAGTTGGTGGTGATTTTCCTTGTAATACAGACTTTTAAGAACTTTTAAATAAAAAACACTTGAAACTTACAGAAAAAATAAAACTGAATACTGTGATCCTTACACCCCTGATTTAACAAATGCTACATTTTACATGTTTGCTGCAGATTTTGTTTTTAAGAAGTAAAATGGTATGGATATAGTTAAGGCTCCTTTGTGTACCCTCCTGACCCCAGTTTTTCTCCTTCCCTTCCTAGACGGAAGGTAATCAATATCCTGAAGTTACAGTTTATTATTTTCATTCTGGTTTTGTACTTTTATTTGTGTGTGTGTGTTTTTTTTTTTTTTTAAAGATTTTATTTATTCCTGAGAGACACAGAGAGGCAGAGACACAGGCAGAGGGAGAAGCAGGCTCCATGCAGGGAGCCCCATGTGGGACTTGATCCCGGGTCCCCACCACACCCTGGGCTGAAGGCGACACTAAACCGCTGAGCCACCCGGGCTGCCCTATTTGTGTATGTCTATGTGCTACTTATACTATTGTCTTGTTTTAAAACTTTACACAACTGGTATTTATGTATCTTTTTGCATACCTGCTTTTTCCAGTTCAGTTTTTGAAATTTGTGTTGATTCTTGCAGATCAAGTTCATTTCCTTAATTGCTATAAAATACTATTTATTTTTGTAATAGTGATTAAATTTTATTTTATTGATAGACTTTTAGATGCCAGTGAAATTCTTTGGGCTACCTTTGTTTACCTTAGTGTTTGCGGGGGTCCTGTTGGTGTTAATTGTCTAGTATTCTGTATGACTTGAATGTCCTATTGATTATGTACATTAAAACCGGTGTGTAATTAATACAAGTTAAGAATCTAACTCTGTTTTATGTATAAACACAGTCTTTTTGCTTTTAAGGTGGTAAAACTCAGTGAATTTTCTAAGAATACAATTGCAATGTAAATTGAGGAAAGAGTAAACTTCGTTTTGTTTGATACTCTGCTAAGAGTTTACTTTTTTGGAAAATCATGACACCAGTGGCAGTACTGCTTGTGTTTGAGTTGCCAGTATGGGCATGTGTCATTCTGCTTTAGAACCTCTCCGTTTTACTTAGATTCTGTATACAGGTGCAAATACTGTATCCTCTAGCTTAGTCCTGCCTGAGCATTTACATATAGAAATAGACCTTTTATTATAAATTATTTCTGTTTTTTTTTCAAGTTAGGGCATTGGTTTATTTTTTTGTCACGTGTATAGGTAAATTTCAAACCGTCTGTTGTAAAGTAGGGTGTTTTGGGTCTTCTAGAATATGGACCCAGTGCTCCAGGCACAAGATTTAGGAATTGAACTACTGAGGCTCCGGCGATTGTGTTAGCTTCATAGGGCTATAATAACCAATTTCCAGAAACTTGATGTCTTAAGACAACAGAAATTCATTCCCTCACATTTCTGGAGAACAGAAGTCCAAAGTAGAAGTTCAGCAGGGCAACATTCTTTCAGAAGGCTCTAGATGGGGAGTGGGACTGGGATCCTTCTTGGTTCTTCCAGTTTCTGATGGCGGTAGGTATTTCCTGCCTTGTGGCTGTATTAACGCCAACCTCTAATCCAAGAGGTTTCATATTCTGTGAATAGCAGTTTATATCCTTTGCCTTTAGGAATTCCAGAGGTGTTTTTTTTTTCTTTCTTGTTGAATATATCAATATATCTTGGATAGTAACCTATCCAAGATTACTATATTACATTATATATAATGTAAATTTCAACAATCCAGTTGAACCTTATTTTTTCACTTTGTTTTTGCAGTCTTTAGCAAATACCTTTTTCTTTTCTTTCTTTCTCACTGGTAAGCAAAGAATGCTGTTGATTTTTTTTTTTTTAGGTTAACTCTTTATAGAACTGCATATTCAGCAAGTGCACAAATTCTGAGTGTGTAATCACCACCCAGATCAATAATTAGAAAGAATATCATCAGCACCCCAGATTGGGCTCTTGTGCTCCATTCCTTTCAGCCACCCCTCCTGCCCCCTCCTCTCCCAAAGGTAATCACTGGTATAACTTCTATCACACCATATTCTGAACTTGTGAAATCTGTCTGTCTCTCCACAGAATGAACTTTTTAAAACCTAATTTCCTTGTGAGAATTCATCCCTGTCATTTTGTAAGACAATAAGCCTTTTATCATTCCATTGGTTTTTTTCTCCCCAGCTTTATTGAGCTATAATTGACACATAACGTTGTATAAATTTGAGGTGTGCAACATGCTGATATATTTATAAATTACAGAATGATTATCTGGGTAGTATTAGCTACCATCTGCATCCTGTCACATAGTTATCATTTCTTTTTTGTGGTGTGGACACTTAAGATCTATTCTCTTAGCAAAATCAAGTATTTAAGACTGTATTAGCTATAATCACCATGTTGTACATCAGATCCCCAGACTTATCAATCTTATAACTAGAAGTTTGTATCCTTTGACTAATATCTCCTAATTTCCCCTTCTATTCCCCCATCCCTGGTAACCACCCCTCTACTCTGTTTCTCTGAGTTTGTCTTTTTTAAATTCAATGTATAAGTGATATCATACAGTATTTGACTTTCTCTGATGGGCCCTTGGAGCCCATCCAGATTGCCTCAAATCAAAGGATTTCCTACTTTCTTATGGCTAAAAAATTATATATGTAATCTCACATCTATGTTCATGGACATTTGGACACTTAGGTTGTTTTCCATATCTTGGTTATTGTGAGTAATCCTGCAATGAACATCAGAGTACAAGACATCTCTATGAGATCCTGTTTTCAATTCCTTTGGATATATACACAGAAGTGGGATTGCTGGATTGTATGGTAGTTCAGTTTTTATTTTATTTTATTTTTTAAAGATTTTATTTATTCATGAGAGACACAGAGAGAGAGAGGTAGTGACACAGGCAGAGGGAAAAGCAGGCTCCATGCAGGGAGCCCCACGTAGGACTCGATCCTGGGTCTCCGGGATCACACCCTGAGCCGAAGGCAGACACTCAACCCCTGAGCCACCTGAGCGTCCCTGTAGTTCAATTCTTAATTTTTTGAGGAGCTTCTATACTGCTTTTCACAGTTGCTGTACTCAGTTTACATTCCCATCAGTAGTGCAGTAGGATTCCCTTTCCTCAACCCCCTTGCCAACACTTAGTATTTATTGTCTTTTTTGATAATAGCCATCATGGCAGGTGTGAGGTGTGGTTTTGGTTTGCGTTTCCCTGATGATCAATGATGTTGACCACCTTTTCATGTACCTCTTAGCCATCTGTGTGTCTTTCTTGGAAAACTGACTATTCATTTTCTCTGTGTCCATTCTACTGTTTTTTTTTTTTTGTTTTTTTTTTGTTTTTAAGATTTTAGTTATTTATTCATGAGAGACCCAGAGAGAGAGAGAGAGAGGGGCAGCGACATAGGCAGAGGGAGAAGCAGGCTCCGTACAGGGAGCCCAATGTGGGACTCGATCCCAGGATCCCAGGATCACAACGGGAGCCAAAGGCAGACACTCAACTGCTGAGCCACCCAGGCGTCCCTCCATTCTACTGTTGATGGACATTTTCACTATTCCCAGTATTAGGATATTACAAATCGTATTCTTATAAATATTCTTGTATTTCTTTTTGCACATGTTGAATTCCGCACATTGCGGAAATCTCCCATTAGTCCTGGTCATTATTTAGATTATCTATGTGGAAAATTATGTTGTTTACAGATAAAGACAGTTTGACTTTTCTTGTACAATTTTTTTTTCTTTCTTTTGTTTTATGTCCTTGACTAGACTCTCGTATAAAATTGAATGGTGGAAATAATAGTAAATATACTTGTCTCTTTATTTTTATTTTAAGTTGTGCTTCTGAAGTTTTGCCAGTAAGTATTAGGTTGAGTCTTATGAAATTGCTGACAATGGACTATATTTTTACTTTAAAAAAAAAAAGCCATGGAGATTTCCTATAGTTTAGCCTAATATAATATTAGCCCTAGGATTTTCATTTATTAAAATAAGAAAGTTCCCTTCTATTCCTCATTTTGAAAACATCCTGAGCATTGAATTATATTGAATGCTTTTTCCTGATCTGTTGTGATTATAGTATAATATTGTTCCCATAGCCTATAAAGGGATACATTTTGTGATGTTGCACTCTTTCCATTTCTATGGTAAATTCTTGTTGTTAGCATATATTATTTTTCCTATATTTGAATTGGCTAATTTTTTCTTTAGGATCTTTCTTTTGGATTCATAGGTGAGATTTTACTGGATGAGTCAAATACTTATTTCACTTAGATTTCAGTTTTTTATTCTTAAAACATTTACTTTAAAATATCTTAGACATATAAAAAGTTATAAAGAGCAACATAATGCATACCCATGTGCCTCCATACCAGCTTAAGAAGTAAAATATTACAGATAAGGTGAAGCTTCCTATATATCTCTCTAATAGAATCCCTTCTTCCCCTTAGCTACTCACTCTTCTGAATTTTATCATTCCTCTGCATTTCTCAGTATTTTTCTCATATTAATGTCTGTCTTTAAGGCATTTATTTGATTTACTTCCAAGTGCTGCTTAACTGGCATCCCAAAAGGATTGGCAAAATTGTTTTAAAATTATTTGGTTCTAAATATTTTATCTTTTTTTTTTAAAGATTATATTTATTCATGAGAGACACACACAGAGAGGCAGAGACACAGGCAGAAGGAGAAGCAGGCTCCATGCAGGGAGCCTGACGTGGGACTCGATCCTGTGTCTCCAGGATCACACCCTAGGCTGCAGGTGGTGCCAAACTGCTGCACCATCGGGGCTGCCCTATTTTATCATTTTTATTGTGATTTTCTGCTTTAGCTTATGAGCTATTTAGGAATTTGTTTCAGTTTCAAGATGCACAGGATTTATATATGTATATGTACTCAAGTCCCCTGTCATACTCACCTACACGTATACATACAGACTATCTTTTATTGTCATATTTTAATTTAATTGCATTGGGGTATTGAATGACATCTGCATGATATTATTTTTGTTGAGATTTCTTTTGTCTCCTAATACTTATACAGTTATTGTGAATGTTTTTTATTTACTTGAAAATAATATGTAACTTCATTTGTTGGATGTAGGGCTCTCTGGCCATTATCAGATGGAGTTTATTTTCTCCAAATTATTTTATTTATTTATTTATTTATTTATTTACTTACTTACTTACTTACTTATTTGAAGATTTTATTTATTTATTCATGAGAGACACACAGAGAGAAAGAGAGGTAGAGGGAGAAGCAGGCTCCATGCAGGGTGCCCGATGTGAGTGAGACTCGATCCCGGGACTCCAGGATCACGCCCCAGGCCGAAGGCAGGCGCTAAACTGCTGAGCCACCCAGGGATCCCCCCAAATTATCTTTAATCCCATATTAATTTATTTTGTCTGCCTGATCTTCCAGGTTGTAATGGAGATATATTAAAATCTTCAGTATGCTTATGTATTTCACTGTATACTTGATGTCGTCTAGTGCACTGTGATCTGTACAACCGTGGATTCATTTCTACCTACTCTGTTTTGCATTGGGTGTGTACCATCTATTTGAGAATTTGTGGGTTTCTCCAGTTCTGGGTAAATTCTTAGCTTCCATATCTTTGACTTTTATTTTTTTCTCCTGTTTTCTCCTTTCCTCTGACATATATTGGAACTTGTATCTATTCTCCATGTGCTTTTTTTTTTTTTTTTGGTGTAATTTTTATTTTTATACTTGTTCTGGGAGAATTCTTCAGAATTATATTCTTAGGAAGTTATCAAGTTAAATTTTAAAAATCTCCTGTATTGAGGTGCACCTGCCTGGGTGGCTCAGTTGGTTAAGTGTCCAACTCCTGATTTTGGCTCCGATCATGATCTCAGGGTCAAGAGATCCAGCCCCTTGCGGGGCTCTGTGCTGAGCATGGAGCCTGCTTGAGATTCTCTCTCTGCTCCTCCTCCTGCTCATGCATGTGTGTGTGCACTTACACACTCTCTCTCTCAGAACCCTTCCCCCAGAGGTGCCTGGGTGGCTCAGTTGCTTTAGTGTCTGCCTTCTGCCCAGGTCATGATCCCAGGGTCTTTGGGTCAAGCCTCATGTTAGTCGAGCCCCATGATGGATGAGCCCCACGTCGGACTCCCTGGTCAGTGTGGAGCCTGCTTCTCCCTCTCTCTTTATTCCTCCCCGCTGCTCACTCTCTCCTACTCCCTCTCTCAAATAAATAAAATCCTTAAAAGAAAATTTTAAAAAAGCAAAGTCCCCAAACTCCTGTATTGAGATTTTTAACTTCATGGACTACATATTCAAGAATTCTCATATAACCTGTCTTTATGTTTATACATTTATTAATTTTTAAATTAATCTCTGTTTTAAGTAATGTGGGGCTCAAACTCACTACCTCGAGATCAAAAGTTGCATGCTCTACTGATTGAGACAGCCAGCCACTCCCTAGTCTCTCTTTTTAAATATCTGGCAAATATCTTCCTTCTCTGTGTTAATTTTATAGTTTTTGGGTTTTTTATGGAATTTTCCCCCTTCTCAGATGAAATATCCTAAACACTTACTTTAAAATTGTTTTCGGGGCAGCCCCGGTGGCGCAGCGGTTTGGCACCGTCTGCAGCCCGGGGTTTGATCCTGGGGACCCTGGATCGAGTCCCACGTCAGGCTCCCTGTGTGGAGTCTGCTTCTCCCTCTGCCTGTGCCTCTGCCCCTCTCTCTCTCTGTGTCTCTATGAATGGATAAATAAAATCTTTAAAAATAAAATAAAATAAAATAAAATTGTTTTCAGATTGTGCAAATTACTTTAATTTTCATTTGAAGTGAATTTATCACTGGCTTGTCAATTCTGTTGGTTTTCTTAGCTCTTGGGATTACACCGAATTATAGGCCAGTTTTGTGAGAATTGATATCTTAATAGTATTGAGTCTTTCAGTCTACGATCCTGGTATATTTTTTACATTGTCAGGACCTTCAGTTTCTTTCAGAAGTGTTCATTGTTGTCAGTAGGCATGCCTCACACATATTTTGTTAAATTTATATGTAAGTACGCATACTTCAGGTTTTAATGCTATTGCAAATGGTACTTTTAAAAAAAATTCATTTTTTTATTTTTATTTTTTTTTAATTTTTTTTAATTTTATTTATTTATGATAGTCACATAGAGAGAGAGAGAGAGGCAGAGACATAGGCAGAGGGAGAAGCAGGCTCCATGCACTGGGAGCCTGACGTGGGATTCGATCCCGGGTCTCCAGGATCGCGCCCTGGGCCAAAGGCAGGCGCCAAACCGCTGCGCCACCCAGGGATCCCCAAATTCATTTTTTTTAAAATAAAAAAAATTCATATAAGTGTTCTGACATAAAGAAATAACATTGATTTTTGCATATTGAATTTATATCCTATGACATCAGATTCTTTATTTCTAGTAGCATATTTGTAGATTATAGACTACAGTTAGGTTGTCTACAAATAAGCAGTTTTACTTCTTTTCAATTTGTATACCTTTTATTTCTTTTATTTTTTATTTTTAAAAAGATTTTATTTATTTGTCAGACAGAGAGTGCAAGCAGGGCAAGCTGCAGGCAAAGGGAGAAGCAGACTCCTGGCTGAGCAAGTAGCCTGGTGTGGGACTCAATCCCAGGACGCTGGGATTGTGACGTGAAGCAAAGGCTGATGCTTAATCAACTGAGCCACCTAGGCGCTGTATTTCTTTTATTTTTAAAATTTCTTTTGCTTGTCCTTTTTCACTGGCCAGGACCTATATAGTACATTGTTGAATACAAGTGTTGAGCATGGACATACTGACCTTTTTGCTGATATTGGGGAAGCATCCAGTCTTTCAACATCAGTATGACATCAAATTCAGGCTTTTTCATAGATATTCTTTATCAGTTGAGGAAATTTCCTTCAGGCCTCAGTTTTCTAGAGCTTTTATCGTGAATGGAGCTTACAGGTGTCAAATGCCTTTTCTGAAGAAAAAGAATTGCAGGGAATTTCTAAGATTTAATGCTATAGTATACTTTTTAGAAGTGATTTAATTATATCTGACACATTTTTATATGTTGTCTTTTCATTTTCATGCAGTTCAAAGTATTTTTAATTTGTCTTGTAATTTCTATTCTTGTGATTTAGAAATCTATTGTCTAATTTCTAAATATTTAGATTTTTTCTAGATATTTTCCTGTTTTTTAATTTTTAATTTTTTTTCCTGTTTTTTTTTTTTTTTTTAGATTTTCCTATTGTTTATTCTAGTTTGGTTTAATGGGATTAGAAAATAGGGATCCCTGGGTGGCGCAGCGGTTTGGCGCCTGCCTTTGGCCCAGGGCGCGATCCTGGAGACCCGGGATCGAATCCCACGTCGGGCTCCCGGTGCATGGAGCCTGCTTCTCCCTCTGCCTGTGTGTGTCTCTGCCTCTCTCTCTCTCACTGTGTGCCTATCATAAATAAATTAAAAAAAATTATTAAAAAAAAAAGAAAATATACTCTGCATGACTTCAGTCTGTTTGTTTATTAGACTTATATGGCTCATAATATCATCTCTATTCATGAATGTTTTCATGTGCACTTGAAAAAAATGTATATCTTTTTGCTCTTGGATGGCGTTATTACATAAATGTCAATTAGGTCAAATTACTTGAATGTCGTTCACATTTTTTATACTCTTAATGATCTTTTGACTGCTTATTTTATCAGTTACTGAAAAATCAGTTACAGTTATATACTGTAATTTTTTGCTTCGTTTACTTTGATACTGTATTATTAAAGCTATACATTTAATTTTGTTATAGCTTCCTGATAAATCAAATTTTTAATCAATATGAAATATTTCACTTTAACCTTGGTAATCTTTCTCTTAAGTCTATATCATATTAAGACAGTCATCCAGCTTTCTTATGATTAATGAATGCATGATATACCTTTTACTATCATTTTGCTTTTATCTTAAATCTTTATTTTTTAAAAGATGAAGATATAATTCAAGTTAAAAAATATACCCATTTAGGGACACCTGGGTGGCTCAACAGTTGAGTGTCTGCCTTTCACTCAGGGTTTGATCCCAGGAGTCCCGGAGTCCTGGGATTGAGTTCCACATTGGGCTCCCTGCATGGAGCCTCCTTCTCCCTCTGCCTGTGTCTCTACTTTCTCTCTGTGTCTCTCACGAATAAATAAATAAAGTCTTAAAAAAACATTTAAAGTGTACAATTCAGTGAATGTTAATATATTCACTGAAAAATTGTAAAGCAATCAATTCCAGAGCATTTTCATCACCCTATAAAGAAATCCCATACCTATTAGCTGCCATTCCTCATTTTCCCTCTTCCTCAAGACCCTGGCTACCGCTAATTGAATTTCTAACTCTATAGGTTTGCCTATTGGGGACATTTATATAAATGGAATCATAAGGTATGTAGCCTTTTGTGTCTGGCTGCTTTTACTTAGCATGCTTGTAAGGTTCATTCATGTAGCATCTGTCAGTGCTTTATTCCTTTTTATGGTCAGATAATATTCCATTGGATATACCACATTTTGCTAATCTATTCTTCAGTTGATGGACATTTGGATTGTGTCTACTTTTTGGCTCTTATATAATGCTGCTATACTCTTGTATATATTTTTGGGTTGTTATATGTTTTCAGCACTCTTGGGTATATACCTAGGAATTGCTGAATTTCATGGTAACTCTGTTTAGTTTTTTTGAGGAACTGCCAAACATTTTTCCACAGTGGTTGTGCCATTGATACATTTCCATCAGCAAAGTATAAGGGTTCCCATTTTTCGGCATGCTCCCCAACACTTGTTTTTGTCCATCTTTTAAATTATAGTCATTTTAGTGGATGTGAAGAGATATTTCAGTATGGTTTTGATTTATACTTCCCCAATGACTAGTGATATTGAACGTTTTTCGTGAGTTTATTGGTCATTTGTTTTATCTTCTTTGGAGAGATATCTATCTTTTTTGCTCCATGTATCTTGGAGCTCTGTTAAGTGCATATATGTTTTCTTGAAATCTATATCTTATATATGTATTTTTAATTGCTGTGTCATTATAAAATGTCTGTTTTAGTTTCTAGTGCCCATTTTTGTTTTAATGTCTATTTTGTCTGATATTAGTGTAACTATTGCAGCTCTCTTTTGGTTGCTGCTTGCATAGTTCATTTTTTCCGTTCTATTACTATCAACTCATTTGTGTTTTTGAATCTACAGTGTGTTTCTTATAGACAACATATAGCTGGCTTATAGTTTTTATCCGTTTTGCCAAGTTCTACCTTTGCTTGGAGTATTTGGTCAGTTTGCCTTTAATGTAATCACAGTTAAGGTAGGATTTGTCTCTTTCATTTTGCCATTTGTTTTCTGCATGTCATGTCTTTTTTTGTTGTTTCTATGTTTCTGCATTACTGCCTTTGGTGTTAACTGTTTTCTAGTATATCATTTTAATTCCTTTGTTTCTATTACTATGTTTTTTAGGTATTTTCTTAGTGGTTGTTCGGGGGGTTCACAATTACTATCTTAGTTTATAACAATCTGGTATGGATTAATACCAATTTAATTTGAATAGTACACAAAACTTTTGCTTCTATTTAGTTCCATTCCGTCCCTTAATGATTTTATTGTCATACAAATTATATCTTTATACAGATAAGCCTTATCAACACAGTTTAGTAATTGCTGCTTTATGTAATTTAATTTTAATTAAGGATGGAGCAATAAGAGAAAAAAATGCATACTGTCGTCATATTTATCTATGCAGTTCCCTTCCTTGTGTTCTTTTTTTTTTGTTCAGGTGGATATGAGTTGCTATCTAGTGTCCTTTCTACTGAAGGATTTTCTTTAGTATATCTTATGGGGAAATTGCGCTAATGATGAATTACCTGTTTTTGTTTTGCTAAGAATGTCTTAGTTTTCCATCCTTTTGGAAGGGAAATTTTTGTTGAAATTGAATTCTTATTTGATAGAATTGAAGTGCATTGTGCAAATATTCTGAAATTCCTTCGGCACTTTGAATAAGTCATCTCACTTCTTTATAGCTTCATGTTTCTGATGCAAAATCAGCTGTTAATCCTATTGAGGATTTTTGGTACCTGTTGAATCACTTCTCTTTGTTGCATTAAAAATTCTCTCTTCATCTTTGTCTTTTATGTGGTTTGGAATTCTCTGAGCTTGTTGGATGTATAGATTACTTTTCTTTAAATTATGGAAGTTTTTGTCCATTATTTTTTCAGATATTCTTTCTGGACATTTCTCCTCTCATTCTGGGGTTCCTGTCATTTCTATGTTGTGCTTAATAGTATTCCACAGATCTCTGAGATTCTGTTCATTGTTCTTTTTTCTTTTTTTTTTTAAGATTTTATTTATCTATTCATGAGAAACAGAGAGGCAGAGATACAGGCAGAGGGAGAAGCAGGCTCTCTATGGGGAGCACGATATATGGGACTTGATCTTGGGACACCGGGATCACACCTGAGCCGAAGGCAAATACTCAACCACTGAGCCACCCTGATGTCCCTGTTCATTTTTCTTTATTTTTTCTTTCTGTTCCTTAGGCTGAATAATATTTTCAGGTTCACGTAGTCTTTCTTCTGCTAGCTTCTTTAGTGATTTTTTTTCATTTCTGTCATGTGCTTTTCAACTCTAGAATTTCTACTTTGTTCTTTAAAAAAATAATTTCTATTTATTTTTGATATTCCTTCTTTGATGAAACATTATTGCCATGTTGCCATACTTTACTTGAGATTTTTATTTATTTTTTATTTTTGTTTTTTGCTTTAGATTTTTAGACAAAGTTTCCTTTAGTTCTTTTTACATATTTATAATAGGTGATTTAAAGTCTCTGTTTAGGAGACTGGGCTTCCTCAGAGACAGTTTCTGTTGACTGCCTTTTCCCCTGTGTATGGGTGATACTCTTGTTTCTTTGCATGTAATATTTTTTTTTGTTGAAAATTGAACATTTTAAATAGTATAATATGGAACTCTGTAAATCAGACTCCCCCTCTTTCTCAGGGTTTGTTGTTTGCTATTGCTTTCTGTTTGTTTAGTTACTTTCCTGAGTTAATGTCTGTATTCTTTGTCACGGTTGGCCACCAAAGTCTGCTTGGTTAGCTTCATGGCTTGCTAATGACTAGATTTATATATCCTTAAATGTCTTGAACCAATAAGTCTCCCTGTCTTTGCTGAGGATCTTTGTATGATTGTTGAGGCATATTTTCTGTGCTCTGCAGGTAGTTTACAACTCTGTTTTAGCCTTCACTTCCAACTGTTTCAAAGCCTCGGGGTCAGCCAGAGAGATTAGGGTTTCATCAGGTCATTTCTGGGCACATGCACAACCTTGAACATGTGCATGATCTTCTAAACTGCTAAAATTATGTTATATAGCTTCTCAAGACAGCACCTCCCCCCCATACACTCATATACATGCATTTCCAGCTTTGCATTTTGATCAGGTTATGGTTTGCCTCAATTGTGATCACTGCCTCGGGCATCTGTTGTGTTAAACAATTGCTACTGATTGTTTTTGACAATTGCCTTCGGGAGAAAGGCTGTTTCTATGAGTGAACTCCAATTCAGATCAAATAAAGAGAATCCCTGTGAATGAGGGTTTCCAGGGAACTGTCAGACAGATCAAATAATGACAGTTCCACGGGGATGAGGCTTTTTGGGGAGCGTTAAACCTGTTCTGAACACTCCAGTGTCTGTGTGCTGGTTTTCATGGCTAGTATAATTCTAAGGATTTTGTATTTCAAGGCTAAAGAAGACCTGAGTAGAGGAGATTGGGAGTAGAATATGTTAGCATACCACAGTATCACTGTTTTAACTGCAAGTCAGCTATTTTTTTTCAAATAAATGCTCTTCAGTTTGTTGGAAATCTCTGGTTGTTTTCTATAGCTGTAAAAAGTTGATTTCACCAGTTGTTGGTAATGTTCTCTTTGCTTTTATAGAGGGGCTGATTTTTGGAGGTATTTGATCCACCATTCTGAAAGTACTTTGCCATGTGCATCTTTATCTTTAAAGTGATTTTTTTTTGCATACAGCATATTGTTCTTGCTTTTTTTTAATCCAATCTGACAATCTCTCTTCCATTTAATTAGAATGCTTAGATTATTTGCATTCATGTAATTATCCATATGGTTGTTTAAGTCAACTGCTTTGCTTTTTATTTTCTGTTTGTTCAATCTGATTTTCTTTACCCACCCTCCCTTTCCTACTTTCTTTTTGGAAAGCTACTGGGTGTTCTTATAAGCATGGCAGAATTTGTAGAAATGTGGGTGAGAAAAACTCATGCTTTCTTGCGTATATATGTATGTGTGTGTGTGTGTGTGTGTGTGTGTGTATTTCAAAGATTTTATTTATTTATTCATGAGAGACACAGAGAGAGAGAGGCAGAGACATAGGCAGAGGGAGAAGCAGGCTCCCTGCTGGGAGCCTGATGTGGGACTTGATCCCAGGATCCCAGGATCACAACCTGAGCCAAAGGCAGATGCTCAACCACTGAGCCACCCAGTTGCCCTTTTGCATATATTGCACATTGGAAAGAGAGTCAGTAGTTTCCAGTTGAGTACTCTCAATTAGAGTAGCTGCACAACTCAGTAGAAATAGAATATGAGTAACAAGTTTGAACCAAGGATATAATTGTAAATTTTTTACCAGCTACATTAAAAAAGTGAAAATAAATAAATAAATTAGTTTTAATAATAATTTTACTTAAGTCAATATATTCAAAGTGTTAGTTATTAATGAGATATTTTATGCTGATTTTGTAATGAGTCTTCAAAATCTTTTGAACAAGTTCTCAAAATCTTCAAAATCTTGTATTTTACACTCATTGTCCATCTCAAATTTGGACTAGCCACAAGTGTAAGCATAAGTGGCTAGCACCTACCACATTGGGTAATATGGAGTTAGAGGGATTCTAACAGATTTGATTTTAATGAGGCAGAGTAGGAAATGAAGGTGATGGACAGCATGAGATTTGCTGAAGACCTTGATTTTAATAGATTTTAATAATCAGTGGGGAATATATTAGGACAGAGTGGAAAATTGATTCGGGGGAGAGGAAGTAAAAATATCTGGCACAGAAAATAATCTTAACTGCTATGTACAAAGAGACATGAAGTCTTAGTCATTTATTCAGTGCAATAATTTGTGTTGATATGACAAATTATAATGATTTTCAGTCTAACAATAACTATAGCTAATATTGGTGGAATGTTCTGTTAGGCACTTTTCTAAGCACTTTTGAATGTATTGTATTGATTCATTTACTGTGTCGCTTTAAGTAAGTAGATCACCTATATTTCTTGGGGCTCTATTGTTGTCATATATAAAAAATATGAAGCTGTACTTGATAATCTCTAAGCTTCTTTTTAACACTGAAAGTCTGTGGCTTTGGATACACTGATGAGAATAAAATTTCTGTCCTTAGGGAATTACAACTGCAAGAGGTGAGATGTACCCACTTTATTAAAATGCATGGAGACAATAATTAGGCCTTAAGAGAACTACAAAATGTTATGAGAATTTAAAACGTTTTTACTTGAATATAGTAAATTCATAATAAATGTTTGAGTTAGATTGAATGAATAATGATATCTGATGAGTCAAGATAGGTTTTTTTTGTAGGAGATGTAGCTGATTGATGTAAGCCTTGAGAGGTGATAATTATAAATGAGGAGGAGATGAAATGGAATGGTAAGGAGTAGTCATCCTAATAATGGAAGAATGTAATGTGTGTGATCAGAGGACAATACAAATATACTTTGATTGTATTATTGGGGAGGTGTTGAGTGCTACTACAATATGAGTATATTAGAATGAAATCTTAGCCTTTAAAATCCATGTAAGGGTGTGGTTGATTACTGACAATGAAATGTGGGCAGGGCCTGAGGAGACTGTGCCATGTAGTTTTTAGAAATGCCATATTTTGTGTCTATACTTTCTGTCAATCATGTGGCTAAGTAAGTACAATTTCATATTTTAAAAATATTTCACTGGGCTAGAAACTTATAGTTCACTAGCTTTGGAAGTTTGTCATATTGCTTTTGATGAGAGTGTGCATGGGCTGCTGTTTAGGGTGGTACTTTCTATCACTATTTTTTTGTGTCTTTTAGGATAGTGCTTTGTTTCTGCTGAGTCTTAATCCTTTGTGATTAAATGATGCTGAATAAGTTTATGTCAGCATTCAGCGTAAAGTGGGTGCCTAAGGCAGACTTTAAAACTGTTAGTGTCTGTCCCAAGAGCCAGTACACAGAGCTTCAAATGTGGCACAAATAACCAAATGGAGAATCATAGATTTCTCAGAGGGATGGAAGTTATAAAGGCATTTCATTTAACTCTGTAAACACTTGAGTCTCTCTCTCTCCTTTTTTTATTTGTGCGTATTTTTATTAGCTTAGCAGACTAGTGTTTTAATGTAATGCCTTGTAAATTATTTTAGTAAGACAGTTCAGGGAATTCATAAAGCAGTCACATCTCTCTATCTAATTTCGTTCAGGTAACTTGTCCAGGAGTGGTGCTGAAAGACAAGGAGGACATCTATCTTAGCATCTGTGTGTTTGGCCAATACAAAAAGACACAATGTGTCCCAGCCAATTTTCCACTGGTCTTCAATGCCAGAATGGTGTTTGAAAAGGTGAGTTCACGTATCAGATCAAATATTAACAAATAATCAGAATACTTCCAATTTTTAATAAAAGCCCAGAACACAAATTATTGTTGCTGACTGTATACTTTGATTTCATTCAGAAGGAGATTTGTAACTTAAACTCAGAAGCTTGAAAATAAATATGCATTCTATTATGCAGCGAATCAGTTGCCTCTTTTTCATGATGGATCAGACTATTTCCAAATTTTGCTAGTGGGCTTTATGTAAGATAGAGCATCTTGAGTATTAAATAATTTTTATAAAAAAAAAGATATTAATAGGTAAAAATAGGTTTTATATTTTTATTTATGGCTATCTCGTGTACTTTCTTGAGTTTCTTTTCTATTTTTCCCCTAAAACTACTGCTTTTAGTTTATTACCAGTCATATTCTTCACTTTTTTGTTTCATTCTTTCCTTCTCTACTTCCCTCCTTCCTTCCCTAACCTCCTATTCCTCCCTCCTTTCCTTTCCTTTCCTTTCCTTTCCTTTCCTTTCCTTTCCTTTCCTTTCCTTTCCTTTCCTTTCCTTTCCTTTCCTTTCCTTTCCTTTCCCTTCCCTTCCCTTCCCTTCCCTTCCCTTCCCTTCCCTTCCCTTCCCTTCCCTTCCCTTCCCTTCCCTTCCCTTCCCTTCCCTTCCCTTCCCTTCCCTTCCCTTCCCTTCCCTTCCCTTCCCTTCCCTTCCCTTCCCTTCCCTTCCCTTCCTTTCCCTTCCCTTCCCTTCCCTTCCCTTCCCTTCCCTTCCCTTCCCTTCCCTTCCCTTCCCTTCCCTTCCCTTCCCTTCCCTTCCCTTCCCTTCCTTTCCTTTCCTTTCCTCTCCCTCCCTCCCTTTCCTTCCTTCCTTCCTTCCTTCCTTCCTTCCTTCCTTCCTTCCTTCCTTCCTTCCTTCCTTCCTTCCTTCCTTCCTTCCTTCCTTCCTTCCTTCCCCATTTTTTCTGCAAGTAATTACCCATGTCCTGCCCTGTACCATGCACTGTTTGAGGCACTGGGTAAACAAGACAAATAGCCTCCTTTCTTGGAGCTTTCACTGTAATGGGAGAAACAGACACTAATCAAGTAAACATGAGAATAATATAATTTTAGGTAGTGATAAATGTCATGAAAAGAATAAAGGGAGGACAGGGGATGGAGAGGGTCTGAGTGACTATTTTAAAGGGTGTTCAGAGATGGCAGTAACATTTAAGCTGAGCCTGAATTATGAGACAGTTACCAGTTATTCGAAGGTCTGGAGGAAAAGCATTCTTTTTTTTTTTTTTTTTAGAAATTTTTTTTAAGACTTTATTTATTCATGAATGAGAGACACAGACAGAGAGAGAGAGAGAGAGGCAGAGACACAGGCAGAGAGAGAAGCAGGCTCCATGCAGGGAGCCTGACATAGGACTCGATCCAGGGTCTCCAGGATCACAACCTGGGCCGAAGGCGGCGCTAAACTGCTGAGCCACCTGGGCTGCCCAGGAAAAGCATTCTAAGCCGAGGAATAGCAAATAGAAAGGCTTCTTGGTGGGAATAAGCTTGATGAGTTAGAGGCGCACCAAGAAGGCCAGTACGACCACGGAAACAAACAGCAGGAGGAACTGGAGATGAAGATGAAGCACTCGTGACGTTGGAGAGGGAGCCATAGTCAGCTGTAATGGGTGTTTAATTGTCAGACCCTCCATAGTGATCATGGGAAGCAGAGATGAAGTGACAGTCCTCAATAATGTCAGAAATTTCTTTGGGTGGGAAAGGAATATTATGGGAATGAGGGGAAAAACAAAGACTTTTTATGTGTCTGTTCCTTTCATTTCTTCTTTCCCACACTGCTTCCATCTACATTCTCCCACTATAGGTGTTCCCTGAAGCAGTAGACCCTGGAGATGTGGTTGCACAGCTTGAATGTAAGTTTTTAACTTTTCATTCCTGATTCTAGGACATTTTAGAATTATGCTTATTAATCTTGAGTTAGGTAAAATTTTAAAAAAGTTTGCTAAGAATTTTAAAGATCTCAATTGGAGACCTTTTAAACATTTTTAAAAACATTTTTCAGAATATACCTGGAAATAATGAAATATACATGTGCTGCAGAGAGGCTGGGAGTTTTTCCTTTTTCTGTGTTGGGTCTGTGGAAATCAAAAAGACTTATTTGAACCTTATATTGATTTAGATGATATGAATTGTTTTTGATGTAAAGATAGAGATTCATGTTAGGTGGGGCTTTGCCTTGCAAAGAAGCATATGTCTTTAACCTCAGTGTATTGAAAATTAATAGAGTAAATAATAGAAGATTTAAGGGATGATAGCTTAAAATATATATGATTTACATTTTGTATTGCATCTAATATGTTAATAAATTATTTGAAGTGACATTTTCAAGGCTGTGGATAATAAATTCCTCAAAGTACTAGAAATTAAGTATAAAGAGGTACAACTACTTTTGAGAGCAACAATGCAGAGGTATATACATATGTGGGAATAAGTTATTAAAGCTTCGAGTATGAAATGAAAAGCTCTCTTATTTATCCTTGTAATTAGAGAGGGATCTGAGATCACAGTTTGCTCTAACATTTAGAACTGTGGCTCAAAACACCAACAATATTGGGCATCATCAGTGCTACCTGCCCCCAGTACCCCACTGGGGCTCCATTATTGTAGGAACATGGGACCTGGCACCATGCTGGAATATGAGCATATGGGGAGAAATTGGGCCAGCTTACTATCTAATCTTCATGAATCTTACAGTTTAATGATTTTTCTCCAGAGAACTCTTTAATGGCCAGTGTCAATATCTTCTTTATTTATTTATTTTTTTATAGTTGTTCTAGCACTTGGTATCCTATCTTTCACTGTGGCAGATTAGCTAGGTGGCAATTTGGTGCCAGTGGGTAAATGCCTTTTTATTTTTATTTATTTATTTTTTTGTAAATGCCTTTTTAATATTCCTTCAACATCGTCAATATCTGGGAGATTGTGTTGTGTATTTTAGAAGGTATGAATTCTAATATCTAAATATCTAATATCTAGATATTGTTTATCTCATAGCTGAATGAGATAATTATTTCATCATTCTGAAATTCTTTTGTTAGAAACATAATTTTTTTTTCTGTGTATTTTTTAAAAAGATTTATTTATTTATTTGAGAGAGAGAGAGAGCAAGAGAGCATGCAAGTGGGGGAAGGGACAGAGGGAGAGAATATCCAAGCAGACTCCTGCTGACCGTAGAGCCCCACATGGGGCTCATTCTTACCAACCATGAGATTAGGACCTGACCTGAAACCAAGAGTTGAATGTTTAACCAACTAAACCACCCAGGTGTCCCTTTATTCTATTTGATTGGAAATTTGGGGGCTGTAAGAAGAGTACTTAGTAGTTATTATTTGGAAACTTTCTTGCCTTAATTGATTCTGATTCAATTTTTCTTTTAGGTCTCTTCTTTTTGGTACCTTTCTCAAACTCATCTTTTTCTACTCTGTCTTTATTTATTACTATTCCACTGGCTTTACTTCTCTGGTCTCTTTTTATGTATTTATTTTCTACTTTCTTCTTATATTCTACTCTCCAAATATTTGGCTCATGTGTTCCTATCTTCTGATGACTTCCACATCAGCCTTTATTTCTAATCTCTCTTGTGAGCTGCAGCCCCCTTTTTCTTTTACTTTTCTTTTTCTTTTAGTTTTGCAGTCTTTCCCTGTCCACTAACCTTATTAATATGAAAAATTAAAAACATACTAAGAGTGGAGAGGATGGGGCAATGAAGCCCAACATATATATTGTCTAGCTTCAACAATTTTCAACATATTATCAATCTTTTCTTTTTTTCTGGATTTTACTTATTTATTCATGAGACACACACACACACACACACACACACACACACACACACACACACACAGAGGCAGAGAGGCAGAGACACAGGCATAGAGGGAGAAGCAGGCTCCATGCAGGGAGCCTGATGTGGGACTCGATCCCAGGACTCCAGGATCACACCCTGGGCCAAAGGCAGGCGCTAAACCGTTGAGCCACCCAGGGATCACCCATATTATCAATCTTTAAGTAATTGTGGGACTCTTTAAAAGCAAATAATTTATATTATTTTACCACAAATACTCTGGCATGATCTCTGACTGATAAAGACTGAAATACACACACACACACACACACACACACACACACACAACCACTATGCTGATATCATACAATAAAATTAATTTTTTAAAAAATATTTATTTATTTGAGAGAGAGAGGGACACTTGGGTGGCTCAGCGGTTGAGCGTCTGCTTTCAGCTCAGGTCGTGATCCCGGAGTCTCAGGATCGAGTCCCACATCAGGCCCCCTATGTGGAGCCTGCTTTTCCCTCTGCCTATGTCTCTGCCTCTCTCTGTGTGTCTAATGAATAAATAAATAAAATCTTTAAAAGAGAGAGAGAGAGAGAGTACAAGTGAAAGGGGCAGAGTGAGAGAGAAAGAGAGAATCTCAAGTGGACTTCATGCTGAGCAGGGAGCCTAAAACAGGGCTCAATCTCAGAACCCTGAGTCCATGACCTGAATTGAAAACAAGAGTCGGATGTTTAACTGACAGCACCATCCAGGCACTCCCAAAATTAATAATTTCTTAATAACATCAAATATGTAATCATTATGAAGATTTCCCTAGTTGTCACCAAAATGTCTTTTTATGGTTGGTTTGCTAAAATCAGAATTCAATCAAGGTGTGGTTCACACTTTGTGTATTGCTGTTTAGCTCTTAAACTTCTTTTTTTCTGTAGTAGTTTCCCTTTCTTTTTTTAAGTTTTTGTTTTTAAGTAATCTCCACCCCAATATGAGGCTTGAACCTCCAACCTCAAGATCAAGAAGTCACATGCTGGGATCCCTGGATGGCGCAGTGGTTTAGCGCCTGCCTTTGGCCCAGGGCGCGATCTTGGAGACCCGGGATCGGATCCCACGCCGGGCTCCCAGTGCATGGAGCCTGCTTCTCTCTCTGCCTCTCTCTGTCTCTCTCTCTGTGTGTGACTATCATAAATAAATAAAAAAATTAAAAAAAAAAAAAGAAGTCACATGCTCCACTGACTGAGCCAGACAGGCACCCCCTTTAATGCTGTGAATTTGCTAGAAAACCCAAGTCCTTTAGAATATTCTACAGGGGCACCTGAGGGCTTAGTTGGTAAAGCATCTGCCTTCAGCCCAGGTCATGATCTCAGGGTCATGGGATCAAGCCTTGTCTTGGGTCCCCTGCTCTGCAGGAAATCTGCTTCTCCTACCCCTCTCCCGCTTTCTAATGTCTATCAAATAAATAAAATCTTCAAAAAAATATCCTACAACTTGGATTTGACTGATTGCTTCCTTAAAGGGTAGTTTAAAAAAAAATAGGTGGTTTAGCTTGTTTATTACTGTATTATATAAACTGTTAATTAGATCTAGAGATTTGATCGGATTCAGGTTTATTTATTTATTTATTTTTGGGCAAGAATCCTTCACAGTTGATGCTGTGTACTTGTAAAATATCAAATGGCGTACGAGTCTGATTGTGTTAAGTTTGGTAATATTAAGATTGATGATTTGGCTCCAGGTAGCACCAGCCTGATTCCTCCATTGCAAAGTTCCTCATCAGTCTTTCCACCGAGTAGCTTTAGCATCCTTTGAGATCCATTTTTTCATTAGGGATTATAAAGTGTGGATTTTCTAATATTGTCACTTTCTATATGTATTAGTAGAATTCCTCTATAAAAAATTTTCTTTATTAGCAATTTGGTTACCCCAAAACACAATTCTTGTAGGAAAGGCAGAGTCATTCTTCTCTTCTTCCCTTATATTAATAGCTTTAGTGAGGTATAATTTACATATCATAAAATTCACCATTATAACTATAGTTAAATGATTTCTAAAAAATATATACAGTTGTGAACCATCATCACTATTCAATTTATGATACTGCCATTATCTGAAAAGTTTCCTGCTGCTTATCTGTAGTCATTCCTTATGCCCACTTCCAGTCCCTAGTAACCACTGGTCTATTTTCTCTCTTTCCTTGCCTTTTCTAGAAATTTCATGTAGATAGATTAATATGTAGTCTTTTGTGTCTGGCTTCTTTCACCACTTTTGAGGTCTATCCATGTTATTCTACGTTTTACTGGTTCATTCCTCTTTATTGACAAATTGGTACTCTATCATATGAAACTTTTTTCCCTTTCCAAAATTCTAAAACATTACTGAGTGAAATTAAAGATCAGCTAAAAAAATGAAATGACACATCATGTTCATATGTCAGAGATTTGATAGTTCATAAAGGCAGTTCTCCTAGAATCTTCTCTGCATTTAGTATTATTTCTATTTTATGGGCGTTTGGATGGACATTTGGATTATTTCTAGTTTTTGGCTAATTGCTATGAATATATGGATATAAGCTGGATTGTATGCAATGTATGTGTTTAACTTTTTTTTAAGATTTTATTTGTTTGAGTGAGAGTGAGACAGTAAGAGAACATGAGTGGAGGGGAGTAGGCAAAGGGAGAAGGAGAAGCAGATTCTATGCTGAGCAGAGACTGACACAGGGCTCCATCCCAGGACCCTGGGATCATGACCTGAGTCGGAGGCAGATACTTAACTGATTGAGCCACCGAGACCCCTTGAAGAATCACTTTTTAATTTCAGTGATATTTCTCTGTTTTCATATTTTCAATTTTACTGATTTTTATTCTAATCTTTATTATTCTTTCTTCTACCTGCTTAGTGCATGCTTTGTTCTTCCTTTCCTAGTTTCTTGAATACAAGTTTAGATGATTGGTCTTAGATATATCTACTTTTATAAGCATTTAAAGCTAAAATTTCTTTCTACATACTGATTTTGCTGCATTTATTAAATTTTGATGTTATTTGTTTCCATTAATTTCAAGATATTGTCTAATTTTTATGTGTGTGTGGTTTCTTCTTTGCTCTTCGGTTTATTTTGAAATATGTTATTTCCAAATATTTTCACATTTCCTACATTTCTTTATGATATTGATTTCTAACTTAATTCTACTGTGGTAAGAGAACATACTTGATAGGATTTTAGTTCTTTTAAATTTACTGAGACATATTTCTATCCTTGATAATATTCCACTTGCCCTTGAATGTGCATTTTGCTGATGTTGGTTGAGATATTCTATATCTATCTATTTCTATTAGGTCAATTTGACTGATAATGTTTAAGTCTTCCATATTCTTGCTGATTTTATCTTTTGAGGGGTGAGGGAGGCCTGATTGTTTTATCAATTACAGAGAGAAGGGCATTTGAATGTCCAGCTATAATTATTGAATTTTCTGTTTCTCCTTTCATTTATTTCAGTTTTTGCTTCATATAATGTCCTGGTTATTGATTTCTTACCCCTCAGTTCCAAATTCAATCTTTTTGCCTGCTCTGTGGAAATTGATCTGGTTCCTTCAAATATTTTTTTTTTCCTCAGCTGGCACTGAAGCTTCATGTAGTAGAGGGCCCCGGAGTAAAGTTACAGAGGGAAATGGTTGTGCTTCCTTAGTAGGCTCTTGCATTGAGCCTGGCTTTTTCCAACACAGACTCCTGTGGTGCTTGAGCCTTCCCTGGAGCTCAGGTACTGCAGTACAGAGTGGCTGTCCCTGTTTGTGTTGTGTATTGTTTGTAGTTTTGTACTGAAGTGCCTCTGGTGAAACACCTCTCTGTGAATAACCTTCCTGGCATCTTACATGGATGATTGCTAGCCAGTTCCTTAGGCAGATTTCTAGTAAGTGAGCAACTTTTCTCTTTCAAGAAGCAAAAGTTGTACCCTCTTGAATAAGTTCTGGATCTCAGCACTGGAGAAGAGAGCTAGAGGAAAACTCTTTCTTCTGTGCTCTGAGCCTCAGGAGTAATGGCTGTGGCTTTTGTCTGCTATTCCTATATTCTTTTAAGTTCTCTTTGTGTCTTTACAGCTAGACAGTCTTCCATTACTTTAACTCCCATTATAGTTAATAGTTCTTTATATTAAATTTTCCTTTTGTGATTTCTCTCTCCTGATTAAACCCATATTAATGTATTGTCTTGTTAAAGCTCTGTTTTAGTTGTTTAGACACTTATAATTGTTGTATACTCCTGAATCTTCACCTCATTTATGGGAGTCAAATTTCTGGTACAAAATTGGATCAGCTTCAGGCCTCATGTCTTCCCTATTCTTAGGAATAAGAAGTCTGTGATCCATAATTTTAATAAAGTTTTCAGATTTATTCTAATTACGGTTGGGGGAATACAATATGCTGTCCCTTAGTTTATACATGTTGTACTTAGGTTCAAGTGGTGCATGTGTCACCTTTCTAAAAACTACACAGGTCTCTGATAGAGGAGAAGGGAGGGGACACCTGTGGAGCTTTCTCGTAGTTGTCCCCACAGTGAGCCTCTATAGTACCAAACTAACCTTAAACACAGAGTGATGGTAGAAACAGCTCCTTTAAATAAAATTAAAAATTGAACCCAAAGAAGTAAGGCGGACTTTATGTCAATAAAAGCAAAGAGAAGAATTTCAAGTAAGGAAACATTGATATAATCATGGACTTCTCCAGAATTTCCACCTACCAGTGGTATTCTATTGAGATTGTGAATCACATGTATCATTTTCCATTGTGTAACATATATAAAACTCATATGTACTTTTTATCTAAAATCCAATATTATTTAAGATTATGTTATTTAAAAGCAAATTGAGCATGGTCCAATCTCAAGGAGATTCAAGGACCCCCTTAACTGGACAGTCTGGCAAATGGTCAGATCCTTAAGAACCTCAGTTAAGTTGCTTAGAACAGTCTTTGGCACATAATAAACACTTAAAATGTCCGTTGTTTATTATTATTGGCTATTAATGTCACTAGTGTTGTTACTGGGAAATTTACCAGTTCCATTTCACACCCTATCTGCACCTCTGAGGAATCTGCAGAGGTTTAGAATCACATGAGGTCTAGGGATATATATGATTTATAAATCATATTAAGTGCCAATGATATTAAAAGCCATAATAAGGCAATTTAAAAAAAAAAGATTTTATTTATTCATAAGAGACACACAAAGAGAGAGAGAGGCAGAGACACAGGCAGAGGGAGAAGCAGGCTCCATGCAGGGAGCCTGACGTGGGACTCCATCCCAGGTCTTCAGGATCACACCTTGGGCCAAAGGCGGTGCTAAACTGCTGAGCCACCCGGCTGTGCATGGCAATTTTATATTCATAGAGAAGGCATTCTCTTTAGGGAAACTATTTTAATTCTGGAATTACCAGAATAAACTTGGTGATGGCTAAACCTATACCCTGGGAACCATTTTTAGGCAAGAAACAATGAAAGTTTTCTACTTCATAGACTTCTGTATTGAAAGTGTGGATTCTTATCCTTTCTCAGTGAAGGTTTAGATTCTTTTCTACACACATACACACAGAGGATGCTGTTTGAAAAGCTCTCCCTAAAGATATCCATATTGCTTGCTCCCTCACTTCTTTCCAGTCGTTGCTGAAATTTATCCTCATAATAAGAGGCCTTTTCTCACTAAAGTATCTAAAATAACACCTTTTGGTCAATATCTCAATCTCTACCTATCCCATTTAGAGTTATTATATCTTAAACCCAGGATATTTTGAGTAAAACAGCATGCATTTAATAGTTTCACCAAGACAACAGGTATAAAAAGGATACTGCTCAGGGAAAATACGAATGAATGGTCCTTCTGTCTTTCTTTGTAGCACTGGTGTATTATTTTTTCTTTCAATAATATGAGAGTTTCATAAGAGCGGAGGTTTTTCCTGTTTTGTTTACTGGTATATCTCATACATATAGCAATACCTGGCACATATTAGGTATCTAATAGACTTAAATAAAATATTATAATGCATCGTAAACCTGTCTCTCATTACTATTTTTATGACTGTTGGAACTCTTATTGAGACATAGCAGCTGTTTGTGCTGTGTGTCATAATCCTTTGATTAGGAAATGTATTTTGTATTTAAAAATTTGTAATTAATAGCTTCTCTGGCCTCATTCCCTTCAACACTTGGATACAGAGAAGATATGATTTTTATTTATATTGTACTGGATTAGCAGGTGTACCTATTGCTTTTTCTTGTCTGTAGGGAAAAATTGCAGTTTTACGAGCTCCTGCTTCTCAAGCTTCTGGGAATTAGTGCTTAGCTAGTGTCTGGGGTATTAAAATGCTTTCAGGTGAAGATTTGAAGGCCGAGAATATATCCTTCAAAGTCTACAAATGGGAGTGTCCCTGCCTCAATCCTCAAGGAGGGCTTGTAGGATTCAGGATTCATATTTTAAATCCATAGTGATGAATACATTCCAACCAATTCATCTTTGTAGTTGTGGCAGGTAAATAGGCATTCTGAGGATATTATTAGAGCAATTGTTCTGGCTGGTGCTGAGGGCTAACAGCATTCTGGCACTCTCAAGGTATTTACTGGAGCTTTTGATTTGCTGTATTTAAGTAGGATTTATGGAGTATTGCAGTGCATTTAACTCTGGAACTTACACTAACAGTACATGTGAAAAATGAGAATTTTTGTAGAGGAATGAGGAAAATTGTCATTATTTAGTTACAAGAAAAAGGGCAACTATAAAATGAGGTTAATTATGCTTTATGTTCCAGTAGATGTAATTACATTAACTTGCTATGTGGTTAGGTTTTCTTTCAATGATTTAAGGTCTTTCTTCCTGAACTATTTTTGCTAAAATATATTTTGTAAGTATAAAGGAATAGAAGATTGTTCATAGAAACTAGTAAATGCTTTTTCTCAGTAGAAGTTAATCTAGGTTCTTATCATAAGCTATAAATGAAACCTTAGCAGTTACTTTTTGGGCCATTTCTTTACAGCTGGGCAGTTGCGGTGACAGTGTCACCTGTAGGGTTTATTTTGGTACTTCACTTTGTAGGGCAGTTTCTCGTTGAGCAGATGGTAGATTCTTGAGGTAGCTAGTGTATTGACACAAATTCTTAAATTTGTTTTCTATTTAAATCCTTTGTTTTTCAACTTTACACTCCTTCTGAGACCATTGATACCTTGAGCAAACCTATTGGAATTACAAACTAATTATATTTGGAAATCTATTTTGTTAAAAACTGCATAATTTTTCTTTCTTCCCTGGAAATGGTTCACAGAAATAATAACTGGCAATACTAAATACTCATGTAATATTTTAATGAAAGTTTTATTGTCCATTTTCCACTTGCATATTTGGCCCCTTTCAGAATCATTCTAGCTAGGGTGGGGTACTTTTGTTTTACTTAGATCCTATCCTTTATGGAAGTATTTTCTTCCTTGGCTTTATTTTTAACCGTTTACTTTTCTTTATGAAGTGATTTTTATTTTTATTTTTATTACTTATTTGAAAAGAAAGTGTCACTTTTTCTTTCAAACTCACCAGTAATGAATTTGCACTGTCCAAAGCAAGGCAAGTTCTTTGAAACAGAAGGGGTAGTGATATTATGCACATGGCTTCAGAACTTTTCACCCAGAGAATTACAAAGCAATTAATTTTATTTTTTTTTATTTTGTAGGACTTCCTCTCAGACCAGATGTCTACATTCATACATATATACGTACTTATATAAATACAAGCATACAGTAGCTATTAATGTCTTACCTTTTTAACTTTGGTTTTACTTATATTGAAATTATTTTATTGGTTATATAATTGTTATTTTTCCTTATATCATAGTTATATGTAGTCTACAAAGCTTATTACAAAACAGTAGTCCTGTAAATGCCTCTGCTCCATCATTTCCCACTCCCCAGGGACTAGGTTTTATTTCTTTAAAACTTGTTTTTCTTTGTATTCACCCATGAATTTCTACACGTTTGTATTGCATTTAAAACATTTTGATTTTTTCTTTTAGGCATTATCTATTTTCCCTTACTTTTCATACATACTGTGCTTGCCTAGAAAATATATACATGCCCTTTTGCTGTCATTCTCTTCTCTTAATACAGTTGTATCGCACTTTTGGTTTATGTTATGGCCATGTAAAAAGTATTTTTAGCTGAACCATGTGGTGAATATATTACAGTTACTTTTCTTGGCAAGAATTCTGTTTTCACTTGAATTAATATTTTCTTCCCTTCGCTTGGTTTTGTAGTTTATTTTTTTTTTTGAGTTTTTGCTTAACTTAACCCAGTTCTCCCTCAGATATTTAAATTATTTTCTCAAAGTTTAATGTTATTTCACTTATAAGCCATTTTTTTTTTGCCTGCATGCCTAAAATATTTTTTTTTATCTTTAAACTCTAGTGGTTTTGAATATGTCCTGAAGTTATTTTTTGTATGGCTTTGGATTCTTCAGTATTGTGTGTGCTTTCTCATCTGTAGTTTGTAATCTGTTTTCAATCTTGCAAAGCTTCCTGAATTTTACTATTTAGTGTTTATTTTTTTTACTTTGCCTTAGTTTTCTTGATCGGGGTCTGCTCTTAAAGTATGTTGGGGGTTTTTTTGTGTTTAGTATTTGTTATTTTCTCTCATTTAAAAATATTTTTTGATCTCTTTGATTAAAACAAATCTCCTTTTTATTTCCTTCAAGGTTTTTGTCTGTTGTTTTTTAATTTGCTTTTGTTTTAGTTGAATGTTTATTTCTGAAATGATTTCCTCTATTTCTACTTCCTTTTTTTCAAGTTCTATTATTTTATTTTATTTTTATTTTATTTTATATTATTTTTAATAAATTAATTTTTTATTGGTGTTCAATTTACCAACATACAAAATAACACCCAGTGCTCATCCCGTCAAGTGCCCCCCTCAGTGCCCGTCACCCACTCACCCCCACCCCCTGCCCTCCTCCCCTTCCACCACCCCTAGTTCGTTTCCCAGAGTTAGGAGTCTTTATGTTCTGTCTCCCTTTCTGATATTTCCCACACATTTCTTCTCCCTTCCCTTATATTCCCTTTGAGTATTATTTATATTCCCCAAACGAATGAGAACATACACTGTCCTTCTCCGATTGACTTACTTCACTCAGCATAATACCCTCCAGTTCCATCCACGTTGAAGCAAATGGTGGGTATTTGTCGTTTCTAATGGCTGAGTAATATTCCATTGTATACATAAACCACATCTTCTTTATCCATTCATCTTTCGATGGACACCGAGGCCCCTTCCACAGTTTGGCTATTGTGGACATTGCTGCTATAAACATCGGGGTGCAGGTGTCCCGGCGTTTCATTGCATCTGAATCTTTGGGGTAAATCCCCAACAGTGCAATTGCTGGGTCATAGGGCAGGTCTATTTTTAACTCTTTGAGGAACCTCCACACAGTTTTCCAGAGTGGCTGCCCCAGTTCACATTCCCACCAACAGTGTAAGAGGGCTCCCTTTTCTCCGCATCCTCTCCAACATTTGTTGTTTCCTGCCTTGTTAATGTTCCCCATTCTCACTGGTGTGAGGTGGGATCTCATTGTGGTTTTGATTTGTATTTCCCTGATGGCAAGTGATGCAGAGCATTTTCTCATGTGCATGTTGGCCATGTCTATGTCTTTCTTCCTCTGTGAGATTTCTCTTCATGTCTTTTGCCCATTTCATGATTGGATTGTTTGTTTCTTTGGTGTTGAGTTTAATAAGTTCTTTATAGATCTTGGAAACTAGCCCTATATCTGATACGTCATTTGCAAATATCTTCTCCCATTCTGTAGGTTGTCTTTTAGTTTTGTTGGCTGTATCCTTTGCTGTGCAAAAGCTTCTTATCTTGATGAAGTCCCAATAGTTCATTTTTGCTTTTGTTTCTTTTGCCTTCGTGGATGTATCTTGCAAGAAGGTACTGTGGCTGAGTTCAAAAAGGGTGTTGCCTGTGTTCTCCTCTAGGATTTTGATGGAATCTTGCCTCACATTTAGATCTTTCATCCATTTTGAGTTTATCTTTGTGTATGGTGAAAGAGAGTGGTCTAGTTTCCTTCTTCTGCATGTGGATGTCCAATTTTCCCAGCACCATTTATTGAAGAGACTGTCTTTCTTCCAGTGGATAGTCTTTCCTCCTTTATCGAATATTAGTTGACCATAAAGTTGAGGGTCCACTTCTGGATTCTCTATTCTGTTCCATTGATCTATGTGTCTGTTTTTGTGCCAGTACCACACCATCTTGATGACCACAGCTTTGTAGTACAACCTGAAATCTGGCATTGTGATGCCCCCAGATATGGTTTTCTTTTTAAAAATTCCCCTGGCTATTCGGGGTCTTTTCTGATTCCACACAAATCTTAAAATAATTTGTTCTAACTCTCTGAAGAAAGTCCATGGTATTTTGATAGGGATTGCATTAAACATGTAAATTGCCCTGGGTAACATTGACATTTTCACATTATTAATTCTGCCAATCCATGATCATGGAATATTTTTCCATCTCTTTGTGTCTTCCTCAATTTCTTTCAGAAGTGTTCTATAGTTTTTAGGGTACAGATCCTTTACCTCTTTGGTTAGGTTTATTCCTAGGTATCTTCTGCTTTTGGGTGCAATTGTAAATGGGATTGACTCCTTAATTTCTCTTTCTTCAGTCTCATTTTAGTGTATAGAAATGCCATTGATCTCTGGGCATTGATTTTGTATCCTGCCACGCTGCCAAATTGCTGTATGAGTTCTAGCAATCTTGGGGTGGAGGCTTTTGGGTTTTCTATGTAGAGTATCATGTCATCGGCGAAGAGGGAGAGATTGACTTCTTCTTTGCCAATTTGAATGCCTTTAATGTCTTTTTGTTGCCTGATTGCTGAGGCTAGGACTTCCAGTACTATGTTGAATAGCAGTGGTGAGAGTGGACATCCCTGTCTTGTTCCTGATCTTAGGGGAAAGGCTCCCAGTGCTTCCCCATTGAGAATGATATTTGCTGTGGGCTTTTCGTAGATGGCTTTTAAGATGTTGAGGAATGTTCCCTCTATCCCTGCACTCTGAAGAGTTTTGATCAGGAATGGATGCTGTATTTTGTCAAATGCTTTCTCTGCATCTAATGAGAGGATCATATGGTTCTTGGCTTTTCTCTTGCTGATATGATGAATCACATTGATTGTTTAACGAGTGTTGAACCAGCCTTGTGTCCCGGGGATAAATCCTACTTGGTCATGGTGAATAATTTTCTTAATGTATTGTTGGATCCTATTGGCTAGTATCTTGTTGAGAATTTTTGCATCCATGTTCATCAGGGATATTGGTCTGTAATTCTCCTTTTTGGTGGGGTCTTTGTCTGGTTTTGGAATGAAGGCGATGCTGGCCTCATAGAATGAATTTGGAAGTACTCCATCTCTTTCTATCTTTCCAAACAGCTTTAGTAGAACAGGTATGATTTCTTCTTTAAACGTTTGATAGAATTCCCCTGGGAAGCCATCTGGCCCTGGACTTTTGTGTCTTGGGAGGTTTTTGATGACTGCTTCAATTTTCTCCCTGGTTATTGGCCTGTTCAGGTTTTCTATTTCTTCCTGTTCCAGTTTTGGTAGTTTGTGGCTTTCCAGGAATGCATCCATTTCTTCCAGATTGCCTAATTTATTGGCGTATAGCTATTCATAATATGTTTTTAAAATCGTTTGTATTTCCTTGGTGTTGGTAGTGATCTCTCCTTTCTCATTCATGATTTTATTAATTTGAGTCTTTTCTCTCTTCTTTTTAACAATGTTGGCTAATGGTTTATCTATCTTATTAATTCTTTCAAAGAACCAACTCCTGGTTCTGTTGATCTGTTCCACAGTTCTTCTGGTCTCGATTTCGTTGAGTTCTGCTCTAATTTTAATTAACTCTCTTCTTGTGCTGGGCATAGGGTCCATCTGCTGTTTTTTCTCTAGCTCCTTTATGTGTAAGGTTAGCTTTTGTATTTGAGTTCTTTCCAGTTTTTGAATGGATGCTTGTATTGCGATGTATTTCCCCCTTAGGACTGCTTTTGCTGCATCCCAAAGATTTTGAACGGTTGTATCTTCATTCTCATTAGTTTCCATGAATCTTTTTAATTCTTCCTTAATTTCCTGGTTGACCCTTTCATGTTTTAGCAGGATGTTCTTTAACTTCCACGTGTTTGAGGTCCTTCCAAACTTCTTGTTGTGATTTAGTTCTGATTTCAAGGCATTATGGTCTGAGAATATGCAGGGGACGATCCCAATCTTTTGGTATCGGTTGAGACCCGATTTGTGACCCAGTATGTGGTCTATTCTGGAGAAGGTTCCATGTGCGCTTGAGAAGAATGTGTATTCAGTTGAGTTTGGATGTAAAGTTCTGTAGATATCTGTGAAATCCATCTGGTCCAGTGTATCATTGAAAGCTCTCGTTTCTTTGGAGATGTTGTGCTTAGAAGACCTATCGAGGGTAGAAAGAGCTAGATTGAAGTCACCAAGTATAAGTGTATTATTATCTAAGTATTTCTTCACTTTAGTTATTAATTGGTTTAAATATTTGGGAGCTCCCACATTCGGGGCATATATATTGAGGATTGTTAAGTCGTCTTGTTGGATAGATCCTTTAAGTATGAGATAGTGTCCTTCTTCATGTCTCACTACAGTCTTCGGGGTAAATTTTAGTTTATCTGATATAAGGATGGCTACCCCTGCTTTCTTTGAGGACCATTTGAATGGTAAATGGTTCTCCAACCTTTTATTTTCAGGCTGTAGGTGTCCTTCTGTCTAAAATGAGTCTCTTGTAGACAGCAAATACATGGGTCCTGCTTTTTTATCCAGTCTGAAACCCTGCGCCTTTTGATGGGGTCATTAAGCCCATTCACATTCAGAGTTACTATTGAGAGATATGAGTTTAGTGTCACCATGATATCTATTCAGTCCTTGTTTTTGTGGATTGTTCCACTGAACTTCTTCTTAAAGGGGAATTTTAAGAGTCCCCCTTAAAATTTCTTGCAGAGCTGGTTTGGAGGTCACATATTCTTTCAGTTCC
This sequence comes from Canis lupus familiaris, assembly GCF_011100685.1. NCBI lineage: Eukaryota > Metazoa > Chordata > Mammalia > Carnivora > Canidae > Canis > Canis lupus. The sequence goes on from NC_049236.1 coordinate 12,587,059, forward strand.
TGCCTGTCTTGGAAGCTCTTTATCTCTCCTTCCATTTTGAATGAGAGCCTTGCTGGATAAAGTATTCTTGGTTGCATGTTCTTCTCATTTAGGACCCTGAATATATCCTGCCAGCCCTTTCTGGCCTGCCAGGTCTTTGTGGAGAAGTCTGCTGTTAATCTGATATTCCTCCCCATAAAAGTCAGGGATTTCTTGTCTCTTGCTGCTTTAAGGATCTTCTCTTTATCTTTGGAATTTGCAAGCTTCACTATTAAATGTCGAGGTGTTGAACGGTTTTTATTGATTTTAGGGGGAATCTCTGTATTTCCTGGATCTGAATGCCTGTTTCCCTTCCCAGATTAGGAAAGTTTTCAGCTATGATTTGTTCAAATACATATACTGGCCCTCTGTCCCTTTCGGCGCCCTGGGAACCCCAGTTAAACGTAGGTTTTTCTTCCTCAGGCTGTCGTTTATTTCCCTTAATCTGTCTTCATGGTCTTTTAATTGTCTGTCTCTTTTTTCCTCAGTTTCCCCCTTTGCCATCAACTTGTCTTCTATGTCACTCACTCATTCTTCCACCTCATTAACCCTCGTCCTTAGGACTTCTAGTTTGGATTGCATCTCATTCAATTGATTGTTAATTTCTGCCTGATTGGATCTAAATTCTGCAGTCATGAAGTCTCTTGAGTCCTTTATGCTTTTTTCTAGAGCCACCAGTAGCTGTATAATAGTGCTTCTGAATTGGCTTTCTGACATTGAATTGTAATCCAGATTTTGTTAACTCTGTGGGAGAGAGGACTGTTTCTGATCTTTCTTTTGAGGTGAGGTTTTCCTTCTAGTCATTTTGCTCAGTGCAGCGTGGCCAAAAACAAATTGTATTGGGAAAAGGAGAAAAAGAGAGGAGAGAAAGAAGGAAAGAAAAGAGAAAAAGAAAAAAGGAAGAAAAAAAGAAAAAGAGAAAGAAAAAGAGAGGGAGAAAAAGGGTGGGGGAAGCAAACAGAAATCAAAAAGCAAAAAAAAAAAAAAAAAAAAAAAACACGGGGGAGTATCTTCTGATTCTGTGTACTTTAAGTCCCTTGGCTTCCCCTGGAACTTGTCCGTCTAGCTGGTCTTCTGGGGGAGGGGCCTGTTGTGCTGATTTTCAGGTGTTAGCCCTTGGGGGAGCTGCTCTGCCCCCTGCCTGGTGCAGGGCTCAGTGGGGGTTGTTTACTCCGTGAGGCCGCAGGAGGAACAACCCCAGTGGCGGGGCCAGCTCCGGAGCCTTGGATTCAGCGCCTGCCGGAACTCCGGAGCTCTCAGCCTGCAGGGCCTGAAGGCTCCGGGTGCGGGGCCGCTGATCTGCTCAGCTCGGGCAGGAGCGTCCTCGCTCTCCTGGGCCCTCCCGGCCTCTGCCTGTCCCGGGGAAGGCCGGATCCTGGGCTGTGTCCCGGCGCCCTGTGCTCCGGGGCCTGCGCTGTTGGATTCGCGCTCCCGGCTGCGCAGCCCCCTCCGCGGAGCCGCCCCCGAGCCCTCCGAGCTGCTCCGGGTCCCGCCGTGCGCGCTGCAGCCCTTAGGGAGCTCGGCGCACTCTCCCCGGGGCGCAGGTGCTGTTAGTGTCCCAGGGAACCCCAGGGCATCCCCGCCCTCCTGGGTCCTGCTCCAACCCCCTGCGAGCCCCTTTCCCCCGGGAAGGTCGGTGCAGCTCCTGCGTCTCCGGGACGGGGCTCTCCTGTCCTGGGGACACTCGCCTCGGCCTCAGCCCGGCTCCTCGCGGGGCTCCTCCCCCTTGGAGGCCTTTGTTTCTTTCTTTTTCCCCGTCTTCCTACCTTGATAGATGCGCGAACTCTTCTCACTGTAGCGTGTCAGCTGTTCTCTCTTTAAATCTCAGGCCGAATTCGTAGATTTTCAGGATGATTTGAAGGTTATCTAGGTAATTTGGTGGGGACAGGTGACTTGGGGACCCTACTCTTCCGCCATCCTGCCCCTCCTCCCTATTTCTACTTCCTTCCTGAGTTATACAATCTCACTTTTTTGTTTTTCTGACTTTGATTTATGTTGCTCTTCAATATCTTGTATTACTTTTTAAATTTTCAAGTAGTAGATTATAGTTGTGATCTCTTTTCAAGTGTCTTTTGGCTTCTTTCATTGTAGGAATTTTTTTCTTTTGCTTACTATTATTTTTTTTTACACAAGAAGCTGGTATATATTTGACCTTTATCCTTTTTGCTCATTCTTAATTGAATTTAGTTTTTTCCTGAATGTTTAGAAGGAAGCATGATTAAGGATAACTTTTGTAAAGCCTCACTGAGTTCCCTTCTGTAGTGTTCAGCGAATATGATGGCTTACCTTTGGGAATTTTCTGCCTTTGTTCTGTTTTACTTGTGTTCATCTGTTTTTCTCTGGTTTTTCTTTTTCTATTTTTAAAAAATCCTGTTTATTTGTATTCTATTCTCTACAGTTTCTCCTAGTTTCTTCAGATTTCTCCTACCTGGGAACCCTGGGTGATCAGTTTCTCTAGTTTTTACAGGTTACCAGACTACTGCCTTGGGAACTTAACCTTAAATCTTTTGAACTGACCCGCTATTGGAATGGGCAAACATTCACCCAATTTCAACTGCTTTTCTCAAATTGACCTGTGCTTCCTAGTGAGCACCTTTTGGCTATTATGGGGTTCTCTTCCTAGATCCTTTAGCTAACCCCTTACTTCCTTCTGCTTTCCTGCATAGATGGATGCTGGTATCTATGGGTTTTGTGACTGTGAGTGGTTTGTAGAGATGTCTTATCACCTTATTTTATTATAGATGTTGCCCATAGGTTTATGGTTTTGCTATGTAGTAGCTGTATCTGTTTCATGAAGGGATTTGGGAAGACAAACTGCTGCTTCTATTTTTATTTTCTGTTTTGTGTTTTTGCTTCTGCCTTTCATATTAGAGAGTGTCACCGAATTATTGGCCATCCATTCATATTTAAGAGCAGAAAAATAATATGCTTTTAGAAATTATGTACCAAAGATGTCTGGCCCTCCTATTTGCTAAATCTGTTGGGGGTTCCTCCTGAATGGAGATTGTCAATATGGACCTTCTAGGAGGGTGATTCCTCTGGGCCATCTTATTGGAAAACTTAGGATGTCCTTACCTTTTTAATGTCTTTTTTCTTCAGCCGGTCATATTCAATAGAAAAATCGGTCATATCTTCTTTCTATAGGCCATAAACTTGGCTGCTATTGATTTTTAGAACCTCGTGGAAGAGGAAGCTATGGTAAAGTATCAGTATAGCCCAGACTCTTTATCTGTTTTCATATAGTATCCCTGGTATTAACTGTATCTGCTGTTTCCATTCCAAGGACAAAAATGATGAGGATGACTACTCTTCCCTCATCTCATCTCCCCTCCCCCCCCTTCTCCCTCCCTTTCACCTTCTTCTCCCTGTCCCACCCTCTCTGGAGAATAAACTTCCAGTCACCTGCCTGGGTATGGGGAAAGACAGTTTTCTAGCAAAGTAAACTGGGAGAAAGAGCTGGGGTTTTTAACTGCTTCTTAAACTTTCAACTGCTGTGGCTTTTAGCCCCACTGATTCCATTATTTCCAGAGGTACCTGGCCCCACCAATTACTAAATCTGTTAGAAATTCCTGACTATAATATGGGTTGCTTCTAAGCTTTCCTGTCTATTAGCTTAAGATCCTTTCTCCTGTTAACTCAGTTGCCAATTCTGTTCAAATTGTTTCCTCTCAGGTTTTACCTTTGAGTGTGTGTGTGTGTGTGTGTGTGTGTTTAATCTTTTTTTTTTTTTTTTTTTCCTTGAGGGCTCAGGAGGGAACATAGCTAATGCATATATTTAACCCACTATGTTTAACTCAAGCATTTGTTTATAGCTCATTGAAATATTACAGTGTGAAAACCTGTGTAACCAGAACCTAGTCAAGAAATAGAGCATTGTTAGAACTTCAGAAAGCCTTCCATATACCCCCTTCTAATGCTGGCTTTTTTGCTCAGCATTTTGCTTAAGAAATTTATCTGTGTTATTGTTAGCAAACCATCCATTCATTTTTATTGCTGTATAGTATTTCATTATGTGACTGTACTCCAATTTATATATTCTATTATTTATGGAGATGGATGGACATTTAAGTTACTTCTAGTTTTTGCTATTAGGAATCAATTGCTCTGAACATTACTGATTACGTGATGTGGTGCTCATGCACATGCATTCCTATTATGTATATACATAGAAGTGGAATTGTTAAGTCTCAGGGTCAACATTTCCTGTTGCTCTACCAGAAGATACTCTGCCATTGATAAAGTTGTTCTCCACATCCTTACCGACTCCTGGCATTGCCAGACTTTTTCATTTTAGTCATTATGATGGGTGAATAGTGGTTTTATTTGGCATTTCCCTGAGGACAAATCAGGTAGACCAATTCTTCATATGTTTATCAGTCTTTTTGGATGTCTTTTAATGTGTGTGAAATTATTTTTGCTCACTTCTCTATCAAACTGTTACTTTCTCATTAATTTGTAGGAATTTTCTATATTTTCTAGTTATAAACCCAGTGATATTTGTTGCAGATGTCTTCTCTCACCCTGTGGCTTGCATTTTTTACCTATTAGTGATTTTTGTTCTTTTGATGAACAGTTGTATTTAATATAGTCTAATTTAATAATGTAGTTTGATTAATTAATCTTTTTTATACTTAGTGCTTTTTTTGATCATTTTTAGTATTCTTTCCCTACCCTAAGTTATGAATAGATTCTTCTGTATAATCTAAAATCCTTATTCCTTTACTTGTTACATTTAGGTTTACAATTCACCTGGACTTCATTTTTTTATATGGTATAAAGTAGGAATAAAATTTCATTTATTTATTTGTTTGTTTATTTATTTAATTTTTAAGAAGATTTTATTCATTTATTCATGAGAGACACAGAGAGAGAGAGGCAGAGACATAGGCAGAGGGAGAAGCAGGCTCCATGCAGGGAGCCTGTTGTGGGACTCGATCCTGGGTCTCCAGGATCACACCCCAAGCCGAAGATGGCGCTAAACTGCTGAGCCACCAGGACTGCCCCTCATTTTTATTTTATGTGAATCTGTGTGTGTAATACAATTTGATGAAAAGACTTTTCTTATTCTCATCACTCTAATGTTAGTTTGTCATAAGTTAAGTGCCTACATACATGCGAATTTTTTTCTAGAGCCTCTGGTCTGTTTCATGGGTCTGTCTGTCCGTCCTTGTATAAATACTACACTTTCTTAATCACTGTGGTTTCAGTTTTCATATCTGGTCATTTGAACCCTTCAGGTTTATAATTTTTGAAAATTGTCTTAGCTATACTTTGTATCAAGTATCTAACATGTACTAATTTTAACCCTGTGGACTCATCAGTGATTAGTCACATTTGTATATAATCATTTACCAAGACATAGGGTATTTCTATTGCCCAAAAAGGTTTCCTTGTGCCTTTATCAGTCAGTACCTCAAGATAATCACTATCTGACTTTTATCAATATTGATTATTTTTGTCTATTCTTGACCTCCAAATAAATTAAATCATAGAATATGCATTCCTTTGAGAACACCTGGGTGGCTTGGTGGGTTAAACATCTGCCTTTGGCTTGGGTCATGATCCCAGGGTACTGGGGATGGAACCCTGGATCAGGCTCTCTGCTCAGTGGGGAGTCTGCTTCTCCCTCTTCTGCTCCCTGTACTTGTGTTCTCTCTCTCTCTCTTTCTTTCTCTGTCAAATGAATACATAAAATCTTAAAAAAAAAAAAAAGTATATGTATTCCTTTGCTTGTGGCTCATGTCCATGAGAATCATCAGTGTTACTGTGTTTCAGTAAACTATTTCTTTTATTGCTCTTTGGTATTCCACTGTATGAATATAATTGATTCATTTTCCTGTTGATGAGCATTGTTTTTAGTCTTGGATTATTATGAATAAAACTACTATGGATATTTTAATAAATATTTTGTTAGTATATACTCAGTTTTCTTGGTATATTCTTATGAGTAGAACTTCTGGGTCATAGAGTAGGTATATGATTAGCTTTAGTTAATAGCACTTCAACAGTTTCCTAAAAATAACTGTAACTATTCCTTGGTGTTTGGGGTACTGGACATTGTATGTGAACAATTATAGAAACAACTGAGACCATGGCATTGTGCTCTTTCTCTCCAGATAGGTTCTGTTTGCTTTTATTTGCCTATTCTAGGCTGCTGGGAGCATGAGCAGTCCTTAATCATATCTGTCTGATGTCACAGAGTAAGGCCTTTAGAAGCCAGGTTATTTCTTTCTTTCTTTCTTTCTTTTTTTTTTTTTTTAAAGCCAGGTTATTTCTAGTTCATCTTTATTCCTGGACCTTTCAGGGGCTAAGGTATGGAGAATTTATGAAAATCTCTCCTTGTTGGTAGGCTCTGCAGTCATATTTTGCTTTTAGGTCTATGAGACCATCAAGATCTCAGCTAAATTTATCAATCTTTCATTTGTCTTTTCTGGAATTAGCAGATGCCCTTAGAGAGAAAACAATTCCAATGTCTGGCTCATCCTTCTGGCTTTTTCTTTTTCTCTAGGATTTTGGTCCTGTAATTCTTTAATGCTTTATTTGTTTCTCTGTGCCTTCAAGTAGATTTTTAAAAATAATTTGACCAGATTTTTTTAATCTTCTTAGCAGATGATTGGTCTGCTTTGTATAAGTTGCCATTATCAGAAGCAGAAATCTGTTCCCCATTAATATCATTTCTACTCTCATGCTGTCTCTGTGTACTCTCCAATTCCTTTTTCCTTCCATTATGTCTATTATGAGTATCTATTATTTGGTTGAGATTGCATTGTTAGCTATTACAGCTTTATGTAATCTGTAGTTTCATTTGATATACACATTCCTACTCACACATGTTTAGTTTTATAGATGAACTTAGAAACATGTTTCAAGGTTTAAGATAAATGTCTTTGAATTTTAATTATACTTTGGGAGAATTGGCATTTTTGCTTTATTCATTCTTCCCATTTAGATATGTAATGTTTATTGACTTTTTTAAAAAGATTTTATTTATTTATTCATGAGAGACACAGAGAGAGAGGCAGAGACATAGGCAGAGGGAAGAAGCAGGCTCCCTGAAGGGAACCTGATGCGAGACTTGATCCCAGGACTCTGGAACCGTGACCTGAGCCGACGGCAGATGCTCAACCACTGAGCCATATAGGTGTCCCCAGTGTTTATTGACTTATTTGGAGTTTGTATGGGCACACACACACGTGTGTGTTTGTGTGTGCTTGCCATTTAGTTCTTATGTTTATTTCTGTTATATATTCTGTGGCTTTGGAGAATAAAGCTCTTCACCAATTTTCTTTTCTTTTTTTCTTTCCTTTGTGTGTGTGTGTGTGTGTGTGGTTGATATATAGAAAAGTGATCAAAAGATATTTATTTCATTTCCAGTCATTTTGCTGAACTTTCATACTGAGTCTGATGTCTTTTGAGTCTGTTTAAAATATTTATTCATGATTCATTTAAATATATTTTAAAATATTGTTAATTTGCTTTGTAATCAGAGCACATGGTCTCTAATACTACTGCTTCTTAGAATTTACTGATGTTTTCCCTGGGCATCTAGATAGGGATCAAATAAAAACATGGCATGGCTGCTTAAAAAGGTATGTTCTCTTTGTGTTGGCTACAACATTTGAAACTTTTTTTTTTTTTTTAAAGATTTTATTTATTTTTTCATGAGAGACACAGAGAGAGAAGCAGAGACATGGCAGAGAGAGAAGCAGGCTCCCTGAGGGGAGCCCGATGTGGGACTCGATCCCAGGACTCCAGGATCACACCCTGAGCCCAAGACAGACACTCAACTGCTGAGCCACCCAGGCGCCCCAACATTTGAAACTTTATCTTATTTTATTTCATTATGCCAGATATCACATCAAGGCTGATATAGAGGAGATTCTTAACAAATGTATATTCCTGGGTCATAGCTACCTACCACTTGCCTTCCTGGCTTTTATTCTAGGTGAGTTTGGTGTTGCTGATTGAGTATCATGACCTTCAGATTGGTGGCAACATAAGTTGATTCTCAGTGCTACCTTTCAGTCTTTACTTGTCTAATTTCTCTTATAGGATATTCGAAGGATATTCATTTCTCCTATCAGATGTCTCTTGTTTAAACCCTAAGCTTCTTCAGATGAACAGATGACTCTACTTCCTACTTTGCCAACCAAAATTGAGGCTATAGTAGTGATCCACCTTCATCTACTGGAATCTTGTCCTAAAAGTCACTTATATTATTACCTCTTTTAATCTAATTTATCCTGGTATTAGAACAGAGTTTCTTTATTCTGCTCAAGATTTTTCTACTTGTCCCCTTCAACTATCTCCTTATGCCATCTCTAATATCTTGGTCATTAGGGGTTTTTTTTTTTTTTTTGAAGATTTATGTATTTATTAGAGAGTGCACGGACAAGCACATGTGAGCAGATGGGGGATGGGGCAAATGGAGAGGGTGAGAGAAACTCAGGCAGACTCCATGCTGAGTGTAGAACCTGTCTTAGGGCTCAATCTTACAACCCTAAGATCACAGCCTGAGCTGAAACCAAGAGTCAGCGCTTAACTCACTGGGCCACCCAGGTGCCCTTTGGTCATTAGTTTTTTTTATTCCTCCTGTATCTTCAACTTCTTTCTTGTTGTGAACCCTTACCCTGTATAAACATACTATATATTCCAATCTTAGAAATATTCCCTGAATTCATCCTCATCCCCATCTAGCTACTGTCCTATTCTTTATTTTACTCCTCATTCAAAATACAACTTCCTCACCTAAAGGAAAAAAAAGTTGAGTTGTAAATCTCAACTTTCTAGTTCTAGTAGGCTGTTAATGAAAACAGCACAGGCTTTGAAGATAGATAGAGCTGAGCTCAAATCTCAGCTCAGGAACTTAAGATCTTTGGAAACCTTAACCTTTAGGCTCTGTGTCTTATCTGTAAGAGGAACACTGGCTTATTCAGATTGTTTTGAAGATTTGTGAGCTCATTGGAGCTCAGTCCTGGCAAACAAGAATCCTCTAGATGGTAGTAAATAATACTGTTACTGGACTACCCATATCTTTTTTTTAAAAGATGTATTTTCTGGTTTGTAATCATGTTTTTCTAGCAGTTGAAGTTGTAGAATAAATGACCTCAGGAAAATATAATGTTGGTATCTATAGGAAATTAAGACACTGAGCTTATCCTAGGCTTGTTTAATGTATTTGATTTCTAACAAAATTTCATTTTATTTTGTAGAAGGCAGGGCTTTTCTTGGTGGGCAAGTTTTTTTTTTTCATTTTTTTTTGGTATATATTTTTTATTGGAGTTTAATATGCCGAATATAGCATAACACCCAGTGCCCATCCCGTCATCTACTCCCCTCAGTGCCCATCACCCAGTCACCCCAACCCCCAGCCCACCTCCCTTTCTACTACCCCTTGTTCGTTTCCCAGACTTAGGAGTCTCTCATGTTCTGTCTCCCTTACTGATATTTCCCATTCATTTTCTCTCCCCTTTATTTCCTTTCACTATTTCTTATATTCCCCAAATGAAAGAGACCATATAATGTTTATCCTTCTCTGATTGACTTACTTCACTCAGCATAATACCCTCCAGTTCCATCCACATTGAAGCAAATGGTGGGTATTTGTCATTTCTAATGGCTGAGTAATATTCCATTGTATACATAAACCACATCTTCTTTATCCATTCGTCTTTCAATGGACACCGAGGCCCCTTTCACAGTTTGGCTATTGGGGACATTGCTGCTATGAACATTGGGGTGCAAGTATTCTGGTGTTTCATTGCATCTGTATCTTTGGGGTAAATCCCCAGCAGTGCAGTTGCTGGGTCATAGGGCAGGTCTATTTTTAATTCTTTAGGAACCTCCACACAGTTTTCCAGAGTAGCTGCACCATTTCACATTCCCACAAACAGTGCAAGAGGGTTCCCTTTTCTCCGCATCCTCTCCAACATTTGTGGTTTCTTACCTTGTTAATTTTCACCATTCTCCCTGGTGTGAGGTGGTATCTCATTGTGGTTTTGATTTGTATTTCTCTGATGGCAAGTGGTGTGGAGCATTTTCTCATGTGCTTGTTGGCCATGTCTATGTTTTCCTCTGTGAGATTTCTCTTCATGTCTTTTGCCCATTTCATGATTGGATTGTTTGTTTCTTTGGTGTTGAGTTTAATAAGTTCTTTATAGATCTTGGATACTAGCCCTTTATCTGATAGGTCATTTGCAAATATCTTCTCCCATTCTGTAGCTTGTCTTTTAGTTTTGTGAACTGTTTCTTTGGCTGTGCAGAAGCTTTTTATCTTGATGAAGTCCCAATAATTCATTTTTGCTTTTGTTTACCTTGCCTTCATAGATGTATCTTGCAAGAAGTTGCTGTGGCCAAGTTTCAAAAGAGTGTTGCCTGTGTTCTCCTCTAGGATTTTGATGGATTCTTGTCTCACATTTAGATCTTTCATCCATTTTGAGTTTATCTTTGTGTCTGGTGTAAGAGAATGGTCTAGTTTCTTCTTCTGCATGTGGCTGTCCAATTTTCCCAGCATCATTTGTTGAAGAGACTGTTCTTTTTCCAGTGGATAGTCTTTCCTGCTTTGTCGAATATTAGTTGGCCATAGAGTTGAGGGCCCATTTCTGGATATTCTGTTCCATTGATCTATATGTCTGTTTTTGTGCCAGTATTGGTGGTCAAGTACTAAATTATTTTAAGTGTAATCAAGTTTCTTAAAAGCTTCACTCTTATTTCAGTACTGTGTTTAGCATTAATCCTTTTCTCTTCTTCCATCTATTGGTAATGGGATGAGAAACAGCCTGGGGTATTCACAGAATGTGATTCAAAAGCTAATAGAAAAGTCTTCTTAAGCAAAAGTTGCTTATCCACTGGTTTATGATAAGAACGGAATTTTTTTTTTTTTAGCTTTTTGTTTGCCTGTGCAGACTCTGTCACTATGCGAGAATATAGGGAATTCAGAAATAAATAAAATATAGCCCCTTTTTAGTAAAAGAATCAGACATGTAAGTAAATAATCAGAATCTTTGCATAAGTGTACTGAATTTGAGGAGATCCAAGAACTGTTGTATGAGGAATTCACATGGAAGTTGCTATTGCTCAAAATTATGACAAAGTTCTGTGTTTGAAGGGAATGTAAGCCTATTTCATCCTCAGTGAAAAGTGGGAGGGACTTTGCGGTTTAGAGACTGTAATAAGAAAGAGGATGAACAGTTGATAAAATGAGATGGCATAAGATGTGCCATCTTCTTGGTAAGAATCCTCTTCTAAAAAATAGTGTTTTTTTTCCAGTTTTGTTGGAAAATAATTGGCATATGTCATTGTGTTAGTTTAAGGTATACAGTATGATGGTTTGGCTTACATATATTGTGAAATGATTGCCATGATAGGTTTATTTCTTTAATTTATTTATTTTAGAGAGACAGTGTGTGTGTGTGCACAAGTGCATGGTGGAGAGGGGCAGAGGGAGGTGGGGGAAGAATCTTAAGCAGACATTGTGCTTAGCTCAGAGCCTGATGGTGGGGGAGGGGGCTTTGATCCAACGTCCCTGAGATCACCAACTAAGGGAAACCAAGGGTTGGCTACTTAACCAATTGCGCCACCCAGGTGTCCCTACCATGGTAGGTTTTGTTAGCATCCATCTTTCATATAGATACAATATAAAGAAAAGGACAGAAAATTTCTCTTGTGATGAGAACTCCTAGGATTTATTCTCTCATTGCATGTCATACAGCAGTGGTAATAGTAGTCATCATTTGTACATCACATCCCCAGGACTTATCTTATAACTGGAAATTTCTACTTTTTGACCACCTTCCTTCCAATTTCTCTTTCCTCTACCACCTGTTTCTGGTAACCACAGATAAGATCTCTTTTTCTGTGAGTTTGGTGGTGTTTTTTTGTTTTGTTTTTTCTTAATTCCATATATAAGTGAGATTACATAGTATTTATCTTTCTCTGTCTGACTTATTCGACTTGGCATAATGCCTTCAGTCTCTATTCATGTCATTCCAAATGGTAGGATTTCTTCTTTTTTTATGGGTGCACAATGTTTCATTGCATAATTTCTGTAGATTTGATGGAAAAAGCAGAAGCAAAACAGTGTAATGGGAGTTTTCACAGTGATGTTTTTAGAGCACACAACTTTCTTTAATCAAATATACTTTTAAAAAAAACCTTTTTATTAAGAGAAAATTTAGTAAATATACACAATTAGACAAAGGAGAGTAATGAACACCCCTGACCTATCACTCAGTTCAGTAGTAATCAGCTCATGACTAATGTTGTTTTATTTCTATCTCCCCCTTCTTTTAGAATATTTTGAAGTAAGTCATGTTTTTTAGAACATTACTTTTTATTTTATATTATTTTGAAGTAAATCTCAGACATCATCTGCTTTTATCTATAGATACCAATATCTGAAATGTAGGGTTTGGGTAGATAGCCTGTTATTTTTGTTTTTTTTTTTTATCAAGTTTTGGTATCAAGGTTTTGCTGGGCTTATAAAGCAAATTGAGAAGTGTTCTCTCTTTTATGGTCCTTGAAGGAATATGCATAATTGACACTAATTTCTTCCTTAGAAGTTTGAAAGTGAAGTCACTGGCTTATTATTTTGTTATTGCTGCTGTTGTTGTTAGATTTTAAATAACAGATTGTGTGTGTATCTACACACATGCATATGTGTATACATATACATATATATCTATATATATATGGTTTTTATATATAGCAACCATTTAGTTTTTTCTATGTCTGTATAGTTTTAAGTTTTCTTTTGATGGAATTTTGCTTTTTTTTTTAAGTAAATCAGATTATTTTGAACTAAATGTCAAGATTGGACCAGATATGGATATCTAAAATAAAGGAATATTACATCACACCAAAAAATACCAATTTTTTATTATCATCAAATATCCACTCAGTTCACATTTCCCCAATTATACTATAATTGTTTAATCATTTTTGTTTGAATTATGATTCAGATCAGGTACCTTCAATTTAGTAACATGAATGTATTCTTAATGTCTTGTTAGAATTTTTAAATACCTCTCTCTCTTTTTGTTCCTCATATTAGTAATTTGTGTGTTCTCTCTTTTTTCTTGACCAGTGTTACCATGCATTCCTCAGTTGGTGCATTGAACCTTTTATTATCTTGATGCTTTTCTTTGAAGATTTATTTCTCTTTTATAGTGCAGCCAAGCCAGTAGTTTTTTTAGTTTTCATATGCTACATCTTTGCTTTCTATCTTTATATATCCGTATATTTTACATGTATGTCTTACAAGCAGATTTGAAAAGAGTTTTCTTTCTTTAAAAATTCAATTTGTCTTTTAACTGGTTGATTTAGACTTTTTCTTATAATGTATGTTATAATCATAGAAACTAGAAATGGGTGAGTAGTTATTAGGGGTTAGAGATAGGTTTGGCTAGGGAGGAAGGTGTGGCTACAATCTTGACATAAGACATCATGTGATGCACTCCTTCTGTATCTTGACTGTGGTGGTGAATATACAAACCTGCACGTATGATAGAAGTGTATAAAAAAAAAGAAAATAAATAAATAAAATAAAATAAAATAAAATAAAAAAAAGAAGTGTATAGAACTAAATATGGACACACACACATACACTCACAGAAATGAGTACAGGTAAAGCTGGAGGAATCTAAATAAAACCAGTAGATTATATCAGTGTCACGGAAGTTGTGATATATTTTACTATAGGAAGTCCCCTCTTATCTGGGGTATTGTTTCCGTGGTTTCAGTTACCTACAGTCTAGTAGCAGATGATCCTTCTTCTGCCTAACACTATCATTCACTTCACTTCAGTAGTAGCCTAACAGTTGTTCATCTCATTTCATTTTATCGTCTCACACCATTTCACACCATCTCAAGAAGAGGGATGAATACAGTACAATAAGATATTTTGAGAGAGGGAGAAAGGCCACATTCATATAACTTTACGTATATTGTTATAGTTTTTCTATTTTATTATTAATCTTTTTCTATACCTAATTTATAAATTAAACTTTATCATAGGTATATAGGTATAGGAAAAAACATAGTAAATACAGGGATCAGTGGTATCCATGATTATAGGTACCTACTGGGTCTTGGAACATGTCCCTTATGGCTAAGGGGGGACTATGGCATGTTTTTGCATTGGGAGAAGATGGGTAAAAAATATATGCAATCTCCCCGTCTTGCTTCTTCCTGCATGTGAATCCTCATCTCAAAAAGTCTAAGTAAAAAAATGTATTTACTGATACAATAGGTTTAAATTTACCATCCCACTATTTACTTTTTATTTGTTCTGATTGTTGAATATTAGTGTTCTTTTTTCTTCTATTTTTTGCTCTTTCATTTCTACTCCTTAATTAACCTGGAGGTGCATGTTCTTTGCCATTTTGGTTTTTTTAGTGGTTACCAGAGTCATGACAGAAGGCAGGCTTCACTTACCGAACTCTAATAGATGTATTTTTATTTTTACCTTTTTTAGGACGTGGAGAAGCTTACAAATACTTGACTTCATTTATATCCCTTCCATATTTTATGTGTTTTTTTTTTTTTTGTCCTGTGTTTTAAGTTAGTATGCTGTTAAACTACACAGAATTTTACTGTTCTTCTATCAGCATCATCGTTTCACTTTACAACCATATTTTACCTTTTTGGTTGTTCTTTATTTCCTTTCATTTTTGAGCTTCTTTCTCAGTTTATTGCTTTTTTCTGAAGAAATTTCTCTCACAGTTCCTTTCTCAGTGGTCTTTTGGCGATAAATTATCTTGATTTTTTATTTATTTGAAAATGTCCTTATTTTGTCTTAATTTTTGAAGGATATTTTTTTGCTGAACTTGGGGTTATTGCTTTCTATATCCTATTGGGATTATGCTATCCTTTTGTCTTCTTATTTCCTCACTTTCTGTTGAGAAATCCTCTGTCAATTTCATTCTTTTATTTCATTAAAGGTAGTCTATCATTTTCCACTGGCTTCTTTTAACATCTTCTCTTACGCTTTTTTTCCCTGTAGATTTACTTGGATGTGCCCAACTCTGTATATATGTATGTGTGTGTATATTTTAAAATATATTCTGCTTGATGTTTGTATCTTGATCATCTTCTTCAAAAAAATTCTCAGGCATTAATCTTTTAAATAATTGCTTTTGTCCTTTTCTGTTCTTTCCTTTTGCAAATCCAATTACACATTGTTAGTGCACCTTTTCCTGTATCATTTTTTTTCCTCTTTTTTATGTTCTCTATCCTTTTGGCTTTCTGTGCTTTTCTCAAAATGTTTACTTTTGTCTTCTAATTCCATAGATCTCTCCAGAGTCATTTATAATCTGCTGATAAATCTACCTGTTATGGGTTTTTTTGTTGTTGTTTTTTTTTTTTTTAATTTTTATTTATTTATGATAGTCACAGAGAGAGAGAGAGAGAGGCAGAGACACAGGCAGAGGGAGAAGCAGGCTCCATGCACCGGGAGCCTGATGTGGGATTCGATCCTGGGTCTCCAGGATCACGCCCTGGGCCAAAGGCAGACGCCAAACCGCTGCGCCACCCAGGGATCCCGGTTTTTTTGTTGTTGTTGCTATTTTACTTTTCAGTTAAAAATTTTCCCTTTGGTTCTTTATAATAGTTTCTCGTTCTAACATTCTCAACTTTGCATTTTATTTTGTTGAACCTGTTAGGCATATTTTAAGTCCCAGTCTGATAACTAAGTTTTCTGGATCTCCTGTTTCCCTGTTTTTATTGTCTTATTTTTCTTATTTTTTATCTCAGTTTTCATTTTTCATGTGTACTTGGTCAATTTTCATTGATTGTCAAACTTTCAATGTAAAACTTTTTAAAATAATTTGAAAACTCAGATGATGATATTTTCTTTTAGAAAAAGTTTGTGATTGTTTAGCAGATTTCTAGGGGGTACCAGCAATTCAGGATCACCTTAATTCAGACAGTATTTGGGATGATTCAAATTTAGCCCTTAGTTCCTAGTTGGCTGTTTTAGTTCATTTGGGTTGCTATAACAAAATACCATAGACTAAGTGGCTTACAAACTATAAAAGTTTATTTCTTACAGTTCTGGAGGCTGAGAAGTCTCAGATCACGGTGAGCAGATTTAGTGTTTTGGTGAGGGTTCCCTTTCTGTTCAGATAGTCATCTCTGTCAATGTCCTCTTATGACAGGAGCAAGGAAGCTCTCCGGAGTCTCTTTTATAATGGTACTAATCTCATTCTGAGGGGTTTGCCCTACTTCCCTCCCAAAGGCCCCAACTCCAAATATCACATTGGGAGTTAGGATTTCAACATATGAATTTTGGAAGGAATTCAAACATTCATTATATAGTATTGGCTATCCATTTTTACTTTACTCTTTTATAGTTTATCTTTTCAAGATCCAGTCTTATAGCCTAGCCAGTTTATCAGGCCATTGTCTCTTAACCAGCAGACGTCCCCTCCTCTCTCTCTCCAAGGCCATGATACTCCAATTTTTGGTCCTTTATTTCATGAATTTATCAAAAGCTCTGTTCAGCTTCTTAGTCCCTAGGCTACCTCTTTCAAGACTGTCAGATTCCAAAAAGAAAAGCAGCCTCAAATGCCAGGCTTTTTCTCTGTGTTTCCTTCTCATACTGAGTTTCAGACTTATAATTTTTTTTACTTCTTTGTTATGTCTCTCCTGCTTTCATTGTTTACCTTTTCAAGTTGATTTTTGCAGAGCGGTTGTTTTCAAACACCTAATCTCTCAGATTACTTTGCTGTGTTCTATTTAGGGCCTTTGTACATCCCATTCCTCCTGCTTGAAAAAAAAAACTCTACTGCCCCAGCTATAGATCAGATCCTAAAGAGCTCTTCCTTAGGCTTCTCTAACTCCCTGCCTAGATTAGGTCTTGTTAATATAGTTTTTTATAGCACTAGCTGCTGTGCCTTCATTGCACCTGTAGTTTGTAGTTATAACTTATTTGTGTGTTTATTTCCTGTGATGTCTATATTCTCAATGGAGTGTAAAGTTCTTGAGGAAAAGGGCTATAGCATTTTTTTTCTTATTATAAATTATAATCTATAGGAAATACTAAATATTTCTTCATATATTAGACATACAGATATTGGTTTAAGTGATTGTGCCTTTTTCATGAGTCCTAGAAGGGGAAACAAGATGCATTTCATCTTTTATTCTTATTTTTGTAAGTGTATTATAAAATATTTCAAACATATTAAAAGTATAGGAGTTTTATGATATCCCAGCTGTCCTCACAGCTCCGCTTAAGAAATAAGACATAATTTATATTTATAAAGATATACAGAGAGCCCAGAAATAGACTCTCATAAATATAATCAACTGACTTTGACAAAGGAGCAAGGCAATACAGTGGAACAAAGTTAGAGTTTTTTCAAAAAATGGTGCCAGAAAATTTAGACATCCAAATGTGGAAAAAAAAAAAAATGAATCTAGATACAGACCATACACCCTTCAAAAAATTAACTCAAAATGGATCATAGGCATAACTGTGCCATAACTTTTATTTCCAAACCATAAAACTGGAAATAAGAAGAAACATAGATGACCCTGAGTACAATGATACCTTTTTATTTTTATGTATATTTTTAAGATTTTATTTATTTACTCAGAATAGAGAGAGAGAGAGAGAGAGAGAGAGAGACAGAGAGACAGAGAGACAGAGAGGCAGAGACACAGGCAGAGGGAGAAGCAGGCTCCATGCAGGGAGCCTGACCTGGGACTCGATCCCAATCCTGGGTCTCCAGGATCATGCACCGGGCCAAAGGCGATGCTAAACCGCTGAGCCACCCAGGCTGCCCAATGATACCTTTTTAGATGCGACAGCAAAGACATCATCCATGAAAGAAATAAATGCTAAACTGAACTTCATTTAAATTAAAATTTTCTACTCTGTGAAAGACAGTATCAAGAGAATTAGAAGATAAACCACATATTGGGAGAAAATATCTAGAAAATATTGATAAAGGATATTTATCCAAAATATACAAAGTACTTTTAAATTCAATAATAAAATAACAAACAACATTATTTTTAAAATGGGCCAAAGAGGGCAGCCCCGATGGCTCAGTGGTTTGGCGCCACCTTCAGCCCAGGGTGTGATCCTGGAGACCCAGGATCCAGTCCCACATCAGGCTCCCTGCATGGAGCCTGCTTCTCCCTCTGCCTGTGTCTCTGCCTCTCTCTCTCTCTCTCTCTCTGTGTCTGTCATGAATAAATAAATAAAATCTTTAAAAAAAATAAAAATAAAATGGGCCAAAGACCTTAACAGATATTCATCAAAAGAACTTATAAAGATGGCAAAAAGCATATGAAAAGATTCTCCACACAGTATGTCTTTGGGGAAATTCAAGTTAAAACAAGATGCCACCACACTCCTAGAAGGGCCAAAATCCAAAACACTGACAGCTGCAAATGTTGGTGAGGATATTGAGCAACAAGAGCTCTTCTTATATATTGCTAATGGGAATGCATAATGGAACAGCAATTTAGAAGACAGTCTGGCAGTTTATTACAAAACTAAACATATTCTTAACATATAATCCAGCAATTACCCTTCTTGATATTTACCCAAAGAAGTGGAAAGCTTATGTTCACATAAAAACCTGCACAGGGTTGTTTATAGCAGCTTTATAACTACCAAAACTTGGAAGCAACCAATATGCCTATAGTAGGTGAATGGATAAATAAAGTGAATGAATCCAGACAGTGAATAGTATTCAGCAGTTACAAGAAATGAGCTATCAGGCCATGAACAACCCGAAGGACACTTAAATGCATGTTACAAAGTGAAAGAAGCCAATGTGAAAAACCTGAATAGTGTATGATTCTAATATGACATTCTGGAAAATGCAAAGCTATGGAGACAGTAAAAAGATCAGTGGTTGCTTATGGAAGCAAATTGAAGTGGAGGAGAGAGATGAATAGGAAGAGCATAGAGGAAAATCAGGGAAGTGAAAACACTATGAATGATACTATGGTGATGGAATATGTCATTATACATTTATTTGTCCATATCCACAGAGCATACATCACCAAAAGTGAACCCCAAGGTAAACTAGGGATGTCGGTTGATTAGGATGTGACTATGGGGGTTCATCCTTGGTTAAAAAAAAAAAACTGCCATTCTTGTGATTGCTGTTGATAGTGGGGAGGCTATGCATGTGTGGGGATAAGGATATATGGGAAATCTTTGTATTTTCTTATCAATTTTGTTATTAAACCTAAAACTTCTCTAAAATGATAAAGTTTTTAAAAAACAAAAACAAACTCCAGAGAGATTGAAGGTACAATCTCTGCTATTGATTAATAATGCCCTAAGAGACACAGCAACCAAAAAGTATATACAGTATATTAAGATACAAACATATATGTGAATGGCAAAAAAAAAAATGTATATGTAGTTTACCCAGCAATTACTTTGACTTTTAGATACTTTTATGATGAAGTAACTAATTTTTATTATCAATTTGCTTAAGGAAATTTTTCTTTAAACTTTCAGATGATACAGCATTGTTTGAGTTGATTCAACTAGTTCCACCAGGTACTGTATTATAGCTTGATAAAGTAATTGATGTGCAAACCCATTTCAAAGAATGCTTTTAAAAAATACATATTTTCCCCTTCCCAAATTAAGAGCAATGTTGAGTTTCTAGTATTGGTCCACTATGTGTAAGACGTCAATAGATGAAAATAATAAATACATAAAGATGGACATAAATAGTATTTGAACATTTGTGTTAAAATAGAATAAATAGGAATGGAAAGTAGAAAATTACCTGCTATCCTCCTTACATATTTTGTGACATTCATAAAAGTTGACTCTGTGATTTTTCTCAAACTATATTTTTTTATGGATAAAGTAATTGTCTTTGTTTTTGTGTGTTGACTATTACTGGGAATGGGGGAGTGGAATAAAACCTTACTCGTTTAGTAAACATTACAAATCTTTGGGGCAGGGAAAGTTAAAATTAAAATATGGAGGATAGCTTGATTTTTGTTGTTTATCTCTGCAATTATAGGAGAAATCTATCTTAATCAATTATTTGATGGAGATAGAATGGAGAGCTGTATGTTGCTGAAAATTAATAACCTAAAAGATTTTGAATATTACATATATACCTAATTTGAGTAACCACAAAATCTAGAAAATGTCTACATTTTTACCAACCTGTAACCTAATGTCTTATAATGGTGATTAGAAAATAATGGAAGATAGAAAAAATTTATGGAGATGATAATTACATTTTAGGTTTGTAAATGTCATGCCAACTTAATGTTTTAAGGACTTTTTTCATGAGTATGCATAGGTACTCACACAATTTACATAAATATTTCCCTTCTCTAAAAGAGGGAGAATAAGTAATATGTACTACATTTCTGAATAAGGAATCCATTTAACATAACTTTCTTTTAATTTTCCTTTCTTAGAAAAAAAAATAAACATGACCCTGAAGCAGAAATTTCAGTAAGGCATCAGGCACTATAAATATTGTACTTGATGATTTTGTTTCTAAATAGAATATTTTGTTATAATTTGAATCATAGGATATCTTTCTTGTAGTGGGTGAAACACTGTCTACATATGATGAAAATACACGAGATTTCATGTTCCCGGGTCCAAACCAAATTTCTGGACACCATGATTCAAACCGCCAGGTTACCATGAGGAGGATTTCTGGCCTTCGAGTAAGTGTTTACTATTTTCTGAATCAATTTGTGTTGTGGGATCATTGTCAAAAACCACCACATAGTCTTTAATATGAAATGTGAAGAACTAATTCAAAGTTTAACATGGTTCAAAATGTAATTCGTTTTATGAAATTATGGTGTGACTTTAAGCATACCAAAATTTGAATGAAATCCATGCATCTTTCATCCAGAATTAGCAAACGTTAATTTGCTTTATATCCTTCAGGTTTTTCTCCTCTCCTTCTGCTTCCTGCCTCCTTTCCTGCCTTTCCTCTTTTCTTTATTTTCTCTCAAAAGAATGACCAATTAACATTTGAAACAGTGCTCTCTGTCTCATTAGCATATAGGGAAATCCAAAATTATTATTATTATTATTATTTTTAAAGATTTATTTATTTATTTATTCAGAGAGAGCAAAAGAGAGGCAGAGACACAGGCAGAGGGAGAAGCAGGCTCCATGCAGGGAGCCCGACGTGGGACTTGATCCCGGGTCTCCAGGATCACACCCCCGGCTGCAGGCAGCGCTAAACTGCTGCGCCACCGGGGCTTGCCCGGGAAATCCAAAATTAAAACAACCTTATGATTTCATTTTTATAGCCATACGATTGGTAAAATTTAATAAAATCTGACCATATGAGAAATGTGAAAAATGGAAGCTCTTACATGCTGCCGTACTATGTAAAATCGTGGAGATATATTCTCTCTGGTATACTAAGAGTCTTCCTAGGGATGTTCACTGATAGCATTGTTCATAATAGTAAAAAACCAAAATAATTTAAATGTTCATTAGTAGGAGTTTGGATAGATTCATTGTTGTATGTTCATGTCAGAGAAATACGTTCATTTACCTAAAAATGAATGCTACATTGTGAAAGCCAACTCTTCCATCCTTTCCCCCACTCCCTTCAACTTTTGATGGGTGATTTAAAAATGTACTTAACCCTGAAAATGTCTTCCACTTAGAGAAAGTGGAGAAGACCCTGCCATTTCAAAGGCGAAAAAAAGCAAAAGATGTCTAGGTTGAAATAATTTGGACATTTTTTTTTTAAGACTTTTATAAAATGTTAAAGTAGTCTGAGTAAGGAAAGTGGGGTGATATATGAGCCAATATGATAAATTAAATACTTTTCCCTATAGGTCTAGGTTTATGATATTCTGTATTCTGGGAAATAGTGACTTCAGCTTGCTCGAAGTGTAAAAGTTAACTAACTAGCAAATCTATGAAAATATACTCCCTTTGGAATATTATCAGTGTCCATTAGCCATCTTCTATATTATAAAAACCTTCAGAGTGTTTCCGCAAATACATGGAAGCCTGCAATGAAGAAAACTGATTTTAAAATTATGGTGTTTTGAAAGTAATTTAAAATGCTATATTATACCAAATTGGCAGTAAAAACATAAAAGTATGGATATGAACCATTAATATAGGGATCTTCTTCATTTACTTTGGATTAGTTTTTCATACGTTCAGATGTTGGATTACTAAGGCAAAAATACTTCTGGTAATGGTGATATGAAGAGGTTGGCAATTCCTCCCTCCATACAAAACAAGTACAAAACTGGACAAAATCATCACAAGTTTCAGGACACTAGAAACTGCCTGACAGTTAAGACAGATTAAGCTTCGGGTATTATAAGGAAGTGTTGAATTACTATACTGTATACCTGAAATTAGTATAACACAATATGTTAACTAGCTGGAATTTAAAAAAAAAAGTGTTTATGCTTACATAGTGGCTAAAACTTTGGATAAAAATGGTGGCAGTAGGTCACCTTGTAGTCTGGGACAACTTCCCTACCCTTCAAGGCCAGTGAGAATTGTAGCTGCACCAGTCCTGGGGCTGGACAGAAAAATCAGAAGCTCTGCTACCAGAGGGGTCAGAATCAATTTTGGAGAGTAGGACTGAAATACTATGATTTAAAGAAAGAAGTATATATTTGGTCTTTATCCTTGTTCTGGCACAGAGCTCCCAAAATCCTTGGAATTTTCTACGTGATGGGGAGCAATAAATCCATCTCTTGTTATGTTAATGAAGTGACTTTTTGAAACCCCCACTACATAACCTAAGGATGAGGACTGGTTGCCAGAGGGAACAACTCTGTGATTAGATGGTTGGAACTTTCAGTCCCTGGACATCTGGGGAGGATAGGGGAAGTCTGGAGATTGCTTTAAAATATCAACGGCCAGTGATTTAATCAGTTGTGCCTATGTAATTAAACCTCCATTAAAACCCAAAGGGCCTGTATTTAGAGGCCCTTAGGTTGGTGGACTCTTGGGGGCAGCTCCTGGGAGAGTGATGTCCCTGGGGATGGCATTGCTCTATGTCTCTTCCCACATACTCTGCTCCGTGAATCTCTTCCTCTGGATGAACATCTGTATCCTTTATCATATTCTTTTATAATAAATCAGTAAACAGTCAACTATTTTCCTGAGTTCTGTGAGCCTAATTGAACCAGGGGAGGAGATCATAGGGACCTCCAAATTATACCTGATTGGTCAGAAACACAGATGACAACCCAGACTTGTGATTGCATCTGAAGAGGGCTGGGCACAGTCTTGTGGGACTGATCTTTAGCAGCTGTGGGATCTGATGCTATTACTAGGTAGATAGTGTCAGAACTGAGTTAAATATCACGAGAATTGCTTTGGTTGGTTTGGAAAACCCACACACTGGAATTGGTGTCAGAATCATAAGGACAGGTATTATTAGGTCTTCACCAACTAAATGTGATGGATTCAGATGTAAGTGGATAAAGAAACCCCACAGCTTTTTTAGGCCGATGGCAGTTCCAATTAGAGTGAGCAGCCCATTTGCCAAAAAGTTCACTTAAGTAAGGGAGCAATAAAAGGGCAGAGATGAGCTCTCTACCCATTCCTGGCTGACTCTGAAACAGTGCCGAGCAACAAGATACTGTGAAAGCCCAGCAAAAAGTGAAACTCCATGGAAACTGCGGACCAGACTGTATCTTTGAATATATTTTCCAAGCCATATACAGGTAATCAACAGAGTGGAACCCTTATAGTTTAACTGGATGACCACAAAGCTATATATACACAGGTGAGAGCCCTAGAAAGAATGGAAGAATCAAAAGACATGGTACCTCTATAAACTGAACAGCAAAACAGCAGATATAAATCCAATCATATCAATTGTTGTATTTAAATGTGAGTGGAAAAAACACTCCCATTAGTAGTTTGTTGTTCTGGCAGATGACAATGCACCTTTCCTCAATTCTTGTAACATCTGGCCGAGTCTTGGGCTGTTCTTCTGAACCCATTGCTTTGGCAAAAATTCAGTCACACCTGGCACTCTCATAGGCTACCTGACTAAACTTGAACAAAGCACTATAATATGAAGATCTCACAGGGCTACTGGGTGGATTAATGAAGCCTTGTAGATGGTTATAGCAGTACCTGGCAGAGAGAACACTCAGTGAATGTGCATTATATGCTGATGGCTGGGGAGATCATGACAGTGCTGATGATAATATCCCCTTTAGACTATGAACTCTATAGAAACAATATGTGGCTTTCTCATCTTTGAATTTAACTCTTAGCACAGTACTTTGCATGGAGTAGGTACTTAAATGCCACTTGATGGAATTAAATGAACAAACTACATCTTCTAGACTTCATAGAGGAACTGACATTTGAGATGGAGTGATGATTAATTTTACGTGTCAACTTGGTTAGGTTATGGTGCCTAGTTGTTTGGTCAAACGCTAGTCTAGATGTTACTGCGATAGTATTTTGTAGATGTAATTAATATTTATAAACAGTTCAGTTGAAGTATAGGAGATTACCATTGACAAAGTAGGTTGAACTCATCCAATTAGTTGAAGGCCTGTAGAGTAAAAATTGAGGTTTCCTGAACAATAAGGAATTCTGCTTCAAAACTGTAATGTAGAAATACTGCCTCATTTTTCAGCCTGCTATCATGCTTACAAATTTCACACTCCAGACTGCAATGCCAACTTCTGTCTACATTGCCAGCCTGTGGATTGCCCTATGGATTTTGGACTTGCCACTCTAACAATTGCATGAACCAAATCCTTAAAATAAATCTTGCGCTCTTGTGTGCGTGCTCTCTCTCTCTCTCTTTCCATATATATATATATATATATATATATATATTTAAATAAATAAATAAATACATAAATAAATAAATAAATATATTTATCCTACTAGTTCTTTTCCCTGGAGAATCTCAACTGATACTTATTTGGTTTTGAAAGCTCAGTGAAAATAATGGCTAAAACATTGAGTATTTACAATGTGACCAGCAACATATGGGGGAGGGTAAAGTGATGAGTTGCAATTCAGGCTGTGGTAGTTATAAAATACGTCCACAAATGGCTTGATACTTCTCTCTTCCAAAGGCAGAGCTGATTCTCCACACTATACTTAGCAACTCAGATAAAATCTGGTGAAGTGACAGTATTAGACTTTGGAGTCATTAAATGTATTGTGGCTTCCTCCTTGCTTTCACTCTTGTATCAGTCACTTTAGGCTAAGCCAACTGCCATGCATGAAGACACTTAATAAGCACCTCTATAGTGAGGGCAAAAGCTGGAAAGGTTTTGCTAGAATGTTTGTGAAAGCTTGGAAGGTCTTGAAGAAACTGTCAGATGTGTATTTGCAGGAAAATAAGGTGAATGTTATTGGAAATTAGGGATGAAAGGATTCCTTGTTCAGTAATAACAGGAGGTTTGGCCATATAGTCACCTGCAGTAATGTGGGATGTAGAGAAATATCCAATGAAATGGATTGTATGTTTGAGACTTTCCAATAGAAAGTTAGAGGGTCTGCTTGGTTTTCTCTTGCTGCTTTATAGCAAAATATGAGGGGAGAGAGGAGCAAAAGGAAAGGCTGTTTAGCAAAAAGGAGTTGGAACTTATGGTTTCTGAAGATTCCCAGCCTTTCCCAATGGCAAATAAAACTACAATTAAGGAATGACTTCTGAGCAAAAATCATTCCAGGCACTTTTGGAAAATTGTGTTCTGATGGTAAAACCAAGGGTAGTTAACTATAAAATCCTTCATTAAAATCTCAGAAAGATCTAAGACATTGCCTCAGAAAATAAACATTGGTTTTTCAAAGATCCTTCAGGGGAGTCTCAGCAGAAACTGTGTGTGGAAAAGGCTGCAGCTTGTGTCTAATGGAATGAACTTCAGTAAGATTCACATGAGAACCAGTATGTTTTTTAAGAGCATTGCATTGGTGGAAATACCACCAGCTTGGTCTCAAATGCAGAGAGACCTCACAAAATGAAAAGGCCTTTGGACCCCCAAAATTCTGGTGTCAGGACTCACACTCAGAACACTGTGCAGCTCTAAACACGGCCTGCCTCTCCTTGGAAAGGAATGATAATTCAAAGGTTGGAAGCAAGAGCCCAGAGGATAGTTATTTCTTGATTAAACTTCTAATCAAGGAACTTCTAATATTTTCCTGGACAGATTTTAGAATTTCTATAGGCCAGTGATTCCCTTTTGACTTAATTCCTCCCCACCCCCCCCCCCTTTTTTTTTAAGATTTTATTTATTTATTCATGAGAGACACAGAGAGGCAGAGACACAGGCAGAGGGAGAAGCAGGTTCCATGCAGGGAACCCAACGTCCCGAGTCTGCAGGATCACGCCTTGGGCCAAAGGTGGGGCCAAGCTGCTGAGCCCCCCGGGCTGCCCATTTCCTCCCTTTTTGAACAAGAATATCTAGAGTGCTTATGCTGTGCCTACTACATGTGTGTACTTTGGGAATGTATGGGACAGATAACTTGTCTCTTTGATTCATAAGTCTTCTAACTGTGAGAAACTGTATTCTAGGAACTATCCTTAAAGAACCACATCTGGTTGGCTCAGTGGTTGAGCATCTGCCTTCGGCTCGGGGCGTGGTCCTGGGTCCTGGGATTGAGTCCCACATCAGGCTTTCCACAGGGAGCCTGCTTCTCTCTCTGCCTATGACTCTGCCTCTCCCTGTATCTCTCATGAATAAACACATAAATCTTAAAAAAAAAAAAATAAAGAACCACATCTGAGAAGGCTGAATAAGGATTTGACTTAGATGCCAACATCTTGGATTTCAAGCTGAAGTTGGAAAAGGATGAGACTTTTCTTTCTTTGTTTTTTGTTTGGGTTTGTTTTTGTTTTCATTTTTGTTTTGTAGGGTATGAGTTTAGTTTACACATGAAAGGAGTGTAAGTTAACTTGTGGTCAGAGGGTGGACTGTGGTGGTTTTAAGATATGTCCACAAAATTTTTGATATTTCTCAGCTGAAAAGGAAGTCTTAACTCCTTTCTCGTTGAGTGTGGGCTGTACTTCAGGACTCTAACTAAATAGTATGTGATAGCTGTGACAGTGCTAGGCTTAGGAGACTAGGTTATAAAAACGGTTGTGGCTTCCCCCTTGCTTTGTTTTGGGAGAACTAGCTGCCATGGCATGAGGACACTCAAGCAGTCTTATGGAGAGATTTATAGCATGAGGAGCTGAGTCTTTTTGATAAAAGCCAGGCAAGAACTGAGACCTCCAGCTGACATTTATGTGAATGAGCCTTCTGAGGAAGTAGATGCTCCAACCCCAGGCAAACTGCAGATGACAGCAGCCCAAATGGCAATCTCATGAGAGATTTCAAGCCAGAACCATCCAGTTCAGCCTCTGCCAGATTCCTGACCCATAGAAACTATGTGAGATAGGTGTTTACTCTTGTTTTAAACTGCTAAGTAATCTGTTGTGAAGCAATAGATAACAAACAAGTAGGCATAGTGGGCATCATTAATAAAAGTTATGTTTGCATAAAAATAATCATTTAGTTAGTTCTTAGGCAACTCATATTTACCTTTCCTGTAATGTAATGTTTGAAACTCTAATGGTCAAAGGCTGGGTTTGTAAAGACAAGCATCTCCTACTATATTCAAATGAAGTCTCACTGGACATACACAGTATCTTTTAATGCTTCATTGAATGTACAGTTTGTGTGCTTCCAAATATTTTGGCAGGTACTTCATGACTGTTCCTTTGAATTTTACCATTTGTCTCCACTTACTTCAAAACAGTATTCAAGCTGATGTTTGAAATGTTGAAAGAAATAGAAGCCAGGTTCATTCATAAATCTGAGTGTAACCTATATGTTACAGGAAAAAATGTTGGAGGAATTGGTAGAGACTTTCCTCTCTTCTGTTTTCAAGGACTGCATACCTAGAAGTTAAAATTTTATAATTTTATACAGCTCAGTGGAAGAGTCCTTTCTAAATATAAAATTACCCCCCGCCCCATTGTCACTGGACTTAGGAATGAGGAGACTATCCAAAGTATTTCTTGATTATGTAGTTAAGTATGTCTTAATAAGAGCTCAAATCCATTAAGTGCTTTTATATATTTATCGCCTTAATTTTATATCATAGTTTAAAAATCTTAGAATAATTTGACAGGGAAATACTTGAAAATTAAAAAATATATTAATTTTTACATAAAGGTAATCACTTATAAGCGTATCATCAGCAATGAAACTGCTTCTTGCTAACATTTATTAGCATCACTGTGTTGTCTTATCTTTAATAAGAAAGTCATACTAACAAATGAAGCAGCTATATCTTGACAAATATTTGTTACTTCAGGTCATAGTTTTATCAACAGTAATTATATTTTTTTAAAAATCAAAATGTCTAATAATACCCTTTTTCCCCTCAGGGAATTGCTCCAAAGCTGGAATTTTCTACAACCTCAGTGATTACTGAATGTCTGATAAGTTCAAGGAAGTGCCGCACTCAGGTTGAAATCATTTATTTAAAGTTTTTAATAGTTTACCTTATTTGTTCATACTTATGGGCATTGGGCAAGAATTATTCTTTTATTTTGGCTGCAACTCTTTTCACTTTTTCAGGTCAATCTTTAGTAAGCAAAACAATTATCAGATATTTAGCAGTTTGGTTGCATCTTAAAAATGAGAGCGAAGAGTTTGGTACACATGATAGATGGTGCCATGATATTATTATTTTATGACTTCATGGGCCTTTTTTTTTAATGCAAAGAAATCTGTCCTCCAGAAAGATGTTGAGATCAAGAAGACCCACGGAGAACTAGATTGGAGGCTTCTATAAATCTTATAGAAGTTACAGGTGACTGCAGGAAGTTCAAAGGATAACTTCTGGCAAATGTGACCAGAGATTCTCATGTGGGAATATTGATGTTAAATGAATGTGGTTTCTTGAGTGTCTCTAATTCCTTAAATGACTCTTGCTCAGTTTGGTGGCCATACTGATGCTGTCAGACCAAGGGAACCTTGGACGCTCCAACCTAAGTACCTTCAATATTTGTAAAAACTGTCTTTAGTAAACTGAGATATCTGGACCTGATATTTCATTCTGGTTTAACTTTTTACTGAGTCACCAGGATTATCTTACTGCCTTGTCCACAAGTTATCTAATAATGTCTAGTCATCACTTATATCTAGTTGCATTATGATCAGGTAACAATGACTAGTCTGTGATGAAGAGCCAGTATCCATATAAAGCCCAGCGGACCCAAACAAGGCAGGACTGGACCTATGATGGAAAGAGTGAAGAGTTAGTTTACTGCATTCTCAGTTTCACAGTAAATTTGCTGAGGATGGTAACTGTGACATAAGCTAAGAAAGGTAAAGCATGGTTATATAAGATTATCAAAAGATATATCTTATATATCTTATTTTGTTTAGCAAGATACATAGTATACCAATTTGTCTATAATTATTTATCTTTGAAATGAGAGCTGAAATGCAGCTATGAGAGATCTAACAGCCTGTCCTTGCCAAATGCAAAGGTATTACTGACTTGTTTTGAGACATGCACTGTACATATTTATAAATTGTTAAAAATATTTTACGTGGACTCAGACAACATTTTTCTCTCCTCATTGGGGTATGCTCTTCTGGTGATTGGGTAGAAAAGTCTTTTTTTTTTTTTTTTGTATGAAGTATGGCATATGCACAGAAAAGTACTCTAAGTATATAGCTCAGTGGAAGAGTCCTTTCTAAATGTTAAATTACCCCCCCCATTGTCATTGGACTTAAACTAACATTTTCCCCTATAAACTTTTGAGAAGGCTCATTTCTTTTTTTTTTTTTTCAACTTGCTATTTCAGTGTTTGTCATTTGTTCTTTATTAAACAGATGTAAGAAAATAGGATAGGTTTTGGCGTCAGTGTTTAAGAAAAAATACTTCAGAATCAGATCTGGGTTCAAGTTCCTCATAATTCTGCTTTAAGGATGAAATTGGAGAATAGGTAATGTGTCTGGCACATAGCATATAATTAATGAATTTGACAGCTATTAACTAAGCTTTCTTTTTTTTAAGATAATTAGGAGAGAAGACAGTACTTAAAACAAGATAGAAAACATTATCTGGCACAACAGAGTATACACTTACACATTAAAATTTTAAATGTCAACAGACAGAATTTTCATCTTATTTGACCTTATTTGAGAATGTGATACATCTGCTTTTTTAATAGTATTAGTTACAATTAAAATTTTAATGGCTGTAAAGCAGCATTTTCAGATTCAAACATAAGAATAAGACAAACCATTTTGATATTTAAAAGAGGAATGAATGAGAGAAACTATAAAATTATTTAAGTTCACAATTACTTATAATGATCTTTATTCCTTTTGACACACAATTTTCAAATTGATGTTTTGTTACCAATTGGATAGATTGAAAAAATTGAGCATATTAATGTGATTTTCTGAAAGAAAACTAGTTTTCTACTTTTAATCTAGTAAAGGTAGATTAGTTAAGTATCAGTAGTAGTTTTATTCTTTTGTATGCTCTATCGGGTAGTTTTTGCTGTGTAAAAAGCAACACTAACTTAGTGGCTTAAAATAAAACATTTCTCACAGTTCTATGGATTGGTTGGGGGTTTCTTTTGGTTTGAACTGGTGAGGCCAGGGCTGAATGATCTAGTATGGCTTCACTCATGTCTGGCAGTTGGCTGAATTTTTGGTTTGGAAGGGACTTTATATTTCTGGTAATTGGTTTGATTTTAGCTGCAGCAGTGGCCACAAGACTGTCATCATCTAGTAGGCTAATTTTGACTCATTCACATGGAGTCAGGAAGATTTTCAAAAAGGAGTAAAAGACTTTTCAAGTCTGTGTCACATGCTATGTTAACAGCATGTAACAGCCACTATTTTTAAGTTTTACTGGGCAGTATCAGGCTGCATTAAGGATTGAGTAGAGTTAGCATGTATCTGTAGTTGACATACCACAGTTTATAACTTACTCTAGTAGTATTCAACATTCAAAAACTCCAATGAAGAAGATGAAGTTAGTTATTTTAGGTTTGGTATAATCAGAGATCAGTGAGGAGGAACTTTACAGCATTGCTGAAATGGACAATAATGGAGTTCATCTGGGTCTGGAGGTAAGAGATACTAAAAATGTATGAATGTCTGAGCAAAAGAGCTCCAGAGACTGAGAAGGTGAGGAAGGTAAGTAGCAGATGGAGTGAGAATAAAAGAAGTAGAATGAGGAAAAATAGTTTTGGTCAGCAAGGGATTTTCAGAGTTGAGATACAATAGATCTGCATAAAAAAAAAAACAATAGATCTGCATAATGATGAAATCTAAGATGAGGTAGAAAAAGGTAATTAAAGCTGAGTCTAAGATTCTGGAAAGTTTCACTGCTTTGAACATGTATTCAACCTCAAAGGTGAGCTAACATTCCTGCTTCTGTGCATCAGTGTGGTGTCATAGAGTTGGATGAAGTGTGATAAGGTAGAAAAATTCTGAATTACTGGTTGAAGTCATTGAACAAGGTGGGAGAAGGGCTGGGAACACATCCGCAGCTGTAGAGGAAAAATGAGGAAATAATCTGATGCTGCAGGTTTGTATGATTTCATGGACTTATTTTTCCAATTGGAAAATATTATTTTTTCCTGTTTATCTACTTCCAAAAAATATTTGACTTTTACCTTCTATATCACGTTTATGTTTTATTTACTTAGAATAGATATCCTTAGTGAGGGAAGGAGAGGTTGGGCGAACAGGGAAGTAGGATTGGTAGTTTTTAATTGATTAAAGTTAGGAATACAAAGATTCTCAACTGCCCATTTTCTTTAATACTGAAACCTTATAATTTTAGATAATGAGTCAAGAGTAATTGTAATCTAAATTTTAAGGTACTTATAAGGCAGAGACTAAATGTTACCCTAATAATATAAAAATGTTTATAAATGTAACATTTGTTTTTTTAAATTTTAGACTGCTAATCAATTATACTAGTAGAGTACTAGTCATTAAAATCTATATGTGTCTTTTATGTCTTTTTACTTTTATAAAAATATGGAATCAGAATTAAGATGATATGACTATTGGTCACAGAATAATAAAGTTTTAGTTTGGAGGAGATCTTAAATTCTAATCACTTTGTATAATCCAAATAATACATTTCATGAAAATGTGTATAAAGCTGTTTTTCAGATGTTCACAGTGTACATGTGCATGTAATCACAGCAGCATAAATGAAACTTATTTTAATCATTTTCTCCATAAAGATTTCATAAGCAACTATTTAGCCATGTGTATTTGTAACATTACTAAAGAGAGCTTGGGTCACATGGGTGGCTCAGTTGGTTAAGCTCCAACTCCTGATTTCAGCTCAGGTCGTGATCTCTGGGTCCTGGGATTGAACCCCATGTTGAGCTCTGTGTAAAGTCTGCTTAAGTTCCTGTCTGTCTTCCTCTGCCCTCCCCAATCTCTTCACTCTCTCTAAAAACAAAAGAGAGAGCCTTCTTAAATTATATAGCCAATTACTTGGATACTTAATTACAAATGATAAACCAATGTTTACATTAATTATTTAGTACGCTGAAAACTAATTTTTTCTGACCTTGGTTCTTAGATTTTTCATATGATTTAATATTCGGCTTTTATTTTCAGAAGTACTTGTTAGACTTAAGAATACCATATACTTGATTAACTACTAGACAAAGAGTAATCTTTATCTAGCATAGATAGAAAAGAGTAATCTTTGTCTAGCATAGATAGAAAAGACTAATCTAGTTGGCTTTCATAGATTATATGTGCCTTAGATTAATTTTTAAAGTTTTTTCTACTTGTAATTTATAGATAGATCTATATATATCTCTACATATATCTTCTGCCCAAGTTAATTTTTATTTTTTATGTTTAGGATAAATTTATTTACCATACGGCTCCAGTTGAAAAATCACACGGCAGACTGCAAAGCAGAACATCGAGATCACAAAAGAAAAAATCCAAGTCACCTGAGAGAAATAAATATTGCATAAATGCAAAAAACTACGAACAGCCTACAATTTCTTCAAAATCACACTCTCCATCTCCCTACACAAAAAGACGCATGTGTGAGCTATCTGAAGACACCAGGCGGCGGCTGGCCCATTTAAATCTGGGACCCTATGAATTCAAAAAAGAAACAGATAAACCTCCATTTGTGATTAGACATGTATGTGTTCTTTTAAACATATCCATTTCAAACCGATCTAATCTGTTCTTTCACTAAAATATTATTCTGAAACTTCTTTCAACTTCTGGCTTTTATTAATAATATTCTTTCTTGAACTGTTAGCCCAGCAATCTAAACTGGAAAATTAACTTAGAGTAAAAGAACATTCTTTTGTCAGTCTTTAAACCTGACAGAGATCAAGTTCCTTTATGACTGCCATGTTAAATCCTTTAAGTACCCATTTCCTTTCTTCGTATACACTGGACAGTGTAATAACTCTACAAATTGAACTTAGATATAATTAACATTAGTACTAAAATGGCAGAGTAGGGTTTTAAAAGAAGACCAACTTTCTTTATAAAAAGGAAGACTCCCTTTTTCTAGCCTTTTAAAAAATTAAAATGGAAAGTTAAGTTTCCTTTGATATTATATCCCTTGGGTAAACCTTATATAATGGATCTTTGAAGCAAATCATTATTTGATGGGGATGGGAAGGCCTTTAAAAGTGAAGAGAGTTAACTTAGGGTAGCATAGTTCTAATATTCCCAAACAGAAGACTGCTTTTGAAATGGTTTAAGCTTAGAGCTTGTGTTCATGTGATAGGTAGACTTTGGCTAATTTTAAGGGTCTATAATATTTCAGGATTTTTAATAAAGGACTTAGAAATGCTCATAGTTTCTTAAATTTTTGTAAAGAATTTTTATCTTAGAAGCATTTCTTTAACAAA
Organism: Canis lupus familiaris; assembly: GCF_011100685.1. Lineage (NCBI taxonomy): Eukaryota > Metazoa > Chordata > Mammalia > Carnivora > Canidae > Canis > Canis lupus. Next base: position 12,620,937 of record NC_049236.1, read on the forward strand.
AGCTGGCAAATTAATAAAAAATTACTTATAAATACCTATAATAATAAGTGTTAATATTTAAGTGCTTACAGAAGTAAAACAACTTTTGAGTTTATCTATAAAGTTATTTCTTTTTTTTTTTATAAAGTTATTTCTGACTTTTTTTTCTTTGCTTGAATTTATTTATTTTTTATTTTTTTTAGATTTATTTTTTATTGGTGTTCAGTTTACTAACATACAGAATAACCCCCAGTGCCCGTCACCCATTCACTCCCACCCCCCGCCCTCCTTCCCTTCTACCACCCCTAGTTCGTTTCTCAGAGTTAGCAGTCTTTACGTTCTGTCTCCCTTTCTGATATTTCCCACACATTTCTTCTCCCTTCCCTTATATTTCCCTTTCACTATTATTTATATTCCCCAAATGAATGAGAATATATAATGTTTGTCCTTCTCCGACTGACTTCACTCAGCATAATACCCTCCAGTTCCATTCACGTTGAAGCAAATGGTGGGTATTTGTCATTTCTAATAGCTGAGTAATATTCCGTTGTATACATAAACCACATCTTTATCCATTCATCTTTCGTTGGACACCGAGGCTCCTTCCACAGTTTGGCTATCGTGGCCATTGCTGCTAGAAACATCGGGGTGCAGGTGTCCTGGCGTTTCATTGCATTTGTATCTTTGGGGTAAATCCCCAACAGTGCAATTGCTGGGTCGTAGGGCAGGTATATTTTTAACTGTTTGAGGAACCTCCACACAGTTTTCCAGAGTGGCTGCACCAGTTCACATTCCCACCAACAGTGTAAGAGGGTTCCCTTTTCTCCGCATCCTCTCCAACATTTGTTGTTTCCTGCCTTGCTAATGTTCCCCATTCTCACTGGTGTGAGGTGGGATCTCATTGTGGTTTTGATTTGTATTTCCCTGATGGCAAGTGATGCAGAGCATTTTCTCATATGCATGCTGTGAGATTTCTGTTCATGTCTTTTGCCCATTTCATGATTGGATTGTTTGTTTCTTTGGTGTTGAGTTTAATAAGTTCTTTATAGATCTTGTATTTCTGACTTTAATGTCTAATTCATTTTTCTAAATTCTAATATGTAAATATAAATGTAAACGTGTAAAGATGCTCCTTAGATAGTTCAGTTTTTTTTTTTTTAAGATTTTATTTATTTATTCATGAGAGAAGCAGAGGCATAGGCAGAGGGAGAAGCAGACTTCCTGTGGGAAGCCTGATGCGGGACTTGATCCCAGGACCCCAGGATCATGACCTGAGCCGAAGGCAGTGGCTCAACCACTGAGCCACCCAGGCATCCCACTTCTTGGATAGACTGATGGGTTTTTGAAAATATACCATCTGAAAATTCAGATTTTTTGTGTGATATTTTTTAATTTTAAATGTAATTACATTTAAGCAACATTTTATTCCAGTTTTATATTTTGACTATGAATCCTTTATTCTTTAGCCTTAAGTAACAAAATTTTTTATTGTAAAAAGAAAACTTATAATAGGTACTTTTCAATGATAATGTTTTATTGAGATTATTGTGATTATATTTGTTTTATTTCTATAGAATTTATTTATGGGTACTGGCCACATTTTTTTGTTGTTGGAATAATAGCCAGATAAGATTTACTGTTTGATGTTTGATGGCAGTTTCAGAAACCTTTCAATTTATAACTGGTCATAGTTGTAAACTAAGTTGAAAAGAAAGGATATATTAAATTTTAATCTGAAGGAATAGTAGCATTTTAATTAAAATGCCTATGTGCAGAATAACCAGTAATAGTCTGTGGGAGTTAGCCACACACACAAAAAAATTGTGGAAGGAAATAACTTCTCTTCAAATGCTCATTAAATTACTGTTTTTCACACAGGTGTTCAAAGTGGAATTAATTCTAATACTGCTGGGTGTAGACCTTAATGTTTTCACTGAAGAGATTTCCTTTACAGCTTTCCAATGAACAGAAAAAATGCATATGTCTAAGCCTCCAGTTATATTATATATGCTTATATTATGGTATAGGAAACTGAATTTTTCCAATTGTATTTGCATAGAGATATCATTTCTTCCCCTGTAGCCATTCACAATTTCAAAAGTACTTGATAAACAAAATTTTAATTTCACAGGCACCTGTTAAGTGTCCAACTCTTGATTTCAACTCAGGTCATGATCTCAAGGTTGTGAGATGGAGCCCTACATCAGGCTTCATGCTGGACATGGAGTCTCTTTAAGATTCTCTCTCCCCCACCTCCCCTTCCCCTTGGCGGCACACATGCTCTCTCAAGAAAAATAATTTTATATATGCATATGTAAAAAGTTAATAATACTTTTATTTTTTAAAAAATATTTTGTTTATTTTTGAGAGACACAGAGAAAGGCAGAGACAAAGGCAGACAGAGAAGCGGCCTCCTCACAGAGAGCCTTTCTTGGGACTCAGTCCCCAACCCGGGATCATGACCTCAGCCAAGGGCAGATGTTCAACCATTGAGCCACCCAGGTGTCCCAAAAGTTAGTACTTTTAGGAAAGACATTCTAGTTTTACATGCATCATGTGAAAAAGTCTTAAGGTAGTAAAGAGCAGTTTCAAGAAACCAACCAGCATGCTCCCAAGCAAACTGGCACTATCATCCCAGAAAAGTTAAACAGAATTATTTTCTTTTTCGTTCATACAGAATAGGATCTTTTTTTTCTATTGCAGTAAAATACTCATAAAATGCAACACTTCAACCATTTCAAAGTATATAATTCAATGGCAGTAAGTATATATTGTGCAACTGTCACAACTGTCTAGTTCCAGAACTTTTTCATCATCCTGAAACCCTGTATTCATTAAGCATTCATTCAGCATTTCTCCCTTTCTTCAGCCCCTGGTATGGATATGTACCACAGTTTGTTCATGTGTTCATCTGTTGATGGACATTGAGCTGTGTTCACCTTCTGGTGTGTGACTAGTGCTGCTATGAACATTCAAACACAAGTTTCCATTTGAGTACCTGTTTTAATGCCTAACTGCCTAATACCTAAGAGTGGAATTGCTGGGTATGTCTGTGTTTAACTTTTGAGGAATTATCAAACTGTTTTCCACAGAGGCTGTACCATTTTGCATTCTCTTCAGCAATGTATGAGGGCTTTACTTTATCTACATTCTTGCTAATACTATTTTGCTTTGTTTTCTTTTTATTATAGACCTCCAAGGGGTGTGGAGTGGTCTCTCATTATGGCTTTTTTTTTTCCTATTATGGTTTTAATTCACATTTTCCTTAAAAGTAATGATGTTGAGCATCGTTTTATGTGCCCTTTAGCCATTTGTATATTTTCTTTGGAGTAATGTTCATTCAAGTTCTTTGTCTATTTTTAATTGGATTTTCTTTGTCTGATATTTACTTGTAAGTTTTCTTTCTATATTTAGGATTCTAAATCTTTATCAGGTATGATTTGTAAATATTTTCTCATTGTATGGCTTCTTTTTTCACTCTCCTTATTTTAAAGCTTAATTTTTTAAAAATTGTGGTAAAATATACACAATATAAAATTTACCATTTTAACCATTTATAGTTTAGTGGCATTAATAAGCACATTCACATCATGAAGTGTAGTATCTCTCACCGTGATTTTGAATTATATTTCCCTAATGATTAGTGATATTGAATATTTTTGTGCTTATTTGTCATTTGCATATCTGTTGGAGAAATGTGTACTTAAGTTCTTTACCCACTTTTTGAGAGAGTTTTTTTTTTCCTGAGTTGTAGGAGTTTCTTTATATATTTGGGATATCAGTGCCTTGTCAGATAATTATTTGCAAATATATATTTTTATTAAATGGTTTGCTTTTCACTTTCTTAATAGTGTCCTTTTTTGTACAAAATGTTTAATTTTGATCAATGGAGGTATCTTTTTTTACAGTTTATAACACTGACTTTTTTTCTTTTTCATTAGAAAACATGCTTAAAAAAAAAAGAAAACATGCTTGACTATAATAATCTGTGAGCTATAAAGCATTCGGCATGCTGGGCTCTGAACATAGCCAAGTAAAGACACTGTTAGAATTCAGTATCTGTTCAAGTAGCAAATCCTAAACTTGCTTTTTAAAATGTAGCAAAATAGATTCCCCTTTTTGTAGCTTTTTTAATGGAAAACCAACTGGGCAATAGGGTAACAGACATTTCAACTACATTTATAATTTGAAATTATAAATTTCAAATTTATAATAAAAAATTTCTGGAGTTTAATTTCAATTTTGTTTAAACATGAACAGTAAAATACTCAACTAAGCTCTGGCTTCTGAACGTGCCTGAGCCACACAGGCCTTGTCATGCCAACCTGATGACTACAGTCTATGTACTTGAGTTGATTTTCTGGTACCATGAGACTAAAAAGAAAATTTAAGTTCTTTAAATCCTTCATCTTCTAGGTCGACCCCCCAAGTCCCAGGGCTGATGCTTTATTTGGATCTTCTGGCAGAGACTGTGAAAGAGATGGATGGTCCAGGATGCACAATGGTAAGTTAAAAGTTGTCTCTCTTCATTGCTTTAGTTGCCTTGGCTACAATCAAGGCTTTCACTTGGCATTAATGAACCAAAATAGATTCTTTGCTATATTACTGGTAAATAAGGCATAGAGCTACTTTTTAAGACTCATGGGATGCCCATATAAGTACTCTCTAAAAATAATAAAATTTCTATGTAGCCATAAACTAATCTCCCTCTTTGAGATTCAAAATACATAGTAGCATATTAAAGACTGATACCTTCTCGTGAAGAAAACAACTTGATTTTGTTTTGCTCAATGATTTCTAAATTTCTTTGACGATGGAACCATACTCCTTAGTTTGTGGAATAGGCTTTGGGAAACACCATAATAAAAAGAGTTTAAGGTTACAGGTTTTGGACATACATTTACACATGTATTTGAGTACTTTCTTTGTCACTTATTCATAAATTGAGCATTCTTTTTTTTTAAGATTTCATTTATTTATTCATGAGAGACACAGAGAGAGACAGAGTGAGGCAGAGGCACAGGCAGAGGGAGAAGCAGGCTCCTTGCAGGAGCCCGACGTGGGACTCGATCCTGGGTCTCCAGGGTCACACCCTGGGCTGAAGGCAGCACTAAACCGCTCAGCCACCCGGGCTGCCCTAAGTTGAGCATTCTTAAATCATTTTAACTATTTTGATAGTATATTGCAGAATGAAGATGATATGGTAAATATGGCCATGTAAAATACCCTAGCACATAGGTCTTAATATCAGCAGTTAATACTTATATTTCTTTTTTTTTAATACTTATATTTCTGAAAAAATAGTGTCCTTTAAGTTTAGTTTACAGAAATCTTTCTTTTTATCATAGTCCCTGGCTCTAATGATTAGTTATTTTTTCAGTTCAATCTGGAGATGACTTTTATGAAGATTAAATAGTATTGTTTGACGTTAGGGATATTTGAGTGTTAATATCTATAGTCATTGGTTAGTTTGGCAAGTATTCCCCAGCAGCCTTTAAGTTAATTCACTACACACTGGGAAAGGCATAGAAGAAGAAAAATGAGAGAGTGAAAAAAAATACAATCATAACATGTAGTGGGCTCCATCTCTTTTTGTTTCTAAACTGTAATCTGTAATCTCTCTCTCTCTTTTAATGGGGAAATGAAACATTCTTCTCTGAGAACATGCAGAATTTGTGCTCATTTATTTTGCTTTTTTAGCATTAGCAGGGAGATAGATGTGGTAATCAATAAGTCTTTTATAACACAATAGCAAATTATATGAAATTAGGAACAGATGTTATACGCTGTTTCCCTGCTTGGAAGAAATTTATGGACGCGGGAAATAAGCTTTAAGAACAAGAAAATTGAAAATAACTTCAATATAGATGTTTCTTTGGAAGATGTTTTTGGGATGAACGGAAGTGTCTGATTTCTCTTGATGATTATTATACATTTACGAGCAGAACTGTTTATTTGCTGTTCCCTCTTTCTCTATCTCCTCCCCCACCTCCAACTCTGTATGTATGTTTGTGTATAAACTTTTTTTTTTTTTTTTGACAAGGACATTGCTATTGGACAGAATTGTGTCCCTCCAAAATCCTTATGTTGAAGCTCTAACGTAAAATGTGGTAGTATTTGGAAATGGGGCCTTTGGAAGGTAATTAGGTTTAGATAAGATTAGAGGGTGGGGCCCTCATGATAGGATCAGTGCCCTTAAGAGAAGAGAAACCAGAGATCTTGCTTTCTGTCTCTGCCTTGTGAGGACACAAGCAGAAGGTAGCCATCTTCAAACCAGAACTAGACCCCTCCCCACAACCTGCCTGCACTGGATTTCAGACTTCCAGCCTCCAGAACTGTGAGAAATAAATGTCTGGTGTATATGCCCCCCAGTCTATATGATATTTTTTTATGCAGCCAGAGACTAATGTAGATATTATGTGATATAATTATGAAAAGCAGGAAATTGACAATGATGTAATAATAATAACTAATCTATAGACCTAACTCTTAACTTTGCTGCTTGTCCTCATAATATCTTTATAGTAAAAGAAATTCCACATAATGCATGGCCTTCGGTTACCGTGTCTCTTCAGTTTTCCTTAGAATGCTCAGTTCCTTAAACTTTCTTTGTGTTTAACATTAATAATTTTGAAGAGTACAGGCCAGTTATTTGGTAGAATGTCCCTCAATTTGGGTTTATTTAATTTTTTTTCCCCTCATGATTAGATTTAGATGATTCATTTCCACCCCCTCTCCCCTCCAGAATACAACAAATGTGATGTTTACTCTCAGTGCAACATGTCAGGAGTATGTGATACTGCTTTGTTACTGGTGATATTCATTTGCTCACTTAATTAAGATGGGGTCTGCTAGGCTTCTCCATCGTAAAAATGCTATTTCTTCCCTTTGTAATTAATAAGGAGATACTTTGAGACTATTATATCCCGTTACTCCTTCACTTTGACCCCTTTAGCATACACACATTGATGATTCTTGCTTGAAACAATTTATTACTGTTTTCTAAGTAGTGATTTTTTTAAATTCCATTATTCTTTGTACATTTATTACTTTCTTTTCCATCTCATTTCTGTACTTTGAATGTCCTTGTTCTTTTAACTACCTTTTATTTTTCCTGTCTAGCAATTGGATGGTTGTGTTTTGGGGTCTCATCAACTATTGAAATACATATGGGAATTTCTAATAGAATCTCTTATGAGGACGGCCCGGGTGGCTCAGCGGTTTAGCGCCGCCTTCAGCCTGGGGTGTGATCCTGGAGACCCAGGATCGAGTCTCACATCAGGCTCCTTGTATGGAGCCTGCTTCTCCCTCTGCCTGTGTCTCTACCTCTCTTTCTCATGAATAAATAAATAAATAATCTAAAAAAAAAAAGAATCTCTTATGATAGTGAATTTTCACTAGTGATTATTTTACTTAATTAGAAATTCTTAAAACTTTTCTTGCCAAATTATCTTGCCTAAAAATTCTTCAGTTTTTATAGGATATCATTTCATCACTATTGACTATTTTAGTCATCATTATAATTGCATGAGGATGAATTTAACTATATTTGATCAAGAAAAATGATAGAGGCCTGGACAGGCTGAGTGTCTTGTTGGAGAGTTACAGAACATCCCTGGTCAGTCTGGGGTCCTACGCTTCCTGGGCCAACCTCCTTACCTTCACCAACCTCCTCCTACTTTCTCTACTTCCACTTAGGTATATTTTTTTAAGATAAATTTTTCTTTTTTTTTTTCTTTTTTTTTTTTAAGATAAATTTTTCAAGTACAATTTCTTTATCTGGAATTTCCATAGTGTATCATTCCAATTGTAATATGTGTAGTCCTTTTAAAGAGATCCAGCATGTCTTCTGCTACAAGAATGTTTGTAAGCTTTAGCCAACTATTGGTGTTTTTGAGGAGAAAATTGAGGTTATCATCTGGGCCCCTTTTTATTTCCTTAGAATATGAAAAGATGTTAGATTCTGTTTCCCTCTTCAGGAAACTTCCTTATTCCCTTCATTTGAAGATTCTTTTATGAGCTTCCACTAATCTCTTTGGTGGTTGTTTGTAAAGTAAAATAAGTTGGAAATTACGTTCCAAATCCTCATATGTCATAACTTGAGTAGAGAGCAATAAATAGCAACATTAAACTCTTCTGAGTAAAATAGCATAGTCATCATAAATATATTTGTTAGTAAAATATTTTGTTTCAGCTTTTATTTAAATGTATGCTTCCTCATCTCATGAGGCAGTGAGCAGCAGAGCTATGTCATTTTTAGGAATTCATCTTTTAGTTTCTTCATTTCTTTATTATTTATTAAACATTCTTAAGAATTTTAGTAACTTATAATTTATATATCATAAATTTCACCTGCTTTGTGTACACAACTGAAGGATTTTAAATAAATTTGCACAGTTGTAAAATCACCACAATCCATTCTTAGAGTATTTTTATCATCCGAAAGAGTTTCCTCATACTCATTTGCAGTAAATCTGTATTCCCACCCTGAGCCCCTATATTATTTCCACTTTTTGGCCATTATAAATGATGTTACTTTGAGCATTTGCATTGAAGTCTTCGCATAGATACATGTTTTTATTTCTTATGAATAGATAGGTAGGAGTGAATTGTTAGTTCATATGGTAAATTTATGTTTGACTTTTTAAGAAATTGCCACTGTTTTCCAACATGGCTGTACCATTTTACAATTTCCACCAGCAGTATATAATGGTCTAGTTTTTCCACATCTTTGACAGCACTTGTTGTTGCCTTTATTTTTTTTTAATGGTAAAGCCACTTTATTATTATTATTTTTTAAGATTTTATTTATTTATTTATGAGAGATACAGGGACGGGGGGCACAGAGGGAGAGAGAACGGCAGAGACACAGGCAGAGGGAGAAGCAGGCTCCATGCAGGGAGCCTGATTTGGGACTCGATCTCGGGTCTCCAGGATCACGCCCTGGGCTGAAGGCAGATGCTTAACCGCTGAGGCACCCAGGCGTGCCTTGTTGTTGCCTTTATTTTAACCATTCTAGTGAGTAAGCAGTCCTGTCTCACTGTAATTTTATTTTAATTTACATCTGAGTAATGGCATTGAATGTTTTTTCATGTACTTATTAGACATTAATTTATACTTTTTCTTGATCATCACTCTTCCAGTCACTGATAGGTGTGCTATTTGCTAGACTTCAGACAATAATAAAATAGTGAGGGGGAAAGTCGGAGACTTTTGCTGCTGAGACTTCAGACAGTGATAGAAATAAAAAAGAAGAAAACATCAGAAGTCAAGAGTAAATAGTTTCTGGTGAAGGTATCATAAATGAGCAAGAGATAGGAAACATCTAGAAAACACATGTTATATGTCTTTCCTTTTTAGAAGGTAGGATCTCCTGAGAGATACTCAACTGTGGTTTTATTTTATAAAGCTGGATATCTTAGCTTTGCTTCCAGTTATAGGGACTGGCATATAGCAAACACGTGGCTGAATGGCCCATAAATTCACAGGAGAACAGAGGCCAGCCTTACAATGTTATGTGTATATTAGGATAACAATAGGGCAAATACTGATAAAGGAGTCCAGGGGTATGCTCTTTGAAGGTTCATAGGTACACACATTTATCAGCAGGGATGCTTTGCACTCACTACCAGAATGGGGTTCAATTTCTTGAAATTATGAAAAAAAGAAAATGGTAGTACCCTTTGAGGTAGGGTACTATAAAGTTTGCCAAAGTAGGGATTGACTGATAGGGAACACATATTGGCTATAATCATCAGAATGGGGCTCAAGAATTACTTTAATAGAAAGAATGAGCTGTTACAGGGATGCTAAGCTTTAGATGAAAGCCCCTTAAGTCCTTCTTGGTTAAAGTCAGGATTGGTCCTTTAGGACTGAGTCATAATTGAGCCTGTTGAGGGCCAGGGCTTCAACATACAAATTTTGAAAGGATACAAATATTTGGTCCATGACACCTATTTCATGAGGTTATTAAGAGAACCAAGTAATAGCTAACATTTATGAATGTGTTTCTGCTGGCTTCTATTCTAAGTACTAATATTTCATTGTCACTTAAAATAATCAAGAATTTTAGATACTATTATTTATCTCCATTTTATAGGTGAAGGAACCTGAGGTAGTATCTCCATTTTATAGGTGAAGGAACCTCAGGTTTAAAGAAGTAAAGTCAAGCACTATCTGAATTAGCTCTAATTTTTCTTCATACTTTTAAGTGTTACCCATTCATTAAGGCCTAGGTCAGCTTTCTCCTCCTCTAGGAAGTTTTTTTCTTGAGAGATTCAACCTTGAGAGATTAATTTCTGATATGACTTTTAAAAATAGCATTAATTGCCTGTACCATTCTGACTTAGCCTCTTGTTTTATGCTGCTGTTATTCAACTTTGCATAACTTAATCAAAGTAAATTATGAGCATTTAATGAGCATGGGCCACGACTTTTATCTCCTTTATCTCCTGCTTTTAGAATATTGTTAGTGAGTAATTATTGGTAAGGGTGATTAAGTGCAAACATTGGGGGAACCTCAGTAACAGCTAGATTTCTAAAAATAAAAGAAAATTATAAATCTGTCCCTGTTAGAGTAAGTCTATAAGTGGATTGTGGAAAGCAGAAGACATACTGGTGTTTTAATATACTGATATTTTAATATTACATTAGCTGCCAGAAAGAATATATACCAAGTATAGAAATTATTACCTTAATTTTCAAAGTTAGCATGTGTGGAGAATTAGGTTCATTATTTCCTTATCATTCTTTTATTTCTGCTACTGTGGCCATACTATATATTATTAGACTTTATAGAAGAGGAGTTGAGCTGGGATTTATTTTTATTTTTAATTTTGAAAAGCACTTGAAGTAAGTTGAGGCTACTGAATTATTATTTTTTTTTTAGGCTACTGAATTAAATGGTAAAGTTGGCCTTGTGTGAAAAACATTAATGTTTCAGCTTTCTCTGTAATGGTTCAGGACTTTTGAACAACAAACAAAATCTTGTGCTATAAAAGAAAATTAATTAATTGAATATAGAATATCCTATGTCTCTATACAGTCATTTTTCTTTTTGATTAAGGTGGTTTGGGAAAATAAATTATAGGATGTTAGAATGCTTTGACTAGAATGTATAAGGAAGTAGAATTGCAAACCATGGTTCTGATTTGCTTGAATGTTAATATACAGAGATTATAATACTTAAATATTGACTCCTTTAACTAACTAGTAAAACCCCAAATCTGCATCTGCAATATAGTGGTCCTTATCCCAGGAGAAAGTTAGAATAGTTTTATAATCAACTTTGTTACAGATACTATGCTAGGAACTTTTCATAAATTGTATAATTTAATTACTATGACTCTCTGAGGCAAAGTAGGCATTGTCTTCATACTTTTAATTTAAGGAATGAAACACAGATTAGTTGTATAACTTGTCCAAAGTGTAATACATTTAATAAGTGGTGGAATTGGAAATTGCACCTAGCCTTGTTTGACTTAGAACTTGGGAGCAGCAATGTTGATGATGATGTTAGTAATAGTAGCTAACATTTATTTTATTGCCTCACATGTAATATTTCATATAATATTTAAAAGAACTTATGAAAGAGGTACATGAGACAGATGAGGAATCTGAGAAAGGTTAAATAATGAGCCCAAGGTTATATAGGAGGTGCTAGGGATTGGACTGTAATACAAATCTATTTGTCAAAAAGGTCTGTACCCCTCTGTCACCACACTCTAAAGCTGGTTTTGTTTCCGTTATACTCACTTGACCCTAGCGTGGACTCCAAGAATAGGAATATATGCAGTTTGGCAATATCTATCAAATCTATATATTCAAATTATATTTCTTCATAAACTGGTTTATCAATTTAAGATTATCCATTTCATGTAGGTGAATTGGTTTGGCAACAACCAATTGTTGATTGTATATATTCTGATATCTCCAGTCTATAGTCTGATATCTCCAACTCTAATGAAAATAGTATTTGTGAAATCACCTAATTGCTGAAGAACAGATATAGTTTTAACTTGTTGCATATCATCTTTACTTATGTGGCATTGTTGAGGGAATTTTTAGATCTTTCTGAAAACTGCTGTGTGAAATTATAATCATAGAAACAGAATGATAGTAGCAAAAACCAAAGATAAAACCAAATCTTCTTTCTGATACGAAGTATGTATAATTTAATTCTTTTGTACATCCTTTTTCAGAGCATTCTCATCTTGGCTGCTACCGACCCAAGGATTATAAGGTATGTAGTATAAATTGCGGAATGTTAATTGTCTTGGCTCTCACATAAAAGCATATGTATGTTTCTTACATGTATGGTAAGAGATTATCATAATCATTGAGTCAAGAAAATGTACAAACAATAATTGTCACATCATGGAATATCATTATTTTGGCTACATTGTCAAGTGGTAGAATAGACTTTTCATTGAATGTCTTCCTATAATTATTTGTGGCTTTTGATTATTTACATCAATTACTTACTGAATGTGTTTGTGTATGTATATGTGTGTATGTGAGAGAGAGAGACATAGACAAAGGCATTGATTGTTAATTTTAGTAATACTTTGCACAGTACTGTTTCTAACTTTCATTCTTAGAGCATCCTCACAATTTTTACAAAATCTGTATGCAGTTTATGCTATTTTCTTTAAATTCACCTTTTTTCTCACTACTATAAATGAAATATCAGTATCCCATGCCTTAGATGGATGATAGCCCTAAAGGATACAGGGAAAAGAGAACAGTGTTACTAAGTTCTGGCTAGATAATGGTTGTTTTCCAAAGGCTCTGAGGCATGTTCTCTATTTCTTAAAATGAGATAAGGAGTGATAGAGAAGTGTAGGAGACATACCAATAGCTTACTGAGGATTTCTGACTGAAAGAAAATTGAAAAGATAATACATCTTTTCCTTTGTAACTCAGTGTTATTTAGCATATGTCCATGTGCCATGTAAAATAATCTTGTGTATCATCTAAAATTAGTTTGGAAAAATAAAATAAAATAAAATAAAATTAGTTTGGGTACCATATTAAATTATCTGCCATACACTAGTAGTTTGTGTCCTCCATTTTAAGAAGCATCACCTCAGAGGTCGTCTTTTCTGTTCCTAAGTGAAATTTTGATAAGGAGTGTCACTATATTTGAGAAAAAAAAACCACAAAAAAACATAGTTTTACTTTTAATACCTTTGCTTATTTAATTGAAAACAATTTATTTTGCATTTACTGGCACTAAACAGCATAGTTTGAGTACTTTGCCATGCTTTGAGCATGATAAAAGAAATGCATTCCAGGTACTAAATTGAAATTGTTAAAAAAAAAAAATTGTTGAGAATGGGGACTGGAAATTCTTATTTATTTATTTATTTATTTATTTATTTATTTATTTATTTATTTATTTATATTTTGAAATTTTTAATAAGTTTCCAGGTGATTCTGATGCAGCTCTCTTGCCATCTACCCAAGGATTGGCATTTGAGAACCACTAGTATGGACTATGAATATAGCATTTGAAATACAGCATTTGAATTGGTGGAACTGTCCCTCATACAGTGTTTGTATTTGGTTGTGCCCTCGTTTAGGACTGCTGCTTGGCATAATTCACCTGGGGCAGACCTATCCTATTATGTGGAATGTTTTCAAATACATACACATACATACAAGCACACTGATGTGTGTAATATATATGTGGGTATGCACACACATAGATTAAAAAGCATGATAGTCCTTGTCTGTCAGGGAAGCCACACTAGTTGGTCTACCTAAGGGATAAGCCTGTCTTTGTATGTTTCTGTCAAGTTATGCTTTACAATTTATAATCATATATTTATTTTCATCTTTTAAAAAAATCTTCTTGTTTATAAAATCTTAAAAAAAAAGGAGGTGACACTTGGGTGGCTCAGTCAGTTAAGCATCTCACTCTTGGTTTCTGCTCAGGTCATGGTCTGATGGTCTTGAGTGGGGAGTCTGCCTCAGATTCTCTCTCCTTTCGCCTCTGCTCCTCCACCTACTTGCTCACACTCTATTTAAAATAAATTTAAGGGATACCTGGGTGGCTCAGTCGGTTAAGTGTCTGTCTTCAGTTCAGGTCATGATTCCAGGGTCCTGGAATCCAAGCCTGTCATCTGGCTTCTTACTCAGTGGAGAGCCTGTTTCTCCCTCTGTCCCTCCCTCCACTTGTGCTTATGTTCTCTATCTCAAATAAATAAAATCCTTTTAAAAAATTAAAATCTTAAGAAAAATAAAATAAAACCTGCTTATTTTACTAATCTAAGTTCCAGAATGATAGGGACCTTGTTGATCTTGCTTAATTGATAATTGCTAGTACCTACCATATTATCTGATATATGGTGTGGGTTCCTAATATATGTGTATTGTGTGAGTGGATTTTTTTAAAGATTTATTTAGAAAAAGAGAGAACAAGAGGAAGGGGCAGAGGAAGAGGGAGAAGGAATCTCAAGCAGACTCCGCACTGAGCATGATGCCCAGGTTATGAGCCCAAACCAAGAGTTAGACACTTAACCAACTGCTTCACTAAGGTGTCCCATGTGAGTGGATTATTAAGAGAAAACAAGTAAACCAATTATATAAGAATATAGAATGGAGAGACAGGTATAAAGTTTATAGGACACTAATCTTTAACCTAACGTGAATACAATCCAGCTCTGTGTTGGCTGGTCCATTTAAAGATAGGTGTATATATTTATAATCCTCCTTTCCAAAGGAATTCTTTTTTTTTTTTTTTAAGATTTTATTTATTTATTTATTCATAGAGACACAGCTAGAGAGAGAGAGAGGCAGAGACACAGGCAGAGGGAGAAGCAGGCACCATGCAGGGAGCCTGACGTGGGACTTGATCCTGGGTCTCCAGGATCACACCCTGGGCTGCAGGCGGTGCTAAACCGCTGCGCCAACGGGGCTGCCCTCCAAAGGAATTCTTTAAAAGACTATTTACAATAGTATCTACTTCCTCCCTTTTTAAAATTTGTAGTTGGTCAGTCATTATCCTTTATTTTTAAAAGATTTTGTTTATTTATTCATGAGAGACAGAGAGGCAGAGACAAAGGCAGAGGGAGAAGCAGGCTCCATGCATAGAGCCCAACGTGGGACTCAATCCCGGGTCTCCAGGATCATGCCCTAGGCAGAAGGCAGGCAGTAAACCACTGAGCCACCCAGGCGTTACTCATTATCTATTCTTTTGGCCAAACTCAACTCTCTTTGCCCTAGGTGCATTATAACCAGCTGTTCTCATAAATTCTTGTATTCTTTTCACTTCATTTCTTTTCTGTTGTACCATTACTGCCCCCGAGTCATTGGCTTCTTCTCTCCCATGTACATGGTTCCATATGGCGGTATAATAGGCATTCATTTAGTATATGGGTTCTCGGTGGAGACTGGCCTGGACTCTCACAGTGGCATTTTAGGCAGTAACAGGTACCATTATAATAGTTATTTAGAAGAGGTACTCTTGATATTTAACGATCAGGTCTGCTAGATATTCTACAGTAGTGGGACAGTTCCAAACAATGAGGAATTCTTAAGTCCCACATGGCTTTCAGCTGTCTTGCTAACCATAATGGAAGTGAAAAACATGTTCATAATCATTAGAACCATTCTAATTCTACATAAACACAAGGTACCTTTACATTGTTTTGAGATACATCATATATTATAGAAATACAAGTGTATTATAAATGATTATACTTTGTTTTATTAAAAATGTATGGTGTAGTATTACACTGTGATGAAGTATACAGCAGCTCATTTATTTTCTTGGTTTTCTTGTATATAGTGGCTGATGATCTCTTACATTTTAAAACTCCAAACTTATTTACATAAGGGAGTGTGAGCATACTTTATGTTTTCAAGAGTCGTCATATTTGAGCACTTATGAATTGAAATGCATATGTTAGGTCATGTTCCATTAATTCTTGTTTATACTACAATTAAGACAATTCATTGATTTTTTTTGAAAGTGTATATGTAAGTTACATTTTTAATACATTCCATTTTAAGATATAAAAGAGGTCAATACAAAAAGAATTGTTTTTAAAATGAGGGCTACCTTAATTTTGGCTACCATAATAAATATTATAAACTGGGTGACATAAACAACAGAAATTTTCTCACAGTTCTGGAGGCTGGGAAGTGTAAGATTGGGGTGCCAGCCAAATTGGTACCTGGTGAGAGCTTGCTTCCTAGCTTGAAGATAGCTGCCTTTTCACTGTGTCTTCACATGGCAGAGAGAGAGAGCATGTGAGCACAAGCTTTGGTGTCTCTTCTTCCTCTTTTTTTTTTTTGGTATATTTTTTTATTGGAGTTTGATTTGCCAACATATAGCATAACACCCAGTGCTCATCCTGTCAAGTGCCACCTCAGTGCCCGTCACCCCGTCTCCCCGCCCACCTCCCCTTCTACTACCCCTTGTTCACTTCCCAGAGTTAGGAGTCTCTCATGTTCTGTCTCCCTCTCTGATATTTCCCACTCATTTTATCTCCTTTTCCCTTTATTCCCTTTCACTATTTCTTATATTCCCCAAATGAATGAGACCATATAATGTTTGTCCTTCGATTGACTCATTTCACTCAGCATAATACCCTCCAGTTCCATCCACGTCGAAACAATGGTGGGTATTTGTCATTCCTAATGGCTGAGTAATATTCCATTGTATACATACACCACATCTTCTTTATCCATTCATCTTTCGATGGACACCAAGGCTCCTTCCACAGTTTGGCTATTGTGGACATTGCTGCTATAAACATTGGGGTGCAGGTGTCCTGCCGTTTCACTGCATCTGTATCTTTGGGGTAAATCCCCAGCAGTGCAATTGCTGAGTCGTAGGGCAGTTCTCTTCTGCACAGCTAAAGAAATAGTCAACAAAACTAAAAGACAACCTACAGAATGGGAGAAGATATTTGCAAATGACGTATCAGATAAAGGGCTAGTATAAAGAACTTAAACTCCACAGCAAAGAAACAAACAATCCAATGATGAAATGGGCAAAAGACATGAACAGAAATTTCACAAAGGAAGACATCGACATGGCCAACAAGCACATGAGAAAATGTTCTGCATCACTGGCCATCAGGGAAATACAAATCAAAACCACAATGAGATACCACCTCACACCAGTGAGAATGGTGAAAATTAATAAGACAGGAAACAACTAATGTTGGAGAGGATGTGGAGAAAGGGGAACCCTCTTGGACTGTTGGTGGGAATGTGAACTGGTGCAGCCACTCTGGAAAACTGTGTGGAGGTTCCTCAAAGAGGTGTCTCTTCTTATAAGAACACTAAACTTTTCAGATTAGGACCTCACGAGTATGACCTCATTTAATCTTTTTTTTAAGATTTTATTTATTTATTCATGAGAGACACACACACACAGAGAGACAGAGACACAGGCAGAGGGAGAAGCAGGCTCTATGCAGGGAGCCCGACGTGGGACTCGATCCTGGGTCTCCAGGATCAGGCCCTGGGCTGAAGGCAGTGCTAAACTGCTGAGCCACCAGGGCTGCCCGACCTCATTTAATCTTAATTCCATACTCCAAATGCAGTCAAATAGGAGTTAGGGCTTCAACATACAAATTTGGAGAGATACAATTCAATCTATTACAGGGGCTTTGGTTGAAAAAAATCAATGATGCCATATGTAATCAGTGTATGAATAAATAAATGGATATATATCTAATAACAACAGGGTATTTCTTTTTTTTTTTTTTTTAAAGATTTTATTTATTTATTCATGATAGTCACAGAGAGAGAGAGAGAGAGAGGCTCAGAGACACAGGCAGAGGGAGAAGCAGGCTCCGTGCACCAGGAGCCCGACGTGGGACTCGATCCCGGGTCTCCAGGATCGCGCCCTGGGCCAAAGGCAGGCGCCAAACCGCTGCGCCACCCAGGGATCCCACAACAGGGTATTTCTGGAAAGATTTATAGAACCCATTTTACCTGGGCCTTTATAAGGATATCCTTTCTAGCTTCAATTTGGCCTTCAGAGCTACTTGATCATTTTGTTCTCTTGTTGATTCTATAACACAGTCCAAACTTTTCCTCTCCTTCTCATTTTCTATATATGACATCGTATTTTACTCTGTCAAAGAAAGTGTTAGTTGTGGATGGCATTGTTCTCAGTTGTTTTCATTTCTGCTTCAACGTTTCTGTTAATCTCCACTTTCTCTCTGCTCTGCCTTCTTAATAATGTTAACACCTTCTTTGCATTTATGTATTGGCTCCCTCTCTTTTGACTATAAACATAATAATAAAATCAACTTAAATTTGTATAATGGGTTCCATTTTTAAAACTTTTCTTATTGATTATATCACTGGATTTTATGCAGCCTTATAAATTCAACAGGAGGGCAGCCCCGGTGGCGCAGCGGCTTAGCGCCGCCTGCAGCCTGGGGTGTGATCCTGGAGACCCGGGATCGAGTCCCACATCGGGCTCCGTGCATGGAGCCTGCTTCTCCCTCCACCTGTGTCTCTGCCTCTCTCTTCGCTCTCTCTGAATGAATGAATAAATAAATCTTTAAAATTAATTAATTAATTAATTAATCAATTAATTAATTAATCAATTAATTAATTCAACAGGAATCTTTATTGCTATCTTAAATGACAGAAAACAAATTGCACAAAGCTCCTGAAAAAGAACATATCTCACAGTCTGAATCCCTATATCTTTATCATCCTCTCTTTCTCCTTCCTTTCGCTGCTAGACATTCAAATGAACATTGCTTCTACTTCTTTATCCACTTCTAAACAATTTGGGAAAATGAATTTTATGATATCTCTCAAAACTGGAGAGTTCCTATATTTATTTAAAAGAGATAGGGGACCACCTTAGTGGAAGTGGAGAAGCAGACCTGGCTTTAGGCAAAATTGTGAAGTACATGTGGAATATATGGTTGATTTCTGGTAGCCTTACATCAGTTTTAGCATCCTCACATACCTAATCATTGCCTTATTACATTGGGTGCCTCTTGGACTTAGCAGAATACGGATTTAATGTGTCTTCCTAAATTGCTGAAAGTAAGTGTAATGTGTTCATTTTATCCTCACTTGCTAGCAAGGCATATGGTATCTGGTGGACACATAATGTTTGAATTTGTGGATGAATATCACATCAAGGTCAGAGTTTTCTGCTTAGTATTCCTGGCAATTTAGTTGTTCCTACTGCTCCTGAACTTACACACTCTGTTCCTATTATGTTATCACTAGCCTTCTCCAGGTCATGTCTATATTTCTACTTCTTGATTTTAGCTCACTGAATATATTAGAGTAGTGCTATGTGTTCTGAAACTTGACTATTTCAGTGTCTTAACACAATGTAAGTTTATTCCTCATTAACAGTCCAGTGCATCTGTTTCTTAAAAGCCTGGCAGTAACCTAAGTCACTTCTTCTATTCCATTGACAAGAACTGGGCACATGGCCGCATCTAGAAGCACAAGGAGGAGGTAGGCAACTGATTCCCATTAACCTTATACTACATAAGAGGGATACACATTTTAGGGGACAGCTAACCATATCTGACGCAGTCTGCCCCTTTGGCCACCAAATATCTCTGCATACCTTCCTTTCCCCACATAGAACATATTCACATCCTACTCAAGAAAGGCCACTCAGTTCCACTCAGTCACTTGAGTCTAGTTTGAAGGCCAGGATCTTTGGGTGATGCATAGGCCAGTCCATAAGATCTACATGGGGCTATTTATGACCCGGTGACCTATGAATTGACGTTCTCTATCTCCTCTCTCAAGTTCCCACCCTACTTGAACCCCTTTGTAATATACTTTGCTAGAAAAAGGAGCAGGATAGCTGGGCAAATGGATTCCTTGAGAAAGGAAGAGTGGTTGTCAGTCTGTGGCAGGGCTGAGTCCTGCCAGGCAAGCTTTGTGAACACCCTGCTGCCCTCATAGCAGAGGAGTCTCTTTGCATAGACATTACTAAAATCATGCTGCTTAAAACAGTAACTGTGTGATTTAAAATTATAGTGTGAATACATGTAGGCAGCTTGAATCTAAGTTGGAGAGGGCACAGACTTAAAGTGAAGCAAGTGCACGAGTCTGGCAATGTTGGCCAGTGGACTGCTTGTGTCTCAGGCTCCAACCCAGTAGTTATCCAAATTGGAGACCTGACAAATCAATTCTAAGAAGATGGAAGATTTGGAAGCAATTTCTCCTAGAGGTGTTTTTTCCCATGGAAAAAACAAGGAAAAAAAAAAAAAACAAGACATTATCGTGATATTTTGACAAATGACATGGCAGTTTTTACTCTAAGGATTGTGGTGTGATAAGAATATCAGAGCCTATTCATCCATGGGCCTGACTCAAGGATGGATTTAGTAGCTTAACGTTTGTTAATTTTTCCTATGCTCTTCCTCTTATAGACTCTCCACAAAAAATAACAAAGATAGAGACATATTAGTATTAGTATTGTTAATGAAAAGACAGACTTCTGCTAGGGATATGAGTTTTCAGACCTGATCAGATGGTGAAAAGATTACTGAAGGGTTCTGCTTTCCTAGAAGACAAAGTAAGCATTTGGGAAGTTTGGCAAAAGGAAGTCAGGGCCCAGACTCAACACCAAGATTCGCTTACCTCATTGTGCAGTCATATTCCAGGAGGGAAGCTCAGGAAGTCTCAGAAGAATACATTTTCTAAATTGAAGGTCTTAGCTATGGCTGCAAGGGGTTGTCTGTTTATATCTTATTGGACTTCTAGGATTGTCTACGGCCAACTCACTCAAAGAACACGACAATAACTGAATAATAGTCTGTTGACATCAAGCCAAGCTGAGTTTATGATGACGTAAGGCAGTAAGGGAGAGCTACCACCTCAACAGCAGTTGGAGCAGTGTCTCTGAAAGGTGAAGGTTAAGGGCAGATACTTGGGGGGTTTTGGAGTCTGCGCTCCAGTATTTTAAGGTAGGGCTTTTAATGAGGGAATCTGATTGACAAGGTTTGTTATATAAAAGTTTGGGATTAATGGACACAAAGATTGGGATCTTAAATCAAGTCTTGATAAGTAAGCAGTTTATTTGGTAAGGAAGGATTTGTCCAATTAAGTGATCTGTTATCCCAAGAAGGGAATTGTTTGCCCAGATTCAGAATCTCTTGTTTTAAGAAGGGAGCTGATTGATGATTGAGCAGGCTGCTGTTCAGGTAAATAAATGATTTATGGGAATGTCCTGGGGCAAACGATGGTTATTTACTGGTTTATAGTGTTATTTTCTTGTGCAGGAATTTGCTTGAATTCATAGTAAAGTCTTGTTCTAGTAGGTGGGCCTCTTCTTTGATCTGATAGTTGAGCCATGTGATTGCCCATGATCTCACTTCTCGCATATCTCAGTAAAGTTATATATGCTTTTCCATTAATGCATTATGAATTGTTAGATTTATTCTAGAAACCTTACAGCTTGGGTTTTTATTGTAAACAGTCTTTTATGTAAAATTACATTTTTTCGTGTGTTTCACTGATATATAGGTTTGAAATTTATTTTTGTATAACATACTTGTTATAGATATTCTTGAATTTCTTAATAGAAGAAACTGTATCATCTGCATATAATTAATTTTATTTCTGCCATTCAAATTATTTCTTTGTCTTAACTTACTAGGATCTTTAATACAATGCTGAATAAAAGTGGTGATAGTGGATGTGGCAGAGACATTTATTGCTTATTGACTATTCATGTCCTCTTCCACCTTCTCAAGCCCTCTTCCACAGCTATATAGGACCTACTTTAGCTGATGGGCTATGAAGGAAGATTATGTGGATCCTTTCCAGGGTGAAACATAGACAAATTGATATGAACTCTTTCTTGTTTTAGTGGCAATGAGGCTTCATGTTCTAGATCATACAGCTATAAGTTGTTCAGTGTGCCTCATTAGAACAGTCCTTGGACTTTTTTTTTTTTTTTAAGATTTTATTTATTTATTCTTGAGAGACACACAGAGAGAGGCAAAGACACAGACAGAGGGAGAAGCAGGCTCCACACAGGGACCCCAACGTGGGACCCGATTCCAGGACCCCAGGACCATGCCCTGGGCCAAGGGCAGGTGCCAAACCCCAAGCCACCCACGTGTCCCTTGGACGGTTTTGTGAAGTGTAATTTCACTTGCTAACCTCTGTTACTATAAAACATAGGAAAAATGAATCTTTATTATGTTAAGCCACGGATTTTCAAACTTAATTTGCTACTGCAGCATAGCCTAATACAATGTGCCCTCTTGTCTTGATCCTGTCTTTGATAGGCTCATGTCTAAGGTTTCACACCTATGATTTGCAGTAGGTTACTGTTAAATATCCTTTAGCAAATTAACAAAGTTCCTTTTGCAATTCCCTATTTGTAAAGAATATTTTTAAAGTTATGAATGGATGTGAATATTATCGAATGCCTTTTTTTTTTCAGCATCTGTTGAGTTGGTTAATAGGTTTTCTAATGCAAACCTATCTTTGTATTCTTTAAATAAACCCAACTTGGTCATATTTTTTTTTTAATGTTACTAAATTTAATTTTTTCATATTTTTATCTAACATTGTTTCCATATATGGTTTCTAGTGAGGATGGTCTGTAATTAGCCTTCTACTATCCATGAGTAGTTTGGTAGCATTATTATGATCATAAAATTAATTGGAAATGTCTTCCTTCTTCTTTGAGAACAGTTTGTCAGTTTGTTCCTGAGCTCTGTATTTTGAGTTGTTAGTAAATCAGATTGAGACTGTCTTCTGTGAGACTTTCCTTTGAGGCATATTGAGGGACTTTGGCTCTAGGAGTTTTCTACTTGGAAGATCTGCCCTAGATCTCTCATATGTCACTGGCCTGAGACCCCTTACTTAGTAGCTGTTCAACTTTGCTTCAGGTTCCTATGCTATGAAGTACAGAGAATAAAAATATCTACTCCATCAGACTGTTGTGGGGATTAAACAAGTTATTTCTATAAATGCATACTACAGTGGTCAAAGTTTAAACACTTTCTCCCTCACATACACATAAGGATTGATCTATTTAGGAATTACTTAGCATTTTTATTGCATTATTTTGGCATTTCTTCTAAATTCTTCTCCAGTGTAAAGAAAAGTACGTCTCTCTAAAACCAAACCAGGTAGGTGAGCGTATGGATTTTTTTAAAAAAGATTTTATTTATTTATTCATGAGAGACACACAAACAGAGTCAGAGATATAGGCAGAGGGAGAAGCAGGCTCAGATCCAAGGACCCTGGGATCATGCCCTGAGCCAAAGGCAGACGCTCAACCACTGAGCCACCCAGGCGCCCCTGAGCATATGGATTTTTAAACTAGATAAGATAGGAATTGATTACTTACCTGAAATAGGATTCACTAAGGAATGTTCTTGGCAAAACTGAGAAACTGCTCTTAGTTACCAATATCTGCTTTCTCTCTCTCTCTCTTAGATTATTTGCTCAGTTTATAAATAAGGAAACGAAAGCTTAGAGAGGAAATGACCTGGTCAGGCAGGGATTTGAACCCAGGTTTCTGGATGGTAAGCCGCTGTCCTTGAGGAATCAACCAAGAAATGGAACTCTTCTGTAATGAGCCATTTGGTTTCTGAATAACCTATGGAAAACTCATCAGAGCTATGGAAATGTTTCATAAGCTAAGGCTTAAGACTGCAAGTTTGAAATGGATTCTTAGTAAAGACTCACCCCCTCATTATACCTTTCAGTCCTCCATGTAGATATAAAACATTACAATACAAATACTCTGATTCCAGAAAGAACACATCCTAGCTATTTTCCTGTTGCACAGTTCTATTTAGTTCTAATTTCCTTCCTTTTTGTTTTATCACTACTTGTTTTTAATGTCTGCCATCATGGATTGTAACTTCTTTGAGGTCTTCTATTACATTTATCTGTGATTGCTATTGTCTCCTACCTTATTCAGTATTTCATACATAAAATATGCTTAATAAATGTTGAGTAGTGGGATCCCTAGGTGGCGCAGTGGTTTGGCGCCTGCCTTTGGCCCAGGGCACGATCCTGGAGACCCGGGATCGAATCCCATGTCGGGCTCCCAGTGCATGGAGCCTGCTTCTCCCTCTGCCTATGTCTCTGCCTCTCTCTCTCTCTCTCTCTCTCTCTCTGTGATTATCATAAATAAATAAAAAATTAAAAAAAATAAATAAATGTTGAGTAGTATCGAGTTACAGCATTGAAAGTTCTCTATAATGTGCCCCTTTCCACCTCTAAGATATTCTCTCCTATTGCTTTCCTGTAGAGATAACCATGTTACCATGTGCAGTGTTCATCTTTTCTTGCACCTTTTCCCTTATTCTGAATGCCCTCTTTCTTTGCTGTGCATATGGCTTTGATTCCAATCCCACCTCCTCCATGAGACTTCCACCATTCAGACGAAAATTGTTGAATAGCCCTCTGCGTTATTGTCATTAGGATGTATTTGACACAGCATATCTCACCGTCAGTTTTCTTTGTGTTTATGCCGCATTTCATCTGGATTGTGCATTCAAATCCCTGTACCTCTCTAGACCTGAGTATTAGCTAATATGTGGTTCAAGAGATTCTCAGTGAATATTCCGATAAATAGAGAAATAGGCTGTATTTAAAATATTGCTGACTAGTTCGGGGAGAAAATTTAGTAAAAAATGAAGTGACCCTCCTAGTCATCATGACTCAGATGATGTTGAAATTAACAAAGAAGGGTGCCTGGGTGGCTCAGTCAGTTGGGCATCCACCTTTGGTTCAGGGCTTGGGATCAAGTCCTGGGATCAAGTCCTACATCAGGCCCCCTGCTTAGTGGAGAGCCTGCTTCTCTCATTCCTTCTGCCCCTCCCCCTGCTTGTGTACATGTGTGCTCTCACTCTCTCTCCAATAAATAAATAAAATCTTAAAAAAAGAGAAAAGGATATTAATGAAGAGAAAATAGTCTCTCTAGCATAAGCCAAGGGGGTTCATATTTGATATAACTCTAGAAACAGCATTATGGCAGGTTCTTTTTGTTCCTGTAAGTCTCTTCTATATATATACCCTTGTATTTGTTGACCATGGACCTCTTTGATCTTGTTCTTGACATTGACTATGCTTTTACTTTCTCTGTGAACAGCTAATAGTGGAAAAATTTTCAATTTTTTATTCAGTATAGATCACATATTTCTTGATCATATTTTGGGGGACTGTAACTGAGCCATTTGAATCATGTGCTATTTGGTTCTGGGATGAAAGCTTGATTCTCTCAGCTGACTCATATGTTGCTGTAATTCTGGAAAGTAATGAAAATTGTGGTAGGGTCGAAACAAAAAGTTGTGCTTTTTATTTATTATTTAATAATAAATGACTTACATTTATTGTGTAATTCATACAACCTAGATGTTCTACTAAATACTTTAAATTAGGGAAGATCTATAAGATAGAGTAACTGTATTTTACTTATGAAGGAAATGAGTCTGAGAAAGATTAGGTGGCTTTCCTGAAGATTAAATTGACCTCCTTAAAGGTCAAATATTTACGAAATAATACTGCTAGAACACTGGCTTATAAAGGCAGGGACTGTGTTATGTTCATTGTCATAGTCCCAACACTTACAACAGTGACTGTAGATTAAGTATTTATTAAATGAATGCAGTTCCTCTCTCTCATTCTCTCTTGAACTCAACTCCAGATTATCACTCCATCACCTCATCAGTGCTACTCTTGTTGATATTACTGATGACCTTCCAAATGCTAAAATATAAAGGTCCATTCCCAGTTGTTTCTAATTTGATTTATCAGCAGTATTTAACTTAGTTACTCCTCTTACTTGAAATAACATTCTTCATTTGATGATACATCTTCCTGTTTCTTCCCCTTCTTCCCTGACCACTCCTTAATCTGATGTTTCCGTCTCATCTTCTGGATAGATATTCCCCAGGCCTTTGTCTACAGATGCTTTCTTATTTCTATTTATGTTCACTCCCTATTTATCACCACTCCCTTGGTGATATCACCCAGTGCCCTGTCTTTAAATACGATTTGTATCTTTATGCTGGACTCTTCTCCTGAATTCTATTCTAATATGCTGGGTGGTTAATAAATTGATAGATATGTGAAGCTCAACATGTCTAAAAACAGACTCCTAATATTTACTCTTCTGTCCCCCCCAGTTGGAAGGCTACTTATAAACTCAACTCTTTAGGTTGATTAGACCAAAATATTGGTGTTATGTTTGACTCTAGTCCATCAGCAAATCCTGTTGGCTCTATATTTCATTTGCCTTTTGGATCTGATCACTTTTCATCTCCATTGATATCACTCTGATCCAATCCAGCATCCTTTTCCATATTTTATTATAACCATTTCCTAGCTGATTTCCCTGTTTCTGCCCTTGGCCCCTCTATAGACCGTTCTTAATGCAGTAGTCAGGGAATTCTCCTTTTAAAAAAATAGTCACAGCATAGAAGCCTTATCCCTAAAATCTACCTTTTTAACTTCACCTACTATTTAGTTCACCTCTGTTGGCTTCCTTGCTTTTTCTAATATACCAGGCCATGCTCTACTCTCCACCCCACCCCAAAGATCTTTACTTTTATTTTTCTTTCTTTCTGGAATGATCTTCCTACAGATGTCCCCATGACTTAGGTCTTGTGGTCTTTACTAAGGTCTTTAGGCCTTTACTCCTTAGGTCTAAGACATTCTTTTTCTCTGTCAGGTCTCCATTGATTAACCTACTTAAAGTAGCAGCTCCTTCCCTCCATACCCCTCCTATATCACCCATCAGTACTTCTTATCTCCTCTCTGCTCTATTTTCTTATCATGGTATTTACCATCCTTAGACAAACTATATATTTTACCTATTTACTTGGTATGTGTGTGTTTTTAAAACTCTTTTTCCTTAGTAGAATGTAAATTATACTAGGATCTAAGGTCCCCATAATAAGGGTAGGAATTAATTAATTTTTCTATCCTGATTTATTCATTTTGTCTCCAGAACAAATGAGTCAATGAATGAGTATAAGGATAGAATTCTGTTCTGATTGCCCTCATACCTAAATTAGACTATCATTAGTTTCTGTGTATTGTCCTTTGTTTTATTTATTTTATTTTAAAAAAGATTTTATTTATTTATTCATGAGAGACACACAGAGAGAGGTAGAGACATGGGGAGAAGCAGGCTCCATGCAGGGAGCCCGATGTGGGACTTGATCCTGGGTCTGCAGGGATCCTCAACCACTCCGTGGTTGAGGCTCAACCACTGAGCCACCCAGGCGTCCCTGTCCTTTGTTTTATATATACACCCCTACCTTTACCCCACCACTGCTCAAAAGCTCTTGGAATTGATAAAGTTTTATAAATTTTAGATAAGTGGAATGAATAACCAGATGTATCTAACATTTACTTTTACAGTGATAAGGATGACCTCTACATTCTGAAACTTACCTTCAAATATGGTTGTGGCATTATAGTTGTTTTTTTTTTTTTTAATTCTTACAAAGGTTCTAAGGTTGCATCTATGTATGATAGTATCACATTTATTATGTGTATACAAATAAAATTTGTATACACATTCAAATTTTTTGAACAGGTTATCAGGACACCCCATGGGAGAGACTTTGATGACTCTTTGGAAAGATGTGATGAGTACTTAAGCTCAAGGTCATGTAGCAAGCCCCAGCATTCAGCAAGGACCTTACTAGTCCATTCAGCACCTTCAACAATGCCGAAGCATTCTCCAAGCCCTGTGTTAAATAGAGCTTCTCTCAGGGAAAGGTAATGCTTAGTCTCTCTTTCTGTACTGATATTTTGAATAATCATCATTAGAAAAGACAAGGCAGCAATTATGTATGTAAAATGTTTATTCCTGCAAGTATAATTTGATTTTAAAAGGCTTACTTTTTGTTTAGAATATATTACATATCACATAGTACTAGATACTCCTCCCCAGCCCAGTCCTCTTGAAGTAAGCTTACTATTAGCAAGTTTATTAATAATTAGAGTCACTTTAACCCTAATTAAATACTGTAGTTCCTAAAAGTGAAAAATAGTACATGATGGTTGTTTTCAATAGATTCAGAGGCATTTAACATTATGGATATGGCTTATATATAAAAATAGCACAGATTATACTCTCCTTTTAGTGGTAATGATGATGCTGTATATTGTTGGTATATGGTACCTCACATAACCTCTCCCTAATTCCCCAGGAGAATCTTAACCATGTAAAGATTCCAGCCCTCCCTCTAAAAAAAGCTTTGGCAACCAAAGCTAGACACTTGTAATAATTTGAGTGTGAAGAAAATAATACCTCTTTATCTGTTTTTGTTGTTAACTTCAAATTGGAAATTCCTTGCCTCACTCACTAATAATAATATAGAAAACAGAGTTGCCATAGATTAAAAACAAACAAACAAACAAACCTCACCCTAGGTAGTTTAAAAATTATATGGAAATTTGAACACCTAAGAGGCATGCCATCAAGAGCATGGAAATAAAATCTATATTTACAGATGGTATCAAAAAGCTAAAGGAACATATTAAATTTGTATAGCTTATTATAACTATCAGACATCACTGACAAAATTTAAACAAACTGTCTATCAAAAAGTTCATCTCAAAACCGATGATTTGAGCAAGAGTTATCCATTTGGAAGCTGTATTAAAACATCCCTATTCTGAACAGATAGATTTGTGTTTCCAAATTAGCCCTGTAAGTCTCCACATGGACGTATGAAGATCTGCTGGAGACCCTAATCCTGACAGGGAATTTTGATTCATGTGGCTTCTAGATTCATTAGAATCCTGCCTTCGGGGTCATGGAGTTCATAGACAGACAGGTAGATTAAAAGATAGACCTTGTATTTGTAGAGAGAGATACATGTCTATGTTTCTATAGGCTTTAAAGTTCAAGAGAAACTTTTGAAGAGATTTTTTTCTGCTGAGGCCCAGTAACTTGTGTCTCAGTTGTCAGGGGACTTTCTTTAGTTACTGTGTCTGCTCAGATGTTCAGGCATGTAGTCAGTGCTCCTCTTTTTTTACTTATGTTTAGAATTAAGCACTTGTGGTTTTGTCATTAGGTTCTTTGCCATCTCACTAGGTTTTCAACAAATTTTTCACCTGTATCTCCTTGGATATGTTTTTATAAATATTGTTTTATTTTTCTGCCTTTTCACATATTTCACAGAGCTCTCCAGTTGTCTACCTGTAATACAGTATGAATTTTAGTCCCACGTTATTTTATCCTTGTCTGTAATTTTGTCCCACCTTTTGAAGTCTGTCTTCCCAAGTTGATAAATTCTTCACTGAGGCTATACTCAAAAATTCTTCACTGAGGTTAGCTAAAGTCAGCTGTCTCTTTTTCATAGTCCAGTGCAGGTGATGGCTTCTAGTAGTCAGTGGCATTTGCACATTTATTCTGATGCTTGATAGTAGATGTAGTAAGTTCTTTTCTAGAAGGAAACAAGTAGCTCTAATATTAAACATTATCACCTATCACTTGAGGAAGGTTGAGGTACTTTTAAAATAAAAGAATTTAAATTCATCTAAAGGAATTAATAAACTTTTATTGAGGTACTTTTTAGGGTAGATAAATTTTTTTACTTTCACTAGGGTAGAACACCTCTACTTTGAATGTATGTTCTAAAAAAGATTTTGATTTAGTTATAAAGGAAAATAAAGTGTCTATAGGACATATCACCAGGAACAGAAACATTTCATCCTTTTGAAAACACTCAGTACTACACCTTAAAATATAATACGTTCTCTGATACGGCTTTTTAGGTTAGTGAGCAGTATACTTAGAGGGTGTTTATAAAATCGAGTGGAATCAGTAAGCAATTTGAAATGATGGAAATGTAGATTGTGTGTCCCCGGCAAAATTGGGACTATGACAAGATATACAGCTATAGGAGTTTAACTGGGTAAATAGTCATTAAGATAAAATAAGTTTTCCTCTAGGATTATTATAAAATGTTGACTCCTTAATCACGAATGTGAATAAATAGGCTTTCAAAAAGTCTATTAGTGACTGTAAGCAAATGAATTTCTTTATTTATAGTGAAGGTGCTTTTTGCTTTAAGCCCATTTAAAAAAATATCTTCAATGGAGTTAACACACATAA
Organism: Canis lupus familiaris; assembly: GCF_011100685.1. NCBI lineage: Eukaryota > Metazoa > Chordata > Mammalia > Carnivora > Canidae > Canis > Canis lupus. The sequence goes on from NC_049236.1 coordinate 12,650,986, forward strand.
AACGGTTGCAATTTTTATTATAAATGTTACATTTCAGAAACAGTTTTGTCCTCCAAAAATAAATATTAATATTATGACTTATATGTATTAGGCTGTAGAATTATTACTAAAATCAGACTAAGAAATACTAGCAAATCTAATTTAAAAGTAGCTGATATTCCTTTTAATCATGCTTACGGTTTCGAATTTTGTAAATGAAGTTAAAGATTGTTGGGCAATCATTTCTTATACCACAGCACAGACTAGTGGATCCTCTCATAGTACACTGAAGAGATCCTCTTGGAACTGCATATTTGGATCTCAGGTTTTCAAGATATGTTACCTACGTAGGCAAATAACAAAATTGGACAATGTATTTGTGTAGATCCAGTAATATTTCCTTTTACAAATGTAGGAGATTAAAATTTAGATATAGCTGATCATCCATTATTGACTGTGTTCTTTAAAAAACAGGTCATGTAAATCATTTTTCCTGATTAAGAGTTTATATTTTGAGTAAACATATAAAATTATAACTTTGCCATCACAAGCTGGGAGAAAACAGGCAAAGTGTAAGCAGTTAACATTTTAGTATCCATTCCTTTATGAAGGAATTATATCAATAATACTTGATATGATGAATTATAATCAGATGGACCTGGAGATTTTCATTATTACTTATAAGATTGATAAAGTAGCTTAGTTATACTAATGCCAATTTTGAGTTTGGGAAGGGCATAAGAAAGAAGAACGGTTGCTTTATTTCTCTCTATTCCCAAACTCAGGTTTTAATAAAAGTCACATTTTCCTGTTTTTCAATATTCACTTAAAAAACACACTTACAGGAGAGACTAGAGAAGTGTTATCTATGCTGAGGGGGGATCATTCAATTTTTATGTTCTTATGTATTCTGAGGGAGTAAGAACATAATTGGATTCTAAATAATATTTTCATCTATTTAAATATTTTGTTTCATTTCATAAAATTAGTTTTATTTTTCTGTATACAGAAAGGAATTTCTTCTACATAATTTAAGAGAGTATGATGAAATTATTGGAAAATAAAAACTAATTTTAAAGGCACTATACATGGAATTGTTCTAATCTGAGCATCTGTATATTTTTTTAAAGATTTTATTTATTTATTCATAGACACAGAGAGAGAGAGGCAGAGACACAGACAGAGGGAGAAGCAGGCTCCATGCAGGGAGCCCAATGTGGGACTCGATCCCGGGTCTCCAGGATCACACCCCAGGCTGCAGGAGGCGCCAAACCACTGCACCACTGGGGCTGCCCACGAGCATCTGTATCTTTATTTGGAGCTAAAGCTCTAACAAATTATGTAAGGAGATCATTAAAGTGGTCAGATATATATAGGTATGCTCTCCCTAATTCACATCAAACTTTATTAAGACCACTTATTGCACATACTACATACTACAAAGACTTAATATGTCTGCAGAGAATCAGTGCCTGATTTTACATCTGCCTCTCATCCTTGGTCAGTGAAGAAAATATACTATTTTCATCTTTCTATGTTACCACATGGGGATAGGTAAAAAAAAAAAAATGACTTTCTGTGTCTGGCATTTGGAAAGATTTATTTTTCTCTCCCTCTGGCTACAAGTCACCTTTGTTTTTTATGTCTACAGATTCCATTCTGATTGGTGTTCACCTTCAAACTGCGATGAGATCCATGACCGGGTAAAAAATGTCTTGAAATCACATCAGGCTCATCAAAGACATTTATATGTTAGTTTCTAAAATATTTTCTTGAAGGCCTTTTCTAATTGGGCAAGAAAACCACTCAAGATGCTTAAAACTTGTAATAGTTAACCACTGGGAAGAGAAGAAAAAAGATACAACCTCCAAATGATGGAAGTCAGTGGTTTTGCTAAAGGCAACATCTCTAACTTCTGGCTTGGCCTGAGTCGTTATGCAAAATGTTTGATATCATCTGAACTCTAAACAGTGTTACTAATAATTATCTCATAGTCAGTAAGTAGTAACTTTATGATAATTATTTCATAGCCTTCAAAGTATGGAGACTCTTGTGGCCCAGTATAAAACACTTCCATTTCTTACAAATAGATTTTGTTCTAAATGGTAAAGTGGGGTGAGAAATAATTATTTTGAAATAAACTTCTCAGCTTATTTTTATGTTAATTAAATATTTAAAAGAAAAGATCAGGTTTACCAGGTGTAATATTAGAGAACATCAGTGTGAGAATATTTTCTGAGGTAAGACAAACAAACATATATATGAAGGACAGCTGGGGAATAATTGCAGTGTATTCTTTTTGTGTTTGATTTTTCTGTTTGTTTGTTTCATTCAGTAGTCTACTGAATCATTTATCATGAGTGTCATATTAGGAACTAGGCTTGGTCCTCACCATATAACTGGATTATTTGGCATTCCATGAGTTTGTACAGTTTTAAGTTTCTATATGTATAACTGTTTTTAAATTAAGCTTGTTTTCTGGCACCTAGGTGGCTCAATCAGTTAAGTGTCTGACTTTGGCTGAGGTCATGATCCCAAGGTCCTGGGATCAAGCCCTCCATTGGGCTCCCTGCTCAGCGGGGAGCCAGCTTCTCCCTCTTTCCTCTGCCTCTTCCCTGGCTTGTGTGCTCTCTCTCTCTCTCTCTCTCTCAAATAAATAAAACCTTTTTAAAAATTAAGCTTGTTTTCAAAACACAATATACATATAGAAAATGCACAAATCATAAGTAACAACTCTATGAATTATAATAATCAGCACACTCCTGTGTAAGCTGTCTACCCAAATCAAGAAATAAAATATTACCAGCTCTGCAGAAGCTTTTCTTTCCTCTCAGCTACTGCCACTCCAAGGGTAAACATTATCTAACTTTAAATAGTAAGATTAGTATTGTGTGTTTTAATCTTTATATAAATGACATCCTACAATATCTGCTTCTTTGTCTGACTTGTTTCACTTTGACTTTGCAATTCAGACTTCTTGGTACTGCACATATCTTATAATCAACAATAATTCTTTACTTTTGCCTGCTGTATGGTGTTTGTTATATGAAAACACTACTGTTGATTTATTCTTCCTTTTTTGATGGACATTTAGGTTGTTTCTGGTTTGGGCTATTGCAGAGGTGCTATAAGCATTTTATGCATACTTTGAGTATGGTTGTATTCTTCTTCTTTGGGTATGTATGTACTCTTCCTATTTGGAATTTCCCAGACATAGGGTATATATACATTCAGCTTCAGAAGGTGCCGTCAAAAAACAAAAAAATAAAGAAGGTGCCATCAAAGACTTTTTCAGGTAATTCTAACTACCTGTTAAAACATAACCTGAGAGGTATACATTTTAATCTTTTAATCATTATATTTAAAGTGCATATCTTATGAGTAGCACAAGGGGTTGTTTTTGTAGACTTAAGATCTAGAATTTTTATGTAGATTGATGTGGCTTTTGTTTGGATTAGTATTTTTTATAACTTTCTTTTTTATTAACTTGTTATTCATTTTTAACTCTTCTGTTATTGGTGGCTCTAGAGATTTCAACATGCATGTATGATAAATGATTTTTTTGTTGACCTCCCTAAAAATAATGAGGCCCTAAAACATTTAACCCTCTTTTAACCTGCCCCCCTTTTTGCATGTTTTTGGCATGCATTTTAATTCTATATACATAAAACACAAGAAATTAATTTTATTTATATAGTAATGTTTATTCATGTTAGTCATTTATATATTTTTTCTATTCTTCATTCTTTCCTTAACTTCCATGTTCCCCTATGGATTTTAGGGTCATTTTCCTTCTGCCTTTAATACTTCTTTCTTGACATTCCCCTGGCTATGAATTCTGATTTTGTTTGAAAACATCTTGGTTTTATTTTTTATGGGATAATTTTATTGGATATAAAACTCTAGGTTGGTAGTTATTTTCTTTGGTATTTTAAAGAAACTATTCCATTGTCTTCTGGCTTCTTTTGTGTCTTGAAAAGTAAGCTATTATGTCTTTGAAGTAATATGAAGATTTTTCATCTGCTCTGTTGCATTTAAGATTTACTCTTCAACTTTGCATTTAGTAATTTTACTATTATATACCTAACATGTCATATTCTTGGATTGATTTCTATGTTGAGTTTTCAGAGCTTCCTAAATTTGAAGGTTGGTATTTTCCATCAATTTTGGAAAACCTGTAGCCAGTCTTTCTTTAAACAGTGCTTATGCCCCATTATTTGTTTGTGTAGAACTCCCAATTATACTTGTATTAGATTTTTAGACTTATGTAAAATTTTTAAAAAATTTTAGATGCATATGCATCTTATGCTTATTTTGATATTTTTAATTCTTTACTTTCTTCTCTCTCTAGTTTGCATGCTTTCATGAGACATGTCCTCTAGTTTACTAGTCCTGTCTTCTGTGTTTACATTGATATTAAAACTGTTAATAAAGTAAAGCTGACGTAGAAGGGAATGTTCAACCTAATGAAGAGCATCTTTGAAAACCTATAGCTAATATGATACTTAATGTTATACTTAATGGTAAAAGACCGAATATTCAGTCTTTCAGAAACCATGATGCTCTCTCTTGATATTCTTTTAACATCATATGGAGAGTCTTAGACAATGCAGGAAGATAAGAAAGCGAAATAAAAGGGATACAGATTGGAAAGTAAGAAAAAAAAACATATTTGCAGAGGATATGATTTTACAGAAAAATCCACAGGATCTCCAGAAGAGCTCTCAGAACTAATAAGTGAGTTTAACAGGGTCACAAAATATAAAGAAAGCCAATTTTTCCCCTATATATCTGCAATGAATAATTGGAATTTTAAATTAAGAAATCCATACCAGCCTTTCTCTGCGGAATCACCATGGCGGCTGGGACCCTGTACACATATCCTGAAAACTGGAGGGCCTTCAAGGTTCTCATTGCTGCTCAATACAGCGGGGCTCAGGTCCGCGTGCTCTCCGCACCACCCCACTTCCACTTTGGCCAAACCAACCGCACCCCTGAATTTCTCCGTAAATTTCCTGCCGGCAAGGTTCCAGCATTTGAGGGTGACGATGGATTCTGTGTGTTTGAGAGCAATGCCATTGCCTACTATGTGAGCAATGAGGAACTGTGGGGAAGTACTCCAGAGGCAGCAGCCCAGGTGGTGCAGTGGGTGAGCTTTGCTGATAGCGACATAGTGCCCCCAGCCAGTACCTGGGTGTTTCCTACCTTGGGCATCATGCACCACAACAAGCAGGCCACAGAGAATGCAAAGGAGGAAGTGAGGTGAATTCTGGGGCTCCTGGATATTCATTTGAAGACGAGGACTTTTCTGGTGGGTGAACGTGTGACACTGGCTGACATCACAGTTGTCTGCACCCTGTTGAGGCTCTATAAACAGGTCCTGGAGCCTTCTTTCCGCCAGGCCTTCCCCAATACCAACCGCTGGTTCCTTACCTTGCATTAACCAGCCCCAGTTCCGGGCTGTCTTGGGGGAGGTGAAACTCTGTGAGAAGATGGCCCAGTTTGATGCTAAAAAGTTTGCGGAGAGCCAACCTAAAAAAGACACCTCACGGAAAGAGAAGGGTTCTCGGGAAGAGAAGCCGAAGCCCCAGGCTGAGCGGAAAGAGGAGAAGAAGGCTGCTGCCCCTGCTCCTGAGGAGGAAATGGATGAATGAGAGCAGACACTGGCTGCTGAGCCAAAGGCCAAAGACCCCTTTGCTCACCTGCCCAAGAGTACCTTAGTGTTGGACGAATTTAAGCGCAAGTATTCCAATGAGGACACTCTCACTGTGGCACTGCCGTATTTCTGGGAGCATTTCGATAAGGATAGCTGGTCCCTGTGGTACGCTGAATACCGGCTTCCCTGAGGAGCTCACTCAGACCTTTATGAGTTTTAACCTCATCACTGGAATGTTCCAACGGTTGGACAAGCTGAGGAAGAATGCCTTTTCCAGTGTCATCCTCTTTGGAACCAACAACAGCAGCTCCATTTCTGGAGTCTGGGTCTTCCGAGGCCAGGAGCTTGCCTTTCCGCTGAGTCCAGATTGGCAGGTGGACTACGAGTCCTATACGTGGCGGAAACTGGATCCTGGCAGCGAGGAGACCCAGACGCTGGTTCGAGAGTACTTTTCCTGGGAGGGGGCCTTCCAGCATGTGGGCACAACCTTCAATCAGGGCAAGATCTTCAAGTAAACATCTCTTGTCATCATCGCCTAGCTGCCTGTACCTGCCCTTCAGGGAGATGGGGGTCATTAAAGGAAACTGAACATTGAACCCTTAAAAAAAAAAAAAAAGAAAAGAAGTCCATACCATTTATAATAGCACCAGAAATTGAAGTGCTTAGATATAATCCTAACAAAATATGTGCAGTATTTGCGTTCTGAGAATTACAAAATGCTGTTGAACATCAAAGAAGATAGAACTAAATGAAGAAGTGCACCATGTTCACAGAATGGAGAAGTCAATATGAAGATGTCAGTTTTCCAATTTGGTCTCTAGATTCAGTGGAATCATAATTAAAACCCTATCAAAACTTTTTAGTAGAAATTGACAAGCTGATTCTAAAATGTATATGGAAAGGCAAAGGAAATTGAAAAACCAAAAACATAATTCTGAAAAAGAACAAAGTTGGAGGATCCATTACCTAATTTTAAGACTTACTATAAAGCACAACAATGAAGACAGTGTGGTTTGACTAAATAATAGACATATAAAGAACAGATCCCCCAGGATAGACCCACATCAGTATTGTCAACTGAGCTTTGACAAAAGTGCAAAGTCAATTAAACGGAGACTTTGCATTTGCTGTCTTTTCAATGCATGGTTCTGGATTTTTAAAAGTGAACATTTAAAAATAAACCTAAAACATAGTAGATAATCTATTTATATTTGTAAATTACTTTTAAGGTATGACACCAAACACATGATCCATTTAAAAATTTGATAACTTGAACTCCATTAAAATTTAAAAATTTTGTTCTGTGAAAGACACTGTTAAGAGAATAGAATGACAAGTCATAGTCTGGATGAAAATATTTGCAAATCACATACATGACTAAGGATTTGCATCCAGAATTTTTAAAAAATCCTCTTAAAACTCAGGCAGTACCCACCATTTGCTTCAACGTGGATGGAACTGGAAGGTATTATGCTGAGGGAAGTAAGTCAATCGGAGAAGGACAAACATTATATGTTCTCATTCATTTGGGGAATATAAATAATAGTGAAAGGGAATATAAGGGAAGGGAGAAGAAGTGTGTGGGAAATATCAGAAAGGGAGACAGAACATAAATACTCCTAACTCTGGGAAATGAACTAGGGGTGGTGGAAGGAGAGGAGGGCGGGGGGTGGGGGTGAATGGATGATGGGCACTGAGGGGGCACTTGACGGGATGAGCACTGGGTGTTTTTCTGTATGTTGGCAAATTGAACACTAATAAAAAATAAATTTATTATAAAAAAAACCTCAGGCAGTAAATCTGAACAGACATTTCACCAAATAAACATGAAAAGATGCTCAATAATCATCATAGAAATGAAAGTAAAACTGCAATGAGATACCACTGCCACCTTATAGAATTGTTTAACAGAAACAACCAAAAAAACTTATACTAGTAAATGCTGTCAAGGATGTGGAGCAATAGAAATTCTCATTCAGTCCTGGTGGGAATGCCCAGTAGTACAGCCACAAGATAGTTTGGCAATTACGTATAAGGTTAAACACACTTATCATACAACCCAGCAATCCTACACTTAGGTATTTCCCCAAATGAATTGAAAACTTAGGTTCACATAAAAACCTGTACATGGAAAAAAAAAAAAAACCTGTACATGAATGTTTGTAGAAAGTTTATTCATAATTGCCCAAAATTAGAGGCAGTCAATATGTTCTTCAAAGGCAAATGGCAAACAAACTATGGTATAGCCATTATATGGAATATAACTCAGCAATAAAAAAGGATGAACTAGAGAGTCACCTGACGACTCTTGATTTTGGTTCAGGTCATGATCTCAGGGTTGTGGGATCAAGCCCTGTGTCAGGCTCCATGCTCAGCAGGGAATCTGCTTGAGATTCTCTCTCTCCCTCTTTGCCTGCTCCTCTCCCCATCTCTAAAACTATAATCTTTTTTAAGAAGTGAGATTTTTTTTTAAGATTTATTTATTCATGAGAGACAGAGAGAGAGAGAGAGAGAGAGAGAGGCTGAGACACAGGCAGAGGGAAAAGAAGGCTCCTCACAGGGAGCCTGATGTGGGACTTGATCCCAGATCCCGGGATCACACACTGAGCTGAAGGCAGACGCTCAACCACTGAGCCACCCTGACGTCCCAAAAAAGTGAGATTTAAATTCATATAACAACATGGTTAGTCTTAAATTCAGTTTGCTGAGTGAAAGAAGCTAGGACTCAAAGCTTTATAAAATGGTATGATTTTATTTATGTGAGACATTGTTGAAATATTAAAGTATGGGTGAGTCAGAAGAGGTTGACTACAAAGAAATTAGTTTCACAGGGAGATTTTTAGAGTATTGGAACTGATTGTTACTGAAGTTGCATTATGCATTTGTTACTTTATGTATTTGTTACCTTATGCATTTGTCAAAACTACTAGAAATATACATCAGAAAGAAATTTACTGAATGAAAAAAGAAAAAATAACAAGTGTTGATATTTGGGCTTCTGAAGATTTAATGCAGATTATAACAAATGAATCTAAAGGTTCTAAAATTACAAGATATAGCTTTAAATTAGCTTACCCTAAATGACTTTGGAGTATTATGTTTTGGCTGGATACTATGAGGCTAAAGACAAAAAGAACTATTTAATCACTACATTCTATTGCAGCGATTTGTAATAGAGAGCTCTCGAAAGAGCCAGAGTAAATATTTTTTGTGTCATAGGGTCCCTGTCACACTACTCAACTCTGCTGTTACAGCACTAAAGCAGACATAGACAATAGGTAAACAGATGAGTGTTTCTGTAGTCCAGTAAAACTTTATCCATATGTACTAATATGTGAATTTTATATGATATTTATGAAACTTTTTCCCCCAGCTATTTAAAAATTTTTTTTGTTTTTACCTATCAGGCCTTACAAAAACAGGCAAGGGCCAGAAATGCCCTGGGAGTTGAAGTTTGCCACACCGTATTCTATTAGATGAGTGTGATTCTTACAAGGGTATGGATTAGCAATTCTGAAAATACTTTACATTTATATGAGAGTTTTACATTTATATGAGAGTTGAACAAGTAAGTAAATAAATCATAAAGACAACCAGATTTTTAATCATAGTATACCCTATGTTACATCCATGTTTATTTTGATATATATACAGAGAGAATGACCCAGATATAGATATGAGCATATATTGAGATTAGTACACATCCATATTTCCTAGTTTTGTTCTCTAAAAGTCTCAAAAGGAGTGGCAACCCAATAGCAATGAACACACCCAGCTCTCCCAGGTCTTGGTTTCTGAATACCCATATTCAGTAAAAGTTATTGGGACTCTTGGAGCAATAGCTGATTCTGAGGCTGGGACAGGGAAAACACAAGATTAGGATGGAATATTTTGCAGTATGGAATGTGAGGAATTGCTTTTAAAATAAAAGAAGGGGGGTAGTAAGGAGAACAGGAGCATATCAAAAGAACACAGGAGCCCATCTGAAGTCCCAGTGACCATTGTTAGAATAATTTGAGCAACAAAATAAATAGCAATATTTGGATTATAGCTGAAAGAATAAAAGAATAAAATAAAATCCATGAGTTGATATAAGCAAAACAATGAATCACTAAGAATGAGAATGGACACATCTTCTTTACAGAAGAATTGTAAATAATAATTGTGGATATTGCCTCTTTCATGAGGTGTGGAGCTTAATTCCTCTTCCCTTGAGCATAGGCTAGACTTAGTGATTTGTTTCTGATGAATAAAGTATGGAGAAATCGGTAGACACCACGTTCACAAAGTGATCAGAATTAACATCATGCTGGCATCCTGTATTCCCTGATATCAAGTAATACGAAGGGCACTGCTCTCTGACATTGTTCCCCAAAACCCATAACCCTAGTCTAAACATGAAAAAAATATAAGACAAAATCAAATTGAGAAACTTTCCACAAAATCCCTGAGTAGTACTTTTCTAAACCATCAAGGTCATGAGAAACAAAGAAGGACAAACTTGGCACAGATTGGAGGAGACTAAGAAATGATGACTAAAAGCATCATGGTATCCTTATTGGATCCTGGAATAGAAGTGCCTTACTGGAAAAACTGGTGCAATCCAAATAAAGTCTGCAGTGGAGATAATTACTGTACTAATGTTACTTTCTTAGGTTTGCAAAATCAGCTATAGCTATATTAAGATATAAACTTTGAGAACCGGGGTGAAGGGTGAAGTTCCCGGGTACAACTCTTTTATCTTTGCCACTGTTTTGTAAATCTAAATATTCAAAAATAAAAAGTTAAACTACCATTGACCCTTGAACAATGTGGGGGTTACAGGCTCCAGACCTTCTTCCTTTGCACAGTCAGAAATCTGCATATAACTTTTGATGCCCCAAAACTTAACTACTAATAGTAGTTGACCAGAAGCCTAACCAGTAACATAAAATAGTTGATTAACACATATTTTGTATATGTATTGGACCTGTGGTTGCACAAAGCATAGATTCCTAGCATTTTGTTCTATGCTCTATACACATATGCCCCCAGGAAAACACCAGTTGCAGACCTTTACTTTACCTCTTCTCTCAGGAATGTTAGTACCACTAGTACTACTATGTAAGCAGCTCCCTAGTGCCTTTGAACAAAAACAAACTATGTAAATATATATGTGCATACACACGCACACATATTTGCATGCATGCAGCTGGCTTAAACTGTACACTAATCTCAGTATCTTAAATTGGTTTACACTAAGAGCAGCTTGAATACAAGCTCTTAAACTTAGTCATATTTTTCTGCCTAGGTTAATTCACATATACTGAGCATTCTCAACCAAATATCTGCATGCTCTGCATCTGCCACTATGCACAGCACTGGAGATCTTTTCGTAAAATCAAATTTCCTGCCCATAAGGAACTTTATAATTCCCTGAGTTGCATGGTAATGATATTTTGTCTGTAGTGTTTATTCTTGAAAGTTACTTTGGCTGGATATAAAAATCCTTGGCTTACATTTTTTTTTTTTACTTTAAATATGTTATTTGATTGTGACAGAGAATGTTTCTGTCAAAATCTGCTTAAAATCCAATTTTCTTTCCCTTGTGAGGGATTTGCTCCTTTAGTTTGGAAAGTCAAGCTAAAATATTGTGCACTTTCCCCCCCTTCATTTTACCTCATGGTGTTGATTATTCGGGATTGATTTTTTTCCCCAATGTATGTCATGTGTCTTTCATTATGTTTTCAATATGTTTGTGAATATAACTTTTATTTTTAATTAAAATTTTTTATTTTAAATTTTACTTAGTTAACATACAGCACAATATTGGTTACTGGAGTAGAGTTCAGTGATTCATCACATATATTCAACACCCAGTGCTCATCACAAGTGCCCTCTTTAATACCCATCATACATCTAGCCCAACCCCCACCCACCCACCCACCCACCTTCCATCAACCTCTATTTGTTCGTTATCATTAAGAGTCTCTTGTGGTTTGTTTCTCTCTCTATTTTCCCCTCCTTCCCATATGTTCATCTGCTTTCTTCAATTCCCCATATGACTGAGATTATATGGTACTTGTCCTTCTCTGATTGACATGTACCCCTCTGAATCTGTATTTTTTTTTTAATCCTTTGGATAAATACCTAGTAGTGCAATTGCTAGATCACAGGGTAGTTCTATTTTTAACTTTTTGAGGAACCTCCACACTGTTCTCCAGAGTAGCTGCACCAGTTTGCATTCCCATTAGCAATGCAAGGGGGTTCCCCTTTCTCTGCATCTTCACCAAAATCTGTTGTTTCTTATGTTGTTAATTTTAGCCATTTTGACAAGTGTGAGGTGATATCTCATCATGGTTTTGATTTGTAGTTCCCTGGTGATGAATGATGTTTAGCATCTTTTCATGTGTCTGTTGGCCATCTGAAAAAGTGTCTATTCGTGTCTTCTGCCCATTTCTTAACTGGATTATTTGTTTTTTGGATGTTGAGTGTGATAAGTTCTTTATAGAGTTTGGATGCTAACTCTTTAATCAGATATGTTGTTTGCAAATATCTTCTTCCATTCCATAGACTTTTAGTTTTTATTGATAGCTTCCTTTGCTGTGCAGAAGCTTTTTATTTTAATGTTCATTTTTGCTTTTGTTTCCCTTGCCTCTGAAAGCGTGTCTAATAAGAAGTTGCTATAGCTGAGGTCAAAGCGGTTTCTGCCTGTGTTCTCCTTTAGGATTTGTAGGATTTGTTGTCTCATACAAATTTTAGGATTGTTTGTTCTAGCTCTGTGGAAAACACAGGTATTTTGATTGCATTTAATTTGTAGATTGTTTTGGGTAGGACAGACATTTTATCGACGTTTGTTCTTTCAATCCATGAGCATGGAATGCTTTTCCATTTCTCTGTGTCCTCTTCAATTTCTTTCATAAGTATTCTGTAGTTTTCAGAATACAGATCTTCTACCTCATTAGTTAGGCTTATTCCTAGGAATCTTACCGTTTTGGGTGCAATTCCAAATGGAATCGATTTTTTAATTTCTTTTTCTGCTGCTTCATTATCGGTGTATAGAAATGCAGCAGATTTTCTGCACATTGATTTTATATCCTGCAACTTTGCTGAATTCATGTATTAATTCTAGCAGTTTTTTGGTAGAGTCTTTCAGGTTTCTATATAGAATATCATATCATCTGCCAACAGTGAAAGTTTGACCTTTTTGCTGATTTGGATGCCTCTTATCTCTCTCTCTTTTTTTCTTCTGATTGCTGAGGCTAAGATTTCTAGTACTATGTTAAATAGTAATGATGAGAATGGACATCCTTGTCTTCTTCCTGACCTTAGGGGAAAGGCTCTCAGTTTTTTCCCCATTGAGGATGATATTAGCTGTAGGGCTTTTACATATGGCTTTTATAATATTGAGGTATTTTCCATCTATCCCCTGCTTTGTGGAGGGTTTTTATCAAGAATGGATGCTATATTTTATCAAATGATTTTTCTGCATCTACTGACAAGATAATATGGTTCTTTTATTAATGCAGTGCATCATATTTATTAATTTGTGAATATTGAACCAACCCTGCAGCCCAGGTATAAATCCTACTTGATTGTGGAGCATAATTATTTTATTTTTATTTATTTATTTATTTTTTTAAGATTTTATTTATTTATGATAGTCACAGAGAGAGAGAGAGAGGGGCAGAGACACAGGCAGAGGGAGAAGCAGGCTCCATGCACCGGGAGCCTGACGTGGGATTCGATCCCGGGACTCCAGGATCGCGCCCTGGGCCAAAGGCAGGCGCCAAACCGCTGCGCCACCCAGGGATCCCGAGCATAATTATTTTAATTTGATGTTGAATTTGATTGGCTAGTGTTTTATTGAGAATTTTTGCATCCATATTCATCAGGGATATTGGCCTGGTCTGTAATTCTCCTTTTTATTGGAGTCTTTGTCTGGTTTTGGAATCCCAGTAATGCTGGCTTCATTGAATGAGTTTGGAAGTTTTCCTTCCATTTCTATTTTTTTGGAACAGTTTAAGAAGAATAGGTATTAACTCTTCTTTAAATGTTGTAGAATTCCCTTGGGAAACTATCTGGCCAAGGACTTTTGTTAGTTGGGAGACTTTTGATTATTGATTCAATTTCTTTGCTGGTTATGGGTATGTTCAAATATTCTATTTCTTCCTGTTTCAGTTTTGGTAGTTTGTTTCTTCCAGATTGCCCAGTTTGTTGGCATATAATTTTTCATAGTATTCTCTAACAATTGTTTGTATTTCTGTGGTATTGGTTGTTATCTCTCTTCTTTCATTTGTGATTTTATCTATTTGGGCCCTTTTCTTTTGGTAAGTCTGGATAGGGGTTTATCAATTTTATTAATTCTTTTAAAGAACCAGCTCTTAGTTTCACTGATCTGTTCTACTGGAGGTTTTTTTTTGGTTTCTACATCACTTATTTATGCTCTTTATTATTTCCTTCTTATGCCAGCTTTAGTTTGCTGTTCCTTTTCTAGCTCCATTAGCTGTAAGATTAGGCTGTGTATTTTAGCAAGACTTTTCTTGCTTCTTGAGATAGGCCTGTGTTGCAGTATACTTCCCTCTTAGGACTGCCTTTGCTGCATCCCGAAGATCTTGGACTGTCATATTTTCATTTGCTTCCATGTATTCTTTTTTTTACTTCTTCTTTAATTTTCTAGTTAACCCATTCATTCTTTAGCAGTATGTTCTTTAACCTTAATGTATTTGAAGTCCCTACAAATTTTTTCTTGTGGTTGACTTCAAGTGTCATAGCATTGTGGTCCGAAAATATGCATGGTATGATTCAATCTTTTTATACTTGTTGAGGGCTGATTTGTGAACCAGTATGTGATCTATTCTGGAGGATATTCCATGTGTATTCAAAAAGAATGTGTACTCTGAAATGCTCTGAATATATCTGTGAAGTCTATGTGGCCCAGTGTGTCATTCAAAGCCATTGTTTCCTTGTTGATTTTCTGCTTAGATGCTCTGTCCATTGCTATAAGTGGGGTGTTAAAGTCCCCTACTATTACTGTATTATTATCAATGAGTTTCTTTTTGTTTATTATTAATTGATTTATATATTTGGGTGCTCCCAAGTTGGGGACATAAATATTTACAATTGTTAGGTATTCTTGATGGATAGACCCTTTAATTATAATATAATGCCCTTCTTCATCTCTTAGTACAGTCTTTGTTTTAAAATCTAGTTTGTCTGAGGGATCCCTGGGTGGCTCAGCGGTTTAGCGCCGCCTTTGGCCCAGGGTGTGATCCTGGAGTCTGGGGATCGAGTCCCACATCAGGCTCCTTACATGGAGCCTGCTTCTCCCTCTGGCTGTGTCTCTGCCTCTCTCTCTCTCTCTCTCTTTCTGTCTCTCATGAATAAATAAATAAAATCTTAAAAAAAAAATCTAGTTTGTCTGATAATAAGTATGGCTACTCCAGCCTTCTTTTGATGTCCATTAGCATGATAGATTGTTCTCCTTATCCTCATTTTCAATCTGTAGGTGTCTTGAGGTCTAAAATTATTATCTTGTAGGCAGCATATAGATAGATCTTTTTAAATCCATTCTGATACCCTGTGTCTTTTGACTGGAGCTTTTGGTGATTTTTCTACACTCAAAGAGTCCCCCTTAACATTTCTTACATGACTGGTTTAGTAATTATGAACTCCTTCAGTTTTTGTCTGGGAAACTCTTTCACTCTCCTTCTATTCTGAATTACAGCCTTGCTGAATAAAATAATCTTGGCTGCATATTTTTTCTCATTAAGCACATTGAATATATCCTGCCACCCCTTCCAACCTGCCTAGTTGCAAACCTGATCTATCTTACCTTGCAAGTTAAAGACTTTTTTTCCCCTTGCTGCATTCGGGATTCTTTCTGTGTCTGTTTATTTTGTAAATTTGACTATGATAGGCCTTGGCAATGGTTGGCTTTTGTTGAATTTATTGAGAGTTTTCTGTGCTTCTTGGATTTTGATGCCTATATCCTTCCACAGATAGGGAAGTTTTCACCTGTAACTTGCTCAAATAAACCTTTTGCCCCTTTTCCTCTATCTTCATCTTCTGGGACTCCTATAATATGAATGGTATTCTATTTCAATAAGTTGTTGAGTTCCCTAAGTCTACCTTCATGATCCATTACTTCTAATCTTCTGTGTCACTGATTCATTCCTCTGCCTTATCTATCCGTCATTTTTATGGCATTCATTTGGGCTTTTTTTCAGTTAAAACATTTTTAATTTTGGCCTGACTAGATTTTAGTTCTTTTATTTCTGCAGTAAGAGATTCTCTAGTGTCATTTCTGCTTTTTTCAAGCCCAGTTAGTATCCTTATAATTGTTTTAAATTCTCTTAAATTTGTTCTTTTACTTTTGGGGTAAAAACGGTTATCAGTGATTTTTTGCCTACCAGTATTCTCACCCCTGTGTAGTTTTGTCCCACCACACGTGAATAGGGATGATCTGTGTAAACAATAGATTATTACAGAAATAAGAGTTACGAATTCTGAGGCTAGATCAAAAAGAATTAAAGCTTCTTCCTTGTTCTCATAAGATCATTTACTCTTGGGAAGACAAATTGTCAGGTCATGAAGACACAGTACATTTTCCATCTGTTTTGTGAGCATGACTTTTCTGGCATGATTTTTCTTTTTTTTAAATTAAGGTCTCCTTATTTGGTCTTTTTCCCCCTCTCTTAAAACTTTTTATGAAATTTAACCCATTTATGATGATTATTTTATAAAATTATTTTTTCATGAACTTTTAGAAAGGGACATAGGATTTAGAATTTTTCTAATGTGAAGTTTGAGAGCTCTTTTTTTCTGTCTTCATTTGTTCTAAAGTATGGCAGCTTAGCTTCTGACATTTCCTGGCTCCTTCTTCTTCCCAATTTTTATATAGAATTTTTCTTTCCTTTGCTTTTACTTCACTGCTCAATTTGTCTTTTTTTTTCCAGATGTTTATACACAGTGTAAAGTTTTATCTTGGAAGGTGACTTTGGCATATTAGTTTTGAGAGTTAATGAGTTCCAGACTGCTCCAGCTCCTTCAGAATTTGTTGTAAATCCTTTGTACTCATCACTATGAGAGTGGGAGAAATCTTTTCCAGTTCCAGTTTCTGAATTGGCTCACCAAGCTTTTGAGTGAATACTCTTTTTTGTTACTTTGAAGTTATTTGGTTTATCAGATGCCTCAATGTTTTCCTCTGATTTCTCCTCCACAGATGGTATTACCATCTCATGTACCTACTGGGAGTTTATGAGTATCTCCTGATATTTTAGAGTTCATGGGAATATCTTGTCATTTAATTTGGTTACAAATAAAAAATAATTTGGTTGCAGATGTTTCCCATGGATTTTTTAGTATTGCTATTTTAGGTAATTTTTAAAATTGTATTTCAGTATAATGTACTTTAATCTTAAGTTGTACAGCAAAGTGAGTTTTTAAAAAGTGAACCCATGAATGAACAGCATCCAGGTCAGAGACATGACAACCCAAAATGCCTCTGGTGCCTTCTTCAGTCACTACACAACTTACTATTCTAATATATAACAACATATAGACTAGTTTTATGTGTTTTTGAACATTTCATAAATGGAATCATATGGTATTTACCCTTTTGTATTTGATTTTTTCGGCTGATCATTATGTTTATGACATACATGTGCTTCCTTTTTATTATTATGTAGTGGGAATCAGCAAACTATAGCCCACAAACATATTCCAGACTTTTACATTTTAAATAAAGTTATATTGGAATATGGATAGACCTATTTGTTTGGCTATCCTCAAGCTACAACAGCAGAAATGAGCAATTGTGATAAAGAGCACATAACTTGCAAAGCTGAATATATATATGATTTGGTCCTTCTCTGTCTTTTTTTTTTTTTTTTAAGATTTCACTTATTTATTCATGAGAGAGAGAGAGAAGAAAGGGGGGGCTGTAGAGGGAGAAGCAGATTCCATGCAGGGAGCCTGATGTGGGACTCGATCCCAGGTGTCCAGGATCAGGCCCTGGGCTGAAGGCGGCGCTAAACCACTGAGCCACCCAGACTGCCCTGATTTGGCCCTTCAAAGAATAGTTTGCCAATCCTTGCTTTATAGTATTTCAATAAATATCAAAATTTATCAGTTCTTTTTATTTGGGGCTAATACAAATAGTACTGCTATCAATATTATTATATATGTTCTTTGATGAACATAAATATGTATTCCTGTTGAATATATGCCTAAAAATGGAATTACTGAGTTATAAGGAATGTGTATTCTTCTGTAGATGATACTGCCAGAGTTTTTTCAAAGTGATTCAGTATCAGTGGTTGAATGTTCTAGTTTTCTGCATCCTTGCTAACACAGTGTATTTTCTGGGTTTTATTTTCCCATTATAGGTATTCCAGAGAGTATGAATTGATCATGTATTATGGATTTGCTTTGCATATTCTGAAACCATCTTACCAGATGCATACAGTTTGGATTGTGGGGATTTTTTTTCTGGGTAATTGGCCTGTTTGTCATTGGGAAATGTCTTTACCTCTAGGAAAGCTTCTTGCCTTCAAGTATAGTTTGTCTGATATTATTATAGCCATATCAACTTTCTTTTGGTTAATGTTGATTGGTATTTTTCATTTTTTTTATTTTTGCCCCTTGTGTGCCCCTGTATTTAAGATGTATGCATTATATAGTTGAGTTTTGTATTACTCAGTCTTTCTCTTTATTTAGTATAATCATTTAATTACTGATGTTGTTGGGTTTATACCATCCTTCTATTTTTCTATCTGACAGATCTGTTAGTGTTTGTTTTTTCAATCTCCTGCGTGTCTCCTTTGACTGAGATATTTTTATTCCTTTTTCTCCCTCTTTTAACTCATAGGGTATATATTTGCTTATTATTCTTTTAATATTGCCCTGTAAAATACATGTATCCTCTATTACAATCTAATACAATTTTTTTCTTTGCCAGTTTTTTGATGATGCTAAAATTTTAGAATACTTACACTCCATTTAAACTCCTTTCTTCTTTATTTATCTTTATTCCTTACTTCTTGGGTGTCCAGTTACATCTACTAGACCTTTCGGTTGTCTCCCAGTTTCTTACACTTCTTTCTGTATTTATCATTCTGTTTTCTCTTTTATTAGCATTTCCTATGAACCTATATTCTGCTTCACTGATCTTGTCTTCTCCTGTTTCCAATATACTGTTAAACCCATCTATTTAGTTCTTTATTTATCCTATTTAATGTTCAGATATAAACTATCTCTTTAATTTTTATAAATGCCAATGTTTCTGGAAATCCTTAACCTTTATGTATATTTTGTTCAACTTTTAATCTGTTTTTTCGAACATATTGATCATAATTTAAAGTGCTTATTTCCTCATTTTGATACCAGGCTTACACTTGTGATCTATTTCCTTTATCTTTTTTTACTCTTGCTTACTGGTTGTACTGTCCTGACTGTACCACTGATTTCATAGTTAAATTCTAGACATTTTTTAAAGAACTTTAAGATTTTCCAGATGATGAGACATTTCCCTCTTTACTAGTCAGGTAGCATCAGGGGCTAACCTTGATTCAAAAGAGACAAAATTAGTTTGAAGCTATATTGATGTATTGGTAAATCTCAGTTTACCAATCTCAGTAAGGTAAATCCTTAATCAAACTTTCCTTAAATCTCACCTCACCTCTCTTTTTTTGATAATTAGCCTCCATTTCAAGTCAGAGTTTTTCAGATCTTTGTCTTCTGAAGAAACTGAGGCAATTTCTGTCCTACTTCTCAGAAAGTTTAGGTTTAGTTCCTTACATTTCCATACCAGGAACATTCAGAAAATATTCATGTATTTGAGTCCTTTCTCATCTCTGTTTTTATGACATCAGCTTTACATAGTCACCAAGATAGCTCCTGGTTTCTGTCTGCCAGCACCAGCTCTATGACCAGTTCTAGATGCTCCCAGAAGTCAAGTGCCCTTAGGGTAAATGTGATTGTAACTGGTAAGTAACAATTCACTACTTCTCAACGCTTTCAGCTCTCACTTGCTCTGTTACAAAAGTCTTTTTTTCCTGACAGATGTTTGTCTTTTTTTTTTTTAAGATTTTATTCATTTATTCATGAGAGACACACAGAGAGAGAGAGGAGAGAGAGAGAGAGAGAGAGAGAAACAGAGACACAGGCAGAGGGAGAAGTAGACTCCATCCCGGATCCGGGATCACTCCCTGAGCTGAAGGCAGAAGCTCAACCGCTGAGCCACCCAGGTCCCCAGATGTTTGTCTTTTAATTACCATCTAGTTATATGGCATGCATCTTTTGCATTCTAGTTTTCAACAAGAGTATTGGTCTGCTCTGAATTATTCTATCTAACCACTAAACAATATATGTTTTTATGAGGAGATTTGTGCCTCTAAATATTATGTTTTGTATTGGTACCATAACAAATTATCACAAGCTTAGTAGATCAAATTGATTACCTTACATTGCTATAGACCTGAACATGGATCTCACTGGGCTAAACTCAAGGTGTTAGCAGAACTGTTTTCTTTATAGTGTTTCCAGGGAAGGTTCAACTTTTGCATTTTCCAGCTCTTGGTGATCACCCACATTCCTTGGCATGTGGCCATTTCTCTCCATTTTCAGAGCCAGCAACATTGCATCCCCCTTGACTCTTATTCTTTTTTTTAAGATTTATTTATTTTTGAGAGAGAGAGAAAGAAAGAGCATGTGGGGGAGGCACAGAGAGAAAGAATCTTCAAGCAGATTCCCACTGAGTGAGGAGCCCATGAGATCATGACTTGAGCCAAAGCCAAGAGTTGGACGCTTAACCAACTGAGCCACCCAGGTGCCCCTTGACCCTAATTCTTAATCACATCTCCCCTCTGTCTGATCATGGCCATGAAAGATTTTTCTGCTTTTAAGAAGTCATTTCTTTGGGATCTCTGCGTGGCTCAGCAGTTGAGCTTCTATCTTCAGTCCAGGGCGTGATCCTGGAGTTCTAGGATCGAGTCCCACATCGGGCTCCCTGCGAGGAACCTGCTTCTCCCCCTGCCTATGTCTCTGCCTCTCTCTATGTGTCTCTCATGAATAAATAAATAAAATCTTAAAAAAATAAAAAAGTCAAATGATTAGATTGGGCCCACAGATAATCCAAGGTAATCTTCCCTTCTCAAGATCCTTATCCTTAGTCAAATCTACAAAATCCCCTGCTGCTATAAAAGGTTACGTATTCTTTGGTTCTGAGAATTAAGGCATGGAAATCTTTGGGTACCTTTAGTCTGTCTATCACACACTGTCGCTAACATTTTCCTACAGTTTCCTTCTCTGGCAATTTTTAAGGTATTTTTCATTGTCATTTCTTCTCAGCAGTTTAATATTATATACTTAGCTGTGATTTTCTCTTGTTTTTATCCAGTTTGGCCTTTGTAGTACTTCTCAGAAAGCACATGTTAGACTCGTTCTGTGTATACCATATGCGCCTTAAGGTCTTTTATTTTAATTCCTGGACATTTTCTGATGGGTGTGTTTTATATTATGAATATATCCCAATTTGTGACATGCATGTTTGTTTTCTGAATAAAAGTCCTTTCGTGAAGAGAAGTTCTTAATATAGCCCAATTTTCCTCTCCTTTTGATTAGCGTTTTGGTTCACTTTAACCATGATTCTGAAGAAATTCCCCTATTTTAAAAATCTTTTATCATGTTACCTTTCACATTAGATCTACAATACATATGAACTTGATCTGTATGTATAATGTGAGATTTGGATGAAAGTTTATTTTTTCCCCTATGTTTATGATCCATCATCCTTTTTCAAATGGCCATTTTTCCCTTACTACTCTGTTTACATGGAAATCGTTCTGGATTCTATTCTGTTTTATTATGACTGTACATAATGTGAAAAGAAAATCTTTCTGGATTTTCTTTTGTTTCATTCGTTTCTTTAATTCTAACATCATACTTTCTCAACTGCTACAGGTTTATACTCTTGTTATCTAATGGCAGAGGTTCTTCAGCTTTGTTCTTGCTTGAATTTCCATCTGGATTCCAAGATCAGCTTGTCTGTTTTAAAAAACATGCTATGATTTTATCTGGGATTACCTTGAATCTGTGCTTTAACTAGGGGAAAACGGACATCTTACTTCTTACCAATATTGAGTTTTCCAATCCATGAAAATGGTGTCTTATAAAATTAATTTAGATATTTAATTTCTCCCAATTATATCATAGTTATCATAGTTGTACTTCAGTAGATTTATTCCTACATGTTTGATATTTTAGTGCTATTATAAATTGCGTATTTTAAAATTGTATCTTTTTTTTTTTTTAAAGATTTTATTCATACATTCATGAGAGACAGAGAGAGATAGAGGCAGAGACACAGGCAGAGGGAGAAGCAGGCTCCATTCAGGGAGCCTGATGTGGGACTCGATCCTGGGTCTCCAGGATCACACCCCAGGCAGAAGGCAGGCACTAAACCCCTGAGCCACCTGAGCTGCCCTAAAATTGTATCTTTTATTTGGTTTTGGTATAATGGCTGTAATAGATTTTTGTATAATGACCTCATTGTCAATGACCTTGCATTCACATATTAATGTTAATATATGGTAGTTTTCTTTGCATTTATATGTATAATATAATCTGTAAATAACGACAGTTTTATTTCTCCTTCTTTAATTTTTATGCCTTTTTTTTCTTTTTCTTGCCTTATTGCCCTGTGTAGGATTTCCAAAGCAATATCAAATAGATGTGGTGATAGATAGCATCCTGTCTTATTTGCCATCCAAAGAGGGAAGCTTTTTATAATTCAACATTCAGTATGATACATGTTATACATATTTTGTGGGTATTCTTTGGCAGATTACAGAAGTTTCTTCTATTTTTTCAATGAGGTTTTTTAAATTTCATTGTAAATGTATGAATTTTATGACATTGGGATTATTATATGCTTTTTCTATTTTAATATGGTAAATTACTTGATTATTCAAATGTTAACCCATGTTTGTATGCTTGGGACAAAACTCTTGGTCATTATATATACATCAAAGAAAATATTAGCAATCAAAACCAGTGAGATAGGATATTTACATCTAAGTTAATGATAGTGATTGGATTGTAAGTTCCCTTTCCTATAATGTCTTCCTTAAGTTTTGGTTGGTCTCTTTTTTTTTTTTTTTTAAGATTTTATTTATTTATTCATGAGAGACAGAGAGAGAGAGGGAGGCAGAGACACAGGCAGAGGGAGAAGCAGGCACCATGTAGGGAGCCTGACGTGGGACTTGATCCCAGGTCTCCAGGATCTCGCCCTGGGCTAAAGGTGGCACTAAACCACTGAGCCACCGGGGCTGCCCTTGGTTGGTCTCTTAAAAATGATTTGGGAGGGGTGCCTGGGTGGTTCAGTCAGTTAACCGTCCCACTCTTGGTTTGGGCTCAGGTCATACTCTCATGGGTCATGAAATTGAGCCCTATTTTGGGCTCCGTATTCCTTGGGAAGTCTGCTTGAAGATTCTCCCTTCCTGCCTCTCTCCCCACTTGTGCACACACATTTTCACTCTCTCTTTCTCAAGTAAATAAATAAATCTTAAAAAAATGATTTGGAAAACATTCCCAATCATTCTCTAGAAGAGCGTGTTTAAAATTATATCTTAACTGTTTTATATAAGTTTATCTTTGTAGGAGAGTTTTCAATAAAATTTAATTCGCTAATTTTATTTCACTGTGGCCAGATAACATACTTTGTATGACCTCAGTCCTTTTAAATTTATTGAAACTCATTTTATGGTTTAAGGTATGGTTTCTGCTAAAGAATTTGTCATGTATACTCGAGAAGAATGTATATTTTGCTATTGTCTGGAGTATGTTCTATAGGTGTTAGGTCTAGTGATTTATAATGTTCAAATCTTCCATTTCCTTGTTGATCTTCTGTCTTAATTATTCTATCCATTGTTAGAAATGAAGTACTGAAGAGTCCAACTAATATGTTGTAGGAGTTTCTCATTCTCATATTGTGTGAGTCAGGATTCTCCAAGGAAATAAAAGCAACAGAACAGTGTGTGTGTGTGTGTGTGTGTGTGTGTGTGTGTGTGTGTGTTTATATACACATATATGGACAGAGAGAAAGAGTTAAAGAGTTGGCTTATGCAGTTGTGAAAACTTGGTGAGCCCAAAATCTGATGAGATAGGCTGGATACTCAGGGAAGAGTTGTAGTTCAAATCCAAAGCAGTCTATTGGCAGAATTTCTTCTTGCTTGAGGGGAGGTTAGGATTTGGTCCATAAGGCCTCAACTGACTGAATGAGGCCCACCCACATTATGGAAGCAGTCAATCTTTTTTACTCAGAGTCCATACATGTAAATGTTAATCTCATCCATAAAAGCCTCATGGAAATGTCCAACCAAATATCTAGACACCATGGCTGAACCAAGTTGACATATTTAATTAACCATCACACAGATTTTTTCACACTTCACCTCTAGCAGTTTGTCAAAGTTAGCATTTAAGGGGCCTTGAAATGGTCTTCCCTTCAGACTTTATTATTCTCTACTACATTTATAATATAAACCAGGTTATAGAATTTGAGAAACCTTGGAGGGCCTTGCTGGCTAAGTTGGTTAAGTGTCCAACTCTTGGTTTTAGCTCAGGTCATGATCTCACTGTCATGAGCTCAGGCTCCATGTGGGGCTCTGTGTCCAGTGCATAGTCTGCTTCAGATTCTCTTTTCCTCTCCCTCTGCTCACTCTCTGTTTCAAATAATTAAAAAAATAAAATCTTAAAAAAAAGAATTAGAAAAACCTCAATTCAAGGTCAGCACTTCAGCTTTTTGTCCTTTTGTCTTTGAGCAATTCTACCTAAATTTTCTTTTTTTTAATAATAAATTTATTTTTTATTGGTGTTTGATTTGCCAACATACAGAATAACACCCAGTGCTCGTCCCGTCAAGTGCCCCCCTCAGTGCCCGTCACCCATTCACCCCCACCCCCGCCCTCCTCCCCTTCCACCACCCCTAGTTTGTTTCCCAGAGTTAGGAGTCTTCCATGTTCTGTCTCCCTTTCTGATATTTCCCACATACTTCTTCTCCCTTCCCTTCTATTCCCTTTCACTATTATTTATATTCCCCAAATGAATGAGAACATATAATGTTTGTCCTTCTCCGATTGACTCATTTCACTCAGCATAATACCCTCCAGTTCCATCCACGTTGAAGCAAATGGTGGGGATTTGTCATTTCTAATGGCTGAGGAATATTCCATTGTATACATAAACCGCATCTTCTTTATCCATTCATTTTCGATGGACACCGAGGCTCCTTCCACAGTTTGGCTATTGTGGACATTGCTGCTAGAAACATCAGGGTGCAGGTGTCCTGGCGTTTCATTGCATCTGAATCTTTGGGGTAAATCCCCAACAGTGCAATTGCTGGGTCGTAGGGCAGGTCTATTTTTAACTCTTTGAGGAACCTCCACACAGTTTTCCAGAGTGGCTGCACCAGTTCACATTCCCACCAACAGTGTAAGAGGGTTCCCTTTTCTCCGCAACCTCTCCAACATTTGTTGTTTCCTGCCTTGTTAATTTTCCCCATTCTCACTGGTGTGAGGTGGGATCTCATTGTGGTTTTGATATGTATTTCCCTGATGGCAAGTGATGCAGAGCATTTTCTCATGTGCATGTTGGCCATGTCTATGTCTTCCTCTGTGAGATTTCTGTTCATGTCTCTTGCCCATTTCATGATTGGATTGTTTGTTTCTTTGCTGTTGAGTTTAGTAAGTTCTTTATAGATCTTGGAAACTAGCCCTTTATCTGATACATCATTTGCAAATATCTTCTCCCATTCTGTAGGTTGTCTTTTAGTTTTGCTGACTGTATCCTTTGCTGTGCAAAAGCTTCTTATCTTGATGAAGTCCCAATAGTTCATTTTTGCTTTTGTTTCTTTTGCCTTCCTGGATGTATCTTGCAAGAAGTTACTGTGGCCGAGTTCAAAAAGGGTGTTGCCTGTGTTCTCCTCTAGGATTTTGATGGAATCTTGTCTCACATTTAGATCTTTCATCCATTTTGAGTTTATCTTTGTGTATAGTGAAAGAGAGTGGTCTAGTTTCATTCTTGTGCATGTGGATGTCCAATTTTCCCAGCACCATTTATTGAAGAGACTGTCTTTCTTCCAATGGATAGTCTTTCCTCCTTTATCGAATATTAGTTGACCATAAAGTTGAGGGTCCACTTCTGGGTTCTCTATTCTGTTCCATTGATCTATGTGTCTGTTTTTGTGCCAGCCGTCTTGATGATCACAGCTTTGTAGTACAACCTGAAATCTGGCATTGTGATGCCCCCAGCTATGGTTTTCTTTTTTAAAATTCCCCTGGCTATTCGGGGTCTTTTCTGATTCCACACAAATCTTAAAATAATTTGTTCTAACTCTCTGAAGAAAGTCCATGGTATTTTGATAGGGATTGCATTAAACATGTAAATTGCCCTGGGTAACATTGACATTTTCACAATATTAATTCTGCCAATCCATGATCATGGAATATTTTTCCATCTCTTTGTGTCTTCCTCAATTTCTTTCAGAAGTGTTCTGTAGTTTTTAGGGTATAGATCCTTTACCTCTTTGGTTAGGTTTATTCCTTCTACCTAAATTTTCTTTATGTTATGAACTAGGAAGTCATTAGGGCTAACGGATTTGTCCAGATTAATAATGAATATTATTATTATTATCTTTAATAATGAATATTAGAACTAATGATCAAATTCTGTTTGAATTCTTGTCCATATACACAATTAACTCTAATGTATTGAATATGTTAGAAATAAAATATACTTTACAGGTATTCTAACTACATATAAAAATTTCATGTGTTTGAGAACAACAAGTATATATTTTATTTAAACACTATGTAATTAGTGAGATTGCTGCCTTTTAGTTCTGGTTATGTTTTAGACCAACCACTTTTATCCCTAAATTTTTTGGTTTGCAAGCATAAGTAGATACTTTTTATTTCTTTCTCCCAGGGGTAGTCTAAGTAAGATGTCAATCACATGCATAAGGTGTAGTGATCATTTATGAAAGGAATCTTAAGAGAACATTTAACTTAGTGCCAAATTCAGGGAAGGAGAGCCCACAGCTTCTTTTAATAAGTTTTATTTTATTAATGACTTTTGCTGAAAGAAAAATGTTTCTTCATGGAATTCTGAGAAAATTTCTTTGGACTCTATTGTTTCAGAACACCTTCATAAAAAACCAAGTAGCTGAAATTATAGCTGAAAAATAGATGTAGCTGAAATTTTGAGCCTAATTTTCATATAGGAGAATAATCTAATGGCTTGGGATGGGGGTTTTGATTTCATTTGCATTCTAGGAGGCAGTATAGTGTAAATTAAGTTAGCTCTGGGTTTAAATTCCAGCTCTGCCACTTAATAATGTGTGACTTTGGCCAAATAATTTAACTTTTTGAATTTCAATACCTTTTTCATAAGGTCATTTAAGGCTTAAATGATACCCATGTAGAGAGGACCTAACTCAATCCTAAATATCTTACAGAAACTCAGTAAATATTGGTGGTGTCCATTTTTTCTGTGTTTACATGTTGGCAAACAGGAATGTTGATAAAGAGTAAGAGAGGAATCATTTCTTCTTTCCCCAGGAATGTATTCCCTGGCACTAATGAGAATGATACATCTCTCTAAATACTTACTTTACCAATAGTTAATAACTTATAATAAAGTGATTTGCCTCTTTGCTTTTATATAATTTGACCTTTAAAAAAAAGACTCTTAGATTTGTATATGTATTGAATATATATAAAATGTCACAAAAGATAGTCTTAAAATTTGAAGGAAATAATTATGAAGATCATCTGGTCCTTTTTGTTTCTTGGGGCAGTATTCCCGTCCAGGAACTTCTCGATCTAGACATGTATCAGTGCTCTGCCTGAATAGTTTTACAGATTGTGGTCTCACTTCCTCTTAAGACAGTAAACAACTTTGTTCTGCTGTCTGTGGGAACCATATCTTAGTCATTTTTTATCCCATAGGATAGTACGTACCCAACTCAAAATAGGATTTTATTTATTTATTTTTTTTAATATTTTATTTATTTATTTAGGATAGTCACAGAGAGAGAGAGAGAGGCAGAGACACAGGCAGAGGGAGAAGCAGGCTCCATGCACCGGGAGCCTGACGTGGGATTCGATCCCGGGTCTCCAGGATCGCGCCCTGGGCCAAAGGCAGGCGCCAAACCGCTGCGCCACCCAGGGATCCCTAGGATTTTATTTAATGAATAGCTGAGGTTCAGATTTTTTTAAAGTACTTTTATATTTTTTTCATATATAAACTTTAAAATTTAGTCAACATGTTTTATTACTCCTGGTCAAAAATTAATTTTTTCAACTGTATTGACAAAATTAAATAAGGAACATTGATTTATATTTCTGCATGATATCACTTATTATGTAATCTAGAAATGAATAGCTTATTCCAAGGAGAGAGTTAAAAATTAAATACTATTTACATCACTTTCATTCAGTTCTTTGGAGCATAATCTATTTCTGAAGGTTGAAAACAATATATTTTAAAAAATATCTTATACTTTATTTTGCAGTGTCTTTTGCACTCATTGTCTGTAATGTTAATGCTCCACTTCACTGACTCATCAGACTGGACAAAAACAACCAACATCCAGCTATCTGATATTTAAGAAGATCATCCAAAACCTAATAATAATAAGGAAAAATGGAAAATAGAAGGACAAATATATGCCATCCAAACACTAACTAAAAGAAAGCTATTGTAGTTATAGTAACAGTAAATCAAAAGTTAAGGGAAAAAAGCATAAATAGATATAAATGGAGTTACTTCATAATGATAAAGGTTCAGTTAACCTAGAAGCTATAACAATTCTAAATGTATGTTCACATTTCCTGTGATTTTTAAACTTGTGTATTTTATTACTCCAATTTTTAATTGAATGCTCTCTTCCCAATTTCATGCTATCAGCAAATTTTTAAAAAACATTTTTCTTCATAATTTGTATTCAGCTGATTTCTTACATAAAATAAATGACTCCCTTATTTATACTAATCCCTGTAGCAATTTGTGCTTATAGATTCTTGTATTATTCAGTAGTCTTTATGTCTGTTCCTGTCCGACTAAGGAACAAGGGTATTGGCTAATAGTCTTGAAAGATATTTGATACTAAATTATATAAAACTACCATACATAAGAACATAATTGCAGTGGATGATATAGTTTACAATCCATCTCTTTAGAATTCTATTTCTTAGATCTTGAATGTGTCTATGAGAAGTTAAAAACAGGTTGTCCATAGAAGTAGCTATGTATTTTGATTCCAACTACCTTGCCTTTCATTTTTGCTTCTTGTGCCTTATTATTGCATTTTGGCTTATGAATAATAGGTACTTGTTAGAATGTTTACATCTGCATAAGTTTCCCAGGTACTTATTCTTCAGAGTGAAGGAGCAATCTTTTAGGAGTTCACATAACAATGTGGAAGACATTACCATATATCTTACTACATATCTTGACACAGTATCCATTCCTATTCATTGATGCAAGAAACATCTACCAGGTTCTAGTCTTTGATAAGCCTTATTAGCAAAAGTATACTAAAATTGTATTTGTTTTATTGAACAGAGTAATGAATTCTCACCTACTTTTTTTTTTCTTTCCTAAGAAATCCGAGCATTTGATTCATTTCATATAATGGGGGAGAGGGAGAGCATTTCCCAAAGAAACATAGGCATTGTGTTAATTATAAAATGAATTAATGGAAGTCTTTAAATTTTTCAGGATGAGAGAGACCCAGAGAAGGAAGACGAACTGGAACTGAAAAGAGGTCTTTTATACAGAGACTCTGCCTACGACAGTGACCCAGAGTATAGGTATGAGCCAGATTAATGCAGTGTGTAGAGACCTTTCTCACAGTTGGCATAAATATAACCTGCCTTTTAATGTGTTGGATTTGTGGGAAATTTAGACTCAATTTAATCATTATTATTTATTTATGTTTAACAGTATAAAATCCTATTAAAATACTTTAATGATTACATTACTGCAACTTTTCCGTGAAAACAAATATAGTCAATTAAGAGTGATACTTTTCATTTTACTTAAGATTTATGGTGTATTTATCCTGCAAACCCAACATCTCCAGGGCATATTTATTCTCATTCAAACAACAGTTTACATAATTTTAGACCATGAGCAACCTTTTTTGTTTTTACTAACATAAGAAAAACTGTTCTTATAGCCTAACATTTTAGTAATAATGTTAGTAATAACAAAATTTTTGCAAGATTATGCTAGCAAGTGTCATGAAGATTTTTTTTAAGATTTTATTTATTTATTCATGAGAGTATGTACACAGAGAGAAAGAAAGGCAGAGACACAGGCAGAGGGAGAAGCAGGCTCCTCACAGGGAGCCTGATGTGGGACTTGATCCCAGGTCTCCAGGTCACGCACTGGATTGAAGGCGGCACTAAACCACTGAGCCACCTGGGCTGCCCGATGAAGATTTTTAAAAGCTCTGTGTCAGTTGCCGTAGAAGGTGGTATTAAAAGCTGAATGTAAATTGTGAGTTTATGTAACTAAGGTTCTCTGAATCCTTTGGTGCTATACCACTGATGACCACATGGCTTCTACCTTCTTCCTGAGTTTCTGGAAAAACAAGTATAAGAAAAAAAGCTCCAGATAATGGAATATGTTTTATTGCTAATTTGAGTTTTGGCCTGAAGTTTCTGATCTTTACCCTGGTAAGTTAGGCTAGATATCCTGTGAACATGTGAGAACTTCTTTTGCCGCTTACACAGAGTATAAATGTCAACTCATCTCCCAAAGCTACTGCTTTGCAACCAACAGGCAACCTTGGCCTCTCATTAAGGGAAGTAAGGGAAGTAGCATATTACAGGTGAATTTGTAGAAGCAAAAAAAAAAAAAAAAGAGAAGAATTTGTAGAAGCAATCCAGCCAGGAAAAAGGAGATCCAAGAAAGTCCACCCCTTGAAGAATTACCTTTTATTATTATTTACTTAAAACTCTATTCTCCAGATTGCTACTATATGGATTGACATTTCAATTTTGGTTCTTAATCCATATAGTTAATTCTAATTGGGTAAGAATGAATAGGATTGATAAAGGAAAGTGTCTGTTTTTTGTACTTCTGTATGCATAATAATGACCTGAGTTGCATCTTAAAAATACAGATTTAGTTTTCCTATGCCCTTGGGTTCTAAATCTTTACCTATAGGTAGAGACCTAGAAACCTGCATTTTAAGAAATATCATGAATGCTCCTAATGTAGCTAGTGTAAGAACCACATTTTGAAAAGCACTGTTACCAAGCAATGTTAATGGCTAAGCTTTTGATTACCTGAGATTATTTTGGCACCTCTCAAGTAAGAGTTAAGCAGAGTATCAGAAAAGTTCTGCTTACACATTTTTAAAGATTTTTTTATATTCCTTGTCACTTCTCTTATGTACATATTCAGACTGATAGAACCAAGTGGTCAGGCCTTCAAGACCTTTTATAAGAGTATATTTGATATTAGCTCCAGAAACTACTGAAATGATCAGAATATTATTTTATCCCTAAGTCATATTATATATTAGGCCAAGGAGTCCCTCTCCTACTTTCCATCTCAAAGATGAGAGAACCTGCCCTCAAAGTGATCACCCATTTGCTTAAGGCTTCCATCAGCAGAAATCAAGAGATTTGGGATCTTTGCTTAATATCACCCCTCTGCAGACACACATTGACACAGAGGTCCTGAAGAAATCTGCATGGACTCCTGGAATGGCTGAGTGATGAGCTTAGCAAATCTTCTCTTCCCCCAAGCAACAACTAGATAGAATTGTCAAAAACAAAAATTTTTAGGACTTTGAAAATTAACCAAAGGCATATAACAAATTGAGAAGCATTTCTCAAGAAAGTCTACTGAGCCTTAATAAGGGCAATAAGGAACCTAGGGCGTTTTGCCTGGAACTCCCCATACCCAGCTCCTTAGGGCAGTCATGCTAAAAGACTGGGCAGCTCTGCTGACAGAGGAGGCTGACTATATGGATCAGAGCATGGGAAATCCCATGTGCATGGAGATGAATAGAGACAATAATGATCCCACTGGCAAAGTAAGAGAAGACTGAGGTCTCACTACTTGTTGGGACAGACAGCAAAGATCCAGGGACCAGCTACCCAAAGTTGGTCTTGATAAAGTTGTACTTATCCCTGGTAGTCTGGAACATTATGTGTATGTGTAAGGTTGTAAATATGTTCAGGAGAAACTAGAGAGGGCCTTTGGAAGCCACTAGTCCATGGCTGAATGTGAGGCCTTGTGAAAGCAGAAAGTAATATCCAGGACAGACTTGTAAACTGGATAAACTTTGAATGTATATTCCAAGGCACACATAGATCCATTAGCAAAAGATGGAAAAAGCCTTTCTGACCAGTCATTTGCTCGTCACCAACCTATGCTGACTCAGGAGCAGCCCCTATGAGTCCAAGCTTAAAAGTAGAAACAATATTTTTCTAAAAAAGAAAAGGAGTAAGAGACACCAGAAACTATACAGGACAAGGAAAACAGACTTAAAGTATTAGTCTAGGCAGGACACTAAACAAATAATCAAAAACAAAGCCCTGGTAAGGTCAAAATGTGCAGCTTTTGTCTAAAATATTGTTTTTTGACAAAAAATTATGAGATATACAAGAAATAGGAAAATCTAACCAATACAATTGAAGAATGAATTACTATAAACTGTCTCTGAAGAGGCTCAGATATTGGATTTAGCAGCTATGTTCAAAGAACTAAAAGAAATCCTGTTCAAAGAATTAAAAGGATATAAAATGGCAGTGACTCATCAAAGAATATCAATATTTTCCTTAAAGATTATGCCCAGGACTCAGTAT
This sequence comes from Canis lupus familiaris, assembly GCF_011100685.1. NCBI lineage: Eukaryota > Metazoa > Chordata > Mammalia > Carnivora > Canidae > Canis > Canis lupus. Next base: position 12,683,491 of record NC_049236.1, read on the forward strand.
TTTATCTTATTTTTTTAAAGATTTATTTATTTATGATAGACATAGAGAGAGAGAGGCAGAGACACAGGCAGAGGGAGAAGCAGGCTCCATGCCGGGAGCCCAACGTGGGACTCGATCCCGGGTCTCCAGGATCAGGCCCTGGGCCAAAGGCAGGCGCTAAACCGCTGAGCCACCCAGGGATCCCCAGTATTTTATCTTATGATCGAGATATGCATTGTGCTTATCATCCATGGAATATAGCAGAGATTCAGTGTTTTCTGTAGAAAGAGCAGAATGGGAAATTGAAGTGCCCGTTTACTGTATGCATTAGCCTATACATTCTAGCCTATACATGGAAGTCCTATGTCATCCATCATCTTTGAGTATAAAATTCATTTGGAAGAAATTTCTTATCAGAGAGTTGTTAAGTAACCTTTTACTTCAAGTACTTTGGGATTAGGAGCTAGATTTTGGAAAGAAACTACTACCTAGGCTGACTTCCTTCTCATATTGCCTATCTTTTAGAAAATTTTAGGGTGCCTGGGCAGCTCAGTTGGTTGAGCATCTGCCTTAGGCTCAGGTCATGATCTCGGGACTTAATATTGACTCCTAGGATCAAGCCCCACATCCAGCAGAGGATGGCTGGGGCTGGATGGCAGGCTGCTCAGCAGGGAGCCTGCTTTTCCTTCTCTGCACTACCTCATGCTCTTTCTCACTATCTCTCTCAAATTCTTAAAAAAAAAAAAAAAAAAAGAAAGAAAGGAAAATTCTAGACATTTGCAGTGGTAGCCTTATCAGTTCTCAGAGTGCTGAGATACTTTTTAGTACCTGCTATGTGTATTTCAAATTTCTTCAGTTTTCAGGATGTTTAAATTTCTCCATACTGTTGTGTACTTTTGACATAACTACTTTATTGGAATGTTAGTCCTAATTAAAAACCATATATGAGTGATGCTTCATACAGATGGGAACTGGTCACAAAAAGAAGTAAGGATAAAAATAATTTTAAGTTCATTATTAGAATGTGAATTGACCTTTTAAGACTATTGTGCCTAAAATTTTTAACCAAATCTTTTATGGAACTATTCAGATAAACTATTTTCTATTTACTTATGCATATTTTTCAGATTACTAACAGTAGAAATATGCTCAATATAATGTTTTAATTGTGAAATTATTTGTAACAGAACTGAGTAATTTAAATTTTGACTATATATGTTTTTAAGTTTTTACATATTCCAGAATAGTTAACATACAATGTTATCTTAAGTTTCAAGTGTACAGTATAGCGATTCAGTAATTCCATGCATCACCTGGTGCTCATCACAACAAGTGCTCTCCTTAATCCCCATCACCTTTTTCACCCATCCCTCACCTCTGCCCCTCTGGTACCTAGCAGTTGACTATATATTTTTGAATAACAACAGGCTTGACTATAGTTTTCATCTCTTCCCTCTGGGGCACTATCTGATTAATCTGATGAATCTACTAAGATGTAGTAAATAGCCAAAAGGCTGTCTTTAATATTAACAAATTGAAGAAAAAAAATCTAAATAATGTAATGTAATACATGTAATGTATTACATGTAATCTAAATAATGTAAATAATATACAGACTTAAAATCTCTCAAATAACTAAAAATAAGCCTTCATTTTTAAGTGAGAAAAATGTTGGTTCATTCTAATTAGAATTCATGGGATCTTGAGTTATTAACTCAAGTATCATAAAATCCTTTTTCATTAAATACTTAAGATTTAATTTTTCTTTTTAAAAAATGTTTGTCTAGAAGGTATATTGATATTCAGAAATACTGAGGGTGCTGCACATTTATGTGATTTTTCAAAGTGTTGTAAAACTTGCAGTTTAGGAGTCTAGAAAAGTCTCTGATGATTAGGACAGGGCAGTGTTGTATTCATTTTTTTTTTGTATTCATTTTTTAAGACAAAAATATGACCTTGGTAATTAGACTTAATATTGACTCTAGGGCAGGGTGCCTGGGTGGCTCAGTGGTTGAGCAACTGCCTTCAGCTCAGGTCATGATCCTGGGGTCCTGGGATCAAGTTCCACATTGGGCTCCCTGCAGGGAGTCTGCTTCTCCCTCTGCCTTTGTCTCTGCGTCTCTCTTTGTGTCTCTCGTGAATCAATAAAATCTTAAAAAAAAAAAATTGGCTCCACGGCATTGTCCAATGTTCAACTTGTTGCCCCCTTAAAGAATACTACTAAGCAGCCAGAATGGTTTTATGACTAGCAAGTCATGGTAGACTAATTTAATTTTTAAAATAGATTATAAGAAAGTGATACATTAAATATAACTTTTAGTAAGAATTGTGATTTTATAACATTGTCAGCAAACAAGTAGGCAATTATGGTCTGAACTAGATAGTGTTAAATGGACTGCTGTTTGGATGATGACACATATGAGATTATTTACAGCAATCCCAAGTTAGGTTCAAGAGCCACAATAAGTACTAGTTCATGATATTATGCTTGAACTGTAGTTGTGTGAGCTGCTTTAGTGATAACTGCTTTTAGGAGTAAAAAATATGTTTATTATTTTTTAACCAGGGCAAAACATGAAAATACTCCTGAAGTATTATTACAGCTGTACTCTACATTATTTCAGGTTTATATCTAGTTATCTTTATTTGAAGTATGAGAGGGAAGTCAGAAAAGAATAATAAAACAAATGAGATGTTCTTTGTGTATATGATAACAATATTGTTTAACTTGCATTCGTAAAACTGGAGGGATGACTTAAAATACCAGTTTAAAATACTATTTTTTGTGTTTAAATAAAGACTGCTTGTCCCCTATACACATATATTTTTTTTCATGGAATGCTCTTCTTTTTTTTTTAAATAAAATAATTTTTATTGGTGTTCAATTTACCAACATACAGAATAACACCCAGTGCTCATCCCATCAAGTGTCCCCCTCAGTGCCCGTCACCCACTCACCCCCACTCCCCGCCCTCCTCCCCTTCCAACACCCCTAGTTCATTTCCCAGAGTTAGGAGTCTTTATGTTCTGTCTCCCTTTCTGATATTTCCCACACATTTCTTCTCCCTTCCCTTATTAAAAATATACATATATGAGACTAAGGAGACTTTTAAAGTAATCTTGATTCAATTTCCCACCCAGAGTAGGAATCCCTTCCATGTCCTCCCATTGTCGGCTCATTATTCCCTCCAAGATAAAATTCTGTTTGAGTTCTAACAGTTAAATCTTACTTTAGTCTTACCTCTCCAGATATACCTGGTATTTCATGATACTCCAAACTGTTTCATGCCTTGATTCTGTTAGAATATGATGCTATGTGTAGCATAGCATGTAGATTCTGTTAGAATATGATGCTATGTGGAGACAGATAACTTCTGTCTTCTTGTTTATCTAGTAACTGCCTACTTATTCTCTAGGACTAAGCTCAAGTTTTTCCCTCATGACCTCAACAGACCGTTAGGTGTTTTCTCCTTTATCCTGCCACTTTCTCTCATATATTTCATTTCAATTACATTTTTCTCTTGTAACAATTTCGTTATGTGTCTATCTTGCCATCTTCTATTAAATGTGAGCTCCTTGAAGGCACAGATATGTTACTTAACTTTGTTTTTGATTGCTCATTAAGGTCTTTGACATGTATAATAGGAGCTCAATTTAGAAAAATAGTTCACATATTAAAATTGGGTTCTTTATTAATACTGATCAGTTATATTGCTAAAATTATTTTATTTAAGTAAACTCATATTTTGTGATATTTAATAACATGTTTAGATAAGAAAACATGTTTAGATAAGTGATCAAGAGAGGAATTAATAATCACGAAAGCTGTTAGACTTTATTTGTTGTTAGTGGCTCACTTCTACATATTCTTAGTCATAGAAGAGAAATAAATGGCCTATAAGTAACCAGTGTTCAGTAAATTTCTTTGAATATACTTCTTTTAATGTTTACTATATAGTTTCTGCTGATAGGAAAAGAAGATAAATGACCAGATGCAGTTTTCTTCCCTAAGCTTTTTTTTTTTTTTTTTCCCCTGTAGAAGACAAGTCTCTGATTCTGTGCTTTCTAAAGTATAGACCAATGACCAATGACCTCAGCATCACCCTGGTACTTGTTAGAAATCCAAATTCTTTGACTCTCCCTCAGTAACTCTGGAGGGTGAGACTCAATAACCTGAGTTGTAATAAGCCTTCCAGATGCATATTATAATTTGAGAACTATTGCTATTATTTATCAGTAAATTTTTATGTCTTTAATGACGTTATCTTTATATGGTATCTTTATTTTATTAATTTATTCATGAGAGAGAGAGAGGCAGAGACACAGGCAGAGGGAGAAGCAGGCTCCTTGCAGGGAGCCCAATGTGGGACTTGATCCCAGATTCTGGGATCATGCCCTGGGCCGAAAGGAGACGCTCAACCACTGAGCTGCCCAGGCGTCCCATTATATGGTATCTTTAAAGATACAAGATACTTTTCAGATTTTATTAAACCATAATATATACTCTTCCTATTATCTGTTCTGAACTCCAAGACTTTTGAATGCTTCCATTCCTACTTTTCATCCATCCATCCAGTGCTCTAAAAGCACACATCACATCCTCAAAACTATTCTATGTGTTTGGTCATTCAAAATTTTGGTTAATAGAAACCTTTATTGAGTATTATGGAAAGGAATTTGTCTCTTGTATTATATAAGCATCTTTAATTATATTGTCTCTTAGATCACAGTTTTAAAATATAGAATATGTATCATCATCTTTAAAGTCACTTTCAACTCTGGTTCTTTGAGTACAAATGGCAAGTGGCCAATTTTTTTTTTTTCCAGATATCTAATTCTTTTTTTTTTTTTTAATTTATTTTTTATTGGTGTTCAATTTACTAACATACAGAATAACCCCCAGTGCCCGTCACCCATTCACTCCCACCCCCCGCCCTCCTCCCCTTCTACCACCCCTAGTTCGTTTCCCAGAGTTAGCAGTCTTTACGTTCTGTCTCCCTTTCTGATATTTCCCACACATTTCTTCTCCCTTCCCTTATATTCCCTTTCACTATTATTTATATTCCCCAAATGAATGAGAACATATAATGTTTGTCCTTCTCCGACTGACTTACTTCACTCAGCATAATACCCTCCAGTTCCATCCACGTTGAAGCAAATGGTGGGGATTTGTCATTTCTAATAGCTGAGTAATATTCCATTGTATACATAAACCACATCTTCTTTATCCATTCATCTTTCGTTGGACACCGAGGCTCCTTCCACAGTTTGGCTATCGTGGCCATTGCTGCTATAAACATCGGGGTGCAGGTGTCCCAGCGTTTCATTGCATTTGTATCTTTGGGGTAAATCCCCAACAGTGCAATTGCTGGGTCGTAGGGCAGGTATATTTTTAACTGTTTGAGGAACCTCCACACAGTTTTCCAGAGTGGCTGCACCAGTTCACATTCCCACCAACAGTGTAAGAGGGTTCCCTTTTCTCCGCATCCTCTCCAACATTTGTTGTTTCCTGCCTTGTTAATTTTCCCCATTCTCACTGGTGTGAGGTGGTATCTCATTGTAGTTTTGATTTGTATTTCCCTGATGGCAAGTGATGCAGAACATTTTCTCATATGCATGTTGGCCATGTCTATGTCTTCCTCTGTGAGATTTCTGTTCATGTCTTTTGAAGTGGCCAATTTTATAATTCTCATGGCCTTCCAGTTATTTCTTAGAATTAATATCTGTGGGTAGCGTATCCATCTTACCTTCTGACCTCTTTTACAAATGAGTATCACCTTATAGACACTATTTTGTCTGAAGACTATGTATAGAGTAGTATATGCTTGGTCTTCATTTGACACTAATATAGGAAATATAGGGGTTTCAAGTGAGTTTATTCTTTTCTAAGCAAAAAATTAATAATGTCCTTTTTCTCCTAGTTCATGCTAAATTGCCTAAGACCTTCCTCTTCTTTGCATATATGCTAGGCCTTATCAATACTTAGAATTTGAAACTGTCCAGTTCTTGGATATTATCCTAGTCTGTTCTTTTTTGTCTTTTTTTCTTAATAGCATTATCATAAATGCAGTATATCCCTACTTAAGTAGCAAGTATAAGTTAATTAAAGCAAAATTCACTGCATTAATAAAATACAATCCCTTAAAAGTAAACATTTTAATGGTATATGGCATTTATGCAGTATTTTGTAGAGCTTAGTAGGAATTCACAAAGTGCTTTGAATAAATGAATGCTGGAGATATTCATGGTAAAATAGAAAAGTTTAATTTTTAAAAGCCTATTACTATAATAAAACATTTTAGTATCACTTACAGTAATGAGAAATCAGAATTGACTTAATATGTTCACAGTTCATTAGAGAGCTAATGCTTTCATGTCTGGAAGTAAATAACATTTTTTTAGGATTCTGATACTCTTTGTACCTATCTGTGGGCCATATTAGGACCTGTTCTGTGTTCACATCTCTGTTTTGCAATTCAGGCTTCCAGGCTGAACTAATTTCCAAATTCTCTCCAGAGAATTACAGTATTGTTTACTAAGTTGAAAAATTTTGCAATTTTAAATGGAAATTAACTCACTGCCAAATTTTACAAGACCTAAAAGCATTAGAATGTGTGTTTTGGCCACTTTAGCTCTTCTTTACCTTCTTTACCTCTTACCAGGTTCACATTTGCCTCTAAAAAGCTTTCTGAATTTTATTTATTCATTCCAAGCCACTGAGGTGATACTATTTAAGGCATCTTTGAGACATGAAAAAAATGTATAATGGAATTAAAGCAGTAGCAAATCTATGCCAGATAACATCAAATATACTAATTGATGATAGAAGTGACAATTTTGCTTACAATCTTAGAAGAAATCTATACAATGATTTTTAAAGTTAGCAGCCCTGCTGTTGCTTACCTCTTTGAGAGCTGGGTGGTGGTTTGTGTGTTAGAAATTCAAACTACTGTTGAGTAGGTTTATCATAGTAGAACCAGCCTAGCAACTAAACAAAATGTAAAATTCAGAAAAGAACATTATTACCTGGCCATCAGCATATAGTAAAGTTGATGATTGTGGACAAGGAGATAGGGACAAACTTGTGTTTTATGGAATTTTAATTGGTTCATGACTTCTTGCAAAAAACAAATAAAGTACAACCAACCAAGCAAAACACAACATAGTGGGATCCCTAAAGTAGTATGAGGGAACACAAGCAAGTGTGGGGACCTCGGCTGGTAGATATGGTTGTGGAGTCATGAAAGATGTAGAAATGTTTCTATTAATATATTTGTATAAATGTTTCTATTTGTCAGTGTGTGAATCATTTGACTCAAAATGTCCAAAAAAAATGTTGTAAGTGACAACAGGAGTTAGGCTTGTGAAAAAAATGTATGAAATCATAAATTGTAGTCAGTGGCCAGACTATATTTTCAGCAAAGCTAATGAAAGAAATGTGGTAATTATATCAAAACAATAGCACTGAGACTTAGCTAAGGCCTTTTGAAAAATTTTAAATATTATACTGACATTATTAGAAATTGTCTTAATTATGGACAAGACAGAAGTAATGATAACCATATTTTAAAACACCTTTGTTATCCTAGAGACTATACCATTTTCAAAATTTTCCAGAATAAAAGAGGCAGTGCCAAGTGTAAAGAAAGTTTGACACGATCTAGTAAATATTACTAGAAAATATGAGGTAAAATTTCATTTTGGCAACGCCATCAGGAAGTAGAAAGACCAGTTGTCATGGTTCATTTGTCATGGTTCACAGAAGTGAGTTTTTGAAAACATACAACATATATTAATTGTAACAGAGGAATATATTTAAGTTTTGTGCATCCGAAATTGTAATAATAATGATAATAATAAATGAATATGCATTTACTCACTATCCATTTTAATAGACCATTATCCATACCTCCAAAGTCACCTTATGCTCCTAACCAATTGCATCTCTTTCTATAAAGATAGCTGTTAACATAGTTTTCTATTAATCTTTTTTTCTTTATAGTTATACCACACATGAATCTATCCTTTAGCAATAAGTTGTTTTATTTTCCTTGTTTTAAACTTTATATAAATGTAATTATAACTGTGTATTGTTTGAAATTTGCTTCTCCCCCCCTCAGTTGGTTTTTTAGTTTCACCCACATTGATGCATGTGGCTATAGATCATTAATTTTCCTTGCTGCATATATACCATTGTATGCCCATAACATTGTATACATATCTGATCTAATGTAGATGAATATTTAAGTTGCTTCTAGTTCTTAGCTTTATTACAGGGAGTGTTGTTATGAACATGTCTGTACATGTCACTTGGTAGACATGTGCAAGAATTTTGCTGGCATACCTAAGAGTTGGATTACTGGCTTGAAATTGCATGTTCAACCTTGTTGGGTCATGCCAAAATGAGTGTATAAATGTTCTCATGACTTTACATCCTCATGGACACCATGTCAAGCTCTAAGAATGATAACCCAGCTACTCCATGCCTTTTTTCATGGTCTCTTTTATTGTGTTCAGCTGATAGATTGAGTTCAGGTCAAATACCAAATTTTCCTTAGATATACAGCCCTAAGAGTACCTGTTTTACAGTTGACAGTAGAGGTAACATCATTAGACTAAGTCAAGGAAGAAATTATCTGTTTGAAGTGAGATTCCAAATGTACGTTTAAAATATTTGTGACATTTAATAACCAGAACATAAAGTTTTATATGGCACAAATTTTGTAAGTTCTAACATGCCTGAGTCTTCATTATAACAAGTAGTTAATTTATTGAAGTAGGTCAAATATTTATTTAAAAAATAAAAGTCAGGGATCCCTGGGTGGCGCAGCGGTTTGGCGCCTGCCTTTGACCCAGGGCGCGATCCTGGAGACCCGGGATCGAATCCCACATCAGGCTCCCGGTGCATGGAGCCTGCTTCTCCCTCTGCCTATGTCTCTGCCTCTCTCTCTCTCTCTGTGACTATCATAAATAAATAAAAAATTAAAAAAAAAAATTAAAAAAAAAATAAATAAATAAAAGTCAGTCCTTGAAAAAGATAACATTTTATTTCTAGCAAATGATATATTAAGCCCAGAACTTAACGTTTATGATAGTAAAATTGTAACTTTGGTATGTTTTTAAAAGTACTATCAAACCTTCAAAAAGAGTTGCCTGGGCAGCCCAGGTGGTTCAGCGGTTTAGAGCCGCCTTCAACCCAGGGCCTTATCCTGGAGCCCTGGGATCAAGTCCCGCGTCGGGCTCCCTGCATGAAGCCTGCCTCTCCCTCTGCCTATGTCTCTGCCTCTCTCTCTCTCTCTCTCTCTCGAATAAATAAATAAATAAAATCTTTAAAAAAAAACAAACAAAAAAAAAACCAAAAAGAGTTGCCTTTTCTTCTCTATTCTCATTATAATTAACCTAGTGCTGGTCTATTTCACAGCTTCCTTTCTCCATGGTTTTTTTTTTTTGAAGACCCTCAAAATTGGATCCCTGTCACTTCAAATACAGACTTTTCTGCCTTGTTTTCCATTTTCCAGAAGTGCTATGAAGCACTTCAGGTGAATTTCCTAATCGCCTTTGAGGACAGTAGCAGTATGCTATAGTGGAAGGGGCCTCAGGGCCATGGACGTGGGATCTCATTCTCTTCTGCCAGCTGCTAGCTGAGTGGTCAGAGACAAGTCCCTTGACTTCACTGAGCCTCAGTTTCCACAGCTATCAACTTCAGAGTGTCCTCAGATTTTTAGATAAATATAAAGTACCTAGTAGTTTAGTGTCCCATGGTAAATAACTTCAGTGTGCAGAGTAAGCACTGTACTATGCACTTTACACATATGTCTTTGATTTTTAAAATAATACTGCAAAAAATACAGCAGAGGAAGCTGAGACTTGGGATGATTAAATAAATTGCCCCCATCCCATAACTTATAAAGGATTGAGCCATTATCCAGTTCCAGGTCTGCCTGACTTCGGAGGCCCAGTGCTCTCGTGACTGGCCATCCCACAGCGTCTGCACTCGGCTTTTACTACATTATTTCTCCCCTCTGAATTCTTTGTAACTCTGTCTCTCTTGCACATTTTTCATTTTATTGTTTTGTAATAGTTTCATACAAATAGGGTCACTCTTGAAGACACAGACCTTTTTGTCTTTTATTTCTCACAGCCTAGAGTATCACACACCCATAGAGTACTCAGTAAATATTTGATTACCTCTCACTGAGTTTCACCAGTTTAATATTTTATATCCTTTTTTATAGCTCATTTCAGCGGCCACGTGGCACTCTCCATTTGGATGATGGTGAATACTGGTCCAACAGGGCAGCCTCTTATAAAGGAAAATCCCACCGACCCGTCTTTGAGAACAGCATGGACAAGATATACAGGAACTTATACAAAAAGGCCTGTAGTTCCGTTTCTCATACACAGGAAAGCTTCTGATACCATCCATGATAAACTGTATGGGTGTCTGTGTCAACTTCTCAATGAAAACGTTTGATGTGATCAATATCTGTATTCTTTTTTTTTTTTTTTAACAGGTGGTTCTGAGTACCGTAGTTAGAAGTGAATAAGTTCATTGCTTCAAATGGTAAATTATTCTAGGCAGTCTTCTTTTTTTAATCACAGGAGAGAGTGCTCTGTTCTCAAAGTCAGAGCTCTACATCACAATTACAACTTCCAATCTGATTATGAGAATGATGTTCAGCCACACTTCTCAGGTCTCCTACAAATCCAACAATAGATTCTCTCTAGAAATGGTCTTCTGCTTTAACCACTTTGCGATTTTCTTTTAATCTGGTTATTTTGTCTAAGATTTATATTAACTCCCTTTTCTTGGTAATGAGCAAAAAGATATACTGTACAGAAATGAATTTCCTAAGTTTAAACCCTGTTTTAGCTGGTATTTTCTCATTTCTCCCCCCTAAAAAAGACTATTTGCACTTCTTAGCTAGTAAGATCTAGTTTTCTTTTTAAAGTTTATATATAGTCATTCACTTCCTCTTCTCTAAAAGAACTAAGTTACCTACAATTCAGTTAGCTAGAAATAGCAGTGGCCAATGTATGACCCAAAATGTAAAAAACTGATTTTTAAAAATAGAATTCTTTATGTGATTTTCTTTTAAGGCCATACCTTTTGGTGCAACCAGAATCAGAAAATAGCTTTTATTAGTAAGCATGTAGAGACTCCAATTTTAAACTCTTTAGAGTTTTCATAAGTACAGAATGGCTCAGGAAAGTAGTATCTTTACTTAAAAGACACTGGGAACCATAAAGGAGAGTAAAATATTAAACAGAACATATTGTCCTGGGAAGTCTGGTAATTGATAAAATTAGCTTTTCTCCACCCTCCATACACACACCTGCGAGGCCAGTGAGTCTTTGAAGATATGAAGAAATCGGTTACCTCATATTTACCAGAATAAGTGGAGGGAAAGCAGAGAATAGAAAATCAGTAAACTTGGCTTACAAGGTTGAAGAGTTGACTACAAGGTACTGTTCTCTCATTGACTCCACCTTTGGTTAACTGTAGTTATGATTTAAAAGGGGAAGAAAGTGGGACTCCATTTAAGTTGAAATTCACATGTAAAATTGAGTGACTTGTTTTTGTATTAGGAGAAAATATATAATACCTGTTATCTAATAATAGGATTTTTAAACTTCATGTTAAGAGTGTTCTAGTATGGCCATCTGTGATGTGTTGGAAAGTGCATCAAAGAAAGGGGCCAAGAGGCTTTGGCTTTAGTTCCATCTGGCCGTTTTCCAGCTGACTCTCTTTAATTCTCTGGGCCTTACTTTCCTCAGCTATCAAATGAAGAGAATAAAGTGGATCAGCATTTCCCAAACCATGTTCTGTGGACCTCTGTTCTGAGAGATGGCTGTAGGAATGTAGATACAGGTATTTCATTAGTCATATAAGTTGAGGAAAATCTATGCACTAGACTCGCACTCCCTGACTTAGAGAGTCATAGGTAGGATGGCGGGAACCAAAGGTAGTGCTACTGATACTGGAACAGCGGTTCCAAACTGGAGCTGTCCAAGCACACTACTGTTCTAGTCATAGTAAACACTACCCTTTTGGAGGCACTAGAAATCCTAGCATAAACCTGTTTGGCTATAGCATCTGGTCTGGAGTCTGACACATAGTTAGTTCTCATTAAATAGTTTTTGAATTAGCCTGAGACTTCCTAAAGTAAGTGTGTAGCAGTACTTGTCATTATGGCGATCCTCCCCCCTCCCACTCACCCCCTCAGCTACCCGCACTTCTTTCAGATGTGCAGTCTGTCCTCAGGTCCCTGACACCAAGCAGGGAAATGGTATACACGCGATCACTGAGTTACTCCCTAGCTATAAGCTGTAGGATGATGTTTTGTACAATGGGTATTTAAAAGTCAACATTGACTAATGCTTTTGGGTTTTTTAACAAAAAATATCGTCAGTGAAACTTAGCATGTTTTGGTTTTGTTTTTGTTTTACATGTGGAAACAAATGAAAAATTGTTCCATTTAAAAGATCCTGCTTGGTAAAATAACAAATAATGAACTTCAAAGAAAATTTCACTGTCCTAGGAAATCTCCTGAGTGAATAAGTACATCAAAAATTATCTATTACACCTATAACTTATATCTGCCATTGGCTATACAAAGGCCACAAAAAAAAAAAAAGGTCTCAAAGGGGAACTTCAGAATATGATATTCTAAAAGACATTTTTGCTATGGATTACGTTTGACTTCTCTCTGAAGGATCAGGTGTGAATTTCCATATATGTTGTGTCTTGGCTTAGTGTCTATTTCCATTCCCGGGGGGGGGGGGGGGAGTGGTCTTTGTTGCTGTCCCTAACTACTACTATGACCCTTTAAATTTGAATAGTTGTCTTTTCTCATTGTAAGAAGCAGAAAGTTGTAGTTGTTTATTTCTTTAGCCTTTTAAAAATATTTCTTATAATCTAGTAATATTCATTGGACGTAGTATGAAAGATAAATTGATCTTCCTTTTAAGGTATTTTCCTTTAAATAAAAAAAGTCACCTGGGAATTTCAGGAAAGAAGATGTCAATTCAACTGAGATAAAAGAGGTGTGTGTTTGGACAGAGTGAGGTCTGCATGGTCCCACTACTAGTTATACAACCTTGTTCAAGTCATGTATCATCCTTCTTGGAGCTCAGTTTTTTTATCTGTTAGGTGATGAAGGGGTTAATTTAGAAGGGACTTTTAATGTTCCAACACTTCTATAATTGTGTAATTGATTAACATGGAAGATAAACCAGTTCTAAGCAGCAGAGTTATATTGTAACTTGAAAGATTAAGCCCCTGATTAAAAATCTAGAGCAGAAAGAGCATTCTCATTATTGTGTTCTTTTTCCAATAATAGCTTTATTGACATATAATTCAGATACTATAAAGTTTACCCTTTAAAAAGTATACAATTGCATGGTTTTTAGTAAATTCGCAGAGTTGTGCAGCTATTACCACTAGCTAATTGTAAAATATATCATGACTCCAGAAAGAAATCCTGAACCCATTAGCAATCACTCCCCATTCCCTTCTGTCCTCACCTCCTGGCAATCAGTAATCTGCTTTCTGTCTCTGTCCTCTTCTGCCTTTTCATATAAATGGAATCATACCATATGTGACCTTTTGTGTCTGGCTCCCTTGACTTAGCATAATGTTTTCATGGTTCATCTATGTTGTAATGCGTGTCAGTATTTCATTCCTTTGATCATTAAATAATAGTCATAATGCAGCTGCACAACACTCAGTTGATGAGCATTTTTACTATTCTCACTTTCGGGACATTATGGAACGCACTGGCATGAACATTTGTGTATGAGTTTTTGTGAGGACATATCTTTTCATTTCTCTCATTTGTAAACCTAGAAGTGGAATTGCTGAGTCATGCAGAAACTATGTTTGACATTTTGAGGAACAGCCAAATTGTTTTCCAAAGTGACTCCACCATTTTACAATTTTTGTGTGTTTTTTAAAATTTTACCTTAATCTTAGGCTAGTTACACATTCAAAGCATTCATCTACCCATTTGTCACATATTTATTGAGCACTGTGTTTGATGTGTATAAATTTGTTAAATGTACCTTCCCACAAGTGTGAAGAGTCTATTGAAAAAAGACAAATTACAATGTATTTCAACATTTACAGTGGTTTAGTAAACTTCTACAGTAGAAGACTACAAAAATGGGGATAGGGCATTCTAGCTTGGTGCAGAACTTGCAAAAGGATGAAAATGGGGCAGGGGGGAGAGCATGATTGTTCAGGAAACTCCCAAGTGCTTTTCACTGGAGATGGTCTGCAGGGATGCAAAAGCTTTGGGAGGATATGTTGAGTGCAGTAAGAGAACTGCAAAGAGAATGACAGGCCTGGAGCAGCACTGGTGAAAGAGGTGACCTTTGAGCTGGACACTGAAAGATGGGAATGACTTTTGAGAATAGGAAAGCAACATGGAATAAACTAAATATCGATCAGATTTTATGAGGGTGAAGGTGGGATAGAGGGAAATATCTACTAATCAGTTAAAAATAAAGATCTAGAACTTGGGAGAACTCAAAAGTAGAAAGTGGATTTTTGAAATCAGATAAAAATAATGAAGTGAGAGAATTCTTGTCCTAATTTGTACATGACCATAATAGGTGCCTGACATGAGTGAACCTACAGCAGTGGCATTTTTTCCTATTGTTGAGGCGCTGGTGGTTAACATGTTAGAAGGCTACCCTTTTAGAAATTAGGAAAAATAATAGAATTATATTTCTTTTATAATTAGGAAAAATAGCTAAAAGTTCATGTGCATAATGAGATAAGAGAGGAAACCCAGCTTTCTCTTAGGAGTTATTATGAGTGATACACTTAGTTTAATAATGTAAAATATCTTAGACAACCAGAACTGGTGAATATTCATCCATTTAATAAGTATCATTGAAGATTTACTCTGTTCCAGGCAATCTGCACAGCACTGACTGATCAACCAGAAATAAACAAAAACACAGTTCCTGACCCGAGTTTGTGGGAGGAAACTGACATTTACTTATTACAGTAAGAGAAATACTATAATAGATGATAGAAATGGTATAAAGATGAAAAGGAGGTTCTAATTAATTGTTAAAGATGTCATATACTTCAGACAGAGATAGTAACTGAAATTAGCTAGTATTCTATCTAGATGGCCCGGACAGCATAAGCCTTAGAAAATCACTAGGATTTTTTAAGTAAGAGAAATAACCCAACACAGAACAGATATGAGCTTATATACTGTCACTCCTACCTTGTTCTCTACAGGTTAACAAAATTAGTTAAGCTCTTATTCTCTTTACCAAAAATAACTACTTTTGAGGGGGGAAAGGTCTGTGTATAAGATATTCAAGAAAGTACATTTTGCTGTATTTTTATAGACCACAAAAGAACTGAACATGCGTTAGTGAGATAAATCAGGATTCTTAAACTCAAGAAGCTTATTTTGACTGTTGATAGAGGGTCAGACAAACAATGAGTGTACCTATGGATTTCCTTATTTTTACTCTCATTATGTTTGATGTAGGCTTTTCTAGCCCAGGAGTATTTCCTCATCTTTGTGTTTCCAGCCCCACAATCTGGGCATATCTTTATTATAGCAATTATCAATACCTTTCTTGTGTGTCTTTTTCTACTGGTCTAGGGCCCTGTTTACTTCTGTATCTGTGGCACAGAGTAGTTGTACAATGTTTGTTGAATGATTGCATGAAAGAAAAAATACATTAAGGGCCACTGAAAACAATACCAAACCTAATTATCTGGATATAAGAAACAAGAAGATCTGATAAGACTTGCTTTCATCTAGTTTATCTATACCTGTAGCCAAAAAGAGATACAAAGGAAAAGATAAGAGAAAAATCCTAGTTGTACCATGGTCCTCAAGAAGAAAGAAATAGTTCATCATTTGGGAGAGTTGGGAGAGTTAGTGTTTATGTAGTGCAATCTATTTTTCAAAAAAGTACTCTTAAGAAAAAAATCATATGATGGCCTTTTTGTTTGTTTCTCAGCAAATGAACCGAGATGTTACAGCGATCAGGTCACTAGGGCCAGCTGCTCTGCTGCTGCAAGGGGTGATAAGTACAGGGTTAGGCAGGACCAATGGAGTTTAATTAAATCCCTTTCATGAAATGCAAATTTCATGGTTCCCAAGAAGTGCCTTAAATGTTTTGTCATTTACAAAGCAGTACATTTTTGACAGAAGGATTGAGTAATTCTCCATCTTCTAGCCTTCAGATGTAACTGAGCTACTCATTCTAGAAACTATGGCTCTCTTGATTAATTAAGAGTTAGTGTATTAAGTAAGGTATTATATGAATATTTAAGCAAAACTGTCTCAATGAATTACAGGTTTTTTAGACTAATATCTTACACTTAGTATGTTGCATTCAAGTTATGCCAATTCAAGTAAATGAGCCTGATGGAGAGAATGTGCCTTCTAATTTATATACTATATGAATGTTTACAGGGTATGGGGGGAGGTGAGGGTAATTTTTTAATTTTTTTTACTTCTCCTCCCCATCTAAATGTCATCTTTAAAGTTCTTAGAGTAAGGGAATTAAAGTAATACCTATTTAGGGCCACCACCTGTACTTGGTGATTTATCAATACATTATATTATTTGATCTTCACAACAACCCTATGAGCTTGGGTAGGTATAAGTAATCTTGGTTCTACAGACTGAGTAACCAAGGGTCAAACTGCTATGACTGGCGAGTGATAAACACAGCCAGTAAATGGTTCAGCTTAAATTTGAACCTAACGCAGTTCTGCCTCTCAACAATAAGTAGTTAAAAAACTCAGCTTGTTGCAGTTAATAACATTTTTAAACGGTGGGGCTAGTGTCCCTCAGAGAACTGCTGTAGATTACAACCCCAATTTAATTAACATTAATGCAGTAAAGCCTAGGGCTATTCCCAACATCCAAACAGTAAAAGTGAATAAAGAGGGCATTTCATGAGCTAAGGTAGAAGTTGGTGGAAGTGTATGAAAGGAATGGGATAGTTCCAGGTAAAAAGACCATGTGCTTTCTGTGAAGCACTAATTACCCTCTTTGAGTAACCACATGTTCAGGCATCACTAACACTTCTCTTTTTTAAACGTTTTCTTAGCTATAATTGATAAGCAGAACTGTACCTATTTTAATATGTACAATTTGATAAGTTTGGACATATGCAAACATCCGTGATACTATCAACACAAACAAGATAGTAGACATATCCAACACATTCCAGTTTCCTCGTGTCCCTTTATGTGTTAACTATAGGCATCATGTCATACAGTAGTTCTCTAGGACTTACTCTTCTTCTATAACTGTAACTTTATTATTAACAAAGGTATTATCACAGATATGGTTTGAAGATGTTTTCTCCCATTCCATTGGTTGCCTTTTTCGTTCTGTTGATTGTTTTCTTTACCATGCAGATGCTTTTTGATATGGTTCCACTTGTCTATTTTTACTTTTGTTTCCTTTACTTTTGATGTCATATCTAAGAAATCTTTGCCGAGACCAATGTCAAGAAGGTTTTTCCCTGTTTTCTATTAGGAGTTTTACAGTTTCAGGTCTTATGTTTAAATCTTTGATCCACCTTTTTTTGTGTGTATGGTATAAGGTAGGGGTTCTAGTGCCTTCCCTCCTTCCTTCATTTCTGCATGTGAATATCCAGTTTTCCTAGCACTATTTATTGGAGAAACTGTCCTTTCTCCATTGTGTATTCTTGGCACTCTTGTCAAAAATCAGTTGGACTATGTGTTGCTTTGTGTCTGGGCTCTCTGTTCCATTGCTACAGGTCTGTCTTTATGTCAGTGTAATACTATGTTAACTACTGTGGCTTTGTAATTTAGTTTGAAATCAGGAAATATGATGCCTCCAGCTTCCTTGTTCTTTCTTAAGATCACTTCAGCTGTTCTGGGTCTAAAGGTTTCATATGAATTTTATGATTATTTTTCTAGTAATGCAAAAAAATTGCCATAAGGATTTTCATAGGCAGAGTGATGTATTTGTAGATCACTTTGGGTGGTATGGACATTTTAACAAGCCACATGGTAACCAAAAACACACACAGACATCTAGAAAGAAGATACACAGAATAAAAAGAGAAAGAAATCAAAGCATATCCCTACCAAAAATTAACAAAACACAAAGGAAGACAGCAAGAGAAAAATAAAGGGACAAAAGAACTATAAAACAGAAAACAACAAAATGTTTTTTCTATTCCTATCAATAATTACCTTAAATGTAAGTGAATTAAATTCTTCAATCAAAAGATGTAAAGTGGCTGAATGGATAATAAAAGACCCAACATATGCTATCTACAATAGACTCACTTTATATTTAAGGACACACCCAGGCTGAAAGTAAAGGAATGGAAAAAATGGTATCCCAAACAAATACTAAACAAAATAGAGCATAGGTGGCTCTATTAATACCAGAAAAAAAAATAGACTTTGAGCATCACTATATTTCTGTTGCAATGGAAGTTTAAAGATGTTTAGTGTATGGTATAGTTGAGAAGTAAGGTGAGAGAAAACACTTAATGTCCTTGAACTATGTAATAGAATTGAGAATAAGTGTTCTGTTAGAGACTTTTATCAGTGCAACTCACTATTCATTGGGGTGTCTTTGTTTTTTAGTAAAACTAGTGATATAGGCAAACAAAGTGTTGAGGAAGGATTTATATATATATAAGTCTTCAGAACGTTCTACTTCCAGGAGATTGACAGCATCATTGCATAGTAGAAAAGGCACTTCCTCCACAATTTTTCTGAACCTTGTTTTGTCACACCTGTGAAATAGTAAGCATTGCCCTCCATTCTTGAGAGACTTGTTAGAATTAAATAGGAAAAATAAATGTGTGCATTCTTTGATATATATGAAGCGCTATCATAGTTGCTTTTTGGAAATGATCTGGTAAAAGGAATTTGCAATTTCAAAAATATTCCATCTAGCACAATAGCAATAATATTGGTTTTAAAGTTAAACAGACCTCAGATTTCTTTCTCTAAATTTGTCACCTCTGTGTTACTTAAACTCTCTGAACTTGTATTCTCACTTGTAAAATAGAATATATTTTCAAAATGATCATTTATTAAAAAAAAAAACATTTTTAAGTACTCTCCTTGCCCAAAATGGGGCTAAATTCACAACCCCAAGATCAAGAGTTACATGCTGTGCTGACAGAGTCAGCCAGGTGCCCCTGGTTATGGTAATTTAAAGAGTCCTTGCATGTAGAGCACCTCATACAGTGCATGGTGTTCAATAAAGAATATAACAACTAAAATTCCAAGCCAATATAAAGGTAGTATTTTGAAAAATCTTGATCTGATTAGAGAGCAAAAAGTGGAATATGAGCTATATGAATAAATGTAAAAAATATTCAAAATTATCTTAAGATATGAAACCAAATTACTTGGATTTTTGGTATAACTTTTAATTTACTAAGTTATTTAATTTGTGCAGGTTGTATAGTATATGGAAAGAGCTATATATACCTGAGTTTGAGTTCTGTACTGTGGTGCTATCTGGAGGTATCAAGCCTTATTTTTATTATTAATAAAAGGGGAATGATACCTAGAATGATACCTATCTGGGATGGTTATTATGAAGAATACATTAGGGAAATGATGCAAATATATTAGGTAAACGATGCAAAGTGACTAGCATTGTACTTGACAAGCAGTAGATGCTTAAAAATTAGTTAGTACTCTTTCCCTGTCATTAGTTTTATTGTTTTGTGCAGAAATCCACCCAGGCATAGACAGCTGCCTTAACATCATTATTTCTATTTTTAAAAATCCTATTAACCTTGTATACAGTGTGCATTTTATGTAGCTTTTACAAGTGAAACTAAACACATGCCTTCAGCGTCTGACAACATTACCATTTCATCTCTCTATGTGGCTTCCCGTACCTGTGAAGGTATTATTTTTGAAGTAAAACTATATTTAGTTTGGATATATGTCCTATAAAACCAGTTTTGATCCTAGGAAGTTTATTTTGTCCTTCATTTGCTTTAGAATTAACACAGATGTGTTTTATAAATTTTTACATATTTTTTAACTTGGGGGATGTTACAGGCAGAACTTAGAGTAGATTACCCTAATTCAACAGAAGTAGCCCTAGATCGTCTCAGCCAGATAAACATCTCTGTAGCTCTTAAGAATTTGTGATGAATGTGACTGAACAGTTACCTTTTTGAGAAGACACACTGTTTGTTACCAAACAGTGTATGCACACACACACACGTACACATGCATACATATGCACATGTATATATTTTACTTAGAAAGACCAATGTTAGGTTTACCAGGTAATTCTTTAGAAGTCTGAAATTAAAAATTTTTTAATTATAAAAGTTTCCTTTAGAGATCTCAACCTAAGATATAAACAAAGTTAAATTTTAAATATACTTCAATATTTTTGGAAAATGCTCGCTAATGAATATTTTAGCTCTTACTGCATATCAACTGCCCATGAAAATAGTCTAGCGATTAGATACAGTCTCTGAAATCATACTGCTAGATTGAAATTCCACCTAATACTGTGTTACCTTAGGAAAAATAACTGTTTTCTGCACATTTTAGTTTTCTCATCTGTAAAATGAAGATACTATTATGCATCCCATGGGGTTATTAGGAAGATTAAATTAGTTAACAAATATAAACGGCTTAAAACATACCTAGCATACGTGGTAAGGGCTCTGTAAATGGTAATTACTGTGATGATGATGATGATGTAGCTAACTATCAAACTCAAGTGAAACAAGTTTTCTGAAACACTTAGTAGAGCTCCCTCTCCCTGTTTTTAATAATATGTTGCTGTTAAATAAAAGGTTCTATTGGAAAGAAATCTGCCACTGGACAAAGCCATGTTAAAAATATTTCACATTTTCCTAAAGGATAGAAAAAATATACTATCCTGTTTCTTCTTTGTGGCCCAGCAGTTGTTCACATATGATATAGTCCTACAACTGTGCTGCATAAAGAATGTGTTTTGGCATAGAAGCTGCAAAATTTGGAGAGGTTCTTGTCGATAATCTTAAACAAAAACAGTCAAACTCATTTCAGTTCCACTGGAAACCCAAGGGGAGAATTGTTTTCGCCAAATGAGAAAAAAAGATGCCAGCTTTTGAATTAGGAAGTATTTTCAAGTGTTTGTGTTGGGAAAATGGAAAAAAAAGAATATTTGACTTCAGTGAATTTTTATCTACCAAACATTCAAAGCCTTGGAAAATTATTTTCACTAAACTTTTATGGTAAATAATAGCTTGTATTTTATGTAGCCTGTTATTTTCACACATTTTTATGTAAGTTATTTTATTGTATCTCCCCATAACAGGTTTATAAATTAGGTGAGGCTGGGATGATGATGCCCATTTTTGACAAATAAGAAGATTCAGGTTTGGTTTAAGCATCTCTTAAGAGTCCTACAGTGGGAATATAAGGGGCTAAACTAGGATTTAAGCCCAAATATTAGTATTTTCTCATAAATATCCTGTAGAATTTTCCCCACTATATATTGTTTGATTTCCCTTAGGCGTTAGATTTAATATTAGACTTTTCAGAAATAATGTTTGATTCATTTATATATTTGGAGGAGGCTTGTTGTCTGTTTACATATTAGTGAATATCTGCAAAATTTGCTTTTCCTGCTCCCTAATCTGCTCCTACCTCTTGGCCAGTTCACCTGCTTATTAACACAGAAAGGGAAATTAAATTAGCCAACTTGTAACCTCTTAGCAGCTCTATTAAAAAAAAAGTTCTGTGGGAATTAAACAATCTAGTTTAAACAATCTAGTTACCATGAATAATTAGAAATTGTCATAGTTTGGAAATAACTTTTCCTTATATATAGGATTCAGAAGTAGAATATCCAAGACAACGCTAATATCGCGGTAGTGGAATATGCATGACAATACAGCATCCAGGTTGAAAGCTGGAAGAACTTTCGATTATGTTCCAGTTCAGTGGTTCCAAACGCTGACTGATTAGAATCACATAGGAAGCATGTTAAAAATACTTTCCTTATCTCAACCATTGGAGATCCTGATGCAGTAAATGTGACTGTATTTTTAAGAGTCTCTTGAGGTGACTGTGATGCTTGCCCAGGTTGGAGGTTCGAACACACGTTGGAGGTTGGAATGCACCTCTTCACAGCTTCCTCTGCAGTAAAGAGCATGTAGGGCTTATTTTGCTGATTTAAACTTCTCCTTTATTTTTTTTTCTGAAGATTTTATTTTTAAATAATGTCTGTACCCAATGTGGCCCCAAACTTACAAACCCGGGATCAAGAGTCACATGCTTTTCTGACTGAGCTAGCCAGGTGCCCCCTCCTTTTAAAATCTTGTCATCTTGCTAACCTCTTTATACTCTGAATAGTTTTATATTTTAGGCACGAAATGTTTTGAGTTCCAAGAAGGATAAAGGCTGGCCCTTAATTCTCATATGAATTATATACCTTTTGGGTTATCCATGGCGAACTTAAATACCAGGGTGTTTTTCTCCCTTCATCTGAAGAGTTACCAAGATCATTCTTTTATCTATGTACTCGTTAGCAAGCATTGGGTACCTACTGTGAACTAGTTATGGTGAGTGGCATTGGACAAATATAAATAAGACACATCCTGACCTCTCACAAACATGTTATAAATATAGTATGTTCTAAAATGTTAAGTGTAGTGGAAATCTACACTATAAATGGATGAGGGAGATGTTTGGGTGCTATAGGGGCATGAAAGAGGAAGCAATTCCTTCATGAGTAAAGAAAGTCATCACAAAGGAATACCCTTTTATCTCAGTCTTAATAAGTGATTTTATCTGAAGAGGAGAGGCAGGGCATCAGAACTTGCGGGGACATGAAAAAAAGCACAGCCTATCCCGGGACCTGTGGGAAGTTTAGTATAGTTAGCATATAAGGGTACACGGTAAAATTGGGGCCCAAGATGAGGATGAAATGTATATGGAAATAACATTGAGGCCCTTCTTAGTATGCTTTACTATAGATAGTGAATTGTGTCCTCATACCAAAAAAGATCTTTAGGTGCTCAAACAATGCCATTTCCTTCCCCTAGTATCATTACGCAGATACAGTTGACATCCCAAAGGTCATGAGTCAGACAAGAGTAAGGGTTTTGTAGTCTGTTTTGCACTTTTCAGCGTATTTATCACACTTGCAGGGTAAACACTATAGATAACAAAAAAAAATAATTCTCAAACGTTCCCACTTAATTTTCAGTCTACTTTAGCAGATGGCATAAATGCTTGAAAAGATCACAATAAGAGATACCACAGAGGAATCTATAACTGCTGAAGAACCCATGAATAGTAGCAGTTCAAAAGATGGAGGAACGGGTGCCATTGATCTGAAAAGGCTTCATGAATACAAAGGAGGGACATGAGTTCAGGCTGAAGGATGGGTTGGATTGGAAGAGGTAGGAAAGGAGAAAAGTTTTAAGTGGAAAAATACTGAGCACCCGAAAGGTGTGGAAATGAGGGTTAACTATTGTTAGGGGACAGCAAGTTGGTCCCTTGCCTGGAGCTAGAGTTTTGGGCAAGTTCTCCTTGAGAACAGCAGCCAGTACTGGCAATAAATGTGTCTTCTAAGTGAAACGAAGCCTTCAGAAAATCTAGTAAGAAAGGCTGTTGCTAAATTTACTTTTGATCCATCTTAAAGATCCCGTATAAAATTCTTTAGTTGAACTTTAAAAAAATAAATATTTTGTAATAGAAGAGCACTTTTCTGGCATCAAGATAACTTTCAAACACTAAAGTCATTGCCAGAGATTTTTTCAGCCTAAACTCATACTGTTTAAATGCATTAGAAAGAGATTTAGATAGCCTTTGATGTTTGATTTAGGCTTTTTTTTTTCTCAAGGGAAAAAATGGAACAGTCCATTGACCCTGTGTGCACAGAAAGCATAATTGTCACGTCCTCAGTCTGTGCGATGCCTGTGTGTCATTCATTGTCTATAGCCAGTGAACTTTTGGGATGATTCCTTCTTGCCTCAGTCAAGAATGAAACTATACAGATAAGGGCTGCCATTGCTTAGGCATCAGAGATTAATCTAAAAACATTTTCTGGTAACCTAGAATCATTGTTATTTCATATCCACTAAGTACATATTTCAGCTTTAACTGGACTTCTCAAATATTATTTTCTGATTTTAAAAAGCAATACTATATAAAAATTAGATTTATAGAAGGACTTGCTCACATAAAAGTAAAAATTCGAGATAACTTGTATTTTTGTATGTTTTATTTTCATATCCCATGCATTTCTACGAAGTCGTTAGTTTTTTAAATTTTGTCATCTTACTACTTCAGTGTTAATGCCTGCACTTTAGTTTTTCTAAAATGATGCATAATTGTATTTTCAATAGTTATCTAATGTTGCTTTGATAACTATGAAGTGACCTAACCGTTCCTTTATGGTTGGACATGTAGGTTGTTTCCCAGTTCCATGTGTCTGTTATACATTTAAACTGAGGAGAAGCGTGTTTGCACTGAAGGCAGGTTATAGGATCTACTTACGCAATGTGCAAGCAGAAAATAGACGACAGAAGGGTGTTCTTCCTTCCTTGTTTGTTTGTACCAGAACACTCTATTATTTACGTACATTTTAGCCTCTGTGCCATTTTCAGAAGCTTTATTTGTCTCACTTACTTTTTGGTTTGGGTAAGGCTTAAATAGAAAATCCATCTGCGAAGCATATTGTATATTCACATTGAAGGCTAAAAATCCATTTTTAATTAAAACTTTGTTCAGCACTCATGGTTCACTTTGTCCTGTTTTTATTATGAAACACTTCAGTCTTCTTCCTAAAACACATATGTCTTGTACGTTTCAAGATGTTCCTTGTTGCTCACGCAGAACCGGTTTCTTTACGCTGTCAGCGCACTGCCATATGCTCAGGCTGTTCATTTTGCTTCCTTTCTGGCATTTGTGTGGGCAACATCTTGTATGCAATGCAAGTTAGTTTTATTCCCTTCGCTTTTATAAAACTTGTCAGAAGGTAAAATAGCAAACTGGAAACACTGAATGATGCTCTGGCTTGTTGGGTTATACATGATTATAAAGGATGTAGCCTTTCTAAAGTTCCTAATGTTTACAAGATATGACGAGAAAACGTGTCCAGTGAGACCTGAAGTCTTGCCAGGTGTGAATAATGACAACTGAGATACAAGTGGTGCTACTTGCCAAAGACACACGCCATATAAATTGCAATTCTTTATATTGATTATTAAACCAAGTGTGAAGACTGGAGGGGAAAGGAAGCATAAAGATCAGATTATCCCTTTTATTTTCAGCCACATACCATCATGCTCTCATCTGAAAGTCTCTTCGTAGGATTGTTCACACCATGGTAAATGATAGTTTTTAGGGGAAGGGAGCAGAGGGAGAGAGATAATCTTAAGCAGACTCCACTCCCAGCAAAGAGCCCGACACGGGGCTCAGTCTCATGACCCTGAGATCATGACCTGAGTCAAAATCATGAGCCAGAGACTTAACGGACGAAGCCACCTAGGACCCCTCCCGTAAACGATTTCTGAGATAAGGTATGTTGTACTTAAGTCTATTGAGATGAACAAACTTAAAAAGTAGTGATATATACGTTGAATCTGAATTAGAAAAGGCAGTGATATCTGATCGTATTAGGAAGTTTGCCTTTAAAGAAACGTCTGTCAGGATGGGCTTTACATTCTCCATTATATAAAGTCTCCAAATAGTAAAACCCCCACTACTTGAACCCTAGTGAGTTCTGAATATTTGAATTTCTCAAATAGTTGTTATTTTTCCATTAAAATATTTGTTCTTTTAACTATTGACTGGAACATCTAAATTTATCACATACTTCCTAACCTGCTTGAACTAGAAGATACTGAATATATTTTAGTGCCCTCTTGCTGATTCTGGCTCACCAGTACGGGCACCAGGTATTCCATCAGCCCGTACAGATGCAGATGTGCCAGACTTCAGGTGTCAGCTGTTGAGGTGGGGAGGGGAGACTTCGTACCTGCAGTGACTGCCTCCACGTGATTATGGCTCTTTGTTTTATTTTTAGCATTGATGCTACTTTGGTGTCTGTCCTGACCTTGCTGACAATTGGCACATCTCATTATTCCAGAATCTCTCTTTCCTCTTCAAATTTTCTGTTTATGACATAGAGTAAGCTTGGGGACCAGGTCACCAATGTGAAATGATCATCTAAAACAACGAAAATGTCCCATCAGCGACCTCGTTAAGTGTTGGCGTTGCATCATCAGCTTTGACTAGTACAAGTTTTCGTTTGCTTCTAGCTCCATCTAGGCGGACGAACTTGCTGGTCCGAAGAGTTGAGCTGTCAGTGTAAATGTTAGTCTCTCCAGATTTGGTTAAACATTGAAGGATAAAATAACTTTGGCCTAATGTTCTAATTTCATATAAATTTTGACATGAGAGAAGCCCAAGTGCATTTAGACTACCTGAGTCCTTTATATGATAATTTGGTATATCCTACACCTCCACCCCCATATTGATTAGAATGCATATCTTTTTTTAAAAGATGTTATTTGATGGCGCGCACAAGTAGGCAGAGTGGCAGGCACAGGGAGAGGGAGAAGCAGGCTCCCGCTGAGCAGAGAGCCCACCGTGGGGCTCAACCCCAGGACCTTGAGATCACGACCCAAGGCAACAGCAGACGCTTAACGACTGAGCCACCAAGGCGCCCCTAGAATGCATATCTTCATCATGTTGCACAACCTATAATGTAAGACTTATTATCCCAGTACAGACATCAGGGCACATTTTATTTAAGATCATGGTGGTGCTTCTCTGAAATAGAAACCTTTCTTCAATCACAGCACAAATGAAAGCTAAAATACAGGGTTTTGTATGTTCTGTGCAGCCATTTTGAAATGGGCTAATACATTTTTCATCCTATAAGTAACATTTGAACTTAACATTCTGGATTATGTCCCATAGATATATATTCGGTAAGCGCCTTGCTCTCCCTGAAAGAAGGCAAATAGAAATACGCATCCGGCACACAACGTTGGTAGGACACGGGAGCATCCCTTGAACTCTACTGAGCACGTCTGTGCAGGGCCCAGTCCTAGGTGCCGAGGAAAGGGGACGCAGAGATGAATGGGGCACCAGCCCTGCTTTTGAGGAACTTTGAGTCCTGAGAAGAACGAGACAACGAGGTGGGTTACACTCCAACATGGAAAATATGATAATAAATATAAACAAATCCAGTTGTGAACTCTAGAGGCTGAAGGATGAGGGGGAAAAAGAGGTGGGGGCTGGTAGAAAGTAAAGGGGCTGGAGAACATGCTTCTTCCCTGTCTCCAGGAGCAAGAAAAATCCCTGTCCCCCAGCCACTGTTAGGAATACTAGAGGTGGGGGCCTGGGTGGCTCAGTCGGTCTGCCTTCGGCTCAGGTCACAGTCCCGGGGTCCTGGGATTGAGCCCCGCGTGGGGCTCCTTGCTCAGCAGGGAGCCTGCTTCTCCCTCTGCCCCTGCTCGTGCGCCCTCTCTGTCAAATAAAGTCTTAAAAAAAAAAAATACTAGATGTGCATTTATTAAACATTTTGCTGTTACTCTTCTACTTTGGGAAAAACAAAGTATCTAGGTACAGAGCCCTGCGAAGACAAAGGGAGAATCTGGTTAATTCTGCTGAGAGAAGGCAGGGTCCAGGGGAAGTTTAGACATTGGGGCTGGGCCTTGGAGGATGCTTGGGTTTTGAGAGACGTGCAGCAGCGGAGGGCGGGCAGAGAGAACCGCCAGGCCAAGGACGGCGTCAGCTAATAGGGGCCACCCTAGGACACCCGCCGGCCGGCTGGTGTCTTCCAGCACAGGGACAGGGACAGGGTAGCGGGGTGAGAGCCCCGCCTTCGTCAAGGCCGCAGGCTCCCGTCCCATGGGGATCACGCCCCAGTGGTGCCAGCTGGTGGCAAGGGGCCCAATCATCCTTTGCCTCCATTTTCTCATCGGAAGAAGAGATGGTGCCACGTGTCCCCAGGGTTGCATGTTGCACAACTGTGGGAGGGAGGCGTCCTTCACACCGCGGGGCACGGAGATCACGTGTGTATCACGTGGGCCCAGAGGAGTCAACAGGTGATGCGTATAAACGCTTAGCCCCGGGGTTGGCACACAGTGCTCAGCAAACATCTGCTGCTGTTAAGCGGGCTGCTACGATTTTAGGGAATGAATCTCTCTGAAGTCCTTTAAAAAAAAAAAGTCCTTTTTATTTGTAAAGGTTTATGCATCCCTATCCTTGTTAAGCAATCGGTGTGTTCTGAGATTGGAGTACAATGCGCTTTGCCTAATATTCTGGGCTTCAACCGAAAGCAAAACAAAACAAGAACTTAAATCCCTCAAAGACGCCTTGAATGATCAATCTTTCGTCCTCAGTCTTGGTTCATTTGATTCGTGCCAACGTATAGAAGTCTCAACTATATTTATTTTTATTAATAAAACCTGTACTCCGTGACCGTCCAGTGTTCCTTTTGGGAACTTTTTCTAGTGCAATTTTGTAACCCTGAGGTTTAAAGATGTTTGTTTTATCTTTTCCTTTTATATCCAGAAGCAAGGCTGTTTAGAATGGATTAGTTGATTAGAACATCTGACTCGGAAAATGGGACAGCCATGAATTTGCCTGAAGACTCAGAAACATGGCTAGGGGACAGCGATTATTACCAGACTTCAAATGTCAGCAAACACTTCAGGGTTGCAGGAGGGAGAAAAGAAAACCCACAGGGTCTAATGGCTTCTGCTGTGGGGGGGTTGGGGGAAGCTGGGACGGAATTACTTGCTGAGCACCCAAGAGTCTTTTTGTTACTTGTCCAGCTGGATTGACTGGCGCCTGCTAACACTCGGTCTTCTACAACAGAAAGCAGTTATTAGCTACTCACCCGCCCACATGGAGAAGGCGGAGGTCAGGGTCCGTCTTCAGAGATGAAGTCAGCAGAGTTCGTGATTAGAGCAAGGACCACGACTAGGTAAAGTCAAGGAGCTTGGTCGGGGGGCCCCTGGGGGGCTCAGTCGGCTAAGCATCCAACTCTTGGTTTCAGCTCAGGGTCGTGAGCTCAAACCCTGCATCCGGCTCTGTGCTCAGCGGGAGGTCAGCGTGAAGATTCTCTCCCTCCACCCTTGCCCCCACCTGCTGCTCATGCTCTCTCTCCAAAATCTTTTTTATTTTTTAATATTAATGTTTTTTAAAGATTTTATTTATTAGAGACACAGAGACACAGGCAGAGGGAGAAGCAGGCTCCATGCAGGGAGCCCGACGTGGGACTCGATCCCAGATCTCCAGGATCAGGCCCTGGGCTGAAGGTGGCGCTAAACCACTGAGCCACCTGGGCTGGCCTCCCAAATCTTTTTTTAAAAGGAGGTTGTTCATCACAGTTTGGAATCAGACTCTGAGGCTGGTGTTCAGAGGGAAGATGCTTATGAGGGAATGCCCTGGACCCACGGCAGCAGGAGGAGGGACCCAGGATCGGGCACAGGGAGAGGCTGGGCTGTGATGCGGGCCTGGCTGCAGCCCCCAAGGGGCTGTCGAGCTGAAGTGACCCATCAGAGTTGTCTCACACCCCGTGAAATGACTGTGCCTGTATCCTTACTAGTCACTGGATGTGGGCTGTCCCCGGAAGGGTGGGACCTGGGACAAGGGGGCTCTGCAGGTAGGAGAGTCCCTTGTGAGGCTGACAGTTGAAGGCCGCCCCCTCCCCCCCCCACCCCACCCCCTGCCCCGCAGAACCACAGCAGCGGGACCTGTCCTTGTCCTCGCCTCTCCCCACCCCCAGGTCCTGTTAGAAGGCTTCTGGAGCCTCGCTGTACAGAGAGAAGCTCCACCCTTCCCCTTTCCCAGGTGACCCCAACAAAATGAAGTCTCCAGTGACTCTCAATCCAAAAATCACTCAAGCACTGGGCGGCACCCTCCCCTAACGCCCAGCACAAATCTAGGTCCAGTATAGCGCTGAGGGGTCGGTCTACTTTGCCAAGCAGGGATGATGTTTTACAGCCCTGACCTCACCAGGCTGCAGACCCGCAGGTGCAAACAACACTCAGGCAGTTCCAGCGGGATGTCTCGCACCTCACAGCAGCGTGCCCCAATCTGAACTCACAATTTTACTGCATTTGCTTTACCATATAACCACCCACCCGCCAACCCTTACTTTGTCTAAATACATATTGATTTTAACCACTCCTCACTGCACAATTCAATGGCATTAAATACATTTGCGGCGCTGTGTACCCGTCCCCACCATCTATACCCAAAACATTTTCATCGTCCTCGACCCAAACTCCATATCCATTAAATAGTATTTTCTTCCCCCTCCTCCCCACCCACTGGGAACCTCTGTTCTATTTTGTGTCTCCATGAACTTGCCTGTTGTAGGGCATCCCATGTAAGCAAAGTCCTACAACATTCGTCCTTGTGTGTCTGGCTTATTTCGCTGAGCATAATGTTTTCAAGGCAGCGTGTATCAAAATGTCATACCTGGGGATCCCTGGGTGGCGCAGCGGTTTGGCGCCTGCCTTTGGCCCAGGGCGTGATCCTGGAGACCTGGGATCGAATCCCACGTCGGGCTCCCGGTGCATGGAGCCTGCTTCTCCCTCTGCCTGTGTCTCTGCCTCTCTCTCTCTCTGTAACTATCATAAATAAATAAAAAAAATTAAAAAAAAATGTCATACCTTTTTACGTTAGGTGGTATCCCCGTGTGTGTATATACATGTGTTTATCCACGCACCTGCTGGGAGCTCTTCCTTATGTCTTTCCAGTGATAGCACAACAGTCCCATAAACTACCATCCCCTAGCCGCCTCTGACACTTTTTTTTAAATTTCTTTTTATTGGAGTTCAATTTGCCAACATATAGCATAACACCCAGTGCTCATCCCATCAAGTGCCCCCTTTCACTTCCTCTCTGTTGCCGTAACAACCTTCCTAAGCAGTAGGATGCTCCTTGGATCTATTTGTCGCCCTTCCTCAGCCTCCCTGACCCTGTCCCACTCGGCTCCAGCGTGTTGCTCAATCTAGAGCGCCGTTCGTGACCTTGGCATTGCCTCTCCCAATCTCTCCAGGCTGCTCTGCTCTTTGCTCCTTCACACCTGGCGCTTCGGCCACACCGAGCACCTCACCCTGGCCCAGGTGCGCCAGGCCGTGCTGCCCACTTGTCTTGCTTTGTGCTGTTTCTTCTGCCTGGAACATGATACATGGCATTTTTTTTCTGCAAAGAAATCTCTACTTGCTACTCAAAAGCCAAATTAAATGTCATGTGTGGGAACATGCCTCCCACCTGCACCAGGTAATCTGTTGCTCCTTCTCTGTTTGCCCGAAGCATTTTGTTCCTTCCTCTCCCTTCACTCCTATTGAACATACTGCAATAACTCACTGGCCTGCCTTTTTTTATTATTATTATTATTATATTGACCTCTGCTTGGACCGTCAATTCTTTGAACATCTATTCCCTGGGCCTGGAAGCTTAGTACCACAAAGGGTGCTGCGTATAGAGTGATGTGGCTGGGTGACGCTGTCCGGGCTTGAGGACCACCCCCGCTACTGAGCGACGGGGGCCTGGGCACGTCGCGCCCCCTCTGCGCTTGTTTCTTCGTTTGGAAATAATCCAACATCCTAGAGTGGACCTGAGAACTACAGGAAGTGATGGATGTGGAATCGTCCTTATAAAACAATTGTGGAGAGCTCTAAAATGGCCAGTCTCATTAGTCTTCATGTACTTCTCCTTCCAGATTAATTTCTCCTTCTTCGGGGAGTTTCCAGTTTGGGGAATTAGTCTTTGAAGAATAGACCACCAATAGCAGGGGTATAGTTTTGGAGTAGATGATCCATTGGAGTTATTTTCACATTGCTGGGTTTGTTTGTGTGAGTGGGTGGGAATGCAGCATGCAGAGTTTAGGCGGTGAAAGAAAGGACTTTCTAATTGTGTAGTGCTGGGGTGGCTGCGGGCTCCGAGGTAGGGAGGCAGTCCCCCGTCACTGCAGGCATTCAGGCAGACGCTCGTGGGACTTACCTGCCCCGCGAGGAGGCCGATCAGAGAATCAGAGGAAGTATGACCTGGCTGGGAGGCAATGGAGGGCTGAGCTACTGACCCCTGAGGCTCCTCCCCTTTCTGGAGGGGCTTGATTCTAAAATTTATGTACAAACCGTTCCAAGAGATAGATCAGGCTTTTGTATTTTACTTAGGGGATAAGGCAAATTGGGGCCCCTGGGGGGCTCAGTGGTTTAGCATCTGCCTTCGGCCCAGGGTGTGATCCTGGAGACCCGGGATCGAGTCCCCCGTTGGGCTCCCTGCATGGAGCCTGCTTCTCCCTCTGCCTGTGTCTCTGCCTCTCTCTCTTTCTCTCTGTGTCTCTCATGAATAAATAAAATATTAAAAAACAAAAATCTGTTCCAAGAGATGGATCAGGCTTTTTGCCTTCTATTCAGGGGATAAGGCAAAAATGGCAGGGGTTTCCTTTCCTCTTGAAGTGAAAGTTGTAGATTTTATGTAAGACCACAGGAACAAATATGACATTTCTACTTTGTGAGCCTGAGCTAAAGCTGAGATTTGATTCTGAAATATGAAAGCAAACTGTTACTAGCTCAATTTAAGTCTCTAGGATTTATATTTATATATAACCTTTAAAGTTCTCCCAACTTTCCACCCTGGAGAAAAAGGAGAAATTACAGTAATCTTACTTAGGGCTGGAAGTCTAGAGAGACACGAGTTCTAGGTTAATGGAAAAGTGACCCTGTTTTGCCTGAGCTTCCAGCAGTTTCCACCACCTTTTAACTGATGTGAACTCTCAC
Source organism: Canis lupus familiaris (assembly GCF_011100685.1). Classification (NCBI taxonomy): domain Eukaryota; kingdom Metazoa; phylum Chordata; class Mammalia; order Carnivora; family Canidae; genus Canis; species Canis lupus. Next base: position 12,716,245 of record NC_049236.1, read on the forward strand.
ACCCAGGGACACAGTTACGAGTCTCACGTATTAAATTGAGTGCTTTTGTGGTCCAAGCTCAATTTACAGATCACTTTTAAAGATGTTTCTTCATGGTATTTTTAAGAGTACCGTTTGTTTTTAAACATCACCCTTTTATAGCCCAAAGCAGCTTCTTAATGCCGTTATTGCTCATGGCAAACCCATTTCATTTCTCTAAAAACTACTTCTCGGTGATTTTCTCTGTGTTCTGTCTCCACCCTAGTGCACCTGCACAGCCCGCTCCCTGCCCCAAACCCACACAAAGCTGGGACTGAGTCAGAGGCACACAGTGTTGGCATTGGGAGACTCCTAGATTTCATCTCAACTAGCTCATGTCTTTGCAACCCCCACCCCCGCCATCCTCTTATTAAGAATGAAGAAACTGAGGTATGGTGTGGGCAGGGGTTGCTCACAAAGCAAGTAGCAGCAACATCAAGCTCGGTCGCAAGGACTTTCGAGTCTCAAATGGCTTAGTTTGGTTTCCCGGAAACAGCACTTAGAAGCAGGTGCAAGTCGCTTGTCAGGTGATCCCGGGATCCCCGCAGGAACGTGAGGAAATGAGAATTTGAAAATAGGTGAGGTCGTGATCGCGGGCAGGCCGATGCTGTGGGCAGCCGGGGCTCAGCCCCCGAGGACCTCTGAGGTGCTTCCCAGGAGGCCTCCTTGTTTCTCCAACTCTAGTCTGTCGTTGGTCGGGCACTGTTCCCAGGCCCTCAGCACCCCCAACCCCCATGCGGGGGGCGAAGCATTTTGCTGCAGCCAGAGGAAGCTCTCAGCACGGAGCTCTAGGACCTTCCGCAGGGAGTCCCGGGCGCAGCACTGGTGAGCGGCAGGGGCAGCCGCAGCCCCTGCGTCAGGGCCAGACGCACACCTCTCTCCTGCCCCGGCCAGTAAGCCTCAGAGCTCCCTGCCTGAGAGGCGAGAGGCTGAAACGAAACGTGATTTATAAAGGAGATTAAATGTGGTGGGTCAGGGCCGCCCGGGGGGCTCAGCGGTTGAGCACCTGGCTTCAGCCTAGGGCCTGATCCAGGGGACCCGGGATCGAGTCCCGAGTTGGGCTCCCTGCGTGGGGCCTGCTTCTCTTGTGTGTGTCTCTGCCTCTCTCTCTCTCTCTCTCTCTCTCTCTCTTTCTCTCTCTGTCTCTCATGAATAAATAAATTAAATCTTTTTAAAAAATGTGTTGAGTCAGTATCTGCAAATGAGCAAAGAGTATCCCGATTTGCCGGGGGCCCCGCATGCACCTTTGCACCTCCCCGCCCTGCTCATGCTGCCCCTCTACCTTGTATGACTTGTCCCAGAAAACCTCCTCATCATCCAAGGTCCAGCTCCAACATGAACTTTTTTGTTCTGCCCTTTCCCGTTTCCTTAAGGGAAATTCATCACTCTCCCCTTTGCTCTGGCGGCGTGTTGTGCCGTGGCTCTGAAGTGTCGGGTCCGCCGTGCGCCCATCTCAGCCCTACCCTTAGCAGCAGTACTGGCGAGTGCTCGTTGAGTTTAATGACGACTTTGTGTGCAGGCACTGGTTAGGGTACTCTGTGTAACCGCCTCCCTGAATCCCTCACCAACTCCTGGCAGTTGCTGCAATTAACAGCGCCAACTTGCACAAAGGAGTCAGAGAGGATCGTGTGGTTAGCAAGGGGCAGAGCCAGGAGGCTCCAGAAGGTCAGGCTTCGGACTCCCCGCTCCTAACCACTGTACGAACAGCCTCTCCCTGGCTGCTGTAGAGGGGGCGTCCCAAGGACTGACTCTGGGACGTATTTCTAGCAGTTTCTATAGCACCTCCTGCTAGGCTAATAAGCAACATCGTAGAGAGTCTCACACCAACGGGCAACCCAAGACTGACCTCGTGCAAAGACGTGAACTGGAGGAGGAGGAGGAGGCCTTGAACCCGGAGATGGGTGATGGCCAGGAGGAGGCTCGGTGCAGCGATCCGGGCAAGAGATAATGACGGTCCAGGTTTAGCAGGGCCACCCCGGCTCTCCGGCCTGCCGCTCCCCGCACAGGGCATCAGGACCGTGGGGCGGGCCCCAAGTGCAGCCTGGGCGCTGGCCACCACCTGCGAGGCCTGGTCAGGGCCACAGGCACCAGGCAGGGAGGCGCTCTCCACGCTCGGACAAGGAACAGACGGCCTGATGGTGGCCTTGCCGCTGCAGACCTTTGAAACTACGATTAGTTTCCCGATGGTTCGTGCCACGGCTTTCCCCCACCCCTGTGTTCTGAGAATCGGTTTCCTCTGCTAAGGATGCTCTTTGTCTCATTCACTAATGCATTCTTTCACTTGCTCACACACCTTGTTTTGAGCACCCACCCGGTGCCAGGTACCTTTGCACGTGATGGTGCCTCGGTGGGGGAAGCTTGCAACCTAGGAGACAAGGTGAACATTAAGGAAATCTTTGTACAGACATGTCGCTCTGACGGCTCTCCGAAGGTCGAGTCGGGGGACCATGAGACTCTACACTGGGTGCTGGGGACTCGGCTGCTCTGGAAGGCAGGTGGCCGTGGTAAGGTCATGGGAGGGAAATACGGCTCCCCTTAGGATGTGCATCATTTCTTTGCTGAGGCGAGGAGTAAGTTGGAAGTAGCCAGGCAAGGAGGCTGGAGGAGGAGAGCGGCCACCTCCGCCAGCATGCTCCTGCGTCTCTGGGGAGGGCGCGAGCCGCACAGCGCAGGCAGCAGGAGGTTGGAGCCTGAGCGGCCTGGGGGGAGCTCTCATGGAGGCTGTTCCAGGCTTCTGAAAGTGAGGATGTTCAACCTTTAACTTTATTTAACTTTATTTTTTAAAGATTTTATTTATTCATGAGAGACACACAGAGAGGGGAGGGGGGTGGACAGAGACACAGGCGGAGGGAGAAGCAGGCTCCATGCAGGGAGCCCGATGTGGGACTCGATCCCGGGTCTCCAGGATCCTGCCCTGGGCCGAAGGCAGCGCTAAACCGCTGAGTCACCCGGGCTCCCCTCAACATTTAACTTTAAATTGTGCTTCTGTGGTTTAAGAATATTTCCCTCCCCAAACTTTCAGTACCTTTGGTTGCACACAAATGCTTCAAGGGAATGGTCTGGGGGGAAGACGAGGGGGAAAAGTTGAATTCCCAGGGAAGGTGAGTGGGGAAAAGTGAGGAAAGCGTGGCCAGGTGAGATGACACCTGGCGAGATGAGGTCACAGGTCAGAGGACACAGAAATGTGGAGGCAGCAGCAGCAGGTGTTCACAGAATCAGCTGTGTTAAGCCTCAAAGGCCTAGAATTTTATTTGTAGTCAGTTATGGCAATGGGATGGGACCGTGGTCTCTCTGGACATGTGAGGCATGGTGTGAGCGCCCCGGCCGAAGGAGCTGGCTCCCACGTCACAGCCCAGCCTGCCGCCGTGCAAAGGTGCCAGGACCTTAGAGAATTACTAAGGCACCATTTACTGAGCATTGGTACTCTCTGGGTACAGTCACTTGGGATGTGGCCCTTGTGCTTGGTCCTTGCCCCGTGGAGGCCCCAGGGAGCAGTGCTGCCACGGAGGCAGGGCCAGAGGGGCGGGAGCAGGAGTGGGATCCTGACCCAGTTGTGGCATCAGGCAGCTGGGGTCACATGCCTTCCGGGGAGGGCGATGCCCGGCAGGCAGGGGGAGAGGACGGGGGGCTCCCAGGCTAGCCGAGCCAGCCCCCCCAGTGCCTACGGTCTCCAGCAAGTCAGGGCTCTCCTGGACTTGAAACTCCTCGAGGCCACAGAGACTCTGCACATGTTTGGAAGTGACGGTGGCAAAAGGCAGAATGAGTGGTGCCACGAGAGCCCCTGCCGCAGAGGTCCCTGCCCCAAACACCACCTGTCACCGCACCACATTCCCCTCTGGGCCCTCGCTCCCTGGGGTGTGTCAGAGGAAGGAAAGGCCCCTCCTGGGTTGGCGCCCACTACAAAGTGATGGCTAGGGGTTGGGAACGGGGCGGGGGGCGGGTACAGGGGAGCAAAGTGCACTTGGACATTGCAGTGTCCTTGCAACCCCTCTTCTTATAGCCTCCACTTTTTTAACCCTCAAACCACAGGTATCCTAAAAGTTTTGGAACAGAAGCACCAAGAGGGTAGAGTGTTTCTGAGGTAGGGGTGTAGGGCAGCGTCACGGGAGAAAGAGCTGGAGTCGGAAGCCCCCGTGTGAGTCCTGCCGTGTGGGCCCGAGCAGCCCACGGCCCTCTCCGGGCTCCCTTTCTCCCCGGGCCGTGTGCACACCAGGCCGGGGCTCCCGCGGGCTCGGCCCGTCCGCTGTTGCCACTGCCGCCAGGTCTGCAGAGTCACGCAAAGTAGCCCCACAGGAAGACGTTGATGGCCAGCAGCAGGATGGCCTGGACGTCGCAGACGCTTCTCCAGAGCGGCTCCTCGGCGATGCTGGTCAGTGCCTGGCTGCGCGCAGCCGCGTCCTCGGGGCTCAGTGCTGGCTCGGGGTGTCCGGGGAGCCCGCAGAGCCAGGCCCCCAGCAGCCTGCCACACCGCCTGCACGGGCCTGAGGACCATAGCGGGAGGGCAGGGGGAGCGGGGTAGGGGGGGTAGGTGGGGAGGAGGCGGGGGGGGGGGTGAAAGGCGGGGAGCTGGTGAGACTCGAGGGGGCTGCACAGAAAGGGGGGCGGCACTGGCCTTGCTGGGAGCCCACAGGCTGGGCCCGGCCGGAGCCCTGGCCACAGCACTCCTCCAGCAGAGCCTCCCGGCGACGCAGGCCAGGGGCACGGGGTGAGGGTGATGGGGCTCCTGCCAACTCCGAGCACGAGGACCGAGTGGGGCGGCCCCCGGGCTGGGACCCAGGGGCCCCTCCAGGGCCGCTCCCCCACCCCTGGCCTCCCCAAGGCCCAGTGCACAGTCACCCCCTCGGCCTCTCCGAGCCGCAGCATCATTCTCTCTCAAATAGGTTGGCCGGGTGCTCGGCTTTCTCCAGCTTGTCTTGAGCATCGAACGAGAATGCACATTCGCTAGCATTTTAAAAAGTGACCCAGGCTGGGCAGCAGGGAGAGGCCTGGTGACTATCATGTTCTGACCGTGCACGAGGCCAGTGCAGACCCGGCTTCCTGCACCAGGACGGGGTTGCTCGGAGGTTAAAGGGTAGCTCAGTTCACCAAAAATTAAGTTTAAAAGAAGTAATAAAGTCAATATTTTAAAAAATTGTTTTGCACTAGCAGATAGCCCATCAAAATAACATTCATTGAAATTGGAAATGCCCTATTATCTTAATGACTCTGGAACTCGGTACCTGGTAAGTTCAGTGCGACTACAGAGTGCGGCCTCTGGTCCCGTCAACATACCATGTGGCCTTGCCCCCTCCCTGTACCAGGAGGGAAGAGGCTCAGGGAAGTGGAGGGACGCCTTCGAGGGCACAGAGCAGCAAAAGCATTTCCAGGCGTGAGGTTTTTCTATTGCATTGGGCTTTAGCGGTTTAGCATTATTCCAAGCCCACCCAAGAGCTCTCCTGATGCTCAGGGCCGCCCTCGGAGGCCGGTGATGCACCGATGGTCCTCAGGCCCGTGCATCGCACGCCGGTTCCGAGGCCCCAAGAAGTCACTAGGTGGTGACTGGTGAGCAGAGACTCGGTCCCTCTAAGTCTGTCTACAACCCCATGTGTACACTTCCTTCAGACCTACTCGCTGGCAGTACAATGTTTCTCTTCTTTCTCTTTTTAGGGCACAAACCCACACTGCTGTTTTGCTGTTTAACCTCAGATGACACACCGATGCGCCTTCATCTGCCCCTGGGCCTTTTGGGAGGGGGATTCCAGAGGCTGCCTTCCAGAAGGAGTGAAAAGTGCCTCCTTTGTCTTTTTGGGAAGAAAGTGCTCCCCCACCCCACCCCGGGAGGCAGGCATTTCTCTGCTTCCCCGGGGACAGACTCTGCCCTGTGGCAGGGGGATGGGGGGAGCCAGGGAAAGCTGCAACGACAGGGTGAGTCCACCTAGTGCTGGGGTTCAGCCGGGAGAGGCAAGTTGTGCCCTCCCTCCTCCCTAGCTTCTTACCTTCCCCTTTCTTCTCTTGGCATCTACCTCCGCGCCATACATTTCTTAGGGACCTAGACCTGGTTCCAGCCACGATGGGGGGGGGGGGGAACCCTTTGGGAGACCCCATAAGGTGCACAGACCATGAAGCTTGAGAGACAAGGGGTTACATTGTGCAACACGCTGCAACTAGTGGGGTAACTGATTAGACGGAGGGGGTGACTGTGAGCCTTGGTGGTGCTTCCTGAAGTAAGCCTACGTGGGTGTTGACCTTCGGAAGTGTGTAAAGGCTTACGTTCTCCATTACGCAGGCTTTGCACGGTGCACCACTGGCTTTTACTTGCTGCATCTCAGGCGAGAAGACCTGAGAGTTAGATCTGGGCGGGAGGCTGAGCTTAGGACGTCACTGACTCTAGGCACCTGGCTGTTTCTCTAGGCCGGGCCTTAGCAAAGGGGAGGCAGTCAAGAGAGGTGGGCAATTTCTCAGGCCTCGGGGGAAGCACAGGGCCCCCCAAACCTGGCAAAGACGAGGGACCTGAGCAGCAGTGCCTCCAGCCGTTCAGGCCCGACAACTGGCACTTTGATCATCTTACCTAAGCTCTCACCTTACGTGAGTTATGAGAAGTGTGGGCACCAGGGGCTTGTTGAGGCCCTGATGGAGCCAAATGCAGTGGGAGAGGGCGGCTGACGAAGGCGCACCCTCTCCACCCAGGGGCTGGCTTCCCTCTGACTGAGGCAGGAAGTTAATTTAGGACTTAAATTTCATTAAATTATTCTTTCTCGAAGGCAAGAGACATTGATTTGGGGCTTTAACCGGCAAAATGATGTTAACTTTGTTTGACTGTAATTTTTCCTTGGGAATCCTATAATTTAGGAAATCTCTATAGTGTCCTCATACCAGACGATTGTGACGTTATTATGTGATCACACTACAGGAAGGTCAGTTGTGTCTGAAACAGCGACATTATGTCCTTAGCCAGTTTTCAACTTTAGGGACCCCGCGGCCTTGGAGTGAACCTGACTAAGCTAATGTTCTAACCCGCTTAGGAACCTCTAGGAGGCAAAATGTATGTGGCCCATCAGCAGCTCCAGGCTGGCACCCACAGGAATGGTCGTTGGCCTTAGGAACCTGGCGCAGATGGGCAGGACTGTGTGGACGCCCGGCGGCCAGCCCTGCTTCTGTGTGGCTCCAGGCAGAGTGGCTAAGCCCCGTGGGAGTAAATGAATAATAGAGGGGGGGCCCGCTTCTTGGACGTGCCCCATGTGTCCTTCCATCTGGAGGGAACACCCTTTGACTTTCTGGCCTCAGACTCATTCAGTCAGAGGAGAGGAAGGGACTGGCCTGTTGGTAGGTTTGGGAAGCCCGGGGGGGCAGGGGGAGAAGGGGGGTGCGGCACGCTGGGCTCTGTCCTCCCTCCTGCTCCTTGTTAGTGCAGGGCGCACGGGGAGGCGACCCAGGGGCACGTCTGTGTGGTGTTGGGCTTCGGTGTAAGGAAACGCAGCCCCCAGGACCTAAAGGAAGTCTTCCTACCTATCTTTGGGCTCCTGACCGCCTTCCCTGTTTGTCTGTTTTGACAACTAGTTTAACAGCCATGCGGGAAGGAGGAACGGTGATGTTTTCTCCGGCACACCTCAGAGGCCCCCCGTGACCCCCAGGCCGTGCCGCAGCTTGCCCCAGCCTACCTGCCTGCCGCTCCTGGGCCTGGCTGCAGCACTCTGCCGCTTCCCCCCCTGCAGGACGCACCCCCGATGGCATCTCAGGGGTCCCTGGTGCTCCCTCGGGGACCTCCTTCTCCAGCTCAGGGTGGGGATGGTGTCGGGTCCACCATGTCAGGCGAGCCAGCTGGAGGGAAAGGAAATGCTGTTTGACTCAGTTTCCTTTGTGGGCAAGTCTTGCTGTGGGAAAAGCCGAGCTACTAGTGAGCAGTGGGGAACAGGGGCCCAGCCCAGGGCCCAGCCTGGAGGCCTGGCTCGCGGCCCCAGCGCCCTTTCTTCTGGAGATCTGTGCCTGCCCTGAGCACCTGCTCCGGGCCGCACCCACAGGCTGGGGGGAAGGGGCCGGCCAGGGAGGCAGGCGGCTTCCGAGGCCCGGCTGTGGAGTCCAGGGTCTTAAAGGGAATCTTGCAGACCGTGGAGAGTCACTGCAGACGTCAAAGGGAAGAGACTCTAAGTTGTAGGATTTAGATAGATCCCTCGGAATGAATCAAAGGGATGCAGGCTGGAGGCTGGTGGAAGAGCAGAGAAGAGATACAGAGCACCCAGGGTAGGAGAAAGGGGTGGTCTTCGGGGCCAGAAGCAGCGAGCATGGCTCTCAAGGCCCTGCCTTGGCCCCCAGGTGGGTGGTGAGCGAGCCTGAAGAGCCTGGTGATGAAGCAAAGCTGCACCCCCTGTGTGGCCCTGGTGCTTTCCCCCCTCTGCTTCTCTCCGAGCAGAAAGCACAGAAAGTTCTCTGGCTCATACCAGCTGCAACCAACCACAACTATGTGAGCTCTGAGCTCTTTTCCCAGCCCAGTGGGAAAGACCTGGGTCACACATTGGCCCAGGTATCCCCAGCCCTGTCCCAAAATCCCTACACATACGTGTAGTGTATGTGTAGTGCAGAGCAGTGTGCAGAGTGAGGGGTCATCTCCCAGGACCCTCCCCACTGACGTCCAGCCATGTCCCCGTGTGGTTTTGTGAGAGCCCAGCTGCTTCTCTGCTTACAAATACCTCCAGTGAATGTGACTTCACACTCCCACCACGTGTCGTTAGAGTATACGGGTGGTGCCTCTGTTACAGGAAGCAGGCGGAGTTTGATCTGAATCTTGGGCTAGAGAAAGAGAATGGAGTTTCCTCATCATGTAGAGGATTGTTGAACTCACAGGTACGGATAAGACAGCTCAGGGACGGTGTGGGGTGAGAAGGGCCCTAGGCCACAGGTGGGCCCTAAGGAACACTGATGTTGAAGACCATGAAGAAGGCAGAGGAGTGATCGGAGGATAGAAAAACAAAACTGGAGAGGCTTATGTCACGGGCGTGAACGGAAGAGAGGTCTCCAGGCTGCGGGAAGTGGTCAGTGGTGGCCGGTTCTTCTCAGAGCTCAGGGAGGATGAAGATGGGGATGCGGTCATTAATTGTTTGCAACAAGAAGGTTATTGGGGTCTTAGAGCAATTTCGGTGGGAAGGCGGGACACCAGCCAGGCTGGATGAGAAGTAGACAAGAGGAGGGAAGTGGAGGCTGGCAGGGGAGGCCATCCTGCAAAGTCTGCTGCGGAGGAGCCGAGGGGAGGCTCCGTCACTGGGGAAGGACAGGGTCCGGGGAAGAGATTGTCAGGTGGGAGACACGTCAGTGCAGGAGTGAGACAGCAGATAATGGAGAAGGAGGTGAACATTCAAGCAGTGGGGAGAGAGCCCTTCTGGAGTGAGCCTCTGTGGGCTTCCGCCGAGGGCATGAAGTCATTTCGCAGACTCGAAAGCGCCATTTGGGTAATGGATGGGATTACAACTTCCACCCAATGTTTCAGGGCCTGACTTGTGGCACAGGCTCTCTTATGGGCTAAATAACATCTCCCCCCCCCCCCCCAATTCAGCGTGTCCAAAGGTGACTGTGTGTGGAGATAAGGCCTTTAAAGTGGTGATTAGGGTTGAATGAGGACCTTAGAAAGGCCCTAATGCAGTATGACTGGTGTCCTCCTAAGAAGAGGAGACTGGGACACAGACACACACAGGGGAGGACAGGGTGATGACAGAGGGGGAGGCAGCGGTCGGCAAGCCAACGAGGGGGCCTCCGAGGAAACAGCTCTGCCCACACCTCATCCCAGCCTTCCCGCCTCTGGAGCTCTGAGGACCAGTGCTCCAGCTGGGAAGCGCCGGGTTGTGGCCCAGGCCCGCAGCGCCCAAGCCGCCCAGTACTCCTGCTGGGAAGGTGAAAGGTGGGACTGGTAAATCTGCCAGCATAGGGGGAGCACTTGCTCTGCGCGGGAGCACTTCCTCTGGTGGGCTCCTTTCCCCAGCTCTTGACTGGCCAGCGAATCTCCACCGGTCCTTCGGGGCCAGCTCACTGTGCCCTCGCCAGGGAACCCCCCACAGCCGCCGGGGTGACCGCCCCTCCCGTGCTCGGCCCCACGTCGGAGGGTGGGCCTCCTGCACCCCATCGTGCTAGAGTGACTGTTGGGCTGGTGTCGGCACCCGACACGCTGGCAGGGACCGTTGGTCTCTGCGACCCTGGCATAGTGTCTGGCACACAGCAGGTGCTCACTGAGGAATTTGCCAATTGAATGAATCACTTTTCCCGTGGGAATTAATAATCCAGTGAGCTCCCCCCCACCCTAGGACGTGTGTGTGGCCACAAGGGAGACGACCCAATGGCATGAAACTGGACGGTAGCACCCCGGGCCCTGGAGGTAGGGGAGCGCCGGGAGGGGCCCCAGTACAGGCTCTCCACCTGCCTTTTCCTCAGGGATGGGGGCGGTACACAGGCTGACGGCCACGATGACCACGGCCGTGAGCCCGCAGAGCAGGAGCGCGAAGTAGAGGTAGTGGAGGTCCTTCAGCACGGCCGGCCTCCGGTCCACCTCCCCGCAGGCTGGCACCGGGTACGAGAACTCCAGGATCATGCGCAGCAGCCCCACTACCAGGCCGGACATGAGGCCCCAGAAGGCTCCCTGTGGAGAGAGAGCAGACGGGGGCCAGGGCGGGGTCAGGCGGGAGGCCTTGGCCAGCTAAAGGCCACAGGTTTGTTATGGTGTTTGCGGGGGGGCCCCCCCCCAGGGAGCTCCCCACTAGTGCTGAGGCTTCGTCTGAACTCAAAGGCCCGGAGTAGTGGAAACAATGACTCAGCCTCTCCAGCTTAGAGTTGTTTCGTGTGCAATGATAAGAGAAATTATTAATTAATACTAAGTATAAATGCGTAGCATTCAACTGGAATGAAATATGCTTTTGTAATAAGTAGGGGAAACCGGGATCCCCCAACCTGATTTTCTGTTATAATAAATAAAAAAATCAGAATGAAGCTCTTCCTCTCTTATTTTTTTAAAAAGAAAAGCTCTGGCTCCTCCCCTGTCCCATTTCTAACGCCAGTTGACCCTAACCTTTACCTGGCCCCTGTATGTGAGAGTCAGGTGGATTGTATTTTTAAAAATGAGATGCTGATCCTGATTTCAAGAATTCTAGAATGAGCAGAAGCACCCAGAATTGCACCCAGCCCTTCTGTGCACCACGGGTAGCAGCAGGGAAATGAGGCCGTGGAGGCTCGGATGTCTCTCCCGAGCACCCCGTAGGGTAGGTGCTCCCGACGTGCGCGCACACCGCAGCCATTATTAGTATTTCTTGTTGAATTATCTTCCCTCCCACCTGGCTCGGTGATGGGAGACCTACATGCACCTTGTCAGCCATCGCATCTAGAAGCCTCCATAATAGGGTCGATGAAATGCTGGTTGAGTGAATGAATAAATCAAGACCTGATGCTGCGGGGACGCGTAGGTGGGTCAATGGTTGAGCCTCTGCCCTCGGCCTGGGGCGTGATCCTGGAGACCCGGGATCGAGTCCCACATTGGGCTCCCTGCATGGAGCCTGCTTCTCCCTCTGCCTGTGTCTCTGCCTCTCTCTGTGTTTCTCAAGAATAAATAAATAAAATCTTAAAAAAAAAAAAAGAAAAAGAAAAAGACCCTATGCTGTGGATGGGGAGACGGAAGCTCCTTTGGGAGGCAGGGGGCCTGTCCAATACGCCTGAGGGCGACCCCAGGCTACGGACACACTGGACCTCCTGGCCCTCTGTGCCCAGGGAGAGAGGTGCCCTGCTGCACTCACCGGCTCTGTGACCCTCTTGCAGAAAATGGCCAGCAGGAAGAGGGCGGTGATCGGCGGGGCCAGGTAGCTGGTGACGGACTGGATGTAGTCAAAGAGCTGCCCGCTGTTGGAGCTTTGGATGATGGGGATCCAGAGGATGCTGACAACAACCAGGAACACCACAAACACTCTGCGGGGAGGGCACAGGGCACTGTGAGGAGCGCTCAGGCTGGCCTGGGCATGGGATGGGGGAAGGTGAAGCATAGGAACCGGAAGGGAGAAGGGTGGGGGATACGTGGCCACGGAATCAGAGAATGCTAGGAGCCTGGAAATGCAAAGATTCCAGAAACTTAGACTTTTTCTGGGATCAGAATCCCAGAAACCCAGGAATTTTGAAATGGGGTCTTGGAGGTCATGTAGCCCACCCGCTCTTCCGGGAGGAACACAACCTTTCACAACCCCCCCACCTCAGTAGATGCCTCTGGTCTCGGCCTGGGACCCCTCTCCCGGCATCCACGCCCTGTGCAGGACAGCGCCCCCAGGACGGCTTCGGCGTGGGCCCTCTTCCCTGCTTCGGGCGGCCCCGGCTCTAACCTCCTGCTCCTCACCCTGGCATTTGGCTCAGAGAAGGGACTCCGCCGCCGTCACCTCCTGACTCCCCCTCAGCGGATGCTGGCGCAGGCCCAAGACCCCTACCGCCCTCTCCTCGATTTCCCGAACGTGCTGAAAACCTCGGACACGTGGGGCGCGGTGATGCGCGCGGCCAGGAGATGGCGCGCGAGCCCCACTGATGAACAGAGGGAAGGGACCCGCCCGGTCCTCTCCTGTCCCCCTCCCCACAGCCCCACAGCCGCCACCCAGGCGGTGGGTGCTCATCCCTCCCCTCCCAGTCCGTGGATGCTCAGGCCTCGCGGCCGGAGTCCCCCAGGAGCCCCCCATGCACGGGCCGGGGAGCGCGAAGCAGGGACACGCAAGAGGGCAGGTGACCGCGACTCCAGCCCATCTACCGGAGGGAGAAGAAACCCGTTAGTCCAGAAACCCGAGTCACAGAGTCACCGAGTCACCGAGTCACCGAGTCACGGAGCCTGACGTGATGAAGCAGAGCTTGGAAAGCGCCCCCTTGGCCCCACCTCAACTACAAGCCTAGGGAGAAAAGGACAAGCCACCAGCCATAGTTTGCGAAGCACAAATCGAAGCCACCAGACAAAGCTCAAATTCCCCGGCTGGCTGCTCAAGGCCCTGCGGCCCTGGGGGTGGCCGTCCCGCGAGCTCCCCCGCTGAGGCGGCCCCGGCAGCCCAGGACAGTCACCCCGCGACCCCGGCAGGGGTGCGATGCAAGGGGACGCCCGGGTGAGTCAGGCGGGGTCGCCCACAGGCCTCTGCCACTGGGCCCAGGCCCGAGCTGATCCTAAAGCTCCGGGTGAGCTGCCTGCTAACTTTCCCCAGCTCGGTTCACTTCCCTGGGGTGCGCGCTTCCTCGGCTTCCCTCACTTACTCTGTTGACCACCTTCTAAGAGAAAGTTCAACAGACGGGAAGAGATTTTGTTTTTCCTCCTTATTCTAGAAGGGGAGGAATGTCTAGAGCTGGGGAGGGACTTACCCAAGGTCACGTAGGCAGTGGGCGCTGGAACCAGGCGCTCGGCCTTCCAGTCCAGGGCCCAGGCCCCACCGCATCTCCCAGGGCAGCCCAGGGCAGGGAGGGGAGCTTAGAGGGGTTCCCCCCAGAAGGAGGGGCTGGCGCACCTGCCCACCACCATCAGCTCCTGCTCTGTAGCCTTCCTTCGGAGGCGCTGCCACACGTCGATGGCAAACAAGGTGCTGCTGCTGTTGAAGATGGAGGTGAGTGAGCTCATGAGGGCGGCCAGGATCACGGCGATCATCAGGCCCCGCAGACCTGGGGAGAGGCGAGGTCTCCTTGGGCAGCCCCCTCCGGGGGCCACGGAGGCTGCAGGGTCCAGCAGAGCCCAGGGTTTGGGGGTGGGGGTGGCGTCGCCTCAGGTTCCCATCCGCGTGCGTGAGGACTGCAGGCGGCCTCGAGGCCGGCTTCTGGATAGGCCGAGCCACCCGCACCAGGCCTGCCCAGGCTCCCCCTCCTCGTCTGCACCCCTAGGAGCTGGGGCCTGGTGGTCCTGCAGCTTGGACATCCCAGTCTGCATTTCAGAGCTGCAGACGCTTGGGTACTGGGCCCCTGGCCCGGAGGGGGTGGGGGAGGGTGACTGTTAGTACTTGGGCGTTTTCAGTTTCTGTGTTTCTTTATCGACACTGGGGTGCCGGGTTAAGGCCCTGGCCTGGGAGGCAGAGGCCCCGCATTTGTTTCTGCCCGTAGCTAGCTGTGTGGTCCCTGAAGTAGCTCCTTCCTGTCTGGACCTGTTCTCTCCCTGGGGGCTCCAGGAGGTGGAGCCTATGATGGTCTCTATCCTCTATCCTCTATCCAAGCTTCTAGAAACCACCACTCACGTTCCCCTGAGGAGATGACTCCCCATCAGCCCTACGTCAGCCCTCTTTCCTCCCAGTCCGAACATTTAACCACCTCCTGAGGCCTCCCTAAAGCCCCAGGTGTTCCAAGCAAACCGAGGCCAGCACCTTCCTCGGGGGCCTTCTGTGTCTTCCTTCGGTTAACAACCTCCCGTCTCCACACCAGACAGTCCTCCTAGACCCCCTCCTCTGCTCCCCTCCCCTCCCGCCTCCCTCAGTCAGCTCCTCCGTGGACGGCCTGTCACCCCCGGGCCTCCCACCACCTCTGCTGTGTCTTTGGTTCATTTCTTGTTCTACCGGAGGGAGGGGACAGCCCAACTCAAGGATTCCCTCATCAACCTGACTTTCTTCCCGTGTCCCCACTCTCGGTATCCTTGTAAACCCAGGACCTGGGGGCCCTCTCTGGATCCCTCTGTCTTTCTCATCCCTCAAATGTAATCTGTCACCAGATCCTGCCACCTCTGTCTCATAAATGTCTTTTAACCCTTTTCTGTCCACCTCTGAAACCACTGCCCCGGGCCACGCCGCCATCACCCCGCACCTGGGGCACCGCAGACCCCTTGTTCACGGTCCCTCTGCCTCCCTCCATGCAGACTGAGCCTCCCGACGCTCAGGCCTTGGCCTCCTCTCCATTCCCCACCGTCCATCCCTCCCGCCTGTGAGCCCACGGGGCGGCGTCAGGTCACACCTGGCGCTCTCTGTGAGGCGGGGCCTTGGCACACACAGTCCTTCCTCCCCGATGGCGTTTCCCACAAACACCCAGCCTTGTCTGCTCAAGAGATTCCTCAGGACCAGCTCCATGTCCTCCCCTCTGGGAAACCTTCTCCGACATTCCCCCAGGCGGGTCAGGTGCCTCCCCGGGCTCCCCCGGCCCCACGGGGTCCCCACACCGGGTACGCAGTACTGTACCCTCTGTGAGCCCGGGTATCCTGGAGATGGCATAAAGCCCTTTTATCCTTGCTTCTCCAGGATAAGAGCCAGAGCAGGTGCTGGTGGAAAGTGTGTGTGCATGTGCGTGTGTGTGTGTGTGTGTGTGTGTGTGTGTATGTGTTGGGGAAGGAGTGTGGGGCTGAAGGCTTCTATTCCCTCTCCCCGTCCGTGTCCACCCTTGATGCAATCCCTCCTGGGCAGCGGGGCCTGGGGAGGTTGGGAGGGGGGCGTGGAGGGGGCGTGGGGCAGACAGGACTCACCAACGGGCATAAGGGCGATGACCAGCTTGGGGTAGGCGATGTTGGAACAGCCCACTCGGGCCCCGCAGATTCTCTGGCAGACGTCAGGGTCTACACAGCCCACCTCGTCTATAGAGGAAGTGATGGCCGTTAGAGCCCAGTCTTCTTGTGCCTTCTTGGGTTGGTGCAGTATTTGCTTTCCAACAGGGAAAAACCATGGGTAAGTGTTTACTGGTGACCCTGGCAGGAGCTGCATCTCTTGTAGGGGCCGGAGGGGCAAGGGCGGGGTAGGTGTCTGGGTACTATGAGTTAGCTGCTTCCAGTAAGCCTCCTGACCATATACTACCCTGCAGAGCTTGATAGACCTCCCTGTGTTTTAGGCCTTATATCTTGATAAAAGGAGAGAGGATATGCTTGGGAGGCCTCAAGAATGCCTTCGTTGGTCATTCCTCATAAAGGGAAAGTAGGATTTTAAAATGACATCTGGATAAAAATCTCTTTTTCTGAAATATCTACTGTATGTTTGTCCCACAACACTGAACACACTAGGTATCCTTACTAGAAATAGCATGTGGCCCCCCCATGACCCCAACCCACATCTAGTGCAGCACTGCCCAGCTCTTACCTGGGTACAAGGCCCGGCTGATCATGCCGGGCATGACGATGAAGAACATGGGCAGGATCTTCAGGTAGCCCCCCAGCACAGAGCCTCCCTTGGCATGGGACAGATTCTTGGCAGAGAGAGACCTCTGCACGATGACCTGGAAAGGGAGCAGTGGAGACTCACCACTTGGATTGGACAGGGCTCAGCTCCACCACAGGTGAGCCCTGAGCTGGTCCCGGAATAAGTCCCAAGCCCTGTGCATCTAGATGCACGGTTTTCAGGCAGGGAGCTTGTGATGGCTGGGCCAGGCCTGGCTGGGGCATCACCTGGTCCGTGCACCAGCACCAGGTGGCCAGCACCGTGAGCCCGAAGATGAGGCCTGGCCAAGGAATGTCCCCGTTCACAGGGTCCCGGAGCATGTGGAAGGCGTCCGCCCGGGGCAGATGGCAGGTGGTATTGGGGACCGTGGCATTAGGGATGGCCTGTCTGTACCGCTGCTCCAGGCCTGGGTACCAGCCTACCTCCTGAAAGCCTGTGGAGAGACCACAGTGAGGGATCTGTGAGCCTGTCACACGCCCCCACCCCAGCTTCCAGTCCCACGTGGCGCCTGGGGGCTTGGAACTGGTATGGGACTGGGAGGGGGAAGGGATGTGTGGCGCAGACCCTCAGTTGGTGTAGCCCCATCTCTGCTCTTCGGGAACCCCATCCTGGAGGTGGGGGGCAGAAGGATGGGGAATCTGGCTCTGTGCTCTGGAAAGTTCCAGCCAAACCACAGAGGTGAAAGCCCAAGACAGATCAGAGAGCAATTTCTACTTGGTGGTGGGATGCGCTCGGGCCTCTACCTTACCCAGAAACATGAGGACCAGGGCGCCGCCCACCATGATCACCGTCTGCAGGGCATCTGTGTAGATCACGGCAGTGAGGCCCCCTGTAGACCGGAGGACAAGGCCGGTCAGGTGACACCAAGGGGGAGCTCTCTGGGCGTCTGTCCTATGCTTGGCCACACCGGGGAGCCCTCCCAGCAGGTGGATCCGCCGCCTGCCTCCAACCCCCCAGCCCTCAGCTGGTCCCAGCCACGGGCACTCGGGCCTTTCTCTCCCCAACGGCCCCTGAGCGTGGCTGCTGTGCCTCAGTTCTTGTTTTCAATATCCCAAGGCTGTTCCTCTGCCCTGCTGGTAGCGCCACCAGGATACTCCCTCCTTCCCCACCCAACACCATTCAAATCCCCCATCCTTGCAGGCTGACTTAGCCCTGAGCTGGGTTCCCAGGTGCCCAGGCCTGAGAGAGGGGCTCTGGTGGACGACAAGGCAGGCTGGTGGCTTTGTCTGGAGCAGCCCCTAGTGATGCCAGTGCTGATGACAGTCCCCTCACCACACCCCTGCTCACTGCTGCATCGCCAGGCAGCCCTCCCCACCTCCCCCTGGCTCTCAGTCTCTGCTCCCGGTGCCTGCACCCTGATGCCCTCAGCCCTACCGGCGATGGTATAGACAGCCGTCACCACCAGCAGCACCACCGTGGAGAGATAAAGATTCCAGCCCAAGGCCATCTGGACGAAGAGAGCTCCAGAGAAGATGTCAGTCTGCAGAGAGCCGAGACCCAGGAGTCCAGGTCACCTGAGGCCCTCGCTATGCCACCAGGACACGGTCGCCTCCTGCTCAGTGATACCAGGTGCTATCGGCCCTCATCACACGATGCGGGTGAGCCTAAAGCACCGTGCTGAGGGGGACGGGCTTGACCTCGCAGACGCCAAGGAGCCAGAGGGATGTTCAGGCCAAGAAGCATCACATAAATCTTTGAAATTGGGAGCAGTGTAATCTGGTGCCGTGAAGGCAGGGGTGAAGGAATGAAGTGAAGACAGAGGAGGTGAAGTGGGGAGCAGGGGTCAGAGAAGAGAGGGCTCACTGACTGCCCCCAGCAGAGCCGAGGCCCACCCAGTGGCCAGGTGGGCCCACGCTGACCTGGCGGGCTGGAGCCCAGGGCGGAGGACCCCAGCCCCGAAGGCTCCGCGTGTGTGGGTTTACTGGGGACTCGGAGAGCGTCCTTTGCCTAAGCTGACCTGGGCTCATTTTCAAGCATCGTGGACAAGCGGCTGTACGATTTTGTCCATCTCTTGCCCTGGCAGCTCAGACTCAGTCCCTTTCAGTGTGTGTTTGCTGATCCCACTGCACGGCTGCTTCATAAACCCATCCCAGGGCTACAACGGGGCAGCGTGCAAGGACACCCGGACTGGATCACAGGACCCAAACTTTAGTTCCAGGCCCACGGCTGCATTCGGTGTGGACATGGGCAAACCACTGACCAGAGTGTAGGCCAGTGGGGGAAGAATAAAGACCCTTCTAACTGCAACATCCTAGGCGATCGGTGCATGGTGCTGAATGGACAACCAACTGATGGAGAGGGAGCGGGATGAACGGGCTCCGGATTATGGGTTGTCATTTACCCAACAGACATTTCTCACTCATCTGTGATTACTGCTGGGAGGGGGCTTGCACTGAAGATATGTGGACTCATCCCTCCTTCCTCCCTCCCTCCCTCCCTCTCTTCCTTCCACCTATTATCTATCTATGTATCTATCTATCATCATCTATTCCTCCCTCCCTCTCTCCCTTCCTTCCTTCCTTCCTTCCTTCCTTCCTTCCTTCCTTCCTTCCTTCCTTCCTTCCTTCCTTCCTTCCATCTATCCAACCATCCATCCATCCCTACAGCCAGCGATAAGCCATGACCTAAACTCAGCATCTTCAGGGAGACGGGATGGCCACACTGCAGTGGGTACTCACGGAAATCTTGGTGAAGATGTAGAGAATCAGAGACAGGACAGACATGTACACCTGGATCCTCTGGCCCCCGAATCGCTTCTTCAGGTACTGTGGCATTGTGACCACGCCGGCAGCGATGTACACGGGGACGAAGATCCAGCCCAGGGCCAGAAGCAGCCAGGTTGCCTTAGAGAGTGGGGAGAAGAAGGTACCCATGTCCTAGATGCAGATGGAGGGGCAGCCCCTACCCACATGGTGATGTCGGGGAGCACTCCGCTGGGAAGCAAGGACCCAGGACCTGGTCTGAGTGCTGTGTGACCTCTGAGTCCCTCTGCCTCCTCTGAGCCTCATCTGTAAAATGGTTTCTCTGTTTACCATGCAGCCTCCCCAGTCAGCTCTGAGCTTCCTCTCCACACTAAAGCCTGGGAGGGGGTAGGCGGGGGGGTTCAGACCTCCATCGTCCCTGAGAAGCCTCCAGGCCTGCTTCCTTACGTTCCATTCAAAGCCCCCCACAGCAAGACCTCCAGCCGCTCCTGTCCCGGCCAGACCGATGAACAAGCCGCTGCCCACGTTGCTGGACATCAGAGACGCTCCAATCTGCAAGGCACAAGTGGGGTCAGCTTTAATCAAGACCAATCTGGAGCCAGGACCACAGGCTGCATGGCCCATGGACAGAGCAGGACCTGGGCTCAGGAAATCTGAGATCAGAGGAAGGAGAGGACGTGAGGGAGCAAAGAGGAGGAGGGATAGAACTGACATTTATTGGGTACCTACTGTATACGGGCACTGCGCGAGGCATTTAATATGCACGAATACACTTAATCTTCATAAATATTTCAAGGGATGGGTATTAATCTTTTCAATTTACAGAGGAAGGAAATAACGTTGGGAAAAATGAAGCCGCTGGCCTCAGGCCACCTGGTGAGTGAGTGGCCAAGTGGGAAAGAAGGAAAGCCGTGGGGAGCAGGGTGCGTGTAGGGAGGACCAGGCTCTGCACTGGGGCCATCCATCTAGGGGCCCCCAGAGACGAGGGTGCTGAGGGGAGGGGGTCCCCCATGAGAGGGACTGGGGGAGGCCCTCGGCCACCCCTGTGCCTGCAGGCTCCAGGCAAGGCTGGGCAGAGGGGGGAGCCGAGGGGCTGAGCACTGGCAGGGCCAGCCTCAGAGTTGAGGTCATGTTTCTGCAGGAGGCAGAAACTCCTCAGAGGCCACGGAGACAACGATAGAAGGACGACATCGTGGCGGTTGCTACGGTTAGTACCTCATCATTGCTACAGTTAGTGGCCAGGCGCTGCTCGAAGCTTCCTCACTCAGCCTTCACTGCAGCTCCGGCCGGATGTCCTATTATTACCCTGCTTGACCTGAGCAGGGTACTGAGGCACAGGTAAATGACCTGCTCAGGCTCCAGAACTAGTGAGTGACAGAAACTTTGAACCTTGTTTGTCTGACTCCGGTAATTACTGCACAATTGTTACTGAGCACCTAGTGAACACTCATTACTGTTATCTTTTATTATTTGATGGGATCCCTCATGGGGCAGGGAAAGGGGCAGAGGGAGGGGCTTGGGGGCCTGGGTGGAGGCGAGGCCTTGGGGACAGACTGGGGCCAGAGGTGAAGAGCTTTGCTCCAGGCTGGCACCCTGTTGTCACCTTAATAAAATCACTTCCTCTTGCAAATGCACAGACCTTCACCTGTAAAATGCGGGGACTCATGTCCTCCCACTGCCTGTCCTAGAGCTGCTGGACGACAGAGAGAGGGAAGAAAAGAAAGGTACTCCTGGGCTGCTGGAGGCATGAGAACCCCTCGCCCCTACCTCCTCCGCCCCAGACACCCGAACCTTCCAGAGAGCCCCGTCAGCACCCTGGGCCTCCTCTACTCTTCAGGGGGTCTGTAGCAGCGCAGATGGGGAAACGATGAGAACCAAGACAGGGACAGGGTGGTTGGTGGCGTGGGAGCCGTGTGTGCCCGGGTGGGAATGCAGCCAGCTACCTGCGGGCTGACAGCCCCACTGTTGGGTCTCCAGGCAGGGCTTCCCTCCCGCCATGCTCTTTCAGGAAGAGGAAGTGGTTCTGAGGACCAAGAGACACAAGTGGGGTGGCCCAAGAGGAGGGATTGGGGCTTGCAAAGGAGTTGGGATTGATTCCCTGAGGTTGCTGGGGGTTTGGCCCCTGGCACCCCCCTTGCTTCGCTGCTTTGCAGTACTGAGCAGATGCTTCTCCTTCCCGGCCTCCTGGCTGAGCTCAGAGGCTTCCAGAAGCACTCCCGGCCCCTCTGCTTCCCTCCAGCTCAGCGTTTCTCCTGTCATCGTGTCTCTCTGCCCAGCTAGCCTGAGCTTCTCCAGGACAGGGACATTCTAGGTTATTTCTGCAGGTGCCTAGGGCATGCACTCAGGAGGCACTTCTCCGAGACGTGCGTTAGCAAGATGTCCCAGGTCGGGTGCCTGTGGGCCACAGGGAGGGAGCCCGGAGAGCCGGGGGCTGCTGCCTTGGGGTAGGAGGGGAAGACGAGATGAGGACCCAGCGGTGGGAAGGGGCAGAGAGGCAGCCCGACTCACCGGCCACCAGCTCATGGACCTCCCCGCCAGGAAATAGCCGCCGATGGTGCCCCTGCTGGCTCGGACGGATGACTGGAAAGGAAGGGGAGAGAGATGAGGATGGGATGGGATGGGCTCCCCAAACTCCCCCACCTCTGGCCGCCTCAGCTCCCGGTCCTGGGCTCAGGCGCTGGGGGACGCAGAGCCGGAGCAGCAGGCCTCAGTCCCACTGGTTTTACTGCACGGGCCTTCAGGGGGCGCCACGGCCTCTCCCTGGGGCCCACAGAGGTTAAAGCCGTCTGGAACGGCGCGGAGCCCGGCAAGCGGGCCTGACCACGGTTACCATCGCGGCGCCCTCCCTCGGCCCAACCTGGCTTCAGGAAGAGCTGGCGTCTGATCTGATCGGAGGGCGGGCGTGGAGGCCGCCGCCCCCTCCTTTGTGCAGGCCCCCCTCCCCCCCGCCCCCCATCCCGGACTGGCCGGCTCTGTCCCGCTGCACAGGCCCCGCAGGCCCTGCCCGGAACTGGCTGGTGGTGCCTCCCGGCCTGCTGGGGTGGGGGGGTGGGGGGTGCCCTGGAGCACAAGAGAGGTGGACATGAATGACCTTCTTCTGAGGCCTCAGGGCCCGGGAAGCAGAACCACGAAGACTGTTTAAGATGCTGAAGCCAACAGGCCTGTGACAGGGCCTAGGGGTGGGACGGATACCCGAGGGAGAGGAAGGAGAAGAGAAATGGGGCAGGAGCCTCTCCGCTCCCAGGGAACATAGGCGGTCACCCCGGAGAGGCGGGCCAGGGAGGCTGCTGCTGGGGGGGCCTCGGCGTGACCTTCCTCCGGCACCGCTGGCCTTTCGGGCAGCCCAGGTGGGCAGAAGGAATTCATTCACATGCGAGGAAACTGAGCCTGAGTCAGAGAGCAGCTCGTCCAAAGTCACCGAGGAGCTGGTGCCTTTCCGCCCTCCACCGTTTGCAGGTGTCTTCCTCACACCAGCCTTGGGAGGCCGGGACTGTCCCCCAGCTTTACGCTGGGGGATCTGAGGCCCAGAGAGGATTTGAGAGCCTGTCCTGGTGAGCGACCAGCTGGGACTCAAATCACTGTCTGGCACCCAGCAGCATCTGAGGGCTCCGGCCTGTCCCCCCAGGGGGCCGTGATGACACCTGCTGCCTGTTGCTGCCCACGGTGTGCCAGGCACTTTGCCAGGCACTTAAATGTGTTGTGTTGCTCCATGGCCATGACCCCCCTGGGGGGCAGTGTTCATCATTCCCAGCGACCTCAGGAGAAAACGGAGGCTCAAGGAGCACGTGCATGTTCCCAGGGCCCCGTGGCTCTAACTGTCGGAGGTGGGATCTGAACTCAGGGTTCGCTGGCCCCTTTCCCCGGCACTGGGGCCCTGGTGACAGTGAAGAACAGAAGGAACTCTGGGTTCACCTCTCCCTCCCCACGAGCACACAGCACGAGAACCCCAGCTCCGTTAGAAGGCGCTCCTCCTTGCCAAGACACCCCCCAGCGGAGGGTTCGCAGAGTTGGCGGCCTTGGCCAGGGGAGGACGGCGGAGTGGGGACTGGGCCGCCAGGGATGAGTGGGGCCGAAGGCCCTGCGCAGAGGCAGGGAGTTGGGAGGGGGCTTCGGGCCTGGCCTGTCTGGGCTCACTGTGTGCCCTCAGGCAACTCACATCCCTCTCTGGGCCTCAGTCTATAAAAGAAGGGTCGGAGAGGATTTCCAAGGGCCTCAGCACCTGGGCCCTATGCTCCCCGACGGCCCACCCAGCCCCCAGCACGGGCAGCCAGAGATGAGAGGCCCCACTCCAGCCTCTGGGCCTACTCACCCAGACCCCCACGCCGATGACAAAGACGAAGTAGACAACCAGGACCCCGATGTCCGAGGCGTGCAGGCTGACTCCCGAGCCCAGGACCGCGCGTGGAGCTGTCGCTGGCCTGACCCCATTTCCGGGAGCTCCGGGCCCCATTGTCGCGGGCTCCATGCTGCTCTGTTAGAGTCACTCACCACCGGCTGGGCTGGACTTTGAGGCGCTCCTGGCTGCGTTCCTGCCCTTTAATGATTAAACAGCCCCGAGTGCCATTAGCTGCTGAGAAAGCTCTGAGCCCCACTGGCACGGAAGGTCCCGGTCCCCTTTTCTCCTAACTGCCACCCCATCCTCTGCAGGACTCTCTCCCTTTCCCTGCCCCCAGTACACTCGCGTGTGCGTGCGCACACACACACACACACGTGCACAGGCATACGACGTGCACACTCCCACTCCTGGAAGGAGCAGCAGGAGGAAGACAATGAGGACAGGAGTAGCGTCGTGGAATTCTGGAGCTGGGAGGGACCTCAGAAGTTGAGCTGTCCAAGCGCCGGCTTAGGTGGAGAGGAAACCGAGGCCCAGGGAGGGAAAGGTCACAGGGAAGTAAGATGGAGCTGGGCCTGGAGTCCAGCTTTCTCAGTAGTGAGTTTGTGCAACTTTCCTTATTCCCAGGAGGAAGACAGGGAGGAGAGGAGGGAAGAGTGCTGTGATCTTGCCAGTCTCCACGGCGGCGTCACCTGCTCCTACCTCCAATCCCTGCCCCCAGGCATAATTTTTCCTTTTTTTTTTTTTTTAAACAGTGTAGGAAACTGAGGCCCGGGAAGAGACATGTTTATTCCAAGCCACAGTGTGGGGCTAGAATTCACACTTGTGGGTCCACACGCCTGCCCTGCGCTGGGACAGACAAATGCACGGATGTGGAAAGGACAGCAAGTGCCCTGGGTCCAAGGAAGACCAGCCGTGCCCAGACCCAGGCCGCCTGCTTTCCCGTCCCAGCAGCACATCCCACAGAGCTGCAGAGTGACCAGGGACAGACTGCCCCAGCCCCCCTCAACCCCGGCCATCCTCCCCGCACATCTAACCCTGGGCCCCCCGCTGCCGCCCGGTGCAGCTGAGACCCCCTGTTAGGCCGCCAGGCCCTGCCGCAGCCCGGAGCCCAGACAGCGCCGGGAAGGGAGCCAGGGAGGTCCTGACACCTGCAAAGTAGATGTTGTGCTGCTTACAACCAAGTCCAGCCTTGACATATCTGTGAGCCCCGGACTCGCCTCAGGGCCTGTCTAATTGTGCCTTCCCAGAGCTGCGTCATTTGTCTCCGGCTCACAACCAACGAAGCAGAACAACTTAGCAGGGGCAGAGGGGCTGCGGGAGGCGGGCAGGGTCATGCGGGCCCCGGGAGGGAGCACGGCTGCGGACGGCCCACGGGCGTCCTGGTGACCAGGTGAAGTAGAAAGGATGACGAGAAAAGACAGGCCACGCTGGAGTGAACGAACCTACACCAGCCCCGTCAACTCTGAGCCAAGGGCGCTCCTGAGCGGCAGCTGAGGACTCACACGCGTACCCGTGGCTCAGAGCCACGGAGGAAAGATGCAGGGTGACCACTACGGATTTTCCATTTAGACAGCGGGGATTATGAAATCCAGGCGGGAAGAGTCTCATCCAGAGTGGTTTAACCCTGCAGGCAGGTGTCGGCACTCGAGGATGAGGCCGCGCACACCCAGGAAACCCTCTCCAGAGCTCCCGAGACGGAGGATGTGGCCACGCTGTCCTTACAGGAGGCGCGCACCTGCGCTGCACCTGGCTCGGGGAGGGGGCCGGGGACACTCGCAGGAGAGCCCAGGGGCTGGGGGGGGCGGGGGCTGGCGGGCCTGCGGGGGGGGGGCTCACACAGAGCACAGCAGAGGGGGGCAGGCGGGGAGATGGAGACCCGCCCTGGAAGGGGGAGCTGCCAGGAGAGGGTCCAGAGGAAGACACAGGTGAGTAACAGGTGGTGCGGACATTCTCTTTCTGAGTCGTATCTGAATCGAGACTGTTTTCGGAGTCCAGCAGCAGCAGGGACGGCTGTGGCTTGCTGGTCACGGGGACGCTCCTGGAACGGCGGGAGTTCCAGGCTCGGGGTGACAGAGGGACCACGCTTGAGAAGCTGCTGTCAGGGTGCCCTCCCTGCATCCTCCTTATTCCGTGTGTACTTCACAGTCGGGAGAAGCAGGCGCTTCACTTGGGGTGTGCGCTGCCTGTGTCTCCCTTCGGCTGTAGGCTGTGCCGTCATGGAAGATTCCGGAAACCAGAGTTCCTCTTGGACTCCCGGGGCCAGAGACTTCCTCCGGCCTTCTGGCATTGTCTTGGGAGGTGACTGCCTTGGTGACCTGACCCTCTCCACCCTCCCAGGCTAAGTGTGCCCTGCCCCTCCCGAAACTCCTGCTGCCCCATCCAGCCGCCCGGCCTCTCTGCCCTCGGGCTCCGCACTGGCAGACTGGCCACAGCTGTCACAGCGTCCGGGGGCCCACAGCAGCCCGCTCAGGGCAAGGCTCTTCCTTCCCTTGTGCCCTCGCACCGCTGTGCACACCTGGTGCAGTTCCCGGCCAGGCCACCCTCCCCAGCCCCTCCAGGTCTTCCACGTGCCGTGTCCCCCTCCACCACCCTTCCTTACAAGGCTTCTCTCCCCTAGCTGGAAGGCCCCCAACCCCACCCTGCCCCCCATTTATCTCACCGATGTGGCCTTACTAGATGTGAACCCCCCAAGGAGCCTGGGTGCCTCATTCCCCCTCACGTCGCCAACAACGGGAGCCAAGTCAACACGAGAATGTTTCTAACAGGCTGTGTCGGGTGAGAGGGGCAGGGGGCAGTGGGCAGGAGCAGACGGCACTCCAGGTGGAGCGAGGCAGGAATCCGCAGAGGGGTCTCAGCAGGTGTGCGTGGTCAGGGAATGGCTTTGGGGGGGGGGCAGTGAGGGGGTGCTGCAGCCTAGGGCCGAGAGGGGGAATGTGGGGGCAGGAGGCATTCTAGAAAATCCCTCAGGGGGTCACTCTGGGGGTTGGTGAGGATGAGGAAGCTGGCAAGACAGATCAGGTGAGATTGGCACCCAGTGGAAGGCATAGAGAGGAGAGGGTCCCGGGTGTTCTTACGGAGCCAGAAGCGCGTGGACCTGGGCAGCTCCCTCTCCCCTGGGGGCCCTGCCCCCCCACACCGTGGTGCCAGGGCCAGGATCCTCCATGGCGGGTGCCCCACCCCTGGGTGGTCCTTTCTCTCAACTCCCAGGGCCTAGAGGGCTCATCCCCTCCACAGAGCCATGAGTGAGCAGCCTTGGGTTGCTCGTTCCCAAAAGGACTGACCCCGTAGCCAGGCCAGGTGGGGTGGGAAGCCCTTGGCTGGGGGAATGGAGCACTCACGGCAAGATCTTGAGTGTGAAGCCTGAAATGCTGGTGGTACAAAGTGTGCTGGGCCCCCCGAATCCACAGTGGAAGGACACGGCCTATCACGCTGCTGCCTGGGTGTTCCCATCTCCAGGGCACCCGGCCCGGCCCCAGGAAGAATCCTGGGCAGACTCCGTGGTACCTCTGGCTGGCCTCACCTTGCCTCCCCCTCGCTCTGCCTCCTGGCAGGTTCTTCCTGAAAAACCACTGGAAGCCGACCTTCCTGCTGCGAACTTCCTCTTCCAGAACAATGGGGACTACCTCTGCCGTGCGTGCCACAGTGTCCCGCAGGTCACAGCCAAACCTGGCCGACATTGTGACGTTAACTGTAGGAGCTTGGTTATTCCGATTTTGTTAGGCGAGGAAAGGAGCTCGTCGGTGACGTCCCCTAGTTACGGCTAATTCGGATTCTGAATTCAGCCTTGATTCACCCTAAAAGCTGTGCTAGACCGCGTCCTGCTGCTCCTAATCCTACGTCTCTGGGAGAGAACGGAAGGTGTGTCCGTCTAATGGAGGGGGCCCTGGGCTGTGAGGGCTTCCTGCCTGCAGTGGGCACAGAGGTGGCCGGACTGGGGCTGCATCTGCGTCCAGCCCCCCACCCCCACCGTCAGCCACCCTTCCTCCCCCTGTGCGGATCACACAACCCCACCGCCCCCAGGTGCGGTCACAGGGTGGGGGAGGGAGGAGGCCCTGCTGGGCAGGCTAGACCCTAAATTCCTAGAGGAAAAGATTATTACAGAAGAGGAGCAGACTGAGAAAGACAGTGACAGGGCCGCAGGGGAGGGTGGGGGGAGAGAGCAAAGAGAAAGAAGAGGGTCTAGTCACACAGGTACCTCTGTCAGACCCCGGGACCCCTACCAGTCACCTGGCCTGGGCAGGACCTCCTGGGGCGGCCTCTCAGCCTGGGGCTCAAGTCCTGCTGGGTGAGCCCTGGCTCCTCCCCTGGGGACGAGGTGGGGGAACCCGAAATCTCCCTTCTGCCCACTGGGCCTGGCTCTGAAGGCCCGCACCTGCACTTGTCCCTGCCACTGGGTGTGGTCTTGGGGAACAGAGAACTTACCTGTGCCCGGGCTTCTCCAGGACCTGGGTGGGGGGCAGATGGGGAAGACCACGGTGGGAGATGGGTGCTGCGGCTGCCGTGACAGCCCTCACAGCTGGGCGGACGGGTTTCCCTGGGCAGACAGGTTTCCCCACGCATTGTTCGGAGCTGAGGAGAGCATCTTGGGCTGGGCCACAGCTCGGGCACGGGCACGGCTGGCACATGCGCACACGCGTGCATGTGTACGTACTCCTAACTAGCAGCTTGTCCAGGAAACGCTGTGGAGTCGTCATAAGTGCAGACTCTCAAGCCACAGGAGCGCAGGTTCACTTAGGCTCCATGTGCAGCAAGGGGGGTGGGATGAGGGCAAAGCCCTTCAGCTTTCTCAGTCCCCTCTTCTCCTCTACAAAACGGAGATAGTAACTATCGCACGAGCGGCTGGAGGAGTGAGTGGCCGTAGTGGATTTGCGAATGTTTCAGGAATTGCCCAGGACAGTGCCTGTGGGAGGCACGCTGTTAGCTCAGCCCCGAGTCCCTGTGGCCAGACCTGGGAGGGCAGCGTCAGTGAAGCAGGAGAGCCACGGGTGGGGTGGGAGTGTGAGTCCCGGTTCTGCTGCTCACTAGCCACACCGTGATGGAAGAAGTATTTAACCCACTGAGCACAACATTTTGCATCTGTGCAATGAAGTAATAATACACTGGAAACAGAGAGTTGGGGAAGCTGAAC
The DNA here is from genome assembly GCF_011100685.1 of Canis lupus familiaris. Lineage (NCBI taxonomy): Eukaryota > Metazoa > Chordata > Mammalia > Carnivora > Canidae > Canis > Canis lupus. The sequence goes on from NC_049236.1 coordinate 12,744,496, forward strand.
CATGAGATGCCAGATTATTTCTGTCTTGGAGTGGCTGAGGTCCACAGGGTGAGAATGATCTAACAGGTGCCTGCCCCCCCAAATGTGAGACGGAGCACCTAGGAGCCTTGCCGTGGTGGCCTTGGCAGTGGTGGAGCTCAGCAGGCCTGTGCCGCACCCACAGCCCCTGGGCATTGAACGCCGTGCTCACCCAGATGCTCTCGGCCAGCGACGAGCACGGCTGACACCGTGCGTGCCCTCTCCTGCAGGCAGGCAGTGTGGTCTCCATCTCTGGCTGGAGGGCTCCTCCCAGGCCAGCAGAAACCTTCTTAGAACTGCCTAGAATCTGTCTGGCCTTCCCCTCTTCCCTCCCGGTTTCTCCGGCTTCCCTCCATTTGGCTTCTCGTTGTTTCCCCCAGCTGACCTCTTGCCTGTCTGACCCGGTCTCTGTGACAGCTTCTTGGAGGAACTGTGTGCGCACCGTCCCTGCAGCCTGTGACAGCGCGGCTGTTCTCCGGCCAACCAGGGAAGTGGCCGTTGCTTTGGGAAGGGAGGCTGGAGGGATGTGGCCACCCCTCCCCATGTCACCCTCAGCCGGGAGGAAGGCCCGTTGAGCCTCAGACAGGAAACAGGACTTTCAGAGGAAGCGTGTCCAGGGCCTGGTGATTTACTAGACCCTTCTGAGCAGCCCTCCTCTCCTCCCCTTCTCTGACCACCACTTGCCTGGGACCCCAGGCTGGGGAGCTCCTCTCACAGGCCCTGTGCTCCCTGACCCCCCAGCAGTGCCGCCCCAGGCCAGGTCCCCCCTAGACGATGAGCGCCTCTATGGCAGCACCAGCTCTGAGTCCCTGGGCCCACTGAGAGGTCACAGGAGGATGGGGAGTGCCCAGCATCCATTGTCTTCTCTGCAAGACGTTAGTCTTTAGGAGGAACCGAGCACAATCCAAGAGTGAACAGCTGTGCCCAAGTGGCAGAAGGCAGCAGAGGAAATAGGTGTGAGCCCCCCAAAGGGTCACAGGTGAGGTTGGGGAGCATGGCTTCATGCTGAGTCAGTAATCCCCCACACACACCTCACCAGGTCCCCTTCAGGCCGCAGAGCCCACGACCACCCGAACAAGACTCTGGAGAACTCTCCGTGCGCATCTGGCCCTTGCTGGGAAGAAAATAAATGGTCTCCACCGTCTCTCACAAGAAATTGGTCAAGGAGGTCTGAGGACCCTGGGATTGGCAGGTGGACAGAGGCTGGGGACTGGGCTCCCGCTCCTTGCACCATGCCCTCTCACCCCCCACCTTATGCCCTCTCCTGAATTCTGGGTCATGTGACACCCCGCGGCTGCCTGTGTGGCCCCCCCCAGAACTCCTATTAGTCGTCTTATAACCGCTCGTCTGTCCGCCCTGTTGGGGTGGGTTCCTGGAGGGCAGAGGTGTGTTGGACTCATTTCTTCCCTAGTGCGCAGCACGGGGCCTGGTACACAGCGGATCACTGCTAAAACAGTGATCATTCATTCATTCATTTGATAAAACAGTTTTATTAAATAAATGAATAAATACGTACCGTATTAGTTTCCTCCTTTCCCCTGAATGCTCTGTATAAAATATAAAAGTCAAAACCGTGCAAATCATCATTAGCAGAACTACATGTATCAGCTGGAGCTAAGTCCATCTATAATATAATATATACCCACATTAAAAGCAGCTTAAACAACAAAGGGGTTATTTTTCACATAAAGATCTGGAGATAAACAGAACAAGACTGGTAAGGTAGCTCACGATTTCCTATGAGGACCGAACCCCTTTATCTTGCTGCCCTCCCACCTTCCATCTCATTGTTTAAAGTGGCTGCTCCGAATCCAGCCACCGCCTCGACGTTCCAGTGCACATTTTCTAGAAATGGCACACAACACTTCCATTAATATCCTGTGGCCTGGAACTCAGTCATGAGTTCACATCTAGGCTGCGGGGGAGGATGGGAAATGCCATCAGGATTTTGGGTGGCCTGTGCCCTGGCAAGAACCTGCCTTTTTTTTTTTTTTTTTTTTTTTACTCATTAACAGAGAAGAGTGGATGCTGGGAGATACTAGGGGTCCCACACTTTATAGTCCAAACTGCCCACTGTTCTCTTTTTATTCTCTGCCCGCTAGCCCTGATTTAAAATACCCCAAGCTGAAAAGCTCTACATTTGGAAGGACTGGATTATTATTATTTTTTTTAATTTCACACAATGTCAGCTATAAATTCATTTCCTAATTTACACATGATATACAAAGCAATGAAGACAACATTATTACATGTGACCCCATAAGAGCCAGGACTTTGATATGCCGGCTAAGAAACAATCCCTGTTGAAAGTTGATGCTCAGGAATAAAACCTAAATGGCTCTGGCCAATTAAATTTCCTTATTCTGAAGTATCATTTTTAGACTTCACCAAATAAAATAAGGAAAAGGGGCCTGTCCTGACTTCACAGTTGAAGGAACGAAGGCCCTGAGAAGCCAACAAGTTTCCCGGGACTGCAGGGTCTTGGGCAGAGTTTACAGCAAGACAGAAATGGGGCCTCTCGTGGCTCAGAGGTTGAGCACCTGCCTTTTGCTCAGGGTATGATCCCAGGGTCTGGGATTGAGTCCCACATTGGGCTCCCTGCATGGAGCCTGCTTCTCCCTCTGCCTGTGTCTCTGCTTCTCTCTCTGTGTCTCTTATGAATAAATAAATAAAATCTTAAAAAAAAAAAAAAAGACAGAGTTGGACTCCCAAGGCCACCAGCTACAAGGTCAGTGGTCTTTCCTCTTCGTCACCCTGCCCCAGAGCTTCTTGAAAAGGGTGGTGGTTGGGCACCTTCCTCCCAAATCCCTCAAGAAGCTGTGCTTTCGGGAGACCCTGGGGAGGATGCCAGTAGGCACCAACCTTATAGGTGCTCGACGCACCATTTTAGGTGTACTGTAAACCCTCATATTCCCCTGGGACAGGAGACGGGCTGGGGGGCTGGGGTAGGGGGAGAGCTTGAGCTCAGCTCCATTCCTCAGGCAATGGACACTGACGCTTACAGCTGGTGTGGAGATCAGGAAATGTGAGTTCCCTTTGCGGGGGGGAGGGGGGAGGGGGGATGGGGGGGCAAGTTACGACCTTGGGTTGTCTTGTGTGAAAAGTGAGGCTCAGAGTCCCAGTCTCTTGTCCAAGGTGGGAAGGCAGGTGAGTGGCAGAGCAAGAATTGGGTGCAGGTCCCCAAGGGCTCTGGGGGACCTCTCTCCCGCAGGCCCCCCCTGGCCCGTGCTCCTTGCCCACCAGGCCAGATCAGGCTCGCCATCTGGATTTTACTCTGCAGCTAGAAGCCGGGTAGCTTGTGAGGACCCGTCAGAATCACATCTGGTCAACTTGAAGGGGGAATCTCAGCGAGGGAAGGACTGGCCCCCTGTCAGGCTTGGAATGCCTGCTCGGCTAGACTCCACTGTCCACTGTCCTGTCTGTTCCCTGCATCCATCACCTGAGGACATTTCCTCATTTCTGTAGGGTTCCTGGCTCCCCTGCTTCATGGCCTGCAGTAGGTAGGGCATCCTCTAGCTCACTGACCTCAGCTACCCTACCAGGGTTTCGGGAAAATCAGCTGGCATGTCCTGGAATGGCTTTCTAGCCAGGCACTGGCTCCCGTTGGGCGCAGACCAATCATCTGGTCCCTAGGCATTTGGACCCCAGGCTTGGGTTCCCAGGTAGGATGCTCATCAGGTAGGTAGGAAGGGTAAGTGGGGGAGCAGAATTTAGAGATAGGACCAGAGAAAACAAGTCCTATCCCAAACCATCGAAAGGCTAGGGCAAAGGAGACACTTGCAATGTGGAGGCATCCAGGGGTCATCCCGGGGGACCATGTGGTCACATCTGTTTGACAGTGACAGCTGGTCCAGGAGTGTCACGTGATCAATCAGTCATCAGTTAGTTTGGTCACAATCTACTGTGTATCCAGTCCTGTGCTGGGCCTGCAGCGGGAGAAAATAAAGTGGAGAATGGCCCTCCCTTTAAGGGGGTTGAGCTGGAGAGCTTGGAGGTAGGAAGAGAGAAGCGGATCTGGGGTCTGAAAGGAGACCAACAGAGGTTCGCACGACCCCGGCTTATTAACTTGTGACCCTCACCCCCGGTGGGCTCAATCCGCGGAGACCTGGCTTTGGCTGGTGTGGACGCCGAAGGAGAGACTATAAAACCGTCTGCCCGTGGTTGGCGCGGTCGGTGATCGCTGGCAAAGGCAGGATGAGCGCACCCAACTGTCTGCAGTCACGTCTGAATTCAGAGAAAGGCGGGAGGTGTGGATTCTCTGAAAGGCCCTGGTTGGAGGGAGGTGACTGGGCCCGGCAGCTCTTAGGCCTTGGGAAGCTTGCACTTCTCAGGACATGGCCACTGGGGGGAGGAATAGGACAAATTTTAGCATCTTCCCTGCGAGGTCCTCTGAGAAACCCCGTGACTGCCCTTACCTCGCACACACCCCCCCCCCTTTCACCTCGCATTTGGAACCAAAGCTCCGCATACAGTATCTGCTAGATGGGGGCTCACTGGGCTTTTCATTTTGCGGTAAAACGTCAAAGGTTCCCAGCCACATTCCAGGCGTGTGGGAGCCAGGGTGTCAGAAAAATCTCGATTCCATTTTCTCTACTCCCAATCTTGCTCTGAACTTTTCCCACTGATCTGTGCAGCTCTCCCAATATATCTCTGAAAATACGCAAATATCTACAGCTTTCTGTATTTCTCTGAACGTTTGGAAACTTTCTCTGGAATGCTATGCTGAAGCTCCTTGAAATGCGGAGCTTTCTGTAAATCTCTGAAATCCTAAATCTCTGTGCAGATGTCTTTTCCTGGGTTTCTCTGCTCTATGGAACCACACATTCTCTCTGAGCCTCAGTGACCCTCAGCCCACCTGTCTACCACAGCTCATTATCATCTCGCAAATGGATGTTGGGCAAGGCAAGTCCTGTTTCATCAATGTCTTACACTTTTCTGTGTACAGATCTTTCACCTTGTTGGTAAAATTTACTCCTAAGTATTTTATTCTTTTTAATACTGTTATAAATGGAATCTTTTTCATAGTCTATTTTTCAGATTGTTTAAAAACGAATATATAGAGATGTGGCTAATTTTTATATGTTGATTTTTGTATCCTGAAACTTTATTGAATTTGCTTATTAGTTTTAACAGTTTTTTTGGTAGAATCTTTAGGGTGTTCTTTATATGAGGTCGTATCATTTGCAGAGACATTTTACTTCCAAATCTCTTTCATTTGGATATCTTTTCTTTCTTTCTTTTACTTTTTCTTTTCTTTTACTTTTTCTTTTCTTTTACTTTTTCTTTTCTTTTCTTTTCTTTTCTTTTCTTTTCTTTTCTTTTCTTTTCTTTTTTTTCCTTTCTTTTTGTTTCCTAGTTGCTCTGGCTAGGACTTCCAGGGCTGTATGAATAGGCCTGGTTGGAGGGGACACCTGTGTTTTGCTCCTGATCTTTGGGTAGAAAAAGCTTTCAGCTTTTCACTATTGAGTCTGTGGGCTAAGCTCAAGGTCTTTACTCTGTTGAGATGTATTTCATCTACATTTAGTTTAAGGTACATTCCATTTATATCTAATTTCTAAAGAATTTTTATCATGAAAGAATGTTGAGGTATATTCCATATGTACTTAATTTGTTGAAGGGCACTTGGGTGGCTCAGTCGGTTAAGGATCTGCCTTTGGCTCAGGTCATGATCTCAGGGTCCTGGAATCAAGCCCCGAATTGGGCTCTCTGCTCAGCGGAGAGTCTGCTTCTTCCTCTTCCTCTCCCTCTGTGCTCACTTTCTCTCTCAAATAAATAAATAAATAAAAATCTTTGGATATACTTAATTTGTTGAACTTTTATTATGAAAAGATGTTGAATTTGTCAAGTACCTTTTCTGCATTTATTGAGATAATCGTATGATTTTAATTCTTTATTTTATAAAAAGTGCATCAATTTATTGATTTGTATATGTTGGACCATCCTTGCATCCCGGGGGTAAATCTACTTAATCATGGTGTACGGTCCTTGTAATGTGCTGTGCAATTTGGTTTGCTAGTATTTTGTTATAGATTTTTGCATTTGTACTCATCAGAAATATTGGTCTACAATTTGTTCTTGTGGTGCCTCGTCTGACTTTAGTATCAGGGTAATAAAGGCTTCACAAAATGCATTTGGAAATATTCAATTTCTTGGGAAGAGTTTGCAAAGAATCAGTATTAAGTTTTTACATATAGGGATTGAGTTTCTTATTAAAAAAAAAAAGTTTTTACATATATTTGGTAGAACTCACCAGTGAAGCCATCTGGTCCTGGGCTTTGCTTCATTGGAAGATTTTTGATTATTGATGCAATGTCCTTACCTATTATTGATTTGTTCATATGTTCTACTTCCCTGATTCAGTCTCCATAAGTTGTATGTCTCTAGGAATTTACTCATTTCTTCTTTGTTTATCTAATTGTTGGGGTATAATTGTCCACAGTAGCCTTTTATAATCACATGTATTTCTATCAGGGTCCCAAGTTGCCTCTTTCGTTACTGATTTAATCCATTTGAGTCTTCCCCCTGTTCTCTCAGACTAGCTAAAGGTTTGCCAATTGTGTTTATCTTTTTAAAAAACTGACTCATAGTTTTATTGACTTTGTCTATTGGCTTCCCAGTCTCTGTTCTGGTTTTTGTTATTTCCTTTCTCCCAACAACTATGTGCTTAGTCTGTTCTTTTCCTAGTTACTTGAGGTGCGACTTTAGATTGTTTATTTGAGATCTTTCTGTCTTCTTAATGCGGGCAGTTATCTGTTGCTCTGGATTTCTTGCTTTGAACATGCAGTACCAAGACTTGGACACCAGGTGAGGCCATAGATCAGATTTCCGCCTCTTCACCTTTAGTGATCAAGAGAGAAGCATTTTGGGGCACTTCAGACACTAACATGCCCCTAACGTGCGGGGGATCCCGTCTGCCTGCAGTGTTCAGAGTTGGGTGGGCACGGCTTGGGCAGCTGGAAATCTGAGCTGTTGTGGGACAGTAGGTCTCCGTGTTTAGCCTCGAGGCTCATGTGGTCCAATAGAACGTTCTGCTGTGATGGAAATATTTCAAACCTGTGTGCTCTAGAATGGTAGCTATTGACCACATGTAGCCACTGAGCACTTGAAACGTTGAGACTGAGCAACACAAATTTTAATTAAATTCATTTGAATGTAAGTAGCTACATAATTTTTAAATGACTTGAGATCATTTCCTCATGATCCAGCATTCATGAGCTCAGGGTCTCGGGTCCAGAGGAGCGTTACCAAGGACTCCCCTCTGTTCTTACCCTTAGCTCCATGGCGGCCTCTTCACAGGTGTTAAGGTCTTTAAACAAACAGTGGTACTGATCAAAAACAAGGATGTTGTGAATTTCCAAGGTCAGTTTGCCTTCTCCCAGGGTGCCCTTTGGAAAACAATGCAATTCATATGCTAGTGAGTGCTTTTTCCAGAGAATGCTCTCCTATCCTCCTACAAGTAAATCAGTTGGGAGTGTGATCCTGAGATCAGCCCACTTGCACATTCGCTGTGGTGGGGAAGCTGGCAGCTGAGCTCAGCCTGTTGGCCTACTGTGACCACCTGGAAGCTCCCACAGGGAACTGCCCTGCGGAGGAAGTCAGAGAGCACGGATATGGTCTGAAGGCCACAGAAGAATGCTTCACCTAGCTCCCTCTGCACTGGTCCTCTCGGCCTTTGATGTCAAGTCCTTCCCAACTTTGGAACTTTGCTCTCTGACAGCAGCATTATTCCCTTTGGACCCTCCCATCATCACTGCCTTCTCCTTATCTCTCAGGCCCCAGCTTAAGTGTCAGCTTCTTGGACTTCAACTTCTTATGACCATCCCATTCAGCATTTCCCCTAATCATACCTGAACTATCTTCACAACACATATCACCACCTGATATTTTTAATTCCTGTTCTTATTTTCTCTCATGGCCCACTAATATGTGAGCCATGCAACAGCAGAGTCTCTGTTTTATTCCCTTTTAAAAATTCTCTTTATTAGCCCCAGGGCATAAAACATTGCCAGAACATAGCACACACTGTGTAAATATTTAACAAAGGAGTGGAGGACACTCCCATTGTCCAGAGGTGGGATGTGGACCACTGTGCTGAACAACAGCCTTGACTTATCAGATGTACCAGTTGCTTTTCTCAGTGTCTGTGTTTGGTGGATTAAATATGGCCACAGATTTCTTTGATGCTCCTTCCAAAAATTGAAGGAATGTCCTCTCCTCTTAAAACTGTGTGTTCTGTGATTGCTTTGCTCAGTAGAATATGGCAAAAACAAAAAACAAAAAAACTAGCTGCAAACTTTTCTGGGCCTGTTTAATGAATGAGCAGCTTTCTTTTCTCAGCTTTTTGTCCTTTTGGGTGGGGGAGGGGAGTGACATTCTTTCTGGAAGCCCTGAACTGCCATATTTGAAGTCTGCCTGGAGACCACCACGGCAGAAAGACCATTATTGACAATCTAGTTGATAGTCCTGGCCTACCCCAGCCTCTCAATTTACTCCACTGAAGTATGAGATGGTGAATGAAGCCACCTTGGGCCCTTTGGGCCATCCCACTAACTGAATACACCAAGTGACCTCAGTCTTTGTCATGTGGAGCAGAAGAATTGCCCGATGAGCACTGGCAAGTATTCCTGACCCACCAAGTTGTGAGATATAATAGAATGGTTGTTGTTTTAAATCAGTAACACAGGGACAATTTGTTCTGAAGCTGTAAATAACCATAACCCACTCCTCCCAGCCTCTTAAGTTTTGCTCCTTTCACCCATGCCACATTCATTCCTGACACTGCCAAGAATGTTGATCCTTCTCACCATAAAGAACCTGAATTATTAGACTTCAGGCTTGCTGTGCTAAGGAAAATTTGTGGATGGCTCAAGCTCACAACAACTCCTTTATCTGAGGTCCTACTAAACTTATAATTCATATCGTCACATAAATGATTGTGGTTTGCTCTTAAGTATAAGGGATATATTCATTATGATTTGCCAGTGAGAATATGAGATTCCCAAGGGGAGATGTTAGACATTCATCTCTCTCTTTTCCAGGGCCCATCATGGCAGCCCTGTGGCATGGAGCTGGGGCTGAGAAGGACACAGTAATTGAAAGAACATTTCTTAATAGTAAGTTATTCTAACACTCATTTCTATCCTCAAAACCAAACAGAAGACCTTAGAATCTGAAGATCAGCAGTGAGAATGCTTTCTCATTTCCTTCAGTGTCATTTACCTCCATTCATTTTCTTTTTTTTTTTATAAAGGTTTATTTATTTTAGAGAGAGAGCATGTACACATGTACACGAGTAGGGGGAGGGCAGAGGGAGAGAATCTTCAAGCAGACTCCCCACTGAGCAAGGAGCCTCACGTGGGGCTCAATCCCATGACCCATGAGATCTAGACCTGAGCCAAAATCAAGAGTTGGATGCTTAACCGACTGAGCCACCCAGGTGCCCCATTATTTTTCTTCATAGATGTGACATGCCATGAAAAAGGAATAGGTATCCCTACCTAAAGTAAGTACTATTATCTGGAAGAGAATAGCCACAAAATATCCAGAGACAGAGGAAAATGAAGGCTCTGTCCACCTAGAAAAAGAAGTAGTAATTGTGGCATCCGGCAGCAAGAATCATTGTAACAATGGGGGGAGGGGAGCAAAACAGAGACAATTTAGAAATCCTGCCTTTTGAGAGAACTCCCTTTGATGTGTAACCAAATGACTTAGTCAAACCACAGGTGTCAGACCCACTGAGATGAGATGATCTCTTCCTCTTTCCTTCCTGTGCTTTTACTGTGGCTTTTACCTTCATCAGATTACTATTCTGAAGGGCAACCGCAGTGGACGTGGACGAGAGCATAAAAGATGCAGAACCCAGCTCTGCCCATCCCCACGCTCACTTGGCCCCGTCTGCCCTTGGCCTAGGCCACCTGCCAGACCCAGAGCCCAGTCGCTGCCTCCCATGTTGCCTCATTTCCCCCATGGGAACACTTGTGTGCCTTCTCCTTGGCGGGGCAGACAGGCCAGCTCCTCTAGCCAAACCTCTACATTCCCCATTCCTGCTGTTTCGGTCTGACGTGCCTGGATCCATGGAGCTTGGGGTTCCACACGCTACTTGTGTATGCAGATGAAATACCACATCACGGAGGTGGCATCTGGATTCCCCAGTAGCTCCCCAGAGGGCCTGGGTAAAATGACTCCTATGCAAAGCTGTGTTAAATGTTTGTGAGAAGATCCTGGATCAATCAGATACAGGCATTAGGAAGAAGCAAGCAGACAAAGGCCTCTCCTTTCCTAATTTCCTTTTCACTTTCGCTGCCTATAATTGCAGCCCCCCCTCCATCTACCGTTAGTAATAAATTTTGGCACAGCCTTTTTTTCTAGGTATCCTAGACAGAGAAAACAGATACTGCTAAGGTATGGAGTACATATCAGCCTGCTGGCCTGAGGAACATATATATATATTTGGTTGCACATACTCCACAGTTGAGCTGGGTTCTGGTTTGCAAAGGACCTTGAGCATGCTGATAAATAAAATAATAGATTTTTACCTGCTAGAAAAATGGAATGCTTAAATGCAAAATATAGATGATATAATCTGTGGTGAAATTTCTGTTTTATAACAGGAGAATATCAAAGATGGTATTAAAAAGAGAGAAGTTACGGGTTTGATATCTCTTGCAATGATCTAACTTACCCATTGAAAAGAGAGTGGAGTTGGAGAGACTGCACAGATGAAAGCAGTACCACGGGGGGTGGGGGGGGCAGGAGGTAGATATTTGCAAAACTTCATCTGATGAAGGACTCACATGCTGAATACATATATTTTAAATTTTAGTTATGCAAATTATTTTTAAGGCAGGCACATAGTCAAAAGAAAAATATGCAAGGGACCTGAACAGTATCAGCATAAAAAATACCCAAATAGCAGTAAAGATAAGAAATGGTGCAGAGCCTAAGAATCAGAAAAATGCATATAAAAAAACCCCACAATGAAATATCAGCATTCCCAGCACGGGTCCAGTGACGAGGCCGGCAATACCAGGTTTGATGAAGACGTGGTGTGATGTGGCATATAGGGTGTTCCTCGTGTTCATGACCAGTAACAGTGAAATAGGTAGAGTGATATTTGAAAGCCCTTGAGTATCTTCTTCCAGAGTTAAAAATAAACACAGCCTGTGACCCATCAATTCTACTTCTGTGCATATGATCAGTGGAAATAGATGTACATATGCACAAGAGATACGTACAGTAAACCTCACGGTACAGTTACGGGTAATAACCACACTGAGATCAATACCAACACCCTTAACGATAAGCCTACATATGCCCCCGAATAATATCAACATCCATCCAATAGTTTCACATCCATAATGTTAATAATTGATTTTTTTAGCCTAATTTATTAAGAGCTCTTCTCATGTACAAGTTTAGCTGCCCATTCTTTCAGGTTTTTGCATAGAAAATTATAGTTTTCTGAACAATACTTACTTTGTTTTTTTTCTTTTATTACAAAATCACTTGCATTCTGCTAGTAATAGCTTTTCAAAATTACCATTTATTAATAATAGCAATAAAAATATAAAGTCCTCATTCCTGAGGCATAAATGTGGCAAAAATGCAAAACTTTTCCTAATGAAATTAGATTTCAAGTCTTCCCCCCACTGTAGATTCTACAGATGAATCTACAGATTCAGCACAATTCCAATCAAAATCTCAGCCAAGTCTTTTGTGGCTTTTGACAAACTGACTAAGGTTTATATAGCAAGACAAAAGACAGAATTGTCAATGCAATACCGAAGAGCAAAGTCAGGATGGACACTACCTGACTACAAGACTCACTATATATTTTTAAAAGATTTTATTTATTTATTCATGAGAAACACACAGAGAGAGGCAGAGACACAGGCAGAGGGAGAGGCAGGCTCTTCACCGGGAGCCCAATGTAGGACTCAATCTCAGGACCCTGGGATGACGTCCTGAGCCAAAGGCAGATGCTCAACCGCTGAGCCACCCACACGTCCCTCAAGACTCACTATAAAGCTATAGTAATTAAGACCACACAGTATTTTTTTAAGACCACAGAGTTGAGTGAAAGAACAGATTCATAGAGATTAATATATCAACTGAAAAGAATAGAGAGCTCAGAAAATATTCTTATACAAATAATCAACTTATCATTAACAAGGAAGTAAAAGCAGCTCAATGGGGTAAAGGATAATTTTTTTTAAAGATTTTATTTATTTATTCGTGAAAGACACAGAAAGAGAGGCAGAGACATAGACAGAGGGAGAAGCAGGCTTCCTGTGGGGACCCCGATGCGGGACTTGATACCTGGACCCCAGATCACAACCTGAACCGAAGGCAGATGCTCAACCACTGAGCCACCCAGGCGTCCTGGATAATCTTTTTTTAAACGAACCGTGTTTGAACAATTGAATATCCTTATACAGAAAAAAAATTGCACACACAGACACTCAAAAACCAAAACAGACAAACAAAAATCTACACACAGACCTTATACCATTCACAAAATTAACTCAAAACGGATCATAAGCCTAAATGTAAGACACAATACTATAACATTTCTAGAAGAGAAAAATAGGAGAAAAATCTGTGCGACCTTGAGTTTAGCTATGAGTTTTTAGATACAATGCCAAAGAGCATGACCCATGAAGGAAAATTTGATACATTGGGATTTATTGAAATTTAAAACTTCTGGGACACCTGGGTGGCTCAGCGGTTGAGCATCTGCCTTTGGCCCAGGGCAGATCCTGGAGTGCCTGGATCGAGTCCCACATCGGGCTCCCTGCATCGAGCCTGCTTTTCCTTCTGCCTGTGTCTCTGCCTCTCTCTCACTGTCTCTCATGAATAAATAAATAAAATCTTTAAAAAAAAAAAAAAAGAAAGAAATTTAAAACTTCTGAAAACTTCTGTGAATGACAAGTCACAGAATGGGAGAAAATATTTGAAAAACACATATCTGATAAAATACTTGTATCTACATGTTAAAAATAATTTTTAAATTAAATAAAAATTAAAAATAAAAAACAACCACCCAATCAAAAAAATAGGCAAAAACCTGGACAACTTATCATAGAAGACTAACAGGCAGCAAATGTGCGTATGAAAAGATGCTTATTTGTTACTAAGGAATCACAAATTAAAACAATAATGAGATACCATCACACACGTATGAGAATGGCTGACGCCTCCCAAATTGACACTATTACTAGGTGGCGAGGATGAGGGAGCCACGGGAACTCTCACTCATTACTCCCGGGAATGCCAAATGGTACAACCACTTTGGAAGACAGTTAGGTGGTTTCTTAGAAACCTAGACATAGGGATCCCTGGGTGGCGCAGCGGTTTAGCGCCTGCCTTTGGCCCAGGGCGCGATCCTGGAGACCCGGGATCGAATCCCACGTTGGGCTCCCGGTGCATGGAGCCTGCTTCTCCCTCTGCCTATGTCTCTGCCTCTCTCTCTCTGTGTGACTATCATAAATAAAAAAAAGAAACCTAGACATAGTCTTAACCATATAATCCAGCAACTGCACTCCTAGATATTTACCTAACGCATTTGAAAATTTATGTCTACATAAAAACCTGCACACGTATGTTTGTAGCAGCTTTATTCATAATTGCCAAGAACTTGAGTCACCAAGACATGTTTCAATAGGTGAAAGGATAAACAAATGATGGTCCGCCCATAAAATGGAATATTGTTCAGTGACAAAAGGAAATGAGTTAAGAGGCCGTAAAAAGACATGAAAAGACCTTAAATGTATATTGCTAAGTGAAAGAAACCACTCTGAAAAGGCTGCCTACTGTCTGATGTTACTTATATGACATTCTAGAAAGGGCAAAACTATACTGACAGTAAAATCTTCACTGGTTACTGAAAGTTCAGGAGGAAGAGAAAGGGGATGTGTAATTGAAGCACAGGGGACTTTTAGGGGAGTATTATTATTCTGTATGGTACTTCAGTGGCAGGTACATGGCTCTATGCATTTGACAAAACCCATAGAACTTTATAACACAAATAGTAAACTTTAATGTATGCAGATTTGGAATAATTTAGGAGATCAGATAATCCAAGGAAGGACTGTAAAGTATGACTGGGGAACCTAAGTGTCTCACAAGTGTAAGAAACAAGGGGATGGGTGGGAAAGGTGCTGACCTGAGTAACTTTGCAAATGGATGGAGTTAATAAGCTCAAGTGCAAAAGGAACCACACATAAGCCCCGTGCAGTCATTGATAAAATTGTTTCCTGGTGGGGTAAAGGTTAAAAATTCTGACTAGTGCTGTACATGTGTACTGGAATTGAACAATTAAGTAGATGAGTGGACGGTGGTGGGAGCCAAGTGTCTCGTTGTCTGAGCAGGATTTACAGAAAAGCCAGGGGAGGAGGCTAGAAAGATTCCTGTGGTAACGGATTAGATTTGGAACTAGCGGTGTGAATTCATGTTGAGCTTCATGTAGATATGGATGGTTATATACAGAAACAGAGATAGGAGACTACCAGGGGGTAACACACACACATATATTTCTTCACCCTATCAATTGAAAGGGCCTAAAGGAAACAACATCCCAGTTGCAGTGAGCACAGCTAGTGCCCAGGTCTTGGTTTCTAGTACCATTCACCAATAAAGAGACTTGGGCTCTTTGGAGAAACAATTGATCCCAGGACTGGGGCTGGGAATAGACAATAGCATCTTGTAGGGCCCGGAAAGCAAGTGTAAAAAAAAAAAAATCAAACATATATGTGTGTGTGTTATAGTATATAACACACCCACATATGTGTATATACATATATACATATATATATATATATACGCACATATACACATATATAGATATTAATGACTATGCCACAGGAGCCAACTGAAAGAACTCCCGGTGGCCAAAGCTGGATCAATCTGAGGAACAAAATAACAAAAGAAATAAAGTAGTATTGCATTATAACCCAAAGGATAAAATAAATACCCATGAGATCAAACAGATCAAGGTCAACATCAATAATAATAAATCTCATTGATAATACGTACCCTTGATATGATGTGATGAAAATTACCCTTTTTCTCATAGTCTTCCTCCCAAAACCCACGACCCCAATGGAATCATGAGGGAGACATTAGAAAAATCATGACTGGGACACCTGAGTGGCTCAGCAGTTGAGCGTCTGCCTTCGGCTCAGGGCATGATCCCGGGGTTCTGGAATCACGTCCCACATCGGGCTCCCTGCATGGAGCCTGCTTCTCCCTCTGCCTGTGTCTCGGCCTCTCGGTGTGTCTCTAATGAATGAATAAATAAATTTAAAAAAAAAAGAAAAGAAAAGAAAAATCAGGACTGAGGGACATTCCACAAAATATCTCACCAGTACTTCTCAAAACTGTCCATATAATCACAAACAGGGAAAACCTGAGAAATTACAACAGCCAACAGGACCCTCAAGAAATATGACACTAGATGTAATGTGCTACACTAGATGGGAATCTGAAGCAGAACAAGGATGTTAGGTAAAAACTAAGAAATCTGAGAAAAGGTAAGAAGTTAATAATAGTGCATCAGTGTTGGTTCATTGATTATAATACATGTAACATACAACTACAAGTTGTTAATTATAGGGAAACTGAGTGTGGGGCACATGGGAACTCTATACTATCTGCGATTTTTCTCTAATTCTAAAACTGTTGAAGCAAGTTTGATTTGTTTTGATTTTGTTTTTGTTTTTAGAAACAGATCACAGTCCTAAACATAAAATGCAAAACAATAAAATTCCTGAAGAAAATTTAGGAAAAAAAGCCTTTGTCACCTTGGGTTAAGTGAAAGTTCCCTGGTATAATCCATAAGAAAACAAACCGATAAATTGGACTTCATCAAAACTTAAAACTTTTCTTCCAAAGACACTTTAAAAACTGAAAAGACAAACTACAGACTGGGAGAAAATATTTACAAAGCATATAGCTCATAAAGGATGGAATATGTAAAGAACTAAATAATAAGAAAACCAAATAATAATTTAAAAATGGACAAAATAATTGAATAACAGACACTTCACTAAATAAGCACTGAAGGTTGGCTCCACATCAGTAGTCACTTCAGAAATGTCAATTAAACCCACAATGAGATACCACCACAAACACATTAAAATGGTCAAAATTAAAAAGATTGACCATACCAAGTTTTGGCAAGAAAGTGGAGGATTCTCATACCACTGATGGAAAAATGTAAACTTTGCGAAAGAAGTTGGAAAATTGCCAAAACTTTACCTAAATGGAATCACACAATACGTATTCTTCTTTTGTTTGGCTTATTTCACTCACCATAATTATTCTGAGATTCATCTATATTGTGGCATCAATAGTTTATTCCCTTCATTCCCGAGTAGTATTCTGCTGTATGTGTGGGCCTCAGTTTATCTATCCACCTGTTGATAGACATTGGGGTATTTCCACTTATTTGTCATCTTATTTTTTTCTTTTATATTTTGTGAAGTTTTCTTGACTCTTTCATCCCAATTTCCTATTAAGTTTTTTATGACGTCAATTTTAATTTACAGTAATTTGTTCTGATTCTTTAACCTTAATTGGTATGTTGCCTTTCCAGTGTTATTGGCAGTAGAGGGCAAGACAGTCTTTGTCCATTTGTTTTGTTTGCTTTTGTTCTGTTCTCTACATGTATCCACTTCTTTCCGTTTTCTGTTTTTTTAATCTTCATCTTTCTTCACATTGTAAACTTTTCTCAGTATCTTGGAATTGCTTCTCCAATTTACACTTCAGACTGAAGAAAATGGAAGATAGGGTGAGAGTTTTGTTAGTTGAGTGAGACTCGTGGATGGTCAGCCTTTTACCAGATGCCAGGGAACCAGCCACTCTTCCAGAGCACCCCTCTCCCAGAAAAGCCCCGGGACACGGAGAGCTTTACCTAGGGGGACAATCACTACACTTTCTATTCTAGACTTCCACATATGGTGTTTTTAATATATTTTCAAAGAGATCTCTGTTTTTTATTTTTGTTTGTGATCTCTTGTTGGTTGGCTTTTGCCAGGAGTGAGTGCTGGCTAACAGCCATTCTGTGCACGGAGGTAGGGGTGCAAGCTGACGATTGCATGTGCAACATTTCAACTAATCTCCCTGTTTTCTTCCCCACTTTTCACTCCCATTCTTTATCATGCATAGAGTCCCAAGCCTTTCTAGTATCTTACCAGGGAGGTCTACTGCCTTTAGCTGCAGCGTCCTTGGAATTAAGAATGACGATGCAGAGCCCGTTCTTGCTCACTGGTCAGGTTTCAGCTCCAACGTCACCCCAGAAAGTCACCCAAGACCACCATAGCTGAACAAACCCCGTCTCTAATTGCTCCCTCTCCTGGCTCCTGATTTTGTCATCTTCATAGCATTTGTCACCATCCGATCTTGTTATTTGTTCATTTCCCCCACTTACTAAAATGTAAGGAGTTTTTTCTTCTTTGTAGCTATATCCTTCTGTCTCTACCAATACCTGTAGCATGAGGTGTAGCTCAGGTTCACGGGATAAAGGCACAGCCATGGGGTATTGGGCAGGTGGGGAGAAGGGAGATGCTTCCATTCTAGCTCAAAATTCAGCTAGTCCAGGCTGAGCCTTAGTTCCACACTTTCCTCATCTCAGATCGAAGGTACTCACCGCTTTGCATGGCTGGGGAGTCAAGGATGATGGGACTTCATCTCTGGACCACCCCTCCCCTCCTGTTCTTATACTCCTAGCTTGTTGTTTGTTATGTATCTTTGGAACTTTTCAGATCCACTGTTTCTCACAGCCCCTTCAAACACAGTGTTTTGGGTTGTGATCTTGACCCTGCCTTATCTTTGTCCTATCTGTGTAGAATAGGTAAGAGCAAACAAGGAATCAATATGGAATTGAAGAAGACAAATGTCCTCTGCTTGTCACTTGAGACAAAACATCACACTTTACCCCAGAACATAGCTATGCCAGGGTCTCGGCCCCTCATAGACCCACAGTCCAAGGCCTGACCTCTGCAAGGATCCAAAGAGGATGCGAATGACGCTAGCATCTGAGACAGAAGGACCATGTCAAGGGAATCTGTGTCACCTGCCCCGGATATGTATGACTCAGGATATCAGGCTGTTTGGCCTCAAAACTTTTTAGACTGAGAGGAGGTATACATGAATGAATTAATAATAAATAAGATGAAAACGTGTTTGTCTTCTGGTATTTTATTAACCATAAGTGGACGCCCTGCCCTAGAGGAGCACAGTGTTGGACGCCAAGTTGGACAGACGTTGGACAGAGCCCGGGCCTGAGTTCTTTGGAAGCTGAGCTGTAAGAGCTGTGAAGGCACATGAGCACCATCTAGAGGCACAACTAGCACTGCAGGCCTCCTGAAGGCGGCTCATGCCAAAGGGGTCACAGAAATTTGCTCCCAGACCCCAACCCTATCACAGCCTGGTGGGCGTCATTTCCATAGACCATGAGGGAAGCAAGCAGGATATTTTCATATCTTGGGTCAAAACCTGCCTCCACTGCAGACCAGACCACGGCTGTCCACGTAACCTCCTTTTCCCTGATGGTTCCTAGTATATTTCCATTAATTCAGTCCACATCCGAGCATTTTCTATCTTTAACAGTATGTTTAACATTTTTTTTTTTTTTTGTGCCAGATGGTGCTTGGCAATGGAACTATCAGCTCCTTCATGATGAGTCAGTCCCTGGGCTGGAAAGGACATAGCGCAGTCCCTCCTTGCCTCAGGAGGAACGCTTGGTACATTTTACGCATCCTCTGCCTTTGTTAAGACAAGGTTCCCCGGAACAGCACACCCCACCAGCTCCGGGACAATTGACATTTGCAGGCAGGTCCCAATGCAGGGTTTGGTGGTCAGTAAGATGTACCGTTGAATCCTCGCTCTGCCACTTGTGGACTGTGCAAAGTACTGAACCTCACACAAATTACTTCTCTGAGATTTGATTTCATAGTTTGCTAAGTGGAGTGATAATACCCACCTCATGGTCTTATGGTTAGGATTAGCAACAGTCTACATTATTTATGCATGACCTAGTGCAATTCCTGAAACCAAGAAGGTGCTAAGAAAATATTAGCTTTTACTATCACTCCGATAATAATAAAAACTCTAACCATGAGAGCAACTGAGCTACCCTGCAAAATTGTTGAGGGTTAAATTATGTACACATGTATGATAGACTGCCAAGTGAGACAGAACTTACAATTTTTTTTCGAGAGAGAAGCTGCCAGTGGCTTCTATCTGACAAACATTGCAAGTTGTATCACCTTGAAGTGGATCTTCGCTTTTTCTCCGAACACTTCAGTTGCACCTCTTAGCTATTGCAAACAAAAGACTGCAAAGTACACACTGAGATATGGAATAGGTGTAACAGGATTCTTCGACGCTTACCAAGATTGTCCTTTATAAAATCTCCAAAAATGTGGCCACTCAGGAGAAGGGACTAAATTTGCACGAGCTGAGGAATCCCCAGGAGGAAAAAGGATTAAAGCCAATCTCTTCCCTTCTGAGGATCAGCAAGGGGACAATCTCTCCAAAGGCCTGAGCGCACTTGGACGCAACACCAAACCCTCTGTACAACACACATGATGTTCTTGGAAGAGCCAAGGAAGGTAGCTTTAGAGACGGGTAGGCTTTGAACAATTAAATGAGAAGTAAAAGCCTTGTAACCTTTTTTTTAAGTGTGTCCAACTGGTGAAGGAGGTCATTCAAGCGCTGCATCTGGAATATGGTAGCACTCAATCAATGGTGGTTCTTATTACTCATATTATTGTTCCACGTGGTTTCCTGCTAATCCGAGCCAGAGCTCGTGTCACTGGCAGCAGCCGCGGCTGGGCCGCCTCCCTCCGGAGGCTCACTCAGTGGCGAGGCCGGGGCGCTTGGGGACGGAGAGGCCGCAGGGCGGCGGAGGCCGCACACAGACAGGGCCCGCAGCTCCAGCTCTTCTCCACGTCCTTCTCTCTCGGGATGTGCTTGTCCCCCTGGCAGGGAGACATCCGAGAAATGCCCTCCAAGTAATGCTCGCCCTTCGGACATTTCCAGAAAAAACAACTGGCTCTCTGCGGCGCATCTAAAAGCACAACTGTGCAACCTGCAGATGGCTTTTCCTTTTCCTTCTTGCTCACCGGCGTCATGTTTCTCGCACGGGTCACACAGGATACAGGGAGAACAAGCAGGGGAAGGGATGAAGTAATAGTTCTCTTGGATGTGACAAAGTCCAGAGGCCTCGAGCCATCTCTTGAGCGGGTTGCACTTTCTCTCCCCGTGGACTTCCTGTGTTTGCTACACGCAGCATGCACTTTTGAGCACTTGAGCCCCGCGATGGTAACCTCCCCACAAAGGCAATCCCAAGGTAAACTGCCATTGCTCATTTGCATCTCAGCAGCGCAGCTTTCTTGGTAATGCACACTTAATTACATTAGAGGCATGGAGCGTAAATCATGTTCCTGCTGCCTCTTGTGGAGATTACCTGATGGATACAGGCTTCCAGATCTATCTTTAGGTTTATTGGTGACAAATATCAGCCCTTTGTCCTAATGGCGAAATAACATCATCTACTATCACAGGACACAGATTCAATTTGATGAAATATCTCAAAAACAATCTCTGCATCACCGGCCCTGGGAGCTGGACGGATCCGGAAAAGTAACCCACGCCTTCCTCAGCCTTGGCGGCATCACCTGGGGGAGGTTTTAAAACGAGCAACATGAGCAACACGCAGGCCCCACCTCAGACCTATTAAGTTGGAGTCTCTAGGGCCAGGGCCCGGTGAGCAGGATGTTTTAAAACTTCCCTGGTGATTAATAAGTGCAGCCTAGAATGAACACCACCAACCCTACTGATATAAATCAGCCTGGTGTTGGCGCCGGCAGAGGCTTTGAGGCCTCGCAGCGGACGGTGGCTGGGGCAGGACTCCCGGGGTGACCGGGGTGACCGGGAGAGCTGTGTCTGGAGCCCCGAGCTCTGCTCCCCCACCCAGCGCCCGAGGACCCTGTTCCTCTTAGGTCCGTCGCAGCGGTTTTCTCAGCGTCCCTAAAGGCAAGGCCTCCCTCCTGAGAGCGGCGGCTCCTGGCTAATGCAACCGCCAGGGGGAGCCCAGGACGCTCACGCTTTCGGGTGTAGACTCACAGTTGGCCCAAGCAGGGGGTGCTGTGCAGGGGGCAGGAGGCAGGCCCTCCAGGCAGGGGTGAGGGCTCCGGGGAATGACCTCTAGTGACCTGCAGGTGCGAGGTCCTGTGCTTCCCCCCCTGAAGAAGGCACCGGGCTGCCCACGATACAGCAGGCCTCACAGCCCTGGGGCCTGGGGCCTGGGATCCTGGCTGGTGGTGCACCTCAGACGCTCGTCTGTAAACCAGCCACAGGAGGTTGTGTGAGAATCGGATGGAATCCACTATGTGGAATTGGTCTCATGTCCCTTCTCCTGCCTTCTCACCTCTTCCTCTCACCCTCGTCTGCTGTCCACTGAATGTTTGAGTTTGAGATTCCTCTGTTGGGATTCTCACCTCCAGTGTGATGGTATTAGGAAGTGGGGCTTTGGGAGGTGATGGGGTCAGAGGGTGGAGCTCTCAGGAGCGGGATTAGTGCCCTCCGAAAAGAGACCCCAGAGAAATGCCTTCCCCCGTGAGCTGTGTGAGGACCCAGCGAGAAGACGGCTGCTCCATGACCCAGGAAGCGGGTTCTCACCAGACAAGGAACCTGCTGGCACCGTGAGTGTGCACTTCTAGACTCCAGAACCTGGTTGTTTATAGCCAGGCTGTGACATTTTGTTACAGCTGCCCAAGCGGGCCGAGACACCGTCCTACCCCCTTGCCTGGTCCTGAGAAGCCAAGTCATGCAGGGAAAGCCTAGGCCACAGAGAATGCGCATCTCACTGTGGATAAGAATTCATCTCGCGACCTCCCCAGAAGGACTGTCCTATCAACTTTAGACTGTGAACTTCCCATTCTCCAGTTATGAGATGACCAGTGCCTGGGGTGGGCTTGTTTGCCACCAGTCCTTCCAGCGGAGAATTCCTCGGTCGGGGATGTAGGGCGTGCTGCCCTCCGCAGCCCTCCCTGGCTGCCCTGCCCCAGGGCCAGCAGTCCTCACTCTCTGTCTGTCTCTGCTGAGCACTTCCAGCTTTGCAGCTCCCTGCCTCACAGGGTGGCCTTGGCACGACAGCTGCCCCTATTTTAAGCTAAAGCTTGGCTCTCCACCAAAGCTGCTGCCCTGGGCCCATCAGGGTGAGGTGGGCCAAGCCCCTAGCACAGCACTGGGCACCAGGTAGTTACTCCATAGATGGAGTCAGGGGCACAGCCCCAAGGAGCTTCTCCTCCAGCCTTGAACCAACAAATCCCCCTGCCCATCCTGGTGAAATCTTCCCCAGTAGGTGGGGGCTGTTCAGTGTGTTGTGACCAGGGCATGGACCCTACACTGCCCCGTGTCCCTGCTGGCCAGGCACAGCCCTGAGGGTAGCGGGTCAGCGTCCACTTCCCCTTCACTGGGGCCCTCAGGGCCTCAGCTCATGCTCTGGCACGTGAATGGCACAAGACTGGGCTCTCGAAAGCCAGACGTGTATAGCTGGGGATCTGGACATGACGCCGGGCCAGTGCCACCAGGCCCTGCCTCCGGGTCCCCTTTCCTTCTCCCTGTGCCCTGTCCTTCTCCCCAGTGTAGACTGGTGTCTGTCTGTTAGCCCACGCCCACAGAGCTCAGCTCTCTCCATCTCAAAAACCCCAATCTCTGCCCCTAGATTCTTTTCTGAGCAAATACAAACCAGTTCCCAAATGACAGTCATCTGTCCGCTCCCAGCGCAGCGCTCCCAGCATTGGTCCTGACCAGCCGGAGTGAAGGCTGTGAACATGCACATGCCTTTACGTGGATGCATGAGCCCTTCTCCTTCCTTCTCCCTTGCTCCCCATGCACACGCACACATGCACACCCACGCACACACCTAGCTGCAGAGAGCTGAAAATCTCTGCAAGCACGGGGACTGTGCCTGCTGCATCCCTGGGCCCAGAAAGTGCCTGCCACCAGTACACTCTCGGTAAACGATGGCTGGATAGAAGATCGCCACCAGGGAGCCGGTCCAAGCAGCCACACAGAGCAGCATTCAGACAAATGAGTCCCGTCTGGATTTCCTGCTGATTCAGTCCTGCTTATAAAGTTCTAACTGGAAGATTTTAAACTGCAAAAATATTTGCGAGACCCTCCTCCTTTCCTTTCCCACAAAACTCAGGCTCTATCTTGGACTCCAGTGATGTGGCCCCTTCTCTCCTGGCTGCAGCGTCTCAGATGCAATTGGCCAGGGGGTTTCAACCTCCTTCCTGGCCCACCTGTGTGTCCCTAAGGAACCTGGGATCTCGAGGAACCCCATTGTCAGACACTATCTGTTTCACCGAGAGTCCTAGGGACCAAGGGTTTCCTGAACAGTATTGTAGCCCAGGCTTGCCCGGCTCCCGCCCCTGCGCTCCCGCCTGCGCTGTCAGTCCACAGGTAGGGATCCCCCGTGCTGAGGGCCACGCTGGCCGGCCAGGCCCCAGGTCCGTGCACTGCAGTAGGAAGTCACGGGAGGGGCTGAGCCTGGCTTCAACAGAAGGCAATTGTCGTTGCCAGAAAACCTCAGAGGCTACAGGACTCTATGTAAGAAAATTCATTCATTCACTCACTCATTCTTAGTAAGAGGCATTATAGCATGTTGTCAAAACGAAGGTTCTAAAATCAGATACAACTACGTTTAAATCTCAGCTTTGCCACTAAAAACCTACGTCACCTCAAGCAAGCCTCTTGAACCCCTCACACACTCACACGGAAGTCTGAGAATGACTGTATCCTTACTTCAAGGTCCAAGGTTAAATGAGGTAATGTGCATCATGTAGTCATTTCGTCCTCGTGGAAGCCTGGGAAGTAAGATACTGTTCTCCTCATTTTACAGAGAAGGAAGCTGAGGCACCGGGAAGGAAGGAAATCTTCTAAGTTCCCACAGCTTAAGTGGGACACGGCACTTCTGTCCGCCTGGTTGGCTGGTGCTGCTTGTTGGGCTGTGTAGGGTCTCCTGCCACCCAGGTGTCCACCCTGGGCATCATCACGGCCCAGGAAAACCGGCCGTGAGGCCCTCAGATGCCACAGTGGCTTTCTTCCCTGGAGTTCTGTGCAGCCCCCAAACCAGCCTCGGCCCTGCTCCTGGTCCTTGCCTGTTTGGAGGTCAAAGGCCCGCAGCCTGCGAGCCGCACGCCCACCACCAAAGGCTGCCGCGCTCCCTGTCTGTGGTGGGTAGAAGGTGCCGCCTCCCAGCAAAGGCTCTGTCCTGCTTCAAGAAACAACCTCTCAGCTCTGCTCGGTTCTGGAAGCTCCCAGTAACGGGGCTATGTGAGGGGAGAAGCCTAGCGCTCAAAGCAGGTGCCCATCCGTCTCTGCCCCGGGCCCGGAGACACTCACCCCCGTGTGAGCTCATTAGGCCACTTTCAAGGGCTCCTGGTCCACCTCCACCTTCTCTCTCTCTCTGCCTCTCCGATGGCAGGACAAGAGGGTTCCCTGGTCCCATGGTTCTCTTGTCCCCTCATCTAGAGGACAAGCTGCCCCCCTCCGCCCCCAGGCACCCATCTGGGATTAGCCATCTCAATGTCACGGGTGAAAGGTAGCTCTGTGTGACTCTACCAGATGGTGAGGGCCTTAGCAGTCACCTCAGACGGTCGTTTAAAATGATCCACCTGCAAGAGACGTTGTGGAAAAGCATCAAGTGAAGCCCGAGAACCTGCAATTTTAACTGTGGGGTCTCCTGACACCAGCCCTGGGGATCCCTCAGCTTTAATGCCCTGGACCTGGAGTCTTGGGGCAGGACACCAGCCGTTGCATCTCTGCCAGGACATCCAAGGAGAACCTGAGGGAGCGCAGGCTCCGCGGCCCACAAGCCCCTTCCCATCCCAGCTGCTCCGCTTCCCGCGATGCAGCTTGGGTCTCACGACTTACCCTCTGTGAGCCTCGATTACTCTGTCCCTGGGTCCCCCTCCCTCATGCCTATTTTTAGAGTTATCATGAGGATTAAGTGAGGCATTATCCGTCAACTGAATGGTCCGGAGCACATGAAATCAAGTCTCCTTCCTTCTCTGCTTGCACCTGGACCATGGGGACCCGGCTCCTGTGTCCCGCCTTAGCATCTGTTGGCACAGATTGAGGATGCCTGGGTATCTCTCTCTCTCCCCAGTAGCCCGTGGGCCCTGTGAGCACAGGGGTTGTGATCAAACCCTCTTTCTGTTTCCAGGATCGAATGCGGAGCCTTGCACACAGTAGGGTCTCTGTGAGGTAGAAACTATTGGAGAGAAGACCTCAGTGTGTTCTTCTGGCCTGGGCCCTCAGCCAGTTCACGCAAGAAGAACAGATCCTATCAGCATTCATTATTTTTTTTAGAGAGGTGGGAGGGGCAGAGGGAGAGGGAGAGATCCTTAAGCAGACTTCACGTGCAGCGTGGAGCCTGATGAAGGGTTCCATCTCACAGCCCTGAGACACTGACCTGAGCCGAAATCAAGAGTCAGAGTCTTAACTGACGCGGCGCCCCATCAGTGCTGCCCAGTGCTGTGCTTGGGGCTGGGCCCACCTCACTCCTGATCCTTAGGAAATCCTCGAGGATATGGATTACTAAACCTCATCCACTCCCTTTTTGTTTTTTTTTTTGTTAGCTCAGGAGATGACGGTGGTCTGGAAAGATAAGGCATCTCATCCAAGGTCGTGCAGCTGGAGGACGTCAGAGCCAGGACTAGCCAAAATCCACCTAACCCTAAAGCTTCTGCCCTTCTCAGTGCAGCAAGAGCATCTCCTCCATAATTAAGAATCAACCGGTTTGCCTGCAGCCGCCCTCCCAGCCCCAGGACCCGGGGAGGTCATGGTGAAAAGCACGACAGAAGCCAAGCCGACTCTGGGGTCCACGGCGTGCCTTAAGGCCCATCTAATACGTACTCCTCTAAAATCCCCGTAGACTGAAACCGTAAAATCACAGCCTTATTTAGTGTGTCTCCAAGGCTGGCTCAGAGGCAGCTTCATAACTCTTGGCCAGGAATATTATTTCAAATAACTCATGCGGACAGCTGTGTAACCAAGAGGGGAGATAGATGGGTCCCGGAATGCCCCTTTGCTGTAGATCATAGTCCCCCACTCCCGAACCCTCCCCCAAGCTGCCTGGACAGAAAGGGTCAATGATTCATTATGCTAAGATAAACAGAGTTAATTTTCTTCCTGGATAAAACTAATTACAACTGTGTTTGTTTTGGTAGGACACAGAATTACTGTCCCCGGTGACAAATCTTCCTAATTGAAAAGAGTGTTTATTTTAAAGGGGTGGGGGTGGGGGTCACTAAACAACAGTTAGCTAGTGTTTTCCCCATTTTTCATTTAAAGAGGGACAGTGATTAGGTGTTGGCCTCAAAAGAACATGCAACATCTCCTTCTCTGGGTCCATCTCCCTCAGGCCTGCCGGAGGCCCCAGCAGCAGCACGTGGAGGGGTGCGGGGAGCGGCGGTTAGCAATTTGGGGAAAGTTTCCTAGAATTCCTGTCCTGTGGTGGATTAGCTCTTAGTGGTGAGCGAAATCAGGGTGGCAGCCCAGTGAGGAGTGCTTTGAATCCCACCACCCACCAACATCATAAACTATGGGAGAACATGCGACCAAACTCCAATAAATTCTTTTCTTATAAAAGAATTTTATTCATGAGAGACACACACAGAGAGAGGCAGAGACACAGGCAGAGGGAGAAGCAGGCTCCCTGCAGGGAGCCTGACGTGGGACTCGATCCCAGGACCCCAAGATCATGACCTGAGCTTCGAAGGCAGATGCTCAACTGCTGAGCCACCCAGGCGTCCCTCAAATAAATTCTTGCAGCGTCATGCTAGGTCAGATTTGGTGCTCCGGCACTGGGGAGATAGAAAAGAGAAACAGAGTCCCGGCTGTCAGAGTCCATGACCGAATGAGGGACCCAGGAGCAGCAGGAAGATGCTGTGGGAGCACGGCGGGGAGGCCTCCCGTGGAGAAGAGGTGGTGGGTGGGGAAGGGGAGCAGCCGAGTGAAGAGTGCACGTGTGGGGAATGTTTGGAGAGCCCTACAGAATCCACTGGGGCTGCGACAGGGTGAGCGGAGGTCGTGCTCGCGGGGGAGGCTGGAAAGTCGGCTGGTATTTGGGTCACCACAGGTCGTGTTATTTCGCCGGGGCTGTCCTAAGACAGTACCACAGCCAGGTGGCTAAGACTACAGACGCTGCCATCTCACAGTTCTGGAGGATGAAGTCCTGAATCAAGCTGTTGGTAGGGCCGGGCTCCCTCCAGAGCCTCCAGGGGAAGGTCCTTCCTTGCCTTTTCCCCCTCCCTGTGGCCCCAGGTACTCCTCGGCTCGGGGACACACAATGCCAGTGTCAGCCTCCACCTTTATGTGGCCGTCCTCCCTCCGTGTTTGGGTCTGTGCCCGGATTTCCCCTATTTATGAGGACACCGGCCCTAGTGGATTAAGGGCCCAGCCTCTTCTAATGTGACCTCATCTTAACCAGTTACATTTCAACAACCCCATTCCCCAATAAGGTCATATGCAGAGGTGCAGGGGTTAGAGCTTCAACGCTGCTTTTGGGGGGACACAACTCAACTAATAACCCAAGTTGCAGAAGGCACTGGCAGGAGCAGAAAGTTGACTCTGCAGGCAGAGGGGAGACACTGACGGCTGTAAGCGATGGGGTGGTTTTCTTTCGGAGTTGGTTTGTTTTGTTTAAAGAGTCCTCTGGATCCACCAACTGTGAGCGTGACCAAAGCTCGGAAGCTCCGATAGGTAAAATCCTAGTTGTAATAACACACGTGAGTCGTGACCGTACTGGAAGTTTGATGGGAGCAGAAGAGTCAGTGGTAGGGCTAGAGGCTGAGAGTCTGATGGGAAGAATGACGTGACTCCTGGGGTTGGGAGAGAGAGGTTCCCACAAGTGGGAGTCTAGTCCTGGCTCTGACGTCCTCCAGCTGCACGACCTTGGATGAGATGTCTTATCTTTCCGAACCACAGTCACCTCCTAAGTTAAAAACCCACAAGAGGTTCCTGACTGAGGAACTGCACTCAAGGAGGCAAAGCCGGTCGGCAGGGAAATGGGTTGTTTGGGACAAGTGGCATTCGGGTGGTCTGGTCAGAGACGTGCAAGAGCCGGTGGGTGCGAGGGTCTAAAATTCATGGAGCTGCTTCCCTCTGGAGATGCAGATTTAGAAGCTGTAAAGACCCAGATGCTCACAGAAGCAGGGAAAGGTGGGGGTGGGGTGGGGGGGGAGGCACAGCATGAAGCCTATTTAGAGTGGGAAGAGCAGAGGACCCAAGACAGAAGCCTGAGGAAGCAGGCACATACGGGGTTAAAAGAGCAGGGGCTCTGGATTGGCCTGAGCAAGCACCCGCCCGGGTAGGTGCAAAGAACAGCAGCCCAGCTCTGACTCCTCAGCCTCCCCACACCCAGACCTAAGCAGCCTCACACCACTGCTGCCCTCATGGCCTTGGTGACGGGGCCCCCACACCTTTGCTGGACGCTTAGCATGCTCAGTGTGTGTGTGTGTGTGCGTGTGTGTGTGTGTGTGTGTGGACTCTTCCCCACCTCCTTGAAGGCATTACGGATCCCCTCCTCTTGGATCTCCCACAGCTTCCCTGAAAAGAATTTCACACAAGGCCAGTGCTTACTGCCAAATACGTCGCTCAATGTAAGTAGATAAAGCACCATCGAACACTTAGTTGGTACCTATTATGGATAAAGTTCCCTACAGTGACCTAATGCAGAGCCCCAAATAAAACAGGTACCCACTAAATGTTGACAGAAGGCAGGCAGGAAGAGGGGCCGGAGGAGGCAGCGGCTACATCAGGAATATTTAAAATAGTAACAGGGGCGCCTGGGTGGCTCAGTCGGTTAAGGTTTGGCTCTTGATTTTGGCTCAGGTCATGATCTCAGGGTCGTGGGATCAAGCCCTGGGCCGGGCTCCTTGCTCAGCACAGGGTCTGCTTCTCCCTCTCCCTCTGCTCCCCCCTGCCCCCCCCCATGCTCTCTCACTCTCTCTCTCTCTCTCTCTCTCTCTCTCTCGGTCTCTCAAATAAATAAAATATTTAAGAAATAAAAAAATAAATTAAAAAATAGAACAGTAACAGTGAGAGGCTGCACAGGAGGCTGCAGGCTCTGAGCGCGAGGACGGCTAGATCCTCACCCAGCTCGCAGGACCCCATGGCGCTCACAACGGCTTCCGAGCCCCCCTGCCCTTCTCTAAAGTGGGGAGTTTAGGCTACTGGTGTTCGGGGGCTCTCGTCCTCCAGCTGGAGTCCAGCTTGACGGAGCCGCAAGTCAGAGTGGGTACACTTTCCTACCGCAACATGTGGCAATGCCTACACTGTCCCATGCACACATTACTGCGGTCTCACACAGAGGAGGAAACTGAGGCCCGGGGAAGCTCAAACTGCCCAAGGGCTCAGAGGAGAGGGAGGAAGAGGGAGGTACCTGAGCAGGAGGCATGGAGAGCCCGGGGCAGGGGCGGGGGCAGTGTTGCCAGCTAAGTCAGGACGTGGCTTCCAGAGCCCTGCTGCCCCCGTGTGAAGCCTCATTCAGGCAAAAGCATGTTTCACACATTTTTGAATTATTTTGGACTTGGACTTGTTCCAAAAGCAGCTAAAGGCATTGACTCAGGGGAGGGTCCTTCCTGTAGCATCCCCCACCTCCCCAAAAAAGTGTTCTCAGATCCCTGGGCTAGTGAGGCAAGGACTGACCTAGCCACAGAGAGCTGCGGTGGGCAGGACCCCGACCGTGGGCAAGTTCCCCCCCGGCCTTAGTCTCCTCATTAGTCCTTTGTCAGTGGGCCCCAAGGTCCTTGTCACTTGGACATGCTGTAAAGCCTCTTACTCTCTGACTTGCAGGAGTACAGGAGGGTGGCCTGACCTGCACACTTACACACTTCATGCTCGCGTGTGGCTGCCTTTCTCGGAATACGCTATGGGTATTCCAGGTGTAGCTTCCTGCAGCAGGCTGAATCATAATTACCAGCAGAGCTTTCAAAAAACGCATATTCCCCAGGCCTCAGCCCAAACCCAAAGCAGCAGAATGCCGGGGATGGGGCCCGGGCATCTGCGTTGTTAGAAACCTGCCAAGGGATTCTCGTGCCACCTGCAGAATGGGCTTTATGCCAGCCTCACCTGCATGTCAGACACGGCCCTGCCACCTGGGGAACACAGCAGGTGCTGCAGGGACCCTACAGGTCACGAAGCACATTGAAGAGGGTAGAACGGGACTCTGAAGATTTCTAATCTGGGAGACCGGCCATCAGACAGACCTGGGCTTGACTACTTGCCCTCTGCCCTCCGGCCGTGTATCCAGAGGTGTACCTCGAAAACCCGGGCAGGGAGCTTGTGTCAAATGTGGGTTCTCTCCAGGAGTAGCAAAAAACGTTCCCCTCCTTTCTCCTGTGAAGAGGAAGAGTAGTTTGGGTAAGTAAGATATGTTTCTTGGGGTGGAGATAGGTGACAAGGGAGGAGACAGAGAAAAAAGAAATGCGTATATTTGGGTTCATTCAGACTCATTGTTCAGGAGCAGAAGGGGACCTACCAAGTAATAGAGGCTGGATAGGGATACAGCACACTCATGATAGAGTACACCATGTGCCAGGTACTCATGGAGGGTTTATGTAACACCTGCATCCTCACAACCTCACAACAGCCCTATGCAGTCTGAATATTCGTGTCCCCGCAAAATCCATACGTGGTAATACTAACCCCCGAAGGTGATGGGATTAGTTGGTGGGACCTTTGGGAAGTGACTAGGTCTTAAGGGTGGAGCCCTCCTACATGACATTGGTGCTTTTATAAAGGGAGCTCCAAAGGGAACCCTAGAGCCCTCTGCCACGTGAGGATACAGCAAGAGGTCCCACCCAGAAGGGGGTCCTCACCCAGCAGGGCTGGCACCCTGATCTCAGACTTCCAGCCTCAACTGTGAGCAAGCTGTGTCCACTGTGTACAGGCCATCAAGCCTGCGCTATTGCATTAGAGAAGCCTGAACAGGCTAAGACAGTGGCTCCCCCATTCTACATAAGGAGAGTAAAGTACCGAGAGGTTAAGTGGCTTGTCCAAGGCCATGCACCTGCTGGACGCCTCTCACCTGGACATGGTTCCGTGAGCCCCGATCAACATTTCACCTGCTGACGATTAATGTTTGCCCACAGTGCCCCTTTCTTCATCCACCTCCATGGCAGCAGGCGAGCTGTTCTGGTGGCACTAGGAGATGGGTTGACAAAATGGCCTGGGGAAATGGATGAAACCCCGAACATAGGCAAAATGTGTGGAAAGCATCATGAGTGAGAGCGGTGAAGGCAAGCAGAATGGGTTTTCCCTAGATGGGAGTGATGAGTGAAATCGCTACAATCAGCATCTCAGATCCGAAATTTCTAGGCTCTGTATTTAGGCAAGTCGATGGTGCCTCAGTGTACCTCCTGTGCAAAGTAGAGGAAATAAAACAGTAACTATCTCATAGGTCGTGCAGAGCAAATGAAATAATGTGCGTACAGCGCCCGGCATGCCGTCTGCCTCGGTATTTGGTAGCTACTGTTGGCAGATCGGAGGCAACCGGTTGAGCGTCAGTTCATCGAGGGTATAAACACAGATCAAGTTACTGCCCCCAGAGCTCCCAGGCCAGTCTCTGAGTCTGCTAACAGTGTCCCCAGGGGATCCCACGGCTTCCCCACCAGCAGCAGCTACTCCAAGCCCAGCCTGGTTCACGACTTCGATGTCACACCCAGGTTCACTCTCGTTTCTTCTCCTCCCTTCAGAGTTGGCCACACTTGTAACTAGTTCCAAGAGTTTGAGGGGGGCTTGATCTTACCTTTTACCCCTCCTTTTTTCTTTTCTGGGCCTTGTGCCCCTCATGAGGAGGGGAGAGGGAGAACAAAAGGGCTAGCAGAGGTCACCATAAATAAGTGGCTGCTTGTCACTGGTGGAAAGCAGGCGTGTCCTCACAATGGCTTGATCTGCTTGCCTCTGCTCTGGTAGCTTCTGGGTTCGAGCCGGTTTCCTATTAGTGTGGCCCGTGGGGTGAGCTGTTCTTGGAGGGCAAGGCTGATCTCCTGCCAGCCTCTCTCATCACTGAGGACCTCACAGAGAAGAGCAGCCATGTGTCCCTTTGTACAATGAGCAATCTCTACTCCCAGCTTTCTCTGTCTGGACGTCATCTTGCCTGGTCCGAATGAGCTCCTACCTTCTCTTGTAATTTCTGTTCCTCATTATAATGGAGCCCAGAGAAACATGAAGGTCTCCTTCTACACTCTCCAAAGGCTAACGGTAAGTCAGGGATGTGGACACATAGCAGAGCATTTTCTTTTTCCCAGAAAAACTTGAGAGTACCACTCCCTTCAGAAGTGGGTTGCTCTGCCAAGCTTCAGACATCAGAAATCTACGGTGAGGGATGCCTGGGTGGCGCAGCGGTTTGGCGCCTGCCTTTGGCCCAGGGCGTGATCCTGGAGACCCGGGATCAAATCCCGTGTGTGATCCTGGAGACCCGGGATCAAATCCCACGTCGGGCTCCCGGTGCATGGAGCCTGCTTGTCCCTCTGCCTGTGTCTCTGCCTCTCTCTCTCTCTCTCTCTCTCTGTGTGTGTGTGTGTGTGTGTGTGTGACTGTCATAAATAAATTTAAAAAATTTTAAAAATATTAAAAAAAAAAGAAATCTACGGTAAGAAGCAAGTGCCAGATTTCCATTTTGGCCCAAGATGGAAATTACAGGCACTAGACTTACCTTCCTGTATGAAACAAACAAACAAACAAACAAACAGAAACAAACTGTAAAAAACAACATAAGATCAGAGTCCAGAAACTGACACACACATTTATGGACAATTGATTTTTTTGACAAAGATCAAAGGCAATTCAGTGGAGAAAGAAGAGTCTTTTCTACAATGCTGTTGGAACAATTAGATTTGCATGAGCAAAAAGGGGGGGTTCAATCCATAATTCATACCATATATGAAAAATCATTTCAAAATGCATCATAGGCCAAAATGCAAATCATAAAGCTATCACACTTCTCAGAAGAAAATGTAGGAGAAAAATCTTTGGACTTTAGGTTAGGCAAAGTTTTTTAGATTCAACATCAAAATACAACTCATAAAAGGAAACTCTAATCAATTAGACTTTTGCAAAACTTCAAATTTCTGCACCTCAGAAGACAACTCTTAAGGGAGTGAACAGACCAGCAACAGACTAGGTGACAGTATTTGCAGAGCATATATTTGATAAAGACTTAAATCCAGGGGATCCCTGGGTGGCTCAGTGGTTTAGCACCTGCCTTTGGCGCAGGGCACGATCCTGGAGTCCCGGGATCGAGTCCCACGTCGAGCTCCTGGCATGGAGCCTGCTTCTCCCTCCTCCTGTGTCTCTGCCTCTCTCTTTCTGTCTCTATGTCTATCATAAATAATAAATAAATAAATATTTAAAAAAATACTTAAATAAAAAAAAAGACTTAAATCCAAAATCTATAAAGAACCGTCAAAACTCAATAAAAAGAAAACAAGCAACCCAATAAAAAAAAAAATGGACAAAATATTTGAAAAGACAGTTCACAGAAGATGATATAGAGATGGTGAATAGACATTAGCAATATAAAAACCTCGGTGTGGCTGTACTTCACATCTATGAAAACGGCTATAATTAAAAAGACTAATCATGCTGAATGTTGGCAAGGACACGGAGAAAAGGGAATTCTCACACACTGCTGGTGAGAAGGGAAAGTGGCAGAAACACTTCAGAAACAGTTTGGCAGTTTCTTAAAATGTTAGGCTACCGTACGATCTAACCATTCCACCGAAAACATATGAAAGCATATGTCCATATGAAGACTTGTGCACAAACGGACATCACAGCTCTCTTTGTAATAGCTGAAAACTGGAAGCAACCCCAAAGTCCGTCAGCTGGTAAATGGATGTATAAATTGTTGTGTACACATTTAGTGGAAAGCTGTCTGGTGGTAAAACAGAATGAACCAGAGAGATGCGAGACCACATGGATGAATCTCAACGTATTTATGTTGAGTGAGAGAAGCCAGACACAAAAGAGTGCCTACTAGATGACTCAACTTAACTAAAACTCTAGAAAATACAAACTGAAAAAAAAAGAAAGAAAGAAAGAAAAAAGAAAATACAAACGAATTCTACGGTAACAGAAAGCAGATTAATGGTTGTCTGAAGAGACTGGGTGTGAAATGAGAGGGGTGAGGCGGGAGTAATTTGCAAAGGGACAAATTTTTACAAAGGAAATTTGGGGATAATGGATCCATTCACTGTCTTCATTGTAGTGATGGCTTCATGTGTGTGAGTGTTCATATGTCAACACTTGTGAAACTGCACACTTTAGCTATGTGCAGTAGGTCGATTATACTTCAAATAAATATACTTCTGTTGAAGAAGAAGCAAGTGTCAATCTTTTGAGTTCACGGGCACCTTCAAACTCCAGGTAGACGTGAAGCTCCCCTTGAGCTTTCTCTCTAAGCTCTGCTGTACTCTGACAGCGGGTCTGGCATGGGCTTCCATATCAGGACCTCAGCAGGCATCGAACCAGGGAGTGAACCTCCAGTCCCCTCTTCCCATAGACATTCCCAGTCTCTAGGGTCTCTCAAATAAGTTAGGGGAGAAGTAGAGTGCAAGGAGTAGCCTTTCTCTGAACATTGCACTTCCCACGGTGGTTATGACAAATTTCCCCCTCTTCTGACCTAACTTCTTGTGCAAACTTGAGGGATGGGGTGCTTCAAAGGGTAGGGGCGGCCGAGGGCCCAGAAAGCTTCAGGCTATATATTGAGCTAAGTCAACGAGTCTTTAATGACATTTCTCTTGGGGGAATCAAGAGCTGGGTCAGCCAGATCTTGAAGTCAGCAGAGTTTTGTCCCAGGCTCTCCTCCCACATTCTTCTTCCCTCTTTCTCTCCTCCTTCCAGCTTTCAGCGTTGCTGAGTAGGGACAATAGACAACTCTTTTATGTTTGATGCTTTTCCACTTTGTATTCTTTGTAACACATAATTATTTGGCTTTCCAAAGACAATTTAAATATTCCAATCATGTACATGTCATGGCAATGAAAATATGTTTTAATGATGCCTGCTGTAGGCCGAAGTCCTCTTCTGGACATTCTGAGAGAGATGAAGAAGGAAGAAAAAAACTTTTTAAGGATTGCATAAGAAACTCTAGTTAAGTGTTCTCTGTGAACCTTACCTTGAGTCTGTACTCTACTCACCCACAGACTGACCTCTCACTTCTCACCTGACCTGAAATTCTCTGCCTCTTCTTTGGGATTCTTCAGCACGCCCTGCATGGATGTCTGAGACCCTGGCTCCCAGCAGGGCTGGGGTGAATGTGAAATTTGACAAATCTGCCAGAGAGCATTCTTCTGGACTCCCAACTTTGCCCAAATGGGTCACATCAATCACCACAGAGACTTCCTTCTGAGGAAGTGAGGCTATGAGCCCGGTTATTTATGACAACCTCCCGAGGACTTCCCTCTGCCAACTGGGCTCCCCAGGAGGGGAGATGGTCATTAAGCTACCCAGTTCTGCTGTGCCCTTCCTTTATAAACAAGATCCCGTTCTACAAGTGGGTACTGATGCCAAGAAAGTGGTCAGCTTGGTGGGGGAGGAGGACTAGGACAGGGAAATACGAGGCAACAGATAAGCTCACGTTAAACATTACAGCCTGGAGGAAAGTCACCTGGCTCGCTTCATAATGAAGACACGAAAGCCAGGAGAGGGAATATGTCCAAGACTATGCAGAAAGGGGGGCGGAACTGAAATGAGGAATCAAGTGTCCCACCTCCCAGTCAAGGTTTTTTCCTGCAGGCATTTTCATTTTCAAAGGAAATTTCTTAGAAACTGGGGGATTTCTTGGAACTCTGCCATTAGTAACCCTGGATATGGAAACTACTTCTTGCAAGCTCCCTCCTGGAGAACTGAGTGCTGTGATCGGGATGAAATTTCATTTTCTGGAGTTGGGTACATTCGAAACTTGCTTCCAAGTGGAAGAGGGAAGGGTCACTGCTCAGGATGCAGGTGAAGACAAAGCAGGAGGAACCCCCGTGACAACTCCCGTGAGGTCGATTTCATGACCTCCATGTTGTGGGTTAGCAACCAGAGGACCAAAGGGTTCAGGCAGCTTGCGCTAGTCAGCATCTGAACCCATGGTTGATTCGATCTGAAGGATTTCAGAAATGAAATCGACTGTCACTAGAGACTAAAATTGTACCTTTATTGGTTAGAGTTGGAGACAAACGTGCCCTATGGCAGGCACTGGACAGATGCTCAGCAAACCTGCTTCCTCCTTCTCCTGGACATCAGCTAGACTGCAGTTCCCAGCCTCAGTCACTGCCTGGGGTGATCAGATGACTTCATTCTCACCAGTAGACTGTGGGCAGACACATACTCTACCTCCACCCTAGGCAATAAACTCTTCCCACCTAAAATTCTCTATTCCTCTCTTCCATCTGTTGGTCGTATGCCCCAAGAAGGCCCTAGAACATGCTTTTTCATACTCACCACCACTGGCATTTCGGGCCAGATAATTCTATTTTGGGGGCTGTCCTGTGTTTTGTAGGATATTTAGAGGCACCTCTGGTCTCTACCTACTAGATGCCAATAGCATCCTACTCCGCAGCGTGATGACCGAAAGTCCTCAGATACTTCCAAGTGTCTCTTGAGGGATGAAATCATCCTTGGTTGAGAACCACCAATCTGGAAGATGCCAAAGGCACACAGTGGAAGGCACTTGGGTTCAAAATGTTTACATGGAACAGAGCACCCTCCCCACATTTGTCAATAACGTGCAAGAAATTACCTTTTACTTCATAGAGCCATTGTGATTTGGGAGCTCTTGGTTCAAAAGTTAGTTCACCCTGGCTTATAGAGTACTGCCGAATGATTCCCATAGAGACAGACTTACCAAATCAGGCCATATAGCACCAGGGCAGGGACCACTCTGCCTACAAGGATCAGGCCCAAGAGGAACGTCACATGGTTACTTCCTGTGGGAAGATAACAAAAAAACAGTAGGGCTGAGCTCGACATGAGCCCTGCATGAGCTCCGACAGAAGCTTCTGCTTTAAATCACCCATCAGCAAGTCACTTATTATCCCCAGGGGCAGGAAATCTGAAATATCTTTGGTGGAAGAGGCTTCTTCTTGGAAACCCCTTACCCATGAAACCAGGAGGCTCTGCCCTGGGAAACTTGAGAGCCCTCCGCCCTCCGTCTTTTCTCTACATCAGGTCTAGCTCAGTAGATTCTGCTCTGTATTCTGTGTTCTCTGTATTCTGCTCAGCACAAAACGTGGCCTATGTTCTTTCTCACTAAGGGCTTTATCTTATTTTGCTATTGCAGTCAAGGCTCAGTATTTGGCCAAAGTCAACGGTTGGTCTGAGGCCCCGCTTTGTGACCAAGGCCCAGGTTCAGCCCATCAAGGACAGGACTTGGTCTGTGACAGAAAGACAGAATGGGCTATAGAAGGCTAAACCCCACGGCCTTGCCCTGGATTTTTTTTTTTTTTTAAGATTTTATTTATTTATTTATTCATGAGAGACACAGAGAGAAAGGCAGAGACACAGGCAGAGAGAGGAGAAGCAGGCTCCATGCAGGGAGCCCAATGTGGGACTCGATCCCAGGACTCCAGGATCATGCCCTGAGCCAAAGGCAGATGCTCAACCACTGAGCCACCCAGGCATCCCCTTGCCCTGGATTAACCAGTGAATTTTGTCTACAGCCCCATCATGCAATTCATGTCCTTTCTCCATTGTTCTTTATATTCCCATTTACTAAATCACTCAGTGATATACTAACTGCTTTCCATAAAGCTGTCAAAGGAGTGAAATCAGTGACCTCAGTCCCAGAGACCAGTGGAAGGGAAATAACTGGCTGCAAGTGGGAAAAAAAAAACAAACACAAATCTGTGTCCAGATCTGATCTGTTGCTAACTGATTGTTCCAAACTAGACAAATCTCTTTCCTTCTGGAGACCTTTGTTTCCTTAATGTAGAGTAAGAGCACAGTGGGCATCTCTCTTTGTTTTAGGACTTGCTGCCCAGAGAAGCTTACCTGGAAATCCTGTTTATACACCTATGGTTCATGGTAACCACGTGCTTCTGCTTTCTCCTTGCTCACGTCACTATGCCTGGCTCAGGCACTGGATGTTGTGATACTCAACACGAGTTGCACCGGCCTCCAGTGGGTCTTCTTTAGACTTTCCCCGGAGCTGCAATTTATTCCACTATGGAAGAAATCGAATTAGATGTGTTCTTAGGCCCCTTTGAGCTATGCTATGCTAGAATTTTAGGATTCTAAGACTCTAATAACCTGTATCTTTAATATTCCAGATCCTAGTCTAAATATCGGGGAGACTAAAATTCTGGACTCCTTGGAGGTTTAAATTCTAAAGCCACAAGAGCCCAGAATTCTAAGTATAGCTTGAATTTCTCTCTCCGGGAAATAAATGCAGTTGCATCATTGGAACTGATTTCCAATGTTTTCAGATTTTCACTGTTCCTGCCCCCATATGCCCCAGATTCCTGATACTGTGGCACAGTATCTCCTGTGCCCTCTTTGTGAACACATGTGGTCTACTAGAAGCGGACCTTCCCGGCCTCTCACTGGGCCTTTAGTCAGTGGAAACATAAAGGACAACCAAGAAAGGAGATGGATCACCCTGCCCTGCTCTCCTGCCAAGTGTGTCTGATTACTACTGGACATTCCTTAGTCACCCCCTACTCTTCTCTCTCTCTCTCACATACACACACACACACACACACACACATGAATTAGCTAAACAGGTCCAACTTTGTCTAAACCTCAGTGGTAGACAGAGGCCTAGACCCAAGCTGAGCGCCTAAGTTCTTAATAAATTATCTTTCAATATTTTATACATTTTAGGACTTTAAAATTTTAATGTTTTAGTAGTTCCAGATAGCTTAGAATTCCATGTTTCTCACAATTGACAGCCTCAAAATTCCTGGATTTTAACAGATTAGGATTAAAAAATATTTAGATTCTGGAATACTGATTCTAAGATAATGGAAGATGCTAGAGTATCTCCTACCTGCACCCAGAGGCTCTGGGACAAAGGCCTTAGCCGGCCCTGAGTGGGGCTGTGGGAGGGAGTCCCGGGCCTTAGGTGTGAGCACAGGCATATGGAAAGTGTTGCAGGCCCAGGGTGGAAGGAAGAGCCCTCAAGCTTCTTCACAGAATGCCCAGAGTCACACCCTAGAGGGCTTCCCAGGCCCTTGGCAAGGCAGTGAGAACCAATTTAACAGCCTCCAATCAAATGTGTTATTTATTTTACAAGTAACTATAAATAGCAAAATAAAACTGAGACTTTATGTCCACGAGTTGGCCCCAGAGTTATTAAAGCTGCTCATGGCCATACATTTGGGGAGCTCTTCTCCCAGGGAGGAGGGTGCGCCCCCGGCCTCCTGCAGGCTTGGTCCCAGCCCCGAGTCTCCTGGGGTTGGGAGTTCTGGAGGTTTGATCCCTCCCAGCTTGGCTGCAGACCCCTCTGGCTGTGGTGAGTGGAGGGGAGGCGGGGGAGGTTTCAGAGCAGTGGAAGTGATTTAGGCATGTGTCAGGAAACTGGGGCCCGGCCCGAATCTCAGATTTCATAAGAAGCCCAAGGGGCTGGCAGAAATTCTTGGCCCAACACATCCCGGAGCCAGGGGCACCATCTGTGGCCAGAAGCAGCTAAGTCCCAGCTTGGAGGAAATTGAGGGCAGAAAGAGAATTTTCTCTGCTGTGGCAGGGCTGGGCCTTCAATAGGAATGACTCCAATCAATACACTGTCCGGGAGCTGTGGCGAAGTCTTGACAGATGCTTTAGTCAACCAGTCACCTGGTTTTACGAAGCACCTACTAAGTGCCAGTCCACCTGGGGAACAGGAAAGTCTCTTGTTCTGGAAGCCTCGCATAGACTAGTGCCTCAAGGTAAAGCCCCCGTGCTTAGCCTGGCCTTCCAGCCTTCTACCACTGGCCACGTCATTCCAGTCTCCCATCTGGCCCTCTCCATGGTGAACCTCACTGCTTTCCCCAATATCCCATATGGCACCAGCACACCTTGGCCTGCCCTAGCTGTTCCCCAGCTGGAACGTCCCCTCCCGCTCCTGGTGCTCAGGACCAGCTCAGGTGTCTCCTCCTCTAGAAATCCTGTTCTCGGCTCTCTGCATGGAGCCTGCTTCTCCCTCTGCCTGTTGTCTCTGCCTCTGTGTGTGTGTGTGTGTCTCTATGAATAAATAAAATCTTAAAAAAAAAAAAAGAAATCCTGTTCTCTGCGTGCTTGCTTTGCACATCAATCTAAAGCACATTCTTTAAGGTTCCATTTAAATGTCAGACTCCCCATCAGACTGCACCTTTACTCACATCTGAACCGCCAGCCCCTAGCACAGGACAATATTTATTTAGGATATTTGATGACCTGGATGAGTGGGCAGTGTGGTCAAAGCGCATCTGAATAAAGTAGAAGAATCCGTGCAGATTCAGTGAAAGCAAAGTGCCATCTTTTCTTTCTTTCTTTCTTTCTTTCTTTTTTTTTTTTAAGATTATTGTCATTTATTCATGAGAGACACAGAAAGAGAGAGAGAGGCAGAGACACAGGCAGAGGGAGAAGCAGGCTCCATGCAGGGAGCCTGATGTGGGACTCGATCCCGGGTCTCCAGGATCACACCCTGGGCTGCAGGTGGTGCTAAACCGCTGAGCCACCCGGGCTGCCCGCAAAGTGCCATCTTTAGACGGCAGGAGAGACACGAGGACAGGAGGTGGCAGGCTTTTAATCTCAGCGAGGTCGCTGGCCTTTTATGGCTGGTTCCCTCCTCTGCTGAGGGGATGGCTGTAACAGGTGACTGAACCTCACTGTCCTCCATGTAAAGCGGGGGCAGTCAGAGGCCGGAGCTGGTGCACGCAAGCTACTTAGGCCATGCCTGGCGGTAAGCCCTCGGACAACGTTACCGCATGTGGCAGCCACGGTTCACAGTAGACGGAGCGATGGCAGCAGGGTGGCTCCTGCGCAGGCCATGCGGAAACCCACAGCACCTGCCGGCCAGGCTGAGGTAGGCACTGGGTCGGTCTCTACTGGAAGTTGCAGCAGTAGAGAGGCCCCAGGGTGAAAGGAAGAGCCCTCCCAACAGTAAGACTCTGTCCTGTGACCCTCGAGGGCAAAGGTCAAGGGCGTGCTGAGCCAGAGTGAGGGGAGCGCTCTCAGTGTGCTGAGGAAG
Source organism: Canis lupus familiaris (assembly GCF_011100685.1). NCBI lineage: Eukaryota > Metazoa > Chordata > Mammalia > Carnivora > Canidae > Canis > Canis lupus. Next base: position 12,785,732 of record NC_049236.1, read on the forward strand.
CATCAGGCTGTCGGCCCTTGGCGTGGTGTTTGGGCTTTGATTCCTTGTCCATCCCAGCCCTGAGCTTCTCTCTCTCTCTCTCTCTCTCTTTCAGGATTGGAGCAGGAATGTTTTCTTTCTCTTAGCTCTTCCTTTTCTTTCTTTTTTAAAAAATATTTTCTTTATTTATCCATGACAGACACAGATAGATGCAGAGACACAGGCAGAGGGAGAAGCAGGCTCCATGCAGGGAGCCCGACGTGGGTCTCGATCGTGGGTCTCCAGGATCACACCCTGGGCTGAAGGCAGTGCTAAGCCGCTGAGCCACCCGGCCTGCCCTCTCTTGGCTCTTCCTTTCCTTAAGCTTGCCTTTTCCTTGTTCTCAGCCTCTCCCTTCTCTCCTACTTTCAAAAGCCTCCAAGCAGCATAGCGGACTACCAAGAACCCGGGCTGGGGAATCCGAAGGCCTGGGTGCCAGCCCCAGCTCAGCCTAAAGCTTCTGGTGTGTCCTGGGCTAATCTCTTCTCCTCCCTGAACCTATGGGCTTCTCAACAGTAAGAACATCAAGCTGCAGTTTGTTCTAAACTCCTTTTGTTCTCTACGTCTGTGTGTCTCTGTGGCAATATTCTCTTGTGCGAAAACTGCTCTGTACCCGCAGGAATCATACAGAGAACTGGGTTTTCTTCATCCCTCAGGCAACACTTACTGAGCAGAGATACACGGGGAGCCTACCAGGCATTATCCGAGGTGCTGTGGATCACGAGGCCACCAAACCAGACCGAGTCCTTGCCTGCAAAGAGCTCACATTAAAGTGGGTCTAGATTCATCAAGATAAGAAGCTTTTGCACAGCAAAGGATACAGTCAACAAACTCAAAGACAACCTACAGAATGGGAGAAGATATTTGCAAATGACGTATCAGATAAAGGGCTAGTATCCAAGATCTATAAAGAATTTATTAAACTCAGCACCAAAGAAACAAACAATCCAATCATGAAATGGGCAAAAGACATGAAGAGAAATCTCACAGAGGAAGACATAGACATGGCCAACAAGCACATGAGAAAATGCTCCGCATCACTTGCCATCAGGGAAATACAAATCAAAACCACAATGAGATCCCACCTCACACCAATGAGAATGGGGAAAATTAACAAGGCAGGAAACCACAAATGTTGGAGAGGATGTGGAGAAAGGGGAACCCTCCTGCACTGTTGGTGGGAATGTGACCTAGTGCAGCCACTCTGGAAAACTGTGTGGAGGTTCCTCAAGACATTAAGGACAGAACTACCCTATGACCCAGCAATTGCACTGCTGGGGATTTACCCCAAAGATGTAGATGCAATGAAACACCGGGACACCTGCACCCCGATGTTTCTAGCAGCAATGTCCACAATAGCCAAACTGTGGAAGGAGCCTCGGTGTCCATCGAAAGATGAATGGATAAAGAAGATGTGGGGATCCCTGGGTGGCGCAGCAGTTTGGCGCCTGCCTTTGGCCCAGGGCGTGATCCTGGAGACCCGGGATCGAATCCCACATCGGGCTCCCGGTGCATGGAGCCTGCTTCTCCCTCTGCCTGTGTCTCTGCCTCTCTGTGTGTGTGTGACTATCATAAAAAAAAAAAAAAAAAAGATGTGGTCTATGTATACAATGGAATATTACTCAGCCATTAGAAATGACAAATACCCACCATTTTCTTCGACGTGGATGGAACTGGAGGGTATTATGCTGAGTGAAATGGGTCAATCGGAGAAGGACAAACATTATATGTTCTCATTCATTTGTGGAATATAAATAATAGTGAAAGGGAATATAAGGGAAGGGAGAAGAAATGTGTGGGAAATATCAGAAAGGGAGACAGAACATAGACTCCTAACTGTGAACCGAACTAGGGGTGGTGGAAGGGGAGGAGGGTGGGGGGTGGGGGTGAATGGGTGACGGGCACTGAGGGGGGCACTTGATGGGGTGAGCACTGGGCGTTATTCTGTATGTTGGCAAATTGAACACCAATAAAAGATAAATTTATTATTTAAAAAAATAAATAAAGTGGTTCTAGAGAAAGATCAGATAACCCACTGCCTCACATCATGGACCACTGAAGAAAGGAGAGAATTCTTGAGTGCTGGATGCTTCATGTGGACCAGGCAGTATGCCAGATGCACAGGCCGAGGTCATCTTAGTTGGTCCACACGGTCACTTTGTGAACAGTTATTGCCATTCCCATGTTAAAGGAGAGGGACACGAGGCTAAGGGACATTCAGCAGCTTTTGGTTAACATCACCCAGCTAGATGTGATGGACACGAGTCCACCACCATGCTGAGGGTCCTCCCACACGAGCATGCTCCTCGGCCTATCATTCCCTCTCATCTGAGGCCTGGGCACACCAGGACAGTGAACCCCAGGTCCCACTTCCCAGGACAGGCACCACAGGCAGTCCTCCAGCCTGGCTCGGGCTTCTTGGGGTGTCTGTGCTTCGGAGCCCCGCCACTCACTCCCTGTTCGCTATCTCAGTGGGGAGAGCCGTGAGATTTGTAGCTGCATCCTGCCCTCCTGCCTCATAACCCTATAAAATAGCAAGCAGCCTCAAAGGTAGAAAAAAAGGGGTACAGAACCAAAAAGTAAACACTGATGAAGATTAAAAATGACCAGCGAGTCTTGGGGATTTATGTCTCATAAAGTGAGATGGCCAAGGAGGCCAGACAGGGAGCAGACAGCCCTGACGCCTCTGCCTTGTGGATAATTTATTCCAGAAAGTAGAGGCCTCTTTTGCGACTCACACAGGCCAGGGTGGTTCTCTGGGTCCTCCCAGTCCACTGTCTGCGGAGTCTGGCCCATCAGGCTGAGTCAGTTTTGTTTTCACAGACCAAACCCACACGTTTGATACTTTTTCATTGCTTTTCACGTCTATGATGTTGTCTGAGGTTCATCTTACACTCCCGGTGAGGCTGACAAGACGGAGAGCTTTATCCCCATCGCTCAGATGAGAAAATTGAACCTGACAGAGGATGACTCATCGGGGTCTCCCAGGGGGGCAGCACTCGGAGCTGAGCCATCGTTGGTTAATGTGACAGCCCCCGTCGGGTACACACTTCCTTCCCTTCTCATCCTCCTTCCTCAACACCCAGCACACTCTCACATAAACTGTGCTTGGCCGATAAATTAATTGAATGAGCCTCTATTGGGTAACAAAAAACTGTGGCAAACACAGAGATGAGCAAGCTGGAGGCAGATGCTAAAATTACTGAACACTAAAAAAAAAAATTACTGAATACTTTTCAAATATGTGGTGTTGGTGATGATAGAGGTCATGTTAATAGGGGGTTTCTCTCCAACGTAATCATCAGAAGACAGAAAGATGATGATAGATAGATAGATAGATAGATAGATAGATAGATAGATGATAGATAAAATAAGAGCTTTGGAGAGAAGTCAGGAAGAAGGATTCGATGTTAGGGCAAAGCACAAGAGAGCCTATTTGCCAGCATCTTCCAAAGCAATTCCTTGGGCATCAGGGAAGCTTTTGTCCTGGACGACTTCCCATCAGATGAGTTTGTGGGTGAGAATGTGTCTCAAGATGAAGAAGTAGATGACAGGGGCGCCTGGGTGGCTCAGTCAGTTAAACACCAGACTCCTGGTTTCAGCTCAGGTCATGATCTCAGGGTCGCGGGATCGAGCTTGACATCAGGCTCCCTGCTTCTCCCTCTGCATCTGCCTGCTGGTTCCCCTGCTTGTGTTCATTCTCTCTCTCTCTTTCTCTGTCAAATAAGTAAGTAAAAAAAAATCTTAAAAAAAAAAAAAAAAAAAAGAAGCTGACAGCCACCCTGGACTTTGATGCTCATGCCCTTCCTCACATTCTTGCTGTCTGTCTGATGGGCTGGCACACGTTATGCTGTCCCCCACCTCCTGCAGAGGTAAAGACCCAGTCTTCATAGTACAGTGGAAAGAACTCAGGCTCTGGGATCTGATTAGCCCGGTTTTCAATCCCAACTAAGTATATAGTCTCTCAGCCTCTCTGAACCTGTTTTCTCAACCATTATATGGAGATAGCAATATCTACCTCAAAGTTTTGGGTTTTTTTTTTAAGTGGAAAGAGAATCTTAGTTCAGCCTTCATGTGAGGCCCCAAGATAATGGATAACACATCCCCAAGTGAAGTGAAATGCAAGACCACCACGCAAGGGCTGCAAGAGGTGGTGTTGAAAACTGTTTTTGTGGTTCTTTGCTGACCACCCACCTCTAGCACATACAAAAAAAAAAAAAAAAAAAAAAGATGGGAGAGGCCAAGAATGGAGCCAGGGATTAGATAGGAGATTTCTGGAAAGGGCCGCAAGTACATTGTGCATCTTTGTCCACTCCCTCCCTTAACTTAAGCCTGGGAAAAGTGGTTTCAATGGGGCGCTTGTTGGAGAGGTTGTGTTTTTCTATATTGAGGGGATACAGTGGACTGGAATCTGACTCCCACTGCTAAGTGTGAAGGGCAAGAGGCTGGCTGACCAGCTTTCTAACAGCAGAGTTAAGGGTAGTCATGCTGTGGCAAACTGCATTCTCAGAGTTCATCAAGCAGAGGATACAAAGCTGCTTCTCTGAACCTGATCTGGACCACATGAGAGGGAGAAGATCTGGACCACCCTAGACCCTGTCCAAAGGCCCTGTAGAGAGAGACCTTTGCAGAAAGAGGCCAATGGTGCTGGCAGAGGCCTAGGGGCTGGCAAGGAGTCATCATCAGCCAGCTGGAATAGAAATGCATTTACCCACATCAAGGCATCGGCTGTATGGGGGAGGGAGGTGGATTTTCTCCAAAGAGCCCACAAAAATGCCTCATGAGAAAATAAGCAAGGTTAAACGCCTGCCTGGCCCAGAGAGCATTGACTCTGATTCTTTACATATGTACTAGTCAATAAGAACTTTCCTGTCCTCCCTTCCTTGTCTCTCTCCTTCTATCCTTGACAGTGGAGAGATAAAAAATCCACAATGGTTAGCAAGATGAAGGAGAGAAGTGATGTCCCAGGTAGAACTAGAAAGAAGAAACTGACTTCTTTCTCACTGCAGGAGACTGGCTAGCAGCAGTTCCAGGCCCAAGTGGGTGATGAGAAAAGCATTTCTTTTATTTTTTTATTTTTATTTTTTTTTTAAGCATTTCTTTTAAATGAAGTTTGAAGTTTATTACTACTATTGTGGTGAATAGTAGTAATAGTAGCACACTGGATGAGATATGTTAATTATTGAGCAGAAATGATGTTTTGTAAGCTAAAATACATGGGAAACTTCTTATTACCCAAAAGAAAATAGGAGTCATGGATCAAGTTCAAGTTTTCAGAGGGGATGGAGGAGATTCATCCTACAGAAGGGTTGGTGAAAGTCATTTCTTGGGTATATCCCATGAGTCTCACTTGTTCAATGTAATAGTTATAGGACATGACACACGATATCCCTTGCACACAGCTGGACTTGAATACATCTGAGTTTGCTTCCGCCATTTCTCTGGGCCTGGTTGACCAGGGTAATGGGCAACATTAATCAGCTAAGGTAACTTTAACCAACTATTGTGTATCTGATCTATGTTCCCTATGTGACTCAGAAGGAGGACTAGGAAAAGAAGATTCAATCTTAAACCTTGGCAAACACACAATTCACAAGACTGGAAACCCCTTGGGGATATCCAGATGGGATGACAGAGACCCAGAGAGAGGCAAGGGCTTCCCAAACCCATTGTAGAACTAGATGTGGAACCTGGCTCTCTTTCTTTCCTCTTTCATGCTTATACCATTACTTCAGACAGCTTCCTCCTAGCCTAGGAATCTAAGAGAGAGTGGAGCCAAGTGCTAGATTGGCTAATCTGATGGTTTCTACCATTTATTGAACACCTACTATGTGTAGGGCCCTTATGCATGTTAATCCTGATTTGTACAATAACCCACCAAGGTAGGAGTATCAATAGTGTTTGCACAAGAGGAGAAAACTGAGATCTATGAGGTTAAGTGAATTGTCTGTAGTCATATAGTCATTAAGGAGTGGAATTAGAGTTCAAACAAGTCAATCTGACTTCAAAGTTAGTGGTCTTAAAAAAAAAGTTAGTGGTCTTGTCACACAAGCTTACTGCCTCTCTTGAGGGCTGCTGGAGTCAGAAAAGAGAAGGATCAGCAAAAAAAAAAAAAAAAAAAAAAAGAGAGAGCGAGAGAAGGATCAGCAGGGCAAGGATCAGATCTGGATCCTTAGAGCCCCAAATGGGGCCCCAGCCATCCCACAGTGCCATGTTTATGGGAAAGAACCAGTCCAGACTAACCCACAAACTCTCCAACCATCCGGAAGCCAAGACCACTGGCATAGGTTTACACTTTGCCAGTTCCTTCCAAGGAACAAAAAGTAATGCAAATTTTAAAAACCATAAAGCAGGGGTGCCTGGGTGGTGCAGCTGGTTGGACAATCTGACTCTTGGTTTTGGCTCAGGTCTGGTCTCAGGGTCATAGGATTGAACCCCATGGCAGGCTCCGTGCTTGGCACACAGAGTCTGCTTGGGATTCTTTCTCCCTCTCTGCCCCTTTCTCCCTCTCTCCCTCCCTCCATCTCTCTCTCAAATAAATAAATGAATACATCTTTAAAAAAATCATAAAGCAATGTGATTAATTTTTTAATTAGTTGGCAAATTATGTGCCTGGGGGTGTTTCATTCTCTGAAGTAGATATTAACTTTATTAACATTTATTCCTTTTGCAAGTTAAATTGGTTCTTTGTGAAGGTGGGTGCGTGAGAGTGTGGTAAGTTCTCATTTCATTTGCCAGGAATCTTGGCTGGGGTTTACAAGGAAAGTTACTTTTAGATTTTTCTTCTGACGGTGAACTTGGCCTCCCTCACTCCCTGCTGAAACCCAACTCTTTGGAGGCGGAAACAGGGGATTAAAAAAAAAAGATAAAAAAAGAAATAAATTAGAGAGGGAAAAACAACTGAAGAATAAATAATTCTCTTAAAACAGTCACTAGGAGAGGGGATGGAGAGGGTCCCGGACAGGGGCAGCATGGGCTCTGGTTGGGTGAGTCACATACTAGCTGGCTTTCTGACCTCGCACAGATGGCCTACCCTCTCCTGGTCTCTGTCTCCCTAGCAGTGACATGGGAGGATAATCCTTGCTCTTGAGGGCCCACTCAGGTCTGTTGAGGTTCAAGTGGGATATCATCTGATAAATTGATTTGACTTTTCAAAGCACAGTCCATATTGAAAGCTATGGCATATCCCTGACACCGAGACCAAGGTCCTTGAGTCTCTATCACTAGAGCCAAACTAACATCAACAAGGGAACCTTCAGGGTGACATGTGAGAAGAGTGTTTGCCTTAACTGAGCTCCTGAAAGAGACCTGAAGGAGGCCTATGGTGTGGGAATGTGGGTAGGAATGAGTGTGCTGGGTGTCTAACACAGGTCAACATGCACCAGTGCCCTTGAGGGACTTGTATATATGCATATGGGGAATGTGAATCCCTGCATTAATAAGGGGGACGGATGGGAATATTTGTTCATTTTTAGATGAGTTTTGAGGATTTAATAGGTGCTCTGTTTAAGCACTGGGAATTCAATTGAGAAACAAGAACACTAGTTTCTGCATGTGTCTGAGAATGTGTATTAGTAAGTGTGAGCCCTTGAGTATATGAGGGAGTATTTATTTAATTATTTATGTGTGAGGATGTGTGTGTGAAAACACATGTCCATGTATATGAAGGAGTGTATATTTGTGTGAGTATCTGCATGTGAGTGAGCAGGAGTCTGTGTGTGTGTGTGTGTGTGTGTGGTGGGGAAAAAAGGAAAGAATTCTTGGCCACCCTAGAGAGTATCAAATTTTGTTAAAACACCATAAGGCTTGAAAGGCCCTGTGATATCATCTCGTCCAGTCCTTGACGTCCAAGATAGAGAATCAGAGGCCCAGAGAAAGGAAGCAGTGTGTGGAAGGTCAGCCAGCAGCAAAACAAGGACCAGAATATACATCGGCTGACTCTGAGCCCAAAGTTCTTCCCCACTGAAGATGTGTGAAAATGCAAATGGAAATTAATTGAGCGGCTATAGGGAAGAAGCTGGGGGACCAAGCAGAAGCACAGACCAGGTCAGAGGATGGAAGGGAGGGGTGTATAAGGAGACAGGTGTACCTATCCAGGTGAGGGGCAATGAGGCCTGCTTCAGGGAGGGGAGAAGAGAGAAGAGAATGGATTGCAGGAGGCTTCTAGCTAGAATCAGTGGCCTTCACACCCATTAGGATGTGGAGGGTGGGTTTTCACTTTTTGGATGGTTTTCATGATGAAGCAGTTTCCTCTAAACCTGGGAACTAGTAGGAACCTGGGAGTTTATACAAGCATCTCATTATAACCTCCCAAAAGCCCTGTGAAGTGGGCCTTAGTTTATCCATGCTAGCGGTGACACGACCATGGCTCAGAATGAGGAAATAACTGCCCAAAGACACCCAGCCTGGCTCTGGCATATCTGAGACCAGAACTCACACCTTAATTGCTTCAAATCGACTATTGAGTAAGTCAATAATCACTTTTACTGGGCATCTACTTTGTGCCAGGAACTGGACTTGGCACCTAACGCCCCTTACTTCATTCAGCCTTCCAATGATCACTTCATCTTCCAGGTGAGGTGAATGAGACTCAGAGGTGGTAATGGCCAAGGGTACGGAGCTACTTCAACCTGTACCTGAACTCAAAGCATCTGATTCCAATGCCCATAGTCTGTTGACAATCTTGCATTTCCCTTCAAAATCAGGACAAATGTGCTTGAAGCATAGTGTAGGCGGAAGTGAATTTAGGACCTTCCATTCCTAGAGAGTGTATAAGCTTAGAACAAAGGCTGGTTCAAAAAAGTTTTGTCAAATGCCTGGGTGGCAGGCCCATGCTGGGGATTAGAGGGTCTCTTGATCATCAAGAACCACACAGAGGAAGTCAGATTGGGCCTCCAAAGTCCTGTTCCTTTCCTCCTTCAGATATTGAGCAAATGTGATCCTTCCTGGGTTTCCAAGGACAGTCACGTGGGGCTGGGGCCTGGAAGTCAGGTCACGTGGGACACATGGGCCCAGTAATCTCATTGTGAAGCTCAGGCAAAACCTAGGACCAAGAGGTCCTTGCAGCCATACGGGATTCTATGCCCTTGCACCCATTAGAGACACTGAGCTTTTCCTTCAGCAACAGGAATGTCGGACCTTCGCAACAGTGCCAGTCTGGTTTCCGTCACCCTGACCAAGTGCTGGCACCAAGAGCCTTCCCACTGCGTACCAGGCCTGCTCCATCACTAAGTCCATCCTGTTCAATGCAGGGAGGGTAATGACTCTCCCCACCAAGGAGTGAAATATAGAATTTGTCTTGTTTTCCTAAGCTTGGTGTCAGGTTTATCTGTCCTGGGACTCCCCTGGCCCTGACACTCTTCTAGATATTTCCTTCCCTCACCTCTATTCCCATTTCCTCAAATTGCTGACTGAAGTCAGGACACCAGAAACTGACTTTCAGAACTCCCATATACTTTTCTGAGATTCCCAAGTCCAGCCCCCATTGAGGCCCTAGATGAAGCAAAAGAACAAATGGAACCTGGACACCCTACCCCCTCCTGAACTTGGGGTTCCCAAACTGGTCCCTCTGAGGGCCTGGAGCTACAGCAGTCCTAACACTATCCTTGCCTTCCTCACCAGCTTGGTTGTCAAGACCCCAACGTGCCTCGGCTCTAGCTTACCCAATTTACCACACTTGAGCTGATTTCTCCTTTTTCTTCCTAAAGTCTGACCTCAGTTCACCCTAATCCCTGAAACTAATTCCTGCTCCCATTTGAGAGGCCTATCCAACTGCGTGAAAACAGTCTTCTGCCCCAAGTACATTGACATCTAGACACCACGGGTACTTCCTTCCCGACCAGAAATGCCGTCAGAGAGCCCAATAAGGGCTTGGCTCACCGCCCTCATCAATGTCCCCCTAACATCCCCTCCAAAAACATAGTTGGCAGAAAACACACCCAAGAAAGTTGTCAGGAAGTAACCAGTTGTCCCAATTATTTACTGTCCCCTGGAACATAGCCAACTAGATGCTGGCCATGCAGACGCTGGGAAAATATTTATGTGGGTCCTGATGGATGCTTGGCCAGCGAAGACTGCCCATTGTCATCTTTCTTTCTGCTGATAAGGCAAAGCTACACATGTCAGACAGCTCTTAGCAGGGCCTGGCGGTGGGGCCTGGCATCTGATCAGAGTGGGGTTAATAGCTGCAACCAAAGGACTCGGTTTCAGTCCTATCTCTGCCACCAACTAGTTCTTCCCCTCCCTGGGCCTCAGCTCCTCCATCTGTAACATCATGGAGTAGACCAGATGACCTCAATGTCTCTGGGATCCTAGGAGATTGCGACTCAAAGAATCAGATCTATTTTTCAGATCTGCCATCATGATGCCATTGGCTCATCACAGAGCTATTTTTCTTGGCATTCTGGAAACGTTCCTGAAATTCCAACATCCAAGAATTTCTCTTTCCACTGATTCAGTTTCTATAACCATATGGGAGAACTCCATCTGGAGGAGGAAGATCTGAGCTTAAAATAAAAGGGTAAAATAGAAGAGGGGAAATTGAGTTCAAGCAGTCTTTATCAGGCATCCAATATTTGCAAAGCTTGATGCTGGACCCATGAGGACAGAGAAGTGCCCCCTTGTCCTGCCCTCTAAGTGAAGAGTTCACCATAAGGCAGTGGGGAGGGTGGTCCACAGACTCATCTTACTCCCAAATTGACCCTCACGTTTCTTCCTCCTCATTAACCTCAATCCCTCTGCCTGCAACCCTCCTCAGCTCTGCAATACTGTCCTTGTCTGTGATCATTGTGGGCTCCCTGCTTCGAGGTGTTTCAGCCTCCCCAGCTCCCCCCTCTCTGTGGACAGTTTGACCTCATGGGTCCTTCTCTACTTCAGAGTTTATAGTTATCCCTTCAAAGACCTTCCTGAAGTAACAAGATCATGGATACAACCCAGGACAAAGGTTCAAGAACTCCCACAGTTCTTTCAAACCTTGTCTCTACTCAGGGGCTCCTATGACTTCTCTGAGATGCTTGATTACATCTTAGGACCTCCTGCCTACGTCAGTTTCCCTGAGTGGAAAACTCAAGAGTAAAGGGGTGAGGAGCTCGTACGTGCCAAGCCAGGGAGGTGTCAAAGATAAGTTTTCTGCATCTGGGAGGCAATTGATGGGTGGGGAGAAGCAGGAGATGCAGCCGAGGACAGGGACTGTGGCAACAGCTTGAAGGGCCTTAGGTGCAAGGCCAGGGGCTCCTGACTTTATATTTCAGGCCCCAGGGATATACAGGTTTTGAAGCAGAGAAGCAAACTGTTGTCACTGAAGAAGATCCTGGGGATAGAGAATCCATCCCAGGAACGGGAGCTCACGACGTCAACAATGATAATGACAGCTCGCACGTGCGTATCGCTCCTATAAATCTTAAAACAAAACTTCCAGGCAAACTGATTTATTCCTAACTTAAGTCCTGTGAGTTAGGTAGCCTCATCCCACTTTTACAGAAGAGGAGCCAGGCCCAAAGCCACACAGATCTGTCCCCTCTGGGTCCAGGGCTGCTCATCGAGGTGCACCTCTCCAGAGAATCTGTCAGTGGTGAGCGTGTCCACGGAGCCTGGACTTCTGCCCCAGGCTGGGGTCTGGACTCGCAGCTCTCTGCCTCATCTAACTTTGGGATTCTCAGATTCTGAGACTCAGAGGCAGGCCGGCTGCCTCATGGGGCTGCTGGGCTGAGCCGTGGGTGGTCAGGAATGTTTCAGGACTTCCTGGGACCAGTGTTCCAGGTCGGAGTGTCTGGATTAATGATCCGTCTCCAGGCAGAGCCAGCCGAGGCTCCGACGCCAGGCACAAGGCATCGATTAGACTTTACACTCTGAGCTTGCTTTCATCTGGGGCTCTACGGGTGGGCTGGGCCTAATAATTAACATTCTCCGAACCCCACAACATGAGTGAGCTGGAGTGAGGGGGAGAAAGAGTCTCTGAGTGGGCCCCCATCAGTGGCAGGCGTGAGCACCCCCCACGCCCCCCAGAAAGCCAAGGCATGGCTGCTTGGCAGGGCACCATGTCTTCCAGCTGACACTTCAATACTACCTGAAGTTTGTAGGGTAAGTGGCTTTGGTCTCATCTTTGAGCTTCACAACTTATCTATAGCAAGTAGCTACATGGGGAAGTAGCACTAGGACCATGCACAGGGTGGAACTGAGGCCCAGAGTAGGACAGGGGATTGTCCAAGGGCAGAGGGATCAGGATTAGAATTCAGCTCTCCTGCTCCCCTGCCTGGCAACTCCCAGTGCATGAGGCTGTTACTTGTAGGGCTGTTTAGAGCCTCCTGGCACCTCAAGGTAAGGGTGTGAGGTGATTTTCTATTGTATAAGAGGAAATCATTATGGAGGTACCCTGCTATTCATTCGTGCATTGGTTCAGCCAGTACTTACTGAATACCTAGCATGTTCCAGCCTCTGTGCCAGGTGCTAAGGATGGCATAAAATAGTTCCTGACATTGAGGAGATTATGGGGGGGGGGGGTAGTGGGGAACGTGGCAGGGGAAAAGTAAATAATTAAATTCTAATTATTGCAAATTATTGCAAATTATAAGTCCAATAAGGTGCCATAGTGCCTTCCTAGTAAATCTATTTGATAGTATAGAGCATTTTGGGCACGAGGTCCCAGGAAGGGCATGGATCAAGTCTACCCTGAGGAGTGAAGCATAGGCAGGAGTGGGAATGTGATCAGAAAAGGCTTCAGAGGGAAAAAACCCAGAAATGGAACCTTAAAAGAGGGCTAATTGTTCATCAGTCAAGTAAGGGGCAGAAAGAGGGTCTAAGGGTAGGATCAGGGATCCCTGGGTGGCGCAGCGGTTTGGCGCCTGCCTTTGGCCCAGGGCGCGATCCTGGAGACCCGGGATCAAATCCCACGTCGGGCTCTCGGTGCATGGAGCCTGCTTCTCCCTCTGCCTATGTCTCTGCCTCTCTCTCTTTCTGTGACTATCATAAATAAATAAAAATGTTAAGGGTAGGATCATCCCAAGGAAAAGGAAAGAGTTGACCCAGGCAGAGAGACAGAGCAGAGAGGCATAAAATATCAGTCAACTGAGTGCAATGGTTGGCTGAGGAATAAGGATTTGAGTAAGAGATCGTGGGAGGGGAGGCTGGAGAGATAAATGAGGAACAAATCAAAAAGGCCTCTTGAGCCAATGAAAAGGGGCCGAAGTTTATCCTGAAGGATTCAAGGAAAGAGGCAATGTGGTCAGAACTGCATTTTTGGAGGCTCCTCCCGCTGTAGTGTTGAAGACATACTGAAGGGAAGAGAGATTAAAGCAGACACGTCTGGGAAGCAGAAGCAACAGTGGCCTGCTTTTATTGGTTTGTGGCCACTGAGGACACCAGAAACCCTTGTCTGGTCTGGAAAAGCCCGGGTCCTGAGAATTTTCTTACATAAAAAAAGGACTCCCCATGGTTGTCAGCTTATACCCAGGTTCATAGCTCTGGCCCCGTTCCAGGCTCCTCTGGTCTGAGAAGAAACCACAGCAATCTCTCCTCTCTTCATATAGGATTCCCCGTACCACTATATCCATTCTGCAGGAACACATCCTCCCATAGCAGGTTCCCCGTTGCCCCACCACGGCCACCAGCACACAGTGGCAAAGCTCCAAACCTTCACAACCTCTGTTTCAAGCCTTAGATGATTCCATCCTTATTTGGATTAATTGAGCATCTGTATGTACCAGGCACTGCTGGGCTCTGTGGAGGGGGCCTCAGCTCTCACTTCCATGGGCCCCCACGGTTAAAGTCCAAACTCCTTAACCCAGCATTTTAGGACCTTCTTAGATTGACTCCAGCCAACCTCCATAGCCTCATAGTTTCCCTTGCTCCCTCCAACTCTCTGCACTTGTCACAATGAGTGCTGCTTGATGTTCCTTAAATACCCTATATTACTTTTTCCAAATACACATATATTAGGAATAGAAATATCTTATTTTTTATTAAAAGGCTAATATGTATGCACTCTAATTGAAATAACACCAAAGATGGAAAGTAGAGAGTAAAAATTTGTCCCCTACCCCTCCCACCCACTACCCTGAAAATCCCATTTCCCAGAGACCAATACTGTTAACATTTGGGTAAAATATCCTTCCAGATTCTTTAAAAAAAAAAAAAAAAAAAGTTGGGCAGCCCGGGTGACTCAGCGGTTTAGCGCCGCCTTCAGCTCAGGGCCTGATCCTGGAGACCCGGGATAGAGTCCCACGTCTGGCTCCCTGCATGGAGCCTGCTTCTCCCTCTGCTTGTGTCTCTGCCTCTCTCTCTCTCTCTCTCTCTCTCTCTCTCTCTCTCTCTCTTTGTCTCTCATGAATAAATAAATAAAATCTTAAAAAAAAAAGTCATGTGGTAGCATACCAGCCTTCTGTAAACTCTTTCCTATCCTTCAGGACTCATTACAATGCCCTGTTCCCTCCTCTGAGAAGCTCTCTGTGGTCCTATATGAAGTAGGGGGCTCAATGCTTACAACAAACATAGCACTTGGCACCCTATATTGAAATCATCTGTTTCTGTGGGGTGCCGCCATCAGGCTCAGTGTGAAACTGTAATTCGAGATGACAATCCATGAGCACAGAGTTGTGACCCTCTCAGTCTCTGCAATATTCACAATTCCTTGCACGTAGTAGGCATGGAGGATGGATGGATGGGCAGGTGGATATTCGGGAGGACAGATGGATTGGGGACAGGTGGGAACCCCTATGGCATGCTCTGCAGAATTAGGGGGAAGGATTAGTGAAAAGTACCCCAGCTGGGGGTTAAGGACTTGGATTCCTGCTCTGGCCCCACCTCCTACTGCAATGTGGCTTTATAGAAGTTCCTCGCCTTCTCTAAGCTTCAGTTTCCCTACCTGGACCTGAATAGTGGGGCTGGGTAGTTCCCCAGAACTCTTTCCAACGGATGCTCCAGAATGCTCAGCTGGCCCTGGCCCAGCACTCCTATTTCACACCTCTGTAATTACCCACCTGCATGCCTTTATTATAGAAATTGGGGTGGGGGCGGGGCCCATTAAATAAAGGGCAAAAGGAAATTGCTGGCTTGCTGAAATGACATTGTTGGCGTTAACTAGATTAACTTCTGAAATGAAAAGCCCACAAAAGCAAAACCAAAACAGAGAAGGAGCCATGGCTTCCGCTGGGGGCTTCGTGGTTCCCTGCTTCAGCCTGCCTGTCCCCCAGCCTGGGCCTCGCGACCCATCTTCCCCGGTGAGGTCCCGGGAGCCACCTTCCTATGCTCACACGGGCTCCATCTCAGTGACCCCAGGGACGTGGCACCGGGCACTGAGCCCCAGGCCGGGTCTCGGGCACTCCTCTCAGAGCTCTGCCTGTAGAGGCCGAGAGGGCAGAGACCCCAGGCAGAGGGCCTGGAGTCCAGGGTTCAAGGAAGCAACGGCGGAGCTGAACAAGACACCCCAGGGAGGAGACACTGAGGCAGGAGAGAGGGGGGCATCTCCAGGCAGTCGAGGGCACCCCCCGTGGCTGGAGCAGAGAGGGAGGGGATGACACCGTTCCATTTTCATCTGGTCCCGCTTCTCAGGAGGAATCGGGGAGCCGGCTCTAGAGGCGGGGCAGGTGACCCATGTAAGGCGACCCCGCACCAAGCCAGGGGTGCCGACTGCTAGAGTGCCCAGGAGGCAGCAGCGGAGGCCGACCCCAGCCCTGGTGCCCATGGGTGCTGAGACGGAGCCCAGAAAAAGAAACAGGCAAGAGGCTCCGATGGACTCGGACCGAGACACTTGCTCAGCTCACAAAACTTACAGTCATCAGGAGCGGGGCAGACCCAGGGAGATGAAGGAGGTGACCCCAGCCCTGCCCACTGGTTCCAGCGGCTCTGGGGGCCGGAAAGGATGGAGCCCTGATGCCTGGCTAACTATCCAGTCTCAGAGGGAGAGAGCCAGTTCTTGTAGGCATCCAGAGCACCCAAGGAAAATCCTCCTCCACGGGTGAGCCCGGAATCCTCTCCGCCTTCCCGCAGAGGGCCAGCTAGGGCGAGTCCAAGCAGGGAGAAAATGGGGAAGACACACTATCCAGTTTGCGCCTCGCCAGATCAGATACTTTCCATGCACTCCGTCTTTCATCCTCTAAGGAGCCTGGAGGAAGGTTTCTACTTATTAGACAAAGAGACTGAGGCCAGTGGGCTTACCCAAGTTTTCACAGCTAGTGACTATCAGAGCTAGACTTTGCACTGAGGTCTTTCCAGCTCCAAATCTTGGAGCTCTTTCCCCATGTGTCTCTGCTCTCCAGACCCCATCCTTGTCCATAAGCTTATAGTCTCGTTGTGCTGTGGCTCCAGTGACATCACACCAGCTTTGACTAAAAATCATGAATCCTATAATCCCTCTGAGCTGCTGGACACAACTGTCCCATCAACAGCCCAATGAGCATTTTAAACATGATTCGTATCCCTAGCTCCCCTGACCAGGGGAGGGCATGTGTGACATCCTGCTTCCCAGGAGTGACATCTAATGATAGAATTCCAAGCACAGGACAGAAGAGATTCTTCTAGGTGGGACGCCATTCCAGCACCCTTCAAACCTCATCCAGCTGCATACCAGCCCACATCTGGGCCTGGAGGCCACCAGCGCTCCCATGGGTCAGTCCTGGTCAGGATCACCAGATGCCAGACGAGGTCACTGGGTATTAATCATTGCCAAAAGGAAAGTTAAACTGAAAGCCAGTTCATTAAAGATTAAGCTTCATCTCCGTAGCCCTCGGGGAAAGGGTGCTTTGGGTGGAGAGCAAGGTCCTGTTGCAGGAGGTCACCTGCCACGAAAGCCTTCCGAGTGAGCCTGTGGTGAGGAGTTGGGAAGCCTGGGTTCTAGTCTAGTTTTACCCTCCACCTACTGGGGGACCTTGGGATGGCACTTCCCCACTCTGAGCTCCCAGTTCCTCCTTTGATACACAAAGAAAATTCTACAGGTTTCCTTGTGATGCTCTTGCCTATGTTGCCTTAGGAATAGTTTACACATGCTTGCTTTTTCTCAGTCTCTATTTGCTGTATAGCCTCAGGTGGTCCAGGGCAAGCTCACTTACTGTTCACTATATTTGTGGCCATGGAAAGCTGGCAGTAAATCACAACTCCATCAAGACCCAGAGTGCAGGGACTCCCATCTCTCTTCCTTGCTCCCACACTAGTCAGATTGCATCTCTGACCCCAGAAATTGCCCCCTTTGCTCTCTGGGAACTGGCCCAAGTTGTAGCTGGAGGAAGCTCCTCCAAGCCCACTGATCTACCAAAACAAAAATTCCCCATTTGGCTAATTCCTGATACTTTCCTTTGGGTCATCCCATCCCAGTGGGATCTGCTTAACCAAGACATCACGCAGGCCCTTCACAAATCTTGATGTAATACCAAAGCAATTCCACGATATATAACAAGCAGTTAAAGAACAGATACCTAATCATTCTGTACCTATACAAGGCACAGTGATGGTGTTGGGGCTCCCGCACTGACCCCAACTGGAAATGGCACCAGACACATCCTGGTGCGAAACCAGAAATTTCTATTAAGGTGAGACGTCTGAAAACTATTGAGGTAAATAATGACAGGTTCTGAAATATTAGCTAAATAATGACAGGTAAGGTGGTTGGGATTGGCAACTAATTCTCTCATCTCCTCTGCTCTTAGCCGAGCTCTTCTTAAAACGAAACTAATCACTCTTCTGTCTGTAGATGGCAGCACTGGTCCCTTTCACTCCCCCAGGGGGACCCAGATTTCACCAGAGAGCGAGTGCTCCCAAGGAGAGGGGAGAGGAAAACAGGGATAACACAAGAGGAAATAGCTGCAGAACAAATATACCCTCGCACACTGAAGAAGAGAGCACATCTGGTGAATTCACAGGATTTCCAAATCCTCACTTAATTTGTAAAATACCCCCCGGCAGGATCAAACTGGGCACCACGGATCACCAATACCTTCCTAGGGACCTTTGCAGAGCACATGAACCCGGAGGAAGGTTCCCCAGAAGTCCACCGGGGTCCACAGAACAGCAGCCGGCCAGCCAGCCTGGCCCCTCCCCCGGTGGCGCATCAGCCTGGACTGTCTCACCTTGGGCCACTGCCTGGGCAACTCCGAGGGCCCCGGGCTCCGTGTGGGCAGGCGGGGCGCTACCGTGGGGACATGCTTGCTCCCGCGCAGGCCCTCCTACCGCCCCCCTTCACAGCGGATCCGACAGGTTGACTGCCCAGAATATTCCAGCATCAACCTTGCACAAATGGGGAAACTGAAGGGAGCAGTGGACTGGCGGTCGGTGTCATGTGGCAGGTGCGGCAGGGCAGCTGAGCACCCGCAAGGCACCTGAGGGAGGAAAGCCTACAGAAGCCGCATGACGATGGGGCCCCGGGAATAGGGCATCCCACCCCCGGGGCAGCTCTGGACAGGGAGTCGGGCGCCCTCAGATCTGGTGCTGGCTGTGTGGCCTCGGGCAAGTCCCTTGACCTTTCTGAGCCCCTGCACCCTCCCCCAAGTGGGGGGTGGGGGGCAAGTAGCCAACGAGATAGTGGCAAGGAAAAAAAAAAAGATTTTAAAAGCATAAAAGCCCTCTTGGAGGTACTATTATTATTAATTATTCTTCTCCTCCTCCTCCTCCTCTTCATCTTTCACGGTTATTAATGACCTGTTGTTACCTGCTAGGGATCTGTCATCCAGGAATTTCGGGAAAGCCTTTCTTGAACCTGTTTATATTCCCAGTCAGCGGCGCCTCTCTTGCTCTTCAGCCCCAGCCCGGAATGCTGCAGGCAGACTCCTCCGCCGGGGCCTGGGTCTGAGTGGCCTGTCTCAGGCTCTTTTGGGGGGTCCATCACAGCCGATGAAATTCAGGGCAACACAGCCTCCCTTCCTCCCCCGAGCCCCATCTGTGTGCTCAGATCTGTGTCTGGGATCTCCGGAGGAAGGAGAGGAAGGTATAGGGCTCGCGTTCTCAAGCCCAGAAGCCCTGAGCAGGGTGGGGACACAGGACCCCCTCTTAAGTGCCTTGCTAGGACTAAGAGAAGCATCGGGACCCCATAGCCCCAGAGACCATCCAAGGACCTGCGTGCCACATGCCCTCCAAGCCCATTTTCCTATGCACACCAGAGGCAAAGTTCTGGGAGTCCTTTCGCAAAGACAGCGCACAATCCAGAAACAGAAAGCAAGGCCAACCACCTTCGGTAGCTACTCTGGGTGAGCTCTGCAGATCTAGCTGAGCCAGACGTGGCATGGTCCTCCCTGCAAGAAGTTTTCCATCTGATAGCGAGGCCCAGGCGTGAACCATCATCTCACAAGGCAGGTTAGCTGATGGCTTGTTGAAGAGTCAAGAATAGCAAAAGCCTAGGGGAGGGCCCGACTGGCCTTGCCCAGGGACCATCAGGAAAGGCTTAATAAACAAGGCTCTTCTGAGTGAGCTTCTAAGGGATGGGTAGGAGTTCGCCTGGCAGAGAAGGCAGTGAACAAAAGGGGAGGATTTCATCCCCCTTGAGCAGAGAGAGCAGGAACACAGGAATGGAGAAGAACCAGAGGGGTCCACCTGGTTGAGAACTGCATGATGAACGCCCTCGTTTCCAATCCCCGCTGACAAGTCGAGTTTGGGACCCATAGGAAAACAAGGGAAGACCTTTGGATTTCTCTTCCTTAGGGAAGACCTTTGGATTTCTCAGCTTGGGAAGAACCCAGGAGAGTGTGGGCATCAGTATATCCGCAGGCCTGAGCCAGCCCTGACTCTATCCTGTGGATCTTAGAAGGTCCCAGTGGAGAAGGGCTGTTCAGACATATGCCCCCTCTTTCCCTTCATACAGGTGAGGAAATGAAGAAAAGAAGCCCCTTCCTCAAGAACCAGGGGCAGGGTGCAGGAGGAACCCGAGCGTCCTGCCCACCCCGCCCTCTGCTCCCATAACGGGGTAAGGCTCACCCAATCCAGCTGGGGGAAAGCTCCAGACAAATTCAAGGTGATTGTAACAGTAGCATTTTGCAGGCAAATTATACTCCACGAGCTAATTAGGAAGGGATTGGGGCCCTTAGCCTTAATTAATATCTAGTCCCTAACAACTTAATCCTGGGTGAGATCATAGCAGGGATTGCCCCTGAATGCCGAAATTCTTTCCTCCAACAAATCACCTATATAAATACATATATTTTAATAGCAGCAATTATAAAGTTCTCTGCCAACTTATGGGGCTGTTTAACATTCCTGGATCGAGGCCACGGTTTTTTCTCCCCATCTCCTCCCTCCCCACAACCAAAGCCTAATGAATAGTAACGCTTTTGTGGCTCTGCGTTCCATTCAACCAGTATCTCCTACCCAGTGGGTCTTCGCAGGGAGTTAATAAGCAGTCTGGGAGGACTGCCTGAGGAGGTCCACGAACCTGATCGTTAACTGCGAGGCCTAATCAGCATCTGCTTCCCACCCAGAGTCCCCCACAGCTACGCGGCTCTGGTCCCTCCAGTAATGGATGGAAAATCGGCGATTTCCTGACAGTTAGCAACCAATTTTCCACCAATTAGAAGAGAGATGGTGGTCTCTGGAGGAAGCAGGATGGCTTCGCGGCACAGAACTGGAAGGAAGAGTGATGATTCTCGAAGCACCAGGGGACCCAAGCCTGGAACCAAACCCCTGGGCCTCCCAGTTCCGCTGTGGCTTGTGAGGGTGGGAGGCGGCATGAGGGGCGAGAGGCCGCAGTGCGGGTCGAGAGCGCTCCTCGCCTCGGCCCGCCCCGCCCCGCGGCCGGCCCTCCAGCCCTCGGGCCTTCTGCTAGCCCCCCCGCTGCGGCCGGTGCAGGACGGGTGAGAAGCCCCTCCGAGGCGGCTGATGGCGAGGCTTGACGACAGTGCAAACTGGGGTCGGACAGCTGTGCCTTAAGACCCCAGCTTTGGGAGCTACTGCGCAGACCGCGTCGCCGGGAGCCCAGCCCGTCAGGATGACCACAGACGTGCGGGTAGCCCTCTTGGCCAACATGCTGGGCGTGTCGCTCTTCCCGCTTGTCGTTCTCTGTCACTACGTGGCCGTCAACCATCCCAAGAAGCAGGAATGGAAGTGGCGCTTTCCCCGCCCCAGGGTTCCAGGACGTAGTCTGGGGCAAGATGGGGGCCACGGGGCCTTCCCTCTTCACTGCATCCCTCCACCCACCACAGCATACAAAGCAACTACACCTGGATTTCCCAAACAACTTTTATTTCCTCAAAGTCTTCCTTAACCCTATGGAATGAGAAGCTGCCACTGAGTAGGGCCCAGTATAGGG
Source organism: Canis lupus familiaris (assembly GCF_011100685.1). Classification (NCBI taxonomy): domain Eukaryota; kingdom Metazoa; phylum Chordata; class Mammalia; order Carnivora; family Canidae; genus Canis; species Canis lupus. The sequence goes on from NC_049236.1 coordinate 12,806,967, forward strand.
GCTTTCTTTTCTACTCCCTCCCCCCAATATAAAAATATAGACATATATATAAAAAAAAAAAAGACCCCAGATTTGTTGCTTTTTGGTCATGTGTGACCTTGGACAAAACATCTAAATTCTCTGGGCCTCAGTTTCCTCATTTGTAAAATGGGACTAGTCATAGCACCTACCTGATAAGCTCTGAGGATCAAAGGGAAAACGTGTGGCTAACATGCTTACGTCACACCTCATCGTGCTCAGCAAATGGGTGCTAGTATCACTCTTACTACTACTCTCAGGATAGACGATGCTTCTATTAATCCACACGTGGACCGAATGTGTGCAAGGCGTCGTGCTCCACACTGTGAGGAGCGCTACCCTGCGTCCTTAGCCGTGAGCTCGCCGGCCCGGCCCTCCACATCCCCCTGGGCTAGGGCCACAGTCCCCTTACAGTCCCCTCCCGCCCCCTGCAGCCACCAGCTCCCCCATGCCAGGGCCAACGCCATCTGTAAGATGCGGAGTTGACTGTGCCCATGTCACTGGCTCACTGGCTGCCTGCAAAGGCTCCTGTGTTTTTTTATCCCCCCTTAAGATTTTATTTATTTATTCACGAGAGACACAGAGAGAGAGGCAGAGACCCAGGCAGAGGGAGAAGCAGACTCCATGCAGGGAGCCCGACGTGGGACTCGATCCCGGGACCCTGGGATCATGCCCTGAGCCCAAGGCAGGTGCTCACCCCTGGGCCACCCAGGGATCCCAGGCTGCCGTGGCTTTTACGGCACCCACTCCCGGCCGCCTCTCACCTCCTCCCTGCAACCTCGTCCGTCCCTCCGCCACCACTGCCGGGCCCTGTTCCGCAGGCCCTGGGCCGGAGCTGCTCCGCGAGGGCCACAGCCCTTGGGCACCGGCCACCTCTCGGCTGGAGCGGGGATTCCGTGGCAGGAACAAAGCTTCACACGTAGTAGGCGCACAGAGTGTGGCTCTGCGCTGCCGCCGGCCCGGCCCAGCCCAGCCCAGCCACAAAGGGTGGGGAGTAACGCCCCTGCTGATGGGCTTGTGAGCCACGAAAGCCAGAGTCCCCCTCCAGAGTCCCCCTCCACATCATTTCAGCACACACTGCACTTGATTGTCCTCTAAGCTCTTGGGTAAGTGGCTGCTCACGTGGCAGCGACGCTGAATCGGGGATGTGTCCCCCTCGAGGAACTCAGGGTGCCAGGAGGGACAGGTGACCGAGGACTAGGCCCTGGGCGCCAGGGCTCCGCGGAGGAGCTCCTCGTGGGCCGTGTCACCGAGCATCTCACGCAGTCCTCATAAGCAGGGCGGGCGGTGAGCGTGTGACGTGCATACAGACTGGGCCCCTCTGGGAGTGCAGGGGGCGCTGCTGGTGATTAGACGAGGGCGCCGCGCAGGCTCGCCAGCACAGGTGCGTGGCCCCTCTATCTGGCGGGTACCTTAGTTCAGGAATGAGGCAGGGAGGCTTCGGGAGCTTAAGGACTGTGCGCCCACGTTCAGGGCTGTTGGGAGCAGGGGTGCGAACCAGGCCCTCTGACTCCTATCACGTGGGCACAAATAACTGAGAGTCGAGGTGAAACACAGCGTCTCCTAAGTGAGGAAGGAGACAGGCTGAGGATGAAGTGGGAAGAGAGGCAGCAGCCAGAGAAGGGCGGCGGGCACTCCGAGCAGATGGGGAGACGCGCGGGACGGACGCGGGATGGACGCGGGACGGACGTGGGATGAGCGAACAGGTGCAGCCGAGAGGGAGGGGGCGTTTGGAGACGAGCGAGGAGCCGGAGTCTAGGCTGGGGTGGGGAACGGGCCACAGACGCAGGGAGGATGATCGCAGAGGGTCGAGGATGCCAGGCTGCACAAATAGGGAAGAATGGATGGGCGCTGGGCCTCAGCCCCTGCCTCCTTCACACACCTGCTGCCCCCTCCTCACTCACGGGGCACGTTCACCCCAAGCCCACTACCCATCCGTGTTTCGGATACCCGTCCTTTTCCAAACATACCTTCCACCCACCTGCCTCTTCCAAAGCGGCTGGAAAGCCCTGGGCCTCGATCCTAATGAGAGAAGTGAAGGGGCTGCAGAGCCTCTTGCTCCCCTGCCTTGGGCTGGTGTCCTCGGAGTTCTCCATTTGGGCAGCATGGGGGGGTGACCTGGTCACAGTCACTTGGGAGAGCTGGGGCTCAAATCCTCTTCTCTCAGGCTTTACTTTCCTCAGATTCGCAGGACCCATCCCTGCTTTCTGCCCAGCTGAGCCTCTGGCTCCTCTTCCGTAGAAGCCAGCAACCACGACCCTCTTTCCCGGAAGTTCCTGTGGGAGGAGCAGGTGCTGTGTCCAGAGCTGCAGATTTGGCAACTCATGTGATCCCTGGGTTCCAAGCTCTGGAATTGGGAGGGAGCTTATCTCATGACCATACTGGGAGAGATTCCAGATGCTGCTTCTGACCCGCAGGCTCTGAACTAGGCAGGTGAGGATCTTGCTAGTGGAGAAGAAGCCTCACACCCACAAAGACCAGACTCGAAGAGCACCCAAGGGTGTCTCTGCCTCCAGCACCCTCTCCAGCCACACAGGCAGCTCAGCCTTGTGTCTAGGTCTACCTTCCTCCAGCCTCAGAGGCCCCTGGACCACAGCCTGCCCAGTCTCATCCACTCAGCTCCTAGTTGCCACAGGATCTAGGAGCCATCTAGAATTGCATCTAGAATTGCCATCCTAGCCTTGCCACAGGATGATGACAACACACGTGGCTGATAGTGACCTTGCTGGCTGCAGTATCACCCCTCAGAGCCCTGTCCACATCTCTGCCACAGGGATCATTCTACCAAATCTGATCGTGTCATCGATAGCTTTCCACCACCAAGACAAACATCTGAGCGTCTTACATAGAGCCTGTGGAGGCGCTCCAGCTCCACACCTTGCCCACCTCCCTCCAGTCCCTCACAATCACGGTCACTCACGCACCTTCATCCAACCACTTACACATTCATCAGATATGCATGGAAGGATGGAAGGCCTTCTTCATGCTAAGCCCTGTGCTGGAAGCTAAATCACTCCTAGAATGATTCCAACACTCAATTCCAACATGCGTGTGTTGGGGGCAAGGGCTAAGCGGGGGGTAGGGGGGTTCCCCACAGCACCAAGCGATTCTCCAACGCCAGCTGGGTATCCTACAGCTCAACTCAATTCTGATCTTATTCGCCTCATCGGAGGTAGCGTCCAATTCCATGGGTTAAGGGCCCAGTCCCAGAAGATAGCCTCCATTTCAGAGGCCAATCCCAAGTCCAGATCCTCTCTGTACTTCTGACCAACCCACTATAAATCAGAGGCTCCCATAACTCCCTCTTTGGGTTGGATTGATTTGCTAGGGCAACTCACAAAACTCAGGAAGCCCATTTACTCACTAGATTACTGGTTTATTACAAAAGCTATTAAAGGACACAAACCAACAGCCAGATGAAGGGATCTGTAGGGCAAGGTCTGGAACAGAAGAGCTTCATCCTCATGGAGTTTGGGACCCAGCATAGTGGCACATGGAAGAGTTCTGGTCCCCAACCTGGAAGCTCTCTGGAACTTATCCATTTGGGTTTTTATGGAGGCTTCATTTCATAGGAAGCATTGATGAAATCATTGGCCTTTGGCAGTTGATTCAATCTCCAGCCCCTCTCCTCTCCCTGGAAGTCAAGGAGCGGGACTGCAAGTTCCAACCCTCTAGTCTCTGTTGGTTCCCCTGGCAACCAGCCCCCTTCCTTAAGTGCAGTCCAAAAGTCACCTCATTAACATAAACCAGGTTGTGGTGGAAAGGGATTTGTTATGAATAACAAGACACCCATTCACTTTTATGGCCCTGAAGGGATTTCGGAAACTGAGGACAAGAGGCCAAATGTTATGATAAAAGATGCTCCCATTGCTCTTATCTTTCAGGAAATTCCAAAGGCTTTGAGAGCTGTGGATGAAGACCAAAATTACAAGAGAAATATATTTTGGCCATCTGAATGGCCAGATAGATATTTCTTACAGACCACCGTATCACGTTCCCTGTTCCCCAACACCACATGTTGCTGAGGCCTCCCCTCCCAGCCTCTCCTATCTGATGTGCTCTGGTTGATCCTCCAGCACCCAGAGCTGGATACCCCATCCCGTCCTCCTCCAGGCTCCTGTGGCGGCTCTTCGTTGGCTGTTGGGAGGTTTCCTGAATTTGACTGGAGCTGCTCAAGGACAAGGGTCGACTTTGAGTCAGTCCTGTGCCTCTCACGGCAAAAGAAACTTGTCTCCCTTCCCAGTTCCTATATTCCTGGGCCTACATTTTTTATGATTTCTCCACCCACTCCACCGCCCCCTTGCCTGCTGCTAGGCCTTAAGATGCCTGCGTGTGCCTTAGAAAAAGATACCCCTTCCTCTGGTTAGACACAGCTTCAAGGTGGGGTGTGTGTCTTGTGAGCAGGGCACTGGCTGGATCTTGGCCCCGCCTCGCCCCTTGGCTGGGCACCATGGTGCACAGCACACCCATACTGTCCTGTGCATCCCAACCCCCACCAAGATGCCTTGTAGGGTGACTGGGACAAACACCTTCCGCTCAATCACGCTAGCATCAGGGGCTCGCGGGTACTCCTCCAGCCGACTGTTTGCTTCCTCTAAAAGGAAACGGGGGTGGGAAAATTATGGGGACTGTGGATGTTCTGCAGATGGGAGGCACGGGAGACAGGAGCCTTCCCATCCCGCTGCCCCGCGGTCATTTCAGCGATGCTGGTCACGCGAGGGCGGGGCTGGTCTCCCACTGGAAGGACTTCAGCCACCCCATTTCCTCTCTTTCCCCTCTGTAGTCTTCCTGTTCTTACCTTCTGAGATCCAGCCTCAGAGGTCCCTCTCCAACCTTCTACACATCTGCACACACCAAGGCACACACACACGTGCACACACGCTCACACGCAAACACACTCCTATAATTATTCACAGAAATGGGCTCTAGGAAATGAGCCTCAGAGACTCTCACCTGCCAGAAAGAACGTGGTCTTGGACCAAGTTGATGGATAATCAAGGGTGACAGAAGTCTCACTGGGCCCTGCCGTGGTCAGGGCACCTGCGTCCGCTCTGGGATGGTAGTTAGTAGGTCTTGCTCGGACCAAGGCGGTGCACCTGGGCCGTGATGGAAAGCCTTGGTCTGAGAGAAGGCATCAGAGAGGAGCGGGCTTTGGTGGACCTGGATGTGCCCACCTCTCCCAGGAGGAGAAGCAGATACACTCTGGTGGCCCAGGGAGTAGGACCACCAGGGACAGATCTGTATTCAGTGTCGACTTCCCAGGAGCCAGACTTCAGGCAACGGACTTATGGTCCTGGGGATGGGGGAGCAAAGGCTAGAGGGCCTTTAAGACCTTAGGACGGGAGTATTACCTTGTTGCATAGTTCAGATGTCAATCAGATGCCACATTGCTAATTAGCGCCTGATTACATTACTACCTCAAGGCTGTTTTTCTCCAAGTCACTTGAAGATGCTAAGATTTTATTATGCCCTGACTCCAGAACCTGAGAAACTTAGATTTATAAAATTATCTGCGAGACAGCCATTTGTGTTCATTTCTCTCAAAGATGTGTTGAGCACGTGCTTTGTATCAGATAGGTAGGCACTTTATCTATATTATCTTGTTCAAGTCTCACAACGTTCCTGTAAATTATGGACTATTATTATCCTATATTTTAGGCAAGGAAACTGAGGCACAAGAGGTGAAGGACTTTCCCAGCCTCACACAAGTAGTCTATAGTGGTCCTATAATTGAAACTGAGAGTCCCTATTCTTAGCCACTGTCCTAGGCCGCCTCTCTGTGTCGTAAAAGGAATATACCCAGGAGGATAGAAGTGCCCTGGGCAGCCCAAGCTGAGTTATGGGTCCTTCTGAGATTCCTGCTCAGCCTGACTCCAGTGGCCCATCTGAGTCCCCGCCCTTGGGACGAGGGATCTGTGGCTCTCCTGTCCCCCCTCCCCACCTTTCCAGGGAGTGTTCCCTCCATGATCTCAGGTCTTGAATTCCCCAGGCAAAGCCAGCCACATTCTTTGGGCTGGGGTCCAAGTTTATTTAAGAAGAGGAAAATGTTATTATGGAAATTACAACAGCTTTACAAAACAGAGCGTCCCTGTATCAATCCAGGACCACAAGAATGCTCATCAACTTAATAGCTTCCTGTTGGGAGTCTTTCAAGCTACGCCTGAAGCTGGCAGGCATGGGGCACAGGAGTGAGTCCAAGCAGCTGGGTGACACTGCCAAGCCCTCACCCCCTGCCCTCAGGATGAGTGGCAGAGACCCTAGAGGGGACCGCAGGGGCCCCCTCCCTGTCTCCTCACGCCATCCAACCCTGAACAAGACATCAGCTTTAGGTTTCCCGTTCTTAAAAGTGGAGCTGTGGGTGGTGGTGATGGTGGTGGTGGTGGTGTGGTGGTGATGGAGTGTGTGTGTGTGTGTGTCTGCCGCTGAGGAGCAGGGAGGAGCCGGCTGGGGCTCCTCCTCCCGTCCACCCCATTCCATAACCTCAGCCTAACTCAAGCAGGAACACGGTTGCTCATCCATCCTCAGACCTTCTCCCCAGACCCAGCGTGGAGGGTCTGGATCTCTGCTCCGGGGCAGAGGGGGCCTTTAAGAAGGGGCCTGCTTTCTTTACCTCCTAAGGCTAAGGAGAGAGAAGGCCAGGCCTTAACTCTTTTTATCTCTCTCTCTCTCTCTCTCTTTTTTTTTTTAAAGGAAGAAAAGAAAACCATTAAAGTCAGATTCCTGAGGCTGGGAGCAGCCAGGAGTCTGGCGCGTGTCTCCTCCTGGATAATTATCTGGCATTTAGCACCCTCTTCCCAGCACTTGTAATTAGCAGGGAAATTAAGGTGCTGTCATCCTACCTCCCAGCTTCTCTCTGTTGTGCCCAGAGGCCTGGGGAGAGGCCCTGAGAAGGGAGGGGGCATCAGTGTAGCAAGAACGACTGCCGTTAGACACTGGGAAGGACTTTCAGCTGAGAAGGGACACTGGGCAGAAGAGTACTGGAGTACCTCTGGGGAGCGCTTGCTGTCACCTGCAGCCACAGACATCTGTCTTGTCTCCAAATTCCTGGACCGGTGCAGGCTGGCCTACGTCTCTCGCCCTGGGAGATGGCCTGGCTTTGATGACCCTGCCATGATCCAGTGGGGTGTCATCCACCAAAGTTTTCACAGAGAGAGGCTTCTTTGGGGTCCACCTGTGTGCTGAACTCTGACAACAGGGTCGAACCACCCAGAATTGCAAGTGCTCCCCACGGAAAAGAAAAGGCATTCGGGGAGTACAAACATAACACAAGCTCGAAAGTGACGAGCTGAGGGGGAGGGGAGCAGCTACACAATTTGGAGGAGCCCAGTGAAAAATGAAAATTATTGGGGTGCCTGGGTGGCTGCGTTGGTTAAGAGTCTGCCTTCAGCTCAGGTCAAGATCTCAGGGTCCTGGGGCCCAGCTTTGCATCTGGCTCCCTGCTCAGCTTCTCCCTCTCCCTCCTCCTGCTTGCTCTCTCTCTCTCAAATAAATAAATAAAATCTTTTTAAATATAGACATTATTGAAATTATGAATAACTTCAAGACAGCACTGGTCGAGAATTAAAGCAAGTGTGGGGCTCTTCTAAGCGCAGGGCCCCATGTGCCACACCGGCTGTATGCCCAGGGAGCTGGAGGGAGGCCAGTGTAGGTCTTGCCAATTAAGGAGAAACTCTTGGAAGAAGCTGCAGTTGAATTGGTCAGGCTCAAGAGGTCAATAGTGTTTAACAGGTCAAGTTTCTTTTGCTAATCCGGCCCATTTTCTCCTTCTTCAGGACCCCCGTCTGCCCCCTCCTCCAGGAAGCCTTCCCTACCTATCCCAGAGTGGGTTAGGTTAGGACCGTCTGGACCCTTTGAGACCCCATCACCACTGCCCCACCCAACCCTCTGCTTGTCCAGGACACCTGTCTCATTCCATTATAGATGGCCTGGTTGTGAACCTGCCTCTCCCACCAGCCACGGGCTCCCTAAGGACAAGGTCTGAGCCTTATTCCTGTCACCTTCTTAGTGTGCCATGGACACGGCAGGTGCCCAACAGTGGTTGGCTGAATGAATGATTGAATGAGCACACCCAGAGGTAGCAGCTTGGGCCGAGGCCTCCCTTACTGTGCTTAGGCTACATGGGGATGAGTCTTCACCAGCCAGGCCGAGAGGTTCGATTGGGATTTGATCAGAAGGGCCTATGTGTCAAGTCAGGGTCAGGTGCTCTCTAGGAAGCTGCGAGCTTTTACAGTGTCTGGCCGCTCTCTACAGGTTGGCTGGGAGTGGATGACGGGGGCGGGGGGCAAGAAGCTTGGCAGGGGGGCTGCCAGAAAGCTGTAACCATGATCCATGCAAAAGGTTAGGGTGGCCGGGACCAGACCCTCGCCACAGGAATGCGGAGAGAGGAAGAGCCGGTTGTGAGCGTCGAAGCCTCAGCCACCCTGTGGCAGCACCATCGGGTCACCAGCCAGCTATTCCAATTATTCATAGAAATCAATCTCAGTCCGTGGAGGCTCAGATAAAACCAGTGTACAGTAATGGATGGGGAGCTTAGGGAGAGGAGATAAGAGGAGGCCCACAGCGCGGTGGTCGGGTGGGGCTTTGCAGGCAGGAGAGGAGTCATCAGAGGTTATCAAAACATCCCTCAAATAGCAAAGGCTCCAAGGCCGTCTGCCCGGCTGTGATTGTGGAGGGACACACAGGCTCATCCCCTGCCTGGGAGACACAGGCCTAGTGGCCCTTCGACATTTTCCCCAAAGCAGGAGCGAACAGATCAGTCTTGCTGCCCTGAGACTCACGTTGGAGGTCCAGTGCCTTCTGTTGAGGGGTGGGGAGCAAGGGGTAAGGGCACGGAGCAGGGGGGTGCCTCGAGGCCCCTTTCTGCCCTGACTTTGTGGGATCCCAAGTCTATGAGTCACCAAGTGGCACTTTGCCCGTTGGGTGAGGAAAAGGGTGGTCCGTGCCCCAGCACTGGGTGGGTGGGAGGGGGACAGAGCTGCTCTGAGCGAGGCCAGAAAGGCTGTTTGTCCGGGAGCCTCAAACCACTGCACATATGCTGGGAAGGGCCCCACTGAGCATCCCCTTCCTGGGACAGGAGAGGAAATGTGGGTGGGCACGGGGTTTTCCTCAGGGGGAAGAGAAAGAGAGCAAGAGGCACTGGGGCTCCCCAGAGCAGGGAGAGACCAGGAGAGGGAGGCCGGGGCACCCACAGCAGCCATCAGAGGGTGAATTCGAGAGTAACGCTGAAAATCAGTAAGCGGTAAAACACGGCACCTGCCGCTGTGCTGGGCCCTGCCTTAGGGGCTTTATCTGAACTAACCTGGGGCATCCTCACAACCCTCATTTTATAGAAGAGGGAACCAAGACACTGAATGGAAGTGAAGCTTCCCAAAGTTGGGGCCCCTGGGTGGCTCAGTGGTTGAGCATCTGCCTTCAGTTCAGGGTGTGATCCCGGGGTCCTGGGATCGAGTCCCACATTGGGCTCCCTGTGGGAAGCCTGCTTCTCCCTCTGTCTCTGTCTCTGTCTCTCTCTGTCTCTCATGAATAAATAAAAATAAAATCTAAGAAAAAAAAGTTTTCCAAAGTTACAGAAGCTGGAGCGGAGCATGGGAACCCGGGCAGCCCGGCTCCATTTCATCAATACCTTGACATGCTGGTTGGCTGGCAAAGGGCTCGCCGACTCCACTCAGCCCCCAGGAGAGGTTAGCACCCCCATTCTACAGAGGGAGAAGCTGAGGCTCAAAGAAGTGATTTGCTCACCATCCCATTTTGAGAAAGTAGTCAAGCTGGCCCCCGGAATGCTTACCCATCTTGGGTCTCCCATTCCCCGGGCTTTACTGGTCCGGGGTTGTGCGGGTGAACTCATAGGAAAGAGGGATGGGGCATCTCCAGGGAGGGCAGGACCTGAGGAGCCCGGCCCTCCCGGCCTCCCCAGACAGCGGGCGGAGGGAGCCGGAGGAGGGCCCAAGAGGCCCCATCTGCCCACACTCAGGGCTGGGAGGAGATAGCACCTTTTATCTCTGCGGGGCGTTCAAGGGTTTATTCCCACCCGGGAAGCAGGGAGCCTGGTGCCCATTCCTGGAGGGTGTCCGGTGACAGGACAGATGGGCAGCACTTCCTTCCCTCCCGCCCCGACACCCGGTGCCCTCCACACCCCGCCAATACCAGAGGCCGGCGCAGACGGACACTGGGTCTAGTGGAAAGTCCCCAGCTCTGAGCCCAAGGCCGCAGCTCTGAGTGGGGTGCACTGGGGTGGGGTGGGGGGGGGCTGTGGGCCTGCCTGCACCACCTCCTGACCACGGTGAAGAGCTGAATTATTAATCCTACCTTGGGGGATGGATTCAGGGCTAAAACAGGGAATATCCTGTATTTCGGTCGCCTGGGTTAGGGTTACCACATGAATTGGACTGTGGTCCATGAAACAAAATCCAGTACCCCATCCCAAAGTCAGAGAGAAGGAGCTCACCCCTCCCCGGGACTCCCCGGGACTCTCCTGCACTCCCCACACCCTGCGGGGGCGGGGGGGGCACCCTTAGCCTGGCACTCGGGGTCCAGAGGCTGGTGGCTACCTGACAGGCCTCACTGGCTGCCTCCAGCCCTCCCCAGGTGACTCATGCCTCCTGAACAAAGCAGGCCCTATCTTGGTCTCCCGGCACATCCTTCAAGGCCGGATCATCAGCCGCCTCCTCCCTGCAGCCGCCCCCGAGGCCCTGAGGGAGGGTGAATCACTGCTCTGCTCCCGGGACTCTGAGCTCATTCGCTCTGTGTCTGTGTCGCGCGCGTATAGATCTGGGTTTCTGCGTCCCCACGGGCCGTGGGCTCCTGCAGGGCAGCACTGGGGATCCCCATCGTCTTGTAAAATGCCTGGCACAAAATTCGTGCTCAGTAGATGTCGTTTAGCCGATCCATTAACTCATCGCACAGAATATTCTAGATTCGGAGGTCTCAGAGCTAGCCGAGACTCAAAGGTCACCTAGTCCGAAGGTCTCATGTTCTAGACGAGAGGCCTGGGCCCGGGGTGGGTGGGACGGGCGCTGGAAAAGGGGAAGCCCAAGGTCGCCGAGCAAGATAGGGAGGGACAGCTGTCCACAGCGGGACGAAGGCAAGGGCTGGCAGTCTTCGTCTCACAGTCGGATACACAGAGACCTGTCCGTGGCTCTCTGTTCCCCTCCGGATGCGGTTCAAATGCGTTATCCCGACTCCCTCCATCCCCTTGTGGTGTGGTCCAGGCCAACCGTTACTTCCAGACGCTTCCGCTCGGGTCACATGTGTACCGCGGGACCTGGAGCGGGGCCTTCTCTCGCTCCCGGGCCTTGGTGGCTGTGCTGGAACCCCGCTCCCTTGCACGGGGCGCCCCTTTGCCTGCCAAATCCTGGGGGCCTCGGGGTGTAAGTGTAGGCATCACATCCTCAGGGCAGGCCCCTTTCCCCCTCCCTTAGCCCCCTGCGATCCCATCTGTGACATGAGCCCGCAACCCTCTGTCTACAGGTCTCTCTCCAGAGACTGACAATCTTGTACCCCCAGTGGGAATAATATATGAATGAATGAATGAATGAGTGAGTGAATGAATGAATGAAGTGTAAAGATTTGAACTGTGAGCCTCAGGCAGAAACACTATTGATCCCAGATTGACTCCAGGACCCGGGGCGGAAAAGGACTGAGTAGAGGGAGGGCAGGGGAAGGGTGGGCTCCGGGAGGCTGGGCTGGGTGGGGAGCGGCGCCTTCCCCACACCCCAGGGAAACAATACCCACTTTATTGACCTCTGCCTTCTTTCTTTTTCTTTGGTCCTGTGACCTTTATTATTCATGGCAACCCTGTGAATCACTGGGGGAGACTGGGACAAAGAAAGCCCTTGGAAACAACCAGTCAGCCCCAGCCGGAGCCCCGGCTGCCTGCTCCCTGCTCCGGAAGGGCATCTGGACTCTGCGAGGACAGCTGCCCAAGGCTCCGCTCCTTCAGGCGACACAGGAGAGTTTAGGGAGAGGAAGACAGGAGGGGGGAGGGGGAGCTGCGGTGAGACCTGCAGGGCCGGGGTCTCAGCTGTTCAGCTGGAGCCCTGTCCCTGTGTCCACACTGCCCGGACCCAGTCCCCACCCTGACACTTACAGTCTGCGGGCGCCGGGCCCAGAGACACTCGGAGGTCAGTGTGAGCAGGGGTGTGACACGGGGGCCACCGGGAGGGCTCCTCCCAGCGAGTCTGTCCGGGAGGCTCCCCTGGGGCCCTGACGATTCAGCTGCAGTGTGGGCGGCAGGTGGGACTCCCTTTCCTTCCTTCCTTCCTTTCTCTTTCTCTTCTCTCTTTCCTTCTTCCATTCTTTCTTTTTATCTTTTCTTCTCTCCCTCTCTTCTTTCTTTCTTTCTTTCTTTCTTTCTTTCTTTCTTTCTTTCTTTCTTTCTTTCTTTCTTTCTTTCTTTCTTTCTTTCTTTCTTTCTTCTTTCTTTTCTCTCATTCTCCCCCCTCTCCCCCCGCCTCGTCCCTCATTCCCTTTCTTTCTTTTTCCCAGTTTCCAAAGGCTTTATTGGCAAATAGATACTAGATACTAGAAAACAGAGGTTGATTGTCTGGCTTCACATCCATAGAATGAAGAGCTGTGCAGGCGACATGTCAAGAGGTCCCAGAGGGAACCGCTACCTTGTCACCCCATTATTCATAGATCTGGTCCAAAGTACAAGACTTGTAATCACCAGTTCTTTGGGCTTTAGCTGTAGGCCGATTTCTTTTCATCAGGTTTTACTGAGTCGCCACTAGGAATGATGCTCTTCCAGCGCGAGCGCTGAAGTCCCCGTGAGTGGTGGCCAGCTTAGGGCCCACTGGACTGGTCTCCCCAGGCCCCTGTCTGGGCATCTTCAGCCCTTCCCAGACCACGGCCACAACGCGCCCTCATTCATATATGTCTGAAGCCCCAGACAGAGTGGACGGTCTTTCAGGTCAATGCAGGGCTGCTTCAGGTGCTCCTCAGAGGCCTAAGGAACTGTGTGGCCACAGGAGGAATCCTTTCTGCTCCAAGTGCTCGATGACCTAAGCCACTAGGCTGTGCTGCAGGCCCTCCGGCTTGTTGGCAGTGGCCGTGTGCTCTGCGTTGGCCACTGCCCTAGACGCTGCTGGGGCTGAGCGGTGCGCGTGCTGCTGGGCCAGGGCCGAAGGCTGGTTGTTTCTTATTCCCTGCTCCGTCTGGGTGCCCGGCACAAAGCCTGGCATAGGTAGTTGCCCACAGTGTGTTTGCTAATAAATAAAGGGATCTTTGGCGACCTTAGACGGGAAAATTTTTGGAATGTTTGGGCTAATCTCAGTAAGACTCCGAGAGAGCCACCCTTTTCCAAATCCGCCCATGGAGTCTGCCCAGCAAGAGGAAGGCAGACAGGAGTGGGCTCCATACCCCAATCTCATCTCAAGGGCAAAACTTTCTTCCCTGACACCAGCCAGAGCACAGAGATGCAGAAAGATGCTCCCCATTCTTCACCAGGCAGGCCCACACGGAGGCCACACTGCCCCATGGTTCCTGCCATCCTGGGTCTTCACAGGCAGGGGAGGCCAGGCCCTGCGTGGCTGGGCCACTACAAGCGGGATGCTGAGAGCCTGCTGCACTTTCTCCACCCTCCACGGGAGGGTCTGGGGTGCTCCTCCCCCCTCTGCTGCAGCCAGACAGAGCCCCAACCGGGCCTGGAGCCAGAGAGATAAGAAGACCCAGTCATTCTCAACTTGCCACAAACTTGACACTCAGTTCCAATTGCAGAAAAAACAAATCACCTTCCACTCTTGAGATACCAGGAAATCACAGTGGCTCAGAGCAATCGGGAGCCTAAGAGAGCCCTCAGTTTGACCTCCCTGTCCTTGGCTCTGCACCCATTGTGCAAGTGGGGGAACTGAGGCACCGAGACAGGCCGGGACCTGACGAGGCCCACACTACAAGCCAGTAAGGGAGCTGGGGCTAAAAATCCAGGTCTCCTGCCTTCTGGCTTCATACCCTTTCCAACCCCCACATTGAATAAATACCTGAGAATTCACGTCCACACCCCCAAGGAGCTTTTGTGATCTCACTCTGCTAGCACACCTCCTATGATGGGGAGTTCAGCACCTCTAAGTGCTCAGCGTTAGAAAGGGCTTCTCTACCCATAGTCTGACCCTGACTCACTATCCTCTGGGACCTTGTCTGGGAACTCACAGGGCTTGGAGAGATTAATATGGAAGGAAAAACACAGAAAATACTGTATTACTTGGAATTCTCTGGGGGAGGAGAAAAGCAGACTGGCCACCATCTTCCTAGAAGAAAAGGCATGGATTGGGGTCGGGTTACCCTCTCAACCATGTTTTCCAGAAGGCTGGGAGGGGCACAGGTCAGGAGCTCAGAGTTTGGATGGTGGGTATTTGGTTCTATGGGGCAACTTGTAAAAGTCGGCAAACCTGGTCATCCTCCCCTGGGACACCCTCCAATGGTTGGTAAAGTGACGTGACACGCAAAATTCCCAGGGCAGTTACATTTTTATAGAAAACGGAGAGAGCAAAGTTTTGTGTGTTGGACTGGTGGTTTGACATCTCCCAAGCAGGGACGGAGAAGCATGGCTAACCACAGTGGGACAGCGGAGCCGTCCGGGGTTGGGGTAGCCCAGTCTCCTGGGAGCGTGGGAGTCCCAGCGCGCAGATGGATACCATACCAGGATTATCTGGGCCACTTCTTCATCTCTTTATTCCTTCGTGGGACGGGTATTTATTGACTGCTGACAATGTGCATTAGGCCCTGGAGATGCTGTTATGAACAGACCCAGCCTGTTATCTCAGATGCTCCGCCCTATATTTTTAGTTCCTATCTCTTATATGGGCGTTCCACCTCCCCAGGGAGTTCGCACATGCCTCCAGGCCCAGGCTCAGGCCTGCAGCCTCTCCATCACACGCCCAGAGCCTGTGTGGATCCGCTAAGGGATCCACAGGTAGGTGCGCTTTTATCAGCCACATTCCCTGCTCCCTCACTGAATCGGGGAAACATAGCAATGGCTCAGTTCTCGGAGGCCCCCAGTCCTGGAGCTGAATCGGGCCGGCCCAGAGGGGCTGATAGACCTGAGGTCATCGAGTCTATGACTCGGCCTCCAGGCCTCCAGGCCAGGCTAGAACCCAGGCTTGGTCGATAAAGAGTGGAAAGGAAAGAGGAAGAACAAAAGTCTGGGAGTCAGGACACCTGGGCTGGAGCTGGACTTTGCCACTACCCCCCTGTGTGGTGAGAACAGTGGTAATGTCCTTTGATAGCGACTTGATTGAAAGCCCTCTTCCCCTTTGATCCTCTCAAAAACCTATGGGTTGGGCATGGGGGACGGGATTCGATTATCCCATTTCACAGAGGGTGACACTGAGGCTCTGAGAAGTCATGCAGCTTGCCCGAGCCAGTGAGTGGAGGCCCCAGGGCTCGAGGCCAGGTCCTCTGGTCCCCACGGCCTGTGCCTCTCCTCCACAGCTCCAGCCTCTGGGCGCTGTGTCAAGTCCAGCCGATGGGGGAGCCACAGCTGAGCTGACTCCTGAACTGGTGGCTTGAGCCTCCCCATCCCCCCCCCTGAGTCTGCCAGCCCCTCTGCCCCCTGCACCCCGGCCAGTGACCCAGGGGAGAGCAAGGAGGTGGGCCTGAAGCTGGAGAGTGAGCAGTGGAGATAGAGCAGAGGCAAGTCGGTGAGGTCTCAGAGCATCCATCACGGGGGCTAGTCCTCCCCGGCCACTGTCTGGTCTACCCGGGGAACCAAGCTCCCACCCAAAGTCGGGCCCCCGACGATCTGTCAGTGGCTCCCCTGGGTGAGTTCCTTCCCAGGCTCCCACAGCCCGGAGGCTGCTGGGACCCAAGCAAATGGGCCCTGTGTAGCCAGGCTCTGGCAGGGAGGAGAAGCAGCCACTTAGACGCCAACAACAGCCGGGTCCACGTCTGAGGAATCAGCTAGATCCGCCTCCTGCTTTTTTGGACAGATTCTCTGCGGCCTTTTCTCAACCCTAAATTCTTTAAGCTCGTTTCCAAAGCTTTCCTGGGTTTCACTGGGTTTATGAGCTGTGACTTCTTGTCAGGCGTGTCTCCCTGCCCTGGCCTCCGTGCTCACCTCAGCGTGAGTCAGGAGCTCACGGCCTCACCTCCCGGGTTGGACCGGTTGGCTGGACTCTGTGGCCACCACACATCCTGCCCTGTTACATCCTGTTGGCCCCCAAGTCCCTGGAACCAGGAAGAGAGGAGGAAGGGAGAGACCCCGGCCAGCAGGGTGTGGTCATGCCGCCAGGGTGGAATCCAGAGAGAGGGGTCACGGTCCCAGCACACGGCACAAGTGAGGCGGGAGACTGCTGTGCCATGCTTGTCATCGGCTTCGTCGCAGCACATGTTCACCGATTCCTGTTCCATCCCAGACCTGCGCTGGGCCCCTGGTCGCCGACAGCCATCAGATCCGGTCCAGCTCCCAAAGGCTGTTTTCTCCACTGGTGGAGACAACGGTTCTGTAAACAAATAATAAAGAACCAAGTGACAATTGCTCCGGGAGGGGCTGAGGGGGCCCAGGGGAGAAGGAAGGCCTGGGGAAGAGGCAAATTAGTGTCGTGGAAGGAACTTGAACCCTGGACTCGGAGCTGAACTCAGACTCATCCTGCTGCTGTTCACTGACTTCTCTGAGTCCCGGTGTGTCATCTCTGAACTGCGGTGACGCTAGTCCTCTTTGCACAGCATTGCTCCAAGGGCTGGACAGGAAGGTGCTCAGGACATCACCTTACGGGAGGCCGCGTGGAAGCCAGGATGGCTTTACGGAGGAGGGCGAGTGGAAGCTGCCCAACTCGTTGCTCAGGAAGCAGGAGGACCACTAGGAATGACCACTAGGAATGTCAGCTAGAGGGACGCTAGAGTCGATACGGGCAACACCTCTTCTCCGAGGCCGCCCCTGTGCCCACTTCCTGGGTGGCACCATCCTCATCCGTCTGCACCTGCTGCGAGGCCCTCGGCTGTTGGAGGGCCTGGGCCCACGTCGTCCCCCGTGGGCTCCACAGGGCCTGCTGCCAACTACACTCTCAGGGGGTAGGTGTATGAATGAGTGGCTCTGCAGAGCGAAAAACAAGAGAAAGGGCGTAGCAGGAGAAGAAATGGAAGGGAACTGAGATTTTTAACCTCTGCTGTGTCAGGCACCTGGCCGGTTGCTTATGTGTCCGGGCAGGTCAGTGCCCTAGACTGCTGTGTGTGTTATTTGTCCACTTACAGATAAGGAGATGGAGGCTCGTAGAGGCCCCGAGACTTGCTAGAGATAAGGCCGCTGAAAAGTCGTGCCCCCCAAAACTCGGTCCCATCGATGGATCCGCAGGACACTTTTCGGCCTCCTGGGCTACTTCCAATTGGCATAAGGATACTTGGCCAGAGCCTCAGGACGCAGAGGGCAGCATCTCCCCACCCACGCTCTCCCCTCACCCCAGCTGTGCAAACAGATGCCGGCTGGGAGGCTCCGACAAGGGCCAGGAGGAGGGTCTAGCAGGTCTGACAGGTCAGGGTGAGCGGGGCTTTCCTGAGAAGAGCTCACACCCCTGAGGTGGCCTAGAGTACACCCTTGTGCAGGCTTGCTCGGGCCAGGGGCTGAGAGCCTGGCTTGCTGACCACAGGTGCGTCATCTCAGATCTCAGCAGGCAGCTTGACTCTAAAAATAACCCCACCCACCGCGGGGCTCCAGGGCATCAGGACGCCACCCTGGTCAGCCCTGCACTGACTGAGCTCAGTGCAAATGCACGGGTCTCGCAGCAGGTCCAGGTGTGCGTGCCCTCCAAGGTCACCCGCCTCTGCTGTCCCCGCTTGCCGCTGGGGATCATCTGAGGTCACCCCACCCCGCCCCTGGGGACCACCTGAGGGACAGGATACTCAGAAACCAGCCGACATCCTTGCTCCCCCGGCCTGGCTGCGCCCTTTCTCTTTATCCCCTCTGCTCCAGAGCCTTACCTTTCAGGAGCTAGCTTCGCCCGCCCCTTCTCTCCCTCCAAGGCCCACACAATGCCAGATGCTGTCATCCTAAGGGTCCTGTCACCAGGTCTGCAGAAATCCTTGGCAGGGAGTGCATGCTAAAGGAAAGGCCTCCCTGCAGAGAGCATGGTGCAGCGTCCTCACTGTCTGACACCACGTCAGAACCTCCCAGCCTGACAGTGCAGAGCGCGAGTCCCCCGAGTTGAGGCATTCTGTTTCTGGAGGACCAGATGACCCACTTGTAGGGGGAAATGGGCACTAAGACCAGCACAGGCTGTGCATACACCCGGCCGTGGGAGGCACATGCGCTTCCCATCGGCACTTGGCCGACACAGGCTTGCACACGCCACCCAGAGAGCTGGGGACCCACCCGCCCCAGGGCTGACACCAGCAGAAAGGGAAGCAGAACCTTGTCAAGGGGGTCCCTGCCACACCTCCCCTCCCCCCCCCCCGCAGGCTTCCTGCAAACTCTCCCCCTTGAGAGTAGCTGCAGGAGTCAGGAACGCAGTGTCTGTAGGAGGGAACTTCCCAGCTCAAGAAAACACGCCCCATCTTTCCCTCGGGTGAGGGGCAGCCAGGCAGCCAGGCCCCCGTGGACCCTGGAACTCCACAGACCTCTGCTGCTCACCTACTACGCGCTAGCCTCGTGGGATGGGAGATGGGGTAGCAGAGGAACCACAGGGTCTGGAAACACAGGCCTTGTCACCTCATTACTCATGTCACACCAAAGTTCAACAACAAACATTTCTCTCACACCGACTGTGTGTTGGCCCCCGTTCACGTGAGTTATTTTATCTAGCTCACTTCTCTGTCTTATAGACGTAAGAGCTGGGATCCAGTGAACATGTCATTTGTCCCCGGTGCGCAGCCACTGCTGGCACTCGCTCATCTGTAAAGCTGGCTCATGGCGGGATCCACCTCACCGGGTTGTGGGAGGATGAACTGATTCATGTAAAGCTCTTAGAACAGTCCCCGGCACAAAGCAAGTGGTCAGTACACATTAGCTGAAATTTCCGTCCTTGTCATAGATTCTGTTCGGAGGAACAGTAGAAACCGAATTCACACAACTCCACCCTCTCTCTCTCTCTCACACACACACACACCCATTGCCGCTTCTTTTGCATTTTGTTGGTTTATATGCAGCTGCACAGATAGCTACGGGGTGTCAGCCGGACCCCAGGAGCACTGGGGAGGATGAGCAGCTCTGGGTGTGGTGTTCAAAACCCCCATGACTGGCCCAGTCTCCCTTCCCAACCTTGTGCTGAACAATAATTGCTTCTCCACTGAGCTGGCCCCTGCTTCCAGGTCTTTGTTCGGACTTAAGACCTTCCATCTCTGTTCTGACGGGGTCTGGACTTTGAGCAGTTGCATCTCGGGGCCTTCTGCTGATGTAAATCTTAAGACCCACAGGATTTAGGAAAGATCTGCCGACTTTCAAGTCAGAGCTATGGCATCAAATCCCAGCTCTGCCGCTTTGTCTGTGTGGCCACGAGTGAGCTACTCAACCTCCCTGAACCCAAGTGTTCTCACATGAGTAGTATGTGGAATAACCTCACATGGATCGGATTAAATAAAAGACCATAGAGAGTTCTCTTCCCCTTCAAGTTTTCAATTCACACACACACACACACACCCTATTAAGAGATCCAGTTTTCTCAATTTTCAATTTTTTCCATAAGCTTTTCATGAACTTTTAGGCCCGCTCCATCTTAACATGCTGAAATCCAATTTGTAAGGCACAAATTTAACACCAGCCAACATATTTGATCATTTTGAATTTTGTCTTAAGGTGGTTCACAACATGCTCAGAGCATCTCTGACCCCCAAGGAGTGACACCCGAACCCCACTGAGCAATCTTGTCTTCGGCCTGTGGCCACCACCCCCTGCATCTCTCAAGGCTCATCCCCAAGTTGAATTGTAACTGCGATGTCACTGCCTGTGTGTTGTGAGCTCCTTGGCGATGGAGGCCAGATCTGACTCACTGCACAGGGTCTAAGGAAGCATCCAATACGTCTTTGAATGGACCACCATCCATCCCGCCAGCCATGCAAGCATCCGCTCATCACATGACTGAAGGACTCTGTTGCAGGGAACCCCCCCCTTCCAAAGTGAGAGCCCCCACCTTCTGGGTCTTCTTGCATTCTCCTGGGATCCTTCCAGTCAGGTCTGTCACTCTCATGGGATCCTCTGCCTTCCCAATTTTGGTTTCCAGTGTAGCCTCTTTCATTCCCATCCAAGCAGGGCCTCACACCTTCCTGCAGGTGGAAGTCGGGACTGGCACCTAGGAAGAAACAATGTCCTGTGGTCCACAGCTGGAAGCCTTTAAGGACATCTGGATGGACCATCAGTTGCTCTCTCAGCCTTTCAAGTCCCAGGGTGCCAAATCTGAGCCTAGGCAGATAAGGAAGCTAGACCGTCATGTGCACATTTGGTGTGTGTGTGGGGGAGGCCATGGGAGGGGAGGGCCAGATCTCACTTAGGCCAGAAAGCCCTTCTTATCTACAAGTCCTTTGAAGTGAGGGAGGTCCGGGGGACTGGCCGCCAGAGGGGAGCCTTGTCTCCACCCCTGAATCCCCATCACCCCTCCACTGGAGAGGCCGGGGGCCAGTCCTGGAGCAGTTCTGGGACCTCAGAAACTCACGAGTCACTTTACTCAGCAAGCGCTTCGGAACTAGTGAGCGCCAGGCTCTGTACTAATGGCTAAGAGGCAAAGACGAATCAGACTCACATGCTTATTCATCACAAATGCTCTCGAACTGCTCCTCACCCAAGAAGGGATGCAGACATGGAACTAGAGCCAGGGCACGGAAGTGCTCACAATCTTAGGACCTGCTCTGGAATTTGGGGCCTGTTTGATGCCTAAACACCCTCTACAGTGTCCAAGCATGCATCAGGCCTTCAGGACCCTGAGTACACACCTCCCAAGATGAGGGACCCCATTCTCTCTTCCTCCCCCACCACCCCCTGCGCCCGGCCCCTGCTAGAACACAGGACCCAAAGCTTGTGGATCGTGCTGCCTCCCTCAGAGTTGGAACAAGCTACCCGCTGTGTTGCTCCCCCTGACGCCTGGGGCTGCCGAACTTCTCCAGCTGCACCTGCCCCAGGGCAGCCCTGAAGAGAATGGGGGGTGGGGGGCAAAGTCAGGTTTCCACAAGGCTCAGCTGCTGAAGATGTTTTGCTGCAGAAAGGCCACTCTAGCAGCAGTGGGCAGGAGGCATGAGCCCAGGACCCAGGAACACCGGGTGAGATGATTCACCTGAGTCAGGCAGCAGCCCGGCTGGGACCAACCAGAAGGCCCCTGGAAGGAGACTCAGCGGGGGTCCTGCTGGGCTTGGGAGAGAAGCCACTGCCTTAGAGAGCTGGCTTGATGGTGCTCCCTGGCTAATGAGGGAGCCTTAAGCCCTCACTGCGGCTAACACGGGAGATAAGGCCAGTGAAAATGAGCAAACAGAACTCAGGAGCAGCTCTGAGCTCCCGGCTCGCAGCCCCTTCCCCGCTCTGGCCAGATGTGCAACCCTTCCTCTATTCCCTCTCCCTAAAGCGCGTGTTCTCAGGCTGCTGACACCCTGCCCTGGTAGCTGGATGACAAGGGTGGCCTCTGGGTCATCTCTGTCCCATCCCAGCCCCACCCCTCCCCGGGCTTAGCTGAGGACCTGCAAGTGGCAAAGGCCCGGGAAATGTGCACTGAATAAAACATGCACTGGCTTATGCTGGTTGTAACTGGTGCAGAAACTGTGTGTCTAAGGAGTAAGGGTCAGCCAACTTTAGAGTCAGGAGACCCAGGCCTTAGCCCCGGCTGTGCCACTGACTCACTTTGCTCAAGACTGACCTTGAGCAGGCCTCTCTTCTTCCATGGGACTCAGTTCCAACACGCAGGAGAATCAGTAAGACAACTCTGAGGGCTCCTAAGCCAGAAAATGCCCCGTAATGGTCCAGGGGACCCCCTGCTGCATTGGTTTGGCACATTTTATGTCCCTATCTGGGACGCCTGAGAAGACCCCCCATCTCCTTTCTCCTAGCTCACCTCCATCCCCCCCCCAGGCCATTTCCTAGCCCTGGGAACCAAAGGAGGAATGTGTCCCACTGTAAGCTTGGCCAAATCAAGCCAAGTCACCTTTGCTATTTAAAACCTCTCTGCAGAAGCAGTCTGGTGAAGCTGGGAGGAGAAGCAAATCCCTGCTCATTTAGGAGTCCACTTTGCGGTGGCTCTAAATTCCCTGGGATTAAGAGACCTCCAGCACCAGCTTCCCACTGCCCTTTTCTCTAAATTCTCCCCTGAGGCCACTTGGCCGACTGGAATGTTTGGCCCACCCCCTCGGTGGCCAGGCAGGATAAGCGCCCTCCCTGGGGACACTCTACTGGCCATCCGTGTTTCCCAGAACTAATCCACATTGACAATCCCTGGCCCAGGCGTTTCCAAGAGGCCTGAGTGCTGCAGCACAGCAGTCCCAGATCCTCCAGGGATCAGGAGTAGCTGGGGATGATGTGGGCCCAAGCTACAGCCCCCTGAGGATGGACAGGGGGCTCTAGTATCGTGGGCTCTGGTGTCCCAGCATATTCAATCCACAGGACACCCTCAGGATACTGTGTCATGCACTCCCATTGTACAGACAGAAAACCAAGGCCCCCAGAAGGCATGGCACTTACCCAGAGTCATGCCATCTGTTTGCGGCTAGGGGACGGCGCAGATCCAACTCTCAGTTCTTTATTTATCCTACGACCTTCTGTTTTGTTTTGTTTTTTTTAAACTATCTCCCAAGTCCCAAGGCTAGTACTTGGGGTAGTGAGATAAGTGTGTGTTCACTTAGCAAACATTTATATAAAACTGACTATGTGCCAGCCACCGTTTGAAGCACTTTATAACTATGATCTCATTTAATCTTCCCTAAAAGTAGGTTTTATTATCCCCAGTTTACAGAGGAGAAGGTTGGAACTCCAGGAGACGGAGTAGCTGTGCTGCAGTCACACAGCCAATGAATGTGATGAATCTAGGTTTGAACCCAGGTCTGTCCTGTGTTCCTTCCTCCACGCCGGGCTGCTGTCTTGGAAGCAAGACAGGTTAAGCCGAGACACAGGGCAGGCCGGCAGTGCGGGGTGCGGGGTGCGGGGTGCGGGGCGCAGGCCACGGGCCAGACGCAGCAGGCTGGCAGGCTCCGAGGGCGGCAGGCGCTCGCACAGCTGGGGAGGTGGCCGCGGCCACAAGCCTGCCCCAGCAGCCTCACCCCCCGCCCCAGTGTGGCCCTGACACACACCTCCGGGGAACCCCAGTTGCTTTGCATTCAACCCAAATTGTGCACCGCCACCCTGCCCACCAGCCCCAGGGTCGGGCTTTGTGGCCGCAGCCCAGCCATCACCTGCGTGGGCCACTGCCAGTCAGGTGTGCGCCTCAGCCATTCGGTCAGGGCTGCTGCTCCCGGGGTTGGGACTCCTGAGAATGGAATAATGGCAGGCCTTGCCAGCCCCGGAGGTAACACGCACCAGCTGCTGCTGCGGCCCCCACCGGTTCTGCAAGATCACGCCAAGGGCAGCCTGCAGGTCATATGTCTAGACAGTCAGACTGAGAACGGGGCTCGGCATCTTGGTAGAAGTTTCCTGAATTCCTTCCACCTTCGGGAGTGGAAACTGAGCTAACGGGGAATTGGTTCTAATTATAGGGAAATAAGGAGAATTGAACAAGAGCTCCCCAAGGTTGAAGTCTTCTGTAGGGTTTCTCCAGCACTCTTCCTTCGTTCATTTCTCCAGCGAGGGACCCCAGAGCGCTGCCTCTGGGCCAGCTCCTGGCTGGCCATTGGGCGCAGAGGGGGAGAGACGGGCCCTGCCCACCAGGAGTGCCCACCTAGTGGAGCGGCAGACAGTGAACCAAGGATGGTACGGGTGGCATCTACAAGGACGCTGGGGGTGGAGGAGGTGGGCACAGGTGCACAGCCTGGAGGTCGGCACAGGCTTCTGGGCAAGGTGGAGATGGAGGTCCCCCTCCCTCCCTTCTTCCCACACTGCAGGGTCTGGCTGACACACCACCTCCCCCAGGAAACCTGACTTCTTCAGGACCCGCTGATGGTCACCCAACACTTACTGCTTCAACAAACATCGATCAAGAACAGACCGGTGAGTGCGCTTGTGGAATTAATAGCTGCTCCCTTCTGCCACAAATCTTTGCACACGTGTCACCCAGCAAACCATCTTAGGGGGTATGTGTGTGGTTTCTTGCTCTTAAACATTTCTCAAGTTTCTTCAAGCAGTAGTCAAGTACGATTGGGAACCTAGTCTCTGGAATCAAGCGTTCACATTTGAATCTGGAATCTGTCCCTGTGCAATCTTAAGCAAGCTGCTTAGCCTCTTAGAGTGTCAGTTCCATTTGTCAAATTGGTACAACGATAGTTACTTGAGAAGGCTGTGTGGATTAAATAAAGCAATCCATGGTAATTGCTTGGCCTAGCACTTGGCTGTTCGTGTTGTTAGGAACAAGGACAGTCTCTACTGCTAATCCCAATGGCCCGTAGCATGTCAGACGGTCCCTGTGCTTAGTATTTTACAAATGTCTGGTACTTGATTCCTCTTGGGCAGGAAATGAGGGGTAGATATGTGTGGTCTTTTTTTTTTTAATTTTTTTATGGTAGTAATATATACATAACACAAAATTTGCTATTTTAGCCATTTTCAAGTGCACACTTCAGTAGCGTTAAGTACATTCACACTCTTGTGCAACCATCCCCAGTACCCATCTGGAGAACGTCCTCATCTTCCCAAGCAGAAACTCTGCATCTACTTTCTTCTCCCTGCAGCTCCCGGCAGCCACCATTCTACTTTTGGTTTCTATTAATTTGCCCGTTCTAGGTACCTCATGAACATGGAATCACACAACATTTGTCCTGTGTGTGTGATCTAGTCCACTTAGCTTACCGTCTTCAAGGTTCATCACGCTGTAGCCTGTGTTGGAATCTTGTTTCTTTTTAAGGCTGAATAACATCCCATCATATGTAAATACCACATTTCGTTTATCCATTCCACTGTTGGTGGGCGTATGGGTTGTTTCTACCTGTGGGCTACCGTGAGCTATGCGGCAATGAGCGTGGGGTGCACGTGTTCGAGGCCCTGCTTTCAGTTCTTTTGGGGGTATTCTGACCCCCAAAGTGGAACTGATGGATCACACAGTAGATCTACATTTAATGTTTTTGTTGGAACTGCCATGCCATTTTCCAGAGTGACAACACCATCTCCCATCTCCCCAGCCATGCCTTAGGGTCTTCACGTAGGAGCTAAAAGGCTGTGATGGACTCCCAGGGTGGCTGGCACCCTCCTGTGGAGACTTTCCCCAGTGCAAGGGAAGCAGAGTAGTGACAAAGTAGGGTGAGCCCAGAGGAGGTGCTGAGGGCTGGGAGAGGATTGAGGCTACACCAATGGGAAAGGGCACAGGAGCCCGGAGTGTGGGGTGTGGTGGCAGCCGTGTGTGTGTGTGTGTGTGTGTGTGTGTGTGTGTGTGCTCACCGTGCCACCCAGGGGCAGAGCAGGCAGTCCCAGAGTCAGAATGAAGTCACTCAGGGTGCTCCAGGGAGGCTAGACCCATCTCCGTGCCAGGAAGACGTTCAGAGCGTCAGAGCTTCCAGCAACTTGAGTGGGGAGTGCTCTGTCGTTGGAGGCATGCAAGGAGCAACCGGTGGCATTTCGAACAGAACACTAAAGGGCGTTGGAGGCTGGACTGGAAAGCCACCGTAGTCCTGTAGAGCAGCGTGCTCTTCAAGTCTGTCATTCAAAGATTCTGTGGCTGGGTTCCACTACACCCATTTGCAGGCAAAGACTCTGGAACTTGCTATCCTTGCACATCCAGGATAACTCTGCCAGGCTCCTCTGAGGGCCTGTACTGGCTTGGACATGGCTCTGCCCAGCAGAGGGGAGCTTCACTTCCGTTTGCCTTGCTATTCTGTGACACCCTGTGTGTGTGCAAAGGAGGGCTGCCGGGCTCGATTTGGAAATAGTGCAAAGGTGAGTGAAGAAAAGGGGCTCTCTTGTCTGGTGGGCAAGGACCTCCAGTCTTCCCTCTCCGCCCCCCTCTAGGCATTCTCTCTCTTGCACCCTTCTCTCTTTCCAACCCCTCAAGTTTGGCTCCTGGCCGGCCGACCTCCTGGGATGCCGACTCTGATTCTCCTACCTACACAAACCCTGCCATCTTTCTATGGCTCATCCAGGTTTCCCTTCCCATCGGAAGTCCGCAGAGATTTCCCTCCCCCAGCGGCTTTGGATTCTGGGGCACCATCTGAGGCAGTCATTCCTAGAATTCATTACTGAAGTCCCACTCGACACCTGGACTGTTCTCTGCACTGGGGACACGTCCGTAAAGAGAGGTGACATCTTTGCAGTCATTGAGCCTATATCACAGCAGGAGACATGGAAACAAATAAATACATATAATCACTTGATATAGGGATGATTGCTGCAAGGACAGTAAAACCTAAACTAAAGGGAGGCTCCTTTAGTTAGAATGGCCAGGGAAGGTCTCTCCACGAAGTAATATTTGAGCCACAATCTGAATTATGAGGATCTGATGGGGTGGGGAGCCCCCTCCCAGGGACACACAAGGCAGTGGTCCCTGAGTAGGCTTGGTCTGTTCAAGGAACAAGACGGTAGTCACCGTGGCTGGAACGTGAAGAATAAGGCGTAAAGGATAATGGGACAATAGACACCGGCTGGGGAGATGTTATAAGTTTTGCTATGAGAAGCCATCTGAGCGTTTTAAGCACAGAATGATCCGATCTGATTTATGATGTACAGAACATCACTTTGGCTGCTGCCTAGAGAACACTTCATAGTAGGAAAAGATCCAAAGCAGGGAGACCAGTCAGGAGCCTGCCGGAACAGTCAGGCAAGAGATGAGGTGGCTCGGACCCGGCGGGTAGCAGTGCAGATGGTGAAAAGGGTCAGCTTGGAGATCTATTCTGAAGGTACAACTGCCTGGGGATCGGGAGTAGGAAGACCTGACAGAGAAGGTGACACTTCTCTGGGTTGTTGGGTTATAGAGAAAGATGAGGAGTCTTCCAGATAGAGAAAGAGAAAAGAACATTCCAGAAAGTTAAAAAAAAAAAAAAAATTCAGAGGCAAAAAAGTAGATGGTGTTTTCAGCATGAAGGCCATGAGTGGCACGTGCTGGTGAGTTTTCAGAGATAATAAGTGAGAGGTGGATCAGAGAAGCACAGGCAGGCATCCTGGGAAGGACTTAGTCTCCATTATGTCAATAGGGAGACGTTGAAGGTGCTAGCACATCTATGAGTTGCTCAGTGTATGTTTATCTAGGGACCTATACGAGCCCCAGTATTATCAAGGTGTGGGAAATGCTCTTGCAGGTAATTTCAGGGACCCTTAGAAACAAACAGCCTGATGTATAACAGCTGGAGATTCTCTTCTGCCCATGCCAACAGCAACGTGCTGCGCAGGCTGAGCTCTGTTCCAGGATATCGTGTACCTGTGAGCTCTCTGGGCATCCAGGTCCCTAGGGGAAGGAGCCAGGTGGCCAGAGGCTGGTACACAAAGCATCTGGATAGGGATCCCAACCAGCCTTTGCTGTCTTTATAGACCTCACCAGGCCATGCCCAACTCATCCACAGATAGAGTAAGCCCAGCCCCATGTACCTGTTGTATTTCTACCAGCCAACACAAACAGAAGCTTCTGGACACAATTCTTCATGGGCATTTATCACTCACTTTTCCAAATTTTAGAGAGATACCGATATGTTCACTCTAGCCATGGCTCAATCTCCAAGAAGCTGTTTGACTCTAGGCCTCAGTTTCCTTGTCTGGAGAGTGAAAAGTTTGGACTTAGTGACCGAAGGTGCTTTCCAGCTCTGGAACCCCGTGACCTGCTTACTTTGCTCCTATTTTGGCTCAGAACCCATTTGCATGTCTGCTCTTCATGCAAGGGAACAAAGCCGCAGTGTTTGGAGGGAGCCAGTTCCATGACCATTCTTGGTCCCCAGGGGCAAGAGGCCCAGTTGAATTCCGCTGAAGGGAAACGCCGAAACCTGTAAGGGTCTGCTGTGCCCTGTGCTTTCTGGAAAGTGCTTGCAAGCCTGAATTCCCAGCCCACACGCTGGAGCAAGCCATCCTCGCTTTGAAACCTAAGAAAGTTGCAGGCGCGGCCATTTACCTGTCACATGGTTTTCATAATTTCCCTGGCACCTTGGCTAGTCACTGAAGCGGGTTTTGGTGGGTGGTGGGGTGAGTGTCAGGCCTGACGAGGCCTTGTGGACTGCAACTCATTTGGAGGAAGAAAATTGGAGCTGAGATCTTATAGAGCAGCCCCCCCAACCGAGACCCACAGGGGTCTGCTTATGAATATTTGGGGTCCTGCTGACATCTAGCAAGCTGGGTCGCAGGGGGTAAAACAGATGACCCTTAGGAGAGTTGAGTCAGCCAGCACCTGTGAGCTGGGCCTGGGGTGGTGTGAGGGAGGGTGAGGAAGGGTGGAGTTGGGAGATACCGAGCAACACAGAACTGGCGGGGGATGCTGGACATGTGACATGTCCGTGTAATCTCAAAAATCACATGTCACCTCTTCCCTTGACAGTGATCACTGTGTGTGCTGTGCCAGCTGCTAGGGACACAGTGTGGGACACAGAGCCAGTCCTTTCTTCCAGGAAATACAGATCCATGGGAGAGGAGTGTTATAGTTCCAACTGTGGAGATAAGCGCGGCCTCAGGGGATGAGTAGGGAGGCTTCCTGGAGGTGGGGACGAGCCACGCTAGGAAAAGCACCAGGAGAAATCCACGGCTCTGTGACGCCAGTGGACAGAGCTTGCACTTCGGACCAGACGGGCTTGGCTTCAGGCTGATTCCCCCTTTTCTCAGGAGTAAAATGAGAAATATAATTCTAGTTTTCAGGGATGTTATAGAGATTAAATGAGTTGGTTAAATGAGATGAGCCTGGTTCAACATAGGGTCTCCGGAAATGGTTGATCGTGGGGCCAGGGGCACCGGAGAGGAAGAGTGACGGGTGAGGGGAGAGAATCAGTAGTGCTGCTTCCTCCTCAGCCTTGACTGGACTCCTCCCTGCCCACCCCCATGGCCAGGGTTGCATAGGTGGGGTCTGGGCCAGCACCCTAGGTGCTGACCTGAGCTTCCTGAGGGCATTGGTACAGCTGGCTTCTGTGGGCCCAGTGAATTTCCACAAGCCAGGAGGGCCCCACTCGGAGGCTCACACCTCGGGAACTTGAGATGTTGGCCAAGTTCAAGCCGTGGGAGGGGAAGGCAAGTGCTGCGTCGGCTGGATTTGGTGGGGAAATGGGCCTCCAGGGTGGAAAAGGAAAATAAAGCAAAGGAGTCCTGCTGTAGCTTGCTTGCAGAGAGGTGTAGCTCACAAAGCCTCCCCTAACCTCCTCCCCGCCCAGGCCTTTGCTGGAGAACTAGTTTCAGAATCTCTCCTAGCAAAGACTCGCTTCCTCTAGGAAGCCTGCTTGGATGGTCTGGTCCCTCGTGAGTGCTCATTCCTCCAACCCCCCCATCCCCCCATGTATTTGAGTGTGGTTTCACTCTCATATGCCAGGTACCTGCAGCACACTCAGGTTGTAAGCTTGCACCGGGAAAGACAATAGGGGCAGGAGAAAATACACATTTATTGAGCCCCTGCTGTGTACCTCACTCTCATATATCGCTGTATCACCCTACTGGAGCCTTTTAAGAGCCCCCAGGGGAAGGCCCACTCTCTCCATTTTACAGACCAAGGGACTAAGGCTCCCAGTGGTACAAGGTCCAAAACTGGAGCCCAGGTCTTCTGGAATCTGAAGCTTAGTCAGCTCCTTTGTACTGAAGCAAGGTCCTCTTAGGAAAAAGTATCCATTCTGTGATGAACTTAGTTTGGGAAACGCTGCTTGGTAAGCATCCCTTCTAGAACTTCACAGTAGCATATTGAAGGTTCTGAGAAGGTCTGCAGAGATGATTCCTGACTTATTTTACTTAGCTCAGCAGTCCCTGGGGCACGGCATAGCTGCCAACATCCTCCATAGCTCCTGGACACGTGCTCTGGGCTACCCAGCCTGTAAGGCAAAGGTCGGTGGGGAGGGCCCAGAAACCAACTCTCTGCAGAGCTTCAGGTGGGCTGTGAAGGCTGAAGCAGGCATGAATGCGAGGAGGTCAGAGGAAGGGTCAGGGTGGGGTGGGGGTGGGACTGAGCACACCGAGGGGTCTAGACAGGGTGGCAACAGCCCTAGGTGAGACCCCACATCCTAACGACCTGAACTGTGCTTTGACCACAGAAGTCTGTCTGTCTGTAAAGCCACGAGCACAGCGTCCAGTCAAGCTGTGGGGCCCTGCAGGCAGGAAGCAGTAGCTGAACCAGTCTGTCTCAGTTGCCTTAGGAAGCGCAAAATGCAGCATGTGGGACCTCAGTCAGACTTCAGCTGGAAGATTCTTTGGAAGATTCCAACCAGAGGCACCTGGGTGGCTCAGTGGATTAAGCATCTGCCTTCAGCTCAGGTCATGATCCCAGGTCCTGGGATGGAGCCCCACAGTGAGCTCCTTGCTCAGCGGGGAGTCTGCTCTCCCTCTGCCCCTCCCCTGCTTGCACTTGCACACGCATGCCGGCCCTCTCTCTGCCAACTAAATAAATGCAATCTTAAAAAAAAAAAAGAAAAGAAGATTCTAAGAGTCCCCCACAGGCCACAGGTATCATCCTAGTGCCACCCTTGGCTCACGTTCCCTCGCCGCAGTGTCCTCCTTTCTGCACATCTCTGTCTCAACATCCACCACACAGTACATCGGCCAAGAAGACTTCAAGGACTCCAGGGTGTCTGAAGTCTCTGGAATTGGGAAGCCCCGACCCATTTACCCTCCCGAAGGAGCACACCTGGAGTGCTATCCACTGTTAGGCCACCTCAGCGTGACAAATGCTGTTGTGTGCAAGTGTTGACAGCCCAGATGGGAGACTTCTGGAAACTGTCAGATGAGGCGGGTGAAGCAAAAGGAGGTGACGGGGCATTTATAGACGGGAGTGTAATCAAAATCTTCAAGTAGTATCGCACACTTGTTGTCTAGAGCAATGCTTCTTAAAATGTGTGCCCCAACCGACAGCAGCACCCCCGCCTGGGAACAAGTTTCCTTGCAGGCAACCCCTTCCAGACCAACTGAGTCAGAAACCTGGGGTGGAGCCCGGCAAAGGGTTTTAATAAGGCCTCCTGGTGATTCCGAAGCATGCTAAAGTTTGAGAATCCCTGACCTGTAATTATTCCTGTTACCATAATTGCTCCTGGGAGGGAACAGCGTTATTCTCCTGTGTTGCAGAAAGCGGCCCAGAGAGGACATTCGTCCCACCCTAAGGCTCACAGCAGAGGAGCTGCGGGGCTGGGGCGGCCCACCCCAGGCATCCTCAAGCTCCTCCACGGCTGGGAGAGCCGTGTGCCCGCCGTACTGAGCGAGGGGCTCGCCTCGGTCCCAGAGAAAGCCTTAATTGGCTCATTAATAGCTGTGATTAGAGAGAATGGGGAAGCCTTTATCTTTGAAGTCCCCAGGCTGTGCTAGAAGCTCATGCGGGGAGCTTGCTGTGGCTAATTAAAGCTGAGCTGTGTTTCCTGTCAAGGGCCCAGAGTGTTAATGGTTTCAAGGGAGAAAAATTAAGCTTCCATTTCCATTCAGGGGTAATGGATAGAAGCAGCCGAATGGAGATGAGAAGAGGCCTTTTAGAGGGGCAGGCCCCGGGCTGGAGGCAGAGCTCTAGATCTCTTCTGCAGGATGCGACCGACCGACGGAAGAGATCCGGCTGGCTTCGGGGGCCTTGGGGGGTCTCAGATTCCCACAGTGTCAACCCTCCGTCTGGAATCATCTTCATTCTTAGTGTTTTCTGATGTTTGAGCATTTCAGCTCCTTGGCCTCTGATTGCACCTGCTCAGGTGTGTGAACTGGGAAGGGGTGAGAGAGGCCTGGTGACAGTCCTTGGTGGTAACAGGATCTCAGGGGCAGTGAAGGTCCTGGTCCCAAAAGTCCTCTCTGCTGCAGACTCCCAGTGCTGTCACTACCACTACTGCTAATTTCTCAGCCCCCTAGCCTCCGAGTCCTCTCTCAGTAACAGATACAAAGCCAAGTGTTTTTACATTATTGCACAGAATGCTCTCGATGATTTTACAGAAAATGCACAAGACACGGGGGTACGTTAGTTTTTTTGTTGTTGTTGGGTTTTTGTTTTTGTTTTTGTTTTTTTTTTTTGGTTCTAACTGGTCTGTTTTTTAATATAATATTTTATTTAAATTCAGTTTGCCAACATATAGTATAACACCCAGTGCTCATCCCATCCCATCACCTGCCCTCCTCAGTGCCCGTACCCAGTCACCCCATCCCCCCACTATCCCCCCCTTCTGCAACCCTGTGTTTGTCTTCCAGAGTTAGGAGTCTCTCATGGTTTGTCTTCCTCTCTAATTTTTCTCCACTCGATTTCCCTCCTTTCCCTTATATAGTCCCTTTCACTATTTCTTATATTCCCCATAGAAGTGAAACTATATGATTGTCCTTCTCCTATTGACTTACTTCACTCAGCATCATACCCTCCAGTTCCAACCACATCGAAGCAAATGATAGGTATTCACCCTTTCTGATGGCTGAGCGATATTCCATTGTGTATATAGACCACATCTTCTTTATCCATTCATCTGTCGATGGACATTGTGGATCCTTCCACAGTAAGTTGTTTTTTGTTTTGTTTTGTTTTGTTTTGTTTAAGATTTTACTTATTAGGACGCCTGGGTGGCTCAGCAGTTGAGTGTCTGCCTTCAGCCCTGGGCGTGATCCCAGAGTTCCAGGATCGAGTCCCACATCGGGCTCCCTGCATGGAGCCTGCTTCTCCCTCTGCCTGTGTCTCTACCTCTCTCTCTTTGTGTCTCTCATGAATAAATAAATAAAATATTTATTTTTTAAGATTTTATTTATTCTTTCATGAGGAACACACACACAGAGAGAGAGAGAGAGAGGCAGAGGGAGAAGCAGGCTCCATGCAGGGAGCCCGATGTGGGACTCGATCCTGGAACTCTGGGATCACGCCCTGGGCTGAAAGCAGTTAGTTTTGACCTGCCTGAAGGCACATGTGTCTGAGCAAAGGCTCAGACCCAGCTGTAACCAAATCAGAATCCTTTGTTCTTGACTGCTGATACATTCAAACCCTCCTGATCCTTGAGCTTCCTTTCTTGGGCCAGGTCCTTTCAAGCCAAAAAATGCTCTCACCACCTCAACCTTCCACCTGGGGAGGGGACTCGGGAACTTTGATCTTTTCTGATCCTTCTCTCTGCTGCTCCCTCCTGCCACCACATTTCAGGGGAGGGGACTGAGGCCACGTCTTTTCTGAGGGCGCACTGTGGTTGGCTTAGAGGGTCAAGGTGACTCCCGCTGTGTGGATGTCAGCAAGGGAGGATGTTTCTGAACCAGAAATCAAGACACGTAGTCTGAAAAACGACATGTTCTTTTTTTTTTTTTTTTTTTTAAGATTTTATTTTTTTGAGAGAGAGAGGAAGAGTGTGCACGTGCAAGAGCACAAGCGATTAAGAGGGAGAAGCAGGCTGCCCATCGAGCAGGGAGCCAGATGCAAGATTCGACCCCAGGACCCCAGGATCATGACCCGGGCTGAAGGCAGACCCTTAACCAACCGAGCCACCCAGGTGCCCCAAATTACTTGTTCTTATTTCATTCATTTCTTTCTCTGAAAAGTTTCATCAGAGTAATCAAATCATAGAAAGTTTTGTGAGTACATAGAGCCTTGAGGGAAAGACTATTACATAAAAATGATCACAAAGGTCAGCCCCAAACTGATCATTTCTGTTCAAATATGACCCAGATATTTTAAAGAAGAGCTCTCCCAGGCCCCCTGGGGCCGGTGGTAACCACGGTTCTACAGGAGCCCCACTGTCGAAGGCTGTCCCTTCTCCCAGGCCCTAGAGGATGCCCCTCTTCCCGGGAGCAGCCCCCACTCTGAGCCTCTCCCCCATTCCCTGCCTCCCCCTCTGTAATGGGCCACTTCAGAGTTGAAGTTGCGCCCACCCCACCGGTTTCAAGATTCTCAGGAGAAGTCTGGGTCATCTGTGTCTGCCTGGCCAGGCGAGTGAACAGCAGGTGAATGAATGAATGAATGAATGAATGAATGAATGCGTGGCCCTTTGGAGGGAAGGGAACGTGGCTTCCCAGCTGGAATTCATCTCGTGCTCCTGGCGTTCTCCAGTCTCGCAGCCCCAAGCGATGGTGGGGCCTCTGGCCTGTCCTCTCGGAGCTGGTGGGCAGGTCCAGGGTAGGGACAGGGCCTGGCCAGCCTCTTCAGCCCCCGCGCTTAACCCAGGAAACTGTGCCCAAGAGACCTACAAGGCTTACTGCAAGAGGAGGGATGGGGACTAAAGGGCTGGCGACCACCAGTGGGGCGGAGAAAGGTTACCCTGTAAGTGTGAGCACTTACAGGGTAACCTGAGGAAGAGGAAGGGAGCACCTCTTCCCAGTCCCGTTCCCTCCCTCCCCAGGCTGGGCCTAGAAGGCAGGGCCGGGTGGCCCATCTGGAGGCCCTGGCAGGGCAGAGGCGGTAGGGCCAAGTGACCACTGTCACCTGTGACTCCGTCCCCTGGAAGGAGAGGACTGTCCCAGCAACCAGACCTGCTGGGCAGCCCCGCCCTCCCCTGGGTAAGCTAGCTTCCTCAGGGGTCAGTCCACCCTCGGCCTTGGGGTCAGCAGGGTGGAGAGGAAAAGACCGGGCTCCTGCCCCGACCTTGCTGCCACCTCCACATGCCCGCGGTGTGAGATGGGGCAATAGGAGAGGTGCCACCTGCGGGATGAGGTTGAGATATGGGCACACTGGCCAATGAGGGGGCACTGTCGGCTGGCACCTGCCCCCACTGCTCCCAGAGGCCGGGACTGCTGCCGCAGGTAGAGAGCAAAATGGCCCAAAGGGCGGTGCCCTCCTGCCTTCGCACCCGCTTCCTTCCTCCCCAGAGAGCGAGGGCCCCAGCCTGCGTGACCTCCACACCGCGCTGGGCCCGTGCACACCGTGGACACCTGCACAGGTGCGGCGTTCAGAGGAAGGGTTAACCCCGGGGCAAACTGAAGCCTGAGAGAGCAAGGAGGCAAAGCCACGTGCTCCCCCCAACCTTGGTCTCCAATTTCAAGGCCAACCAAGCTTTGAAACTCAGGACACTGACCCCACATCATGCCTTCCCCAAAGCACAGCCCCCCTTCCTGCTCCTGGGCTGGGCAGGGGCCTCCTGTTGGGCCTGCTGGCATCCTACCCGCCCGCCCCCCCACCTCAGTGACAGTGGGCTCAGGCCCAGGCCCACCTCCTCCGCACACCCGCAAGCTGGGGCTGCTCTACTTGGAGTCAGCGCACTCCCGTGGATTGCAGGCGGCCACCTGTTGGAAAGTCGCACGAGTGGGGTATCCCCCTCTAGACTGAGACCCTTGGGACAACCAAACCCATATTCTATTCACCTCCATGCTGGTTGACACCACCGAGCCACATAGTCTGGTTCAGAGCCCCGTGCTGAGGAGGGACGCAGAGAAGGTGTATCTCCTCAAGCTCCCTGCTCCAGGCCTGTTTCTTCCCTAGATGGTTGGACTAAATCCATGGTTTAAAAAGGCCAGGCGATAAGCCCGACACAACCTGCCTGCCCTCACTGCCTCCCTGGCCTCATCTCCTATATTCCAGCAACACTGGCCTCTCTAGTTTTCCTTCAAGACATCAGTCAGCCCTGCCGCAGGACCTTTGCACCTGCTTTCACTTCCTGGTGTGGTCTTTCCCCAGGCTTCTCTATGGCTCTCTCTTTCGCTCCTTCAGATCTCTCATTCCCTGACCACGCTGTTGAAAATTGTGCTACCCTCCGCCTCAGAATTCTCCGTCTGCCAATTCTGCTCTTTCTCTGATGCATGTATTGGCATCTTATGTTTTTGAGCAATGCTAGGCTGTTAGCTACCTCAGAATTACCGAGGGAGCTGGTTGTAAAATGTAGACTCCTGGCCTCCACCATGCCAGCTACAACAGGATCTCAGGGGTCGGAACCAGTTATTTTTGTATTTTATGAGAGCTCTCTAGGTGTTTCTGAGGCACCGACAGGGTTTGGGAACTGCTGTGAAATATCACTGGAACAAACTTAGGTCGCCCGAGCTGGGACATCGTGGAAGTCCAAGCCTCAGCCTCACTGGGCTTTCATCCTCACTCTACAGCCTCCCCTCTAACCACACAGAGCTCTGCTCTTCTGTTCTCCCACCAGAGCATGCCTTCCGTCTTTCCGTTCGGCTTCTGTTCCGCTCTTCCCTCTCTTCTGCTGTCCTCTCTCATCCTTCCAGCTCGTCCTCTGAGCCACTGCTGGTGCCACCTTCTGTGGGAACCCCGTCTGCCCCCTGCCTCAACCCCTCACCCCACATCAGAGCCTGTAACGTCTGCGTCTGTGCCCAGAGGACCTGCACGGGTCTTCGGTAGAAGATTGTCATCAATTTTCAGATGCATGTCCTTCTTGTAGACCATGACTCTGGTTAAGGCAACGATTCAGTGGGATTCCTCGATATTCCCAGCACCCCGCGCGGTACCCAGCACGTGCCTAGTGCTTCATAAATGCCGAGGGCATGAGTGAACGTCATGGTGAAGGCATGGGTGCTTAGGTGCTTGCTTGGCAAGGTCAGAAGCTGCAAGGTTGGTAAGATCTGTCCTCAAACTGACCCACCATCTCCTGGGCATCTCAGCCCAGCTGACCTTTGTTTCCAGCTCAAGTCTGCTCCTACCACGGACCCTGACAGGCAACCTCCTACCTGCCTGTCAGTGAGTGACCAGCCGAGCTGGGAAGCCGCCCCTGCCAGCTCGCCTTGCTCTGTTTCAGGGACAACCCAAGCCTTCTGCTACAAAGGATCTAGACAGCAAAGCAGCCCCTGGGAGATCTTTTGTTCACGGGGAGGAATTTCTCTTACTACCCCCAAGTCAGGTGACAGACACAGCCCAACGCACCGCAGGATATAATGGGATTTATCCCAGAAGGCTTCCAAGCAGAAAGGAAAAACAGCATTCCCCCCTGCTCCCCCCCCCCCCCCCCCCCCCCCCCCCGCCACAAAGCAACAGGACAGCTCTGTGATTGGCACGAACTATCAGAGATCACTGGGTACAGCCTCTTAGCCCTTCAGGTGGGTGGGTGGATGGACGAGGAGGGCCAGCAGAATCCGGACACTTGCTAAGGTCCCAGGGCCGCTGCAGGACTCAACCCCTTTCAGTGAGAGGTCCTTACCCTGCCATCCTTCCCCACCTTCACCCCTTCCCTGCCAGAGAACGGCTGGACTTCCTCTTAATGAGAGGCATGATTTATGTCGGCTGGGCCCAATTAGCGCCAAGCTCTCTCGGGCCGCCAAGTGCCCCGCCGGCCAGCAGCTGAGGCCTGTCTGGCAGGACATATTTGGATGATGAAGCCATGCTGCGTGCTAAACTCGGCGCAGGAAAGAGCAGTTCGACTTGGATGCCCACCAAAGGCTGCCAGGCTTGGCTCCCATCCACGAGTTGGGCAACAAGGCTGTCTGGCGGGGGATGAGGGCAGTGCTTCCCTGGCAGGAGGGGTGAGGCTGGCCTGAGAGAGCACCACTCGGGGGCAAGATGCCTTCCCTGGGGCTTGGCGGGGCCCAGCACAGGCCTGGGGTGGGGGCCCCTGAGATGGGAGCCAGGGAACCTGCACTCAGACGCAGCCCCTCTATCAACTCCTTGATGACCCTGGGTCTTGGTGACCCCGTTTATCTTCCTCTCTAGGCCTCAACTTCTCCCCAGTACAGTAGGAAGGAATACTTGCCTGTGTCAGGAAGCACATGAGGAACATACGAGACAGCCAAACTAGCACCCACCCTTCTAGCCTCGGATTTCTCATCCACAAAATGGGACAAGCCTCGTATCAGCCTCCCAGAACTGGCTGGTGTAAGAATTCAAATGCAGGGCCAGGGAACGAGGGCCCCATCAGCCGTGACCTACCCCTCCTATAATTAGTGTTCCACCTCTGATTCTCACTTTTCTAACATGCATTCTTTGCCTCTGTTGGTGTGAAAATCAGATTCAGAAACTGAGGCTCTGAAAGTAGCTCGCATGAGCCAGTACAACTAAGAGGTCAATTTGGGTTCTGAATTTGTGTCTGCTTGACCAAAAGTCCATTTTCCAGCTGCAGGGTCAGCATCTACTCACCACCTCCTGGCTTTCAGACCCTACATTTCATGGTGGTTGGGTGGGGATGCAGCTGAGAGCTGGGCCAGAGCCATCAGGTATACCCACAGACACAGGCCCCGGGTGCCAAGACCCAGCTGCAAGAGAGAAGACTAAGAAGGCAAGGACTGGCATGAACTCCCAGTGAGCGATGTGCAGTCCCCAAGACGTGGCCATAGCCCCGGACCCTGTCCTGCCTGCCCACTTGCATGCCCACCCATCCCAGGCCACTCGTCCCCTGTCCCGGGCCATCCTAAGTCCTCCCTCTTGTACAGGGTGAAGCTCAGGCTGGAACAAAGAATACATTGACCAGCTCTGTCACTGACTTTCTGCAAGACTTTGGGCAAGTGTTTTCAAATCAGGGGCCCTCAGTGTCCCTTCTGGAAAATGGAAATGCCTCGCAAACGGATTGGCAAACTGATCTGCCTTGCAAACTGATCTCACAAAAGGATTTTTTGGTGCCTATAAACTTTCGGGCAGTCAGAAGGGCTGACTCCTCTTGATTTTGGGCTTCTTTCTGTTTCTTCAACATCTCTTTATAAAACAAAGCAAAGACTCTCCCTTTCAACTATTAATGTCTCTGGACACCGAGCTGGGGATATAGAATGCAAGTAAATGGTCGAGGAGCCCAGATACATCTGCGGCTCTTCATCTGCACTAGGAGGAGGGCAGACCAAGGCCCCGGCCAAGCCCTGAGAGCACCTGTGCCTGCAACTCCCAGAGAAATAAACACGCTCTGGAGAGGGAAGCCAATGGAAGTCGGTAAGCTCAGAGGGGCTTGAGGGATT
Organism: Canis lupus familiaris; assembly: GCF_011100685.1. Lineage (NCBI taxonomy): Eukaryota > Metazoa > Chordata > Mammalia > Carnivora > Canidae > Canis > Canis lupus. The sequence continues at coordinate 12,845,854 of NC_049236.1, forward strand.
TGTGGATATTTCAGCAGATTATCAATCCATTTGGGAGAAGTTATGGGTTGCTTGGTCCCAATTTGGCCTAGATATATAAAAAGCTGCCCATGAAATGCCTTAACTTTCTGAACCAAGCCTGCCACCATCCCCTGCTTCCTATCCTCTCTCCTTCTGAGGCGCTAGGACCCACATCTCTTGATTTATTCTAGTTCCACCACACGCTCCTCCCATCCCAGGACTGAGCATGCAGAAGGTGCTCCAGAGAAGCTCCATCTGTGATCCTCAGGCCTTGCCGTCAGGGCCCCAGGCGGACTCTGTAAAGCTTGGATCCTCCAGAGCCACTCCTGCTCTGAGCCAGTGGCAGGTGTCCACTTTGGCTAAATTCATATACTCTGCAGCCCATGGATTCCAGGAAGGCTGGTCAGCTCAGATGTGATTCATCCCAGCCACACAGCCTCTGGGTGTGACTTCCATAAGTATGTGCTGGAATGCACGGACATTCAGAACAGGGACATTAAGAAACACCCTCATCCAATCAACTTATAAATGAATACATGTCTGTTTATTAATCAGCAGATGGTGTCTTTCTAATCTCCCAACTGCTGGGCGTGGGGCACCCAGAGGAGCTGAGACAGAAGGAAGAGATATGTGAGGATGGAATGAACACCAGTTTACAAAAAAGTTAGTCAATGGATGGGGAAAAAAAGGTCAAAGGCAGAAAACAAATTTAACCCTTGGTATTATCATAAAGAATTAAAACACGAAGATTTCCTAATTCCATAAAAATTTCTTACTTTCCTAGACCAAATTTCACACTAACCAAGCCTCATCAAATAAGCCTTATTATGCTCATTTTATAGATGGAGAAAACTGAGGCAACGTGCAATAAGGTGACTTGCTCCAGTATCTTGTTAACAAAACCCTTAAAAGCCAATACGCTTTTGAAATCATTGAAGGTCATCAATTTGACCAGTTTTATTCCAGAGGGAAGATGATGTAAAAAGAATCCTAAAAAGATTGATTTTGATTGAATCATTAATTAAACTTCCTCCCAAAATGTCTTCATAGGAGATTAAAAAACTTTGTCTTATGAAACTAAACCTATGGCTATTTTCCTCTGAAAATTTTCCTCTCTCTAATTTTATTTTAAATGGCTCAGTCCCCAGGTTCTATTCTTAGTCTTCCTCTTTTGTTATTTTACACCTCTTTCTAAATTGTCTCATTTGCATGGTGACTTGAAGTATATCTCTCAGTTGTCCATCTCTACCATGGATTCTTCTAAGATTTACACCGGCATGTTCTTACTATGGGTATTTGGTTTGGCTATCCTGACAGCTTAAAGCTAGACATGGCCATTTACCTTCCCCAGGTAATACTGTTCTTTCTTTCACACTCAATCATGGAAGAGAAGGAAGGAAGGAGAGAGAGAACAAAGGAAGATGGATGGTGCTAGAAGGGTCCTAAGAGTTTGTCTAGTTCGGCCCTTTGTTCTAAAGATGAACAAACTGGCTAGATAGAAACAGACCTGGAGTTGGAAATCCTGGTTTCCTGACATCTGGTCAGGATCTTTGTAAGAGCAGAGAGGCAGAGCACTGAGAAATGACATAGGGAAGGCAGAGGGCCAGGGTAGAAAGCTGGGCCTTTGCTTTAGCACACTCTTCACAATGTGTGGTCATATTTGTCTATTTACATGTGTCTTTGCAGCGTCAGCTCCATGAGACCAGAGACTATGTCATGTCCACTACTATATCCCTAGCACCCAACACAGGACCTGCATACAGAAGGCACTCACTAAATATGTGTACCATTGGGATCCCTGGGTGGCGCAGCGGTTTGGCGCCTGCCTTTGGCCCAGGGCGCGATCCTGGAGACCCGGGATCGAATACCACATCGGGCTCCCGGTGCATGGAGCCTGCTTCTCCCTCTGCCTATGTCTCTGCCTCTCTCTCTCTCTCTTTCTGTGACTATCATAAATAAAAAAATATATATATGTGTACCATTCATAACAGCAGCAACATAGAAAGTATCTGGGGGTAAAAAAGGAGAAAAAAAAAGAAAGTATCTAGGAATTAAACCAAAAATACTACATAGAAAAGAATATGTAAAAGACTACTATATAAAAGAATATAACACCAATATAAAACATAGAAGTTGGGGATGCCAGGGTGGCTCAGTGGTTGAGTGTCTGCCTTCAGCCCAGGGCGTGATCCCAGAGACCCAGGATCGAGTCCCACATCGGGCTCCCTGCATGGAGCCTCTTTCTCCCTCTGCCTGTGTCTCTGCCTCTCTCTCGGTGTCTCTCGTGAATAAATAAATAAGATCTTTAAAAAAAACATAGAAGATGACCTGAATTAGTTGAGAGACATATATAGGCAGTCTCATAGGCAGTCTAACTTAGTATTAAAAACAAGTCCTGGGGCATCTGGGTGGCTCAGTTGGTTAAATGACTGACTCTTGGTATCAGCTCAGGTCATTATCTTAGGGTCATGGGAACAAGCCCTGCGTGGGGCTCTATGCTCAGCTGGGAGGCTGCTGGAGAGTCTTTCCCTCTGCCCCTCCCCGTGCTTACACTCATTCTCACACTCTCTAATATAAATAAAAAAATCTTTTAAAAAAATCCTTTCCCTGAAATCAATATGAACATTTAATACAAGGCCAATCAAAATTCCAGTTGATCTTTTGAGAAATCAATACACTCACTCTAAAATGTATATGGAGGAATACAAATGCATTTAACCTAAAAAACTTTAAGCACTAAAAAAGACAAATGAAGAGAGAAGAACTCACCTTTTTAGATATTGACATGTTACAAAATCATGGTAATTACTACCTTGTAGTACTGGCACAAGAATGGATAGACCATTGGTATAGAACTGAGAACTCACACTCACACATGTGTCATGCTTGATATTCTCTGTTTACCCTTCTAGAGTTTTTCTTGCTCTACTCTACTCTTGCTCCAGAAGTTTGGCCTCTGCATTAACCATACTCCCTTGCCCTGTGATTCCTCGTTGAGTTAGGCCATTGAGAGGCACTGGAGCGACACCAGAGAGGAAAGGAGATACCGGGTAGTTATGTCCTAGGTCTCTCCTAGCTAAGCTGCATGTAGCCTCTTTTAAAGATGAGAAGAGGAAAATTGGATCCCTTATGAAATACCACATACATACAGAGGTGGTATTATGAGGATCAAAAGGACAAATATGAAAGATAAAAAATAAAGTTAATAGAATAATGATAAAGTTAATAGAATGCAAAAATATAAAATTAATAGAATATGTTGAAGAATATTTTTGTTACATACATGGGGAAGAATTTTACAAAATGTAAAAGGAAAACACAAAGAACTAAGAAATAAGGGGGAAAAAGATGAATTGGATTTCATTATTAAAAAAAAGATTTCTGGGGTACCTGGGTGGCTAAGTCAGTTAAGCATCTGACTTCAGCTGAGGTCATGATCTCAGGGTGTTGGGATTGAGCCCCACGTCCGACTCCTCGCTCAGTGGGAGTCTGTTCTTTCTCTCTCTGCACATCCCCCTGCTTGTTCTCTCTCTTCCTCTCTCTCTCAAATAAGTAAATAAAAATCTTTAAAACAATGAAATAAAAATAAAAAGAGATTTTTTATCAATGAAAGGTACTATGGAGAAAATGGATGAATGGATGAATGAATGAATGAATGAATAAACAGAAGATTCACAATGCTTAAAACTGACAAAAAATTAACATTTAGGGGTGCCTGGGTGGCTCAGTCCATTATGTGGCTACCTTTGCCTCGGGTTATAATCTCATGGGTCCTGGGATCAAGCTCTGTGTCCAGCTCCCTACTCGGTGTAAAGGCTGTCTCCCCCCCTCCATTCCCATCTCTCTCTCTCTCTCTCTCTCTCAAGTAAATAAATAAATAAAATCTTTTTTAAAAAGATTAACATTTAGAAGATACAAGAAATTCCTGCAAATGAACAAGAGAAAACTCAAAGCAAAGGATATGCATGCAATTTTCAGAAGTGGAAATCTTCAAAAGATAAAAAGTATAGGGAGAGCTGCTTACAAGCATTAGTAATCAGAGAGATTTAAATTAAATATATAATGAGATATCACTTTCTATAATTTACACGAATAAAAATTAGAAGGCTGGATAATGGCAAGATTTGCAGAGATATAGGATTCCTTAACTCCTTCAGGCTGGCAGGATTATGAAGTGGTGGAGCCATTCTGGAGAACATTCTCTATCATATAGTCAAATTAAGTATATGCATATTTTATAATTCAGCTATTGAGCTCCTGAGTATGCATCTTCCCCCAAATTAATCCAAGTTTATAGGAGAATATGTATAAGGATGTTCACTGCAGCATTATTTGTGGAGTCAGGGAGTTAGAGGCAACTTGGAAGACCATCATTCAGAGAGAGTGAACAGGTAAAATGTATGGGATACCACCATTGCATATTATATAGCAGTCAGAAGGAATGGAAATTGATTGTAGAGTGTATTCTTTGGTGCAAAAAAGCAATCAGATTAACAGAAAGATACCATTTATATACATTAAAAATACATGTATACAAAACAGCAATGTATATTTTTAAGAACACATACAAATGAAAAATATACATTAAATTACTAATAATGAGGATGAAGAGGGAATATCATTGCAGGTCCATATGATCATCTCAATAGATACCAAAAAAAAAAAAAAAAAAAAAGGTGGGGGGGAAGGTTGTGGGAAACAAAGGCAAAATTCAATTTTTTTATATACTTGCAAAGTACAATCAAAAATTGAAAATTCTAAAGTGCTATTTATAAGAGCATTAAAAAGTATGAAATACTTAGGAAAAAATGTTATAAAAGATATACAGGTTATATATGCTGAAAATCACAAAATATTGCTGAGGGAAGTTAAAATGTAAAAAATGATAAGCCGTGCTTATGAATCATAATATTATTAAAGATGTAAATTCTCCCCTGATTGATCTAGAGATTCATTGCAATCTCAATCAGAAACTCAGTAGGATTTTGTGCAAAAATCGACAAGCTGATTCTAAAATGTATATGAAATGCAAATGATTAAGGTAGCCGAAGAAATTTGAAAATGTAGAACAAAGTTGGAAGATGTACACTGCCTAGCTTTATAACTAATTATAAAGCTAGAATAATAAAAGCAGTGTGGTGTTGCTGTGAGTATAGATATATATATATATATATCAATGGGACAGAATACAGAGTCCAAATATAGGTCCACACATGAATGACCAATGATTTTTTATAAAAGTGCAAAGGCAGTTCAATGCAGAAAGGATAATTTTTTCAATACATGGTGCTGGACAATAGATATTCATTTCAAAGAAGAAGAAGAAAAAAAAAGGAGGAAGAGGAGGAAGAAGAAGAAAAGAATAAGGAGAAGCAGAAAAAGAAGCAGCCACTGCCCTTGATCCTTACCTCACACCTCATATAAAATTCAACTAAAAACGGATTACTAACCTAATGGTAAAACCTGAAACTATAAAACTTCTAGGAGAAAACGGAAAGAAAACCTTAGTGACCATAGGTTAGGCCAAGATTTCTCAAGACACAAAAAGCACAAATTATAAAACAAACCAAAAAACCTGATAAATTGAATTTCTTCAAACGGCACTATTCAAGAAATGAAAATACAAGTCGTGTCCTGAGAGAATATATTTGCAAAACTATGTTTGACAAAAGATTTGTGAACAGAATACTGAAGAGGTTATCACAACTCAGTAGAAAGTCAAATAGCCCAGGTGTAAGTGAGCAACAAATTTGGACAAAGGATTCACTAAATAAGAATGTCAAAAAAGGGCATGAGAAGATGCTTAACATGATTAGTCATTGGAGAAATTCACATTAAAACCACAATGAGATACCACTTCACACCCACAAGGATGACTATAATTACAAAAATGGGCAAGGTCAGGTGTTGGTGAGGAGAGAGAATGACTGGAGCTCTCCTAACACTCACATCATGTAAAATGCCTGACACAGTGGAGATGCCCCACTATGTTATCAATTAATTAATCATAACAACCATTAGGAATATGAACTATGCACAAGGTTAAATGAAAAACGCAGGCACGATCTCCACCCTCATGAGGCTTCTAGCCATACTCTCCCCTCTATCTGGATAATCCTTTGAATTCAGTGTCTTAAGAACTGCTGTTTTCCTTGTCCTGAGCTAATGTTTTATGCTATGGCTGGGAACAGTGATTACTCCAGCTGCAGCAAGTCTGGAAGTCTGGAGGAAAAAGGCTCTAGAACTGTGAAGAAATGGTTGGTTGATTTGGCTAGACCTCTAGCATGAGCTGCTGATTTGAGAGGGGAAGAAAGAAGTGGGACTGCTGAACACTCTGGACAAATTAAGGAAAAAGCTCTGAGACAGAAAATTCAACTAAGAGGGGGCACTTCTGCCCCTTGTAAGACTGATGGCATTCAAAGGGCCTCTGCTTCTGGACGGAGGCAGCTGTGGTAGAGTGAAGGAAAAGATCCGGAGTAGAACAGCTTAGCACCTGTAAGATTCCGGACCAAAAATGTCATAGCCCTTAGCTTCCGGTCCCTTGGCACATAGATGGCAGATGAATGACTTGTAAATCCAAGAATGAGAAAACTATAGAATACTGGAAACAACATTGATTCTAGACACAAGGAATCTTTACATGGTGATCAGGAGAGTAGAAACAGGCACAACCTTCTGTATAAGGAATGGAAGAAAGAACAGTGAATCTATGAACAGCTATGATGAGGACGCTGGAGAAGACTGGCTCCATGTCATCCCAAGGGTGGAAACCAGAACCGAGTGGTTATAAGATATGTAGATGCACACCTCAGGCAGGCAGCTGCAGACTCGATTTATGGAAGTTTCTAAACGTTAAGAGTTGCTTAAAAGTGGAGTTGATTACCTCAGAAGGTAGTGAGCTTCTTGTCACCAAATGTCACAAGCAGCATCCAGGTAGGATTAATGAAAGGATGTATCAAACATAACAGACGCAAAGTAGAGAATCCAACCCAAATTCTGAATTGAGAAAAACGGAGTTTTTAATTTGAATATGATGAGTTTGAAAGGAAAGTAGGGCATGCAAGTCAAGGAGAGACAAGGGATACATTTGGAAAGTCATCATGAAAATGTCACTCGCTAAAGAAAGTCAGCAGACTCCAAACCATTACTGGTTTTGGTAAGTAAAGCCAAGGGATTCCAAATATTTACAGAAGCGTGCTGGTGGGTGCCCTCAGAGCCACTGCCAGCTTGTCTAGTGCCTCGTGGAACCCAACACAGACGCAGCCCCTTGCCACTGGCTGGATATCACCGCATGGTCACCTCCTCAGCAGAGCGCCCTTGTGCACAGCACAACCTGTCCAACTACTTCATACACGGGGCCTAGAGGCCACCATGCCCTAGACACTCACGGCTTCTTCATAAGGTGTCCATGTTGCAGATGACTCGTGCTCTTTTATAACTATTCATGTACTTATTTATGCATGTATTTATTTATTGGGAGAGAGAGAGAGAGAACATGAGCAGAGGAGTACGGGAGGAGGAGCGGGGGGCGGAGAAGAGAGACAATCTTAAGCAGACTCCAAGCCCATTGTGGAGCCCTACACGGGGCTTGATTTCATGACCCTGAGATCATGACCTGAGCTGAAACCAAAAGTTGCCCAACTGACTGTGCCATTCAGGGCCCCTTATAACTTTTTAAGAAGAGCATCAAAGTGTTTATCCTAGGAGAGGAGATACTTTAGAGTCCACTTCTTATTAGTATTATCCTATCTTCTTATTAGTATTAGTATTATCCTATTATAGTAATAACCCTATCAGTAATATTCACAGCCCTTTACATACACTAAGTGCTTTCACATCCATCAGCTTGATCTCCACACCAAACCTGTGAGCTCTGCATTGCTGTTGTTTTGATGAGGACACGGAGATCTGGAGGGATTAAGCTAGGAAGTGGTGAAGCTTTTTCTCATATGGCATGTATTTTGCAGTTACAAAAATTAGTATAGAAATACATTCACTAGGGATGCCTGGGTGGCTCAGCAGTTGAGCATCTGCCTTTGGCTCAGGGCATGATCCTGGAGTCCTGGGATCGGGTCCTGCATCGGGCTCCCTGCACGGAGCCTGCTTCTCCCTCTGCCTGTGTCTCTGCCTTTCTCTGTGTGTCTCTCATGAATAAATAAATTTAAAAATCTTTAAAAAAATAAAAAAGAAATCATACATTAACTTGCACAAACCACATTGGTCCAAGGGCCCCAATAAAAGGAAAATGCTGAAAAGTACGTGGCACTCCTAGATTTAGTTGAACCACCAATAACCCCACTTAACCCATTTATACTGCATTTAGCTCTGCTTGAGTCCTGTGGACAACCTCTGTAATTTCTCTATCCTGCCCCTGCCCCAATTTGGGTTGGATTCTCTACTTTGCGTCTGTTATGTTTGATACATCCTTTCATGGGCCTCTCATTCTGATGAATCCCAAATTTTGGCCCCTTTTGATGATAGCCTTTTGTTCTTGGCCCCCTTCTATGAAGACACTGCACAAATGGCTCTACTCTGAACAGCCCCCTCCTCTCACAGGGAGCTCCCCTCTTTGAGACTGTCTCGAAGGCAGCCCTCATCTGTTGACGGATGCTATTGCCGAACCTCTGCCTCGAGCGTGCTTTTCAGCTGTTCGGGTGGGTTACGTGGAGTCATCCACGGTCTCTCCCAGAGGCTCCCTTATGAACAGAGAGAGATGGTTAATGGGATTAGATATCCAGGCTACGAGGTCGTGCTCAGCCTGGACCGGTGCCCAGGGCTAGGGGCCGACGGTGGCTCAGGTGAGGGTGCCAAAGTTCCTGAGGAAGTACTTGCTTCACAATGGCTTCATTGACCATATGCATCACTCACATGCTTGCAGCCTTTGCTCCTGAACACAACAGCTGATACGTCCTGACCAGGATTCGCCTGTCCATTGTTCTTGGGCGATGCTTGAGAGTGACTTGCTCTCTCTCGTACTCCTCGAGGCCTTCTCTGGTGGAGCCCTCTCTCCCCGGGATCCCAGGTTCCCTGCTGCTCCAGATCCTTCACATGAGCAAGCCAACGCGCTATGTGACCCCTGTTCTAGAAAGCCTCTCCACTGCCCAGCCCGCTACTTTACCCTTTCCCACAGCCTGAGAAGGGGTTGCCTGAACTAGCTGTTTCTGCTTCCTCTCCTCCCTCTCTGTTCTCAATCTCCTGAGTTTCTGTCCCCAGCAGCCCACTGAAATGGCTCCTGTCAACCTCCCTGTGGCCAAAGCTAACGGTCACTTTCCTGGTTTCTTTCACCAGATTATCTTGCCTTCTCTCACCTGGGTTTTCTCCTACTTCTGTTGTTTGGGGTGGAGGCTCCTCTCTCAAACTGGAAACCATCAGGTCCTCTGGGCTTAGACACAGGCTTCCTTCAATTCTCAGTCTCTGTCTTTCCGATGGGCCCTTAGCTTTAAATAGCATTGCTATCAACGGAGCCCAGAGGTACCCCTCCAGCCCGGACTGCTCTGCTGGAACCCATGCTCACGTGTAAGCTGTTCCCCTAACACCCTCACGTGGACCCCAATAGGCAGCTCATACTTCACGTGACCTAAAACTGGATTCTTGTTACCCTCCCCTCTACTCCCTCAGCCTTCCCCTCTCAGTAAATGCAGCCAGTTGCTCAGGACAAAAACCCGAGTGTTCTCGATTCCTCTGGCCCCCTCACCACCACTCACATCTGCCACAAATGGTTCTAACACTGTATGATCCAAATCTGCTCACTTTCCTCATTTTACCACAACCTCCGTGGTTGGAGCCACCACCATCCTCACCCCCCAAGTACTGCCCTGATGCCCTGACCAGGCTCCTGAAGACCTCCCTTGCCACCTGAACAACCTCCACTTTACAATCTGATCCATCTTCTAAAGATGTAAATCAGGTCATTTCACTCTTCTTTAAAACCTTCCTCTGGCTTCTCAGCAAAGCTAGAATTCCAGCACCTTCCTTTGAACCACAAAATCTCACTTCATCTGGCCTCTCCTATCTCTCTGGGATCTCTGAGAATTTTCTCCCCTGGGCCCTACATGTCTGGCTTTGCTGGACTTCTGTCTGTTTCGCTGAACACACCAAGCTGGCTTTCTCTTTCAGGAATGCTCTTTCCCCAGACTTTTCCTGGCAAACTCCTCCTAGTTCACCAGACCCTCTATCACTTCATTGTGACCACTGGTAATGGTTACTGCTATATTATTTGTCTTCATTAAGTAGAAAGTAAGGTCTGTGTGAGCAAAGACTCCATCTCTCCTGCTCACTAATTCTTTAGCACCGAGCTTGATGAGACTCACAACACACGCGTTGCATGCATGAATGAATGAATCCTCTCATGCTCTTTCAGGAGCCACCATCACTCTACCAGATGCCAGGCACCGAAGCAGGCATCTGCTAAGCATGAGCTCCGTCTAGCACGGGGCAGGCTCTGGAGCCATACTGCCTTGTTTCAAACCTTGGCTCCGCTGATGACTGGCTGTGTGACTTTGGGCAGGGTTTTGGGCCTCAGTTTCCTCATCTGTAACCTCGAAACAGCAACTCTGTAAGACGGAGAATCTCAATCTCAGTATGATTGGTATTTTGGGTGGGATCATTCTTTGTTGTGGCAACTGCCCTACTCATGGGAGGATGCCTCACAGCATTCAGCCTCTACCCACTAGATGCCAGTAGCACCTTCCCAGTTATGATAATCAAAAGTGTCCTTGGGTATTGCCAAACGTTCCCGTGGGGGCAGAAAAGGCAAAACCATTTTCTATAAGGCATACACTTCAACTTCTACTGACAGATATGAAATTGGAAGTCCTCAGAGCTTATATAAATGGCTCAAACATTTTGAGGACGGAGCCACCACCATCCTCACCCAAAGCACTGCCCGAGGGTCCCAAGGGATACAAGGAGAGGGAGCAGGGATTCCAACTCCTGTCTTTCTGGCCCCACAGCACATGCTCTTTTCTCCACGGCTCCCTGTGCTCCTGGCCCAAGCCCCCCTTCCCTCTCCCTGGTCGGCTCCCACACTCACAGATCCGTGCTAATTACATAGCAATGTAAAACGTTATATGTGGTTTGTTATTTTATATCCAGGAACATGGGCTACAGCCTTCATTACATAAAGCAGCTGTGTGTATACATGGGGTCTAAGTGCTACTTAGTGGTCAGCTCGATGGGGTATTTTGTTTCAGGCATCACATTTCTTTTTCCCCTTTCCATACTCCTATTGAATCCTAAAAGGAGGAATACAGACTGGCACAGCCCGGGCTAGAGTGAAAGGCAAAAGCCTCCTAAGGGACAATCATCCCAAGCCCTAATTAGGTTGGGAGAGACAGTCCAGGATGTACCAAATGCCATGTGAAAGCGTCCTCCAGTGATTGTGTGTGTGCGTGCGTGTGTGTTCAAAAGGCACACACAGTCAGCCCATGCCACCTATACCACCTTCCCATCTGTGTCTGAAAAGAAGCAAGTGCTTTCCTCAAACTGTGTGACTGGAATATGCCATGTGTCCCCCCTGAGACTCTGTTTCCTCATCTTTAAAATGGGAGTAAAAATATCTGTCCCACAGTGTTGCTGATGCTTTAAATAAAGGGCCCTGCACAGAACTGGTCTACAGCAACCCCTAGCTGCTTTTCCTTCTGCACTTGCTAATACCCCCGAGCATGCCACCCAAGCCCCCACTCCAGCCCGCTCTCAGCGCCAGCCCTCTTCTCCAGCCAGGATGTTCTATTCCCAGGCCCACCTCTGTCCCCTTTGCTTTCTCTTTCCAACTATTTAAATGCTATCTTTCCTTCACCACCTCATTCAAATCCCCACTGCTCCTGGAAGATGTCCTTGACACTCCGGTTCTCACTGGCTTCTCCTGGACTCTTAAAATACTACATCACTCACCTGGCACTTAAATGCATTGTAACTAGTCACCTGAGTATTTCCATCTTATTCCAAAATTGCAAGTAGCCAGAGGTCAGGACTGTATTCCTTCATGCCTAACACTCTATATAGTACACGTGGGGACCCCATAAGCATTTGTGAATTAACAATCAATGCATAGCATTGTTGTTGTGTCACTGAGGCCTGCACACACATCTCCTCTAGAAGCTGACATGTAGTCGCTCTCAGCCAGCACCTGCAATTTATGCAGAGCAAGCTAAGAAGGTTATAACCTCTGAATGGCAAAACGAAGGGCTTTCCGCAATCATGTATGGCTTTTCCTGCTGTAGTCTTATTTCCAATCCTTCCCAACGGTTCTCAAATGCTAGCTCTCCCCCATCATCATTCACAGCTCCCCAACTACTTCAGACACTTGTACTTTTTCATGCCTCCGCGCTCACTTGTTCCCACTGCCTGAAATGACCTTCCTCTTCTCATCCTTTCTGCCCAAATCCTGCTCATCTTTAAAGGTCAACTCAAATATTACCTTCTTGCAAAGTCCTTTGCTGATTTCCTCTCTCCTAAGGCTGGCTTTCTCTCAAGTTGCTCCCCAAACACACACACACCCCATATGTCTCCCAAATCACACGATTTGCCTCTCTCTCTCTCCCTTACTGGATTGCAAGCTCTTTGAGGGCACCATCTGAGCTGATTCCTCTGTGCTCTCCATACCTCCACTGAACTGGACCACAGGTAGGCTGTTCATTATTTTTATTTTTTTAAGTGTGTTTTAATTTTTTTTTTTTTTTTTTTTTTTACAAATGCCATCTTGTACAGCAACTTCAATCCATATTCTACGACCCTGCCTCTATTTTCACACTTCCGTGAGGGAATGCCCTTTTCTTTCTTTCTTTCTTTTTTTTTTTTAAGATTTTATTTATTTATTTGATAGAGAGAGCACAAGTAGGAGAAACGGCAGGCAGAGGGAGAGGGAGAAGCAGGCCCCCTGCTGAGCAAGGAACCTGATGCAGGGCTCCATCCCAAGACCCTGGGATCATGACCTGAGCCAAAGGCAGACACCCAACCGACTGAGCCACCCAGGCACCCCAGGAAAGCCCTTTTCTGAATCATCTCGGTATCTGGTATCTACTTCTTTTCATCACTCCAGACTGTCTTAAGCACTGCTGACGCTGCATGGTCCTGGAATCTGCTTTCCTCCTCCCCCCACCTCACCTCTTAAGCAGTCCTGTCTTTCAGTCTTCAAGGATTAACTTCCAGACAAGGAAGGCTGGGATGGAGAACGCAGAGCTCTGGGTGAGTGAGAGATGGGCACACCTGGGACAGGAGTTGAACTGGAAGTCAGGCCAGGCTGGGCCTATTTGAAAACACCAGCAGGGCTAGCGACCCAGGCCCTGGCCGGCCACGGGGGCAGCCCTCAGGCCCAGAGCAAAGGGCCTCCTTTGCTCTCCTGCTCAGCTGAGCAGGGGAGCCCCTCATCCCCTTCCCTGAGAGACGCCCTTTGACAGAACCCGGGGCTCCTGGATCAGCTCAAGAGGCAGATCTTGTTGGTTTAGTTACGCTACAAGGCTTCTGTGTCTGCCTGGGCTGTTACAACCTACAGATTCCTGGTACCCATCTGATTGAACAACTTAATTAAATTGCAATAAAAAGAAAGTGGGCCGGATGTGCACTGGGAGAGGAGGCAGGTGGCTGACCATGGCCTGCTTCCTGAGCCCTGTGCCTTTCTCATCCTGCCTACAGGCCCCTTGGCAGCCAGTGGCCATGGGATTCTGAATTCTAGTGTTGGACACAGAAGACCCTTAAGGGTTATCGGCTCTATGGGCTTGTTCGTACCCACACGGGGAACTGAGGTCCAGCAAGGCCAATGGAACCCTCCCAAGCTGCTCAGTGAGACATTAGCAGAAGCACGGTGGATCTCCAGGATTTTAGGACTGTTCATCTAGAGCTGCTCTCATGACACTAGGTGGGGGAAAAATGTTGGAAAACACTAAGACCGTTTTTCTTTTCTTTTTTTTTTTTATAATATCTTTTTTAAAGATTTATTTATTTATTCATGAGAGACACACACACACAGAGGCAGAGACACAGGCAGAGGGAGAAGCAGGCTCCATATAGGGAACCTGACGAGGGAAGGATCCCTGGTCTCTAGGATCACGCCCTGGGCTGAAGGCAGACGCTAAACTGCTGAGCCACCCAGGGATCCCAAGACCGTTTTTCTTGAGGAGCACCCTCTCCTGGGGCCCCAAACTTGTTTGTTCTTTCTTTTTGGTAACAGCTTTATGGAAACATAATTCACATACCATACAAGTCATCCATTTACAGTATATAATTCAATGGTTTGTAGTATGTTCACTGCATTGTGCAAACTTTACCACAATTAATTCTAGAGTATTTTCATTATGTCCCAAAGCAACCCAGTAGCATTCAACCAAGGTCCCTCAAGCTCCCCATTACTCCTAACCCTTATCTACTACTAATCTACTCTCTGCTTCTATTATTGCTGCCTCTGACACTTTATAGGAATAAATCATATCATATATGCCCTTTTGTGACTGGCTGCCTTTATCTAGTGTCATGTTTTCAAGAGTGATCCGCACTGTAGCATGTCTCTGTACTTCATTCCTCTTTCTGGACAAATAACATTCCAGCATATGAACATATCACATTTTGTATGTCCATTCATCTATAGATGGACTTTTGAGTTGTTTGTCTCTTTTAGTTATTTTAAATAACACTGCTACTTTGTGAGGATGCATGTTTCCAATTTCTTTTCCACCTAGGAGTGGAAAAACCTGTTTGTTCTTGCATCTTATTAACAATATCAGTAATAACGCTGATGGAGATCCAAAGTATTATTGCACACATAGTCTCAGAAAAATCGGATAGGAGGAATGCCTGAGTGGTTCAGTCACGATCTCGGGATCTCGGAGTCATGAGATCGAGCCCTAAGTTGGGCTCCACATTCCACATTGAGGGTGGAACTTGCTTAAGATTCTCTCTCTCTCTCTCTCTAAAAAAAAAAAGACAAGAATGGAGAAAGAGAGGCACTGAGAGGTTAACTGTTTTGACGCTGGTCACACAGCCATGAAGGAAGAAGTCATAGCTGGCACTCATGACAAATAGCCAATGAAACTTTGATAATTTTAGAAAACAAGCCTTGGAACATTTTAAGAGTCACACACCCACATATTCACATGCACCATCATTCTAATTATATGGATCCATTTCGAACCTGACCAGGTCCTTCTTTATCTTCTGTCTGCCTGTGTCTCCTAATTCCCCTTGAAGACCATCACTCTCCCTCTCTGTGCAGTGGACTCCTCCTCCCACCTCCCAGCTGGTTCACCCCAACCTTAGGAAGCACAGTGGTGGCTCCGTAGGGAGCTGTGGAGCACCGAGGAGCCAGGCTCTTTAGCAGGCTTCTCTGGTCACAGTGAGTTCTCAGGCTCTGTGGGTGGGAAGCATGGAGTGCACCGTTCTCTCACAGCACCCGGGTGCTCTGGCCTGCTCCGCATCTGTCGCCAGATGTATGCTTGGCTGAGACTGAGGTTGCTCTGGATACCTCCTTGGTTGAACCCTCCGAGATTGCCAACATCAGTTATTTCTGACCTACGAAATGGCAATCTTGTGTGGTCCAACCTGCAAGTCTTTGGCGTTCCCCTCCTTTCCTTCCGTGTTTTGCCCAAAGGCCCAAATTTCACGCTCTGGAAGTCTTTCTGCTCCTCCAGGCCGGCCCAGCCCAGTCTTCCTTGCCCAATCTTCTCCGTTGTCCAGCTGTCTAATCTGGTGCCTGAAGACAGGAGAGCTCCAGAGCGGTGGGGAGGCACTGGGCCGGGAGTCAGGCCACCTCTGCACCGCCTGCCTGACTCTCTGAGCTCTCTGCCCCCAACTCACGACCTACAGTCATGTCTCTTAAGGGAGCACTTTGGCTCCCGCCAGACTCCCTGTCACGTAGGACATGTGAAGTACCGACTCTCCGCTGTGGCCAGAGGACACACAATGTCAGCTCCTGCCACCGGCCTTTTGTTCCAGGCCCGTCCACCTGCTTGCAGTCCCCTGTGGGCACCTATGTCCCCTCCTCTGCACCTTATCACCTGCTCTCCCTTCACCCTGCCGACTTTGTGCAGCTCCTCCACTCAGCTGCCCAGGACTGGGCATTCAAGACGGCTCCCAGGAGTCTTGCCTGAGCCTCTGAGCCCCTGAGGTTAGCAGACCTTCCTCTCTGTTCCCGTTGCACAGTGCCTCCTGGCACTCCATTGCCGGGTGGGCTCCTGACGATTCTCCCTAACTCGGACTCCAGTCTCTGCTGCCAGCATGGGGCGCATCAGTGAACTTCATCAACCGGAACTAGGGGAGGGTGCCTGGGACTCCGCTTCCCCACTTTCTGCAAATGGCCCAGAAGCCTGGGCCCTGTTCTTTGGTTTCTTCTAAGCTTCATTTGACTCTGGGGAACAGAAGGTTGCTTTTAAGGGCTCTTTCAGTTCCTACGGTGTAAGGATTTGGGGTATGACTCTTCCCTGTTCCCAGGCCATTCGCAGGCGCCCCGGGCGGGTCCGAGGAAGTCCCGCGAAGACTGTTGAAATGCAAGAGGCCAAGGAATCGCGAGGAAGATTGCCCGGTGTTTTAATGCAGCTAGTGTTGGCCGAGCACCTACTAAGCGCGAGCCAGGGTCAGCCCGGGGCGGTGAGACGCACGGCGGTAGCGGCCCCTGCGCGGCCTCCCTCCCCCGGCGCCTGCCCCTCCGCCGTCCCGGCCGCAGCTCCCCGGGCGGTGCGCACCCCCGCGCCCCGCGCCCCGCGCCCCGCGCCCCGCACCCCGCACCCCTGCACCCCGGCTCTGGGCCTCGGCCCGGGCGCCCCCTGGTGGCCGCGCGCGGGAGCTGCGGGCGGCGGGGCGCGGGCCGGGGAAGGGGGAGCGCGGGGGAGGAGGAGGCGCGGGCAGGGGCGGGGAGGAAAAAGTTGCGCTGGGAAGTTCGGAAAGTGGGGAAGTGGCCGCTGCGGGCCGCGCCGCCCTCCGCGCGGGGCGGCGGGCGGGGAGCCACGGGAGCGGGCGGGCGCCGGCCATGCCCCGCAGACCCCGCAGACCCCGCCTCGCCGCGCCCCGACGCCCCGCGGCCCGGCCCGGCCCGGCCCCCCGCCCCCCGCCCCCCGCGCCGGGTCCTCCCCTCCCCCGCCCCGGCGGCCCCAGCCCCCCGCCCGGCCCGGCTCCGCGCCGCGCTCCCGCCCTCCTCCCTCCCTCCCTGCCGGCCGCGGAGCAGCATGGCGGAGCCCGGGCAGCGGCCGCGCGGCCGCCCGCCGCCCCTCTGAGCCCGGCCCCGGGGCAGCCGGGCGCCCCCGCCCCGCCGCCCGCCCGCCCGCCCCGCCGCGCCCGCCGCCGCCGCACTTGTCCCGCCGCGCGCCCCCCGCCGCGCCGCGCCCCCGGGACCCCCGGGACCCCCGGGACCCCGCGCCCCCGCGCCCCCGCGCCCCGCCCGCCCCGGGACCCCGCGCCCCCGGGAGCTCGGCGCGGCTGCGGGGCGTCGGCGCGCGCTCGGAGCCCGGGGCCCCCCCGCCCCGCCCCGCCCACACGGCTGCCGGCGCCCCGCCGCTGCAGCCCCGCGCCCGCGAGGAGCCTCCGCGCCCCGTCCCCGGCAGGATGCTCGCCGCGCTGGCGGGGCCGCTGCTCGCCGCCCTCCTCGCCGCCGCCCGCGCCCGCCCGCAGCCCCCGGACGCAGGACAGTGCCGGCCGCCCGGATCGGTGAGCGCGCCCGCCCGCCCGGCCGGCCCGCGGGGACGGGGACGGGGACCGGGACGGGGACCAAGACGGGGACCGGGACGGGGACCGGGACGGGGACGGGGACCAAGGCGGGGACCGGGACGGGGACCGGGACGGGGACCAAGGCGGGGACCGGGACGGGGACCAAGGCGGGGACCGGGACGGGGACGGGGACCGGGACGGGACCAGGACGGGGACCGGGACGGAGACCAAGACGGGGACGGGGACCGGGACGGGGACCAAGACGGGGACGGAGACCGGGACGGGGACCGGGACGGGGACCAAGACGGGAACGGGGACCGGGACGGGGACGGAGACCGGGACGGGGACGGGCCCCCGGGACGCGTCCTCCCCGCGCCCCGCCTGCGCCCTCCGCCCGCCCGCCGCCCGCAGCGCACCCCGACCCCGGCTCCGGTCCGCCCTCCAGCAGCCCCGGTCCCCGCGCTGCCCTCTCCCCTGCCCGCGCTCCCACCTAAGGCACACTTTCTCCTCCTCCCTCTCCAGCCCAGGCCCCCGCACCCAATCCCCCAACTGCCCCCATTTCACCAAAAGGGGGGAAGATTCCAGAGGAGAGGAAAGGGAAGCGCCGGGGCACGCTGGCCTAATATCTCCTTCGGGGTTGAATAATTACTGGTTCTCTTAATTTTCCTCCAACTGCGGAATTCCTTGCCTTCTCCCAGTCTCCCTCCCTCAAAGTGCCAATGAATGCATTGAAAATGACACTGAGTCGGAGGCCAGGGAGCCCGAGAAGGTTGTGTAGGGTGCTCACCCGCTGCCCGGCAAGCCGAGAGTTAGTGGACCTTGGGCAAGGTGCACCTCCGCGTCCCCCTCCTCCTCCTCCTCCTCCCCCTCCTCCTCCTCCTCCTCCTCCTCCTCCTCCTCCTCCTCCTCCTCCGTGCGGAACAGGGAGGCGAGGGCCAGCTGGGAGCTCGGACTTAGTCTCTCTCCAAGGAGCTGGGACTCACGAGTTGGGGCTGTTAGTAAAATAAGGTACCGTCCCCACCCACCCGGCCACACACTTTTCATTTGCGCCGGAATCCGAATCCGGCAGAGAAATGTTATGAGTTGACCTCGGGCTTGCAGGTGGTCAGTGCACAGTGCAGGGGCTTTTCTGGTTGGAAACGGAGTTTGCCTGAGAGAAATGATAGCCTCTTTCTCATGCCCGGGAAGCCCTGGTCCTATGCTAGATCTGGAGAAAGGCCCCCCGTGTCCAGGACCCCTCCAAACGCCCCTCATCGGAGCTTCAGTCACAGAAGGTGACAGAGTTGGGGTTGGAGGCCAGGTGGAGCATTTCAGGGGAGCAGCCGGAAGCCCCAGAGTATGTAGGGTCCCTGGGACCAATTCTGGGGAATCTTCGCTCCCAGAGCAGGGCCTCGAGGCTGTAGTTCGCCTGCCGCTTTTAAAGCGCTTTCTCATCTGTGCTGGGGCAGGGTAGCCGACACCCAGACCTGCCCTCCAAACGGGAACACCGCATCCCCCCGATGAATGGGAAGTAGCTGTTTAAATAGGTGTGCTATTTTTAATAGGTGTTCTGCTTTCAAAGTGCTCTTGGCATGTATCTTCTAATGGTTGGATTTAAAAGTTATATGACTTCCTCCCTTCTTGCCAGAGCAGGACTCTCGGTCCCCCTCTCCCCACCCTCCGCATGAAACACCACCGGTGAAGGTTTGGCTTGGCCGAGGGCGAATGTTCTCAGGTGCTGAGGTCCTTGGCCCTCGCGGGGAAAGCTAATCCTGACTCCTTCGTTGCCTGCTTCCTCTGTGCCTGGCGCTGCTCTTAGGGCTCGCTTGTATGCGTAGTGTCTTTTCAGCCTCCCCTCAGGTGGCTGCTCTCACCCCCATTTCACAGGCAGGGAAACTGAGTCTGTGGGAAGTGGAACAGTGCGCCGAGACGGAATTTGAATCTGGATCTTTCGGCTTCCAGAGTCCTTGCTCTTTCCCTGCCCCACGTGGGCCCCTGCCTCCCACCCTGTCCCCAGCTGCTTCTCTGGCTGCTAACCCGGTTTCCCCCGCCGCCTTCAGCCTCACCGCCTGCCTTCTCTCCCACTGCAGCAGAGGGAGCTGAACTCCTTCCTGTGGACTATTCGGCGCGACCCCCCGGCCTACCTGTTTGGCACCATCCACGTCCCCTATACCCGTGTCTGGGACTTTATCCCCGACAACTCCAAGGCGGCCTTCCAGGCCAGCGCTCGCGTCTACTTCGAGCTGGACCTGACCGACCCGTACACCATCTCGGCGCTGGCCAGCTGCCAGCTGCTGCCGCACGGGGAAAACCTGCAGGACGTGCTGCCGCGGGACCTCTACTGGCGCCTGAAGCGCCACCTGGACTACGTGAAGCTGATGATGCCCTCGTGGATGACGCCAGCGCAGCGGGGCAAGGGGCTCTACGCCGACTACCTGTTCAACGCCATCGCGGGCAACTGGGAGCGCAAGAGGCCCGTGTGGGTGATGCTCATGGTGAACTCCCTCACGGAGACTGATGTGCGCTCCCGGGGGGTGCCCGTGCTGGATCTCTACCTGGCCCAGCAGGCCGAGAAGATGAGGAAGAGCACCGGGGCCGTGGAGCGCGTGGAGGAGCAGTGCCACCCGCTGAATGGGCTCAACTTCTCCCAGGTAGGCCCTCGGCGTCCCGGGGCCCGGGCAGCCCCTGTGTCCTCTCTTCTGATTGCCTTCCTCCTTCCGTGGCCAGAGCCCTGGCCTTCTCCCAATGGGAGAGGCTCTTTCGGGCAACGAGGCAGCTCTTGGGCTGCTTTAGTGGTGGGCGGAGGGCAAGCTGGTATGCGCTAGAACCTGGGGGTTAGAGTTGGGGTGATGGCTTCTGTCTCAGCGGTGCTACCTGTTGGGATATCCAATCCCCACTTGCCGTGCTTGCCTGAGCAGAAAGAATTTTCCCGGGAGCATCAGAGTGAGGAGAACAAGAGTGAGTTGCAAGTTCGCGACCAGCCATGCCGAGGCCCTGGGGTCTCAAGGGCAGGAGGCTGTCCTGAAGCTGCTATGTGGGTCACACCTGGGCAGCAGCATATACGTACGGGGGATGCATACAGGGAGGGCAGGGCAGGGCCAGTGGACCTGACGTCCCGTGGCTCTGACTTGCTGCATAAGGTTAAGCACTGCTGAATGGCCCGGGGCCTGGAGTGGCTCTAGGCGACCCTCGGACTGCCTCCCTAGGCCTAGGGAAAGTCAACAAGGATAGTTTTGGGGTTAATAATTTCAGAGAAATGTGTTCACTTAAAGGTTGACAGTTCTGATTTCCGAGCCTCAAGAATGGGGCCAGGGAGAAGGGAAGAGCTTCGGAGGTTGAAAGTCTCTGGCTGCCAGAGACCTGATCCAGCAAAATGTCATTAAAAGCCCTATCTCCATGGGCAGAGGTCACTTGCAACTCATTGGCCCCAAACTCCACCCTGAGACCCTGGGAACAATGAGTTCACATCTGTGCCTCGAGAACAGGCTGTCAATCCCGCGATGCGGGGGGCTCCGTGTCAGGGCTGGTGGCTCCTGCAAGGAGGCCTCAAAACGGGGCTTGGACCGATGCCCTGGGTGAGGTGCGGCCCCCGAGGCGGGCTTCTCCGTTCAGGAGACAGCCTCATAAGTTGGCCAGGCTAGAAGCTCTACCACCGGGACCAGACTTGCTTGCTGCTCCCGTGATGTTGCACCTCTTCCCCAGGGAAACAGCGGCAGAAACCGATCCCCCTTTGGAGATCTTCTGGCCTTTGTGTTTCCAGGGGAAATGCAATATTGTCCCCGGGGAGGTAAGAAGCCAGATTGATTTGCCGGCCAAATGAAAGGCGAGTTTGTTGGTTCTCCTGCTGGCTCTCCCATAATTGTGGAGTCCTTACCCAGAGGGCCCCGGTGGCAGGAATATTGGGGCAGTTAGTCACGCCCCGCAGGGTTCTGACTACGCCTGACTCCTTCTCCACGGGGGAAAATCCTGTGCATTCTCTGGCCCGGGCGCTGAAGCCTCTGAACATACCGGCTTTCCCCTTCTGAAGTGACTTTTCCCTTGCCAGCCTCGGGAGCTGATATTATCTGTGTCAGGCTCCCCAGCGCTCACCGCCCATCTCATTTTGGAGGCAGGTTTGTGGGAGGCCTCTCTGCTCAGAGACCTCACGTCTGGCCTGGATATCTTCTTTAGGTCGGGGAGGTGGGGCATCCAACATCACTGTCCACACCCTCTTTGTACCAACCACAGAGGAATCCGAGGAGAGCTGGAGGGAGCATAGAAACCCTCTGGTTAAAGAGCCCCTGGCTTTAATCTGTCTCTCTTAAAACAACAAAACTATCTTTCCTCGGTGTCTGGAAGCACTGCTGTTCAACCAAATGACGGCTTCGGTAGGTTGAAAACATTTGCTGGAAAGTGTGTGAAGTTATGTTTTAGGAAAAGTTCCTGAGAGCCATTTATCGGCCAGCAAGGAGCCCGCTGACAGTCTCCAAAGCCCATGTTTGAAGATCAAACGGACTCAAATCTCTGGTTTCAAAAACGCGCCCACCCCATCACCAGCCTGGGCCCGCTTTTAAAATTGTTCTTGGGTCTAGCTCCTCAAGAGGGCTGCAGGAAGCAAGTCCAGAACAAAAGAAAACAGGACTCCTCTCGGTTCCCTAATCTGCACACCCTTCACCACCTGCCAGAGTGTCCGACCCCGCCAATTTGTCCTGTTATCATTTTGGAGCGAGGTGCTGAAATCTCTCCTCCATCCCCGTGGGCAGCTGTGGGCTAACTGGGAAGGGAAGGATCCCGGAGCTTGGGCGGATGGGGGTGTTAAGGGTCCTCAACCCCAAAGTCAGAAATGAGCAGCCTTCTCAGGAAAATTGTATGTGCGCGTGCACAGTCTGATAGGAACATCTGTGATGCATTATTGTACCGAAATATCTGTTAAGTGCATCAGATTTTTATTTTTTCTTTCCTCTCAGCATTACTGTTATTGCAAAATATTTGGTGCAGGGAAACAATGAGAGAGGAAGGCGGGAAAAAGAAACCTTAAAAGTTTTAGAAAGCCGTTTTTGTGAGGAGCTGGAATTTTAGTTTTAATTTTAGTATTTCTCGAATTTTTATATTTTCTTCTAGGCAGAAATACCACATTTTTCCTTGCTAAGTGGAGAAAGAAAGTGTATATTTTAGGATTCCACGGGTAGCGAGGAGCCACTGAAAAAGTCTCTGGTCTCTGATTTCAGCATAAACTCAGAGTGCTGGAGCCAACATCAACGTGGGTTTGCAGTGTGACCTTGGGCAAGTCAGTTCTCCTCTCTTGGCCTGGTTTTTCCTGCCTGTGAGCTGAGATGCCAAGATTAGGTCATTATTCAAGCCCCTTCCAGTTCCAACATTCCACGGGACAGTTATAATCAATTCCACCTGCCGGGCACCCTGCACTCAGGAGGCATGCTTTTCCATTTGGTCGGATGCTCTCTCAGGTGAGCACTCAGAAAGGCTGGGTGACTCGCCCAAGGTCACGTGGCTAATGAGGACCAGAGCCAGTCCCCCTGGCCTTAAGCGAGGCCTTCATGCTTCCTGCCGCCCCATGCTGACTTCGTTTTTTCATGTCCTTCTGCGATTCTTGCTTCAGTCCTTTCTGCTGTTTCTTTCTCTCCGTTAGAGCCAGAGGGCTTAGATTTTTAGTTCTTGGAGAGTTTATACTTGTGGAGCAAGTATGTTGTTTGTCTCATACTGGAGCTGGAGCGAGAATGGCAGAGGCCTTGATGTATGAGACAGCTTACACAGTGGCTGAGAGATAGCCGACTTGCTTCTAGGTTTCAGTCCCTGCTCTGGCTCTAAAGCCAATGACTCATGCAGAACTTCATGTTGCCATCTATAAAATGGGGCAGCGGTGACCAGCCTTTCACTATTGAGCTGGGTTTGTAAAGCTCTGAGCAGACACTATTTGTGGGAGGTGATAGAACGTGTAAAATGCTACCTCGACGTAGGTCCTGGGCGTGGAAAACCGTTTGGGCCGGCTCCAGGACAGGGAAAGAGGAGGGCCGCAGGGGAAGCCTCATGTGTGCCCTGTTCGAACCTTCTCCACCAGCCATGGCCCCTGCCCATCCTTTGTAGAACAAAGCAAAGCTGGAGTGGGGTGGCAGCGGCCCCTGCCCTCAGGGACCTGGGGATGCCTGGGCCTTGAGTCCAGATCTTGTGACAATCTTGGGATCTGCAGATTTCAATCGGCTGTGCTGGCTGCCTCCCGCCTGAGACTGGCACTGGCTGCCACTAACAAGCAGGGCTGATGGAGCAGGGCTGATGGAGCAGGGCTGCGCAGGAGCTGTCTGTCTCCCTCTAGGGGGCCTCAGTCCCCCCCACCCCACAGTGGAGGCCCTGGATGAGAATATGGCTGAGTCCCATACTTCTCCCCGGCCTGAGATAGCAAGGGCCCTGCCATGCTGTACTTTGCTGTGGTTTAAACAGACATGGCAACATTACCCATCCCATGTGTGTAAAGCCGGAGCACTGGGGCACAGCTGCCAAGGGCATCCAAAATGTGTGTAACATTCTTCAGGGCCCTCACTAGGGAGTTAGAAACCACAAAACCATCATTGATTGAGCTCTGTCTCCACATGGGCATGCATTAAACCTGGTAGAAGTACATCCTCTGTGATCAAGTCATATCATCATGTCTCTTTCACAGACAATAAGTAAGAACGTTGTCATGTGGCTGTGCTTGCACAACCAGGCCAGTGGACTCAGGAATCCAGCTCAGGTGTGTCTGATGCTAAAGCCCAGGCTTTTCAGGCTTCTGAAAGATGAGTTTATTTTTGTTTTTCATAGTCAGATGGCATTATCTGGTGATGTGTGTGTGTGTTGGAGTTGGGGAGATCTTTTTTTTTTTTTTTTGCTAAAAAATGAGATAGAATAAAATACGGTAGAGATTATTGAGAAGTGCCGGAATGGATTTTCTTTTTGACTTACAAATTGGATCTAAAGTTGATTCTAAAATAGGAGTTCCCAAAGACATTCTGGGCATGAGTTGTTTCCTTGGAAGGAGTCCCGAGCTTTCCAAGGCACCATTGTGAAGACGTGTCCTTAACACTGCCAGTTGAATAAGGAAGGGTCTCCTTATAGTCAGAGTGCCTGTATTTATATCCTGAGGGGCTAGCACATGTTATTAGGTGCTTGATCAATATTTGGGGAATGAATGAATGAATGAATGAATGGCTGAATGGTCAGAAACCATGATATGCCCACTCCCTCCCTTCCTCCATCCAGCACTGTGGAATGAATGAATGAATGGAGCCACCGTGAAGAGTCTCCTCTTTGAACTTTAATAGCTCCATGCATTCCTACAGGGACACAAAATGTTGGATCAGGGGTGCCTGGGTGGCTCAGTCAGTTAAGCATCTGCATTTGACTGACATCATGATTCTGGGATCCTGGGATCGAGTCCCATGTTGGACTCCCAGCTTGGTCGGAGAGTCTGCTTCTCCCTCTCCCTGCTGCTCGCCCTACTTGTGCACGCTCTCTCTCTCTCTCTTTTTCACTCCGTCAAATAAATGAATAAAATCTTTAAAACAATGTTGAAATCATCAAGTGGAGAGTTCCCATACAAAGCAGGCTCTAGTCCTGACCTCATTCCTACCTCGCCTGTGACTGTGGGCTAGTCCTTTCCCTCTCTGGGCCTTGGTGGCTCCCTCTGTCCCTTGACCGTAGGCCGGATGATTTCCAGGATCGGCCCAGTTCTGACCGCTCTGGTGCTCATCTATGGGCCCCATATCCTGAAGGCCTGGGGCCGCCCGGGTTTTCTTGAGCCTGGGCGGGGCTGACAGTCTAATCTTCGGCAGGCCGCTGCTGATACCTAATTATCTGGAAGCCTGTTGGTTCCGGTGGGTGATCCTGCTGCCTCCCACTGCCAGTCTGCGGAGCGGGGAGCCCAGCCTGCTGTGGCACAGCCCCTGGACACCTGCCCAGCCTCGGAGCCTCTCCTTCACTGGGGCTCCCCTCCCTCCCTCGCTTCCTCACTTCTTCAGGTTCAGCCAGAGCACCTCCCTGTGCTGGGCCAGTGCAATGCTGGGGGCACACCCGGGAATGGCCCTAGTATTTAGCTGCGGAGGGTTCACTGCCCAGCCAGGGAGAGTGAGTATTCTTAGCCCCATGTTACAGCCCTAGCAACAGAGGCCTGTGCGTTGGTGTCTCCAGTGCCCTGGTTCATCCACACCTCACAGGGAGACTCACAGGGGCCATGCTGAGCCCTCTTCTCTCCAGAGGTCACCCAGAGAGCACGAGCCTCTCAGTCCGTGTTGGATCAAGCTGGCCCAGTCTGCACCGAGTAACCCAGATCCCAGACTGAGAAACACGGTTCTTCGGGCCTCGTCTCCACCCTGCGCTGCCGCAGCCTGCCACACCCGCTGTGGCTCCCACTGGAGCCCTGTGGTTGGGAGCTGTTCAGCAAATGTCTGTCGCATGGTATGGAAGTCCCTCTGGGGACCCCCTAGCGTTGACCCCTAGGCGTGCATAGTCTCAGATTCTTTGTGCGCAGGGAGAGAGCTGTTTGCAAAGAGCCCCCGCTGGCTCGGCAGGCCTGTCCGCTCTCTCTGACCTGGGTAACTCCGACTGTAACCGCTGAATATATTTTCCTAACGTTCAGGGGGAGGAAAACAAGCCCAGAAGCAGACACACAGGATGGTTTAGGTACCACCATCAAAGGAGAGTCAGGCTGTAAAGCCAGAGGTGACCAAGATGTCATGAAATATTCTAGTCTCAGAATCAGAAGCTCACAGCGTGAAGCCTTCCACACTTAGACACACTCTCTGAATCATACGCCAGGACTCCGAGGCTCAGGGAATCTAAGAATGGTGAAATCTTAGAACATTCGGCTCAGAGGCATTTTTTGACTCGAAGAATCTTCACATCATGAAATCCTAGCCTCTGAGCTTTGAAGAATTTTCAGCTCATAGACACAGACTTCTAAAATCTTCGAGCTGGACGGGACCAGTCTTCCAGAATTCCAAGAAGCCCCATCGGCAAACACATTGATCTTCCCACAACCCGCCAGCCCGATCCCAGGCCAAAGGGAGAAGAAAGCCTGAGCGGGGAAGCACTTTGGGACGGAGATAAAAATGGGAGTGTGCCTTTGTTAATAGTTCCCATTTGGACCTCTCTCGGAGCCAGGAAGAGGTCGCCTGGTAATGCAGCTTTCCGAGGGAGGAAACCGAAGAATGCGAGGAGAGCCACGGCCTGCCAGCCGGGCTGCCGACGCTCTTCCCCCCTCGAGTTTGCTTCTAAGTAGTATCCACTTCACTCTCTTTTATCCCCCATCACTGGCTCTCTGTCCGCCTACTTAATCCACAGGCAGCTGGTGGCCCGGCCTTCAGTCGTGCTCAGCGGCTGCCAAGCCGTCTCGCCGAGCAGCTCCTCCAGGATCACAGGCTTTTAAATCTGCGCAGTATATCCGCTGGAACACAAAACTGTTGCCCCAAGCTTGGAAACGCTGTTGCTTTGCTGAGCCCCCTCCCTCTCCAGGAATTTCCTCCCTTTCTCTTCTAATTCCGAATCCTGTGAGATTTCCAAGGCTCCGCTCAAAGCTGTGCCTCCTCCAGGAAGTCTTCCCAGAATGCTCCTCCATCTAAATCGGCCTGGGAAGTCAGTCCAGAGCTTTCCCTGATAACCCAGCCTCGTATGTTCTTTTCCTCCATGGATTTTTTTATGACATTTTATGATACTCTCTCAATATTTATGTATTTTACTTCATGCTGTAAATATTACTGAAACAATCTTTTCTTTCCTAATAGAGCCCGATTCAAAATCCAGCTCCACATAAGGCTCACAATTGACTATAAAACCAGACAGAATGTGCTCCAGTTCTGAAGTTGTGGCTTTGTGGGGTGTTCTGTGGCTGGGGTGTGGGCAGCTCTGGAGGCTGACAAGAGGCTGCTCTTGGCCTCTGTATTCACAGAAAGCCCTCAGACCTCCTACCTGAGTTCAGTCCTGCTGCTGGCCCATTTGGTCAGGATTTTGTGACATCCGTGGGCCCTATTGGATTTCTCTCTCTCCATCCTGGAACACTTTGTTTTCTCTTCCTCATCTGGTACTTGCAAACAAAGGCCTCTTTTTCCCTCCCCTTTACTACCCAG
This sequence comes from Canis lupus familiaris, assembly GCF_011100685.1. Classification (NCBI taxonomy): domain Eukaryota; kingdom Metazoa; phylum Chordata; class Mammalia; order Carnivora; family Canidae; genus Canis; species Canis lupus. Next base: position 12,873,552 of record NC_049236.1, read on the forward strand.
AGCACACATGAGCCTCTCCAGGCTCACCACCCTCCCACTTTATTGTCATTTTAAAATGTTTAATTTTACCCCTTATTAGCTCCTCTGGCTCTGGGCCCCCGTGATGCGGACTTCTTCTAGTCCTTGCTCCCCTCCCCCCCCATCCCTGGGCATGCCTCCACCCGTGTGCTGCTGCTGTTCCCTCTACCCGAGAACCCTTCCCAGTTTGTATTGTTTGGCCGTCTCTGACTCCTGAGGAGTGGTGTGGATTCCTGAGGGCAGTCATTTTAAAAGCCTGGACTCTTCAGATGCCCCTTCATAGCCAGACTTTTATTCGTGGTCACCAGATTGTACCTCGAGGGTGGATACCGTCTCATCCTAACTCAGCAGTTTGAGTTGAGGTGCAATGATGTGATTGGCTTTCAGCATTGTGGGTCTTTTTCATTTACTTATTTATGTATTTTCTAAATTGAGGTATAATTAACGTAACATTCAGGTATACAGCATACTGATTCAGTATTTGTATATATTGCAAATAGTTTCGTGTCTTAAAAGGATCAGTGGGTGTCTTAGTCTGCTGACTGCCGGAATTACAAAATACCGTAGACTGAGCCGCTCAAACAACAGAAATTTACTTCCCAGCAGTTCTGGAAGCTGGAAGTCTGAGATCCGGTTAGGAGAGGTGGAGAGAGCAAGAGAGAGAGAGAGAGAGAGAGAGAGAGATGAGTTGAGTTGAGTTGAAAGTGGGAGAGAGGTAGCATTCGATGGAGGGAGCTAAGCCCTCAGGAGGAGGACCTCACCTTCACAACCTCTTCTAAACCTAATTATCTCATGAATACTCTTTCTCCAAATGCTGTCATTGTGGGGGTTAGGGCTTCAACATATGAATCAGGGTGAGGGAGACACATTTGGTCTGTAACAGTGGGTGAGTTGCACCTGGGGCCCCCCTGAATGCCTGAGTGCCCTTGAAAAGAGCCTGCAGGTCATCAGCCCAGGCTTGTGCAAGTCAGAGCCCTGGGCCACAGCCTGGGACTAGTGGCACCTGCTGCAGGAGTCTATTCCTCCCCTGACTAGGCAAGGTGGGGGAACCTGGCAGCTTTCAGATCAGTACCTGACCACCTCCTCCCTCCCCTGCAGGCAGGGCAAACACTCCCCTGCCCTGAGTGCTGAGATCTTGTCACCTTTTATTTGTGGGGTTCACTCTTTTCTTCCCATTGGGTCGGGAAGGGCAGTGTGAAGTGTTAAAATCTACTTCTCATTTGCTGCTAAATTGTAAGCCTCTGTTTTTTGTATAAAGCTTCCTCCCTGCCTCCGTCACTCCGAGGAACATTCTGGTCTGATTCTACCTTTAGAAATAAGAATTAGTCTTTATTTACACAGCAGTGGCACAGACTGGGCTCGGGAACCCCCACCACTGCAAGCCTCCAGGCACTGGCCGGGGACAGCCCAGGGCTCCTTCAGCGTCCAGGATCATGCACTTCTTGGGAGTGTCGGTAACCTGGGCCTCGTTACAGGACCTTTCCGTGCCTCAGTCTCCTCATCAGTCAACTCCATCCAAGTGCTGTGAGGATTTATTGATGAGTGTGAAGCACTGTAGTGCAGTGCCAGACACAGAACTCTGCACTCGGTAAACACTAGCTCATACTTATTATTGGATTTTTAAATTAGCATGAGAAATGTTTTGTAGCTCCCACTTTGTGCCAGAAGTTGGGATCTGTGCTGGAGATGGAAATGGAAGCAAGGACGATGATGCCATTCCGGGCCGGCAGCTGCTTCCTGGCGGGGAGGAGGCTTGGGGGGAGCAGGGTGAGGGAGGTCTGGGGAGGTCGCCGGGTAAGGCGCTGGGTGGGGGCGCAGCAGACGCACCCTTCTCAGCCCTGAGGACCTGGGAAGGCTTCCCGAGGGCGGTCTCTCCGGAGTGCAGCTCTGAACGAGCCAGTGTGCGGCCAGGCTGCAGGGTGAACGCCCGGGGGCCGGCGGTGCCCCCCGGGAGCGGAGCGGGAGCCGGAGCCGGAGCCGGAGCCGGAGCCGGAGCCGGAGCCGGAGCCGGAGCCGGAGCTGCAGCCGCGCGTCCCACCGTCTGCGGGGCCGCCCCTCCGCGGGCCCAGGGGAACCGCCGCGAGCGCAGGGTGGAGCCCGGCCGTCGGGGAGCCGGTGCCCCGGGCTGGGTCCTGAGCAACCCCCCCCCCCCCCGCCCCCGGTCCCCATCCGGATCCCGGGAGTCCCGGTGCAGGTGTCCTCGGTGCGGGGGCGAGGTCCGGGCGCTGCCCCCCTGCACCTGCCCGGCCGCCTTGGGGGTCGGCACCTGCGGTACCTCGGGGCGAGCCCCCCTCCCCCACCCCGCCCCCGCCCCTTCTCCCGATCCGGATCTCCCAGTGCAGGTGTCCTCGGTGCGGTGGGCGCTGCCCCCCTGCACCTGCCCCGCCACCTGGGGGGTCGGCCCCCGCGGTACCCCGGGGCGGACCGCCCCCCGCAGGCCAGCCCTGCCCAGAAGCGCAGGGCAAAGATAAAAGGAGAGGCCTTTTTTATTCCTCTTCCACTGCTGCTGCTGCTTCTGCTTAAAGGACTTACCTGCTTCCTCCCTGTTAAGGTTATTGGAAGTTTCCCGGCCAGTGTCATCTCCTGGAGCCTTAATGCACCTTCTGGGCCGATCGTAATTCAAGTCTCAGTCCCATCTTAAAGCCCGTGTTGAAAAGGAAGATGCGGGCAGAGAAAGCCTTTTGGAAATCTCTCTGGCTCAGCCCTCAGCCTTGGGTCGCAGGGTTTCCAGGTCATGAACTGCTCAGCCTTGGGTTTGAGAGAAGACAAACCCATAATTCGAACCATTTGCTTGCACTTTGCAGTTCCCAGTCTTTGACCTGCTTTACCTCTCTTCCTCCCCTCCCCCACGAGGACGCCTCTGAGGGCCTGGAGCATCCTTTGGATTATGAGACGTTTTTGAGCACCAGACCTGCTTGCTTTTGCGGCTGAGATGTGTGTCTTGAAGAGCTGTGGCTTGCTCTTAGGAAGGGTAAACTGAGACACTTATGACCTCAGTGGTAATAATACTTGGTCCTTGTGCTTGCCCTTGACTGGGATGTTCAGTTGACCCAGAGTCACATAACCCCCATGCCTAGGCCTGCTGGTACTCTAGCAGGTGATTTTATATGACTCTGCTTCCGTCCGTGTAGTTTTGTGGGGAGGGTGGTGAGAAAGGAATGCAAGATTCTTGATGGAGATCTTGCGTGTTGAAGCGGATCAGAGCCATGGAGATGGGAGTGGAAAAAAGCCATACGGGGAAGAAGGAGGATTGTTAAACAGAAGTGCCAGGATGGGAAAATGCCGAGTGGGAAACAGAGACAGTTGAAAAAAATTATTAAATTTCCTTACTACTCACAGCCCACTGACGAGTCCTTGAAACAGGCAGAGTGACCTTCCTCTACGGACTCAGCTGCCTCCATGTGGACACCTTGCTGAGGGCAAAAGGCACACTTAGCCCCCATCCTGTAAGCCTGTTTTAACATATAAAAATTCCTTTAAATTGTCCTTAATTTCTAAACACTCCCCCCCAAGATATGTGTTGGCGATCATCACCCAAGCCTATGACCCATCAATATACATCCGAAGGGTCTCATGACTAAGGTTTTATTAGATGGTAATAAATGACCTTTTCCTAACAATAGCTAGCCCCCTCAAGGTCCTGGAAACCTTGTTTCCAAAATTCCTTAGAGACTTAAGCCATCCTTAACCCCCTCCCAACTTGTAGGTGTATAATCCCCACCCCTCACGACCCCATTGAGGCTCTTTCTGCCCATGGGTCCTGTCCGTGTGCTTTAATAAAATCACCTTTTTGCACCCAAGACGTCTCAAGAATTCTTTCTTGGCCATCGGCTTCGAACCCTAACATTCTTTCCTACATCACAGAGGGCATGCAAAGAACAGTGTTTCTACCCCTCCCTCCGTTAACTGCATTCTTCCCTTTCCTATCCCGCTCCTGAGACAGCCGTTGTTATTCAGTGCCCATTATGTGCTGGGCCTCTGGTGTATCACAGAAAATTCCTAAAACGGTCCTGAAAGGCAGGTATTATTTTCATTATTTTGAGGAAATTGAGTCTAAGTGCTTTGTGCAAAATGGTGGAACCAAGGATCTGTTCTTAGATCTTCCGATACTTTAAGGGAGAGACTGGACTGGAGTTGGAATTCCTGCTCTACCGCTTTGGCTGCAGAACTGGGGTATGTTTTCACACCTGAAGAAAGGGGTTCACATAGTATTCCACACCGCCCCCCCCCCCACACCCCCGCCGTGTGTTGTGAAGAGTAAATGAGGTAATGCATATAAACCGCCTCGCTGTGCGCCTGGCACGAAGTACGAGGTGATGAATGTTAACTGTGCTGGTTGAAGTCGTGGTCATTTTCGTTGTTGTGATTGGCTCATTTTCACACTGTCTTGAGGGGAGACCCAGCCCGTGGAGAAGATGGCCCTTGGTCCCTTAGGCTCTCATGCACTGAGCCACTGAGGGTCATCCAGAACAGGGATGGGTGTGCTTGGCTGACCTGATTGGAAGCGTGTGGCCCGACCACCCAGAGTGTGATCATTTTTTGCTGACCATCTGTGGTGTGTCATGTCTGACTGTATCCCTTCTGGTTTGGCTTCCCTGTGACCTCCCACTGCTTCCCGGAGTGAGGACACATCAAAAGGAGGGATCGAGAAGTTTAGGCTGGAGACCCAGGCTCAGGGCCCAGCTCTTTCTCGGGTTTGATCATGACCTGGGGAGATCCCCTATCTCAGTGTCCTTTCCCTCAGCGGTTGAATGTTAATAGCAGCAAGTCAGAGTTGTGGGGAGAATCAAGGGATAAAGCCTGGGAAGGACTATCTTAACCTCCAAGAGCTCTGTGCCCTCTGTGGTCCTTGGTGTACAAGTGTTTTACCTCCTCTCTTTCTCCCAAAGAGAACTACAGGTTTCTCCTGCGATCCAACGGGGGAGAGTTCCTGCGGTGTAAGCAAGGAAGCAACTATCATTAATTTACATGGAAACATTAGTGAGCCCTCCTAGAAGCAGAGAATAACCTCTCAAACCTTTTCTGATACCTAAGGACCCACCTTGCTAGTGGATTCCCAACATAAACTGAGATAAAGCAGTTAGATGCTCACAGGCACAGTCCGAAGCTATGGTGGCTTGGTGCTGAGATGCTGAGTGTGGGTGCAGGGAAGGAGCACGATGGGGCCTCTCTGGCTGCTGCTTTGAGTGCTCACCGCCTCTCATGCTATTTTCACTTCTTGCCCCTTTTTATAAAGAAATCCTCTCCGGAATTTTTTGTTTTGGGGGGGGGGGGGCGGTTGTGGAAACAGGTACTAATGTCGGTCTTCTGTAAAAGAAAGGTGGTATAAAATGAATTTTCAAATAGCAAAGGGATGCCCTACCCTGTAAATGCTTAGCGAATTGATTTCGTTATTATGAAGCTGTTCATCCATTCATCCATGCCTTCATTTGTTTGTTGGGCAAGTACTACTGGGAACTGCGCTGTGAGTCCCCGTTCAATATGCGACAGGAGCTGGACTGAATCAGCTCCTACCTGTGTGTCCTTGTTAAGCACTGACTGTGAGCCTCCACCTGCGTGGCACCTGGGCCTTGTGGGGGCTCCGCTACTCTGGAAGCATCTGCAGATGCTACCAGGGTGGAGGGACTGCAGCCTTGCTGTCCAGGAACTGTCTTTGCTGGTGAAGATGTTCCATTTGTAGACAGTAGGTGACCCCATCCTTATCGGTACCTGGCTCAGCTTTAGTATAATGCCGCCTGAGCTCGGTAGTGAAGGACCAGTGGTATCCCCGGGTTCAGGAGGAACAGCACGTCCAGGGCTGGCGCTGGTGGTGATGTTGATCCCACCGGAGGGACTACCCTTACTCACATGCAGAGCATGTTTGCAGGGGGCAGGGAAGACTAGGGAATTGGCTGGAGGCTCATGGGCCACATCATGGTGACTTCACAAACCAGTTAAGAAGCTTGGGCTTAATCCAGAGTGTGTTGGGGGGGGCAGTGACCCCCACTCCCAACTTTGCAATTCAATCATTCATCAGACAGGAGCCAGGCCTGCCTGGAAATTCTCAGGCCCCTTGGCTGGAGGAAGGAGCTGCCGTATGAGGGTCTTTGCTCTCATCAGATCCAGGATGTTCTCACTACTGAGCCAGAGGAAGACTCTCAGCTTCTGGAATAGGAAGGAACTTGGGAGTGTTTTCTCTTAGAACTAGATCCTAAAAGTACCTGGCAGCTGAATGAGACCATCTGTAGTTACATATTACAGGGTCTTTTGTGGGGGAGCCTGAGACCGTGACCAGCATTTCTAGGACAACATGTCCCTGCATTCCATGTGACCCTTTTGATGGCTGACTTTCGGGATTCCACGTGTTCAAAATAGGGATGGAGTGAGGCAAGTGGTTCCTGAATGCTCCCCAAGCAAAAGTGGGGTGTCAGGGGGATCTGCAGTCTACAAATGGTCCTTAAATAGTGAGAGCACTGGGTTAGGAGTCCAGCAGCATGACCCGGGCAGCTCCCTCCCCTCACAGACAGCTGTTAGCGGGTGTGAGCGCTTGGTAGACCATAAACCGCACCCCTGCTGCTGCAAAGCCACTTTCTAAACTAGCTCTGACCTCACTGGGAAAGGGCATTTTTAATTTTATTGTCTTTTATATGTTTATATGTCTGTCTCCCCCATAGACTGAAGTTCTTTGAGGGCAGGAGCCTCATCTAATGAGTCTGGCTTTGCCTAGGGCCGGACTGCAAGTGTGCACTCAGGGATGCTGTGTGTAGCTGTAAAATTACCAGCTACATCTACACATCATCGCCTGAGTATCCGGGTGGAAAACAGAAAGTCCCTAACCGCACCCCACATTGTTCCCAGATTTCCAGATGTTTGGTTCCAAGAGGCTAAGCATCTAGGCAGTGGCCTGCATTTCCCACTGCGGCACCCTGGCGTTTGGCACTCAGTGGTTGGGCCTCTGGCCCTCGTGTTAGGGCCACCTCTGGCCGGGCTGTGGTTTCCCGCTGGTCCTTCATTCCCACAGCGGCCCTCGGGGCTCCCACTGGGCCACCCCGTGGGTGAGAGCCGCTTCTCCCTGGGTTGGAGGGATCTTCCCACCCCCCCTTCCTCACACTTCCGTGCTTTTTCCAGGGCACAGAACAGAGCTTCTGTTTGCTGGTCATTCCGTGATCCTCACACAATATAAATGAAAGCTACTAACACCAATAAATTCAAACCATGTGTAGGCACCGGGGAGAGTGGGGATGTCAGAGGCCTGCCGTGTGAGGTGCCGTCAGCTCTGACGGCACCCGAGCTGATTTGTATATGGGAAAAGTAAATATCCAGAGTGGTAAACAGCCTTGGGTCTCTCATCATCGCTGCAATTTGAAGGCATTTAATAGGAACACACACTCTCTGCCTCTTATAAACAAAGTGAGAGTCTCTGTGTGTGCTGACCTAAATTCTGCATTTTTATCTTTGGGAAAGTGAGCCAGTCATTCTGATTGGGAGACCACAGGCGGTCTGGACTGTCGGGTTGAGTTCTTCTTTCTGGTTTTGGCAGTTGGTCTAGCACTTTTGCTTTGCAAAGGGCCACCTTTTCATCTCTCTTTGGCCTTAGAGCAGATGAGATGGGGGGCCATTCTCACTCCTGCACTCGTGAGGGCCGTGAGCCCAGAGGTAGACATCGACTTGCCCAAGACCACACAGCAGATCCAAGCTGAGCCAGGACACCTGCCTTCTCCCCTCCGCCAGAACCCTCTAGCCCTCCAGTCCTCTTTCCGTGAGTGATACTTCTGTTCTCTCTAACTTAGCGTCCCAGAGACCTCTCATCAACCCCTCCCTCATTTCCTCTGTTTCCCAGGGTCTGCTGGAGGCTGGCCTTCTGCTGGGCCCTTGCTTCCTCAGCTTTTCTATTCAGGCCATTCATGTGTTCAGGAGAGAGCCCAGGGACGGGACCAGACAGTCATGGGTTTGAGGTTCTGGTCTCTGCCTGTCACCTGCGTGGCTTCCCATACATACCTTCTCTGAGCACCTCAGTTTTCATGTATGTACAATGGGGATGGGAATACCTGCCCTCTTAGGACGGCCGTGAGGATTGAATGGAGCTCTCATATGTGAGGATGCCCAGCCTTCGCAGTGACCGGTGATTCACTTCATCCCACTTTCCTTCACCTCGGGACACTTCCAAGTGTCCTCCTCATTGTGCATTAAAAATGAATCCATCCTTAAAATTGCGTGAAACAACCTACGTCAGGCACCCCTACACAAGGAGTGTATGTCATACGGGTGAAGTCTGAGTCAGGTCGGTGGATTGTCTCAAGGCCACTTTCCTGATTTTGATATCGTACTATGGTCATGTAAGCTGTTGGGGGAAACTGGGTGAAGGCTATTAGCTCTTACAACTGCATGTCAATCTATAATTATGTCAAGATATAAATAAGTTTAATTAAAAAAATTAATTAACCTTCCCACACACTCGTTCCCTCACTCATTCGTCCGTGCCCGCTGCCTGCCAGGTACCGCTCCAGGTACTAGGTGTGGGTCAGTGAACACAGAAGGAAAGAATTCCTGCCCCCACCTCCCTCAGGCCTTTGCTCAAATGAGGTCTCCCCATGACCACCCTATTCAAAATTTCAAATCACTACCTCGAACTCCCCATCCTTCTTCCCTGCCTTTTAAATCCTGCGATGGCACCTGTCACCAATTGGCATTCGGTGTATTTTACTTACTTAGTTATTTTTTGCTCTTCACCCAATCCTTGGAATATCAACCCCTTGAGAATCGAAATCTCTTGTCTGTATTACCTGTATCCTTAGCACCTGGAACACGCGTGGCAGGTGGCAGGCGGTCAGCTAATGTTTATTGACTGAGGGTGACAGACAAGAAGCAGGGTCAGGGGGTCAGGGTGGGGTGAGAGCTGAGGGAAGGCAAAGCAGGGCTAAGGGTGGGCGAGATGATGGAAGAAGCATCTCCATTTCTGTCTAGCGTGGACCTTCTGCAGACCTCGCAGGCCTCCCCGCCGTGTGAGGGGGAGGGTCCTGATGTCTCAGACTGTAACCCATCATTAAGGCTGTCTTCCTTTTAGTCACGCTCCAGATGTTTCTTTGAGCCCTAAGTGCCGGACCCTCTAGAGCAGGTAGGGAAGGACCCTGCCCCGGGAGGCTTGCGGTGGGTGGGAGAGACAGACAGAAAGGCAAACCGCGTGTGAAAAGGAGGACGGAAGGCAAGTGCGAGAGCTAGGGGAGGACTTCCACTCCGGGGGAAGGCTTACTGTAGCCCAGGCCCTTCGGGAAGGAGGAGGTGTTGATTCCCGGCCTTAAGAGTCTGGGAGGATTTCAAAGTTTGTTCTGGTCCAGCTGGGCTCAGCTTGCCGAGTCCTCTTCCTTGTCTCTGCTGGGGGAAGCTGCAGCCCTCATCAGACTGCTCCCTGCAGGTGGACCTGGACACCCTGGCTCTGCTTGTGTCCTGATCTCTGCCCAGAGCGCCCTCTCTCCTTCCTCCTGTCTCTCTAAATCCTATTTCTTCTTCCAAATCTAGCCTGGCCTTTCCTGCAGGAAGGCTTCCTTGATTGCCCCAGCTCCCACGCTTGGTCCTCTCTGGACATCTGTGCCATTTGTAGTCCGTACCATACCATTTGACCCCCGGGGAGAGAGTTTTGTGTTGGGCCAGCTTCACTGTGGGTGGCACTTTGAACCCCCATCTAGGAGAGGAGCTCGCCTCTGAGCCCAAGTAGTACTTGCGGCTGGATTGACTTAAGAGCAGTGGGAAAATGTGATTCATCCTCAGAGAGGGCAGGATTTGTTATTTTTTTCATTGACCCTAACTTTCCTCATTTTGAACCACTGGAAGTTCAGTTAGGGGAGGGCTGACGTCTGCCGTCACAGCCTTTCAGGGTGTGCGGTTGGCAAAGCAACACTGTACACACGGTAGCCCCGGACCGTGAAACAGACTGCAGGAAATCCTCTCTTCTGACGTTACTACTGGCGTCTGTGTCAGTGAATTCTTACAAAAAGACAGGAAATACCTTTCCATGCAAGTATCTTAGTTACAGTCACCTGACATGTGCTTGTTAAATAAAATTTTTAAATTTTAGAGCAGTTTTTGATTTGCAGAATTGTTGAGAAGATGGTACCCAGGTGGCCCTGTTATGGAGATCTGACGTTAATATGGTACCTTCCTCATGGTGAGTGCACCAGTACCATGCGCTATTGTGAACCAAAGTCCGGACTTCGTTCTCTTTTCCTCCGTGTTCCCCTAATGTCCGTTTTCTGTTCCAGGATCCCAACCAGGATACCATATGGTTTACTGTCTGTCATCCTGCCTTTGACTTCTCTTGGCTATGACAGTTTCTCAGACTTCCCTTGTTTTCAGTGACCTTGACACTGGGTATTAATCAGACGTGTCCCTCAGTTGGGACTTGTTTTGGTGTTTTTCTTATTATTGGATGGTATGCATTCAAGGGAGGAGGACTGGAGATGAATAAGGGCCCTTTTCGTCCTATCATATCAAGAGCACATACCATCAACGTGGCTTATCATTGTTAACATTGATCTTGACCACCCAGCGGAGGCAATGTTTGTCCGGTTTCTCCACCGTGAAGTTACTCTTTCCACCCATCCTTCCGCGCTGTACACACTGGAAAGCAGTCACTATGGGCATCCTGTGCCTAAGGAGTGGGAAGTTTTGCTCTCCTTCAACTGATGCGTTTTGAATAGTTGCTATGTCTTGAGCCTTGAGCGCTGTTAGAGATGCTGAAAACATAACAGCGAATGAAACAGAAAAGATTTTTGTCCTACATGGGAACTTTTATTTGAGTGAGGATTTTTTTTTTATTATTATTTATGATAGTCACATAGAGAGAGAGAGAGAGGCAGAGACACAGGCAGAGGGAGAAGCAGGCTCCATGCACCGGGAGCCCGACGTGGGATTCGATCCCGGGTCTCCAGGATCGCGCCCTGGGCCAAAGGCAGGCGCCAAACCGCCGCGCCACCCAGGGATCCCATGAGTGAGGATTTAATAAGGAATAAATAAGTAAATAATTTCAGAGTGTGATAGGACTATAAAGGGAAAAAAGGCAGTAAGTTAGAGAGAGACCAGGGTGCAGGGGCAGAGGGAGGAAGCAAGAGAGAAATAGCTGCCCTGTTTTCTCGGGCTCTGGGAAGAAGGTGCCTTTCTCGCTGAATCTTGGGGGATGAGGAGGAGCAGCCATGAACGCCTGGGGAAAGCCCATTCTGGGCAGAGGGGACAGCAGATGCCAAGGCCCTCGGGCTTTGTTGAAGGAACAGATGGAATGTGGTGACCAGAGCCCTGTGTGCACAGGCCTGTCAGGAGGTGGAGGAGAGAGGAGGTGGGGTGAGATCTTGCTGGACTTTCCGATTCCAGGAAGGTGTTTGGATTTTCTTCCAACACTTGAAGCCATTGGTTTTGAAGCCGGGGCGAACCTCTTTGCTTTCGTACATAGAAGACAGCTTTGGCCATGGTGTGCAGAAGGGGCTCTCCCCGGGGGCAAGAGCCGAGGAAGTTGGGGGGCCATGTGGGTGGAGCCGAGGCAAAGTGGTGGCCTGGACCTGCCTGGAGCAGGTGACGGCGGGCGGGGCTCACGTTTGGAGGTGGAACTGACTGTGTCTGATGAGCCGCTGGGGGAGAGATCTGCACAACTGGTGCATGCTTGCACCTTTGGGTTCGTGGTAGTGCTGGAAACTGCAGGTGGGGGAGGCTGGGGAAGGAGCGAGTGTAGATGGTAGAAGTACAGACACTGTGGGTTCGCCAGAGAAGCCCCACTGGGATGCTGTTCCTGGGGACCAGTGCTGGCTGCACCCTGGGCTCATCGCGGACCTTCGAGGAACGAAGAGTGTTCTGTTACTGCCGACGTTGCCTTTCTCTGCAGCAGTTAACACTGGCGAAGCACGAGAAGCAGATGGCAGGTGTCTGGGTGTGGAAAGTGTACCGGTTCCCGAGGGGCCTGGCTGCCCGCTGCTGCCTGCTGGGCATGGGCCTGGCACGGTGTGCGGGGCCCTCGCGCCTCTCCCAGCGCCCAGCCCGGGGCAGCCCATCTTTTCCTGTCCCAGCTGCCCCTGGGTAAGCAGGTACTGGTTGGAGTTGAAGGACGTCTGCAGTGAAGCAGTCAGGAAGTATTTGTTCAACTCCAGCCACTGTGTGACGCTGTCTTAGGCGTGGGCTGTGGTCCCGGTGTGGGTGAGCAGGGAAGACATTAACGTAGTAAGGTGACAGAATGTGGGTGAAAAGTACACAACACGCACAGCTGGCCGCCGGAGAGAGTGCACATGTCCCCAGGACACCCGGAGGCATCAGGGAGGGCTCCCTGGAAGAGATGGAAGGAGAGCTGAGGGCACCTCTAGGCTGTGCAATCAAGGCTTCTGTTAGGGAATTGGAGGGAGAAAGGGTTGGAAAGGTCAAATTATGGCCCATGTACCAGGAGCTGAGGGCAGAACAGGTGCTCGAAGACTGTTGGATGAGGGAGTGTGTGGAAGGTAGGTCACGGCGCTGCCTGGAGGCCTCTGGCCTGGGCTCAGGAGCTGTCCCTGGGGGGCCGTGGGGAGCCAATGCCGGCTGTAACCAGTGTCGAAGAAAAGTGGAAGGAATCAGACCCTGAAGACAGACTTTTGAATTTCTAGCCAGTATTTAATTTATTATAATAATAATGATACTGCTCATAATAACAATAATTTTTATAACTACTTAATTAGCGTTATTTTTGCCAGGAAGGCACGGTTGGTTCCATGCTTGGCCCCGTCTGTGTGTGATTAGGGGTTATTGACGGAGACGACGAGGGGCTTTTTTATCTTGAGGTTTCGTTGTTTGCTTTCCTCTGGGCCTCTGCTGAGTCTGTCACACTGCTGGCTCTTTCATCTGTGTGTGTTCCCTGAGACACCACAAGGCGCATGCTCTGACGAGGTGGATATGCCAAATCCTCGCTGTAACACTTAATCACTTGGGGAGGTCTCACTCTGGGGCAGGGGTGGGGGGTGGGAATGGAAAGAAAAGTCCAGATTGCTTTCATTAACTGCATTTTTCTTTCTGGGGTGGGGTGGGGGCTTTGGTGGAAACCTCGGTCTTGGAGGCTGTCTCCAGGAAATCGTGAGAGAGAGACCGAGGGGGTTGCGGTGTCTTGGGCACCGGTAGGCGCTGACCACCTGTGCTGGGCCTGGTGCTGGGCTGAGTGCTGTAGGAATGCAAGAACGCCACCTGTCTTCCCGCTAGGAGGTAGTGGCTATGAGGGCAGGGGGTTGGGGCCAGGTAGGCCTACCTGGCCCAAGGTGAACCTCAATAAATTCTCATTGATTGGATGAGCCTTGAACCACATGGTAATTAGCTGTTTTAAGGATTCAGACTGGTGAGCGATTCCGTCCTACAGGATTCACTACCTGGGGCATCATGGACAAAATGGTGCTCCAAATAGGGCTTGCTCCAAGGCCACCTGCCTCCCACTGTTGCTTCTCCCTACCTTGTGGATGAGAGAGCTGGCATGCAGGGGGTGAAGAGCTTCATGCATACCACCAGGAGAGCAGGGATGTAACCGAGTTATTCACCGGTCTGGCCCAGGGTCTGCATGGTATTCCTACACGTATGTGTTCTCAGTGCACACGTACTGAATGGGTGAAGTGTTGGGGGGGAACCGTACTGGAGGTCCTCAGAAATTAGGGTATGTAGCCATGATACAAACTCAGGCCTTCCATTTCCAAAGCCTGATCTCTTTTACCATCTGCCCAGCTGCATTAGGCAGAAATGGGGTGTTAAATTAGATTACTACTAAAAAAATCACTCTCCAGGCTCCAGTGATGCAGGGTTTGGCCATGTGACTTGCTCTGGCTTCGTGTCGGGGAAAATATTTACTGGCTCCTGGACTTTGGGTTCTATCATGTAGACTTGCCCTGGCCAGGCAGATGTTAGTAGACATGAAGTGAGCACTCTCTCATGCCTCTACCACCACGAGAAGAGAAGGCCCCACGTGGCTGCTGCCCCTCTGGGTCCCAGAAGGAACACAACAGGTCTGAGCCCAACCCACGACCAAGATCCAAGACCAGGTGGATGCACAGCGTGAGCCTAGCCACACTCAATCCCCATCAGCCAGCTCCTAGGTGACCCACGGTGAGAAGAAGTGACTGTTGCTTTGAACTGCAAAGTCTTGGGTGTTTTGTTACACAGCAGTAGCCGGCTGGTACACTTGAGAAGGGCCTCTCTGGCAAGGGCTGGCCCATAGGTAATGGAGGGAGGGAAGGAGGGATGAGTGGGGGACCGGGGATGAGGCTAGACGTGGAGGTGTCATCTCAGTCTTGGAAGGTCTTCAGTGTCAGTGTAAGGAGCTTAATCATTTCTCAGGAGGCAGTAGGAGGCGCTAAAAGTTGTTGAGTATGGAGGGATGTGAGCCAAATCAACTAAAGACAGATAATTTGAAAAGAAGTGCACAAGGGTTAAAATGACGAGAAAAGGAAACCAAGGTCAAAGGGCGTGTTGGAAAGCTGCAGTTCTTTGCTGCCTGCTGTACCCAGAGCCTGGACTGTGCCCCTCCCATAGTAGGTACTTAATAAATATCTGTTGAGTTAATAGATGTGTAACGAAATTGCCCAGGGGTTTGATCATGAGAACTTAAGATGGGGGAAGCCTCTGATAATTCAACCATTGGCCCATTCATTTGTTCACCAGTGTTTGTTGAGGTCTTCAAGAGGACAGGTGAACCTGGGTCAAGGCTGGACCGAGTCTGAGGAGAGGCCTGCAGGATCCTTCCCCGTACAGTTTGCAAGAGGGGTGTGGCCAACAGGGAGGAAGGGCAGGGATGCAGGAGTGAGGAATAGTGGGGGAAGTAGAGTCAGGCATGGGGAGGGGTAGCTCCAGGGTGGGTGTGCACCCTGTTATTGGTGGTGAGGACACAGTGGGGGTGGATGACACCACTGTGGGCTTCCCCTTGACACCTGGCAGCGTTTGTTGCTTGTCCTGCTGAAACCCACGCCTGGTTCTGCAGGGACCACTAGTTTGTGAATTCTGATTATATTTGATATATAATTTCGGTCGAGATGGTCTGATCTTTTCAGGCTTTATGCCCACACCTTCATTCATTCGTCTGCCTGGGCCAGGCCCCAGGCTGGGTGTGCGGGAGGCCCCATGACAGAGACAGTGCCTGGCTTAGAGGAGGGCATAAGCCAGTCATCCACAAGTCCTTACAGTGTGACTTTACCAAACTGTGGCCCCCTCCCAGCCTGTTTTCTCATCTGGAATGGCCACCCCAGGCCTGGGTTCAAGTCCCAAGTCTGTGCCTTCCTGCTGTGTGACCTTGAGCAAGTCCTGATTTGACTGAGTCTCTGAAAGGTGGTGTGGTTCCTTTCTTGCACCGTGTGAAGATCTTGCGGATGGCATGTGTGACAGAGGTGTCCGCTTGTTAGAAAGTGCCTGGGCAGCCTGGGTGGCTCAGCGGTTTAGTGCCACCTTCAGCCCAGGGCGTGATCCCAGAGTCACAGGACCGAGTCCCACGTCGGGCTCCCTGCATGGAGCCTGCTTCTCCCTATGCCTGTGTCTCTGCCTCTCTCTCTCTCTGTCTCTCGTGAATAAATAAATAAGATCTTAAAAAAAAAAAAAAAGAAAGAAAGTGCCCAAGGCTGGTTGAGGTGAAGATAAGCCCATTGCTACCAGCTGCATCCTGCTTGTGAGAACAGACTCACCCAGTGACCTTTTCTTTGCACCTGTCCGGAGCAAGAGACATCAAACCCCCACCTGTGGATCTGTTGGGGCAAGAAAAACAAACAAGCAAACAAAACCTCCAGGCTTCAGTGATAATAGTCTGGCCTTGGAATGGTAAGCAGAGCCCATTTCCTATGTTAATGAGGAGTCTACAGTAGAGGCTGCCTGAGATCTTGGGTTGAGAATGATTGTGACTGGGCACTGAGGGGGGCACTTGACGGGATGAGAACTACATGTTGGCAAATCAAACTTCAATTAAAAAAATATATATTAAAAAGAGAGAGAGAGTGATTCTGAGGCTCCATTGCCCGGGACACAGGGCTGCGATGTGTTGATGGCAGACACAGTAGACACGGCCAGGGGCACACGGGCCAGGTGCTTGCCAGGCCTGACACCTTTCTTTTGGGCCCTCCAAATGGATCGGACACCCATTCATTTCTCATTCACTTAACAAATTATTACTGATGCGTCTGCTCTGTGTTGGGGAGCGTCCTGGGTGCTGCAATTTCCTCTCTGGAACAGAAGGATGTTCGGGGCCCTTGTGCATCTTACATTCTAGCAGGAACAGACCGGCAGCAAGTAAACATAAGAAGTGAGTAAAATAGTGGGCGGGAGGTGATATGTGCTGTGAAAATGGAAGTACCCTTGAAGCACCCCTATTCTGACCCCCAGAGCAGCATATTTCCCCTAACTGTGGCAGGTGTTTCTGCCTCTGGGGCTCATACATGCTGAGCCACGGAGGTGATTCCAAGGGATGTTGTTGTTGTCTTGGAGCGTGTGTGTGCACGAGTGTGTGCACACCAGAGTGTGAGTCTGTGTTCTTGAGCCCAAGATGAATGACTTTGGGCTAAACATTGTTTGGCATTGATTGTACTTCCCTGGCTGCCCAGATCACTAAGTTCTTGTTCCTTCGTGGGCACTCGTGCCCAAGTCCTGGCCCCTGGCAGCTGGCTTGGGGGTCTGGGGACTCCAGCGATGGAGGGATTAAAGCCACAATTACTGTCCTAGGAGCAGCCTGCAGCTTACCTCCTTGGGCTCTCTAGGAAAAGGGTTTACTGAGCAAATTAGAAATTAAAATAAATATGCATGAGGAAATGTGCATCTGGGTCGTGAACGTGGATTTATCATAAGGCAGGGATGTTATTTGTTTTGAATCAAATATTAACATGCTAATTTCAACAGTTCTTATCTCTCTGAGAGCAGGTCATGTAAGTGTCTTTTAGTCAAGTACTTTCCCTCCTAGTTCCAGTTACCATGGGAATCAGCCAGCCGGCGCGGTGACTGTGCATAGAGTCATCAGCATCACTGGTCCTTGAACACCACATTGCACACTGAGATAACACAGTGACACCTCACTTAGGCAACACCAGTTTAAACTGAGCTCTCCCACCCGAAGTGACTTCTCTTAGATAATGAAATCATGACACTTAGGTATCATGATGTTAGCTGACATACTCACTTTGGATGAGAAGATTTCAAAAGTATGTTTGTCTCATTCAACAGCAGATTCCTCAGTTGGAGAGGCAGGGTCACCTCTGGTGGCTCGGCCATCACATGAAGGGGTGCCTGTAGAAGGTGACCCCAGGCCACTCTCATTCCCTAGAGTCTCCGAGTCCTGCTGACCATTTCTCTACTCCCCCATCAGAGGCAGGCTGAATGTTTTGACTTCTTACTGGATTCAGCAGCCTTTCAACTTACTGGCTGCTTTTAATCTTTTGTGAACTAGGAAGCTGGAGAATCAGGTTTACGAAAAGTGAGTCCAAAGCTAAACCAAATCATTTCAGATGAGACTACAGAAGCATTCTTCTAAGAGTCAAGTGCATGAATGCAGCATGCTGTCAATTTTGTTGTTTGAATATGCATTCTGAACGTGGGGAGTTACTAGATATGCGACTTCTGGATACACAAATTATCATCGTGTGTGTGTGTGTGTGTGTGTGTGTGTGTGTGTGTGTGTGTATCGGGGAGGGTGGTGTTGGTAATGAGTTAATTTGGTTTCTATAGGGCCCTCTCTTGGCACAAGGGTCCAGTGTGTTTCTTCATGGCCTGATTAGTAGGTCAAAGCTTCCAGAAGGCTGATTTCAGCTCCAGAAAGGAGGAATTTGCTAATAGAGAAGTCTGGTCATAGAATGGTTGCCTTGGGGGGACCATGGGTTCGTATCACCAGAGGTGTTCTCACAAAGGCCAGGTTACTTATCCAAGCACATGGGGAGGGGGCGGGGGGGGGGGTAGATTTAAACATCTGTTGAATGACTAGTTTTCAAATCTTTAAAATTTTGTTAACTTTGTTAAAGTCTAATCAGTGTGTGCTAAACTGTATATATTTGAAGGGTTGGCCTGATTGGTTTTTTAAAATCTGTTTTTAAGGGGCACCTGGGTGGCTCAGTTGGTTGACCATCCAACTCTTGATTTTGGCTCAGGTCATGATCTCGGGGTTGTGAGATCGAGCCCCCTGTTGGGCTCCATGCTGGGCATGCAGCCTGCTGAAAATTCTCTCTTTCCCTCTGCCTCTCCTCCCCTCCTTAAAAAAAAATAGATAAGCAAAAAAGAAAGTCTGTACTTTAGATGGGCAAGGCTATGTTCTCCAGACGTAAGTCTTCGTGTCTGCTGCCTGCTACAGTTCAGGTTAGCGATGGTTGTGGACAGAGTGTGTCCTTCCAAAATTCATATGTTGAATTCTTAATCCCCAATGTGATGGTATTTGGAGAAGCCGCCTTTGGACCATAACAAGGTTTAGATGAGGTCCTGACAGTAGAGCCCTCATGATGGGATCAGTGCCCTTATAAGTAGAGACAGCAGATAGGCTCTCTCTCCCTTTCTCTCTCCCTCCGCCTCCCTCTCTTTCCCTCCCTCCCTCTCCCTCCCTCCCTTCCTCTCTCTCCTTCTCTCTCCCTGTCTCCCTCCCTCTCTTTCTCTCCTTCCCTCTCTCTCTCCCTCCCTCTCTCCCCTTCTCCCCCTGTCTTCCTCCCTCCCTCTCTCTCCTTCTCCCCCCTTCCTTCCCTCTCTCTCCTTCTCTCCCCAGTCTCCCATCCTCTCTCTCTATCCCTCTCTCTCTCCATCCCTCCCTCTCTCTCTCCTTCTCTCCCCATCTCTCTCCCTCTCTTTCCCTCCTTCCCTCTCTCTCTCTCTCCCTCCCTCCCTCCCTCTCCTCTCCCCCTGTCTCCCTCTCTCCCTTTCTCTCTCTGAGTCGGGAGGCCACAGCCAGAGGTGGCCATCTGCAAGCCTCACCAGAACCCAGCCCTGCCGGCACACTGATCTCGCACCTCCAGCCTCTAGAACTATGAGAAGACATACTTTGTTGTTTTGGCCACCTCCTCTGTGATCTTCTTTCTGGCAGCCTGAGCGAAGACGGTGACCCTCTTCCCCGGGTGTGGCCCAGTTACTGAGCTTCATGTGGGGCGTCCACCCTGCAGTCTAGGAGGCTCCTCCGTCTACCATTTTCACTGAAAGCTGAGTGTAGGTGTGCTTCCCCTGGCTCCTAAGGTGAGATCTTCATCTTAAACAATGAAAAAAAATGGATAACGTCTCATTTGCTGTCAGATGACAGCTGAGCAAGTCAAGTGCCCAGCTGTAAGGCCATAAATACTGACAAGCATGGGCCGCTGCCTTCCAGAAGGCTCTGGACTGTACGTGTCGGTGCTGTGGAGCAGCGCCTGGGTTCCCCTGGCCTGGCTGGAGCTTCCAGATGTCACAAGGCACAGCCCTGCCACCTCCCTGTGTTTGTGGCTGACTCAAACCCTCAGACCCTATGCTGATGTTCAAAAGGATTTAATAGGCCTCTTTGTAAGCCATGCCAAACAGTTGTTCAAGTGACACGTATTGCTTCATGTGGCTGTGATGCTGAGTGTGGCTTGGGCTTGTTGTTTGGTTGACTCCCCGCTCTGTAAACACTGAGGAGTGTCTGCCTGTAAAACCATCTTCTTGGTGGATTGGGGAGGGTGGAGAGCAGAGAAGGCTTCCTTCCCTGCTCTGTTCTTCAGGGCTCGAGGACTCTCCCAAGTTTCCAGATCTGTTTTGGAGCACCGCAGCACTCCCTGACCTCCCGTGCCCAGGCTTGGCAGTGAGAGGTGTGGGGGACTCCCGCTGACTCCAGCCACCCTGGACCACACTGTCAGGAAGGCAGGTGGATCCCACCTCCCCATGTACTGACATGGGGGGAGGGTGTGGAGTCACACGTAGAGATTGGGGGCCTTTGTCAGACCCCGCCCAAACAGACTGCCCCCCCACCCAAGGTCAATTTCTTTCCAGGGTTGGGGAGGGGTGGGGGAGGCCAGGGTAGCCAACCTAGGGACATGGGAGGGAGGGGACAGTCAGTGTCAGCTGTCTGGAGGTGAGCCCAGGGGGCATCTGGCTGGCCTTCTCTCTGGCCTAACATTCTCCACAGGAGTTTACAAGACTGTCTGGCCCCAAAGGGGATTTTTTTGTGAGGAGGGGGATGCTTAATTGAAAGCATGGGTCTCTAATCTGGTCCTGGACCCTGCCAGACATGTCCATCACTTTGTCATGTGGAGATGCAGCCTCCAGTTTCTGGGAAAGCCAGACTTCCGCCCTCGTTGGAACCCCTTACACCCTCCCCTCCGACAGGGGCATCTCCCCACCCCAGCAACTTAAAAACCTACAACATGGACTTGATGCTTGAGTTGAACCTATTTGATCAAGTCCTGGAAGTTAAATCAAAGGCCGTTGAGGAGGAATCACGTGCGGTGTATAAAGTCCCCGAATCCACGTCTAAACAAAAAGACTTATTCTTTGAAGACCAGGCTGGCTCAGCACCCTGAATGGCAGGAACGGTGCTAAAGAGTCCAGTAGAGCCCTGGGATGAGGGATATGGTGTCTGCTTGTGCAAGGGGCAGCAGCCTCCGGGGCCCCTGGCCCATGCAGTACCGGGTGGGGTGTTGTGGTCCCCTGTGCGTGGCCGCAGGTCAGAGGCTGTGAGCTGTGAGCAGCCCTGGCCCGGGCCCCAGGCTCCCCAGCTTGGTAGAGGATTCTAGTTGAAATCCTAAGGCTAGGGGAACCCTGGGTGGCTCAGTGGTTTAGCGCCTGCCTTCAGCCCAGGGCGGGATCCTGGAGTCCCGGGATCGAGTCCCACATCGGGCTCCCTGCCTGGAGCCTGCTTCTCCCTCTGCCTGTGTCTCTGCCTCTCTCTCTCTCTCTCTCTCTCTCTCTCTCTCTGTCTCTCATGAATAAATAAATTCTTTAAAAAAAAAAAAAAAGAAATCCCAAGGCTGTTCAGTACTAAATGAACAAGTAAAGGAATATTATATTTATCAGAAGCAAAACTGCAGAGAGAACTCAAATGGCACGTTTTTACCCCTCAAATATATTGATATTCATGGCTCCACCTGAGGTAACAACCTCTTTCCTGATCAGAAGCCTGGACTGGCATCTCAACAAAATCACTGGGGACAGGGATGCAGCTTAGCAGGGAGGTTTTTCAAAACATGACACTCTACCGGGTCTGGGTGGGAAGATCTTTGCTCAGTACAAAGTTTAGAAAGCGTGTGGCCAGCATTTCGGAACTCTTAATGAAGCCTGCGTCCGTCCCTCAGCAACACTAAGGGTCATCTCTGCCAAAGCCTCCAGCCCTGGAATTGCAGAGCGTCCAAGGCTTCGGGTCTGGAAAGCGCTCAGCCCGCCCCAGGAATCGCCAAGGTGCCCTGGGTGCCCTCCGCGCGGCCGCAGGTAGTGACTCCGCGTGTAATGTAACCAGAGCACTCGTTTTTCATCTGTTAATTTCCAAATTGGCTTGTTAAATCTATACATTCCAGAGACTTGGGCCAACATTCCAGGGAACCTTTCCACGGACACTCAGAGCAGGAGTTCTTTTCAGCAGGATTTGTTTAAGCAGAGGGAATGTGAAAAAAAAAAAAAATTCTCCGAACAAACGCTCTTCCTCTCGCAGAGGGAACCTCGGATGGCAGCGTCGTTACCAGGGCCCGCGTCTCTCGGGCTCTCTCTTGTCCCTTCGGCTTCCCGCGGGGGCTCGGGCCCCCAGCCCTGGGCCCAGCCCCAGCGCCCTACCTCCGTGGTCCTTAAGCTCGTGTCCACGCAGCCCCGCCGGGGGACTCCACGCAGGCCACTCCCGGTGTTTCCTTCCACGCAGTTGCTGTCGGGACACAGACGTGAAAGTGTGTCTGGAGCCTCAGAGCAGTGGCCTGGAGAGGTGACCGTCTTGCTGCCAGATGGGCACGTAATGCGCCGCACATGTGAGCGGGGCACCGGGGGCTTTAGCTGGAATTCACAACCGCGCGAGACCTGGAAGCAAATAAATAAATAACCCAAGTGTTCAAAGGCCGTTTATCAGCGCAGTTTATCTCCACCGCTGAATGCCAACTCTTTTTTCCCCCAACTTACCTCTTCCAGTCCTCTGACCTTCAGAATTCTTCCCACTTTCGGGCAAATTGGAGTTGCTTTGGGTCTTCCTGCCCTTGCTTAAAGGAGCGGCCCACTCTTCTTCTCCGAAGTGCTTTGGTGGGGAGATAATTTTCCTTTTCCCCCAGGAGGCACCTCTAGGCAGTGGGGAGGCAGCAGAGATGGGTCCTGGCACCCCTCAGCATTCTGGTCGATTTGTCACTTGTCACCTGGGGCAGGGGTAGTAAAAGTTGTCCAAGCCTTGTCCAGATGTTGCCTGCTGTCTGTCACTATTTTCAACAAGCACGTTTCGAACACTTAACAGGTGCGCAGAGCCGGGCACCTGTCTGCAAGGTGGTCCCTGCTCTAAGGAACCTGTTAATCCCCGCCTGGGAGAGAGCCCATCAGATAAATGCAGACCTGTGTTTTGATCCGTTCATGCTCACTGTCCTGGGATGGACGCAGTGGCAGGCATATGGTCAGTATTTATTGAATGATGGAATTGATATTGAAATTACAGAAATTTGGTTCCAACTAGGAGGTAAGACAGTGGCCAGGCTTACCTGTTATAGCTGGACAGTAGGCCCACCTGCATGGTGTGTCTTGTGTGGCAGGAATAGATACCTGCTCCTGAGGGTGTGCAGCCCTCCTGGCGGGAGCCCTTGAGCAGGAGCCAAACTGCATCGCTGTGTGCAGTGGCCACGCTTGGGGCGGGGCGGGGGCATGGCATATGGGGACACACAGGGGTGAGGAGCACACACTGAAGCCAGAGTGCTTGGGTTCATGTGCTAATGTCACCACGAGGTACCAGTGTTCCTGTCCCCTCATCTGTAAAACGGAGCTGTGTGAGTAACTACTTCAGAGAGTTGCTACGTAGCCGAAATGATTCAGTATGTGTAGAGTGTTTAGAACAGGGTCTGGTACATAGTAAATACTAATTACCTATTAGCTCTTTTTCATGTTTTTATTATGAGGAGAGGGACGGGTGTCAGGACCTGAGGGTCCAGGGAAGCTGTTGAGCAGCTCAGTTTCCGGAAGAGTGAAAGGGTGGGAAGAGGGAGAGCTGCAGTCAGAGATTGTTCTGTGGGCTGTGGTCAGTTTGAGTTGAGTCTCTAAGGCTGTAGCTTTCTGTGGCCCTCGGGTCTTATCTGGTGGGTGGGTTTCTACAGTGGTGGAGGCAGGGGGTCATAGGTGAAGTCAGGTGGCCAGCAGCCTCCTCCTGGTTCTGAGCAGCAAGTACCTACTTCCCCCCACCCACCCACCCACACACATGCACATGCACGTGCATGCACTGAATTGCAGGGAGTGTAACAACTGGCATCTGGCAAACTGGCAAGATCAGGCTGGGCAGTCTAGAGCCAACCAGGTAGGCCGGGATCCAGTGATTTGTCTGAGTGCCCGCTGGGAAGCAGAGGCAGAGGCCTGGTAGAGGTTGCCTAGTGTTTCTGGCAAGCACAGCTGAAATCAGGTGTGTGGCAGCCGACCACGCACCCTGCCCATGGCACGGCCGATCGGTGGACTCCAGGCCTGGCCTGAGGATCATGGGAGCAGAGCTCCCAGTGACCCACATCCGAATAGGAGGCAGGGGGAGAGGAGGCCTGGAGACATCCGAGGCTAGCTAGTCAAGGTAGAAGGGGCTCCGTGGAGGGTGTGAGTTGAGATGGCTCCTGGGGCCATTGGGACTTGGAGGACTAGAGCCGAAGCATTCAGGGCAGAGGTAGCCAGTCCAGTGAAGACTGAAAGGGCGTTGTGTGTGACGAGATCCAGAAATATGATAAAGTCATGTGCCTGGAGCAGAGTGATGGCCTGAGAACCTGGGGAAGAAGCCTGAGATTAGATTGAGGATCAAGGCTGGGGCGAGGGAGCCTTGGAAGCCAAGCTAGTGATGAAGAGCCAGTGGGCATGATGTGAGCAGACTTCTATGAGTCAAGTGGTGGCCCGGAGTCTCTGCTATTCTCTGTGTCTCTACTGGAGACACTTGGATCAGGAAAGAGAGGCAGGGCCCTGGAAGGGCGGAGCAAGAGCGTGGGGCAGGAGATGACTAGAGGCAGTTGGGGCAGTTATGAGCTTCATCTTTGTAACCAACACCTGCAAAGCAGAGGTAGAGGCCGAGGAACAATGAGGAAAGGAGAGATGAGTGAAAGGAGAAGCCCCCTCCAGGGGCTCATAAGCTACTTGAGACACATGGGTGGGGGCTGTTAGGAGGCGAGGCCTCTGTGGGAAGAAATGAATTCCCCTTCCCTCCTGCAGGACTCGAGGCAGGTGTGGAGGGCCCCACGGACAGGCTGCCCGGGAGTGCGGCCCCTGGGAGTGGGGTCTGGGCTGGAGATGAGGACTTGGGAAACCCCGCAGCAGAGCTGCGAGGCCATGGGCGGGAAGGAGAAGATGGAGAGAAGGAGAGGAGACAATGACAGCAGTGGCCATTCTCGGGGCCAAGCAGAGGGGAGGGGGTGCTGCAGCCCGGGAGGCCGGGTGGTAGTGGCCATGCAGCTCCTGCTGTGCCCTGCCTGGAGACCTTCTGCAGCTTTGTCCCAGCTGGCCCCTCTGCTGAAATCCCTGTTCACCGACAGACATGTGCACACGTGTGCAACACCACAGAGCCCACGGTGCAGGCAGGCACACAGCACGGCACTCAGCTGGTTGCAGAGAGTGACCCCAAGCAGGGAGCTGGGGCACATACAGGCCTGAAAAGCCCAGTGGGGGTGCTCAGCCATGGCCTCGAGACCCCTACCTTCATGGAAGGTGGGGGGACACACCCCGTGGTTCCAGCTTCTAGAACCACACCTTCATCTCCAGCTGCCCTACACCGACTGTCCACCTGTCCCCTTGCCTGCCTTTTCCTTGGTGTCTCTTGGTGTCTGCAAAGGTGTCTGTAAAAGGGGTCTGCAGCCTCTTGAAGCTGTAACCTGAACTCCTGTAGCTGGGCGCATGGTAGGCTCTCGGAAAATGCTCTCCGACTGCATTGTGGCATCCTGTAAAATGAGAGGTGTGGACAGAGGGGAAACTGAGGAAGAGCGGAGCTCAGGGTGTCTGGTTCTCTGAAGTCAACACACGGAAGGGAGGCCGAGCCATTGGGTGGAAAGCACACGGGAGTGAGAGGCAGGAGCCCTGGGTGGGAGCTTCGCCCCTACTCAGCCACCAACCCCAGGTGAGGTAAGAGAAGAAACTCACATTTCCTGAGGATCTTCTCAAGTTGAGCATGAAACCTGCCACTTCCAACAGGCTGCAGTGTATTTCATTAATCCACAGAGCAGCCTCATTCAGACACTGGTTCATGGTCTTCATCTTACTTAGGAGCATTGGGTAAAGTTCCAAGAGGTGAGGTGACTAGGTCAAGGTCACAGAGCCGGCAGGTTACAGGTCGCCTGGTCGTGTGTTTCCTATTTGCCAGCAAGTCTGATTCTCACCCCAGTGCGGAGCTGCATTGCTCTCTGATGCCTGGCCATCCGTGGCCCCGCGAGCTGCTGGACCTAGACGAGGTCTTCTTGTGTCAGAGAAGAAGCAAGAGTGCACCTTCTGGGAGGTATGGAGTGGGAGGGAGTCCCGGTCCTGTGGAGCCCTGTGATCCTAAGAGCCGGGACCGTGTGACTTGAATACGCAGTGTTTAGGCCCAAACTCTGTCTTCGATGCCTGGAAACATTTGACGTGATGTCATGAATTGCTATGAAAGTGTCTCTCCAAAGCTCCAAGGAAGGAATTAGGCTTTTGCACGTACGTATGTGTTCAATTTTCAGCTGTCCTGATTTCTCTCAAAAAGCCGCTGGTTATTCCTCGGAGTTGGTCCAGGTCCCTCTGTGTTTCATCTGCACTGGGACAAGCCTGCACGCCTGACTCCTCTCGTCCCATTTTTCCGGGCTGTTGGCGCCGGCCTCAATGGCATTTTTCAATCACGCGCTGTTAGGAGCTAAGACAATGAAAACACAGCAAACATCCCCCAACCCTGAGTGATAGCAGGGGGTTGCTGGGGTGCCTGCGGACTGAGCTGGAAGCTGGGGTGGGGTATGAACCAGGCAGTCTCTCCAGCAGAAGGAGGTTGTAAGAGGAGACCCCGGCTTTCCTCATGGGAACTAATAGCAGGAAAGGGCCAGCAGAGAAAGATGACACCTGCCTCAGGGAGGTCACTGTGTCCCCAGACAGGAGACAGGTCGTGTGGGAGAGCAGTTCTGGAAGCATGGAGGTAATTGGTCTTACTCACTAGGAGCTCAGCAACTATGAAGAGTGGGTGAAGGCACAGCTCCAGGAGCCCTGGGGATGGCTCTGCTCTCTGCAGTGTGCATCCTGCCCTTGACAGGCTTGATGGGCATGTGCATGAGTCTGAGAGTGGGTGATGGGTGTGGTCGAGGGCCTTTAGTGTTGGGGATGGAGTCTAGAGGAGGAGGAGTTTGACTCATGGAGAAGAGGAGAAAGAGTGTTCTAGACAGAGGGAGTACCAGCTGGTGGGTGGGACCAGTGTGAGGCAGCTGGTCTATTCCTGGTAGGGGGCGAGTATGGGCTCGGCTGCCTTCTGCACCCTCCTAAAGGTCGCCAGGTGCCTTCATCCAGGGTGTCCGTGGAACCCAGCTGTTAGGCTGGGTGGTGGCGGGTGTGAGGATGGCTAGATCTGCAGAGGCAGGGGTGAGCTGGGTGGCTTCCTGGAGGAGGAGGTATACCTATGTGGAGCCTCAGGGAAGTAGATGGTTTGGACGAAGTAGGGAAGGAAAGCAGGGCAGGAGCCCCATAAGAGCACAGAACCAGGGGCCAGATGAGAATGTGACGTGGAGGGTGGGCAGGGGCCGACTGAGGGGCACTTCACGGTGCCATGTGGCACAACGTCTGGCACCTTCCATGAGGCCGTAGCTCACTCCTAAGGGGGGCCGTGAATGCCGGGCATTCCTTCCTGGGTCAACAGTAAGCTCCTGCAGGAGGCTCTCTGGGCGGGCCACTGAGGACGCGGAGTGTCTGAGCCAGTGTCCGAAGACCCGGCTCCTGTGGCACCGGGCAGTGGCCTCCCCGCTCCGTGCCCCAGCTCAAGCTGGAAAGCAAGGATACTGGGGGACCTCTGGCACCCTGTGATCACCCCACCTCGGAACGTGCCCGCTGCTCCCGCGGGGAGGTGGGGCGCCGCGAGCTCAGTGGGCACCTGGGAGTGCGGACGGCCGTGAAGTGGCTCGGGGCAGAGCCCCAGGCAACAGGGGCCCCAGAGCTGCGCCTTCTCTAGCGTGGTGCTCCCCGGGGGCTGCCCTGGCCCCCCACCGCGTGTCCCTTTGATCTGGGGACAGCAGGCCCACCTGCAGGACTTCCCGAGGCCCAGGCCCGCTACCCCCGGGTGCCCGGCCCGGGGCTGCCCACGCGGGGCCACGGCATCCCGTCCGCCCTGGGCCCGGGGTCCTGGCTCCGCGCTCCGTGCTCGCCGAGGTTTATTTATTTATCATTTGTTTGGAGTGAAATGGGAGAGAATCGAATCCAGTGGGCTGTTTTAGCCGCACTTGGCGAGAAGAAAGGCATGTCTGTTTCTCCCGAAAGAATCCCCTGCATTGTGCCGGGCCCCTCGGTTGGCTGCAGACAATGCCCTCCTTTCTCCCGTGCGCGCCCGGCGGCCCTCGGTCGGTCCGGTGGGCCCGCGCTGCCCGCTCGGCTTGGCTGCCGCAGGGACACGCCGAGGCCCCGACCGGTCAGGCCATCCGCGCCCGCCTCCTGGGGCTGCCGCGCCCGGGGGCCCGCAGGCCGCTCGCTTGGGAGCCGGGTCCCCGGGCGTGTGTGCAGCGCGTGCCCCGTGCCAGGCACTGGGCCCCAGGAGGTGAAGGCGCCCCCGCAGCGAGGCTCACGTTCTGCGCCGCCGCCCGCCGCCGCCCCTGCGCCTTCCTGGCCCTCGTGCACACGGAGAAATGAGGTGCGGCGCCGGCGGGTGACTCGCCAAGCCCACACGGCCGGGGGGTCAGTGGCCGAGATGTGGGGCTGCGTCTTTTCACCACTTGGGTAAAGAATCGGTGGGTCAGCAGAAGCTGAGGGTGACCTCGGCGTGCCCCGTCTGCTTGTCCGCGGTCTCTCTTCCAACCCACTGGCCCAAGCCACTCACCTCACGCAGAACAGGATCAGAGTCTAGCCTGGCCTCCACGTACTCCCTGGTGGCCTCCTCAGCTTCACAAATGCTTCTACTTTGCTTTCCCCTCTTTGGTCTCCTTTCAGTTTTGCAGTTTCTCCTTTAGCTCCACAAACTCGTTTCTGTCTCAGGGCCTTTGCACTTGTCTCATCTGCCTGACACTTTCTTCTCTAATGTTGGGGGGGCTGGTCCTTGACAGGTAGGGGGAGTGCATTGCTCAAATTAAATAGTCTCCTCCCACCCACACTCCTTAACTCCTTACCTTTCTGTCCCTATCTTTATATCATTTGTCACTTTGTGAAATCACAGTACTTGTATACTTGTATTTCTTCCCCCCCCCCCCAACCAGGATGTAAGCTTGCCCAGTCCGTTCTAGGATCTTGGTAAATATGTATATTTTTAGAATGAATGAATGAATGACATCTGAAATGTGTCTTAATTTTCAGGGACTTTTTCTCAGAATATTTACTGTTTCCTTTGGTAAGTTTCTGGGACCTCGAGGACATAGATCTGAAGAGCCAGGGCCTAGAAAGGTCTAGTGATAGTGTAGGCTCACCAGGGGAGGCCAACAGAGTTGTGCAGAGAAGTTATGTGACCACGCTTCAGAGTCAAACCAACAGACTGTGGGACCTTGAACAATTTACTTAGCTCTCCATGCTTCCATTTTCTCATCTGTAAAATGGAAATAATAATGGTACCCCCCCCCCAAAGATGGTTTTGAGAGCTAAGTGACTTGATGTATAAAAAGTACTTAGAAAAATGCTTGGCCCCTGACAATATTAGTGTTATCTATAATCACTGTTATTGATATTATCATTCATTAGCTCATTTTATTATTAGTAGTATTAGTAGTGGCAGTACAGTTATTATTCCTAGTCAGCTCTGATATTTATAGCCCATGTACCCTTATGTTAGTCATGGGGATGTATTGAAAAAATACTCGTCATGTGCTCTGTGAGGTCATGGGAGCTGAAGACTGATGGACAGAAGGGAGTCTGGGGTGGGAGAGAGGAGTGAGGAGGCTTGGCTGGGGGTGGGCTGGGACCAGCGAGGGGAGGTGATTCGCAGCCAGGGAAATGGGGAGTGTGTACCTAGCCAAGAGAAAGGAAACATCTTAGAATTTCCAGGGAGGAATACAGAGATTAAGGCACCAAAAAGGAGGGGAGGGAGACAGAGCATCTGATTTTGCCACTTGGGAGGGTCTTGGAACCTTATGGAGGAGCAAGGAGTTTGTATTTCCCTTCCCAACAAGCCCAATGCCGAGAAAAGGATTAGGGGTGAGTCCTTTGAGCTGGGCTTCCACTCTGTCACCCTCCTGAAAATCCAAATGTGGTTCTGGTTTTTCAATCCAAGGAGTGGAGAGAGGCAGGGAGGTCTACGCACTCGAGGTCTAAACCCGAAGGCCTTCCTGTACACCATGTCCCCCTGCCCTTTGGTCAAGAGCATCAGGAAGTGAAACATTAATGGCCGGAAAGGTATGTTTACCTCCAGGTGCTCCAGGTGCTACAGGTTGGCTGGGGCGACAGGTTTAGAAGTTTGATTTGGACTCCAGCTTACCTTTTATGAGGCCGTTTTGCTTAGGGGTCTTTAGCTCCTATCTGCTCCCCCTAAAGGACATCCCTAGCACAGCATCATCCAGAGGATGCCCTGAGGATAACAGCGCCTTTGTCCCCAAGATGCCAAGAGTTCCTGTCCCCACAATCCCAGAGCCCATCTCTACTATTTCATGTGTTTGACCCCCAAATTGCAGAGCCTGTGTCATCAGCATTTCAGGACTTGCAGCCTCAAGATTGCAGAGCCCATGGTTAAGATTATCAGATTAAGATAGAGCCCGTGTCACCGAAGACCTATCAGGTCTCCTCTGTCCCTTGCCTCTCTGCCCGAGGAGTCCTGGACTAGGAAGCAGGGCTGACCCTGGGACTGCTTTCTGGTGGCTTGAGATGAATCTCCACCAAGTCATTCACCTGGCTGGGCCTCGGTGTCCTCACCTATAAAATACGGATGGCAGAGGACCTCAGAGGGTGCCTGGGAGGATGGGGAAGATAGAGTGCTGGGGAGGAAAGTGCTTTGCAGATGTGAGCTATTCCTGTTTTAGTGCCTGTCAGCCCTGCTCAGCGTCAACATCGTGACACTGGAAAATCCAGCTACGTGCCCTGCTTGTCTTGGCTTTCATTTGCTCCATGGGCCGTGTCCACCCTTTGCTGTTTACCCAGATTTTTAACTCAATCCACTCCTCGGCTCCTCCAGCCCTCTTGTCTGGTTTCACTGTTTGCCGGCTTTCCTGGGCATGTTCCAGGAGTGCCCAAGTCAGGATTAATCCCTTCTCTGCTTTCACCTCCTCCGTTCATGCCTCTGTTAGCGCCCGCTACAAAGCTGCTTTGTATACAGTTTATACACGTATGTGTTAATTATGTTATTATGCTAATTACCTCCTGCCTCCATCACTTGTGGGTCTTTGGTGTCTAATAGCGTTGACTGACCTTGGGCCAGGTCCCTGGTCTTTCTGAATCTCAATTTCCTGACTGCTAACCTGGGGAAAGTAACACATACCTCATACAGTTGTGGCGATTAGCGAGGAACAGAAAACCAGCCTTAAAGCATTTAAAGAAGCTGGCGGCACTTAGTAGGCACTCGTAAATATTAGGAGAAATGACAAAATAAAGTGGGAGGAACGCAAGCTTTGAAGCGGAGTTCAAGCCGCAGCTGTGCCCAGGCGAGTTGTGTGACATTAGGCAGGCTACTTAACTCTCCTGGACCTCAACTGTCTCATCCTTAAAATCCTTAAAAGTGGCGTAACAGGACTGCAGCAAGCGTTAGTACGAGAGTGAGTAAAATGTGTGGAAAAGAGCAGACAATTAGTAAATGGAACCTGTCGCTGTCTCGCTTTACCTCCTTGTGGAAGAAAGCTGGTCTTATTTATCTTTGTGCACCCGTTGGGCTGTTTGGACGGCACAGCTTAGTCTCCGAAATGGATTAATTAACAAAACTAATAACTCAGGTAAGAGACTGCAAAGAGGGAAGAAAGGGACAATATAACGCTGCATGAGAACGGAGGAGGGAACTCGTCCCAGCTCACTTCTCGACTTTATGAGACCAGCATCATCCTGGCACCAAAATTAGACAAAAACATTACAAGAGAACCATAGACTAGTATTCCTCATTAATGTGGGTGAATCAAAAATTCTCTTCTAAATATTAGCTGACCAGATCCAGTGATATAGAAAAGGTTACTCTTATCAGAATGAAACGGGGTTTTCCTGGGAATGTAAGGCTGCTATAATGTTCAAAAGTCAAACAGTTTTAATTTGTTTAAATTAACTTGACTAAAGGAGAGGAAACCCCTATGATGATCTCAGTAGATGCAGCAAAAGCCTTTGATGAAACTAAGCACCATTCATGATAAAAACTCTCTATAAACCAAGGTAAGAAGGCACTTTCTTGATCTGATAAAGGATGTCTACAAAAAAACCGACAACTAACATCAAACATCATGGTGAAGATTGAGTATTTTCCCTATGATCAGGAATAAGGCAAATCACGTATCTGATGAAGGACTTATATGCGGAATATATAAAGAACTCTCAAAACTCAATGATAAGGAAAAAATATGATAAAAAATGAGCCAAATAGTCTAACACTTCTCAAAAGAAGACACAAAAATGGCAAATAAGCACCTGAAAAAATACTTAACATCTTTAGTCAGTGGGCAAATACAAATTAAAACTGCAGCAAGATGTTGGCAAATTAAACTCCAATAAAAAAAAATGCAGGAGGATCCCTGGGTGGCTCAGCAGTTTGGTGCCTGCCTTTGGCCCAGGGCGTGATCCTGGAGTCCCAGCCTGCTTCTCCCTCTGTCTGTGTCTCTGCCTCTCTCTCTCTCTCTCTATCTCTCATGAATAAATAAATAAAACCTTAAAAAAAAACTGCAGCAAGATATCACTGCATACTTATTAGAGTGGCTACAGTTCAAGCTGACAATACCAAGTGTCGGCGAGTTTATGGACCAACTATAATTCTCATACGTTGCCGTTGGGAATGCAAAGTGGTACGACCACTCTGTCAAAACAGCCTTGCAGTTTCTTATGCTTGCCATACTTGGAAGTCCTACTTTCAGGTATTTACCCAAGTGGAACCGAAAGCTGTGTTCCCATGGAAACTGTATGCAAATGTTTGTAGTGGTCTTATCTGTAATGACCCCAAACTGGAAACAACACAGGTGTCCCTAACCTGGGACATTGATACGCTGACTGTGGTGCATCTGTACGATGGGATACTGCTCAGCAATGAAAAGGAAAAAGCCACTGAGCACTGCGGATGAATCTCAGATGCACTATGCAAAGTGAGAGAAGTCAGACGCAGAAAGCTGTACACTCTGTGATTCACTTATGTGACATCCTGGGGAAAGAAGCAACTGGAGAGATAGAAAATGGTAAAGCTGGTGGGGGGTGGGGATGGGCTCACTGCAGAGGGACACAGGCAAATTCTCTGGGGTGTGGGAACTGTTTTAGATCTCAATTTGGGTGGTTATGGGACTGTAGGTGTTTATCAAAATTCAGAGAACTGTACACTAAGAATATGTCTTAATGGTGAAAAGGGGAGAAAAAAATGATCCAGGAGCAGGTTAGTCACACTCTAAGGTCCTCGGTAGGCAAATGGTTTACTCCGGAGGTTCCTTCCTCTCCCTGGAACGTTGTTGCCTTCTACCCGTGGCTCCTGCTCCCCGCCTTCAACCCCCAGAGAGCTAAAACAGAAATGCAGGTGGAGCCCCTCCTTTCAGAGGCCCCCCACTACCTGTGCTGTGAGATGCGAGTCCATCCCATGGCTCACTAGGCCCTCTGCCATCTGTTCCCTGCCCACCTGGCTTCCCAGCCCTGCCTAAGCTCCAGAACACTCAAGTGCTTTGTATTTTCTGCCCAGGTCAGACTGGCTCCCACATCGGTGCCTTTGGGGCCCCAAACCTCTTATTTCTATCTTTTCAACCCGGGGTCTCCCTGAGATGCTTCCTCCTGGGGAGTCCTCCTGGTTCATAGCTGCATACTTCCTCCTTGCTGTTCCCAAATTGCTCTACTTGTCACAGCTCTGATGGGTGGCCGTGGCCACGTGCTGCTCACATCGCCCTTCAGGGGAAAGCCCTCTGCTAGGGAAAGCGGACAACTGCCAGCCTCCAGGCCCTCAGGCCTCCAGCCACTGCGCCCCTTTGAGCCAAGTCTGTGCTCGTCCCGGCAGCCCCAGCCAACGGAGCACAGCATGTGCGGGGACCTCGCCGTGCCTGCGCAACCCGCTCTGTGTGCCGTTTTGTTGGGCCAGCTGAGCCTTCCTCTAAAGGGCTTTGGTCTGTTGCTCCTTCTCTCAATCCTCCGTGGCTCCTCCACCCTCTCTCTTCACCGTGAACAACCCACACTCAAAGCTGTCCCCGGCTGCTCGGCGCCCCCTCCCTTGGCTGTGTGCAAGCATCACCTGCAGTAAGTCGCTCATGCATCTACCTCTGTCTTGGCTTCTGCTTCCTGAAGGACTTCTCATGGTTATTCCTTCTCCCGTGGGTCTTGACTTCTTCTTTCACTGGCTCTTAACTCATGCATTTGTTCAACAAACACTTCTCAAGGCCCAGCGTTCCCAGGGCCCACCTTCCACAGCTCTCTTGCCAGAGCACCCAGCCGGGTCCTGCTTATCTGCCTTTGCCTCCCGCAGCCCAAACACACACAGGAACTCCGTGCCCTGTGGCCCCTCCAGTCCTGGGCTCACGTACCCCTGCCCTGTCTTACGCCCTAGGTAGCTTCCTCCTTCTGGGCCTTCTGTGAATGAGTTCCAGGTGGTGGCACCAGGCCCTGGTGACTGCTCATGACAGTGCACAGCATATGTTAGGGTGCAGAAAGTACTAGTTGGGTGTCTGAGTGACTCTCATATGACTGTTGTCCAGATTGATCAGAAGAGATAATACAGGTAAAACAATAGGCATGTGGCCTGGCAGGCAGCAGGTTCATGGTAAAGGCTTATGGTCGATTTCCAGTAAATTCCACTTTATATCATATCTCACAAATTGGAGCTGATGTTTCCTTCTTTTTTTTTTTTAAGATTTTATTTATTTATTCACGAGAGACACATTGAGAGAGAGAGAGAAAGGCAGAGAGAGAAGTAGGTTCCATGCAGAGAGCCCGATGTGGGACTCGATCCCGGGTCTCCAGGATCACGACCTGGGCTGAAGGCGGCACTAAACCGCTGAGCCACCCGGGCTGCCCTGATGTTTCCTTCTATTGTGTTCTGTATTTTGTTTTGTTCATCTCGTAGGGTTGGAAAAGACAGTCGATGAAACCTTCTATGCCGTTTCTTTCCTGAGACACAGGACACAAATGTGCATGCCTCAGGCAGGGCCAGTGCAGCAGTCTGTAGGCTGGAGACCTAAGTGCTGGCTCTGCCAGGAGCTTATCCTTCTCTGGGCCTCAGTATCACTCACCATCTGTAATAGGGAATCAGACTGATGTTCATTACTCTCCCGGAGCTCAGGTTCCACAATAAAGTCCAGAACCAATAGAAATGAACTTGGATTTACTTTCTGCATTGAGATTATTTGTGCTTTTTCCATTCCACCTGCTTTCTCCAAGAAGGCTGAGAGTTCATCTCAATAAACACTTTATAATTTGGCATTAGTTGCATTTTATAATTTACCTGTGGGGGGAACAGAGGCTTTCACCTGCATTTGAGATTTCTTGTTAAAAGTGGGGAAAGCAAATCAATGTTGATTAAATATTAGCTGTGTGCCGATGTCCTTGTGTAGAGATTTTGTGTACATGCTCTCACTGAACCTTCGGAACCCCGTTCCAGGGAAGCCAATGTTATCCTCGTGTTTTTGACTGGAAAACCAAGACTCAGAGAGGGAAAGTAACTTTCCTAATGGCTTGGAATGACCCAGTGATTGAATTTTGAACCCACTGCTCCCTTGCTCCAAAGCCCATGCTCTTCTTTTGAGGTCAAGGGCTTTTGCCTTCAGGCTTTCAAAGAAAGAAAACAAAAACCCAATAGGTAACTCTAAACTAATTAGAAATGACAACTTAGTGAGTGCTTGGGCATCACGAGTAAGAAAGAAGCACGTGCCCTCAAGGAGCCGGCCTGGTTCCGATCCCAGCTGTGCCCTTACTGGCCACCTGCTGTTGGGCAAGTTCCTCAACGTCCTCTGCTCTCATCTCTTCATCTGGGAAATGGGTACAATACTAGGAACTACTGCCTAGTTGCTGTAAGTATTAACCAAGTTAGGATGCGTAGAGAGCTTATAGCAGTGCCTGCCCGGTACCTAGAAAGTGTGCCAGAAGCGTTGGGAATTATCATCAGGAACGTTATCATCATTGTGGGCGTGGCCATCGTTATTTTGATCCAAACCTGGGACTTGGCCGATATGTGCTGGCTCTTCCGTTCTGGAGGGCGCTAGGTGGGTGGCAAGGGATGTCCTTCTGGGGTCCGTCATTGCAGCTGTCAGGCCGCGGTCCAGCCCGTTTGGCTCATGGAGAGGGACGGTGCGGCGCCTCAGCCCTGCTTGGCCAGGGAGGCCCGAGCTTCCTGGAATACCGCTGGATGATTCCTGGAGCAGGACCCTGCAAATGTATAAACACCCCAGCTGTGGAGACACTGCCTCCTCTGCTCCGGCCCCGTCGCCCTGCCTGCCCCTTCCAGCCCTGGCCTTGCTCTGGCTGGAGCGCGCAAGTGCTCAGGCTGTGAGCCCAGGAACCGCCCTGCTTCCCCAGGAGAGCGGACGGTGGAAAACACGACCAGGAATGGCCTCCCCGGGCCCCTTGGCCTCCCCAGTGAGTCAGGGAGTCCGGGGGCAAAAGGGGCTGGGAAGGGTCGTTTCAGACCAGTTCTCCACTCCCAGGAGCCAGGGAATCTGGCGGCCTTACCTCCCGCCTGCCCCCCAGAGTGTTCATGCCGACATTCACTGAGCTCCCACGTTGCACCAGGCAAAATGACGTTGCCGATGAAGACAGTGGCATCCCATGGACTAATATTTGTCAAACGCTTAGATATTCTAGGCATTGTTCTAAGAACTTCACAACTGCACATTCCTTTAATCCTCACCCTAAAACCCAGGGGGACGTTCTGTATCCGAGTTTGTAGATGAGGAAGCAGGAGCACAGAGGTGGAGCAGATTCCCGGGGGCACACAGCCGGTGAGCGGCAGAGGGGACTGCAGCGCAAGGCCGGGCTTCATGCTGCTGCGCCGTGGGGCCCTCAAGAGAGCAGGGCAGGCTGATGAGCCCTTCTCGGGCTTGCTTTCCTCCCCCAGGCAGCCCTGGCAGGCAGGCAGGGACTATTAGCCGGTGGATAAAGGGGGGACCAGAGCTGTGAAATGACGTGGCCGGGTTCGCACAGCTAGTCTGTACTCAGATTAAATTGGACTCGGGTTTGCTGGCTCTTAGCTGAGTTTTTCCTGCACCCGGCTCTGTGTGTGTGTGTGTGTGTGTGTGTGTGTGTGTCCACAGATGTGCCCGCGCAGGTTTCTGTGTGCTCACAAGCACGCGTGTGTCTGAGTGTGCAGGCCGGTGCGTGCGTTAGAGGGGAGGCGGGCCAGTTGGGAGGGTAACGAGACACAGTGGAGGCAGGCGGAAGCTCAGAGATTCCTACCTGCAGACCTGGGCGAGCATCCTGGCTCTCCCCCCGAGGTTCTGGGACCCTGACCCGGTCCCTTGTGCTCTCCGCCGCCGTCTCTGCGTTAGGGTGAGGGATGGGCAGGGAGGGTCTCTGGCACGGTCTGCCGCCCAGGGGCTGGGGGGGGGACGGGGAGGTGCCCCAGGAACAAGATGTTTGGGACTGAATCAGACGGCCGGCAGTGGGTAAGTGTGGGCAGGGAGTGTCATTCATACGCCCCGACTGCTCTTCTGGGCCGGAGTCCAGGAATAGCTGTGGTGAGAACTACATTTTTAAAGTGGGTCTTAATGTTTTTCACTGCTGGAAAATATGCCATTATGGGCATTCTTCCCCTCCAAATTCCTGGACTGCATGCCCCCCAAGCTCCCCTCCCACACTGCTCACTCTCTTTGCTCTGACTGAAGCCTGTCTATTTATATTCATGCTTGCCGCCCTGCTTGCCGCCACGGTGTCCCTTGATTGCACACACGAGAGCCGGCTCGGGTCTCATTGCTGTCCGTGTCAGGAGCACGTGATTGGGGACGTGTGACTTGGTTCGTGACCGGGCAGCAAGGTCCTGCCCAGGAGGCCGGGCTGGCCGATGGGAAGGGGGCCCAGAAGCGGGGCGTTGGAGGCTTCCGGAGCTGGCACCACTGCTCTTCAGGTCACTGGAGGGATGTGTGGTGACCGTCCCTGTGGGTGACAGTGGAGACATGTGGCCTCTGCATCAGGTAGACGTGCTTGAGCTCAGTCCTTTCCAAGGTGCACAAACCTGGGTGGGCTCCTCTATCATTCTGTGCCTCAGTCTCCCCATGAATGGAAATTGAGATAATACTAGTCCCTAGTTTCCCCAACCTATGCCATCATCCTTTCGAGATGCTCATAGTCGGCTGGGGTTGGGGGGGGGACGCGTAACCACCTGGTGCCTGTGAGAGGAGGGGAGTGGGATCTTGCTGCACTGGAGTCTGGGTGCCTCAGTGCCAACATCTTTCATTCCATCTGGGGACCAGGAGAGGATTGCCAAGCCCGTTCCTTGAAGAGTCAGAGTCGGCAGGACAGGGAAGATGCCTCGGGGTGTTGTGAACAGAGCAGCAGAGAGTGTGAGCAGAGTCCCCCTGGAGAGGTGGTGCCCGGGGTGAGCGGGAGCCTGGTGCAGCTGGGGTAAGGGGCCATCTGGGGTGGTGTGGGCGCTCTGGCTGGAAGAGGAGTCGGGCCACAGTGGCCTTTCAGTGACAGGGCTCTTCCTGAGGCCAGGCACAAGGTTTTTAACTTTGCTCGGATCTCAGAGGGACCAATCTGGGTACCATGTGGACGGTGGACTTGAGAGGAGATGCTGGAGGCAGGAAAGTCAGGGAGGAGGCTGTGGAAGGGCCCAGAAGAGGGGCCCTGAAGTCCTGGGCTAGAGCAGGCCCTGATACATAAGATGCTCTGCATACAAGTTGGAGGGAAAGCCGTGGGAAGGAGGAGACCGGCTGAGTCAGGAGTGGTCCTCGGGGGCTTCAGGTTTTCCATCTGTAACAGTGACATTGAAATAGTCTCGTGATGAACATCAGAGCTAGACTCCCGGCCCACTTCTCACTCCTTGGACGACTGGGGTGAGAACGTCACCCTCAGTGCCGCTGTGATTTTGGTCCTTGAAAGGGCAGGACAGTGGTACCTGTGTGAGGGGCCTGTGAGGGGCCGAGGAAGAGATCCCGACAGCGCAGCGCCTGGCGGTAGCAAGCCCTCACGCCTGCTCCCCCTCGTTGCTGTGGTTTACTGCAAGCCTATTTATTGTTATTATTACTATCCTTTAAAATCTTCTCTTAGGGGGCACCTGGGTGGCTCAGTGGGTGAAGCATCTGCCTTCAACTCAGGTCCTGATCCTGGCGGCGTGGGATTGAGCCCCGCGTCGGGATCCCTGCTCAGCAGGGGTCTGCTTCTCCCTCTGCTCCTCCCCGCCCCTGTTCTCTCTCTTGCAAATAATCCTTTCAAAAATTAAAAAAATATAAAACCTTTTCTTGCCATTCCATGATTAGCGCAGTGTTCATGCTGCGCTCCCGCAGGAGCTCACCTGTCCATCCTTACCTCCTCGTCTCCCATGCCCCAGGCTGCTCCCCCAGTGCCTCTGTGTCACATTGGCTTCTCTTGGGTTTCGACTCCCAAGACTTCTAAACTGTCTGCCACCAATCCCATCTCCCCACTCCAAATCCTGTCTAAAGTGGAGTTGACTGGTAAACGGTAATGAGAGAATCTTGGGGGGCATTAGGATTCGGAGGCTCTTACAGCGTGATGTCCAGGTCTTGCTCCCTATCTTCCTCCTCAATGCAACTACCCCAGGCACGGAGCCTGCAGAGCTCTTTTCCGCCTCTCGATCTTTCCCTAAGCTGTTTCTTCCTCCTGACACGCTACGTCTGTCTGTCTGCCTCTTTCTCTCTCACATGCACAAATGCACACACTCTGACTTTTCCATCTGTGGGATCAGAACCTGTCAAAGCCAGCCTCTCATCCCACTTCTTCCAAGAAGCCTTCTCTCCTGCTGTGTGCACGCCCACCCCCCCCACCCCCCCACCCCCGCCAGTGCCATTTGCTTCATGCATGAGTTGAATTGAATCCAGCCCAACTCCGTTCCTTTACAGATAGGGACCCTAAGGAGGGTGGGAGACCCTCTGATTCCTTCCCCAACCCCAGTCCCAGAGAGCAGGGTTCGTGTGGGATTCCCCTGGGCTGTCAGGAACATAAAGTCACAGAAAACACTATTTCTTGAGGCAGGAAAGTGTCTTTTCCTAGTGGCTCCAGAGAGAAGACAGACCGAGGCACGCATCTTCGTGCACCCCCGTCCGCCTGCCGTTTGTGCTTAACCCAGGGTTCAAGACAGAAGGGACTGTAGTTTTCAGACAAACAGAGGAGAAGGCGAAAAGGTTTATGGACTGTTCCAGAGAGGGATGGCGCTGGGCCTAGAAGAGCCCAGAGCTTTTGTGGCTCTTTCATGCTGAGCTCTCTTCTTTCTCACTCACCCCTCCGCTCTGACCTCCACCTGCCCTGCCCTCCCTACACCTGTGGTGAACCCTCGGTGTAGACATAGCACCCCGAAGAAAGAGTGAGCCTGTGAGCGGGGCCATGTGGCCCTCTCTGTGTGGCTTCTGGTCTTTTCCAGGCCCGGGTTCCCTTTCGCCTCACCTAATTTCCCTCAAGCTCTGCTCTGTGGGCCCGTGCCCGGGGTTTAGTGGCTACGATATGTAATTTAGGTCTCGTTTGCGGCTGGCAAAAGACATAATGAGTGGTCGAGTCAGAGAATGGTAATCTTGTTGGAGACCGCTGTGGGGTTGGGGTGGGCGCTGGGGGGGGGGGTTCCCCGTTTCCTCTTGGAAGGGGACGTCGTGACAGATGTGTGCCCCCGTCAACAAGCCTTCTCCACGTCTGGGCTGTTCGTTTCCTCTCCCTGGTGTCTAGGTTTGAGATGTTGCCCTCCGTCAGCTGCAGATGGTGAGAGCTTCGCTCAAGGACAGTTGGCACCATAAAGGCGGGAGGCAGGAAGATGGGCCGTGCGAGGAGATGCCTCTGGGTAGACCCTGGCCCAGTCTCCCTCGCTGGGGAGCTCCGTGCTCCCACCGGCTGCAGGAAGCTTGTTTTTAAAAATCCTGTCTTCG
Organism: Canis lupus familiaris; assembly: GCF_011100685.1. Classification (NCBI taxonomy): domain Eukaryota; kingdom Metazoa; phylum Chordata; class Mammalia; order Carnivora; family Canidae; genus Canis; species Canis lupus. The sequence continues at coordinate 12,913,892 of NC_049236.1, forward strand.
TTAGAAAAATAAAAGTGCTGGGGCTGGTCTCTAACTCCCTCTAACCCCCCTCCCTCCTCTGGGCCCGTTTCCTCGTCTGTAACAATCCCTGCCCACTGATGAAGGTGTCGTGAGTGGTCTCCGTGCACTTATTCCTTACAGCCTTCCAGTGTAGTGGGTGCTCCTATCGTCCCCATTCCACAGATGAGAAAACTGAGGCGTTGAGTAGTTAACTTGGCAGGATCGCACGGCTCGTAAACGGGAGACACAGAATACCTTTGACAACGAGGGAGTGCGGTGGATTTTCTTTAAGCTCCTTCTGAATCTAAAATACAGCGACTGTCTAATTTGTAAATGATCTTTTCTCACGCCTCCTCCTTTGTCCGTGTGCCATCCTGCGGCCCCTGGAGTCACCCTTCCTGCCAGTTCTGCTTGTTCTTTAGGACGCGGCTCTTCCACGAGTCCCCACGGACGTTCCCAGCCCCAGTGAAGATCCTGGTTGGCAGCGGGTCCCTGTGTGTCCGTCTGTCTCTCCGCTCACACTGGCCAGCTCCCTGTTCTCCTTTCCTCTTACTTTCCCACTGCAGCTCCCGGTGAGCTCGGAGCTGGAAGGGGGCCGGACCATGGCCGTCCCTCTGGCTCCCTCCACCCTAGTGTCGGGCTGGCCTTAGGGTGGACAGTTGCTCGATCCACACTCTTCGTGAGTTTGTAAGTGATGAAGCAGCCAATCGGTGATCTCAGTTCCGGGGAAGCCCATCTTTTCTCCCTGACCCTTGGGCTGCAGGAGCGTCGCACCCTCTGCGTACAGCTGGTCTGTTGCTGGGAAGGGCTCTCTCTCCCCTGATGTCACCTAAGGGAGAAGGAGAGAGAGCTCATGATTTCTGAGCCCTCCGGGTGCCAGCGCCATCCTGGGTGCTTTCCCTGTGTTCTCTTCTTTGCTCCTCCCCATCCTGGGGAGCAGCGGCTCGCAGTCCCATGTTTGCATTTGAGGCTTGACGCTGATGTTCTTTTCTTCCGTGGCTTTAGTCCCCAAATCCAAAATTACAAGACATGGTGGGAACTTTGGGATGCCTCTTCTGGGCCTGAGAAATCATTCGGGAGATAATGGTTTAGATATGAAATATTGGGATTTTTAGGCCATTCCGGTGACATCAGTGGCTCGTGGGAGATGATATTTGAAATTAGGACTAACCCAGAAAACTCTGGTCTCTCAGTCCCCTTAGAGATGTGGCGTTTTTCTCTGCAGTCACGTCCTGCTTGCTCGTTAAGCGTGTGCTCCCTGCTTTTTTCAGGGCACCCAAATATGCTGCCAGTAAAAGGAAAAATCCTGCCAGTAATAGGTGTCTGCCCTCATTGTATTGCCTACAGCACGACTTTCTTCATGTGAACTGCACTCAGCAGCCAGGTCCTGAGCACCCACCTTGTGTGGGGTGGGACCTGCCCCTGCCTGCCACCCGCAGAAGCTCGATTCCAGAGAAGTGCGGTATGGGGCAGAGGTGTGGAAGCTCATGCCATGAGCTTAACATTTGGTGCGTGGATCTTCTTCTTCTTCTCCTCTAAGATTTTATTTATTTATTCATGAGAGACACACAGAGAGGGAGGCAGAGACACAGGCAGAGGGAGAAGCAGGCTCCATGCAGGGAGCCCAACGCAGGACTCGATCCCGGGTCCCCAGGATCACGCCCTGGACTGAAGGCAGACGCTCAACCGCTGAGCCACCCAGGTGCCCCGGTGCAGGAATCATCAGAATTCAAGTCTAACTCCGCTGCTTGACAGTTGTTTGACCTTCCATGAGTCACTTCACCTCTCTGAGCTTTTGCTCCCTCCTCTATAAAATGTGGATAAAGACAGTTTCTCCAGCCGCACAGGGATGGGGGTGAGAAGTAGGCAAGATAAGGTACATGGTGCACTCAGCGCGGGCTCTGGCAAAGAGCGGAGCCTCGGTCAGGAGCAGGTGTGATCATGGGGAGCTGTGCTGGAGAGGGCTTAGGGAGCAGAGTCACTAACCACCTGCTGGGGGCCCAAGGGGGCCTGTCACAGGAGATGATGGGAAAGCTGCCTCCTGCAGGCTGAGTGGGAGTCTGCCAGGAGAGAAGGGCATGGGCGGGGTTGGGCTGCCGTCTCCAGGTTTCACTAGGAGCCGCATCTTCTACTGCTCCCAACGCAGACTCTGCCTTCTATTTTGAGAGGAGGGGAGCAGGCTCCTGCGAGTGGCACCTTGAAGGCTCTTCAGGATGCAGGCGATGCCCGTGTGGGACTCTTACTGGAACCTCGGGCCACCAGGATGCTCCTCTGGCAACCCAACTCTGAGTCCTGCGTCTGGCTCTGAACGTCCCCCCACCCCCACCCACCTTGGAAATGTGGCCGATGACGAAACGGAGACATCAGTCCCGCTTGTGGCTCCATCCACGTTGGAAGCAGATCATGGGAATTTTCTGAATCTGGGCCCTGAGCCAGAAGGCATTTATAATCAGACATGGAGCAATCATTAGAGCAGAAACAATAAATTACAACAGCACCAGAGAACTCCCCAAAGCCACTCACGCGAGTGGGAATCCGGGGAGCAGGATGCTAGCAGGCGGCCAGGGGCCCTCCCGCCCCGCCGCACTCAGACCACGTCCCCTTGCACTGCGGGCCCCCGGGGGTGGGGGGGACACATGGGAATGGGGAGGGCTCGTCCACTAGAGCTCCTTCAGGGCCGGGCCCCGGGGAGGCGGGCGGTCAGCCCCGTGTGCTGGGGAGAGCCGGAGACATGGGAATCAGACCTGCTGGGCAGGTACAAAAATGGGGGGACGGCAGCAAGACACTGCCTCTCTCCAAGACCTGCTTCCCTCGTCTGTAAAGTACAAATGATACTTGCCCCATCTTCCGGGATCACTGTGAAGATGAACCTGTTACACCGAGCCCAAGGCCTGGCACATGCCAAGTGCTTCGTCATGTCAGTTCCCTGCCGCCCCTTCCTTCCACCCTCTATCTGTGCTGTGCTGCGGGTCACGATTTAAATTTAAACCTAGCTGAATCGGTTTCTCAGTTGCTCCAACACATGTCAAATGCTCCATACCACGCACAAATGTTGCGTGGTCACCGTATTAGACAGCTTGGGGGCAGACCATTCACATCATCGCAGAATGTTCTATTGGACGGTGCTGCCTCCACGTCCATCTGCTACTTGGGAAAAGCTAGCCCTAGCACATACTCATTGGAGCAGACCTTGGGGTTATTATATGTAGATTATTGAAACCGTCCTGTCCCTCAAGGAGCACACACGGTCTACCAACTGAGGTGTGCAGACAGCGCGAGCAATGCCAGGATGCTGGGCCCAGAGGAAGGGCGCCTAGAAAAGCCTAGAGGGAGGTGGGGACGGTTCTCTGGAGGGACAATACCTAAGCTGGTCTATAAAGGATGGAAGGTGGAGAGTGACATTCCAGGTAGAGCGGCCGAGGGCATTTCCAGACAGAAAGCTGAACACGTAGTGCGTACGAGCCCTGCAGTCACTTATTCCTAGGAAAGCCTGGAGTGCCAGGTGGGGACGGACAGGAGACAGGCCGCATCAGGAGGGTCCTGCCTGCGGACGAGGTTGCAGGCGGAGCCCAAGGGCCCTGCTGTAGCTGCCCCCCTCCCCGCCCCTGCTTGTACCGAACCACTAAGCTGAGACCCATAGAAGTTTGTGGTGTGACCCAGGCCTAAACTGCTAGAAGTATCCATCCTCTGGGACAGTCACTTGGCAGCTGACAGCTTGTGTATCCTTCCAACAACCCTGTTGGACAGGGGTAGTTAATCCCCACGTGAAGATGAGGAAGCAGTGAGTTGCCCAGTGTCGGCCTGCCATCCGGCGGGCTGGCCGCCTGGGACCTCTCCTCTCCAAACACCAGAACCCGCCACGTTACAGCTGCGCACCTGCTTGGTCACCTGGTCCCTTGCTCACACACACCTTCCCTTGCCCTGTGGATTTTTCTCCTGCGCATATCCTTGGTCTCCCCTGTATCAATCCCCCTCTAAGGGTCATTCGGCATGCATGGGTGTCACAGTGTCTCCCATCTAGAAACAACCCTCTAGATTCAACCCCACCCCCACCCCCGCCAGGCCCTGGCCCACCTCTCAGCTTCCCTCTCTAGCTAAGCTCCTCTAGTGACACACCTGCCCTCACTGCCCCTGGCTTACTTCCCACTCCCCACCCCTTCCCAGCCAGTTGCACCCCTAGTCCATCTTCACTGCTGCTCTGACACCACTTGGGTTAAAGCCACTAGAGGACCTCCGTTTTGCCACATTGAAGCATGCATCATTTTAGTCCTGTCCTTGGTGGCCCTTCTTTTCTGCATTCCACGGTCCTGAACACCGTGTTTGTACTCCCAGTTATGCCGCCGTCTCTTTCTGTCACCGACACAGGCAGAGGTCTTAGGGCTGATGGGGCCAGGACTGGTAAGGACCAGTAAGTGGTGGAACGAGCTGGCGCCATGCTGATCACTCCTGAGTTAATGTCTTTATTTTTATTTTTATTTTTTGAGTTAATGCCTTTAGCCCTGAGCTCTAGACTAGTGTGTTCAGCTGTTGACACGGCAACTCTCCCCAGATGCCTCTCAGGCATCTGGGATTTCACATGCTAGTAAAAGAATTCTTGATGTCAGGCACCCCTCCTGCACCTTCCAGGGCCCCCCAAGACTTCATCTAGGTGAATGGCTCAGGCCAAAAACCCAGAGCCATCTTTGATCCCTCTCTTTTCCTCTCCACTCCTGGATCCAAACCATCAGCAAGTCCAGGCAGCACTGCTTCTCCCTAAATTCTGACTCCTGTCTCTCACCACCACGCCCCGTTGCCACCCTCTACCCCGGCCACCTGGCATCTTAGTTGCAGTAGCCCCCCGAAGGGTGCTTGCTTTGTGCTGGTTTCCCTACCGTTTCTTCTCCTATGGAAACTATAGGGATCCTCATTCATCCCGGTCACAGTGCTCTCCTGCCTTATAAGCCTTCTGTGACTTTTTTTTTTTCTTAATTTTTATTTATTTATGATAGTCACGGAGAGAGAGAGAGGCAGAGACACAGGCAGAGGGAGAAGCAGGCTCCATGCACCGGGAGCCTGATGTGGGATTCGATCCTGGGTCTCCAGGATCGCGCCCTGGGCCAAAGGCAGGCGTCAAACCGCTGCGCCACCCAGGGATCCCCTTCTGTGACTTTTTAATTCACACTTAGAATACGTGCAAAGCCGTCTCCAAGGGCCTCCTGTGATCTGACCCTGCTGGATCTCACCACATCCCTACCCTCCCCCCCACCCCAGCCCCTCTGTTCGCCTACTCCAGTCTTGCTGGCTGCTTTGCTGCTCCTGGAAAGTTAAGAGCCAGCTGATCTCCTTCCCAGTCCAGGGCCCTTGTGCTTACTGTCCCCTGCCTGGCATTTTCTTTCCCTGGATCATTCCATGGCTGGCTCCCTCCTTTGTTAAGGCCTCTCTAATCAAATATCAACTTTCCAGAGAGGCACACCCTTGGAAGGTAATACCTCTTTCACTCTATGTGCCTTTATTCTGCTTTATTTTCTCCCCTGATGCTTGTCACTACTTGGCCATCGGGTTACCTATTGCCATATAACAAACCGTCCTAGACTTAGTGGCTCAACAGTCCTTCTATTATGCTCATGATCGGTAGGTTTGGGATTTGGACAGGAAGCAGCTACTCCAGATACCATCCTTTGAGGTCACCCAGGGGTGTTCAGCTGGCAGCGGGGCTGGTGTGGAGAATTCACAAAGGCCCACTCTAGAAGGCAGGTACAGTGGAAGGCTGGGTTCTCCCCACGTAGTCTCAGGCACTCTCCACGTGGTGTGTCCAGATTCACAGCTGCACTTCGCACGCGGTGGCTCCAGACTCCAGGAGTGAGCATTCTCAGACACAGGAGGTGGAAGTGCCAGTGTGCCTGAGTCCCGGGCCAGAAAACTTCCACCAGTGTCTCAGAGAAGTCACGGAACCCGCCAAGGTTCCGGGAGTGGGGCTGTAGACCTCACCTGTTTGGGGGGAGGAATGTCGAAGCCTTGGTGGCCACCCTCAGTTTGCTGCATCTGTTTACTCTTAGATGTCCCATGGAATTCATCAGGATGCAGGCTTCGAGAGGGCTGAGACCTTTGTCTTTTTTTTTTTTTTAAAGATTTATTTATTTATTTATTTATTTTAATTTATTTTTTATTGGTGTTCAATTTACTAACATACAGAATAACCCCAGTGCCTGTCACCCATTCACTCCCACCCCCCGCCCTCCTCCCGTTCTACCACCCCTAGTTCGTTTCCCAGAGTTAGCAGTCTTTACGTTCTGTCTCCCTTTCTGATATTTCCCACACATTTCTTCTCCCTTCCTTTATATTCTCTTTCACTATTATTTATATTCCCCAAATGAATGAGAATATATAATGTTTGTCCTTCTCCGACTGACTTACTTCACTCAGCATAATACCCTCCAGTTCTCTTAATTTGTTTCCTATAGTTAAAAGTGTCTTATGGTTTGCCTCCCTCTCTGTTCTTTATGGATTTTTTTAATTTATTTTTTATTGGTGTTCAGTTTACCAACATACAGAATAACCCCAGTGCCCGTCACCCATTCACTCCCACCACCCGCCCTCCTCCCCTTCTACCACCCCTAGTTCGTTTCCCAGAGTTAGCAGTCTTTACGTTCTGTCTCCCTTTCTGATATTTCCCACACATTTCTTCTCCCTTCCCTTATATTCCCTTTCACTATTATTTATATTCCCCAAATGAATGAGAACATATAATGTTTGTCCTTCTCCGACTGACTTACTTCACTCAGCATAATACCCTCCAGTTCCATCCACGTTGAAGCAAATGGTGGGTATTTGTCATTTCTAATAGCTGAGTAATATTCCATTGTATACATAAACCACATCTTCTTTATCCATTCATCTTTCGTTGGACACCGAGGCTCCTTCCACAGTTTGGCTATCGTGACCTTTGTCTTTTATTTTCTGCTTTACCCCTAGCACTTAAAGCAGCCCCTGGTGTGTAGGAGGGATCACAACAACTGAAGAGTGAACAAATGAATGAATGCATGGTTTTGTGTAGAATAAGCCACTTATCTCGTGTAGGTTTTGATTCATTATTTAAAAATATCTAGATGATTTTTCTTCCTTGGCTTTTTTGTGTAGAGTGTTCTAGAACAGGGGAACATTAGAGAGCCTCCAACTGAGCCCCATGAAGGTATGACCAGACCCTTCTCTTCCCCCACGCCTCCTGCCCAGACACACCTACCTTCTGTTTGTTCCAGTTGGACAGGTATGCTGACAAGACCCATGGGGTGTGGCCTTGGGGAGCACGTGAGTCCACAGGTGCAGGATCTGGTCCCAGCTCTGCTCACAAGCTGCTGTGGGATCCTGGGTCTGTCCCTTTCCCTCTCTGGGCTGCACTTTTCCTCTCTACAAAGTGAAGGACTTGAAGTGACCCTGAAGACACAGGCCCCTGAGTGGGGGAGAGACAAGACTTGGGGAACTAGAAGCCTGAAGGTGTTTTGGGGGGTTAAGTGATTCTGGGAGGGGGGCCAGGGGATGAACGGACATTAGGCTCATGTATATGCTCCATGTGTATGCTCACACAGCTGGTTTCGAGTCTCCTGCGTCCACCAGCAGCCCTGAGGGGCAGAGCAGGGCCAGGAGGGTGGACAAAGCAGGCCCAGTTACCATGGCTCTCTTCTCTCCCCCACCCCAGAAACGGCGAGTGGTGTTCCTTTTTTTTTTTTTTTTTAAGATTTTATTTATTTATTCATGCGAGACAGAGAGAGAGAGAAGCAGAGACACAGGCAGAGGGAGAAACAGACTCCATGCAGGGAGTCTGATGTGGGACTCGATTCCAGGACCCCATGATCATGCTCTGAGTCAAAGGCAGGCGCTCAACTGCTGAGCCACTCAGGCGTCCCTTCTTTTCTCTTTCTTTCTTTTCTTTCTGTCTCAGGGTGTGGAGCCGGGGAGCCGCTGGAGTCAGCCAGGAGCCAGGCCCTGATCCAAAGGGATCAAGGTGCAGATACCCAGAAAAATGCCACCGCCCCTCAGGAAGGGCTGCGCACTGTGCTCCTGCCTGCCCTAATCTCTGGGGCTCAAATTTTGTCAGAGCCAACACTTCCCTCATAAGTCACCTAGCCTCCTGGCCTTTCTCTTCTTTGGTGTCTCCTGTCAAATGCCGAAAGGCATTCAGAAAATTGAACCCTAAACGTCAGCAGACCGTGGCTCAGGGGCCATCTCTGGGAGGGAGGCAGAGAAGGTCTCGGTGGGGTTTGCAGGGAACTGGAAGAGTCTGCAGCTCAGCCTCTGCTCCACACCTGAGCACCTCCCTGGCCGGGTGCTAGGGGACTGGAGATGAGGGACGGTCGTTCCCCTGAGCATTGCGGGGTACGTGTATCTGGGTGGTTGGAGCTGGGGGCGGTGGGAGTGAAGTCCACACAATAAGCAGCTGCTTTCGTATGGCGTCAGTGCCAGGGATCCTGGGAGAGGGCCGTTGGCTCGAGGAAGACAGAAAATAAATACACAGGCAAAAAGCAGCAGGAAGAGCATACAGGTAGAGGCAACAGCACATGCAAAATCGCAGAGGCAGAGAGGCATGCGGGGGCAGGCGCCCGGGAAAGGAAGGCGCCCAGGCCGAGTCTGAAGGGGGGCCCGGGGAGAAGGTGTTCCAGCCAGAAGGATCAAAGTGGGCAAGGGCACAGGTGTGTGAACCACCACAGGGGTGTGTGTGTGTGTGTGTGTGTGTGTGTGTGTGTAGGTGAGGACGGGGAGCCGAGTGGGGCAAGGACAGAAAAGGCGGGCCATTTCGGTTGGCAAGCCAGTGGCGTAGGTATGCGTGGAGGGGGAGGGGGAGGCCTCCGGCTGGAGGGGGGGATGCCGGAGGGGAGGCACTGGTGGCGGTGTGCAGAGTGATCCAGGGTGATCCAGGGTGGTCTAAACTTTAAACTGAAGATGATCTTTAACGTTTAGAGCCTGGCTGCCTCCCTGCCTACCTTGTCCCCTCTTCTCAGTCCAGTGAGTGTGCAGATGTTATTGGGGTAAAGTGTTCAACAGGCGTCTTCTGTTACGGGTGGTCCCCCATTTCCCTAGTGGGGGGTTCATTGTGACAAGAAAGTAGCACCCCCTGTGGCTGCTGGGCAGTCGGCCCTCAGGGGGCGGCTGCGAGCATGAGGACGGGCTTCCTTGCAGCCCGTGTGGCCGAGGAGGATATGGGCCACATACCCTCCCTGGAGGCTCCCTGGAGGGGTGGCTCACCCCTGGGAGGCCCGTCCTCATGCCCGCAGCCGCTCCATGAAGCACTGCCATGCTCCTGCTCTCTGGCATAGCTTCAGGCTTGTTGACTTGGAAGGGAGAAAGCACTGGAAGAGGGAATGTTTGCATATGGCTTTACAGGCCTCGTATTTACCCGCATTGTCAGGGAAACGGGGCTGCAGGGCTGAGTCACCCTGGGCAGGAAGACTACACCTGGCACCTCTGGTGGTCTGAGCCCACCCAGCCCTCGGGGCCGCTGTGAGCTTGCACCAGGCCTCCTGGTGGCAGTTGAGCATCTGCCCCCGCTGGTTCCCCTGCCAGGAATGCCCTCGGGGCCTCCCCACCATGCTTTGCACCCACCTCCATCTTTCCTTCCCGTGACTTGGCCTGCAGCATCCGATCTAGCCCTTGCCTGACATCGCACCTTGTGCATATACACGGATGGCAGGGCCTTGTTTGTGGGTAGATTTTGGTTTTCATCCACTTCTTGAACCTAGGAGCTAGCACTTACAGAGCGTGTGCATCTCGCGGCTCCGTATGCAGGCAGCGCTTAGAAGAGGCTGTCCTCATGGGCTCTCTGAAGCAGGGGGGCCGGAGGAGGGAGGCGATGGGGCCCAAAACTTTGCACCAGCCTGCAGGACTGCACTCCCCAAAGAAGTTACCTTGGCTTCCTTCCTTTATAAAAATGTTTGGAGGCTGTGCCACACCCACCGTCCTCTCCCTCTCCCCGAGCCCTCTGTGCACACGGCCACTGGGCAGCAGTGGCTTCGCCTCCCAGCCGGGAAGGGACCCGCCACCCAGCTCTTAGCACAGCCTGTAGCTTCTTCGCACCACGATGGGGCCTGGGGCGGTCTGGGCGGTCTGCCAGGGGACAGCTCAGAGAAGGGACAGGCTGGCCCCTCCGGCTGCCAGGGCCAGCAGCCCCGTAGGCAGGAGCGCCCTGGCAGGTCGGGGAGGGCAGAGGCATGAGGACTCCTTCGGGGAGCCCTTGCCCCCTCTGGAGGCTCCAGCAGCCTGGAGGCCCCAAGACTGAGGCGCCGTAGATGCCGTGCTGCCGTGTGATGTCAAGTGGCACTTCCCCAGCGTCATCCTGGGCCTGGGTGCCTTTTCCTCCGAACGTGGTGAGCAGCCCATAGTGCGGAGACCCGTCTTCCTCTTCGGGCCCCCTTCTGCTGCACCATGGCGGGCTCCGACTCGGGGGACTCTTGCTTCTCCTCGCTCTAAAAAAAGATAACGCTCATCACATGACCTGATCCACGCCCTAAACAACATAACGCCAATGGCTTAGCGTGTGCGTGATGTAGCAAATGCTCAAGGAAGTGGTAACGCCATCTCTCGCTCCCCCAAGAAGAGACGTCATAGAAGCAACTGAGTGGCTCCGAGACTGTCTGTGGCCCCGAGATCGCATCGAAACCAAAGCAGGCCACGAGGCCCCGGCCTCCTTGCGCCCCGTACCGTGCAGCACACAGTGGGGGATCAGGGTCCGTCCGAACCAGAGCCGGTGCGTGCTCAGCCGTCGTTTCACCTGCTCTCAGCGCCCGGTTCTCGCCTCTCACGAGGGGAACTATTAACCAGGATTGTTCTCAATATAAAATATAACAACTCTTCTTTCTCTGTTCTTTCCCTGTTCTTTCTCACCCCCTTTTCAATTTAATTTCCTGTGGCTTTTTTAGTTCTGCTCAGTTTGAACAGGAGCGAAGGCTCCTTGACGTGCTGCGCCATCTCCAGAGCCTGTGCCGGTGCCGTTCTCACGAGCTGTGAGCAGGCCAGGGCATGGGGTACAGGTGTTTTGAGGGAAAGGAACAAGAAGCAGTTGGAGGTAGGACCAGTCACAACTGCGATCATGAGGGGTTTCTGGCCTGTTTTATGTTGTAGAGAGGCTGAGATGTCTGGACGGGGTTTCAGGGAGGTGTGGTCAGTGTTCTGGAAACATCAGGAAGAGGTGCGGTTACTTGCTGGGCTGGATGACTTCTCGGGAACCACAGACTCAAAGCCACCTGAGGTCACAAGCTGACATGTGACCCTGGCCCCAAAATGAGCCTCTGGTCACAGGCAGAGCTTTGCCATTTTCACAACTACGGGACCACGGCTGAAGAAGGGTGAGGCTGGCTCCCTGCACCCTTCCCGCCGCCAGGCAGGAGAGCACTGATCCGGTCCTTGCCACCACCCACAGGACCCCCCCCTTTTGTTGAAAGGAGGAGCTGTGCAAGCGGAACTGGGGGAGGAGGCCCTGAGTAGTTTATATATCCTGTCCTTGGTTACCCCTGTTCCTCTTTCCGGCTAGGTGCAGGCAGGATTGCACTCTGAAAATGCCATGCCGTTTGTCTGGCAGCCCAGCTCGGGGCCCCAGAGCACCCACCTCAGCGGGGGGCCACAGGAGAAAAGGCGAGGACTAGAGAGAGGACGGACGGGCTGGGGGCCTGCTCCCCCAGGGCTGCCTCTCTTGTTCTCAGGGAAAGCTGGCTGGGCTTGCGCTCCTTAGCCGAGCGTGTTCCAGGGTAGGAGTCTGCGTTCTGAACACGGACGTCAGCTGGAGCGAAGAGCTTCCCGGCTCACAAAGCACTGCTATGTTGTCTTGTGCTTTGATCCCCTGTCACGGTCACTGTGGGGAGAGAGTAAACAGGGCAAGTGTCACCCCTTCCGCCCATGGGAGCCCAGCCAGAGCGCTGGTGCAGGGGAGGCCACCGTGTATTCCACAGCACGTCCGTAACCCCACCTCGAGTCCTCGGACCCCGGGCTCTGCAGCTGCCCCTCTGAGTGGGAGTCTGAGGACTGAAGAAGGTTTGGGAAGTTCCAGACCATAAATCCCAGGCACCATGTGCATTAGTCAGGTTTTTCTAGAGAAACAGAACTCTGATGGTGTTTCTCTAGAAACAGAACTGATAGGTCTCCTTTTCCCTGGAGAAGCACACACACGCCTGTGTGTCTGCGGAGAGTGAGGAAGAGAGGTCTGTTTTAAGGAGTTGGCTCACCTGATTGTGCAGGTGCCAATCCAAAATTTGTAGCTTAGGCTGGTGGCAGGGGCCCCGGGAAGAGTTGCCGTTTGGGTCTGAAGGCAGCCGGCCGGCAGAGTTCCTTGTCCATCCAGGGAAATCAGTCTTTTTTCGTTTAAGGCCTTCAGCTGATCGGATGAGGCCCACCCACATTACGGAGGGTGATCTGCTTTATTCAAAGCCTGCTAATTTAAAGGTTGATCTCTTCTAAGAAAATACTTTCACAGAAATAAAATAATGTTTGACCAGGTATCTAGGTACTCAGCCAAAATCAATACACAAAATTTAACATCACATCATTTTACATCTGGAGAGCCAATGATAATGGAAAATACCTTTTCTCAACCTCCTTCCCCCAATCCTCTGACAACCTTGTGGAACAGGATTAATCAGTTCATCCAGTAAATATACCACACTGAGTCTTGACTTTGCACCAGGCACTGGGTTAGGCCCAGCAAGTCACCCTGGTCCTTTTCCTTTTGAAAATCCAGTGGTAAAGACAGACACGGAATGAGTAATTACCCAAATCTGTCCTCGTAGTGTCCAGAGTGGTGAGTCCCACAGAGCACAAGTAGGACAGGGTGTGTGAGGATGACTGGCATGGGACCTGGACTGGGGTCAGGGTTGAAGGGGGCTTCTATGAGGTGGTGACGTTCAAGCTGAGCCCTGAAGGACAAGCAAGGGGGGCAGGGGGAGGGGGAGGAAGAGAGGGTTTGGGGCCAAGGAGCCATGCAGGTGAAGGCCATGAGGTGGGGAAGGGTTTAACACATCTGAGACTTGGTGGGAAGCTGGAGGGTTCCACAGGTTGTGCGCTGTGCAAATGAAGGAGAACCTGTTTGAGGCCAGAGAGGAAGGCAGAGCCTGGCCTCCAAGCTTTGTGGGCCCATTTGGAATCCCTAACTGTGGTCTGAAGACCCAAGAAGCCCCTGAAAGGTTTGAGGCAATAGAGTCACATGAGCAGATTTGTCTTTTTGGGCAAGTTGCGCTCAGTGGACTGAGGAGGGTGGACTGGAAGGAGTCAGAGTAGATGAGGGAACCTTAGGTGGTAATTGCAGACCTCCAGCAGGGAGACCACGGTGACTTGAGCCGCGGAAGCGCCGTGGGAATGAGGAGCAGAGAAGACATTTGAGGAGTGTCTTGGAGCAGAATCAATAGGACCCCATGTTTGGACCCGGAAGATGAGGCAAAGGGAGGCATCAAAGCTGCATGCAGTTACCCCCCGTTTATAAAGTGGGGCACGGACAGAGACCTGGCATTTCGCCCAAGCTTACCCAGCCAGTGATGTGCGAAGCTGGGTGCAGCCGGGCCCACTGTGCTGCTCCTCTGGCACGTTTCTGGCCGGCTGTCTTCAATCCAGCTGGTCCACCATGGTGCTAATATGGCTAAAGCTTAGATTCCACGTGGTGACCCATCGTGTCCATTCTGAGTCCTTGACCGCCAGCTGGGAGTCCTTGACCTTCAGCCCCAACTCCGGGAGTAAGCTGCGGCTGCAGCCGAGGACCAGGCAATGCCCACCTGACCCCAAACCAGGCCTGGACCCTGTCACCCATTCAGCCCTGCTCTTGACCTCTGGTGACCTCCCACTCAAGGCTTCCTGATTCGTCTGGACTCCATAGATAGCTCGTGGCCGCTCTGTGCCCGGTGCTAGGCTGGGCTCTGCACCCCAGCTCTCTAGCTGGCTCGCACTGCTGGTCACCCGGGGGGCCAGAGGACGGGGTGTAGAAGCTGCTCATTGGCCAGCAGCACGGAGCTCTGGGGGCCTGCAGCAGCGCGGGCAGCAGAAAGGGCAGTGGGCAGCCCTAGTCTGAACCCCGGCCCTGCCACCTGCTAGCGGTACAGCCCCGGGCAGCTTCCCTGGCCTCTCTGAGCATGTTTGCTTACTGTCGGCTGTGGATCCCAGGACCTATCTATAGCTGAAGTATAGCTCAGAGATATTGTTTGTGCAGAACCTAGCATATATTAGGTTCTCCATAAACATCAGCTCCTTCGAGGTTTCTTTGTGCTCATTTATTGAACAGCCACTGTGTATATGGATGTGGGGTCCTTTACTGGATGCTAGGAGGTGACAACCGGAGCCTCCTGGCATCGTCAGAATTTCTAGCACACTCCGCTGCACGTAGTATATGCTTTGCAAATGAAAAGGGCCCAAGACGGTTTCAGAGGCAGTTGGCTTCACTGAGCCCCAGACTATCAATTTTTCGGGAGCATCTTTCCAGCATACAACAAAAATCCAATTTGTTTTAAAATGGAGTGGAGATACTGCTGCAGAGTGGGCGGGAGAGGCGTTGGTCTGGGCCCCTGGAGGGGGACAGTGGCTCTGTGTTTCCTCTCCTGTGATGAATGCCGTGCACGCCACAGTCCAGAGACTCCTTGGAAGCCTGGGGGGCGCTGGGAAGAGTCAGGAAGGTCGTAGGAAGCTTCCGTTTGGCCCACTGGCCACCCCAAGGACTTGCTTTCTTACCCTGCCAGCCCGTGCACTTCTGCATCTTCAGAGATCATCTGTAGCCCAGATATGCCTCCACTTCTGGGAATTCATAGGTCAGCCTGACCCAGCCATCGGTCCACCCCGACCCGGCATACCTGGGGAGTCTGGAGATGGGGTGAGACACCCCCTGGGGAGAAGTTTCCCCGAGCTCCGAGCACAGAAGAAATGCCAAGGTCCAGTTTGAAAGACGCTGGGTGAGTGAGGCTGGCCATGCGGGGTGCAGCATGCCAAGGATGTCCACCTCAAGGGCAGAGCTCATTCCTCTAGTAGTCTCCATCGTCAGGGCGGGCTGTGCAGTGGAAGGAGCACTGTACCTGGAGTACAAGAGGGTGGATGGAGGTTCTGGATGCATCTCGGACTCTGTGTGAACTTGGAAAAGGCCCCCACCCCCCACCCAGCTGGGCCATCATAAAATCAGACCAAGTGATGCCTAAGAGGTCCCCCAGGCCTCCCACCGTGTCATTCATTTGTTCATTCTTTCTTTCATTCTGAAGCACCTGTGACACACAGCCCTGGGCTCGGTGTCACAGAACATAGTGTCCCTGTCCTTCACCTTACAGCCCAAGCTGGGGACAAGCACTGCCGGGAAGCTGAGCCCAGGGCACGGTGTGGCTAAATTCTGTTT
Source organism: Canis lupus familiaris (assembly GCF_011100685.1). NCBI lineage: Eukaryota > Metazoa > Chordata > Mammalia > Carnivora > Canidae > Canis > Canis lupus. The sequence goes on from NC_049236.1 coordinate 12,929,208, forward strand.
CTCTTTGCTTTGACTATGAGACTTACTTCCAGAAACCAGACTCAGAAGACCAGAGTTTACCTTCTCCAGAGCCATCCTGAGGGATGATTTTCAGCTTCCGAAATAGCTTCCAAAGAGGCGGTGGCCCCCAGGGCAGGGTGGGTGGGGAAGCTCCTAGACTGCCCCCCACCTTCCCATAGGCCACCTTCCACAGGCAGCACCCTTTTTGGATGGAAATGCTCTGACTCAGAAACACATGGTCTAGATCACGCATCCTTTTGCGGGGGGAGAGGGGACACTTATCTTAACCTAGGGCACTCTTGACCTCTGGTCTTCTGGCGACTAGGCCTGTGGGCCCCCAGAGAACTAGGGTTGGCTTGCTGTGACCTTGGGTGCATCACTTCCCCTCTCTGAATCTCACTGCCTTCACTGTACTAGAATGATAATAACACTTGCCTCTCCCTGCCCCTCCGGATGCTGAGTTCTTAGTATGCGCCAAGTCCTAGACATGCATTAAGCCACTGTCCTCAGGAAACCCTATAATACAGATACCATGGTTATTCCCATTTGACTATAAAAACACCGAAGCCTCACACACAACTAGAAAGTGGCTGACCGTGTCTCAAAGGCATTGGGCTTTCTGTCAAAGGGCTGTGTAGGGAGTGAGGGCCTATCAGCTTTGTTCCTGGATCCCTTTCCATCCCCTGTCCCCCATTAGCTGGGGAAGCATTCTCTCCGCAGGCACTGCTTGAAGCCTTCTCCGCACCTCTTCAGCCATGTAAATCCTCCATCCTTCCTGGCCCAGCACCAGCACTCTCCCCACCCCCAGGGATACCTATCCTCCCTCCTGAGCTCCCACGATTCTTGAGAAGCAGCTGCACACACTAACTCATACCGTGCACTCGGTGTGCCATGTGGAGGGACCGTTTACAGAAGGGGATGGGAGGAGTGACCCCACACTCCGAGCTCCACAGCTCAGGCACAGGGGCTGGCATGGAGATGTGGCCTAGCTTGAGGGGGGCCCAACATGGAGTTCCTTTCCCTTGGGTCATCCTCCCTAGTGCTCTGACTGTGCATTGTTCCAGGAGAAAGTCTGGAACTGTCTGATCTGGCCCAGTCCTCTCGTTTTTCAGATAGGGAGACTGAGGCCCATGGAGAGCACTGATTTCCCCCAGGTCACCTGGCAGGTAATGGCTGAGCTGACTAGCACCCCAGTTGCTTTCTCTAGCTTCCCTGGGAGGGATTTAAGGACACTCCTACCTGCCTCCTGCTACCTGCCAGAGGACTGCAGCCTCAGGCAGCCCCCAGGAAACTTCACTGTTTGGCTCACGAGAGATTGCTGGAGCTCCCTATGGCGAGAGATTGCTGTCTCTTTGGAGAGCTTGCTGCGGGAAGGGCCAGGTGCATGCCCCTCATTTATTCGCCCAGCCAGCCAGCCACTCACTCCTTTATTCACCCTTTCATTCTCTGGTCCATCTCTTTGTTTATTTACCTAAGTTTTTCACTTGCTCCTTTAATCATTTATTCACGGGCCCACTTAATTGTCGATTGATCCATTCATTTAACAAGCAAATGCAGAGCACCAAGCGCATGCTCCCTGGGGAGACTGATAATCAAACAGAATGATCCTTTCAGACAGGGTTGGGGGTGGGGTGGGGGGCAGCCTGGAGGCGGGCACACTCCCAGGTGGGGAGGACTTAGAGGAGCCTCCCAGCAGAGGTGGCATCCAAGCTGGCTTCCAAGGCTGAGCCGGAGTCCTTCTGGTAGGAGAGGAGGAAGGACTGTCCCTTAGCTCCTAATGAGGTTCTCTGGAGCCCCTGGGCCTGCACTGCCCCAACCCCTCAGCCCCCATCAGCCCGGGGAAGCAGGAAGCAAGGTGCAGGCTGCCGCCCGGCCGCAACTCCTGAGCTGTCCACCTCTGGCCTTGGCTCCGCAGCTGTGGTCGCTGGTTTTCCCCAGGCTGTGTGGGGGTGCAGGAGGTGATGAGCCTACTTGGGTGCGAAGAGCTTGATCTTCCTCTCCAGCCATATCTTGGCTTATGGCCAGTCTTCCAGATGATTATCTGGGGTGCATACGTCCATGTGGCCTCCTCTACTACTGCTTGTCTGCCTCAGAGGAAAAGGAAGGGAAGGAGAGTGGGAAGGAGGAGGAGTAAAGTCACCAACAATGTCTTTATCTGGTAAGGTAGCCGTGAAGGCCACTGTGTTTGGAATCAGACAGGCCTGGATCCAGATTCTGCTCTGCTGCTCACTGGCTCTGTGACCTTGGATGGGTCCCTATGAACTTGTTTCCTTCTCTGTAAAGGTGACGAATAGCATCTAACTGGAAGCTGGATTGCATTATTGACACGCCCATTCAGACACACCATAGGGTCCCGAAGCACGGTGGGAAATGTTTTATTATGCATCCACTTGCTGCCTGGTTGTCTAGCCCGTCCAGGGTGTTAGAAGCCCTCGAGGTGTGGGTGTCCACATAAAGCACTCACGGCCCAGCCATGAGATTGGCAGGCGAGCCTGCTCTTTTTAGGCAGCCCGAAGAGCCTGGGTCTGGGGCCCACTCGAGGCACTCTGAGTAGCCATGGAAGGCTCTGGAGACAAGGCGACATCCTAACCAGGCCTTGAAAGCTGAATAAAAAGGGTTTTCCTTGAGTCCACACTTCCAGGGGAGTGTTTGGGATTGGTCCTCTGTGTGCCGGACAGAGTCTGACACTTGGCTGTGTGGCTTCTGGATGCAGCTCCTGGCTCTGCTCTGCAGGAGCTCCAGGGTAGACGTGGTCAGATTACTGGGCCTTTGGAGCCCGTTTCAACCTCTGTGAGTTGGGAAAATAATACCCACTTCATAAAATGGTTATAAGTGTAGACCTTAAAGTGGGTAAAGTGTTTCAGCCAGTGCCTGAGACATAGTAGGAGCTTCAGGATGTGACGCTTATCATCACGGCTGCAAGTGGAGGGGGGGGGGAGGGGAAGCTTGCAAAGGGGATGGAGAGAAGGCAAATGGGAAGTGGGCTTGACTAGGGGAAGGGAAGAGGGCCGAGGGAGGGCGTTAAAGGCAGGGCATTAAAGGCGGGAGGAGAAGCCTGCCCTCCTGCCCTGGCTCTTGCAGCCTAGAGTCCTGCAGTCTCCCAAGCACCCCCTCCTCTAGCTGGATATAATTTCTTGCCATTTGCACCAAATTTTGTTCCACTTCTCTTCCTTCAGCTGTTGCTCCTCACGCTGTATGGGATGGTTATAGTCTCCCTTTCCACCTCAGCTTTGACCTTCCTGGCTCTGAAGGGGCCCCCTACTCCTGAAAGCCCTCTTTGATGGACCCTGTCCCTAGTAGCGAGCCCTTCCCTTCCTACATGCCCCCTCTTCACTCCTTTCACACGGGTGAGCAACCACCTTTGGTCTATTTGCTTAGCTTCCCCTTCACCAGACTGTGAGCCCCTTGAGGCTGAGAGCCTGTGGGGCTCATCTTTGTGTCTCCCTGGCTCCCAGCAGTGGTGAGCTCCTTATAAATGCTCGGTGGGTGTTTGAATGTTGAATGAATGAATGCACAAATGAATGAACAACTGCGAGGGGGACAGGGGAGCAGGGGAGGCTTCGATCAGGGCTTGTCCTCAGCACTTTCATCTCCTCTGTTGCTTCCTGTGCTCCCCCAAAGCCTGTAGCCCCTCTGCTGGTGAGGGGCTGGGTCTTGGCTGTGCTGGGGATGCCATCCCACTCGCGTTTCCCTTCAGGGCTATCTGCGGCCTCCTCTGCGACCCCAGGGCCTTGCAGACCTGCAGAAACAACCCCCCCCCACTCCACCCCCTACCCCCAAAACAAACACAGCCACTGCCAGAGAGCCACAAGGGCTGGCAATGAGAAACAGGTGTCTCCCAGAGACCTACGAGGCAGGCGGTGCGGCCGCTGGGGGTCACCACCTGGGGGCACAGGGTTGTGGGCATGGCAGTAGTCACCCGGAATGTTCGGCTCCCAAGGCCCAGCACCGGGTGCAACGGCCACCTCACACCCTTGTCACGGGAGACTGACTGACAGGGACCTCCCCTCCCAGGCCAGGAGACCCATGGTGCTCTGGGTCCAGCTGGGTCCTCACTGGGGACAGCTCGTGGGGGACAGCTGGGCATGGACAGAGGCCTGGCCCGCAGGCTCCTTCCACAGTCTCAGACCTCTGCCTCGCTCCAGGGAGAGAAAGAGCACGGGTGTCCTAGTCCCCTGGCCTCAATCCCTACTTCGCCCCTTAGAAGCTACGTGAACCCAGGCAGCTTATTTTTCCTCTGGGCATCTTACTCTACTCACCTGTAAAATGGGTCAGTAAAGACTTTCTCAACCGGTTGTGGGCGGGAACTAGGAGAGGTAGCTTACACACGCATGCGTGCAGATGACCTCAGTGCAGGGCCTGGGCTGTAACACATGTTTGCTAAAAGCCAGCCCCCATCCCTCTGGCTCCATCACTAAGGAAGTGTGTCTGAACTTAGGCCGGGCGTTCTCACCTGTCCAGGCCTTGAGGGAGAGTCTGTAGTTGCCTCTTCTCCCCTGACCCCTTGAGGCCCAGGCCTAGGGAGCTGCTTCTCATCTGCACGCAGGTCAGCCCATCAGCTGCACCTCCAGGCTTCTGTGTGTGACCGTCCCTCTGCCTGGAATGCCTTGCCCCAGTGGTCTCACTCCTTTCAGTCACAAGACCTGAGTCCTGAGCCCTCCTAAGGGCCAGGCACCGATCTGAGCACTTGGAGTACAGAGGTGAACCGGCCCTGCCTTTTGCTCCCAGCACCCCTGCCCCTTGCCCCCTGCCACGTCTGCCTGGGACATGTCATGGTACGGGGTGGGCTGTGTGCACATCTGTCCTCCCAGTGACTGAGCTCCCGGAGGGCAGGGAGCATGTCTTCCTGGGACTCCACCCACAGCAGCGGGCACGTAGGGCCGCGTCTGATTCCCCACAGCACCCCAGCATCCAGCTGGGAGCCAGGGAGGCTCAGGGCCCAGCCAGTGCCCATGGGCTGAGCAAGTGAAGGGTCCTGGCAAGCTCGGCCCCCCTGTGGCTCATACCAAAAGGGTAACTCCATCCACATGCCCCCACCGAGGCCAGTTTCAGATCTGCTGGCTCAACCTCACATGGGCACTTTCTCTCTGTGAAGGGGGCCGCCCAGTCCAGACACTCTGGAAGGTTCGGCCGTGGAGGGAGCGAGGCCAGTGGGTGCTGGAGTGGTCTTCTGTATTTGTATTGGAAGCAGACTCCTTGCACGCCAGTGCTCGCCCCTGATTTCAATTATCCAATTGCACACTGCTGCTAAAATTGCCCGTGGGCAAAGGAGCTGGCTCCAGGCCCCTTCCTTCATTAATTCCAACAGTCCATCATGCTGTGCCCAAGGAGGCCCGCTCTCCTCCCCAGGTCACCGGGACGGGAACCTGAGAGAAGGAGCCGAGGGGAGGAAATGTCCCAAGGAAAACATTGGTGATGGGGAGAGCTTTCAGGTTGGACCCTTCCCTCCTCCTGACACTGTGGAGTGTGTGGCACGCTTGCACTCTCCGGGCTGGTTCTGGTTTTCAGAACCCAAGTGACAGTGAGAGGCGTTTGTGGCTGTCGGCCTGGCTGTGAAGATGAAACCAGGGATAGCTTGCCCGTGTGAGCGCACAGGAGGTTCTTTCTCTACCTCCCCAAATTCCTTTATTTACCTGCTTATTGCTCTTCCTGAAGTTTCAATCAGAAAGGACAGATCTGCTTCCTCTCCTGAGGTCAGGTGGGATGGGAAGGGAGCAGGGACGCGGGAACTGCTCTATGCCAGACAGCTTGATAGGAGTTCATGGTCCTAGTGTGCCCGCCACTCCATGTGTTCCCGTGTTGCGTCTGTGCCGGGGCCTCAAGAGACCCCCCCCCCAAAAAAAAAGCAGCCACGTAGAGCGTCATCAATGAAAGTCCAGTGGGGAACGGTAGACACCTGACCTAAGGATGAAGGACAGACTAGATGCCACCTAAGCCACCAGCTGGATCTGCCAGAGACAGAGCTTCCTACTGGGCATCCCTCTACCATTGAAAATGGTATCATTTAGGCCACTCCCAAGCATCCCTCTTCTGGTGGGATAATCACTGGAAGCCATACCGGCTTATCCAGCCAAGTGGGTTTATTCCAGCCGAATCCTCTTTCCAGCTGGCAGGGCAGTTGGAGACAAGGCTGTGCCCTCCCCATTGCTTGTGGGTGCTAAGGGGTGAGTGGGCCTGTGTCTGGCCGAGGAGGTGGGAATGGAGCAGAGGAGCCTCCAGGGCTCACGGAGGAACAAACCGCTTTCCCCAAATACCTACAGGGGGCCTGGAGCGGAGGGTAAGATTGGCTGGCTCTCTCCGAGGGAGCTGGGCCTGCTGGGGAAGAACTGAAGTGAGATCTGGCTTTCTTGCAGCCGAGAGCTGCCGGGCCCTTGGGGGTTAGTCAGCAACGGGCGCAGTGGGCAGGGGCCTGGCCTCTGCAGGGGCTGCTGGACTTAGGAATGCTGCCCAGGCTTGTGGCCCGGACAGGTCATCTGCCTCTGAGCTCTGGACCTCCACGCTGCCCCTCGGGGAGGGTAACGGCTAGGGTGTGTGAGATGCAGCACTCCCCGCCCCGACAAACACAGACATCCGTGCCTGGGAGGAGGGACTTCCCCTGTGGCACAGGCCCGGGTGCAGAGAGGCCACCTTGGAGGCAGTCAGCCGAATGACCGGATGAGACCCAGTGTCCCATCTCCCCAACCTTCGGCGGCCCCGTCAGCCCTCCCTGCCTCTGGTAAATACCCTCCCCATGAGCTGGAGCTCTGCTGCTCCAGGAAATGTTGTTACAAATTGTTTTTCCACCAGAGCACATACTGGATTTTCCATGGCACCCCCAGCACATTTTCGGGAAATCCCAGGTGGTGGGGATGGGGGCTGAGACCCTCCAGAAAGGCCAAGGTCCCGGCAAACCAGAAAGACGGCTGGGTTTTATTTAATCATAAGTGCATATACGTCTCAACCTTTGAATACTGGAAAGGAAAGGAAAAAAAAAAAAAAAAAAGCCCAGCAAACCAAAAAAACACACACATCGCTTTGCTTTGGAGGGTAATTACTCTGAATTCAGTTAAACCAACTTGCTCTAGCTAACTAGATTAGTTTACATCTTGTGGTAGAAAAAGAAATACAAATTACTTAGATTGCAATAAACCATGTTTTTCTAACTAAATAGATTAGTTTATATCTTGTGGCAAGGAACAAGAAGGAGAACGGCTCAGAAATGCCTGTCGCTCGCTCCTGCCCACTCACTCATCCAAAGAAGCGTGTTTTCTGCGTGACCTCTGGCCCCTGAACCCTGTGCCTGCCTCAGCCCCCTCCTCCAAGACGCCTAAAGAATTGAGGCCGGGCAAAAGAAAACAAAACTACCTCCAGCCCAGTCGTGGTGATGAGGAGGCCAGACGGTTCTAGCGTCGGCCCACCCGCACAGACTGCAGTTAGGCCAATGAACATGGGCTTGCTGGCTGCCTACCCTATGCAGGACAGAAGGCTGGGCACCGAGGGGCAGGACAGTGGGCAGGTGGGCATGAAACCCACGTAGCCGCACAGGGCTCGTTCTGATGCTCCGCTGTCACCATCCTGCAGTTCTTAATAATTTAGGAACATGGGGCTCTGTGCTTTCACTCGGCCCTGCAAATTGTGCAGCAGGTCCTGGAGGGGAGACAAGGGAGAGAAGAGACTAGGACCTGCCCTCCCAGGAGTGAGTAGCCTTGTAGGGGACAGGCCATGTGTGGTTAGTGTGGAGGAGGGGGTATTTGCCTGTAGGGAATTGACAGTGCATTGTCTTAAGTGATTCCAGAAGCTGCAATGACCTGAGGGGTCTTTGGCCCTTTTTCCCCTGCAAGGGCAAAAGACACATTGCTCCCAAATGTCTGTGTCTTTCTATCCTAAGATGCCTGGGCACCAGCAGTTTCTAAGGAGACTTGTCTTGGTGGGTGTCTCTCCCAGGCCGGTCCAGAGTGGTTCTGCAAGGGGCGCTCCAGTGAAGAAAGTTCCTTTTAACCATCAGGATGCAGGCTATGTGCCTCACTGAGGTGTCCCCCACCACGCATCTCTCACTGGGTTGTCTCAATGAGCTTATAAGGCCATTGGGAGGAATATGGACTCAACCTAAGAGTAGAGTGGCTTTAGGTGATGCAGCCCTGTCTTCTCCTGGGTACGAGTCCTAGCTGGGTGGTGGCTGCCCCAGGAAGGACGCGGCCTCCTTCTACTTCTCCGCCGCAGGAGCACGGTCTTCCACGCCGGGGGCTGCACGCTGCTGCACTGGCGTTCCAGGCCGGGGCAAGGAGAGGGCCAGGCGGGGAATTAGACCCATCATACTGTCACATCTTATCAGCCACAACTGGAAACTTGTCCACGCCACGCCGCAGGGGAGATGGCAGGGGGGTCTCTCCCGGGCGACCGTGTGCCACGTGCGGTGTGGATACGTGTGTCTCAGTTTTTGGAATGAGACCGCAGGCTCAGGAGAGAAATGACTTGGTCCGGGTGGTGTAGCACATGGGGCTGGGCGTTCTCGAGTACCCACACTGCTTTACTGCTCTGGCAGTGTGAGCCTCAGGAAGGAGCCTCGTGGACGCCAGGGGAGCAGGGGAGACAGCGCATCACCCCCCGCCCCCCCGGGCAGGGCCACCGCAAGGCGGTACATTCTTGTACTCCCCGAGGGACGGTGTTCTCACTACTTCCCCGGGCCATCCTAGAACCTTGTCAGCTATTAATTATTACTCTTCCAGTTCAGGGGATAATGACAGGGTGGTCCTGGGCAAACAGAGCCATAGCGGCTGATTGGTGGGGTCCCTGACCCGGGCTGGGGAGTCAGGAAGGGCCTTCTGAGGACATCACACTTTGGGGAAGTCAGCCTTGGTGAATGAATTGGAGTTATTTCCTAGCCCTTTGACCTTGAGCAGGTTATTTAACCTCTGTAAACCTCACTTTCTTCATCTGTAAAATGGGCATAGTAGGTGTCCCTACTTCATGCAGCTAACGTGAGCATTCTAACGTCTCTGTAGGTATTTAATAGATGCCAGTTATTGGTACGAGCACACCCAGCAGAAGCTCTGGCAGGAGCAAAAGCAGAATGGTGAGAGATGCACAGGCCACTCAGGAGGCTAGACAGGGAGATGGGGGTTGGGGCAGCGGAGGAGACAGAGGGTTTAGGAAGATCTGCCCCCACGTCAGCCCTTCTGCAGGCCTCTATCAATGTCCCGGGGCTCTGCTAAGCAGGCTTGCTCCTCCAGTCTGGATGGAGAACGGGCTTGTGTGTGGCGGAACTGGCTCCTCGTGAGCATGGGCTGGGGCAAAAGCCAGAGAGGCTTGGAGGTGAGCTCTCCACATAGGATGGAGGGGGACAGGGATAGAGATGGTGGGGGGAGACTGGAAACAGGAGAGAGGAAGAGGTGGGGGGACAGAGAGTAGGAGCCAGGACAGCGACCGCCCCACTGCCCCATTTGGGATGAGGAAGCTGGGGCTCTGAGGACTTTGTGGCTTAGTTCACCCAGTTCGTGATGTGATTCCGAAGCTTTCTCTTTCTCATTTTCTTCTCTTAAAAAAAAAAAAAACCTCACGCGGATGGGTCTGTATTATTATAGAGTATGTAATCTTTATAAAAGGCATAAACAAAGAATTATAAAATTCCACCATCTGGTGGGATAACCACTGTTAACATTTGATGAAGATCCGTCCTGACATTTCCCCCATGCACATCTACGTCTCTCCCGATATATGTGCATGTAGATGAATAGGTATTTGTGAAAATGGGATCATCGCTGTACACGCCGTCCTTCATTCAGTTCACTGTACATCCTGAACATTTTCCCACCGCACTAAAAACGTACCCATGCCCATGCTATCGTTCCTAGTGGGCACAGAGCACGCTGAGAGCACTTCCAGATCTCCATAGGCACATGGAGAGAACACTGATCAACATGACTTTTTAATGAGAAAGGAAAAGAAATCCAGAAACTTTGGCGCAAAAAGGCAAAAACTAAGCAGCCTTCTTTTCCTTCTCCCGTGCCAGTACCATTCACCTGGATCTCCTCTGCAGGGCGGTGGGGAGCAGGGGTGGCTCTAAGCCATTCCGCCTCCGCTGAATCTTTTCAATCACCTAACTTATGGCTAAAAGGATCCCCAAAGCACATTTCTTTAAGTCAGCTATTACACAGAGGGGAAAAAGGTCAAACAAAACATCGTGAGGGTTTTCCTGCCAACTTGCTTTCTGGAACAAGGACTCCCTCTGCATTTCTCGTGGTCTCCAGGTGCCTGGGATCCTCCTCCTTCAGGTGGACCGAGAACGAGAGTGAGCATGGGTGCACCCTGGGGCACTAGCTTCTCCCTCCTTGATGTGGTGTGCTGGAAAAAGCACCAGACCCAACAGTGAGACAAGTCAAGTCCAAATTCTGGCTTCTCCCCATATTTCCAAGATAACCTCAAGCCCTGGTTCATGTCTGAGCCTCAGTTTCCTATTTATTAAGTGGAAGAGATACAGGGAACGTGAAGGATGGTTGGTGGGGGTGTAGGGCAGGGAACAGAATGGTGCTCAACAAATAGCTTTTGAAACTCTTGTTAGTTTCCATTCTCAGAGAATGTTCTTTAAGAGAGGTGGGCCCACCTGTTCTTGGTTAAATATTCTCTTTATTCAGTGGCTAAAGAGAGCTTGGAAATCAGAATCCAGTGACCATAGACTCCCTTGTAAAAAGCCGTGTTCGTGGCACAGCCCAACTAATGGACAAGTTCCCCATCATGAAAGCGTTTCCAATAAGCAGGAAGCGTATTTGCCAAGGTGGCTGGGGCCTGGCGCCCCAGCAGCTGGACGTTATGGTGGCCTTGCCTGAACGGCCACGCTCTTGCCCTGGGAACTGATGTGTTATTGGAGTCAGCGCTGGCCAGTACGCACATTGCCGCCTGCCATGTGCAGGCGGGAAGCCTCCAAGCGTCCTGCAGTGGACAGGCCCCAGTTGTCTGCAGAGAGGGCTGAAACTGGGCAAGAACTGAGTGTTCCTAGGGCACATCGCGCCTGTTGCCAGAGGGGACCAGCAGCACAAGGGATTGGTGCCCCTGCCAAGCTCTTGGCTACCCTCAAGAGCCGGGCCAAGGGACCTGTGTTTCTTTTTGCTGCATTATTAAGCTGTCTTTTGCTTTGAAGGTTCCTGGACCTGTCATAATGCTGGCCATCCTAGCCAAGATTCCGGGCCCCTGTTCCTTTGAACTACAGGGACAGCTTGGAGAAATCCCGCTTTCCCTGCGGGGCAGTTGACAGCCGGCTGACAGCCCCCAGCCAGGCTGCTACCGAGAGGGGTTGCAGCCGTGCAGGTCCAGACTTGGGGAATCGGTCTTGTCCCCACGGGGAGGCCCATGGAGCCTTGCTACCTTCAGACGCTATTAGGGGCAAAGAGAGCTGAGAGCAGGGGACGAAAGGCACAAGTAAGACTGCGATCAGAACTCCTGAGTTCTCGGAAAGGTCTCAGCACCCCTGGGAGCGGGCGTGGAGCTGGGTGCTAGGTGGCCTCCCTGCATCAGCTCTCCAGGTACTCGCCGCTCACCTTCAGCATGTTCCTTCATTCCATTGAGCTTCCGTTTTCTCCCCCACACAGTGGGGGAAATAATGGTGCCCTCTTAGGGTTTGCCATCAAGATGAAACGAGTTAGGAGTCTCCTCGATGAGTCCTGAAGGCACTGAGCACCGTGCCCAGTCAATGGCAAGCGCTGCACTGGGGATGCTGTTCCTGTGCGTCTCACAAGGCCCCCCCGAGCTGCATTGGAATGGGGGTGCTCACGGCTGGGAGTCAGCAAGCCTGGCTTTTGGTCCCTGCTCCGCTGCGGGCCTGTGGTATAACTTCAGGCAGCTCCGTGCCCCTCTCTGAGCGGTTATTGACTCGTTTCTCGGCCCAGAGATGGAGGATGGGAGTAGTGCCGTGAAGGCCTCTAAGCCCAGGGGCATGGTGCCCGGGTCTGAGAGGCAGGGGCAGGGGGTGGGGGCTGGTAAGATCCCAGGCAGGATCAGTAGGCCGGCCTTGCCCAGAATTAAAGCCTCTCCTTTTGTCCCTCTTCTCTTTCCCCCTGAGACTGGTTTAGGAAGTTGCAAACATGTGAGGTGACTCCTCCCAAATGTGTGTGCCATGTGCTCCCAACGTATATGCCAAAGAGACCAGGGGCTGGGCGGCTGCTGGCAAGGGGAAGGATACAGGGGAGGGCGGGGAGCAGAGGGGGGATGGAGAGGCAGACAGGCAGAGAGGGAAGGAGAAAGGTGAGAGAACTCATATAGCATAGAGCCGGAGACAGCCCTAAAGAAGGTAGAGGGACACATTTCCCATCTGAAATGGAAGTGCAGGCGGGGGCAGTGGGTGGCTGGGGAACCGTATGGATGCAGGGTGCTAATTCGCTGCTGATGTGTGGGAGGGGGAGGTGTGGGCTTACTCCCTAGAGAACTCGGACTGAAGCACCCCAAAGAGCACCAAGGAGAGCAGAGATCTTCCCACCCAGACATGTGGCTAGCACCTCCTTCCCTGTCCCCAGCCACCACGGGTCTGGCCCGGCCTGCTCCTCTGGGAAGCTGGTTCTCATTGCTCCTCCCACCAATGTTTTCCCCAAGACTTGGAGCGTTTGAGAAAACCAAGGAGTGGCCTTTGAACTTAGCAACCATTTACGGAGAACCTACCGCCCTCCAGGCATGAGCTGAGCACTTACACATGTGTTGCCTCACTTAATTTGATCTTTCAAGCTCCTCTTGCCTGTGAATGTCTGATCTGGCACTTTCTCTTTCTCTCTAGGTCCATACTTGTGTCCCCTCCACCTTGACTGTGAGCTCTTCCAGGGCAGGCTCGGCCTTTGGCCTACCTGTGTGTCCTTCAAGACCTGGGCTCTAGCTTCAGCGTGTTGACTCGCTTCTGTTGAATTAAATCCAGGGGCGCGTGGGAGGCTCAGTCAGATAAGCGTCCTACTCTTGGTTTCAGCTCAGATCATCATCTCAGGGTTGTGAGATCGAGCCCGGTGTTGGGCTCTGCTCTAGGCTCGGAGTCGGCTGGAGATTCTTTCCCCTCCCTCTCCCTCCCTCTTCGTCCCCCTTGTCCTCTTCCCCTCTGCAGCCCCCAACCCCGGTCCCATGCACATGTTCTCTCTCTCTTAAATAAATGAATAAAAACTAAAAAAATTAATTAAATCTAATTAATCTGCAGGCTTCCTGAATTCAGTTTATATGATTTGCAGCGTTAGGAGTCAGCTATATTGGGAGAGGGGGTGGAGGAGATCATGTTTTGAGGCAGAGTACATGGTATATGGAGGACGATGCCTGACTCAGGTGGCAGGACGGCATTCACGGTGGGATTTCTGACACGGGGGCAAGTGCAGTGAGGAGTGATGGGGGCATTCTGGCAGAGGGGAGGGCGGGGATGCGTGTTGGGAGAGAGCCCTTCACTGTTCACTGGGTGGTGGTGGGTTTGGCTTTCTGGGGCGCTCCTCCATCCTGTGCCGCTGCGCTGGAGGAGAGAGGTGACAACACAGTCTCCTAGAGCACCTGGTCACACTGTGAAAGTGAGACTCGGCTGAAGAGTAAGGGTCCTGGGATCCTAGGCACTTGGTTAGAGGACCTTCTGTCTCCACTGCTGTAACCACAGTAGCATGGTTTCTTGCAAGGACTGGGGATTTGCTCCAATCAGAGTTTGCCTGAAAAGGGAAAGGACTCACAGTATAGACATCTTCACCCACAGAATAAAATCTAAACTTCTCTGCCTGGTGTCCCCAGATGTGGACCCTGCTGACCGTCCTACCATCACCTCCTGTGCCTCCTTCCCTCCCCCTGTGCCCGCCTTGCTGCTTCCCCTATACTCTGTGCTCTCCCATCCTAGCCTTCGGTCACCCTGCTCTCATCTCTTTTAATGGCCTCCCTGATCCTGACCCATTACCACATCCTTCCCATCCATCCTTAAGGTCAGGCTCAGATGGCTTCTCTTCCAGGATGCCTTCCCTCATTTCCTTGCTGCAAACAGCAGCCTCCCTTCAGTACCCTGTTATAGCTTCTGCATGCCTCACGTTATTTGTTACTCAAGTTAGGTTTAGGGGGAAGGTGCTCATCATTTTCTTTTCCCCAGAGTGAACTCTTGAAGGAGCTCCAAGGCCCGTAGGGCATGCTCAGTGACTGTGGGTAAGGGAGAGCCACTAACTCAAGGAGGCAGACAGATCCCATAGCCTAACAGCCTCTGGCACAGCAGGGGTTAACCAAGGGTACATGTGATCAATAAATATTTACTGGGTGTTAAGTGTTTAGCCTAATGCAGGATTTAACAGCCATTTTCATTTATGGTAATGGGAGGCATGTGCGACCTGGGGGATTTGGGGAGGGAGCTCCCTCCACCTGCCTTCAGACCAGTTTCAGAAACCCCTACCCCCACCCCAGACTCCAACTGCCCTCTGGAGGTGGAGTTTCAGCTTCTAATTCTTTTCTTGGGTTCTCAAGCCCTGACTACACACCCCGGGCAGCTCCCAGTGCCTCATGGCTCCGTCCTCATGGGATCCTCACCCCTGGCCTGTGCTTGGCTCTGTACTGGGCACTGGGGACACAGAGGAGAGGCAGACACAGCTCCCTCCCCCAGGGAGCCCCTCATTTCTCACCTCTGCCCCGAGAAATGATTGCTAGCCCTTTCTCTTGCACTGCAGTTCACAGCTGAGTCAGAAGACTTCGGGCTCAGCCTTGGAGGAGGATCAGCAAAGCTGGATCTCCAGGGAAGAACAGGGCATAGGGGTGTGCAGCAGCCCTTGGTGCATATGTGCAGAAGCCGTGGGTGTAGGGTTGCAGAGCCCCCAGGTGCAGGTGTAGAGAGCCCCCAGGTGTAGGTGTGCAGCAGCCTAGGTGGAGGTGTGCAGAGGCCCCAGGTGCAGGTATGTAGAGGCCCAGATGTAGTTGTGCAGAGGCCCCAGGTAGAGGTGTACAGCAGCCCAGGTGAAGGTGTCCAGAGGCCCCAGGTGGAGGTGTACAGCAGCCCAGGTAAAGGTGTCCAGAGGCCCCAGGTGGAGGTGTACAGCAGCCCAGGTGAAGGTGTCCAGAGGCCCAAGTGGAGGTGTGCAGAGGCCCAGATGTAGGTGTGCAGAGGCCCCAGGTAGAGGTGTGCAGAGGCCCCAAGTAGAGCTGTACAGCAGCCCAGGTACGGGTGTGTAGCAGCCTAGGTGGAGGTGTGCAGCAGCCCAGGTGGAGGTATGCAGAGGCCCAGGTAGAGGTGTACAGCAACCCTGGTGAAGGTGTGCAGAGGCCCAGGTGGAGGTGTGCAGAAGCCATGGGTGTAGGGTTGCAGAGCCCCCAGATGCAGGTGTACAGAGCCCCCAGGTGTAGGTGTGCAGCGGCCCAGGTGGAGGTGTGCAGTGGTCTAGATGTAGGTGTGCAGAGGCCCCAGGTGGAGGTGTGCAGAGGCCCCAGGTAGAGGTGTACAGCAGCCCAGGTACAGGTGTGCAGAAGCCCAGGTGGAGATGTGCAGTAGCCCAGGTGGAGGTGTGCAGCAGCTCAGGTGAAAGTGTACAGCAGCCCAGGTGGAGGTGTGAAGCCGTGGGTGTAGGATTGCAGAGCCCCTAGATGCAGGTATACAGAGCCCCCAGGTGGAGGTGTGCAGCCAGGTGGAGGTGTGCAGCAGCCCAGATGTAGGTGTGCAGAGGCCCCAGGTGGAGGTGTGCAGAGGCCCCAGTAGAGGTGTACAGCAGCCCAGGTACAGGTGTGCAGCAGCCTAGGTGGAGGTGTGCAGCAGCCCAGGTGGAGGTATGCAGAAGCCATGGGTGTAGGGTTGCAGAGCCTCCAGAAGCAGGTGTACAGAGTCCCCAGGTGTAGGTGTGCAGCGGCCCAGGTGGAGGTGTGCAGCGGCCCAGATGCAGGTGTGCAGAGGCCCCAGGTGGAGGTGTGCAGTAGCCCAGGTGCAGGTATGTAGAGGCCCCAGGTGGAGGTGTGCAGAGGCCCCAGGTGCAGGTGTGCAGAGGCCCCAGGTGCAGGTGTGCAGAGGTCCCAGGTAGAGGTGTACAACCCAGGTGCAGAAGTGCAGCGACCCAGGTGTCGGGGTGTGCAGACCCCCAGATGATATGATGTACACCATCAGAGTGTACTCTCCAATACACGGCACAGGGCTAGAAGCTGAGATAGGCAGCACTCGACTGGGGGCTGGACCAGAGGAAGCCTGGGGGCTGTGGGAAACAGGGGGACATCTCCCTCCGCCTGGGGACAGCGTCTCGAGCTGAATTGTGAAACCAGCCGGAAAAGAGGGAAGTGACATTTTAGGCGGAGGGTATGATGCATACCAAGGCCCAGAGACATGGAAAAAAAATCGGTCATGTGAAAGACCATGATGAATTTGTGACGAGATCTGTGCCTTCCTCTGTGGTGGCCACGAGCCGCATGCACTATTTAAATTTAAATTGGTTACAGTTTAATTGGTTAAGTTAGAATTAAGATTCAGTGTCACAGTCACAGTCACACTAGCCACATGTCAAGTGCTTGCCGGCCTCGTGGGGCCAGAGGCAGAGCTGCATTACAGGCTTTCCAGCCGCGAGGCAGCTGGAGTGTCCGGCGCCGGCCTGGGATCGGAGTAGCTGCGGGTCAGCGGGAGGGGCCTGCAGCGGCCCGGGCTGTGGAGGGTCTTGAGTGGCGTGAAGGACTCGGGCCCTCCGGGGGAGGGAGGGCAGCGGCTCTTCGCTCCCCCTCCGTTTACGCAAACAGGGAGGCTGCTCACTGGTGCCCCAGCGGCTTTATGAACTGGTCTGTGCCCCAGGTCCCTGGTTACCAGGTGGATACCGAGGACCTGGCCCCTGCAGAGGGGTCAGAAGCTTCCCCAGTGATGTATGTCAAGGGCCCGTGGGACCGCAGCAGCCTCCCCACGCCGGCCACCAGCTCTCAGAGAAGGCTGGGCAGGGCACAGGAGGGTGCAGCCTGCCGGGCCAGGGGAGCCGTGGGCAATGGCCCACTGAAGGGCGTGCTGGGTGGTGGGAGCGGCCGCCTGGTCCTGGGGTGCCCTCCGCCTCCTCGCCCCCGAGATCGGTTTCTCCCCGTGCCGTGCTTAGCTCCAGCGTCACCTCCTCAATGAAACCTTCCCTGATGGGCTGAGGAGCCTTCCGGGTTTCAGCGGGAACTGGTCCCGCAGACGTCTCCAGCGCCTTAGCCAGACTTGGGTCCGGGTGGGGCCAGACCTGCCTGTCACCCTTGCACTCCCTGGCCCCAGCCATGCTCCTCCTCTCTTCCCCGTGAGTGTACCCCTGTTGTCACCCCTCTGCGTCCAACTACCTGTTTACATCTCCGTGTCCACCGTTAGACGGTGAAGCTCTGCTGTTCCATTCCCACGTCCCGGAGCGAACGAACGAGCAGCGGTGGGAAGGGTGGAGGCAGTTCTGTGACCCCCCGCCTAGAGGCAGAGGATTTGCGGGGGGGACAGAACCGGGAGGGGACCAGGAGGGCTTCAGGGATGTGAAGGAAGGCCAGACAGGTGCCTGGCCCCGGCTCCCCACTGCCGAGCCGCGAGGTCTTCTCCCCTGCATGTGACCTGCGTGGTCCCCTGCCTGCTTCTGTTGGGCCCCGGCCCCGCCTGCTGATCGACTGTTGCCGAGAGGATATCAGCAGATCCCTTTATTTGTCGGGCTGGCTTCTAGGCAGAAGGGTCTGCTCCAAGTGCCACTTGGTGACTCGTGCAAATTGTTCCTGACAGCCCCACAGAAGGCCAGGCCATCTGCCTTGCCCTTTCGCAGGGCGGAAGGGGCTGGAAGGAGAGATATTAGGTTTCCACTTCAGTCAATACTTTGATGTTCAAAGCTGTTTAATATTCATTAAACCAGCCCTTCAGTTGTAATTGCTGTCATTACCCTCCCTTTTATGATCGACTGTAAATGTTATGGGACAGACGGGCACAGCTATCTTAATGATGGAGGGTTTTGATGATGGTTAAAAGGTTGAATAGAACCCCTTCAGTCTGTCTCCTTACTCTTCGGTGCTCACTCCCACCACTTTCTGCTTTCTTTTGCTCTTAAAAGATGCTGTTTGGGACGAGAGAGCAGGACGGCTCCAGCAGGGTCATGGTTAGTTAATTTTACAGAGACAAAAATCAGGTCCTGTGGTCTCAGACTGAACCCAAACTCCCCCCCACACCTGGGCCCAGCCCCCAGGTCAGGCACTGAGCCCTGACCCCAGCCTCGGCCTTGACCCTCGCCGTGTTCTGAGCATCAGGAGAAGGAAACTAGGTTTTCAGAACAGGTTTGGACCTCAGAGACATGGGGGCTTTTGCTCTGCAGAGGGGTGGGGCCTCTGACGGGGACACTCACAGGCTTTGGGGTCAGACCTGCCTTCAATGCCAGGCTCTAGCCTCATGATCTGGGCAGTGGCTGAGCCTCTGCAATGTTCAGTTTGTTGATCTATAAAGAACAAGGAGTTATACTACCTACCAGTAGAGTCACCGTGGGGACCCCACTCCCTAACAGGTGTGCAGCTCCTGGCAGAGAGCACGTGTTCAGCCAATGCCACTTCGCAGCACTCTCACCAGCCCCTCGAGTTCCCACAAGAGCAGGCTGGCCCTTTGCTAAGAACCCCACGCCTGCTGTGAGGGGGGCCAGTGGACTGGCCGGCTCCTATGACATGAAGGGCAGGGTGCCTCTTCCTGCCTCCCAGCTCTCAGGCTCCAGCAGTGCCCTCAGGCACCCTCTTGGGAGCTTCTCAGTGTCACAGGTTGCCATCGCTGGCAAGCAGCCCCTGAGAGAGGTTCGTGTGCCTAGTGTTTATTAGCGAGGCCCTTGGGATCAACACCTCTGTCTGGAAAAGGGGTCGGAGAGGAAGCAAATCGGGTGGAGGAGATGCAGGTCTAAATTGCCTTCCACGGGGAAGCTTGGATCTGAGATTGCTGGTGGTGCCTTTGTATACCCGCCTCGGTCCGTCCTTGGCTGCGGGGTGTGCTCTGGGAAGGCCAGGACCTGGGCGAGCGGGCCCTGTGGCTGAGGCAAGCCCCAAAGCCTACCTTCTGACAGCACTGCCCGCAGCTGGGGCAAGTCTTTCATCAAAGAGGCATCTGGGGTCTGCATCTCCCTTGACTTCCACAGCCAGGACCCATGATTATTCCCAAGTGCTTCCCTTGGAACACTATCTACCCACCACACCGCGTCTGGGCAGTTCTCTGGAGGATCTGCACATACATGCATACATGAAACACTCTTCCTTCCACTGCACAAACACGCAAGGCTTATCCAAATCCTTTCTCTCTTCAAAATGCTGCAGTATTTCCTTCTCTAGACAGCCTACCTTGGTTAGGAAAGACAAAATCCGTCTCTCACTTCTCCAGAGATATCTGGGAACAATGCCAGGAACACAGATTTCCTTTTCCCAGGAGTGGGTTATGGAGTGGTTCTCCGGGATGTTCAGGTGACCTCGGCATAGCCTTGGTTGAGGAGACCAAAGCACTGGAAGGAGCTGGGCTAGAAGCAAAGGCAAGTTCTTCTTGCCCTGCTGTTCTGTGACCCCTGCGGGTCCCACTCTGGGTGACCTGCTTCTCTAGGTGTGCACGAGCACGTTACGGAGCACGGCCCAGGCCTTCTCTGTGTCTTAGGAGGTCCCTGGGGACACTTGATTTGCTGAGGCCTGTGTGCTTGCCCAACTTCGTCGGGCAACGTGGGAGATGCAGCCCTGTACTCATAGGAACCCCAGCCTGGAGTGGAGGCCAGATGGAAACAGAGGCCTGTAGCCCAGCGGGACAAGTTCAGCAACAGGCAGATGTACAAGGTGAGCCCCTCTGTGCCCAGCTCCGGGTCTCACATCCAGCATGGTTAGTTACATCACGCAGTCACATCAAGTAAGTGGGGGCTTGCCAAGGGGAAAGCAGATGATCGGAGCTTTCTTCTCCAGCAGCAAAAGGAGAAATGTAGGTGATGAAGGCAGTGAAGGAAGACTTGCTCAGTGAATGAGCAAAAGAATAGTGAGTGAATGAGTAAATTAATGAATGAATGAGTGAATGAGCGAGTGAATGAACAAACAATTAAAGAAATCTGCAACTGGGTAGAATGGATCCCCAATCCTTTGTCTCAGAATGCAGTATTCTTTGGGTTTGGTTTTATCTTATTTTAATTTAATTTAATTTTAAAGATTTTATTTATTTATTCATGAGAGATAGAGAGAGAAAGGCAGAGACACAGGCAAAAGGAAAAACAGGCTTCCCTGCAGGGAGCCTGATGCGGGACTCGATCCCAGGACCCCAGGATTATGACCTGAGCCAAAGGCAGACGCTCAACCACCGAGCCACCCAGGTGCCCCATTCTTTGGGTTTTAGATATGCATATCCATCTATCTTTTAGCACCCCCTTTGGCCTGGGAACAGCACCCATAATCAAACACATTAATGGTTGTGCAGCAAAACATGCATATCCAGAAAAAGTAGGATAGATCAAGACCCCATATAGTCTTTTGTAGATTCAGGTCAGGTTACCAATGACCAGTGGTTCTTCAGAGCTTCTTGGCTGCTGGAACTGCCAATAAGGGAGTGAGGGCCAGGGTTGTTTCTGGCTTCCTAAGTCCCCTTGAGGATGTAGAGCACCTACCAGACCCTGACTGCGCTGCGCATGCCTCCCTGGCTCCCTGCAGCCCCTGAGCTGGGCCCCAGCTCCCTGGGTCTCTCCTCCTCTGCCTCCAGGACAACTGAGATCACTGAGATGGGAGTCTCCCATCAGGTCTAATCACACGTCCTTAGCATTCTAAAGGCACCTGCTAAGTGAGAGGGTAGTGACTCACAGTACAGGCAGAGCCAGCCTGGACACAGGAATTGGGGTGGCCACCTCCTGGGATGGGGAGGTTGAGCCTGTCTTCCCAGTCTGTCCAGGCTCAGGGCTCCAGGACTGCCGTCCACACTGACAAACGGCCCTTCCGCACCACTCTCCAGAACCACGTGCCCAAGCCAGGGGCTGCAGGCTGTTGTGCATGGGCCCTTCCTTTCCCTCATTGGCTCATTCGTTCACTCAACCAACACCATTCTGCGCATGTACTATGTGTCCACGGGACTGGGTGGTGGTGGTATGATTATTCAGTGACTTGGGCGGTATGGATACTGAAGGAAAACCCTTTAAGGATCAAAGTAAATTGCAGTTATTTTTTTCTCGCATCGAATCAATATCTAATTCTTGTATTTGTATAGGATGCTGTGGTTTGCAAGGCATTTTTTCAAGTGTTATTTAATTCTTACCAACAACTGGTGAAGGAGATGGGGGCAGGAGGGTACATGGGAAGAGAAGCAGTGGATGCAGGTTGTGATAGGGTGGGCCCACCTTGCCTAAAAGGAGAGCTATCTCTTCCTCGGATGCAATGTGCTGTTTACCAAAACTTACATCAAAACCCTTCTGTCCCGACAGCCTCCCTCTGGGGGCCGTCCACCTGTGGAAGAGTCTATTCTCAGGACACACCTCTGAGCCTCCCTGCTTCCTGGCTCCCTCCCTGCTTCCTGGCTCCGTGAGCACCTCCTCATCCGCCAGGGGCCATCCTGCAGGTTACTGCTCAATGATGGTGTAAGAAATAGCAGAAATAGCCGTACAGCTGCCTAAAGGCCCCAAATGCACAGCTGCCCCAGCTCTCTGATCTTCCCCCCACGCCCACCCCACCCTCCAGCTGCGCTGGCTTCCTCGCCCTGTCTGGCCTTGGGGCTTCGCACCGGCTGTTCCCCAGGCCTCAATGCACTGTTCCTGCCCCACCTTGCCCCCTTCTCCCTGGTACCTCCCCTACCCCCACTCAAACGGGGTACATATGATTGATGTGTCACGTCCTCTGTTTACTGTGTGTCTCACCCCCTGACACACAATAGACTGTAAGATCCAGGAGAGCAGGGATTTGGGCCTGTGGTGCACTATTCCAATACCTAGAACAGCATTCAGGGGTTCAGGATACATTTGTTGAATTAATATGCGATACCTTCCTTGATGCCTGAGAAACTTTACTTAGTGCCTTCCTCCTCTGTCTGTGATGATTTTATATATGTGTGTATATATAAAATATTTATGTTTATAAACATTTATAAAATTCATCTTTATAAAATTTATGTTTTTATATATTATATATCATATATTGTGTATTACATAATTTATTATATTTTTTATTTTTATTTTATTTTTATTTTTTAATTTATTATATTTCTAACACAATATTAAATATAGTACATAAATTAAATCACATAACTATTTATAAATATTTGTATTTATGAAATTTATAATACATATTTATTATAAACATGAATAAATATTTTACATATCTTTTAAATGTTCCTTTCAGCCTTTCAGCTCCAGGCTGGGAGCTCTGGGAGGGAGCTCAGTTTATTTAAAAATCCTGCTACGTGGTGGAGCGTAAGGAAAGAAAACCAGTGTGGAGTGCCTCCTGAGGACACTACTTTTACTGGCACTCTCTTGTTTAACCATCATGAAAAATCTTTTTAGTTCATTGCTGTGGTCCCCACTTTTCAGATGGGGATATTGATGCTAAGGAAGGGGGAATTTCTTACCCAAGAAGAGGCAGTACAGGGCTGAAAGGGAGAGCACCTCGGAGAGGGCAAGCCCAGCCCGTGCCTAGGATGCAGACAGGCCGGCTAACCCAGGCACCCAAGCCCCAGTGTGGGCTGCAGTGCCCACTCTTGCTACAGCATCTCTGGGAAGCAGGTGTTGGCATCCGACACCTCTTCTACCCTCACCTCCACACCAGGACCCCTGCTTGCTTGAGGCCGCGTAGACCATGGCAACAGGAAGAGGGCGAGATTAGCACTGGCCAGAGGGAGCCCTGGCCTGCCCCGTCAGCGGGCCTGGGCCATCCTGCCTGCTGGAGGCTCGCAGCCCATTCTGTGCCTCCCGAACCCGCCCTCCTGTCTGTAAGGCCAGAGCCCTGAGCTCCCCATCCTCGCTTTCCTCTGGGCCCTAGGCCAAGCCTCCCCTGGCTCCCCTCTGCCAGCCTGTGAATGTCCCTTTGTGCAGCAGCCCTGACGCAAGGTCCTTCCTGGGGAGGTGTTATTTTAATATATTAAGGGCAGTCATTTTATTTCATAAAGATAGCTTGTTCAGAGGGGCTTGGCGGTGGCCCGGGAGAGGTTGCACTTGACATGCAGGGGACAGCCTGTGGTCAGGGGCTGGGGATCACCACGTGCGCCTCTGTAGCCTTGTGCTGGGTGCTGTGCTCCAACAACCATTGCTGGAGTGGATCCCGACGCCTGGGGCCCAAGTACCAGGTAGCTTTCCCCTCCCCCGGTGGGGCACGTCCTAGTGCCAGGGAATAAGGGCAGGCCTGAGGGAAAGCAAACACTGGTACGATGAGGCCGGGCTGCAAGGTGGGGGAGCGGGCTCTCTCCCAGCCCGCCTCCCCACGGTGCACCCTGAGCATGCCTCTGCCGTGGGCCCCCAGCAGGAAGGAGGATGACCCTAGGGCTACTGCCATTCCCAGAGACTCACTCCAGCCTTCCCAGGGAGGAGTGCTGAAAACAAATGAGGAGTGAACGCCACCTCCTGCCACTGCAGGCCCCACAGCCACGCCAGGGTGATGGACAGGGTGACATAGTCTGAACGAGGTTGGTTCCAGGACACCCCTGGTTTGCTGCCGAGCAAAACACCTGGTCCTTGAGGGCGGGAGACATAGAGGGAGCCTCACCAGCTCCTCTCCTCAACAAGGAGCCTTTCTCCGACTGTGGTGGGAGGGGGCAGTGGGGTCCAGGCCCGGGCAGTCCCAAGGCACCCTCTGCCAGGTAGCGGGGTTGTTGAACTTGGAAATGTGAGTGCTTCCTTCTGCTCAACAGGCCAGTCCACAGCTCTCTGCAGCACTCACACAGGGTGACCAGATACAGGCCGTGCTTTGTGGTACCTTCAGTGAGAAGCGGGTGCTGGGCTGGGCCCGCCAGCTGGGGGTGGGGGAGCGGGCCACACAAGGCCATCCGCTGTCCCTGAGCTCGTCCTCTGCACCTCAAGCTGCAAGAAGGACTGTCCCCTGAAACCCCAGTGTTCCTCTCCTGGGAAGTCCCTGGAGAATGTTAATCAAATCCACATCCTCGGGGTGGGACATGGGCTACGGGAGCTGATTGTGTCCCAAGGGACCTCTGAATACCTGTCAGCCCTTGAAGATGCACTTCTGTTGGCTCTTCCCTTGCCCTGTCGTGGTTCTTCACTTTTCTGCCACCATTCCTGGGATCACGTCCCAGATTGGCTGCTCGAGTCCTCATCTCGGGGTCTGTTTTGGGGGAAGCCAAAGGAAGACAGACTAGACCTCTGTCTTCATTGCTTATATGGTCTCCTCTTAGTGGATCTCAAGAAAAATCTGCTCACTGACTAGAAAGACGTGCTCCTTTTTCTAATTCACCACATCCCACCTGCCCTTCCTGGAGAAGCGGGCTGAGACGATGGCCGGCGTGCCTCCGTGCTCCTTCTGCACACCCGCAGAGCTCCTCGGTCCCCCATCTCGTGCAAGGACAGCATGACACAGGACTTCAGATATTCCCAGCGTCCCACCCCCTGAGCCCAAGTCCCAGGGGAGGGAACTTCCCACGTCCCACAGGCATGGGGTCGTGTTGGTAGAGGCTGGGGTTCCCAGCATCCCATGACAAAGGGAGCCACCCGTTGTCCTGATGTTGCCAATTATGTCAAATGCTACTAATAATAAGAGCTGCTAACACGCGCGAGGCTCTTTGTAGCTCATGAAGAAGCACTTCCCACGCATTTCAGTTCATCTTTACAGCAGCTCCAAGGGCCTGCGTTACAGATGCTAAGGTTCAGACTCAGAGGTGAGAAGTGACCAGGGAGGAACACACAGCTAGCAGATGGTAGGGCTGGATCCGGAACCGGAGCCTTTGACCCCAGGGTCCTTTTATGCAGTAATATGCCTCTGGTCCAGATGGCCTTTGAAGTGTACGCCGCCCGTCACGTTTGTGGCAGATGGGAATGGGCAGTGTCGTTCTTATCAGTTATTGGCTAGTCTTCCTCTCCCTGGGGCAGGAGGAGCAGGGATCACCATTGCTCCCATTTTTCAGGTGGGCACATTGAGGATCCCAGTGGCTCACACCGAATATCTGGTGGAGCTGGGATTAAAGGTCAAGACCCCGGCCGGAGTCCTGCTTCTCCTGCTGGAGATGTGACAGGGGCCTCTCTGAGGTCCCACAAGGCCTGGCATCTTAGGCACAGTCCAGATGCTCAGAAAATACCCGTAGCAACACCATAAGGACCAGCCAGCCCATCCCTTGCGCTGGAGGCTTTTCCTGGTGCCGATTGTCCCCAGAGCCTTTCCCCTCCATGTGAAGCTTGCCAGGTGATGTGGCTTCCTCCAGTCCCGGGGTCTGTGTGGAGGACGACTGCAAGTGACATGCTCTTCCTGGAATCCACTAATTGTGCTTGAGATCCATTCTGTGCCTGCTGCCAGGACCACCCCAGAGATCACAGAGCCATGAGTCCTCATGCTGCCAGGACGCAGCCCCCTCCATTCACACATGGGAAAAATAAGGCTGAGCAGAAGCCCAGGGGCCAGGCTGTGGGCCCTCCACCATTGTGCTGTGCCATGACCAACACAGGACCTCCCCAGGCTCGGGGAAGAATGACGGCAGGAGTGGGAGCCAGAGGATAGCAGCGTGGGACGACAAGGTGGGCTGGAGTAGCAGGCTTTTCCCCGGTCCCACCCGTCCACAGTGGCACTCTGTCGAGGAGGAGAAGGGGACTATAGAGGAAATGCAAGAAAGGCATGCGTCCTGCTGTGGATGGGCCCGTGGGCCTGGCGGTCCCCTCCCCCTGGAAGCCTCGCTCCCCTGACAGCCTTCCTGACCACCATGTGTCCAGGGGCTCACGCTGGTCACAGTCTGTTCCCTTGTCCTGCCCTAGTCCTTGTGGCTCTTGTTGCTAGTGGGTATTATGTAGCTCAGGGACGATGTGCTGGTAGGTGTCTGCCCTGGAACGTTGTGCTGTGAGGACAGAAAAGGTCTGTCATGTTCTGTGCTATGAGAACGGCCAGCGCTTGTTGAGCACCTACTACTGTCCATAGAACTCCATCTGATTGATTCACTGAATCCCCTTAAACCAGTGGGGTATGTATCATTAGATCTCCATTGCACAGATATGGAAACTGAGGCACAGAGAAGTTAAGTAACTTGCCCTAGATCTCGGGACTAAGTTGAGAGCCAGGATGTGAAGCAAGCAGTTTGGCTCTCAGTTCTAGAATCTTTGCTCTTCTTGCTATGTGTGTCCACAGTACCTTCACCCCATATTGCCTGTTGCCGCATCCCTGCCACGTAGAACAGGGCCCCGCATATACTAAGGACTCACTAATATTATTTGAATTATCAAAGCAAAGAAAGAATATGAATGAGTGGATGATTAATGAATATAGGCTGAGCATACAGGAAGGGCATAATTAATTCTCTGAGAGTGGATCCATGGCATGCTACTGGGGATGGCTGGGGTATGAGAGACCTGTCCTCAACTGTGAAGACACTGCCATGCCTGGAGGATCATTGTCTCCCCAACCACTATCGGAACCTGTCACCCAAGCCAGGACCCCGGAGCAGCCCTCCCAGAACCCAGGAGGTCCCCCTTCTGATGGATCCCGGCAGTTCACGAACTGCTGAGCCCCTGGGGACTTTCTCATAGCTTTTCTCCTGTAGTCCCTGAAACAACCCTAGGCAGGTAGCGACAGGCCTTGAGCACTTATTGAGCACCTATGTATCTGGTGGCTTCTCTGCAAGGCACGTGCCGTGACACACTAAACCCGGGTGCTCCCCTCAAGGAGCTTACAGTCGAGCTATCGACATGCTATTGGGTAATTAAAATACAGGTGGAACGTGGTAGGAGCCAGGGAGCAAAGGGAGCCTAAGCCAGCCTGGGGCTGGTGCACACGAGCCGGGCTTCCTGAATAGGCAACAACCTGGGGAGTCACCTCCGCGAGGCTATTCCTCATCCCACATCACGCGGCCAGGAAGCGGTGGAGTGAGGATGTACCCTGGAGCCTGACTTCAACGTGCTGGGAGGGGAAGGGCCTGGGCAAAAGCCTCCGTCCCAGGCAAAGCCAGGAGTGGGCATGAGGAGCACAATCCCTAGAAAACAAATCCTTTTTTTTTTTTTTTAAGGTATTTGAAAATTGTATATATATGATCAATTGAATCAAA
This sequence comes from Canis lupus familiaris, assembly GCF_011100685.1. Classification (NCBI taxonomy): domain Eukaryota; kingdom Metazoa; phylum Chordata; class Mammalia; order Carnivora; family Canidae; genus Canis; species Canis lupus. Next base: position 12,956,263 of record NC_049236.1, read on the forward strand.
TTGTGAAACAAAATAATAACAAGAGGTCAGTAACTGTGTCCACTCCACTTGGTAACCCCCAGGGAGGTGAGGCCCACCGGCTGAGGGGCCAGCCATCTGGCCCCAGTGCCTCCCATGCCACCCACACCATCCCACGTGGACTCCATGGGACTTCCTCCGCTGACCTCCCCATGCCTTTCACAGGGTGCCTGGAGCCACCGGCGCCTTTCATGTAATTCCACAGCGAGCATAAATCAGTCCCCACCAGCTCACCTCTTTTCCCTTTCTTATTCCTCTAGGTGCCCTCATAAAAGTTTAAAAGCTCTGCATGTCAGACTGCACTTCCCAGGGCCCTAAAACTACAGACCGGGTTCCTACCCGCTGTTTCCCTGCACTGGCCCTCCAGGAGCTGCTGGAGGAGCGCTTGTTTCCTCCAGATTCTGGGCCTCCTCCAGCTGTTATCACCTCCTCGTCCTCCATTCACATGAGGACTGCGGGGGTCCTTACCCCCCTCAACCTATCAGCAGCCTTCCCCAAAGCACGTCCTCTCCTGAGCATCACCTCCTCCCCGCTCTCCTCCTACCTTGCCAGACACTCATGCTGGTTCCTGTTCATCCTCCTGACTCTAAACTTTGCAGGGTCCTAGGGCCCAGTCCTCGGCCCTTCCCACTGTTGTCCCCATTCTTGTTCTGCACCCAGGGTGTCTACATTTCCCGACCTGAGCTCCAATGCCCATTTGTACGGGCTGCCTCACTCTCAGCCCCGCCTGTGGGCTAGAATCTCCCCTGGGGGCAAGTGCACGTCTCAAGCTTAACCTGAACCCAGATGGGTGGTGCCCCCGCCACTGCATCCTCGGGGCTCCTCGCCTCAGCAGGTGGCAGCTCCATCCTGCTGCTCCTTCCGGCTGGAAGACTTAGGGTCATCTCGAATGCTCCTTCCTCCCATATCCCGTGCGCACAGTCGACCAGCAGATTCTCTCACGGTCACGTTCTGAATATGTCCAGACTCCACCGCAGCTCACCGCCTCTCTGCGCTGTGACGCAGCCACGCTCACCAGGCAGTAACCAGTCTCCTAAACGTCCCCTCCTGTCCCTCTTCACCCAGCCTGAGTTGGCGCTCCCCACAGAATAATAATCAGAATAATCCATCAGAACTTTACGTCTGATCCATTCAGCTTCTCTGTCCAGAGCTCCCCGTGGCCTCCTGATTTTACTCCTCACCGAAGCCCTAGGCTCCCTGTGGCCTGAGAGCTCCTGCCTAATCCGATCCCAGGATCATCTCCTGGTCCTGACCCCTTCCCTCCATCTCCGGCCACACTGGTCGCTGCTCCTGCTCAGACACACAGAGCACAGTCCTGCCTCGGTGGTTGCACTAGCCTTTCCCTCCCCCAGATCCCGTGGGCCCCAGCTGGTCACGTGACCCACACCTTCAACCCAAGCTTCTGTTCAAACCTCACTTTCTCAGGGAAGCCCTCCCTGCCGGCATCCCAGGCCCCGTGATGGTCTTATCTCTGCACCTTGCCTATGGCCCCTAGTGCCTTTTACTACCTGACTTGCATATTTATGAGTTTATCATCTGTTCCCCCACTAAAATGTAAACTCCAGGAGAGCTGGGACCTGGTTCTGTGCATCCCTAGGTGACCAGTGCCCGGGCATGGTCCTTGACCGTGTTCCTAGCTGGCACTTCTGTAGCATGACTGTGTGCACTGAGAACTATTCTAAATGCTTTAACTGTGAGCATGATTACTTTAGCCTTCTCAACGAACCTCTAAAATAGGTACTAGTGTTTCCCCCACTTTCAACTTTGCAGTTGAAGAAGCTGAGGCAGAGACTGAGGAATTTGCCCTCTCGTCCCACAGAGCCGGGCCTGGGACTCCTAACCACTGCACCCTCTGCCTCTTCATGGTGGCTGACCCAAAAATAATCTGTTGGATGAAAGAAATCCAGCCAGTGAGCATCTGCTGTATACCAGGCTCTAAGAATATTGAGGGCAGCCATGTAAGCGTCCCTAACATAGCAACCCGCTTCTTGGAACAAAGATGTACTTGAGATTCCTCGCCGGACCGTAGCCTTCTAAAGCTGGCCACAAGCATTTTGTTCTCCAGGGCCCACAGTAGGTCCCCAGTGAATGTTGACTGAAGGAATCCACAAGTGTTAAAAGAGACAGTGGGAGGCGAGGACGTCTAGATTTGCTTAGGGGATTCCCAAAGGCTCCTCTGGGGGTCCGTGTGGGGTGAGGGTTGGAGGAGGTGGTTGGCCTGGAAGTCAGGCCCATCGATCCTCTGGCAGCACTGTGGGTGCTCGGTCACCGCACGCCTGGGCTCCCTGAGCCGCAGGAGCCTGAGGGAGGGCCTCCCCGCTGTCTGCTCACACTGTGGAACGTTGACCTCAGGGAGGACCACAGCCACACGGCAGGTCCTGGGACAGCAGGCTGCGAGGGGCCCGGTAGCAGAAAGGAGGTCAGCAGGGCTGGTGCACAGTGGACGCTGGCGTCACCTCATCTGCCACCAGCCTATCCGTGGTTCCACTGCTACTGTAACTGCCACCCCCGTGACCCCTGCCATCACCCTCATGCCATGCTGGCCAGCAGTGTCACCCACAGCACAGTGACCGCCGCTACTTCCGGGGCTCTCGCTGCCCTGACCCCTTTCTGTCACTCCTGCCAGTCCATCCGTCGTGAGCACAGCGCCCTGACTCCTGACTCTGTCACCCAGCTCCGCCGCACTTATGTCTCCCATTTGCAGCCACAGCCTCTGATGTTCTGGTGACCACCTGCTACGAGCTGTGGCTTATGAACACAGGTGGCATGTCACGCGGCTTACAGACAGACTGGCGCTGTGCTTGCTGTGAAGGCCGCAGTGGGTTGGCGAGGTGGGCAGGGAGTCTTGTACTGCCGATGAAAAGGAGACTCACATCCCGTGAGGCAGAGCCATTCGGCACCTTAGACGGTGCCACCCAGGAGTAAAACACTCAGAGGACAGGAAGAGCCAATTGTCGAATTTACAAAGGGCCTCCTCCAGGTCGGATTCTGCACCTGCTGCGTGTGCAAATTCGCCCATTTAATAAGACGTGAATGTTGTCACCCCCAGATTTGAGGCTCAGAGGGTAAAGGTTGTTCCTGAGGTTGCCCAGCGGGACATTGGCAGGGCACCGTCTGGCTCCAGAGCCCATGCGTCAGGGGTCAGGGAAGATGCGTCAAGGTGGAAGCATTTCTAGTCCAGGATTCTGGAGACCTCCATAGTCATGCTCCCACCTAACCTTGGTCTCCGATTCTCAGCAGCTTCGGATCTCTGACCTCACAGTAAACCTCTCTGGGTTTTATTTGGACCATCTGCTGGACCGTCTGCCTCGCCTCCTGCACGTTTGCTCAGGGGGAACCGACAGTGGCCCGGGTCAGTGTTAACACTGTAGGGTTCCATCCACCCCTGGCATTCTGAAGTATCAGTACCCACCGCCGATGTGGCTGAGTGTTGACACGGCACGCACCACACTGGGCAACCCCACACGCTCTCCGGCCTTTATTCACCGCCAAGCCCAGGATGTGAGAGTATTAGCTGGTCCCAGTTAACAGATAAGGAGACCCGAGCCTCAGAGAGGTACCGTGAAGTGAAGGAGGACACCCCACTCCTGCAGGCCAGGGCTGCGGTCTCAGGCAGGCTCCCGGTTTCACATCCTGGGCAGCCTCCATCCATACTTCCACTCTGATCGATACTAAGCAGCATGGTGGCTCTCAGAAGGATCACCATCACCTGGCGGTCATCCTACGCTGTGCACTGGCCTCTTGCTGTGACAGTCTCCGCCCTCAGGTAGGACGCTGTCTCCTGGGAGAGACAGCACACAAGTCACTCCAGAGAACGAAATGGTGTGAAGAGTGCTGAGCACACCCAGGAACAGGAGGGACCAAACCTAGGGGAAGCCAAACAGTGTGACAACAGCCCCCACATTTGGGTGGCTTCACGGCTCCCACATGGATATTTCTGGCTGCCCCGGGGAAAACTCAGGGCACTCATGTGGACAGAGTCTCTGCCCTGGGCGGGGACACCTGGGCAGCCTCTGTGGGAAGGGGCGGTGGAGATCACACAGGGGATGGTCTTAGGGCCAGGTTTGCAAGTAGCCTCATGTTCCTCTGACCAGAATCAGTCACGTGGCCTTGCCCACCTGCCAGGGAGGCTGGGAAGGCAGTCCAGCCGGGTGCCAGAAAGAAGAGGACGGGCGTCTGGCGGGCAGGTGGCAGTCTCTGCTGCACCCAGTTTGGAGGTGGTCAGGAGCGATTGCTTTAAAGGGGAGACTAGGGGATCAGGTCCAGCCTCTCTCCGGGCAGCACCCGGCCCTGATGGGCGAGCAGCCCCAGCCCCCTGCTCCTCCCAAGGTCCCAAGGGGCACAGTGCCTGTGGCTGACAACTGGACCTTCAAGCCCAAAGTGGGGGCCTCCTGCAGGTGGAAGGGCCCCTTGCTCTACTTTCAACGTGTCCGAGGAGGAAATCCTCCGGAGCTCTCTCTGGAGAGAACCCAGAATCCAGATGATCCTCCCCAAGGGTTTTAAGGCTCCTTTGCCACTAGAAGCTGCCTTTCATACCCGTCAGGCTAAAGATTTTAACCCGAGATTTAAAAGGACCAGAGATCAAAAGCAGATGCTCCTGGAAGACACTTGGGCCTGCCTGGCCGTCTGGGGACGTGGTTGTGGAGGAGAAGACAATTCATCACGGAACCCCGCAAGCCCCCATTCAATAATAAACAGATGTATTATGGGGGGAAAAGAAAGGGATGGGTGTCAGCCCCTTGATTCATTTGTCTCCCTCTCAAAATCACCTCCGTCCCGGGCTCCGGAGGGCAGGCGCGGGTGCTTTGAAGCGGAGACATCATGTCAGGGAAATGGAAACATTTCACGTTGTAAATCCTTGGGGTTGTCAGAGAAATCCTAATGAGAGAGGAAGCTGCCGGGGGTGGTGGGGAGCACCCAGGACTGGCTTGAGGGGAAGGGCCTAAAGGCAATTCTGGGAGACAGGAACCTGGCCCCTTCCCTCCTGATTGATCCTCTCAGCGCCCTTCTCCAGCCTGAGAAGAAGCAGACGTGTTTCCCCAGGGTGCCCCCGCCTGCGGGACTACCACTGGCCCTCGGTGCCCTTGGCAGGAGCCACGTGCTATGCTCAGATTAAGGCTGTTTTATTGGCTTTATCGTGTAATCACTTCCCCCCGCCCCCAGGGCTTCCACATCTTTACTTACGGTGAAGAATCTGAAGACACTGTGACAAGTCATAGGTTTAAGTGTGATTACCTCCTAAGACAGGGTATCTCTTGTCTCTGTTGAGGGGAAACTGAGGCATGACGCTCAAGCCGCACCCCACTCAGAGCCACAGGTGAAGGCTCTAGTCATAGTAAGCACATCCTTGCAGACAGCTGACAAAATGTCAAGGGTTAAGACTTGGGCTCTGGGGTCAATCAGCCTTGTGTGTGGAGTCCCAGGTGTACGGCTTGGAGCTGTGTGACCTGGGAGGAGCCACTTAACTTCCCTGGGCCTCAGTTGTCATATTGCAAAATGGGAACAGGGGCAAGAGGAATGGCTGCCCACCCTAATCCTGGGAGTTCCTGTGTGTAATGATGTGCTCGGCCTGTTGAGTAAATCATTCCTATTATTTCTTCCAAATCTGCCCCCAAGGTAGACCCACACTGAAGTGTGGATCATTAGCACACTACTTTTATGGAACCGAAGCTCAGACAAGGGAAAAACGTATCCACATTCACACAGGGAGCCAGAAGCCAGCCCCCCGAACCCCCACTCGGGGCATCTCCTCCCTCCCCCACTCCTGCTTCTGTGGTCTCAAAACTTGACCAGGTGAGATGGATGATGGCTTGGAGGTGCAGAAGGCTGCAGCAGGGGACCAATTAGAGGTCTAATAGGTAGGTAGAGACCCAGACCAAGGCGGTGGCCTTGGGGAGTGCAGAGGAGAAAAACCAATTTGAACAACTATTTAGAAGGTAAAAATCCCCACTCAGCCATTTCTGGCTAATTCACCACAATTTGTCTCTGGCCCCGAGCACATGGCCTGGCAGTGAGTAAGCAAATAATACATTTTTTTTTTGATTGTTGAAGAAATGGAAGAATGAATGAATGGGTGAATGAATGAATGGATGGGTAATTCAAAGAGGCAGAGGGAGGACTCACAGATGACTTCCAGGTGTCTGGCTTGGCGTAGTCACTGAAATAGGGAGCACAGGGAAAAGAACAAAATTTGGAGAGTGATTTATAATAGAATCAGATAACTTTTAAACCCCCTTTGTGTGCAGGGTCCAGAGGCTATAAATTCAATTCTGTCCAATCAAGCGGACTTGGACTAACACCACCAGGTGTCCAGCATGAGCACTTGGAGGGCCAAGCAGCAGAGTGTCTCGTCTGGGTGGATGGCCAGGACTTCGGGGGTTAGGTGGGCCTGTGGTGGTGGACGGACAGCACAGCCCCCGGAGCTTAGGGGAGAGGAGCTCCCTGGAGGTGGGTTGGTCACAGAGGGCTCCCTGGAGGAGGCAGGACTTGAACTGCTGGGTGGAATGACGAACTGGACTTGGGAGGAGATGGAGCACTTGAGGGCAAAGGTTTGGACCTGAGGATGGGTCCTGGGCAAGAAAGAAGTGCTTTGTATTCATCGCAGCATCTCTGACATCCAGGAGGGCACGTGGCATTGAGCAGGCAATAATGCACTTCAAAGTTTCTTTAATTCAGTTCTATACTCTTGACCAGTAGCAGCAAAACAATGATTCTCTTCGGCTGTATGCCTGAAGGTTGAAGGCATTCCAGACCCATAAATATTATTTCCAAAACCAACTGGTGCATGAAACTAGACTTTGATTAAATATTACAACCAGCATTTGGTAATGGAGCATGAGACTGTCATTTATCAGCAAGAAATGTGGACATAATAATTCATTAGGCCCCTTTGAGCTCTCTCTGAGCGGAGCACTCGGGACAGAGGGGTCCTGGAGAGGTTATGTTTTGTTTGGGCTGTTTGTGGGGCTCCTGTCCAACTGCTCCTGAAACCGTGTGCTCCCTAGGAGCCCCCAGGCTGTCACCCTCCAGGTGTTCCGGCCACTCAGCCACATGGAAGGCTCCCATTCGTCACCACGGGCTCCCAGCCTTCCCCCTTCGAGGGTGATTTGGGGGTAGGGTGCGTATGGAAGCTTCCCCAGCTTCATTAAACCCTGTCCCCTCCTGCCATCAGAGGACCTGTTCTCAGACGGACATGTCGTCCGTTCAGTCAACAGTACTTCACAGCTATCAAGTGGCCAGCGCTGTGGTGGGCACTGGGGACACGTGCAACAAAAGAAGCACAGCCCTTGCCTTCAACAGACCCACTGCCCAAAAGGGGGTCTGCGAGTAGGTAGACAGTACACAGTGCTGCAACATGTAAGAGCGAAGGCACCACGATGGCACCACGCCTGGCACGGGAATCAGGGAGGGCTTCCTGGAGGAGGTGGGCACTAAGCCGAGGCCCAAAGGATGTACGGGAGTTGGTTAAGCGATGGGGACAGAGAAGAGTGTTTCACAGAATAGCATGTGACCTCTCTGGAGTTGAGGGGAAGCATGGTGCCTTTGAATGGCTAAAATAATTCAGAAGTATTAAGTTTAAAGCAGGAGCCAAGACTGGAGAGATGAGCTAGGGCTACTTCCATGAAGTCCTGGAACCTTATCCTGTTTGGGAGTGTGGACTGGCCGGGAGGGTCGACGGCCCTGCTGTGATTAGGTTTGGGACTGCAGAAGACGCCCCTGGCCGCCGTGTGGGACGGGCAGTAAGGACTGGCCCGGCCGCCATCCGAGCGCCTGGGATGAGCCAGATGCCTGTCACACCGTGCCCCTGGGGACCACCGGCAGGTGCGTGGGTGTGGGAGCTGAGAGTCAGGGTAGCTAGGGTTTGCTTCTGGAACTCCGGGCGGCTTCAAACCATGAGAGCTGACTTCTCGCCCATACCATGTGACTCACAAATCAGCCGTGGGCCTCAGAGAGCTGCTGTGTAGACCAAGGGGAAGGAATGAGGACAGGCAAATGTCATGCTGATTTTAAAGCTTCACCGGGAAGTGACACCATTATCTCCATCACATTTCATTGTCCAAAGCCATGGCCAAGTCTGTTTTCAAAGGGGGCGGGAAAGTGCTGCCATGCTCGGGGAGCCTGGAGAACCAGACTATTCGTGGACGGCCCTAATGAGCAGCACCATGCAGCTTTCTCATTACGTAACCACCACAAGCATCACTCTGCTGCTTTTAGAATTTATTTCCGTGTACCTGGTCACGTTCCATCCTCCCACCAGCCCAGAGAAGCAGGCACAGTCGTCCTTTCCAAGCCACCAGGCTCACTGTCCTAAAATCCCCACGGAGCAAGAATTCCGTTTCAGAAACATCAGAGCTTCTGGGAAAGATGGGCTGGGTGTGGACCTCCCAAATGCTTTGTGCATATTTGTTACTTTCCCTAAAATGAGCAATTAAAGCAACTTGCTAAATAAAGAGAAAGTCGATGGCGTTTACACATAGAAGTGAGACCCCGTGGAGTCCAAACAGGGGGTTTGCATTTGCCACCCCCTGTCGGAGTGGTTGAAGCATCCACCTCCCTGTAGTTGGAACAAGATGACTGTAAATGCGTTTGGCTCTGGTGCAGATGCTACATGTATCCTGGGGCATTTTATTTTTTCGGGGTCTGGTTAACCAGCCAGATGTCCTGATCTTGTGACACAGCTGAGGGCTTCAAGCTCCTGGTCCCTCCAGGTTTGCAGACACAGACAGCCCGAGCCACCTCCCCATGAGGCCCCCAGGCCCAGGGCCACGCTCCCTTCTCGGCACCGAGTCTCCTCCCCTCCATCTTCTCTCAGTTTCCCTCTTCTCCTTCCTGGCCCCTGGTTACGTCTCCGTCTTATTGCCAACAGGTCTGAGTGTCAGTGGAATTAAAATTCCTAGATGACTTAAAATGAGCAGGGACACGGAGCCCAGAAGTCTCCCGGTTGGAGCCGGAGAACCGAGGCCGTGTGGGATTCGGGCTCTGGGAGAAGCCGCAGCAGGGGCTGCATCCCACCTGGGGCCTGGCCTTGCAGCAGGTAGATGACTCCCTGACCCTCCGTTCTGTCCCGCACGGCCTGGGCACCGAGACGTGAACGTGAGCCAGGTGAGGTGCAGGAGGCACTGTGGCCTACGACGCAGTGGGAGCTGCGCCAGCGCCAGTTAGTATGTGTCGGTGTGTAAAGGCACACTCACGCCTCGGGAGGGAGGCCGGGCTACCAGGTGACTTGCCTTTGGCTGCTCTGTGACCACCAACTAGAGCAGCTGCAGAAACAGCTTCTTCTCTGAGACCCCCCTCCCCATCCCCGGGCCCCTACCTCCCTCTGGGGACCTCCTGAGAGCTGCCTCTGCTTTGCACCCCGCCCCCAGGTGCCTCTTTCTGCACCCCCACCTGCCTCACTCCTGGAAAGAAAAATTTTCCCACAACTACCCCCTTATGGCTATTTGGCCACAACCTGATGGGGGGTCTGCACACCGCTGCCCCCCCACAGCAGGTTGCTCAGCACATTAGCTTTTGCGGAGCTGTCGCTGGTGAGACCTGCGTGGGCCCCCATGTAGGCGTCCCTGTGTCACACGCACGCAGACGCCCCACGTGCACAGCAAGGCCAACAGGCTGTTCAGTCTGAACCAAACATGGGACAGGCCTGCATGGTCCAAGCTGGGTCCCTGTGCTGGGGGGTGGGGTAGCCGAGGACAGACGCCCCCCCCCCCCGCCCCGCCCCAGCCCCGCAGGACTTCTGTAGGGGCGCGGGGAGAGCGGGTGAGGCACGAACCTGGGACGTCCCCGCGCGGTGGCAGCCGCAGGGGGTGCGAGGCGGGCGCTGGTGCCTTTGGAACCGCGTGTGAGCTGGTGTTCGCACAGGGAGTGGAATTAATTAAGCGCCGCGGGCCTCCTCCGTGGCTGAAAATAACCCAGCCAGGCCCCCAGCAGCGCGGCCTGTCCCTGCCCGCCGCGGCCCGGGATTCGTGCGGCCGCCACTCGCTCCCCACGGGCAGCGGCTTGGACGGAGCCAGGTGTCCTCCGCCCGCACACAGCCCACCCAGGCCCCGGAGCCTGCGATCGGGTGGCGGGGGGGAGCCCTGGGGAGCACGCGGCTTGCTGGCCCCGCTGCGCTCAGGCCCCAAGCACCTGGTCACACACCCAGACTCACAGGGACCTGCTCCGATGGGCTTTCGGGAACTGCCTCTGTCTGCTCCTGGACCGACCTTTGCTGGAAGCGTGACCTCAGATTTCTTTTCCTTCCATCCTTTCCCATTTGCCCTGTCCACCCCTTCACCCACCCCCACCGACCCTTCCCTTCTTATATCCTGATGGGGGTGGGGCAAGGTGGGAAATAGGATCCACAGACTTGTTCAACCCCACATTGGTTTCTGTCTTTCTTTGTTCCTTTTTCTTCTTTTTTAAGTAGGCTCCACGCCCAATGTGGAGACCAGTGTGGGGCTTGAACTCACAACCCTGAGATCAAGACTTGAGCTAAAACAAAGAGTTGGACACTTAACCAGCTGCACCACCCGGGCCCCCCACTCTTTCTTTCTTTTTTTTTTTTTTTTAAGATTTTATTTATTTATTCATGAGAGACACAGAGAGAGGCAGAGACACAGGCAGAGGGAGAAGCAGGCTCCATGCAGGGAGCCCGATGTGGGGCTCGATCCCAGGACTCCAGGATCAGGCCCTGGGCGAAAGGCAGGGGCTAAACTGCTGAGCCACCCAGGGATCCCTCTTTCTTTCTTTTTAACTGAAGTATAATGGACATACAAACTTGTGTCAGTTCAAGGTGTAACATGTTGATGTATTTATGTATTGCAATACGATTATTACCTTAGCTAGTGAACAATTCAGATCTAGTCTCCCTGCGACTTTGAACTCTCATTGCCATGCTGTGGGCTTCTTTATCGACGAGTTCCAGCTTGTACCCTTAAACAACATCTCCCCAATCCCCGTCCCCTTCCTCCCCCATCACCCCCCAACAATCACCATTCTACTTTCTGTTTTTTATGAATTCGGCCTTTTAGATTCTACATATAAGGAATATCGTATGGGATTTGTCTTTCTCTGTCTGACCTCTCTCTTGGCTTCGTGTCTGAACCTTTTTGCCATCGTTGCCTCAGCTGTAAAGTGGGATGACAGCCGTCCGAATCTTGTGGTGTCCTTGTGAAGACACAAGTGAGAAAGCAGTCATAAAGTCCTTTATGGACTTTCCAAAGCTCTTCTGGAAAAATGGGACATTCAAATATATCCGGACACACAGAGACACACAAGGACCAAACGGCGCAGGGGAACACGCAGGGACCACAGATCCCTAAGCACAGGGGCTTGCAAACAGACCTGTGTGTACCTCACACGCATGCCCCCTTCTCACACGCATGCAGGCACATGACCGAACCATGCGGAGCTGAGGGGAACCAGAGACGTTCTCGGCCAAGGAGGCACTACTGTGCGGCGTGGTTTCTAGCCACCTAAACACACAGACTCCTCTGTAGGTCATGGGCCTACAAGCCAAGAACCAGCCTCCTCAGCCTAAAGTTAACGACCTTCCGTGCTCTGCCTCTGCCCCCTTCTCCCCCTCATCGTACCCCCACACTGCTCCAGGGGGTCCCCCACACAGTGCCACTTGAGTTCTAAATGATTGAGAAATGAAATGATGGCCCATGGGGGCCCAATATAACCTTTTTGCTGAGAAAGTTCAGATTGAGGCTTATAACTTCCTGCAAGATGTGAGACCTCCTGATGATTCCAGAATGGGAGAGATTAACCACATAGTTCCAGACAGTGCCGCAGACAACAGGCACCCCACCCTGAAGGTCTGGCCAGGTAAGTCTTGGGGCCTGGAAGGCACAGAACATGCGCACATGCTGGCCCCCGTGACCTTCCCCATGCACCACCACCTTCCAGCCTTCCCCGAAGTCAGAACAGCTGCTGCGCCCTGCCCTGCCCTGCCCTCCCATGGCCCCAATTCTGACCGCGCATCAGTCAGTGGCTTCTGCTGAGTAGCAATGTGGCCTCAACTTGAGGCTTAAGACAACACTGATTATTTCCTAGCCCCCATGTGATTATTGTTTTCCAATTTAAAAAATAAAAATAAAGGCCTTCAGGTCCAGGGCGCCTGGCAGGCTCAGTCCTAGAAGCATAGGACTCTTGATCTTGGGATTATAAATGTGAACACCATGTTGGCTGTAGAGATTACCTGAAAATAAAATCTTAAAAAAATAAATAGAAATAAACAAACCAATGAATAAAAACCTTCCCCCAAAAGGAATTTTGTAGTTATTGATTAGTTGATAGATTTATTCATTTCTTCAAGGGGCTCCTCCTCTCTAGGTGTTTGGGGAAGGGAATGGGGAGAGAGGGCAGATGAGGAATAGATGCTGATTTCTGAAATGGGAGCTAAAAGGTGCAACCAGCCCTTAGTCTGACGTGGGGGTGGCCTCCCCATGGTTCTCTGCCCACATCGGGGTCACAGGAGCACAGCCCCATGCCATGTGGACCTCAGGGTCCTTCACCATCTGACACCTGCCCCTTTTTGGGCTCCCCGAGGAGTTATAGATAACATTTGAATTGGCCATCTCTCTTTGTTTTGTTTTGTTTAAGAGTTTATTTATTTATTCATGAGAAACAGAGGCAGAGGGAGAAGCAGGCTCCCTGCAGGAAGCCCAATGTGGGACTCGATCCTGGGACTCTGGGACCTATCCCCTGGGCCGAAGGTGGTAGGCTCAACCACTGAGCCACCTGGGTGCCTCTTGGCCATCTCTCTTTAAATCCAATTACAAAATATAAATTTATTGTAGAATTAGAAAAGTACAAATATAAATTTCCAGTATATCTTTTATATTATACTGACCAGGTCCAGTCCGGAGGCCTCTTCACCACTTGCAGGAATCTCGCTCTTCACCACGTTGTCACCACCGGTCTGTGTTGGTTAGACTTTCTTTTGTGTTTGTTTTCTTTGCAAATAACGTAATAAGCAACTATGAACCTGCCACTCAACCCAAGAGCTAAGATATTACGAGTGACTCGCGTCTACCTATGTGTTCCTTCTCTCCTGGTCCCTGTCATCCCAGAGACAACTCTGTGTTATATTTTGTTATTTATTATTCCTTTAATTAAAAAAATACAGTGTCATATAGATGCTGTGCGTTGTAGGAGTCTACCTGTGTCTTTAAACTCCATCACAAAAAATAAAATAAAATAAAATAAAATAAAATAAAATAAAATAAAATAAAATAAAATAAACTCCATCACAAAGGGAATGACGGGCGCCGTGCATATGTTTCTCGGACTAGCTTTGTCATTCAGTGTCCCAGCCCTGAGAGCTGCCCCGTGTCCTTGCCTGCGCCCGCGGCCGGCCTTCCTCCCGCCGTGGGGATGCTGCGTGATGTGCCGTGTGGTCATGATTGCCTCCTGCTAGCCTACTCACTTCACACATTTCACAAACATGTTCCTAGCAGCTGTGTCATTATTTTATTTATGGAAGACTATCCTGTTATCACTTCCCTCTTACTGACTTTTGGATTACATATAATTTTTATCTATGATGCTCCCACAACATCCCTTCTGGTAATTTCTGCATGCCTCCCAGGCCTTTCTTTTAATGGAAGAAGCCTTTCCTTTTGAGCTGCACAACTGCTGGTTCAGAAACTATGCATGTTTTAAAGGGTTTTAATAGGAATGGCAAAATCATGCCCAGAAGGTTTCTGCTAATCCCTGATTTCCCAATGCCAGCCAACTCCGGAGCATTGTCATTTATTAGAAATGGGCAAGGGGGCGGGTGACACGTGTCTCTGTCGTTTTCAGAGGGCCCACAGCCGTTGTCACTCGAAGCTGGATGTGCCCTGAGAGTGGAGCGTGCACCCAGACACCACTGCCCCCTCTCTGCCACCTTCACCCTCCCGGGGCCAGACTGGCCTTCTGTGAGCTCTTGCAGCACGCTGAGCTCCGTCTCCACGCCCCCCCCCACCCCCCAGGCCTTCCCAGAGGGTCTCCTCCACCAGAAGCCCCGCCCCGCCTCGCCCACACCGATGATGGGGAGCTGAGTTCTGGTCCTTTGTGCCTTTCCTTGAACTCTACCATCCAAGAGTCCTTTGGGGAGGTCTGTTCAGTGTGTCTTGCCTGCACCAGGATTATTGCTGTCTCTGATTAGATCCCTTTGTGACACTGAGCACAACTTGTAACCTATATTTATTTGTCTCCCTCCCCCACCTGCCTGTAATCTTAATGTGAACGGAGGCCGTGTGTGATTCATCCACTACCACACCCACTTAGCTCCTGGCACAGAGTCAGGGCTCCACACAGGCTCGTTACTGGAGGAATGATCGACGAACGAATGAATGGACGAATAACCTAGCATGTAGCACAGTGCGTAGTGCGCAGTTGGGGTCGTATGTACCTCTTTAATGAGAAAGCAGAAAAAAGGACTGAGCACCACCCCCAGAGCTCTTGGGGTAGGAGGCAACACTGCCTGCCCTTTGAGACCCCCAGCCCGCTAGGCACCACGGGCCAGCGCTGCGCTGGGGTGATTTCCGGGGAGCAGGCCTGCAGCGTCCGCTACATGAACCGGTGACTGTCTCCAGAAGGTCCCAATGCTGGGGAAGCAGTGGTTTCTCCTGTCTCGTCCCACCACCCACACGGCTTCTGTGCACTTAGCCTGTCACCCACGCACAGACCACTTGACCTGCTGACATCATGACTGAGTGCTCCGGGGATGGGATGGGCTGGCCAAAGAGAGTCTGCCCTGGGCCGAAAGTCGGGAATAGGTACAGTTCCTGGGTGGCCTGGGTGGGGGTCCCCCTCTTGGGATCTCCACTCTGTGCTCTCAGGCTCATGGCAATTGTGATGTCACGTGGTTCGGAGTTGGGGTTCACAAGGCTCCTCGTGAGTCATTTTATTTGCTTCTTCCAGCAGCTCTAAGATCTCAGGGCTATTCACCGGGTTGAGGCTTAGAGAGGGCAGCTGACTTCAAGGTTACGCAGCTACTCAGTGACAAAATCAGGCTTGTCCGAACACAGACTCTTCTCTTCATTCCTGTTATAGCAGGAGTAGTGCAGTGGATGGACTCAGTGCCTGCTGACCTGCTGACCTCTCGGGGGTGGGGGCCCCTACGGGGCTGGGGGGACACCGTGGCCTTCTGCGTGCCATCAGTCCTGCTTTTCCATTGTGGAAAAGTATACCCATCTCTCTTGGATTTGATTTGTGACATTATTCGTTCACGTATTCGTATTTCATAAATATGTATTGACTGAGTGCCCACGTGGTGCCAAGCACAGTAGAAGGTCGGTGGGCGGCACAAACGTGAATGGGTGTGCACGTACAGAGAGGCCAGGCCTGCGGCCAGAGTTGCTTCTGGGCTGTGACTGGGTTCAGATGCCAGCCAGGCTTCAAGCCCAGAATTCTTGGGTCCTCGGGGCACTGAGTGTAGTGACCTCCTCATGGACCGTATCAGTCACGCTGTTCTTAGCTGAAGAGCAAGCCTGGTGGCGTCTAAGCTGTAAGCTTTAGGCCTTATGGGCAGCGTTTTCAGAGCCGTGTGTGTGTGTGTGTGTGTGTGTGTGTGTGAGGGGCGGGGAGCGGGGGCGTACTGGACGCTCCCTGCCCTCACCAGAATAGCAGACACGAGGCTTGCAGGAGACTCAGGGAGATGTCTCAGTGGAGCACTAACGAGCCTTTAACAGCCTGGAACAGAGTGTTTCCTATGGGGGTGCTGACCTCCCTTTAACATGTAAGGTTCGGTCCCCCCAGAGACACATTCCCAACTCCCAGTCTGCACCCACGCGTCCACGGTGTGACCTCCCTCGGCGCGCAGAGCCCTGGGTGACGGCACTAACTCAGGCGCCTGAGCCCCCAGGTCCTGAGAGCCAGATGCACAGGTGTGGGTGGCGCAGCTCCTGGGCTCAGAAGCAGTGAGCGAGGAGTCGAGAACCGCGGCTCCCTCTGGACCTCCGTCTTAGCTCTCAAACGGGAGGGCACGGAGGATTGAACTGTTTTCTCCCTGGGGTCCCTTCTGGTTTTCAGTTACCCTGTGTCTCGTAGACCCCGAATACCCAGGCGGGGACGTGTTGCCACGGTCTCCCATTATCCCACGTGTGTAACCAGTCTTCTGTTCTTTCTGCGAACAGTCTTCTGTTCTCATGAGCGGCGTTTGCTATGTCGGGGAGATGCAGGGCTGGGGACAGAGGGGCTATTCCCATTCTGTGGTTGGGAAAATTGAGGTTCTCCCTGGACCACGCAGCTCCTTGAATAGCTGCTGGGCTCGAGCAGGGCCTCCCACCCATCCCTGCACTCCACGCTCTGCCGAGCTACCCGGGTGCCAATCTGAAGCATCCAGGAGGCAAGGGCCAGCCGAGAGAATTTGTGGGTTTGTCTCAACCCAGCCCAGCATTAAGCCTACACGAGGTTTCTCATTCAAGGGCGGGCCACTTTGTGAGCGGACCGTCCCCCTCCACCTCGTGCCCCGCTGGTACATCCCTCTTGTCTTTTATTTTTTTTTAATTTTTATTTATTTATGATAGTCACACAGTGAGAGAGAGAGAGAGGCAGAGACATAGGCAGAGGGAGAAGCAGGCTCCATGCACCGGGAGCCCGACGTGGGATTCGATCTTGGGTCTCCAGGATCACGCCCTGGGCCAAAGGCAGGCGCCAAACCGCTGCGCCACCCAGGGATCCCCCTCTTGTCTTTTAAAGTCCAACCCACAAGTCCACCTCTTCTGACCTCCTTTGGCCCATGAGTTGCTCCCTCATCTTCCACGTTGCAAGTTGGAAATTTAGCCCCGTGCCGCCTGCCACAGTGCTAGACAAGGCTCTTTCTGCAACTTTCCGGTTTTACAAGCTGTGCACCCTCCCCTGACCTCTTGGGCTGGCAGTCTTCTTTCTCTATGAAAGGTCATAGCCTGGCCATGCCCTGCTCTGAGGCATGTGACAGAAAGCTTTCCTGTCACTTTCCCCCTGGCATCAGCATCCTCTTGTAGCCCGTGTCCTTATGTAGAAACCCAGGGCTTTATCTTCAGAAGGAAAAAATGCAAAGACCAACTTGATTTAGGATCACAACGGGTCCCAGGCTCGCTGCTGGCATTCCCCCCTCGCATTCACTCTTGCAGGCCTGACGTAGTGAAATAGCATCCAGGCAGCTTTCTGGTCCCCAGGGCCTGGCACACCGTAGCTGGTTGGTGTGGCGCTTTCCCAGGCTCTGCAGGGCCATGGAGGTCCTGCATTATTTGAAATGTGTTCGGACCTTAATAGTTTTCCACTTCTAGTGGGAGATCAGTTGCATGGTCTAGACAGGGGAATTTGGTGGTGTAGACACGTCTGGAAGATGATGCTGTGTTCTGAATCCCAGCCAGCACCCTGCTTCCTTCGCCCTGGCCCCGTGGGTTTGCTGCTTGTAGCACAGTCCCTTCTCCCCAGCCATGCACTAACTGCTGCCCCTTCTCCTTTTGGTTGTAAAGAGTGTGTGTTTGGAGCTCTTTGGATACTGAGCCAGAAATGGATGCATCCACCCAGTAATTCTGGTGAAGAGAAGCCAACAAAGGCTATGCCTGGTATCAACGTAGCAGGCATGTTGGGTAAACCCTTTTGTGGCATTTAGGTAAACCTTGTGCTTCCCTCTTCTCCATTCTGGATCCTGGGCTCAAACATGGGAGGCATCATGGTGTGCCAGGTGCAGGAGCCTTCAGCCCCACTCCCAGGCTGGATGTCTCAGACCCGCAACCCTGTACTGCCTTCCTTAGACCTTCCTTCTCCAGTCTTCAAGCTTCTCAAGGGTTTCTCTAATCCCTGAGGGATCCAGGCTCTCCTCAAGACACATCTTTTCTTTTGAGATAAAGACAGTGGCTTCTAGGGCAGCCTGGGTGGCTCAGCAGTTTAGCACCGCCTTCAGCCCAGGGCCTGATCCTGGAGACCCGGGATAGAGTCCCATGTCAGGCTCAGGCTCCCTGCATGGAGCCTGCTTCTCCCTCTGCCTGTGTCTCTGCCTCTCTCTCTCTCTCTTTCTCTCTCTCTCATAAATAAATAAATAAATAAATAAATAAATAAATAAATAAATCTTAAAAAAAAAAAAGTGGCTTCTAAGGACCCGTTGGCAAGGACCTCTGTGACACCTTTCTGGGACCTTTGCAAATGCACCTTCACCCTCTGCCTTTTATGGCTCTGCTGCCCTCAAACAGTTCTCTTACCTTGCAAAGCCTCAATTTCTTCTTGTGTAAAATGACACTTCGTGGGGCTGCTGAGAAGCCCGTGGGGCAAAGGGCAGAAATGCCTGCAGTCTCACCAGGTGCTTGTCAGAGAGGAGGCAGGTGCGGGCAGCCCGGCCACCAGCACAGCCAGTCGTCAGGAACACGTCCCGGGCTCCCGGGATGCCCACTAGGGCTGGAGCACACGGCAGGTACGATCCCTTCCCAGAGCAGTCCATGGGAGAGGGTCCTCAGAGAGGCAGGGCTGCGGTGCTGGCCGGGACCTGGTCAGCACCAGGATAACTGCTGTGGGCCAACATCGTATGCACTCGCCGCGTTCGCTGCCTCAAGGAGACACACCACTGGATGCTCAGCTCCCCATAGTTAATCATGAGAGCAAACGCTAATATGGCCCAGTAGGCCAGGCTCTGTCTTACTCCTTTAAAATGTATCGCCACATTTAACCTCATCAAAACCCCATAAGGGAGGCCTCGACATTGTCCCCAATTTACAAATGAAGATGCGGAGGCACAAACAGGTCAAGGCACTTGCTAACCACCGACTAGTAAGTGAATCTGCGCAGGCAGCCTGGCTGAGTCAGATGTTAACACCAGGACAAGCGGCTTTAAGAATATTCTTAGCGGACACGTCAGTCCTTTGACTCTCTCCCTTTGCTTGTCCCTTAGCCTTACCCTCTTTTACCCCACCCTGCACCTCACCCCAGCCAGACTGCCTCCCCTTCCACCTCTGCGCAGCTGCCTCCTGGGGAGCAGAAGCAAGTACCTGGGCGGGGAGTCAGGATCCTTGGGGTCTAGCTCTTTCTGGCCCTGCTTCTAGTGGGGCCTTGAGCCTAGCGTTTATCTCTTCATCCAGCCACTCGTTCCTCCAGACATGATTCTTTCCGAAATCCCTGGGTGGCAGGGACAGTGGCAGACAGTGGGCTCCATGAGGCCAAGGGATGCAGCCGCCTGGTCGAGGTCATCTGAAACTATAACAACCTGAGTCGGCCTGGAGGTGGAGCGGAAAGTCATCCAGGAGGCCGGACGCGGGGCCAAGGGACTCAAGCTAGATAGCGCACAGCAAAATAGGAGCCGACGGAGTCAGGGCTCCCCGGAGAGGGTGGGAACAGCACTGCTGTGACTCCTGGGGGTTACGCTCCTCCTTGTGGTGGGATGGCATCAGGTGGTGGGGACGTCATCTGGTGCTGGGGATGGCAACGGGTACTGGGAATGGCATCTGGTGCCAGGAATGGCATCAGGGCTTTGGTGACAGCATTGTATGGTGGGGACAGCATAGGGTGCTGGGGACAGCATCAGGTGGTGGGGATGGCATCAGGTGGTGGAGACGGCATTGGGCGCTGGGGACGGCATCGAGCAGTGGGGCGGTATAGGGTACTAGGGATGGCATCAGGGCTTTGGTAACAGCATTGGGTGGTGGGGATGGCATCGGGTGCTGGGGTGGCATTGGGTACTAGGGATGGCATCTAGTGTTGGGGATGGCATCAGGTGGTGGGGATAGCATCGGGTGGTGGGGACAGCATTGGGGCACTGGGGACAGCATCAGGTGGTGGGGACGGCGTCGTGGCAGTGGGGATGGCATTGGGGCACTGGGGACGGTATTGGGGTGATGGGAATGACATTGGGGTGGTGAGAACGGTATCGGGGCGCTGGGGATGGCATCGGGTGGTGGGAATGGCATCGTGGTGGTGGGGATGGCATCATGGTGGTGGAGACAGCATCGGGGTGCTGGGGATGGCATTAGGTGATGGGGACGGCATTGGGCATTGAGCACGGTATCAGGATGTTGGGGACAGCATCAGGTGATGGAGTTGGCATCGGGGTGCCGGGACGGCATTAGGGTGTTGGTAATACCATTGGGGTGCATTGGGCTTACACATCTGGGTGTCACAGGTTGACATGCACCTGGACATAGAGCTGCCGTGCTTTCCAGGAGCCCATAGTCCCAGGGGTCCCACGTAGACACTTGCTCCCCCCAGGGACAGACGTGGAATGCCCCGTATCCCAGATATCCCTAGAGGCAGTGCAGTGCACAGAGGCAGAGGCACCCAGGGGCCCTCTTGGGCTCTTCCCCCACCTCAGAGAGGCCCCTGATTACTACAGAGACCATTTTGCCTGTGAACCGAGATCCAGGCCTTGCTGGTGCAGGGAGCTAATGACGTCCAGAGGCCTGGGAGGAAGGGAGTGAACAAGGAAAGAGAAAGCAGGGGTGGAGGCTAGAGGCCAGGACCCTTGCGCAGGCCCTGGTGCTAACCTGCCTGGGCCCTTGGGCACCACCACCTTCTGTGGGCCTCATTCTCCTCATCTGTGGAGCAGCAAGCAAAGGGGCAGGACCAGCTCCCCCTGACGCATCTTCCCAACCTGCCCTGACCTCCCCTCCCAGCGTCTGAGCCGCCTCTGTGCGTCTTGGGTGACCAGCCCACCAGGGTGCAAGGGCCTCACCCCAAGGAGGCCAGCAACCTTATTCTCTTCCGGCCCATCAGGGTGGAGGGGGGGTTCTTTTCCTTTCTTTCTTTTAAACAACAATATAATTTTTTGGAAAGTGAGTGTATTTCCTTGCTGCCTCTAAGCCATCTTGCCGCTCAGCAGATTTCAGACCCCATCCAGGTCGGGTCCTGCTTAGGGAGGGAGAGTGTACAGGAGAGGGTCTGGGAGGGGCCCTTCTGATTGGCAGGTGTGCAGGGGCTTCCTGGGCCTCTAGGATTTCACGCCCCTCCCCCCCAGCTCCTGCTCCCTATCTGGCTTCAGCTCTGGTCACCCTCTGCCCTTACTATGGGTGGCCTTGGGCAAGGCACCTGGGCCTGATGTCACTCAACCATCCCATGGGAATAATGGCACCTACTTCATAGCCTTGTTTGTGAGGATTAAGAGCTAACCCACCTAAGCACTGATGATCTTGTCCAGCCTGTGAAGAACGACGTGCAGAATGTGAGTGCGGCTCTGGGCGCCGCGGCTCTGGGTGTGGTGCTGCTCCAACCCTGGGAGCGTCCCCCCGCTGGCCTGGCCCAAGCAGGTCAGGTCAGTGCCTCCTCGGCTTCCACATGTGCCCTCCCTGCCTCTACGCCCTTCCTTGTGTCATCTGCCCGGAAATCCCTACCCATCCGTCAAGACTCCATTCAGGCGGCTCCATCCTCTTGGACATGAGCAGCGCATGGAGGGTGTCTCCTGCTCTTTTGGAGCACGCATGGTGTCTGTCATGCTGTCCAGTGTCTCTTCACGTGTCCGTCTCCCCCACTAGACTCCGAGCTGCTCCAGGACAGGGCCCATGAGGGACAGGACACCTGTCGCGTGTCTCCCATATAAGCACAAGGCCTAGGGCAGGGGAGGCAGGCGATATTCACTCCTTTCCTCCCATGTGTGCTGGAGGACAAGAGGGGAAGGTGCATGCAGGTGACGCCCATGCATACAGGTGATGCTGTGCACACAGGTGATACCCGTGCACGGTGCCCATGACCATGGTGAAGGGACAGACAGGGGCGGGTACTGGAGAGAGGGAGTTGTGCGGATTGAGCGTGAGGAGGGTGGAGGTAGGAAACTGAGGAAGACGGCAGGATGAGGCTGTGGCATTCAGTTCCTTATGAAAGTGGTTCGGAGGTCTAAACGAGATGCCGGGGCAGAACTCCCCTCCGTGTGCCAGTCATCACCTGCCCCAGGCACCGTGGCCTCTGTCTTGGTCAGTCCGGCTGCTGTTCCAGGCTACTGCAGACTCGGGGGGCTTACAGGCAACGGAAATGATCTCTCACAGCTCTGGGGGCTGGCAGGCTAAGATCGAGGCACTGGCTGATTCCACGTCCGGTGAGGGCCTACTTTCTGGTTCCTAGAAGGCTGCCTCCTGGCT
Source organism: Canis lupus familiaris (assembly GCF_011100685.1). NCBI lineage: Eukaryota > Metazoa > Chordata > Mammalia > Carnivora > Canidae > Canis > Canis lupus. The sequence continues at coordinate 12,978,291 of NC_049236.1, forward strand.
GTGTCCTCCAGTGGTTGGAGTGGCAAGATGCCAATGCCAATCATGAGAGCGCCTCCTCATGACCTCATCACCTCCAAATACCATCACATGGGGGATGAGCTTTTAACATTTGAACTTGGGGGGAGGGGTGCACTCAGTCTACTACAGCTTCTGTCCCCCCATCGGACACCCACTGATAGACTAGGGCCTCCAGGATCCTATTGGTGTGATGGGCTGGATCTAGAGAAAACTGCCCCCTCCACAACCCTGCTCTCCTTCCCTAGAACAGCCATGGGGACCCAGCTCTGGTTACCTCTGTGGCCTTCAAGTGCTCTTTGGTTTGCCTTGATTTCTCAAACCGTATGTGACGGGGAGGGAATAGATGCCATGTGTTTCTGATTCAGCTCCCTTGTGTTCAAAGGCAGTGTGATTCTGAGTGATATCTGATGGCCTTTGAACCTCAAAAATATGTTCTTCAAGCCTTCTTTTCCTGCCCTCTCTGCCTTCTCTTTGAGAAAGAGGAAGCAGCCCCAGCCAAGAATTGGTCAACTCAACAACCCCGGGAGACCTTGCAGACCAGTTCTTGCTGCACCTTGCTGGGTCGCTACCCCTGGGAGGCTGTGGGCATCCAAGACGAAGACCAGAATGTGAACCAACACAGCACCACTTCCACTCACAGACTCTAGTGGCGCATACCTGCCTGTCCTAATAGTTGCGACAGGTTCACTCTCCAGTGCGTGATGGGCCTATTGCTCAAAATCAGAAAATATTTTGTTGTGTTTTATGTTAGACAAGTCTTGAGATTTTTCCTTTTATTTCCCCTGCTTATCATAGTGATATCGGCCCATTCTTTTAATAAACTAGTCCTGAGACCCAACTACATGGTAGGCGATGGAAATGTGAATATGTGTAAAAACAGCTCCCATCCTTCAGGTGGAGGAATGGACACTTGAGACAATCCCATGACGTGGGGCTCTTGGGGATGAACATGGATAGAAGATGAACCGAGCTCACTTGGGGGAAAGATAGAAGGAGGGAAGACGAAGGGGAATCAGTTGGGGAATCTTGCAAGAGGCATTGAACTTCCCCTGCCTACTGGGTGAGGCTCATGGGCAGCTTCTAGAGTGAGGCCCCAGGAAGTAAGGATGGTTGGGATTAAGAGTTCTCTGGTCACCAACAAGTATGAAGGACATCTTGATTTTTACAAAAATGACCAAGGATGTCTGCCCAGCTGGGGAAGGTGAGGCCTCACAGTTCAAAATCCCCATCTGCTTCTAGGCTGATCACAGCTGAGCGGAGTGACGTCCCCCGATCTGGGCCACGCATTCAAGTTTACATTCCATGATCTCAGTTCTTGTTCCTGCCAGCATTCAGAAATGTGTACGGAGCACCAGCCACATGACAGGTGCTGTGCAACTCTGGGAATAGCGATGTGCAAGGTCAACAGGCCTTGGCTTCCTAAAACATCTTGTTCAGGAATTCATGTTATTTTAAGGAAAGAATGATACAATCCCTCTAGATACCAAATGCCATGGGGTTTGGGGACTGCTGGGTTTCTCCACATTAACATTTTCTGTAAAATGGTTCTGGTCCCCATTTCATATTAGGAAGGAATTCAAGAGAAAGGGACAAGGAAATGGTGGGTTGTTTTTGCCAGTTCGCCTCCTATCCCCTTCCGATAAAAGCATTTCCTCTTCCTGCCCTTGAGGTACTTAAGGAAGTCCAAACCCCATTGAGGGCCTCCAAAATTGGAGCCTCCCAAGTGTTTTGCCCCTGATAAAGCATCACTTTCAATGGTTCATCTCCAAAAGTTTTGTTATTGATTCCAGCCACATTTTGCAATACTCTTGTTGGTTGCTTGTATTCAAAAACAGGACATTTCACGTTGGCTTTTTTTTTTAGCCCATTTCTCATTGTTTCCCACATATTTCCAGTGAATGAAGAGATTAGTTAGTGCATCGTTTTTGTTTTTGTTTTGTTTTGTTTTTTTTCGTGAAGGACAAAAGTTAAACATCCTGTTCTGACTGCAGAGAAACGTTAAGGTTTCTGGAATCCATTAAAATCCAACATGTCACAGGAAAGTTATTCTGCAGCCTGCAGAAATGCAATTTTACACTTCAGATGTCCATTGAGCATGTTTGCCTGTCCTTGGAAAGGATCACCAATTTCTTTCTTCACTCCCTCTGTCCGTCCCTCCTTCCTTCCAGAAAAATGGAAGGGAGCCAATGTATGTCATGCTAAGTACTTTACAAACATTATCTTATTTAATCCCCCCGAACAGCCCCTTCTGAAGCTTAGACAAGCTGACGAACTTGACCCGGGTCGCCCAGCTAGGAAGCGCCAGAGGCAGCCTTCCTCTTATTGCACCTTTAGCCGCCTGCTCCTCCCTCCGTGCCACTCCCAGAGTCACACCCTGATGCCACACTGGGTACCCCCTCCCCTGTAGGGAAAGATGTGGATGCAGGAGCCTGGACGTTGGTGCAAGCCAGAAAGGGACTGACATTTTTGCCTTCCCTCTCGGCAAAAGACCGTGTTTTCTCATTTGTAAGCGGATGTGCCACTGCAAACATTACAGCCAAGAATGATTTCAGAGCATCTGGGTCCACACTCCAGGGCAGCTCTGTAAATGCAGTTGTCATTACACATTTTACTTCCCTGCAGGAGATAGGCAGGTGGCTCTGAAGTCTGACTCTATGGCTGAGTGTAGGGAAAGCTCCTACCAGCTGGCGAGGGGCAGATTGGCTGTGACAGGGCCTGAGAAGGAGGGTCTAGCTGGCTGCAGCTTTGCAGTCAGATCTGGGTCTTTGAAATCCCCTAATAGCCTGTGCCTGGACGTAGAGGCCCCCGGGGCCTTTCAGCCTGCCTTCATTTGGGCGCTTGTTAGAAAGTCAGGGAATAACAGGCCTGGACGGGAAGGGTGGGGTGGAGAGGGGTCCACTGAATTGCATCACAGACACAGCCAAGTTCTAAAGCAAAGGAGGAACACAGCCAAGGGGCCTCCTGGCTTATCCTTCACCCTCGTCCCAGCACGTGCCTTGGAAATTTTCCAGGACTCTCCTGGACTGGGAAGGGTTTGGGAGGTCTGTGCTGGTGATAGTGGGGTTGGCAAACAGGGAGCCCTGTCCCAGCTGGGCCACTCACCATTTTGCAAGCTTCAGAGAAACTGAGCCGATGTCCCTCTTCCAGAGCACAGCCTCGTCCTTGGGAAGCGGGCGGGGGGGGGGGGGGGGGGGGGGGGGGGGGCTCCCTCTTTGCCCCCACAGTGGCCCTGAAGGAGGTTGGGTGTAGAGAAACAGTCAAGGCTTCCAAAGTCAAATTATATCTCTTGAGCCTTCTCTGATTTCCTAGGGATTCAAGGCCCGCTTTGGGGACTTTCACTGAAATGTGTTCTCTCTGCTGCTGACGATCCTAGCCAGCCCTGAGCTGAGACACTGGCCCCTGCACCCACCTCCCGGGACAGTGTCTTCTGAGTGACGGAGCACCGATGTCAGGAACTAGTTCTGTGTGGCGCAGTTCATTCCCTGAGGGTTTTTTTTTTAATGTCAGGGCTGACCTCCTGCCACCCTGGAGGCTCCCAAGCATGTGGACGAGGCTCACCGTCCTGTTTGCACACAGGGCTGAGGACAGGGTCAGTGCGAATGATTTCCTTGACCTGTGATGACAACTAACAGCAGCCGTAGTAATAATATGTACTGTGCTAGGCCCTTACAAATGAGGAGACTGAAGGATAGGAGAAGGAGGAAAGCTGCTAGGTGACGGGTAGCAAGTGGAAAGTTGAGACTTAGCCCAAGCCCCTGGGATTCCGAATCTGCCGCATGCACAGCAGAGTCCCCCAGCCCCCCAGTGCCCCGGCCAAAGCCTGTCTCTCTCTCTGGTCTGCATTTTAAACTCACAGCGTGAGTTTAAAAACTCACCTCTGCTGGCCAGAGGTGCCACTGCCATTCACAGGCAGTGACAGGAGCCCGGGAAGCAGGGCTGGAAACAACTGGTCCAGACTCATTACAAATGAGAAAAGGAGGCTCAGAGAGAGGCTGAGAACTGGAGCCGGGCAGAGGACCAGTGTCTCCTCAGTTTCCACAGCTGCATTTCCTGGACCCTCTGGGGCACAGCCCGTGTCATGAAGTTTTCTTCTTTTCCATCAAGGTGAACCATGATGTGTGTAACAAAATCCCCCCAAACTGTGAAAGCTCCGGTGAAACTTTGTCATGAGCACTGATGAGCTGAGTCAACCAAGAGCCCACCAGCAGGCCATCTACCAGCGTGGGGTGGAAGGTCAGTAGTTGTCAAGCAGCATTGCAGGAAGGAGAGACCGTGAGCAATGACAGGCCAGGCACCGGAGGGAGGGCCACCCCGAGGGGGACTCTGGGCCTCTTGCCCCACTCCTGCTTCCTGGTCCCAGCTGCAAGCCAAGGGGACCCCCACTTGGGGAGGGGACCTGGGCTGGAGGGTGATGCTGAGGGCAGGAGTGTCGCTCACTAGAGGTGCTTCTGAGAAGGGAGCAGATTGCTAGACCATACACCCAGGCTGCCCTGCACGCCCCTCCCTCCCACCAGCAGCCAGGCCTTCCTCTAGACCCAGCCTGCACCCCAAGATCTATGAGCAGTGGAGGCCACAGCCAGGGGTCAGCCTGAGATGGGATGCCTGGGGCAAAGGGCAGTCAGGGTCCTCCTGCACATCCGGGGTGGGGTTCAGGAGGGGCTATTTGATAGGAAAGGGGAGGCCTGGAGGCTGCTGGGGTAACTGAGTCTCACTTATTCGCTGAGTCTTATGCACTGTAGACTGTTTTAAACCCCTGGCCTCTACCAACTTGATGCCAGTAGTGTACCCTCCTCCATTTGCGACAACTAAAAACACCCCAGACATTGCTGAATGTCTCCTGGGAGCAGGAGGATGGACACCACATTGCCCCCAGGTTGAGAACCACTGCTGTGGATAATCAAAGAATTTCAGCCTAGAAGGGAGTGTTGAGGTCACCTAGGCCGGAGCGACTAGAGTCCTGGTTCTGCCGGAAGCAGCAAACCTCTCCAGGCCCGGTCTTCTCCCTGTAGCGCAGGAGGGTAGAAAGAGATGCTCACAGGGCTAATGTTCCACTGATCGATGATCGATGACCGATGACAGCCTCATTTGACTAACCCAGGCTGGGGCCCCAAGGCGAGAAGGTGCCTGCTGTCCCTTGGGGTCCAGGGCTCATCCGTTCTCCGTGTCAGTCACCAAGGTCCAGCAGTTGGCACTGTTTCCCATGCAGACTCACCCGCCCCCCGCTGGTGTGTACGGCATTGTGTCTGGGTGCTCAGCGCTGTGCCAGGAGGCGCTAGTTAGGAGACAAGGGGGAGGAGGAGACAGGGCTGTTCCAGCAGGTTCCACTCACCGGGGTCTCACGGCTGCCATGCATGGCGGGGGGCGGGGGCGGGGGGACTTGCGTAGCTGTGCTCGTCTGGAGGGAGGTGTGGGTCTCAGTAGAAAAGAACTCTCTGCGAAAGGCGACTTAGCTGAGCCATTGGGAAATAGGAGGGGAGTTTAAGGAGAGGGAAAAAGCGGGAGTGAAGGCACGAGGCAGCGATCTGAGCGCACCTGCGTTCAGCTCGGAGGCAGCTCAAGGCCCGAGGGCCAGCGTCTTTTTTTTTTTTTTAAATATTTTATTTATTTATTAGAGACACACAGAGAGAGACAGAGACAGAGGTGGAGGGAGCAGCAGGCTCCATGCAGTGAGCCGACATGGGACTCGATCCCGGGTCTCCAGGATCATGCCCTGGGCTGAAGGGGGCGCTAAACCGCTGAGCCACCCGGGCTGCCCGAGGGTCAGCATCCTGCTCAGCGTCACGCCCCGGCTCGGGCTGGTGCTCAGGGGGTGCCATCCCACAGAGCAGACTCCCATCTCCATCCCCCAAGCCCCCAGCTGGGTTGCCCCTCCCCGAGCTGCAGGTCCCCCTGTGGGCTGTCCCCCCAGGTCGTGTGAGGGCTGAGTGAGCTCCTGGGCACCTTTGGGTTGGGTCATCTCAAGGTGCTGCCCGGCGTCAGGAGTGGGTGTTGCCATCCCAAGCGAGGTGGGGTCGGCACCCAGAGGGAGGTGTTAAGGCGGGAAGGTGCGGAGGACTTCAGCCTGGGGCGCGGCTGGGCGAGCCTTGCCTATTCAGGCAGGTGGAGGTGACAGGGAATGTGCCACTCGGGGCAGGGTGCTGTGACCCCTGCCTCCCCCACCGGCACGGGCAGCAGCCGTGGTCGGCCCCCTGGGGCTGGGCCTGCGTGCCTGCTGGTGCACGCAGAAGCTCCCCTGACCCCAGGGCCAGGCCAGGAAGGGGCCACTGCAGGGACACTTCTGAATTCCTTGACCCAAGCTCTACAAGTCGAAACCAAGACAGGGAACGCCTAGGGGCACATGAGCCTGCTCTCAGCCCCGGTTGTTGGGAAGAGGTGTAGACGGAGGGTAGCAGGTGGAACGAGCTCTGGGCTGATTCTGGGTGTAGGGGCCAGGGTCTGGCCAGAGCTCACCGGGTCGGCTGGGCCCCTGGTTAGCCATATGCGTTTCCCAGGCGCGTGTCGGCTCTGGGTAACCGCCAGACCACAGCATTGGCCGTGGGGGGGGAGGGGCTTCCCTGGCAGGGAAGAGAGGGCGGGAGGGGGCAAGAGAAAGCATGGGCCTGCAAAGCTGGGGTCTGCCGAAAGGCAGTGCGATGCCAGCCTCGCGACAGGCAGCCCCACGTCTCCAGAAAGTAGGGACCCCCCAGCAGGAGCCCCCGTGTTCCTCACCAAGTGGAGCAGAGGCCATGGGCTGCTGGACTGCAAAGAGGGCCTCCTCCCGGGGCCCAGGAAGGATGTATGAGTGGGTGCGCATTGCAGGGAGGGTAGCTGTGGCTGCGTTTGGTTCAGAGAACAGACCAGGCTGCCCCCTGAGCAAGCCACCACGGTGCCCACGCCCAGGCAGGAGCTCCCCCCGCTGCTGAGCCCGTCCACCTCTCTGGTCCCCCTCCAGGCCACCAGCCTGAGTCCCACCCCAGGGCCAGGGCAAGCCCCTCCTGCCTGGCCAGCTTCCAGAAGAGGCTGAGGCACCTGCCATCTGAGGCAGAGGGAAGACACCAGGGGCTTAGGGGGCAGGGCGGTCACGTTTGAATCTGGATGCGCACAAGCCATGCGACTTTGGCAGTCTCCTTCCTCTGCTCAGGCTGGCCTCCATTGTCTGACACCGGGGATAATAAATCTTACTTTGCAGGCTGTTAAGAGTATTAAATGAGATATAAAGTGGCTGGCGCAGTGCCTCACACACAGAAACCATTAGCGGCAGTTACAAGTTCCTGAGCTTTCGCTGTGTGGCAGAAGCAATGCTAAGAGAACTTAAGGACCGTCCCCTGTCCAGGAGGCCGGCCACTCGGGGCAGGGGCGGGGTCCCAGAAGAGTTCTGTCCCTTCATGCCTGGAGGCCGTCCCTGCACACGGCCTGTGCCGGGCGGGCCCTGGCACCCCGACGTGGATCAGACCCGGAGTCGCTGGAGATCACCTGAAGGGACAGCCGGTGAGCAACAGGCTGCAGGCAGAGTGCCAGGAGGACTCTGGGGAGATACACACAGTAGGTACTGAGAAGGGGCCCTTGAGCCTCCCCGATGAGGGGCATATGGCCCACACCTAGGAAGATGAGTTGGAGGGTTCCAGATGGATACGTGCCGTAGGGCAGGGCCAAAGCTGCAACGGGTGCTCTGGTGCCGAGCGTGTGCCCGGGCCGGGGCACCTGAGGAGGCCGCAGCCTGGGGAGGTGAGCACTCGGTCAACAGCCCGTGGAAGTAGCTTCGGGAAGGAGGCAGGCTCAGGACACCACAGGCCGCAGATTACGGAGCACCTGCTAAGGGCCCAGGTCTGAGAGAGGGAGAGGCCACTTCGCCTGCCTCGCGCCGAGATGCAGAAGGTGCCTTTTCAGCAGTCCTGTCCGAGCCCAAAGTCCGCAGAGAAGAAGCAGTACCGCCGCCGTGCTCACAGCAAGCTGTTGAAACTTTGCCAAAATGTCCAAACTCTCCAGTTCAGGCGCCATGTCCCAGCCTCAGAGCTCCGAGTGACAGTCCCTCCTGAACTTCAAGAGCCGAGAGCCTCTGGTTCTTTCTACTTTTCCTTCTCCTTTCCAGGCTCCCAGCTCCGCCCTCCTCTCTCTGTGCCTGCAGGGCTCAGGCCTCATCATTTATCAAGATAAAATCCATCAAAGTCTCTGGGAAGGAGGAGGATAAAATGAGTTCGTGGGGTAATAAATCTCCTTTACCACAGGTGGTGAGCAAGGCATTCATCCCAGACTGTGCTCCTGAGAAATGAGAGGGTGCGTGCGGACAGTGCACACCCAGGCCTGCGGGTGGGGGCGCGGGGCAGGGAGGCGGCCCCGGCATCGCCCGGAACCAGCACATCATGGCTTGGTCCAGCCAGGAAGACCTCGGGAGCCTCTCCGGGCTGTGCCGGGGAGCGCACGTGGCCGGCGGCGGGGCTGGGCTAACAACCAAGGACGGGCTCTCAGCCCGCTCCGAACTGCCTTCCCGAGGTCGAGGGAGTTGGCTCCGGAAGCCCAAAGTGACCCTAAACTCAAGAATCAGTTGCACTCATCCACTTAGCCCCTCATCATTCACACACATTCATGGTCACTTCGCTCTCTTGTGCAATCATCACTAGTATTTCCCCAGCACCTACTGGGTGCCAGGCACCCAGCCTCCATGGGTGGCAGAGTGGGGAGCCTGGGTCCACGGGGAGCACCGGGGGCAGAAAGAACGGAGGAGCAGGGGCGGGGAGCACTGCACAGTGCACACGGGGGAACTCCCGGGTCCTCGTGCAACAGGGGCAGGGGTGGTAGAGATCCCCTCCGTATCCCCACAGAGGAAGCCTGCGCCCCTACTAACCAGAGGAAGAGACACACCTGTGTGCTCACCCAGGCGGGGCCGCATCTCAGGGCCTTCCTCTGTTTGTCCAGCCTCGTGCTCAGGGAACTGCTGGCCCATCCTGCAAGGAAAGTGGCTTCTCTTCCCCCCTCACTCTTCTTCACCGTGGTTTAGTGGAACAGCATGGGCAGGGGCTGGGGACACGTCCGTCAGAGGAGGGAGTAAAGCATACGATAGCCCTGCGACGGAACATGAAGCTCACCCAGAATGAATGACCTACCTGTGTCAACACAGGTAAATCTCACGTAATGTCAGGTTAAAAAGGCAAATCGTCTTCTACCACTTATGCAAATTGAAAACCAGAATAATATTCCATGTTGGGTATATGCACATATGCATGTAATAAAAGAAAGGGAAATGCAGACAAAAGATACACCACAGCCTCAGAAGTGGTTGCCTCTGGAGGGGAAGAGAGGTGAATGGGATCAAGGAGGGGGCAAGGGGACTTCTGCTGCTACAATTTTATTTCTTTTAAAAAATATGTAATGCGAATATGATAGAAGACAAATGTGTGTTAGATTTCAGTGGTACGCACATAGGTATTTGTTAGAGCGCCCTGTTCTTTTCTGTTGGTTTGAAATATTTCATTCTAAATAAAGAAGTTTAAACAAAACCCAGACAGTCTGACTAGAAAACCCACATGAACCACATGTGTGAGGGCCTCTGAAGTTCCAGCCCTGTGCAAGGTGCCCTTGTTGAACCTTTTTTTACATGGAATCTTCCTGTGATTCCAAGAACAAGGCCGACTACCCTCATTTCACAAATGAGGAAATAGGCCCAGGGGTGGCAAGCAACTCACCCAATGTCACAGAGGTATTTGGTGGAAAATCTGAGTTTTAAACTCCGGTGCCTGTAACGTTAAAGCCAAGCTCTCTCCTCTATGTCTCACCACCTACACGAGCTGCCACTCTTCATGAAGTGGTATCGACTCAAACACGAAACCAATTGAAAACCACCAGCTCAAGGGTGAGAGGTTAGAGGCTGACGTTGAATCCTGCATCTGCAACCAACTGGCTGTGGGCTTTGGTGAGTTCCTTTCCCTCCCTGAGCTTCACTCGTCCTCATTGCAGAATGCAAACTGTGGTGTGGCTTCCCAGCAGGGCCTCACGGGCCTTGTCCATGTCATCCTTGCTAACGTGATCGTGGCACCTAGCACCCAGCTCAGACCCTCACTGTCACATTGTAGAGGGCGGTGGCTTCTTCCAGGCCATTAGCAGAGTGATTCAGTTTCATTGCTGGAGTGAGCATTTCTGCTCCGCTTGCATCTGGATATGTGTATGTCCTCAGAGGAAGGAAATCTTAGACTCCCCAGGCCTCATCCCCAGTCTTTTCCTTCCCTGATCAAAATGGAACTAGACGCTCTGGAGTGGAGAGATCAGAGGAAGGAAGGGGACAGGGGCAATGAAAGCCCTGGGGGGGAGGCGGGGATACTGAGAGCAGGTGAGGCATCCAGACACCTTCCTGTAGCCCCTCCTGATTCTCTGGGTTGTAGCGTGACTCATCCCTGCCAACAGGGATGGTAGACATTGGGGGTGGTAGACATTGTGCTGAGAATTTGAAATACATTTTCCTGGTTTCATGCTCAAGAGCCCACCTGCATTTTACAGAGGCTTGAAAATTTAAGGGCCTTGCCCAAAATGACATAGCTCGTAAGTGGCAGGGTCGAAAGCCATGTCTTTCTGACTCCAAAAGCCCTGCTCATAAATGTTACATCATATTCTTGTGGGGAGCAGGGGGTGGGGGGGTGGTGTTCCAAGCGAGGCCAAGGGAGAAGGAAGCAGCAATGAGATCATTAAAGTCTCTGTGAGCTCTCTGAGTTGCTAGGTGTGGTTCTGCAGGTATGGAAGCCATGGCAGGGGAGAGGCATGATCCTCTTTGTGGTTTAGGAAGTGGGCTCCAGTGCAGCCTGGCTGGAAGTTGCTATAGTGTCCAGGCAGGAGGAGCTAGGGTGTACTTAGGGTCAATACAGTTGAGAAGATAGGCTTTCAGGCTGTTTGGAGCTCAATAAATATTGGATGGATGGATGGATGGATGGATGGATGGATGGATGGATGGACCGGCGGACAGACAGGAGGGTGGTGGGATCTGGAAGGAGAGAAAAGGAATCAAGGATGACCACAAAATAACCCATATTAATTAGCATGGTCTGCACACAGGCCTGAAGCTAGGCGCCCTGACATTTTTTTCAGACTCTTTATTACATGATTTCCCTAGTTTTGATTTACGGGGAAGAGTTAGAGGTCAGACTATAGGAAATCCCACTGGAGTTATCCCCAGTTCTGGGGCTTGAGTCTAGGGACCACCCTCCTGTGGGGACCTGGGGGGCCCAGAGCACATTTGAAGGGGATGCTGGGGAATGGGAGTCAGGGCTGTCCAAACACAGATGCCGCTGGAGGTGGGGCACAATATGTACCAGCAAATATTGATCCTGCCCCTTTGCCCAGACCAGACCCCTCCAGACAATACCAAGGCACATCGGTGGCTCTGGGCCCTAGGCTGCAGGCCGAGGAATGTGGACTCCACAGCAATCTGTTTGCTCATCCCCCAGAGCCTGACATTCCCCGGCTGAGCGGCCCCGGGCCCCAGTACCAGCCAGGCCCCCCATTCCGGGTGTTTGTGCAGGGGCTGCTCTGCTTAGCCAACACTCATTAGAAAAGGCTTTTCTCTGCGAGGCTTGTCTCCAGGGTGTGAGAGGCGGCCTTCCTGCCCACCCCCCTTTACCTGCCCCACCCAGTTCCGGCTGCCTTTGGGAACCCATAGCAGTGGGGCTCTTAAACGTCAAAGGGAATATGAGAATCCAGCGGGGCCTCTGGAGAGGTATTAGTCGCCATCACCCTCATTGTAGTGACGACCAAGAAAAATACACTTGGAGTCACTCAGTTTGGGGGCAAGCTGTTTGTTAAGAGCTTCTGAGTCAGACTCGGGAAAGTGAAGTTGGACAAATTACTCAACCTCACCCCCCAGCCGCCCGGCCTCCCCATCGGCAGGGTAGAGGCAACAGCAGGGCCGCCTCCTCCGGGATGGAGAGACCTGAGGTCTAATGAGCGCCTGGAACACAGCTGGTGCGCCCTAAGGAGAGGCGGGTTGACGCAGCGGGAGTAGGGGCAGTCACGGCGAGCTGGGGAATTTGCCGATTCCGCCCTGAGCCGACGTTCCCGAGAGTTGTGGCTCACCTGTCCACAGTGGTGGCCCCGGGAGCTGCAGGGGTGGTTCATATCCTTGGCGCTGAGTGGACACACCGGGCCTGTTTCCAGCTCTCTCCAGCTCACACCATTCAAAGGGGATCGTGAAAATGGATCCTGTAGTGGGTGGGGAGGTCGGGGAGGTAGGGAGCCCGAGACTCCATTCCATTCATGGTCCATCTGACTACTTTGACCTGGAATTCTGGGCTTCTACGACTACAAAGGTGGCCTGAGAGTCCTTATGAGTGGGGCTTTTAGGGGCAGGGAGCCCCCAGGCCTCCCCAAGCAGCTCTGCCCTCATCCCCGCCCTCCCTCCTCTGTCCTGGGCCACAGCATGGGCCCTGGTTCCAGAGCCCCTGAGGTTTCTTGGGAGCTCAGCCATGCCAGGGGCCATCATTGTGGCTTGTGGGTGTTTGCGTTTGGGGTTATTTTTTGGACAGTGTCTGTCTTCCTGTTTTGCTTTCTCAGCCTCAGCCTTCAGCAAAGAGCTCTGACATGGCTCTTGACATCTTCCCCGGCTTTGGCTTGTACCGGCTGCTGGCTTCTCCTCTGTCGTTTCAAGGACCTACTATGTGAATCACATTGATTCAAAGCACAGATTCTGGAGCCAAATGGCGTGGGTTCAAATCCCACCTCTGTCTGGCTCATACTAGCTGAGTGATCTTGGGACATTCACTCGACTTTTCTGAGCCTTAGCCTCCTCATCAATAAAATGAAAATGCTAATAGCAGGGTCAGTGGGAGAATTTAGGAAAGTGATGCATGTGGAGTAATTTGCTCATGTCTAGTACTTAGTAAGTCAACAACTGTGAGATGCACACACAAACGCACACACACACACACACACTCGTCTCATTTAATTTTCACCATGACCTTGTGAAGTTGGGATTATCACTCCCATAATAGTTGGGGATACTGAGTTCCATCACCTGAGCTCACTCACCTGGCAGGTGAACAGAAGCCTCCAACTCTAGAAAACTATTTGATATTTCTTCAGCTCGAGTATAACTCAAAAGAAGATCTAGATTTCTTACTGAGCATAATATCAAAACTCTCTCTCTCCCCCTCCCTCTGCCAAATTTACTTCCCCAACTCCTTGGTTTAGGTCTCCAAAAAACATATAATGATACTCAAATCCCTCCAGGTCTGCAGAGCTGAGTCATAGATCAGAGCTGGGCAGGGGGCAGGGGGAGGACAGTCTGCTGGGATAGCTGGGAATGGTACAGGCCATGTGCCTCAGAATCATCCACCTGTGAGTCAGGGGAGCTGCGGTATTGATACTCCTGTTCTTATCTGTTGTCGTCGTCCATCCAGAGGGCAGTGTTCACCCCCAGGACTGGCCTGCTCAGGCAGAGTGGGATCTCATGGTTAGAGGAGGCCTCAGGCAAAGAAACGCAGGTGGTGGCAGTTGAAAGTTGGCTGGAGTGTTTAAGGGGAGGGGACATGGGTGGAGCAGGGGCGGTGTCGAGGAAGTATCCCGGGCATCCATCTGTCACTTCACACATGATTCTGGACTGTGGTCATCTGTTTCCTGCTCTCCCCTCCAGCTCCTCAGGGCAGGTCTCCTTTGTCACAACACAGGGTGCATAGATACACGGAATGGATGAATCTAGATTCTCAGACTACTACCCTCTGAGGGCAGAGAGAGGCCTTTGGGTCAGTTTGGTCCACCTTCCATATGATGTGAGAGTCCTTTCCTCACCTTCCAGCGGCAGCCTTTCTACCACCCCTCCGGGTAGGCTCAGCACTGCTGGGCACAGCCTGTCCCATCACGTGACAGTTCTGATTGTGAGAAGGGACTTCATCACCATCACTGTGTCCACTGATTCCGTGTCCAGGCTTTGTCCCTACGCCGGGTGACAGAACCTAGGCCAGCTCTTGGGACAAGTCCTCAGCATCCTCCAGGGACTCGTGGCTTGTGGAAGACTCCCTCGGAAGCCACACCTCTTGTGCTGTACCCGAATGACACAATGATCTGTGTCCAGCTGCCTCCTTGCTGAGGGTGGGAAATAGATTTTTTTCTGCATAAACAAGTAGCTCAAAGACCCAAGGAGAGGGAATTTGATCTGGGGTGAATGCCTTAGTTTTGCAATTCTCCTATGAATCTGTGGGCCAGCGCTGGCTGGGTCTGCAGCTTCTTCTGGAAGGAACAGGCCTGTGAAATCCTGGGTTGTGCCAAACGTCCTATCAGGGGATTCTTCTTTTGGCTATAAGGGGTGGGGACCAAGCAAAAAAGTGGTTGTGTAACCCCGGGTGCTGACCGCAGCTGTAACAAAGGCAAAAGCACTTGGTGGAGGCCAAGTTTGCCTTCAGAGGCCCACGTGCCCTGTGCCCCCTCCCCTCCTCCTGCTCCCAGAGCAGCCCCATCCATCCCCTCACCCAGCAAACCAACCTCAGAAGCTCACTCATGGTTCCATGAAACAGCAGAGACTCACAGCACCCCCACCGCTGGCCAGGCGATGGACACATGGAGGCCCAGATGCAGTTTCTATCACCTCGGGATTCTAGCTCTCCGGAGCTTTGGGACATGCCCACTTGTTGGTGGGGAAGAATCAGAACTAGGAACCAGACACTTGGGTTAAAGTCTCATCTTGGTAGATTTTTTTTTTTATTTGAGAGAGAGAGAGAGAGAGAGAGAGAGAGGATGTGCATGGGTGCATAAGTTGGGGTGGGGGCAGAGGCAAAGGGAGAGGGAGACTCCCCGATGCAGGGCTCCATCCCAGGACCCTGAGATGGTGGCCTGAGCTGAAGGCAGACGCTAAGCCCACCAAGCCACCCAGGTGCCCCTCTCTTGGTCAATCTTGGGCAGACCACTGTCTCAGTCAGTTCAGGCCGCCGTAACAAATATCACTGGGCGCTTCCACCACGCACGTTCATTCTGCAGTTCTGGAGGCTGGGAGCCTGAGGTCAGGGTGCCAGCAGGGCTGGCCTCCTCCACTGCCTCACTGGTGGCTTGCAGATGGCTGCCCTCTTGCTCTCTCTGTGTTGAAGGCCCGGGGCCTGTGTCTCCTAATCTCTTTGTGTGAGGACACGGGTCGGATTGGATTAGGGCCCTCCCCGAAGGCCTCGTTTTAGCTTCATTACTCCTTTAAAGTCCTATCTCCAAATATAGTCACGTTCTGAGGACGGGGTTAGAGCTTCAGCATATGAAGTTGAGGGGCTTGGTCACACGACAGCCTGTAACAACCACCCAACCGCTCTGCCCCCCAAATTTCTCATCTGTCACCCGGCCGGAAGGCTGCTGTGGAGCTCAGATCAGGCAACGTGCACAAAGCCCAGAACGGCCACACCGGTGTGAAGGGTTGCTAACAGGGGGCCCCCAGGCAGAGGGCTACTGGGGCATCTCAGGAAGCTGTGGCAGTAGAGGAGGTGTTCGGGGGCACGTGACTATCTCAGAAGACAGATGAGCTCCCCTTTCCCTTCTGTCCTGGGGCGGATGGTCAAGAAGAGCCAGGACATAGGACTGGGGGCCTGGCTTGACTGCTGTGATTTATCATCATTCCCTGCTGCAGAGGAGGTGTGGGCGGCCGGGACCACACCAGGGTGGGGGCTGGGGGGACAGGTGGCCTGGACTCACTTTCCCTGCCCGTCCAGGTCACCCTGCCTGCGTTCCAGGACTACTTGCCAGCCCTCAGTTTCCTCATTTGTGTCGTGGGCAAGGACAGGATTTAACCTAGAGGATTTCTGAGTTGTGCAAGCCTGGTGCTGACCGCAGCCTGTAACAAAGGCAAAACCGCGGGCCAGGAGCCAGCTTCGCTTTCAGGGGCCAGGCCTGGCTGGCTGCTCTCTGGTGTTATGACCGTGACTCTAGATTCTTGGATCCTCTAAGGGCCTGTGACCAAGGTCTAGTCCTGCCTACTTGGAACAGCCTGAGCCCTGACCCTGGTCACGGCCTGAGTACAGACCCTGGTTATAGGCTGAATCCTGACCCCGGTCGTAGGCTGCGCCCTGGCCCTGGTCACAGACTGGAGGACAGATGGCATAGTGCATGCCGCTTCCATGACAGGAATCACACCTAAAATTTGGAGTGCTATGTGGATCCTCTTCTCCTCAGCACTTCGTCTCCCATTAAAGGAGCTGATTTATTTAGCATTTCAGGTTGGGCCCTCATCAGAAAAAAAGTTAACCCCCACCCTCCCCGCCCCACTGTGTTTTGTCTGAAGGCTGGGGGGCCGGGGGGCAAGGGGAGCCCATCGTCCCCTGCCTTGCTTCCTTTGGGCACCGCAGGGGCAAGGCAGGGTAGGAGCATAGAAGCATCGAGAGATCTGTCGCTCCGCTCCAAAGAGTTTGTCCCAAGCTCCAGAGCCCTCAGGTAGCTGGAATTTATGGTGTCAGCCCCACCCCATGTCATTAATAAAGGAAAATTAGCCCTCTCTGGGTGAGGACATTTTTCACTGGAGTCTGAGGGCTGTAATGAGGCGCTATCAAAGCCCCAACGTGCCGTATGAATTTTATATGCCCTGTTTCCTACAAGTTCTGAACAGCTCGGCCGATTTATAAGGTAATGATTTTTCCATCCATAATTTCTTTCGTATGATTTTTGTAATGTAGACATTTCCCCCTCCTGGCTGGGCTGTGCACAGCGTGGTCGAGTAGATTAGGGCAAGGCAGGGAGGGAGAACTTTCTTCTGGAGCCCGGGCCAGTGTGCATGGGCCCACCTAGCGCCTCAGTGGGAGGGAGGGAACTCTGAATTCTGTTCCACATTGGGTGCTGACTCCCAGCAGCCACTTCAGGCAAGTGATTTCCTCCTTCTGGGCCTTCATTTCCCTACCTTTCCAGTGAGAGAGCACTGTATAGATCAATCTACAGGATAATGTCAAGAATGGTTCCGTTCTGGGGGATCCCTGAGTGGCTCGGGGGTTTAGCACCACCTTCGGCCCAGGGCGTGATCCTGGAGACCTGGGATCGAGTCCCACGTCGGGCTCCCTGCATGGAGCCTGCTTCTCCCTCTGCCTGTGTCTCTGCCTCTCTCTCTGTGTCTCTCATGAATGAATAAATAACATCTTAAATAACAACAAAAAAAGAATGGTTCTGTTCACTGCAACCCCACACTTGTTTTGGGTGCTGTGCCAGGTGTTGCAGGCATGAGGCTGAATTATCTAAGAGGAGCTGGATGAAAGAGTTTGCATGTTTTGAGAATACAGAAGCGACTGGTCCTTTTGGAGGGTTGCAGGGAAGGCTTCAAGGGGGAGGTGCTTACTGTGAAGGAGAAACCATTTTGCCTGGCCAGGAAGGACCCATTGCAGAGTTTGTCAGTTGAGGTGCTGTCCCCCTCAACCCCATCTGGGGCCTTGGCAGTGGGCCCAGCTTCCCCGAGTGCAAGACCACCTTCAAGTTCCCCTAAGACATTCCGGACAAGCTGGCTCCAGGAAAAGCCCTTTCCTTTCTCCCTTCCAAGGCCAACGCCTCCTCTCCAGATGCTCCAGTGGGGCGGGGGTGGGAGCAGCAACACCTGGGAGGGGCCCCTGCACGCCCATAAATCTGCCCCTCTGCATCCTTTGATGTGGACACTCCTATCTTCCGAGGATCACTGCCCAGGAGGTAGCTATTGAACCGAGGGTCAGAGGGCACCCAGCCCTCATTTTTGAGTGAGCGTGTGCTTTAACCTCACCTGGCCTGCATTATGTTAAGCCGGAATGTCTTACAAGATGTGCCTCACTCCTGGTCTAGGCAGGCACGGCAGGCCCGCATGGCCAACCATGCTCCATGGAGCTGCTCGGCAATGGTTCAAACTGCTGAAAACCCGGTGAGTCCCACAGACGCCCAGCCTGGATGACTGGGTGCACCCCCACTAGGATTCTTCTCGTTTGTTCCCTGAATTGACCAGATGTACAGGTGCCCCTGAGACCCGGCCTCCCTAAGCCAGGGGCCCCACTCCCTGCCTCGCTCATCCCCGCCCCCCCCACCACTTCAGAGGGAGGGGCCGTTACCAGTTCTTTTCCCAGGAGCGGAGACCGGAGACCGAGGCCAGAGCATTTGCATGCCCTGCTGTGGGCATGCAGCAGATTGCGAAGCAGGATGGGGAGCTCGGGCTTTGTGATTCCTATGCGGGCGCAGGTCCTTTCTGCCAGGGCAGTGCCTTCTCATGGCCCAGGTGCAGGCCGAGGCCCCCTCCCGTACAAACTGGACTCCCGGCAGTCGGGCAAGTGTCAGCAAACCCAGGGGAGAGCAGGATGGAAATGATGATGTGTCAGCCCTTGGCATGCCTCTCTCCCACTTCTCAGAAGTTGGTACGTTTGCCTTGGAAAGAAAAGCCACTTCAACTTTCCTGTAATAAAGTTTTCTAATTAACTGGAGGGGGAAGCACGTTGGATGTATGAACCACATCTTAGCTGTATGTTGGTTCTTTTTTTTTTTTTTTTTAAGCCCCTGCATCAAGAGGCTTTAGGAGTCTTTGCACAACAGCTGTTAAAGTATTGCCAGAAAACCAGACATGGGAACGTTCGCAGTGCCTGGTCAGTCACCCAGACCCCCTTTGCAAATGCGTGAAGACGGTGCACCCCCTCCATCCCTGACGTGCCCAGTATGCAGGTCGGCCTCGGAGAAAGGAGGCCCACTGTGTGAGTCTGGGAGGATGATCAGCCTCCATAAGCACCTGCTATGTGTCGAGCATTATTCTGGGGACTTCATGTTCAATAAAACATGTTCATTTCCCTGGTTTAATGAAGGCTAAATACACTGGGAGGAAATTATTCAGATTATAAAAATATATTCTTCGCTACAAAAAAAAAAGAAACAATTTCTCAGCAGCCACACCACCTCAGGCCATCTACTCATACTTTATATCCTAAACCCCTAAAGACAGACTTTAAACACTCACTCAGACAGTGAATTTGCTGCGTGTCCTCCTGGAGAAGGCTGGTACCTTGTTATTCGTATTATTATTATTATTACTAATTCCCAATGCTGTTAGTAGCAGGCGCTGGAGTCAGACTGCCTTGGTCCTGTCCCAGCTCCACCATTTACTAGCTGGGTGATCCTGGGCAAATTGCTTTACCTCTCTGCGCCTTAGCCTCCCAACAGGAAAGAGGAGAAGAATAGTGCCTATATTGTAAATCGCTTAGCAGAGATCATGCCTATAAAGCGCTTAACCCAGTGCCAGACGCTCGGTAAGAACAGAACAATTGGTCACTGTTGCTATTGGGATACTAATATTAAAGAAGACGAAGTTGTGGCTTAGGGAAGTAAAATAAGTGAGGGTAAGGCTATGCCAGAGACCAAAATCTTAACGGAGATGCCGGACTGCCATCCGTCACTGGTGCGCCGGCGGACTGGGCCCGGTCTCTGACCCGCAGCAGAAACGCCATCGCGGTGGGAAGGGGAGCCTTCAGGAGGGAGGAAGGGGCGGCCGGGGCTCTGGAACACAGGGGCAGAGCTGGTCACCAGCACGCACCTGGTCAGTGTCTGGAGATGGATGCATGGGGACAAAGCTGCGGAGCAGGTGCCTCTGGCCATCCCATAGGGTGCCAGCTGTTGGTGACTAGTGCAAGGGTCTCCTGCCCCCCGGGGCGGAGGTGGGGGAGAGATTGGACCAAGTGCTCCTCCAGCTTGCTCAAAGAGCTGGAATTCTTGCATTCTATAGTCTCAGCCACCTGGGGGTCTTCCATTCTGTGTTCGAGGCAAGGGGTCTACGCTTCTGCGAGGGCCCCAGCTCAGAACACATTCAAGCCCCTGGGCCTTTGCTCATGCTGCTTCCACCACCTGGAATTCCTTGGTCCCCGGGGCCTGCCTGTTGAAATCTTATCCTTGTAGGCCTTGCAGGCACAGATGTTCCAGAATCCGTCATGCCCTCCTCGAGGTTCACACTGCATTGGGGTTCAGCCTCTCGGGAGGTACTCAGTTCATCCTGCCGCGGCGTCGGGGCAGACTTTCGGCCCGTCTTTTCCATCTTCTCTGTCCGCCTGGAGGACGGGGACAAACCTCGGCTCACCTGGGTTCTAGGCGCTCAGCACCCGGCCAGGCCCCGCGGATGTTTGTGATGCAGATTTGAGTTGGAAGCTTGGGCGTGGGAGAGACACATAGCGATGATGTGCGCAGAGGACACAAAAGATGGATTTCTCCCACCTCCTGCCCAGCCACCGCCAGCCCTGGACTGGTCCCAAGTCCTGTGGCCCTTGTCTAGGGAAAGAGCCACCCTCCCGCCCCAGCACTGGGCGGCCGTGGGCCCGCACAACTCCTGTGGGCTCGGGAGAAAGAGGCCCATTCAAAGGGCGGCCTATAAAACCTCTTAGCTCGCACTCAGAGGCTTAGATCACCCTTAAAAGTGTGGTCAGCACGGTGTTATTGCTCTGCAGCTGCAGGGGACGGGGACATGATTTACCTGCGTCATTAACTGCTCGCTGCACCCAAACTCTAAGCAAACACAGTGCACTTGGCTAAAATTACCTGCTTCCGAGCTCCCGCTTTTCCTCGAGGGGTTCAAAGGCATTCCAGGAGTGAGGGCTGAGGTCGGCCCCTCTCAGGGCTTTCTTCCACAGCCTATGGGCCTGGGGCTGGGAGCCCATCAGGGAGAGTCAACGACTCTGGCCATTCCATTTCCAGAAAGACCCATTCTGAGTTAGCACCTTGGGGAGGGCAGGGCGGTAAGCGATCCTGTGCTGGGTTCCCTCTGCTTTTCAGGTCCTGCACGCACCTAATCTCTCTTCTCCTGTGAGGCCTCATCTCATTTTCAGCAGCTTCTGATGGAGCTGGTCATTTCTTCTCCTCGAGAAAATGTTTACTAGAATTGCAGGCCCCGCTCTGGCCACTCCGTCGCTGCAGCCCTGCTGGCTCCCCCTCGTGTCCCTGACGCCCAAGCACCAAGAGCCGTGGGGACTCCATCCTCAAAGCTCTCCCGCCTCCCTCCTCACAGCCCATTTTCAGTCATGTCCCGATGTCTGTGTCCACGCTGGACTTCCCTCCTGACATCTCCATCTGCTTGTCTAGCAGGCGCCTCAATGTTAGCAAACTCAAAGCCAGACCCGAGTCTTCCCTACCCCTGAACTTGCTCCTCCCACGTTCTTCTCAGACTCAGGAGATGGAGCCTGTATCTGACAGGTGCTCAGGCCCTAGCAACTCTCCTCGTTCCCGGCTCCTTTTTCCCCTCATACCCCACATCCGCTGGTCAGCACATCCTACTGGCTCTACCTCCACAGTGGATCCAGAGCATCACCATCTCTCCTCCACCTCCCTGGCCCCAAAGCCACGGCCATGCCCCACCATCCCCGCAGGCGCCTCACTCCCGGGCTCCCTCCCCCTGCCTCTGTCCCTTTGCGAGCTGTTCTCCACGCAGCAATCATTCAGCTTCCCAACAGCCCTCACTCTGAGGAAAAGCCAATGTCCTCATGATGGCCTGAGATTGTCCGTGGATCGTTCTGCATCCCCACCCTGTTACCCCTGGCTGCCAGCAGCCACACCGGCCTCCGTGCTGTTCCTCAGCCATGCCACCATGCTCCTCCCTCAGGTTGGAGACTGCGTCTCCAGTGCTCTCCAGGAATCCCCCATGGCTGCTCTCCAGCCACCTTCAGATCTACACTCAAACGTCCCCTTCTCAGTGAAGCCTTCCCCAAGTAAAATAACACACACCCCCCCACACACCCTCGGATCTCCCTTACCCTGCCTCGTGTCTCTCCATAGCAGTATCACCACCCAGCATGCAAATATGTTTACTTGTCAAGTCCTGTCTCTTCCGCTGGAACATCATCTCAACATGTCAGAGGGTTTGTTTTGTTCACTGCTGTATCCGTGGAATCTAAAACAATTTCTGAATGTAGTAGACACGTTCAGATGAGTGAATCATCCAGTTAACCATTTAGGAAGGGCTGCAGAGGAAGAAAATGAAGCTCAGAGGAGCAAACCAGTTGCCCAGGTTTGCACGGCTAGCGTCTGGCCATGGTCGGGGCTCAAGCCAACTCTGGTTGCCATGTCCTGTCACAGAATGTGCTTTTTCTTTCCTGGAGTTGGGTCTTCCAAACCATGTCACTTGGCAGCTTTACCAAGGCCTGGTGCTGAGGGAGGAAGGGAGGACATCGGTAGGGGCAGTCCTCTCCCTCCGGGGGGTCACAGCCCCAGTGGGGGGCCAGCCAGAGTGAGAAACCGAAGCAGGAGGCCGGGAGATGCCCTGGGAGGGTGGGTCCTACAGCCCGGGGATGTGTGATACCTGAGACAGAGCTTCTGACAGGTGAGCCAGACTATGACCCCGAGCCCGCCGGTCGGGGTAACCAGGACTCCTGCTTTTCATCCCAGTGTGCCCAAAGCTTTCATTTCCCATATGAGGCTGGAAGGGAAGAGACTTGGGAAGGGAACCCAGATCAGAAAGCTGCATTGCGCCAGGCACTTTCTACAAACTTTTTGTTTACATTTTCACGACAACCCACTTTGTTATCAAGATCACAGGGCAGAAAAGAAAGTGGGGTAGGCCCTGCAGGATCCGTCCAGGAAGCCCAGCTCAGGTCGGGGCTGTGGCTCTGAGGAACCTTTCCATCTGCTCAGCCCTCCCCAGGCTGAGGTGGGTGCCCCCCGTCCCTCTGGGCTGCGGACTCCCTGAGACAGGCGCAGCCGCCCTCCATCCCCACGTGGCACGTCTCAGGGAGCCTGGCAAGCAGGAGGCAATCCGTGCTACTGAGTGAGGGGGAATGAATGAGTGCGTGGGGACTCAGTGGTTGGTGTGGCTCGTGCAGCGTTGCCCGCCTGTGGGTGACCGTACCGGGACTCGGCCTCTGACCTGCGCACTCCCGTAGCGTCCTGTCACCCAGGGGTCCTGTCCCGTTGCTCCAGCATCTGGCTTGCACATGTCGTGCTGAGCCTGCCTTAGGAGATGAGACGCGTACAGCGGACCGCTGTGGGCACCAGCAGGAGAGCCCTCTGAGCCCGCCTGTCAAAACCAGTGCAGTCCTTCTGCTGTCACGCGGCTCTGGCAGCCCAGGGTTAGGCCTCGGAAGGCTTTCTGGACTTGGGAAGATGCGACTGGGAGGTGGTCCATAACCACAGAGCCAGGGGAAGATCCCCATCCCTACAGTGGAACACTGGTTTTTTTCTCTGCTTCCTAATCGTGGAGAAATGTCATCAGGCCCCAAGTGGCTTCCTCCTCGCTGGGCCCCGATTCAGGCAGAAGCACAGGACTGCCAACAGGGAGTTTGGAGCTCGTAACTCAACTGTGGGCAGGGCCTGGGGGGCCTGATTCCAATTAAAGATGTCAAATGTATTTATGGATTATGCAATCAACAGGTATGCAAGCAGCCTCGATGGCCGACCAGGCCACCCTGGAGATAGGCCTGTAATTAATTAATCCCAGTGGGCCTGCCAAATTCTGTTTCAAACATGAGTGCTCCGGGGGATATTGGGGACCAAGTCTGGGGCCTGCTTTAGACCCTGCTTTGCTTCAGGGAGGGCCGAGAAGCCGGGCTATAAGGTCTGTCTGAACAGAGACTTGGGGGATCTGGGTTTGAATCACGGCTCTACCACTTACTGGCTTGACTGGTGTGACCTCAAACGTGTTATTGAAGCTCTCAGAGCCTGGCCTCTGCTTCCGAAAAGCCCTGGTGTGGGCAGCGTGCTTCACCTTCTCATTCCCGACCTTGTTGTTCCCATAGATGGACGGACAAAGCAGCCACTCCTCGCAAGGAATAACTGCTATGGAAAGCGCATGCCCATCCTAAACATTTCTGAGCCTCACTTTACGCCTCTGTGAAGTGGACTTGCCACCCTGCCCTCTGGTCCCTCTCTGGTCCTTTGAGCTCTTACCAGCTGACAGAGATTCAAACAAGATTCTCAGCAGCCTTGGGCTCTGGCCTGGTCCTCAGTTGTACCCCAGGGCCCAGAACTGAATTTAAGGAGGTAAATCCCTCCAGGAACTCACAGTCCAAGGGGTGGGTTGGATGCCTGCACCCACCAGGATTTGTAGGAACAGGGGTGGCAGTGACGCCACAAGCTGGGCCAGACGCGGAGCTGCCCGCTGCCCACGGTCGGCTCAGCTCCCTCACCTCGACCAGGTGGACAGGGCCTCGCCCTTGCAGCTCGCAGTCTCAGAGAGGTCAGTGGTGCAGCAGGTGGTGAACACACGGTCCTCCGCCTCTGGTCCATACCGTGTTGCACCGCCGGCCATCATGGTCCTTGGGGTGGGGCCACTGCCAGCGTTGCCGGGTCACCACACACTCCACCTGGGCGCTGGGCCTGCTCCAGAGCTGTTGGGTCTGAACTCCTTAGTTCTTCTCTCTTCCCTTCCCCTCTGAGGTGTGTTTGCATTTGATCAAATTCCCCCAGCTGCAGGCTGGATGGTAAGGATCTGGAGAGCAGGTGATAGGCCAGGCCAGGTAGAGAGCAGTGAGGCCCCGAGGCAGGTGGTGTGAGCTCGGGGCAGAGAGGGCCATGGCACCTGGTGCTGTATGAGAGGCCTGCTCGGGGAGACTGGTGAGGTTGAGTGTGTGCACATGTGTGCATGTATATATGTGAATATGTTGGTATGCACACACATGAGTGTGTGTGCATGTGTGCATGCGTGAGCGTGTGGTGGGCAACAAGGTGGCAGAACCAAAGGGGAAGCTGGACTCCCTGCACACGAAGTCGGGGATGGTCCAGAGGAAGCTGACCCCGTGTGTCCCCTACTGCTCCACCCCTTAGATGCCAGTCCTGGCCCTACTCTCTCATTCTGTGACATGGCCCTCAGTCATGGCTGTGACACAGAGCCCACCCTTGAGGCAGAGAGCTCTTCTTAGAGAATGCGGTCTGTGCTGGGGTCGTGGCCTCTTGGGCAGCACCAATTACCTTGTGTAGCATGTCCTGTCATGAGAATGCTTTGTATTCATGATCTGACTTAACTCCACTCTTTGGGCCCGAAGCTCAGAATGGCCTACTCACCGTGGAGGGCAAATGCTGGCCAGCATCCTCCACCCCCCACAGGAGACAGTACTGGGGGCTGATGGAACCTGCCAAGCCCTAGGCCAAGTGCAGCTCTAGCCCCTGGTCTGCTACCCTGTTTCCTTTTGGGAGTACTTGGGGTTCAGTCTTTAAAAAAAAAAAAAGAAGATTTTATTTATTCATGAGAGACACAGAGAGATAGGCAGAGACACAGGCAGAGGGAGAAGCAGGATCCCTGCTGAGAGCCTGACATAGGACTCAATCCTGGGATCACAACCTGAGCCGAAAACAGATGCTCAACCACTGAGTCCCCCAGGTGCCCCTTAGGGGTTGGTCTTGACCCTCTGCTGGAGGCACCTATTCCCCTGTCTCCTGCCCACTCCCGGGGTTGGGGCCCTGTCACACTGGATCTGCTGCATGGCCGTCCATTAGGCACTTGTCCTCCCAGGCCCTGTTCCCACCCGGTCGCTCCAGCTGACAGCCATGTTCCTGCCAGCGCCAGTGGCTCCCCGTCTACCCTGCACCTCTTTAATAGTGCCACCAAGGGTACTTCTTCTTCCCCAGGGTATGGCTTGGGGGTGACTGTCTAAACCTGTCAGCTATAACTACCCCTGAATTTCTAAAGCTTTGCTCCACAGCCCTGTGTTAGTGAGCAGGACACGGGAGATCCAGAGATGTGAATGAAATCCCCACGGACGCCCGGTGAGCGATAGGCACTCAGCAACTCAGAGAGCCAGCAAGAACCCCCGAGATGACTTGCAGCCCATTGCTTAGACCCCTCCAGAGATAGGATGCTCACCCTCTTCTTGGAGAGCCCATCCCCATGCTGGATGCTTCCCACAGAGGTCTCAGCCTTCCTCACACATGCCCTATCATCCAAGGAAGACAATTGACACTCTCTCTTGCTAGAACGTCTCCAGGGCCCTGGGTGAATGACTTCTAGGAAGGTTGCCCTGGCTCCAGAGCCAGCCAAGGACGTCTGCTAAGTGAAGCCGGTGTCCTCGGCAGGGTGTCCTAGGCAGGAAAGGGAGGATGATGCCAAGTCTGATGGCAAACAAATTGCACCCCCTCCTCTCTCACGCTGCTTTCTCCTGGTATTGCTTTCATTGAAGCTGATTGTTTTCCTGAAATCCAGCCCCAAATTGTGAATTAGCCCTAAGTTAAACAAGGGCTGGGGCTCTGCTGCCCTCGTGGGCATATGTCCCACCTTGAGAGCCCAAGTGGGTTCTAGTTAAGGGCGTGACATCTCCCCTTAGACTGCTTAGATGCCAGTCTTGGCCCTACTCTCTCATTCTGTGACTTGAGCACTTTACTTAATCTCTCCGTGCCTCAGTTTCCTCATGGGATCAAGTAGGGGCCATAATAGTATCTGATTCACAGTAAGCAATGTGATTCCTACTTCCCTGCTCACTGGCTGAAAGTATGAGTCTTAGGCAGTAATAATCCTCTGGATTGTTTTCACTCATCACTCAGACTTTTCAGAAGGACTCTCAAGCCATGGGAGGTGTGTTCCCCAGAAGCCCAGTTAGCTTCTCTCCAGGCCCTGCAGAGGCCTGAGGGTCCAGGTGATACAGTCCACCAGGAGGTGAGTCCAAGGCTCTGGGCTTGGCTTCAGTTGCAAGGAGGCCTTGTGGGGGTCAATTTGTGCAAGAGCAGTGACAGAGGAGGAAGACACCATGGCCCAGGCAGCACAGGGGACGTTGGGAGTGGAGACTGTCAGGAAGGTTGGCTGTGAAGGAGAAGTGGGTGGTGCAGGGCTGAAGGAGGCTGCGGTGGTCCCTTTAAGAGATTTTAAATGAGCCTAGTCACCCTTGCATCCCAAACATCTTTCATGGCCAAGAACCCATTCTTAGCAAGATGTCCTAATGTGGGAAAAACGCAAACCAGCCCCGTCTTGGTGCTGAGGTTATGACATTTCCTGCTAAGGAGTCTACTGTACTGTTAGGCCTGACCATGGACTCCCAGAGCACAGCAGGGGACAGAGATGGATCCCACCAGCGACTTTCTAATTCCAGCCCTGGCCTTCTGAGCCCCAGGCCTCTCCCCTGTGGTGTGAACTTTCACAAGATCTTAGACTTCCACGTGGATGATAAAAGAGATAGCAGACTTCAGTTTAACAAACACTCCATCTAGTGGACAGCTACTCTATACTAGGCCCCAGGGACCCAGAGATGATTAACGGGGCATCCCTACCCTTGCGTTGCTCCCAGTTCAGAATAATCACCAACATTTATTGGATACTTACTATATGCCAGGCCCTCTGCTGGATAGGGACAATATATATGACCCCATTTAATTCCATACAGACTGTTTCTTTTCCCACTGTACAGAAGGAGAAACTGAAGCTCTGAGAAGTTGGATAACTTGTCCAAAGTCACACACATAAAAAGGCTGAGGAGCAAGATTCACAACCAGGCTTCCAGTGTGGCCCCTGTTTCCTTCAACATGCACAGTACATAAATGTCCTTATAGGGGATATGGATAAACCTGTGGGCTAATTACAGCCATTTGACTGATGGGGACACTAAGACACAGAGGGGAAGTAGCTTGCCCAAGGTCATCTAGGAATGAAATGATAGCTCTGTCATGTGAACCCAGGTCTGACAGTACTTGCATTTTGAGTTATTTATCTCTGTGATTTCCCTGGGGAGTATAATTAACATCTTAATCTGTAGAACATTGGTTTAATATCAACTTAATTACAATAGCGTATAAAACTTTGTTCCTATATAACTTCTTTCCCTCCTCTCCCTCTGTGCTGCTGTGGTCTTACAAATTATACCCTTAGGTATTACAAAACCCACCAACCAAGAATTATAATTGTTGCCTTATAAAGTTGCCTTTTAAATCAGGTACTTGAGGGATCCCTGGGTGGCTCAGTGGTTTAGCGCCTGCCTTTGGCCCAGGGCATGGTCCTGGAGTCCCAGGATCAAGTCCCACATCAGGCTCCCTGCATGGAGCCTGCTTCTCCCTCTGACTGTGTCTCTGCCTCTCTCTTTCTCTCTTTGTGTGTGTGTGTGTCTCTCATGAATAAATAAATAAAATCTTTAAAAAAAATTAAATCAGGTACTTGAAAAAAAGAGCTGCAAACAAAAAACATTTATACTGTCTTTTATATTTACCTATAAAGTTACCTTTACTGTTCCTCTTGATTTCTTCATGTGGATTCAAGTCACTGTCCAGTATCCTTTCAGGTCAGCCTGAAAGACTGCCTTAGTGATTCTTGTGGGAAGGTCTGCTGGCAACAAATACTCTTAGTTTTTGTTTATATGAGAATGGCTTAATTTCTTCATTTCTTGTGGGATAGTTTTGCTGGATATAGAATTCTTCATTGACGTTCTTTTCTTTCAGTACAGTGATATGTCAGCCAACTGCCTTCTGGCTTCCATGGTGCAGGCTGATGAGAAATCAGCTATTAATCTTATTCAGAAATATGAGTCATTTCTCACTGCCTTTAAGGCTCTCTCTTTATCTTTGGCTTTCAGCAGTTTGATTAGGATATGTCTCTGTGTGAATCGTTTTGAGTTGATCCTACTTAGAATTCATTGAGCTTCTTGGATGTGTAGATTAATGCTTTTCATCAAATTTGAGGAGTTTTCAGCTATTCCATTGTTAATATCTTTTCTGCCTCTTTCTCTGTCTCCTCTCCATCTGGAACTCCCATTGTGAATATGTTGATATACTTGATGGTGTCCACAGGTCTCTGTTCATATGTCTTTATTCTTCTTTCTGTTCCTAATACCATCTAATGTCAGTTCACCTATCCCCAAGTTTGCAAATGCTTTCTTCCTGCTCAGATCTATTCTTGAGCATTTCTGGTGAATTTTTCACTTTATTTATTGTATTTTTCAACTATACAAGATGTGATTGTTTCTTTTTTTAAATAATTTCAGTCTCTTTATTGATAGTCTGTATTTAATGAGACGTCACTCCCACACTTTAGTTCTTTGGTCCTCATCTTTTTAATTCTTTCAACATATTTAAAATATCTGATTTAAAGTCTTTGTCTAGTAAGTACAACTTCCAGACTTCCTCAGAGACACTTTCTACTGATTGCTTTTTTCCCTGTTTGTAGGTCATAGTTTGTTTCTATGCATGTCTTATAATTTTTTGTTGGAAACTAAGCATTTAAAATAATATAATATGACAACTCTGGAAATTGATTCTCCTGCCTCTTCAGGTTAAGTTGTTGCTATTTGTTGATATTACTATTTGCTTAGTGACTTTTCTACACCAACTCTGTAAAGTACATATTCTTTGTCATGTGTGGCCACTGAAAATTCTGCTCAGTTAGCTTAATGTTCAGCTAATGAGCAAGATCTTGTTTGCCTCAACTTGTATACACTATCCCAGACTGCTTTGATAGTAAACTATTGCCTCTGACTGTTTTCAACAAACACACCAAGGACAAGTCTCTTAGCACTAGGTGAGTACCAAAGACAGATCAAATATAGACAGATAACACTGACAGTGGGATTTTCCAGGGAATCACCAGGCAGGTCATAGGGTAACTGTTCTCTAGAAATAAGGCTCTAATGGAGCTCTGACATGGTTTTGTACCCTCCAGGGGCTGCTGGGCTACTGATTTTCACTGTGATTATAGGCGTTGCTTTTCATAGCTGCTATGGTGAAGTGTAGAGTATGGGAATAGGACAAGTTAAGATGCCACAAAATTTTCTACTTTTACTGAGATTCAGTTGTTTTTATTGAATAAATGCTCCCTGGATTGCTGCAAGCCTTTGATTAACTTCCAGAGTTCTGAAGAAAGTTTATTCTAACTAGTTTTTCCAGTGTCCTTATTGCTTTTATGGAAAAGAGAATTTTTGGGAGGTCCTTACTTCACCAAATGGTTTAATGATATCCATGTCCTTGCACTTTTGCCTGGAGGCAGGATACATAGGCACGAAGGGCAAAGTTGGGTGTAGGACACAACACAGAAGGCAATTTGCTGATGGTTTACTACGTGCCAGAGGCCTGGTTATGATAATAAGGGTCATAGGAATCCCCAGGAGAGACAATCAAGGTACATGGAGTTATAGGTAAATGTTACCGGAGAAGGTGAAACCCTGGATTGCCAGGACTGGCAAGAGGGAAGGTACATTCACTCAACCTGGCACCTTCTGTCGCTTGACAGTCTCTTATGCGAGTACTCAGTCATTCACTGGCCAGGCCTCTGACTAGGATCTTTTTTTAATCTGAACTAACCAAATGCCACTGCTCCATCTGGGAGATTTGTTTTTAGTTTTAAAATTTCAGCCTCTCTCCCAGGCTGTACCTTTTGACTTACTCAGCCAGGTAGGACCTGAGCCTTTATCTTGAAACCTAGCACCATCTTCTCCTCATTCGTGATGTGTCCTTTCCCCTGCTGATCAGAGCTTAGGACCAGGTAAATCTAGTCTCATATCAGGACTCCCCATGTCAGAACCTCTCTGCCACCATCTCCCACAGCACCTGGAATTCCACCATCATCACTAAATTGTTGCCTTGTCCAGTCATCTGTATTTAATAAATTCTGATTTCCTGAAATACAAGTTCCAAGGGGTTACTAGCCTGGAAGTCACACCTGGTGGATTTGCCACTTACCATATGTATGCCCTAAGAATATGAGTTATATGGTCCTAATTTTTAGACCTGTAAAATAAGGGGGAAGGTCTGTAAGAAGGCTTTGAAACTTGGGAGTCCAGGACTGTGACAGCTGGGTGGGGTGGTTCCTTCAAGGAGTCACAAAGTCTTCCCAGCAATTCAGAGCAGAGTTAGATGGCCCCCTGGGCTCCCAGGAGCTCTAGTGCCTCCCTCTGTCCCCTACCTACAAATATCCACACAAGGTGCCTGTCTGAAGCTGGGTCTCCCCAGCCACGTTGGATATAACAAGAGCGAGAACTTCCCAGATTCATCTCTACGTCCCCAGCAGTCAGACCCAGGACCTATATATAGCAGGTGCTCTAGCAATGTTGGTCTCCACTATAAAGTTCTTGGGACTTGCTACAGTTTCCTGATAGTCTCACCACAACCTGTTAACACGCAGGCTTAACGTAAGTGCAGAAGACGTTGAAAGGGAGAGAGAGAAGGAAGGCTTTATGGCCCTTTAAAGTTTACAAATGTTTTCACCTCTTCATCATTCACCAACAAATATTTCTTTTTTCTTTTTTTTTTTTTTTAACCAACAAATATTTCTTAAACGCTGTGCCTATAAAATCATCCCACCAAAGAGTATCACTCTTGTTATCCCCATTTTGCAAGTTGGGAAACCAAGGCTCAGAATGATGTTGTGCCTCCTCTGTGGTCACAGTAAATGTCAGTCTGACTGGTCCTAAGACCTGGGGCTCCCCATCAGTGCTTCCACCTTCCTCCTCCAGTGAGTCTGACTCACTCCACCCCAGGACAGGCAAACACAAATGATAATAAAACATGAGGGGATCCTTGGGTGGCTCAGTGGTTTAATGCATGCCTTTGGCCCAGGGCGTGATCCTGGGGTCCCAGGATCGAGTCCCACGTCAGGCTCCCTACATGGAGCCTGCTTCTCTCTGCCTGTGTCTCTGCCTCTCTCTCTCTCTCTCTCTCACACACACACACACACACATGAATAAATAAATAAAATCTTTAAAAAAATAAAATAAAATAATAAAACATGAGCTTCAGAGGGCAGAAGTGTTTCACTGTAGCCCAGTGCCTAGAGCAGCACCTGGCACATAGTAGATGTTCCATCAATATTGGTCTAATTGAATGAACGAAGGAGTCTTCTAAAACGCGGGTAAAGGATGAGTGATGACAGCCCCCAAAGAGGCCTGGCATGAGGAGAAAGAGCCACGGGTCTTCAGTACCTCAGTGAGCCAGGCGTGGTGCAGGCTAGTGAGGACTCTATCCTGCTAGCAGCTCCGTGGGGTGGGAACTGTCGCGGGGGCCCCAGGGAAGGAACCGACCTGTCCGGTCCCCTAACCAGGGATGCGATCAGCTAAGGCCTGGAGCTCAGGCCTGTGCAGTGCGGGGGCCAGGTTCTTCCCATCCTCCACCACCCTGACTGTTGAAGTTGGAAATATTCTGAGGGCCGGCTAATCCAGTCTCCTGGATTTATAGAGAGAGGTGAGTGATTGCCCCGCCACGGCAATCCAGCCCCCAAGCTGCCGTTCCTGGCACTCAAAAGTTGCCCAGAGCACACACCCTGTGCAGCTGAAACCCACGGCAAGCTCCTGGGAGCTGACAAACGTCTCCAGAACCCAGAGGTGTGCGCACACACACCCACGAACACACAAAGACGGTCATGCTGCGCCCGCCACAGCCAAGGAGCCCCGGGCTCCTCTGAGTGTATTTTAAATCCATTCTGACTCCCCAGAAAGTCTGTTTTTGTTATTCACGCTGACCTTTTAAACTCCACGCAGTCCTGCATTTTTCCCGGGGCCTCGGTAGGACCTATTAATAATTCCGCTCTCCCACCAAGGCCCTGGGCTACAGCCTTCTCTCTCCTGTGCTGTAAAAGCCGCCCCCCCGCCCAACTGCTGGCGAGTTCGCCCTCCTCTCCAGACACTAGAGGGGGAAACACAGCGCCCACCCCCAGCCGTGGGGAGAGGAGGTCATGCGCACGGCCGCCGCCTGTGCTCTTCCAAGGTGAGGACAGGTGGTCTGGCCCCACCAAGGCCAGCATCGGGGCACTGGATGGCGGGGGGAATGTGGCTGAGTCGGCCCCCTGCCTCCAGCCGCTCTCTCCTCTCTCTGAGCAAACATCTCTGCAAATAAATCTCCTCTTTCTGCCTTTCTCTCTCTCTGCTGGGTTACTGCTTCAATTTCATTAAAGACTCTGGAAACATTCTTCAGGCCCGACCGAGATATATAATACGGAGAACAGAGATTTGCTTCATAACCCACAAACTATTAAAAATATTAGTGTCCCCCAGAGAGTCTCTCTTAAAGATTCCTTCTCCCTCTCTGCCTCCCTCTCCCCCTGGCGCACAGTGCCAACAATAATGCAGGCGGGCTGGTCTGAGCCATTTCCTTGAAAGAAAATAAAGAAGAGATAAGGCCTTGGAGAAACCTCTCTTTGTGCCTGAATAATATCCGTCATCCTATACGTCTAGCTAGAGCTTTGTACTCATCAAAGCCCCTTTCACCACCGTTATCTTGTCTGATCCTCAAAGACACACAAAGTGGGGTCATGTCCTTTATGTTAGGGGGAGAAACTGAGGCCCTAGGGAGGAGAAGAGATTTAGTGTTGAGGCAGAGCTGGGCCTAGAACCCAGCTTCTTCTGGTTCCCAGCCTGGAGGGCTTTCTCATTCCAGTGAGTGTATTAACCTGCTTCATTCCTCAGTAGCAAAGCCCACTCCCCATGTGTAGGAAACCCCTGAGCTTCCTCTGGCCTGACTGCCTACCAAGGATCTAGTACTTGATGTCCCTGTAGGTGAGCTGGCTGTCTTGTGTTTATCTGAGACACATTGAGGGCACCCCCGGCTAGGCTGAGAGCAAGGCCAGGAGTGAATGAGGGTGCCATGCTGCTGCTCTCGGGGAGGTCCCATCCAAGGGCAGGGCGGTGAGACCCCAGGAAGACCAGTCAGAGTGCCCAGAGCACAAGAGGACACTTGGCCAGGTAGGCAACGGCCCCAGGAGTGATGCTCAGCTGTGATTTCTGAGGATGGACAGAAGTTAAGCAAAGGAGATGGAAGAGAGAAGCAAGTTTGAGACCCAGAGGCCAGAGATGTTTTAGAAGAACAGAGACATAACCAGCAGTGATGAAAGATGAACAGGGAGAGGCC
Organism: Canis lupus familiaris; assembly: GCF_011100685.1. Lineage (NCBI taxonomy): Eukaryota > Metazoa > Chordata > Mammalia > Carnivora > Canidae > Canis > Canis lupus. The sequence goes on from NC_049236.1 coordinate 13,011,927, forward strand.
AGAGGCCCTGATGCTCAGTAACGGCTTGGCTTTGTCCCTAAGAACAATGGGGTCTTCAGGGTCGCGTGTCTCCAGGGTGTGTCTCCAGGTGTGTCTCCAGGGTCGCGTGTGAATTCATCCATGGGATAGTCACCGAATACCCATGGGTACTTGTGTTCTGCTTGGGATCTCAGTGTTGATGGAGAATGAAGTGAAGGGGATGGGGACAAGGGGCGGGGGGCGCAGAGAGATGGCCTGAACAGGGGAGTGGGGGCAAAGAGGCGTGGTAGGTTGAGGAGTTGGGAGGTAGGCTCAGGGATCCAGTGCAGGGTGGTGGCCAGGACATGGATTCCAGGCTGACCCCGGGACCAGGGCAGCTGCTCCTGCAGGCGGATTGGGGTTAGGAGCCCTCTGTGACTCCTGAGGAAACCGAGCCCCAGTGGAGTGACATGCTAGCTCCCCTGAGTCACCGTGGCACCGAGCAGAGCCTCAGCTCCCCATCCCTCAGGCAGCAGCTCCTGAGTTCCTCCAGCACCCTCCTCCCTGAGCCCAGCTGGACCCTTCCCCAGGGAGGGCGTGAGTGCGACTTCAGGGCTCCTACGGAAACAACCCAGAGCCTTCTCCAGGCCAAATAGGGGCCTGTGGGCAGCCTCCAAGGTCTGAGAAACCAACACATTCCTTGGGGCTTGCCCTCTGGGATATTTAAAAATAGCTTCTTATAAGAATTTGAAAAGCCAAGGCCAGGCCCTTCCTAATGTCCAAGCATAAGGGACAAGGCTGGCACAGGCTTTCTGTGGGTCACCTTGGACTGGTCACTCCTCGCCAGGCCTCAGAGACCACCCTCCCTGTCCCCGTTAGGCATCAGATGAGAGCACTGTTTTCTGCCCACAGTCCCCATCAGCACTGTTGTCCTGTCAGTAACATGTTGCCTAACAGGTCACACAGGATGCACGCACAAGATAGAGGCAGCCTGCTGTCATCGAGGGACCAGCCCCTTGATTAGAGAAATCAAACAGCCCACTGGTGCTGTTCACGTTTCTGGAGTCCTGAGCTAGTGCTCTAGAGAGTTCCCTGGTGCCTCCTCCATCACGTGCCTCCCGATTCTCAGGGGCCTGAGGCTGGCTTTGGGGAGCCTGCTGGGATGGGAGCTGCTAAAGGGGGCTGGGGAGCCTGGGTGACACCCTGAGTAGCCCTGGCGAGGGCCCCTGAAGTGCCCTCATCCTCCCAGCCTGCAGTCACACCCCCATCCTGCCTGGTCTGGCGTGGAGCTTGGACCCGTTGACACAGCGGGATGCTGAGGCCCCAGACTTTCCCCATCCTTGCCCGGGCACTCCCAGCATGTCAGGTCACTACAGAAGGGACTCGGGAGCCCTGCCCAAGTACTTGCTGAATGCTGTGTTCTCTAGAATGTCTTCCTAGAAGTATCTTGTCACCCAGGACAGTGCCTCCCAACTCCGAACACCACGGCTCTTTCTAACTCAACATGCACATCTCAGACCCTCTTTTACCTTTTCAGAATAAATATATATTTTGAAATAAGTTATATATGTAAAACACATGAGATACGAATTCAATGTATTTTACATTAAATAAGTTACATATCATGAGTTAAACCAGAACCAAAAGCCGTGATAAAATTACCAATGTCCCTTCCACCCAACCCCCAGCCAGTCTGACACCCACCCAGCCCACCGAGAATCACTGCTGGTGGGTCACCAAGCATTTACTGAACGTCCAGCATCTGCAAGGCACAGAGCGTACATTGATGAGCACACAGACCAGTACTCTATCCTGCTGGAGTCCTCTACCTCTCCCCATCGGACAAGGAATCCAAGACCTAGCAGGGGTGGAGACGTGCCTCGTGCCACCCAGAAAGTCAGTGGTGAAGGCGGAACATGAACCAGGCTCCTGACTCCCAGCTCCAGACCCCACATGCTGTCATAGCCTCAGAGAGTTGGCTTGCCTTGAAGGGGTGGGAACTCGGCCGTGTCTTGCCACTTAGTGCCCACCTGGAGGGTCTGGAGGGTCCCCTGAGCTCACAGGAACCCTTCTTACAGAGGTTGAGGGGGTGGGCGCCTCCAATGAGGATAGCTGGCCAGCGAGGATAGACCGTGGTCCCTGAAATGAGAGACTGGATGCTCAATCCAGGTGGAGGAGCAGCAGAAGGATCTTCCAGGCCAAGGGCATAGCCCAAGCAAAAGAGTGGAGGTATGAAAGAGAATGTTGTCTGCGGGGACTCAGGAGTAGTTAGGTGACTTTTCCGAACCAGGATATGGGTGAGTAGGAGAGAGATCTAAAGAAGAGGGTAAGGAGGCAGTGGGGAGCCACAGTAGGCTTTGGAGCAAGACCGTGTGGTTGGTGTTGCTGTGGGAAGGTCATTCCCAAGGTCGGCTTTGGGAGAGACTATGGCTTTCTTCTGCATTTCTGAGATGGCTAGTGTGACGACTGATGAGAACCCAGGGTAAGAAGTGCTCGGGAGGGCAGCCCGGGTGGCTCAGCGGTTTAGCGCCGCCTTTAGCCCAGGGCGTGATCCTGGAGACCCGGGATCAAGTCCCACATCAGGCTGCTTCTCTCTCTGCCTGTGTCTCTGCCTCTCTCTCTGTGTCTCTCATGAATAAAGAAATAAAATCTTTAAAAAAAAAAAAAAAAAAAAAGGAAGTGCTTGGGAAACCACCAGTGGGGTCAGCCTTTATTCCCGCTGATGTGCCTGCCCCATCCGCCTTCCACTCTGTGACCCTGAAGAAGTCACCCTCTGTCCCTGGGCCTGAGATCCCCAGGGGAAGCACTGGGCTGGCCATCCACCTTCCTCATGGGAGCCTGTGACCCAGGTGAAGACGTAGCATGGCCAGGGCCCACGCTGGCCAGCCTGGCCTCTACTGTGGGTAGCCGTGTGCACGTGCCTGTGTGTGCTGGGGGCACTGTCTAGCTCTGTGGGTGTGAGCTGAGCCCCCACCAGGGCTTTTACAGACTATTGATGATGTGCCACTGTGGGCACGGTGGTGGTAACCGGGCCCAGAACAATGAGGGAAGGTCCAGGAGCCTTGACTGTGACCCTCAGTAATTTATCTGGTGCCTTGCACCTGTGCTGTACCTGTTGGTCTCAGGGCCCTCTCCCACAGCCTTCCCCACCTGTGTCCTCTGCACCCAGCTTGTTTAAGGAGCAGAGTGAGGAGGGCATGGACTTTGGAGTTAGGCAGACTGAGTTCTAGTGCCACTTCCTCCACCTACAAGGTGAGCCGTGTGCCCGGGCATGTCACTGCACTTCTCCGGGCCTTAGTGTCCCCATCTGTGAGATAGGGAGGGCAGCCCATCACCCATAGGATCATGTGAGGACCAGTGAGAGCATAGCATGGGTGGTCACTAGAGCCCAGCATTGAATCTCCCACACGTTGAGGCGGAGCTGATAACCCTCCAGGTGGAGGCCTCCCCCTGGCCCTGCCTCCGCAGCCTGTGCAGGGATTGGGCTTACGGGTCTGTGTGGCCTGTAAGGAGGCCAGCCGCCCCAACAGGTGAAAACACGGGAGTGAGGGAAGGGGAACACAAGGAAATGCTGGTGGGGCCTGGGCCTCCCATCAGTGAGTGCAACTGTGGGTGGCCGCTCCCCTCGCTCACAGGCCTTGACGCCACACCCAGATGGGGAGTCCCAGCCTGAGCGCCCGGCACACCAGCCCTGGGCCAGGTAGTTACCTTGAGTGGGGCTGAGTCTCCAGGTGAGACAGGTACTAGCAGCCTCCGCTTACCCGTGAGGAGATCCAGGCCCGGGACGGATGCCAGAATGGCCAGCATGGCTCCAGGGCCGGCGGTCGGGAGCCCAGACAGCCGTCTGCACCACTGGGCCTGCACCCCCCCCCCCGAGAGAGGGGTGCTGTGCCTTTTCAGCCGAGCCCCGGGGTGCCCTCCCGAGGGTGAAGGTGGTTGCTGGAACCGCTCCAATCCCATCCACACATGGCTTCCCAATAGGAGTTCTGAACCTGAACTCGCAGGCTTTGGGTCCTGGCCTGGGTCCTGCCTTGCGAAAACCCAGAGGGCAGACCTGCACAGGCCCCTGTGGCCTTGACACTGTGGCTCTGAAGCCGGGCCTCCGCTGTCCTGACGGCAGGGCCGAGGCCTCTCCATCACCACCCTCCTCCCAGGCCAGCAGCCCCCTACTCCCCCTGCATCTGCAACCACACGCGGCTGCACCCCAGAGCCAGGCCTGCCTCCCGGAGCGTGGACCGTGGGCCACCCTGAAACCCTGGGCCTTGTGAGCTCCCCATCACCAGGCCACCAGGGCCGTGCAAGCAGGGGCAGGTGTTCCGGGTCAGGGACACCAGGAGGGGCCTGCCTGCCAGGCCTCTCCCCGCCGTGCCAGCGCCTCCAGGCCCAGGCAGTGACCCCGGCATGACCTGCCGGACAACAAGGCCCCGAGGCTCTCGTTCTCACTTGGGTCTGACGACGAGGATGGGCTTCTCGGTGCGTTTGCTCCCAGAATGTGCTGACGCCACAGCAGCGTGGCGGGCTTTCTGCCGTGGGCTGCCTCTGTGCAGCTCTGTGTCCCGTGCTTCTCGCTTCCCGGCTGCCACCCAGTGTCCAGAGAGCAGTCCCCGGGGGAGACCACAGTGTCCCTGGGCAAGACCACAGTGTCCCAGGGGATGCACGGGCAACAGCGAGACTTCCATCACAGCGATGGCTTCCCCAGTCCCTGCTCCCTCGGGGAGGAGGAGTCCACCTGGGGTGAGGGGCCTTCAAGGCAGAGGCCCGAGCCCCCGGCTCCAAATTCCCAGGTGTCCCCAGGCCCGGCGCTGGAGGGGCGCTTCACTGTCTCTGCTGAGATGCTGACTGTACAGCCCAGGGACATCATCAGGGCTTGTCGGCTGCCAGACACTCGTGATTCCTCACACGCCCTCACGCTGGCTCAGGGAACTGAGGCCCACTCCAGGGCAACCAGGGCCCGGGCTGGCATTGGCTCCAGGACCCAAGGGTGGCGGGTAGGGTGCCGCTTTCTCTATGTGATGCTTTCGATGGGGCCATGGACTTCTCCAGCAAGACCGCCTTGCTCACGAGCGTGTTCTTACTGTTGGCTTCCTGACCCTCCGGGGCCAGAACAGAACCGTGAAGTCATCTTGGGAACGGGTGGTGCCACAAACAGGGATCACAGCGCTGTGTGCCCATAACGCCTCTAGGCCTCAGCTTCCTCAAAGTGGTGACAACACCAGCAGCTACCTTAGGATGTTAAAGGAATCAAAAGAGTTTAAAAAGTGAAAGCATCGTGTGTAGGTTATCTCCAGCCTCCCCAGCAGCCCTGCAGGAATGCAGACCCTGTCTTCCAGGTGAGGAGGTGCCCTGGCGAGACTGTGTGCGTGGGCTTCGAGTCCACAGCCAGGTTCTGGTTCTGGTCTGTGCTCCGGCCACCCCACCCGCCGCCTGTGCCCGGGGACAGTGGGGGTGTACCAAAACCTGCCTGCTATCGTGGGCTCTGCACTTCCTGCCACAACCTCGGGAGAGCCAGGGCCTGGTTTCTGGGTTTCCCAGATGCTAGGAGGAGGACTGGGGTGGGGGGGGCTCTTCCCACGGTGAGCCTGCTGCATGGGGGAGGAAGGGAGCCCAGAGGAGCTCGAAGTAGCTGGTTGTGCTTCGGGAGAGAGGATCTCCACTGGAGGAGAGGGTGTCTGTGTGTGACTGTGTGTGACTGCGTATGTCCGTGTGTGTGACAGTGTGATTGGGTGTGACTCTGTGTGTGACGGAAAAGGCCTGGTATGTGTGTGTGGAACTCTGTGTGTGAATGTGTGTAAGTCTGTGTGTGGCTGTGTGTGTGTGACTGTAACTACGTGTGTGGGGCTGTGTGTGTGTGTGACTGTAACCACGTGTGTGGCTGTGTGTGTGTGACTATAACTACGTGTGTGGCTGTGTGTGTGCACACACGCACTCTGTGTCCATTCCGTGTCCAGGGGACTGCACAGAATCTCGGGGCTGTGACTTGGAGTAGACTGTGAGCAGGAAAGTGTCTGGGCTCGTGTGCGCGTGACTGCTCGTGTGAAGGTGTACGAGAGAGAGCACAAGAGCCTGGGATCGGGCAGGGCGGTCAGCCCCCTGTCCTGGTGGCTCACAGTTCGTGAGCGGGCCTCGTGGATCCGACCCTGTAGGTTTTCTTCCTCTGGTGCCGCATCTGCTGTTGAGGGGGGCTGACGGCAGCCTGAAGGGTATTCCTAGGGCGTGACCAGGCTTGGCGCATCTAGAACCCCTGCTAGCCCTGAGACATCTGACTCTTGGGGGGGGGGCACAAACCCCCAGCAAAGAAAGAACACTTCCCGCCATGACATCTGTGACCCAGGCAGGTTGTTTGACCTCCCTGCGCCCTAGTCTTGTGGTTTTTAAAAGTGAAATATTCATAATTACAGGATCGGGGGAGAAGTAAGTGAGATTTTCTACGTGGGCACGTGTATAGAGTTCACAGCTTGAACAGACGCATTATCCGTGGACTTACGGTCCTTCCTGCATAGGGAGGGGGCAGGCCGGGCACGAAGCAGGGTGGGCAAGACAGCCCGGCAGCCGAGGCCTGGCCGAGGGCTCCCGGTCCTCCTTCCCGGGGGGGCTCTGGCTGGAGACCCCCGTGAGCTTGGAGTGGGCACCATGCTCCAGCACCGTGTGCTCTCGGGCAGGCCTCTACCCCTCTCTGAATTTGTCTGCCAAGGGGGTGCCACCTGGCGGCACGTAAGCCCTTCTCCCCACGCGCCAGCGCCTGGGCTGCGGAGAGGGCGGAGGCTCAGGTCCCGGACTGGCGCGGGACGACTTGGACACGCTCCCGGCCACGCACTGCCGCCAGCTACATTCAGTCGTACGCGTGAAAGACTTACGGAGTATATTTCAGATGCCGGGGCTGGAGAGGTGTTCGTGCACGGGACAAACGTCCGGGCCCTCGGGAGTGCCTTCCCCTCTAGCGGGAGGAGACGTGATCAACGAGCACCTGGCATCGTGTGTTAGGAGGTGAGCGGACGCGTCCAGCAGGGTGGAGGGCAAGGGGGCGCTGGGGAGGGGCCTTAGCGCTTTAACTTGGGGGTCCGAGTAGACCTCCTTGAGGAAGTGAGCCTTCCTGCCGACTGTGTAGACGCAGGTGTCACCCCCGCCCCGCCCCCGCCCACCCTCCCTGGGCTCTCTCCTGGGAGAATGAACCCCGGTGTCTCTGCTGTGTCTCCTGGAGGACGGCACCTCTGTCTTGTGTCACTTCCACTTCCTCGCAACCCAGCCAGGGTTCGGCCCACACAGGGGGTCCCGGAATCCTTTATCAGGAGGATTGATCCAGGGTCTGGAGCCGCAGCCTTGAGTCTGGGGTCCAGGAGCCGTGTCACCCTCGCTCCCCGGAACGGGAAATCCTTGCGGGCACCGGCCTCAGAGGGAATACCGGCCCCTCCAGCCCCGGCCTGCGCGACGTGCCCAGGGGCGACAGACCCCGCTGTGTTGATTGCCCGGCACCACGTCCACACCAGGCCCAGAATTCCATCTGCTGCCAAATTCCAGGGCTGGAAATAATGAGGCAAATTGTCCCTCACCGCTGATTGACTTTCAAGTTGCTCTGCTAAACTGGGTGCAGTTGAAGTTTTAGCAAGTCTCCCGGGGACCCCAGGCGGCTTCGGTTTCAGCCTTGTAAAGAACCGTTAAGATCCAATCAAAATAAATAAAATCAGATCCAGGAAAGCGATGTGTTTGTGACTGCAGACGAAACACTCAGGATATTCATGCTGAAGCCCAGCACCCCGCTTTTCGCAGGGATTCCTTACACTAGACTGGCACGGCCCCATGATCTCAGCCACACGTGCTCTCAGAGGCTTGGGGCCCTTGTGAGCCTCCTGCCCCTGTGCGCCCGGAGCGGGGAGTGCAAGGCTTGAGCACCGACAGTGTGCCCCGGAGGAGGGTCCCGCGGCCCTGGCTTGCAGCGTGGGGCACTGTGGCCCTGGACGCCTGCCTGCGGGGCACTCGCTGGCCCGCGGGCCCCTAAAAATCGGGGAAGCAGCAGCCCAGAATCATGTGGCGGAAACACGGAATCAGAAACTCCAGCACAGAAGTGACACCGTGGCCTGGTGTCCGAACCCCCGAGGGACAAAGCAGGGTCGCTAAGTCCCAGCTCTGAGAATCCCCACGCGGGGCAGCCCAAGGCACCTCCCCAGGAGGCTCGCAGCCCACCCCCTCGCTCTTCTGGACATACCGGGAAGCAGATCAGAGCACCAGGGGGCTCTACCCCCCGAGGGGCTGCTCCTGACACCAGCCCCCTCCCTGGGGCCAGGTACGCCCCCGCCCCTGGCCTTGACGACACCCTCCGTTCCATGCTTTGGCTGGGACTGTTGCTGAAACCCTAGAAGAAAACTCGAAGTTCTTTGAGAGAAAAGTCCCGTGCAGTGCCACGAACCACGTCCCCACCCCCCGGGTTCAGGGAAGTCAGTAGAGAAGCAAGCCACTGAGCACTCTGTGCTCCTTCCTGCTGTGAGACGTGTGCGACCTCGGAGATCACGGTGAGAGAGGGAGCAGCGGTCCCCAGCAGGAGAGGGGTCACGCAGGGCCGCCCCAGGGCAGCGGCCTCCGGCCCCACTGGCCCACCCCGCCGCCTGACCCTGCCAAGGGCCGTACTCATCCCTGCCCGCCTGGCGCCCTGTTTCCATTCGCCAGGCCTCCCCCGGTCCAAGCCGGGGGTCAGAGGGGCCCGCGTGCGCCCGCCGGTGCCAGGCCGTGCTTGCAGGCCCGGGGCCGGGCCCGTCCGTCGGGGGCCACGCGGCCCCCCACACCCGGCGCTGAAAGGCCCCCTTGTGCGGCCGCCGTGCCTCCCGCCGCGGCGCGCAGCCCTGTTCTCTTACCTCATAAACGGCTAATTTGTTACATATTTTCTGACGCTGTAAATGGGAGAACAAAGGCCTTTTCTCTCTCATATTTTCGTTCAATTATGTTTGTGGGGGAACCTGATCCCCTTCAAAGGGGGGCCGGGGAGCGGGGGGAAGCCTCCCAGGCTTGCTGACCTCCCAGGCCTGCTCCCGGGCCCGGACCCCCAGGGCCAGCGGCGGGCTGCTCGGGCCTGGGTGCAGCGTGCGGGGAGGGGGGCCGGGGCGCCCCTGGTGCTCTGTGAAGGGACCGGTCCTCACCTCCGGCGCGGAGGCCAGTCTCAGGAGCAGCTCAGCGGCACCCGTGGCAGAGGAAGCTTCCAGGAGGCAGACATTAGGGCTCTGTTAGGAAGGCCCTCTCCACAGGCCACATTCGTGCCCTGAGATGGCGCGGGCCTGCGGTGGCAGAGGAGTTCCCGGCCACTAACCAGCAACGCCCTCTCTCTGTACCTGTGGCTTGTCCCCCACAGAGATGTGGCACCTGGAGTGGGGTGGGCTTGGAACAGAAATCCTGGGGCTGGGGACGCCTGGGTGGCTCCGCGGTTGAGCGTCTGCCTTCTGCTCAGGGTGTGATCCCGGGGTCCTGGGATTGAGTCCCACAATGGCCTCCTGTGGGGAGCCTGCTCCTCCCTCTGCCTATGTCTCTTCTCTCTGTGTCTCTCATGAATAAATAAATAAAATCTTTAAAAAAAAAAAAAAGAAAAGAAAAAGAAATCCTGGGGCTGAAGCCTCCAGACTGCACCACTTATGAGGCTGCACCTCATCCTGAGGCTCAGGTACACGTTTGGGCTTTTGTCCAGCTCTGGCTCCACGTCTGGGTTCCCCAAGCTCCCTCCATCCTATTTTGAAAAGGCATTCTCGCTGGCTTTGAACAGTTTCTCCTAATTTGGGAACCAGGGGGAAGGAAGACGTGGCCTCTGGATGCTGCTCCTGGAGAGCTGGCTGCCCAAGGACTGCTTCCAAGAGCTGGCACCCCAGCCTCCCTGTCCCTCCTTCCCTTCTGTGGGGAACTGACAGTGGCAAGTTCTGGAGTAGGTACTAGGGATGTAGACACACCTGCTTCATTGTGTCTACACAGCAGTAGTAGTCTACACAGCTGAAGACCGTTTGGTATGTGACTAAAATGACCAAACTATCTTGATTCCTCTAGTGCTCACTTGCTGTGTGACCTCAGACAAGTCACTTAGCCACTCTGTGCTCCTTCACCTCATCTATAAAGTGGGATAAAAATTATAAGTACTTCACAGGGGTGTTGGGGGCTTCAAAGAAATAATATTTGAGAAGAGTTTTGGGCAGGGTGTGGCGCAGAACAAATGATCCGTCGGTGATAGTTAAAACTCCTGTTGGGACAAGCAGACGTCAAACAAATGGTCATATACATAGATACATGAAGACTGACTATTATGGACCAGTATGTGCAAAGGCCCTGCGGTGGGAAAGTGATAGCATGTTCCCACTCTGTGAAGGCCACATGGACAACGCAAAGCGAGGAGGTCAGGGAGTGAGAGGACTCCCGGGAGCAGGCAGGACCCCTGTAGGCAGAGCCGAGTGGGACCTGCTCGAAGGAGTCAATCATTGTCCCTACAGCAGAGCAGAGCCATGAAGGACATAAGCCTAGGAGTGCCGTTCTCATTTAAGGTGGGTTTTTTTTTAAGCTCACACATACACACACCATCCCTTGTCCCTGGTTGGCCCAGAACCAATAGGCCCCGTGTCGGGTCAGCGGTGCTCAAGGCAGAGTCTGGAGGATGTCCCTGTGCAGCAAATAGAAATAGTCGTGAAGTGGGGAGGCAGAGACATACACCTAGCGGGGCCGGGTCTAAGCCTGGGCCGTGGAGAAGGATCGATGGGACTGTGTGGCACCAGGGAAGGGGAACCGCGGTGGCGCTGATGGCAGTCTTCCCGGGGCTGCTGCCCAGCTCCGCACCCAGGGAGATCTTTGTGACGTGTGCAGATGGCAGTCTGGGGTCCGGCGTCCTCATGGTGTGGGCCAGCACGGGGTGGGCTACGCCGCTCCCGAATCCACGTGTCATCTGTCGTCTCTCCATCGTCTACATATCTATTTTTATCCCCATCGGCCACGCTCTCCTCACACCCATGTGCACACACTCACTCTTCCACAACTCCTGCTCACGTAGAGTCTCTGACACCCCAAGGCAGAAAGCAGCTCTGGCCTGCTCTGCAGAGTCCAGGAATCCCCCGGAAGGTTGCAGGTGGGGAGCTAAGAGGCGGGAGAAGCCCTCCCTCTGCCCCTCACCCAGCACCTGTGGGGTCCTTCTCTGTTCCCACGGGCCTGCCCCGGCTGCTCCGAGGGGCACAGAGTGAAGCCTTGGGTAACCCTGAGCACTTCCCGTCAGCGGAGTAAGCAGCTCCTTGCTCCTCCAGAATGTGTCGGACTTTTCTGTATTCTTTTCCCAAGACCCAAGGCTCAGGTTTCAGTTTCGAATTCTTTTGCCTCGGGTCTAAAAACATTTTTCTTTTCTGCGGTGGGGGAAAGAGGGGACAAGGGGGCAGAGGAGACCCGAGCTGCCCAAGTGAAACAGTCGGATGGCTGGCTCCGGCCATAGTCTGCATCCCCTTCTTGCCGGGTGGCCCTGGGCGCCCTGTGGCCCTCTCTGGGCCTCAGCATCCTCTCCACAGGGTGAGGACCCCCTGCAGGATCGAAGAACCCTCCCTCGCCTGCCCTCAACTTTCCCTTCCTGCTGCCAGGAAGTGGCGCCTGTGACTTTAAACAGGTGAAAAGCGGGAGCCGTTGGGACTGCATCTTAGTTTCGTCTACAAGGCCAGTTCTGTGCGGCTGTCTCCTTTGATGTGCTCTAGCAAGAGGGTCCATCCCTGGCTCTGAAGGCCACGGCCCCTTGCCAGCCTCACGCCGTCTTCTTTCTTTCTCGCCATTCTTAGCTGCCCCTCCTCTGCCCAGCTGCTCCCCTGAGTGGGGCTCCAGGCTTCCTCAAGTGGAGGAGGGCTGTTGGGGAAGGCCAGTGCCCAAAATTCAGAGCAAGGGAAAAGGGGCAGTGGTAGGTGAAGAAAGAGGCTCAGAGCCCTGAGCCGGAGGGTTCTGGAACATCTAAACCAGTAAAGAACTAGAATTCTATAGCCTGCATTTCCTTCCTCTGGGCATCCCCCGGCCCCAGGTCCAGGTGGGACTCCTCACCTGTCCTCCTCACCTGTCCAGGCCCACAGAGGGTCGACTGCCTCCGTCTGCAGTCCCTGCCTCTCCTACCTTCTCCACGAAACAGCCAGAGCCTAGCTTCCCAGTGGAAGGCCAGCCTGGCCCGTCCCTGTTTCGTCACTTTGGTGGCGTCCCGCCTGGCTGAGCTCCAGATTCCTCCCTGCACCTGCTCCCTCCCGCCCTGTGCCGCCCTGTGCCCCTGGCAGCCGCACCCCGCGCTCTGCCCTCCACCCCCATCATCCATGCTTCTCCTCCGGGCCTCTGCATGGACATTGACAGCACCCGGAAGCCCTTTTTATTTCTCTTCTACATGACAAGGGTCTGCGCCCACAGACACCACTGCGGATCCGGATCAGATTGCCTCCCCTGAATCCCGGATGCAGGCCTCCCCGGCAGGATGAGTCCCTCCTGCTGCCCTGGGTTTATCCCAATGCCCAGTTTTCACAGGGTGTGTTAGCATCTTGTTGCAGGGCTTCCTGGGGCCCCTCCTTGCTTGCTCCTCCCCACCCCTGACCTTGAGGGCCTTGAGGATAGAATCAGTGCCCAACACGGAGCCTGCACTGACCCATATCGGACACTGGGGAGTGAATGAGAATCCAGGCCACACGTGCTGGCTCCTGCCCCTCCTCAGAGCTGCCCTGCTGCTGCTTAGGGAACAGAAGTTTCTGAAAATGCCCTAAGGAAGCACAGTAATGTTTATGAGGTTTTTAGGCGGCTAGCTCACTAGCCAGGGGGGACAGATCTTATTTATTCTCCCCACTTGGCAGATGCGTAAACTGAGGCTCAGAGCGAGGAGGGCCTGTCCCCCGTTCTCGTAGCGGCCCCCCACCAGACAAGCCAGAAAGGAGCTTCATGCAGCCTGCACCTAGCAGGCCCCACATTTGAACCTGGGCCAGAGCCCTGCCCTTCCCGCTGCTCCCACCCTCGGTCTCTGAAGCTGTTGGTAGCCTGCGGCGTAGCCGACACAGGATTTCACTGGTCAGCGCTGAGCGCCCCCAGGGCCAGCCCTCGGCCCCGGGCCCACCCGAGGGCCTGCTCTCGCGCCATCCTCCCTGGCGGCTGCCCGGGCCCCCGAGCGGAGGTGCCCACGCTGCTGGAGGGCCTGCGAGACTGCCCCCTCCTCCCTGCACATTGGTAATTGCCGTGTGGTCAGGCCAGAAGGAATTAGACAAGCCCTCGAGGAATTTCATACTGATTTTGCAAATGAAAATGGAGACTTGCCTTTTGAAGTCCAGGCAGCTGTGTCAGCAGGCAGGTCTGAGACAGCAGGGAAAAGCAAGCTCCGGCTTCCAGCCCGTGGATCGGCCACTTCACAGGCCTCGTGGTGGTGGTGGCCACCGTGGCCACCGCTGACCGCCCGCCCGCCCGGCACACCATTGTCCCCGGTGGGTGTCGTGTGCTCCTCGGCGGTCCCCACCCCTGTCGGCTGCCGGGCCGCGTCTGAAGATCCAGCGGGGAAGGGCCGAGTCCGCCAGCTGGGTGGAGCGCGGAGCCCGCGGCCTGAGGTGGAAGGCCCTCCACCCTGGACCCTCTGCGGGCTCAGCTCCTGACACATCTTTAAGGACACCGAGCGCTTCTGGGCCGCCTGACCTTGAACACGTTTCCCTCCCCACCCCACCCGTCCTGCACAGCCCAGCCTGAAGCTGATCCTTCACCCATGCCCAGGCTGTGTCAGAAACCCTCTGAGGCCCCAAAGGCCCCAGTCTTTCCCTTTGATCATGAATTTACCACTTGGCTTTATAATTATCTGTTTCTCTGTCCATCTCCTCCAACACCTTGACGCTCCTCAGAGCTTTATGCGTGAGAATAGGTTGGCCTAGGTGACTCTGTGGGTCTTTCTGATACATTTTGCTCTCTTTTTCCTCCACGTGCAGTATGCCTTCGACTTAGGACATCAGAGGGGGTGACTGGGGACCAAAAAAGATTCATGGCAGAAAACTGACACTGGGGAGGGAGACTTCAGCGCCTCACGCCTGGCCGAGCTGAGGCCCTGGTCCGCATGGACCTGACAGCAGGGACACATGGATGTCACTTCCTTTTCTGAGCTTGGTTTCCCCGTCAGTGAAATGGGATCACTAATGGTGGCCTCACACGGCTCTTGCAGAGAAGAAATGAGCTTCCGTATGCAAAGTGCCTAGAATCATAGACTGTTGTTGAAATCCTGTGGTGGGGGTCGGGTAGCACTGTTCTGAAACGCTATGCTCACAGAACACGACTTCCAGAGCTGCAGGCTCACACTCTCGTGTTTCAGAGGGGGACCCTGTGACCCGGAGAGTGGGTCCCACGATTGATCTGGGTCAGAGCTGGCACCCCCAGAATCTGGGTCTCTGGTCTGCCTCAGGCCCACCTGCACCTAAAACCCAAAGCCAGGGGACCCCTTTGCCCTCCAGTGGAACAGACCCCCTATCAGCTCCCTTCCTGGAGACCCAAGCATCCGGGCCTGCCTTTCCCCCATACCCAGCCCGGTATCAGCCTCCCTACCCAGCAGAATGCTAATCTCCTCATGTGGGTGGCTCCGGATTTATGAGCATTTCCTGGCATGACTTGAAGGACAGAAGAGGAACGCAGGGATCTTGAAGGGTGGTCTTTGGGTGGAGAAACTAGGCGTTCAGAGAAAAGAAGGAAAGAAAGCAAGGGTGAGTCAGCCTCCGCTGCCCGCCCCGGGAGGCAGAGGGCTCGGCCGGCCCACGCCGCAGTGCCGAGGGCGGATGTGGCTGGGACCTGCTGGAGGCCAAGTCCCCTTTCTTCTCCTCGGGTCACGGGATTTGGGATGGGGATGGTGAGGGGAAGGGCCGAGTGGGCTCCGTTGCTCCCCCTTCAGGAGGACGGCAGAGCTGCCTTCAGCTTCCCTCCTGGCTTCCCCCCAGCCCCCCCAGCACTCCCCCGCTCAGGCTGCAGGCCTTCCCAGCTCACTCCCCGGAGCCAAGGCCGCCAAAGCCCACAGACCTTCTGGATGTGCCCCCCTGCCCACGCCGCCTACTCTGACTCTGTCCTGCAAACCGCCTTCCTCTCCAGAGGGACCCTCTCTTCGCCCCACGCTGAGCCCAGGGCCCATGGGACATCACCTGCCTCCCTCATCCTGACGTCAGTGGGAAGGGCTGGCAGGAGAGGTAGGCGGGAGGGGAAGAGAGTTGGGATAGTTCGCCCCTGCCCGCCCCTCCTCCCTGCCGCCCTGATGGCCCAGGCCATGAAGGGGTAGCCGTGCTGTCCTCCAACATCCAGGCCTCTCACCCCTCCTTTGCCTTTAAGACCCAGGGGCAGGAAGCCTTCCACCTGCTTCTCTCCAGTGCTCCCCAGCCCCTGTCTGCACCTCTGTCTATGTTCCCATCAGTTACCCTTGCAGTTGCACTTACCTCACCAAAGCTCACATGGTTGACCATGCGCCATCTTGTTTTCTGTTTGGTCCTGAGCTCAGCTACCTGTTCCCCCTGGCTCACTCCTCTCCAGCCACACTGGCCTCCTGCCTGCCTCTCACACCCAGCAGGCCTGCCTCTGCCTCAGGGCCTTTACACGTGCTGCCTCTGCCCCACACCAGTCTCCTCTCGGTGTCCACGGGACCACCTCCCTCAGCTCCTTCTCCGTCAGATCTCTTCTTCAACCTCACTTCTCTTTGTGCCTTTACTGGACATCATCCCAAAAATGTCAACCCCCAGTGCCCCCCACACACACTTCTTATATTCCTTGCCTCGTTTTCTCCTTAGCTACTGTCACTCTCTAACATGGATGTTTTGCTGGTTTTGGTTTTGCTCATTGTCCCTCCTCCCTGTGAGAGCCCTGTTGGGGCAGGGATCTTTACTTGTGTTCACGGCTGTACGTCTGGCCCAGAACAGCATCTGATACAGAACTTCTCCACACATGCTCCCTCAATGAATGTGTGAGTTGGTCCTTTACAAGAGTGGGTAAGCCAAGGCCCAGGGAAGGAAAGTGATTTACCGGGGTCTCCATAGTACAGACTCAGACGGAGCCTGCACCTCTGGTCCTACCTGCCAGCCCAGAGCCAGGCCCTGGCTCCAGGAAGCCCCGTGTTTATTTGGATGCCGGCTTCTCAGTAGCCCAGTGTCCGGAGACAGGATTCTGTGCGGGCGGCCCAGGGGACTCAGAACACTGAGCAGGAAGCAGGGACGTCGTCGGCTCTGGTGCTGTCGATGGGGCCGGGAGCATAACACAAATAAACCTCAGCAGACCCCGCTGGGCTCTAACCTTTGAGGAAATCTTCCCCAGGCTGGAGAAACCTTCCCATGAGGCGGAGCTCCCCTCCACCCCAACCCGGCGGGCATGGGGGGCTCGGCTACCCCAGCTCTGTGCCCTGGGGGGTAGCCGTCAAGGCAGGGAGCTGCTCCACGGGGGGTTTCGGGACAGGGGGTTCCGGGCTGGCTAACTCACTCAGCTTTCTATTCATCCTCCAAGTATTTCTGAAGCACTTACTGGGGGTCAGGCACTGCGCTCTCTGCTGGAGAAACAGCCGCGACCAAGTCAGACGATGGGCCTGCCCTTGGCGCGTCACCCCGGAGCACGCAGACCCAGCATGGAACAGTCATGAAGCTGGGGTAGCATAAGCGTCCAAGAAGCGCTGGTTCCCCCAAGGAACCTGGCCGGCCCCTGGCCCAGGGATGTCCCATGTCCTGAGGAAGGAGCCCAGGCAGCCGAGTGAGAGGCGGGCGGGAACTAATAGGTGAAAAGGTGGTTTCAGGCAGTGCAGGAGCAAGGGGGACGGTCCCGAGGCCGGGAAGAATGTGGCACGAAAGAGACTTGCACAGGCCAGGGCAGAGAGCCATAGTGCAGGAAGGCCTCCCCCGGCGGGCTACCTTGGCAAGCGTGACCTCTCTCCTCTGCTCATGTCAGCTCTGACCAGGCCTGTGGCTATGGTTCTAGCATCCCTCCTTCCCAGCTGACCACTCAGACGTGGGGCCTCCCACACAGTCCCTGTTTGTCTCCTTATGTCTGTTCTTCCTGCCAACGACTGGGTGGAGATAGCCTGGCAGGTCAGGCCCAGGGGTCGCAGAAACACCCCAGTACCTGTCAGCTGGACCTGAATTGGAATGCCAGTTCCAGCTCATCAACTCAAGACCCTGCGCAGATGACTTCACCGTCCTCAAGGCCTATTTCCTCATATGTCACATGAAAGAACAATCCATTCTCTGGAAGAATTATGGTAGAGGACAGTTTCTCAATATCCCTACAATGGCCCATGGAGCCTGGCATACTAACCAATACTGACCTCATCTCCCATCTCTGTCCTCCTTGTTTACTCAGCTCCTGCCACCCTGGCCTCTGCTGCTCCTCATGTACGCACAGGGCCTTTGCACCTGCCACCCCCCCTTACCTCATCACTCCCTGCCCCCTTTCCTGCTTTATTTTCTCTCTGTAATACATACTGTATTTGTTAGGGTTTTCCAGAGAAACAGAATCAATAGGATGGATGGATGGATGGAAGGATGGATGGATTTTTTTTTTTTAAGGAATTAGCTTACACATGGTGAAGGCTGGCAAGTCCAAGTCTGCAGGGTAGGCTCAGGCTGGAGACCCAGGGAAGAACTGATGCTACAGTTTCAGCCTAAAGACAATGTGCCACCAGAATTCTCTTTGAGAAAGGAAGTTGGTCTTTTTCTACGAAGGCCTCAACTTACTGGATGAGGCCACCCTCAACTAGTTATTCTGGAGCATAATCTGCTTTACTCAAAGTCTGCTGATTTAAATGTCAATCGCCTCTAAAAAGTGTCTTCACAGGAACATCTAGAATAATGGTTGACCAAATCTCTGGGTAGCTTGGCCTAGCCAAGTGGACAAATGAAATCAGCCATCATAAGTGCATCCCTTGTTAACTTGGCACCCACAAGTATCTCCTTAAACCATTCTTCATCTCCAAATAAAGACAATAACAAGTTCATACTTCCACCCAACGTGATACAATGATCCTGCGCGCGACCAGAATATGTCAGCGCCTTCCCCAGATGAGGCAAAGCCTTTGGGTAACGTGTACTCTTCTCCTTGATATACCACAGTTTGAATGCTATGATGTAGCGTTAATAATACTTAAATGCTATGACATAAAGTCAGTTTGTCTTATGCTACATACCTGGGGAGAAAAAAGAAAGAGGAGAGTGAAGAAAACATTTTATACACACACAAATATTCTTAAACTAAGGGAGAAATACTCTTGACAACGAGTCTTCTGTTTCTGCCTGCCCGTCATGTGCTCACGGCTGCTGTTTAGAACTACCTTCCTCTCCTTCCACTATCACTACTGTAATCCCTTTATCTTTTGCAAGCACCTCGGCTGGTTGCGGGTCCCACCTGGTGGGATGACCCACAGCTTCATTCCTGAAGGATCTGGGCTACTAGTAGTCCTGCCTGGATTGAGTTGTTGTGGTTTTCCATTGACGTTGGCTAATCACCGGGCGTGGTGATCTGAGGAGGCACCCTGAGGGATCTCGTGTGCTGCAGACGTCCTGTGCTCCCCCTCCCTGTGGGGCAGCAGTCCATTTTCCCTGCCCATCAGGACCAGTCATGCCAGCTAGCACAGTGACTCCCTTCTTTACCTGTTGACTCAGAGGCATGAGGAGCTCTAAGTGGCCGGAGGCCGTCTTAATCCCCTCTTCAATGGAATCATTGTTGTGTGTGTTTAACATGCTAGATACCAATGCTTCACTAATCATTTGTTTATCCTCTGCCCCCAGCACGTAAGCTCCATGAGAGCAGGATCTGGGTCTGTTCTGTCCCTAACCAAACTGCCAGCATCTAGAACAGTGCCTGGCACATGGCAGGTACTCAGTAAGCAGGGCTGAGTGGGTTGGGGCCCTTGCTGTGATTTCCCTGTGTTTCGGGTGGGTGAGAAGGGCTCATCATCCACCTCAGAACCCCAGCCCGAGAGCCAGGCATGGCCCACGGAGCCCTGGGTTGCAGCATGTTCTCTGACAGAGGGGTCCTGCTGCCTCTCCTCACTGACAGTGCTGGGCCAGCAAGTGAGCACAAGGCCTTGGTGTTCACCACCCCAGCCCATTCAGGACTGTTTACTAGACTAATCTGGAACAATAAACCTGCCCCCACCCTCCTGGCGCCTGCCTCACTCCATCCTCAGCCTGCTTTGAAGCTGTGTTTAAATTCTGGGCCTACACTCAGCAGACACCGCGGGCCAGCTCCTGGCGGGCAAGCGCTGGCAAGGGGGGCTGCGCCGGGAGGCTCAGGTCCTCCTGGTGGCTGGGCCTCCTCACGTGGTTATCCAGGGGGAACAAGGGGACTCTAGCCTCCACCCAGCGTTTGTTATTCCATGTCAAAGCTTTATCATAAACATTATCCCAGAGTGGGCCACGGAGGCTCTGGGCGAGGAGGGTTTGTTATTCTAAAGTGGCCGGGAGCAGAAGACGTGAAGGCCCGGGAGTCTGTGACCAGCGCCAGGCTTGGGAATTCAGGGTTGAGTAAGGGGGAGGCAGAAATCAGGGCGAGGCTCTTCTGTGCCTGTGCACGGGGCCTCAGAGGCCCCACTTACCACCCTCTACCGTCATGGTCAGTTGGGATGTCTGCCTCTGAGATGAGCCCCCACAGAGGTGGAAACTAAGCCCAATTAATCCACCGACCCCAGATCTCTGCAGACGTAACAAGCAGCGTACTGACGTGGGCAATGGGGCCCTTGGGAGGTCAGAGAATCAACAGAAAGTAAATGTTTGTTGATTGAATGAATAAGTGTAGCTTCCCTATATCTGTTGGAAGCACCAAGAGTGCTTATGAAGAAGCACATATTATTTTGAAGTTCCAGTCATGGGAACCTGGTCTGGAGCCAGACAGACATCCTTCCAAAGCCCAGCTCTGCCCTTTACAAGCCATGTGGCCTTGGGCACTCTCTGCTTTTTTGGTTTCCCATCTATGAATCAGGACACCACCTCTGCTGGCCTTCTCCCAGGGAGAGCAGAGGGAGGCCCCAGTGGGCAGTGGGCAGTTAGGAGGATGGGCTCCAGGGCTGGCCTGCCCAAGCCCAAGCGTGCGTCCCATCCCTGTCCAGCGGTGTCACCTTTGGTGAGTTGCTTACTGTCTCTTTGCTGTAGGGTTGGGTTTTCTAAATCTATAAATTGAAGCTAATACTAGACTTACCTCAGAGTTGCTGTAAAGATTAAATAACATGAGCTTAGAAGATGCCTGACATAGAGTAAGTGCTCAAAAAACATGACAACCCTATAATGAACCGCTGAGGACCTCTTTATGAGTTCCAAAGGATGGCTAGGAGGTGAGAGCTGTAGGGAAAGGGCATGTGACTCGGAGTCCACAGTCTGCCTTCCAGAACGGTTCCCGAAAAATCTGTTTTGCTCCAGCAGTGACCCATGAACAGAGAGGCAGGCTTCCTGCCCTTACCAAGCTTTTGGTCTATACAGGCAGGGAACAGGGAATCACTTGAGATGGACACTTAACGGGATAAGTGCCAAGACCAGGGGTGGGAGGCATAGACCTCACCCAGGGGTCACGAGAGTCCAGAATGATAGGCGTGGGTTTCCACCCACGCCCCACCACACTGCCTGTGCCACACTGGGAATGCCTCTTAAATGATCTGGTCTCAGTTTTCTATATGCAACACGCTAATAATAAATACTCTGTGGCTATTTCTGGCTGTATCATAAGGCTCCAGAGGAAAGACGTGTGTGGGATGAACCTGGGCTGTGCCAGTGAATATCCAGACATCCAGCCCCAATCTGTAGCTCCACAAAGGGTGCTGGGCTGGGCGTCAGACTTGGCTTTGAGTCTGCTCTGCCCCCAGCTTTGCTGCGTGGGCCTGGATGAGTTCTCTCTTGCCCACTTTGGGCTTCTGTCTCCTGTCTCTTTTACATGATGGGGGCACAGGATGAGATCAGTGGTTCTCAGACTGGGCTCCAGGAGACCCATGGGTTCCACAAAGGAGGCTTGGGGTCTCTGCTGCAGGTCTTCTCCCATCAGTCACAAAAAGTTCCACTTTTTTTTTTTTTTTTAATCTGCTCCACATATGGAGTTCTAAGTCCTTTGGAAAACAGTAACAGTAAAAAAGGATTCTGTGGCCAAGAAACATTAAAAAGAAAAAAAAAAAAAACACTGGACCAGATGACCTACAGGGGTCCTTCCAGGTCCAATCTGGGAAAGTTCAAGTCTTATTATTGACCAAGCATTCTCTGACTACACGCCAGGGCCGTTCCTAGCACCCTACAGATTGTAACCCAACTCCTGGGAACACCTCCTAGCTCCACGAAAGCCACATGACTGCAGAAGTGACTCTGTGTGTCTAGAAAGGCCCAGGGGAGCCATTTCCCCTCCAGTGGGGTCTTCTGGGCACTTGAACAGATGACCTCACCAAGGCCAGGTGGTGCTGACACTGAAGAGCAGCAGGTGTATGCAGTGGCAGGGTGTGGTCACAGGAAACCTGTGCATCCCGGCCCCCGCCCCCAGGAGAAGTGGAGCACCCCAGCTTGACGTGGATGCTTTCATGCGAGGCGTGTTCTGTGTGGGAGGAAGTGCCTGTTGCCTTAGTGATGTGCACACCAACGGGCCACAGCCTACTGTGATTCATCCCAGCCACCAAGCTGCCATTGACACCCTGCACCAGGTGGTCATGGATTGAATTTCAGGGTGCTCGCCAGAGCTAGGAGAAGGCTCAGAGGTGGGGTCTGACCTATCTCCAGCCAGCTCATTACAGGGTGCAGCCTGGGCTGCTGCACCCCAGCCCTATCCAGCTCTCTGCCTACCAGAAACAAAAGTGTGGGGAGGATGGGCAGAGGGGACCTCCCAAGGGCCCCGTTGCCCACCTCAGTACGCCCCTTATTACCTGAGCTTTTCTGTTCAGATCGTGTGTTCTGGAATCATGTGGCTGATGCCACTGGTGGAAACTTATGCCACGTGGAAGCAGCATGCCCCAAATGCAGAGTGCCAAAGTTCTGGGGTCTAGTCTGAGGGGCTTAATGAGGAGCCTTGAAACCTGAAGTGACTGACCACAGCAGGTGGCACTAAGGTGCTAGGGAAAGGATAGAGTGCCTCCTCTCTTCCCTGTGCAGAGAGCTGCAGATAAAAAATGAGTGAGATGCCAGTCTGATCTTCAAGAAGCTCAGAGCCTAACGGAAGAGCCAGGCGGCTAAATAGCAGGCACAATGTCATGTTCACACGGGGCGGACAAAAGCATGGCGGGTCACTCGTCCATCACCTCAGCTGTGCTGGGCAGCACCAGCACTGAGCATGTGCTCAGGTATCTGAACCCGGTGGCAGGGGGCCCCCGCTGGGCTCAGCTGTCCTGACTCACATAGTCTGGGATTCCACTGCTGGCTGGACTGGGATGGCCTTGGTGGGACAACTGAGGCAATTCGGCTCTGCCCACTCCTGGTGGGCTAGCACAGGCTGCTGTCAGGGCCCCAGAGGTACAAGAGGCAGCAGCAGCCCTGGCCTCTGTGCTTGTGCGTCATGGTTACTTATACCCAGAGTCAGAATGAGAGGGAGCCAGAGTTCCACGGCCAAGGGCATGGATACGTGGACAGGTTAAAGTTTGGAGCCACTACTAGGTCAGTCTGCCACACAAGGAGACTGTGGGGGACCCCAGGGAGAGGCCTGACTCAGCCCCCAGGTGCTCAGAGAAGCTGCTTCCCAGAGAAGACATTTGAGCAGAGCCTGGAAGGCCAAGTCTGAATTTGCAAGTGGAGCGCAGAGGCGGGAGGTTCTCGTGCACAGAGAACACCGTAGAAGCAGCCCAGAGACGGAAGAGTGCTGAGTAGTTGGGTATTTGGAGGCACGGAGGGCTGGGTAGGAAGTGAGGTCATCACCACAGCAGGGGCCAGGTCACCGCCTTGCAGGCTCTACTGAACAGCTAGGCCTTTATTTGGAGGGCAGGAGGCACCTGGGAAAGTTTTGAGGGGGTAAAAAAAAAGAAGGAAGGAAGACGATCAGATTTGTGCTTTCGAAAGGTGACTGTGGCAGATGACTATGGGACGGGGCAAGTGGGACAGGTTGCACTGGGCCCAGTGGGAGATGCTCAGGACTGAACTGGCGGTGAGAGGCCCGCCCGGGACTGTGGTCCAAGATGGCAAACAGATGATGACGTGCAAACAGCACGAGCAAGGCCTGAGGACTGGCACGCTGGTGGCCAGGCGATGACAAGGACAGGTGGCTTGAGACTGCCTCCGACCTTCTGCCCAGACCCGCAGCAGCCTTTCCTGCACCTGTGCTGAAGAATCGACATCATGGTCAGACTCCTCCCATTGGTCGGCCAGAGGGGTCTGGGATAGTTCCAGCCCCAGGTGTGCAGAATTGAACAAGTCCCTTCCTCTCAGGAGCCTCAGTTTCCCCATCTAAAATGGGACATTTGGGATCATCTCTCAGGGCCCTCATACCTGGGGCAGGCCGTGTTCCATTAGAGCGGTGGTCCTCATTCCAGAAGCAATCAGACCACTAACATTGTTCCCAGGGAGCCTGTTAAAAGTACACATCCTGGGCTCCCCCTCGGAGATTCCGGTCCCGGGCGTGGGGACAGGGCATCTGATACTGTGTCCGGTGCTCTACGTGATCCCCATGCCAGGCAGGCTTGGAGAGGGTGCAGCTGTGTTCCCAGGGCCCCGCAGAGCGGCCCAGAGTGGAGGAGCTTGAGGGAACGTGCCAGGCGCCAGCATGGGGATGGTTCAGAGAGGCCTGGCTCCTCAGGCCTCGCCTGGGGGTGAGGGGGACCCTGCGAAAAGTGGTCTTGGTGGGGGCCTTGACATCTAAGTGGTTCTCTGTTTTGTTCGTTTGTCTTGCTTTGTTTGCCATGCTCCTGATTACAGAATTAGTCTGTGCTCACTCGAGAGCTTCCCTAGCACAGGAATAAGACAAATTTAGTCAAAAGACCAACTCACCCATCATTCCAAAACCCAGACACAGCTAGGTTCTCATTTTGCCACATTATGAGATCGGATGTGGAGGCCTGCGTGGGCAAAGGGCTGCAGATGAGAACAGAGGCCAGCGGAGGCTTTCGGGCTGCACCACTCAGGCCTAGGCCCCACGCACCGTCTCCGTTTCAGGGTCCGCTGCCCCAAAGTGCAGAGTGAGGCCAGCCGGGCCTGGAGGTGTCAGGGCCCTCGGCTGATCTAGAATCACAGCCCTCGTTCCTCGCTCTTTCCTCTGCGCAGGTGCTGTTTGCCCTGAACCAGACCCTGCTGCAGCACGAGAGCGTGCGGGCGGGGAGCCTGCAGGCGCCCTACACCACGGAGGACCTCATCAAGCACTACAACTGTGGGGATCTCAACGCTGTCATCTTCAACCACGACACAGCCCAGGTGAGACTCCCCTCCTCCCACCCAGAGAGCCTTTAGGTCCCCAGCTCCACAGGCCCGGCCCGTATGAACCCACATGGCATTTATTAGACACCTACGATGTTGTGCCAGGTGCAGGCAATCTTCTCTCCGCAGGTATTCCATTTTACAGTCGGGGAAACTGAGGCTCAAAGACACAAAGAGACTTGTGCAAGCCCACACCACTTAATTGTTGAGTTCCCAAGTTATCCAGAGCAGCACTTGAGTCTGGCGTGTGTGGGCTTAAGGAGCTTAGCCTTGTAAGAGCAGGGAGGCCTCTGATTCAGGTCAGCCTCTGGGGAAATTAGAGGCCTTGAGGAGACGCTCGTGGTTAGAGCTTGGGCTGGAGTCCAGCTGAAGGTGTTCTGCCTTGAGTCAAGCCACCCACAGGTGGGGCAGAGAGTGAGGAGCACCCCGAAGAGCTGAGCATGACTCTGCCAGGCATCCACCTCGCCCTCTGCTGACCATGTCCTGGCCCAGGTGCCCTGCCGCGTGCACCTTGCTCTGCTGACCTGTGCCACCTGTAGCCTCCCCCACGCCATTCACACGTTGATGCCGCTGTGCCTCTGTTCAGGCTCCTCCCTCCTCTTTTCCTCCTGCTTGGCCATGGCCCATTGTTACTTCCTCCGAGAAGCCCCCCCAGATACCCTGGATGGAGTTAGATGCTCCCCCCAGGCCTCTCCAGGTCCCTGTGCCTTCCGTCATGATGCTTGGTTAACCACTTATTTAAGAAGCAGTTGAGATAGAATAGATCACTTCCTTGCTCAGGACAGTTCAGTGGCTCCCCACGTTTCTCAGGGTAAAAGCCAGTCTATGTAATGACCTGTGTGGGCCCTGGGTGTTCCCCCACCCCCAGCCCCATGTCCTCTGCCCTCCCCTCACATGCACCACTCGAGGGTGTGGGCCTCCGAGCTGTTCCATGGGCCTCCTGGGGGTGCTTCACTTTTGCCCTTTCCCAGGTATCAGCAGGGCTCACCCCCATCTTAACCCAGACACCGTCATCCAAGGGAGGTGGGCCCCAACTCTCTGATGGAGAATTGCAGCCTGGCCCCTGCTCCCACACCCTCAACTTCTTTATTAGGCTCTGCTTCCCTGCTGAGGTCTCTATCATCTTCTCACATACTTTCGTATTTTGATTCATCGATAAGTGATTATTTATTGTTTGTCCTCCCCACTAGAGCATAAGCTCCCTAGGGACAGGGATTTGGTCTGTTTTATTCATCTGTAATCTGACTGGCTGGGCCAGTGCCTGGCTCAGAGCAGGACTCGGTAAATAGGTGCTGAAGGAATGAATGAAACTGTTGGTAAATACCAGGCACAGTGCTGTGAGAAGGGATCTGGGGCCGTGAGGGGCAAGGCAGCCGGAGAAAGCGGCCCTTGTGGGGCTCCCAGTCTCCTAGGAGAGAACGGGACATTCCCCAAGCAAAGGCACCCAAGTGTGACCTTTGCTCCGAGAGAGAGTACGGGGTGCAGCTGGGGCCTGTGGCAGGAGCAAGAGTTTATATGGACTTGGGACAAAAAGGAAGGATGCCTGCAAGGTGAGAGGTCAGGGAAGAACCCCACTTGGCCACGGACAGGAGGAGGAGGCATGTTCCAGCAGAGGCAAGAGGGAACAGGGGAGGAGGTGGGTTTGGGCTGGAGGTGTAACCGGGGACCAGGCTGAGCGTGCATGCTGCCCTGTACACCCTGCACCTTTCTCTGTCCTGCTGCCCTGCTGCTCCCTCCTGCTGGGACAGAGGGAGGATCAGGGAACGGCTATCCAGGATGCCATGTGGGTGTGCTCCATGCTCCATGCAGTGTAGACAGTGAAGGAAGGATCTGGAGACCCTGCAGAGGAGGCCCAGGACTCTGAGAGCTCTGACTCTGATGTACCTGTCTGAGAGCTCTGGGCCAGAGCCCCGCCCTGTGTCATTCGCCGGGGGAGAGGCTGGTGAGCTCTGTGGCCGAGGGGACCCGGTCAACACTCAGGGTAGCCTGGGCATGAAGTAACCGGGCTGGGGGCAGGAGTGTGCAGGACAGGGCCCTGCCGGGGCCGGGGCTGACACTGAGCTGAGAGGCGGAGGAATGGGATGACCTCAGCAGATAGCAAGCTCAGGTTTCCTTTGAGCCTGATTTGCCCCTGGCAGGTGAACTGCACTGGGTCCCCTGGCGGTGTCCAGACTTGAAGCAGGACAAAGGTACAGGTGCAGGGTCCAGGATGGGGGCAGGGGCTGGGTGCACCTCAGCCACGATCTCTCTTGCCTCCCCACCCCTCCATCTCACCTTCAGAAATGGCTCGTGCCCCAGCCTTCCAAAGCTCCCAGGTCCCTTGCACCATCAATGGCCCATCATCAGCAGGGACCCGAAGGCCGCTTCCCCAGGAGGCCCTGTCTGAGCCCTCAGCCTGTGTTAGGTGTACAGTAGCCATATACTTGCCATCCATACCCAGACACTTTGGAGAGTGAAAGGTCAAATATAATTAGGGGTCAGAATAAGTAACAGGCATGGGGCAGTCTAGCCTAGCCATGAAACTGGACCGTCCTGAACAAAGCAGACACATGGTTGTCTGTCAGGGGCCAGGCTCCAAGCTCCCACATCCCTCTCAAAGCACGGATCCCACAGTGCTCGGACTCCTCTCTGGGCTGTGAGCCTCATCCAGGGCAGCAGACCCAGGCTGAGGGTGCTCTGTGACCCCTGGCCTGACACGGGCCTAGCTAGACCCATGGAAGTTCATGGAAAGTGGCTTTGGGTGGATGGGCCAAAGAGCAGGGGTGAGACCATCGAGGTCAATGACATCAGTAGACCGGAGCACTTGACCACCAGGCCTGACCCTGTCCTGGTTGTGTGCCCGGGGAGCCTACACTGCAGTCACTCCCCACCCCCCGCCCTGCCCTATCTCATCACACCACCTCCAGCTCACGGCTCTAGCACCCCAGGGACCTGACATGTCCTTTATGGTACATCCTGCACTTAAAACTTGTCGCAGGAGATTTAAGGCTCCTGACAAGTCTAATGACATCACTAATTTGTTTCCATCCCAGCCTGGGCCCAAACCCAAGTTCCATCCTTGGCATGGAGCCAGGGCCCGTCAGCCTGAAACGTGCAGAGAATGGCCACCAGCTGCCGGGCAGCCCCGGAAACCCTGGTGGCTAGCCTAACTCCGTCGTGGCTTTGACATCGACCTTTCTGGTTCTTGTCCTCGTTAAATGTCTTTAGCTCCCTAAGGAACAAATGGAGATTTGTCTTTCCACAAATGCACATTCATGGTCAAGAATCAGAGGAGGAAGAGCCTCTGCCGGGACACTTGGTGGGAGGGAAGGAAAGCAGGATGCTTCCTTCATGGCTCTCTGATGATTCTGAAGGCTTCTACTTGTTGGACCTGCCTCTACCCTCTGCCCAAGGCCACCCTTCACTGTAGCCTCTGCCATCGTGGGGGAAAGGTGACGAAGCCCGCTCCGTCCCCCAGGCGAGGTGTAGAAAGCTGCCGTGTAGTCAAGACCTTCTTTGTGCTGTGTGCTGTGCTAATAAGCACTTTCCAAAACTGACTGTATTTAATTCCTACAACAACATATATTACTCCCATGTCACCAATTTGGACACGGAGTCTCAGACAGCACAAGGAACTTGCTAGTTACAGACAGGCAACCCAACTGGTAACTGGGAAAGGAGGGACCCCGTCCCAGGTTACGCTGGCTGTCTGACTCCAGAACCCGCGTCCATAACCACCGACTGCCTCTCAGCTCATTCCCTCACGCACTTGTTCACCGATTGAATAAATGTCTATTTCTCGGTACACCATCATCCACATTCTCTCCCCTGCCTGAGGCCTGAGGAACAGAGAGGACCACATTTCTAGAAATAACCCTCTAAGCCACAACTCTTCCCCCATTCAGGAGCCTCTCCTGGAGCTGCATCAAGCCCAAATGTGGCCTGCTTTGTCGGGGCTGCCAATCATCCCTCCCCGTCACTGGTGGAAGCTCTATTCCTCCATTATCTGTTTACCAAACAAACCCCAACTTTGATTGGGCACCAATCTCTGATTGGGCACTGGCAGGGCTGCTGCACACAGCCACTCGGGTTGTGCACTGAACAAGTTTAGGTTTCATCAGTCATATCATTGCCTTGTCATCCCAGAACAGTGAATCAGGAGTTTGTGGTGGAAAAGCCCCTCCCCTCCCACTCTGGGGAGCACCCTGGTGCCTGGCCAGTAGATATCAGAGACAGATGTCCCAACAGATATCAGAGACAGATGTCCTGGCCCCGTCCAAATCCTTGAAGGTTCAGCCTCTGCTGACGTCTCCATTTTCCTCAGAAAGAGTGTTGACAACTTGTCAGTGGCTCTAAAAGCCATGTGGCTGGGTCACATGACCCTTGGGAGCTAAGCCCTGCAGGACCTTGTCTCTTGCCAGATGCTCCACCTAGCTAGCCCATCCGTCAGAGAGGCCTCCCGTTCTGTGCATTGGCCTGAGTTGACAGAGAGAGAGATGGAAGAAGAGACTCCAGATGCAAGACATCCTGTGGACAAGAGCTCGGAAGGTGGAATGACAGTGAGGGGTTGCGGGAAATAGAGAGTATGTTCTGACTCATGCCTCAGTCTCCCCCGTGGCCCCGTGGCTTCTTCTCAGGCCCCATCCACCATTGGAGGCCAGGGTGCCAGAACCACTGGGCCAGACATCCAGGCCAGGAAGACAAAATGTTGGGAATGGAAGAGCCCAGGAGGAGGCAGTGCAGTGGGGAAGGACAACACGACTTTATGTTCGTGGTTCCAGAAGCCTTGCTGGGCAGCTGCCCTGTGTGGGGCCCGGGGGCCAGGAAGGGCAAGAGCTCTGTCCCTGGACTCAGGGAGCTCTCTGCCTAATTCAGCAACGTGTCAGTGATGCTGCCCCCACACCCGCCCCCGGCCACAGAACTGGGCGTGGACAGTGGGCCTGGAGCTGAGAAATGGGGAAAGTTCTAGCCAGGTTGTAGACTCAACCATCATAACGGGAGGCGGCCGTGGGCCCGGAGCTGCAGTGTTTAAGGAGGGATGGAAGGGTTCCCCTGGGAGCCAAGGGCCTGGGGAGGGGAGGTGGTGGCTGCCGGGGCTCCGGCACTGGGGGACTAGCCTGTGACCTCTCCTGTCATCTCTGTAGGGTGCCCTGGGCGTAGCTCTCACATAATCCCCGTCTCACACACGAGGAAACTAGAGCCCAGGAAAGTTAAGTAACTTGGCCGAAGTCGCAGAGCGTCAGAACCGGGCCTGAGTCCAGGTGGGCCTGCCCCTGTCACCTGCGGCCTTTCTGCCCCGCCAGGCAGCTCCGCTGACCCTCCACACCCGCTTGCTGACCCGAATTCCTTGCACTCCAGGCTGGCGGCTGACGGGAGGACAGCGAAGGAGCTGAGAGCCGTCCTGCCTTGCGGACCCTGGCGTCGGGAAGCTGAGAGTCCACAGGGCAGAGACGCGGGAGCCGTACGTGCGAGGCGGCAGCCGGGCTCTCCTCCCCGCGCTGCTACCTCAGTGGCTGTGTGACCTTGCTCAGTCTCTGGATCTTTCCACTCTTGCTTTCTTCATCTGTAAAACTGGAATGACCACACTCCTCTCAAAGCGTTTTTGGAATTGATGAAAAACCCAGACCAAACGTGTAGCCCGCCGCAGGGGCACTTAGGCTCCGCTGCCGGGGCGCGTTTGCGTAAAGCCCCGGCCACCCTGGCCCGGCAGCACTGAGGGCGCCTCTGTCTTGCCTTTGCAGCTGCCCAGCTTCATCAACACCACCCTCCCGCCGCACGAGCAGGTGACGGCCCAGGAGATCGACAGCTACTTCCGCCACGAGCTCATCTACAAGAGGAACGAGCGGATGGGGAAGAGGGTCATGGCGCTTCTGCAGGAGAACGAGGACAAGATCTGCTTCTTCGCCTTCGGAGCAGGTTTGGGCCGGCGTGGGGAAGGGCCTGCTTGCAGAATCCTGGGGGGCTGGGAGGTTCGTAGACCCTGTCCTGGTCTGTCCTTCATGCAGGAGGAGGCGCAGGCCGGACGGAGCAGGGCAAGCCACGCGGCCCACTCCGCGGTTTCCAGCCAAGGCTTCTGCCGCATTAGGCCCCGCGGGCCGGAGGAGGGGCCGAGCCAGGGCCGGGCGCCTTCGGGAGCCCCTCACGCCCCAGGAGGCCGTGCGGAGGGCTCAGACGGGAGCCGGGGCCCCTGGCAGCCCAGCCTCGAGCCCACCCGGTGGAGCCGGGCCACGCCTGCGAGCTCCGATGCCCCACACCCCGACCTGTGGCCCGGCCCGGCCCGCTCGGGCCGCGTGACCTTGCCCGGTACATGCGAGGGCTCAGGCCCCTCTTCCGTGCGTGGGCGGTGATAGCAATGATCATCTGACGAATTGAAAACCGCTATCTGGGGAAGCGTTAGATTAGCGGCAACATTTCAATTACCTAATGGTAGGGACTCAGGCTGGGGCTCCCTCACCGTCATCGTCAGCACCCTGAGTCACTACAAGCTTGATCACCCCGCCGCGGGCCATGAGCCTGGTGCTTCTCCTCTGGCTTCTTTGTGCAAAGGGAAGCGCGATGTCCAGGTGCAAGGCTTGTTGGCCCTCCGGTCTCTTCCTCCCTCTCCTCCCTCACTCCTTCCTTTCCCTGTGCTGTCTCCCGTGATGACAGCGATGTCTACCATGGGACCAGGGGATCGCATTTGCCTCCTCTGTCGGTCAGCTTTGGCTGCAGAGCCACAGCATAGAAATGGATCTCTTGCTCACGTGGGCGCCATCCACCTCCTGCTGCCTGACAATGAAGGGAGAGGGGCCGTGCCTGGGGTGCTGGGGCTGAGCCCTCACGGCCGCTGCCTCTCCGCCCTCCCTCCCCTGCCTGCCCACTCAGGCCGCGCGTCTCTGTAGCCCAGGACCGTGCTAATTCTGCAGTGGGCATGTCCACTGAGTGAGGCCTGCCTCCCCCGCTCTGCATTCAACCTCATACACTTTCGAGGGGAGAGCCAGAGCCTGTGCCTGTCTTCCCTCCTGGGGGGCCCTCAGCACAGGAGAGGCTCGTGGGACAGCCTCTGTGAAGCCACATCTGCAGCTGGACCAGAAGACTCCCAGATTGTGTGAGAGCACTGCCATGGCCTCCTGTCCCCTCTGGCAGCCTCAGTTTCCTCATCTGAACAGAAGGATTCAGAAAGCACTTGGGCCATTAGTGATTCCAGCAGCTATTTAAACAGTTTTCAGAGAAGAGAGGGGTTCCCGTATGGGTGTCCGGAGAAGCCAGCAGGAGCAGGACCTTGGCTGATGGAGAGGGCAAGGCTACTCTCCAGGTGCAGGACACATCCTGGGGACAAGGCGTGAGTTAGGACAGCTTTGTGGATGGTGAGGAGAGTAAGTGCTCCCCAACACACCCGGTCAGCATCCAGCTGCCTCCCTCCATGGGCATCTGGGCAGTGCTCCTGCTCCGAATGGCCCCTCACTGACTATAAAAAGGGAGGCATTCTGAGCCAAGCCAGCCGCCAGGCTTCTCTCCAAGTGTAAGAGGGGCCCCTGGTGAACCTTGTCCTTGAGGGAGGCCAGCAAGAGATCCAGCATTGCACATGCCCCACCTGTCCCAGGGCCCGAGACCAGAGCCACCAGGGTCCGAGGCTAGCTCTTCCCTGCGGGTGAGGAAACAGGAGAGCCTGGAGATGAAAATCACAGCAGTGTGGGCTCTGGGCACCGGCCTGCTTCTCCTGAAACTCACATCCGTGGAGACACAAATGTCCACTCAGGGACCATGCCCACCTCCACTTTCTTCCCCATCTTTGAAATCCAGCTGGTCCCTGGCTGGTCCAGTTGACAGACCCCTGAAAAGGCTCATATCCATCTACTCTGTCCATCCCCAGGGCCACTGTCCCCATCCAAGCCTCCATCAGCCCCAGCCCAGCCTTCGTTGCCTGTAGGCTGCTCCCCACAACATAGCCGGTGACCCCTGCTGGCTCCGTCTCCCACCCCGCCTTGAGCTCTGGGAGGGCACATGCCACGTACTCACCCTGTGTCTCTAGTAGCATGTAATAGGTTTCAAGCTTGATGAGTGTATGAAAGAATGAATGAGTGGAAGGACGAACAAGTGAATGAATATGGACCAGATCCTCTCCTCCTGGTCTCAGCTGGGCCTGGTGCACAGGTCAGGGCAATGTGAGCCCTGCCTCGGCTCTCAGAGGCCTGCTGTCCAATAATAAGCCCAGATCCCTGCACAGATCTTGCCGGCAGCTGCCACTGGAGGCCCAGCCGCCCCAGAAACAATGGTTTACACTGCGCTGCACATCTACCCTCAACCTGAGAATTTCAAAGCTGGATGCAGCCTCCAAACTCAAGCCTGCCCACCTCTTCCAAGCCCGGGACACGCTGAGGTCCCTACAGGCCAAGATATGGGGGAAGCTCCTGGCAAGTCAGGGTCAGAGGCCAGACTGGAGCCCAGGCCCAGGAGCTCTGATCCAGGGGGTTCTGTCGTCAGGGAGCCAGCTTAGGTGTCGTCAGGGAGCCAGCTGTGCAGACGTGTGACAGCCACTGTATTGGCATGGGACACGTTCACACGGCCTGCAGCCAGAAAAGCCCACACCTGCCTCATGGCGTTCTTACGGCCATGTGGCTCCCACATCCCACATCCTATGCCCAGCCGAAGATTTACGTGCCCCGCCAGGATGAGCATCTTGGACAGCATGCAGCCTGCAGACAAGCTGCAGGTACTCCAGTCCTCTACACGCTCCTGTCTGGGAGTCCCATCAGTCCCATCCCCGGCACCCCTAGACCATCGGGCACTGACCCTTACTCCACATTCTCTGTCTGGTCCTCAAACAAGGCCCGGATCCCCCAAGGCTATGAGAAGCAGGGGAGGGCCTCTGCCCCTGGAAACAGGCCTACCCATCCCCCGGACGTGGCTGCTCGTGCAAAGGCCTCTCAGATCCAGGTTCATGGTGTCTCTAGGAAAAATGTCAGAAAACAGAAACGTGATGCTGAACCAGGCCCCTGCTGAGCTTCTGCTGTTCTCTGACAGACCAGCCTTAGAGGCCAGCCTCGGGCTCTGCGGCTCTGGAGAGCCTCCCCTGTCTGCCCTCCCCTCCCACAGTGCCCGTCCAGACCCTTCCCCAGCCCACCGCTGCTCCAGAATCCTTCCTGAATGCCCAGGGGCACAGACTGGGGTTTCCAGTGCTGATGGCAGTCGGCCACTCCTTCTCTGTTCTGCTCTATGGAGACATTTGGGACAAAGAGTAGGAGGTTTGGTGTCAGGATGCCTGGGTGTAAAGTGTGCCTCCACCACTGTCAGCTAAGAGACCCCGGGAAAGCCATTTCGCCTCCGAGGGCCTCAGTGTCTTCATCTGCAAAATGAAGATACCTGCCTCATCAGATTGTGCTCAATATGTTCATTATAGATCACAGGTTAAAATTCTCAGCCACGGTGGAGGGATCTTTATAAATAAAAACTCCTCCTGCAAGCCAGCCACCACTCCACGCGAATGGGGTATCTTACCTTGGATCCCCGCAATGACTCCATGAGGTGAGGTTTATGATACTCCCTTTGCAGATGGAAGCTTAAGTCCCAGAGAGGAAGAACGGCTTCCTCAAGGCCACGCAGGCGGACTTTCAACCTGAGCCCTGGTTTTAGGGTCCCAGTCCTCGCGGTTTCCTCCATGCATGGGGCCCTTGCTCTAGAATTCCAGAAATGGTCACAATTGTGGGAAGGGCATCTTTTTATCTGGCACATCCCACAGAAGAGTAGTGTCAGTGATGTCAGTGTCGGTGGTGTCAGTGATGTTTCTGTAGCAAGGCTCTATATGACCCCTATTGAAGGTTATTCAGTGGGTTCAGGGGCACCTGGGGTGTGAACATGGGTGATAGTTCTCAGCAGTCCTGGGTGACATCTAGGGACCCAGACGGAAGCCCTGCCACTCCAGGAGGTGGCTGCGGCCAGTGTGCAAACCCAGATGTTCTGGAGCGACCTAGACCACGGCCATGGAAAGGAGTGCACGCCCCGGGGGAGGGAAGGCCTGATTCTCCACTCTCAGGCTCAAGGACAAGCTGAGCCTGCCGGGCCCCCAGAGATCTTGTGCAGGTTCTTGGATTTCTGTTCCTCTGTAAGTAGCAGAAAAATAGGTATGAGATAATGAGTTTTTATTAGCTAAATGTCTTCAATTTACAAGCTCATCTAATATTCTGAAATTATCTCCTTTCTACCATGTTTGAAGTTAAACATCTTTTGCTTTAAAAACAAAACAAAACATGGTAATATAAAGCAAAGGGAGCTTTCAGAGGCCTTACTTGACCAAAGAAAAAGTTGGTAACTGTACTGTCCCCCCTGCCTACCCCCTTTTCTTACCATGGGACAGAACTGAGCATGCCTGAAATGTGATGGAAAGAATGCCATAGGAGGGGTGAGGCTGCTCAGCGGGGAAAAATACTCACCCAGGCTTCCAAGGAGGCAGGAAGAGTGGGGCCAGAGCTCAAGTAGAGGGTCTGGCCACGGGTAAAGGCCACCTCCTTACCTGCAATCGAAGCAGGAAGGAGGCCGGCAGACTGGTACTTGCTAGTGGGAAAGTCACCCGATGGCTCTCTAATCAGAGCTCCACTTTCTAGGGGGGGCGGAGGGGGAGTCATCTGCAGAGAATGAGGAAGCAAGTGGAGGAGGGTTCTCGGTTTAAAAAGAGAACATTGGCGTAAATGCAAGCGAGACCGGCCGTAAGAACTGGCATGGACAGGAAGTTAAACAGGTCTCTGGGCCGACTGCGATCGATGCGTGGTGGCTGCCTGGAGCCTGGTGGCATAGAGGATAATAAAGCCACATCCGGGCTCAGCACAGAAAAGGTCTTGATTGACTAGTGATGTCGGCCCTGGGCCCCGAGATCTGCTCCGACCGCTAGGAGCACAGACGCTGACCGGCAGCGAGGGCCCGCCAACCTGTGGGGGCTCCAGTCACAGCAACACCGAACGGCCAGGTTGTAAATGTGAATGCTGTGCCCCGGGCCTTCTCCTGATTTTGGCCAGCACCCCCTGCTCAGTGAGCATCCCACTGTGTGTGAGCTACCCCACGGCAGGGCCCACGCCTTCGCAGAATCGCCAACACCCAGGAGACGTTCTACAAAGACCAAATGGCCCAGAATCCGAATCAAGTTCATTAGGTGTAGTCACACGGTATCGCCTGGGCCCCGCAGAAGCGGGGAAGGAAGTCTGTGTCCCGGGCACTAAAAGAAAATTGTAATTTTGTCCCTAGCTCCGGGGAACTGGGCCTTCTTGAGATGTGTTTACTTGTCAGCTATCCCAGAATCTGGAATGGACTAAGTGATGTAGAAGTTGGCAGAGCTGGGCTGGAGATGCAAACCAGACCCGAAGGTGGACCACGTAATCACTAGGCCCCATTGCCCCATTCACTTCAAACGCTAGAGCCGATAGTTACCGTACTTTCCAGAACCCTGAAGTGCTACAATCTGAATATGGTTCTACCTTCTGACCTTCCAAAGCCCTTTGATCCTGTTGTTCTCGGGTGGGGTGGCGCTAACACCCCAGCAGCCTATCATCTGGGCTTCTCCCGTTCTAGTGTAGTTTGCTTCAGTCACCCTTAGATTCGTGGGAGGGTGTGGGAGCTAAGATCCCTCCCTGCGGGGCTGCTGCCACCTGCCCCACCAGGAACAGAGGTCCAGATGGGGAGTGGGATTCGAAGAGCCCTCAGGCGGGCTGTGTGGGCAGCAGAGAGAGGTGCCCCAACTGCCACCAAGTGCCCGCACATCCAGCTCACCCAGCATCACCCAGGGCCACAGGCTCACACTCAGAAGCACGCCGGGGGCCGGGACACAGGCCGATTGAGCTGAAGACCTCTGCTTGAGAGAAGGGCTAGAAGCCCAGCCTACCGACCACCGTAACATCTTTCATGTTAATAGCAGCGGCCACAGCTCCCTGCCAGTGGCATCTCCTGCCTGAAGGATGTCCATATGACCCTTGTGTCCTCGAGTCCTCTTGGAGGAGGCGGGGTGGTATTTATTATTCCATTTGGCAGACGGGGACATCAAGAGGCAGATGGCAAGTGAGAGAAATGGAACTGGAGTGGAACGATGGTCACGTTGATAGGCCCTTCTTACTGGTGGCCAGTTCCCTCCCCCAAAAAAAATCCAGCTGCCACTTGGGCCCTCTGTTCTGCTGATGGTACCCTTTTCCTCTCCTGCCTGGGCTTTCCATCACCTCCTCTCTACGCTCCCACAGCCCTGCAGGATTTCCCTATCACAGCCCTGCTTGTGCCGAGCACATTTGTCGTCCCCATTCTAGGAGGGAAGGTAAGTCAGAGAAGGCTTCCTGGAGGAGGTGGAAACCAGTTACATTTTTTCCTGATGCTGGTCCAGCTGCCTTCTGGTTCCTCACCATGCCCATGGTCCTCAGGACAATACTCACACCCACCTCCCTCCCACCTGGCTTCTCCACTCGGTAGCCTCAGGGGCAGAGCTCACAGCTGAGCACAGAAGAGCAGCCATGTCCCACGTGGGGCCTTTGAACCTTAGAAATGAGGGACCCAGCAAGCAGGCAGCCCACACCCAGCTGCCTTCTCCTCTCCCGGGGGAACGCCCATGGCCTGCCACACTCCCCACGCTGGAACATGAGGCCACAGCGTCCGGAAGTGCTTCAGAATTTCCAACGGAGCTTCAAAGGGCCCTGCTTCCCACCATGTTCACATCTGGCAGCTGGCACGCTGCTCCGGGCTGTGATCCCTGGCCAGAGTCACCCTTCCTTTTTCAGCCCAGAGCAGCCAGCCAGCCAGAGGAACATCCCATCTGCTGGCTTGTCCCCCACTGGAGCCAACCCTGCCCTGTGGGTGGGGGACAGTGGAGGATGGAGGGCCATGTTCTAGGCTGCATCTGTGAGCCAGGATTTATGGACCATCGGCCATGGGCTCGGCACTCTTGCTGGGCCGTGAACAAAGGCCGGAGAAGAGAGTAGTCTAGATTCCGAGCATGGGCTTTGGAGCCAGACCGCCTGAGTTGGAAACCTGGTGCTTCTCCTTAGAGGAAATGGCCTGGGCAGACCAGGTACTTGGCTTCTCTGCCATCAGGTTCCTCCTCTGGACAAGGAGCCTGAGAGTCGGGGGGGTTGGCACTGGCCTCGCTCAGGCCCCAGGGCAGCGCCGTCCCTGGATAAATGTGAGCTCTTGGTGTCCTAAATACTTCCGAGTCCTGGCCCCTCAGAGCCCACAGTCCCCCAAGGACGGGACTTCTGTGGCCTCTGAGGCCCCGGCAAGGTCACTACACGGAGACCCCAGAGCTGGCCTCAGCTCCAAGTGACAGTGAGGCTCAGGAGCATGTTGGCCAGCAGGGAGCTCTCCTGGGGTCCCGGGTGCTATAAATCTAGGAAAGGAGCATCTGGATGTTGTAGAGCGGTGAGCCCTGGGCTGGGCACCACCCCCTGGGTCACAGAACCCATCACAGGCTCTGTCTCTGGGGCTCCCCCCCGGCGCCTTGCCATGACCTTGAACCACTCTGCCTGATGATCGCGTGGGTCCCGAGTAGTGTCAGGCCCCAGGAGGAAAGGCCACTGTGTCTGGCCAGTCTCAGCGTCCCCAGGGCCTGGCACGTGCCTGCCGGGTAGGAGGTCCCTAACAGTTCGCGGAGGAGCCTCTCCTGGCTCCAGCCCTCAGGGTGCAGACTGGCCCAAACCCCAGGGCTTCTGTCCCACCGATAGGGTGGGGTGCAAGGGGGAGGCCTCCTCACCTCTAACCGGTAATAATTGAAAGAGGATCTGGTCCAAAGAGAATGAAAAGGCTCAAACCCTGGGGATTTTAGAAGAACCAACAGGATTGGTGTAGAGGGATGGGCCTGGAGCG
This sequence comes from Canis lupus familiaris, assembly GCF_011100685.1. Classification (NCBI taxonomy): domain Eukaryota; kingdom Metazoa; phylum Chordata; class Mammalia; order Carnivora; family Canidae; genus Canis; species Canis lupus. The sequence goes on from NC_049236.1 coordinate 13,049,954, forward strand.
AGGAGGTAGGGGCATGCTTCTAAGAGGAAGTGCACAACTGGGGGAGGTCCCGAGCGGGCCCCCAAGCTGGGCAACCCTCGGACAGGTGCCAGAGGCCCAGAAGCAGCTCCAGCCCCAGAGGGGGAGGGCTGCCCGGTGTCCAGGGAGCCCCCACCTCAGCAGCTGCCCCCATGAAATGCCCTTTAAACACACACACTCCAAGCCCTGAAGGGGCTCAGGCGAGCCCCAGTTCTGCTGCCTTCCACCTGTGTGACACTGGGGAGTTCTGGCCTCGGAAGCATCATAGTGGCATCAAGTGACACTAGGAATCAGTGTCCACTTCAGGCTGAGTTCTGGAGAAATGGAGGGTGGGGTTGCTTTTCTTGGTATTTGTATCCATCCTCCTGTTATTTAACAGCAGAGCTGAGCTGAAGGCTCAGGGCTCTTAGCTTCTGACGTCCTGGGTTCTGGCAGCGTCCGGAGCAGAGCAGATGGCTAAGGGGGAGAATCAGGTTCCAGCCAGATATGCCCAGCTCCCTGGAGGGTATCTGAATCTCGGATGCGTGGGCCTGACAAGCACTCCTTGACTCTCTGCCTGCACTCCTCCAGGGACGGGGCCCCCACCCCCTTACAGAGCTGGACAGTAGCCCGGGACAGTGTTCTTTGGCCCAGCTGAGACCTGCCCCCTTAGACTCGTCCTGCCACGGTTCAGAGTTCCCTGGCTTGTCCCACTGCCCTGACCCTCACCACAGCCCACCTCCCCTTTCACTTCATATTCCAACCACCCGGAACCACACCCACACCCTCTTTTCCATCATGCCCCCCGCAAGCGCTAAGTCCTCCTTCAGGAAAGGCCTTCCTTTAGCCGCACAGCCCCTGGCGGCCCTCCCTCCCTGCAGGGCCCTCGCCGCCCTGGAAGGGTTTGCGTGCCTGCCGCCCCCAGCCCACCCCTCGGCCATCTCCTCTGGGGCGCGGGCCAGGTGTCTCAGCTCCTGGCACAAGTCCGGGTGCAGGGGAGGCGTCCTCTCAGTCCTCACTGACCTAAAAATGCCCCCGCCCTGCCCCGGCCTGGCTGGCAAGACAGAAGGGAGGAAGCCCAGCCCTGCCAGTTTCCCAGGCGGACCTTCCTTGGGCCACCAGAAGCCGCCTGGTGCCCCCAGGTGCCCCTGCACCCCCAGATCCCCCCCACGCAGCCTTCTCCTGTCACTTCCTCAGGAAAACAAACACCTCTGTCCCTTCACATCCGGCCGGCTAATCCTGGCAGCTAGATTAGCATTTGAAAGTTTCCCTGTGCATTAATTTCAGACAGAACATAAATATGAGCTTGGGATTCCCCTTCCAGGAGAGAACACTGGAAACCCAGCAGGCCCACTGGAGAGAAAACACGTGCGCTGGCCGAGGGGAGCCCGTGGGACTTTGGAGCCTTTGTGGGAACATCTGGTTCCCCCTCCGCCCGGCCCCCCAACACTACCTTGATGTTACCCTGTTAATTGTCGCATTCTCCTTGTTGAGCACTCACGCGCCCCTCTCTCCAATCTGGTGAAGGCTGAAAGGACACACGTTGCTGACAGTTCCCTGCCCCCCGAGTGTGAACTCAGGATCCTTCGCAGACGCTAAGACTTCAGAGCAAATGTACCAGAGCGAGCGGTGACCTAGGACATTGCTGGAGAGGACTCGGAGCTTCCTGCCAGCAGTGCCACCCACCCACGGCCTTTCCGCCCTCTGAGCTCTAGTGCCTGGTCTGTAAAGTGTGGTGCCATGAGGATGAAGTGGGATGACATGTGAGGAGCACCGCGTACCCAGGAGATTCCCAGAGCTTGTGTTGAGGTGATCCGGTGATGGACTCCTAGAGGTGGGAAGGCCCATGAGACCAACTGAGGCACAGAGAGGTGAAGGAAACTGCCGGAGGTCACACAGCCAGGTGGCTGTTGAGCCAGGTTCTCGGTCCTGAACCCAGAATAGGGTTCCGCGCTCCGCCCTCCCCTGCCTCCACGGGGAGGGTGCTATGGCCAGCTGACGGGTAGAGGCTAGCTCCAGCCTCTGCTCTTCTGTGGGCCCGTTGCCCTGGCGCACGGCTGCTTACACCTGGAAGAAGGGGAGCCTTGTCTCTGCACCGGGACATCAGGAGGCTGTGCCCACTCAGCACAGGACACCTCCCGTTTGCATAGGAATGTCCTTAAGTGGTACCCTGGCTTGTGGGGCGGGAGACAACCAGCAAACCAGTCCCACCATTTGTAAGACCAATAATCCCCCTCCTCCCGGCCTGCCCGACCCCACCCGTCCTGGGAGTCCTGGCTACACGAGGCCCTCCTCTAGGAAGCCTTCCATGATATCCTCGGTAGACTGGTCTTTCTGCTGCTGTGCCCCAGTTTTCATTTCTGGGTTCTTTGTCTCTTCTCTCCTCTTTCTTTCTCTCTCCTTCCCTCTCTATCTCTGTCGCTTCGTATCTCTGCTCTGTTTTTGTCTTTTCCTATTTCTCGCTTTGTGTTTCAGTGTCTCTCCCCTCCCCTCTCTCCCTCCTGCCATCTCTGTGTCTCCCAGCCCTTCTCCCCCCCTCACCTCTGTCTGTCTTCTCTCTGTTTCTCTGTGTCCTGGCGTTCTCTTCCTCTGCCTGGCTCTCCCTGGGAGTGTCCCTCTTCTCTCTTGGGCCCTCTGTTGTCCCGTCTCCTCTACTCTCTGTCCCTGTGGCTCTGTGCGCCCTGCCCCTCGCTCTCCTCCCTCTCCGCCCTCCTCTCCCCATGCATGTAGCCTCAGCAGATGAAATGGAACGTGCCTTCCTGCAGAGAGCTGGCCAGAAAACAGCCGTCAGTACTGGAAAGGAGGTGCTGCGCAGTGGCCAGGAGACCCCAGGAGCCTGGGCAAGCCTGCAGGCTAAGCCCCAACACTGTGGGGCCCCTCTGGAAACTTTCCATCCCTTTCCTCCAGGCTCCAGGATGGGCGTGGTGACTTTTTCAGGATTTGTGACCTTGGAGGCAAGCCTAGGCCCTGTCTGCCAGCCCCTGGGGACAGCATGCACCGGGCCCTGACTCGGGCTGGTGCGAGGCCCAAGCTCCGGGATCAGTGGAATCTGCAGGAGCATCACCAGGAGGCGGGGTGGGGGCTACAAGGGAAGCGGATCTGCTAGCACAAGCCTTCTGGGGATAGGATGAGATCACGGCAAGGATGTGGAGTAACAGGTCTTGTCACTCATTCATTCAACAAACATACTAAGCCACCGCTGTGTGCCAGACATGGGGCCAAGGATGAATCAGACGGGGCTCCTCCCCTCGAATGGCTTGTTGGGAACATCCTGACGGGCATCTCGGGGGTAGGAAGATCATTCTCGCTGCAGAGAGAAAACAGGGAAGAGCGTGTGTGCAGTGACTCAGAAGCTGATGGTGCCCTGGGCTGGTCAAGCATGGTTAGGGGGAGAAATCGGGGCCTTCGGTCACTGATTGGGCGAGGAGGAGGGGAGAGACAAGACAGGGCCCATCTGACTTGGATAACCAAGCCAGTTGAGACACATGCTAGGAGGGGAGGGTGAGCTGGATTCTGTAGGCTCTGGAGGATGTCAGGTGGAGACGTCCAATGGGCTGCCCGACAAAAGGTCTGGGCCGGGGCAGTAGCTCCAGAGTGGTCCGTGCTGTATGGTAATTGAAGCCACATGGATAGACAGTTTGTCCACAGCTTGTGAGGGAACAGAAGGCTATGGACAGGGTTCTGGGGGCCCCACGTTCACAGGGCAGAAGGAGGAACCCACCAAGAAGGGGCCTTGGGCCAGTGAGAGGGCTACAAAGAGAAGCGGGACAGCACAGGGTCGTGGGGGCCTGTGCAGGAGGGGGGCTGGGCGGGGACATGGGCTCAGGCCGTCCTGGGGCATGGGCTGCAGGGGAGGGCGCCCCCCAGCCAGGCAGGAGCCCCGTCTGCCCCGATGGCCTCTCCCTGCCCACAGGCAAGGCAGTGAAGGTGGGTGAAGACCAGGACAGCTGGGGCCTGAGAAAACCCTTCTGATCCCTTCCAACTTCTCGAAGCATCTCAAGTCTTCTGTTCGGGGTCCTGAGCTGCACAGTTAGAACCCGGAGCTGCTGAGGCTGAGGACACGATGGGCGCCGAGGGGCCTCCGGATGGCTGTCCAGCAGCGCTGGGACCCAGCTGGAGCTCTGGCGGCTGGGCCCTTCCACACAGTGCCTCCAGAGCATCGGGAACCTTCCTTGCAGAGTAGTCGCACAGCCTCAGCAAACAGACACTGCGGCTCGTGCGCTGCCCCCTCCATCCCCCCGGGGGCTCCTGAGATCTGCAGGCAGATGCCGCTGCCTGTGCAGGGTCTCCAGGGAGGCAGGGAAGGAACTGCCTTGGCTGCCAGGACTGAGTTCCAAGAACGGCCAGCAGGGCGCTCCTGCCACCTGTGTGCCCGGGTCCCCCCCAGCTCGTCACACTCCAGGCAGGGCTCTGCGGTCCCTCCTGGCCGAAGACTGGCTTAGCTCGTCACCCGAGTGCACACTGGGCTTTTCCAAAGGACAGCCACTCCCCCTGCCTTGTTAGGACCCTACGGCCCTCCAAAGGGATGGATGCCCATGTGACACTCAGGAAAACTGGGGCTGGGGGCAGGGAAGCCACTCGCTCAGCAGGATCACAGCCATGGCAGGAGCTTGGGCCTCTATCCCCACCAGGACCCGGTGGAGGCCAGAGCCCTGGGAGGGCGTGGGTGTCTCCTGCAGTCAGCTTCCCAAATGAGCCTCGCGTATCCCCTAGCCCTCCCCCTGGCGCTCCCCTGTCGCAACACCACCCACCATGTACCCAACTCTCATTGTCACGGGGCTGATTCTCACCCCACCCTTCAGCTATCACTGCCTCCTCCAGGAAGTCTTCCCTACTTGAGGTTATGTTTCCCTTGGCAACGTCCTTACTTAGCCCAGATCAAGACCTTGATTCTGAGACTGAGTGCCTGGAACCTGCCCCTGTCGCTTCACCACTGGCTCGCGCGGGATGGGCACTCGTTTGGCCTCTGTCAGATGACTGAACTGAATAGGTACAGAAAGGGAGAAAGGGAAGCAGGGCGGAGAGTACATCTTCGAAGGGGTCTTTGGAGTCAAACAAAAGCCATGGATCCCTTCCTTGTACAGAGACATCAAGAGCATTTGAACCTCATGGGCTTGCCGGGTGGGCCTTGGACTAGAACCCGGGTCTCTCATTCCCAGGCCCACGGCCTTCCGCAGTGATCCCCAGGTGGAGTCAGGCCGTGGCCAGGCAGTGTAAGGGAGCCCAAGCCAGCCCAGAGGTATGCAGGGGGCCCAGGGGTGCTGCAGGCCCCGCCCTCCGACCCCGGGCTCCCCCTGCCTCCCAGCCTCACCCCCGCCCAGGCTGGAACCTCTAGTTCCCACACAGCTTGTCCACCCTCCGTTCTCCTCAGACCTCCCTGGGGCTGTCAGCGTGCTGACCTTGTGGCCCCCCACCTGTCACCACCTGTCATAGGCGATTAGAGTAACAGGACGGGATTTTCCCCCAGGTTCTGGGATGGATGGGGCGCCGAGGGGAACGGCCGTCTGAGCAAGGGGGGGTCGCAGGGTGGCAGGCGGCTAGGAGGCCACCAGCGGCCCCTGCCACTCTGCCTGCAGCCTACAGGTGGGGAGACCGAGGCCTAGCGAGGGCTTGCCAGGCTGCGGCCCCCCAGCAGGTCCTGCCTCCGGAGACTCCTCCTGCCCAGAGCCCTGGAGGGCCTCCGCTGTGTTCCCAGACCTCAGGCCTACGTCCTGCTGAAGGACGGTGATTTCTGGGATCGTCTGGGGCTGTGCCTCTCTGCAGTCTGAGCCACCAGCACAGGGCGGCCACAGAGCGAGTGCATCATAAACATGTGTTGAATGAATGATTGATGGCTCGGGGTGAGATGAAGACCGGCCCCCCAGCAGGGGCCACCCCTGTCTGTGCAGCTCTGGCTTCACATCTCCTCTGGGTCACTGCTGCTGTCTGCTGGACCCTGCAGCCGGCACAACCATGCGCTGCTCTCTCCTTCCCCGGAATCGTACAGCTCACGGATCTTCCCGAGCCACCCAGGGGCCTGGGTTGTTATGTGTGGTCCATACACATTGGATAGAAGGTGAACAAATGAATCCATGAAGGCCCAGGTCCAGCCGGCGTGTACAGGGTAGTGGTCTCTGCCTTGTGGGGCCTAGTGGGGAGACAGACGTGGACACCAGAACCCAGCCCCGTGCTAAGGAAGGGAGCCTCGAGCTGTGGCGAGATGAGCCACAAAGCTCTTGAGGGCTGGAGGGCTTCTTGGAGGAGGTTTTCTCAGAGCTGGGCCTTGCATGACCCCTGTTGACTGTTTCTTTTTGTTGTTTGTTTGTCTTAATTCACTTCATTTTTCTGGTATAAAACTGCGTGTGGCCCAGCCGGAGAGACTGTGCTGCGGGTCATCACAGTCTGGGGCTGGGTCAGCCTAACGGTACAAGCCACAGTGATGCCACCTGAAACACTTGTGAACCTTTGCCACAAGGCCAGCCGCCGTCCCCGCGGTCCTCACAGCCCCATAGGCTGCCACTACCATCATTCCCACTTCACAGAGGGGAAGGGGACGCACAAACTGGGGCCAGGGGAAGGATGATGGGTAGGCAGCAGAGCCTACGCAGGGAGCAGCAGGATGGCTTCCAGATACATTTTGCACTGCCTTCGGTATGGGTCACCAAAGCTGTCCCCAGCCACTGGTGGCTTGGCATGTGGCTGAGCCCTCTCCGTCTCTTGTGTTCCAGGTCATTTTCTGGGAAACAACACAGTCATCGACGTCCTTCGGCAGGCAGGGCTGGAGGTGGAGCACACACCTGCGGGGCAGACCATCCACAGGTAAGCAGCTGGGCAGCTGGGGCCACGGGCCTGGCTCACCTGCTGCCACCATCCACGAACCACACCTGACCCCGTGCTGCATGGCTGGGCTGCACCCTGTCTTCCTGCTCGGGCCTGCAGGGTGCGTTATGAAGAAGCCCTGTAGGGACCGGCTTTGCCCAGGCGGCTGGGAGTGGAGGGGCTGGGCTGGAGGTAAGGGGCCCAGGAAGGAAGCTGCCCTGCGTTCTTGGTTGGGGGTTGGGGCCGTGGGAATGGGAGGGTCGTCAGATTCTGAGAGATGCTCAGGATGTAGAGCCTAGTGAGCGGGTGGGGTGGGAGGGCTCTGCAGGACACCTGGGGTGCTGCCCAGTGCCCAGAGAAGGGGGGGGGGGGGGAGGACGCCCAGCCCCTCCCATACCTGGTCCTCACCTTTCTCTGACCACACCTCCTGGCTGGGCCCTCCTACCCTGCTTTCCCACTGTGGACCCACCTGGGCTGGGGGTGCCCTGAGGGCAGGGCCCAGCTGGGTCCACAGTGCCAGGGCAGGCATGACAGGGTGTCAGCACATGCTGGGCAGCTCCGGGAGGGGGGTAATGGCAGGGTCCTCGAATGTGGGGGTTCCATGCAGCCCGCGCTCCAACCGTAAGGCAAGACTCTCCTTCACTAGCCCACAGAGGTGACCACAGTGCAGTTTCAGCCCTTGTCTCTGACATTAAAATGAGCCAGAGTCAGAAAGAAGCTTGAACAATCACAGCGAATATTCACTGATGGTTCACCGTACTCCAGGCTCTAAGCATTTTTAGCTCGTTAGATCCTCACAACAGCTCCATGAGGTGGGAACTATGAGTGTCCCCATCTGAAAATTGACGAACTTGAGGCCCAGAGAGGTAAAGTCACTTGCAGAAGGACACACAGCTCACGTATATGGCGGTCTGGCCCTAGAGCGTCCTTAAGCCCTAACCAGTCCCCGCCCCCTCTCTGGGGACTGGAGGTGGGCTGGGGGCGTGCGTGCTCAGGAACACTGAGGCTTTGCTCCTTGCTCTGCAGAGATGAGGCTTGCCCCCCATGCCTGCCAGGAGCTTGGAGCCTCTGGTCTCCTAGCCCTGGGCCATTGCTCTCCGCTGTCTCCGTGGCGCTTCTAGAGGAACTTAAAGCTCCCTCACATTGGACTCTTTCCTCTTCTGAGTCAACCTGATGAGACCATTCTTCCTGAATATTGGAGTGCAGCACAAAGCAGTCCACCCTGGGCCAGAGCAGGGGTGTGTTGGAGGAGTGAGGGACCCAAGGCAGCATCGGGGACAAGGGCATTCCTCACGCTCCCCTTCACGGCCCCAAGGACTTCATCTCGAAGCCCATTGTGTCTGTCCAGGCCAGGCGGGGTGGGCAGACGGGCAGGTGAGGCTGCCTGGGCTCCTATTCATCTCAGAGGAAGGCCGCCCCCCTGCCCGGCCCTGCTCTGAGAGCTCTCAGCCCGAGCCTCCAGCACACGCTGAAATCCTGCGGGTGGGGCCAGGGGCAGGGATGCTGAGGAGGCCCCAACAATAAAAGCCATCATCGGCCACAGGTGCTTCCTGGATCCATCTTTTTGTCTGCCTGTTTTGAATTATCTCCCTAGCAGCTGCAACATCTCCTGGACCCTGGGAATCTGGGGTTGCTGTGGGGGCTGGGGACGGGCAGGCTCAGCTGATGGCCTTCCCTCCTTCAAGGAGAGAGAAGCCCCTCACCCCATGTGCACACGGGAGTGGAGGAGGAGGAGGACTGGCTGCATGCCGCCTCGGGTGCCACCGCACCTGTGTGGTTCCCCGCACCACGTCCAGCCTTCCTCGGGGTCTCATGTCCTCCAGGGAAAGTGTGTCCGGGCCACAGAGAGGAAAGAAGAAGAGGGACAGGAGCAGAGGATGTCCCCAGGCCAGGAGACCTGTGTACATGGCGCTGTATGGAACGTGAATTGCACAAACACACACCTAATCAGTGCTTCCGTGCCCACCCAGCCAAGTCCCTTTATTTGCCGGCTGACGTTAAAGAAATGCTCACTATGTGCCAGGCACTGTGTTAAGACCTCGTGTCCTTCATCCTCGTGACAAGCTTATGAAGTAGGTGGTGGTATGACTACCGCCGGCGTCGAGCTTCCTGTTACTCGGGGCGACCATGGCACCTGCCCTGGGCCATGCAGCCTGCAAGCTGCGGAGCCAGGATGCGAACCCACGTCCATCTACATCCCCCCGGAGCTCTCACGGGCTTCACGCTGCCTGGCCTCCCCAGAGAGGTGTTCAGGAAGTTGATGTTGAACGCATGGATGGGTGGTGGTTGGATGAATGATACACGCGACCACATCCATACTTAATGATATTGAATGAGTGATGTAAGTTCCTAAAACATTTCGGCTGCTGACTGTTCTCCGGTCACTGTGTCAAGGGCTTTGCGTGTGGTAACTCAGGAAACGCTCCTGATGCCCCCCGGAAGTGCAGGCTGTGGCATCCCCATTTTGCAGAGCAGGAGGGAGGCACACACAGTTAGGTCACTTGCCCCAAGTTGCTCAGCCAGTGTGTGGGGTGAAAGACCCTGACGGAGGTCAGATATGTCCCCCCAGAGACCTGCCTGCGGCTCGCTCCCTCCCCTCCCAGAGTCTGGGCACGAATGTCACCCGGTAGTGACCAGACCCCCCCCTGCCTGGCACCCTGCACCCCCACACTCCCTCTCCTGCCTCTCCTGCCCTCCGCAGGGGCTCTCAGCATCTGCCACTCTTACTGTCCATCTTCCACTTCTGAGGACAGGGACCTGGTTTGGTTACTGCTTTTGCCCAATTGCTAGAAGAGTGCCCGGCGCCTGGAGTCCCTCAGTGGGAGGACTCAGACCTCCATCTCTCGACACCCGACTTGATTTTCCTGGGGCTCCCGGCACCCTCTCCTGCGGCGACAGCCTTCCCACTGGGTGGCATCCATGTCACGCGTGAGTGCCCAGCCCACAGTCCACCTCACGTGCTCTTGTTCCTCCCCAGCCCCGCCACCCGGAGCCCTGCACCCCCACCCGAGGGGACCTCGGCCAGCCCGGCCCCAGCCACCCCCGCCGCCGCCGCCGTCCCCACCGCGCCATCGACGACCCCCACTGTCCCGCCCGAGGAGGAGGACCCGGCCCTGTCCCCACACCTCCTGCTCCCTGACAGCCTCAGCCAGCTGGAGGAGTTTGGGCGGCAGAAGAAGTGGCACAAGAGGCAGAACAAGCAGCAGCGGCCGCGGCAGTTCAATGACCTGTGGGTCCGCCTCGAGGACAGGTGAGCGGGCACGGCGCTGCCTGTCAGGGCTGGAGGCCTCTCCCAGCCGCCCCCCGCCGGGCCCGGGCCCCCTGCCCTCCGTGGGCCTAGCTCCAGGGGAAGTGGGCCAGCTGGGTACTTGAGCAGAAACTTCCAGCATAGCTTGACCGCATCCCTTCACAAAGGCCCCTCCCGTTCCTCCTGCAGGGTTTGCAGAGCATGCTCGCGTCTGATTTTTCATTTTTTTTCTCAAAATGAGAGCAAGTACATTTTTTTCCATTTCGAAAGGTAAGAGAATAGAAAGTTCGCTCAGGTGCACTAGACAAAAGTCTACTTTGCCTTTAGCTTCCCTGGATGCACCTGGGGGGCAAAGCAGCCTGTGTCTGCCCCCCCGCCCCGGGGCCAGAAGGTGGCACTAGGAGAGCACAGAGCAGGCTGGCTGCATCGGAAGGGTGTGAGCTCCCTGTCTCCAGAGGTCTGAGTGGCTGACACCCGGGCAGGGAGGGTGCAGAAAGAAGGCCGGTGATGACCTTCATGCTTGGGCCTCACCTCAGCAGCGCGTGGGGGATCTACGGTGAGCGATGTTGAGAGTGGGCATGTGCAGAGATCATCCTACTGTGCCAATACCTGTCCGTCCCCTTTCTATGTGCACCTGCCACCCCTTGTGCCACCCTCTCAACCTGTCTGTCACCAAAGCTCCTGCTGTAACCAGGATGCCATCTCCCAGCTTCCGCCGGCAGGGCCATCATACAGAACAGTCTCCCTCAATTCCACTTCAGGGTAGGAATCCCCGCGCTTAGTGAACAGTGTCACCAGAACAGCCAGGGTGTCCCAGGGAGTGACCTCGTGTCCCAGCAGTAGGCCTGTGGAAACTCAGAGTCAGAACCCTGAATATTATCATCTGGGTTTTCGTCAGCATCCCCAGAAAGAATCATCTGGGGTACTTGTAAACGAGCGGCCAGGCCCCACTGCAGACCTTGTAAATGTGACCCTGCCCTGCACGGGCCTGGGAAGCCGTGTGTTGAGTCCGCCCTTGGGTTGAATGTGCACTGGAGAGTCGTCTCAGTGGCTTTGGGAGATGTGAAGCCAGTTCTGCGTTTACGGGCTGGGGGGGTGGGAGTGTCTGTCCAGGGTCACTCAAGCCACCAGGGGCTGCCTCCTGCCCCATGGATTTCATGGTCCTCCTGCAGCCAGGTCTCTGAGTCAATGACAAAAAGCTGACATAGTGCAGTCCACTCTCCTAAGGTTTGGGATGTGTGCTATTCTAAAAAGACTTCCAGCAAGTAGGAGTAGAGCCCATTGCTCCTTTGGGCTTTGGTTTCAAAGCATCTGACTTGGGTTCCCGGGAAATGGACTTCTGTGGAGCCCAGGCCAGCCTGGCCGGCCCAAGGCAGAGGCACCGCCGTAGCTACCTGAGCTGTGACATATTTGGGTCCCATGCCCAGCACGGGCCGCCCCCTCCAAGCCGGGAGCAGAGGCATGCAGTCACGTCAGAGAGCCACTTCAGCGCTGGGGAGGGCCTGCGGGCTGCGGGGGGAGCGGGGCACATGGAGGCACTGGCAGCCCGTGAAGAGCCCCAGGAGGGTCACTCAGGACCCTCGTCAACCTGATGGGACAACCATGAGCCTCAGCCAGCGGTGGGCCTGGCCCATGAGGTGACGGGAGGCTGGCTGTGGACTCCAGCAGCGGACTCCCAGCCCTAACCACTTCTGAAAGATAAATTTTGTCAAACGACTCCAAGCAGTTTCCTTTTCAGAACACGTAGCTCTGAAACAGAGCCTGGCTTCAGGAGAAGAAAATAGCTTTTCTTTGACAAGAGGGAGCTCTTTCTCCAACCTAACAGGTAAATTGTGGTTGGATGGCTTTCTTCCATCTGGTTGGGTTGGAGAAGGAAGCTTCCACGGATGGGCACCCTGTCTGAGTTCTCGATGTTTCTCAGGGAAGCAGGCCCTGAGCTCCTCGAGAGGCCTAGGGAGGGCACAGCTTCTGTCATTCTGGGGGGACTCACCTGCCCCCCTGGGGTTTCCCAAGTTTTGGTTCTCTGAGAGGGAGCAGAGGAGAGCTCTCCGAGGAGCAACCCAAGGCCCATTTGTGGCCCCTCTAGCCTTGGAGCCATGATTCCACTCCAAGTTTTCTCGTTTCCTTGCCCCCAAATCCTGCCGCAGCCATCCATCACCTCTCCGGCTCATCCTCCCCCTGTGACCCTGCAGCGGGCGCAGCCCCAAGCGCACCTGCCCCTAGCAGCTTGAGACTCTTCACTGCTCCCTGCCCCCGCCAGTGAGCGTCCCGCTGCTCAGCCTGGATGCAGAGCCGCGGCCTCTCCTCCTGCCTGAGGCTGCCCCTCCTGCAGGCCCGGTCCTCGCCAGGCTGTGTGCTGCGCCTCCACCGGCCATGCCTGGCCCACCGCCCACTTTCATTCTTGCTTTTCCCTCTGCCGAGGGTGGGCATGAGAGCACATGGCTGAGCCCCCACTCTGTGCCAGGCACCGCAGCAGGCTCTTACGTCCCTCATGCCCCAGGGCCTGTCAATAGTCTCAGAAGTAAGCTTTGTTTGACAAACAAGGAAACTGAGGCCCAGCAAGGTCAGGTAACTTGTCCAAGACCACACAGCAAGTGAGCTCTGGAGTCAGAGCCCCCACCCAGGTCTGACTAATGCTGAGGGTCACAGTCACCCGTGACCACACAGATGCCCCTCCCGCCCCTGCCTCCAAGGGTCCCCTGCATCCTCACTGGCTGTGCCCCTTCTCTCTCTCCTACACCCCCCAGCCCCCAGCCAGTGCTCCTGTCTTAGCACAGTTCCTCACTTGTGTTCCAAAGCCTGGAGGCTCTGGGCACCAGATCTGGGTTGGGCTTCTCTGGCTGCCAGGGGCCTCGCTGAGGGTTTGCTGACCGCATGCATGAGTGAGACAAGGCAGGAGAGCACTGGGGTGGAGGCCACAAGTGCCTGGCCAGGACACCGCCTGGAACAAGCCGGCCTCCCTTTGCCCCTCATTACCCAAGACAGAAACACAGAGGAAGCTTAGAGAAGCAGCAGCCCGTTGGCAGGGTGATTTATGAGGACCCGTGGAAAGGGCCAAGCGTGTGTCCGCAGACGGCTGTGTAGCAACGGCACAGAGCTCTCAGGGAGCCCCACATCTGAGGGCCAGGAGCGGGGGTGGCAGGACAGGGTTCCTTCCCAGGTCACGAGATGTGGGACTTATGACCATCCTCTGTCTCTCTTTTTGTGCAGTTAGGGCCTTGCCCGGTCTCTGAAGGTCACGCCAGCCCTGCTGCTCTCTCAGAGCACAGCTGGGGTGTGTGAGCATGTGATGGGGGCGGAGGGCTGGAGAGACGGGGGAGCAGCGTGCTGGGCCAGCAGGACAGAAACAGTCTCGAGGAGGCAGGTGCAGGAAGTGAGCTCCTTCCGAGGGCTGGGCGTGGCCGGCAGCAAGGCATAGGTTGGCGTCAGTCTAGACAGACCCCGGGCCTTGTGGGTGCTCCGTGCAGAGGAGGGAGGGCGGCACACACACAGTGTGTCGTTGTCCTCCAGACCTCCCGTTCCCCGAGGTTTGAGCAGATGTCCGGGGCCCCCTCGAAGGGGAAGAAACACCACGTTCCACCCCCTGGGCCCCCGTGTGAGCTCTGCACACCTCTCGCTGGCCTGTTCATCCTGCCTGAGGCTCCCCAGCTCGTTTCTCCTGGCAGAGCCAGACCTTCTAGGAGGGCCCGGCGTGCTCAGCATCTCTGTGTGAGGCCAGAATACCCTGAGACAGAGCTAGACGATACCCTGTGAGACATGGGAAACAGGACTGCTCCGAGAATGAAAGCACAGCATGCAGGCAGAGTGGGCCTCAGACCCCAGCCCTCCCTGGTGCTCACTCTGATGCCTGGAGAGTAAACGAGGGAGCACACGCAGTGCTGCACTGGTAGGTGGCCCTGGTGACCCTCGGTGGCCGTGGTCTCCAGAGTTGCTGGGGAGGCTTGCTCTGGTCTGAGATGCTGTCCCCCTGCCCCCGCCCCCGCCCCTGCCCCCGCCTTGCTGGTGCTGCTCATGGGCCCTTAGCCTGTCTTAGGCTTCGAGCCTTGAATGAGCCACTGGGGAGGGAGGGCTTCTGGGTCCCACGGTGAGAGCCGGGGGGACAGAGCCTGAGAGGCCTAGATCATGGCCAGGCAGAGACAGCTCCCCGGCCCGGTGTGGTTGGAGGAGCCCTGGAGCCCCAGCCAGCGTTCCCGTGCCTTCGAAGGAATCGGTCAGCCAGGGCTGCGGGGATCGGGAGGGCCTCTCCGGCGGAGAAGGCCGTGAGGCCAAAGGCAGAGGCAGGCGTGGGCCTCGGACATGGGGACATCGGGCTGCAGGCGGGCCTGTCGCCTCAGATCTCTGCGGCCTCTGGCCCGCTTGGCTCAGAGAGGCCGAGGCCAGACCAGACCCACAGCGGGTCTCCTCCAGCCGACCGCACCGAGAGCTGCACCCCGGGCAGCAGGACCACCCGCCAGCCGGGCCCTGCACGCCAAAGCCCCCTCTCCACTCCATCCTCCGCGACCCCGGGCACCCAGCTGCTGGAGACCTTCTAGGTGCAGAGCGGCCTGCGGGCTCCAGGAAGCCCCTGGAGGGCCTCAGTGGGCTGACGGCCGACACTGTGTCAAGCCCCAGCCTGCCTTCCCCGGGCCGTACACCTTGGGCCTCTGCCTGAGATCTCCCTCTGGCTTCGGCTGCCAGAAAACATTTTAAAATGCAGGGGTCTGCTTCTGCTCCTTCCTCGTACAGGCGGGGAAACCGAGGCCGAGAAGTCAGGACTCGCCCCAAAGGCACGGCAAACAGGGACACAGGGCATGCTAGAACGGGGCTCCAGCCTTCCACCCAGGCGGCGAGGCTCGTCCCCGTGCGAGGGGCCCGGCGGGCTGGGCGCAGACTCGGCCCGAGGTGCCAGCCGCCCGCGGAGCCTGGGAACACTCAGTGTTTGCTTTGGCTTTGAGGCCGCTTCGCCAGGAGACGGTTTCCCCCGTATGCGCCTGGGGGCGAGCGGGCAATCTGGACCCGGGGACTGAGCTTTGTGAGCAGAGGGGGCCGGGAGGGGGGCCACTTGGGAGGGCTTTCTTCCCACCCCACCCCATTTCCCTGGGACCCCTTCCAAGCAATAAAACCCCCGCTCAGGCTCCAAGGGGGGGTTGGTGAGCATCTTTGGTTTTCAAAGTGTGAAAGCAAAAGCCTTGGGGCTCTGTGCGAGACATAATTTTCATAAGTCCAACTTGATGGTCCCTCTGATGGCGGGGCTGGCTGAGCCAGCCTGGGTCCCCGCTCCGGGCACCCCAGGCGGCCGTTGCCTCTCTCTTGAGGCCGGGGCCCCCAGCCTCCTGGACTCTCAGGCTGGAAGGACAGGGCAGCCGCTGGGAAGGGTCCGTCATGGACTCTTTGTGTAGAGTTTGGAATGTCTCTCATCGTTAGAAGAGAAAGGCAGGGAAGGGGCTCAGGCAGAGGCATGGGCACAGGAACGCCCCCCCCCCCGCCCCTGCAGCCAAGTGGGCCTCGCCTCCCACCCTGGGGAGCCTCCACACACAGGTTTTCCAGGTCTCAGCAGGAAGCGCCAGGCTGCACCCCGGTGCCCTCTGACGGGTATACATCTGTAGCCTGAGCCCCTGCACCTGTCCCTTCATCCCAGAAATGGGGAGAATGAGGTGACAGGTACAGGAGCAATGTCTGCTGGCTCCCAGGAGGCGGTTAGTGGGAGAGACACGGACAAACAGTGATGCTGGAGAGAGCCAAAGCCTGCAGGGCTTGCTGCCGGGCCGGGCACTGCTCTCAGCACTTCCCACGCAGGAGCCCATTCAAGCCTCGGATGCAGAAATAGGTATGACGCAGCTCCATCAGGGACACACGTACAGGGTTTGTGGGAACCTTAATTCTCCCTGGAGGCCCTGGGGGAGGGGGACCCAGCAAAGAGGCCTCCAAGCGAGGAGACGCTGAGCCAGGCCTTCAAAGGCGGATTGGAAATGGCAGCAGGACCGGCAGTGTGACTGGACAGGGTGGTGTGTGCGGGCAGAGCCAGGAGAGGTGAGGCCGGCCGGCCCCAGGCTGTGGGGGGTCCCGGTGCTCCACAGGCTGGTACAGGGTGGGGCGTCATCTGCCGGGCGCTGTGGCTCATCGGGCGCAGTACCAGCCACCTGGTGGCTTCTGTTCCGCAGGCACAGTGTCCCCCCCAGGAGCATCCTCCCTCTGTCCATGGCGCGTGACATGCTCCCTCTCCTGATCGCTGCTTCTAAAGATAGAGGAACCCAGTACATGGCAAGTGTAGGTGCCAGGTTGAGAAGAACCTCGCGTGTGGCAGGTTCTTGTGGCTGGAGCATGACCAGGAGTAGAGAACGAGGGACAGGCCAGGGAGCAAGGAGCTTCTCCCTGACTGGGGCGTTTGGACACCCACTCGCAGAGCAGAGGTCCCAGCCTGCTTGGAGGCAGGGGTGTGCATGGAGACCCCAGGCTCCCCCGTATACCCTCCCAGCCTGAGGCTGAGCCGGGCTGTGTGCGAGGTGTCTGGCCACGATGTCAAGGGGCTGGACCTTGGTGGTGATGAGTACAGAGCTCCCACGGGTTGTGGCCATTGTTGAGACCCTGTGCCTAGCACATGCAAGTGTGGCCCAAGGTAGAGGGGGGCCTCCAGGAACCCAGCGAGGGAGCCACCTACTGGGGAGGGCTGTGTCCCACATGGAGGAGGCTGCCCAAGCACAGCACCCAGGGAGGGACGAGTTCGTGCCCGTGCAGCAGCTGCTAGCCAACACCTCTGTGTGCCTGGTTCAGATCCCAGCCTTCCTGAGTCCTAGAGCAAGTTACTCCACCTCTTCCTGCCTTGGTTTCCTCATCAGTAAAATGGGCATAAGAGGCAGACCTGCCTCATAGTGTTGCCATGAGGACGAGGGGTTAACATCTACTACGTGTTGGTGCAGAGCTGCCGCAGGCTGGGTCTGCTACTTCTCTGGCCACCAGGAGCACTCTCAGCACGTGCAAGGTACACTCTGTCTTCAGGCTGACTGCTTTGTCACCTCTTCCAGGAGGCCTTCCCGGCCCTGCCCTGAACAGGGGCCCCTCTGTGTGCCCCCTGCCCGACTTCCCCTCCTACCTTTGCCCCTCTGCTCTGATGGGACTTGTCAGGTGCTCTGTCTGCATCTCCATCTGCCTCCCCCGCCCAGGGCTCTATGAGAGCCCGTGGGGCCCAGCACCCTCCTGGAGCCTTCTACCCCCGAGGCCTCTTTGGGTTATTCCTCTGTCCTTGTCTGTCCTTACCCCCTCTTCTTCGGTCCCTGACCCTCTCTTTGTTGATCATGCCCTTCTCTCTTTCCAGGACTTGAGCCGGTCACTGGGTCCTGCACCCCACCTGGCCCCACCCTCTGCAGCTCTCCATGGCGCTGGGTGCTGTGCTCAGCCAGCAGGCTCTCCTGCACTCAATCTCCCTACTTCTCTGTCTCTCCCTCCCTCTTTCTCTCTTTCATAGGTTCTCTTGAGCCAACCATCCATTCCCTCCAAAACCGGACTCTTCTATTATAAGTTCATCGTGGCTTTCTCTCAGCCTCCCTGTGCTCACGTAAAGGGTGGCTGTCCCGGGCCTCCCAGGACCTGGGGCATTTAGCCTCCCTGAGCCCCGGCTCTCTCGTCTGGGGAAGGGGGTGATGAGACCCACTGTGAAGGTTTGTTTTGAGGTCAGAGAGATGACGGTACCTGGGAGCCGTGATCAGGAGGGAGGGGACAGTGGAGGTGGCTGTGTAGTTTGTTTCCTGTGGATTCGGGCTGGGGCGGGGCGGGGATGAGGGATGGCAGGGGAGCACCTGCGCACACAGGTGCAGCCGACTGCCACAGGGGTGACCCAGGTCCAGTTCTTCCACGGCCCTGACTGCCCGGGGGTGACCGGGCCAGCTCCTCCACGGCGCCCTAGGTATTCCTGCCCCTGGGGCCCGTGTGCGCGGTAACACGGGCGCCTGGCCTCGGGGGCACAGTGGGCGGCTGCGAGGCTGGGGGCCGCTGGCTTCCGTGCCCAGCTCCTTGTCTCCACCCCGGTTTATAGGCACACAGATCCCCTAAGGCCTCCTTGAGCCTCAGGCCCGAGCCCAGGGCCAGGCTGTGGGCGTCACCCGGCCGCCCTCTGTCCCCCCGTCACCGGCCGCCCTCTGTCTCCCCTCACCCATCCACCCTCTAGCCCCCTGTCACCCGGCCGCCCTCTGTCCCCCCGTCACCTGGCCGCCCTCTGTCCCCCCGTCACCGGCCGCCCTCTGTCCCCCCGCCACCCGGCCGCCCTCTGTCCCCCCGTCACCCGGCTGCCCTCTGTCCCCCGTCACCCGGCCGCCCTCTGTCCCCCCGTCACCTGGCCGCCCTCTGTCTCTCGGTCACCCGGCTGCCCTCTGTCCCCCCGTCACCCGGCTGCCCTCTGTCCCCCCGTCACCGGCCGCCCTCTGTCCCCCCGTCACCCGTCCACCCTCTGGCCCCCCGTCACCTGGCCACCCTCTGTCTCTCGGTCACCCGGCTGCCCTCTGTCCCCCGTCACCGGCCACCCTCTGTCCCCCCCGTCACCGGCTGCCCTCTGTCTCTCAGTCACCCGGCCGCCCTCTGTCCCCCCGTCACCGGCCGCCCTCTGTGTCCCCGCAGCACTGCCGCGTCGCCGCCCCCGCCGCCCCCGCCGCCCACGCCCAGCACCCGCCCGGCCGGGCCCCCGCAGCCCTCGGAGCCGCTCCAGCCGCGGGAGGAGCCGGCGCCCACCAGCCGCTCAGCGCCCGGCCGCCTGCAGCGAGCCCCGGGCCTCCTCCGCGCAGTCCTGGCCGGCGTCGCCGCCCCCCTCCTGCTGCACAGCCTCGGGCCTTCCTGACCCGCCGCCGAGGAGCCCAGGAGCCCAGGAGCCGCAGGAGCCGCAGGGGACCGCAGGGGACCGCAGCCGCCCCCACTGGCCCCGCTGCCACCGCCGGGTGCCCGGCCCTCGCGGGCGGTCCAGGCGGGATCCTTAGAACGGTAGAGCTTTACTGTACCCAGGTTACATCTTCTTTTTTGTAGAAGGATCTTAATTTCCCATAGTGCTATGGGGCTCTTTTGTAAAATACGTGTCCATATTAAAAAAGAAAAATGTATTTATTCTACCGATAAAACTATTTTTATGTGGCCTATGTTAACCCTTTAATTAGCCCCAACGCCAACCCAGGGAGTGAACCCAGGCTGCCAGGACGCCTGCAGCCTCAGGCAGACTGTGGCTTGGAGCTGGCTTGCTCCTAGACCAGCAGAAGCCTCCGTGTCTGGGTTTGGCTTCTCCCACCACGGGACCTCAGAGACAGGGGCAGGCAGACAGGCTTAGCTTTTGTGAAGCTGGATCTGGGAGCCAGAGATGTGAACGGACGATCCTTCCTTCCCCTGGGTGCATCCGAGGGCGGGAAGATACTTTAGGAAAGAATGCTGCTATTTCGAAAACCCGGAGTGTCTGTGAACTGGCCCTCCAGAGCTCTTGGTAAGTGTTTGGACCAAAGTATGGGGGTAGGGGGCGCGGCTGGTACTGAGGGAGGTCATCCCCCAGCCCTCGGTGACAGATGGTTAAGTTGAGATCCAAAGAGAGGAATGTGGTTGCCCAAGGTCATGCAGCAAGTGGGAGACCCCGGGTGTGAATCCATGAATCCAGACCCCTCTGTTCTGGCTTCATTAATCTTCTATAAGCATGGCTTATCAAAGAGCTTGTTGAAGTCACGGCCAAACAGAGTGAGCTGGGCCAAAGGACAGGAGTGGGCACAGAAGGACAATTTTAGGGACAGGGGCTCTAGGAGTCGCATAGTAATAATCTTAATGTAAGCCACCGCCAGTCCAAAGCCTGCAGCGTGGCAGGCACTTTGCACACTCACTTTATCACTGATCCTCATGACGTTCTGTGAGATGTGTCCCCATTTCACAGATGAGGAACTGAGCCCCCCACCCCAAATAGATAAATGGACTTGTTCAAGGTTACCTAGCTGGGACGCGGCCCCAGGTCAGTGTGATTCAGAAGCGATGCTCGTCCCCTGGACCATGTTTTCCCATGTTCTCTCCACCTGGGAAGCTCCAGGGAGGCAGATCTCACCCGAATGGACCAGCACAGCCTCCTTGCTCCAGCCCAAGAGGCCACTGGGCCACAGTCCCTCATGTTGGTCCCTATGAACGAAGGGCTCAGCCAGCAGCCTGTGCCACATAGTCCCACGCCCCAACTTGTCTATCTCGGAGCCGATGAGAGGCTTTCTTATCAAATCAGTGGCTGGCAGCTGGGGCAGCTGGGGAGGCAGAGCAGCCAAACGGAGGCAGGCAGGCAACTGAGACTCAGAGAGACTGACCCTACTCCTCCGCCTCCAAGGCCATAGCTGAGAAAGCAGAGAGTCCCGGCTGGCTGCCTCCTGGCCCTAAATCCTCACTGGCTGGCAGCTCATCAGTCACAGAGTTTTGGAACCCAACAGTCAAAAGGGCCCCTCATTTGACAGATAATGACAGTAAGAGAAATAATGAGGCCCAGAAAGGGGAGGCACCTCCCCAAGGCCACACAGCTGGGCAGGTCTGCTGACTCCCAGCCCAGTGCTCCACAGCATCAGCACGCCGTGGGTTTCCCTGGCAGGCCTGGCACTGGCTGATTGGACCCAATGCCACTGTGCCCAGCCCAGCAGCTGTCTCCCTTCTGAGACAGAACTCTGAGCGGCTCTGGATGGTCAGAGGTCCTGTGAGCATCTTGGCCGGCAGCTAAATTCTTTTCATCACAGCCCTGGACGGACATGTTTGAGCTTGAGACCTGGCAGGAGCCCTGAGATCTGTTCAGAGGGTCCAGCCAGCCCCATGGGCATCACGTTGTAAACTGAACTTGACCCCCACCAGGGCTGGAGTCCGTTTATCTTTGGCAGAGATGTGACTTCCTATTTCTGAGTGGGAAGGGGCTTAGCTGACTTATAAAGCAGGCTCAGAAGGCCTGTTGGACATCAAACAGATCGTGTGGAGCACTCTGCGGATGAGATAAGTGTCGAGGAATTAGAAGCGCACAGGCCAGATTTCTCTCTGTTCGGGGCAGAGTGTGGCATGAGATGCACTCAGACCAAGCTGAGGTTAATTAAAATTGAAGCATTTGGGTGAACAGCCCAGGTACCTGACTGCATGCCCAGATCTGTGCCAGGCACGGGGCCAGAGAGGTAAAGCAACATGGTGTGTGCCTCTTGAGCACCCGCGGTGCCAGGCTCTGTGTTGAGGCCTCATCCACGCACCATTGCTGGCCGGGAGGAACTCCTCGTCATCGAGGTGGAACAAGCAGCCCAATCGCAGGTTCCTGGAAGGAACCTTAGAGGTTCTCCTACCCAGGCCCCTGACCACAGATTCAGCCCTCGTCTTCCCCAGATCCCTCCTCTGGATAGACTGAGAGATTCCAAAGTTCCCCTCCAGCAAGCGCTCAAGTGTTTAAAGAAAGATGGAAGGCTGCAGGTGGCTGGGCCGGTTCATCAGGTAGGCATGTCCGAGGGGACGGCCTGAGCCATGTGGATCAGACATCGGCAGCCTGGGTTCGGTGACCCCTACGGCCCCCTCACTGGCCGGGGCCGGAAACAACGGAGCTTGCTGGTTCACGTCCCAGAAGACCAGCGGCACGTCAGTGGAAACCTGCAGGGCCGGGGCGCTGAATCCTCTCATCCTGAGCCAGGGAACCACCACACCATCCATTCCCACTTACACCCTTTGGATGATCTCTCCACCACTGCTGACATATTTTCCAGCATGTTCTATATGCCTGGCCTCATAAAACGCCCCTGTGGCTCTGAGAGCATCGTGTACTTTTCTTAGGGCTTTCATGTTAGACCTTCAGGTGGCAGACAAGATAGAAGGATGAGACCCAGCAGGCTGAGTGACCTGCCTGAGGTTAGGCCTCATGTTAGTGGTGGCCCTAGGTCTCCTGTCTCAGGAACACTGACCCAATGACCCAGGGACATTCTAGAAGCTGCCAATATGGTCACGTCCTTCTAGTCTTCCTCCAGGCTGTTCTGCAGCAGCAGAACAAGGTCCCCTCCAGCTGAGATGCCAAGGTCCAGAGCCAATGACGCGTGGAAACTTGCACTGACTGGCAAATTTGCCTCGACGCCAAATAACCATGAGCTGGTTTTTCTCATACGAAATGCTCTGCTGTCTACTGCCTCGCCTCAGCTAGGCCTGGGCAAGCCCCAGGGCTCGGGACCCTGATTCCACCTGCCCAGTCTCCAGCCTGGTGCCCTCATCACAGTGGATCCCAAAGAATGGTCCTCCATCGAAAGGAAAGTCTATGCACACCACCATGTAGGACAAGGGCAGTTCTGCCTGGAACTGCAGCCCTGATGGCATCCTGGGTGGAGAGAGCAGAGCTGGGGCTGCTGATAGTGTTCCAGTGCCTGTGGGATAAGAACAGAAGTCCTCAGACCCTCCGTGATCGGGCCCTGCTGACTTTGCCAGCCCATCTCCCATCTCCCACTCTGTGCCTGACCAGACTAAATCCTGTCATTTCTAGAATAGATAGGATGTTTCTACTCCCTGGACTTGGAAACTCCCTTCTCTTTCCCCAAGTCCTCATTTTTTGAAGATTAACTCATATAGCACTTCCTCCAGGGAGGCCCCTGTGATTCTTTTTTTTTTTTTTTTTTTTTTTTTTTTGCTTCTTTAACATCTATCACAGCACCCACTGACCAGTGTTGGGACTGTAATAGCATATCTTCCCTCCTATCGGACCGTGAGGTCCTGGGTGGCAGGGGTCATGTAAATTCGTCTTCGTATCCTCATTTGATACACTCAATAGACGTGTAGAGAGGGAAGGAAGAAGAAAGAGCTGGAGAGCGGAAAGGAGAGACCAAGACCTTAGCTCTGCTAGTGGAATACTCCCTGCAAAGCCAAAGCTGTCCCCTGCAGGTGGTGAGTTTCCTGTCGCAGGAGGTGTGAGCAGGGCAGTAGGCCCGCTGGCTGGAGATGTGGTATGAGAGCTGAAGTCTTGGCAGGGGACTGGTGTAGATGACATCGAGGGTCCCTCCTGGCTCCGTAATGCTCAGGTTCTTTGAACATTGTTATTTTAACAAAAATTCATCTATGCAGCCAAAAACATCACCCGGGCTGGCTGTCTCAACAGTAGGGTTCAGGAATCTCTCCAGCCTCACACCCCCGTTCTTCAACGGCCCAGCCAGGCCTGACGTCAGTTGGCAGGCTTGCCTGCTACCCTGAGGCAAGGGGGCCTCTGGGTGCTGGGGGAGGGCTGGAATAGAACCCAGGGCCCCCGGCCCCAGCCCAGGACTCCTTCCCCCGTGCCCCTGACCTTGGGGGCCGGTAGGGAGGGGTCACGAGGACTGATCAGCCCCCCTCCTGGCCCTTTCCGGGAGTATCAGCATACCCTCCGATCTCCTCATGCTGTTTCCAGCTGTTGGCTCCTCCTCTCCAGAGGCACTCTGGATACTCCTTCACTTTGCTGGGTGACCTTGGGCAAGCCCCTGCTCCTTCCTGAGCCTCCACTTCCTCATCTGTTAAATGGAGACCTTGTTTCCTGCGTGAGCTGAGCTGGGGGCTGGAGGAATGGCATGTGCAATCGCAGGGCTCTGTAGAGGTGAGGCACCACCCCTCTTCGGGCTCAGTGCTCGGCTTTCCTCCCAGGCCGGGAGACTTCCCCGGGGTTCGGAGCATGTGGCAGACAGGGAAGGTGACAGACGGGCAAGCCTTCAAGGTTGCTCCATCCCAGACCTGCTGCAGGGAAAGTGGGCTTTGGCAGAGCCCGAGTCTAGGACATCGGTGAGGCCCTGTGGCATCTTGGGCCCCAGTGGCCCAGGCAGCGGGGGCTGACCCTTGGCCAGGGGAGGTTCTAGGCCAGAGCAGGGGCAGCTGGAGCTCCTGCCCCATTCCTGGGCCTCAAAGAGATTGCAGAAGGTCCCCAGTTGACTCTCATTATGTGACACAAGCTTCAGATCTTAATGTATTTGAAAGATATTGGTGACGTTGTTCGTTTAACCACCTCCTCCCTTCACCTCTGTGAATTATCAGGAAGAGTCCTTTAAGAATATAGAAGACAAAGAAAGATGCTATTAATGTTATTTTGCCAAAAATATTTTTGTAGCATAATATATTAATAAAAGACATTATGAATTCCATGGGACGGTGGCTCTGTGTCCTGATGGCTCCCCCACCCCTGCCAGGGAACATTTGGGGAAATCGCCTTTGCTGGGAGGTCCACGACCGACGCAGTGGTTTGGAGGAACTGGACGGGGCCCATTTTCCATGCGAAAGTGTGGGTGGATTGGGGGGGTGGGGAGTGGCTTAGGCAGGGGTCCAGCGACTGGAGAGGCGTCATGCCAGTGGGGATCCAGACAGGCCTGGCCAGCCAGAATGAGCTGGCATCTGGGGTCACCATCAGAGCCTCCTTCCTCACCAGGACCAACTAATTCTTCTTTACCCACCTTCCACTTCTCTCCATCGCCATTGCTCCTGCCCCGGTCGAGGCCTCCTCGTCTGAACCACGGCCACCTGCAGCTGTGCCCCCCACTTCCCTCCCTGTCCCACCCCCGCGGCCAAAGCGAGTTCTGTAAACCACCAAATGGCCCTGTATCTCCTCTGCTTTGAAATTCCATCAGCGTGTCCCCACTATTCCCAGGGCAAAGGTCAAGGTCACACAAAGCTCTCTGCAGCCCGGCTCCTTCCCAGCAAGAAGGATCTCCAGCATGAGGTTCCCGGTTTTCCAGCTCCTCTTCTCATACCCAGCACTCCCATTACCGCCTGCCTCGATGCTTCCTTAGGCCTCCCACCCTTCACCCGCCGTCTCTGCACCTGCTGCTCCCAGCACTGACCGTCTTCCCGTCTCTCCCCTCCTTGCTTCCCGCTCTGTGGGGCCCCTACACCCCCGTGACCCAGCCCCCGTGACCTAGCCCCCATGGCATCTGCTCCATGAAGCCCAGGCTCCTAGGACTTGGGGGAGGGGGCAGGTCGCTGAGGGGTTGGGAGTAGGCGAGGCCTCCCTGGTTCTGAGGCCACAAAGCCTTCACCAGAGGCGATTTGTTGGCCATGGTTGACGGGTTCTTGGTGGCTCCCATCCAGACTGACGTGGGCTGCCCGTGGCGGGCCTGCCTCCAGACAAGCGTGCGCAGAGTGAGCACTAAGGATGCACACACAACGTTCTGAGCCTTTGCGAGCCTGACCGATGTCACCCTCAAGGCTCCTCTTCCCCATCTCTATTTTCCAGATGAAGCAACTGACATGCGCACAGGTTGACTTGACCACAACCATAGCTTGTAGATGCTAGAGCCAGGACGGAAAGCCAAGTAGCTACACTCCAGGATGACTCTCTTAACCTTTACTTGGCTATGCGGCCGTGCGTGGGCTGTGGCCTGTGAGGAGGGCAAGGAGGTGTCCCCATCCCATCCCCATGTCACAGGCCAGGTAGGCTAGGTCAGTACCCAGCCATGGCCCAGGGAAATGAGCCTCTTCCATGTCAAGGAGCCTGCCCAGACCTCTGTCCCACCCACTCGACACTGCATGGAGGTGCCTGTCCCCCGCCCCGCACCGCCACATTGGTCTTAGACGGCTGACTCCAATGGTCTGGGAAGTCCTGTTGTGGCCTGTGACCCCGGTGTTCTCTGCCCCTCACGCACCAGCTGTTTTCAAGAAAAAAGGCTCTTGTCATCTCCCTTTCTAGAAGCTCAGTGAGAGTGAGCCCTGGCCCTTCCTTGGGAGATGCAGTCCTCAGTTCAAGTGGTCCCTGGAGAGAAGCTACGGCCAGGAACAGGGTCTGAGACGTGATGGAATGGATGAGGGCAAGAGGGAACACTCAGGTGTTTGTACCTGGTACACTGGAGTGCCTGCAGCTCCTAACTGGGAGCCCTGCCCCCTCCTGCCCGGGCAGATCCGGTCCCTTGCTCTGAGCGGGCTCCCACTGTGGTGCTCTACCGAGAGACACTGGAGCCCTGCCTGATGGTCGGTCATTAGATTCCAGGGGATCCCAAATCTCTGTAGGGCTGCCCCGGACCGGAGGCTTCTCTGCACGGATACAAAGCTCAGAGCTGAAAAAAAAAAAAAAAAAAAAAAAAAAAGCTCAGAGCTGAGCCCACAGGGACAGCCACAGGGGAGTGAGGAAGTTTCCAGCTCCCGGGAGTGGCCCGAGTGGCCTGTACACCCTGCCCCACCCCAACCCCCACCCCCAGCAGGTCACACTGCTGAGGAGGTAGTAGGTTCCCTGACAGGGGAGCTGTGTGACGGGGTAGCCCAGGGGACAAGAGATCCCCGCCACATGGTAGGGGCTGGCCAACTGGCCATCTATCGCCCTCTGTCTCTGTTGCTCTCTCATACCTCGGCGCCCCTCCTCCTTCTCCCTCTTTCTATGCTCCTTGATGCCCTCCTTCTCACCCCGAACCCTTACCGCCCAACCCCACAGAGCAGCATCAGACAGCGTGCTGGGCACATGCCCACCCCATCCTCCGCCGCAAGAGGACCACAGCCTTGAGCTCCAGCCGGCCCTGCCCTGGACCGTGGTGTGGCCTGGGCCAAGCTCTCCCCTCTGGACCTCAGGCTCCTTATTTGCACAAAAGGAGGAGCAAGCTGCATTCGCTGATTCCCTGTGAGGAAGAGCAGTGTCTTTGGAAGACGGCCTCCGTGGGGGCTTGGAGTAGCAGGGGCCACCACCCTCTCCCTCCTCCTGGGGGCCCGAGGGAAGATACTCCTGACCAATGGAGGCCTTTTGTCACTTTGTTCCTGAAAAGGAGGGCAAGAGAAGGAAGGACTCATGAGAAGGAAGGAAGGAAGGTGAGGAGCTGGGAAGATGGGGAGGCCCTAGGACAGGTGGGGTACTCCTCGGTGGGGAGAAACCCTGCAGACAGTGGGCGCTTGCCGGCTGCGGTGGGGACCTGGCCCCAGTGCTTAGGAAAGTCTGGGATGCGGGGTGTGAGGTGCGGGGTCAGGGGGCACGACGGGGCTGGTCTGCGTGGCCAGGTCAGCATGGTGGGAAGCAGACGTGGCAAGGTCAATGGCAGGGAGCTGGAGGCCAAGATGATGGTGTGCACCCTCGCCCACAGTCACACACACGCACCATCACACACACACACACACACACACCATCTCACACACACACACACACACACACACACGAGGGAGTGAGGGGCCCCGGGGACTTCACGACTCCGGGAGGGCTTGGGCCTCTGCCCCATGGCTGGCTGGCCAGGCCCTCCGAACCTGCTGTGCCAGAGCAGGTCACTGAGGCACACGCGGCCGCAGACCTTCAGGGTATGGGAGCTCCGGGCTCACGAGCCGGCCGGGCCAGCCGGGCCCACACCAGCCCTCCAGGGCTGCCACGGCGGGAGGCCACCCTGACCCGCTGACCAGGGCCGGGCAAGCTGGGCCGCCAGTTACAGCACCATAAAAAGAGATTCTTTGCAGAAAATGGTCATAAAACCCTGTTAACCTGGCGGCTCTGGGCTGACCAAACAGCTCCCATGGTTTCTTTTATCCTCCTTTCCATTTCTTCCTCCCTGACCAGTCACAAGAAAAGGACAATGACATCTCCGACCTGGAGACACAAGCTGCCAGGCAAGCACCTGCTCGGCTCCCACCCCCCGTCCCCCCGCCCCCGAGACCCTGGAAGGGTGGAAGGGGCTGAGCGGGGTGGCCACGAGGGGTGGCGGGTGCAGGAGGAGCTGGAAAGACAGCAATATGCAGAAGGACGGAGCCAGGGGCCACGGGGAGACGGACAGACAGACGGTGCCAGAGACACACAGCAAGGAGAATGAGCAAGCGGTGAGAGAGAAGGTAGAGGCAGACGGTCAGGTGGGGTCCCCGAGATGGAAGACAGCAGGGTCTCCGAGGAGCCTGGCGCTGAGACAGAGGCTGGGGTGCGGGGTGGGGGGAGGATGTGCGGGCCTCTAGGGACAGGTCACCCCCCGCCCCCGCCACTCCCTGCACA
Source organism: Canis lupus familiaris (assembly GCF_011100685.1). NCBI lineage: Eukaryota > Metazoa > Chordata > Mammalia > Carnivora > Canidae > Canis > Canis lupus. The sequence continues at coordinate 13,077,853 of NC_049236.1, forward strand.
GAAGTGGTGCAGGCTCTGCCAGGGTCACGGGCTGGGCACCAGGTACTGCTCTCTTCTTCCCTGAGTCTTTTTCCTCTTCTCTTTAGTGGGGTTAATAAAAATATTTCTGGCACAGCTGGTAATGGAGGTCTCATGAGATACGCAGTTAAAAACGCTTTGCATGGGCAGCCCGGGTGGCTCAGCGGTTTAGCACTGCCTTCGGCCCAGGGCGTGATCCTGGGGTCCCGGGATGGAGTCCCATGTCGGGCTCCCTGCATGGAGCCTGCTTCTCCCTCTGCCTGTGCCTCTCTCTCTCTCTCTCTCTCTCTCTCTCTCTCTCTCGTTATCTCTGTGTCTCTCATGAATAAATAAATAATAAAATCTAAAAAAAAAAAAAAAAAAAAAAAGCTTTGCAAACAAGTCCCAGCACCCAGGGAACTGTCATTGGCACCCTGGAGGTGGCAGCTGGGAGCCTGAAGATGCCTCAGCCTGGAGGGGAGCAGGCCAAGGTGGTGGGCTCTCCGGAGATGATTTTCAGGCGGCTGGCTGGGCCCAATACTCATTCTGAGTCTGAGTTCTCGGGAGAGGTGGGGGTGGAGGAGACGTGCCCTTTGTCACAGGGATCTGAACCCCGACTGACTTCAGGCCTAGAGCATGCAGGGAGGTTTCCAGCAGGAGGCTGGGCTCAGGTGTGACGGGCTGTCGCCTACCGGTTGAGACACCGGACTTGCCCTGCGGGTAGCGGGGAGCCCCAGACAGCTGACTACAAAGTGGGGTGAAGTAGCACAAAAGCTTGGTGCCCTGGGCCCAATTTCTTCTTCCCACCGACTCTCAGTTTCCCCTTCAGCACAGCCCTGATGGGAGGGGACAGCCCTGAACCCACAGAGTTACTGTGAAGACTCAGGGCATATCAGTCTAGAAAGGGACGTTATAAAATATTTTTAATTGGGGGATCTCTGGGTGGCTCAGTGGTTTAGCACCTGCGTTCGGCCCGGGGCATGATCCTGGGGTCCCAAGAGCGAGTCCCGCATCGGGCTCCCTACATGAGCCTGCTTCTCCCTCCACCTGTGTCTCTACCTCTCTCTCTCTCTCCCTGTGTGTCTCCCATGAATAAATAAAATCTTTAAAAAATAAAATAAAAATAAAAAAATATATATTTATAATAAAGTGAGACTTTGGACCTGGAAGGGTTAAGAGACCCTGCTCTACATGTATCTTTCAACCTTGAAAAAAGATACTACATGAGATCCCAGGATCTGTAGCTACAGTCCTTATAGCTTATTTTCTCCTCCAGCCTTTAATGCCTGATTTTCCAAAAGAGAATAGCACCTTCCAAGGAATGGGGGTGCTGAGGGATGTATTATTGCCAAGAGCAACAGGCCTGGGCACAACATTCTCTTTGGCTCCTTACTGGTCACCTTTGGTTGTGCATGTCACTTAACCCTCGTCCCCTCTTTCCTCATCTGGGGAATGGGCACCAGGATAACTTACTTTATAGTCTGTAATGGTGACTGAGACCGTGGGCCAGAAGTGCTTCGTTTCTGCAAAGTCAACATCAACGCACATTATTACGGTTGTTGAGGAAAAGGGCTTGTGCCCTGAATTTCCCCAACCCCCCAGTCTTCTCCTGGGGCCTTCAAGTGGTATGAGTAGAAGATTATGGCTAATTCAAGCCCCAAAGTGGGTTCCAGGCCTGCTTTGCCACTGACTCCATCATAACACTAGGCCAATGACACCTCCTTTCTGAAGTTCCGTTTCCCCATTTGAAAAAAGCAGGACTTGGAGCAGATGATCTTTAAAGAATCTCCTAGCTTTTACAGGCTGGGATGTCGAAATCTTTCTCCACCCTCCAAGCTCTTAACTCAGCTTCGAGGCTTTGAAACACCCGCTCAAAAATGTCGGTTTGCGCCACATGCTAAAACTCAGAGCCTTGCGGCTTATAGTGCAGCAGCCTGACTGTCTTGTAAAAGGGCCATTGGCCTCTCCAGGGCAGCAGGAGCTCGAGCTCCATGTCGATCAAATCCAAAATGCACAGGAAGGAATTCCAGGTTGTGCTACAGCCCCCTGACCTCCCTCAGCCCCACGTCCTTAAGACCACCTCCTCGGGGTGCCTGGGTGGCTCAGTCAGTTAAGCATCTGCCTTTGGCTCAGGTCATGATCTCAGGGTCCTGGGATCGAGCCCCCTGTTGAGCTCCCTGCTCAATGGGGAGTCTGCTTCTCCCTTTTCCTTTGCCCCTCCCCCTCACTCATCCTCGCTCTCTCACTGTCCCTCTCTCTCAAATAAAAACATAAAATCTTTAAAAATAAAAAATAAAACACCTCCTAGCTAGTAGTCTTTGCCCTCCCACAGAAGCCTCAGCTGCCACTCCAAACACATTTGAGCAGCACCCATCTTTAAACAGAGATCCAAAGACACACCCAGGTATGTGGTCGGTGGTGGCCTGGAGAAAGGCCTCGAGGGGTGTTGAAATGGGGGCAGGGAGAGCAGCCATGGGAGCATGAGACGTGGATAGGGTGGGCAAGAAGGAGCCGGTAGGAAGGATTTTCCCAGAGAGATGGGTCCAGACCTCTGCTGGCTGTGTACATGGCAGGGAAGGAGGGCATGGGGAATGTGCTAGGGGATGGATCTGGCCCCAGTAAAGGCCATCAGCTAAGGGGCGGTCTTAGGGGACATGGGGCTGAGGGACGACAGGGGCCTGGAGCACTATTTGGAAGTCCCTGCTGTGGATTTTGGGTATGATCAACAACTGTCACTAAAAGTCTTTTATCCAAGAAGATGGAAAAAATCTTGTCTCTCTGGGATACGGAGGCTCGTGAGGAATGCAGCGGGGGTAGCTGGGCCAGGGAATTCAGGAGGCTTGGAGGGCTGAGCGACGCTCACAGCGGGCCTGGGCCCGTCAGCCGGAGCAGGAAGGAGCGGGAAGGAGGAACAAACACAGGCCGCCGGATCTGGAGCAGGCACGAAGCCCCCACTGAAGGAACCCCAAGTGTGCACTGTTGGCCTCCGCCTTCGGGGGGCCGCTGCTGGGCAAGGGGTTGCCAGCTCAGACCCACAAGAAGAGCCTCCAGGGAGCTCATCGCCCGCCACCTCTTCGAGCACCCCGCGTCCCAAGCTTCCCGGGGACGCAGGCCAACGAGAAGAGGTGCCCTGCCTGCTGTGGGTTATGCTCCACGAAGCCGCTCCCTCCTTCTAGAGACAGCTGCCCAGCCCCGCTCTGGCTCCAATATAGCACTTCCCTTTCAGCTTTTGAATTTCAAAGCAAACCTGACTGCAAACAGATGGATGGGGTCATAAAAATCCCCCAAGCAGGGAGCAAAGAGGCTCATGGTCGTAAAAGAGAGGCTCCTTTGGAAGAACGAGTCCCTGCACCCTTGCTGGGTGCCTGCCGCTCCAGGCACCCACATCCCCTTGGCCGCCAACACACCAAGCATGCTGTCTTCCCCCGCACCTGTCCAAATCGCACCTGGTTTTCAGGGCTCAGCACCCGCCCAGGTTCTCCCGGGCAACCTCTTACGACCTCTAACCTCTCCAGCCGCCAGCCCCCGGCCTGCTCTTGCCTTTGAGCTCCTAGGGGGGCAGCCCTTGTGTGCCTTCACCCGCTACACGCATCTTAGCCTCGCTGGCAATTTTACACACACATATATCTCTTATCTCTCTAAATGGATTTGAGGCATAAAATCAGAAAACAAATGACCCTTCATGACTCATCCAACGTTGGATCCGAGGTTGATGCTGAGTCAGTGCTAACCGGACACTTTTCATGAAAATGCAAGCTTACGTACTGGCAGGCAGACTGTGGATGGAGACGACCCTGCCTGTGACAGCTGCAACTTGGGAAGCGTCATTTGGTGGAGCGGGGGGGGGGGGGGGGGGGGGGGGGGGGACCATTTCCGGGGTCACTCCGGGCCGGAAGTGACTTCACTCAAAGTGATGCCCCGTTAGGTCCAGAGTGAAGAAGAGCCGTTGACACAGGGGCACGAGCAAGAAGGCCAGGGAGGTGAAGTGAGGGACCAGACAAGCCTGGGTTGAGTCTGTTGTGTTCCTTGTGCAAGGGAGTGACGATGACAACATCAGGGTCCTGCAGGGCCCTTGAGGTGTGACTAGGGTGCTGGGGCTCCAGGTGGGCTCCAGGTGGGCTCGGCACTCACCGAGAGAGCCCCGCGGGCCCCGCACCCGGGCAGGACCCAAGGACGGTTCCAAACTCCCCGGATGATCCCTCCTGTCCACGCGGCTCGCTCCAGGCCACCTGACGCAGGGGCAACAGTCCAGTCTCCACAGTGTCCCTGAGAGTAAAGACCATCGTCCCTGCGAGACAAACCAGGGAACGGGGTTTCCAAGAGGTCAGGTTATTTGGCCGTGGTCAGCTAGCCAATGCTGAACCCCAGAACCCGCACTGTGTTTGAGACCCAAGTTGCGCAGTGGAGGGGACAGAGCTGGAGTCTGACCCAGTGTTGCTCGGACTTTTCCTGGCGTCTCCAAGCCACAGGCCAGGTCCCAAGGATAAACACAGCGTGGCCCCGCTCGGAAGAAGGAAACCAGAGCAGCCCTGCAGGATGCACCAAGGGTGGGAAACACCCGCACACCAGTCACCCAGCACACAGGAGGGGTGAGGCCGGAGGAGCAGATCAACAGGGTGGGAGCTGCGGAGGCAGTGGATACACCAGCCAGGGAGGCCTTCGCCCGCAGCAGGGAAGGGCCCGGTGTCCCTGAAGATGCCCACACATACGTCCCCAACCCCAGGAACGGCCAGCATTTGGACATCTGCCTCCCGGAGGGCACTGCTCCCTCTTTTTCTTCATCTCACCATCCTGCCCGGCCTGGCAGCAGCCGTGGGCAGCCTCCCATGACGCAAGCGGGTGACTGGGCTTACTCTGAGCGGCGCTGCGGCCAAGATTGGAAGGAGGAGGGAGGCACACACTTTGAATTTGTGAGAAATTTAGACTGGTTTTGATCAGATGAGAGTTTTTAATACCAGAAAAGGAGACCCATCTAATGGGTGTTGGGAGCGCTATTGGATCCCCGCAGGATGTGATCCAGGGGCGGTGGGGGGCCACACAGCCAGCTGAAGGGAGTGGTTGGGGAAAAGAAATTAAAGTTGTTCTCTCTCTGAACCCCACAGAGCCCAAGCAGATCAAGCAGGTTATATTTGGAAACCAGGCCAGTGGAGTTGGCCGAGTGCGCAGCATCAGGCAGCACAAGGTGAACAAGAATCCAAACCAGACCATCGCGGAGTCGGCTCCCGGCCACCCTGGTAACCGGCTCACATGTTCATTTGTCAAAGGGCATGGGGGCCCCATATCAGAAGCCACTCCCGTGGGCTTCAGAGCCAGTAGATCCAACTATGATTGTGTCAACGGGCCGTGTATCATCTTCATCTCAGGATAGGTTCAAACTTTCTCAAAATGAGAGTCCACGCTATAGATTTTTTTTGAACTCCTAGAGATTTGACTGTGTGGACACATCCAAACAGGGTTAGAGTCCAGGTTCTGGAGCCCCCCTGAGAGAACCAAGGCATCACCCAGAGGCACCACCTCGTGGTGAAGCATCGGCTCAAAGGACCCTTCGCCTGAGACCCTTGACAATGTCTCCTCTGGCCTGAAACGGGATCTGGACTCACAACCGTGGTGCTCAAGCTCCTGTCTCTCCTGCAAAAGGCCAGTATCAACCATCCAACCATTACGTCGGGGCCTCGTTTTCTGGGCGTTCCCACACGGGCGCTGGACGTGACCGTCTCCCGCGCTCGGCCTGCTGGGGCTCTGAGAAGTCAGTGCGGCCAGCCCTGTTCTATAGGCGTGGACCCTGAGGTTTGGAAAGATGAGGGAACTCTTCTGGGACCTCACAGCTGGGAAGTGGCGGCAAGAATAAGAATTAAGGCCCATAAGACTCTAAGTCTGAGCTTTTCCAACACCCTACGTCAGTCTGGTGCAGCCTCAGCCCCTGCCTTTTGGAGACTCCAGCTCGGTCATGCCCTCGTCTTACTCACTCCTGGCCCCTGGCCTGACCCCATCTTTCAGAGAACTGTCCCTGGATTTCCAGGCAGAAGCGTCCTGCCCCTGTGACCCCCATCACACTACGCCGCTTGCCCCTACGGCCCACGTCACTCTGACGTATGTAATCACATTCGTAGGTAGCCAGCTATTTTTTTAAATGGCTCCCTCTGCTCCAGACCTCTTCTCTGTCTCCGCTCACTCCCTTGGTGACCTCAGCCAGTGCCACGGCTCGAAATAATCTGTGATGGGTCCCAAAGCTACACACCAGCCTGTCCTCCGCCCTGACATCCAGCTAATACCGAAACCTCTGCTCTTGGATGTCAGAAAGCATCTCCACGTCTCAACATTCAAAGCAAAACTTGTGATTTCGGCCCCTAATCCCATTCCTCCCTCCACGTCCCACTCAGTGTACGGTGCCACGGTTCCCATGGTCCCTCAGAGCACACACTGCGGAGGTGACCATGATTGCTCTTCCCCTCATCCCCTATATGCTTTCCATCCTGTTACCATCAGAATATATGCAGAAAAAGACTCTCACCCCCACTACTACCCTGGGCTGTGCCTCCCTCATCTCTCTAGCCTCCCAACCAGCTTCCCTGTTGCTGCCGACCCTCGTCTACACTCCACAAGGTCATACGATCCTTTTCAATGTAAACGAGATCATGGCAGTCCCCAGCCCTGAATCCCCAAGCTCTCTCATCAGACTCTTCTGTGAAATCACAGTTGCTTACCCCAGCCAACCGGGCCTCCCGGCCTGGGCCCCGCACCACCCCCCACCCTCTTCTTGCTTGCTCCAAGCTAACCATACTGCTCCTTGAAGACTGGTAACACCTTTAAGTGTTAGGACTTAGTGCTTGCTGTTCTTCTGGCCCAGAATGTTCTTCCCCCATATCTTTGTTGACTTCCCCTCGCCCCCTTCACCTCTCAGCTTACATGCCACCTTCCCAGAGAAGCCCCCCTGGTCATCTGTATGAAGTATTTCCCTACGGCTCTCTACCCACCATCCTGGAGTACTCATTTTCCTCATACCACTGCCTACCGCCTGTCATTCTAGTTCAGGTTTCCGTATGTGCTTGATGGGCCCACTGACTGGCTCCTCGAGACCCAGAACTAGAGCCCCCACAGCTCACACCTTCTCTGCGCACTCCCTACCCCGTCTCCACTGGTTGACTCAGAGCTCGTGCTCAAAAAATATTTGTGGAGTGAATGTTGAAAAGTTCTGTTTGTGGTGAAATTAGAGTTACATATTTTAATGAGAGGCATATAATTACAGGCAAATTGGAGGTCTCACCCCAGACCTCAACTCAGGGACTGATCCATTGGCCGGATCTCAGATGCATGCTCCCGTCTGTTCCTGGTGGACCCCAGGGACCCACATACTCCTTGGGATAGGACTAGAGTCTGAGGCAAACAACTTTCTCTCTGGCCCCTTGTGAGGGCCCATCCGTTAACAATAGGGTTTCCTTTCTTTTTTTCACTTTTAGTGAATAGTTTATTCATGCTTTAAATTGGATACACAGTGTACATAATAATATACAAAACTGCTCCAAGACACAGCAGTTATTAAATTTTAAATAAGGTACCTGTGGTGACACAAGCAAAGTGAATTTGATCAGTTACATCAGGCACATCTTATGTGCTTTTGGATGCATAAGCTAGCCCCTGATAAACTCACTCGTAAGGTTTTTTTAAGATTTTATTTATTGATTGATGACAGACACACACAGAGAGGCAGAGACACAGGCAGAGGGAGAAGCAGGCTCCCTGCGGGGAGCCCGACGTGGGACTCGATCCCGGGACCACAGGCTCATGACCTGAACCAAAAGCAGATGATCAATCACTGAGCCATCCGGGCGTCCCTAACTCACTAGTAAGTTTTAACAAAAGCAGCTTTTAGATCAAAATCTAGCACATATTTACAAGCAGTAGTAGTAAGTTCCTACATGGTGTTTGCTGAGCTTACAGAAGTCCCAAATCTCTGTCCACTTAGGTGATCTGACTTTCTTTACAAAAGTTTCGCTCAAGGCATCAAGACAGCGTTCTTGGGGTGGGATGTAGGACTCAGGGTCTGCATACTTACACAAGACTCTTCTGAATCACTGGTTAGCCACTGACTCTTTGGGAATCAAGTCTCAGGTTCTGTGCTGAGTATACAGACTATAAGAAGATTTACCATGTTTTTTTTTGTGGAGGGGAAGAGTAAGGACGGCATCTAGAAGGTTTCTGTCAATCAATATTTCTAATTTTCCACATTGAGTACACATTTTTAACATCCATTAGGTGAATGCTAAACCTCAACATTTATCAATGAAATCCCATTTTTTTTTGAAATTCATAACATTAATTAGGAAACTTACATTTCCTGATATTTAGAAAGCAGATGTTTCTATCTTAGCCAACCTCTGGCACGGTGCCAGTCCTGGGGTGTGTGTTCTTTTTTTTTTTTTATTCAATTAATTAACATATAATGTATTATTGGTTTCAGAGGTAGAGGTCAGTGATTCATCAGTCTTGTATAACACCCGGTGCTCGTGATATCTCCGATCTGCCTACCTTGCAGAAAGTGGTCACTTTTCTATTTGTAGGGTTACAGCTACTCTTTTCTTAGATCTCAGGTTGAGTGTGCAGGTGTTTAGAGTGATTTAATAGCTATCTAGCTGAATTCCTGAGACCAGATGAAACTAAGGTCTCCTACTCCTCCACCATTTTGGACTCCCTCTTTTCTTTTCTTTTCTTTTTTTTTTTTTTTTAAGATTTATTTATTTATTTGAGGGGGAGCAGAGGGAGGGCAGAGGGAGAGAGAAAAAGAGAATCTGGAACAGGCTCCATGCTGAGGGGATAAGGGACTGAGTCCCACATGGGGCTTAGTCTCAGAACCCGAGATCATGACCTGAACCAAAACCAAGAGCCAGATGTCCAACTGACTGAGCCACCCTGGCGCCCCCATAGGAGGGCTTCTTAACCAGGGACTACCACCCCACCTTTGCACTATTAAGGGCACAGCTCTGGGTTATAGTGACAGGAGCCACCACAGAAACAGTAATAGCAGCCATGAAAACTGACATCGATGGAGTTCACCTCTAGGCTCAGCTCTGTGCTCAGTATTGGTGATTTCCACATGGGAAGACTGAGGGCCAGAGAGGGAAACTTCGTGCAAATCAGTGACAGCGTCAGAGAACCACACCTTGGTAAGGGGGATGAGAGAAGGCCAAAGTTGGCAGAGGGGGACCTCCATTTATTTGTGCCGGGCTCTGGGTTTTGTGCTCCACTTGGAAGGCCTCTAATCTCCCCATAATCCTAAATAGGATGTGTTACTATCCTGTGTTACAGATGGGAAAATTAAATCCCAGAGGGAGGGTAGAGGAAGCCCATGGGCTCCTCTCAGGAGTGACGGAACTCACTTCCTCAGAAGGCCCAGGAGAGATTCAAGGTAAGAAGAGAAGGAAGAGACAGGGCCACCGGGAGTTAGGGCAGAGAGGGGGTGACAGGCAGGAAAGGAGGACTGGCCCTGGGTCAGTCATTTAGCCTGAGTCTGACTGGGGGAAGGGGAAGCTTATGACCTCAGCCTCCTCATCTTAATTATCAAGAGCCCCGGACAGACCCCACATGTATGGTATGTCCTACATGGTCTGAGGATACAAAGAAGGAAGGCTGCAAACTCAGGGAAGGTTCCCAGCAGAAAGAACCCCTCAGGGCTTCCAGAGTACCCAAGAGGGGCCCCACTTAGCCTGGGCAAACAGAGTAGAATTAAGAAAGGCTTCCTGAAGAAGTACTATAGGAGTAAAATCATGAAGAAGAGCATTTCTTAAAAAAAAAAAAAAAAAAAGATATTTATTTATTTGACAGAAAGAGAGCACAAGCAGGGGGAGTGGCAGAGAAAGGGAGTCACAGGCTCCCCCTGAGCAGATAGCCTGACGTGGGGCTCCATCCCAGGACCCTGGGATCATGACCTGAGCTGAAGGCAGATGTTTAACTGACTGAGCCACCCAGGTGCCCCCAGAAGAGCATTTGTGAAAGACAAAGTCACACAGTTGAGCAGACAGGAAGGTACAAATTCAGTCAGCAGCATCAGGACACAGGACACCCACCCCCACCGCCCATCCACCCCACCTCCTACCCCTGAGCCTCTGTCAGCCCTGGTCCCTGGACAGTCTTCTCGTTCTGCTGCCCTTCCCCTCACCATTCTCTCCCACTGCTGTGGCCTCCACTCACAAGGGCAGACCTTTGCCTCCTACTTCACTAAGGCGTTTGGTTGGAAATTCCTCAACCTTCTGCCCTGCCAACCCCAATATGCCAGCCAAACTGTTTCCACGTCATCACCCCCAGTCTCAGCTAGATCCCTCTTCCTTTGCAAGGCTGGCCCCTCCTCTCATACACAACACCCTACCTTCTCCCTCACCTCCTCCAGGGCCTCGACACTTCAGTTGACCCTCTTTCCTTCATCTTCAGACTCTACCTCTTCTTTGGCTCTTTCCTTCAGAATAAAACAAAGGTGAAATGCCTTCCACCCCATAACAACACCCCCTTCAAGCCATCAAGGATAATAAATAAAACAACTTGACCCTAAGATGTTGAAAACTTTATCAAGCATCTTCTGAGTCCTCCAAAGCGCATCTGTGCTTTCATAGCCAATTCTGACTTCATAAAAAAAATTTACTTTCGGCATTGAGTATTAAAGTCACTACTCATATATCTTAATAAAATTTGTCTTTTGGGCTCCCCTGTGGAAGGCACCATCAACATTGGGAGGCACTCACTGAGGTGAGGTGTTCTCAGTGAGTGAGCACATGCAGTGGCCTGGATACAGGCTCTCGCTCCCCGACTGCCCCACTCACACAGCTCTGTATTTGTCCAGTGGACTCAACCCTCCCAAAACCTCATATTTGGCTGAAAAGTGCTCCAAGCACGTTTTAACATGTTTTCATAGACATCATCATTATACACTGAGCAAAACAAAACAAATAAAAAAGAAAAATGGCCAAATCATTAACATCCATGTTTTCATACAACTCAAGGGTAAAGAGTCAAGTTAACCTCATTCATTAAATCAGTTGTTTGAGTCCATTAAATGTGTTGTTGGATGGTGTCATTCAATAAAGGCGCCTTCCCAGCTTGGATGCCTCTTGCAATCATGAATTAGATCCTGCCATTGGTACGCTGTATGGATTCGGCAGCATTTTTTTTTTAACCTGTTGACTTTGCCTTTCAAGAATAGTCTAAGGCTGTCCGTAAAAAACACATTTAGAAAATTTGTATTTGCCTCTTTGATTGAGATAGGAATTTTAGGAATTAGAATTTAATTTAAAAATTATCTCAAGTTATACCACCCCCACCCCCACTAAACTGTGAGCTTCAGGGAACTGAGATGGTGTCTGATTCATCTCTTTAATTCAAGTCAGCACTTAACACAAGATCCGGTCCTATATCAGTCAGTAACTGCTACAAATATTCTATATACCAAACTGCCCGAAACATAATGGCTTAGAGTAATAGATATTTATTACCCTGCCTGTGAGACTGCAGGTCAGCTTCAGCTTTGCTTTTCTAGTCTAGGTTCAGCTGTGTAGATTTGCTCAGGCTGACGGCCATCCAGGTGAGCATCAGGCTACAAGGTTAGGTTCAGGTCTAGTCCATGTGTGTTCACTTTGGGGCAGTCTGAAGGTGGCTCTCTAGGCCTGTTCTTCTCATGGCAATCACCAGAAGCCCAGCTCCTGTAAGTACTCTGCTGTCATAGTCACCAACTTGCCACAGGCCAAATCAAGTCACATAAACAAATCCAATGTCAGTGTGAAGAAAGTATGTTCCCCTCACTGCAAAAGGATATAGCATAAAAAATAACACCAATAGCCCTCAAACTCTTCCCAAAAAATAAAATAGGAAAGAACACTTCCAACCTTATTCTATGAGACCATCATTGCTCTGATACCAAAGCCAAAGATACTGCAAGAAAAGAAAACTACAGACCAATATCCCTGATGAATATTAATGCAAAAACCCTCAACAAAATACCAGCAAATGGAAACTATAACCAAACGGGATTTATTTTTAAAATGCAAGGTGATTCAACATATGAAAATTAATTAGTATAATATACCACATTCACAGAACGAAGGAAAAAAATTTAATTAAAAAAAGCGTTAACTTAAAAAGAAAGGAAAAATGTTTATAAAGAACTCATACAATTCAATTCAATATTGGCAAAAACAAGAACAACAAAAGCAATCCCATTTAGAAATGGGCAGAGAATCCAAACAGACATATTTCCAAAAAACTCACAAATAGCCAAGAGGTACATGAAAAGTACTCAACATCATTCATCGTCAGGAAAATGTGTACTACAATGAGATATCCCCTCACATCTGATAATGGTTATTATCAAAAAGACAAGAAATAACAAGTATTGGCAAGGATGTGGAGAAAAGGAACCCTCGTGCACTGTTGGTGGGAGTGTAAAGTGGGCCACTGCAGAGAACGGTCTGGAGTTTCTTCAAAAAAATTAAAAATAGAACCACCTCGTGATCCAGCAATTTTATTTCTGGGTATTTATCCGAGGGAAATGAAATCACTATTTTTAAAAGATACCTGCACCCCCCAGGTTTGTTGCAGCATTATTTACAATAGCCAAGGCGTGAGAACAACCCAAGTGTCTACCGGCGGATGAACGGATACAGAAAATATGGTGTGTGTATGTATATTTCAACCATTAAAAAGAAGGAAATCCTGCCATTTGCAACAATATGGGTGGACCTCGAGGGCACGATGCTAAGTGAAGTAACTCAGACAGACAAAGAAAAACACTGTATGATCTCACTTATATATGAAATCTTTAAAAAAAGAAAAACAAACTGAAGTCATGGTACAGAGAACAGATCAGTGTTGCCAGAGTAGGGAGCAGGGGGCAAGCAAAATGGAAAAGAAGAAAAAACAAAACAAAACCACTCGGACAAACTAGGGATAGAAGCAAAGTGCCTCATCAAAGCAAAGGCCATATATGGGACACCCGCAGCTAACACCATACTCGATGGCGAAGGACTGAACTCGTTTCCCCTAAGATCAGGAACAAGATCAGGGTGTCCAGTCTGGCCACTTGTATTCAACATAGTCCTAGAAGTCGGAGCCACAGCAATTAAGCAAAGCAGTAAAATAAAATAAGCAAAATAAAAAAGCATCCAAACTGGAAAGGAAAAAGTAAAATTATCTCTGATTATGGACAACATGATCTACCATCTTTTTAAAAATATGTATTTTATTTATTTATTCATGAGAGACACAGAGAGAGAGGCAGAGGCAGGCAGAGGGAGCCCGATGCAGGACTCGACCCCAGGGCCCCAGGATCACGCCCCGGGCCGAAAGTAGACGCTCAACCACTGAGCCACACACGTGTCCCTCCATGTAGAAAATCTTGAAGATTGCACACACCCCCACCCACTCACACTCACTCACACGCACCCCTGCCCAAACCCGAATCTCCACGGGGAAGAAGGTGCTGGATGGCCTGGACCGCCGTCCCCCCTCCAGCGCCCCTCACAGCCTGTCTCCCTCGGCCTGGTTTGGCCTTGATTCTCCTCCCAGTGCCTCAGACACACTATGTCCTCCGGCCACAAGCTTGTGCACATGTTGTCTTCTCTGCCCAGAAGTTCCCTCCTTCTCCTCTCTCCCCTCCTTCACTCCGGGCCACCTGCAGTACTGCCTCCGTACCTCCTCCCGGGGCGCCCACAACGCAGGCCATCACAGGCCTTCCTAGGTCCTGGTTCCCTTCCTCGGGGCCCACGCACGTGTGCCACTATTTCCTCACGGTGGTTTGATTAATGTTGGTGGCTCTCACTTTTCATATGCAACAGGACTTGGGAATGAAGCTGTTCAGCCCACGTCCATCCCCATTTCCTACCCCAGTGCCAGGCACAGGCTGGGCGAGGGTCAGGGCTCGTGGCGGGAATGAATGGGTCCTCGGCTTATTTCATCTCTTGGGGACCAAGCACACCTGGAGCATCTCTTTCCCCCTTTCTGTCCTTCTCTAACTGTTCTCTCTCTCTCTCTCTCTCTCTCTCTCTCTCTCTCTCTCTCTCCTGATCCCCCCAACTCCTTCCACTCCCCCCTACTCCCCTTCCCTCCGGCACACTCTTGCTCCCTCTTTGCTCCTCTGGCTTCCTTTCTCCCTCCTGGAGTCCTGACAGCTTGGCCAAAATTTCTCAGCCCAAAACTTTTGCAGCCACGGCGCCACCTAGAGTCCACCTCTGAGATGGGCCAACCTAGAGCAGTGGGCCGCTGTCCAGCCCTGCCCAGCCCGGCCCAGCCCAGCGCTACCGTGTGTTCTGGGCACATCTCTGGGTCCTCACACCTGGCCTTCCTGGCCTCGAGACCTCACCATTTCTACAACCCTCTAAGTGTCTAGTGGAGACTTTAAGAGAGACAACTACAGCAGACAGCAAGGGCCGTCAATGTGGGTCAAGGTGGGAGCTTCCTCTATCCCTTGGTCTCCCTGCCTTTCCCCTCCTCTTCCCAGCTCTGTGGCTCATTATCGAACATTAGCTGTGATTCCAATCGGTATAACAATGCATCAAACAGTCCATGAGTCCAAAAAAAAAAAAAAAAGGAGTCTATGAGTAACAACAATAGGAATTTGCAGAGCTACTGAGGTAACCATGTGAATGGAAGCAAGTCTTACACTTAGTCTTAGCTATCATTTCTTTGTCTCTAAAGACATGGGCTTCACTCTGGAAGTTTGGACCAACTGCCTTTAAAATTGTTCCAGTTATTCTATCATGTGTACAGAGCTTTATGTCCAGGATTCTGGGTGCAACACTGTACGTAATGGCAAATATGCAGAAACAACCCACCTGCCCAACAATAGAAAACCGGCTAAGTATGGCACATCCTCTTGTTTGCATAGTATGCAGCCACCAAAAATAGTGCACACCAATGCTTTCTCGTAACGTGAGGACATACTTGTAAGCTATTGTGGGGTAGAAAACAGGTTATAGCTTGTATAGGAGTGATCTCAATCACATAAAATACAAATACAAGTGGGGAGAGATTACAAGAGAAGACCCAAAGATCTTTTGTGGTTGTTCCAGGAGATTACTTTTTTCCTTTTCTCTATTTCCTAAAATATTTGTAAAGACCTTGATTTTTATTTTACAATGAAATATTAGAATTAGCCCCCAAATTACCAGAATAATCTGAGAAAAAATTAAAAATAGGAAAACCTGGATAAAAATTGTTCTCAAATAGTCTACAAGACTCCTCACCAGAGGCTGGGAAATCTCTAGACTATTTCTTTCCCACAGAGTTCTGGGGTCTTCTGAGACCCACCTGATTTAAAGTCAAGAAACACAAGCCAGTCTGTCCATTGCATCTCCAGGTGTTTAGCAGCTGTGCACATATTCTGGGTGGTTCAATCTTTGTGGCGGGGACTGTATCTTAGCCACTGTGCCTGCCACATGGCACCACAGTCTACTGAGAGGAGCAAGGCAGACACAGGAGGCAACACCCGAGATAGCGTCTAAATGGATCAAAGGTCTGAATATAAAAACTTAAAGTACTATAAGAAACATGGAAAGAAAATAATGTTATAGTCTCATGACGGGGATGGCCTGTCTAAATACGATAACGATAACGCTAAGAAGCCACAAATGAAGGAAACTGAATAATTTGACTATAAAAAATACAAATTTTACTCATGGCAAGAAACACTCAATAGAAATATCTATAGAATGGCGGGGTGCAGAACTATACAAACTCTAGAGTTCACATTGAAAAGTAAATAAACAAAAAATATTCATAATATAATGAAGGATAAATCATGGGCTGCGAAAAATACTTTCAACTTATATCACAGGCAAAAGTAAATTTCCTTTAAAATATAAGCATGGGGGTGCCCTGGGGGGCTCAGTGGTTGAGTGTCTGCCTTTGGCTCAGGTCATGATCCCAGTGGAGTCCTGGGATCGAGTCCCACACCAGGCTTCCCCTGTGGGGAGCCTGCTTCTCTCTCCCTCTATGTCTCTGCTTCTCTCTACGTATCTCTCATGAATAAATAAATAAGACCTTTAAAAATATATATATAAGGGTGGAAAACCAACTAAAGAGATTAACACTCCACTCCACCCTCCAAAATTAGCGAAGGATATAAAACAAATAATTCAGAGAAAAGGAGATACAAATAGCTCTTAAACACGCGAAAAGATGCTCAGAATTGTAATAAAAGAAATGCAAATTAAGACTTTCTAAGATCCTTTTTTTCATCGACCAGACTGATCATGACATTATACTCTGTTGGCAAGGATACACACACGGAAGGCAACAGCCCACATCGCAAACTGGCTTGAGTCCCTTGGATGGCAGTTGGCAATGTCAAAGTCCCCTGCACGTACCCTGGGTCTCCACCTCTAGGAGTTTATGCTGCAGATGCAATAATACAACAATACCCGAGCTACATGATGTATGTACAGAAATTGGTAAATGTAGCATAATTTGTAACAAAGAATTAGAAACGAAGTGTTCATCAACAGGGGACGTGGTTAAACATACTGAGGTATGTTCACCGTGGTTCTCTGGCTCAGAAAAGAATAAGAACATCTTTATGAGGTGCTGTGGAATGATCTGCAAGATACATTTTTAGGTGAAAAAAAATGAGATGCAGAACACAGTGTGTAGTGTGCTCTCATTCATGTTTTTTTTAAAGGAGTGGAAGAAGACCATGTAGCACATTTATTTGCAAATGCATAAAACATGCATTTTTTGAAAGAGGGAAGGGGTATAAGAAATTGGTGGCTTTGGATCCTGGGGCAGCAGGAGGTGGGGTGGCAGGTTGGAGACTTTTCATTGTGTATCCTTTGTAATTTCTGAAGTTGGAGTTGTGAGAATGCATTACATTTTTTAAATCTACATATGATATTTTGGGGAAAGGATACCATTTATTTTGGAAAAGCACTAGACCCGGCCCTTTAGTCACATCTTATAAAGCAAGTCCCATCCAATTCCTCGTGGGGGGAATGTCTGAATAGCTTGAAGCAGATATTTGGCCACGTAAATTGGCACATGTAGTTGTGGTGAGTGCTGTGTTTCTGTAGATTTTGTCCTTTTTTAAAACAGAAAGGGGGATGCCTGGGTGGCTCAGTCAGTTAAGCACCCAGGTCGTGATTTCATCTCAGATCATGATCTCAGGGTCATGATGTTGAGCCCGGCGCTGGGCTCCATGCTATCACAGAGCCTGCTATGGATTCTTTCCCTCTCCCTCTGCCCCTCCTCTTGCCTCTCCCCCTCTCCTGGCCCCCTCTAAAAAAAAATTTAAAACAAAAAATAAAATAAATTTTTTACAAAGGAAAAGTAATAAATACTTCTTTGCTCTGTAGGAGTTAGACTTCCTTGTACTTGTATGTGCGCACATGATTTTTATTTATAACTAGTCCACCGAGTGGTCTGAGCTAAGAACCTAGAACGAGGTCCAAGCATGATCCTTGAAGGACCACTGGTAACAACCGGCTAGGCCGGACTGGACAGAGCTCAACTGAGGTCAGTCCTGGATGTCTTACAGTCCTGCACAGGCCACTTCAGCTATGTGACCTGGACTCTGGAGAGGTGCCACTGGATGTTCAGTTGTTGCTTTCCAGCATGGTAGTCATTGGGGCACTTAGGACAAAGTCTCATTCTTGTGAGTAAGGATCAGGACGTCACATTCCTATTGCCCACCCTCCAGGCAGCTCTCAATCCAGATCCTGGGAAAAGTGGACCTTCCCTGGGAATGAGAGGAAATTCCTTCTCATTAGTCCTGCTGGCAGTTGGTCTGAAATTCTGATGGAGACATCCTCCGTGGATTCCTGGCTGGGACAGGGGTGGGTGTCCCCTGCAGGGACAGGCTGGGAGGGAGGCAGAGAATGCTCTGAAAGAGATCTTAGAGTGGATTTAGATGTTAGGGCTCTTAAGGAAGCCACAAATAGTAGTGATGGTTTATTCTCTACTAAATGCCACTCCCTTGTCTCTGAGCCTTCCAATCAAAGGAAGTAGACTGTGTCTGCTCTTCTGGAGAAATTAAGGGGATGCTAGGACAGCACGGTGGAGGGGAGAGCAGTGTCCACCACTTCCCAAGGCCAACGGCACATCCTAACAGAGCCCTGTGGGTCTGAAGCATGACCACTTCTGGTCCTTTCGTGGGAGCATCACATGAGACCCAAAAGGAAAAGCTAGAGCCACAGCATCAAGACTATGTCTGCCCGCCTAGAGCCCACACCAGGGTCTCTGATACCATTCTCCATGGAAAAGAATCAGTATGTTTTAGAGGACAGGTGGTTCTACGTCCCGGAGGACATAGAGGAAAATTACAGATGGATATGGGGCATCCTGCTGTTCCCAGAAAACAACAGTACCTTTAGGATATCAGTGTATTAAAAGGTGGAGAGGGCAGTTTAAAGCACCTTCTACTGGCAAAGTTGTGATCATCTGAACATCAAAAAGAAGGAAGACAAAAAAATAAAAATAAAAAATAAAAAAATAAAAAAAAGAAGGAAGACAAGGAGGAGGACAGGAAAAATGATGGTTTATTAGACAAAGTAAATTAATGAAAGACTGCCACTTTGTAACACTTAAAAAAGAAGTTGGGGATCCCTGGGTGGCTCAGTGGTTTAGCACCTGCCTTCAGCCCAGGGCGTGATCCTGGAGTCCCAGGATCGAGTCCCACATCAGGTTCCTTGCATGGAGCCTGCTTCTCCCTCTGCTTGAGTCTCTCTCTCTCTCTCTCTCTCTCTCTCTCTCTCTCTCTCTCTCTATATATATATATATATATATATATATCATGAATAAATAAATAAAATCTTTTTTTAAGTCAATATAAAGCATGCAAAAAGGTGGTTGTCATTAAAAGGTAAGTGTAAAAGGTAAAGGTAGAGAGGGCATTTCACCAGGGGTCCCACGGTGATGGATCAGCTGAATGTCTCAGGGAGGAGAAAACTGACACAGCCCCAATCCTTCAGCTCCTATCAAACCTCTAGATGACCTCACTAATTATAAGACAATTAGGTATCTAGAAGTCTTAAATAATGCTCCTGGACCAGATCCATATGTCACAATGGCAGGACAATGGGTTACATGACAGTGATCAAGTAAAATTGGCAATGCATAAAGTTTGGGGGAGAGACACCGAGGCTGCTATAAAACTAATAATTGTGTGAAAGGCCTGGACTTACAAATTTTAGTGATGTAACATGTGAAGATTAAGCCAAAAAAGAAAAAAAAAAGAAAAAGAAAAGAAAGGTAGTTCAGTCTGTTGACCAACAGCTCTTGTTGGAAGCCCTTGGGAGAGACAATCACGTTCCATGTCCAACCAAGAACCAAATGACTGTAACCCAGATCTTGGTGTGAGTCACTCACTTTTCTTTTCAATTTGGAAAGTTATTGCAACCCTAGCTGAGTATTAAAAAAAAAAAAATCAAGGGCAACCCTGGTGGCTCAGCGATTTAGTGCCGCCTTCAGCCCAGGGCCTGATCCTGGAGTCCCAGGATCGAGTCCCACGTCGGGCTCCCTGCATGGAGCCTGCTTCTCCCTCTGCCTGTGTCTCTGCCTCTCTCTCTGTGTCTCATGAATAAATAAATAAAATCTTTAAAAAAATCCAAGAAACAAAGAAGGTATAAGAATAATGAAGAAATAACCCAAAGACAAGATGCTTAGGATAAGTATAAATGTCAACATAGTCTTGAGTTTTAATAATTCTGTTTTGTATGTTTTGCCTATTTGTTTCATGAATTTGGAGGATTCAAAAGCACATTATAAAATGTGTACTTGAAAAAAATAAAATAAAATAAAATTTGTACTTGTAGTTTAAACTACATAAAGCAAGATGTTTAAGTTTACATATAACATTTAAATATTTGAGAAAACTTTAACATCTTACTATTAGATGTAATTACTAAAATTAAATATTATTAAAAATATTATCAAATATTTTTAAAATACCAGTAGTAGAGGTCTTTCTCTGCAAACCCAAACACCCCTTGGTCATTAATTCAGTTATCTTTTTTTTTTTAATTCAGTTATCTAATGCTACATACAAATGGTCCCCAAACTTTTAGTGGCTTCAACCGACAATTATTTTATTATTATATCTCTTTGATTTCATGGGTCAGGAATTCAGGCAGGGCTTAGCAGGACATGTCTTCTGCTCCACACAGTGTCAACTGGGCCACTTAGTAGTTTTTGGCTGATGCCTAGGCACACTCACTCAGATGCCTAGTGTCTTGGTGGGCATGGCTGGAGATCTGGCCTTAGCTGGACCCCCTTCATGAGGTCTCGGGGTCTCTCTACATGATCTCTCCAACAAGATTGTCGAACTTGCCACAGCGTGGGCCAAGGCTCCCTAAGACAAAAGTGATTCTTTAAAGGCAGGCGGGACACCAGAGAAGCATCACTTCTGCCTCTTGATCAAAGTAGTCACAGTCCACACCACCCTGAAGAAGACGGAATACAGACTCCATCTCTTCAAAGAAGTAGGACCAAAGAACCTATAGCCATTTTGAATCTACCTTGACCATTAAATATTCAGGAGACTGTGAAACAGCCGAGTGAGTTAAGAGAATGGCATGTAGCTTCATAGAGAAGGATTACGGTGTCAGGTGATGATGGTGATGGTAAAGTAGTATTTACTGAGCGCTCACTCTGTGCCAGGCAGCATTAAAAGCATTTTACTTGTGCATGTTTGGAGGGCTGGTTATTGAATCTTTGCAGCAATCCTACAAAGATGCTTCTGTTATTGTCTCCAATTTGTAGATTTACAGGTTGAGTAACTTGACCAAGACCATTCTGCTCATAGCAGTGAGGCTAAGATTCTAGTCCAGGCTTACTCTATCTGCAAAGGAACCAGAAGAGAGGGAAACCTAAGAGGCCAATAGATGTGGGTAAGAGGGGCCTTCTCACCCCCAAAAGGGACTGGAAGCTGTCCTGAGAGCAAAGGGAGGGTTCTCAGTTACACACTGCCCGCATTTGTGTGTAGAGAGAAGGTAAAGGAGACAGGACACCAGTGAGGAGACCTGTGCCCTCTTCTAGGTATGAAATAATGAGGCCTGGGTAAGGGCTGAATGGGAAATGGCGTTAGGGTGAGAATTGTGGTTGGGGGGAGTGATTAAGGAGGAAGGTAGGCAGGTGACCTTTAAGTATGAGGGAGAGAGTGAAGCCAGGAAGAGCCTCCGAGCCAGGGGTCCCCACGGTCACAGGCAAAGCCCATGCCTATGCCGGACATGCCTTCAGGAAGATGGTGACAACCCCTGTTAGAGAGGCAGCAGGACCCCTACCCTGGGCTCTCCTACACGCATGTGGGCTGTGGAGATAGTTGGGGGTGGGTGGTGGGTGGGAGAGAGGGGAGGCAGCACCAGAGGAGCCTCTAGTGATGAGATTTGGAACAGAGAGGCGGCTCACAGGAGTCTGGGCTGCCCAGGCCAAGACAGCCTAAGGATAGAGCTGAATTCTGAGTCACCGGGCCTAGAAGAAGACCAGTTGCCTTGATCAGCCTCCGAAGCCAAGAACGAGCCTGGAAAGAGCCGGGTGAGCCCGCAGAGGGGAGGCGTTTTCCAGTACAGCCCATCTTCCTCGGGCCGCCCGGCCTTGCACATCCACAGAATCCACGCGGCCTCCGTTCCTCAAAGGTCTACACTGCGGTTACCTAAGGCCCAACCCCAAAGCAGTGGCACATAGAGATTAAAAGCAATGGCTTTGGAGTCAGAGAGACCTCAGTCCAAATCACCTCCAGAATGGAGCAGCTCTGCGACTTTGGCCAAACTCACCCCTCTGAGCCTCGCTTTGCTCATACGTCCGCCCCATAAAATTACGTGAGGTTCCGTGTGAGAACATGCCTCCCATACACAGCGCAGTGTCCAGTGTGTACTAATTACTTAACGATCAGCAGCACACACCTGCGCGGGCACACACACGTGCGCACACGCACAAGCCCCCCTTCTGCTTTCACTCCCTCGCGGCCCACGCCGGCCCCTCCCGTCGCTGCATCCAGCGTGGAATGGCATCCCCAGGGCCACTTATGTGTCTTGCACTGACTCAGCATCTGCGCGCTCTTCCCCAAAGGAAAGCTAAGCAGCACATTATCAGGGATGGACATTTGTGCTCCCCTGTCCTCTCAGCGGGGCACAGGCTCGTACTGGTTGGGTGCCCGGAGGAACGCAATCATGACCCATCAGGCTAAATGGCCAATTTATGGCTTCTCTTTGAACGGGCCTTAGATGATTACCTTTTATGAGGCTTACACTTTAGACTTAAGATGTAAAACAGAAGCCTGGGTTAAGAGGCAAATAATGGGATATTTTATGTGCTTTCTGGAGCAAAAGTCCACAGCTTTATTGCAGTGGCTATAAAAGAACATGATTGGAAAAGCCTTGATTGAGAAACCCAAGGTGGAAAGAATGCTGGGTCAGGAGGTAGGAAGCCCACACTTCCCACTCTGTCCTGCACAGCCAGCCAGCAGCCTGCCCTACCAGAGGGACCCCCATGGACCAAGGACCCTCCCCTGTTCCTACCCATGCACAGCTCCTCAGGCCACAAGTCTACGCTGCCCTCTTCCCAGGATTTCATGATTCCAAAATCGTAAGATTCCCCAAGATCCTAATACCCTCTGATTCTCTGACACTAAGACTGTGAAATCTTAGACTAGACTATCTTAAGGCTCAATGGTAAGATATGGTGGTTAACGGCCTGGGCGTGGAGCCTAGAGACCCGGGGTTCACATTTTAACCCACCGCTGACCATAGTGTGATTTTGGACAAACTGCTTAAGGAAGATCTCATTTTTCTCACCCACGTAATGAGGACATGACTGTTGCCATGGGATGATGCTGTGGAGAGGATGGAAAGAAAGACAATTTACTGTAATTTCTGGCACAGAGCAACCTGCCTGGCAGTTATTATTGCGTTCTAAAACCCCATGCATGCAATACCCAGGCATCTAGAATTCCCCAATCCTAATACTGTCTTGTGATTTTAAATCTGTGACTCTTCAGAGGTTGAGCCGGAGTCTAATTCCCAGGGACTGGGGCTCCTCCATCCTTTCGGGCGCAGGGCTGTGAGCCTAGCTGCGGCCACCAGATGGCGGGCTCGGGTTACAGGTCCCCGCGGAAACCCGCCAGGCCCAAGCTCAGCGGTGGGACCAGAACCCGTCTTCTGGGGAATCTCTCCCTTTAAAAAAATGTCTTTCTCTGATGGGAACAGAGTGAAAGGCGAGGGAGGAGAAATTGCGATTACTACGTGCTTCTTATCAATCCAAAGATCCACAGCGCAAGAATGAAAGGGGACCTGAGCAGGGAGGTGGTTTTATTGTCAAATGAGCTTAATACAATGCCATATAAACACCTAATGGCACAGGCTGGAAAGGTGTAACTGCAGCCAGGGAGCCGTACCCCGCCGAGGCCACATGTTCCCAGCTTCTGGGCTGTCTGGAAGCTGTGCGGTCTTCACTGCCCGCCCCCCCACCCCAGTTCGGACATCCCTCGGCTTGGGAGGGCAAGAATGATCATTGCCACATTTATAGGACACAGAGCAGAGGATCTAAGGGGTCAAGGATTTGTCTCAGCTTCTTCTGTGGCGAGGCCAGGACTCAGTTGCAGAACCTTCCAGAGCGTGCTGGTCCATAAGCAGAAACAGGCTGGGGGGGAGGGCTGCGGGGGAAGCAGACACCTCACCACCCGGGCCGGCCCAGCCACCGGGCAACCGCCCCTGCCAGTCGCTGTGTGCTGGGCCCTGCCTCACACCGTCTCTACTGCCACCCTTTCAACAGCCCTTTGGGGAGGCGTTTAAGGGTGCCAACTCGGGCAGCCAGGGTGGCCCAGAGGCTTAGCGCCGCCAGCAGCCCAGGGCCTGGTCCTGGAGACCCTGGATCGAGTCCCGCGTCGGGCTCCCTGCATGGAGCCTGCTTCTCCCTCGGCCTGGGTCTCTGCCTCTGTGCGTGCGCGTGTGTCATGAATAAATAAATAAAACCTTTAAAATAAAATAAAGGTGCCAACTCCGGGGGCTCAGAAAGGTGAAGGGATGCGCGCGCAGGTACAGAGACGGAGCCAGGCGTCACCCCGGGGATCCCAGGCCAGAGCCCCTGCTCCTCCGCGACCCTGGGCGCCCTTGGGCGAGGCCGGCGCGGGCCGGGGCAGCTGGGACCGCAAGGACGAGGCCGTGGCAGCCCGTTCGCGCCCCGGGCTCGGGGAGGCCAGGGGTCCCCCGCGCCCCGGCCGGGCGCCGCGGCCAATATTGACTTTGGTAAACACCATTTTGCAGGGAGCGCGGGCCGGGGCGGGGGCGGCCTGACCCGCGGGGCGGAGGCAGCGGCTCCGCATTTAGACGAGGCCATTAGCCGCGATCGATGGCTGCGCGCGCTCCGGCCGCCGCCGCTCCCAAATGAAGGTTAAGTTTGCTCTGCGCCCCGGCGCGGCCGGCCATGCGCCCGCATAATGCGCGTCCCCGCCCGCCCCGCGCGCCCGGGCTCAGGGAGGCCGAGGCCGCTGCGGCCCGAGGGGGCGGGGGCGGGGTGCTGGGGCCCCCTGCGCGGCCCCGGGACGCAGGGCCACGGCGCCAGGCCTCTGCGCCCCAGGGCCCCCCCCCCTGAATGCGAGGTCTGCCTGCGGGGTGCCCGGGGTGCCCCCTCGCCCCCGGGCCGCGGGAGCTCCCTGCAGCTCCGGTTGTGTCCCTGCCCTGTGCCGGCCGAGCCTCAGCCTCATCTCGGGAGCAGTGGCCCCGGGGAGCCGGTTCGGGCCCGCGGGGCTGCGTTCTCACTGCTCAGGGCTGCGCGCCTGGACCCAGTGCCCCAGGCGTGCCTGCCACACGTGCCCAGCGCAGGTCCGAGTAAATCGGGGCAGTTCCCGGCTGGGAATCCCCGGGGCGGGGGCTCTGCAGCTCGTCCTGCCGCCCGCCTGGCTCCTCGGCCTATTCCCACCTGTCCACTCCACCTGCACCATGAGGACACTTGCCAGAGAGCACATTTAATGACTGCCTGGAAGTGTCCAGTGCTGCAGAGATCACATTCATCCCCACATCTATCCTTTTCTCCGCTTTTTACAAATGAGGAAACTGAGGCACAGAGAGGGGAAGCAAGTCCCTTGACCAGAATCTCAAAGTCAGGAAGTGGAGGACTGGGGTTCAAACCATGCTCCCCCCACCACGCCCTGCGGCTGCTGCCGGCCCTCTGGAAACAGGTAGCCTAAAATGCCACATCCACAGCAGGTAGGGGGTGATGGGAATGCTGTGTCAACCCCCCTCCGGTAAAGTAGGCTGACCCCTTTTGAGCTCCTGTTTATCTCCCACCTGGCAGCGGAGCACAGAGGCTCCGAGAGGGAAAGGCCTGGGCTCCTTCAGCAAATTAGCATCAGAGCAGGAATTAAACACTTGAGCAAAAAAAATAAGAATAAAAATAAATTAAATAAATAAATAAACACGTGAGCGGCTGGGCCCCAGCGGTGTGCTTCTTGCCCACTGCCTGGCTGCCTATGGCCTGTGTCCTACGGGACACCATTAGAGTGGGTGTGACAGGGGAGGGGACTGGAGGGGAAAGAGACCAGTCTCCCCACTGGGAAATGTGTGCCTTGCTCTCCCTTGCACAAGACCCTGGCTCCTTTGTGGCCCAATCCCTAAGCAGTACACCAAGCACACGGACTCCTGGGTGCTGAGCAGAAGAGGTGATGGGGTGGGCCAGAAGTGTTTGCATTCCACCCTCGGGGGCATTAGGGGAATGTATGGGGACATTTTGCCACATGTGGATGACCCTGGGATGCTAATGTCCTGCATGAGAGACCTGCCTACACCAAATGCCAGCCTTGTCCAGAAGGAGTTGACCAGAGGTTCTGAGGAGTCAGGGAAGTGGGTGGCCTTCAAAGAAGGGGGTGGCCTCCTTCCTTCCACTCCTCCCTCTACCCCTAGCCTCTGCTATCTTGATTAGATAAGATCTAAGAGGCCCAGGCCTGTTCCCATGATACCTCCGCCCTGGTAAATGAGTGACAAATGTCTGAGCATGCAGGAAAGGGGCTTGGCCATGAGCCCCATCGGTCACCATGGCAAGGCCGTGCCACGCAGAAGGCCCACCACACCCAGAGTCAGAACTCTGGGAGCTGAGAGTTCACCACCAACACTCTCACCTGCTCTGCCATCTGGTCCTGACCCTTTGCTTTCTTCCCATCAGGGCCCAGAGAAGCAGGTTGACTTGCCAAGTCACAAACCTGAGTCCATGGATCTAGAACCAGGGATCCTGACTCTCTGCCCGGGGCCTCTGTCCAGAGTACCTGCCCCCAGGCACCAACGGGCCTGACTTACCAACCAGCAGCTTCCTGAACATTGCCATCAGATGGCCAGTCCCAGCTCTCTCATCTTCGCCTGGCTGTGTGACCCTAGAGTAACAATTACCCTCTCTAGGCCTCAGTTTACCCAACTGTAAAACAAAGACGATAAACCAGCTACCTGAGATAAAAATACAGGCACGTTAGTAGCAGTGCTCACCTCTCTGGGGGACCAAGGTCCCCATCTGTCACCACTGTGAACCTTTTAACACAAGATGTAACATCCTCTGTCCTAACGTGACCTTGGAGGTGTGTGGGTGAGTGCTAGCAGTCGTGGAGAAGAGGGTGGAAGGGAAGGTCGACTGCTGGCTGCCTTCCCATGTGCAGTGGGAGCAGGAGCAGGAGCCCCTTGGGCCCTGAGCGCCCACGTCTCCCACAACCTCAAAATCATTCTAGCCTCTCCAGAGGCTTCTAACCCAACCCCTTTGCCACCAGCACCATGCAGCTTTTCAGTTTGGAGTCATAGGCTGAAGAACACGGTCATGAGTCCAATCCCCTGAGTGATTTAAGGCACAGAGAGCTCTTGACACAGGAAAGCCAGTGGGGAGGCCTGAGTGTGTCTACTCTGAGATATAAGGGTCAGTGACAGATGCAGGGCTGTTCTCAGGTGGGTTTAGCACCTCCCGCTAATCTCAGCCTCAGCCTGCACCCACAGTCACACCTCCAAACCATACCAGATCCCGGGGGTCTGCCCTGGCTGCTGCTGGCCCCCGGCCTGGGCTGGGCTGGACACTGCGAGCAGGACAGAGACGAACCCCACATGGCCCTGCCCGAGGAGCCAGCAGTCTAACAGGGGAGAGAACATGACCAGAAAGAAGACGGACTCGACTGAAAAAAGAGTTACTGTGCAGGCACTGGGGACAGGCCGGTGGCCAGCAACAGGCAAGGGTCTGTCTCCTGGAGAAACAATGTCATTTTGAATTGAATATGTAATCACAAACGGATAAGTGCTACCAAGGGAAGTCCAGGGGACAATGAGCGCATCTAACAGGCCACGGCGATGGACTCTGAGGGTTGGGGACGCTTCCTGAGGTGGTACCGTCTGGGATGGAACCTGGCGAAACCAGGCACTCCCTCCACGGGGACCAGCTGTGACTCGGAGTGGCCTTCCCAACAGAAGAATCTGTGCACTCGGAGGCTCTTGGGTGGGAGGCAGGCGGGCCATTCACAGAACTAGAAAGCACCCCATCCATCTGATGGTCCGTGTGGTGGTCCCAGGGGTCCCAGGGTGAAAGGTAAACCTGGAGAAGTCAGCAGATCCTGAGAGCCACGAGAAAGAACTGGAATCTTATCCTGAAAGCAATAGCAAGCCACGGATTAAGCAACAGCATGGCCTGTGGTTTTAAAGAAGCCCGTTGGTGACTGTGCTGGGAGGGGGTGTACCGTGAGCAGGAGCGGAGAGGGCACCCAGCGAGGCGGCTGGTGTTCCAATGGGATACCACGATGGTACACAAGGTGGAGGGCTGCAGACGGCAACGCGGGTGCAGAGAGGATACACAGGCTTTGGTGACAGCGAGGCTGGGAGGTGACGGGGAACGTGTCAGGCTGACCGTCCTGGGGATGGGCCGCTGGCTGGCTGCTGGGGCTGGGCACTGAGATGGAGCCGTGGAACGGGCCTTGTGTTTGGGGCCCATTTGCATTTCAAGTCCCTTCATGACCCTTAAATGAAGAGGTCAAGTGGGCAGTAAGGTGCATGGCTCTTGGCTGAGTGGAGAGACATGTCTTTGTCAGAGAAATGGCAGCTGAAGCTGGGGGCATGGTGAGGCCTTGTAGGGAAAGGGGGTTGAGTGGAATAAGAAGCAGGATAGGGGTAAAGGCCTGGAAGGGATGCCTGGGTGGCTCAGCGGTGGAGCGCCTGCCTCCGGCCCAGGGTGTGATCCTGGGGTCCCGGGATCAAGTCCCACATCAGGCTGTATGCATGGAGCCTGCTTCTCTCTCTGCCTGTGTCTCTGCCTCTCTGTGTCTCTCATGAACAAATAAATAAAATCTAAAAAAGAAAAAAAAGAAAACCCGTGGCTTGAGGCCCCTGAGTGGCTCAGTGGTTGAGCATCTCTCTGCCTTTGGCTCAGGGCATGATCCCAGGGTTCTGGGATCAAGTCTCCCATCGGGCTCCCCGCAGGGAGCCTGCTTCTCCCTCTGCATATGTCTCTCCCTCTCTCTGTCTCTCTCATGAATAGATAAATAAAATCTCTTAAAAAGAATAAAAATAAATAAAAATAAAACCTGTGGCTTGTAATAAGGACTCATGAAATAGAAGTTGCCATCTTAGCTTGGGCCGTGTTGTCCTGACTTTATCTGACTTTGTCTGTTGCTCCTGCCCAGCCCATGAGTGATCTTACCCGACAGAGTATGACCCTGGACCCAGCATCAGCGGTGCCCGGCCCAGGGCCCCGCATACAGTAAGTGCTCACTGAAGTCAGTGAAGGGGCAGGAGGGGCTTGGTGGGGGCAGGAGAGTGCCAGGTGGACTTCCTGCAGGAGGAGGGCCTGGAGGCAGGTTCAGGGGGTCCCCAGGGTCCCCTCCCGCAGCACTGCAGGCGAGCCACAAGAGGAGGGGAGCAGGATACCCGGAGCGGGGAGCAGCCTGCACACGTTTTCCCAGCTAAGGGCACAGGGAACCACATCTTAGGCGAGCCACGACCTCCAGCCATATAACCTTTTGGACCTTTGGAGGCCCCCAGCCCTGTCACTCTCCATCTGAGCCCGGCACAAAGTGAAACTCAAGCGCTGCCCTAGAGCCATCCCCACGAGCCCCAGGCCGGCCCCACACCAGGGTTTATTTGTGTGGGGTCAGCTGAATCTCACAGCTGAGGCTTCCCTGCCTGGGGCCTGCCTGGGCCAAGCAGACAGGTGGCCTCCTCCAACCAGAGGTCCCCTGTGGCCCCTCCTCCATCCTGGGTGGTTGGGGGTGGGGGTGCCGCTCCCCGGGGCAGAGCCTGGACTCCAGAGCCGGGCTGGAATCCTGCTCCCCACGACTCACAGTAGGTCAACCTGAGAACCTGGGGTGTTTCCTCCCCTCTCTGGGCCTCAGTTTATCTGCAAAATGGGGGACCGACCAAGTAGATCGTGGAGGGATTAAATCCTTACCTCACTCAAGTGCACAGTTCACAGGAGGCCCAGAGGATGGACACAGA
This sequence comes from Canis lupus familiaris, assembly GCF_011100685.1. Taxonomy (NCBI): domain Eukaryota; kingdom Metazoa; phylum Chordata; class Mammalia; order Carnivora; family Canidae; genus Canis; species Canis lupus. The sequence goes on from NC_049236.1 coordinate 13,107,255, forward strand.
GACTCGCACGGCAGGTGGTTTGCTCCTTCTGACCAACGAAGGAACCGTGGCTTAGAACGTGGTCCAGGAGCACAAGCACCTCTGGCAGCAGAGCCAAGGTTCAAACCAAGGGCCACCTGACTCTCGGGCCCACGGCGGCAGGTGGCAGCAGGAACACAGCGGTTCCCGGAGGTGGGCATCCCACCCTCTCAACTTGCTGCCACCCCGTTCCCAGGAAGTGCCAAGCTCGTGCCCTCTGGCAGGTCTGGGGGCTCACTGCACCCCCACTGGAAGTCTGGAGGCCTCCCCGACTCATGGGTGAAACCCGGAGCTCATTCCTGAGCATCAAACCAGGGCCTGGCACCGGAAGGTTCAATGAGTGACTCAATGAATGAATTTCGAACTCTTTCTAGAGTCCGTATGAGAGCTAGAGACTGAGATAAGTAAGTAAAAATAAACAGAAGATGGAGGGAAGTACAGGTAAAGGATTCCTCTCTGTCATCTGCTATCTTTTCCTATTCCCACACCGATGGGCCACCTGCCATGGCCCGGGCCTGTGTGGGCCCTACAGGTACAAGGATGGTGATATTTAACACTAATTTAGTGCTACCATGTGACTAGCACCGGCCCGAGCATTTTACATAGATTTTCTCACCATAACAATCCTAAGAAGTAGAAACTGTTATTATTATTCCCATTTTACAAATCAGGAAACAGAGAAATTAAGTGCCTTAGTCAAAGTCACTTAGGAAGAGGTAGAGACCAGATTTATATCTGGATACTCAAATTTCAGAGCCAAGGGGGAAAAATGTTCTCTGCCCCAAGTAGCTTCCTGGCTAATTGAATAAGATACGTGTGTGGCTGAAATGAGACAGAGGACTGAGATAAAGTATGGAGCATGGAGTCTCGCACAGACAAAGTGCTTCCTGGATGTGATTACTATGAGCATGAATTTTGTTGTTGAAGCGTTAACCACAAAAACAGTAATTTTGTTATCGGCACTTCCTCTCTTTCCCTTGGTGTCTAATGAAAAAGAAAAAGAGAGAGAGGGAGAGAGAGAGAGAGAGAGAGAGAGAGAGAGAGAGAGAGAGAGAGAAGAGAAATGAAAGAAGAAAGAAGAAAGAAAGACAGAAAGACAAGAAAGAAAGAAAGAAAGAGAGGGAGACAAACGAGCCAGGAGAGGAAGGCTAGACTACTGACATCAGGCTCTGCGAGACAGTTTGCTTACTTCATTAGCTCGGCAGTCTCGCGATCATGAATGTATGGTTCGTCATTTCTGTCTTGGGATGGATGAAGGAAGGAAGGAGTCCGTTGTATCGACGGTTAGCTAAGGCAGCCCAAACTTGACTAAGGAGGGAAGTAAGGGCAAGAAAGGGGTGGGCACCCCAAGCCCCCAGGCCACCAAAGCTAGAAGCGTCAGTGTTGGTGAATGTTTTACACCAGCTCCAGGCAGGATAAAGCCCCAGGTGCAGCCTCTGCCCATTCCTGTGGAGTAGAGACCGGCCGTGGCCGACTTCCAGCTCCCAAAGTGAGGCCACCGAATAGTGGGGCTGGACTGCGAGTCCTCTGGGCACAGGGGCGCGGGCGCCAAGCAGCTCTGCACTCGGTGGTGGTGGGGTGGACCGTGGGGTGGACCGTGGGGTGGACCGTGGGGTGGGCAGGGGTCCCACGAAGGGTGGGGCCCAAAGGCGGAACCCCCGGCGATGTCCCCTGGAGACTCTGCAGGATTCTTCTCATGCTCCTTTTGAAGCACAGATGGCCTTTGGCCTTAGCCTACCCATCCTTCTCCAGAGCAAGGGTTGCTCGGTGTGCAGTCTGCGTACTAGCGATGACTCCGAGAGCTCAGACGTGGTGGGGCGGGGAGGGAAATGGTCCCTAGTAACCTCCCTGATTATTACAAGACTCTGCTGTGAGCTCGATTCTGCTTGCTTCGCAGTCCCTGAGGGAAGAGAACCAGGGCTAGGCTCAGCTGCGCCCCCGACCAGACAGGGGGACCAGGTGGGGACTTGGTGAGTACTGCACGGATTTATTTCTGTTTCACGCTGGTCCTTTTCTCTGCATTTCCTTCCTCCTGTGGCCTGGTCTTCCAGTGCTTTCCAGGCAACTACTCCGAGGCCCAGATTCAAACACAGGCAGAGCTGGTGATCTTTGCGGAGTACCCTCCCCATCAGAGTGCCCTAAACTCCACCATTGGCTCTTCCACTGTGTTAAGCAGATGGTCTTGTAGTAAAATTGTCCTACTCTTAGTGATGGTGGGGGAAAAACAAAACAAAACAAACCAAAACAAAAAAACCAGCTTCATACACACACACTAAATAAATAAATAAATAATAAATAACTTCACTTATTCTAAAACCTATGAACCAATTCTTCATATTAGCTTATTGCTATCCCAAACCAAAAGTTAAACCCTACTATGTGCTATGCATGTAATGTGTATTATACTTAGCGTTCCAAGCAAACTGACCGGGAAAGTCATCATCTTTACGTTTTGCTGATAAGTCAAGTTCTCCTGAGAAGAGTTTCATCACTTAGCTGAAGTCATGTGGCTTGCAGGGGCCTGAGCCAGAACTGGAACGCAGGCGTATTTGTGTCCAATATTCTATTCTCCAAATCTACAGGAATTTATTCTTCAGCTTGACTAGGAAAAAAGTCATGAAAATTCTGAGAGCTTGGAAGTAAGATCAGCACACTTGTTTTCTGTTGCTATGTAACACATTACCACACACCTAGCAACTTAAAGCAACAAGCTTTCATTACCTCGCACTCTGTAGACCAGAAATCCTAATGGGCTCATCTGGGTCCTCTGGGCAGGACCTCACAAGGCCAAAACCAAGGTGTCAGCTGGCTGGGGTCTTACAGGGAGGCTCTGGAAAAAATGTACCTCCAGATTGTGGGCAAAATCCAGGTTCTTGAAAGTATGACCTGTCTCCTTGCTGACTTCATCTCCCTAAAGGTCAAATGCATCATTTTCACATGGCCTCCCCCATTTGTGAGGCCAGCAGCTGCAAGGCAATTCTCATGCTCCCATCACCTCTAACTTCCACTCTTCTACTCTCTGGTGGAAAAAAAATCACTGCTTTTAAGGGTTCGTGTGATTTCAGTGGGGCCACCCAGCTAATCCAGGATAACTTCCCCAATCCAAGGCTGACTGACCTATACGACATAGTACGATCACAGGAGTCACATCTCATCATATTCCCAAGTTCTAGGATTAGGACAGGACATCTCTGGAAAGCCATTGTAGAAATCCTGCCTACTCCAGAGCGTAGGCTTTGTAGAAGTAGAGGTCCTAAGGGCCCTCTCCAGGAGGGTGAGACTGGGATGGAGAGGCTTCCCTGGGAGGCCTAGAACACCCAGAAAGTACTGTGGGACCACTGGGTGGCCAAAGTGGATGGACAGACAAGGAGGCAGGGTCTGTGGTGGGGAGTGTGAATGGGGGAGAAATAGGGAAGAGGGAGACAGAACAGAAATGCTAGAGAATGCAGCCTTATATCTGTAGGGAAGTTCAGGTTCACTCTGTTCCCTTGTGGTGGCTCCCAGAGGAGACTCAGTAAACATGTGTGAAGGTAAAGGGCTGTGCTGCCCAATTCACATGGAATGGGTTGAGAGTCACTGGATAGGTTGGATTAGGACTCAGAAGGACTCAGTTGGGATGAATTTGGGACCATACTGACCGAGTTGGAAATAAATGACTGAAGGGAGTTAGCATAGACTGACCGGGACAGGTTGCATGGTATCTAGATGGGCCGAGGTGGAAGGAAGTGAGGGGGGTGCACATGGGTAAAGGCTGAGTTCAGCTGGGCCACACAGATCAGGGTCAGGCGGATTGAAGAGTCTTGGGTGGGTTGGAATGGTTTGGGGATGGACTAGGTTAGGGTAGGGTAGGGTAGGGTAGGGTAGGGTAGGTCGGGGATTGCTTGGTGATTAGTTGCAGAGACAGACTCCGCTCTGCATAGTTTCAGCAGAAATAAATGTATGAATGGGTTTTTAATGGCTTACAGAACTGCTTGAAGAGCTGGAGAAACAGATTCTAGGCTGCATCTTCAGGACCAACTCCCAAAGCAATGCTGCAGAACCGGACCACCAAGGCAGCCGCTCCTTTTACAACCATCAGGAAGCCATCTGCCAAGCCAGGAAGCCGCCCGTTGAGCTTCTGGCTCCAGAAACACGCTCCTCTGTATGTCCAGACCAGCTAAATGCACACCTCAGTATGAAAGCATAGACAGGTTCTGTCTTCAGAAAAAAAAAAAAAAATGTGATTGGGAAAATTCTTCAGGAAGATAACAACGAAAGTGAGAAAACGTTCACAATTGTTGAAGCCGGGTGACAGGGACGTAGGGTTCACCACGCTGTCCTCTCTGGTTTTGCATATGCTGTTTTGGCAAATACCGTTTTGAGTGGATATCTCATTTCCTGACTTTCTGTCCATTTGCTTCATTCCTGAGTGCGTGGCATTTGGTGAAACCTGCTTCACGTCCAGTCCTCTAGCCGCAGGGAAGTCTGGGAAATGTAGATTTTAGCTCCTCAGCTGCTGTGGGACAAGAAGGCACACTGGACGGAGAGGGGACCCCAGGCTGAAGGAGCCAGTCTGCAGTATCTGCCACCACTGGGCTAGGCCGGGAGGGGCTGGAATGAGTGGGATGGGCGAGGTTGGCCGGCATTGGGGAGAGGGGTTGGACTGGGTTGAGTTGGAAGGTTTGGAATGTGTGGTGGAGCCACACTGAGCTGGGCTGGGCGGTGTGGGCAGGGGTTGGACGGAGCTGGGTGATTTGCACTGGGAGCCACTATGACGCCGATGCTCAGATGCCAGTGCCAAGCCCTTTGTGTCCAGTGGAGTGCGAGGTTTTTCAAAGCCAGTGATAGGGAAGGAACGCTTGGAGGAGGTCAGTTTGCTCTTTCCATGCCCCTCGCTGGGCTCTCTCTCCACCGCCTGGGACCGGCCTCGCATCCCCTCTCCCCAGGCACAGGGCACTCCCAGAGTTCAGCTCCCCGTACTCTGCCCTCCTTAAAATGAGACCTGTTAGCACAAGGGGCTTGAGAAACACACTCTCAGCAGAGAAACTTGCAGGGTGTGTTGTCTCTAGGCAAAACCAAACCCAAAGTCAGTGTGTCAGAGCCATGTGGTTTCCTCCCTTCGTTTCTGGTGGGAGGAGTTGTGGGTTTTATGGAATTCGGGACCAGTTCCAGAGTCCCACAGGTGCTATATTCACCGAGCCAAGGAAAACAGGTGCTGGCAAGCACAAATGTTTACACACACCCAGAGTAATGCACATGAGCACTGGGCTTTCGAGTTTGCTACACATTTTCAGTCTATATATATTCTCTCAGAAATGTACTGTGAGGCAGGAGTCCTTATGTAATATCCCAAATGGAGATGCTCATGCTCAGAGAGGCCAAGTAGCTTGCTCAGAGACCCACAGCAGAGCTAGGATTCATGATTTTTTTGTTCACGTGAACGTTGTCTGTCTCCCTAACTAGAATCCAGCCTCCATGAGGTTTGCTATTTTGCCCATCTTGTTCATGGTTTCAACCCCAGCATCTAGAACAACCCTAGCACGTAGTAGGTGCTCAATATACGTGTACTAAATAAATGAGGAGAGAAACCCAAGCCTCAGAAACCACGTTCTTTCCACAATGATACACATACCCACACACTGGTGCATGTGCACGCACGCATGGCTCCTGTGCCATAGGCCACTTGTTTTTTGAAGTCTTATCCCATCTCTGCTCCCTGGGGTTGCCTGGATGAGGTCATGGATTCATGCACCTTCTGACCCACAGATTCAGTGTCAGGAGAAGAAAGGCCTCTGGACTCAGACTTCCAAGCACACCTGGCCTCGTACTGGCATGAGAGGCACACCGCAGACGTCAACCACGTCATCACTGGCCTTCACTTAGACCCTCTTTTGGAGTACAGAGCAGAGGAGACACCAGGCAATCCCATTGGGAAATGGGGCTTGTCCTTCCAAGAGAGGACAGGACGGAGTCTGAGACTGTGTCTCTGCTCAGGTCCACCAGCCTACATCTTCCCACTCCCTCAGTGCTCAAACTGCACCCCCTTCAGTTTGCACAGGTAGCTCTGTGATGGCAGTGTCATTGTCCCCATTTTGCACTCAAGGAAACTGAGGCTCATAAAAAAGAAGTAATTAAATTTCGCCAGTCACGTGGCTAGAGAGCACAAAGCCTGGATCAGAATCTAAGTCTGTGCGACTCTAAGGTCCACGGGTATTAGTAACAGTAACCCCCAGGCCATCCCCGAGGGGGGTACATCTCTCCTTTATCCCTGGGTTCTGAGAAGGGCAGGGGCCATGTCCCCTCTTCCCCGCATCCTGCCTTTGCTCTCAGCCTGGGTCGGCAGAGGGTTGGGGGTGGGGGAGACGTTTCTTACCACCTCCAACCAGTATTGACGGACGGAGTGACTATTGTAAATGCTACGGTGTTGTGTAATCAGTAGGAAAATGTGACTCGGTCCCAAGAGATGCCAATGGCATTTTGGAGAAAATCCTATCCTTGATTTTCTGGGCCTGTTCAGCTGAAATGTCTGGGTGACAGGGACAGGCTGGGGGCTCTGATATGTGGGGCCTGGGTAGGTCGCTCACTGCTTGGGCCCCTGCCGAGGAGAGTAGGGGCTGGAGGAGTGCACGCCCGCAGCACACAGAGGTGTGTGTGAATCCGGGCGTGCGCGCACCGGAGCAGGATAGCATGGGGCTGGAGCTCTCGAGTCATACTGTGGACTCAGATCTCAACTCTGTCACTTGGTCTGTCCTCATCTCCTCTACTGTAAAATGGGGATGGGAAAAGTGCCCAGCTCATCAGTCTGTCAGGAGAGTGAGGCAGGAAGGTGCAGTCAGCAGGTAGCACCTAGCACAGGTCTGGCCTGTGACTGATGCCCAATAGATATCTGTGGAGTGAATACATGAATGAATGAATGAGGGCAGCCCAGGTGGCTCAGCGGTTTAGCGCCTCCTTCAGCCAAGGGTGTGATCCTGGAGACTAGGGATCAAGTCCCACATCAGGCTCCCTGCGTGGAGCCTGCTTCTCCCTCTGCCTGTGTCTCTGCCTCTCTCTCTCTGTCTCTCATGAATAAATAAATAAAATCTTTTAAAAAAACGAATGAATGAATGAGTGAACAAAGGAATGCACGTAACTGCATGGAGGAAGGAGCATGGGGCGGCAGAGGGAGGACAGCATTTAGAGTCAGGAGACCCAAACTGGAGCATGCCTCACTTACTAGCTGAGTGACCTTGGGCAAGTCACTTAACCCCTCCGAGCCTCTCTTAATAATAGCAATCATCTCTGCCTCTCGGGATGTCGTGAGGACTCAGCGTCAGGGCATGGTGGAACTGCTCTGTCAGTGGCAAGGCACTGCGCAAATGTTAGTTCTAATTATTCCCCACAATTATGACTGCTCTGTGGGAGGCGTGTGTGTGCGCCAGAGGAGAGAAGGGCTGTGCGTGAGGGTGGGCCTGTGACCAGGCTGTGTGTGCATGTGTATTGTGTGTGGATGTGTTTGGAGAACTGGGGCCATTAGAAAAACCATCATCCCTCTAAGTTGTTCTTTCTTTTGCTAAATTCAACCTGCCAGGCTGACATCGGAAGCAGGAATTAGTGGGAAGTCTGGAGGGACGGGATTAGTGGCTGAACTTTCTATTCCTGGAGACCCTCTTTTCTCAGGAGGTCAAAGCAATTTCCATATATTATCCTGCCGGCAGCTTGGGAAGGTCAGGGAACCGGCAAACACGTGACGCGTTCCTCAGATGGAGAAACCAAGGCAGGCAGGGCAGCCGCTGAGCGCATTGCGGCCCGCCCCTGGTGGCACCACCATCCGAAGGACTCTGCGGCCACCCGGGCTGCCACGGCCAGACCACCTGGCGACGGGACATTGGTTTTCGTTCATCTGAGTGCTTCCTGCGGCCCCCCTCTCTGTCGTGGGGCGGGGTGGGGTGGGGGGAGCGGGTACTCAGAGGAGGCCCCCGAGTCCCTCCCATGTCACACACAGCCATTGAAGGGTCGTACTCTATCTCCATCCCCACCCTTTAGCCTCTGGCCAGCTGTTGCCCTAACTCCCCTCCAGCAGTCCTTCAAGTTCAGTCTGCCTCTTCCAGGGAGCCTGCCTGACTGCCCCAACCGGCAGACAGAGAACTTACTCTTCTTTGAGCCATTGGAGTGAAGGGACCCAGAGAAGGGCTTGGAGGGCCCATCACGTTGCACCTCTGCTGTTGAGGGCAAGGCCAGGACGTGCTCCCTGAACTTGACCAGAGTAAGAGTGACCCGGACAGCTGTGCTATTAAGATGTGGAGCTGGTGAGAACTTCCAGGGAGTTCTCTGAAGCATTAGAGCAGTGATTCTCAAAGTTTGGTCCTCAGACCTGCAACGTCAGCACCACCTGGGAACTTGTTAGAAATGCTACTTCTAACCCCAAACAGGCCTCAGAAACCCCGGGGGGAGGGGAGGCACCAACCCGCGCTTCAGCAAGCCCTCCAGGTGACTCTGATGCTCCAGAACCACTGGGCTCAAACTGCACTATCTCCTTGCACTTGCACCCAGGGCCCTGTCTCCCCAGCCAGGTCTCAGGAAGCCCTACCTGCACCAAACAGGTTTTGGTTCACCCTGAGTAGGGCTCCTGCCCCTGATCGCAGTCGTGCAGAGGCGGAGGGGTTACAGCTTTCTTTCCTGTTCTCATCACTCTGCCGCAGATAGGCCTCCTGTCCTTGGCCCTTCCACAGGGTCCCCTCTAAGTGCCCTTGGGACCCTGCCTCCCTGCAAGGTTCTCGAGTCTTATCTCTTTAAAGCAAGGATCCTACCTGGTACCTCCTCCTTTCACCCCCAAGACCTAGCCCCTCATAGCCTCAGCCCTCCCTGCACCCCAGGTCTCTAGAGCAAGGCCCAAATCTTTCCTGTGGCCCTGGGGAAGTGGCTGCTGTCTCAGGGCTGTATGTCCCCCCCCCATAAGGAGGAGGAGGCCTCCCTGGGGTCCTGGACACTGTCACTGGATTTCAGGGCTGTGGGCATAGGCAACAAGCTGCTGCTCAAGTGCCAGCAGCTGCCAGCCCCCTGAGATGCTAGGCTTATGGTGGCCCCAGGAAAGGTACAATCCTCCAAGCCCTGACCCTCCCAGTCGCAGCAATTGCCACCCCCCTGATGAAGGCACCAACCGCGCCAGCACGGGTCACCGTCCTCCATTCTCTGTACATACACCCCCTGAGCCCCATTAACCCACCCCTCCCCCAACAATCTTGAAGGGTGCCATCAGTCCGGTTTTCCAGATTCACAACTGAGGCCCAGAGAGGTTCTGTGGTTTGCTTGAGGTCCCACAGCCAGCACGAGACGGAGTATCTGAGTACATGCGTGACTCCAAAGCTCTATCCCTTGGCCTCGGAGAGGGTCCCCGCGGGGACGGAGGGCAGGTCGTGTCCGGGTGCGGACTCCCGTTCTGGCCAGTGAGTGGCCCCGGGTGTGGCTCGGCTGCCCCATCTGTGTGCGGGGAATAAGGATTCCCGCCTGCCAGGCTCCCGGGACTCCTAGAAAGGACGGGAAGTGCAGGGGAACCGTGGAGTCCCGCCCCTGGGGCCTGGCGCGCACCGTGCTTCACGGCTCCGCAGCGCATCCCTCCCGCCCTCCCGTCACCCTCTCCCGCGAGGCAACCGAAGCAGAGGAATCCGACGCCTCAGCAGCGGTCGCGCAGGACGGCGGGGCCCGGCCAGGCCCCGGCAGGTGCGCCTCCGGCCTCGAGCGCAAGGAGGCGCCAGGGGCCCACGCGAGCCGGGCCGCGCCACCGCAGCCGGCGACAGCTGTCGGCGATCTGCACGCGGCTCCGCGGCCGGCTCCGCGCAGCGCCGGAGGTGCCCGGGCCCCAGGGGCGCCGGGCGCGGTGCCGCGGGCGCGCAGAGGCTGAACCCGCGAGCCCACGTCCGGAAAACCGGCTGCGTCGCCCCGCTGCGTGACCGCTCATGAAACATTCGGCCTCTCTGAGCTTCACCTATGAATCTAGAAATAAAATTCCCTCCCCTTCGCCACTCCACCCCAGTCGGCCACCCAACCCAAAGCTACAACGGGAGCCCGCGGGGAGTGGCCCGGTCACCCAGGAGGGACCCCTTCTCCGTCCCCCCGGCCTGCGCATCCATCCGAGGCCCCTCCCGGCTGCGGGCGCGCACAGGAGGGCTCAGGGAGGCCGCTCTTGCCGGGCCGGTGGCTCCTCCGGGGAGGGCCGGCGGGTCCCCGAGGCCAGCACCGGCCCCACGGCTTTCCCGCCCCGCAGGCACCGGGGGCTCCGAGCCCGGGGACGGAGTGCCGAGAGCCGCCCCGAATCTGCCACGGAGACAGGGACGCCACGGAGGCGCCGCCACCAGAGAAGCCCAAGGGCCCAGATGCTCGGACCCATCCCCCGGGCCCCCCAGCCGAGGTCACGGGTGCTCGGACCCAGTTCTGGGCCCGGCTTCTGAGCCGGCGGCGCCCCCACAGCCCCGGGCCCCCGGGACCAACCGCGCCGGAGGCCGAGGCCCCTCCGTGCGCCCCTGTGCGCCCCAGGCCGCGCCGCGCGGCGAAGCCCCTCCCCTGGGGCGGGTGGCGGGCTCAGGCCGCGAGGTGCCCCCCCCCCGCACCCGCACCCGCACCCGCGCCCCCGGCGGCCGGCGGTGCGCACCCCGTCACCAGCGGCACCCAGGTCGCGGGAGAGCCGCCGGGACCTCGGCCGTGTGGCCACTGCCCCTCCGCGCCAGCGCCGCGCCCGCCCGCGCCCCCAGCACCTCGCATCGTGGGTCGGTGTGCGCCCCCCATCCCCGCTCACCGCCACCACGTGCGGGCACATGGGCGGCTCTGCTTCCGCGGGGCGCGTCGGGGGGCCAGGGGAGGGAGCGCAGGACCCGGCGCGGAGGGGGCGGGGTGGGGCGGCGGTGGCTGCGGGGAAGCTGCGGGGAGGGGTTGCGGGGCGGAGGGGGGCTGCGAGGGAGGGGCGGTGGAGGGACTTTGGGGGGCTGCGGGGGAGGGGCTGCGGGGGTGCTCATGGCGGTGCTCAGGAGCCGGAGCGCTCCTCCGCTCGCCTGGGCGCCGTGTTCCGCGTGGACAGGAGCCCCCCGGGGAGCGGCGCGGCCGAAAAACCCCCGGGACTCGCGGCGACCGCGGGCCGAGGCGTCACGGAGCTCGGTTCCCCGCCGCCAGGTCCCCCCCCCCCCCCGCCGCCCCCCGCGCCCCTCCCACAGGTGGCTACGGGGCCCAGAGAGGTTAACGCCGGCTGCAGGCGGCGGCAGGCCCCCACTCGCTGCGCTGGGAACCCCGAGGCCTGCGGGGACGGGGAGGGGGGCGCCCCTGCCCCCGGGCCCCCTCTCTGGGATCTCGCACCCCTAGCCCTCGGCCTCCCCGCTCCTGCGCACCGGCCGCCGCCGCCGCCGCGTCCCTCCGTCCCGCTCCCTGTGGCCAGTTGAGCCTTGTCCGCGCCGATGCGACTCAGCGCGCACCCCAGGGGCCTTAGTTGGAGTGGGGTGTCCTCCGGGGCCCCCCAGCACCCACGCCCTGCCTCTAGGGCCTGTGTCGCTCCCCTCCCCCTCCAGAGTTCTGGGTGTCTCTCAGTCCCCGCCTTTGGGGCATCCCTCACTCGCTCTCTGACTCAGTTTACTCAGTCCCCGGGTCTGGCTGAGCCTTTGCCCCTGTCTCTGCCTCTCCTCGGATATCGGCCTGCGAAGCACACAACCCACCCCCCCTCCGCCGCCCCCGCAAAGGAACACACACCAGCAGAATCCGCCTTTTCAATAAAAAACGACAACTGGGAAACAGAGTGAATTAAAAAGCATTAACTTAAAAACAATCCATGTGTCTGCAAATGCGTTCCAAATGGCAGTCCTTCGGCGGGGGTGGAAGGGGGTGGGGGGCGTGCGGCCACATGTTCTGGGTCCCCAGACACAAAGTGTAGGGGGCTCAGGGCCCGCGGTGGACCCCTCCCACTAGCCACCTGGGGCGCAGGGTCTGGGGAAGGGGTTTTGTCGATGCCCTCACTCTCAAGGACCCTCCCAGTGGTTCTGGCATCTGCTGGTCCCTCCTATTCCTTCAGTGCCCCTAAACCTCCCTATGCTGACCCCAACTCTCCCTCTGCACCAGCCCACCCCAACCCTAGGGCAGATTCTGCCCTCTTCACCCCCCCCACACACACACCCCCAGCCTTCGACCCCATACTCCTGGCCTTGCCCTGCCCCACCCCCACTCTGCCCTCCTGCCCGAGACCACCCAGCAACCCTGGCTCAGTAGAAGTGGTTAAAACAAAGCTTCCCTTGGCCTGCAGAGACTCTCCTGGGAGCTGCCGCAGAAAGGGCGCTCCCAGTCCCAGTACCTGCAACTGCTCTATCCTGCCAGATGCTAATCAAAGTTGTGCCTTTGAAGGCCCCCACCCCCCAGAGGTAGAAGGAGGATGCTGTCCTCTGAAGCGCCTCATAAGAGGGGGCACTCCCCTCCCCCTCCAAGTCCATCCTACCACCACCCTGTCCACTCTCAGAAATCTCCCTTTGCTCCCTTCCCTGGAAAGTGGAAGAATTGGAATCAGGACATAATTAGAGAAGATGGGACTGGGCGGGGTGCCCAGATTTCTACTGCCTCAGTGTCTTCTCAACTGGGAAGGCAACCCTGACCAGAAACCAGATGGGAGGAAGACCTGGATTCTTAGCCTTGCTCGGCTAATGAGAATGACTAATGATAGAACAATAATCATAATAATATGGCAGAGAGCACTTATGGAGCTCTTGCTGTGTGCCCAAAGAAATCACTAACAGCTATATGACTTTCAGCAATAGGATGCCCTCCCTGGGCCTCAGTTTCCCTCTCCATGGCAAGAAGGGGTGGGACCTTCCAGTTTAGATAGTCTGAAACATCTGTGATTGAATGAAAATCTGGACATGGTGTGTGTGTTGTCATTGTTCCTATCTGTTTAATGAAGATACAAGAAAGCCAACCGGGAAAAAGCTGGCTCCCAGTTATTCTGTGTTCTTGAAACAACAAAACAAAAAAAAGCCATTTTAAAAAGTCCTAAGAGTTCTCACCCAATCAAATTATTCTTCCTCCTAATAATCAGCCATAAGCCATTTATTTTTACTTTTATTTTTGTTCATGAAATGGTCCTGTGTTCATTATACAAGGGAGGCTTTCCCAACTCTCCCAGCAGCCACTCTACTACAGGCCTTACCGATGGCTTATCAGATTCTGGGGGAACCCAGTATGAGGGTTTACACTGATGATTCTAACCCGAGAATTCTGATTTGCATATGATTTCTGAATCTGATAGCAGATATCTGATATATCATTCTCACATCCGATTCTGATGGGAGACTGTGACTGGGAATCACCGAGGCTGGGTTCTGAGAATTTTTGTTTCTCTAGATTCGTTTGAGAGTTTCTCTGGCTCCATCTTGCCAGATGCCTTCACTCGCCATGTGTGCTCTTACACGCCCGTTCCAGGGAGGCTGTGGAGGCTGTGTGGGCTACTGTAGGCATGTACGATCTCTACGTGTCTCTGGGGGTCTCAGGGTATTTGTGTGAGTGGTTGTGCTGGGTGAGGACCTGCAACTCTGTTCACATGTGTGGGTCTCCGAGGGTGGGTGCCTGTACCACTGGGCGAATTTGTGTGCCTGTGACCTTGGTCATGTTTATGTAAGAGGGGAGATATTCATGTCCGTTTGCAGACATGTCCTGGGTGCCTGCACTGATGAGCCTGCTATTTTCTGAGGCCTGCAACAGGGCAGAAGTTTCTATGGAGAAGGCCTTCCATCCAGGCCCCCGAAATGCCAGTTGAGCAGTCTCCAGGCTCCAGAGCTAACAGCCAGAGCTCCTCTCCTGGTTGGAGAAGAGGAACAACAGATTTTGAGCATCAACACACATCTCTGTGCTGAGCATTTTAATTCAGTAAGTCAAGTAGAAAGCCTGGGCAGCCACCTGCTAATTAGCCACCCTGGGGAAAAAATTGCCTGTGTTGGAGTGGATAATGTGTTTGCCTGTTTCCGTGGGATCCTTGACCACCTGAATGCCCCCCACCTCCCTCCTACCCTCTCCCCTGGGGCTGTGTCCCTGCACTCCCAGCTCAGAAAGATGGTGCAGTGTTTTGCTCTAATACATCGGCTTTTTCAAACAGGCCAATTGCTAAGCAAATGTCATTTGGGCTGAAGCTCGGAAGGCTATAAATGAGATAAATGATCCATTTGAATAGATGAAGATGGGTCCCAGGCTGGATGAAGATGAGCTAATAAAGTTCCCCACAACATCAAGGACAGGTTCCATATCCCCTCGCCAGGAAAACTGCTCTCAGAAGCTGGGGCTCCTCTGCAACATAGAACACAACCTCCAGTACATGCAGCTGAGGATCCAGGCTCACCAGATCCCCCATCCCAGAGAGCCTCAGAGCCCCTCTCCCCAGGTCCCTCCAGCAGCTGCTGTGGGCTGGTGGGAACAGGAGCCCCGCCAGGCTGGGCCGAGGGACAGCTGCCTACTGTGGTTGGAGTCATGCCCTGCCCACACTTGTACACACATATGTATGCACATGCTACACATGGATACACTCACGCTTGCAGCCTAAGCCCATGACTTTAACCCGTGCTAGGCTCTCTTGTACACGTCAGGTCTGACGTGCATCTCAAAAGATTTGTATACACCAAATTGACAGCCAGCCTTTAGTTAGATCTTGTGGAACCACCTGTGCATCAGGAAGGCCAAAGCAAGTCTCCCCAATCCTGGCCTTGATGGGCACATCTAAGGCATGTATGTTAATCTCTTAGGGGGGCTGGAACACATAGCTGCAAGAGAGGCTATTGAGCAAATATGAACAAGATGGAGAGCCAAAGATGGAGTCAGTATTGTCAGTACTCCTACATATACGTTGAAGCCCTAACCTCCCACGTGTTGGTATTAGGAGGTGGGACCTTTGGGAAATAATTAGGTTTAGGTCCTCTGAATGGAATTAGTGTCCTTATAAGAAAAGGAAGAGAGAACAGAGCTCCTCCCCTTTCTCTGCCACATGAGGACATGGTGGGAAGGTGGTCACACGCAAACTAGGAAAAGGGCCCTCACCAGGAACCAAATCTGCCAGCACTTTGATCTTGGATTGCTCAGCCTCCAGAACTATGAGAAAATAAAGTCTGTTGTTTAAGCCATCCAGTCTGTGGTATTTTGTTACGGTGGCCAAGCAGGCTAATACAGGAGTTATACTTGCACACATTTGCAAATATTGACTCACATGTGAATACAAATTATTGACATACTCCTAGAGAGAGAGTAAAGTCATGTGTGCCATTCCCACCATTCCCACCATTCCTGCTGCTTATCGCTGTGCTGAGTGTTTTTACAGACCTTACCTTACCTTATTGTCAAGATGGTCCCGAGAGGGACACATGCATTGGCTCCATTTTCTCTAAAAGATTACATCTCGAATAACATGCTCAGGGTTGCACAACTGCAACTTGGGTCAGGATTTGAACCCAGGTCTCCCGGCTGCACTGTGCAGGCTCTGTAGGGATAATAGAGACCCAGACCCAAAGCTGGGGAAGGGAAGTCTCTCCAAGGTCCTGGGAGAACAGTCCTGTGGTGCCCATGAGACCAAAGCTTCCATTCCCCGGGGCCACCTGACTTGTTCAGCCTTGCACCTTGTAACCCAATTACCATAATTGGGTACAGCTGGCTCCCGGAGCGGAGGGACAGGCGTCCCTGAAGCCAGTGAAGAACTGGCTTGTGACTTTTGTTCAAAATAATGACCATCCTGGGATGCCTGGGTGGCTCAGCGGTTTGGCGCCGCCTTCAGCCCAGGACGTGATCCTGGAGACCTGGGATCAAGTCCCACGTCAGGTTCCCTGCATGGGGCCTGCTTCTCCCTCTGCCTGTGTCTCTGTATCTCTCATTAATAAATAAATAAAATCTTTAAAAAAAATGACCATCGTACAGTAATAACATTAACTGACTTCAATATATGCCCCGCTAAAGGACAAGGCTTAGTTTCAGTGTTGGCATTTTTTGAAATACAAGATTATTTTATGCTCAGTACAAAGTCACTTTTCATATTGATACAGCTACGTGTTTTGAATTAATAATGAGATCATTTAAGGGTGCGTGGGGACGTGATCACTAACGGCAGCCCCCCCCTACTGTCACCCAGGTTCCCATATGCCCAGGTCGGTGGGGCCCCTCCTCTGCTGGGCTCCCCGTCCCTCTCTCCTCAAGCCCCTCGGGCCTGTCCGGAGCTGTCCTGAGGGTGTCCTGGAACCTTCCCCGAGCCTGTGTGGCAGAAGGGCCCACAGACATGTCACATTCTTTCAGCTCTGGACCAGCACCCTGGCTGGCTCCCTCGGAAGAAAAATGAAGGTCTTCCTGACAGGCAAGCATAAATATTTTCTTTCCCAGCCTGGTTCAGATGGGGATATTTGCTGTTAATAAAGTGGCAGCTGGCTATCGGGGGGCGTCTGAACGTGGCCTCCCCTGGCAGGAGTGCGACATCCATCTCTGTCGGCACCCCGTCAGAAGACAAGACGTCGCTGGCCTGCTTCCTTCGGAATGTGCCTCCGATGGCAGAAAGCGGGCAGGGAGCGACATGTCACGCCGGCCTCGGCTTCTCTCTATCTCTCGAAGGGCTGGGAGCTGCAGGCCGAGTTTGCTGCTCTTGGCAAGCGTGCCTATCAGGAGTGTGGCCATCGGGTACCTGGCAAGGCTATTTATTTCAGCCCCACATCAAGTGGTGAGACTTTATTTATGGGGACAGGAGGGGCTGTGCTGGAGCAGACTGGGTCTTCCCACTTTGAAAGGTGCTCAAACCAGAAAGGGCAACACGACGTAATGGGAAATCGTGCTTTTCTTTGCAGCATGTGGCCTGGAAATGGAGCTGCAAGGCCCGGAAAGGTTTTGAAATAACATTTCGGGCTGGAGCCCTCCCTGCCCCCACCTGGAAATAGGTGTTAGGATGGAAAACAGGGCACCTCTCCTCACCACTCATCACCAGCCAGGGCTGTTTGAAATGAAAACAAAAAATTCTTCTTTAAAAGAAACTGTGTTTTCCAAAGTACTGTGAATTCTCTTCTTGACTTCCAAGTCCACAAAAGGCTGTGTGAAGGCCCGGTTCGCAGCGTGTGGAGCTATGGAGAGTGTTCTGGGAACGAGGAAGGCTGGTGGGTTTAAGTATCATCAGCCCCCAGGTTATTGGGGTCTCTCTGTGGCAAGGCTTGCACTCAACCAACAAACAATAGGCCTCTGGGTGATAAACAGATACTAAGATTTCAGATCAGGACACCAGGGTGGCTCAGCAGTTGAGCGTCTGCCTTTGGCTCAGGGCGTGATCCCAGGATCCGGGATCGAGTCCCACATTGGGCTCCCTGCATGGACCCTGCTTTTCCCTCTGCCTATGTCTCTGCCTCTCTGTGTGTGTCTCATAAATAAATAAATAAATCTTAAAAAAAAAAAAAAAAAAGGATTTCGAGGATTTCGGGTCACCTAGGCCTGGGTTCAAATCTCTGCCGCAGGTTACCTTGGGAAAGTTATTCAACCTTTCCATGTTTTGGTTTTCCCATATGTACAATGGGGACAATGATACAGATTTCACAGTATAGTTAAAAGGAATCCACTGAAGCCTGCATGTGAAAGTGCCCACTGTAGCACTTGACCCCTACTCAGTGCTGGACTACAAGTTGAATTTTGCTGAAGGAGGTCACAGAGGCTTCCTACAGCCTGCAGGATAAAGCAGAGCTCCTGAGTTTTTCAGTCAATACCTTCTGGGATCTGACCCAACCAATTCTCCCACTGAAATCAGTGTGCCCACAACCCTAGCCTACCCCCCGTTTCCTGCAACACGCTGCTGCCATTCCCATGAGCTGGTCCATGCTGTTCGACACACCGCTACACCTTGCAACAGCCCACTCCCACCTCATCGCACCTTCCACCTGGATGCCCCTGTCTTCGGAGGTAACGGTAACCACCACTTACTATGCGCTCTGTGTCAGATGCTCCTCCTGTATTATGTTAGATCTTTAGTTTATAAGGTCAGGAAAGACAGAGTCAAGAGAAAGACAAGAGGGGAACAGTAAAGAATTTCCAGAAGGGGATTCATATGTTCATGTTTATCACAGAGGAAAGATCACTCTGGGCCAAAGAGGGAGCTAAGGGTCAGGGAGGAGGCCGCTGCAGTGTCCAGGCAAGAAAAGACAGTGCCTACGGCCTTTGGAAGGAGAGGCGAGGCTGGATGCGAGCCTCTGCTTGGTTTACCCACTAAATAGTGGCAGCCCTACTCCTGCCGCTGGGATCCAGGGGTGAGCAAAGCAATGAAAATCTTTGCCCTCCTGGTGGAGAAATGGATACTAAACAAAATAAATAAGAAAACCATACAGTGTGTTAGATGAGGATGAGTGTGTAAAGAAAAACCCCAGCAAGGGAAGGAAACAGCCAGGGATAGAATTACAGGTTTCGAGGCCTGAGGAAGTGCGAGTCCAGCCTACAGGTGTGTGGCCACGCACCCCCTGCAGAGAGACGCACCCCCTGCAGAGAGACGCGAGCCCAAAAGCTCAGAGCTGAGGCTTCCCACAGGCACCAGGAGCAGGGAGGGGGGCTGGAGGGGGCCCTGGAGAGGGGGTGAGGCAAGGTCAGAGGTGTGCCTGGAGTGGGCACCCGGAGGGTGTGCCTAGGGCAGCCCCGCCTGGTCTGAGCCTTGTTCCTGGGGCTCAGCCAGGGTCAGGCCCTGAAGGCGCTGAGATTGTCCGAGGCAGAGTCTGCAGCCCTTTCCCAGGCGGACTTTCCATTCCGGAGGTGCGCTGAGCTCCGCACGGAGGGCCTGGCTCCCTCCCTCACCGCCTGCTGCCCTGCCCCAGGGAGGCTGCACCCGCTGACAGCGGCTGACGAGGCCCACCCTGGCCTCCTGGCCTCCAGGCCTCGGCCCTGGGACTAAGCTGCCTCCATCATTCCTCCGCTCCCTCATCCATGCGCCTCCGCATTCATTTGCACGTTCATTCCCTCTTATTCTATTTGCTTACCCCTGTCTTCACTCACTCCTCACACACTCACTTACTTATTAATTTCCCTCTCTCGTGGCATTTTATCACCAGAGTAACGAAGTAAGTACTGGGGGTGCCACTGTCTGTTAGGCTGGCTTCTCAGCCACAAGGACAGGGCAGGGGGCAGAAAGCGCATCGCGGGCAGGGCTGACATCGGCGCCTGGCCCACGGCACGCGCCCCGTGCCCGCATGCCCGTACCCCCTCCTTCGCCGCACACCCCTTCATGCCTTGGTGTGCGGTCGAACCTCTGCGTGGGCCACAACCTCAGCCTGGCACATGTGAGGAGACAGAGAAGATAAAGGAACATAGAGAGCCAAGAGTGGGCCTGAGCCCGGCCCGCATCCCTTCTTCTGTTCATCCTTCAGGAAACACGTACTGATCGCGCTCAGGACCAAATCCGTGGCTAGAAATGCCTTCGTTGGCGATGATCAAGGGCAGGCTGAGGTTGGGCTGGAGCTGAATCTCGAAGAACGGGTAAGACTCCAGGACTGGCGGGGAGGAAATGTAGTCCGGGAGAGGAGGGAACGGCGTCAACAGAAGCTGCGAGAAACTTCGCAGCCCGGTGGGTCCTGACTGCAAAGGGTCCTGCATGGTAGGAAGCCAGGGGCTCTTGCTGTCCAGTCCGCTTAGGGCAAATCACGGAGGCTTTGACCGCCAGGCCTAAGGGCTTGCTGGGCTCCAGGGGAGACTGACTTGGGCCTTTTCCAGGGCAGAGGATGGGCAAGGAAGCACCGGAGGTTTCAAGTTGGTTGCTCCTCGTGCAATAGGTTCCCTGTCCCCCACCACCACCCCCGAAGAGGAGACAAAAGCCTTCAAAAGATGCTTATGACTCTCCAACAGGACACACCAGCATGTCCGGCTCTTACAAAGGTCTGGGATAGAAGGAGGGATAGGATAGGGTGGGGGTGAATGGGTGACAGGCACCGAGGGGGGCACTTGACTGGATGAGCACTGGGTGTTATTCTGTATGTTGGCAAATGGAACACCAATAAAAAATAAATTTATTATTAAAAAAAAAAAAAAGCTCTGGGATAGGGCCACCTGGGTGGCTCAGCGGTTGAGCGTCTGCCTTGGGCCCAGGGTGTGATCCCAGAGTCCCCGGATCAAGTCCCACATGGGGCTCCCTGCAGGGAGCCTGCCTCTCCCTCTGCCTGTGTCTCTGCCTCTGTATGTGTGTGTGTCTCTCATGAATAAATAAATACAATCTTAAAAGAAGAAAGCTCTGGGATAGCCTTAACGCAAATGAACCAAGGTGTGTGGACCACATTCCCCTCCCCCAATACAAGAGCTGGTGAAAATCGGGAGAGGGAAGGAGAGCTGGGGGTCCAGACTCACCAGAACCTCCTGGGTCCTCCCCGGAGGAGTAGGGGCTCCATGGAAGTGAGGAGGAGGCAGAGCCCAAGCCTGGGCACCCAGGGTGCTTGAGCTCCCGAGGGAGCCTGTATTAGCACTAAATGAAGGGGTGTCAACCACGTGGGGGCCACAGGACAGAGGGTGCTCAGCCTCTAACTCTGCAGCTTCTCAAGTCTTCTGGGCACCCGGGCCTCCTCTTGGCCCCCGACCAAAGGAATTTGCTCGCCGGGCTTAGGTTTACAGGGGAGACCCCCAGGATAGGCAGGAAGGAGAGTAAACGCGCAAGAACGACAATCAGGATAACTTTAATGCTTATTCTTCACATGCATTTGGCTAACGAAGCGCCTTCATAATCATTGTCTCATTTGAAGCTGAGGGGAGAGGTGGGATGAGAATTATCATTCCCATTTTAAAGATGAGAGAACTGAAGCCCAGAGAAGTAGAGTGATTTTTCCCGAAGCCACGCCTCTGTTTAAGGGTTCTGCTTAAACCTCCGCACCAGTAAGAGGGCACCCGAGGTCAGCGTCCTGGGTGTGAAATGCAGTAAGAGGTTCCTGCAGTTGCCCGGGGCCATAGGAAGCTGTGATCTTTCCTCCTACTTTCTTGTGACCCGTGGGTCACAGGCTGAGGCAACATTCTGCAGCTGGGTCGGGGCTCAGCAGTGTGAGGATCCGGGCTCAGCGTGTGACTAGGATCGGGGTGCAGCCTAGACAAGAACCTGAGTCCAATCATCCTGACCCCAGCCCAGCGTCCTTGCCGCCTGACCTGCCCTGATGCTGACCTGGGCAATGCCCCCTCTACACTAGCAGCCTCCCCACCTGTGATGAGAAGGTGTGAGATAAGAGGCCTCTCGGGTCCCTTTCAGGTCTGGGCTGTTGCAACCAGAGCAGCGCTCAGGATGGTGGAGAGTGAGAGCTCCTCGTGTGGGAGGTGGAGGGCACTAACCCCCTGCCCCTGCCACGTCCCCGGCCTGGCGGTCTCCCCTGCTTCCCTGTCTTGTTGACTTTGGGATTTACAAGGTGTGCCAATTGTCAAGGCCCCGGGACGGTTACACACCGGGACCCACCTTAGGAAAGCATCCTCCTTGCTCCACGCTCACCGGAGGCCTGGGGTGGAGGCGGGCACACACACGACGGGATCTCTCCGGTGGGTGCTCCGAACAATTGTAAGGGGGAAATAATTGAAAAGGTGACCGAAGGGAGACCTCAAAGGCAAGCTGCATTCTGGGAAGGAAAGGGGCAGGACTCCTGGTCAACCTGATGGCCGTATGCTGAAACTCTGGCTTCTGCGCTCCAGGTCTGACTCCAACCTTCGGAGCTCGGGCCGCAGTGAGAAGCTTTATGGTATTTGCTTGGTTTATTGGCTCCTCGGAAGCGGATATGAGGCCCAAGCAGTTCTCTGGAGATAGGACCCCTAGAGGAAATCTAAGATTTATGGTTTCCGGAAACCCTCAAGGTTACTCAAGGCCAGGCCGAGCCAGCTGTCCTCCGCTTCCAGGTTTGAGAGGAGAGCCTAGAGGTAAAGGAAACCCCAGAACTGCGGTGGGAACCGTTCCCCACAATGACACCCCCCCATGGTTCCCAGCAGGAGCTCCAAGCTGCCTAGTCCTGGGGGCTTCCTCCTGCACTGAGATGATGGGGGACCTGAGGCTGGGGTTGCTGCTGGGTCAGCCCAGGTCCTACAGAATCTATGTCAGAGGAGGCGCTCAGACCCAGCTCCTAGCCGGGGCTTTCCTCCCTGAGCTGCTGCCACTAGCATGACCTTTGAAGTCCGTTCACAAAATATCTGAGTCATCCTGACCAGAGAAAAATAATATTGCTAGGGCCCTCGCCTCGAGGCACCTCTGTGTCCCCCCATGCACATCTGGGAGAGTAGTCACCCACCAGGGCTCAGCGAGGTGGCCCGAATGTCCCCCTACGCCAGCCTGTGACCAGACCAAGGGTGCTTGCCCTCTCTGGGAAAGCAACCCCCCGCCCCCCATGGACACTGGTCCAGGCCAAGTGGCTCTGGACACAAATTTTTCGTTGACAACCCAACTTTCCAGGCACAAGAGGCTGGTTCCTGACATGGCCTCCCACTCTTCCACTGCCCCTGTGAGCAGGGTAAATTTTATTTCTGGGCTTAATTAGGGGACATGCCATAAATATTCATACAGCAAAATGAGCCCTGGCTACAAGTGCAGCTGCTTCCCGCTTGGGGAAAATTAACATTGTTTTCCAGCCCGTGAGTAATGAGGCTCCGTGGCTGGAGAGAGGAGCCTTTTCAACAGCCTCTCTAGGACGGAGACAGAGAGCCACACTCAGAGGCACCCACGCCCCGGGGAGCCACCCTGGCCGTCCCAGGCCCCTCTGCCTCTCCAAAACAGGGGAGAGCGGGGCTCTCCTGAGGATCATCCCCAAGTGGAACCCTCAGCAGGATGCTCAGCAGAGCAGAAGATGCACAACCTGTGTCTTGAGAACAGTAGTCAGCAAACAACAGCCTATAGGCCAAATCCACCTGCTACCTGTTTTTAGGAATAAAGTTTTATTGAGACACAGCCACGCCCAGCCAGCAGAGGTGGGTAGCCTTGACAGAGACTTCAGGGTTGCAGAGCCCAAGATATCGACTGACTGGCCCTGCACAGAGTAAGTTTGCCCACTCCTGCTCTAGAACCTTCTCATCCTGGACATTCATTATTACTAATAAAAGCTCCATAATATCGAATTCCCTGGCTCCTAGGAACATGGAGTGGTTTTAGGATCTTGTGATCTTAGGATCTCATGTGCACCGACTGTGGAACCAGACTCCAGTCTCAGCTCCCCGACTTCCTCAGATGTGTGACTGCGGCCAGGCCACTTACCTTTCTCTCTGTCTACATTCCTTCATCTGTAGATTGTGGAGCGTATAGGGTTCTTGCAAAGATTAAGCAAGTCAGGGGTGCCCGGATGGCTCCGTTGCTTTAAGCATCTGCCTTCAGCTCAGGTCATGATCCCCTGATGCTGGGATGGAGCCCTGTGTTGGGCTCCCTGCTCAGCGGGGAGTCTGCTTCTCCCTCTTCCTCTGCCCCCCACCCCCACTCATTCTCTCTCTCTTTCCCCCCTTCAAATAAATAGAATAAAATCTTTTTTAAAAAATTAAGCAATTGAGTATTTGTAAAGCCCCTAAGAAAGTATTTGACACGAAGTGTTCCATCTCCTACAGTTTCGGAATCTTCCAAGTACAGGATCTTAAGCCCCTACAAACTTCATCCTGTCTGAGCTTAGACTCTCAACTGGGACAGGGGAACCCACATGTTTCTGACTGTGCTAAATGCTTTACATGCATTCCCTCATTTACTCTCCAGTTTAAACAAACAACTCTTTGAAGTAGGAATCACTCCCTATTTACATAGGAGGAAACTGGGATTTTACAAAGTTTAGGAGACTAACCCAAGGTCGCACAGGGGTGAGTGGTAAAGCCGGCACTGAAGCCCAGGTGTGCCTGACTCCAAAGCCTCTTGGATATTCCCACCTCTCACCCCTGGGCGCAGTCCCCCTTTTGCGCCGTCCGGGGGCCTTCCAGCCACTCATGTGCTGTGACAGGGAGCTCACTCCCTCCGGAGACAGCTGGGATCTGCTCTTACATTTGACCACCTCTTGGTCCTAGGTCTGTCTTCTCCTAGCTCTGAAAAGCCTAGATGGGAAAAGGAGAGCACTTCTGGGGCTATCTCACAACTTCCTGGGAGCCCAGTCTGGGCCTCAAGCATTTGCAACAAACTAGACCTGGCTACAAAGACTCAGCTCCACAGAGCTGGACAGAGCACTCCTCCAGGAAGCCCTCCTGGGTGCCAAGAGGTGACAAGGGCCCACCTCTCTCAAGGCCCCTACCATTCCTGCCCGAACCGTCACACCCGATGAGCCCAGGCCTGAGCGTGAGGTTGGTTCTAATGTCCCTGGGACACTCTGATCCTTGTGTTCTCTGCTGTTTGCTGAAGTGTTTTGAGCCCTAGCCTGTCCTGTGGTTCTGTGGCCCAGCGAGGCTGCGGCATCTCCACCTGTAGGGGCACCGCCGGGTCGCATGGGCCAAGAGGTGCTCCCGAGACCCAGAGGGGAGGAGGGTGGATGAGAAGACAGGAGCAAGGAAGAAACCAGGGCTGGAGAGCCTCTGTGCGCCTCCCGGAACCTGGGGGGGCGGGAGCCCCGCTTCGCAGAGGAGGGACCGGAGGCTCTGGGAGGAGCTGAGACTTGCTTTAGGTTATAGAGGCAGGAAAAGGTTGAGGCAGCACCTACTGCAGGCCAGGTGCGTTCACGTGTGGCCTCCTTCCACCATCAGGCACACACAAAACGGAGCTCGAGGGAGGCGTTCTCACTCCTGTTTCCCAGCCGTCCCACGCAACCCAGAGAGCTGGGGGGCTCGTCCCAGCGGGAGGGGGCTGGCAGGCAGCTCACTGCCACTGCCGGGATGGAGCACTGTCACCCAGCCCCGGCAGTGCTCCCAGGGCTCAGCACGCATCCTTTCGGGGAGTGGAAAAGGAAACACTGGGTCCTTTTACAGGGTTTCCGCGTGCATGACGGGGAGCCCCTGAGGATGGCAGGCCTGCCACGGATGGGAGGAACGGTTTATTTTCTCTGCGTGCCGCTCTGGAGCCTTTCAAAGGTGTGAAGTTCCGTGGCCTGCAAAGGCCGACTCTGCTGGCTGCCCGGAGCCGGCCCTGCCCGGGCCCCAGCCCCCCGGGCCCCGGCCTCTTCATGTGCCGCCCGCGGGAACTCCCTCCGGCCCACCTGGCCCCTCACTCGCTGAAAGGCTGCAGAGTGACAGGCCAGAAACCCGACTCCCGTGTTTATTCACCAAACACAGAGCTGGCCCTCTGGGCTCTCCTCCGCCATCCAGCCCCTCTGCTACCTCTGGGGGAGAGGGGTTTCCAGCCCCGCTCCTAGGCTCGGCAAAACTGGCACTCTTGCCTCCAGAGACCGGCCACAAGGAGGAGCATCCAAGCTGGCCCTGCAGCAAGAGAGAGTCTGGGTAGACCCAAGGAGGAACTTCCCACCACTGAGGGATCCGTCAGCTCGGAGGAAGAAGGGGAGTCTCTTGAAGTACTGTGCTCTCTTGGTAAGGACTCGGGGCACTTAGTTTCTATTCATCACCCCTACGATGAGACTGCATGATTCCCAAGCCCCCCCTCCCTATTCTAACAATGTTAGGGAGCTTCATGGTGGGAGACAAGAGTGGGAGACCCCGGCTCTATCCCAGCTCCACCGGCAACCGACTGTGGGAACATGGGCAAAGTTCCTTTGCGGCCCTGGGCCTTGGCTTCCCCATCTTTGAGATGGGCTAGTTATCGAAGGGTTACTTGTGAATGGATCGACGCAAAATCCATGATAAGTTCGATCCGTAAAGTGCTTCAGGAGGGCGCAGTGGATGTATGGTCTCCACGTTCCTGCCTTCTTGCCTCCCCCTCCGTCTCTCCCTCCCCAAGCTCCTTCTACCCTTCCTCCTTTCTTTCTCCACTTCCCCTAAGAGAGAAAGTCCGTACACCCCTTTCTCTACCTAGCCAGTAAGCTGAGAAATGTTGTTTACCAACCGAGAGGTTTTTGTCTTGTTTGAATTTTTTTTTTTTTTAATGCTGTTAATACAGAGGCTGCAGGAAGGCAGTGGGGCCACAGGGAAATGCCTGGGAAGTCTCTAAATCCCCTCCAGCAGCCTCCTCAAAGGGTCTGGGATATTCCCCCTGCTGGGGAATGTCTGGCTGGGTCTCTGCGAGGGGAGGACAGTGAGAAATCCCAGTCACAAAGTCGCTGGCCTGGACCAAAGGCCTGTGGCTCAGTGTTTCCACCTCCAGAGCGTTCTCAAGTCATGGACTGCTTCGACAGACCAGGCGGTTACAGTCTTCGTGACCTGCTGGTCGTTCCCTTATACAACAGCCAAGGAGCTTGCATGGCTCCTTTTTAAAAACTGAACTGGTATTGTTGCTGTTTTTCTGTCCCGTTCCCCACCGTGTTTACAGCTGGGACTGACTATTTTGGTTGGACTGCCCCATTGTTGGTCTAAATGGACCCATTGCGGGAGGAACTGCCTGGCTGTGCGCGGCTAGTGACCAGCTGTGGGACCCGCGGGCTTGGTAGGGGGCTGTCCTGACAGGATACTCTGGCCAAGTCGACGGGGCTGGGGCCTGCATCAAACAGGCCCAAACCAACCCCACCCCTCCACCTTAGTGCCAACGCTGGCCTTCCCGGGCGACTCCATCTCAAATGTTCCAGCCCCAGACCCCACCCTGTCCACCGGGAGAGGACGTGCAGTATTGTCACATGTTAAAAATCGGGCTTCACATCAGGAAAGGAGAAAGCCCAATGGAGGACCCGGCCAACCACTCAGCTGCCGGCCTGGCTGGTGCTCCCTGGGGCCTGAGCCATCACCCTGTCCCCAGAGTTGGGGGCTCGCCGAGCCCCCAGCACAGCCCCCCTCACTTGTCTCTTTAACTCACTTCCTTTCATCGCTGACCCATCCACGGACTTTCAATGGGGCCGTGGCAAGAGTCCTCATCCCATCTGCCCCATTCACCCTGCCACCCCCCCCTTGGCCTTTCAGGCTCCCAGTGAAAGGGACTTGTCCACAAATTGGAGATTTGCCATCATCCCTTTTGTAAAGGCTCTCAGGTTCCCTGGGCCCCACCCCTCCCATCACTGGGATCAGCGGGGGTGGCGGATGTAAGAGCAAGAGCGAAGAGCACACCCAAGCCTCTGGCTTAGAATCGGGGCTGGGGCCTCGGAAACCTGGACTGTGCTTCGGAGCAGGAAGGCAAGATGCAGATCTCTCCCTGCTTCCCTCCCCTCCCTAGGTTACAAACGGGGAAACCAAGAGTCACACAGCGAGACCCCTTGACACCCGGCTTGCCGTCCCATTAGCTCATTTCCACTGTTTCTTTCAGTATTGAGAAGGCAACGGCATTTGTCATTTGTGTTAATCCAATATGCCGCACCATTGAAAATGTGTATAAAAGCTGCAGTCAGTAGTTGAGGAAGTTGGGGGTCGTGGTTTTGTTGTTTAGCATCTGAAATCAAAAGCTAGAGCCATGAAAACAGCAATCTTGGTTGAACTACTTCAAAAATAAATAGAAACACTGGCCTGACTAATTTGAAATTCAACTCACAAAAAGGAAACAAAGCCAAATTGTTCTTTTCCTGTTTCTAATATTTTTGCTCCCACGTTTAGATTATTTAATCCAACTTCCTATCTGTAGGTGGGCCTACTGCGGCCCAGAGAGGAGGTCTGCTTGCCTCAAGGCACACAGCATCACAGGCAGGGCTGGGCCCTGGGCTGCGCTCTGCCTCTCAGGCAGGCTTTTCAGTTTTGGAAAAATCTCGGCTGCATCGAAATGGTATTCCTCGAACTAGTTGGGCACTGCAGTTTGGTTTTGGGGCTTTGCAGCTTCTAAACTAAATTGGTTTTTAAGGAAAGACTTGAAATTGGCAAAAGAGGTTGTTTACAAAGTTTGGTCAACGGAGGAAAATTGCAAGATCTCTTAGCATTTCTAACTCGAGCACTTCCCTCCCTAAGGAGTTCTGGGGAGCTGTAGGTGGACACCGGCCTGGGAGATTCTGGGTGTAAGCTGAGCCAGAGAGAAGACCTTTCGAAGAAGACAGCCTCACGTTTAAATGACCACCGCACAGACTCTGTCTTTATAATGCTTACATAAAAAGTAGGAGGTTTTATATTTAAGTTGTTTCTCGGGCTAGTCCTTTTGCAGAGTTTGGGGATGAACTCACTAGGAAGTGAATGTTTTCTAAGGTAGCAGGGGGACTCTGAAGCTGGCTGTTTTGCTTTTTGGTTTATTGCTCACCCTTGTAATAGAAGCCTGAGTGTTACCATCCACCCCTTTGCCCGCCCCACCCCTGGGATTTATGGCCGGTGAGGAGCCTCCACATGGCTCTGAACCCAGCGAGGACATGATAACATCATCAACTCATCACTGAGCCATCCTCCTCAAGCCGGCTTCCATCACCCCCCAAGTGTGATAACCATCAGAGGCTGGTAATTCCCAGCCAATTATCTAATCCACATGTTGTCCGGATTGTGTAAACCCCAGCCCGTGAGGATCATAAAATAAATAAGCATGAAATGGTTTATAGTTTCCAATCTCCTCTCACCTGATAGGCCGGGCTGCCTGGTCCCAGCCTCGACTATGGCTCCATGTCCTTCCAGAGGGAATATGCAGCTTAGCTTCAAATCTGGACCTGTCGGCCGCTGTTTCCGAGACAGAGGCCACAGACACACATGCCAGACACAGAAGACTGCCCTGTCCCCCTGTCCCCGCTGCTCCCCGTCCTGTGCCTCCGAGGGGCCAAAGCTTCGTGTCATGAAAACTCAAATGATAGAGATAGTCTTGTCCTGCAAGGCAGCAGCATGAGGAGTTAAGGCTCCGGATGGCTTGCAAAAAGAAAAGCAAAGCCATCCCTCGGAAAGCAAAGGGTGGTAGGAATTTATAATGATGACGGGCAAAGCAGAGAGAGGCATAAAGGGAGATCCTCGGCTCTAGGAAACACAGAGAATGATCAAACCAGACTGTGTTGTCTAGACATAAACACAGGGATGCCAAGGGGCTGCTCCGTGTGTGAGTGTGAGTGTGGGTGTGGGTGTGTACAGGGTTAGGTAAAGATTTGGGCTGGGCCAGGAGCAGGCCCTAATGACCCCTAAATCCCTTTCTGCCTCTGAGATTCTTCAAGGCTACATCTAAAAGCCTGTAATTCCAAAATTCTATAGTTCATAGATCCTATGCTTCTCTAACAAAACAGACACTCTTTGATTCAAATGTTCTGTGATTCTAAGAGTCTATAATCCAATGAGTCTGTAATTATAAACTGCTATGATTATAGAAGTCTGTGATTGTTTAATTCTTCCATTCCATGATGCTAATATTCTGTGATTCTAAGATTATATCATTCGACGTTTCCTTAATTTAATATTCTAACATTCCACCGTTCTCGAATTCTGTGATTCTAAGAGACCACAATTCTGGGTTTCTAAAAAATTTTCTACATTTCTAATGCCCCACATTTCTAGTATTCTAGACTTCTGACTTCCTAATCCTAAAATTCCATAATTCTAATGTTCTAGTCTACTGAGAACCCAAAGCATTCCTATGAGTCTACGAATCATTCTGTCCCAGGATTCTAATAGCCTATAATTCTAATATTCTGGGTTTCTAAGATCCTACAACACGAAGATATTTTTATTCCAAGCTTTATCTTTTGAAGAGTCTGTAATTCTAAGATTCTCAGCTCTGTGATTTTCATATTGCACGTTCCCCTAATTCCAACATTTCACTTATTTTATGATTTCGTTATTGCAAACAGAAAGTCGCTTCCGTGGCAAAGTATGGGAATTCAGCTGCGACTGGCAAAGAATCGCGTGGCTTCCACAGCTGTCCCCCGAATCAGGCAGGTCGCAGCCAGTCCCAGGGCCGCTGAGCCTTCCTCCTGGGTCAGAGGGATGTGAAAACGGCTGGTCTGTGCTGCGGGGCTGCAGAGCTGCCGCAGACAAAGGCGTGGGGAGGTGGGGGCCCCCGGCCCAGGGTCAGGCCGAGGGGGTGGCCCCCACGCCTCCCAGGGGCCCCTCCTCCACAGCCAGGTTTCCAAACATCTGCCAGCATTTGGGTCCCGATTGCTGTCCTTTAAAAGCACCCCTCTCCCCTTTCTTGTTCCCCATCAAGGGCTCCCATGACAATCATTTCAAGCAGCTAATGAGTTTCAGATGGCCTTCAGGAGCCCGGGACGGATGGAAGCTGGGGGGTAAGGGTTCTTAGGCCGAGTTTCGTGGGCAGGGGGGAGAGGTGGGGGGCGGGGGTCAGAAAGAAAAATCTTTTGTAGCTGAAGTGCTGCGTCCCCGGCCTTCCAGTCCGGGCCTGGAGTCAGAACCTGGAAGGGAGCCCGTGGTCGGGCCACCGTGCTAACTCCTCACTCGCTGTTTCAAACTTGAACAGAATAAAGACCCAGAAGCGTCCGGCCTTCCTGAGGCCACGATGTCATTACTCACCTGCTAATAGAAGCATCTTTGCAACAGACAGAAATAATCCTTGTCGGAATCGACATCTTCCGTGACTGTGGCTGTCCAGATACACGGGGGAGCCTGACTCGGGTGGGCACCGTGCTGCATGCCCCGGCCTGGGGCCAGTGTTGGGGGGACGCTGCCCCAGGGGGGCAGCTCTTCCCCAGCAACCCTCTCCCTTGAGAGCACCCCTGTGCCGGCCGCTGTTGGCCCGGGACCCCTGGGGGGCCCACTAGGACCCCAAGGGACTGTTCCCCTCCAATGCCAGGGAGCCTGGGGAGCCGAGAGGCATGGGAGGGGGCGCCCGGCTTTCATTTCCGTGCCATCCGGAGAGCCCAGGAGGCAGCCGGGGCCCAGAACCTGGCCAGGATTACACAGTGGGCTCTGGGGTGCGCTCCCTCCGGGCTGCTGGGGGCACTTCCGCTGCTTTCAAGGGCTAATTTAGGGATCCACGTAAGTGAGCAGAACATTGAGAAAGGCGCAGCAGCGCATTTCAGAGTGACTCCCACTCCGCAGCCCACCGAGGCCATTCGTGTCCAAGAATTTAGGGGGTCGGTTCCGCCACAGGATGTGCACGGTGTCGGGTTTGGAGGGGATCTCTCCTGGCAAGGGAGACCAAACCTTATAATTAAGTAACTCGCCGTTTCCTTGAAGAATCAACAACCACCGCCGCGTCCTCCCCGTTGCCTAAACAGGACGCATCCCGGGTTAAGCAGTTCCCGGTGGTCCGCTCTGCTCTCACACATGTGCAGGGGGAGGACAAAACCCGCCTGGAAGCCGGCCGCCCCGCTTCCCAGCAGCAGCCGCCGCCCCCTCGCCCCGCCTCGGCCCCCCTCCCCCGTCGCAATTAGGGGTAATCTTTTGTTGCCTGGAAAGTGTAAAAATCGCTGGCTTTCCTTTTTGCATGCATAATATCATTTCCCCTCCAAGTGCGTTATTTGGTTTGGGAATTACATCTATTTACAAGAGTAGATGTTGCACAAAGGTTGTGTTTATGTGGAAAATTATATCGGTGACACGGGCTGATTGGCATGTGGAGGCTGGGAGGGCAGGCCGAAGAGGCCTTCTCATCAGCTTGGAATAACAAAATGATTGTATTTTCAGCAAAGCTAATTGATCACATACCTCGCTGGGCTATCTGTTTACTCAAAGGCCGGCCAGGCCCTGGGAAGGTGGAGAGGAGAGAGCCCCCGGGGCAGTGGTCACCGCGGGACGAGCCCGCCTTCCAAGGTGCCGAGGTGCGGGGCCCAGGCGGGGGCATGGGACAGGTCACGGGGTCATGGGTGGCCGGGGAGCTGGGCTGACCTTCCTCGGGGAAACCAGACCCAGGCCCGAGGCGGGGGACCGTGCCCTTTCCCCAGGACCCCGGAAGCCGGCGGGAGACACCGAAGGTGTGGGAAGGGCAAGTTGGAAGAGGATCAGGGGCCGCCGCGAAGAAGCATGAGCTAATTCCCCTCCTCTCGTCCGTTTGGGAAGCTGCCCCAAGAAGGGCTTTTCAGCTGGTGCTGAGCTGGCTGCGCCGGGCCCGCCGGGAGGAGAGCGCAGGAAACCTGGCTCGGAACGTCTGCATGACGGAGGGGCTCTGCGGGCTCTCAGGGCCGCCTCCGCCCGGCTCTGGGGGGCTCCCCTTCAGGGCCTGGGCTGGGAGGCTGACTGGGGAGTCGCCTTGCGGGGGGATGGGGACGCGGTGGAGAGGGCTGCATTTCAGCTTCCAAACCTGCCAGGGGCAAAACCCGAGGCCAGCCCTCCCTGACTCCCTCCCAGCACAAAGGCCCGGCTTCTTGCCTTTGGGGAAGGAGGGGCTTATCTTTAGGTTTGTGGCCTGTGTCCCTGCCGCACCCCCCCCCCGCCCCCGCCCCCGGGATGAATCAGTGATCAGTGTGTGAAAGGTCTCCTAAGGAGAGAGATTAACTTCCCCAAACTGACCCTCAGAGGCCAGGCCTCCAGGCCAAACAGCTCACTCACCTCCAAAGGCACCGAGTTAGAGCTCTATTTCCTCCCCAGCGTCAGAACTCCAGTTGTGTGGGGGAAGCAAACAAAACAGTTGGATACAGTTAAGCAAGCGCTTGTATTGAAAATGACCAATTACTCTAAAAACAACTCGCTGGGAATTAGTCAAGGAACTGATTAATTTACCACTCACTTTGCAAACATGAAGTTCCTTTGAAAACCACCCTTTAAAAATAACCTGACATCCCCGCCCCCCACATTATGAAGCCGGCTGGTTATTTTGCAAACTTCCAGTTGGAGTCAGTCAAGTCACTAGTTAAGCTTTACAAACAACTAGGCACTAGCGCCGGCCCCTGGCTTGACGGGTTCCAACTGTGCTCTGGTCTCCTGGCTGCTAGTCAGTCTCATATTTAGCTAACGTTTCCTAAAACAAGGATAAAGAAATCTTTGAGGGGCACCTGGGTGGCTCAATCAGTTATGCATCTGCCTTCAGCTCAGGTCGTGATACCAGGGTCCTGGGGTCGAGCCCCCCCCCCCCAGGACCCATGGATGGGGCTCCTGCTCAGTGAGGAGCCTGCTTCTCCCTCTCCCTCTGCTGCTCCCTGCGTGTGCATGCGCGCGCTCTCTCTGTCAAATAAATAAAATCTTAAAAAAAAAAAGAAATCTTTGGGAACAATCAAAAAGGAGGAAATCCTACATGACCACTGAACCCAACAGCGTTGTCTTACAAGTGGGGAGAAGGAGACCAGGGATGGTCCCATCTCTGCCGACCCCAGCTGCTGATAAAGGAGCCAGGTCCCTGTGGGAGGTGTCCTTGGATCAGGTGATACTGGATGACCTCTGGGTCCTTTCTCTCCTGGCTCAGCCATGAGGTTTCTCCCCCTCCATCCAGGGATGAGCCCCGATTTGGAACCTACTCCCAGTAGCCCCACGTATGTTTGTGTGTGTGTTTGTCCACCATTGCATTTCAAAACCTCTGGCCCTTCCGAAAAGACAAGCAGCTTATTAATGTGGCGCTCTTGGAATTGTTTTTTAATTGGAAACATTTTGCAATGAAAGAACATTAATAAAACCTGAATCCAAATCAAACTTCTCTGTGTATGTTATTTTTACTCCACAGTCAAATGCTTTTATTAGATTTAAAACTTTCACTGTGCTTTTTATCTCTGGCTGTATAATGTTCTACAATAAAAAAAAAAAAAACACCAATGACTTCGAAGTCTGGCGAAATAATACACTTTCTTGGATGTCTCTGTGTGTTGCCAATTAGCTTTGCTGTGAACGCAGGCCCTCATCCATCGCCCGCCTCTGGGTGGCTGTAAGGGAGACCTAATTTGTTTCATATGCCCCGTGGTCTCCCAGCCATTCACCAGTGCTTCCAACCTGCTGAGGGGCGGCGAGGCCAAAGAAAGAGATGAATGACGAGAAAAACCCGAGACAAGCCAGGGGGACCCCTTATCAGACAGCCGGCTCTGCTCACCCCGTGGGAAGAATCTCAGCCTCCCCGCCTGCCCCGGTCCCTCCTGCTCACATGCCCCCACGCCTCTCCCCTGCATCTCTTCTCCCCTTGCGTGACCCTGAGGACCCAAAGCTCGCAGGCTGTGAGGCCCTGAGCAGAGGGAACGAGGGAACGGAAGGCTTATCCTTCTCCAGGGCTGGCTGCTGTCCGCTCCCCTCTCGGCCCGTTCCCACCCCCTCCCACCTACTCCTTTTACAAGCCCGACTTTTAAACCTCCAGTTCCCTAGGAATTTTATGAATGCTCGACACAAGCCAAAATAAACTCGTAAAGAAAAAGATTCTAAAGAAGGTCATAGACCCGTACAGCAAGTGCTAAGCGGCAAATACAAAAGTTCTCCGGGTGGCGGGGGCCGAGGTCTGGGTGGTGGAAGGTTGGGGTCAGTGGAGGGAAAGGCAGGGAAGGACAAATAAGGAGTGAAGGCTTCCTTTTCCTGACTAAAAGGAGAGAAGAGGAATCTCTCAATCCCAGACCCACTGAATCTTTATTTAAAAAGGCAGGGTAGTGGCATGTGTGTGGCTCAGTGGTTGAGCATCTGCCTTCAGTTTTGGGTGTGATCCCAGGTCCTGGGATCGAGTCCTGCATCAAGCTGTCCATGGAGCCTGCTTCTCCCTCTGCCTGTGTCTCGGCCTCTCTGTGTCTCTCATGAATAAATAAAGAAATAAATAAAATCTTTTAAAAAAAGAAAAGCCCCGCTATAGTTTGACTCCTCATTTTAATGAAGCTGTAGCCCAGGGAGGTGAGAGATTTATCCAAAGTCACACAGCAAGCTGATCTGTCCAGTACCGAAGCCAGGCACTCGGACTCCCACGATGAAGGAAGGAAACGGGGTGTCCTCGGGGTCATGGAGCTGCCCCATGTAACTCTGGAGTAGTGCTGCCCAGTACAGTAGGCACTCACCACACAGAGCTATCAAATCAAAAATTCAGTCTCCGGGGATCCTTGGGTGGCGCAGCGGTTTAGTGCCTGCCTTTGGCCCAGGGCGTGGTCCTGGAGTCCCGGGATCGAGTCCCACGTCAGGCTCCCGGCATGGAGCCTGCTTCTCCCTCCCCCTGTCTCTCTCTCTCTCTGTCTATCATAAATAAATCTTTTTTAAAAATTCAGTCTCCTAGCAATGTTTCAAGGGCCACCATATTGGATAGTGCAGATACAAAACATTTCCATTGTTGGACAAAGTTCTATTGGCAGCCCTGCTTTGAGTGCCAAAATCCTTGGCCTTTGAAGACATGATTGTGATCCTGGCACAGATGGTTCCTTCCTCTGGACTTTTATAGGCCCTAGAACTTCTACTCCCCTCATCATACACCATGGGGCTAGGGCCCCATCTCTCTTCTCTTTCCACCCCCATGATAACCAGCTCAAGAGAAATTCTCAGAGAAGATTCAGTCTCAAGCTTAGGGTTGGAAAGGGAGCTTAACTAAACTACTCGCAGGGCAGGAATCTACCCCAGAGCCTCCCAGAGGGTGGTCCATCCCCATCCTCTTCTGCACACTTCTAGGCACAGAGACCTCACAGTCTCCCCAGGCAACCCCAGTCCATTTCTGAAGAGCTGGAATAATGAGAATATACTTTCTAAAATCTAGCTGAAATTTCCCTACTTGCATCCTTGCCCTGGCTCTGCCCTTTGGGGTCTTAGAATATTAATTGTGCTTTTCTTTCTGTAAAATGACTCTTCTAATAGCTAAAACATGGTCCAGGCACTTCTTGTTCCTTTTCAAACATGGAGCTCACCACTGAACATCTAATTCTAGATGGAGACGGATTGCAGAAAATAGCCAGAACAGATCTCCCTTAACCTAGTGAGCATTCTTCTGTCAATGTCACACACACTTGAAGCAACTCCATTAATCCATAGGTTCTTACTGGGTTTGGTTGTGAAAACCACCCAGGCCATATGAATGGTCCCACAACTAACAGGATAAACAGGATAGACATGGCTCCTGCCAATAAGGCTTTTTGACCTGGGCAGGCAGGCCCCTGCTCCTGTCCCACTCTCTCCAAGCAGGCCTACACTTTGGAGTACCTTTCTCAAAATTTTCTAGGTCCCTCTCCAATGCCTGGCACTGTTCCAGGCTGGCAATGTCATATGGGTGAGACTCTCTGAGACCAGACTGAGACTCACATAGGCTCTGGTCCATTCCTCCCCTTCAGAGCTCCTTCCACCATCTACTTCATGCATGGGGTTGACCAGATGCCCTGAGAGCTCCAGAATTCATTTTTATGGGCTCATCTTGGGGTTCTATAGCCAGGCCCTGGTCCCACTAGAGCAGCATAGCAAGTGGATAACTTCCATTAACAACATGGTATTTCTTTTCTTTCTTTCTTTCTTTCTTTCTTTCTTTCTTTCTTTCTTTCTTTCTTTCTTTCTTTCTTTCTTCTTTTTTTTTTTTTTATCAATTTGGTATTTCTTTTGCAGCGTCTCCAGAATGGTGCTGACATATTGATTTTGTATGACTTGAATTGTTTGTACAGACAGGTGCTCAGAGCACCTCAAAGCAGCATTCATAATCCAAGGGGAGAAACATTCTACTCTAAATGTTATGAAAGAAGGAGCACTGGATAAGCCCAGAAGAAAGAGCTGGGAGGGCTTCCTATAGGCGGTGTTATCAAAGCTTGGTCAAAAGAATGAGCCAGGAAAGGGAGAAACGCGGCGAATTCCAGGCAGAGAAAAGTGTGTGTAGAAAGGGCTCTGAACACGGTGCAGCCTGGTAATGTAAGCTGGGTGGATTGCTTAGCTTTTTTGAACTCCAGTTTAATTGTCTGTAAGACTAAGAGAACAGTCTGTACCTCACAGGGTCAGGCCTTCATTCAGTCATTCAAAGAATGTCCTGAGAACCACGAAGCCAGGCGCTGTGCAGGTGCCAGGGGCATCCGCAAGCGCAAGGCAAACTCCTGCTCTCTGCGCACTCAGGACAGCGGCGTGGTGGAGGGGTCCTGACTTCCCTGGAGCCCTGCAGGGGCTTAGTTTCCTCCAGCCTCCCCGCCCCGACAGCTCAGTCTTGAAGGGAGGTTAGTAAGAGTTGTCCGGGTAGAGAAGATGACAAGAGCCTTCCAAGCTGAGGGAACAGACGGTGCAAAGGCCCAGAAGTCTGAGCAAGGCTGAGATATTTGGGGCCGGGAAGCAGCCCCACATGCCAGCGGGGGATGTTGTGTGTGCACTTGGCTAGAATTTGAGGCCAGAGCCGGAAAGGCTTGGGGTGTTCTTTATCACCGGGTGGGGCTGAGCTCTGGAGGATTTTCCATCCGAAAGTCATCTGATCAGATTCGCAGTTGGGAGAGTTTCTCTGGAGGCCGGTGCGGGGACTGGGCTGTTGAGTGAGAGGCTGGAGGCCGGGGAGACGAGGTGGAGGCTGGTGGGGAAGTTGAGGCTGTGCCCAGGGGGATGGAGGAGGGGCAGGGCCAGACTGAAGACTCGCATGGAGGCAGAACCAACAGAGGCCAGTGGATGCGTGTGGTAGCCCAGGGGCGGAGCGGGGAATGATGGAGGGCTGTGGCAGTTTTCCAGAAGGAATACCAGCAATCGTGGCAATGTTCTCTAGCATTTATTACTTATTAATTATGTGCCGGGCAACATGCTGAACATTTTACACGCATGATCTCAGTTAATCTTCCCAGCAATCTTGTGAGGTTGCTACCATGTATGCCCCATTCTGTAGCTGAGGAAACTGGCTCAGAAAGGTTAAGTAACTTGCCCAAAGTCACACAGCAGACCTCGGGCTGGCATTCTGGGCAGCCCCCAGGGGCTCCATTCTGTATCCCTCCTGCTTTTCTTTCAGGCCCCGGCTCTGGGCTCCTGCCAGGCCATCCACAGCCTGTCTGACCAGCCAGGCACTCAGGCATGAATGTATCCTGTCTGCCTCTCCCTCGAGGTTTCCCCACACAAGAGCAGAAGACACCCCAACGTACCCGTCTGTCCAGCTGCAGCACACTTGCTGAGCCACACTCCAGGCCAGGCCCTGCGCGGGGCCGGGGGGCCGGGCGGGGACGGACGGGGCTCAGGACCGGCGTCTGGCCTGTGCCTGCAGACTCCTACCCAACCGGTCCGTCGAAGGCGCAGCTCCGCTCGTCTCTCTCTCCCTTGGCCCCTTGCTGCTTGTTTGTAGCCCGTATCAAGGGGAATCAGAAATTTCTATTTCTGATTGGGTGTCTGTCTTCCCCATTAGAGGGAATCTCCCTGTTATGGGCTCAATCGTGTGCCCTCAATAATCCTCGAAAATATGTTGGGGACACCTGGGTGGCTCAGTGGTTAAGCATCTGCCTTTGGCTCAGGGTATGATCCTGAGTCCTGGGATCGAGTCCCACGTCGGGCTCCCTGCAGGGAGCCTGCTTCTCCCTCTGCCTGTGTCTCTGCTTCTTTCTGTGTCTCTCATGAATAAATAATAAAATCTTTAAAAAAAAAATCCTATGTTGAAGTCCTAACCATGCCACCACCCCATACCTTAGAAGGTTACTAGGATGAGCCCTGATCCAAAATGACTGCGGTCCTCACAGGATGAGGCAACGAGGACACAGACCTGCCCAGAGGGAAGACCACGTGAGGATGGAGAGGACACGGCCATCCAAAGGCCCAGGAGAGAGGCCTCAGAGAAAACCAGCCCTCTAACACCTTGATTTCGGACTTTGCACCTCCATAATCGTGGGGAAACAAAGTTTGTTTAAGACTCTCTAGGTCCGAGGTGCTTCGCTGTGGCAGCCTGAGCCGCCGAATGCTCTCCCTGAAGAAGAGCACCTTCACCTGGAGCACACACCTGCTCTCTAGGCCCGGCATCACACCTCACCGTGATGCTGCTACCGGTAAACACTCGCTGATTAGGTGTGTTACGCTTGTGTACGTGTGCTAGGATCTGTGGGCACACAAGCCTGTGTACGGATGAACTCCAGTGTGTGTCCGCATGTGTGCACTTTGACCTTTGCATCTGTGACTGGGTGTGAAGACGTGTTTATGGGTGTGTTTGCATGTAAGAGAGCAGACTGCGAGCGGTATGTGTCCACATGCGTGTGAACAGGGTTGTGGGGGGTGTGGAAATGTGGGCAAGTGCAGACCTGTGCCTCTGTGAGCCTCCCACCCAAGTGTGCACCTGGCCATGTCCCAGAGCCGCATGAATGTGAGCATGGGTGTGGACTACGTCCTTGTCCGAGTGTGCCCTTGCACCCACATGTGTCTGTCCTTCTCTTCAGGGAATGTCCCACGGCGGGACCGGTGGCAGTCTCTGCCCTGGCCTGGTGCTGGGGACGGGTCTGGGCTGCTGCTTCTCCCCGAGGCAGAGTGGCTCCCAGGAAGGCTTCCTGAAAGAGGGTGGGCAGAGTGGGTGCTCCCGATCCAGACCAAGCCCTGAGGGGCGCTGAGGGGAAAGGCTGAGATCCCCTGGGACCTCTCCCTGTGCCCCTTCTCCTGAAATGAGCTGCTTCTCCGTCCCCTGCTGACCCTACACCTCCGCCACCATACAGATGTGTCATTGGGTCATTAGATGGTGCTTGTGGAACGTGTCCCCCTCCTCCGGCACCCGGTCCCAGCTCCTGGCTTTCTCTTTCGGGACTGAGCTGGCAAGGATGGCATCAGGGGGATGTGAAGACAATTGTGGAGGTTTACTCCTCCTCCCAGGGTTCTGCTCCCTCCAGCAGGGACAGCGCTGCACTCACTGCCCCGAGGAGGTGGGTGGCAGGGGAGAAAGGCCTGCACGTGTCCCCCGTCCTTCTTTTCCCAAGAGAAGCGGCAGAGAAGCTGAGATGGAGAGATGACACAGACTGACCTGGAAGGCCCAGCAAGGTCAGGGGGCAAGGGGCAGCACTTGCCAGACCAGGGCCAAGCGGAGAAATGGAGCCAAAGCTAGGACGCCCGCCCCCAGACCGAGAGGCCGGCTGGCCCGGGTGAGCCTGTGCTGTGGAAGGTGGCAGGGCGGCCGCCCAGAGCCACCAGGGGCTGCGTGGCAGGGGCAAGGGACGGCTGGGGCCAGCTGACTGACGGCCAGAGCAGCCCTCCCGGCCCCGGCCCCCGAGAGCCACGAAGGTCACGATTCCCAGCGGCTGGGTGAGGCGGGGGCTCAGCGCTCCGTCCCGGCGGGGGCCGCACAGGGACTCGCCGTGTCCTGCACACCCGAACCGTGGGCTGAGACTCGCACCCAGGGTTGTGCTCACAGCGCCGGCGGCCTCTGTGTGAGCTTCTCTCATCACCGGCGGGCGGCTCGGAGACGTAGGTGCTGGGATTGCCCAAGAAGCCGAGGCACAGAGCAGCGCCCGAGGCCCACCCCTGCTGCGGCTGAGGCCGAGGCAGGGTTCCCACGCCCGCCTCCTAACCAGTGCCCCTGCCACTCTCCTCCATATACTCCAGATCTAAATGCCAATCTCCACGCCACCCTGCCCCTAGTACCTTCCTCCAAGGGATGCTCACTGACTGCTTCCTGCAGGAAGCCTTCCCTAACTGCTCTCCTGCCACGCATAAGGGGTCTCTAGATTTCTCCGGATCTTTCTTTAGGTTTCCCCAGTTCTTTCCATATGGTTCTATCACTTCTTACCTCGGGAGGGTCGACCTTAAGATTGTGAGCTTCTTTCATATATGGGGTTCGTCCCTGAGGTCCCTGAACACCCAGCACAGAATAGAGACCTAGTAAATGTTTAGTGAAGAAATGAATGATGTCGCTCACCATTCGGGCCCGAGTTTATGCCTTTCTCCTCCCGCAATCTTCTCTGGCCATGAAGAGTGGGTGGCAGGGTAGCAGAGGTGGGATCCCAAGTCCCGCATACTCAACTCTGTCCCTGAGGTACTGGGGACTCTCACAGTCATCCACCTCTCTCAATCTTAAACTCTCTTACCTAAAACGGATCTAAGAAGCGCCCCCTTGATTAGAGAACAAGGAGGTGCTAGCTACAAACAGACTTCACAAGCCCGAGCTTGCTCCAGTTCCCGTTCCTCGCCCACCCTGACTATCTCTGCCTGGAGGTCTTGGTCTGGCCACCGGGGGCCCTGGAGCATCACTTGCACCCAGGCCTCCCAGCCTCCTGTCTGCACCAACTCCAGCTGCCCCAACCCTGGCTTGGCCTCGCAGGAGAACATCGACGTGGGGCCCGCCAAGCCCTGCGGGGGAGGTCAGGCTGGCAATTTATGGCGTGTGGAACCAGCTCCCTCCAACACATGATCTATCAAGGCAATGTTTTCCTTGGAAAGTTGCTCCTGCGTGGAACCCTCTTCCCGGCAAGCAGCTCTCCCTCAGGTGCTCCCAGAGTTCATGGGCAGGCAAGGGGGAGCTGAGAGGGCCCGAGGCCTCCTGGGAAGGAGCCGTCTCCATCAGAAATAACAAATGGATTTCCTCCATTCCGGACTGAGGCCCAAGAACATTCCAGCGGGTAGAGGCCCATTCAGGTGCCGAGGGGTGACCAAGCTCCTGGGTGCTGGGAGGGAAGCCTCGCCTGGCTCTCTTCCGATTCCACCCAGACACTGGGACAAAAGGGGACAGGGAAAACACTTGAGAGCAAAGACATGGTGGGGTGGAGAGTCCTTGAGATAGACCAAGACAGACAGACACAGATGGAGAAGAAAAGGAGCAAGCAGGGGGCGGCCAAGGCCTTGGTGTGGGGACAGTGGAGAGGCAGGAAACGGGAGGGAGCAAGAGGGACTGGGCCTGATGGACAAGAAGCAGGAAGATGATGAGAGAGAGGCGAGAGGAGGCCAGGGGAGAGAGAAGAGCAAGCCCATAGGGTCGGGGGTGGGGGGAGCAGGTGAGGCGGGTGGGGCCAGGGCAGCCCAGCTGGGCAGGAGTCCCACTGTGGGAGAAGCACGAAGAGCCGGGCTTGGTTCCATGTGGATTTAGAACAAATCCCAGGGCCTGTCCCACAAACCTGTCTGCTCACTGCCTCCCGGGACGGCTGTGGTCCTTGGCCCTCTGGCTGGGGAGTGAGCGCACAGAGGGCAAGGGGCCACGTGGAGGGCTGAGGGGGGCTCGGGCTTGTGGAGGAAGGAACACTTTGGGGGGGCTGCGGTGGCTGCTGGCGATCGAGCACAGTGAAGAGAGGCATCAGGCCTTCTGGCTGGGCCGACAACGAAGGAGGGAAAGAGAAACGGATCCCCACTTGGTCGGGGCCAAAGGCCACTGCAGTTTTCATAGAATCAGACTCGAGTTTGAAAGCCGGGCAGGTGAGCCTCCATCTAGGGCAGGTCCTCTTCCTGCTGCGGGGGCCCCGCAGTGGACAGCAGGCAGGGTGCGGGCCCGCACGGAGCTTACTTTCCAGCGAGAGGAGACACATGAAACGATGGTGCCAACGGAGGGCCCGTCAGGCCGAGCTGTGTGCTGTGAGGAGACACAGCAGGGGAGGAGCGAGGGGCAGGGGGTTTGGAACGGGGCAGCCAGTGAGGACCCCGGGGGAGCCCTGAGAGCGAGCTGGGAGGATGTCTAGAGCGGAGGCCGGAGCGTCTGTGGAGCAGCAAGCCAGACAGTGGGGCCT
The DNA here is from genome assembly GCF_011100685.1 of Canis lupus familiaris. NCBI lineage: Eukaryota > Metazoa > Chordata > Mammalia > Carnivora > Canidae > Canis > Canis lupus. The sequence continues at coordinate 13,149,485 of NC_049236.1, forward strand.
GGGAGAGGGGACACTGGGGTGAGGCAGGAGAGGGAGGCAGGGTGAGAAGAGGAGCCAGGTCCAGTCTGAGTGGGATGGAGGTAGTGGAGGGTTTGAGCAGAGGAGGGATGGGGACCCACTTAGCTTATTGAGGTGCTGACTGCCTGCGCTGGGCTCAGCAAGAGCCGGTGGTGGCTTAACAGGGCTGGGGTGGGGGGCTAACAGGGGAGCTAGTGAGAAACAGTCAGGGCCTAGACCCCTGAAGGTGGAAGCAACAGGATTAGCAAGAAAATTGCACGGGGAGGTGGCATGGGAAGGAAAGACCAGAGCCACAGCCTCCCTGCAAGGGCTCTTGCCTCCGCTCTCATCTCCCAGGGGCAGAGATCTCGGTCCCCTTCCCGGGCAGAGTCTCCCTGGGGCAACCTTGCCAGAGAGAAAATGCTTCCTCCGGGTGGTGCTCAGACATGCCGTCTAGAACGGCCCACCGGTGTGTCTCAGCAGGTACGCGGATGGGATGGCAGTGATGGGGAGCCTCGGAGATTCCCTGCAGACTATCCAGACAGGAGCTGAGGCTGTGCAAGGGACACTGAGCCTGCCCTCTGACCGCCACTGACTCCTGGTTCCCATTGCATCCTCTGGGTGCTGCCTCCTGTGCACCCTGTCCTATTTCCCTGAAGTAATGGCCACATGGACTGAAGAGAACACAGACGATAGAATGAAGAATTCAGTGGATTACAAGAGCTAGTGCAGGTAAAGCCCTGCCACCGAGCTAGTAGTCAATAAGTGTTGTTTGTCACCATTATTATTACTATTATTATTATTGATTTCGCCATCATCATCAGGGATCAAGTCAGGCAGATCTGAGCCCAAGTTGTGTCCTTGGGCTCTGAGTCTCAGAGTATATACACATACAGAGACAGGACATAACTAAACTTTCCTTATATCGCTGTTGTGACTAAATGAGATATGGGGCACCTGGATGGCTCAGGCAATTAAGCATCTGACTCTTGGTTTTGGCTCAGGTCAAGATTTCAGAGTTGTGGGATCAATCCCCACCTCTGACTCCAGGCTCAGTGCAGAGTCTGCTTAGGATTCTCTCTTTCCTTCACCCTCTGTCCTTCCTCCCTCTCTTAAATAAATAAGTCTTTTTTAAAAATGAGATGATGGATGTATAGAATTCGGTGTGGCACCCGACACAGAGGAAGAACAGTGATTGGTGCTCAGTGGTGTGTTGGAATCAGCTCATTCTATCTTGTGAGCTGATTACTAAGATTTCAGGAATTCTATGAGCCAGTTGTTGGAAACAGCTGCCACTCAGAATTAAAATATTTGGGGGGGGGCAGCCCAGGTGGCTCAGCGGTTTAGCACCGCCTCCAGCCCAGGGCGTGATCCTGGAGACCGGGGATCGAGTCCCATGTCGGGCTCCTGCCATGGAGCCTGTTTCTCTCTCTGTCTGTGCCTCTGCCTCTCTCTCTCTCTCTCTCTCTGTGTCTCTCATGAATAAATAGAATAAAAAAATAATAATAAAATATTTGGGGGGTACCTGGGTGGCCCATTGGCTGAGCATCTGCCTCTGGCTAAGGGCGTGATCCTGGGGTATTGGGATTGAGTCCCACAACAGGTTCCCCATGAGGAATCTGCTTCTCACTCTGCCTCTGTCTCTGCCTCTCTCTGTGTGTCTCTCATAAATAAATAAATAAAATCTAAAAAAAAAAAAAAAAAAGAAGAAGCATCTGCCTTCGGTTTAGGTCATGATCCCTGGGATTGAGCCCCGAGTTGAGCTCCCTGTTGAGGTCCCTGCTCAAAGGGGAGTCTGCTTTTCCCTCTACTCCTTCCCCCACTTGTATGCTCTCAAATAATTAAATAAATAATATCTTTAAATAAAGATTTAAGTCTCTCTCAAATAAATATATAAAATCTTTAAAAAAGATTATGATTAAACTTATGATTAAAGAAATTATATTTAAAAGATTATAATACTCAAAGCCCACAGTTTTCTAATTATTTACATTTTACTATGATTATATATTCTCTTAAATTATTCTCTTGAATTATTAACATCTATTGTTTTTGTACGGTGGAAATACTACATAGTGATGTACTATTGTGTATCCTTTCCCAATTCTATGTTGAGCGATGTCATCTTGGTAGCTTAGAATCAGCCATTATGGGCATATTTACACCTCAGAAATTGGCAAAGCTACAAATTAGCACTTGGTTTATTATTGTCTTGATCATCTAGATTTAAGAAAGTGATGGAGAAAATATTCAGAACGCAAATTAAACTTAAAAATTGTCGCATCTATAACACACAAAAAAATGAGGAAATACTCTTCCAAGACTCAAAAACTATTACACAAATTGGTAAAGACTCACTGATGAAAGAGTAAAGTTCCAACATACATCATTCTTGTTTTACTTTCATCTTACTTGTTAATATAAACAAAATGATCAACCAACATCTATGTCAGAACTTATTTATCAGTTGCAACCATAGGTTAACTACAAATACAAAATTTAAAAAATCCTGTAAGAATTAATTGGCTATATGGAGTTAATAATAAAATATGTTTTACATTTTTTTATTATTTGTAAATTGTGTGCTACATATTTTCTATATCTATAAAATTTATTTTATATACATGCACAATTTTGAGAGATGGTTTTAAACATTTATCAGCACATCACTGTGGTCATCATAATTTTATCATTGAAAAAAAAATAATTTTATCATTGTTGCTATTATTCATAATTCAGTATGGTTTCTGGTATTGGCAGACTAGTTAATTCAGACCAAACTCCCCTGATAAGAACAGCCAGAAAAGCCAAACAATAATAACAAAACATCTGTTGGAAGGCATTGGCAAGCCAACAAGGCAGTGAAGAGTTATGGGAACAAACTGAAAGAGGAAGGGAACTCAGACAGCTGTCCTTAGCATTTGAAGTAGCTTTTCCCTCGGATGTATCTGCTGATTCTGAGAGAGGAAGTTGAGAGGCTGAAACAGGGAACAGAGCTCTCAACAGAGTCATATAACTAAGAGAACAAAACCAGGGGCCCAAGGTCTGCCACGAAGGCTCTTGATTGAGACCCTAATGGGCTATACCCCAAGAGAAAGGGAGAACAGAAAATACATTACTAATAGGGATAGTAAACCAGCTTTAAATGATCTTAATCACTGACTGGATAAATGTGATCCAGAATAGACAGTGCCATAGCCACAGCCATAGCCAAGAAGCAGGAAGCAGGAAGAAAATGTACATCTCCTCTGATCAAAGATAATATCAACCTAGGACACAACTTATCTCTACAATTTTTTCCATGAAATGTTCAGAACACAATTCAAAATAACCAGGCAGGGACGCCTGGGTGGCTCAGTGGTTGAGCGTCTGCCTTTGGCCCAGTGTGTGATCCTGGAGTCCCGGGATCGAGTCCCACATCAGGCTCCTTGCGTGGAGCCTGCTTCTCCCTCTGCCTGTTTCTCTGCCTCTGTGTGTGTGTGTGTGTGTTTCTCATGAATAAATAAATAAAATCTTTAAAAAAAAATAACCAGGCACATGAAACTATGTGAATTAAAAGAAATGACGCCAGAGAAACAGACCCACAGGAGAGCCAGCTAATTTTGTTAACTGGATATGGGCTTCAACCATGCTTAATATGTTCAAGGGATTATAAGCAAGGTGGAGAATGGCCACAGGAAAAATAAAGCAATGAAAAAGAATTAATTGGAAATTCCACAACTGTGAGAATCAAATATCTGAAACTAAGAATTTAGTGGATCAGTTTAATGGCACATTAGATCTAGCTGAAGATGGAAAGAAGAGGTAGAAGACAGGTTGGAAGAAAATATGCTGAATGACATACAGAGAGACCGAAGGGCATAAAATACAAAAAGAATATAAGAGAGGCCTATAATTAGTGTCCCAAATAGGGAAGAGAGAGGAACTGGGACAGAAGCAAGCCATAGAATCAATAAACTTTGCAAAACCAAAGCAGGATTAATTCAAAGTAAACTATACCACATTACAGTTAAGTTGCTGAAAAGCAAAGACAGAAAAATCTTAAAAACAACAGATAAGAAAGCCATATCACCACCAAAGGAGCAGTGATTGGATTAATACTTTACTTCTTAATTGAAGAAGTGGAAACCACAGACAATGAAGTGATAAGGCAAACAGCTGAAAGAAAATAATCTGATCTAGAATTCTACTCCAGTGCATACGGTCTTCAAAAATGAAGGCAAAATAAGGACGTTTTTCAGACAATTTTTTAAACGAGGGAACTTATCGCCAGCAAACCTGAACTACAACAAATATTAGGGGAGATCTTGAAAGAAAATGATCCCAGATGGAAGCTTGAGTAGGCAAGAAGAGATGAAGGACAACAAAAAGACTGAATATATGGATAAATATATAGGAATATGGATGGTATAAAATAACAGTAACGTCTAGTGTGGTTTAGAAATACAGGTCATTAAGACACATGAGAACAATAGCATCAAATTTGAGACAAGGTAAATGCAGTTAAAAGTGTCCTAAGATCCTTACATTTTCAGGAAGAAATAAAAGTATAAATTTAAAGACTATGTAATGTTTGATATAAACATTATAACTCTAGGTAGATCACTTAAAGGAGAGTAAAAAAAGGTAAAATAACCAAGCTAATTAAGGAGATAAATTATGTAATAGGATGCTCAATTAAAAAAAAAAGGCAAGAAAAAGAGGGAGAAAAAGGAACATAGAAGAGGCAGGACAGATAGAAAACAAATGGTAAGATGTAGACTTAAACTTAAGTATTTTAGTAGTTACATTAAAATATAAACAACTTAAGGTTTCAAATTAATAAATTGAAAAATTTCCAGACTATATTAAAAATGATTCCAACTATATACTGCTTATAAGAAATATACCTAAAATACAGTTACACAGAAAGATTGAAAACGAAAGGATGGAAAAAATTATAACATACAAACTAATTTTTTTTGAAGCTGGTGTAGCTGGATTAATAACAGACTGTGCAGACTTTAAGGTAAAAGTTTACCAAGGTTGATAGATATAAGATCAATAATCTAAAATTCCATTTTATTTCTGGGACACCTGGATGGCTCGATCGGTTAAGTATCTGACTCTAAGTTTTGACTCAGGTATGATCTCAGGGTTGTGAGATCGAGCCCCGTGCCGGGCTCCACACTGGGCATGGAGCCTGCTTAAAAATCTCTCTGTCTCTAAAAAATAAATAAAATAAAATAAAATAAAATAAAATAAAATAAAATAAAATAAAATAAATTGAAATTCCATTTTATTTCTATAAATCTGTAACAAAAAATTTAAAGACAGCAACTACAACAGCACCGAAAAATGTAAATATCTAAGGATAAAAACAACCAAAAGCATGTGCAATCTCTACATCTAAAGCTATAAAACATTATTGAGTGAAATAAAGAAGCACTAAAGAAGTGGAGGGATAGTCCAAATTCATAGATTGAAAGACTCAATATTGCGACAATGTCAGTTTTCCTCAATTTGATCTATAGATTCAACATGATTCTGATCAAAATCTCAATTACAGGTTTATGATAATTGACAAGCTGATCCTAAAATTTATATAGAAATGCAAGGAGCCAAGAAGAGCCAAGACACTCCTGAAAGAAAGAAGATGGGAAAACTTACTCTACCAGCTATAAAACCTTACTATAAAGCTCTGGCAAGATGTCATCATTAAAGCAAGTTGGTATTGGCTACGAGGAGAGGTTAATAGATTGATGGGAAGAAATATCAGAAATAAGCTCATGCTTTCGTGAGCGCTTGATTAAAGACAAAGATGTCACCTGAGAGCATTGGACAAAGAATGGACTTTTTCATGGATAGGACTCAGTCAAAAGTTTATAATATGGGAATATACTCAAACGAGTCTCTTCTTCAAACCATACAAAATCAATTCAAAATGACTTTGAGATTTGAAGTGAATACACCTCCTAGACTAGAACATAGGAGAACATCCTCACGAACTGGGAGCAGGGAAAGATTTCTCAAACAAGATACAAAAGCACTACTCATAAGGAAAATCCCAGCCCAGGGCTGGGCAGGAGAGATACCGAGACAAACAACATAGTCCCTGTCCTCAAGGAGTTTTGCCCAAAGGGGAAGTGAGTGTAGACTAATCGGAGATGTAGCAGTGTTTAGCAGATTCCCAGCTCCTGCCAAGGGGACCTTTGCTGGTACAAGGAGAGCGTGGGCTGGCGTTGGTCACACCTGGTGCATAACTGGCCCTACCACGTCCTAGCTGTGACATGGGCAAGTCCCCTAAACTCTCTATCCTCAGATTCCTCATCGGTAAAACGGAGAAATCTGCCAAAGATTCCTTTGAATATGATGATATATGCAAGTGCCTGACACAGGCTAAGTATTCAAAAGACCTGGCTCCCACCCTTTCCCACCCAAGGAATGTATTTCCAGGGTTGGTTTGTGCTGGGCATTGATTGATGAGGGGCGATTCCCAAAAAAGTTCCACCTTGTAGTACCTCCCCTCGCCTTCTCTTATCCCCACCCTGACCCCAGCACCGGCTGGACACCCAGACAGTCTTTAGAGCTTCATTAAAAGCTTGTTGATGCACCCCCTTTGACAGATATGATGTGTCTCAGAGCAGAGGACAGCCCTAATTCAAGATTAATTCAGCGGTGTCACTTAAAAACAAACACCCCCTCCCCCCACCCCCCCAATCCCTACTTCTTTCAGTTCATAAAAGAGAGAAGTTTGAGGCAGCGAGTGTTGGGCTGGGCTATGGTAAGATCTGTCCCAGGTTTGGCTCTGGGCTCTATCACTCACCAACTCTGTGACATGGGGTAAGTCCCTACTTGTCTCTGAATCTCAGCATCCTCCTACCTGTGATGGGGATTTCAGTTCTTCCTCCAAACTCATACGGTTAAAATGAACTAAAATTATAAGTATGTAAAACCCTTTAAGAGATGCAAAATACCGTATGAATGCCAGAAGTAATTTTGATGGCAAAAACATTTATTGAGTACTTTCCATCGTCGAACATAGTACCCTACGTCATTGAATCCTTACAGTGCCAGGAAGTAGCTACAATGATCGACTCCCATGTTTCAGGAACGGAGCTAAAGCTTCTCCAGGGTAAAGAGCACACCCACGGTGGCTCAGCTAAGAGGAGTTTGAGTCAAGACACAAATGCAGCTGGTCCAGCTAGGACTGTGCCGCCTCCAGCCACAGCTCCCCCAGAACTCAGGCTGGGCATGCTTGGCTTTCCTCTCCAGTGAGTACTAGGCAGTCCCTGGAGGGAATGGCAGGGAGTCTTAGAATGAGGAAAAGGACTTCAGGGTCATGACCATTGAGGCTGGGGACCCCACTCAACTTTGTTCATTTTGCCCCCATCCACCTTCTCATTGGATCCTTTCAGACCCGATGTGTATCAACTTTATGTGGCCAACGGAAGCTAAGCTCCATCGAGGGGGAGCAACACACCCAAGACCCGCAGGCAGGTCAGAGGCAGCCTGGAGTCCAGGTCTCCTGACCATCTGCCAGCACTCCTCTGGTGCTGCACTGACCCAGAAGATGAAAGACCATCTAGTAGGCGCACTGGTGTGGATCTCGCTTACGCTGGGATCTGCTGGGTTGAATGGCACAGGTTTCGTTTGGATGTCAGTGGGTTGAGTTTCCTTGAAGCTTGACCTTGGGCATGCAGGAGGGCACTCTCGGGGTAACTGACAGTAAACCAGCTTAAAGTGGTTACGCCACAAAGAGAATCTACTGACTCACTTTATTAGAAAGTCTGGGAGTGGCGCCAGCATCAGGAACTTCAAGGACCCAAAAGATGTTGTGGGACGGCTCATGGGCATACACCCACTGTCGCTCTTGCTCCCTTTCCCTCTTTCTACCTCATGTGTCCTATGCTAGACAGACCTCCTGTCTCTCCACGGTGTCCTCCATGACTGGGGTGGGGGTGGGGGGATGGGGAAGGATGGTCTCAGGACCCCACTTTTACAGTACCCCAGGTTAGTAGCTCCAGACTTTGACATTCCCGGTGTCCATATTTTAAGTCTCAAGGAAGGATTCAGTTGGTCTGGCTTTGGTCATGTGTCCGTGCTTGAACCAATTGCTGTGCTCAAGGAGATGGGGTCTTTATAGGTCTCTGAGAACGGAGGAGATGGAATACTCTGACTGGTAATACTTCTCCCGTAGAATGCCATATTCCCCTGTGGGAAGAGGGGTGTCCTTCCCAGGAGAAGGAGGGAAGGGAAGGCAGACCCAGCAGAGCTATTCCTAATTTCTTGGGATTGATGTCGCTAGAGTTAGCCCTGCCTGGTCATTCTCTCTGAGTGCCTCTGTCACCCTGACCTGGGGGAAGAGAAATGAATCAGGCAAGTGCACTGGGGTGATCCTATTCACTTCAGAACGGCTCTCAAATGTTATCAAGCCTAAAGGAGAATCACAGTGAAGTGGCTGTACTACCTTGGACAAGCCCTGTCCCTCATTGGGCCTCAGTTTCCTCTCCTAAGTAATGGGAATAGTGACCACCCCTGGAAGCAAGGCAGTGAAGTTAAATAGGATCCAGGCTCGAGCCCTGGGCAGGCCCAGTTGGACAGCTAAACCTCAGGCCACACAAGAGAGCTGGAGGTGTGGCTCGGGGGGTGGGTGAGTGGGAACCGTCACAGAAGTTCATGAACTCATTCATCACGTTTGTGCTATTTGTGGATGTGCCAGGCACCGTTCCAGGCACTGCTCTATCGGGGGGTCAAAGATCTCTTCCCAAAGGCACTTGCATTCTCGGAGAGGGAGGCACGGACTACAACAGGCACCACGTAAGCGAAGTGTGTGATGCATAGAAGATCACAAGGACGATGCAGAAAAGATTAAGGAGAGTAAGATGAGCAGGACAGTCATGAAGGGGAGTGGAGGACGGTTACAAACAGGGTGGTCTGGGCGGGGTCTCACTGAGAAGGTGACATTTGAGCAACGGCTCAAAGGAGGTGAGTGACTGAATCATGGGAGCAGCTGAAAAAGCCGGAGGAGAGTGGGGATTTGGACGGGGCCCTGTGAGCATCCCGGACCAGATCCAAAGGGCCTATGTGCATGTGTATGAGCTCTCGAAGCCTCGGCCTTGGAAGGGTGCCTAGGACGTGTTGTGCCCATCCTCCCCCCCAACCCATGCAGGAGGCTGAGGATGGGGAGAGCCAGGTAGTGGCTGCGATGACAGCTCACTGGCCCGGGCTCACCAGCTGGTCGCCTCCCGAGCAGGAGTCCAAGTCATCCCACCGTACTGGGGCTGAGCCACTTTGTCCCCACATGTACCTCTATCTCCAGCACTGCCTGAAGGTGGCTGTGGTCTCCGCTGCGGGCTAGAGCCACGCCAGGGGGTGGGGGGTGGGGGATGGGGGATGGGCAAGCACAGGACTGTATGGCAGGCACAGCCCACCATCAAGAGGTATCTCCCACCTCCCCACCCAAAACTAATATCGGCTTTAGATGATCTTACCACAATTTTAAAATCACAGGGGACCCCACTCCAATAAACTAACATTTCCACTGTGGCTTCATTGGCATTTGCTGAGAATGGCCACGGATCCTACAGTGGCTTCTTGCTCCAGATAATTCAGCCCAGGTGGCGCCTTCGCCCAAAGCAGGCCCCAGCCAGTGCTTTTGTCTTTGGGGTCCTGAAGGTCCCACCCACCCTGCTCCACCGCAGCACAAGGGGCCGCGGAAGCCGCTAGGTAAAGTAATGAAGGCTTAGAAGAGTCTGTGGAGAAGAGATTCCAAAGCCAGAGAAAAATAGATTCATTTGCATTCATTTCCATTTAATTAAACAAACATTTACTGATTATCTCCCACAGGTCAGGTCCTGTGTTTTGCCACGAGTGGCAGTGAATAAGACAAGGTCCTTGCTTGTGGTAGATTGCAAAGGTGACCACAGATTCTTCGCATCTCTGCAGGCCTACATCTTTGCAAGGTCACTTTGCAGCCCTTCCAATCCAGGAATGGCGTGTCTACCCCTTGAGTCTGGATTGCCCCTGTGATCTGCTTTGGCCAACGAAACATGAGTACATGGGACTTGAAAGCACTTAGCTCCATAAAGCATGCAGACATTGAGGCCAGCTGACTTTCTGCTCTTGGGAACCCCGCTTCCACACCATACGAAGCAGCTCAGGCTGGGCTCCTGGACGGTGATCATGTCACTTCATTACTCCATCCAGCAGCCCGCCGACTACAGACCACTGACACCAGCAGGGGAACCACTCACAGGAGCCCCGACCGACTGCTGACTCGCAGAATCGTGAGATAGGTAAATGGTGGTTGTGAGAGACACTAAGCGCCAAATGGGCTCTCCGTCTCAGAAGCCAGGTCAACCAGCTAGCCAGAGGAGCTAGCCTGGCATAGGGCAACAGGGAGTCATGAAGATGACGGCCAACTGTCCTTCCCTAAAGGAAATCATCTCTACCGACTCCCTCTAGTTGCTGCCACTCAGGAGTGCGCACCCACTGTTGCCAGACGGTTCTAAAGAGAAGCCAAAAATAAGGATATTTATGCAAGATCTCATAATATTTACATGTTGACCATGTCATCATCTTCAACACCATTTAAGTTAAGAATCTGCAATCCTAATCCAGCCAGCAGACATCAGCTTCTAGTTTGATGGAAGGAAGGGAATACAGTTGACCCTTGAACAACACAGGTTTGAACTGTATGGATCTACTTAGGTGCAAATTTTTTTCATAAATACAGTACTGCACTGTAAATGTATGCTTACGATTTTCTTAGTAACACTTTAGCTAATATTATTGTAAGAATGCAGCAGGTAGTACATATAACATACAAAATATGTGCTAATCTATGTTGATATTATTGGTAAGACTTTTAGTCACTAGCAGGTTATTAGTGGTATCAAGTTTGGGGGGAATAAACAGTTAGATGCAGATTTTTTTTACCAGGTAGGGGGTCAGCACCCCTGGCGCCTGTGTTGGTCGAGGGTCAACTGTACTTTAAACAAAAGAACAATACTAGTTGTGATAATGATAGTAATTTTTAAAGGATAGGGACAGAGGCTACAGAGGCCCAGGAGAGATGCCTCACGCAGCAGGAGGGGTCAGAGAGGGCTCCTTACAGCAGGTGACACCGGGGGTGGGTCTTGAAGATGGAAGACAGCTCAGCCAGGTCCCCAGGTGGGAAAGATATTCCCCACAGAGGGCACAGGCTTCATCAGGGCCAGCATGGCAGTGTGAGAGCTGGGGAGACGGTGTCCGGATGCAGCAGTCAGAGTGGCCAGAGTGAGGCCAGGGTGGTGGACGGCTTCCAAGTTTGGCCTTTATCATCTAAGGAGGCGACAACGCAGCGAGGCCTTTCAGAGAGCAACCGGGGCAATCGGGCTCCTCAACCCGAACCCCAGCTTGGTCATTTCTTCCTTTGGCAAACCTTGGCAAGTCTCTTACCTCTGAATAACGACAGAACCTGGCAGCGGCTAATTAAAGCACAGATAGTGTTTATCCATGAAGAGCCATCGAAGGGCACTGGTTGTTTCATGCTTTCTTTGTGAAAGTTTCCTTTTTTCCTTTTTGTTTTAAGCAAACATGCTCATTGAAGAAAATAACTAAATAAAATACAGAAAATCGAAAGAAGAACATTTTTAAATGACCCACAGTCCCACCACTGAGAAACAGCCATGAGGGACACCCCCAGACAGACGTCCTGCTGGTCTCCCCATCCTGTGCAAGTATGGTTTGCTTGCCTGTGGTTTGTTTCCGCAAATTTGAAATCAGACCCAATATACAATTTTGTATTTTTTTCTCCTAATGTCATACCATAAGAATTTTCCCATGTCATTAAAAATTCTTCAAAAACATAATTTTTATAGACTATTATGGAAATACTATGCCTGTGTGGGATGTCTTCATCAGGCGCTGGGGAGAATAATGCCAGCCCTGGTGGTTATTTATATTTATTGAACAGTTACTATGTTGCAGGAGTTTCTATGTATTAACTTCTTTTTTTCTCACATCCTCGGAGGTAGGGGTCACAGCGCTGCTCCAGGTGGGCTCTTCTCTGCTCTTCTCCCTACCCCAGGCCTCAGCAGACTGATGGGTATGAGCGCCTGCACCTGCTGCTCCGCCCTCCACCATCTGGCTGGGTCCTGCCAATGGGAGGCATGGCAGGAGATCAGTTTTTATTCCCTGGGGTCCCTTCCTGCTGGGGCTGGGGCAGGTTGGCTGCCTCCTACTCCGCAGAGCTGCAGTCTCCGTCAGAAGCCCTCTCCCCACAGCGGGCTCTCCAGCTCTGGCTATCCAAGCCCTCCCCTTGGCCCTGCAGCTCCCTGCAGTTGCTAGTCCTGCTCCCAAGGCCTGCCTACCTGGTCAGAAAAGTCCTTTTGTTCACCTCTCATCAAATTGCTTCAATTATGTCATCTGTTTCCTGCTGGTGCAACATGTACATGGATAAAAATTCGTGTGCACTGGGGCACCTGCATGGCTCATTCTAAAGCATCTGCCTTCAGCTCAGGTCACAATCCCAGGTTCCCTGGGATCGAGCCCCGCGTGGGTCTACCTGCATAGTGAGGAGTCTGCTTCTCCCTCTGCCCCTTCCCTCTTCCCACTCATTCTCTCTCTTTCTCTCTCAAATAAATAAAATCTTCAAAAAAAAATTCATGTGCACTGATAATGGGCAAACTCCAAAAGTTATACAATGAAAACTGGGTTCACTGCGCAAAGGTGACCACCTTCAGATGTTTACTTTTTGTCTTTAAAAAATAATAAGAATAGCTCATACAGTGTTTTAAAGATGAAGAAAATGAGGACACCTGGGTGGCTCAGTCAGTTAAGCATCTAACTCTAGGTTTCAGCTCAGGTCATGATCTCAGGGTCCTGGGAGCCAGCCTGCTTGGGATTCTCTGTTTCCCTCTTCCTCTCCCTACTGCGCTCGCACTCTCTCTCTCTCTCTCTCTCTCTCAAATAAATAAGTAAATTTTTTTAAAAAGTAGATGAAAAAACTGAAGCACAGAGAGGTTAAATGACTCACACAAGGTCACACAGCTCAAAGTGGCAGAGCTGGGAACTGAACTCAACTAATCTGGCTACTGAATTTATGCTTTTAGACACTGCAAATACTGCCTCTCCCGGAAGGCCCCGTTAATATGTATATCTTTATCTTTGTCTCAAACTTTCTGTTGATCTTACACAAATTGAAGCATGTTATATGTCCTAATCGTTGCTATTCACTTAGTAATATAGCTTACAGATCTTCCCTTACACCTTTTTTCCCCACTTAATATACCTTGATATGCTTTCCTTATGCACAACTAAGCTCTACCTCATTCTTTAGTCTTCTCCTGATTTGCATTTCAATTGGTTTCAGTTTTTCTGCTATTACAGACAAGGCCACAATAAATAACCTTGTGCAGATATCTACGTGTATCAGTGTGGGCATATCTAGAGGTTAGATTCCTAGAAGTACGATTTCTAGGTCAAAAGGTATGTGCATTTGTAAAATCGGCACAAAAATTTTTCAATTCTACTTTTGCAAACTTATTTTTGAAATGGTATTTTTTTAAAGATTTATTTATTTATTTATTCATGATAGACATAGAGAGAGAGAGAGGCAGAGACACAGGCAGAGGGAGAAGCAGGCTCCTTGCAGGAAGCCCAATGTGGGACTCGATCTCAGGACCCCAGGATCACACCATGGGCCAAAGGCAGACGCTAAACCACCGAACCACCCAGGGATCCCTGAAACGGTATTCTTTTTTTTTTTTTTTTTTGAAACGGTATTCTTAAACCTATTTTACTTGGTCGTGTTTTACCAAATTTTCTACTTTTTAAATTTTTGTAATTAAAAATAGTATCATATTTTAATCTTCATTGTTTTCATGATGAGAGGAGTTAACATCTCTTCAATTAAAAACTTTAATTTATTGAGCCTTACCATGCCATAATTTATTTAGCCCATCCTTCAAAATTCACTATTAAAAATAACAGTGTGAGGACCATCTTTGCACATAAGGCTTTGTCTGTATCTCTTAGTTATTTCCTGGGAAATAGTTCTTAAAGTAAAATTACCGAGTCAGAGGGCGTGGGCTTTTTTAGACTCTTGCTGTATACTGCAAATTATCACCAAAAGAATGACAATGCCCTCCCACCGATGACATTTGAGGGAGGTCCCCCAGCCCAGTCTCCTAGCACTTTTATAATTTTTAAACGAGTGCCTATGAATAAGGAAAGTGGGATTTCCATATCACTTCCATTTCCTTGATTTCTAATAAACCAGATTAAAGATTTTTTTCAAAATCCCAGCCATTTACACTTCTGTTCTGTGATTTCTGTCTTTTATCCATGTTTCTACTCTTAATGTTTCTCTTATGACAGGTAAACACCAAATGTTTTTAGGTAGGTCAAATCAGCTTATCACTTATTAAATCCCTACCATGTAGACAGTGTGAAGTATTTGAGAGCCATAAATGAGATGCAATAATTATTCTTACAGATCTTGTGATTTCGCCGGGCAGACAAGCCCATACACAGAGAAAGCAATTAGAGAGCAAACCAGACAGTCTGTAATCAAGTGCTAAATGGGCAGCTCAGATGCTACGTGCCGTGAGAGCTCAAAGAGGAGAGAGAAGAGCCGCGCTGGTGTGGTCAGGGAAAGCTTCTTGGAGGAGGAGCCCTGCACAGGAGGAGCTCTATGTTTAAAATGTGACTATTAACATAGTGACACACATGTCTCTCCTCCGGCGGGAAGGATGACACTCAATGGCTCTCCTGACGCTTCCGTGGGAAATCAGTCTTAAACGGATAACCTAGTTGACTGCTACTACGGCTCAACCAGGCCAGCGGTGGTTGGCCAGTCTCATTGTTGTCATGGTAACAACAGCGACAACAATTGACATTTATTGGGCTCTGACCATGTGCCAGACACCCTGTGCTAAGTGCTTTCTATTTATAATCTCATTTAAGTTCCTGGTGAGCCTATGAAGTAGGTACTATTGTTACCTCTTTTACAGATGTGGAAAGTGGGGTTAAGTAAGTCACTCAAGGCATCAGTGCGAGTGTTGATGAGCTTGGTCTCTGACCTCTGTTTGGCAGCCTCCAGAAGTATCCACTATGTCCAGGCCTGCTGCAACAGCTAGGGCCCACCCAGCCGTTCCCCCCTGCCCCCAGAGGGCAGAGCTGGCATTTCCTATGGCATGATTGACAGAAAGGCCCTGGGGAACAGATCAGAGGCCTAAAAGTTCAGCGAAGACTCGTTGAGTATGTGCTGGGTACGGTCCCCGCCATACAGGGAATGGCCCGGAAGCAGAGCAGGGCAAGGCTGTGATGGAGATGCTGGCTGGAGCACGAGGGGTACGGACAGCAGAGGGGATCCTCACCCCCAAGATGGTAGCTGAGTCTGTCCTGAGAAATAGAGGGGTCCCCAGGGAAAAGGAGGGGTGGAGTGGCATTCCAAGAAAAAAAAAAAAACAGCTGAGGTCAGTGCCAAGGTAGAATGCAGTGTGGCCGTGAGGGCAGGGTGGCCATGGTCACAGTGTGGCCCTCATCACAGTACTGACCACACCATGGGGGCTGTTCCCTAATGAGCTGCACATGGCCCCAGGGCAGCCACTACATGCAACCCTCTGGTCCCCATGCGACCACTACATGAGCCCCACCACAACAGGACGCCTGGCCCATATCAGGTGGGCAATACACGTCTGTGAATGAAGGAGCTGATGGCCAGACGTGTCCATCACGGAGGACGAGGCACTCGGGATTTCACCAGGTGAGGCCACTCCCCAGGGCAGGGCCGGCCGTGCAGCCAGGCTGTGCACCCACTGAGGACAGGGGCCAGCTTCCTTCTCCTTCCTGGTCTCCGAAACCAAGTTGCTGAGCACAAGCCTGTGAGCAATGGAATAATCATCACTACTATTCCTGTGGCAAACGCATAACGATCAGGTGGAAGACACGACTCCAAGTGCTGTCTGTGCAAAACTCTTTCACTGAACCCTCCAAAAAATCCCACCTTATACCCACCTTACAGATTGGAAAACTGAGGCACGGGAAGGTTAAGTCACTTGCCCAAGATCACTTGAGAGACACTACAGAACAGAACTTGAGAGCAAAAGCATGGGAATCGGAGCAGACCCGGGTTCAAATCCTAGCTGTGTCACTTAGCCCCCGGGGGATGGTTACTCATACTCCGCAGCCTCCAGTTTTCCCCTTTGTGAAAGGGTAAGAGTAACTACTTCACCCTTCGGTGGTGAGGAGCCAATGATACAAATGGAAAGCACCTAGCTGGGAGCTTGGCCCAGGGCAGGGACTCAGGAACCAGCAGCCATCATTTTTGCCCTGAAGCCCAGAAAGCTCTTGTTCTAGTGAAGACAGGCCACGTGTGGCCCCCACGGTCCCCCTGGTCCCCTTCCCCTCAGACACCACCTCTTCTTCCACACACGAGCCACTTGCAGGAAGACGTGTGAGTCAGACCCCCAGTCCACTCGGGCCTGCTGTTCCCCAGTCAGCAAACTTCTTCCATACAGAGCAATCTTTTCCACTGCTCCCAGCTGCCAGCAGAGGCCGGCATTAGAGAGCGTCTTGGCTCCCATTGGAAGAAAAACAAACTTTGCAGAAAAATAAACACTTTTTAAAAAAAGTCCTGTGGTTTTGCATTCAAGACCTAATAGTTTTTCCTTTCTCCCCCCCCCCCCCCCCAGATACCACAAATCTTCTGCTGGAGGGAGAATAAAGAAAAAGTGACTAAGAAGAGACTTCTAGATTGTTCTTTCATGCTCATGCACCCCAAGATGGCCGCATTCAAGGATGAAGGTCCAGGGTCTATGCAGCTGCGGGGACTTCTCCAGGCGGCGGCCCCTCTCTCCGAGCTGTCCCTTCTCCTTACTTCCAGGCTCTGGAAGGGTGAGCCTGAACGACTTTTCCCACCCACTCGGGTCGCTCCGTTGCTGTAATGGGCAGATACAGGCCCAAATATCAGGGGGGCCCACACGGAGGCTCTCGTGTGATAAGCCTGTGACATTTTAACTCCCAAATACAGTTAGTTGCCTCCCGAAGTGAGGCTGGCTGGCCAGAGGCCATTCTAAAATAGGAAACTGTTTCTTAGAGAAACACAAAACCCTTGCCTTTGAGAACAGCCTCCAACCCCCAGCAGGGCAGGGACGGGAGGGCCGGAGAGGCCCGAGCAGTGATCGAATGCCCTGGGCCAGCCGTGCCCTCATCCCGAGGCCCATCCGAGTCTCTGGCCGTGCCAGCCCACTCCAGGCAGCGAGGGAGGCTGGTGGGTGCGGCGACTGAGAGACCTAACAGGTAAAGCACCTTCTATAGGAACCGGCACGCGGTAGGTGCTCTATTCATTTCCGTGCCCTGAGATCCGGAGCCCCTGACCCTGCCCGGGCTCTGGAAGGTCTGGAAACAGCCTGAGAGGTAGGCGGTATTTGGTACGCACACTCTCGCTGGTGAGGGTGTTCACTGAGATCTCCAACGCGTCAAAGACCCCAAGAGGCTACCAATCACTGGCTTTTTGATTCAACTTTTCAACTGGGAATTGAACTCTCTGGGGGCAAGGACCTGTCTCATTCATCTTGGTATCATAGCGCAGGAAAGGCCCAGCGTGTCGGATGTTCATGAATAAATGAGTGGCAACTGGCTTATTCCTTCAAAGAATTCGAAGCCCATTGAGCACTGGGTGTTATTCTATATGTTGGCAAATTGAACACCAATAAAAAATAAATTTATAAAAAAAAAAAAGAATTCAAAGCCCAGTGGAGGGGATATAGAAGTAAGCAGAATCCAAGGCAGAGGTGATAAAGGACGAAAGGAACGGGATAATGAAGGGTGGCAGAGCTTTGTGCAGACGTGCTTTCTCCGCAGGGCCAGGGAGCTGGGCTGGACCACGGGGTGGGGTGAGGGGCGCAGACGGGCAGCAGATAGAACGTGGAGAGGGCTGGGAGGGCATGTCAGGAAACATGGTGAAAGAAAGAATCACAAACTTTATACACATGGACATTTTTTAAACTGTGGTTTTGCATTCAGGGCCTAATGGTTTTTCCTTTTCTTTTCCCATACAAGCTGTCCAGTTTGGCAAGAGGGGAGGATCCATTTGAGGCAGGGATGGGAAAGAGGTTTGGAAAGAGAGGTTGGGTCACATCCTGGGGGGGTCCCCAAATGCCCATCTGCAGTCCTGGGGCAGTAGAGCGGTTCAGCTCGGGGACGAGACGGAGAAGGCCCAGCCACCCCATCCTGGCGGGGAGCTGCCGCGGGGCTCCAGGGGCGGGAGGCTAAGGGACAGCACATGGAGGAAGGGGATAGGCATGAGGGCGGGAAAGGGAACCAGACGGCTGGCAAGGGATTCGCTGGCATGCAGGGCGGCGAGGAGGAGGCTGTCCTGCGAGAATCCGTGGACTTTGCCGGCCTGAGTTACTGTCATGTATTAGATTCAAACGAGAGTGAATTTTAAAAGATCAAATTAAACTCAGTTATCAGAATATATAAAGGGGGGGGGAAGACTAGCAAGACGGAAATAATCACACAGAACAGGCACAAAGTGAGGCTTTGAGCGCAGTCTCGTCAGTGTCCAGGGCCCAGGTCCCCGAGGCCCGAGCATCCTCACCCTATGGCCGCAAGGCCTTTGTTCCTGAAGGTGCTGCTTGGAACTCCTGCCGGGGCCCCCTTGGTAGCTCCCCTCAGGAAGCAGCTCCCCTTGCAGGGGACTTCCCTGAAGGCCTGCAGCCAACGGCCTGCCTCGAGACGGCGAGGCCCGAACCTTCCAGTTCCCTTCCCTCCTCGCCCGTCGGTGCCCACAGGTGCTGCGCTCCGGCCTTCACACGTGCTACTTCACTGAGGGCTCCCGGGAGGTACCCCTAGCGCCCCGACTTGCGGGTGGTGACCCCGAAGCACAGGCCTCGGTCGCTGCCCAAGGGAGCCCAGACAGAAACCTTGGACGTGCAACCTGGAGTGCACGCTCCCAAGCCCCCTCCTGCATGCCTGGCGCTTGAGGTCTGGCTCTTTCCTTCCCACGTGCGCCACTGCATGGGGCGGGGGGGGGACTCCCCACAAGACTTCCACAAGGAAAGGGTCCAGGGTGTTCTTTCCGTGCCTGCCGTGGTCCCCTGGGGGATGGTTGGCTGGGAGGGCAAGTAGGCGGCAGCTGGGGGTCGTCTCTCCGCTCTCCACAGCCCCCCTGGAGGGACCAGGCCCAGTCTCCGCCTCTACGTACCAGCCTGGAGAATGGGCTTCTAGAGTGGTCATCAACACCAAGAACACACATTAAACAAGTCTCGAAGAGAGCACCAGTGATTTGCCTACTTGAGGCAAGGAAGAGCTTCCCAACAAAGAAGCCACAGGTCTTTCAGGGGCTACAAAGGGAACTTGATTTTTTTTTTTTTTTAGATTTATTCATTTATTTGAGAGAGAGAGCGAGCACACAGAGGGAGAGGGAGAGAAGCAGACTCCCCACTGAGCAGGGAGCCCGACGCAGGGCTCTATCCCAGGACCCTGAGATCACAACCTGAGCCAAAGGCAGACGCTTAACCCACGGAGCCACCCAGCGCCCCAGGGAACTTGATCTGTAACTCGAGAGAGAAGACCTAGAGCCACGGGGACGCGGGTTTGGGGGCAGTGAAACTGGCCGCTTCCTAGCCAGACGCCTGCAGAAGAGTCTATCCGCCAAGCTGCGGCTGGCCCGTCGGGACCGGACGACAGTCCTCACTCTGTGTCCACGACTTCGATCCTTGTTTGCATTCCTCCAGGTTCTGCATCAGCTGAACTCCTACCAATACCTCAAAACCCCGTGGAAATGCCCTCCCCGCAGCCCCCAGGAGGAATTGGTCTCTCTTCCGCTTGGCACATGGAGCACCCCTTTATCTGTCTCCCTGGGGCTTTCAGGGTTTGCTGCCTTGTATTTCCTATATTCGTGTAATCGCTTAAGAAAGTGTTAATCCCTTTGACATAATCTCCTGAGCACCTACTACAAGCCGAGGGTTGGGCTAGAATGCTGGGAGGGGCATAAATAAGCGATGGTTATGGGCTGAATCGAGTCCCCCAGAAAAGACAAGCCCCAGCGCCTCAGAACATGACCTTATTTGGAAACAGAGTGATTGCCGATGAAATTAGTTAAGATGAGGTCACGGAGGAGTAGGGTGGGCCCCTAATCTGATGTGACTGGTGGCCTTACAAGAAGAGGAGGAGGAGAAACCCAGAGACGCAGACCTGCAGGAAGAACCCCCATAGAACAACACAGACGGGGACTGGAGATCGGCTGCTCTGGGCCAGGAAGGCCTGGGATGCCCAGAAGCCCAAGAGGCGAAGAAAGGCTTGGTCCTAGGAGCCTCCGAGAGAGCGCAGCCCTGCCAACACTCTGGTTTCAGACTTCCCAGCCCCTAGAGCTGTGATAGAATAAGTCTCTGCTGTTTCAAGCCACCCAGTCTGTGGTACTTTGTTATGGCTTCCCCAAGAAACTAGGACAGAAACGTTCTCCACTTGCAAGGAACCATACACAGACAGACGGTTATAAAAGAGCACAGCAATGCTGTAATGAGAAGTCTTCTGTGCCGACGTAGGGAACATGGCCCGTCACTTAGCCTTGGAAGAGGATCGGGATAGGCTTCCCAGAGCAGGCACATCAGAGCTGGGCTTTGAAGGGTGAGTAGGAGTTCTCTGGGAGAAAGAGCACCTGAGACAGGAAGAGCAGAGCCGCGCGTGGCCCCTCTCAGCCGCTCCGACTGGGAGGCCTCAGCACAAGGCTCTGCCTTTGGCCGATGCTTAGCATCTCTCTCGTGGACTTGCACAAACAGTGTACTCTCCAGACAAGAAGAGAGGAACAGAAGACACAGTGTGGGTGGCTGCCACCTAGAGACAGGAAAAACTGAAATAGTCAGACTCCCTAAATAGAGAGCAGATGGAGGGCAGCGGCAGGGGCCAGAGAAATGAGGCAACCCAAGTAGGGCTGACTTTAAAAAAAGTAAGAGAGAGAGAGAGAGAGAGAGAGAGAGAAGCGTTATTCTCCAGGGCTCCAGCTCAGCTGGGAAGGAAAGCAATTTATGGCCAAAGGAAGTAAGCTGACAGTAAACAAAAATACAGTGACCCCTGAGTTCCCACTGGACGGAAGATAGATGGTGCCGTCGTAAAAATGAGATTAATTTTAATAAGGGCTTTCACCAAGCAGCAGACCCTGGCGGCCAGAGGCCTGTCAGAGGGCCGATGACAGGCAGCATCGCTGATGGATGAGGCTGACCCCAGCGAGCTGAAGATGTGGGGAACAATCGGAAGCTGGGGACTGGCCCCCCGCTGGGGACTGGGCAGCTGCTGCTTGTGCAGATTCTTTGTCATGACGGTTGGTGTCCTGGAGCCAGATGCCCGCAGTCTGAATCTCTGAACTGTGGCTCATCCCTTGCTGAAACAACAATCCCCTGTTCCCTCAGCTTGATGTGGGACTGTGCTTGCATACCTCCAATAATGAGAAGCTCACCACCTAGAAAGGCAATGGGACAGCACTCCGGATGGGGTCAGTCAGGAGATGTCCTGTGCCTGTTTTTGTCACAGGACAATCTTAAAAGACTGTGATCGTTCTTGTGTCAAATCAGCAGAGTTCAATTTAATAAACACTATCTGAGGCCTCATTGTGCGGCGAGAGAATGAGATGAGAGATGTTAGGGACTGGTTCCTGCCTCCAAGAACTTGCGTAAGGGAAAACAGACTGTGTCCTGACCCTGACCACAAAGGGGGCCCTGACCCTGGCTGTTGACTGAACCCTCGTCCTCTCATAGACTCAGCCATAATCTTGAATAGGAAAGCAAGCCCTGAATCTAGTCATACATTAAGCCCTAGGCCCGACTCAGACTGGGCTTACGTGCTGAATCCTAATCCTTTTAGAGCATGAGTCCCAATCCTGGTTACAACCGGGCCCTAACTCTGACCCCTGGCCTCAAACACAAATGTTACTATTATGGAACGAGGGAGATGGCAAATGAGGATGTACAAATGGGCCAACAACATCCAAATCCTTGATACTTAGGCAGGCATATTTCAGACATAGAACCACATGAGGTGCAGCCTCTGCCTTTGGAAGCATGCGTAGACACTCCCCCCCGCAAGCCCATGCCCGTCAGGCCCCAGTACTCCATCACCACGGCGCTGTATGTGCTCACCCACCCCACTGGCCTCTGCTCTCCCCAAGGATACAGATGGTGTTGATTTGCTTGTGGCCAGGCTGCTGCAAACGAGCCTTCCCTTAGACCTCACTCCCGAATACCTACTGTGTGCTGGGTCCTGGCCTGGTCACGAACCCAGGAACCAATGGCATGGCCTGGCACAGACACCAGCAAAGACCCTGTTAGATCTCTAATTATTTACTTAATCAACAAACCAACGAGAGGGATCACCTTGCAGAGAAACGGTGCCCCATGGGGCTAATGAGCTGAACACCTGCCAACCACATTAAACCGGCCCTCATGATTTTCCAGCACTCAAACCCCCTGGCATCAGACAGCCCAATTTCTTGTCAGCCATTTCCCCGATTATGTATCAATAGATGTCACACAATCAAGTCCTGGCTCCCAAGAGAGTGTTTGAAAAGTCAAAGATGTTTGTCTAATGCAAACCGATGTCATGTCAGGAATTAGTTTGACTAATAGGCCTTTAATTAGATCCTTGTGAGGTCTGGGTCCCAAGCAGAGGCTTCCCAAAGTTTTCGTTTAGAAGATAAACTATCCCTTCCCCCAGATTGCCACCATAAATCTCCTTTCCAACATGCACTCAGAATGGCACAGCAAGGCATAGACTTGCTTCTCCTGCCAACTGGAGGAGTCTTATGCCCAACCACCCAACGGATGAGTGCCCAGGAGCTTCTTGCAGGCCGGGGCCCCCACCAGAGGAGCTGGGGGAGATGCCTGGCCCATGCCATCTGCTCTGGAGGGGGACCAGAGTTTCTCACCAGGAACAGGGAGGCATTTTCCCAAGCAGCAACAGGAAATGTTCATTTTGTCAACCTGAATAACCCTTGCAAGGCCAATTCCAGAGCACAGCAGACTGGAGGCTACAATTTGATCATCGTCCAGGGCATCTCTCAGGGGAAGGAGCATGGAAATCAAGAGAAACCTGCAGAATGAAGTCATCATGCCACCCAGGCAGGCAGCAGACGGGAGGTGGTTTCACACAAAATAATGTCTGTAGCCCACCAGGCCCTGAGCAGGTGCTTCATACACGATAATGTTGTCATTCGTCCTGATTCATTCCTCTGCCTTGAACTTACTCAAGAAATTCTCTGAGCACCCTAGGTCAGCTCCACTGTGAGTGCTCCCCAGGGTCTGGGGCCTGCCAGCCCCACACTAGTTACCAGTTTGAGTTTACAGAAATTGAAAGAAAGCAATTACAAGTAGTTGGCATTGGTGTGGCAACTTTGACTATATTTCACAAAAGTATCTGTGATCAGTGAAAGAATGAAAATAAAAAATAGTGCTTCACCACAAATAGAGTTTGAGAAGAAGCAGCTTGGAAGCTTCTGAGGCGGGTCCTATTATTACCATTTTATCCGTGAGAAGCTGAGGCTCGAACATGCCCAAGACCACCCATCCAAGTGGTCCAGCTGGTCTTCCAACCCAGGTCCTACTCACTCTGAAAGTCAGTTCCTTACAGTCATTCTACTCCAGGGGCAAAGAGAAGCACATATCTGACCTCCGTGTGCTGCTAATAAAAATCCACAATGATCGGAGACAAAATCATGGGCATCTTGTCTCACCTCTGCAGTCAGCTCACACCCCTGCAATTTCCTCTTTGGGGCCTTAGTTTCTCCACATGGACAATGAAGGAGGTAGCCCTGAATTATAGGGAAGGCCCCTTCCTGCTCTGACATCCTAAAAGTGATCATAGACTCCTTCAACAGAAAGGGACCTCTGGAGTCACGTGGCCAACCTCCCTTCCAAAGCAAGCTGGGATTCCTGCAGCCCCTCGCACACTCTCGGCGTGTGGCCGTGATTAAATAGCTCCGATTTTCAGGCTAGCATCTTCCTTCCAAGGGCTTCTCCATGAATGTTGGACAGAGTCTCTTTGTGGTCCTCAGGACACTGACCCCATCACTCTTGTCCTGGGGATTGCCTCCCAGACAGGCCTGTCCTCAGTCACAGATGCTTAGCCTCAAGCCAAACCAGATGCCCCTCGTACCTCAAGAAGAAACCCCACCTGCCCAGGGCATAGCTCACCTCTGGTGCAGGAGAAGGAGGGGACCACCCAGAAGCCACTTGTGCTTTTTCCTTGGAGAAAGCAACGAAACTCCCTTTTGCCCTCAAACACCCTTGAGGGACCAGAGACCCGGAAGGCTCCCATCCCCTTTCACGAGGGGTGGAAGGGACGCAGGGAGAACCTAACAGCTCTCCCAGGGCCTGTGCTGGCAGGAGATGCATTTGCTCTGTGTCCCTCCTGAGACACGGGCTGCATGGGACAGTGCGGGTGCCACTGGAGCTGCAAAGGCTAAGTCCCGCCACAGCCTGGCAAGTCCCCAGCCCCGCGCCACCAAAAGCTGACCCCAAAGACTCTGTCCTACCGCCCACCTCTAAGTAGAGGAAATGAGCTGCGAAGAAACTGGCCCAGCTCTGTGGCGTGCCACCCTCCCCGCGTCCTACCTCCAAATAGTGACTCTGCCAAGCTGTGTCTGCCACAGCTGATTAGAGAGAGGGAAGCTCAGTCTCTGTCTGTGCTGGGTCAAGCGATTAATTACAAACTCAGGGAGTCCTAGAAATCGCGACATACACCAAATTTCAGAGTAAGGGAATCACATAGCAAACATTTCTTGAGCATGTATTGGGGGGGCAGGGGGGGCCCTGGAGACTTGTAAGTGCGGGGCAGTCTGGAGTCGGAATCCTACAAACGTGGCATCATGGACTTGTAAGATAAAGGAAATCCTGCACGACAGCCCCGTGTGAGGGATCCACAGAAGCACCAGGAGTTGTCGGAGGCTCCCATACTCCATGCTCTGGTGCAAGCAGGCTAGCCCAGCCCTGCGGCGGCAGCCGGGTTCAGAGGAGCACTGTTCCCATCACAGCGCAGGTGCAGGTGACCACCAGCAGGTGCCGAGGAGAGGAAATTGGCCTGAAGGCTGAGAACGGGGGCAAACGGCCGGAGCTCTGGCGAGGCCCGTGGGTGCCTCCGAAATACAGGTGGCAGAAGGACTGCTGATAGGACAAGGAGAGGCCACAGCAGGAAGCAGACCTTCTGGACGCGCCCCACTTCCTACTCATGGAGGAGTTCCTGGCTATGGGTGAACCTGAGGCAGGTGGCCCACTGCTGGGCAGCTCTGATGGCAAGAGTTGGCTTGGACGGAGCTGGAATCGACCTCCCCACCCTGCCCTCGGCAGACACCTCACTGATGGAAGAGGATTCCTGACTCTTGTCCCACACTGGCCAGGCCACTCTTGACAGGGACAAGCGTGCAGCAAAGGCAGGAGACCAGAGGTGTAGGGCATGTTCATAGGAGGTAGACACTTCAGGTGTCAAGGACAGGGAGGGGCCCTGAGAGAGAGAGACAGAGAGAGAGAGAGAGGATGATGATGATGGCGATGCTAGAATGTGATGTGCTGTTAGGATCATGTGATAGAGGTCCTAGGGGGTCGGGGCTGGACCCTGCACATGTCTGCTGCATCTCTCCATAGCGTGGCCCGCGGCACAGCCAGAGGCCGAGGGTCGCTGATCACATGGTCCCCAACAGGGTGCTGGTAGGGACCTCTCATTCTCCCTGCGGTAGATCCGTAGGATGCCCTTTCTCTGCCCCTGGGTGGCTCAGAGAGGCCCTGGAGGAGCCATGTGGTGGGCTCAAGGTGTAATGTGCAGGCTTAAGTGTCTCTAAAACAACTAGTAAAAACCCTGACCAAATCCAAACCAGATGCCCCCGGGCGTGCAGGGTTGAGAGCTGTCAGCACCTCTGCATTTTCACCTGCTCATGTGGGTTGCACCTGTAGGCGGCAAGAACTCAGGACGGCCTCAGGCTGTCCACCGAGCTCAGCGCCACCGGTCTGCCCAGCCCGGAGGCACGGAGGGGCCGCAGGGGTGAGGTAGCAGGCCTCTCTTGGGCCAGCGCCCCACTCCCGTCTTCCTCCCCTTGCTCCCACTTTCCAGTACAGGACCTCAGGATTATTAATGCCCGAGCTAGGCTCCCTAGCTGTGAGAAGTTGTGCGGGTTCGCCTCTCCTGTGTCCCTATAAGCAACATGGACACATTAATAATGACCCTCGAATTTACTGGACGGTTCACTCGGTTGGACATTTTCTAGGCATTTATTGTATGCCAAGCATTGGAATATAGTGATGAACAAAACTGACATTACCCTTGACGTCATAGAGTTTACAGCCTGGAGGTAGACAGGCAAAACAATCCTTCAGACAAGTAAAGAAAAACAATTTATGAATTGGATTAATGCCTTGAAAAGAATATGCTTTGGGGGGCGGGACAGGGGTGAAGGAGTCCTCTCTGAAGAAATAATAGTTAAGCTGAGACCTGAATGCTGAGTAGGAATAAGCCAGAGGGAGGGCTTGGGATAGAGTGCTCTGTGCAAAAGAACAGCATGTGCCAAGGCCCGGAGGCAGGGAATGCTCAACTCATTTCCTTCTTATGGGCAGAGAGAGCAGGCGACCATGAGAGTTTAGTCTGATGACAATGAAAAGCCCCCAGAGTGTCTTCAACAGGGCTTCTGCTCAATTGTCTACTTACAGCTTTAAAAGATGATCTCTGTGGGGAGCTCAGATCATGGGTGGAACCTCCTCACCACGAGCCTACAAGAATCTAAGGCCCCAGAAATTAAGGGCTTGGCCATGGCCAGGAAGTGCCGGGGACCAGGATCCATGCAGCTCCTTCCCTGGCCCGGGCTGCCTCTAAAAACTATGTTCCATGTGCCTGCCACCATCCTTGTCATCATCCGACCTTCCCAACCCATGGCGCACCAGACAGGCACCCTCCGCTCAAGAAACCCAGACCCAGAGAGGTAAGTGGGTTTACCATGAGTCGTGCAGCAAGTTAGTGACCTAAGTCCTCAGACTTAAAGCTGGGTCAGGTTGTTCCCAAGAACCTGCACACCCTCCAGAGATGCCTGCCCTACTGGAACGGACAGCCTCAAAGGGGGAGGTAAAACCTTGGGGGGCAGAAGGGAGGCTTTAGGGGCTGAAGCCACTGTGTGAGGACGGGTATGAGGCCCCGAGTGCCACACAGAGGTGCCAGACAGAAGATCTGCAAGTGATATGGAATAAAAGGGGATGGCATAGGTGGGAACACCAAGGCAGCGGCTGACCACCATGCAAACAGCAACGAGGACAACCTCGACGGCCCCGTGCTGGCCCCAGGCCCTCCCTTGGGGCCACATGCTCTGGCACATCTGGTCCTTCTGCCCCAGAACATACCAGACAAGGTTTAAAGGCAGCAGCTTTGCCCTGAGCCTGAGCAACACCCGGCACAACCAGCGACTCTCGCAGCCACCACTGTGGGGACAGAGTCCTCAGGCCCCCCACCCAGTGTGGTCAGGGCAGCTCCGAGTCACAGGGGCGGTGACCCCGTGTCTCGCTGATCCCCTCCCTGGGTGGACATCTCTGTTGGTGCAGCCGGGACTCAGCTCTGCTCCCCTGACCCCCCGAGGCTGCGGCAGCCTGGCCTGTCGTGCCCCCCTCGAGGCAGCCTGTGTCCTCCGTACACATCCACTTGGAGACTCAGCTCAGCCACCTCCTCCCCCTCATGCAAAGCTCAGAGCAGGTGTCCAGCCCTCCAGGAAGCCTCTCTCCTCTGGGCTCCCTCAGCCCCTGTCCTTCCCTTGCTTTCCCGGCTGGACTGGGAGCCTCCTGAGGGCAAGGTCTTCCTTGATCCTGTTCCCAGAGCCCAGCGCACAGTAGGTCAATAAACATCTATTGTCTTTTCTTATCCGGGAACAGAGTCCGGCAAAGGGTCTTGGGGCATGAAAAAATTAGAATTTGCATAGCGGCTGTTTCAGGCCTCCAGGGTCTACTAGAACCAAGTCCTCCTGACCTGGGTCACTGCTGTCCCCGCTCCCGCTCACACCGAGGCCCAGACCATCGTGGGCCATGCGTCCCGCCCCCACCCCCCGGGGGGCCCACAGGCTTCCCGCCTCCCTGTCCCCACTCCTTCTCTTCCTCTTGGCCCGTGGGGCCAGGTGGGTGCAGGTTAGTGTCACGTCCTTCTCCGGGTGTCTCGGGGGGCCACGTGGCCACTCTGCAGCCCACCGACGACGCAGCCAGCTAGGGATCAGAGCTTTGGAAAAAGTCAGTTTCCCGTTTCCTGCCTTCTCTCCCTCTGCAGGAATAGTCTCTCCCTCCCGAGCCTGCGGCTTATGCGCCCCGCAGGAGCCTCCTGTGGCCCCGTCGTGTTCCCTCCTTTGGGGAGCTCGGAGACTAGGTGGCCTGGGCCTCGCCCCGCGCCCCGGACCCTGGACGGCAGGGCAGGATGGAGCCTCCCCCAAGCCCGGATGAAGGTGAAATCCAACAGTCGGGAGAGGTTATTTTTGGACCTGACACAAATGCTAAATGAAGAGCCCTCAGCCTTCCAAGCCATCTTTGCTTTGTGCTCCGAGGCCCAAAACTAACATTTTCATAATAATTTTCCAGTATCAAAGTGATAGTTTTGATTCAAGACAGCTGAAGCCTGCAAAACTGTGCGGCGGCCTCTCCCGCCCTCGAGCCAAACATGTGCCTCTGTCTCTATTTTAACACCTTTGATAATCATCGAAAAATGCGCGGCCCAAGCAGTTTTCTGGGTCCATGAGCGGCGCAGCCGCCCCTGCGAGGCTCGCGGGGGGCTGTTTCCCAGTGCGCGAGCCGGGCTCCCGGACAGGGCGGCCTCGGCTCGGCGCTCCACCAGCCGGGTCTGAGCGGGGAGCTGCCTTTGCAGGGCTATTAACCAGGGGGGGAGCCCAAGAAATACAGTAACACAATCTCATGGAAAACTGATATAATCTTTTCAAAACTATAAAGATCGCTCACCCGGAGGAACATCTGCATGGAAAAAGAAAAAGGTTTTAAACACACTGGAGAAGGGTCGGGTAACTTGTAAAGGCCGGAGTGTCAGGAGACTGCTGGCTCGTCCACGGCCCGCTGTCACTCTGCGGGGGGAAGGCCATCCTCCGAGGAGCCAGCTCCCTCACCGAGAGCTCCCGCCATCTGGAATTCATTGCAGGAGGGAACACAGGCGTTTGTAAAAAGAACCTCGGCCTCACAGTAATTGTTCCTTAAATCATTGATATGGCCCAAGTTCCAGATGGAGAATCAAAGGACAGTAGGGACAGGCCGGGGGGCCTGGGGCCGGAGTCCTGCCTCATTCCCGCCCCGCCCCCTCCCTTGGAAGCCCGGACCACCTCCTCCCAGAGACAGGCTCAGGTCAGATTCTAGGCTCTTCCCCTAGAAGAGGGCTCTTCCCAGCTCTTCTGCTGCTCTGGAGAAGAAGCAGCTGGTGAATAGTTATTTGGCAAAGATTCTTGGGGTTCTTGGTGCCATTTGAGTTCAGGGGCTCCGAAGAGGCTATAAAGTCCCTGCTGGAGGCCCGACTCCCCGGGCACCCACATTCCCCAGAGGACTCCAGGGCACCATGGGTGGTGGCAGTCTGCAAAGGAGCGTCTGTCACCAGGAGATCTGATGGGAGATGGGCTCACACAGAGGCTCCAGACAGAGCCAGCGTAGGCAGGGCCCCAGTGCATGACTCAGGCTGTTCAACTGCCAGAGGGCCGAGGTGGAAGAGGTTCTTGAGGGCCCCGGCCACGGGGTCTTAGGGTAACGCATCTGAAGACCTGCACCGAGAGGCCTGAATGTTGACCTCGTCGCCGCCCTCGGACATCCTGATTTGCTGAAAGGTAATGGGCGGCCCGCAGGCCCAGGGAGACCAGAGGGGATTGGGACCCAACCAGGTCTCTGAACATCTGGGGCCTGCAGAGAGGCCCTCCCCGCTGCACAAAATTGCCTCTGGGCAAGAGTCCCTGTCCCAGAGCGCTGGGCCAATCACAAAGTGCTGCCCTTGGGGTACTGGTGCTTCTGCACCTCCTTTGCTCTCTGCCCAGAAACTATCTGAGGGCCCCTGCTCTGAGGGAGCTGAGCAAGCTCTCCGCAGGTGGCTTCACTTACCACCTCTGTGCTTCTGACCCTCAGATCTCTACTCCAGCCTGTCTCTCTGTCTCTCCTGAGTTAGACCCATACACCCAACTGCCTATCAGACACCCCGTGCGGGTATCTCACAGCCTCTGAGACCCAGCACATCCTCGCCAGAGCTCCTCATGCCCTGAGGTGATTCCTCCTCGCTGTCCCGACCTCGGGGAAGGCACTGCCATCTGCCAGGTGCCTACCCTGCAACCAGGGAGTCATCCCTGACATCTCTCTTGCTTTCTCCTCCCAGGTCCCAAGCCCCAAAGACCCATTCGTTCTTTCTTCTACAGATTTCTCAAAGCCATTGACGTCTTTCTGCCTCCACTCTCAGGCCTCACCGTTTCATGCCTGGACCACTGCAGCCTGTTCCAGACTCGTGTCCAGATCCCCCACCAGGCAGCTAGGGTCATCTTTCTAAAACACAAATCTTACCTAGTTTCTCTCTGCTTAAGACACTTGAGATAAGTATCCATAGGATACACTCCCGCTCTCACTGTGCTGGTCCGGATGGGTTAAGTTATGCTGCAGTTAACTAACATCTCAGAAACCTTAGAAGCTTAAAATATCAATATTTCTCACTCACAGAGACGCTGAGGGTTGACAGAGGGCTCTACTCGTCCTAGAGTCCCAGGCTCTCAGGGTCCCTGGCTATTGGGGCAGCCACCATCCTGAGAGTTGCCAGTCAGCCACTGTGCTGGAAGGAAAGACTGCCATGGAAGGTTTCACACTGGTAATTAAATGCTTGAGCCTGGAAGTGGCACATGCCACTTCCTTTCACAACTCATTCTCCAGAACTAGTCATATGAAACCCTCCAACCACAGGGTGACCAGGAAGGGCAACCCTCCCATGTGCTCAGACGGGGAGAGCCAGAAATAGTTGATAATACCACAGTCGTGCACTTCCCAAGTCGTGCCCAGGCTTTCTCTCACGTCTGTGTTTCTCCAAAAGCTGTTCCCTCAGCCTGGAACCCTCATCCTCAGACCTCACTTAACCAACTACCACCCATCTAGGATCTCAGCTTAGACATCACTGGTCTTGAAAGGCTTATCCTGAGCTCCCCATTCTGGTACGAGCCCCTCCTCTGGGCTCTCAAGGCTTTGTTCATTTGCACTCTACTACCATTATCCGTTTGTTGTCGTCTCTTCCTTGGACTGTGAGTTCTATGAAACCAGAAGCTTGAATGTTGTGTTTCTTACTGTATCCCCAGTGCCTGCCCAAGTGCATCCTTCCATGGAAGGATAAGCAGAATTATTGAATGAATGAATGAATGAATGAATGAGTGAATGAGAGAAACATCAAGATCTCAGAGCAATCAGGAGTGACAAGGAGCCTGAAGTCTTCAGGAATAAAGCACCAGCCCACGCTGAGGAGTTGCAAAGGCAGACATCCACGGGCCGGTGGCGCGGAAGGAAAGGAGGTCTCTGGTAGTGCCCACGGGAAGGATGTGCCCCTTGGAGAATGTCAACTTACAGCTAACCCCCCAGCAGCCCATGGGAACCTCCCCTCCCCGGCAGTCAAGGGTGAGGAGAGGTTGGGGTGCAGGCCTGGACCCAGCTGAGAGAAGTAGAGTGCCCACATAAAACCTGAGCCAGGGCTGCTCTCCCAACTTTCCTGAGCCCCCTCTCCCTTCCTCTGGTCCTCGGCAGCCTCCATCACCTGCTCTGGGGCTGCTAAAAGCAGAAAGTCTTCGTTTATTTTATTTTCAAAGCTGGGTGCTCTCCAAGGGCAAAGATGTGTGTCTCTCCAACTTCCCAGCAATTAGTACAGTACTTGGCACATAATAGCAGCTCAATAAACATTCAAATCTGACTCTGATCCACTCCCTACTCTGCAAGCCCTCAGGAGAGCTCAGCCTGCCCTGGCGTCTGCTGTCCCTCTGGTTGTCAAGATCTTGGCCTCTGTGGCCTCCCCCACTCCTGGCCCTGACAACCCTAGGAGCAGATAGGGATGTGTACACTGAGTGCCCAGACTTTACCCCTCGAGCTCCATGAATCTCAGCCAAGACCTTCTGGCATGGGAAGCCCCTAGGGCATTGCCTCTGAGGCCTGGAATGCAAACACACACACACACACACACGCACGCACACACGCACACACACACTCTAGCATCTGTTCAGTGTAAATAATATCAGGGGTTCCAAGCTGAGAGCTCCAGGGACAGGGTCCAGGTACTTGATGGGACCTACTGCGGTCTGCACTCAGAGCCCAAAGGCCTAGGAGTTCCACAATCCTGACCATTCTCACCCTGTCCTCCCCTCACCCCACCTCCCACCAACCCTATCAGTCACCAAGACCTGCCTGGCCTACCTCCTAAATGTCTCTGGAATCCACCCACTCTACCGAGTTACCTCTAGCTCACATCCCTGGCCCCAACGTACTCTCCTTCTGCAGCTAGAGATCTTCCTAAAGCCCCAAAGAGCTTAGGTCCTGCCTCTCCTCAAAACCTTCCCCTCTGGAGTCCAGATTAAGGCCCACAGGATTCTCCACTCTCGGCCCCTAGCTCAACTGCCCTCTGCCCCCAGCCTCACCTCCTGCTCCCTCTGCCCTGATACTCTACACCTTTCAGCTTAGCACATACCTTTCCTTCTACCTGGAACTCTTCTCTCCTAGAAAATACCTCCTGCTTTTAAATCCTTTGTTCAATTCTCACTCCTCTAGGAGGCTTTGCCTGCACTCACTCTGCCCCCTAAGAGTCAGATGCACCCTCCTTTCTGTTCCCCCAGTGTCCAGGCTTCCTCCTACCATAGCGCTTGTTACCATGTCATGTTTTTATTCATTCACCAGCATCTCCCTAAAAGTATTGAAGAAGGATGAGAGGGAGGAGGAAGTAAATGGCTGAATCCAGCTGGGGCAGAGCTGAGCAGGACAGACAGGAGGGCTGGAGCAAGCGGGAGAAATCTCTGAGCACTGGGTGGGCTAAGCAGACTCCCTGGAAGGGGGGTGGCTGGAGTAGAGCCCAGAATGACAAGCAAGGCTCAGTAAGTGGAGAACGGAGGCTGGGCCAGTTTCAGGTAGGAGAAGGGGGGTGGCCTGGGAGTTGATACCAGGCCCCAGATACTAAGCTGGGGAGCTTGGACTCTCTTCTGAGGTTGACAACAAAAGGTTTTCAAGGAGATTATAAGGCAATGCTTAGAATTAAAGCATGATTCAATCTGCCTGTTTGAAGGGTCTCCCTGGCTGCGCTGTGGTGCGCAGAGACCAGTTAAGAGGCCACCCCAAGCCCCGCAGGGGGATGAGGACGGCCTGCATGGGAGATGCAATGAGATCAAGGGCTGGATGCGAGGCCTGCCGAGAAGGGCCAATGGCCAGGGCTTGGGCCCTGCCTGAGGAGGCAGGGAGGAGGGAGTGAAGAATGCCTCCGAACTGCCCCACCTGGATGACAACTACGTGCTGCACATGATTTGTTTTTCTCTGTACACATGACACATCGAAACCTCGGGGAGGACAGAGGAGCTGAAGGTGGCCATTAAGCAGCTGCTTCTCCTGAGCACCCTGCAAGGCCGGAGCCCAGGGCAGGAGGGCAGTTAAGGTAAGCCGACCGCAGTGGTGCCTGGGGTCCTCACTGCAGTAGAGCAGAGGCATTCCCCACGCCCGAGCATCAGGTGGGCCTGTGTGCCACGTGGGGAGGAGGACCAGCCTATGCCCGGGCTGGAGGGGGGCACCCCCGGAGCGGGAGGGTCAGGTCGGCCATCCAGAAACACAGAGTGGACCGGCCGCCCTCCTGAGGACCCTGGCTTCATCTGATGGAGCACTGGGCGTGTTCCCAATCTGCCTGCCAAGGAAAGGGGTCCGGTGGCCCTTGCAGACAGAGAGCGGGCAGGCAGGGCTGGCGTCCCAGGGCCGACCCATGGCATCCAGGCTGACTCCCGGAGCCATTCGGTGGCGGCTGGTGGGGAGCCGGTTCTCAGATCACGCAGACCTTTCTCTGTCCCATGAGTTCCAAACTCCCAGCAGCACCCAGGATGGAGAGAAGCAGAGACCCCCCATCTGTGCTGCTCACCTCCCACCCTCAGCTCCAGGTGGTGGAGCCCTCACACTGGCCTGGGCCCTCCTTGCCTCCTCCTCCTCCCTGGCTTTTGCTCTGCTATTCCTTCTTCTAGAAACCTACCCCTTTATCCAGCAGATTGTCACCTCCTCCAGGAAGCCCTTCCTGGTGCCCCCAGGCTGCAGTCGTCTTTGTGCTCTCACAGCCCCACTGCAGACCCCCGATCCACAGTAAAGATCACCCGACATGCCTGCCTTACTACCTCACCAGGGCCCCTCGCCTGCTGAGCCCCAGCTCCGGGCTTTTCAGCGCGCATTATGCCCCCCATCCCTGGGCCTCACGGCCGCCCTTCCTATCCCAGGGCCCCCTCCTCTGATTCTGATTCACTTGGGCAGCACAGGGCCATCCCTCCTGGCTCAGGACAGCGGCTCCGTCCTCGGAGGCCGTTCTCAGCTATCACACCATCCCTGGTGGGGCCCACTACAGCACGTTCCCTTAGCCCCTTGGCCACCGCCACCATGCTTTCCTGTCATTCCTATTCCTCTGCATGCAGTGAGGCCCAGTGGCCGAGGGCACGGACCCTGGAGCCAGACGACCCGGTTCACATCCCAGCCCTGCCGCTCTCCAGCTCTGTGGCCAGCGATGGTCCCTTGGCCGCTCTGCACCTCGGTTCTCTCATCAGCAAAGGCGGGGGTGCTCCACGGGGCTCAGGGGATGCCTAGAAGTACACGTGGCCCCGTGGCCCTCAGCTGGCTGTCCACCAAGAGCCCCGTTACCGCTCCTCTGGGCTGTGGCGGGACTGAACTTCCCCACGGCCTCTGAAGTCCAGCGTGGCCATGGGGCCTGCCTTGGCCTGTGAACGACAAGCTGCGTTACGTGTGCCACTTCCAGGAGGAAGCCTCAGGAGTCACTGTGGAATCCGTCATGTCCCCTCGCCCTGGCTCTCCTCGTCCTGCGTCCCTGAGCAAGGAGGGTGTGCTGCATACCTCCGCTGCCCCATAACCAACATGTGACGTGAGCAGGGAATGAGCCGTGGTCACTTCAATCCACTGAGTTGGGGCTGACTTGTTTCTGCAGCCCACCTGTCCTACCCTGACCGACGGAAGCGTTTAGAATGGGACTTGGCGGAGAGTAAGCACAACGGTCACCGCGTCCCCACGTCTGCGTGCTAGACACCAAGAGCAAGGCCCACTTTCTCCTGCTCGCGGCCACAGCCCCAGCTCTAGGCACAGGGCACATAACAGTTGCTCAATAAAATAGTTGTTGCTGGTGAGGCAAGGGGCCCCTGCAAGCACACTCCCCCACCCCCACCCACTTGACCCGTCCCTACCAGTGGGTGACAGGGATCCGGCCACACTCAGAATCACCCTCCCGCTCGGCCGTTCATTCCCAACGGCGTCGTTCCTTTTGAACAGCCCCCAGAGTTCTTCCATCCTAGCAACGTCTGTCAGTGTGATGGAATAATCTGGTCTCGCCAAGGCTGTGGTCTGGCCCATCCACTGTGGCTCCCTTGTGGATATTCTTCCTGGCCTGGCATGGTGGGCGGCCTTTCCCCCTGGTAATTATTTGCCAAGCAGTTCCAGGTGGTTTCACTCAGCAAATCCAAACCACCCAGAGTCTGAGAAAATTCTAGATTCTGATAAAAGGAATATGTCTAATCTCCATCCAGCAAACGTCATCCCAGGAGGCAGCAGTCACTGCTTGCACACCTCTGTTGATGGGGACCTCACTTCCTGAAGACTTCTAGCTCCACAGCTCTTCCCAATGTACGGCTGCCATCTGCATGTCTGTGATCTCACAGGGGGACAGGGGACACACTGATCATGGCACCTTCCCTGGCCTGTGATGACACTATCAGGCAGGAGTACCCTTGCCCCCTCACTCTCTTCTCCAAAGCATGATCAACTCCCTCTTTCTCCGCATTTTTTCTTTATTTGAGACTTTATAAGGACATTCTCTGAACTTCCCATTTGTGGGATTTTTTGGTCAGAGTTTATCGTTGGTCCACTTCATTCATATTTTGGCCTCAAAATAAGGGCTGGCCCTCCATGCAGCCACCCACCCCACAGCCTGGGGGACTGGATGACAAAGCCTCAATACAAATGCGCCTCCCATGGTCTGTTCCTGGGCCCAAAATATTCACCAGCAACTCAAATCCAACCACAGAGAACTCTTGGTGCAAGATATTAATAGTTGTTCCTTTAGGAAAATCATAGAAGGCCTCAAAAATATCTCCAGAAGGATGGCCACTCATGAAAACCGTGGATGGCATTCAAGTTCCAGCCCTGACACTAATTGTGGGTGATCCTAGGTTAATCCCTTCCCTTCTTAGGGCCTTAGTTTCCCCACATCTTCACAGTAGGGAAGTGGCCCTCAGTGATCTCTGAAGGCCCTCCTGGCTCTATCAACCACCCGCTTCTTAGTATGAATTAGTATTAGTGTCTTGGCTTAGAGACAGCAATGATTAGGCCTTCAAATAGATCCATTGTGGGTGGTAGTTAGTTGCAAGTAACAGAAACCAACTCTGGCTAACCTAAGGAAAGATAAAGAAGGAGGAAGAGGAGGCGGAGGAGGCAGAGGGAGAGGGAGAGGGGTTTATTATGAAGCTTCTAAGTGAACCACAGAATTACGGGGAAAACTGAAGAACCATGCTCACAAAATGAGCAGAAGCCAGGGGAGAGAAAAAAGGCAGAGCTACAGCCAAGGTCGTTCCCCCAAAACAGCCTGGTTGGGGCGGCCTGGCTGCTCCTGCTAGGCCTGGCGCTGTTGGCCGTGCCCGCTTTCTTAACAGCTTCTCTTACCTTGGTTTTTGAGACTCTGCTCACTCCAGTCCTCCCGCTGTCCTCTTCATTGGCCACTTCCTTCTCCAACTTCTGAATATATTCGATTCCCCAAGGTTCTGTCCTCGACTCTGATCCACCTGCTGGCTGAGCTGGGTTCACGGCCAGAGCTGAGGGTCGCCTACGGGACGGCTGTCCTCTCTCCGGGGCCCGCTGTCCTCGCCTTCCTGACCTGGGACAAGTGGCTTCAGCTTTCTGAGCTGGGCCTCCTCATCATTAAACTGAGGACTGACCTGTCCCCTGGGCTGGGGAAATTTAGGGAGCACTAGGACAGAGGTGCTCAGGACACCAGCCTTGCCACCAGCTTCGTGCCCCCGCTGAGGGGTAGCTGAGAGTGGGGCACCCCCTCCCCTGTCTCGCCCCCTCCCCGCTATGGGGGCCATTTCTTTGACAGCTGGGATGCGGAGCTGACTTCGTGGCCCGGCCTTTAGCTCCTCCGTTTGAAGGTGGCCGCTGAGTGGGTAGGTGTGGTGGATGAGGGGGGAGTCTCACTTTTCAATCCCTCTTGGCATCTGAGCTAAGAACCCCTTCCTGAGGGCAGCTGGGGCTGGGGTGAGACCCCCTATGTCTGTATCACACTCTCCGTCTCTACCTGTGGCCCTTCGTTGAAGGCCTCTTGTGCCATCATCCAGCCAAGTGGGTGTTTTCCTGGCAGGAAGGGGGGCAAAGGAGCAGGGCCTTCCAGGCGGGTTTCAAAGAGCCTCTGGCTTATTGCGGCCTGTCCTCTCCCCTTCCCCTTCTCATCCTGGAGAGCCCATCCCCCTCCCGGGCAGAGGGAAATTATACCAGGTTGTAAGAGGGGGTTGAAGGGAAAGCGTCCCCTCTCTTCATCCCAGCGGCTGAACGGGCCTCTTGAGCACCCATTGTGTCTATCCTGCCGCCTCTGCCTCCATTGAGATCAGGTGGTCTGGTCCGACCCCCTCCCCCTGGCCTGGGACAGGAGGGGGCTCAGGCGATGGGCTGGCCCACAGACTTCTCTGTCCCTCCTCTCAGGGGGCTTTTGTTGCATAAAATAGCACCCGCCACTGGGCCACTTGAAACCAAGGCCAGGCACTTGAATGTGAAAATGGGGCCCAGGCACCGGGAGCGCAGGGACAATGGGTGCCCTCAATTAGCTCACTGAGGTGCCCCAAATGGACTCGAGGAGGGGCCCGGCCACAGCCCATTCATGCATATTTATCACAAGCTGCCGCACAGCGGTGTGCGCTGTTCCCATGGCAGCGCTGGGGAAGGGCGGAGGGCAAGGGGCTCCCCGGGCCCTGCAGGGGCCGGGGTTCAGGGATGCTCTGGGCCTCACCCCAGAAGACTGGAGATTGTCCCCAACTCCACATCCCCTTGCCTTTACCTGGCCCTCAGACTCTTGAACCAGCCTCACCTGGAAACCCTGGAAAATAAAAGGAGGTTTGAAAAGTACAGAGCACACCCACTGGACAGGTGGAGAAGTAGAGGCCCAGAGCAGAGGAATATGGATTTTTTCCTTTTTCCCATTTGCATCTAGGATGAGAGACAGCAGCAAGAGAATACATACGTATGTATGTGTGTGTGTGTGTATTTATAATAAAAGCATTTGTTGAGTGTTTACTGGGTGCCAGGGTCTATGTGTGGTGTGTCTACTGTCCCGTCAGTGCCATGAGATCAATGTTG
This sequence comes from Canis lupus familiaris, assembly GCF_011100685.1. Classification (NCBI taxonomy): domain Eukaryota; kingdom Metazoa; phylum Chordata; class Mammalia; order Carnivora; family Canidae; genus Canis; species Canis lupus. The sequence continues at coordinate 13,188,025 of NC_049236.1, forward strand.
TCCTATCTTCACTCGAGAAGACTGAAGCCCATGAGGGCGTAGGTCATTTTCCCAAGGTTACATGGTGGGTCTAAGCCGCAGAGCTGGGATACGTGCCATCGCTGTTATTCTCCACAGCCCACAGCCTGGCCACTGGTGAGGAAGTAAAGGAGGAGGCTGTTAGCTGGTCATCAGCTGCTGGATGCCAGGTGCTCTGCTAGGTGTCAAGTTCAAGTTCCCTAATTGGACATGAACAACACCAGTGAGAGCTCCATGTACAGAGGTGGAGACTGAGGCCTGGAGACATAAAGTGCCCTGCCCCAGCCACACAGCTGCCGAGTAGCCGGGCCAGGATGAAGCCGTGCGTGGAGGGATGGCTGTCCCCGGCTTGCTCTAGGGCACTCATTTCCTTCTTTTCTGGAGCTTCTGGAAATGGAAGGCAATTTGGCTTCCAGATTCTGTTGAGCTGTGAGGAATCTCAGTGTTGCCCTGTAAGAGCCTGTGTGGGAGGGGCCACGGCTGGGCCTGCCCTCATGGGGCTTCCTACGAGCCCATCTGGGGTTCAGGCTGGCGGAGGCTACTCCTTGTGGCTCCCAGGTGGAGCTCTGAGGCTCTCCTCTCTCTCTGTGTCTCTCTGTCTCTCTGTCTCTCTCTCTCTCAGGAGTCAAGCTCTTCCAAAGAACTGCAGCCTCAGCTGGGATGCAGGCAGGTCGCACACGTGGGCAGAGCTGTGTCCCCAGCCTGCATGGCAGCTGTGGCAGTGAGGCCCCGGGGCGCTCCCAATCTGTGTCATCTTAGCGCCGTCTCGCCCAGTGTCCCACCCTTGTCGGCCCCGTGCCCATCCCCACTGGTCCCCGGGCAAGCACCCCGGCCACTGTATCTGCTCACGCTCCTTGTCCTGCTTGGATTGTGATTTGAGTCGCAGTGAGTTGAGGTGAGCTGGAGAGGGGGGGCATGGGTTTGGTTTGGTTGGAGGGTGTCCACTGGGCCTGGTCTGCGGCAGGCTGAGCCGAGCTGAGTCCTGGGGCCTGGAGTTAAGCTGAGTTGAGCTAAAGTCCATTGAGCTGAGCGGAGTAAAAAATGAGCTGAAGCAGCAGTGTGGGTCAGCCTCAAGCTAGGAGCCTCCAAGGAACCCCCAACTCTGAAAAACTAGGATTCTGGGAATCACAAGTCCCCAGAAGCCGAGAGCCTGCTCATTCCCCTCATTTGCTGTTGGACGTGACTTCCCTTTGGGCTAGAAGTGGACAGGGGCCTCTGGGACCGTCTCATTCCTCTCATCAGCTCCTTTCAAGGTCGGAGGAAGCAATGATTGTGATGTCTGGTAGAAGTCAACGCAAAATCCTCAAACGCTGACTCTGGAGAGAACAGATTCACTGGAGTCCAAGACCTGCAGCAAACAGCACGAGAGACTCAAGTCCTCTCCCCACTGTCCCGTGTGCCCAAAGCCAGGGCCTCTCTGCAGCACCCCGGAAGGGGCCTACCCGCCTCTGCTTAGGTACCAGAGGCAGGATGCCCACCACCTCGAGGGACCACAGTGTCATCTAGTGGTAAAGAAGTCTGAGTCTGGCTTCATACTGGCTCCTTGGCGGCAGCATGGAACTAATAACCTTCCTTTTCTGAGATTTCTGTGAGGATGGGGATTTGTGGACGTGACTAAGACAAGATGTGTAGACCACTTAGCATTACACTGGGTGTTCAGTGGGGTCTTCGTCAAAGGGACTTCCTATCACTACCCCTATCCTGCTGCCCCTGGCTCTCTTATTACTGACAGTACTGACCACTGACTAGCAGCCTGTCAGAAAATGCTTCTGCGCTTTGAGCCAGACGCCCTAGCCCATTCCCTCACCCCTTCCCTTCCCCACAGTCTCCTCCCCACCGCACTCAGCAGCCAGGCACAGCACACTCCCTCTGCTCGGGCAGGCCCTCCTCCTGGCTTGGACATCACTTTGCGGGGTGACCTTGTACACGTCCCTGCTCCTCTCGACTTCAGAGCACACAGCTGTTCAGGGGAGGATCAGCTAAGCTGTCTGGAGGTCGTCCCAGCTCGCACCCCCCAGCCCTGTATCTGAGGCTCGTGTGCCTCCCTTCTCCTCCGGGGACCCGGGCCGGAGTCTGCATGGTCCTGCTTCTCTTGTCAGCCCCGAGTGCCTCCTCTGGCAAGGTGTGCACAGATACCCCAAACGGTCCTCACAGTAGGCACCCAAGGAGAGGTGTCAGACCTGGCTATGCCCTCCGCACCCAGAGGCTAGTGCTGGAGGTCTGACTCAGCATTGCTGTTTACTTCCCGAGAGCCAGCTGTCCCCAGGCGGGTATAAGGCCCCCTCAGGGCCACCCAGCAAATGGAAGGCACAGATCCAGGCCTCCTGACTTCCAGTGCGGTCCTCCTCTCCCCATCAGCATCCCCTCCATCCAGTGCACAGTAATTGAGCATCGACTGTGTACCAGGCACTGCTGGGCACTGAGAATATCAGGGTGAGAGGAACTTGGCCTATGCTCTTGAGGAATTTCCAGAAAGTTCCTGGAAAAAGATTCAGTCGTCCATCCACTCAACAAACATGCAAGCGCCTGCTTTGTCCAGATCGGAAGACCAGCTCGGACCCGAAGCCCGGCTCCCACTCCTCGCACGGCCCGGCCCCTGTGGTGGGGACGAGGCCTGGTGGTTTGGCAGGCCACCCACCGCCTCCCGGAGGGACTGGCAGGCATGAGCTCATGTCTGCGGAGCCCCGCGGCTCTCAGAGCAGCCTCGGAGCACAAGGCCTCCTTGTGATTCAGAGAGAGATGCGGCGGGGGCTGCTGGGCCCCGAAGCCCTGGGCGCTGGGGGGGCTGTCAGCAGACACTCCCGAAGCTGAGGGTGCTGGGCTTTGATACGGCATTAATGCGCTAATATCTTAATCCGGCCACCACCCGCCAGCTGCCTGGCCACACAGCGGGGCCCTGGGGAGCGGGCTTTCCAAATTACATTATTGAATGTTTACCTAGTGAGCTGGCCAAAGAGTGTTTAACACCAGCCGAGGGGAGCACATGTGCACGGGACAGCCTCACACCCACGGCCCTCGCGCGTACCACACACACTCACACGCCCGCCACCCCGGCGCAGACAGACAGACGGACGGCAGGGTCCTCAGAAACACACGTGCGTGCACACCCAGGTGCCCGCGCCTCACGGAGGACGCACAGGCTGCGCACAGGCCCACGCGCACCCCCGTGCGTGCACGTAGTGCTCCCGCACGTGTCGCGGCCACCCGGGGGGGGCCTGCAGGTGGCCCGGGCGGGCTGCGGGCTGCGGGCAGGACGCCGTCCCTCACTGGGCCAGGCCTCGCCGGGCCCCCGGGGCCCAGTTTCCAAGTTCAGACACCAGCTGCCGCTGAGGGTGTCTCCAGGGAAGCAGGACAGATGTCCCCGCTGGCGCTGCCCAGAGGGGGACCCTCCTCCACTCCCCTCCCCCTGGCCTTCTCCCGCAGAACCTTCTCGCTACCTGCAGCGTCCCCCTCCCGTTACATCCTCCAGTCCAAGCCATTCCCCCTTCACGGCAAGCTCACTGTCCCTCTTCTGGAAATTACCCCTGCTCCAGCGGAAGGAGGAGCCCTCCCGTCCAGGGTCCCCTCCTGTCCAGGGTCCTCTCCCCGGGAACCGACTGCAGCTCAGAGCAGGAGCTGCCTGGCCGTGAGGACGGTCGTTGGGCCTCGGGGGAGGCCGTGGTGAGAAGTGAGCGTTGCCTCGGGCCTGCCACGCAGTAGTCACTCAAGGAAGCCAGCGGCTGCGCTGTGATCAGGGGATGACGGTGCTGGTGATCGTTGCAACGGCGGAGGCTGCGGCCCCCTGCCGCCTGGGTCCCGTCTCTGCCCTGGTCCTGAGCTCCAAGAGACAGACCTGACCTCCTCTTGCTGCAACTCAGTTTCTTCGTTTGTCAAATAAAAAGTTTGCGTGGCAAGGTTTCCAAACTCCTTCCAGCTCTGAAGCTCTAGAATTCAAGCCCTGGGCACAACCCTGCCACAAGGGCGGTCATCAAGTGGGGAAGCCTCAGAAGTGGCCAGCATCGGTCAGGGCCGTCCGGAAGGAGGAGGAGACAGCGGAGGGGAGGCAGAAGGGGACGGCAGCGGTGGGCATAAAGGCTGCATCTCCCATGCGCTAGTCAGGCACCAGTGACTAGACTGGACAGGATGGAGGGTTGGCCCAAGGGACGTCCTGGATGGAGAAAGCGGTGGGGGGGCGGGGGGGGCGGATGGGGGCTGCTACATCCATGGCCCTGCAGGTTGCACTGAGTAGTTGTGGTTTCATCCTGTAGACCACTGTATTCCAAACTTGCCTGATCTTCAGAATCAGAATGTGGCAATTGTTAAAAATACAGATTCTTGGATCCCTACCTCAGCCCTGCATTTGCAAGGGACTTAGGGATCAGTATTTATGTTAGATGCTCTGGGTGATTCTTATGAATCCGGAGAGTTTGGGAAATACAATGGGATGAGAAGCTGACTCACTGAACAGTCCTATAGGTGGGAGGGCTTGGGCTCTGGCCCCACAGTCATTGCCTGGACTTTCTAGCACTGGCCTTGGGCAAGTGACTTGACCTCTCTTCTCCTTCCACCTGTAAAATGGGAATGATCCAGCATCTATCGTAAAGGTTGATCATTGTACATCAGATGAGCTCATGGGAGCCTGACCAAGGTCAGGAATGAGGAGGTTGTTTCAGAAAACAAATGCAAATATGCCACCCAAGAGACTTGAAAGAGGAAAGGCAACAGAGAGGCATCTGTGAGCGGAGGGCTGGGCCACGGTCAGCTGACAAGGAGATAACTGGAGAGTAGAAGCATCTGTAATCTGCCTCTGGCTTCCAGAGACTCCCTTTGGGCTGTGTGGATTTCATTCGTTCATCCTACAACACTTATGGCATACCTGCCACGTCCCTGTTGAGGCTAGGTGCTGGGAATACAAATAAGAAGCAGAGAGACACTATGTGTCTCCCTGCAGAGTTAACATTCTAGAAGGAAAGGTTAAATATGGACAAGTGATGGAAATAATTCCAAGTCATAACCAATGGCATGAAGGAAACCAACAAGGGGGTGACCAGAGAAGACCTCCCTGAGGAGGTGACGTTGATGAGAAGGGAGAAGGGATCCCCTGGGGAAGAATGAGAAACAACTGTTCTAGGCAGAGGGGAGAGCATGTGCAAAGGCCCTGAGGAGGAAAATTGCTTGGTGTTCTGCAGGAACAGAACAGTCTGGCTCGCATGGTGAGTGAGGGGCAGACAGCACAGATGACGTTGGAGAGGTTAACAGGGGCCAGGTCGTGCAGGCCATTCCAGGCCATGGCCAGAAATCTGGATTTTATTTAAGTGCAGTTGACAAGTTCTAAGCTGAAGAATGATGCGATTTGATTTATATTCTAAGAAAATCCCCCCAACAGCTGTACAGAGAATGGATTATAGGTGGGGTGAGAGGGGAAGCAGGGAGACCTACGAGAAAGCTATTAATCCAGCAGGGAGGCAGCGGGAGCAAAGAGGTGGACAAACGCAAAGGGCGTCCTGGTACAGGACTGACTGGGCTTGCAGGGGGACTGGCTGGGGGACAGGAGAGTGAAGGGACAGAGGAATCGGGGATCAAGCTCAGGTTTCTGGCTTTCAAGGCTGGGGTTGACAATGCCACTTATAGAGCTGGGGAAGCCTAGGGAGGCTGGGGGTGCTGTGCTCTTGTCCACTGCACAAGACATAGGACATCCTCCAGGACCAAAGACTCAGGCCAGCCCGATGCCGGGGCCCAGAACTGTTGCCTTTCCCACCACAGGCCTCGGGCCTTCCAGCCTCCCTGCCAAAAGCTGATCTCAGGAAAGAATAAGATAGTCATCACATGCCACTTCCTTCCAGGAATTCTGCAACCCCCCCGCCACCCCCCCACCCCGCGTCATCCCCTGGCCAGGCCTGTCCCCAGGGAATTTACATACAGCCAGTGTTTAAGATCATGGATTTTACCCAATATTGACTGGATTATTTGTTCTTTGGGTGTTGAGTTTGATAAGTTCCTTATAGATTCTGGATACTAGCCCTTTATCTGATACGACATTTGCAAATATCTTCTCCCATTCTGTAGGTTGTCTTTTGGTTTTGTAGACTGTTTCCTTGCTGTGCAGAAGCTTTTTACCTTGATGAGGTCCCAAGAGTTCATTTTTTAAAATTTTGTTTCCCTTGCCTTTGGAGACATGTCTTGCAAGAAGTCGCTGTGACCGAGGTTAAAGGGGTTGCTGCCTGTGTTCGCCTCTAGGATTTTGATGGATTCCTGCCTCTTTCATCCATTTTGAGTTCATTTTTGTGTCTGGTGTAAGAAAATGGTCCAGTTTCATTCTTCTGCATGTGGCTGTCCAATCTTCCCAGCACCATTTGTTGAAGAGACTCTTTTGTCCATTGGATATTCTTTCCTGCTTTGACGGAGGTTACTTGACCGTAGAGTTGGGGATCCAGATTGCAACGACATGGATGGAACTACAGGGTATTATACGAAGCAAAATAAGTCAACCAGAGAAAGACAAATATCATACGATTTCACTCATTTGTGGAATTTAAGAAACAAAATGGAGGATCATAGGAGAAAGGAAGGGAAAAGAAAATAAGATGAAATCAGAGAGGGAGATAAACCAGAAGAGACTCTTTAGGAAATGAACTGAGGGTGGGGTGGAGGGGCGGTGGGTGGGGGGTGGGGTAACTAGGTGATGGGCATGAAGGAGGTCACTTGATATAATGAGCACTGGGTGTTATATGCAACCGATGAATTACTGAACTCTACCTCTGAAACCAGTAATATACTATATGTTAATTGAATTGAATTGAAATGAAATTTACAGATGCCTGGGTGGCTCAGCGGTTGAGCATCCACCTCCAGCTCAGGGTGTGATCCTGAAGTCCCAGATCCGGCTCTCCTCAGGGCTCCCCTCTGCCTATGTCTCTGCCTCTCTCTCTGTGTCTCTCATGAATAAACAAATAAAATCTTTTTAAAGAGTTAAATTAAATTAAATTTAAAAAGAAGGGATGCCTGTGTGGCTCAGTGGTTGAGCATCTGCCTTCGGCTCAGGTCATGATCCCAGGATCTGGGACCGAATCCCACATTGCGCTCCCTGCATGGAGACTACTTCTCCCTCTGCCTGTGTCTTTGCCTCTATCTGTGCCTCTCATGAATAAATAAATAAAATCTTAAAAAAAAAAAAAAAAAAAAAAAAAGAACATGGATTCCAGAGCCAGATTACCTGTGTTCAAATCCAAGCTCTACCATTCCTGGCTGTGTGACCCCCCCACCTCCCGGCAAGTTATTTACCTTCTTTTCCCCATAAAATGTGGGATAATAATAGCACCTACTTCATGGGGTTGATATGAGGACCAAACGAGTGTAATGCTCCCCTTGAAAGTACTTAGAAAAGTGCTCTGGCACCGAGTGGGTGTTGGGAGATGTGAGCAGGTACTATGAAGTCATACCAGCGCTGTAGCGACGACCACCCTGATTTGTTAGGGATCCGAGGGTCCTAGGGGCCAGAGCTGGCCTTGCAAGTCTGGACTCCAGATCTGCCTCCTGCACTTGGCAGCTGCACGGCTTTGTGCAAGTTGCCCCGTGATGGTATAAACCATCCTGCCCCGTCGGCTTCCTCTGTGCGGAGAAGGACTCCGCGAGGTGGTGGACAGACAGGAGGCGGGACACGGAGCGCTGCGCCCGTTGGTTGGGCACATCCCCACGTGGGTAGATCGGTGACCATCGTGGACGGTGAATCCAGGACAGGCGCCCCCTCAGAGCTCCAGGACGGGCTCGGGCCAGGCTCACTCTGGGCCAACGGTGTCCCAGGGCCCAGGACCCAGCTTGACTGTCCCTCAGAGTAAGAACCCCAAACGCTTCCCTTTCTTCCTGAGGCTATCGCAGGGTGTTGCGACACCCCATAATCTCCTCTGACTCTCACAGCCAGGGCGCAGGTCAGGGAGCAGCCTCCGAACTGGGGGGGCTGCTGAGGACCCTGAGGGTGGAGGCCCCGAAAGCCCTGCAGAGTTGGCAGCGGGCCGAGGCACTACCCTCCCCCCCAGGCCCAGCCCCCACCATCTGCCCTCCTCTTTCCCAGCCCTGCTTCGTGCGGCCCTCCCCCTCTGGCTGTCTCCTTGGCTTCCTCCACTTCTCTTTCTTCTCAGGAACATCCTCAGAGGCGGGAGGGCGGATCTAGACTCCCAGGGTCAGGGTCGGCTCAGCTCGCCCTCCCGGAGGTGCCCACTCTGGCCCAGCCTTCCCAGCAGCGCCTGCCCGTGATGTTCCCTCCCCGCACTTCTCCCGCCCTTGCTGGTGTTCCTGTCTCAAGAGTTTACCGGGCGCTGGACAATTCCAGTTTAGTTCTTGGAAGACAAAGGCAGAAGAGAGATGGAAAAAGAAAAACAATTTCCCTACCTCCAGCCACACGTCTCTATAACCTGCTCCAAACTCCTCTGCTATAAACGACTTAATTTTGACTGTTTTACAAGCCATTTGGCCTTAAAATGGCTGGGAGAAGGGATGCGAAGGGGTGTCTCCGGAGACTCACCAAATCCCAAGAAGCAACACAGTGCTCACAGACCCCAGGCTCCACCAGCCGGCCTCCACCTCCGGCCTCCGCCTCCACCTGCACCTGCACCTGCACCTCCACCTGTAACTGCAACTGCACCTTCACCTCCCCCTGCACCTGCACCTTCACCTCCACCTGCACCTCCACCTCCACCTGCACCTCCACCTCCACCTGCACCTCTACCTGCACCTCCACCTCCACCACCTCCACCTTCACCTGCACCTCCACCTCACCTCCACCTTCACCTGCACCTTCACCTGTACCTCCACCTCCACCTGCACCTGCACCTCCACCTCACCTCCACCTCCACCTCAACCTCTCCCTGTACCTCCACCTGCACCTGCACCTCCACCTGCACCTGCACTTCCACCTCCACCTGCACCTCCACCTCCACCTCCACCGGTGGCTCTGGGCTCCAACAGGTAGAGCCTGGGGTGGGCAGAGTCCCTGCTGGGAGTCGGAAGACCCAGACTGCAGCCCTAAATCTGCCTTTCTCTGGATCTCAGTTTCTCCATCCATTAAATGGGGGTTTGGACCTGATGACCTTTAAAGACTTGTCCTGCCCTAGGGGACATGGTGTCTGGGAGGACTAGGACCTGGAGGCCACATGGGAATAAAGTGCATGCTGGGGGCACTGGACTGGCTGTGAAATACCCAGAGAGAAATTGCAGTGGCCCCTGGCCAGACCAAGGCCTGCAAGAGGGCGCGTTGCCAGCCACTCCCCTGCTTAGACCCTCAGCGGCTGCCCACCCCCGCCCCCCGCCCAAGGCAGGGAAAGGGCAAACTCTCCTGGAGGCCTGCAGCACCTCTCAGCCCCTCTGCTCTGCGCCTCGCCTCCCACCGCGTGGGCCTCAAACAGCAAATGCTCCATCCATTTGCACAAACTTCCCCTCTGCGGCCTCAGCCCGGCCCCTTGGCCTGGAATACCCCCTCCCGCCCCCCAGGATGCACCCTTGCTCCCTTCTCAGCCTCCGCTCAGGCACTACCCCGGTGGGAAGCACTCAGGGTCACCAGGCCAGAGGCCACAGGCCAGCGCTTATGTGCCAGCGCAGGACCCAGGAGGGAGGAGGAGGCATCCAGTCATCACAGGGACAGGGAGTGAGCAAGGGAGCTAGAAAGGTACACATCCTCCTCCCACAGCCCTCTGAGGGGAGTGACCTTGCCCGACATCATCACCCGGCTGCGGAAGTTTCGGGACTGGGATGTCCCCCTCAAGGCCCACACTCTTTCTCCTCCAATGTAGGACAGAGAACAAGGGGGGAATCCTGGCCTCGGGTTCGAAGGTGTTCCGGCCAAGAGCACACTCTGTTAACCCCAGTAGACCCGCACTGGTTGACAGGGAGGCAGAGAGATAACCCCATTCCACAGATGGGGAGGTGGAGGCCGGGGAAAGCGAGGCGACTTGCCCCTGGTCACACCGCACTTGAGGGCAAAGGGTGGCGTTTCAAGGAGGAGGAATGCTTTAAAATAATATAGGCCTCTAAAAATAGTGCGTGGCCTGGCTGACTCGAAGGGGTCAGGTTTTATGGCCGCCCCCCTCTGCTTTTCTGGGACGGTGCAGCCCAGCCTGCTCTGGTTATAGTTTTTCCATGAGCTCGGCTTGAATTTCCCTGTCCCAGTGGTGAGCCCACGGGTCAGTGCCTAATTTTCCAACGTTTATCTTTCCCATTTACAATTTCCCCATGTAAACAACCAACTCCTTCGGTCCCCTGTGTTTCAGACTGCAGACCTAGAATTAGGGGTAACCAGGCACGCAGCGCTCCCACACTTCTCAGAAAGCCCCAGAGCCATTTGCAAGGGCTGCTTCCACCGGGACTGGGCCCAACAGGCACTGCCCCCGCCCCCCGTGCCCACCGAGGTGGCCCCCGGCCCCCCACGTCTCCGGGGCCAGGGCCTCGGGCTCTCCTCCAGCCACTCCTCTGCGGACCGGCTCCACGGTGAGCTTTACTGCCCGTGCTAAGGCCGCAAATGTGAATTGGGCGTCCTGCCTGCCCTCACGGCACCCACAGTCTAGAAGGAGGGGACAGAGAAGGTTGGCAGCTCTCGCCACACAGAAGGGGCAACAGGTGTGAAGGGAAGGCGGTGGGCTCGGCTGGGCCGCATGGACTCGGACGCTCCGTGGAGACATCTGCCCACAGCTGGGTGGGAGGGCCTGGGCCCCCCCGAGGCAGCCTGGGCTCATGTGCCCCTGGCTGTCTCTGTCCACTGTTCACCGGCCCCTGCCCAGAGGAGGGGTCCTGGTTGCACCCTCCAGGCCCACCTGCCCTTGGACCTGTTCCCAGCTGTATCCTGGGGGTCGTCCCCCTCCCCAGAGCCCATCCCGGGGTCTGCAGGGAGCAGAGCAGGCACAGGTGCACCTCACAGGTGGGCTGAATGGAGACCCCAGCAAGATCTCTCTGGCCAGCTCACCAACATCTTCTGGAAGGAAGACAAAGGGGTGGAGAGAAAGTAAGGGCCCCCAGGGCCGTGGGGTTGGCTCGCCCACGTGAAAATGAGCACAGACCTGGCAGCTAAGAGGCCAGGCTGCCCGGACAACCGCTGTGGGCAGGCTGGTCCCTAAGACAGGGAGCACTGAGCTGCTCAGGCCTAGCTCCTTCTCCTGACCCTGGCACGACGTCCCCGCTGCCGCCCCGGCTCCCTCCCCCAGGGAGCAGCCCAGAGAGTCTCAAACGAGGCCACTTACAGAGGGGTTTGACGTTGCTTGGGATCTGCAGCTGGCAAGGTCTATTGAAATCTAGAGAGAAAACAGTTTTGAACCTGAAATCAAAATACCTGAATCCCCTTGCTTCCTTCTCAGCACATACCTAGGGCGACAGTAAGGTCCCTCGTGCGTACGTCGTTTACGCCATCGTCAACGGCCCCCTTTCTATAGTGAACATTCTTGTTCCAATGAATAGATAAGTAAACTGAGGCTCCGGAAACTTCGGTCCCTGTAGTTAGGAATTAATTAGAAATAACAGAGCTGGTCTCCCTGGAGGCTCCAGTGTCTTCCCCACGGTTGCCCGGAAAGTTTCACATGAGGCTGCACTTTGGACTTGCTGGTTCTAGAGAGAACCATGCCCGACTCACGGATGTGCATCTGGTTCCCCGGGGCTCATTTCATCTCCCAGGTGATCTCAGCTGGTCTCTCAGCTTCAAATGTGGTCCACGTGCTGATGACACCCAAATCTAAACCCACAGCCATGGGCTCCATATCTTAGGTGCCCCTCCCCCACCCCACCCCACCCCACCCCACCCCCACTGCAACGAAAACACAATCCAATCTCCTTGTGCTGGTCTACCAGGCCCTATTATTTTTTTATTTTTAATTTTTTTAAAGATTTTTATTTATCCATTCATGAGAGACACACGGAGAGAGGCAGAGACACAGGCAGAGGGAGAAGCAGGCTCCCCATGGAGAGCTCAGTGTGGGACTCGATCCCAGGATCCCAGGATCACTACCTGAGCCAAAGGCAGACGCTCAACCACCGAGCCACCCAGGCACCCCCAGGCCCTAATATTTAACCAGGCACCTGCCCCATGATCTTGTGTCCTCGCCTGCACCTCCTCCCCAACAATTTCTGGTCTTCAAACGCACCAAGACCGTTCCACTCCCAGGACCTTTGCCCTGGCCGCTGCCTCTGTTGCGAATGTTCCTTCCCAGGAATACCACCATGTGGTTGGCTTTTACCTTTGTAAATGCTTCCCCTTCCTACCAAAGTACCCATTCCCAACCAGCTTGGAGCTCCCTTGGTTTCTTAATTGAACCCCTTTCTGTCTGTCTCTGTCCCCAGTCCCTGGCCAGCAGAGACCTTGCCTGTCTTGCTCTCTGCTCCGACTTCCTGCAGACAGGTGTTCTGAGCACCTCCGACAGGCCAGGCCAGGGCAGGTGTTGAGTGACCAAATGGATGAGTGAATGAAGCAGCTCACACCTCCTAGCATGGGCATTAAATGCAATATGATGAAGAAATAGCCACAACCCACCCCTCCCTGCCACGCAAACATGTGCAGACAATATATGCAATATCCACCAAGAAACAAGGGCTTGGGAGTCAGAAACATTTATTATTGATGTGACTTCGGAGGATTTTTTAAAATCTTTCTAAACCTCAATTTCCTTATCTGAAAAATGGGGATAATACTACTTCCCTTCCTGAGATCGTGGGAGGGTTTGACATCGGTTAATCCCAGTGACAGCACCTTACATGCGGCAGGTGGGCTCCCTAGGTGGTGTCTCGCGTTATTAACAGCACGTGCCTCTCGGGTCCTTGGCTCACCCGGAGCCCAGTGACTCTCCTCTCCGGCCTATCTTAATCCCTCACTGTGGGTTGCTTTGAAGTCAGAAAGGAGCCAGATCAAGCCCTGCCCCCGCCACTTACAGCTTCCTGATCTTGAGCAAGTGTCCTGACTTCTCCGGGTTCTAACCGCTTTACTTTGAAATGCTGCTCACCGTAGCCCTCACGGCCAAGGGGTGGTGTGACCCCCGAATGCAGTCAAGTCGGGAAGCTGCCTAGCACCACGACAGGCACACGGCAGGTGTTTGGGAAGTGTTGTTCGTCCATACATACCTGCGTGTGCACACGCTCACACACACGTGGACTCACACATGCCTGCGCACAGAAGACTCTTCTCTTGGCTGGGTCAGAGAGCTACTGATTTGAACTCTAGGGATGGAATCAATTAGAATTATTTTTAAAACCTCATCTGTTTTTATTTAACAGGAAGCTTCTGTTCAATGAAATGCCGCATTAGTCAATGAAAAATCAAAGGCCCCAGATTTGGGGGCTCAGCTGTCCATGAAGGCAGATCCCAAAGACCTCCCAGGTCCAGCTCCCATTTACGTGGGTGCCTCTCCCTACAGCTGCCACAGGTGGCCCTTGGTGAGTTCCCAAGAGGAGACGCTCATCTGACCCAGGCCAGGGGCCTCTCTCTGCTGACCCTGAGCCATGTCCCACTGAGCACTGGGTGTCCCTCCCCGGGGATTCAATTACTGATATCTGTGTTTGTCTGCCCTGATCCCTGCTCACGAGGGTTATCTGATTGATACCCATGACTCCAGTGCCCAACCCAAGGTCTGGCACAGAAAAGGCACCAGAGGAAATTTTTAGGGGGGAAAAAAAAAACAATGATTGAATAAATGATAAAAGAACAAATGATTTGTTGCAATAATAATAATGATTAACAACTAATATTTCCCATTCCACTCCCCACGTGCTACGTCCCATTTTGAATGCTTTTCATATATGGACTCACTGAGTCTCCAGAACAATCCCTTGAGGCAGGCACCGTTCAGCTCCACTTTCCAGATGAGAAACTAAGGCACAGGAAGATCAGTAGGTGGAATAACTGGGATTCCAACCTAGGCAGCAAGAGCCCACGCCGGCCTTCATGACCAGAACGTGGAGTCACTCATTCATTTATTCATTCATTCATTTGTTCATTCATCAAACATTCACTGGACACCTACATTGTGCCCAGCCCTGGGTGGGGCTCTAGAAATGCATTCATGGACTGGACTCACTTCTCAAAAGAAGGTCACAGTTTAGGGTAAGAATCACAGACACAAAAATGAGCAATCACAGTGGGGAAGGGGCATGGGCGAGTGAAAATTTTCACTATATACATGGCAACACATACATGAATATACCCCCCCCCATGAGTACACACACCCACCATACACATATGAGTGCACACATACCCATTTGGCACAAAAGTCAGGATATGGAAATTGTGGACTACAGATAATGACTTTAAACAGAATCCGCTTTGGCTCTCTGGAGCACGGTCCCTTCTAACTGAGGGGTGTGCCCTGAGCCCAGAGACATGTTCCCTTGCCACCATTCACCATCACACTAAGATATTTCCATCCCCACCTACTGAGGAAGTGGGCCCTAGCCTGCAAGGAAGAGTTCAGTGTGGGGATCCCAGTTGTCCAAGCCTGTGGTTAGTTAGGGTTAGCAGTCATGCCCCAGGCCAAGGTTCAGGTCCCAAAAGGTGAGGATGGTTGGAATGTGGAGGATGCAGCCTTAGATGAGGAAGGGATTCTCCAGGGAGCTACTGGGCTTAAGCATTCACAACCTGGAAGGAGAACCCGGAGACGAGACCAGATGACCCACTGCCCAGAGAGAGTTGGGAGCCTAAAGCAGGGAGCAGGCCAGGTCACTCCTGGAGGACCCTCTCCGTGCGGTCTCTGGGCTGCTGCTGCAAGATTCCACCACTGGGTCTGTGGCAGCAGCCTTTTTCCCTGGGTTCTGCACCCTCTTTCAGATAATAATTCTAACGTGATTGCAGCAGGGCACATTCGGGAATATTAGCAGGAAGAGCTAGTTTCGCAATCAGATGTCTCTAGATTCGAGGCTTGACCCCATCACCCCGGGCCCCAACTCTGTTTCCTTGCCAAGTTACCTCTCAGGGTCTCACTGTGGTTCTGTGAGCTGGAGTCAGCAATGCCCACCCTGTAGAGTAACTATGAAGATTACACAACACAGAATTCAGGACTCTGAAGACAAACCCACACTCTTCCCTACTGTCTGGCCTATCTCCATCTCACCGGTGAGTGGATCACCAGGATCATGGATGGTGACGTATCTATTCTCCGCGTACGATTCTGTGCCCTCAACAGGGATGCAGTGTTTTGCATTAAGGAGTCTTTAACCTCATCCTAAAAAGCGCTCTTCACTTCCTGTGAGTAGAGATGCAGCCGATGGGGCAGGTGAAGCGGATGGTGCGGATGTCTACAAGGGCAGGGTGGGGAGCCCTCCCATAGCCTTGAGATCCTTGATCATCTGTCCCCAGGTCTGGGACCCTGTTCTCCTGGGGCTCAGCGTCTCAGCAGGGACTGGCCTGGCGGGAGCCTCAGACCTCATCAAACTCCACGGATTCTCCTGATTGAAACTTGCAGGGCCTGACACAATACTTGGGACTATTTAGGAACCTGTGGTTTTCCATGAGAATGCAGAGAATGAAGTCAGAATTGGAGGTGCCCAGCGAGCCAAAGGATGCCACTAGATTGGGAAAATGAAACAGTGCCTTGAAGGCTGACAAGCAAGTTCCTCCAGAAGAGGACATCGAGGTGTGCTTGGCTGAGTGAGGGAGAACAGGCGCTCTGTCCCTGTCCCAAGGAAGCCAGCAGACAGTCCCAAATGGAGCCATCTCCTCAGCGCCTCGCTATGTCCCTTCCCTTCTCTTCTCTTCCTTGCCAGGCCCTTTCACCACATTCCCTCTTCCTTCCCTGCCCCATCCCACCTTCTAGTCTTGGCTCAGCCACTGACTTCCTGGGCACCGTCGGGGAGACCCTTCCCTCTCTAGGTCCTGCTTTCTCCTTTTATAAATAGAACACACACACACACACACACACACACACACACATATGCACACACCTGGTAAATAAATAACTTACTGTTAATTCTATTAACATTCGCACTACCCCAACCTTTTAGAAGCCCCCAACAAAGGCAAAGTGCAAGAGGCCACATCATGGGGTGTCTATTGAACCATCATAATTGATCCCATTTAATTCGTGTTTGCTATGTGTGAGATCCGTGCTCAGTGCTTCATAGCATCAGCTCATACAATGAAGAAACCATCAATCCAAGCCCCTGAGCACCTGCCTTCGGCCCAGGGCCTGGTCCTGGAGTCACAGGATCGAGTCCCACATGGGGCTCCCTGCAGGGAGCCTGCTTCTCTCTCTGCCTGTGCCTCTGCCTCTGTGTGTGTGTCTCTCATGAAAAAATAAATAAAATCTTAAAAAAAAAAGAAACCATCAATCACCCTTATCAAAAACTACAATGAGGGTCGCAGAGGAGATCATTTTGTTGGTACTACACTTGAGTTTGGCAGTATATTCTTTGTAGGTTAATTCCTAGATACTTAATAGTTTTTGCTGCTATTGTAAAGAAAAAAAAAAAAGGTATCTCACACCCCCCTCTTGTATTTTCTAGCCAGTTATTACCGTTATTAGGGAACATTTAATCTTTTCCAATTACAAAGTATGTCTGACTTCAAGAAGGCGTAAATAATGAGAAAACCAACACCCACATACCTACCATTCAGATGGGAAATAAAACATGCATAGGGCTGAAGACCTCTGAGCACCTCTCCCAACCCCACCTATTCCTTCCCCTCTCACAAGAGGTAAGTATCCTCTTTGATATGATATATTCTTTCCACCATCTCCTATGAATGCTCTTACACTCTTATTCTGTCCCTTACACGTTACTCAAGTTCCTACAAACATAAACACTGTATAGTGTCATTTTGCCTGCCCCTAAATGACACACAGATGTTATCATACTATATATCTTTTGGCAATTTGCTTATTTGCTTTTTGGGGTTTGTTTGGGTTTTGGTTTGGTTTTTGCTGTTTTTGTTCAATACCGTGCTTGTGAGATTTACCCACACAGATTTATGTAACTCTGCTTCTTTCGTTTTTCACTGTTACATATAGTACCTTTCAATGTGGCCACCACTTAGTCATCAGCTCTGCTCTTGAACATTTAAGTTGCATCTAGTGTTTTTTGACTCTTTCAGTGTTTTGCAGGGAATATTCCTGTGCATGTCTCCTTGTGTGGAAATTTCATATGCAAATGAAAGTGGTATGTGTGTGTGTGTGTGTCTGTCTGTCTGTCGGAAATCACCAAAACTTGTTCTTCGGGCACAATCCTCATCGGCTCAGGAGCTCGTATTGCTCCCTGTAGCTCTTCAGCACTTGAAATTGTCAGGCTTTCACATTTTTGCAAATGTGATGTGTGCCTAATGCAACCACAGCTTTTCACTAGCTAGCAGTATATGGAGCGTTGTTGCAAGTATCTACTGGCTACTCCATTTTTCTCTTCTGCAAACTGCTTCTTCCTATACCTTCTTCCCATACCTTGATTTTTCTGTGAGTCCTTTGTGTTATCTAACTGAATTGTAGGTCTTTTTATATATTCTGAATACAAAGCACTTTTTTTGGTTATGTGTTGCAAATTTCCCTCTCCGCCTGAGACTTCTCTTTTTTACTTTGTTTATAGTATCTGTTGATGCACATAAATGTTTACATTTTAATGGAGTCAAATCTATCCATCTTTTTCCAGTCTTGTTTCTGCTTTTTGGTGAATTGTTTAAGAAATCCTTTCATACCCTTAAGGCATAAAGATATTCTGTGTTTTCTTCCAAAACTGTTAAGTTTTTGTTTGCCATATTTTTCCATATTATTCTAAATTAGTTTTTGTGCAGTCAGAGTTAGCAGTCCAATTTACTTTTTCCAAGTAGATAACAATTTTCCTAACCCAATTGATTGAATCGTCCATTTTCCCACTGGTTTGGAATGCTGCCCCCACGGTGTTAAAAGTTTCCATATACGTAGGGGTCGCTTCCTAGTCTCTGTATTCTGATCCATTGCTCTGATCCAAGTATTCTATTTTTTCACTTATGAGATTTTCATAAATTGCATTACATTATTTGAATAGGTAACACATTGATACAGGACAGAATAAAAAGTATAAAATAAAAAATATCCCCCTAACATCTGTCCTCATCTCACTTCTAAACAGATAAGCATGTTTTTTGTATACTCAAGCAAGTATAGATATATATTCTTTCCTGTATCTTTTACACAAATGATAATGTACCATATACACTACATTTTTCACCTAACGTAGGTCCGGGAGATCTTTCCAAGTCAGTACGCTGAGAATCTCCTCATTATTTTGTACAGTTTTATGGTTTTCCTTTGAATGGAAACCATGAGTATACCCTAGTTTTTTTAAAGCCATTTCTCTGTTGATGGACACTTAGGTTGCCTCTAATCTTAGCTATTACAGAGAACTCTGATACGGCATTTCCTTTATGTACATACTAGGTTTTAGAGTCAATTCTTAGAATGGGATTGCCAGGTCAAAGAGTCTGATGGTTAATTGTATGTGGCAACTTGACTGGACTAAGGGACGCCCAGGGAGTTAGTAAAACATCATTTCTGGGTGTGTCATGAGGGTGTTCCTGGGAGAGATTTGCCTTTGGCTCAGTGGACTAAGGAAAACCGCCCTCTGGTGATTATGTGCAGGTTGCCAATATCCAATCCACTGAGGGCCCAAATAGAACAAAAAGATGAAGGGAGAGCAAATTCTCTCTCTCTCACTCTTTCTTCTTCTTTTCTTCTTCTTCTTCTTTTCTTCTTCTTCTTCTTCTTCTTCTTCTTCTTCTTCTTCTTCTTCTTTCTGTTTTTAAGATAAATTTAATTTTATTTATTCATGAGAGACAGAGAGAGAGGCAGAGACACAGGCAGAGGGAGAGGCAGGCTCCATGCAGGGAGCCCGATGAGGGACTCGATCCCGGGTCTCCAGGATCACACCCTGGGCAGAAGACAGATGCTCAACCGCTGAGCCATCCAGGGGCCCCTCTCTCTCTTCTTGAGCTGGGACCTCCATCTTTTCCTACCCTCAGACATCAGTTCTTGGGCCTGCAGGCTTGGACTGAATTATCCCACCACTTTTCCCTGTTCTTCAACCTGCAAAAGGTAGATTGTAGGACCTCTTGGTCTCCATAACCACATGAGCCAATTTCTATAATAAATCTCCTCTTGTGTCTATTTTTCTGTCCACCTATCTATATCCTGTTGGTTCTGTTTCTCTGGAGAACCCTGACTAATACAGAGAATATGTACACTTATAGTTTGAATACATTTTTGCCAGACTGTCCTCTCTAGAGACTGTACCCATTTATACTCTACCAGCATTGTTTCCTTGGCCTTGCCAATGAAGCATGTTTTCAAACATCATTCTGACAGGCCAAAAAAAAAAAAAAAAGGTATCTTGGTGTAGTTCTAAACTGCATTTCTGTTATTATAAGTGAGGTGGGATATTTTTTTGTGACCCACTTGTTCACATCCTCTGCTTATTTTTCTATTGAGCATTTGGTTCTTCACTGATTGCTAGGACTGCTTTATAACTTAGAGAAACCAACCTTTTGATGAAATACAAGCATCAAGTATTATTTCTCATTCAGTTATCTTTTTTAAAGGATTTTATTTTTTAAGTAATCTCTACACCCAACATAGGGCTCGAACTCACAACCTCAAGATCAAGAGTCTCTTGCTTGACCAACTGAGCCAGCCAGGTGCCTCTCATTTAGTTATCTTCTGACTTTATATTTTGACACAAAGATTTCCTTAATGCAGCTTAATTTTTTTCTGCAATGCCTTGTCTACTTTGAGTCATAATTTGGAAGATCTTCCCTAATCCAAGATTACAAAAGGATTCTCTCATGTTTTCTTCTAGCGTATTTGTGGCATGATTCTTCCTTTTAAATCTTTAATCCATTTGGATTTATCCTTGTGTATGTTGCAAGGCCTGAACCTAACTTTATCTTTTTTCCACATGGTCAACCAGTGAGCCCAACCACATTTATTGAATAGTTAATCATTTCCCCCATTGATTTTAGAGGCCAGTTTTTCATATTAAACTCCCATATGTGTATTCTTCTATCTCTGGACTTTCTATTATGGTGGATTGGCCCGTCTTGCTATTCATGCATCGGTTCCTCACTGTTTGAATTATTGAAACACTTTTAATATGTTTTAATATCTGGTACAGCTAGTATCCTGATATTACTCTTCTTTTCAGAGTTTGCCTGAATGTTTTGTTGCTGTATTTTTTCATATGAACTTTGGAATCAGCTCGTCTGGTATTTTATTGGGATGGCATTAAGTTTCAAAATTAACTTAGGGAGAATTGACATTTTACGATGTTGAGCTTTCCCAGCCAAAAACATGGTCTTCTCATTTATTCAGGTCTTCCTTGTGTGCTCAGAAGTGTCACAACGTTGTCTTTGTTCAGGGCTCGCTGTCACATGTGAATTTCACCACAAAGTAGTTTATTTTGTCATTGTCATTACCCTTGGGAATGGACCTTTTCTTTCTTTATCTCTTCCAAATGATCATGTTTACGCATGAAAGTAATTGATTCTTGGTCATTAACTCTATATATCCCTTTTAGCAGATCTTTTTACGGTTTCTCAGTAGGTTCTTTAGGTTTTCCAGGAACATGATCATCTGCAAATAGTGGCAATTTTATGTCCTCTTTTCCAGCTTTTATACCTCTAATTATTTTTCCCCCAATGCATCATCTAGTGGCATTGGGGTCTTCGAGAATCCCAAGAAATAATATCTCTCTTTGCCCAAATTCTACACAGTTGGAGCATAACACAGAGGCAAAAATATCACTTTGTTGCTGATAAAGGTTGGGTCTTCGAAAACGGGTCAGTCAGTCTACCTGACGGTAGGTACTGACCCACTCATTCACAAGGAGCCTTGGCCTGAGAGCACCACTAACTATAATACCATGAGCTCAGATATGCAGTGTTTTCATCAGAACTAGTATTCTACATATCCTGCAATTTTAGTTTTTATCCCCTCTTTGACTCCAGGCTTTTGTTATCATTGTTGTTTGATTCAATTTTGAGGTAGAGGGACCCTTCTGTTTTCTGAGTCTAGTATTAAATTTCTAATTTAGACCAGGGAATATTGTCCAAAATATTTTTACTTTTTGTATTTTTTCAATGTTTTCTTTGCAGCCTGAATTAATATCCATGAATATTTTATGGGCAATTAAATAAAACAGGGTGATTATCTGTTTTTGGAATATAGATTTTATTTATTTACTCACTTACTTACTTATTTAAAGATTTTACTTATTTATTTGACAGAGAGAGAAAGTGAGCACAAGAGGGGAATGGCAGGCAGAGGGAAAAGGAGAAGCAGACTCCCTGCTGAGCAGAGAGCCCCATGCGGGACTCAGTCCCAGAACCCCAGGATCATAATCTGTGCCTGGGTGGCTCAGTCAGTTAAGCCTTCAGCTGACCTGCCTTCAGCTCTGCTCATGATCTCAGGGTCCTGGGATCAAGCCCTGAGTTGGGAATCTCTGCTCAGCGGGCAGTCTGTTTCTCCCTCTCCTCCCCTACTCCTCCCACTGTTCATGCTCTCTTTCTCAAATAAAATAAAATAATAAAATAAAATAAAATAATGGTTAGTCTTCTAAATCCTTAATTATTTCTTATCCACTTGCTTTATCATGTACTGAGATCACTGAATTAAGTCTGCTGTTACTAGTGTATTTATGATTTATTTCTCCTCATATTGCCTATAGTTTCAGTCTTATGAATTTTGATGCTGTATTATTTTGTGCATGGATAAGCATTTGTAACCGATATGGACAATGCTTCCTGGTATTCACATGCTTCTGTAGTCCTCTCCCATGTTACGTCAGGGATATGTCTACAACCAATTGGATATGGAAAGAGTGATGAGATGTTATCACTTCTGAAAACAGGTTATACAAGATAACCACCACTTTCATCTTGGGCTCCCTCTTTTTCTTCCTCTCTCTATCCTGCCACCGACCTGTCATTTGCTATGGGGGAAGCCAGCTGCCATATTTCGAGAAGGCCCACTAGGTGAGGTCCTGGAGCTTCCTCCCAGCAGCCAAGTGAATGAACTTGGAAGTGAACCTGCCAGTCCCCACAAAGCCTTCAGCTGCCTGCCACCTGGGCCAACAGCTTGACTGCAACTTCATTAGCTACCCTGAGCCAGAGCCACCCCACTAAGCCGCTCCAGGTTTCCTCATCTTCAGAAACTATGCGGTAACCAATGTTTATTGTTTTACACTGTTAAATATCAGCATAATTTGATATGTAGCAGCAGATAACTAATAAAAACGTTAATTGTAAGTTGCAATATTTACGTGATAATGTGTCTGTCTCTGACCATTTAATGCTTTTGGAGTCTGAAGCCAAATGAGCCTTCTTGTCTGATTATGTGTACCTTGTCTGTGTCTACATTTGGCTGATCTATCTTTGCCAAAAATTTTATTTTTAGCCTATCTCAATGGCTTTGTTTTATGTATTTCTTTTAGGTGGCATAGAATGTCTTTTCTTTGTGATCCAGTCTGAAAATCTTTTTCTTCCAACAGGTGACTTTAGCCTATTCACCTTTATTGATAGGACTGATATGTTTGGTCTTGGTTTATGCACATTTTTCTTTTTTTTTTATGCACATTTTTCAATATTGAAGTTATTCTCAAGTTCTTTACTATGTGATCTCTTTGCTCTCTGTGTGTGTTTGTGTGTGTGCATGTGTGTGTGTGAAGTTATTCTGATAGCTGAAAAAATTATTTTTGTTTTAGTAATTACCTTCATAATGATAACTCTATAGGACTCCTTTAGTTCCCTATTTTTTTAGACAGCATCTATTAATGTCCTTCCACAGACAATGATAAAATTGGTGCACGTCTTCCTTCCACCTTCCCCTCTTCTACTTCACCTCTCAATTTCTGTCAGTAATATTACCCTTTTGGTACATACCTCTGCACTGTTAAATATGCATACACTTTAATTGCTTGAGTTGTCAGCTTCAAAATATATGTTTTTGCTCTCAGTTCTGGAGTCCAGGCACACAGCAAATGCTCTACCTCTGACTGCCTTATTCTCACCTCCCCCCCCAAATTTTATTATTTGTTCCATTTCTATTTCTTTGGAATGTAATTTATTTTCTGTTCTTCAACCCAATCTTCAGTTTTCACTTTTAAAGTCTTTTTGCTGTAGTTTCTGTTATTCACTGTTGATTGATTATCCTGAAATCATGCATGTCAAAATTGCTTGTCTAGAAGCCTTTAAAATTGAAAGGCTATTAATTGAAGGGCTGTTGGGATGGACATATAACTCCTTGGGTCTCATTTTCTTCCCTGGAGAGTCTTGTAGATACTATTCCACTAATAACACTAAAGTTAGTCTGAATGAGTCTGAGTCTGTTTGGATCCTTCTTCCTCATATCTGTGACCCAAATTTACCTGGGTTACCAAAAACTCCTTTCTTTCTCCTTGAAGTAGATTAAACTTACTAAGCTATGTCTTGGAATTACCATTCTGGATAAATACATAGAGTCAAGTCCACTTCGTTTCATAAAAACCCTTTTTGAATCCAGCCTTTCAATATTTATTTGGTGCTATTATTTTGGTATCTGCTTTAGGGACTCCAGAAGTACATAAGTTGGATCTTCACTATTTTCTATATTAGGCATCTTCTCTCAAAACCTTTTTTAAAACATCTCTATTTATGTTTTTCGTTTTTCTCATGTGTATTCTCTAGGTCATTTATTGTAGATTTTTTTCAATGTCCTTTCTCTTTTGTGCTCTAAGGTCTCTTCACTTCTAGGTGACTCTTTCTCTTCTACTCCTTTCTTGAATTTTACCAGCTCACGTATTATTTCCTCCAATGATCTTAACCTTTCTTCTCTAGGTTCTTTTATCTTTGCTTTGTTGTCTTACTTTATAGAGAAAACTTTTTCATTAGGATTTTTAAATTCATGGCAAAATGTTCCCAATTTTCATCAACTCTGTGGCAACCTTTCTCTCTTTTGCATTTTTCTGAATATTTTCTCCTCTTTTCCTATAGTATCTTTCTATTGATGCTTTGTTAAATCCTTGCTTATTACTCCTGATAATGGCACCAAAGATCCTTGTTAGCACTAAATGAATTGGGTTCGGTTTTCCTGGACAGAAAGGTGCTTTGGTCAGGAAAAGAAAGGGGGTAGTAAGAGAAAATCCCAGGGTGGCTGGTTTTCACAAAAGAAATTCTCGTCTGCTGTCACAGAAATAAATTGCTTCCACAAAGGAGTACACCCTCAGGATTCTTTCTGTCACCCTGGCTCCTCAGCTTCTCTCAACCAAATCAGATCCAGGAAGGCTTTCCGTGTAGCCCATCCATTGCACCTGTTTTTAAAAACAAGCGATATAGTTTGTGCATCTCTGCATATAACCCTTACCTTTTGGAAAAATATTTGTGCCTGGCTATCACATCAAAGAAATCTTTCTCTGTGCTTCTTTCTCTTCATTTCCTCCTATTTGTTTTCATCCTAATCTCAGCTTCTTTGGACAGTTCTTACACATATTTGGGAGTCTTGGATAATACCTGTCCTCAAGTTTTGCCAAAAATAGAGTTTATTTTTTCACTCCTTTTGTTGCTTTTGGATGATTTCTAGGAGAAAGAGAAAAATGTTGATTTATACAACCATATCTATTCCAGATGTACACAATGTCTTAATTACTAAGGTTTTCAAATAAGTCTTGCTTTTTGCTAGGGCAAATTTCACCACCCTATTCCTTTTCTTCACTTGCTCCTTAACTGTTCTAAGTCTGAACTCTTCCATATAAATTTTAGGATGCACTTTTAAAATTATACACACATGGACAAACAGACAAAGACATACATATAATGTTGAGATTTTTATTTTAATCATCAGATGTATTATTAATTTAGAGAAAACTGACATCTTTATGGCACTGACTCTTTCTATCCATTCATATGATATGTCTGCCATTTACTTCGATCTTCTTTAAAACCTTCAAGTTTTGGGTGGTTTTTTGGTCTTGTTTAATATTTGGTTCTTCTAATAATCTTATTTTTTATTGAAGTAAAATTGACATATATCAGTTTCAGGTGTACAACATGATGATTTGATATTTACATATATTGCAAAATGATCACCATAGTGAGTCTAGTTAACATCCATTACCTCAAAGTTACCAAAAAAAAAAAAAATGTGATGAAAACGTGTACAATCTACTCTTTTAACAACTTTTAAATATGTAATACAGTATTGGTATATTAAGTATAATTAATAATATGGTCACCATGCTGTAGAACCCCATAATTTATTTATTTTATAACTGGAAGTTTGTATCTTTTGAACCCCTTCACCCTTTTCTCCCACCAACAACCCCCCACCTCTGTCAACCACTAATCTGTTCTCTAGATTTGAGTTTGTTTTTGTTTTAGATTCCACATATAAGAGAGATCATATGGTATGTATCTTTCTCTAGCTCATTTATTTCACTTAGCGTAGTACCCTCAAGGTCTATGCATATTGTCACAAGTGGCAAGATTTTACTTTTTATGGCTGAATAATATTCCGTGTGTGTGTGTGTGTGTGTGTGTGTGTGTTTTGGCTATATATTAGTTGTTGTCTCTCAATTTATTTGGATTTCCTTTAATACCTTCAACTAAAGTCACCACCCCAGACTTATCGGGTCAGAATTTCTAAGGATGGGGCACAGAAGTCTGTTTTAACAAGCCCTCCAAGAGATACACACTAAAGTTTGAGAACTGTTCTATATTATCTCCTTTATCCTCATTTTCCAAAAGAAGAAACTAAGGCTTTAAAAAATAAAAAGATTCAGGAGCTTGCCCAGGTTTTGTTTTTGTTTTAAGATTTTATTTATTTATTCTGAGAAAGAGAAAGAGATTGAAGGGAGGGTCAGAGGGAGAGAGAGAGAGAGAGAATCTCAAGCCAACTCCATGAGGAGCACAGAGCCCGATGTGGGATTGAATCTCAGGACTCTGAGATCATGACCTGAGCCAAAAATCAAGAATTGGATGCTCAACTGACTGAGCCATCCAGGGGCCCCAACACTTGCCCATGCTTTGGAGCTAGGAAATAACAGAAGCAATGTTCCAATATGGGTATCGCTGCCTCTGGTTGCCCATCTGTGATGTTGAATTCCTTGGCCTACAGGTAAGCAAGTGGGAGCTGGTGCCCCCTGCTCATGGAGGGTCTTCCTGCCTCAGTGGTAACCAGCTGAGCTCAGCTTCTGGCCTAGGACTACACTGGAAGACAAGCAAGGAGCTCTTACTGTCAGGGAGTTGCAACTGCCGAGGGCTAGGTTGGGGACATGCCGAGGAGTGTGCCCACAGCAGCCCCTGCCAGCTGCCCTCAGCACCGCCTCCCCTGGGGCTCCTCTCCCTGGCAGATCACTGCTCCTGCCCACAGTCCAGAGATGAAGTTCGTTGCCCTTCCCACCACACCAGAACTTCCCAAGTGTGTGGCTGTTCTGGCTCTTTCTCTGTCCCCAGTACCTACCTCAGGGCTTGACACCAAGAAGCTTCTCCATGAAGCTGTGTGATCAAGTGAAGGAATGAATAGGTGACCCTCCTCTGGCTGAATGGCCACAGAAGACACCATGGAAGGCCTTGCGGACTTTAAGTGGCATAAATATGTGGACAAGTGGGAGGTCGTGGGAAAGGTGTTCCTGGTGAAGGTTACAGGCTGAGGAAAGGCATAGCAGTGGGAGAACATGGAGTTTGTTGTTTCAGCTTCTCATGTTCTTGTGAGATAGGAAGCCGAGAGGTAGATTTGACAGCCATCGTGCCAGGCCTGGACTGCCAATAGGGGCACTTGGGTTTTCTTCTATGGATGCCCAGAAGCCACAGAAGACAGTGGAACAGGGAGGGCGGGGTCATATGGAGTCCTGAGCTGGAGAGGGATGGTTCAAGAGAGCACAGCTAGGGCGCAGTGGCACTGAATCTGCACCCAAGTCCCTCTGACTCCAGACCCAGGCCCTGGCTCCTCACCACCGCCCCACCCCTGTCTGGCTGCCTCCAGGGGTTGATGTTGAGATCACTGGAGGCCGAGGTGCCCTGACTTCTGCCTGGAGCCTGAAGTCGGCCCTGGAATCTGGCCCCTCACCGAGATGCTCGCGCTGTGAATCTGGGGTGTGGAGGGGGGAAGCAGGTGAAGGTGCTCAAGAAATGGGGTCGGGAGCACGGAGGAGGAGAGACCGGCCAAGGCGTCGAGCACATGGCCCAGGCCCCTGCCATGCCTGCTGGTGCAGGCGCCCTACGTCCCGCGGGCGCAGTCCCGGGCTTCGAGAGCCACTCTGCTCCTGGCCAGGGGGCCACCCCCCCGCATGGACAGGGGCGCGGTGTCCTGTGCAGACGGCAGAAAGTGGGGGGCCCGGCCAACCGGCAGCCCCCCTTTCAGAGGAACCGGGGAACTCGACACTCGACGAGGTTCTCGGTTCCGCGAGATAAGGAAGCCGGGACGGGTGGGGGCCCAGGGCCCGCGGAGCCCAGACACGCGGGCAGCGCAGAGGGGGCACCGCGCTCCGAGGTGCACCGCCTTCGTCGCCGCGCGCCCCACGCGGTCCAGCCGGGCGGCAAACTGGAAACAGCTGCGGAGGTTTTGGGTTTCCGCCGGGCCTCCCCCGGCCCACGGCCCACCCGAGCAGTTCCCCCTAATCCCGCTCTCTCGGGAAGCCGCGCTGCGAAAATCCCCCGCCCCGCCGGCGGAGGTCAGCCCCGGAGGGAGGGGCGCGGCGAGGGGGGCGGGGAGGGGCGCGGGGAGCGGAGCAGGAGGGGGCGCGGGGAGGGGCGCGGGGAGCGGGGCTGGAGGGGGCGCGGGAGGGGCGGGGAGCGGGGCGGGGAGGGGCGCGGGGAGCGGAGCAGGAGGGGGCGCGGGGAGGGGAGCGGGGAGGGGGTGCGGGGCGGGAGGGGCTCGAGGCGCGCGGGCCGGTGGGTTGAGGCGCAGGCGGCGCGGGGTGGAGCGCGGGGCTCGGGGCTCGGGGCTCGGGGCGGGAGGTCAGGAGGGGTTGGGGCGCGGGGCAGCGGGGGCCCAGGCCCTTGGGTTCGCAGGTGGCGTCGGCGCCCCCAAGCCCCCGGGGTCTGGGCTGACCCTGCCTCCCTGGCAGGAGGGCCGAGGGAGGGAGGCTTTCAGGGAAGGTGCTGGAGGCCCGCCCCGCCCCGGCAGGTGCTCCCAGGACTTAGGGCCCCGCGTCGCTGCGACCCGTCCCCCCACAGGGGGCGCTTTTTCTACTTCTCACAAATCCTAGGGGCTGGCAGTGGCCCTGCCCCCTCCTTCTCTCCCGGAGCCTGGGGTTGGGGTGTGTCGGGCGGCTCCTCCGACCCTGGCTGAGGCCCCCTGGGTGCCTGGCCTCAGGAGCCTCGGACAGAACCGCTCAGCCGGCCTCGGGGACCGGGCCTGGCGGTGGGGCCTGCGGCCCACAGAGGCCTGGGGTCCCCTCCGAGCTTGGGCGGAGACAGCGTCCAGGCCGACCCGTCCCTCATCCCGAGGGGGCCAGGGCCTTTCCGGGGGTCACACAGCAGGCCTGGAACAGGGCCCCCTGGTCAAGGCCGGTTTGCTCGGCGTGGGGCGCTGGGCCGGCTCCTCCTCTGCGAAGCCACACTGGGCTTCAGGCCTCTGGCCACCCCACCGGAGGGCTGCTGCGGCCCCAGAAGGCCCCCACTTGGCAAGGCCCTGTCCTGAGCGTCGCCCCAGGCCTGGGCCTGGAGAAGGTGGGGCCAGTGCCGGTAAGGGGGGCAGGGGGAGCCCACACCGGCTGCTGGGACCCCCCCAAGCACTGCCTGGGCCCGGGTGAGCATTAGTCAGGAGGGAGGAAGGTGGCAGGAGATGCAGGCTGGGGGTGAGGGCCGGCTCCCAGCCCAGAAGCCCTTCTGGGTCGGGCCTGCCAACGGCCCCCACTTCCAGGGAGTCTACATGTACCTGCTGGACAGAGAGAACGAGGTGTCTGCTCTCCATGACCGCCCCCCCCACCTCTACATGGCTCCTGGGTGTGCACACACAGCACAGACGCTCCCACACCGCACACGGAGTGACACACACATGCTCACGTTCACCTCCCAGTCTCACCCCTACACCCGGGAACATGCACACGTAGACATGGTCATGGCTGTGCAGCTGCATGGTCGCACACAGCCTCACACTCACCTGCACGCAGTTCCACATGTGTCCTCTTGTGCTCACACACACCTCTGTCAGCGGCCACGCTCTCACATACACACACGCTCCACGTAAAGCTCCCCAGGGGCCCGCGGCCAGCATGGTGGGGTGACCTTGATCCTCTGACAGCTGCCCAGTGCCCAGCAGCCCACGGGGCCTGGCCCCACCTGGCCTTCCCCATTCCCCACACTGGCCCAGCAGACACAGCCCCGGGTGGGATCTGGGGCAGCAGGGTAAGCAGCAGCCCCATCCCGGGCCACAGGCTGGCCTCCTGCTTGATGCTCCCTAAATACGAGCTCCTTGTTGTCCCAAGGCCGAAGCCTGGTGACGATCCTACAGATGGTCCCCACTGTCCCCAATCCTGCCCTACCCAGCCGCCGGCCCACCAGCCCCCAACAAAGGAGAGAAATCATCCTCATGTCCCCATCCCTGCCTCAGACTCACACCTGCCAACCCACCCTCACTCGAACCGGAAGGGCCTTCCCAAAACCCAGTCTGAGCATGTCACACCCTGGGCCACACACCATCAAGCTATGTGCACTGCCACAAGGCTGTAACTTCTGACAAACAAAGAGGGGAGGGGGCTCCTCTTTCCAATTTGCAGGAAGGTACCATCCACTGTCCGCCAGCCCAACTGCTTACAGGCTGGGCTGTGACTGCTCGGGGGCCCATTTTCCTCATCTTCACAAGGTGGGTGGGCGCTGCAGGCTCTGGGAGTGAGTCAGGAAAGCTAAAGACGCACCCCCTTTCCAAAGATTGTAAGAAATGAGGAAGTCAGACCTCAAGGCAGCCAGGCATCTCCCTTAGGAAAGAGGCGCGAGTGTAGGCCGGAGGCTTTCTGTAGGAAGAAAGCTCTTTGGTACCCAGGATGAGGGTCAAAGAAATACCAGCCCAAGAAATCCTCCAGTTTAGAGTCCCTGACAGTTAAAACTGGGAGGGACCACTAGGCCATCTTATTTTGTCTTCTCATTTTTTCACGTGAGATAAGAGGACCAGAGGTGGCTCCTCTCAAGTCACACAGCAGCGTTCAGACAGTGCCACAAGTCTTAACTCCCAGAGCTGAGTTTCTCTACTGCATCCCCCACCTGGCCCATCCAGGGAACCCCAATTTGAGGCTCCTGAGTAGGGTCAGGCCTTTGCCTTCCAGGGCCCAACAAAGGCACATACACACACACACACACACACACACACAAGTCTGGTGGCCTGGTGACTGCCACCAACACAGGATGAGCGCTGGGCTCCCTGCTACCAGCCTGTAACCCTTGGAGCCACTGAGTGGCCTCCAGGACCTCTCCATACCATCCCCTTAGGGATTTCAACTTGATCTGGCTTTTAACTAAATATGTTCTTGTGCCTTGTGTCGCAGGACACTTCTTAGCACCTCACCCAGGAGGCCGAGAGGCCCAAGGGAGAGGCTGAGCTTCCCCAGGCCATACTGCCAGGTGGTGAGGGCCCATGGGATGGAAGGATGAGACGACCCCAGACTCTTCACACGCCTCCGGCTCCCTCCTCGGCACCTCCCCCTCTCCCCAGCCTGGCCCCACACCAGTCCTTCCCCAAAGAGGAGCTGGTTAGAAAGCGGAGGTGGGCGGGGGGTGGGGGTGACTGGGTGATGGGCACTGTGGTGGGCACTTGACGGGATGAGCACTGGGTGTTATTTATATGTTGGCAAGTTGAACACCAATAAAAAATAAATTTATAAAAAAAATAAAATAAAATAAAAATAAAATAAAATAAGAAAACGATGCATCCATCTAGCTGGAGACCTGCAAACTCCATGGACAAGTTGCCTCCGTGGTGTTATTTTATCTGCTGGGGTTTTCAAGCAATGACTGTTCTCTGTCTTGGCCCCTTTTCTCCATTCTTTATCTCTTTATCTCTACATCTCAGAGTATCTAGGAGAAAGACCCTGACCTCATTCAGAGCAGACAACGGGCAGCCAGCACACACATACTGGCGTTTAAGAAGTAATATCAAAACCTTACATATGTGACTTCATCTTTTTCACGTTTTTATTATAAAAGCACAGGAACCCACACAAAGCGAACCCACAGTGGAATGGGTCCTTATAGGGGGAACACCCTTGCAAACATACCACGATCAGGAAACAGAGCCAGGCAGCACCCTACCCCACAAGCCGTCTGGGTGCCTCGTCTCAATCTCCACCTTCTCCCTTCGCCAAAAGTAACCACAATCCTAACTTTTATAAGAATCACTTTCTTGCTTTTCCTCGTGACTTTATCCCTGAAGATGTATTCCTGGATGCTGTCATATAGTCACACCTGTTATCTACACCTGAGCTGTCCTTTAGCTCTTTCCTAATCCCCAGCGTCCCCCACCCTCCCTTACTTTTCCTGGTGACGTGTCTGTGGAAGAACCCTGGCTCTTTGACCTGTACGTTTCCATAGTGTGGGTTGTACTAATCGCATACGCACGGTGCCCTTCACCGTAGGGATCTGGCCTCTGTTTTTCCTTCAGATTGGCAGCTGGATCCAGAGCACAGATCGGGCTCAGGCTCAGACTCCCTAGGCAAGACGGCGGGTGGGACTGTGCGGTCTCATCAGCAGCTCGAAGTGTCTGGCTGTCTCCCTCTGGGCCTGTCAACACCCATTGAAACTCAATGTCGAGATTCATTCATTCCTCAAGTATTACAAAATGACAGGTGATACCAGCCTTTGTCTTTTTTTTTTTCCATTCATTCTTTCATTCATTAGTCGGAACACTTATTATGACCTCTTCTTGATGCCTTTCTTAATTTCCATCATTCAAGGTCGTGGATTTAGGTCCTGGGGAGGACGTGGGTTTCTCAGGGTTGGGCAATTATATGACACTGTAATCTCAACATCTTTTAGCAGTTTATGATGTGAATCCTGGAGTTACCTCTACGGTGGAGTCCACTCCAGTTACACCCCCCAGAACAAGAAACCACTCAGGAGCCTCCCTAATAGTTGGCCTTTCAGCCTCTGCTGCACACTTTGTGAATCATGAGGCTCACTACTAGGACGCCTAAGTGGCTCAGCAGTTGAGCATCTGCCTTCAGGCTCAGGACGTGATCCCGGGGTCCTGGGATCGAGTCCCACATCGGGCTCCCTGCATGGAGCCTGCTTCTCCCTCTGCCTGTGTCTCTGCCTCTCTCTCTGTGTCTCTCATGACTAAATAAAATGTTTTTAAAAAATAAAAATTAAAAATAAAGGAGGCCCACTACTTTCCAACTGGACCTATTCCATCCTTGGGAAAATCCAACTTTGAGAAGGTCCTTCCTTCTGCTCAACAAGTGCCTCCTCGCCTCTCCCTCTGGGCCCCACAGGGCTGGTAGTGCTCCCTCCACCGGGAACCGGCCCTCTAAAAACTCCTCCCCCAGGAAGTCTTCCAGCTGCTCTTCTCCCTCTTTATCCTCTTCTGGCTATAACTTCACTTAAAATCCATAGCTGCAGAGCTGTGACTGATGTTTGCTCAAAATTCCAACAGGTTTATCTATAATTTTCAAATGGCAAATGATCATTTGGAGGTGATCGGGGGCCAAGCGTCAAATCCTAATGCCTCGACTCCCAGCCCCATCTCACCACAGCCCGCCGGCCACAGCAGAGGAAAGCCTACAGGCAGGCCCTTCTCTGCATAACCCCCTCCACCTCCACACCAAGAAACCACATCTCATAGACACCCAGATGTAAGACAGCAGAGATGGATGAGGCGGCCAAAACGCCCTCTTCTCCTGGCGCTTGGCAGGACCAGACAACATGAATCAAAAATAAAATCAACACAACACAAAAAATGTGGGTCAAATTGTAATTGAAAGTTGCTTTTGAAAGGGAGGTCTTGAAGCCATCGTCTTTCCTTCTTCTCTTGAAACCCCCAATGTCCCCCCTCGGTTAATGACATCATTTTCCACCCCGACTCTCCAATGCATAAACTGACTCATCCCCAAAGCTTCCCTCCCCCTCAGCCTCCACATTCAATTACTCAGCAAACCCAGCCGTTAGGCCTCAGAAACATCTCTACAAACAAGATCTGCACTTTTCCACTTGCTTTGCTCTGGCTGTCCGACCAGCCTAGAACATACTACCATCAGCCCACATCTCTGCTAACACAAGCATCCCAGCCTTTAAAGCTCAGGCCACAGGCCACCATCCTAAGCAGCTATCCTGCATCCTGACTCCCTCCAAAAGCAACCTTCTCTCCACAAGACTCAGGGACTGGATTGATGGAATAAATGAGTGAGTTCACTAATTCCATAAACATTTCTTAATCTGCTCATGTGCCAGACACTATGCTAGGCACTGAGGACCTAGTAATAAAAGCTATAGACACAATCCCCATTTATTGGGTGCCTGGGGGGCTTGTTCAGTTGAACATTTGACTTTTGGTTTTGGTTCAGGTCATGATCTCATGACAGGCTCTGTTGTCAGCGCAGAGTCTGCTTCAGATTCTTTCTCCCTCTCCCTCCCCGAGCAGACTTGTTTTCTCTCTCTCTTGCTCTCTTTTGCTCTCTCTCGCTCTCTCTCTCAAATGAATAAATAAAATCTTTTTAAAAATCCCCACTTATTATAGTCAGCAGAGTCAGACAATGCATAAAACAAGTCAGAACATTAGACAGTATATTATGAAGGTGCTGGGGAGAAAAGTAAAGAGAAAAATAGAAGGGCGTTGGAATGAGGAGCCTCTCTACAAATGTGCCATTTGAGAAAAAGGCTTAAAGAGGGGGAGAAAGAGGACATGCAGGTATGTGGCCAAAAGAGGAAATGAATGCATGAACAAATAAATACAGTGATGAACCACTGAATGAATGAATGAATGAATGAATGAATGAATGAGTGGATGAAGAGCTAGGAATTGTGTCTAGTGTATTTGTTATAATGAATTGAAGGGAAGCAAAGTGAAGTGAATCGGTCCCAGTACCCCGGCTGGAAATAAAGCACCAGCTATTTCTCTGACTTTCTGGAGCCCCTTGGGGCCTTGCCACCGTGCCTGTGGAACTTGGGAACTTGGGCCTTTCTTCTCTTTAGAGGCCTCCAGGGATGCTGCAGGCTGCACCCAACTCGCTCATGGGGGCCAGGGCGCACGCAGGCTGGCGGCCTGGGAAGAGCGAGCACCTCCTTGGACGAAGCATGGGGCAAGGCTGCAGAGCCCCAGCCGGACCTCACTGTGTCCTGCATCCGCTCCTCCCAGGAACAAGGAAGTGGCCCTGCATACTTGCTCCGGGCAGCCGAGCTCCGGGGTGGACAGGGTGTCAGGAAAGAGGAGGTCCTGCATTAATTTCTTCCTCACACTCAAGAGGAGGTGCAACAAGGCAGTCCTGACTGACCAGAAGGATCCTTACCTGGGCTAGACACAGCCTGGAGTGCCTTCTAGAGATCCTATCCCTGTGCATCCCTGCCCAGGGCACGACGTTGTCAGTAAAGACCCAGGGGGCAGGCTGGAGACGCTACGGGCAGCCCAGAGTTGCAGAGGGGCAGCAGGGCTGTGGGATGACAGAGCAGGGCTGGAGTGCGCTGTGCCCTCCACGCCACACAGCCCCCCCCCTGCGGGGGACACTCAGCAGCCGGCAGGAGAGCACACAGTACAGGATCCCAGGCTTCGAAGCCCCGCAGCACTGGTTTATACCCAAGCTTTGTGGCTTTGGGTGAGCTGTTAAACCTCTCTGAGCTTCAGCTTTCTCCAAAAGGGATATAATAATGATGCTTAATAAAGGATCAAATGAGACTGTTTATCGAGCACTGAGCAAATATTCAGTGGGTGATAGTCATCACTGTTAACATAAACAATGTGTTAGTGGTAATACTAGTATATTGTTACTTATAACATTGTATCATATATATTATGTTACCTGAGTAGGTGGTGTGTTGGGGCTACTTTTTTAAAGATTATTTATTTATTTAGAGAGAGAGAGTGCAAGCAGGAGGAGGGGCAGAGGGAGACAGAGGATTTCAAGCAGGCTCTGCACTGAGCTCAGAGCCCAGCACGGGGCTCGATCTCATGACCCGGAGATCATGACCTGAGCCAAAATCAAGTGTCAGACGCTTAACTGACTGAGCCATCCGGGTGCCCTGAGGCTAATTTTTAAAAAGCTAATGTGAACTCAGGTTAAATTAATAGAGGTCAAGGGTGCAAAAGAAGGGAGAGAATGAACTGCTTTCCTCTGAGCTGGCTGGTTAGATCCCAGAAGGTAAACTGAGTCGAGTCCTGGGTCTGCTCTTTCACAGAACAGTGAGGAGGCAGCTAGAATGTGAGGAGCTGGAAACCCATCCTGTGAGGAGTGGGGGCTGCTCAGCCTGCGGGAGAGGAAGCCACACTCATCCTCCTTTACCACTTCCAGGGCCGACCCAGAGTAGATGAAGCTGAGTGCCGGCGGGGGTCCAGAGCTGGGGCTGAGCAAAGAGAAAGAAGCTACAGGAAGCGGCGTCAGCTCTGTGCGAGGAAGACCTGTCAGGTCAACAAGACCCCTCCCCAGAGACTAGTTTTGTAAGGAGGGAGCTCCCCACCACCAAAGGTAGGTCAAAAGAGGCTTGGACAAGCTCTGTAATACCAAGAGGGGGTTCTCCTCAGAAGGAGAGAAAGGAGGTCCCCGTCCACAACTAGCCCTTTTATTGACCTGACGCTCAGAGTCTCTGGCTCATGGCACATGAGTCTTAGGAATATAGATATTAATCATCCATCATTCATTTCTGTGCTACTGTGCTTAGTGCCAAGGACATAGCAAACCCAAACGCTGCCTTCCTGGGGTTTACATTCTAGAGCAGTGGCTCTCAGAGTCTGTGTGCCTCACTCCGGGGGAACAATTAGTACCCACAAAAAAAAATGACGTTGGACCCTTACCTCATACCACATAAACCATTAACTCAAACTGGATGAAAGACTTACATGTAAGAATCAAAACTATCAAACATAGGATAGAAAACACAGGGTAAATCTCCCCAACCTTGCATCTAGCAATGAATTCTCAGATCTGACACCCAAAGCACAAGCAACAAAAGGAAAAAATGGATAAATTGGACTTGCTCAAGATTAAAAACTTTTGGAATTCAAAAGACAGTATCCAAAAACCTGAAAAATCAAGCCACAGAATGAGAAAAAATATATGTAAATCTTATGTCTGATAAGACACTTATATCTAGAACACAGAGAACGCTTGAAACTTTGTAATAAAAACAAATAACCCAATTTTCAAATGAGCAACGGATCTGAAAAGACCTTTCTCCGCATAAGATACACAAATGCCAACGAGCACATAAAAAAAATATTCAACGTCATCAGTCATCAAAAACTATAATGCAATAGGGCTTCACACCAACCAGGATGCCTGTGCTCGGAAAGTCAGACACTAACAGGTGTCGGCAAGGATGTGGAGTAATCAGAACCCTCACACGCTGCAGGTGCAAATATAAAATAGTGCAGCAAATATAGAATAGCGGAGAGCGGTCCAGCAGGTCTTCAAAAAGTTAGACACAGAGTTACCACGTGACCCCACAATTCTGCTCTCAGGTAAATACCCAAGAAAAATGAAAATATGGGTCCACCTGGAAACTTGAACACGGATGTTCACAGCAGCGCTACATAAAATGTACCTCAGCAGGTGAATAAACAAAATGTGTTCTATCGATTCGATGGAATATCATTCAGCCATAAAAAGCACCGAAGGCCTGATACTTACCCCGACGTAGATGAACCTTGAAAACTTTATGCTAAGTGACAGAGGCCAGTCACAAACACCACATGTTGTATAGCTCCATGTGAGATGTCCAGAATGAGCACTCGAAAGAGACAGGAAGTAGATTCATGGTTGTTTGGGACTGAGGGGATGGGTACGAGTAGGTGATGATAGGAAACGGGTACAGGGCTTCTTTCTGAGATGATGAACTGTTCTCGAATTGATCGTGGTGATGGTTAGTTACACGATTCTGTGAATATACTAAAAACCACTACTATAAGTGAGTGAATTATTTGGTAGAGGTATGATGTCTCGACGAAGGTATCACCAAAAACAGTCACCCAAGGAGCATTTTGAAGCATCGCTGCCAGAGCCACAGGCCCAGCTTAACTTAAAGCTGCCTGGATGGGGTCCGGGCAAAGCCCCTTGGGTCGTTCCAATATGTAGCCAGCGATGAGAACCCCTGGCCTAGGGGAGCTGAGACCTCCCGTGCCCCAAAAGTCTGCCGGCTGCCTTACTTTCAGTGTCTCTTGCCATCTTAACAACCACCATATCACATTGATGTTACAGGTGCACAGTCTTTAATCCATAGTTCTGAAATCCAAGAAGCTCGGAGAAAGGAGCTTTTCCACAAATTTGCAGAAATCCATATCATGTCAAAAAACCCTAACTGAACCTATACAAGGGTACTTATGGTCTTTACTCGTCTCACATAATATGAATATTCATACACTGCACCACAGAAATCATTATGTGTTTGTTTCCCAGGCCATTCTCCTTAGTAGGGGTTTTATAAAGTATAGCATGCATCTTACTTTCTTTTTTTTTTAAGATTTTATTCATTTTATTCACGAGAGACACAGAGAAAGAGAGAGAGAGAGAAAGAGAGAGAGAGAGAGACAGGCAGAGGGAGAAGCAGGCTCCTCCCCATGGGGAGCCTGATGCGGAACTTGATCCCCGGACTCCAGGATCACAACCTGAGCCGAAGGCAGAGGCTCAACCACGGAGCCACCCAGGCGTCCCTGCACCTTACTTTCTAAAAATCTGAACAATTCTGATTTCCAAACCACATTTGGCCCCAGGCATGTCAGCTAAGGGTCTATGGACCTACTTTTGTTTCTATTTTACAGAGAGGAAACTGAGTCTGAAAGGTAGAAGAACCTGCCCGACGTCCCGGAGAAAGGACCCGCTCGCCTTCGTCCTTCCAGGTTGCCTGGAGCCCCCTGTGGGCCTGGGTACGCCTTCCCTGCCATCCTCACCGGCCCCGGGCACTTGCTGGCTCCTCCGTGCGCCGCGCACCCTGCTGCTCCAAGCCCCTCTCCGGCCAGCTCCTGGCAGCTGTCGCCACACAGGAGGGGCCTGCCCTGCCCGAGCAGGAGCTGGAACCGGGGCCTGCTTTGTAATTTGCTCTGCCAGCCACCCTCCCAGCTGCAAACGGAAAATCCAAGAAGGTGGTCTGCTTTTCTGGCAGATGTCAGCCCCAGCCGGCCAGAGACAGTGCAGCTCAGCAGGGAAAGGCGGGCTGCGAAGTCTGGCAGGGGGACCGTGGCTGGGTTGGAAACACATTGTGGGGGAATTAGAATGTTCATTCTGCAACACCAAGACTGCCACGGGGTATCTCGTCTGCAAGAAACAGCAGAAAAGGTGACAGATTGAGGGCCCCTCCTTCCACTCCTCCCGCCCCCCCAGTGACATTTGCTAATATAACTAATGGCCTTAATAGGAGCCTCTCTGTGATGAGTCCCTGCTCTGGGCCTGGGCCAGGGCCAGACTCAGCCCTTTTCAGGCCTTGGCAGGCCCCGGGGGGGTGGGTGGTATTACCGTGCCATTTCTCAGAACCAAAACCGAGGCTCCAGGAGATGGTGTGAAGTGCCAGAGGTTACAAAGCAAGGTCACAGCCGAGCAGGACTGGATCCACTTCCTCCTGACTCTGAAGACCCAGCTGGCTTCCCCGACCACACTCGGAGGCTGTAAGGAAGCTGCTCCATGTCTCCCCCAAGTCAGAGTTACCCAGGGTAAGCCGCAGGGCAGCTGTAACTCCGTTTGCTCCTTTCCCTCGCCCAAGAGCATATGCTCCTCTGCAACTTTCCTCTCAAGAAGCTTCAGAGAGGAGTCGCCCAGCCCATTTCACAGATAAGGAGACTGAGGCCTACAGAGAGAAAGTAGTTACACCAGGCCACAAACCCAGGTTTCTCTCCCCCCCAAGTGATGCCTGTGTGGCTCTCAGCTGGATGCCAGCGCCCTGCAGCTCAAAGCGGGGAGAAGCCTACACTAGAAGAACCACAGTCCCTTGACTTCGGTGGGCAGAAAGGCAGCCTAAGACTACAGGAGTCACACGTAGGCACTGATGTCCACGGATCTGCCATGCACTCGGTCATTCATCCAGGGAGCCTGGACGTGCCCCTTTTCTGGCTCCAGCTGGGCCCTGGACACAGGGCAAGGGGGCGGGCTCCCACTGCCACGAGCTCAGAATCCAGGTGCGCAACCTGCAAACCCGCGATGCCAACCCGACACAGTATGCACGGCGGCCGGGGGGCCTCTAACACAGAGGGAGCCCCCCCGACGGCCAGCAGGAAGCAGGGACGGCTTCTCAGAGATGAGGCATTGCAGCTGGGAGCTGAAGGATGGGAGGACTTTGGTCAGATGCCCGCGGAAAGGCGCCCAGGCCGAGGGCACAGCCTGGGCCATGGTCCAGAGGTGGGAAAGACAGCGGGGTCTCCCCGGGCAGGTTGGGGTGGCCCAAGCAGAGAGCAGAACTCCACCACGATGTGAGGACAACCCCCCAAAGGGCCGCGGGCAGCCATGGCTGCAGGACCCCACAGGAGGGGCAGGTTTTGAGGGCGGCTATTACCCGCAAAGCACCGACGTCAACGGCCCCGCCGAGGAGGAGACCCTACCCCGAGCCCTGAAGCCCGGGCAGCCCCCATGGCTTGGGACCAGCCAGTGACAACTTCCTTGGTCATTAATGGCAGCATGTGCTAATGTTTGATGAATTGCCCAACAGTTGCATTAGCTAATAACTCCCCGAACAAAACCAGAGAGTTCATCTGTTTTTATAAGACGCCCAAGAGCATCCTGGGAACAGGCACGGTGGTCGTGAATAAAAGAGAAACATTCATTTATGGTAATTGGTTTCAGCTCCTCACTTGGCTGCTTGTCCTGACCTAAATGTATCCAGTTGTTCCCTTTGCCTGGCTCTGGTTTGGGGGTCACTCCTAATGGTTTAATTCAACAAAAAATGTCTGCCATTTCCTGTAACCTCTGTCTTTTTTCACCCTGCTCCCAAACGGTTTTTCTTGCAAGCAGCATCTCCGCAAGGCCCTCCCGGAGCTGTTTCCTTCTCAGGGAACAAAGTCAAGATTGTTGACAGAGAAAAAAGGTCTTAACTCCAGGCCAAGAAAAGAAGGTGGGGGGAGGGATAAATGAAGGTAATAATCATTTGTTTGTCTTTTCCCCGGACTTCACAAAGCAGGTTTTGTCCGAGGCCGGTGGTCAGGGACTCTGACACAGAACATGGCCCTGGTGACCAGGGGCAATTTATGGGAGGGAACGAACACAAATCCTCATTCATGGAGCGGGGCGCGGGGGCAGGGAGCGGCCGGTGGGTGCCGTGGGCGCCGCGGCCTGGGCTCCTGGCGGGGGGGACAGGGGGACAGGGGCGCAGGGCC
Source organism: Canis lupus familiaris (assembly GCF_011100685.1). Classification (NCBI taxonomy): domain Eukaryota; kingdom Metazoa; phylum Chordata; class Mammalia; order Carnivora; family Canidae; genus Canis; species Canis lupus. Next base: position 13,228,395 of record NC_049236.1, read on the forward strand.
CGGACCGGGATGACAGCCCGTGAACCTTGTTGGGATGCATCTGGTAGAAAGGCGGTATAAATAGGAGATCATTGTCGGCGGATTGTGCTTCCCGCGGGCGGAGGAGGGGCTGGCGGCCCCAGGTGCCCCTCGTCCAGGAGACGCCGATGGCTTCGGGGAGTCCTCGGAAGGTCACCGCCTGCCCCCCGGGCCCTCAGGGCTCCGAACGGCGAGGGCTCCGGGCCCCAGGCTGAAGCGGGCGCGGGGGCCGGACAGGCTCGGCCAGCGGCTATGGGCCGCCGGGGGCCACCTGGTCACTGTGACAACTTGTCCCTCTCTGTGGCTCCCTTTCTCCGACTGAACGGCCACGGGGGGCCCTGATTCTAGGATATCTGTGCGTACCCGCTCAGTGCCACCTTCTCCCAGGCACGGGGCACATAGAGGCGGACACGGCCCCACAGTGGGAAGCTCAGCAAGCTCAGGGCCCTTCCGGGCCGGCGGGCAGGGACAGGACATTCTTGGGTGCAGAGCACCGAGTGGCATCACTTCCCAATGTCTGCACGTCCTGACCCGTGGAGAGGGAGTATTTACAAGCCAATTGCAAGCAGCAGTCTGTGGGAAGCAGGGTCTGGACAGTGCCACCCACAGCATCAAATCATTGTCACATCATCATCGTCATCGTCATCAGCAGCAGCAGCAGCAGCAGCAGCATCAAAACGCTGCCGGGACACCTGGTGGCTCAGGTGGTTGAGCATCTGCCTTTGGCTCAGGTCGTGATCTCACAGTCCTGGGATCGAGTCCCACATCGAGCTCCCTGCTCAGCGGGGAGCCTGCCTCTCTCTCTGCCTCTAACTCTGGTTCATGCGCTCTCGCTCTCTCTCGCTCTCTCAAATAAATAAAAAATAAAAATAAATAAAAAATTAGAACATGCTGCCCCTCCTGTGGGGTCTTGTGGCCATGGCTGCCCGTGGCCCTTCAGGGGGATTCTGCTCTCTACTTCGGCCACCCCAACCTGCCCAGGGGGACCCCGCTATCTTTCCCACCTCCAGACTATGGCCCAGGCTGAGTCTGGGTGCCTTTCTGCCGGCACCTGACCAAAGTCTTCCCATCCTTCCGCTCCCAGCTGCAATGCCTCATCTCTGAGAAGCTGTCCCTGGTTCCTGCTGGCTGTCGGGGGTTCCCTCTGTGTTAGAGCCCCCCCCCCCCGCCACGCGTACAGTGTCAGGTTGGCATCATGGGTTTGCAGGTTGCGCACCTGGATTCTGAGCTCGTGGCAGTGGGAGCCCACCCCCTTGCCCTGTGTCCAGGGCCCAGCTGGAGCCAGAAAAGGGGCACGTCCAGGCTCCTTGGATGAATGACCAAGTGCACGAATGTCATCCTCATCACGACAATGGCTACCGTCTGTTTGACACGTTCTCGATATCAAGTCAAACACTTTATTTTCACTGCAGATCCATGGGATTGAGTCTGTTGGTGCCCATTGCACAGTTGAGAACACTAAGGCCCAGGTTCACACAGCTGGGGAGGCATTCAAACCCACATTTGAGCTCCCCACCATCTGAAGAAGAGTTTTTCCGGCAGCAGGCATCACAAAGCGCAAGGCAGTCAGAGAAGGGGCCAGCGCTGCTTGCGACTCGAGGAGGACTTCTAGACGCGGCCCCTTTGTGCCAGACCTGCAGGATGAGCAAGGATTTGACCTGGAGGGCCGCTGAAAGCAGACGTTATTCCCGGCCCTCTCCAGGAAGCCCTGTGCCTTCCCCGGGACTCTCTCGGGCCTCCCTGGCCTGCAGGCCCCATGCAGGCCTCCACCCCGTGTGATCACATCCGATTCCCTCAGCAACCGTCAGGGCACAGCCTTATGGCACATGACAGGAGAACTAAACACGGAAGCGCAGAGCTCACCCCAAGGCCACAGCCGGGAGGTGGTGACACTCAGACTTGGGTTCGTCATCGTGCCGTCAGACCCCTTTGGTCCCTGCCTGTGCTCCAAGCACAAGGCTGGACACCAAGAAACCTGGCTTCCAGCTCAGGCTGTGCCACTGTCTCATCTGTGGCCCCGAGCCAGTCCCCTCTCCCTGGGCCTCCGCCTGTCCTCTCCTCAGTGGGAGAATCGCTGGAGGCGAATTGGGCTTCGTGGCTTCTGAGGTGTCTGTGCATTATGTCATTGTCCCTACGTGGCTCAACAAGGCTAGAATCCCAGGCATGGGCATCCCCATTTTGCAAGCGGGAAACTGAGGCACCCGGGGGGCTTGTGTGCCTAGAAAAGGAGGCCCAGTGTGGCAGGGACTGGACCCTGGGCCCTGAGGGGCAGTGGAGGTGCTGAGGCTGTCTATCCTAGAGCACCGCGGAAGAGCCAGGGGTATGGTGTCGGCCTCAGGCCTGGACAAGGCACATCCATGGTAGAGGGAGCCTGTGAAGCATAGCCTCTGTAGAGAGATGACTCCCGGGATCACGCCCTGAGCCGGAGGCAGACACTCAACCACTGAGCCACCCAGGTGTCCTGGAAGGAAGCATTTTCTATCAAGAAGCAACAGAGAACATCTAGAAGAGGCTGAGGGCCACAGGAAGGCATTGGAAGTTGTGAACCCAGCAGAGAGCGTAGGCCTGTCCCAAACATCCAGAGATTGTCATGAAATCAACCTTCCCAGGGTGCCCTCCCTTCTGCGGTGACAACAGACATGTAGGCAGCACTTGACAGTTCACGTTCGTCTCCATGCGTCCTCCTAGCCCCCCGGGGCAGATGGCAGGGCAGGAATTACCAGGCAGCCAGGGTATGAGGAACAAGGGTCCAGAGAAGGTGTGGCTCTGCTCACACTGCTCAGCCAGGACCTGACCCTTGATCTTCCCAGCCCGGTGCCACTGCCACAGGGGAGCCACCCTGTCACTGAAAAGCCACCCACGTAGGGCGCCTGCTACAGAGAACACTCCGGGCCACTTCCAAATTTGGAATGGGGCACCCTAGAGCCCCTAGGAATTCTAAGCTGTGCTATTTTTAGGCTGATCAGCTGTTCCACCTCTGCGTCCCTACCCCAGGCCCCCCAAGCAGATTTCCCAAGCAATCAAATCCATGTGTCGCCAGTTCCGGCCCCAGAGCTTTGTGAGGTGAGTGCTGGATGTTCTAGTGCCATCGAAGCATGCACGCCCTGCCCAGACCGGGACAGGCCTGCCCTTCCTGATGCTCCGGACCTAGAATCTCCTGCCCTACCCCATCTTGGGGCCAGGCTCCAGGTACCCCAAAGCCCCCACCATACCTCCCAGAAATCTCCAGAAACTACCCTACTGGACAGAGAAGCTGATCTCAGGTGCCCTGCGGCTCTGACCCATTCTCTCCCGTGCCCCCTACGAGCCCATCTCATTGCTTCCCATCTGGGCTGGGCTAGGCAGGGCTGCTGGTGGCTCCTGCCCCCTCCTGCTTCCCAGGAAGGTGCCAAGAGAGTATCACAGTCCCGCACTGCCCTGGGGTCAAACCGCTGCTTGGCCACTTGGAGTCTGAAGACCTCGAGTCAGGGCCTCCACCCCATGGAACCCATTGCCCTCATCTCTAAGGTGTGGATGATAAGAGGACCGCGTGCACAATGTGGTTTTGAGGTTACAGTGACAACAGGAGTATGAAAGGCTGACCCAGGACAGCCGGGGTGGCTCAGCGGTTTAGCACTGCCTTCAACCCAGGGCGTAATCCTGGAGACCTGGGATTGAGTCCCACATTGGGCTCCCTGCATGGAGCCTACTTCTCCTTCTGCCTGCATCTCTGCCTCTTTCTCTCTCTCTGTGTCTCTGTGTGTGTGTGTCTCTCATGAATAAATAAATAAAATCTTTAAAAAAAAAAAAATGAAAGGCTGACCCAGGGCACAGCAAGAACCTGGCACCCTGGACATTTTTAGCTACTGTGACTCCTGATAATAGTTGAGTTTCCACAAAATGGGAGAGAAACAGCAAGTTTGTTTCTACAGTTCTGCAGGGTGGGGTATCGACATGGTCCTCATCCCCCTCAGCACTGCCCTTGTGATTCTTGTCCCACTCCACGGCCGTGCAGTCCTTGGGGACTCAGGCTGTGCCCACCCCCACAGGCACGAGACCCAGCCTGGGGGTACCGACTGCCTGGGTTCAATGAGGGCAGGAACCATGGCCCCCACCTACCCCCCAGCCCCACAGGGTTGGGCATACAGCCCAAGACTTGTAGGACACTGGACTTCTAGAAGGGCACAGAGAAGCTGAAAGATCATGGGCTTTGTAACATGCCAGACCCACTTTGTAGCCATGTGACTCCCAGCATGACCTTTATTCTGAGGCTCTGTCTCCTTATCTGTAAAATGGGTATGAAGATACCAACAGAACCTGGATATCAAGGGTAAAGAGAGCAGACGTGAGGCTCTTCACACTCGGTGAAGATCTGCATGCAGGAGGTCGACCCAGTGACTTCCAGGACACGGCAGCCCCGTAAGGAAATGGGAACGTGGAGACGAGAGGGTCACACAGAGAGTCATCGATGGAGGGCCCCAGAGCTACACCCCAGACTTGACCCTTTCCACACACAGTGAGCAGAAGCCATAACAAATGCAAAAAAGAAAAACACCAGAGGCTTCTCCCTGGTCCAGAAAGGCCATGAGGCCAGTCGGGGAGAAAGGCTGTCTGGGCAGACAGTGGCCGCAGAGTCCCCAGGACAGCGTCCGCGCAGCCAGAGCCCACTTCCTGCAGGCAGCGCACACACGCGGTGCCAATGTGTTAGGACTTATGCATGGTCCCCGCCATGGGAACCGGCCGCCTCCCTCCGCCAGCCGCCCCTAATTCTTCCAATGTGGCTGAGAGCTAGCAGGGCTCCGCGGAGGGAGGGGGCGGAGCAGCGGAGCGAGACCACCTCTGCTGACAGCTCGTTTACAGCCCGCCCATCAAGTGCACTTTCCCTGCGGGGTCTGGCCCCTGGGAGGAGAGAAGCTGGGGGGCCAGCTCTCAGCTACCAGTGACACGTTGCAGGCACCAGGGGAATGCCTGGTGCCCTGTCACTCAGAGTGGCCCAGGGGACCGCCGCAGCTGGCCAGGAAAGAATGGGCGAGCCTCACCAGCCAGAGGAGGCCTGGTGGCTCTGGAACAAGCCCGAGTCAGAAACTCCCCATGCTCCACCCCCCACCCAGCTCCCGTGTCTGGCCAGCACAGCCCGCAGGCCTTGGTACAGCCGGGTTAGCTGCGCTGGCTAGGTAGGTCGAGGGAGAGAAAGACGGACAGGGAAATCAAGGATTCAGAGCCGGCTGCCCACGTGGCAGGTCTCCCGGAAGCTCCTGAGTGAGTGAGACCATGCGGGTTACCAGCTGGCATCAGAAGGTCCGGCTTCTGGTCCAAAGTTCCCCTCAGTCTGCTCTGGAACCCTGGGTCGGGTGCAATCTCTCTGGATCTCTGAAGAGGGAGGAAGGATGTCTCTCTCTTAGGAGAATGAGACTACGATTCCAAAGAGAAGAGGCCACCAGAGGCAACTGTTAGCTATGCAGATGCCCAGGCTCCTTACCTGGTTCAAACTATCCTAGGAAGCTGGGGATGAATTAGGATTAGAGTGGGGATAGGCTCAATGCTGTGAACTCAGAGAACGTTCCCTGATGCTGAGGGCTGAACAATGTTGAGGGCGCTGACACCGATCAGGTAGAGTCCTTGCCCTTCGGGACCTCCCTGTCTGGTTAAGACTCATTACAACAAAAGGTAGACTGGTGAGTGTGGTACCAGAGGGTCAGACATTGTCCGGGAAGAAATAGGGATGGGAAGGTGGGATATCACCTGGAGGTGACTAAGCCAGGCCTTGAATGGTAGGGTCCTTCTCTTGTGCATGGCACAAAGCGAGGACACAGAAGGTGGATGGATGGGTGGATGGAAAGGTGGATGGATGGGTGGATGGGTGGATGGAAGGGTGGATGGATGGATGGATGGGTGAGTGAATGGGTGGATGGAAGCGTGGGTGGATGGGTGGATGGATGGTTGGATGGAAGGATGGGTGATGGGTGGATAAATGGATGGGAGGATAGATGAGTGGAAGCAGAAGGAAGGAAAGAAGGAAGGAAGTGGGGAGGGAGAGTGTTAGATGGTCAGATGGGGGCAGGCAGATAAGAGAACAAAGAAATGTTTCATTGAACTGATTCTTACAATAAGTCTGCCAAGTAAAAGGATGGAAGTGGCAGCCGCCTTCCCCAAATTATTAATATGAACACCCAGAGCTGAGAAGGGAAAAATGACTTACATAAGGTGACCCAGTAAATTAGTGACACATCCAGGTCCAGAATCCAAGTCTCCTGACTCCCACCCAGACATGTCTCCACTGCATAAAGCCCGCCTAGCCTAGCCTCCTACTCCTTCCATCCTCCACATAAATACCATGAAAAGAAGGAAGGGAAGGAGACGAGAGGGAAGGAGGGGGAAGGCAGTCCCCATTCTGTAGGAAGGGTCCTGAGCTCTGGCCCTTGGTCTTGCACAAGCCTGGCTCGGCCTTTTTCAGGCTGGACACACGCCAGGACACGCAGAGTCATCTGTAGGATGCAAGGAGGGCAGAGAGTCACTTTTGTCATGGCTCCTCCAGACTGAGTGACGCCCCCTGGCTTCCAGGCAGAAATGAATCGCACGTCAGGTCAGAAGACCCAGCCCAGTAAGTCTCCATCCAGGACCCTGCACCAGCTTGGCGACTGGGGAGACTGAGGGCAGGAGACTGGGGGGGCAGGGAGACCAGAAGAAGCCCTGGCATGGGACCGTGTGCCCCGCGGGGAGGGCCGGGGACAGGGCTGAGCAGACGCCACCAGCTCCCGGCTGCCCGGGGGACAGGAGGGCACCCCCCCTCCCCCGGCCTGGGTGACTTCTACACTCACTCCCTCATTCACCTGCTCACTCACTCATTTCCTGAAGGAAGGGAGGGCAGTGTCCGGCTTCTGAGCGGGTGCTGTGAGCAGGCCTGGCGCTAGACGCTTAACAAAGGCTTTCCCACCAATTGTGACCAGGTAGCAGCGCCCGAGTCGCCGACGATGGCCGTCACCACCGGCAAGGAGACACTCCGGCCTCCGAGCCCAGATCTCAGCCTCCAGTTGCCATTTTGGAGACTGGCCCTTTATTCTTCCCTGGGTCACACTTCCCTCTCCTGCAAAGGGAGAAGAATGCCTCCCTGCTTGCCTCAGAGTGGCCACTGTCGCCGGAGCAACACTGGAACCCAGCCCCAGCCGCCCAGACAGGGCCCCATCACCCCGGCTGAGCAGCAGGCGCGCCCCACACAGAGACGGCCTCCCTGTCCTGGGGTGGGAAGAGCCGGAGCCAACATTTCCCCACCTGAGGGATGAGGGCACCCAGCCTTGTTTTGTTAAATACGGTGACATTTGTCCTAGAGTGTAAGTGGGCCCTGGCCTCCACCCCCAGCGCCCTTCCCCTTCCTGTAACAGCAAGGTGGCTAGGGTGTGGGTGCTGGGGCCAAGTGTTTGCGTTGAACCCAGGCTTTGCCCCTCCTTAGCTGTGTGACCCTAAGCAAGTCACCTAATCTCTCTGTGCCTCTGGGTACCTGGGCGGCTCAGTCAGTTAAGCATCTGCCTTCTGCTCAGGTCACGATCCTGAAGTCCTGGGATTGAGCCCCGCATCAGGCTCCCAGCTCAGCAAGGAGTCTGCTTCTCCCTCTGCCTCTGTTTCTTCTCTATTTCTCAAATAAATAAATGAAATCTTAAAAATATATATATATAAAGAATAAAAATCTCTCTGTGCCTCAATTTCCCAATGTGGAAAATGGGGCTAGTGAGCCTCATAGAGCCATTACGAGGATTAAATGGCTTAACACGTGCAGAGGGCCTGGAGCAGCACCCTGCACACAGTCAGCAGGCAGCAACATCATCCAGGGCTCTCCCTCGGTGGTAGCCCTCCAGGAAGCTTCTGCGCCCCACAGGCCGCTTGCACGCCTGCTCAGAGCCCCGCCAGCCACTGGGCTGCCCTCTCATCCACTGTCTCTTCCTACAGTTAGGTCTTATTCTCCAGCCCACTTTACAGAAGGGGAAACTGAGGACCACAGAGTAAAGTGATTTGTCTCCCTGCCCCAATCTGGCATCCTTGCCTCCCCCACCCCCTGCCAGCCTGGGGCGGCACCATGTGCGCCGAGTTTTGCAGAGGAAGCCGGGCTGGGCAAGGCGGCATTGGACGCAGAGGCTGGCCAGATAGAGCCATGAGAGGAGGAACGGCCTGCGTGGGAGGAACCTCTGGACGCTCGGGGTGGGAGCACAGCGCGAGGCAGGCCGTCAAGGATGCAGAGGGAGGCTCTTCCCCACGGCGAGGGCCCCGAATCCCGGGCCGGGAGGCTCAAATGTGAAGCTACAGCCACAGGGAAGCCATTAGACCATTTTCAGCAGACATGGAAACGGCCAGATTTCCATCTGGGGCCCTCGGTGGGCTATAAACACCGCGCAAAGCTAACTATCATGGCTAATAATGGTTTCGCACCCTGGGCCATAATTGCCGTTCCCGTGTCTGTCTCCCACTAGATCACGAAGCCCCACTAGAGCGGCATCTATGCGTCTCCTTCACCCCTACGTCCCAGTGCTCGGCACAGAGCAGGTGCTCGAGACGTGTTCGGTGAAGTTAATTGATCACAATGAAGCACATGATGCCAAGTGTTGTGAACTCTTGGCGAAGGAAACCCTTGGAGTCGGGCAGCCCTCGGCCCAATCCCTGACGCCAGCTCTCACGGCCAGCAGGCTTGGCAAGTCACATGATGGCTCTGGGTCAGCTTCCTCCCCCTCAAAATTGGCTCAGCGATCCCTCCCCCTGGGGTTGAGCTGGAGCTCCCAGCGCCGTGCCCCACGCGCATCAAGGCCCTCAATACAGCAGCTCAAACGACACCACGAAGATGCCTGGGCACAAACTGCAAGACTGCTGCTGGGTTCAGACATAAGCAAGACAGAGGGAGAGTGGAAGGGTCCTGAGCTTTAGACCTGAGGCCCTGGATTTGAATCCTGGCCCTGCCCTGCTGTGCAACCTTAGGGAAGTAGATCACCCTCTCTGGTTTCTTCATCTGCTCAGTCGGAGTATTAACAATAACACCAATGTCGAGGATTTGTTGCGTGGACCAGAGGAGATAACAGATGCGAAAGTGCTCAGTGTATATAAATGTGGGCGATGATTATTATTATCATGACAGCTCATAAAACCCGGGTGGAGCTTCCTGTTATAAACAAACTCTCCCTCACCCCCTCCCGCAGACCAGGGGCTGGCTCGATGCTTTGTTCCCAGGAAGGGCATAGCTGGAGGGGCCGGCTGGGCTGGGGCAGAGGCCAGGGCAGGCTCCCCGCTCCCACCATCTGCGCTGAGGGGTCGGCCCATCTGTCCAGCAGTGGGCACACATGTGGCCTCATCTGAGGGCGCAGGGTCGTTGGGGTCAAGCAGGAGAAAATTGGGGGCAGATGAGGGGAAGGTTCCAGCTTATTTTTAGAAAAAGGGGAAAGAGAAGAAGACAGGAAAGCCCTTGTTCCTTGGCGTTTCTACCATGTGGATGGCAGGCGGGAGGCCGGCGGGCAGGCGGGCAGCCAGGGGGACCAGAGACAAAGATGCAGCCACTTGGGCGGCTGTCACACGGTCAGGCCTCGGATGACCGCACAGCCCAGCCGGTTTGCAGAGCGCTCTCGCTCGCAGTGCTGGCCGCCCCCAGTGGGAACCCTCACGGCGGGAAGCCCAGGACCCCGAAGGAGACTCGCAGGGCCCAGAGGGCCTGAGCCCGCAGGGCCACATTTGGGCATTAGGAAGGGCCCTCCAGCTGCAGGGCAGAGGAGAGCTTGTGGGGTAATCTGATGGCAGAGGGGCCAGTGGGCACTTCCAGGACACGGCCTGGCACACAGTAGGCCCCCAGGTCCTCTCCTCCTGGTCTTCCCTGGGGCCTGAGGTCCTGGCACCTCTCCAGGTTACCCTGCCCTGTGTCTCAAGACGCAGCACAGTGGAGCGATTAAGATGGTGACTCTGGCACCATATTGCTGGGACACGAGTCTTGGCTCTTCCACTTCCTGGCTGTGTGACTTAGGGCCACTTGCTTTAACATTCTGTGCCTCGGTTTCTTTGTAAGTTGAACATAGCCATAGTTCACCCTGCAAGGTTTGTTGTAAAAATAAATCAATATATGCAAAGCACTCGGAACCCTCCGCCTACACTCGGGGCTTGGCACTCAGTGAGCACTCGGTGGCAGATGTTGTCACTGTCAATATACAGTAGGGTGTGTGCAGCTGGGGTGGCCTTGTCTGGGGAGGAGCAAGCTGAGCGTGCCCAGAGCTCTCCAGCAGGACCCCTCGGTGGGGATGAGGCAATGAGAGTGTGGGGGGCTTGGTGTCAGCAAACAGGCTGGGCCGCACCGGGGGAGGCAGGAGGCCGCTCCGCAACCATGGGGCCGGCCCAAGGCTGGACGTCGCAGACCCCGCTGCGGCTCCCATGGGTGTCTTTGGAAAGAACTCAAAAATGACAAGAATTTTCCAAATTGCCTGCTTTTCCATTCTCGGATCCCCCAGCCCCCCATCCTTAGATCTCATTCTGAAGAGAACTTTGAAATGTCGGAAACACAAAGGTGAAGGCCTAAAAACCCCGGTGAGGATTGTTAATCCCCAGTCTGGGTGGCGGCTCGCCTGCCAGAGCTGCCAGTGGAAACGTCCAAGAGCGTCTGCACGGGCGGGGCTGTGCATCCGAGTGTGCACGCGTGTGTCCTCTGACAATGGCACACCCGAACCCAAGGGGCTGGTGTGCACAGCGAGTGGCTACAGGTATTGAGGGACACAGGCGCCTCCTGCCCCTGCACACACGGGACGGCGTGCTCCTATGCACGTGTGTCCTGCACCTGCCACGGATGGGCTCCCATGGGAAGAGCAGGCCGGCTACGCGGGGCATGGGAGCCAGCGTGTGCTCACCCTTACAGCCTGACGCACAGTAGGTGCTCATCAGCTGTCCTCCCTATGTCCACTCACCTAAGCACGTAAAGGCACGAAACAACCCTCCAGGGGGACAGTTTGGCAAAGTCTGACAAGTGCCACGGCGGTGGCTGGGCTGGGGCGGGACAGGAAGGAGAAGCGAGAGCTGCCCTGGGTGAGTCCCTTACAGAGCATTTAGCAAGCCCTGGGCTTGGCCCAGCTCTGGGTCCGCGTGGTCCTGGGCAGAGGGCTGGGGACGTGCTGAGGGCTGGGGCCTGAGGCGTGACATTCCGGTGATGTCAGGCAGACAGGGGGCAGGGCAGGCCTCTATCTAAGGGCATCTGGGCCCTGGCTCATCCGCAGTGGCGGGACTCTCAGGTGGGCAGCAAGCTCAGCGTCCCAAGAGCCCAGAGAGCCTAGGAGACCACCCACAGCAGCCCAGAAGGGCAGGGACCTGCCTGGGGTCTCACGAGAAGCTCAGAGCGAGGGCTGGAAAAAGGGCATGAAGCAGAAGCAGCCTGTGAAATCTGAGAAGCCTGGGCTTAATCCTGGCTCTCTCCCACTGACCAGCTGAGTGGCCTTGGGAGAGTCACCTCACCTCTCCTAACCTGTTCCATCACCTGGAAATGAGCATTCCACAGACTTGAGAAGAGGGGCCAGGACCCTCTGCCAGGGGTGGGTTTGATGATCAGCTCCCCTGACTCCTACTCCAGTGCTCCTTGACGGGTCCGAAGGAACCTCCACGCGGGCAGCTGAAGGCGAAGGGGCACAGCCCCAGGTGCCACTTGAGGGTCTCTCTTGTCCAGATCACCTGGGAGGGGTCCAGAGCCCGGTCTTGGGAGGCTAGAGGCCAAGCTTCTAGTCCAGTCTGGCAATGGCCACCTGGCCTTAAGCAAGAGTCCACTCTGCTCTGGGCCTCAGTTTCCCCATCCCCGCCAGGAGGGGAAGTTAGGGGATCTCTCAGGGATCTCCCCACTCCAAAGACCCCTGGCTCCACAGGGGACGGTAATTGAGAGCAGCTGCCACTATAGCGAGCATGCGGGCAGCGGGGAGGGGCGTCTCTGGGCTTCGCCAGCCACGGACACTGCCCTGTGGTTTATGTCAAATTGTCAGCCCCAATCCTGCTTTCCTCCTGGGCAGGGCCGCCTTCAGTGGGCCTCAGAAGAGGTGGCCTGTCCAGCCGCTGTGTTTACAGTGCTCAGACGCCGCCGGGAACCCGATCTGGGCAGAGCAGGGTGGGCCGCCCCACTGGGCCCAAGCCGTGTCCACACTCATTTCCCGGAGACTGAACACCACCGGCCCGCCTGCCTCGCTGAGTCCAGCTGCCCGGCGCCCGCCCATCGAGGGCCCAGCTTCTTGCAGGCAAGCACCCTGGGAAGCTGTAAAATGCAGCAGGGCCCAGGGAGCCGGGGCAGGGCTGGCAGGAGCTGGGCACAGAGTGGGGAGGACAGGGTGTCCTCCCTCTAGACAGGTCCATGCTGTGCTTCCCGGGCAGGTGTGCTTTGCCTCCCCACTCGGCCAGGTGCAAGTACCCCCCCGACTCATAGTGATGCCCTGGCTCATCCACTCGCTCATCTGGATCGGAGTCAGCAAACCATGGCCCACGGGCCACATCTAGCCACACTTGCGAGTGGAGATTGCCTTCTTTTTTTTTTTTTTTTTAAGATTTATTTATTCATGATAGACATAGAGAGAGAGAGGCAGAGACACAGGCAGAGGGAGAAGCAGGCTCCATGCAGGGAGCCCGACGTGGGACTTGATCCCGGGTCTCCAGGATCGCGCCCTGGGCCAAAGGCAGGCACTAAACCGCTGAGCCACCCAGGGATCCCCGCCTTCTACCTTTTGAAGTGACTGGGGGAAAAAAATCAAAAGAAGAACATTTTAAGACACATGAAAGTCATATAAAATTTAAATTTGTGTCCATAAATAAAGTTTTATTGGAACTCGGCCACACTCCTTCCGTTATGTATGTCTCTGGCTGCTTTCACATGACGGTGCAGAGTTACAGAGTTATGACGGAGACAGCATGGCCCACAAAGCTGAGACCCTTCACAGAAAACGTCTGCCAACCTCTGACCTAAATCCTGCAGGAGTGGCAGTATAAACCTCAGGTCTCCACCCGGGGAATTTCTTACCCTGAGGGTCATTCCACACTTGGGGTATCCTACATGACATTAAGGTACGGGGTCGGGAGCAGGGCGCTTAGTCCTAAGCGCGGGGCCTCACAACTGCACCTGAAGGTCCCCCCCAACACCCGACCCTATCTGTCTGGCCACCCTCTGCCACCAGCTGCACTGTGTCCTGGGTGCACCCCACGGCCCTTCCTCCCATCACCTCCCAGCAAAGCTGCGGAGGACATGTAGGGCTGACTGCACCCCTTCTCTCCTACCCCTTACGTCTTCAAGACACTCAGCCCAGCCTTCTTCTCCCCTTTACTTGCTCCGGAAACACTTTCAATTCCAAAACCTTGGAGATTTGGAGGACGAAGGCTAGAAAAGCTCACAGGCCTTCTGTGTTCCGTCCTGTCACATCCCTCCCCGGAGACACTGAGCACAGGGCCGGGGGCCTGGCAGCAGGTGGAGGTCCTGGGAGGAAGAGCAGGCACAGGTGAGCACTCCAGCCCAGCCCGACAGGCATCCGCTCGCTGCTCTAGCCACCACGCCAAGTGCATCCACACTCAGCCAGCCATGCCTTGTGGAACAGCCTCCAGCAGGCCCCGTGGGAAGACAGATGAGCACGGCGCATCCTGGCCCCCGTGCTGTCCACACTCAGGGCAATGGCTGGTGGCCAGGGATTCAAACTGCCTCTGAGGAAGGAAAACAGCCCTTATCTGTAGGGCTTGCCGCCTTCTGGGATGTAAACACTCCTACCGTGGCCGATTTTCAAGTTGCCCGCATGAAGCCCCTGAACACAGAACCGGGAAGAGCTGGACACCCTCACGTCTCACGAGCAGATCGGAGCCAGATCCAGCGTCCCGCTGCTCCCTGGGAAGTCGGGCACATAAGCAGACATCACATACCATGAAGTAGGTGTGAAACATGAAAAGCAGAAGGGCTCGGGGGCACAGAGGAAGAGCACCAAACTTGGCTTGGAGGGTAGATCTTGAAGGGCTTCTCAGAGGTGGCATCTAGATTTGGGCCGCGAAAGAAAAGTAGGAGTGTGCCAGGCAAGGGACGGGAGGAACCGTCCCCTGAGCGGCTCACCTCCTCCTGCCCTCCTTCCTCTGCACTCCTACGTAAGCCCCACAGCCTGAGTCACACTTTTCAGGTCCACTTTGGGAGTCTGTTTTCTCTGTAGGCACCGCGGATTCTCATGCGTAGAAGGCATGTCTCGGGCCACACAAGGTTGGCGGAGTGGACGGTGACTCAGTGTGTTTCAGTCCTCAGGAAGGTCCTGACCTGTGATGGATGGTGTTCTTGCCCCTGATCCTTCACTCCCCCTTCCCTGCAAGAGGCTCTTCTACGTCCCCAGCCCGTGGGAGGCCTTCACATTGGACTCCACCATGGGTCTGGCTTCGGTTGACGGGACATGAGTGAAAGTGACATTAAGAGCTATTGTGTGGCTCAGTCATTTTTCTCTGTGCTGTCTGCCCTGAGTACATGGTGTCCCAAGTAGGGACAGCTCCCTCGCAAGGATCCTGGAATAGAGAGGACACATGGAGCAGAGCCACAGTCAACCCACAGCCACCACAGACAAAATATAATGTGGGGGAAAAGTAAACTTGTTATTGTAAAGCCCCTATTTGGGGCACGCTATGGTGTGTCTGTTACCACAATATAACCTAGAACAAACTGACGAATGTTCAGCCCATCCCATCCAGTACTGGCTCACGCCCCAACAAACCCCCACGAGCCCCCAGAAATACACTGACTCACTGTGCCTTCCCCAGTTTTAAGCAAAGGTTTGCCCAGGCCAGGCTGATGAGGTGAGCCGAGCCATCCCTGAAATGTCCAGAATTCTCTACAGTTCTAGGGTAACCCTGTGGTCTTAAGGAAAGCAAAAGGAACCACTTGTTAGCAGCGTCCCCAGCTCAAATTCTCCCCTCACATAGCAGCTATTTGGAAGTGTCTCTCTTGGCACTAAAACAAAAACCAAAAAAAAAAAAAAAAACCTCTCAATCTTAACCCAAAGTCACTCCAGACACTGAAATTCTCTCTTTGAGAAACAGACCAAATTTAAGAATCTTTCTATGTAGGGACGCCTGGGTGGGTCAGCGATTAAGCATCTGCCTTCGGTCTGGGCATGATTCCAGGATCCGGGATCGAGTCCCACATCGGGCTCCCTGCGTGGGGCCTGCTTCTCCCTCTGCCTGTGTCTCTGCCCCTCTCTCTCTCTGTGTCTCTCATGAATAAATAAATAAATAATTTTTTAAAAAAGAATCTTTCTATGTAAAAGAAGAGTCAGGGTGAGGTGGACAGGGAGCAGAGTCTGTGTCAGGCAACCCCGGGGCCGGAGAGCATCAGGCTGCCCTCGGGGAGCTCCCAGGCTGGGTGGGCCGCCAGGGGAGGTCAGGGTGCTGGTGCTGGGCTGCGGACAAAGTGCCGGGGACCACAGAGGAGGCGGTGACCAAGCGCCCACACAGCCAGAAATCCCTGTGGCACAAGTGAAGGGTAAAGGGATGGGTGGTGGACGATGGATGGATGATGGAAGGAAGCATGGACAAAATAAAATAAAACCTGGGAGGGTCAAGGAAACTTTCACAAAGGACATATGAAGCAGACCTGAAACAAATGAGAATTGGACGAGTAGAGAACACGGGCAGGAGAGCTGGCGTCGCTGACCGGGAGCCCGGAGCGTGCAGATGAGGAGGGCCGTGGCTCAGCACATCTGGGAACGAGGGGAGGCAAGAAACGCGAAGAGCCAGAGCGGCACGCTGCAGGGCAGTGACGGCCGAGTGCCCCGGGCTGAGTGCTGACCCGAGCGCACACCTGGGGCTGGGCCCAGGGCCGTCACCTAACCTCTCCGTGCCTGGGCCTCTGTCGCCGCGGCCAGCCGCAGCTGGGAACGGAGCTTCCCTCCGAGGCCGCGGGGCACCTTAGCGAGCGAGCACAAGCCAAGCTCCTGGCACTCCGGAGTCCTGCCCTCTTGGTCCCCTCCCACCAGGACCAGTTCTCCCAGGGTCTGGGCCCGCCCCGTGCTGACAGGGCTCTGTCCCCTGGCTAGGACACCGCCTGCCCCCTGTTCTGGGACTTCCCTTCACAGAGCTCTTACCTCAAGGGACTTCTCTGCCCTCCTGCCCTTTGACCACTCACTGCAACCTCGGCACCCACCTGGGCCCTGTGCACCCACCGGGCCCTCGCGCACACCCTCTCCCCGGCAGCACACCCCCAGACAGGACACTGGCCACGGAGACTGATGAGGCTCCTGGATCTCGTGTCCCGAGGGAGAGTGGCGTCCAGGGGGAGGCCAGCCGGCCGGGCCGAGCCTGGTCACCCCTCCCTTGCTCTCTCACCTGTCCTGGGCACAAAATCCCCGATGCTGTTCCCAGTCCCGAGGCCAGTTTCCCGTCTCAACTCCCTTGAGCGTCGCTATCTCCATGGGAAGACGGGAGAAGCCAAAGAGCGATTAACTAAATTTAGAAACCAATTCCTCTTATAAATGTTTTGGGCACACGGGCCAGAGCCCAGGAAGGAAAATGATTTGGGACTTGGGACTGCATTCAAGGTCTTCCACAAGCTAGCCTGGTGTTCAGGAGAGGGTCAGCAGACATTTCCGTGTCAAAGGATGCTTGCCCCTGCCCACCAGCCCTGCGGCCACCGCAGCGCCTGCAGTCCCCTACCTGGGGGCCACTCAGTCTCCCACCCCTGGGGCTTTGCCGGTGCCGTTCCCTCTGCTTGGAGCATCCATCCCGCCCCCGGCCCCTTTGCCAAGCTCTGCGACTTCCTTCAGAACTGGGCCCACACATCACTGTTTTCCAGGAAGACTTATCAGGAAGGTTCCCCTGCATCCCCATGGGACCACCACTACCCCAGCCACGGCTCACCCTGCCTTTGGGCTCTCTGCCCTCCATGCATTTTTGTCCCCTCACTGGAATGTGAGCTCCTCCAAGGGCAGAGATGGGTCCCCAGCATTCAGCAAGGGGACCGGTCCAGAGGAGGGACTCGAGGTGGATCTGGCAAGTGAATACGCATGTTTTCCCATGAGACAATCCCAGGGAGCTGAGTAGGGCACCCCAGAGGACACAGGAAGTCAGTCAGGATGGCAGTGACCCTCCAGGCCACCAGGGGGGTCAGAACGGAGGGTAGCAGGAATCCTGCAGAATGCTCCCCCTCCCCCTGGTGGTCCGGGCGCATTACTGCAGCTTCCCCTGGCCTTGCCTCCCTCCAAGGAGCAGTGGGGTCTGGGGGAGAATCTGGGCTGAACTCTGGGACCACAGAACCCTAGGCTGTCAGAGCCAGAAGGGATTGCACGCCTCAGAGAGCGTGAGCACCGTGCCCGCCCTCACTTACAGACGGAAAACCTGAGGTACAGAGGGAGGATGCACACTGCCGAAGGAAGGATCTAGAACTAGAGCCCAGAAGTCCTGAGAAATATAGAAAGTATTTGAGGACAAGAATGTTGAAGGTGGTGGACCAGCAGCCTGCACTGCTGTCTGACGGCTCCCTGGGTTCTCTTTGATCTCTTCTTCCAAACTCCATGCGGTCAGAGCCAGGCGCGTGGTTCTGCACTGCCAGATACAGGTTAGGTAATCCGTGCCAAGGGATCCCCTTTAAACTCCACGCGTGCTCTGGGAAGGTGGGTGACTGGTGGTGAGACTTGAGACGAGCTGCCTCACTCTCCCTGCGCTATCAGTTTTCTCAGTTGCAAATGAGCAGGCTTCGAGATCCGCAGTGGCAGATAGGCTTCCTGTCGGGGCTGCCCCGAGGGGCCAGCAGCGAGTAGGGCTGGAGCCTGTGGCTCCTTACGGATGTCGTCGTCGTCATGGGCTGGGAAGCAGACGTCAGAGGTCTGCAAGCTCCCTCCCACCCAGGCTCCAAAGCCCCCGACGCCTTTCCAGTTCCAGCCACCTAGATCCACTGTTTTCCCTGTCCCTGCGGTGACCATCAACAGCAGCATCAAGCTCCGTCCGGGGTACAAGGTATTCAGAGATCATCAGACAAGATCCCGGCCTGTGAGAAGCTCACAGTTTGGTAAAAGATAAATTGTCCAGATTCACAGACGCGCGTGCACACGGAGAAGTCCGAGCAGTGGTCTTAAGGAGAAAGGGGCTTTAGAGGGCAGGGATCTGATGCCTCTGGGGCTGTGGGGACCCTCCTGGCCAGCAAACCGCCCACCGGCACCCCGTCACAGAGCGCCGAGGTTCACGTTGGCACCCGCATCGCCCAACGCTGTGGCGGCGAACGCTGCAGGCCCTACAGCCTGGATCCCAGTGGCCCTGCCCTGCCGGGATTGCTGCGGGAGGTCAGTCAGTGCAGGTAAACCACCTGGCAGGCAGCAGCCCCAGGAAGGGCGAGCTGGAGGTAGGGCTCGGCATTGAAGTCGGCTCCTTAACATGCCCCTGGCTTTGCAGGAGTGAGGACACCGACGGGGCCCCAGCAGGCCTCCCCTCCTTGGGACCCCACTTGGGCACGTCCGTGGAGCAGCCCCGTCCTGGGAGGGCCCACATCCCCCAGGCCCCTGGCAAAGGACCAGGGCCTGCTCCCCACCTCCTGGCCGCCGCCCACACGCGCAGAGGCCTGGCCGGGGCCCTGCCCCTTCCCACCCGGGGTGGCGGGGGGACACCGCGACACCCCACTCTGCACCCACCCCCACTCGGGGCTGAATGTTTGCTCTTCCACCTCTCCCGGAATCATTAAACCTTCGGCAGTGGAAACACAGCCGGTCACGTGGCCAGCACAGCCCGCCAACCTTGGCACTTCTCCTCTGATCCCGTTTGTTTTTCTAATATAAAACTAATATGACATAATGTATAATCTAATTTGGAAATTACCATTTGCTTGGCTGGCCCACACTGCCAGCCAATACCAACAGCAAGAGAAATTATTTAAGAATGTTTCTTTTCCTTCGGAACACTGCTGATAATTTATTTTTCCGTCAGAAGATTACTTTTCTCTTTACGACATTTCCTGCCCCGGTGATTTGCGTTAGCGTTCAATAAAATGGTCTGTGCCTAATGTGGGGAGTGAGTCAACATGACTTTCCTTGAATGAAGGGAGAGTGTCAATTGTGGTCAATGGTGGGCTCAGACCTGCCGCCCAGGTACCGGAGGCAGGCGCCGAGGGGGCTTTTAGTGGGGAGGGCTGAGCAGATCTCAGGAAGTCGCCTGCCCCCCTGTCCTATCAGCCAAACCTCAAGGCTGCCTGGAGGGCCAGGTACCCCAGGGCCCACTGGCCTCTGGGGGAGTGAGTAATACCCATCTGGCATTCCTGGGCAAGAGGGGTTAGTTAGCACCAGGGTGGACTCGAAGGTGAGGGTGTGCTTTCCTGAAATTCAGGCTCCCAACCTGTCTACACTGGAGTCTCCACCAGGATGAAGGGCCTCTTCTCTTACAGCCACCGCCAAGACAGACGCGTACAGGGGCTTCTTATGCACCGCCACACCTTCAAGCGTGTGACACCATCACATCACCGGTGTCCTGCAGTGCAAGCCAACTCAATCCTTCCCCTCATTTTAACAAGCATTTGGAAGGGACGGTTGGTCCCTAAAGTCTGAGCTGGCTTCAAATTCTGGCCCTGCCACTCAATAGCTCCATGACCCTAGTCAACTTTCTTTACCCCTGAGAGCCCCCACAACCTCCCCAGTAAGATGGAGGTAATAACAGCGCTGACCTCACTGAGTTTTGTAAAGATAGCGTGGGCTGAAGTCTGCAAAGGACTTCTTAGCTCAGCGCTGGCATGCAGGAAAAGCTCAGCAGGGTCACTGGCATTAGTAAGCCAGGCACGAGAGATGACCAGCGCTCTTGGAATTTGGTAGGAAAGTTTTGGTCCCCATGAAGGGCTCCGGCCTTGGAAACCAAGCTCATGCCATGTGGTGAGTGCCTCCTGGCACTGCGAATTAACTACCGCAGCCCACGGGGCCATGGCTCACCACTAGATCACTGCTGGCACTGGGCAGCCTCACCCCTCGCTGTTCCAGTCTCTGGAGAAAAGTATCCACATCCCAAACATTTTGCAACAAGGGACATTGGCGGGGACTCTTCACATCCTACTGCCGCCAAGGGGCTGGGGGCAGGGACGGAGACAGTCTTCTCAAGTCTTCTCCCCTCCACCCATTCCTCTCCAAGAAATCCAACCTCCACGTTGGAAAGTTTATTTATCCACTTGAGACACAGGTCTGATTTCTCTCTGGATGTTCTGAGACTGAGCGGATGGGCGTCGTGGTGAAGCACAGACAAGTGAGCCGTTGGCTTGGCAGCGTCCACCCTCTCTCCTGGCGTTGCCTGCCTGGGAACGCTGGACAGAGCAGAGGTGCTCTCTAAGTACTTGGCCTTGTCATTAATTCAACCGAGCTAAGTGGTTGTTTTGGTTTCACAGTATCAAGACAACTAGCTCTTCAGAGAACTGACTGAATGTTTAGACACAGCCTCTCCTGCTTGAGAGGTTGTTTGACAGAACGGAGTGGGTGTTTTGTTACTGCTTGGTGACCAGTGTGACCTGTTGCTTTTGCTTCATTTGGGTTGACTGCTTGTTTGGCTGTGGTGATTGGTGGTTTCACCAAGTTGACCAGTTGTCCTATCACTGTTAGCTCCATCTGACTGACTGTTTAAGTTGGATGGGTGTTTTGGCATCCATTAACCGAGCTGACTGGGTTTGATTGAACTGACTGGATGTTTGAATGAATTAATCCAAATATTTTGACGTTGTGTGAGGCAGTGGATCAGCTGTTTACAGCGGACTGGGTGTGCTGCTATCATCTGACCCAGCTGACCTATTGTTCTGGCATTGTCTAACCCAATGGCCAGATAAGGAGTTGGTTCGGTGTCTTGGCTTCATTTAGCTCCAAAGACAGATTGTTTGAGCGTTGTTTGATCAAGCTGATTGCTTGTTTGACTAAGTTGAACAATTGCTTTGGTATGATTTGGCCAAGCTGACTTGTTATTCAAACTGAATCAATGTTTTATTATAGTGTGGCCCAATTGTTTTGAAGGTACCCATTTCTGGGGCCACATCGATGGGTTCTTTTGGCACCGTATGGGCCAGCTGCCTGGTATTTAACTAAGCTGACCAGGGGTTCGGGCTCTGCTTGCCCAATTCAGCTGTTGTCTGGCCAACCTGACTAGCACCCGACTGAATTAGGCGTTCAGGCCAGGCTCCCAAAGCCAACCAGGCTTTCACCAAGTTGCCCAGCTGTTTGGTCACAAAAGGACAGGAGCTGCAGCGGCCAGCACAGACCTATATTTGCCAAGAAGGGACACTGGGCAACTCCCCAGGTGGGAGCGAGAAAGAAAGGGCCCCGGGGGACCTCAAGTCTCAAGCTCACGTTCGGGCAGGTGACAGCAGGAAGGCTGGTGGTGATGCAGCTGCGGCGTGCAGGAGTGCTCAGGAGCTGTGGTCTCCCCAGCCGGGAGACGAATGCGTTTGGCAGAGCACTTCAAGAATGCAACCTCTGGGTTAAGTGGTTGAAATTAGGCCCAACGGGGCTGTTTTACTGAGAATTTACAGTTGCTCGTAGAACTCAGCCCCGATCAAGTAAGAGTCCCTCCTGCCAAGATGGAGATTTGCTCCCAGGCCAAGGGGATTCACCAGCGAAAGCACATGTCCCCCGCCTTTGATTAGACCTAATCGCTGCTCCTCTGAGGGGTGACCACATGGATGCTAATGTTTGTTCTCCCTGTGGATGGGTGCCTCTCCCTGAAATCTGCAGGTGGCAGGGGGAAGACCTGTCCCCCCACTGACCCTAGGGAGCTCCTCTGCCAGGTGTGATGTGAGTGGTGCCACCAAAACCCTGATCCTACTGGTGGGTCATGGGAGTGGAAATCCCCACAGCTCACACAGCCGGCACATCAGATTTCAGGGCCAGAGAGGATTCTGGATGGGAGCTGGACTGGCCTCCTCATTTTACATGTGAGGAAACTGAGTCCTAGAGAGAGAAAATGACTTTCTGATCTAAGTCTTAGGGCACTCCAAGTAATTAACTCTCTTCAATGTAGACAGGTTAAAATTGGAAAGCCCTGATTAGGGTGGTGGTGGTGGGGGAATTGGTTGGAGGGGACAGTTCTGGTACAACAGCAAAGAGGATGGGGAAAGGAAAAGCTGAAAATGGAGCCCAGCTGTCTAAATCAATCACTGTATGATTTAATGCAGGTCCCTTCCGGAGAGAATGAATAAGCCATTGCTAAAGAAAAATCTAGGGTCACAAGCTCTGGTCACTGAGACTTAGGGATTCACAGTACCTGGGCCTCCCACCTCTGGTTGCATCAATAGGAGTATCATCATCAGAACAACCGAGGCGCTGATCTCACCAGACTCCATTTGGAGTTCCTGACAAAGATTAATAGGAGAATGATAATGTGGGTCACAATCAAGAAAGATCCTCTAAGCCTTGTCCTGGGAAAAACTGGTGAAGGAGGAAGGGCTGTCCTCCCTAGAGAAGAGAAGTCCCGAAAGATGGGATCGCTGTTTAGAAAACAGAAGACTTTCAGAAGGTCGGAGAGCAAATAAGCTTAATGAGCGCCAGAGAACAAAGGTAAAAGCAGTACAGCACCCAGTAGGTACTTGAAAAATATTATCGAATAAAATCACAAGGAGGTAGAAGAGAAGAAAGAACTTTCTCCCAGAGCCCGCTCAAGAGGGTAGAGCTCCCCACCAGTGGAGGTTTGCACGCAGAATTCCCGTGTCGGGAGGAGTCCAGTGAGTCAGCAACAACAGACTGGTTACCTCCTCGCACAAGACACAGCACCTACGTTAATGCAGCCGCAGCCGTGCTGCCTTGCTCTGGCCCGGTCAGGCCGCACCGTGCGTGGGTACCACGAGGACCTCCAGATTCTTTTCATACCAAGAGCTATGAACCATACCCCACCGCCGTACACTCAGGCAATCACTTTTCAAACCCACACTTTCAAACACTGGACCTTTATGAGTTCGGTTCTGCCAACCAGCATCTCTAGCTCCATGAAACGCATAACTGAGAGGAGCCTAAGCAGCACCGGCTGCGGATGGAGACTCAGAGGACCTCACTGGAGACCTTCCCTGGACATGGTCTTCAAGGCCCTGAAAAGCAGGGAGCAGAGAAACACTGTGCAACCATCTGACAATTGTAAATTGTTGGTTTTAAGATGCTGCTGTCCATTTGGTGCTAAGTGGCCTGAATCCCTGGGCTGGCTTTCAGAAAGCATCGCAGGCGGGGGGGTGGGGGGGGTGGGGGGGGTGGGGAAGGGAAGTCAGAAACACAGCTAGGGCATCAAACCTCCCACTAGAGACCCCAAGAAAACATGGGTGGGGCATGTAATCCTCAGCCTCCACGGTCCTCAGAAGCCCCAGCCAGACAAAGACATACTGTGCCTCTGCACTGGGTGTCCAGGGGTCGCAGGCCACCCATCCAGGCAGCCTGAGGAGGCCACGCTGGAACTCACAGGACACCAGTGGGGCCTATTCACTGCTCCCTCCTCCAGGAAGATGCCTCTCCAAACAGCCAGGCCTCCTCACACACACACAGCACCAAGGCCACCGTGGGGAGGGGGCGCTGAGGAGAGAGCATCAGAGGAGGGGAGGTTAGGCTCCCTAGGGACCCTGTTAGGAGGTACCGAGGGCAAAGGGGTGATCGCCAAGCCAGAAATGAAGGCTGAGCTCTCAGGCTCACTCCCTGGGGCACAAGGGCTGGGGCACCCGGGCTGGGCCGCCTCTCACTGCTCCCTGAGAAAGTACAGGCTACAGATCATGAGCCGCCACCCCTTTGGTTCACAGGCAGGAAGATCACACCCAACAGAGGGTGGCAGACTGGGGACCAGAATTCAGATCCTGTCCCCAGCCCCCTCCGGCCACCACACCGTGCGGCCCCTTCAAGCTTGCCCACAGTAGGCCCTCACCTCTAAAGCTCTCGAAGCCTGCACACCGGGGCGTTTGTAGCTCCCCCAGGCTGCCACAACAAAACACCACTAACTGAGTGGCTTAGCCAACAGAGATGTATTGCCTCGTGGTTCTGGGGTAGAGAAGCCTGAAATCAAGGTGCCAGCACGTCCTCCTGACGGCCGGGAGGGAGAATCTGTTCCGGGTCCCTGTCTTGGCTTCTGGTGGTTTCCTGGCAATCTCGGCGTCCCGTGGCCTGTGGAAACATCACTCATCCTCTGCCTTCAACTTCACAGGGTGTGAGTCTTTGTCCCTAAATGTCCCCTTTTAATAAAGACGCCACACAGATTGGATTAGGGCCCACCGTGAGGACTTCATTTTACCTCAGTGACCTCTGTAAAGACCTCATATTAGGTCACACGCCGAGGTGTGTGAGGCTAGGCTAGGACTTCAGTATATGAATTTTTGGGACAACACAGCTCAAGCCACAGCAGAAGGGTTCTGCAATTGCCATCAGGACACACGCTGACACCTCCGTCAGAGCCGCAGTCCTCAACTCCATGTGGCTGCCTGGCGCCCTCACCGAGCCCTGGCCTTGTGCAGGCGCTGAGGGACAGCGGTTAGACGTGGAGATGCTCGTCCTGTGCGCGGCCACAGACAAGGCACACCCTCCCTCCGGCCTTGGCGTCCGGCTGGGATAGGAGTGGCCATTTCTCCAGCCCGGGTGATGGTGACAGGAGCTCAGGGATGAGGAAAGTTTGTTCCTGCCCAGAAGGGCATGAAGCAGCCACAGGTGCCATGCTGGCTCGGGGGGTGTCCTTGGCCTCCCACCACCTTCTCAACCTGCTTGGGCGCTCGTGCTTGCTCCCCTAGTCTCCGACGGTGCCCCATCGGGTGCCCCCTCACTGAGGATAGAGGGGACGGCGTAGGCTCTGCTGGACGCCCACAGCGCCACGGGAGGATCCACTTTATTCACCAGCCCCCAGGGGAGCCCCAGCCCTTCGAGTGCGGCGGCTGGGTCTGGCTCACTCAGCACAAAGACTTCTCAGAGGAGCTGGTCAGCGATGATTTTTTTGGCCGTGTGAGCGACTATGAATCTGGACTCAGGAGCAGGTGGCTGACAGGTGTGCCCTTCCCAGGAGACCTTTCCAACAGAAAAGGCTCTGGTGGGAAAAGGAGTGGCTTTGAGGCAGAGAAGTCAGAGTCCAAAACCAGAACCTGCAGGCGCCACCCTGTGGGGCTGAAGGTCCGTCCACGCTGACCTCCCTCAGGAGGGGAGGGTCTGTGCTAGCGCTCACGCGGCCTGGCCACAGGCTTCCAGGCCTTCCTGTTCCAGACACTCCTGGAAACCACTGGGCTGCCCGTTGGACGTGCAAAGAAGCCCACACGCCCGTTCCTGGAGTCACTCATTAACTCCTTGCCTCCCTCACACATCTACCCATTCATTCATTCATTCCATATTTGCCAAAAATCCTCTCCCCCTTGAAATTCATTCAGATGATTGACTTGCCAATCCCTGCACTCATCTATTTACGCTACTTAATGTGAACATGAAATCCATCTTATTTATAAATTCAATAAACATCTGTAGTACGTGCCCACTCTGCGAGGCACTGTCCCAGGCCCCGGGGACACAGAAGCAAGCAAGGGAGACACAGGCCCTGCTCTCTCGGGGCTTCCCTGCCAGAGGAAAAAGCCAGACGAACATTTCAAACCCTGGGAAGTACAATGAAAGAGGTAATTCAGGGTCAAGGGACTGAGACTGACCAGTGAGAGCTTCCCCTTGACTAAAGCTGGCTCCTCTCTAGGGAAGCTTCTCTGAGGAGGAGCTGTCAGGCTGAAGACCAGAGGGAAGAGCGTACCAGGCGGTGGGAACAGCAGGTACAGAGGCCTTGAGGTGGGTGGTGCATCGGTCAGGCCGCCACGGGAAAGAGGCAGCACCCGCAGGACAGGAGAATTCCAGGAGGGTTTCCTTAGGAGCAGGTGTTGGGGAAGGAGAGGATGCAGGGAAACCTAAAGAACAGAGCAATGGCCTGGGAGCAGGGGCCTGAAGGGAGTGATGGGTTGGGAACTTGAGAGATGGGATGGCCTTTGGTCAAGAGAGCCGGCCAGCACCTGACACCTGCGGGGAGAGCAGCGGGGACAGACGGCCCGATGGGCTCTGCTCCCTCCTGATCTCCGGCGCCTCCCGTTGGACAAACCCACCCGAGGCCCCGGGGCCCAGGCAGGGTGGCCAGGCAGGCGGGGGGCTAAGGGCTGGCGGCCTAGGATCAGGTGAGGAGGGGAGGGCCACTAGCCGGATGGCAACAGGCGGTGACCAGGCTGCTCTCAAAAGGCTCCGCTGGAAGCGGCCACGGGAGCTGTTTAGTCATGCTGGTGTCTCATGGGTGCATCCGCCACCTGTTCACACGCCGGCTTACCTCCTCTCAGCCCTGTCCCCTGGGAGCGGCCCGCCCGGCTCAGCACCCAGGCAGTCAGAGACCCCGAGACGGTCCTGGCCGCTGCCCTCTGAGGGCCGCCGGGCCCCAGGTCACCCCTAATGCGGTGGAATCTGGAAGGAGCCTGAGGCCAGCAGGTCCGGGGAGGGCTGGGGGAGCACAGGTGGCCTGGTCTCTGCCACCCACTCACTACATGGCCTTGGGCAAGGTGGGCAGCTTCTCCAAGCCTGTGAACAGGGGCGCTGACTGCCTGCCCAGCCCTCAGTCCTGCCAAAGGTCAAGTCCCTGGAGGCCGTGCAGGACTGACTGGTTCGGCAAACTCCGTGCCACCTCACCCGGAGCACCCGGCCAGACTGCATCTCCCTGCCTCCCGTAAAGTTCGATGTGACCACAGGACCAGGTTCCAGTGGATGGAATGCAAGGCGAGTGGTGTGTGCCACCCAGACCTGGGCCAGAGACCCACCTGGTCCCCTTCACGCCTCTACTCCCATGGACCAGGTGAGTGCAGAGGAGCCCAGCGCACTAGGGATGGCTGAGCCCCTGCGTGGAAGGCTCCTGGGCTCCTGAGTCACTGCATGGACCAGGAGACTGTGAGCAAGAAACCAGCCGATGGGCTAAGCACGGAAATCTGGGAGTGCAGTCAGTCACGGCAGCCAGGGCCGCCTTCAGTGACCGGGAGCCACAAGGGCTGTCTCCAGGCGAGGGGTGCTGAGAGCAGTGTGAGTGGGGGGACAGTGGAGGGCAAGCAGGGCCCAGTCGTGTGCACGCCGTAAGGACTCTGGGTTACACTGAGTGGAGGGTTGAAGCATGAGCCTCCATGCCCGCCTGCGGAATGCTGGTACCAGGTCCCCCTAGGCAGTGAGGCGGCGGGGAGAGGCCCGATCTGGGCACAGACCCCGAGGCATCCAGGCAAGGGGAGCCTTTACCCAGAGAGTGAGGGTGAGGAGGATGAGGAGGACAATCTGCAGTATTTAGGGCCAAGCCAGAAGCAGTCCCTGTGCCTGCTCCTTGCCCCGACCCCGGGCGGCAGAAGAGGGGGGCTCAGATCTCCACAACCCCAGGTGATACAGGTAACAGGACCCTCGGGGCTACCTGGCCCTCAACGAGCAGATGGGGAAACGGAAACCCAGGCCCACAGCCAGGCCCAGGATTCAGGAGTACGGGCCCATCCTGGACGAGCTGGGAGTCCACGGACCTGGTGCTCAGAGCCACTCTGCCCTGGTCGCCCGTGACCCTGAGATCAAGATGCGCCACCTGGATGGGAGGTTGTGAGGTGACCCGAGTTAGGGAAGGACGTTCCCAGCTCGCCGCCCACATCTGGCGCATGCGCGCTTCGGAGGGGCTGCACCTGCTCCCGCCCGCCCAGCGGCCTGGGGGACACGTCGCCCTGCACCCACCGAGTCGGTGCCGGCCCGTCTCCCCACTCCAAGCGCCCTGCCGGCTGCCCCCGGCTCAGCCTGAGCGCTTGTGTCCTCGGACCGCTTCGCTAACCGGACGGCGCGGGGAGAAGAAGGTGGAAGGAAGGGAGCAGGACGAGGAGGAGGAGGGACAGAGGCCGGCCTAGCCTGCTCCGCAGCTGTGGCGGCCACCATTGCCCCGGGCTAGGACGTCACGGGAGACCTTCCTCTCAGGCCTCAGCACCACGGGGGTTGGACTCCTTCTAAGCAAAGGGCCTGTGTTCATGCCCCGGACGCTCTAAGTGGCCTGCTTGCCTGTGTCCGCTCTGCCGGGAAGCCAGGAATGAGATGCGGGCAGGACCTGAGGGCGGGAGTCTCCCCTGATTCCACCCATCCCTCCTCCACTTGGCTATCTCGCCTTGCGGCTTATTGCTAACTTTATTTTTTCTTATGTTAGCGTCTTCACCTGCCTTCACGGAGAATGCTTTCTGCCCCTCCTGGGAAAAGGGCATGAGGGGAGGAGGAGGGGGCTCCAGCCCTGCTCCCACCTGCACGACTCCTCCCTGGACTGGGCCTCCAGGGAGGAGGACGCAGCCGCCGAGCTGGCCCACAGGCTCCAATGCGTGTCTGGCTGTCGGCTTGCTCTGGACCAAGGTGCCCAGGCCATCGGTTGAGCTCAGAGAAAACCACACTGCAGGAGGCTTTCAAGGAAACCTTAGGGTAGAGGGGTGGGAGGGGAACACAGCCAGGAAACCAGAAGCTCCCCATTCGCCTGTTCACCTCCACAACCTCCAAAGCCAGCCCCATACCCTTACCTGACACCCAGAACCACACACCCACCACCACCTCCCCGAGTGCCCAGGGCCTGGGGCCTAGAATTTAGCTGGGCTCCCCTGTCCCCCATTTTGGGGTACTGTCTTAGTCAGTTTGGGCTGTTATAACAAATTACTAAAGAGTGGGTCACTTAAACAACAGAAATTTCTTTCTCATTGTTCTGGAGGCTGGGAAGTCCAGGATCAAGGCGATCAAGGCACCAGCAGTCAGGTTCGGTGAGAGCTCTCTTCCTGGCTGCAGACAGCACCTTCTCACTGGGTCCGCACCTGGGGAGGGTGGGCTAGCTCTCTACTGTCTGTCCCTTCCTAGAAGAGCATCAATCCCATCAGGAGGGCTCCACCCTCGTGACTCATCACCTCCCAAAGGCTCACCTCCTAATACCATCCCACTGGGGATTAGGGTTTCAACACATGAATCTATGACCTTGCGAGAAAGTCCCTTCCCCTTTTTGGGTCCTAATCATCTCCATCAGAAAATGAGAATCTCTAAAGAGACTTCCAGAGCTAAACATTGGTATGTTCTATATCCCTGCCTGCTGAGTCATGAGTCTGAAAGACCAGATGAGACACTGGGAACTGAGCAAATCAACTACTATAGAAAAAGTCTTATTTCTTTCCTATAATTTTGGCAAACTTCTACTCATCCTTCAAGGCCCTGCCCAGGTTTCCCTCCTTTAGGCAGCCTTCTCCGATCTCCTAAGCAATCTGTCAAACAAACATGCAGACCGTAACAGGCGGGAAGGTGACAGCTCATAGGAAGTGTTGCACCTGACCCTTCCCAGAAAGCCTGCAAAGCCCTTCTTCATCCCTTGAACTCCACTGGTGCTGATGGGCAAGCCTGGGCCGGTCCCTTCGCCACTCCAGCTGAAAATCCTACCTTCGAATGCAGGCCAGGTGATGAATAATGTCTAAAGGTCCCAAAAGTCTGCTCCTCCCCATCCAGCATCCAGTAATCTTGCCCTGAGCTACAATTCTGTGCCTGGCCTTGGTGACAAAGATATGGGAACAGCACAGGCTGGTGGGGGTCAGAAATATAATAAAGGACATGAGGATGAGGTACTATCACAGCAGAGGACTCACTGACAGATTGCTTAGGAGATCGGAGAAGGCTTCCCAAAGGAGGGAAACCTGGGCAGGGCCTTGAAGGATGAGTAGAAGTTTGCCAAAATTATAGGAAAGAAATAAGACTTTTTCTATAGCAGTTGATTTGCTCAGTTCCCAGTGTCTCATCTGGTCTTCCAGGACTCAGCAGGCAGGGATATAGAAAACACCAATGTTTAGCTCTGGAAGTCTCTTTAGAGATTCTCATTTTCTGATGGAGATGATTGGGGCCTAAGGAGGGGAAGGGACTTTCCCAAGGTCATACAGCAGGAGATTCATGAGCAGATCCTGAAATCTGAGCCTGGATTTCTAGTCTAATGTTGTTCCCGCTACACAGCTCACTCACACCGCCTTTTCCTTTTCCAACCTCCATCTGGCCTGACCAACTGCCCTGTCCCTCCCGGCCAGATTCAGGACGGGATTTCTAGGGAGTTAACTGACAGAGCTGGGGGGTGGGGAGGAGGAGGGAGAGTCTAACCCCACAATGTTTTCATACTTGAGATCTGAAAACACGATTTCCCCAGCAAAGAAGCTTAGCGTTAAGCGGAAAATCGGCTTGGAAGGATGTGATATCATTTATAACAGTACATTAAATGCAAGCTGAGAAGCTGATATATTTTAGGAACGTTCAGCACACTCTAGACTAATAAACATTTTACAATATTATTGCACATGTTCATTTCACTTTGTACAAATAATCATTCCCTTCACATCTAATAAGTCTGTTTGACACATAAGTGGTCTTGGGCAAACACCTCAGAGGGCCTTGTTTTTCTGTGCATTGATCATTTATTTGTGTAGCCCGCCGGGACAGTGACTAATGATTTTGAGGGTTTAAATGTCCTCAAACATCGTCTTTGTCTCCTTGCCTGTTATCGTATAGACGCAAAATCATTTCATTTTGGCCTCAGAATGTATTGTTTTTCATGTATGAAAAATGCCTGCCCCTTCCCTGCCTGGCGTGGCATCAATCAGTTTAAAACAATATTTGGAGGAGCCCTGGTCTGCAGGTCCTCCAGCAAGCTCTCGAGGTCACTGGGTGACAGGCCCAAGAATCCCACTTACTGGAGAATTTCCAAACAAACCTGCCGCCACCACTGCATCAGCCCAGAAGCCTCCTTTCCCTGCGAGGTGAGCCTGAGTCCTTCTCCGTTGACGGCCCAGAGAACCAAGATTTGCTACTCATAGCCTTCTTCTCCTCCTCTCTCTCCTTCTCCTCCTCCTTTCTTTCCAAGAACATTCACATTGTTCTCTGAGACCTGGCGCTGCTACACTAGGAGCTGGGGGAACTGAGAACCCAAAGTGATCCTTAGTGGCCTCCAAGAACTTCGAATCAGCTCAAATAACTCCTGTGTGGGATAACAGAAAAAATACCCCCGGTGTGTGGGCTCAGCCACTTGAACCTATCACTTGGAGAGTAGGTACCTTTGTATGAAATGGGGGAGGGTGAGGAGGGGAACACTCTTTCCTGTGAGCAGAGGCGACCCCGATCAGGGCACAGCCCTCAGCTGGGTGTTCTGGTGCAGCCTGCAACCTAAATAACTGTACACAGAGGCCACCCTGGTAGAGTGGAGGTGGAGGTCAGTGTGCCACAGAAAGACCCAGAAAAACAGTGCTATGAAATATAGGTCCCATAGTGAGACCAGCCATTAGGAATGGAAACCCAGAGGGAAGACTGTTGACAAGGCTTCATGGAGGAAGTGACCTTGAAGAAAAAGTAGGAAGTAATAGGCAAGGAAGGGGAGCAGCAGCCTCAGCCCAATGCAACAGGAAGAGCCTGCCCACACAGGCATGAGGCCAAGGAAGTTGGCCATTTAGAAATACCGAGCACAAAGAGAAAGAAAAGAAGTAGGAGAAGGTAAGAAAAGACATCAGTGTTTGTTGAGTGAAAAGTGGCTGGATGGACAGTTGGATGGAGGATGGACACGTGGATGGATGGATAAGAGACAGACATTCTGTTAAGAAGTCTGGGATTTCCTGATTGCCTTACTAACAAATCTGCACCTTATTCCATAAGCAGTGAGGTGCAGGCATTCCCAAAGGCTCTTGAGGAAAGGATGACACATTCAGAACGGTATCATCGTCCCTCTGACCAAAATGAACTGGAGAAAGTCAGTCTCAATTCTGAGGGGCATCTCCCTGGTGCTCAACTAGAGTGACCTTAGACTCATAAGGAAAAGGGAGGGAAGAAAAATAATGTGTATTGAGCATTAGCAGCGCTTTAGGATAAATGATATAGCCCCAACAAGCCACAGGAAAATGAGACTGTCCATCCTACAATGGGCTGCTCAAGAGCAGGGAATCTATTTCATTTCCGGATCCTCAGTTCCCAGTGCAAGGCCTGGCCCAGAGTAAAATCAGAGAGTACTGGAAAAATAAATAAGTGGATAGATGGATGGATGGATGAGTGGATGGGTGGGTGGATGGATGAAAAGACAAAGAGCTCTCTCTTCAGGGATATAAACTTTATAGACTTAACTCCCCTATCTCCAGGAAGGGCCTCCTGACCTGAGTTGAGGGGGGAGGTCAATCTTAAAAATTGAGGCTCTTGATGGCAACATAATAACTGAAGAGAACAACTTACAGGTGCACAGACCTGCAAATCTGATTCATTCAAATTCACTGAAATGAAGGTCAGATGATCTGGGACATTATTAAGGAGGCTGTGGTTCAAGGAGAACCCCATTGGAAGTAATGAGGTCACAGAAAGTCTCATACACATATTTAAGGGGCTTGACCTTTATCATGAGGTGAAAGGGGAGCTGGGGGAGAGTTCTCTGGACATGACAAGGAGCCAACAACATCCCTGAATCTTCTAAGTGAAAATGAAATCAAAGAATCAGGTACATTAACCAAGGTGCTTCTCCTTGTTCTTTCTACAAAGGCTGATGGGAAAAGCAGATGTTACCTTAGGTCCCATTTTGGGGCAGAGACAGGTATTGTCATAGTGATGGGACCCTGCATCCAAGCCACCCAAAACTTACCCCACAGCCCCACCTATGTTCTCCCCTGCTCCCTCTGGCTCCCTCAAACTCCACTTGGACATAATTGAACATGCTGCATCCCTGAGGATGAGGAAATATAGGGTCCTAGAGTTTGGACCTAAGTCCTTCTTCCAGCTGCTTCGGGCACGTAGAGACAGATGTCCATAGTGAGTACCACATATCAGAGCACCAGTCATATAAATCATTTCTTAATTCATCTAATAAATATGTATTGATACCTATGTTCAATCAGGACTTGATCACAAGAGATACATAAAGGAGCGCCTGGGTGGCTTGGTCAGTTGGACATCCAACTCTTGCTTTCAGCTCAGGTCATGATCTCAGGGTCATGGGATCGAGCCTCAGGTTGGGCTCAGCATGCTGGGTGGGGAATCTGCTTGAGATTCTCTCTCTCCCTCTCCTTTTGCCCCTTTCCCACCCCCACCCCCACTTGCACATGCACAAGCTCTCTCTCAAATAAAAAATAAATATTTTTTGTAAGATTTATTTATTTATCTATTCATGAGAGACACACAGAGACAGGCAGAGGCACAGGCAGAGGGAAAAGCAGGCTCCTCACAGGGAGCCCGATGTGGGACTCGATCCCAGAACTCCAGGATCACGCCCTGAGACAAAGGCAGACACTCAATCACTGAGCCACCCAGGCAGCCCAAAAATAAATAAATCTTTTTTAAAAAAGAAGCAGAAGATACATAGAATAAGGAATTTATTTTAAGGATTTGACCTTACGCAATCATGGAAGCTGGTTAGATATTCTGCATGCTTCCATGTCTGGTCTAGAACCTGAAGGCCACAGGGCAGGCAGTGAGGGGGCGAAGCTACTGTGAGTTAGGAGAAAGAAGGACAACTAGCGCCACGAGGATTGTCAGCACCCTAAGCATCTGACGTCAGTGACCGGATGTCCTCTAAGAAAAGCTGGTGCTTCTCCACACGAAGCACCACACGCAGCAGGTCCAGGAGTCAGGGACGCTGAAGCAGGAGATGGGGCAAGAGCTGGAGGAGCCCTGGAGCCCACAAAGCCCAGCCAGCAGAGAAGTGAGAGAGCGTGAGCTTGGACCCTGCATGCACGCACAAAATATGGCTGCTGCTTCACTACCACCTTCCACATCTCAACCAAAGTATCTCCTAATCTATAACCATGCAGGGAAGGGAATTCTGGGAAATGGGGCTTTAGCATAGTTAAGCTGTCGTGATTGAGAACCACCAAAGCAGCTGGGTGCCTAGCAGGAACCAGTCAGTGGAGACCAGCAGTGAGAAATCAGAATCCCTGCCATCATGTGGCTTCACCTGGGGACAAAGACAGATCATTTTTAAAATGCCACAGTCTAGGGGGTCGCTGAGTGGCTCAGTGGTTTAGCGCCTGCCTTTGGCCCAGGGCGTGATCCTGGAGTCCCAGGATCGAGTCCCGCGTCGGGCTCCTGGCATGGAGCCTGCTTCTCCCTCCTCCTGTGTCTCTGCCTCTCTCTCTCTATCATGAATAAATAAATAAATAAATAAATCGGGATCCCTGGGTGGCGCAGCGGTTTAGCGCCTGCCTTTGGCCCAGGGCGCGATCCTGGAGACCCAGGATCGAATCCCACGTCGGGCTCCCGGTGCATGGAACCTGCTTCTCCCTCTGCCTATGTCTCTGCCTCTCTCTCTCTCTCTCTCTCTATCTCTGTGTGACTATCATAAATAAATTTAAAAAAAAAATTAAAATAAATAAATAAATAAATAAATCTTTAAAAAAATAATAAATAAATAAATAAATAAATAAATAAAATGCCACAGTCTGATCACTGTTATGGCAGGAGACATTTAGTTATGACAGTCCACCAATGAGAAGCAGTGAATTCATTAGGATTATGTTCAGACTCAAAACAAGAGTGGCTTAAGCAGAGTAAAGTTTCTCTTTGGCTTCAAGAACAGACTGATATGATGGATCCTAGGTTGTCAGCGACCCAATTCCTTCTGTCCGGTTGTGATACCATGTGTGGTTTCATTCTCCTGCTGTCACTTCATGATCCTAGATGTCTGATGACTAGTGCTATCGCTCCTCGGTCGTAATGCCAACCATCAGAGAGGATGGTGGGGAAAGGATGCATCTGCCCACTCCTTTTCAGGACACTTCCAGGTAGTTCCACACAGAACTGCAGTTATTGGCCAGAACTCCGTGACACGGCCACCACTAGCCACAGGAGAGACTAGAAACAGTAGTCTATTCTTGCTGGCCACGTGCTCAACTAAAATTTGGAGGTTCTATGACTCCTAAATAGGGAAAAAAGTAGATGCCGTGGGTCAGTCTGCAACCTCTACTTCAGGTGACATTCAATAGTGGTTATTATCTCAGAGTCTAGAATCAGACAACCCTGAATTTCATTCCTAACCCTGCCACTTCCTAGCTGTGTGGTGTTGAACCTTCACTGAGACTCCACTTTTCTGGGTCCATGAGATCATCATCAGTATACACCAGGCACTGCCCTGAACACTTTCTGTGGATTGTTATCCTTAATCTTTACAAAGAGATGAGTTAAGTAGTGCTATTATCCCCATTTTACAGATGAGACATGGAGGCTCCGAGAACTGAAAGAACTTGCCTGGGGTTGTGTTCATTCATAAACACGTACTTAGTGGTGCCGATCGGTTCCAGGCTCTGCAGATGCAGGGCGAGGTCAGGAGGGCCCCGCTCTACCAGAGCTCCTAGATGGGGGAAGTGGAGCCTCCTCCCGGAGCTCCCAGCCTGTGCACACAACTGTTTCAAGATCATCTCCCTGGCCCAAAGTTAGCACGGATTGTTCACAGAGTGGGCAAGAGGCTGGGGCGAGGAGAAGCCAGTCAAGTGACAGGTCACTCCGCAGCAGCGCCCGGCCGGACTGGAAACGGCAGCAGTGGCAGTCACCTGCCTGCCGTACATCAGCTTGGACTCATGGTCACAGAGCACAGGCCCCATGGCATAAGGGCCCCCTTTTGTAAAGGACACTGAAATCACCTGCCCAAGGTAACACAGGAAGTACCCAGAAGGCCGAGCCATAGGTGTGGGAATGCCTAGTCCGTGTGACAGGGACGTGGGCACGGAGGCCGTTACAGGTTTGATTTCTTCCAGCAGGCAGCAGACAGCCCACCTCAGGGGTGGATAACGTCCAGTGCGAACTAGGGGGGCTTTGGATAAAAATTCAAACATTGGAGTCTGACTTCTGAGGCCATCCCCCAGGGGACTGGCTGGGGCCCTCCCAGCCACAGGCCTCAATTCGCCCATGAGTGGCTAGCTGGCCCCTGGGTAGCCATGAGAAGCTGGTATAAGACTGTCACCTGCCAGTTCTCAGGCTCCCCCTCTGCAGAGCACCTCTGTCACCTCCGTCCCAGTACTGGGCAGAAAAAGACAGGCCACATCCCAAAGTAGGACTTGCACTCAGCCCGACAACAGTTCTCTGCCAGGAGGGGCCAGGAGACAGAGGGGGACCAGCCCGTCCGACCTGGTGTTCCTACCCTGGCCTTGGATTCCTCACAGAGAGGAAGTCTCAGAGCAGTTGCGACAAGTACGTGAGCCCATCTCCATAAAGTGCCAGACACAGTACCGGCCACACAAAATGCCCTCCGTAAATGGGAGCTCTCCTCTTCCCCTTGCTTGGTCCAAGAGAAAAGTCTAGAATGGGCATTATTCAGCGGCAGAGCGTGCCCAGAACTGGAGCTCAGCCACCTCTGTCGTCCCACAATGGTTGAAGCCAGAGAGAAGGGACTTTTCCAAGCCCACAGACCCAACCAGGCCTAGCATTTGAGAGCTCCGACGCCTAGTGGGGGACCCCTGTCCCAGCCATGACGCTCTGGTTAGTGCTGGGGGGCCGGGGCCTGAGTTGGTCACGTTGGTTCAAGAAAGCCACCCAGCCACATCCCCATCACATCTCCAGCGCCTGTTGCTTTGAGGAGCAACTGTGTTATTTGTGATTGCTGACATTCGCCCCCTCCCCGAGCTCCCACCCCTTTCCTGTTTGGCCCTCGAATTGGAAAGGGCTGTAAACAGGCAGGCGGGCTCCTCGCCCCCAGGGCGGGCCTGTCAGCCAGCCAAGGGAAAGGTGGGCCCAGGAGACCCCCTACCCCCACCGCCCCACGCAGCCCAGCTGAGGAGCTTGTAAAGATAGGATTTGTTTGTTTTTTTGGATCTGGCTCAGGATCTGGCTGAGGCCGGGCCCTTTGGGGAAAAGCAACTTTTAAATAAATGCTTCAAGATTGTGCAAACATTTCAGTAGTATTGGAGGCCTGGCGTTCTGGGTCAGAGAGGGAAAAAAATACCCGTCAATCACTCTAGAGATGAAAACCTGATAGAGCGGTTGGCGAGGGCTGGGGCTTGGGTTGCAAATCTCAGCTGTGGCTGGCTGGGACCAAACTACACTTAAGCCCTCTCTCAAAAAATCATTTGCATGTTAATCAATAGAGCAGCCCTGCTTGACAGGCCCAGGGAACAGGGAAGCCAGCCGCTAGCAATCTGATCCGGGTGAAGCCTGCAGAAGGGACCGCCTCCCACGCACACAGGACTGGATCTGGGCCTGGCTCTGCCACTGCGAGCTCTGGCCCCCCGCTGTTACTTAGCTGTCCTTGGCCTCAGTGTTCTCATGGGTAAAATGGGGCTGTAACATCAATCCCATAAAGACGTCGTGAGAATTCAGTAAAAGACTGATTGCGACATAAAACCTGGCCCAAAGCAAGAGCTCGGTGATAAATCATGACGATATTACGCGCTGCCATTTTTTGCACTCTTTCTGTGAGTGGGGACTTGCACACATCTTCAGTGATCCTCCAAGCCCGCCCTGCATGGCCAGCCATTCACGAGCTCTCTCTGGACCCAGAGTGGGGCTCAGCCCCGCTCTCAGGGGCTCATGGTCTTGGGACAGGGATCTCAGAGAGACAGACTGCAGGCTGGACCAGAGAGACGTGCACGTGCATGGAACCTTCTAAAAGAGGGTTCTGAGCAGAGTCTGGCCAGCTTCTGTGGACAGGGGAGATCTGACCCAGGTCTTATAAAGGATGAGTAAACGTCCACAGGTGGGCATCGGGGAAAAGCATTCCAGATGGAAACCAGCTTAAGCAAAGGCTCAGAAATAAGCCTTGCGCACAGAAAGTTAGGATGTAGGGAAGAGGGTCATTCGTGACACAACACTGCCAAAGTTAGGTCAACCGTAAAGAACTCTGCGGTGAGAGGGTCCGACCGGCTCCCTGGGCCAAGGGAGCACCTCCTCCAGCCTCCTGGGCATGCCTACTAGCAGCTGTGTGTCTGTCTGTGTCTATACATCCTTATCACCCCGTCTCCCCGCCTCAAGGGGCCCCTGGAGATAAAAGAGTTTAGAGAGGGGTAGAGTGAACCACCAACCCTGAGTGCCATTATTTTACATGTGTACACCCAGACATGCACATCCACACGTGTGCACACGTGCACCCAAATGCGCAGATGCACAGGTTCAGGGATTAGAGTTCAAATCCCAGCTTCTGTTTAAGGCTCCCTAACCCCAAGCAATGCACATATACAAGTCATAGAAAGTGCCAGGACGATGCCTGGCCCGTGGTAGGCACACCCGTACAGTTCCCACCCGACACATCCGCCATCTAAAACTGTTTCTACTTCAAGAAGAAATTAACACCCAGTCGGGTCAATTCATGAGATGATGTGGCCCAGGAATCAGGACCCCTGCCCCCTCGTCAGACAAATAGGGAAACTGAGGCTCAGAGACGGAAGAGCCTATCCAGCTTGGAAATGGCAGGTGGGGTGAGGAGAAGCCCAGGAGGGCTCAGAGAGAAGCCTTCCTGGGGTGCCCGGGACTGTGCTGAGGTGCCCAGAGCAAGCAGGACTCCAAAGGTGGGCCCCCTGCAGGAGGGCACTTCATGCAGCAGGAGTGGAGTGAACAAGCGGCGCAGAGCTATTCCTGGTAATGACCTTGCAGAGAGATGAGCCCCCTAGTTCACAGGGGCTGTGCTAGAGAGGGAGACAGAGCTGGGGAAGTTGGGGCAGGTCCCTGGGCCTGGGGGAAGTGGGGGCAGGTCCCTGGGCCCTCCTGGGGGAGGCAGGTCCCTGGGCCCTGCTGGGGGTGGGTGGGGGCAGGTCTCTGGGCCTGGGGGAGGACCCTGCTGGGGGAGGCCCTGCACAGCCTGTTTGGGAAGCTGGACATCCTGAGAGCAGCAGAGCCCTGAGCCAACCAGCAGGATTGGGGGGCATTTTAAGAGTCCTGAGGGCTTAGGAGCAAGACTGGAAACTTGCCCCTGGCCATGCAGGGGTGGGGGTGGGGGTGGAGAGAGTGGGTGGTTATGAGAGAGACTCTGAGGAGATAGAAGACTCCTCCAGGAGCCTTTATTTTCTGGAAAAGAAAAGAGAGATGGAGAAGGAGGAGTCACAGAAGAGCTGCTTTTTGGTCTGAGTTTGTCGCCTTTCCTTCAAGGGCCTGTGGCTACAGAATTTCCAAGAGAGAGTACTCAGAACAGGGGCCTTCTGGGCCCGGCCTCCCCAGCAGCCAGAGTGCCCCACCTCCCCGGGCCCACACCACCTCCTGTCCCCATGAGCCTGCCCACTCTCTACTCCATCCCAGTGAGGAAGACAAAAGCCTCAGACCCAGGCCAGGTGGCCTATATAACATGGGATGGAGAGGAAAGCCCAATTTTGGGGGCAGGTGGGGGGAGCCACGGGTAGTGGCCCAACTTTATGTCCTTCCCCATTTCTTCCTGTCTCCATCTGGTTCTGCGCCCGCCCGCGGCTATCCTCAGCTTCTCACTGTGTGCCTTGGAGCCAGTCTGTCACCTCTGTGACCCTCAGTCTCCTCCTCTGTAAAGGGAAGGTAACAGAACTTCAGCAGCAAGGCGGATGAAATTGTTGGCAGGTGCTGCGGCCGGAGGGGCTGCTCAAAGGGCATCAGCTCCTTTGTCACAATAAAGAATTCCATTTTTTCCATATATGGGATGCTGCCCTTTCCTATTTACAAATCCACTTCATTTGTTTCAGCACAGCAACCCCTTAAGTATTAGGAGGCAAGGGGATCACAGGGACAGCCAGGGCCAAAGCAGGATTTGAACCCCCAGCTGGCTGCTGGCTCTCCAGCCAGGCACTGGCTCTGCCTCTGGCCTGCGGAATCTGTCTCCTTCTCCCGCATCCCGCTGTGACCTCCTCCCTCCCTAGTTTCCGCCAGGACCGCCCCCTCCCAAGCCCCGCTGCTCCCTTCTCCTCCTCCCCTCCTCCTCTTACCCCTCCTCCTTCTCCCTCCTCCCTTCCCCTCCTCCCTCTCCTCCCTCCCCATCCTTCCTCCCCATCCTCCCTCCTCCCCCCTTCCCGTCCTCCCTCCTCTGCTCCTCCCTTCCTCGCCCTCCTCCCCCTCTCCTCCCCCTCCTCCCCCACGCGTCTTCCCCTCCCCTTCCTCCTCGGCGCCGCCCCCTCCTCCTCGCCGTCCGCGGAGCCCAAATACGCGACACCTGGAGCAATAGCAGCCGCCCGCGGCCTGGGCCTCATTACGGCCGGCCCTTATCGCGGCGTGCATCACATTATTTCATTTCAAAGAATCCGCAGAGAAACCCGTCCCCGGCCGACAACAGAAAGTAAAAACACAGCTGACTCCCATTAGGGCCCTCTCACGGGCTCCGCGTGAGGTAATGAAATATGGAAGCGGTGAGATATGTAATGCTTTATTAAGCGGTCTCAGCTACAACGGCGTGCATGCCAATTACGCCTGCAGGCTACCGCCCGCCCCCGGCCCGGACCACCCAGCGCGCGCCCGGCCCGCGCCCCGGCCGCTGGGGGGGAGGGAGGAGGGAGGAGGGGCGGGGGAGCAGGGGATGGAGGGGAGGGGGAGCAGGGGAGGGGAGCAGGGGAGGAGGGATGGGGGAGCGGGGAGCGCCAGCGGCTCCCGAGAAGGGGAGGACAATGAGCAAGGAGAGGAGCCCGCGGGGCAGGGAGGAAGAGCACCGGGGAAGAGGAGGGGCAGTGGCCCCTGGCCAGCGCCACCTCTGGGTCCGGGCAAGTTAGCAGAGGCGACATTTGGGCCGCGGGAGCAAAACCCATTGGTCTGGAGTTCGGGGAAGATGGGGAAGGGAGTGGCCAAACACGGAGGCTCAAGAGGGAAAGACACTTGCGAGGGCCCCACAGACCCATCGAGGGCAGCCCGGCCCCCTCTTTCCCAAACTAGATGGTTTCCCCTCCGCCAACCGGCCTCCTCCTTTCCTCTAAAGCGGCCTAAAGGGCAGAGTGCCCACGGTACTGTGCGGATTTCTCACCTCTGACCCTCTAAGGCTCTGAGCCCTCTGTGCCCTCTAGCTGGCCCTCCACGTCTGCCAACCTTTGCCCAGTTTTCGGACTCTGGCCCTGGCGGGGCTGCGCAGCCTCCCTGAGAACCCACCGCCTCCTGGGTGCAGAGCGCAGCCCGCGAGCCCTCTGCCCCACAGCCGCCCACACTGTCCCTCCTCCAACAGGCGATTCCCAGGTACCCACCTGGTGCCAAGGGGCGTACGTGCTAAGGTCCCTGCGCAGAAAAGGCCGGCAAGGTAATCGGACCCCCATCAGGAAGCTCTGGGACAGGCTCAGCTGCGGAGAGGGAAGTGAAAATGACTGGCTAATATGGAATTTGGGATTATCTGGGGATTTGCATTATCCATTCCAGGAGTTCTCAGCCGTATTACTGCCTCAATACAAACAAGCAATGGTTCACTGCCTCAGGAGGGGGGTTGCTGGCGCAGATAACCTGGACTGAGGCGTGCTGCGCAAACCCTGGTGCAGGCTCAGGGCCCGTGCCTCTCCCGGATGCCCAGGCCGGCATTGCAAAAGGCCAGGGGAGTTGGAGAGCTGTATTTTGGAGAGGTCATCTAGAATTACACCAAGTCTCTTAAAAGAAAGTCATTTGCAAACCTGGGTTCTTTCATTAATTTTAGCAGCAAATTCCTTGTGAATCCAGCAGGCAGAGATTCCCAAGATCTGAGGAGAGCATGCCCTCAGGGCCCCCCACCTCCCACTGGGCCTCCCCTTCTGTCAGGCCCCCTCTCCTGATCTTCTCAGATGCCTGCTGCCCTCCTGCTACCTACCTCTCTCTACCAGGAGAGAGGTCAGACACTGACGAATACTGATGCAGCACTTACCTCATGCCAGGTACTACTGTAAGTTGCAGATCTATATAAATACATCCTATATATGATGATGGTATTGTCTATAATGCAATATATTATAGATAATGTAAAATGGGATATATATTTCATTAATATTAGAAACATTAGTAAAATAATATATAAATATGTACTTATACATCATGTTCACTTAGTCTTGACAAGAACCCCTTAAGGTCAGCGCTCACCATTTTGCAGATGAGGAAGCTGGACCACAGAGAAGTGAGCTGACTTGTCCAAGGTCAACAGCTAGTGAGTGG
Organism: Canis lupus familiaris; assembly: GCF_011100685.1. Lineage (NCBI taxonomy): Eukaryota > Metazoa > Chordata > Mammalia > Carnivora > Canidae > Canis > Canis lupus. Next base: position 13,270,328 of record NC_049236.1, read on the forward strand.
CAGTAACCCAGAAGGTTCGATGCCTAACTCCACACCGTTGATCACTGTACAATCTGAACCTCACAGGGAGGAAGCAGGAACAGGGGGCAGCTAACAGCTAACGGGACACAACTGAGAGCACTCAGATTTCTGCAGAAGCCTACGGAGCTGCTCTTTACACATGGATTTGATCCTCCCAACACTGTTGTGAGGCAGGTTTGGGGGCCTCATTTTAACAGCCGAGTGAACTGAACCCCAGAGGAGAAAGGCCTCTGCATTTCAGCAAGTTTCTCCAGCAAGTCCGTACAGAGCTGAGGTTAGAACCGAGGCCTGAGTACCCCAAGCCAGTGGGCTTCCACCTTCCTGACCACCCACCACCGCCAAAGAGCGTTTTCAGAAGGCCGGAAGGACTCACGTGCCTAAAGGACAAAGCTCGGGCACTAACGTATGAATGAGAAGCATGTTCTTTTTTTTTTTTTTTACATCAGACTAACATCCCTAAAATCTCCTCCTGCCCCCACTGATCCTGTGTCTTTGCCCCAAAAACATCTTACCCATTCAGCAAAGTTGAACCGAGCTCCTACTCTGCCCTGTGGGGTCCCGGGGCAACAAATGTGACCCGCTCCTGCTCCCCAGCCTGGAAGAGCTCGCAACCGGGCAGGGAAAGCGGATGCTGCACCAGTAATAGGAGGGAAGGTAAAGCTTGCTGGAGATGCCTGTTAATCCAGAGAATCAGGTCTGCCCAAAGGTCTCCGCGAACGTGATGTTGGTGCAGAGCCTCGCAGGGCCAGTATGAGGATTTATCTCAGAGGCAGAAGCACCAAGAAACCCACCCATGGAATATAGAACTCCTTCAAGGACCTGCTAATGCTTCTAGGGCCCACTGAGAAGGATCCATGTTAGCTAGAGGTGAGTCCTAAAGAGCACTGGAGATTTTGTTAAATTATTGAAATCAGTGGGAAGGCAGAGGACTCCGGCATTTCTTAATAATTATTTTTCTTTTAAATCTTGCTCCCAAAAGAATTTCTCCAAGTTATTCATACTGTCTTAAAACAGAAAGGTCCAGGGGCAGGTGGGTGGCTAAGTGGTTAAGGGTCTGCCTTTGGCTCAGATCGTGATCCCCGGGGTCCTGGGATCAAGTCCTGTATCGGGCTCCCTACATGGAGCCTGCTTCTCCCTCTGCCTGTGTCTCTGCCTCTCTCATGAATAAAAAAATAATAATAAAAAAAAGGTCTAGACCTCCGTTTTCATCAGGTGACATTACTCCTATTTTATAGATGTTGCCCTAAAAACCTGACCTCAGACAGGAAAAAAAAAAAAATGATCTTCATTTATTGAGAACTTAACATGTGCCAGGTACTGTACTAAGCAATTATATACATTTCCCTCATTTGGTCCTCAAAAATATTCTGTGAAATATTTTCCTAAAATTTTCTAACTTCTTTCACATTTCATATCTTTGGACATGCTCTTGTGCCCTATGAGTATTACTTATTCTCCGCCCGCTGTACTCTTTAGTGTTCAGACTAAGAGGTTTCAGATAAGAAAGCCAACAACACAGTGGTTCAAAGAGGGTAGCAGTTTATGTCTCTCTCAGGTGATGGTTTGGACACAGGCATGTGATCCAAGGTGAATGGGATAGCTATGCTCCCCCAGGTCATCCAGGGACCCAGGTTCCTTTTTTTTATTTTATTCAGTGACCAACTTCACAAAAATCTTAATTATTTTTTATTTAAATTCTATTCATCAACATGTAGTGTATTACTAGTTTCAGAGGTAGAGTTCAGTGATTCATCAGTTGCACACAATGTCTTAATGGAGTTATAATTGACATATAACATATTAGTTTCAGGTGTGCAACATAAGGATTCACCATTTATATATTGCAAAATGATCACTACAATAAATATAGTTAACACCTGTTGCCATCCATAGTTACAAAAAATTTTTTCCTTGTGATGAGAACTTTTAAGATCGACTCTTAGCAACTTTCAAATATGCAATATGCCATTATTAACAATAGCCACCATGCTGTACCTTATATCACTGTGATTCATTTATTTTATAATCACAAGTTTGTACCTCCTAACTTAAGACAAAAAAGCTTTCAGCTTTTCACCACTGAATATCATGTTAGCTATGAGCTTCTCATACATGGCCTTTATCATGTTGAGATGTTTCCTGTATATCCCCTTTGTTGAGATTACTTATCATAAACGGATGTTGAATTTTGTCAGATACTTTTTCTGCATCTGCTGAGATGATGATAGGATTTTTATCACTCATTTTGTTAACGTGGTGTGTCACATTGATTTGTGGATGTTGAACCATCCTTGCATCTCTAGAATAAATGCCACCTGAGCATAGTATATGATCCTTTTAATATCTTGAATTTGGTTTGCAAATATGTTGTTGAGCATTTTTGCACCTACATTCGTCAGGGATATTGGCCTATAATTTTCTTTCCTTGGGGGCATCCTTCTGGTTTTGGTATCAGGATAATACTGGACTTGTAAAATGAGTTTAGAAGCATTCCCTCCTTCATAGTTTTTAGAGGAGTTTAAAAATGACTGATTCTTGGGTTGCCTGGGTGGCTCAGCAGTTAAGCATCTGCCTTCAGCTCAGGTCGTGATCCCGGGGTCCCGGGATCGAGTCCCACATTGGGCTCCCTGCGTGGAGCCTGCTTCTCCCTCTGCCTGTGTCTCTGCCTCTCTCTGTGTGTGTCTCTCATGAATAAATAAATAAAATCTTTTAAAAAATGACTAATTCTAATTCTTCTTTGAAAGTCTGGTAGAACTGACCAGGGAAGCCACCTGGCCCTGGAGTTTGGTTTGTTGGGAGATGTTTGATTACTGATTCATTCTTCTTTCTAGTAACCAGTCTGTTCAGATTTTCTCTTCTTCTTGATTCAGTCTTGGTAGACAGTATGTTTCCAGGCATTTCTGTCAGTTTCTTCCAGGTTGTCCAGTTTGTTGTTGTATAACTGTTCACTGTAGCCTCATATGATCCTTTGTGTTTCTGTGATATCAGTTATAACCTCTTTCATTTCTGATTATATTTATTTGAGTTCATTCTTTTTTCTTGGTGAGTTTCTCCCTGTATTTTGTTGCTCTGTTATCCCTTCATGGCCAAGCAAGTTCACCCACACTACATTCCCACCACAGGAAATGATGGCAAGCAATTTCACTTCCACTCACATTTAAGAAGTAGAAACTCAGTCCCATGGCTTCACTGGCTGCAAGGAAACATGGAAATCATCATCTCTAGCTAGGTGGCCATGTGTCTTGCTAAATCTGGGAGGGGTGTTCCTGTTGTTAAGAGGAAGAAGAGAAGTGCGGTGACTGGGTGGCTCACTCAGTTAAGCATCTAACTCTTATTTCGGCTCAAGTCATGATCTCTGGGTAGTGAGATCGAGCCCTGTGTGGAGCCTGCTGAAGATTCTCTCTCTCCCTCTCCCTCAGCCCCTCCCCATTCCAACTGGTGCATGTGCACTCATTCTTTCTCTCTCAGAAAAGAAAAGAACCAAACTAGGAAACAAGCAACAACCCTGCCATCCCTACTCCTCCTTTATTATCCAGCTGACCTGTCACCTCCTCGGCAAAGCCTGCCTGGATCCCTCACCAGGAAGAATTAACTGTCCCCTCTCCTGTGCTTTGCTGCTTTATACCTCTCAGTCTGCAGGCCTGTCTCCCCTCATCTGTAAATAATCACTATAAATAACGAGCGCTTGCTATGTCCTAGGCACTGTGCTAAGCAGGTTTTATTCATTAGTTCATTTAAATTTCCTATAACCCTGGGGATTTCCCCTTCTGTGAAATGGGTGTAAAAATGATACTGATCTTATAGGGATGCCATGAGGATTCAAACAACTGGTTTTGAGAGGGATATATGCTCAATAAATATAGCTACTACTCCTGGGTAAATATGAATTGATAAATGTGCCAGTGTAAGGGGTTGGTCCAGTAGAAATCATGCTCCCTGCCCCCCACAGCTCATAGTGGAGCTGTAGTACATTAACCTCATGCCAGGTTGTGTAGGCACCTGGAGATACACGTCAGAGGACACCTGGTAAGGTGGGAAGTGCTCTACAAATACAAAATGCCCAAGTCCTGGAAGGCACTACTTTAACCCTCTTTCCTCAGATGAGAAAGTTAACTACCCAAGACCACACAGCTAGTTAAGTGCCAGAATCATGGCTCAAACCAGACTGATTTTAGTGGGTGATGGAGCAGTGACTGGCTCTATACGCCTGTGAGTCTCTGACACTTAATAGACCACGAGGAGAAAGTTCAGACTCTTAGGCCACTGGAGACACTACCACCACCTGGCAGCGGCTACAAGCATTGCAGGCATAGCCTCTCCCTCCTTCAAAGGAGGCAGAAGTCCCTCAAGTATCAATCCCGAATTGTTCTAATACATTAGGTATAATCAAGCCCTGCTCAAGACCTTTGGTTTTCTCTCTCGTATCAACAAGCTACACCAGGCCACTTCCACTGTTCTCAACCACTAGCACAGCCGAGATTTGTTCTTTACAGTTTAGAATTTCTGGGTTCAGAATGTACATTGCAAGAAGGGGTCCAGCCTCCAAGAGCAGGAGCAAGTCGTCAGACAGTTGTCACGTTGAAGCAATGTGACTTCAGGTGTGTGTTTTATGTTAATAACACAGACTTGGTTGTTAACTTAAATTTGGATCCCTAATTACTGCTGTAAATGAAAAAAAGATTTCATTGTGATGCACAAAACAAGTTAGCGTTTGTGCAGGACACGGCCCGCCATGCACCAGCCAGTGCCATGACTGGCAGTAAAAACTGCCCAGTCTTCCTGAATAGGTCAGAGAATCTCCCGTGTGGTGTGAGGTGGGTCTGACAAACTGATCCATCAAGTCCTATAACTTAGACACTAAGCACCTACCTGTCAAAGGCTTTTTTCTAACTTTCAAGAAAAAGCTGTTTAACCTCCCGCGGTATAGATGTGGTTAATGGAGAAATGAGGAGAACTGTGTGTTTATCCAAAGCAAAAATGCACATGAAATGCTAATATGCTTCGGTATGTCTTGAGATCATACTTTAATCTTAAAGAAATAAATTTCGTATGCCTGGGATGCAAAAAAGCAGCACTCCGACGTTCTGCATAATTGCTGATGACCTTCAGGGCTTCCACAGATGTAGATTTTCCAGTAAACCCTCAGACCCTGACTGTGATCCTGAAGGCAAAGTGAGCAATTGTGGGAACAACTGCATGTTATCAGTTATCTTTCTCGATTATGTACCTGCAGTATGGCGACTCTCCCCCCACCCCAATAATTAGGTCAACGAGGCATCTCACATGTCACCTCTTACAACCAGGAAACTCCAGTTTTCACTTGACACAAAGCTGCTCATTAGAGATGGGGGGTTACATGTGTCATTAGCACCTGTTGGGGTGCAACACCCTTTCCCAGCATTAGGTTCTCCCACCGTGACCTAATAATTGTAGCACTATCAACAGCATTCATGAATATTGGTACAGCACCTAACAGTTTCCAAAGTACTCACACGTGTTTTCTCATGCCATCCTCACAACCACTCCATAAGATGCCCCCTCTTTACTGATGAGGAAAGAGGGCTCAGAGAGATGACCTGACCTGGCTAAGGTCACACAGCATCACTTAAGACCCTCCTCCTCCTCCTCTCTGTCTCCCTTTCTGTCTCTCCTCCTCCTTCCCTCCCTCCCCTCTCCCTCCTCTCCTGGTTTCTTAGTGCCTGAAGATGAATGATTTTTTTTTTCCTAATGGCCAGCCTCTCTCTCTTCTCTGAGGACAGACACAGGCAAGGAAGGCGGCAATGGAGGAACAGAGGGCGGCAATGAGAAGGCACCTTGGCCTTTGTCGCCCCCTAGAGTCTGTTCATTTTGCCCAAACCTCCTGCCCCAGACTGATCCCCTTCGGCGCCAACCAGCAATCCCAGAGCAGGGATTCCTGGGGGAGAACCCAGCCAGGGACCAGTCTCCACAAATCCTGCCTGTGTGTCTGTGAAAAAGAACAAGTTAAATAGAAAGTTCTGGGCACCCTGATAGGGAAAGTAAAACTAACACCAAACTTGGAATTCCTTGACCTGGGTTTGAGTCCTGGCTCTTCCAGTTACCAGCTTTATGACTTCGGACCACTTGATCTCTCCGAACCTCCATGCCTCCCCGGTGAGGTAGATTTCCTCGCAAGGGCTGCTGTTAGCGATGAATTAGAGCCGTGATGGGGAGGCCACCTGCCGCATAGCAAGTGCTCAATAAATGTGGATTCAGACTCAGAGGTTAAGAGCGAGGAAGTGGAGAAGGATGGGGTATTCAGGGCAGTGGGAGCTCGCACATGAGCCTCGCATTCTGTAATTGCAAAAAGTGGCCACAGATTCCTCCCCAGGCATCAAGGGATGGAGCCTGTTTCCTCACCCCTTGAGTCCGGGCTGGCTCCGCAACGTGCTTTGGCCAATGGGTTGTTAGCAAACATGATGCAAGCAGAGCACCACATGGGGGCTTGACTCCTCTTGCTCCCACCATATGAAGAATCCAGGCTGGCCTCCTAAATGATGAGACATGTGACTAGGTGCCACTGTGGCCTCAGGCCTCAGCCAGCCACCAGGCCACCCCTGCCATCTGATCCCAGACACAGAAGCGTTTTAGTAACCTATAGCTGCATAACAAATCATCCCCCAAGCAGCTTGAAACAACATTTCTTATCCCACTCAGTTTCTGAGGTCCAGGACACTGGGAGACGCTCGCTAGAATGGGAGTCTGGGGGCTGGCAAGAGCAGGGGGAAACTGAGTCAACGCCCACCACACCCTGCCTCTACTACAGGCCGCATGCTGCAGCCGCCGCTCCACACACGTGCAAGCCTGCTTCCCCCACCCAGAAAACTGAACATCAGGACCCGGAGGGTCCTCGGCAGTGAGCCTCCCCAGCCCCTCATTAAACATCGGGGAAGCTTGCCCAAAGTCACACCAGGAACCCGCAGCAGCAACAAGATTAAACCTGGCACCCCTGCTCCCTGCCCTGGGCTTGTTCCCTTGCAGTGTATAAAGAGCACGTTGCAGCCCTGGTGACACTTCTGTTTGGAATCGAATATATTTTTAAGTTAGGCATGCCTCGTTTCGGTGCGCTTTGCTTTATTGCGCTTTGTGGACACTGCATGTTGTACAAATTGAACGTTTGTGGCGACCCTGCACCGAGCAAGTCTACCAATGCCGTTTTTCCAACAGCCTTTGTTCACTTCTCATCTCTGTGTCACATTTTGGAAGTTCTCAATATTTCAAATTTTTCCATTATGATTATATTTGCCATGGTGATCTGTGACCAGTGATTGTAACCTGCTGAAAGCTCAGATGGTGGCTAGCATTTTTTAGCAATGAAGTATTTTGGGGCACCTGAGTGGCTCAGTGGTTGGGCATCTGCCTTCAGCTCAGGTCATGATCCCGGGATCCTGGGATCGAGTCCCACGTCAGGCTCCCTACATGGAGCCTGCTTCTCCCTCTGCCTGTGTCTCTGCCTCTCTCTGTGTGTCTTTCATGAGTAAATAAGTAAAATCTTTTTTAAAAAATATTTTTCACTAAGGTACCTACATTGTATTTTAGACATAATGTTATTGCACACGTAACAGACTATAATATAGTGTAAACATAACTTTTATATGCACTATAGCCAAAAAATTCATTTGACTTGCTTTATTGTGATATTTGCTTAATTGCAGTGGTCTGGAAATGAATCCACAGCATCTCTGGAGTATGACCTGTTGCCCATCCTGGACTCAGAGGGCAGCCCCGGGCAACAAGGAAAAAGCTGCAAGAACAGGAAGGGAAGAGGTGAACTCATTACCTGGTCGCTGCCCCCAGCGCACCATCCTCTTACCCTTCTCTGCACCCCTGTCGCCCTCTCCCCACCCCCACCCAAGGGCTAGACCTCACTGAGGTGCCCGGGCCAGCCACACTTCCCAAGAGGCTCATGCCAATTAGAAAATATCCAAATCAGGGATGCCTGGGTGGCTCAGCGGTTGGGCATCTGCCTTCCACTCAGGGCCTGATCCTGGAGACCCGGGATAGAGTCCCATGTCGGGCTCCCTGCATGGAGCCTGCTTCTCCCTCTGCCTGTGTCTCTGCCCCTCTCTCTGTGTCTCTCATGAATAAATAAAATCTTTTTTAAAAAACAGAAAGAAAGAAAGAAAGAAAGAAAGAAAGAAAGAAAGAAAGAAAGAAAGAAAGAAAGAAAGAAAGAAAGAAAGAAAATATCCAGATCAGAACCTAGACCTAGCCAAGACCTAGTCCTAGAATCTTGGCGGTTCAGGACAAGAAGGAACATTCTCCTTGGCCATGCTCTCTCCGTGACAGGGGGCCGTGCAGCCTCTGCTTACTCACCTCCAGGGCCCAGGGACCCACTACCTCCTGAACTGGTTGGAAAGAGCTTTGGAGACTGATCTGCCTAATGCAATCTCTGTGGCAGACAGCTCTGCGACCTTTAATGTCATTTGGCCTTTCTACACCTCAAATTTCTCTTCAAATGGAGAATAATGCCTCCCAAGCAGGGTAATCGTGATAATTAAATATGTGCAAAGTTCCCAGAAAGTAGTTGGCACGTGACAATTTTTATTACATGGGCAGAAGGTGAGACCAAGAAGGAACTCAGGTGTGCCACCTCTCAGCAGTGCCTGCTTCCCACCTGAGCACCCATCCCAAGCAGTCAGGGCTGCAAGGGTTTAGGATCCCCTGAGGATTCACCCCGGATGTAGAAAATCAGAATTCACCCATCACCTGGGGGATGCAGACAGGCCCTAGGGCAGCAGGATATCAGACGGTGTGGAGGGAAAGCTCTCAGATGGCCAGGCTGGCCCTGGAATATTCAAGGGTATTGGGAAGTAAAAGGAGGGAGAGAGAGATCCCATGTGTGCGGGGTGATGGGAGCTGCGGCAGGAAGCCGGTCCCACGGGCACAGCGAAGATGCCACGGCCCTGGGGGGTGCGGGAGGGAAGTTAAGACACAGATACCTCCTCAGCCCAGCTGTGAAAAGTTCAATACAGGCCTCTCCGCCTTGCTTTTTCTTCCACATCCTGGGTACTCTGCATCTCTGGGGGCGGGAGGGCTGGCCCAAGTCAGGGACGCTGCCACACTGGGACATCAGAGCGGCACAGGCCACCTGGAGGGAGGATCCGACACCGGGGAGCACCTGGCAGCGCGCAGATCATGTGCCACAAAGCAAAACAAATCTGCAGGCAAATCACTGAGTGTGAGAAGTTGCTAGAGGGCAAGGGACAGGAAACGGCCGTCCACTACCCTCTCCCACGGCCATTCACATACCACGCACAAAGTGCCACGGGAGCGTTTTAAGTTTCGCTACCTCCCTGGCTTATTTTAGCACAATTCCGCAGTTCTGAGGCTCCCAGGGGCTTGCCTTGGAGCTCGCCCTCTTCCGTGGCCCTTCCCACCCCGTACCCCGAGCCCCGCAGGCCACTCCCCGCGTCCCCTCGGTGGATCTAGGGCAGGCGACGGCCTCTGGGTTACCAGCGCAGGCTGCTCCCCCTAAACCTGCGCACACCTGGGAAAGCCCCACCTTGTGCCTGGGCTGGGCAGAGGGAAGTGGGACCCCCCGGGCGGGCTCGCGGCGGGCGGGCCATGGGCCGTCAGCGTCTCACCAGGACACAGCTGCCGTCCAGGAGGAGGAAACGCTTCTGGACGTGGAGAGTGGGGATGGCTGCCCCACAGGGTGAATGGACGTCATGTCACCGCACTGTACACCTAAACATAGGTGAAATGGTAAATTTTATGTCCATTTTAGCACAATTTAAAGAAGCAGGCCTCACACCTCCATTAACGGGCCTGAGGGCGCCCTCTGTGTCTTCCTGGGACCCTGCCTGATAGATACCCCCCCAGCAGCGTCTTCCCCAGTGGTCTAAGGGTGCCGACTCTGGACGGCTCCTCCTCCCTTGGGACTTTCTGGAAGCTGACCCCCAAGGTTGGGCAGGGCAGCTGGATGCCCCCCGGCGATGCTCTTGCTGACTGCCCATGGAGACCCCTGTAACTGCACTGAAGCAAGGAAGACTCTGGGGGGCCCCCCACACACCTGTACAGGATGCTCACGCATGAGACACTCCTGACCCCGCGCACCACCCGCACACTTGCTTCCAGAGCAGTGTTTCTTGGTCTCTGATGGTTTGACCTCTGGGATCTGCTTCCTCACACCCCTGGGGCCCAGGGGATGGGTCTCTACTCTACCAACATCTGGTGATCTGTCTCTCTGGGCTCTCTCTGGGCCTCAGTTTCCCCTTTTGTACAACAAGGAAGTTAACCAGCGGTGCTCAAAGTTTTCTTTAAACCAGCAGAATCGTTTCTTCAAAGAAAATCATACAAAGAAACCCAAAGGGAAGGTCAAACAAAATCAGGGCTGCCTGGTCTGAGGACGCCACCAGAGGCCTAGAGTGTCACTCCTTTCCTACCTTCTAAGGCACCCTAGGGTTCCATGAAGCACAGTTTGACAACCACAGTTCTAGCTGCGCCTCAAAAGCCTTTCCAGGTTCTGGCCACGTATACAGCAGGGACGAGGCCCAGCCCATGTGCTCAATACAAAAGTTTGCTAAATTAGTGAAAGGATAACCCAGAAAAATATCCAGCCTGCTTCCCTCTGCTACTTTTCCTCATTTCTGTCCCCTTGGCACTAAGTAGAGGGACCCCAGCCCCAGGCCTGCAGTTCACTAAAACCAGCAAGACTCCCTCCCTCCTCACCCCGCCAGTAACACCCCGGCGGACTAGAAATTGCTGAGCCTTTGTGCCCGCCACCCCGTTGGTGGGAAGTTCGCCGTTCCCTGGCCAGGCCGGCCTGTTGCCTCTGAACACAAGCAGAGGGTCTGAGCTGGGGCCAAGAATAATATTGTGTCAGTGAGTCTATTATGAAAATAATGGAATAAAAGAAGCCACCCTCACTAAGGGATGTGCAAGCTTCCCTCCGACCCGCCGCGGCCTGACAAAGGCTGAGGTGGCCCTTCCAGGGTGGGCACTCAGCCAAGCGCTTTAAATAATCATTAAAAACACCGTCGTGATTTATCACTGGGGATCAGCCGGGCAGGGGGCTGCTTGCAGCCTGGCCTCTTCCCACTTCGGCCCAGGCATGTGGGGAGCTGGGCATGGCCACCTTCTCCCCCTGCGGAGCCCCCAGGCTGTGGACTTCCCCAAGGCCAACCCCATTGTAAAGCGTTTGTCTTCCTCTCTCCCGGCCAAGAGGAAGTAAATCGTGGTCATATCTAATGTTTCCTGGGTATTTAAGTGGATTATTTCATTTGACCCTCTTGACAACACAGTGAGCTAAGTACTGTTATGACTGTGCCCATTTTAAGTCTGTGAAAACTGAGACACAGAGAGGTACCTTGCTCCCGGTTGGGGCTGCGGGAAAGGGCGTTGGAACATCCTGTGCTTGGCTCGAGGGCCTGAACTGGCCCCAAGACACTGCAGTCCTGACTTAGCCCAGCTCTGCTTGCACAAAAGCTCAATTGCAGACCCCTTCCTGAGGCTCTGCTGAGTTGAGGGACACAGGAAAGCCTCCCAAAGGAAGATGGCTCAAAGAGTGGAGGGGTAGCCTAAGAGACACGGCCTCCAGGGCACCCCAATGCTGGGGCTCTCCTGGAATCTGGAGGCAACCTCATGTGCCTGCTTGGCCACAGACAGCCCTCCCATGGGTGCAGGGCAGAGAGGCCTGGCCCGGAGTCAAGGCGAGGGAGTCCCGGAGCCAGCTCTGTGCTTGTGAGCTTAGGCAAGTCATACTCCCTCTCTGGACCTCTGCGTCATCTTCTGACAAATGATTATAAAAATGCTATTTAGGGGCGACTGGGTGGCTCAGTGGTTGAGCATCTTCCTTTGGCTCAGGGCATGATCCTGGAGACCTGGGATCGAGTCCCACATCGGGCTCCCTGCATGGAGCCTGCTTCTCCCTCTGCCTGTGTCTCTGCCTCTCTTTCTCTGTGTCTCTCATGAATAAATAAATAAAATCTTTTTTTTTTAAATGCTATTTACCTCTCAAGGCTTGTGAAGGAGCTGGAGTGGGCAATTAGTTATTCACAGGCACAGGTGGCTCACTCTGTTCCTACGACCCCTTGCACAGCTAGACACAGTCCTGTCTCCCCAGACACTGACTATCCCCTCAGAGGATGGGGGGCACCGGCAGGCGTGAGGGGGTGAACTCTGGTCTGCTGTGGCCAACAGGGTAGAGAGGAAAGCAGGGGCCTGCAAACCTGGGAACCAGAGAACTGGAGACTCAAACAACTCTGGCAGTTGGCCCATACTCCTGGTCTCAAATCTATGAGCCGCCGACAAGGAGACAGCTCGTGTACAGCTCCCGAAAGTTCTAGAGGCAGATGGAGGCTTACAGTTGTCAGCCCACAGACTGTGACTGAAACCACAGGAGGTCATATGACCCCCAGGTAGAGACAAGATGTATAAGGACGGGGTGAGGAGGAGCTGCCATTGTAGGCTGGCCATTATCTTCCAGCCACTACTGTGGGCCAACTGCTTTACAACTCTGAGAACTAGGGGTGTTTATGCCCATTTTACACATGAGGAAACTGGGGTTTGGAGAGATGGAGCCATATGTGTACAGGCACCGGGCTGGCTGGGGTGAGCCTGGGATTTGGCCCCCATATACGCATTATGCACAGTTAATGGGCTTCAACACTAACCCTTCAACACTGACCCACTGCTGGTCAGAAGAGAGGGCCATTTGAGACACTGGGTCTTGGCACGGAGCTCATGGCACATGAGGAGGGAAATGGCCTCTCGATGGCTTCCCTGACCTTCTACCAATCCATGTGCATCCCTCCATCACCTCCAGGTGCCTCTATCCTGGGAATTCTTCCAGAAAACACCACCAGATCATCCTCCAGTGAGGTAGCGAGCTCCTCTTCACTGAAAGCAGAGGCACGCACCTTGGGAGAGGCTGGGAGAGATGTCTAGTGAAGCTCCTTCCGGGGCCACACCAGGAATCTCCATCCCCTGCCAGCACACGTCCCCACTGCCTGTCTCACCAAGCCTCAGTGTGTTTCCAGCTGCGGCTTATGGCTCCCAACTGTCAGCCTCGAGGGGCTCCACTCCAGCTGAGTAGGCCTCTCGGTGGCTCCCATTCAGCCTCTGGCTTCCTTCTTACCCCATTTTTCAAGGCAAACTCAGCTCCCATCTTTCAGTACACGTCCTGATGACCCAAGGAACACCCTGGACACTCACCATCGGGACCCTTCATGGGGCCCTTACAATATTCTACACTAAGGGCCTCGTTGTTCTAGTTAATCCAGTGCTCACCGAGCACCTCCTTTGGAGAACAGCTCAGTGACGAAGGCAGGAGCCCTGCCCTTGAGAAGCTGGCAAACCGTGGAGTCAGACACGTAGATGAGAAATAAAAAGGCAGCATGAGCAAGAGCCACGGTCTGGGAGATAAGCGACCTTTAGGGAGGTGGGAGTCCAGCAGCTTGGGTGTGGGTATTACTACCAGTCAGACCCAGGTGTGAATCTCTTGTCTCGAACTTTCTGGGGGTGCAACCTCAGGCTTAGGGCTTCAGTATCCTGATCCACCAGAGGACGACTGTGGGAACTAAATAAGAGGATGCTAGTGTGCCGTGTGGTGACTTCACAGTCAGCAACGCTGGACTGCGACCTTGACAGTGGCTAAGAGAATAAATCTTAAAAGTTCTCATCACAAGGAAATATAAACCGTGTAACTCTGTGTGGTGACAGAGGTCAACCGGGCTCACTGTAGCGATCATGTCACAACACATACAAATATTGAATCATTATGTCATACAGCTGAAGCTAATATTATATGTCAATTGTATCTCTATAAAAGGTGAAGAAAATTAGGAATGAAGGGGAGTTATAATTAAATATCCTACAGACATTAAAAGAAACTATTGTGACAAAATTTTGCACATAAATGTAAAAATAGATTTGAAATAAAGAAATTATAATTTGCCAAAACTGCCTCAAGAAAAAAATAAAATACCAGGGTGCCTGGGTGGCTCAGTCAGTTAAGCATCTGCCTTCAGTTCAGGTCATGATCCCAGCGTCCTGGGGTCGAGCCCCTGAGTCTGGCTCCCTGCTCAGCAGGGAGTTTGCTTCTCACTCTCTCTCTGCTGCTCCCCACTCCCTTCTTCATGTGTGTGCTCTCTCTCTCTCTCTCTCTCTCTCAAATAAATGAATAAAATATTTAAAAAGAGAGAGAAAATATCTAAGTAGCCCTATAGTGATGAAATATTCTAAATTTGTAGTTTAAAAATCTTCCCTAAAAGACATTCCATACCCAGAGTTTTTACTGAAGGAACAAGCAATTCCAGTCTTTATTTAGCTATTTTAAAATATAGGAAGAGGGAATATTCCCAACTTCCCACATGAAGTTATCACAAACATGATATCAAAACTTGATGAAGAACAGTATGAGAAAGGATCATTGTAGGCCAATTTGGCATAAAGGTAAAAATTCTCAACAGTATTAAAAAGCTGAATGCAGAAATCTCTAAAGAGGATAATCCATTACAACAAGTTGGGTTTAACTTAGTCATGCAAAGACAATTCAACACGCAGAAGTGCTTACTGCTAATTTTCCATATGAACAGATGAAAGGAGGAAATTGCTCTGCTCATCTCATTAGATGCCAAAAAGGTATTTGATGAGATTTAACACCCGTTTGTGATTAAAAACGAAAAACTTCTGAGCAAATTAGAAATAAAGGAGAATGTCCTTATTCTGGAAAAGAAGACTGTCATTCTATTAAGACCTAGAATAGTTCTGTTCACAAATGCTGATTCTCTGGGCTAACTGATACATTGAGCCAGGACCTCCTAGAAGCAGTGATTTGATCCAGGAGTGAGTGTAATGATGGAAGTTTCTGGAACCACTGTGTCAGGCAGAGGAAATGTTTTGGCTAAGCCTTGTGGTGCTTTTCAAATCTCATTAATATGCACAGACTTGTTTATAAATTTTCATTTACCCAATAAAAACTTATTAAACGTAAAAAAATGAATAAAATGTCAAACGTGGTGTACATTGATTTCTCATCTTAGAGCCTCAAAATGATGATAAAGAGTCTATCCTTATATTAGAAGAAAAATCTGCAGAATGAATCCTCAGAGTCCCTATGTGGTAAGATTACAGGTAAATTTTATTTTCTTATTAGAGTTCTTCCTTCAACTGATTAAATATTTTTTGAACATACCTGTTTGGTGCAAGACATTGTGCAAGGTCCTGGAATAAAAAGGAAATACAGAAAATGGTTAGCAATGTGGCCTTCGGTGCCAGATTGAGCTCGTAGTTGACTCTGCTACTCACTAGTTGTTCAAATTTGGGTAAGTTGTTTAACTTCTCCATTTCTCAGTCTACCTATCTATAAAACAAAGTTTTTTTAAACATTTTATTTATTTATTCACGAGAGACACAGAGAGAGAGAGAGAGAGAGGGGGGCAGAGACACAGGCAGTGGGAGAAGCAGGCTCCATGCAGGGAGCCCGATGGGGGACTCGATCCTAGGACCCCAGGATCGCGCCCTGGGCTGAAGGCAGATGCTCAACCACTGAGCCACCCAGGGATCCCCCACAAAGATAGTTTTTTAAAGGAGAAAAAAAATGCATGTAAATTACCCGGCCTATAGTATATGAACAAAAATGGCAATTGTCACCTGAAAGGAAAACGTAGTATGTAGCAAAAGAAGGGGCAGAGGAAAGGCTCTCAGTGCTCAGAGAAGGGGGTCAGAGGACATCAGAGACAGGAGGAGGAGGAAGGAAGGCTTCCTGGAGGAGGCAGCCTTCAACAGGCAAAGAAGAGATGGAAGGAGAGTGCAGAGGGAGTGCAGAGCCGGAGCGAAAGCCCACGGGTGAGAAAGTGTTCGGGTTCTTCGGGCACCAGTCAGGTGTAGCTGAAGCACAGGTCCCCGGCGTGGGGCCCGGGGCCACTCCAGGGCCTTCCTGCGCGCTGTGCCAGGCGGCGCGTGGCAGCCACCCCCTGCCCTCAGTTTCGCCACCTGTAGAATGAGGCCCTGGACTCAGCCACCCAGGCCCCCAGCCCCTGAGGGACATTTCAGTCTACAGGGCCCAGTGCCGAGACTCCTAACTGCTTCCACATGTCCTCCCCGCTCGGCTCCTTATCTGCGCTTGCAGAAGGCGGCCCGCTTCCAGGCCTCCCCCGGCTCCGGGCGACAGCGATGCCAGGGCCACCAGAGGTGTGGCCCCCGCTCCTCAGAAACCCACACCGGGGTGGTAGGCCCTATGGAAACACTAGCCTCCCTCCCCTCCTCGGCCTCTGGCCCCGCAGCGCCTGGGGGCGAAGTGGGTTTATTTGGGGTCTGCGGGGTGCGGAGAATGTTATCATTCTCAGGGAACTGCGAGTCCCCTTCTCGGTGCTTGTTCCGGCCCCTCCGCGGGCACTGCAGGCCCATGGGGCATGGAGGTCTCCCTCCTGTGCCGGTACCACCAGCGGCTCCGGTGCCAAGAGAGGTTTCAGGTTTCAGAGAAATGAAGTTAGGGCCTAAAGGAGCCGCTGTCCATAACCACTGGAGCAGAGGACTGAGCAGGGCTGAAGGTTCCAGCTGTGTCATCTTGTCTCCTGACCCCCACGCCCACAGATGGCAAGCATTTGCTTTTTCAACCTGGAATCTGAGAATTCTAGAATCTGGGAATCTGAGAATGTCAAAATCTTCAAACTGATGGAATCTTGGGCAACCAGGGCCTTAAGAGTTGTGGAATCTTAAACTTACTAGAACCCTGAAATTCAAGAAGCTCCAAATCAGAATCATTGTGTTCAGGGAAGACACGGGTTCCAGCACTTCCTTACAGTGTGACTTTGGGCAAGTTATTCAGCACCTCTATGCCTCTGTGACCGCCTGTGGAAAGTGGGGGAAGAATAGTTCCAACTTCCTAGGGTTGTTATGTTGAGTTATTATGTCAACATGTTATATGTTAATATGTGCAACATATGTTAATATGTACAACAGTGCCCGCACGTGGAAGGCCCCACAGAAATGTGGGCTGTAGTTCTAATACCACACTACCAGGTAACAGCAGAGTTGGTGTTACAGTCCAGGTCCCTGGCTTTCCTATCTAGAATCTTCCCCCATTCAGCCATCCTACCTCTCAAGAAAATGAGGAGGGGACCAGCCTTTGGACCAGAAAGACCCCTCGATGATGGCACACACACACACACACACACACACATACACACACACACACATACACATACACATCCTTGTAGAGACATTACTGTGGACAATTTCCAGGCAAGAGACAGGTTTCCCATTACCCAAAAATATAATGGGCAGAACCATGTTTCCTCCTAGAACAAGGAGCTATGGCAGGTGGAATCAGTGAAAGGCTCCGGGATCCTTCACAACTCTCTGAGTTGACTGCCCTCAGCTGGGGCTGCGGCCTTTGAGGGGCTCAGTTAGCCTGGAACATCCAAGGTAGCTCACTTGCAGTCTGGCATCTTGACAGGGTTGCCGGAAGGCTGGACTAAGCTGGGCCCCATCTCGTTTCATGCCTCCCCCTCTCCGGGTGGCTTCTCTACCTGATTTTTCTTTAGGGGCAGCCAGACTTCTTATATCATAGCTCAGGGCTCTCAAAAGGACAGCCAAGCTTGGGCCAATGTGATCGGCAGAAACCTAAGGCAGCCCCCAAGATTCCCACCCACTGGTGTACATGTTGCGTCTAACCTCTTTCCCTTGGGTGTGAGCTGGACCTGACATATGATAGGTTACACAGGTTAGGCCACACCGTATAGTAAAGACGGCGAAACGAGATGGGGACCAGCTGAGTCCAGCCTTCCGGAATCCCTGTCAAAATGCCAGACTGCAAGTGAGCTACCTTGGATGTTCCAGTCTAACTGAGCCCCTCAAAGGCCACAGCCCCAGCTGAGGGCAGTCAACTGGAGAGTTGTGAATGAGCCCCATGCTCAGCAGGGAGTCTACTTGAAAATTCTCCTCCTCTTCCCCACCCCCACCCAATATGCTTCTGCTCCCTCTCCCTCTCAAATAAATAAATCTTAAAAAAAAAAAAAAAAAAAAAGTAAGCATGTTCTAACTAGAAGGATTCACAAGGGCCATCTAGTTTAAATTTATTTATTTATTTATTTATTTATTTATTTATTTATTTATTTATTTAAAGAGAGAGCATGCATGAGCAGTGGAGGGCAGAGGTGTGGTCTCACAACCCTGAGACCATGACCTGAGCCAAAATCAAGAGTTCATCGCTTACCACCTGAGCCACCCAGATACCCCTAAACCCCTTAATTTAGAGTGAGGGTCTCAAGAGAAGAGGGCATTTTCCCAGGTCCCATAGCAAACCAGAAACTACAGTTTCTAGTCCAGGGTCTGGACTCCCAGGCTAGGGCCACCTCCATTCAGCTTTTGTTCTTATGCCCAGTGCGTCATGTCCTCCTCTGTCTTGTCCTGGCCCTCCACCTCTCCCACCCTGCCCTGACCCCTTGGGAGTCCTAAGACTCACCATTTCTACTCCCTGGGGTCTGAGAGATTAAGAAGAGAAATCAGGATTCTCCAGGTACCAAACCCCAACATGCCTTCACCTCCAGAAGAGGACAGGGTGGGGACCCTCCCTGACACAACCCACCCAAGGCCCAGAGCTTCAGAGGGTAGGTGTGCTCCAGGAGCTGGCCTCCACCCTGTGTCGGGGTGTGGATCTCCCCCTAACCCACACTGGGGTCTTAGGCAAATCACAGGCTGTGCATTCTGTTCTGTTTCCTCACTGTAAATGAAGACAGTGCCCTGCCAGGTAAGGAGAACTAAGTGAATGCCCTTCAAGGGCCACAAAGGCCACAAAGGCCCTTTCTCTTTCACAAAGAGAAACCCAGCTCCTGCTTCCTGATGAACCATCCCTCCAGCCAAGGGTCCAAGCCTCCCTTCATTCCACTCCTCTTGGCCATCTCCTTCCCTTTCTCTGGGGAAAAATAGGAAGCCAAAGGCCGAGGCCTCCATCCCTAGGAATTCTCAGGAATTCCTAACCCTGCCCATATGTCTCCTCCTCAGGGAAGGCTGCCCAATTTTCTTACCTAAAATAGCATCTCCCTTCTCCTCTATCCTTTCTTCCTCTTCTTTTTTCTAGTGGCACTTGTCACTGTCAGCAATTACATTAGGCACTTATTTGTTTACTTGTTTATCATCTGTTTCCTACACTAAATGATAAGCAAGTGTCTGTCTGTTGTTTGCCACCATGTCTGAAGAGTTAGACAGTAATGCACAAAGAGTACTTGCTGAACCAAGGAATGAATGAATGGAATCCAAACGAGCACAGTACTAAACTTCAGTGTTCATCCAGGATCATGGTTGAGATACCAGTTTGGGAAGTAAAGAAAATAAAGTGCAAGATGACTGGTCTGAGCAGCCCACCCCACACTGGCCCCTCTCTCCTCTGGCTCCTGGTTATACTTAGAGCCTGAATCCTCCACTTATCACTGATTTACAAATTGCCAAGACAGTCATTGACGTTTTGAAGTGAGCAAGTACTGTAGGTGTGAGTCTGGTCCTTCTCCCAAGCTTACTGAGGACATATTCATCTTTGTGTCCACCCCCAGAGTGCCTAACACATGCCATTTGGTTTGCTGTCTCTCAATAAATTAATGAATGAATGAATGAATGAGTGAGAGAGTGAGTGAGTGAGTTTATAAATGGGTGAACGGACTATCAGATGGATGGATGTTGGATGGATAGTGGATGGATGGATGGATGGATGGATGGATGGATGGATGGAAAAAAGGAAGGAAGGGTCAATGTACTGATGGAGGGATGAGGAGTGGAAAGCAGGGGGATAGAAAGGTGATGGAGAGGTGGATAGATAAATGAATAATTAATGGATGATGGGGGAAAATGGATGGATGAATGGGTGAGTAAGTAAACAGATTTGATTTACTGTGTCTCAAAATCTCCAAAGGCAAGAAGCAAAGGAAGCAGATTCGCTCTGTGTCCCTACAAGATAGAAATAGGATCCCTAAAGCTATAGGAAAGCAGTTTTCACCTCATAAGAGGGTAAAAGCTTTTTGTCCTAGAGATACGCAAAGAGAAAATAGGCACCCCTCTCCCCCATCAGGGAGCTGGCAGGCCAGAATCCAGATCCTATGTCCTCATTCTCTACCCTGAATCTTGGGGGTTTTCTACCTGGATACCTTTTCAATGACACCTGGGCTCACAGTGTGAGCACTAACCATAGGCGCCCCCCTAACAACAGCCCATGAGGTTGGGAGTGCTTCTCACCCTGCCATCTGTCTGCTTTTTCCACTCGGTCTAGGCTGCCTTATGGGCGAGAAGGCTAAAATCCCAGAATCTTAAAACACAGAGACCGATTGTGTAGCCGTGAACAAATTGTTACCCTCTCTGATCGTCAGTGGCATCATGCGTAAAGTGGAGACGCTGATTCCTCCCTACAGAGCTGCCGCTAAGGCGAGCTGAAAGGATTATGTAATGTGCCTCGTGCGGTGCTGGGCACGTTGAAAGCTTTCGGTAAATTACAGTATTGGGATGAATATTGGTTTTAGCTTTGATGTCAGTATTCAAATCCACATCTGTATTTGTATTCATATGCATTAGAAATATGATCCTAGTATAACATGTATTACATATCATTGTCAGAGACTCATAAATCTAGAACCACAACTCAATTCACGGATTGAAATAACAAAGTATTAGAAACTGACCATCTCAGAAGTTCAGAACTGTAGAATTACCAAAGCTTAGAGCCAAGGATGGTTCATTTCATTAATTTCCAGAATCTCCCAGGACCTCTGAGGTCATGAGTCCAGCCACCCCAACCAGCCTCTACCCAGGGCAGGTGCACTCTCCAGTGTTTTTCACCCTGATCTGTAGGCCAAAACACGCTCCGAGCCCACCTTTGGGTGCCTGGCTGGACCCCTCGGCTCTTCACTCCTGTTCTCAGACAACCCAGAATCCCAGGAATTTGCGGCCACAGCGAGTGGGAGCCTGTGATTGGGCCTGGGGGACGGTGAAATATGGAAGCTCCCAGAGTCGGGCCTGGTGGGGAAGGCCACATTTTCTGTGTCATGTTCTATTGCACGCCAATCAATTACAGTGCGCCCTATATAAACACATCATGAGGGCTTTGACAGGGGGCCGGGGTGAAGTTGGGTGTCAGGGTAAAACAGGGGATAATAAAATCACTGGAGATTTATTTCTCTAAATTGGAAACTTCATGCTTACACCTGACTAAATCATCAGGCTGAAATTGGAGCCGACTCCCACGGAAAACACATGTAACCTTATCCCATCTTTGTTTAACGGCGACCCATCAAGACGCCTGATGGATTCTGCAGATGCGGCCAGCGTCGTCCTTTGGCTCCTGGAGTTCTGGGGGTCTCAATCAGAACTGTCTTCACTGTGCCCACCCTGCTCTCGGGTTGCTCTTCCAGGGCTGGCCAAAGCCGCCTCGTTCCTACAGGCAGGTGTCCACGTGGGTCCCCTGCCCCTCAGTAGCTTCCCTTTGTTTCTACGCCCAAGGGGACCCCATTTGTGTACCTAGGATGCCTGCACGTAACATCCTCTGTCACTGCAGAGGAGCAATGTTGAAGAGGGGAGAGGCAGCTGGGACTTCAAGAAAAGCACTCTAGGCGAGAAACTGCCCTGGGTTCGGAGTGCGGGTCCCTGATCCAATTCCTTTGTCTCTCTGGGTTAAATGACTTTGCTACTTCCTTTTATCCTGTCTCTTCTCTCATAGAACTTTTATGAGGATTTGATGAGTTAAGGGATTAACAGCGCTTTATAATTTATAAATCGATGGCTTGTATTTGTATACAACTCTCCTCGTGACCCAGGAAGCACTGCATGCAGCACCAGGAGAGGGTATGAGGTCATTGTCCCTTCACCAGGGCGGGTGAAGAAGTCCCCCCTTCACCAGGAGTGACCAGCCGGGGGCGGGAGAGGAATTTGGGAGGGCAGCTAATCAAGAAGCCCCCTCTGTGCTTTGTGAAGACAAAGCTTTCCAGCGGTGCCCCATCCTAGGTAAGAGTCACACCCACTCCCAAGGGGACGGATCAGGGATCAGAGGGGTTACCTGGCTCCCCCAAAGCACACAGCCAGCGGGGACAGAGACCAGGCAGGCCATCCATCTAGGTTTGTCCGACTCCAAAGTCCATTAAAATGTATGACAAGTGCTCCTTGAGGCCTGAGGGAGGGAAGACGGGCAGTGGGCTTCAGGCTCAGGGTGGGGGCCCCCCTCGCAGCCCCCCCTTCAAGTCCATAAATTCTTACACACACAAACACGCGCTCCGCAGGTGGCCAGGGGCGGGGGGCTCAGGGGCCAGGGCCCCACCTCGCCAGGGCGGCCTCGGTGGAGCAGGGGGCGGGGGAGGGGGGAGGCTGCGGGGGGAGGCAGGGGGCGAGGGGGGGAGGCAGGGAGGCCGACGGGCAGGAGGGCCTGGGTCCTTAGCGCCCGGCGCAGCCTCGCCAAGTGCAAGAGGCTCCTCAGCCCCGCATACGGATCTAGTTAAAAACCAATAAATCAGCAGTGAAATGTGCAGAGCAGCCTTCTCCGTAAAGTCAACACGGCCCGCTCCGCGGCGGGAGCCCTCTGAGCGCCGGCTCCGGTGGAGGGTCCAGGCCGAGCCCGCTGCGCCCACGGCGGGGGGGGGGGGGGGGGGGGGGGGGAGGGGGCGCCCCGGCCCCGGCCCCGGAGAAGACGAGAGCCGGGCACCCCGTCCAGCCGCGCGGGCGGCACCCAGCTGCCCTCGCCCCTCGCCTCCTCCAGCCGCTGCCCTGACACAGAAAATCGAATTAGGAGATGGATGAGCTGGGGAGTGGATGGGGCCCCCCGGGCGTCTCCCCGGCAGCAGCGCGGGCGGGGGCCCCGGGAAGACGGCGCTGACCTGGACGGGATGGGCGCCCGGGCCGCCCGGGGTGGGGGGTAGGAGGCCCCGGCCCCCCTCAGGGCGTATTTAATATCTGTAAAACTGCCACTCGGGCGGCCAAGGTAAACAGCGTCCCCGGCGGTTCAAAGGTGAGCGGGTTGAAACGTTTCCCCTCTGCCGGCAAGGAATCCGCGCGCCGCGGCTCGGCCCGGAGCCCCCCCCCCCCCCGCCCCGGGCATCTGTGCGCCGGGGCCGCGTCTCCCACACAAATACTCAAAATTTCTCATTAAAACTTATGACTGTGTCAACAGCGCAGCCTGGGCCCCTAATCTGGAAAAGCCATTTCGCCACCCGGCCGGCCCGCGCCGCACGCCCGGGAGCCCGGCCCGCGCCGCCCCTCCGCGCCCCGCGCCCCGCGCCGCCCCGTGCGCTCCCCCCAGCGAGGGGCGGCCCACGTGTGCGGGCGCCGCCGGCAGGGGAAGCGGGGGCGGGGGGAGGAGCCGGGGGGGGGGGGCCCGGGGGGGTTGGGGGGGCTTCGCTCAGCCCCGCCCCGCGCCGCAGGGCCGCCCGCAGGTGGGGCGCGCCGAGGATGCCCACCCCGGCCCTGCAGGCGTCGCCGGGAATGCGTGGAAGCACCTGCGCCCCAGGCGGGAGGACACGGGGAGGCTGCTGGCGGGGGGAGGAGGAGGAGGAGAGGATGCACCCCACTCTCGGTGCCTGCTAGGCGTGCAGACCCCAGGGGAAGAGGGAAAGCACAGACACCTGGGAGTGCAAAGGGTCTTCCCTGGCTTCATTTTTTTTTTAATATTTTATTTATTTATTCATGAAAGACACAGAGAGAAAGAGACAGGCAGAGACACAGGCATAGGGAGAAGCAGAGGGAGAAGCAGGCTCCATGCAGGGAGCCTGATGCAGGACTCGATCCCGGGACCCCAGGATCAGCCCTGGGCTGAAGGCGGTGCTAAACCGCTGAGCCACCCGGGCTGCCCTCTACCCTGGCCTCAAATCCCAGCTCGGACACCTACCATATTTCCCCTTCCTCCTCTACAAAATAGGGTCAATAATAAATAGGAAGTTAATACTTGCACCACCTACTCCACCTCCCAGCACACCAAAGTGCTCCATTCACAGTAGGTAGTCACACTGTCAACCTGTTATCCGCGAAGGCCCTCCTATGTACAGCCATGAACAAAACAGCGGGCAGTCTAGGGGGAAACAGGCAGGTAAGTAAAGAGGCTGAGTGTTGTGAAAAGGGGTACAGGGGATCCTGAGTGGGTGCCCAAGGAGGTGTCCCAGAGGAAGAAATACATACACTGTGACTGAAAGATGAGGAGTGGCAGAGGTGGTGGCCCAAGACATTGTAGGAGAAGAAACAGCCTGCGTAAAGGCCCTGAGGCAAAAGAGAGCATGTGATGACTGGTAAAGGCCCAGAGACAAAAATGAGGCTGATGCCAAGGGGAGGGGCTGGAAGAGCGTACATGGGTACAACTTTCAATGAGCACTTTTGGATTTGAGTCTCTGGGGGTTTGTGTGTGCATGCGCATAGACTTCATGTATGTGGATTTGCATGTCTCCAAAAATGTGCACCCATAATGGGTAACTTTATGCTTTTTAAAAAATATGTATGTCCTTTTGGATGTGTGTACAAGTATAAGTAGGTCAGCCTGTAGATATGTCAATGAGTGTATTCATGGGTGTACCTATACATGTGATGCTCCATTCACACTGTGAGTCTGAGTGAGGGCTTGGATATTAGTGTTTGCACGTGCATCTGTACCCCTTGATGTCTTTGTGTAGGTATGCACTCGTTTCCCCACTTCCCACATCCCCACTGCCACCGGTGGGCGGGAGCTGAACATCCCTTGTCTCCCACAGAGAGCAGACATTCCCACAGGCAGCCAATGCCTGCAACGGGCACTCACCAGCCCGACAGACTCACTTCCTTTTGGGGCCACAGACATTCTGTTTGCTCCACCCCAGGGAAACCAGAAAAGAAAAGCACATCAAGGTTTTCCCCAGAAAGCTACAATCCAGGCACCTACCCCAGCACCCTATCTAAGGCAGGGTTTGTGCAGACACTGCTGAGTAGAGAGCAGAAGCAACTGGGAGTGCGAAACTGCCGCCCGGCCCGGCCCAGCTGCTCTGCTGTCATGCTGTGTGACCGGGGATAAGCTGACTTGCCTCTCTGAGCTCCTGAAAATGAAGACCATGCTCTCAACTCCTTCATCTTGGGCTGAACTAGAACACAAACAGGAATGTGGCAGGTGATGACCATCCCTCCAAATTTTTCACCGGACTGGGTTAAGCTGCCTAAAGAAATAAATAAATAAACAAATAAACAAATAATTTTTTTTAGAAAGCAATCCTCAGAAAAGCCCCATGAAGTCCTAAAGGTCCAGGGCACAGGTTGCTTCCAAAGGGACAAGAATTTTGTCTTTGTCATCTCTACAGAGTATTCTCTTCCTAGAACAGCACTTGGCACACAGTGGGTGCTCCATAAATAGTTGTTGAACTGATAAATTTGTTTGTTGAGGTATTTATTCATTTGTTAACTCAGCAAAGAACCCCATGCCCTTGTCCTATGCTAGGCCTCACCTGTCTCCCACCAAAGAAGAAGGACTTCTCTTCCTTAGGCTTTACTAAAATTACAGAAAAAGCAGGACCACTCTAAATGCATAGCTGCCCTCCTCCATGGAGCCTGCAAACTGCTGGGAAATGCAATTTTTTCCCTGCTCCTTCTGCTCTCACAGTGGCCGTTCAAATCTTGCCCTCTCTCCTTGGCACCTCCAACCTTGCTCTTCCTCAGCCTGCCCTTTCACAGTGGCCTTCATGGAGAAATCACCTTTAAAAAAAAAATTCTCTACTTATTTGACAGAGAGAGAGAGAGCACAAGCAGGCGGAGAGGCAGAGGGAGAAGCAGGCTCCCTGCTCAGCGGAGATCCCAACACAGGCTCCATCCCAGGACCAGGGGCATGACCTGAGCAGACACTTGACCTGCTGAGCCACCCAGGCGCCCCTTCATGGAGAAATCAAAAGCTATCAGCTTTCAGCCACAAAACCTCCATATTTAGGTGTGCCTCCTTCGAATCTCATCTCCTCCCCCCTGGTGGAATGAGTCCTCCCGGATGGAAACCAAGCCCTCCCCTCTGCGCCCACTCCTCCCCACCCCGGGGAGCTCACCTGGCCACCTCTCCTCCTCTCTGTCCCAGCCTCTATCTCAGCATCTGTCTGACTGGCTCTTGTGAACGATTTAAGGGTGACAAATTCCATTTGGGGCGTTGTAACCAGCAGTTTATGAAAGTAAAACAGGAAAGAAAACATCAGTAAAGGTGCGTAGGTGTCACAAAACTTGTTCTGCATGTGTGTCCGTGTGTCCGTGTGTGCAGGTGTCCCAGGTCGGGAAGGAACCGCAGGCGTCTGTGGGCTGCCGTCAGGAGTGTGAACAGCACCCTTCTCCTCCTCTTTTTCTATCGCCTCCTTCTCCTCAGAGGTTCTTCATCCTGAGATTCTCACAAGCGATCTCTCCCTTAAGCCCGCCTCCATCCCTGCGGCCCTCCATCCCTGTAGGGCAGATCTCTTCCTTAAGGAGCCTCTACACTTAGCTCCTTCCCTCACCTCCCATTCCTGGGCAAATCAGCACCCCCCTCCCAGAAACCACGTGAGCTGTGAGCGGGCCGCTAAACCCAGTGAAAGCATTGCCCGTGGGGCTCCCACACGGGGGCACTGACTGTCCCCTGAGGTCCCTCTTGGCTCCCCCTTCTCTGGACTCTTCTGCTCCTTCCCAGCTCTCTGTGTCTGTGATCCTGGGGGCTCACTCTTAGGCCCCCTTCTCTCCCCACCTCCCCTCAGTGACAGTGGACACAGGCACCTACCCTCTGCACCCCAGCTCCCTGCCCAGGGCGCCTCTGCTGGGTGTCCCGCAGGGCCCTCCCACTCAGCACCCCCAAAGAGTACCCAGCTGCCCCTGCACCCTCTCCCGTCCGTGCTCCTTGTCTGTGCTTTGCCAGCGCATCACCCAAACTAGAAAGAGACGCCATTTGGGACCCCTCCAGGGCCCGGCTGTGTGGCCACGACCTCCTGATCCCTCTGGCATCCCTTCACTCCTCTCCGTCTGCCACCACTCTCAGAGTCAGAGCTGCTGTTGTGCTGCCCCAATTACTTCTGAGTGTGCTAAGGACATGTCCCCCAATGCTTCGAAGAGCCTGTCCTGCTCTCTGCTCCAAACCAGTATCTCTTCTCGGCTGCAGGATGGGAGCCTTGGAAAGATGTGTCCATGCTGACCCTCCATCTTCAACCCCTCTAATTTTATATGTTCACCTTAACTGGGGCTCCTTGGGGGCGGTGGGGGGTCCCCCTCCACTTGCTCGGCAGTGGGGGGCTGCCCCCTCTACTTGCTCGGCCTCCCTAAATTCTTCCACTCTCAGGTTCCTCTGGCCAAGGCTGGGCTGACCCAAGGCACCCCAAGCTCACGTTCAAAGACTCAGGCCAGACCCAGCTGCTCGGCCCCATAAATGAGGATTAGGCGCCCCCCTTTGAGGCGGGCGGGTGGGCTGTGAGAAGAGTTGGTTTGGTAGAGATTTTATGGCAGATCACATTTCGTCATCAGACCCCCCTCCGAAGCCGGCCAAGGGCAGGTCAGGGGCAGGGGAGTGGGAACCTGAGCTGTTCCATCAGCTCAGAGCACAGAGCTGCTGCACAGGAGGGAGCCAGGCTGGGAATCAGGGGCCAGTGTTCCTGCCTCCCCTCTGCCGCCCCCCACTGTGCGAACTTGGGCACATCCTTCCACTGTCCGGCAGTGGTCTATAATGTGGGGGCCCTAGACCAGATGGGCTCTCGGGCCAACTCATTTCCAGGCTCCCAGGCCTTCTAGTCTGAGCCACAAGAGCATCCTCTTCCCCAGAAGGTTACAGAGCTATTATATGCATATGAACTCACACACCAGAGTTGCCAAATAAAATACAGAATGTCCAGTTAAACTTGAATTTCAGATAAAAAATTAATAATTTTCAGTATAAGTATATCCCAAATATTGTGTAGACATACTTATATTAAAAATTATTCATCGTTTATATGAAGTTCAGTTTAACTATTTTTATCTGCTAAATCTGGCACTCCTACCCAGGCGTGATAGATTTAAGGGCCATGGCCTCATGGTCCAGCTAACCAAAACAGGTTAGGTTTTGACAGATTAAGTGGTCTTGGAAAAATCATCAAGTTGGGCAGAGATCAAGAGCCAGTGGGGATTTCATGGAAAGCTACTCCAGATAAAGAGAACAGCATTGGCAGAGGCCTAGAGGTGGGATGGTATTGGGCACATTCCAGAAAAGGCTGATAGAAGACCGAAGTGTGAGATGTAGGCTTTAAGTGGTTGAGATGAAAAGATCAGATAGCGCCAGATCACACCATAACCAACCTATGCTGCCGCTGCTATTAAGGAAGGGCCCCAGAAGAGGTCTGAGTAGAAGCAAGGCATGGCCGGACACTGGGGTATGGGGAGCAAAATCAAACCATCCAGAGGAAAAAAAAATAAAATAAAAACACCCAGAGATTAGGGGAAAGGCAACTGGTATGGCCTAGGGAGGAGGGACCTCCAGGATCCAGCCAGGAAATTTGGGCTCATATCTATCCTATGTACAGAATAAATGATAAATAGTAGTCAGTAAACAGTAACTATGGGGTTGTCATTATTATTAACTGCTCAGTAAATGCTGTGATTTGGTATTAACTGACCTCACCCCCCAGATGTCCCCACGGGGCCAGAGCCATTTCTTACCAGCTGGGAGCCCAGCTATGATCCAACAGTGGCAGCTGAAAGAGCTCAAACTCTACTTAGCTCTGCTGTCCTTTCCTCTCTCTTTTGTCTAATGTCAATGAGAGGTAAACCATCAAGGGAAATATTACAAACGCAAGGACATTTCAGGGACCCAGCGAAAAATTACATTAGAGACAGGCTCTGCTTTATAGGAGCCCTTACAAGATCCACTTACATGAATCTCTCATTTTGTTCTCACAATTCTAAGAGGTGTTTAAGCCCCATTTTAGAGATGTGAAAACTAAAGTCCAGACAGGGAAAGCCCCTCACACAAGATCCTTACTAATAGTATGGAAAGGCCAGGTTTCAAATTCAAGAACTCTTCTCCTATGTAAGACTGAGTCTGTGGATCAAAGCAACAAAGATTGAGCCCAATGCCCACATCAGCCTGTGCAGGCACCCTCATGCTTGCCAATCACATCCAGCTCGACAGATACCTAATCTCCTACAACCAAGTCCACGAGGCGTTGGAACCCATCTTGCCTCCAGGTCACAGACTTCTTTTATGGTGCTGTGATAAGACTGGAAAAGTCAGAAATCTTGTATCCAGTCTCAAACTCCCCAGTTCTTTTTTTTTTAATATTTTATGTATTTATTCATGAAAGACACAGAGAGGGAGAGAGTCAGAGACACAGGCAGAGGGAGAAGCAGGCTCCATGCAGGGATCCTGATGTGGGACTCGATCCCGGGTCTCCAGGATCATGCCCCTGGGCCAAAGGCAGCACTAAACCGCTGAGCCACCCGGGCTACCCCTCAAACTCCCCAGTTCTTGAGTATATGTACTGAACTTGTACTTCCTCACCTGGAAAGAGGATAACAATGTCTTCTTCCCAGAAACGTTGTGAAGGTCCAATGAGATAACGTATACAAAAGTGGTTTCTAAACTGGAATGCATGATGCAGACTTCTTTCATTGCCTAAATCAGATAAACAATATCATGTTATAAACTTCAAAGCTTTTTATACTTGAAATCTTCCAGATTCATGGAGTGGCCTCTGGTCTACAGACAAGTCTAGCTCACAGCTGATTTGCAAGGCAGGAGTGATTGGTGACACTTAATTTACTCATTTGTCAAACATTTGCTAATCTCTTCTGTGTCAGGCCTTATTTGGGGCACTGGTGAATTGAGACATAGTCCTTACCCTTGGCAGGTAGTCAGTGGGGAAGACTGAGATAGACAATAAAATATAGTTATAAACAGTGATAAAATATGAGCAAGGATAGGGGCACCTAGGTAGCTCAGTGGTTGAGCATCTGCCTTTGGCTCAGGGTGCGATCCGGGGTCCTGGGACTGGCTCTCCTACAAGGAGAGCCAGGCTGGGAATCAGGGGCCTGATTCCTCTGCCTGTGTCACTGTCTCTCTCTGTGTGTCTCTCATGAATAAATAAACTCTTAAAAAAAAAAAAAACAGTATGAGCAAGTATAAAAACATTAGAAACAAGTAAGGATGGGCAGCCCGGGTGGCTTAGTGGTTTAGCACCACTTTCAGCCCAGGGCCTGATCCTGGAGGCCTGGGATCGAGTCCCACGCCAGGCTCCCTGCATGGGGCCTGGTTCTCCCTCTGCCTGTGTCTCTGCCTCTCTCTCTCTCTCTCTCTCTCTCTCTCTGTGTGTGTGTCTCATGAATAAATAAATAAAATCTTTAAGAAAAAAAAGAAACAAGTGAGGTGAATTTGTCTGAAAATTAGAAGAAGGCTGTCAGAGAAGACTTCTGTGAAGGGGATATTTGCACAGGCTCTTAAATTATTTATTCCTTTATTCAACAAATATTTATGGGTCTCTTCTAAAGTGCTAGGATGCATCAGTGAACAAAATAAATAGTCCCTGCCTTGCAGGAGTTAGTGGAGAAGACAGACAATAAAAATATGAATAAATAAATTATAATAATATAATATCACATCATGTATAATATAATACATTAATACATTATAATATAATGTCAGATGTTATGAAAAAAATAAGGCAGGGTAAAGGAATAAAGACTGATAGGGATAAAGGTGCATTGTATGTAAATTGATCAGAGAAAGATTCTAAGAAACTGACAGTTGAGCAGAGACCTAAATGGAGAGATAGCATTCAAGCATAGAGTGATAACATAATACAACATAAAATTAGTAGGATGTAGTTAAAGCAGTGCTTAGAGGAAACTGTATAACTTTAAATATTTATATTTAAAAAGAAGAATGATTTAAAATAAGTTATTCAAGTTTATATCTTAAGAATCTAGAAAAAGTGGCACCAAGTAACTAGAAGAAAAAATTATCAAAGTTAAGAGTGTAATGCATTGAAATAGAAAATAGGGATACCGGTGGCCCAGTAGTTGAGCATCTACCTTTGGCTCAGGGCCTCATCGTGGAGTCCTTGGATCGAGTCCCACATTGGTCTCCCCTCTAGGAGCCTGCTTCTCCCTCTGCCTGTGTCTCTGCCTCTCAGTCTGTGTCTCTCATGAATAAATAAAGAAAATATTTTTTTCAAAAATAAATAGAAAATAAACAATAAGGAAAAGTCAATGAAATAAAATATGGCCCTTTGAAGAGATTAAATAAAATTGATGAGCCCATAGCTATACTAAGAAGAAAAGAGAGAAGACACAAACTGCCAGTATCAGATAGAAAAGAGAAGACATCACTATAGATCCTACAGACATTAAAATGATATAAGGGAATATTATGAACAATTTTATGCTAATTAATTCAACAACTTGGATGCAATGAACCTTCTTTAAAAGACACAAATTGGGCAGCCCTGGTGGCCCAGCGGTTTGGCACCCCCTCAGCCCAGGGTGTGATCCTGGAGACCTGGGATCGAGTCCTATGTTGGGCTCCCTGCATGGAGTCTGCTTCTTTCTCTGCCTTTGTCTCTGCCTCTCTCTCTGTGAGTGTCTGTCATGAATAAATAAATAAAATATTTTAAAAATAAAATAAAATAAAAGACACAAATTGCCAATATTGACTCAAGAATAGAAAAATCTGACAAGCACTATCTATGTCTTTAAAGAAACTGAATTTGTCATATTTTAAAAATCCCCACAAATAAAACTCCAAATATTTTCATGGTGAATTCCTTCAAACACTTAATGAATAAAAAATAGAAAACTAGGGCAGCCCGGTGACTCAGCAGTTTAGCACTACCTTCAGCAGGGCGTGGTGATTCTGGAGACCCGGAATCGAATCCCACTTCAGGCTCCCTGCATGGAGCCTGCTTCTCCCTCTGCCTGTGTCTCTGCCTCTCTCTCTCTCTCTCTCTCTCTCTCTCTCATGAATAAATAAATAAAATATTTTTAAAAAAATAGAAAACTCTTTCAAAAATATAGAAAGGAACACTTCCCAACTCATTAAATGAGATTAGTATAGTGCTGATACCAAAACCAGGCAAAGACATTATAAGAAAAGAAAATTACAGACCAATATCTCTCTTTAAAATCCTTAGCAAATTATTGTCAAATCAAATTCAGCCATAAAGTGTATATGTATAGAATCAATTGTAACCAAGTTGACTTTATCTCAAGAATACACTTTATCTCAGGGTACCTGGATGGCTCAGTTGATTAAATGTTTGACTTGACTTCAGCTCAGGTCATGATCTCAGGGTCATGAGATCCAGCTCCACTTCGGGCTCCACACAGAGCTGGAGGCTTCTTAATATTCTCTCTCCCTCTCCCTTGGCCCTTCCCCTGCTCTCTCTCTCTCTCTCTCTCTCTCAAAAATAAATAAAATAAAATAAAATAAAATAAAATAAAATAAAATAAAGAATATACTTTACCTCAAGCATATGCAATTATTCACATTAACATAATAAAAGAGAAAATCAAATGACCATCTCAGTAGATACTGAAAAATCATTTGATAAAATTTAATACACATTCATAATTAAAACTCTCAGGAACCTAGAAAAAAACTTTCTCAATCTGATAAAAGATATCTGTGAAAAAACCTATAACTGACATAGTTAATAATGAAATATTAAGCCCTTTTCCCCCTAAGATAAGGAAGAATTCAAGGATGCTGCTCTTGCCATTTTTTAATCCAACATCATAGAGGTGATCCTAAACAGTACAATAAGGCAAGAAAGAGAAATAAAAGTTATAAATATTGCAAAAGCAGAAGTAACAGTGTCTTCATTCACACATTACATAATTCTGAACACAGAAAAATCCTAAGGAATCTATTTAAAAAGTATTAGAACTTATTAGTTACTTTACAACTTTAGGAAGAATGCAAGATACAAGGTCAATGTAAATATCAAGTATATCTGTGATATGTGTGTGTGTGTGTGTGTATGTATATAAAACAAATGAAAAATGAAATTTTTAAGTATTTAAAACATCAAAAACATTAAAACTTAGGGATAAATTAGCAAAATGTGTGCAAGACCTTCATGTTGAAAAGTAAAAAATGTTGCTAAAAGAAATAGAGATCCTAAAGAAATGGAAAGGTGTACCATTTTCATGGATTGGTAGGCTTAATATTGTTAAGATGTAAATTCTCCACCAAATAATTAATATTTTAATACAACCTTAGTCAAAATCACAACAGCCCTTTTTGGAGAATTTATATGAAAAAGCAAATGACCCAGAACAACCAAAATGATCTTGTCAAAGAGCAGAGTTAGAGGACTTAAGGTTACTTGATTTCAATAGGTATTAGAAAGCTAAGGTAATCAAGAAAAGTTGGAAGTGGCATAAAGATAGACAAGAATAGAACAGCATAGAATCCAGAATAGATGCCTACATATATCATCAACTGATTTTTTATAATTCAATTCAATAAGAAAAGGAAAGTCTCTTCAACAAACAAGCCTAGACTAATGGGGAGAAACTGAACCTCAACCACTACCTCATCCCCTACCAAAAATAATTAATTCAAAATTGCTGATAGAACTAAATTTAAAAACTAAAACTATGAAACTTCTAGAAGAAAACAGAGAATATATTTGTAACTTTGGACTAGGCAAAAGTTACAAATGGACTAGGCATATTTCTTATGATATAAAAAAACACTAACAAGGTAAAAATTGACAAACTGGACTTCATCAAATTTTAAAACTTTTGTTCATCAAAAGATATTAAGAAAAATCAATATAGCTTTCCTGTTACTTATATTCAGAATATATAAGGAATTCTTTTTTTCTAGGAATCCTTAATAATAAGTGATAAACAATCCAATAAAACTGGGAAGCACTTGAACAGTCACTTCCAAAAGAAGATATAGCAATAAGTGCACTTCAAAGTCCTCAATAATCACCTGTAAATTTGAATTAAAACTACAAAATGATATGACACACCCAGCAGAATGGCAAAAATTTAAAAAAAAAAAAAAACTGACAGCAGCAAATATGGCCAAGATGTGAAGCAACCAAAATGCTCATCCATTGTTGATAAGAGTGTAAAATGGTACAACTACGTTGGAAAACTTTTTGGCTGTTTCATATAAAGTTAAAAGTATGTCCTCTCAGGCAGCCCAGGTGGCTCAGCGGTTTAGCGCCACCTTCAGCCCAGGGTCTGGTCCTGGGGCCGGGGGATCGAGCCACATCGGGCTCCCTGCATGGAGCCTGCTTCTCCCTCTGCCTGTGTCTCTGCCTCTCTCTCTCTCTCTCTCTCTCATGAATAAATAAAATCTTTAAAAAAAAAATATGTCCTCTCTGTGACACAATTCCACTCTTAGATACTTACCCAAGAAAAATGAAGACACATGCCCATTTCTTACTCAAGAGATGTTTAAGGAAACTTTATTCATAATGGTCCCACACTTTAAATAATCCAAATAAATGAATACACACACAAAAAAAGAATGTATCCATACAATGAGGTATAACTCAGCAATCCCAAAGAACAAACCACTAATCCACCCACAACATGGATGAAACTCAGAAACATTATGCAAAGCAAAGGAAAGCATAAGCCTTAACTTTGAAAAGTTTTTTTCTGTTTCTTTTTTTTAAAGATTTTATATATTTATTTGCGGGAGAGACAGAGCATGAGGACGGGGAATGATGCAGAGAGAGAGGGAGAAGCAGACTCCTCTGCTGGGCAGGGAGCCTGACACAGAGCTTAATCCCAGGACCTGATCATGACCTGAGCCAAAAGCAGATACTTAACCCACTGAGCCACCCACATGTCCCTTTTTTTAAGTTTTTATTTAAGTTCCAGTGAGTTAACACACAGTGTAATGTTAGTTTCAGATGTGCAATTTAGTGATTCAACACTTACATACAACACCTGGTACTCATCACAGCAAGTGCACTCCTTAATCCCCATCACTTATTTCACCCATCTCCCCACTCCCCTCCCCTCTGATAACTATCAGGTTGTTCTTACGGTTAAGTCTGTTTCTTAGTTTGCCTCTCTCTTTTTTTCCCCTTTGCTCATTTTTTTCTTTCTTAAACTCTACATATGAGTAAAATCATATGGTATTTGTCTTTCTCTGACTGACTTATTTCACTTAGCATAAGATTCTCTAGCTCCTTCCATGTTGTTGCAAATGGCAAGATTTCATTCCTTTTATGGCTGAGTAATATTCTATTGTGTGTGTGTGTGTGTGTATATATATGCACATCACCTCCTCTTCATCCATTCATCAGTTGATGGACATTGGGCTGCTTCCATAATTTGGCTATTGTAGATAATGCTGCTATAAATTCCATAAAGTTCTCCAGAGTGGCTGGACCAGTTCACATTGTCACCGACAGGGCAGGCCGCCCCTTTCTCCACATCCTCACCAACACCTGTTGTTTCTTGTGGTCTTGATATCAGCCATTCTGACAGGTGTGAGGTGATAGCTCATTGTCATTTTGATTTACATGTCCCTGATAATCAGTGATGTTGAGCATCTTTCCATGTGTCTGTTGGCCATCTGGATGTCTCCTTTGAAAAAATGTCGATTCATGTCTTCTGCCCATAATTTTAATTTTGTGATGAGATCCATGAAAAGGAGGCAAAAGGAGCCAAAGGGGCCTGGAGAAAGATGTGACCAGAAGAGGCTGCAAGGAGGAAGTGGCATTTGCAGTGAATCTTGAAGAGTGGGCAGCATCTGAATGGCCATGTTGTGAGAACCAGAAGAAATGTCAGATATGAAGGAACTTAGGAAATCGCTAAGTGTAAGAGGCTGCTTAGTTCAATTACAGATGTCTCCTCAGAGCAAAAGCAGGAAGACCAGACCAATGTGGGGTGGGGTGGGGAGTGTCCACATGGATATCTGTATTGCTGGAGAGAGACTGGTCGGGGCCAGGTCCTGGAGCCCGCGGTATGTGTACTTCAGGGGGCGTGCGGCAGCATGCCAGGGGTACACTCAGCACCTCACCCACTGCTGGGCACATAGAAAGTACTAGATAAATATTTTTCAAAATGAATGACATGTAAATAAAGGCGCCGCTAACAGACCTGAGACTGAACAATGACGTGGAGCCCCAGAGAGGACCCGGGGCTGGCTCTGGTTCACCCTGCAGAGAAGCCAAGCACAGTCCTGGAGTGCTGATCTTGGACACATTCTATCACGCAGCTCGAGCTGCCCTGGGGGCGCCATATAACTTTATTGTAAGCTCGTGCAATAACACAGGCAAATGGAATAACAATGTAAAGTTGGCTTTAATTAAAATGAAGGGTGTTTGCCTCTCCCTCCTTCTTGTCCTAAGCCAGGGCAGCCTGCTGAGCTGTGCAGAGCAATCAGAAGAATGTTTCCAAAGCAGGAGGCAGCCCTCCCCACCCCCCTCCGAGGTTCACCAACATTGGAGTGGCCCTCCCCCCTCCCCAACCTCCACCACACTCCTTTCTTATATGATCCACATGGCAGCGGTGACTTCTTTCTGAGGGTAATCAGGAAAGGAGAGTAAGACGCTGTCAGGCAGTATGGGGAGAGGAAAGGGCTCCAGTTCCAGAGACCTCGTCCACTTGGCCGTGTATGATTGCCTCCCGAAGCGCCGTGTGCCAGACTTCGGGCTCTGTGCTGACGCCACCCCCGGGGGACTCACTGTCCAGCAGGAACTCATCAGTGCAAAAGAGGTAGCCACTCAGGGAAACACGAACAAGCCGCAAACCCAGGGTCTCATCTATATGTCCTGACATTGGGAAATTAAGTTGCTGCTAAGAACTTGCTGGCTGGGAAAAGGACCATATGCAAAAGGACCAAGAAAGATGACACATTGCCGGGCACTTTATATACTTCGTACCCGTGGACCTACCCTAGCCTATGGTGTGCCGTAAATGTGTCACCGTGTGAAGTTGTTGATTCTAGCAAGAAGGGAGTCTTGATTTGCGGCCTTTGCCAATTGCTGTGGTGTAAATTCTCCCACCATGGCAGATGTCAAGCTACCAATGTGGTATTTCCCTGCTCATGAAATTCCTGAAAAGTTAACAATCAGCTGGTACAGGCTGCACTGGCCCTGCCCATCAACAGTCGTCCGGGCTGCCCGAGAGAAATTCTGGAGGCTAACATCTCACCCCAGGACTCTCATTCAACAAACATCTACAGAGCATCTTCTCTGTGCTTGGCTTTGTGCCAAGAGGTCTCAAATCCATTAATAATGATATCATAATA
Organism: Canis lupus familiaris; assembly: GCF_011100685.1. Taxonomy (NCBI): domain Eukaryota; kingdom Metazoa; phylum Chordata; class Mammalia; order Carnivora; family Canidae; genus Canis; species Canis lupus. The sequence continues at coordinate 13,307,484 of NC_049236.1, forward strand.
ATTCAACTAGTATCTATTTAGAGTTTACCATATGCCAGGTTCTCTTCTAAGGGTTTTCCACTAATCAATGCATTGAATCCCCACAACTCTATGAAATAGATCCTGCCATTATCCCCATTTTGCAGATGAGAAAAATGAGGCTCACAGAAAATAAAGGACTTGCCCAAGGTCACATAGCTAGTGGGAAGCTGTAGCATAGAACTGTCATGGTCAAGTGCCCTCCTCACATCTGCATTGCTTCTTACATCATGAGTCCAACGTTCTCCAGGCAGAAGCCAGAAATGCCTCATCTTCAGATATGTGACCCAGGCGTCATCAATCAAATATACCTATGTGACACCTGGGTTCAGGAGGAGGTCACAGGGGCGGGGGAGGGGGCGGCCAGGTCAGTGGCAGAGGCATCCATCTCTTTGGGCACAGCAGTGACGGAGACTCTGGCATCCATCTCTGAATACCATAGGGACTGAGTGATGGGACAGCGGTGTTTTCACTAAAAACTCCTTCGTGGTTTAGTCAGGCCTCCTTCCTGGGGCCCTCCAGAATTTCTGTGAGCTGGCCAACATCCTGTAATAAATTTCTTCTCTGCTTACATCAGCTATAATGGACTCTGTTGTTTGCAATTAGGAACCCCAATACAATGGCTGGTTGGATCCAGGATTCAAAATTGGCTCCAGGACTCAAGGTTTTCCATACAGCCTCACTTTCTCTCTCCCCAACTCTGTAAATAGAGCTCTCCTCCCATTTCACAGATGAAGAGATTAAGTCTAAAAGAGATCAGGCCAGCTGCCTGGGAGTACACATCAAACCGAGCCACATAAGGGACGCCTGGGCAGCTCAGCGGTTGAGCCTCTGCCTTTGACTCAGGGCGTGATCCTGGGGCTCCAGGATCGAAGCCTGCATTGGGCTCCCCGCAGGGATCCTGCTTCTGCCTCTGCCTCTGTCTCTGTCTCTCTGTGTCTCTCATGAATAAATAAATAAAATCTTTTTTAAAAATTGAGCCACATGCAACCATTGATAGTCAATAGCTTTTGGCCTAGAAATGAAAATTGCATATGGTTCAACCAAGCAGAAATAGGATTTTAGTCTAGAGCTGTCTGACTCCAGATCTCTTGCTGTCTCTACTATTTCTGCGTTCCACAATCAGACTTGCTCGTAGGATCTGCTGGATGAGAAGCTGCACTCAGGTGGTCCAAGCAGAGGTGGTGAGGAATGGAGGGGTTCACCTCCCAGCAGCCAGGAGCAATGAGGACAGCAGGCCACACCCTCAGTGTGACTGGGTGCCCTTGTGGGTGCCGGGCCCTCAGCCTATCACTTCCAGGGAGGGCTCTGAAGGAGAGGCCTTGGTCCTTGTGTGTGTGGAGCTTCGGTCAAGAGTCCCAGTGGGGGATGCCTGAGTGGCTCAGCAGTTGAGCATCTGCCTTTGGCTCAGGGCGTGATCCCGGGGTCCTGGGATTGAGTCCTGCGGTGTGAGGGGAACACTGAGACCGAGGGAAAATCGTTACACAGCATCTCCTGGGCCTCACCGTGTGCAGGTGCTGCACTGGGGACACAGCCAGGACCACGTGGACCCAGGCCTTGCCCAGGTGGGCCTCAGCGCTCCGCAGGGAGGCCACGCACTGAGCGTCAGGACCCAGGTAGGCAGCTAATGGCAGGCCACCTAGGGGTTGTGGGTGCCACGGGAGTGCCCGCCAGAGGGACGAGACTGGACAAGGAGACAAGGAAGGCTTGCCGGGGACACGACGTGCCCAGAGACCCCTGGAGAACGGCACACAGCGGGCAGAGCGGAGCATTTCGCCCAGAGGAAGCAGCCCCGGGCAGGGCCTGAGTGTGTCCTGGAAGGAGCCAAACGGGAGTCGGTGGCCTTGGCGGGAGCCGCGAGAGCGTGTGGACCGGTGCCTGAGCCAGGGGTGGCCCTGGGGGGGCGACGGCCCAGCTGACCGTGTGGGCCGGAGAGCTGTCTAGGACATGGGCAGGGCAGCAGTATGTGGCAGGTGGGGGCTGGGGTGCGCACGGCCCCGAGCAGGAGGGCGGGCGGGACACGGCGGCCAGCATGCGCCCCGGCACCCAGGCTGTCCCAGGTCCCAGAGGGAGACCAGGAACCCAGCAGCTCGGGCGGCGCCCCTGGAGACCCCGAGCAATGCCTCCCGACCCTGACCCCGGCGGCCTCAGCTGCTGGCCTTTCCCGGATGCGCAGGGCAGCCAGGCCTGAGTCAGCTCCTCCAGGCCCTGAACCTGTCTGAGCCTTCAGACCCACGGCTTAGGCCGCTAAGCCCCGGCTCGTGCTGACAAATCCCTTCTAATGGGGAGATCAACCTTTCAATACGACCGCTGCTGCTCAAGAGACACGTCCCAGGGCAGCAGGAGAGTGGGCATCCCAGCCTCGGTGGCCTGTCACCGCCTCTGGGCTTATGACCACCCACTCCAGCAGCTGTAGGGGCTCTAGGGCCCTGGCTTAACAGAGCTGCAGGCCAGGAGCCCCGTGGGGAGAGAGCAGATGAGAAAAGAGCCTTGTCCCTACAGGACTGAGAAGCAGGCTCACCTCAAAAGGAGCTCCAGAGCCCTTGAGCAAGGGGACACTGACCCCAGGACCTTTGCGCTTCTCTCTCCCTGGACCGTTCTTCCTCTGGTCTTCATTGAAACACCTGATCTCAGGGTGCCCTGGTGACTCAGTTGGTTAACTGTCTGCCTTTGGCTCAGGTCTTGAGCCCGGGATCCTGGGATCGAGCCTCCTGTTGGGCGAGGAATCTGCTTCTCTCTCATCCTCTACCCCTCCCCCCTGCTCATGCACTCTCTCTCTCTCTCTCTTTCAAATAAATAAATAAAATATTTTTTAAAGTAATGTCCTCAGGAAAGCAGTCCCTAACTTCTCCAACTTAAAATTGTAAACAGAACCCCTTGGCATGCCCCACCTCCTTTCCCAGCTTTATTTTGGTCCATGGGGTCATCATCTGCCATACTGTATTCTATGTCAGATGTCTGTCTCCCACCACTAGAGAGAAAGTCCGCAAGGGTAGACACTCTGTCTCTGTTGTTCACTGATGAGTCCCCCCCAAAGCCTAGAACAGTGCCTGGGTGCACAGTGGACAGTCCATAAATATTTGTCTATTGACTGACTCATTGATTGATTAAAAGGTTGTCTCTTACTCAGGTCCACTGGACTCAGAATCAGAGTCCACAGTCTAAGTTCTTATTCTCCCTTAGATTCTTTGTCAAATACTCCCTCCCTCGAAAAGCCTCAGTCTTCACATTTATGAAGTGGGGGGTTAAGTCAGCTGCTCGGTTCTCAAAGCCAAAGGAAGCTGTGAACACCTCTTTAATATATTAAAATATCATTATATGATTATCTAAATAGTATTATTAAATATGTAAAGGGGGACAGAGAGAGAGAGAGAGAAAGCAAGAGGAGAGTACGGTGAGGAGCGCTTGCCGGGGGTTCCTGGAGGGCTGTGTGGTTCATCTCGGAGGCCCCAGCAGCCAACAGCAGGGAGGTCCCTCACTGGGCCCAAGCAGGCTGGAGTCCTCTCCCGGAGGGGCCCCTCCACCTCCTGAAGGGAGGACTTCCTGGGTTGCTGGGAGAACCCCCAAACAGCCCAGGTACCCTGGAGAAGAAGAGAGCCTCAGGGGAAGGCGGCATTCTGAATCAGGGACGGAACAGCCAGCCCCTTGCACCAAGACAGCGGCAGAGGTTTCCGCAGGGGCCTGCACCCCAGCTCTGCCCACCCTTCACCTTGCCTTGCAGACACCCACAGATCTTTAAGAGCTGGATCCAGTCTCACCTCCTCTGAGGAGCCTGCCCTGACAACTCCCCCCACCTCACTGCACCCTGAGTAGAACCGCTCACTCCCTCATCTGCACCCACAGTGTCCCGTCAGGTCATTCATCACCCCCCTCCCGCCACAAAGCAATGTCTGCAATGTCCACCGTGCAGCGGGACATCCACTGCCCAAGGACTGGGGCTACAACATGGAGAGCAAAGGGGACAGATGTAGGCCACGGCCTGCCCTCGCAGAGTTTGTAGGCACAGCCACCGTGTTCCACCAGCCCCTGGATTCACGCCTGTGCTGCGCTGCGTGGTGAGTTCATCAGGGCCAGATGCCCTCCCTGATTCTTCTCTTGTATAATAGCCCAGGGCTCATCTATATCTGGGAGTGGATATTGAGAGGCTTTTGCACCGAGCCCCCTGAAAACCCCGAACTCCTCAGCTGCCCGCACTCATGCCCGAGACCCTCGGGACCTGCCTCCGTGCATCACTAACCTGTGCATCACTAACCCATAACTAGGCCCAATGCGAGGCTGGGGACCTGATGATCTGACGGGCCGTGCCTGTGCCTGCTGCTCCGCGTTCTTACCGCCACCCGTTCCTGCACCCAGAACCACAGCCAGCGCCAAGTAAGCCCTTGGCTGGTGTTTGTCAAAAGAAGAAAGAAAAACAGGAAGGAGGGGAACCCTGGGTGGCGCAACAGTTTAGCGCCTGCCTTTGGCCCAGGGCGCGATCCTGGAGACCCGGGATCGAGTCCCACATCGGGCTCCCTGCATGGAGCCTGCTTCTCCCTCTGCCTGTGTCTCTGCCTCTCTCTCTCTCTCTTTGTGTGACTATCATAAATAAATAAAAATTAAAAAAAAAACAAACAGGAAGGAGGCAGAAAGGAATAAGGTCAAGCTCTGCCATCGTTTATCTGTTTGAGCTACTCATGCTCATGACTCGGCGTGGCCCGTGAAACTGCAGCATCAGCATTCACCTGGGATCTTGTCAGACATGCAGAACCCAGGCCAACCCCAGACCGGGGGATGGGGCTCTGTCGTGTGACGAGGCCACCAGGTGATCTGTATGCACATTTGTGTTTGAGGAACACAGTTCGAAGCTGCAAGGAAGACGACGCTGGCCCTGCTGTCATCCCCGGAGCGCGAAGGGGGTCGAAGGGGATGACTAATGTGAAGTTGTTTGGACTCATGGAACATGCTGGGAAAATGAGGACTGCTAGGATGATTCCTATGATTAATAATAGTCCTTGAAGAAAAGCCACTTTAGAGTTCTGTCTTCAAACCTCCTTAAATGCTGTTCAAATGTGCTATTAAAAGTCAGGTTCTAGTTCACTTAGTTTTGTAAACCCCAAGCCTTTTAAACAGAACGGAGTCTGGGCTTCAGGACAGGAACATAGGCCCGGCTTACGATGGTTGCCATGGGCATGATTGAATGCAAATTTCCTTCCCACAGCACCCCGCCAACTGATTGATCCCGGGGAAGGAGGAGATGTTGGGAACCCAGTTCCTCAGAGAAAGGAAAAACTAAGTAGAGGCAGAGGGTGGAAAAAGACAACCATGGGGTTTCACGCTGGTTTGTGGGGTTGTACTGCATGCCTATAATCTTCTGCCTTTCAGCCTCTGCCAAACCACGTGGAAGGAAAAGAAGGGCTCCGGAGAGAACGGAGCAGACTCGGGTGCAGAATTACCTCAGCCACAGGCAGGGCGGTGGGCTGTGCTGAGCCAGTGCTCCCGGTGGGCCCGCCGAGCCGATGCTCCCTCTGAGGAGGCCGAGTCAGTGCTCCTGGCGGGGTGGCCAGGCCGGTGCTCCCTCTGAGGTGGCCAAGCCAGTGCTCCTGGTGGGATGGACAGGCCGGTGCTCCCAGTGGGGCCGCCGAGCCAGTGATCCCTCTGGGGCAGCAGAGCCAATGCTCCCGGTGGGGTGGACAGGCCAGCGTTTCCTCTGGGGTGGCCAAGCCAGTGCTCCCGGTGGAGCCACTGGGCCAGTGCTCCCAGTGGGGTGGCCACAGTTGCAGCTGCAAGGGGCTGTCGGGGCTCTCAGCGCACCACTAGCCTGAAGCTGGGTCCCACCAACAATCCCTGCAGGAAGGTGAAGAGGGAGTTAGGGAGAGGCACCTGGGCTACCGTCGAGGCAAGAGAAAGTGAGGACTGTAATGGAATTGGGTAAGAGCGGCTCAGCGATCGGAGTACTGAGAAAAGGAATAAGGAGCAGGTGTGAGAGGCACCAGTCGCCCCCCGCCCCCCAGCCCCTGCTACATGGGCTCCCTCAGCCTAGGCTGACCGGCCTCAGTTGGCCTCCCAGCGAGAGACAGCAGATGAACGAGTCAGGGAACTTTCCAGCTGGGTCTGGAGCCTAGGGCTCAGCCAACCAACTCCAAACCTAGCTTCACAGTCTCTCTGCTTCTCCCTCCTCTTTCCAGCGATAAAAGCCCCAGCCCTCTGCCTGGCTCGCACTGCCCCCCACCCCAGGATGACCTCTCTCCCCTTCAAAACCACAGCACAGACCTGGCTTGGTCGGCCAGTCATCACCCGCCCCCCAGCCATTCGCTGGACCAGGCCCTGGGCCAGGCACCAGAGACACAGAGGCGAGTCAGCCCGAGATGCCACCCACCAGGGCCCTGCAATCTGCAGGGGAGGCTGAAAGCCAAAGGGCCAAGGGTGTAGGATGGATGCCTAACCCCACCAATAATCAGAGACACGTGAATCAAGACTTGGAGATGCCACCTTCCACCAAGCAGACTTAAATGTAAAAGTTGAATAATCCCAAATGCTGGCAGAGACTTCGGGTGACCCCTCGTGCTCTCCTCAGGTACAATCAGGCAGCGCTAAGGGACGTTAAATCCAGATACAAGCCCTCCGCGCAATGCTCCCACCCACCCCCACCCCCAGTGTGCAGCACAAAGAAACTCCTGCCGTGCCCCTGAGGGAGGGAGAGCTACAAGGATGTTCAGCAGGCCTCTCCTGAGGAGCCAGGGGTCACGGGGCAGAAAAGTGTGCATGCGCTCCAGCCGCACAGTTAGAGGCGACGGACTAGACTCCAGAGGGACACACAATGACATGGAGAGATCTTAAAAACATGTGTTAAGTGGAAAAAAATAAGAAACAGAAGGTGCTCTAAAGCAAAATACCATTTATATAAATTGAAAACATACACAAAGAAAACAACACCATATATTTTTTCAAAGAAACGTGCATTTCCAAAGTCATACACCAAACACATTAGAGTGGGGACATATAGGAAAGGGCAACGTGGGAGGAAGAACTGGCCACGAAGCTGTAGGGAGAGCAGCGGGACAACAAAACAAGAGCTGGGCCTTGCAGGAAAGACGAGAATGATGGTCGGCCAGGCGGAGAAGGGCTGTTAACACACTTGCTTTCCCCACCTGAAATTAAGAGAAGGGAAAAGAAACAAAAAAAGAATCGGGGTCTAGGGCAGAGAGAAGCAGAGACGCAGAGACCCGGAGGGAGAGAGGCCTGTGGGAGGAGACACAGGAGAGCCTGCAGGTGAGTGAGCGAGGGGACAGGAGAGCCTGCAGGTGAGCCAGCAAGGGGACGGGAGAGCCTGCAGGTCAGCGAGCAAGGGGACAGGAGAGCCTATAGGTCAGCCAGCAAGGGGACGGGAGAGCCTGCAGGTGAGTGAGCAAGGGGATGGGAGAGCCTGTGGGTCAGCGAGGAAGGGGACAGGAGAGCCTGCGGGTCAGTGAGCAAGGGGACAGGAGAGCCTGCAGGTCAGCCAGCAAGGGGACAGGAGAGCCTACAGGTCAGCGAGCAAGGGGACGGGAGAGCCTACAGGTCAGCGAGGAAGGGGACAGGAGAGCCTGCAGGTCAGCCAGCAAGGGGACGGGAGAGCCTGCAGGTCAGCCAGCAAGGGGACGGGAGAGCCTGCAGGTCAGCCAGCAAGGGGACAGGAGAGCCTGCAGGTCAGCCAGCAAGGGGACAGAAGGCTGCCCTGCTCTGCTAACCAGAAGGGAACTTTGAACTGTGTCTTCTGTGTCTCGGGGCCTCAAGCTGCAGAGGGACTTGCTCAGATCTGGGTCTGAGATCCTGTCCCAGAAGCACAGATCTGTGGAACGTTGTGGGCACGCAGGACCGCAGCCATCAGCTGCCTGCCCTCCCTCCCCGTTACTCAGCTCCACGGACAGGAGGCCCTCGTGCCTTCTTGTCCACAAAGCCCCTCCACGCTCATAACCCACCAACCCCCACCACACTCACCAGAGCGGCCAGGCAGATGCTGACATCCCCCCCTGAGTGAGTTCACTCATGAGGCTTAGGAAAGTTCAGAGAATCTTCTTTCCTCAGTTTGTATGACTGCAGAGGTTACAAGATCCAGGAGGAGTCTTGCCAAGTTGAGCTGAATTAAAGTACATTGAGTTAAATGTGCTAATCAGAGCTAAACCATTTGCCTTGCTCAGTTAAATCCATTCATTCAAAAAATTGTTTCTAAGCGCTCACGATGTGCCGGCATGTGCCAGAAGCAGGGAATGCGGCCCTGGGCAAGACAGTCCCGACCCTCTCCAAGCTAACAGATGAGCAGGAGAGACGGACTTTAAACAAGTCTCTGGGTCTCACACTGCATTAGCTGCGCTGGACCTCCCCTCCCGTGAATATACCTAGTACTCCTGCCCTAAGGCCCCTGTACTTGCTGTACCCTGTTCCGAAAAACACTTGCCCCAGATAACCACAGGTCTTCTTTCTTTGTTCAGCTTCTGCCCACGTATCACCTCCTAGAGAGGCTTTCTGTGACCTCCACGTTTCTTAATGGCCACCAGCACCCTGCTCTATTTGTCGTCACTACTTTTAGATATTTGGAATGCATCCGTGACTAAAACATACAAAATCTCTGCCCTCCTGGAGTTCATATTCTAAGGAATGTTACTAAAGGGCTGAGATAAATGAAATCAAATCTAGAAAACTTTAGTTGAGCCTAATTGAGTCAAATTGGGTTGATTCAAGATGGACTAAATTGTTTTGGACCGGGCTGGGGTAACCTACATTGGTCGGACTGGATTTAAAATTGAACCAAGCTGAGCTAAGGTAAACTGAGTTATGTTGGGCTGAATGAGGTTGGGTTGTGTTGATCTTTTTTTAAAGATTTTTATTTATCTATTCATGAGAGACAGAGAGAGAGGCAGAGACACAGGCAGAGGGAGAAGCAGGCTCCCTGTGGGGAGTCCAATGTGGGGCTCAATCCCAGGACCCCGGGATCACACCCTGAGCCAAAGGCAGACACTCAACCCTTGAGCCATCCAGGTACCCCAGTTGTGTTTATTTAAATCTGGTTGCGCTGAGTGGGGATGCGGGGAGTTGAGGTACGTTGAAAGCGCACTGTGTGCTGAAAAAACTGTTCTGTGCTGAGTCAAGATACTAGTTGAATAGATGTGGAGTAGGATTGAGCCAAGACTTCAGTTTGGAGGTTGGGATGGATTGTCCAGAGTGGATCCAACAGGGCTCCACTGGGTTGCGTAGAAAGGAGTTTGTGCTGAGTGTCTGAGTCGTGTCAAGGTAGGTCATATGGAGTCAAGGTGCCTTGAGCAGAGTGGGGTGGAGTTCAGGTTCGAGCTGGGTTAAGTTACTGACCTGAATGGATCCGGGCTGAGTTGGGCGGCCCAGACCTGCAAAGTGCTGAAATAATGCCACCGCCATCAGACCACAGACTGAGGCAGTCTAGGGGAAGAGTCACTCATCCTCTCCACAATGCGCTCTGAAACTGGCCACAGCCCTTGGAGGGCTGCCTCCCACCAGGCTTGTAGAGGCCAAGTCCTCCAGCTCCTCAACCTCAAACCATTCTGACAACTTTTTCAGACATCCATTTCAAACAAGGTCCTTGGAGGTCCCCAAATCCAGACCTGTAGGCCATCCCCAACCCTGATCCTCTTTCCACAGACCTTGGCAGATAGTTACAGGCTGCGTGTGCACAGACTCCTCTCTGCTCGCCAGCCTCCCCATGAACTCCCTAACTGTTGTCTGCTTGCAGCCCCAGGCTCAGGGGGACACAGCTGCAGTGTGCACTCAGCCTTCTTGACCTCGTACGGCACATAGTAGGGCTTCAGGCGGCAGCCCCCTCCCCAGGGGTCTGCTGGAGCAATTTCCCCTAAGGCACCAGCAGCAGCACCTGGTAACCGGGCAACCCAAGACAGCACCCTGCTCCTCTCCCAGCTGAGCCCTGAGCAAAATCATAGCCATGTCTGGCCAAGGGGGTCTCCCAGGATTGGAGAGCCCCTTCTCACCCCCTTTCTCTTGTCATCCACATGCCAGCCCCATAGCTGGGCTTTCCAACCCACAGCCTCCCAACTATGACCACCACCACCCAGACTTGTTCCTACCCCCCAGCCTTTGCTGGGGTCCCCCTGTCAGCTCTCAGAACTGGGTACGATTTCCCTGGGATTTTGTGGAGGCCATGACTTCATGGAAAACACACACTCATACACACACACACCCCTCATTTGGGTCACCTGCACTGAAAATGAGTCCGTTTATACAGATAACAAAATAAGCAAATAAGCTTTTCTCCTCCCAACAGACATTGATAGGAAGCAGGGGGAAAGACCCAAAGGAAGAGGAGAAAAATTAAGAAATAAGAAAATCCCAGTTGTCATCTGTCATTATGGGAGTGAGGAAATGGGAGACAGAGCCCAAGATACAAGCCATGTTTTGGAGAGGCTTGCAGGGAAGATGTGATTTCCCTTCTCCTGCTTCCTTCCTACCCCCTTTCCCCTTAGGGGGCCACAGAAAACAGAGGAAAGGAAAGTGAGGTCTGAGCATCCTTTAGACTGTGAGAGCCATTTCCTGTGAATCAAATAAGACACAGAGGGTGTGTGTCAAGCACTCTCAGGTGGCAAAACTGAGACAGTCCTTGTCGATCATTTGTGGCCTTTGTGCCTCAGGACCTTTATACATACTCTCTCCTACCTGGAGCTCTCTCCTGCTCTTACCACCACACTCCTTCCTTCCCTTTGCATAACCAGTTCTCATAGAGCCTCCAGGCCCTGCATAGATGTAACTTCTTCAGGGACGGTTTCCCTGACTCTCCCCCACCACCACTGGTCACTGCTAGAGCACTCTGCACCTCTCCCGTGTGGCAGTCATCACAGTTCTAGTTACAGCTGATCCTTGAACAACCTAGAGGGTGGGGGTGCTGACACCCCCTCCCCACGTCTGTAGTCAAAAGTCTCAGTATAAGTTTTGACCACCCCCCAAGAATTTAACCAATAGCCTACTATTGACCAGAAGTCTTACCAATAACACAGTCGATTAAGACATATTTTGTATGTTATATGTATTACACACTGCATTCTTTTTTTGTATAGACTGAAGTAGAATTATTTTAATATTTTATTTAAATTCAATTTGCCAAGATTTAGTATAACACCCAGCGCTCATCCTATTGAGTGCTCTCTTCAGTGCCCGTCATCCAGTCACTCCATCCCCCACCTTTATATACTATATTCTTACACAGCTAGAGAAAAAAATGTTATTAAGAAAATCATAAGGAAGATAAAATACATTTACAGTACCGTACTGTGTTAATGGAAAAAAATCCACATGTAAGTGGATCCGTGCAGTTCACACCCGTGTTGTTCCCAGGGTCACCTGTACTTATTTGTTTCTCTCTCCCACTGGAATGTAAGTTGTGGGGGCACCTGGGTGGCTCAGTTGGTTAACTGTGTGACTCTTGACTTGGGATCAGGTCATGATCTCAGGGTTGTGAGATTGAGCCCTACCCCACACTCGGCGAGGAGTCTGCCTGAGATTCTCTCTCTCCCTCTATGCCACCCCCTACTCCCACCCCCACCCCCCACCTCGCCATGATCTCCTTTCCCCTCAAATAAATAAATAAATCTTTAAAAGAAAAAAAAAAAGAACGTAAGTTCTGTGAGAACTGGAACCTTATCTCTTGTTCATCACTATTTCCAGGACCCAATATCTAGGAGGTGCTCAACTAATATTGATGAATTAATAAATCAATTCAGTACACCACACACACACACACACATACACACACACACACACACACACACAGAGATGTGAAAAACATTCTGGGGGCCAGGTAGCAACACCCTGGTTCACAGAGTCAGTGGTTCAGCCAGGACTAGAGCTCAGACTGCTTAGTTGCTGAGCCATGGGACCAATCCTCTCTCACATCTGGACAAGTTAGTGTGGTCTCCAGATACAGGGTGGTAAGGTCCAAGGCAGAAGCTGATGTGAATTAGGGCCCCCTTTTCCCTGTTCCCTCCCTCAGCATTCACAGTCCCTCCTGCCAAAGTCATTGCCAAGAGCTGGGCCTGGAAGCTCCCCCAGCCCTAATCCACTGCATCTACCATCAAAGCCCCACTTGATTACCCACCACAGAATGACAGGCTTGGAAGCAAAAGCAACAAGTCTTCTGTGGATCAGAAACAACTGTTCTGACAATAAGTTCCTCAACCTGCCAGGGGGGCGGTGCGGGTTGGGGTGGGGGGGGCTCTGCATCCCAGCCCAAGGAACCTCCTCCAGCTCTCCTCTCTCCTCTTGGAGGCATCCACCTATGATGCACCAGGCCTGCAAGGACATTTCTGCATTTCAACCTCACAAGAGACTTATTATTATGCCCACTTTACAGGTTAGGAAGCCAAGGCTTAAAGAGGCTGAGCAACTTGCCCCGGACCACACAGCCAGAATGAAACAGGGCAGGGACTGGAGAGCAGAGCTACCTGACTCCAAAGCCAGTGTGCTTATACCACCTTCAATCCCTCCTCCTGGGGCCTAGCACCAGGGTCAACACACAGTAAATCTCATGGATGTTCCTGGGATTCAGTTTCCTTGTATTGGAGGGACCCCAAAGGCGCTGTAAAAATCTCCGGGGGGCATTCTGGAGCGGAGAGGGACCCTGCGTGGCTGGAGCTTCAGAACTCAAGCCCAAGAACATAGCTATATGTGTAAACATAGCTATATGTGTACACAGGCATGCACACACACATGCACACACAAGAATGCACACACATGCCTCCTTCAATAACAGCAGGACCAGTCTTCATTGCTTTGCCATGTGTTTGAACAGAAGTTTCTGCTGCTAAAACTGAGGAACAAGCCATCACTTCCTGAGCCTCTCCAAGGAAAGAGTCCCTGGTCCCCTCGTCTTCTTAGTGGACAGGGCAGGGTGGCCTCCCCACTGCCCCCACGCCATTCCTCAGTGCCAGAGCAGAACTTCTTGCTGACCTGGTAGGTGGGGCTGGAGCTGGGGCTGGAGATGGATGGAGAAGCACTGGCAGGATTTGGCAAGGTCGAGGGCAAAGGCCGGGGCAGCAGTGCGGAGGGGATGATCCAGAAAGAAAGAGGCAGAGGCTGGGGGCAGGGATGGAAGTAACTCTGCCAAAAATAGTTATTCTGATTCTAACCAGAATTATGATTCTAATCACACTGACAAATCCAAAGCAGGGGACATCTCACTAAATAATCCATGTAGACTTCTGAAAAAATATCAGTGTCGTGAGAGATGACAAAAAAGAAGGCTGGGAAACTATTCTAGATTAAAGGAGGCTGAAGAGACATGACAACTAAAATAAAATGTTCTGGAGGACATCATTTAGAAAATTGGGAAAATGTGAATGTGGGCTAAGTATTAGATAATAGTATAGTATCAAGGTTAAAATTCCAGGGCAATAATTATATTGCGGTCATGTAAGAGAATGTCCTTTTTAAAAGAGTTATAAACTAGGGACGCCTGGGTGGCTCAGCAGTTGAGCGACTGCCTTCGGCCCAGGGTGTGATCCTGGGGTCCTGGGATTGAGTCCCACATTGGGCTCCCTGCATGGAGCCTGCTTCTCCCTCTGCCTGTGTCTCTGCCTCTGTCTCTCTGTGTCTCTCATGAATAAACAAATAAAATCTTAAAAAAAAAAAAAAGATTCAGAGCATTCGTTTTTAAAAAAAAAAAGTTATATACTAAAGTCTGAGGGGTGAGGGTTGTTATTTACTCACAAATGGGAGGGGAGAGGAGGGCGGGGGGGGGGGGGGGGGGAGGGAAGGAGAGAGGATACCTTGATGGGCTGGCCGTGAATCCACAGGAAAGGTCAAAGGAGGTTGGCTGATGGTTCTTACTTCTCTGTTCTTCAAAATTTCTCAGAATAAAATAGAGGTGGGAGGTTGGGCTAGACTGAGAAAACAGGAGAAGGCATCCCAAAAGCAAGGGGGTGCTGCTAGGATTGGGGGGGGAGGTGAGGGGGCAACTGTCATTGAGGGCGGAGGGGAGTGAGTGGTGGCAGAGTCCCTGAGCTATGACAGCCCTGCAGGAGGGATCCTGGAGCTCTGAGCAAGGGAGTGGAGGGCAAGGGGGTCTAAGGGCGACTCCCAGGGCAGAAGGGTGAGAGCAGTGCTTCTGGGAGAGACAGCGAGATAGAGACACAGAGACACAGAGAGGTCGGAAGAGCTGGCTGGGGGGCAGGGAGGAGCTGAAGAGGAAAAGAGGCCTGGCCAAATGCCCCGGATGAGATGACCAAGCAGGACCTGCCGGTTTGTGCCCCGTGACAGGTGGAGCGGCCAGGTGGGGATGGGGTGGGGGGGTCCATGGGCTTGCACAGCAGCTGCCCCCGCCGCGGCCGGTGGTGGCCCAGGAAAGCACTCGGGCTGGACTGACCCAACCCCACTTGGCGCCTCGGTTTCCCCATGTGTGAAAGAGGGGCTGTTAGCCGTGCCCCCCAGGGCGGCTGCTGGGAGCACAGTGAGGGAGCGGGGACCCGTGCCAGCCACCGCCCACGCCTGCCACCTGCCCAGCGCAGGGCACGGGCTCCTCGGCCCTTTGCGGTGCCAGCGCTGTTCTGGGGCCAGACGCGTGGCTGCGGCAGGACAGACAGACGGGCCTGCCCGGGGAGAGCCGGGCCTCCTACAACCCGGGAGAAGCGCGGGCGGCGGGGCTGGGGCCCGCCGTGGGCCGCGAGCGCGGGGAATCGGGGACACGCGGGGCGCTGAAAAGGTCACCTTGGGGCAAAACCAACCAAGGGGTGGGGGTGGGGGTGGGGGTGGGAGTGCCAGACCCCGGGGGAGCCGCCCAGGCGGGTGCTGGGCGTCCGGGCCTGAGCGCCACCAGGAAGCCGGCCTGGCAAGAGCAGTAGCCCTGTGCGGGCGGAGGGTGGGGGGGTGAGGCCGCAGGACCTCGGGGCCAGGGAGGCCCAGGGTGGGGGGCTGGGGACGCCCAATGGCACGATCGGATCTGACAGCCATGTTCATGGATCATTTGGGCTCCAGGGTTGAGGCCAGAGTGAGGGGACAGGCGCGGAGCAGGAGCAGAGACCGGTTAGGAGGTTGATTTAAGGACCCGGAGCAAGACCAAGACGTGGTGCTGGGCCCGGTAGGCGGGAGGCTGAGGAGCCAGCGCCCGGAATGCACGTGGGGAAGCAGAACCCACAGGGTTGGGGCCAGAGGATCGTGGGACTCTCCTCCCTCCGGCCTGGTGGAGCCTGGGGACAGGCGTGAGCGGGGTCGCAGCCTCGCCAACAGGCCCCGGCCGCCGTCGTACATGTCCTACACGCAGGACAGATGGAACCGCTAGGCCGCCAGGCACCTGACCGGCACCAGCCTTCCACTAAATGCCTCCCTCCATGCAGCCAAGCGAGAAAGGGGTGTCCCTGGGGCCTGCGAGCCCCTCCCCACCGCTCCCTGCCCGGACAGGACCTCAGAGGCCACAGGTTACGGAGAGGGAGCTCACACCCCGGCAAAGATTGATGCCTTTTAAACAGACCCAGAGTGAGAAGGACAGAGAAAGTCAATATTTGTCCGAGCAAGCCAAACAGGCAGGCTCGCCCAGGAATGTGCGGGAGGGAGGCCCAGCACCCGGAGAGCATTATTTCAACAGATATTTGGACACCGTCGCTGTCCTGGATGTGGGGGAGGGGCAGTTCCTCCAGCCCTCGGGGCTGCCCAGGGGCCCAGGGGACAGGACAGGCAGCAGGGGCCGGGGCGGTGGCCAGGGGCCGGTGGGCCCGTGAAGGCAGACCCCTGCTCACAGCAGAGGAACTGGCCCACCACTTCTCCGACCTGGAAATTCAGACAGGGGAGGGGGTTCCGAGAGGGGAGGAGCCCCCACCCCAGTGGTCCTTCCTGTCTTTCAGACACAACTGCAGATGCTCAGCTGGGGCGACCTGTCCCCATCTCGCCCCCCCCATTCCCACCAAGGGCCCCGCCCCGAAACACACCTGTGCCACATTTATTTTCACCCCCATGCTCTGGCACACATCCTTCCTCTCCCTGACACGCCTCCTAACTCTGATGCCTTCTTCAAAACCTGGCTCTAGGTTCATCACCACCAGGCAACTTCTTGTTTTGAGATTAAGAGCCTGAGGCCTGACACCAGGGAGTGAGGGACCTGCCAGTTACTGGCTGAAGGATCTAGGCAAATCCCGTCACCTCCATAACCCCTAGTTGTCTCATCTGTGACACCTGTCTGGGGGGCTGAAAGATGCCCCCCATGAAGATGTTCCTGTCCACATCCTAATCCCTGGAACCTGTGAATAAGTCACTTTATGTGGTAAAAGGGACTTTGTAGGTGTGATTAATTTAAGGATTCTGAGGTGGGGAGACTATCCTGGATTATCTGGGTGGGCCCAGTGTGGCCCCAAGGATCCCTAGAAGAGGGAGGCAGGACGCTCAGAGGAGGAGACGTGGTGCCAGGAGCAGAGACTGGAGGGAGGCCAGCGCCAGCACAGAAATGCAGGCAGCCTCTGCCCTCACGGTGTCCAGCGAGCACCAGCCCTGCCAACGCCTCGACCTCTGTCCAACAAACCTGGTGTTGGACTCCTGACTCCAGAACTTTAACAGTAACAACAATTTGGTGTTGTTTTAAGCCCCTAAATTTGGGGATTACCAAAGGAACCTGTTTGTTGTTACAGCAGCAACGGGAAATGAATTCAAATGAGTAGAAGGCTCCTGCCTACCCGCAGGGCTCTTGTAAGCACCGGACAGCACTCCACACCCCTTAGCTGGCTTCTGATGCAGGGAGGGGGCTCGGGGGCATCAGGTACCTGAGCTGGTGCTACCATAGCCCCCCACCCCTTCACGATCCCTGGTCCTGGCTCTCGACATCCCTGCTCACATCTCTGTCTGCCCTTCCAGACTGTGAGCTGTTGGAGGACAGGGCCCCAGCATCAACTTAGTATCTCCAGCTCCAGCACAGAATGACTGAATGCCAGCACTCATCTGCACACAAGGTGGCTTTAATCACACAGTAGACAGAGAAAGACAACATTTTGGAAGCCATGGGACCAAGCCTCAGAATCCAAACGCTGGAAGAGATCTCTGGAAACAGTTGGGTCTTTCCTACAGGGAGACAGCTAGCTGTCTCATCACCCAGCTGCTCCTGTCTGCACTGAATTTCCAGGTGGCTTCTCCTCGCTGACAGCGTGAGAGGCAGTGCCCAGAGATGATCTTCTTTTTCTTTTCTTTTTTTTCAGAGACGATTTTCTTTTTTTTTTTTAATATTTTTTTCTTTTATTTATTTATGATAGTCACAGAGAGAGAGAGAGGCAGAGACACAGGCAGAGGGAGAAGCAGGCTCCATGCACCGGGAGCCCGACGTGGGATTCGATCCCGGGTCTCCAGGATCGTGCCCTGGGCCGAAGGCAGGCGCCAAACCGCTACGCCAACCAGGGATCCCAGCAGAGATGATTTTCTATCTCTGGAAGCAGTTTGTTCCTCTGGCCACAGCCTCCAGGCCAGGGGTGGTGCTGTAAAGGCAGCACATGTGGTGGGCAGCTTCAGGACGGATCATGGTGCTGGCAAAGAAGAGGTTACCAGGTTATGGCCTTTGCGATGTGCCAGACATGGTTTAAAGCACTTGACACCATTATTTCATTTCATGCCCAAATGTCTATTATTATTCCTACTCACCAAGGAAGAAACTGAAATTTTGGCAGACTCCACAATTTGCCCTTAGTCACACAGCTCGAAAGTAGTTGGGCCATGATTCTAACCCCAATCTGTTGGCCTGAAGAGCCTATTCTGATAACCACCACTCTTCCCTGCCTATCAAATTTCCGTGTCCTCAGATTGTCTTAGCTCTTCTGTAGAAGTTCACAGGACCTGAGGTCAGACAGGTGTGCTTGTCCGTGCTCCCATCTCAATTACTATATTATAATATTATTTGTTATATATTAGTTGTTAAGCCTCCTCTGGGTCAGGACTTGGTCTGCACAGTGGGCATAGAGAGGCCACGCAGCCCAGCAGGGACAATAATCCTGAACAATCACAACATGGTAG
This sequence comes from Canis lupus familiaris, assembly GCF_011100685.1. Lineage (NCBI taxonomy): Eukaryota > Metazoa > Chordata > Mammalia > Carnivora > Canidae > Canis > Canis lupus. Next base: position 13,325,469 of record NC_049236.1, read on the forward strand.
GAAGGGCTTTGCACAGTGGGACACAGGAGGCCATGAAGACCCAGGCGTGGGCATCAAAATGTGATGGGCGTCAGGAATCAAGTTTCCTTGGTAAGAGCCAAACACATGGTGGGGGGCAGGGTACACCCTTAGGAAGGGGGAACTCCAAGCCAAGGAAACCACATGTGCAAAGGCCCAGGGGTAAGACTATGTTCAGGAAAACACAGGTCATTTGGGCGACCAAAGGGTAGTGGATCAGGGAGTGACAAAGCCGGAGCATGAGCAGGGGCCAGATGTAGGGCACAGCCCAGAGAATGCTCTTGAGCTTGAGGGCAGGGGGACACTATGGAAAAGAGTTCAAGGGCAGCTCTGGTGGTTCAGCGGTTTAGCCTCGCCTTCAGCCCAGGGCCTGATCCTGGAGACCTGGGATGAGTCTCACATCAGGCTCCCTGGAGGAGCCTGCTTCTCCTTCTGCCTGTGTCTCTCCCTCTCTCTCTCTCTCTCTCTCTCATGAATAAATAAATAAAATCTTTTAAAAAAAGAAAAGAAACGAGTTCAAGCAAGGGAAGGACTTGGTGAAATTTTATTACCTTTCTAAAATAATAATAAATATATAACAACAACATCCATCACTTACCCAGTACTTGTTACGTCTCAGCTGCTCTTCGATGTGGGTTAATGTACTTCATCCTTACTGCAACATCCTTCCTAAGATATAACATCCCCAGTTTACAGATGAGGAAACTGCAGCACAGAGAGGTTGAGCAACTTGCACGAGATCACACAGCAAATAAGCGGCAGGAACCGCATTTGAGCCCAGGCAATCCGGCTCTAGAGCCCGGGTGCTCCTACACTCAATTCTTCTCCTAGGAGAATGTGGCACCCAGACCCCCCAGGGCAAAGCAAACAGGAGGTGTTCAGGAATTCTGCGCTCGGCTACCTGGCAAGCAGGCCTGGCTCAGCCTGCGGGGGTCTGCTCTCCCCGCTGCTCCAGGCCCAAAGCACTGAGCTCGCCCTGCGCGGCCCAGCCTCCCTTGGCCTCACCGCCCCCGCCCCCACACGGTGCTGCAAGTTCCCAGGGCAGCGCCTTATCTTCCTCCCGGGGTTTCCTAGGGCCTCTCCCAGCTCGGCTTTTCAGGAGGGCCTTTCCGCTTTGCTGCAGATCCTATCTTCCTGCGTGTTTCCTATTAGCAAAGCGATTAGCGCTCATCCATTTGCATAAGCACAAGGGCCCCCCAGAGCGAGGTGAGCCTGGCCTCTGCTTGACTGGAGAAGGTCTACCTCTGCAGAACCTGCCCCATGCCCTGTCTGAGGTTCAGCTTCCTCCTCTTTAAAGTGAGGGTAATGGGGGCGCCTGGGGGGCGCAGTCGGTTAAACGTCTGCCTTCAGCTCAGGTCAGGATCCCAGGGCCCTGGGACCCACTCAATGGGGAGCCTGCTTGTCTCTCTCCCTCTGCCTGCTGCTCCCTCCGCTTGTGCGCTTGCTCTCTCTCTCTCTCTCTGCCAAAAAAAATAAAATCTTTAAAAAAATAAAGTGAGGGTAATGAGGTCACATACTTCACAACCTGCCCTCACACATGATGGTAGAGACAGGGGATAATGTGTATGACCATGTGCCACCAATACACCGCCAAACTGGGGGTATGGCTATTACTGGTGTGATTATCACTGCCACCCAGACAGTGGCAGTGAAAGAAAAACAGGTTTAGTGAAAATTCTATTTTGTCATGGCCGTTCTGAACAGCAAAAAGGAACAAAACCACATTAACCACTGAGAGGCTACCGCGTGGCCACTGGCAAGCCAGGAGCTTCCATATGTTCTCTCACCTATTTCTCACAATTTCTCCATGAGATAAGATTTTTCCCCGTTTCACAGATGGGAAAACTGAGGCACGGAGATGTGAGGTCACTTCACCAAGGTCACATGCCTTGTATGTGGCTTTGAACCCAGGTCTGCCTGGCTGCATTAGCCTTGATTTGCTCTGTCCCCACACCCAGGCCTCCTCTGAAATGCAGTGAAAACAGCGAGCTGCCGCTCACCCAGGCCTGAGACACATAAGATCAACCAACAGGAAGTACTGTACAAAATAGTGCAAATGAGAATGAGCATTTATTAGACTCTTCCTGGACGCCAGAGTTCTGGTGAATTCAGTCCTCACAATGACCCTCTAAGGCAGGTCATCCCCATGTCACTGATGAGGAAACTGAGCCACAGAGAAGTGGAGTGACCTGCCCAAGATTATACAGCTGGTAAGTGGCAGAGCCAGGATTTGAAGCTGGGTAGCCTAGCCCCAGATCTTATTATCCCCTTAACCTTAATTGTGTACACAATATTGGAGAGGCTGAGAGGTGAGATCTGTCTGCCATCACACTCACACACACACACACACACACACACACACACGCACATGGCATTCCCAACAATCCAGCCCACTATGCCTACTCTGACCCAGACCCACCTCCTACTGTACAGTATGCAGGACGTCCCTGGAAGAAAACACCTGGGAGGAGGCACGGGCCCAGGGGCCGAGGCGCCGGGGTCCCAAGGCTGTGGAAGGAGCCCTCCCTGATGTGTGGGAGGTCCAGCAGCCTCAGGACCCACTTTCCTACCAAGTCCTGCTGCTACTCAAACCCCATGGGCCTCAGACCATGCTCGTGATACGGGGCCTTATCGCTGCTTTCTGGGGCCCTCACCGTTGTCCATCTGTTACCCTTTAGAAGGGACTCTGGGCTTGTCTCAGCTGCAGGAAAGCAGATATGTGGGGCCACACCCCTCCCTGCACCCAGCAGGCCCATGGCCCCAGCTTTCAGCTGTCTTTGGGGACTGAGAGGGAGGAGGTTCAGCATCTCGAGGAGTGTTCCAGGCCTCTCAGGCTTCCCCTTGCCCCACGGATCCTGGGGGTCTGGGCCCTGCTCCTCTTTTCCAGGGACAATCTGGGAGCCAGCAGGCCCAGAAAATGCCCAGCCCTCCCCTCCATCCTGTGCTCAGACCTCACAGCCATCCCCTCAGCCTCAGAATCCCTTCCCGACTTGGGGGCCACCTGGAACTCCAACACAGCAGCTCCAACACTAGTGGCCTTTAAGGATGACAAAGTTTCTAGGCCTCTGCTTCCAGGGAGCAGGATAACTAGCAATACCAAACAACAGATGGAGGCTCTGTCTACACAAGCAGCCCAGTTTGGAAAAAGGGTGAAAGGAACGACCCTGCAGGTGTGACCACAACTGCAGGGAAGTCAGGAGGCCCAGGCTTGCACATTCTCATCACCCATTTGTTCCTCAGATGGATGCCCACTGGACAAAGAAGCCAGAGAACAAAACTCAACACAAGATCTGAGTTCTGGGCAGCCCGGGTGGCTCAGCAGTTTAGCGCCGCCTTCAGCCCAGGACGTGATCCTGGAGACCCAAGATCGAGTCCCGCATCGGGCTCCCTGCATGGAACCTGATTCTCCCTCTGCCTGGGTCTCTGCCTCTCTCTCTCTGTTTCTCATGAATAAATAAATAAAATCTTTAAATTAAAAAAAAAAAAAAGATCTGAGTTCTAACATCGGAGTTCCGTCACTGGCTTTCTACGTCACCTTCAGAAGAACCTTCCCTCCTTGGGCCCCTGTATATTGAGGGCTTGGCCCCTGCACCTTTCTAGAACTGAATGATAGAGACGTCAAGGGCTGTGGTGCAGCAGGACTCTGCTCTTGTCAGCCCCAGATTCCTAGAGAAACAGTCACTAATGGCCGGACGTGATGGTAGAAGGTGGTTCCTCCCCATCCCTCATTCCAGTTTGCCCACTTCCTGTCCCTATTGGTACGAAAAGGAAAGAGGCCTCACTCTGAGCCAGGCTGAGAAAAGGACATCGTGGATCTACTGGGGGTGGGCATGTTGGCTGGAAACCCCAAGACCCTGAGCCAAAGCAATTGTCCCCTTAATTAAAGACATGCCCTGGCTTATGGAGGGGGCCAGTGGGGACTGACTCATTTACACTCGGACCACGGACCACGAGCCAGGCTGTGCCAAGGAGCCTGCTCTCCGGCTCCGGGAGGAGGTGGACCTTTTTATGGAAATGACTTGAGCTTTTCCCCCCTCAGGGAAAACAATCATTTTTCTTTTTCTTTTTCTTTTTCTTTTTCTTTTTCTTTTTCTTTTTCTTTCTTTCTTTCTTTTCTTTCTTTTTGGTGGAATAAACAAAACAGAATTCTGCTATAAACTCCCAACCAAGAAGTTGAAGATTCATTCTGCCTCCTTCCCTGGGCTTCCCTCTTCCCTGGGAGTACGAGCTATAGGGATGGTGGAATATAAAGGGACAGGATTCCACAGGTAAGGCTGCAGCTCCCATAACCAGAAGCCCCTGAAAGGTTCCAGAAGACAGAGGGTCAAGACGAGTAGGAATGAGCCCATTCCCAAGGCCCACTGCCTCAGACAACCCCAGTGCGCAGCTCTGTGGTGTCCTGCCCCCTTCTGAATCTCCGTCTCTGGTCAGGAGAGGCCCAGATGAGAGGCCTCCCCACCCCCCGGCTATCCCACAAACACCTCCAGTTCAGCACATGAGCCCCGAACATATCGTGTGCCTCCTCAGGGTGTCCCAGCTGCCCCGCCAATCACCCACCCCCCGAAACCGGCTCTCTCCCAGCTCCTTCCTCTCCCTTAGGTGACCCAGTGGGTCCCTGAGTCGTGTCCATTCAAACTCCAGCAAGCTCACCGAATCCACCTGTTCCCATCCAGGCACCGACCACAGGCTCCCATCAGCCCCGGCTCTCCAGGGCACCCTCCCCTCGACAGCAAGGGGCCTGGCTACAACCCCAGTCTGACCAGATCTCTCTGCTGCCCAGTGTTTTGGTTCCCCCCCCCCCCCACAGCTCTGCAGAACGAGATAAGGCCACTTCACTTCTGTGGCCTGCAGGAGCCATGGCCCCTCTGCACCTCCTGACGACCCCATCATGCTTCGTGCCCTAATGACAACAGTTCGGTGACTCCCCCATTCTTCGCTGCCACCTTTCTGCCTCTCCACATGCTGAGCCCTAGGCCAGGAATGCCTCTCCCTTCTCACGTGGATAACCCGCTACACCTCTTGAGATGCGGCTCAGGGCCACCTCCTACAGGAGACCATCCCGACCCCCAGGGTGCTCCTGTCACCTGCTTCGGCAGAGCCCAGGGCGGCCTCTGACTGAGCACAACGTCTGTCCCTTTTCTGACAGTGCGTCCTACCTCGGGTCTGCTCACTGTCTCCCCAGCGCTTGTGGGAAAAGGTCGGCCAAACTGAGCTAAACATTTTCAGAGCAAGATAAGGAAAATATGAAGTGAGTTCAGTGAGTTCGTATGTTGAGTCAAAAAATGCCCCATGGGCTCTATGTGTCAGGTGTGGTGCCATGTATATAGGAATCAGGTTGCTTTAATAGAATTGGAGAGTAGAGTCAAGATTGATAAAGTGTGTGACACCCAGGTGACTCAGTGGTTGAGCGTCTGCCTTTGGCTCAGTTGTGATCCTGGGGTCCTGGGATCAAGTCCCACATTGGACTCCCCAGAGGGAGCCTCTGTCTCTGTCTCTGTCTCTGCCTCTCTCTGTGTCTCCCACTAATAAATAAAATCTGTAAAAAAAAAAAAAAAAAGTGATATGTGACACCTAGCAAAGGTGTAAAAAAAAAAATACTGTGCCAGACCCAGTATTCAATAAGACCTTGAATGAATGAATGAATGAATGAATGATGAGTGGAGTACTAGAGGTAAACTCCAGCTGCCCTCACCCCAGTGAACCACTGACCATCAGGAAGTGACCAATTTTTAATCTCTTTATTAAAAAGTCATGATTGGAAACCCCATTTCCCTCCATTCTTCTTTACTGTAATATATTCTCCAAACCTTAAAAACAGACTTTGACTTTGTGTGTGGCCAGAATGACTCCTGTTCTCTCAGATACTCAATCCATCCTGTTCTCCCTAAGGACAGGGACATTCCTCCCGGCCCAGCTCCCTGCCCCTCACCTTGCTTCCACAGCCAGCCCCTATGACAAGCTCGAGATCCTTCCCTGGCCTGAAACTGGGGCTGCTGAGACAGCCACGGAGAAGGATCCCTTAGCTGTAAACCAGGAGATTAGGCCAACCCCACCCCACCCCACCCCACCCCCCACCCACCCCCCCCACCCCCCCCGGCATTCCTGCCCATGCTTCCCTCAGGGAGGCCCCAGTCTGACAAGGGGAGATGCAAGCCAGCCCCCCTCTAAGGAGAGGGTGATAGGAAACCCTAGCCCCACACTCACTCCAGAAGCAGCGGCTATAGCTGTCGTCACAGAGAGAAGTGGCCTTGTGGGACAGAGGAGAGGGGAGGGGAGTGGGAGGGAGGGAGAGCCCCCACTCACCCTGTTCCCAGTGACCCAGGCAAAAGGCTCGCCAAGGGCCCCCTCCCACTGAAAGAAGCAATCAGGAGAACCACATGTGTATTTGCATAATATTTGCATTCAATTTGCTTCTGATTTACATAAGTCCCTTAGCCTGAGCCTTCTCTGGGGAGTTCCCTGGGGCCCTCCTGTCCTGGAAGATGCCAGCCTTGGCCCAGCCCCTCTGAAGGCTCCTCCCTTAGCCTGTCCAGGGGGCATGCGTTGGGGGGCTGGCTTCCCAAGGATCCAGCAGGCTCCGCTGGCCAGGGTCCTGTATGGGGACACAGGGCTAGGACAGTGCCCAAGGAGAGGAGGGAGGACGGAGAGGTGCCCGCCAGTCTCCACATGCCTCCTCTTCCCACGGCCCTCTCCACTGCCCCTTCAGCAAATCAGCAGAAATTAGCCCAAGGAGTGGGAATCCTGGCTGGGACAGCCAACTCAAGAAAGATTCCACGCAGCAAGTACTTGCGCAGAGCTTTCGGGGAAGAGTGGGATGTGCATAGGTAGATGGAGACCGACCGAAGCTGCCCGCCCACAGCAGGATTTCATTTGTCATTCCACAGATGAGACAGATGGATAGGCAGATGATGGTGGTGGCGAAGACAGACACACAGACAGGAGAGAGAGAGATGCTGAATGATCGCTCAGCAGCAAATGAGAGCTAAGGGATACACAGCTGAGCAGGGAAGGCTAGGTGGCGAGATGACAGGCAGACAGAAGATGCTTTGTGCCAGGTGCCAGGAATGCAGCGCGGGCTAAGCAAGCTCCCTCCAGCCAGCGAGACAGACAAGCGAGCAATTAATTAAAATTCAGAGAGGCGAGCGCTGTGTTAGGGAGACATACAGATTGTTGCGGGAGCACAGAGAAGGGGACCATTAATTCAGAGGGAAAGGTAATGTGGAGAGACGTGGAAAAGACAATGTCACGAAAGAGTGTCGTTCGAACTGAGTGTCCTGAAGGACACACAGAAGGTCACCAGCAGCCGAGGGCGCAGGGAGGAGCACTCCAGGCAGAGATGATCCGAGACAAGGCACGGTGTGGATAAAACACACAAAGGCCAGGCGGAGGGAGAATTCGAGAAGCAGGCAATAAGACTGAACCTCGGGAAGGCAAAGCAGGCCAAGGAGGCATCCAGTGGAGGGACAGACCTGCAGAGTCCAGAAAAAACCCTCTGAGCTGAAAAAGGTGGCAGACACTTTGTAAGAAGCTACCTGCAGCTTCCAAGGGACACTTCTAAATTGGAAGGCTGGGGTACTGGGGAGGCGACCGGGAGAAATGGGGTGGCTGAGGGGCAGAAATGATATGGAAAGGAACTGCTAAAGGATGAGTTGATGGATGGATGAATGGATGGACAGACGAAGGAAAGTTCGATCCGTTATCTAACATATCACCTTTATAAATATTGGGTGAACTAAATTGGTGAAAGGCTGGTTGCTGGTGGATAGACAAGCATAGATGGTGGAGGAAAGGAGGGAAGGAAGGGAGGGAGGGAGGGAGGGAGGCAGGCCACGCAGGTGCACGGGTGGCCTGGGGGTGGGGGAGGAGCCTACCCATCTAGAAGGACCTAGGAACTCCTAGGAACTCCTAGGATTGGCAGGGAAGACAATTTTTCACCCTGAGGGAGCTGTAGGGACCCTGTTCATGACAGCCGTGATGATGAAGGGTCATCTCTGAAGGCAACTCCCACGTTTGCAAAAAAAGCCTGCCTATTCATTTTGTTTCATCGAACTTTCTCAAAGCTGTGAAGCTCGGGTTTGTCACCGAGAACCACCTCAGCTGGGGGCTGTACAGCCATAGGGACAGAAGTTCCCCAAGTGAAATCCAGCAGGCTCGGCTGCGTCCAGCTCCAAGGGACAGCCTGACGACAGAGGGAACCACATCAGGGGCGTCGTCCTGGAGAATCCGGGAGTGGTCGTCCGTGTGGCCCACGGCGTGGCTGCAGTCCCCAGCCAGTCAGTGACAGCAAAGGTCTGACACCAGGGACCCTTCGGGCCAGGTGGAGGGTAGGAGGACAGAGTAAGTGGTTGACAAGGGTGTGTGACAGGACAAGAGAGGACACGGGCACACACCTGAGAGGGGGCCGGTCCAGGTGAGGCTGAGGCAACCAGGGCCCGGCAGTATGCTGGGGGGCTTCCCGGAGGAGGGTGCCCCTAAGCTTAGTTGAAGAACGGTGCCTTTTGCGGAGACAAGCACCTCGGAGGAGGAGCCGTTTGGTGGGGAAGGTAGGGGAGGCTGAGGGCACGTAGAGTGGCGACGTCATACATTCAGTGAGGGGCCAACCGATCCTGAGGTCACCCTGTCGGTACTTTTGTTCCTGCCGTTCCTGCCACCTGAGGGAGCTGCCCCTGTCCCCTCCTTCTATCCACCCCACCTACCTGAAAGTCTTCCCATCCCTGGAGCTTTCGGAGGGGAGGGTGAGCTGGTGAGGGGTGACCGGGGACCACGCCAGCGCTGAAGGGGGAGGCTTCCCCCACACGACGGGCCCCCCTGGAGCCTCTTCCCCAGGCTTCCAGCCAGATGCCCCACTGCCCACACCCCCAGGCCCCCGGCCCAACTGGAAGGGAGACAGGTCTCCTCCATCCAGAAGAAACAAGACGAGCTGTGTGACCTCAGTCAAGTCAGGAGCCTCTCTGGGCCTTGATTTCTTTGCATATAAACCAAATCTAATAAATAACCCCCGGCCTGCCTACCCCATCAGTGCTCTGATGAGGATGAAGCGAGACACAAATTGTCACCCACTATATGCCTGTTAGAGGTAAGGGTATATGACATGAAGCTGATTTTTCATGGTCTTCTCTCTGCTTGAGGTCGTTTTTAATGTTTTTACAGTGAATAAGAATTACTTCTTTAATAAGGTCAGAAAACTAAGGTCTGAAAAAAAATTTCTTCTCAGGAATTGAGAGATGTTTAGCATCTCAGAATTCGACAGGGGCACTTCGTGCTGTGCCTACTTCATGGGAACTATCATTACTGTCCCGGTCATCACCCCTGAGTGTGGACTCTCGTCCTCTTTCACAGGCGAGCAAAGTGAGACCTACGAACACTAGGTCAGTGGCCGTGATGCAGGTAGCCAGCTACCGGCCCTGCCAGCACCAGTGGTCCTCACGTGACAGCACAAATACACTTTTTGAGTTTGGTTTTGTTTTTTAAATGTTATTTATTTATTCACGAGAGCCAGAGACACAGACAGAAGGGGAAGCAGGCTCTTCAGGGGGAGCCTGATACGGGACTCGATCCCTGTACCCAAGATCATGCCCTGAGCCAAAGGCAGATGCCCAGCCACTCAGGCACCCACCAACACACTTTTGTGTGACATCTTCCTGGTGTGGACACTGCTTATGTTCAATTTTTAATCTTCATATGTACCAAATGCCACATATCTAAATAGATGTACAGTGAAACCTCAGCCATCTCAGACCTTGGGTAAGCGCATTCACCCAGCTGCCCGGACGTCTGAATCACTATAAATTTCAGTATCAACTTTTTAAACATTTTTGGATCATTTTTGGAAATTGTTCTCTAGAAAGATGACACTCCTCCCTGACCTCTTCATCAAGACAGATGGAAAGTGATTTAGTCTTTTCTTTTTTTTTTTTAAGATTTTATTTATTTATTCAAGAGAGAGGCAGAGACACAGGCAAAAGGAGGAGTAGGCTCCATGCAGGGAACCTGATGGGGGACTGGATCCTAGGACCCCGGGATCACATCCCGGGCTGAAGGCAGGTACTAAAAAGCTGAGCCACCCAAGGATCCCAATTTAGTCTTTTCTTACTGCCTCAGGGCAACCATTGTGATCCCAGCTGTGCCTAAGCGTGTGTAAGTAAGCGCATCACATCCCTCTCTTCTCTGACTCCCCTCTGTCTTGATAAGAACAATCATTAAAAAAACAATAATAAAAATCAAGAAAAGGACAATCATAATGACACTTATTGAGCACTTACCACATGCATTGTTCTTTTTTTTATATTTTATTTATTTATTCATGAGAGACAGAGAGAGAGAGGCAGAGACACAGGAGGAGAGAGAAGCAGGCTCCATGCAGGGAGCCTGACGCGGGACTCGATCCCGGGTCTCCAGGATCACGCCATGGGCCCAAGGCGGGTGCTCAACCGCTGAGCCACCAGGTGCCCCCACATGTTCTAAGTATGACCTGGTGTCACTGCCCTAGCCCTGGGAGGTGGACGGCGGTACTCCTGCTCTCTGGACAAAGGGAGGCACCAGAGTCTCAATCGCTTGCTCCAGGTCACAGGGCTGGCAGGCCGTGGAGTCAGAACTTGAACCCGGGCAGTGTGGCTTCCAGCCCCGGCACGCCAGGCCTCATCTCCCCAGGCCCCACGAAGAGTTTGAGGGGCGCAGACACCCACCCCCCGCATAGCCACGGCCTGGGAGAGAGCACCCCCTCCTCCAGAATCTCCACGCAGCCTTCCACAGGCCACCGGACGCTCCATGGAAACTCTCTTCTCTTCCCAGCTCTCGCCACAGCTTAGGAAACTTAAAGATCCTCATTCCTTCTCCGGTCGGCCCTCCGGCCCTGCCAGTTCTGAACTTTATACCTTCAGCCCTTTTCTGGCTCTTGACAAATGGAAAACAAAATCATTCTTAGGACTGATGCGCGCGTGTGTGTGTGCACGTGTGTGTACGTGTGTGTGTGCGTGTGTGTCTGCCCATAGAAAAAAAAAATGACATTTTTGGCCCTCTCCTCGACTCTGCTTACATAACACCAGAAGAGACGAGGGGCTGGACGGAGAGTCAAGGAGGTGGCCACAGCCGCCCCCCCACCCGGCCCCGCCGAGCACCACACAGCAAAGCCCTCGGCTGCCCACTCCCTTCCCCTGCCCTTCTGCAGGGAATTACTGTCGTGGCCTCAAACCCAACCTGGAAAATGTAGCATTCCTGCCCACCTTCCAACCTCATCGCCCACAACTCCCTGGCACGGACCCTTTTTTCCAGACAAACCAGGCTCCTCATTGATCTCAACACATGTTTCATGCTTTCCTACCTCCGTGCCTTTGCCCACACAGCTTCCCCTCCAGGACGGCCCTCCCTTCCCCTCTCCCCGCATCCAAATCTACCATCCTTCCAGACCCCGCCGGGGACAAGCACTCGTCAGGCCTGGCTGGTACCCACTATGTGCTGCAGCGCTGGGCCTACCGAGAGGAGGAAGGCAGCTGGGTTCGCTGCCCTCAAAAGGGTCATTAAGAAGCAATTGCACAGGGGGCGCCTGGGGGGCTCGGTCAGTTAAGTGTCCAACTCTTGATCTCAGCTCAGGTCATGATCTCAGGGTCACGAGATGGAGCCCCGTGTGGGGCCCTGTGCTCAGCATGGAGTGTGCTTAAAATTCTCTCTCCTTCTCCCTCTGCCCCTCACCCCACTTGCACTTTCACTCCCTGTCTCTCCCTAAAATAAATAAAATCTTAAAAATAAATAAGCAGGGATCCGTGGGTGGCGCAGCGGTTTGGCGCCTGCCTTTGGCCCAGGGCGCGATCCTGGAGACCCGGGATCGAGTCCCACATCGGGCTCCCGGTGCATGGAGCCTGCTTCTCCATCTGCCTGTGTCTCTGCCTCTCTCTCTCTCTCTCTCTCTCTCTCTCTCTCTGTGACTATCATAAATAAATAAAAAATTTTTTAAAAATTTAGAAAAGAAATAAGCAACTGCACAGTTGTGAATGGTGGGCAGCGTCCCTGTTCTGGTCTGCTCACACCCCCTGTGCCCAGGGGGCCGCCCACATGGCCCAGCAGCTCTCAATAATGCCAGGCTCTCCCTTCCACCACCATCTCCATTTATAACAGTCTCTTGGATCTTTCAGGTTATCAGCCAATACCCAGCTCCTCTGGGGAACCTTCCAGAATCCCCCGTCCAGACACATTTACTCCCCGCCCTCCAGCCTAGTTCCAGTGGGCCCTCTCCATGGGCAGCCCTGTTCTGGGTCTCATCACGGCACTTACACAGTGGATGCAATCCCTGATTCCCACAGCCTTGGGGGCTCTGACTACTACCTCCTTCCACTTACCTCAGTGGGCCATACGGAGACCGTGCTGTTCTACATATTCTATGACCGTGTCATAGCAAGGTTTGGAAGCACACTGGTGGAGCCATGATGCTTACAGGGCCTCTCTGATGTTGTAGTGTGCAACACTGCATTAAGGTCAAGCCTTAAATGTCTCACTGTTAACTGCACAGATCTACAAGTCTGTGCTGAGTAGTGTCATTCTTACAGTTAAAGTTGGATTATTTTTAATTTTTGCTCAAAAAATTTTTTAAAGATTTTATTTATTTATTTATGAGAAACCTAGAGAGAGAGGCAGAGACACAGGCAGAGGGAGAAGCAGGGCTTCTCCCATGGGGAGCCCAATGCGGGACTCAATCTCAGGACCCCGGGATCACTGAGCCAAAAGCAGACACTCAACTGCTGAGCTACCCAGGAGCCCCAAAATTATTATCTTGGGTAGTTTTTTGATATCTTTTTAATAATTTGTGCATGGGTTGCTTAACAGACAAAACACCATGTGGTGAACAGACACAGCTTCAACCAGCAAGAATCATGCTGCTATTTCCTGCCCCCAAAAGTGTTCCAGAATTGGAACAAGGAAAATTTTTTCATTAACAACTATTGTTCAAAGATAATTTGGTAGGACAAGGTAAACTCGGTGGGGAAAAGGCCAAATCAGGGTAAGGAAGTGTTCATTCTAGAGTAAAAGGAGGAGAAAGCTAAATCAAATTCTGGAATTATGATAAGCACTGAGGAGAGGACAGGATCTCACAAAGATAATGAAAATGGAGTCCAAGATGCAATCCTCACACCTCAAAATTCTTGAAGAAACTGTTCAATTTCCCTGGGGTGATAGCTCCTCAGGAGGGAGGTTACTACCCAGCCATGTTCCAAACAGAACGGATGGGCATGTGAGCTGGTAGGAAGTAGAGAAGACTCTGCGGCTGAGGGAAGCAGCGGTGTCGTGTTGCTGCCAGCCCACCATCCTCTCCCAGGACAATCCCACAAGATGACCACCCAGGCAGCTGCAGGGAGGTGAGCTGGGCAGCCATCTGCCACGCTGAGGATGACCTGCCCTACTCAGCCCGTTGCTTTAGAAGCCACTGGCCCGGGTGGCAGGGCACTAGCGATTTTCACATCGGAAGGACAGGTCTCGTGGTCCGAGGACTCACCTCCCTCCGTAGACTTATGTTTGGAACCCTCCACACCCATATCTGCAGGCAGACAGTGCTCAAGAATCATCCAACAGACCTGTGACCAAAGGTCCAGATGTCTTGGAGAAGCAGAAGACGCCTGGAAGCCAAGGCTTCCTCTAGGACGGAAGGACTCCCTCCTGCTGTTGTCAGCCAAGCACCTGCCCAGGGTGCTGTCATCACAGACAGGACTTTTCATGGGTGAATCAAAACACAAAAGCCAATAACTGAAAGATAAATGGGACTACTCGCGGAGCATTAAGAAAGAGGTCCTTCTGGGGAATGGGAAGCTGTAGAAGCTCACAGTTATTATTATTAATTATTATCACAATTACTGATTTGAGGAGGAGGAACAGAGAGATTCACTGCATCCTCACAAAAGAAAGCAGTCTGGTGACCATCCAACGTCTTGAGCCATGGAAGATGGGTTGCTGGGGAACTTGGTCCCTTCCATCTAGCTGGGAACCTCCTTCCTCCAGTGGCTTAAACAGGAAACACTGAACATGGTCCTGGAGGATGCCAATAATAAAAGCAATGCAATCGCAAGACCTAGAAGGATCTTACGATAACTTTCCATAGAAATGCAGGAAAATTGCTTACAATATGTGATGATATAGCCAGTTCTTTTGAATAAAAACAAGCACCTGCAAGGGTGTACATAGCTTGATGGGTGATCAGAATACCAGTGCAGGTAATGCATCCATCCCTTTCTCCCAAAATTCAAACAGGATCTCAAAAAAAAAAAAAGAGAGAGAGAGAGAGAGAGAGACTAGATGAAGTCTTGATGGCTGCCTAATCTAAAGGTGAGTGTAGATGGGGTTTGTTGTACTGTCCTCTCTACTTCTACATATGTTTGAAAATGTTCTTAAGAAAAAGCTCTTAGCAAGTGTTCCCCCCAAATTCAGAGGTTGGTTACAGCTACTGCTTCTGCTTTTTAAATACTGTTGAAGTCTTTGTGGTTTAGGACACTGATTATATCAGGCTTAGAACTACCCTCTTTGTAGTCTATGCAGAATACTCTTGTGTGGCTGCAGAAAAAAGAGGGAAGGAAGGCAGAGAAGGAGGGGACAAGGGGAGGGCATGAGCAGAAGGCACACAGCAAACTCCGGAGCTTTCAGAGGAGTCCAACGGAGTTCCCATCCCAGCTCCTCCACGCTCTGGCTGTGTGACTGTGGGTAAGTGTGTGGAACTCTCTGTGCATATGTTTCTTCTTTTGGAAAATGAGGCTATTGCTCCCCATACACACACACACACACACACACACACACACACAGGCTTTCATGAAGCTATAATTAAATAATAGATGGTGAGTATTCAGCACATAGTAGGCACTCAAGAAATCCTGACTATGACTACTTTATAAAGATAAGTACTTTACAAAAGAGATACATCCAGGAAATTCTATGCTTTACAAAAGAATTCACCACAGGGTCCCTTTAAGCCCTCAGCCCTGCCAGCGCATTTTAAACGGGATTGAGTTTGCAGAAACCCATTTACACAGGACTTTTCAAGAACGCAGCAGCCAAGGCACTAATGAAGGCAGGCGGGTCTACGGAGAGAGCTCCCTGGGCAGACTCTCTCAGATCCTGTCCAGCAGGATTCTCTAAAGGACTGGAGACTAAAAACATCTCCTCTGAAAACCCACAAAGACCCACCGGCTGCCCTCTGGGAAGCCTTTCTTCCGTGCTATTTGGAAGGGCTGCGGCATCTACAGCTATGGGCCCAGGCTTATGCAGACAATAGCAATAGGCTAACAACATGCGCTAACATTTCCTGAGGGCTTCCTGGGTGAGAGGCACTGTGCTAATGCCCGTGCATTATCCTGCACAAGGCAATAAAAGCTAATGCCTGTATGACAAGTGCTTCCAGGTGAAAGAAGTTCCTATGATTCTCACAAAGATCTCACAGGGTGTTATGATCTCCATTGGCTGGGGTTTTGTTTTGTTTTCTCAGATAGAGAAACTGAGGCACAGAGTAGGTGAGCCATTGTTGCCCAAGGTGACCCAGCTGTAAATGGTGGAGTAGGAGAACCTGCGTAGCCCCAAACCCCCCATCCCAGAGCCCCCTCCCCAGCAGCACTCCCTCCAGCAGAGACAGGCCTGCGGGCCACAGGGTCCCCCGGAGGCGGCTCCCCCCGCCCCCCGCCGCCCCCCCCATCTCACTTAGCCCTCCACAAGCTGTTGTCAATTGCAGTGAAGTATTTACAGCAACCAGCGACCGCTGCCACCTCTGGCCACGT
Source organism: Canis lupus familiaris (assembly GCF_011100685.1). Classification (NCBI taxonomy): domain Eukaryota; kingdom Metazoa; phylum Chordata; class Mammalia; order Carnivora; family Canidae; genus Canis; species Canis lupus. The sequence goes on from NC_049236.1 coordinate 13,341,230, forward strand.
GGGCTATAATTTGATGCTCAAGCTGTTAACCAGCCGCTTTTGAGCGCCGAGCTCTTCATACATGAGTGTCTCTCCCAAGAGCCAGGCTGGCCGCCTCTCGGCTGCTCGGGACGCTTGCACACCTCTCCTGCTGGCCCCAGGCGTGCACACATGTGCACACATGCCAAATATGCCATCGCACACAGACAACTCCTCTCACGAGATGGTCCGCGTTCACCGTGGAGGACACCCCCCAACACACACGATGCGCAGCAGACTCCGGCCCACCCCTTTCACACACCTCCTGTCATGCACACCCGAGACGCGGCAAAGGTAACAGCTGAGGGTGTTCCGTGTAAAGTAGCACACACACGGGAGCAGCTGCTCGTCACGCCTATGCCATACATATAGTCCCACAAAATATGTTCTCCCCACGTGATTATTTATGGGAAAACTATCCACGTACTCAACTCTGCATTAGTGGAACCAGAAAAATACTGAATATATACCTTCACTTGCTTGTGCTAAATGCAACTGCCACCAGGATGTACCTGAATCTGATCATTGTTTCGCTAAGTGATCGGGGTCTAGGGAAATTCGCTGTTCTCTCTGTGTATGTTTGAAAATGGTCATTCCGGTGCCTGTACCTGAATCCTCGACTCCACATCCGTGTGCTGGTGCCTGTGTGTGCCGTGGAGTAGGGCAGGAGTGCAGGGGTGCTTGTGCTCTCACACTAGCACGTCTGCCTCTATGTGTCTGTTTGTATAAAGCAGACCCCGCACTTTGGCTCTGTTGCTGGCCCTGTCCCCAGGGAGTCTTTGCAGCGTGGGGCTGTCCTCTGCTTTACCAGCCCAGAGCAGACACCTCATCGAAACCAGATCTCCATGCCACCCTCCATGAATGCGGCAATGTGTCTGTGGGGAGAGGTTCTGAAAGAGGCAAGGAGCAGGGGACAAGGCAGGGCCAGGAGAGGGGGTGAGGGCCCTGAGGGCAGAGGAAGAAACTGAGGCCCATCAGCCCTGGGGAACGTGTGCTCATCCATAATCACCAAGGAGATGGCCCAGAGCAGCGGAAACTGACCCATGGAGGGTCTAAGGAGGACACAGGTTTCCAGCCCCTCTGAGGCCCTCTGGGTCATCGGGTCTATGTGGACAGACGTCAGCCGTAGGCTCTTCCCTGGAGGTTCTGAGGGAGGGGCGCCTACGAGACCCCATGGGTGTAGACGACACAGTGGGCCTGAGCTAACCGAGGACCTTCTATCTAGGGGCTCCATCATTTTCCAAGTGAGAGCTCCCCATCTTTTTGTGCCATGGATCCCCCTGGGCAGACTATTAAAGCCCATGGACCCCAAAGATTAAGGATTTGTCAATGCATAACATCCAGTTCACAGGACTACAGAAGAAACCAATTATATTGAAGTTCAAGTATCAAAATATTCAAAATACTTTTTATGTTTTGTGATAGAATTGTGTGATAAAACAATAGAATCAGGTTTTTTTCTTAAAGATTTTATTTATTCATGAGAGAAAGAGAGAGAGAGGCAGAGACACAGGCAGAGCGAGAAGCAGGCTCCATGCAGGGAGCCCGATGTGGAACTCGATCCCAGGTCTCCAGAATCATGCCCCGGGCCGAAGGCAGGCGCTAAACCGCTGAGCACCCAGGGATCCCCTAGAATCAGTTTTTGATATAATAATAGCAACAGGGGCACCTGGGTGGCTCAGTCAGTTAAGCATCTGCCTTGGGCTCAGGTCATGATTCCAGGGTCCTGGGATGGAGCTCCGCATCCCTCTCCCCACTCAGTGGGGAGTCTGCTTCTCCCTCTCCCTCTGCTTGTGCTCTCTCTCTCTCTCACTCTCTCTCAAATAAATAAAATTTTTAAAAAGCAACATAAGTTAAATTTGAAAAAATAGCAACGGGGTTAACGATACAATTTCAAAATGTTCTTAGCATAAATGACTTTTTGATATTTCTGTAACAACCTAACACGATGTATAAAAATACCTGCAATTTCTGTGGGTGGCAAAATTACAGGTACAGGGAATAGTACTATGGTTTTTGGCCTCCCTTCATAATTGAATAAAATGCTGAATTTCAGTTCAGAGGTGTGTCAAAATAAAGATAAAATTTTTCCCACCCCAATTTATGGAACTTCCACATACCAGATTCTAGCATTGACCCCCCTGTGGGCTGTGGACCCCAGTTCTAGGTCCTCAGCTTGGAGCTTCTAAACTCAGAGGAGGAGAGAGACGGGAAAATTCTGGGGGAGATTTTTTTTAAAGGGCCAGGTCTGCAGGTGGCAGATACCACTTTTGACCACTTTCCTTGGCCAGAACCCAGCCAGGTGGCTCCACCTGCAAAGGACTCTGGGGAACAGTCCCGAGCTGTGCACAAGAGGAAAGGAGCAAGGAAAGGGACCACATTTGCCACACTTCTATCCCTGGGTAAAATCACCTGAAAGTAAACATAGCAGATGCTTAATAAGTAAATGTTGAATTGAGCGGCTGACTTTTCTTTCTCCTGGAGGTCTCTTGCCCTCTTCCTGCTTCTGTCTTCATTCCTCTATCCACCCATCTGTCCTACAGTCGGTCTGTCAGGGACTTTCCCCCTTTCAGCCACCTCAATCCTCTGTGGGATCAATCAGGACATAGAGGCATATATAAGTGGTAAAATAAAATCTCCACTTTGGCAGGTAACTGCTCAGTCATCTCCATCCCAGGTCCTGTGACTTCTTCCCTACTGGCAATCTTTTTAAAATTTCTATTTTTAATTTTTTTTAATTTTTAAATTTTATTTATTTATTTATTTATTTATTTATTTATTTATTTATTTATGAGAGACAGAGAGAGAGGCAGAGACATAGGCAGAGGGAGAAGCAGGCTCCATGCAGGGAGCCCGACGTGGGACTCGATCCCGGGTCTCCAGGATCAGCCCTGGGCCAAAGGCAGGTGCCAAACCGCTGAGCCACCCAGGCTGCCCTAAAATTTTATTTTTAAAGATTTTAGTTACTTATTTGAGAGAAAGCCAGCAAACCTGAGCAGGGGCGAGGGCGGGGGCGGGGGGGGGAAGGCAGCAGGAGAAGAAGGAACAGACTCCCCCCTGAGCAGGGAGAGGGATGTGGGGCTCCATCCCAGGACCCTGGGACCATGACCTGAGCCGAAGGCAGATGCTTAGCTGACTGAGCCACCCAGGTGCCTTCTTGCTGGCAATCTTGAAAAGTGAGGAGACTCATAGACCTCTCTAGAAAGTCTTTCCACCTCCACCGTCTTATTTAGTCCTCATAGGGCCTTGAGATGGGCACCTACAGCATCTGTATTCCAGTGAGACTCAGAGAAGTCTCATGGCTGTCGCGGGGTTGCACTGTAAGTCGCAATAGGACTTGAACTCCCATCTCTGACACCATGGGGCCCGCCCTCTGCTCCCTTTTTTTCCATCCCCTGCCCCCCTTCCTGCTTCTCCCTGGGACTCAGTCGGGTCCTGCTGCAGGGTTGGCTGAGGGAGGTGTGCTCACTGTCCCCCTGCTCAGCTCCTGGAAGGTGTCCTTGAGGACTGACAGCAGCTTAGTGGCCTGTGAAAGCTGGAGGAGTGACCCCGGTCCTGAGTCCTCACCTGGCTCGCACTGCAAGAGCTCCGGTCACTGAAGCTCTCAGCACAGCTTGGGTCCCCTGTGGGCTCAGTATTTTCATGCCTCAGACTCAGACATCCTTTCCTCCCTCCCTCCCTCATTCTTCCCTGTCTTGCCTTCCCCAGTGAGCCTTTTGGCCTACCTCTTTATCTTTATTTTGACATACCTCTGAGCTAAAATTCAGCATTTTATTCAATTATGAAGGGAGGCCAAAAACCATAGTACTATTCCCTGTACCTGTAATTTTGCCACCCACAGAAATTGCAGGTATTTTTATACATCGTGTTAGGTTGTTACAGAAATATCAAAAAGTCATTTATGCTAAGAACATTTTGAAATTGTACCGTTAACCCCGTTGCTATTTTTTCAAATTTAACTTCTGTTGCTTTTTTAAAATCATATTTGAGAGAGAGTGAGAGAGAGCACAAGCAGAGGGAGAGGCAGAGGGGGAGGGAGAAGCAGACTCCCCACTGAGTGGGGAGAGGGATGCGGGGCTCCATCCCAGGACCTTGGAATCATGACCTGAGCCCAAGGCAGATGCTTAACTGACTGAGCCACCCAGGTGCTCCTGTTGCTATTATTGTATCAAAAACTGATTCTAGGGGATCCCTGGGTGCTCAGCGGTTTAGCGCCTGCCTTCGGCCCGGGGCATGATTCTGGAGACCTGGGATCGAGTCCCACATCGGGCTCCCTGCATGGAGCCTGCTTCTCCCTCTGCCTGTGTCTCTGCCTCTCTCTCTCTCTCTCTCTCTTTCTCTCAAGAATAAATAAAATCTTTAAGAAAAAAACCTGATTCTATTGTTTTATTACACAATTCTATCACAAAACGTAAAAAATATTTTGAATATTTTGATACTCAAACTTCAATAAAATTGGTTTCTTCTGTAGTCCTGTGAACTGGATGTTATGCATTGACAAATCCTTAATCTTAGGGGTCCATGGGCTTCAACAATCTCCCCAAGGGGATCCATGGCACAAAAAGATGGGGAGCCCTCACTTGGAAAATGATGGAGCCCCTAGATAGAAGGTCCTGGGTCTCGAATGACTGTATAGAACAAAGTATCCCCCACCCACTACCACCACCTGCACTTGGATTACGAGATGGATAAATAAAAACTTCTTGATTTGTCAAACTACCAAGACTACTAAGACTTTGAGGACACTTAGACTACAAAGGGGAATCCTTGTGACCACAGCAGTAGGACCCACCTCTCAGTTTAAGGTCACTGTGGACTCACCCTTAGCTCTCTGAAATGCCCCTGCTCACAAAGGATGGAACTTCCAGGATGCCTTTCCCTCACACCCAACCTTCCACTATTGAAATTCTCCCAAACCTGTAAGGCCCATCTCAAATGCCACTTCCTCCAGAAAGTCTGCTGGGCCTCCTCTCCCCTCACAGAACTTACTGGACCTGACTTGAAGCACCAAGTACCAGACTGTGAGCTCCCCTGAGGGGTAGGCAGTTGCATAAATTCCCTCCCTTTTCCTCAACCTACACCCCAGCCCTACAGTGAGTCCAGGCAGGGATGCCCAGCCTCAGTAGGACCAGGAAATATTTGCTGCATGGGAGGCAGGTGAGTGGTCAGTCTGATTCATCTCTAGTCCCACAGCCTGGTCCAGGTCCACACAGAGTACACATGTTCAAGGAATATATGCGATGGCGGTGGTGGGAGAGGGGTGTGAAGAGCTAGTGCTTTCCCACACTGGGGCTGCAAGTTCCCTTCTCAGAGATGATTTCTGCCCAATCTGGATTTTACACCAAAACCTCTTCTCCTCTAGGTCTCCCAACATTTGGGTAGTCAGATGAGCCTAGAAGTCAGGAAGGAGTTAAAAACAAGCTGAGTCCTCTCCAACCCCATAGAAAGATACCCATGGGGTGGGGGTGGGGGGTCCCAGCTGAGTCAGCTCTTTGTCCACACCCCAGAAAGCCACTCCCTCTCCCCATACCCCCCTCTCCCCACTGGTCCCACTCCCAAGGAGAATTTGGAGCCTCTGCCCTTGGGCTGGGAGCACTCATCTCTGGGCAGCTCTGGAAGCCCAGCCCTGCTTCCTCTACAGATGTGCTCTGTGGGAGAGTGGGGATGGCAGGAGAGGGGGCTGAAGAGCCCAGGGGTCTTTTGGAATGGAGATGAACCAGCCTTGAGTAAAGGCCCCTCCTTCCCTTCAGGCTATCTCACTACACGGGGGCTCAGGGCCCCCAGACCTTGCCCCTGTACCATTGTGCTCTAATATTAAGGACCAGACTTCCGAATACTAACTCGGCTTGTCTCTGGCAACGTGACATACTTTAGGACCACTTCCAGACCCACGGTTGCTTCATTTACTCATGTGCCAGGCCTTCTGCTATGTGCTGGCAACTGTGTGATGCATTAGATTCAAATCCTGCCTTCAAGGAGCTCCCAGTCTGGTGTGGGAGGTGGAGCAGGGAGCAGAAAATGATACACCACAGTACATTCTTTAAAAGCTCCTCTGGGTAGGAGCCCAGAGGACAGGATGTAAGCCCAGGCATGGGGAATAGGGAGAAAAGAGGGAAGGCTTCTGGAAGGAGGTGACACCTGAGTTAAGAGTGAACCAAATAGAAAGGGGCAGAAGGGACAACCAGATGCATGAAACAGAGAATCACTGGCTCTTGGGCTCATCAAAGGGTAGACTCCGAGACTCCTAGAATCATTCTTTTAATGAAGTTATTTATTGCACCAGATGCCATGCTAGGTAAAGAGATCTCCGAGTTGAAGGGATCTCATATCCCAAAGCCAGCCTGGCTTCCACACCTGGGGAGAAGAAAAGAAGCCTAAAGATGCCCAGGGTGTCAGAATGCAGGGTGAACCCCTCCTGGCGGTGGTCAAGGAGCTCTCTGGGGATGGACGATGGCTGGGAACCCTGACTCCCTGAGCTGCCAAGACTGGCAATTCCAATGGTCAGAGCTCTACCCAGAGTCTGAGCTGAACAGGATGGAGCTCTGGGTGTCGGTTACTGTCCCAACAGGTTCCAGCCTAGCAGAGTTGGGGAGCGATTCACCTTCCAGGTACATTCTTCAGCTCTTCTCAGCCAAAGCCCCAGCTGTTGTTCCCTCAGAACCTATATTCCACTTTTAATCAGAGACACATCTGTGTTTCTTCCTCTACTCCTCTAGATCACCACCACCCTGAGGCCAGGAACAACATCTGTTTTAGTCAGCACTACTGGATCCCCAGCACAAGGCTGAGGCCAGGCGCAAAGTGGTCATAAAAGACTCCTGAAATGAACTGAGGCTGCCGGGTACATGCGGAAGGACATGCCAGCGATGAGGGCTGCCTGGTGATGAGCTCATTTCATTCCCCAGGAGGACACGGACACGAGGACACCGGGCCCAAGGAGGGTGGAGCTGCCCCAAGACAGAGGGGCCAGTGTATATGCAGGTGGTGGGGTGCAGCCAGGCCTGTTACAGGCCGGGTACACAGGCACAGAAAGGCATGGCCCTGGCCCCTCAGAATCAGTCCCCTTTGGGAACCCTCCTTCCCCACCCATGGCCACCTTCTCGGCCTTGTACACTCCTTGTCCCAAGACTGCAAAACCCGCAGGGCTTTCTCCTCCAACGGAGGTCCCAGAACTGGCCTAAAGGCCGGGGGGGGGGGGGCGGTGGGTAGCAGCGGTGGGCGTGGGGGCGAGGCCCTGTTCTGGCGACGGATCAAGGGGGCAGGTAAGCCTCAGCAGCCGCAGCAGGCTTGGCCCCGCGCACCGGCTGGCGCGACAGCGCGGGCGGTGAGGATCCTGCCCGGGGCGCAGGGTCGGCGCGCCCCGCGGGGTCATCATCCCTTCTAGTCCCTTCCAGCCCCGGGCCGCTCGGCGCTCAGCCCGGGCGTTTGCAGAACCAGGCGCTAAGGGAGGGTCAGGGCGGGCGGGGCGAGGTCAGGGCGGTCAGCGCCCGGCGCTCGGGTACTCGGGGGGCAGCGGCGCCCCCAGGTGGCAGGGCCCCGCCGGCGCTCGGGATCCGCGTCGGGAGGGTTTCTGGAACCTCCCGCCTCTCGCCCTCCAGCAGGGAGCCTGGCGGACTTGTTCCCGGGCTTCGCCTTTCAGGAGCTTCTGCATCTGAATGTTCCCGGCAGTGTTCTTTGGGGCTCTCTGTGCTCCCAGAATGCAGGTGGGTGCGCGAGCGCATCCGAGAGCAAGAATCCTGGACGCAAGTGCAGGGGAGACCAGCCCCAGGCCGCCCGGCTCCAGGGGAGGCGACCACGGAGCCCGGCCCTTCCGCCTGGCCCTGCCCGGTCCTCTAGATCTCGGTCTGCCGGCACCCACTCTGCGGATGTGTCTCCGCGAGCAGCCAGCCGATCCCCCAGACACCTCCCAGGCTTCGGGTGCTTTCACTACAATCTCACAAAATCTGAAGTTCTCCATTTGGACCTTGCACGGGGCACTGGGGGCAGAGCCACAGCCCCCTCCCCCGACTCTGGCTTTAGGACTGTTTTCCCTGCACCTTTAGGACTGTTTTCCCTGCACCACCACCCCTGTACAGGGGTGTCCAGCTGTCCAGCTCCTGTGACATGCCCTGTCTCTCTTGCCTCCTCCTAAACACTGGAACACTCCCCCAGGGTTTCCCAAGGGAAGGGGGGCCAGGGTGAACAGGGATAAGAGTCAAAGGAGGTGGGGGGTGGCTCCCTTTCACATTTTTGGGCCAGCCTTCTACTCCATGCCACCCCGCCCCAGTGCCAGGGCAGGCATACGTCGGCCGGGGCTGAGAGCTCAGTGGGCTGCCAGGTGGGAACTCACCTTCACATCCACCCACACTGTGTCCCACAAAGGAGCCAAGTTTGTACAGAACAGAGGAACCAAGGCATCCACGGACACCTGGCCACCTCTCTCTGGCCCTGCCAAGGAGGAGAAATCCCAGTCTTGGGTGGAAGCCCCTCACATCCAGAAAGGGGGATCCTTCCCTGCCCCATGTAGTGGAAGCACCGAGGGAGCCACCTAGCCTGTGTCCCCGGAGTCCCCCTGTCCCCACATAACCTGTAGCAGGCTAGCAGTGCCCCATCCTGTACCCTCGCTACAGAGGGAGAGCTGAAGGAGGGGGGAGAAATCCAGCAAACTAGAGGGAGGAGCTGGGAGGAGCCACTGACCTCAGACTCAGAAGTTGAGTCCAGGCTAATGTAGTCCTGCTCCACTTCTCAGACAGAGAAACTGAGGCTCAATGAGGGTGAGAACTGCTGGCCCAACATCACAAGAGTCAGCACCCTGGCTAGGATCACGAATCCTCTCTCCTCCTCCCCTTCTCAACCGGCAGTATTAAATAATCGTCTTCAGGGTAGGTTCTAAAATAGAGACCAAGAAGGAAGAGGAAAGAGGGATCTGATCTCCGTCACCTTTCAGGGTAAGTATAACTCTGAATCCTTACTGCTGCATGCCTAGCACATGTGCAGCGGTTGCGATTTCCCACGCGCCCCGATTTCCTTCGTGTATTCACCATGGCCTGAAAGGTTTAGAGGCCAATAGGGGAGGGGAAGCAAGGCTCGGAGGAGCCAGGTGGGCCCACTGGCTGACAGATTCAACAACAGACTCACCTCCGAAGTAAGGGAAGGAGGGAAAACTGAAGGGAAAGAGTGATTGACTAGAAAACTCTGACCAACCGTCCCCCAAACTCCTTCCCCGCAGCCAAGCTTGGGTCCCCAGCCTTCCACTCAGCTGCCTACCCCCAAGGACCCCAGAACATGGTGGAAAGCACGCTGCTGCTCATCCCCACTACTCCCAGCTGCTGCCTGTGCCTGTTCACTTTAGGGCAACAGATTTCATGCCCCGATTTATCTGGATAATTGACTGCTCTCCCACACCTTGACCTTGAAGATGCTCACACTCTGTCTCTGGAAAGGAAGGAAGATTCAGAAGATTCACAGCCCAGACAACACTTGAGTTTCCCCAGAGTGTAAGGGGAGATGCTAGATTTTCAGTTTTCTCACAATCTCTAGCTTAATGCGTCAGTTATCAATGCTGGTGCATGGAGGCTGCAGGCTCCGACTTTACACCAGCATCCTGCTGAGCAACTTTAGGCAATTCCTACCCTTACCCACCCCCCAGACCTGTTTGCCCATCAGCTCTGTTAGCCTTGGAAACCTTGCAGACTCGGGGTTTCTGGCTCCACAAATCACACCCACCCCATAGCTGCAGGAGGATAGTTTCCCGGGAATGGAAGGGTAGGCTCCGGAGTTCCCCAGGACCACCTAGTGCCTCACATGAGAGGAGCACCTGGCATGAGAGCAGGTCGGAGGCCAGACAACGGAGCCATCCTGAACTGGAGGCAGGCTCAGAGGGCTAGACAACAGCAAGAAAGGGAGGAGGCAGGAGCTTCAGAAGACCAGCCTGCTCCACTGTTGGTCAAGTAGCTGTGCCCCCCCCCACCCTCCCTGGGTACTCTGCATTCCCAGACTTGTCTGCAGTGAGGAAGGAAGTAGGGAGAAGATGGACAGCCCTTGTCTTTGCTAGAAGAATATTGGTCAAGAGGCTTAAAACTCAAGCCTCTTCCTCTACACACCCGTGCAGAGACCCATTCCTAACCCTTGCACCTCAGTCCTCCACACCCACCAGCGTCTGCTTCCGCCACCCAAGGAGGGAGGTCCACATTCTTGGACTCGCCCTGCTACAGTCACAAATATCCGTGGTAGCGCAGAGTCACAAATATTCCTAAGCACGGTCACCCACACACACGGCTATGTTCAGGTCCTCTCTCATACACAAACATATACACAGTCACAGACCCCAGATATCCAAAGAGCACATACACACCCCTGGGCTGTGATACCTGGAACCATCATCGTAAAGTAGAAATCTTGCAATCCTTAACTCTTAAAACACCAAACTTTTTTTTTTAACCTCAAATATGGTGATAATCACTTGTTTTGCCTTTCCTTTGGTTCTCAACTACCTAAGTTTGATGGAGAGTAATGATGCTAGGCAGATGTTCGCTGCTTGTATCTCTGGCACAATGCCTAGCACACACTAGGCGCTCAACAAATATTTGTGGAAAGAAGGAAGAAGCCAGAGAGGAAAAAGATCTCCAGGACTGGGGGGCGATTAAACTTGCTTGTGTTTGATCCTTACCAGGTAACTCCTCAGGCGGGAAAACTGTTCCTGGACACAGACTAAGCCCTGAGGCTGGCCTCACAATCTTCAGGTGATCCACAGAGGAGGAGGGCCGCAGGTGCAGGGCACGCAGATCAGAAGCCAGGGCTGCTGCTGCCTGGAGCTCATCAGAACCCAAGCGGCCTAGCAGCGCATCTGCCCTCGCATTGCTGCACCGAAGATCCACGGGTCTGCAAAAGGACACTCAGAATGGTCCTCCATCCTCCCCCTTAACTGCGGCTCCACAAAGCGTGACTGGCCAGCGCCACCGGGACGTTGGGAGCTGGAGAGAAGCCAGCCCTGCAAGCCCCGGGATCCGACTCCTCGTACAGGGATTGGATCCACTCCGGGACTCGCAATTGGTCCGCGGTGCGATGGAGGCCTGGTCCCTTCGGCTCCAGCACAGAAAGCGGCTCCTGCCGCCTGGCTCTGAGGCTAATTGAAGCGATAACCTCACCGGCTGCCCTCTGATGGGGTGGCTCTTGAGGAGGCCAAAACTGGCCCAGAAAGATGGAAACCTCTGCACAGAACCCTGAGCTTCAGACAGGAACCCACAGGGCCCGGGAGAAGAGGTGACCCTGGCGGCAGGGAGGCACCAAAGTGGGCTGCAGGGGGGTGGGGATCTCCCCACACCCAGCGGGGACCGACACACCTGCATGGGGTAGGGCATCCAGGTCCAGGAGTCCTGCCCAGCAGCACCGACACCTGCCGGAGGGGAAAGGCGGGCGCCGCGAGGGCGCTCCGCAAGCAGCGGGAATGAACGCGACAGGAAGCCCCGCTCCTGCACCCTCAGCGCCCCCCCCTCCCCGCCCCTCCACACACTCACACTATTTGGCAGCGTCTACACAGCTCACTTGAAATATGCTTTTCAAGACAGTGGTGATTTTTAGGAAAGGACCGAATGAGAGAGACGGATTCAAACGTATTGTTCCCCAGTCCTCAAAGCCCTCCGACCGCAATGCGTCTCCCTGCCTAGACAGAAATGCCCCGGCGGGGAGAGCAGTCCAAGGAGATTTTCCAACGCCGGGGAGTCGGAGCCCGACCCCCAGGCCCGGCTTCCTGCGGCGGCCCGCGCGGGACCCCTGCAGCGGCAGCCCTGCGCATCTCCGCGGCCGCGCGCCTCCCCACAGCCGGGGCGCAGGAGAAGCCGCGGAGCCGCCGACCCCCTCCAGGAGCACGGCTGCGGCGAGGAGGCGCCCAGGGGCCCGCGTAGGCCCCGCCGCCGGGAGCAAAGCGAAGGCGCAGACCGCGGGCAGCTTCCGCTCCGAGTCCGTGTGCAGCGAAAAGGCAGCAGCGCTCGGCGGAGAGCGGGGCGCGGAGCCCCGCGGGGGGCACCCAGGGCGCCGGCGCCCACCGCGCCCCGGGCCCGGCACCGGGAAGCCGCCTGGCCTCGCCGCCGTCCGAGGCGTCCGGGCCTCCCGCGCGGCTCCCGGCTCCCGGCTCCCGGCTCCCGGCTCCCGGCGCCCGGCGCCCGGCTCCCGGCTGGGAAAGGAGGCGGCGCCCGCTCCGCCCCGCGCCGCGCCCACGCGCTCGCGGAAAAATTCGCCGCGGAGACTCGAGCTGGGGACGCCTGTCCTCCCTGCAGCTCGCGGTCGGTACGCGTCCGTCCGGCCTTGCACAACAGAACCATCTTCCTGCGAAATCCCAAGTCACATTTGTTTTGCTCTCAAAACACCCTGATAGACGGAAAAGCCCAGGAGGCCGAATTATCCGGTGTGACCTGAGCCCACCTCAAGTTCTCCTTCCCCGCCTCTCCAGGAAGCTCCGGGCGCCCGCCCCGAGGGCAAGCGGGAGCTGGTCCCGTCCTGCCGGTCGGTCCTCCTGGACACCTCCCCAGTCCTCAGCCTGGACAACCTTGGGAACCCCGCATCGTAATAATCTAGGCACAAACCCAAACTCGCCTCTCTTCTCTTTGGCCGGGTGCGCGGGGTCGGAATTAAATTCATTCCGAATCCGGTCCGTAAAGACCCTATGCGAGCTGCCAGTTCCAACGGCTCGAAATCCTACGAGGCACGCTCCACACTCAAAACCCTTTCTCCCTTTCTCTTGCAGGGTCCCTCGTTTAAACAGCGTCGGCGCCTTTATTCGCCTGACCCTATGCGAAGGAAAACCCGCCTGATCGGTCATTGTCTGGTCCGCGACCGCCCCCACCCCCGCCCCAATCAGTGTCACAAAAACGCCCCTTTCAACGGATTCCAAACCCTCTTCACCCGGGCGCACCGAGCCTTCAACTTCATTAAGTGCGCGCTACGGCGGCTCTGGAGGAGGCGAAGTTTAAATAAACCCGAGCGCAGAGGGAGGAGGGGTGGGCCTGGGGAGGGTCGCTAGTTGAAGGGGAGAGAGGGAGAAGTGTTTTTGAAAAGGGGAAAAAAGTCATCAGGGGAAAAGCGCTTTGTAACCACGAAGACGCGCCCGCTGTGGCGAGAACAAATTGGATATGGAGGGGAAGTGTCCGCCCCCACCTCCACTCGGCTCCTGGGTGGTCCGGGGAGCCCCTGGAGAAAAGAAAGATGGGGAGGGATCGGCGGTGAAAAGAATTAACCACTTTAATTGGGCTGCAAGAGAGAAGTAGGGAGAGGTTCACCGATGTGCCTCGATCACCCAAATCAAACGCCCTTCAATAAAATAAAATAAAAATGCCTGCCCTTAGCCCTGGCTGAAAGGCGTGTGTCAAAAGTTTGAGAATCAAGGCTGTTCTCAGCCATAGAAAGTAAATCTGCAAGATGGGGTAAAATTCTGTCCGGAAAGACCCCTCCCCCTCCTTGTGGCCTCGGGCCTCCCGGCGCCGGATGAAAAGGAATGAAATTGAACGAAATTGAACGAAATGAAGTGAAATTGACCAGTGAAATTCGCCAATTTTCTTCCCTTTAAACTGCCCGCTCTCAACAGCACTCTCTGAACCCCAGGCCGATTTCTTAGCGTTTTTTTTTTTTTTTTCTCACCTCAAGAGATGAAGGTGTGCCCTGGATATTTTCTTATTGTCACCGATTGTTGGGGCCTCTTGGGAGGGGGGGCAGGTAGAGGCTCAGCTGTCTCCACCCAGAAAGGAAGGGAACCCACAGAAGCTGCTCCAGATGGGATGGCCTGTGTCTCCTCCCAGCGAGCTGGTCTCCTAAGTAAGCCGCCTTACACGGAACACCCACCCTTTGCACCCACAGGGTGGGAAAGAGCCGCTTAGGGGGTCTCTCTGGTCTGGGGGAGTGGGCGGGTAAAAACAAACACAAGGCTCTACCAACAAATCCGCAATCCCCTCATCCTTCTTGCTCTTCCCTACCGCCGGGTCCTATTCCCAGGTGGGTCCTTACCAGTTCCTAATTTACAGGTTCTGGGCGCACACAACCTAAAGGAGTCTCCAATTCTAGACACGCTCCCATTTCCCCTGCCTTCAGTAGTGCGGCTCTCACAGCAATTCTTTTTCTGGTACTTTCCAAGGCCAGTTGGGCATCTGTGGCTTCTTTCTGGCCCCCAGTCCTCAGCCATAATCTGAGCCAGATCTGGCCTTTCTTGACCCATGGGGAAACCGGGATCTGAGGCATGGGTCTGGGATCTCGAGCTTCTTAGAAGCCCCTGGAAGGGTGCATCTCATTCTCCCCTAATCCTCTCGTTTCTGCCTCTTCCTGATATGGACCCTCTGATAGACATATAGATACAAGCAACACGCTCCGATGAATTTACACACATTTACTTTCATAAAAACACACTGAGGGGACTGGATCTCCTGCTTCTCCTGGAAGTAGCGACTGAGGCAGTAGGTCGCGTGTCTGTCCGCCATCAGATAGGCATTCTGGCTGACTAAATTTTCTAAAGAGGAAAGGCCAACTGATAAATCTTTTACTTGAAGCTCCAACCTAGCATCTGGGAGTGACATATTCATGGTAAATGAGATCATGTAAGCTACAAAATGCTTTATTGAGGGCAAACACACACGGTCATGTTCAAACCTCCTCAAATGAAAAGAAATGAAATCCAGCTCGGCAACGGAAGTCCACCAAGCTGCCTGCCAGAGCCATCATCCCAGTATCAGCAGGCATTTCCCGTTCTGCCACTGACTGTAACCTTACTTCTGGTGGCTTGTTTGAGAAGATCATGGGAAGGTGGCCCACTGCATTCGACCTCCCCACCCTCCCACAGTCCCTCAAGGAGAGGGAGGAGAGGGCACCCCACCTCCGCAGAGGGGCTGCACTGACCGTCTGCACTTCCGACCTTGTCTCTCCCGTGTTGGGGAAACAGAGGAGAGACCTGGGAGTTCCAACCACAGTTCCTCAGCCCTGGTGCCTTCTCCCTCCGCTGATCCTGATCCTGACCCTCCTCCCTTAGGGGCACTCTGTCCTCTACCTCCCTCCTCCTTTCCAGCAGTTGTTAATGCCTGGGAACCTGGCTAAGGAGGCCTGTGGAGTTTCTCCCTGCCTGACCCTCTCAAGTTCTCCGGAGCTGGTTCCCTGACCCTGTCTTCCTCTTTCCTCAGCATGTGTCTATTTTCCGTGATGGCTGAACTGCCTGGCTCTGCACCTCCACACTTCTCCTTCTCTCCTATGTCCTCAGTTGAACGTACAGAGAAAAAGAGCTAAGTAACCATCTTTGTTCCACCCAAAGCATCCCCTCTTGCCCCACATGCTTTCGAGTCTGGCCAGCTGAAATCCCTGGCACGGGCAGCAAGCCCAGACACACTCCATGAGCTTATGGATGGCTCCAGCCATGACTCCCGATGGTTTTGCACCCTGGCAGTAGGTTCCGGCTGTGAGCGTGGCTCAAAGGTTGGGAAGGTTTGCCTTAACAGAGAAGGACTGCACTGCCTCTCTCCTTTGGCTCGTAGTATGCTTCTGACCCTCTCAGGCTGGAGGAGAGAGGGGTTTCACAGTCCCCCGCCACCCCCGTTCAAGCTGTTCGTTATGCCCTGTCCACAGCAGCAGGAGGGAGGAGGATCCAAAAAAAAAGGCTCTACGGTGGCTAATGAGAGATCTCTCTCCTCTTAAGAACCCAGAACAAAAAGTGACAATCACAGACATGGACACATTCGTGAACACACAAAGAAATAAAAATACAGATATCCCAAAATACAACTTACCGCCCCAGCCCAAAGAAGGACAAAAAGAATACGTGACGACCCTCAGAAACACAAATAGGAACCACAAGCTCCATGAAAACCTCTGCACACAGAGGCATACAGAATATGCATCCAGAGACACATTCACTCAAACTGTACTTAACAGGTAGAGTGCCCATGAGCCCTGGGCACCCAGGTAAGCCTAGGCCACGCTAAAGTCCAAACTAGAAGATCTGAATCCCCAGGTGCATTTGAAACAAAACCTCTCCGTAGAACCCCAGGCAGACATTTAGGACCAGAGCGAAAATGAAAGTGCTACGGGGTCACAGGCTTCCCAGAGTCCTGGCCCCATGAAGAGCCAAAGGCCCAGGCCACAATATCCCACATATCCAGAAAGCCCAGGCCCTCCTTTACCTGTCCGGGCTGCCCAGGGCCCTTCCCCACTCCCGCTCTACCGGGGAGTCGGGTGTCTGGGAGAGCCCCGACGGGGAAAGGGGAGTGCAGGCAAGCAGACAGAGCTGGTGACTGCCGGAGTTCACATACATTTATTCAACTGACACCGATGGGAATGGGGAGGGGGAGCCAGATTTTTCTTTTCTTCCACACAAACCATCAGACGATTTCACAGAGTCTCCTCGAAGTGAAGTCTAAATCAATGCACACACAGTGGACAGAGAACGCACACAGCGGCCCGCTGTACAGATATTTACACGTAATTACAGGACCCCCTGCCACAGGATGTGCCCTCGCCCACCCCACCCCCACCTCTCCAGTCCTTGACCCGGACCCTCCTCTCCCCACCCCAACCTCATTGCTTTTAGCTACAATAAATATCCCAGGGCCTGGGACAGAGCAGAGCGCGGAGAGGGCCGCTGGCCCTGGATGGCTGGACCCAGCCGGCCATGGGAAAGGGGGAAAGTTCCTTCAAAAGCACCCCAATACAAAAGAGGGAGGATGTTCCTCAGTGTAGTGGGATCCGGGGTTTCCGCAGGGATTGTGGAGACCCCCTCACTTAACCTCTCCCTTCGACTTCGCCTGTGTAGACACTGCTTTGGGCTTCAGCGAAAACGAACTTCCTTGAAGGGCGGCAAGAAAAAAACAAATGGGAATTTTCTTTTAAGCACAAGGCGGATAATAGGTATCTTTAAATTATCCTGTTGAACAAGCGGAGCCTCGAGGCTGAGGAAGGAGCGAGGGAGAGGCAGGAGGAGAGAGCGGTCGGCGCAGTCGGGGTTTCTGGCGGAATCCGCGGGCCGGGGCCTCTCCGGGCGGGCGTCCTCCGGCCCCCGAGGGGCAGGGGCGCAGAGGCTGGGCGGGCGGGAGGGCGCCCCCCGCCCCGCGTGCTGCTCAGGTCCGAGCGGGAGCGGGCCGGCGGCTGCCTCGCGTAGGCCCGGGCCTCTCCCTGCGCCACGGAGCCCGCGGCGGCCCAAGCAAGCTCCGGAGCCCGAAGTGCCAAGTCACCGCGCGGGCCCAAGGTCTGGAGACTCCTCATAAATAGACTCCCTGAGTTCCGCTGGGGCCGCCGGGCGCCCGGGGAGGCGGAGGCGGAGGCGGAGGCGGGCGCGCGGGCCTCGCCGGGCCTGGGCTCGACGCGGTCAGAAGTGGCAGCCGCTGAGGCCGGCGACTTTGCTGGCGAACGGGGGCCCCGAGGACAGGAGCGCGTCCCCGGGGTGCGAGAGGCGGAGGTGGCCGGCCACCGGGGCCAGGGCCGGGGCAGTCAGCATGGCCAGGACCTGCGCTTGCCCCCCGGGGCCCGCCGGCGCCGCGAAAGGCGACCCCGGGGAGCCCTCGCCCCCGCCCGGGGGGGCCGCGCCGCCGCCGCCGCCGCCGCCGCCGCCGCCGCCGCCGCCGTGGCCCATGATGTGGTCTATGGAGAAGGAGGGCCTCTGGCCGGCCCCCGCGCCCCCGCCGCCCGCCCCGCCGCCCGCGTCCGTCTTGAGGCCCTGGCGCAGGAGGGCGGCGGGCAGGCCGGCGGCGGTGCCGGCCGCGGGGGGGCTCAGCGACGCGGGGTAGAAGGCCTTGGCGCAGCCCAGCTCGGCGCCCAGGAAGGCGGGCAGGCCCGCGGGCCCGGGGCCGGACGCTGCGCCCGGGGCGGGGGCGGGGGCGGGGGCGGGGGCGGGGGCCGGGCCGGACGCCGCGCCCGCGAACACCGAGGCCGTCGGGGGTCCGGGCGGAGGGGCGGCGGCGCGGCCCGGGGGCACGGACAGCTGGCAGGGCGCGGCGGCGGCGGCGGCGGCGGCGGCGAAAGCGAAGGCGTGCGCGTGCGGGTGCGGGTGCGGGTGCGCGTGCGGGTGCGGGTGCGGGTGCGCGTGCGGGGCCGGGCCGGGCGGAGGCGCGCCGTAGGCCGGGAGCGCCAAGCCGTAGCCGTAGCCGTAGGCGCCGTAGGCGGCGAAGCCCGGCAGGAAGGCGCCCGCGTCCCCCGCCGCCGCGGCCCCGCCGCGCAGCAGCAGCTCCGGGTGCGGGTGCGGGTGCGGGTGCGGGTGCGGCGGCGGCAGCGGCTGCCGCTTGAAGCGCTTGCGGCGCCGCAGGAAGCTGCCGTTGTCGAACATGTCGGCCGACTCGGGGTCCAGCGTCCAGTAGTTGCCCTTGCCCGGGTTGCCCGGCTCGCGGGGGATCTTGACGAAGCAGTCGTTGAGCGAGAGGTTGTGGCGGATGCTGTTCTGCCAGGCGGGGAACTTCTCCCGGTAGTAGGGGAAGCGGCCGCTGATGAACTCGCAGATCTCGCTCAGCGTCAGCCGCTTCTTGGGGCTCTGCAGGATGGCCATGGTGATGAGCGCGATGTACGAGTAGGGCGGCTTCACCAGCGGGCTCCGCGCCGCCGCGCCCCCCGACGGCGGCCCCGGCCCCGGCCCCGGCCCCGCCGCGCCCCGGGCCGCCGCCGCCGCCGCCGCCGCCGCCGCCGCTGCCGCGCCTGGCCCGGGGCTTCCCGCCGCGGCCGCCGCCCCCCGGGGCGCTAGAGCGCGGGGCTCGCCGTCCGAGCAGCCGCCGGACTCCTCCTCGTCCTCGGCGGCGTCCGCCTCGGCCTCCTCGGGAGGCGGCTCGGGGCCGAGCGGGAGCACGTCCCGGGGGGCGCGGGGCCCGGAGCGGGCAGGGAGCTCCCCCCCGCCGCCGCCGCCGCCGCCGCCGCCGCCCACCACGTCTATGTCTGCGTCGGCCTCGGACAGCGCGGCCGGGGAGCTCTCGGAGGACATGATCTCGCAGCAGCAGCTGCCCAGGGTCATGGTGCCGCCGCCGCCGCCGCCGCCGCTCTCCGGCTCCGCTCCGGCCGCGGCTCGGGCTCCGCCGCGCTGCCTCTGGGGCGAGTGTGTTTTGCGCGCGGGCGGGGAGGGGGCGGGGGACTGAGGCGGGCAGGGAGGGGTGTCCCCCGGCTCCGCAGCGCCCCCTCGCGGCCCAGCTCGCCGCTCTCGCCTCTCGGGGAGCAGCCCAGCGGCCGCCCCTCCGCCGCCCCGGGAGCCCGAGCGGGGCGCCTGCAGCGGGGGCGCGGGCGGGAGGACGTGAGGCTTCCCCCGGACCCGGCCGCTCCCGGCCCCCAGCGCCCCCGGGACGGGGGCAGGGGAGCCAGTCCCTCCCCGCCTCGCCGCTGCCTAAGGCGGAAGAGCGCGAAGCCGGGGCGGAGCTCCCGAGCGGGGCGGGGCGGGGCGGGAGGGGGCGGGCGGACGGCCTCGGCGGAGGGGCCCGGCGGGAACACTCGGCCGCCGCGGCGGGAGCTGGCCCGGGTGGCCGGAGGCGGGTCCTCGCCTTCCCGCAGGTCCCGCCGACGCTCCGCGCCCGGGAGCCGCCGCCCGGAGCCCGTGCGCTCAGCCCGGGTGTTCGGGTCCGCGCGGGCCGGAGAAGCGGCCCCCGCCCCGCCCTCGCCCTCCGCCTCCCGCCCTCCGCCTCCCGCCTCCCGCCTCCCGCCTCCCGCCTCCCGCCTCCCGCCTCCGGCCTCCCGCCTCCCGCGGCGGCGCCGGGGCCCCGAGGCCGAAGCGCGGTCGGAGCGCGCGCGGGAGCCGAGACGCCGGGACCTGCGCCGCCGGAGCGGGCCCGCCGGATCCCCAGCGGCTTCCGGCCCCGGGGAGACGCGCCGGAGTGATCGCGACCGGCAAGCCCGACGCCCTCCGCCCGGCCTCGGAGAGGTGAGCGACCCCGCTGCGCCGCTCCTTCCCGACGCCCCGGCCCCGCGCGGGGAGACCCGGGGCCGCCGCCCTCTCCCCGAAGCTTCCGTGCGGCGTTTCCGCCGCATTCGGGGCGCGCGGCCGCCTCCCGCGCTCCGACGGGGCCTGCCCTCCGCCCTTGCCGGCCGGGTGGCCGTTTGTCCTGGGCTCCGTGCCTCTGGGCCTCCGGCCTTCGGTCAGTCTCTGCCTCCGGTTCCTCTGGAAACCCTGCGTTGGTCCGGGCGTCTCTTCGTGGGTGCAGAATCCCTCGCTGCATCCCTCCCCCTAGTCGCCCCCTTTCTGGCGGACTTGTGGGCTCAGCAGACCCGCAGCAGGACCCTACAGACCCCTTCCCCAGTGACCCCGACCTCAGCCCCAGGCCAGCGTTGCCTCTGCTCTCGGGAGCCTGTGCACACGAGGTTGCCCCGGTGCCCTTCTTCTTACCAGCCCGTTGGATCCCCCCCCCGCCGCCCCCGGCCAGGAACCCAGCAACCAGTAGCTCCAGCTTAGACGGGGCCCGCCCCAACCCCGAGGGGCGACCGGGGTGAGGGCACCGGTCTTGGGCCTTGGGCGAGAACGGAGCCGATGGATGGGCGGCTGCCCCGCCAGCGCCGCGCAGTGGTCAGAGCTCGGCGCGCGAGGCCTGAGCCCCCAGCTGCCCTCAGCTTTGCCCGGGCGGTATGACAGTCAGCAAGCTGCTTCCCTACCTAGCCTCAGTTTCCTGCTTTGCCTAGTAGTTAAGATCAGGGACCCTGAAAAATTAGGCTTCGGGGATTCTGGTCCTGGCCCTATTTCGAGGTCTGTCGTCTTGGATAAATTTCTTAAACTCTGTAATTGTTTCTTCCTCTATGAAAATGAGATTTAAAAACAACCCACCTCATGACTAATACGTAATGTAGCTCCGTCACTCCAGGCTACCTAGAAAGAGGGTTTGGAGAGCACTTTGCAGACTCCTGGGGAGAGAGAAAGTGGGTGTGGGTGGTGTAGTCTCCCACCTGGATCTCAAGCCTGGGTCAAGCCCTCCACTAGGTTACCCCTACTGGGCTATCGAACCCCCTCTGGTCACTGTGCTGGGTCAGATCCCCTGTGGATAGTGCTGGGAGCAGGGTGGGAGGGCATGCACAGCTCCTGCAAGCTGTAATTCAGCAGGGTTAATGTCAGGATGGATACGTTATCTCTTTCATCTAGCAATTTCCAATCTATGGAATAATTTAGTGTAAATCTAACTTTCCCATTCCACTGGTGGGGCAAGAGGCCCAGAGTGGGGAAGGGACTCACCTAGACTCCTACCAGGTAGAGCAGGGCCAGGTGCTTATCTCTTAACCTTCATGAAAGAGGTCTCCATCCTCTCAAGCCATCTTGGCTAAGAGCAGAGGGGAGTGGAGGCAGGTCTGGCTGCGCCTATCCTGGGAGAGAAAGTCCTCTGTTCCCCCTACATACGCTCCTCAGACCAAGGGAATCCACCTGGTATGCAGAGTGCATAAACAGACTGTCCTCCGGAAGAAGAGAGGTCCAGTTCTCAAACCATGGACTGGAATTGGGCAGGGGTAGTGGCCCTGAGGGGGTTAGAATTTTCCAGGTGATGAGGCCCTCCAGAAAAAAAAAGTAGGGGGGTGGGCTTTGGAAAGAAGTTTTTTTGCATGAGTTCAATAAATTCACATACCTAGGGTTGCTAGATTTAGCAGATTTATTTTATCTGGCAACCCTACACTTACCCCAGCTTGTGTGTTACTTCATGGAGATCTTTCTCACACTCACAGATCCCCCATACTGTCTACCACACGTCAGCTCCAGCCTGGCTCTTCTCTGCTAGTAGCTGAGAAGATGGAGGGGAAAATCAACATTGGTCTCATCTTGCTGCAAATGAGTGTCTTCATTTGTAAAATGACAGGCATGAACCAGTAACTTCCTTCCTTGGAAGCACTCTCAGGTTCCCCAGGCACCTGCCCAGCTCCGGGGTAAGACTGGCTGCAGCTGCCGGCTGTGCCTCTGCCTGGCTCTGCTGCACGCTCCCTGGCAAGGGGACACAGGTTGGGGAAAAGGGACACAGGCCCCTAGCCCTTGTTCTGCAATGTGGGGGTAGAACATGATCCCAAGGAACCACCAGACCCCTCAAACATACATGCACTTTTACAGGGGTGCAAACAGGCTCTGGAGATCATGTGACCTGGCCAGGCTTTTGAAGCCCCTCACCCTACTCCCAGGGTTGGGCTGGACCCAGGTGTCAAAACTCTCAGGCCAGAACTCCTTTACTGATCCAAATAACTCTGCTTAGCCCCTGACCAAGCTCCACTCTTGCCTGGGGAGAAGTGTTTCTGGGAACCTCTCATCCCTCCCAAGGTTTTAATGTAATCTAGAAGGGCCAAGTTGTCTTGACCAAAGCCAGGAGGAGGTGAACTGAGTGCTGGGAGAAGGTTGATCAGGACGTTTGCAAGGCATTTCGTTTTCTGCCCTGGCACCATCCTTTCCCACCTGTGGGCTCAGCCTCTTCCAAGCCTCCCGGGCACATTTGCTATCTGGGTGACTGTCACTTCCCTCCAGGGAAATCCTGTGCTTCAGCCCCCACTCGGGCAGCCTCCCAGGAAGCAGGAGACAACAGGCTCTGTGGGTCTTGGTTACAGTGTCACCTGGAGAATGTGGCTTCCTCCTTCCTCTGCCTTCCTATTTGGTCACCTCCCTGAAGCAGCCAAGAAACAACTGGAAGGCGGCTTTGCCGGGCGCCTTTGGGAGGGGATCCGCCCCCAAATGCTCGGACAGCAGGGAGTTGCGTGTGTACTGCGACGTGTTGCGGGCCATCAGCGGTGCCCCTGTCTTTGTGGCTCCTGCCTTGCCCTCTCGCGGTCGCTGTAGACGTGCTGTTCTCCACAAGGAGAAAGGGGAGAGCTACCGGGGGGGGGGGGGGGGGGTTGGAGAATGTAATGACATCAGTCGCGAAAGTGGCGAAGCGCGGCGCGGAGCTCCAAGAGGCGGCGACGCGGGCGGTCCGGAGCCGGGCAGGGGGCACCGCGCGCTCCAGCGCTGCTCTGATTTCATTCCCACACCGTGGCCAGCCTCAGCGACGGCGGCGAGGCCCGCGCGGCCGCCCCGTCCCTCCGTCCCTCCGTCCCTCCGTCCCTCCGTCCCTCCGTCCCTCCGTCCGCCTGCCGCTCCGGGCACGACAGTTGCTGGGCCGAAGCCGGGACGTCTCCAGATCCTTTTCGCACCCAGCTCTCCGCCCGTTGCGGACCGATCCCTGGGCCCGGGGGGAGGGGGCGGAGACCCCGGGTCGGGAGCCCTGCGGCGGCGGTGCTCCCCCGCGCACGCCCAGGAGCGGGGCCCCAGTCAGTGTGGACGCGCGGATCCGCCGCGCGCAGAGACCGGGAGCTGCCCCGGCGCCTTCGCCCCGCCTGCCCCCAGCGCCTCTGAGCTGTTCCCCACACCGCCACGCCCTGGACTTCTCCCCTTCCCCACGCCTGGCCACAGTCGCCCCCCAGCTGCCCTATCCTGGGACCGCGTGGTGGGGGGTTCGCTTGAGCCCGGGATGGCCCCGGCCCGCGCCCCGGTGAGCCCGGGCGAGCTGCGGAGCCGTCGGCTCTGGTTCGCGGGGAGAGGGTTGCGGGCCCAGGCGAGGGTGAGGACGGTGCGGCTCCGCAGCCACCACCACCCCGGGGCCTGGCCTCGCCGCGACCCAGGGGCGACAGGCTCCCCTCGCCGGGAGAGGCGCAGCTTGGGCGCAGGGGAGAGGGCGCCCTTTCCAAGTGTGCCGCCAGCCTCGGGGCTGCGAGCCCTCCCAGAGTCGAAGTGCGTCCTGGGCTTTTCGTCCGAGGGTCGGTCCCTGCGGAGGCGGAGGCGGAGGCGGTGGCGCCGTGTGTCCGACCCGCGCCGGTCCCGAGTGCGGGGACCGCCCTGGACGCCTCGCCATCCGGACCCGCCGCTCCGCCCAGAGGAGGCCCGCCGCGTGCCGCCGACGGCTGGAGGCTGTGCGAGGGCGCGGGGCCGCGTGCGCGTGGGTTGGGGACTGGGGCGGGGAGCGCAGAGGGCGCGGCGCGGGGAGGGCCCCGGGCGGTAGCGCGGCCCTGTGCGCTCCAGCTGCGCTCGGCGCCGGAGAGCGGGACCTCGGCCCCCGCCGCCCCTCCGCCGCCCCGGAGTGGGGCCGACAGGGGGAGGGAGGCGGCGCAGCCGTCCGAACCCGGTAACCGACGCACACATGCACGCCGTGGCATTTAGCCTTTCGGAGCCCCAGGCGGGGGAGCTGGGGAGACCGTAGGGCCCTGCGTGGTGAGGGAAGCAGTGCCGCGTGCCTGACCCCCGCCGGAGCCCTGCGGAGCCGCGCAGAAGCCGAGCGAGGGGACCAGAGGGCAGCCCGGCCCTGCCCGGGAGACGCTGGTGACGGATTCCTGGAGAGCAGCGACCTCTGGAGGAGCGGCGCGGCCACGCAGCGAGCCAGGAGCGGGACGACCCGGGCTAGGACCACAGGGCCTTCTCCACCCGCCCCTTGGCAAAGTCGCCCGGCGCCCCAGAACCTCCGGACTCCTCTTGGCGCATGCTTGCTTCCTTTCCCAACCCGCACTCTTGCTTCAAATCCTGCCTCCTCCAGAAATAAGGCTTCTCGAGAGCCCAGGCATCTTGCCCTCTTCCTGCTCTGAGCTCCTCAAACTGAAAGCCTGAACCTTGGACAACAGCACCAGCGCCCCACGCTGCACAGCCGACCTGCTTCCTGCCTCCCCTTCTCCAGGAGACTGTTAATCCATACACTCCACCCACCCTTTGCATTGCATACTGCGTGTGCTGTTTTTCTTTTCCCTGCAGTAAGTAAGAGACTGAAGTCATTTATCCCCAAATTGGACTGTAGGTTTTCAAAGTCTGTTTCCCAGAGGAGGAAGCCCAGAGGAAGGGCTGACTTGCCCAAGGTCACACAAGCAGAGTGATCGCAGAGGCAGAACTAGATCTCTAACTTCTCATTTCCCAAGCCCAGAGCCCTCTCCATTTCACGTGGATGTGGAGAAGAGCTCCTTTTGAGTGGCGAGGCCTGGTTGGTGGAGTTTAGAGGTAGGAGAGGGGACATACAGGGGAGGATTGGGGTAGGGGTTCGCTGTTACAGGGTGTGGCAGGAAGGAAAGAAGAGAGGGCAAAGCTGCCCCAAAAAGTCAGACTCTTCCTTTCCTCAACCCCAGCCCAGATCTAGCGACTGTGAAGGACTCCAAATTTCAGGGGCTGGCTACATGCCTTACATCAGGAGGTGCGTGGGCTGGAGGCTGGACACAACCTCAATTCAGGCAAATACCGCCGTCCCCTTTGCCCTGGGACAGGGGCTAAGAGACCCCTGCTAATACACACCCAGGGGGTGCTGCTGAGGCCTCAGAGCAGCAGGAGGACCCCCCCACCAGCTGCTTTGCTTTCAGGGAATCCTATGATTGTCTACACAGGTTACCGGGCAGCCTGGCCCCTGCCTTCTGGCCCAGCCTCACCTCCAGCCACTGCACTCAACTCACAACCTTTTTCCCTTTCTCACCTCTGTACCGTTGCCCATGCTCACTCTGGGCCTGGCTCAGCCCTCCTAATCCTCTGCCCACTTCAAATGTCAAGCTTTATGACATGCCTCCCCCACAACACCTCTCATTGGCCCGCCTGTGAGGGGCTCCTGCCTATGTGCCCCCCCAAACACAACTCCCTCCATTGTCATCATTTATCTTCTAGGCTATCACCTGTGTAGACTGTGAACTCCTTGACAGCATTCATTATTTATCCTCATTTGGCCTCCTCTCCAGAGTACCTACCTCATGGAGTTCTCATGAGGATTAAATGAGATAATGCATATAAAGCACTCAGCCCAGGGCCTGAAACTGAGAGACGGCTCATTAAAGGTTTCTCATCATTATCAGACATTCTGCCTCCTGCCAGCAGCAAAACCCAACACAGAGTTAGGTATTCAGTGAGTGACAGACATGTGGAGATAGGAATGAATGAACGATGTGACATATTTCTCCCTCTTGTCGGGACTCCCCAGACAGCTTACATCAGCGGAAATACGTGTCCTTTGGGAACAGACACTATTTCTCCCCCATTGGTCCCCATCCCTGAAGGGAGAGAGAAGAACATGTCCCCCTATGAGAGAGAGTCTTCCCA
This sequence comes from Canis lupus familiaris, assembly GCF_011100685.1. Taxonomy (NCBI): domain Eukaryota; kingdom Metazoa; phylum Chordata; class Mammalia; order Carnivora; family Canidae; genus Canis; species Canis lupus. The sequence goes on from NC_049236.1 coordinate 13,367,199, forward strand.
TGGTCCCTGACCCCAGCATTCACTGGATTTCTCCCTTGTGTTCTCTGCCTCAGTTTCCTTCTCTTAAAAAGGTTGTGACCAATCAAACCAGCCAAATCCCAGCAAAATCTTCCAGGGACTCCCCATTGCTTATAAGACAAAATTCACTCTCCTTAGCATGATGAATGGAACATGTTTACGGTTTTGGGGTATCCCATCTCTCTGGTGGGTAAGACTTCTCTCGCCTAGTCCACAGGCTCCTGATGGGACTGTCCAATCTCTGTGTCCCTCACACTTACTTCCAAGAGTAGACACCCAGCATGGCACCCCAGCATGCTCAACTATAGCATTGCAAATCCAAGGCCCAGTGATTGGTGTAGGCAAGTGACCTAAGCCAAGCCGGTCACTCCTTCTACAAGATTTGATATATGGACTCTGGGACTTCAGGAGAGGTGCGAGGTGCTTCTCCTGGATCAGAAGATCACATGGAGAATGCTGTTTGACATTGAAACCCATGCATGGAGGGAAACAGCCAAGAGAGAGAGCAGGCGCTTAACAACCGTGCTGCATCCCCTGGCTCTGCCTGAACCTAGAACCCTTAGACTTTCCAGATATTCTAAAGATATCCTCCCCTTTCTTAAGCTAGATGTAATGAAGTTCTGCTAGTTTGAGTTGACTTTCATAAACAGCAAGGACCTGGGTCCCTAAAACCTTTGAGGTGCCATACCACCCTGAACTGCCTGCACAGACTTATTTCAGTATTGGTTAAGCCACTGCTCTGGAATTTTCTTTGGCGGGGGTGGGGGTGATGGTGGGGGTCGGGGTGGAGTAGTCTGTTACTCACAACTGAACTGAACCCGAATTAATACAGGAGGGGATGGAAAGATGTCCTGTAGACACAAAGGACCAGTCTAGGGTCATTGGCCTGAAGAATAAAGAGCTCAGGGTTGACAGAGACCCCATCTTCAAATCTCCACAGGGCTGATCTGGAGCACAGAGACCAAGGCAAAAGCCTGAAGGTTGTCAGGACACAACATCTGTAACTCAATGGAAGGAAAGCCTTCCAATAGAGCTGTCCCTCAGAGATGTGATAAGCTACACTGATGGTAGTGAGCTCCCCATCACTGGAAATGTGTGAGCTGAGGCTGGGTAATCACTGGATAGGAATCTCAGAGACATCTAGGTTAAGGCAGATGGACTATAGGACTTAGAGGTGGGTTCAGATTATGCCCCCACCCCGTATTAGTCTCAAACAAATTACCTTTCTAAGCCTCAGTTTCCTTGTTTGTGATCCAGATAGTCGGGTTGGAGACAGACACCAAGGAAATTTCCTAGCCTGGCACCTCACAGAGACTCCTGATGTCTAGTACTCTAGGTGGAGCCAACTATGGGTCAGGATGACTCAGTGGGGATCTTTGCTGGCCTCTCCAACCTTGACATTTAAAAAAAATATTTTATTTATTTATCTATTTGAGACAGAAAGAGTACAGAAGAGAGAAAAGCAGACTCCCTGCTGAGTAGGGAATCTGACACAGGGCTGGATCCCAGGATCCTGAGACCATGACCTGAGCTGAAGGCAGACACTCAACCAATGGAGCCACCCAGGTGCCCCAACCTTGACACTTTTGAAGATGCCTGCTCCAGCTTGCCAGCAGAATGCACCTCCCCCTGGTTTGTTCTTACCACTGGAGAGGAGCAGTGGAGCCTGAGATCTCCTCCCATCCCTACTCTGCCCCTCCCAGGTCCTCCACTTCCTTAATCTGATTTGTAAGAAGTGCATCCCCTATTTTGAACAGTCTGGCTCAAGAATCAGGGCTCTTAACTACTGTGCCCTACCTACAATTCCAAATGTGAGTGCCATTCACACCAATAATAATCATGTTTCTGCATGGCCCTGACCTGCCCAGGCTCCTGCTCATCCTGGTCTCAGTCAGCCAGAGTGGTGCCATCTGCTACATGACCTGACACCACAGTTCTGGGCCAACCCAGACATCCCAGGCTACTTGAGGGCCTTGTTTTACAAAGTGGATTTGGCTCTGCTTTAGTCACAGGAGTGCATCTCATGGGGGGATGGGGCCGGGGGTGGCCTGTTGCTGAATCTTCCTTCATCCATTTCCTCCCACAAAGCTGGGGCCACTCCCAATGACATGGGAGATCCACACCAGAGAGTAGCAGATCTTATGACCCTATGATCAGAAGGAAGTCACAATTGGGGATGAGGGATGGCAGAGAAGGGGAGACGGCAGCTTTTGACAGGAAGTCTCAACAGTGGAGGTCTATCTAAAGAGCAAGCTTCCTGTACCTGCCACTGATGCCCAGAGTTTGGGAACTAGACAGGAGAAGGAGCCATCACTCTGGACAGACTGATCACCAGGGCACAGACCCCATGCAGGGTGGAGGTGGCAAGTGCCCAGGCTTCCCAGATCCAGAAGCCAAACCATCTGGTGAAAGGCCCTCAGGAGAGGTTCTGATGGGAAGGTCACGGGGGAGAGGGCAGTGAGGTTTGAGAAAGTAGAATTCTGTTCACAGTCACCAAGGGTCCCTTTGAGAAATAAAACTAGACAGCTGCCAAAAGAGCCAGTGTGGCCACAGGGAACTTGGTGTCCTGACAAGGATTGTGCAGAAATGCACTTCCAGAACTTCTCCTGTAGATACACCTGCACACGTGGAACATGTGCGAGCTTTCATTGCAGCTGCTTTTGGAATGCTGAAAGGTTGGAAACGGTGTAAATGTCCAGTGACAGGGGGTTGATTAAGCAAATAATGGCACATGTACACGAGGAAATAGTATGCTGTGTAAAATAGAATAAAGAAGTTCTCTATATATTGATCTGGAAAGAGCCCGAGACGTGAAAAAATTCAAGATACCTAACAGTGTACACTTTATGCTTCCAATTGTGTTTTTTTAAAAGGAGAAAATAATGTATATTTGTTTTGGTTTGCATGTGCAACAAAAATATCTAGGAAGATGAATAAAAAACATCTGTTAGAGAAATAGGAACAAAAATAGAAGAGAGATCTTCCACTGATACTTTTTGATCATTTTAAAGCTGAGTAAATTTATAGCCTATTCAACAGTTGAATAAATAGGTTTTTTAATAAAGAATTTATTTATTAATGAGAGAGAGAGAGACAGGTAGAGGGAGAAGCAGGCTCCCGGGAGCCCGATGTGGGACTCGATCCCAGACCCTAGGATCATGCCCTGAGCCAAAGGCAGACGCTTAACCACTGGGCCACCTAGGCGTCCCTGAATAAATAGTTTAAAGCAAACAGTGGAATCATCTGGATGAATAAGGCTGTGTAGGTTGAACATATGAGTAATAAAAACTGTAACTATGTGCTCAACACTTTCTGTGGGCTCCAACCTGAAAATATGGCTGGTGGCTATACATACAAGGGAGGGACATACAAGCCCCATCCAGCCCATGCCTGTGGCTGGCCTGTCGCCCATCAGGTGGGGAAGGAGGCGAGCCTGCCAGCTAGGACCTCAGCCTTTCTACCTTACCCTTTTGCTCTTCTCTTCCCGTCCCTGTCTCTGCCTCCTGTCTTGGTCCCACCTACATTGCTTTGAAGGTAGCCCGACTTTGCCAGGCTGGACAGGGAGTGGGACGCAGGAAATGGAGATTCATAGAAACTGGAATAACAGGCCTTCTCCTTTCTTTTTTTTTTTTTTTTTTTTTCTCCTTTCCTTCAAAACCTCAAACCAGGGATCCCTGGGTGGCTCATCAGTTGAGTGTCTGCCTTCGGCTCAGGGTGTAATCCCGGGGTCCCAGGATGGAGTCCCACATCAGGCTTCCTGCAGGGAGCCTGCTTCTCCCTCTGCCTGTGTCTCTGCCTCTCTCTCTCTGTCTCATGAACAAATAAATAAAATCTTTAAAACAAAACAAAACGCCAAGCCAGCTCATCTCCTCCAGGAAGCCTTCCTTGTGAATCCCACCAAGCCCAGGCCCTGCCCCAGTCAGGGAGCCAGTCTGGTGCTACAGGTGGGACCTGCCTATCCCTTGAGCAGGGTGCAAGCCTCTGGTCTCTCATTCTCCTCCACCCCTGGAACCTCAAGCCCCGCCAAACCCCAGGGTGTCCAGCCCTAGCGAGGCTGCCCAATAAGGGACACAGGGTAGAAGAGCCTCACCCACCATCACAATGGCTTTAGCAGTTACAAAAGCCATATCACCCTGGCAGAGGGGGCAAGGCACATCTTCCCTCTTTCAGAAGAGACTGAGGCTGAGCTCAGAGCAGAGGCTTGAATTGGTGACCTGTGAGCCCCCTCATCCTGTTAGCACTCTGCATACTACATTGCCATCCACCTGTATATGACTTCTCCGAGCAGGACCGTGTTGGATTCATTGGAGTCCTCAGCTGGGGAGGAATACACAATCCCAGAGCTTGGCAAGTGGTGGGAAATGCTAAGAAAGAAAAAGGAAAGGGTTGCCTGAGTGCTTGACCAGACCTCGGATTTCCAGACCTCAGCCCAGCAGGTTTTCTCTATTTCCCTCTCACAGAATAGACCAATTCTTGGCAGCTGGGACTGCCTACCCCATTCCAAGCCTCCCTACAATGGGGCAGCTGCCAAGGGCTGCCAAGAAGGATGGGGGACCACAGGACATTGGGAGCACTTGACAGGCGAGGTAGTGAGGGCCAGTTTTCCTCTCCCACACCAAGCAGCTGGGTTCCTCCCTGGAGCAAGTGACTTGCAGCAACAGAAGCCACTCCCAGCTCAAAATAGCATCCAAGTGGATTCCCGGCAGGTGCCTACAGAGTGGCCAACAGGTGGCGCTCTTGTCTCCACAAAATTGGTGAGGGGAGGGGGAGAGAGGAGGGGAGTGGGGGGAACCGGGTTTGAGTGGGGGAGTCCAGAAGCAGAGGAAGTAGAAGACGGAAAGAAAGAGGAACTGAAAACTTGTCACCTGGCTTGGAAGGTGACCTTTCAAGATCAGGACTGTGGGGGGAGGGGGATGGAATTTTGGGGGGCTTTTGAGGCAAGTTTCACTTCCTCTTCCTCAGGGGCAGAGGACTTTGAAGTCACGTGTACCAAGAGTCAAGTTCTGAGTCAGCGACTTTGCAACTTGACCTGAGCGAGTCACTTAATCTTTATGAGCCCCAATTTCATATCCTGTAAGTGGGAGCTGATAATTCTAATAATGTCACCCTGCATTCCAGGAATAAACTGTACTGGATTATGCCTTTTCTGTAATACACTACTAGGTTCAACTTGCTATTTCATCGAGGAACTTTGAATCTGCTTTCATATGTGAGAATGGCTATATTTTGCATTCTCATCCCTTATCAGGCTTTGAAAACATAATTAAGGGACACCTGGGTGGCTCAGTGGTTTGGCTCAGGGCGTGATCCAGGGGTCCTGGGATCAAGTCCCACATCGGGCTCCTCGCAGGGAATCTGCTTCTCCCTCTGCCTGTCTCTGCCTCTCTCTGTGCGTCTCTCATGAATAAATAAAATCTTTTTAAAAAGAAAATGTAATTAAGTAGATAGAATTGGAATGACTTCCATTTCTTCTGTGTTCTGGAAAAATTTATATAATTAGAAAAAAAAAAGGTTTCTTTATAGTTTGGTGGAATTCACAGGCAAAATCAGTTAGCCTAAGTGCTCTCTGCTGGGAGCAATGGAGGAACAGTTTCTGACAGTGTTTTCTGTTTCTTCTGTACTATGGGTCTACCAAGATTAGTCACTCCTTAAATCAGTCAAGCCAGACCAGGTTGTCTACCAATCGAAGGACCGCCCCTAGCTTTCAGAGTTGACACAAGGCTATGATTATGTGCAAAAGTTTGTAACCTCTGTGAAATAGGAAGATTTTAGCCAATGGCTAATTGTTTCTGTACCTTTGTATACCTATTTTCTACCATTGCCACTGCTACCTCCACCAAGCTACCGTCCTTCACTGCCTGGATACTGCAGTAGCCTTTGCATTGGTCTCCCAGATCTCCTCTAATAGCATGCTTAGGGCTATGAAATTTCCTCTGAGCACAGCTTTGACTACATCCTATGGATTTTAATATGTACTATTCTCACCTTTATTAATTTATAGTCTGTAGTTTCAATTTTCCTCTAACCTGAAAGATAAGCATTTTTAAATTTTCAAGGGCTACATTCAAAATGTGGTCCAGGAACATATTCTTATACATGTAGGAATTTATGAACATTTTTGAATGTTGTGTTTTCATTTCAATAGTGATCTTATGTGGTATATATATATATATATATATATATATACACACACACACACACACACATATATAATGGAATATTACTCAGCCCCATCAAAAAAAATGAAATCTTGCCATTTGCAATGAGGTAGGTGGAACTAGAGGATATTATGCTAAGTGAAATCACTCAATTAGTGAAAGACAATTACCATATGATCTCACCCATGTGGAATTTACGAAACAAAACAGAAGAGCATAGGTGAAGAGAGGGAAAAAATTTAAAAAAAATAAAAGATCCCTGTCCCAGAGAGGGAGACAACCCATAAGAGACTCTTAATCATAGGAAACAAACTGAGGGTTGCTGGAGGGGAAGGTGGGTGGGGGGATAGGGTAACTGAGTGATGGATGTTAAGGAAGGCAAGTGATGTAATGAGCCCTGGGGGTTGTATAAGACTGATGAATCACTAACCTCTACCTCTGAAACCAATCATACATTATATGTTAATTAATTGAATTTAAATTAAAAATTTTTTTAATGATAAGAAATCATTTAATTAAAAAATAGTGATCTTAAACACATTCATATAAGCATATAATGAACCACTTACATGACCTCCTGATATAAGTATCAGAGGCCTGATATTTAGAGTCTTCGTTTACATATTGTCAAGTAGTACTTTAATCTTGAGATAAAGCAAAAAACAATGTAGACTTTATAAGTAAATGCTGTATTGGGGCCAGTTGGTGGCATGGCCTGCCATGTGAAGGAATACTTGCACTTCATTGAAAAGAAAACAGTAGGAAGGCATCTGGGTGACTTTGTTAAGCATCCAACTCTTGATCTCAGCTCAGGTCTTTTTTTTTCTTTTTTTTGTATTATTATTATTATTTTTTGGAGTTCGATTTGCCAACATATAGCATAACACCCAGTGCTCATCCTGTCAAGTGCCCCCTCAGTGCCCGTCACCCAGTCACCCCGTCTCCCCGCCCACCTCCCTTTCCACCACCCCTTGTTCATTTCCCAGAGTTAGGAGACTCTCATGTTCTTTCTCCCTCTCTGATATTTCCCACTCATCTCTCCTTTCCCCTTTAATCCCTTTCACTATTTTTTATATTCCCTGTATGAATGAAACCATAGAATGTTTGTCAGCTCAGGTCTTAATCTCAGAGTCATGAGTTCAAGCCCTGCATTGGGGGAAAAAGAGGAAAACAATGGTGGATGAATTTAGTCATCACAGCTCAAGGCACCAAATCCAAAAGACCTGTGATGGAGCAGGCAAGGCCACATTTATGGGGCAAGTGATTTATTTAGTTTCAGCAAAATTATATCTTCTTTTACATTTGATTAATGTTATGAATATGAATTTTTATTTTGTAGGTCTATTTGAATTGAATTTGTGAATAAATTTTTGTTTTACAGTTACATAAGAGATATAAGTATAAGGATTTTGTGCCTGCACATACTAAATGACATTATAACAAAAAGTTAAGGTCAATGCTGGGAGTCCACAGAATTTTTCTGTTTAAAAGAAGACACTGTAGCCTGTATCTTGCAAAATCCTCCCCAACCTCATCTCCCAGAGAGGTACTTCTCATGGGCTTAAAACCAACCTCGTCCCTAATAGTAAAGGGTTTTTCTATGTTGTGCATTTTTTCCTCTGCCTTCCCAAGTGAAGCCCACAGGCCTGAAAAATTGCCCAAAGCAGCCTCTCTGTTGATCTGCTTACCTGTGTGCCTTCCAAGGATGTCACTTTCCTATGTACTCAATTTTCCCTGTGGCGGGGTGATGGTAGCCACTTTCTTGAACTGGGTCTGACAGACCTTCTAAGCAGCTCAGCACCATTCTGGGCCCAGAGCCATCCTTCCAGTGTCCCAAGTTCCCTTAAGTCTGGGGGCAGCCCCCTCAGCTCACCTATACATTCCCATAAGGAACTCAGAACTGTCACCTGCCTTAATCCTCCTGCAAAAACATGCACCCCCCTCATTTCCATAACTCTGAGCCACCTTCCCAGCCTTCCCATACACCGTGCATACTCAATCCATATAACCATGTCTCAGTCCCCTCTTCCTCAACCCCCCCGGAAATAAGTCTACAAAGGTACAGCTTTGACCTAAAAATTTCATTGTCAAAGTGTACATTTAGCTTCCCATACTAAAATCATCATCTTAATTTCAGATGCGCAAAATTTCCCCCTAAATTTTGGTCTACCAAAATATCAAAATTCTTAGGGCACTCTGACATAGAGCATATCCTCTGAGGGCATCAACAGTCTCCAATCTGATTCTGCATTGGCCTAGGAGGCTACTAGCACGGGGCCCGGTGCATAGCAAGCGCTTGATGCTGTTGAATAAAGGAAGATTCAAGAGGTATTTAAAAAAATAGTCTCAGGTCACCAGGGTGGCTCAGCGTCTGCCTTTGGCTCAGGGCATGATCCCAGGATCCTGGGATCGAGTCCCACATCAGGCTCCTCTCAGCCTGCTTCTCCCTCTGTCTCTGCCTCTCTTTTGGTGTCTCTCATGAATAAATAAATTCTTTTTTAAAAAAATAAAGTCTGATTTTCCAGTTCGGCAGTGACCTTTCTACTGTTTCTGTACAGACATTTCCCGCCTGGTCCTCAGAGTTCTAAGATCCCAGGGTCAGAGATCTGCAGGGCTGTGGCAAGAATGGAAATCAGAGCTCACAAGGTGCTTTCTGGCTTCAACAGCCTGAGAAGGGTTCTCCCCTGCCCTGGAAAGTGCTTGGGTTTGGAAGGATTTTACCAAGAGGTGCTCTGAGGCAGGAGGAGGGGCTGTAACACTATGTGTAACGGAAGGAAGTTTACATTTTGATGTTTGTGGTGCTCTACTTCTTAGAAAACAGACAAGCTTGGGAGCCCTGGGTGGCTCAGTGGTTTGGCGCCTGCCTTTGGCCCAGGGCATGATCCTGGAGACCCGGGATCGAATCCCACGTCGGGCTCCCGGTGCATGGAGCCTGCTTCTCCCTCTGCCTGTGTCTCTGCCTCTCTCTCTCTCTCTGCCTCTCTCTCTCTCTTTCATGAATGAAGTCTTTTTTTTTAAAGAGTAAAATAAATGAAAGAAAAAGAAGAAAGAAAGAAAGAAAGGATAGAAAAAGAAAAGAAGGGAAGGAAGGAAGGAAGGAAGGAAGGAAGGAAGGAAGGAAGGAAGGAAGGACAGACAAGCTGGATATTTGCTGCCTCTTGGGCTCCAAGAGGGGCAATTCTCATCCGGTAAGTGGGGAAATAGCCTCTACCTCCATCTCTTTTGCAAGTCACTGCAGGGACTGCACGTGGGAAAGACCAAGAAGGTGCCAAAGGACTGTCAACCCAGTCATTAGTCAGTAAGTCAGGCCCAACATTAGACACCAGAGAGTCGGTCAGTCAGCATATTAAATGAAGGGCTGCTACGCTTCAGGCAAGTTAGCTCTGACTCTTGCTCGGAGGGGTTAAGCGCTACAGGAGGGTATCTCCTCAGGGCATTTCATACCAGACTGTACCCAGTGTTGTACCACCAAAGAGGCCCTTCCCTGCCTTCTCACATTTCCTGCCCTTTCTCTGCTCTAAGCTGCTGAGTCTCCACCCTCACCCTCCAGCACCACTAAAGAACTTTAAATTCTTGTAACCAATAGAGGTGCTCTAGGTACATCCAACATCCAACATGGAAATCACGTTCACCCTGGACTCAAGACACACGATCCCCTTCCCTGACACCCAATCCAGGCCCCACTAGATTGGCAGTCCTGAGGTAGGAGAGCTTGGAAGAGCCTGATGCTTAGCATTTAGGTCAGCACTAGGGAGCAGGACAGGGTCAAAGGCCAACCCCCTAGAGCTGCACCCTCGGAGTCTCTCTTTGGTGCTGCCCTGTCCGTGGTGCTGGGGACAGTCAGTAAGCGGCTCAGGGTCCCTCTGCCTCAGCTCAGATCTAGCAAGGTGGATAAAATGGGGCGTGGATGAGGATGCAGAGTCCAGCTCCAGAAGTCCAGTGGGGAAACGTGTGGTTCATGGCACCCCTTCCTTCAAGCAGGGAGCTTTAGCCTTTTAAATTGAGCCCCCAGCCTTGGCTTTCCAAAGCCAAAGCCTTTCTTTCAGAGTACTGTGCATACTGAGCACCTGGCAACGCCTTTAAAATGCAGAATCTGATGACTGGGCGGGCCTGAGATGCAGTCAGAGATTGTGCACCTCTAACAAGCTCCAGGGTGATGCTGGAGGTCTGTAGGCCACAGTTTGAATATAAAGCTCTAGAGCCCTTATCTCATTTCTCTGAGGACTGATTGGTCATGTCTCGTCCCCACCCATCCAGAAGTGCCTGATAGTTCACTAAGTACTTGTCAGAGGAGTGGTCAGTGCTCCCTTATCCATGGGAGCTGGGAACAATCTCACACAGCAAACCTCTAGCCAGATACAATCCTGTTCACACGCCGTCTCATCTCTGTGGCTCCGGGATGCAGCAGGTGGTGGCATTTTACTAGGCCCACTATGTGCACAGCTGTGGCTTAATCACATCCTAGTCCTACTCCGTGAACCTCTCTGCCTGATAGTTGACAAGGGGCTCACCCCCTGGCAACCCGAGAGCCTGCACCGCACCCATCCCGTCTCCCCAGACCACTCCCCAAGTCACCAGCCAGCACACGGAGCCCAGAGGAAAGTTTCTTGTTTCTTTTTAATCAAACCGGCTTTAATTAAAAAAATAATGACCCAATAAGTCCTACGTTTTCCAGATGGTGGGGCAGGCCGCTAGCCCCGACTTCAGTCAGGCGCCCCTGGTACCGCTGGTCTCGGAGATCTCGAAGACCCGTCCTCCGGGGCTGGAAGGGCGCAGCCAGGCGTGTCCGTGCGGAAGCGGCGCGCTCTCCCAGTAAGGAAGTTGGGGGTGGTGGCGAACTTGGGGGGAAACGGAGGGAAGGCAGCCAGGGAGTCGGGAACCCGGGAGTCTGACCTCTAACGTGTGGTGAAAACACACAGAGAGAAGGCGGACGAAGTTAGGAGCCGGGCGAGGCGGCGGCTGGGGAGCGAAGGTCTGGCTTCCGAAGGGCGGGGGGCTCACCAGAAGCTGGGGCGGGAGGGAGCCCGCGGGCGGCGGGGCCGAGACGGTGCGCGGGGGGGGCCCTCCCGGGGGGGCTCACAGGCGGCGGGAGCGCGCGGGGCGGGCGGCCGCAGAGCTCACAGGTAGCGCTCCAGCCCCGGCGCATAGGCGGCAGGTGAGCGCGGGGTGGCCGGTGCGCGCGGGGCGGGGCGGCAGGTGTGCACGGGGCGAAAGGTGCGCGCGGCCGCAGAGCTCACAGGTAGCGCTCGAGCCCGGGCGCGTAGGCGGCAGGTGCGCGCGGGGCGGGGTGGCCGGTGCGTGCGGGGCGGGCGGCCGCAGAGCTCACAGGTAGCGCACCAGCCCCGGCGCATAGGCGGCAGGTGCGCGCGGGGTGGCCGGTGCGCGCGGGGCGGGCGGCCGCGGGGCTCACAGGTAGCGCTCGAGCCCGGGCGCGTAGGCGGCAGGTGCGCGCGGGGCGACCGGTGCGCGGGGGGCGGAGCGGCAGGTGCGCGGGGGGCGGGGCGCCGCAGGTGTGCACGGGGGCGAAAGGTGCGCGCGGGGCGGGCGGCCGCAGAGCTCACAGGTAGCGCTCGAGCCCGGGCGCGTAGGCGGCAGGTGCGCGCGGAGCGGCAGGTGCGCGGGGGGCGGAGCGGGCGGGGCGGGCCAGGGCGGCGGGTGCGCTCGAGCCCGGGCGCGTAGGCGGCAGGCAGGTGCGCGCGGGGCGGGCGGAGCGGCCGGGGCGGCAGGTGCGCGCGGGGCTCACAGGTAGCGCTCGAGCCCGGGCGCGTAGGCCGGCTGCCTCAGGTAGGCGTCCCCGGGGCCGAGCGGGCCGAGCGCGGCGGCGGGCCCGGCCAGCGCCAGCAGGGGCTCGGCAGGCAGCGGGCCGGGGCCGTGGCCGGGGCCGGGGCGCGGCGCGGGCAGCCCCAGGCGCTCGGGGCCCGGCGGGTAGAGCGGCGGGGAGGCGGCGGCCGCGCAGGGCGGGAAGGCGGCGTCGGGCGCGGCGCAGCAGGGCGGCTCGGGGGCGCCCAGCCCCGCCAGCTCGGGCGGCAGGCTCACCAGGCTGTCGACGCTGAAGAGGCGCGCGGGCGGGGGCGGGGGCGGGGGCGGGGGCGCGGGCGCGGGCAGCGGGGGCGCGGGCGGGGGCGCGCAGGGGCAGGGGCAGGGGCAGGGCGGCGGGCCGGCGGCGGGCGCGGGCGGGTCGGCGCGCTTGAAGCGCTTGCGGCGCCGCAGGAAGCTGCCGTTGTCGAACATGTCGGCGGCCGCGGGGTCCAGCGTCCAGTAGTTGCCCTTGCCCGGGTTGCCCGGCTCGCGGGGGACCTTGACGAAGCAGTCGTTGAGCGTCAGGTTGTGGCGGATGCTGTTCTGCCACTTGCGCGGGCTGTCGCGGTAGAAGGCGAAGCGCTCGGTGATGAAGCGGTAGATGGCGGCCAGCGTGAGGCGGCGGCCCGGGGCGTGCGCCAGGGCCATGGCGATGAGCGCGATGTACGAGTAGGGCGGCTTCCCGCGCTGCAGGGGCCGCCGCCGCCGCCGCCCCGGGCCGGGCACCGGCTCCCCGCGCGCCCCCGCGCCCGCCCCCGCGCCCGCCCCCGCGCCCGCCCCCGCCCCCGCGCCCGCGGGCTCCGGCCCCGGCTCGGCCCCGGCCAGCGGCGACGGCGGCGGCCCCGACGGCGCCACCGAGGGCAGGGCCGGGAAGCCCGGGAAAGCGGCGGGCGGCTCCATGGCGCTGCGCCCGGCCTCGGTCCCCCTCGGTCCCCCTCGGTCCCCCGGACGGCCGCCCTCCCTCCCGCGCCGCTCGGGTCCGCCTTATATGGCCGCGGCCGCCGCCCCGCCCCGCCCCCCGCTTCCCCGGCGCCCCCACTAACCAGGCGCACAGCCCGCGCCACCTACACGTCGCCCCTCCCTCGGCCTCTCCCTCAGTCCTTCCAGACCCGGCCTCATCCCCTCCCCACCCTCGTTGGGTCGGGCCCCCTGCCGCCTCCCCCGCAACCCCTCCTGTTTGGGTCAGTGCTAATCACAAATCCGCCCACGCCGCTGTGTACTCTTTGGGGCCCCCACCCCATTATGCTCCTCCGGGTCCTGTCCCCTCCGTCACTCTCTCCTAGCCTCCCCCAGGCCCTCCCCACCCCAGCTGGGGCACAGATGAGAGCCACCCAGGACCACCCTGCCAGGCTTTGGGGAGGGGGTGGTCCTGACACCATGCTGGTCTTGGACATTAAGAGCGTAGGGTAGGAGGAATGGCAGAGCCGGAAGGCCAGCTCTGTCTCAGGAGAGGATGTCTGGTGGCTCAGGGTCGCCAGCTCCTCTCTCTGTTATCTCCCACTCAACCCTGTCCTGCCCAAGCCATTTGGAAGCATCCTTTGAAAAAACAGAACCCTAAAAAGTGATCCAACTGGCCTATTTGAGAACCACGTGACTGGCTGCTTTAAAATCCAGGGCCTCCAGAAACTCTGTAACTTGCAGTTGCCTTTCAGCTGCCTCCTCTCCGCGCCCCTTCTGTTCTAGAGAAAGGGCTCCCCTTTCATTGCACACACTCTCTCTCTCTCCCCCCCACCCCCGCCCCCAGCATACACACTGTGGAGATGCACAAAACACAGGCCTACACAACCCAAAGTTCCAAGGACCAGTTGCTGGGTCAGAGAGAGCCCCCAAGTGCTTCCACAGCCCAAAAGTCTGACAAAACTGCTTACTGACCCAGAAATGCCACTCACATCCCACGGGGGTGGAGGTGGAGGTGTCTTAGCAGTTTTTTATTAAAAACTCACTCTGGGAAATACCACCTACCACCACCATCTAGAGGTCACGTCTCCCTGAGCTTATTTCAGGAAATCTCTCCAAGGTGACAGGAGAGCCAGCTGTCGCTGGAAGGGAACCAAAGGGTGAAAAAGGCTTGCCTTAAAGAGGCTGGTCTTGGGGGACAGGCAAGATCAAGGGAGCAGGGCTGGGGTAGGTGAGGCAAGCAAAGTGCCCACGGCCTAAATTTAAGGGGGCACTCACCCTCGGAGTGGTGCAAGTGCAGGACTGGCACCTGAGAGCCAGGGCCTTCCTAAATTGGGGCTCTAGATGCCTCATCCCAGTTGGCCCTGATGTGGGAGCAGTGGGGTACAAATAACCAAAGCTAGCTAAGCAGGCCTGTGGCCTAGGGCTTCCAGATCCAGAGGGGAAACTCAAGGCCCCCACTCTCCAGCTCCATAATGTGACAGCCACCATTACTGAGTGTTTCATTGGTGGCAAACGCATCACACTCATTACCTCACTTCAGTGCAAACACTTTGTGAGGTCGGCGCTGTTACAATCTCTGTTTCGCAGAGAGGGAAACTAGGGCTTGGGGAGGCCAAGGGACCTACCCGACTTTGCACAGCTAGTAGGTAGCAGGGCTAAAATTAACCCGAGTCCGGAGCACTAGCACCATGACGCTGAAGTCATCCAGGTCTCAATAACTTTGGCTGCAGAGCTGATGCCGGACCGCTCCTGACCTCCAGGTCAGCATATCCAGCGTCCACTGGACATCAGCCTCAACCCAGTGCGCTCCCAACCCCATATCAGCAAGTGGGCCCTTGCCCCTCGCCACCCAGCACAGAAACAATGACCCTCATCTTGGGCTCCTCCTTCCCCCATCACTCCCTCCATCCCAGGACCTGCGAGTCCTGTCGGTGCCCCGGGACCCTCAGTCCACCCCTCCTTCGGTCTCCTGGCCTCAGTTCAGCCCACGTCACTCACTGAGTACTTCCACGCCAGGCCCTCTGCCAACGCTCAGGGAAGACGGAGATGAAGAGACTCTTGATCTGCTGGGGAGATGGACACACATTTACAACTATGAGAGAGGTAGGCAGACAGGGCTGTAGAAGCAGAGGGGAAGGGGGAGGTGACACTCAGCGACCGAGAGATGACCCCTCAACCCTTCCACCGTGAGGATCAGCCTGGTATGCCAGTTACCCCCTCTGTGCCCTCTCCACGCTGTGTTCTACTGGCCCAGCACAGGCCAGTTGCTCATTGGAGCTTCAGTTTCCTCACCTGCCAAATGGGAGCAATAATGAGCCCTGTCCATAGTGTTAACAAGACTCAGATGAGATCACGTATGCAAGGTCCCTGGCCCCCAATGGCACTTGGTGACAGGGGATTTTTTTTCCTGCTCCCCAGTTGGCATTTCCAGTATTAAGCCAGGAAGGGAGGGAGAGCGGCAGCCCAACAACTGATTTCAGAGCCCACATATTCTCAACCAGGTGCAACAGAATCCTGCAGCTGGACTCAGGCACAGAACCAGAGCCACAGTCTTTCTCAGACTTGGGGTTGGAGGCCCTCTGAGGCCCTACCACAGCCTCTGTCTCACACCTACAGCTTTGCTGTGGGGCTCAGAGTATGGAGAGTGGCTCTTATTACCTCCCACGGCTGACTGCAATTTTCTTGTACCTTCACTTTGCCAATCCATGTGTAGAGCCTGGGACATAGTATATGTTCAATAAATGATACTGAATGTGCACTTGGCTAGGCTAATCCTGGGGAGGGTGGGGGCAGGGAATGGGGCCAAAGGGGTGAGAACCCAGACTTTTCCAGTTCTCTGTGCCTGCCTGGCCCCCTCCATTGGGCCTGCTTCCCGGAGCCGAGCAGGCCGGTGTCAGGGGGTGGCCCAAGGGCTAATCCGTGTTTTCAGCGTGGCTGGGCCCTCTTTTCACAGGCCCTGGGCCGGACGGGATGCGGCTGAGCATCCGGGCATAAGATGGCCAGTGAAGGCGGCCCCTTTCTCATGGGCCTGGATTCCAGGCAGCCCAGCGTCTGAGTGGAGCCCCTGGGGCGGGAGGAACACAGTGGCTGGGCTGGGCAGTCCTTTGTCTGACCACGCTGGGTGGATATTCAGGCTGGCAGGAGGGATTAATGGCCAGGGATTGGCCCTGGGGCCGGCCTTCCCACTGCCCTTTGGAGGCCAAAGGCCCAGGTCAGGGCACACAGCTTCGATGGCTCCCTAGATAGGAATGGAAATTCCCACCCTGTCCAAAGCTGTTAGCATCAGCCCCCAAGGCTCCCTGCCCCCAGCCCCACCCCTACAGAGACATGGAGAGCCAAGATGGGCTTCGAGGCAAGGAGCAGAGGGTGGGGGCCAGGCCTTCCTAGCCACTCGGAGAGTCCTTTCAGGTCCTTGCCCTGAGAGTCGCAGCCCCTCAAGGAGGGCCCATGATTGCCACTCCAGAGCTCTGGAGAGGAAGAGCTATGCTAAGCCAGCGAGAGTCCAAGGGGCCAGCCTCAGCTGTCACCAGGCCTCGAAAGACTTCCTGGAATATTCCTCAAATACCCCTAGAGACCACTCTAAGGTCATTTATTCCTTAAGCCCTTCATCACAGCTGCCACGGATCCCATAGCCCAGAGGGTGCAGAGGGGCTCAGGGACCAAAGAAGCTCTCAGGGACACCCCCCGACCCCAACCACCCCAGGATTCTGAGGGCTGCCACAGGGCCTCTTCCCTCTTCCCCCCAAGGCTAGAGCTGCCCAGAATACTGCTCCTTCTCCTCCGGAGCCTGGGACAAGGGCTTTCAGCCTGGCTAGGGGTATTTGGGCCTCCATCCTGGTGTGGCCTTTTCTAGCTAGGCTGCTCCTGAACTAGTTACTGAAGGCAGCAGCCCCAGCCTGACCCCTGTGGGGTGCCCTCTGGGCCAGGGGCCCGAGCCAAGGCTCGGGAAAGGGAAAAAAGTCAGGCCTGACTCTGGGGAGAGCAGCAGAGAACAACCCAAGAGGAGGAGGCCCGTCTGTGATTCTTCAACCTTCAAGCACTTCTATTCAGTGAATCCCAGGGGTCTGTGTCCAGGCGGCCTCGGGTGCTGGGTGGCTGCTGAGTCAGAGTGCTCTCTGCCTTCACGTGTGCTCCCTGTGCACGGTGGTCGCTGTGTGATGTGGGCCTAGAAGGGACAGTAGGGGCACAGAAGGGGGACCTCACCCAGGTTGGCAAAGCCAGGGAAGCTTCCTGGAGGGGGCAGAGCTCCAGCAGCCCAGATTGGCAGGCCCCTGGCTGGAGTAGGGCTCATTCTGTGCACCCGTCCTGTCACTGCACTTACCCTATCGACTCTCCGTGGATGTGTCTCCCACACTAGACTGTACGCACTGAGGGCAGGTACACGTCTCCCTCACCCTGGGATCCCTGGCATAAGCTAATGGTCCATAGATGTGTACTGCTTGGCTGGAAGGATAGCTGAGTACCGGAACAAGCGAACTGAAGGTACAGAGATCGGAAAGCAAGAGGATGTGGCCCACTCTGGGAAGTCCAAGACCTGCCATATTTTTCTATCGAGAACTGCATGAGCAAATATATGTAGCATCCTTAGGACACTGCCCCCATGTTGTATGTCGGCTGTTGTTTGTGGTTGTTGCTGTTACTGTTATTGCTCACTGTGGCTAATAGAAGGTGCCAAGGGATGGAGACAGAAAAGGTAGACAGGGTCAGAGTGTAGATGACGTTATTTGCCAGTCTAAGGAGCTCAGATCTTTCGAGACAACAGGTAGCGCTTGAAAGTTTTTCAGCAGAGAAGTGACACAGTCAGATCCCTTGTTGAGATCAGTGTGACTGCAGAGACTACAGAGGGAAGAGGCTGGGGGCTGACACCAGGGGGGACGCTGAGCTGACAGTGAGGTATGAACCAAGGCTCTGGCTCTGGGGGAGCATCGTTCTCCTCGTTCCCATTCGCTCTAGACCAGGACGGAGAGGGACCCTCCAGCCATCCGTCTCAGAGGCTTAAACGTCACTGCCACACGGTGCAGGAATTGGCCATCATCCCGTCCATCCCTGTGCGCCCCTCCGTCTCCTCCTCCGACCACCTCCACTCACCCAGACCCGTCAGTTCTCAGAAACCTCTCTCAGATCCGTGCTCTGCTCTCGTCCCTCCGTCCTGGTCGTCGTTCAGGCCAATACCAGTTCTCACTGTGCCCAGTAGCCTTCCGGCTGCTCTCCCAACCTCCCCCTCTGATTCCACCTCTACTCAGCAGCTAGTGCGATGCCCCCTCTGCAGCATCTTCAGCCCCTCCCCCCCCTCGCTGCCCTCGGGAGTCTGCGCCCCGCTGCCTTACCAGCCCCCCTGCCTGCTCCCCTCGATGCACACACATTCTATCCAGAGCCGCTTTCAGCCCAGTGCCAGGTCCTCTCCACTCTGAGCCTTTGCTAACGGAAAGGAGCACAGCCCACTTGGCCAGCTTTATTTTTTTTTTTAAGATTTTATTTATTTCTTCAGAGAGAGAAAGAGAGAGAGAAGTAGAAACACAGGCAGAGGGAGAAGCAGGCTCCATGCCGGGAGCCTGACATGGGACTCGATCCCGGGTCTCTGGGATCACACCCTGCACTGAAGGTGGCGCTAAACCGCTGAGCCACCAGGGCTGCCCTTGGCCAGCTTTAGATACAAATACAGACCCCTTTATTTTTCTAGCCAGCCCCTCCGTCTCCTAAGATCTTTATTTTTTTTTTAAGATTGATTGATTGAGGGATCCCTGGGTGGCACAGCAGTTTGGCGCCTGCCTTTGGCCCAGGGCGCGATCCTGGAGACCCGGGATCGAATCCCGCATCGGGCTCCCTGCATGGAGCCTGCTTCTCCCTCTGCCTGTGTCTCTGCCTCTCTCTCTCTCTCTGTGTGACTATCATAAATAAATAAAAATAAAAAAAAATAAAAAAAAAGATTGATTGATTTATATGATAGACACAGAGAGAGAGGAAGAGACACAGGCAGAGGGAGAAGCAGGCTCCATGGCGGGAGCACGACGCGGGACTCGATCCTGGGACTCCAGGATCGCGCCCTGGGCCAAAGGCAGGCGCCAAACCGCTGAGCCCCCCAGGGATCCCCTCCTAAGATCTTTATTATATAATTTTTTTTAAAGATTTTCTTTTTTTATTTATTTATTTATTTATTCATGATAGTCACAGAGAGAGAGAGAGAGAGAGGCAGAGACACAGGCAGAGGGAGAAGCAGGCTCCATGCACCGGGGGCCCGATGTGGGATTCGATCCCGCGTCTCCAGGATCGCGCCCTGGGCCAAAGGCAGGCGCCAAACCGCTGCGCCACCCAGGGATCCCTCCTAAGATCTTTATAAGCAGGACATCCCATCCTTCCCTCTGAGGCTCCCTCTGCCCAGCCTGTGGATGGGTGTACTCCTTGTCTCTCGAGTACCGTTCACACAGATAACCGCTTTACTCGCTGGAACACAGTCCCCTGTTTCCCCTCTGTCTCCCTTGCCCAGGCAGAAGGGCCACTGGCCCGACCCCACCCAGAGAGACCGGAGCCCATGCTCTGTGTCTCCCTCGGTCTGTGCCCAGCTCCTCCTCGGACCCTGTGCCAGGCTGCAGGCCGCACAGCCCGGTGAGCACTGGTGAGGGACTGAGTCCCTGGCTGAACGAATGAATGATGAATGAACAAACAAACAAATGACACACGTGTCTGGAAAGGCAAAAGATCCCCGTGCCTGGTTTCCAGCTAGGGATCTGCCTCCCGCCTCCACCGCCTCTCTGCTCAGCTCTGCAGCCCTAGCCCCAGACCCCCCACGCGGTCCCTGCCTCTGCAGGGTCCCGACTTGGTTCAGGCTGAGACTCAGACAATGTTGGCTCAGCCCTGAGGGTGTAATTCCAGCCGCTCCTAAACCACGCCCCCCGGCATCTGAAGTATGTCCCCTGTCATTTCAGGCTGTCAGCGTTCTGTGTTCTGCCTTCGACCTTGTCCCCCCACCCTAGGCGATCTCAGGGCTCACAGGCCTCCCTGCTTCTCATTTCCAGAGACACCGAAGGGGACCGGTGCTGTCGGCCAGGCTGGCTGAGCCAAAGGAGCCCAGACGGGAGAAGAGTGAGTCTGAATTCACCATAATTGCCATGTGACCCTGAGTGAGAGGTACAACTGTATGGCCCATGCCAGACACACAAGCCCCCAGTGCCCGAGGAGCTCTGTGATGGTCCAGGCCAGTGTTCCCAGCCTGCAGGCCCCCTCGCTCAAGGAAGGCATCTGGAAACCACGTGGCACACAGTGCTGTCTGTAAAGAGGACAGACAATGTGTCACACACAGTATGAAGGCTTTCCAAACGGACTTTGATGCTGCCGTGACACCTGCATTTTAAAGCTTTGCATCAGTGGATTCTGAAAGCATAATCGCTATTATATAGAGGCACTGAGAGGTATTTTGAATCCCAATTCTTAAACTATTGCTTTAGTCCACAGTATGCCTTCTCTACACTTTTGGATATTAAGGTCCAGAGGAGAGATGCACCAAAAGTCCCAGAACAGGTCAGTGCAAAGCCAGAAATGAAGCCTAGGACCCTGACTGGTCCCCCTGCCCCCACCCCCAGCTCCTCTGCACTTATTCAAGTGTTTATTAAGCACCTGCCTTGTGGTGGGCTCTATGCCAGGCACCAGGAGACAATGATGACAACCCAGTGCTCTCCTCGCAGGGGCTGACGTCTGGGAGGTGAGTAGGCATGAGGCAAGGAGAGGACACAGTGAACAGAGATTTGGTCAGACTCCCTAAAGAAGCCAATGAAGGACTGGAATCAGGAAATGATGTGATTGGGTGCCTGGGTTCAGTGGCTGCCTTTGGCTAAGGTCATTATCCTGGAGTCCCAGGATTGAGCCCCACATCAAGCCCCCCATCTACCCCTGCATTGGGCTCCCTGCTCAATGGGGAGCCTGTTTCTCCCTCTGCCTCTTGTCCTGTTTATGCCTCCTCTGTCTCTCTCTCTTCAAATAAATGAATAAAATATTTTAAAAAAGAAAAAAGGAAGTGATGTGATACGATCCCTGTTGTATAACAACCACTGCATTTGCATGTAGATGATGGACTGGAAGTATTTCATCATTTAGGATGCTTTTGGCCTCAAGTAACAGAAAACATCAACTCAAAGTGATTTAAGCTGGAAGGAAATATATTTTCTTCCTAACAAGAAGGTCAGAAGGAGGATGCAGTTAGCACTCTGGCTCCCCTTTTCTGTGATTCTCTGGGCTCTGCTGTCCCTCATGGGTAGGCTTCATCTTCAGGCTGGCGACAAAATAATCACAACACCCAGAACACTGAGTTGCAGGCATCCAGAAGAAGAGAGGTTGTCTGTCTCTTTTTTTGCACAGCCCCTTGCTCCCACCCCGTGTCTCCTCAGCTCTCATTGGCCAGAAGTGGATCACTTCCCATCCCTAAACAAT
Source organism: Canis lupus familiaris (assembly GCF_011100685.1). Lineage (NCBI taxonomy): Eukaryota > Metazoa > Chordata > Mammalia > Carnivora > Canidae > Canis > Canis lupus. The sequence goes on from NC_049236.1 coordinate 13,388,495, forward strand.
CTGTGGCAGGGAGGAATAAATTACAGGTTTGACCAAGACTGATCAGAACTTACCTACTCCCAGAACTGGGGATGGCTCACTTGCCCATGAAACGAGTTGCTACATGAAAGAGTAGATACTGGGGGAAAAAAACGGGTTCCCCAGGGAAGGAGCAAGAGAAGTCCTCAACAAGTTCTGCTGCCGGGAGAGAAGAGAGAAGCGTGGAAGCCCAGACTGCAGATGCTGAACAGAGGAGCTCCTACAGGGCACTCACCCCTCTGCCTGGTGTAAAACGCACACATGTGTCTGCCTCCCCACTTGGCTCTCAGCTCCTGGAGGGCAAGGCCTGGGACCCGTGCTCTTGTGGATCTGGGCACAGGAGTCCCCAAAGAGGAGGGGGAGGAGGATGAGTGTATTTCTACAGTAGGAAGCATGGGCTCCCATCTGAGAAGTGTCCCAAGCAGTGAGCAGGGAATGACACCCAGTGGAAGGTCATCTAGCTGGGTGACCTGGGGCAGTCATCTGGACCCCCTTGAGCCTCAGTTTCTCCTTTAGAGAATTCTCCCAGAGGATGTTCTTATTCTTCAGCAACATCCACCTCCCCACAAAATATTCAGTTGGTTGAGCCTGGGGGACGGTGGTGAATGGGGAGGAGGAAGATGAGGGACCAGAGGGAGCCATGGGCAGATGGAAAGACAAGTGAGCTCCGATCAGCCTGTGGCATTGGGTGCATCTCACCCCAGCTCTGCTTTCCATGACGTGTTGGCAGTTTGAAATTGGCCACAACAGAAGGTTTTACACCACAGAAATGGGCAAATGCCACAAATCAGAACCTAACCATCCCCCCACCCCAACCACCACCCAGAGTCAGCTGTTAAACATTCACGAGCCCACCATATGGCAAGTCTCCAGTGATTGAAATAATAAAGCTCAGACAAGACTGACATGTTCTTTTGTGGCTGTTGGGAGACCTCAGGGAAGGAGGGCTTCTAGGGAAAGGAGGAGCAGGCATTTACCTGTGCTTTCTCTGTAGCCACTTAGCTCCCACTCACAGAGCCCCGTGTGTGTGTGTGTGTGTGTGTGTGTGTGTGTGTGTGCCCGGCCTGAGGACAGAGCCTTACATAACGTCTCTAACACAGCAGTTCCATGCATCACGCCTGACCTTCCATGCTTTCTCCTGAGCTGTAATACTATAGTTCATACTATTCAGTTCAGTGATTCCCCTGCCAGGAATTCATCCAGAGGGATGTGCTCCATGATGCATGTTCAAGGATGGTCATCACTGTGTTATTTATAATAGGGGGAAAATTGAACCTGATACCCTACAGTAAGCTTGGGTCCTTGAAACATTAGGCAGACACTGAAAGAAAATTTGGGGGGAATAAAGTTTAAATATAAAAAACGGGCCCAAGCTGCAATGCCATCCAGCCTAGCAAACCCTGAGTATGTTTGGCACTTTGAGTTTTCAACGTAAGTGCTGCTTCCCTGCAGACTCATTGCCACGTGATAGATACAGAAGCTGAACACACACTCAAGTTCAGAATCCCCCTGCCCCCCTACCCCCCTGCCCCACCCAGATCACCTAGAGCACTGGCTCCTGGCTTCCCACCCGGCACCCTTCTCCCCACCACCCCCCCATCAGGCGGGTAGACCTAGTCTCCACAATGGTCTATGAAGGCAAAGATCCTATAGAATACCCCTATAAGGCCAAGAGAGGTGATCACCTACCCCAAGACCCTCAGCTGACCCGATGTCTCCCAAAAGACTAGACCCCAAGGAAGAGTCCGGAACCTCAGGCTGGAAGAAAGAAGGGCTCTCCCGGAGGCAAGAAGTAGCATCTGGAATAGTTTATGCCTTTGGAGCAGGCGTGCAGTCATTAGTTGAGCTTTGGCATGTTTGGGGCAATAAGTGCATATTTTCTCCGGGATGCATTGTGAACCGCCTTTGCTCAGAATGTAATGAGTATGTTTCCCAGGAGGGGAGATGTTTGCGCTCCTCCCAGGGCTGCTCTTCTGCCGTCTGCTTGGTGTTAGGCTCCCTGCCTTCCTATTTTTAGACAGGTCCAACAGCCTTAGGAGCAGCCTCTGGATGCAACTGCGAGCACGGCCTCCCGAGGGGCCAAGGACCAGTGAGGCAGCCCCCTAGGGAAAGGATCATTTGCTCCAGTGCTTTGCTGTGGTCAAGAGTCACTTCTTTTCATCCCTGTTCGGGACTCCACCCTGGGGATTTTCTGAGCTTAAAAAAAAAACCAGAGGTTTTGTTATTGTTTTTTCCTCCCCGCAGAAGTTACAGGGGTGGAAAATACAAATAAATCCATCTCCTGTGACCCTTCTGTCCAGCCCCGGGCTACTACTTTCCCTCATTCTCCTTTGGGCCTGTACAGAGTTAGCTGCTTCTGCCGGAAAGGCCCTTTCTCCTTTCCCAGCTCCCACCCCCATCTGAAAAACTCAGCTCATGCCACCTCCTCCCGCAAGCATTCCAAATGGTCCCAGGCTCCTTCTCTGACTTTCCTACAGCTCCTATGCTTCCCTCCATCACAGCCATTACCACACTCAGTACTGGAGGCCTGCACAGCTCCCTCCTGACTCTGTGCGTCTTGGTGTGAGTTATTCCTCTAAGGAGGCTCCCAGCATCCAACACGGGGCCAGGGACAGAACAGATGCCGTGTAGATGCTGACTGACTGCTCATGGATGAAAGGACAAAATTGATGAATGCAGTAACAGAGCATCAGACATGAAGGGACAGGCTGCAGCCCCAGGGTTTCATAGGTAAGGATTCTGAGGCTTACGCAGGGAGGGAGAGGTATTACCAGGAGTCACTGCTTGCAAGTGACAGGATACCAACTCAAACCAACTTAAGAAAAATGCAAAGGAAAGGGACGCCTGGGCGGCTCAGCAGTTTAGCACCTGCCTTCGGCCCAGGGCATGATCCTGGAGTCCTGGGATCGAGTCCCACGTCGGGCTCCCTCCATGGAGCCTGCTTCTCCCTCTGCCTAATGTCTGCCTCTCTCTGTGGGTCTCTCATGAATAAATAAATAAAATCTTTAAAAAAAAAAGAAAAGAAAAATGAGGGGAAAAAAAAGAAATGAGGAAGGTATACTGGCTTATAAATGATGGTAAGGGGATGCTTGGGTGGCTTAGTGGTTGAGCCTTTGGCTCAGGGCATGATCCTGGGGTTCTGGGATGTCCTGCATCAGGGTCTCCCCACAGGGAGTCTGCTTCTCCCTCTGCCTATGTCTCCGCCTCTCTTTGTGTCTCTCATGAATAAATAAATAAAATATTTTGATTAATTAATTATTAAAAATCTATAGCGTCACTAGCATTACTGGAGCATCTCAGCACCCAGCCCACACACATGCTCATGTGTACTGTCTTACAATGGACTCTGTGAGGTGGATATCATTGCTCCCATCTTACTCCCAGGTGAGAAAGCAGAGGTTCAGAGAGGGTAAGTCATTGGCCCAAAGTCGCAGAGAGTTTAGGAGCCCAGCAGAATTCTCAGTCCTCCCCCTCCTCTGTGTACAGTGTAACCACAGCCCAAGAGGGGAAGGAGTAGCATGAAGTCACAGAGTAGGTGAGTAGGATAGTCATGAGCATTTAATCACAACGTTATAGATACGTAATGGACATCTCTGGGGTGTCTGCTCTGCTCGTGACCATGTTCTTCTGTCAGAACAGCCCAGCCCCCGATCCCCATGACTATGGGGAATCACACTCAGAGGAATAGCCGGGCAGCCACGTTAGTAGGCTGTGACCCCATTCCCCTTTCCAAGGCCCACTGGGCCACACTGGGACACCTGCTTCAGTTGGGCCAATCACCTTCTTTTGGGAATTTGGAGATTCTTTTCATGTGGCCAGAACATCAGGTGCTGTGAGCACTCATGTTGCCCCATCTGATGGAGGGCAGAGAAGGCCAGCCTGGGAAGAGAACAGAACAAAGGTGGAGACAGAAGAAGGGAGATAAGCCACCCCCGGATCACTCGGTCAAGTCCCTCCCTGCATTAGGTTGCTTGAGATTCCAAGTGCCTTGTAATCAATTCCCCTTTCTTTGTTTAAACTGACTTGAGTGGATTTCTTGTAAAAATAGCATCCTAATACAGCATGTAGCAAAGCATTTACTGGAAAGGGGATCATTGCATGAAAGTGCAGAGTTACCTCAGTCACCTTTGGTGGTCCAAGAAGGCCATAGCCGGCTGGAGTGGGCAGGAGGGTGTCCCTGGAGCAAGCAGGACTCCTCTGTTCTTGCAGGAAGAGATTTGAGTAAGCAGGGAGAGAAGAGGTGGAATGCTTCCAAGCACCTGAGGTGATGCAAGGGAGGCTGGTTTGAAGGAGTTGAATGTGCGACAAAGCAGGGAGGTCAAGTAGCAAACAAGAAACATGGTGGTCTTCTGGTCCCCAGGAGCTATCCAATCCATCCAACATGTTGGGTGGGTATAGGGAGGGGTTGGGGAGCATTAAGCCCTGGGAAGGTTTCTCAGTCCTGGTTATAAACCAAACAAGACCCTCTGCAGTGACAGCAATTATATCCCCCTGCCCCAGCCCCCCCACCCCACCCACTGAGGTGCTCTGTCTAGCTTGACATCAGACAGTTCACCATTTCCTGCCCTGTCCCTCATTTGTGCCTCTGGTTCTGCAGTTCTGCTGGCCGAGGAGCCCTTCATCCAATCTCGGCGCAACTCAAAGGCCATCGTATCCTGACAGCCTTTCCTGTCACCCTCCCCCAAACCCCAAAGTGAAACCCAGCCTCTCTTCCTGTGGATTCCCACGTGGACCCTCTACTGTGTAGACTGTATAATACTGACCTGTGCAAGCATCTGTTGTCCCCACTAGAATGTGAGACCTGAGGCCAGGAACTCAGATCGGATTCATGGCTTCTCTCTTGCCCAATGCTGAGGCTGGCCCAAAGTGGGGAAAAAATTTGCTAAATACCTGTACATTTCCACGGTCCATACTAAGCACAGAAGAAGTGATGTGTTTGCTGCGTCCTTACCGGCCTCCCTCCCTGACTTACCAATCAGAGAGTGGGTGAGGTTTGAGGGGCGGGAGTCCTTCACCCAGAGGGAGCTGTGGAGTTGGGAGCGGTGTGTGGATATGCAGTCTACTGCACGGGTATGGGCATGCACGGGTACCTGCGGGGAACTCTAGGCTGTGAGTCAAGGAGGGCTCCCCCGAGAGCAAAGCAGTTGGCAGCACACAGGCCCAGCTGTGTCGGCCACCCCCTGGCCCCTAGTCTTCATTCTAGTCACATGGTCCTATGGGCCATAGGCATCAGGCCTGGAAGCTGACGGACTCAAAAACTCCAAAGCCCACCCAGTTTGGTCTGGTGCCCAGAAGGGCCCGGGGTACAGTAGACACCAGTCTAATCTTCTGTCAAATGATGCTCCAAAAAGATCTGGTTAATCTTTGTTAACCTGTAGTTTTATAACCAGGCTGATTTGGTGTACCCTGAGTCTCATGAGGGGCCAGGAGACAGATTGGCACAGCCGTATGAGGAAACCGGCTTTTGGCAAAAAGAAATGAGCAGAAAATGAGCGAGAGCTTTCTGAGGATCTACAGGTTCCACCTCTGATACATATTTCAACTTTTCCTCCCAGAAAGCCTGGGAGCTAGTTACCCCTTCTCCATCTTATAGGTAAGGAAACAAGTCCCTGGGTGTTGAGATGGCTTGCCCCGCAGTGAGGGCTGAAAAGTGGCCCCGTGGGGACTTGAACTCAGTTGGCAGATGGCCACCCTCTCATCATGGAGTCCCATTGCCTTTAGAGGGTGTAGAAGCAGCACCTTGTCTTCCCAGAGCTCCATGGCCCCAAACTTTCAGCCCCCTACTTGTCCGGCTCTCTCAAAAACTGCTCTCCTCAGGCTGGCCCCCCATGGACCACAGTCAGATCATCCTGTCACAGCTGCCCTTTCTCTCCTAGCATTTAGTCCTGAGGTTGACTAGGTGTCTAATGTCTGCCTCCGCCATTGGACTGTAAGTCCCCCAACAGTAGGGGCTTTATCTTTGTCACTGCCTTCGCCCATCTGTTTACTCAGATATCTATTGAGCACCCACTCTGTGACAGCCACTGTGCTAGGTGTTTGGTATTCAATGGTGGGAAAAAAAATGACAAATAACCCTGCCTTTTGGAACTTACCTCCAAGCATAGACAGACAATTGGCAAATCTTACAGTGTTTTTTTTTTAATTTTTATTTATTCATGATAGTCACACAGAAAGAGAGAGAGGGGCAGAGACACAGGCAGAGGGAGAAGCAGGCTCCATGCACCGGGAGCCCGACGTGGGATTCGATCCCGGGTCTCCAGAATCGCGCCCTGGGCCAAAGGCAGGCGCCAAACCGCTGCGCCACCCAGGGATCCCCCAGTGTTTTTTTTTTTTAAAGATTTTATTTATTCATAGAGACACACACACACAGAGGCAGAGACACAGGCAGAGGGAGAAGCAGGCTCCATGCAGGGAGCCCGATGTGGGACTCGATCCCGGGACTCCAGGATCGCACCCCAGGCTGCAGGTGGCGCTAAACCCCTGCGCCACTGGGGCTTGCCCTCTTATACCTCTTACAGTGTTTTAAGTCTTAGGAGGTATTAAGCATGATGGACAGAAATAAAGGGGGAGGGCATAATAGAAAGAGTAGGGGTGTGATTGTATGGAGGGAGGGCAGGAAGGGCCTGGAAAGAGGTAAGAAAGGGAGCTATTTGGATATATGAGGGAAGGGCATTCCAGACAGTGGGAACAGCACATACAAAAGTGCTGAGGTAAGAGAGTCCCTGGCATTTTCCAGAAACAACAGCAAGAAAGCCAGCAAGACTGGAGCAGAGTGAGCCAAGGGGCAGGGCATGCGAGCTGTGCAGGGCACCCTGAGGGCTTCCCCTTCCCTTTGTGTTGGGAAGTCACTAGAGAGTGACGGAGAAGTTGATCTGACTTGGGTTTGATGTCACTCTGGCTATTGTGGTAACAAGAGATAGTTTCAATGCACTTTAGTTTTTTGTTTTTTGTTTTTTTTTTTCACTTTAGAGATTTAATAGGGATTTTTGAATGAATGAGCAAAGGAGAGTGAGAAGGAAGAAAGAGCTGCTCTCGAGGGGAGAAGCTGGAGAGGCAAAACCAGAGGACACTTCTGACCTTGAGCTCAGTGCTTCTGAGTCCAGTTAGGAAGATGCGGAAGGGAACGAATGTCCCCTGAGCAGACCTGGCAGGGCATCTTAGTACATGTCCTGCGAGGTTATAATACCTCGTTGTGGGAGATGTGCAGCTCAAGCGCCGCTGACCTCAGGAGAACGATGAGCTGTGGCCTTCCATGGGCAAGGGACTGCCTGTGTCCCCCCCATCCGTCCTGCAGCTCAGATGGCACAAGTGGGCGCAGTAAGGTTCCTGTCTCCTACTACTGGGCCTCAGCAGACCCTCAGGGATGTCGAGCCCCCTTGGAAAGTCTGGTACCTGCCCTGGCTGGGGCAGGTGATGGAGGAGGCCTGGCCTCCAACCCGCAGGAGACACTGGCAGCAGAGCATTTGGAGTGGTACTTGGCTGGGGCCAGGAGGCTGTCCAGAGTGGCAGGCCCTCTGTGGGCAGAGTCCTGGATTCCAGGGAGCCAAGGCCAAGGCAGGCCAGGAATTCCTTGCCTTAATTTTTGCCTCTAATTCCTCCCAGAAATGAGGCATGTCAGTCTTTAAATTCTCGGGTTTTTATGAGGCGATTATGGTGATTACTATAAATCTCCCGTGTGTTGTTTTCAAAGGGGCAATTAAGTGGAGGAACCAGGCACCATTTTCGTTTCTCATTAAGTGATTAGGGTTTGTTTGGCAAATCCCAACATCTGTGGCTAAGAGGCTGGCTCTTCGGAGCTTGACTTGGGTAGCACATAGCCTTCACAGACGGGGGAAGCATCCGGCACTTCTCGTCTGTCCGGCTTCTCCTAGCCTGAAGGAGTTGGAGGGCGTCCTTCCATTGTATAGATGAGGAAACTGAGGCACAGAACAGGGAACCAATCCACCACTATTGCACCACTAGCAAGCAATAGAGCTAGGTTCTGCCTTCCAGAGAAAGACTAACCATTGCACCATACTTGCCATCTAAAGAAGGAGTTTTCAGTAAACCTGTTCCCACTGGCAGCTTTGCTTCTGGAAGGGAGCAGTGATGGCTCCTTCCTTAGTGGAGGGTCACTTTCTTCCACCTTCTTTTCCTCTTTCTCCTTGAACAACCATAGTGTCAACAATATAGCAGACACTGTTGGTGTCCACCCAGTGGTCATTTCCGACCTCCTTTTCCTTTGCCTCCCACTAAGGAGGCCGTGCATTACCTCCCTGATGGCTAGGAGAGACTGCGTGACCTAGTGCTGGCCAATGAGAGATGTGGGGGATTTTGCTGCTGGATTTCTGGATAGATTTTCTTCCTCCTTGAAGTAACTCAAGAAGAAAACCTTTGTTCCACACGTACTCCCTCACTTCTGCTTTTACCTTTGGTGGTTTGTAGTGATGCTAGCTGCTGAGGCAACCATCTTGTAACTTGAGACAACACATTTGAAGAAGAAAGCCAGCTGTTCCGGTCACCTATTACTAGGTAAAAAAATCACCCCCAAAATTCAGTGTCTTAAAGGAACAATTTATTCTCTTTCACCATTCTGTATGTTGACTGGACTCAACTACATGGTTCATACTTGAGGACTTTGGTTGCAGTCTGATAGAGGTGGGGGCAGGAATCATCTTAAGGCTCAATGGGGCTGCATGTCCTAGATGGCTCACTCGCATAGCTGGCCGCTGATGCTGGATGCCCACTGGGAGCTCAGCTTGGGCTCCTGACCAGGACACCTGCACAGGAATTCTCCATATGGCTCGGTGTCCCACAGCATGGCCGCTGATTTCCAAGGGCAAGTGTTCAAGCACTAATCATTTTTTTAAAGATTTTATTTATTAATTTATAGAGACACAGAGAGAGAATGAGAGGCAGAGACACAGGCAGAGGGAGAAGCAGGCTCCATGCAGGGAGCCCGACGTGGGACTGGATCCAGGGTCTCCAGGATCACTCCCCCGGCTGCAGGCGGCGCTAAACCGCTGCGCCACCAGGGCTGCCCAGCACTAATCATTTTAAGAGGCCCAGACCTATGCTGCAAGACTCATGATGTAACCTTGGAAGTTCAAAATGTCATTTCCAGGGACGCCTGGGTGGCTCAGCAGTTGAGCACCTGCCTTCGGCCCAGGGCATGATCCTAGAGTCCTGGGATCGAGTCCCATATTGGGCTCCCTGTGTGGAGCCTGCTTCTTTCTCTGCCTCTCACTCTGTGTCGCTCATGAATAAATAAATAAAAATCTTAAAAAAAATAAAATGTCATTTCCAGTACATTCTATTGGTTAAGCTAATTACTAAGGCCCGCTCTTATTAAAGAGGAAGAGAATTAGACTCTATATCTAGGAGAAGGAATGGCAACATGATATTGCAGAAGAGCAGGTGGCATGGGAAATATTGTTCTGTTCATCTTTGGAAAATGCAATCTACTCTACCCACATGATGTGATAAGCTGGAATGAGTCATGGTCCTTGTTACCTCTAAGCCACTGCACTGGTCCTGGGACTAACCTTTCTGGACTTCTCAAGTAAACAAGCAATGTCCTAAAAGTTTAAGCCATTGTGAGTTGGATTTTCTGTCCAAATTTGGAGCAGGAGGCAAACATGATCAGGGAAGACTTCCTGGAGAAGGTGGGACTTAAACTGCACATTTCAAGGCCATCTCAAGTTCTTACACTTTGGTATCAAATACTCCTAGATTTGAGTTCTATTTCTGCAATTACTACTAGCTGTGTGACTGAGCAACTCTCTGAGCTTCAACTTTCTCATTTATAAAATAGGAATAATAATATTTGCCTCCAAGGCCCTTCTGAGAATTCAGTGAGATGATACATATAGTAAGAGCTTAGCATGAGACCTGATGCATAGGAAGTGATTTTTTTTAAGATTTTACTTATTTGTTCATGAGAGACACACAGAGAGAGGCAGAGGCATAGACAGAGGGAGAAGCAGGCTCCCCGTGGGGAGCCTGACACGGGACTCGATCCCAGGACCCTGGGATCACAACCTGAGCCAAAGGCAGACACTCAACCACTGAGCCACCCAGGTGTTCCACATAGGAAGTGATTTTAAAATATTATTTATCATGACTATCTTATCAAATTATTAAGAGGCAAAAAAACTAACCCAGTTGGTTTTGTGTTGATCCAATGTTGCTGTTGAGACCACTGAGAAGTGTCAGGAAAGCATTTTGTGGGGGACATAACTGCCCCTAGATGTGCCCCTTCCATCTCCAGGGGCAAAAGCAGAGCTGAAGGTGCTGTGAGCGAGACCAAGGGTGGGGGACTTCTGCCCCGGGAGAAGCTGGATTGTCCTGTACAGCTCAGTGATGGGAAAGAGGTGAAAGTAGCCTATCTCACAGGCTGGTGAGAGGAGCCTGGTCGAGACCCCTGAACAATCACTCAAAACAGTCTAAGGCCCCAAACCTTCTTCTATGGAAATCTGAGGTTGGGATGGGCAACAATCTTTCACAGGTAGGGTGACCAGTTTGCCCTAGTTTGCCCAGGACTTTCCAGTGTTAGCATTGAAAATCTCACATCCTGAGAAGCCCTTTAGTGCAGGGCACACCAGGAGGGTTGGTCAGACCTTGTCTGCAGGGATCCTGCAGGTGGAGCCCTCCAGGATTCAGGGAGTCCTGTGTCCCAGTATAAGGGTTAATATCCTGGCCAAGTAGTCTGTCCCATGGAGGCCCAGGATGCAGAGCCCCTTCCGGCAACCAGGCTTTATAGCCTTTTAGGTCAGGGGCAGCAGTGGCCCCTCAGTGATCACAGGCTGCATGTCCGGGCCTAGAGACAGAGGATCAAGTATGGAGTAGCAGCAACCTCTCTCCAGCCACAGTTGGCCTGTCTCAGCCCTTTGGGAGATTCACACTTGTGCTCTTATCACCAGTGAGTAACATGAGATAATTTTAGGGGTCATATAAAAACGGAGATCATATAAGAACGGTGATCATATAAGAACAGTGCTCAAGCCTGAGCTATATAGCTTTCCCAAATCATGCCTGAAAACTGAAATAGAACCAATCAGTCTTCATTTGTCAGGTACGAACCAATAGGGACTGTGTTCACCAGAAGCTCTCACCTGACTTGACCTTTACACACTCGGTGTAAAGAAGCCTACAGTCCTTTCCTGCAGAGGAACGAGCCTTGAAAGGTGAAGAAGTGGTTCCTGCAGCTCAGGGACGAGGGAACGACCACAGGAGTCCCAAGACACATTTTGAGGACCTTGCAACTGGGCCAGTGTGGTAATAAGAGGGACAGGAGTTTTGGCTGACACGTCACTGAGGATGATATATTGATGGCTTCTTTTATTCCTGTTTTTCTCGAGAGCCTTTCCAAAATGACAGTTAAGAAATAAGGATGTAGGGATCCCTGGGTGGCGCAGCGGTTTAGCGCCTGCCTTTGGCCCAGGGCGCGATCCTGGAGACCTGGGATCGAATCCCACGTCGGGCTCCCGGTGCATGGAGCCTGCTTCTCCCTCTGCCTGTGTCTCTGCCTCTCTCTCTCTCTCTCTGCGACTACCATAAATAAATAAAAATTAAAAACAAAAAGAAATAAGGATGTAAACCCACAACAATAAAAATAATGAGTGAGGTACCATCAGCAGGGGAGATGCTACAACAAATTTCAGGACAAAGAGAGCAGATGGAAGAGTGTAACTGATGCAGGAGGGCAGAGAAAGCCTTGGCACGGGGCATGCAGAGAAGATACAGCCAAGGAAAGAGGTGGTTTTCCTTGGTGCAACCAGCAGACACAGAGCTCAAATCAGCGGATGAAAGGAGAATCTGCAGACTGGACAGTGCCTCCCCACACCTGGGCACAGAGCACCAGGAGGGCAGTCTACTCTTCAGGTGGGAGCAGGCAGTTTCTGGAGAAATCTAATGTTCCCTGGTAGGGGGGAGGGGATGGGGGAGGAAGTCCTCTGCTGTCATGACTAACTGAGCGCCTTGTCAACTGGCGCATGCCAGCTAATCAGCAAGCTCTTTAGTTCTTCATTCTTATTTTTTATTTTTTATTTTTTTTTATCTTTTTTTTAAAAATTTTTATTTATGATAGAGAGAGAGGGAGAGGTACAGGCAGAGGGAGAAGCAGGCTCCATGCACCGGGAGCCCGATGTGGGACTCGATCCCGGGTCTCCAGGATCGCGCCCTGGGCCAAAGGCAGGCGCCAAACCGCTGCGCCACCCAGGGATCCCATTCTTATTTTTTAAATTAAGATTTTATTTATTTATTCGTGAGAGACACAGGCAGAGGGAGAAGCAGGCTCCCTGCAGGGAGCCCGATGTGGGACTCGATCCTGGGTCTCTGGGATCACGACCTGAGCCGAAGGCAGATGCCCAACCACTAGCCACCCAGGCGTCCCTAGCTCTTCATTCTTAAATGCGAATGGACACCCAAAGATTACCACATATTTGAGGAAAGCCTCCAAACTGAACCTAAGGCAAACAAATAAAGTGACCCCAGAGGAAATGGAAATGATGCAAGGAACAGAGATCTAGAAAAAGTTTACACTCTATTAATACCCCCACAGGGATTCAGGGGGGTACTGTGTCCATAAAATAAAAACTGGATAATATAAAGAAAAAAGAACCAAACAGAGCTCTTGGGTTAAATATATATATATTTATTATATATTTATATTACATATATATTAACTATATAATTGTATATGTGTATATTAATTATATAATTTATATAATATGTAAATAAATTATATATAATGTATATATAGTATAAAAATATATGTAACAGAAATAGAATGTTTTCAAGCTAAGGAAGAGTTTCAGAAAGTGAAATAAAAAGATAAGGAGGTAGAAAATATGAGAGAATGGGTTTCCTAGCTGGCTCAGTTGGAGGAGCATGCAACTCGATCACAGGGTTGAGTTTGAGCCCCACATCGAGTGTAGAGATTACTAAGAAAAATAAACTTTAAAAAGATTTTATTTATTCATGAGAGACACAGAAAGAGAGAGAGAGAGAGAGAGAGAGAGGCACAGACACAGGCAGAGGGAGAAGGAGGCTCCATGCAAGGAGCCTGATGTGGGATTCGATCCTGGGTCCCCAGGACCACACCCTGGGCTGAAGGTGGCGCTAAACTGTTGAGCCACCCGGGCTGCCCAATAAACTTTTTTTAAAAAGGAAAATATGAGAGAAAATATAAACTACTTAAAGCATCAATCCAAGAAGTTAAAAATCCAACTAACAGGAATTCTAGCACAGATACAAATGGAGAAGAGGAATTATTTAAAAGTTACATAAGAAAATTTCCCATAAACCAAGTTCATAAAATCTCCATATTAAAAGAGTTCAGTATGTGCCCCCAAAATGAATGACAAGGTGACCCACACTCAGGTACAGTATCTGGACACTTCTGAACACAGGGATTAAAGAGAAGATCTAAAAAAAAAGAGAGAGAGAGAGAGAGAGAGAGGATCTAAAAGCTTTCAGAGGGGAGAAAAATGAAAATAAAGAAAAAAAGATCACAAAGGAATGAGAATGACTTCAGAATTCTCAGCAGGAACACAGGATGCTAGCAGTCAGCAGAGAAATGCTTCCAAATGCAGGCCAAGCAGAGTTCTCAATCTAGAACTCTATATAGGCTAAACTATCAATCACTAGACTAGAATAAAGACATATGGAGCCATACTGGAGTCAGAGTATTTATGTCCCATGCACCCTTCCTTAGTTAATTACTTGGAGCGTTTTCTCCAGACAACCCTCCAACCCATGGAAATAAGCCATGGAAGAAAAAAGATATGTTCCAGAAAAGACTAGCCCCCGTGCAGAAGCTATGATGAGAGGAATTCAGGCTGACTAGTTAGTGACCAGCAGGTTTAGACACTCGCAGATGAGATTCGAGTGGGAGAGCAGTGGGCCCTGAAAGGAGAGGTGTCGAGGGGGAAGGGGAGGCTGAATGAGAGACTGGATAAACATGAGAGAGAAATAAAGGCAGTAAGGAAATAGTAGAAGAAAAAGTTGTGCATGAAATAAAATGCCGTCTAGTAACCACCAGCTCTGCAGTGAATGATACTAACACAATTATACAAAAAAGAATTTTATTAGTTTCTAAATTTTTGGATGCATTTATAAACAAAGCATAAAAGACATGACTGTCTAGCTGGAGACCGAAGAGAAAGTCAGAGATGTGTAGCATGAGGAAGATTCCATCTGCCTTTGTTGTCTGGAAAATGGAAGGGGCAAGAGACCTGAGCCCCGCCTCTAGTGCCAAGAGCACCCCATGACCAACAGTCAACAAGGAAATGGGTGCCTCAGTCTTACAACTGCAAGGAACTGGGTTCTACCAACAGTATGGATAAGCTTGGAAGTAGATTCTCTTTCTCCCAGCCTCCAGATGAGAGCCCAGCCCAGCTGGTTTCTTGATTTCGGCTTTGTGATACTGTGAGCAGAGAACCCAGACTTCTGAACTGTTAGGTAACACGTGGTTGTTTAAAGTCACCAAGTTTGTAATGATTCGTTACACAGAAATAGAAAACTAATACGCCTGGCATATCTGCCCCCAAACTCCTGTTGTAAGAGATGTTTGGCCTAGTGGTTAAACTGTCAGACTGCAGGCAGGCTGACCTGGGTCAGAACTGTTCCTCTGAGGAGCAGCAGTCGCAAACACAGTAAGCGTTCAATAACTATTGTTCTATTCACTGTCTCTGTTCAGCTCTCAGTCCCTCGGACTCCCGGACTCCCTGCCTCACTCCTCTGGAAAGTTCACCACACCCTCCCCTGCACTTTGTACTTGCTGCACTAATGCAGATCTCAGGCTGTGCTTTCCAGACTATTAGCTTGTGAAAGAGAAGAAATCTAGGCCTGCCGCAGACCCTGTCATGAAGACGGAGCTCTGGGAATGTTTATGGAGAAGGAACATAGAGAAACTTCCTAGAAGTCTGAGCCGCCCAGTGGGGACAACTGCTTAGGGAGTGGTGAGCAATCTGTCGCTAGGGTAGTTACCTGTCAGGGATGCTGAAAAAGACAGACTTCATGACATACCAGGGCCTTTCTACCCTAGCTTATGTGTTGAAGCCAGGATTTTTTTTTTTTTTTTTTTTTTATGATAGTCACAGAGAGAGAGAGGCAGAGACACAGGCAGAGGGAGAAGCAGGCTCCATGCACCGGGAGCCCGACGTGGGATTCGATCCCAGTTCTCCAGGATCGCACCCTAGGCCAAAGACAGGCGCCAAACCGCTGCGCCACCCAGGGATCCCCCAGGATTTGTTTTATAGACACACTGAGGGGGAAAAAAGTCAGGAGGCAGGTGCTGGGGGTGGAAGACCTCTCAGGTAGGGCTAGTGGGGAAGTTGTTGAGTTGGGCATGAACTCATTCAGTTATTTTAACATGCATTGTTAACTCGGGCAATCCTGCCCTGGGAGATGCTATCTCAGGCTCTGAAAAAGAGATGGGATTTTGACAGCTGCTCCAGGGGGAGAAGCTTTTGGGAGAGGTCACATTATGATTAAGACCTGACAGATCCAGTTCCCAAGCCACGGTCTCAGGACGGGACAGGGGGCTCTGAAATATGTTTGTTCAGCTAGGAGGGAGGAGACAGGAGGAGCTGTGACTGTTTCAGTGGTTTGGGAGAGGGAAAAGGTGAGAATGAGTACAGTGGATCCTAGAAGGTTGAGGTTGGAAATAAGGAGACTCCCAGCTCTGTGCAGGGAGCTGGATCAGGAAGGGGCAGGCTCCTGGGACAGAAGCAATTGACAGGCTGGCGGAACCAAGGGCAAGTGGATGCAGGATGGGTGACGGGTGCCCCCTGGCGGCCACACTGAACAACTACACCCGATGCCAACCAGGCACAGCCAGTGCCCGACTGTTTCACTCAACCTGAGGACCAGAAGGGCCCACTCACCCGCACAAGAGAACCACTTGTTGCAATAAAAATGATTTGTGTGAATGCATTTGTGTGTGGGGTTGTGTGTCTGTGTTGCCTAACTGGGTAGGTGTACACGTGTCTATGAATTTAAGCATGTGTATCTGTGTGTCCGTGTACTGGTGCTGGTGATGGGCACATGTGCAGGTTGTGTGTGCATGTATGTACTACGTGCTATTGTGCAGGCATTGTGAGCACTGGAGCCAGAAGGTGCATCTGTATGTTGGTATGTATTTGTATCTGTTGGTACAATTGCTTGTGTCTGCATGGATGTGTGTTAATGTAACTTTTTGGGCCTTGGCTTTGTTTTCTGTTACACATTGAAATAGTTAAGCTCCATAATCTTATTGTTTGTTTAAAGTTTGCTCTTGGATGCAGGCCTGTTCCAGAATAACTAGCAGATGCGAAAAGCATCCATTATGTATTTTTGCAATTAGCCGAAAACCCAGAAACTTTTCTTAAATAACAGACACAATTCTGTGGGTTGCTTATTGCTAGGAGGCGCCTCCTCTCCCCAGCTCAGGCAGGCCGGCCCTGGGCCCAGCCCTAACCCAGGCCAAGCCAGGGAGGGTTTGCAAACTGTCCCTAGTGAGATGGAAAAACCATTAGGGTTCAGAACAGAACTCAAGGGACAGCTCACAGCAAGGAGGAGAAAGAGGAGAAAAAGAGGAGGGGGTAAGGAGTAGAGCAGCCTCCAAAATCTGAGAAGCTTTTGTCAAACAGCCTCATCTAGCTAGGCAGTTGCCCAGCATTCTAGTCTGGACTCGGCTAAACAGACACAGATAAGTCCACATTCTTTTACCTGCCTTTATGGTTTGTCCATTACATTTCCCCACCTTGTCTTTATGTCTTTATGTTCCTATCTCCCATTGTTTGGTATATGGACCCCACCCTTCACTCATCCTGTCATGCTTTTGCTAGTGCTATTCCTCTCCTCTGATTCAAAACAGGCACCTCCTCACCACCAGCGGTATTACCACCAACAAACTTTGTTGAGTACCTATTCCAGGCTTGGGGAGGGGACCCGGGAGGCAGAAACAGAAGCTTAAAGAAATTTCTCAGTATCTGGGTCCCTGTGGGAAGGCACAGGCTCCCATGATGTTCCTCAGCCTTTCCTCCCTGCTCCTATTAACAGGAAGCTGTTTTGCATGCTGGGTTTCAAGAGAGCCCAAAGAATATGGCTGGGATTCCAGGTGGACCTCAGATTTAGATAGCTACAACTTGAACAGTATGGTCCACAAACCATTGAACCTAAGGGCTGGAAGATTCTAAAACATCCTGCTGAGTAGGCATCCAGGCTGCTTGCACACCTCCAGTGATGGAGAACTCATGTCCTCTATCCCAATTCACTGCTGGGCAGCTCTAACTTTAAAAGGTCTTCTCTTGCTTCCACGGTCCTAGCTGTGCCCTCAAGCCCACACTGAACACAACTACTACATCTCCCTTCAGAAGTCTGGACAGTGACAGTGGCCCCCAGGGCTCTCCTCACCTTTTATGACAGTGGCAGCTGGTGAGCTAAAAGCCACCCTATCATATCAA
Organism: Canis lupus familiaris; assembly: GCF_011100685.1. Classification (NCBI taxonomy): domain Eukaryota; kingdom Metazoa; phylum Chordata; class Mammalia; order Carnivora; family Canidae; genus Canis; species Canis lupus. Next base: position 13,405,942 of record NC_049236.1, read on the forward strand.
GTTTGTACCCATCTGACAACTTCTTCAGGAGAGAACATTTGTGATCTTCTTCTAGTCCTTCTCCCTACTCTTTCCCTCCACCCCCTCAGGGGGCTTCAGGGATGGCAGACTAGGCAACTGTTTGTGAGTTCTCATTAGGGTTGTTATCAATTTGTCATTTATCCAGCACAGAGTACTTACTCTGTTAGGCACTGGGAATAAATACCAAGAAGACTTGCTTGGTCCCTTGCCCCAAGATACAAGACTGGGAGTTCCAATATCAGCCTTAGTCACTGTTTAGTATAGTGGTTCTCAAAGCACCAGTATCGCCTGAACTTCTTAAGAAACACAAATTCTTGGGTCATACCCAGATCTAGTGAACCAGCAGCTCTGGGGTGGGCCCCACAAACTGGGTTTAATAAGCCTTCCAAATGATTCTGATGCACCTGAAAGTTTGAGAACCACTGATTCAGAATCACCTGGGGAGCCTTTAAAATGAAATTAAAATTTCTGGGAGTGATGCCTGAGGCACTGTTTGGTTTCTTTTTTTTTTTAAGGTTTAAAAGACATTCAATAAATATTCCACTTATTGAATGAAATTCTATTAAATAGAAGTGGCTCTGAAACATCACAAAATATGACTTTACCTAAGTTTTTGTTAGGAATGACAGCAGAGGGGTGCCTGGGTGGCTCAGTTGATTAAATGTCTGCCTTTGGCTCAAGTCATAAGTGATCTCAGGGTCCTGGGATTGAGCCCTGGGTCGGGCTCTCTGCTCAGTGGTGAGCTGGCCTCTGCTTCTCCATGATCTTTCTTCAATAAATAAATACATACATACATACTCTTTTTTTTAATTTTTTTCTTAAGATTTTATTTATTTATTCATAGAGATGCAGAGAGAGAGAGAGGCAGAGACACAGGCAGAGGGAGAAGCAGGCTCCATGCAGAGAGCCTGACGTGGGACTCGATCCCAGGACTCCAGGATCATGCCCTGGGCTGCAGGCGGTGCTAAACCGCTGCGCCACCGGGGCTGCCCATACATACTCTTTTAAAGAATAATTTCTCTCTTCATTTTTTTTTTAAAGAAATATTTATTGAGAGCCTACCATGTGCAGACACTGGGAAACAGAGATGAAAAGAGACATTTTTGTTCTCCTGACACTTATAATCTAGCATGGGAGGTCAACAATAAGTAAACAAAGTAACCTCACAAATTGCAGATCTGTGCAATAGGGAAAATAAACAAGGTAACGAGCTAGTGATGAGGAAGTACAGGCTACCAGAAAGACAGGAGGCAGATCTGGTAAGAGCCAAAGGTCTGGAGTCCAATTCCAGACTTACAACTATCTAACTATAGATTGTTGGGCAATTGACTTGGATTCCTTGGGCTTCAGTTTAATAATTCATGAAACAGGAAAACTGCCATCCCAACCTACATGATTTGGAAAACAAAATGAGATCACAGAGGTAAAAGTGTGCGGTCATTAAAACACTATGCAAAACACAATACAGTTAAGAAACCACTAGACTTGAGCTTAACTGGTGAGTTTGTTGAGAGCAGGAACTGTGTATAACTGATTATGGTATCCCTAATTAATCTGTCTCAAACATATTTTGAATGAATGGCCAACCAAGTTTTTGTAACGTCATCATTTAGTGCTCTCGTCATCTCCTGGTCTGATGACAGGCATATTACCCAAGGAAGATATAGATTTCCTGTAACAAACTCTGATCTCAGTCACAGGTTAGCATCTCTGAAATGTAGCTTGTTAACATGATGTTAGCTCAATTAAGATGGCAGATCCTTTCATGAATGTGATTACGAACTGTAATAATGCCTCCTAACAGTGTGATAACAGTGTGAATCTAGCTGTTATCTGACCAAGTGGCCACAGTCTGTGTATTGTCCTAACAATGATTTAGCTGATGACCATAAATTAAACAGCTACTTTAAGTCATAAACACAAGCTAAACTCATAAATATCCACAAAATTACTCAAACCATAAGTTAAGGATAAATGAAGATAGATGGTATCAAAGGAATCACATTCCTGAAACCCATTTTCATCAACAAAATACTCTTAGAGAGTAGTGGAAATGTGGTCTATGGATCATGAAAACTTTGGACTTTAGATTAGGAAACGGTGTTTAGTAGGAATGATTATGGCTAGAATAAATCGTATTATAGGCCATTATGGATGGAGAACTGGACTGAACCTACTCCTGCTTCTCTATACAAATGGTTTCACTCTCCCTGTCCTCATCTCATCCCATTTCTGAATCTTCCATTAGCACACAGGAGCAGCAGCCTCAAGTCCAGTAGCACACCTTCCTTCCCTAAGGAGCACTTATCCAGACCTAAGTAAAGGCCCCTAAACAGAGGAAGAGTCTCTGCTCAATCATGTTTGATACTGGATATGACATGGACATTCTGACATAGTATTTGATGCCAGGGGGATTTTGATGCAGCTGTTTTAAACTGGTCATTTTGATGTAAGAAGATTTTGACCCAACATGAAAGTTAACCACTAAACTTCAGCATTTTCCCCCCAAATAATGTAAATAATATGTCTATCTTAATCACTACCCTAGTTCAGAATAGGATAATGGTAGTGACTCTTGTACACTACCTGGTAATTAAAAAGAAGGGTTTCCACTTTGACAAGGCTATTTTGATGCAGCCTTGCTTTCAATCATAGATACCCTGACCAAATTCTGGCAGCTACTTAAGAGCCACTTGTGAAACTATTTCTCTATAAAACTAATGAACAACCTACAGTGAGCCATGTACAACAGCTTTGTGCTTTAAAGTACTAACTGCTGAACCAATTCAATGTCTTTTTCCTCTGGTTCTGGAAGCCCTTGGAGCCAGGTGGTTGTGAGACGGCCAGTTCCACCCAGAGTCCTTAGAGAGCTGCAAGCATTTACAAACTGGCAAGGAATCTCAGCCAATTCAGGGATTTTCTTGGAAGTCTATATTGAGTCCACTATAGCAATTTTTCCCCCTTAATTTCATAGAAGCAGCAGCTACTGAGAGTACATTTTTTCCAGAAAGCCTCCTAAAGGGTAAAATATGAATATTCCCAAAGCTCACATGCATGTTTTTTGAATTTTACTTTCTCTTTTTAAATGTGGTTGCTCAACCAAATGAGAATGCATCTGCTATCTTTGCAGAATGCTGCTTAACTGCTCAATTCTACTGTGCAGAAGACACTTTTTAAAGTCTGTCTGGATTATCTACCGTTACAGTTGCGATGTGGTAACCTACCTCTGCAGATGCTTTTCCTCTGGTTGGTTAGAGCATCAAAGGCCAGCATTAGGAAGCTGCGTAAAGTACTTCAAAATATATCATAAATAAAAAATTTTCTTTGGCTGAAGAGCATCACTTAAAGAAATGTTGATTTATGACCCTTATCTCACCCATTCTAAATAGGACAAAATCATTAAACCCTCTTATTTCATGCCTCAGTCTTAGGAGGACAAAATCATGAAAGAAAAGCCTCTCTGAAGAAGGCCTCAAGAAAACCAGGTTCTGCTCTAATAAGCAGAAATAGCAGAGACCCCCATAAAAATCTGAGTTCTGGTGATAGCTTGGAGCTGGTATGGCTGACCAAGGGTATAGGGTGATAGCCAGAAATTCAACTTCATCCTTTACCTCGCCCTAGGACAGGTAAGCTGGTGACCTGCAGAACATAACTGAGACCCAGAATTAATACCACAATCACAATAACCACACTCATTCCAAGGAAAGCATACCTGGATCCAAGAAAAGCTTACTCATACTACAGTCAGGGGTGAAGAAACAGAAATAGAGGGATAGGTAATTAGGACCATTTTTACCTTTTTTTCCTTGGTACACAATAAATAAGCTATCTTGCTTTCATTAGGAAAAAAAAAAAAAAAAAAGCCTAGAATTAAGGAGTACTTAATTTAGCCGAAGTATGAAGGTAGGCTAGGAAGAAGTGAAATAGCTATATAATAATGATATTAGCCAACAGAGAACATCTGAAGGTCTACCCATATCAGGGTATCAGTTTCAGGTAGAAAACTCTTGGAAGGCAGAGAATATATCTGTAGCACCATGGCTAGTGCAATTAGTATGTGTTTGAAGATGAAGGACCAAACCTCCAGGGAAAAAATGCTGACCCACTTTGGCCAATACTTTCAGCCACTGAAATTGTCTCCAGAGATCACTGGAATGTCAGGCAACCACTCAAATTAAATGACAAAGCCACAAGCCCCCAAAACCCTGCATCCTGAGATACTGCCCGCTGCCAACCTCCCCATCACAGAGACAAGCAATTGATGATGTAGGTAGGTAATGAAATACGCTATACTTGTGCCTAAATCCAAATTACTTCTTAAAGAAATGGGATTAAAGTCGTGCTTTCTACTTAATTCAAGATGTGCAAACATAATACCAGAGCAGAAAATTCTCCTATATCCTGAACTCTGCTTTTGCTGTAAACCCACACGTGAAATATATGATACTTCTCGGTCTTTCAATATGCTTGAGAGAGAACAGAAATCTGAAACAGTAAAGGCCACGGCACAGAATTTATTGGGATTATTTACCAAATAATTCATATACATCCAACATCACTGAATGGAAATAATATTGATTTTTTTTAAAAGCAAGGCTTCCACAGGGGTCTTTCATAAAAGTTAAAAACTTCTTGAAATGGAATGACCAACCTAACGAAGTCAAAGGTAACTCAGTCAAATCCTAAACTCACTACTGCCAACATGTTTTTCTACTCAAAAGCAAACAACAAGCAAAGGCTCATAATTTAGTAATTATTGTTTCTTGGTTTCTGTTCTCAAATGCCACAGAAGGATGTGTGATGAAAGAAAGCAAAGCATCTAGTCTCAGCAGTCTTCTGAGTATCAATATAAATAGATTCCATCTGATTAATTTCTTCATTTATTTGAGTAGGAATATTCTCAAAACCTTAGTCTTAAAAAAAAAATAAAAAATAAATTAAAAATTAAAAATTAAAAAAAAAAACCCTTAGTCTTTACTTTTGCTTCACACTGCAGTTGTTTGATTAAACCACCAGCAAAGTCCCTCTGTACTGTATGGACTAAATCACTAGAAAAGAATTCGTTACAATCCCTTCCAAGAAACCAAAATAATCTCAATACAAATTTTGGTGCTAATATTTTAGATTACTTACAGATCCTTTGTTTCCTAATGGCAAGTATGTTGAAAAATGTATCATTAATAATTTCATAATACACAAAGAAATAAACCTATTATAATGTAAAACAACCATAAATTGCCTTCACTATTCCCAATGACCTTATACTACTACTTTTTTTTTTTTTTTTTTTTTTTTAAAGTAAACGCTATGTCCAAAGTAGAGCTTGCACTCAGGACCATAAGATCAAGAATCACGCATGCTCTACCACTGAGCCAGCCAGGTGCTCCTATTCCCAAAGACTTTAAATATAAAATCTAATTACACAAAGACAAAATTCCTTACCTGACTTAATCCTGTATACCAAATAGCATAAGTGCTAAAAATGAGAAACATTTTAATAAATTTCACATTAAGAACCTTGGAAATCACTCTGCATTAGTAATGGCAGAAAAAGATAAGAAAGGGGAAAACAAATTTCTCAGAGATTTTTTTAAAGGAAGAATGGATTTAAGGGAAAATTCCTTTGGACTCTATAACCTTTTTTTTTTTTTTTTTTAATTCTGTGCCTTTCAATGCTTCAACATGATGCCTAAAAAGAATATACTAAATAAAAGTAGCCAAGAAGGAAATCAAACATTTATAAGATATATTTATTATTTTTCTGACCAAAGTGCAATGATTTTTAAATCTCCTTAAACAAATAACTGAAAAAAAAGAAGGATTCAAGAAAATAAAACACGAATGGGAAATTAACCACTAGATGTTTTTTACTTCATACCAACCCTACATTTAGTCTAAAAAACAAACAAAAACACTCTGAATGAAGTGTTACTAAAATGCTAACCAAATCATTTACCATAAACCTAATACATGCACTTCAAGGTTCCACTGCTAGGAATTCTGTTAAGATCAGTTTAATCATTAATAACACTATATAATAGAGCATAGGAACACATGTCATTAGATGTGATCCTTGCCTCTTACCCTCAGACTTATGTCAGAATAAAGCTGACAACTCTGCCAGGCTCTGAACCCCCAGTGACCCCAACCCAATCCCTGGAAGCAAAGAAGATGCCCTGTCACACAACTTTGTATAAGTTGTAATAAAGCAAAGCCTAAGTTTTCTTACTTTTCTGTAGGAAATGGTCAGTTATTTGATAAATACTAAAACACTTCTAGGAATTCTTTTTATGAGTTTGTTTACCAAACACATTTTGCAAGAACCGACTACACAAAAAGTTCCTTTGGAATTTGGTCCACAAATTCACTTAACAGGTTGGAAATTTAAAACCTGCAAGAAAACGAGGAAGTGGGGAATCCCTAATCCTAACATGTTGTAATTATTAAAGGGATATACACACATACTAAAAAGTTTTGCTCACAGAAGGCACAAACTATAAAAGGGATATGCTTTTTGAGTAAAAACAAAGAACTAGCTGATATCCTTCTTTGTTTGGTGAGCACCATAGCTAAGATAAAATTAGACCCGAATTTACTCTCTACTCCTATAACCAAAAAAATCTAAGATAAAAAATTTAATTTGTCTTACTATATTCTTTCCAGCCATTAATTGAGATGTAATTATGAAAGATTAAAATTGCCTTAAAAAGGGGTTGTAATAGCAGCTATCAAAGCAATATTCAAGCATGATTTTGAGTTTCCTTTCAGGTTTAGAGTTAGCCTTCTTTGTCAAAAATCTTCACAACTTCATCAAAAACCTGTAAAGGACAAAAATAATAGTAATTTTAAAAGCAGGTATTATTAAAACACTATATGGCTAAGTTCCTGCTAAAAGGTCAATTTTTTAAATAAATTTTCAAGATGTATCATTAAAAAAATACTGTAATTCCTTGGTTTTATCTGTTTTACTTTACACAATGGCATATAATATCATAAATACATAATTGTGAACATACATTCAATTTTATTAGTGGTTTCAGGACAAAACAAACTTCTTGATCAGTAGCAATTATTTGATAAAATGTAAACTGAAGTAGCTTATTTTTCTACTTTTGATTCTAAAGCACTAAGTTCCCTGATGTATCACCTCACCTCTATGGGAAGGAGTAATGGATAAAAAACCAATAGAACTGGGGCTCAGTTGGTTAAACATCTGCCCTCAGCTCAGATCATGATCCTAGAGTCTTGGGGTCACTCCCTGCTCAGCAAGAGTCTGCTTCTCCCTGTCCCTCTCTCTTTCTCCCCTGCTCATGCTCACTATCTCTCTCAAATAAATACATAAAATCTTAAAAAAATAAAAAAAATAAAAAAATAAACCTAGAATTATGTGATAAACAAGAAAGGTCCAGAAAGAAAGACTCAGGGAGTCAAGGCGAGAGGAGTTGGATTAAGAGACACCAGAAAAAGCTGCTGGGCACTGAGGGCTTGCATAGCAGTTTAGAAATTATGGATTTTTGGAGGAGGTGAGAAGAGCTAGGTCTGGAAGACCTACTCCCCTGGAGCTCTGTGCTCTGTGATGATAAGTTGGAAGCAGCCTGGGGCCCTTGAGGGGCCCCATTCACATTAGATATTTTTAAAAATGAACATGGTCCAAATCACAGTTCTCAAAATGCCAATTTTCCAGTGCTTGAAAAAAGAGGTTTGGAATTAATAAACCATCCACTTCTTGTGAAGAACAAGTCTCAAGTTGTAAAATCTATTTTAGATGTTATTCAAAATGGAGAAAAAAAATCTCATTTTCCATTTTGTCTCCGGGGTCTTTAAAAGCAAACAAACTAATCTGCCATTTCTCTTTGTCTCCTGCCTACCTACCCCACCGCCCCCACTAAATCACATTTTTACTTGACTTTTAAGGCAAGCTAGGGATACTCACCTCGTCAACAGACTTAGAGGCATCTATTTTCTTGACTTTCCCCATTTCTTCATATAAGTCAATAATTGGCTTTGTTGATTGAAGATAGGTCTGAATTCTGCAAAAGCAGCAAATAATGCTCAAGATTCTAAGTACTCCCTCATTCTTCCCCAGGTTATAGGACTGCTCAGAGCACAACCCAGATCCAACCCAACCGACTCCCTTATCATCTTCTTAGACCAGACATTTTACATATTTAAGCATCCCATTTTCTTTTTCTGGGCAAATTGAGGCAGGTATTTAATCTGCTCCTCAAGTTCCAAACTGAGTCTGAGGTGGCAATGTGTAAATTCTGCAAAGTACCTCTTTTCCAAGCTCTCTCTGTTGTCATCACTTCTACCACTGCTCTTTCCCCTCTCAAGACATCGTTCAATACAGATCTAAAAAGAGAAATAAATAAAACAGTCGTTACAAAAAAAAAAAAGATGTGAATTTGCTGTTCACATTTGCCATTCTTTTAACCTGAAAAGAGAAAAAAGTTTGAAGAGATTACAAAGAACCCGACATTAAAACTAATTTGTCTAATTCATTAATCAACATGCAAAGTCCTTTTAAATTTAAACATGTGGTTCAATTTATATAAACTAGGTTAAATAAGTACAGAGCATAATAAGAATTCATTCATGACTCAGTTTTTCCTGTGTACTTTTTTTTAAAACCGCAATAAAAAGAAGATCTGTATGTGTATGCTTCCATCTAGGATATATTATTAACTTATTAGGTATGAATTACATGCCTCAAACTTTGTTCCATTTTGCTTACTTTTTGATAATTCCATAAATATCCAAATATTTAAGAGTCAACATATTTGCATTTGAATAAAGTATCCCTTGTTAATCGTGAATAAACATTCCTTAGTTATAAAGCTGCGGTAACATTCTAAAGTTAACTTTGAAGAATAAGTGAAAACATATTTTTGGGAGTTGGAAAAAGAGTTACATTTTAAAACAACTCAAAGGCTGCAGTAAGTCTCTCCACCAGAGGCACATTTGCAATTCAACCCAAGAATAGCCAACTTCCTTCAAGGCAGTACTTTAGATTCTTATTCTTTCAGGCTGTTGGCATTAATTTAATGAAGTTATATTACAGCTGTCAAACAGTCAGGCCTTCTAATTAAATGATTCTGAGAAATTCATTTAGTTATTTAAAGGTATGTCTGGGTATGTTATTAGAAGTACCAGGAAGAAAAAAGGCTTTCCTGCTTTTCTCAAGATCATTTCACTCTTAGAAGAAAAATTAAACTTTTTTTTCCCAAACCAACCAAGCTATCTTACATGTTTCTTTTTTAGTTTTAATGTCGGGTTCTTTGTAATCTCTTCAAACTTTTTTCTCCCCGCAGGGAGCCTTCTTCTCCCTGAACCTATGTCTCTGCCTCTCTCTCTGTCTCTCATGAATAAATAAAGCCTTTAAAAAAACAAATACTTGTTATTTTGAAAATAAAGCAAATTTCAGGCCCACAAGATTGCTGATGCCAAATAGTTTTTAGTAGTGCAGCCTCAAGATAGTGCTGTTCCATCCATCCAATTTGCCAGTTCAAGTAATATTGTTGCCAATATAAAATGTAAATATAAAAGTCACTTTGTTTTTCTCTAATAGTGACCATCAGTTGCTTAAAGACCATGAGCAGATGAAGGTTTTCATTACCTCATTATTACAGTCAAAAAACAGAACAAAAGACACATCTGCTTTCCCATCCATGGTCTTATTCCAACCTTGAAGGTTGTCTTGATTTCTTGGAAACCCATCAATCAAGAATTTATTCTTCTGAGCATTGGCAGCCATTGTCTGATCCATTTCCTAAAAGAAAAGGAAGATTCAGGTTCAACACATTAACGAAATCCAATTTCTTAAGCCGGGTGAGGGAGATATAAGTATTTTGTTATTATTATTATTCCTTAAATCATCAGTAAAGAGTGGAGGGCGCATAGAAGAAAAAAGACTTAAAGGAAATAATCCAATATACATATACATACACATACAATGTTTTTTTCTGCAGTTTCTAAATTTTTTACAGTAAGCATTTATTACTTTCACATATACATTCACAAAGTTATGAATAGCAGAAAGAAAAAAAAATAAGCATTAACCAGTACCTTTGCTCCAGCTACTAGAGACCCCATCTTGCCTTCCCCTCTCCCCTCCCAAGTCATTTTGCTATAGGAAGAAGTATGCTGCTTCTGCAGGCATTCAGATTCTCCGCAATAATTCAAGTCCAATTGCACAAAGCTTTGGACAAATATAAAGAGACTGCAAGCATTAATTATTAGCATAAAAGTTAATACATTTTTGACTGAAGCTAATTAAATTTTAAATGCCACTGGCTACCCCAAAACACAGGTAGCAGAGGAAAGAATACAAGCAAGGAAGACAGCAAGAGTAGCATGCTTCACCATTCCTAGCCAAAGTCTGAGACCGGAATGTTGAAATATGTGAATGGGAGGTGCAGGTCCCTAGTTTCCAAATCTTCACCACTGCCAGCCACCATGGGGTATGCACTGATGCAGAACTCTGACCAATTCTGGAGCAACCTCTATTCCAAAGCACATCAACATCCAGTCCCCTCAGTGCTCAAACTGCTCCTTGTTTCTCACGAAGAACAAAGGCTGTCAGGTCCTCTAATTCCTTTATCTAAAAGTTGGCTTTATCCCAGCATTTGCTTCTCCAATATCCTCTAGTAATACAAAACTTTCACAGAATATTTTTGAGCCCCTGCTACAGCATTTCTACCCTGATTATGACAGAGGAAGATATCTGAAGAGGTGTGCTACTCACTCAACATACATTTATTCAAGGCCTAATTACCAGGGAACATGAACAGTAACATGGCTCTTGGGAGGCTCACGGTTCAGCAGGTAACAATTACATGTAAGTAAATGTGCTAAGTTCTATGAGGACATAGGAAAAGATGCAATGATAAGACAACAAAATAAAGCACAAATTACCAGGGAAACTGCCCAAGAGAGCTTTATCAGAGAAATGGCAGTGGAGCTAAGTCCTAAATAGCAAAGTGGCAAGCAGATGGGAGTCAAGGTACTCCAGATGATGTAAACTGGATATATAAAGGCTCAGAAATGAGAAAGCATAACAATTTTAATGAATCTGAAGTAAGCTGAGAAAACTGAATATTAAGACACACACAGAGTGGTGAAAGATAGGACTAGAAAGTAGGTAGGGGTAAGATTAATGAAGAACTTATTACACCACACTAAGGAACTGCTCTTTATTCTGGAAGCAACAAAGGATTGCTAAGGAATTTTAAGCAAATATGCTTATATCACCTTCTGGAAAAAAATCACCCTGACTAGGGTGCTTGGGTGGCTCAGTCTGTTGAGCATGGACTCTGGATTTCAGCTCAGGTCGTGATCTCAGGTTTGTGAGATGGAGCCGTGTGACAGGCTTTGTGATGGGCTCTGCAGTCTGCTTGAGATTCTCTCTCTCCCTCCTGCTCTGCCCCACTCCCCTGCTCACACTCACTCTCTAGCTCTAAAAAAAAAAAAAAAAAATCACCCTGATTGCAACATGAAGGATGAATTAGAAGGGGTAAGCATGGATTAAAGGCAAAAAGATTCATGAGGAGGCTCTAGTGATGGTCAAGGTAAGGAAAAGAGGATCTGAACTAAGGTGACAGTGGTAAAGGAGAAAAAAAAAGACTATATCAAAGACAGTTAAGAGGAAGATAATTGAAAGGTTTGTTCACTGAATTTGGGAAATTGAAGAAGTGGAAAATACAAGATGGCTGGCTCCGAGATTTCAGATTTGGGCACAAATGGTAGAACCATTAACCAGGAAAGGAGATAAAGGGTGATTACATTTCATTTCATTTCATTTTTTTATTTAATTTTTTAAATTTTTATTTACTTATTCAAGAGAGAGAGAGAGACAGACAGGCAGAGGGAAAAGCAGGCTCCATTCAGGGAGCCCGACGTGGGACTCGATCCCAGGTCTCCAGGATCAGGCCCTGGGCTGAAGGCGGCACTAAACTGCTGAGCCACCCAGACTGCCCGGGTGATTACATTTTAGATGATACACTGATACACTGAGACAGTTGCCAAATATTCAGATGGATATCTAATCGGTCTGGAGTTCAGAAAAAAAGTTGTGTCTAGAGCTATAGATTTTAGCATTTATTAGTATAATGAAAGCCTTGGACATGGCTAAAACCATCCAGCATGAAATACATAAAAGGAGAAGAGGACTATGGATAAAACCCTGAGAACATCATGGTTTAGGAAACTTGCAAGGAGATGTAAAAAACAATAGCCATTGAAATAGGAAAGAATCAAGAAAAACAGTGTCACAGAGAACAAAGAAGTTTCAAAAAGACAGTGAATAAAGTTAAGTACTATAAGAAAAATGACCAAAGGGGTGTGAGAGTGGCTGAGTCCATTAAGTGTCTGCCTTCAGCTCAAGTCATGATCCTGAGGTCCTGGGACCGAGCCCTATATTGGGCTCCCTGCTCAGTGGGGAGTCTGCTTCTCCCTCCCCTACTCCTGGCTCTCTCTAACAAATAAATTCTTTTTTAAAAAAGAGAAAAATAATGAAAAATATCCCCTAGATTTGATAAGGAAGATCACTGCTAACAATAGCAAGAATAGTTTCAATGAAGATGGAAGTAGAACCTGACCACAGAGGGCTGAAGAGCAGAACGTGAAAAAGTAAAATGTGACCACTTTTTCACAATACTGAGTGATAAAGTGGAGACAAGGCATTTAATCCAGAGAATAGGGAGAGAGGATATATTCTGAAATGGAAGCAGGTTATTCCAATCTCTGAAACAAAAGGTAAGAATGTGTGTAAATGAGCCACTCTTCCACCTCAAGTTTCTGTGATTCCATCCAGGTGCTCATATGTATCTCTTTTCCACTAGGTTTCAACTATTTCTTGGCTGTTTTCACTCCTGCATTTCTCCTTTACTGTTTCTTATATGTCAAAATACCTGTTAATGTCTAGTCTTGGAAATCTATAGTGGAGAGTTACCATGTACATGCAAGATATCTGTTTTTAAGATGAGACATATTTAAATTTGCTAGCTGTTGATCTCCATATTTCATACTGAAGATGGTGACATATTCACCACAAAAGGAAACATCAAAATTGAGAAAACAGCAACAATAGCAGGGTCATGGGAAAAAGGGAGAAAGGGAAGAGAGGAAGGAAAGGAGGGAGGGAAGAAAGAAAGCTTATAGCTTACAAGAAAACAGAAAAGGGAAAAGTGAGGGGGAGGAGGAGAAGGAGGAAGGAAAAGAAAAAGGAAGAATAGAAATGCAAGTGAGACACTGCACACTGGGGAAGAGTTGAGGACACGTACGTAGATGTGAAGTTGAGCTAGCTGATCCTAGATCAAGGTAGAGAATGCTTGCTACTGTCTAATTTCTTCCCAGGTAAAAGTAGAATGTCCAGTAGTGCTATTCCCAAAAAGCATGACCACCTACCACAAGCAAGAAATTTATTACTCTCATTTTTTTCCATTACTCAAAGAAAAGGTAGAATTTAAAAAAAAGAAAAAGAAAAGATAGAATTAGTTTCTCATTTCCATGCTGGTTTAAATTGGCTGGCATTCACACTCCTTACCCTCTTTAACAAACTGATGGTTATCTCAACTGGCACAATCTTTCCATCTTTAATGTACTTTTCAATGAGTTCACCATACTGTGAAGCTGGGTTCTTCCTTTCATCACGAAGAAGTTCTCCTGCAGAAAGGTGTGTGTAGCCATATTTCTGAAAGGAACAACACATAGGAGGAAAAATCAGAATATATTCAACTCAGGGGCACCTGGGTGACTCAGTCAGTTGAGCATCCAGCTCTTGATTTTGGCTCAGATCATAATCTTGGATTGAGCCATGCATCTGGATGTGCACTAAGTCTGGAGTCTGCTTGTCCCTCTCCTTCTGCTCCTCCCCCACCTTGCTCTCTAATAAATAAATTTTAAAAATAATAATGAAATCCAGTAGTAGGACTATCAATTTTTTCCTTCATGTTAATTTCTAGTCTAATTTTTCTACAATAAACAAGCTTTGCTTATATATTTAAAAAATAATTTTAAAAATTGAGATTTCATATCATCAAGTTTGCTTAAAAAACATACTCAACCTGGTAGGACATGGTAGCTATAACAGTAACATACCATGAAATCATCCCAAAATTTATGTAACTATTCAAGGCATAAACATTTCATTATAATCCTTCATAAACACAATCAAAACTTAAATGTCATTAATAATGTCTAGAGAAATGCCTAACAAAAAACTATACAGTTCAGGGGGGAAAAAAATCTTACCACTGTTGGTTATACCTACCTTCTGTAAGATCTCTGCTTCCCTTCCCTAAACTTAAGACATCCTAACTAAACTCATCAGCACTTATACTAACCCTTTTCTGGTTTGTTCCCTTTCTCAGTAAATAGCACAAGTCCAACCTCCTCCACAAAATTAACTTTCCTGGGATCCCTGGGTGGCTCAGCGGTTTAGCGCCTGCCTTTGGCCCAGGGCGTGATCCTGGAGTGCCAGGATAGAGTCTCACGTCAGGCTCCCTGCATGGAGCCTACTTCTCCCTCTACCTGTGTCTCTGCCTCTCTCTCTCTCTCTCTCTCTCTGTCTTTCATGAATAAATAAATAAAATCTTAAAAAAATAAATTAACTTTCCTGACCACTTTCTGGAGAGTGGTCACATAACCAAATAGTGTTTTCAAGTATCACTGTCTCTCTACCTAGACCAGTACCTTCCTTACCCCTCTTAAAAGTCCATCTTCTCTTCCTCTAGTTGCAACTAGAGGTCTCATCATAAAATAGGAATACAGAGACCTATTTTATAAAAGTTAGTGGTGATGACTAAATGAGATAACGTGTGTAAGTTTCCTACCAAAGAGCCTGACACATAGTAGAAGTCCTCAATTACCTCTTTGCCATTATGATGATACTTATCTTAAACAACCAAGAAGCATTTTTTATATTATATGTATATATACCGTTTTTATACTATACACACACACACACACACACACACACACGAATATACACTCACTTTAATGGTTTTCATGGAAAGACCAAAGGGCTTAAATGAAATAATAGATATGAATAGCCTATGAAAGGTGAGTAGTATATTATTATGATTGTGATGATCATTATTATGTAGGACTTACAAATGATGCATTAGGTCGGGGTATAGGGTAATAGCTGACTAAGTCAGATAAGATGCTGTAGTGTTGCGCTGCCATTTTCCCATGACTAGAATGAGAAAACAATGCAGATCTAAGAAATAATTCTGAATAATGAAAAGCTTTTTCCTCATCATGAACATACACATTCCATTTATCAAAAGAACTATAAAATCTATTTTTAAAACGTTTCTGGGGTGCCTGGGTGTCTCAGTCAGGTAAGCCAAGGACTCCTGATTTCACCTCGTCATGATCTCAAAGTTGCAAGACTACCCCGCCAAGTGGAGCTCCATGCTCAGTGGGGAGTCTGCTTCTCCCTCTCGCTTTGCCCCTCTCCCCACTTGCTAGTATACTCTCTCTCAAATAAAATCTTTAAAAAATTTTTTTAATAAATAAGTAAATAAAAAAACACTTAATATTTTAAAAAATACACTTTTATTCTCAAATATCAGTGCACTCAGAACTATATTCAATTTTCAGTTACAACAATCATCTCACCCCAAATTTTAAAAACTTCCTAAATGGGTTTATCTCATTCATATTTAGGTATATAATAAATATTTAATATCTTAAATTTATCTTTAATTTCAACATTAAGATTTGAGGAAGCCTTGGGATCCCTGGGTGGCGCAGCGGTTTAGCGCCTGCCTTTGGCCCAGGGCGCGATCCTGGAGACCCGGGATCGAATCCCACGTCGGGCTCCTGGTGCATGGAGCCTGCTTCTCCCTCTGCCTATGTCTCTGCCTCTCTCTCTCTCTGTGTGACTATCATAAATAAATAAATAAATAATTTAAAAAAAAAAAAAAAGATTTGAGGAAGCCCACATTCCCATCTCCCTTTTAAAGTAGAATGTTTCAATTGCACAGTTCATAAAAATTCTCAATTACCCAGATTATGGTGAGTCTTCTTTTTTTAGATGCAGAAGGCATATATTCCTTACCCCTTTTTCTATTTCTAAACATCGTTAGCTAAAAGTAAGCTAGCAGTAAGGTAGTCAGCAAAGGAAAACAAACTCTAAATAGTTTACTTGCTGACTAAAACTGGGCATAAAGTTGGATGAGAATAAACAAAATTACAGTGTCACTTGTGTCTCTTAGTCATATAGCCCCTTCCATTAGAATAATCAAAAGTGGATTTAGTTGTTGAAATAGTCTTAAAAAAAAAAAACCCTCCCATCGCTTACAGAAAATGGAATACAAAATGTTTAATTATTTAAACTGTTATTCTAAAATTATTTCCACACCACACCATTTTTAAATGCCTACTTTGATCACCAAGCATAAGGAAACTTCTGAAAGATGGGTGTAGAAAAGACTATAAAAAATGAGGCGTGACCCACTCTCCCACTTACTATTACAATTTTCAAAAAGCATTTTGCAACTAGTGTCCATAAAATTTTATAGCAGCTCCATTTCCTACAACTTATTTTGTTTCCTGCTTGGAAGTCTATGCTTGCTGGATGTTCTCATCTGGTCTAGAGATTATAGCATATGGTAATATTGAATAAATGTAAAGACAAACAGTACTAAACAATGGCAAATGCTTAGTGAAGCACCAACCACACAGACTGCTCTGTACGAATTGCCTCTGCTGCATGAACAACATACATTTAGAAGCCCAGCTAGTAATTTAGAAATTAGTACATACGGTGTTGGTTTCCTGACATTGAAGTGCTCAAATTTCCAAGCTTTATATTGCATTAAAATGGGTTTTGGCATATCACTTTTTTAAAAGAGACACTAGTTGTAAACTGTAGAGGTATACAAATGATATTTTAAAAAATAATTACACACACTTTGTCAAAAAGAAAGAAAACAACCTTAACTGCAAAGTCAAAGGAAACAAGGAATTTAAATAACTGTAACCATGTCAGATCTAAACATGTGTCTTCCTCTTTCTCATCCATATCCCATTTTTAAAAATCCTCTATTTACTGCTTTTTTATACTATATTTTTAAGGATTTTGCTGAAGCTTTCCTCTTACCACAGAGTTTCTACAACAAAAAAGCAACTATTACTTACACACTAGCTATTATGGTATTTTAATAACAGCTAGACTTTAGGCAGCATGTTTTTAAAGCATTCTGTTGTCATTAAATAGTCACTGATGCCAATTTTGAGGAAAGCAAGAATGGCTATTCCCCAGGCTTAACCAAAACTTTTTCACATTCTCTGAAATTTCCTAGCAATTAAAACCTAGTGGGTCACTAACTGCGATCTTAAGAGCAACATTCAAAACCACAGCAGGTTATAAATACTATAAACTACAATAAATACAATTACAAGCTACCATTCAACTAAAAATAGTTTTCAAGTGACAAATGTATAAAAATTCATTTAGAGTAATGGTCTGAGCTTTTTACTTTCATTTTCTCCGTTGAGAAACTGAAAAACAACTCAATCAATTTTTATAAACCACATACTAAAATCTGGAGGGAGAAAAAAAGCACCATGTTCTCAATAAGGATAGAATGGCACTCGATTTTTACTACAACTAGGCGAATGTTGACTATTTTATAGTATTAAATCTCTAGTCATCTTGATGGGACTTCTCTCACTTATCAGCAATCGTCTTTCCTTCTTTCTTAATTTAAGTAATGTGGTTCTATGTGAACAAAATCAATAAAAACAACCAAAAACAAAACAACAACCTCATAAAAGAGTTCAAGGTAAAAATGATGCATAAATGGCAAGTCCTTGGAAGCGAGTAGAGATCCAGCTGCTGGATACCTCCTCTAGTTAGTGTGGCAATTAGAAAGTATATGGGGCTGCTTCTGAGCTTCATAAGAAAGGACACATAGCAGATATATTAAGTATAAATAGATTTTTAATGCAACTGTGTGCATTAAAATTATTGAATGTCCTTTAAAATAGTGGATGTATCTATGAAGCATTTAAGACTAAGTTTATTTTGCATTCCCTAAAGATTAATGAACCCTAAAATCTAAATTTTGGTTATATACTGTCAACAATGCGCCAACAGAATACCCAGAAATGCTGCAAGGACTATCCAAAGTCATCCAGATTCACCAGTCTGGTGCTTGTTGCAAACAACAGCTTTAGAGTCTACAGCCTCCCAGCAACATTTTATAAAAGCCTACCATTCACTTCAAAGGCATTTCCAATAGAACTTTTTCCAATTACTCTAAATGAGATGTCTGGTAAGGACCTTCCAAGAACAGAATCCACCAGTCTTCGGGAACTTACATTATTTTGAAGGTAAAAACCACTACACGGTGCTCAGATGCTGAAAACTGGTCAAATATTTAAGGTTCCCTCCAGTTTCATCCACAGGAAGTTTGAAAAAGGGTATTTTCTATAATCAGCATTAAAGAAAGATCAGTATTAAAAGAAAAACAAAAGATTATCCAGTGTGAGAAAAGTTGAGTGTAATAGCTAACTTAAGTTGCTTAGTGGATTTCCAATCTCATTTTTAGTTTGTTCTCACTGTATTTTCAAATATATGCACTGCATTTCACCATGCCTATTTAATTGCAAATCTACATATTAACTATAAGCTATGGAAGTTACAACAGAGCTAAACCTTTTCTTAAGCAAAAAGCTTTAGCAGACAGATTTTAAATTAACATGAAATGTGCTTTTTTCTAATTAAAGAGTGATATTTTAAAAATTTATATTTTGAAAAGAAGAGGGATATAATCCATTCAACTGCACACAATTATAACATTAAACATTTTCCTCAATGTTTTGCTCTTCATATAAGAAAACCTAAATTCAGGCAATACTTGGAATTTATTCTGAATCCATAAATATTTATTTATTTACATTTAGACATTAGGGAGTATCTATGAAGTGCCAGGTAACATTTCAGGAGAGGTAAACAGGATGTAACAGTGACCTACATATAGAAAGTGACCAGAGCCTACTATTAAATAATAAGGCAATTCTTTATACTTGCATTAACTTTTCTTAAGGAATTCAGTCTTTACCAGCACCATCTGCTTGGGGAAGAGGCTGATTCTTCAGAGGTGGGGCAAAAAGAACAATAAATAAAACAAAGCAAAGGTGAGTTAGAAACCACCCAATACTCTCTGCCCACTTGTGTAATCCTGTATATTCCTCCAACAGTTTGCAGAAGGCTCTCAGATAACGGAGGATGTGAGTACCTGATTTACATACCAAATGGCCCTTATAGCAACTGTAAATTGGAATTTTCACACTTCAACTTCATTCCAGTTGGTCATTTCCAGTATTTCTCTTTTAATTCATCTCACTCATTCTTAATCAATCTGTACTCCTTACATTAGAAAGGAATGGAAAATGGTCAAAGATGAAGACTAGGCCCAGAAACCTCTTGAGATTCCAGAAGCTCAGAAGCAATAATTTGAAAACTTCCAACATTAATGGACAGGCACAGAGGTCTTGTTAATGTTAGGAAACATTCTCTGATCTTGTTAATTGAATGATCAGTTCGTACACTGTAAGGCCTACAAGCTACACACTCATATCACTACAACCCAAGTATTGTTGCAGGTGGCCTAAGAGCCTAGAGTTCAGTTAATTCATTTCCTGTGAGAACACTTGGAGGACATGTATCAAACCACTCAGATAAAGACCCTTGCCTCTATTTCACCTTAGAAAAGAGAGGTTTTTAAAATAGTAAGCAGACCTAGTTGTACTTGTTTCTTATTTTTTAAAAAGCAAGTAACATTAAAATCAGAATATCATTTACCTAAAGAATACCAAAAATAACAAAGTCACCCTAAGAGACAAAAATGCTTGAGACTACAATTTGTAAAAAGCCTCATCACAAAAGAGCCACAACATTTTAATAGCTCAGGTTCTCTGTAACAGCTAGCATGTATTTGGATTTACGAATCAACTCTTGAGTAAAATGCGCAAAGGATACCAAATTCTGAATTCAGTAATGTATACAAGCATAGCATTTTAAGTATCTGCAAAATTATCGAACTAACGGAGAAATACACTTAGAGAAATAGAATTCAGCAAGAACCACAAGAACACAGAACCTTGCATGAAATCACATCCTCAGAAAACTGAACGTTTGTAAAAGTTAAGGGATCAAGTCTTAAAACTGAACTCTGTTCACAACCCTGTGTGACACTGGAAAATTTATGTTACCTTTCTTAGATCTCAGCTTCTTCATTTATAAACAGAATATCTATACTATCAGAAATAATATCTATACTATGCATCAGCTACAGCAAAGTATCGATATTAGCTATTACAACTAGAGGCAACTCCTTAAGAACATACTTCTAAAAACATGGTCTATACTGCTGGATTTAAGACCTACTATGAGACCTGCTAACTTCAGGGAGAAGCTAGACAAACATATTCAGGTTATTCCTGAAGCAAAGGCCAAAATAATCAGCGGCTAACCTACAAATTACATACCAATTAAGGAAAAGATCTACCAAACCGGCTCAACAGCATACAAATGTACACAAGAAAGGAGCAAAGTCAATAAATAACTACAGAGCAAGTATAGTATAACAAATGACAATCCAACCCACTATGCAAATAGTCTCAAAGGCAGAGGCTCCAAAAATTGGCATCAGAGATGTATTTGAATACATTTAAAAATTTATGAGAACCAACAGGAATTTATCTTGCTTATAAACAAATAGATCAATATCTTACCAATCAACTAGCAATGACTAATTAGAAAATATACATTTTAAAAGGTCTTATTCAAAACAGCAATAAAAACAAATTTAGGATTATACCTAAGACTAACGTACAAAAATTATATAAAGAAATTAGAAATCCTTAAAACCACTATCATAAAAAAAAAACACTGGCATCTGGCTGACTCAACCGGAAGGGAGTATGATTCTTGATCGCGGGGTCATAAGCTCAAGCCCCACAATGGGCAGAGTTTACTTAAAAAAATAAATATTTTAAAAAAATAAGTAAAAAGAAGGCATTCTGTCCGTGTTCCTGAATAGAAAGATGCAATACTGTAAATATTTTAAAATTCCACAAGTTAATCTGAATTTATTGCAACTTCAATCAAAATTCAATTGGAATTAATTTTTTAATTAATGAACTGATTCTCAAGTTTATCTGTGTGTGTGTGTGTATATATATATATATGTATATATATATATATATTTTATGATAGAGAGAGAGAGAGAGAGAGGCAGAGACACAGGCAGAGGGAGAAGCAGGCTCCATGCACCGGGAGCCCAACGTGGGACCCGATCCCGGGTCTCCAGGATCGCGCCCTGGGCCAAAGGCAGGCGCTAAACCGCTGCGCCATCCAGGGATCCCTATCAGACAGTATAAATGTGAAAGGAGAATGGCCAAACCTGAAAATAATTTTAACAACTAGAAGTGGGAACTTGTCTTACCATGTGGCATTAAATATTATAAAATTATAATAATTAAAACAGTAGGACACTAGTATAAAAATAGGCAAACAGAACAATGAAAGTCAACAGTCCAGAAACAGACCCAAGTGTAAATGGGAACTCAATAAGTAATAGACTTAGCATTTAAAAATCAGTAAGAGGAGTACCTGGCTGGCTCAGTCAGTAGAGCATACAACTTGATCTTACGGTCGTGAGTTTGAGCACCACATTGGGCATAGAGATTACTTAAAAAAAAAAAAAAAAAAAGTTTAAATAAATTTAAATGAAATTAAAAATCAAAGAGGAAAAGATTATCTATTAAATGATACTTGTGCAACTAGTTACCCACCTGGGAAAAAATTAAATCAGATTCCTACATCAAACTATATGTAAAACTAAAACAAAAACCCTATGACAGTATTAGAGAAAAATAATGTGCACCACTATTGCATCTCTGGCTCGGGTAGTGATCCCAGGGTCCTGGGATTGAGTCCCACATCAGGCTCTCCACAGGGAACCTCCTTCTCCCTCTGCCTATGTCTCTGCCTCTCTCTGTCTCTCAAGAATAAATAAATAAAATCTTTTAAAAAATAAAAATAAAAAAAAGAACCAAGTCAGCTAAGATTTATGTTTGACCACATAAATAATAAAAACCTCAGAACAAAGAAAGATATCATAAATATAATCAAATAACAAGGGCCTAGAAGAAAATGTTCTTAACCATACAAAGGTGAAAGGGGGTAATACAGACTGTACATAAAGAGATCATACTAACAAATAAAAAAACTTCAATACAGAAATGGACAAAGGATAAAAATAAACAATTGACAGAAAAGAAGTAAAGAACAGATGCTCAATTTCACTGGTAA
Organism: Canis lupus familiaris; assembly: GCF_011100685.1. Lineage (NCBI taxonomy): Eukaryota > Metazoa > Chordata > Mammalia > Carnivora > Canidae > Canis > Canis lupus. Next base: position 13,428,296 of record NC_049236.1, read on the forward strand.
TCATGAAAATGCAAATTAAAACAATGTGATTCCATTTTCTATTCATCAGATTGGTAAAATAAAAAAAAAGACTGCTCTATCTGGCTATGGCAAGAATGGAGGTGCAGGTGAGGGAAAACCGGCATCCTCATACTTTGTGGGAGTGTGAATTGGTTCAGCGTTTTTAAAGGGCAATATAGCAGAATCTATCAGAATTTAAGTTTGCACATCCTCTGGCTCAGTACTTCCGTCTGTAAGAGCTGTACTACTGAAACAGTCACACATACACACAGACGTTCTGTATATGAATGTTCACAGCAGCATCATTTGTAAACAAAATAGAAATGTTCACCAAAATACAAGTGGCTACACAGATCATTGTATTTATTACAAATGAAGTAGACTATCTATATGGAAAGCTATCCAAGATACACTGCTAAACAAAAAAATACAAGTCACAAAATAGGCAACATGTATGCACATATGTGCACATGCATTATATCTGTGTATAGACACGTCAAAAAAGGACCAGAGGGTTGTTTGGCTGGCTCAGTTGATAGAGTGAGCTACTCATGATCTCAGAATCGTGAGTTCAAGCCCCAGGTTGGGCATGGAATTTACATTTTTAAAAAAATAAGGACCAGAAAGGCACACATACAAAAATTAATAAGTGATTATATAAGGAGTACCCTGAAGTTAAGGAGAACTTTCACTTTTACTTTATGTACTTTCAAAATGTTTGAATCTTTTATAATGTACACGCATACATATTAACTTTTTAAAGTTTTAATTTTATATGCTTTTATCTAAAGCATGTATACTATCCACACATCTCTAATGGCAAATACCACAAAGAAAAATTAATATTCATTTAAATGTTTTATTAATATAAAATCCTTGGGTGTCTGGCTAGCTCAGTTGGTGGAGCATGGAACTCCTGATCTCGGGGTTATAAATTTGAGCTCCATGTTGGGTAGAGATTACTTAGAAATAAAAATCTAAAAAGAAAATGTACATATATATGTGTATACATATGTATATATAAAATCCTAAGAAAACAGCAAGATGAAATTCAAAATAGCCTCACATTAAGGATAAAATCCCTATATAAAAAAACATGTAATTTCAAGAAGAAAGGGAAACAGTACCTGTACAATCAAAAACTTTTAAAATTTAAAACTAAATCATTGTAGAGGATAGCAAAAACCAATTCAAATGTCTGAATAAAACTTTCTCTGGAAAGTGATCCATTTCTTAAACAAAAGAGAAACAAAAGTATAATATAGCAACACAAAAACATACTACATGGGCATGAAGTCAAGAGTTATAGAAGGAGACAGAAAACAGTCCAGTTTTATAGCCTAGAAACAGATGGAAATTTAGAGACAACACTCAGTTGAGAGAATCCAAAAGGCACAGCAGCAAAGGTTTAAAAGGAAACATATTTCAATGAAGCCCCACTTTAGAAACTAGAATTCAAAATTATAAGCAAGTTGTTCTGGAAATGACACCTTCATGGCAAAGACAATATACTTGTACTACCTCTAGTCTACAGAATAACCCTTTGGAGCACTTTCAGAACTTTACTGTGCCAAGCAACCTCTTTCAATTGCATTTTCTGACATAATTAATCTTGCTTAACTTTAACAAAGAATCATCTTCATTTTAGTCCACCAACCTGTACAAATAGAAGAAAGTGTGAGCAAAACCATTATTTATTTGGCTGTAAAAGATAGTACATATTTTTAAATTTGGGGTGTATAAAATTTAGTTTCATTACATTTTGCTCAATTTAAAATTAAAGTCCACAAAACGAATGAATAAACAAAAAGCAGAATCAGATCTTCAAATACAGAGAATAAACTGATGCTTGCCAGAGGGATGGGGGATGAGCAAAATGGGTGATGGGAAGTGGGGGATACAGGCTTCTAGTTATGGAATGAATAAGGTATGAAAACAGAAGATACAATATAGGGAAATGTGTCAATAATAATGTAATGGCATCATATAGTGACAGATGGTAGCTACACTTGCCATGAGCATAGCATAACCTTCAGAGATCCTGAATCACTATGTACACCTGAAACTAATATAACATTGTGCATCAACAATCAATCAAAGTCAGTCTAAGAATACACATTTTTGATAGCACAGCCATCAAAATCAAATCCTAGCCCAGCCTGGAATTCAATGTTGGCCACAGAGAACTATACCCATTTCTATAATGTAGAGCAAAATATAAGGGACTCCCAGTTCTTGATTAGAGCTTCATTTCTTCATATACAGGAAAAAGTGGTAAATGTATGGGGAATTTTATGGCAAATTTTCTTTCCTGCCATGACTATACAACAGGAAGAATGCTGGAAACCATTCTGCAAAATGGGCAACTTCTCTCACCCAGCCCAGTAGTCTGACTTACCGTGGCATCAACTATGCCTTACAATCAGTCAAGAAAGTAGTTAAGAATCTGTTACTCTCACTCTTTCTTTCCATCCACCACTCTCTCTCCTCCTCTCTCTCCTCCACCCTCTACTCTCAGTTACAGGTGTAAGACATATACTTACCAGTTACCCTCTTTTTAAAACTTATCAGTTTTTTAATCTCTGCATCATAGGCAATAGAAAGCCTAATGTGCAAGTCGTAAGGCCTCATCAAAATTAAGAACTACTGTGCTTCCAAGGATACTATCAAAAAAATGAGAAGACAACCCACAGGATGGGAGAAAATATTTGCAAATCATATAGCTGGATAAAGGATTTGTATCTAAAATATGTAAACAACTTTATAACTCAATAATAAAAAAGATAACCCAATACAAAAAGGTAATTTTTAAAATGCAATATTCTAGGAAAAAAAGAAAGAAAAAACAATAACATCAAAGGACAAAGGATCCAAATACACATTTTTCCAAAGATATTCAAGTGACCAGTAAGCTTGAAAGCTTGAAAGTGGGAAAGTTGCTCAACATCACTAGTCACCAGGGAAATACAAATCAAAATCATAGTAAGATACCACTTCACGCCCACTGGAATAGCTATTTAAAAAAAAGAAAGAAAAAAACAGATAAGAAGTGTTGGCCAGTACATCAAGAAATTAGAACCCTTATACCCTGAAGGTAGGAAGGTAAAGTGGTGCGGCCACTATGAGAAAGTCAAGCAGTTCCTCAAAAGGTTAAATATAACATGTGTGCACATAATCTATCTGACAAAGGCTTAATATCTAGAATAAAGAACTCCTATAACTGAACAACAAAAAGATAACTCAATTAAAAAATGGGTCAGGGACTTGAATAGACATCTCTTCAAAGATATACAAGTGATCAACAAGTCCATGAAAGATGTTCATGCTAGTCATGAGGGAAATGCAGATCAAAGCCACAATGAGATACCACTTCACAGTACTAGGATGGTTATAATTAAACAAACCAAAAATAATTAAGTGTTGGTAAGGATGTGAAGAAATTGGAACCCTTATGCATTGCCGATGGGAATGTAAAAACAGTATAGCCACTGCGGAAAAGTTTGGCAGTTCCTCAACAAGTTAAACAGAATTATCATAGGACCCAGCAATTACATTCCTAGCTACACACCCAAAAGAATTCAAAACAGAGACTCAAACAGATGCTTGTATGTCAATGTTCATTGCAGTATGATTCACAATAGCCAAAAGGTAGAGAAGCAACCCTTGTCCCACAACAGATAAATGGAAAAACAAAATGTGATATGTACAAACTATGAAACATCAGTCAGCCATAAAAAGGAATACAGTACTGACATGCTAATGTGTACAAACCTTGAAAACAGTATGCTAAAGTGAAATAAGCCAAACACAACAAGACAAATATTGTGATTCCACTTGTATGAAGAATACAAAATAGGCAAATTCATTAAGGGAGAAAGTAGATCAGAGGTTACCAGGGACTGAAAAAGAGAGGAATAGGGACTTAACGCTAAATGGCACAGTTTCTGTTTCTATATCAAATAAGTTTTAGAAAAGTGGTGATGGCTGTACAACATGGTGAATGCGATTAACACTGCTCAACTGTACATTTAAGCTGGTTAAAATGAGAAATCTTAGTTGTATTTTACCACAATTTTAAAAAATTAACAATGTAATATCCCAAAGCCACTGAATTATACATTTCAAATGGGTGAATTGTTTGGTAGGTGAATTACATTTCAATGAAGTTATTTTTTGAAGAAACAATACAATTTCTGAAAAATCACAAACAACAAAATTTCCACAACAGGGAATTAATTAATTATGTAATGTATCTAATCTACATGGTATATTATTAAATAGATTACATGGTAAAAGTATATTTATTAATATGGTAATATGTTTATAATATTATAAGTGAAAAAAGCAGGAAACCTGTTTTCACTTATAATAGCACGAGCCTACTAAAAAAAAGATGTCCGGAAGAATATGTATGCCCCAAAATACTGATTGATGGTAGCTTTCTCTGGATGGTAAGATTATTGGTAATTTTTATACTTTTTTCCTTTTAAAGATTTTATTTATTTGAGAGAGAGAGAGGAGAGAGAGCACAAGCAGGAAGGAAGGGAAGGGGGAGGGGAGACAGGCAGATTGCCCCCTGCGTGGGAAGCTCAAGGATCCTGAGATCAGCCCAGGACCCTGAGATCACGACCTGAGGCGGTCAGATGCCTGAGTGAGCCATCCAGGCGCCCCTATACTCTTCTTTTTATGTATCTATATTTTCTAAATTTTGTGTAATGTGTCTATACTACTTGCATAATAAAAAAGTAACCAAAATAAAAAGCATGCACATCTTTAATAACAGGACCGTTAAGGTGTGTGTGTGTGTATCTCTGTGTGTGTGTGTGTGTATATATATATATATATATATATACACACACACACACACATATATATATATATATACAGCATTAGCTCGACACTTAACCCATCATTAGGTCATTAGCTCCATTTGGCATCTAATAATCTATTTTCAATATAAATAGCATTTATACTATAAACTTCTTTAAATCCACCACCCTTTCTAGGAATTCTAAATGTAAACTAACTCCAAATATTTTCTCTAAGTAGAAAGATCTTTCATATTCCATAGACTCTAAAATACCATACTAGATTTTCTAAAATTTATAAACTGATCAGTGAGCAATCACTTCCTATGTTATAGCAAACAAAGAATATAATGCTTTCCAAAACTATTTTTATCCAAATTATTTTTTTATTTCTTTCTTATAGATCTTTTCTAAAATAAGTGTCACGTACTCAGCCAAATGTTATAGAAGCATCATCTCATTTCACCTTCCTAACAACTCAGTGAGGTCGGCATACAGAATCATAGAAGTTAGTGAAAATAACTGTAGGTGGTAGACAGAGATTAAAACCAATGTCTGACTCCAAAGTCTAGATGCTTTCTAATTCCATGCTTTCTTGTAAGAAAGTTGGTCCTAATATCCCATTTCTTACATATTTGTAATTTTAAAAATACATACATACACAATTCTATTTCAGAAAGCTATTTCTTTTCCCACCTTATACATTCTTTGTTATCAGCCTAAAGATCTATGTAAACATAAAATACATGGGAATTTATTAAACACAATTGCTTGGTGCTCATAATTCATACAACACAAATGGCACAGAAGGTATACCTATTCAGAGGGACTGGATAATTTACCTCTGAGTGTGACTACACATGGATCACTAAAGTCTTGGGATACATATTTGTTTCAGGGTTGGCAAGACCACCTACTTCTATCCATCTCCTTTTACAAAAGAGAACATTGAGATAAACTGCCTTGCCAGTTAGTGGAGAGGAAAAAAAGCACCTGAACCCAAGTCTCCTGACTATTAATCCACAGTGGGCATCTGGGGCAATTCCTCAGTGACAGACACAGAGAGACAGTCTTTTGCCATCAAGCTACTTAATGCCTTTAAATAATAGAATCTGCTGGTAGAAATTAAAAAGGAAACTCCAAAAAATAAATAAATAAATAAAAAATAAATAAATAAATAAATAAATAAATAAATAAATAAATAAATAGGAAACTCCAACTTGATATACTTTATCATTTGGTTGTATCCTACCATATGGATGAAGAGAACTTTATCCATACACAAAGAGCCAGGCATATTTGACCTAACTACCATTCAGTCAGATTTTGACCATCCTTGTTTCACTCTTGCCTTTGAGACCACCACCACTTCTGAGATTGTTACCATTTCCACTTGCCTCATCTAATAATTACTAAGTAAGTAGCAAATAAAATATTCTACTATTTAAAAACCTAAATCAGCCATTAAGTCAATTCCCAATTACATAATCAAAACATCTGGGCTGTCTCTATTCCCCGTAGACACCAAGAAAATACTAATTTATGTTATCTACCTAAACCATACATAATTGGGATGCCTAGGTGACTCAGTGGTTGAGCATCTGCCTTCGACTCAGAGCGTGATACAGGGATTGAGTGTCTCCCCCCCACCTCATGCTCCCAGCAGGGAGCCTACTTCTCCCTCTGCCTATGTCTCTGCCTCTCTCTCTGTGTCCCTCATGAATAAGTAAATAAAATCTAAAAAATAGATAAATAAACAAACCATACATAATTATAAACGTGTATCTTATCCTTTAAATTAAACATAATACTTTCCAACAGCACATACCAGTGATGAATACATCACAGAAATTCCAAAGAGAAAGTAGGCAGGGCAGCAGTCTTTTGCGTAGCCCCAAGTTAAGCATATTTAATTGTTTGTTGATAAAGATACATCCTAATGATGAATAAAACCAACTTATGGGTCTTCTGGAGAAGACTGATGGAAACCAGGCATGGAACATGATTCATAGGACCCAGTCCCTCAAAGTGAAAGTTTCTGAGAATGGTAGGTAGCAACTCATGCTTTTTCCTTTACCAAAGTAATAATGGGTTTTTTTTTATTTTTTTTTAATTTATTTATGATAGTCATACAGAGAGAGAGAGAGAGAGAGGCAGAGACACAGGCAGAGGGAGAAGCAGGCTCCATGCACCGAGAGCCCCACATGGGATTCGATCCCGGGTCTCCAGGATCGCGCCCTGGGCCAAAGGCAGACGCCAAACTGCTGCGCCACCCAGGGATCCCTTGATTTTCATATCTCTATAGTTTTTATGCCAGGTATGCAAGTTTACACATACCTTTTTTTTTTTTTTTTTAAGATTTACTTATTTATTCATTCAGAGAGAGCAAAGAGAGAGGCAGAGACAGAGGCAGGGGGAGAAGCAGGCTCCATGCACGGGAGCCCGACATGGGATTCGATCCCGGGTCTCCAGGATCGCGCCCTGGGCCAAAGGCAGGCGCCAAACCACTGTGCCACCCAGGGATCCCCAGTAATAATGTTTTGTTAGTTGTATTTACCAGGCAGCATAAAATTGTTGGCAAACAATATGTTCACTCATACCTGTTCTCTATTAAATTCTAAGTGCTCTTATCACATGTTTAGCCTGTAAAAATGTTCTTGATTTGTCAAGTTAAAGTAATAGAAATGTTAGAGCAGGTACGTTTTCATAGGCAATTGGGCTAAAAGTATTGGCTTTAAGGTTAACAAGTCAGTGTGATCAAGCCAACATGATATGAAGAATAAGACAGTCATCCCCCCACGTCCACCCTTCTCCTCTTACCTGATCTAAAAGTCCCACTATTAGAGCAACTTCTCATGGTCCTGGGACTAAACCCTGCATAGGGCTCCCTGCTCAGTGGGGAGTCTGCTTCTCCCTCTCCTCCCCCACTTCATGCTCTCACTCTCTCAATTAAATAAATAAACCCTTAAAAAAAAAGGCTAACATTTATATATAGTTTACCACATGTCTGATACTGCTCTCAGAACTTTACATATATTAGCTCATTTAATCTATACAACACTCCTATATTTTATTATTCCCATTTTACAGATGAGGAAATTTAAGCAGAGATTAAATGAGTTGGCTGAGGTCACACACACACACACACACACACACACACACACACACAGTAGGTATTAGGATGAAATTCAAACCCAGGCAGTCTCACTATAGAATCTGAACACTACATATTGCCTAATAGACAATACACAGGTATGACTCTTCAACATTAATTCATATCCTTTCAATTTTTCTTCAGTTTAATGACTAAGAATGTAGCTACTTGTACCAAAATGCACCCAAAGTGTGGCTACTTAGACTCACTGCTCTAAGCATTTCCTTCATGACTATTTAAGGATAATAAGCATAGAGTAGGCAAAGGGGGGGGGGGTGCTAACTTACACAAATAATATGTATTAGGCACTCTGCCAGACATTTTATTACATATGTTCTTTTGGTTAATCCTCATAAACACCATGAAAAGTAGATTAATATCCCAAATTTTCAGTAGAACTAAAAAGCAAAAATTTAAGTAACTCACCAAGAGGCAGGCACCCAGGTCTAAATGGCTTCAAAATCTACTTACATGTTTACTGAGCATCTTTTTATGCCAGATATCCTGCTGGGCACTAAAAATATGAAAGTAAATCAGAAATTCAAGGTTCTCCACCCATTCACATAGTCTCTGGGGTTCCCGGACCCAATTCTAACTTGAGGGACAGATTCCCTCACAAAGCAAATAATTCTCTAACACCAGCAGTGTCTGAGAATTCAACTCAATTCTGACAGTATCTACCCAGAAGATATTGCCAGCTTACACAGGTTAAAGGTTCAGTCCTACAAGACTGCCCCCTCACCACCACCACTTCAGAGACCAGTCCCAAGTCAAAGGTATTGCCTGCACTTCTGACCAACTGGCTATAAATCAGAGGGCCCCACGACCCCCTTTGGGTTTAAGTTGCTAGAATGGCTCAGAACTCAGAGAAACATTTTACTAACTAGATCACTGGTTTATTGTAAATAGGATGTAACTCAGGAACAGCCAAAGGCACAGAGCTTCCATGCCCACTCCATGCAAGTGTCTTCCCCTAAATCTCCACGTGTTCACCGACGCAGAAGCTCTCTGAACCCTGTCCTCCATTTTTTTTTTTTTGGAAGCTTCATTACATAATCATGATTGATTAAATCACTGGCTACTGGCAACTGATTAAAACATCCAGGCTCACTGTCCTCCCTGGAGGTAAGGGGAAAAGGTGAGACTGAAAGTTCCAACCCCCAGATCACATGGTGGGTTTACCTCGCAACCAAACATCCCCCTTCCTTAGGCAGGGTCCAAACCCCACCTCATTAACCTAACAAGGAACACTTTTGTAACTCTCAACACTTAGGAAATTCCAAGGGTTTTTGGGAGCTATTTAAGTCAGGAAATGTGGACAAAGATCACAAGTTGTTTCACTATACCTAAGTATTGTTCAGATCTAATTACTTAACAAATAGAACTTAAGATATTTCTTTTGGACTACGGTAGTTGTGAAAAAATTACTGAGACACTAAGGGCACCATGAACTGAGAATGTTTGGGAATCTCTGTATGAAACTAAGATCTGAAAGATGAGCAAGCATTTTTTTTTTAAGATTTTTATTTATTCGTGATAGAGAGAGAGAGAGAGAGAGGCAGAGATACAGGCAGAGGGAGAAGCAGGCTCCAAGCCCGACGCAGGACTCGATCCCGGGACTCCAGGATCGCACCCTGGGCCAAAGGCAGGCACCAAACCGCTGAGACACCCAGGGATCCCCCAAGATGAGCAAGCATTTTAAACACCAGGCAGGAGGAGTAAAAGACAGGTCCCCACCCTTGGAGACATTACAATATAGTTCAGAAAGCAAACTAAAAGATAAACAGTGTTAAAGCAATGTAATGTTAAACTTTAATATTTGTAAAACTTTTAAATATCTTTTCTCATAAAATTCTATTAAGTGTGTGTCTATCTCCATAAATTGAAAGCCCCTAGAAGCCTATATCCCTATATACAGATACATCACACAGTCTGTATTCAGGAAGTGTTTTCTGGGTCAATCTCATATAGGTTTACTCTCCTTAGGCTTTTCTCAGAAATGAAACCTCCAATTGCCCTGTTCAAGGGTAACTCTGCTTTAAGTATTCTTTCCCCCACATCTCCCAGCTTCTTGCCTACTGTCCTTCAAAATTGATTTCAGACATATCATCTACCTGGGGAAGACCTCCTTGACCCACTAGACTAAAATTTAAATGGTATAGTTAGTACATTTGTATCATAGGACTTACCACTTTGTTCTATAGTAGTCACCAATTAACTTCCTTGCCCCCATACTAACTGTAAGGTTTCAACAGTAGGATCTGTGCCTTATTCATCTCAGCAACAATCACAATCCCTAGCTCTCAAAAAACTAAATAAATGACAAGTAAAAGGAAATCTTTAAAATTATGCCTTTTTACTTTTATATACTTACTGAAAAAAATGAGGAATTTACTCAGAAAAGCTTTAGAAAGGAGATTTACAAATTTGCAAAAATTAAAGAGACTGATAACCATCCTGTGCTAATAAGGAACCATACACTGCTGATAGAAATCTAATAAGTATAATGTTTTTGAAAAGTATTGACAATTAATTATCAATTAAAATAAAAATATGCATATCCTCTGACTCAGCAATCCTACTTTTAGGAATTAACTTACAAAAAAAGTATCCATATGCAATGTCATATTTACAAGGAAGTTTTTTAAAGTACTGTTTGCAATATTAAAACAATTCCTGAAGACTATCCTGAATGTCCATCAATGGGGAATGGTACACCTATGCTATAGAATATGAATATGAATATTATGGAATATTCACAGCAACTAATAGAATAAATTAAATATATATGTAAAGACATGAAAAGATATCCATGATATATTCAGTAGAAAATAGAAGAATCCCATCTGGAGGTGAAAAAAACATATACACTGGCATTTTTATGTCTAAGAATATTGAGAAAGACATGGGGAAGCAATTAAAATTAGACAGCTAATATGAATAACATCAGAATTAGAGGTGATTTAGCTTTTCCCAACCAAGTACATAAAAGGAGCAAGCTTTCAAAAGTAATGATAGTAATATCTCAGTATATTCTCCCCTCCTACAAGTTCTTAACCAAAAAAAAAAAAAAAAAAAATTCTGTTACAATCAGCTTTAATAAAAAGGTGGTACTTCAGAAGAGTCGGGAATTCTGTGGACTACCTCTTCTACAGATAATTTAAACTTTCTATTATATATATATATATATATATATATATATATATATATATATATATATATATACATATATATATATACACAAAACCAACCTATTTCTTACTCTATCCTATTCCACCAAAAGGAGAGAAAGACCTAATTAAACAAGGTTCAGTGGATCTTCCTATCTAATTTCTTCTATGAACCATAATCTGCTTTAGGGATTTGCAATCAGGAGCTTGGTTTTAGAACACTCAGCAGATTTTCACAACCATACCTTTTATTCAGTGAGAGTAAGCAAAAGTGTTACATAAGAAATCTGAGTATGGGGCAGCCCAGGTGGCTCAGCGGTTTAGCGCCGCCTTCAGCCCAGGGCGTGATCCTAGAGATGCAGGATCAAGTCCCACGTGGGGCTCCCTGCATGGAGCCTGCTTCTCCCTCTGCCTGTGCCTCTGCCTCTGCCTCTCTCTCTCTCTCTCTCTGTATGTTTCTCATAAATAAATAAAGAAAAAAAAAAAAGAAATCTGAGTATGACAGCTGAGTCTCATTCAAACGTTTCCGTCCTGAAATTGGGAGAGCTAACTGCTACTTGGGCGCCCCCTGGGGACCAAACTTTAAAACTTTTTACATCTTAGGACAAACCAGGGTCCTCTAAAACTACTGACTCAAAAAATACTTATTGAGCCCTTAATATGTGCCAGGCACAATGTTCAGCACTGGAAACACAAAGGTAAATACAATCAACTTTCTTATTTCTACATGCTTAAAGTTAATACTATCCCAACATTTCTAAGCACGGTAGGTAGGAAGACCATACGAAGTATGAGTTACCTATATAGGCCCTGGAGAGAGTTATGACACAAAATGACAAGAATGCTTTTGGGGTTCTGAAGAAAGCAATTTGGCATGGAGATAAGCTTTAGCATAGATTGTTTATGTATGCAAATCTTTAAAAAAAGGAGGAGGTTTAAGTATCCTTCCAGCTAACACATGCAAAATTGTGGTTATTTTGAAAGACAAATTTAGGTTATGGCACCAAAATTTTTCTTGGGCCAAAACATTATAAATAAAGCTTAATTTTAGAAATTAAAAAAATGACACAGATTCTCCATCTTGATTTTTTAGTAACAAGTTATTCCACAATGACTCTAAGCACTTAACTAATGAAAGGATTGCACTAATTTAGAAAATGGCTAATTTTCAAAGACAAATGGAGTACAAGAGGCCACAGATTTAGAAGCCATTAATCAGAAAATAAAACTGAGGACCAATACAAACAAAAGGGCGAAGTCAAACCCCAAATCTCCCTCAAATCCTCCCTTCCCAGTTCAGAACACTTGCAGAAGATACTATATCAGATTTGCCTTTTCTTCCTTAAGGTCTAGGAGAGTAAGTAGCAGAGGTAACTCACCTCAAGGAAGGGAGGGACGGAGGGAAGAGATGGAAGGGAGAAAAGAGATAGTAAGTACATACAGACATACAAACCAGCTTCCCTCCCATTATACCCTCATCACTAACTGCAATGCCCCAGGACATAGGAGGGCCAGATATTCTCAGATTCTATAGCCAGGCCCAAATAGGTACTTCTGGCAGGCTGAGTTGGAAATCAGTGTAATTCCCCACCTCCCCAAATTGTATTTCAGCCACATTTCAGGTACTCTGTGAGCTAAATTAGCGCTGGCATGATAGACAGGAAATTTAAACTTGACTTATAGAACTTTTTCTGTACAGAAAAAAACTTAGTCCCCAAAATTACAATTGTTTAGGATTCAGTTTATATTTGCCTATGAAATAAAATATTGAGTCAAAATACAAAAGACTCATGGGGCAGGGAACCCTCTGACTTAACATTCATAGACATTCCATTGTTTAGTCAGCGAGGAGGTAGCAATTGCTAAATTATAAACTATTTTGAATTTGTCTAAATCAACTTGTTTATGGCAATTGGAATCAAGAGCAACTATTTTCATGAAAGAAGATGACAATTTAAAACAATTTAAGCTCATATAATTGCCAAAATATTAAAGAATAATACATTATGAAACATTTAATCATGGAAGTCTTCTAGTTGGTAATTAACAGACTTAAAACATTATCAGCCATTACTGAACAGAGTAAAGAATACTAGCTACAGAATGTGTAGATTATTTTTAAAGCAGTGGAGTAATTTGAGTATTATTAGTTTAGATGTAGATATTTAAAACCAGGTCATGATTCAGAGACAAAATATTTAAATGCATTCAAATATAGCAGTCACAAACCAATTTTTAAAGTAATACAGCTTCAAAGTATAAATAACCAATGTCAAAAATTAAGAACAGGAAGTCTAAAATGGAGAAAAAAGTCTGCATCTATGTGTGCCAGATATCTGACCTTATTTAATATTCACAAATACCATAGTAGATAGGTATTATTTCTCTCTTTTCACAGAGGAAGCCAGCTAAATGTAACAACTTCTCTGGGACTAAAACAGTAAATGGGGGGTTGCCTAGCTGGCTCAGTCTGTAGACCTTGCCACTCCTGATCTCCAGGTTGTGAGTTCAAGCTCCAGATTGAGTGTACCGATTACTCAAAAATAAATAAAATCTTAAAAACCAAAACAAAACAAAACAAAAAAATAGTAAACAGCAGAGTGAGGATTTAAACCCATGTCTGTTTGACTCTGAAATCTTTTCTCCTTCCCCTATCATACCATATACATGTATTTCATATATTAAAAGCAGACAAACCTGAAATCATCCGATTGCCACTTGTCTTAAAAAGTTAAAAGAACCAATAAAAATAAGAAAAATATTTGTATTTTTTTTGGTCGATTTAGCTCCACTTTTATTCCTAAAAATGACCAATAACTATAAAGACATCTGTAAAATAGCGATGAAGTAGATGCTACCATTTGACTTTCTTTGGACGTTCTTTAGAGAATAAAATATAGGACATGGATGGATTGTATGAACACAGGAGAGGAGTGAAAGCCCGAAGGTAACGCTGTAAGCCACGTCCTGGAACGGAAGAGGGCATTATTTTAGAAGTTCTGGGTCACACCTTGTGTGGTCACCGAGTGTCACACGGGTTGTCTGGGTGTTCTACAGGACCACTCGTTTCTAGATATCCTCTGTTTTCCTTTACCTCCAATTTCATTCCCCGGATTCGCCAATAAAGCCTTTCTCCTCAGTGTCACTGCGGCTAAGCACGTTTATCTGTTTGAAAAATAACAGAATTGAACCGGTAACCCTAACACGTCGTGAAGCGACAACAAAGAAAGTACGCAATCTTAGCGCTGGGAGGTATTTTACGCTGAGCTTAAATCTGGTGCACAGCCTTAGGGTCGAGAGCGCAAAGGGGAGTCGGAGGGAGGAGGGGGCTCGGCGGCGGGCGGAGCGGGGCCGGAGCGGGGCCGGAGCGGGGCCGGAGCGGGGCCGGAGCCAGGCGGGAGGCTGCAGCCTGAACTCCTACCCCGCGGCTCGGCTTTTCCACCGCACGAATCCCGGCTGCGCCTCGGAGCTGCTGCGGCCACGGCCGGGGCCAGCATAGCGCCGCGGGCACATCGCCGCGTCCCCGGGGTTCCTCCCAGGGCTGACACCGGGCTTCGCAGAGGGCGCGCGGGCAGGGGCGGAGGGGAGGAGCCGGCCCCGCCGCGGGACAGCCGCGAGCGCACGCCGCCTCTGACCTACCCCGCCCGCGCTCCCGCTGCCCGCACCCACCTCCCACCAGCCACACGCGGACCTCGGCGCGCCGGGGGCGGCGGGGCCCGGAGGCTGATCCTCCCGGATCCCCTTCCCAGCCCACTCTCCAGACGAACTTGGTCCCCAAATTGTAAGGAAAAAGGGGCGCGGGAACAAAGCGACCCCAAGCGGTCCCCCTCCGTTCTGGGCGCCCCCGAGGCGGGGGGACGTGGACTACGAGTCCCGACAGGCCGCGCGCCTCAGGACCCTCGACCACCGCCACGCGGGCGCCGCAAGGGTCGCCGGGACTCGTAGTCCGCGGAGACCGGGGCTCCCGGGGGCGCGGACCGCCCGGCGCGGCGGGACGGGCCGACCCGGCGTCCGGTCAAGCCCAGGGAGCGCGCCAGCTGCCCGGGCCTCACCTCGACGATGCGGGCGCACTGGGTCCCCTTGCCGGCGCCAGGACCGCCGAGGACGAACACGACCAGCGGTTTCATGAGGCGGCGAGGGCAGAGGAAAAGCGGCGGGCGGGTCAGCAGGGGGAAGCTAAGGCCCAGGACGTGCAGCAGCCTGCGGCCGCAGCAGCTCACCATACACCGCGTCTCCGCCCGACGCCGAGGAGAGCTGACAGCGGCCCGGCCGGCGGCGGCGCGGGGCGGGGCGGGGCGGGGGCAAGGGGGCGGGCCCAGTTGGCGCCCGCCGCCGCCCCGCCGCCGTGGCTGCTGAGGCGTCCGCGCCGCGGCCGGAAGGGGCGGGGCTTCCGCTGCGCGCTCCGCGCCTGCGCTCGGGCGCTCCTGTACGGGCTCGCGCCCCCCCCCCCCCCCCGTCCCCGCCCCGCCGGCCCTTCATCCCCGCTGGCCGGGCGGCGGGTGTGCGGATGCTGCGTGGGGCGCCGTCCGCGGCGGGCCTGAGCCCGAGTCTGCGGCGCGGCGCGCGGGAGAGAGAGCCTAGTGTCTGCGCGGGACGGGGGTGGGCCGCCGCGCTGGACAGGCCAACCTGGAAGGGGTGGATGACAGACAAGGAGGGAAGAAATAGCCGTACAGGCGTTGCAGGAAAAAAGCGGAAGAATAAGGAGGGATGGATGTCATTGGGCGCGCGCAGTCCGAGAGAGCCTCTGCAGAGGTGACCTTTAAGCCAAGACATAAGGCTTGGAAAGAGCAAGAGCAGGGTAGCGTGTCCCACAAAAAGAAATGCATATGCAAAAACCCTAAACCGGGGCAGCCCGGGTGGCCCAGCGGTTTGGCGCCACCTTCAGCCCAGGGCCTGATCCTGGAGACCCGGGATCGAGTCCCACGTCAGGCTCCCTGCACGGAGCCTGCTTCTCCCTCTGCCTGTCTCTCTCTCTCTCTCTCTGTCATGAATAAATAAATAAAATCTTAAAAAAAAAAAAAAACTAAGCCGGCTTGTGTTGGGAAAGGTCAGAGAGAGCAGAGCTGTGGGAATGAATGAGGCAGAGAACGGAGTGTGGGAGAGGAAGGCCCAGGCTGGTGGTACAGGCCCTTTGGGTGTGGAAAGGAGTTGGGATTATGTTCTAATTACGGTGAGAAGCCCCTTAACTATAACTCCATTGCTCTGCACGTGAGGAAAATCTCTTTAAATACAAATAAAAGCTAAGTGCTTCCGTCACACCAACCACATTTCTTTTTTTTTTTTTTTAAGATTATTTATTTATTCATGGGGAGGGGAAGGGCAGAGACACAGGCAGAGGGAGAAGCAGGCTCCATGCAGGGACCCCGACGTGGGACTCGACATGGGACTCGACATGGGACTCCAGGATCACGCCCTGGGCTGAAGGCAGACGCTTTAACCGCTGAGCCACCCAAGGATCCCTACACCAACCGCATTTCAAGTGCTCGATGGGCACGTGCGGTAGTGGCAACTGTATTGGACATCGCACAGAGAGAACATACCCACTGCACTAAGTTCTGTTGGCTAGTGCTGTGCTGGGCTTGTACTTAAGCTCCCCGGGATGATGTGATGATAGAAAGGGAGACAGGTAACCCCCTGAGAAGAAAACTCAAAGGGGCAAAAGGAGGACCTGAGATGACTTAAGAGGTTTTAAGAGTTAGGGGCACCTGCATAGCTCAGTTGGTTAAGCTTCCAGCTCTTGATTTTGGCCCATGTCGGTGGAATTCAGGCCCCCTCCCTGCCCTGTGCTTACCGGGGTGGCTGCTTGAGATTCTCTCCCTCACCCGGCACACACACACATCCCATGCACGCACTTCTCTCCTCTCTCTCTCTCTCTCAAGTGGATGGATAAATCTTTAAAAACGTATATTTTTTTAAAAAGTAAGAGACAAAGACATTAATTTGCAATAGGAGTTGCAAGAAGGGCACCATTGCAGGAAAGTGTGAAGGTAGAGTTCCTGTCTGAAAATTGTACTTTCTCAGTAAAGAAAAGGCAACATCAATTAAGGGTAAAGATTTTGAGGTAGGATGTTTGAGGAGAGAGAAGATACAATTTTTTTTTCATTTTTCCATCTTTTAAGAATGGAAAAATTAGTTTTCTCAAGATAACTAGTCAGTAGGACTTGTGAGCAATATTAAGAGCTCACTTGGTGTTTTAGATCACGGCTTTAAATCACTGAAGGTATTTGTTCAGGTGCAGGCAGAGAGAAGACAAATTCTTGAGGCCATCCAGGGTTGGGTGTTTACCAAACAAGTACAACAGAGGGAGAGAGGACCAAGATGGAGTTTGCACAAGAATGTTTGTTAGGATATATATGGAATCAAAACCATATTGGGCAGCCCAGGTGGCTTAGCAGTTTAGCATCCGCTTAAGCCCAGGGCATGATCCTAGAGACCTGGGATGGAGTCCCTTTCGGGCTCCCTGCATGGAGCCTGCTTCTCCCTCTGCCTGTGTCTCTGCCTCTCTCTTTCTCATTAATAGATATATTTTTTAAAATCTTAAAAAAAAAAAAAAAACATATAAAAAAGCAAATGATGGGGCAGCCCGGGTGGCTCAGCGGTTTAGTGCCGCCTTCGGCCCAGGGCCTGATCCTGGAGACCCAGGATCGAGTCCCACATCAGTCTCTCTGCATGGAGTCTGCTTCTTCTGCCTGTGTCTCTGCCTCTCTCTCTCTCTCTCTCTCTTTGTGTCTCTCATGAATAAATAAATAAAATCTTTAAAAAAAATAGCAAATGATGGCATATGAGGCCTGATTGTGGGGATGTAGAGGAGAGCCAGGAAGGGGGCCAAGGTATTCGAAGCATCCATGTTTTGGGTTTGTTTTTTTTTTTTAAGATTTTATTTATTCATGAGAGACACTGAGAAGTAGAGACACAGAGGGAGAAGCAGGCTCCCCACAGGGACCCCGATGTGGGACTCGATCCTGGGACCCCGGGACCCTGAGCCGAAGGCAAACACTCAATCACTGAGCCACCCAGGCGTCCCAGAAGCATCGGTGTTGAAGAATGACTGCAGTGGGGTATTTGAGCAAGTAAACTGGCAGTACAGATGCCAGTGCTCTGGGTGGGATATTTGGAATTAAGATTTCAGAGACTATAAGTTTATGATGATGTTGAGATCCAGGATGAACCCAAGCTGGATGAGACTATGGGAGTAGAAGACTGAGGCAAGAGCATGCCCTGTAGTTGGAACTGAGTGGCCAGGGTGTTGGATTTTCATCCAAGAAGTTTACATCATCGCATTAGGGTCCAGAGACAAACTATGAAAGAGGAACAAAGTTGTTGAAGTGACAAGAAGGTTGGTACATGATAGCAAACAGGAGGGGAAGAGGGAGATATAGCCTCTGTCTGGCTACCCCTAGTCTCTTTCCTCTCTACTACTCCTTTCCTCCCCCTCACCCAGTATTTCTAGTCTCCTCTCCATCTCATCCTTCCTTCTCTCCCTCCCTCCTCTCCCTTTTTAAACTTATTCCTATCTCTCCTCCCCTTCTCCCATTTCTCACTTCCTCCCATTCTCCTCATCTAGTTCTCTTTTTCTGTCCTTCTCCCTGCCTTGTTCTCTTTCTTTGCCTGTCTTATCTCTTCTCCCTTCAGTTACTACTTCCTTCCTTTCCATAATTTCTACCTTTTCCTTCCCATCATGGAGGAGGGAATAGAATATCTCAGGTCATCACAGCTCGAAAAATATTATGATTAGTAACTTACTTGTATTCCTTCACAATATTTCTTTTTTCTTTTTCTTTTTCTTTTTTTTTTTTTTTTTTTTGTGTGTGTGTGTGTGTGTGTGCTTGTTTATTGAGCCCCCTGGACCCCTGGGAAGGAGGAGCTGTGGCACCAATCAGCTGAAAAAAAGAACAGTTGGTCATAATACTAAGAAGCTGTAGGAGTACAAAAAAGGCCATATTGAAGCAGATGTGCCTTCTTTTCCTTTGTGCATGTTCTCTCAACTCTTTTCTGTATCTGTTCTGGCAATTAGAGTTAAAAGATGTTCAGGATATGGGAGCTGTGGAAAAGAGGATTAGGAAGCTATTCACATGCTGTCAGTGAAGACCTTAGGGCATAAACAAAAAAGTAGTCTTTCTTGCTCCCTTGGTAGAGTTCACCAGAATAAGGAATCCACACAGGAGTTTGAACCCCAAATCTCATTGTATACGTACATATAGCAAGATGCAGGGACCTTTCTAAGTCTCCCTGGAGAACTATGACCACCTTACATTGAGTACTTACGGTCTCGTACCTTGTGCAGCTCTTTGTGCCAACCATGCTAGGCAACTAAGGAAAATACTGTTGTGAATATATACCAAAAAGTGAAACCCATATATCCATCTCTGCCAAGGGTTTTCCAGGGAGTTATTTCCAGGAAGAACAAGGTTAGGCCAAAGAAAAATTTATTATTTGTTAGCTCTTTGGGCCTGTACTGGTTATCTATTGCTACATAACAAACCAACCCCAAAACTTAACGGCTTGCAACATGAAATGCTTAATGTGGGAACCCCGCCCTCTCTTCTCCCCTCCTCCCCTTGCCCCTCATTGGTGACCTGGAGTGTTCAGTGTGAATAGTGCTCAGTAGAAAGAGGATAAACATGGAGTTTTTCCAAAACACCCATGTCATCGGACCAGGCACTCCCATGGGCCCAAGCCAAGCATTCATAAAAGACACCATGATACTCGGATGCTTTAACATTTAACCCCTCTATTTGTCCACAGTGAAGGGTCAAACTCTTAGCGCCTTGCTCCTAATTTGTACTCAAAGAATTTGCTTTTTTTTCTTAACCTTAGATCAGTGCTTCTACTCCTTGGAGGTAGCAGAGAAAAGAAGGAATTCCACCTAGATGCAAACAACCAGACCTTCAAAAATAGTATGCCTTAATAAATATATATTGAATAAATGGATGTCACCCAGTAGAGAGCCATTTCCTATCTAAACCCATAGATTAGGGTGCCTGAGTAGCTCAGTCGGTTGAGTGTCTGCCTTTGGCTCAGGTTGTGATCCCAGGGTCCTGGGATTGAGCCCCACATCAGGTTCCCTGCTCTGCGGGGAGCCTGCCTCTCCCTCTGCCTCCCTCTTTCTCTGTCTCTCATGAATAAATAAAATCTTTTAAAAAAGAATAAACCCATAGATTGATTTCATAATTTTGATGAACATATATTGAATATCCACTAAGTACCAGGCATTTCACTTACATTATCTAATTGTTAGATATTCAAACTTTTTAATAATCAGTACAATCAGAATATCTGTAGATTTCCTTGCCAAGATTTGCTATGCCAGGCATCATCTTTCTAATTGCTGGATCATAAAGAAGTACTTGGGGTCCCAGGAGAAGGGTGGAGGGCACTCAAAGTGCTCAGTGGAGTAGCTATAAACTAACTAATATGAAAATAATTAATTATTTTAACCACCAATACGGTCTTACCAGTTGTGTTGGTTATACATTAGCCTTGCCTTATAGAATCCTCATAACACTGTGACATTAGTACTGTCATTTTGCAGATGGAGAAACAGCCAGGAAATGGAAGTACTTTGTTCAAGACCACACAGGCAGTAGATAAAGTCAAATTCAAACTTGGTGTTATATGGCTTTAAATCTGCATTCTTTCTCTACAATTCAGACCCCTTATAAGATAAAAAAGTTCCATATTCACAAAAGTCCTGCAAAGTTAGTTCTGTTTTTTAAAAAGATTATTTATTTATTTATTTATTCATGAGAGACACACACAGAGAGAAGCAGAGACATAGGCAGAGGGAGAAGCAGGCTTCCTTGGGGAGCCTGATGCAGGACTTGATCCCAGGACCCCAGGATCATGACCTGAGCCAAAGACAGATGCTCAACCACTAAGTCACCCAGGTGCCCAAAATTAGTTCTATTATAGATGAGAAGACTGATCTCAGGAAGACATATAACAAGAGCTCTCCTCAAAACCCACTCCTACCCATATGTTTATTTATCATCAAGTACCTTAGGTCTTTGGGGCATGTATTCAGTGCATGCATATTATTTCCAGGGTATAGCTATGTTCCTAGTGAACTTTATAGGAGCTTAAAAAGCAGAGCCTTGTCACTTATCTGCCCTATTTATCATAATTACCCTTTAGGGATAGATCATCTGTTCCTATATTTTCATTTTTCCATTCTTGAACATACATACCTCTTTGCTGGTATGTGCCATTCATTTTTCAGGATTCAGCTCAGAGTTTACCTCCTTCAGGAAGCTCTGTCCAAACTTGCAAGACTGGGTTAGGTGCCTCTTTTTTCTTCTTCTATACACATAACCACCACTGTGGTATATTGTGTATCTCCACACTAGATTTAGAACTTCTAGAGGGAAGAGACTATGTCTGATTACTCTTTATACAGCATTACAACTTATTACTTGTAGCAGTATGATTCACTCTCTTAAGGGTACTCCAAGGTCTTTGGAAGATTTAGACTACTTTGGTTGCTGCCACTCAAGTTTTATCTATGGTGGTCTTTGGCAGCTACTTCCCTGTAATTACAAAAATACTTTTCCTGATATACTTAGGAACCAGTTTCTAAAATCAGTCTGGGTGATGAAGCAAAGACACGGCATATGGTAGCAAAGGAGGGGGGTGGCAGGCCATATGCTTTACATTCAGGCCTTTGTAACCATCTATTATTTTGTGATCTGTTTCCTGGAAGGATGCTTAGTACATTATATCACCTGATACTTAATGGAGTTTCTAAAATGAAGATTTCTATTACTTAGATTTGCATATTTGCATATTCGATTTCCTCTTTTATCAAAGGACCTCTTATCAAATATTCTAAGAACATTTGTTAAAAGAAATATGGTCTTTAAAAACCTGACGTGGCAAATCTGATCACAGGCAATATGCCTAACCTCTTGGAGGTGTGTCAGCTGAACTCCATCAGGTCTATGCTGCAGAAAAGCAGGCTGAACAGGGAAGGGAGATTGTCTTTGACAGGTCTTAGCGTCTTTGCTATTAACTCTGTAAGCACAGGTAGGTTGGTTACACCTGTAGTTTTCTTGCCTGCAAAATCAGGATGATGGTACATTAACTCAGTCAAGCAAATACTCTTAGAGAATGTATCTGTATGTGTTATTTCATCATTCCTGTCTTCATTCCAAACAATCCAAGGTTTAAAAAAATAAGTAAAATATGGGGCACCTGGCTGGCTTAGTTGGGCAGAGCATATGACTCTTGATCTCAGGGTCATTAGTTCAAGATTTATACTGAGTATAGAGATTATAGGGGAAGAAAAGTAAAATAAGTTGACTTGACACGTAAATTGTTGTTTTTACCTCTCCCAAGAGGTTTAAGAGTCTCAAAGGAATTTTATACAAATTGACAGATTAACAGTCCCCTTTAAAAATATGATGTTCCTTAAAAGCAAAGCTGTAGCTGTTTTAAAGAGCAGTAGTCTAGCTTAGCTCAGAAGTGTAAATAGAGAAAGGAAAAATTGGTATTTGGAGTAACAAAACTCATAACTAATTCCAACTTCCTTGTTCCTGCTGATAACAATACCGCTTTAATTCCTTCATCCAGCCTACTAGCAGGCACACCAGGGTTTATAACACCGAACATTTACCCAGCGTTATCATAAAGACTATGTCATGTGGACCGGAACTGGAAGGGAATAAGGAAAAATGAGAACAAGTGATGTGTTAAGGTTTAGCATTTTAGGTGAACTTTAGCTTTTACAATTTTTTTCTTGTTATAGCAGTGTTTGTGCAACAAACTCATACAGTTTTTCAAAGTATGACATACTAGAAATGATTCTCTGTGAAGCAAACTAAAGCACTTGCAAGTCTGAAAAATAAGGCCAGTAGCTTTTCTCTGTAAAGACCCATAACCAGAGCAATTTCATAGTGTCCTGAAATGACATAAATTTTAAAAAATGAGGATCAAAGAATAGATCAGTACAGTAGTATATATTCAGTCTATTTAAACTGCCCACAGTCTAAAAGTAATTCATGTTTGCTTTGGATAATTACCTGTTATTACCCCACTTTTAAAATTGTGCCTTCCTGGTTCTATGTTTGTCATACCCTTCCAGTCCATTAAGCACAAAGCTTAGTGTGTAGAAGGTCCTTGGTATGGCATTTGTAGGTTTTATTTCACTAAGCTTATTCTCTAATTTAATAAATCAACTCCCTTAATCTCTGAATGTGTTGCTCATTTATTAACACTGTCAATTGTCAATACACTTGGACAAATAATAATTTATGGGTACTCTTTTAATTAATTTTAATTAACTTTCACACTCATTAACTCTTTTCTATGATAATGTAGAGAGATTAAATGGCAGAATTGAGGCCCAATCCTAAAGCCAGTACTTATTACATTATAACATAGTTAAAAATTTTTTCTCAATATCTAGGGAAGAAGGCCCTTTAGGCACCTCTAAGTTCTCCTCAATAAGATCCTGAGTCATTTCAATCCTAAGATGAATTCAGTAATTACTTTCCTCTTCGTTTAACTTGAAAAGTATCTATATTATGCATATTGTTAAATGTATATCCTGCTTAGAAGTCCAGTGGTAGGGGATCCCTGGGTGGCTCAGTGGTTTAGCTCCTGCCTTCAGCCCAGGGCGTGATCCTGGAGTCCCGAGATCAAGTCCCACATCAGGCTCCCTGCACGGAGCCTGCTTCTCCCTCTGCCTGTGTCTCTGCCTCTCTCTCTGTGTGTCTCTCATGAATACACACATAAAATCTTAAAAAAAAAAAGAAGTCCAGTGGTAATAAAATGTTTACTTGAAGTTTTACTGTATTTGAGTTCTTATTAATCAAAAAGAAGACATTTTATTGTTATTGCTCAAAAGTTAATGTTTCAACTCTCCTCTTGCCCCTTCCTTTTTTCTTTTTAGTAGACTTTATTTTTTAGAACACTTTTATATTTACAGAAAAGCTAAGAGCATAGTACAGAGTTCTCATATAACCCCCCCACATAGAGGATCCCTGGGTGGCTCAGTGGTTTAGTGCCTGCCTTTGGCCCAGGGCCCGACCCTGGAGTCCCGGGATCGAGTCCCGGGATCGAGTCCCCCGTCGGGCTCCCGGCATGAAGCCTGCTTCTCCCTCTGCCTGTGTCTCTGCCTCTCTCTCTCTCTCTATGTCTATCATAAATAAATAAATCTTAAAAAAAATACCCCCCACATAGTTTCTCCCCATTATTAACATCTTATATTTAATATGGTACATTTGTTACAATTAAGTAACCAATATTGGTACATTATTATTAATTTAATTAATTATTATTAATTAAAGTCCATAGTTTATATATATGTGACCCAGGCATCCCTATAGACCTAGTCTTATCCTGGGAAAAATAGTGGACAAATTCTAATAGTGGGAAATCCTATAAAATACCTGGCCTGTACTCAAGACTGTCAAAGTTATCAAAAACAAGGAAAGTCTGAGAAACTAGCCATGAGGAGCCCAAAGAGAGATGAAAACTAAATGTAATGTAGCATCATAGATGAAATCATGGAACAGAAAAATGACACTAGGTTAAAAACTAAGAAAATCTAGGGGTGCCTAGGTGATTCAGTCAATTAAGGGCCTGACTCTTGATTTTGGCTCAGGTCATGATCTCCAGATCATAAGATCAAGCCCCGTGTCAGTGGAGCTTGCTTAAGGTTCTCTCTCTCCTTCTTCCTCTCTCTCATCCCCACCTCCACCCCGCCCCCCCATGCATGCACATGCTCTTTCTCTCTCTCTCAAAAAAGTATATATAGGGACACCTGGGTGACTCAGTGGTTGAGCATTTGCCTTCGGCTCAGGGCATGATCCCAGGGTCCTGGGACTGAGTTCCACATTGGGCTCCCTGTAAGGAGCCTGTTTCTCCCTCTGCCTATATCTCTGCCTCTCTCTGTGTCTCTCATGAATGAATAAATAAAATCTGAATATATATCTCCAGTATCCAACCACCTCTCACCACTTCCATTGCTACAGGTCTGGTTCAAGCTACTATGAATGTCTCTCCTAGGTCATTGCAGTAGTTTTCTAACTGGTCTCCTTGCTTCTCCTTTCCCCTACAGTTTATTCTCAAAGTAGCAACCATAGTAGTCCTTCTAAAACCTAAAATCAGATCATGTCAGCCCCCTATTTAAAATATTCCAGTGGTTGCAGCACCTGGCTGGGTCAATAGGTAGAGCATGTGACTATTAATCTCAGGGTTTTGAGTTCAAGTCCCACATTGGGTGTGGAGCCTACTTTAAAACGAATAAATAGAATGAAATAGAGTACAATATTCTAGTGGCTTCATATCTAACTCGAAAGTGCAGTCAAATCCTTATCATGGCCTCTAAAGCTTTAAGGTCTACCAGCACCTCCTCTTTCATCTCCTTTTTTTTTTCCCCCGAGATTTTACTTATTTATCCATGAGACACACACACACCGAGGCAGAGACATAGGCAGAGGGAGAATCAGGCTCCCTGTGGGGAACCTGATGCGGCACTTGATCCCAGGACTTCAGGACCACCTGAGCCAAAGGCAGACACTCAACCAGTGAGCCACCCAGGCATCCTTCCTCCTTTAACACTTAAAAAAAATATATTTTATTTATTTATTCATGAGAGACAGAGAGAGAGGCAGAGACATAGGCAGAGGGAGGAGCAGACTCCTCACAGGAAGCCTTATGTGGGACTCCATCCCAAGACCGGGATCATGCCCTAAGCCAAAGTCAGATGCTCAACCACTGAGCCACCTAGGCACCTTTAACTCTTAGTATTCTTCTCCTCATTCATTCTGCTAAGGACATACTGCTCCCACATAAAGCTCCCACTCCAGGGCCTTTGCACTCAATGTAACTCATGACAGCCATTGAGGCGTGTCACTTAGCTCTTTCTCCTGAAAGAACATTCCAATCAGCTGCAATTGTACACTTGGCTAATAGCCTCTTGCTGTGGCCTTCAGTATGTGCCTTACCTTGGTGCTTGCTTTTTCTGAGAAGCCCCCCAGGAAATGATTGAGCACAGCAAGGATTCTAGCCATTTCTGCCTAATGTGGGACTCCTCTAATGGGCAATCTTTGCTCCACAGCTCCCTATGGGGATGGCCAACACTTTGTCAAAAATGCATTACTGTCTGGGGCTCTTCCTACTCTCACATCCCAGCTGGGGAATTCATCATTTCTCGTAAAACGTGTGCCCTAGATTCCAGGAATTTTTTTCAGGAAAGCAGAGAGGGACATTCTATAAAACATATATCTCTTGGTTAGTGTATTTATTTATTTATTTATTTATTTATTTTTAAAGATTTTATTTATCCATGAGAGACACGGGGGGGCGGGGGGAGAGAGGCAGAGACACAGGCAGAGGGAGGAGCAGGCTCCTTGCAGGGAGCCCGACGTGGGACTCAATCCCATGACCCCGGGATCACGACCTGGGCGTGAAGGCAGGCGCTAAACCGCCGAGCCACCCAGGCTGCCTAGGACTCTTTAGTTAAAGAAACTAGAAGAAACGTAATTTCCCTCTATTCTCTACTTAAATAAAAGCCAGCCGGCGACAATGGAGACAGCAAGCACTTCCGGCTCCCCTGCCACCCCGCATCTACCGCACTGGGCTTTTCACTGCGCGTGCGCAAGGTCCGCCCATCCCCGGAACTTAACCGTTGCCCGCAGTGAAGTGTTTAAATCCTCTCGATCCTGATTCTGGGGAGCCGGCGGCGCACTCGGTTCTCCTATGGGGCTTGGGATTGGACGAGCGCGGATGGATGCGGAGTGCTGATTGGCTGGTGTCGCAGCACGTCGCGGCGACCGTGCGTGTGGCCTCTGGCCCCGCCCCCGCCCCCGCCCCCGCCCCTGACGGGTGGGACTTCTGACCAATCAGTAGGCGCGGCGCGGGCTTCGGTTTCGCGAGCCGGTGTTTGCCGCCTCGGTTCCCGCGACCCCAACGTCCCGGAGGCGGGGCGGCGGGGACGGAGGCGCTGCTTGGAGCCGACCTCTGTTCCGGCCCAACAAACAGGCCCCGCGGGGCGGAGGTGGCGGCGACTGGGGCTTTGTGTCCCGAGTGCTCCCGGAGGGTGGCGGCGGCGGAGCTCGGAGGACGGCGGGCGGCCTGCGGCGCGGCGGCGGGTTCCGCCCTCCCGGAGCCTGCGGCCGGTACCGTGAAGGGGAGCTAGTGGAAAAGTAAGTCAGGAGGACTTGGAGTTCCTGGAACCGCTTGTCCTCAGGTGAGTGAGAGGCTTGCAGTCCATTGCGTGCCACGTAAAGGTGTTTTTACTGCGAAGGTTTGTCGGCTGGAGCCCTGCGTCCTCCCGTCGGGCCCGGCGGCTGCGGGGTGGAGGCGGTCGGTGAACGTGGGACGTCGGTGGGCTCCGGGGAGTAACGTGCAAACAGCGCGGTGTGAGCGCGGGCGGTGAAGGGCCACGGGGCTTTGCGAGGGCATTCCAGCTTCAGGGGTGGCCTGTGCAGAGGCTGCAGGTGCTCGGGGGGTGGGATGAGTGGATAGAGGAGGAGGTTGGCGCGGTACGATGGGGCCAGGCTGCCGGGGCGCTCTGCTCTGCAGGCAAAGGAGCCGGGGTGCCCGGGGCTCAGCGATGGAGCGCCTGCCTTCCTCCCGGGGCGTGACCCCGGGGTCCCGGGAGCCAGTCCGTGTCGGGCTGCTTGCAGGGAGCCTGCTTCTCCCTCTGCCTGGGTCTCTGCCTCTCTCTCTCTCTGTCTCTCATGAGTAAATAAATAAAATCTTAAAAAAAAAAAAATAAAGAAGAGCCATCCGGTTTTTAAGCAGGGGGAATAATTTGGTCCGAGATGCACAGATACTCCCCTGGGAGCAGTCTGGGGACTTTTCAGTAAATCTAGTGAGAATTGATGAAGTCAGAAACTAAGGTAGAGGAGATAAGCCGAATTTATATAGGAAAACAGGGAGGGAGGAAGGAGAGGTAAGGATAACTTGGAGTTTCAGTTTGATGAACCATGATGCCATCACCTGAGGAGAGTATGTCTTGCTAGGTATAGTGGCATATGGCTTTGGTTCGGCGGCTTTCATGGCTTGTGTGATGCTGTCAGAATAAACTCGTGTATTGTTTTAAAATGAGAAAAAATCAACATTACCTTTTTACCCTAATACATAAAGGAAAAAGAGACAGATGTGGAGTTTTAAGGCTCTTCCGTTTAATGAAGAAAAATGGCATTTTATATATTTCCTAGAATTAAAGTCATCCATCTGAATACTGTTATCGGTGACACCCAAGTGATGCAGACGGTATTCAAGTTTCAAGCCTTCAGTCCGGGATCCCTGGGTGGCGCAGCGGTTTGGCTCCTGCCTTTGGCCCAGGGCGCAATCCTGGAGGCCCTGGATCGAGCCCCACGTCGGGCTCTCGGTGCATGGAGCCTGCTTCTCCCTCTGCCTATGTCTCTGCCTCTCTCTCTCTCTCTGTGACTATCATGAATAAATTAAAAAAAAAAAAAAAAGAAGCCTTCAGTCCATGGGCAATGCATGAAGTCCAAGAGGGACGTTGTAGCCTTACAAGAGCACTTTATTTATTTATTTTTTTAAGATTTTAATTTATTAATTCATGAGAGACACAGAGAGAGAGAGAGAAGCAGAGACATAGGCAGAGGGAGAAGCAGGCTCCATACAGGGAGCCCATGACTCAATCCCAGGACCTCAGATTCACAACCTGAGCTGAAGGCAGACACTCAACCTCTGAGCCACCCAGGTGGCTCTTTATTTTTTTTTTATTTTTAATTTTTTTCCCAGGTGGCTCTTTAAATAAGATTTTGTTCTAGTCCATAATTTCAGCTTCTGGCTTTATCTGAAAAGACTCTTCTGCATCTGCATCAGTAACTCTTTCCTCCCTTATCTTGCTTCAGACAATTCCTTCTTGCTAGAATTGAAGTAGAATGTACACAGCTTAAAGAACTCCTAATAAAAGACCTAATAAAAGAGTATAGGAAGTACTGAACCATAAAGAAAGGACTATGCACTCTGTATTTTGCTTTGATAATATTTAGTTGGAGATATCTAGTGAATAGTACAGCTAGAAATACAGGTTTGTAACTGAGGAGAGAGGTGGAAACTGAGAGTTGGCTATGTATAAATGGGTATGGAGGCAATGGGAGTGGATGAAAAGTACCCAGAGAGGGCATGTGCAGCCAAAAAAACTCCACTGATTTTGCAGGAAACATATCAGTTTGTGGGGATGCAGTATTTGTCTTCCATCTCCACAAGACTTAGTTTGTTAACCTCATACAGATTCAATAAATACCTAGTTCAAGTTGTTCCTGTGTACTATTTTGTGGTTTTCTGAATATTATGAGGCTTTTGTTCAAAATTTCATATATTAAATACCACCTGCTGCCTAAAATAAATATTAACATTAATTTATAGGCAGAATGACTATAAAGTATGAAAAACAATCAGAATACACAAGTGTTTTATTTTACTATAGATGAAGACACTTCATAAAAGTAACCTAATTTTGCCTGTACTATTAATATGCCGTTAAATCATGTTTCTTATTTTTTGTTTTTTATCACTCATTGATAACATTCTCTTTACTTTTTTTTTAGGATACTAAGCATTTGAAATTGAATACAAAATTCACCAACTATCATGGAGCCTACATATTCTCTTGCAGGGCACCAGATAAATACCAGGTATAGAAATATTTTTACAAAATGTTTTTTTCACTACTTTTCCTAACTTGGGAAGATAGGTTGGAATAGAAAAAGAAAACTTCTCTAAGCCTCAGTTTCCTTATCTGTAAATGGGGCATGGTAATGTCTGTATAACAAGATTATTGTGAAGGATTAAATAAGATTACTAAAGTAAGGATCTGGCACATAGTAGGCACTTGGTAAATATTAGTTTCATTCCCACTTTCCCTTTTTTGGTTTCACAGAGCATCTTTATCGATGGGAAATGGAACCTGACCCCTTGAGGCTAAAAAAATCACATACATATTTATTTACATCCTAAACAAGTAAGAAAATGGTTGGGTTCCTTCCCTTGTCTAAACCCTAATCCTTGAATGGAAAAATTTCACACTGGATATACTAAGTTTTTTTAAATGTCCCTAAGCCTTTTCCCATTTGTGTGGAAGAGGAAGGAGGAGCATACCACCTGTCTCCTAATTTTCTCAGTCTGTCAGTACTCTGGGGACAAGACAGATTGGCTTATGTTATTTGGCTATTTAGATGATTTATTCTTCTTTTTTTCCCTCTGGGAAGGGACAGTTAATGCTGTCGTGTGAATGTTGTTTTCTTCTAAACTATAATTATATCCACGAGTTACCTTCATTCTCTGTACTTTTTTTTTTTGTGCCAGATGTTTTTGATGAAGACAATGGGAAACCTGACCAAAAGAGGCTATCATATTCCTTTTGCTTAATTTTGGCCCTTCTGTTTTATCCTCCTGCCACCTCTTATTCTTTGAAAATTTGTCAACTTCTGTTCTTTGAAAAAACTTGTGTTTGCAACAACTCAGTACAGTCTCTTTTTAGTTTTATTTTTAGGGTCAAATTATTATTTTTTTGGGGGGGTCAAATTAATTACACATTCTAGGTAAGAATATACTTATATAATAAATTGATTATTCCTGATACATTCAACTCTAGTTTTTACTTATTTAATGATCTCTCGTTTTTGTTTTTTTTTTGGGGGGGGGGGGGTTGGTTTTTTTTTTTCATTTTCAATAATCTCTGGGCCAGAGAGCAACAGTTCTGAATTATTTAGGAGTTGCAGACCCCTTTGAATATCTGATTGCATGAATCTCCTTCCCTAAGACAAAACAGTTATACATGCATGTAAAAGTTTCTATCACATTTCAAGATGTTTGTGTTTCCCCTGCCTCTAAAGTCTACTGTATACCTTAGGTTAAGAAAAGGGCTAATAGCATTTAAAGAAATCTTGTTATGTGCCATGCATTATTCTTATTTAATCCTCATAACAAACTATAAGGTGTAAGTACTATTATTATCCCCCATTCTTTTTTTTTTAAACGAGGAAACTATAGTGTAGAGAGATTAACCAACCCAAAGTTACATAGTTGGTAAGTGGTATAGCCAGGATTTAAACCTTATGTGATTTCTACTTCAAACCCTTTACATGTGTTGACTCATTTAATATTCATTATAACTACAGGAGATACAGGTATTATCCTGTTTAGCAGATGAGGAAACTGAGGCACAGAGACATTAAATAATGTGAGCGAGGTCACATAGCTAGCAAATCTTGAAATGAGTTTTCAGATCTAAACAATTAACTTCCAGACATTTTGTTTTACCCACTACATCATACGGCCTCTCACCAATTGATAAATACGTGATAAATACGTTAGATACAGAAATGTAGATAAACTGAGTTTGTTCCTTACTTGCTTTGTGACCTTGAACAGATTTCTCAATCTCAGACCATGTCCTCATTTCAAAAAAGGGAGACTAAAAATCCTTCTTATAGATATTATGAGCTCAAATTAGACACACAGCTAGGAGTAATGATGGAATCAGAATTTGAACCCAGGTTCTAAAGCACTATACCGTTTAGCTTCTAGAAATATAATCTTTGAAATCAGACACTTAGATTCAGATCCCAGCTTTGCTGCTTAATTGTATAAAGTTAGGAAAGTTATAGTTTGTTATCTATAAAATGGATGATAAAAGTGTTTCTGGAACAGTCTTAGTGAGAAATATTGTGTATGTAAAATGCCTACTGAGATGCCTGGTACATATTGGGTGATCAGTAAACTGGGGCTAGTCTTGTAGTTGAGAAGCTTCACTAGGTGATCCGTGAACGTAAGATCTAGAACAAGGTATTCTTAATATGTGATATGATGAATATTCTTTCAGTTCACCTATTTAATAGTCTATGACCATGCAAATACACTGGGTGTAGGTAGCTCACTGCCAGAGCTTTCTTGCTTTAATTACCTGGGAACTTAGGCTGATATCTTCCCCTCAGTCCTTTCGCTCCATTGTTTTTTTCTTACTGTGGTTTTCTCATGTTACTCACTTACGTAAAATAAAAAACTTTGTGATGGTGCTTTGTATGATTTAAGATTGAAACTTGCTATATACTGTCTCTAGGATCTTCGCTAAGGACTTGTTTATGTTGCTGTCCTTTTGATGCTTCAGTAATAATTCAACTGAAGTAGTAGGACCCAAGATACTAATATTGGAAACACTGAAAAATAGACTGTATTAAGTTTTTGTGCTTTCCATAATTTTATTAGATATTGTCTAGAAATTAGTTCAGAAGAACAGAATTTTAGTTTTAAATTTAAATGTAAATTCATGGTTTATAGTTATTTCTTTTATTGATACTCCTATTTCTTTTTTCTTTATTTAGTTTTCTTTCTTCAAAAAAAAATTTTTTTTTTTAGATTTTTAAGTAGGCTCCATGCCCAACATGGGGCTTGAACTCATTACCTTGAGATCAAGAGTCACATGCTCTACCAATTGGGCCAGCCAGGCATCCTTCCCGCTTCATTTAAAAAAATGTGTGTATATAAATTTATGTATGCATAGGGAAAAAGGGACAAGAAAAAGCTATACCTACATTTTGAGTGCTTCATTTTCTTTTTTTTTTTTTTTAAGTTATTTTTATATATATTTTTAAGATTTTATTTATCTATGAGAGACATAGAGAGGCAGAGACACAGGCAGAGGGAGAAGCAGTCTCCCTGCAGGGAGCCCGATGCGGGACTCCATCGCAGGGCTCTAGGATCACGACCTGAGCCAAAGGCAGATGCTCAACTACTAAGCCACCCAGGCGTCCGTCTCTGAGTACTTATTTTCTTGATAGTAAAGTTATAAGGATTTTTCTTTTCTTTTTTTTTTCTTCTTCAAAATATTTTTAGGGACGCTTGGCTGGCTCGGCAGTTGAGCGTCCGCCTTTGGCTCAGGGCATGAGCTTGGGATCTGGGATTGAGTCCCCCATTGGGCTCCCCTCTGGGAGCCTGATTCTCCCTCTGCCTGTGTCTCTGCTTCTCTTTGTGTCTCTCATGAATAAATAAATAAAATCTTAAAAAAAAATATATATATATATATATAAAGCTCTTAAAATTAATATAAGTATTTGAAAAGCCTCATCATTTAATGTTAAACCATTTCTTATAAAATTTCTGCTAAGTTTGCTTGTCTCTGTGATTTAAAACATTTTTTAAAGGTTTCCTTCAAGCAAGATGATACCTTTCTATTTTCCTCCATCAAAATGTGCACTTTGGAACCCAATGCCAGTTGGAGATTTCATCTACTTACATCTCAATTACTACAGGTATAAGATGTTTCTCTTTTCAAATCAAACTTGTAGAAACAGGAGTCAAAATGATATGTAAGGCAAAGTTGATTACTATGACTAATTCCTTTTTTTTTTTTTAACCTTTTCCATTCAGAATCTCCCTTCAAACAAACTATCCCTTTTGCTGATTCTTAAATCTTTTGTGTTTTTTGGTTTTTAAAGATTGTATTTATTTGGAATCCCTGGGTGGCTCAGCAGTTTAGCGCCTGCCTTTGGCCCAGGGCGCGATCCTGGAGTCCCGGGATGGAGTCCCACGTTGGGCTCCCGGCATGGAGCCTGCTTCTCCCTCCTCCTGTGTCTCTGCCTCTCTCTCTCTCTCTCTGTGTGTGTGTCTATCATAAATAAATAAATTAAAAAAATATTTTATTTATTTATTCGTGAGAGACACAGAGAGAGAGAGAGGCAGAGACATAGGCAGAGGGAGAAGGAGACTTCCTGTGGGCAGCATGATGTGGAACTGGATCCCAGGACCCCAGAATCATGACATGAGCCAAAGGCAGAGACACTCAACCACTGAGCCACCCAGGTGCCCCTATTACTTGTGCTTTTGAGAAGTAATCTTAATTTCACAAAGTGTTCTGCAAATCTAAAGTTATAAGTATTATGGGAATTCAAGAGACAAAATACGATAAAAACCGAAAGGGTTTTCATCATGCTTTAGCATGCTCTCTTTGTAGAACACTGAGAAGATTGAACTGATTTTGAGTGGATAGATCATGTTAGAAGGAATATAACATAGGTTGTGGGTAGGATCTTGAAGGAAAGATATTACAACTTGGGTTTGAAGAAATAGAAAATAGAGACTTGCTGACTTGAGATTTTGTATATAAGGGAGCTTTTGAAAGCAGAATTCTAAGAAGGATGGGTCATGGTGGGGAGATCCTGGAGTTAGCCTAGCTGTGAGATGGTTTTCTGTAATCTAAGCAACATAGGTTTATGTCCTACTGGTTTGTTTAAGGTGCTATAACTGGAGTCAGACTGCCTGGAGGGTCAAATCCTGATTCTACCACTTCTTATTTATGCAACCTCAGTAAAGTAGGCAAGGATCAGTTTCTTTATTCAGAAAATGGAATAGTGATACCTGTTTCATAGCACTCTTGTAAGGATTAAATGAGACAGACTCTGTAAAGCAGCAATTGGCACAGTGCCTAAAACAGGAAGTATTCAATAAATGGTAGCTATTACAAGGGTTTGTAGAGCAATGTAGCAGTATTGAGATCAAAAGGAAAGAATGAGGGACACCTGGGTGGCTCAGTGGTTGAGCATCTGCCTTGGGCTCAGGGCACGATCCCAGAGTTCTGGGATCAAATCCCACATTGGGCTCCCTGCATAGAGCCTGCTACTCCTCCCTCTGCCTATGTTTCTGCCTCTCTTTGTATTATGTCTCATGAATAAACAAAATCTTAAAAAAAAAAAAAAAAAAAAGGAAAGAATGAAACAAGATATTTTGAATAGCTTATAGCATTTGATGATGGATTCCATTGAACTAAAGGAGAGCTACAAGTCAAAAAGTACTGAAGTTCTAAACCAGTTGGCAGAGAAGGATAGTGTCACTAATAAAAAAATAGTCTTGTGAGGGTGTCTGTGTGGCTTAGTTGGTTAAGTGTCTGCCTTTGGCCCAGGTCCTGATCTCAGGGTCCTTAGATCGAGTCCTGTGTCAGGCTCCCTGCTCAGCACACAGTCTGCTTCTCTCTCTTTCCACTCATGTTTTTTCTCGCTCTCAAATTCATAAAATCTTTAAAAAAAAAAAAAACAGTCTTGTGGAAGTTCGATTAAATATTTCTTAGACTTGTTCATTTTTTTCTCAATGTCTGACCTTTTTTATATTTTCTATTGTATCTTTTTGTGCTACAATGTAATTTTTTTCAACTCTGGTAATTTTCTCTTTATGTGTACTTAGTTGCTGTGTAACCTATTTGTTTAGGTTTTTTTAAATGTGGAAGTATTCCATATATATGAAACATTGTTTATAATATATGTGCAGTGTTTATAGGATAATAAAAATTTACATACCTATTCCTAGTTCATTATATTGAGCTTTTAATTGATTATATTTTTATTTCTGCAAGTTCTTTGTGGTTCTTTTTCAAATATGCCTCATCTTTTTTGATAGTATGTATTTCCTTGCTTATATTTTAGAGTCCCTTTTATATATCTTTACACATTTTAATCATATTTTTATATATTGTACATTCAATAATACTATAGTATCTGAAGACCATAAACCATATGTAAACAAACAGATTTAGTATGTCAGTCAGACTTTGTTTATAAAGACAGGAGGCTGGCCTCACAGTTTCTTGATCCTTGCTCTGGTTCATTAAATTAAGCAAATGCTCAGATAATAACTGTATCTTCAGTGTCTACTTACTGCAATTCTGGTTTCCAGGCAGCTCTCCCTAGCCACTCTTACCTCTGCCCATCTTTGACCCTAGGATTTGTCAACAGTGATTTTTCTGTACATGTTAAAGATGTGTGTTATATTTTAGGCAGCATTTCATGGCAGGAGGGTTTTTTAGGCTGTCCGATCCACCACATTCATATAAGACTTTTTTTTTTTTTTTTTTCCAGAAATCCAAAGCTTGTGGTAACTGAAAAGACCATCCGACTTGCTTGTCGTCATGCTAAGCAGAATAAAAAAAGCCTGCCATGCTTTTTACTTGGTTCTCTCATAGTAGATGAAGGTAATATACTTAAAAAAAATTTTTTTGTAACTATAATAGAATTTATGTATCGAATTCAGCCAATTATTGTGATGTTCTTTGTGCTGTTTTTCTTTGCAAGATGCCAAGGTTATAAAGGTAAGTAAAACTTGATACTACCCACCAGAGACTTCACAGTCTGGTCAGGTGGAAGAATATATATGCAAACCATTTTTTAAAATAAGAGCTTAGCGTACTATTAGTATTAACAAAATGCTTTGCTATAATTGTAGGCTTGCTTGTCATGCTATATAATAACTGCTATTTTTGTTCTCCAGATGAAGAAAGTATGACATTGACAGTAGATCGTTTTGATCCTGGTAGAGAAGTACCTGAAAGCTTAGAAAGAACCCCTACTGCTTCTCTTCCTGGGGACTTTGTGATTCCATGCAAAATTCATACTCAGGGACTTTGTTCAAAAGAAATAATAGCTCATGATGCAGATGACTTCAGTTCAGCTTTTAAGGTGAGATTTTTTGACTATTTTTAATTGAACACAAGTATCAAATTATGTGTACTATGTTGTATTTCAATAAACCCATATTTTACAAGTATACCTAATAATTTCTGATTGAATGATTGTTGCTAAAATACAATTAAATATGGTTTCTGAAGGCAGAAATTCTAGGGAGGTAGTATGAGTAGCATTCCAGAAAGGGAGGCAGTATGAACAAGATAACAAAGTAGAAGATGTGCTCAGGGTGATGTTAAGGGTGTAGTTTTTTGCTGCATTTGTGGGCAATCAGAATGGATTATTAGTTTGGTCAGATTGTAGAGACCCCTGTCTGCCAATCTAAGGAATTTGAACTTTGTCATATGGGCTATGTAGAGTTATTGAAAGTTTTTGAAAAGAGGAAATACTATTAAATCAAAGATAGTTAATCTGATAGGGCAGCCTGACTAAAGTCAGAGAGAGTAGGTAGGCCATGTCAGTAGTCAGGTGTAAGAGAAGGTGTATTAGCCTGAAGGACAATGTCTAGGAAGGACACAGTGGGCATGAGCAACTATGCAAGAAGAACTGACTTGACAATTTGGGGTAATAAGAGAATAATTAGGGGTACCTGGGTGGTTCAGTTGGTTGAGTGTCTGCCTTTGGCTCAGGTTGTGATCCAGGGTCCTGGGATCAAGCCCTAAGTCAGCTCCCTGCTCAATGGCGGGGGGGGGATCTACTTCCTCTCCCTTTGCCACCCACCTCTCATGCTTGCTCTCTCTTTTAAATGAACAAAATCTTTAAAAAACAATAATAATAGTTATAAAGAAGAATGGGAAAAAAAAAAAGAATGGACTTTAGATTTTCTGAGTTGAGTCAGAGGTAGTTTACATCCTTTTTTTCATGTCTTAAATGTTAATTGGAAGTGATATTCTCTCATAAGAATTTGAAATGCTGGAGCACCTGGATGGCTCAGTGGTTGAGTGTTTGCCTTTGGCTCAGGTCCTGATCCTCGGGTCTTGGGATCAAATCCTGCATCAGGCTCCCCACAGGGTGCCTGCTTCTCCCTCTGCCTATGTCTTTGCCTCTCTCTATATCTCTCATGAAAAAAATAAATAAAATCCTAAAAAAAAAAAAAGAATTTGAGATGCTGCTGGGGCATTTAAGTTGGCAATGTGTGATAGAGTTTGGTTCAGTAAATCTTGACTTGCTTTGACATAAGTATTCATGTAACTTTTTGGTCACATGGAAGAAATGAGAGAATTGAAATATTGCAAATCAGAAATTATTTAATTTTGTCAGTTGAAGGTATACATATGTATATATGTACCAGTATGAGATCAAACATTTATAAATATGGACAAATTTCAAAGTTTTAAAATAATTGTGTAATATTGATTCCTCAGGCTCTGCAGCACCATGTATGTAGCAAAGATTCCTTGGATTGTGGTAAGCTGCTTTCCCTAAGAGTTCATATCACTTCCAGGGAAAGTTTGGACATTGTGGATTTGGATTTGCACTGGGCAGCAGTAACTCTGGCAAATACCTTTAAGTGCACACCTGTGAAGCCCATCCCCGTTATTCCAACAGCTCTGGCAAGAAATTTGAGCAGTAATTTGAATATTTCTCAAGTTCAAGGTACCTATAAATATGGGTAAGTAAGAGATAAAGTAATTTTAAATATTGGTTATATCAGTATATTTTCATGGTACCCACATCATATGAAATGTTTGTGCATTCAGTTGACAAGTCAGAGATCTATGGTGGCTAGATAAATAACCAAGGAAGGGAAAAAATGAAGTTGTTAAATTTTGCCTCATATAGTTCAGAGTTGTGCCTATTACTCCAAGAAAAATTAATATTAAAATTTATATTAGTAATTGGTTGTATTTTGCGATTTGAAAGTAGAAGAAATTAACCTGTTACTTGTTCTTTGTTTTTTTTTTTTTGCCTAGGTTTGGGTTGTCGTCTTTTTGTCTTGCCTTTTTTTTTTTTTTTTTTTTTAAACTATAATCTGACTATAAGCCTAACAGGGGCTGAAAAATTTGTTACTTGCAGTTTTAATTGTGAATAATGAGCATTGCAGACAGAGAAAGGAGATAACTAAATAAAAATTTGTAGAATCTTGCTTACCAAATTATCAACCACTTGAGGGTGGAGTTTCCCCACATAGTTGGAACAGCATCCTCTCCAGCTTTCTATCACCACTCTTAGTTTCTTAGGAAATATAAGCCAAATTGCATGCTTTCTGACCCTCAGCAGGACTACTTCCCTGAATCCTCATCCACTTTCTTTATCTATTGTCTACGAACCTAGGTTAGACAATGTAAGCACCCTCTGCTTTAAAGTCTAAGCAATTCACTTCTGGTTTCCTTTCCCTGACTCCACCCTAGTTCCTGTTAGGTCTCTGGAGCTGAAAATGTTTGCCAAGATACACTCAGCTCCAGGTCCAATTCTCTAAAAATGCCTTTTGAAAGGAGGAAAAGAAAAAAGAGGGTTTACTTTTTACAGGGTCCCGGGAATGGCAAGAAAAGTCCTATTTTTGAGTCCCACGTGCCGACCAGAGCACCCTTCTGGTTGGAGTGGTACAAAGGTCAAAGGGTATGTTCCATTATTGTGATATAGCCAAAGGTGATAGAAATCAAGTGTTTGAATTAACTGAAACATTTAATTCT
The DNA here is from genome assembly GCF_011100685.1 of Canis lupus familiaris. NCBI lineage: Eukaryota > Metazoa > Chordata > Mammalia > Carnivora > Canidae > Canis > Canis lupus. The sequence continues at coordinate 13,467,494 of NC_049236.1, forward strand.
CTTGGGGGTAATAAAGTCCTTCTCAGTTGGGACATGGGAATTTTTGTTAAAATTAACTAAAAAATTAATTTGTTTTTCTTAAACCTATGCCCATCCACTAGTGAAGCATGAATTTGTCTTTCTTTGACCCCTTGGCATGCTGGTAACCCAGGATGTTCAGATTTCTATCTAATCGCCTATTTTCTTTGCCCCTTCTTACCTAGAATTATTTAATTTGTGACATTTGTCCTTTTCCTTGACTACATTCATTTATTTAGTATTTTTTTTAAGATTTAGTATTTTTTTTTTTTAAGATTTTTTACTTTTTATTTGAGGTAGAGAGTGAGCAAGAGATAGCACAAGTTGGGGGAGAGGCAGAGAGAGGGAGAAGGAGGCTCCCTGCGGAGCAGGGAGCCTGGTATGGGGCTCCATCCCAGGGTCCCAGGATCATGACCTGAGCTAAAGGTAGACGCTTAACCAAATGAGCCACCCAGGTGCACTACCCTGATATTTTTTAGGATCCGTTATGGAATAGGTATTGTGTTAGACACTGGAATTAAGTAGCTTAGAAACCTTATTTTTTGTCCATTAAGTATATTAATATGTAAACATGCAGATAAACATAATGGGGGTTCATATTCAGTGCAGGGAAAGCAGGAAGGTGTGTCCCGATTGCCTGGGAAAATCATAGAAAGTTCTTTTAAAGAATGAGATTTTATTAGATGGTCAAGGCAAAAGAGCTTTCAAAGCAGGTGTAAAAAAAATAACTTTTTTTTTTTTTTTTTTTTTTAAATAATCTCCACACCCAGTATGGGACTTGAATTCATAACCCTGAGATCAGGAGTGGCATGCTTTTCTGACTGAGCCAACCAGATGCCCCAAGTGTCATTATTTCCCTAAGATATTATTTTAAGTAATCTCTACACCCAGCGTGGTCTTGAACCCACAACCCTGAGCTCAAGAGTCGCATGCTCTATTAGTTGAGCCAGCCAGGCAACCCTAAGTGTCATTGATCCATAAATCTCCCTGCCAACTCAGGCTTACTCATCTTGTCACATGGCCTGATAAATTCATTATTTTTGTGTTTTAGGGCTATTATAGCAATAAAATATATCCTCAGTGGTACTATCAAGACTTTATGTTACTGATAGTATCCTTTTTATTTTTGTGTTTTAAAGCCATAATGATGAAATTAACTTTTTTTTTTTTTTTTTTTTTTCCCCAAAGAGAGAGAGTGAAAGTACTGGGACTGGGGGATGGTAGTGTGAAGGGCAGAGGGAGAGGGAGAGAAAGAATCTTAAGCATGCCCCATGCCTAGTGCTGATAAGGAGCTCAACCTCACAACCGTGAGATTATAACTTGGGCTGACATCAAGAGTCTGACACTTAACTGACTGAGCCGCTCACACACCCCAACTCTGACTGAGCCACTCACACACCCCAACTCTTGACGATTCTATGGTCATTCATATTCTTAAAATTTACTATCAGTAATGGGGGTGCCCGGCTGGCTTAGTCAATGGAGCATATGACTCTTTACCTCAGGGTCTTGAGTTCAAGCCCCATACTAGGTATAGAGATTACTTTAAAAAATAAAATAAACTTTAAAAAAAAGCCACTGTCAATAATAAATATAATAACAAAGTTTAAATGTGGTATAGTTTCCTTTTAGGAAAAAGTGAATTTTGGGGTCATAATGGTTACAACATTCTTTGATAGTGGTTGGAGAAATATAGTGCATGGAAAGTTGAATATACCTCACATAATTCAGTTTCGTTAGTGAAAAGTCACATCTGTTGCAGTCTTCTCAGATCACCTGGATGCTTGAACACTTTTAGTAACAGGAAATTCACTTCTCCCTGGAAATCTATTTGAATCTGAAATAGCCTTGATTTTAATATTCCTGATTAAAATAAGTGGCTACTTTTAGAGCAAAACTTTTAAAAAAGTGGTGTGATCTTCAATGGCCATTTTAATAGAAATTTTAAGATATTAAATCTCTTCAATTCCTTCCTCTTACTGGATTCGTTTTTTACATATTGAAGTTTTCTTTGTGTGCGTGTGTATGAGAGAAAACATTTATTTGAATCATCTTCTCTGCTTAAAATAAGCTTCTTCAAGCACTCAGATTATCTCTTTTAGGTAAAAAGGACATACCCTTTTAATTGTTTTTTACACGAATGTCTTCTGTTTAGATATCTTACTATGGACGAAACACGCAAATTGTTACTTTTGCTGGAATCGGATCCCAAGGTTTGTTCTCTACCGTTAGTGGGGATGTAAGTATTGTATTATGTATGAAAACCTTTCCAGCCACATATGTATTCAAATGTATGTAATAAGCATAAATAAAACATACAACGTTGAGTTCTTTTTGCTGAAATTGAAACCTTAGAGCCCTGTTTCTTCAACCTCTATCACTACCCCCTGTCTTTAAGGGACCTTGAAGAAGCCAGGGCTCAGAATAACACTTTAAAATATACTGCCAAGCAGTTTTATGGAAATTTCCTTTAGTGTTAATGCCTTTCTCATTAGAGTTCGTGGTTAAGGACATTTAGATAGATTATTCAGTCAGAAATTTTATGTTGAGTATTTATTGTGTGTTTACCCTATGCATAGTACTGTATTTGGTACTGTGTTGGGATTAAAAATTTTCCAAGGAGTTTTTAATAAAGGTGAAGCAATAAAATTGCGTATATTCACAAATAAAAAAATAATCAGGAAGTATGTGATTTATTATGAAATGAGCAATATATAGACAGTGAGTGTTACTAGTCTTCATTACAGAGATGAAAGGGACATTTCCTTAAAGAAGGCAAACTTGAGGGGGACCTTGAAGAGTTTGGATAATAGAATAGAGGGGTTTGGTGCTATATGCAAAGTTAAATAATGAGAATGCACAAATATTCTGCAGACCACAAAATCTTACAGTCTGTTTCCTATGGTCTTGGTATTAGCTATGGATTATATCAAGTGAATGCCTATTAAGAGCCTTGGGTGATTTGGGCTACATATATATGTTACGACATTTAATCCTCTCAATAAATCTATAGTTTTAGGCTCCTAACTTCATTCTCCCCTAATTTAGCACATTCTTCTTAGTCCAGGCTAGATGATTCTAATTGATTCCTTCTTTCATCTCTGTTGTTAACCGTTTTGTGTCCCACCATTTTCTTGTCCTCTCAGGTGGAAGAGGGTGGAAGAGGACAGAGAGAAAGCTCTGACTGTATCTATATATCTATATTCCTTTTAATTATTAGCATGGTCTGGTGTTCATAGATTTCTTATTTATGAGCTGCTTAATGTATCGCTGGTAAATATCAAGAATCTCTCCCGTATTACTTTAAGAAAAGTAAAGCACATTAAGTGTTAATTTGTAAGTGACTGCTTTTAATTTGTATTTTTTTCTTTTAGTTGGCTGTCTGGAATTATACATATATATAGTCCTCAAGTATGGGCTTGCTGCTTACGATACATGTTCAGTCCTTCTATTCAAGAAAGGCAAGTGATATTTTGTATTTTAATCTTCTCCCCTGTTCATGTTTTCCTGAACATGTCTGGTTTAAAATTCATACGGTGTGGGGCAGCCCAGGTGGCTCAGCGGTTTAGCGCCGCCTTCAGCCCAGGGCGTGATCCTGGAGACCCGGGATCGAATCCCATGTCGGGCTCCCTGCCTGGAGCCTGCTTCTCCCTCTCTCTCTGCCTGTGTTTGTGCCTCTCTCTCTCTGTGTTTTTCATGAATAAATAAAATTTTTTAAAGATAAATAATAAAATAAAATTCATACAGTGCTTTAGCCATTTATAATACTTATATAGACCAGAAGATTAAGTGCACTAAGAAAAACAAATCTTACATTAAGATTTGTAAGAGGGGATCCCTGGGTGGCGCAGCGGTTTGGCGCCTGCCTTTGGCCCAGGGCGCGATCCTGGAGACCCGGGATCGAATCCCACATCAGGCTCCCGGTGCATGGAGCCTGCTTCTCCCTCTGCCTATGTCTGTGCCTCTCTCTCTCTCTCCCTGTGTGACTATCATAAATAAATAAAAATTTAAAAAAAAAAAAAAAAAAAAAAAAAAAAAAAAAAAAAAGATTTGTAAGATCTTTTATTGATGGAATAAAACTTGGAATAAAAATTGTCTGGAATAAAACCAGACAAAGGTGAGGTTGTAGTATACTTGGAAATGTGAAGGAATTCATTTGCCTAACCACAGTACTGTAACACAGAAGATACACTTTTTTCATGTGGTGAATAAACCCTAGGGATCATCTACTGTAGCATCTGATTTTATAAAGAGATTAATTTTCAGTGAACTGATTAAAAATGAATTTGAGTTTGTTGCCTTATGCGTGTTTTATTAAGTTACACAGTGCTAATGCTAGTACTGTAATAAATATTTGAGATGAGATTTAATTTTCTTTCTGGAACTGAAGCACAAGCATTGGAACAAACAAAGGAACTTTCTTTTTTTTTAAGATTTTATTTATTTATTCACGAGAGACACACAGAGAGAGGCAGAGACGCAGGCAGAGGGAGAAGCAGGCTCCACGCAGGGAGCCCGACGTGGGACTCGACCCTGGGTCTCCAGGATCATGCCCTGGGCTGAAGGCAGTGCTAAACCGCTGAGCCACCATGCTGCCCACAAGGGAACTTTCTTACCTCAACTCCTCATTTAATTGTTATTTTGTATGTGATGCCACCACCATTTGTCTCTTAGCTCAAACGGTACTCACAGACACAGTACAAAGCCAAGGCTACTTGATGCTGAGTGTAGTTCCTGAGGAAGGAGCCTGACAGGGCTACTCTTGCTTTTGGTGCACATTTACCTCTATAATGGCTCATGCAAAACAAATGCTGAACATTATTTTTGATTTTGCTTTTTTTTGTAGAAGCAAAAATCCTCTTCACATTTCTCTCAGTTACTGAAAACAGGTTCTAACAGAGGTCTTCTGTAAAAGTGAAGTGGCCTGATGTGAACTTTTAAAAAGAAAGGATATCTTTTAATTAATTTTAGTATGTATTTTAGGGATTCTTGATGACTTTACAAATAATTGGTAAGACATGCAATGAATAATAAAATGAATGTTTTTATCTGTGTTATTAATAGTGAAATATTGTAAATAATTAAAATACGTACTTTTAGAAGTCTAGGTGAATAATGTCATCTATAAATGATAATATTATGTAGTCACTTAAAATGAGTAAAGAAGTATAAGGCATGGGCAGCCCGGGTGGCTCAGTGGTTTAGTACCGCCTTCGGCCCAGGGTGTGATACTGGAGATCCGGGATCAAGTCCCACGTCGGACTCCCTGCATGGAGCCGGCTTCTCCCTCTGCCTGTGTCTCTGCCTCTCTCTCTCTCTCTCTCTCTATCTCTCTCTCTCTGTGTATCTCTCATGAATAAATAAATAAAATCTTTTAAAAAAAAAAGTCTAAGACATGATATAAAATAGTGACATGGGAAGAAATTCAAGATAGTCAAATAAAAAATAGCAATCACTAAAACAGTTGCCCTTGAAACAATGTAGGTGGGGTGCTCAGTAAAAAATCTGCATATGAGGTGTCAGCTGGCTCAGTCAGTAGAGCATGTGACTCATGATCTCTGAGTCATAAGTTCAAGCCCCATGTTGGGCATAGAATTTACTTAAAAAAACACAAAAACTACTGGATATAACTTAATTCCCTAAAAACTTATACTAATAGCCTACTGTTGACCAAAAGCTTTATAGATAATCTAGTTAACACATATTTTATATGTTATATGCATTATATACTTTAAATATTCTCACAGTATTATAAGTATTCTACAATAAAACAAGATGGAGAAAAAAATATTAAAATTATACAGAAGACTAAATACATTTATACTACTGTGCTGTATTTGACAAAAATTCATGTGTAAGTGGACTTACACAGGTCAAACTCATGTTGCTCAAGAGTTAACTATAGTATGTATGGTATGGCCTCATTTTTGTTAGATTGTGAAAAATGTTTTTGTATGCTGAGGAGAAAATTACAGAGATGTGTACGCTAAACCAGAGAGTGAGGTGATTTTCATTTTGTTTTATATATCTATTTTGCTTGAAGTTTTTACAAGGAATATGTATTTCATAATAAAATATATTTTAAAAATTAAAAATCAGTAACACTAAAAAGTAAGCACAAATTTGCTTCCTAGTTTTTTCTTTAAGACTTTATTCATTTGAGACAGACCAAACACATGGCCGGGGTGGGGGTGGGGGATGCACATGTCATGCAGAGGGAGAGGGACAAGCAGACCCCTCGCCAGGCACAGAGTGCGATATGGGCCTAGTCCCAGGATCTGGAGATCACAACCTGAGCCAAAGTCAGACATTGAACTGACTGAGCCACCCAGGCGTCCTACTCCCCAGTTTTCTTCCCAAAGTTAGACTGCTTAGGTAGTTTATTAACTAGATTGAGAGATTCATGTAGAGTTGTTAGAATATATTCTTATTATTAGAAATTTTTAATTAAATGGCATTTTTTTTTGTCCAGGGTTTTTTCAGAATCTGGAAATTTCATTATAGTTCTCTATTCTGTGACACATAAGGATCCTGAATTTTATGAATGCCTCCCCTGTGATGGCAGGTCGTCTGACCTTCAGTTCCAGCTACTAACCAGCAAGGAAACATTACATCTTTTCAAAGTAAGTGATTTGATTACCTGGCACATTAATGATTGTTTAGGGTCATGTTGGCAGTTTAAACACAATGGTCTTTACCCTTTAACATAGTTACTCAAACTATTAGATTTGTTTATAATTATTATTATTATTATTATAATATTTTATTTATTTATTCATGAGAGACACAGAGAGAGGCAGAGACACAGGCAGAGGGAGAAGCAGGCTCCTGCGGGTAGCCCGATGCAGGACTCGATCCCGGAAACCTGGGATCATGCCCTGAGCCAAAGGCACACACTCAACCACTGAGCCACCCAGGTGTCCCATATTTATAATTATTATTGAATATTAACTTTATTCATTTATGGTTAATATTTTATAAATTTCAGATCATGTCTGCAGAACCAAATTATAATACAGGATCAGAGCTTTTCAGAATAATTTACCCATGTTGTTCTAAAGCCTTTGAAGAGTATCAAAAATTTATATATTGGTATCATTTTATGATATTGAGAGTTGATTTGTAATCTTAGTATTTTATTTACCCTGTTATTTTTTAAATATGTAGGTATAACAAATGGTTTCTCAGATGAAAGTCAGTGTTTATGTCTGATCCCAGGAATCAGAATAGATTGTTGCTGTATCTCATAAAACACGTAAAAGTACATAAGTGATGGTCACAGAAAAAGTAGATCTTTGAAACCCTAAGTGTCATTATGTAAAAACATTCAGACTGCTTTTCAGTAAAATGATTGATTGTCCTATGTCTCAGACTAATAATAAAAAAATTTATATTCTTAAGAAAAGCATATAACTCTTGATCTTGGGATCCCTGGGTGGCGCAGCGGTTTGGCGCCTGCCTTTGGCCCAGGGCGCGATCCTGGAGACCCGGGATCGAATCCCACGTCGGGCTCCCGGTGCATGGAGCCTGCTTCTCCCTCTGCCTGTGTCTCTGCCTCATTCTCTCTCTCTCTCTGTGACTATCACAAATAAATAAAAATTAAAAACAAAACAAAACAAAACAAAACAAAAAAAAACCCCTTGATCTTGGAGTCATGAGTTCAAGCCACATGTTGGATGTAGAGCTTAAAGAAATAAAACTTTAAAAAAAAATTGTGTATTTTATACAAAAATATTGAATACTTCTAAATAATCATTTGTTTTCACTCAGCTCCTATTTTGTGTCTTCTTGAATTACGTTTATAGGCAATATCAGTTTTTGAATCAAGTTTTTGTATTTAATTAATTATAAATATAATTCTCTTAATTGAAGTCTAATACATTTCCATTTTAGAAACATATATTATTCTTTAGATCACATTCTCAGTTCACAGTTCATTTCTTCACTGAATCCCTGGTTATCGAGTGAGTTACATAATAGAGATAATTAAGTTTTCACTTTCATTTGTATGGCAGGGGAATGGACAGTTAAAAAAGGTTTCAAAAAAGTAGAACTAACATATTTTTAAGCAGTTCCACTTCTGGATTTTTATCCAAAGGAAACAAAAACACAGACTTGAAAAGACCTTTGCACCCGCATGTTGACTGCAGCACTGTTAGCCAAGACATAGAGGCAACCTAAATATCCACCGATGGGTGACTGGATAAAGAAAGTGTGAGATAGATAGATAGATAGATAGATAGATAGATAGATAGATAGATTATATATACACACACATATATGATATTATATATCATATTATATATATATATATACACACATATACATACATACAGTGGAATGTTATTCAGTCATAAAAAAGAAGAAATCCTGTCATTTGTGACAACATGGTTGGACCTTGAAGTGCTAAGTAAAAGAAGTCAAAGAAGGCCGAATACCATATGATCTTACTTATGGGTGAAATCTGAACTCATAGATACAGAAAACAGATTGGTAGAAGGTTGAGGATGGCCAGAATGGGTGAAGGGAGTCAAAAGGTCCGAACAGTTATAAGACATGAGGATGTAATGTGTAGCATGGTATGATTAATAACTTGTCTTTGAGAGTTGCTAAGGCAGTAGATCTTAAAAGTTCTCAACAGAAGGAGAAAGAATTGTAACTGTATGGTGATAGATGTTAACTAGACTTATTGTGATAAGCATTTTGCATTATATACAAATATTGAATCATTATGTTGCACACCTGAAACTAATGTAATGTGATAATGGCAGTTGTATCTCAATTTTAAAAATAATTTTTTTAAAAAGGGTACTGTAATAGAAATAAGTCTCCTCCTTCTAGTGTTTCAGAGCTAGCTACTTTTCAGCTAAATAGAATTCACTGGTGTTTTTGCTTAAGTCAGCTCTCAAAGTACAACCTACTTTATTTCAGAATGTTGAACCTTCTGACACGAATTCACTCCATTTTGAACTGACTGCTGAAAGTCAAAATGCAGAAACAGAGTTTTTCAACAAGGTTTCTAAGAATATTTCAACTAAAAGGTAAAAGATGGGGGTGCCTGGGTGGTTCAATTGGTTAAGTGTCTGCCTTTGGCTCAGGTCATGATCCTAGGGTTCTGGAATCAGGCCCCATATCAGGCTCCCTGCTCAGCAGGGAGTCTGCTTCTCCCTCTCCCTCTGTGTGCGCTCTCTGTCTTTCAAATAAATAAGTAAAATATTTTTTTAAAACGATAAAAGAGGGCAGCCTAGGTGGCTCAGCAGTTTAGCACCTCCTTCAGGTCCAGGGCGTGATCCTGGAGACCTGGAATCAAGTCCCATGTCGGGCTCCCTGCATGGAGCCTGCTTCTCCTTCTGCCTGTCTCTCTGCCTCTCTCTGTGTGTGTCTCTCATGAATAAATAAATAAAATCTTTATTTATGAATAAACAAACAAATAAATAAATAAATAAATTTTTGTTATAATATGTACTTTTAAAATTATATCCACTAGTTGTTGATGAGTAATTAAAGTAACTCCCCAATCTGATGAAACTGATTGTGTATCTTAGATATGATAAAATGTCCTTGCTTTAAATGCATTACTTCATACTCAGATGTTGGATGATAATTTTAATGAAGTGACAACTTTAATATGGTTGTCATTTGAGTTGCTTTATTACATGGGGGGAAAAGTGTCAAGAAATCATCTTGCTTAGGAAGAAGCATCCTGTTTTTGTTAGTTTGCCTTCTGTTTGTTCTTCTCTTCCTTATAGTTTTAAACCTGGGTCTATCAGAGAAACTACTGTAAGATGTAATTTCTCTACCTAAAAAATGAAATACGCTTGGGGAATATTAATTAAATAATGGCTGTGGCGTTTTGGGTCTGATAAACCTTTTCTGGTAAAAAAACATGTTCCTTTGTATTAGGGTTCTCCAGAGAAACAAAAACAGCAGGATGGAGAGAGAGAGAGGGAAAGATTTGTTTTATGAAATTGGCTTGTGCAATTGTGGAGGCTGAGAAAAGTTTCAGTTAGAGTCCAAAAGTGGTCTGCTAGCTGAATTTCCTCTTCTTGCTTTGTATGTTCTATTAAGGCCTTCAGTGACTAGATAAGGCCCATCCACATTGTGGAGGATAATTTGCTTTACTCGGTAGTCTGCTGATTTTAACGTTAATCTCATCTAAAAATACCTTCACAGAGAGACTCCTGAGTGGTTTAGTCAGTTAAGTGTCCCAACTCTTGATTTTGGCTCAGGTCATGGTCTCAGGTTTGTGAGATTGAGCACTGCGTAGGGCTCCACACTGTTTATAGAGCCTGCCTAAGATTCTTTTTCCCTCCCTCTGTCCCTCCTCTTTCCCTGATGCCCTCAAAAAAAAAAAACCTTCACAGAAATATCTAGAATAATGATTGACCAAATATCTGGTTATCATGGCCTAGCCAAGTTGACACATAAAATTAACCCTTCATGCTTTCTCATTCTTCTGTATGGCAGGTGGTGTGCTAAAAGCTGGGAATATGGTGGTATTAAAAACACTTGCAGGGCACCCGGGTGGCTCAGTGGTTGAGAGTGTCTGCCTTTGGCTCAGGTCGTGATCCTGGCGTCCTGGGATTGAGTCCCGCATCAGGCTCCCCGTGGGGAGCCTACTTTTCCCTCTGCCTGTGTCTCTGCCTCTCTTTTGTGTCTCTCATGAATAAATAAAAATCTTTAAAAAAATAAAATAAAAACAGTGGCAGACAGATTTCTTCCCTCATGGAATTTATATTCCAGTGATGAGGTGTTGATTGTTCTCCATATGATTGGAGAGGTCCATTAATTTAAGTTAGTAATTTGCCAAATATTTGGTATCCTCATTTGAAAGTTATTTTGGAATCCTGGTTCTTTGATGCTGTAGGTCTGAAAGTATTGTTTTCATTGTAAACTCTGCCCCCAAATTTGGGGATCAAACTCAGAACCCTGAGATCAAGAGTCATATCCTCTACTGAGCTAGTCAGGTGTCCTGACAATAAAACAACAATAAAACTATTGTTATTTTGACTTACCCTAGTAGTTAATTTGTCCTTTTCACAACTTTTTGACTATAACCTTAACCTGTCTTTGGACCCCTTTAATACTGCTTGTTTAATATCTTTCATGGGAAACAGAAGGTATAGGTTCATTGCAGATTATTGCCATTATTGAGAAAATGGCTTGACTTTTTTCATAGCATTCATTCATCTGTCCATAACACTTGATTGTATAGATGGAACTTATGGTACAATTTTAAAATAAAACAAATGCCAACTATACCAACTATTTATACAGGTCACAACATTCAAATCCTAGTTCTGAACATTATTCTTCCATCTGTAAAGTGGGAATTATGACTGAATCAGAAGTAGTTTCTTGTTGCTGCTCTAACAAATTACCACAAACTTGTTGACTTAAAAATAATACAAATTTATTGCCTTTCAGTTTTGGAGGACAGAAGTCTGAAATGGTATTTGAGGCTAAAATCAAAGTGATGATAGGGCTGCATTCCTTCTGGAAGCTTTAGTAGAGAACCCATTTTATTCCCTTTTCTAGCTTTTAGAGGCCATGTGCATTCTTTTTCTGGTGGCCCCTCACTCTCTCTTCAAAGCTAGCTTCTGACTTCTGCTTCTATCTTCAAATCTCCTTCTCTGACTCTGACCCTTTTGCCTCCATTTTATAAGGGCCCTTGTGATTACATTGAGCCTGCCTGGATAATCTAGGATAATCTCCACATATCAAGATCTTTAACTTAATCACATCTGCAAACTCCCTTTTACAATAAACATAGCCACAGGTTCTGAGAGGATTAGAAAAATACCTGAGTTATACTGTCTCCATCTTTGGGCGTTTTAAGTTATCCTTGAAATACATTAGGTTACTGGAAAACTATATTCTTACAGCTTTTTCAGGAATACCTTTGGTGTCTTTTTAAGTCTTTATTCAAGATTTCATTGAATATTTAAAAAGCCAGATTAAGGAGACACATAATTTCTTTAGCGTTATTTTTGAAAACTGCCAACTTTCAACTCTGATCAAAACTTTAGTAACAGTCACTTTTAGATTTTAGTAAAATTTTTGTCTTACCTAAAGAACTGATCTTATAATTATACAACATAAAGTTTTTTCTTTTTGCTTTTGGTACTACAAAAGCTCAGAAATGAATTTTATTGCTCAATGTCAGAAATTTTATGTGGGTGTTGATATGTGTGTTATCATAAGTAGGTATGTAGCAAATATTAATTCTTGGGGCACCTGGGTGTGTCAGTCAGTTAAGCATCTGCCTTCAAGTCATGATCCCAGGGTCCTAGGGATTGAGCTCCGAGTCGGGTTCCCTGTGCAGCAGGGAAATCTGCTTCTCCCTCTTCCTCCACTCCTACCCCCTACTTGTGCTCTCTTCCTCTCTTTCTCAAATAAATAAATAAAATCTTTTTAAAAATATACTAATTCTTTACCACAAACTCAGGTTCAAAAAATGTAACTTTTTTTTCTTTTTAAAAGTAATTGAATTTAATTTCTAATTTGACTGTCCAATTGGTTATAGAAACCAAATTTCAGTCAATTCAAGGTCTCTTTATCCACTTTTCTGTGAAGTTATATGTAATTTGGAGGAATTAATGCTATGCCAAGAGTAATGATGTGGGATGACATGATTATCATGCAGCTAAGTTGCCATCTGCTCTGGTATTTTCTTTTACATCTGGTCTTTGGCAGTAGGTTTGTGCAGGCCTCCACTGTGATTTCCTTACTCTAGTCAGGTCCTTGGATCTCTGTCATGTCCATGCTGTACTGAGGCACAGTAGGTATCATAATATTCTCCATGTTACTCTTGGGTGCTAGGGGAGAACTTTGTAGACCCTGTTGCTTAAACGCACCATGCAGACGTTCTGATTGTTTCATTGAAGCACCTCAGCACTGAAGGACCTGAGTGCTTCTCAGCCCACCAGGGTTTAGGGCAAAGTTCTCCCCTGCTGTCCGACCTTCACATCTACCTGGGCATTTCTGTTGTGCTCCCTGCCAGGATATAGGACCCTTTCTGAGGGAGTCCATCATTGTCTTAACTCTTAATTTCCTTCTGGCTTTTCTCTTTCCTGAACTCATCCTGTTGAAACTTTATCTAGGATGCAAAAAAAACCTGATGTGTATAGTCTTCCAGATTTTAGTCTTAAACTCTAAATTTGCCTTTTGAAACTCATTACCAGCACTCAAGGTTTGTTGTGTTCCGTTGGGGTAGGCCCCTGTGATGCAATGACTACAACTGACTTGGTAGGAGGAGGGACCTCAGTTAATGTCCCATCAGAGATGTAAGTGTACAGGAAAATGTAACAGTTTCTTATTGAGTTCCCTTTTTAACACAGTGTTTAATGCAATAAGTGTACAGATTTATCACCAGTTTATAAGGTTTTTTTGGCGAGCACTATGCGGTATTTATAACTACATTCCTCAAAGTGGTTAATTAGAAAATAGCTTGGTAACTATTGGTATTTTGCAACTTTAAGGAAAACTGAGTTAAACTTCCCATGATCAGGCAAAGGGAGGTAGTTTATTATGCATGAATCTGACTGGACCAGCTTTTCTAGGCCACTAACACTAGCCCGAAAAACAAAATAATCTATGGTTGTCAGATACTAAATTAAATGATCCAGATGCTACTGGGGATTATTAAAGGACTTTATTCAGGGTAGCCTCCATGGCGCAGCAGTTTAGCACCGCCTGCAGCCTGGGGTGTGATCCTGGAGACCTGGGATTGAGTCCCACGTCAGGCTCCCTGCATGGAGCCTGCTTCTCCCTCTGCCTGTGTCTCTGCCTCTCTCTCTCTCTCTCTCTGTGTCTCTATGAATAAATAAATAAAATCTTTAAAAAAAAAAAGGACTTTATTCAGTTTCAAAAAGAAAGAACAAATAAACAAATAGAGCAGCCCAGGTGGCTCAGCGGTTTGGCGCCACCTTCAGCCTGGGGCGTGATCCTGGAGACCACCTGGGATCGAGTCCCATGTCCGGCTCCCTGCATGGAGCCTGCTTCTCCCTCTGCCTGTCTCTCTCTCTCCTTTCTGTGTATTCTCATGAATAAATAAATAAAATCTTAAAAAAAAAAATAAACAGATTACTGAAGACTTTTCTTTACTCCCCTCTATTCTTTAGGTCTTCCCAAAAGTTATCTCCAGGAAAAATGCCAATAAATGATCATGACTCTGGTGTTGAAGATGAAGATTTTTCTCCAAGACCAATTCCTAGTCCTCATCCTGTGAGTCAGAAGGTATTATTGATCTTGTGAAGAACCCACCTATGTGTTTATAAACCTAAAATCTGGGACACCTGGGTGGCTCAGTGGTTGAGCGTCTGCATTTGACTCAGGTTGTGATCCCTGGGACCTAAAGTGTAGTCCCACATCGGGCTTCCTGCATAGAGCCTGCTTCTTCTCCCTCTGCCTATGTCTCTGCCTCTCTCTGTGTCTCTCATGAATAAATAAATAAATCTTAAAAAAAAAAAAAAACTTAAAATCTTTTCATGTTATTCAATAATATTACCTCAAGCTTATTTAAGTTTTATTCGAAGATCTGTCTAGCTATACATCTGTGTGGCTATTATCTGTATACACAGATATAGTTATTTCTCACAGGTACATGTAATTATTATGTTGTATATGTAATAATGTATATATATATGTGTACATATTCTAGTAAGTACATGTAATTATACTTCCAGAGAAAACTGAGGCACAGATTGGTTAAGTTGCCTACCCAGTATTAAACAACTAGTAAGTAGTAAAGCTGGGATTCAGGAGGTTTGGAATTCAGTAAAAATAGTAGTTCAGAAGATTTGGTTTCAGAACATGGTGCTATTAACCCATATAGACTCAACATTCTATACTATCACTAGAACTTCACATTGATTCTTATCACCAAATCTGAGAAAACAAACTTGATTTTGGAGATTGCAGTAATCTCTGTCATAATTTTTTGACTGCAGGCAACCAGTAGTTTATTGTGGAACTGTTGTGCCTTAATTGGACCAATTACTTATTAGAAGAAAAAGGAATGGGAAAGATTTTTAAAAATGAATAACAAATTGTAACCAAATTCACCATAGTGAATATTTAGTTTACTTTTTTCTGTTCTCTTCCAACTCCTAGTCACTATCAGTAAAAAGAATAACAGTGAATACTTTCACTTAGTATAAGAATTATTAAAATACTTATCAGGTCTTTTGTTACTTAAAATGCAGCAACATTATTTGTTACAAGATCTATTGGAGCATTCTGCCAGTGATAAGTTTTTTGCAGAGAGAGGGTTAAAAAAGTCTATTTTATTTATTTATTTATTTATTTATTTATTTATTT
Source organism: Canis lupus familiaris (assembly GCF_011100685.1). Taxonomy (NCBI): domain Eukaryota; kingdom Metazoa; phylum Chordata; class Mammalia; order Carnivora; family Canidae; genus Canis; species Canis lupus. The sequence goes on from NC_049236.1 coordinate 13,482,833, forward strand.
ATTTATTTATTTATTTATTTTTAAAAAGTCTATTTTAAAACAGTTTCCCATATTGTGCTATGTTATATAAGCAACATTAATCAGTGTTCCAATAAAAGGAATTCCATTGTTAAGTAAGTTTGTAAGGACAAGGACCTTGTTTATTTTACTCACAACTGTATTCCTAGTGCTAGCATGTAGAAGGTGCCTAGAAAATATATGTCAACTGTCTAAAGAATAAGTACTTTTTAATAAGTAATTGGATATAATTTGGAAAATATTAGTTTGAAGAAAGTGCAACATACTAAAAAATACTTTTCCTCTTTCATTTCTTTCCCGTTTATAGGTTCCTAAGATCCAACCATCAGTTCCTGAACTTTCGCTTGTGTTGGATGGCAATTTCATAGAATCTAATCCTCTGCCTAAGCCATTGGAAATGATGAATAGTGAAAATCCTTTGTTGATTAACCACTCTGAACACTTGGAGCCATTGCAACCCCAGCTTTACGATGACAAATGCAGCCTAGAAGCCAAAGCTGGAGAGCTTTCCTTGAGAGGGCAACCAAATCAATTAACCCAGAGCACTGTTCCTTTGAAACATGGCAGAGTAAGGCAGCCATCTACCTGTAAGAATGGGAACTCCCACATCAGGAACAGTGTTAAGCCATCTTCCATTAATAGGCCGTCTCTTGATACAGATGTACACAAAGAAGAATATCCTGTAAGATCCTCCGCGTTGAATTCCAAGCAGTCTTCTCTTGCCTCATGGTCTCAACCACACAATTTTGTTTTTTCATCCCATAATTCAGGAAGACCAATGGAACTTCAGATACCTACTCCATCACCACCGTCTTACTGTCCTACAAATGTTTGTGGTTGTTGTCAGCATCATGGCTGCATGCAGTATAGTCCAATAAATTCTTGGCAAGGAATGAATACAGTAGGGTCTGTTCAAGACCTCCAGTCTGAAGCCCTTCACAAGCATTCATTATTTCACCCAGGTGGATGTCCAGCACTGTACCCTAATGCATTCTGTTCTTCAAGTAGTCCTATAGCCTTGAGACCTCAGGGAAACACGAGTACTTGTTCTCCCCACAGCATTGTAGAACCATCACCTGTGGCAAGACTACCTTCGCATGTGGACTCCTGTAACCCATCACCTTGTGCAGTATGCATGCACACACCCAAGACTGGGTCAGATAATGGAATGATGGGACTGTCTCCAGATGCTTATAGGTTCCTCACAGAACAAGACAGACAGCTGAGACTGCTTCAGGCACAGGTTTGCGAGCTTTTTTAGTTCTTTTTTTTTTTTTTTTTTTTTTAGATTTATTTATTTATGATAGAGAGAGAGAGGCAGAGACACAGGAGGAGGGAGAAGCAGGCTCCATGCCGGGAGCCCAACGTGGGACTCGATCCTGGGGCTCCAGGATCGTGCCCTGGGCCAAAGGCAGGCGCTAAAACACTGAGCCACCCAGGGATCCCCACTTTTTTAGTTCTTTTAAATTCTTGGTTTTAATATGGTTTCTAAAAAATAACTGGCAATTCTTCAGTAATTACATTTTATGGAGTAAAATTGTAGAATATCAAAACTGGAAGGAACCTTGGAAACTGAATTCTGGTTCCTGTTGTTTCACAGATAAGCAAAAAGACGATTAGACAGAGAAAATAATTTACCCAATGACACATTGCTAGTTAGGAGTAGAGCTGGGACTGGAAAGCAAACCTTCTCTTCTCTGTCTTGTACATATCCTAATCTACAACATAACTACCTTTGTCTTTGATTTGTCGACCTCAAATGAAAAGTCTGTGTAGTGTACTAAGCCTTGGTATACAACCAAAGGTAGCAGAGTAGGATTTAAACTTATGTCCTCATGACACCAAAATCCACATAAACCACTCTATATATGCTATTTTGTATTAGTAATGCAGGTTATATTTCTACTGATCTTAATAATTTATTGATAATTTATATTTTTGTATATTAATAAAATTAGTTTGCTGAAATTAATGAGACAAATTGAACACAATAGTATAATTTATAGGGAAATAGAAAATCATAGTGTTTAAAAAGGGAGGCTCTTCCAGTCCTAAGTGTATACACAAGAAAAAGAAAAAAATATGCTCACATAAAAACCTATACACAGGGCAGCCCCCGGTATAGTGGTTTAGTGCCACCTTCAGCCCAGGGTGGGATCCTGTAGACCAGGGATCGAGTCCCACATCAGGCTCCCTGCATGGAGCCTGCTTCTCCCTCTGCCTGCTTCTCCTTCTGCCTGTATATGTCTCTCATGCATAAATAAATAAAATCTTAAAAAAAAAAACAAAAAACCTATACACAAATGTTCATACCAACATTATCTATAATAGCCAAAAATGAAAACAGTCCAGTGTCCATCAACTGATGAATGGGTAAACACAACATCCACACAATGGGATATTATTCAACTATAAAGTACTGATAGATACAACAACACGGATGAACTTTGAAAATGTTATGCTTAAGTGAAAGAAGCAAGATACAACGCCACGTACTGTGTGGTTTCATTTATGTAAAATGTCTGGAATAGGCAAATCTGTGGAGACAGAAAGTAGATTTGTGGTTGCCAGGGAATGGGTGTGGGCAATAGTGAGTCCCCACTAATGGGTAAGGTTTTTTCAGCGGATTGTTGAAAATGTCCTAGAATTAGATGGTGGTGATGGTTACAAACTTTTTGGTGGCTTTGCTAAAAACCACTGACTTGTACACTTTAAGGGGATGAGTTTTATGGTATGTAAGTTACATTTTAGTTTTAAAAGGAACAGGGAACTGTTTGGTGTTTGAACCTCAGCTTTGTTACTTGTTAGTTACATGAGTTGGCCAAATAACTTCATTTATAATTTCTCAAGTTTTCTTCTCTGTAAAGTGTGTTTAATAGTAGTACATTCTTCATGGGGTGGATTGTGATAAGCAAACATAAAGGCTCTTACTATAGTGTCTTATAAACAGGAAGCACTCAGTAAGTAAGTGTTTGCTACTATTGTTAATAATTCCAGTTTTAGCATGGCCAAACATGGGCTATTCTGATTAACCTTTATAAGAAGAACCTTATATAAAAAATGTTCACAATTTGGTAAGGAGTTAGAATATAATTCTTATCTTACTTTTGACTTATAAGTGGAATAGGAATGAAATACTGATTTGAAGTGTTAACATTCAGACTTTTTTTTTACACAAGTGTCAATTTATGAATGCCAGTTTAAATACCTTTATGTTTTCATTTTTAAATTTACACTTGGCCATGGGGCACTTACCTGGCTGGCTCAGTCAGTAGAACATGCAACTCTTGATCTCAGAGTTCTACATTCAAACCCCACGTTTGGCATAGAGTTTACTTTAAAAAAAGATAAAACTTACACTTCACCTACTTAAGTGCTTCTTAATAATGAAGGATAGTGATTTCTGCATTGAATAGTTTTATGGTATGATCTAACTGAATTATGAGAAGATAGAGTTAAAAGTCAGTTATTTATAACTGGGGCACTTAGTAATTCATTTTTAAACTCCACTAACAATTTGGTTGATTACTTCACTACCAGTTTAAAATATGTTTTTAATTAATACAGATTCAGCGTTTATTGGAAGCACAGTCTCTGCAGCCCTGTTTCCCTAAGACAACCTCTGTTGAAGACACAGTGCAAGCTGCAAGACAAATGGATCTGGTTTCCATGGAAGCACAGTCTTCCCCTGGCTTGCACATGAGAAAAAGTGTAAGCATTGCTGTGAGCACAGGTAATGTCTTTTTTTTTTTATTTGTAAGGAATTTTTTTTTTTTAACTGCTTTTCATATCACTTTAAAATTTATACATTAAATTGGTGTGTGGTACAAACAGAACCAAAGCCAAGGTGAAGAGAGTATCACTTAAGTCTTCGTGTAATTTTACTTTTTGTGAACAAGAACTGTATCTGAAAACAAATGTGAGTCCACCCGACATATAATACATATTTTTACTACTTTCCTGGACTGAACCCAATTCTTATAAGAAAAGTCATCTGTGTCTTGAGGGATCAGGGAAGGTTTGTTTCATCCGTGCATTATTACTAATTCTGGGCATTGAAGGGTATGTAGGGTTTTAGTCGATGAAGTAGAGAGAAGGTAGAACAGGGTGGGTAGAGAAAATAGCAGGGGTGCAGTGAGAAAGCAGGGCTCTGAATCGTCCAGTGTGGTCCTGCCTATGGAGAGCGCTTATTATATCGTCTCTTTTATTTGATAAACAACATTGAAGGCCTTTTTGAAAAATCAATTAATAATGTAAATGACCTATATTTGTTTACATGTTTGTTCACTACCAGACCATGAGATCTTTAAAAATGTCTTCAAGAATGTCACCAAGACCTAGCAAGATGCCTAGTACATAGGATGATGATGGTAGGAATGAAGAGAAAGAGTTGTGTAGGGTGATAGGTTTTGATAACTAACTGGATGTGGTGATTGGAAGAGGTAGGATTCTACAGTTACTAAATGTGATATAATACCCTGGTTTGGATCCTGAAACAGAAAAAAGAACATTAGTGGAAAAATCAGTGAAATCTAAATAAAGTCTGGAGATTTAGTTAATTTTAATGTACCAATATTGGTTTCTTGATTTTGAAAAATGTGCCATGAAAAAAAAAAAAATTAAAAAAAAAAAAAAAGAAAAAGAAAAATGTGCCATGATAATGTAAGGTGTTACCATCAGGGCAAACTGGTGAGGAGTATACGGGAACTTTATCTTCTCTATGAATCTAGAATTATTCTAATATTAAAAGTGTATTAAAAATGAAAATAAAAGTTACTCCAGGATTTTCAGCTTAGATGACCTAGGGAAGGCATGTTAGAGAAGCAAAAGAGAGAGGATGGAGTTCACTCTAAGTAATCTGTTGAATTTGAGCTGCTTTGGGAAATGAAGATGGTGATACTCAAACATTTGAGGAATGAAGATGGTTTGGTGACCTAAGACTTGAAAAAGTAACAGATGAAGATTTGAGAGGGAGAAAAGGAAGGAAGACAGATTTCTATATTCTATCTCTGAACCCATTTGTTAACTGTTAACTGCAAGGAGGGAGAGTGGAGGAAGAAACTCATGTACATTTATAAGTCAGACATTACTGAGTATTAGGCAAGATTCTTTGGCTGCAAGTAATATAAACCACTTTGAAATAATTTAAGCAAAAAAATAATAATAATTTAAGCAAGGAAGAAGAATTTACTGGAAGGATAGGAGGATGTTTCATGAAAACCAAGGCCAAGAATGGGCTGGACTTCAGGAAAAGACTAGAACTAGAAACTGGAATACCATTAAGACTATCCAGCCTAGTCTACATGGCTGTTTTACCCAGTTTTTTCTAGCTCACCTAAAGCTCCAAAGTATATGTGTTATACAGTTTTAGCCATGTACACAAACCAGGTTACTGTCCTTCAGTCTTATTTCAAATTGCAGAGAACCTGAATGACCTAGCTTGGATTAGAGTTCTATCCCTGGTTCAATGGTAAGGGGATTGAGAAGCATGTAATAGGGACATAACTGCCGGAGTCTCACCTTTGTTAATTGCAGGGACGGGTGACAGTTACCAAAGAAAGTGTGTGTGTGTGTGTTGTAGAGGGATGGTGGACAAGGAGTTGGTGGGTATTGTGAGCTAATCAAACATAGGTACCAAACATACCAAAAAGTGTAGTATCCTACTAGAAAACTCTGTACTTTTACTGTATTATAGCTGCCTCTCATCTGTATCTGTATCTCTATCTGTACTAGACTGTAAACTTTTGGGATCTGGAACACTGCCTTATTCCACTATTGTATCTCATTCACTAACATGATTCCTAAATCATAATGTGTGCTGAATAAAAGATAATTGAATGAAGTCATTTACATGGTTAAGCTGATATTGTGAAACTGTCTTGAAACTTCAGGTATTCAGCGTGGATGACCTGGGGTAGTTATTACTTATATGCAGAAAAAAGCATTATTAATAATTATTAGAACTAAATGGCTTTTAAAAGCATGTTTATTCTACAATGATGATTAATTTTCTGAAGGTATATATTAGTAAATATTCCAGAAAAATAGCAATACTTACATAAATTTTTCATAATTGTTTTTTCTTTTAAGATTTATTTATTTATTTGAGGGCACCTGGGTGGCTCAGCTGGTTAAACGTCTGCCTTAGCTCAGGTCATGATCCCAGGGTCCTGAGATTGAGTCCCACATCAAATTCCATGCTCAATGGGAAGCCTGCTTCTCCCTCTACCTCCTCCTCCTGCTCTCTCTCTCTCACACACTCTCTCTCAAATAATAAAATCTTTTTTAAAATTTTTTAAAAATATGGGGGAGCCTGGGTGGCTCAATGGTTTAGCGCCACCTTCAGCCCAGGGCCTGATCCTGGAGACCCAGGATCGAGTCCCATGTCAGGCTCCCTGCATGGAGCCTGCTTCTGCCTCTGCCTGTCTCTCTGCGCACCCCCTTCTGTGTCTCTCATGAATAAATGAATGAAATCTTAAAAAAATTTTTTTTTAATTTAAAAAATATTTAATTGAAAAAGAACGTGTGTGAATGTGATTGGTTGGGGGTGGGGCATAAGGAGAGAGTCTTAAGCAGACTTCTCACTGAGTACAGTGCCTGTAATGGGGCTCAATCTCATGACCCCAACATCATGACCTGAGCCAAAACCAAGAGTTGGACACTTAACCAACTGAGCCACCCAGGGTCCCCAAACATCTGATTTTTAAATACTTGCCTGATATTACATAAGTCTGGTATGTCTCTAAATATTCTCATAAATATTGTATTTAAGGATAGAAATCAGAGAGCCTAGCAACTGGTATTTTATATATTTTCCCTTGTTTTTCAGAACAGCAGTTATCTGCACATACACATACACCCCAAATCGTATTCAGAACCTTCTTATGTGTAGCATGTCATTTGAGAGCCATACTTCTTGAAGAGACAGGGCCCAGAATATCTCCTTTCCCTTTGTATCCCAGGTGGTTTTTTGTTTTTACCTTTTTATTTTTTTTATTATTATTATTTTTTGTCAAATTTTTTAAAAGATTTATTTATTGATTTATTCATGATAGACACAAAGAGAGAGAGAGAGAGAGAGGCAGGGACACAGGAGGAGGGAGAAGCAGGCTCCAGGCCAGGAGCCCGACGCAGGACTCGATCCTGGGACTCCAGGATAGCGCCCTGGGCCAGAGGCAGGCGCTAAACCGCTGAGCCACCCAGGGATCCCAGTTTTTACCTTTTTAAGTAGGCTCCACACACAGTGTGGACCCCAACATGCTTCAACTCACAGCCCTGAGAGCCATCTAATCTGGGCTGAAATCAAGAGTCAGACACTTAACCAACTAAGCCACCCAAGCACACCCCCCCCCCCACCTTTGTACACCAATTTTCCATCTTTTCACCTTACTCTTTATGGCATTTCTGAGAAGATATAATCTGAAAACATTTCTAGGTAATTGTGTTAAAATAATACAGTTAGTCTTAGAGGTTTGCAGAAGATTATTTTTATAGTAGAATATTTGTTTCAGTATCTGGTTAATCATTTAACCTCCAGGTGCCAGCTTGTTTTGGAATGGAGCAGGTGATAATCAAGAGCCTGAATCTCAGCTAAGGCAAGATGATACCAAGATTTCCAGTGAGGACATGAATTTTTCTGTTGATGTTAATAATGAGGTCACAAGTCCTCCATGTAGCACGTCTTCATTAAAAGCAGTTGATATTCCCAGCTTTGAAGAAAGCAACATTGCTGTGGAAGAGGAATTTAATCAATCACTTTCTGTATCCAAGTAAGGTGTCTTTGAACATTCATCCCCTTTTTTTTCTTTTTAAATTCTAATCTTTTTGGTGTTTTAACTCAAACTATTTGTTTTATAAATTGTATTTTCAGTAGTGTCTTTCCTGATAGGGTTCTTAGGAAATTGACAATTCTGGCCCCTCTATAACTATTCCCAGATGTCAGTCATCAGAAGTGTTTACAGTGTAGCTGAATCAGAACATCTGAAGAAAATTTCAGAAATATATATACTTAGGCCTCACTGTAGAGATTCTGATAATTAGGTCTCAGATGGAGATGGGGCCCTGAAATTTATAAATTTTTAAAGATTCTGCATATTGCAATTATATATAATAATTTATTTTTGAAAAATATAGCCTGAATATTTACATATGAAGTGTTATCTGAGATTTACTTCAAAATAACTTGGTGAGGGGGATCCCTGGGTGGCTCAGCAGTTTAGCATGTGCCTCTGGCCCAGGGCTTGATCCAGGGGCCCAGGATCGAGTCCCATGTCGGGCTCCCATGTCCCTCTGCCTGTGTCTCTGCCTGTCTCTCTCTCTCTGTCTCTCTCTGTGTGTGTCTGTCATAAATAAATAAATAAATCTTTAAAAAATAATAATAACCGGGTGAGGAAAAAAAGGAAAAAAAAAACCAACCTGGGGGAGAGTAAATGGCTAGAGGTATAATTAGAATAAGGTTCATTGTAAGTAGGGTTTTTTTTTTTTTTTTTTTTTAAGATTTATTCATTTAGAGAGAGAATATGTTTGTGGAGGGTGGGGGCTTGGAGCAGAGAGAGAAGGAGAGAGAGAACCTCAAGCAGACTCCATGCTCAGCTTGGAACCTGACACGGGGCTCGATCCCAGGACTGTGAAATCATGACCTGAGCTAAAGTCAAGAGTCAGCCACTCAACCAGCTGAGCCACCCAGGTGCCCTGTGAATAGGTAATCTTTAAGTCTGTGTATAATGGTTGTTATACTATCTATCCTCTTCTGTGTTTAAAATTTTTCAGGAATTTTTTTAAGTTTTTTTTTTTTTTTTTTTAAGATACTTATTTTTTTGTGTGTGAGAGAGAAAGCTTGTGCATGAGCAGGAAGAGGGGTGGGGGCAGAGGAGCAGGCTCCTCACTGAGCAGGGAGCCTGATGCAGGACTCAATCCCAGGACTCTGGGATCATGACCTGAGCCAAAGGCAGACGCTCAACCGACTAAGCCACCCAGGTGCCCATGAAGATTGGTTTTTGTTTTGTTTTGTTTTGTTTTGTTTTACTTTATTAAACAAGGATCTCAAAGTAATTTGGATCTTCAAGATATTAGGAAACAATTTTAACTATCTTTGAGCTTCTGATAAGTGCTGTCACAGAACTAGGCCCTAGAGATTGAGCAGTAGGTTAGAAAAAACTGCTAACTTCTTAGAATTTCCATGACTTGGAGAGGTAAACATATTATTAACAAATAATTTAATTTCACATAATGACAACAACAGTTCTGAAGAAAATAAACCAGAGTGGTCAAGTGGAGTGTACCTAGGATGGTAGCATGGAAGTGAGGACTATATTAAGTAGGTGGTGGTAAAGGAAGCCTTCCCTGAGGAGTTAACAATTTGAGCAGTGATTAGAATAACAAGGAGGAGCCAGCTCTGAGAACACCTGAAAAGTGTTCCAGGTGGAAGAAATGTCGGGTGTAGACCCTGAGGTGTGCACAAAAGCTTGACAGTTCAAATTAAGTGGGGGCTTTGGAGGATGTGGAAAAGAGCTTTGAATTTATTCTATGCTTATTAAATCCAGGAGGGATTTTAGACAACAGAATGATAATGATTTTTCAGTTTTTAAATAGCTGTTCTGTGGCAAATGAACTGATGGAGTTTAGAGTGGAAATAGGGAAACTGGTTAGTATAGTAAAGGCCAAGTGAGAGAGCTTGGACTTGTGGAAGTATTGGGAGGAATCAGGTATAGAATAAACAATAAACTTGGAAGTAGAGGAATGATATAGGTATAAAACACCATATGTAACAGTTAAAAGGCGAATTTGGTGGTGGGGTGGCATGGGGCAGACAACTGATTTTTTTCTTAAGATTATTTATTTGAGAGAGAGACAATGTGAGAGAAAGCATGAGCAGAGGGAGAGGCAGATGATGAGGGAAAAGCAGACTCTCCACTGAGCAGATTCTCCCTATGCGGGGGTCAATCCTAGGATCGCAACCCGAGCCAAAGGCAGATGCCCAACCAACTGAGCTACCAGGTACCCCCAATTTTTTTTTTTTTTTTTTTAGGATTTTATTTATTCATGAGAGAGACAGAGAGAGAGAGACAGAGACAGGCAGAGGGAGAAGCAGGCCCCTCCCAGGGAGCTCAATGCGGGACTCAATCCATGGACCATGGATCACACCCTGAGCTGAAGGCAGACAGATACTCAACTGCTGAGCCACCCAGACGTTCCACCCCTGATTATTTTTTTAAATTATAAACCTTGTGATAATATTTGGCTTTTTTTTTTTTTTTTTTTTTTGCTTGATACATTCTAGGTACATTTTATTTTATTTTTAATTTAAATTTTAGGTAGTTAACATACAGTGCAGTATTGGTTTCTGGAGTAGAATTCAGTGATTCCTCACATATGACACCCAGTGCTCATCACAACGAGTGCTCTCCTTAATACCCATCACCTTTCTAGTCCATCTCCCCCACCCACATCCTTCGATCAACCTTCACTTTATTCTCTGTTGTTAAGAGTCTCTTATGGTTTGTTTCCCTCTCTCCTTTTTTCTTTTCCCCTTTCCCATATGCTCATCTGTTTTCTTTCTTAAATTCCACATATGAGTGAAATCATGTGATATTTGTCTTTCTCTGATTCATTTCACTTAGTATATATAGTACATTCCAGCTCCATCCACATTGTTGCAAATGGCAAGATTTCATTCTTTTTTTTATTTCATTCTTTTTGATGGCTGAGTAATATTCCAGTGTGTGTGTGTGTGTGTGTGTGCACGCACGTGTGTGTGTACGCACACCACATCTTCTTTATCCGTTCATCAGTTGATGGACATTTGGGCTCTCTCCATAGCGTGGCTGTTGTTGATAATGCTGCCATAAACATTGGAATGCATGTACCCTTTCAAATCTGTATTTTTGCATCCTTTGGGTAAATACCTAGTAGTGTAATTGCTTGCTCCCAGAGTAGTTCTGTTTTTAACATTTTGAGGAACCTCCATACTGTTCTCTGGAGTGGCTGCACCAGTTTGCATTCCCACCAACAGTACACCTCTTGTTTCTTGTGTTGTTAACGTTAGGCATTCTGACAGGTGTGAGGTGGTATCTCATCGTGGTCTTGATTTGTAGTTCCCTGATGATGAGTAATATTTAGCATCTTTTCTTGTGTCTGTTGGCCATCTGGATGTCTTTCTTTAGAAAAGTGTCTATTCATGTCTTTTGCCCATTTTTTAAGTGGGTTATTTGGTTTTTGGGTGTTGAATTTGGTAAGTTTGCAGATTTTGGATGCTAACCCTTTATCAGTTAAGTCATCTGCAAATATCTTCTCCCATTCTGTAGGCTGCCTTTTAGTTTTGTTGATTGTTTCCTTTGCTGTGCAGAAGCTTTTTATCTTGATGAAGTCCTAGTAGTTCATTTTTGCTTTTGTTTCCCTTGCCTATGGTGACACGTCTAGTAAGAAGTTGCTATGACTGAGGTCACAGAGGTTCCTGCCTGTGTTCTCCTCTAGGATTTTGATGATTTCCTGTCTCACATTAAGGTTTTTCATCCCTGGGGCTTCTGGATGGCTCAGTGATTGAGCATCTGCCTTTGCTCAGGTTGTGATCCAGGAGTCCTGGGATCAAATCCCACATTAGGCTCCCCACAGCAAGCCTGCTTCTCCCTCTGCCTATGTCTCTGCCTTTCTCTATGTCTCTTATGAATAAATAAATAAAATCTTTAAAAATAAAAAAGGTCTTTCATCTTTCTTGAATTTATTTTTTGTGTACAATGTGAAAAAGTGGTCCAGTTTCATTCTTCTGCATGTTGCTATCCAGTTTTCCCAACACCATTTGTTGAAGAGATGGTCTTTTCCATCAGGTAGTGTTTCCTGCTTTCCTGAAGATTAGTTGACCATAGATGCACCTGGGTGGCTCAGTTGGTTAAGCATCTGCCTTCAGCCTAGGACATGATCCCAGGGTCAAGGCCGATGTCGGTCTCCCAGCTCAGTGGGGAGCCTGCTTCTCCCTCTCCCTCTGCTGCTCCCCCTGCTTGTGCTCTCTCTCTCTCTCTCTCTCTCTCTCAAATAAAGAAAATCCTTAAAAAATTTTTTGTTGACCATATAGTTGAGGGTCCGTTTCTGGGTTCTCTATTCTGTTCCATCTATATGTCTGTTTTTGTGCCAGTACCATACTGTTTTGATGACTACAACTTTGTAATATAGCTTGAAATCTGGAATCATGGGACACCTGAGTGGCTCAGTGGTTGAGTGTGTGCCTTTGGCTTAGGGTGTGATCCCGGAGTCCTGCATCAGGCTTCCTGCAGGGAGCCTATTTCTCCCTCTGTCTATGTCTCTGCCTCTCTCTGTGTCTCTCATGAATAAATAAATAAAACCTTAAAAAAGAAAGAAAGAAATCTGGAATCATGATGCTTCCAGTTTTGTTTTTCTTTTTGAGAATTGCTTTGGCTATTTGGGGTCTGTTGTGGTTCCATACAAATTTTGGGATTGTTCTAGCTCTGTGAAAAATACTGATGGTGTTGGTTGGTTTTTTTTTTTGTTTTTTTTTTTTTTTTTTTTTTTTTACTGATGGTGTTTTGATGGGGATTGCATTAAATACATTAATTGCTTTGGGTGGTATAGACATTTTAACAATGTTTGTTCTTCTAGTCCATGAGCATGGATGCTTTTCTATTCCTTTTTATCCTCTAATATTTGTCATTTTAAATTATTCTGATTATCATAATGAGTAAAACAATAACATGTTCCTCCAGAAAACTAGAAACATTTATCTCCTTTGCCCGGTATAGTATATTTCATATAACTTAAATTCTCATTGTATGTACCAGAGTGTATTTAAAAAGGTTTGTAAATATGTCTCCCCTATTAGATTGAATTTCTGTAGGACAAGGATCATAATAATTTCCTGTATCCTTAGAACTTGACCTAGTGTATTGTTCCCCATGTTACCTATTTTGTATGAGTTCAGTGATAGGAAGAACAATTTAAGTTGAGCCCCAGAATAAGTCCATATTTTGTTTGTAATAATATAAAGTGAGAACAAGGGTGCCTGGTTGGTTCAGTCAAAAGAGCATGTTACTCTTGATCTCAGAGTTGTGCATTTGAGCCCCACATTGGGTGTAGAGATTACCTAAATAAATTTTAAATACTTAAAAACAGCTGAGATCAAGGAGGAACTAGCTATTGCTATCCTTATTTATTCTCATTGACTTCTGTAAACTGTAGACTTTTTTTTTTTTTTGAATTATAGGGGTTTTCCCCTAGAAATAGGTTCTAAGTCAGAACTTAAATATCTTCACTCCGTTGTGGTTTTTAACTTGAGAAACCTATCTGAGTTAATTGGTAGAATGTAGTTCATTGCTTTCGCAGGGCAGCTAATCAGCTCTATTGATTCCAGCATATAACTAGATGTAAATCTGATTTTCAGCATAATATATTGATTTGGATTAAATACTGATTTCATTGTGTCTGTGGTGGTTTTGGTGCTTCTATAGGATTCTTCCCAAATATGTGGTCTGATTCATGCTGTGCTTCCCACTGCTAAGTGTTCATACATGGCAACTAACCACCTGGGTTCCCTGTTCCCCTTGGATGTCTTCCTGGATCTTTCTCTTTCTGATGTCAAAGCATTCTGTGAGGGATAAATTTATTTGCCTTGAAGCATAATTGGTAACTGGAAGCTTTTTCCCAGTGAAGAACAGTGGTATGTGTTATTTACAGAAACTTTCATTTGAAATAATTTTATTTTCTTTAGAAGTCATACTTTGGACATACCTACTAATACTTGTCATATTAGAATCATCTTTTAAAATGTTGTTTTGGGGTCCCTGGCTGGCTCAGTCAGTAAAGCATGTGACTCTTAATCTTGGGGTTGTAAATTCAACTCCCACATTGGTATAGAGATTATTTAAGAATTAAGATCTTTAAAAAAAAAAAAAAAGATAAAGTAAAATGTTGTTTTAATCTTAAATCTTTTGAGGTTAAAATCTTTAATGTTTTGGTTCTTTTATTTTTCCTTTGTTTTTGCTTACTAAGTTAAATGCCAAAACAGATATTTTAAAATTCTTGAAAATGCAGTATAGATGAGTGATTATGATTAAGATGATAAGCTCTGGTGTCAGACTGCCTGGATTTGAATCACAGTACTGTGGCCAGGTTTCGTAATTTATGGATGACTTGGTTTTCTCATCTATAAATGGAGATAATAAAAGTACCTATCTCAGGATTCTTGTAAGGGTTAAATAATTTAATATATGTAAAGCATTTAGAACAGTGCCTTTGTATCTAATTATTGTTATCATCTAGCTAAAGTTGGAGTAAGGCAAACTCAGTAACTGACACAGATTCTACTTAAAAACAAAGTGCTTTGCAAATGTTTGGATGATAAAACCTGCTCAGTACAAGTAATTTTCCAAAAAGCCATCAAAATCTCTATAAAGACTAGATTTCTTCTTCTGTTTGAGAGTTTGGTGTTTTCATTGGTATTAGTTAACATGGCTGAAGATAAAAGTTCAATTTGATGTTTGGGGAACAAGGGGAAAGCAACAAGAGATGAAGAAAACTAACAATTATGATTCACTAGTTTCTGGTACTATGCTAGGCGCTTTGTATCTCCCTTGATCCTGTCACATTTTTTTAAGCCAGGGAAATGGATATCATTTTTCCCTTTTCTTTCTTTCTTTTTTTTTTTTTTTTTTTTTAAGATTTTATGTATTTATTCATGAGAGACAGAGGCAGAGACATAGGCAGAGGGGGAAGCAGGCTCCCCAGAGGGAGCCCAGTGAGGGACTGGATCCCAGGACCCCAGGATCACGACCTGAGCCGAAGGCAGACACTCAACCACTGAGCCACCCAGGAGTCCCTTTTTTCCCTTTTCATAGATGAGGAAATCAAAGCCGAGAAAGATTAAAAATTTTACACAAAACATGATGAACACACAGATAACTGTGTTATAAATGAGAGTATATGTGACATAAGAGATAAAAGGAAGTGCTAATGGGGGTTAAAAGAAGCAAGAGAACATATACAGTTAGAGTTTTAGAGGAAGCAGACTTTTAAAATGACCCCTCGAGGGGCGTCTAAGTGGCTCATTTGGTTGAGCATCTGCCCTTGGGTCAGGTCATGATTTCAGGGTCCTGGGATCAAGCCCTGTGTGAGCCCTGTGTTGGGCTCCTTGCCCAGAGGGGAGTCTGCTTCTCTTTCTCCCTCTCCTTCTGCCCCACCCCCCTGATTTCTCTCTCTCTCCCCTCGCTTCCCCAATAAATAAGTGAAATATTTAAATAAAATAAAATATAATGACCTCTCGAGGGTGGGTAGTTTGACAGTTGTGCCAATTTAGATGCAATAGAGCAGTTAATCCTCAAGTCCTTGGCATTTGAGATATTCAGGCCCTTCACCATTTCAGCATCTCTGAAGGTTGAGATCCAAACGGTTTTGTTTTTTTTTTTAAACTTTACAAGTGATATTATTGTGCTACCAAGATTGAGAACTACTGCATTGTGTACTGAAAATATATGGACTGAATTCAGAGTATTATTAGTAATCCAGTTTGTTTAGAATATAAAGTAAAATGGGGTATTGTAAGAAATTGGCTGAAAAGCCAAATTGACTACCAAATTTTGGAGCGCTTTGGTTGGCAGAATAAGGAATTGTGTTTGTTTTAATAAATCATTTAAGGTTTTTGTTTATTTCATTGTTTTTTTAAATTTTTTATTAAATTTTTATTTATTTATGATAGTCACAGAGAGAGAGAGAGAGGCAGAGACACAGGCAGAGGGAGAAGCAGGCTCCATGCACCGGGAGCCCGACATGGGATTCGATCCCGGGTCTCCAGGATCGTGCCCTGGGCCAAAGGCAGGCGCCAAACCGCTGCGCCACCCAGGGATCCCATTTTCATTGTTTTGATAAAAAATACATAACCTAAAATTTACCATCTTACTGATATTTAGGTATAGTTTGGTAGTGTTACGTACATTTACATTGTTGAAAAACAGATCTTTAGACTTTTTTCATCATGTAAATCTGAAACTCTATACCCATTAAAGAATAACTCCCCTTTTTCTTCCCCCAACCTCCTCCCCCAGCCCCTGGTAATCATTATTCTACTCTGTTTCTCTGAATTTGACTAGATATTTCGTGTAAGCGGAATCGTACAGTATCTGTCTTTTTATGATTGCTTTATTTCACTTAGTATAATGGTCTCAAGGTATTCATCCATGTTGTAGCATGTGACAGGATTTCCTTTCTAAAACTGAATAATATTCCGTGTGAATATGTATATACTACATTTTGTTTATCCATCCATCAATGGACATTCAGGTTACTTCTGCCTGTTGGCTATTGTGAATAATGCTGCTGTGAATATGGGTGTGGAAGTATCTTTGTGAGCCCCTGCTTTCGATCCTCTTGGATATATACCCAGAAGTGGGATTGCTGGATCACAAGGTAGTTGTGCTTTTAATATTTTGAGGAACTTCCATACTGTTTTTACTTTATAAAATAAAGTTTATAAAATATTTTTTATATTTTACTCCATACTGTTTTTCCATAGTAGGTG
Organism: Canis lupus familiaris; assembly: GCF_011100685.1. Taxonomy (NCBI): domain Eukaryota; kingdom Metazoa; phylum Chordata; class Mammalia; order Carnivora; family Canidae; genus Canis; species Canis lupus. Next base: position 13,499,367 of record NC_049236.1, read on the forward strand.
CAATCATTTTACAGTCCCACCAACAATGCAAGGACTTTTGTTTGCCAACACTTATTTTCTGGGGTTTCTTACAGTAGCAGTTTTAACGGGTATGAGGTGATAGTTCATTTTTGATTTGCATTTTTCTTTCATGATTACTGATGATGTTCATATACCTGCTTGACATTTTATATCATCTTCGGAGAGAATGTCCTTTGCCCATTTTAATTAGGTTATTCAATTTTTTGTTATTAAGTTGGAGTTCTTCATGTATTTTAGATATTAACCCCTCATCAGACACATAATTTGGAAATATTTCTTCCACTTAAGTTTTTTAAACAGGTACTTTTCTCTGTGTATAAAATTTATTTCTTGGTTATACCTGAAACTGATAAAACATTGTGTGTCAACTACACTCAAAAAAATATTTTTTTTAAGATTCAATTCTTGGTATTTATTTTTTTTAAGACTTTATTCTTTATTTTTTATTTAATTTTTAAAAAAGATTTTATTTATTCATGATAGAGAGGGGGGAGAGAGAGGCAGAGACACAGGCAGGGAGAGAAGCAGGCTCCATGCCGGGAGCCTGATGTGGAACTCAATCCCGGGACTCCAGGATCACACCCTGGGCCAAAGGCAGGCGCCAAACAGCTGAGCCACCTAGGGATCCCCCAGTTCTTGGCATTTAATTAAGTATACCAAATTTGGATACTAAATGAAATTATACAACATAATTTCACTGAAGTTCTTTTGAGTCAGATAAATTCACTGGGTCTTTACTGGTTTAAATGCAATTTCATCTTAAGGAAGAGATGGTGACTTGGAGAGCTTCTTCCGGATTTTAAGAACAGTGTGTCTTTGTGTCTGAGATACCAAGTAATAATCTTTGTTAAAATATTTGTGCATTATATTTTTGTTGTTTTCCTTCAGGATTTCAGACTTCTTTATCAAATTTTATTTGAGAAAAAGAAACTCAATCTAAAATTATATCTTGCTTTATTAAGCATTTTTATTTTGAAATTTTAGATTAACAGAAAAGTTAGAAAAATACAGAGTTTTTTCACTAATGTTAACACCATGTATAACCATAGTAAAATGATCAAAACCAGGAAATTAACATTGGTACAATATTATATTAAACTGCAAATTCTAATTGTACCAGTTTTTCCAATAATGTCCTTTTCTGTTCCAGGAACCAGTATAGGATTCTACATTGGTTCATTAGTTATATCTTATTAGTCCAATCTGTGACAGATCCTCAGTCTTTTCTAGTCTTTCATGACTTTAACACTTTTGATGAGTCAGTTATTTTGTAGACTATGTCTTAATTTAGGTTTGTCTGATACTTTCTCTGATAATTAAATTGAAGTTTTGCATTTTTGTTAAGATACCACAAAGAGGTGGTATAGCCCTCCCCTCTCAGTGCATTCTATCAGTGGGTTACGTGAAATCACATTATTAACTTTGAACTCACAGCTCTCAGATGACACCTGCTAGTTTTTATTACTAAAGTTAAAAATTTTCCCCTTGTAGTTAATAAATGCTTTCAGAAAGATACTTGAGACTGTGTAAATATTCTCTTCTTGAGCTTTCTCCCTCTGATTTTTGCATCCATCTATAGATATGCCTGTAGCAATGATTACCATAGTATTTGCCTCCTGATGATTTTTTATTTTCCTCATTCCTTCTACATTTGTAAATTAGATTTCTTCTGTAAGGAAAAGCTGTTTACCTTCTCCTCTGTTTATGTATTCATTTATTTATGTTGGTGTAGACTCCTGGACATTTCTTTTATTCTATGAGTTATAATTCAAACTATTATTTGCTTAAATTGTTCTAGTTTTGGTCTTTGGGAGCTCTTTAGGTTGGCTTCTGCTTCCTTTGGAAAAACCCTCATTCTTTTTCAAGCATGTTCTTATTTTTTGGCACCACAAGATGTTCCAGGCTCATCTTGTACTTTCCCTGCCCCAACCTACAGAAACCAAGAGCAATGGTATCAGAGAGAAGCTAAGATCTGAGCAATAGGTATGTCATTGCTACTTTGTATCTGTGCTTCTAGGCCCTCCTAGTTGGATATACACACACATTCTTACTTATTTTTACATGTATATCTATATTTGAAAATCCTTGACTTCATACCATCCTCTTATTCCAACCCAACACAGCCCTTTTTCTTATTTATACCTCTTTCCCCAAGAGTGAGAAACCAGACTTTCATGTACACTATAGTTATTTGTACAATTCTAGTGTACACATACAATAATTTCAGAATTGCTAAGAATTCTGAAATGGATCTAATTAGAGTATGTATATTGTTTATAATTCTTTTTATCTTTAGCCTTACAATATCCAATGAAAATACCTTTCTCCATAGTTATTTCAGGTAGGTTATTTTCTTTCACATTTCCTTTCTTTCACATTTCACATTTCCTTTCTTTCACATTTCTTTCACATTTCCTAGGTTATGTTATTTGTTTGTAATACTGTTAGGTTGATTTGTTACTGCTTGTATTCCACTTGAGGGTCCCTCCATATTCTGGCTGATTTTATTTGTTCTTTAGGTATCTGAAACATTACTGTGGTTTTAACAGACCAAGTTAGATAAAAAGGTATATACTCAAAGAAGTATTGTTCCCTTCTCATTCTTGACACCTTATTCCCAAATTCCCCTTTTTCCTCTCCCTTTCCCAACCATCTCCTTTATTTTTTTTATTTTTTATTTTTAAATTTTTTAAAATTTTTATTTATTTATGATAGTCACAGAGAGAGAGAGAGAGGCAGAGACATAGGCAGAGGGAGAAGCAGGCTCCATGCACCGGGAGCCCGACGTGGGTTTCAATCCTGGGTCTCCAGGATCGCATCCTGGGTCTCCAGGATCGCGTCCTGGGCCAAAGGCAGACGCCAAACCCCTGCGCCACCCAGGGATCCCCCAACCATCTCCTTTAGATAATCAATCTCTCTAGTTACTGGGTTACCTTTCTTGTATTTCTTTTGCACAAGTGAGCATATGTATCTGTATTATCTTATGATACTTTTTTCTTATATGAAGCATAGAAAGGTAGCATGCCGTAGGTATTTTTTTGAACTTTTCTCTTTTCCCTTAACAGTGTGTACCAGAAATTACTCCAAATGAGTCCTAGAGATCTTTATATGGCTGTATAATAATCCACAATGTGGCTATGCCATAGGTTAATAAATACTTTTCCTGCTTATGAATATTTAGACTGTTGCCAGTATTTTTCAATTACAAGCATTGCTTAGAGTGATTACCTGGTGGCATATTTTTTTTGAAGAGTTTTAGAAATGGGATTTTTGTATCCAAGTTTAGGTGCATACATAATTTTGTTAAATATTAGCAAGTTTCCCTATAGAAGGTTGTACCAGTTTGCATTCTCAGCAGCAATGGATGAGATTACCTGTTTTCCCACAGCTGTGCCAACAAAATATATTGCCATATTTTTTTTAAGATTTTATTTATTTATTAATGAGAGACATGGAGGAGAGAGAGAGGGAGGAAGAGAGAGAGAGAGAGAGGCAGAGACAGGCAGAGGGAGAAGCAGGCTCCATGCAGTGAGCCCGATGTGGGACTCGATCTCAGGTCTCCAGGATCAGGCCCTGGGCTGAAGGCAGCGCCAAACCGCTGAGCCACCTGGGCTGCCCTATATTGCCATATTTAAAAAGTTTTTTGCCAGTCTGATAGGTGATAAATGGTATGTTGGTGGTGTTTTCATTTCATTTTAAAAATTATGAATAAGTTGGATCATTTCTCACGTTGAGAGTTATTTTAATATCTTTGTGCATTGTTAGTTTATGTCTCGTACTTTTTTCTTTTTTTAAGAAAATTTTTATCTATTCATTCATGAGAGACACACAGAGAGAGAGAGAGAGGCAGAGACACAGGCAGAGGGAAAAGCAGGCTCCATGCAGGGAGCCCGACGTGGGACTCGGTCCCTGGTCTCCAGGATTACGCTCCGGGCCGAAGGCGGTGCTAAACCGCTGAGCCACCCAGGCTGCCCTCGCACTATTTTTCTACTAGAGTCTTAGGTCCTTCACCCTCCAATTTTCAGGTGTTCTTATATGTTAGAGATGTTAGCTCTTTGTAGTATATGTTGTGAATATTCTCTTCCGGTTTGTCAGTTGTCTTTTGACTTTCATGTTTTTTGCCATGTAAAAATTTTTTATTTTATGTGGTCAAATTTGATTTTTTTCCTAGAATTATATCTTAACTGGTATTTTACAAATACTCATTTCAGTTAATAATTTACTGAGCTTATCATATACCAAATGAGTACTTGGCACTTCATATCAAGTTAAAATTAAGCAATATCATGGGGCACCTGGGTGGCTCAAGTTGGTTAAGTGTTCGACTCTTAACTTTGGCTCAGGTTTTGATGTCAGAGTTATGAGATCGAGCCCCGTGTCAGTCTCCGCACTGAGCATGGAAGCCTACTTAAGATTTTCTTTCTGCTCCTCAGCCCCTCTAAAAAAAGACAAAAATTAAGCTATATGGGGAAAATTGGAAATTAGCTGAGTTTTAAAGATGTGTGGATAGAAAAATTATACCTATGAAATGAAATGCTATGTAACAATTAAAACTTGTTTTTGTTTTTTTAAGATTTATTTATTTATTCATGAGAGACACAGACTGAGAGAGAAAGAGGCAGAGACACAGGCAGAGGGAGAAGCAGGCTCCCTGCAGGGAGCCCGATGTGGTACTCGATCCGGATCCTGGGATCATGACCTGAGCTGAAGGCAGATGCCCAAATGCCAAGTCACCCAGGCATCCCTAAGACTTGTTTTTTAAGAATATTTAGTGAAATGAACTAATGACATATAATGTTAGGTTTTAAAAAGCAGCCTCCAGGGGCACCTGGGTGGCTCAGTGGTTGAGCATCTGCCTTCTGCTCGGGTCTTGATCCTGGGATCCCCTGCAAGGATCCTGCTTCTTCCCCTGCCTGTGTCTCTGCCTATCTCTCTCTGTGTCTCTCATGAATAAATAAATGAAATGTTTAATATTACTTTCTCTATAATAATGACAGATTATTCCTGTACCAGATGTTTTTAAATATCGCTTTCCATAGTAAATTTAAAACTATGTATTTACGTGCTAAGTTTGAAAGTAATAAATGGCTCATTGTATAAAATTTGAAGAATATATAAAAGCATAAAGAAGGAAAGAAATACTACCAAATATGTAACGTGATTATAAATGTCAGCTTATGAACTCTCATTTGCAGGGATCTTAAGTAGGGATCCCTGGGTGGCGCAGCGGTTTGGCGCCTGCCTTTGGCCCAGGGCGCGATCCTGGAGACCCGGGATCGAATCCCACATCGGGCTCCCGGTGCATGGAGCCTGCTTCTCCCTCTGCCTGTGTCTCTGCCTCTCTCTCTCTCTCTGTGACTATCATGAATAAATAAATAAAATCTTTAAAAAAAAAAAAATTGCAGGGATCTTAAGTATATCTTAAAACTTCAGTAAAGAAATAGTATATTTAAAATTTTTAGATACTTGCATCAAGTTCAGGAGAAATCAATAGGTTGTTTGCCAGCTATCAAAAGAAGTGGTCTAAATATAAATAACATGACTTTAAAAGGTGTTATTATCTGGTTTATGTGCAGTTTATCAAGATGAGAACTGAAAATACAAACCAGAATGCTGTTTGAGTGTTACTCTTTATTTCAAAGTTACTACATCTCAAATACATGTTGAAAGTATCTTGATACTGACACATTATTTATATTCTTTCAAGCAGCTCTTCTCCAGCTGTGAAAAAAGAACCTGATGCACCTGTGTTCTTTCCAAATTCCATGCTGGCAGAGGATGTAAGCATCTGTTTACAGAGTGGACCAACAGAGGGTGCCAGTGACAACTCTGTAACATCAGGGGAACCAAAAATTGAGCAAGTAATGCATCCCTTGCCTCATCAACCACCAGACAATCAGAAGATATACCAGGATTTATTGGTAAGAAAATGTAACCTATTTCATCTTTTCTTAGATGATTATTTAGTTTAGGGGAGACTAGTTAAGCCTCTCCTATCCTTAAACTGATTGGGACCTTTTTTTCCCCCAAATATATGATGTATAATTTGTTTCTTTTAGCTTTTCATAATGATGATAACCTATAAGCATACCGGTTACCAAATTCTTAGCCACGAGGGGGAAAAAACCCTTATTTTAAAAATAGTAGTGTTAATATTAAGCCAAATTCAAAGTAAAGTTAGGGTGCCTGGATGGCTCAGTCGGTTAAACATCTGACTCTTGAGATTTCAGCTTAGGTCATGACCTCAGGGTTGTGAGATCCAGCCCTGAGTCAGGCTTCATGCTGAGCATGGAGCCTGCTTAAGATTCTCTCTCCCTCTCTCTCTGCCCTCTCCCCACTTGTGTGTTTTCTCTCTCTCTCTCTCTCTCTCTCTCTCTCTCTCTCTCAAAAAAAAAAAAAAAAAAAACTTAAACCAAAGTAAAGTTAGTACCAGAAAAATCAAGGAACAGTTTGCAGGAAGTTTGAAAATTGGAATGTAGGAGAATATTTATGGCAATATTTGTTGCATTCAGGTTAAGCAGATTTTTATTGAATACTTAGCTTAGTCTAAGAAAGTGAACTGAGTAAAAAGGGGTGCGTGGGTGGCTTAGTCTGTTAAGCATCTGACTCTTGTTTTCAGCTCAGGTTGTGATCTCAGAGGTCATGAGATCAAGCCGTGAAGCGGGTTCTGCACTCAGCCAGGAATCTGCTTGAGGATTCTCTCTCTCTGCCTCCCCTCTGCCCCTCCTCCACTTTGTGCTCTCTCTCTCAAATAAATAAATCTTTAAAAAAAAAATGAACTAAGTAAAGTGAATAATATAAAGATGATAGTCTCTGCTCTTGAGAACCTAGGGGAAATAGCACATAGATACCAGTAACAAACAATTATAGGATAGTCTAAGAAGCAAAGGCAGCATGTAATAAAAAGGAATAATTCCAGTTGGAAGAAATAGTCATCTGGTCATCTTGGGAAAATTAGAATGTAGAGGGCAGCCCAGGTGGCTCAGCGGTTTGGCGCTGCCTTCAGCCCAGGGCCTGATCCTGGAGACCCGAGATCGAGTCCCACATCGGGCTCCTGCATGGAGCCTGCTTCTCCCTCTGCCTGTCTCTGCCTCTTTCTCTCTCTCTCTCTCCCAAATAAATAAATAAATAAATAAATAAATAAATAAATAAATAAAATCTTAAAAAAAAAATTAGAATGTAGACTGAGACTTGAAGGTTGAATGACCCTGGCTGTCACTTCCATCCAAACTGTAGACTTGGGAATATTTGATTTCTCCATACTTCATAGGGCCTTGATGTTCATCAGTGAATACATAGTTGTTATTTGCCTACTGGGTTCTATACTGGTACTGGCAGCTGTGCCCTCGGCATGAAATACGTTCTAATGTCAAGAAGGCAGAGATAGTATCACAGGTCATTCTCATTCAGAGGGAGAAAAGAGAGGAGTCAAATTCTGAAAATAACATAAAGATCTAATTTATAAATAGTTAAATAAGCCCTGGAAAACACTTGAAATATTACTCATAGTTTTAAATCTGTTGGTTTTAAAATGAACAAATTCTCAGCAAACATTCTAAATTTCCTCTAGGGTCTGATAAAATCATTCGTTAAGATGGGTTTCCTTTATAAAAACCCTATAAAAAAAACCTTCCAAATATACTTGATTCTTTGTGGTATTTGGCTAGATATTATTTTGCTTTTCCCTGGCTTTACTTATGCTATTTACATTTTGTTTCTTAAGATTGTTAACAATGGTTTTTCAAATAGGTCTTTTTTCTTTTTGTCAGAGTCAAGTGAACCACCTACTGAATAACTCCTCCAAAGAAACTGAGCAGCCATCTACCAAAGCAGTTATTATCAGCCATGAATGCACCAGAACACAAAATGTTTACCATACAAAGAAGAAAAAATGTGATTCAGGTCTGGTAGACAAAGATTGTGTTCTTAATGCAACCCTTAAACAGCTAAGAAGCCTTGGAGTAAAAATAGATTCTCCCACTAAAGTGAATAAAAATGCACATAAAGTGGATCACGCCAGGTAACTAAAATTTGTTTTGTTACTTACTTCCAAATTTTTATTTAAATTCTAGTTAATTAACATACAGTGCAATATTGGTTTTTGGAGTAGAATTCCAGAGTAAGTGGTTATCACTTACAAACAATACCCAGTGCTCATTGTAACAAATGCCGTCCTGAGGGGTTCCATGGGTGGCTCAGTGGTTGAGCATCTGCCTTTGGCTCAGATCATGATTCCTGGGGTCCTGGGATTGAGTCCCCACATCAGGCTCCCCACAGGGAGCTGCTTCTCCTCTGCCTATGTCTCTGCCTCTCTCTCTCTCTCTCTCTCTCTCTCTCTCATGAATAAATAAATAAAATCTTACAAAACAAAACCAAAAAAAAAAAAAAAATGCTATCCTTGATACCCATTACCCTTCTAGCCCAGTCCCCTACCCACTTCCCTCCATCAACCCTGCTTCCTCTCCTTTCTTTTAGATTTTCTTATGATTTGTTTCCCTCTTTATCCCCCTCCCATATCTGTTTTCTTTCTTAAATTCCACAGGAGTGAAATCATGTGATATTTGTCTTTCTCTGATTCATTTCACTTAGTATAGTACATTCCAGCTCCATCCACATTGTTGCAAATGGCAAGATTTCATTCTTTTTTTTTATTTCATTCTTTTTGATGGCTGAGTAATATTCCAGTGTGTGTGTGTGTGCGCACACCACATCTTCTTTATCCGTTCATTAGTTGATGGACATTTGGGCTCTCTCCATAGCGTGGCTGTTGTTGATAATGCTGCCATAAACATTGGAATGCATGTACCCTTTCAAATCTGTATTTTTGCATCCTTTGGGTAAATACCTAGTAGTGTAATTGCTTGCTCCCGGAGTAGTTCTGTTTTTAACATTTTGAGGAACCTCCATACTGTTCTCTGGAGTGGCTGCACCAGTTTGCATTCCCACCAACAGTACACCTCTTGTTTCTTGTGTTGTTAACGTTAGGCATTCTGACAGGTGTGAGGTGGTATCTCATTGTGGTCTTGATTTGTAGTTCCCTGATGATGAGTAATATTTAGCATCTTTTCTTGTGTCTGTTGGCCATCTGGATGTCTTTCTTTAGAAAAGTGTCTATTCATGTCTTTTGCCCATTTTTTAAGTGGGTTATTTGGTTTTTGGGTGTTGAATTTGGTAAGTTTGCAGATTTTGGATGCTAACCCTTTATCAGTTAAGTCATCTGCAAATATCTTCTCCCATTCTGTAGGCTGCCTTTTAGTTTTGTTGATTGTTTCCTTTGCTGTGCAGAAGCTTTTTATCTTGATGAAGTCCTAGTAGTTCATTTTTGCTTTTGTTTCCCTTGCCTATGGTGACACGTCTAGTAAGAAGTTGCTATGACTGAGGTCACAGAGGTTCCTGCCTGTGTTCTCCTCTAGGATTTTGATGATTTCCTGTCTCACATAAAGATCTTTCATCCTTCTTGAATTTATTTTTTGTGTAAGAAAGTGGTCCAGTTTCATTCTTCCATGTGTTGCTATCCAGTTTTTCCAACACTCTTTGTTAAAGAGACTTTTTCCCACTGGATAATCTTTCCTGCTTTGTCAAAGATTAGTTGACCATATAGTTGTATAACAGTTGTTTGAAAAGATGAAAAAGGGATCCCTGGGTGGCTCAGCAGTTTAGCAACTGCCTTTGGCCTGGGGTGTGATCCTGGAGACTGGGGGATCGAGTCCCACATCAGGCTCCCTGCATAGGGCCTGCTTCTCCCTCTGCCTATGTCTCTGCCTCTCTCTCTGTGTGTGTCTCTCATGAATAAATAAATAAAATCTTAAAAAAGAAAAGATGAAAAAATTTTAGATGTCTTACAGCAAGCTTATGAGGAAAACTATAAGCTTACCACTCAATTCAGTTGATTCATCATTTATTCAGGGCCTACTACGTGTGTGATGACTAAGAGATCATCTGTACTCAGTGGGTTTTATATACATAAGAGATACTATCTCTTGGGTAACAATCCAACAAAATACTCTGGGAGTTTTGGAGAAAGAATGCTCTTACTCATTTGTGGGGTCTGGAAGGTCTTCTTGGAGGTGATAGGGTCTACATCAGCTATTGGATGTTTGGTTATGCAGTTGTGTCATCTAAATGGCAAAAAACATTCCTTAGGAATATATTTTGAACTGTATAGTCATACAACACTTACTTATTGCTTACCAGTTAAAATTGGCCACGTTCTTCTATTCAGAATTGTCTTCATCAAAGATGACTTTAGCATATGCTTGTTTTTAAAAAGGATAAAATCTGAAAATTATATTATTAAGGTTAGCGTGTTTTCTGTTAATTATTTTTATTGTTTTCTAGTTGCAAAGGTAATACTGTCTCATGATTTAAGAAAGTATTAAATAACACACAACAATATCAGATAAAATGTAAAAGCTTCCACTTCCCAATTCCTCAATCTGACCCCCATAAGGTTACTTCTTTTTTTTTTCTTTCCTTTTTTTTTTTAAGGTTACTTCTCTTGTTTTGTATTCTGTAGAAATGTTCCATGCATGTTCAGATATAATTTGTTCTTGTTTCATTTTGTTTACTTAACATTATGTCTTAGATATTTTTCTTTATAGGTGTATACAGTTCTTCCTCATGCATTTAAACAGCTGCATAATATTCTGTTGTACCCATGTACTATAAGATAGGGAACGTGTCCTCTCCTAATGGACTTCTAGGCTGAATCTCTTATTTCTCATCTCAGACAATGCTAGGTAAACATCATTCTACAGGAACATGTACAAGTATCTTTGTAGGATAAATTCTTAGAAGTAGTCAGGATCAAAGGATATGCGCATTTAAAGTTTTAGTAGTTGCTGCCATTGCCCACCAAAACAGTTCCTATCAACAGTGTAAGAGAGTTAGGCTAGCATTTTTGAATGTTTTAACTCAATGCTGTGAGATAAAGGCTACATAATGTCTGTTGAATATACAAATCACCCTGCTATCTGTGTGGAACACTGTGTTTTGGTGTAGTGCCTTTGTGGGGGCAGGGGCTAGTTTCTGGCTAATTATTTCTTCAGAGTGGTTACCCAATTTTAATGTGTTTACAGTGACACATAGGAATTAATAAATTACCAGTGTATAATGAACTTGATTGTTTTTTTTAGATTCTTTAGAATGAAATGGGAAGTAAAGTTTTTGATTTATCAGTGTGGGGTAGTCATTGTTTTAATCAAGATTATTCTGTTCTTTATTTAAATAATGATTTACATTATAAATTTATACTATGAAAAATATACATGCTCAAGTTTGGTGTTTTAGAAAATGAAAAAATGTCATCTGAACTTATCCCCCCAAAATTAGCTTTTTAAGAAACAGTGCAGTTTTACTATATATACAATTTTAAAAATGTTTCTTTAAGCATTTTATTTATTTTTAAAGATTTTATTTATTTACTTGATAGAAAGAGATAGCAAGAGAGCACAAGTGGGGGGAAGGGGAGAAGCTCCCTGCTCAGCGGGGAGCCCAATATGGGGGCTCAATCCCAGGACCCTGGAATCATGACCTGATTAAGTATGCTGTTAAGTATCTGAGCCAACAGCAGATACTTAACCAACTGAGCCACTCAAGCACCCCCTCCTTTTTTTTTTTTTTAAAGATTTAAGCATTTTAATATTGTAGTCTATATACCCATTATAAAAATTTGGTTACACGAGTTAAAAAACTCATAGATACACATTTATGGATAGGATTTTAACTTCATATAAGATAATCTTCTCAAGGAAGTGAAAGCCAATATGAAAAAAATTGTTTTCGTTTCAAAGCAATCTGTTAAATTAATTAATTAATTAATTAATTTCCATAGAGGGGTAGGCTGGCAAAAACCTCATAGTACCATAGCTATATCTTCATATGAAAAATAATTTTTAAGTTTTATTATATGATATAAATTATATAAAATATTATAGAGCTTTGGAAATAAGAGTTTGCTATTTGTTTTCATTGTCAAAGTAATACAAACTTACTTTGTAAAATGTAGGAAAAACCCATATTCATACCAATCAAACTCATTTATTATTAAAACTATTTTTGTTTTTCCTTTTATTCTTCTTCTAAAATTACTTTTTTTTAATATGTATTTTTTATTTTATTTGAGAGAGAGAGCGAGAGAGCATGAGCAGAGGGAGAAGCAGACTCTCCACTGAGCAGGGAGCCCAATATGGGGGCTCAGTCCCAGGAGCCTGGGATCATGACCTAAGCCAAAGGCAGACGCTTAACCAACTGAGCCAGCCAGGCGCATCCTCTATTGAGCGACATGAACATCTTTTACCAAGATTGCAGTTTTTTAGTTTTAGTATTATTTCCATAGAGTCTCAGAAATGGGAAGACTAAGTCAAAAGAGTAGGAAAAATTTAAAGCTGTTGCTACATTGCTTTTGGAAAGAGTTAAGTTTTACGGTCTTACCAGCTATATGTCTATTTCACCAGTACTTTTCACTCATTTTACTTCAGTAAATATGTATTGAGCTTCTAATTTGAACCAACTCTGAGAGACATCGTGGCATACAGGATAACCTGCTGAAGACGTCTTTGCCTTCACAGAGCTCATAGTGTAGTGGAGAAACACAGATAGTCAACTATAGTATATTCTGTTGCCTCCTTTGAAAAACTGGATACAATTTGTTGTAGAAGCACATGGGAGAGGTAGCTAACATTAGCAATATTTTCATATTGTATTATAATTACCCCATATTAAAATTGCCCTAAGATTTTTTTTTTTTTTTTTTTTTTTTTTTTTGAGGCAAGGGGTAGAGGAGGAGGGAGAGAGATAGGCAGACTCTGTGCTTAGTGTGGAGCTTGATAAGGGCTCAGTCTCATGATCCTGAGCCAAAACCAAGAATTGGATGCCCAACTGAGCCACCCAGGTACCCCTAAAATCTTCCTTTTACAAGATGTGTGCTAATTTAGACCAAAACATCTTAAACTATTCTTAATTTATATTTTTTCGATTGGTAATAGGTTCTACATATAATTATGATTAAAAATGAAGCTGGGGCACCTGAGTGGCACAGTTGGTTAAGCGTCCGACTCTTGGTTTTGGCTCAGGTCATGATCTTTTAGGGTCATGAGATGAAGCCCTTTGTCAGTCACCATGCTCAGTGTGGAGTCTGCTTGAAACTTTCTCCCTCTCCTTCTGCCCCTCTCCCTCTAAAATCAGCTTTTTTAAAGGCTTAAAAATGAAACTACACCCTAACTTTCTAACACAGAAGTCAAATTTTGTCTGTCATTAATCTTAAGCTAAGAGAACACTCCAAACATAAGACCATCTAAAGCCTACCTAATTAATTCACATTGTTTCACAGTTTGTCTTAAACTTAACTTTTCTTTAGTATAATCTCTCATTCTCTAACAGCTTCCAGTTAACTCAACATTGGTATTGCAAGGTTCTTTGTTGTTACTTTTACCTAGGATACTCTTTTTCACTTTTCTGCCTGCCACATCCTCTTATCTATCCTTCAGAGGTGAACTCAGATGGTACCTCCTTTGTCAAGGTTTCCTGGACCTCTCACCAGAATATTGATGTTTTTACACAGAATATCTTGTTCCTAATAGATTATAGCATGTTCTTGTGATAGCCTTTCCAGCAAGTTTTATATATCTTTGACTCTACTTTGCTTCTACTTGGTGGGCCTTCCTTGAGTCATTTGCTGAATTGAATTAGTTAAATCTCACCTATGTGGGTCATCCCTGAAACTTACAGTGAGTAATTTATTTTTAGCACCTCTGTAGTATTTGTCAGTATTTATGGCCTTGTATTGTTATCTTTTAACACATGAGTATAATATAATTGGTATGTTTAAAGTACATATAAGGCAGTTGTTTAGAATTTAAAGTACATTATCCTATACAAATAGTGTTATAAATTAGTTAAGTATTCCAGGAAAGTACTGTATAATTCTTACAATCCACACCGTTCCCCTAGTTCTCTAAACCACTTATTCTTTGTCATTGTATCTATGTGAAAACTTACTTCATGTTCCAGTTCTGAACTTCAGGAGCAGCAGGTCCTCCTACCAGATGAGTAGCTGAGACAAGGGAAGGAAGATTTCTTCTTCTTTTTTTTTTTTTCTTTTTAAATATTTTATTTATTTGAGAGCATACACGAGCACAGGGAGAAGAGGAAGAAGCAGACTTTCCGCTGAGTGGAAAGCCTGATGTAGGGCTCAATCCCAGGACCCTGAAATCATGATCTGAGGTGAAGGCAGATGCTTAACCAACTGAGCCACCCAGATGCTCCGAAGATTTCCTTTCTGCTTTCCTGTTTTAGAACACCACAGAGGTTAGAAGGATCCAAAGGCAGCAGAACAATGGAAGAAGGTCCTACACAATCCTAGAAATTGTAGGGAAAATGGAGATTGTGGTTTTGGTGTTTGACAACAGTCTCTATAGGCATATTTCCAATTCCTTTCAAATTCAGAACATCTTAAGCAGTCTCTTTGTTTCCTTCTTTTCTACTTATTAGCTGAAAACCCTAGGTAGGATAAGTAGGAGGTAACTAATTGGGATTCAAACAGGACAATAAAGTCAAGGTTGGTTTTCATCTTTAAGTAAATTGGGATAATTTTTGAGCTTTCCTTAATTGTTGGCCTGTGACTCTCATATACAAACATAAATGAATTATCATCATCCTTTTGTGACTGCCTATATAATGAGGTTCTACTATAGTATATTTGTGCTCAAGGCTGTTAGGATTTGATTAGTGGAATGGCCTCCTTTTGCCTCTCATTTTTAATTCCTCAGTGTTTATCTGCATTGGTTCTGAGTATTATTGATTTGTTTTGTTTTCAAAGTAATGTTGGTTCCCCTAACCCCAAATTAAAATTTGCAAGTTATGTTACACAATGAAACTTGAAGTACCTTCTAAACTCATATTGACTGGTTTATGGATTTGTATAGAATCTTTCGCTAATCTATAAAAGAAAACCTAATTCAAATTAGACCTTTTTCTAAATATTTAACATTTTGAATTAGAAGTTTTTATCTAGGATCCCTGGGCGGCTCAGCGGTTTGGCATCTGCCTTTGGCCCAGGGTGCGATCCTGAAGACCCAGGATCGAGTCCCACATCGGGCTCCCGGCATGGAGCCTGCTTCTCCCTCTGCCTAGGTCTCCGCCTCTCTCTCTCTCTCTCTCTCTCTCTCTCTGTGTCTATCATAAATAATAAAATAAATCTTAAAAGAAAAGTTTTTGTCTATTCAAATTATTTACATTAATATTACCTCTAGAGATATTATACCTATATGTATTTTAATGTGTATGGGTCTTCTGATTTAATATGTAAATTGCTTATAATTTTGAAGAAATAGGCAAAGACAGTAGAAAAATATTTTATATTCAGAAGATAATGTCACTATGAATATTTCATAAAATAATAATGTCTAGATAAATTGGTATCTTTCCATCATATTAAGACAGTCTCCAAAGCCGTAAGTACCAAGAAGTTTAAGGGAAAATTATAAGGTGTTTTATTTCTTTTAAGATTTTATTTATGTATTCATGAGAGACAGAGGCAGAGACACAGACAGGGGGAGAAGCAGGCTCCATGCAGGAAGCCTGATGTGGGATTCGATCTTGGGACTCCAGGACCATGCCCTGGGCCAAAGGCAGGCACTAAACCACTGAGCCACCCAGGAAGTCCCTACAAGGTGGTTTTTAAGACCAGAATTATTGAGCACACTGTTCCATTGTTTGATGATGACATCATTCTCATATCGAGAATATTAATGGTTGGAAATAGTTTCTTCAAAATTTCAGGTGCTTCTCAGAATGAAAATACCTGGTCATTATTTGGGTGGCAGGGATGTAAGCAGTGGCTGGCATATATAAAACAGCTTCATAAAAAAATAAATAAAAAATAAAAACAGCTTCATTGGGTCATATGGAAAATCATAGCATATTTTTTGACCAGAATATTATGTTTACCACAACAAATGGTATACAAAAGACTAATTTTTAGGGGACAGAAAAACTGATAGTAAAATAGAAGTTGCTGAATATAGTATAGTGAAACAGTGGTTGTAGAGCTCGAGAGTAAGGCAGACCTGGTCTCAGTTTTTAAACTCCTGCCTCTTCAGGTTAGGAAAATCAGTTAAAATCCCTATTCCTTAGTTTTTTCAAATGTAAGATGAAGATAATAGTACTTATTTCTTTGATTTGTTCAGTAAATATTTAATGAATGCCTACTCTATACTGGGCATTGTTCCAGCCACCGAGGATATTGATGTGGGAAAAGGAGCAGTTAAAAATCCCTGCCCTCATGGGTTTTCACGAGGGAGTTAGATGATAAATAAGAAATGTGGGTTAAATATATGGACTGCCAATAAATGATACAAGTGTAAAGTGTTGGAGAGTAGAGAATGAGGTCGGAATATTTGAAAGGGGAGACATCTCTGAGAAAGGTTTCTGTGAGGATTAAATGAGATAGTGAATGTTTAGCACAGAGTGCCTGGCATATAATAAGGCATCAATAAAAATGAGCAGCTGTTATTGTATTTATAATACTAATATAAGGCAAGTCAGTTAGTTACTATTAATGAGATAACACCAATCAAAAGTGAGTTGAAGATTATATCTAATGAAAGAAAATGGATGTATACAGAGATATACTAGTCCATATCCAGAGACTGGTTGATGTTTTTCAGTCCTTACAAATGGAATCTCTTCAACTTTAAATATTCTGAGCTACTCACCAAAGTTTGTAAATGTTTTTTGTTTGATTTTATTTTTGTTTTATTTTACCAAAACTGAATGGCTTTTACGTTTTGAGGTGTTACATTTGTTCTTACAACCATGACTGATGTATAAATCTAGGAAAACTAGTTTGTGTTCCACTTTCAGTCTTTGAATCATGGATTACCTTCTAGTTTATTGTATTTATCTCTCGAATGTATCTGGATTATTTAGACTTAGATGTTTGAGCACTCAGCTGAAAAAATATCATGAAGCTTAAAGCTGAAGACCTTTTGTTACTTTCATAGAATGGAACACATGTAGAATAACACTGTTTTAGTACTCAAAGTAAGATAAATGATGGCCTACTTCGTTGTGTCTTTCAGTGTGTTGGCATGCATCAGCCCCGAAGCCGTGATTTCTGGATTAAACTACATGTCATTTGCTAATGTTGGCATGAGTGGCTTAAGCCCCAGCGGTGTGGATTTGAGTATGGAGGCAAATGCTATAGCTCTGAAATATTTAAATGAAAATCAGCTGTCACAACTATCTCTCACTCGATCAAACCAAAATAACTGTGACTCATCTTTTAGCTTTCTACATATTAATACAGACAAAAGCACCGTGGGGCTTAGTTTAATTTCACCAAACAACATGTCATTTGCAACCAAAAAATACATGAAGAGATATGGACTCATACAAAGCAGTGACAACAGTGAAGATGAAGAGGAGCCCCCAAACAATACAGATAGCAAGAGTGAACATTTATTGAATCAAAACCTTACATCCATACCTGAACAACTTCACTGTCAGAAAGAACCTTCTAGGAATGCCTGTGAAATAATTAATCGTTATAACTGTGAATCTGGGAGCACCTACACAGATACACCAGTATTGAGAAATATTACAAATGAAGTTGTTCAGCCAAAAGGAATGCAGCAATTGAATGAAAACCCAGCTTTCTTATTAAAAAACCTTAAACCAAGTCCTGTAGTGAACCTCCGAACTGGAAAAGCAGAGTTTACACAACATCCTGAGAAAGAAAATGAAAAGGACACTCCAATTTTTCCCGAAAGTTTGAAACCTGAAACTTTAAAGCAAATGAGCAGTATGAATTCAGTAGGCACATTCTTAGATGTAAAACAGCTTAGACAGTTGCCAAAATTATTTTAAACCTTCCATTCACCACCCTCCTGCTATGAGGATGGGGTGACTCTCGAAGAGACTTAGGGAAGCCAGAGCCTTTTGGTGGTTTTGAGATGCCTAAGCATTCTAGGGGCCAATCTGTTTCTTGGTAGCAGCTGATGGCAAAGAGCTGAACAAGTGACCTGATGGTCTGTGAAATGGTGGGCTAGTAGGAGGGCGAAGTTCTCTGCTCAAATAGAGCTGTTCAGCATCCCTATAACCTTTTTTAAAAAGAATCCTGAGATAGGCTATTTCAACAGATATAGGTAAACAGGTGCTATCCAACTCTGAATCTGAACCACTCTTTTATACTGTAAATTGTGAAAAATAACTCAATTTTTCTAGCACGTTGCATCTCTGCATCTATCCAGTATCCTGAAATAACGTAGAATAAACTTATCATGACCCTGACTAAATTAGCTAAATCAACCCTTACTGAATTTAAGGGGAAAGTTTTACTTTTAAAAATAACTTTAAGATCTGTTATACAATGAGTGTTTATGTTCTCAGTTAAGATGCATATTTGTTAAATTCTGTGGAAGTAAAACTTTTGCAGTCCGGTGGGTTGATTTAATGTAACATTTTCAAGTTATAGCACTAGCTATCACAAAATAAGAAAATTATTGAGTATGAGTGTGTCTTATAAACTTTGAGTGTTTCAAGTGTCTTAATATTTTTTAATAGAACTTAATAAAAATATCTAAATTTACTGTTTTCCTCTGTACCATATCCTTCTCCTCTTGTTTTTTTTTTTTTTAAAAGACTTTTTTGACTCCCAAAAAGTTACAAAAATAATAACAGAGTTCAGGTATACCCTTTTACCCAGGGACCCCCAGTTACAGTATCTTACATAACAGTAGCAAATGATCAAAACCAAGAAATTGACATTGGGCACAGTATTAGTAACTAAGCCACAGACCTTTCAGGTTTCACAAGTTTTTACGTGCACTCATTTATTTACATTTTGGTATATAACTATGAAATTTTGTCACTTATTATAGATTTGTCACCAGAATCAACATACAGAACTGTTCCATCACCACAAAGAGACTCCCTAGTGCTACCCTTTAAAATACACCCACCCTAGCCCTGATCCCCGACAACCGGTGGTCTGTTCTCCATCACTGGAATGTTGTCATTTTGAGGATGTTAATATGAATGGCATCACAGTGTATAACTTTTTGAAACTGGTTTTCACTAAGCACAAGATTCTTGAGATCCATCCAGGTTGTCCGTGTGCTTTTTTTTCCTCCCACCTTCCTAAGAATTAAGTTTAACATTTTTATTTCTAAATATAAATGGAAAAAGTCCTCGTTCAGTTGATAGATAAAGCTCTTCTGCTGAAGTTAATAGAGGCTGTCATTGCCTTATATCCAAGTCAGATATGTAAGCTGGAAAGAAGAGGAACTGTAGCTCTCTAAATACTTTCCAACTCATCCAGGGCCTTCTGATAGAACGGCTCAGAGTTTGCAAGCCCAAGTACAGTGCCCTGGTGGTTCTCTGCTGCTCCCCACTGGAGCCAGGGCCACATGATGCCCAGCTGGGCATCACCGTGCTGGGCAGCAATAGCACCGTGTCCATGCAGGACGAGGCCTTCCCCGCCTGCAAGGTGGAGTTCTAGCTCCGTTCCTGACACCCACCCCCTCAGCCCAGAATCTGCCACTGTCCCAAGATTCCCCTGCATCAGAAATAAACCAGGTACTCCACTCAAAAAAAAAAAAAAACAAAAAAACAAAAAACAAAAACCTTTGCTGTGTCTCTGCCTGTGTCTCCTTCCTGCAGTGTTGCTCTTACCGGTGAAGAGTAAGACATGGAAACAGCAATGATGAGTTTGTGTCTCCCTTTGTTTCTATAGGCAGCATTTGACACTTTAATTATAAATAACATAAAAGCCCACTTATTATAGAGTCAGCTTTTAAGAAACAGAATCATCACTGGCACTTCAAGTGTGCTCTGGTTAACGTTTGCCCACAGTGCCTCACACTAAGATGCCTGTGATTGAAAAGCCAGAGAAAATACTAGGGAATCCACTGACAGCCTCCCGAACTGTACCGTTGTCACTGGGAACCCTGTCATTTTCACACAAGAAGCTCTGTCTGAACAAGAAGAATTGACCTGGAGGCTTTTTAGGCAAAATCTTAACTCCATCCCTTCTATTACTACATCTAATTTAAGGCCTATGATAAGATGCTTAAGCAGCGCTGGAGACTGAACTTAGGCTGCAGATTAAGTCAACAAAACCTCTTTCTACTAAATGCATATCCAAAGTAAAGGGACCATCACTGAAGCCACCAGGAAGTTTTCTAGGAATGTTTTCCTGTGAGGGCGCCTGGAGGCCCAGTGGGTTGAGCATCCGACTCCTGATTTCAGTTTAGGTCGTGATCTTTTTTTTTTTTTTTTAAATTTTTATTTATTTATGATAGTCACACACACACACAGAGACAGAGAAAGAGAGAGAGAGAGAGAGAGAGAGAGAGGCAGAGACAGAAGCAGGCTCCATGCACCGGGAGCCCGACGTGGGATTCGATCCTGGGTCTCCAGGATCACGCCCTGGGCCAAAGGCAGGCGCCAAACCACTGCGCCACCCAGGGATCCCTAGGTCGTGATCTTAAGGTGTGGGGCTCTGCACTGAGGATGGAGCCTGCTCGAGGTTCTCTCTCCCTCTCCACTGCCTGCATTCTCTTGCTCTCAAGCTCTCTCTTAAAAAAAAATAAAGATAAAAAATGTTCTGTGGGAAGTTATTTGGTAAATTCGTTGCCATGGTAGATTTCAAGCATCTTTGGGCAAAGCGTGAGTACTCGGAAAATTGGATTAAAAGACTTTGGGTATGACTGCCTCTCAAGTGATACCTGTCTGAATTTTTTTCTTTTGTCCAGTCCCACAGCATTCCGTTCACAGATACGTGGATGCTACCTCAATGGCATAAGAAAACGAAGGAGCTTCCATTACCCAGCTTCTGGGAAACAAATCCATTCATCTAGGTCCTGGCCAATAGGCACCTCCACTTCCACCAAACATCCCCCCTCAACCTCTGAACCCTTTGCTGCCTCATCTCTCTGCTCACTTGTCTTGTGGCCTACCCTTACTGCACTAAGCTGCGCAGAAGTAGATGCAGACATGTTAGACATAAACCATGCCTTTTGCCAGCTGTAAAGACTAAGGAAAGCAGATACACCCTGGAAACAGTCGTACCACAGTGTGAGACATGAAGAGTCCAAAGGAATGATCCAGACTGTGAGGAGCCACACAAGCATAATCCTGAGAGCCTCCATCTTTTTAGGACTCCCCCTGTGTTCACAGGGTGCCATGCGGACTGCTGCCCATGCATCGGTTCACTTAAGCGTCCTGGCTGACCCGAACTAGTGGTTGTCATTCTCATAGAGGAGGGAACAGCCTGAGGGAAATAATTTACCCAAGTAAGTTGTGAGCAGAGATGCGAGCTCAAGCGTAATTCCAGAGCCCAAGCTCTTACTAAGCCTCTGAGAAATACACCTTCTTTGAAGCCTGAGGAATTCCAGACCTCAGCCTTGTGTTTTTCCATCGCATCTGGGCCAGATGAGGTCCTGTCCTCCACGCTTCCTCTCCCCACCAGCACCTGGTTCACTCCTAATCATTCAGCAGGTATTCAGTATTGACTCTGCTGGGCACTCAGATAGATGCTGAGCACAAGGGGACTGACAGGACGAACTTGCCCTTGTAGGATCTCAGTCTAACCAAGGAGAGCCCTGCACACAGCAATACAGTGAGGCCAGCACTCGTAATAAAACTCTATAATGTGAGAGTATACTAAGAGGAGCCGAGAGGAAGGTTATTCTGAGAATGTTCTAGATTTTTCCAGAATCTTGCAGGAAGACTAAGGAAGAGAAAGGGAAAAATACTTATGACAGAACAGCTTGTTGGGAAGCAAGGAGTTATGAAGAGGGAAGAGGCACAGCATTGGGGGAGGGAGTTGGGGTCAGAAAATCGAAGAAAGGGAGAAAATATGCAAATAGAAAGAACACCTCCCGGATCAGCAATGATTGGGTTCCTCTTGTTGCTCTGCCCCAAATTCTGTGACTTCGGGCAAGTCACCTCTTCTCACTAGGCTTTTGTTTCCCAATTTTTGAGGTGAAAGGTTAGCGTGTGTCGCTGGCATTCTGTGATTATGAAACAATGAGGCAGAAATACAGGGTGTGAGGAGTGGTTTGCAAGTCCAGAGGAGGGAGAGGCTTCTGCAAGAGACAGCAATGAGGGCAGCCCGGGTGGCTCAGCGGTTTAGCGCCGCCTTCAGCTCAGGGTGTGATCCTGGAGCCCCTGGATCGAGTCCCATGTCGGGCTCCCTGCGTGGGGAACCCTTTGCTGTGTCTCTGCCTCTCTCTGTGAGTCTCTCATGAATAAATAAATAAAATCTTAAAAAAAAAAACAAACAGCAATGGAATTGGGTCTTGGGGGATTTCAAAGGATTTCCACAGTCACAGGTGAGGAAAAGGAAATTTCCCTACTTTTTATAATGCTTAACATACCTCACAATTTAAAAAGAGAAAGAGAATTCAGTTTTCCCCACCAAAATGTTGAGCGACATCTGTTCTCAGGGCACCAACAGGTCTTTCTCCAGCTCTGAATTACACAGTCCCTGTTTTTAAGGAGTTCAAAGTCCAGCGTGAAAGGAAACCTCAGATCCACAAAAAGGGGCTTTAGGGTCTGGAAGTGTGGGTGATGTTCCCTATCTCCTCCTCTCCATTCCCCACACCGGAACTGTCTGGGTCACAGAGAGCATCCTCAGAGGAAATCCTGTTTTCCACTTCCTGGTCAGAAGCTGAACTCCAGGAAAAGGATGGATTTGGGAGAGCTCTGTGTCCTGCCTCTTCATGGGCCGTCTGGGGCCTGGAGGATGAGAGGGACTAATTAAAAACACAATAGAAAGGATGACGTCAGGTATTCAAGGGTATCAGAGCTGCAGGGCCCTCTGAAATCACTTGGGCCTCAGTGTACAAGTGAGGACATCAGGGCCAGAGAAGGGACTTGCCCAAGGTCACACAGCTTAGAAAGCACAGGGCTGGGACCACAATTCAGGACTCTACACCGTACTTATCATATGCCATGGTTTCTGGGTCAGTAAGTTAGGTATCAAGCAATAACCTAGGCCCTTCCTATTCTGCTTTCTACCATAAAGGAAAAAAAAAAAAAAAAAAACAATGTCTGCACACGTGCATGCACACACATCCCAGCCTTGGCTCTGCTCACATGGTTTCCTTCACCTCCAAACCCTCATGGGCTCAAAGCCCTGCGTGGATCCTTCACAACACAGCATAGAGCCTGCCCTGCCCCACATCCCCTCCCCAAACTGCCGGAAACCTTCCCAGAATCCTGCTGTGGAAGCGACATTTTTCTCCTTTGACTTTACATAACCCTCTGTCTGGTCCTCTTTTGTCCTTTTACAGATTGATTACAACCAACGTGCGTGTTGGTGATCCGTACCCGAGGCTGGGCACTCCTGGAGGTCAGGGACCACGTTTGATCTCCCGTCCAATGAAGAGTCACAGGGCAAGTTCTACCGAACGTCCCTGCCACATCTGGGGCCTTGTGCTAGACGCTGGAGAGCATGACAAAGGAAGAAAAGGCACTGCTCACTGCTGCTGTGAAAATGCACTTGGTCGTGCCCGGGCACACGTGTGCAGTGTCCAACTCATCTGTACCTATCCGAGCCCTGCTCAGAACCTCACTGGGCCCTCACAGGAACATGCAGTTTCACCTGCAAACATGCATAATTCTCAGTGAAGTAACGAGTCTAGTGAACACACCTGCTCTGTTCTAAGCCCTTTACATTTGTTAACTTACTCCTCACAACAAATGTTAAGAGGCAGATACTTTTATTATCCCCTCCGGTGATGCTAGAAATTAGGAACAGAGAGGTTAAGTCACTTTCCCCAAGGTCACACAGCCAATAGGAAGAACAAGGATTCAAATCCAGGCAGTCTGGCTCCAAGGCCATTGCTCTTGAGCATGATGTCAAGATTGTCCCTGAGAGGACATGGAGACTCAGTGGTAGAGGGGTGTGCCCAAGGTGACACGGGTGAAGTTAGAATTTGAACTCAGGCCCGTCTAGCTTCAGAGCCCATGTTATCCTTTCCTTCCTCTTTTTCTCCTCCCCCCTCCATAGCAGCAGGAGCCTGAAGTAGGCATGGTTTTGAGTTCCCTAGAGCCCATGTTCCTACCGTGATGATACAAGGTTGTAGACGCTGGTTGGAAGGGCAGCAGGTGGGGCAGCCCCAGTGGCTCAGCGGGGTGTGATCCTGAAGACCCAGGATCGAGTCCCACATCGGGCTCCCTGCATGGAGCCTGCTTCTCCCTCTGCCTGTGTCTCTGCCTCTCTTTCGCTCTCTCTGAATAAATAAATAAATCTTAAAAAAAAAAAAAAAGGAAGGTCAGCAGGTATGTGGGCCGTGGCTGTCACTCCCAAGGCGTGGCCTGCCCCAACCCCCCAGGATCACCCCAGAGAGGCGCTGCGCTCTCTCGAAGCCCCCTACCTGTGCTCTCCTCCCCGCCCGGCGCAGACTGCCTGTGCAGACCAGGGGCCAGGAGCCCCAACCCCAGGAAGGCCTGCGTTTCCTGGGCTGCCCCAGGAAGGGGCTACAACTCACAGCTTGCGCACCTGCAGAACCATTTCTCTCCCCCAGTGAGGGCCATGCAGGGTAAACTTGCACCTTCTCAGCGGCTGGTTTCTGGGGCCAGGGGCTGGCCAGTTGGGCTTCCTCTGCGCTCATGGCCCAGGTTCCTGCGGGGAGGTGTCCCTCTCCCTCGATTTCTTTCTCCAGTCCTGTTACTCTTCTTCCTTCAACATACGACTGTGGTGCTGCTATTCTGTCTCTGTGATATGCTGGGGCAATGACACGTCAGACCTGGTCCCTGTCTCTGAGGGGCTCCTTGGGGTACACAATCCCCCTGGCCTATGTGGTTGGCACCGTGTTGGAGGGATGCTGAAGGGACCCAGGAGGAAAAGCTGGAGGTGGGAAATTCTCTCCTGGAAGTCCCAGGACAGCCTTGGGACAGTCCTCAGCTCCCTCCATCTGCCTAGAGGAGATCTACTTGTGGTCACCTGCCCCCCACCCTCCTGCGTCCCTGTGCAGCTGGGCTCCAGTGCACAGTCCTGGGGAGCAAGACCATGGTGGGACTCAACTGGGAGAAGCAAAGTACCCAGACTTGTGCTGCCAAAGGCCTCAAATCATGTATATGATTCCATTTGGCTCCTTTCCATTCTCCTGAGCCTCATAGGCACAAGCCTCCACTCCTGGCAGGTGGCCCAGATGGGCTCTGAGTCCTCTCACATCCCCTGCAGCCCCCACAGGGCCCAGAATCACTGTTCTTTTTGTGATAAGCAGGGGCCATGCCCACTGTACGGATGAGGAAACTGAGTTCCAGAGAGGGTGGATGACTGCTCTCCCACCACAGCTTCTAGTTATAGAACGAGGAGGAGGCCCCATGTCTTAACCTAGCGCCGAGCATACTATCCAAGGGGATTATGTCCTACATGTCTCTGTCATCCCGGCACCGACGGTGTTGTCTGGCACAGACGAGACACTCAGCAAATGTGGAATGAAGGAATGAGTGAAGCTGGGTGGGCATGCATTGTGGAGAGACCTGGCCCACCATTCTTGCCTCATCGACCAAAAAGCTCTTTCATGAAACTTGAATGACAGTCACAGTGAGCTTCTCACTGTCCCCATAGGTACCTGTCCCTTCCCACCTCTGGGCCTTTGCACTTGCTATTGCACTTCCCCACATCCGCCCCGGGTACTCACAGTCCAAGAGAGATGACACCAGTTTTGTAAAGTCTAGTCTGACCCTTTCCAAGGAGAATAGCCACCACACACACACACACACACACACAGCATTTTGCATACTCCTCTCTAGCAGAGCCTGTATGTACGAAGCTGCACTGTGACCTTTGGCTTCTGTGTCTCTCTCAGCATCTTAGGCCTCAACACAGGGTATTGTCGGTATGGAGCAGAGCCTCAGAGTAAAAATTATAGCTTCTATTTATTAAACTGTGCTCGGCTCTGTGCGAAGCATTTTACGTATGTCTCACAGTGTTTCCAGCAACCCTGAGAGCCACATGTTACATTTACCCCCACTTTAGAGATGAGGAAACAGAGACGGGGAAAAGCATCGTCACTTGCTCAGGGCCACCAACTACTAAGTAGTTGAGGAGGACCTTGAGCCCCGCGTTCTCATCCGGCCATCAGGCTGTCCTGTGAGTGGGCTCGGGGCTGGACACACAGACTCCGGGCCACGCAGGGCCATGCAGGAGAGACGGCCTCCTGCCATAGCTTTCCCCCACGACTCACTTGTGTGACAGAGCCTGGTAGACTTCTGTGCGTCCCTAATGGCGTCTCTAAAAGATGCCCCCTTCCCTCCACCCCCTCTCCCTCTTCCCCCTGCTGCTGCCCCATCGCCCCATCGGGCTGGCACTCCAGCTCTGACTCCGTCAGGCCTGACTTGCCAGGAGGAGACAGTTTCTACGGGTACCTGTGGGGTGTGGAGTTCTCACCGGGAGCCTGAGCGGAAAGCCCGAAAGAGGAAGGAGGCCAAGATGAGAGCCAGATTAAAGACAGAGACAGAAAGAAGAGCAGACCCAGAGAGCGAGAGCTTGAGATAGAGACGGCAGGGTGAAAGAGATGATAAGAGATAAACAGGAGAGAGATCCTGTGGTCCCCTTGCCCCATCCCTATTAGGGACGGGGAAACAGGGTCAGAGGAAGTGACCCTACTTCCTGGCAGATGTGTCTGTCACTTTTGCAAACACCATCAATCCAGTTCCTCTCCTGTCCTCAGATGTCTCCTGCTGCTCTTGCGCCTGGCCCTACTTGGGTGGGGGGAGCTGTCAGGGAGGACCCTGGGGCAAGTAACTGAGGACCGGGAGTGGGGGGGTGGGAATCAGTGCAGAATCGAGCAGGGATGGCATCCTGGACAGGGTAAGACTGAAGCCAGGCCCCCAAAAATGTTTGTGATCAACTTTACTGGGGCATGGTTCATATACAATAAAATGCAGCCATTTGAAGCTTATGGATTTTTGACTTTCGACACATATATGTTCGTATCAGCAGCACCACGAATCAAGAAATAGAGTATTTTCATTCCCCAGAGGGTTCTCTCATGCCTCTCTGCTGTCATCTCTCCTCTGCCACCACCCCTGATCTGAACACTGTCCTATAGATTAGCTCGGGCTTTCCTAGGGTTCTCTGTAAATGGAATCATACACAAGTATACTCTTGTGCCCGTCCTCCTTCACTGAGCAGAATGGTATTTTGTTTTGTTTTGTTTTGTTTTTGAGCAGAATGTTTTTCAGATTATTTCATATTCTTGCGTGTATGGGTACTTGGGTTCCTTTTTATTGCTGAATAGTATTCTATTGCATGAATGTACCTCGATTGGTTTCTCCAGTCACTTGTGGATGGGCATTTGGATTGCTTCTGGTTTTCAGCTGTTATGAATAAAAGCTTCTATGAATATTGTGTCCTAGAGTTCCCGGGGAAATATGTTTTTTGATTCTCCCAAGTAAGTATATGGCTATAAATTGCATACTTATAAGGAACTGCCAAAGAGTTCTTCAAGGTGGTTGAGCCATGTTTGCCTTTTCCTTCAACGTATGAGAATTCCACTTGCTCCACACTCTCATCATTACTTGCTATTGTTGGTCTTTTTTTTTTTTTTTTTTAAGATTTTACTTATTTGAGAGAAAAAGCACACACATGAGAGAGAGCAGTGGGGAGGAGCAGAGGAAGAGAGAGAGAGGATATCTCTCTCTCTTTTTTTAAAGATTTTATTCATGAGAGACACAGAGAGAGAGGCAGAGACATAGGCATGGGGAGAAGCAGGCTCCCTGCAAGGAGCCTGATTCAGGCCCTGATCCCAGGACCCCAGGATCATGACCTGAGCCCAAGGCAGATGCTCAACCACTGAGCCATCCAGGTTGCCCTAGAGAGAAGATCTCAAGTAGACTTCACACAGAGTGTGGAGCCCGTCATGGGGCTCGATCTCACAACCCTGAGATCATGACCTGAAGTGAAATCAAGAGTCAGACACTTAACCTACTGAGCTACCTGGGTAGCCCTACTATCTTTTAAGTTTTAACCATTTTGGTTGGTGTGTCATGGGTATCTCATTGCAGTGTTAGTTGACATTTCCCTAATGTAAATTTGGACATCTTTGCATGAGATTTTTGGCTATTTGTTTTTATTTTTTACAGTCACAAGGGCTTTAAACTGGGACATATCACAGTGCTCTCCAGTGTGCAT
Organism: Canis lupus familiaris; assembly: GCF_011100685.1. Lineage (NCBI taxonomy): Eukaryota > Metazoa > Chordata > Mammalia > Carnivora > Canidae > Canis > Canis lupus. The sequence goes on from NC_049236.1 coordinate 13,527,541, forward strand.
GAGTTTGAAGTAGTTCTCTCAAGGTAGCAACTACGTCATCACAGCTAGCAGGAATGAAAAGGACATGTGGGCGCTGACCAGCTGAGCGACCTTGGGTGAACTGAACCTGTTTCCTTATCCCCAAAGTTGGGGTCACGCTAGCAGCCTGGTGGGGTTATTGTAGAGGACATGGCAAAGGAGAGGCAGAAGCAGGGATGGTGCAGGTAAGCACAGCAGGTGCTCAGGACACAGAGGGTCTCTCCCCCAAGTATTTACCTGACCCAAGGGCCAGGGCCTCAGTGACCACCAGCAGCTATTTGCTAGCCATAGGGCTGGGGATGGCACACGTGCTCTGTCCTTTTCTGATAACTCTAGGAGCAAAACCACTGGTGGCACAGCTGTCTGGGCAAGTCTGCTTGTGAGGTCAGAGTGAAGGCGCTGGACATTCCATCGTTTGGGGAGCAGCTTTGTCTTCTGATTGTTCTGGTAAGAAGTGTGGGTCAGGGAAAGGGACATAGCTTCAAAGTAGGAAGCGCAGTGCTTTCTTTTTTTAAAAAATTTATTTATTTATTTATTTATTTATTTATTTATTTATTTATTTATTTATGATAGACAGAGGGGGGCGGGGCAGAGACACAGGCAGAGGGAGAAGCAGGCTCCACGCAGGGAGCCTGATGGGGGACTGGATCCCGAGACCCCAGGGTCACGCCCTGGGCCAAGGCGGTGCTAAACTGCTGAGCCACCCAGGGATCCCAGCGCAGTGCTTTCTTAACACATTCAATTATTTTATGGTGGCCTTTCCTGCCGATGACAGCTGTAAACCAGAGCCTGGTTCTTAGAGTTCGGGAAACATCAGAATCACCTGGATGTCGTGTTGAAAGGCAGACTTCTGGGTCTCGCTCCCAGGGTTTCTGATGTATCAGGCCTGTGGTAGGGCCTGGGAATTTGCTTTTGTAACAAGTTCCCAGGTGATGCTGATGGTCACTCCAAGCGTGGAATTAGAGTGACCCCCTTTCTGTCCCTGAGAGCTGTGACTCCGGCGCTGGGGATTGGCAGCACAGAGATGACTCCCCACTTTTCAGCTTGGAATTCTGTCTCTGGCCTGCTCGTTGGCAGGGTGAGGGTTCTTTCCGAGCCAGGGATGGAGACCAAACTGGAGACAATGGTCACAGGGAAGTGGAAGGGGAAACCATGACACCTCTTCAAGTTGGAGGGTTTTTTTAAATTTAATTTTTAAAAAAGATTTTTATTTATTTACTCATAAAGAGTAATTTATGAGTAAATAAATACAGAGAGAGGCAGAGACACAGGCAGAGGGAGAAGCAGGCTCCCTATGGGTGGGTGGGGGGGGAGCTGGATGTGGGACTGGATCCCAGGATCCCGGGATCAGGCTCTGAGCTGAAGGCAGACGCCCAACCACTGAGGCACCCAGGGGCCCCAAGTTGGAGTTTTAACCACTAAAAAGAATCCTGTGACGAGGACACTGTGATGCATAGACAATGACTGCCTCCCTTCTACCCACGAGGAAAGTGAAACACAGAGATTGAGCCATTTTCCTGGAGACACACAACGGACAAGTGGGGCAGCAGGGAGGGAACTCAGGCTGCCCTGGACGCAGCATCGCCCCAAGCCCGAGGGCCTGGGCCCGTCCTGCCTCCGGCGCTTACGCTTACAGCCGGGCGTTCTCCGCAAGGTTCCAGCCCCCCGTGCCCCAGCTGGCTACCTGTACCTACAAAGCGGGGGAACGGTAGCCCCTCCCTCACGGGTTGTTGCAAGAATTCACTGAATTAGTAGCTATGAGGTGCTTCGGACCCTACCTGGTCCACTGGGCCCCCACAGAAACGTACTGAAAGGAAGGCCCCGGGATCGAGCCCCGCGTGTCCCCGCGGAGGAGGCGCCGGGACGCAGGCGGGGCAGGTCGGCGCGCGCCCGGGACCGCGGGGCTGCTCTCCCCGGCTGCCCCCCGCGGCCCCGCGCTCGGGGCTTCCTGCGGCCCAGGCCCGGCCGCCGCGGAGGAGGGGCGGCATTTCCTGGCGGGGCGGCGGCCACGTCACCCGCTCCGGACGCCGGGCCGCGCTGCCCCCGGCACCAGATGCTATTTCGGGCGGCGCCCCGCTCCGTGCGCAGTTTCCGTTTTTCCACCGACCGTCGGAAACAGGGCAGGGGGGAGGGCGGAGACGTCACGAGCCCCGCTCCAGGCTGGGGGTGGGGACAGGTCCCGGACGGCGGCCAGGCCGTCACAGTCCGGAGCCTTGCGCCCCGGGGGATGCTGAGCGCCCCCTCCCCAACCTGCGCCGCGCCCGGGCCGCCCTGTGCCTCGGGCCCCACGGGCGTCCCTTCAGCCTGCTGGGGGCACCCTGCGCCCTAAGAGCACCCCACAGCCTGCAGGTGCCTCAGGCACCTCGACTCAGGGAATTCAAAACCAAATGCAGATCCCTCCCCAGGCCCCTTGGCCCCCAGGACCCCGTCTCCAGGAACGACGGCACCATCCATCCCGGCAGAGGAGAGACCCCAACCCGGAGGGTCCCTGGATTTCTCATTCTCCTGCATCCCCCGAACCATATTCTTCCAAACCCAGTTTTGTAGCCCAAATACGTGAGGGTTTCATCTGCCTGAGTCCACCCTCGGACTGGACCGGTGTGTGGTGTCAGAACCAGTCTCCTTCCCACCCCAGAGCACTCCTCCTCCACCTTGCAGCCAAAGAGCTTCCCAGAAATGCAAATCTGACCCTATATGGGACCTATGCCCACCCTTAAACCAAATAAACAAACGATTTCCCCTCCCCCAAATCCTTGCAATTGACCACAGGCTTGCTCCAACCATGCTGGACTCCCTTCTGTCCCTTGCATGACATCTAAGCCCTTCTGCTTCAGCCCTCGTCCCACACTGAAGGCTCTCATCGCTCACTCTTCTCCCTGCCCTCAGACCCCACTCTTCGATCTCAGCCCAGGCACCATTCCCTTGCTCCCTGGTGAGAATGGCCGGCACCTATTGGCAGGAGGAGCCCAGCACGGTGAGCTGACTTGCCCCAGCGTGGCGGCACCAGGCCTGGAACTCAGAATTACAGGACTCCCTGACTCCCCAGCCTTCGGTGAACTGATGCTGCCAGGCGAAGGCCATGGGGACCAGAGGAGGGAGAGAGGAAAGCCAACCCCATTGCAGGGAGGCTTCAGGGAGGAAGTGGCCAAAAGGTTAAGGCTTGAGAAATGATGTGAGAAGAGGAGGCCAGTAAGGCAGAGAAGGAGCTGCGGCAGCTGGGGCACAAGGGAGGGTTCCATCTGATAATAGAGAGTGAGGCAGGGCTGGAGCCATGGGGCTGAACAGACCCCAGAAGCCCCTCCTCGGGGTCCCTGCCCAAGGCGGGTGTGGCTGGGCCAAGGGACACCTTGTGGCAAGTCCAAGAATTAAACATTTTTTTTTTTTTTTTGCAGAACATGGATGGCCCTTCTCCCACGAAATTCTGTAGATTATCCGTATCCACAGGGCACCCTGGCTTCTACAAGAGAGCAGAAGGGAACAGAAGGAACAGCCCGCACTGAATTAGCTGTATCTTCACACACAGTCATCCCGATGGCAAGGAGGGGCCAGTACCCAGACTGTGACCCACTCTGGGCTCAGTCCTTGACTGGGGCAAATAGGGGCTTTTCCTTAGTTCTCGGGGCTCCAAACCAGAGCTGCTGGAAGGACCAAGCACCTGCTATGGTGGGTAGACTTGTGGACTGGGGACTGGATACTTGAGTTTGGGTCTCAGCCTTTCCTGGGGTCCCTGTGAGCTTTGGCCAAGTCACATCTCTCTGTGCCTTAATTTCCTTCTCTATAACAATAACCAGAATTCCCATGTGCGTGCATATGATGTCGTCCTTCTGGGCTGACTGAGGTTCCAGAGATTATTGTTCTCACTACAGCCTTAAAAAAAATTATTTATTTTAGAGAGAGAGAGCACGAGCGAGAGGGGCAGAGGGAGAGGGACTCTCAAACAGACTCCACTGTGAGCGCAGAGCCTGACATGGGGGCTCGGATCTCACAACCCTGACATCACAACGTGAGCTGACATCAAGAGTCCCTCACTCACCAGACTATGCCTCGCTGGCCCCTCACCACGGGCGTTCAAAGATCATTTTATTTAATCCTCACAACAAATATGTGAGGTAGGTATTATCTCCCCATTTTACAGACAAGGAAATGGAGATTCAGGGCCAGGTGACTTGCAAGATTTGAGCCTGTGCTGTTTCCACTCCACAGTAAGAGAATGAAAGCAGGTCCCCTCCATAGGCTGAGCCCCAGTCGCTCACATTCCTCACTGAACCCAGATTTCTACCCCATAGTAAGATCGTGGTCCCTGCAATGAGTTGAGGCCAGATCTGTCCTCCCCTGGGCTCTAGTGGCCCTTCTTCTTCAACTGGGCTCCAGAGAGGATTCTGATGCCAAATTTGGTTGCTTTATTTATTTATTTATTTATTTATTTATTTATTTATTTATTTTTTATATTTTTAAAAATTTTATTTATTTATGAGAGACACACACACAAAGAGGCAGAGGCAGAGGCAGAGGGAGAAGCAGGCTCCCTGCAGGGAGCCTGATGGGGACTCAATTCCGGACCCCGGGGGATCATGCCCAGAGCTGAAGGCAGATGCACAACTACTGAGCCACCCAGGCGTCCCCTAAAATTTGCTTCTGACCCAGGCTCCCCGCTCACTCGATCCGTCACATAGGCAAAGTTTCTCCACGTCTCTGTGCCACAGTTTCCTCATCGCTCCGTGGGGGGTAGGAGTAGCACCAGCCTCCTAGGATTGGTTAGGAGAACGAAAGGAATTGGTATTTGCACAGTGCTTCCAATGGTGTTTCTGTAGCAGGATTAAAATGTTTCGGACACAATGGGGGTTGGGACGTTCCCCGGCTCCGGGCTCGGCCTGGAACTCCGCAGAAGGGACACTTAAACCGCTCCACTGACACCAGTTGTCCCTCCACGGGGCCCGGAGGCGAGCTCCGTCCGTGACCCTGGAGGCCAGCGCGCCCCGTTTCAGAGCGGAGGAGAGCCGGGCTGAAGGGCGGGGGTGCAGGGGCGCGGCCGGGGAGCTCTGCGGCGAGGCGCTGCCCGTCGGAGCGCGGGCGGCTAGGACGCGGGAGAAAGAAGGAATGCCGGGAGGGGCAGGGACGGAGTTCTGGGATGAGCGTCGCCGCAGGAAGGTGTCTGGGAGGCCGCGGGACTGAGGTCGCGGGGTGCCCGGGTTCCCGGGGCGCTCGGGGTCCCACGGGGCCGGGCTCGCCGCGCCCCGGCCCGCGCGCCCCCTCTCTCCGCGGCGCGCCCCGGAGCCGCTCCCGGCGCCGCGCAGCCAGCCCCCCGCTCCCTCCGGTGAAATTGCCAAATTAAAATGAATCATTTGGCCCATAATGGCCGAGGCGCTTATCGGGGGCGAGCGGCCCCGCGGCTGCGCCTTATCTCGGCGGCGCACGCGGCCCCGGCGCGCCTCGGCCCATGCTAACGAGGCCGGGAGCGGGAGCGGGATTAGCGCGCGGCGCCCGCGGACCCGGGGCGGGGGCGGGGGCGGGCGGGGGCTCGGCTCCCAGGACCCGGCCGCAGCGAGGCCACGCGCGGCCCCCGTGGCGGCGAAACGTGAGCATTCCGGCCCTTTGCGGGGGGAAGGCGGCCCGCGGGCTCCGCAGCCTCCGCAGCCTCCGCAGCCTCCGCAGCCTCCGCAGCCGTGGCGCCCGCCCCCCTCCGGGGAGGCCTTCCCCCCTTCGCCCTCCGGCCCTTCGATGGGGGGCACTTTGCGCGGACGCCCTCCGCTCGCCGCCGCCCCTCCCGCCTCGGAGACTCTCTTCCTTCCTTCCCCTTTTTCCTTACGCAATATACAGAAATGCGCGAGGCGGTGGTTGGTGTTCATTTCTTCCCGGTGGTTGTGTGCATGCGGTGGGATTGTGAGTGCGTGTGCGAGCCGGCGGCCCCGACCCCTCCCGAGGCGGCCCTCCAGGCCGGTGGTGTGCCCGCGTGGGACGGTGTCCGCGCCCTCTGCGCCGCGGGCCTGGGCTCTTGGGGCCCCTCCGTGCGCATCGCCGCGCACGCCTGTGCCTGTTGGCCTCCTCGACGGGGGTCTGGCTCCGCGCGTGGGGCTGTGCGGCCTTTGCGCCTGCGTTTGGGTGGCCTGGCTGTCGTGCCGGGCGCGCGGGATGCCGACCGCGGTGGACGCGAGTCCGGGGGCGGCCGCCGCCGCCGTGTCGCGCGGGGCATCGTGCGGGCCCGGCCGTGAGCGCCCCGCGCCCCGCGCCCCGCTCCCCGCGCCCCGCTCCCCGCTCCCCGCGCGCGGGGCTGCGCCGCGGGTGGTCCTGCCCGCGCGGGGCCGAGCGCCCGCGGCCTGCGTCCTCTGGAAGCGCATTTGCACATCGCCGGGGGGTGGAGGGGGGGCGAGCGGGAGCTGGGGCCGCGAGGTGAGGAGGCGGCGAGGGGGCGGGGAGAGGGATTTCACATTTTATTCCAAATTATGATGTATTCGGAAGCCGGTGCCGGCTCGGCTGGGCAGTCGGAGCCCGCCCGGCGGCCGCCCTGTCCGCAGGCCGCTCGGGGCCCCGGCGCCTGAGGCTCGGCCGGCGGGAGGCGGGCTCTTCCCGGCTGGGAGCGGAGCAGCGCTCGCCGGGCCGCGCCTCGGCCCTCGGCCGCTCCCGGGCTTCGTCCGTCTCTGGTCAGTTTCGCGGGTACCTGCGCGGGGTCTGCGGGGAGAGGCCGGGGGAGGAAATCGCGCCTCGGGTGGGGGCCCTGCGGCGGTGTCCAGAGAACGCTCTTCCGTCCCCTCCCCGGGAGAGCGACATTGCGGGGGGACGGGCGTCCGTCCATCGGCGGCCGGGGCCGGGCTTTGTGCAGCGATGGGGTCGGTGCTGCCCTCGCTGCGGGGGAAAAGGGGATTTTGTTTTGCCAGTTATTGTGGCTACTGATGTCACCCTCGCCATCATCACCAGCAGCACCACCATCATTCTATTTAATTAAAGTTATCGTTGAGAAGCGGAGCGGCTTGTCCCTTTGAGCTTCGTTGAAACGATAACAAAGCAGCGCGGTCCCCCCCACCCACCCCGGCTCTGTGTTTTTGTTTTTTGTTTTTTTTGTTTTTTTTTTTTTTTAAGTTGCTGGGTTTGGGGTAGGGAGAGAAAATGGAGAGAGGGACGGGCACGGAGACCGTGTCATAATGCAAAAATGAACCGGGACCTGAGACGCGGGAACGGGTGGATTCGCCCTTCTTCCTACCCCTCCCCCCACCTGGATTAGAAGAGGAGAAAGAAAATCTCCCGCATTGGACTGAAACCGCAGGGAAGAATTATTCCTATATTTCCACCAAAGCCGGGGCTTCTAAAGGGAGTCCTTTGGAATTAACCTAGGATTTCGATGTGGAATCCTAAACTGGACAATTTAGGCAAAACGAATTAAACAAAACCCCTTTTTTTGGGGGGGGGGGAAGCAACCTAAATCTCACTACGCTACACACTGGGAAGCAGTATTGGATTTTTACCCTCCCTCCCTTTGCCTTGTTTATTGCTGCAAGGAATTATTAGAATTCTCCCCTAATGAACACTGAAAAATTGAAAATCATTGTGTGGGGATGGTGGAAAGGAAGGCAGGGGCTTGCTTGCTTTCTTTTATTAGTAGGAAGCAAAGAGGGGACCTACATAGATCACGTATCTCCCCCCACCCCATTCTTTTCGATCCCTGCTGTTGACTCCATTCCTGTGGGAAAGTACCCTTTGGAATTGGGTTCTGGTTTCGCTTTGGGCAAAAGGTGGGCAAGGAGAGAACGGGGCCTCGGAGGTTCTTCCCACAGATCAGGGTCTGGAAACCACATTCCCCTTTTCCAACACACATTTCCCCACCCGCTCACGCTAGGCCTTGTGGCCATGGCTGTCCCCCAACCCGGGTTCCCAAGCCAACCGCATAGACACGTCAGTGCTTAGAAAACAAACCCAGCCGGCAACGCTGAACCAGACATCCCGTCAGAGGGCCCGAAATTGTTCGGGCAGCCTGTGCTGAGCTCGTTGTTGTTGTTGTTGGAGTAAATAGTTATTTCTGATTGGTCAGGTGTAGGGTTCTTTTTTAAGGGGGTTTGGGGGGAGGCCTCTAACACCTGCAGGGTGGGGGCAGAAAGCCCTCCGCAGTTCCCTGGGCTGGTTGGCGAGGACAGGAGGTAATTCCCAGCCATTGACCCCCATTTCTCTCTCTCCCTCCCTCTCGCCCTCCCTCTTTCTCTCCACCCCCATCTTTCCTGGAAACTGGCTTTGGGCGCGGCAGACTGCCCAGGACCACACCGTGGCCTAGCTGCTGGTCTGTCAGCGAGAGAGGGGGAAAGCAGAGACCCCCGTCCACAACTTGGACCTGGTCTCCCGCCCCTCTCCGGCGGAGTGGAGATCCTATTCAGAGGGGCCGGTCTCTCTAAATATGCCCCAGGTGAGTTTTGGGGGAATAGTATTGGTGGAAACAGTGTCCTGGAGGACCTTGGGTTCCGGCCTGGGGTGGAGGAGGTGTAGGACAGAGGATTGGGTGAGGGGAGGACAAACCCAGAGCTGGGAATCTGGGATCCGTGCCCCTGTGGCTTCTAGCAGGGCCCTTTACCTTTTCGATCTCGGGTTAAAACACGTAGGTAGCTGGACCTAGTCCCCCAGGCCGCTCCCATCAGTCCTGGTTCCATGGGTGTTTCACAAGCCTCCTAACTTTGGGGCGGCTATATCCGGGTGGTGCAGGCTGTGTGTGCCCGGGCCGCCGGCAGGAAGAAGGCCCGGCCATCCTGGCTAGCACAGTCCCAACTCCGGTGGGCCCTGGCCGGGGCCTCCGGCCTAGGGTGGGGCTGTGCTGCAACAGCCTCCACTCCCGTAGTGGCAGGGAGGGTGGCTCTCTTCATGGGTGATTTTGGTTCTCGTGCATGCTTGGGGCTCCCCCAGGGGGTCGTTCGGGTGTGGGTGCATTATGAAGGATAGGGAGCTAGCTAGCTCTTACCCTAGGTACCCGCGGAGGCTGTTTTCCTATGACAGATTTTCCCTGCCGGGAATGGGGAGCTGCCCCGGACCCTGTGCCTGCCCCCTAGGAGCTCCTGGGATCCTTGTCTTGCTCAGACACAAACGGAAATGTTGCGGCCATCTGGCAACAGGGGATGAGGATCCGGTGTTGGGGGCTGCGAGCTGGTTCTGGGCCGCACAAAGAGGAGTTGTAATGGTCAAATAGTCTAGTGTAATTCTGTTCAAGAGCTTCTTCCCCCTCTTTCATCTTCCCCCAAATAAAAACAAATGAACAAACAAAAATCACTCGGGCTTTCTTTCCAGTAATCTTAGCCCAAGCCAGGTGATGGGGTTTAGTCCCCTACAACCAAAGGTGCTTACGAGTCCTCTGTTGGCTTTTTCTGGAGCACGGCCCCCTCGCCTGGGTGATCCTGGTTGCTGAACAGCCCGCCGGGTTTTCCTAAGGTCCGGGGATGGGCGGGGAGAGGTTGGCCACAGACCCTGGGGACCAATCAAAGGTTTCTCACAGGGAGCCTCAGAGATATAGATATTTATAGGCGGCTGGGGAGGGCATTTGGGGCCAGGGTCAACTCATCTGGAATATGTGCTCCTCTTGCCCCTCGGGGATCTACGCCTCCATGAAGCCTCGGAATTAATCAGAGGGTATAAATGTGTCATAAGGAGAGCTTGAACTCAGTCTGGTGATCGCAGTGTGCACCGTTTGTTTGTTCTTGGTTAGAAGCTGGGGCTGCAGCACGTGTCACTGGGCACACAACCGTGTGTGGGGACAGTAAGGTAGGGAACCAGCACATTGGGGCTTGTATATTTTGCCACAGGATGGTGTGTTACTGGTGCAGCTCGCTGCTGCAGGGGAGCCGGGGAGGATTGGCCTGGTATACCTCGGCTGCGTTTCTAGTGGCCGGTGGCTTGGCAGTCCCATTCCGTGGATACGGATCTATTGTTTCCGCCATAATCGTAAACTCCCTTCCAGTGAAGCCTTGTAGACCCACTGTCTTGGCGGCTCACGTACACCAGGTCTTGGGGAATTCGGTCGTTTCCTGGTGAGCCCACGTTGCTGGCAGACCCAGGGCAATCCAAATGGCCATTCTCCATCACCTTGTGTGTCTGGTGGCAATTTTGCTGAGCCCCCAAAGAGGCTTCAGAGGGTCAGATCTCTCTCCTGGGGTGGGAGGACATTTCCCAGGCCAGCCCAGGTCCAGGGCCGTGCAGTGGCGGAATGGCTGCCCGTGAGCAATTAGATGGACTCTGCTTGGGGCTGAATTGGATTTTTGTGTATTTTCTGCTACGAAATATCCCAATCATCTAATTCTGAGAGGAGAAGCCTTATTTTGAACATCTGGTGAAGCCTGTCGAGTTGATAGGCTTCGTGTGTGTGTGTGTGTGTGTGTGTGTGTGTGTGCTTTATTAAAATAACTCACAAGCACCCTCAAACTCCAGGCTCCAGACCAGTCTCATGGTTTTTTGGTTCTTTTGGGGCCTCTGGCTCCACTGACATCTTAGCAGGATGATGGAAGCCCCCCCCGCAACCTCACCCCCAGTGAGTGTTAGTGGGGATTAGAGCCTCTACGGGTCACCCTGGTGTATGATTGTGGAGAGAAGGAGTATCCCCAGCCCCAGGGATATCCATGGGAGAGTGTATACAGGAGAATAGTGCAGACAGAGTGAGATCACAGTTCTGGTCCCACTCTGTGGCTCTGTGGCAGATAGGTTCATGTGACCTTGGGCAAGGCAGTCCCCTCGCTGGCTCAGTCTTCTTGCCAATAATAATGTTTACTTGAGCATTTGCACCGTGCTTTTAGGTGCATCAATGAAGTATTGCTTGCTCCCATTTCTCAGAAGATCATGCAGGCAGGAGAGGGGGATGGAAGAGTTCAAGGGCCTTCATGATACCTCTTCCTGCTGGTGGGTGGGAGCCTCGACCCCGGTGGCCTCAGGAGGCCTCCAAATGCCTGGGCTCCATACCCACTCAGCCAAGCCTCCCTTCCAGACGCCATCTCACTTCTGAGTCCAGCTGAGCATAAGGGGGTGCTATGTGCGGTTGGGGAGGACTTAGTGCTAGGATCATCCTCCCTTCCTGGTGTCTCATCTCTGGTCTAGGTGGGTGTAAATGGCCCCTGGGGTTCCCAGCAGCTGCACAGAATACACGTGGATTTGCTCAGTGCGGACAGGCAGCCCCTGCAGGGGTGTGGGAAGGGAGAGCGGCAGTCCCCGCCCTCTGGGGCGCAGGGGACCCCAGGCCTCCTAGCCTCCCTTCCCCGGGTTCCCTACTTGTTGAGAAGCCAGAGAGGTTGGAAAACACCCCACCTCCGCGCCACAGTTTCCCCGCCAAAACCTAAAGGGGGGCGGGAAGAACAGGGTCAGGGGGTTTGTTCCCTCCTCTTCCCCTGCAGCGGGAGCAGGGGGACGGGATGATCTTTCTTTCTCGCCTCTTTCTACATTTCCTTCCTCCTTTTCCCCCTTCTGTTTTCTCTCGCTGGCTCTATTCCTCTTCTTCCAATGTCTCTGCCGTCGTTCTCCGTGCCCCCAGGCCCTGGGTCTCGCAGGCACCCCTGCGCTGTCCCAGCCGGGCCGCCTGTCCACGTGGCGCCAAGCGCGCCTCTTCCACGTCTCGGGGCGCGAATCCCGCTGGGCCCCCGGCGCACCGCTCTGGGCGGGCGGCTGTCGGAGCGGGCGTCCGCTTGTCTGTCTGTCTGCCCGCAGGATGACGGAGCGGCCGCCGGGCGAGGCGGCCCGCAGTGACCCCCCGCCGGAGGGACGGGACGCGGCCGAGGCCCGCATGGCCCCCCCGCACCTGGTCCTGCTCAACGGCGTCGCCAAGGAGACGAGCCGCGCGGCCCCCGCGGAGCCCCCGGTCATCGAGCTGGGCGCGCGCGGAGGCCCGGGGGGCGGCCCTGCCGGCGGGGGCGGCGCCGCGCGGGACGGGAAGGGCCGCGAGGCGGCGGCGGCCGAAGCGCGCCATCGGGTGCCCACCACCGAGCTGTGCCGGCCCCCGGGGCCCGCGCCCGCCTCGGCCCCCGCGGAGCTGCCCGGCGACGGCCGCATGGTGCAGCTGAGCCCGCCCGCGCTCGCGGCCCCCGCCGCCCCCGGCCGCGCGCTGCTCTACAGCCTCGGCCAGCCGCTGGCCTCGCTCGGCAGGTCAGGCCCGGGGGACGACGGGGGGGCGGGGGGCGCAGGAGGAGGAGGCGTTGCGAGCCCCGGGGCGGGTGTGCGTGTGCGCGGGGGCTCCGTGGGGCGGGCGCGCGAGCCAGTGTGCGAACCCGGAGGGTCCGCCCTGGGGAGCGCGGGCCGGGCTGCGTGTTGGGGCGTGTGTGTGCTGGGGTGGGGTGTGGACCCAAGGGAGTCGCCTGAGTGGGAGTCCCAGGTGAGAATGTGTCTGAATGCGCTCGCTGCTCTGAAATCCTTCTGGAAGCCGCAGCCCTCAGCGGACAGGTGAGAGGAAGGGATCTGAGGGTGGTTGCAGACGGCGCCCTCCCCGCCCTCCCCGAACTGCTGGCCCGGGTGGGGCGGTGGGGCGGGGATCCCTCCTCCCCTCTGGGGCCCCTCTGCCCCTGGCCCGGGCTGTGGTCTCCGGGCCGGGGCCTGCGCTCCCCTCCCAGTTTAGGTGTCCATTTCCCTGCTGGGGCCACTGAGATGGTGGGGAGATAGGGGTAGATTTAGGGTGGAGACCGGAAGGTGAGGCAAGGGTTGACAATGGGGGCAGCTAGTGGGAGACCCCGAGGAGGAAGAAGCTATGGAGAGCCCAGGGAGGGCAGTGAGGGGCATGTGAGCAGTGGTGAGGCCAGGTTTACTCTCTGTTGTCTGTCCACGGGCCCCATGGGGCGGGATGCAGGTGTGGTGATCTCTGGGGTGGGGGGCAGTGTGTCCTGTGAAGTGCTAGGGCTGCAGGTCGTTAGGTGTGAAGGCCACAGCTGCCTGTGTGAGTACCTGTGCAGGAGGGGAGGTGCCTGTGGATTGTGTGCTTGTGTCTGGGAAGGGGAGTACGTCTGCCTGAGGAGCATGTGTGTTCGTTTTTGGGTTTGCTCTGTGTGTTCACTTCTGATTGTGAAGGGTGGGGAGCGGTGTGTGGGCATGGGGCCCCTTCTCCCCTCGCTTGCCTCCCCAAGGGGAGAGAGTGGGAGCACTCTGTGACTGTGTGTGGCTGTCTGTGTGGGATGCTCCTTCTATCCCGGACTCAGGTGTGAAGGGAGCAGGGTGGCCCTTGTGTTTCCCCGGGGTGGGGCGGGCGCCCAGAGCACGCGGGATCGCTGAGGAGCCCGCCGCCCTCCACCTGCGTGTGAGCTTGTGCTCTGCTTACTCCCTTCCACAGTGGGTTCTTTGGGGAGCCAGATGCCTTCCCTATGTTCGCCACCAGCAACCGAGTGAAGAGGAGGCCCTCCCCTTATGAGATGGAGATTACAGACGGTGAGTCTCCCCGCCTCTTCCTTTGTGCTCACCCCTCCTGCTGGTCCGAGAGCCCCAGCAGGGGCCGGATCTTCAGGGACTACTCCCTAGGCGGCTCACATAGTTGGGGGTGGGGCTACCTGGGAATCCGAGTCTGCTGGAGTCCTTGCCCTGCAACTGCCCTGGGACCAGGCCAAGTCATGGGTGGGGCTGGGGGCCATCCTCACCATCCTGGGAAGAGGGAACATGGCAGTGAGGACACAGGGTGGCATTTAGCGCAAACCTCTGGGGTCAGCTGGCGTCCGTCCGCGCTCTAGTCCCCATTCGTACACTGTGCAAGAATCCCAGGGGAGGGCAGCACACATGGTGCTCCCTGCCTCTGAGCACCGAGCCTCAGAGATTTCTTGTACCTCCTCCCAAGGCCTTTTTTGGAGTCTGCTCCCTGCCTGGAATTGCACCGTCAAGGTCCGTGTCCCAGGTCCCTTTTTTGTGGGACCCTCTTGGCCCCTGTTCCATACCCAGGGCTGAGACCTGGCATTTCCTTCCTGACATCATAGATCCTACCCTGCCGTCCTCCCCTGCGTCCCCCAGAAGGCCCTCGCCAATACTCCTGTGAACTACCTGAGTAGTCTTGGGCGCTAAACTTGGGGAAGGAGTTGGATGGATGGGAAATTAGGAGTATCCTGTCCCTCTTCCCAGGGTTGACCTGATGTAGGAGATGGGACCCAACACCAGGGGGCAGGAGAGCAGGCTCTTCAGAGCCGGGGACCAGGAGCCCAACCCTGGAGCTGCCAGTGTGGGGCCTGGGGCTCCTGTAGGAAGGCCACCTGAGGCCTTGAGGCCAGACTGGGATTTAATCAAGGGGTCAGTAGGAGGGACGTGTACTGAGCTGGAGCTTCTGGAGAGGAGTCCTCTGTAGTGTTCTGGAGGGGAGGGGGCTTGGAGTCTGGACAAGGAACAGACCTCATAAGCCCTGAGCAGCCTGGGGCATGAGCTGTCGGTCCAAGAGGGAAGGGTGATGAGGTGTCAGTACTGCTGGAACTTTGGGGCTGATCCTGCTCCGAAGTTCTCCAGGGCAGAGGCCTTTTGCACAGAGGGCAGAAGCAATGAGAATCAGGCACAAAGGAGAGGAAGCAGGAGAAGGGGCCAGGGGGGTGAGGGTTTGGGGGGGAGTGCAGAAGTATAGGGAAGCCATTACTCATAAATGTCTGGATGCTGAGTAGGTGCAGAGAGGCAGGGCCGCAGAGGGATGGACAGGCTAGGGAAGAGGAAGGTGCAGAGAGGCGGATGGTTCTCTGGGAAGGTGCCAGAGAGGAACAGACAAAAACAGAGGTGAAGAGGAGGGTATGTGTTGTGTGGTATGCAGAGTACGTATGTCCATGGAGGTTTGAAACCAGAGATTTCACCAAAGAGTCCGAAGAAATGGAACTTGGTGTGGATTCCTGCTGCTGAACTTTTCTGGTTCTTATTTTCCTCATTTGTAAAGGGGGGAACCTCACAGGTTGCTGAGAGTCCAATGGGATAAAGTGTTTTTAGGGCTTGGCTGGGGATAGGTTCTGCTAACTGTAACTGGGACAGCAGTTGTAAGGCCCCCTCCCCACCCAGGAGCTCCCTCAGCGTCCTCCTGGGCAGGGACAGTCCTCCTTATGTCACAGCTGAGGGACACCCCTCTGTCTGGCGTGGAGACCAGAGAACATGGAGTTATTTCCTCTGCAGCAGCCCAGGATAGGACCGCCAGCAGGTGTGCTGTGTTTTTCCCAGCCTGGGTCTGGTCTTTGGCAAAGAGTCAGCTGGGCTGGGCCCTATGGGGGCTTGGAGAGCCAGCTTTCAGAGGCACGGGGGGCCAGGGGTGAGTGATCCTCTCAGGGATCTCAGGTGTGTGTGTATATGTGTGTGCATGCATGTATACGTGTACAGGTGCAAGTAAGAGAGAGAAAGAGGATCAAGCAAGAAGCTCTGGCACAGATGAGCCATCCTGGCCTCAGTCTCCTTAGCGGGGGGTCCGAGGTGCAGCCTTGAGCCCTCCTCACCTCTTCTCCCCTGTCCTAGTTTCTCCTTTCTGAGGTCTGGTTCTCGGGGTTGGGGTTATCGAAGAGGGAAAACAAATATCCCAGGACTGGGAGTTCCTTCAAGACACAGAGCTTCCTGGTGGCTTTCGGGAGCCCAGCCCCCACTGAGGTGTGGGGAGGGGAGCAGCCACCTCAGCCCAGGAACTTGGGAGCACTAGCAGGGCCCTCTTCTGTTTTCTCTGGCTTTGGGAATCCCCGGTCAGGCTTGGACATTGTGCGGGGCTTTGAACACCATAGTGCTCAGTTTGTGCATGCTGGTGTCTGCCGCTGCCCCACCCCACAAGTCTTAGCATATGAATATAGTCTAAATATTGGCCAAGTCCGGAGATTGCACGTAGACATGGAGAGCCCGAGGCAGCCCTCAGACACCTGCTTAGAGCCTCCGGCTGTGCCTCTGCATGGCCCCTGTCTCCGCTTCTCTCCTGGGGAGAGAGCCACAGGGTAGGTCCTTTTCTCTCTTGCCGCTGCTCTGTATTCCGTTCCCTCCACCTGCCAGCATGATCAGCCTCTTCTGTGTTTTCCATCACCCTTAGAAAACAGTCCCCACCCTTACTGCAGAGACCTGTGGGGTCTGGAGCCAGCCTACTCTGATCACACCCATGCTAATTAGTATGTTGGCTTCAGCCATTTTCCAGCTCAGGGCCTTTGCACATACTGTTCCCTCTTCCCTTCCTGGCTGGCTGTTCACCAGCCTTAAGGTCTTACCTTATAGCTTTCACCTTCTCCAGTGTGCCATCCCCGGCCACCTGAGCTAAATGTGGTGGCTTCTCCCCCATCTGTTATTACATTCAGCCTCCTGTTCATTTTTATTTGTTTGCTACTTGTTCACCCGTCATCACCATTAAAATGTATGCTCCGTGAGGGCAGGGGCCCTGTCTTTAGTGCCTGGCACAGTGCCTGGTGATTAGTAAAAAACTGATGGATGCGTGATAATAGCTGACGTGTATTGGATGTTTAATCTCAGGCAGGTATTGGCTTAAGGACTTTACCTGGGTTAGTCATTAGATCCATGTGACAGTCTTGTATTTTAGTTACTAGTATTATCTCCAATTTACATGACGAAGCTGAAGCACAGAGAGTTTAAGTAACGTGCCGGAAGTCACTACCTAGTGAGTTATACTCAGGAATTCAATCCAGAAAGTCTGGCTCCAGAGTTTGTCTTTCTCACTAGTGCTGTATGGCTTTTGGCACAAGTGAATGAATGAACGAATGACCTATGGTCCCGGTCTTCAAATGTCTCGCAGCCCCACGAGGGAGACGAGCATTAGACACATACAGTCATGATCAAAAGTGATGGAGGGGCCCCTGGGTGGCTCAGTCGGTTAAGCGTCCGACTGTTGGTTTCAGCTCCGGTCGTGATCTCACGGTGGTGAGACGGAGCCCAGCGTTGGGCTCCACGCTCAGCACGGAGTCTGTAAGAAAGACACTCTCTCCTTCGCCCTCTGCGCACACTCTCTTCCCCCGTCCCGCACACACTCTGTCTCTCTCTTAAATAGATAAATCTTTTTTTTGAAAAAAGGTGATTGGAGATCCAGGGGTTGGAGGGCCTGGTAGTTGGTGAGGTTGGTCCGGTAGGGTCGAGGGGAATCCTCAGAGGAACGGGGGTTCAAAGGCTGAGTAGGAGTTGTCTAAGTAAAAGGCAAGAAGGCCTTCTAGGTTTCCCAAGCCTCCCTGTGGGTGGTTTCTCTTCTTCCCCATGGGAGAAGGTGCCTTGGGGGACCTCCATCTCATTTTTCTGAACTCCCGTCCTCCTACCTCCAGGTCCCCACACCAAAGTAGTGCGGCGCATTTTCACCAACAGCCGAGAAAGGTGGCGGCAGCAGAACGTGAACGGGGCCTTTGCCGAGCTCCGCAAGCTGATCCCCACGCATCCCCCGGACAAGAAGCTCAGCAAGAATGAGATCCTCCGCTTGGCCATGAAGTACATCAACTTCCTGGCCAAGCTGCTCAATGACCAGGAGGAGGAGGGTACCCAGCGGGCCAAGCCTGGCAAGGACCCCGTGGTGGGGGCTGGCGGAGGGGGCGGTGGGGGAGGGGGCGGTGCGCCGCCCGACGACCTCCTGCAGGACGTGCTGTCCCCCAACTCCAGCTGTGGCAGCTCGCTGGACGGGGCGGCCAGCCCGGACAGCTACACAGAAGAGCCGGCGCCCAAGCACACAGCGCGCAGCCTGCACCCTGCCATGCTGCCAGCCGCTGATGGAGCGGGTCCTCGGTGATGGGGCCGGAGCCACTCAGGACCAGCCAGGAGGGCACCCTCAGGCCGCTGGGACTGTGGGCTTCGGGGCAGGTCGGGTGAGGATGGGGCAGCTCTGAAGCCCAGCGGTGGACTTGATGAGCTTTCCTTGATGTCTGAACTTTGCGAAGCCCTAACTGGCCCTGGGGTGGCTTTCCTGTTTCCTGCCTCAGTGGGAAAACAGAAAAATGGAGCAAAGTGGTAGGTACTTTTTATGAAGACGGCACGGTCTTCCCCTTCCCCCCAAACCCTAAGACTTCTCAAGTAAGTAAGGAGCTCGACTGGCGGGGCTTTCAGCTTGGAGCTTGGGGGCCCTGTCTTTGCTGAGACCTGGGGTTGTCAGCTCTCACTTGGGGCATCCAGCAGCCTCTGCCTTGCCTTCAGCCCCTCCCAAGCTGGCTGGTGTGGCTAGTGTGGCCACTCTGTCCAAATACGTAGGTACCCAGTAGCCGCCCAGTTCTAGGTGAGCCCCATCTTCGCCCAGGCCCATGTTGGGTCACCTAGCTTGCCAGCTGCTGCAGAGTCACAAGCCTCGAGGTGCCTTCTACAGGGCTTGGTGGAAGAAGATGGCCAGTGGACAGCCTGCTCTCGACTAGCTGGGCCAGAGGGTCAGAAACCCAGTAGCCCTTACTACTCGCCCCGGGGATCAAAGCTCTGCTTTCTCCCCACTGAGACTTGCCTTCCCAATCCTTGTGGGGACTGAGTGTAGCCGGGAGCCTGCCCTGTCAGGCATCATCATGTGAAGGCAGAGAGAGGGAAAATGATGAGAGTGAAATTGAGCAAGAGCTGTTTGGGGCTGTGGGTTCAAATCCTGACGGTGTCTCAGACCTTCCTGCCTGTATTCTCAGCTCCCCATCACTGTTCACGCGGTGAGCAAATGCCAGTGTGCAGCTGGGTGTGTGCTGGCGCCGGGAGTGGATGTGCAGCCCCGTCTGCGTGTCCTCCTCTCCTGCTCCACGGGGTCTGTTTGGTGAGGGTCTGGTCTGATCCCAGCCTTGCGCAAACCCTGTCCTACGAAATCCTGGCATTTGGGGTTTTTGCTTGACTTCGGTTACTGGTGGGATCTTTAGATCTTGATATGACCCAGACTCCAGCCCCACTTCTAGGGTGTGGGAAAACCCGTCAGAGACCAGGCCCTGGCTGAGACCTAGACAAATGCACATTCACTTAGCAGAATCTTCGACACCCCTCAATTATACAGCTTTCAGCCATCTAGGGTGTGTATGGGAGGCTGGCTTACTGCAATAGGAGTGCCCCCCTCCAAAAGTTGTACATGAAATTTTTGTAAATCAAACCCTTATCCTTCATCTTTTAAAGAAATACTACCGCAAGTCCTTTTGTAAAGTGAAGAATTTTTTTGTAGAGTGGACCACTGCCCCTTGTTGATCTCTTGTGTCAATCCAGATGGTGGGACATGGTTTCCTTAAGGCCAAGCCTGCCTGTGACGTGTGTTCCAAGCCCATGAGACAGACTCCACACAAGTCCTGTATACCCGTACCCTCAAGTCACCGCAGCCACCTCTCACGAGGCTTCGTCTTTGAGGCTAGAGGGAAAACAGTCCCTATGCAGAGAGGGCATGAGGCCAGCTCCCTCCCCACCCTCTTAAGTTGTGGGGTCCAGTTTATGAATAGGGGAGCAACATGGTAATCTTTGGAGCACTCAGACTCCCTGTCCATTTCAGACCCCCAACATCATATCTTGATGAAATTAGGGCTGGTTTCTTTGCAATACTTGGAAGCTCCTGTGAGGAATCCCATCTGTCTAAAGATGGAGCACCTGTCCCGGGTCCTAAGGCTGCGTTTGCTTCCTGGTGGATTAATTTGACTTGGGAGTGAAAAGTGGCCACAGTATGGATGGATGGAGAGGTGCTGGGAGATGGATCACACATTCTACCGGGAACTCAAGCTTCTGGCTTCCTCTTTTCTCAGACATGCAGAATCACGTGGATAAGTTACCTTCTCAATGTCAGTTTTTCAGAAATACCCTGGCTTGGCCTGTCTCCTAGGGCAGTGGTATAGACCAAGTGGAATCATGAAAGCAGAAGCATTTTGAGATCAGAAAGAACTCTTTTGCCCTCAGGATCATTCCTGCAGTGGGGCTTCCCATCCTGAGTCCAGGGCCTGGGCAGTGGGCCAGTCTGCCTGACTGCGCAGCATTTGGGTAATTTAGGTTCCAAACCTCTTTTGCTTGAGTTTTCCTGATTGTCCTCATTTCTCCAGATTGACCTCATTTGTGTCTCCTTCCAAGGGAAGGCACAGGAATGAGAATGGAAAAAGATATGGGCAAAATGTGTAAGACATTACAGCTTCCCCAAATGGGCCCGGGTCGGGATGGGCAAAGCCTCATGTCTTTATAAGACCTACAGAAGATCCAAAATTTGAATTTTCATTTGCACCCACCTCCCCACCCCTCCCAGCACACCCTTCTTCTTCCTCCGCCTCATCACCTATGAAGAAATGGCAACATTCCGAGAATAATATCTGTGCTAGAGGAAAGGATGTAAAGGGGGAAAAAAGCGAGGAGAACAGAGATGATTGTGAGGACTGGAGGGATTCCCATCTTTTCGGGAAAATTCATATGCTTTTATCGGTGGTGGCAAACGACAAGATGGTACAACCTTTATCCTTTTCTGAGAACAGAACAAAGGGCCCAGCATCTGTAGTCAGCCGACAGCTATCTCGGCCTTTGGGGGTGGTCTGGTCGTACTTGTGATTTCGATGGTACGTGGCCCCCCGCCGAAGGCTCGCCCATGCCCGTGTACATAGCGCATCGTTCCTATGGGCGGGCCCAGCACTTTCCTTCATTGTTGTACTGTATGTGATGCGTTGCATTGGTCTCTGCATTTTTCTGCAGAAGAGGAGTAAGCGCTCCAGGTACCTCGACCTTTGTACAGCCCGGAGGCCAACACTGTGGGCGTGACTCTTTAGCGACACAACGCTTGTGGTGATGATGTGTGTGTATATATATATAAGGATATATTGGGAAGATTTCTAAATAAAAGTTTTACAGAGGGGTCTGGACTCTGTCCTTGCATCTTGCATGGCCACGCCTGGGAGTTGGGATTGTGAAAGGAAGGGCCTGGCAAGAGTCTGTCTCTCCTGAAATGGAGGGGTCTCCAGGACTCAGCTGTCCTCTCAGGATGGGATCCTGCCCCATACCTTGAGGCTCCCCCCCCCGCTCAGGGTTCCATTCTTTTCCCTCTGCCCGGCCTCACAGAAGGGGACTCTTCTGAGCATTTTGCACCCACAGTTTGGGCTCAGGGCCATCCCACAGACGGTCCCCTCTGTGTCGGGTTCAGCTCCCACGGCCGGCCGGCCGGGGTGGTTGCTTTTATCATAGGTTCAGGACAGATCAAGTTACTCCCAGCAGAGGAGGATCCCAGGTGTCCCAGTGACTCAAAGGGAGGCTGCACACTTAGGTGTGTGGCTCTTCAGGGTTGGGGGTGGTGCAGGTCTCACACAGGGCTCTGGGACAGGCTGAGGCTTTGGGGGTAGTGGTCAGTGAATGGAGGCTTAGGAATGGGAATGCCAGTACAGCCAAGGGCTCTGGGTTCTGGGGTGGCGGCAGCGGGCGGGGGGTTGTGGGGTGGTTGGTGCTCTGCATATGCACTGTTGGAACTCCAGGGACCTCAGTAGGTCAGCATTTCCAATGGAGTGCCAGTCCTTTCATCCATTCAACAACATTTTTGAGTCCCTACAATGGGCCAGGTATTATTCTAGGTACTAGAGATCCAACAGTGGAGAAAACCAACATCCCTGTTCTTGTGTTGCTTGAATTCTAGCAGGGAGACCATAAACACACGGACACACATGAGCATAGAAGATATGTTGATTATGGCATTGGTATAGTAAGGATACAGCACATTAGAGGGTGATTAGTATTAGGGAAAAAAGATGTGCCCAGAAGGGAACTCAAGGGGGGCCCATGGATAACCCTGGTTCCTCTGGGGTCAGCCTTGCTCATCTTGCCAGGCTTTGATCTTGGCTGCCTCTGTCCTAGGAAGCTTCCAGCCATAGCTAGGCTGCCCAGAGCTTGGCAGAGCTTGGGAATCCTGCTCTGGCCTATAGGGATGCTCCCGGGCTTTTGGAAGCCTCCCGAGTGTGTTTCTCCCCGGCCCAGGACAAGGAGGCCCTTGGGCAGATAGGGTGCTGAGACCTAGTCCCCCGGGAGGGTGGAGAGGGTGGAGAGGGTGGAGAGGGTGGAGAGGGTGGGGAGGGAGAGAGATTGTGCACAGGACAGTAACATTTCAGAGGCTACAGTAAGAGGGGTTTCCGGGTTGAGGAAGTGGTTAGCCAAGCCCAACGCAGCGGTCACTGATGGCTCAGACCACATCGGCATCAGGGGAGGAGAAGAATGGGAAGGGAGGGGCACCCGTTTCCAGAAGGACGCTTCCCAGGAGCAGACAAGGCAGTCCACCTGTGGAGAGGTCGGGACGACCTGACCCTGTGGCCAACAGGCAGAGGCTGTGAGGCAGCCCAGGGGGGCCAGGCCCTTGGGGGTCGTGTGGGCTAATGTCCCCATCTCCAGGTGGACAGACTGAGGCCGAAAGAGGAAAGGCGCCTTCCCAGGGCCATCCACCCCATGATAGTGACGACAGGGGCACGCGGGCAGGAGGAGGCTTCCTGCCTCCCAGGACGTGCTGTGCCCACCTCGGGGGAGGGGCTGTGTTCTTGCCCTTCTGCCCTTTTTGCCCTCTGCTCCTGTTATACCCTCCTTTCTGTCCCACTGCCTGTGTGTGTGTAACCATCCAGTTTTGCACTTTTTGTATCTATCCATCTGTCATCTGCGTCCATCTTCCTTCGATCTGGCTACTTGTCCCCAGCATCCGGAAGACTGCCCTGACGCCATGGGGCCCCCTTCCCTCAGTGCTGGCTAATGTTTGTCCACCCGTCCATTTCCCCGCTCAAACACAAGCCCCTCCAGGGCCAGACCAGGCCTGATGTCTCTTGGCCTCCAGCCCCCAAGGCAGATCTAGCACGGGACCCTCTCAATATAATGTACGTAACTCTCAAGCTCAGCGTTGAGGCCAGCAGGGAAGAGGGGGGGCATGGAGAGGGTGGAGGGGGGCATGGGGAGGGGGCATGGGGAGTGTGGCAGGGGGCTGAGTCATTCCCACCTCCCCTGACCCCCCACAGCCTAAAACCACAGTCCTGGCCTCGTTAGGGATGGACAGCTCTGCCCCTTTGGCTGCTTCTGTTGGTGGGGAGGTAGGGTGTGAGCTTTCTTGGGCTGGGCCCCTGCAGCCCCGTTATCGTACTGGCCCTGGGTGGGGTGAGGTGGCGCTGATGAGGATCAGGAGGCTGTCCGCCCACGCCGTCATGGCAGCCTTGCCTCCTGTGCTGTCTTCTCCCCCTTCTCTACTTGCACAACAACCCTGTGAGCCGGGCAAGCACCCCTGACCAGCGGCCTGAGGACGCGCATGGGTGCGGGGCACCGCGTCCTGCTGTGGACGCCCGGCCCTCAGGAGTCAGAGTAGGGACGGAGTAAGTCAGGGTCACCGAGGGCGTCCTCTCTGTTGTCTGTAGGAGGAAATGAAGCCTAGAGAGGCCATGGGGGGTTTCACCGAGGTTACGCAGAATTTGAATTCAGGTCCGAGTCCAGAGCCAGTGCTCACCGCCCTTCAAGAGGGGAAGAAGAAATAGCTAATACGTAGCTGGTGTCCTTGAGCAGACAGGCTTGCGCTGCGCTGCGGGGAAGATGACAGCTCGGCTCGTCCAGCCTTTTCCCTGGGACCAGAGTGATCAGTGCGGACGCTGGAGGGCTTGCCTGGAGCAACAGGCTCGGCTTGAGGACAGGCAGGAAGGACAGTTGATGTGGTGTCAGTTCAGGGAGGGAGAGGCCCGGATGTGGGTGGGAAAGAGCAACAAAGGCAGCCGGGGCCGCAGGAAGAGCCTGGCCTTGGGGGTCAGACTTACCTGGGCTTAAGTTCCAAGACTGTCACTGATTGTACTGCTGTGTGACTTTGGGTAAATCACTTACCCTTTCTGAGCTTCATTCGGTTTTGTAATCTCTGAAGTGAAGATGCTAACTCCCACCTTCCAGAGCTGTCACGGGATTTCAAAATAATCTAACGTAAGGTGCTTGTGTTTTATAGAAAGAGCCACTATTATTGCTGGAAATGGGGTTGGGGTAGTGCTAGCCTGGGAATGGCAGAAGGGAGAGAGGGCGGGGGCGGGGGGCAGTGGGCATAGTAATCTGCACGGCAGCAGGGACTCCTGGGGTCCTGGGGCATGCTGGCCACCGCTGGGGAGCCAGCGACAGCTGGGGGCCGGGGGCCAGGGCCGGTGCAGCTGGGTAAAGGGGAGCAGATGCAGAGCACCACCACCCAAAGGGAAGTGTTGGGAGAGAGAGGCCTCGGGGCCCTGGGAGACTCCACTCTGGCCCTGGAGACCCAGAGTAAACTGAATTGAAGAGAGCCCGAGGAGGAGGCTGTGGAAGGCTTCTGGAAGAAGGTGCCACTTCCTGTGAGTCGGTGCCTTTGCAGGGAGCAGGGAGGCACAGCCTGGCCGGAGCCCAGGCATCTTGGCATCTTGGCTCAGTGGCAGATGCGAGGTGCTCCAGGGATGCTGATCCTCCCTTCGGGGAGTGCTCCTCCCACCCAGCCTCGAGCTACCTGACGCCCCTGACATTCCCTCGGGCTCCTCCTTTCCCTCCTGCTCACTGGTCTGAACCCTGCCTCCCTCCCCAGCTCCTGGCCTTCTCTGTCCGCACAATAACAGGATGTGATCCGTTCAAGAGAGGAAGTGGGGAGGACGGTGCTGATAGCGCACTTCTGACTCCGCTACGCCTCCCTCCCCTCGGACCGCCCTCCTCCAGGCTGCCTCCGCCCAGGGCCCTGCCTGGTCGAGAGGGATGAGTGCCTGGTCCGGGGCGTCTTCGGGCTCCCCAGGCCTGAGTAAGCCTGGGGAGATACACATGCTGCACCCCCCCACATACCCCCCAGTAAGGCCGGCCCCGGCTCAGGCTCTGCTGACCTGCAGATGAGGGGCTGAGACGCTGAGACGCTGAGACACAGGGAGGCTTGCCTGACAAACGTTGGACCCCAGAGTATTTTCTGGAGCTGCTGGAGCTTGGGAGGGGGCAGGTGGGTCCCTCAGCCTCTACATCAGCAGGGCATCACCCACTCACCTGTTTCCACCCGGGCCTGATCCAAGGCCCTGGGGTCATAGAATCCATCAGATGGTCCCCATCCAGCACGGACTGTGCTCTGCCTCCCACGGAGGGTGGATAGGCCCAGATGGAGGACCTGGGGCTCTGAGAGGCAACAGGGACTTGTTTAAACAGCATGAACTAAGGCCTCCAGGGGGCCTTGGGTTGAGCATCTGCCATCAGCTCAGGTTGTGATCCCGGGGTCCTGGGATCGGGCTCCCTGCATGGAGCCTGCTTCTCCCTCGGCCTGTGTCTCTGCCTCTCCCTCCGTGTCTCTCATGAATAAATAAATAAAATCTTTTTTTAATTTTTATTTATTTATTTTTAAAGATTTTATTTATTTATTCATGAATAAAATCTTTTTTTAATTTTTATTTATTTATTTTTAAAGATTTTATTTATTTATTCATGAGAGACACGGAGGGAGAGGCAGAGACACAGGCCGAGGGAGAAGCAGGCTCCATGCAGGGAGCCCGATGTGGGACTCGATCCTGAGTCTCCAGGATCATGCCCTGGGCTGAAGGTGGTGCTAAACCGCTGAGCCATCCAGGCTGCCCAAATCTTTTTTTTTTTTTTTTTAAATAAAATAAACAGCATGAACTAGAGCTAAGCTGGAACTAGGATCTAGATTTCCTAACTCCGAGCCCAGAGCGGCCTCATGCCGTTAGGCCAGCACTGTCCAGGAGAGCTTCCTGTGACGGTGGACACGTTCGACATCTGCCCTGACCGAGGCGGAGCCGCTGAGCACATGTAGCTGGCAAGTACTTGAAATGTGCCCAGTGCAACAGAGTGACTGCATTTGTAAGTTTATTTAATTTGAATTAACTTAAATTAAGACCTGTTAAAATGCCAAAACTCTCAGGGAAAAGCAGATTTTCATAGAGAGAGAGCCCCAGACCTGAGAAGCTCGGGAAGAGGAAGTGATCACTGAAGGTTGGCCTCACCTGTGCTCAGTGTCCACAGTTTGTTTATTTTTATTCATTTGAGAGAGAGAGAGTTAGAGCCAGAGGGAGAGGGTCAGTGTCCACAGCTTATACCAAAGGGCTGGGCTTCGGACTCTGCTGTCTCGCTCACTCCTCCCGACAGCCCCGATGCAGGAGCACATCGCTCCCACCTTATAGATGCGGTTAAATGACTTGCCAGGGTCAAGTGGCTGAGACAGAGCCCAGCTGGGACTCTGACTCTGGCTGTTGGGGGAGCCAGTTCACTCACCCCACTGCAGGCGACCCCCTGAATACTGCTGGGATCCCTGCACCTGCAGACGGGCACCCCCTACAGGTCAGTACTAGGGGGTATTGACCCCCTAGTCCTGGGCCTTTAGGATGGGACTATTCTAAGGGGAAATTGGGGGGCTCCCTCATACATTGTGGGAGGGGAGGTTTGGTCATATGTTATTCTGTGAGTTCCCTGATATGGGGGAGACAGGATCTCTCCTGACTCAGTCTCACTGATGCAGATGGTGGTTTGAAGATAATGTCCGTTCCCCGCCCCCCCAGCAACCCCCACTCCCTCATCATAACTAGGCCCCTCAAAAGACCTCTGCCTGCCTTTCTGAGACCCTGTGGACCTATGGGACCAGGGTGGAAAACTCTTTCCCACCCCATGCCTGGTGACAGCTCAGCCAGCTGAGACCTGGGAGCCCAGGGTCCTCAGCCCTTCCCAGCTCACCGACAGCAGCCTGGGACCTGTAGTGCTCCTGGGTCCCAGGCTCTGCAGGATCTCAGGAGGCCGGGCCTTCTGCCCCCTGGCCGTTC
This sequence comes from Canis lupus familiaris, assembly GCF_011100685.1. NCBI lineage: Eukaryota > Metazoa > Chordata > Mammalia > Carnivora > Canidae > Canis > Canis lupus. Next base: position 13,554,096 of record NC_049236.1, read on the forward strand.
CCACACAGGCTGGCCCTGGTTCCTTCCCTCCTGCTCCGCCCCTCTTGCCAGCAGTCTCACGGGAGCTGCATGTTCAATGTGCTATCAGGCTTCCCCATCACTCTCACGCCCCTCTCCATTACCCCTGAATAGGTGGGATCCAGACAGACACAGGCACTCCCAGCCCCAAGCCCCCAGGCAATCTCGCCCTGGACCGCCTGGGACCCCAGAGCTCTGCTGCCTGCTACCTGTCTGCAGGCTCGAGACTTAAAGTCCTGGGAAGCGGCCACTCTGTTGTCTGGCAGTGGCACATTCTAGAGCAGCTGTCTGAACCAGGGACCAACAGGCTGTGACTGCCCTGGTCTATGATGCTAGGATTTGACCCCAAGTCTAATAACAGGCACAGGTCGAGGCCTCTAAGACCCCAGGAGTCTTCACGCAGGGCTTGTCTGCTTCCCCGCCTCCATTTGGCTTTCTGGCCGCCTCTGCAGGGTCTGCGGGGCAGGGCGGTGGGGCGGGCAGGACCGGGGTGGTTGCCTGGCGTGGTTATTCTGGGGGGGCAGGGTGGCCCACAGGGCCCTTCAGGGGCCTGCTTGGTTGGGGCCCAGCCAAAGCCTGGCTGGCCTGTGCGGTTGCCGGGAGCCGCTGGCAGGCTCTCTGTATGATGCTAATGAAGGCAGTGGCGGGCGGGGAGGGGGAGGCTCCGCTTTTGTCCTGCACTTGTCCTTGCTGGAGGGTCCTCAGAGAGAGACTGGGGCCTCCTCAGACCCAAGTGGCCGTGCTTAGCTTGCTGTCACTCACTTTGATGGCTTCCAGTGCTCTGGGGCTGTGGGCAGATTTGGGGAGGGAAGGGCAGGTAACAGGCGTGGTCCAGAGAGTGTCCTAAAAATTCATGCCAGTTCTGGGCTGGAGCCAAAAATGCTGTGCCGTTCCCTGCCCTCCATCCCCCCTCGAGGGCCTGTTGAGCTCCTCGAATGTCCCGCATGCATCATCTCTCCTTCCCACCTCTGAGCTCCACACGGCTGAGATGCCCCCTCCCGGCCCCCGCATGCCCAGGACAGGTGTACCCCGGTGTGTTCACCTTTACCAGGAGATCATGATCGGAGCTGAAGGCAGCCACGTAACTGAGCCACCCAGGCACCCATAACTGATTTATTTTTAATGTGAAGAGGAAGCATAATGTAATACTTGAGAGCATCAAGTAAATGGGGATTCAAATTCTGGATCTACTTACTTTCTGAGTTTAATTTCTCTGAAACTCTGTCTTCTTGACGGTAAAATGGGGATCTAGCACTCACCTCAATGGTAAGGATTATTATGCTGAGTGAAATAAATCAATCGGAGAAGGACAAACATTCTATGTTCTCATTCATGTGGGGAATATAAATAATAGTGAAAGGGAATAGAGGGGAAGGGAGAAGAAATGGGTAGGAAATATCAGAAAGGGAGACAGAACATGGAAGACTCCTAACTCTGGGAAACGAACTAGGGGTGATGGAAGGGGAGGTGGGCGGGAGGTGGGCGGGGGGTGGGGGTGACTGGGTGGCGGGCACTGAGGGGGTCACTTGATGGGATGAGCACTGGGTGTTACTCTATATGTTGGCAAATTGAACACCAATAAAAGATAAATTTATTATTTAAAAAAATGGTAAGGATTAGATAAGCTGAGTCCCTGGCACCCAGGCGTAGTAAGCATTCCTCCAGGAAGTGGTAGGGTTGATGTTATGGGTCTTCCTGGCCTGAGCTGGAGGGAAAGTCCCAGATGCTTCCTCTGTGTCCTGGCACCTGGGGGCCTCTCTAGGAGAGCCGTTGGGGACAGCCTCCCTTTAGCCAGAAAATAGGCGGACTGGGCTCTGCCGAAAAGGCCTCATGCCCCTGCCCCACCAGAGAAGATTCTTTGGCAGAGAGAGACTCTGGGTTAACTTTGGGCTATAGAGAGCACTAGTCAAAATTTGGAAAAGTGACTTAATTTTGTCTTTTAATGCAGATTTATTTTGTTTGTTTTCAAACTACAAGTTTTTTTTTCTCTTCCAACAGACTTTTTTTGTTGTTGTTATTGTTGTTTTGTTATAGAAACTCTGGAAAGAGCAGAAAGAGAAGCAAATAAAATAAAACAAAACAAAAATCACAAACTCAGACCAGGTCACCAATGAACATTTTGTTGTATTTCCTCCCTTTAAAAAAAATCTATTTTGGGGGGCGCTTGACTGGCTCAGTCAGAAGAGCATGCGACTATTGAATTTGGGATTGTGAGTTCAAGCCCATGTCAAGTGTAGAGATTACTTAAACATAAAATCTTAAAAAAAAAATCTATTTTGGGGGCACCTGGGTGGCTCAGTCTGTTAAGTGTCTGCCTTTGGCTCAGGTTAATATCCTGGGGTCTTGGGATTGAGCCCCACATCGGGGTCCCTGCTCAGCAGGGAGTCTGCTTCTCCCTCTCCCTCTGCCTACCACTCCCCCTGCTTGTGCTCTATCTCTCTCTTTCAAATAAAATCTATTTTTCCCAACCATGAAATTATGATTGCTTTTGTTTTAACTTTTGCATGCAACTCCAGACTTTTAAAGTCATTTTCATTTTGAAGGTCAAAGTCTGGCTTTCAGACGAAAGCTCCAAATGTGAAATGTTCAGATGGTTTGGGTGTGGCTTCTTCACACTGGTGAACGTGGAGCCAATGGAATGTGCCCATCATGCCTCTCACTGGCCTACAGAGGTTTCTGTTCTGAAAAAGGACTGGTTTGGGACAGCGCAGTACAGCTCAAACACTGGATGCCGTGTTTAGATCTGGGTGCTCCTAGCATTCCTCAAGTACCTACTGCTACCAGGTGTTCAGATGCATTTATTACCCTCCAACCAATCCTGTGCAGCACTGCTGGGAACCAGAGGCTCTGGGAGGGACTCTTGCTCAGCTCACTCAACTAGTGGTGGGTGAGGGTCTTGACCCTCAGCTCATTCCTCCTGGGCCCCGGAGACTTCAGCACTGAGTCCATTCATCCCTCCCTGCCCCCTCCTGTGCTCTGCTCTCTGCAAGCTCACAGCTCCGACTTGCATACCTCTAGTGATGGGGACCTCACCACCATTCAGGCTCTTCTTTGCTATCACTAGATATTCTTTTTTTTTTTAAAGATTTATTTATTTATTTATTCATGATAGACATAGAGAGAGAGAAAGAGAGAGGCAGAGACACAGGCCGAGGGAGAAGCAGGCTCCGTGCTGGGAGTCCGACGCCAGGATGGTGCCCTGGGCCAAAGGCAGGCGCCAAACTGCTGAACCACCCAGGGATCCCTAGATATTCTTTAAGAAAGACTTTCTCACCGTGAACCAAATGCAGGCTCTCTGTGACTCTTTTCTTTAAAGATTTTATTCATAAGAGACAGAGAGAGAGAGAGAGAGGCAGAGGCAGAGACAGAGGGAGAAGCAGGCTCCATGCGGGGAGCCCGACGTAGGACTTGATCCCAGGACTCCAGGATCACACCCTGGGCCAAAGGCAGGCGCTAAACCACTGAGCCAGCCAGGGATCCCCTCTGTGACCACATACTCAGCTCCATGCTTAGAGGGCACAGAGCACAATTTTTCTCTGGTCTAGGACAGCCCTGCAGATATTTGGAGATAGAGACTCCTGAGAATGCTCCTTTTCAGGCTGAAAATCTCAGTCTCTCCAAATATTTAATGGACTAATGGCAAAATTTGTATCAAAAGAAGAAAACAGTTGTAGTCAGGGTGAAATAAAATCAGTTACATGACTCCAAAGGCCCTGAAATATGGGGGCATGCCTGATGCTGGTACTTTGATTATATGTGATATGAAGGGGATATGTGTTCCTTCTTTATTTTCCTTTTGGGATGGAGATCCACTCCCTGTGCAACTGCATAGGCATTTCTTAGGGCTGGCTCCTAGCCTTACTGTTCACCCAGTCCCATCAGTCCCTCCAAGGCCTCAGCCACCACCCATAAACTAAGCCACTACTTCCAGCTCGGATGTCTCCCGCACATCAACTGCATCCTGAGAGGTCCCCTGGGTGCCGGGAACCCAGCCCGCCTGCACTAGGACCCAGCATTTGGCTCAGTGCTCTCCGCTGGTCTCATCCCTAACCCTTGGGTTCCCCTGGGGCAGGGCTGGGCACTCACAGAACACCCACTGAGAGTTTGTTACATGCCTTCTCCCTCTTCACTCTCTTCTAGCACCGAGCCAGTTGTGCTCCTTCAGCTGTCCTCCCATCCTCCCACTTCTCTCCACGGCCCTTCTAACCGTTATCCCCGCCTCCTGGATCCCTCGCCTCCCACATGCACCCCGGCTCACCCTCACCGCCTGTCTAACCACCCTTCCAGCTGTGGTTGGAGACACCTCACCGAAGTGCAAGCCTGCCCGTGCCATGTCCTTGCCCAAAACACCATAATGGCATGTGAGGGAAAGAACAAACCTCTTAACAGGTCCCACAAAGCCAACAAGACCCCTTTCCCGACCACCCTCTGCTCTCCTGCCGGCTGCTCCCCCAACAGCTCCTCCTTCTGCAGGCTTTCACATCTGCTCTCCCCCCCTGGACAGCCTGGCACTTCAGATCCTCTGTCCCTGTATCCCGGGGAGCCCCCCAGCACTCCCCGACAGCTCCCAGCCTAGACCTGACACCTCCAGCTCCTGACTCACATACTCCTCTCCAGACAAAACCAATTCGGCCCCTGCCAAGCCTTCCCCGACTCTATTGTAGCTGAGCAGACTCCAAGCTTTGAAACCGCCCTTGGCTTCTCTTTTCCCCCCATATTCCAAATCATGTTGGCTTTCCCCTTAGAACATATCTGGATTCAAATCATGCATCCCTGATTTCACGGCTGCTACCTGGAGCCAAGCCGCCTGGAGCCCTGCCCTCCTGACCGGGTCTCCTCACTCCCGCTCTTCCTGCTTCCCATGGTCTTTCCTCAACACAGAGGCCGCATCATGTCTTCTGTGCTCAGAGCCCTCTCCTTGCTTCTTGGCTCAGCCTGATTCAGAACTGAAGTCCCTAAAGTCTGGAGTCCTTACAAGGCTCCAGATGAGGTGCTCTCAGGCAGGCTTTCAAACCTCCCCTCCTGCAGCTGCTTCTTTATTAGCCATGCTGACAATTCCCTCATGCTCCTGCTTCAGGACGTTTGCACCTGCTGTTTGCTCTCTGTGCCTGAGATTCTCGGCTCTGTGACAGCGGAACATCCTCCTTCCTCACCTCAGCTCTCGGCTCAGATGTCGCCTCCGAGAGGCGTCTTCCCTGATGAGTCTCTGTGAAATAGCACACCCTTCGCTGCCAGCACCCCACCCTCCCGATCCTGGGTTCTCTTTCCCATGTGGCTGTATGACCTCTTTATCTACTTATTTGTTTCCTGGATTACATTCCTTTCCAGAATGCATGTAAGCTCCATGAGGAGTCAGTTCTTGACTTTGTTTTGTTCATTGCTGGATCCCTGGCATCTCAAAGAGTGCCTGGTCTATAGGAGGCATTCAATAAATATTTGTTGAATGAAGAATAAATGAATGGGTGACATTTAGATTTAATGCTATCTTTTCTTGGTTTCCGACAGTGGAGGGCATCCCCATTTATAAGCTCTTGGCACTCTTCTATCTCCTTTAACATACTCGGTACAACTAGGTTACAGCTGGCCCTTGAACAACACAGGGGCTAGGGACACTGAGCCCCCACCCCCGGCACAGCCAAAAATCCATATAAACCATCCCTCAAAACTTAACTACTAATAGCCTAATGTTGACCAGAAGCCTTACTGATAACATGAACAGTTGATACACTTCTTTTGTACATGTATCATATACTGTAGTCATATAATAACATAAGCTAGAGAAAAGAAAATATTAAGAAAATAATGAATCATGAATAAGATACATTTACAGTGATGTACTGCATTTTCTGAAAAAAGTCCAAGTACAAGTGGACCCATGTTGTTCAAGGGTCAAACGTAATTAGATAATTAACTAGGTAATTGTGTGATGCAAGCCCTATCGTGTTCACTATGGTATTTCCAGGCCCCTGGTAGACACTAAATATGTTGAATGAAAGCAAGCCAGGTGCTATGTGGGAAAATGACCAATGCATCGTTGCTCAACCAAGGGACCGAGCCCAGGGCTGCGCAGGGATGCCTAGGGTGTAGCCCTCCCCTCTTAACTTACGGTGTGAACTTCAATTAGGAGTGGCTGTCCCCAGTGCCCGTCACCCAGTTACCCCATGGGCACTGAGGAGGGCACTTGATGGGATGAGCACTGGGTGTTATACTATATGTTGGTAAATCAAACTTCAATAAAAAAAAAAAAAAAAAAAGGAGTGACTGTCCCTGTGTGAGTCACAGCTTCCTGAGCTGGAAAATGAGGAATAGGATCACACCATACAGGATGAGCGTGTAGGCCAGGGGAGCCTGGTTCCATTGCTGCTGCCCTAGAGCAGCAGTGCTGTAGGCAGGGGAACAGGTCTGTGCTGAACCACCGGGTGGGGCGAGGACTGGGCCTTGGGACCTCTGCCGGCAGGCAGGGCTCTCGGCACAGGGCCAGCCCTTTGGTTTCTTGGCTGAGTGAGTAGGCAACAGGAGGAGGTGATTGATCTTCCCCAACTGGGGGGTCCTGGTCATAAATCTCACCGGCCCAGTGGGGTCTCCTAGGACCCAGGAGCCACAGCCAGTACATTCCTTGGTTTGGCTGCCTCAGGGCTGGTGCTCTTTGGCCCATCCAGCTCCCAGGCATGGGGCCCTGTACAGGGGTGAGCACCCATGCAATCTGATGGTAGCCCACAGCTCTGCGCCCCAGGAAGCCCCTGTCCAGAGTGCCAGTCCTTCTCCAGATCTGACCCTGAGATCGTGTGGCATTGCTTTGAGACCCGCCCTAGGCTCCTGGTGAGTCAGGGCTTCTTAAGCTGCTTTGTGTCATGGAACCCAGGGGTGGTCTGGTGCAACCCTTAGACACCATTCTCAGAGCAGTGTTTTTTTTTTTTTTTAAAGATTTTATTTATTTATTCATGAGAGAGAGACACATACACAGAGGCAGAGACACAGGCAGAGGGAGAAGCAGGCTCCACGCAGGGAGCCCGACATGGGACTTGATCCCGGGTCTCCAGGATCACACCCTGAGCTGCAGGTGGCACTAAACTGCTGTGCCACCGGCGCTGCCCAGAGCAGTGGTTTTAAATGTGTAAAATAGAAGGAAACCAATTATATTGAAATGTAATTATAGTAATCTTAAAATTATGTGTTTGCAATTGTGTATATTTTTCTAATGTATTAAATAATAAGATCTAGTGGAAGTACAGTCCCAATGAGTGCTATCCTTCCAGAGTGATGAGCATAGGGATGTACCCAGATGTCTGCACCAATGGTATATGGTGCTATGGAAATAACACAGAGGGACTGTGGTTTGCTGTCTTCATTTTTTTTTTTAAGGTTTTATTTGTTTATTCATGAGAGGCACAGAGAGAGAGAGAGAGAGAGAGAGAGAGAGAGAGGCAGAGACACAAGCTCCATGCTGGGAGCCCAACGTGGGACTCGATCCCAGGTCTCCAGGATCATACCTTGGGCTGAAGGCAAGTGCTAAACCACTGAGCCACCTGGGCTGCCCTTCATTTTTTTTTTTTTTTAAGATTTTTTCATTTTTGAGTAATCCTTACACCCAAAATGGGACTCAAACTTACAATCTTGTGATCAAGAGTCCTACCAACTGAGCCAGCCAGGTGCCCCCCCTCCCTTTGCCTTCACTCTTTAATGAAAGAAAATGGCCAATTTTAGTTAGAGGTTAACGGAGCAAGTTCCTGAGCCCCTGAGTTCTGCCCGGGGGCCCTTGTGCAGGGAGTACTAAGTGAAGGGGAGCCGGGTAAATGCAGTCCTGAGTCTGAGAAAAGAGGCGCTTTTCACAGTCCCCACCAGCCCACATCCTCAGAACCAGATTAAAATGTAAATGTCCAGTAAATATCCACCATCATGTGTTGGCAGAGTCATGGAATCACAGGCTTCCAGAACTGGAAGGCCAGATGCCCTTTTGTAGATGCTCCCGTTGGGTGATCTGGCTCTTGGCCTGTTTGCACACCTCTAGGGTCGAGGAGCACACTCTCATTCCAGGCTGGATAGCTCCAACTTGTCTGAGCAATGGTGACAGAGGTGAACCAGACCCCAGCTCTGCCCTCACGGCTAGAAGGTAGAGAAAGACAGGGACCCGACTGGAGCTAAAATACTTGCTTTATTCACTCACCATTCCCGGAGCTGCAGCTTCTGCTAGGCCCGGGGTAGGAACTGGAGATACTGAGATTTATGTTCATAAAGTATTTTGAGGTGTGTGCTCAGGTTCTGTGCTCAGTACTAGTGTCCCGGGGGTAACATGGACACAATGCCTTCTCTCTGGGAGACAGGCCTTAAATGAGTAAACACACAGGTCAGTATGTAGGGGCACCTGTGATCATGAGCGGGGGGCCCAGAAGAGTGACTTCAGATGGGAGAGAAGGGGAGTCCAGGAAAGCTCCCTGGAGAAAAGTGACATTTAGGATATGACTTGGAGGATGGGTGAGAGCCCACCAGGCCAATAGGAGGGGAAGCGTAGTGGTCCTGATGTGGGAAAGGGCTTGGCTGCTCTTAGGAAGAAAGAAGAGCCACTGGGGCCAGAGGAGGCGGGACAGGGGCTTAGGGCAGCTGGTAGGATCTGCAAGCCCACGCTAAGTTTGCATGTTATCTAAGAGTTGCTGGGAAGCCCATAAAGGGTTTAAGCCGGAGCTGCTTGACTAAATAAAACAAGGTATCCTGGAGCTCTCAGGCTTGCACCAAAGACATTAATGAGATGAAATACTATGAAAATGAGAAAGAAGCTTTTTTTTTGTATATTTTTTTATTGGAGTTCAATTTGCCAACATATAGCATAACACCCAGTGCTCATCCCGTCAAGTGCCCCCCTCGGTGCCCGTCACCCAGTCCCCCCATCACCCCGCCCACCTCTCCTTCCACCACTCCTTGTTCGTTTCTGTGCCCTAAACACCCTTCTCTGATGTGTCTCCCTGCTTGTCCTCTCTCTGTCTGGATGTCTTCTTGGAGCTGTCTTTCTTTTTTTAAAAAAGATTTTATTTGTTTATTTGACAGAGAGAGAGAGAGAGAGAGAGAGACCAAGCAGGGGGAGCAGCAGGCAGAGGGAGAGGGAAGAGAAGCAGACTCCTTGCCAAGCGAGGAGCCCAATGTGGGGCTCGATCCCAGGACCCTGGGATCATGACCTAAGCTGAAGGCAGACACTCAACCGACTGGGCCACCCAGTCTTCCTGCTTGGTCCACCAGTTCAGCTAACTTTTCTCTTCCAGCCGCCTCCTCCAGGATGCCTGCCATAACAATTTGGCTGGCTGTGACTTCTCCGCAGCACAGCCCTGAGCATGCCTGGGCACGGGGCCCAGCGTGGCGGCCTGTTGACATGTCAGTGTCCACCTCCTCTTCCTCCAAACCACCCCTGGAAGGGGGCGGAAGTGGGGGGCCGGAGGGAGGGGAAGTTGCAGAACCTTCAGGGCCAAGCTGGCCCCCTCCTGCCTTCCCCACCTGGCTGGGGCTGGGGCTGCACTCTGCCACCTGCTGGCAACTGCTGCAATGGCAGGCCGGGTGGCGCTGGGGGAAGGCCCCTGGGGAGGTCTAGGTCCACTTGGGCTTTTCGGAAGGTGACCACACAATGGGGACCTGTCCCCGGGGGTCTTGGTGATTCAGGGTGGAGAGTGGCACCAGGAGGGAGGAGCTGAGTGTTGATGGAGCAGCGGCTCAGAGATGAGGCCACGGGGTCCAGCCCTGCAGAGCTCCTGAGGCCTGAGTCTGGATCTTGGGCCCACACGAGACCAGCAGGGAGCCTAACTCGTTACCAAGGGGACCCAGGGCCATGTCCCTGCAGCTGGGGAGGTGACACCCCTCAGCTGGATGAGGAAGCCCGGAGAGCAGAGAGCAGCCTCAAAGCCAAGTGTCCACCCACACTCCCTTTTTCCGGAACAACTTGTTTTTCTCTAAAGCTTAGGACTTTGACCTGGGAGGTGTGTTTTCCTCCTGTCGGTCACCTGATGTCCTTCCTGCTCATCCCCCTGCCCCAGCACCCACCCCAAAACATGCCGGCAGGAGTCAGTGTTCTTCCCTGGGTTCTTGAGAGGGAGGCAGGACATGGTACCTGAGGACTGATGGGAGAGGCTGGGCTACTTCTGGGGGGCATTCCCTGGGGGCGTGTCACAACAGAGACCCCCCTGCCCAGCTCTAGGTGTCTCCTTCCTGGGTATCTGGGACACCTCGCTCCTCTGAGGTTCCTTCTCCTGCTCTAAGTTGTTCTTCTTCCTTTTTAAAGACCCTTATGATTGGGACTGTGTGCTGGTCCCTGGATTCTATCCTTCCTCTTGCTCTCCTCTTGCCCTCCCCTCACCCCCCCACCCCACACATACACCACACGTACCACCCACACGTGTACCACACATCGTGCATCACACACCACACTCATGCACACACATACATATACACATCACACACACATTCACGCCATGCACACTACGCACACAGCACATACACAGCACGCACACACCACACACAGCCTGGGGAGACCACACAGTCCTGGGCCTCAGTTACCAGTGCTGTACCACACGTCTCTCTAGCTCTTTACTCCGGGCCCAGAATCCTGCCGCCTTTCCACTGTTTCCTTCTGGAGGGTCCGAAAGCGCGACACGGCTGAGCCTGTAGCTCTTCATCCCCCCACCTCTTCTGAGACCTGCTTCGGTCCCTTCTGAGGCACTGGGCATCACCCTCAGCACCTCCCTGTCCCCGCAGCCACTCCCGGCCCATCACTGCGTCCAGAAGCCACATCCTGTGCACCCCACCTCCTAACTGGGGCTCAGGTGCATCGCCACAGCCCAGTGCCGCCAAGCCGCTGGGTGTGGGGCTGCTGTGGGGGACCCCCCCTCTGCCGACCTTCCTTTCTGCAGCTCCTCCCCTCCCCTCTCTCCATTCTGAGGGCAGAGGTGTTTTCTCAAATCCGGACCTGCCACGTGGCTGCCCTGCTCAAAACTCTCCAAGGAGGCATCCCGACATTTATTAAATCCAACCCCATTCCTTGCATTCCAATTAGTGATTCCCTGGCTGTTTATTAACACAAATGGTGCCTACTGTAGCCAAACTGTGCCAGAAGATTCTGAGGACACCAGGTTGGGGCTAGGGAGGGAGAACAGGACATATGTGTATGTGTCACTCAAGTCTAAGCCAAGCTCCCCTAGATCACCGGATCATCCCCATCTTTGGATGATAGCGGGGTGCCCTGCCCTAGATCGTGCATGCCCAGGAAGTAGGGCTGAGGCAGAACACCTGACTGCTGCCACTGACAGAACCATCCTGTGACAGAAGGGGTGGCCCACAAGGTCTTGTGAACAGCAGTTTGGTGGCTTCTGGGCCAGGAGGCTGTGGAGGAGCTTCCAGCTTACGCCCTGGCTTTTGGGGACCCTCCATCTCTGAGACTTCACCCAGTATGTTGGGTCCTTCTTTCTTGGTGTCTGTGGAGTCAGACTCTCCGCATCTCTGGCTTCCTGTACTCCTGGGGAGGGGTGAGGGGGGGACACCCAGTGTGACTCTTGGCCCCGGGCCTCAACAGGTACTTGGGTCATTCTTCACTCCTGAGCTGGAGGGCCAGATGGACTCCATGTGATCCTGGGGCTTGGGGCCCCAGATGGGATCCTTCCACCTGGGGATCTTTCTTCTGCCGGCACAGCAGGGCTGTGTTCACCCACTTGTCTCCCTGTGATGGGTGGAGGTGGGTCAGAGGGATATATAGAGGCCTCTGACCAAACCTGGGTCTTGTCCCAGAGAGGTTCCACCCAGCTTCCAGGAACCCCTTGGGGGCCGAGAGGAAAGCTGAACAGGACCAGGGCAGCTGGGCTGGGTGGGGAAGGCTGGGGACTGGGGCCCTCAGGCCCTCTGTCCGGAGCCCCATGAGAGAGGGTGGATGATAGAGCTACTGAGCCAGGCCAGGGATGGAGGGACAGAAGCCAGAGCTGTGTCCCAGGACTGGAGCCCCATGGTCTGGCCTGGCTGAGTAGGGACAGGTGAGGAGAAAAACAGGGAGTAGGCCCGGCCGTGGGCGGTCAGCTTTGACCTTTCCTAGCCTCTGGGGTTTTCCCCAAGCTCCTGCTCAGACAACAGATTTCTTAATCCCACTGTCAGCCTTCCAAGACGCCCCGCCCGCAGGAGCGGCACTGTCACTCCTCTCCCCACAACCAGCCCCAGCCCCAGCCCACCCCGCTGTGAGAAGAAGGGGGAGCTGACCAAACTGGAGAGGCCTGGGGCTTGGCGGTGAGGCACCAACTCTCCTCACATCTCCCTCCTCCTCGGACCTGCTTTCTTAGCCAGCCTCTGAAAGATGACCTCGAGTGCCAGCTCGAGTGGGCCGGGCACCGACCTGGGAGGCCAGGCCTGGAAGCTCATTACCATGGGAGGGAGGGCAGTTTCTCTCCACCTCCCTTCCTTCCTCCTGTGCCTTTTTCCTTACTAGCTTCTCTCCTCCAGGGCCAGACTGAGCCCAAGCTGATCTCTGGCCCTCCGGGCAGACCCCACAGCAGCTCCAGGAGCCCAGATACCAGCTGCCAGAGAAGGCCCAGAAGCTTCCTGCAGCCATGTCGGCCCTCACCCTGCTCATTCTGGGTCTGTTCATGGCAGTGCCACCTGCCAGCTGTCAACAAGGTAATACAGGACGGGTGGCTGTAGTGAGGAGGGCTGGGCTGGGTCCCTGGAACCCAGGGTGGATGGGGTGGTTGTCTGGCCTCCCTCATCACCCGGACACCTGCAATGGGGAGGGGAAGAAGCAGAGCCTGGGCTCTCTGGAGGAACCTCTGAAGGCAGAGACTCCTGAGCAAGGCTTCTGTCTGTGACTCACTTTCTCCCAGTGAGGAACGCAGGCAGTGGGGGAAGTGTGGGGTCTCGGACTGGAGACCTACAGGAGTTGAGGCCCAGCCTCTTGAAGCAGGAATTGCCCGAGAGATGGCGGGGTCCTGAGGACACGGGGTCCTGGGTATAAGGAATGGGGGAGCGGGACCCGAGCCCCCCTCCCAGGGCAGGCTGGGCCCCCCGGGGAGCACTGTCAGGGCTCTGGCCTAAGTCCTCACTGTCTCAGCTCCCTGGGCTTGGGTGGGGGACAGCGCCCCGGTGTGGCCCCCTCCCGAGCCCGAGCTCTCTGTCCAGCTCTGCCGCTGTCCTGCCGTGTGCGGCCTGGAGAAAATCACTGCCCCCCTCTGAGACTCAGTTTCCTCATCCATAAAGTGAGTAAAGTGGGGACAATAAAGCTGCCCTGCCTGCCTCCCGGGACAGCTGCCAGGCTAGGGTGTGGGAAGGCTTCGTGCCCGTGAAGCACCACACCCTGAGCTCTGCTGTCTGCCCTGAGCAGTGTTGCTGCATCTGCAGCCAAAGTGTGGGGCCCTGCACGTGGGTCCAGATGGGGCCCGAAGGGGCCTGGCGGAGATGCTCCTGGAGTCCCCCTCCTTTGCAGAGACCCTCAGCTTGCACGCATGTCTGCTTCACCTCTGCCTCCCAGGCTCAGAAGCCTTCTTGGAAACTGGAGATCAGAGGGGTTGAGTAACCTGCGTGGATCACACAGCAGAACAAGAAGGGATGCAGCCGGGGTGCAAGCACGCCTGGTTCCGGGGGTCCCAAACACCCCGGGTTTGGCCACTTGCCACTGACGAAATCCAAAGGCAGAGAAACAGCAGTGGTGAAACAAGAAAGGGATTTATTTTGGTGAGGCCAAGACTGTCTCCAGCGTGCCAAATGTACTTCCAGGTTTAGGTGCAAAAAATGTAGGGCAAAAATAGGTGGGTCCGTGCAGGTGGGCAGTGAAGGTCGGGGGGATCTCCGTGTTGGGGTCAATCACCGGCGGGGTCTGGCTGGCTCAGGGCAGTCCCGATTGCTTGAGGGGGTGGTCTGGGTTCCCAGCAGCGGATGCATGGCCCGCAGGATATTTTGCCCAATTTAAGAGATGAGCCGGAAAGAACTTCATCGACAAGGAAATTTGAGGTGACAACGGAGGGACTTGCGATCCTTCTAGGACAGGGCTCAGGTCACCTCGTTCCCGCCTGAGGCTCTCTGCTCACTTCAGAGCCACAGGGAAGGAGCAGCAGGGACTAGGGCTCCTTGGTATCTGGAGGGAGCTGGCTGCAAGGTCTGGAGGAGGCAGACGGGGGCCTCCCAGGGCTTAGCCCTACTCCCCATCCTGGAGTAACCACCGACCTGAGGAAACATGGGTCTGATCCATTGTTTCTTGGGGGAAACAATGAGTCCAAAGCACTGCTTTTTGGCCAGTATGGAACTCAGGGTAACCACAGTGACTTGGCCCCAGGCCAGAGAATTCCCAGATCCTTCCCGTCTTCCCTATATCTGCCAGACTCAGAGTTTACTCAGAGAACAGACTGGGCCTTCTCTGTAGCAGGAGAGCTTTAGGGTAGACTCAAGGAAGGACTTTTGAGTGAGACTGAGACAGAATGAGACAGAATGAGGGCTTTGATGCCCAGCCTGGGCCCTCCTAAATACAGGGTGGCACTAGGGCTGCATGTGTTCTGGCCTGGAGGCAAGACCCTCTAGGAGCCTCCTGTTGGCTTCAGTCCCCTCCTGAGACCTGTCTGCTACTGCGTGTCTATCCTCTGCAGGGCCCGGTTCTCTCAGGCTCCTGGAGCACAGGGATGCCGGGGGAGGGGAGAGCCTGTCTGGCCTGCCAGTGGCTGAGGGCAGAGATTTGGGGAAACCTGGAGGGTGAGAGGTGCTGTCAAAGGTCAAGGGTCAGGAGGTAGAGGAGGTGATGAATGGGGCCTCAACCTGGTGTCTGGCCTAGTCCGGTAGGCCCCCAGCTGGAGGAGACCAAAGGGGCTCAGGTTTGAAGCTCTCTTCCTGGCCCCACGGCCTGGAGGAGCCCTGGCCCCTCTGCCTTGCTCTTCCAAGGGTGTTTGGTCCCACCCCTCTCTGGGCACCCCTAGCTAAGCAGCCTTGCCTGTCCTACACTCCCACGCCCTACCCGTACCAGGGAAACCTCATTACAGAACAGGATCTTCCAGATACCAGCCCAGTCCTATCAGCTCGGGCCGCTCCGGCCTTCTGGGAGCCAGGGCAAACGGGAGACACCGTGGGCTGGCAGGGCCCAGGCCAGCTGTCCAGAGGGCTGCCCTTTGGTCCCTGGGGCCCAGACACTCCGTAGGGGGCCCTGCAGGTGACCCATGTGGTGGGGCAGGTGGGGGCTCTGGGCTGTCTCTCCTTGGCTCCTCATTCCTTTTTTGAATTCATTTTCCCAAGTGTCATCCCTTTCTCAGCTCAGTGGGGGGTCAAGCGGGTCCCCCTCGCCACCACCGCTGCTGCCCCAGGATGTCTCCTCTGGTCCTGGCAGCCAGCTGATGGCCTCAGACACAGGCTCTAGCCCTTGGAGCATCCCCTCCTTCCAGGGTTCTGCACTTGCAGCCCCCACAGCAGCTGAGCCACCTGCAGCATCCCCACTCCCCTCTCTCCAGGCCTGGGCAACCTGCAGCCCTGGATGCAAGGCCTAATCGCTGTGGCTGTGTTCCTGGTCCTCGTGGCAATCGCCTTTGCTGTCAACCGCTTCTGGTGCCAGGAAGAGCCGTGAGTGCTGCCCGGGAAGGGGTGGCTGGGGGCAGGGTCTGCGCTGGCACAGGCAGGCCAGACCCCAGGACCACTGCTACTGCTCTAGGAGTGCTGAGAAGGGCCGTGGAAGCCCAGAGTCCAGGCCTGTCCCTGTGTGGAGTGACACTGAGCTGAAGGTCTTCCGGCCGGGAGCTCAGGCTCAGTGGCTGCCAGCCGGGCTCGTCGGACCCCACAGCTCTGGTTCTCATTCACCGTGAGCTCCGGGGTCTTCTCTCCCTGAGGGCTCTGTGTCTCTCCGTAGTCAGGACGCTGGCCCAGCCTGTGATGGGGGCTTTGCAAACCTCTGGGAAGAAGGCTGCATCTTTCTTCAGGGTCAGGTGCCACACGCTGGGGTTCAGAGGGTCAGTGGGACACACACAGCCCCACACTCCAGGCTCCCAGACCGGAAGGCCAGGAGCAATCACAGCGCAAGTTTCAGCTCCATGGTAGGAGGGAGTGCACTGTGGTGCTGCGCCTGCCCTGGTCTGGGGGCCCAGGGACCGTGGTCCAAGAGGGCTTCTGATGGCACGTTTATTCTGAGGGCTGAGGAGTGCAGAGGAGCCAGGTTCAGGATAGAGCATGCAGGGGAAGGCATTGCAGTTGTGGGAAGAAGACACTGAGGGTACCAGGGGTTCCTGGGCAAAGGCAGGCACAGAATTAGAGAGGGGTGGGCTAAAATCCAGCCCACCCTGTGCTCACCACCCCTGGAGCAAGGTGGCACCTGCCGCTAGCTCTCACGAATGGGGCTGGGGCCTGGGTGCAGCCCAGTGAGGGAACACCAGCTGCCACAGGTGGAGCGAGGGCCAGAGAGGTCCCCGGGGGGCCAGCCAGGTGGGCAGGACCTGGGCCTAGCGGGCCTTGTACACACCAATACCCCGAACTTTGGGCTTTACCTTTCCTGCGACAGGACCCCAGCGCTAGCTTGTATGCTGGTCTTGGGAGGAGAGGTGGCCTGAGCACAACGGTTCTGGCTGCCCTGGGTGCACGCGTGGGTAGGGGCTGCACACGAGACTGGGAGTCTGGACTCTGGAGGCAGTGAGGGGACAGAGAGGGGACATGTGGCAGCTGTGGAGGGGGCAGTGGATGGGGATGGCGGCGGGCAGGAGGGAGGAAGGACGGGATGAGCCCAGGCTTCTGACAGCCCCAAGGACCGAGGTGCGGAGCCCAAGGTCCGGAGGCAGCTGCTGAGTGCACCGTGGGACACAGCAAGTCTGTGGCGCCCTGGGCAGGAGGGGTGGCCAGGGGAGGACAGGCGGCGCCCTGTAGAGAGTCCCTGTAAGAGCAGTTTCCAGTAGGTGGGGGCAGAGGTCGCACTCCCGTGGTCTAAACTCGAATAAGAGGCCAGGAGCTTTTTGTTGGAAATGCTTCCTTTTCCAATGGACCCAAGCTCTGCCTTCAGTGGATGCGGACCCTGTGCACCCAGTGCCGGAGGAGGCCCCTGAGGAAGTGTGGGGGGATGCTAAGTCCCGCTGGGTCATGAGCCGAGGCCACAAGGGGGACAGCATGGGAGGCTGGGCGGTGGTCGGTGTGAGGCTGGGGTAAATCCATTGCACCTCTCGAGCTGGGACCTGAGGCCCCCACCCTGGACGGGGGAGACGGCTGTGAAGGCCCGTGGGGCAGGGCCAGAGTCAGGCCACCAACAGCGCCCCGCTGGAGAGAGGGGCTTCTGCGGGGGGCCAGCCTCTGCCCTTGGACTTGTGACAACAGGTGCCTAGGACAGGGCCTGACTGGACAAGGGGGAGGACAAAGAGGGTCGGGACCCAGGGAGCCCCACTGATGAGCCTCGCCCACAGGGAGCCTGTGAACATGGTCATGACCATTGCAAACAAGGCAGATGGGATCCTGGGAGGAACAGATGGAAGGTACTCCTTGACGGCGGCCAGCTTCAGGTGAGGCGCCGGTACAGGGCTGACCGCGCTGTGCTCCAGAAGGACCAGGTGTTCTGAGGGGTGGGGGGAGAAGGCTGGGGGGGAGCAGGGAAGGAGGAGGACTCATGGAGGTTGGGGCTCAGCAAAGAGAGGAGCTCAGGGAGGCCTGTGAGGGCTTTGTGAGGATGCAGGGCTCCTGGGGGCCCAGCATGGGGATGGGGGCAGGGGTGCAGCCAGCGGACTGGGACTCACAGGGAGGGGTGCATTGGGGGAGGGGACTCTGAAGGGAGTTGGGAGGACTCAATGCAGGGAGAGGGGTGAGGAGGGGAGGCAGCTCAGTGAGGAGATGGGCTCCATGAGGGGGTGGTTCAGTGGGGGCCCTGTGGGGACCCAGGGGGGGCGGAGCTCAGCATAGTAGAGAGATGGGGCTCAATGAAGGGTGCCGGGAGGCCTCCAGTCTCAGGTGCACCTGAGACCAGATGTGGGCAGGGGAAGTCCCTCTGGCACTCAAGTATATTTATTCTGGAAGAAACTGCCCACACAGGTACAAGACGGGGCAGGGAGAAGGGGATGGCCTGGGAAGGGTGATGACCCCTGTCATCCTCTCTCAGGTCCAGTGAACACGAGAATGCCTATGAGAATGTCCCTGAAGAGGAGGGCAATGTCCGCAGCACCCCCATGTGACCCCCACTTGCCTGGGGCCCTCCGCCCTGACCCCAGGTGCCTGTGACCGATGCCCGGCTCACCACACAAGCCTCTCCTCTACACGGGAATCTACAATAAGAGGCTGACTCTCCCAACCCCACACCTCCCACCTTCCCTTGAATTGTCACCAGCCAGTCAGGGCTGTGTCCAGGCTGGGGTTCAGCTGTGGCCCTAGGGTTTCCCGCCAGGTCTCCCACCCAATTCAATTCAGAAGACCCTTCAGAAGAGGACAGTCAGCTCGTCACCTCCTCCCTGCCTCACATCCACTCCCTGTAACCGTGGAAATGGCTCTTATTTCTGTGAAATAAAGATGTTTTGTATTTCCAAGCCTGATGTTCCCAGGGCTCGGAAACAGCCCCTCAGGCTTATAACCAGGTCCAACCTTGCTTTCTGAATCATGACAATCACCTTCCAAAGCCACTGTCATGGTGGCTTTGGAGGATTACGCAGGAAACCCTCTCTGGGAGGACCACGGGGCCAGGGAGCTCACCCACTCTGCCCCTTGTTCTAGGCAGAGACCCTCCTGCCGGTGCCCCCCAACCCCCCGACCTACTCTTAACAGCTATGCTTCTGGGCCTGTCTTTGCGCAGCACCGACACCCCTACCAAGTCTCTATGCTGCCTGGCTTTGCAGGTTGTTTGCTCATCCCCCGTCCAGGCGGCTCCAGCCTGCATGGGTTGGCCTTTGAGCATAAGAAGCTCCAAGACAGAGCTTGGGCTAGGACTTTGGAAGCCCAGCTGAGTCCCTGTTCCCTGCAGACTTATTATGGGACTTTGGGAGAGTCACAGTCCTCTCTGAACTAACCTTCCCCTCTGGGGAGGGTTTGGCCAGTTTCACCACAAACCTGGGGTAGAATCATCCTCGCCACCGGCTCCCAGTCCTGGGTGGACGTGGAGTCAGGGCACTGGGTCCCCTGGGGAATGAAGCAGGATGGGGGCGGGGAGAAGGTACTCCCAGCTGGCTGGCTGACCGTGAAGGCCCCTCCTCCCTGTGACTGCCATTCTAACGGAACAGAGTCTGGGGTGACAACCTGAGACAGACCCACCCAGGAGCACTCCCAGATCCAGAGGAGCAGGCCAGAGGGTAGGAGGCAGTCCACGCTGTTCCAACCAGTCCCAGCCCCCCTTGCTTCCCCACCACAGCCATTGCTCTGCTTTTCGAAGCCTTCAGACAAATACTCCACCTGAGATCCGAATTATCCTTTCTTACCACACCGAGGTCTAGTCTGCAGCCTGCAGGCAGAGGGAAGGGCCCTGAGCAGTGACTCAGGACAAGTTGCCTCCCCTCTCTGACCTTCAGCTCAGTGAACTGTGGCTGTGTTCACGTGGGCAGATGCCTTCTCACCCACCACTGCCAGTTCAAACTCCATATTCCCTTTCCTTGGCTCTGCCAAGGGTCCTCTTCCTCTAGGAAGTCCTCCTTGACCAGACCAAAGGGCAGAGCCAGGGGGCCAGCCAGTCCAACCTCTACCTTACTGGAGGAGGGATGGAAGTTACTAGAGGGCCTCTGCTAAGGCACAAACACCCTCTTCTTCCTTTCTAGCCTCCTGGTCTGAACCTTCTGGCTGCTTGGATCTGATTCTCCCTGCACGAACCTCCATTCCCTCCCAGTGCTGCCCTGAGTTGTCCCTGAGAGGCTGGGCGGGGCGGTGGTCAGGTCTGGCCCTACACGCCCTCCAGGGTAGAAGGCAGAGCCACCATCCCTTGGCCTCCGGGCAGCAAGTGCAGCCTGGCCTGTCTCACCTGTGAGGCGTCCCAGGGCCTGGGGGCGCCGCTGCAGTCCTCCTGGTTCCTGGGGCACCACCCGCTCCCTGCCTTGGCCTCTCTGGGAGTCTCCTCAGCCCCTCCCGGGCTGGACCAACCGGCATGGTGGGAACTCTGGGGTCCCTGCAGGTGCTGGGCTGGCACTGACCCGCCCCCACCCCGTGTTCCTGCCCTGGCAGGGGGCACGGGGCACAGAGCTGCGGGCCCCAGAGCCCCTGGCCCTTATCGCCTCTTCCCACCTGCCAGCCTGGCCAGCCGAGGGAGGGAAAGGAGGCTGGGCCCGGGCCAGGGCGGTGCTTAATGACCCTCCGGGGCCTAATCTCAGGCTGGCAGCCGCCGAGTGGCTCAGGCTCGCTCCTGGAGGAGGCTGATAACACACCAGCTGGGCCCCCCACCATCTATCGGGGCTGCACAGCCAGCCCCAAGGGGCGGCGACTGGGGGCCTGGGGAAGGGGGCCTCTGGGCTGAGGCGGGTGGGAGGCCAGCCCCGGGGGGAGGGGATTCTCGTCTCCTTGACTGACAGGCAGGGGGAGGGACCGGCCGCTGGAGGGAGGCTGGGGGGCCCCCCACGCGGCCCCTGCGCCCCGCGGGACTTCCTGCTCTCTCCTGCTCCCTCCCCGCCCTTTTCTCCCACCCAGTCCGGCTCCTCCTTTGCTCTCCCAGCCTTGATGGAGCTTTCCCTCCTCCACCGTCCACCGTCTAGCCTCCTTCTCCCCCTTCCACCTGACCTAGCGCCCACCGTCCCCTCTCCCCTTCCATCCTCTCTGTTTCCAGTGGGTCCCCCTGCGCGCCCCGCCTGCCCAAGGGGCCCCGTGCCAGTCCCTTGGCTGGGGACAGTCCCTCGCCCTCCCTCATTGGCATCTCACTTCTTCTTCCTGTGGCATCATCTCCCCCGATCCCTCCACCTGCTCTCTGGGCAGAACGCTCAGGTGGCCCGGCTCTGGCTGCCGGGCCCGGAGATCCTCTGACTGCCGGCGGACCTTGCTCTTCCTGCTTCCTGGAGCAGGACTTGCACCTTCCTTTTCCCTTCCGTACCTAAAACGTGTGGATGTCACAGGGTCACAGTATAAGTTACATCCAAACTCAGCCACTAAAGGCTCCACCCAGGAACTGCAGAGTTGGAGGTAGATTGCAGCACTATTAACTTCAGTTAGACTCGAAGAGGAACTTCCAGTCTGGAGCTGGTTTAAAAAAAAAAAGGGCAAAAGGCTGGGGAATTCTATCTCCAGTGTCACCTGTTAGAGGGCAGAGTGCCAGATGGTTGGAATAATTTTCAAGATGACTTTCTTCATGCTCAGAGTAACATGAGCAGAAATACTGCTCCAAGGAGCCATCAGATGATCAAGACTACTGCTGGGCAGGGATTCCTCCCCCAGCTTAGGGTACAGGTGAGGGTGGGAGTGCAGAGTGGCCCTCCGGGGGTGATCCCAGTCCCATACACTTTGCCTTGTCCCCTTGGGCCAAGTTCACAGGGGACTCAGATAGTTGGAGCTATCAGAAGCTTCTCTGGGACCAGGGCGGGAGGCATCTGCCCCTCCCCCAGGTCTGGCCTGGGGCCTGGCCTCCCCCAGCTTGGCTCTTCTCCACATTCCCAGGTCCCCTTGGAAGTGCACACAGTGGCCAAGAGCTTGAGCTTGAGAATCATGCAGGCTCCGGTTCGAATTCCAGATCTGTGCCTCACCGCTGGTGGACTGCCCAGCCCGTCCGCTGCTCCACCGGCTTGTCTTCCCTGCGGGGCTGCTGGGAGGAAACAGATCCTGGGCTGCTCTTGCACCTGACACCTCCAGGAAGCCCTCCAGGTGCCGGGGAAGCTCTGTGCCCACCCCTGGGCCTTTCTCTGGGCTATCCCAGCCACCTCTGTCCGCACCACCCTGCGGCTATTTAATTGCCAGGCCTGGGAGCTCCCCAAGGGCAGGAACGAGGTCACGTCCCTCTGCATCACCGGCACCCTGGACAGGGCTAGACTCGGGAAGGGAAGCCGTAGGTGTGAGGAGGAAACCCAAAGGAAAGGGCTCAGCCCCTATGGTTTGCCCAGGCGTATGTCTGTCCGTACCCTTCAGCACACAGAGGTGCAGAAAGACACGCGTGCTTGTGCATGCACATGTGCTCACACTTTCCTGCTCCCTGACTCTGATCCAAGGCCGCAGGGTCAGTGATGAGCCCCAACATCTGTGCTCCACCCAACCTCGTCAGCCGGCCTGGAGCCTCGGCTGCCATCTGGTGGCCACGTTCAATAGAAAGGGCAGATGAGTAGAACTTTTGAACTTGAGCTGAAGTAAGTCAATCGGAGAAGGACAAACATTATATGTTCTCATTCATTTGGGGAATATAAATAATAGTGAAAGGAAATATAAGGGAAGGGAGAAGAAATGTGTGGGAAATATCAGAAAGGGAGACAGAACAGAAAGACTCCTAACTCTGAGAAACGAACTAGGGGTGGTGGAAGGGGAGGAGAGCGGGGGGTGGGGGGTGAATGGGTGGTGGGCACTGAGGGGGGCACTTGACGGGATGAGCACTGGGTGTTATTCTGTATGTTGGCAAATTGAACACCAATAAAAATTAATTTATTAAAAAAAATAAAATAGAGTTGTAAAGTAAAAAAAAAAAAAAAAAAGAAGCTCTTTCCTTCTTAGGTGCCGTTCCAGAGGCTTTCCCTCGGTCCAGCTCCAGGGACACCCCCCCTCCCCCAGGCTGTGCCAGCACCTTACCTTACCGTAGGCTTCAAGGGCAGCTGGCCTCCAGGGCCCCCTCCCTGTGGCCCCAGAGGCCAAGACTGTGACTACCTTAGGTTGCAAGCCCTACCGGTGGTGGTTGGGGGGGGGGGCAGGCTCTTGGGGCCTTCATCATCCTGCTCCTGATGACACACTTCGCTTTCTTTCAGAAATGATCTGGGAGCCCAGTGGTTTCCACCCTGGTGTGCTATTCTGGAGGATAAGGGATGACAAAGTTTCTAGGATATGTTCCTTGTTGAGTCCCTGGAGAAGCAAAATAGAGGGAGCTTGATGAGAGAAAGAGACAGGAGGAGGAGCAAAGAGAGAGAAAGAGAGAGAAATCAAGGATGAATTCCAGTATTGTCTGAGCAAGTTGGAAGATGGTGGAATCTGGGACATTGAGCTGGGCTATGCAGGCCATGTCTCCACTAAATCAGGCCCTGCTAGGGATCCCTGGGTGGTTCAGCGGTTTAGCCCTGCCTTCGGCCCAGGGTGTGATCTTGGAGTCCTGGGATCTAGTCCCACATCGGGCTCCCTACAGGGAGCCTGCTTCTCCCTCTGCCTGTGTCTCTGTCTCTGTCTCTCTCTGTGTCTCTCATGAATAAATAAACAAAATCTTAAAAAAAAAAAAAATCAGGCCTGCAAGCTAGTTTGGGCCTGTGTCTGCCTGAAGGGAGGGGGCGCCTTTTCCAGCTTCTCACCAAGGCACCGTATAGCCTTGTGAATGGCACTGAGAATGGCAGGTACCAGGGGACAAGCAAGAATGTGTGTGTGTGTGTGTGTGTCTGTGTGTGTGTGTGTGTGTGTGTGTGTGTGTGTGTGGTGGGGTAAGGATGCATTTATGGGCGTGTGGAAATGAGAAGCTTCTGGGGCATCTACAGGGGGTAGACTGGAGGGCAAGGTGGGTGCACAGTTCAGCTCTGAAGCTCAGGTGAGCGGTGGTTAGTAGCTGGGCCAGAAATTTCACCCACTGGGGGGTTAAGAGCCCAGGCCTGGGTCAGGCAGCCTGGATAGAGCCATGCTCAGACAAGTAATACCAAGTGGCCTTGGATAAGTGAACTCAACTCACCAAGCTCCAGCTCACTCGTCTATAAACCGAGGGCAATAAATGGTGTCTATCTAATGAGAGATGATGTAAAGATTAAAGGAAACAATGCTCATAAAACACATAGAATAGTGTCTGGCCCAATAAGTGTTAGCTATTGTGTTTTGTTTCTATCATTATTACAGGATGAGCTGAACTGCGTGTGAGACCAGTGTGTCGGAGCTAGCCAAATCCTTACAATCATTTAGCCCAGGTTACTAATATCGTACTGTGGAATCTGAAGCCTCAGGTCATGTACCAAGTTGGGGTGAGAAGCAGCGAGAGGCTCTGCACAGCTGGTAAGTACAGAACATGCTGGACCCAGCTGCTCTTCTGGACCTCTGGAGGCACCAGCATAATGGAGTTGGTTACATGGGTTCGTTCTGCATCGCTGAGGCTGGTACAATTCTGCATGTGGACTTTGCAAATGAATAACCAGGCTCTTGACCAGTTCTAGCTACAAGCCCACATGTGGGATGGAGGTGGATGGAGGTGAGTACAGGTGCTAATAAGATGGGGAAAGGGTCAGGGAGGAGAGGGAGCACCAAGAAGCAGAGGGGAGAGGGAGAGAGGAGGTTGGGGAGAAGCTGATGGAAGCATCTTCTAGGCCCAAAGAGCTAACCATTTGGGACAGAGACTGGGAAGGGCCTTCCCTCAAAGCCAAACACGTGATGGTGGGGGTGGGGGTGCTGGTTCTGACATGAAAGCCGAGGGCTACTATATGGTTGGGAAGGTGCTTTCTGATTGCAGCCTTGTTCTGATCCTTCCAGCTGGATATAACTCAGCCCATTTTCTTGGGGGAGAAAATGCAGACTCAGAAAGGGAGGTGACTTTAGTGGCATTGGGCTAGTTAGTGGCATTAGGCTAATTAATAGCATTGTGCTCTAGTCTTTGGACTTTAAATCCATTGCTAATTCTACTCCAGCATAGAGTTCTCTGTGTGTGCGGGGTGTGTGTGTGTGTGTGTGTGTGTGTGTGTGTGTGTGTGTGAAATGGGGAGCTGAAGAGCTGTTTGCCATTGTAAAGCTTATGCAAAACTTGAATTTGGAAAGATGCATCTAGGAAAGCAGAGAGGGATCCCTTCAGGGATCTGGAGGTGGTCAACATTTGTTCCCTCTACTTCCATCCTTCGCACCTGCTCCTCAACTTCGTAGCCTCGATTCCACTCCTAACACCTCTGAGACGGCCCGCACCCAGGGCACTAGAGTTCCCTCTTCTCATCGCAAGGTGTGATGGTTTATCTGGTCCTTCTGCTCTCAGCATAATAGGATAATGGCCAGTTTCTCTGTGGCACTGCTCCTGACCATCTGCCCTCAGCTGGCCAGGTTCTCACAGGCCTGGGGGCTCACAGTGGTCATGGCATTGCTCTCTGAATGAGACTGTGAACTTGGAATTCCATGAGGCGGAGTTGCACCTGTCTTGTTGATTGTAGTGTCGGAGTGGCCAGCATGGGCCTACAATGCTGGGGGTCCCCAGTACATGTTCAAAGGAATGGCATGGGCACCTCATCCACTCAGGTCATTCCCATTACTGCCATGAAGTATCAACTTCCAAATCAGTCCCAAATAAAACAACCAGTTGTCTGAGACACAAATGCCAATGATGGATGCTTCAGGGTGGTGCTTGGACAACATTTCTTAAGAAATAAATGGTAGCTAAACTTGAGGCAGGGAAGGGCCAGTTCTAGAATCCCAGTTCTAGAATTCCATCTGGTACCTGCTTGCCTCTCGCACCATTCCTCGGGGACCTGAGGTCCAAATGGAATCCTGCTATTTTGCCAATCTGCATCCCCTGTCCTTGTTAGTGATACCACCACCACTCATCTACTCAGGTCAGAGATGGGATTGACACTGAATTCCTCTCCCTCGCCCCATTTCTGCTCCCCTGCTTCTGGCCTCCAGCTCGCCTGGATGGATTAAAAAAAAGTGGTCTGCAGACACTTTTCCTGTCTTCCCGTTTTCGCTCTTGCTGCATGCTCAAACCAGCTTCCACACTGCCACTAGAGAGAGTTTTCCCAGACACAGCTAAATGGGATCCAGCCCTTTACACCTTCAAGGTGAACCCCACTGCTCCAGGCAGGTGCAGCTTAGTGACTGGGGGCATGGGCTAGAAGCCAGACTTCCCTGGGCAAATCCTTCTCCGCCAACTTTATATTAATTAGTGCGATGTTGGGCAAGTTCATAACAAAGGTATGTCAGCACCCGAATCTTAAAATAAGGGGTAAAATGATGCCCATCTTATTGGGTTGCAGTGAAGAGTAAATGAGTAAACGCATGCACAGAAAGCACACAGTAAATAGGTGGTGAGTGTAATTTTCCTTTCTGCTGTGCCTGCAGTATCTTGAGCAACAGTAGGCGGCCACAGTGAAGGCCCTCTGTGACCTGGCATCCTTCCACCTTCCCACCTTCTGGTCACCCGCTCTCGGCTGCACACTCTTCACTGCTTCAGGCTCTCCAGCCTCCCGTTCCCTCTCCTCCCACACTGCTTCACATCTTTGCGCCTGTGGTGTTCATTCGGGCCTCACAGTGTCCCTTCTGCCAGCCTCACATTCTTCAGGATGACTCTCTGATGCCTTTTTCCCTCCCCACGTTCTATGTCTGTGATCTCCCGGGGGGCAGGACATCCCCAAGGCACAGTCCCTGCGTGGAGCAAGTGCTTGCTGTTTGTTGAATGAATGTCAGCTGGTCTCAGCTCAGCCAATTAAGTCCATTGCAGGACCTCATAGAATCACTTCACCTCTCTAGGACTCAGTTTCTTTTCCTTAAATGGACATTAAAGAGAGGATCTACTTCATATCCGTGGTGAGAGTCCAGCATCAGGCTCTAGTGTAAGACGTGACATTCTGTAGCCCCAGGGCCATCTGCCTATCACTCACCGTGCATTCATTGCCCACCAGCTGTTGCCCACCTGTGCTCACTCTTTTCACCTGGCCCAGCTGAGGGTATTAAAAATGGTTTTTACCTCTTCACAAAGGTCCTTCTTTACCAAGTAGGGTCCGGGATTAGTCTGCAAGCCAGTTGGGCTGGGTGGACCTAGGCTTGGTTGACGGATCCGCTGAATCCAGTGAATTCCCATTTGCCTGGAAAGAACAACCCAGTCTCCCCAGCCCTGAAGCCCTACTGTGCCTCCAGGTGACTGCATTCCCAGGTCTCTTTTTCTCCATCCGCCTGTTCCTGATGTCCCAGCTCAGTCTGGGGAGGAGCTGGAGGTCTGGCTCCTGGCCACTCCCCGTGGATCTCTGTACCCTAACAGTGCCTCTATCTGGATGACACTAGTCATTGTGCCTCTTCTATCAAAGCCCTGAAGCAATATCCCTTCCGTAGGGCAAACCCCCAGGAGTGGAATGACTCTATCAAACAATATGAGCATTTCTTTTTAAAAAACATTTTATTTTTAAGTAATCTCTACACCCAATGCGGAGCTTGAACTCACCATTGAGATCTAGAGTCGCACCCTCCACTGACTGAGCCAACCTGATGCCCCAAGAATATGAGTATTTCTAAGGCTCTTGTAAGGTAAGTACTCTCTATTGGTTTCTCTAAGGGTTGAATCCATGTACACTTAATCAGTTCCACCTCAGTGTAATCAGTAAGGGGAGGGAGAAGGTTCCAGCTTGCTTTGAGCCTGAACACTTTCTAAAAACTCATGCACAAAATGCAGTGCTTTCTTTTTGCAAATGCCTGTTCCCATTCATTATCCTTTCTCCCTATTGCTTTTATTTGTTTATTTATTTTATAATAAATTTATTTTTTATTGGTGTTCAATTTGCCAACATACAGAATAACACCCAGTGCTCATCCCATCAAGTGCCCCCCTCAGTGCCCGCCACCCATTCACCCCCACCCCCCGCTCTCCTCCCCTTCCACCACCCCTAGTTCGTTTCTCAGAGTTAGGAGTCTTTCTGTTCTGTCTCCCTTTCTGATATTTCCCACACATTTCTTCTCCCTTCCCTTATATTCCCTTTCACTATTATTTATATTCCCCAAATGAATGAGAACATATAATGTTTGTCCTTCTCCGATTGACTTACTTCACTCAGCATAATACCCTCCAGTTCCATCCACGTTGAAGCAAATGGTGGGTATTTGTCGTTTCTAATGGCTGAGTAATATGAATGGATAAAGAAGATGTGGTTTATGTATACCTTGAATATTACTCCCTATTGCTTTTAATGTCTTGATTAGCCACCAGACGGCAGAGCTTACACAGTCCCTGGGAAGATCAGTGCTGGACCAGCAACCCGCCTTTTCCTGTGCAGAGAGAGCAGTCTCCCCAGTCTGGGAGTCTGAATAGAGTGACTATTGATGGGATCCCTGTGGGAGTGGCCCTAATGGAAAGAACCCTGGCTGAAGTTCAGGAGTCTGGGATTCTAGAACTGGCCCTGCCCTGCCTCAAGTTTAGCTACCATTTATTTCTTGAGAAATGTCCAAACACCACCCTGAAGCATCCATCATTGGCATTTGTGTCTCAGACAACTGGTTGTTTGATGCAAGTCTCACACAATGTGAAGCCCAAGACAAATGTGTGTGCTGATTGGCCACCAGACAAAGTTTATTAAAATGGAGGTTTTGGTGGCTGAATTTTTTTAAATTTTTATTTATTTATGATAGTCATACAGAGAGAGAGAGAGAGAGAGGGGCAGAGACACAGGCAGAGGGAGAAGCAGGCTCCATGCACCGGGAGCCCGATGTGGGATTCGATCCCGGGTCTCCAGGATCGCGCCCTGGGCCAAAGGCAGGCGCTAAACCGCTGCGCCACCCAGGGATCCCTTGGTGGCTGAATTTGTAAACCAGGTATGGTGATGCAGGAAAGTGTGCTGGTCAAGGTGGATGAGTTTGCTTTCGTTAAGCACTGCTTCTAGGCAGAATTTGGAGCTATTGGAAGAGAGGAGGTGGAGCAGCATGCTAATGGATGAACAGCTGATGGTGACTGAGCTTACCTCCTGTCCTTTAGTCACTGATCTGTTCACCTAGGCATTGCCTTGGTGACTGAAGGCACACTTCATAGTGGTGTCCAGGGTCATTAGGAAATGTGTTCAGGGGTGCCTGGGTGGCTCAGTGGTTGAGCATCTGCCTTTGACTCAGGTCATGATCCCGGGGTTCTGGGATCGAGTCCCACATCAGGCTCCCCGCAGAAGCCTGCTTCTCCCTCTGCCTGTGTCTCTGCCTCTCTCTCTCTGTGTCTCTCATGAATAAATAAAACCTTTTTTTTTTTTTAAAGAAATGTGTTCAAAGAAATTCAGATCTGGGTTTGGAGTATTGAGCCTCTCGTATATGTCCTGGAGAGATGAAGATGACATCATACAAAATGCTCATCAATCTATTGGCCCCTTTTTCTACATGTCCCTGATGCTCAAAATTTATGGTGCCTTTTAGAGCTTCTTTGGGCTCTGAAGTAGAGAGAAATGGTACAAAATAAATGTACACTATAATTACAAGTACTACAAAGCAAAGCAACCTGCAAGCACTGGAAGGAAATGCTGTGTCCAAATTGCCCACTTCCCATCAATTGCACCAGGAGGCTCTGCCAGTATGCTATTTGACTTCCAGAAGATAATTCCCTCTTCAGTGAACCTACCAGAGATCCTATAATTCTTTATACACAATGTTCAGCATTTAATAAAAACTCAGCCAAAATACCAAGAAGCAGTCCAATTGATCAAAACAGCAAAAGAAAAAACCTCAGACAATAGAAACAGTCCCTTGAGTGGCCCAGATATTGGTAGCTAGACAGTGACATTGAAATGACTATGACTAATGTGTTTAGAATATAGAGGGAAAAATGGAGAATTTCACCAAATAATTTAATCTATAAAAAAAAAAGAGTGAAATGAAAAAAAAAAAAAGGAATGAAATGGAAATTCTAGAATTATTTAGTGAAGTTTTGTAGTCTAGGTCTATAGGCTTGAACATATTTTTGTAAAATTTATTCCTACATGTTTTATATTTGGAGCTGCTACTGTAAATGGACTTGTGTTTCTAGTTTCATTTTACAGCTCTTCATTGCTTCTATCTGAAAATACAACGGATTTTTGTATGCAGACCTATTGGCCTTTGTGTTGGGGGTTTCCAAGACCACCATCAGGTTTGATGATTCACTGGAAGAACTCAGAGAATTCAGAAAAGCTGTTCTACTCACAATTATAGCTTATTACAGTGAAAGGATGTACATTAAAAGCGGCAAAGGAAACCGGCACATAGAGACCGGAAGTGAGATACATGCTGTCTTCTACCAGTGGAGTCAATGAACAGCCTTGATTCTCACAGCAATGGCGTGTGACAACACATACAAAGAATGGCCAATCAGAAGAGATTGCCTTACCCTTGATGTCCAGGATTTATTTCTATTGGGAGTCAGTAATTTCAGAATGGAGAATGTGACTGATCTTAGTTACTTAAACTCTCCAGCCTTTTGGGAGGTGAAAATGATACAGCTTGGCCCAAGTTCTCCACCATAAATCACATTGTTAGCATAAGTTCCCTGCTGAGGTTGAAGGCCCCAGATATATAAGGACACTCATCAGGCAAAATATTTTAAGAGCTTAGAGTTTATCTCCTCAGAGTCATCAAAAGCCAGTCTATTTTCTCACATGTGTAGGGTTTGAACATCTCAAGACTGATGAGTTAGTTTTTTAGTGCACAACCTTCTATCTTTGAACCTTCCCAACTTATTAGTTTTGGTAACTTTTTTGTAGACCCCCCCAGGATTTTTTAATTGACATTATATTTAGAATGGTTTTATATTTATAGAGAAATTGACAAGATAATAGAGGGTTCCCATACCCCACACTGAGTTTCTCCTATTATTGACATTTTACATTAACGTGGTACATTTGTTACAATCAATGAACCACTATTGACACATCATCATTATTACTATTATTATTATTAAAAGATTTTATTTATTTATTCATGAGAGACACAGAGAAAGAGAGAGAGAGAGGCAGAGACACAGGAAGAGGGAGAAGCAGGCTCCATGCAGGGAGCCTGATGTGGGAATCAATCCCGGGACTCGAGCATCACGCCCTGGGCTGAAGGCAGGTGCTAAACCACTGAGCAACCCAGGGATCCCCTACACATTATTATTAACTAATGTAATAATAGTTTATTCAGATTTTCTTAGTTTTTTGCTAATGTCCCTTTTATGTTCCCTGTTCTGATCCCATTAAGGATACTATGTTGTATTTAGTTGTCACATTTCCTTTGGCTCCTCTTAGCTGTGCTGTAGGAATTTCACAGACTTTCTTTGTTTTTGATGACTTTGATGGTTTTGAGGAGTCCTGGTATTTTTTAAGATGTCTTATTAATGGAATTTGATATTTTTCTCATTATAGGACTGGATTATGAGTTATTGGGAAGAAAACTACAGACATTTTCACCACATCCGAGGGACTATTCAGCTACTCCAACTTATAAAGTACTACTCTAGAATGAATTTCAAAATACTCACAAGTAAGATGGAGATCAAGAACATCCTAAGAGCACCCTTAGCTTAGCCAGAACATAGGAGATCCAGGAAGTTCTTCTGGCCATGGAGTCATGCTCAACAAACCACCTAGCCTCACTAGACAAGTTTTTCCTCTGTAGATTGGAACAATGACACCATTTAAAAAGTGAAACATGATACCTTGAGTCAATAGAGTCAAGAATAAAAATAATTCCCTATGAATTCAATTAATGTTATTAACTGTGAACACACTTTGAGATGCAAGTCAAAATACTGAACGGAAATGAAGTGCTTTGAGCCGGTTTATTTCATAGAGAAAGGAATTATGATACCCCGACTCAGGAGATGGAAAGCTTCTGACAGCACAGATGTGTGATCTCACTCAGTAAGTTCATTAGCTTCAGAACAAGTATGGTTTTGGCTCTGTCATTCTCTCTTTTTTTTTTTTTTTTTGTTTGTTTGTTTTTTTGTTTTGTTTTGTTTTTCTGTCATTCTCTCTTGTTGAAATAGTTAAGAACAGGCAAGTGAGACAAGATGGTTTTTGTAGAAAGAGAGTTTCATTCCTTTAAAGGAAGGCTTAACACATGGGTGGCTCAACACATACCTGAGGAAGTTACCCAAGGCTAGCAAAGCACATCTGAACGTCTTAGAAGGAGCAAAGTCAAAAGCTCATAGTCCGGGAATATTTTGTGTCCTCCCCAGTAAGAATGAAAAACCTCAGAATTCATAAGCCATTAGGTACAGTACTCAGAGGAAGCTGGTCACAGCAGTGGGACAAAACAAGACCTAGAATTCATGCTGCTCCAGTCCAACAAAGCATTGAAACAAGATTTCTTTTTTTTTTTTTTTAAGATTTTATTTATTTATTCATGAGAGACACATTGAGAGAGGCAGAGACAGACAAAGAGAGAATCAGGCTCCTTGCAGGGAACCTGAGGCAGGACTTGATTCCAGGATCCTGGGATCACAAACTGAGCCAAAGGCAGATGCTCAATCACTGAGCCAGCCACCCAGGCATCCCTGAAACAAGATTTCAAAGGATTAAACTGTCTCTTAGTAACTTCACTTCCCTCTGATAATAAAGCCCCCATATACTATAGCTATTCACCTAGTGGCCAACAGTGGAATCAGGTTATAGATCTAGAAATAGATCAAATTAGGCATAAACAAACATTAACAGAAGATGTAGGAAGAGTCATGCTATGTATTCCAAAAGGCACCTGGTCGAAACCAATCATATCAATGGACAATCTTGTGTTAGTAAATCATGACCATGAAGAAGATGTCTGACCATGAAGAACTGTCTCCCTTATGTTGGAAAAGCCCTACCTAAATGTCAGGGAGCCATTCCTCAGTCAATACTGAGAGTGAGCTGAGACACGAGAGTGGGCTGTGGAAGAGAAGGCGTGTGGAGGAATCGAAAAGGCTGGTACTAGCAGATGACAGGGCAACTCTGGGATGGGGAGATGAAAGGGACCATCAGCTTCAGAGCGATTTCCAGAGGAAGAGCCTAGAGTAGGCAAGGGAGACGGTGACTAGCCCTCCCTAATCCAGAATCTTTTGTTTGGCCATTTCTTGAGACTTCTCTTGAAAGGTGGGAAGAGTTATGTAAGTATGCTCAGAATTCCCTGATGATTATTGCAGAAATGAAGGAGGAGTCATAGAGAATTCCTGTCAACAGGAAAGTTAATTTGGCTTTCCAGGAACTCCAGACCCTGGCTACAACTTTAGTCTGACCCTGTAGGGTCTTGGTGACCTTGGCTGTTAAAACTGAGTGAAAATGGTAGACAATCTGGTTAGACTTTGGCTGAACTGAACAATTGTAAGAAAAATGAAAATTCAGATTTGAGGGTTTAATCCAGGGTTTATTGAGGGTTCTCCAGAGAAATAGGACCAATAGGTTATATATATTATATAAATATAACATTGTGTGTATGTGTATATAAAGTAAGGAATTAGCTCATGCAGTTATGGAGGATGAGAAGTCTCAAGATATACAATCAGTTCTTTGGAGACTCAGGAAAGTCAATGTGTAGTTCCAGCTCGAATCTGAAGGCCTGAGGACCAGAGACGCTGATGGTGTGTCTCCAGTCCCAAAGTCTCAGGACCCAAGAAGAGCCAATGTTTCACTTCCAGTGTCAAGACTGGAAAAGTCTGATTTCCCAGCCCAGCAGTGAGATGGGAAGAGCTCGCTCTTACTGAGCTTCTTTGTTCTATTCAGGTCTCCAGTCGATTGGCTGATAAGCAACCATACTGGAAAGGGAACTCTGTTCTCCTCAGTCTTCCAATTAGAGTATTAAGCTCATTTGAAAACACCCTCACAGACACGCCCAGAAAAATGCCTGGCCAAATGGCTGTTACCCTGCAGCCTAGTCTTGTTGGCACATCAGATTAACCATTACATTCAGCAACTGATATGCAGTAAGCTCCGGGAAAGAGTGTGCAAAGAACATGTGACTAGAGTCAAAAGTCTGTTGTGGGGAATTTTGTTCCCGGCAGTGTGACTTAGTAGAAACTAAACTTAACTCATTCAGTCTTCAAACAGATAAAACCAATTCTCAGAGAAAGGGCAATTGAAGAGAGCGGGCATAGGTTGAAGAGGAAAGGAAAAGGAAGCCAGAAGCAAGGAAGAAAATGGCGGAAATAGTGAAAAGAAAGCAGAAGTTGTAGAACAGTAGAAAGAAAGGACCAAAGAGTGAAAGCTACAGGTTTCTTTTAAAATGAGCACTTTGGGGGATCAAGCCAGAAAATATTGTCAATGCTGGGTTTTCCAGAGTTGTTGTTGGCATCATGGCACATTCCTAGTTATTTGCGGTGTCCTTCTGCGCTCTCTGATATGTTAGGAGGGAAAACAATTCTAAGGGTTTTTGATGATCTTTGGTTGGTATTTTGTGAGCTCCCTGAGGTCTGTACCAGCATTAAAAGTGTCAGCTGAGAAACTGGATGGCATAATGAAAACCCGGTGTATGGTATGTAGCAGTGGCCGGATGGATACCAGGAGAGCTTCACGGGCAGCACTCAAACTCCCAGTCTCCACGTTAGAATTTTAGGGGTCGTTTTCCATTCTATCCCATGAAACCTGTGGATGAAAAATTTTCTTGGTCGCTTCCCAGATCATCCACTTGGTAATTCTGCTTCTGTCCATATTGTGTTTGTTATACAACAGCTGTCTAGATTACCAACTCATTGGTATCTCTGAGCAGAGTCATTTCCATGGTGATACTAAAACTTACCTTTAGAGATGTTACTAACCCTCACCTTTTTAGAGTGCCCCTTAAGGGCAATTAAACAGAAGTTTGTTCCCTGGCCAACTCAACACACTTGAGTCAATGTGTAATGGCAATTCTCCCTCCTGCACCCTTTATATATGATTTTTATCAGTAATGTTGGATTAGTTGAGATGAGCACTTAGCAACATGAAGTCTCATGGAAAATTATTTCCTTAATTCTAAGTAATATTGCTGCTTGCCACGTTCATGAAGGAGTCCAGCCAGATAGGAAGGGTCTCCAAAAACAGGCATCACCTCCTTTGGGAAGCATGTCCTACCTGACTTACTGTCATCATCACCACATGGCTGCTTAGCAATCGCTTTCTTAGGCTCTCACTGCTCTCTGGGCAAATCCAAGGAACATTGCTTTTCTTTTTTTTAATATTTTATTTATTTATTTATTCATGAGAGACAGAGAGAGAGAGAGAGAGAGAGAGGGAGGCAGAAACACAGGCAGAGGTTGAAGCAAGCTCCATGAAGGGAGCCTGATGTGGGACTCGATCCTGGGACTCGAGGATCACACCCTGGGCCAAAGGCAGACGCTAAACCGTTGAGCCACCCAGGGATCCCAGAACACTGCTTTTCACGATGTATTATAAACATTGTTTTTTACTTGCCTTCTTCCTCACTGTACTGAAAACTCCTCTTAGTCAAAAACCATGCTTAATTATCATTGATATCTTCAATTTCTAACAAGATTGTTAGCCCACAGTAGAGTAAATAAATGAATCAGTGAATGAATATGTTGCCAATAAAAATGGAGAAAAGGGGTTGAATTCAAGAGAAAATTAGAAATTTGACTTTGTGACTGAGTCTGATGAGAGTAGGAGGGAAGTAGATGGCTCTCTAGCTTTAGTAACGGGGTGGTTGTTAGAATCATTTTTAATAAAGTTATAAAAATTTGTTTTGTTTTGGTAGGAGAACATACAAGTATAGTGGTATTTATTTTTAACTTTTTTTTTTAAGTAGCCCCACTCAGTGTGGGGCTTGAACTCACAATCCTGAGATGAAGAGTCACATGTTCTACTGATTGAGTCAGCCAGGCGTCCCAGAAGTATGACAGTGTTTTGTACTGGTCTCAGCCTATTAGTAACCTATGTGGCTGGACCAGTCCTTGTGGTTCTTATGATTGTTCTTATGATGACACCCTTCAGCAACAGCCATCAGGAAACTTTGAAAAAAATAAAAGTTTAGCTTACAAGACCTGTAACTGACAACGCATAGTTAGGACCATGCAGCAAAGTTTTGGGTAGAGAGAGAGAGCATGTATGGGCCTGGTATTCTGCTTTGCATGGGCTTAGGGTTCCCCAGGCTCACTCTTTTTTGGTGAATTTAAAACAGAAGAGTAGGCCATGTCTATGTCTTCCTCTGTGAGATTTCTGTTCATGTCTTTTGCCCATTTCATGATCGGATTGTTTGTTTCTTTGAGTTTAATAAGTTCTTTATAGATCTTGGAAACTAGCCCTTTATCTGATACGTCATTTGCAAATATCTGCTCCCATTCTGTAGGTTGTTTTGTTGACTGTATCCTTTGCTGTGCAAAAGCTTCTTATCTTGATGAAGTCCCAATAGTTCATAGACATGGCCAACAAGCACAGGAGACAATGCTCCACATCACTGGTCATCAGGGAAATACAAATCAAAACCACAATGAGATACCACCTCACACCAGTGAGAATGGGGAAAATTAACAAGGCAGGAAACCACAAATGTTGGAGAGGATGCAGAGAAAAGGGAATCCTCTTACACTGTTGGTGGGAATGTGAACTGGTGCAGCCACTCTGGAAAACTGTGTGAAGGTTCCTCAAAGGGTTAAAAATAGATCTGCCCTATGACCCAGCAATTGCACTGTTGGGGATTTACCCCAAAGATACAGATGCAGTGAAATGTCGGGACACCTGCACCTTGATGTTTCTAGCAGCAATGTCCACAATAGCCAAACTGTGGAAGGAGCCTCGGTGTCCATCGAAAGATGAATGGATAAAGACGATGTGGTGTATGTATACAATGGAATATTACTCAGCCATTAGAAATGACAAATACTCACCATTTGCTTCGACGTGGATGGAACTGGAGGGTATTATGCTGAGTGAACTAAGTCAATCGGAGAAGGACAAACATTATATGGTCTCATTCATTTGAGGAATATAAATAATAGTGAAAGGGAATAGAGGGGAAGGGAGAAGAAATGTGTGGGAAATATCAGAAAGGGAGACAGAACATGGAAGACTCCTAACTCTGGGAAATAAACTAGGAGTGGTGGAAGGGGAGAGGGCGGGGGGGTGGGGGTGACTGGGTGGCAGGCACTGAGGGTAGCACTTGATGGGATGAGCCCTGGGTGTTATTCTGTATGTTGGCAAATTGATCACCAATAAAAAATAAATTTATTATTAAAAAAAACAGAAGTGTAGAATTTAAAGTACAGGAGGAGAAAAAACAAGTGGCCCAAATGGTCAGTTATCAAAATCAACCAAAATCCTTCCAGCCCTCGGGAAAGGGAGAGGAGATCTAGAGCAAGCAGCTTGGTTTTAAAACTCTTGACGTGATCCAAGAGTTGCACACACACATCAATTTTGCTCATATCCCATTGGCCTAAACAAACTAACTCACACAGCCACACCTAACAGCAAGAAAATCTGAGAAATACAGTCTTATTGGGATAGGGTTGAGAATTTTTAACTGCAGTTTTCCTGTCTCTCCTCCATCATTAAGTCTTTAGAACTTAATGAGTTCTAAAGAACTTGTCTTTCAGTTCATAGAACCCTAGAATGCAAGAAGTCCCATCGAGGCCCGATGGAGAGAAATGAGCATTACTCAGAGATTTTAAATGCTCTGCAAAATAGGACTTTATTGTCATCCTCACAGAGGGAGTAGATGCAGTCTGTATTGGAGAAGAAAATAAACCAAAGGGATAGACTGGCACAGGGAGGGGCAATATTTTTGTTCTTTCCTTTGGGGGTTTGTTGGTTACTATAGCTAGCCTGAACCTAACTAATGTATTCCTTTATTCATTTACTTTTTTTTAAAAAAAGATTTTATTTATTCATGAGAAACACAGAGAAAGAGGCAGAGACACAGGCAGAGCGAGAAGCAGGCTCCTCACAGGGAGCCTGACTGATGCGGGACTCAATCCCCAGACCCCAAGATTATGACCTGAGCTGAAGGCAGATGCTCAACCCCTCAGCTACCCAGGCATCCCTATTCACTTGCTTGTTAACTGTTTGAGGTCCCCTCTTGAATATAAGCTTCAAGAGGTCAGTCTTTGTCTGTTTATTCCTTACACCTGCTGCACAGGTGTTCCAAAAGTATCTATATATGAGTGAAGAAGTGCAGATGGAATTACATCCCCTGCAGTGGGCAGGAGCTGTGCAAAGCCACACAAACATGTCACCAAACCATGGCTGAGACCAACGTCATGATTGACCCAGAGCTGCAACATTTATTTTCTCCGAACATAAATAACTGTTGTCTAGGCAGTTGGTATAACAGCTGTGGCTAGAGGTCAGCTTGTGATCATAGTTCATTTGCTCACTCATCTGTCCATGAATTCATTCACTCATTAAACAGATATATCTGGAACGCCTACCATGTAGTAGGATATATGGAACAACCCGGTCAACCTGTGGGTACAGGTGGGGCCAATCTCCAGTCAGGCAGGTATAGCTCCGTAGTCCACAAACGAATGTCACTTATCTCAGGTGAGAAAAAGAGAGCGAGCCTGGGTGGTTCAGCACAGCCATTCTGAGCTAGAAGGTGCACCTCGGAGCATCCCATATAACAATGGGTTGTTGTGGGGGAAGAGTCAGGAAAAGGTCAGTGTCCTTATTAGATATTTCAAAGATTGCCAAGGAAGCCGTACTGTCCCATTCAGGGGAGATACATTGTTTTCTAAACGAACTTGCAGGGCTGAGGCCTATGTTATCACAAGTCCTCCAGAGATCAGAGAAAAGAGAGCTCTGGACCCTTTTCTTCTGTGTTTACAGTTGTTCTCAAGGAGACTCTGGTTTCTGGAGTGTTGACTAAACACCCATTCTGGCTTCCCCAAACACCACAGGAATCCCTACCTGAAGTGGATGCCAGAAGAAGAAGGCTTATAACATTTTGGGTTATTTTGTTCATTTCCAGGCATCGTGCTTTAAGAGAGATGTTGTCAAACTGGTTTGAGTTTGGATATGAGGATAGTGATGTGTTGAGGAAAAGTAGGCAGAGCTAGGGTCTGGATCTGGATCACCATGCAAGGGGGATCAGATGAGCTGCTTGAAAGACTAGCCAGCAACTGCGTCATTGGCTGAGACCTGAGGGTGAGTGTAGTTCAGGCCTCCTCTTTGAGGAAAAAAGGACAATCAGGAGTTGGAGAGATAGCCCAAAATGCATATATTGAGTCCAGAAACCAGAAGTGAAATTATAAATGAGAGAATCGAGATGCCAGAGCCTAAATGGGTACCAGACTGGAGTAGGGACAGAAGAAGGTTAATTCCAGGATGACTGCCATGAACACCATCGGTTCTCTGCAGCTCGACTCCATGGTGGTGGATGTTAGTGCAAAGGCACATCTGATTTGCTAAAACTATAGAGCTGAAACACTGAGGACCTGGGAAGTCATGAGAACTATTTCTAACTACTTAATGAATTGCCAAAGCTCCAGAGTTCTAGGTCTGCTACTCACTGACTGAGAGACCTTGGATGTGCCACTTGATCTTGCTGAACCTCCTTTTCCTCATTGGAACTGGGTTTGATAACATTCCATGCATACATCACAAAGGGTGTGGTATAGATCTAATTATGTAATGGTGATAAGAGGACTGTGAAAACTATAAATTGATAAAGAAATTTTGAGCTTTATCAATGAGTGAATGTTATAAGAAAGAAGGCTTTGGTTCAGTATCCTGAAACACTGTTGTCAGTGATAGCTGCCGGGGGATGCAATGACATGTCTCCTGAACTAATGGGTACCTCCATTACTAGATACAGCCACCTGCTAAGGTTCCTAAGGATATGAAGGCAGAAGAAGTGCTATCAGCTGGGTCCAGGCATAGGCTCGTGGAGTCCACCAAAGTCATGAAATCACAGACAAACCCTGCTGGTGCTTGGGGTACATATGCATTTCTGGAGAAGATCCACAATTTTCTTTAGATTTGTAAAAAAGGCCAATGACTCCCAAAAGGTAAAGAATAAAAACATAATACTTGATATTACTTACAGCTCTATTGAGTGTATTTTCCTTTGTAGAACTTAAGATTGGTGTTGAAGAAAGCAAGCACTTTTTTTTTTTTTTGCTTCTGCGTCATCTTCCAGTTGAGGGGACAAGAAAAGAGAGTCACAGTATTTCATTGGGGCTATGTGGCTCCTTCAAGATACTTGCCCACCCCATCCATTCCCGGCTTGAGAATATTTATAAATTTACCTGTATGGCCTGTTGAATGCTGCTGACTCTTGATTACTGTACTCTAAATGCTGTGACACCTTCATGGTTGGCACGATCCCTGATATCATTTCTATTTTAAAGGACCTGTTCTGACAAACATTATATGGTCTCATTCATTTGGGGAATATAAAAAATAGTGAAAGGGAATAAAGGGGAAAGGAGAAAAAATGAGTGGAAATATCAGAAAGGGAGACAGAACATGAAAGACTCCTAACTCTGGGAAACGAACTAGGGGTGGTGGAAGGGGAGGTGGGAGGGGGGTGGAGGTGACTGGGTGACGGGCACTGAGGGAGGCACTTGACGGGATGAGCACTGGGTGTTATTCTTTTTTTTTTTAAGATTTATTTATTTATGATAGACAGAGAGAGAGAGAGAGAGGCAGAGACACAGGAGGAGGGAGAAGCAGGCTCTACGCAGGGAGCCCCACGCGGGACTCGATCCCAGGACTCCAGGATCGCGCCCTGGGCCAAAGGCAGGCGCTAAACCACTGAGCCACCCAGGGATCCCCTGGGTGTTATTCTATATGTTGGCAAATTGAACACCAATAAAAAATAAATTTATAAAAAAATAAATTTATAAAAAAAAATAAAGGACCTGTTCTGGTCCGTGCTTAAATGATAGGCTGTTGCTGGCAGA
The DNA here is from genome assembly GCF_011100685.1 of Canis lupus familiaris. Taxonomy (NCBI): domain Eukaryota; kingdom Metazoa; phylum Chordata; class Mammalia; order Carnivora; family Canidae; genus Canis; species Canis lupus. The sequence continues at coordinate 13,594,585 of NC_049236.1, forward strand.
GGTGACTCAGTGTCCTTTCAGCATCCCTCTTCTACTTCTACACAAATGGACGATTTAGCTGAGCACATGGTTGCCAGCTAAAGACCACATTTCCCAGTTTCCTGTTCAGCTATAGGTGGGACTGGATTTTCCACAGAGCTGTGAGCAGAGTGATGAGTACAACTTGCAGCTAATATCCTAAAAAAGGAAATATTCCTGCCCTCCCATCCCCTTTCATCTCCTCCCTCTTGCTTTAAGGTAGGAGCTAGCAACTACCTTAGATCATTCATTGAAAGCTGAGTATTGAAGATGGAGGACAAGATATAAATAGCCTGGGTACCTGATGACCATGTAGTGCAAACTACCCTACTAGTTCTGGACCACCTACCTCCTCAAGCCTTTCATACAAGAGAAAAACACATTTTTTTCTTGTTTAAGCTCCTCTATTTGGGGATATTTTTGTTATGGTAGACTGTTACGGATGTGACCAGGACTTTATTTTCATTTCTTATCCATCTAGAGAGTCAAGATTAATATGCTTGTATTTGGCAAGGATGATAAACTTCTACTATTTGTTTCAGAGCTATCAAAATAATTTTTTTATTTGAGTATAGCTGACACACAATGTTGCATTAGTTTCAGGTGTACAACATAGTGATTATATTGTACTATGCTCACCCCAAGTGTAACAACTATCTGTCACCATACAATGCTATTACAATATCATTGCCTATATTTGCTATGCTGTGCCTTTTATTCTCATGGTTTATTCGTTCTGTAACTCCCAGTGTTTCAAGGCTATTTTAAATTGTCCAGTGACTTGCCAAAATTTTGCCACTACGGGGCATCTGAGAAAGAATAGGAGTAGCTTCTAGACTTTGAGGTCTCAACTTACCTGTTCCTTTCTTAGAGAGGATTTCCTAGACAACCTGATCTAAAGCAAGTTCCCCTTCTTACTGTCTAGTACTGAAGGAACTAGTGCTTTCATGACACTTAGTGAAATCTGTAATTATTTGTCTGTTATCCATCTTAAGGATGCTTTAGGATATAAGCTCCATGAGGGCAAGGGTCATGTCTCTTCATTCACTGAATGCTTATCACAACAATATCTGGCATATAGTGGACACACGAAAATCAAATCAGTAATGAATCTGGAAATAATACAAACTATTATTTATTATTTGGTAATTATTAAAAAATTCCCACTCAGGCTTCACAAGCACTGTTGGCACCAGGAAACTATGTAGACTATCTAGATAATATTCCAAATGAAGATTTTCTTATCCAAGACTTAACTCCCAGAAACCACAAAGTTTATTTATCTTCTTTCATGAAAATTTAGAAATTCTGTATGCTAATATTTAGCATACAGTTTTATAAAAGTAAAAAAAAAGGGAAAAATTATAAAGTTACAATCAAGGACTGTTATCCACAATATTAAAGATCTCAAATAGAACTACATAGGAAAATAAGCATAAATGATGTATGAGTCACAGACAACAAAATAAAGATAAACACAAATGGCAAATAAGCATGTTTTTAAAACTACAAATAAATTAAATATCCAATAATAAGAAAATAGCTCAATAAATTATAATACATCCACACTATAGAATATTATGAATCCATGATTAGGAATAAGATGCATTTTTTATTAAGTGAAAAAAGCAAGAATAATACGGATATGATCCCACCTATAAGAATACACACATACATACATATGTATATTTGAAATGTATAGGAAAAATTCTGAAAGAATGCACACCAAACTCTTCTGTTTTTAGGAAAATGAGTAAGATTGGTCAGGGCAGAGAGGTATAGAGTCTGTAAAGTGGGATTTTTACTTTTTACTCTACATGCTTTTGAATGTTGTAAATCTTTTACTGTGAGTATACACACACCTATTACTTGTATAATTCCAAAAACTATTTTAAAAAGCAACAGAAAATATATGGAAGTCACTGAGCAAAATTCTTGGTATATAGCATTAATAGCAGCCAGAATCAAACAGAAATGATTGGAAAATCTCCCCAAATCATAAAGAAATTGATCTAGGTGACACAGCGTATCACCTAGAAACGTTTCTGGATAATGTGCAGTTACACAGAGTTGCACAGATAATGTGCAGTTACATCCCACCTACCCCTAACCCTCCCATCATATTTTGACTCCTCTTCATTTTCTTGCTCCAGTAGCTGTATTTAACTTTAAAACTAGATATACACACATATATATGTATATATAGTTTGGATATGTATACAATCATTGCACCCTGGGCTAGAAACATTAGGGGAGTTTCTTCAGGTGCAAGTGGACCCCATTCTTGGGTTTGAGGACAATCTGGTGCAAGAAGACAAGAGGTCTGGTGGGGTCTGGAGACACCTTGAAGTGGAGCAGAATCAAGGCAATGGCCACCTTTAGCTTGACCATGGCAAAATGCTGCCCGATACAGTTCCTGCAGACACCAGGGAAAGAAAGAGATACTTGAAGAAATGGTAGTTGTTTCTGACTCTTTCATAAGATGCTAGGATAATGAATCTGCCATTCACAGTAAAGCAGCATTGTCACACTAAATGCCATGGAAACTTTTGAACTTCTATTGTTCCCTGCTAGAAAGTGAACTGAAAGGCTGTAATGTGATGATGGCCTCTCGAAACATGGTGGCACTTGGAGTTGCATATAGAATTGTTTCTCCTGTGAGGACGCAGTGTGGGGGTTATTCTGTATGTTAGTAAATTGAACACCAATAAAAAATAAATTAAAAAAAAACATGGAGACTATAGTGGCTAACACTGTATTGTGCAACTGAAATTTGCTAATAAGATGGAGCGTAAATGTCCTCAGACACACACATGCAGAGATAAATTGGTGAGATGGAGGATGTGGTAATTAACCGGAGGGAGAAGAACCCTTTCACAATGTACGCAGATAGCAAATCACCATGATGTATGTTTTAAATATCTTACAATTGCATGTGTCAAAGATACCTCAATAAATCTGAACTTAAGAAAAAAAGGAACTATTTCTCCTGCATTGGAGGTGGGCTGCATGGCTTATGAGCAAGTTTGCATCACGGGATAATTGTCCGAGGCATAGCTGAATAGGATGTGACAGAGAAGGGCTTTGTCCTTTGTGGAACTAACTGGTCTTTTTGGGGGCTCAAAGAGGTACCAAGATCTACCTCATAATCTGGTGAGAAGATGGGGTTCCATGGAGCTGAGGTACCAAAGGGAGAGTGCTGTTTCCAAGTAAACATTTCTGTGCATTTTCAGCAACTTCAAATTGTCCTTACCTTGGTCCAGCCGAGAATGGTAAGAAGGAGTGGGTGTGTCTCTGATCAGAATTCTCCTGAGAAAACCTCAAGGGGTCAAAGACCTGAAATGACAGGGCAACGCCACCACCATCCCCAAAACACCATGAGCACACTTCTTAAGCTACTATTAGCACTGATTGAGAAACATACAATGAGCTACATATGTAATTCCAATGTTCTGGTAGTCACATTCTTAAAAGGTGAAAGTAATTTTGATAATATAATTTATTTTGCAGAAAATATTATCATTCTAACATGTCTCAATTTAACTGATCATTAAGCAAATAGTCCACTTTTTTGTACTGTGTCTTCAAAATCCAGTGTGTATTTTACATTTCTAACATACCTTATTTCTGAGTAGCCACATTTCAAGTGCTCAGTAACCACATGTGACAAATAGCTACCACACTTGGCAGTGCGACTCTAGACCTGCAGCCCTTGTCTGGCCTTCCAGTGGACTAGTCTGCTACCCAGACTAAGTATGGAGAAAGCAGAAATGGTAGGGCCAGTGTTATTATTTTCACTTTGGAGGTAAGAATGCATCCATTTAATTTACCCAAAGAAAATGAAAACATTAGAAAAGACATATGCATCCCTATGTTTATTGTAGCATTACTTATAATAGCTAAGATTAAGGAAGCAACCTAAGTGTCCTTCAATAAATGAATGGATAAGGAAAATGTGGTGGATTAAATGGAATATTACACAGCCATAAAAAGGATGAGATGGTGCCATTTGAGACAACATGGATGGACCTAGAGGGTATTATGCTAAGTGAAATAAGTTAAGATTGAGAAAGACAATTACTATGATTCCACTCATAAGTGAAATCTTAAACAAAACAAAACAAAACCAACCAAGTACATAAACAAACAAAAAGCAGAATTAAACCTTTATATACAGAGAAAAAACTGATGGTTGTGGGGGGTTTGGACAAAGTAGGTGAAGGGGAGAAGGAGATACAGGCTTCCAGTTATGGAATGAATAAGTCACAGGAGTAAACGGCACAGCATAGGGAATAATCAGTAATATTGTTTTAGTGATGTAACAGGACAGATGGTGGCTACCATCAGGGAGCATCGTGAATCAACTTGTCAAATCACTAAGATGTGCACTTGAAACTAATGTAACATTGTGTGTCAACTCTACTCAATAAAATTAACTTGAACTTAAAAAAAAAGAATGTTCTCACTTAGACTTAGAAGTCTAGCCAAAATGATTATGTGATCAACTGTTAATGAGACCTGCAGTCCACTTCCCATTACACGTAAGAGGTCTTCAACCCTAGTCACTTATGTGAAAACAAGTGTCTGTAGGTGTTGTGAGTGTTCAGAGTTCAAGACGGTTGAATCAAGCACTATGGTTAGCTGTGTGTCTTCTTTTTGCCTCTCCAGATCCTCTCTCCTCCCTTTCCTGCTCTGCTCGGGGCTCCAAGAAGCTGACCCACATGGTTTGCTCTTGGGTTTGGCTGATAAAAGACATTGATTGGCAATCTAGAGGGTGGACAGAGAGAGCTTTTGGATTATTTATTCCCTACACCCCACTCTACCAAGCTGCCTCCGGCTGGCTGCTCTACTGAAGGCCCAACTCCTGCCCAGGACTCCTCCCAGCACGACAGTCACTCTCTGGGCTTCGAAAGTCTCTCTCCCCTCTGGCCCAGAGGTGGGAAGCACTTCAGCATTTGTGCACTCCGTGTTACTTTTCTAAACTCTACCAACGCCTTTGTAAATAGTTCCTTTATGAAATTCTCCTCTAAGTGCCCAACTTGAGGGTGTCATCAGTTTTCTGCCAGAATTCTGATTGTTACATCCAGCAGAAGAGTGAGTTGCCTGCATGGCAAAATGGATAGCCTGCAGTCCTGCAGATGGCTAGGTGAGTGCTTGGTGGAGCTCACTGAGTAAATGACTGCAGCACAGACTGCAACTTAGAGCAGACTGTGTGGTATTTTGTCAATCCATTCATTCAAAGCTAACACACAGTAGGAATAGGGGAACAGGACAGTTTTCTTTTAGGGGGAAAACTTTAACATTTTTGGTCTTTCTGTTTATTTGCTTTGTGCCATTTGCCACTTCCACATCGTGCTAACAAAAAGTGAGTTGTACTGCATTAGTTCTTTGAAGGATTTATAAATAAACAGTCATACCTTTGGGTTTTCCCAGATGGCAGAGTTATGGTGAAGGCCCCAAATACTGAGAACCACGGTTATTCCTGAGAAAGAAAAGAAAGAAAAAAGATTGCAGCAGATAGATCAAGTTGTGGGCTACTGTTATACTGCTCTTCTTGAAGGGAATGAGGTTGTTCCTGGCAGAGCTCTGCGTGCTGTAGCTGATGTCAGCAGTCAAGGACTCATGGAAAGTTGAGGCTTGGGTGACACCTTGGTTTTCTTTCTTTTTTTCTGACACCTTGGTTTTCAAAGCAATGACTTATTTAATATCTGATTCTACCTTAAGGAGCTGTTGGTTTCATGTCAAAATGATATCTGTCAATGGACTGTACAGCACCCACCAGAGACCATTTGGGTCCAGGGGAACAGAACCATAATTCCATCATGCAGGTCCAATGATAAGTTTCTGTTGGTTCTTTTTTTTATCTAAGACACATTTATTCAGCGTCATGATCAGACTGTTACATTTAGCAATCAAGAGCATGGGTGCAAAAAAAAAAAAAAACTACATTAAAACACTTTGTTGGAATGCTTTACACTTTCCACAGAACAGAAACTAAAATAACCTGTTATATAATTAGTCACAAATACAGTCCTCGAGTTATTTGCCCATTCACATGAGTATGGTCTAAAACATGTCTTCTCTGTAGCAGCTAGGCCCTGCCACCACAGTGCTTGGCTGAGTTCACAAATCAGCTGTAACTTGTAGTTTCCCTGTCACTTCTCTGGCTCTCCTCTCCTGCTAAGTTTTGTTTCCTGGCAGTGATTAAAACCTTCTGCCTCTGCCATAGCTGCTGCTGCTGCTGCTGGAACTGCCATAGCCACCTTGGTTTCATGGTTTGACAAAGTATTGGCCTCCACCACTGTAGGGGCCAGAGCTTCTGCCTCCAAAATTTCCTCCTTTCATGGGTCTAAAATTTGAGGATTGATTGTTGTAATTGCCAAAATCATTATAGCTTCCTCCACCTCCAAAGTAACTTCCATCATTACCAAATCCGTTCTAGCCATCCCCACTGCCACCGTATCCACCACCACCTCGACTGCCACCAAAGCCACCTCAACCACTGAAGTTCCCTCCATGACCAAAGTTGTCATTCCCATCAAAATCACCTCCAAGACCACCAACAAAGTTTCCAAACCACTTCGTCCTCTTTGGCTGGATGAAGCACTAGCCGTCTCTTGCTTCAATAGGGCTTTCCTTACTTCACAGTTGTGGTCAGTCACAGTATGGTATTTTTGAATGATAATCTTGTCTACAGAGTCATGGTCATCAAATGTCACAAAAGCAAAACCTCTCTTTTTGCCACTGCCTCGGTCAGTCATGATCTCAATCACTTCAATTTTCCTATTCTGTTCAAAATAATCTCTTAGATGATGTTCTTCAGTGTCTTCTTTAATGCCACCAACAAAAATCTTTTTCATAGTTAAGTGGGCACCAGGTCTTTGAGAATCTTCTCGTGAGACAGCCCTCTTTGGTTCCACAACTCTTCCATCCACCTTGTGTGGCCTTGCATTTGTGGCTGCATCCACCTCCTCCATGGTGGCATATGTGACGAACCCAAAACCTCTGGAGCACTTGGTGTTAGGGTCTCTCATTACCACACAGTCCGTAAGGGCTCCCCATTGCTCAGGATGGCTCCTCAGACTCTCATTGGTTGTTTTGAAGCTCAAGCCTCTGATGAAAAGCTTCCGCAGCTGCTCAGGCTCTTTGGAAGACTCTGACTTAGACACGATGGCAGTGGGAGGGGAGACTTTAACGATGCTTACTCGGCGGCATCTAGGGGCCTTTCTGTTGGTTCTATTCATAAACGGAGGGGAGGAAATTTTGGCAAATATCCACATGGTTTGGGGATTAAAAAAAAGAGGAGAGAGATTTTGAGGATTATTTGATTACCATGAAAATTCTGGATCTGTCAACAAAGTCCCAGTGACAGGCCATTGGTAATTGCTACAAGCAATCCTGCCAGCTTGTTTCCAAGGACAAGAGTTAACAGGATCCCCAAGCAGAGAGGTGAAGGGTGTCTCCCATGACACCCTATGCTTCCCCCTTGCCCTGCTCAGAAACCTGTGCTCTGAAGAGCACTGGGTTCCAGTGTGGGGCCTCTGTGCAAGTTCTAGTTCTGCCAATCTGCACATTGGGATCTCTAGTGAGGTTTTTGGCTACACCAAGAGTATCTGAAAGTGCTTTGTAAACTGAGAAGAACTATATAAGTGTCTGTTAAGATTATGTTCTGAGGGTGGGAAAATGAGCTAATGCTCTTGAAGGCTCTATGTAAACTATTACGTGCTGCACAGTTATAAGAATGATAGTATTACGATGATGAAACCAAAGACCCTACCTTGGGTCTTCTAGATAAAGATAATGATGTTCATCTCCCATTAATGTGGGAAACAAAGGCAGAAGAAAAATTATTGAATTTCCTTGCTACCTACAGCCCTTTGACAAGTCCTTGAAACAGGCAGAGTGACATTCCTCTAGGAATGAGTCTAGGGGACTCTGAGTCTAGGGGACTCAGTTGTCTTAATGTTGACACTTTGCTAAGGGCAAAAGGCAATCACAGCCCAACCTTCAGGATCCTGTGAGTCTACTTCAACATACAAAAATTCCTTTAGAAATTTCCTTTATAACTAAACCCCCAAGACATGTGTTGGCGATCATCCCCCAAGCATATGGCCCATTGACATACATCTGAAGGGAATCATGACTGAGGTTTTATTATAGTAATAAATGACCTTTTCCTAATAATAGCTAGTCCCCTCAAGGTCCTGGAAACATTTTTTCCAAAATTCCTTAGAGACTTACACTATCCCTAGCCCTCTCCCAACTTGAAGATATATAATCACTACCCCTCACAACCCCATTATAGCTCTTTCTGCCCATAATGGGTCCTGTCCATGTGCTTTAATAAAATCACCTTTTTGCACCAAAGGCTCAAGAATTCTTTCTTGGCCGTTGGCTTCGAACCCTAATGTCTTTTCCTACATCATCATGAAGTCTCACCCAGGTCTCAAACTAAGCTAAACAAGGATTATCTTAGAAGCAATGTCCTGCTAAGTGAAGAAACTCTGGGTTGGGATTCTGGCCACCTGGGTTCTGGGCACAGCTTCGCTGCAAATGGCTATGTGCCTTTGGGAAAGTCTGGAAACCACATCTGATGAAGGAATTACCCACTGAGTTATTAGGCACCCAACCCTAAGCCAGAGGTTCTTTTGACTCCTCTAAGAGTCAAAAGAGAAAAAAAGCCAGTCTTTGTCACTGTGGTTGCCAGGATCCCCTGGTCTCTAGGACCTGCTTAGGAAAAGAATGCAAAGACCTGCAGGCAAGGAGCGTCCATCTGGGAAGGTAATGGGCTTGCTGAGCTCTCTGGAAATGGATGGGATTGGAGGCGCCAGTCGGAGTGACTCCTTGATGCACATGGTGGTATACGACATCTCACCCAGCTGGTCCCTGTGAGGACAAGGGAAGGAGGGGCAGGAACTCAGACTCCATAGCCAGTTGGTAAATATTAATGTTTTTTCCTCTTCATTATTTATTCTTGGTAAACATTACCTCTAGGTTAAAGTTATTTTGCAATTGACTTATGTAACAGAATGCTAAAATGAGACTCTTTCTGCCTGAGGATCAGCTGAAGTTCCAGAGGAAGAGGAACCAAACAAGCGTCAGATATCCTCATTATAAAGTGAGATGCTAATCTACTGGTAAAAGATTTGCTAGGGAGGTTTCAGAAACCAGTTTCGCAACTCTTAGTCACCATATAAATCAAGAATGTAGAAAGTATGACTAAGGACTGAAGAGAGAGGGCTTCAGAGTTTTGAGAGAGGAAAAAAATCCTTTAAAGATAATGTTGGAATGGCACAATGCTGCGGAATGCAGGAGGGCCCCCTCAAGCGTGTTAGGCAAAGAGGGGCTTCTTGGGTCACTTCTTGGTCACTTAGATGATCTGACATGTGTGCCTTGGAGTTTGAGGAACAGAGGACTGAGAGGAAAGTCTGTGACTCAGAACAAACAGGGAGTTGGGGGAGAGCAATAGAGACAAATAGGTAAGGAGTGTTCCAGTGTGTTCTATGGGCCAATGAACCAGCAAGAGGGAGAGCTTCAGAACCGTCTTGAAAGGAACTCTGAGGACAAGAATTCCCTTGTCTCATGAATTACCATGGTAAAGCTCCAGTGAGGAAATCTCCAAGATTCTCCTTGAAACTCAGATACGCCTACTGAGAGTGAAAGGAAGCACTGAATAGCCACCAAGCTCAGAAGGCAAGATCTCCATAGTACCAAACCCTTTCTCCTCGTTCCTCCTGGGACCACTTCTAAAAGGTTCAGAAACAGCAGCTACTGGGTTGGTGAGGAACTTGTCAGTAAAAAGAAGCCAATCAAGACCCCCTCACCCACCACTGGCTTTCAGACCCAAAGAAATGCTGAGCTGGGATGGAGGGATATGCTCCAGATTGATACGAATTTGTATTTTTTGCTATTCCACTGGACCAGACAGCTTAATTACTGAAATGAGACTGCTCTTATGACTTAAATGGATAAGAACTCTATGAGATTCACTCAGAATTTCACCCCAGATGAAAAGAACTTGCCCCACACAAGTGTGAAGTATCAGAGGGAGAAGAATAAACTTTTTCATTTTCATCCTAGCCAGTTATAAGATGACTGCATATATTCAGTCTATTTGCCTTATTGTATTTCTATTTGCTTTTCTGATTACTTATTTTGAATGCAGGCTCTGGCCATTTGGCAGTGCAGATTTTCATTTTGAGCTCTTTCCTCCTCAAGCTCAGAATAAAAAGGGTAATTCTGCTTAGCCTGGCATTTTGCATATTTTAGAAACACAATATTGTCCATCTTAGCCCTGGTGCAAGAAGAGAGAAATTTTAACCCAATGCAGAAATGGCTGACGAGGAGCCAAAGGGATGTTGAACAACTTGCCAGCTTTTTCAGAAATTGCTCTTTGCAGTGTGGTTTTATTATCTGTCTAAAAGAATTATAAGTTTTCAGCATGCCATGTACAAATTTCATTAAATGTAAGTATAGGGCCATAGTATGGAATAAAAACATATTTTTCTTTATATTTTTATTTCTTTCATTAAAATGAATGGTAGTTAACAGATCCTTAGGAATTTGTTTTCTTACCTGGCCAAGATTTCTTTGTTTTCACATTTCACATAGGCCAGAAAAGAATAAGAAAGGCCAATATTGGGGTTGTATATATATCCACCCTAAACAGGTTAAGATATCCAATCAATGTTAAAGAATGAATAAAAAATGACTAATCGACATTATTTTGTGCTATACAGATTAAACCTTTAATTAATTTATTTTTTATTTTTTTCTAAAGATTTTATTTATTTATTCATGAGTGACACACAAAAAGAGAGAGGCAGAGACACAGACAGAGGGAGAAGCAGGCTCCATGCAGGGAGCCTGACCTGGGACTCAATCCCAGATCTCCAGGATCATGCCCCAGGCCGAAGGCCGCGCTAAACCTCTAAGCCACTGGGGCTGCCCATAAACCTTTAATTTATGGTAGGAAATAACTACTGTTTCCTTATAAAAAGTAAGATCTCTATCATAGCTATATAAATCCAAATTTCCCCTTACAAAAGTTCTTACTGAGCTTACCTTTGCATTTGAAATGCAGTGTTCCCCCCTAGTGCTAGGGGTGGATGACTCTTAGCATTTCCATCTTTCTGCCCTTTTGACTAGCAGAGCAAATAATAAGTGAAATATCTAGCTAGGGTGAAGAATGTGGTTTAAATCAAGACGTGCTTGTTTGTTTTTCTTTCAGACAGCATGTCTTAGGGGTAAATCCATAACCTGGGCATCACTGAACAGTCAGATAAGCTCAAAGTCTTGCAAATGGTGTTGACATTTCTATCTAGCTAATCCATCCTAGAAGAGGCAGCTTGGGTGTCAGATCTCCCAGGAAGTCCTCTTGAGTCCCCTCTTGAGTACCAGGTTAAGTGACTGTCTTCTAAGTCTCTGTAGTGGCCAGCACATCTCTCTCTTGCTACCCTTAGCAGATTATATAGAGATTATCCATACAGAAGCCTGTCTCCTCTCCTTGGGTGTGAGCTCATTGAGGACAGGACCCACACCAAATCTTGCACATTTCTTAAGTGCCTCAGTACTGAGAATGTATGTACTCAGTCCATAATCACTAGATTCAACTACAGTGTATATGATTTAGTACTGTGTTCAAAGTCTAAGCTAGTTCTGAGGAATGAAAAGGAGATGGGAGGGAATGACTACAGTGGGGCTTAAATGATACGGATGCTTGCTGGGATCTCAGAGAGGAGACACACTTGAGCTCTACCATTTAAGCTCTCAATGCAAGTCTAGGGATCAAGTCCCTATTTCCAGTGCACTGAGCCAGGTGAAAGAAAGAAATGGGACGTTACACACCACTGATTAGAAAAACAAAACAAAGAAACAGATAATTGTGGATGGATGAACTTCTTTTGCAAAGATATAATGATAATTTTGATCTCTCTAGAAAAAGAATAGTAGTCTCCTTTTCTGTTTCTATAGGCACATATCTTGAAGCACAATGGTGACTAAGGTACCAGAGGAGAAAATAAAGGAAAACCCATGAAGAGGAAGAAGGATGAAATGTTTAAGAATGCAGATCTTACCATGTGATAGAAGACCTGTCCCTCAGGATGCCCCTGATCTCCTGCCGGCATCTCTCCTGATGCTCAGGGTTCAGAGCCAGGTGGTAGAGGAGCCAGGAAATGCTCCCTGCCATGGTGTCATGCCCTGCCAAGATGAATGTGTTCACCTCAGACCGTAGGTCAGTATCTGAGAAGCTGTTGCCATTTTCAGCCTGGAAGGTATAGTGGAGATATGTTTATGCAATGTCAGTTTACAGATGTCTGCAGCCCTAATCAAGATAATGGCTTTAGGGGAAAAAATTAGAGATTCATATGAGAGTTTCCATTTTAATTCTGTTCAACAAATATATAGTAGGAGCCACACTTTGACAAAGGAGAACCAACATTACATAAGAAATGTAGGCCTTGCAAAGAGTTCCTCCAATCATCCTGCCAGATTCATGCAGATTTTCCAGCACCTCCTCTTCATCATTTTACCAACTTACTTTGTGACCCATTTTCCCGTGTTTCCCTAAACTACCATGTATCTTTGCAGTAATCACCAAGTCCTGTCCAATTAGCAAAAAATTTAGTATTATCTGATTCCCTGTAGTGACAGAATTACAGACCTCTATCTTTACCTCAAACTGTATAGAGCCAACCCATCACCTCAAAAGTATTGTTAAATTTAGTTGATCAATTTTGCTCTTGTCTCCCCTCCTCCTCACTCATCCATCTACCCACACAATTAATTGATACACGAGCTGCCTCAGACATTTAAAAGATTTACCTGGGCAGAAAGGATAATATCCAGATAATCCTGGTCCTTCCGTTTCTGAGTGTTGCCATGCTTCTTCTCATCTTTGAGTAATTTCTTTCTATCCTGGATTACCTTTTCTGGGACAGAATAGCAATTCCCCATTACCAAAGTGACAGCAAAGTTAATCAAAGTAAAATAATTACAGAGCAAGCCATGGCTCATAAATAGCTTCGAATCTTAGCTAATTTCCTGATCTCAGAATGGGTACTTGTATTTAAGTAGAATTAATTTTTGCGGATGTTTGTTCTCCCTCAAACGACAAACTTTGATCAAAGCTCCAAAGAAACACAATATACCTGAAATAGACTTTGTATAACTAGGTAGGCAACATAATAAAGATGGTTTCAAATGCAGGTGCAAGTCCCAATCATTCTTTTCTTTCTCAGTCTCTTTTTAATGGAAAATTTATCAAATGAAATGGAAGACAAGCAAAGAAACACCAACATCTGTATAACTGAAGGGTCTTAGAAGAAAACCCCACAAAAATATGAAACAGAGTATCTAAAACTATAATTCAAGAAAACTTTCTGGAAGTGAGACATAATTTAAATGTACATATTAAAAGGCCCATCCTATGCCTAGGAAAGTTGGAACAGAATAACCAATACCAATACATATGCTAATAAAACTATTTGACATTAAAGACAGAAAAGAAAATCCTCATAGACTCCAGACAAAAGAGCAAATAACTTTTAAGGGTAAGAAAATTAAGGTAGCATCATATTTTTCAAGAACAATAAAGAAATCAAAGCAAGATTAGAGCATTTTCAGGGTGCTTAGGTGGCTCAGTGAGTTAAGCATCTGACTCTTGATTTTGCCTCAGATTGTGAGATCAAACCCTGCACTGGGCAAAAGATCAGAGCATTTTAAAGAAATTCAAGGACACAAACTAGGAAAAAAGTATTTTATATCCAGGAAAATTGTCAGTCAAGCAACTATCAAGTCTATAAAAAATAGGTATAAACTTGAATGAACTCAGAAAATATTATGCTCATGAGCCCATCCTGAGGAATCTAGAGTGGATGAGCTTCATCCAACCAAGAAATAAGTAGGAAAACTTCATTAAAGAACTGAGGTGGGCATTTCATAGATGTAATTTTAGATCTCAGACTAAAATAAGGATTGGCACATGGGAAGAAGTATATCACATAAACACTAAAAGTGAAAATAATTCAACTAAAAATAGGAGGAGAAGGGAGAGAGAAAGGAGAAAGTAGAATAATCACTAATTGTTGGGAGCCTTGCACATTTTATCTTTTCTCCTTCTGGACCTGAGGCCTTTCCTGCAACCATGTTACACCAGATCCTCAGGCCAAAAAGCACCCGAGCTTGATCCTCCTCTTCATCTTTATTGGAGTGAGAGGTACTGGCGCAGTGTGGATGTCATTTGGGATAGGAAGAATAACCCAGAATCCTGGAACAAACTGGGTCTTCATGATTAATACAAGTTCTGCTCAGTGAATGTACATTACAGAAAACTGAAGAAAGGAGATCCAGACTTCAAATGAAATGTTTCACTATAAAGTTGCTCAGAAAGAAGGCCTTCCAGAAGCCATCCTCATGATTTTCTACTTATCCAGGAAATATTTCCCCTCTAAATGCATGAAATCATGTTGATGTATTGTGTTAGGGTTTGCACTGATTAATAAGTATCTGAAACTTGAAAAAAAAGATCACTAATAGATGTATAAGTAATAAATGAAAACCAAAGGATATTATTAAATTATTATTAAAAACTGACAAACTATCAAATAACCAGTCACCAAAGGACAAATACTATATGGCTCCTATGGCTCCTCATATATATCTAGAATACCTAGTCAAATTTGTAGAGACAGAAAGTAGAATGGTGGTTTCCAGGGGCTGAGAAAGGAGTATAAAGAGGAATTATCATTTAATACGTATGGAGTTTCAATTTTGCAAGGTAAAATGAGTTCTGGAGATGGATGTTGGTGGTGGTTGCACAATAATGTAAATTTACTTAATAGCACTAAACTTTATACTTCAAAAAGATTAAGATGGTAAATGTTATCTATATCTACCACAGTAAATATGACAAGCCAGATAGCAAAAGTTTAAATAGGGAAAGGGGAATTAAGGATTTATGAAGGACTAAACACTATGGTAGCCAGAGTAAAAATATAAACCTTCTAAAATATCAAAAGGTTTATTTTTAAAAAGCAAAGAAAACATACCACATAGGAAAAGAAACACAGTGTGCTGAATTGAATAATGTAGCCCCCCCCCCCAATTCCTGTTTACCCAGAACCAATAAATGGTTATCTGTTATGGAAGTCTTTAGGAAACTAATAAACACAGTAACTATAACATAAGACACATAGTAAAACATAATCATATGACAATGTTGAGTCCAAACATATCAGTCATTTCAACAAATAAGAATGGGAATGTCTTGTTTACTAAAATAAAAACATTTTCAAATTGACTCATAAAGCAAAACCCAACTATGTGCTGCATGTAAGAAAAACACATAAAACAAAGTAATACAAAATGGCTACAAATAAAAGGATGGACAAAAATATACCAGACAAATGAAAATAATAAGAAAATTGGGGGTTGCAATCCTGATATCAAACAAAGTAGAGTTTGAACAAAAACTCATTAAAGGAGATCAGTTTTTAATGTTAAAAGTCATGGTATCACAGGGCACCTGGCTGGCTCAGTTGCTGGAGCATGTGACTCTTGATCTCAGTTATAAGTTTGAGCCCCACATGGAGTGTAGAGATTACTTAAAATCCTATTTTAAAAAGGTCATGGTATCACAAGATATAATACTTAGGAACACATACACACACCAAATAATAGCAATACCTATTTAAAGCAGAAACTAGAGGAAATGCAGGGAAAAATAGGCAGAATTGCACTGATAATAAGAGTCTTCAACATAGCATTCCCAATGCAGGACAGGTCAAGTGGACAAAAATAAGATATAGAAGATCCAAACAGAATTATAAGGCAGAGCATATGGGGGGAAAATTTCAGATGCCATACCTAATGACAGAGAATTTATCTTCTTCATAAGAGTAAATGTTGGTTTTTTTTTTTTTTTTTTACAAAATTGATCATATATTGGACCAAAGAAAACATTACTGAGTTCTATAAAATGGAAATACTACAAACAATGCTTTCTAATTACAATACAATAAAATTAGAAATTAAAAAAATAAAGAAGCTTTCCATTCAGAAATTTATAAATTTTCTATTAAACATCTTTTGAGTGGAAGGGAAATGCAAACCGAAATTAAAGAATTTCAGAAAAAATAGGGGTGCCTGGGTGGCTCAGTTGGTTATGTCTGCCTGCAGTTCAGGTCATGATCCCAGGGTCCTGGGATCTAGCCCTGCATCAGGCTCTCCACTCGCCCAGAAGCCTGCTTCTCCCTCTCCCTCTGTTTGTGCTCTTTCTCTCTGTGTCAAATAAATAAAATCTTTAAAAAAAGAATTTATGAAAAAATGATAATAAAAACATTACTTATCAAAATACATGGGGTGTATTTAATTGATAAACAAGAGAAAATTCATAGCCTTAAAAGCATAGAGCAATAAGAAATGTAAAAATCCATATTAAAATTCTTATAGAATCTCAAGGGACTGCAAAGAGCCAAAACTATCTTGGGAAAAAACAAAACTGAAGGACTAACTAAACTATCTAAACTCCTAAAACACAACACCAAGAAACAAACAACTTGATTCAAAAATGGGCAAAGGACTTAAGTGGACATTTTTTCAAAGAAGATATATGAATGGCCAATTAGCACATAAAAGATGTTCAACATCACTGATCATTAGGAAAATGCAAATCAAAACTACAATAAGATACTACCTCACACTTATTAGGATTGCTATTATCAAAAACCCTGGAAAACCAGTGTTGGTAAGAATGTGGAGAAATCAGAACCGCTTGTGAACCATTGGTGTGAATGCAAAATGGTACAGCTGCTATGGAAAACAGTATGGCAGGTCCTCAAATAATAAAAAATAGAATTATCATATGATCCAGCAATTCCATTTCTCGAAAAACTTATGAACACACACACACACACACACACACACACACAAATAGATTAACAAAGCAATTAAAAATAGTAATAAGAATGAAAGAATTAAATATAGTAGTCCTCTCTTATCTGCAGGAATATGTACCAAGACTTTCAATGGATGTCTGAAGCCACAGATAATACCAAACCCTACATAATCTATGTTTTTTCTATACATACATACTCATGATAAAGTTTAATTTATAAATTAGGCACAGTAAGAGATTAACCACAACTAAAAATGAAATAAAATAATTATAAAATATGTTGTAATAAAATTTACGTGACTGTGGTCTCTTGCTTTCTTTCTCAAAATAGCTCATTGTACTATACTTTCACCGTGCTTCTTGTGATGATGTGAGATGATAAAATAGCTACTTGATGAGATGAAGTGAGGGGAATGACACAGGCATGGTGACATAGAGTTAGGTTACTACTGACTTTGATGATACATCAAAAGGAGGATCATCTGCTTCCAAACCATGATAATTGAAACCGTGGAAAGCAAAACCATGAATGAGGGAGAACTACTGTAAATATATTAGATCCTAACTTAAAAATTAGAAAAAGAATAACAAAATAAACCAAAAGAGAGTACAAAAAATAATAAAGAAAATAATAAAAATTAGCATGGTAAAGAACAGAAACACAGTAGATCAAATTAATAAATAAAATTTTTTGAGTCTTTCAAAAAAATCCATAATAGACATATACTGGCTAATTTAATTGGGAAATGAGGAAGAATGCACAAATATATGAAGTAAGAAATGACAAAGGGAAAATAACTATTAATACAGAGAAATTAAACATTTTTATTCTATTTTATGTATTTTTAAAGATTTTATTTTTAAGTAATCTCTACACTCAACACTCAACTTACAACATTGAGATCAAGAGTTGCATATTCTGTTGACTGAACCAGCCAGGTGTCCCCAGAGAATTTTTTTAAAATCATGAGACTACTGCTTCTATCCAAATAAGTTTTAAAACCTATATGAAATGGAAAATTCAGTGTACCAGAGTTGACTCCAGAGGAGCTAGAAAACTTAGACTAATGTCCATAGAAGAAATAGAGAAGGTCATGAATAAATGATCCCCACCAGAAAAATGAAAAATAAAGGACCAAAGAGAAGAAAGAGAGAAAGGAATAGAAGTTTTTGAAACAGTAAATGACTGAGAACTTTCCAAAATTAATGATAGACACCAAACCACAGATATAGGAAATTCAGGATACCAAGCAGGAAAACACCAAAATATCTACACGAAAAAATCAAGATGCACGTTTCATTCAAACTACAGAAGATCAAAGACAAAAAGGAAATCTTGAAAGAAACCACAGGAAAAAAAAAACTTAACCCATAGAACAGCAGTGACAAAAATTACATTGGACTTCTCTTCAGAAACCAGGCAAAGAAGAGAGTGAAGTAAAATATTTAAAGTGTTTAAAAAGAAAAATCAGCCAACCTTGAATTCTTCCAAATTACCCTTAAAAATGAAAGAGAAATAAAGACTTTCTCGGACAAAAATTGAGGAAATTTGTCATCATTAGACATGCTTTACAAGAAATAGTGAAATCTGTTCTTTGGAAAGAATGAAAATGATATAGGCCTGAAGCTCAGATCTACATAAAGAAAGAACATTAAGGAAGGAATAAATGGGGATCCCTGGGTGGCGCAGCGGTTTGGCGCCTGCCTTTGGCCCAGGGCGTGATCCTGGAGACCCGGGATCGAATCCCACATCAGGCTCCCGGTGCATGGAGCCTGCTTCTCCCTCTGCCTGTGTCTCTGCGCCTCTCTCTCTCTCTCTGTGACTATCATAAATTAAAAAAAAAAAAAAAAAAAAAAAAAAAAAAAAAAAGTTTCAAAAAAAAAAAAAAGGAAGGAATAAATGAAGGTAAAATAGGTTTTCCTATTTTTTTTTTTTTGGAGTTTTAAAAAAAATTTTTATTGGTGTTCAATTTGCCAACATATAGAATAACATCCAGTGCTCATCCAGTCAAGTGCCCACCTCAGTGCCCGTCACCCAGTCACCCCCACCCCTCTCCCACCTCCCCTTCCACCACCCCTAGGTCGTTTCCCAGAGTTAGGAGTCTCTCATGTTCTGTCTCCCTTTCTGATATTTCCCACTCATTTTTTCTCCTTTCCCCTTTATTCCCTTTCACTATTTTTTATATTCCCCAAATGAATGAGACCATATAGTGTTTTTCCTTCTCCGATTGACTTATTTCACTCAGCATTATACCCTCCAGTTCCATCCACGTCGAAGCAAATGATGGGTATTTGTCGTTTCTAATGGCTGAGTAATATTCCATTGTATACATAAATCACATCTACTTTATTCATCTTTCAATTGTTTTCCTATTTTTAATTGATCCCACATACAACAATCTGTTCAAAATAATAACAACATTCAGTTTATAGCTTATGAAGAAGTAAAATAAATAACAATGTTATAAGGGATAGGAGAAAAATTGGGAATTGCGAATACCCTGTTATAAGTTGCTTGCAAGTATTATTTGAAAATGGGCTTGTTAGTTGCAAATACACATTATAGGGATGCCTGGGTGGCTCAGTGGTTGAGCATCTGCTGGCTCAAGGAGTGATCCCAGGGTCCTGGGATCGAGTTCCGCATCAGGCTCCTGGCAGAGAGCCTACTTCTCCCTCTTCCTATGTCTCTGCCTCTCTCTGTGTTTAATGAATAAATAAATAAAACCTTTAAAAATACACATAAACTCAAGGACAGCCACTAAACAAGGTAAAAAGGAGTATAATTTATATGTTAAGAGAGGAGAAAAGTGGAATCTTATTAAATGTTTAATTAAAACCAGAGAAAGCATAAAAAGAGTGGAAGACTAAAAAGAAAAAACAAAACAATGAATAGTAAGAAGTAACAATTATGGTAGCTATCAATCCAAATATTCATATTAAGCATCAATGGTTTAAATAAACCAATTAAAAGATGGACTGTCAGAGTGAATTAAAAAACCAACTATATGTTGTCTACAAGAAACCCACTTTAGGTATATAAAGATACGTGTAGATTAAAAGTAAGGGAATAGAGAAAGATATACTAACTAACCAAAAGAAAGCTGGGATAGCTATATTAAGTTCAGATAGAACAGATTTCAAAACAAGGAAAATTATTAGGTTAAAAATTATTAGAGATTAAAAAAGGGCATTCCATAAAGATAAAGGGACCAATTCTCCAAGAAAACAACAGTCTTTAGGGTAAATGCGCCTAGGAACAGAGGGTCGAAATACATAAGGCAAAAAATAATAGGACTCAAGAAGGAATAAATGAATCTGTTCTTATAGTTGGAGACTACAAAACTCCCCTGTCAGTAATGGACAGATCCAACAGGCAAGAACCAGCAAGGACATAGTTGAACTGAACAATATCATCAATCAACTGGATCTATTTGACATCTATAGAGTACATCATCCAATGCAGCAGAATACACTTCCTTTTCAAGCTCACAGAGAACATTCATCAAGATTGACAGCATTTGGGCCATAAAACACACCCTAAATTTTAAACAAACATAAATCATACAAAGTATGCTCTCAGAGCACAATGGAATAGAAATCAATAACAGAAAGATAGTTGGAAAACTCCAAAATAGTTGGAGAATAAACCACACATTTTTAAATAACGTATGGGCTAAAGCAGTCTCAAGGAAAATTTTAAAGATATTTTAAACTAAATAGAAAATTAAAATACAACTAATCAAAATTGTGGAACACAGTGAAGGCAGTACTTAGAGGGAGCTTTATAGCATTAAATTAATATATTAGAAAAGAAGAAAGATCTAAAATCAGTAATCTAATCTTCTGCCTTAGGAAACTATGAAGAGAACACATTAAATCCAAAGTAAGTTAAAGAAAAGAAATAAAAATTAGAACAGAAAGCAGTGAAATTGAAAATAAGAAACCAAGGGCTAAAAATCAATGAACCAAAAGTTGGTTCTCTGAGGAGTGCCTGGGTGGCTCAGTTGGTAAAGCATCTGACTTCAGCTCAGGTCATGGTCTCAGGGTCCTTCAGCTCAGGTCATGGTCTCGGGGTACTTTCTGCTTAATTTTTCTGTAAGCCTAAAACTCTCTGAAAAATAGTTTGTTAATTTTTAAACTTATTTTAGGGAGAGAGGGAGCATGGGTGTGGAGAGGGGCAGAGGGAGAGGGAAGGCGAATCTTAAGCAGACTCCATGCTGAATGTGGAGCCCTAAGCAGGGCTCAATCTCACAACCCTGAGATCATGACCTGAGCCAAAATCAAGAGTCAGACACTTAACTGACTATGCCACCCAGACATGCCTAATTTGTTATTAAAAAGAAATACTACAGAGTCTCTTTAAATAAATCAGCATGGTCCCAGTACATGAATACATAGACCAATAGAATAGAAAAGAAAGTCAAGAAATAAGCTCAAGTATATATGTCAGTTTAGTATATGATAAAGGTAGTTAGCGCAAATCACTGGAGGAAATGATGGAACTTTTAAATTAAATTAAATTTTTAATTGAAGTGTAATTAACATAGAGTATTATATTAATTTCAGGTGTACAATATAATGACTCAATAATTCTATATATTACTCAATGTTTATCATGATAAATAAGTACACCCTTAATCCCCTTTATTTACATCATCCAATCTCCTACCCATCTGTCCTCTGGCAACCTCCAGTTTGCTCTCTGTATTTAAGAGCCTGTCTTTTTTTTGCCTCTTTTTTTCTTTGTTTTGTCTTTAAATAAAAAAATCTGAGTGAGTTCATATGATATTTGTCTTTGACTTCACTTCCAGAATACCCTCCAGGTATGGATGTGTGTTGTTGCAAAAGGCAAGATCTCCATCTTTTTATGGCTGAATAATAGTCTGTGTGTGTGTGTGTGTGTGTGTGTGTGTGTGTCACAGAAAAGATGGAACTTTGTAATACATGGAGATGGGACAACTGGATAACCATTTGGAAATGTAAGATCAACACTTCATAGCATATGTAAGAATAAACTCTAAATGGATCAGAGATCTAAATGCAAAAAGAACAAGACCACACAAGCACTGGAAGAAAAACATGAATGAATCTCTACAATTGGGGTATAGTTGCAGTAGTTCTCAGCTGGAGATAATTTTTTAAAGGTTTTAATTTTATTTTTTGCTTTTTGAGAGAGAGAGCACTAGCAGGGGTGGGGTGAGCAGTGGGCAGAGGGAGAGAGAGAATCTTAAGCAGGTTCCACACCCAGTGCAGAGCCCAATGTGGGGCTCAGGGCTCGATCTCAGGACCCTGAGGTCATGACCTGAGCTGAAATCAAGAGTTGGGTGCTTCACCACCCAGGTACCCCAGCTGCAGATAATTTTGATCCCAGGGGACATTCATCACTATCGAGACATGTTCAGTTGCTACAACTATCAGAGTCATACTGGCATCGAGTGGGTAGGTGTCAGGGATGCAGCTAAACATCCTACAAGACACAGGACAGCTCCCCACACAACAAAGGCTTATGCAACCCAAACTGTCATTAGAGCAAGGGTTGGCATACCCTAGAAGAGGGGGAAGGCTATTAACTACTATTTAAAGTCCAGATGCAATAAAAAATTTCATAAATTTGATGACATAAAAATAAACATTTTGAAAAAATTTTATTTTGAACAAATTTAATTTTTCCCCAGTACTTTGCATTTTGTTTTTTAATCATCATTATGTAATATAAAAAAATAGTAAAGAATTTTTTCACCAAGTACATTGTAGATGCCCCCAGATACATTCTAATGAACCATACAAATTTAGCATTTTCTGTGTGGGCAATGATATGGACAAGTCTGGAACTACTGCTGTATATAATGCCAATCTATGTCTTAAATGGTTAAACTAACCTGCTTCTCTGAGTCTACTCCTTATAATATCTACATTCCTGTGTGTCTATGTGTGACTGTGCATGTGTCAGTGTGTTGCAAATTTCCTTGAGGCAAATATATTCGCTAAAGTAAATATATATATGTGTATATATATTTTTTTTTGAAAGAGAGAGAGAGAGCAAGCATGAGCAAGCAGGAAGGGCATAGGGAGAGGGAGAGGCACGCTCCCTTCAGAGCAGGGATCCCGAAGCAAGGCTCATGGGATCATGACCTGAGCTGAAGGCAGACACTTAACCGACTGAGCCACCCAAGTGTCCTAAAGTAACTATTTTTATGTTTAACACTTATTCAGTGCCAGGTATTGTCCTAAGCCCTTTATGTATCCCAACATATTTAATCATCACTGCAAACCTAGAAGA
This sequence comes from Canis lupus familiaris, assembly GCF_011100685.1. Lineage (NCBI taxonomy): Eukaryota > Metazoa > Chordata > Mammalia > Carnivora > Canidae > Canis > Canis lupus. Next base: position 13,617,780 of record NC_049236.1, read on the forward strand.
TAGTTCCTTTTAATCCCCATTTTACAGATGACACTGAGACAAAGCAATGAGTAACATGCCCAAAGTCACACTGCTAGTAAGTAGTAGAGCCAAGGAAGGTTCATTAACTACTTGATAAATATTCTCTATTATGATGTTGATGAAAAGTAATGTTGAATTGCTTAAAAAGCTTAATCTATTTCAACTTTTATGTTTATGTTTTGCCAAAACTCTCTTTGAATGAAGCTTCTTTTTTTTTTAAGATTTTATTTTTAAGTAATCTCTACATCCAACCGACATGGGGCTCAAACTCATAACATTAAGGCTGACTGAACTACTGACTGAACCAGCCAGGTGCCCCAAATGAAACTTCTTTTTTTTAATTTATTTTTTTATTGTAGTAAGATGAGATTGGGCACGTTCAGGATGGTGTGGCCATGGACTGTTTTATTTATTTATTTTTTAATTGTAGTAAGAACTCTTAACCTGAGATCTACCTACTTAACAAACTTTTACATGCCCAATACAGTACTGTTAACTTACAGGCAGATCTCTAGAACTTCTTATCCTGTGTAACTGAAAGTTTACCCCCACTGAAAAACTCTCCATTTCCCCCTTCTTTTGAATACATATCCGTGCTCACTCTGCTCTGCTCCTACATTCATTTCTATATTGTGTGAGTGTTTTTAGTTTGTCATTATTCCTTTATTACTGCAAACACTGTGTAAAGAGCCACGTGCCCTGTATGCTTTGAGATATTAAATGTCCCCTTGTTATATTTGTATTATTAACAATTGTACATAATGACCAAGGTGTAGCTAACTTCTGACAGGACTACTACTATGGATGCAGCAAATTCTTTTTTTTTTAAGATTTTATTTATTTGTGTATGGTGAAAGAGAGTGGTCTAGTTTCATTCTTCTGCATGTGGATGTCCAATTTTCCCAGCACCATTTATTGAAGAGACTGTCTTTCTTCCAATGGATAGTCTTTCCTACACAAAGATAAACTCAAAATGGATGAAAGATCTAAATGTGAGACAAGATTCCATCAAAATCCTAGAGGAGAACACAGGCAACACCCTTTTTGAACTCAGCCACAGTAACTTCTTGCAAGATACATCCATGAAGGCAAAAGAAACAAAAGCAAAAATGAACTATTGGGACTTCATCAAGATAAGAAGCTTTTGCACAGCAAAGGATACAGTCAACAAAACTAAAAGACAATCTACAGAATGGGAGAAGATATTTGCAAATGACATATCAGATAAAGGGCTAGTTTCCAAGATCTATAAAGAACTTATTAAACTCAACACCAAAGAAACAAACAATCCAATCATGAAATGGGCAAAAGACATGAAGAGAAATCTCACAGAGGAAGACATAGACATGGCCAACATACACATGAGAAAATGCTCTGCATCACTTGCCATCAGGGAAATACAAATCAAAACCACAATGAGATCCCACCTCACACCAGTGAGAATGGGGCAAATTAACAAGGCAGGAAACAACAAATGTTGGAGAGGATGTGGAGAAAGGGGAACCCTCTTGCACTGTTGGTGGGAATGTGACCTGGTGCAGCTGCTCTGGAAAACTGTGTGGGGGTTCCTCAAAGAGTTAAAAATAGACCTGCCCTACGACCCAGCAATTGCACTGTTGGGGATTTACCCCAAAGATACAGATGCAATGAAACGCCGGGACACCTGCACTCTGATGTTTATAGCAGCAATGTCCACAATAGCCAAACTGTGGAAGGAGCTTTGGTGTCCATCGAAAGATGAATGGATAAAGATGATGTAGTTTATGTATACAATGGAATATTCCTCAGGCATTAGAAATGGCAAATACCCACCATTTGCTTCGACGTGGATGGAACTGGAGGGTATTATGCTGAGTGAAGTAAGTCAGTCGGAGAAGGACAAACATTATATGTTCTCATTCATTTGGGGAATATAAATAATAGTGAAAGGGAATATAAGGGAAGGGAGAAGAAGTGTGTGGGAAATATCAGAAAGGGAGACAGAACATAAAGACTCCTAACTCTGGGAAACGAACTAGGGGTGGTGGAAGGGGAGGAGGGTGGGGGGTGGGGGTGAATGGGTGACGGGCACTGAGGGGGGCAGTTGACGGGATGAGCACTGGGTGTTATTCTGTATGTTGGCAAATTGAACACCAATAAAAAATAAATTTATTATAAAAAAAGATTTTATTTATTTGTGTGTGTGTGTGTGTGTGAGAGAGAGAGAGAGAGAGAGAGAGAGAGGCAGAGACACAGGCAGAGGGAGAAGCAGGCTCCATGCAGGGAGCCTGACGTGGGACTCGATCCTGGGACTCCAGGATCATGCCCTGGACTGAAGGCAGTGCTAAACTACTGAGCCACCCGGGCTGCCCTAGCAAATTCTTCTAAAGCAGCATTGTCTCTATAGCTCCATTAAGAACAAGAATGTTTTCTTTTCTCACAATGAAGCCTATTCTTTTTTTTTTTTTTTGAAGCCTATTCTTCTGGACAGACACAACACAATTATGACCGCGTATGGATGTGGGCCACCCAAATGCAAGAAGTACCTGTGTACTGATGGAGAATTTTGACCAGCTCCTGTAAGCGATGGCCCTGAGGGCTGAATTTGAAAATTATGTCATGGTGATGTAAGAAACTGTACAAGCGGTAAAAGTTTATTTTACTGGCTTCAAACGTTGTTTTAACATAAAGATCATGGTTGCTAGGAGAGAAAGAAGGGACAATATGTCAATGAATGACTTAGAGGATAGCCAATAGATGTCTTTCTTGTTTTCCTGTCACTGACCTGCTTATCTGGCAGTTGGTCTCCTGGCTGAAAGCGCATTTCATCAGTACATCCAAGGTCATCAGGTTGATGTGCTCAAAGACCTCCACAACTGTGTCCTGAGTGCCACAAATCTTCTCCCACTTACCCTGGCATAGGAGGTCAAGATCAACAACATCATCAAAATGCCTTTACCTGAAAGCTCCTCTCTGACTGCTCTTAGGACATAAGGTAGACAGCCCTGACCTAGAAGGAGCCATCCATTATATATGTAAATTAATCAAGTGGCATGAGGAGGGGAAAACTGCACCGAGCTGTGTGAGAAAGAGCATGGAGCAACCCGGGTTTCTGGAAAATGGCTGAGTTAAGTATCTTCGGCCTTTCAGTTATTATCATAACTCTGCTTTACAGCAGATCAGAGTCCCAGTAAAACAGACCTATAATTACAGAGGGTCTCTCCAGGGCTTCTTCCATCTTCAGTCCCCAAATTGCTAGACAATCCACCCTATCACTACTGCCAACCACCATAGCCACATTTAAAATAAACTTGGAACATTGTAAAACACATTTTCAATTCAGGGGCTCCTAGGTGGCTCAATCGGTTAAGCATCTGACTCTTGATTTCAGCTAAACTCATGATCTCAGGGTTATGAAATAGAGCCCCACATCGGGCTCCGTGTTGGGTGTGGAGCCTGCTTAAGATTAGTTCTCTCCCAAAAAAAAAAAAAAAAAAAAAAAAAAAAAAGATTAGTTCTCTCCCTCTCCCTCTCCCCTGCCCCTCCCCCCCTTCTTACAGACCAAAAACAAAACCCAAAGACATTTTCAATTCAGAAGTGGAGGACAGAGAGAAGCTATGAAAGGAGCAGCTTCGGGGAGTGGCTCCCAGTCAAGTGCTCCTTCTGTCCACTTTTTCCCCCCCGCAAGTGACCTACTTACACTACATCCGAGATGTTTTGTGGCTGAAACTGCCATATATGAAAATGTATTTGTCATAATAGGCATTCATTGTGTAAAACACAAATAAATCTGAATGGTTAAAGTCAGAGCAACCTACATTTGTTGAACACCTACACCATAGCTAGGGGCTGCTATGAATTTGCAGGTCTGGATGGGGGTGGGGTGGAAGGCAGAGATTTTTTTTTTAAAGCTCTTACTCAAATGTCAATTGTTTATTCAATTGTTTTCATCTTTAATTATATAAGTTTAACTGAGTAAAAAAAAGTAAATTTAGAAGAAATGGGAGCAAAGGGGAAGCTCAAGGCTGGAGGCACTTCTGCATAGTTCAGCAGAGGGAAGAACTATGGATGGGGTCTCAGGCACAGGTGGGACAGAGAAACAGGGAAGACAGAAGTGGTTTTATTGAAACAGAGTTAAACCCAGTACCATCACTGGCTAATTTGCAATTGTGCACAAAGCTGCACAGAATGGAAATAGCATGCTCCCTGCCGGGCCCCCTAGCCTGCCCTCTGGTTTGCTGCCAAGAATGAGATAGGGGTATTTTCACCTCAACAAGGGCAACTGATGTTAAATCCACTTCTGTGAGAACCCAGTTAATCAGCTGGTAACAGCAGGTCTCTCTTGGGAAAAGGGATGAGTTTACAGATGAAGGTGGAGGGAAACTTTGACTTTGTGGGGTTTGAAGTTTATAATAAAACTTCTATTAATGAGTTACTTGTCTGATTTTTAAACGAGTACAAATTTAAAAAATTTAAATATGTCATGTACAATTGAAGTTTTGGAATGGAACTCATTTATAAATCATGCCCATGGGAATATTCATCTGCCAGCATCTTCCTGGCTCTTTGAAAAGGCTCAAATCAGCTCCTAATGATCCTCCTACTATCCACTAGAGGAAACTCACATCTGAGACTTTAATGTAGACACTTATCCTTTCTAGGGTCTTTGTAACCATCAGGCAAGTTCATCCTAACTTCCACACCTTTGTTCATGCTAACTCACTCTGCCTAGAATTCCCTCATCTGTATTATCCACATAATCAAGTCTCGTTCATATTTCCTGGCAAATCTGAGTCCCCTCTGCATCTGAAGCTACTATAGCTGTTCCTGGTTCCATCACTTGTCAGTTATAGCACTTACCATCTGAATCTCACTACTTGGTACTTGGTTTACTGCCATAGGGTCTCAAAATACATCCAAGTCATATGACCAGATCTTCATCATTTTTTATCACCCAAAGAACCAAAGCAAAGGCTTACATAGACACCTCTTGCTCAGCTGGTAATTGTACATTGGCTAATTTCTAGGAGCCATCCTCCTTTGACTTTCACTACCCACTACAGATGTGAAATACATTCCTTTTTGGAAACATTCTGGAACACATCAGAGCACTCTTTTTCCCTTCACTTACCAGCATTGTATTCACAGAATGGGCCATCACCTTGATGTATGATTTCAAGATGTTAACATTGAACCCAGGAGTTAGTAGGCAGCGGTGCTGGAACCACTTGGATCCTTCCAGATTCACTAGTCCGTTTCCTTGAGAAATAAAAGGGATAAAACCTCATGCCACTTTATTAGATGAGATGACAAAAGAGAGGTGAGAAACACAACATCATGGGCTGACCATGGCACACAGGTAGTCATAACAGAGTGGAAATCAGAGCAGGGCTCATATATTAAATTGGAAGTTAGTTTTGATGCTTACATCTGGGATGGATGTATTCAACACTGTGAGGAAGACACACCAAGTTTTGCAGCCTGATGAGTATGCCGATCCTGAAATCACCAGCTACTGTCTCTGTAGTAATTGAATAAGTTACCTAATCTTTCCAAGGTTTGGTTTTCTTAATGATGAAGTGTGATAATAAGCATCTACTTCACTGTGTTGCTGTGAAGATTAAATGAAAGTGTATATATGAGGCAACTAGCATGGCCTGTAACTTGATGTAGAAACACAACACATATTCATCTCTCTTGACTCCAAACCAACCCATAAACTATGCTGTGAATACAAAATTTACAAGGAACTAGACCCGAGTATTTACTCTGTCCCCAGATGTCTCGTCTTCGAGCCCTAGTCTGTGCTTTACACCCATAAATGATATGAAGTGGAAACTCTCAGGAAGGCCAATGCTTCACAACCTTTTGTTGCAAGAAAGGTCATTAAAGATTTGGTTTTAAATGACCGTAAAGTTTATTAATATGTAATTTCCATCATTCACTGAGTGCTTACACGTCAGGTTTGTGACACATGGTCCAGCACTGGTACAATGCCAGACATTACACTAAGTGTGGGAAATATGGGCTTCACTTAATCCTCACAATGGCCCAGAGATGTAATGCTTATTGGATGATTTCCCCAAAATCACATTCAATTAGTCAGTGGGAGGCAGTGTTCAAATCCAAGTAGCTCTGAACCCCAAACCTACAATTTTTTCATTTAATGCCTTCTTTGTCTAACATAAATACCAATTACATGACTAAAAGTCTTAATTTATCTGCTAATGGAATACTACAAACTATACTTCAGAGCAAAACTGCACTGGTTTTCAAATGGAAATAAAGGAACTCCAAAAAGAAAGGGGAAGAACCAAGAAAACAGAGGGAAGAAAGGATAAAATAAAGGATATAGATGTGAGGCTACAGTTTTAAAGACAGAGATGGGATGGATTCACACACATGTGCCTTAAGAATGAGACTTTGGGGAGAGAAATGGACAAAGAGGGCTCCTGAGAAGTTGTGCTGTGTTGGCTTAGCACTCACTCTTGATCTTCCCCCTAGAAAACTTGCAGTATAGATTTATCATCACTCTCTTAATGCTTTCGAGCATTCTGATTTGTTTCTTGGAATGCTCTGCTATAGCAAGGGGACCTCAGTGTGTCACCCTACTCTGTTGTACATACATACCAAGACATGGAATCAAGAACTTGTACAGGTACTTGGACTTGGGATCTGCAGAGTCAAGCAGAAGAAACAAATGACAGCATTAGAAATTACCAAAGTCGGTGAAGTTTCTTTAAATTTGCCTGCACTAACCATAAATAACAAAAAAGGAGCCCAGGACTCACTCCCTATAGCCTTGGTAGGCCTAGGAAAACTACAGGTCTCGGTTGAGAAACCAGAGAATAACAAACCCCAGGAGGCAGACAGGTACACATACCCAGATTTTCCCCTTGCTTACACTTTCTCCAACAGAAGTAGAGATTGCCTAAGGGTTACCAAGTTTCCAGAAGAGGATTTCGGACAGTATATTATATCCTTTTTGGAAAGTAGGTTAGTGATTAGAGCAGGGGCTGGCAAACCACAGAGAATGGGGGACAAATGCTTCTTGGGGTTCTCGTGAACTCTAACATAGAGGTATTTTACAGCTCTTGTCCTTTAAAGGGTAAGCAGGAAACAAAATAGGGCTGGGGGCATGGGAACATGGAGACTTTCAGGGAAAAGCTGTTTTCCTTTATCAGGTTTTACTGAAAGTAACAGAGACAGTGGACAAGGAAAAAAGATTAGAATATAAGATTGTATTTAAAACTAAGTTAGTTAAAACATAGATGATGGAGCAAAAACCAGATATTTTAATTTTGTGCTATGAGATGATCCACCATGGATGTCTTGAAAAAGGCTTGGATGGGGGAAATAGATGACTTGTGCATGCCCTAAAAGGAAACACAGTTGAGAAGTATGCAGAAAGCAAAAAATAAATAAATAAAATTTGGACCACAGTCAAGAGGTTATACTGGTAAATTAATGATCTAGCAGTCAGGTATATGTACTGAACCAACAGAGGCAGAGCTACTTCTGAATTCCTTGAAAGACTTATGCTCAAACAGGGGGCTGGGGGTGGCAGGTATTGCTGACATGAAGTCACAAAACCAAGAGGCAAAGGAAGTCCTTGGTGATCTGATGGTGCCAACTGGGCTTTAAGATATACCCTCAAGGGCCCATGGGAGTCTGAGCTGGACAAAGGACTGGGTGGGGCAGGAGGAGTGGGAATCTCTTTCAGGGTTGGTCAGAAACTTCTCCTCACTTTCTCCAGGTCTCTCTCTCTCTCTCTTTTTAAAGATTTTATTTATTCATGAGAGACACACAGAGAGAGGCAGAGACATAGGCAGAGGGAGAAGCAAGCTCCTCGCAAGAAGCCCGATGCAAGACTCGATCCTGGACCCCGGGATCAAGACCTGAGCCACTGAGCCACTCAGGCGTTATCTTTCTTTTCTTTCTTTTTTTCTTTTTTCTTTTTTCTTTTTTCTTTTTTCTTTTTTCTTTTTTCTTCTTTCTTTCTTTCTTTCTTTCTTTCTTCTTTCTCTCTTCCTTTCTTTCTCTTTCTTTCTTTCTTCTTTTATTCCAGTATAGTGAACACAGTGTTATATTAGTTTCAGGTGTACAGTGTAGTGATTCAACACTACCATACATCACCCAGTGCTCATCACAAGTGGCCTCCTTCATTCCCATCACCTATTTCTCCCATCCCCCTCCCCTCTGGAAATCATCAGTGTGTCTCTAGGTCTCTTAAAGGCCCAATACTAATCTTTGCTTCAGGATTTCTTTAGAATCCTGCCTGTGAGTTTTGCATATCACTCTTAGGAGGATTAGGTTCCTGAGATTCATCCCTTTTCTTACCTGTTCTGCCCAGAAATGTCTTTGCGTAGTCTGGGTCGTAGATATAGAAAAATGCCTGAAAAGGCCCAACCCAGTAAGGAAAGGCACAAGGGTATTTTTCAACAAGCTCCTCAAGTTTCTCTATTTTACCATCCTGAAGTAACTGCAGTGAAAAAAGAGTGAAGGAAGTTAGAGGAACCCGACAGTCTGGACTCAACCCTCTTACAGAGGCAAGCTGATCTAGGGCCTGGATAAGGTCGCACAAACATGCATTCCTTGGCATTTCCAAGCTTGGAGTATAATTTTTAAATATAATTAATTAATTAATTAATGAGAGAACTGGGGGGAGAGGAAGAGGGGGAGGGAGAAGGAGAAAATCTCAAACAGACTTCCCCCTTAGCATGGAGCCCAATGCAGGGCTTTTTCTCACAACCCTGATCATGGATCATGATCTGAATTAAAACCAAGAATCAGGGCAGCCCTGGTGGCGCAGCGGTTTAGCGCTGCCTACAGCCCAGGGCTTGATCCTGGAGACCCTGGATCGAGTCCCACGTCGGGCTCTCTGCATTCTCCCTCTGCCTGTGTCTCTGCCTCTCTCTCTCTCTCTCTCTCTCTCTCTGTGTCTATGAATAAATAAATAAAATCTTAAAAAAAAAAACAACCAAGAATCAGACACTTAGCTGACCATGACATCCCAGAGCCCCAGAATATACTTTTCTAATGAAGGTCAGGGCATTTATCTTCTCAATGTAAATGTATGCTGTATCTCCAGAACAAGCCCCTGTCAAATGTCAAATGACATGGTGAACTGTTTTCCCAACTGAGAAGGTGAAGAGAATCTCATCTGCTTCATCTGCCAATGTCTCACATTTTGATTAGGAGTGGAGTCAAAGCTGAGAAAGATTTTTTTCCTATGGGAAGCTAATTGGTGATAGGCTGAACATGACCCATGATCCAATTCACAATTTCCTCTCCCTTTTCCTTTCTCTAATCATTAAGGAGTGATTTTTTTTCTTGTGACTTCATAGTAAAAGCTCCTCCCTAAAAACCCACCCACTCCATCTATGAAGAAAATCTCATTCTCTTCCCTTACTACTTGGAGGCTCATTTTGAAGTTTGAAGTAATGTTTAAGTAAAAAACTCCCAGCTTCTAACATTTATAAATCAGAGTATAAATGCCATCATCACAGATGAACTTTTTACTTGATAAGTAGTTTACTAATGGCTCATTTAAAAAATTCCTCTAAATCACTGACAAGAAGATTCATTTATATCCATTTATTATATAAAGTGGGAGTGTGTGTGCACCTGTATGTGTGTGTCTGTGCATGCTCAGCGACACATGATTGTGGGGGTCCTGACTTGCAAAGAAACCCTAAGGCTGGCAAACTCTTCTTTGTGTGACCAATCATACAGAGTTTGCCATGTGATTGCTTGTACCCTCAGAAAAGATGGAAAACTCTGGCTCCCAATTTCCTCTGTTATCAACCAGCATTTTTATCCCATGAAATGTTCCCTGGAAAGCTGACTTATATTCTGAAAACTACAAAACATTGCTGAAAGAAATTTTTAAAAACCTTAAGTAAATGTAAAGATATCCCATGTTTATGAATCAGAAGACTTAATATTGCTAAAATGACAATAATTCCCAAATTGATCTACAAATTCAATGTAATCCTGCAGAATCACACCTGGCTTCTTTGTAGATGACATTGACAAGCTGATCCTAAAACTTATATGGAAACCAGAGGTATCCAGAATAGCCTAAATAATCTTGAAAAAAAAAATAGGAGGATTCATGCTTTCTGATTTCAAAACTTTACTATAAAGCAAAGTAAGACAGTGTGGTATTGGCATAAGGGTAGACATATAGATCAATAGAATAGAATTGAGAATCCAGAAATAAAGTTCATGTTTATAGTCAACTGATAGTAGTGTTTTTTGTTCCAATGAGGTGGTTCTTGGTGGGCCCTTGGATGGGGACTGGTCACCAGAAAGACCAAGCCATAATTAGAAGCTTGGGATTTTCAACCCCATTTCCCATTCTCCACAGATAGAGAAGGATTGGCAATGGGGTTAATGTTCAATCATGCCTACATGAGGAAGACTTTGTAAGAATTCCAAAAGTACAGGGTTTGGAGACCTTCTAGTTTGGTGAACATGTGGAGGTACTGGTAGAGTGATGCATCTGGAGAGGGCATGGGCGCTCTGTGCTCCTTCCCAGATAACTTACCCTGTGCATCACTTCCAACTGCATGTTCATCTGTATCCTTTATCCTAACCACTTTTAATAAACTGGTAAACAGTAAATTAACTGTGTTCCTAAATTCTGTGAGCTAATACCACATATTAACCAAACCCAAGGAGGAGGTTATGGGAATCTCCAACTTACAGGTGATTGAACGTAGTAACAACTTGGACTTATCATTGGCACCTGAAGTGGGGAGGGGATGGATAGTCCTGTGAGGCTGAATTCTTAATCTGTGGGATTTGATGATTTCTCTGGGTAGACAGTCAGAATTTCATTAAGTTGTAGGACACTCAGTTAGTACCACAAAATTGATTGGTTGCAGGGGCACTCACCCAATATCTGGTGTCAAAAGTGTTTTGAGTATGGCCATAATGTGAGAGAAAAGGGGAAACACAGGAGGAAGAATGGGTTTTTCCCACTCAGGTGCCAAAACAATACAATGGGGGGGAGGCGGGAAAGAATAGTCTTTTCAACGAATGGTGCTGGGATATAACTAGATATCCACAAAGAGTAAAATAAAGTTAGACCCCTACTTTACACAATATGCAACCATTAACTTAAAGAATCAAATATCTAAACAAAAGAGGTAAAAGTATAAAACTCTTAGAAGAAAACACAAGGAATTAACCTTAGACTCAATAGTCAGTTGCATTTCTACACTAAAATGTAGAAAATCTATATTTTCTACACAAAACCAACTGCATTTCTAACAAACAATCTGAAAAGAAAATAATGAAAACAAGTCCATTTACCATAGCATGAAAAAGAATAAAATATTTAGGATGTGAAACCAAGTATTGGAAAACCAAGTATTCCCAACCAACAACCTAAGCCAAAGGCACACGCTCAACCACTGAGCCACCCAGGCGTCCTTGGAAGATTTATTATTGTTAAGATGTAAGTACTACCCTAAGTGATCTATAATTCAATGTAATCCTTACCGAAATCCCACTGATGTTTTCTGTAGAAATAGAAAAATCATCCTAAAATTTATATAGAATATCAAGGGAACTTGAATAGCCAAAACAGTCTTAAATCACAAGAACAAAGCTGAAGGACTCACATTTCTTGATTTCAAAACTTATTACAGAGCTACAGTAATCAAAACAGTGTGATTCTGGCACAGAAATATATATATATATATATATATATATATATATATATATATATATATATATAGGCTAATGGAATAAAATAGAAAGTCTAGAAATAAATCCTCAAATATCTGGTCAAGTGATGTCCGACAAAGGTGCCAGGACCATTCAATGGGAAAATGATAGTTTTTCAACAAATGTTGCTGGGAAAACTGGATATCCACATGCCACAGAATAAAGTTGGGCCCTTCCTTACCAAAACGCCATATACAAAAATTAACTGAAACTGGTTCAAAGACCTAAATATAAGGCCTAAACCTGTAAAACTCTTAGAAGAAAACATAGGGCATAGGACGCCTGGGTGGCTCAGCGGTTAAGTGTCTGCCTTCAGCTCAGGGAATGATCGTGGAGTCCTGGGATCAAGTCCCACATTGGGCTCCCTGCATGGAGCCTGCTTCTCCCTCTGCCTGTGTCCCTACCTCTCTCTCTGTGTGTCTCTCATGAATAAATAAACAAAATCTTAAAAAACAAAAAAGGAAAACACAAGGCAAATTCTCCACAGCATTGGATCTGGCAATGACTTCTTCAATATGCCACAAAAGGCACAGGAAAAAAAATATACAAATTGGACATTATGAAAATTAAAAATTTTTGTTCATGAAAAGACAGTATAACAGAATAAAAAGTGAAAAACACAGAATGGGGGAAATATTTGCAAATAATATATCTGATAAGTGAGATTCCACTTATCCAGAACAAATAGAGATCTTAAACTCAACAACAAAAAACAACCTGATTCAAAATGAGTAGAAGACTTAACTAGACATTTCTCCAAAAAAGATATACAAATGGCATTGAGCAGATGAAAAGACGCTTAAGGGATGCCTCAGTGGCTCAATGGTTGAGAGTCTGTCTGCCGTAGGCTTGAGTTGTGATCCAGGGGTCCTGGGACCAAGTCCAGCATCAGGCTCCCCACGGGGAGCCTTTTCTTCCTCTCCCTATGTTTCTGTCTCTCTCTGTGTCTCTCATGAATGAATGAATGAATGAATGAATGAATAATTAAATAAGTAAATAAAATCTTAAAAAAAGAGAAAAGATGCTTAACATCACTAATCATTAGGGAAATGCAAATCACACCCATTAGGATAACTACCATCAGGAAAAAAACAAAACAAAACAAAACAGAAAACAAATGTTAGTAAGAACGTGGAGAGATTGGAATCTCTGTGCACTTCTGGTGGAAGTGTAAAATGGTACTGCCACTATGGAAAACAGTGTGGCTGTTCCTAAAAAAATTAAAAATGGAATTACTATATGATCCAGCAATTCCATTTCTGGGTACTTATCCAAAAGAATTGAAAGTAGGGTGTTGTACACCCATGTTCACAATAGCTAAAATGTAGAAACCACCCATGTATCCACTGATGGATGAATAGATAAATAAAATGAGGTATATAGGGCCAGTGAAATATTATTCAGTTTTTAAAAGAAAGGAAATTCTGACATATGCTACAGAATGGATGAACCCTGAGGACATTACGTTAAGTGACATAAGCTAGTCACAAAAAAGATAAATACTACACGATTCCACTTATACGAAATACTAGTACTCAAAATTGTAGAGTAGTCAGAATTACAGAGACAGAAAATAGAGTGGTGGTTCCTGGGGGCTGGGGAGATAAAGAAATGGGGGACTATTGTTTACTGGGTATAGAGTTTCAGTTTTACAAGCTGAAAAGAGTTATGGAGTTGGATGGTGTTGATGACTGCACAACATTATGAATGTATGTAACATCACTGACTTGTACACTTTTAAAAATGTTTAAGATGGTAAATTTTATGTTATGGGCATTTTACTACAGTAATGATGTTGGGAAAAAAATCAGAAATGTGTCAGAATTTTCAACAGTCACCTTGAAAGCTAGAAGATGATGGAATGTTGTCTTCAAAATTCTGAGAGAAAAGTATTTCCAAACTCTAATTCTATACCCAGCCAAACTATCAACTAAGTTATGAATTTTAACAGACATTTTCAGCCATTTGAGAGCTCAAAGAATTCACCCGACATTCTTTCACTCAATCTCAAGAAGCTACCATAAAAATAATAAAATAAATCAGAAAAAAAGATATACTATCCAGGAAACAGAAGATATGACACAGAATAGCACATTATCTGTGTACCAGGCCTAAAGAGCAACCAGTCCAGGTTAGAATGGGAGGAGAAGTCTTTGGGAGAAATGCCTCCAGAAAAGTATATGGACTGATAGATTGTTTGATATCTTTCAGTATTTGAAAATGTTGTTGAGATGTGTTTGATAGATCTATTAGAAACATTTGGGAAAAAAATAGTGATAGATTTTGAAAAACTAAGCATATGAGAAAAGGACATTAATAACAACATGAGAGAAGAAAGTTCTATGAGAGAAGGAACAAAATCAACCATTGGATCAGTGGTAAGTAAGCATTTACATAATCAAAATAATATAAGTACTAATTTTTCTCTTTAACCAAGAAATACCATGTAACTATATTGGGACAGTAAAAGATGAGGTATAAGTGATTATTCATCATAAAGTAGTTAATAAAAGGATATCTAAAATTATGAAATTAAGAAATGCAACATAGTAATATTTTACCAATAAGGATTGAAAGAAACATGTAAAACAGTTGAGAGTGGTTGCTTTTGGAAAGAAGGATTAAGGGGAGGTGAGCGGGGGGTGGGGGTGACTAGGTGACTGGTACTGAGGTGGGCACTTGACAGGATGAGCACTGGGTGTTATTCTATATGTTGGCAAATTGAACACCAATAAAAAATAAATTTATATTTTAAAAAAAGAGTGGAGCTGAAGGATCATGCAGCAGCTCTGCGGGGCATACCCTCCCCACCTCAACCATCCTTTAAAATTCTGCCCAGACTTTCACAGACTTTCCTTCCTCCCCTAGATAGAGACACCCACTTCCCTCCAAGATCCCCTTGTCCCTAAGGTCTCTATCAAAGCACTCATTACCCTGTATTTGTATCTTCTCTTTGTAGTCTAAGTACGCATCTGCCTTGGGCTTCTGAAGGTAGGTACTAGTCTGCTCTCTGCAATTCCAGCATCCACCACACAATTCCACTCAAAGCTGGCTGAACGAATAAAACAAGTAATCAGGGGTGAGCGTGGATGTGGAGAACAGGAGGAACAGAAGGTAAAGGTCTCCCTCTTACACGTTGCAATTTGCCATCATTTTTTGAGTGAGTGGTGGGGGCTGCTCTCTACTTCACAAGAATCTTGGGAAAAGTTCATTTTCTCTGGTGGTAACACACTAAGGGTGGCAACTAATTGTGTTCGATTTTGCATATTTTCTGCAAGTAATAAGCACTATTTAGAATAACGTAACTATCTTTTAGCGACCCGCGTGGAAGGCTTTTCAAGATGCAGTACACAAATGCAAGAGCTCGGTGAAGCCGCTAGACCCAGCCCTGAGTTGCAGAACGCTCTTTTTCTGTGCTCAGACTCTGCATAGGCCCTCCCAGCCCCCCAGGCTTCCACTCCAGAGGCTCCGGGCTTGTTGCCTTTTCCCTGCAGCGCTGTGAAGGTGCAAGCCCAGAGTTCATGGAAAGATGCCCAGAGCCCCAGGCTGGGCCAGAGAGGTCAGTGCAGGATGCAACGCTGAGAGGGAAGGGAGGAGACAGCCCGCCCCACCGCCCGCCCGCCGGTCTCCTCGGCAGCATCCTTCTCAGCCCCTCCCTTCCGGTACCTTCTGGTGCCCGTAGAACCAGTGGGTGGGGGGCGCGGGGAAGGGGCACAGGTCTCGCAGCAGCCGCAGCCTCCGCAGGTAGAGCTTGATGGCCTGCAGCAGCCCCAGGGCCAGGCAGAAGGCGAAGGCCAGGTACAAGGGCCGCGCCCAGCGCGTCTCCAGCCAGGACGACTCCATCCCCGCACCAGGCGGGGCGCGCGCGGACTCGGGGCCCGGGAGGGGGGAGCCCTCTACGCGCGCCGCCGGGAGAGGTCCCCAGCCCACGGCGACTCGGTGCCCTCATCAAGCTCCTTCCTCCCCCGGAGGAGGGAGAGCGCTGGGAGGGACAGCTCAGGCTTGGCCAGCGGAGGCAGGCGCGAGTTCTCGGGTTTCTAACCCTTTATCTTTAAAAAAAAATTTTTTTTAAATTTATTTTTATTGGAGTTCAATTTGCCAACATATAGCATAACACCCAGTGCTCATCCCATCTAACCCTTTATCAATAGAGAGCAATCTTCATTCAGGGCGACTTCTTAATGCCCCTCTGGAATGTCACACTTCAGCTGTGACAGTTTTCAATCATGGGAAGTCAGAATTTAGGTGTTGAAATAATTACAAGGCCAAGGCCATTGTCTTTCTTCGTTGCCACAAATAAATGGTAAACTGCTATGTTTAAAAAAAAAAAAAGACCAATAAAAAATAAATTTATTATTAAAAAAGAAAACAAAATAAAACACCCCCAAACTAAAAATCTTCTTCCCTGCTCTGAAATTTTGTCAAAACTCACGGGGATCTTGGGGCTGGGGATGGATATGTGTAATTTTTTTTTAAATTTTTTATTTATTTATGATAGTCACACAGAGAGAGAGAGAGAGAGAGAGAGGCAGAGACATAGGTAGAGGGAGAAGCAGGCTCCATGCCGGGAGCCTGATGTGGGATTTGATCCTGGTCTCCAGGATCGCGCCCTGGTCCAAAGGCAGGCGCTAAACCGCTGCGCCACCCAGGGATCCCAGATATGTGTAATTATTATACTCATATATGGCTTGTCCGGTGGTGTGCTGGTAAATGTTCAACAATTGGTCCTCACTTGGATTTCTAGCATTTGCCAATGTCCATCATGTACTATTTTAAACTGCAGAAGACACTACAGATACAATCAGGGCCCACTACATAATTTGGATCCCAGTGCAAGAAAAAATGTGGGATCCCTTGTTAAAAAGTTATTAACAATTTCAAGGTGATGACGGTAGAGCATTAAACCAAGCATATGCCCTTCTGAGTATGGGGCCTTGTTCCGGGCCCATGAAGCCATCCCTGGATACAAGGTACATAAATAGCCTTGAGAACATAGATAATAGGAAAATGTAGTAAGATAATTAGAAAGTAATGTGGTTTAGGTATTTATTACCTACGAGGTGGTGAACTAGGTTACAACAGACCTGACTTCCCAAGCTGCTATTCCCCATTCCCAGCCTTCTTTATAGGCATTCCCAAAATTCATTCATTCATTCATTTATTTATGCTAAGAAAGGCACATGTTAGATGTTGGATTTACAGCCTTGAACAATAAACTCAATCTCTGCTACAACTCCCTATTTTCTTCCCTGTCACTGCCCCCAATACTCAAGCCCCCACCCCAGTCTCCATTGCCAAGTTTTTTGCTAAGTTAATAATTAAGACAGACTCCATTGGTGATAACTTCATATGGACTAAGTACCAACCCCTGGGATGTTCCACTATGTCCCACACATTAAATGTTACAGCTCCCTCTTCCCCAGACCTTGCCTTCTCCTGCCTATCTCCATTCCTCAAGTAGAAGTTGTTATTTGACTGTGTCTCAGAATCTTCTGGTTTATACAGTCTCCTCTGGGTGACTCATAGCATTTTAGTTTCTTCAGATTCTTCCTCTGTACCCTGCCCCTTCCCCAAATCATGATAAATATATAATGGCTTTCACATAACCACATCATGGTGACCAGGCTGAGGACCTCAGACTCATGTTCTGCCTTGGGTCTAGCCAAGCTAGTCTTGGCTTCATGACATCTAGTCTGCTCTGGTCCTGGGGTCCTCTGGGCTGACTGACAAATAGTAGAGTGGAGTTCGTGAACTTCCAGTTAGTTGTCTCAGCAGGGTCGGGACCTGGGGACTCCTTAGCTGACCTAGTCTTATTCAGACTCTTGCTAAAGATGTAAATCCCTTCTGAGATGTGGCTGGTCCATCCACTGTATTCTGTATACTTCCTTGGAAAACAAACAATTTTGACACTTTTTGTACTATACCCAAGAGCTTAAGAGAGGCTTAAGGGTGCTAGCTCAAGTCTTCTCTCTGCTTCACTGCCATTTTCACTCTGGTTCCTCTCCAAAAGGAAGCAAAGCAAAATCTATCTAAATCTCTACTTCCAGAATCTTAGCCTAGAGGGAGAAAATCAGATGCTCTCCTGACCTCGGGCTTTACCACTTCTGCTAAAATTTACCCTAGTCCACCAGGCTGGAAGAGGTGGGCTTTTTCACAACTTCCACTCATAAGGTAGAAACTTCCTTATGATACAGTCTGTGTCCTCTCTACCCCTGATTGAGACTTAAAATCTACAACCTACTCCAATAGGACATGCTAATGGGACAGACAGGAAGTTAGAAAATTATTCTGGCCAAAGACTGGCTTTCAATACTAATTGCAACATGAAAATCCCACTTTGGAGACCAATAGCAGAACATGTATCCCTTCCTTCTTTTGGCAGACCTGTGTAAATGTCTATTGACTTGAATTTCCTTGGCTGGAGGACTGGGGATAGGGACACTGAAAAAGCCTAGCAACATGGTCAGCCCAGGTTAAGGAGTTCAGACTTTACAAAAAGTGATGGGAATCCACCAAAGAGATTTAAGATGGAAAGTGACATAGGTAGTAGATCACAGCTATTTGGGAGATAATAATAGGCAAATATTTATTGGGTGCTTACTTAGTGTCAACTACTATTTTAAAATGATTTACATGTAGTAACTCATTTAGTACTCATAATAAAAATTTGAGGTAGCTATTACCATTATCCATTATCCCTATTGTATATACATGGAAACTGACACACACAGAGATTATGAAGTTTGCCCAAGACATCAGAGGGTGAGAATGGGGATCAGGATTTAAATCTGGCCATTCTCAAGAATCCAGGTCCTATGATCTTAACAAGTACAGGAATAAAGGATATGTGTATGGAGTGGGTGAAAGACTGGCACTAGAAGACCACTTCTGATACTTTTGCAATATTCAGATAAGACGTGATAGTCGCCTGGCAAGGGGGAGTGCCATGGAACAGAGAGGCAGAATGAGTGGGAGAATATTGGAGAGTGTTTTTGATGGAGTTGGTAATCAGATGTGCACCCAGTAGGGAAGAAATCTAGGATGATCCCTGTGTTTCTCCACATTGAGATAGAGCAAGAAGAATCACTCTTTTCTCTTGCTCTGCCTCCAGCCCCCTTCCATGTGTCTTCTGTTCTTCTTGAACCTGCCCTTAGGATTTACCTCCTCAGGAATACTTCTCTAACCACCCAGCCCTTTGGGAATCTATCCTATGAACAATTGAAGCACTCATTTTCATACCTCTCATTTGATACTTCATTTATTCATATTTTCATTTATGACTCATTCCATAGTTAGCAATTCTATGCACCTTCATTATATATCTCTTTTCATGTTTGACTTATCTTCTTGGAAACTCCATGATGGTGCAAACATTTCCTCTCCTCATCTCTTAGATTCCTTTGGAGCCCAGCTCTGAGCTAGGTACATAGTAGATGCTTTACTAATAGTTATTTAATATGCTTTAGAAATAGCTATTCACTTGAACTGGAGAAACTTTTTGAGGGCTTTTAGGAACGAGCAGAATGAGGAATGTAAAATGTAGGTATATGACCTACACAAGAGGACAACAAAGAAACGGAGACATCCTAGGTCAAGGGATTTGTCTACTAAGACGATAACCATCAGGCAGGGTGTGGGAAGGGAGGTGAAGAGAAGAAGAATGAAGTAAAATGACAGCTGATTTCATAGTGGGGAAAACACTCCCTTAGTGTTCCTAAGGGAGATAGTGCTGATAAAGAGGAAGAATGGAAGGTGCTGAGAGAGGGGCATTGAGAGAAAAAATAGGGCCAGGGATGAGTAAGTTGTTGAATAGAAGGAATGAGCTGGATGGGGTAGGGCATAGAAACCTCATAGATGTCCAGTCCCAGACAGTTTTATGAAAAATTTGAGACTATGCAGTGATCTCTTCAGTCTGTTTTTGACAGCACGTAAGTTACAATTTTGAAGGCATCCAGCTGGGAAGACAAACACATTAGAGGCATAGGAGGCAGGATGGGGGGGGCGGGGCGTGGGCAGCTTACATCTCTATGCCAGATAACCTCAATTTTCTCAGAGTATTCTCAGGCATCTTCTGCCCTGGCAGGGGAGGAGAGGACCGAGTGCCTGAGCAGGGCAGGGATTTGGAGCAGCTGCTGTGGTGATGCTGAGGGCATCGGCAAGCAGTTGTTAAGTGGATTTACATAGCAGGTTCATGCAGAGGGCCCAGGGCACATGATTCCATTATGTATTTTCTCCCACAACAGTCCAGAATAAGAGAATGGAAATATTCAGAAAGGAAGCATAGAGCCAGTCTCTACCTTCATTACTGCATCCTGTACATCAGCCAGTGCTGGGCAATGCCAGGATACAAAGATGGATCTAGTGTACACCTCTTCCTGGGACAGCTCACAGCCTGGGGGAGGGGACAGATATAGTAAAATGGATAACTGATATGACTGGAAGGATCTTTATGGATTATCTCGACCTCATCTAGTCTTATGAATAAAGAAATTAAGTAAAAAAAAAAAAAAAGCAGCTTTTCCTGAGCCCCTTTCTCCAGACTGAGAATTGCAAGATTTTCTCTCCTTTCATCTTTGCTGCCTGTGTGCCACACCAGTTGTGCTGATCTCTCCATCTCTCCACTCCTTCAGATGACACAACCAGTGAGTCAGGAAACCATTGATTGTGTCTAGCAGTGTTGGTCTGTTACCTTAAGTGATTTGAATATTTTAAAAATTGGGTCTAGAGCTGTGAGCTTCCAGAGGAGGAAAAGGAGCAAGCAGAGAGATTCGGAGGGACATGAGGAGCACCAGGTGTTGTGGGATACAAGGAGACAATGCTGAAACACTTTAAATGATAGCCAGATGTTGAGTGGTCTTGAGACAAGGATCGAGTTTGAAATGTGTTTCTTGGAATCAGTGACATGGAAGTCAGCTATAACCATAGAAAGAGTTGTTAAAGTGATGGATATACATTGGAAGAAAGACAGTCTCTTCAATAAATGGTGCTGGGAAAATTGGACATCCACACGCAGAAGAAGGAAACTAGACCACTCTCTTGCACCATACACAAAGATAAACTCAAAATGGATGAAAGATCTAAATGTGAGACAAGATTCCATCAAAATCCTAGAGGAGAACACAAGCAACACCCTTTTTGAACTCAGCCACAGTAACTTCTTGCAAGATACATCCACGAAGGCAAAAGAAACAAAAGCAGAAATGAACTATTGGGACTTCATTAAGATAAGAAGCTTTTGCACAGCAAAGGATACAGTCAACAAAACTAAAAGACAACCTACAGAATGGGAGAAGATATTTGCAAATGACATATCAGATAAAGGGCTAGTTTCCAAAATCTATAAAGAACTTATTAAACTCAACACCAAAGAAACAAACAATCCAATCATGAAATGGGCAAAAGACATGAACAGACAAAGACATAGACATGGCCAACAAGCACATGAGAAAATGCTCTGCATCACTTGCCTTCAGGGAAATACAAATCAAAACTACAATGAGATACCACCTCACACCAGTGAGAATGTGGAAAATTAACAAGGCAGGAAACCACAAATGTTGGAGAGGATGCGGAGAAAAGGGAACCCTCTTACACTGTTAGTGGGAATGTGAACTGGTGCAGCTGCTCTGGAAAACTGTGTGGAGGTTCCTCAAAGAGTTAAAAATAGACCTGCCCTACGACCCAGCAATTGCACTGTTGGGGATTTACCCCAAAGATACAGATGCAATGAAACGCAGGGACACCTGCAGCCGATGTTTCTAGCAGCAATGTCTACAATAGCCAAACTGGAAGGAGCCTCGGTGTCTATCGAAAGATGAATGGATAAAGAAGATGTGGTTTATGTATACAATGGAATATTACTCAGCCATTAGAAATGACAAATACCCACCATTTGCTTCGACGTGGATGGAACTGGAGGGTATTATGCTGAGTGAAGTAAGTCAATCGGGGAAGGACAAACATTATATGTTCTCATTCATTTGGGGAATATAAATAATAGTGAAAGGGAATATAAGGGAAGGGAGAAGAAATGTGTGGGAAATATCAGAAAGGGAGACAGAACATAAAGACTCTTAACTCTGGGAAACGAACTAGGGGTGGTAGAAGGGGAAGAGGGAGGGGGATGGGGTGACTGGGTGGCGGGCACTGAGGTGGGCACTTGACGGGATGAGCACTGGGTGTTTTTCTGTATGTTGGCAAATTGAACACCAATAAAAAATAAATTTATTATTAAAAAAAAGAAATAGTGAAAGGGATTATAGAAGATGGAAGGAAAATGAGAGGGAAGAATTAGAAAGGGAGAGAAAATATGAGAGACTCCTAACTCTGGGAAACAAACAAGGGATAGTGGAAGGCGAGGTGGGCAGGGGGATGGGGTGACTGAGTTTCAGGCACTGAGGAGGGCACTTGACAGGAGGAGCAGTGGGTGTCATATGTTGGCAAGTAGAGCTTCATTAAAAAGATATTAATAAAATAAAATAAATGGGAGTTCCCCATTGTACCTAGAGAGAATATTCTCTATCTGTTCATTCTCCACATAACATGAATATGTGTCTGGATTCTTAGATGTCGAAGGAATAGAATACTAAGTTCTCTCCTTATCCACGACAAACATTCAAACCCCAAGGGTTCCATCATTTTATGATACTATATTATTCCCATCGATGGCACTGACATTTTGTAATTTTAAGCTATATACTCCTATTCCCAACTCCAAGAACACAACTCCTGCAGGATTTCTGTCTTTATTGATACTCCTTTTGGATATCATCCAGATTTGATGTAATGATAAGATAACTCTTTGTTGACAACTGCAAAAAACTATATACCTGCCAGTTAAAATAATGACACCAGGGTCCTAAGTGGCTCAGCACTGGTGTGTATGTCTTGGCTTAGGTCATGATCCTGGGATTCTGGGATAGGGCTCCCTGCTCAGTGGAGAGTCTGCTTTTCCCTCTGCCACTCCCCTGGTCATGCGCTCTCTCACTTTCTCAAGTAAATACAGAAACATTTTGTATAAAAATAATGGTGACTCAGTACATTGCACCTTCTCTACAAGGAGATGTTGGCTTCAGGAAGGGGCTCAGAAATAGCATACAATTCTAATTCCCAAGATTTGATAGCTAGAGAGGGAGAGCCCTGGGGCAGGGAGAGTTCTTCTTTCACCCTTATGGGGTTGAGTACATCAAGCATATCAGGAAACCCACTCTCATTCTTCAGATGGCCCACTCCCAGGGAGCCCTCAGATTGATGGAGAGAGCAGCTGGTGACCACATCTGAGGTCCCTGCCATGGTCTAGTCTACCTTTTAGCTCACCTCTGCTCTGAATCCCAGCCCTGCCACATCCCAGCTGGGTGGTCATAGGCAAGTTGCTCAGCCTCTCTGAGGCTTAGGTGCTCATGTGAACAATGGGCATTGGGCCTTCCTTGGAGGCTTGTTGTGAGATGGATTAGTCAATGCATATTCCCCAAGGGCTCATGGATGGTACTTGGTAAACGTGAGTTGTCCCTTGAGCTGCTCTCTAACATATGCCTCCAGTTTTTTCTGCTTCTAACCCTGGTCTGGGTATCTACTAATCTGGGCACATGTGCTGTGCCATGTCTGCCCCACCTCTCCTGCCACACTATCATTCCCCTCAGAGTGATGAGAAGTGACACTCATAGCAGCTGCCAAGCTGTGTGGGCAAGCACCTGGCCCCGCAGGCAGGTATGGCCATTCTTCTCTCTTCTGCCCCACAGGATTCTTAGTCTTGCTCTCCTTTTATGCCCTTCACCACAACCCGAATGTGTGGCCAAACCCAGAGGTACAATGGCCTTGGGAGGATGGGATGGGGGAATCTCTGCATGCCAATCATTCCTCCCATTCCATTTCTGGGTGTGTCATGAGGTTGAGAGGAAGAAGGAGCTGGCCACACCTATCCTGAACCTGGGGTTGCTGTACAGGTGTTTGACCCTTCCCACTTTGCACCAGATGCCTCTCGACACAGCCATGCTGTCCTGCCCTTCTCAGGAGGAGCAAGGTGAGGCACTTGTACTGGGATGGGAGGAGAGGGCTGTTTACTAGGAACATTCCTGTTGTTTGTCACTTCCTACATTTCCATGGGTGTTGCAGATATGCCCTGACATGTTGGTGTGCTGGCAAAGAGGTGTGTGTCTCTATGCACGAAAGACATTTGGTAATCACTGCAGGGTATGGAAACTTTGACACATTTGTCTCACTCAGTCTCCAGCCACAGTTTAGTGTCAGTGGCTATTCAATGGCTCGAGGCATTCTTGTGATTTCTTCACTTTATGAGAGTGACTTTAGTACTGGACATTGTCACATGCAGTTTTCAAGTGTTGTCAAAGTCAAATCAGGGTATAATAAAAAGATTTCTTTTGCACACATTCTCAAACCAGCCCCTCTCCCCACTCTACCCTAACACTGCACCGATGCCTAGGTGCATGTGTTTCCGTCCTCAGCTGCCTCACGTCTGAAATATTTAAGCCTACAGAGGAAAATTTCCTGCGATCTCTTAAGGCCCTCAGAAGTATTCAACTTGTGTCTCCAGTATTTTTGCTTCTATTCAAAAGAATTTTGGACTGCATGGAAATGATCATGAATACTTGACAGTTTTCTCCGTTGTGAAATCAGTACATACTGGGCTCTACATACCTGAATATTACACTTTGAGTCCAATTATCCAATAAGCAAGTATATAAAATGAGGATATTAAATGGCTTTTGAGAGAAAATCCATGGTTTTGTATATGTACATGACAAGTGGCATTTGAAAGTTCATGGCATATGAAATAGAAAGGACACTTGAAATGGCTGTTCAGCTGCATGACTATTCTCCTGAGTGAAATCCTCCTGGGCTGCTGAAATTGTCCTATAAATCATATATAGTAACTTCTGTAAACTTTTTAAGTAGTTATTAGAAAAATTCATTTTAGCAAATATATGAATCTTCAGTCCTTCTGAACTAAGTGAATCTACTCTCCAGAATAGGCTTTAAGCAAACTATTCTCCAGATACTGGGCCAGGATTTGGTTTCCTCCTGGGATTACCTCCTTCCTCCTAGACATTGGTGCAAGTCATGTGGTTATCACTAGAGATAGGAGAGGGGTAGACAGCTCAATTCCTAGCTCAGAACTAATGGAGACTTCTGTTTATTCCTTTCTGCTTTCCTATTCAATTCGGTAAACCTCATTCAATATCTAAGAATAATTATTAAGCTGGACTCTGTGCCAAGCCTATGCTATGAGATGGGAAACTGCCCTTGGTTCAGGGAGTTCTCAGTCAAGAAATAAATCCCTCTACTCAAAAGAGACACCATGCATTCATTCTTTCTTGCCCTCACTCATTTACTAATTGACCCTACAGCAGGACGTTCTGTGTTTCTGGCACTGTCCTGTACTGGAAAGTGACATGTCCTTGAGTAAAATACCATGTGATTCAGGGTCCAGGAATGAAGAGGTACAGCCAATGGTGGGTGGGTTGTGTGTGGGGGGGCTGAAGGCAGAGTGGCATTGCCCTTAGCCTTGGGCATTTGCCGGGCAGAGGTAGAGAGAGGGCATTCTCTTGGATATCCTCAACAGGAGGTGGGCTGGGAGAAAGAACTGGATAGGTGACAGGTGAATGTGCCAACAACCCAGAGAGGGCTTTGATGCTCGCTGAGCCCTATAGGCATGCTTACCTGTGATGGAGGACATGGGGGGTTCTGAGTATAGGAGGGTGGGATATCAGGAGAGGGACCAGAGGCAGGAGACAGAAAAGTCCAGTTGAGCAGCAGCTGAGGGATGATAGGCAGGACACTTCTGCAGTAGAATTGGAAGGCAACAGCACCTGGTTGAATGAGGGGCTGATGGGGAGGTAGGAGTCTGGACCCAAACTGGGAAGCAGATGGTGCATCAGCTTGAGCATCCCTAAGGCTCTGCCCCTGCAGGAAGCTTCCCTGTTGGCCATCCTGACTTCCTTACCCAACTCCATCTTGTCATTTCTATGAGAATCTGGATCCCTGTGTGCCCATGGGATATGGTTAGGATCTGAAGTGTGGCCCAGCCCACCCCCTCTGGTGCCCTGGCCTGGCCTCCACATTGTGAAATTAGAAATGGCTGATTCAGAGAGCAAAAAACCTAATGATTAACTGTTGTAGTGATCACTTGACTTGGCTCTGAGGCTCAAAGTGTTGACCCTCCTGTAACAGGGTTTCAGGCCTGCTGAGAGCAGAGGTAAGAGGAGGAGCTGATTCCGGAGGAGTGTAGGCTTTTGTCAGAGGTCGAGGGGGAGAGTGTTAACAAAGCAAGGCTTGGGGTAGAGATGTGCATGTGTCCAGGGAAGGCAATCAGGGCTGGGCCCATGCAGGCTGGCCCTGAAGGGACTGTTCCTGGCAGGGGCTTTGAGGCCACTCCTCGTTTCCTTTTCCCTCACTGACCCAGGAACTGCATCAGGCAGCACTTTGCCTGAACGAGTTGAAGGTGGCGGTGGCCCTGACCCTGCTCCGCTTTGAGCTGGCACCAGATCCCTTCAGAATCCCTGTCTCCACTCCAAAAATTGTGTTGATGTCCAAGAATGGGATCCACCTGCATCTCAGGAAGCTCCTCTAACCCTTGTGGGGACAAGGATGAGTCCCGAGGGCCTCCTGCCTCCCTTTCTGTCTTCCTGTCAGTCTCTCCTGTCTGCTGGCTTCTGCTCACTTCCTGCTTTCCTCTGCCCACCTGCCAGCCTTCCTGCTCTCCTGCTCTCCTGCTCTTACACATGAGATTGTGTTTCTGTGTCTCACCCTTTTCCATGATTCCTTCTTGTTTGTCTGTTGCCTTTCTCCTAATGAGCTGTCGCTCTGACTGTCCACATAAATCGTCATGGCTGATTATTTTTCAGGCTCTGAAAGTGTGTCTTCTCTCTGTCGTTGTTTCTGGCTGCTGCTCCTCTGTCCCTATGTTTTCTCTTACTGCTTTACCGTATTACACAAACTTAGTTCTTTCAAAGAGCACAAATGATAATCTTGTGTTTTAGGAGATCAGGAATCTGAAATGAGTCTCACTGGGTCGCAACGAAGGCACGTAGATAATCTAAGGGATAGTCTCTTCTCTTGTATTTTCCACCTTCTCAGAATCCACTCTTAAGGCTATTCAATGAGGGGACTAGGCCTCCTGATTTCTGATGGAAATATCCTTTTCTTCAGTTCAACTGAGTCAGATGTTAACCATACCTGTCAAATTTTTAGTGCAACATCTAGACTTTTGTTTAATTGAACAAGGGTACTCCAGCCAATCCAAGTGCACCCGTAAAGTGAGACATGTCAGTCCCCCTTTTGTCCACTTGGCATTCACACTTTCCCTTACACCATACTTTGTCTCTAGCCAAGTAAAATAAAGTCATGCTCTACCAACTCAGCTGCCTATGAGTGAACCTGTGTAGTCCCTTTTCCTCAAAAACAAAGCCCAAGTTTTTGGAAGGTCTTCTCTCTTCTCCCCAAAATGCTGTAACCTAAATGCTATGACAAAAAGTTAACTACTAGCTTTACATGTTACATTTGATGTGCAGGTTATAAGACAAGGAAGGAAAAAATCAGACCCACATACCTACACATGCATAATCATACTCATAACAAGGGAAAATGTTAGAAAGCATTACACTCCTTATTTCTATAACATGTGACATAGCCATCATTAGCATTTAAAAATTTTTTTTATTGCAGTTCAATTTGCCAACATATAACATAACACCCAGGGCTCATCCTACCAAGTGCCCCCTTCGGTGCCAATCACCCAGTCACCACAACTCCCTGCCCACCTCCCTTCCACTACCACTTGTTCATTTCCCAGGGATAGGTGTCTCTCATGTTCTGTCTCCTTCACTGATATTTTCACTCATTTTCTCTTTTTTCCCCTTTATTCCCTTTCACTATTTTTTATATTTCCAAAATGATTGAGACCATATAATGTTTGTCCTTCTCCGATTGACTTATTTCACTCAGCATAATACCCTCCAGTTCCATCCACGTTGAAGCAAATGGTGGGTATTTGTCATTTCTAAAGGCTGAGTAATATTCCATTGTATACATAAACCACATCTTCTTTATCCATTCATCTTTCGATGGACATTTTCGATGGACTCCTTCCACAGTTTGGTATTGTGGACATTGCTGCTAGAAACATTGGGGTGCAGGTGTTGCCGTATTTCACTGCATCTCTATCTTTGGGGTAAATCCCCAAACAGTGCAATTGCTGGGTCTTAGGGCAGTCTATTTTTAACTCTTTGAGGAACCCCCACACAGTTTTCCAGAGCAGCTGCACCAGGTCACATTCCCACCAACAGTGCAAGAGGGTTCCCCTTTCTCCACATCCTCTCCAACATTTGTTGTTTCCTGCCTTGTTAATTTGCCCCATTCTCACTGGTGTGAGGTGGGATCTCATTGTGGTTTTGATTTGTATTTCCCTGATGGCAAGTGATGCAGAGGATTTTCTCATGTGCGTGTTGGCCATGTCTATGTCTTCCTCTTTGAGATTTCTGTTCATGTCCCCTGCTAATTTCATGATTGGATTGTTTGTTTCTTTGCTGTTGAGTTTAATAAGTTCTTTATAGATCTTGGATACTAGTCCTTTATTTGATACGTCATTTGCAAATATCTCTCCCATTCTGTAGCTTGTCTTTTAGTTTTGTTGACTGTTTCTTTTGCTATACAAAAGCTGCTTATCTTGCTGAAGTCCCAATAATTCATTTTTGCTTCTGTTTCTCTTGCCTTTATGGATGTATCTTGCAAGAAGTTGCTGTGGCCGAGTTCAAAAAGGGTGTTGCCTGTGTTCTCTAGGATTTTGATGGATTCTTGTCTCACATTTAGATCTTTCATCCATTTTGAGTTTATCTTTGTGTCTGGTCCAGTTTCATTCTTCTGCATGTAGCTGTCCAAATTCCCAGCACCATTTATTGAAGAGACTGTCTTTTTTCCAGTGGATAGTCTTTGCTTTGTCAAATATTAGTTGACCATAGAGTTGAGGGCCGGCCCACTTCTGGATTCTCTATTCTATTCCATTGATCTATGTGTCTGTTTTTGTGCCAGTACCACACTGTCTTGATGACCACCGCTTTGTAGTACAACCTGACATCTGGCATTGTGGTTCCCCCATTCTCTGGTTTTCTTTTTTTAAAATTCCACTGGCTATTCGGGGTCTTTTCTGATTCCACACAAATCTTAAGATGATTTGTTTGAACTCTCTGAAGAAAGCCTATTTTGATAGGGATTGCATTAAATGTGTAAATTGCCCTGGGTAGCATTGACATTTTCACAATATTAATTCTTCAAATCCATGAGCATGAAATATTTTTCCATCCCTTTGTGGCTTCCTCAATTTCTCTCAGACGTATTCTGTAGCTTTTAGGGTGTATATTCTTTACCTCTTTGGTTAGATTTATTCCTAGGTATCCTATGCTTTTGGGTGCAATTGTAAATGGGATTGACTCCTTAATTTCTCTTTCTTCAGTCTCATTGTCAATGTATAGAAATAGGCATTGATTTTGTATCCTGCCACACTGCCAAATTGCTGTATGAGTTCTAGAAATCTTGGGGTGGGGTCTTTTGGGTTTTCTATATACAGTATCATGTCATCTGCGAAGAGGGAGAGTTTGACTTCTTCTTGGCCAATTTGAATGACTTTTATTTCTTTTTGTTGCCTGATTGCTGAGGGTAGGACTTCCAGTACTATGTTGAATGGCAGTGGTGATTGTGGACACCCCTGTTGTGTTCCTGATCTTAGGGGAAATGCTCCCAGTGTTTCCCCATTGAGAATGATATTTGCTGTGGGCTTTTCGTAGGTGCCTTTATGAAGCTGAGGAATGTTCTTTCTATCCCTACACTCTGAAGAGTTTTGATCAGGAATGGATGCTGTACTCTGTCAAATGCTTTGTCTGCATCTATTGAGAGGATCATATGGTTCTTGTTTTTTCTCTTGTTGATATGATCTATCACATTGATTGCCTTATGAGTGTTCAACCAGCCTTGCATCCTGGGGCTAAATCCCACTTGGTCATGGTGAATAATCTTAATGTACTGTTGGATCTTATTGGCTAGTATCTTGTTGAGAATTTTTGCATCCATGTTCATCAGGGATATTGGTCTATAATTCTCCTTTTTGGTGGGGTCTTGGCGGTTTTGGAATTTAGGTGATGCTGGCCTCATAGAATGAGTTTGGAAGTACTCCATCTCTTTCTATCTTTCTGAACAGCTTTAGTAGAATAGGTATGGTTTCTTCTTTAAACGTTTGATAGAATTCCCCAGGGAAGCCATCTGGCCCTGGACTTTTGTGTCTTGGGAGGTCTTTGAGGACTGCTTCAATTTGCACCCTGGTTATCGGCCTGTTCAAGTTTTCTATATCTTCCTGTTCCAGTTTTGGTAGTTTGTGATTTTTAAGAAATGCGTCCATTTCTTCTAGATTGCCTAATTTGTTGGCATATAGCTGCTCATAATGTGTTTTTAAAATCGTTTGTATTTCCTTGGTGTTGGTAGTGATCTCTCCTTTCTCATTCATGATTTTATTAATCTGAGTCTTTTCTCTTTTGTTTTTTTAAGGCTGACTAGTGGTTTCTCTCTCTTATTCTTTCAAAGAACCAACTCCTGGTTTTGTTGATCTGTTCTACAGTTCTTCTGGTCTCCATCTCATTGAGTTCTGCTATATCCTTGTTAAGTCTCTTCTGCTTGGCATAGGTTTTATTTGCTCTTCTTTCTCCAGTTCCTTTAGGTGCAAGGTTAGCTTGTGTATTTGAGTTTTTTCCAATATTTGGATGGATTCTTGTATTGTGATGTATTTCCTTCTTAGGACTCTTAGTGTATCCCAAGATTTTGAATGGTTGTATCTTCATTCTCATTAGTTTCCATGAATCTTTTTAATTCTCTAATTTCCTGGTTGACCCTTTCATTTTTTAGCAGGATGCTCTTTAACCTCCATGTGTTTGAATTTCTTCCAGATTTCTTCTAATGATTTAGTTCTATTTTCAAAGCATTATGGTATAAAAATATGAAGGGGACAATACCAATCTTTTGGTATTGTTTGAGACCTTATTTGTGACCCAGTATGTGGTCTATTCTGGAGAAAGTTCCATGTGTACTTGAGAAGAATGTGCATTCAGTTGCGTTCAGATGTAAAGTTCTATAAATATCTGTGAAATCCATCTGGTCCAGTGTATCATTTAAAGCTCTTGTTTCTTTGGAGATGTTGTGCTTAGAACATCCGTCATTTGACAAAGCACCGTGTTGGAGTCTCCCAGTATTAGCATATTATTATCTAAGTATGTCTTAACTTTGGTTATTAATCTATTGATGTACTTGGCAGCTCCCACATTAGGGGCATAAATAGTCATGATTGTTAGGTCCTCTTGTTGTATAGATCCTTTAGGTATGATATAGTGTCTCTCTTCATCTTTACTACAGTCTTTGGGATGCACTTTAGTGTACCTGATATGAGGATTGCTACCCCTGCTTTCTTTTGTGGACCATTTGCATGGTAAATGGTTCTCCAACCTTTCATTTTCAGGCTGTAGGTGTCCTTAGGTCTAAAATGAGTCTCTTGTAGACAGCAAATAGATGGGTCTTGCTTTTTTATCCAGTCTGAAACCCTGTGCCTTTTGATGGGATCATTTAGCCCATTCACATGTAGAGTTACTATTGAAACATATGAATTTGGTGTCATCATAATACCTAGTCAGTCCCTTTTTTTGTAGATTGTTTCTTTGGACCCCTTCTTTATTTTACAGGGTCCCCCTTAATATTTCTTGCAAGACTGGTTTGGTGGTCACATATTCTTTCAGTTTCTGCCTATCTTGGAAGCTCTTTATCTCTCCTTCTATTCTGAATGAGAGCCTTGCTGGATAGAGTATTCTTGGCTGTATGTTCTCATTTAGGACCCTGAATATATCCTGCCAGTCCTTTCTGTCCTGCCAGGGCTCTGTGGAGAGGTCTGCTATAAACCTAATACTTCTCTGCATAAAGTTTATGGAGTTCTTGTCTCTTGCTGCTTTAAGGATCTTCTCTTTATCTTTGGACTTTGCAAGTTTCACTATTAAATTTTGGGGTGTTGTATGGTTTTTATTGATTTTTTTAAAATTTTTATTTATTTATGATAGTCACAGAGAGAGAGAGAGAGAGGCAGAGACACAGGCAGAGGGAGAAGCAGGCTCCATGCACCGGGAGCCCGACGTGGGATTCGATCCCGGTTCTCCAGGATTGCGCCCTGGGCCAAAGGCAGGCGCTAAACCGCTGCGCCACCCAGGGATCCCGGTTTTTATTGATTTTTAAGGGAGATCTCTCTATCTCCTGGAAAAGCACCAATTGAAGAAAACCACAGTCAATTTAGGGAACTCGTTTGGATTCTGTTTATGTTAAAAACATTCTTGGTACCAAAATTTATCTTAATCAGCTTTCTACC
This sequence comes from Canis lupus familiaris, assembly GCF_011100685.1. Taxonomy (NCBI): domain Eukaryota; kingdom Metazoa; phylum Chordata; class Mammalia; order Carnivora; family Canidae; genus Canis; species Canis lupus. Next base: position 13,649,920 of record NC_049236.1, read on the forward strand.
AGAAAAACAAAACCATTAGAATGGAAGCTTCTCCAATGTCAGAGTTAAAAAAAATAAAGGAACAAACAACAGAATCAGAAGTACAATGTATCTGAGCTCCAATTTCTGATGACCCAGTAGCTTTCTTATGTTCTCCCTGTGTTCTTACTGAGCAGCTTAAGTAAGAAAGGGGACTAGGGGACCAAGTAGTGCAGTTTATGAGATCCCTGACTGAGTGAGGTCACAGCAGGGAAGGAAAGGGGAGGGAAGGGTCATGTTCAGGAAGCACCAATGTTTTGGGAAATGTCGAGCAAGGAAGGTCAGTGCCCACTCAGCAATCCACGGGATGAAGAAATTAAACACACTTGGAGTCACGGTATTTGTAGAGAAAAGATGATCAGGTCATGCACAGCCTGAGAGGTTCCCAGAGGAGGCTTGCAGATAAATAGGATATGCATGGACCTCAGCTCCCCAAGCTCGAGATGCAGGCCCCAGGACTCCTTCCCACATGATGCCTGAGCTCTTTGCTCTCAGGAAGCCCTACCATCTCCTGGGAATGCTGACACCCTCAGCTGTACCAAACTTTAGAGAAGTCAGGCTCACAGATGTTTAGGAAGCCGAGGAAGGGTCCAAACCAGAGAGGGTGGGCATAAGGGAACTGGTGGCCCAGGACCCAACTTTGTCCAGGCTCCCTGTCTACTGCCTCAGAAACGTGAGTGAATGCCAGGCCCGTATGGAGCCCACTGTACCAGCAGGCCCTAAGTCCCTGGGCCTGGGAGAGAAGGGGCTACCCAGGTAGATCCTCAGAAAGTCCTCCTCTCCTCTTCCAGCCCCTCCTAGACAGTCATGGTCCTAGTCCCCTCTCCAGTCCCAGAGCTACCACTCTAAGCCCAAGCCACCCTCTTCCTGCACCTACATGAGCTCAATAACCTGCTTCCACAGGTTACTGTCATCAACCCTCCATCTATCCTGCTCTCACAAAGAGATGTCTTTCTATGCTGTAAAGCTGATTTCCTGAGAGAGAGAGAGAGAGAGAGAACATCAGCTTGCCGTGCAATGCAGAAATATGCTCAGTTGGGTCCCTGTTATGTCGTTGGACTCAGTTTTGAGGACCCACTATGTGCAGGACATTATCTAGATGTCTTGGGTCATGAGACATACCTGGTCCTACCCCTTTATTCTATGGGGCAGACCAATGCAACTAAACAATGAAGGAACATGAGCGCGAACTTGTTGTGGCCTGTTAATGGTACCAAGAAGCTCCAGGAATAAAAATACTCATTTCCCTTTAAAAAGTCCCAACTCCCCTGGAACCTGGTCTCTTTGAGACGGTGATCAATGGGTCCTATGATCCTATTTTCCTGCCCCATTGTTTGTCAATCAGTAGGAATGCACTGGGTGCCACAGATAGGCACAGCCTTCTGTCTCATGCTTTAGAAGCATAAGGGTACAGGTTGCCCTGTTAGAACCTTCAATGGCTCTTTGCTTGGGTTGTCTGGATACCAGATGAATGGGAAAGATGTTGACTGGTTAATCAATGTTGATCATGACAGCACAACTCTGAGACTTAGGTTCAGACTCTACAGAGAGTTCTACATTCTGCTTTCATCACTTCATTGTAAGCTCTACTCACATCATACAAAATTCTCAATGACTGTTAAATCTAGCTACATGGTATGCTCCACACTGTGCTCACAAAAACTGTCCTGCATAGTGAGGCTTACATTTATGCTGATATGTGGGATTGATCCCCAAAGCATGCTTCTGCACCACGGAATCAGGGATCAAACAGAAGAAACATAAAATGCCCTGAAACTATGGGAGATAGTACGTGTGCACTGGAGCCTGGTTTTGAGCAAATGGTTCACAGTAATGCCTCTGGGGCCATACCGCCTGAGTCTGAATGCTGTCTTCACCTCTTGCCAGTAGAGTGGCCCTGGGCAGGCAGCTAAGCACTTTGTGCCTTGCTTTTGCCTCTTAGACTACAGGTTTCTTTGTTTTTTATTTGACATTTTTTTACTTTAAATTGTTGTTAGTTAACATCTAGTGTATATGTTTTCCAGAGTACAATTTAGTGATTTATCAATTACATTAACACCCAGTCCTCATTACATCAAGTGCACCTTCTTCATGCCCATCACCCAATATTCCCATCCTCACACACCTCCCCTCCAGGTACCCTCTGTTTCCTATAGTTAGGCTCTTAAGGTTTGCCTCCCTCTTTGTTTTTATCTTCTTTATTTTCCTTCCCTTCCCTATGTTCATCTGTTTTTTTTTTAATAAATTTATTTTTTATTGGTGTTCAATTTACCAACATACAGAATAACACCCAGTGCTCATCCCATCAAGTGTCCCCCTCAGTGCCCGTCACCCATTCCCCCCCACCCCCTGCCCTCCTCCCCTTCCACCATCCCTAGTTCGTTTCCCAGAGTTAGGAGTCTTCCTGTTCTGTCTCCCTTTTTGATATTTCCCACACATTTCTTCTCCCTTCCCTTATATTCCCTTTCACTATTGTTTATATTCCCCAAATGAATGAGAACATACACTGTTTGTCCTTCTCCGATTGACTTACTTCACTCAGCATAATACAAAAAACATATATATGAGTGAAATCACATGTTTTTTTTTAATCTTTCCCTGACTGACTCATTTCACTTAGCATAATGCTCACTAGTTCCATCCATTTCCTTCCTCACAAAGGACAAGACTTCATTCTTTTGGATGGATGAGTAACATTCCATTGTGTGAATTTGTACCATTTCTTTATGTATCTGTCAATGGACATCTGGGCTCTTTCTATGTTTTGGTGATTGTGGACATTGTTGCTATAAACATTGGAATGAATGCATGTGCCCCTTCAAATCACTGTGCTGGTTTCCTTTGTGTAAATACCTAGTAGTGCAATTACTGGATTGTAGGTAGCTCCATTTTCACTTTCTGAGGAACTTCTATACCGTTTCCACAGCGGCTGCACCAGTTTGCATTCCCACCAACAGTGTGAAACAGTGAGCCTCTTTCTGCATCCTCACCAGCATTTTTTGTCTTCTGAGTTGTTAATTTTAGCCATTCTGACTGGTGCGAGGTGGTTTTGACTTGTATTTCCCTGACGCCGAGTGATGTTGAGCATTTTTTCATGGTCTGTTGGTCATTTGTATGTCTTCCTTGGAGAAATGTCTGCTCGTGCCTTCTGCCTCTTCCTTGACTGGATTTTTGTTTTTGGGGTATTGAGTTTGATAAGTTTTTTAAAATTTTTATTTATTTTAATTTTTTGCCAGAAAAAAACATAATTTGGTTTTGTAAAAATAGATTTTGGATAGGAGCCCTTTATCTGATAAGACATAAGCTAATACCTTCTCTCATTCCATCAGATGCCTTTTAGTTTTGTTGATCATGTCCTGTACTGTGCAGAAGCTTTCTGATCTTGATGAAGTCCCAATAGATACTTGCATCTGGAGGCATGTCTAAAAAGAAGTAGGTGTGTCTGAGGTCCAAAGGGTTGCTGCCTGTTTTCTCTTCTAGGATTTTGATGGTTCTCTGTCTTACATTTAAGTCTTTCAACCATTTTTAATTTCTTTCTCTGTATGGTGTAAGAAAGTGGTCCAGTTTCTTTCTTCTGCATATCACTGTCCAGTTATGCCAACACCATGGTATAACTGGTATAATATCTTTGTTGAAGAGATTGTCCCTTTCCCACTGATATTCTTTCCTGCTTTGTTAAAGATTAGTCGACCATATCGTGTGGGTTCATTTCTGGGTTCTTTATTCTGTTCCATTGGCCTCTGTGTCTGTTTTTGTGCCAGTGTCCTATCCTGTTGATGATTATAGCTGTGTAATACAGCTTGAAGTCTGGGATTGTGATGCCCCCTGCTTTGCTTTCTTTTTCAACATTACTTTGGCCTTTTCTGATTCGATATAAATTTTAGTGTTGTTTTTTCTAGCTATGTGAAAAATTCTGGTGGTATTTTGATAGAGATTGCACTCCATTTCTTTGTGTCTTCTTCAATTTCTTTCATAAGTGTTCTATAGTTTTCAGCACGGACCTTTTACCTCTTTGGTTAGGTTTATTCCTAGGGATCTTACAATTTTTGGTGCAATTGTAAATGGGATCAATTCCTTGATTTCTCTTTCTGCAGCTTCATTATTGGTGTATAGAAATGCAACAGATTTCTGTGTGTTGATTTTGTATCTTGCAACTTTGCCGAATTCATGTACCAGTTCTCATAATTTTTTGGTGGAGAGCATCATGTCACTACAAAGAGTAAAAGTTTCACTTCTTCCTTATCGATGTGGATGCCTTTTATTTCTTTTTATTCTCTGATGCCCGAGGCCAGGAATTCCAGTATTATATTGAACAAGAGTGGTGAGAGTCAACATCCCTGTATGTTCCTGACCTTAGGGGAAAAGCTCTCAGTTTTTCCCCATTGAGGATGATATTAGTTGTAGGTCTTTCATATATGGCCTTTATGATGTTGAGCTATGTTCCTTCTATCCCTATTTTTGTCAAATACTTTTTCTGCATCCGTTGAGAGGATCATATGGTTCTTATCCTTTCTTTTATTAATGTGGTGTATCACGTTGATTGATCCATGGATATTGAATCACTCTGGAGTCCAGGAATAAAACCGACTTGATCGTGTCAATAATTCTTTTAATGTACTGTTAATTTGATTTGCTAGTAACTTGTTGAGCATTTTTGTAGTTGTGTTCATCAGGGATAGTGGTCTCGTAATTCTCCTTTCTAGTCGGGTCTTTGTCTGGCTTGGGAATCAAAGTAATGTTGGCCTCAGAGAATGGGTTGGAAATTTTCCTTCTGTTTCTGTTTTGTGGAACATTTTCAGAAGAATAGGTGTTCCCTCTACTTTACATGTTGGTAGAATTGCCCTGGGAAGCTCTCCAGCCCCGAGCTCTTGTTTATTGGAAGATTTTTGATTACTGGTTCAATTTCTTCACTGGTTATGGGTTTGTTCAAATTATCTGTTTCTTCCTTTTTCGGTTGTGGTAATTTATATGTATATGTGCTAGTATGCTTCTAGTCTTTTATCCATTTCTTCCACATTGCCCAAATTTCTGGCATAGAGTTGCTCATAATCTTCCCTGATAAGTGTATTTCTGTGGTATTGGTTAGGATCTCTCTTCTTTCATTTGTGATTTTACTTATCCAGGTCCTTTCTCTTCTCTGTTTATTAGGTCTGGGTAGCAGTTCATCAGTTTTGTTAATTCTTTAAAAGAACCAGCTCCTAGTTTCATTGATCTGTTCTACTGTGTTTTTAAAAAAATATTTCTATATCCTTTATTTCTGCTTTAATCTGTATCATTTCCCTTCTTCTGCTGGTTTTGGGCTTTATTTGCTGTTTATTCTGCAACTCCTTTGGGTATAGGGTTAATTGTGTATTTGAGACACTTTTTTTTTTCTCAAGGAAGGCCTGGATTGCTATATACTTCCCCTCTTTTGATCACCTTCGTTGCATCCCAAAGTTTTGGACTGTCATTGTTTTCATTTTCATTTGCTTTCATGCATATTTTTTTCTTCTTTAATTTTGTGGTTAATCCATTCATGGTTTTTTAAAATAAATTTATTTTTTATTGGTGTACAATTTGCCAACATACAGAATAACACCCAGTGCTCTTCCCATCAAATGCCCACCTCAGTGCCCACCACCCAGTCACCCCCACCCCTGCCAACCTCCCTTTCCACCACTCCCAGTTCATTTCACAGAGTTGGGAGTCTTCCATGTTCTGTCTCCCATTCTGATATTTCCTACTCATTTGTTCTCCTTTCCCTTTTATTCCCTTTCACTATTATTTATATTCCCCAAATGATTGAGACCATATAATGTTTGTCCTTCTCCGATTGACTTATTTCACTCAGCATAATACCCTCCAGTTCCATCCACGTTGAAGCAAATGGTGGGTATTTGTCATTTCTAAAGGCTGAGTAATACTCCATTGTATACATAAACCACATCTTCTTTATCCATTCATCTTTCGATGGACATCGAGGCTCCTTCCACAGTTTGGCTATTGTGGACTATGCTGCTCTAAACATCGAGGTGCAGATGTCCCGGCGTTTCATTGTATCTGTATCTTTGGGGTAAATTCCCAGTATGCACATTAGCTTTCTGATAGTTTTTATACATTTTTTTCTATGGCATAAGGGAAAAATAACCAAAGCTCACCATGTACAGTTCTTACATGTTTTTCGATTTTGTGAACAGTATACAACATCCTTCTGTTTCAATAGAAATACATTGTAATAAACTGCTTGCCCGTAAGTCTATAGTCCCGAATTTTTCTTGTGCTAGGCTTCAAGTTTCATAGCATTGGAAACTAGTGGCTGGGAAGGAGCCTCGGTGTCCAACGAAAGATGAATGGATAAAGAAGATGTGGTTTATGTATACAATGGAATATTACTCAGCTATTAGAAATGACAAATACCCACCATTTGCTTCAACGTGGATGGAACTGGAGGGTATTATGCTGAGTGAAGTAAGCCAGTCGGAGAAGGACAAACATTATATGTTCTCATTCATTTGGGGAATATAAATAATAGTGAAAGGGAATATAAGGGAAGGGGGAAGAAATATGTGGGAAATATCAGAAAGGGAGACAGAACGTAAAGACTGCTAACTCTGGGAAACGAACTAGGGGTGGTGGAAGGGGAGGAGGGCGGGGGGTGGGAGTGAATGGGTGACGGGCACTGGGGGTTATTCTGTATGTTAGTAAATTGAACACCAATAAAAAAAAAAAAAGGAAACTAGTGGCTGGAAAATATGCATGGTAGCATCTCACTCCTTTTGTTGTTTTTATAAATTTATTTATTTTTATTTTATTTTATTTTTTTAAATTTTTTATTGGTGTTCAATTTACTAACATACAGAATAACCGCCAGTGCCCGTCACCCATTCACTCCCACCCCCGCCCTCCTCCCCTTCTACCACCCCTAGTTCGTTTCCCAGAGTTAGCAGTCTTTACGTTCTGTCTCCCTTTCTGATATTTCCCACACATTTCTTCTCCCTTCCCTTATATTCCCTTTCACTATTATTTATATTCCCCAAATGAATGAGAACATATAATGTTTGTCCTTCTCCGACTGACTTACTTCACTCAGCATAATACCCTCCAGTTCCATCCACGTTGAAGCAAATGGTGGGTATTTGTCATAACACCCAGTGCTCATCCCATCAAGATCTCACTCTTTTTGTACAGGTGGAGGCCTGATATGTGACCCAGTATCTAATCAATTCTAGAGAATGTAACATGCACACTCAAAAATAATCTGCATTCTGCTACTTTAGGATGAAAAGTCTGATGACAACTGGCCCAGTATGTCATTCAAAGCCACTGTTTCCTTGTTGACAATGTTTAGGTGACCTGTCCATTACTGTGAGTGGGGTGTTAAAGTCTCCTACCTTTATTGTATCTTTATCCTTGAGTTTCTTTAGTTTGTGATTAAATTTATATATTTGGCTGCTCCCAAGTGGGGGGCATAAATATTCACAAGTATCGGATTTTTTGTTGGATAGATCCCTTTATTATGATATATTGCCCTTCTTCATCTCTTATTAAACCTCTTTGGTTTAAAATCTAGTTTGTCTGATAGAAGCATGGCTACTCTGGCTTCCTTTTGATGTCCATTAGCATGATAAATGGTTTTCCATTCCCTCACTTTTGATCTGGAGGTGTCTTTGAGTCTAAAATGAGTCTCTTGTAAGCAGCATATCCATGGATCTTGTTTTTTGTTTTTTATCTATTATGGTTTCCTTTGTCTTTTGATGGAGCATTTAGTCCATTTCCATAAAGAGTAATTATTGGTAAGTTTGAATTTAGTGCCATTATATTACTTGAAAATCGCTGTTCCTGTAGATCGCCAATTTCCTTTCTCCGTTTTTTGGGTTTGGTCTCTCTTTGCTGCTCCAATGGTCTCCCTCAATGTTTTTTGTGGGGGTGGTTTAGTTAAAGTCCATGAACTCCTTTTGTTTTTTGCTTCTCTTGTAAACTCTTTATCTCTCCTTCTATTCTGAATGACAGCCTTACGGGATAAAATATTCCTGGCTACTTACTCTCCCCCTTTGGCATGTTAAATATATCATACCATTCTCTTCTAGCCTGCCAAATTTCTGTGGATAGATCTGCTGCTAACTTTATGTGGTCTGCCCCTATAGGTTAAGTACCCTTTTTCCCTAGCCGATTTCAGAATTGCCTCTTTATTTTGTATTTTCTAAGTTTCACTGTGATATGTGTTGGTGTTGACCTGTTTTTGTTGATTTTGAAGGTAGGTCCCTATGCTTCTTGGACTTGAATACCTGTTTCCTTCCCCAGATTAGGAAGTTCTCAGCTGTGAGCTGTTCAAATTATCCTCTGCCCCTTTTCCCTGCTCTTCCCTTCTGTGACTCCTATGATATGAATAGTATTGTGCTTTATGAAATCGCTGAGTTCCATAAGTCTACCTTCATGATCTAATAATTTGCTCTCTTCTTTCCAGCTTCATTCTTTTCCATAATTTATCTTCTATATTGCCTATTTTTACCCTTCAAGGTACAAGGGGCAGTGTTGGGTGTAAGCACCTCTGCCTCCAGTGGAGGCAAGGTATTTCTCTCTGAAGTCTGACCATGTTGGTGGGCTGGAGGGTGAGGAGTTGAGGTGGAGTGAGGGGAATAGTGATGTCACCCCACTCTCTGGTTTGGAGGAGGTGGTATTGCACCCACTGCTGTCCAAGAAGCCCTCAGAGAAAGCAAATAATCTCCCCTCCTGTGTCCCTGGTCTATATCAGATCCTTGCCTTCACTCCATCTGTGATCGGGCTGTAGATACACCTGGTGCCAGAGTTCTCCATTTTATCTCAAGCACATTGATGGGATTAGAATATCCAAATCTTAAAAGACCCGGACCACCCTGGACCCACTCCCTTCCCAAAGAGGGGAGTCTCACCACCTTGAGAATTAAGATTTTTTTAAAAATCTGTTTTTAGGGTTGGTTTGGGGAAAACATACCAAGCTACTCACTCGCTGCATAGAATATGATAAGTGCTCACTAAATACTAGCTATGACCAAGTATTAGGCACTCAGTTCTATAGAGGTAACCAAAGACCCAGGGAGGAAAACATGGAATTACACTCAGAATTGCAACCCAGATTGTTGTACGTCCAAGCACTTCTACAAATGCCCCTCATGTGCTAGGTGCAAAGGAGGTGATGGGCCATGTGAGGGAAAGAGTTAGGCTCCAGAGTCTCTGATCTGAGGCCAGAGAGGGTGGGAAAGTATCTACAGAACTCAGGAATGTTGAGAGGCATGGGTAAAGTGGATATGGCTCCCTGGGTTTGGAGAAGAGCCAAGGATTAAGGGGAAAAAAGAAAGAATTCTGACCACACAGGTTGTGTAATGCATCTCCTGTCACAAGGTCAGCCACAGGAGGAGGGCGTAGGAGTAATAAGGTAGATAGTGAGGAACAGGGCAGAAGAGGGAGGCCCCTCAAATGTGCCTTCCAAAGAACTCCTCATGAAAACATCTTGGTCTCCATTTGAGTAATGAGCTTGGAGTGGGTTTGGGGGGAGAAAACCAGGAACAAAGTGAAGGTGAGAAATTAAACTGTCCTCCTCAGATGCACATTACCACGATCTCTATTAGCTGTAGCCCCCCCGCCCCTGTCTCCTGAGAACTCTCCACCTGATGAACTCTTACTCACCCTTCAGGGTCCCATCCTTGTTTGTAGTTTTCTCCTTCCCTGGATGGGCCCAGTTCACTATTCACTCTTTCAGTACAGGCCTTACCAAGTTTTCCTGTACTGCCTTAGTTTTCTGCCTTGACCTCCCAGAGTGTGAGCTCAGGAAGCATTTGCTGAGTGCATCAGTGACTGACTGAATGAGCATTCCTGGGAGGAACTTGACAAAGGAATGTTTACTCCCCTTACAGAAGGAGAATCTGAGGCACAGAGAGTGTGATTGCCTGGCTTCACATGTCCTGAGCGAGCCCTGAGGCTGGGCCTCCTGAGTGTGAGGCCAGTGCTCTGCCTGCCGGCACAGTCAGCCCAGGACACAAGTGAATGGTGGCCTGGACAAGTGTAGGGAACAGTGCAGAGGCAGCTGGGGCAGACAGTATGGAGGCCCCCTGATTCCAATCTCAGTTGGCCCTCTCAAAGGCAATTTTCCTCTGGCCACATCCCTATAAGTGTTCTTTTCTCAGAAATGGGATAATCATCAACCCAAGCACACCTCCTGGACATTTGGTAAACTAGGCTGTACATTTTTTGAAGTCACGGTTCATGTCTGTTTTGCTGGCCACTGTGGCCTGGCACGTAGCACTCTGTGGGGCACAAAGTAGGTGCTCCTGAAATAATTGATGAATAATGGGGAGAAGGGCAAAGGGGAATGTGCCTGGGCATTATCACTGTCTGTTCAGAAGGTTTCCTTCCTATGGATTGCTAAGGTGGATCCTCTCAGTTAATGAACTCTGGAATCCCAGTCTAAGCTCTGCCCTCACCCTTTGCTCCCCCTCCAGGTGGGCAGGGCCATCCTCGCCTGATTGACTAGGCTCAGGGGGATTTCAGCAACACTCAGGGAGAGTCAGTGACCCAGCAGCCCCTGAACATGAGTGTCTCTGTACTGAGCCTCACCAGACCCCTGGACACTGTGTCTGGGCTCTTGCAGCTAGCCTCCCTGCTAGGCTTGGCTCTGCTGCTGCTCAAGACAGCACAGCTCTACCAGCGCAGGCAATGGATGCTCAAAGCTATTCAGCAGTTCCCGTCCCCTCCTTCCCACTGGTTCTTCGGGCATAAGCAGGAGGAGGGAAGGGGCTGAACTGGGGAGAGGGAAGGCAGGGTGGGCCAGGGCTCTGGAAGCATCAACCCAGTCAGGAGATTCAACCCATGGAGACCCCTTGTGTGATCAGGACATGGGCCTTGGCAAACCCCCACCTTACCTGCCAGTTCTGGACTCCTCACCCCAATTCCAGGAGCTCCCCAACTTGAAGGTAGCCTGTGCTGGAGCCCTCAGGCCCATCTGACCCTCCTTCCTTAGAGAGTTGTGCAGGTGATGGTGCAGCCCTGAACCTTGAGATGAGTGGCTGTTCCTTCCTAAGTCTTCCCCTTCCAGGCTGAGCAGTCCCAGCTCTTTTCTCAGACACACTTCCTGATGCTTCCCTGCCCCAGCCATTAAACCCCATCCTCTCATCCTGGTCCTGGCTGGCCTGGGAATACACAGCAGTGTGTTCATGGGCTACGGAGAGCGTAGACAGGGATCAGGTGTGAGGTTACAGGAAAATAGGCTCACTTGCCGGACTGGGGGGTGATGTCTGTCAGGTACAGGGACCAACTGGTTAGGTTTGCCCAAGACTATGGGATGTTGCAGACTGGTGACTTCAGGGCTAAAACTCCAATAAGTCATTGGAAGACATGAGAGAAGGTTGCCAGATTAGGGCAAGGAAAGAGTATTAACGGTGAGTTGCACCAGTAACCGAATTGGTTTCCCCTCCAGTTGTTCCCCCAAATCCTGGTACTGTGAACTCCTTGGGCTGAGGATGTCACCCCCTTCCAGCACCACAGTGACCACCACAGAGCTGACCTCTGAGGGATTCCTGACCAGGCTGTGCAGTGACAGAGAAAGAAGCAGCTAGTGGCTGCATTGGAGACAGTGCCTCCCCTCCACCTCTGTCAGTACTGGTCCCGCAGAGGGGGCACCAGTAAGGGGGGAGGGCAAATGAGGAGGGGCTGTCTAGCGCTGTGTGAACTGAGGTAGAGGGAGGTGTTGTAGAGGAGGAGGCCAAGCAATTACAAAAAAGCCAAAGACAGGAACTTCATGTCAGCCACAGGGAGACAGCCAAGGGCCACTTTCTTCCCAAAAACTGTTGCTTGAATGATTTCCAGAGTCTATGTCCATTTTGAGAAATTGTGAACTTTTGTCACAACTCTGAGTTAGGATTTGATCTTATCATGAGTAAAATTTCCTCCACTACCGTTCCCATTCAAGGATGGTATAGAGAGTCAGTAAGCAGACAAGTTCACTTAGGTAACTCATGTAACTCAGCTTCGGCCAGCTGAACACATAGTGCAGCCATATTTTCCTGCTTCTGCAAATCTGAGACTTTCTTTACTCAGTACCTCTGTTACTCGCTAAGCCAGGAGTCGATTGCCACATGTAGTAGTTAAAGCTAATCTTTCAGGCCAGGTGACAAGTGATAAGTGGGACAGGGAAGCATGTGGGCTCAGAGCTAAGGTACTTAGATTCTATCCCAGCTCTGCCACTTACTTCAAATGAACTTGCTCTGTGCCTCTGTTTCCTCATCTGCAAAATGGGGATCATGATGAGGAGTATAGCCTCATGGGAGTTTTACTAATCTCTGAATGTTGCCTGGCACAGATAAATATCAGAGTTACAATCTAATTTATAAAACTTGAAGGTCATAATAATGCTCATGAAGGACAAACATGTTTGTAGGTTAGCAAACTTGCTGCAGTAACTAGGGCTGAAATCGGTCAGAATTATGAAAGAGGAGCACTTCTTTCACAGTGTACGAAATCCAGGACCCAACAGTCCTACTTGACCTCAGGTCGTCCCTTCTGCCTCAGGCAGACCTCAGGCCAGCACAGCCCACAGCCTCTGAAGATGGAGTGCCTGTGCTGCCCACTGTCTCTCCTGGTTTCTCACTGGGACATTTTTGGTGGCCCCACTTCCAGAAGGAACCAGGTGGGAGCAGCTATAATGGAGCATTGCCTGCATGAGTGGCCACAGCCTGAATAAAGTCCAGTGGACACCGGGTATTTGCCTACAGGGTTACCATGGGCACACTTGTCTACCAGAGTCTACCAGAGTCTCACCGGGCCCTGACCAGCCCCGTTCAGGCAGAGATGGAAGTCCCAAGAGGTTCTGGAGGGCCGTCAGATCAGTGGGGGTCAGGGTGAAAGAGGTGAAAGAGGAAGAGCCAAGCAGAGCACCGTTTAGCTCCATCAGGACCCCAGAGGAACTATTGACACTCCCCAGGAGCAGGAGTTTCTGGAAGCTTGAAGAGTAAGCAATCAGAAAGAATGCAGGCAACTGCTGAAACAGGATACTCTGGAGGCCTCTGCTAAACAGGCTTGAGGGGATCCTGGAGAATGAGGTAACATAACTTTGACATAAGAGGCTCTCACTAGGGGCACCTGCGTGGCTTAGTGGTTGAGAGTCTACCTTTGGCTCAGGTCGTGATCCCCGGGTCCTGGGATTCAGGCCCGCATCAGGCTGCCTGTAGGGACTGTCTCTCTCTGCCTGTGTCTCTGCCTCTCTCTCTGTTTGCTCAGGAATAAATAAATGACTCTTCATATATGGGCTCCCACTAGGGAGTCCCTGCACTGCATCCAAGGAGAAGGGTGGTCCCAGTGATGGAAATGACCTGGGAGCACAGAGTAGCCTCCTCAAGTGACTGGAGAACACTACTCAGTGTATGGACCAAGGATGTCTCCCACCTCCGCTCCCACTAGAACATAAGTTCTATGAATCTGGATCCCGATCAGAGCTAGCTCATCAGACTGTTCCAAACTCCTAACTGCTGCCAATATCCAGAACTCTCTCCATGGGGCCATCCTGTCCTCCACCACCACTCCCAGCTGTGGACCTAATGAGGAAGCAAGGTTGTATTGAGTTGTATTTCTTTGGTACAGTTCCAAACGGGTCTGGAGCTGCAAGAGCTGAAGAAAAGGACAGAGAAATACCGTTGCGCCAGTCCTCTTTGGCTATGGGGAAGCAGAGTTAGCCTCATAGTCTATGACCCAGACTACATGAAGATGATCCCGGGGCGATCAGGTGAGAGCTAAACTTTTCCTCATTTGGAGTGGCCCTTCCCTCTTAGATGCATTCCTGGTGCACTGTGACAGTCCAGGAGGGACTGTTGCCTCAATCCATCAATATCTGACCCTCTACCTGTGATCTTTCCAGCCTAAGAGCTAGGGCAGGGCCAAATACAATTAGTCAATTGGAATGCTCAAACATCTGTGATAATTACCACTTTCTTTCTCTCTCTTGTTTCTTTCTGTTCTTTCCTTTGCTCTTTCCCCTTATTCCTTCTTACCATTTTCTCTCCTATGTGTCTATCTTTATTCACCACAGTGGTGTGATCCTAGACTGAAGCTAAATTCCTATCCATGATGCCTGGGGTAGACCCCCAGGCCCAAGCCATTGCCTCAGCTGGGATATAGGAACTGAGCCCTGATTTTAAAAAATCACCATAATACTGGCATTCTATGTGCACTGAGGACAGAAGCTAAATTTCTTACTGATTCAAATTTATGCTCTGTATGGCTTTGCTATGGGACACTTATTCTTCGATTCTGTGTCCACAATGTCTATCAGGAAGAAAAAGAGTCAAGGTTAGGCGACAAGTGGGAGGTGGCTGGACACAAACTGCCAGCTGACAAGCATCGGCAAGGGATGGGGGTCAAAGGTCTATATCACAGCTGCCTTTGGGGCTAGCATGAATTCCTTGGTTACCTCCAGTTTGCTGTCATATCCTTCTTAATTTCAGACCCAAAATCTGAGGGTGCCTACAGATTCATGGCTCCCTGGATAGGTAAGTATATCTAACTAGGACTATGGTCCACCATCTGCTTAGGTTTGCTGCCAACTATACATTTGGCCCAGACTAACAAGATGAGACCAGCACCACAGTGACTCCACTCAACTCTGAATTGAGCCCCATTCTCTCCTTCTGATAAAAACTTCACCCTCTCTGAATGGTGGTGGAGCCCTCCTGTAGCTCAGCTTCTCCCACATTGCTTCTCAGCCCTCACCAACGAACTCAGCCGATTCTGACGGAAGTCCTTGTAGGACCCATCTCCTGCTCTGTTTCAACCTCCATCTCACAGCTGTCATAACCACTTCCTGGCCACAGGCTTTGGGAAGTCCCCTTCTTGACATGCCCTGGCCTTTCCTGCTTTGCCAAGGGTGCCCTTCTTCTGACACCCTGGGTTCCTCCCAAATTGTCCCTGGATAACTCGGGCAAGGCCCTTCCCACCCACCCCCCAAACACACTGTGGTCCACGGTATGGTTTGCTCCTGCTGAATGGAGAGATATGGTTCCAGCACCGGCGGATGCTGACCCCAGCCTTCCACTATGACATCCTGAAGCCCTACGTGAGACTCATGGTTGACTCTGTCCAAGTGATGCTGGTAAGTAGAACCATACCTCACCTGCACACTCACACCCACAGCACAGTTCACAAGGTCCATTTTCAACAGCTAGGGGCTTCAGAGATCCATTAGCGTGGCCTCTGGAATCACACACTTACACCCTGCAATGAGACACAGCCCCCGGAGGGTGGATAGGACAGGAAAGCACCTGGCACCCACTTCCATCCATTCTTTGCTCCCTGCCCACAGGAGAGAGAAACACGGTGGAGGCAGGGTCCCTTCTCCTCCCACTTGCATGTCTTTGGCTTGAATAGGAAGAGTAGTCAATACCACAGGAAAATAGGACAAGCTGCCCCTGGCTAGCCTGGGAAGTAGCAGCTTCAGTGGCAGGGGGGACAATGCAGGATGTCACTCAGATGTGCTCTGGTGTGGGATTGAAAGCATCTTTTATTTTAAGATTTATATATTTATTCAGGAGAGACACAGACTGAGAGCGAGAGAGGCAGAGACATAGGAAGAGGGAGAAGCAGGCTTGTCACAGGGAGCCTGATATGGGATTGGATCCTGGATCGCAGGATAATGACTTGATTTGAAGGCTGTCCCTCAACCATTGTGTGACCCAGCTGCCCCTGGATTGAAGGCTTCGGGTTGGATTTTAGCTGCTCCGTGGAGGGAAATGGAGACCAGGTCTCAACCCCCAGGACTGGGTCCTGCCAGAATTACACCTCTGAGCATGACCTTATTGCTGACTCACTGTACTCAGCTGACATTTGCTGAACAAGAGGAATTGGCGTCCCTGATATTCCTTTCTTAGGAACTCCTGTACTAGCCCCTTAACCTTTCTCTTGCCTTGACACTTGTTCCCTAAATTGGAACTTCATTTATTTCTCTGTGTAGGTCAGTCCCAGGGCAGAAAAGATTCCCCTTTATATTCTGAGAAACAGTGTTTATCTTCTATTTTTTCTTTCAATTTTTGGTCTGCTAAAAGGTGGTTATTGCCATAATTTATACTGAAGTCAGCCTCTAGAGATCATTCTTTTTTTAAAATTACTTTTATTGGAGTTAAATTTGCCAACATGTAGCATAACACCCAGTGCTCATCCCACCAGGTTCCCCCTCAGTATCCATCACCCAGTTACCCCAACCCCCCGCCCACCTCCCCTTCCACTACCCCTTGTTCATTTCCCAGAGTTAGGTGTCTCTCATGTTTTGTCACCTTCAATGATATTTTCACTCATTTTCTCTCCTTTCCTTTTATACCCTTTCACTAATTTTTATATTCCCCAAATGAATGAGATCATAGATCATTCTCAATAAAATAAAAACAGTTTCTGAGAAAATACTCAACATATCATAAATACTCAGCTCTATGGTCCTAAATCGATGAAACACAACTGCTTTAGAAAGTGAGGACATGTCATCAGAATATGTGGAGAAGCAGAGAGAGCCTAGCCTCGTCAGCCTGGGCCTTCCAGAGCTGTAGAGAAGGATCAATGTGTCCCCTCTACACAAGACAAGTGGGAGGAGCTCCTCAGCCAGAACTCACATCTGGAGATCTTTGAACACGTCTCCTTGATGACCTTGGACACTATTATGAAGTGTGCCTTCAGGTACCAGGGCAACCACTAGGCAGACAGGTCAGTGAAATGCTTAAGGCCAGGTCCTATTTCCTACCAACTGGTGTGGAATCATCTGGAGGCAGTTCCAGTAGTTGTGATGTTTACCAACCCAAAGAGTCACATTCTGCAGAGCCCCAGTCTGACATCCAAATTCACCCCACACCAAACCTACATTAGGCACAGACCCTGATCCCTGCCTCAGGGAGAAGCGCGGCTGCCCAAATCCCTCATAAATGGCTGGGAGTTTCCAGGGCATAAGACAGAAATGTCAGATGCCTAGGTCACCTGTACCAATGACTGAGGAAACCTCCACCCACAGCCCCATCCATTCCAGTTCAGATGCCTCCCTCCAACTCGACCCTTCTGCACCATCCTCCTTCAGGAACTTCCAGTCCTACATTCAGGCCATTAAAGATCTGAACTACCTGGTGTTTTCCCGGATGAGGAATGTTTTCTACCAGAAAGACATCTTCTACTGGCTGACCTCTGAAGGCCGCAGGAACCACAAGGCCTGCCAGCTTGCTCATGAACACACAGGTTGGACTCTGCCCTCTGGGCACCTCCCTTCCTTCATTAGGCACATCCCAAAGGGATAGGCCCTCACCCTAGGACAGAGGCCTGCCCCTCACTGCCCCTCCAGAACCTGGGACAAAGCCACTCTGGATTTCCCCCCGGTGCACCTGTTAGTGTGCCCAGTTCTTGCAGGAAGCTACATGTGTCACAACCTGGGTGAAGGTTGAATGAGCCCCCCTGCCAGCCACATTCAAGCAGAGCCTCCTTGGTCTGTGCTGTTGAGGGGATCGCTGACATGCAAATACCTGGTGCTAGAGCTCTCACCCTGGCATGCACACCCATTGCCAAACTCCTCCTGATCCCCCTGGCACCGTGGCTGTGGCACAGGGGGCAGGTGGGCTATGTGGCTGGCTATGTCTGGGCACTCAGAGCTCTCAACTCCACCTGGGAACACTGTTTGGGCAGACTGAGTGATCAAGCTGAGGAAGGCTCAGCTACAGGAGGAGGAAGAGCCTGAGAAGGTCAGGAACAAGAGGCACTTGGACTTCCTGGACATCCTCCTCTTAGCCAAAGTGAGTGTGGCAGGGGAGGCCTGAGTGTTTGCCCACAGGTGGGGAGTAAGGGTGAAGACTCAAAGTCTGCCCTCTCTCTGGGTCTTCCCAGATGGAGAATGGGAGAGGCTTGTCTGACAAGGACCTCCGTGCAGAAGTGGACACGTTCAAGTTTGAGGGGCATGACACCACAGCAAGCGGCATCTCCTGGATTCTCTATATTCTGGCCACACACCCCGAGCATCAGCAGAGGTGCCGGGAGGAGATCCAGAGCCTTCTGGGGGATGGTGCCTCCATCACCTGATGAGTGTTCATGAGATGGGAGGGCCCTGATAGGGTCCTGCCTCCTCAATTAGGGAATACACTGATTGCCAGGGCCTTGCTTGCCCTTCAAGATAGCTTTGTTTTAGGGAGCACCTGGACCAGATGCCCTACACCACCATGTGCATCAAGGAGGCATTGCGACTCTATCTACCAGTTCCAACTGTTGGCAGAGAGCTCAGCAAGCCCATCACCTTCCCTGATGGACGCTCCTTGCCCAGAGGTATGGCCTTCACAACTCTCACTCCGTAAGCAGTCCTGTGGGATGCATGGGAGGTCTGAATCCACATGTCCTGGGGCAGTTCTAATGTTTGATGACCCATTTTATCTGCAGTAAGTGGGGACAAGGTTGTAGTTTGGATGAGGTTATGGAATGCTTGTCACAGAGTCTGGCCACATTCAATGTATATAATAAATAGTCAAAGGGATTATAGAGGAATGGAAGGAAAACAAGAGTGAAGAATTAGAGAGGGAGACAAAACATAAGAGAGTCCTAACTCTGGGAAAGAAACAAGGGGTAGTAGAAGGGGAGGTGGGCACAGGGATGGGGTGACTGGGTGACGGGCACTGCAAGGGAACTTGATAGGAGGAGCAGAGAGTGTCATACTATATGTTGGCAAATGGAACTTCAATTAAAAGAGTAATTAAAAAATAAAATAAATGGGAGTTCCCCATCGTACCGAGAGAGAATATTCTCCACCTGCTCATTCTCCACATAACATGAAAATTGTGTCTAGATTTTTAGATGATGAAGGAATAGACTCCTAAGTCTCTTTTTTCTGGCTTTTTAAAAAAATAATAAATTTATTTTTTATTGGTGTTCAATTTGCCAACATACAGAACAACACCCAGTGCTCATCCCGTCAAGTGCCCCCTCAGTGCCCGTCACCCAGCCACTCCACCCCCAGCCCACCTCCCTTTCCACCACCCAAGTTCGATTCCAGAGTTAGGAGTCTCTCCTGTTCTGTCTCCCTTTCTGATATTTCCCACTCATGTTTTTCTTTCCCCTTTATTTTTTTTAAAAATATATTTTTTTTGGTGTTCAATTTGTAAACATATAGAGTAACACCCAGTGCTCATCTCATCAAGTGCCCACCTCAGTGCCCGTCACCCAGTCACCCCCACCCCCCTCCCACCTCCCCTTCTAGAACCCCTAGTTCGTATCCCAGAGTTAGGAGTCTTTAATGTTCTGTCTCCCTTTCTGATATTTCCCACTTATTTTTTCTCCTTTCCCCTTCATTCCCTTTCACTATTTTTTATATTCCCCAAATGAATGATACCATATAATGTTTGTCTTTCTCCGATTGACTGATTTCACTCAGCATAATACCCTCCAGTTCCATCCACGTCGAAGCATATGGTGGGTATTTGTCGTTTCTAATGGCTGAGGAATATTCCATTGTATACATAGACCACATCTTCTTTATCCATTCATCGTTCGATGGACACCAAGGCTCCCTCCACAGTTTGGCTATTGTGGACATTGCTGCTAGAAACATCGCAGTGCAGGTGTCCCAGCGTTTCATTGCATCTGTATCTTTGGGGTAAATCCCCAGCAGTGTAATTGCTGGATCGTAGGGTAGATCTATTTTTAACTCTTTGAGGAACCTCCACACAATTTTCCAGAGTGGCTGCACCAGTTCACATTCCCAACAGTGCAAGAGGGTTCCCCTTTCTCTGCATCCTCACCAACATTTGTGGTTTCCTGCCTTATTAATTTTCCACATTCTCACTGGTGTGAGGTGGGATCTCATTGTGGTTTTGATTTGTATTTCCCTGATGGCAAGTGATGCAGAGCATTTTCTCATGTGCTTGTTGGCCATGTCTATGTCTTCCTCTGTGAGATTTCTCTTCATGTCTTTTGCCCATTTCATGATTGGATTGTTTGTTTCTTTGCTGTTGAGTTTAACAAATTCTTTATAGATCTTGGATACTAGCCCTTTATCTGATACGTCATTTGCAAATATCTTCTCCCATTCTGTAGCTTGTCCCTTAATTTTGTTGACTGTTTCTTTTGCTGTGCAAAAGCTTCTTACCTTGTTGAAGTCCCAAAAGTTCATTTTTGCTTTTGTTTCTCTTCCTTTCATGGATGTATCTTGCAAGAAGTTACTTGGCCGAGTTCAAAAAGGGTGTTGCCTGTGTTCTCCTCTAGGATTTTGATGGAATCTTGTCTCACATTTAGATCTTTCATACATTTTGAGTTTAGTTTTGTGTCTGGTGTAAGAGAATGGTCTAGTTTCATTCTTCTGCATGTGGCTGTCCAATGTTCCCAGCACCGCACCATTTATTTATTTTTTTATACAATAAATTTATTTTTTATTGGTGTTCAATTTGCCAACATACAGAATAACACTCAGTGCTCATCCCGTCAAGTGCCTCCCTCAGTGCCTGTCACCAGTCACCCCGACCCTCCCGCCCTCCTCCCCTTCCACCACCCCTAGTTCGTTTCCCAGAGTTAGGAGTCTGTCTCCCTTTCTGATATTTCCCACACATTTCTTCTCCTTTCCCTTATATTCCCTTTCACTATTATTTATATTCCCCAAATGAATGAGAACATATAATGTTTGTCCTTCTCCGATTGACTTATTTCACTCAGCATAATACCCTCCAATTCGATCCACGTTGAAGCAAATGGTGGGTATTTATCATTTCTAATGCCAGCACCATTTATTGAAGAGACTGTCTTTTTTCCAGTGGAGAGTCTTTCCTCCTTTGTTGAATATTAGTTAATCATAAAGTTAAGGGTCCACTTCTGGATTCTCTATTCTGTTCCATTGATCTATGTGTCTGTTTTTGTGCCAGTGCCACACTGTCTTGATGACCACAACTTTGTAGTACAACCTGACATCTGGCATTGTGATGCCCCCAGCTCTGGTTTTCCTTTTCAATATTGCCCTGGCTATTCGGGATCTTCTCTGATTCCACACAAAACTTAAGATAATTTATTCCAACTCTCTGAAGAATGTCCATGGTATTTTGATAGGGATTGCATTAAATGTATAAATTGCCCAGGTAGCATTGACATTTTCACAATATTAATTCTTCCAATCCATGAGCATGGAATATTTCCATCTCTTTGTGTCTTCCTCAATTTCTTTCAGAAGTGTTCTGTAGTTCTGAGGGTATAGATCCTTTATCTCTTTGGTTAGGTTTATTCCTAGGTATCTTATGCTTTTGGGTGCAATTGTAAATAAGATTGACTCCTTAATTTCTCTTTCTTCAGTCTCATTGTTAGTGTATAGAAATGTGACTGACTTCTGGGCATTGATTTTGTATCCTGCCACACTGCCAAATTGCTGTATGAATTCTAGCAATCTTGAGGTGGAGTCTTTTGGGTTTTCTATGTAGATAATCATGTCATCTGTGAAGAGGGAGAGTTTGACTTCCTCTTTGCCAATTTGAATGCCTTTTATTTCTTTGTGTTGCCTGATTGCTGAGGCTAGGACTTCTAGTACTATGTTGAATAGCAGTGGTGAGAGTGGACATCCCTGTCTTGTTCCTGATCTTTGAGGAAAGGCTCCCAGTTTTCCCATTGAGAATAATATTCCTGTGGGCTTTTCGCAGATGGCTTTTAAGATGCTGAGGCATGTTCCCTCTATCCCTACACTCTGAAGAGTTTTGATCAGGAATGGATGCTATATTTTCTCAAATGCTTTCTCTGCATCTATTGAGAGGATCATACGGTTCTTGTTTTTTCTCTTGTTGATATGATCTATCACATTGATTGCTTTACGAGTGTTGAGCCAGCCTTGCATCCCAGGGATAATTCCCACTTGGTCAAGGTGAATAATCTTCTTAATGTACTGTTGGATCCTATTGGCTAGTATCTTGTTGAGAATTTTTGCATTCATGTTCATCATGGATATTGGTCTGTAATTCTCCTTTTTGGTGGGGCCTTGGTCTGGTTTTGGATTAAGGTGATGCTGGCCTCATAGAATGAGTTTGGAAGTATTCCATCTCTTTCTATCTTTCTGAACAGCTTTAGTAGAATAGGTATGGTTTCTTCTTTAAACGTTTGATAGAATTCCACAGGGAAGCCATCTGGCCCTGGACTTTTGTGTCTTGGGAGGTTTTTGAGGACTGCTTCAATTTGCACCCTGGTTATCGGTCTGTTCAGGTTTTCTATTTCTTCCTGTTCCAGTTTTGGTAGTTTGTGATTTCTCAGAAATGTGTCCATTTCTTCTGGATTGCCTAATTTATTGGCGTATAGCTGCTGATAATGTGTTTTTAAAATCGTTTGTATTTCCTTGGTGTTGGTTTTGATCTCTCCTTTCTCATTCATGATTTTATTTTATTTTATTTTATTTTAATTTTATTTATGATAGTCACAGAGAGAGAGAGAGAGAGAGAGGCAGAGACATAGGCAGAGGGAGAAGCAGGCTCCATGCACCGGGAGTCCGACGTGGGATTCGATCCCGGGTCTCCAGGATCGCGCCCTGGGCCAAAGGCAGGCGCTAAACTGCTGCGCCTTCCAGGGATCCCTCATTCATGATTTTATTAATTTGAGTCTTTCCTCTCTTCTTTTTAATAAGGTTGGCTAATGGTTTATCTACCTTATTATTTCCTTCAAAGGACCAACTCCTGGTTTTGTTGATCTGTTCCACAGTTCTTCTGGTCTCTATTTCATTGAGTTCTGCTCGAATCTTTATTAACTCTCTTCTTCTGCTGGGTGTAGGATCAATTTTCTGTTGTATCTCCAGCTCCTTTAAGCGCAAGGTTAGCTTTTGTATTTGAGTTCTTTCCAGTTTTTGGATGGATGTTTGTATTGTGATATATTTCCCCTTCAGGACTGCTTTTGCTGTATCCTAAGATTTTGAATTATTGTTTCTTCATTCTCATTAATTTCCATGAATCTTTTTAATTCTTCTCTAATTTCCTGGTTGACCCTTTCATCTTTTAGCAGGATGGTCTTTAACCTCCACGTGTTTCAAATCCTTCCAAACTTCTTCTTGTGATTTAGTTCTAATTTCAAAGCATGATGGTCTGATAATATGCAGGGGACGATCCCAATCTTTTGGTATCGGTTCAGACCTGATTTGTGACACAGTATGTGGTCTATTCTGGAGAAAGTTCCATGTGCACTTGAGAAGAATGTGTATTCAGTTGCGTGCGGATGTAAAGTTCTGTAAATATCTGTGAAATCCATCTGGTCCAGTGTATAATTTAAAGCTCTTGTTTCATTGGAGATGTTGTGCTTAAAACATCTGTCACTTGCAGAATGCGCCGTGTTGAAGTCTCCCAATACTAGTGTATTTTTATCTAAGTATGTCTTAACTTTGGTTATTAATTGATTGATATACTTGGCAGCTTCCACATTCAGGGCATAAATATTGATGATTGTTAGGTCCTCTGGTTGGATGGATCTTTTAAGTATGATATAATGTCCCTCTTCATCTCTCACTACAGTCTTCGGAGTAAATTTTAGTTTATCTGATATAAACTAGGATGGCTACCCCTGCTTTCTTTTGAGGACCATTTGAATGGTACATGATTCTCCAACCTTTTATTTTCAGGCTGTAGGTGTCCTTTTGTCTAAAATGAGTCTGTTGTAGACAGAAAATAGATGGGTCTTGCTTTTTTTTATCCAGTCTGAAACTCTGTGCCTTTTGATGGGGTCATTAAACCTGTTCACGTTCAGAGTTACTATTGAAAGATATGAATTTAGTGTCATCATGATACCTATTAAGTCCTGTTTTGTGGAATGTTCCCTTGGACTTCCTCTATTACTGAGTCCCCCTTAGCATTACTTACAGAGTTGGCTTCGTGGTCACATATTCTTTCAATTTCTGCCTATCTTGGAAGCTCTTTATCTCTCCTTCTATTCTGAATGAGATCCTTGCTGGATAAAGTATTCTTGGTTGCATGTTCTTCTCATTTAGGACCCTAAATATATCCTGCCAGACCTTTCTGTCCTTCCAGGTCTCTGTGGAGAGGTCTGCTGTTAATCTAATATTTCTCCCCATAAAAGTTAGAGATTTCTTGTCTCTTGCTGCTTTAAGGATCTTCTTTTTATCTTTGGAATTCGCAAGTTTCACTATTAAATGTCGAGGTGTTGAGCAGTTTTTATTGATTTAATGGGGTATCTCTCTATTTCCTGGATCTGAATGCCTGTTTCCCTCCCCAAATTAGGGAAGTTCTCAGCTATCATTCGTTTCATTACATATTCTGGCCCTCTGGCCCTTTCGGCGCCTTTGGGAACCCTAATTAAACGTAGATTTTTCCTTCTGAGGCTGTCATGTAGTTCCCTTAATCTATCCTCATGATCTTTTAATTGTTTTTCTCTTCTTTCCCCAGTTTCCCTCCTTGCCATCAATTTATCTTCTCTGTCACTCACTCATTCTTCTACTTCGTTAACCCTCATCGTTAGGACCTCTAGTTTGGATTGCATCTCATTTAATTATTTTTAATTTCTGCCTGATTTGATCTAAATTCTGCAGTCATGAAGTCTCTTGAATCCTTTACGCTTTTTTCTAGATCCACCAGTAGCTGTGTAGTTGTGCTTCTGAATTGGCTTTCTGATATTGAATTGTAATCCAAATTTTGAAACTCTGTGGGAGAGAGGACTGTTTCTGATTCTCTCTCTCTTTCTTTCTTTCTTTCTTTCTTTCTTTCTTTCTACTTTCTTTATTTTTATTTTTTTATTTTTTTAAATTTTTATTGGTGTTCATTTACTAACATACAGAATAACCCCCAGTGCCCGTCACCCATTCACTCCCACCCCCCGCCCTCCTCCCCTTCTACCACCCCTAGTTCGTTTCCCAGAGTTAGCAGTCTTTACGTTCTGTCTTCCTTTCTGATATTTCCCACACATTTCTTCTCCCTTCCCTTCTATTCCCTTTCACTATTATTTATATTCCCCAAATGAATGAGAACATATAATGTTTGTCCTTCTCCGACTGACTTACTTCACTCAGCATAATACCCTCCAGTTCCATCCACGTTGAAGCAAATGGTGGGTACTTGTCATTTCTAATAGTTGAGTAATATTCCATTGTATACATAAACCACATCTTCTTTATCCATTCATCTTTCGTTGGACACTGAGTCTCCTTCCACAGTTTGGCTATCGTGGCCATTGCTGCTATAAACATCGGGGTGCAGGTGTCCCAGCGTTTCATTGCATTTATATCTTTGGGGTAAATCCCCAACAGTGCAATTGCTGGGTTGTAGGGCAGGTATATTTTTAACTCTTTGAGGAACCTCCACACAGTTTTCCAGAGTGGCTGCACCAGTTCACATTCCCACCAACAGTGTAAGAGGGTTCCCTTTTCTCCGCATCCTCTCCAACATTTGTTGTTTCCTGCCTTGTTAATTTTCCCCATTCTCACTGGTGTGAGGTGGGATCTCATTGTGGTTTTGATTTGTATTTCCCTGAAGGCAAGTGATGTGGAGCATTTTCTCATATGCATGTTGGCCATGTCTATGTCTTCCTCTGTGAGATTTCTCTTTATGTCTTTTGCCCATTTCATGATTGGATTGTTTGCTTCTTTGGTGTTGAGTTTAATAAGTTCTTTATAGATCTTGGAAACTAGCCCTTTATCTGATATGTCATTTGCAAATATCTTCTCCCATTCTGTAGGTTGTCTTTGAGTTTTGTTGACTGTATCCTTTGCTGTGCAAAAGCTTCTTATCTTGATGAAGTCCCAATAGTTCATTTTTGCTTTTGTTTCTTTTGCCTTCGTGGATGTATCTTGCAAGAAGTTACTGTGGCCGAGTTCAAAAAGGGTGTTGCCTGTGTTCTCCTCTAGGATTTTGATGGAATCTTGTCTCACATTTAGATCTTTCATCCATTTTGAGTTTATCTTTGTGTATGGTGAAACAGAGTGGTCAAGTTTCATTCTTCTGCATGTGGATGTCCAATTTTCCCAGCACCATTTATTGAAGAGACTGTCTTTCTTCCAATGGATAGTCTTTCCTCCTTTATCGAATATTAGTTGACCATAAAGTTCAGGGTCCACTTCTGGGTTCTCTATTCTGTTCCACTGATCTATGTGTCTGTTTTTGTGCCAGTACCACACTGTCTTGATGACCACAGCTTTGTAGTACAACCTGAAATCTGGCATTGTGATGCCCCCGGATATGGTTTTCTTTTTTAAAATTCCCCTGGCTATTCAGGGTCTTTTCTGATTCCACAAAAATCTTAAAATAATTTGTTCTAACTCTCTGAAGAAAGTCCATGGTATTTTAATAGGGATTGCATTAAACGTGTATATTGCCCTGGGTAACATTGATATTTACACAATATTAATATTTCCAATCCATGAGCATGGAATATTTTTCCATCTCTTTGTGTCTTCCTCAATTTCTTTCAGAAGTGTTCTATAGTTCTGAGGGTATAGATCCTTTACATCTTTGGTTAGGTTTATTCCTAGGTATCTTATGCTTTTGGGTGCAATTGTAAATGGGATTGACTCCTTAATTTCTCCTTCTTCAGTCTCATTGTTAGTGTATAGAAATGCCACTGATTTCTGGGCATTGATTTTGTATCCTGCCACGCTACCGAATTGCCGTATGAGTTCTAGCAATCTTGGGGTGGAGGATTTTGGGTTTTCTATGTAGAGTATCATGTCATCTGTGAAGAGGGAGAGTTTGACTTCTTCTTTGCCAATTTGAATGCCTTTAATGTCTTTTTGTTGTCTGATTGCTGAGGCTAGGACTTCCAGTACTATGTTGAATAGCAGTGGTGAGAGTGGACATCCCTGTCTTGTTCCTGATCTTAGGGGAAAGGCTCCCAGTGCTTCCCCAATGAGAATGATATTTGCTGTGGACTTTTCATAGATGGCCTTTAAGATGTCAAGGAATGTTCCCTATATCCCTACACTCTGAAGAGTTTTGATCAGAAATGGATGCTGTATTTTATCAAATGCTTTCTCTGCATCTAATGAGAGGATCATATGTTTCTTGGTTTTTTTCTTGCTGATATGATGAATCACATTGATTGTTTTACGGGTGTTGAACCAGCCTTGTGTCCCGGGGATAAATCCTACTTGGTCATGGTAAATAATATTCTTAATGTACTGTTGGATCCTATTGGCCAGTATCTTGTTGAGAATTTTTGCATCCATGTTCATCAGGGATATTGGTCTGTAATTCTCCTTTTTGGTGGGGTCTTTGTCTGGTTTTGGAATTAAGGTGATAGAACGAATTTGGAAGTACTCCATCTCTTTCTATCTTTCCAAACAGCTTTAGGAGAATAGGTATGATTTCTTCTTTAAACGTTTGATAAAATTCCCCTGGGAAGCCATCTGGCCCTGGACTCTTGTGTCTTGGGAGGTTTTGGATGACTGTTTCAATTTCCTCCCTGGTTATTGGCCTGTTAAGTTTTTCTATTTCTTCCTGTTCCAGTTTTGGTAGTTTGTGGCTTTCCAGGAATGCGTCCATTTCTTCTAGATTGCCCTATTTATTGGCGTATAGCTGTTCATAATATGTTTTTAAAATCGTTTGTATTTCCTTGGTGTTGGTAGTGATCTCTCCTTTCTCATTCATGATTTTATTAATTTGAGTCTTCTCTCTCTTCTTTTTAATAAGGCTGGCTAATGGTTTATCTATCTTATTAATTCTTTCAAAGAACCAACTCCTGGTTCTGTTGATCTGTTCCACAGTTCTTCTGGTCTCAATTTCGTTGAGTTCTGCTCGAATCTTTATTAACTCCCTTCTTCTCTTGGGTGTAGGATCTATTTGCTGTTTTTTCTCTAGCTCCTTTATGTGTAAGGTTAGCTTTTGTACTTGAGTTCTTTCCAGTTTTTGAATGGATGCTTGTATTGCGATGTATTTCCCCCTTAGGACTGCTTTTGCTGCATCCCAAAGATTTTGAACGGTTGTATCTTCATTCTCATTAGTTTCCATGAATCTTTTTAATTCTTCCTTAATTTCCTGGTTGACCCTTTCATCTTTTAGCAGGATGGTCCTTAACCTCCACATGTTTGAGGTCCTTCCAAACTTCTTGTTGTGATTTAGTTCTAATTTCAAGGCATTATGGTCTGAGAATATGCAGGGGACGATCCCAATCTTTTGGTATCGGTTCAGACCCGATTTGTGACCCAATATGTGGTCTATTCTGGAGAAAGTTCCATGTGCACTTGAGAAGAATGTGTATTCAGTTGAGTTTGGATGTAAAGTTCTGTCGATATCTGTGAAATCCATCTGGTCCAGTGTATCATTTAAAGCTCTCATTTCTTTGGAGATGTTGTGCTTAGAAGACCTATCGAGTGTAGAAAGAGCTACATTGAAGTCACCAAGTATAAGTGTATTATTATCTAAGTATTTCTTCACTTTGGTTAATAATTGATTTATATATTTGGCAGCTCCCACATTCGGGTCATATATATTGAGGATTGTTAAGTCCTCTTGTTGAATAGATCCTTTAAGTATGATATAGTGTCCCTCTTCATCTCTCACTACAGTCTTCGGGGTAAATTTTAGTTTATCTGATATAAGGATGGCTACCCCTGCTTTCTTTTGAGGACCACTCGAATGGTAAATGGTTCTCCAACCTTTTATTTTCAGGCTGTAGGTGTCCTTCTGTCTAAAATGAGTCTCTTGTAGACAGCAAATACATGGGTCCTGCTTTTTTATCCAGTCTGAAACCCTGCGCCTTTTGATGGGGTCATTAAGCCCATTCACATTCAGAGTTACTATTGAGAGATATGAGTTTAGTGTCACCATGATATCTATTCAGGCCTTGTTTTTGTGGAATGTTCCACTGAACTTCTTCTTAAAGGGGAATTCAAGAGTCCCCCTTAAAATTTCTTGCAGAGCTGGTTTGGAGGTCACATATTCTTTCAGTTCCTGCCTGTCTTGGAAGCTCTTTATCTCTCCTTCCATTTTGAATGAGAGCCTTGCTGGATAAAGTATTCTTGGTTCATGTTCTTCTCATTTAGGACCCTGAATATATCCTGCCAGCCCTTTCTGGCCTGCCAGGTCTCTGTGGAGAGGTCTGCTGTTACCCTAATACTCCTCCCCATAAAAGTCAGGGATTTCTTGTCTCTTGCTGCTTTAAGGATCTTCTCTTTATCTTTGGAATTTGCAAGCTTCACTATTAAATGTCGAGGTGTTGAACAGTTTTTATTGATTT
Organism: Canis lupus familiaris; assembly: GCF_011100685.1. Classification (NCBI taxonomy): domain Eukaryota; kingdom Metazoa; phylum Chordata; class Mammalia; order Carnivora; family Canidae; genus Canis; species Canis lupus. Next base: position 13,679,068 of record NC_049236.1, read on the forward strand.
TAGAGGGGGATCTCTCTATTTCCTGGATCTGAATGCCTGTTTCCCTTCACAGATTAGGAAAGTTTTCAGATAGAATTTGTTCAAATACATATTCTGGCCCTCTGTCCCTTTTGGCGCCCTCGGGAACACCAATTAAACGTAAGTTTTTCTTCCTCAGGCTGTCGTTTATTTCCCTTAATCTATCTTCATGGTCTTTTAATTGTTTGTCTCTTTTTTCCTCAGTTTCCCTCTTTGCTATCAACTTGTCTTCTATGTCACTCACTCGTTCTTCCACCTCGTTAACCCTCGTCGTTAGGACTTCTAGTTTGGATTGCATCTCATTCAATTGATTTTTAATTTCTGCCTGATTAGCTCTAAATTCTGCAGTCATGAAATCTCTTGAGTCCTTTATGCTTTTTTCTAGAGCCACCGGTAGCTGTATAATAGTGCTTCTGAATTGGCTTTCTGACATTGAATTGTAATCCAGATTTTGTAACTCTGTGGGAGAGAGGACTGTTTCTGATTCTTTCTTTTGAGGTGAGGTTTTCCTTCTAGTCATTTTGCTCAGTGCAGAGTGGCCAAAAGCAAGTTGTATTGGGAAAAGGAGAAAAAGAGAGGAGAGAAAGAAGGAAAGAAAAGAGAAAGAGAAAAAAAGGAAGAAAAAAAAACGAAAAAAAAAGAAAAAGAGAAAGAAAAGGAAAGAAAGGAGAAAAAGAGGGGTGGGGGAAGGAAACAAATCAAAAAGCAAAACAAAACAAACAAACAAAAAAAAGAACCACGGGGGAGAGTATCTTCTGATTCTGTGTACTTTAAGTTTGGCTTCTCCTGGAAGTTGTCCGTCTAGCTGGTCTTCTGGGGGAGGGGCCTGTTGTGCTGATTTTCAGGTGTTAGCAGTTGGGGGAGCTGCTGTGCCCCTGCCTGGTGCAGGGCTCAGTGGGGGGTTGTTTACCCCGTGAGGCCCCAGGAGCAACAGCCCTAGTGGCGGGGCCAGCTCTGGAGCCCTGGATTCAGCTCCGGCAGGAACTCTGGAGGTCGTCTGCAGGGCCTGGAGGCTCTGGGGCGGGGCCGCTGATCTGCTCAGCTCGGGGCAGGAGCGTCCTTGCTGTCCTGGGCCCTCCCGGCCTCTGCCTGTCTCGGGGGAGGCTGGATCTTGGGTTGTGTCCCGGCGCCCTGTGCTCCGGGGCCTGCGCTGTTGGATTCGCGCTCCCCGGCCGCGCAACCCCCTCTGCGGAGCCGCCGCCTGAGCGCCCCCCGAGCTGCTCCTGGAACCACGCAGCCCCCTCCGCACGGAGCCTCTTCCTCTGCCCGAGCCCCTCCGAGCTGGTCCCGGAGCCGCGCAGCCCCCTCCGCGGAGCCGCCCCCGAGCCCCTCCGAGCTGCTCCGGGTCCCGCCGGGTCCCGCCGTGCGCGCTGCAGCCCTTAGGGAGCTCGGCGCACTCTCCTGGGGGCGCAGTTGCTCTGTTACTGTCCCAGGGAACCCGAGGCCATCCTCGCCTTTCTGGGTCCTGCTCCAAGTCCCTGCGAGCCCCTTTCCGCCCGGGAAGGTTGGTGCAGCTCCTGCGTCTCCGGGACGGGGCTCTCCTGTCCTGGGGACACTGGCCCCAGCCTCAGCCCGGCTCCTCGCGGGGCCCCTCCCCCTCGGATGCCTTTGTTTCTTTATTTCTTTTTTCCCGTCTTCCTACCTTGATAGAAGCGCAAACTCTTCTCACTGTAGCATTCCAGGTGTTCTCTCTTTAATTCTCAGGCCGAATTCATAGATTTTCAGAATAATTTGAAGGTTTTCTAGGTAATTTGGTGGAGACAGGTGATTTGGAGACCCTACTCTTCCACCATCTTGCCCCTCCTCCCTGATTCTTTCTTTTGAGGGGAGTTTTACCTTCTAGTCATTTTGCTCAGTGCAGAGTGGCCAAAAACAAATTGCATTGGGAAAAGGAGAAAAAGAGAGAAGAGAAAAAAGAAAAAAAAAAAGAAGAAAAAGGGAAAAGAAAAAAAATGGGGTTGGGGGAAGCTAACAGAAAACAAAAAAAAAACAAAGGGGAGTATAGTCTGTATACTGTAAATCCCTCGTCTTCCCCTGGAACTTTCCAGTGCTGCTTGGTAAATAACTTGCTTTTCCCCTGTCCTGTACTTCTAGCAGGTCTTCTGGGGGAGGGGCCTGCTGTGTTGATTCTCAGGTATGAGCACTTGGGGGAGCTGCTCAGCCCCCTGCCTGTTGCATGGCTCAGTGGGAGCTGTTTATCAGGTGAGGCCACTGTGAGGCTCAGTGGGGGTTGTTTATCCTGTGAGGCCCCAGGAGGAACAGCAACAGTGGCTGCGGCCAACTCTCCAGCCCTGGAGTCAGCTCTTACAGTAACTTCCAAAGCAGCTCTCAGGCCCCAGGGGCCTGGATGCTCCCGGGGTGGGGCAGCTGACCTGCACAGCTTGGGACCACCCGGTGGCAGGAGCGTCCTTGCTGTCCTGGGCCCTCCTGGCCTCTGCCTGTCCCGGCGGGAGTGCTGGGTCTTGAGCTGTGTCCCCCGGCACCCTGGGATCCTGGGCCTGCACTGCTGGAATCTGGCTCCCGGAGCCACGCAGCTCCCTCCGCGCAGAGCCACCTCCGAGCTGCTCCCAGCCCAGCCCTGCACAGCCTGCAGCCCTTTAGGGAGCTCGGCCGCGGGGTGTGGCGCGCTCTCCCCCGGGGCCCAGGTCCTGTGTTAGTGGCCCTGGGAGCCTGAGGGCATCCTCGCCCCTCCTGGATCCTGCTCCAACTCCCTGCGAACTCCTGCTTCTCCGGGGCGGGGCTTTCCTGTCCTGGGGGCACTCGCCACGTGGCCGTAGCCGCACTCCTCGCAGGGCCCCACCCCCTTGGATGCTTTTTATTTCTTCTTCTTCTTCTTCTTCTTTTTTTTTCCGTTTTCCTACCTTGATAGAAGCGCGAACTCTTCTCACTGTAGCATTCCAGCTGTTCTCTCTTTAAATCTCAGGCGGATGTTGAACCAGCCTTGTGTCCCAGGGATAAATCCTACTTGGTCATGGTGAATAATTTTCTTAATGTACTATTGGATCCTATTGGCCAGTATCTTGTTGAGAATTTTTGCATCCATGTTCATCAGGGATATTGGTCTGTAATTCTCCTTTTTGGTGGGGTCTTTGTCTGGCTTTGGAATTAAGGTGATGCTGGCTTCATAGAACGAATTTGGAAGTACTCCATCTCTTTCTATCTTTCCAAACAGCTTTAGGAGAATAGGTATGATTTCTTCTTTAAACGTTTGATAAAATTCCCCTGGGAAGCCATCTGGCCCTGGACTCTTGTGTCTTGGGAGGTTTTTGATGACTGCTTCAATTTCCTCCCTGGTTATTGGCCTGATCAGGTTTTCTATTTCTTCCTGTTCCAGTTTTGGTAGTTTGTGGCTTTCCAGGAATGCGTCCATTTCTTCTAGATTGCCTAATTTATTGGCGTATAGCTGTTCATAATATGTTTTTAAAATCGTTTGTATTTCCTTGGTGTTGGTAGTGATCTCTCCTTTCTCATTCATGATTTTATTAATTTGAGTCTTCTCTCTCTTCTTTTTAATAAGGCTGGCTAATGGCTTATCTATCTTATTAATTCTTTCAAAGAACCAACTCCTGGTTCTGTTGATCTGTTCCACAGTTCTTCTGGTCTCGATTTCGTTGAGTTCTGCTCGAATCTTTATTAACTCCCTTCTTCTCTTGGGTGTAGGATCTATTTGCTGTTTTTTCTCTAGCTCCTTTATGTGTAAGGTTAGCTTTTGTATTTGAGTTCTTTCCAGTTTTTGAATGGATGCTTGTATTGCGATGTATTTCCCCCTTAGGACTGCTTGGACATCCACATGCAGAAGAATGAAACTAGACCACTCTCTTTCACCATACACAAAGATAAACTCAAAATGGATGAAAGATCTAAATGTGAGACAAGATTCCATCAAAATCCTAGAGAAGAACACAGGCAACACCCTTTTTGAACTCGGCCATAGTAACTTCTTGCAAGATACATCCACGAAGGCAAAAGAAACAAAAGCAAAAATGAACTATTGGGACTTCATCAAGATAAGAAGCTTTTGCACAGCAAAGGATACAGTCAACAAAACTCAAAGACAACCTACAGAATGGGAGAAGATATTTGCAAATGACATATCAGATAAAGGGCTAGTTTCCAAGATCTATAAAGAACTTATTAAACTCAACACCAAAGAAACAAACAATCCAATCATGAAATGGGCAAAAGACATGAACAGAAATCTCACAGAAGAAGACATAGACATGGCCAACATGCATATGAGAAAATGTTCTGCATCACTTGCCATCAGGGAAATACAAATCAAAACTACAATGAGATCCCACCTCACACCAGTGAGAATGGGGCAAATTAACAAGGCAGGAAACAACAAATGTTGGAGAGGATGCGGAGAAAAGGGAACCCTCTTACACTGTTGGTGGGAATGTGAACTGGTGCAGCCACTCTGGAAAACTGTGTGGAGGTTCCTCAAACAGTTAAAAATAGACCTGCCCTACGACCCAGCAATTGCACTGTTGGGGATTTACCCCAAAGATACAATGCAATGAAACGCCGGGACACCTGCACCCCGATGTTTATAGCAGCAATGGCCACGATAGCCAAACTGTGGAAGGAGCCTCGGTGTCCAACGAAAGATGAATGGATAAAGAAGATGTGGTTTATGTATACAATGGAATATTACTCAGCTATTAGAAATGACAAATACCCACCATTTGCTTCAACGTGGATGGAACTGGAGGGTATTATGCTGAGTGAAGTAAGTCAGTTGGAGAAGGACAAACATTATATGTTCTCATTCATTTGGGGAATATAAATAATAGTGAAAGGGAATAGAAGGGAAGGGAGAAGAAATGTGTGGGAAATATCAGAAAGGGAGACAGAACGTAAAGACTGCTAACTCTGGGAAATGAACTAGGGGTGGTAGAAGGGGAGGAGGGCGGGGGGTGGGAGTGAATGGGTGACGGGCACTGGGGGTTATTCTGTATGTTAGTAAATTGAACACCAATAAAAAATAAATTTTAAAAAAAATAAAATAAATCTCAGGCGGAAATTGTAGGTTTTCAGGATGATTTGAAAGTTATCTAGGTAATCTGGTGGGGACAAGTGACTTGGGGTCCCTACTCTTCCGCCATCTTGCTGCCCCCCTCCCCCGAATCCTAAGTTTCTATCCTCATCCACGACATTCAAACCCCGAGGGTTACAACATTTCAGACGCTATATTATTCCCATCGATGGCACTGACATTTTGTGAGTTTAAGCTATGTATATCCTATTCCTGACTCCAACAACACAACTCCTGAAGGATTTCTGTCTTTATTGATACCCCTTTTGATATCATCCAGATTTGATGTAATGATAGGATAACTCCTTGATGACAAATACAAAAAACTATATACCTGCCAGTTAAAATAATGACTCAGGGGCCCTAAGTGGCTCAGCATTGGTGTGCATGTCTTGGCTTAGGTCATGATCCTGGGATCCTGGGATGGGGCTCCCTGCTCAGTGGGGAGTCTGCTTTTCCCTCTGACACTCCCCTGGTCAGGGTCTCTCTCACTCTCTCAAGTAAATACAGAAACATTTTATATAAAAATAATGATGACTCAGTACATTGCACCTTCTCTACAAGGAGATGTTGGCTTCAGGAAGGGGCTCAGAAATAGCATACAATTCTAACTCCCAAGATTTGATCACTAGAGAGGGAGAGCACTGGGGCAGGGAGAGTTCTTCTTCCACCCTTATGGGGTTGAGTGCATCAAGCATATCAGGAAACCCACTGTCATTCTTCAGATGGCCCATTCCCAGGGAGCCCTCAGATTGATGGAGAGAGCAGCTGGTGACCACATCTGAGGTCCCTGCCATGGTCTAGTCTACCTTTTAGCTCACCTCTGCTCTGAATCCCAGCCCTGCCACATCCCAGCTGGGTGGTCATAGGCAAGTTGCTCAGCCTCTCTGAGGCTTAGGTGCTCATGTGAACAATGGGCATTGGGCCTCCCTTGGAGGGTTGTTGTGAGATGGATTAGTCAATGCATATTCCCCAAGGGCTATTGGATGGTACTTGGTAAATGTGAGTCGTCCCTTGAGCTGCTCTCTAACATAAGCCTCCAGTTCTTTCTGCTTCTCACCCTGGTCTGGGTATCTACTAATCTGGGCACATGTGCTGTGCCATGTCTGCCCCACCTCTCCTGCTACACTATCATTCCCCTCAGAGTGATGAGAAGTGGCTCTCATAGTAGCTGCCAAGCTGTGTGGGCAAGCACCTGGCCCTGCAGGCAGGTATGACCATTCTTCTCTCTTCTGCCCCACAGGATTCTTAGTCTTGCTCTCCTTTTATGCCCTTCACCACAACTCGAATGTCTGGCCAAACCCAGAGGTATGATGGCCTTGGGAGGATGGTATGGGGGAATCTCTGCATGCCAATGCTTCCTCCAGTTTCATTTCTGGGTGTGTTCTGAGGTTGAGAGGAAGGAGGAGCTAGACTACACCTATCCTGGCCCTGGGGTTCCTCTGCAGGTGTTCGACCCTTCCCGCTTTGCACCAGATGCCTCTCGACACAGCCATGCTTTCCTGCCCTTCTCAGGGGGATTAAGGTGAGGCACTTGTACTGCGATGGGAGGAGGGGCTGTTTACTAGGGATATTCCTGATGTTTGTCACTTCCTACATTTCCATGGGTGTTGCAGATATGCCCTGACATGTTGGTGTGCTGGGAAAGAGGTGTGTGTCTCTATGCACTAAAGAAATTTGGTAATCACTGCAGGCTATGGAAACTTTGATTCATTGCTCATTCAGTTTCCAGCCACAATTCAGCATCAGTGATGATTCAATGGCTCAGGGATCCTTGAGATTTCTTCACTTTATGAGGATCAGTTTACAGAATTTGACATTGTCACATGTAGTTTTCAGGTGTTGTCAATGTCACATCAGGATGGAATAAAAAGGTTTCTTTTGCACACATTCTCAAACCAGCCCCTCTCCCCACTCAACCCCCACACTGCACCATTGCCTGGTGCATGTTTCCATCCTCAGCTGCCTGCACGTCTGAAATATTTAAGCCTACAAAGGAAAATATCCTGCGATCTCTTAAGGGCTTCAAAAGTATTCAACTTGTGAATACTTCAACTTGTGACTCTAGTATTTTTGCATCTATTCAAAAGAATTTTGGACTGCATGGAAATAATCGTGAACACTTGACAGTTTTCTCCATTGTCAAATCATTACATATGATCTACATACCTGAATATTACACTTGGAGTCCAATCCTCCAATGAGGAAGTATATAAATGAGGACATTAAGTGGCCTTTGAGAGAAAATCCACGGTTTTGTATATGTACATGAGAAGTGGCATTTGAAAGTTTCCTGGCATGTAAAATAGAAAGCACACTTGAAATGGCTGTTCAGCTGCATGACTATTCTCCTGAGTGAAATCCTCCTGGGCTGCTGAAATTGTCCTATAAATCATATATAGTAACTTCTGTAAACTTTTTAAGTAGTTATTAGAAAAATTCATTTTAGCAAATATATGAATCTTCAATCCTTCTAAACGAAGTGAATGCACTCTCGCAGAATAGGCTTTAAGCAAATTATTCTCCAGATATTGGCTCCAGGATTTGTTTCCTCCTGGGATTGATTCCTTCCTGGTAGACATTGGCAAGTCATGTGGCTGCCACAAGAGACAGGAGAGGGGTAGACAGCTCAATTCCTAGCTTAGAACTAATGGAGACTTCTGTTTATTCCTTTCTGCTTTCCTATTCAATTCAATAAACCTCATTCAATATCTAAGACTAATTATTAAGCCGGACTCCATGCCAAGCCTATGCTATGAGATGGGAAACTTCCCTTGTTTCAGGGAGTTCTGAATCAAGAACTGCATGCGTCTACTCAAAGGAGACATCAGGCATTCATTCTTTCTTGCCTTAAATCCTTTACTAATTGACCCCACAGTAGGAAGTTCCATGTTTCTGGCACTGACCTGTACTTGTAAGTGACATGTCCTTGATTAAAATACCATGTGATTCAGGGTCCAGGAATGAAAAGGCACAGCCAATGGTGGGTGGGTTGTGTGTGGGGGCTGAGGGCAGACTGGCATTGCCCTTAGCCTTGGTCATTTGGAGACAGAGGTGGAGGCAGGGCATGATCTTGGATCTCCTCAGCAGTTGCTGGGCTGGGAGACATAGCTGGATAGGTGCAGGTGAGTGTGCCAACAACCCAGAGAGGGCTTTGATGCCAGGCTGAGCCATGTGTACATGCTTACCTGTGGTGGAAGACGTGGGAGGTTCTGAGTATGGGAGGGCGGTGAATCAGGAGAGGGACCAGAGGCAAGAGACATAAAAGTCCAGGTGAAGTGGCAATGAGGGATGATAGGCAGGGACACTTCTGCTATAGAATTGGAATGGGATGGCAGCTAGTTGAATGAGGGGCCGAGGGGAAGGTAGGAGTCTGGACCCAAACTGGAAGGCAGATGGCACAGCAGCTGGAGCATCCCTATAGCTCTGCCCCTGCAGGAAGCTTCCCTGTTGGCCTCTTGACTCTTCCTTACCCAACTCCATCTTGTCATTTCTATGAGGTTCTGGGGCCCTGGTGCCCCCCAAAATACGGTTAGGACCTGAAATGTGGCCCAGCCCAACCCCTCTGGTGCCCTGGCCTGGACTCCACATTGTGAAACCAGAAATGGCTGGTGCAGAGAGCAAAGAACCTAATGATTAACTGTTGTAGTGATCACTTGACTTGGCTCTGAGGCTCAAAGTTTTGACCCTCCTGTAACAGGGTTTCAGGCTTGCTGAGAGCAGAGGTAAGAGGAGGAGCTAATCCTGAGGAGTGTAGACTTTTGTCGGAGGTCAAGGGGAGAGTGTTAACAAAGCAAGGCTTGGGGTAGAGATGTGCATGTGTCCTGAGGGAAAGGGATCAGGGCTGGGCCCATGCAGGCTGGCCCTGAAGGGACTGCTCCTGGCAGGGGCTTTGAGGCCTCTCTCGTTTCCTTTTCCCTCCCTGACCCAGGAACTGCATCGGGCAGCACTTTGCCATGAAGGAGATGAAGGTGGCGGTGGCCCTGACCCTGCTCCACTTTGAGCTGGCACCAGATCCCTTCAGGATCCCTGTCCCCACTCCAAAAATTGTGTTGATGTCCAAGAATGGGATCCACCTGCATCTCAGGAAGCTCCTCTAACCCTTGTGGGGACAAGGATGAACCCCGAGGGCCTCCTGCCTGCCATTCTGTCTTCCTGTCAGTCTCTCCTGTCTGCTGGTTTCTGCTCACTTCCTGCTTCCTGTCTGCCCACCTGCCAGCCTTCCTGCTCTCCTGCTCTTGCACATGAGACTGTCTGTGCTTCACTGTCTCACCCTTTTCCAAGATTCCTTCTTGTTTGTCTGTTGCCTTTCTCCTAATGAGCTGTCACTCTGACTGTCCACATAAATCACAATGGCTCTTGTTTTTCAGGCTGTGTGCCGTCTCCCTGTCGTTGTTTCTTGTTGCCTGCTTCTCTGTCCTTATAATGTTTTCTCTTGCTGCTTTACCATATTACACAGACTTAGTTCCTTCAAAGAGCACAAATTGATAATCTTGTGTTTTAGGAGATCAGGAATCTGAAATGAGTCTCACTGTGTCGCAACGAAGGCATGTAGATGCTCTAAGGCATAATCTCTTCTCTTGCATTTTCCACCTTCTCAGAATCTACTCTTAAGGCTATTCAATGAGGGGACTAGACCTCCTCATTTCTCATGGAAATATCCTTTTCTTCAGTTCAACTGAGTCAGGTGTTAACCATACCTGTCAAATTTTTAGTGCAACATCTAGACTTTTGTTTAATTAAACAAGGGTACTCCAGCCAATCCATGTGCACCTGTAAAGCTAGACATGTCAGTCCCCCTTTTGTCCACTTGGCATTCACACATTCCCTTACACCATACTTCGTCTCTAACTAAGTAAAATAAAGTCATGCTTCCACCATCAGCTCCGTATGATTGAAACTGTGTAGTCCCTTTTCCCTAAAAACAAAGCCTAAGTTTTTGGAAGGTTTTCTCTCTTCTCCCCAAAATGCTGTAACCTAAATGCTATGGCACACAGTTCACTATTAGTATTATGTGTTACATTTGACGTGCAGGTTTATAAGGAAGGAAGGAAAAATCTGACCCACATACCTACACATGCATAATCATACTCGTATCAAGTAAAGGGAAAATGCTAGAAAGCATTACACTCCTTATTTCTCTAGCTTGTGACATAGCCATCATTAACATTTATAACACACGTCTTCATTATCCATTTCAGAGTTTCTTTGCCCTCTGAAAGCACCTCAGCCAGTTTGGTTTGTTTTTGTTTTTGTTTTGTTTTGTTCTTTGTGTTGTGCCATGACCCAAACCTTTACTCTTGAAGGTTCTGGGTCATTACCAATCTTTCCTCATCTGGCCTGTGGCATTATTCTCTAAATGACACGGCATGTGCAGTGAAACGCCGGGACACCTGCACCCTGATGTTTATAGCAGCAATGTCCACAATAACAAACTTGGAAAGAGCCTTGGTGTCCATCAAAAGATGAATGGATAAAGAAGATGTGGTCTATGTATACAATGGAATTTACTCAGCCATTAGAAACGACAAATATCCACCATTTGCTTCGATGTGGATGGAACTGGAGGGTATTATGCTGAGTGAAGTAAGTCAATCGGAGAAGGACAAACATTATATCGTCTCATTCATTTGGGGAATATAAAAAATAGTGAAAGGGAATAAAGGGAAATGAGAAAAAATGAGTGGGAAATATCAGAAAGGGAGACAGAATATGAGAGACTCCTAACTCTGGGAAATGAAGTAGGGGTGGTAGAAAGGGAGGTGGGCAGGGGCTGGGGGGACTGGGTGATGGGCACTGAGGGGGGCACTTGATGGAATGAGCACTGGGTGTTATTATATATATTGGCAAATTGAACACCAATAAAAAATAAATTTATAAAAAATAAAAAATAAATTAATAATAAAAAAAAATTTTTTTTAAATGATGCGGCATTGTAGTTCTAAGAGATGCTCTATGTACTTCCTACACTGCAAGTAACTCTTGTTTTTCTTGCATTTGTTTCCTAGGAAACTGCCAATTTCCCCGTTGGTAATCATGATCAGTCTAGTATAGTAACTCCTGCTGAATCATACCCATGAGTAGCCCAATGCAGCCTGCAATTATATTCCTGTAGTCATTCTTGTGTCTCCTGATGGAAGCACTTCTGCCTTTGAAAGTAAGACCAGTAGCACTAAGGACCATAAGGTTGCAGTGAAAATTCCCTCAAGTTATGCTAATCTGATCACTAGGGATAATCATGAGTGTTGCCATTCCCATTTCCATCCCTGAATCCTGGATGGGTGAGTCCTGGCTATGGAAGAAACAGCACCATATATTGTACATTGATTTAAAGCATATACAGCATCCTGGAGAGCCTTCCTTCCACCCTGTAAGTTATTGCCACCTCGCTGCTGCTGTATACCCAAACCTACTCTGAGGTTATTTCTCTGGATCTGGAATGCATAACTGTAATGGATATACCATCCCCAACTGACTACAAAGACTCGGTAGCATAGAGAGGTTTGATGGCACTGGCTCCATGGGGATCTTCCCATATGTCCCTATTCCAATGGTCAGGCTCCCATTTTTCAGTGTCCTCATTGTAAAGGATGACAGGCTGTACCTTATAGAATTCACTTTCCTGATAGTACATACACAGGCAGGGTAATCCTGGGTTTCGTTTAATAAATCTGAGCCCTACCTAAAGCCTGTGGCTACATGTCAGGATGATCTTCAATGCAGACGTTGATGCTCAGGTCACTTATTGTCCTTTTTAAAGATTTTATTCATTTATTCATGAGAGATACTTACAGAAAGAGGCAGAGACATAGGCAGAGGGAGAGGAAAGCTTCTCACAGGGAGCTTGATGTGGGACGCCATACCTGAACTAGGATCACGACCTGAACCGAAAGTAGATTCCACCACTGAGCCACCTAGTCGTCCCTTGGGTCAGTTATTTCTTTTTTGGTCAGAGAATTTTAATCCTCCACATTACTCTTTCCTTTTCCCACTCTCTCCAGTACAACATGGATATCCAGTCAACCTTCTTTTTTTTTTTTTTAAAGATTTTATTTATTTATTCATGGAGACACAGCTAGCGAGAGAGACAGAGACACAGGCAGAGGGAGAAGCAGGCTCCATGCAGGGAGCCCGATGTGGGACTCGATCCCGGGGTCTCCAGGATCACACCCTGGGCTGCAGGCGGCGCCAAACCGCTGCGCCACTGGGGCTGCCCTCCAGTCAACCTTCTTATGCTCCTTAGTTTGGCTAAAATGCTTTAAGGCATCAAATACATACTGACCAGAACCTTCCCTTTAACAAGTCTCTGATTACCAGTATCACTGGTGATGTCCTGTGTATTGCAGCATCAGGCCCTGGGCTACCATTGTCCTCTTTACCTTTGGGAGTTGGAGTCATCAGTGTCTTTCCAACTAATCCTCTTGAAGCACCAATTCAAGAAATCCAGAGTCAATTCAGGTAAATCATTAGGATTCTGTTTCTCATAGAACCATTCCTGGTACCAATATTTATCTTAGTCAGAGTTCTACCAGAAAAAGAAAACTATTAGAAAAGAAGCTTCCCTGGGGTCAAGAAAAAAAAAAAAAAAAAAAGAAAGGAACAACCTGAGAGACCCAGAAGTGCAATGTATCTGAGCTCCAATTTCTGACCACCCAGTAGCTTTCTTATGTTCTCCCTGTGTTCTTACTGAGAAGCTGAAGTAAGAAAGGGGACTAGGGGACCAGGAATTGCCCATTCCAAGTTGATGGGATGCCTGACTGAGGGAGGTCACAGCAGAGTAGGAAAGGGCAGGGAAGGGTCATGTTCAGGCAGCACCAATGGTCTGGAAAGTGTTGGGCAAGGAAGGTCAGTGCCCACTCTGCAATCCATGGGAGGAAGAAATTAAACACACTTGGGGTCATGGGATTTGTACAGGAAAGATGATCAGGTCATGCACAGCCTGGGAAGTTCCCAGGGAGGCTTGCGGATAAATAGAACATGCATGGACCTCAGCTCCCCAAGCTCGACGCAAGCCCCAGTACTCCTTCCCACATGGTGCCTGAGCTCTTTGCTCTCAGGAAGCCCTACCCTCTCCTGGAATGCTGACACCCTCAGCTATACCAAACTTTAGAGAGGTCAGGCTCACAGATGTTTAGGAAGCCGAGGAAGGGTCCAAACCAGAGAGGGTGGGCATAAGGGAACTGGCGGCCCAGGACCCAACTTTGTCCAGGCTCCCTGTCTACTGCCTCAGAAATGTGAGTGAATGCCAGGCCCCTCCGCAGCCCACTGTACCAGCCAGGCCCTATGTCCCTGGGGGTGGGAGAGAAGGGGCTACCCAGGCAGATCCTCGGAAAGTCCTCCTGTCCTCTTCCAGCCCCCCTTAGACTGTCATGGTCTTAGTCCCCTCTCCTGTTCCAGCCCACTATTCACTCTTTCAGTACAGGCCTTAGCAAGTTTCCCTGTACTGCCTTAGTTTTCTGCCTTGACCTCCCAGAGCGTGACCTCAGGAAGCATTTGCTGAGTGTATCAGTGACTGAATGAATGAGCACTCCTGGGAGGAACTTGGCAAAGGAAACTTTACCCCCCTTATAGAAGGAGAATCTGAGGCACAGAGAGTGTGATTGCCTGGCTTCATATGTCCTGAGTGAGCCCTGAGGCTGGGCCTCCTGAGTGTGAGGCCAGTGCTCTGCCTGCCGGCACAGTCAGCCCAGGACACAAGTGAATGATGGACTGGACAAGTGTGGGGAACAGTGCAGAGGCAGCTGGGGCAGAGTGTATGGAGGCCCCCTGATTCTAATCTTAGTTGGCCCTCTCAAAGGCAATTTTCCTCTGGCCACATCATGTTAGCTCCCCGTAAGTGTTCTTTTCTCAGAAATGGGATAATCATCAACCCAAGCACACCTCCTGAACATTTGGTAAACTAGGCTGTACATTTTTTGCAGTCACGGTTCACGTCTGTTTTGCTGACCACTGTGGCCTGGCACGTAGCACTCTGTGGGGCACAAAGTAGGTGCTCCTGAAATAATTGATGAATAATGGGGAGAAGGGCAAAGGGGAATGTGCCTGGGCATTATCACTGTCTGTTCAGAAGGTTTCCTTCCTATGGATTGCTAAGGTGGATCCTCTCAGTTAATGAACTCTGGAATCCCAGTCTAAGCTCTGCCCTCACCCTTTGCTCCCCCTCCAGGTGGGCAGGGCCATCCTCCCCTGATTGGCTAGGCCAGGTGCTCAGGGGATTTTAGCAACACTCAGGGAGAGTCAGTGACCCAGCAGCCCCTGAACCATGAGTGTCTCTGTACTGAGCCTCACCAGACCCCTGGACACTGTGTCTGGGCTCCTGCAGCTGGCCTCCCTGCTAGGCCTGGCTCTGCTGCTGCTCAAGGCAGCACAACTCTACCAGCGCAGGCAGTGGCTGCTGAAAGCTGTCCAGCAGTTCCCGTCCCCTCCTTCCCACTGGTTCTTCGGGCACAAGCAGGAGGTAGGAATGGGCTGGACTGGGTAGAGGGGAGGGCAAGGCAGGCTGGAGTTCTGGGAGCATCATCCCATTCAGTAAATCCATCCCACAGAGGCTTCTTGTGTGACCAGGACATGGGATTCGGGAAAACCCAGCTTACCTGCCAGTTCTTGGCTCCTCACCCCAGTCCCGGAACTCCCCAACTTAAAAGTAGCCTGTGCTGGAGCCATCAAGCCAGTCTGACCCTCCTTCCTTAGGGAGATTTGCAGGATGTGGTGCAGCCCTGAGCCTTGAGGACAGTGGCTATTCCTTTCTGAGTCTTCCCCCTCCAGGCTGAGCAGCCTGAGCTCTTCTCTCAGACACACTTCCTGATGCTTCCCTACCCCAGCCATTCTATCCCATCCTCTCGACCTGGCCCTGGCCGGTCTGGGAACACACACAGCAGTACAATCATGGGCAAGGGAGAGAGTAAACAGGAATCAGGTGTGAGGTCACAGGAAAATAGGCTTACCTGCCAGACGGGGGGTGATGTCTGTCAGGTGCAGGGACCAACTGGTTAGGTTTCCCCAAGAATATGAGAAGTTCCAGATGGTGACTTCAGGGCTAAAACTTCAACAAGCAGATGGCACACATGAGAGGAGGGTGCCAGATTGAGGCAGGGAAAGAGTTTTGACAGTGAGTTGCACCATTAACAGAATCAGTTTCCATCCCAGTTCTTTCCCAAACCCTGGTACTGTGAACTCCTTGGGCTGAGGATGTCAACCCCCTTCCAGCACCACAATGACCACCACAGAGCTGATCCCCAAAGGATGCCTGACCAGGCGATGCAGTGAAGAGGAAGGAGCAGCTAGTGGTTGCATGGAGACAGTACCTACCTTCCAGCTTTGTCAGTACTGGTCCCGTAGAGGGGGCACCAGCAACGGGGAAGGGCACGTGAGGAGAGGCTGTCTAGTGATGTGTGGAATGAAGTAGCAGGAGGTTTTGCAGAGGCGGCGGCTAAGCAATTACAAAAAAGTAAAGCCAAAGACAGAAACTTCATGTCAGCCACTGGGAGACAGCCAAAAGCCACTTTCTTCCCAAAAACTGTTGCTTGAATGATTTCCAGAGTCTTTGTCCATTTGAGAAATTGTGAACTTTTGTCACAACTCTGAGCTAGGATTCAATTGAACAACCACTAAAATTTCCTCCACTGCCGTTCCCATTCAATGGATGGTATGGAGTCAGCAAGCAGACAAGTTCACTTAGGTAACTCATGTTACTCAGCTTCAGCCAGCTGGACACAGAGTGCAGCGAAATTTACCTGCTCTAGCAAATCTGAGACTTTCTGTACCTCTGTTATTGGCTAAGCCAGGAGTAGATTGCCACATGTAGTAGGTTAAAGCTAATCTTTCAGGCCAGATGACAAGTGATAAGTGGGACATGGAAGCATGTGGGCTCAGAACCAAGGTATCTAGATTCTATCCAGCTCTGCCACTTACTTCAAATGGACTTGCTCTGTGCCTGTTTCATCATCTGCAAAATGGGGATCATGATGAGGAGTATAGCCTCATGAGAGTTTTACTAATCTCTGAATGTTGCCTGGCACAGATAAAGATCACAGTTACACTGTAATTTATAAAACTTGAAGGTCATAGTAATGCTCATGAAGTAATGCTCATGAAACATGTTCATAAGTTAGCAAACTTGCTGCAGTAACTAGGGCTGAAATCGGTCAGAATTATGAAAGAGGAGCACTGCTTTCACAGTGTACGAAATCCAGGACCCAACAGTCCTTTCTGACCCTGGGTCGTCCCTTCTGCCTCAGGCAGACCCCAGGCCAGGACAGCCCATAGCCCCTGACAATGGAGTGCCTGCGCTTCCCCTTTATTTCTGTCCACTGTCTCTCCTGGTTTCTCTTTGGGGCATTTTTAGTGGCTCTACTTCCTGAAGGAGCCAGGTGGGAGCAGCTATAATGGAGCATTGCCTGCATGAGTGGCCACAGCCTGTATAAAGTCCAGTGGACACCGGGTATTTGCCTACAGGGTTACCATGGGCACACTTGTCTACCAGAGTCTCACCGGGCCCTGACCAGCCGCGTTCAGGCAGAGATGGAAGTCCCAAGAGGTTCTGGAGGGCCGTCAGATCAGTGGGGGTCAGGGTGACCCAGAAAGAGGAAGAGCCAATCAGAGCACCGTTTAGCTCCATCGGGACCCCAGAGGAGCTATTGACACTCCCCAGAAGCAGGAGTTTCTGGAAGCTTGAAGAGTAAGCAATCAGAAAGAAGGCAGGCAACTCTGCTGAAACAGGATCCCTCAGAGACTTCTACTAAACAGTCTTGAGAAAGGAGAAAAATAAGTGGGAAATATCAGAAAGGGAGACAGAACATGAAAGACTCCTAACTGTGGAAAATGAACTAGGGGTGGTATAAGGGGAGGTGGGCAGGCGGTGGTGGTGACTGGGTGGCGGGCACTGAGGTGGGCACTTGATGGGATTAGCACCGGATGTTATTCTATATGTTTACAAATTGAACACCAATAAAAAATAAATTTATTAAATAAAAAATAAAAAAATAAAAAATAATAAAAAAATTTTAAAAATTACCAAAGGATGAATATCAGCCCATCAAACATAAGAGCAAAATATATTATAAAAAAAAGAATGGACAGGGATTAAAAACAAACATGGAAAAAATAGTCTTGAGGAGATCCTGGAGGATGAGGTAACATAACTTTGACATAAGAGGCTCCCACTAGGGGCACCTGCTTGGCTCAGTGGTTGAGAATCTGCATTCGGCTCAGGTTGTGATCCCCAGGTCCTGGGATTCAGGCCCGCATCAGGCTGCCTATAGGGACTGTTTTTCTCTGCCTGTGTCTCTGCCTCTCTCTCTGTTTTCTCAGGAATAAATAAATGACTCTTTATATAAAGGCTCCCACTAGGGAGTCCCTGCACTGCATCCAAGGAGAAGGGTGGTCCCAGTGATGGAAATGACCTGGGAGCTCAGAGTAGCCTCCTCAAGTGACTGGAGGACAGTACTCAGTGTATGGGCCAAGGATGTCCCCCACCTCCGCTCCCACTAGAACATAAGTTCCGTGAATCTGGATCCTTATCAGAGCTAGCTCATCAAACAGTTCCAAACTCCTAATCACTGCCAATATGCAGAACTATCGCCATAGGGCCATCCTGCCTTCCATCACCACTCCAAGCTAGGGACCTAATGAGGAACCAAGGTTGTATTGGTTTGTCTTTCCTTTGGTACAGTTCCAAACGGGTCAGGAGCTGCAAGTGTTTCAGAAATGGACAGAGAAATACCCTTGTGCCAGTCCTCGTTGGCTATGGGGAAGCAGAGTTAGCCTCGTAGTCTATGACCCAGACTACATGAAGATGATCCTGGGGCGATCAGGTGAGAGTTAAACTTCTCCTCTGTTGGAGTAGCCCTTCCCTCTTGGTTACATTCCTAGGGGCACTGTGACATTCCAGCGGAGACTGCTGGCAAAGCCATCAATATTTGACCCTCGAGGTATCATCCTCCCAGCCTAAGCAAGCAGAGGACCAAATGCAGTTACTCAATTGGAATGCTTAAACATCTGTGAATAATTACCTATTTCTCATCTCTCTGATTTCTTTCTCAGTCCTCTACTTTTCTCTTCATTTCTTTCCACTTCCTTCCATCCTTCCTTCTTTCCTTCTTTTCTCCTCTGTTTCTTTCTCCTTTTTCTAAACAGGAATTTATTTATTGCCTAGGTATACACGAAATAAATCAATAAGTATTTATCCATTGTATTTTCAGTAAATGGACACATCTCCTATGTTTCTATCTTCCTAGCACAGTATTGTTATTCAGTTATTCCTAGAACTGAAGACAATTTCCTAACCATGATGGCTTGGGTAAACACCTCCGGACCCCCATTGCCTGAACTGGGTCATGGGAAGGCTGAGCCACCAGTAAAAAAAACAATTAGCTTCTGTTTTTTTATTGGCAGTGAAGAAAAAACCTAAATTTCATACAACTTCATACTCCATAGTGCTCTTCTGTGGGACACTGAGTCTGCCATCCTGAGTCCAAACTGATTATCAGGAAAGAAAAAGAGTCTGAGTTAGGAGAGAAGTGGGAGATGGCTTGACACAAACTGCCAGCTGAGGATTATCGACAAGGGTTGGAGGGTAAAGGTGTAAACAATGGCTGTCTCCTGGGGACAGACTGACTTTGTTGGTCACCTCCAGTTTGCTGTCATGCCTTTCCTCCTTTCAGACCCAAAAGCTGGTGGTTCCTACACATTCATCACTCCCTGGATAGGTAAGTGCCTTAAACTAGGACTGTGGTCCACCTTCTGCTTAGGTTTGCCACCAACCATCCATTTGGCCCAGAATAACAAGAGGAGACCAGCACCACAGTGACTACACTCAACTCTGAATTAAGCCCCATTTTCTTCTTCTTTTTTTTTTTGTATATCTTTTATTGGAGTTAGATTTGCCTACATATAGCATAACACCCAGTGCTTATCCCATCAAGTGCCCCCCTCAGTGCCCGTTACCCAGTCACCCCATCCCTCTGCCCACCTCCCTATCAACCACCCCTTGTTCATTTCCCAGAGTTAGGAGTCTCTCATGTTCTGTCTCCCTCACTGACATTTCCCATTCATTTTCTCTCCTTTCCCCTTTATTCCCTTTCACTAATTTTTAAATTCCCCAAATGAATGAGACCATATAATGTTTGTCGTTCTCTGATTGACTTACTTCACTCAGCATAATACCCTCCAGTTCCATCCACATCGAAGCAAATGGGGGGTGTCGTTTCTAATGGCTGAGTAATATTCCATTGTGTACATATACCACAACTTCTCTATCCATTCATCTATGATGGACACCGAGGCTCCCTCCACAGTTTGGCTATTGTGGACATTGCTGCTAGAGACATCGGGGTGCAGGTGTCCTGCCGTTTCACTGCATCTGTATCTTTGGGGTAAATCTGCAGTGCAGATTTGGTTTTACAGAGTGGCTGCACCAGTTCACATTCCCACCAACAATTCAAGAGTGTTCCCCTTTCTCCACATCCTCTCCAACATTTGTTGTTTCCTATCTTGTTAATATTCCCCATTCTTACTGGCGTGAGGTGGGATCTCATTGTGGTTTTGATTTGTATTTCCCTGATGGCAAGTGATGTGGAGCATTTTCTCATGTGCTGTTGGCGATCTCTATGTCTTCCTCTGTGAGATTTCTGTTCATGTCTTTTGCTCATTTCATGATTGGATTGTTTGTCTCTTTACTGTTGAGTTTAATAAGTTCTTTATAGATCTTGGATACTAGCCCTTTATCTGATATCTTGCAAATATCTTCTCCCATTCTGTAGGTTGTCTTTTAGTTTTGTTTACTGTATCCTTTGCTGTGCAGAAGCTTCTTCTCTTGATGAAGTCCCAATAGTTCATTTTTGCTTCTGTTTCCCTTGCCTTCGTGGATGTAACTTGCAAGAAGTTGCTGTGGCCAAGTTCAAAAAGGGTGTTGCCTGTGTTCTCTTCTAGGATTCTGATGGATTCTTATCTCACATTTAGATCTTTCATCCATTTTGAGTTTATCTTTGTGTCTGGTGTAAGAGAGTGGTCTAGTTTCATTCTTCTATATGTGGCTGACCAATGTGCCCAGCATCATTTATTGAAGAGACTGTCTTTTTCCAGTGGATAGTCTTTCCTGCTTTGTAAAATATAGTTGGCCATAGAGTTAAGAGCCAACTTCTGGATTCTCTATTCTATTCCATTGATCTATGTGTCTGTTTTTGTGCCAGTACCACACCATCTTGATGACCACAGCTTTGTAGCACAACCTGACATCTGGCATTGTGATGACCCCGGCTCTGGTTTTCTTTTTTAATATTCCCCTGGCTATTCAAGGTCTTTTCTGATTCCACACAAATCTTAAGATAATTTGTTCCAACTCTGTGAAGAAAGCCCATGGTATTTTGATAGGGATTGCATTAAATGTGTAAAGGGCCCTAGGTAGCATTGACATTTTCACAATATTAATTCTTCCAATCCGTGAGCATGGAATATTTTTCCATCTCTTTGTGGTTTCCTCAATCTCTTTCGGAAGTGTTCTGTAGTTTTTAGGGTATAGATCCTTTACCTCTTTGGTTAGGTTTATTCCTAGGTTTCTTATGCTTTTGGGTGCAATTGTAAATGGGATTGCCTCCTTACTTTCTCTTTCTTCAGTCTCATTGTTAGTGTATAGAAATGCCACAGATTTATGGGCATTTATTTTGTATCCTGCCACACTGCCGAATTGCTGTATGAGTTCTAGCAATCTTGGGGTGGAGTCTTTTGGGTTTTCTATGTACAGCATCATGTCATCTGCGAAGAGGGAGAGTTTTACTTCTTCTTTGCCAATTTGAATGCCTTTTATTTCTTTGTGTTGCCTGATTGCTGAGGCTAGGACTTCTAGTACTATGTTGAATAGCAGTGGTGAGAGTGGACATCCCTGTCTTGTTCCTGATTTTAGGTGAAAGGCTTCCAGTGTTTCCCCATTGAGAATGATATTTGCTGTGGGCTTTTCGTAGATGGCTTAAGATGCTGAGGAATGTTCCCTCTATCCCTACAGTCTGAAGAGTTTTGATCAGGAATGGATGCTGTATTTTGTCAAATGCTTTCTCTGCATCTATTGAGAGGATCATATGGTTCTTGTTTTTTCTCTTGTTGATATGATCTCTCACACTGATTGCTTTACAAGTGTTGAACCAGCCTTGCATCCCAGGGATAAATCCCACTTGGTCATGATGAATAATCTTCTTAATGTATTGTTGGATCCTATTGGCTAGTGTCCTCTTGAGAATTTTGGCATCCGTGTTCATCAGGATATTGGCGTATAGTTCTCCTTTTTGGTGGGGTCTTGGTCTGGTTTTGGAATTAAGGTGATGCTGGCCTCATAGAATGAGTTTGGAAGTATTCCATCCCTTTCTGTCTTTCGGAACAGCTTTAGTAGAATAGGTATGGTTTCTTCTTTAAACTTTTTATAGAATTCCACAGGGAAGCCATCTGTCCCTGGACTTTTGTGTCTTGGGAGGTTTTTGAGGACTGCTTCAATTTCCTCCCTGGTTATCGGCCTGTTCAGGTTTTCTATTTCTTCCTGTTCCAGTTTTGGTAGTTTGTGATTTTACAGAAATGGGTCCATTTCTTCTAGATTGCCTAATTTATTGGCGTATAGCTGCTGATAATGTGTTTTTAAAATCGTTTGTATTTCCTTGGTATTGCTGGTGATTCCCCCTTTTTTATTTGTGATTTTATTCATTTGAGTCTTTTCTCTTTGTTTTTAATAAGGCTGGCTGATGGTTTCTCTCTTCTTAATTCTTTCAAAGAACCAACTCCTGGTTTTGTTGATCTGTTCTGCAGTTCTTCTGGTCTCCATTTCATTGAGTTCTGCTCCAATCCTTATTAACTCTCTTCTGCTGCTTGGCTTAGGTTCTATTTGCTATTCTTTCTCCAGTTCCTTTAGATGCAAGGTTAGCTTGTGTATTTGAGTTTTTTCCAATTTTTGGAGGGATTCTGATACTCTGATGTATTTCCCTCTTGGGACTGCTTTTACTCTATCCCAAAGATTTTGAATGGTTGTATCTTCATTCTCATTATTTTCCATGAATCTTTTTAATTCTCTAATTTCCTGGTTGACCCTTTCATCTTGTATCAGGATGCTCTTTAACCCCACATGTTGAGTTTCTTCCAAATTTCTTCTTGTGATTTGAGTTCAAGTTTCAAAGCATTATGGCCTGAATATATGCAAGGGACAGTCCCAATCTTTTGGTATCGGTTGAGACCTGATTTGTAACCCAGTATATGGTCTATTCTGGAGAAAGTTCCATGTGCACTTGAGAAGAATGCGTATTCAGTTGCGTTTGGATGTAAAGTTCTGTAAATATATGTGAAATTCTGGAACAAAGTCCTTGAGAACGGCGTGTGGGTCAGCTGGCCAGACATGGGTCTAGTGGACCCAGGGAGTAATCCCATCGACCTTGAGAGTGGTGGGAGTGGTCAGGATCACGATGTAAGGTCCTTCCAAGGAAGGTGAAGTGTCTGGTGTTGGTATCACCGACGTACACCAGTCACCTGGCCGATATCGATGGGGGTCCAGGGGTGGCCCAGTCTCATAGAGGGCCTTCAGCTTAGGCCACACCTGCTCATGGGTTCATTGTAATATTTGGAGGGAAAAAAGAAGTTGGTGACCATCAAATTCAGCAAACACCTCGGGTTTTATATTGGGGATAATAGGTGGAGGAAGACTGAACATGATCTCTAGGGAGTCAGTCCCATCTTATATGGGGAGTTCCTCACCCTATATATGGCGAAGGGGAAGAGAGTCACCCAGTCCCCGCCAGTCTCCAGGGCTAATTTAGTTAA
The DNA here is from genome assembly GCF_011100685.1 of Canis lupus familiaris. NCBI lineage: Eukaryota > Metazoa > Chordata > Mammalia > Carnivora > Canidae > Canis > Canis lupus. Next base: position 13,701,911 of record NC_049236.1, read on the forward strand.
GGTCTCCTTTAATGTTCTGTTCATCCTCTCTGCCTGTCCTGAGCTCTGGGGCCTATATGCACAATGTAATTTCCAATCTGCCCCCGAGTACTAGTGCCACTCCCCGTGTTACCTTAGAAAGCCAACCAGACAAGGACAATCCCCTAAAGCTAAGACTGCGCCGTTCTCACTTATTTCCCACCTCCAAGACTCCCTAGTGTGAGGTTGTCCTTCAAAATAAACGGGGATTAGACTTAGTCTTCTTACAACAAAGGAGGGGGGTATGTGCTGCTTTAAAGCAGGATGTTGCTTCTTTGCTGGAATGTAAATGGGAGCGAGAACAGCAAAAAAGGTTGGTTAGAATCCTGGTTTAATCATTCCCCCTGGCTCACCCTGAGAGCAACCTGGACCCATGATTGGGTCCTTCCTTGGGTTCCTCTGAGAGGGGGGCATGTGGAGGCTGAGAAAATTAAGGCCATTCCACTTTAAGTTCAGCGTTAGCACAAGTACAGCCATCCCAGGCCCCTGTGAATAAGAGCTGAACTTTACCTTACTTCAGTTACAGGAAGAAAACAGCTTGCAGCTTAACATCCTAGAAAGCCCCATACTAGAATAAAAACAGAGCCCAAGCCAAGGGCAGGAAGCCCCTATTAGAATAAGAACAGAGCTCAACACCCTTGAAAGCCCCATATCAAAATGTAAACAGAACTTGAGGAATTGCTCCACCCCTTCTAGAGGTCCCCTAGACCAGCCCTTAAAACTAAGCTGAAACCCACCTCGGGGTCCAAGTCCCTGCTCCGCTGTGTTGGGTACACTTGGACCCAAGCTCGAGCTTGTAAATAAACCCTCTTGTGCATCGGAAAAAATAAATAAATAAATAAATAAATAAATAAATAAATAAATACATACATACATACATACATATCTGTGAAATCCATCTGGTCCAGTGTATCATTTAAAGCTGTTGTTTCTTTGGAGATGTTGTGCTTAGAAATCTGTCATTTGCAGAAAGCGCCATGTTGAAGCCTCCCAGTATTAGTGTATTATTATCTAAGTATGTTTTAACTTTGGTTATTAATTGATTGATGTACTTGGCAGCTCCCACATTAAGGGTATAAATAGTCATGATTGTTAGGTCCTCTTGTTGGATAAACCCTTTAAGTATGATATAGTGTCCCTCTTCATCTCTTACTACAGTCTTTGTGATAAACTTTAATTTATCTCATATAAGGATTGCTACCCCTGCTTTCTTTTGAGGATCATTTGAATGATAAATGGTTCTCCCTCCAATCTTTTGTTTTCAGGCTGTGGGTGTCCTTAGGTCTAAAATGAGTCTGTTGTAGACAGCAAATAGATGGGTCTTACTTTTTTATCCAGTTGAAACCCTGCGCCTTATGATGGGATCATTTAACCCATTCACATGTAGAGTTATTACTGAAACATATGAATTTAGTCTCATCATAATACCTAGTCAGTCCCTGTTTTGTAGATTGTTTCTTTGAGCTTCCTCTTTCTTTTACAGGGTCCCCCTTAATATTTCTTGCAAGACTGGCTTGGTGGTCACATATTCTTTCAGTTTCTGCCTATCTTGGAAGCTCTTTATCTCTCCTTCTATTCTGAATGAGAGCCTTGCTGGATAAAGTATTCTTGGCTGTATGTTCTTCTCATTTAGGACCCTGAATATATCCTGCCAGTCCTTTCTGGCCTGCCAGGCCTCTGTGAAGAGGTGTGCTGTTAATCTAATAATTCTCTCTATATAAGTTACGGATCTCTTGACTCTTGCTGCCTAAGGATTTTGTCTTTATCTTTGGAATTTGCAAGATTCACTATTAAATGTTGGGGTGTTGAATGGTTTTTATTGATTTTAGGGGAGGACCTCTCTATCTCCTGGATCTGAATGCCTATTTCCCTCCCCAAGTTAGGGAAGTTTTCATCTATGATTTGTTCAAATACACTTTCAGATCCTCTGTCCATTTTGGTGCCCTCTGGAACCCCAATTAAACATAGACTTTTCCTTCTGAGGCTGTCATTTATTTTCCCTTAACTTTCCTCAGGGTCTTTTATTGTTTTTCTTTTTTCTTCAGCTTCTTTCCTTGCCATCCACTTGTCTTCTATGTCATTCACTCATTCTTCTACCTCAGTAACCTTCCCCTTAGGACCTCCAGTTTGGATTGCATCTCACTTAATTGATTTTTAATTTCAGCCTCATTAGAATTAAATTCTGCAGTCACGAAGTCCCCTGAATCCTTTATGTTTTTTTCCAGAGCCACCAGTAGCTTTATAATAGTGCTTCTCAATTGGCTTTCTGATATTGAATTGTAATTCAAATTCTGTAACTCTGTGGCAGAGTACTGTTACTGATTCTTTCTTTTCTGGTGAGTTCTTCTTTCTAGTCATTTTCATCAGTACAGAGAGCCTAAAAATTAATTGTACGTGTTAGAAGCACGAACTCTTCTCTCTGTAGCATTCCATCTATTCTCTCTTTAAATCTCATGTCGAATTCATAGATTTCAGAATGATTTGAAGGTTATCTAGGTAGGTTGGTGGGGACAGGTGACTCGGGGATTCTACTCCACCGACATCTTGCCCTGCCCCCACTCGTTTTCTGATAAAACCCTCACCCTATCTAAATGGTGGTGGAGCCCTCTTGTAGCTCAGCTTCTCCCACATTACTTCTCAGGACTCACCAATGAACTCAGCCTGACTTTTTACTGAAATCCTTGTAAAACCCATCCCCTGCTCTGTTTCAACCTCCATCTCACAGTTGTCATAACCACTTCCTGGCCACAGGCTTTGGGAAGTCCCCTTCTTGACATGCACTGGCCATTCCTGTTTTGCCAAGGATGCCCTTCTTTTCACACCCTGGGTTCCTCCCAAATTGTCCCTGGATAACTCAAGGAAGGCCCCTTCCCACCCACCCCCCTAACACACTGTGGTCCAGGGTATGGTTTGCTCCTGCTGCATGGAGAGGCATGGTTCCAGCACCGGAGGATGCTGACCCCAGCCTTCCACTATGACATCCTGAAGCCTTACGTGAGACTCATGGCTGACTCTGTCCAAGTGATGCTGGTAAGTAGAACCCTACCTCACCTGCACACTCACACCCAGAGCACAGTTCACAAAGTCCATTCTCAGACAGCTGTGTTCTTCAGAAATCCATTAGCATGGCCTCTGGAATCAAACACTTACACCCTGCAATGAGACACAGCTCCTGGAAGGCAGAAGGCACAGGAAAACACCCAGGTACCCACTTTCATCCACTCTTTGTTCACTGCCCACAGGAGAAAGAAACAAGGTGGATACAGGGTTTCCTTTCCTCACACTTGCATGGCTTTGGCTGGAAAGGAAGAGTAGTCAATATCTATGGACAATAGGACAAGCTTCCCCTGCCTATCCTGGGAAATAGCAGCTTCAGTGGCAGCAGGGACATCCCAGGATGTCACTCAGTGGGTTCTGTGGTGGGATTGAAGGCTTCTGCATGGATCTTAGCCACTCCGTGGAGAGAAATGGAGACCAGGTCTCAACCCCCAGGGTTGGGTCCACCAGAACACCACCCCTGAGCATGACCCTATTGCTCACTCACTGTACTCAGCTGACATTTGCTGAACAAGAGGAATTGACATCCCAAATACTCCTTTCTTAGGAACCCGAGTACTGGCACCTTAATATTTTTTTGGCCAGGACACTTGTTCCCTAAATAGAGACCTTATATTTCTCTATGTAGGTCAGTCCCAGGTCAGAAAAGATTCCCCCTTTATCTCCTGAGCAACAATGTTTCCAGTTGGCTAAAAGATGATTTTTGCCATACCTTATGCTAAAGTCAGTCTCAAGATCATTCTTAATAAAATAACAACAGTTTCTGAGAAAATACTCAACATATCACAAATATTCGGCTCTATGGTTCGAAATCGATGAAACACAGCTGTTTTAGAAAGTGAGGACATGTCATCAGAATATGTGGAGCAGCAGAGAGAGAGCCTAGCCTCATCAGCATAGGCCTTCCAGAGGAGTAAAGAAGGATCAATGTGTCCCCTCTACACAGGACAAGTGGGAGGAACTCCTCACCCAGAACTCACATCTAGAGATCTTTGAACACGTCTCCTTGATGACCTTGGACACCATTATGAAGTGTGCCTTCAGCTACCAGGGCAACCACCAGGCAGACAGGTCAGTGAAATGCATAGCAGCAGGGTCCTATTTCCTGCCAACTGGTGTGGACTCATCGGGAGGCAGTTCGAGCAACCCAAAGAGCCACATTCTGCAGAGAGCCCCAGTCTGACACAGTCAAATTCAGCCCTACCAAACCTGCATTAGGCACTAACCCTGATCCCTGCATCAGGGAGAAGCCTGGCTGCCCAAGTCCCTCATAAATGCCTTGGTCTCTGGAGCATAAGACAGAAATGTCAGATGCTTAGGGTCACCTGCACCAATTCCTGAGGAAACCTCCACCCACAGCCCCACTCCACTCCAGTTCAGATGCCTCCCTCCACCTCGACTCTTCTGCCTCATCCCCCTTCAGGAACTCCCAGGCCTACATTCAGGCCATTCGAGATATGAACAACCTGGTGTTTGCCCGGGTGAGGAATGTTTTCTACCAGAAAGACATCTTCTACGGGCTGACCTCTGAAGGCCGCAGGAACCACAAGGCCCGCCAGATTGCCCATCAACACACAGGTTGGACTCTGCCCTCTGGGAACCTCCCCTCCTTCATTAGGTACTACCCAAAAGGATGGGCTCTGACCCCTCAGGCAGAGGCCTGCCCCTCAGTGCCCCTCCAGAAACTGGGACAAACCCACTTGGATTTTCCCCCGGTGCACCTGTTAGGGCACCCAGTATTTGCAAGAAGTTACATGCATTACAACATGGGTGAAGGTTGAATGAGACCCCGGCCAGCCACATACAGGCAGAGTCTCTTTGGGCTGTGCTGTTGAAGGGAGGGCTGACATGAAAATACCTGATGCTAGAGCTCTCACTCTGGCATACACACCCATTGCCAAACTCCTCCTGAACCCCCTCGCACCATGAATGGGGCACAGAGGGCAGGTGGGCTATGTGGCTGGCTATATGCCTGGGCACTCAGAGCTCTCAACTCCACCTGGGAACACTGGGCAGACCGAGTGATCAAGCTGAGGAAGGCACAGCTACAGGACGAGGGAGAGCTGGAGAAGGTCAGGAACAAGAGGCACTTGGACTTCCTGGACATCCTCCTCTTTGCCAAAGTGAGTGTGGCTGGGGAGGCCTGAGCATTTGCCCACAGGTGGGGAGCAAGGGTGCAAACTCAAAGTCTCCCCTGTCTCTGGGTCTTACCAGATGGAGAATGGGAAGGGCTTGTCTGACAAGGACCTCCGTGCAGAAGTGGACACATTCATGTTTGAGGGGCATGACACCACAGCGAGTGGCATCTCCTGGATCCTCTATGCTCTGGCCACACACCCCGAGCATCAGCAGAGATGCCGGGAGGAGATCCAGAGCCTTCTGGGAGATGGTGCCTCCATCACCTGGTGAGAGCTCATGAGAGAGGAGGGCCCTCCATCCTCAACTAGAGGACACCCTGGTTGCCAGGGCCTATCCCGCACTTCAAGGCAGCTTTCTTTAGGGAGCACCTGGACCAGATGCCCTACACCACCATGTGCATCAAGGAGGCATTGCGACTCTATCCACCAGTTCCAGGTGTTGGCAGAGAGCTCAGCAAGCCCATCACCTTCACTGATGGACGCTCCTTGCCCAAAGGTATGGCCTTCACTACGCTCACTCTGTTAGCACTCAGTGGGAGGTCTGAAATCCACATGTCCTGGGGCAGCTCTGAAGTTCTGTGGCCCCATTTTTTTCCATAGTAAGTGGGAACGAGGTTGTAGTTGGGATGGGGTTATAGGATGCTTGTCACAGAATCAGGCCACATTCAAAGTTATATAAGAAATAGTGAAAGAGATTATAGAGGAATGGAAGGAAAATGGGAGGGAAGAATTAGAAAGGGAGAGAAAATATGAGAGACTCATAACTGGGAAACAAACAAGGGGTAGTGGAAGGGGAGGTGGGCAGCTGGAAGGGGTGACTGGGTGAAGGGCACTGAGGAGGGCACTTGACAGGAGGAGCACTGAGTGTCATACTTTATGTTGGCAAATCGAACTTCAATGAAAAAAGTACTAAAAAATAAAATAAATGGGAGTTCCCCTTTGTACCGAGAGAGAATATGCTCTGTTTTTTTTCTGCACATAACATGAAAAGTGTGTCTCAATTCTTAGACATAGAAGGAATCGAATCCCAAGTTTCTATCCTCATCCACAACAAACATTCAATCTCCAAGGATTCCATCATTTTATGATGCTATATTATTCTCATCGATGGCACTGACATTTTGTGAGTTTAAGCTATATATATATCCTATTCCTGACTCCAGCAACACAACTCCTGAAGGATTTCTGTCTTCATTGATACCCCTTTTGGATATCATCCAGATTTGATGTAATTATAGGACAACTACTTGATTACAAATGCAAAAAACTATATACATGCCAGTTAAAATAATGACTCAGGGGCCCTAAGTGGCTCAGCATTGGTGTATATGTCTTGGCTTAGGTCATGATCCTGAGATCCTGGGATGGGGCTCCCTGCTCAGTGAGGAGTCTGCTTTTCCCTCTGACACACCCATGGTCATGCACTCTCTCACTCTCTCAAATAAATGCAGAAACATTTTGTATAAAAATAGTGATGACTCAGTACATTGCACCTTCTCTACAAGAGATGTTGGCTTCAGGAAGGGGCTTCAGAAATAGCATACAATTCTAACTCCCAAGATTTGATCACTAGAGAGGGAGAGCACTGGGGCAGGGAGAGTTCTTCTTCCACCCTTATGGGGTTGAGTGCATCAAGCATATCAGGAAACCGACTCTCATTCTTCAGATGGCCCATTCCCAGGGAGCCCTCAGATTGATGGAGAGAGCAGCTGGTGACCACATCTGAGGTCCCTGCCATGGTCTAGTCTACTTTTTATCTCACCTCTGCTCTGAATCCCAACCCTGCCACATCCAAGCTGGGTGGTCATAGGCAAGTTGCTCAGCCTCTCTGAGGCTTAGGTGCTCATGTGAACAATGGGCATTGGGCCTTCCTTGGAGGCTTGTTGTGAGATGGATTAGTCAATGCATATTCCCCAAGGGCTATTGGATGGTACTTGGTAAATGAGAGTTGTCCTTTGAGCTGCTCTCTAACATAAGCCTCCAGATCTTTCTGCTTCTCACCCTGGTCTGGGTATCTACTAATCTGGGCACACATGCTGTGTGTGCCATGTCTGCCCCACCTCTCCTGCTACACTATCATTCCCCTCAGAGTGATGAGAAGTGACTCTCATAGCAGCTGCCAAGCGGTGTGGGCAAGCACCTGGCCCCGCAAGCAGGTATGACCATTCTTCTCTCTTTTGCTCCACAGGATTCTTAGTCTCGCTCTCCTTTTATGCTCTTCACCACAACCCGAATGTGTGGCCAAACCCAGAGGTATGATGGCCTTGGGAGGACGGAATGGGGGAATCTCTGCACGTCAATCCCTCCTCCTATTCCATTTCTGGGTGTGTCCTGAGGTTGAGAGGAAGGAGAAGCTAGACCACACCTATCCTGGCCCTGGGGTTCCTCTGCAGGTGTTCGACCCTTCCCGCTTTGCACCAGATGCCTCTCGACACAGCCATGCTTTCCTGCCCTTCTCAGGAGGATCAAGGTGAGGCACTTGTACTGGGATGGGAGGAGAGGGTTGTTTACTAGGGACATTCCTAATGTTTGAGACTTCCTACATTTCCATGGGTGTTGCAGATATGCCCTGACATGTTGATGTGCTGGGAAAGAGGTGTGTGTCTCTGTGTATGAAAGAAAGTTGGTAATCACTGCATGCTATGGAAACTTTGACACATTTGTCTCACTCAGTCTCCAGCCACAATTCAGTGTCAGTGGCTGTTCAATGGCTCGAGGCATTCTTGTGATTTCTTCACTTTATGAGGATGACTTTACAGTATTGGACATTCTCACGTGTAGTTTTTAACTGTTGTCAATTAGACGTCAGGATGGTATCAAAAGATTTCTTTTGCACACTTTCTTAAACCAGCCCCTCTCCCCACTCAACCCTCACACTGCACCGATGCCTAGGGATGTGTGTTTCCACCTCAGCTGCCTGCACGTCTGAAATATTTAAGCCTACAGAGGAAAATTTCCTGCGATCTCTTAAGGGCCTCAGAAGTATTCAACTTGTGACTCTAGTATTTTTGCATCTATTCAAAAGAATTTTGGACTGCATGGAAATGATCATGAACGCTTCAAGTTTTCTCAGTTGTGAAATCATTACGTATGATCTGGGCTCTACATACCTGAATATTACACTTTGAGTCCAATCATCCAAAGAACAAGTATATAAAATGAAGACATTAAATGGCTTTTGAGAGAAAATCCACGGTTTTGTATATGTACATGAGAGGTGGCATTTGAAAGTTAATGGCATATGAAATAGAAAGCACACTTGAAATGGCTGTTCAGGTGCATGACTATTCTCCTGAGTGAAATCCTCCTGGGCTGCTGAAATTGTCCTACAAATAGCAACTTCTGTAAACTTTTTAAGTAGTTATTCGTAAAATGCATTTAAGCAAATACAAAAATCTTCAATCCTTCGAACTAAGTGAATCCACTCTCTAGAATGGGATTTAAGCAAACTATTCTCCAGATACTGGCTCCAGGATTTGGTAACTCCCTGGGATTGATTCCTTCCTGGTAGACATTGGTGCAAGTCATGTGGCTGCCAGTAGAGACAGGACAGGGGTAGACAGCTCAATTCCTAGCTCAGAACTAACGGGGACTTTTGTTTATTCCTTTCTGCTTTCCTATTCAATTCAATAAACCTCATGCAATGTCTAAGACTAATTATTAAGCCTGACTCTGTGCCAAGGCTATGCTATGAGATGGGACACTGTCCTTGCCTCAGGGAATCTGCAGTCAAGAAATGGATGCCTCTACTCAAAAGACACATCATCCATTCATTCTTTCTTTCCCTCACTCATTTACTAATTGACCCCACAGTACTAAGTTCCGTGTTTCTGGCACAGTACTCCTGTATCGGAAAGTGAGGTGTCCTTGAGTAAAATACCATGTGATTCAGGGTCCAGGACTGAAGAGGCACAGCCAGTGGGGAGGGTCGTAGGGGGGGCTGAGGGCAGACTGTCATTGCCCTTAGCCTTGGGCATTTGGAAGACAGAGGTGGAGGAAGGGCATTATCTGGGATAATCTCAGCAGTAAGTGAACTGGTATACCAGCTGGACAGGTGACAGGTGAGTGTGCAAACAACCCAGAGAGGGCTTTGCTGCTAGGATGAGCCATGTGGACATGCTTACCTGTGATGGAAGACGTGGGAGGTTCTGAGTATGGGAGGGTGGGGCATCAGGAGAGGGACCAGAGGGAGGAGACAGAGAAGTCCAGGTGAAGTGGCAGCTGAGGGATGATAGGCAGGGACACTTCTGCAATAGAATTAGAGATGACAGCAGCTGGTTGAATGAGGGTCCGAGGGAAAGGTAGGAATCTGGACCCAAACTGGGAGGCAGATGGTGCAGCAGCTTGAGCATCCGTAGGGCTCTGCCCCTGCAGGAAGCTTCCCTGTTGGCCATCCTGACTTCCTTACCCAACTCCATCTTGTCATTTCTATGAGGATCTGGATCCCTGTGTGCTCATGGGATATGGTTAGGACCTGAAGTGTGGCCCAGCCCACCCCCTCTGGTGCCCTGGTCTGGCTCCACATTGTGAAACTAGAAATGGCTGGTGTAGAGAGCAAAGAACCTAGTGATTAACTGTTGTAGTGATCACTTGATTTTGCTCTGAGGCTCAAAGTGTTGACCCTCCAGTAACAGGATTTAAGGCCTGCTGAGAGCAGAGGTAAGAGGAGGAGCTAATTCTGAAAGAGTGTAGGTTTTTGTCAGAGGCCAAGGGGAGAGTGTTAACAAAGCAAGGCTTGGGGTAGAGATGTGCATGTGTCCAGGGAAGGCAATCAGGGCTGGGCCCATGCAGGCTGGCTCTGAAGGGACTGTTCCTGGCAGGGGCTTTGAGGCCACTCCTCACTTCCTTTTCCCTCCCTGACCCAGGAACTGCATTGGGCAGCACTTTGCCATGAACGAGTTGAAGGTGGCGGTGGCCCTGACCCTGCTCCGCTTTGAGCTGGCACCAGATCCCTTCAAGATCCCTGTTCCAACTCCAAGAATTGTATTGATGTCCAAGAATGGGATCCACCTGCATCTCAGGAAGCTCCTCTAACCCTTGTGGGGACAAGGATGAGTCCCGAGGGCCTCCTGCCTCCCTTTCTGTCTTCCTGTCAGTCTCTCCTGTCTGCTGGCTTCTGCTCACTTCCTGCTTCCCCTCTGCCCACCTGCCAGCCTTCCTGCTCTCCTGCTCTCCTGTTCTTGCACTTGAGATTGTGCTTCTGTGTCTCACCCTTTTCCAAGATTCCTTCTTGTTTGTCTGTTACCAATCTCCTACCGAGGTGTCACTCTGACTGTTGATGCAAATTGTGATTTCTTGCCTGTCCTTCACGCTGTCTGTTGTTTCCCTGTCATGGTTCCTTGCTGCCTACTTGTCTGTTCCTATAATGTTTTCTCTTGCTGCTTTACCAAGTTACACAAACTTAGTTCCTTCAAAGAGCACAAATGGGTAATCTTGTGTTTTAGGAGATCAGAAATCCAAAATGAGTCTCACTGGGTAGCAATGAAGGCATGTAGATGCTCTAAGGGATAATGTCTTCTCTTGCATTTTCTGCCTTCTCAGAATCCACTCTTAGGGCTATCAATGAGGGGACTAAGCATCCTCATTTATCATGGAAATACACTTTTCTTCGCTTCAACTGAGTCAGATGTTAACCATAACTATCAAATTTTTAGCGTAATATCTAGACTTGTTTAATTAAACAAGGGTACTCCAGCCAATCCAAGTGCACCCGGAAACCAAGACATGTCAGTCCACGTTTGGTCTACTTGGCATTCACACATTCCCTTACACCATACTTCGTCCCTAACTAAGTAAAATAAAGTCATGCTTCTACCAACTCAGCTCCCTATGATTGAAACCGTGTAGTCCCTTTTCTTCAACAACAAAGGACAAGTTTTTGGAGGGTCTTCTCTCTTCTCCCCCAAATGCTGTAACCTAAATGCTATGACACAAATGTAACTACTAGTTTTACATGTTACGTTTTACTTGTAACACTTTTTACATGTGCAAGTTATAAGAAAAGGAAGGAAAAACCTGATGCACATATGTACACATGCATAATCATACTCATAACAAATAAGGGGAAAATGCTAGAAACCATTACACTCCTTATTTCTCTAACCTGTGACATAGCCATCATTAGCATTGAAAACACCCTTATTCCATTACCCATTTCAGAGTTTATTTTCCCTCTAAAAGCACCTCAGCCAGTTTTGGGGGTTTTTTGCCTTGTACAATGACCCAACCCTTCACTCTTGAAGGTTCTGGGTCATTACCAACCTTTCCTCAACTGGCCTGTGGCATTTTCCCCTTTAATGACAGGGCATGGTAGGTCTAAGAGATGCTGTAGTACTTTCTTCACTCCAAGTAACTCTTTTGTTTTTCTTGCCTTTGTTGCCTAGAAACTGCCACTTTCCCCATCGGTAATCATGATCAGTGTAGTGCAGTCATTCCTCCTGATTCAGACCCATGAGGAGCCCAATGTGGCCAGCAAGTTTATTCATGTAGTCATTCTTGTGTCTCCTCGTGGAAGCACTCCTGCCTTTGGAAGTAAGACCACTAGTACAATGTAGCATAAGTTTGCAGTAAAAATTCCCCCAAATTTTTGTAATCAGATTGATAGAGGTAATCATGAGTGGTGCCATTCCCATTTCCATCCCTGAATCCTGGATGGGTGAGCCCTGGTTATGGACGAAAAGCACCATATATTGTACATTGATTTAAAGCATATACAGCATCCTGGAGAGCCTTCCTTCAACCCTGTAAGTTATTGCCACCTCGCTGCTGCTGTTACCCAAACTTACTCTGAGGTTATTTCTCTGGATCTGGAATGCATAACTGTAATGGATATACCATCCCCAACTGACTACAAAGACTCGGTAGCATAGAGAGGTTTGATGGCACTGGCTCCATGGGGATCTTCCCATATGTCCCTATTCCAATGGTGAGGCTCCCATTTCTCAGTGTTCTCATTGTAAAGGATGACAGGCTGTAACTTATGGAATTCACTTTCCTTTTAGTTCATACATGGGCAGGATGATCCCTGGGTTTTGTTTCATAAATCTGAGCCCTACCTAAAGCCTGTGGCTATATGTCAGGATGATCTTCAATGCAGACATAAAAGCTTGAATCAGTGATTTCTTTCTTTGGTCAGAGACTTGGGAGTTTTTTCAGATTATTTTTATTTATTCATGAAAGACTCACAAAGAGAGAGGCAGAGACATAGACAGGGGAGAACCAGGCTCCATGCAGGGAGCCCGATGGGTGACTGGATCCTGGGACTCGAAGGTCACGCTCTGAGCTGAAGGCAGATGCTCACCCACTGAGCCACCCATGTATGACCCTCGGTCTGAGAATTTTAATCCTCCACATTACTCTTTCCTTTTCCCACTCTCCCCAGTACAACATGGATATCCAGTCACTCTTCTTACGCTCCTTAGTTTGACTAAAATATTTTAAGGCATCAAATACATACTGACCAGAACTTTCCCTTTAACAAGTCTCTGATTACCAGTATCACTGGTGATGTCCTGTGTATTGCAACATCAGGCTTAGTGTCCTAGGTATCCTAGGTTACCTGTGTCCTCTTTAACTTGGCAGTTAGACGCATCAGTGTCTTTCCAACTAATCCTCTTGAACCACCGATTCAAGAAACCCAGAGTCAATTCAGGGAACTCATTAACATTGTGCCTCTCTTAGAACCATTATTGGTATCAAAATTTATCTTAGTCAGAGTTCGACCAGAAAAAGAAAACAATTAGAAAAGAAGCTTCACCGGGGTCAGGAAAAAAAAAAAAAAAAAAAAAAAGAACAACGGGACAAACCCAGAAATAGAATGTATTTGAGCTCCAATTCTGACCACCCAGTAGATTTTTTATGTTTTCTCTGTGGTCTCACTGAGCAGCTTAAGTAAGAAAGGGGACAAGGGGACCAGGCAGTGCAGTTGATGGGATGCCTGACTGAGTGAGGTCAAGGGCTGGCAGCACCAATTGCCTGGGAAATGTCGGGCAAGGTAAGTCAGTACCCACTCAGCAATCCACAGGAGGAAGAAATTAAACACACTTGGGGTCATGGGATTTGTACAGGAAAGATGATCAGGTCATGCACAGCCTGGGAGGTTCCCAGAAGAGGCTGGCGGATAGATAGGACATGCATGGACCTCAGCTCCCCAAGCTCGAGTTGCAGGCCCCAGGACTCCTTCCCACATGGTGCCTGAGCTCCTTGCTCTCTGAAGCCCTACCCTCTCCTGGGAATGTTGACACCCTCAGCTGTACCAAAATTTAGAGAAGTCAGGCTCACAGATGTTCAGGAAGCCGAGGAACAGTCCAAACCAGAGTGGGTGGCATAATGGAACTGGTGGCCCAGGACCCAACTTTGTCCAGGCTCCCTGTCTACTGCCTCAGAAATGTGAGTGAATGCCAGGCCCCTCCGGAGCCCACTGTACCAGCCAGGCCCTAAGTCCCTGGTCCCGAGAGAGAAGGGGCTACCCAGGCAGATCCTTGGAAAGTCCTCCTGTCCTCTTCCAGCACCCCCTTAGACAGTCATGGTCTTAGTCTCCTGTCCAGTCCCAGAGCTACCACTCTAAGCCCAAGCCACCTTCTTCCTGCACCTACGTGAGCTCGATAACCTGCTTCCACAGGTTCCTGTCATCAACCCTCCATCTATCCTGCCCTCACAGAGATGTCTTTCTATCTTCTATCCTATAAAGCTGTTTTCCTGAGAGAGAGAGAGAGAGAGAGAGAGAACAACAGCTTGCTGTGCAATGTAGAAATATGCTCAGTTGGAACAGTTTCAGAAGAATAGGTGTTTCCTCTTCTTTACATGTTGGTAGAATTGCCCTGGGAAGCTCTCTCCATCCCAAGCTCTTCTTTATTGGAAGATTTTTGATTACTGGTTCATTTTCTTCACTGGTTATGGGTCTGTTCAAATAATCTGTTTCTTCCTGTTTTGGTTGTGGTAGTTTATATGTATATGTGTTAGTATGCTTCTAGGCATTTATCCATTTCTTCCACATTGTCCAAACTGCTGGCATACAGTTGCTCATAATCTTCCCTGATAAGTGTATTCCTGTGGTATTGGTTAGGATCCCTCTTCTTTCATTTGTGATTTTATTTATCCAGGTCCTTTCTCTTTTCTGTTTATTAGGTCTGGGTAGCAGTTCATCAGTTTTGTTAATTCTTTAAAAGAACCAGCTCCCAGTTTCATTGATCTGTTCCACTGTGTTTTTTTTAAAAAAATATTTCTGTATCATTTTTTTTCTGCTTTAATCTGTATCATTTCCCTTCTTCTGCTGGTTTTGGGCTTTATTTGCTGTTTATTCCCCCAACTCCTTTGGGTATAAGGTTAATTGTGTATTTGAGATACATTTTGTTTCTTAAGGAAGGCCTGGATTGCTATATACTTCCCCTCTTATGACCACCTTCGCTGCATCCCAAAGTTTTGGACTATCGTTGTTTTCATTTTCATTTGCTTCCATGCATATTTTTTCTTCTTTAATTTTGTGGTTAATCCATTCATTGTTATGTAGGATGTTCTTTAACCTCCATGTATCTGTGGTCCCTCCAAATGTTTTCCTTCTTTTTCATCACATCCTAGATTTATTACAACTGACCTGCTGGCAAAAGGAAAGAACTATTACATAAAGACTTCAATTCCATGTATGTATCTTGACTACGGGAGGAATTCAAAAAGAATACAGGGTAAAATATTCCAAAGCTCCAAGGAGCAGTTATGATACTGAGCTCCATCTTTACAGACAAATAAGGCTATATCCCTGCACATTAGCTTTTTGATAATTTTTATACATTTTTTTCTATGGCATAAGGGAAAAATAACCAAAGCTCACCATGTACAGTTCTTACATATTTTCTGATTTTGTGAACAGTATACTGCATCCTTCTGTTTCAATAGAAATACATTGTAATAAACTCCTTGCCCTTAAATCTATAGTCCCGAATTTTTCTTGTGCTCGACTTCAAGTTTCATAGCATTGGAAACTAGTGGCTGGAAAATATGCATGGTAACATCTCACTCCTTTTGTTTTGTTTTATTTGGTTTTTATAGATTTATTTTCTATTGGTGTTCAATTCGCCAACATAAAGAATAACACCCAGTGCTCATCCCATCAAGATCTCACTCCTTTTGTACAGGTTGAGGCCTGATTTGTGACCAACTGTGTAATCTATTCTGGAGAATGTTCCATGCTCACTCAAAAATAATCTGCATTCTGCTGCTTTAGGATGAAAAGGTCTGATGATAACTGGCCCAGTATGTCATTCAAAGCCATTGATTCCTTGTCGACGGTGTTTAGATGACCTGTCCGTTTCTGTGAGTGGGGTGTAAAAGTCTCCTACTTTTATTGTATCATTATCCTTGAGTTTCTTTAGTTTGTGGTTAATTGATGTATATATTTGGCTGCTCCCAAGTGGGGGACATAAATATTCACAAGTATCGGATTTTTTGTTGGATAGACGCCTTTATTATGATACAGTGCCCTTCTTCATCTCTTATTAAACCTCTTTGGTTTAAAATCTAGTTTGTCTGATATAAGTATGGCTACTCCTGCTTCTTTTTGATGTCCATTAGCATGGTAAATGGTTTTCCATTCCCTCACTTTTGATCTGGAGGTGTCTTTGAGTCTAAAATGAGTCTCTTGTAAGCAGCATATCCATGGATCTTGTCTCTTTTTTTATATATTCTGGTATCCTTCATCTTTTGACTGGAGCATTTAGTCCATTTACATTCAGAGTAATTATTGGTAAGTTTTAATTTAGTGCCATTATATTGCTTGTAAAGTCACTGTTCCTGTAGATCGCCAATTTCCTTTCCGCTTTTTTTTGGTTTTGGTCTCTCTTTGCTCCTCCAATGGTCCCCCTTAATGTTTCTTGTGGGGGTGGTATAGTCCATGAACTCCTTTTGTTTTGGCTTGGCTTGTAAACTCTTTATCTCTCCTTCTATTCTGAATGACAGCCTTGCGGGATAAAATATTCCTGGCTACTTACTCTCCCCCTTTGGCATGTTAAATATATCATACTATTCTCTTCTGGCCTGCCAAATTTCTGTGGATAGATCTGCTGCTAACCTTATGTGGTCTTCCCCTAGAGGTTAAGTACCCTTTGTCCCTAGCCGATTTCAGAATTGCCTCTTTATTTTGTATTTTCTAAGTTTCACTGTGATATGTGTTGGTGTTGACCTGTTTTTGTTGATTTTGAAGGTAGTTCCCTATGCTTCTTGGACTTGAATACCTGTTTCCTTCCCCAGATTAGGAAGTTCTCAGCTGTGAGCTGTTCAAATTATCCTCTGCCCCCTTTTCCTGCTCTTCTCTTCTGTGACTCCTATGATAAGAATATTATTGTGCTTTATGAAATCGCTGAGGACTTTCGGGAGAAGATGGCGGAAGAGTAGGGTCCCCAAGTCACCTGTCCCCACCAAATTACCTAGATAACCTTCAAATCATCCTGAAAATCTACGAATTCGGCCTGAGATTTAAAGAGAGAACAGCTAGAATGCTAGTGAGAAGAGTTCACGCTTCTATCAAGGTAGGAAGACGGGGGGGAAAAAGAAAAAAAGAAACAAAAGGCATCCAAGGGGGAAGGACGCCGCGAGGGGCTGGGCTAAGGCCGGGGTGAGTGCCCCCAGAACAGCAAAGCCCCGACCCGGAGAAGCAGGAGCTTCATGAAACTTTCCGGAGAGAATGGGGCTCACAGGGAGTTAGAGCAGGACCCCAGGAGGGCGAGGATGCCCTCAGGCTCCCTGGGACACTAACAGACACCTGCGCCCCGGGGAGAGTGCGCCGAGCTCCCTAAAGGGCTGCAGCGCACATACGGCTGGACCCGGAGCAGCTCGGAAGGGCTCGGGCGGCGGCTCCGCGGAGGGGGCGCTGCGCAGCGGTGAGCGCGAATCCAACAGCACAGGCCCGGGAGCACAGGGCACCGGGGACACAGCCCAGGATCCGGCCACCCCCGGGACAGGCAGAGGCCAGAAAGGCCCAGGACAGCAAGGACGCTCCTGCCCAAGCTGAGCAGATCAGCAGCGCCGCCCCCAGGGCATCCAGGCCCTGCAGACAGAGAGCTCCGGAGTTACTGCGGGGGCTGAATCCAGGGCTCCAGAGCTGGCCGCCGCCACTGTGGTTGTTCCTCCTGGGGCCTCACGGGGTAAACAGCCCCCACTGAGCCCTGCACCAGGCAGGGCTCAGAGAAGCTCCCCCAAGTGCTAACACCTGAAAATGAGCACAACAGGCCCCTCTCCCAGAAGACCACCTAGACGGAGAAGTTCCAGGGGAAGTCAAGGGACTTAATGTATACAGAATCAGAAGATACCCCCCCCCCGTGTTTTGTTTTTGTTTTTGTTTTTTATTTTTGATTTCTGTAACTCCCACAGAGTTACAAAATTTGGATTACAATTCAATGTCAGAAAGCCAATTCAGAAGCATTATTATAAAGCTACTGGTGGCTCTAGAAAAAAGCATAAACGACTCAAGCGACTTCATGACTGCAGAATTTAGATCTAATCAGGCAGAAATTAAAAATCAATTGATGAGATGCAATCCAAACTAGAAGTCCTAACAACGAGGGTTAACGAGGTGGAAGAACGACTGAGTGACAGAGAATACAAGTTGATGGCAAAGAGGGAAACTGAGGAAAAAAGAGACAAACAATTAAAAGACCATGAGGATAGATTAAGGGAAATAAATGACAGCCTGAGGAAGAAAAACCTACGTTTAATTGGGTTCCCGAGGGCGCCGAAAGGGCCAGAGGGCCAGAATATGTATTTGAATAAATCATAGCTGAAAACTTTCCTAATCTGGGAAGGGAAAAAGGCATTCGGATCCAGGAAAGAGAGAGATCCCCCCCCCTAAAATCAATAAAACCCGTTCAACACCTTGACATTTAATAGTGAAGCTTGCAAATTCCAAAGATAAAGAGAAGATCCTTAAAGCAGCAAGAGACAAGAAATCCCTGACTTTTATGGGGAGGAGTATTAGGGTAACAGCAGACCTCTCCACAGAGACCTGGCAGGCCAGAAAGGGCTGGCAGGATATATTCAGGGTCCTAAGTGAGAAGAACATGCAACCAAGAATACTTTATCCAGCAAGGCTCTCATTCAAAATGGAAGGAGAGATAAAGAGCTTCCAAGACAGGCAGGAACTGAAAGAATATGTGACCTCCAAACCAGCTCTGCAAGAAATTTTAAGGGGGGCTCTTAAAATTCCCCTTTAAGAAGAAGTTCAGTGGAACAGTCCACAAAAACAAGGACTGAATAGATATCATGATGACACTAAACTCATATCTCTCAATAGTAACTCTGAATGTGAATGGGCTTAATGACCCCATCAAAAGGCGCAGGGTTTCAGACTGGATAAAAAAGCAGGACCCATCTATTTGCTGTCTACAAGAGACTCATTTTAGACAGAAGGACACCTACAGCCTGAAAATAAAAGGTTGGAGAACCATTTACCATTCGAATGGTCCTCAAAAGAAAGCAGGGGTAGCCGTCCTTATATCAGATAAACTAAAATTTACCCCGAAGACTGTAGGGACAGATGAAGAGGGACACTATATCATACTTAAAGGATCTATCCAACAAGAGGACTTAACAATCCTCAATATATATGCCCCGAATGTGGGAGCTGCCAGATATTTAAATCAATTAATAACCAAAGTGAAGAAATACTTAGATAATAATACACTTATACTTGGTGACTTCAATGTAGCTCTTTCTACACTCGATAGGTCTTCTAAGCACAACATCTCCAAAGAAGCGAGAGCTTTAAATGATACACTGGACCAGATGGATTTCACAGATATCTATAGAACTTTACATCCAAACTCAACTGAATACACATTCTTCTAAGTGCACATGGAACTTTCTCCAGAATAGACCACATATTGGGTCACAAATCAGGTCTCAACCGATACCAAAAGATTGAGATCGTCCCCTGCGTATTCTCAGACCATAATGCCTTGAAATTAGAACTAAATCACAACAAGAAGTTTGGAAGAACTTCAAACACGTGGAGGTTAAGGACCATCCTGCTAAAAGATGAAAGAGTCAACGAGAAAATTAAGGAAGAATTAAAAAGATTCATGGAAACTAATGAGAATGAAGACAACCGTTCAAAATCTTTGCGATGCAGCAAAAGCAGTCTTGAGGGGGAAGTACACCGCAATACAAGCATCCACTCAAAAACTGGAAAGAACTCAAATACAAAAGCTAACCTTACACCTAAAGGAGCTAGAGAAAAACAGCAAATAGATCCTACACCCAGCAGAAGAAGAGACTTAATAAAGATTCGAGCAGAACTCAACGAAATCGAGACAACAAGAACTGTGGAACAGATCAACAAAACCAGGAGTTGGTTCTTTGAAAGAATTAATAAGATAGATAAAGCATAGCCAGCTTTATTGAAAAGAAGAGAGAGGAGACTCAAATTAATAAAATCATGAATGAGAATGGAGAGATCACTACCAACACCAAGGAAATACAAACGATTTTAAAAAATATTATGAACAGCTATACGCCAATAAATTAGGTGATCTAGAAGAAATGGACGTATTTCTGGAAAGCCACACACTACCAAAACTGGAACAGGAAGTAATAGAAAACCTTAACAGGCCAATAACCAGGGAGGAAATTGAAGCAGTCATCAAAAACCTCAAAGACACAAAAAAGTCCAGGGCCCGATGGCTTCCCAGGCGAATTCTATCAAGTGTTTAAAGAAGAAACCATACCTATTCTACTAGGGCTGTTTGGAAAGATAGAAAGAGATGGAGTACTTCCAAATTCGTTCTATGAGGCCAGCATCACCTTAATTCCAAAACCAGACAAAGACCCCACCAAAATCAAGAATTATACACCAATATCCCTGATGAACATGGATGCAAAAATTCTCAACAAGATACTAGCCAATAGGATCCAACAATACATTAAGAAAATTATTCACCATGACCAAGTAGGATTTATTCCCGGGACACAAGGCTGGTTCAACACTCGTAAAGCAATCAATGTGATTCATCATTCAACAAGAGAAAAACCAAGAACCATATGATCCTTTCAAAAGATGCAGAGAAAGCATTTGACAAAATACAGCATCCGTTCCTGATCAAAACTCTTCAGAGTGTAAGGATAGAGGGAACGTTCCTCAACATGTTAAAACCCATCAACGAAAAGCCCATGGCAAATATCATTCTCAATGGGGAAGCACTAGGAGCCTTTCCCCTAAAATCAGGAACAAGACAGGGATGTCCACTCTCACCACTGCTATTCAACATAGTACTAGAAGTCCTAGCCTCAGCAATCAGACAACAAAAAGACATTAAAGGCATTCAAATTGGCAAAGAAGAAGTCAAACTCTCCCTCTTCGCTGATGACATGATACTCTACATAGAAAACCCAAAAGTCTCCACCCCAAGATTGCTAGAACTCATACAGCAATTCAGTAGCATGGCAGGATACAAGATCAATGCCCAGAAATCAGTGGCATTTCTATACACTAACAATGAGACTGAAGAAAGAGAAATTAAGGAGTCAATCCCATTTACAATTGCACCCAAAAGCATAAGATACCTAGGAATAAACCTAACCAAAGATGTAAAGGATCTATACCCTCAAAACTATAGAACACTTCTGAAAGAAATTGAGGAAGACACAAAGAGATGGAAAAATATTCCATGCTCATGGATTGGCAGAATTAATATTGTGAAAATGTCAATGTTACCCAGGGCAATATACACATTTAATGCAATCCCTATCAAAATACCATGGACTTTCTTCAGAGAGTTAGAACAAATTATTTTAAGATTTGTGTGGAATCAGAAAAGACTCCGAATAGCCAGGGGAATTTTAAAAAAGAAAACCATATCTGGGGGCATCACAATGCCAGATTTCAGGTTGTACTACAAAGCTGTGGTCATCAAGACAGTGTGGTACTGGCACAAAAACAGACACATAGATCAGTGGAACAGAATAGAGAATCCAGAAGTGGACCCTGAACTTTATGGTCAACTAATATTCGATAAAGGAGGAAAGACTATCCATTGGAAGAAAGACAGTCTCTTCAATAAATGGTGCTGGGAAAATTGGACATCCACATGCAGAAGAATGAAACTAGACCACTCTCTTTCACCATACACAAAGATAAACTCAAAATGGATGAAAGATCTGAATGTGCCACAAGATTCCATCAAAATCCTAGAGGAGAACACAGGCAACACCCTTTCTTTTGGAACTCGGCCACAGTAACTTCTTGCAAGATACATCCACGAAGGCAAAAGAAACAAAAGCAAAAATGAAATATTGGGATTTCATCAAGATAGGAAGCTTTTGCACAGCAAAGGATACAGTCAACAAAACTAAAAGACAACCTACAGAATGGG
Source organism: Canis lupus familiaris (assembly GCF_011100685.1). NCBI lineage: Eukaryota > Metazoa > Chordata > Mammalia > Carnivora > Canidae > Canis > Canis lupus. Next base: position 13,723,479 of record NC_049236.1, read on the forward strand.
AGAAGATATTTGCAAATGACGTATCAGATAAAGGGCTAGTTTCCAAGATCTATAAAGAACTTATTAAACTCAACACCAAAGAAACAAACAATCCAATCATGAAATGGGCAAAAGACATGAACAGAAATCTCACAGAGGAAGACATAGACATGGCCAACATGCATATGAGAAAATGTTCTGCATCACTTGCCATCAGGGAAATACAAATCAAAACCACAATGAGATACCACCTCACACCAGTGAGAATGGGGAAAATTAACAAGGCAGGAAACAACAAATGTTGGAGAGGATGCGGAGAAAAGGGAACCCTCTTACACTGTTGGTGGGAATGTGAACTGGTGCAGCCACTCTGGAAAACTGTGTGGAGGTTCCTCAAACAGTTAAAAATAGACCTGCCCTACGACCCAGCAATTGCACTGTTGGGGATTTACCCCAAAGATACAAATGCAATGAAATGCCGGGACACCTGCACCCCGATGTTTCTAGCAGCAATGGCCACGATAGCCAAACTGTGGAAGGAGCCTCGGTGTCCAACGAAAGATGAATGGATAAAGAAGATGTGGTTTATGTATACAATGGAATATTACTCAGCTATTAGAAATGACAAATACCCACCATTTGCTTCAACGTGGATGGAACTGGAGGGTATTATGCTGAGTGAAGTAAGTCAGTCGGAGAAGGACAAACATTATATGTTCTCATTCATTTGGGGAATATAAATAATAGTGAAAGGGAATAGAAGGGAAGGGAGAAGAAATGTGTGGGAAATATCAGAAAGGGAGACAGAACGTAAAGACTGCTAACTCTGGGAAATGAACTAGGGGTGGTAGAAGGGGAGGAGGGCGGGGGGTGGGAGTGAATGGGGGACGGGCTCTGGGTGTTATTCTGTATGTTAGTAAATTGAACACCAATAAAAAATAAATTAAAAAAAAAGATGTGGTTTATGTATACAATGGAATATTCCTCAGCCATTAGAAATGACAAATACCCACCATTTGCTTCAACGTGGATGGAACTGGAGGGTATTATGCTGAGTGAAATAAGTAAAAAGGAGAACGACAAACATTATATGTTCTCATTCATTTGGGGAATATAAATAATAGTGAAAGGGAATAGAAGGGAAGGGAGAAGAAATGGGTAGGAAGTATTAGAAAGGGAGACAGAACATGGAAGACTCCTAACTCTGGGAAATGAACTAGGGGTGGTGGAAGGGGAGGAGGGCGGGGGGTGGGGGTAAATGGGTAACGGGCACTGAGGGGGGCACTTGACGGGATGAGCACTGGGTGTTATTCTGTATGTTGGCAAATTGAACACCAATAAAAAATAAAAATATTATTTTAAAAAATCACTAGTTCCATAAGTCTACCTTCATGATCTAATAATTTGCTCTCTTCTCTCCAGCTTCATTCTTTTCCATAATTTATCTTCTATATTGCCCATTTGTTCCTCTGCTTCTTTCACCCTCATTTTGATTACATCCAGTCAGTTTTGCATATCAGTTATAGTATTTTTAGATTTCATCCTGACTAGTATTTAGGTCCTCTATCTCTGCAGCAAGGGTTTCCCTGGTGTCTTCTATGCTTCTTTCAAGACAAGATAGTATTCTCATGACTGTTGCTCTAAATTCTTCTTCAGTTATATTGCTTATAACTGTTTTGAGAAAATCCCTGGTTGTGATTTCTTCTTGACCTTTCCTTTGGGGGAGAATTCCAATTCGGCATGTTTTATCTTCCTATGAGTAATGCTATATTAAGAAGGTGTCATACACTGTTCACACTTCAGGAAGTGTTTCTGCTGTATGCTACGTGCACTCTGCTGTTACATTTTGGCTCCTCTTTCCCACAGGTCAGTCCTCTGCAGAGTGCCACCTTGTTTGCAGTGGGGAGTATTTGTACATTAACTAGATGTGCTTTGATTTGTTTCTTAAAATAAGCCTGGAAAAAAGAAACGGCAAAAAGCCTGATCCACAAAAAAAGAGAAAGGAGAAAGAATGAAAACAAACAAAACACTGTAATCCCAATTCCAAAGGAAACAACAACAACAACAAAAAAGATGAAAGAAAAAGAAAAGAAAGAAAACCTGATCCTATTTACACCAGAACTGAAGTTGATACTTTGGAGCCCTCTATGGTCAGTAGACATGTCACATGCAGGGGGCCTATGTTGGTCTTCTGAGGGAGAGGCCCACTGTGCAGGCTCACAGTCAGCTGCCCTAGGTAACACGACCCTTCAAGGTCCAGGAGGCAGTGTTGGGCGCAAGCGCCTCTGCCTCCATTGGAGGCACGGTATTTCTCTCTGAAGTCTGACCACGTTGGTGGGATGGGGGGTGGGGAGTTGAGGTGGGGAGGAGGGGAATAGTGATGTCACCCCACTCTCTGGTTTGGAGGAGGTGATATTGCACCCACCGCTGTTCAAGAAGCCCTCACAGAAAGCAAATAATAGTGTAAGGGAATATAAGGGAAGGGAGAAGAAATGTGTGGGAAATATCAGAAAGGGAGACAGAACGTAAAGACTGCTAACTCTGGGAAACGAACTAGGGGTGGTAGAAGGGGAGGAGGGCAGGGGGTGGGAGTGAATGGGTGACGGGCACTGGGGGTTATTCTGTATGTTAGTAAATTGAACACCAATAAAAAATAAATTAAAAAAAAAAAATAAAATAAAACACACACACACACACAAAAAAAAAAAAAAAAAAAAAAGAAAGAAAGCAAATAATCTCCCCTCCTGTGTCCCAGGTCTATATCAGATCCTTGCCCTCACTCCATCTGTGCTCAAGCTGTGGACACACCTGGTGCCAGAGCTGTCCATTTTATGTCAGACCCATGGCTGGAATTCAAATCTCCACATCATAAAAGACCTGGAACACCCTGAACCTACTCCCTTCCCAAAGAGGGGAGCCTCACCACCTTGAGAATTAAGATTTTTTAAAAAATCTGTTCTTAGTGTTGGTGTAGGAGAAAACATAGGGAGTTCCTTGCTCACTGTATAGAATATGATAACTGCTCACTAAATACCAGTTATGACCAGCATTATTTACTCAGTTCTATAGAGGAAACCAAGGACTCATGGAGGAAAACATGGAGTGACACTCAGAATTGTAACCGAGAGGATCCCACGTCCAACCTCTCTCCACAACTGCCCCCCCCCCCATGTGCTACATGCAGAGCTGGTGCTGGGCCATGTACAGGAAAGAGGATCCAGAGTCTCTGGTCTGAGGCCAGAGAGGGTGGGAAAGTATCCACGGAACTCAGGAAAGTTGAGAGGCATGGGTAAAGTGGTTACGTGTCCTGGGGTTTGGAGAAGAGCCAAGGATTAAGGGGAAAAAAGGAAAGAAATCTGACCACACAGGTTGTGTAATGCATCTCCTGTTGCAAGGTCAGCCACAGGAGGAGGGCATAGGAATAATAAGGTAGATAGTGAGAAACAGAGCAGAAGAGGGAGGCCCCTCAAATGCTGCCTTCCAAAGAACTCCTCATGAAAACATCTTGGTCTCCATTTTGAATTATGAGCTTGGAGTGGGTTTGGAGGGAGAAAATCAGGAACAAAGTAAGGCTGAGAAATTAAATTGTTCTCCTCAAAAAAAAATTGTCCTCCTTAGATGCATATTCACATGATCTCCATGAGCTGTAGCCCCCACCCATCTCCCAAGCACTCTTCACCTGGTGAACTCCTACTCACCCTTCAGGGTCCTATTCTTGTTTGTAGTTTTCTCCTTCCCTGGATGGGCCCAGTCCACTATTCATGGTTTCAGAACATGCCTTACCAAGTTTTCCTGTACTGCCTTAGTTTTCTGCTTTACCTCCCAAGCTGTGAGCTCAGGAAACATTTGTTGAGTGCATCAGTGACTGACTGAATGAGCATTCCTGGGAGGAATTCCCAGGAATTCCTTGGCAAAAGACACTTTACCCTCCTTATAGAAGGAGAATCTGAGGCACAGAGAGTGTGATTGCCTGGCTTCATATGTCCTGAGCGAGCCCTGAGGCTGGGCCTCCTGAGTGTGAGGCCAGTGCTCTGCCTGCCGGCAGTCAGCCCAGGACACAAGTGAATGGTGGACTGGGACAAGTGTGGGGAACAGTGCAGAGGAGGCTGGGGCAGACAGTATGGAGGCCCCCTGATTCTAATATCAGTTGGCCCTTCAAAGGCGATTTTCCTCTGGCCACATCACTTTAGCTCCCTGTTAGTGTTCTTTTCTCAGAAATGGGATAATCATTAACTCAAGCACACCCCCTGAACATTTGGTAAACTAGGCTGTAAATTTTTTGCAGTCACGGTTCATGTCTGTTTTGCTGGCCACTGTGGTCAGGCACGTAGCTCACTGCCAGGCACAAAATAGGTGCCCCTGAAATATTGATGAATAACGAGGAGAAGGGCAAGTAGGAAAGTACCTGGGCATTATCACTGTCTGCTGAGAAAGCTTTCTTCTTAATGATTCCTAAGATGGATCCTAAGATGGACTCAATGAACTCTGGAATCCCAGTCTAAGCTCTGCCCTCACCCTTTGCTCCCCCTCCAGGTGGGCAGGGCCATCCTCCCCTCATGGACTAGGCCAGGTGCTCAGAGGATTTCAGCAACAGTCAGGGAGAGTCAGCAAACCACTGGCCCCTGAACCATGAGTGTCTCTCTACTGAGCCTCACCAGACCCCTGGACACTGTGTCTGGGTTCCTGCAAGTCGCCTCCCTGCTAGGCCTGGCTCTGTTGCTGCTCAAGGCAGCACAGTTCTACTGGCACAGGCAGTGGCTGCTCAAAGCTATTCAGCAGTTCCCGTCCCCTCCTTCCCACTGGTTCTTCGGGCACAGGCAAGAGGTAGGAAGGGGCTGGACTGGGAGAGGGAGGGCAGGGCGGGATGGGGCTTTTGGAGCTTCATCCCAGTCAGTAGATCCATCCCGCAGAGTCTTTGTGGGAGACCTGCACAGGGTTCAGGGAAACATCCAGCTTATCTGCCAGTTCTTGGCTCCTCACCCCAATTCCAGGAGCTCCTCAAATTTAAGGTAGCCTGTGCTGGTGCCATCAAGTCTGTCTGATCCTCCTTGTTTAGGGAGATGTGCAGGCTGTGGTGTAGCCCTGAGCCTTGAGAAGAGTAGTTGTTCCTTCCTGAGTCTTCCCCCTCCAGGCTGAGCAGCCCCAGCTCTTCTCCCAGACACACTTCCTGATGCTTCCCTGCCCTAGCCACTGAATCCCATCCTCTCGTCCTGGTCCTGGCTGGCCTGGGAATATACAGCACTGCGGTCATGGCCAAGGGAGAACATAGACAATAATCAGGTGTCAGGTCACAGGAAAATAGGCTCACCTACTGGATGGGGGGGTGATGTCAGTCAGGTGCAGGGACCAACTGATTTGCTATGCCCGAGATTATGGGATGTTCCATACTAGTGACTTCAAGGCTAAAACCCCAACAAGTTGTTGGAACACATGAGAGGAAGTTTCCAGGTTGGGGCAGGGAAAGAGTACTGACAGTGAGTTGCACCAGTAACCGAAACGGTTTCCCTCCCAGTTCCTACCCCAAACCCTGGTACTGTGAACTCCTTGGGCTGCAGATGACACCCTCTTCCAGTTCCACAGTGACAACCACAGGGCTGATCCCTAAGAGATTCCTGAACAGGCTGTGCTGTGAAGAGGAATAAGCAGCTAGAGGCTGCATTGGAGACAGTGCCTACTCTCGACCTTTGTCAAAACCGGTCCCGCAGAGGGGGCACCAACAAGGGGGGAGAGCACGTGAGGAGGGAGGCTGTCTAGTGGTGTGTTGGAATGAAGTAGCCAGAGGTGTTGCAGAGGAGGAGGCCAAACAATTACAAAAAAAGTGAAGCCAAAGACAGAAACTTCATGTCAGCCACAGGGAGACAGCCAAAGGCCACTTTCTTCCCAAAAACTGTTGCTTGAATGATTTCCAGAGTCTTTGTCCATTTTGAGAAATTGTGACCTTTTGTCACAATTCTGAGCTAGGATTCAATTGAACAACCACTAAAATTTCCTCCACTGCTGTTCCCATTCAGTGGATGGTATGGAGAGTCAGTAAGCAGACAAGTTCATTTAGGTAACTCATGTTACTCCGCTTCGGCCAGCTGAACACAGAGTGCAGCCAAATTTTCTTGCTCTTGCAAATCTGAGACTTTCTTTACTCAGTACCTCTGTTATTGGCTAAGCCAGGAGTAGATTGCCACATGTAGTAGGTTAAAGCTAATCTTTCAGGCCAGGTGACAAGTGATAAGTGGGACAGGGAAGCATGTGGGCTCAGAGCCAAGGTACTTAGATTCTATCCCAGCTCTGCCACTTACTTCAAATGAACTTGCTCTGTGCCTCTGTTTCCTCATCTGCAAAATGGGGATCATGATGAGGAGTATAGCCTCATGGGAGATTTACTAATCTCTGAATGTTGCCTGGCACAGTTACACTCTAATTTATAAAACTTGAAGGTCATAGTAATGCTCATGAAGGACAAACATGTTCGTAGGTTAGCAAACTTGCTGCAGTAACTAGGGCTGAAATCGGTCAGAATTATGAAAGAGGAGCACTTCCTTCACAGTGTGCAAAATCCATGACCCAACAGTCCTCTCTGACCCCGGGTCGTCCCTTCCCCCTCAGGCACAGCCTATAGCACAGCCTACAGCACAGCCTACAGCCCCTGACGATGGAGTGCCTGTGCCGCCCCTTTATTTCTGTCCACTGTTTCTCCTGGTTTCTCATGGGGACATTTTTAGGGTGGCAACACACCCAGAAGGATCCAGGTGAGAACAGTTATAATGGAGCATTGCCTGCATGAGTGGCCACAGCCTGAATAAAGTCCAGTGTACACGGAGTATTTGCCTACAGGGCTACCATGAGCACATTGTCTACCAGAGTCTCACCGGGCCCTGGCCAGCCCCGTTCAGGCAGAGATGGAAGTCCCAAGAGGTTTTCTTGAGGGCCGTCAGATCAGTGGGGGTCAGAATGACCCAGAAAGAGGAAGAGCCAAGCAGAGCACTGTTTAGCTCCATCGGGACCCCAGAGGAACTATTGACACTCCCCAGGAGCAGGAGTTTCTGGAAGCTTGAAGAGTAAGCAATCAGACAGAAGGCAGGCAACTCTGCTGAAACAGGATCCCCCGGAAGCCTCTGCTAAACAATCTTGAGGGGATCCTGGAGGATGAGGTAACATAACTTTGACATAAGAGGCTCCCACTAGGGGCACCTGCTTGGCTCAGTGGTTGAGAGTCAACCTTTGACTCAAGTCGTGATCCCCGGGTCCTGGGATTCAGGCCCGCATCAGGCTGCCTGTAGGGACTGTCTCTCTCTGCCTGTGTCTCTGCCTCTCTCTCTGTTTGCTCAGTAATAAATAAATAACTCTTTATATATAGGCTCCCACTAGGGAGTCCCTGCACTGCATCCAAGGAGAAGGGTGGTCCCAGTGATGGAAATGACCTGGGAGCTCAGAGTAGCCTCCTCAAGTAACTGGAGGACACTACTCAGTGTATGGACCAAGGATGTCCCCCACCTCCACTCCCACTAGAACATAAGTTCCATGAATCTGGATCCTGATCAGAGCTAGCTCATCAGACAGTTCCAAACTCCTAATCACTGCCAATATCCAGAACTATTTCCATAGGGCCATCCTGCCCTCTACCACCACTCCAAGCAGTGGACATAATGAGAAAGTAAGGTTTTGTTGATTTGTCTCTCCTTTGGTACAGTTCCAAAAGGGTCGGGAGCTGCAAGAGCTGAAGAAAAGGACAGAGAAATACCCTTGCGCCAGTCCTCGTTGGCTATGGGGAAGCAGAGTTAGCCTCGTAGTCTATGACCCAGACTACATGAGGATGATCCTGGGGCGATCAGGTGAGAGCTAAACTTCTCTTCAGTTGGAGTGGCCTTTCCCTCTTAGATGCATTCCTGGTGCACTGTGACAGTCCAGGAGGGACCGCTGCCTCAGTCCATCAATATTTGAACCTCTACCTGTGATCCTTCCAGCCTAAGAGCCAGCGGCGGGCCAAATAGTCAATTGGAATGCTCAAACATCTGTGAGAATTACACTTGACGGGATGAGCACTGGGTGTTATTCTGTATGTTGGTAAGTTGAACACCAATAAAAATTATTTTATTTTTTTTTAATTTATTTTTTATTGGTGTTCAATTTACTAACATACAGAATAACCCCCAGTGCCCGTCACCCATTCACTCCCACCCCCCGCCCTCCTCCCCTTCTACCACCCCTAGTTCATTTCCCAGAGTTAGCAGTCTTTACGTTCTGTCTCCCTTTCTGATATTTCCCACACATTTCTTCTCCCTTCCCTTCTATTCCCTTTCACTATTATTTATATTCCCCAAATGAATGAGAACATATAATGTTTGTCCTTCTCCAACTGACTTACTTCACTCAGCATAATACCCTCCAGTTCCATCCACGTTGAAGCAAATGGTGGGTATTTGTCATTTCTAATAGCTGAGTAATATTCCATTGTATACATAAACCACATCTTCTTTATCCATTCATCTTTCGTTGGACACCGAGGCTCCTTCCACAGTTTGGCTATCGTGGCCATTGCTGCTAGAAACATCGGGGTGCAGGTGTCCCGGCGTTTCATTGCATTTGTATCTTTGGGGTAAATCCCCAACAGTGCAATTGCTGGGTCGTAGGGCAGGTATATTTTTAACTGTTTGAGGAACCTCCACACAGTTTTCCAGAGTGGCTGCACCAGTTCACATTCCCACCAACAGTGTAAGAGGGTTCCCTTTTCTCCGCATCCTCTCCAACATTTGTTGTTTCCTGCCTTGTTAATTTTTCCCATTCTCACTGGTGTGAGGTGGTATCTCATTGTGGTTTTGATTTGTATTTCCCTGATGGCAAGTGATGCAGAGCATTTTCTCATATGCATGTTGGCCATGTCTATGTCTTCCTCTGTGAGATTTCTGTTCATGTCTTTTGCCCATTTCATGATTGGATTGTTTGTTTCTTTGGTGTTGAGTTTAATAAGTTCTTTATAGATCTTGGAAACTAGCCCTTTATCTGATATGTCATTTGCAAATATCTTCTCCCATTCTGTAGGTTGTCTTTGAGTTTTGTTGACTGTATCCTTTGCTGTGCAAAAGCTTCTTATCTTGATGAAGTCCCAATAGTTTATTTTTGCTTTTGTTTCTTTTGCCTTCGTGGATGTATCTTGCAAGAAGTTACTATGGCTGAGTTCAAAAAGGGTGTTGCCTGTGTTCTTCTCTAGGATTTTGATGGAATCTTGTCTCACATTTAGATCTTTCGTCCATTTTGAGTTTATCTTTGTGTATGGTGAAAGAGAGTGGTCTAGTTTCATTCTTCTGCATGTGGATGTCCAATTTTCCCAGCACCATTTATTGAAGAGACTGTCTTTCTTCCAATGGATAGTCTTTCCTCCTTTATCGAATATTAGTTGACCATAAAGTTCAGGGTCCACTTCTGGATTCTCTATTCTGTTCCACTGATCTATGTGTCTGTTTTTGTGCCAGTACCACACTGTCTTGATGACAACAGCTTTGTAGTACAACCTGAAATCTGGCATTGTGATGCCCCCAGATATGGTTTTCTTTTTTAAAATTCCCCTGGCTATTCGGGGTCTTTTCTGATTCCACACAAATCTTAAAATAATTTGTTCTAACTCTCTGAAGAAAGTCCATGGTATTTTGATAGGGATTGCATTAAACGTGTATATTGCCCTGGGTAACATTGACATTTTCACAATATTAATTCTGCCAATCCATGAGCATGGAATATTTTTCCATCTCTTTGTGTCTTCCTCAATTTCTTTCAGAAGTGTTCTATAGTTTTGAGGGTATAGATCCTTTACATCTTTGGTTAGGTTTATTCCTAGGTATCTTATGCTTTTGGGTGCAATTGTAAATGGGATTGACTCCTTAATTTCCCTTTCTTCAGTCTCATTGTTAGTGTATAGAAATGCCACTGATTTCTGGGCATTGATTTTGTATCCTGCCACGCTACCGAATTGCTGTATGAGTTCTAACAATCTTGGGGTGGAGGCTTTTAGGTTTTCTATGTATAGTATCATGTCATCGGCGAAGAGGGAGAGTTTGACTTCTTCTTTGCCAATTTGAATGCCTTTAATGTCTTTTTGTTGTCTGATTGCTGAGGCTAGGACTTCCAGTACTATGTTGAACAGCAGTGGTGAGAGTGGACATCCCTGTCTTGTTCCTGATCTTAGGGGAAAGGCTCCCAGTGCTTCCCCATTGAGAATGATATTTGCTGTGGGCTTTTCGTAGATGGCTTTTAAAATGTCGAGGAATGTTCCCTCTATCCCTACAGTCTGAAGAGTTTTGATCAGGAATGGATGCTGTATTTTGTCAAATGCTTTCTCTGCATCCAATGATAGATTCATATGGTTCTTGGTTTTTCTCTTGTTGAATGATGAATCACATTGATTGTTTTACGGGTGTTGAACCAGCCTTGTGTCCCAGGGATAAATCCTACTTGGTCATGGTGAATAATTTTCTTAATGTATTGTTGGATCCTATTGGCCAGTATCTTGTTGAGAATTTTTGCATCCATGTTCATCAGGGATATTGGTCTGTAATTCTCCTTTTTGGTGGGGTCTTTGTCTGGTTTTGGAATTAAGGTGATGCTGGCCTCATAGAACGAATTTGGAAGTACTCCATCTCTTTCTATCTTTCCAAACAGCTTTAGGAGAATAGGTATGGTTTCTTCTTTAAACGTTTGATAAAATTCCCCTGGGAAGCCATCTGGCCCTGGACTCTTGTGTCTTGGGAGGTTTTTGATGACTGCTTCAATTTTCTCCCTGGTTATTGGCCTGTTCATGTTTTCTATTTCTTCCTGTTCCAGTTTTGGTAGTTTGTGGCTTTCCAGGAATGCGTCCATTTCTTCTAGATTGCCCTATTTATTGGCGTATAGCTGTTCATAATATGTTTTTAAAATCGTTTGTATTTCCTTGGTGTTGGTAGTGATCTCTCCTTTCTCATTCATGATTTTATTAATTTGAGTCTTCTCTCTCTTCTTTTTAATGAGGCTGGCTAATGGTTTATCTATCTTATTAATTCTTTCAAAGAACCAACTCCTGGTTCTGTTGATCTGTTCCACAGTTCTTCTGGTCTCGATTTCGTTGTGTTCTGCTTGAATCTTTATTAACTCCCTTCTTCTCCTGGGTGTAGGATCTATTTGCTGTTTTTTCTCTAGCTCCTTTATGTGTAAGGTTAGCTTTTGTATTTGAGTTCTTTCCAGTTTTTGAATGGATGCTTGTATTGCGATGTATTTCCCCCTTAGGACTGCTTTTGCTGCATCCCAAAGATTTTGAACGGTTGTATCTTCATTCTCATTAGTTTCCATGAATCTTTTTAATTCTTCCTTAATTTCCTGGTTGACCCTTTTATCTTTTAGCAGGATGGTCCTTAACCTCCACGTGTTTGAGGTCCTTCCAAACTTCTTGTTGTGATTTAGTTCTAATTTCAAGGCATTATGGTCTGAGAATATGCAGGGGACAATCCCAATCTTTTGGTATCGGTTTAGACCCGATTTGTGACCCAATATGTGGTCTATTCTGGAGAAAGTTCCATGTGCGCTTGAGAAGAATGTGTATTCAGTTGAGTTTGGATGTAAAGTTCTATAGATATCTGTGAAATCCATCTGGTCCAGTGTATCATTTAAAGCTCTCGTTTCTTTGGAGATGTTGTGCTTAGAAGACCTATCGTGTATAGAAAGAGCTAGATTGAAGTCACCAAGTATAAGTGTATTATTATCTAAGTATTTCTTCACTTTGGTTAATAATTGATTTATATATTTGGCAGCTCCCACATTCGGGGCATATATATTGAGGATTGTTAAGTCCTCTTGTTGAATAGATCCTTTAAGTATGATATAGTGTCCCTCTTCATCTTTCACTACAGTCTTTGGGGTAAATTTTAGTTTATCTGATATAAGGATGGCTACCCCTGCTTTCTTTTGAGGACCATTCGAATGGTAAATGGTTCTCCAACCTTTTATTCTCCTGTAGGTGTCCTTCTGTCTAAAATGAGTCTCTTGTAGATAGCAAATAGATGGGTCCTGCTTTTTTATCCAGTCTGAAACCCTGCGCCTTTTGATGGGGTCATTAAGCCCATTCACATTCAGAGTTACTATTGAGAGATATGAGTTTAGTGTCATCATGATATCTATTCAGTCCTTGTTTTTGTGGACTGTTCCACTGAACTTCTTCTTAAAGGGGAATTTTAAGAGTCCCCCTTAAAATTTCTTGCAGAGCTGGTTTGGAGGTCACATATTCTTTTAGTTGCTGCCTGTCTTGGAAGCTCTTTATCTCTCCTTCCATTTTGAATGAGAGCCTTGCTGGATAAAGTATTCTTGGTTGCATGTTCTTTTCATTTAGGACCCTGAATATATCCTGCCAGCCCTTTCTGGCCTGCCAGGTCTCTGTGGAGAGGTCTGCTGTTACCCTAATACTCCTCCCCATAAAAGTCAGGGATTTCTTGTCTCTTGCTGCTTTAAGGATCTTCTCTTTATCTTTGGAATTTGCAAGCTTCACTATTAAATGTCAAGGTGTTGAACGGGTTTTATTGATTTTAGGGCGGGATCTCTCTATTTCCTGGATCTGAATGCCTGTTTCCCTTCCCAGATTAGGAAAGTTTTCAGCTAGAATTTGTTCAAATACATATTCTGGCCCTCTGTCCCTTTCGGCGCCCTCGGGAACCCCAATTAAACGTAGGTTTTTCTTTCTCAGGCTGTCGTTTATTTCCCTTAATCTATCTTCATGGTCTTTTAATTGTTTGTCTCTTTTTTCCTCAGTTTCCCTCTTTGCTATCAACTTGTCTTCTATGTCACTCACTCGTTCTTCCATCTCGTTAACCCTCGTCGTTAGGACTTCTAGTTTGGATTGCATCTCATTCAATTGATTTTTAATTTCTGCCTGATTAGCTCTAAATTCTGCAGTCATGAAGTCTCTTGAGTCCTTTATACTTTTTTCTAGAGCCACCAGTAGCTGTATAATAGTGCTTCTGAATTGGCTTTCTGACATTGAATTGTAATCCAGATTTTGTAACTCTGTGGGAGAGAGGACTGTTTCTGATTCTTTCTTTTGAGGTGAGGTTTTCCTTCTAGTCATTTTGCTCAGTGCAGCGTGGCCAAAAGCAAGTTGTATTGGGAAAAAGAGAAAAAGAGAGGAGAGAAAGAAGGAAAGAAAAGAGAAAGAGAAAAAAGGAAGAAAAAAAAAGAAGAAAAAGAGAAAGAAAAAGAAAGGAGGAAAAAAAGGGGGTGGGGAAGGAAACAAATCAAAAAGCAAAAAAAAAAAAAAAAAAAAAAGAACCACGGGGGAGTATCTTCTGATTCTGTGTACTTTAAGTCTTTAAGTCCCTTGGCTTCTCCTGGAAGTTGTCAGTCTAGCTGGTGTTCTGGGGGAGGGGCCTGTTGTGCTGATTTTCAGGTGTTAGCAGTTGGGGGAGCTGCTGTGCCCCCTGCCTGGTGCAGGGCTCAGTGGGGGTTGTTTACCCCGTGAGGCCGCAGGAGAACAGCCCCAGTGGCGGGGCCAGCTCTGGAAACCTGGATTCAGCTCCGGCAGGAACTCCGGAGCTCTCCGTCTGCAGGGCCTGGAGGCTCCGGGGGGGGGGGGGCCGCTGATCTGCTCAGCTCGGGGCAGGAGCGTCCTTGCTGTCCTGGGCCCTCCCGGCCTCTGCCTGTCCTGGGGGGAGGCGGGATCCTGGGCTGTGTCCCGGCGCCCTGTGCTCCGGAGCCTGCGCTGGTGGATTCGCGTTCCCGGGCCGCGCAACCCCCTCCGCGGAGCTGCCGCGCGAGCCCCTCCGAGCTGCTCCTGGAACCGCGCAGCCCCCTCTGCACGGAGCCTCTTCCTCTGCCCGAGCCCCCCGAGCTGCTCCCGGGGCCGCGCAGCCCCCTCCGCGGAGCCGCCCCCGAGCCCCCCGAGCTGTTCCCGCCCCGCAGCCCCCTCCGCGGAGCCGCCGCCGGAGCCCCTCCGAGCTGCTCCGTGCGCGCTGCAGCCCTTAGGGAGCTGAGCGCACTCTCCTGGCGCGCAGTTGCTCTGTTACTGTCTCAGGGAACCCGAGGGCATCCCCGCCCTCCTGGGTCCTGCTCCAACTCCCTGCGAGCCCCTTTCCCCCCGGAAGGTCGGAAGGTCGGTGCAGCTCCTGCTCCTCCGGGACGGGGCTCTCCTGTCCTGGGGACCCTCGCCCCGGCCTCAGCCCGGCTCCTCGCTGGGCCCCTCCCCCTTGGAGGCCTTTGTTTCTTTCTTTTTCCCCGTCTTCCTACCTTGATAGAAGCGCGAACTCTTCTCACTGTAGCATTCCAGCTGGTCTCTATTTAAATCTCAGGCCGAATTGATAGATTTTCAGGATAATTTGAAGGTTTTCTAGGTAATTTGGTGGAGACAGGTGATTTGGAGACCCTACTCTTCCGCCATCTTGCTCCTCCCCCCGAAATTATTTTATTAAAAAAAAGAATTACCATATTCTTTCTCTCTCATTTCTTTCTGTCGTTCTTTCTTTTGCTTTTTCCCCTTATTCCTTCTTACCGTTTTCTCTCCTATGCCTCTATCTTTATTCACCACAGTGGTGTGATCCTAGACTGAAGGAAAATTCCTATCCATGATGCCTGGGGTGGACCCGCACACCCGAGCCATTGCCTCAGCTGGGATATAGGAACTGAACCATCATTTTAAAAAAATCACCATAATACTACCATTCTTTTTGCACCGAGGACAGAAGATAACTTTCTCACAGATTCAAATTTCTGCTCCACGTGGCTTTGCTATGGGACACTTAGTCTTCCATCGTGTGCCCAAAATGACTATCAGGAGAGAAATAGAGTCCAGGTTGAGAGGCAAGAGGGAAGTGGCTTGACACAAGCTGCCAGCTGACAATCATCAACAAGGAATGGAGGCCAAAGATCTAGACCACAGCTGCCTTTGGGGCCAGCCTGAATTCCTTGGTCACCACCAGTTTGCTGTCATGTCCTTCTTAATTTTCAGACCCAAAATCTGATGGCTCCTACAGACTCATGGCTCCCTGGATAGGTAAGTGCGTTTAGCCAGGACAATGGTCCACCGTGTGCGTAGAATTGCCACCCACTATCCATTTGGCCCAGACTAACAAGAGGACACCAGCACCACAGTGACTCCACTCAACTCGGAATTGAGCCCCATTCTCTCCTTATAAAACCCTCACCCCCTCCAAATGGTGCTGGAGCCCTCTGTAGCTCAGCTTCTCCCAGGCTGAGAGAAAATCAGCCGGACTTCTGACTGAAGACCTTGTATGATCCATCTCCCTGCTCTGTTTCAACCTCCATGTCACAGCTGCCATAACCACTTCCTGGCCTCAGGCTTTGGGAAGTCCCCTTCTTAACATGCACTGGCCCTTCCTGCTTTGCAAAAGATGCCCTTCTTCTGACACCCTGGGTTCCTCCCAAATTATCCCTGGATAACTCGGGCAAGGTCCCTTCCCAACCACCCCCAAACACACTGTGGTCCAGGGTATGGTTTGCTCCTGCTGAATGGAGAGATATGGTTCCAGCACCGGCGGATGCTGACCCCAGCCTTCCACTATGACATCCTGAAGCCCTACGTGAGACTCATGGCTGACTCTGTCCAAGTGATGCTGGTAAGTCAGTCGAACACTACCTCACCTGCACACTCACACCCACAGCACAGTTCACAAAGTCCATTCTCAGACAGCTGTATCCTTCATAAATGCATTAGCGTGGCCCCTGGAATCACTCATTACACCCTGCAATGAGACAGAGCCCCCGGAGGGCGGATGGGACAGGAAAGCACCCTGGCACCCACTTTCATCCACTCTTTGCTCCCTGCCCACAGGAGAGAGAAACACGGTGGAGGCAGGGTCCCTTCTCCTCCCACTTGCATGTCTTTGGCTTGGATAGGAAGAGTATTCAGTACCCCCAGAGAATAGGACAAGCCGCCCCTGGCTGGCCTGGGCAGTAGCAGCTTCAGTGGCAGCAGGGACATCCCAGGATGTCACTCAGGTGGTCTCCTGGGTGAGATTGAAGGCTTATTTTTTTAAGATTTATTTATTTATTCTTGAGACACACAGACTGAGAGAGAGAGGCCGAGGCATAGGCAGAGGGAGAAGTAGGCTCATGACAGGGAGCACGATGTGGGATTCGATCCTGGATCCCAGGATCACGACCTGAGCTGAAGGCAGATGCTCAACCACTGAGCCGCCGAGGCGTACCCTGGACTGATGGATTCTACATGGATTTTAGCTACTCCCTGGAGGGAAATGCAGATCAGGTCTCAACCCCCAGGGCTGGGTCCTGCCAGAACATCACCTCTGAGCATGACCCTATTGCTCATTCACTGTACTCAGCTGACTTTTCCTGAACAAGAGGAATTGTCATCCTTGATACTCCTCTCTTAGGAACCCCTGTACTGGCCCCTTAACCTTTCTCTTGCCTTGACACTTGTTCCCTAAATTTGGACCTTATCCATTTTTCTGTGTAGGTCATTCCTAGGGCAGAAAAGATTCCCCCTTTATCTCCTGAGAGACAATGTCTACAGTCTGCTAAAAAGTGGTTATTGCCATAACTTATACTGAAGTCAGCCTCAAGAGATCATTCTTAATAAAATAACAACAGTTTCTGAGAAAATACTCGACATATCACAAATATTCGGCTCTCTGGTTCGAAATCGATGAAACACAGCTGTTTTAGAAAGTGAGGACATGTCATCAGAATATGTGGAGCAGCAGAGAGAGAGCCTAGCCTCATCAGCATAGGCCTTCCAGAGGAGTAAAGAAGGATCAATGTGTCCCCTCTACACAGGACAAGTGGGAGGAACTCCTCACCCAGAACTCACATCTAGAGATCTTTGAACACGTCTCCTTGATGACCTTGGACACCATTATGAAGTGTGCCTTCAGCTACCAGGGCAACCACCAGGCAGACAGGTCAGTGAAATGCATAGCGGCAGGGTCCTATTTCCTACCAACTGGTGTGGACTCATCTGGAGGCGGTTCCAATAGTTGGGATGTTTACCAACCCAAAGAGCCACATTCTGCAGAGAGCCCCGGTCTGACACAGTCAAATTCAGCCCACGCCAAACCTGCATTAGGCACAGACCCTGACCCCTGCTTTAGGGAGAAGCCTGGCTGCCCAAGTCCCTCATAAATGGCTGAGGGTCTCTGGGGCATAAGACAGAAATATCAGATGCCTAGGATCACCTGCACCAATGACTGAGGAAACCTCCACCCACAGCCCCACTCCACTCCAGTTCAGATGCCTCCCTCCACCTCGACTCTTCTGCCTCATCTCCCTTCAGGAACTCCCAGGCCTACATTCAGGCCATTCGAGATCTGAACAACCTGGTGTTTGCCCGGGTGAGGAACGTTTTCTACCAGAAAGACATCTTCTACGGGCTGACCTCTGAAGGCCGCAGGAACCACAAGGCCTGCCAGCTTGCCCATGAACACACAGGTTGGACTCTGCCCTCTGGGCACCTCTCCTCCTTCATCAAGCAAAGGGATGGGCCCTGACGCCTCAGGCAGAGGCCTGCCCCTCACTGCCCCTCCAGAACCTGGGACAAACCCATTCTGGATTCCCACCTAGTGTACCTGTTAGGGTGCCAGATGCAATGCAGGAAGCAATTGCATCACAACATGGGTGAAGGTTGAACGAGCGCCCCTGCCAGCCACATTCAAGCAGAGCCTTCTTGGGCTGTGCTGCTGAGGGGAGGGCTTACATGCAAATACCTGGTGCTAGAGCTCTCACCCTGGCATGCACACCCATTGCCAAACTCCTCCTGACTCTGGTGACACTGTAACTGGGGCCCCAGGGGCAGGTGAGCTTTATGGCTCGCTATGTCTGGGCACCCAGAGCTCTCAACTCCACCTGGGAACACTGTTTGGGCAGACCGAGTGATCAAGCTGAGGAAGGCTCAGCTACAGGACGAGGGAGAGCTGGAGAAGATCAGGAACAAGAGGCACTTGGACTTCCTGGACATCCTCCTCTTTGCCAAAGTGAGTATGGCAGGGGAGGTCTGAGCATTTGCCCACAGGAGCAGAACAAGGGTGCCATCTCAAAGTCTGCCCTCTCTCTGGGTCTTCCCAGATGGAGAACGGGAGGGGCTTGTCTGACAAGGACCTGCGTGCAGAAGTGGACACATTCATGTTTGAGGGGCATGACACCACAGCGAGTGGCATCTCCTGGATCCTCTATGCTCTGGCCACACACCCTGAGCATCAGCAGAGGTGCCGGGAGGAGATCCAGAGCCTTCTGGGGGATGGTGCTTCCATCACATGGTGAGTGATCATGAGATAAAGGGCCCTGCCCCCTCGACTAGGGAATACACTGGGTGCCAGGGCCTTACCTGCCCTTCAAGATAGCTTGGTTTAGGGAGCACCTGGACCAGATGCCCTACACCACCATGTGCATCAAGGAGGCACTGCGACTCTATCCACCAGTTCCAGGTGTTGGCAGAGAGCTCAGCAAGCCCATCACCTTCCCTGATGGACGCTCCTTGCCCAGAGGTATGGCCTCATAACTCTCACTCCATAAGCACTCCTGGGGGACTCATGGGATGTCTGAAATCCACATGTCCTGGGTCAGTTCTGAAGCTCTGTGGCCCCTTTATTTTCCGCAGTAAGTGGGGACAAGGTTATAGTTGGGATGAGGTTGTAGAATACTTGACACAGCGTTGGGCCACATTCAAAGTTATATATGAAATAGTGAAAGGGATTATAGAAGATGGAAGGAAAACAAGAGTGAAGAATTAGAGAGGGAGACAAAACATAAGAGATTCGTAACTCTGGGAACGAAACAAGGGGTAGAGGAAGGGGAGGTGGACAGGGGGATGGGGTGACTGGGTGAAGGGTACTGAAGAGGGCACTTGACAGGAGGAGCACTGGGTGTCATACTATATGTTGGCAAATCGAACTCCAATGAGAAAGAACTAAAAAAATAAAATAAGTGAAAGTTCCCCTTCATACCTAGAGAGAATATTCTCTATCTGTTCATTCTCGAAATAACATGAAAAATGTGTCTTGATTCTTAGATGTCGAAGGTTAAAATCCTAACTTTCTATCCTTCTTCACGACAAACATTCAAGCCCCGAGAGTTCCATCATTTTATGACACTATATTCCTCCCATTGATGACACTGATATTTTGTGAGTTTAAGCTGTATATATCCTATTCCTGACTCCAGGAACACAACTCCTGAAGGATTTCTGTCTTCATTGATACCCCTTTTGGATATCATACAGATTTGATGTAGTAATAGGATAACTCCTTGATGACAACTGCAAAATCTATATACCTGGCAGTTAAAATAATGACTCAGGGGCCCTGAGTGGCTCAGATGTTGTGTGTATGTCTTGGCTTAGGTCATGATCCTGGGATCCTGGGATGGGACTCCCTGCTGAATGAGGAGTCAGCTTTTACTTCTGACATTCCCCTGGTCATGCTCTCTCTACTCTCTCATGTAAATACAGAAACATTTTGTATAAAAATAATGATGACTCAGTACATTGCACCTTCTCTACCAGGAGATGTTGGCTTCAGGAAGGGGCTTCAGAAATAGCATACAATTCTAATTCTCATGATTTGAGCGCCAGAGAGGGAAAGCACTGGGGCAAGGAGAGTTCTTCCTCCACTCTTACGGAGTTGAGTGCATTAAACATATCAGGAAATCCACTCTCATTCTTCAGATGGCCCATTCCCAGGGAGCCCTCAGGTTGATGGAGAGAGCAGCTGGTGACCACATCTGAAGTCCCTGCCATGGTCTAGTCTACCTTTTAGCTCACCTCTGCTCTGAATCCCAGCCCTGCCACATCCAAGCTGGGTGGTCATAGGCAAGTTGCTCAGCCTCTCTGAGGCTTAGGTGCTCATGTGAACAATGAGCATTGGGCCTTCCTTGGAGGGTTGTTGTGAGATGGGTTAGTCAATGCATATTCCCCTAGAGCTCATGGACGGTACTTGGTAAATGTGAGTTGTCCCTTGAGCTGCTCTCTAACATAAGCCTCCAGTTCTTTCTGCTTCTCACCCTGGTCTGGATATCTACTAATCTGGGCACACGTGCTGTGCCATGTCTGCCCCACCTCTCCTGCTACACTATCATTCCCCTGAGAGTGATGAGAAGCAACTCTCATAGTAGCTGCCAAGCTGTGTGAGCAAGCACCTGGCCCCGCAGGCAGGTATAACCATTCTTCTCTCTTCTGCCCCACAGGATTCTTAGTCTTGCTCTCCTTTTATGCCCTTCACCACAACCCGAATGTGTGGCCAAACCCAGAGGTACAATGGCCTTGGGAGGATGGGATGGGGGAATCTCTGCACACCAATCCTTCCTCCTGTTCCATTTCTGGGTGTGTCCTGAGGTTGAGAGGAAGAAGGAGCTGGCCCCACGTATCCTGATACTGGGGTTGCTATACAGGTGTTTGACCCTTCCCGCTTTGCACCAGATGCCTCTCGACACAGCCATGCTTTCCTGCCCTTCTCAGGAGGATCAAGGTGAGGCACTTGTACTGGGATGGGAGGAGAGGGCTGTTTACTAGGAACATTCCTGTTGTTTGTCACTTCCTACATTTCCATGGGTGTTGCAGATATGCTCTGACATGTTGGTGTGCTGGCAAAGAGGTGTGTCTCTCTATGTATGAAAGAAAGTTGGTAATCACTGCATGCTATGGAAACTTTGACCCATTGCTCTCAGTCTCCAGCCACAATTCAGTCAGTGGCTATTCAATGGCTCGAGGCATTCTTGTGATTTCTTCACTTTATGAGGATGACTTTACTGAATTGGACATTCTCACATGCAGTTTTCAAGTGTTGTCAATGTCAAGTCAGGATGGAATCAAAGATTTCTTTTGCACACATTCTGAAACCAGACCTTCTCCCCACTCAACCCCTATACTGCACCATTGCCTAGGTGCGTGTGTTTCCATCCTCAGTTGCCTGCATGTCTGAAATATTTAAGCCTACAGAGGAAAATATCCTGCAATCTCTTAAGGGCCTCAGAAGTATTCAACTTGTGACTACAGTATTTTTGCATGTATTCAACAGAATTTTGGACTACATAGAAATGATAATGAACACTTGACAGTTTTCTCAGTCGTGAAATCATTGCATATGATCTGTGCTCTACATACCTGAATTTTACACTTTGAGTCCAAAAGATGGGTAGAGAGTCTCAGGAGAGGAGTAGACACCTCATATCCTAGCTTAGAACTAATGGAGATTTTGTTTATTCCTTTCTGCTTTCCTATTCAATTCAGTAAACATCATTCAATATCTAAGACTAATCATTAAGCCTGACTCTGTGCCAAGCCTATGCTATGAGATGTGATACTGCCCTTGCCTCAGGGAATGCTCAGTCAAAAAATGAATGACTCTACTCAAAAAAGTCATCATCTATTGATTCTTTCTTTCCCTCACTCATTTACTAATTGACCGCACAGTAGGAAGTTCCTCTTCTGGCACTCTCCTGGTCTGGATAATGACATGTCCTTGAGTAAAATACCGTGTGATTCAGGGTCCACGAGTGAAGAGGCATAGCACACAGGGGTGGATGTGTGTGTGGGGGGTGTTCATGAGGACATACTGGCCTTATCTTAGACTTGAGAATGCAGCAGACAGAAGTGGAGGGAGAGCATTCTCCTGGATCTCCTCAGCAGGAGCTGAGCTGGGAGACAGCTGGACAAGTGACAGGTGACTGTGTGAACAACCCTGAGAGGGCTTTGATGCCAGGCTGAACCTTGTGAACATGCCTACCTGTGATGGAAGACGTGGGAGGCTAAGAGCATGGGAGGGTGGGGCATCAGGAGAGGGATAAGAGGTGGAGACAGAAAAGTTCAGGTGAGGCGGTAGCTGAACGACTCACTTCTGGAGTAGAAGTGGTTGACTGAGGGGCCAATGGGAAGGTAAGAGTCTGGACCCAAACTGGAAGGCAAATGGCACAGCAGCTTGAGCATCCCTAAGGCTCTGCCCCTACAGGAAGCTTCCCTGTTGACTTCCTTACCCAACTCCATCCTGTCATTTCTATGAGGATCTGGATCCCTGTGTGCTCATGGGATATGGTTAGGACCTGAAGTGTGGCCCAGCCCACCTCCTCTGGTGTCTGGCCTGGCTCCACATTGTGAAACCAGATATGGCTGGTGCAGAGAGCAAAGAACCTAATGATTAACTGTTGTAGTGATCACTTGACTTGGCTCTGAGGCTCAAAGTGTTGACCCTCCTGTAACAGGGTTTCAGGCCTGCTGAGAGCAGAGGTAAGAGGAGGAGCTGATCCTGGAAGAGAGTAGGCTTTTGTCAGAGGTCAAAGGGAGAGTGTTAACAAAGCAAGGCTTGGGGTAGAGATGTGCATGTGTCCAGGGAAGGGGATCAGGGCTGGGCCCATGCAGGCTGGTCCTGAACAGACTGTTCCTGGCAGGGGCTTTGAGGCCACTCCTCACTTCCTTTTCCCTCCCTGACCCAGGAACTGCATCGGGCAGCACTTTGCCATGAACGAGTTGAAGGTGGCGGTGGCCCTGACCCTGCTCCGCTTTGAGCTGGCACCAGATCCCTTCAGGATCCCTGTTCCAACTCCAAGAATTGTGTTGATGTCCAAGAATGGGATCCACCTGCATCTCAGGAAGCTCCTCTAACCCTTGTGGGGACAAGGATGAGCCCTGAGGGCCTCCTGCCTGCCATTCTGTCTTCCTGTCAGTCTCTCCTGTCTGCTGGTTTCTGCTCACTTCCTGCTTCCCCTCTGCCCACCTGCCAGCCTTCCTGCTCTCCTGCTCTTGCACATGAGATTGTCTGCACTTCTCTATCTCACCCTTTTCCAAGATTCCTTCTGTTAGTCCGTTATCATACTCCGCCGAGCTGTCGCTCTGATTGTCCACGTAAATTGGCATTAGCTACCTGCCCCTCAGGCTGTGTGCCCTCTCCCTGTCATTGTTTCTTGTTGCCTGCTTGTCTGTCCCTATAATGTTTTCTCTTGCTGCTTTACCATATTACACAAACTTAGCTCCTTCAAAGAGCACAAATTGATAATCTTGTGTTTTAGGAGATCAGATATCTAAAATGAGTCTCACTGGGTCGCAACAAAGGCACGTAGATGCTCTAAGGCATAATCTCTTCTCTTGCATTTTCCATCTTCTCAGAATCTACTCTCAAGGCTATTCAATGAGGGGACTAAGCCTCCTCATTTATCATGGAAATACACTTTTCTTCAATTCAACTGAGTCAGATGTTAACGATACCTGTCAAATTTTTAGTGCAACAACTAGACTTTTGTTTAATTGAACAGAGGTATGCCAGCCAATCTAAGTGCACCCATAAAGCTAGACATGTCAGTCCACCTTTGGTCCACTTGGCATTCACACATTCCCTTACATCATACTTCGTCCCTAACTAAGTAAAATAAAGTCATGCTTCTACCAACTCAGCTGCCTATGATTGAAACTGTGTAGTCCCTTTTCCCCAACAACAAAGCCCAAGTTTTTGGAGAGTCTTCTCTCTTCTCCCCAAAAAGCTGTAACATAAATGCTATGATGCAAAGTTAACTGTTAGTATTTGTGTTACATTTGACATGTTATAAGACAAGGAAGGAAAAATCTGACCCACATACCTACACATGCATAATCATACTCGTAACAAATAAGGGGAAAATGCTAGAAACCACTACACTCCTTATTCTATAACCCGTGACATAGCCACCGTTAGCATTAAACACCCTTATTCCATTAACCATTTCAGAGTTTATTTGCCCTCTGAAAGCACCTCAGCCAGTTTTGATTTTGTTTTGTTTTTTGTTTTTGTTTTTATTTTTTTCCTTGTACAATGACCCAAACCTTCACTCTTGAAGGTTCTGGGTCATTCCCAATCTAACCTCAACTGCCCTGTGACATTTTCCCCTTTAATGACAGGACTTGGTAGTTCTAAAAGATGCTCTATGTACTTCCTCCACTCCAAGTAACTCTTGTTTTTCTTGCCTTTGTTGCCTTTCTTGCCTTTGTTGCCTTTGTTGAAATTGGAAACTGCCAATTTCCCCGTTGGTAATCAGGATCAGTCTAGCATAGTAACTCCTGAAATCAGACCCATGAGGAGCCCAATGTGGCCAGCAAGTGTATTCATGTAGTCATTCTTGTGTCTCCTGGTGGAAGCACTTCTGCCTTTGAAAGTAAGACCACTAGGGCCATGGAGCATATGGTTGGAGTGAAAATTCCCTCAAGTGTTGCTAATCCGATCGCTAGGCATAATCATGAGTGGTGCTGTTCCAATTTCCTTCCCTGAATCCTCGATGAGTGAAACCTGTCTATGGAAGAAACAGCACCATATATTGTACATTGATTTAAAGCATATACAGCATCCTGGAGAGCCTTCCTTCAACCCTTTAAGTTATTGCCACCTCGCTGCCGCTGTATACCCAAACCTACTCTGAGGTTATTTATCTGGTTCTGGAATGCAGAACTATAATGGATATACCATCCCCAACTGGCTAAAAAGACTCGGTAGCATAGAGGGTTTTGATGGCACCGGCTCCATGGGCATATTCCCATACGTCCCTATTCCAATGGTCAGTCTCCCATTTTTCAGTGTTCTCATTGTAAAGGATGACA
This sequence comes from Canis lupus familiaris, assembly GCF_011100685.1. Lineage (NCBI taxonomy): Eukaryota > Metazoa > Chordata > Mammalia > Carnivora > Canidae > Canis > Canis lupus. The sequence goes on from NC_049236.1 coordinate 13,747,981, forward strand.
GGCTGTAACTTATGGAATTCACTTTCCTTTTACTTCATACACACGCAGGCTGATCTCCGGGTTTTGTTTCATAAATCTGAGCCCTACCTAAAGCCTGTGGCTACATGTCAGGATGATCTTCAAGGCAGACATAGAAGCTTGGATCAGTTATCTTCTAATTCAGAGAATTGCTTTTTTTTTTAAAGATTTTATTTATTCATGAGCGACTCACAAAAAGACAGGCAGGGACATAGGCAGAGGGAGAACCAGGTTCTATGCAGGGAACCCAATGTGGGACAGGATCTTGGACTCTGGGATCATGCCCTGGGCCGAAGCCAGATGCTCGGGCACCAAGTGGCCCTCGGTCTGAGAATTTTAATCCTCCACATTACTCTTTCCTTTCCCCACTCTCTCCAGTACAACATGAATATCCAGTCACTCTTCTTATGCTCCTTAGTTTGACTAAAATGTTTCAAGCCATCAAATATATACTGACCAGAACCTTCCCTTTAACAAGTCTGTGATTAGCAGTATCACTGGTGATGTCCTGTGTATTGCAACATCACACTCTGAGCGACGAGTGTCCTCTTTACCTTTGGCAGTTGGAGTCATCAGTGTCTTTCCAACTAATCCTCTTGAAGCACCAATTCAAGAAATCCAGAGTCAATTCAGAGAAATCATTAGGATTCTGTTTCTCGTAGAACCATTCCTGGTACCAAAATTTACCTTAGTCAGAGTTCTACCAGAAAAAGAAAACCATTAGAAAAGAAGCTTCCCCAGGGACAGGAAAAAGAAAAAAAAAAGAAAGGAACAACCCGACAGACCCAGAAGTACAATGTATCTGAGCTCCAATTTCTGACCACCCAGTAGCTTTCTTATGTTCTCCCTGTGTTCTTACTGAGCAGCTTAAGTAAGAAAGGGGAGTAGGGGACGAGGCAGTGTTCATTCCAAGTTGATGGGATGCCTGACTGAGTGAGGACACAGCAGGAAAGAAAAGGGCAGGGAAGGGTCATGTTCAGGCAGCACCAATGGTCTGGGAAGTGTCGGGCAAGGAAGGTTGGTGCCCACTCTGCAATCCTCGGGAGGAAGAAATTAAACACACTTGGGGTCATGGGATTTGTAGAGGAAAGATGATCAGGTCATGCACAGCCTGGGAGGTTCCCAGAGGAGGCTGGCAGATAAAAGGAACATGCATGGACCTCAGCTCCCCAAGCTCGAGATGCAGGCCCCAGGACTCCTTCCCACATGGTGCCTGAGCTCTTTCTCTCAGGAAGCCCTACCCTCTCCTGGAATGCTGACACCCTCAGCTATACCAAAATTTAGAGAAGTCAGGCTCACAGATGTACAGGAAGCCGAGGAACAGTCCAAACCAGAGTGGGTGGCATAAGGGAACTGGCGGCCCAGGACACAACTTTGTCCAGGTTCCCTGTCTACTGCCTCAGAAATGTGAGAGAATGCCAGGCCCCTCCAGAGCCCACTGTACCAACCAGGCCCTAAGTCCCTGGTCCCGAGAGAGAAGGGGCTACCCAGGCAGATCCTTGGAAAGTCCTCCTGTCCTCTTCCAGCCCCCCTTAGACAGTCATGGTCTTAGTCCCCTCTCCAGTCCCAGAGCTACCACTCTAAGCCCAAGCCACCCTCTTCCTGCACCTACGTGAGCTCAATAACCTGCTTCTACAGGTTCCTGTCATCAACCCTCCATCTATCCTGCTCTCACAGATGTCTTTCTATGCTGTAAAGCTGTTGTCCTGAGACAGAGAGAGAGAGAGAGAGAGAGAGAGAGAGAAGCACCAGCTTGCCGTGCAATGTAGAAATCTGCTCAGTTGGGCCCCTGTTATGTCGTTGGACTCAGTTTTGAGGACCTACTATGAGGAGGACATGGTCCAGATGTCTCAGGGCATGAGACAGACCTGCTCCTACCCTTTATTCTATGGGGCAGACAGATGCAACTAAACAATGAAGGAACATGAACACACAGAGCAGGAAGTTCTAGGCAGGAAGCAAGCATGGCGTCAGGAGAGAGACTTCAGGGGAGGCTGATTAGAGAGGGAGATGGAGGATGCCTTCTGGTGGGAGAGGACATTTGAGGTGAAAGATGGAGGCTGACAAGGAGCTGGCAGTGCAAAGAGCAAGGGAGAGCCTTACGGGTAGAGCAAACAGCAAGTCAAATCCTGGGGCAGGACAAAGTGTGGAGCATCCAGGAGCTGCCACTTGGTGGGACGGTGGCCTGAGAAGATGCTGGAGAGGCAATCCAGAGGATGGTGTGTGCTCTAAGATAAGGCGCTTTAAAAATGTAGGTAGACAATATATGAAAGCATGGGCATCACCATGTCAACACAAGTAACCATTCTACACAATAAATGATAGTCAGGCATGAGGAAAACTGAAGTAGAAACTTGAGGTCCTGGTCCTACCTGTGGCATTTACATTCTTTGTGACCTTGGGAACTTCAGCTAACTCCCTGGGCCTTAGTTTTCTTGTCTAGCAATTAAGGTTAATAAATTGTACAGTAGATATGAGTGCTCCCTTGCAAATCTTGAGGAGACATTTTTGAGGCGATACCAAGCAGGGTACTCGGTCAGGAACCTCACTTTCTCAGAATCACTTATATCTCATTCCAAGTAGAGAGTTGTGCTACACAATGTGTCCGTCCAAAACAAACAGGGTAGTTCTGTGCCTTCACTTGAATGGGAAAAGCAACCAAATATTTAAGAATCAGAAGCTGTTGCCTGGGATGTGCACTTCTTATAGAGGTGTAAAAGTCAACACGATGTGATGCATTGCATCAGCATCCAACGCAATGTTATCAGTCCCAGAAACAGGTATGCCTGGTGTTCTCTACCTGCAGGAGTCATCTCTTCAAGCTTCCACTTTCGGGACTGACCGTGCCCACTCCTCTGCCTTCTTGTGGCCTGTTAATGGAACCAAGAAGCATCCAGGAATAAAAATACTCTTTTCCCTTTAAAATGTGGCAACTCTATGAAGTCATCAAGCTAAAAGGATATACCAACTGGGGTATTGGATTAAGTGTGGCTGATCTCATTGAATCCATTTGAAAAATCTCTCCAGGATTCATCCAGTGTCAACAGTGGTGAAGGGCATGTATGGTATTGAGAACGACGTCTTCCTGAGTCTTCCGTGTATCCTGAACACTCGGGGTTTAACCAGTGTGATCAATCAGAAACTGAAGGATGATGAGGTTGTCCAGCTCAAGAAAAGTGCAGATACCTTGTGGGACATCCAGAAAGACCTAAAAGATCTGTGAGCTTCTAGGCTGTAGAAATTTAAAACCATGATGTGATTAACTGTGAGCCTTTAGTTTTTCATCCATATACGTGGATCACAGTTTGCTTTTATCTTCCTAAATATGTGAATCTGTGCTCACAGAATCAAAGCCCGTGCTTGGTTTAATGCTTGCAATATGAGCCTTGAACAAATAAAATTAACTATTGTAGTGTGAAAAAAATAAAATGTGGCAACTCAAACTGAATCTAGTCTCTTTGAGACTGTGACCAATGGGTCCAATGTGATCCTATTTTCCTCTGTTTATTCGTCAATCAGTAAGACTTCACTGAGCATCACCACCAGGCACAGCCCTGTGACCCATTCTTTAGAAGCATAGGGACACAGGTCGCTCTGTTACAACCTTCAAAGGCTCCTTGGTTGGTCTGTCTGGATACCAGATAAATGGGAAAGATATTGACTGGTGGATCAATGTTGACCATGCCAGCACAACTTACTCAGACTTAAGATCAGGCTCTTATTCTTTTTTTTTTTCCTAAGCTCAGACTCTTAAATTGTCCTCCTCAGATGCATATTCACAGGATCTCCATGAGCTGTAGCTCCCACCCATCTCCTGGGGACTCTCTATCTGGTGAACTCTTACTCACCCTTCAGGGTCCCATTCTTGTTTGTAGTTTTCTCCTTCCCTGGATGGGCCCAGCCCACTATTCACTCTTTCAGTACAGGCCTTAGCAAGTTTCCCTGTACTGCCTTAGTTTTCTGCCTTGACCTCCCAGAGCGTGAGCTCAGGAAGCATTTGCTGAGTGCATCAGTGACTGAATGAATGAGCATTCCTGGGAGGAACTTGGCAAAGGAATGTTTACCCCCGTTACAGAAGGAGAATCTGAGGCACAGAGAGTGTGATTGCCTGGCTTCACATGTCCTGAGCGAGCCCTGAGGCTGGGCCTCCTGAGTGTGAGGCCAGTGCTCTGCCTGCCGGCACAGTCAGCCCAGGACACAAGTGAATGGTGGACTGGGACAAGTGTGGGGAACAGTGCAGAGGAGGCTGGGGCAGACAGTATGGAGGCCCCCTGATTCTAATCTCATTTGACTCTCTCAAAGGCGACTTTCCTCTGGCCACATCACGTTAGCTCCCCATAAGTGTTCTTTTCTCAGAAATGGGATAACCATTAACCCAAGCACACCTCCTGGACATTTGGTAAACTAGGCTGTACATTTTTTGCAGTCACGGTTCATGTCTGTTTTGCTGGCCACTGTGGCCTGGCGCGTAGCTCACCCCCAGGCACAAAGTAGGTGCTCCTGAAATAATTGATGAATAACAGGGAGAAGGGCAAAGGGGAATGTGCCATGGTTTTAAATTATCACTGTCTGTTCAGAAGGTTTCCTTCCTATGGATTGCTAAGGTGGATCCTCTCAGTTAATGAACTCTGGAATCCCAGTCTAAGCTCTGCCCTTGTGCTTTGCTCCCCCTCCAGGTGGGCAGGGCCATCCTCCCCTGATTGGCTAGGCCAGGTGCTCAGGGGATTTCAGCAACACTCAGGGAGAGTCAGTGACCCAGCAGCCCCTGAACCATGAGTGTCTCTGTACTGAGCCTCACCAGACCCCTGGACACTGTGTCTGGGCTCCTGCAGCTGGCCTCCCTGCTAGGCCTGGCTCTGCTGCTGCTCAAGGCAGCACAGCTCTACCAGCGCAGGCAGTGGCTGCTCAAAGCTGTCCAGCAGTTCCCGTCCCCTCCTTCCCACTGGCTCTTCGGGCACAAGCGGGAGGTAGGAAGGGGCTGGACTGGGGAGAGGGAGGGCTGGGCAGGCTGGGGAAGGCAGCAACTACCTACCCAACATCTGTTTGGTGCCAGCACTAGCTGTGTGGGAGGGGTGCCCAGGGCAAGGAGAAGCCCACCTATAGAGGGGCTCACCAATGGTTTATGGATTCAACAAGTAGTAGGAGTCAACTGGGGAGTTGTAGTCAACTGACTCAAGGAACCCAAGGACATCTTGGTAAATGATGATTTGATGGATGAACAAAGCATGAGAAAGGGCTTCTAATGTCCAATCTGGAGTTCCCAAATCTTCCGCCAAGACTTGGGCTTCCCTCCATCAGAGCATTAGTATCCTCTACTGTCAGGGCCTCTTAAATCAGTCAGTTAGCAAAATAAAATATATAAATTTAAATTTTAAAATGTAATCCATTTTATGCTCCAAATAAGTAAAATTATATGGCAAAACTTCTTACCAAGTGATAAAAGTTGTCATAAATTTTTTATGCAAATGTTGCACTAATGACTTCCTGAAGTTTTGTACACCATGGAGTCAATCCCTGATAAGTTTCTGTAGGCAGTTGTTGATTGTGAAGGCTGCTAATTCTACTCAACAATGGGGTAGAATCTGACCTCTGGACAAACCTTGGACAGCCCAGAAAGTCTGTATAGAGGCAACGTCATAAGAAACGTTCTGAATACTTAGTTCTTCTGGTAGATCAAGAACTCTCCCCCTATGCACATCCTGCCCTTTCCCCTGGCACTAGTCCTGGAACCAGAAGGTTCTATTGATTTATCTTTCTTTTGGTGACAGTTGCAAAAAGGAGACGAGCTGCAGCTGCTACTGAAATGGATAGAGGACTTCCCATGTGCATTTTCTCGCTGGATATGGGGCACAGAGGCAGAGATCATGATCTATGACCCTGACTACATGAAACTGATCCTGGGGCGATCTGGTGAGAGGACACCCTCATACTTGTTGAAGCAGCTCTTTCCTCTTGGACACATGCCCAGGGGTCTGTGAAATTGCAGAAACCATGAGAGGCTCAGCCCTCAATACCTGACCCTCTATTAACCATTCCCCCCCACACCCCATCCCACATGCCAGATGAAAGCCAGATAATTCTTTAACTGAATGCTGAAAGAGCTGTGTTGGGCTGCTTTTTTCTTTTCTTTTCCTTTCCTTTCCTTTCTTTTTTCCCTGGCTTCTTTTCTCTTTTCTAATCTTTCCTGTTGTATTCTGTTCCTTTCTTTTCTGTAATTTTCTTCTTCCTTCCTTCCTGCCTGCCAGCCTTCTTTCCTTCCTTTCTTAACCAAACTGAGATGATTGCAGAACTGAAAGACAGTTTCTCATACAAGAGAGCTTGGATTTGACACTTCTAACTATTGCCTGTGCTGGGTAATGGGATGCCTGAGACTCAACAACTTACAGAAAAGAACTCAGAAATTCTGTCTTTTCTTTGACACTAAAAGAACGCCTTTGTTTCTGTCCAATCCACCTACCTGGTCCAGTGGGGCTCTGCTGTGGGACACTGAGTCTGCCTTCTTGAACCAACATTCACTATCAGGAAAGAAAAAGAGTACGGGTTCAGAGGCAAGTGGGAAGTGGCTTGACACAAAATGCCAGCTGACAAGCTTCAGCAAGGGATGGGGGCCAAAGATCTAGACCGCAGCTGCCTTTGGGACCAGCTGAATTCCTTGGTCACCACCAGTTTGCTGTCATGTCCTTCTTACTTTCAGACCCAAAACCAGATGGCTCCTACAAACTCATGGCTCCCTGGATAGGTAAGTATGTTTAACTAGGACTATGGTCCACCGTCTGCTTAGGTTTGCCAGCAACTGTCCATTTGGCCCAGACTAACAGGAAGAGACCAGCACCACAGTGACTCCACTCAACTCTGAATTGAGCCCCCTTCTCTCCTTCTTATAAAACCCTCACCCCCACCGAAAGGTGGTGGAGCCCTCTGTACCTCAGGCTCTCCCACACTGCTTCTCAGCCCTCACCTCGAACTCAGCCTGATTTTTCACTAACGTCCTTGTACGACCCATCCCTGCTCTGTTTCAACCTCCATGTCACAGCTGCCATAACCACTTCCTGGCCTCAGGCTTTGGGAAGTCCCCTTCTTAACATGCACTGGCCTTTCCTGCTTTGCCAAGGATGCCCTTCTTCTGACACTCTGGGTTCCTCCCATATTGTCCCTGGATAACTCGAGAAAGGTCCCTTCCCACCCACCCCCCAAACACACTGTGGTCCAGGGTATGGTTTGCTCCTGCTGAATGGAGAGACATGGTCCCAGCACCGGCGGATGCTGACCCCGGCCTTCCACTATGACATCCTGAAACCCTACGTGAGACTCATGGCTGACTCTGTCCAAGTGATGCTGGTAAGTCGAACCCTACCTCACCTGCACACTCACACCCACAGCACAGTTCACAAAGTCCATTATCAGACAGCTGTATCCTTCAGAAATCCATTAGCATGGTCCCTGGAATCACTCATTACACCCTGCAATGTGACACAGCCCCCGGAAGGTGGATGGGACGGGAAAGCACCCACTTTCATCCACTCTTTGCTCCCTGCCCACAGGAGAGAGAAACATGGTGGAGACAGGGTCCATTCTCCTCCCACTTGCATGTCTTTGGCTTGGATGGGAAGAGTAGTCAATACCCTTGGAGAATAGGACAAGCTGCCCCTGGCTGGCCTGGGTAGTAGCAGCTTCAGTGGCAGTGGGGACATTGGGGACGTCCCAGATGTCACTCAGGTGGGCTCTGGGGTGGGACTGAAGAAGTCTGCATGGATCTTAGCCACTCCATGGAGAGAAATGCAAACCAGGTCTCAAACCCCAGAGCTGAGTCCTGCCAGTACATCATCTCTGAGCTTGACCCTATTGCTCACTCACTGTACTCAGCTGACATTTGCTGAACAAGAGGATTGACGTCCCAAATACTCCTTTCTCAGGACCTCCTAAAATTGGCCCCTTGACCTTTATCTTGCCTTGACACTTGTTCCCTAAACTGGGACTTCATCTATTGCTCTGTGTAGGTCAGTCCCAGGGCAGAAAAGATTCCCCCTTTATCTCCTGAGTAATGACGTTTCCAGTCTACTAAAAGGTGGTTATAGCCATAACGTATCCCTAAGTCAGCCTCAAGAGATCATTCTTAATAAAATAACAACAGTTTCTGAGAAAATACTCGACATATCACAAATATTCAGCTCTATGAACAAACATTATATGTTCTCATTCATTTGGGGAATATAAATAATAGTGAAAGGGAATAGAAGGGTTAGGGAAAGGAAATGGGTGGGAAATATCAGAGAGGGAGACAGAACATAAAGACTCCTAACTCTGGGAAACAAACTAGGGGTGGTGGAAGGGGAAGAGGGCAGGGGGTGGGGGTGACTGAGTGACGGGCACTGAGGGGGGTACTTGACGGGATGAACGCTGGGTGTTATTCTATATGTTGGCAAGTTGAACACCAATAAAAAATAAATTTATTATTTAAAAAAAACAAATATTCAGCTCTATGGTCCTAAATCGATGAAACACAACTGCTTTAGAAAGTGAGGACATGTCATCAGAATATGTGGAGCAGCAGAGAGAGAGCCTAGCCTTGTCAGCATGGGCCTTCCAGAGGAGTAGAGAAGGATCAATGTGTCCCCTCTACACAGGACAAGTGGGAGGAACTCCTCAGTCAGAACTCACATCTGGAGATCTTTGACCATGTCTCCTTGATGACCTTGGACACCATTATGAAGTGTGCCTTCAGCTACCAGGGCAACCACCAGGCAGACAGGTTAGTGAAATGCATAGCGGCAGCGTCCTATTTCCTACCAACTGATGTGGACTCATCTGGAGGCAGTTCCAGTAGCTGGGATGTTTACCAACCCAAAGAGCCACATTCTGCAGAGAGCTCCAGTCTGACACAGTCAATTTCAGCCCTACCAAACCTGCATTAGGCACAGACTCTGACCCCTGCCTCAGGGAGAAGCCTGGCTGCCCAAGTCCCTCATAAATGGCTGAGGGTCTCTGGGGCATAAGACAGAAATGTAAGATGCCTAGGATCACCTGCACCAATGACTGAGGAAACCTCCACCCACAGCCCCACTCCACTCCAGTTCAGATGCCTCCCTCCACCTCGACTCTTCTGCCTCATCCCCCTTCAGGAACTCCCAGGCCTACATTCAGGCCATTCGAGATCTGAACAACCTGGTGTTTGCCCGGATGAGGAACGTTTTCTACCAGAAAGACATCTTCTACGGGCTGACCTCTGAAGGCCGCAGGAACCACAAGGCCTGCCAGCTTGCCCATCAACACACAGGTTGGACTCTGCCCTCTGATCTTCTCCCCTCCTTCATCAGGCACATCCCAAAGGCATGGGCCCTGATGCCTCAGGCAGAGGCTTTCCCCTCAGTGCCCCCCAGAACCTGGGACAAACCCACTCTGGATCCCCACCTGGTGCACCTGTTAGGGTGCCAGGTAAAATGCAGGAAGCTACATGCATCACAACATGGGTGAAGGTTGAATGAGCTCCCCTGCCAGCCACATACAAGCAGAGCCTCCTTGGGCTGTGCTGTTGAGGGGAGCACTGACATGCAAATACCTGGTGCTAGGGCTCTCACCCTGGCATGCACACCCATTGCTACACTCCTTTTGACCCCCCTGACACCCTGACTGGGGCACAGGGGGCAGGTGGGCTATGTGGCTGGCTATATGCCTGGGCACCCAGAGCTCTCAACTCCGCCTGGGAACACTGTTTGGGCAGACCGAGTGATCAAGCTGAGGAAGGCTCAGCTACAGGACAAGGGAGAGCTGGAGAAGGTCAGGAACAAGAGGCACTTGGACTTCCTGGACATCCTCCTCTTTGCCAAAGTGAGTGTGGCAGGGGAGGTCTGAGCATTTGCCCACAGGTGGGGAGCAAGGGTGCAAACTCAAACTCTGCCCTCTCTCTGGGTCTTCCTTCCTAGGTGGAGAATGGGAGGGGCTTGTCTGACAAGGACCTCCGTGCAGAAGTGGACACATTCATGTTTGAGGGGCATGACACCACAGCGAGTGGCATCTCCTGGATCCTCTATGCTCTGGCCACACATCCCGAGCATCAGCAGAGGTGCCGGGAGGAGATCCAGAGCCTTCTGGGGGATGGTGCCTCCATCACCTGGTGAGTCTCATGAGATGGGTGGGCTTTGGGAGGGTCCTGCCCCCTCAACTAGAGGATAACCTGGTTGGCAGGGCCTTGCCCGCCTTTCAAGAGAGCTTTGTTTTAGGGAGCACCTGGACCAGATGCCCTACACCACCATGTGCATCAAGGAGGCATTGCGACTCTATCCACCAGTTCCAGGTGTTGGCAGAGAGCTCAGCAAGCCCATCACCTTCCCTGATGGACGCTCTTTGCCCAAAGGTATGGCCTTCACCACTCTCACTCCACAAGCACTCCTGGGGGACGCATGGGAGATCTGAAATCCACATGTCCTGGGGCGGTTTTTGAATGTCTTTAAGACTCATTTCTGGGCAACCCGGGTGGCTCAGCAGTTTAGCGCCACCTTCAGCCCAGGTCATGATCCTGGAATCCAGGGATCGAGTCCCACGTTAGGCTACCTGCATGGAACTTGCTTCTCTTTCTGCCTAACTCTCTCTCTCTCTCTCTCTCATGTCTCTCATGAATAAATAAATAAAATCTTTTTAAAAAATAAGACTCTTTCCCCCTCAAGTAAATCAATATTTACTTTGTTGTTTGGGTGAGGTATATAATGCGCTTTGCACAGAGCTTAAATCCAGCTAAAGCTCAATAAATAAAGACATGAGGGCCTCTCAGTGTAGCTTTCAGTTTGCTCTAATATTCTAATTCCCTGAGATATGAGTGCTCAGAGACAATCAGAATGGGCAAGGGGAGATGTGGTCTTTCCTTATAGTGTCTAGGCTAATGAGAGAGATTAGAGAATTTTCTGTCATGGCTCAGATGGTGCAGTCTCTCAAGTAAATACAGAAACATTTTATATAAAAATAATGATGACTCAGTACATTGCACCTTCTCTACAAGGAGATGTTGGCTTCAGGAAGGGGCTCAGAAATAGCATACAATTCTAACTCCCAAGATTTGATCACTAGAGAGGGAGAGCACTGGGGCAGGGAGAGTTCTTCTTCCACCCTTATGGGGTTGAGTGCATCGAGCATATCAGGAAACCGACTCTCATTCTTCAGATGGCCCATTCCCAGGGAGCCCTCAGGTTGATGGAGAGAGCAGCTGGTGACCACATCTGAAGTCCCTGCCATGGTCTAGTCTACCTTTTAGCTCACCTCTGCTCTGAATCCCAGCCCTGCCACATCCCAGCTGGGTGGTCATAGGCAAGTTGCTCAGCCTCTCTGAGGCTTAGGTGCTCACGTGAACAATGGACATTTATTGGGCCTTCCTTGGAGGGTTGTTGTGAGATGGATTAGTCAATGCATATTCCCCAAGGGCTCATGGGTGATACCTGGTAAACGTGAGTTGTCCCTTGAGCTGCTCTCTAACATATGCCTCCAGTTCTTTCTGCTTCTCACCCTGGTCTGGGTATCTACTAATCTGGGCACATGTGCTGTGCCATGTCTGCCCCACCTCTCCTGCTACACTATCATTCCCCTCAGAGTGATGAGAAGCGACTCTCATAGCAGCTGCCAAGTGGTGTGGGCAAGCACCTGGCCCCGCAGGCAGGGATGACCATTCTTTTCTCTTCTGCTCCACAGGATTCTTAGTCTTGCTCTCCTTTTATGCCCTTCACCACAACCCAAATGTGTGGCCAAACCCAGAGGTACGATGGCCTTGGGAGAAGGGAATGGGAGGATCTCTACAAACCAATCCCTCCTCCTGTTTCATTTCTGGGTGTGTCCTGAGGTTGGGAGGAAGGAGGAGATAGACCACACCTACCCTGACCCTGGGGCTTTTCTGCAGGTGTTTGACCCTTCCCGGTTTGCACCAGGTGTCTCTCGACACAGCCATGCTTTCCTGCCCTTCTCAGGAGGATCAAGGTGAGGCAATTTTCCTTGGGTGGGTGAGTGTCACTGGATGCATATCTGATGTTTGCATTGTCCTGTGTCCATCTGTGGTGTCTGCAGTTACTAGCCTTGTGTGATTATGTGCTGAGAAAGAGGTGTGTGTCTCTGTGTTCAAAAGGAAGGTGGCAATCACAACCTGCCATGGAAACTTTGACCCATTGCTCTCCCCAATGGTCAACCATAAGTCAGTGTCATGGTGCTCCAAAGTTCAGTGTATTCTAGTATTTTCCTCAATTTAGGAGGATGACTTCTCAGAATTTCAGTATTTTAGATGTTTGCTCTTCTTAATACCAGTAATGCCAAAAGATGTTTTCTCTCTTCCCATATTGTCAGTCCAGTTCATTGCCTTTTGTACCTTATTCACTGATCTGTCATTCATGATATCAGTGATGTTTGCTTGTGTTTGGATTTCCTATGGAATCTTGTAAGCACTCCAGTCGTGTATAAGAATGGTTTGAGCAAAGTCCCACACCAATGCCTTTCTTCTCTATTTTTGCAATCTGATACAACAAAATGTTTACTGCTCATTAGTATTCTCATAACCATGACAAATTTTCCAGTTGGCAAAATTCTTTACATGAATGGGATTTACCTATCATAGTCCCAGAGTCTACATACTGTACGTTGGCAAGAAGCATAAAATTGAGGACAATCAACTGCTTTTGAGAGAAAAACCCACTATTCTATATACGAAAAACTTGAGAAGTCTCCCTGATGTATAAAATATAAAGCACACTTGATGTGTTTCAATTGAATGACTATTCACCAGAGCGGCTACTGTGAAATCCTCCCGTGCTGCTGAGTGTCCTATAAATGGTAACTGCAATGAACCTTGTAAGTAGTTACTAGAAACAACTTTTTTTCTGAATACATCAATCTGTGAGTTCTTCAAATAGTGAATCCACTCTTACAGAATAGGCTTTAGGCAAACTCTTCTTCCAGACACTGGCTCCAGGATTTGGATTCTCCCTGGGATTGACTCCTTCCTGCTAGACATCGGTGCAAGTCATGTGCCTGCCAGTAGAGACAGGAGAAAAGTAGACAGCTCAATTCCTAGCTCAGAACTAGTGGCGGCTTTTGTTTATTCCTTTCCGGGCTTGTTGTTGTTGTTGTTCAATAAACATCATTATAAGATTGCTTATTAAGCCCGACTCTGTGCCAAGCCTATGCTATGAGATGGGAAACTGCCCTGGCCTCCAGGAGTTCTCAGTCAAGAAATAAATGCCTCTACTCAAAAGAGATATTATCCATTCATTCTTTCTTGCCCTCACTCATTTACTAATTGACCCCACAGTAGGAAGTTCCATGTTTCTGGCACTGTCCTATACTGGAAAGTGACGTGTCCTTGAGTAAAATAGTTTGTGATTCAGGATACAGGAATGAAGTGGCACAGCCAATAGGGGGTGGGTGTGAGGCTGAGGGCAGACTGGCATTGCCCTTAGCCTTGGGCATTTGGCAGGCAGAGGTGGAGGGAGGGCATTCTCTGGGATCTCCTCAGCAGTTGCTGAGATGGGAGACAGAGGTAGATAGGTGACAGGTGAGTGTGCCAACAACCCAGAGAGGGCTTTGATGCCAGCTGAGCCATATGGAGATGTTTCCCTGTGATGGAGGACATGGGAGGCTCTGAGTGTAGGAGGGTGTGGCATCAGGAGAGGGACCAGAGGTAGGAGACAGAAAAGTCGAGGTGAGGCGGCAGCTGAGGAATGATAGGCAGGGACACTTCTGCTGTAGAATTGGAAGGCAACAGCAGCTGGTTGAATGAGGGACTGAGGAAGAGGTAGGCATCTGGATCCAAACTGGAAGGCAGATAGCACAGCAGCTTGAGCATCCCTAAGGCTCTGCCCCTGCAGGGAGCTTCCCTGTTGGCATCCTGACTTCCTTACCCAACTCCATCTTGTCATTTCTATGAGGATCTGGGGCCCTGTGTACCTCCTGGATATGGTTAGAACCTGAAATGTGGCCCAGCCCACCCCCTCTGGTGCCCTGGCCTGGCCTCCACATTGTGAAACCAGAAATGGCTGGTGCAGAGAGCAAAGAACCTAATGATTAACTGTTATAGTGATCACTTGACTTGGCTCTGAGGCTCAAAGTGTTGACCCTCCTGTAACAGGGTTTCAGGCCTGCTGAGAGCAGAGGTAAGAGGAGGAGCTGATTCCGGAGGAGTGTAGGCTTTTGTCAGAGGTCAAGGGGAGAGTGTTAACAAAGCAAGGCTTGGGGTAGAGATGTGCATGTGTCCAGGGAAGGCAATCAGGGCTGGGCCCATGCAGGCTGGCCCTGAAGGGACTGTTCCTGGCAGGGACTTCGAGGCCACTCCTCATTTCCTTTTCCCTCCCTGACCCAGGAACTGCATCGGGCAGCACTTTGCCATGAACGAGATGAAGGTGGCGGTGGCCCTGACCCTGCTCCGCTTTGAGCTGGCACCAGATCCCTTCAGGATCCCTGTCCCCACTCCAAAAATTGTGTTGATGTCCAAGAATGGGATCCACCTGCATCTCAGGAAGCTCCTCTAACCCTTGTGGGGACAAGGATGAACCCCGAGGGCCTCCTGCCTGCCATTCTGTCTTCCTGTCAGTCTCTCCTGTCTGCTGGTTTCTGCTCACTTCCTGCTTCCTGTCTGCCCACCTGCCAGCCTTCCTGCTCTCCTGCTCTCCTGCTCCTGCGCATCAGACTGTCTGTGCTTCTGTCTCACCCTTTTCCAAGATTCCTTCTTATTTGCTTATTACAATCTCCCACCCAGCTGTCCCTCTGACTGCCCACTTGATGCTGTCTGTTCCCCCAACCTGCCTGTCCTCTGCATGTCTTTCCCCTTTTGCGCCTATTTGGTTGTCCCTATATTATTTTCCTCTGTCTGCTATGCCAACTTACTCCAGTCTCAGTGACTTAGAACAACACAAACTTGTTCTCTTACATTCTGGAGCTCAAAGTCTAAAATGGATTTTGTTGGACCACAGCCAAGATATTGGCCTGGTCCCACTAACTCTAGGCCCTAAGGGAGAATCCCTCTCTGCCTTGTCCAGCATCAAGCTGCATTCTTTCCAATCTTTAGCTCCTGGAGCCTCCTCTTTTCAAATGCAATAGCATCTTTCAATGTCTTTCTGCTTCTGTCTTCAGATCCCCTTGTCTTCCATAAGGAGTTTTGTGATTAGACAGGTACGCTTAGAGAGAACAGACATACTTCAGCTTCGAGACATATCCCTCCTGCTATTCATGTTTTCCCTATTAGAAGCCCACAGACCTGGAAGGTTGGCTCCTTGGGGAGCCAAAATTCAGCCTGCTTAGTCCTTTTGTGACTCCTATTGGTCCTTGCTTCTAGCTTTCTCCTGTGTGTTACCTGTGTACCCATTTGATATTCACATACCCTCTTCTTTCCTCCTCCCACAAATAAAGTTTTAATGTTATATGGAGTGTGTGTTTTCCCTTTGAGGTAGATAAATGGAAGAGAAGAGAGAGAAAGGAAGCAAAGACAAAGGAGACAAAGAAGGGAGGTAGTATCTGCTCTGTGATGCCGGGACCCCAGGAAGGCCAGATGTGTCCCATTGCCTCAGGCCATGGAGTGGGCTTTCCAGGACACACTAGGAGGAGCCCATGCAGGCAAATGGATTGGCCAGTGGAAAAGGATGTCAGACTCCAATCAGCAAACTACTGGTGGCACCTCTCCCACAGGAAAGCCCCTTGGCAGTCCTTTGAATCTCTGGCCAGCCACCTTGAGTAGGAAGGGGATTCTTCAACCCTGCCCCATTATGTGACTGCCTGGGTGCTAGTCCTCCTGGCCCTGGGCCCTGTTCCCAGGCCTTCGTTGCCCTCCTCCATCAGCCCCTCTCAATCCAGCCACTATTCTGTGGGTTCTAAATACAGATCTTCCTTCTGTCCTACTCGCTGCCATTCCTACCTAGCCCAGACCCTGGATATCATAGACAGACCTCCCTACCTGCAGCCTTTTGCCTGTGGTGTAATGCCACATTCTGCCTCCCTGAAGGGACTTCTCCCCCAGCTGGTGCTTGCATCCAGGACCTCCCTTTCAGTCCCATGGCTTCCTGGGTCACTGGGCTAGTTCAGCCCTGCTTTAAGAAAGGGCAGGGTGGATGCTTACTGTTTGACTAGGGATTGGGGCAAAAAAGTAAGCTGGGAAAGTGGTAGGCATGAAGTTGGACAGATTCCCTGGCATCTGGTGGTACAGAAGGGCAGAGGCTAGCCAGACTCAGAGAGTTCAAGACAATAGGAACTTGGAATTCTGGGTGGCCAGCCATGGACACGTGCTCTAACCACAGGATTATGTTGAAGGTAAAGAATCTGACCAAGAAGTGACCCTGCTAGCTTGAGGCAAAGGAAAAAAATCCTGGGGTGAGTTCACATTCATATTCACAACCCCTAAGACACATATTTGCATAGCCACACCTGTGTGTACCCCCTCACACCCTCTACACTCTACCCATACAGGTGCACAAAAATGCCTGGGGTCCTAGGAGGCAATGGGGTGTGTTTGGAGGGCTGGAAGGATTAAGTGGAATTCATCTTTGGTGCCCACTAGTCTGTAGCCTTGGTCCTCCCCTCCCACGTGGAGCCTCCCTCTTCTGTCAGGTTCTGGTGTTCTCAGCTCCACTTCCAACCAACACGAGCTTTCAGAGAGACAGTTAATATGCCTGTGAAGTCTTGGTCAAAAGAGGCCAAAGTCAGAAGGCTTTAGTTCAAGCTGTTTTCTTTTTTTTTTTTTTTCCCAAGCTGTTTTCTGATGAGCATCTTGGCAGTTTCCTTCCTCTGACATTGAAGTAGGGTAAATCCTGCCTCATAAGCCTCCTGATAATCCAGAGGTAACGAAAGTAGGTAAGTCTTAGACTTGAGTACCACCCATTGGCCACAGTTGGTTATGACCTCTGGGTTCTGCTCGCAGGTGATAACTACTGCCACATTCCTCTGCTGGCATGGAGAAAGATCTGTCCAGGGGCAGGACAGAGAGGGAAGTTGGTGGCATGGGTGACACCCTGGCTGAGGTCTCTGTAACCCAGCCTCAGGTGGGCAAGAAGGTCTGGGTCCTGACGGGGCTTTGCAGGAGTGAGCAGGTGGCCCATAGCCAACCTTCCAAGGCTGTGGCCTTCTTCTAAGAGGGAAAGCATGAGTAGCAGGAAGGATGTGTCTCCAGATGGTACATCCCCAGGGCAACAGAGATATCCCCAAGTCCCAGAGCTAGAATTCCTCTCTCTGATCCTTCCCCTTAGTCTCCAGTGTCCTCCCTTCCACTGTTGTCTAATTCCTGGATTAGAACCCACTAGTGGTCTTAGATCTTGAACTCTAGAGGTACATGTGACCCCAGTCATCAGCCATGCTGCAGGGACTACAGTGAAGAATCTCTAATCTGTCATGTGGCCCCAGCCCAAAGCCCTCCCCTAAAGTCATTCTCGGCACCTTTAGACCTCAAGGTTTGATTCAAGCACTATCTCTTCCAGGAAACCCCCCTTGAATGCCACTCTGCCACCTTCCTCAACAAAAGCCTGAGCGCTCAGATCACTGAGTGTCTGTGGCATGGATGCTGACGGCAGTAGGAGAACTACAGAGACCTGTCTCAGGAGGGGTAGAAGATTCACCTGAAAAAACATATTCCAAATTCCTTGATTTCACTGGTGGTTACCTGGAAATTTACTTTAGAAATTCATTGTCCTGTATATTTTTGTTTGTTTACTTAAATGTTTTATTTATTTGACAGAGAGAGAGAACAAGCAGGGGGAGCAGCAGAGGGAGAGGGAGAAGCAGGCTCCCCACTGAGCAGGGAGCCTGATACAGGGCTCCATCCCAGGGCCCTGGGATCAGGACCTGAGCCAAAGGCTTAGCCAAGGGAGCCACCCAGGTGCCCCTGTACCATTTTGTTTACCCAATTTGTCCTTATGTCTGTTATATTACACACATGCACAAACACAGTCAAGCAGAGACATATATCTCAGTGAAGGGGAAAGCCCAAAAGCCATCCCTCTTTCATAGGGAGTACATGAGAGACTGATCATAATCATGAAGCCCAAGACACAGCTTCCATTGTATTCATTGTGTCACCACAACTGGCATATAAGTTTCTGCTATATTCTAGAAATATTGCCAATTATAGGAGATAAAGGAAGATTCCAGAAACAAGTAGGTGTTCACCATATGTTTGCTGAATGAATGAATAAGCTCTAGAATACATATATACTAAGCATTTCTGGACACATATGCCTGCATGGCACTGCCCTCCGGGAGATTGTTTATGTGGGTGCTTGCTTCCCTTCTAAACTACAAGCCTCCCAAGACAGAGAGCCACAGCTATTCTACAGTCCAGCCTGAGGAGGGTAGGGTCCAGGGAGAGCCACAGTCTAGGCTGCCTGGGACCCTGCTCTCAGCAGAGCTACTTCCCAGAGCCCAGACGTAGCGACTTCAGGTGGAGGTGGATGCCATTCTTGGAGCGCAGGATCAGCTGGGGCATCTTGACGGGAAGCTGCAGGGGGTCCAGGGCGAACTCAAAGCGGAGCAAGCAGAGAGCTGTGACCACCTTCATCTCATTCATGGCAAACTGCTGCCCAATGCAGTTCCTGTTGTAAGCAGCACAAGGTGGCATCAGGTTATGGGGTGTCCAGAGTGAGCAAATTCAGGGCTCTTAGTGGCCAAAAAAAAAACAATAACTATTTGTGGATGAATAATTGGCTGATTGGTTGATTGACTTGGGCTTAGGAAACAGATCTTGGGAGCACAGTGAGAGTCCCCAACTGAGTAGATTCACATTGGGAATTCCGGTTGGGGGACCTTTCTTGGAATGACTCAGCCAGCCCACCAACTGCCAGGGACATGAATATGCTAATGGCAAGAAGAGGGTCCCTGGAACTTACCCTACCTTAGGATCATCAAAAACCCAGAGACGGCTCCCTTATCACAGAGTTCCCAAAATGATGCTTTCCCCACAACATCCTCCATTCTTCCCTCCCCAGTCCTGGGGGCCTGGGGATGTTGGTCCTCCCCTTACCTGGGCCCAGCAGAGAAGGGCATGAAGGCAAAGGGGTGGCGTCTGGCCACATTCTCAGAGGAAAAACGCAGAGGGTCAAAGACCTGAGGGGACAAGACTTGCTTAAATACCTACCAGGTCCTGGGGAGGGTGACCACCATAACCTCCCACCCCATCTGACCTCCAGGTCCAGGTGTGTGGTACCTCAGGGTCAGGCCACACTGCACTGTTCCTATGGAGGGCATAGATGTGCAGAGAGATCAGGCTGCCTGTGGACAGAGCAGAGGCCTGGTAGTTAGGTGGTCCTGGGATAGCCACACCACGTCTTCACAGTGTCAGGATCTCCTAGTGTCCTTCTAACTGGGCACCAGCTCCTGCCTGACCCCTGCCAGTTATGGAGGATTCATGACCACCATCAAGACATCAAAGTGCTGTCGATCATCATCATATCTACGCCCTCTAGCCCCAGCACTGGACACAGCACCTAACACAGACATTTATAGAATGGGGAGAGAAGAAGAAGGACTGGAGGTATGAAAAACAAGGCCTATTACACTTTCTGTTTTCAAATAATTGGAGGAAAGTTACTATTCATGACATCATTCATTGGGTGCATTCCCAATGCACCATTGGACCATTCATTGGGTGCATGTTGTGCGCCAGATAGAGTTTAACACTCCTTACAAAGCTACCACATACAGTTGTATAGCTTGGGCACTGTACATCACCATAGTCTATGTGAATGGTGCCTTCTGAAGTTGCTCAGGGCACAACCTACATGGTGGTATAAGACAGCCCTGGCAAATATTGTCTCTTTCATCCTGACAACAACACTGTCAGGTAAATACTCTTATTGCTCCCATTTTATACAAGAGGAAATAGAGGCTTGAGGTAGAGGGATTTACACTCTACCATACATTGTAGAACCGGGATTTGGACCCAGGCCAACCACAAAGCCTGAGCTCTTCCCCACTTGTGCAAAGATTCACCAAAGGCACAGAGAGTGTCAGAGAAGCATCCACAAGGACTCCAGTTCCACCCTCAGATCCACTCCAACTCACCTGCAGGTAGGGATCGGCCATCCACAAAGTTGACAGGCTTGCTGAGCTGGCGGTATACCTGGGGCACGGGTGGGTAGAGGCGGAAGCTTTCCTTGATGCACATGGTCAAGTAGGTCATCTTCACCAGATCATCCCTGCCAGCAATACAACCAGACCTTTCTGGGCATGGGAAGCAAGGGAATTCCACAGGAAGACAGGGTCCAACTCCATCTTTCCCCCTTAACCACCATGGCACATCCAATGGTGAGACGGACATAGGTGTTCCAAGTGCACAGACCAGATTGGATATGGGGTAGCCACTCTGACCCAAGGGATCTGGCTCCAATTTTCCTTTTTCCCTCCTGTTCTTCTTTTTCTCTGGCTCCTTTTTTCTCCACCTCTCCATCCTCACTGCTAGGAAGGGAAGACACAGGACCCTAGAGCTGTATGTGAACCCAGCAATCAAGAAAATGCCACTCCTGAGTCTCTTAAGGCCCCCACAGAAGCCCCACAAGGGACAATTCTTTAGGTTCCACCTGGTTTCCCATGTGGAACAAGATGGAAAAAAACAGGGGCTGATATATATTGGTTGAATGCAGTAACAAGCTCAGGTAAAAAACAAAACTTATGTTTCCCCTTTGCCACTAGGAAGCTCAGTCCCAAATGTGGTTCAATCATGACTATTGCACAGCACTTTATTACAGAGCCCCAAGCCCTAGGGCTTTTCCACTCAGTCCTCAATTTTTTTTTTAAGATATACTTGACTTTATTAAAACAGGGAACTTATATTCATCCAAAGATACCTTAGGGGAGATGAAATGGCATTTTACAAACTAGGAGAAGAGATTTTTCAACTAGAATTCACAAAGTATTACATACCGTTACTCATTTTCCCTTTGTGCCTTTTTTATAGTATTGAATAAGTGTTCTTGAAGTTGCTTCAAGTTCTAGATGAAGTGAGAATAAGTATTTTTACTCTCTGCCTCTAGGTGGCGTTCGTGTTGTTACCAACCGGGAAGGCCTATTTGTCTCTTCCTTTGCTTATCTGAGTTTCACCTCTCCTAGGAAAGCCAACTCAAGGGCCACCCCTTCTGATTCTTCTGCTCTCAACGTGAGGCCTCTCAGCCTTACTCCATTTGGTGGTTTTGTCTAGATTTTGGGTTATGTGAGTTTGTTTTTCTAAAAAAAATCCAGGGATTCCCGGGTGGCTCAGCGGTTTAGCGCCTGCCTTTGGCCCAGGGCGTGATCCTGGAGTCCCGGGATCGGGTCCCACGTCAGGCTCCCCGGCATGGAGCCTGCTTCTCCCTCCTCCTGTGTCTCTGCCTTTCTCTCTCTCTCTGTCTATCATAAATAAATAAATAAAAATAAATAAATCTTAAAAAAATAATAATAAAAATATCCAAAGGGCAGCAACTTGGCTCCTTCTCCTCCTCTCCCCACCTGGTACCCCCAGAAGCACTGGCACGTGGCTGGACACCCTGGGAGGTTTCCAACACCTGCCAATAAAAGTGGATGGTGGAGACACCAAATCTCAGATCCTGAAACTATAGGTTAGTCTCCCTCAGGTGAATCTAAAGTCTCTCCCATGGACTGAGCATTTTCTGTGCTGTGTTGTGTACCTAACTCCACGTGGGAGGTAGCACAGATGACATATGTGACAGGAGGCCAAGCATATGGCGATCCAAAGGCAGGTGTGCAGAAGGAGGATGGGTGGCAGGGAGGAGGATGGGTGGCAGGTCAGCTCCCCAGCTATCCCAGCTGTATTCATCCCCAACTCCCTCCTCTGTTTCTCTCTCCTTCTCTTTCTCTTTCTCTCTCTCTTTCTTTCTCCCAGTGCCCCATTGTTCCATCTAGCAATCCAGAAGGGCAGTCAGGTTCTGCCCACAGGAGTAAGTGCACAAAAAAGTCACCGGTCACTTGGGCAGAGGGATCAGGGAAGGTTTCCTGGTGTAGGAGGCATCCAAGCTGTGCCTGGGAGGACAGATAGGAATCTGGGAGAAGGTCTCCCAGATTCCTATCTGTGAATTGTCAACAGTCCTGTTTAAAAGGGTCCACTATGAGAGAATGAGCTCAGGCATGTATCCTCAGAGCTCCCCCACAGAAGCCACAGCTGGTGAGAGCAGGAAACTGCCACCATCCTCCCCTGGTTTCCAGGATGGCCATGCATCATCTGAAGATGACCCCGGGTAGCATAAGCCCAGCACATCCCTGGGACAGAGACACAGGACAGCCTGGGATCACCCACAGCCTCACTCACCACTGGAAGGAATCCCGGTCCCCAAGGATTTCGCAGACCTCCTCCCGACAACGATGCTGGTGCTGGGGGTAGAGAGCCATGCAGTAGAGAAACCAGGAAATGCCACTGGTGGTGGTGTCATGGCCTTCAAACATGAATGTGTCTACCTCAGCCCGGAGGTCTGCGTCTGACAACTTGATCCCATTTTCATCCTGGGTTAGGGAAGGCATAATGGGACAGCCCAAGACATTTGAGATAGGTACCAACAGGACCTCATAACAGTTCTCAAGTGAAGGTCTGAGGGAAGGGAGGAAAGCTCCTTTTCAGACTGAGGGTTGAGACCTTCTCCCAGATTCCTAATCCTCCCAGGCACAGGAGCTTGGATGCCTCCTACTCCAGGAAACCTTCCCTGATCCCTCTGCCCAAGTGATCTGTGACCTTACCCAGCCCTAACTGTCAATTCTGCTCAGAATGCCACCTGGCAGAGGAGAGATCTTTGTCAACATCTACCTCCTATCTCCTGCACTAGACTGTAAATGTCTGGGGGACAAGGCCAGGTCTTTCTCCTCTTCTACATGGGAACTAACCCAGAGTAGGGGTTAGTGAGTTTGGAGAGTAGATGAATAAAGGGATGAATGAATAAATGATGAATGAATGAATGAATGAATGGCATCCAAGATTCTAAGATTCTTCGGTCTTAGAAGTCTAGAATTGGTGGGCACTTAGGTGGTTCAGTCAGTTAAGCATCCAACTCTTGATTTCGGCTCAGGTCATGATCTCAGGGTGGTGATATCTAGCCATGCATCTGGTTCCATGCTAGGCTTGGAGCCTGCTTAGGATTCTCTCTCTCCCTCTGCCCCTCCCTGCCCCACCCCTCCACCCTTCTCTCTCTCTCTCAGACAAAAAAGAAAGAAGTCTAGAATTGGTCTTTAGGGCTCTAGCATGTGACCCATCTCCCTGCTACTATGTCTCTCCCCAATGCCACAGCCGCCACATCCTGCACCTTGCCATCTCTGAGCCTTTGCTGATGTGTTCATAAGACAAGGAGCAGGCCATATTTGCTGGAGGAAAAGGAGGAAAATGCTTAACAGCCTCAGCCACTGTCCAGCAAACCCTGTCCCAGAAAAATGGCCTCAAGACCGCTCTGAGAGAAGTTCTCGGTGGGGGTGGCCAACTGTGCACTCACTCACCCGAGCCCCCAGGAGAATGTCCAAGAAGTCCAGGTGCCTCCGGTTCTGGATCTTCTCCTGCTCTTTCTCATCCTGCAGGGCTGCCTTTCGTTCCCTGATGACCTGGTCTGGGCCAGGAGCACAGAGAGTCATTGCCAGGGGGACCCATCCTCTACCCGTAGGGGGACAGAGATCCTGTAATGGCAGGGGACCCAGAGGGGCCTGAAGGAGCTAGACTGGACCCTTCCTGTGGGGTGGGCTCTGTGGGAAAGGCCCACCTGTGTGGTCGTGGGCTGCCTGGCAGGCCCGCAGGAAGCGGCGGCCGTGTGGGGTGAGCCAGTAGATGAAGTCGTTATGGTACTGGAAGGACTCGATGCGCTGCTGCATCAGCAGAGTGAGATCGCGGACAGCCGAGTAGTAGCTACTGTCCCTACACAGGAGAAGAGCAGGGAGGAGCTTTCAGACCCTGACCCCCAGTGGAACCTGGGGCGTTGCACTCCAGCATCTGGGCCCAACCACAGGGCTCCCTGCCCTCCTCTCTCTGCCGCTTTAGCTTCCCTGCTAAAGGCAGAATCTGTCTCCCCACCATGGGGAAGGCCTTCCTACCCCCGCCCAAGCTGGGACTCCCTAGGGCAGGACCCCATGTCCTCTCAGACCAGGGCCCCAGGGGTCCTGCTGACTCCCATCTGAGCTGGCCTGGGTAGAGACTGTGGTCAGCCCCCGAGTAGCCCCTGACCTGTGGCCCAGACTGCTGTCTCCTTTGCCAAAGGTGCACTTCATGAGGGAGTCCAGTGCCATGTAGCCCACGTCACAGAAGATGTCAAAGCTCTTATCTTCACGAGCCTTTTCCTCCCACTTGTCCTGGAGCCCAGAGATGGAGGGTAATGTCAGGAGGTCAGCTGGGCACCCAGCCTCTTCCCTCAAGGACCCACACACACCTGTCCTCTCCCCCATGCACCAAGTCCCTTGCCTGGCCTCCAGCCCACTGGAATGCAGAGGTAAGGACTTCAGGCTAGGGTGGCACCACGAGGCAGGCCTGAGCAGCACAACCAGACACTGAGCCAGGCAGCTCACATAAGGGAAGAGGAAAGCTGAGAGGTGGGGATCTCCCCAGCACAGCCTGTGTATAATCAGGCCTGCCATGATGCTGGGGAGGAGTTTTCTGCAAGGGGAAAGACTAGCCTGGGTAACTTCTAGGGAATATCCAGCCCTGAGACTCAGAGCCTGACCCCTGACCTTGGGCATCCCTTTCAGAGATGAGTTGCTAATGATATTATTTTAGGCAATTGTGGTAGGCAGAGAATGAGGAGGAGGCACTTTCCAGATGTGAAAGACCTTTCTAGCATTATCAAATATAGGCATCCATCTAGTCTGCTACAAGAGGAGACTTACCTGGGCCTCATAGAGGCCTTTGACCTCTATTGAAGAAGGGGGCCTGGCTCTCCCAGTGGACATGAGGGCCATGGCTGCCCAGCCACTCGGAGCCTCAGCACCTGGTCAACACCCAGTATGCAGTAGGTGTCAGGAACAACGCAGCTTGGCACTGCTACTGCCGGCAGAATGAGGTCTCAGGGACTTGGTGAATCTCCTCATCGCCCTCCCCCAGGGAAAACTGGAGCTGGAGAGAGGCTGGCCCAGCAGCCACAGCCTCCAGGAGCCTGGTACTGGGAGCTCACCAGCATAGCGTGCGTGGAGTTGGTGAACACAGCCACGTAGGATTTCAGCACATCATAGTGGAAGCCAGGTGTAAGCAGCTTGCGGTGCTGATACCACTTGGGCCCCTGGAGGACCAGGAGGCCTTTCCCTGGGGAAGAGATGACAGAGGGAAAGCTGATCAGTCCACACAATCCTGCCCCATCCGTGGCAGCCCGGGGGTGCCACCCCAGTCCTTCTTGCCCAGCCGCATGTCCCAGCCCAGCTCCACCTTCCAGCCACCCAGCCTTGCAGCCGCTCCTCTCCTCAGGCTTTTGTCTGGCCAACACCACCCACAAAATCTCCTGGGATCATACTCCAGTGCCACCTCCTCCAGGAAGCTGTTCCTCATACTCACATATTTTCCAGAGCCCTTGCTCAGCCTTCCCAAGGAAGAGGACGTGCCCAGAAGGAGAAGGTACCTGAGCCCCACTTTCCCCAGCCAGCTGGACGTTCTCTTGTCTCTTTCCCTGTCTCCCCACTGAGCAGCTAATCTTAGGAGGGGCATTTGGGGGCCAGGCGGTCCCATGTGAGAAAACAGACTCAGTGGGCATGGGCAGAGAGGGATGGGACTGGGAAGGATCCTGGTAACCCAGCATCAAGGGCGGGGAAGGCAGGCGCCCACTCACCAATCCACTGCAGAAAGAAGTCATACACATCTGCAGCCTTCGGATCTGCAGGAGAAAGAGAAGACGGGTCATGCAGAAACTAGCAGGTACCCAGAGGAGGCTTACTGATCAATGGGACCTTAGCTGCCCAGACTTAAGATGCAGAGCCCAGGACTCCTCCCCACTTGGAGCCCTGAGCCCTTTGCTCTCAGGAAGCCACCTCCTCTCCCGGGAGTCCTCACCCCCTCGGCTGTACACAGCTTTGGCATAGTCCGGCTCATAGATGTTCAGGAAGCCAAGGAACGGTCCAAGCCAGAGTGGGTGGGCATAATCGTACTGGTGGGCCCAGGTCACCACCTTGTCCAGGCTCCCCGTCTGCTGGATCTGAAATAGTGACAGAAGGCTGGGATACTCAGGAACCCACTGTCAGCAGCCAGGCCCTAAGTCTTTGGGGAAGGAAGAGGAGAGGCTGCCCAGACAGACACTGGGAACATCCTTGCCTCACCCTGCACCCCTCTCCCAGCTAGTCACAGTCTTAATTTCTCTGGGCTCAGTCCCTTCTCCAGCCCAGGATCCACCACTCTAAGCCCAAGCCACCCTCTTCCTGTACCTGGGTGAGGTCAACAACCCCAAACTGACCAACCTGCTTCTATCTGGTTCCTGTCATCAACCCCTCCATCTATCCTACTCTCACGAGAGATTTCTTTCTCTGTTGTTAACTGTTTTCATGAGAGAGAGAGAGAACACCAGCTTGCCGTGCAATGCAGAAATCTGCTCAATTCCGACACTGTTATGTTATTGGGCTCATTTTTTGAGGACCTGCTATGTGCGGGGCACTGTCTAGACATCTCAGGGCATGGGACAGACCTGCTCCTACCCTTTATTCTATGGGGCAGACCGATGCAACTAAACAATGAAGGAACGTGAACACACAGAGCGGGAAGTGCTAGGCAGGGAGCAAGCATGGCGTCAAGAGAGAGACTTCAGGGGAAGCTGCTTAGGGAGATGGAGGCTGGCTTCTGGTGGGAGAGGACATTTGAGGTGAAAGCTGGAGGATGACAAGGAGCTGGCAGTGCAAAGAGCAAGGAGAGCCTTCCAGGAAGAGCAAACAGCAAGCACAAATGCTCTGGCACAGGACAAAGTGGGGTGTCTTCCAGGAGCTGCTACTTGGTGGGACGGTGGCCTGAGGCTGGAGAGGCCATCCAGAGGATGGTGTGTGCTCTTTGGGGGGTTTTCTAGCCACATTTACTCACCCAGAGGTGTTTTCTGTAAATGGAGTATACAATAAGCACTTTTCAGAAACCCGCTTTTTTCATTTACTGTGTCTTGTCCTTCTTTTCAAACTAGTGTATTTAACTGTCCTTCAAAATGTTTAACTCTTTTCATTGCATGGTGTTCCATTATAGGGATGTACCCTAATCAAAGGGAGTCTTTCAGAGATCTGCTTAAAACTCGTCCGTCCCCTGCCCATGGGCCTCAGAATAAAGTCTGAGCTCTGGAATTTGTGAGGAGGAGGAGTAATGGCTGATCAGGGAGCTGGGATGTGAACCCAGGAAGCCAAGGAACACAGCCTGCAATCTTTGGACCTTGGAAGGTCTACATTTAAATATTGATTTCCCCTATTTTTTAGATGAGTGAACTTGGGCAAGATCTTTAGGCTCTCTGCATCTTACTCTCCTCATCTATAAAATGGGGATGATAACTTACTTTATAGGATTATTTTGACATTAATTAAATCATGCAGGCCCTGTGTTATTAGTTGGGGTCACAGGGCATTTAAAGCCCTTCACTGATATATTGTGGGAAGAGCTTAGCACTGGATCCTGCACAAGGTAAGCCCTTGACTTGTACTTCCCTCCCCTTCAAGTCTACCTTTCCCCAACATCTGCCTCCTCCCTGCATCTCCTGCCACAACCTACTCCCAAATGCCCCCAAACCATGCTAAAGAATTCACTCTGCACATGCTCTAAGATTCTTCCACTCATGGAAAAAGGATTCACCTAACCTTGTCTCAGGTCACGTGGGAAGCTGAGCTGGGTTACCCCCTCCATTTCCATTCCCTTGGAAACCTGGTTACTGCATGTGGTCTTCTCTGTTACTGTCCATCTGCTTTTTGGGGCCACCCAGGCTCCCACAGACCAGGGAAGTACTGGGATTGCCCAGATCTGCTCTCCTCCCCGATGGACATCCTTAGGTGCCTGTGGGTGCTCTAGTCTCAGTCCTCCCTCACCCCACCTTGAGGACACTGCCCATCCCCACAAGACGGGGCTGCACTCAGCGTGTGCATCAGCCCCAACCAGTGTCAAAGACAGTAAAGTTGTGTATTCAAAGCTAAACAGTTAGGAGCAACTACCAAGAAGGACCAACAACAATTGAGATGAGGCAGCATGTCTGAAATAACCATAAAAAAATGGACTCAGTTTACACAAACTCTATGGAGTTAAGTAGAGAGCCATTGGGAGCCTAGAGGGAGGGGATCTAATGTGTACTGCTCCCATGGGTAGACAAGTCATCTCCCCCCAACCCTGGCGACAAATAGGCAACTTCATTCTCCATCCTCCCTTTCAGATACAAGTGTACTACTACAAATGTACATGTGAACAGGTGTGAACATAACTCAGAAGAGACCCCTGGATCAAGAGAAGGAGCAGAGGAACTTTGAGTGAGACTGACATGGGTCACCATGTCTCTCCTAGACACCACATGTTGGCTAAGAAGTGATGGTGGGCCGTGCCCAAAGTCACACAACTCTCAAGTCCAGGTCTTTCCATCCCAAAGCCTATGCTATACCCCCAACACCTCTCTGACTTCAGCACCGAGGATGAGCTCCAGCCCCAAGAATGACTAGATTGAGGGTGGGGGAAGCACAGGGAAGCATCCAGACACCTAAGAAGGCAGGAGGGCATGGGCCCAAGAAGTGCCCAAGTCCATGGGGATGCAGACATTAGTCCTCACCTCATATGAGTGGTTTTGCTGCCCTGAGTTGGATCCCCCAGGGATTCATTCATGCATTCAGCAAGTGGGCATGGAGTACCCACTCTCAGTGCCAGACATGATGCTGGCTCCTGGGGGAAGAGTAATGAGCCAGACAAAGCCCTGCCCTCCCCAAGCTCACATTCCAGGTGGGGGAAAGGAAATAAACAGATAACAAAATACATCAGCAATACAATTTCAGGTAGTAATAACTCTAGGAAGAAAAATAAAGAAAGGTAAGGGGCAGGGCTGCTACTGTAGACAGGGAGTTGAGAGGGTTGGGGAAGGCCTCTTTTAGGGAACATTTGAGCAGAGATCAGCAGAAATACCTTCTAGAAAGTCCCATAGCATTGACCATTGTCTGCTTCTCAAAAGCTGTTCTTTCCCCAACTGTCCCCTCTACCCCTCTACTCCTTGCTCCCAGCAAATTAACCTTGCTCTACTTCACGGACAAAACAGAAGCCATCAGATAAGAGGTCCCTAAAAGTCAACTGCCAGACTTGAAGAACTACCTGCCCTGGACCTAGCCTCCCCACTTTCCTTCCTGTTCCAGTAGAGGAAGTGCCCAGGGTCTGTCCAAGGCCAGTCCCTTTGGATTCCAACCCCTCCCCTCAGGCACTTCACCCATCAATCAGCCCCTTTCTCTCCCACATCATAGACCCATCCTCATTATTGGCTCCTTCCCATCTGCATTTAAAACATGCTCAAGTCTCCCTTACTTACTAAACAACAACAACAAAAAACTTCCCTTGGTTTTGTCTCCTCCTCCCCATTTCCTTCTCCTTTCATAACTTCTCAAAAGAATTGTCTCACTGTTTCACTTCCTCCCTCCTCAGCCCCTAACTCTCCAAAATTGGTCTTGCTATTGTGACCAATGCCCTCCTGGGGAGGGGGGGTGAGCCCAGAGGCTTTGCAGCTGCTGTGACACAGTCGAGTGCCCTCTCTTTCTTTTTTTTTTAATTAATTAATTTATTTATTTTTAAATTTTATTTATTTATTCATGAGAGACACAGAGAGAGAGGCAGAGACACAGGCAGAGGGAGAAGCAGGCTCCATGCAGGGAGCCCGACGTGGGACTCGATTCCGGGACCCGGGGATCATGCCCTGAGCTGAAGGCGGATGCTCAAGCGCTGAGCCACTCAGGTGTCCCACCCCCTCTCTTTCTTGAATTCTGTCCTAGATGTCTTCCCACCTCTCTTGATACAGCAGCTCTATACCCATTATTTGTAAATCAAAGACTGAGGCTCCCCCAGTTTCAGACTTGGGCTTCTTCTTAGGTTGCACCTTCTCCCTGGAGGCTCTCACCTACTCCCATGGCTTCCTTTGCCATCTACCTGAGACTATTTCCAAAATTGACAGCACGTCCCAGTTTATCTTTCTCCTGAGCTCCGGAAACACGACACAGCCATCCTCTGGACATCTCTGAATGACACCCTCCAGGCTCCTCAGACCCAGCATTTTCAAACATGAACACAGTACATCTTCCTTCCAATTCTACCCCTCCTCACATACCTAAGAATGGAATTGCCATCCACTCTGACACCAGCCAGAAACATGGAATGGGGCTTTCTTCATTATTTATAGCAGCACCAGAGGGGATGTCCTACAGAGGCTGTCTCTCTCCTCTGCAAATCCATCAAACCCTAAAATCAACTAACCAGAACTAAGAGAGCCAGATGTAGCAGTTCCTGGGAAACCCTTCAAATCCAGAATCCAACGGTCCTGTGCCTAGACACACAAGTGCTGCCAGCTCTGAGCCTTCTTGGGTCTCATATCGCCACATGTTTACACTTAGACCTAGAAATTCATTCCTCCTCGTTACCATCCAGTCTTGTGGCTCGACAAGTCCTTTTCTCTCTTTTGGTGACTTTCCCACATTCAGTTCTGATCCATCTATTTTGATACCACAGTTTAACAAAGCTCCCAGGGCTCTCCTACCCCCTCCCCATTCCTAGTGCATGTGGGGGACCTCATTGACACCCTTACATCTGGCTATGGTAAAGGGCTTACCCCTCTCCCATACCCATGATACCAGGACAGCCTGCCTTACCTTCTGTTCCTCCCCATTTCACTATTCACTCTACTAACATCTGCTTGGATGGCCTCCTCGGCCCTGTCCTACTCCTATTTGGCCTCTGCTTGCCTCCTATTTGGCCTCTGTCAATCTATCCACCATCCCAACCAAGGTGATCTTTCTACCACACAGTTCTGAGCTCATCACTCCCCTGGCTTGAATCCTTTCAAGGTTCCCTGTTGCACTCAGAATAAAGCCTTTCAACATGGCCTACAAGGTCCTATGTGATCTGCCCCACCTTCTTCCAGCTTCGTCCTCTCCATCATGTTCTCCCTCTCACCACTCCAGAAGTATAGAAAAATGAGCACAGGCACATAATAGACCTTGAGAAACAAATATTTGTTGAACATATTAAGTTCCTATACACTCGATGCTCTTTCCAGCCTCTGTACCTCTGCACAGGTAGTGTTCTTCACCCTTCCATCCTTCCTTCCCTCCATGGACTGCCACATTCAGATCTTTCCGGGCTCACCCTAGCATACCTTGCCTGCACCCATGGATCTGGAACACCATGTTGTGTTATCCATCTCTCATACAAACTAGATCACTCTAGGGCCAGCTTTAGTCTTATTACTTCATCCTCTGTCCTCAGCAGAGGTCCAGACCCAGAGTTCTTAATCATCTAGTTGTTTGAGAAAAGACAAACCGATAATGGCTCCCAAAGACTGGGTTAGTTTTAGAGGAAGGAAGAGGATGAAGGAAGCAAATACCTCACAGTGTTTTGCAGCAAGAATCCCTCTACAAGGATTTAACACTTGATATCTCTCCAGGAATTTGCAGAGTACCTATCTATACATTATCTTTTTCGATTCTCTTCTAACCCAACAAGGTAAAAATGTTTATCTCCATATTGTTGACAAGGAAAGGGAAGCGCAGAGCAGAAACATAGTGAAGATCCATCAATGTCTACTGAATATAAATGAGCCAGAGCCCCCGACCCTCAGACTCTACAGCACAAGATCAAGGGAACTATCTCAGTAGTAAGCAGGGTCAGGGAAGAGGCCTATGCAGTCTCAGGGGATCACCTTTCCTGAGCTCAGAGCTGGCATTCTCTCCTCCTCTCCTGACAACGGTCCAGATTCTTGGGCCTCTCCCAACCTCACACCAACAACATGGCTGGACACCTACTATGTGCAAAGTCCTCTCTGGGCCCCAGAGTAGGAGAAGGGGGACCCTGGAAGAATATGACCCCACCTCAAAGGGACACAATCTGAGAATTGAGAAGGCTGTTGCTTCCAGGGCCTGTAAACTGCAACCAGAGAAAAGAAAGAAGTTAATCCTGATGGACAGTTCTGACCCACCCACCTTCTTTTCCTACTCCCACCATCACTAGGCTAGGAATCAAACTTGCAGTTACTTTGTACAGACAGATCATGTCCTGCATGAAAAGCCACAAGTCTTACACCCAGCCTTGACTCAATTCCTGAACTACTATATATGGACATAAGTGAGTATCTTGCCTTTTCTGAACCTCATCTTTGTTCTGAAAAACAACCCCTACTCCTATCTCTACATTTCTCAGTCTCGGATGTGGATCTGACCCAGCAGAAGTAACAAAGCCTGGAGGAAGGCAAAGGTGTCAGGCCTGCCATGGTTCCCCAGGAAACCTTTGTAGGCCGAAGAGCAAACTCCCGTCTTACCTTTGCCTATTCTTCCTGGTAATGAGTCTCTCCAGATTCTTGTGTTAGAGCCAAGAAGCCAGAGCCAGTCTGTTCCAGGCCCTCTATACACTCTCAAGGTGAGGAGCCGGGGGAGTATTTGGGGGAGGAGAGAAGGCAGCTCTGAGATGGGGTAGGGGAGCAAGGTCCCTGTCCTAGGAAAGCTCGTGGGCTGAGGGCAAGCCTAGCTTTGGTGGAGGCAAGTAGTAATGGAGGGATGTAAAAGGTAAGGAATCAAAGGTCTCCCTAAATGCCCCTCACATCCCCATAGGGTCAGACCTCAACCTTCCCACACCCCTTTCCGTGCTTAGCAAACCTCTCCTGAACCCCACCTGATCTTTCCACTTGTCTTCTTCATCACTGCCTCCTCTATCAAAGCCCCTCCCCACTCCCCAATGCTCTCTGTTTGTTCATTCAGTGATGCCCACTCTGTGCCAGGCTTGGTGCTAAACCCTGAGGGTACAGGGATGAATCAGAATGGATCTCCATCTTCCAGAGGTCATGGTCTAGTGGGCAGGATGAACAAGTAAACAGAAGATGACAATCCAACGAGGTAAATACTGAGATACAGAACATGTGGCTGTTGTAAAATCTTGGTTAGGCATCTCACTCAACCTGGAGCAAGAAAGGCCTTGGTGTCTGTTTTTCCCTCTAGACAGTAGGCTTCTTGAGAGCACCACCCGAGTCTGATTCAGCTCCCTAACTCATCTTTTCCTTTCCTGGGTTTCTCCAGGATGCAGCTAGGTTATTAAGCCATCCTGAGAAGGAGATTATTTGTAAGAGCAAGATTAAGCCTGAGCAGTCCTCTCCTGGAGGTCAAGCTCATTCTCAGCATCAGTCATGGAGGAGAGAGAGTCCCCTAGACAGTGAAAGGAGAAAAGTATTTGGGAATGCCTTAGTCTCTGGCGTTTATACCTGGGTTTCCAAAACTAGATGCACAGCAAAATGCTTGAAGAGGTTTTTATTTTTTTTAAGATTTTATTTATTCATGAGATACACAGAGAGAGAGAGGCAGAGACACAAGCAGAGAGAGAAGCAGGCTCCATGCAGGGAGCCCGATGCAGGACTCAATCCCGGGACCCCAGGATCACGGTGCCCTGAGCCGAAGGCAGATGCTCAACCTCAACTGCTGAGCCACCGAAGCTTCTTTTGGAGAGGTTTTTAAATGCAGATTCCTATCCTAATTATATAAAGAACCCCTACAACTCAACAACTACAGTAACAAAAACAAAACAAACAGAAAACAATCCAATTTTCAAATGGGCAGAGGACCTGAACAGACATTTTCCCAAAGACATACAGAAAGCCAACAGGCACATAAAAATATGCTCAACATCACTCATCATCAGGGAAATACAAATCAAAATCACAATAAGAAATCATCTCACACCTGTCAGGATGGTTATTACTAAAAGAGAGGAAATAATTTGTCGTGGTGAGGATATACAGAAAAGGAAATCCTCATGCACTGTTGGTGGGAATGTATGTTAGTACAGACACTATGGAAAACAGTATAGAGTTTTCTCAAAAAATGAAAAATAGGAGTACCGTACAATTTAGTAATACCACTTCTGAATATTTATCCAGGGAAAATGAAGACACTAGTTCAAAAAGATATATGAGGGCAGCCTGGGTGGCTCAGTGGTTTAGTGCTGCCTTCAGTCCAGGGTGTGATTCTGGAGACCCGGGATCTAGTCCCACATCGGGGTCCCTGAATGGAGCCTGCTTCTCCCTCTGCCTGTGTCTCTGCCTCTCTCTGTGTGTCTCTCATGAATAAATAAATAAAATCTTTAAAAAAAAAAGATATGACCCCATTGTTTATTGCAGCATTATTTACAATAACTAAGATATAGAGGTAACCCAAGCGTCCATCAATAGATGAATGGATAAAGAAGATGTGGTATATATACAGTGGAATCTTACTGAGCCTTAAAAAAGAATGAAATACTGCCACTTGTGACAACATGGATGGACCTAGAGGATACTATACTAAATGAAATGGGAGAGAAAAATACCATGATTTCACCATGACCTCATCATATAAATCTAAAAAATAAAACAAACAACAACAACAAAAAAAGAGAAACTGACTCCTAGAGAACAAACTAATTGTTTCCAGAGGGGAAATGGAGTGGAGAGATGGGCAAAAGAGGCAAGGGGTATTAAGAGGTACAAACTTCCAGTTACAAAATAAATCCGTCATGGGGATGCAAAGTTACAGCACAGGGAATATACTCAGTAATATTGTAATAACTTTGTATGGTGACAGATGGTAGCTATGTTTAGTTTTTTTTTATTTAATAAAAGAAATTCTGCCAATGCAAATAACATGGATAAACCTGGAGGAAAAAAATGTTTCACTAAAACAAATACATTCAGATCACTAGTTCCAATATGTTAATTAGAATCTCCTGGGACTGGGGGCCAAGGAATCTGCTTCTCCCAGTTGATTCCAATGCAGATGCCCCTTGGTCTGTGTTCAGGAAACTCTTGTCTAGATCTCATAGAGGCAGGGAGCTAGAGGTGCTCCTGACAACAGGTGCTAAGGTGATCCCAGCACCCTGAGATAATGAGAGGATAAGCCAGGATCTGAATCCAGGAAGATGCCATGGTTTTGAGCCAGCCCAGAGTCATGGCAGAGAGAACCTCGCCTTTGGGGGTACCAACCACTTAGATGTTCCAGGAGGGCTCTCAGGTAACAGCACTCATCTCTGCTTTGACTTTTATTTTCTTAAAATGGAAAACTTTACACCACACAGAACGAAGAGGATGGTGCCTAAGCTCTAAACAAGATAGTCATGTTCTACTGGACTGTCTGGGGGTTTTCTCCCATACTATCACTGAAGCTTTGTATGAATTCTGAGCCCGAGAAGGATCCGGAGAAGGAGTCGAAGGAGTCTCGAGTTGGTCTACTTGGGCTCCAACTTTGATGTGCTCCCACTCTCAGGGCCAGGTCAGAAGGCAGGAGTGAAGGGGAGACCTGCTGGGAAAGCTGAATGGAAACTGGTTCTGAGGCCACCATCCCCCTACCTAAGCATAGGGACCCCCTCCACGGCCCCTGGGGAATTAGGCTAGATTCTCTGCAGGAAAGGAAGCTGTTTTCTTTCTTCAACCCCTTCTCCCCACATACCTCCTGGGCATGTCCGAAGAGCCAGTGGGTGGGGGGCCCTGGGAAACTGTCCATAGCCCTGGCCAGCATCTGTCTCCGCAACAGCAGACGGATGAGCTTGAGGAAGCCTAAGACCAAGATCAATCCAGTAGCCCACAAGACCAGATGGGAGACACTCAAGGAGAGCAAGGTAGAAACCATGGTTGGAGTTGCAGCCACCAAGGCTCTGGCCTGCTTCCTCCCATCCTGGGTTCCCTTATACTGCAGACCCTGGAACCCTGCCAGCCCCTACCTCCAGCCACACCCTGTACCCAGCAGCAACTCAGGCTGGGCTGAGCTCCAAAGTGTAGAGACAGCATCCCCAAAGTCACAAGACAACAGAGAGACAGCCTAGCTGACTCCTCCCAGAACTCGGCTGAAGAGAAACCCAATAGTGGGCTTCAAAGAAACCAGGCAATGGGTCTGCCTCCTTGGTTCTTTGATGGAGAAAACAAAAGGCAATTCTGCGTATAATCATTAGCGTAATAATATCTGCCTTTCCACACAAGCACTTGATATGTCTTAGGAATTTCCTATCCACTATCTTGTTTAACCCAAACAGGGAGGTCATAGCTACTCACTTTTTAACCCATTTTCCACATAATGAAACTGAGCCTCAGCTTGCTTATGCTTTCTTACAAGAAAGCTTCCCCTGTCCTCTTCAGTATAGACCTCTGGGAGGGCTTGCATTTGGGCCAGGCTCATAGTGCTTTAAGTCTTTATTTGGGAAGCATCTTCAGGGAGGAGGTTCTAGCCCCAGAAGAGAGATCCTAGATCAGAAAAAGGTCAACTCCATCCCCCAGATCTTAGTACAAACTTGATACTTAGGAACACAGAATGTTACTTTCAGGGCAATGAGGAGACAGCGTCAAATCTAATCACTCCTAGGTGAATGAAGCAAATCACTTGGGACCAGAGAGGGGCAGGGAATTGTCCAAGATCTCATGGTAAGGAATGGCAGCTCTCAATTCCCCAGGCCTGAGTTCTGTTGAAGAACAAGCTTGGGGATGCCTGGGTGGCTCAGCGGTTGAGCATCTGTCTTTGGCTCTGGGCATGATCCTGGGATTCCGGGATTCTGGGATCAGGTCCTGCATCGGGCTCCCTGGGAGGAGCCTGCTTCTCCCTCCGCCTATGTCTCTGCCTCTCTCTGTCTCTCACGAATGAATAAATAAAATCTTTAAGAAGAAGAAGAACAAGCTTGTCCCAGGCCCCAGACTTGCCTGGAGAGTCTGCTGTCTCTCCCCCTGTGCTAAATGTCTCAGATGAAGAGACTTGCATGCAGAGGGAAAGGCAGGGAATTAAACAAGGTATGAAGTGACAGCCAGAGACTAGCAACAGTGGCTGGAAAAAAACATTCCTGAGGCTGAACGAAGGGGAAGAAATAGCATTGCTGGAGCCTAGCGGAGATAGCTATTGAAGGAGGCTTCAGCAGGAAAAAGTATGGTCAGAGGTGTGCCCCAGGAAGATCTCCCCCTCTGTGCATGTGCGGTGGCTCCGAGCTGGCCTGGGGTAGAAGGGTCCAGAGTCTGGGTTGGCTATCAAAAACAGGAAGTCAGAGGGAAGACTAGCAGGATGGAGAGAGGTCCTACATACCTTGTCCTGCCACAAACATGGTGCAGCACTCTTGGCCTTTTTTTTTTTTTTTTAAGATTTTATTTATTTATTCATGATAGAGAGAGAGAGAGGCAGAGACACAGGCAGAGGAAGAAGCAGGCTCTGTGCTGGGAGCCTGATGCGGGACTCGATTCCGGGACTCCAGGATCAGGCCCCGGGCCAAGGGCAGGTGCTAAACCGCTGAGTCACCCAGGGATCCCCCACTCTCGGCCTTTTTATCACATACGTTGTTCTCTACTCCCTGGCTGAAATCTAGCAGGTATCCACACTTCTAGAGCCAACAGGTCACCATGTGGCCTGAATCAGAGACTGGGCAGTACCAACTCCTGGCCCTACCAGCTACAGCTATGATGGAGGCATTATGATTCCCGGAAGCCAAAACGTGCCTCCTTGGAGCTTCCACCCACTGGTCTTAGTTCTCCCCCAAGGGCCTAGAAGAAAACTCTAGCTGTAAAGAACAACTTGGTGAGAACCCCCAATCCAGGAGCATACATATTGAGGAACTGGAGACAATGAGACTCTGCCTGTATCCGCATGCTTCCCGGTAGCCCTCCCTACCCCAATACCCTCCCTCCACCTCAGAAACACCAGCTACAGCCAGTCTTCTAAAACTGCCAACCTAACCTGCAGCTCTTCTCCATTTCTTTACTTTCTCCCCAGCAGCAGCTGAGTGCTTGACTTCTAAGATCTTTCCATTCTGCTGCAAGCCTGCAGACTGAGCTGGTCTCTCCCCTCACTTTGCTTGGCTGAGCCAGAACAGACAAGACACAAAACACTCAGGTGAGCCCATGATAGGGCATGTGAATGAAAGAACAGACTACCCTGGGTTGAGAGAACATTGGCAATGTGCACGCACCTCACTGCCCTGCCCCCACCCACTTCATAAACATTCAGGGGAGACTCTGTGTCAGGCTCCTCTCTGCTTCCCCAGGACCAGCACAAAGGACATTTAATAAATACTGTCTGTATAATGGATGCTGAAGTAATTGGCTGCTATCACAGGGGATGTGGGGAGAAGGTAGAAAAGGTTGCCTGGCCAATGCAAAATATGTGGGAAATGCCCTACTGCTGCCCCTCTGGATGATGCCATTGAGACCACTTGTGGATGGATCCCAGCTGCTACTGTTTGGTAGGGAGACCAAAACTTACCACCGTCCTCAACCTGACCCCCACCTCAATTTCCCAGGGATGTCAGGCCAGTTGAGGGAGTGGTGAGTATGAAACTCTTGGTAGGGAGAGGCGAGATGAAATTACATTCGGGAAAAGAGTTGTGTCATTCTCCGTCTTGGCTGCACATTGGAATCACCTGAGGAGCTTTAGAAAAATCCAATGCTCTCGACACATTGCCATCCTCTATGCTTGTCCACATCTGTCTCTCCTGGTTACATGGCCATCTACACAGAGTTGGAGTGAGGACCCTGAGAGCATGGCAATTCTCTGTGCCCAGTGTAGGTTCAGTACACAGGTCAAGATGGTTTTCATTGCTACTGCAATGCCCAAAGCTAGTGGGGAGAAGCAAGGAAGATGGCTGTCTTCCCTGGCATCTGGGACTCCCTGACTTTTGTGATCTGCCCAGCTCCTTCCACCTAGGCTATATTTGCCCATGAGCAATCCCACTCTGCATTGGCTGAGTATTGAGCTGAGCACTGGCTGAGTTAAAAAGAAAACCACAGGACTATAATAGAGCCACTTAAGTTAGGGCCCCATGTCAGTAAACTAAGATTTAATACCTAACCTAACTGTAATTTTCAACCCCTTCAGAAATGTAACCTTCAATCAGTCAAACTGGGATTTCCTAGAGACAACCCCCTCAGAGACCGTTTCCCCCTTAGGAAGGCTACCTTGCCTAAACAATGCATTCCTTGCTCACAATTTTTTTATGCCTTCTCTCTGCCTTAGAAACCTTTCCTTTCCTGCAGCTCAGTTGAGCTCCCCTCTGCTTGCTGGATGGGACACTGACTGATTCACGAATCATTTAATAAAACAAATTAGATCTTCAAATTGGCTCAGTTGAATTTTGTTTATTAACAATACATTGTTCCTGAAAACATGGGATTTAGGGGAGGGGGGTATGGAGAGTATAAATGGGGAAGGCAGGAGGGTCAGGAAGGAATATGAAGCAGCTGGGCCAAGCAGAAGTTGGTTTCTCTGCAGCCTCTGTCCTGAGCTGAGACTCTAAAGAGGATAGGGCTCTCCTTCCAAGGTGTTCTGATTACCACAAGGGGAGTTTTGCCACAAGGATGGCTAACCAAGGACATAGCATGATGGGAGAGAATGTGTCTCAGAATCCCTGACCTTCTAGGGACACCGGATCCTAACCCTTCTACCTAGAATGGTGTGATACTTAGGTGCCAAGTAAAATGGTGAGCTGTGTAACTTCTGATGGAAGTTAGTAAGAAATGGGTCCCTGGGAAGGATGGGTACAGTCTTGGCAGATGGAAGAAGAAAGGGAGATAAGGGAACAGAGCAGACAAAACCCAGCAGACCTAAGTGATAGTAAGTGAACAAAGACACATCAGTGCTCATGAAGATACACATCAAAGTGGAGATTACCTTATTCTGCAGAAAAGGGGAGAGGAGCCAGGAGTGGCACCATGTTTCTCCCATCAGTCCTCAAATTCATTCATTCATTTATCAACACATATGTATTGAGTATCTACCATAAGCCAGTGTTGTGTTGGATACTTGAAATAAAATGGTAAACAAAACAGACAAGGAGTTCACATTCTAACATTGTTCTGCCAAAAACAGACTTCTCCCTGCATTCCCAGGAGCTTGGGTCCAGAACACCAGCATTCCCCTGCCTGCCAGGTGACCCATTCCCTGAGAAGATCACTGCTATATAAGCCCAGGAAAATTAAGACATTGGGTGAGGAGACCCAGGAAATGCAGATTTTGGTTTCTAGTCTTGTGGCCCACTAGGTGACCTCAGATGAAACCCTGCTGCTCTCAGCTCCCAGTGGCTCAGTCTGTCCCACATCAGTGGATCAGATGATGTCTAGGGGTCAACAGGGTTGTGGTGAGGATCCTGAGAACATCAAAATGCTCTATGCTCTCCAGCATACAGACTACGGTACATCTGCTCTGGCAGCATTTTTGTCCTATCTTACATCCTCTCTACCCACATTTTTATTCCAACCATTCCTGCAATAGCCAACTGCATGCAGGTGTAGCCTGTAGCACGTCACGTTACTTCACGTCTCTTGTTTTCTGCCCTTGGACTTCTCTGCTGCTACAGGTACTATACCTGGTAGGGCCTGAGAGTTGACACCCTTGAGGCAAGTTTTGACCAATGAAGAACAGGAACTAGTGGATCCTCTCCTCTCCCATGCCCTGGGCAAATGATTGTGAGGTGCATTCTACACAGTTCCCCGGAGGGTCTCCTTAGCTGGACTGAGCTGGTTGCCTCCAGTAGTAACCAGTTCAATAGCACACCTTGGAGCAGCGTTGCCTCCTCCCTTGTTCACTTGTCCCAGGCAGGCCCCTCCTATGTTCTGGGATCAACTACCTGCAAATGAGCCTTTCCCAACAAGCTCTGCACTTTGGGGAAACCCAAGCTAAGACATATGGCTATGTGACTTGTGGTGATACAACTCTGTGTGGGTGGAGGGTGCTGGAGCAACAGTGGTCAGAAGTGAGGGTGGGGTTTACATGTGGATGTTACATGTATGTGCTAATCCCATTTTATTGTACTTATTAGTACAGTAGACCCTGAGTCCAAGGACAGCTCTAACAATCTGGTCCTGAGGAATCGTAAAGCTTAGAAACCCCCTTGTAGATACACAGGGAAAAAAGGTTATATTGACTCCTACAAATATAATTGTAAAGTGAATTTTTGCTCAAGTGTCGTTGAGAGTATACCCTGAAAATAAGGGGAATCAGTGAGCAAATCCGCCTATAATAGCAAATACTGCTCCCACTGAGAGTACATAGTGGAAGTGGGCTACAACATAATATATATCATGAAGAACAATGTCTAGGGATGAGTTAGCTAAGACAATGCCTGTTAATCCACCTACTGTGAACAGGAAGATAAACCCTAGAGCCCATAGTATAGTGGGAGATCATTTGATATTTCCTCCATGAAGTGTTGCTAATCAGCTAAATACTTTAACTCCTGTTGGGATAGCA
Source organism: Canis lupus familiaris (assembly GCF_011100685.1). NCBI lineage: Eukaryota > Metazoa > Chordata > Mammalia > Carnivora > Canidae > Canis > Canis lupus. The sequence continues at coordinate 13,789,282 of NC_049236.1, forward strand.
ATAATTATAGTAGCGGATGTAAAATATGCTCTTGTGTCTACATCCATCCCTACAGTAAATATATGGTGAGCCCATACAATAAAGCCTAGGAACCCAATAGATATCATTGCTCAAACCATTCCTATGGGGATCCCTGGGTGGCGCAGTGGTTTGGCGCCTGCCTTTGGCCCAGGGTGCGATCCTGGAGACCCAGGATCGAATCCCACGTCAGGCTCCCGGTGCATGGAGCCTGCTTCTCCCTCTGCCTGTGTCTCTGCCTCTCTCTCTCTCTCACTGTGTGCCTATCATAAATTAAAAAAAAAAAAAACTCAAACCATTCCTATGTAGCCGAAGGGCTCTTTTTCCCCCAAATAATATGTAACAAAATATGAGAAATTATTCCAAACCCAGGCAAAATTAAAATATAGACTCCAGGGTGCCCAAAAAATCAAAATAAGTGCTGGTATAGAATGGGGTCTCCCCCTCCAGCAGGATCGAAAAATGTTGTATTCAGGTTTCGGTCCGTTAGAAGTATTGTAATTCCGGCAGCTAGTACAGGTAATGACAAGAGCAATAGGACTGCTGTGATTAGCACAGATCATACAAATAAAGGGGTTTGATACTGAGACATAGCTGGGGGTTTTATATTAATAAGAGTAGTAATAAAATTGATTGCCCCTAGAATAGAGGAAACTCGGCTAGATGTAACGAAGAAGATATTGTTAGATCTACTGATGCTCCTGTGTGGGCTAGGTTGCCGCCTAGTGGGGGGTATACAGTTCATCCTGTTCCTGCACCTGCTTCTACCATTGAGGATGCTAGCAATAGGAGAAAAGATGGAGGGAGCAGTCAGAAACTTATGTTATTTATTCGGGGGAATGCCATTTCTGGGGTGCCAATTATTAGTGGAACTAGTCAATTTCCGAATCCTCCAATTATAATGGGTATAACCATAAAGAAAATTATTATGAAAGCATGGGCAGTTACGATTACATTATAAATCTGGTCATCTCCTAATAGGGTACCAGGTTGACCTAGTTCGGCTCGAATTAGGAGGCTTAAGGCAGTGCCTACTATACCGGCTCATGCTCCAAACAGTAAATATAAAGTACCAATGTCTTTGTGGTTAGTGGAAAATAATCATCGGTTAATGAACATAGGTAAAATGGCTGATAAAAGCATTAGACTGTAAATCTAAAGATAGAGGTTTAAGTCCTCTTTTTGCCAAGTCCTGTGGTGAACTATTCATATTGAATTGCAAATTCAAAGAAGCAGCCTAGACGCTGCCTGCCGGGTCTTTTTTTTTTTACGCCGGGAGAAGGTAGATTGAAGCCAGTTGCTAGGGTATTTAGCTGTTAACTAAAATTTCGTGGGGTGGAAGCCCACCAATCTAGTAAGGACTTAGCTTAATTAAAGTGTTTGATTTGCATTCAATTGATGTACGATAGATTCTTGCAGTCCTTAGTGTTGTTAGTCAGGAGTTAAGTGGATAACACTTGCTTAGAGCTTTGAAGGCTCTTGGTCTGATTTAACCTAAACTCCTAGTCCAAGACAGATAGTATGGGTCTTAGTGGGAGTAATATAGTAGAGATGATAATTAGTGGTGGTAAAAGGGTTATCTTTTTTGTACGTTCAAATTGTCATTTTATTTTTATATTGTTTGTGGATGGAAACATGGTGAGTGCTGTGCTATATGTGAGTCATATGTAGAAGTATAGGTTGAGTAAGGCGGTGATGGCTATTAGTGTTGGGAGAATAATTATATTGTTTTTTGTTACTTCTTGAATAATTATTCATTTGGGAATAAAGCCAGATAGTGGAGGAAGTCCTCCTAAAGATAATATTAAAGTTAAGATTATAGAAGTGATTAGGGGGAATTTATTTCATGTACGGGAAAGGGATAGGGTTGTGGTAGATGAGTTTAGTATGAATAGTATAAACGTTGATAGGGTTATTAGGATGTATAGGGCTAAGTTTAGGATTATTATTGTAGGGTTGTAAACAATAATTGTGGTTATTCATCCTATGTGAACGATAGAGGAGTATGCTATAATTTTTCGCAGTTGAGTTTGGTTTAGTCCGCCTCAGCCTCCTACTAAGACAGATGTAAGGGCTATTAGTGTTAAGAGATTGATATTAATGGATGGTGAAATCTGATAGAGAACGGATATGGGTGCAATTTTTTGTCATGTTAATAGGATTATGCCTGATGTGAGGGAAAATCCTTGTGTTACTTCGGGGACTCAGAAGTGGAATGGGGATAGGCCTAGTTTTATTGTTAAGGCAATGGTTATTATAATAGATGCGGCACGGTTTGAGATTTTTGAGATTATTCATTGGCCAGAGTAAAGGTTGATGGTGACTCCTATTATTAATAGCATTGAGGCGGTGGCTTGTGTGAGGAAGCATTTTGTGGATGCCTCTATGGCTTGTGGGTTAAATTTTTTTATGAGAATGGGGATAACAGCTAGTATACTTATCTCAAATCCAATTCAGATTAATAATCAATGTGAGTTTAATATGACGATTATAGTCCCGGTTATAACAGTTGTTAAGATGGCAATGAGAATAGGGGGCTTTATTAGTATGGGAAGGATATAAACTAACATTTTTGGGGTGTCGGCCCAATAGCTTAATTTAGCTTACTGTAGAATATGGTGTAAGTTTGGTAGCACGAAGATCTTTGAATTCTTAGGATTAGGTTCAAAGCCTATTATTCTAGAAATAAGAGGACTTAAACCTCTATTATTTACTCTATCAAAGTAACTCTTTTGTCAGACATATTTCTTATGTTTGGGGTGGAATGCTTGCAGTGATAATGGGTAGGGCGGCATGTCATATACACAGGGCTAGGGTTAATGGTAGAAAGTTTTTTCATAGGAGGTGTATTAGTTGGTCGTAGCAGAATCGAGGGTATGATGCTCAGATTCATAGGAAAGAAATGGTTAGGAGTGTTTTAATGATGAAGTTGATAGAGTAGAGCTCTGGTATGAGTGGGTTGTGAAATGTGCTGAAAAATAAGATTGTTGTAAGAATATTTATTATAATAATGTTTGCGTACTCTGCTAGAAAAAATAGGGCAAATGGGCCTGCTGCATATTCTACATTAAACCCAGAAACTAGCTCAGATTCCCCTTCGGTTAGGTTGAAGGGGGCTCGGTTTGTTTCTGCTAAGGTAGAGATAAATCATATTATGGCCAGGGGTCAGGCAGGGAAAATTAGTCATATGTGTTCTTGAGTAATGATAAGTATGGATAGTGTGAAGGATCCATTTATTAGTAACACGGAAAGGAGGATAATTGCTAGTGTGACTTCATATGAAATTGTCTGGGCAACAGCTTGGAGGGCTCTGATTAGGGCGTATTTGGAGTTTGAAGCTCATCCTAATCAAAGAATGGAGTATACGGCGAGGCTTGACATTGCTAGCATAAATAGTACTCCTAGGTTTATATTAATAAGTGGATAAGGTATGGGAAGGGGGATTCATATGGTTAGGGCTAGTGATAGGGGAAGGATGGGTGCCAGGATAAATATAGATATAGAGGATGTGAGGGGTCATAGGGGTTCCTTTGTGAAAAGTTTTACTGCATCGGCGATGGGTTGAAGAAGACCATATGGGCCTACAATATTGGGGCCTTTTCGGAGTTGTATATAGCCTAGGACTTTTCGTTCAACAAGGGTAAGAATGGCTACGGTGAGAATTGGAACAATTAATGAGATAATATTGATAAAGAACATGATGTTAGGGAGAGGAGTTGAACCTCTGGGGATAAAGGTTTAAGTTTTACGCAATTACCGGGCTCTGCCACCCTAACAAAGCCCTCCTTTCTTGGGCTTATGGGGAGATAAACTGGTTGGATTGAGCTTAATTTCATCTATTAGTTTTAAGGCACTTTTGTAAGGTGGGCCTTATTTCTCTTGTCCTTTCATACTGGGAGAAATTGTTAAATAAATAGAAACTGACCTGGATTACTCTGGTCTGAACTCAGATCACGTAGGACTTTAATCGTTGAACAAACGAACCCTTAATAGCTACTGCACCATTAGGATGTCCTGATCCAACATCAAGGTCGTAAACCCTATTGTCGATATGGACTCTTGAATAGGATTGTGCTGTTATCCCTAGGGTAACTTGTTCCATTGATCAAAAACTATTGGATCAATAAATGATATTATATTTTGACTGGTAAGTCTAAATTTTAATCACTCGGAAGTTTTTTTATATTCCGAGGTCACCCCAACCTAAATTGTTAACCCATAATAATGGTGAAATGTTTGTCTAGTAGGTAAATATTACCCATGAATTTGGGTTAATTAATTAAAGTTCCATAGGGTCTTCTCGTCTTATTATGTTATTCCCGCCTCTTCGCGGGAAGGTCAATTTCACTGATTGGAAGTAAGAGACAAAAATAATAATAATAATAATAATAATAATAATAATGAAGTAAGAGACAGTCAACCCCTCGTGTAGCCATTCATACAAGTCCTTATTTAGAGAACAAATGATTATGCTACCTTTGCACGGTCAGGATACCACGGCCGTTGAACAAATGTCACTGGGCAGGCAGTGCCTCCAATACTGGGGATGCTGGAGGTGATGTTTTTGGTAAACAGGCGGGGTTTATGTTTGCCGAGTTCCTTTTACTTCTTTAATCTTTTCTTGGGTGCATACCTGTGTTGGGTTAGCAATAGAATTGATAAGTATTTTATTTTTGGGTTAATTTTATCAGGTTGTTAACTATCAGTGGTTTATCCGTTTCTGATATAAGCTTATGCAGGGAGAAATAATTCTTGTTACTCATACTAGCATTATTGCTTCTATATTTAAATAGAATAACCCAGTGGCATATTAGGAGTTGATTAAATACGGTTGGAATTAAGTCATGTTGTTTGTTGAGCTTGAACGCTTTCTCAATTGATGGCTGCTTTTAGGCCAACTATGGTGATATTAACATGTACTCTCTAATGAAGGTTGTATCCTTATTCTAAAAAGCTGTACCTTTTTAGATTATATTTTAAATTTACATTAGAATTTTAATTTTTTTAGGTAAATTTAAAGTTGAACTAAAATTCTGTTTATGGGTAACCAGCTATCACCAGGCTCGTTAGGCTTTTTACCGCTACCTATAAATCTTCTCACTATTTTGCTACATAGATGAGTTGATCCTTCTAGATTGTTCATAGGTAGCTCGTCTGGTTTCAGGGGACTTAGCTTAAGTTCTCTTTGTTAAGTTATTTCTGGCTAATTCATTATGCAAAAGGTAAAAGGGGTAATCTTTGCTGTTTTGTACTTTTAAAATGTCTTTCATCATTCCCTTACGGTACTATCTCTATAGCTCCAATTATAATTTCTATCTCCTATACTTTTATGGTTTAACTGAATGTTTTATTTTGTAAAGTTATGGTACTTTGGTTTAGGGTTAGTTGGGCTAGCTTTTGTTCAAAGTGGTCATGGAGTATGAAATCTTCTGGGTGTAAGCCAGATGCTTTAATTAAGCTACACTTTGGTTAATCCAAGCACACCTTCCATTATGCTTACCTTGTTACAACTTGTCTCCTCTTGTGTTTTAGTATGGCTAATATGATTATGGGTTTAGTTTTTACTTGAGGAGGGGGATGGGCGGTGTGTGCGTGCTTCATGGCCCTATTCAATTAAGCTCTCTATTCTTAATTAACTACTAAATCCTCATTCTGTTTTTAGTTTCATAAAAACTTTCGTGAGATATCCTTGGAATAGAAAATGTAGCCCATTTCTTTCAATCTCATAAGTTACACCTTGACCTAACTTTTTTATGCGAAATGATTGTGCTTACTATTCTTCCTTTTAAGGGTTTGCTGAAGATGGCGGTATATACACTGTATTAGCAAGAGATGGTGAGGTTTACCGGGGTTTATCGATTATAGAACAGGCTCCTCTAGAGGGATATAAAGCACCACCAAGTCCTTTGAGTTTTAAGCTGTTGCTAATAGTTCTCTGGCGAATTATTTTGTTGTAGAATGATTTATGTTTACGGCTAAGCATAGTGGGGTATTTAATCCCAGTTTGGATCTTAGCTATTGTGTAAACAGAAAATTTTAAAGTCACTTTCGTAGCATATTTTATGGTAACTGTAGCTTTTTACGGCTTAGTTAAGTTTTAACTTTAGTATTGTATTATCTTAAACACACTTTACGCCGTGGGCTTATTAGTTTGGGTCAATCGTATGACTGCGGTGGCTGGCACGAAATTTACCAGCCCTTTTTAGGATACCTTAGTCGAACTTTCGTCCATGGCTTAATTTTTATCACTGCTGTATCCCGTGAGGCTGTGGCTTAGCAAGGTGTTATGAGCTACCTAAGAGTGTGCTTGATACCAGCTCCTTTAGATCGTTAGTGATTTTAAGGGCATTCTCACTGGGGCGCGGAGGCTTGCATGTGTAAGCTTACTAAGGACTAATAGGAAGGCTAGGACCAAACCTTTGTGTTTATGGAGTCTTATGACTCATCTTGGCATTTTCAGTGCCTTGCTTTACTAATTAAGCTACATTAACAAATGTTTATGGCATTGTATGCTATATTAGTGAGTGTGTGGGTATGGGTTGTGTAATAAACAGAAGGGGTAAAGTTAAGGAAAACCTATCTATAGATAGACTGTGAGATAGGCATATAAAGTCGTTTTGTTGAATTAACTGGGGTTGTGATGTATAAAATTTAGATGAGGCTTATGGATGTTGAGTAGACTTAGTCCTGTTTTTGGGGTTTGGTGGGACATAGATAAGTATATAGTAAATGACATGAGTTTATGGGGAGTAAGGGGGTTTGGATTAATTTAATGTCTCGGGTGTGTGTGCGTACATGTGTACGTGTACGTGTGTACGTGTATACGCGTATAAAATATGTATTTCCTGAAACCATTGACTGAATAGCACCTTGAATTGTGCACAGAGTTGATAAATGATAATGAATAAGTTCAGCTACAAGTTATCTGACTGCGTCAGGGCCGCGACGGGCATATTCCCTGAGTGCAGATATATATTAGAGTTAGTGCCGTTGCGGTCATAGTTGAGTGATAGCAAGCTCCCCCCCCCCCCCGAAAAATAAAAGATACCAAATGCATAACACCACAGTTACGTGTGATCATGGGCTGATTAGTCATTAGTCCATCGAGATGTCCCATTTGAGAGAATTAGTAAGATTGGAGTGAATGAAAGTATGGCCCTGAAGTAAGAACCAGATGCCAGATATAGTTTCAGTATAGAAACCCCCACATGAATATGGGCCCGAGCAAGAAGAGGGATATTTCATGCAAGGATTGATGGTTTCTCAAGGCATGGTGATTAAGCCCTTACTGGACTAAGTGACGTGTAGTCGAACATATCCTGATAGGAAATATGTGCTAGGTGTGGTAGACAATACATGTCTTTATGTAAAGGTATAATAATATGTACATGCTTATATGCATGGGGCAAAACAGTAATGTATGATGTACATAGGGGAGGGGTATAAAGGAAATTTTGGACATACTGACATAGCACAGTAGAGTTGTTGCAATATATGAATAGAGGAGGGTTTGTTATCAGGGAATAGTTTAAGAAGAATTTCAGCTTTGGGTGCTGATGGTGGAGCTGGTGCTTCTTCCTTGAGTCTTAGGGAGGGTAATTAGTCTCCATTTTTGGCTTACAAGACCAAGGTAATAAATATACTACAAAGACTCTTCATTTTAGGAGATTGTTTTCGATGATACTGATAGTTGGTAGTAGGACTAAGAGGATAGTAAAGTATAGAATGGAGGTGATTTGGCCAATAATGATGAAGGGGTGCTCTACTGGTTGCCCTCCGATTCATGTTAATGTGAGTAGATCGGCTGTTAGCAATCAGAATAAACATTGACTGAGGGGTCGGAATATTATTCCACGTTGTTTGGATGTGTGAAGTAAGGGGATAATTGCTAGAATTAGGATGGAGAATACTAGGGCGAGAACTCCTCCTAGTTTATTGGGGATGGATCGTAGGATGGCATAGGCGAATAGGAAGTATCACTCAGGCTTAATGTGTGGGGGAGTGTTGAGGGGATTTGCAGGAGTATAATTATCTGGGTCTCCTAGTAGGTCTGGTGAAAATAAAACTAGTGACATCAGTACTAGAAATAGAAGTAGAACTCCTAAGATGTCTTTGATTGTGTAATAGGGATGGAATAGAAAAAAGGTTGGGGGGAAAAAGGGGAAAAAATACCCCATTTCCTAAGTTCCAAGAGAAAAAGGTATGGGTATTTCTCAATTGCTTTAGAACCCACAGGGGAAAGGTGTGTGTTTGGCATAGCAGAGGAAACTCTGACATTCTAAAAGGACCTATTTGCTTGTCTCTCCCCCTCCCCTTCACTTCTTCCCTCTTTTTCTCTTCCCTCTTGCTAAAAGATAAACTTTGAGACATATGAAAAATTCTAAGAGTTTATTTGAGCAAAAACTGATTCAAATGGGGCTGCTAACCATCTAGCAGATGGCAAGAATCCCCAAGTATCTATACAAAATGGAAGACTTGTATAAGTAGGAGGGGACAGGACAAGGAAGATAGGGACAAAGAGTGGGTTGTTTATGGCAAGGTCACTTTCCTTAGGGGACAGTAGGGATATCTCAGGCAGATTACCTCATCAGTGCTGGCCAGTTGATTCCAAATTGACTTGTCTAAGATTCCATTCCTGGGAGAGATTGAAACTGATTTAAGTTAGGCATTAAATCTCAGTTTGGTGATGTTGGCTCAGCACAAATGACTCCATTTTGAGCCTGTTGCCCCTTTTTTTAACACTCTCCCGCTAGGGATGATGACTCAGCACTTTCTCTGATTGGCTCCCCCTGGGGGATGGCTAGGCCAGTTGGCAGTGTAAGCTCAGGCAAACAGGGTTTCTGTTCACCTCTGGAGGAACCCAGGTGGAAGGGTGTGTTTCCCCATAGGCAATGGTCTCCAGTATGTGGATTCTTACATCCCTCCCTTCGTGCCCTGTTCAACTCTGCCCCACTTGGTATTTCCCAAACATAAACTTCCAATAGTTTCTGCCCTCAAGGGCCTGGCTAGGGCAGCCAGGGAAAGGCCAAACCCTTACCCTGGCATTCAGGCCACTCACCATCTAAGCCATGCCTGGCCCCTCTACCTCCTCATCAGACACACAAGCTGGCCAGGAGTTCTGTCATCTAGGGTTTCTGAGTGGCCTGAGGCACATATCCAGCCCTAAGAGAGTTCCTTAGCCTCTCTAGCTCTCTGGTTGCTAATCTGTAGAACAGAGGTTACAATAGTATCTATCTCATTAGATTATTTCTAAATGAGATAAAGTGTATAATACACCCAGCTCCCACACTGAGTGCTCAGTAAATCCAAGCTTTATGTTCTTACAGTTTTTGGATGGATATAACCAATGAAAGGAGAATGGGTGGGACAACCTCTAGGCTTTGTCTTCAGAATGGCTTGTCCCACTGAGATAGATGTGCTTCCAAGTAATCCCAGCTGCCTTGGCTGGTGTTTAGGCCCAGGTAGGTACAAGCCCAGGGAGGCAGTTCAAAAGCTATGGAATGTGGGCAGGGCAGGATCAGGAGGCCTGGCAGCCTGCCATGTTCCATTGGGGCACTACCCATAAGAGAAGCCAGGATTCTGCCTCTGGAGTGGCCTGAAGGCCTTTGGTTGAGAATATAGGATCAGGTGCCTAGAATCATTGATTTGGAGTGCACTGGGCACCCTTTTGGGCTAGGAAGCTGAATTCCAGGTCAATCTCTGCCATGGAATTATTGTGTAATCCTGAGCAAGTAAGTTTCCTCTTAGGTACTCAATCGGTCCATGTGTTCAATGAGAGGGTTGGACAAAGTCCCACCTTCCTCTACAACATCACAACTGAAAGACCCTGACACCTGAAAAAGAAAAGAGAGTTAGCCCCCAAGTCATGGGTGAGTCTGGAGGCAGCTGGGAGAATTCTAGAATTAGAAGAAAGAGCACGGAGGAAAAACCACTTGAGTAAGTAATAAGTGGGAATTTTCAGAACTAATGAAAGACAATCCTTAGGAACAAGAATTTTAATAAATTCTAAGTGGGATAAATGAAGAGGAAATCCACATCTCAACACATCACAGTGAGTCTGAAAATAGTATTCTCCATCTTCTGTGCTTTATTGTTGCTGTTGAAAAGAAAGTCTTGGGACGCCTGGGTGGCTCAGTGGTTGAGTACCTGCCTTCCACCCACAGTGTGATCCCGGGGGTCCTGGGATCGAGTCCCACACTGGGCTCCCTGCAAGGAACCTGCTTCTCTCTCTGCCTGTCTCTGCCTCTGTGTGTGTGTGTGTGTGTGTGTGTGTGTGTGTGTGTGTGATGAATAAATAAATAAAATATATTTTTTAAGAAAAGAAAGTCTTTAGGGGCGCCAGGTGGCTCAGTGGTTAAGCATCTGCCTTCGACTCAGAGCCTGATCCCAGGGTCCTGGGATTGAGTTCCACATGGGGCTATCTGAGGGGATCCTGTATCTCCCTCTGCCTGTGTCTCTGCCTCTCTCTCTCTCATGAATAAATAAAATCTTTTAAAATTAAAAAAAAAGAAAGTCTTTAGTCTAATTTCCTTCCTTCATTGGTAACCACCTTCTATCTCTGCTGTTCCACAAAGTATAGGAGAAAATAACCATCAACCTAGATTTGAATACCTAGAGAAATTATCTTTCAAGAATGAAGAGGAAATAAAGATATTTTCAGATAAACAAGAAAATATACTTCAAAACTAAGGAAAGTTGATCCCAGACAAAAAGTCTGAGTTGCAGTAGTGAGTAGAGGAAGTTTACACTTACATGGGTAAAAGTAGATAAATATGGACTGTATAAAACAACAATAGTGTCTCACAGAATGTTTTAAAAAAAAGATATTGCCAAATAAACTGATAGTAATAACATTAGTGGAGGGGAGGGTAAGAGTAAAGTGTTAAAAGGTCCTTTGATTATTCAGGAGGAGATAAAGTATTAATTTTACTTTAACTTTAAACTGATGTGTAAAGGGTATATGTTAAAATTTCTAGATTACCACTTAGGAATATATTTTGACAAATTCTAAGCATGGTAGAAAATGAAAGGAAAGAAAATGTTCAATCAGTCCAAAAGAAAGCAGAGATAAAGAAATACTAAAAAGGCAGGGAAGGCCATTTTTTATAGAAATAGAAAATAGCACAAAATAAAATGGAAATAAGATGCTAGAACCCCCATGGGGGAGGGCTGAGGATGGGGCAGTGTTGCACCTGGCTTAGAGAGGGAGCCTAGGGAAGTCTGCAGATGCTTACTGAGAGCACTTTCCTGCCTTTGGCCCCCTGACCCCCAGGAATCCAGGTGTCCTTCAGAAATACAATGGAAGTAAAAGCAAAGCACTTGTTATGTAAATGCAGAAAACTGGTGCTCTAAGTATTCTCTACTCCTCCCCCAGACACTTAACACCTATTCCAACTGAGTGTTCTGTGCACATTGAGGCTAAGGTTTAATTTGCAAGTGCAAAGAAGATGCTCCAGTCAATTTAGTGGACCTTTCCTTGGGTTTCTCCTGAGCTACAGGACAGTGCTGAGCCAAACATAGGAGCTCATCAAAAATATAAGAGGCTTGGAGGCACCTGGCTGGCTCAGTCATTGGAGCATGCGACTCTTGATCTCAGGGTTGTGAGTTCGAACCCCACACTGAGTAGAGATTGCTTAAAAATAAAATCTTAAAAAATATATATGAGGCTTGGTATCAGATCCAATAGGGAAAAACTCTTGGACATGCAATGCAGCCTAGAGATAGGAAAAGAGAACAGGAGCTCACTGTTACTGAACTCTTACCTTTCTAGGCCCATTATACAACCAGGCACCTTTGAGCTTTGAGATGGTAAGCATCCCAAAGCTGGAAGTGAGCCAACAGAGTTGGGATCACAGTTGGTGAGGGAGAGGAAGAAGGGCCGAGTCAGTGCCCTCAGAAGCTCCTTCCTCTCCAGCCGGGAGAACAGGACTCCACTTTAGCGAAGCAGTCCTGTTAGTGGCCCATTCTCTGGCAGGGACAACACACAGGCTGTGGCAGGTGCAGGTCAGGGCAAGTGATCAAGTTATCAGGTTCAGGTTGCATGCAGCCCCACCCTCCTGTGGGGCCTGCCCTGTGGCAGCTCAGGTAGTTAGGCAGTGCTTAGGGCTAAGACAGCTTCCAAAAACTCTGCAAGCTTGCTGAGTACCTTTGTCTCCTTGTGTGGTCTCCAGCCCTGCCCTGGGAATGGCTGGCTCCCTTGTCTGTGGTCAACAAACATTGCCTGACCCTCAGGCCTGCTGAGGAGAAACCCAACAGGTTTAGAAAAAGGGCTGGGCTCAGAGAAAGATCCTGTGGTCAAGTGGGAACAAGGTAGGGTTGTGCCCTGGTGACCTGGGCCAGAGCCATGTCAGGGGAAAAACACTAGGGCCAGAGTCAGAACACTGCAGATGGAGGAGTGAGTGGGGAGGGAAGAATGTGGACAGTGAGGGGCAAGGCTCAACTGAGCATGGCTGGGAAGAGGCAAGGAGAACCGAAGGGTGTTTTTCTTTTAAGGTGGAGACACTAGAGCATTTTTTTTAATGGGGGAGGGAGGATGCTGGAAGAGAAGAAGCTTGAGAATGCAGGGCAGGGGCTAAGAGATGGACCCACGGGCCGAGAAGGCAGGAGGACACGGGTCCTACAGTACAGAATTGGCCACGCCAGGTGGAGAAGGTGCAAAAGAGTGGGTGGGGTGAAGGGGGGACCAAATGGATGCTAGGTCCTTCTCAAGGCAGCAGCCATGTTTCAGGCAGAGGGGAGGCTAGCCTGAGTAGAAGAAATGAAAAGGAAATAGTGGCCACCCAGAGAAGCTCGGGAACAGTCACAAAGGAAGGACACAGAGCAGAGCATGAGCTGGGGTCCAGCATACTGAGGGCAGCTGAAGGAGAAAGGAATCTGCCTAGAGTAGGGGTGCAGAGTCTGTGGAGGCTACAGCCCCCACCCCACCACCCAGATAGAAAGCTCAGTCCTGTGGTTAGAACTGATGGACTATGAGGACCGACCCACACTACCCTGACTGGCTCCTCTTCAGGAGCCATCCTTCAAGCCTCAGCCTGGGAAGCCTTCCCCAGTCCACGGGCACCCAGGCAGAGTGAACCCCTCCCTCCTGAGAGTCCCTGCAAGCCTCTCCCAAGGATTGCAACTTCTGCGGTAATGCCTGGAGTGCTCAGTTCTTTAGATGTGTTGATTTTCTTTTTCTTTTTTTAAGATTTTATTTATTCATGAGAGACACAGAGAGAGAGAGGCAGAGACACAGGCAGAGGGAGAAGCAGGCTCCCTGCGGGAAGCCGGATGCAGGACTCAATCCCAAGACCCCACGATCACGACCTGAGCCAAAGGCAGACGCTCAACCACTGAGCCACCCAGGTGTCCCCTGCTTTTATTTTCATTTAACCTCATAACACACCGCCTATCCGCAGGAATTACTGTCCTCATTTCACCTAAGGGAGAACAGAGGCTAAGAGAGATCAGGACAGTTGCCAGAGGTAACTCAGCCAGGACTCTGACTTGTTCATTCTGGCCACAAAGCCTATCCTTTCCACTTAGCCAGAACTCTGCCATGACTCTGCCCTGCTCTGACTTGTGGGCTCTATGAGGAAAAGAATAGGGGCAGCAGAGCCAGCATGGTGCTCAGTAATATTTGTTGAGAAGACCCCAGAAACAGATGGTCTAGCATGATCCTTTCAGACTGATAAGGAAACTGAGGTCAGGAGAGGGAGAGGGACTCACCAGGCTCGCCCAGCAAATCGTTACTCGTGCTAAGTTAGGACACAGAAAATAAAAATAAAAATAATAAAAATAAAAAAGTTAGGACTCAGATATGCTGACTCTGAGGCCAGAGCTAGGCCCACAGAACCCAGAATTAGATTTGGTTCCTTTTCCTGGGGCCACAATCTCACTTGTAACTAATTATTTGCCCACTAATCCTATTATATACTAGGTCAGAAACAGACTCCAGAACCTGGGAAGGCTGCCTACCATACCTCCCTTCTCCTTCTACCCAAGGAAGCCATGCCAGGAAGCAAAGCAGCCACCCTGCCCAGGAAATCTGGGCTGGGAGCTGAGCCCACAGGCCAAAGTTTAGGCTGGGGCTCCCTTGGGGACACTAGAGAAGTCACAGTTCAGAAACATTTAAGTAAAGGGGCCCAGACATGATTTAGAGAAGTAGCAACATTGTCAAGACCTTAAGGATATGGAAGAGATAGCCAAACACAGAGGGGTGAAAAGTGGAAAGAATATCACAGGTTCAGGGCGGCTGCAACGAAGTTGCCTCCAAGGACATAGTGTTCCCGAGTAAGTGGAGAGGATAGAGTGTACAAGGCTGAGGGAGGCCAGAAATGCTTCTTGAGCAAAGAAAAGAATGGCACTGGGGCCCCCAGGTAGGGAGAACGGAATGAGCAAATGCCACAAGAGGGAACAGAGAAGCTGTTTCAATTACAGCACTGCTCAGTCTAGAAGCTACCAATGGGATCATACCACTCGCCCTCAGGATGGAAACCAAATTCTTTCCCACTCAGGCCTGGCACAAGTGGATTCCTGCAGGTCACCTGGCGTCCCCCCCTCTCCTCCTGCTCCTCACAACTAGGACAAACTCCGCAGCTCTGCTCATGTGGTTGCCTCTGCCTGGAATGCTCTCCTAGTTCAAATGTCACTTCCTCCAGGAAGTGACAACTGCAACCTGATTTTCCCCGATCTCTGCCACAAGGTCCCTAGTGCTGAGTCTACCACAGCTCTGTTTACATAGTTTTGTAATTATATAACAGGAGAGGAGACTTAAAAGTCATCTGCAATCTGGGCCAATTGGGCTTAAGAAGAAGGTAGAGCTGTTCTTAGGGGAAAAATGTTCTGGTTGGAGAAGGGCCCTAAGGAGGGCACTTTTGATGAGATGTCCCAGCCAGGCATTAGATGTGAGCTGAGTGGACAAGTTTAAGTGACTTCGTGAGAAGTTTCCTTCCCGGAGCTCTGCTGTCTCCCCTCTCCTTGCAGTTAGGAAAGGGCTAGGCCTGGGCTTTTGCGATCAGAGTTAAATCCTCGATTTGGGAATTCAAACGCTGAAAACGTTAATTGAAAAAAAAAAAAAAAACCCAGGTTTTGAACTTCAAAAGCCTAAGCCCTGTAGGATTGGAGCATCAGCTCTAGAACATAAAAACAGTAGATCTGGAGAAACACATGATCGGAGCCACTTTTCAGCAGGGGAGACTAGAACTGAGCTGAAGGAGGGCAGCAGGGAGAGAAAAGGCTGGGTGAGGAAGAGACTAGACTCTGGTGAGTGCCTGGGAAACACAAAGGTCCTTGTGTTGTCAATGTGGGAACTCAGGAGAGAAAGAAGGAAAGCGGCAAAGCCAAGCGTTGCTTTGGAAAGGTGGCAAAGAGGGGGGTAGCATGGTTCTTCTGGGCTCCTGGCTCTTAGCCCCACGGCATGGGAGCAAATGAGTGTATTCTGTGCACCCCAGGGTGGGGGGCGGCACAGGGGCGACCGGGAGGGAGATGGAGCTGGAGAGGCTTGCGGTTGGGAATAAGGGAAGACCTGGCCACCCTCTCAAGCACATACAGCTCAGGACATGCCCCCAAGATCAAGCACCCCAAGCCCTAGACTCCCCACCACTGCCATGACTCCTAGACCTCGACACGCACCTGGCAGAAAGAAGGAGGAAACCCCGAAGTCACTGGAACATGGTTCTGCTGCCTGGAGGGCGGGCATCGGAAGACAAGCAAGAGTTTAAAAGTAGAGAAGTAAAATTTCATTTCTGGCAGCCCTCCCATTTATGGACTAAGAATCTAGCTGCTGGGTGGCTCTGGCTAGGAAAACAGGACTCACTGGGGCTAAGGAGAGATAGGAGGACTGAGGGTGGAGGGAGAGAGGCCCAGATGACAGCACAGGGCCAGCAGAAATCCCCTGCGACACCAAGTGCCTGCGAACCTCCACTGGAGTGAGTCTAACTCTCAAATTTGGGTTCCCACTTGTCTAGTCTTTCCTGCAGCTCCCCTCCCGGCCCCAAATCATCCATCTTACCCGCTGCAGACACTAGCCTTACATTGGTGTTGCTTTGTGAGGATGAAGGAGGAGGGGCAAAGGCATGTGTGGAACCCGAGCAGAAAGAGGACCCCCCCACCCCCCGCCAGGACATAGAGTGGGTGCAGCCAGCCAGTGGCTGGGGCGGGGGTCTTCTCAAAGGCTCCCTCACTCGCATGCACTCACATGCCACTCCTATGTCACCTGGGATGTCAGCGGAGGCTTTTGACTAGAACACACACACACACACACACACACACACGGCCTCACACATGTGGCCTGGGCTCCCTCCCAGCAATGGCAGCTGAGTTCCACAAGCAGAGAGAGAGCTTGACAGAAGCTCTATCATCATGTACGGTCTACACTCAGGAATCCAGCTGCATCACTTCCGCCTCATTCTGTTTTTTAAAAACACATCACTGAGGTCATCCCATACTCCAGGAGAGGAGATTAGATGCAACTTTTTGATGGGAAGAATATCACAGAATTGCAGACATGCTTAAAACCACCAGAAAAACCAAAAGGTCACCAGGAGAAACACAAGTCCCTGGGAATCTCTGAAAATATTGGTTGTGAGGGGTCAGCTAGTTTCTCCACCGTGGTAGAAATGGGTCTTAGATTATTCTATTTGATAGCAAAGGGCAGAATGACCTAAGAGGCTAGAGGACTTTAAGGAACCAAGGGCAGGGACACCAGTTTGCCTGATTGACACCCTCAGCAGCAGACAGTACATTCATTCCCTGCCCTCTGCCCTGGGCATTGGACTGTGTGGGTGAATGAGCATCCCAGGGCAACTGGAACGGCTCAGGGTTTCAGCTTCCATGGGGCTTATGTTTGCTTCAAATCTGATAAACATGCAAAATGCATGATGTTCAAAGGATCATTGCTACAAGAGAGGGTACAACACTTTCAGACAAGAGAATGAGCATCTGGAATTGACTCTGGGACTAACCACAGTCTCACATCTTCTGGACACACCCAGGGGTGGGCGATGGTTCCTCCAGTGATCAAAACTCCCAAACTGAACCAGGCAGTTAAAATCAGCAGAGCTGGATTGCAAAATTAATCCCTCCACAACATGGTTAGAATCTAATAATAAAACAATCAGACCATATGTAGCGCAAACATGTCTGTGAGTAGGAGAGGACAAGACAAGGGCAGACAATGTGAATCAGGTTCTGCCAAAAGAAAACAAAAAAATAAAAAAAAGAAGAAAAAGCCTGGGGCTTGCCAGCCCCCCCCCCTTGCCTCTGAGGACCCTCCCCAGGGGAGATGCAAAGGATCTTGACAGTGAATCGTTCACCTCCTTCCCTGCCGCAAGTGCCGAGTGCCGAAGAGGAGAAATTATTTCTGCTTACTCAGTGCTTGCCACTTCACCCAGAAGAGGAAGCCCTAGAACACAACATGTACATGCTACTCCACCTCTCCACTTTGCCCTCTCCACTTTGCCCTCTCCCATCTTTAGGCTCACCTCCCTCGTCCTCTCTCCTGATAAGCGACAACAGGCGATGAGTAATGTGGAGGCCAGGAGCTGCACAGAGATTTCATAAAGACTGTGGGCAGGGTCACCTGGGTGGCTCAGCTGTTGAGAGCCTGCCTTCCTGCCCAGGACATGATCCTGGAGTCCTGGGATCGAGTCTAACATTGGGCTCCTTGCATGGAGCCTGCTTCTCTCTCTGCCTGTGTCTCTGCCTCTCTCTCTGTGTGTGTCTCTCATGAATAAATAAATAAAACCTGAAAGAAAGAAAGAAGAAAGAAAGAAAGAAAGAAAGAAAGAAAGAAAGAAAGAAGAAAGAAAGAAAGAAAGAAGAAAGAAAAGAAAGAAAGAAAGAAAGAAAGAAAGAAAGAAAGAAAGAAAGAAAGAAAGAAAGAAAGAAAGAAAGAAAGAAAAAAGAAAAAGAAAGACAGACTGTGGGTGGAATTTCGGGGCGGGGGAGTGGTTGGGGAGAAGGAAGAAGGAAATGTGCCTCCAAGTTTATACCAAGGTAGAACTCAAAGATAGGATCTGCCTGTCACCATGGTGGGTGTGGGGGGTGTGGGGAGGAGTTGGGGGGTGGGGGATGTGCCCTAATTGTGCCCGAGGAAGGGGGAGCCTGCCCAGAAGGGACACTGAAGCCAGCTCTTTCTTCATACCACATGGCACATTTTTCCCAAAACCTCAGAAGAGATTGGAGCAGAGAAACCTAAAGCTACAGACCTGAGCAGTGATGCCATCTGAGGTCAAGTTCATACATTCAACAGACACCCTCTAAGGTACTACTGTGTGCTGGACACAGCTATCTCAGACATTGCCACTGGGGTGAGTGGAAGAGAAAGACACAGAACAAATTAAGCAGTCAGGAATTTTCAGGGTGGAACCCTGGGAGGGGAGGAATTTGTTCTAGCTGCGGGGCAGAGAGAGGTCACAGGAGCTTTCCCAGGCAGAGGTCACTAGAACTGAGTCTGGAAAGAAAAACAAGCATTCCCTAGCAGAGGAAGTAACAGGGATGACCAAAGCCACAGAGGTGGAGGACGGCTGACCAGCTGTCGGATTGAGATTGAGATTGCACTAGTTAGAGGATGAGGCACTGATGGAAGAGCCTGGAGAGGCAGGCCAGGCCCAAATCATGCCCAGCTTTGCAGAAGTCGGAGAAATTGGAACTTTACCCTGGAGGCCATGGGGAGCTCTGGAAGACTTGAAGGGAAATGAGGCATTGCCAGCAGGGTGCACTCTGGCTATGATGTGAGGATCTGTGCAAGGAGGTGGAAAGGCCTGGAGAGTGGGGGATCAGTGGGGGAGCCTGACAAGAGATGGTGGAGGCTAATACCAGGGCAGGAGCTATTGAGCCCGAATGCAGGATGAGCAGCAACAAGACCAGGACAATTGATGAGGCCAGTGGGCAGGATCCAGCCTTGTTCAGTGCCCCAGATTCTAGCCCCAAGCACCTTTTTCCAAGCCCATCTTCAGATGGAAAGATGATGTGATACTGTGATTTATGATAAAAAATATATGTATGACTATGTCCTTTGGTTTCTGGCACAGAGCTCCTTAACACTTCTAGTAAAATCTAAGTCATAGGAGCAATGGGAGCCTCTTTTGTTCTCATCTGTTGTTTGACCCTGGTTTCTGACACAGGGCTCCTGAAACCCTTGTAATTCACTGGATGATAGGAGTGTCTTTTGTTCTAACCAGGCAACTCTGGGCAGATCCTGGATGGCACCTGGATGAGGGCTAATCACCAGAAAAACAAAACCATAATTGGGAACTTAGAATTTTCAGCCTTGCCTCCTATTCTCTTGAGAAGGGTGGAGGGCTGTAAGTGGAGTTAATTATCCATCACGTCTACAAGATAAAGCCTCCATAAAATTCCAATAGTACAGGGCTCAGAGAGCTTCCAGGTAGGTGAACATATCCATACCAGGAAGACAAAAACTCTTAAGCTCAGAACCCTTTCAGACCTTGCTCTATGTTCCTCTTCACCTGGATGTCATCATATGCTTTTATAATAAATTAATAAACATAATTCAACTGTTTTTCTGAGCTTGTGAGCCAAGTTAGCAAACCAATTGAACCCACGAAGGGGGTCATTGGAACTTTCGATCTATATATAGCCAATTGGTCAGAAGCCAAACTGGACTTGTGACTGGGGTCTGGGGGCAGGGAGACTTACACAACTGAGCCCTTAACCTGTGGGCTATTTCCAGGCAGATAGTGTTAGAATTGGCTAAAATTGTAGGACACCCCACTTGGTGGGAGCTTGATGTGGAGAGAAACCTCCACACATTTGGTGACCAGAAGTGAGGTGCTCTGTGTGAACAGTGAAGGAGGCTCACTGGAAGGAAATGCACAGAAGGGAAGAACCCAGCTTTTCCTGCACAGATAAAAAGCTGACAGTTTGTCCATTTTAGAAGGATTAGGGCCAGCTTCAGAAAGAAAAGAAAGAGAGAGGAAAGCACCATGGAAGACGCGGAGCAGTAACAGAATCTGGCAGGGGAGGCAGGGATCTGGGGATATGCGCTCAGCCCTGTGTGATGTTGACTTGGAACAGCAGGATGGCTGGGAAGGAGGAGGATCCTTCCTTGACTTCATTTAACAATTCTTTTTTTTTAATAATAAATTTATTTTTTACTGGTGTTCAATTTGCCAACATACAGAATAACACCCAGTGCTCATCCCGTCAAGTGCCCCCCTCAGTGCCCGTCACCCATTCACCCCACTCCCCGCCCTTCTCCCCTTTCACCACCCCTAGTTCATTTCCCAGAGTTAGGAGTCTTTATGTTCTGTCATTCAACAGGCTTTTGTCCTGGGCCTGCTAAGAGAGACGCACTAATCCTCTGGAGACAGCAGACCTGCTTCACAACCCACTTACCAACTTCGTAGCCTCAGGCAAAGGACTTATTTTCTGAGCCAGTTTCCCTCTGGAAAATGGAAATGGTCATCCCTTCTATGCATAATTGATTTAAGGATTAGAAATAATAAGAATAATATTTTTGTATATTTTTTATTGGATTTCGATTTGCCAAAACATAGTAATAATACCCACTGCTCATCCCGTAATAATTTTATGGCACATCGCAAGTATTCAGTAAGTAGCAGTCATTACTATTTGCCTAGAACTCAGGCAGAGGTTCTGATCATGTAAAGTGAGGCCGAACCCAAACCGGTCCGGGCTTTAGAAAATCCAGTATTTCTGTGCTTCCCTCTGCCGGCCAAAAGGGGCAGACTCCACTGAGAGAATAGTAGGATGCTAATACAGAGCTTTCGGTCTCCCATCCAAAGTAGGAATCCCTTTGCACGGAGCATCCCCTGTGGGAGGACATCAGCCTCAGTGTGGTGTCACCTCCAGAGGTGACAGATGCGGTGGTGCAATATATAGACTGCCCAGCACTGTGAAATTGGATACATCCCTTCAACCTCTCTGAGCCTGTTTCCTTGGCTACAAAATGAGGTAATATTCCCTGCCAGGTTTCACAGATTTTCTGTGAACCACAAACAAGGTTATATCCGTAGATGTTCTATAAAACACAAGCTATCCTACAAACATTAATGGTCAACACTTTCTGATGCCCCTTGCCCACCATGCTGGGTGCTGGGGGTCCCAGGAAGATGTAAGAAGCTGACCCTGCCTATGAGGAGCTCCAGTCTGCTGGGAGAGACAGCCATGCTTCAGGCAGGTATCAATACGGTAGGTTGGAGACTGTGCGTGTCTAGACAAGTCAAGGAAAGGCCTGTTGTTAGGTCAGTTAGTTAGTTCAGCCCTGAAAGGGCAGAGGTTAAAGCCAAATCCAGGATGACCTACAGGTTTCCAACTCTTGCATCTCTTGGCATGATCCTTCTTCCTACTCCTCAAGTCCATCTCCCCCAAAGCAGTGAACAAGGAAATGTAGAAAGAGGTCACCAGAGTCAACTGGCAAAATCACGGCTGCTTCTGAGTATAAACCCAGCTTATACTTGGGTAAGGCTCTCAAGACCTTACTGTACTTTGTACTACCCTCTCACTGGAATTCTTGGACCAACTCTCAAGGAAGATACCCTCATATCCAAAGTTTTGTTTTGACTTCACCTCAGTGACCTTGTTAGATCACCCAAGAAATGCATTCTGGACGCCTAAATCTGTAGACATTTTTGAGGCATGGATACTGACAAAGAATCACAGGGGGAAAGTTTCAGACAGACAGACAAGGACAAATTGGCAGGGAAACAGACATATACTTGGCCCTACCTTCTTTTTTTAAGATTTTATGTATGTATTTATTTGAGAGAGAGCATTAGTGGGGGAAGGAGCAGAGGGGGAGTGAAAAGGGGAGGAAAAGAATCTCAAGCAGACTCCAGCACAGAGCCCAATACAGGGCTCAATCTCATGACCCCAAGATCATGATCTGAGCTGAAACCAAGAGTCAGATGTTTAACTGACTGAGCCACCCATATGCCCACATTTTTTTAAACTTGGCCATACTTTAGAATTTAACATCAAGAAAAAAATTTTTTGCCTGATGAGGAAAACTATATAAATGACCATTTTCCAAACTGAGCAACTCAAACTGATTCTTTACAAGATATTAATAAAATTTCCATGAGAAAGGGATTCCATGATAAATTAAATTTGGGAAACTGTGCACAAAGAGAATTTGATTTTGTTTCAAGAGGTCTCAGCCTTCAATGTTTATTGTTACTAAAATTTTCAAACAGGATGTGCACTGTAGTATATGCCATGTTTCTCAGTTTATTTGACTAAGGAGCTGTTTACTAAAGGTACACTTATTTAACATCTTATGAGACTCAGTTGATTTTGTGAAATTAAATGCTAATATCTGTTGTGATTCCCTTTATGCCTTGGCTTCTAGGGAGCTCAGTGCTAACCATAATGCTCATGTGTAATTGCAAGAAGTATGTTGCTTAGATTTGAGACATAATTATCTCCCCCAACAATATTTCGGGACTTCTGTATAAGACATAGATGTTTTTCCATAGCAATATAGCACAGATGCTACTGAAGATAGTAAAATAATTCCTCTCGCCCCTGATCAGTTTGCGTTTGAATGACTTCAGTTCCTGTAGTTTGCATTTGAATGGTGTCAGTTTATGTCCACTTTTTAATTTGACCTAAGGAAGCACTACTAGGTTTTGAGTGTGCCTAAGTGTTTGAGAAGCCTAAAGTCATTAAGATAAAACCTAACATCAAAAAATCGGAAGCCAAGTAACTTGTGCAGAAGGAATACACAGAAAACTTGGGGTGGTTTGGTTAGAGTATAATTAGGGGAGGGTGTGCATAAGGTAGATTTTTCTGGTTTTCAGAAATTGTAATTTTTTTGATGTGCTATTTCAATTTTTAGTAGCAAATGTGTATGTAGAGGATCTTATTAAAATTGAAACTTATTTGAATACTTAAAAAAAAGGGGGATTTAGACCATGTTCACCAACATAAGTCCCTGAATCTTAGGTCTGGCTACTCCCAGGCCTGCAAAAGCTGCACAGCCTGAGACTGAGAAGGCAGCTTCAACTGAGCTTTCCAGCAGGAAGCCTAAAAGCTAAGAATGGGCCCTTAAGGGACTGCCCCCAGGAAATTCCTAGGCTGAACACTTACAGGCCATCTGCTGCCAAAGCTGGGGACAACCAAGATACATGATGACCCCATGATCCACGAGAAATCAGAGTTATCTGGCCATCCTTTGGGACAATGGAAAAGCCTTAGCCCTCAGTGGTTTAGCACCGCCTTCAGCCCAGGATCTCTCCTGGAGACCCGGGATCGAGTCCCACGTCGGGCTCCCTGCATGGAGCCTGGTTCTCCCTCTGCCTGTGTCTCTGCCTCTCTCTCTCTCTCTCTCTCTCTCTCTGTATGTGTGTGTGTCTGTCTCATTAATAAATAAATAGAATCTTAAACATTAATAAAAAAGAAAAAAGAAAAGAAAAGCCTTAGCCCATCTCTTGAATGGCTTGAATTGGTAAGAGTTGTCCCAGGATAGCAGCCCCTATAATATCCCTGCTAGATCCTCAACCCCTAACATATTTCTGCTCCCATGGACAGCTGGAGGGACTCTAGAATGTAAGATGGGTTTCACTATTTTATTGGGGAGACCACTAGGGCTTCCAAAGGTGACCTAGAACCAATAAGCCTCAGTGCTCAAAACTTTCCAAAGAAACAGAGATCCCAAGAGACCTTCCAAAACCCCTGGACATGGAAGGAGGCACCCCAATCCTTCTTCCCACTCATTTGCTCATTAATTCACTGGGGAAGCTATAAACAATAGTGATTAAGAGGAAAGTATCAGGAGTTAGACCTGAGTTCAAATCTAAGCTCACCTTTTTCTGACTATGCGGCCTTTGGTAAGTTGCTTAACCTCTCTGAGTCTCACTTTTCTCATTTAAAAATGTAGAAAATAGGGGGACCTGGGTGGCTTAGTGGTTGAGCCTCTGCCTTCGGCTCAGGTCATGATCCCAGGGTACTAGGATCAAGTCCCACATCAGGCTCCCTGCATGGAGCCTGCTTCTCCTTCTGCCTGTGTCTCTGCCTCTCTGTGTGTGTCTCTCATGAATAAATAAATAAAATGTTTTTTAAAAATGATAAAAATGTAGAAAATAATTGTACTCATCTTATAGTGTATTGGGAGTATTAAATAAAATTATTTATGGGGTATCTGAATGGCTCAGTCAGTTAAGTATCTATCTTATGCTCAGGTCGTGATCTCAGGGTCTTGGGATTGAGCTCCATGTCAAGCTCCATGTGTGTAAGTCTCCTTGTTCAGCGGGGAGCCTGCTTCTCCCTCTACCCTTCCCCACCCCTGCCTGCTCGTGTGCTAGTGCTCAATCTCTCAAATGAATAAATAAAATCTTAATAAATAAATAAATAAATAAATAAATAAATAAATTTGTGTAAAATACATAGCACAGTGCTCTACAGGTGGTTATTATTCTCAAATATTCACTCTAGGACAAGACTTGTTTGAGTACCATGGATTCAGAGACAAACCGATCTATGTCCTTAAAGAATTCTGAGGCTAATAAAGGAGACAGATAAGTGATTGGTCAATACTAATACAATCCTATCAGTGCCAAGAGTGAGGGAAGCATAGGGCTGAGAGCACAAAGGCATAACTGCAGCCCTGATAAGTAAAAGAGACATTCAGGTACAAACAATTGAAAAGGGAGAAATAAAGCTGTTACTATGTACAGGTAATATAATTGTCTTCATAAAAGAAACAAAACAAAACATCCACAAATTATTAGGATTATTAGGTAAGCATGGCAAGGCAACTGGATGTAATGTCAATACACAGAGATCATTGCATTTCTATATACCATCAACAAACAAATGCCATAGAAGATAATGTTTTTTTAAAAAAAGAAAATAATATTTAAGAAAGAGCAACAAAATCATAAAGGACTTAGGCAAAATTGTAACTAGAAGTTGTATAAGATCTATATACAAAAAAACCACAATACATTGAGAGATACATCCTCCACCAAGTAATTAAATCTAATGTTACCAACAAATACACAAATAGCATTGTGTATCCTGAGATGTGAAACTTAGTGACACAGTAGTCTGGCCAAAAATGGTTAACTTGAGTCTAAGCATGAGGAAACAATCATACAAAAAATTGCTGGCAAAAGTGTACGTCAGCACAATCGTTTTAATCTAAATTGAAGGATATTTTTGCAAAACAACTAGCCTATATTTTCAAATATCATGAAAGATAAAATTCACATAGGTCAGTGACAGGCTGAAAACTGTCATTTAAAAAAAAAAGTTGGCTACAAAACACATTAAGAGAGCAATCATTCACCATGATCAAGTGGGATTTATCCCTGGGATGCAAGGCTGGTTAAACACTCATAAAGCAATCAATGTGGTAGATCATATCAACAAGAGAAAAAACAAGAACCATATGATCCTCTCAACAGATGCAGAGAAAGCATTTGACAAAATACAGCACCCATTCCTGATCAAAACTCTTCAGATTATAGGGATAGAGGGAACATTCCTCAGCATCTTAAAAGCTATCTATGAAAAGCCCACAGCAAATTTCATTCTCAATGGGGAAGCACTGGGAGCCTTTCCCCTAAGATCAGGAACAGGACAAGGATATGCACTCTCACCAATGCTATTCAACATAGTAATAGATGTCCTAGCCTCAGCAATCAGGCAACATAAAGAAATAAAAGGCATTCAAATTGGCAAAGAAGTCAAACTCTCCCCCTCGCAGATGACATGATACTGTACATAGAAAACCCAAAAGACTCCACCCCAAGATTGCTAGAACTCATACAGCAATTCGGCAGTGTGGCAGGATACAAAATCAATGCCCAGAAGTCAGTGCTATTTCTATACACTAACAATGAGACTGAAGAAAGAGAAATTAAGGAGTCAATCCCATTTACAATTGCACCCAAAAGCATAAGATACCGAGGAATAAACCTAACTAAAGAGGTAAAGGATACCCTAAAAACTATACCCTAAAAACTACAGAACACTTCTGAAAGAAATTGAGGAAGAAACAAAGAAATGGAAAAATATTCCATGCTCATGCATTGGAAGAATTAATATTGTGAAAATGTCAATGCTACCCAGGGCAATTTACACATTTAATGCAATCCCTATCAAAATACCACGGGCTTTCTTCACAGAGTTGGAACAAATCATCTTAAGATTTGTGTGGAATCAAAAAAGACCCTGAATAGCCTGGGGAATATTAAAAAAGAAAACCAGAGCTGGAGGCATCACAATGCCAGATTTCAGGTTGTACTACAAAGCTGTGGTCATCAAGACAGTGTGGAACTGGCACAAAAACAGACACATAGATCAATGGAACAGAATAGAGAATCCAGAAATGGGTCCTCAACTCAATGGTCAACTAATATTCGACAAAGCAAGAAAGACAATCCACTGGAAAAAAAGACAGTCTCTTCAATAAATGGTGCTGGGAACATTGGACAGCCACATGCAGAAGAATGAAACTAGACCATTCTCTTACACCAGACACAAAGATAAACTCAAAATGGATGAAAGATCTAAATGTGAGACAAGAATCTATCCAAATCCTAGAAGAGAACACAGGTAACACCCTTTTTGAACTGGGCCACAGCAACTTCTTGCAAGATACATCTATGAAGACAAGAGAAACAAAAGCAAAAATGAACTATTGGGACTTCATCAAGATAAGAAGCTTTTGCACAGCAAAAGAAACAGTCAACAAAACTAAAAGACAACCTACAGAATGGGAGAAGATATTTGCAAATGACCTATTAGATAAAGGGCTAGTATCCAAGATCTATAAAGAACTTATTAAACTCAACAGCAAAGAAACAAACAATCCTATCATGAAATGGGCAAAAGACATGAACAGAAATCTCACAGAGGAAGACATAGACATGGCCAACAAGCACATGAGAAAATGCTCTGCATCACTTGCCATCAGGGAAATACAAATCAGAACCACAGTGAGATCCCACCTCACGCCAGTGAGAATGGGGAAAATTAACAAGGCAGGAAACAACAAATGTTGGAGAGGATGTGGAGAAAGGGGAACCCTCCTGCACTGTTGGTGGGAATGTGAACTGGTGCAGCCACTCTGGAAAACTGTGTGGAGGTTCCTCAAAGAGTTAAAAATAGACCTGCCCTACGTCCCAGCAATTGCACTGCTGGGGATTTACCCCAAAGATACAGATGCAATGAAACCCCGGGACACCTGCAGCCGATGTTTCTAGCAGCAATGTCCACAATAGCCAAACTGTGGAAGGAGCCTCGGTGTCCATCGAAAAATGAATGGATAAAGAAGATGTGGTCTATGTATACAATGGAATATTACTCAGCCACTAGAAACGACAAATACCCACCATTTGCTTCGACGTGGATGGAACTGGAAGGTATTATGCTGAGTGAAGTAAGTCAATCGGAGAAGGACAAACATTATATGTTCTCATTCATTTGGGGAATATAAATAATAGTGAAAGGGAATAGAGGGGAAGGGAGAAGAAATGTGTGGGAAATATCAGAAAGGGAGACAGAACATGGAAGACTCCTAACTCTGGGAAACGAACTAGGGGTGGTGGAAGGGGAGGAGGGCGGGAGGTGGGGGTGACTGGGTGGCGAGCACTGAGGTGGGCACTTGATGGGATGAGCACTGGGTGTTATTCTGTATGTTGGTAAAATGAACACCAATAAAAAATAAATTTATTATTTTAAAAAAAGGAATATTACTCAGCCATTAGAAATGACAGACACCCACCATTTGCTTCGACACGAATGAAACTGGAGGGTATTATGCTGAGTGAAATAAGTCAATTGGAAAAGGACAAATATTATATGGTCTCATTCATTTGGGGGGATATAAAAAATAGTGAAAGAGAATAAAGGGGAAAGGAGAGAAAATTAGTGGGAAATATCAGTGAGGGAGACAGAACATGAGAGACACCTAACCCTGGGAAATGAACAAGGGGTAGTGAAGAGGAAGGTGGGCAGGGGGTTGGGGTGACTGGGTGTCGGGTACTGAGGGGGGCACTTGACAGGATGAGCACTGGGTGATATGCTATATGTTAGCAAATTGAACTCCAATAAAAAAAAAGAACAATCAGAATTTTTAAATACGGACTGTATATTCAAGAATAATAATGTACTAGTGTTAATTTTCTAAATGTGATCATTATATTGTGCTCATACAGAAGAATGTCCTTATACTTGAGAGTTATATGTGGAAATATTTGGGAGTAAAAATTCATAATTTGAATGTAAGCTACTCTCAAGCAGTTCAGAATAAAAGAACATATTAAAACATGTAAATATAGAGAGCTAAAGTAAATGTTACAAGGTTACACAGCTGCTAATTTACTACTCTTGTTGATATTTTATATAGCCCTGACGTTGTTCCAGAATAAAAAGTTGGAAAAAAAAAAAAAAAACCTTATAAGAGCTATTTGTTTTTAAAACAAACTTTTTTTTCATAAGATTTTATTTACTTATTCATGAGAGACAGAGAAAGAGGCAGAGACACAGGCAGAGGGAGAAGCAGGCTTTATGCAGGGAGCCTGACATAGGACTTGATCCCTGGTCTCCAGGATCTGAGATGGCAGCGGTAAACCACTGAGCCACCCGAGCTGCCCCTATAAGAGCTATTTTAAAGGATCTAGGTAGGGGCAGCCTAAGTGGCTCAGTGGTTTAGCGCCACCTTCAGCCCAGGACCTGATCCTGGGGACCTGGGATCAAGTCCTATGTTGGGCTCCCATGGAGCCTGCTTCTCCCTCTGTCTGTGTCTCTGCCTCTCTCTCTCTGTCTCTCATGAATGAATAAATAAAGTCTTTTTAAAAAAAGATCTACGTAATGGAGACAGTATTTACCCATCTTTCTAAATAGAAATACTTTAATATGATTACTATAGATTCAATGGATCCCCAATCAAAATATCACAGGGCTCGTTAAAAATTAAACTTAGGCAGCCCAGCTGTCTCTCATGAATAAATAAATAAAATCTTAAAAAAAAAACAAAAACTTAACTTAATAAGCTGATTGTAAGGGCCAAAAATATCCTAGATATTTCCAAGAAGAATAGGGAGGAAGGATGTGTTGTCCTACCAGTTATCAGAACATATTATATAACAAAAGTAATTAAGACAGTAGGATGGCTTATATTAGCCAATATGGTTTAGAATAGACAATCCCAAAGCATACCTATCATATAACATGACAGAAATGAAAAATGTGGAATTGGATCCATATTTCCCCATACATATAAAAAAAATCCACTCAAAATGGACTAAGGACCAAAATGGAAAATGTAAAACTTCAAAGCATTTAATATAAAATGCAGGTTAATATTTTTATAACTTTGATGTAGGGAATCATTTCTTAAACAATTTACAAAAAAGAGATAGAAAAAGAATAATAAACTGAACTATGTTAAAATAATTACTTCTGAACATTAAAAGACATTTGAAAGTAAAAGAAGCAATAATTTACAAACTGGGGGAAAATAATTGTAACAGATAACCAACAAAGGATTTATATCAAGAACCTATAAAATGCCTCAAATCATTCAGAGAAGGAAAAACAATAGAAAAAGAACAAAAGTCATGATTGGGCACTTTACAGAAAAGGAAACCATACCTTCAATAAACATATGTTCAATTTCATTCATAATTGGATAAATGAAAATAAAGACTAAATGAAATCCCAATTATTCCCCCTCAATTTACAAAGATTAAGAAGTCTAACAATAACAAATCTTAGAGAGAATGTGAGTCAACCATTCTACTATACATTGAATATATACTAGGGGTGGAAGTGTCGATTGGCACAAACATTTTGAAAAACAATTTAGTATTATCTTCAAAAGTTGAATTGCCATAAACTCTACAACCCAGAAATTCCTCCTCAAGATATGTATGTATAAGTGTGCGTGTATAAAAGGAGACATGCACCAAGAGGTATGTATAATAAGATTTTTTGCAGTATTGTTTGTAATAGCAAAATAATGGAAACAACTCCAATGTCCATTGACAGGAAAATGGATAAATAAATTGTGGTATAGCATTTACATAAAGGAATATGTATAGCAGCAAAATTGAATGAACTATGGTCCATATTAAAATTTGGATGAATCATGGTAACATTTGTATTGAAAGTAAAAAGTAAGTCTCAGACTGCATACAGCATGATACTCTTTTTATAAATTTCAAAAATAACTAAAACTAAAAAAACATGGTGTGTGTATGTGTGTGTGCATACATATAAAGAGAGGGAAAGGTGAGAAGGAGAAAGGGAAAAGAAGGAAAGAGGGAGAGAGAAGTGGGGATCTGTGCAAGGACTAATGATGACAATGTTATGAGCCAAGATTATAGATAAATTAGTTATGATCTCAGGATTGTGAGATTGAGCCCTGTGTTGGGGGTCCATGCTCAGTGGGAAGTCTACTTGAGATTCTCTCTCTCTCTCTCTCTCTCTCAAATAAATAAATAAATCTTTTAAAAAGAAGAAGAGGAAGAGAAACCTAAGTAACCTGGGAGGGATTGGGGAAGGATTTCCAGAATCAAGTACACCTGAAGAACACTTAGGATTTACCCAGGTGAAGGAGGTATAAAAGGACTTTTCAGGAAAAATTAACATGCAAAGTCAACAAATCAGAACGTTTGGGCCTACTGGTTGCTAAAAATATCTGCATGGGATAAAAATATCTGAGTGGGAACTAGGCCACTGTGACAAATAAGACTTAAAAACTAAGAAGGTTTTAACCCACCTCCAACAGCCTCAACCACAAGGGGTGAGGTAGGACCTAGGAATATGACTGGGTCAGGGTCCTCCATTCCCTAGGTATAAGTTTTTCTCAATCTGTTTGGCCAGCAAGACTTCATCAAAGCAGCTATGACCTGAGGGATCTGAGCAGAGGTAGAATCAGGCACACAATTCCAAACCATCTTTTATCAGAACCCAAGGCCTCTGAGCCATGTGACAAAACATGAGAGGAGGCAGGCGGGGGGATGGGATAACTGGGTGACAGGCACTGAGGAGGGCACTTGACGGGATGAACACTGGATGTTACACTATATGTTGGCAAATTGAGCTTCAATAAAATAAAAAAAATAAAAATTAAAAAAATAAAAATTAAATTAAGCACACACACACAAAGAAGAGGAGGTTGGAGGGAGACTAACAAATCAGCACCACGGACAGAGGCCTCAGCAATAAATTTCTTGTCAGAGTGCAGGCCAAGCCTGGAAGACCTAGCTGAAATCTTTGGAAGACAAATCCCTGAAGACTCTGACACTTCAGGCTGGAGGAGTCCACTGACTGGAAGATCGAAGATCAAGAAACCATCATCCCTTATCTTTCCTGATATAATGGCTTCATGATTTCTCTTGTCTCCTCCCTGGTCTTCCTGCCTGCAGGCTCACACCACCCTAACCTCCATTTCATCCCCTCAGTGCTACCAGAGTGATATTTCTACATCTTGAATCTGACTATGACTCTAGAAACTTCCTAGCCTGGCATTCAAGGTCCTTTATGATTTCTCCTGCCTATATTTCTGACATGATTAGTCACCCCTGCTCCTACATTCTTTTGTTCATGACAAAGCTTTTCCTCCTACTTCTCTGATGACCGCCCCCCCCTATCCTCCAAGCTCTACATGTTGGAAAATCATTAAGACTCTGTTCTTGGACATTTTCTCCTTCTATTTCTACTCACCCCATTAGTAATCTCATCCCATCCCATGGCTTTAAACATATCTAACCTAGACCTCTACCGTGGACTTCAGATTCATAACTCCAACTAACTACTTGATAGTTCCACTTGGACATCCAATAAACATCTCTAACAGAACACTTCACGTCATTCTCACAAAATGACTCCTCCCACCATCTTCCTCACTGCAGTAATTAGCAACTTTGTCTTCCAGTTTCTCGGGCCTTAAATTCTCCTCCCCCTTTTTCCCCCATTCATTTCCCATAGCTAATCTATCAACAAATTTAGTCAGCTCTACCTGCAAAATGTGTCCATAAATCAATCATTTCTCCCTACCTCCACCTTGACCCAAATCACCATGACCTCTGTATTATTGTAGTAGCCTCTAAACTGACTCCCTGTTTCTGCCCTTGCCCCTTTCATTCTATTCTGATCATGTCACCTGGAGTGATCCAGTTAAAACATTAAGTGGGAACATACAATTTCTTTTATCAAAATCTTCTAATGGCTCCCTAATTCACTTAAAGTAAAACTTATAGTCTTTTCAACAGCCTACCCAGCCCTGAGTTATCTAGCCTCCTACTACCTGTCTGATCTCATCTCCTGCTACTCTTGCATGGATAATTCTGCTGTAGCCATAGCAGTATCTTTCACTGTTCCTCAAAGGTGACACATATGCTCCTACCTTACAGCTTTTGCACTTTCTCATCTCTCTGCTTGAATACTTTATCCCCAGATTTTCACATAGCTCATTCTCACTTCTCCCCCAGGTCTCTGTTACTGCTGCATTCTATTGTCTTAGAATCAATAGTTTAAATCTTTCAACTTTGCCTTCAAAAAGTTTTTGGCGGGGATCCCTGGGTGGTGCAGTGGTTTGGTGCCTACCTTTGGCCCAGGGCATGATCCTGGAGACCCGGGATCGAGTCCCACATCGGGCTCCTGGTGCATGGAGCCTGCTTCTCCCTCTGCCTGTGTGTGTCTCTGCCTCTCTCTCTCTCTGTGACTATCATAAATAAATAAATAAATTAGTTTTAAAAAAAGTTTTTGGCTATTCCAGGTTCTTTGCACTTCCATGTATATTTTAGAATCAGCTCATCAATTTCTACCAAAAAAAAAAAAAAGGCTCCTGGCATTTTGCTTAAGTCTGCACTGAATCTATACTCAATTTGAGGAAAACTGACATAGTAACAGTATTATCTTTCAACCACTGAATATGGTTCATGTCTTAATTTATTTAGGTCTTATTTTGGTTTCAGCAATAATTTGTGGTTTTAGTGTACAGATTTTACACATAACTTGTTAGACTCATTTATAAATATTCCATGTATTATATTGTTGGGTTTTTTAGTTATATTTTCTAATTGTTTGTTCCTAGTATATAAAAATACAATTATCAGGGCACCTGGGTGGCTCAGTCAGTTAGGCAGCTGCCTTCCACTCAGGTCATGATCTTGGAGTCCTGGGATGGAGCCCCAGGCCAGGATCCCTGCTCAGAGGGAAATCTGCATCTCTCTCTCTCTGCTCCTCCCCCTACTTGTGCTCTCTCTCTCGCTCTCTCTCTCTCTGAAATAAATAAAATCTCTTTTAAAACTACAATTGTGGGATGCGTGGGTGACTCAGCAGTTGAGCGTCTGCCATTGGCTCAGGGCGTGATCCTGGAGTCCCAGGATCGAGTCCCACATTGGGCTCCCTGCATGGAGCCTGCTTCTCCCTCTGCTTGTGTCTCTGCCTCTCTCTCTCTCTCTGTGTCTTTCATGAATAAATAAATAAATAAAATCTTTTTAAAAACCCTACAACTGTGACCTTTTATCTTGTGACTTTGCTAAATTAATAATTATCTCTAATAGTTCTTTTGTACATCCCCTATGATTTCTTATTTATAGGCTATGATCATATATCACGTGTAAATAAAAAAGTTTTACTTTTTTATGTCTAACTATGTTCCTTCCTTGTCTTTTTTTTTTCTCTTTGCTTATAGCACTGACTAGGACCTTAGTACAATATTAAATAGAAGCAATGAGAGCAGGTATCCTTGACTTCTCCCTAATCTGATAGTAAAAGTATTCCATCTTTCATCATTAACTATATTAACCATAGGTTTTTCATAGATGCCCTTTATCACATTAAGAAACTTCTCTTCTACTCTTAATTTTCTTTCAGAGTTTTTCTTAAGAATAGATAGTGAATACTTTTTTTTGCATGTATTATGATAATTGTACAGCTTTTCTCTACTTACTGTATAATATGGTAAATTACACTAGTTTATTTAGGTCTGGATTTTCTTCTTCTTTATTATTCTTTGGCGGGGAGAGAGGGAAGAGATTTTAATTATAAATTTCATTTCTTTTATGATAGAAGGCTACTCAGGACAATCCTTTTTTTTTCTTGAGTAAGCTTTGTAGTTTGTACTTTACTTTTTTTAAGATTTATTTATTTATTTATTTATTCATAAGAGAGAACCTTTTTTCTTTTCTAACATAAGAATTTAAATTATAAATTTTCTTCTATAAGTATTAGTCACAACTCTCAAATTTTAGTGTCCTTTGTTCTCTTTTCCTACCTTCCTTTCAGTAGAGTTTTTGTTTGTTTTATTATTTCATCATATTTCCACCATTAGCCTGTTAGCCACACATCTTTTAATAGTAACTTACCACAATCAAATAATATGCTGCTTCATTCATATTGAAAGAAACGTAATAATATGCTTCTGTCTTCTTCCTATCCTTTGTTGTCACACATTTTACTTCTACATATGTTATAAACATCATAATACATTGTTATTTTTTGCATTAAACAGTCAATTTAAATTTTTTTAACTAAGAAAAAATTTCTATATTTAACATTCCTGGTGCTCTTTGTTCCTTTGTAAAGGTCCAAATTTTCAGCTGGTATTATTTTACAATTTCCTTTAGCCTTTTTATAGTGAAAAACTGTATGAATTCTTTCACTTTTTGTTTGTCTGAAAATGTCTTCACTTCCCTTCACTTGTGTAGAGTATTTTCACTGATGTATAAAAAGATTGGCATCTTTTTTCCTGCTCTTTCTGTTTGTAAAAGAGATTATCTCTTTGTCTTTTAGCTTGCACTGTTCCTAGTGAGAAATCGATGATAATTCTTATCTTTATTCTACTGTATATATGTCTTATTTTCTGTCTGCCTCAAACATTTTCTCTTTAACTAGGTTTTTAGTAAATTTGTTATGGTGTACCTTGGCGTGGTTATCCTGCTAGAGTTTATTGAATTTCTTGGGTCTATTGTTTATAGCCTTCATATTTTAAAAAAAGTTTGGCTCCTATTTCTTCAAATATTTTTTTGCCCCTACACTCCTGAGGCCCTGGTTACACATTTATTGTATCACTTGCAGTTTTCCACCAGTAATGAGGCTCTATTCACTTTTTAAAGTCAAGTATTTTTTTTTCTTTCTCTGCTATGGTTTGGATTTTTTTTATTGCTGTGTCTTCAAGATCACTGATGTTTTCTTCTTCCTTATCTAATCTAGTTTTTAAGTTATACAATATAATTTAGTTCAGATATTATACTTGTAAACTCTTAAAGTTCCATTTGGTAACTTCCATTTCTTTCCTCATACATTCATGTTTTCACTTAAATCTCTCAAGAGAGAGAGAGAGAGATAAAGATATATATCTTTATAAATATATATATATTTACACTAGCTACTTCAAAGTCTATGTCTGTTAATTCCATCATCTTTGTTGTTTCTGGGTCTATTTCTATAGTATAAGTGCTGCCGAAGCGAGCACTGGGTCTATTTCTATAGATTAATTTCTTTCCTGGTTATAGGTCATACTTTCCTGTGTCCTTTCATTTCTAATCACTTTTATTGAATGTTAGATATTGTGAATGTTCCATTGTGGAAGGTCTGAATTTTGTTTCCTTCCTTTAAAGGATGTTAAAAGAATGTTGAAGGTTTTTTTTTGTTGTTTGGACAGGCACTTAAGTTACTTGTGGATCAGTTTTATCCTTTTTTAAGCTTTATTAAAGTAGCCTTAGAGTAGCCCTTACTTTGAGGCTATGTTAGCCTACTACATGATCCTTTTGAGGTCTCTACTGAATGCCCAGGTGCTCAGCAACTTCTCTCCCCTGTAGCCAGCCAGAATTTGAATGTTTCCCAGCCTGGCTCAGCTATACCTCTCCAGTAGTTATGATCTGCCCATCTTCATGTAGTTTCAGCCTGTGCGTGTACAACTTAGGATTTAGACAAAGACTCAAGGAAGACTCCTATATAGCTTTCTGGAGCTCTTTTCTGAGTGGCTTCTTCCTCTCAGATATTCTACCCTCACACTCTACTTGAGTTTCCTCCCCCGGGTCTGCCAGAAATTGCCTTCAGTCATAGAGCTAGGGTGATCATTAGACTCTCCTTGTTTGCTTTCTTTCTTTCAGGGAATCATGGTCCTGTGCTAGCATTGTCCAATGTCTGAACAATTGTTTCAAAAATTTGTCCAGTCTTCTAGTTATTTATGCAGGAGAGAAAGTCCTTTACAACTTAATCATATTCAGAAGTGAAAATTTATTTCCTTTAGGTCCATATGCAGGTGTTACTTCAAAAGTTGCAATCACTCCAACAATGCTCCCAGTCCTCTTTTCCTGCTTCATTTTTCCCTTTTTTTTTCATTTTTCCCTTTTAGTACCACCTTGCAACACTATATATATTTACCTGTCTTATTTTTGCATTATTTCCCTTCATTAGACTGTAAGCTCCATGAAGGCAGGGATTTTTTTGTATTCTGTTACCAGTTGTAGCTCAAGCACAAAGACTAGTTTTTATAAAACATTAAGAACTCAACAAATACATAATGGATGGATGGATGGATGAAAAATCACCTCTTTTCAAAAACTTTTCTTAATGACATTTCTACCCTTTCTGCATCTTGTATCACGGTGCTGATATACTTTTATTGTTTACGTATCTGTTTCTCTCTCCCTCTCTTTCTCACTGCGTGTGTCTGTCTCTCTCTTACACACACACACACACATCAGGAGTTCTTGACTAGCAGGATGTGATTTCGTCTATTTATGAGTTCCCATCTCCCAACATGGGGCTGGTCACGAGAGATAATTACCATTTACGTGAATGGAAATTCTTCCCATCTTAAAAGTGCAGTTTTCAGGACACCAGCAGAGGGCAGCACAGGGCCACGCATGTCTTTACTGTCTCCCGCCTGCTTCTCTAAGCAGGGATTGGTCTCAGATGGACCTGGACCTTCAGCCTTAGGCGGAGACACTCGCTCTCGCTCGGAGCTAGTGCTATTCCCCCAAAAAGGACCCTGGGGTGGGGGGAGGGCAGGAAGCCTCCCCTAGACTGTCCTGTCACATGGCTTTGCTGGCTCAGCATCTCCCATCATTTACTCCTTCATCCATAAACATCCTGCTTCTATTGAGGAAGCGTAAACACACACACACACACACACACACACACACACACACACACACAAAGCGCCCTCCTTTCATGATGCCATCACCTTCTCTCCCAGCCTGTGTGCTATTTAAGTTTCATGGTTCAAATGGGATTTCTCAGAGGTCTGTTTCTTGGTCTCCCTGTTCACTTATTTCACTTAGCAATTCCCTTGAAGCCTGTTAATGCATACCATTTAAATTTAATCCTTACCACAGGCACTGTCAGGAGGTAAGTTTTGTTAGTTCCAATTTATTGATGAGGAAACAGGCTCAGAGAGGAAAAGCAACTTGCCTAAGATCACACAGCTAGTGGGTGGAAAGGGTGAGACCTGACCCCAGCTGTGCTAGTCCAGGCCTACTGGGGCTACTCGCAGCCCCTTGTTCAGCTCAAGCCCCAGGGATAGGGGGCAGGTGCACTGGAGACCACAATGCAGGTTCTTTCCTCTCAGGATTATTGTTCTCTTCCTAAAAATAAACCCAGCTGAGTGAGGTAAGTCAGTCGGAGAAGGACAAACATTATATGTTCTCATTCATGTGGGGAATATAAATAATAGTGAAAGGGAATATAAGGGAAGGGAGAAGAAATGTGTGGGAAATATCAGAAAGGGAGACATAACGTAAAGACTGCTAAGTCTGGGAAACGAAATAGGGGTGGTAGAAGGGGAGGAGGGCGGGGGGTGGGAGTGATTGGGTGACGGGCACTGGGGGTTATTCTGTATGTTGGTAAATTGAACACCAATAAAAAAATAAAAAATAAAAATAAAAATAAATAAAAAATAAAAATAAAAATAAAAATAAACCCAGTCACTCCACACTTGCTGCCCCCCCCCCATTATAGACTTCTTTTGTGGCATTTGCCCCCAGGGCCATTTCCTCCTTCCTGGGAACTCTTGCAGGGCTGGGCGTGTACTCCAGAGCTTCAGGCAGCAGGCTGCAGGGGCTCCCTCAGAGCAGCGTTGCTGGATGGATGGCTAGATGGATAAAGGAGACAAAAAAGAAGGACAAGGACCGAAAACTCTAGGATTTCATCTACTCCTCTAATAATTTAATTCAGCAAATAGTCCCTGAGGTCCTCTCAGCACTGGGTCCTGTTCTGGGGGCTAAGACACAGTCGATAGATGGGGAAACTGAGGCTATTACACAGCCAAGACACCAAAGCTGGCAGCAACTCAAAGGAGGCTGTGCCCAGAATAGAAGGAGAATCCCAGCGGGGGCAGCTCTCACCCCTGCCCACAATAATGCTGGGAACCAGTTGCTGTTTCCGGCTGCCTGGGACCCACCGGGAGAGAAACCATTGTTTAGCTTGGAGCTTGGCCTCTTTCCTACCACCCAATCCTTCCCCTTCCCATTGTCCTGAGGCCTCTCATCAGGGTACAGGATGCAGCTGCTAGCAAATCAGCAAAAAGAATAGTGGAAAGGGTTGGGGAAAGCAGATGAGGCCATCCCAGGAGAGGAAAGATACTTACTGGTGGTCCCTTTCCAGATGAGCTGCAGACAAAGGCCTCAGGCAGCAGGCTCCCTGGGTGCAGAACTCAGGCTTCAGAGGCAGACAGATCCAGATTCAGGACCCAGCATCTGCCACTGATGTGCTGTGTGTCTCTGAGCAAGACTCTTTTTCTGGGCATTGATTTCCTTCTTAGTTAGAGCAGGGGAAGATGCTTGCCTAGCATGGATTGGCTTATTGTGGTGAGGACTAACACAAAAAAATCCCTAATAACTAAGTATTTATTTATTTATTTATTTATTTATTTATTTATTTATGAGAAAGAGAGACAGAGAAATAGCATGTGAGGGAGGAAGCGAAGAGGGAGAGGGAGAGGGAGAGGGAGAGAGAGAGAGAGAGAGAGAGAAAGAGAATCTCAAGCAGGTTCCACACCCAGCGTGGGGCTTGATCTTACAACCCTGAGATCATGACTCAAGCCAAAATCAAGAGTCAGAACCTTAACTGACTGAGCCACCCAGGTGCCCCCTTAAGTATTTTTTTAAGGTTTTATTTATTTATTCATGATAAATATATAGAGGCACAGAGACACAGGCAGAGGGAGAGGCAGGCCCCATGCAGGGAGCCTGACATGGGACTCGATCCCGGGTCTCCAGGATCAGGCCCTGGGCTGAAGGCGGCACTAAACCGCTGAGCCACCAGGGCTGCCCCCCCCCAAGTATTTTTAAATGTTCATTTATCTTCCTTCTCCCCATTTTAACCATAGCAAACCACCAAGAAATGTGATGATGGTAAAGAAGCTTCTTATAGCAGATGGCAGCAGCGCTTTCTATTAAGTAAATGAAGATGTATTGCCAACTGAGTCATCATCAAAATCAAATTTTAAGAATCTGTAATAAGTCACATTTAATAATTAATAATGACCTTAATGGGACAGCTGACATTTATTGAGACATTTATTGACATTTACTATGGACAGGCATATTCTTCACAGCTACTCTGAGCCTCATGGATGTGTAAGCAGTGCAGTTGTACAGAGCCCTCCACTCAGAAAGGTGCTCCGTAACTGGGGTTCAATGCTCTGTGATTAAAATTGAAATTCTTAACAATTTTATCTTTG
This sequence comes from Canis lupus familiaris, assembly GCF_011100685.1. Lineage (NCBI taxonomy): Eukaryota > Metazoa > Chordata > Mammalia > Carnivora > Canidae > Canis > Canis lupus. Next base: position 13,828,916 of record NC_049236.1, read on the forward strand.
AATTTGTGTTTTGTAAGTGAAGTCTGGTGACATAATGGGGCATGCACTGGGGACTTGGAAACAGCTGATTGTCTCTGGTTGTCTCCCCCCAGTCTCTCCCCAGAATGGGTTCTTGGCTGCCTATTTCCTGGCCTCTGGCCCAGGCAGGGGCTTGGATGCCAGCATAGGGAAAATTGGGTTGAGGATGCCTGCCAAGTCGTGAGGCAGGGCTCCATGCCCCTGTGAGTATCCCCATGCCCAAAGGAATGCAACATTAAATAGTGAATAATAAACAAGTTGAGTGAGAAATCACAGAAGAAAGGAAATAAGCTCTTTTCCTGCTTTTTGAACAAGGAGCTCTGCATTTTCATTTGCACTGAGCCCCATAAATTATGTAACTGGTCCTGGGTATATTACCATCACCATTTTGCAAAAATGAAGGCTCAGAGAGGCTCAGTAATGTCCCCAAGATCACATGGCTACCAAGTGACAAAGTTTAGGCATGGACTTAGATCCTAGAGGAGAAGATTCTGAGGTCTTAAAGAGCCAGAACACAGAAAGGGTCTCAAGATTTGGCATTGTCACTTATACAAGTTGGGATTTTGATCACAACTTGTATAAGTGATCAAAATATCATCTTTGCCCACCTTTCTGACAGAGCTACTAAGAGGATTCAGTAGGCATCACCCATCCAGCATGATACTTCACAGTGTATAAAGCGCTTTCATTCCACTCCCTCCTCTGAAAAGTACTGAGCAGAAAGCAGGACCAGGACTATTCTTATTCCCATTTTACAGACAGGAAAGTTGAAGGACCAGAGCTGCAGAGTGCACCATGGACTTCTCGGTGCAGGAACCGTTGCTCTGAGGAGGTTGGCTTAATCCCTGGCTTTGAGAGACCCAGGTATGGGTAAGGAGGCCAGAGAGGTACCAAGAACTCCTGAAAGAAGACACATGGCCAGCAACTTTCAAAGGTCCTCAGAATCCTTTGGGTTGTCTCCCCATCACAGGACAGCTGTTATCCATAGATCAAAAGACACACAGGACAGCTGTTATCCATAGATCATCCCACAGGTGGACAGAGGGACCAAATGACAGATGCAGCAGAAGTATCCCCTTAGCTCTCAGCTCCATTCCTCAAGCCTCCCTACCCATGACTAGTCAGTCCACTGGCTGGTCCTGGGGGAGGGCCCCATCTGCAGAGAGGGTGGGGTCTGACCACCAGAAGTCATTGCAGCTAGTTCATGCATCCTTGGCTCTGCCTTACTTCCCTGGGTTCCTCAGTCCCTGGTTCCCTGGGTGAGGATATGACATCTACAATGCAGGAAGGCCTGTCCAGGGCTATCCTGGGCTATCCACTTCTCTTCCCTGAGGCTTCACATAGCCCCAGAATGTGTTTGTGAAGTGGTTCCTGAAGTCAGGACCCCCTTCCTGTCCATCCTCAGACCTTCCAGGAGGCACTAGAATGGAGCTGTCCAATAAAACATTCAATAGTGATGGAAATGTTCTGTGGTGCCTGACAGCCACTAGCAACATATGGCTACAGAACACAGTGGCCAGTGAGACGAAGGAGCTAATTTAAACTTTTTTTTATTATTAATTTATTAATGAGAGAGAGAGAGGGAGAGAGAGCGGCAGAGAGAGAAGCAGGCTCCATGCAGGGAGCCTGACATGGGACTCGATCTCGGGTCTCCAGGATCAGGCCCTGGGCTGAAGGCAGCGCTAAACCACTGAGCCACCCAGGCTGCCCTAATTTAAACTTTTAATTTCATTTTAATTAAGTTAAATGTCAGTGTAAATTGCCATGTGTGGCTAGTGGCTACCATATTGGGCAGTACGGTTCTAGAAACAAAAGGAAGCAGCAAAAAACAATAACTGCACAATAATTGCAGCTTCAAATGCTTTCACAAGCATCTTCTCATTTGTCTGATCTGTGAAACAGATGTCCTTTTTTTAAATTTTTTTTAAAGATTTTACTTATTTATTCATGAGAGACACAGAGAGAAAGGCAGAGACACAGCAGAGAGAGGAGAAGCAGGCTCCATGCAAGGAGCCCGATGTGGGACTTGATCCTAGGTCTCCAGGATCATGCCCTGAGCCAAAGGCAGCCACTCAACCACTGAGCCACCCAGGTGTCCCTGTGAAACAGATGTTAATCCCCATTTTGCAGAGGGGAAAACTAAAGCTCAAAGTAAATAGCTTTTGTGCTGACAGAGCTAGTACTAGAAGCATGGTTTCATCCCACATCTCTTGATTCCAAAACTCTGCTAGTACCTCTATTCAACACTGCCTATTTATGTATGGATCGAATATTAATTGGGTCATTGTTATTAGATGCCTAGTCCTGGGCTAGACATAAACAGACAAATAAGAGACAGGCCCAGGCTTTGGGTGGGTATCTCAGATAAAGATAGAATAGTTACCACAATAAAATGTGGGCATAAAAATGACTTCAAGTGACTTTTTTCCAAGTAGTTCAAAGAACTTTGCTTTATTCTTTTTTTAAAAAGATGTTATTAAAAAAAAAAAAAAAATAAAAAAAAAAAATAAATAAAAAGATGTTATTTATTTGAGAAAGAGACAGCATGGCAGGGGGAGGGGCAGAGGAAGAAGCAGACTCCCCACTGAGCAGGGAGCCAGACAAAGGGGCTCAATCCCAGGACCCTGGGATTATGACCTGAGCTGAAGATAGATGCTTAACTGACTGAGACACCCAGGCACTCCAGCACTTTGGTTTAAAATCACCTACATTTGATAGCTCTCACATTTTTATTTCAAGCCCCAGCCTCTGCCCAGAACTCCAAACAGAGGTATACCTCATTTTATTGTGTTTCATTTTATTGCACTTCACAGATAATGCATTTTTTTACAAACTGAAGTTTTGTGGCAACTCTGAGTCAAGCAAGACTACTGGCACAATTTTTCTGACAGCATTTGTTCGCTCTGTGTCACATTTTGGTAAGTCTTTCACAGTATTTCAAACTTTGTCATTATTATATTTGTTATGGCGATCATGATCAGTAGTTAGAATCACTGAAAACTCAGATGATGGTTAGCATTTTTTAGCAATAAAGTATTTTTAATTAAAGTGAGATTGATTTTTAGACATTCTATTACACTTAGGAGCTGATAGTATAGGGTAAACATAACTTTTATATGCACTGGGAAACCAAAAAATTCATGAGTCACTTTATTGAGAAATTTGCTTTATTGTGGTGGTGTGGAACCGAGCCAACAGTATCTCCAAGGCAGGCCTATATACCAAGCAGCTCATTTGAATGTTGAATTGGCTTCTCAAGTTTACCCCCAAACAGCTCTTTCCCTTCTCGGTAAACAACGATTTCCTTCTTCCATTTGTTCCACATTAAGATTCTGGAGTCATCTATTACTCCTTTTTTTTTTTCATACCTTTTATGTAATCCATCAGCAAATATTGTTAGCTCTGACTTCAAAAAGCCAGAGTGCTCTTTTCAAAATATGAGCCAGAGCATGATTCCTCTTAAGTTTTTAGAATCAAAAACAAATAGAGACCAGCCTTGAAAATTCCCTGAGCAGACAAAACCAGTTTAATCATACAAACAAAGCTTCATTTAGCTTTAAGTTAGCAAGATTAATTTGATCTGGGTTATTTCTTGCTTGTGCCTCTGGAAATCATAAGCAAAATTAAACTGTTTCCCAAGGTTGACATGAGGTTACCACTGGCCAATTCCCAATCACTTAAGGAAATTCTAATATTATAAGCAATCACTGTGAAGAATAGTCGTTGCTTTCCTACTATTTAAACTGCCTTATGACAACATAACCCTGAGCCTCATTCCATATTTTGGTTTGAGTGCCCCAGTTTGCAAATTGTCTTTTTGGTGTATGCACAGTATACTTTTACTAATTATGACGTCTAGGATCCATTGGTTTTACTTCTGTTATTTTTGATCTTCTGACATCAGAAGGGGGTCCCAAAGAAGACCTCCAGCAATGCCAAAGCAGGTGCTGGTACCCAGAGACCCCACTGCGCTCAATGCTTTCTCACCAACCCTGGAGCTTGACAGTGAGTCTGTCTTGCATCCAAGCTCCACTCTGTGCTTTGAGCTCTTCAACTTTATTGTACATACCTGTGTTTCATTTGTTGGAGCTTCTTGGTAAGTCACCCTATTGTGTTCAAAGGTGAGGGGGGGAATACATGATTCTCTGTGTTTTAGAACAACTGTTGGAAAATATGTCACCTCGTCGTTAGGACATCTTCAAGAATCAAAAGCAGGGATCCCTGGGTGGCGCAGCGGTTTGGCGCCTGCCTTTGGCCCAGGGCGCGATCCTGGAGACCCGGGATCGAATCCCACGTCGGGCTCCCGGTGCATGGAGCCTGCTTCTCCCTCTGCCTGTGTCTCTGCCTCTCTCTCTCTCTCTGTGACTATCATAAATAAATAAAAATTTAAAAATATATATTAAAAAAAAAGAATTGAAAGCAAAGATGATTTCCACCTGATCTATGGACCACAGTCTTGTGCCATTTTGAAAAAAAGGGTGAAATGTTGGAATCCTTGTGAAATCTTTCGCTAAGTCCATCTTAAGAGGGTACCCTTAAAAAGAGATGATTCCAAACCTCTTAAAGATGGTAGGATGCATTCTTTAATTGATATGTAGAAACTTCTAAAAGACAAAGACTCCAAAAACAACTCTAAAAGGATTCTTTCAGCATGCAAATAAAAAATCTTTAGTAAAAACTCTTTTGTCATCTGAACAGATAGCCTTGGTCCATCTATCAGAAACACAATTTGTACCCAACTATTCATTTGAGTTCTGTACCTGAAACATGGCTAAAATATTTAAAACAAAAGCAATAAGATCTCTGTTTGTGTTTGTCTGTATGTATTTTGTGATATTTTTCAAACTCCAGATGATACTGCCAAAATTAATATGTAAAGAGTTCTATTTAATTGGCTTAAAGAAAACTAAGCATTTATACAAATCAAGTATACTCTCAGAAATATAGAAACTAATCCAAATGTTTTTCAAGTTCATGTGATTTGAGATAATCTTTGATAAATAAAAGCTGGTTTAATTTGTGGGTTTAACAAAAGCAGGCCTGTCCTCAAAGTTTGTCAACAAGAAAAATAACTTAGGATGATTAGTTGTTTAATGTCTAATCCAAGCATAACTGTTAAAAGCAATAGTTAAGTAAATATAAATAAGTTTATATAAAATTAAACTAAATAATAGATATTCATTGAATATATAAATCATCTGCAAATAAGCATTAAATGCCAGATGTAAGTTTATCTACTTTTGACTTTTTAATTTTTTCAGAGGCAAAAATACTTGGGTTTATTAACCATGTTTTGTGCCACATTTAAAAATTTATTATGAAAAAGAATATACTTCTAGAAATTTATAAAATGTGTTTATAAATTTACTATTCCAACAAATACTAATTTCTTGGTTTTTACTAGGAGTTAAGGATCTTAAGGGCTAAGAATTTTAATTAATATATGTAATAACAACTACTAGAAATAATGAGTTAAAAAAACAACTGTCTATGCAAAGTAGAATGTATTTTTTCAATAAGGAAAGGTATGAAGGACATAGGGTTTTTTGGGTTTGGGTTGTTTTGTTTTTTAAGAGAAAAAAGAATATAATTTTGTCCTAAAGTAAAACCATTATTCCTAATTAAGAAAGGTAAAAGATAAGACAAAACCTGAATAGATAACAGAAAGTTTTATAAGGTGTGTGAAAAAGGAATCTTGAGAAGGTAATTTTGGTCAAGCTGATTAAGATTGAAATGGATTTATTTATGTTTTTAAAAAAGGAGAGTTTTAATATCAAAAGTACACCGATACAAAATTAGAATTTTGTTTTCTCTCTGTTAAAAGGACAAAGGCTTCTTAGATCATTAGTTGGCTCTTAATAAAAAATTACAAAGGTTTTTCTTTACCTTTAATATAACTGGCCTAAAAAAGAGTCTGTGTTTTGTCTTTATCAATTCTTTGATTATTTAGAAAGAAATCTAAGTCTTATCTATTAAAAAGCTGAGGTTTGTTTTTTTTTTTCAACTATATAACTTTCTGTATTTGTTTTTTAGTTTTTAATTTTTTTAATTTTCTTTTTTTTAAAGATTTTATTTATTCATGAGTGACACAGAGAGAGAGAGGCAGAGACATAGGCAGAGGGAGAAGCAGGCTTCCTGCAGGGAGCCCGATGTGGGACTTACTCCCAGGACCCTGGGACCACCACCTGAGCCAAAGGCAGATAGATGCTCAACCGCTGAGCCATCCAGGTGCCCCTGTATTTGTTTTTTAAATCTTTCAAGTGTCACTTTGGTTTAGTGGATAACTAAGTATTGTTTCACAGTAATCGATGATTGTATTTTATCAAATGTTTTAAGTCTTTTGACATTTTTAACAAACTTCCCCAAATGAAATTCTGAATAAAGTAATAAGAGAAATGTTAATTTATTTAGGGTCATTTGAAGTGTTAAATTACATGGGAAGCATTGCCAAATGAGAAGTAATTCTAAACTTTCTTTAGTTTATTCTTATATATGTTAACATAAGTGTTCCAGAGATGGTATGAAATTCCTAAACATCTATGTCCTGGGATAATGTTATCAGACATGATTTTAAAATCCATGTCACAAAAATAACCAAAGCTAGTTGTCAGTTTCATCACTCTCTTTGCATGTTTATGTGAACAGATCTTTCTTTTAAAGTCTTTTGTCACTTATAGACAGTTATTGTTTTACTCTGATGCTTTTGCAAAAGTATTCCTGCAAAAATGTTTCCTCTTCAAAGAGATTTATGGAAAAGACCCTGAGAAGTACTCTAAAATTCAGGTTTCTGACTTTTTAAAAATTTTTATTTATTAATGAGAGACACACAGAGAGAGAGAGAGAAAGAGGCAGAGACACAGGCAGAGGGAGAAGCAGGCTCCATGCAGGGAGCCGGATACAGGACTCGATCCCAGGACTCCAGGATCACGACTGGGGCTGCCCGGTTTCTGACATTTTTAAGATCATAACACAATATAAAGTAAGAATTTCTAAAGCTCCAATGGAAAATTGATTGATTCCTAAAGCCGCTAACTCAAGATGAAGCAAAATTAGGATTAATTACATAACACAAAATGTACTGATGAGATTATAATTTTTATTATTTCAGTTAAAACATTGCTAATTCTTTAATGTTTTATTTTCCACTTTAATGACCCCTTTTTTTCCTCCTCTCTTTTATGCTATTTATAACTTATAGCAATTTGGTAAAATGTCTTGTGACAAATGTTAAGACATTTATCTTTTTTCTTCTTACCTGATCCCTCCAGTATTCAGAAACTCTTATTAAATATTCTTATTTTTATGATAAAATATATATTTGCATAACTTCAATAAGAACCTGTTCTCCTTGTAACAGGACACGAGTGAATAAGTCCTTGGCTTGGCTTCCTAGTCTCTGGAGGCTTTGGAAAGTTCAATCTGAGATGCCTTGTGACAAGTTCTAGCAAAGCAGATTTAAAAGAGCCTATATGGTCAATCACTATTCTTGGCTGCACTTATAATTTTTTAAGATTTTATTTATTTGAGAGAGAGAGAACATGAGTGGAGGAGGCAGAGGGGTAGTGAGAGGGAGAAGCAGACTCCCTGGTTGATTCCAGGAACCTGAGATCATGACCTGACCAAAGGCTGATACTTAATTGACTGAGTCACCTACCTAGGTGCCTGTATTGCAGCACTTATGTAAATAATCAGGCCCAGTTTATTGAAACTACTTAATTTGTAAACAAACTAGTCTTACTATGGTTATCCTTGATAGAAATGGGAATGATTATAGGGAGAAAAATTATGTTCTAGTCATACATCTTTGGGGTTATCGGATTCTAGTGCTGTTAATTGTTTTGGAAGTTTTGTTTTCTACCTCTGAACTGGACTGGATCTTGAATTCTTCCATTTTCCTCCGATATTTGGCGAACTCTCCAAACAAACATTTTCCATTTTCTCCTACTCTTTTGACTTGGAATCACTATGGAACTAAAACTATGTGTCCACTCAGAAAAATCACCAGAGACATTGACACTGCAAACCAGGAATATCTGTCTGATTGCCATGCTTGCCCTCACTCCACCTAAAGATGCTTCAAATTTGGTATCTAGAAATTTTCTCAACTGGCTGCTCTCCAGACTCAGTATTTATAATTTACTTGAGTAAATTTGAGTAACCTTTGTTTTTCTTTTGTTTCCATAGAAATCTCTCTCATTAAATTACCTGATTCCTCACATCAATAGAAGCCAAAATTAGGTGGAAGTTCACCTGTAACATTGCCTTCTGAAATACAACATCCTAAAGTTCAACCTGTCCTAACTAATCATGATGGTATGTGTTTGCTAATATGTCATGTTGTGCCTATATAAATAAATAACTCAAAAAAATAGAAACCCAACTGCACATTTTTTTAAAAAAGTGTAGATTGGCTTAAGTAAAATATGAATTGATTATAACCCATCCGAATTATTTAGTTAGTTAAATCTTCACTCCTGGGAACCTCTGCTCTGGGAAATTTCTCAGTCTGGGTTTTGTTTTCCTTATAGTCAACATACCAGCCTCCCTAGTGTGTTGTACATGCTAGAGGGTTTTAAGTGCCTGCCAGCAGCCACTCGCATGCCAAATGGTAGCCACCAGGATCAGAAAACTGGATGAAATCAGCAATAATCACATAAATGATGAAGGTGGTAACTACATGGCCCTCCAGCCTGATGACTCAACTAGTGGAAACATGGAACGTGTGATTCTTTGGCCTGACTACAACAATGGTGGTAACCAAGAATATTGCTATACTGTTTGGTCATACTCTCAGCATGCTGAAACAATGACCGAGGCAATGGGGGGCTTGGGGGGGGTGGGAATGTTATTAAAATAAAGAACAAATGGAGACCAGCCTTGAAAATTCCCTGAGCAGACAAAACCAGTTTAATCATACAAACAAAGCTTCATTGAGCTTTAAGTTAGCAAGGTTAACTTAATCTGGGTTATTTCTTGCTTGTGCCTCTGGAAATCATAAGCAAAACTTAAGCTGTTTCCAAGATTGATATGAGGCAACCACTGACCAATTCCCTATCACTTAAGAAAATTCTAATATTTATAACCAATCACTGTGAAGAATAAACAGTCACCACTGGGTCATTATACGAGCTTCTTTATATCAATATACCCCTGAGCCTCAGTCCAAGTTTTGGTTTGAGAGCTCCCAGTTTGCAAACTCTCTTTTTGGCGTATGCATAATACACTTTTACTAATTACGACTTGTAGGATCCATTGGTTTTACTTCTGTTATTTCTGACATTTTGACATAGCCTTCAGCACCAATGGTTTCACAACATCTCGCCCATGCTCCATAAAGCCCTACAAGATCTGGCCCCTGATGCTTGTCCGCCTTCATTTCCTACCACTCGCCTCCTTGTTCTTTAGGTCCAGCCACACCAGATCTTCCAGGTCACTTCTTCCTCAAGGCCATTGCACAAGTCCCTCCCTCTCCTCCAGGACCTAAGGAAGAAATGTCCCCTTATCAGGAGCCGCTCCCTATCCTCTTATCTTATTTCAATTTTCCTCATAACATTCATCACCTCCTGACATTTAATATACTTGCCTATCACTGCTCTCCTTCACTAGAGTATAAGCTGCAGAAATGGGGTTGACAGATAAAATATGGCACACCCAGTTAAGTTCGAATTTCAGATTAAAAAAAAGAATGAACTTTTCAGTATGAAGATGGCCCCGATGTAATATATACTTTGAATACAAACCTCGGGATATAATTATACTTTGAAAAAAAACCTCGTTGTTGATCTGAAATTCAAGCTTTCCTGGTGTCCTGTATTATTTTTATTTTGTTTTATCTGGTAACCCTAAGGCAGGTGGTTATTTAGCTCATCGCTGTGTCCCCAGGGCCAGAGCTGCTCCTGGCAAGTAGCTCTCAATACATATTTATGGGATGCATGACTGTCTTCAACTAGATCGTTTCTCTGCAACACGCCTAGTCTAGGTGCAGCGGGCGAGCGGGGGGTGCGCAGCCCAGAGCACAGCCGGGGGTCTGGCGGCTGGCGAGCTTTCCACGCAGGTCCCGCAGCCGCGCGTCTCGCCGGCCGGTAAGCCCCGCCCCCGGCGAGGAAAACTCCGCCCCGCGACTGGAGAGCGGCGGGTCCCAGGGGGCCGTCCTGGGGGCGGGGCCTCCGCAACCGCAGGCGGGACCCCGCCCCCGCCGGAGCCCCGGCCCCTTTAACGCCCCGCCTCCCGCCGCCACTGGCGTCCCTGGTGTGACGTCACCCAGCGGGCGGCCAATGGGAGCGCGGGTTACTGGCAGGCGGCCCCGGCGGCTGCTGCCAAAGGGGAAGTGAGCTGGGGCTGGAGCGATGGCCCGGGTCTGGAGCCCGCGGCCGCCGCCGCCGCCGCCGCCACCGCCAGCGCGTTGGGAGCAGCTGCGGCTGCAGCCGGAGTGGGGGCCGGAGTCGCGGCTGGAGTGGAGGCGGCGCGTGTGAGTTGCCGAGTGTCGCCGGAACACCTCAGACTCCGGGCGGGAGCGCTTCAGGTGGGCTGAGCCGCCGTCGCCCCTCCGCACCCCCCAGACCCGCGGCCGAGACAGCGGGGCTGGGGGCTCCCAGGTGCGGCGCTGGCACCTGGCAGGCTGGGCCCTCCGAGCCGGGCTCTGGGCCTCCCTCGCTCTCGGGCCGCCTTGGCGCCCAGGCTGTGTCGGGGTAATAGCGGCCGCGGCCCCTGCTGCTGCCGCCTCCAGCTGGGAGCGACTGGCGCCTTCCCCCCGGCTGGCTCTGCACCTCCGCCGCCTCTCCCATTCGGGAACAAGTTTCTTTTCGCTCTCCCTTGGGAGTCCTGCCCCGGAAGGGCAAAACACCCATCTGTGAGTCCTTCCCCAGCTCCGGGAGCGCACTTAGAAATACTACCTACTTACCGGGAGGTGAAGGTTGCTCCCTTTTCCACTCCCTTACCTGGGACTCCATGCCCCGAGCCTTACCCGTTTTGATCACCAGCTCCCTGGCCGTCTCTATGTGACTTTCCTCACCCCTCCGAGTTCCACTTTCCTCTGAGCTCCGATCTCTAGCCCCCAGCGGATCGGGTCAGTCCCACCCCTGGGTGGGAGTGACCCAGGGCTCTGGCCCAGATTCCCCACCCTGGAAGGCAGCTCCAAGGCAGCGAGAGAATTGGGCGTTGGGTACGAACCTGGCAGCTCAGCAGTGGGTGCTCCGCTCACCCCACACAAAAAGATGAAGAAGCGCAAAGAGCTCAATGCATTGATCGGCTTGGCTGGGGACAGTCGGAGAAAGAAGCCCAAGAAAGGCTCAGGCCACCGCCTCCTTCGCACTGAGCCTCCTGACTCAGACTCTGAATCCAGCTCGGAGGAAGAAGAGGAATTTGGTTTAGTTGGAAATCGCTCTCGTTTTGTCAAGTGAGTGATGCAGTTGGTGGGATGTGAAAAAGGCATTTCCTTGCACTTAGCAATGGGGACATTTTAAAGGAAGGAGAAGGGTGTTCCTAGAAGGAAAAGGATGTAGACCTTGGACGGCAAACAGGAAGAAAAGGTGTTAGGGAGATGAAGCTCAGGTTCTGAGTGAACGGTTGTCTCTAAGTGTATGAAGAACTCTGAATTCAGGGTGGAAATCCACAGACTTGGGGAATGTGCCAAGAGCCCAGAGCAACCAAGTTGGGAGTGGCAGAAAAGCTAAGAATAGGTATATGGGAGCAAACAAGCCTTTGGAGCTAGACCTTTTTAAAAAGTGCAGTAGAGACAGGGACTTTAAGACTGTAGATTATTCTTTGCAGGCTCAATGAGTCCGAATCTTGGAGGTGGGGGGATGCCGTGAGGAACTTACAAAGTATGAGCCTCCCAAGTAGGTGGAGGGTGGGAAACAAAAAGAGACAGCTTCTCCCCAGACCACTTTAGGTGGTGAAGCCACTAGGAAAAATCCAAGAGTGAGCTCTGAGGACCTTGGGAATTGGGGCTCAGGGTGCGAAAAGGCTGAAGGGAACCTTGAAAGTGTCCTTGGACCCTCTCAGGGAGCACACTGAAGGAAAATAATATTGTGCTGAAGATGTGGAAGCAAGGGCTGGCTAGGCAGAAGGTTGGGGTGCTGAAAGAGTTTAAATCCTTTGAGATTTTGTTTGTTTAGAGTGTCTTTGTCCTTTTATTTTGTTAAAGAAGTTTGGTATTCTAATGAGCTTTGTCAGATTAAGTAGTTAAGGGCAATCTTAGATTTGGGAAATGAAGGTCTGATGAAAGGGAGCAGTTCCACTGGAATAGTTGCCCTGTTGAGGGAGTTTAGACATTGAGTGTTGAAGTTTGGTGTGAAATCTAACCCCTTTCCATGTTTCCTGGCTTCTGAGCCAATAAGCTAGAAGGCACACCAGGTGTCCACTTAAACCTACAGTTCCTATTTCTTCCATTCTATTTGCGGTAAAACTTGCTCAAAGGTTTATGAAGTTTCAGTAGTCTGAAACAGGGTCCCCTGGGAGGGTGGGGGAGTGAGAAATAGGTAAATTACAGTGCTGTAATGGACTTCCGCAGAAGCTCTAGTCCTGACACTTTGCTAACCCGAGCTTGTCCCCAAAGACCTGAATCCTTGATGACTTCTGTGGGCTGCAGTGCCCATAAGATCTGTGTTGTGGGAAAAAAAAAAAAAAAAAAAAATCTGTGTTGTGTATGTGAAGTTCTGAAACCTTTGTGTCCAAAAGATGAACTCTTCATAGGTCATGTTATTTAGTCACTTTCAACCTGTTGTTCACAGTTAAGAATGTGTTGCCCAGTGGTTCCTGGTAAATAACTATATGGTGACACGTGTGCTATTTTTAATACAGCTGTACCCATAATCACTTTTTGTACTCCTGGTTGAATTTGTTCTTATGATCAGGGGAGACTATTTACGATGCTGCAAGATCTGTTATCCCCTCTGTGCTTTTGTCATCCTTGCCGCCTGTGTTGTGGCCTGCGTTGGCTTGGTGTGGATGCAAGTTGCCCTGAAGGAAGATCTGGATGCCCTCAAGGAAAAATTTAGAACAAGTAAGTGTTGCCCTTTTCAGAGTGTTATGTTGTTTCTGGGTTCTGGATCCACAAATTGGACCATACTGAGTTAAGAGTTTTGCCCACTCAGATGAAGCAATTATATATTCCTTCCAGTGTTATAACTCTTTCTTAGCTGTTTTGAATGTGGGAACAATTGTTTGTTTGCTTGTTTTTAAACCTACAAATAAAAAATAGTGCTTATGCATCATCAGGACAAACACCATCTGAAATAATGGCTCTCTGGTCGACACTTAAGGTGCAGGAAGAAAGTGCTAAGGTCCAGGAGACTAGAACCTTGGTTAACCTCCACTATTGCCAACCTCCACTTTATACTTAGGGAAGTATAAAGTGGCAGTAGCAACACTGGGCTATTTTCTTCCTTCTCAGGAGACCATTTGAGAAAGAATGTGGGAGCATTTGTCAATTTCCTCCTTAAGAAAATCTGTATGGAATGAGCAGTAATAATAGCTAGCATTTATGGAGTGCTTACCATGTACCAGATCACAAATAAATATTTGTCTCACGAATGAGTTTTAAAGATTGAGACTTACTAAGTTGAAGAGTTTTCTATGTTCTAAATTACAAAGTTGTATTTTGTCATATCCAAGGTACTTTATCTGAACAGTGTGTTTGCATCGTAGCTTCAACCAGATTTGACCTAAATATCTTCCTTTAGCAATGCAGATCTTTGGTTCTAGGTTTCAAGGGTTAATTTTCTAAGCTAAAGAACCAGTTTCAAGTTAATCACAAATGGCTTAAGCTTAGCAGCATTAGCACATGGGCAAACTGACCACTAAGCTTTCTCAAGGTCATAACAAAACCTGACCCCAGAACTGGAATTAGAGTTATGTTCTTACTTCTCACCTTAAGCCTTCGGAGATCACAACTTCCAAGTGTTCCTTCACCCCAGCTTCTTTTTGCTCTCTGTAGTTATTCAGGTTCTGAACTTGACCTAGGAACAGCTAATCCTTGGTTACTGTGTTAATGATGTTCTTAAGGATGTTGTTGAAAAAAAAATGTTGAAATACTAATTTTGGTTTTCTTTTGAATCAAGGGAAGAATTGGGTAAACCATAATTCTGTGTCTGAATCATCTTGACTTGTATGTTTAATCAATTGGTGGAATCAGAGTACAGTATAAGAAAGAAGGAGATTTTGTATTCTAGTTAATTTCCTTTCTTAGTGGTTGTCTATCCCAGTATTGGAAAATGTTTTTAAGGCCAGTGGTTTCTTTGTAAGTGGTAATCATAACTTGGAAATGAGGTTCTAAGAAACAATGCTTAACTATAGGTAACCACTAAAGATACCCGTCTGTGCCCTCATCTCTCTGTAATTAACTGGGCCTCCTAAGTTTGTGCTGCAGCATGTTTTGATCACATATAGTAGTTATTTATTTACACATCTCAAAACATTGCTCACTTCTACCCTCCAGGGACTCCTTTCTCTGACTGCTCTGTACCTGTGTTTAGAGGACACCCATGTAACTTACACCTTAGCTGAGCTTTTCAGGGAATTTCTTTTCTTAGAAATGTACATTTGAAGTGTATACAGGTAATAGACCTAACAATCAATCAGTCAACAAAACTTTGTTGAACATTTGTTAATACCAATCCCTGGAAATACTATATTCAAGAGATGCCAAGATTTATACCCTGAACTATGAGACCTGCTTTCTACCACTGAGCAACAGTCCCCTGGGACTCTGACTGCATTTGTCAGCCAGCTGAATGAAGCAGATTTGGAAATGTCAGTCTAACTGCTTTGTTGTCTTTGGTTTGCTGCAATAGAAATGCCAGCCCTGTAATGTCTAAATGGTATTTCTAGAGGGTGGAGCCTGGGGCATAGTCTGTCCATTGGCTGAACCATTGTGGACCACTTGCCCAAGAGTTTTTTGGGAAAACCATTATCTTGAGTAAATGAGGTCAGTCTTGTTAAGCTTAAATAGCCTTTCTTTGAATTACATCTTCTTTCCCTTAGACATATTTCAATAAGTTTATTTTTATTTCCTGTTTTTCAAGAGGATAGTGGAAGTCACTGATTCAAATAAGACCACCTCTGCTGTTCTGGCTTTAATACCTTTTTGAGAAATTCAGAGCTCTTGTTCTTTATTTCAATAAATTTTCAAAGACACTCATCAAAAAAGGAGGCAGGATTCCTGAAATATCTGAAATAGAAAGCAAAGCAGATAGACTTGGTATTTTTTCTTGCAGTCAAGGAACAACTTGGTCCTTACACTGAAGGTACTGAGTGGCATTGAAACTTAGTTCAGTATTCTTTCCAAAACCGGGTACTTCAGAAGACTGCACAATTATTTTAAGGAAAATTCTGTTCTCAAACCATCTTTCCCTGTCACTCAACAATGGAACACAAGAGTGGAGGAAGAGAATTTGGAAGAGAAGGAAAGAATAAATCTGGCTGTTTCTTTTTTGGTCACACAGGCAGGGTAACAGTTTGGTCATTTACTACAGAACTTAAAAATGGTCTTGTGGTAATGAGGGCATTGGGGTGTAAGCATCTGACGGCCGTAGTATACTAGAGAGTGTTGGTCCTAGGAGCAGAAGGTTTGACTGTCGAATCCTGGGTTGCTCATTACTAGCAGGAAAATGTGGATAAGTCACTTATTCTTTCTGTGCCTTCATTTTCCCATCCACAAAACCCAAAGACATATTTATGCTACCAGAGCACTTTGGTCATCTCTGTCATACCAGAGATACAACACCACACTGTGTAGTGGTTCTGTGACGACATCTTGCCATCCCCCACTGCCCCCACCCCCAAGTGAGAGCTTCAGGGTCTTCTGTGTACACTGGTGCTAAGTGCAGGGCTGGGCACATGATAGGTACCCACTAACAAGTTGAGTGATTACATAAAAGTTTATTGCAAACTGAAAAGATATTTAAATATAAAATACATTGCTGTTAGCATTATATGTGTTCTATCTAAAGAGTGTATGCAGAAATCTCTACTTCCTGATCTTAGAGACCAGGAAGAGAGCTAGGTAAGTTCTTTTAAGTATTAATATACTAAATTTTAAATGAGTTGTTTTGAAAGAACGTAAATTAGTAATCGTAAGTTGTTTGCTGTACTTCCTCTCGTTTTTTTTTTGTTTTTGTTTTTGTTTTTGTTTTTTAAGATTTTATTTATTTGAGAGAGAGAGAGAGCCCGAGCATAAGCAGTGGGAAGGAGACAAATGGAGAGGGGGAAGCAGACACCCTGCTGAGCAGGGAGCCTGACTCAGTACTCGATCCCAGGACCCCAGGATCATGACCTGAGCCAAAGGCAGACACTTAACTGTCTGAGCCACCTAAGTGCCCTTACTTGTCCCATTTATAAGTAGCCAAAGTGCCTTGACACAGGCTACTCTCTCCTAAAAAGCCCCAAATAAGATAATGAAAATGATCCTCTCTTGGCTCACACAATCCTAAGTATCCAGAAGGTTTTCAGGGCTTGTCAGCTTTATATGTTTGTTAGTTAATAACTGTAACCCAGGTTATTTATGTATTCATCTTATTTCCTCTTCGACCTCTACTTTCTACTTCTTTCATATAGACTGTAGGACAGAGACCCCCCCTACACACACACACATACACAACCACCTGAGAATGGCAGACATGTGTGGGATAGGTTTTACTTTACAACCTCACTGAAAATGTAAAAGAAAATCATCGAAATGCTGTATTAATTTAGACTGACATAATGTTCTTACTGTTTGAGATGGATGTATTCCTGTAAACTGATGAAAATCAAATGTTAAAGTAAAAGCACTGAGGGAAATCTTTCATTTATAAAGAGATCCTTTCACACTTATTTTATTTATTTACTTTTAAGATTTTATTTATTCATTCATGAGAGACACAGAGAGAGAGAGAGGCAGAGACATAGGCAGAGAGAAGTAGGTTCCCTGCTGGAAGCCTGACCTGGGACTCTAGGATCACGCCCTGGGCCGAAGGCAGGCGCTAAACCACTGAGCTACACAGGGATCCCTCACACATATTTTATATCTCATTTTAAAAAAAAATAATTCTGAATTTTGAGAGAGTGGGCTTGTTTGTAGTAGGGGTACCATCACCTCCACCCTACTCTTTGATTTTTGTGGGGATTTTTTGTTGTCGAGTTTGTTTGATTGAATTTTCTTTGTTTAACTTAATAGGACAACATTAACTCCATTTCATACCCTACAATTATTTCCCTGGAGAAGTATTAGACTGCTGACACTGTGTTGGAAATACATGACAAAAGATCTGGTCCCCATCCTTAAGCAACTGTCTCTCACTTAATCTGGTAGAGGAGACAGATGAGTAAACAGTTAAAGGACAGTGTATTAAGTGCTTGGTAGAGTTTGGAGTGGTGAAGAGGTGGGGGTCCAAGCTGGGAGCCCAACTATTTGTGGTGAGTCTTGAAAGGAACTAACTAGGCTAAGGTAACAGAAATGGAGAAGAGGCAAGCCAAGGGCATCAGGGCAGAAAGAATAGTGTGTACAGAGTCACTGAGGCTTAAAGAGATTGGTGTGTCTGGAAACTCCACTTGTCTAGAAAATAGATTGAAGAGGAAGATTATGAGAAACGCGGTTGAGAGGTAAGCAAAGGCCAGATTTACTCAGTCAGTGATACTTACCAAGGGCCTATAATGTGCCAGGTGTATTCCAAGTGCTGACCCCACAGAGAGGAACAAAAAAAGTCATAGCACTTCAATTTTAGTAAATTGTTTCATATCTGTCCTGTATGCCAGTTTTTTTTTATTTTAAACAAAGTATATAATAACTAATTAGACAATTTGTGTCTTTAAAGAAAAATTATTTGTGGGTTTTATTCTGGAGGACCAAGCATGACCAATATTTTATTTTTCATGAAAAGGAAAAATACTCTTTAAAGACGGAAGAGAAAGCATTCTTTCAGGCCTCTGCCTTCAGGTTGGCAAATCTCTAAACCAGTCAGGAGATAGTTTCCCAAAGGAAAAGCCAAATATCACCTTATACTTCACCTGACATGTTCCTTTATCTTCTATTTCACTTTGAGCTTTTGAGTTGATTTAAGAGTTAGGAAAACATCGTTTGCTGCTTATGAAAAAGATTTAAAATCATAGTCCACATAATAGCACTTGAAAGGTGGTTAAGAACCCATCTTGCATATGACCAGTTTGAGATAGGAAAAAAGTATATTTAAGCATTTAGAGAGAGAACTTTTGATGTCACCTTGAGCATTAATGGAGTGAAGTTTATAAATCTTCACTGACTAAACAAAAAGCTTAATTGCTCTGGTTAATACTTAGTATTTATTTATCACATGTTGTATGCCTACTGAGCCCTTTTAGTACTTTACAACCATTCTTTCACTTAATTCTAAAAATCCTGTAAAGTATATTTTATCTCTATTACAGATGAGGAAACTGATCTCAAAGAATTTGAGTAATTTACTCAGGATCACAGTAAGTTACAGAGTTGAGATACAAGTTCACTTCTTTCTGCTAATACTTGTTATCATTTTTAGCCATCTGACTTTTAAAAGTTGTACTGCCAATAGTGAAATAGCCCCAGTAAAAATGATGCTTTAGTATTAAAAATGTACATTTACATAAACCATGTAGCTGGTAGATAGGAATTCAGCCGTCCTACCAGGATCACTTCTATTAATCTGTCTTCCTTCATACTGTAAGATAATTTTTTCATCTTGGAGTCAAGATGGCTATTATCATTCTTGTTTTTGCTTTTAGTGGAATCTAATCAGAAAAGCTCATTCCAAGAAATTCCCAAACTTAATGAAGAACTACTCAGCAATCAAAAGCAAGTTGAGAAGATTGAATCTGGGGAGCTGGGCCTGAACAAAGCCTGGATCAACATCACAGAAATGAATAAGCAGGTAGCATATGTGTGATTTTATTTCTGTGTAAGCTGTGAATGTTTAGTTTTGTTTGTTTAGTATGCATTTGTAGGTATAGAGCACTCACTTCTGATTGTTTTACTTTTTGAAATCATGTTTTGCATACTGTGATCCCAGCACATTAAGGTCAGGTAAAATGGGTAATAGTTGTGCATTTACCAGATATATAAGATGTTAGCCCTTCCTGCAAAGAAACGGTCTTATCAAGTAGAGTAGTTTGGAAGGAGTTGGAAATTCTTGAGTCACCTTTTCCTTAGGAGCAGTGTAGGATAAAATAAAGAGAAAGAGTGTCATTCTAACCTCGAGGAAAAATGGGTAGTCTCTTTGTATTAGATAATGAGAGCTTACTTTGTTTAATAGAGTTCACAAACTTACAGCCTTGGGCATAATGCTATACACTGGAGTAACACAAATCTGTAAACCATCCATAGCTAATGATAGTTATTCTAGAGTACCACAGCAGGAGGAGCAGAGTTGGTTAAATACCTTGGCCAGGCAAGCAAGCCTAGAGCAAAAACTTTTCCAGTTCCCAAATTGGCCAGATCTCAGTAGGCATTGATTCCAAAAGAGGGATTCTCCCAGAGGGAAAGGGCTAATGCACAGGAGATTGATCAAGCATCTCCTGTGTAAAAGGTGCCAGAGTTGCCATGAGGTACTGTAGCCGCTGTTCTCGGTTTTTGCAGTTTAGTTAAAAAAGATGTGTGTTGGGGGCAGCCCAGGTGGCTCAGCGGTTTAGCACCGCCTTCAGCCCAGGGCCTGATCCTGGAGACCCAGGATCGAGTCCCACATCAGGCTCTCTGCATGGAAGCCTGCTTCTCCCTCTGCCTGTGTCTCTGCCTCTCTCTCTCTCTCTCTCTCTCTCTCTCTGTGTCTCTCATGAATAAATAAATAAAATATTAAAAAAAAAAAGGTGTGTTGGCAAGAAAACTCGAGTACAGAAAGAATGGTACAGCTGCAGAGTGCTTAAAAATAGATGCACCATCTTCATTGGGGCTAAGAAGATATTCTCTTCAGAATGGAGTGCCAAAGTTCATAATCAGCCATTGGCAGGGAGCACTGTGCTCTAATAAAGTGCTTACCCACATTTCTGAAGCTACTGCCAGCTTTCAGCAGCAGTGTGGGAGTGGGGCAGGTCAGCACTTAAGTCCAGGGGTCAGTGGTGTGCAACAGTGGCCTGCAACAATGGCTTTCAGATTTCACCTGCAACCCACAAAAAGAAATGTTTTATGTCATTACCCACTAAACATATACCTACATACATACATGTATAACTGAAATAACAGTTTCTGAAAACAATAACTTACCCTTAGTATGCCTTATGATATCTTCTATTAAGTTCTATTTCCCTTTAAAATTACTCAAAGAGGGGATCCCTGGGTGGCGCAGCGGTTTGGCACCTGCCTTTGGCCCAGGGCGCGATCCTGGAGACCCGGGATCGAATCCCACATCAGGCTCCCGGTGCATGGAGCCTGCTTCTCCCTCTGCCTGTGTCTCTGCCTCTCTCTCTCTCTCTGTGACTATCATAAATAAATAAAAATTAAAAAAAATTTTAAAAAAAATTTAAAAAAAATAAAAAATAAAATTACTCAAAGAATAACTGACAGGTTGTAGCACTCAGTATCTGCTCATTATCACTTATCTTTGAACTCCAAGTAATTAGAGAAAAACGAGTAGTCACTCCCTTTTTATAAAAAGAATAGGATAAATTGTGGACTTGCTTTTATTGACAGCAAATTAGCAGTTTGGTCAGAGATTATATTAAGTGAAAACAGACCACAGTGAAGCACTGAGAAGTAATTCATTAGCATAATCTCACTGGGGCAAGCCGTGGATTCCATGGAGTCTGTCATGGAGAATGCTGTTCTGAGGCAAGGATGAAATCTTTCAAGATGAAGAGTCAATGTCAGCTCTGTCTCATCTTTTTCATGTAAATCAGCATTGTGGAAAGAATCAAAAGGGGAAATTGGTACTCGGTGTGAGAGGACACACAGGTTTTCAAGTCTTTGCTACATATTTTGGCTTTTGAGTTCTTATTAACCAGGAATCTAACAACAAAGGAATCATTTTGTTCTTGGCCTGGCTCTTTTAGTGCAAGAAGTACATGGGAAAGCAGGTATACAAGAAAAGTTTACTCTAGTTCCAGGACTTCTTATATATAACAGGGAGACATTGAACTGAAACTCTTACCATTTTAGTCTCCGTAGATCTTCACAGATGAGGGGACTGACTGCTGAGACCAGCCTGAAGCAGAGGAATTCTCTGCTAGTGTGGGCACAGAAGGGTGGTGGTAGTGAAGTAAACTTTATATTGGTCCTAGGGGAGCTCATCACTCTGTGAGTGATTTTCTGAAATTAATGTCTGTGTATATCTGATGGTCTGTTCAAGGAAAAGGGATATGTCCTAAATTAGAATAGCTATAAAAATAAAATTGGTATTTAACTATGTTACTATGTCTAAGGGTAACTGTCAGCTAAGATGGCTTTTATTGGCAAATTATGTTTAATTTTTTTTTTGACAATGGATTGGCAAATTATGTTTTAAAGAGTAATTCAAAAGTGACTTAAACAAAAAAAGTGACTTAAACAAGGATGCCTGGGTGGCTCAGTGGTTGAGTGTCTGCCTTTGGCTCAGGGCATGATCCCAGATTCCTCGGATCGAGATTCACATCGGGCTTCCTGCAAGGAGCCTGCTTCTTCCTCTGCCTATGTCTCTGCCTATCTCTCTCTCTCTCTGTCTCTTGTGAATAAATAAATTTTTTTTTTTTTTTTAAGTGGCTTAGGGCAGCCCGGGTGGCTCAGCAGTTTAGCACCGCCTTCAGCCCAGAGACCTGGGATCAAATCCCATGTCTGGCTCCCTGTATGGAGCCTGCTTCTCCCTCTGCCTGTCTCTCTCTCTCTGTCTCTCATGAATAAATTTTTAAAATCTTAAAAAAAAAAAAGTGGCTTAAACAATAAGAAAATGGATTATATCACTTAATGAGAACTGCCTTATCCCAATGTAAAGTTGAAATTATTGCCACCTGGGGGGGGAAGCCATTAGTTTGAAATAAGTTAAAATCCAATTTTGCATTGAAAACCTTTAATAGCTAAAATCTTACTTTTCTGTTTTATTCATGAAACCTCTGATTTCATACCTGTAGCCATTCTCAACCACTATAGGGAGTCTCTTCTCTCTTTTTTGAAGACTGTAACTCAACAGTTGTTTAATGAGCTACTTGTATGGGCCTTGGATTCAAAGCCAAAAATGATAATTCCTGCCCCCAAGGCTCTTACAGCCAAATAGAGGAGACAGAAAAGTAAACAATTGTAAAATAGCTTGATGAGCAATAAGAGTCAGGTCCAGATGAGTGCTATTGGGCATTTTTAAGGATGTTTTTAACCAGGGGTCACACAAGCTTCTCACATATCTTGAGCTGAGTCCTGACCGGCACATAGTGTTGGCCAGGTGAATTCTACAGAAAGAGAGAAGTGCATCATCGTTAAAGCATCAATAGAATTGATCCTCATTTGCAGATTCCATATTTGTGAATTTGCCTATTTGCTAAAATTTGTCTGCAACCCCCAAATCTATATCTGTGGTGCTTTCATAGTCATTCACTGACAGGTGTACAATGACAGAATATTTGAGTCACTCAACACAGACATTTCCAATGGATGTCAAGCGAGGTGACACTCTGCCTTGTTTCGACTCTCCTAGTGTAAACAGGTTTCCTTTTAAAATTATATTTAGTGCCATGTTTTCATACTTTTGTGGGGTTTTTTTTGTTTTGTTTTTTGTTTTTTTTTATGATTCTACTGCTTGAAGTCCCTCAAGCGTAATGCTGAAGTACTGGTTAGTATTCCTAAGTGCAAGAAGGCTGTGATGTGCCTTATATAGAAAATATGTGTGTTAGATAAGCTTCAGGCATGAGTTCAGCAATGCACACTTAATAAGATGTCTTTAAACAGAAACACATATAAAACAAGTTTATATATTATATTGATCAGTTGACAAAAATGTGACCAGACAGTTCTCAAGAACCTAAGCCTATACTTCCCTTAGGAGTAGTGGTTCAGTATTCACTAATTCAGTGTTTGCTGCAACTTTCTAGAGCATAACTATTGTGAATAATGAGAATTTACTGTATGTCCAAAAGGATAGAAAAATGAAAAACAGTGTGTTCAGGGAATTTTAGTAGTTCATTATAGTTATAGTTTGGTGAAAAGAGGCTAGATATACGGATATGTCAACAAGAGCCATATCAAGAAGGATCTTGAGTGACCTTCTATAGTATGCTCTCTATCTCTTGGCACTCAGTCCTGATACCCCCTTTTTTTTTTAGTCCTGATACCTTATAGTTATTTGTATATACATCTAATTTTACTAGAAGGTTATATACTGTACTTGTGAGCTTTAAGCATGATGATGATGGTGATAACTGCCATTCATTAAATGTTTTCTTTGTGTAGGCCACTGTTAGATGCACTTACATGTGAGATCTCCTTTTTTGCTTCTATAACCCTATGAAATAGGAAATGGTATCTCCATTTTACAGATAAGAAACCTGAGGCTCAAAGAGGTTAAGTAGTTAGCTCAAGGTTGCACAGCTGTGTGGCATTGCTAATATTAAAATATATGAGGCATAGGAGCCTGTTTTCAGTTTTCTATTCTGCCTTAAATCTTTGTATCCTCTATCAGATGCAGTAGGTGCTCAGTAGATCAAGTTGAAAGGCTGCGATGTCAGGTCCCTACTAAGGCTTATAATCATTCATCATTAATGATTAGCTGTTTTAGTAACTCTTTTACTTACTATTTAAAGAATCCTTAATTTTAACCCCAAAGTAAAAAAAGCAGCATTTCAGACTTTATAGTATAAAATGGTCTAATAAGCAAACGGTCTACAGTGGTTATTTTTAATTCTGCTAATGAAAAGTCATGTAATATGCATAAAAGTCATGATTCATCTTTTGGCTGGAATGTAGGGTTTTTTCCTAATGATTTCTGCTTAATTCAACTTTTTAGACTCTTTGAACTACATTGTGTGACTTTTAGAGATAAATTCTGTAATGCTTGAATCTGATCTGACATTCTAGAATGTCTACCCTGAGACTAGAGCAGTGCCAGAGATAGTAAAAGGAAAGTGCCCCTTGTCTCTCCATTCTAGTTCCATATGTAGCTTTGCTGTACTTTTCCATAGATACTGACATTACTTTACTCTCAAAGAGGAATGCCGAAAGATGGAATCCAGTTTTGCAGTTTTATGGGAATGTAGCTGAGTCCTAGTGACCAGTGTGGAGTTCAGGTCTTGTAAATGAGTAAGAAGGCCTAAGTTATGTTTGGTAATTGAAGAGCTAATTGTCAGCTCTCCAGGGCATGCTCTTTCATGGAGGCAGCTTATCCCCTCCCTGGAGTGTTTGGGGCATGGGGAGAAGTGGACCAGTATTTCACTTTATCCTACTTGCATTACTTTCATCTGCTCCTCTGGTTTTGGGTGAAGTGGTAGCTGCCTCCAGCCACAATGGCCATTACCATTCTTGAGATGCTTCTGATTAGCCTCAGGATATTGTAGTACTTGAGAGAATAGTTTCTACCTAGATCACTCCACCCAAAACATGGCTTGCATCTTTTAGGAACTGGCCAGTTATCAGTGGAAAGAGTTTACTCCCTTAGGTGGCCTAAAGGTAATCACACAATGGATAGGGCATTTGGAATAACCATATTCTTGGCCATCAAGTTGGTATTGAGTCATTCGTATACATACTTCGGGGCACTGAGTAAAACATACCTGAGGGAAGGCCTCCTTCCTCACACTTTATGATTGAGCATGTTAAGATAGTCTTGGAAGGCCCAGTGAAGGGCGTGGAAGAAAAGGCCAGCCTAGGAAATCTATTAAACGCATCCAGAGTCTTGTCTTTTTCCTATATGTATATTTCTTTCCCATCTTTTGTCTTTGAAATTTTGTGAATAATATGTGAATGTATTCTTATATAAGATTTAAACAATAAAATATATAACGAACTCTTATGAAAATTCCCCTTCAACCTCATCTCTGTATGTTCCCCCAACACACACAGACATTTCTGGTCCCCATAGGTGTCCACTGCCATGAGTCTGGGCTGCATTCTTCCATGATTTTCTATCAAAATCATAATAGCTTTTCATAAGAATTAGCTTATGGGTAAGTGTGTGTGTGTGTGTGTGTGTGTGTGTGTGTGTGTGTGTGAGAGAGAGAGAGAGAGAGAGAAAGAGAGAGAGAGAGAGATACCAAATGGATAGAGTCATTCAGTATATATTGTTCCACAAGATGCTTTGTTCACTCTGGATATATCTCCACATCCTTAGCAATAGACACTTAAATGGTTTCTAGTGTTTTGCTGTTACAAATAGGGAAACAGTAGATACTCTTGTGTATATATCTTTGTGCACTTGAGCAAGTAATGTGTAGATAGATTTCTAGAAATGAAATTGCTAAATTAAAGAATATAAACACTCAAATTTTGACAGATACTCCTAGATAACAGGTCTTCTCCAATTTACATTCCCATTAACAGTGCATAAGAATGCCTATTTTCTTTGAGTCCTTTTCAGAACCTCAGTATTATATCTTTTTAAAGATATGGATGAAAACAACCTTCATGATACAATTGCTACTCTTAAAAGGCTTATAGTTTGCTGAGAGTATCTCTCTGTGGGGTGAGATTTCTCACCCATTTTGTTTTTAAATGCAGAGTTGGAATGTTGAAAATTAGTCTGAAGATTTTGGAGCATTTTGGAGAATTTACATGTTTAAGTGCTTATTAAATTTCACTATTAAGAAACTAACACTAATTGGTATTTTTGTTTGTACCACGTACTGTGCCAAGAGCTTTAATTATATATCTCATTTAATCCTTATGGCCTGTGTGAGTCATCTGTCACCATATTACATTCATCCCAGAACTTTGTAACTTAACACAACAAACATTTATTGCCTCACAGTTTCTGTGGGTCAGGAACCTGAATGCTGCTTAGAGTGGTTCTGGCTAGGATCTCTTTAAGGTCTAGGCCAAGGCCGCATCAACTGAAGGCTTGCCTGGGACTAGAGAATCTTCACCCACATGGGTATTGGCACCAGATCTTAGTTCCTCACAATGTGGGCTTCTCCATGGGGCTGCTTGAGTGTTCTCATAACACAGCAGCTGGCTTCTTCGTGTGAGTGATCCAAAAGGAATCCAGGAGGAAGCCCTGGTGCTTTTAATGACCTAGTCTCTGGCAGCTCAGGTGGCTCAGCAGTTTAGCGCCACCTTCAGTCCAGGGCCTGATCCTGGAGTCCGGGGATCGAGTCCCACATCAGGCTCCCTGCATGGAGCCTGCTTCTTCCTCTGCCTGTGTCTCTGCCTTTCTCTCTCTCTGTGTCTCTCATGAATAAATAAATAAAATCTTTTTTTTTTCTTTTTTTCTTTTTTTTTAGAATTTTATTTTTTTTTATTTATTTATGATAGTCACAGAGAGAGAGAGAGAGAGAGAGAGGCGCAGAGACATAGGCAGAGGGAGAAGCAGGCTCCATGCACCAGGAGCCTGATGTGGGATTCGATCCCGGGTCTCCAGGATCGCGCCCTGGGCCAAAGGCAGGCGCCAAACCGCTGCGCCACCCAGGGATCCCCAATAAATAAAATCTTTAAAAAAAAAATGACCTAGTTTCCCGAGTTGCCCATTGTCACTTCCACTTTATTATGTAGGGACAGGCCACACTCAAGGGAAGGGGGGTTAGGTTCCAGCTATTGAAGGGAAGACTATCAAAGAATTTATAGACATATTTTAAAACATCCCTATGGATGATTGTTGTTAAACAGTTTTTATTGTTTAAGCCATTTTACTGGGGAGAAAAATGCGTTGACTGCTTATTTATGCTTTTCTCCTCCTTCCTGGCGTCTACCCTCTACTCTGCTTGGACTAGTCTTCTCACTGTCCTTCCTAGACAGTATTCTTTCTCAGCCATACATTCATTCAGTGAATACTTAACTGGTGCATGTCTGTATGCCAGGTAGATGATGGAAGATGTTTAAACAGACAATGTCCGTGATGTCATGGAGCTTATGGTCTAGTGGAAGAGAGAATCCTTAATCAAGTAATCACACAAATAAATAAATCATTGTCACTTGGAGAAAGGTCATGAAGATAAGATATTCTTGGGCCTGTTCATGCTTTGTTCCCTTCTTATTTCCTAATGCCACACTCACCTATTTAACATAGAAAGAAAACCTGCTTTACTTTTTTTTTTTTTTTTTTTTAATATTTTATTTATTTATTTAGGATAGTCACAGAGAGAGAGAGAGAGGCAGAGACACAGGCAGAGGGAGAAGCAGGCTCCATGCACCGGGAGCCTGACGTGGGATTCGATCCTGGGTCTCCAGGATCGCGCCCTGGGCCAAAGGCAGGCGCCAAACCGCTGCGCCACCCAGGGATCCCTGCTTTACTTTTTATATGTATAAAGCTTACTTACTTCTCTATCCGAGTCCTACTTCAGTGAAGCCTGTCCCATTCAGCCTACACAAATATTCTTTCCTCTGAACTTTTTTTCAGCATTACATCTAGTACATAATTATTTATTTAATGTTACCTATCTCTACCTCCCTCTCTACCCCTCTCTCCTGGTCTCTCCCTCTCTTTCTCACTCCCATTATATGTTCCTACCACCCAGCCTTCTTCCCATTCTTTAAATATGCCAAGCTCTTCTTTGCACTGGGGCATTTGCCCTAGTAGTTCCCCCCGGGTAATAAAGCCTTCTGGGGGGGGTTGGGAGAGTAGCTACCTGGTCACTCATCAGGTCACCTTATTTTAATTTTCTTCTAGTGCACCCAATTATCCAGTATATTTCTTATATGAAATTGTCTTTCTCCTTGCACTAAAATGTAAATACCACAAGATCATTGACATCTGTATTAATTCACCACTGGTATGAAATAGGTCTCATTTGTTGCAGTAATGAATGAATGAAAAAATGTCCTGAAGCCCCTGAATATACTCTTCCTAACAGGAAAGAGGGAAAGAGGACTGAGTTCCTGGGCTCCTTACTAGACTTCCTGGTTCAGAAAACTCTGCTTTTTGCTCCAGGAACTCTGTTGAACTTCTTTGCTAGTGCTTAATCCAATACTTTTCTTTGTTTTTCTTTCACCTTCTACTAGGATGTAAGCTCCTTAAGAGCAAAACCTCATGTTCTTGTTTGCCACTGTCTCCACAATGCCTGCAGCAGTGCCTAGCACAGAGATGCCCAGCACTGGTTGAAGGAAAGAATAAGGGATCAGGTTTATTACTTTGTGTGCTATCCATCTGCCGCCTGCCATGATGTTAGGCACATAACAGAATGTCCAGAAACTTTAGTGGTTACTGTATGAGGCCATTCTGAATATAACTGCTACTGGTAGATTTGTGTCCCATCCTAGAATTCAGGACAGGAAAGCAGTTTGGAACTAAGAATCTTTCAAGACTGTTTTGAGCCATACTACAAAGGTGTTAGAATATGATCTCTGCAGCCTGAAATTGTGTATTATATAGGTTTCCTCAGTCCTCATTCCAGAGAGAAGTCAGGCTTTTTAGAATTCTACCCCTAAATAGCAGAAGGGAAGATATGTTTTATTTTTATTCAATTCCTATTTTAATACATGTACTACATCAGTCAGCACATCAGTGAGTATTTATTGGGCCCCTTCAGTACAGAGTAATACTTTGGTTGAACTATTGAGTTTGAAATATTAATCACATTGTTAAACCAAAACTGAATCCCCAAGTAATCTAAAGTGTTGTACAAGTTCCTATAGACTATATTTTGAGATGATGGGCTTTTACTTAATGTATGTTCCCACTTGGTCAGGAACAAAAGTTCAGTAAATAACCAAGGTGTTATTTTTTATCAAAATGAAATCTTTCAGGGGTCCTTGATCATTAGGTTTCTCCCTGTCCAATTGTTGAAGGATTGTGTTGTAATCTCTGTAACTTAAGATTTTGAATCTGGTAGCTGTCAGAAGTAAAGTAAAGAATGATACTTGCCTTTCTGTCTTTGGCACTGGTGTTTAATTTGGGCAGGGAAAGGGGCACCTGAGTAGCACAGTTGGTTAAGTGTCCATCTCTTGGTTTCAGCTTAGGTCGTGATCTCAGGGTCCTAAGGTCATCGGGCTCCATGCTCAGCACAGAAGCTGCTTGGGTTTCTTTTTCCCTCTCCTTTTGTCCCTCTCCGCCCATTTTTTTTTCTCTCTCTCCCCCTCTCTCAAATAAATAAATAAATAATTTTTTTTAAATGGGGCAGGGAAAGAAGAGGTATTACTGCTGTCTTCCAGATCTCGGTTCTGTCCAAGGGTTTTTTTGTTTTTTTTTTTTTAAGATCTTATTCGTTTATTCATGAGAGACACACAGAGAGAGGCAGAGACATAGACAGAGGGAGAAGCAGGTTCCCTGCAGCGAGCCCAATGCAGAACTCAATCCTAAGACCCCGGGATCACAATCAGAGCCAAAGGCAGATGCTCAACCTCTGAGCCACCCAGGCATCCCAAGTCCAAGAGTATTGTAGTTCTCTACTCTTTGAGCTGACAGGGTATAATGTCTGGATCACAGAAACAATAAAAGTCAAGGGCGCCTTGATATCATCAGCTAGAGTCTGTGCAGTAAGCATTCATTCTCCAAATTCTCTTTTCATTATTAATCTCTTTCAGATTTCTCTGTTGACTTCTGCGGTAAACCACCTGAAAGCCAACGTTAAGTCAGCTGCAGACTTAATTAGTCTGCCTGCTACTGTAGAGGGACTTCAGAAGGTAAGTGCTGCATGTGGGCACTAAGATTAACCTGTTGCTGTCATTTTAGCTTCTAACAAGTTTTTTTCTGAAAGCATGGCATTTGAAATTTGAAATTAGCTGCTCCAAGAAGGCAGTAATAGAATATATCATTTTGTTCTAAGCAGTTCAGAACCTGTTTTGGTTTGGTTAAATTGGGCCTTTAATTTGCAACAGGTGAGTTTAGTTGTGGTTTTTATGGATTTACATCTTTTTATTTGGCTCTCTGAATCCCAGAATTTCTCTACTAGGACTCTTAGGTTAACATACATGGGTTTGCTTCTCATCATTTGCCTTCTCAATTCATCATCCAAAATGTCTTCATGAGGGCAGCCCGGGTGGCTCAGCGGTTTAGCGCTGCCTTCAGCCCAGGGCCTGATCCTGAGACCCGGGATCAAGTCCTATGTCAGGCTCCCTGCATGGAGCTTGCTTCTCCCTCTGCCTGTGTCTCTGCCTCTCTCTCTCTCTGTGTCTCATGAATAAATAAATAAATAATCTTAAAAAAAAAAAATGTCTTCATGAAAGCAGACCAACTATAGAAGAGAGTTGCTCTAAATTGCTATTTTTTTCATGTTTGAGAAAGAGGTTTTTAAAAAAATAATAATTGGGGGAAGTGCAAAAATTAAAAGTTTAGGATATGATAAGTGTTAGCAAGGATGTGGAGAAAAAGAAAGAAATTTTCAAACACTCATCCTGGGAGCATAAATTGGTAAAAAGCATTTTAGAAAACAATATATATTATTTTATAAAGGTAAAGGTTTACATTCTCTAAGCAGTTCACTTTTATGTACCCTAAACTCTAGGGCCTAGGCAAGAAATAATTTGAAATTTCCATTTACTTGATCCCTAGGATTCTGGACCAAAGCAGGAGGCAGTGACCAACCAAATAATATGCAGCAATATGTAGAGCTGGATGGAGAGAGTGGATAGGGGTAGGAAGGAATAAAAAGATGCCTAATTGGGACACAAGCAACATTAACCCCTGAAGCAGGAAATGGAAGAAGGGATGCTGGAGGAAAGGAACCCTAAAAACTGGGTGTCAAATCTAAGGTCTTTGACTTTTCAAATTTAGTGTATAAAAAGTTTGATTTGACTGTATACCAGGTTCTATAAACATATAAATTGTTTCCACAAAGGAGTAAAGAACTCCTGTGCCACTTGCAGAAACAGAACTTGGTATTTTGTAGCCACACCATCTGTGTGTGTCAGTCTCCATAGTTTGCTGTTTATCCAAGATGGTCATCTGCTTACAACTTAAACGGCGGGGGCAGGGGGGGGGTGGCCTGAGGAGGCGGAGAGATAACTATGATGAGGCAGTCTTCTTGCTATTATTCCCAAGGGTCAAATGGAAAAAAGGTAGGCTTCTGTGGTCTTTAATGCAGAAGCAACTCTGGCAGTCTAGCATTAGAAAAGGACATTGGTTTATTGCATTAATTAATTCAGTAAACATTTGTGGCACTTCCTCCAGTTTGTGCCAGGCACTTTGCAGTTGGTGAGAATACTAGTTTCAGGGTTTTGCTCTAGAGTTCACATGGCTCTGTCAGCTGCTTCCTTAAAAAAAAAAAAAAAAAAAAAAATCTTAAACAAGAGCTTACTATCTTGCATCCTAATGGGCTCATACATCCAGCAAGCGAGGATCATCTAACAGTAGATGTCTTTGAATGCCTGTAGCTTCTGTAGCAACAGAGCTCACATAGATAACATCCCAGCTTAGAGACTTCTAAGAGTGTGTGTTTTCACTTTGCAAAACTGTGCTTATAATGTCAGATTCTACTTTTAATACAAGTGGTTCCATTTTGAAGTGGAAGATCATCCCAAATACCTGATCTCAGTGTATCTCATGATTTTTTTTAAGTGTTGAAAATGTCATCTCTTGGTCTTTAGGGTTCTTAGCTGTCACTATAATAGAAACAACCTAGGTTAAAAATACTAATGTATTTAGTATAAAACTATAAAACCGTCAGTAGATCTTAATGAGAGGCCAGCACCCACCAAATAGTAACACTCTTTTAGATGTCATCCCTTAGGGCAGGCCTTTTTAAAATGATGGTATCTGAATCATATTTCCCCAGTCCCTAGTCCAGTTGGACTCCTTAAGCCTAATTGAAGACAAAGTAAGCCACTACTCGCATCTCATTCCACTCAGCAGTTGCTGATGGGATTCTAAAGCAAAAGAGTAACAAATGCTGCCGAATGGAATTTTTCCTTCATCTCTGAAACACTGGGCTTCCCAAAGCCAAAAATGGTTCCACTCATTGTCATTCAGAAGTCATCATTTGTTCCTGACGTGATGACGGTCTAGTGTTAGCTGTGGCCTTCTGCTTGCCTACCATAGGGCTTGGTAAGGGCAGTTGTGGGAGACCCTTATCTCTGGGTCCCAAACTTAGGAACTAATTTTTTTTTTTTGTTTCTTTAAGAAAATTTGTTTTTTCTCTAGGAAAAGTCCTTTAAATTCAGAAAATTATTTGTTATATATAATTTTATATATACGGGTGACCCTTGAACATGATAGGTTTGAATTATGTGGTCCACATATGTGTTTTTTGGTTGTTGTTGTTGTTATTGTTGTTGTTTTGAAATACAGTACAAACTGTAAACGTATTTTCTCATGATTTTCTTAACATTTTCTTTAGCTTACTTTTTGGTAAGAATACAGTATAAAATACATACACAAAATATGTGTTAAATGTTTATGCTATTGGTAGGCTTCTCATCAAAGGCTATTAGTAAAGTGGTGAGTTAGAAGTTATATGTAGATTTTTGACTGCAAAATCGAATAACTGTATTATTGAAGGGTCAACTGTATATAACCATAAACATGTATAGTTTCCTGTTAATTATGTCTGCATAAGCTATGTGAAATTCAATTTGAAGAAACTTGAAATAATTAAAAACACTGACCTTCATTAGGTCAGTGTTTACTATAAAATAAAACACAGTGATAAACCACTGTACTCCTAAAAGAATGTCTAAAATTAAAAAGACTGAGAAGAGGAGTTTTGATGGGGATATGAAGGAACTGGAATTCTACACTGCTGGTAGGAATGTAAAATGGTACAACCATTTTGGAACACATCTTGGCAGCTTTTAAAAAATTAAGCATTGGGACTCCTGGGTGGCTCAGTGGTTGAGTGTCTGCCTTCAGCTCAGGGTGTGATCCTGGAGTTCCGGGATCAAGTCCCACATCAGGCTCCCTGCAGGGAGCCTGCTTCTCCCTCTGCCTATGTCTCTACCTCTCCCTGTGTCTCTCATGAATAAATAAGTAAAAATCTTTAAAAAAAAAAAAAAAAAAGTTAAGCACATATCTACCGTATGATCAGCCATTCACATCCTAGACGTTATGCTGATGAAAAAGCATGCAATGAAGGGAAGTGAAAACATATGCCCACATAAAGACTTGTATATGAATGACATGAGTGTTGACAGCAGCTTTATTTGTACTAGTCAAATACTGGGAACAACCTAAATGTCCATCAACAGGTGAGTATTTAAAACTGTGATGTATCCATATAATGGAATGCTTCTCAGCAACAAGCTAAGTGGCTACAGCCTGTATAAATCTTAAAAGATGAAGCCAAGTGAAAGAAGCTATACCCCCCAAAAAAAGAAAACAAAAAACCTCCACATACTCATTCACTGATCCTATTTATACAAAATTCTAGAACATGCAAACAGATATGTAGTGGATCTATTGCTGCCTGGGGGCAAGGGAGGGAAAAATCACAATGGCCTGAGGAAACTTGGGGTGATGGACGTTTATTATCTAAATTTTGCTAATGGTTTCCTAGGTATATATGTCAAATCTTACCAAGCTGTAACTTTTGAATATGTGCCCCTTCACTGTGTCAATTACATCTTAGTAAAGCTATTACAAATCTTAAAAAGGAAAAGACACTGGTCTTATGACATGTTTCTTTTCAGAGTGTAGCTACCATTGGCAACACTTTAAACAGTGTCCATCTTGCTGTGGAGGCAATACAGAAGACTGTGGACGAACACAAGAAAACCATGGACTCACTGCAGAGTGACATGGTAAGGAAATCTACAAATGCTGCAGGAAATCTGCATTCCGCCTATCCTCTTCTCTGCAGTAGGAGTAATGCCATCTTCCCATTCAACTGAACAGACCCTACCATGCACCTTTTATAGTGGAGGAAATAACAGCAGTAAGATACAGTTCCTGGGTGGAATGGATAGGAAGGAAAATGGAGAAGAAAAGGGAAGTGTGGGATCCCTGGGTGGCACAGCGGTTTAGCGCCTGCCTTTGGCCCAGGGCGTGATCCTGGAGACCCAGGATCGAATCCCACATCGGGCTCCCTGCATGGAGCCTGCTTCTCCCTCTGCCTGTCTCTGCCTCTCTCTGCCTCTCTCTCTGTGTGTGTGTGACTATCATGAATAAATAAATAAAATCTTAAAAAAAAAAAAGAAAAGAAAAGGGAAGTGTCATAGGATTGATAACAAATCACCCTAAACTTAGTGGCTTAAAGCAACACGTTATTTCTCACTCTTCTGTAGGTCAGGAATTTGGACAGACTCTCAGACTTTGTAGCGAAGAGAAGCCAAGTAAAGAGGCATATAACTCTCCTCTCCGGAGTTATATGTACAAATCAGGACTATTCAAGGAACACAACAGTTCCCCAGCTTCTTCACTAATTTCTAGGTCTATCCTGCATGTTCTTTTCCAGCCTTGGAGTTTTGAGTTTAAATTGGGCAATTTGTACCTAGGAGACTTGGGCTATGTTAGAGTTCTAGAAAAGGACGGTTTTTCTTTTCTTCAAAACAAATACCCCTCACTGGTATTTAATGTGGCTGTTCTGGAGAGATATTGAGCTAGGTGTTCAGACACCCTGGATTCCAGTTTCACTTCTCCTGCTGAGTGTCTGTGGGATCCATAATAATAAAGACCTCTAACTCAGCAGTTT
The DNA here is from genome assembly GCF_011100685.1 of Canis lupus familiaris. Classification (NCBI taxonomy): domain Eukaryota; kingdom Metazoa; phylum Chordata; class Mammalia; order Carnivora; family Canidae; genus Canis; species Canis lupus. Next base: position 13,863,518 of record NC_049236.1, read on the forward strand.
TTCCATTACTGCTATGTTAATATCTTGAGCATTTTCTCAAAATAATAAGTATTTTCCAAAATACCTGTTTCCTAAGTCAAAAATTCATGCTTTAGAGAACCATGGGGCCTTTTTCTCCCACCTCTCTTTTTCTTTATTGTTGCCTTTTGTTTCTTATAAAAGCAGGTTGATAAATGTCTGGGATTTCAGATTTCAGGGAAAACTGGTTATTTTCCCTAATTGCATTCTGTTATAATTAAATCTGCCTCTTTTAAACTTCCATGGTTGCCGATGGTAATCCTCCCCATTGGAACATTTTATACTAAGTCATAGATAGAGGCTCTGAAAGATTAACCCATGCAAAGTTTTTCTACTAGAGGGAAAAAGTTTATATAAATGTGTTATACTTCAGTCTCTGCAAAGAGACTTGAGCCAGTGGGAAGGGGATGGGAAAAGGAAGAGTAACCTTTAGACATAAATCTTGGCATATGCTGTTAAAACTGAAAAATAAGTAATGTGCATGATTGGTTGTACTTAAAATAAGGCTAGCGGTTACATGACTAGCTACTCTTTGAGTGTACAGACCTCTTTAGTCCTGGGGAAATTATGACACTAGCCAGGTCCAGACTGAGTTGGCCCCTGAGAAGTTAAAGTGATCCTATAGTTTCTCTGGGAGTACAGGTAATGGAGGAGAGAACTGGTTTCTGGGGAGTTCATTCCATTCCATTCAGAGACTGAGAAACAGACTGGGAGGACCTCAGCTCCCTGATGTGTCTGGGTGCCGTTGGTCCAGTTCATGCTTCCCCAAAAGCACCTGGTGCCCTCAGGGCCAAGCACAAGACTGGTCACACTGTAAGCTCCTGGGAAATAATTGGGTTTTTTTATTTGTTTTTAAGATTTTATTTATTCATGAGAGACAGAGAGAGAGAAGCAGAGACATAGGCAGAGGGAGAAGCAGGCTCCATACATGGACCCCGATGTGAGACTCAATCCTGGGTCCCTGTGATCACAACCTGAGCCGAAGGCAGGCACTCAACCGCTGAGCCTACCAGACGTCCCTCCTGGGAAATGATTATTGATTAATCTGTGGATACGCCCTGTGGGAAGCTAGAATGTTCTAGGACCATCCCAGATGGTTAGGTAGACCTGGTAATTAGTTGTTGCCTATACTAATCTCCATTTCTGTTAACAGAATCAACACTTCTTGAAAGAGACCAGTGGAAACAACCAGATCGTTCCATCACCTTCGGCTATATCAGAATTTGACAATAAAACTCACAGTGAGAATTTGAAACAGGTACTGGCTTAACTCCCTGTGCCCACAATGGACTCTGGGGGCTGCCTGAATAGCTGGGCTTAGTGTTGTGGTGCTTCATCCCATGCCTGCCTGAGAGCTGAGCAGAGAGCAATATGTATTACTATCTTAGGAAACCAAGATGCCATCTTGGCTCTTCTTTGGCACTCTCCTTTTTTTCCCCTGTATGTCAATCAGTGAAGCAAATTCCTTTTCACATCTTGGAAGGCATAGAATAGCCAGATTATCCTGAAGAAGATATTCATGAGAAATAGCAATCTGGGCAAATTAACATTTCTAAAATGTTGGAAAGCGTATCCCTAGAAGTTAAGATGTTCTAAAGACAGGAGGAGGAAAAAGGCTATCAAGTTCAGAATCACATTAAAAAAAATAAAGGAAACCTCCATGGAGAGGAATTCCTGTCCTCTGAGTTTAATGCCCTCTAAAACCTGTAGTCATCATTCATTTTTAAGTAGCAATCAGTACTAGAGGATGTCAATAAAAATAATTGAATCTTGTACTAAATAATGCACTACTTGTTATGGTTTTGCTACATGAGCCAATTCAGTAATTGGTATTGTTCCTAAGGTAGTTTTGTCCTGACAAATTAGGTTAATAGGCGTTTCAGTTAATAACCCAGCAACCTTTCCCGCCAGCAGGTGAGGTAAACATTGGGAAATCAATTCCCAAGCTCAGCTTTCTGGAACCAGAGAGTGAATCATGTAGGTAGACCCCTTTCCTCTCTTGTCTAGCTGAGATCAAACAATTCCAGAGGGAGCAAACTTGGAGCAATTTAGAGTGGAGGGACAAAGCCAAGACAGACAATCAATGGTCTAAACCAGGAAGAGGAGTTTACTTCAGTAACGTGACATAGTAATGGTTGTTTAGTGCTGCTGGCCGGCTTGTCTAGTGTATGTCTTTAGCTGGATTCCACAATTTGATTTATTTCCACTCCAGGATATCCTGTACCTTCACAACTCCTTAGAGGAGGTAAACAGTGCCCTAGTGGGGTACCAGAGACAGAATGATCTTAAACTCGAGGGAATGAATGAAACAGTCAGTAACCTTACCCAGAGGGTCAACTTGATGGAAACAGATCTGGTTGCTGTGAGCAAGGTAGAAAAGCAAGCGAACCTGTCCCTCAGTGTGGTAAGCCTTTTCAAATCTTTTGTGGTATGTTCTGTGTTGCAGTGTGTTTTGTCTCTATGTGGATGACATTCCGTAGACTTTTTGGATCCAGTCCCCGGCATATTGGAGGAGCTGTTTGCACCAAGCTTCACACTAGCTTTGTGATGTGAATGCCATGGGCACAGTTAGCTCTGATCTGGAAAGGGAGACGTAGAGGAGTTCATTTGCTTGCCTGGCCTTCCCCACAAGTGGTTGGCAGAAGTGACAAGCTTTCTATCATGTTACCAGTGACCCATCTGGTAGGGAAGCTCCGGCACATATTTCCGAGGGAGGTCTTCTTGCTCTTTTTTAAGTTGTTAAGAGTGGAGCAATGACAATGACAATAACTGAAGAATCTTGTGCTGTTTCTTTAATCCTGAGCTTGACTTTCAGATTTATCCTGCTATGTCTGCATATTAGAGTGATCCTTTTTCATCTAATGCAAGAAAGCCATTTAAAACAGACCAGCCAGACCAGCTCAACTTGAGAGGTCATTGAGTCCATCCTCCCATTTTACATGAGGATACTGAGTGACCTAAGTCTTTGAAGCTTGCGGACTATGTGTTTTACTGGTTTGCATGTTATTGTCAATAAAATTTGTGTTTTTAAATCCCCTTCGTATATACGTTGTGCTGGGATCCATGGGGAAATATTTTAATAGCTGCAAGCCCCATCCTTAACGATTAACAAAGACACAGGCATATGTAAGAAATGGAAGCCTAAAACAGGAAATTGTACCATAAATTCAAGTAAACAGCAGGGCCAGAAGCAAGCGCACAAGTAAGATTGAACTCCAGCACCTGGAAGTCAGATTTTGAACCGGCTCTGCCACAGTGGAGCCTTGGCAGCTTGCTGACATGGCTTGGACGTTAGAATCAGAAGACCAGTTCCCCCTCCCACTTTACAAGGACGTGTGATTTACTACAAAGCTGTGAAGATTAAAGGAGCCTTGTTTAAAAAAACCCTTTTGAACTTATCTAAGTAGGGGCTAGAAATTTGGGGTGATTTGAGGAGTTGTAGGCCTTGGAAGTTTTAGTGAAAACTGAATAGTGAAAACTTACTGCCGCAAACTCCCCGTACTGTCCCTCTCCTCTCCCCGTCCTTTTCCTCCAGAAGAGGAAATTGTTAGTAGAACCCTCTGTCCTGCTGTTTCTTCCAGCAGCATCCTCCCTACCATGCTTCTGGGTGTAAGTCCTCTCGCCATCTATACTTCAGAAGTTTTAAGGTTTCTGAGGCACCAGTTTCAGCTTTGTATCTCAGCAGCCTTTCTCCCTCTCCTCTTGTTCTCCCACTGGTATTTCTGTTGAAGGTACTCTGAGAACCTTTAAATAAATTTGACCAATTTGTCTTGAAAGTGTTGTTTAGGCTTTAATATTTACCTTTAATCTTGTTGTTTTTACCCTTTAAGATGGATAATAGAGCTGCCACTCTGAAAAGAGAGTCCCTGCATCAAGTGACCAACAGAACAGATACATTAAAAACCCAAAGCATAAAGGTAAATAAATAATAGAGGGCTGATTTTGAAGCAAAAATAATGCGTCTGCATCTTTGTGCTTTTGAGGGGTGCCTGGCTAGCTCCGTGGGTAGAGCATGCAGCTCTCGATCTTAGGGTTGCAAGTCCAAGCCCCATGTTGGAGGTAGAGATTACTTAAAAATAAACCAACCAACCACAACAGCACCTTTGTGCTTTTGAGCTACTGTTTCTTTCTCAAAAGGAGCATTTTGGTTCCCATTTGCTGCGACTTCAAGACAAAGTGATTAGTAAATTAATGTATTAGTGAATAAGAGAGTACTTTATCAGGCACCTACCCTGTGCCAGGCCCTTTGCAAGGAGTTGGGGTGACCACAGTGAGCAGGACAGACAGGTGACCCTTATTCTGGTGGAGCTCAAAGTCAGAAAATCATTAATACATAATTGAACAGATAGTTAAGCATGAGTATGATAAGTGCTATAAAGGAAGAGTATAGGGTCTGATGAGGATGTTACCAAAGATCAGGAGAGCTTCCCTAAGGAAATGACTTTTAAGGTAAGACAGTAAGTTATCTGTACTAATGATAGTGAACAGAGGCAGAGATCATTGAAAACTGGTGTCTAATCAGCATTTATTTTTAGATCACAGTCTCTGTACATACATGGTCCATTTAAGTCCCAGCCTGTTCCTTTCACCTTGTCCCTTTCCCTGTTTTTTTTTTGTTTTTTTTGTTTTTTTTTTAAGTTCTTCCCTGACATATTGTCACGGTAAGACAGTCTGTGATATGCTTTGATATTCCAAGAAAGATAGTTTATTTGCAACATTCTCTGTGACTAGAGTGTTGTTTAATATTATAAGATCTGGGTTAAGATAAAGCAAGGAAGATTGTGGCTGATTGGCTAAAATACCATCTCAGGTGCCCAATGTGTGTGAGGAGCTCAAGGGTGTGAGGTTCAGAGGAAATGCACTTAGAAATGAACCATAATATAGGCAGTTTTCAGTTTTAATACTTTCCACCTATATTTGTTCTTCCATAATTGTTTCGTATAGTCTAGATATGTTAAGATTTTAATGCTTTGTGAGCTAGACTTCTGTTGACTTTTCTAAGTGCTTCTGCAAAATAAATACATAAATACCCCACCTGAGGAATGACAAGAAAAACCAAAGATCCGGATATAAATGTTGAGCCCAAAAAGTAACAGATGGTTACTGCTAGAGATTTGTAGTGTTTTCAGCAACAATCCAGATTTTAACAGTAAACATCAGAATCAAATGCAGCTCATGCACATTTTGGCCTAAGCTTCCTGGTTTTGCTTTCAGACCCTTTGTGTTTTTACTGTCATCCTGGTGTATTGGTCCCTTTATTCCACTTCATCCAAGCATCCTAACCATATGTAATTTCTCCCTAGTTTCTTCATAAATTCTTCAAGTGTGTAGTACTTAGCTTTAGTCACCTGTGTCCATATATTAGCTCCTTAATAAACCAAGAGTGATTTATATGGTAACTATTTAAAGATCAGAGAGAAATAATTGAATAAAAGAAACATGTAATAACTTGGTATTCTAATTGAACATAGGATCAGGACCTTTCACACTGGCTAAACAGTTAGAAAATAGTAAGCCTCACAGAAACCAGACTTCTCTCTTTTTACAATTAAATGTATTTTTTGTATGCCACTCTGGGTCATCCTGGGAATGAAGAAGGCCATAGAGAAGAAACTTTTCAAAAAGATATAAGCAAGTAAACAAATTAGAAATTTTACAGCTCCTTCTGCGTGTTCCCAACAGTTCCTGCCACCAGTTGAGTCCTCATCGTGGGAAGAGAGAAGGAAAAGCCAGGGTTGGTTCCTTTTTTTTTTTTTTTAAGTGATAAGAGTATAACACTCTCTCTAAATTTGTTTAGTCACAAGGTGAAGTAAGATATCAGGAAAATTATTTAGTGTGAAATAGTTACTAGAAAATAATATCTACTCATTTAGGAAATGGGTGTTGCATGGGCACCTGAGCAAGAGTACATTTCCTTTACTGCTGACACATACATGCCTTCCGGCATCAGCCAAATGTTCGCAGTGAATCAGGTCATCTGTCGCATAATGTTCCCCTAATGGTCCAGCTTCAAATCCCTCTAGACCCTTATCAGGCCTGAGTACCAGAGGTATCTCTAGTATTTGTTGATTCATTCCTTCATTGCCTGTAATAGGGAACCTACTGGAAGTCAAACACTACATGCTAAATAGGCTCTAGAAATATAATGAAGAATCAGATAAGGTCTTAACTTCCACCTTAAGCCTTATATGATCTTTGTTTTGGACAGAAAGAAGATAGTTCAGATACTCAAGTATCCAAGCTAAGAGAGAAACTGCAGCTGATCAGTGCTCTCACAAACAAACCTGAGAGCAACAGGCCTCCAGACATCATTAACAAAGGTGAGATACTCAGGGCTGGCTTCTGAATATTTCACGCAGGCTTGGGCAGCTTGCCTCCCACACAGAGAGTGGAGAAAGGTGTTCCAGCAGGACTGATCAAACTGAGGGAATGATGCCTGAGTGCACCGAGATGAAGCTGATACACTTTGGTTTCATTTAGAAAAAGCCCATTTTGTACATGATTTGTATTCCAGTCTATTAAGGAAAGAATGGGTAATGTTTAGCTTGAAATAGACTTCTCCATGCTGTCTGCATCCAATTATAGGCAAAAATGTAACTGTCATAGTGTATATTAAACCAGCCCTAAATGTTGTTTACGGGAGTCTTTTCATTACACTAAGTGCATAAAATTTACTTAAAAATAAATATTAGTCCTTCTGAAAAGCCATTAACAAATAATAATAGGATCATTGAGTTGGAAAGGCTATTGGTTCTAGGTAGGGACATATCTAATCAATATTAGCGAATGTCTCAAGGACATTACCAAAGCACTGGATTGGGTTGGCTTTGACCCCTATTCCCCACAAATATTTCTCATTTTGGGGAAAGCATTACAACCTTTCTTACTCTCTTTTGGATAGGGAACAGACTACAGTGGGAAGCCTGGTCCTAACATCATGCTGCATAATTGTATGGAAGCCCTCTTTCAGCACCAGTTGATCTGGTGACACATACCCCAGATCAGGCTTATAGGATGGCCCGTAGGATGTCAAATATCCAATGTTCTTCTTACTTGCAACTTAAACTCTTAACATCTAAATCTATATAATGCTAACTTGTACTATAAGAGCTTCCCATGGGCTGGCTTCCCACAGCTTAAACCTTAATGTTACATCATATAGATTGATCTTCACTTACCCACACTACGTATCTCAGACCATGCCTTTAACTTCATATAGTCACTGTGCTACTTAGTTCTCAACTGTTTCTCTTAAATTAAGTACATATGCAATTGCCCTAAAACATGACCTTTGGTACTGGTTGAATTTGGTGTCAGTTTTGATAATACTACAATGGTATGTGTTTGTTGCAGAGCATGTACAGAGTTTCACATCAAAGCCATCAGTATTGCCAAAATTTCCACAGTCTCTTGGAGGTCAAATTGAGAAAGCTTCCCAGCTAAGACCTGTTGTCCTACCAGGAATTTCTAGCATCCAAGGTAAATTTTTATATCATTGAGTAATAAGGAACAGGTTTAAAGCTGAAACTTCTTCGTTTCTTTAATTTAAAAGAAAAAGAATTCTATCATAACATAACATTGAGCACTTCCTGTGAGCCAGAAATTTGACATGATATGCATTACATCATATAGTCCTGTTAACAATCCTGGGAACATAAATATTTGTGTATTATACCCACTTTATCAATAGGGAAACTGCCTAAATCCACACGGCAAATACTGGGCTGAGGGAGAATTTACACTGAGGTAGTCTGACACCAAAGTTTGTACTCCTATAACCAATGCACTAGAGAGTCTTCATTCATTGAGTGAGTGCCTAATTAGACCCAGTGCTAAGCAGTAAAAATACAGCATAAGATACCATCTCACTTTCCTCAAGGATGTGACCGTCCAGTGGAGAAGGCAAACAAGCAACCATAATACTGTGAGATTAGAAAATGGAAGTTGACCCTGTTTGCTAAGGCCTTCCAAAAATAAGGGGTCCTTTGGCTGAAAATCAGCAAGATAAACATTAGTAAGAAGGATATGAGTCACAGTAAAACATGTTTTCCTTGCTCCCAGCAGAGTATATGCTGTCTTTCATTGTGAAGTTTAGAGTCTTCTGATTTTGCTTTTGCTAACTGCCTGTAAAATCGCCGTTGCCATCCCCCCATCATTGCCTGGCTCTCTACCTTAACTTAGAAACTATTCCACTAGGAAACAGTTCTTACCTCCTAGGACTGGATTAAGGTGCTTCCTATGTGTGCTCTTTAATAATTTATATTTGCCCCTGTTTAGCACGTCACTGTTGTAATTTCTTGGGAAGATAGAAAATTAACTTTACTTCCAAGCCCCTAGCATAGTGCCTGGTACATGAATATTTGTTAAGTGAATGAGTTATCTGCAGGCTATAATAAATGCTTAAAGCATGGAAGACTTAAATTTATATTGCCATATAAATGCAGTTATTTTTTCCCCTTATCCCCAGTTTTTTTTTCTTTCTATTTTCTGGGGAGACCGGAGAGTCTTAAATTATTTATTGGCAACACCACTGCCTTCTCCCACTTTCCATTTATTACATCAAGAATTGATGAGAATTAACATAGGAACGACTATTAAAGCAGATTAAGAAATGGCCATCTTGGGATCCCTGGGTGGCGCAGCGGTTTGGCGCCTGCCTTTGGCCCAGGGCGCGATCCTGGAGACCCAGGATCGAATCCCACGTCGGGCTCCCGGTGCATGGAGCCTGCTTCTCCCTCTGCCTACGTCTCTGCCTCTCTCTCTCTCTCTCTCTCTCTCTCTGTGTGACTATCATAAATAAATAAAAATTATAAAAAAAAAAAAATGGCCATCTTAACATTTGTACTTCAATCTATAACATAGGCCTTACACACTTTGGATGACTACACTTTTGAAATGATCCAAAGCAGCAGTAAGATTTTTATTTAAATACTGCTGCCAAATTCATAGCACATTTTATAAGCTCATGCCCCATATACAAACAAAAAACATTTTCCAGCGAGCCACTTGGTGGCAGGCATTGAGAGCAAGTGTCCCACCTGCTTTTTCTGGCTTTCAGAGCTTTTGAGACATTAGCTGCTTCGCTGGATCTGTCTCAGGACTCAAAGTAGGACGTTCTTCAGAAGCTGATCTGCAAAATTCCTTGATGGACCTTGTATTGCAATGCTTCCCCTTCAGGGAATTTCCTTTCTTCCCAAGTACCAGGCAGCAGGAGGCCCATAGAGTCTAGATGTGGGGTTGACTAAATGAAGAGAGGAAGAGGATTTAGGAAGACTTCTAAAGAAACTGAAGCCTCATGACTGTCTTCAGCTATTAGAGACTAAATCTATGAAGTTCTTCTGTGGGGGAACACAATCAAGTCCTTTTAGAGTATTATGTAAGTAATCAGCCCTCCTAGGTGTTCATTACAGGGCCTTTGAGGAAATACCAGAAGAGACTGGTGATAGAAACTCGCCAATCCTGTTGGCTCAAATAATATCATAGAAATATTACTACTCTCTCTTAGCTGGGAGAGAGAGCACATAGGTGCCTGATGCTTTATATATACTATATATGATATATATATATATATATCACTTTAAGGAGATCTGTAGTCTTCGGCTTTTTAAAAAAATTTTTTAATAATAAATTTTTTATTCGTGTTCATTTTACCAACATACAGAATAACACCCAGTGCTCATCCCGTCAAGTGCCCCCCTCAGTGCCCATCACCCATTCACCCTCACCCCCTGCCCTCCTCCCCTTCCATCACCCCTAGTTCGTTTCCCAGAGTTGGGAGTCTTTATGTTCTGTCTCCCTTTCTGATATTTCCCACACATTTCTTCTCCCTTCCCTTATATTCCCTTTCACTACTATTTATATTCCCCAAATGAATGAGAACATACAATGTTTGTCCTTCTCAGATTGACTTACTTCACTCAGCATAATACCTTCCAGTTCCATCCACGTTGAAGCAAATGGTGGGGATTTGTCATTTCTAATGGATGAGTAATATTCCATTGTATACATAGACCACATCTTCTTTATCCATTCATCTTTCGATGGACACCGAGGCTCCTTCCACAGTTTGGCTATTGTGGACATTGCTGCTAGAAACATCGGCTGCAGGTGTCCCGGCGTTTCATTGCATCTGAATCTTTGGGGTAAATCCCCAACAGTGCAATTGCTGGGTCATAGGGCAGGTCTATTTTTAACTCTTTGAGGAACCTCCACACAGTTTTCCAGAGTGGCTGCACCAGTTCACATTCCCACCAACAGTGTAAGAGGGTTTCCTTTTCTCCTCATCCTCTCCAACATTTGTGGTTTCCTGCCTTGTTAATTTTCCCCATTCTCACTGGTGTGAGGTGGGATCTCATTGTGGTTTTGATTTGTATTTCCCTGATGGCAAGTGATGCAGAGCATTTTCTCATGTGCATGTTGGCCATGTCTATGTCTTCCTCTGTGAGATTTCTCTTCATGTCTTTTGCCCATTTCATGATTGGATTGTTTGTTTCTTTGGTGTTGAGTTTAATAAGTTCTTTATAGATCTTGGAAACTAGCCCTTTATCTGATACGTCCTTTGCTAATATCTTCTCCCATTCTGTAGATTGTCTTTTAGTTTTGTTGACTGTATCCTTTGCTGTGCAAAAGCTTCTTATCTTGATGAAGTCCCAATACTTCATTTTTGCTTTTGTTTCTTTTGCCTTCATGGATGTATCTTGCAAGAAGTTACTGTGGCCGAGTTCAAAAAGGGTGTTGCCTGTGTTCTCCTCTAGGATTTTGATGGAATCTTGTCTCACATTTAGATCTTTCATCCATTTTGAGTTTATCTTTGTGTATGGTGAAAGAGAGTGGTCTAGTTTCATTCTTCGGCATGTGGATGTCCAATTTTCCCAGCACCATTTATTGAAGAGACTGTCTTTCTTCCAGTGGATAGTCTTTCCTCCTTTATCGAATATTAGTTGACCATAAAGTTCAGGGTCTACTTCTGGGTTCTCTATTCTGTTCCATTGATCTATGTGTCTGTTTTTGTGCCAGTACCACACTGTCTTGATGACCACCGCTTTGTAGTACAACCTGAAATCTGGCATTGTGATGCCCCCAGCTATGATTTTCTTTTTTAAAATTCCCCTGGCTATTTGGGGACTTTTCTGATTCCACACAAATCTTAAAATAATTTGTTCTAACTCTGAAGAAAGTCCATGGTATTTTGATAGGGATTGCATTAAATGTGTACATTGCCCTGAGTAACATTGACATTTTCACAATCTTAATTCTGCCAATCCATGAGCATGGAATATTTTTCCATCTCTTTGTGTCTTCCTCAATTTCTTTCAGAAGTGTTCTATAGTTTTTAGGGTATAGATCCTTTAACTCTTTGGTTAGGTTTATTCCTCGGTATCTTATGCTTTTGGGTGAAATTGTAAATGGGATTGACTCCTTAATTTCTCTTTCTTCAGTCTCATTGTTAGTGTATAGAAATGCCATTGATTTCTGGGCATTGATTTTGTATCCTGCCACGCTGCCAAATTGCTGTATGAGTTCTAACAATCTTGGGGTGGAGGCTTTTGGGTTTTCTATGTAGAGTATCATGTCATCAGCAAAGAGGGAGAGTTTGACTTCTTCTTTGCCAATTTGAATGCCTTTAATGTCTTTTTGTTGTCTGATTGCTGAGGCTAGGACTTCCAGTACTATGTTGAATACAGTGGTGAGAGTGGACATCCCTGTCTTGTTCCTGATCTTAGGGGAAAGGCTCCCAGTGCTTCCCCATTGAGAATGATATTTGCTGTGGGCTTTTCGTAGATGGTTTTTAAGATGTCGAGGAATGTTCCCTCTATCCCTACACTCTGAAGAGTTTTGATCAGGAATGGATGCTGTATTTTGTCAAATGCTTTCTCTGAATCTAATGAGAGGATCATATGGTTCTTGGTTTTTCTCTTGCTGATATGATGAATCACATTGATTGTTTCACGAGTGTTGAACCAGCCTTGTGTCCCAGGGATAAATCCTACTTGGTCATGGTGAATAATTTTCTTAATGTATTGTTGGATCCTATTGGCTAGTATCTTGTTGAGAATTTTTGCATCCATGTTCATCAGGGATATTGGTCTGTAATTCTCCTTTTTGGTGGGGTCTTTGTCTGGTTTTGGAATTAAGGTGATGCTGGCCTCATAGAACGAATTTGGAAGTACTCCATCTCTTTCTATCTTTCCAAACAGCTTTAGTAGAATAGGTATGGTTTCTTCTTAAACGTTTGATAGAATTCCCCTGGGAAGCCATCTGTCCCTGGACTTTGTATCTTGGGAGGTTTTGATGACTGCTTCAATTTCCTCCCTGGTTATCGGCCTGTTCAGGTTTTCTATTTCTTCCTGTTCCAGTTTTGGTAGTTTGTGGCTTTCCAGGAATGCGTCCATTTCTTCTAGATTGCCTAATTTATTGGCGTATAGCTGTTCATAGTATGTTCTTAAAATCGTTTGTATTTCCTTGGTGTTGGTAGTGATCTCTCCTTTCTCATTCATGATTTTATTAATTTGAGTCTTCTCTCTCTTCTTTTTAATAAGGCTGGCTAATGGTTTATCTATCTTATTAATTCTTTCAAAGAACCAACTCCTGGTTTTGTTGATCTGTTCCACAGTTCTTGTGGTCTCGATTTCGTTGAGTTCTGCTCGAATCTTAATTAACTCTCTTCTTCTGCTGGGTGTAGGATCTATCTGCTTTTTTTCTCTAGCTCCTTTATGTGTAAGGTTAGCTTTTGTATTTGAGTTCTTTCCAGTTTTTGAATGGATGCTTGTATTGCGATGTATTTCCCCCTTAGGACTGCTTTTGCTGTGTCCCAAAGATTTTGAATGCTTGTATCTTCATTCTCATTAGTTTCCATGAATCTTTTTAATTCTTCCTTAATTTCCTGGTTGACCCTTTCATCTTTTAGCATGATGGTCCTTAACCTCCACGTGTTTGAGGTCCTTCCAAACTTCTTGTTGTGATTTAGTTCTACTTTCAAGGCATTATGGTCTGAGAATATGCAGGGGATGATCCCAGTCTTTTGGTATCGGTTCAGACCCGATTTGTGACCCAGTATGTGGTCTATTCTGGAGAAAGATCTATGTGCACTTGAGAAGAATGTGTATTCAGTTGAGTTTGGATGTAAAGTTCTGTAGATATCTGTGTTATCCATCTGGTCCAGTGTATCATTTAAAGCTCTCGTTTCTTTGGAGATGTGCTTAGAAGACCTATCGAGTATAGAAAGAGCTACATTGAAGTCACCAAGTATAAGTTTATTATTATCTAAGTATTTCTTCACTTTGGTTATTAATTGATTTAAATATTTGGGAGCTCCCACATTCGGGGCATATATATTGAGGATTGTTAAGTCCTCTTGTTGGATAGATCCTTTAAGTATGATATAGTGTCCCTCTTCATCTCTCACTACAGTCTTCGGGGTAAATTTTAGTTTATCTGATATAAGGACGGCTACCCCTGCTTTCTTTTGAGGACCATTCGAATGGTAAATGGTTCTCCAACCTTTTATTTTCAGGCTGTAGGTGTCCTTCTGTCTAAAATGAGTCTCTTGTAGACAGCAAATAGATGGGTCCTGCTTTTTTATCCAGTCTGAAACCCTGCGCCTTTTGATGGGGTCATTAAGCCCGTTCACATTCAGAGTTACTATTGAGAGATATGAGTTTAGTGTCATCATGATATCTATTCAGTCCTTGTTTTTGTGGACTGTTCCACTGAACTTCTTCTTAAAGGGGAATTTTAAGAGTCCCCCTTAAAATTTCTTGCAGAGCTGGTTTGGAGGTCACATATTCTTTCAGTTCCTGCCTGTCTTGGAAGCTCTTTATCTCTCCTTCCATTTTGAATGAGAGCCTTGCTGGATAAAGTATTCTTGGTTGCATGTTCTTCTCATTTAGGACCCTGAATATATCCTGCCAGCCCTTTCTGGCCTGCCAGGTCTCTGTGGAGAGGTCTGCTGTTACCCTAATACTCCTCCCCATAAAAGTCGGGGATTTCTTGTCTCTTGCTGCTTTAAGGATCTTCTCTTTATCTTTGAAATTTTCAAGCTTAAGTATTAGATGTTGAGGTGTTGAACGGTTTTTATTGATTTTAGGGGGAATCTCTCTATTTCCTGGGTCCGAATGCCTGTTTCCCTTCCCAGATTAGGAAAGTTTTCAGCTATGATTTGTTCAAATACATATTCTGGCCCTCTGGCCCTTTCGGCGGCCTTGGGAACCCCAATTAAATTTAGGTTTTTCTTCCTCAGGCTGTCATTTATTTCCCTTAATCTATCCTCATGGTCTTTTGTTTCTTTTTTCCTCAGTTTCCCTCTTTGCCATCAACTTGTCTTCTCTGTCACTCACTCGTTCTTCCACCTTGTTAACCCTTGTCGTTAGGACTTCTAGTTTGGATTTCATCTCATTCAATTGATTTTTAATTTCTGCCTGATTGGATCTAAATTCTGCAGTCATGAAGTCTCTTGAGTCCTTTATGCTTTTTTCTAGAGCCACCATTAGCTGTATAATAGTGCTTCTGAATTGGCTTTCTGACATTGAATTGTAATCCAGATTTTGTAACTCTGTGGGAGAGAGGACTGTTTCTGATTCTTTCTTTTGAGGTGAGGTTTTCCTTCTAGTCATTTTGCTCAGTGCAGAGTGGCCAAAAACAAGTTGTATTGGGAAAAGGAGAAAAAGAGAGGAGAGAAAGAAGGAAAGAAAAGAGAAAAAGAAAAAAGAATAAAGGAAGAAAAAAGAAAAAGAGAGGGGAAAAAAGGGGGGGGGGGAAGCAAACAGAAATCAAAAAAAAAAAAAAAAAAGCCACGGGGGAGTATCTTCTGATTCTGTATACTTTAAGTCCCTTGACTTCCCCTGAAACTTGTCGGTCTAGCTGGTGTTCTGGGGGAGGGGCCTGTTGTGCTGATTTTGATTTTCTGGTGTTAGCACTTGGGGGAGCTGCTGTGCCCCTGCCTGGTGCAGGGCTCAGTGGGGGTTGTTTACCCCATGAGGCCCCAGGAGGAACAGCCCCAGTGGCAGGACCAGCTCTGGAGCCCTGGATTCAGCCCCCGCAGAACTCCAGAGGTCTCCGTCTGCAGGGCCTGGAGGCTCCGGGGCGGGGCCGCTGATCTGCTCAGCTCGGGGCAGGAGTGTCCTTGCTGTGCTGGGCCCTCCGGCCCTCTGCCTGTCCCGGCCTCTGCCTGTCCCGGGTGGAGGCAGGATCCTGGGCTGTGTCCCCGGCGTCCTGTGCTCCGGGGCCTGCGCTGTTGGATTCGCGCTCCCGGCCGCGCAGCCCACTCCGCGGAGCTGCCGCCCGAGCCCCTCCGAGCTGCTCCCGGTCCAGCCGTGGGCGCTGCAGTCTTTTAGGGAGCTCGGCCGCGGGGTATGGTGCACTCTCCTGGGCGTGCAGGTGTCTGTTAGTGTCCCAGGGAGTCTGAGGGCATCCCCGCCCTCCTGGGGTCCTGCTCCAACTCCCTGCGAGCACTCGCCCTGGCCTTAGCCCAGCTCCTCGCGGGGCTCCTCCCCCTTGGATGCCTTTTGTTTCTTTATTTCTTTTTCCCCCTTCTTCCTACCTTGATAGAAGCACGAACTCTTCTCACTGTAGCATTCCAGCTGGTCTCTCTTTAAATCTCAGGCCAAATTCGTAGATTTTCAGGATGATTTGAAGGTTATCTAGGTAATTTGGTGGGGACAGGTGATTTGGGGACCCTACTCTTCAGCCATCTTGCTCCTCCTCCTGCTTTTTTTTTTTTTAATGGAGCTATAATCCACATACCTTAATATTCACCCTTTAAAAATGTATAATTCAGTAGTTTTTAGTATATTCACACGTTTTACAACCATCACCACTATCCAATTCCAGAACATTTTTTATCATCCTGAAAAGAAAACCTGTACCCATTGGTGACTCCCTGTTCCCCTAGCCCATAGCCCCTGGCAACCACTAATCTTTCAACCAAAATATTTGGATTTGTCTGTTCTGGGTACTTCATATAAATGGAATTATATGATCCATGACCTTTTGTATATGCTTTTTTCAGCATGCTTCTTTGACCTAGTGTAATGTTTTCAGGATCGATCCATGTTGTAACATGTGGTGGTATTTCATTCCTTTTTTAAAGGCCAAATAACATTCCATTGTATGGATATACACTACATTTTATCCATTCATCAGTTGATGGACATTTGGATTATTTCTACTTTTTGGCCATTAGGAATAATGCAGCTATGAACATTCATGTACCAGTGTTGGTGTAGGTTATGTTTTTATTTCTTTTGAGTACATACCTAGGAATGGAATTGCTAAGTCATATGGTAACTCTGACCAACAGTATGCCATAATCTGTTTTATGGCTCAGCTCCTATCATTAGCTCTTCAGGCCTTTCCAGTCCTTTTTTGCCCATTCAGCATAAGAGTAGAATCTGGCAGGGGGCATCTCGGTGGCTCAGTGGTTGAGCATCTGCCTTTGGCTCAGGTCGTGACCCCAGGGTCCTGGGATTGAGTCCCATATCAGGCTCCTCAAAGGGAGCTTGCTTCTCCCTCTGCCTGTGTCTTTGCCTCTCTCTGTGTGTGTCTCTCATGAATAAATAAATAAAATCTTAGGAAAAAAAAAAAAAGAATCTGGCAAATTTGAAAGGAAAGCCTTGGACAGAAAATGCCAGCCCATTCATTTCTGTTGTAATATCTGTCACTGCTTCTATTTTGGATAGAAGGATAATGCCAGTGTCCCTCTCATTCTTAAAGGGTCAAGAATTTGTCTTTTTATTTTTTTTATTTTTATTTTTTTTAAGAATTTGTCTTTTTAATTGAGTGAGATACTAAGCCTTACCTTTTGGAAACAAAGGCTACAAAATAGCTTTTTTTTTTTTTAATTTATTTTTTATTGGTGTTCAATTTACTAACATACAGAATAACCCCCAGTGCCGTCACCCATTCACTCCCACAAAATAGCTTTTTTTTTTTTTTTTTAAGATTTTATTTATTTATTCATGATAGTCACACAGAGAGAGACAGAGAGGCAGAGACACAGGCAGAGGGAGAAGCAGGCTCCATGCTGGGAGCCCGATGTGGGATTCGATCCCGGGTCTCCAGGATCGCGCCCCGGGCCAAAGGCAGGCGCCAAACCGCTGCGCCACCCAGGGATCCCCAAAATAGCTTTTAGTGTTCTGAGTTCAACTGAGGCTACTTTTTAAACTGTTGAGTAAATTTAGCTTTATGTATGGACTTACACAGTTTTTTTTTATTTCCTTTTTGACAGATCTTCAGGATTTATTCCACAAGACTGGCCAGGACATGAATGGGAAGCTGACCTACCAGGAAATCTGGAACTCCTTAGGTTCTGCTATGCCAAGACTAGAGACTTTGAGACCGTTTGATTCTGATGGCGATGGAAGATATTCTTTCCTGGAGCTAAGGGTAGCTTTAGGTGTCTAGGCTCATCAGGCATATTTTTAGAAATGGGTATATACCTAGGACTACCTAATACCTACTCATCTAACAAAAACAATCCTTTTACTTACCCATCGATCCTCTGGTCCTCCAAACTACTGTAGCAGACACATTGCCATCTTTTAACTTGTTTGAAAAAGCTATAAAAAAAGTTATTTTTTTAAAAAAGAAGGCCATTTTACTTATATTCAGAAATCTATGATTTCCTAAAACCAGAAAGATCTTAATTTCAAAACCTAGAAAAAAGTCAAGCCCTCATTTTTTTTTTTTTTTTTTTAGGGAAGGAAACCTTATCTTTTAAAACTGGAAAATGTATATAGAGAGTAAGCCACCTTTTATATTTCACGTAAATTTGCCTTAAATTAGCTGCACTTTATACAGACTCAGAAAATGTCTTTCCTTTAAAAGCTAGACCTTTTCTGTTTGTAAATATTTAAAATGAAAGAAAGAATTGTGCATATTTTGTGGGAAGTCGGAAGAATGGTTTGAAACAGGCTGTGAACAAATGACTTGTTATTAAAAATCACTAACGTGTTAACAGCTTAAACTATGTCCATGTCTTGTTAAGGCACCTCCTTCACGTGCTACCTCCAGGCTCAGGAAAGTAAGATTCTGGCAAAGGAACAAAGGTTCCTGTCCACCTCAGCTGATCCCACCGGTGAATCAGAGAAGTCTTGGTGGAGGCCTTTCTCACTTTTAATCCTATTTCAGGGTTTATGAGCCTAGAGTTATCCAGTGGGGAGCTACATTTTCTCCACCAGGTGAGCTAGGTTGTCTTCCCCCACTCGCCGACCCAAGCCTCTCTTAGAACTGTAGCCAACTCTCAGCTCTGGTCCAAGTTCCATTCTGCATGGCAGGGCTGCATCCTCTGCTATGCCAGCCCAGCTACCCAGGAGGAGCTGTAAGGGATGGCTTGGCCCCTCATTTTGACCCGAGGAACTCCTTGAGATTTTACCGGAAGTCTTACCAAAAAGTACCTAGTACATTCCTCTGTGGGCTGACGCCAAAGAGGTAGTAAAGTGCAGCACCTGAAATCATATCAGGTTCCCTCACAGTTGTCAGCTCAGAAGCAGCCAGAGGCATTCTGTCCAGAGGATGCCAAACAGTATCAGGCAGGCCTGGAGCAGGGGGCATCACATGATGGCAGCAAGTTTTTTTCATAGCTCATAATAAGCAAGCACAATACTCTTCCCCTTAAAGACTTCTGTAGACCTGGTACAAAAGGTCCCCAGACTGGAAGGAATCACACACCCATGTTACGTGTGTGTGTGTGTGTGTGCACGCGCGCGCACGTGGGCACATGCTATTCTTCGAAGAAGGTTTTGGGCAACATGAAAGGAAAAACTGAAATGTAACTGTTTTGTAGTCCAAGTCAGGGAGAAACTAGAGCTTTCATGGCACAGACATCGTTAGTGGAGCTCGTTCACATTTTAACTTTGTCCAGGTTACCCTGTTACCCAGGGATACTGTCAAGCACCCTTAAACATTTAAGGGCTGGTTTTTTTCTTTACGTGATATTCAGTTCAGCCACTGGCTAACCTTGATTTGTTTTTTTCTGAAAGTATTCAAATTTAGTTAAAACAAGATGAGGTTTTTTCCTACTAATGTGTCTATTTACCTCATTATGGCTTATGCTTCTCTTTTGTTTTAAGACAATACTTCCTTCACCTATCTGAACTTTTTTTCTTTCTTGGAAAGGTTAAAATATAGCATAAAATTCACCTGGCACTTTAGGTAACTTGAAGACAACTCTTTCTTCTAGCTACCTTCCATGCTGCCCCCCCCCTTTGAAATCTATATACCCTTACAGATTTTGTAACAACCAAATAAAATTCTAGCAATAAACTGAATTATACTGCTATATTTATATATACTGTACCATAAATAGCGTGTCTGTACCTGGAAGGTATTTTTTTGAGAACTGATTTATATGAAATATACTTGAGGGTAATGTAGCTTGTCCTTTTGAGTTTCAAATTCTTATTCACAGGCAGATACTCTGAGGACCCCTTAACTCTTTGTTGTCTGTACTTTTCTTTCGTATCATATAGCTATACCGGGAGAAGTCAGTTTTTTCAGTTTATCACCTTTCGTCCCGCCTCAAGCTCACGTGGCTCCCATCCCAGCTGTATTGGTACCTCTCCCCTACCACATTTGGCAGGTGTTCCTGCTACACTCTCAGACTATGAATACCCTTGCTGTGCTGCTGTCTTATCTCCCAGGCAGAACGAGGGTATCTGGAACTCTTTTGTTCCAGGTTGGAGGGGATTCATTGGCTTGAGTTTGATGAGCTTGTTCTTCAGCGTTAATTTGGGTGTTTTATTTGGAAGTTGTCTTACCTGACGTGTGACTTTTGAGCTGTACTCAAGCCTCCCTAGTCTCAGCTCTAAGAGGAAGATTGGATTTTGGGGTTTGTTTCAAATACTTTTACCTTTTCACCTTGGCAGCTCCTATTGCTACTTTCCTGTTACCCAAAGCAGTGCTTCTTGGCCCTTTTCTTTTGCCTTTATTATCTGGGATAATGTTTATTACTTAGCCTCCCTAAAAATCAGAGGACCAAAAAGGTGTTACAGGAAGAAAAGAATCAAAGGAATAAAGAACCTGGCTTAGGGGTAAGTGTATTGTCATCTTAAGGCAGAGAGGGACCTGGCACTTAGGGATGTGTCTGGTACAGCAAAGCTGAAGAGGACACCCCTCACCTGCTACTTTTCCTTCCATTGGTGTTTCCTCACTTTACGTTGCTTTGCTGGACATTGCTCTGTTGCCCCCACTTCCACTGCTGGTCTTGCCGGTCACAGTTGAAGACTTTGACTGTGATGGGCTCATACTCATAATGGCTTGCTGTTGAGTTGTTTTTAGTGACAGCTTTTGTTTGCTACACACCTCATTGGCTTACTTACCAACACCAGCTAGATGTGGTCCCTTCTTTCATATCCAAACCAGAATGCATTTGGGTATTCCTGAGACTTTATAGAGTGTGTATTGTTTGTTATACGAACCTAACCTACCTTGTTGTTTTCTCATATTAAGAGACGTAAATCTACTTTGCTTTAGTGGAGCTATTTTGGTAATGTATGAGCAATTTTGGTTCCCTTTGGGGAGTGAATGAATTCAAAGTCTCTATGACTTACGCTTTGCTTATTTCATATCAGTAATACAGCTATTTTAATTTATCTAAATAAAACATTTCCTTTTTCTCCTACTGTGTCTGTGACTAAAGGTTCCCCCCACCTCATACCTTCAATTACTAAGAAAACAAAAATCTGCTTTGATCCCTATTTTTATAGACTCCTTTATCCTTTCAAAAGCAAGAACTAACAGATGGTGAAGAATCTGCCTTAAGAACTGCAGCATCTAGCCTGAAGAAGTGAAGGCTGCTGCTTGGGCATCTGCCGGGCTAGAGGCAGTGGGATAAAGGGAGAGGGAGTCCCTTCGTCTCTCTGTATCAGCCAAACTCCACTTGGTCTCTATTAGTGTTTTGTGTTTTAGGTTTTTGTTTGGTTGGTTCTTGGAGTTTTTTTTTTTTTTTTTTAAGGTTCAGTGGAAAAGCATGTTTACAAGGAATGTTCCACTGTCTTTTATACAGGTGGCGGGGCGGAGAATGAAATCCATTACAAGAGAGAGGTTATATAGGGGCTAGGGCTTTTTCACACAGGGGAAAAAAAGAAAAATTCTACATATTTACTAGGATTCTGGGATTACACACACATAAGCAAACATACATGATCTGGGGGGCCTTTCCCTTCAGGGGTGACTACATAAAGCTTATCTCATTTACAATATGGTGAGATGATTTCTTCATTCCCAAAGTGAAGGGGAAAATTTATATCCTGGGGTTATATTCTGGGGTGGAGCTGGGCTTCCTTTAAAGTGGAACCAGGGGGGATCCCTGAGTGGCGCAGCGGTTTGGCGCCTGCCTTTGGCCCAGGGCGCAATCCTGGAGACCCGGGATCGAATCCCACGTCGGGCTCCCGGTGCATGGAGCCTGCTTCTCCCTCTGCCTCTCTCTCTCTCTCTCTCTCTCTCTCTCTCTCTCTCTGTGACTATCATAAATAAAAAAATAAAAATTAAAAAAAAATAATAAAGTGGAACCAGGGATCCCTGGGTGGCGCAGTGGTTTGGCTCCTGCCTTTGGCCCAGGGCGCGATCCTGGAGACCTGGGATCGAATCCCACGTCAGGCTCCCGGTGCATAGAGCCTGCTTCTCCCTCTGCCTATGTCTCTGCCTGTCTCTCTCTCTCTCTCTGTGACTATCATAAAAAAAAATAAAAAATAAATTAAAAAAAGTGGAACCAAATAGCCAATATTTTCTTTGTCTCTGCTTTTAGGATTGTTTCCAAACTGCACAGAAATTAATATCCCCATATAGTGGATATTAACTTTCGGAAGGTCCGTGGATCCCTTTGATAATTTAAAAAGAAAAAAAAAAAACATTTTGTATGTAATTTTAGAGGGTTCAGTGACCAGCCCTTCTCCTAAGCCAGTCTATCGACCACATTAATTACACCCTGCAGACACACACACACAAACAATCATTTGCCAAGTGTTTTCTAACTTATCTTCAGGGAAGGGACACCATGGTGTTTGCTGAGAAGACCAAGAACTTTGGTGCTAGACAGATACAAAATTGAGACCTGGCTCTGCAACATAAAAGCAATATAGCAAATGCCCTTGGAACCTGTCTCTCCCCTTATAAGAGGAGGATTGTGAGGTCCATTTGGCAGTTTTCTTGTATTAATGTAGGGACAATCATAAAAGATCTCAGTGCATCATCAGTATAGCATGCAGTTCAGCCAGGAATGCAGTGTGGCTCGTGGATCTCATGACTTGTTTTGCGTGTGGCATGGCCACTGAATTGCCATAGCTCATGCACCCCCAGCAGCTCTCTGGTGGCAGCAATTTTTAATGTCCCACAGAACAGCAGTGCCCCTGGCTGGATACCTGGCCCACAGTCTGGAATGTGGGGTTTTTTTGGTCTTAAATACTGAATAAGAGGGATGTTGCTGATTCACTCTTTTCCCACAGCCAACCCTCTAGTTCCTGTTTATGACTTGGTGAACTTCAGCTCAGTTTGCAAAGTGCCCCCATCCAACAGGGGAGGGACATTGCCTTCTAACAACAAATGAGACACAAGGGAGCCTTGAGCTTTTTTTTCAGTCTTTCATAATGTGACATCCAGATGGCCTTTGGCCTCTGTTAATACCACCTCCCTTGGGTTAGCTCCATTCTCCTGCTCTGCCCCTGTTACCTCCAGCTCCCGCCGTCAGAGCAGGCTACAACTCTGAAGCAAAAGGCTTGGCATTGAAGCAGTGGTCTCCATGGGCCATCGTGGGTAGGGAATGGAAGTGGATGTTCCTTTCAGGACAGGTGTCCAAAGGGTAGGAGACTGAGTGGTTCATCACTGGAGGCAGGTTGCACAGGGAAATGGAAAAGGGCACCTCCTGAAAGATGGGAACTGGAAGTGGGGAGCTGGTCTGGGACCGCAGCATTGGGGAAAGTAGGGGCTGCAATGCAGGTTGTAGCAGAGCAGGGCCCTCCACCTTGGGGCTGCTGTCTTCGGCAACAGAGCTCCTGCTCTCAGAGATGTCCAACTCCCATAGAGGATCTGAATTCTGGACCTCAGTCTCAGTCTTGGTGGCAGCAGGGGGAGGCCCCGTGTTGATGGCTGTGTTCATGCCATAATACCGACGCTTGTTAATCCAGTACAACAGTGGGCTGTAGGTGAACGTGGCGGCTCTCATCACCTCCACCCATGCCTGGGCACGCTCTTCCCGCCTCAAGTTCTTCCTCCAGTGCAGAAAGAGAATGCAGCCACCAGTTACCACAGAACACAGCCCCAGAAATCCAAAGTACAATGAGACCCACACTAAGGCAAGAGAGAAAAAGAGGCAATGCAAGATAAGGAAAGCTAGGTCTAGAGAAAGCATGACCTGCCCAGACTCAGTCGAGCCTCTTGCTCCCAACCCTGGACCCATCCAATCCGATTTGAGAAACCTTACTAATGGCAAAGCCCATCAAGGAAGCAAGAGTTTATAGGTGACAGGGACACCGGTGTCCCATCCTATTCCATCATACCCACATACCCATTCAGCCGTGATGGCCTGGGGTATTCATAGTAACCCCCTTCTGGTTCAGCGGAGAAACAATGATTCTCTGCCACCGATCCCTAGTTTCCTAGAGGAAACAATATCCTAACTGCTTAGCACTCCTCCACCCAGGCAGCCACCACCCCATCCATGTAAAAGGTCTTCCCTGAGTATCTGCCCCAAGCTAAGGTACAGGGTAAGGGACAGAGACTAAAGGGGCATTTACCACCAGGGAGGCTCAGATCCTCCTGCTGGGAATCCATAAGGTCGAGTCTTGGTACCCAGCTGATGGCTCTGGGGAGAAGGAGCTCACTTACCCATCTGCCCAGCCAATAGAAGGCCCTGGAGTGCTTAGTCCCATTGTTCCCTAAAGCTGAGGTCACTGGGTTCTGAGCATTAAACATTCTAGGGGCAGTGCTTATGAGGTCTTGGGTTAACAGAAGGAAGAGATTCCATCCAATGGTGTCTCCTAGGCCTAGTGTGTCTCTACTGCCTGGGACTGATCCTCCCACCGAATTGTCTGCCCTCCACCCCTTATGGTGAACTCGCAGAGAGGCCCCCATGTGTCTTAGAGGTCTATCCATGTTGCTGGGCTTTAAGAAACAGTTGATGGACACCTGTCACCAGTGGGGAGCAGGGCAGGGAGCACACACAACTTTGGGCAGCCTTGCCTTCAAGACTTTTATAACCAAGCTACAGGAGAAAATCTGCTCAAGGCAACTAAGTGATCAGCGCCTCCGTCCTTCACTCTTAGAATCTCTTGTTTAGTTACCTTCCTTCAATAGGTGTTAGCCAATGTTTCCTGGGCCTCAGGCCCTGTGGGAGCTCCCTGCCAGCCAGCCCTACATCTCTTTCCAGCCTCACCTTCCTCCCTATCCTTCATACACCTTATGCTCTGACCCAGCCAGACTCTTGAACATACCTGGCCTATTCACATCTCTGGCGTTTTGCTCACACTGCTCCTCTACTTAGAAGTGCCCTCCCTGCTACCCCCTGGGTGAACACCTGCTTGTCTTCCAAGCCCAGCTCAGTCCCCTTACTCTGGGACAGTTGTTTCTATTGGTCTCCCCAAATCCCATCATCTCCAGTTTTAAGGGACTTTGAGAGTTGTGTAGTCCAGCTCTGTCAGGAGCTTGAACCCCGGGGGTAGATCTCCCCTCCTCAGCAGCCGGCACCACAAGACTCCCCTGAGTGGGAGACTTGCGGCACATCCTGAGGTGGTCCAGTTAGAAAGCCCTTCCCTAGTGAAGCCCTGAGCTGCACCCCTGGGCCAGCTCAGCTACTGGCACCATTTTATTACTTCTTCTCTGTAGCCCCCCACCCCCGGCATGTGACGTGGGGCACTATTCAGTGTGGATTTTCCTCCAGGTTCTGCTTGCTTGGCTCTCCTATCTCATTGGCTGCTGCTTTTCAGTCTCATTGCTGATTTCTCTTTTCCCTGCTCTCTAAATGCCAGCGTGCTCCAGGCCTCAGCCCTCCGTCCACTTTCATTCCGTCAGTGGTCTCATCCAGACTCATGGCTTTAAGTGTTACACAGACACTAACAGCTCATGCCTTCTATCTCCAGCCCAAACTGCTCCTCAGGACTTTGGACTCATTCACCTCACAGCCATGTTGACATGCCTACCTTTAAGGGGATTAAGTCTATCAAGTTATCTCAAATGAACATGCCCAAGCCAGACTCCCAATCATCCATCCTCCAAAATCTACCCCAGCCTTCCTCCTCTCTGTAAATGGCAACTCTGCCCTTCCAGTTGTTCAGGCCAAAAGCCTGGATGTCACCCTCAGCTCCTTTCATTTGCTCACAGCCACGTTCACTCTGTTAGCACAATCATTAGGCGTTGCCTTCAACACACATCTGGAATGTGACTACTTTCCCACCACTACTACTGCATTCTATGCACCACCCTCCCCTGCTTGGAGTACTGGTCACCCTACAGGGAGACCCGGTTGCCTGGGACTGAGGAGGTTTTCCAGGACATATGATTTTCTACACTAAAACCAGGAAAGTCTTGAGTAAACTAAGACAAACTGGTCACCTTGGGAGATCTTCCATCCTTGCTCCCCCAAACCTGTATTTTGCCAGAAGCCAGAATGATCCTTTTAACAAGTAGGTTAAAAAAAAAAAAAAAAAAGAACATGTTACTTCTCTGCTCAAAACCTACAGTGCCTTTTCCCCTTACTCAGAATAAAAACCAAAATCCTTAAGCAAGGTCTACAGAGCCCGAAGTGATCTAACTACCCCTCCCCATACCTCTTCACATAAGAACCTCTTTGCTAGGGATGCCTGGGTGGCTCAGGGTTGTGTGTCTGCCTTCGCCACAGGGCGTGATCCTGGACCTGGAGTCCTGGGATCGAGTCCCACATCGGGCTCCCTGCATGGAGCCTGCTTCTCCCCCTGCTGGTGTCTGTGCCTCTCTCTCTCTCTCTCTCTCTCTCATCTCTCATCTCTCATCTCTCATGATTAAATAAATAAAATCTTAAAAAAAAAAGAACCTCCTAGCTATTCCACAAATAGGGCAAGCATGCTCCTGCATCAAGGCATTTGCTGTTCCCTCAATCCAAAAGGCTCTTCTCCCAGATATCCAGACAGATGATTCCCTCATTTCCGTCAGCATTCTGCTCAAGTGTCCTCTTATCTCCATCTCTCTCAGCCTGCTTCGTTTTTTGGCATAACATGTATCATTATCTAACATTACAACTGACCCTTGAACAACATGGGGATTAGGGACTATGACCTCTGCACAGTTGAAAATCCATGTGCAACTTCTGACTCCCTCAAATTTATCTACTAATAGCCTACTGTTGACCAGAAACCTTACCAATAACACAAGCTGTTGATTAACACATATTATGTATATGTATTATATATTGTATTCTTTTTTAAGGTTTATTTTTAATTTTGAGAGAGAGAGAAAGCACGTGCACACAAACAGTGGGGAGGAGCAGAGAGACTCAGACAGATTCTGTGCTGAGCATGGAGCCCGTCAAAGGGCTCGATCCCAGGACCTCGAGATTATGAGCTGAGCCAAGATCAAGAGTCTGATGCTGAACTGACTGAGGCACCCAGGCATCTCTTATATACTATATTCTTACGAATAAAATAAGCTAGATAAAAGAAAAATGTTAAAGAAATCATAAGACAAAAAATAAATAAAAATTAAAAAAAAAGAAATCATAAGACAAAACACATTTACAGTGTTGTTAAAAGTCCACGTGTATGTGGATCTGTGCAATTCAAACCCATGTTGCTCAAGGGTCAACTTTATTTTTTGTCCCTCATCCCACTAGAATGTAAGATCCATGAATTAGTAAACAAGAAAATAAATACCTAAGCATTTCAGATGGTCATAACTGCTATGAAGAAGATAAAATAACGTAATGAGATAAAGACTATAAAGGGACAGCGTCCATCAAGAAAAATACCTTTGAGGTGCTGACTTATGAACTGAACCATAAATGGCTGATGCAGATCTGAGCGGAGGGATCATCAACCAGTGCAAGGATCCTGAGGCAGGTATAGGTGAGCACACTGGAAGGACTTCCTAGTCTCAGAGTCCACCACACTACTTCCAGCACAGGCCAGGGCCTATGAGTGCAGGGTGGCCTGAGCAACGCTGGAGGCCCTGGCCCTGGCCCTGCCCCTGCCCCCAGGGAGTCCACCATTCAGGCGGGGTTTCTACCAGGAAGACCCAGACAAGGACTTCCACGAAGGCAAACTGGTGGATGCCACTGCAGTGGGCTTGCCCCAGGGCTGGCAGCAGGTGAGGCACAGATGTTGAGGTCTCTGTGTCTGACACCGGGAAATCCTACTTGGTTCAAGGGGATGAAGAAGATGGTGGTATTGGGTCAACAGAGGTGAAGGAAAGAGCATTACGAGAATCAAAAGCAGCCAAAAGAGGGGCGCCTGGGGTGGCTCGGGTGATGATCCCAGGGTGCTGGGATGGAGTCCCACATCGGGCTCCCAGCTCGGCGAGAGGAGTTGCTTCTCCCCCTCCCTTGCCCCGCCTGTGCTCTCTGTCTCTGTCTCTCTCTCTCTCTCTCTCAAATACATAAATCTAGAGAAACGAGCCAAAATAAGGGCTTGTCCGGGACAAGGAGGATGTCCGGAGACAAGGCTGGCATCTCGCAGGGTTCCAGATGCTGAAGGGCACCCAGAGCGCCGGGAGACGGCCTCCAGGGGCGGACGGCGCGCGGCGGCCGCTGCATCCGGGCGGGGGGCGGGGCCCCGGAACCCTGCGCGCGCGGAACCTCGGGGCCGGAGCGCGGGCGCGGCGGACCCGGAGCGCGATGGAGCAGGCGCGCGAGCAAGCTGAGGCCGCCGCGCCCGCGGACGAGGAGGCGGGGGAGGCGGCGGCAATGGCGGCCGTGGCGGCGGCGGCGGCTGGCACGGGCCCGGCCGTGCTGCAGGTGGCCGGGCGGTACCGGGGCCTGTGCGCCGTGCGCAGCCGCGCCCTGGGCCTGGGGCTCGTGTCCGCCGCGCAGCTGCGCGTGTTCCCGGTGCGCCGCGGCTCGGGCCGGGCCGACGGCGGCGGGGTCGGGGCGGAGCTCGAGGCCAACCCCTTCTACGACCGCTACCGGGACAAGATCCAGCAGCTGCGCAGGTGCGGGCGGCGGGCGGGCGGGAAGGGAAGGGAAGGGGCCGCCGCGTCCGACGCCTGCGGCGCTTCGGGGACCCCGTGCGGCCCGGTGCCGGCCCCGGAGGGGAGCTGCCCGCGCGGAGGAGCGGCGTGGCCGGCTGACGTCGCGCTGCGGCTCGGCCCTCGGCGTCCCTGCGGGGCCCAGGCTCCCGCCCTGCCCCGCGCCCTGCCCCGCGCCCTGCCCCGCGCCCTGCCCGCGCCCAAGTTCTCCAGGCGCCGCGGCGGGATCCTGCGTCAGCCCGGATGGAACCGCCGTTTCCAGGACACCTGCCCTGCTTGTAGAATGGGAGCGTGAAGCCTTCCATAGCGGGGCGCGACTTAGGCGGGGTCGCGTGCTGAGCCCCTGAGGCCTGGCCGGGAGCTCCGCTTCCAGGCCTCAGGCCGCAGCCCCGACTGCAGGGAAGGAAGCTGGGGGAGGGAGCAGGGCTCCCGGACTACTGGGCTCACAGTTGGACCGGCCCTTGAACCCTGTCTTTAAGAGGAGGAAACAGAGTCCGAGACCTGCCAGAGGCCGCAGGGCTGCTTGGGATTCATCTGATTTGGGATCCAGGGTTCCTTACACTACCCCTCAGCTTCCAGATAAAAGGACTTCGAGATCCCGAGGCTCGAGGTGGGCGGGTGTAAGGGGGCCCAGGGAGGGTCTGAAGAGTGGAGGTGGACAGAGCTGAAGGAGTGAAAGGGGATTAGAGGGGCCTGGGCGAGAATCTGGCAAGTAGGCGGGCAGCTGTCTTAGGAAGAAAACCGGGAACTGTGCCCTGTAACTTTGAGTTTTGTCTCCTCCCTACTTCCATGGCCTTCATTTACTCCTCCATCATCTTCTGGACTGTTGCAGTCGTCCCCTAGCGAGCCTGCCCCACTTCACCCCAGTCCATCTCACTGCTGCCGTGGTGATCTTTCTTACCTTTCTGAAAAATGTCAGTAAAGGCATGATCGTTTTTTGCGCTCTTTCCAGCAGTATTCAAATACACTCAAGGATTTCCTTCTTGAAAGCCTTTTCTTGACCTACATTACCCTCCAGGCTTTTCTTCCCTTTCACAGGCAGGCATCTTAGGAGAATTGTCTACTCAGACTCTGAATACTTCCCATTCGCTCTTACTCATGAGCCAATGAATGGAATGTTTTACTCCTCCACCAGATCATTCCCATCAATATTTACACATACTCTTATCTTCTAAAGAGTG
Source organism: Canis lupus familiaris (assembly GCF_011100685.1). Lineage (NCBI taxonomy): Eukaryota > Metazoa > Chordata > Mammalia > Carnivora > Canidae > Canis > Canis lupus. The sequence goes on from NC_049236.1 coordinate 13,892,857, forward strand.
AGCTTTCCAAAGCACCCTCACTGACTAGATAATGTCCATCTTCCTTAGTTTCCATACAAGGTTCTTAATCCTGCAGAGTCTGTCAGTCTCTCTATATTCACTAAAACCTGGGCTCTTGGAGCACCAGCCACAAGTTTGGTGTGAACCAACAGTGGGATAAGGCTATGTGCCCTGTTGACCCCTTAAGCCTAGTAACTGGATTTTTGCGTCATACTTTGCACCAGTGAATTGGGAGTATTTGATCTACCTGTAGACCTATTGTATCTAGAGTATGGACAAACTGGAGGGTGTCCAGAGAGCAGCTTTATAGTGAGGAAATATTCACAAATCACGTATATGAAGAGAGGCCAAAAGAACTAAGGACATTTGACCTAGAGAAAAATTTAGGGGGCGACAAGAGCAATTTTCAAGTACTCAGATGAAAGGGATTATACATTTTTTCTTGTCCTGAGTGTGAAGATATGATTGGATAGATTTAGGCTCAGAACATTTTTAATGATAAAAGATGTCCAAGGTAGGAATGCACAGACATTGGCCACTCCTCACTCTGTCCACTCACCATGGCAGGCCCAGGTGTGGCTGTGGATGCTTGCAGCACTAATCCTGGTCCTAGCGTTTACAGCCCTAGTGGAGCAGGTGCCACACCCCACGGGACAGGATCCCTGGAGTGACTTTGCACTGAGTGGGTGGCCTGCAACGGAGGGGAGGAAGATCTGCCCATGTAATGGCATGAAGGGAGTAGTGCTTGATGTCACCTCTGGAACTGAGTTTTATGGAAGAGGGGCTCCATACGATGCCTAGATCAGGAAGCAGTCCACCAGAGAAGTGATCAGGATGTCCTTGGATCCTGCAGACCTATGACACTACAGGTCTCATGGAGCTGTAATCCCTGTTTGATGTCTTCCCCAAAGTGTACAGGGCCAAATATCACATTGAAGAATTCTTAAGTATGGCAGCCCAACTACACGTTAGGCTTGAAGACCAGCTTCATTTTAACATAAAGGACAAGCTCTGGTAATTCATCTGCCGGAGCAAATTCTTTGGAGAGAGAGTTAGGGAGAAACTCAGGTGCTAAATCTTATCCTACAGAATTCACTGTTTATTTTATTTTTTTTTAAGATTTTATTTATTTATTCAAAGACACAGAGAGAGAGGCAGAGACACAGGCAGAGGGAGAAGCAGGCTCCATGCAGGGAGCCCGACGTGGGACTCGATCCGGGGTCTCCAGGATCATACCCCAGGCTGCAGGCAGCGCCAAACCGCTGCGCCACCAGGGCTGCCCCAGAATTCACTGTTTTTAAAGCCTCTAAATCATCTGGATCTGGATTAACAGATGTTGAACCTCTGAATGGGGTGAAGATGTCTAAGAGCTAGATGTGTTCAAGTTAAAGCTTGACACCTAGTAGGAATGCTATTGGATTCCTGCTTGAGTAGGATGAGCAAGCAAGATAACTTCAAAGTCCCCTTCCCATCTTGAGGATTTGAATTCCAAGGACCCAGAGTATAAGTACCTGAGGGGCCAAGCTCTGCATCACTCTAGGAAATAACCTGCAAGAGAAGAACGTTATACAGGCCCCTTGAAGATTAATAGTAAATAACTGAATTTCCTTGTCCAGTTTCTTGATCTGGAAGATCAAAGGATCAAATCCTTTGCTATTGAATGCCTGTGTCTTCTCTCTCTCTCTCTCTCTCTCTCTCTCTCTCTCTTTCTCTCTCTGGAGGTGGAACATGATGCTTTGTTATTTCCAAATTCAAAATGTCCCAAGTGGTTTCACTTTTGGTTTACCTTTAATCAGGTCTGACCCAGCTGCTTTTGAATCCCGACTGGAAAAGCGCATTGAGTTTCGGAAGCAGCCAGTGGGACACTCAAAGCAAGGTGACTTTATCAGATGTGTAGAACAGAAGGTAAGACCCTCTTTGTGTTTATTGGCTCACCAGTGTACTGCATCCCCATCCCTCAACCCTATCCTGGGAGTGGACTCACTGATGGGCCAGCTGGATGAACTGAACGTAGCCTCTCTCTACACAGCTCAGTCTCCATCCATAAATGGTATCCTGCTTTTTCTGGCCAGGTACTGTAATCATGGTAGAGATCTAGAGGGATGAAAAAGGCAATCCAAGCTCCAGGGGGGTGCAGTAGGTCAAGGCAAAGCACACATGGCAGTGGGTTCTAGGGATAAGGGGAAAAAAAGTGCTTAATAGCTACTCTTACCCTTAGACAAGAATCAGAGCTGGGGAAAAGCATGGTGCTTTTTTTTGGTACAGTGCTTTTCAAACTTTTTGATCATGATACACAGTAAGAAATGTATTTTACACTGCAGTTCAGTACACACAATTGTATATGACTGTAGCTGAAGCAGAGTTTTTATAAAACAATGCTTTTACTACATGCAATGCACTTTTTTTCCCTTAAAAATCTTTGGCCACAATCCAGTAAATTGATTTCACAATCTATAATTTGAAAAATACTTAGTATTGGTTAGTACACATTTGTTCTGGTACACAGAACGAATTGGAGTGGGAGAGGCTAAAACCAGGAAGTATATGTAATAATCCAGGTATGGGCAGTTTGGGCCTGAAATAACATACAGTGGAAAATTGGGATTCTGCACTATGTTTTAGAAAGAGAGGTGTCTATTTAATTTGGACAGTAAGTTTTTTTTGCCTTGAGTATTCTAAATTTAAGTGTATCCACTCAATTTAAAAAAAAAAAAAGAGTACCCACTCAATCTTTTAATAACTGATTAAGTTCATTAGAACAAAAGCAAGTCACTTAATTTGGGGAGCAAATTCAACCTCCTATGACAAACATAGTTTAGAACTTTATGTGAACAAACAAGCCTCTACTACAAATATTTTAATAAATGTAATTTCCTATAATAAACATTTATAGTGCCAATGTTATAATCAGTGGCTCTTGGAAGTATTACTGTATTACAAACTTTCAGTATGACATGGGAAAGCCTTTTGCCCCCTTTTGTAAACAGACTTAGCAATTCAACTTCATAATGATAAGATGTAAACATAAATCAAGATGTAACTTAAATTATGGCAACTCTTGGGTAAATAATGACTTACTGTGTTTCTTACCTAGATAGAAGGCTGCTAATGACTCCATTTGCAAAGCCTTTTCATTACTCTGAGTCATTGGCTCCCTACCACATGAGCCTTTCTTATAAAAAAATTTCTTAATTCTCCATTTTGTACCCTCAAGTGAAAAGTAGACAATGTAACCCACTAGTACACATAATTTCAGGGGGGAAAGAAATCAATATAATGCCCTAGCTGTAATATAAAGGAAAGAACTTTTAGGTGTTTTTTTTTTTTAAGATTTCTTTATTTATTTACTAGAAAGAACACTAGCACTGGTGGGACAGGTCCAGATGGAGAGGGAGAGGCAGATTCCCCACTGAGCAGGGAACCCCATGCAGGATCGGATCCCAGGACCCTGAAAGAGAGTGCGTGCACTTGAGTGCACATGAGAATGGAGGGAGGGGCAGAGGAAGAGAATCTTTTTTTTTTTTTTTTTTAATTTTATTTATTCATGAACGACACAGAGAGAGAGAGAGGCAGAGACACAGGCAGAGGGAGAAGCAGGCTCTATGCAGGAAGCCCGAGGTGGGACTTGATCATGCCCTGAGCCAAAGGCAGACACTCAACCGCTGAGCCACCCAGGCGTCCCCAGAGGAAGAGAATCTTCAAGCAGATTCCCTGCTGAGTGCGGAGGGTTGATGTGGAGCTCCATCTCAGGACCCATGAGGTCATGATCTGAGCTGAAACCAAGAGTTAGATGCTTAACCAACTGAGCTACCCAGATGCCCCAAGGAAAGAACTTTTTAATAAAATACTTATTTTGTAGATGATATGAGTGAAATTTCTCTATAAGTGAAATTTTTATAAGTGAACTTTAATATATAAAGTTCTTGAGCACAACTATTCTGTGAAACCTAATGCAGTCATCAGAGGCTCTCTCACCTATATGTGAAATTATCGTAAATACATAGACAGCAAATGCTGACTGGTTTTAGGGGTGTTGTGTTATTACTTTTAAAAATGGTTTGGCGCCTGCCTTTGACCCGGGGCGCGATCCTGGAGACCCAGGATCGAATCCCACGTCGGGCTCCCGGTGCATGGAGCCTGCTTCTCCCTCTGCCTGCCTGTGTCTCTGCCTCTCTCTCTCTCTCTCTGTGACTATCATAAATTTAAAAAAAAAAAAAAAAGTGCCTAAACCGGGACAGGATGCTTGAGTAGCTCAGTGGTTGAGCCTTGAGCCTTTGGCTCAGGTCGTGATCCCAGGGTCGTGGGATCGAGTCCCACATTGGGTTCCCTGCAGGGAGCCTGTTTCTCCCTCTGCCTGTGTCTTTGCCTTTCTTTGTGTCTCATGAATAAATAAATAAAATATTTTTAAAAAATTAAAAATAAGAAAAATTAAAATTCCTAAACCATGAGCAGTGTTGTCAGTGCTCCTCATGAGATTCCACAATGTGCAACCTTCTTTTAAGTTATATAGTAGTTGCATTTCTAAAAAACCTCAGTGTTTGGGGCACCTGGGTGACTCAGTGGTTGACATCTGCCTTTGGCTCAGGTTGTGATCCCAGGGTCCTGGGATCGAGTTTTGCATCAGGCTCCCCACAGGCAGTCTACTTCTCCCTCTGTCTGTGTCTCTGCTTCTCTGTGTCTCTTATGAATAAATAAATAAAATCTTTTTAAAAACGTAATAAAAAATATAAATTAAAAACTCAATGTTTATTAAAGCCATATTTTAAAAAAAAGAAAAGAAAGGGAAAGCAAAACAGAGTTAGAATGTAAACCCAGATAACTTGAAAAGGTTTTTCAATTACAAGGACATCTGGCCAGACACTGAAAAGTTGTGCAGGGTGGGGTAAAATTCTTCATTATGTGGAATTCATTTTTAAGATTGTAGGTCCTGGTACCACTTCCCCTCCCATAAATACAGATGTCCTTATCTAGTCAACTCTTGTGGTAACAGAAAAGTTGGTTCACACAGATTTCCAAAGTATCTGGAGGGAAGTAGTACCCATTTAAATGTCTTATTAAGTGCTCTTGAGACTTTTGGCACATACTTTCAACTATAATTTTAATTATTATAGTTCATTGGTTTTAAAGCCCACTTTTTTTTTTTTTTTTGCATTTTAACATTTCCAGAGTTGTCTTAAAATTAATGTGAAATGAAGATATTTTGTTTTATTATTTAATTGGCATAATTTTCTGATACATAAAATAATGTTGCTTCTTAAGTAGTGTCTTAGGTCAAAATAAAATGCAATAAGCTTATACTTGGAGCTTAAATTTATTTGTATAAGCACAAATGGGAATAAAGAATGGATTGGAGGGACATTGTGGGAAAAGAATACACCGGGCTTAGAGATTAAAAGGTGAAGGCAGCTATGCAAATGGAGAGTTTCATTTGTTTTATTTTCACAATGCACCTGAAGGTGAGTGATATGAAAATGAAATCAATTTTCTTTTTTCTGCAAAGTTTATGTGTGAAGGACAGACTGCATTAGGATGCTGCCACTACATAGGGATATGACCAAAAAGACGAGGGTATATCCAACAGATTTTTCTACACCAGACTTTTGTCTAATGTATAGGTACCAATTCTGTGGGCATCATTTAGGAAAAGTTTCGATTCCTTAAGGCACAGAATAACGAAAGACAGGACTTTATATGGGCAAGTTTTTCAGTCTCAGAATCCCAGCTGTAGATTGTACTTCTCTGGAAAGGCTTGGACTTGAACTGAGAAATTGAATGAAAGACTTAGAACAACCCATCCCTACTGTCAGAAACCTCATAATAGAATTTCCTGGCTGTGGCCTTTATCAGAGATAGTGGCCTAGAGGAAGAAATAATCACTAATTAGATAGAGGGAATATTAAGAGTAAGTTGAAAAGACTCTAGTCTGGTGAGGATGCCTTCCATCAGAAGTGTGTCACAGGTGAGAAGCAGCCTTCGAAAATTCATTTTTCCATTGCTCACCTCCTTTGTGGCACAACATTGAGCAGATCAGAGAGCAGAGCACAGAAAACCCTCATTCTGGAAGGATGTAGCAGGCCTCACTCTGGGAAGGAGTACTTCATATCCATAGTGGCAGGTATAGAATGGACTCTCAATACCAGTATATGGTAGTTACTAACAAATCTTCTGTCATCTGTATCTCAAAAGCTGAGTCATAGAAAAGTCTCACAAACAATAACTCCTAGAACAGTGTGTGTACAGTTACTGTATAGGATGGAGAAAAGTGAGTTTTCAAGTGTCAAGTTACTAAATGAGATATTACACACATGTAGTGGTCTTTTTCTTATGAGTAAGGTATGGATAAATATCCTGTCTCATCATGTATTTCAGACAGACACCTTGGGGAAACAGCCTGTGAGCAGAGGATTCACTAAGGACAAGGTAGGTTGAAAGATGAAAGATCTAAGTCTGAAGTCAGAACATCTGTAACAAGAGACTGCATATTTGAACATATTTACTGTGGTTCAGTGATTTTGTGATTTTTTTTCCAACTGTGGAGATGAGAAATATTTCTAAACATTTTTATGTCCTTGTTACAACCTCTAGCATATTATGTGTCCTGGGGGTGCTAGAGGAAATATGAACGAAATCCTAGTGATATACCTCCTTCCTATAGGAAGTAGTTTTAAAAGATCAAAGCATGTTTACTCATTTAATTTGCAAATAAGGAGCCACCCCTAGTAGAATAGCAATTAAAGGTGACAATCAGATTTTCTCCTCTTACCAGCTACAAAGTGCTGTAGTGCTCATTAGTGAGGATAAAACATTTGGAAAGTACTTACAGATATGCCCCAGGAATAGCACTGTAAAAACCTGCCTGAGTTTAGGGGTTTACTTCTCTGAGCACGCAGGTTTTCTTCTACACATTCTGTACTTATTGAAGATCTGCTCCACTGTCCTGACCTATTGCTTCCCACAAGGCTTACAGATAGTTAAGCTGTTTTATTTTTTTTAATTGTGGATATTAATTGCCTTTTATTTTCTCATTCAGACTCTCAGTTCAATCTTTAACATTGAGATGGTAAAAGACAAAACCGCAGAAGAAATAAGACAGGTAATGAATGAAAATGGGTTGGCACACTTTGTGAAAATGTGTGCTCTTTGAGCCAGATCTGAAAGTAGAAAGGAGTGTACACTTCTTGACACCTCTTTCTAGCCAAAATGAAAGGTGGCCATAGAAAGCAAAAGTGATACGTTAGATGAAATGTGATGGCATAAGAAAGCTTGTCCTTCTTGATTTTACTCCTATATGGCTAATCAACTCACATTACCCCTTTCTGTTTCATTCCTGTTGCCCAGATCTTATTTAAAATCATCAGTATTGCGTTCCTGGCTTACTATATGGCCTGTCTAAATAGGTTTCCCTGCTCCTCCACCTCTCATAGTCTTACTAGCTGAATCTTCTTAAAGTTCTGCTTTCATTATGGGAAAGCATAGTGTATTGGTTAAGAACACAGACTCTAGAGTCAGGCCACCAGTTTTAAGTCCTAGCTCTGCCACTTACTAAGTGAATGACTTTGATAAGCTAGTTAACCTCTCTGGGCCTTCATTTCCCTATCTGCAGAGTGGAGATAACTATAGTACTTATCTCATAGAGTTATTTGGGGAATTAAGTGAGCTCATACTTGTAAAACATATAGAACCATGCCTGGCACAGAGTAAAGTACTGCATTTGTGTTTTTAAGTAAATGAATAAAAATAAACACTATGTCAGTGACCTGCTTGCAAATATTCAGTGACTTCCTGTATTCCTTTGCTTGCCGTGCAGAGTCCTCTTATTATGGGACCTGCTTCAGGAAGCTTTCTGGATACCTTCCTTCTAAGTACTCATAATCTATCCTACCTCCTTAGTCATTCCATACACCTTGCATTGCTATTTAATTTTAATTTCTATGATTCTTCTTTCTCTAATTAGGCTATAATAAACTATTTATTGACATTCCTTGTAATTCCATGAAGTATTTTAGGTATATTGAGGAAAAAATAATAAGAAAAGCAGTAGACTATGTGTCAGGTACTGAGTGCTTCATATGCACTATTGCATTAAATTCTCATAACTACCTGGAAGTGTAGGTGCTATTATTTCCAATTTACAAGTGAAGAAACTATGGTTTAAAGAGATTAAGTAACATAAGGGTAGAGCTGGGACTCAAACCCATGTCTGTTTGACTCTGCATCCTATTTCCTGGTGGGAAGTTGTGCCAATTGCCATGAGTTTCCTTTGGGTGCTGTTTTTTGTTTCAACAAAAGCATTTATTGAATACCTACTAAATGTCAAGTTGTATGCCAGACACAGAAATAAATGAGAGAATCCCCTACTCTCAAGAATTTTTAGCCTAGTAGAAGGACAAACACAAAAACAGATGAGAATAGCACAGGGTTCTAACTTGTGTTAATAGAGGCTTATGCAAAGTCTCTAGGAGACCTCAAACTATGTTCTCGGGAAGAGATGCCAATAGAAAGTGGACACCAAGCATGTCCTTTAGGGGAGAGAGAAGCCAGGCCCAGGATGCTTGAGCATATAAATATCATTCAGGCCTATAATTTTAGACACAAATTTGTGTTCATTATAATTTTGAGTAACCAATGTCAGTTATGTTAGGAAACATTTGTCTGTCTTACAAATTTCGGTGTTGATCATGAACTATCTATCAATATAAATTAAATAAAAATAGCAAGATATGATCTCCTTAAAATGAAAAGACAGTGTCTGACATGCAAAAAAAAAAAAAAGGGCAAAGGAACCTTTGGCTGTATTGACAGTGGTCAGGTCCTGGGAGGTAATAGTTCTGTATCCTGTGTTAGTTAGATCTTACTTTGATTGGTATCTTCAGTTAGGGGGCCCTCCATTCTTAATGAAAATAGTGACAAAGCAAAGCATCTCTAAAGGAGGGTGGCCTCCTTCAAAAGCTCACTCAGGTGTCACTTTGGCTGTGATGCTTTCCCCAACTTCTCTGCCTTTGCTAATGCTGTCATTCTCTGCTTAGAATGTGTGTCTTCTATCCTTCCTGTTTTCTTCCCAGCCTCCTTGTTCACCTGGCTAACTCCTAATCATTCCTCACAATATTGCTCAAGTATTCCCCTCCTCTGGCACTCATTACCTAACTTGGATTAAGTGCCTTTTTGTTGCCCTCAGAGTACCTTGGCTCTGGTTTGCATTGTAATTCTGTTGTATTAAGCACAAACATATTATTTCACCTAGTTTTCACAATAATCCTCTCAGGTTGATATTATTGCTATTTTACTGATGGTTATATTGGTGTTATTTAGTGATTTTCAATAATTTGTCCTAAGTAGCATGACCAGCAGATGATTGGACCTGGGATTTCCATCCAGGTCTACCTGAGTCCAGAAACTCGGTTCTGAATGACTGATGCCCTGGCTGTCTGAGAAGCCCACAGTTGGCTGGGGAATACTGGTTTTGCAAAGGAAAAGAGAAGATATGAGAACGTGTCTGTTACATACAGGCACATCTTGAGGGAACTGATTAACAAGGCCATGAAATCTATTTGAAAGGAATTTGTTATTAAGAGTTACAGTTTAATCATCTAGCAAGCAGATGGTATTAAATATTTTTGTAACATATATTAGTAATAAAAGTATTATGTTGGGTTTTCTTCCTTGTTACCAATAGCATGTTACTCTGAGCAATGAAAGCTGTCACCATTTCTTGGCATAGGTTGCAAAGATTATCCACATGTCACAGACACCCTCTCTTTTTTGTACAGATTTGGCAGCAGTATTTTGCAGCAAAAGATACAGTCTACGCAGTTATTCCTGTAAGTAGTTTGGAGGGGAAAATGAAAGTGTTATAGCATGAAGGTCAGCGATCTAACCTTAGCGGGCAGTTGCCTTTACTTTTTCTATGTTTATTGCCTCTCGAGAACTTACATTTATAGCTCTGAGGGTTTTTATTATGCCCTAAGCACCAAATATTGGAAACTCCATATGGTATATTTATGGCTCTTGTTTTCCGTCTTTCTGGTTTAGAAATGTCTCTTTGACTCAAGTCTCTGACAAGGGAGCATGGTATAAGCTCATGTTGCTGAGCAATTTCCAAATGTGTTTTACTTCTTTTTGGTGTTTTCCAACCATAGTGTTGGAATTTCAGACAGGGACCCTAACATAGCTTTTTTCCCCTTTCATCTGTAAATGGCCTATTACTGAGCTGACTTAGAGCCTCCTCTAGGCTTTTTCTGGCATTTCCCATTAGCAAGTGGCATTTTCTTTATTTTCTCCCTTCTTGAAATTGCTGTCTTGGAGATAGTCACTGGCCACTGCTTGGCCATTGAGGTTTATGACTAGGAAGGGGTGCTGCTGGCTTCTTCTACTTTAACGTCCTTACACTAACTTTTGCATAAAGCATTTTATCAGCTAGTTCTGTAATTGCTCTTCTTCCCTGAAGAGGAAGTCATTTAGGTTAAATTTACATCAAGCACTGAGTTTACATGTATGAGTTTGAGATTAAGGAGGAAAACTTAGAGACAAAAAGGTAAAGTCGGGTCTTTTGTTTGCTCTAAGAGTGTTGCTACCCCACCTTTTACACACACAGACTGTTGTTCAAGAGTTCAACGACCAAAGGATCTGCACTTTCTGTGATATTTGAGATCTCTAATACTGACTCATTGTTTAAACAGGCCTTCTTGGCTCTCCCTCAGACAGCCTCAGGGACCTGAAGTCTCTGACACTTGGCAGAGTCCCTTGCCGAATTTGGAGCATTTGTAGTATCCACTCTTCACATGTAATTCTGACCTTGAGCAGCCAAACATATATCCAGTTTTTCTCTTTATCGTAAGAGGGATTTGTAAATGATAGAACTTAAGAGATCTTTTTAGTTGTATTTTACTTCTAGAATTCAGTCTTGGTGAATTTAAATATGATTGCAGCCTTATATTTTCTTGGTTTTGAATTTAATTATTTTCTAACCTACAGGAAGAGAAGTTTGACCTGATCTGGACCCGGGCTCAGTCCTGTCCAACAGTAAGTTTCCAGTGACCAGATGAGGATTGCTTATCAGTGCTGGCAAACAAGGATGTTTTCTAGCCTATCCCTTCATACTCCATACTATCTCATGTTATAGTGCTCTGCTTATTTAACCAAGATGCTCACGTGTTAACTGTACTGATAAGAGGTTTTCAGCTGTAAGGAGTCATGTGGGTTTGTCACAGTAAGTATCTCAGGATCTCTAGCTCCCTGGCATGGTGCAGCCCCTTTCTGATTTGGATCTCTGTCATTATAAGTGAACATGGGAGGCAACACCTGAGCCCATAACATTTTCACCCTCCTTCAAGCTTCTGTTTTATTGCCAGTTTCTTTTCCATTTTGGCCTTGCTATTCTGCTTGTGTGTGCCTAAGGAATTATGAGCTTGTTGGAGTCCTGCACTGCCAGAAGACCTAAGGGAAAGGGAATTGATGAGGTGGACCAGCTAGCTGACTTGGTGTCAGTAATAATTTCTAGGATTTTTCAAAAAGATTTTCCAAACATCGCTGAGAGAAAATTAAAAGCATCTAAGTAAATGGAGAGATGGGCTATGATCATGGATTGAATGACTTGGTATTGTCATCATTTCTCCCCAAGTTGATTTCTATAGAGAAATATCCCAATCAAAATCACAGTAGGCTTTTTTTTTTTCTTTAAAGAAATTGACAAGCCAATTAAAAAAGAATTGTTTGGATATCCTAAGGACCTAGAATAACAAAACAAGTTTTGTTTTTTGGGCATTTTTGCTTTTGTTTTTGAACAGCAAAGCAAGGTTTATTGAGTGATAGTGAAGCAAAGTTAAGTGAGTGATAATACGAAGCTCCCAAAGAGGAAGGAGACCCACGAGGGTTGTCCTAAAGCAGTTTTGAAAAATGAACAGTTAGAGGACTTACATTTCATGATTTCAAGGCTTATTTTAAAGGCTTATTTTAAAACTACAGTAATAGGGCAGCCTGGGTGGCTCAACAGTTTAGCACTGCCTTCAGCCCAGGGCAGAATCCTGGAGACCCAGGATCAAGTCCCGTGTCGGGCTCTCTGCATGGAGCCTACTTCTCCCTCTGCCTGTGTCTCTGCCTCTCTCTGTGTCTCTCTCATGAATAAATAAATAAAATCTTTATTTTTTAAAATAAAATATTTAGGGATCCCTGGGTGGCGCAGCAGTTTGGCGCCTGCCTTTGGCCCAGGGCGCGGTCCTGAATATCCGGGATCGAATCCCACGTCAGGCTCCCGGTGCATGGAGCCTGCTTCTCCCTCTGCCTGTGTCTCTGCCTCTCTCTCTCTCTCACTGTGTGCCTATCATAAATAAATAAAAAGTTTAAAAAAAATAAATTAAATAAAATAAAATATTTAAAAAATAAAACTACAATAATGAAGACAATATGATTGTGTCATATAGATCAATAGAACAGAACAGAGAATCCAAAAATAGACCAACATGGTCGGTCAGTTATTTGTTACCAAAGGTGCCAAGGTAATTAAATGGGGAAAGGATAATCTCTTCAGTTGAGATATCTATATGTAAAAAATGAACCTCTACTCTTACCTCACGCTGTATCCAAAAATTAACTCAAAATAGATCCTAGATGTAAATGTAACTTTTAGAAAAAACAATCTTGGGCAGCCCTAGTGGCGCAGCGGTTTAGCGCCGCCTGCAGCCCAGGGCATGATCCTGGTGACCCTGGATCGAGTCCCACGTCGGGCTCTCTGCGTGGAGCCTGCTTCTCCCCCTGCCTGTGTCTCTGCCTCTCTGTGTTTCTATGAATAAATAAATAAAATCTTTAAAAAAAAAAAAAAGAAAAAGAAAAAACAATCAGGTTGAATGTTAATGATCTTGGGTTTCGCAAAGATTTCTCAAGTATGTCACAAAAAACACAAACTGTAAAAGAAAAAATCAAAATCAGTAAATTAGATTTCATCCAAATTAAGCTTTTCTATTTGTATTCTCATGTTTATAGCAGCATTAGTCACAATAGCCAAAAGATGGAAGCAACCCAAGTATCCATGAATAGAGGAATAGATAAACAAATTGTGGTATTTACACCTAATAGAGTATTCAGCCCTAAAAAAGAAGAAAATTCTGACAGATGCTACAACATGGATGAACCTTGAAGACATTATACTAAGTGAAATAAGCCAGCCACAAAAGGACAAAACTGCATGATCCCACTTACATATCTAGAATAGGTTTAAGTACCTAGAATAGCCAAATTCATGGACAGAAAGTAGAACGATGGTTGCTAGGGGATGGAGAAATGAGGGAATGAGGAGTTATTTTTTAATGGACATGGAGTTTCAGTTTCAGAAGATTAAAAAAGTTTTGGAGATGGATGGTGGCGATGGTTGCACAACAGTGTGAATGTACTTAACGTCACTGGATTGTACATTTAAAAATAGTTAAAATAATAACTTTTATGCATATTTTACCACAATAAATAAAAAATAAAACTTTCTACTTTTCAAAAAACGTTATAAGGGATCCCTGGGTGGCGCAGCGGTTTGACGCCTGCCTTTGGCCCAGGGCGCGATCCTGGAGACCCGGGATCGAATCCCACATCAGGCTCCCGGTACATGGAGCCTGCTTCTCCCTCTGCCTGTGTCTCTGCCTCTCTCTCTCTCTCTCTGTGACTATCATAAATAAATAAAAATTTAAAAAAAAATTTTTAAAAAAAGTTATAAAAATGAAAAGACAACGCACAGACTGGGAGAAGATATTTGCAAGACACACATTGATAAGTGACTTATATCTAGACTATATTAAAAACTCTTACAATTTAAGGAGATAGGCAACCCAATTAAAAAATGGGCAAAAGGGACGCCTGGGTGGCTCAGAGGTTGAGCATCTTCCTTTGGCTCAGGGCATGATCCTGGAGTTCTGGGATCGAGTCCCACATAGGGCTCCCTGCATGGAGCCTGCTTCTCCCTCTGCCTATGTCTCTGCCTCTCTCTCTGTGTCTCTCATGAATAAATAAATAAAATATTTTTAAAAAGGAGGGGGGGAACGCCTGGGTGTCTCAGTGGTTGGGTGGCTGCCTTCAGCTCAGGCCATGATCCCAGGATCCGGGATCGAGTTCCACATCAGTCTCCTGCGAAGAGCCTGCTTCTCCCTCTGCCTATATCTCTGCCTCTCACTCTGTATCTCTCATGAATAAATAAATAAATCTTAAAAAAAAAATGGGCAAAAGATTCAGACAAATCACCAATTAAGTGGAATGGCAGATAAGCACCTGAAAAGATGCTCAATAATATTAGTCATAATGTGAATTACAAGTTAAAACCATGATGAGATACCACTAAAATGACTAGAGTTAAACAGACTGGCGTAGTGCTGGAATAAGTGCTGGTGAAGGTATGGAATAACTAGAACTCCCACATACTGCTGACATAATAATGTAAAACAGTATAAGCACTTTAGAAAACAACACAAGTTTCTTTAAAAGTTAAGCATATGCCTGCCATACTACCCAGTTATTCTACTCCCTAGATGTTTTCCCAAGAATTGAAAGCATATGTTCAGACAACACAACTGTTCATAGTGGCTTTATTTGTAATAACCAAATAAAAGATATCTATCACAGGTAAATAAAGATATTATGGGGGGAGAGGAGATTTTGTGTACAGAAACATATACAGTGGAATAATATTCAGCAATAAGAAGCAATAATCTATTGATACATGCAACAACATGGATAGATCACAAAACAATTACACTAAATGAAAGAAATCATACCAAAAAGAAGTATAGCTTCTTTGGCTCCATTTATACAAACTTCTAGAAAATGCACCGTGACTAGGAGTGACAAAATCAATTCAGTTTTCTGTTAGCTAGTCACTGAGGTCATGTCATCTGAGAAAAATAAAATAGAGCCTGAGTGGTTGGCCATAAGGAGATAGTTCCATGACTAACACATACCAGACTGATGATGCTTTGTTTTGTCCTGACACCATTCTCTTCACCACTCATTCCCAAACATCTTAAGCATAAAACTAATCATTTCTTCGTGTTTACAACCATCCTTCAGTATCAGCCTCGGATGATAGAATAGGAAATGATTATAATTGGAACAGAAGTTAACTCAGTGGCATTAGAAAGTTTAGAAATTGAAAAACTCAAATGTTCATCAATAGAAGAATAGATAAATTGTGGTAAATTTCTATAGTAGCTTTCCATACAACAATAAAAATTAATGAATTAGAGTTATACTTATCAACTTAGATAAATCTCAAAAGTATAATGTGAAGTGAAAACAAGTTGCAAAATGGACATATAGCTTGATAAGATTTACGTTTTTAATCTTGTAGTATTTGTGGTTTATGGATATGTGTATGTGCATGCACACTTAAAGTATAAAAACCCAAAACAGACACCAAATGCAGGATATATGTTACTCTGGGATGAGATTAGAATAGGTTACAGAGAAAGCTTCTATTGGATCACTAGTGCTTTCTTTCTTAGGTGGGATGGAAAATATATGAGTTAAATTATCACTTAGGAATTTCATAATTTAAAAAAATATTTAGGGATCCCTGGGTGGCGCAGCGGTTTGGCGCCTGCCTTTGGCCCAGGGCGTGATCCTGGAGACCCGGGATCGACTCCCACGTCGGGCTCCCGGTGCATGGAGCCTGCTTCTCCCTCTGCCTATGTCTCTGCCTCTCTTTCTCTCTCTGTGTGACTATCATAAATAAATAAAAAAATTTAAAAAAAAAAAAAAAAAAAAAAAAAAATAAAAAAATATTTAAAAACCAGACAGATAAAAAAATGGAGTAAATGATACAGGCAGTTGGACATGGAGCAAATGATTGTATTTATTCATCTGTCTACTCATGTATTTGTTTCTCACAGTTTCTATGTGCACTACCAAGAAGGGAAGGTTATGAGTTCTTTGTAGGACAGTGGACGGGTACTGAACTCCACTTCACTGCACTTATAAATATTCAGGTAGGTGGCTTGTGCTCATTCCCGAGAAAAAAGAGGCTGCTCTTCTGTGGGACCGTGAGCCCTTGCTGAGGCTTGAGGACACAGAGTATCTACTAACTCCCAGCAGTATTTGCTTTGGCGTTGATCGATTTGTATATTGGGCTAGCTTTCTAGGCCCTACTCAATACCTATAAATTGGAAAAGACCCCAAAATATATTCTGTGACTACATCTGGTACCTCCTGTTTCTTCCCCAGACCTCTATAACATTTACTGCTTATGCCCCACTTAACTAACATGAGTCAGTTATGATGGTTATCTTTTTAACCCTAAGGTAGGCTCCATGTCTTCCTTGTATTTTATGAACGGAGTCAGCACTTTCCAAGATGCTAGATGCATAGTTTCCATTCCATAGATGTTTTGTTTGCTTTCTTTCTTTTCCTTTTCTTTTATTCCCAAATATTGGATTAAGAAGTTCAGTCCAAAGCATTTGAAGCTCTTAAAAATGAAGTCAATATTTTAAATCAGATCATAACTAGATCATAACTTTAAATCATCATAGAATGTCATAGATTGACATTTCATGTTTAGAGGCCAAATCTGCCCAAAAAACAAGCATGTGTTACCATGGCTTTGAAGGTGAGGGTAAAGGAAGTGCAAAATAGAATGAGAATTTGTTCATGACTATATCCCATGTGCTTGTATCCTAAAATTGTACTATACCTTAAAAAAAGAGGGAGGAATAGGATAGAAAAAAAAAGCAGAATGAGGGGGCAGTTTTTACTTTGATTGGATGCATTATAAAAGAACATTTATTAATATCTAGCATTTGATGTACTTACTATATGTCAAGTGCTTTATAAACATTATGTCATTGAATCCTCACAGATGTCCCATGAGATAGTTACTGTTATAATTTCTATTTCTAGAGAAGAGCATGGGCTCAGAAAACTTAGTTCCTAATGTAGAAGAGAGAGGTAATAGGTGGCCTAGCTGGATTTGATTGATTCCAAAGTCTGAACTGAGCCCTTATGCAGCTGCATTAGAGACAATGCTAGGACTTAGAAACCTGTGAGACAAGGTCCCTGCCCTCCTGAAGCTCATAGACAAGTATGGGAAGAAGATCCAGAAACATAATTATGATCAAAATGATCAGTATATTTGAAGTATATGGGGGAGAATTGAGAGGCTGAACCCTAGCAGTAGTTAGGTATTGATAATTAAAACGACCTTTGCTGAAATTTAGAGATGAAACTCCGAGATCTTTTTTGAATGTGTAGTTCTTTCCTCCTATACTATATGAGGACTTTCACTTTGAACCCAGCCTCTTTTCCTAGTCTGGACTGAGGTCTGGTAACCACTGCCCTGTCCATTCTTCATGAAATTATGATGTTCCCATTCTTCTTTTCCCCCCTATCTCCCACCCAGATTATATTTTAAAACTGCACATTACAAATCTGGCCCATGTGCAAACTCTCCAGCTATTTGCTACAGCTTAAAAGAGCTCAGTCTTCAGAGCCAGCCAAGGGGAGTAGATTTCAACTGTGAAATGCACTAGTCCATAAAAGTGGCAATTACACAGGCATATTGCTTTCTTTAGAACTTGATTTGGTAGCTGCTTGTGCCATTTTGTTTTTAAATATATGGCCATGATGAAGGATTCACTGCCTACTGTAAACATTTTCTGGGAAAAATGCCAAACCTTTTTCAATTGAAGACACAAATAACACTGTGCAAACTGTCAGTTTCACTGTGCCTTGGCAAGCCTGACCATCCCCCACCTACCAATCCTCTGACTCACTAGCCACCCAAGGGGCTGTTAAGAGCCTGAATTTCCTCTAGACTCTCTATTGCTCTGAAATTGCAGTTTTGTGTGGTGGTACCTTATTGAGCCTTGATAAGTGTTTCTTGTTACAGACCCGAGGGGATGCTGCAGCCAGCCAGCTGGTTTTATATCACTATCCTGAACTTAAGGAGGAAAAGGGCATAGTGCTGATGACAGCAGAAATGGATCCCACATTTCTGGTAAGAATTAATTTTTACCTCTTCGGATTTACCTGGTGGCCCTGAAGGTACTATTCTTTTGCCAAAGATCATGAGAGTAAAATCCCAGAGACCTATATGTACTTGTTTTGTAAAGTTGACAATGATTTTGTCTTGCACAAGCTCTTCCAAGTTGAAGGTAGTACAATCATTAACTCAGTCACTCATTCACAATTTTGAAGTCCAAAAGCTCTGAAAACAAAGTTTTCTCATAATTCATTTGGTCACAAGACCTTATCTGACTTGAACTTACTTTGTAGCTAAATCTTCATTGAAACTGATATAAAGGGGTGTCTGGGTGGCTCAGTTGGTTAAGCATCAGCCTTCAGCTCAGGTCATGATCCCAGGGTCCTGGGATCAAGTCCCATTTCGGGCTCCCTGCTCAGTGGAGAGCCTGCTTCTCCCTCTATCTCCCCTGCTCGTGCTCTCTCTGTCTCTCTCTCACTTACTCTCTTTCAAATAAATAAATAAAATCTTAAAGAAAGAAAGAAAGAAAGAAAGAAAGAAAGAAAGAAAGAAAGAAAGAAAGAAAGAAAGAAAGAGAAAGAAAGAAAGAAAAATAAACTGATATAAGGCCATTTGTAATCCTTATTAATCCCACTTGGTGTGGAATATTCATGCATTTTACTAAGGAAATATTAATGAGTTTGATTATGGGGAGTTACATAATAGATCTGTCGCCTTTCTAGAATACAGTAATTCTGACTCTGAAACACATCCGGTCCTAGGGGTTTCAAGTAAGAGACTATGAATAAGCAAGCAAATGGTTTCTTAAGCGTAAGGACGAGTTCAAAGTCCAGAATAGTTGTTAATCTTTTTTCTTCCTCCACACTGTTCACATGTACTACATTCATCATACGTAGTGATTTCTCTTCCTCCTTTTCTTTCTTTCTTTCTTTTTTTTTTAAGATTTTATTTATTTATTTATGAGAGATACGAGAGAGAGAGAGAGAGAGAAGCAGGCATAGGCAGAGGGAGAAGCAGGGTCCCTGCAGGGAGCCTGATGTGGGACTCGATCTCGAGACTCCAGGATCACGCCCTGGGCCGAAGGCAGGAGCAAAACCGCTGAGCCACCCAGGGATCCCCACCTTTTTTTTTTTTTTTTAAGATTTATTTATTTATTCATGAGAGAGTCACAGAGAAAGAGAGAGAGGCAGAGACAGAGGCTGAGGGAGAAGCAGGCTCTTCGAAGGGAGCCCAGTGCAGGACTCGATCCCGGATCCCAGGGTCATGCCCTGAGCCAGAGGCAGACACTCAATCCCTGAGCCACCCAGTCATCCCACTCTTCCTCCTTTTCCCATTCCCTGGTATAGAGCATTGACCATATGTCCATAGGTAATGATGTCCACTGTGTTTGTTCTCCCTGTATATCCAGGGCCAGGAACAGTGTTATGGTTATTATACAACTGGTTTGTCTAGACCTTGCTCGTTTCCGTCTCATTGTCTGGCAGGATTTAAGTTCAGGATGTCAAGATAGTGAACACTATAGTGCTTCTTCTCCAGAGAATCTTCATTACAGTACCCACTCCTTTTCTTCTCTCTCTTACCAGCTACTTACAGAGAGGGAAAAAACGACTGACTCTCAGCTAGTATCTCAAAGTAGCAGTAAGCCCCAAGTCTGGGACAGAATTGGAACTCTTCTTTCCACTATCACACTCAACTGGAAGTCACCAGAATCCTATCCAAGAGAATGGAATTGCTATTAACTGAGGTAGACAAGATTGCAGGAGGAACAGATTTGAGAAGAAGATCAGGAGCTTAATCTTGGGCATGTTAAATCTGAGATTCCTATTAGATAAGCAGTAGGCAGTTAGATGTATGAGCCTGGAGTTCAGGAGAGAGATAAATGTAGGAGCTGTCAGCAGACAGATTGTTATTTAAAACCATAAGACTAAAAAAAAACAAAACAAAAAAAACAAAACAAACAAACAAAAAAAAACATAAGACTAGGGGATCCCTGGGTGGCTCAGCGGTTTAGTGCTTGCCTTTGGCCCAGGGCATGATCCTGGAGTCCCGGGATGAGTCCCACATCGGGCTCCCTGCATGGAGCCACCTTCTCCCTCTGTCTACATCTCTGCCTCTCTCTCTGTGTGTCTCTCATGAATAAAGTCTTTAAAAAAATAAAAATTAAAAATTAAACCCATAAGACTAAATAAAAATCGCTAAGGAAGTAAATGAAGATAAAAAGAAAATAGGGGGCAGCCCCGGTGGTGCAGCAGTTTAGCACCGCCTGCAGCCCGAGGTGTGATCCTGGAGACCTGGGATCGAGTCCCGTGTCAGGCTCTCTGCATGGAGCCTGCTTCTCCCTCTGCCTGTGTCTCTGCCTCTCTCGCTCTGTGTCTCTATGAATAAATAAATAAAACCTTTAAAAAAATAAAAAATAAAAATGAATAAAAAGAAAATAAGTCTAAGAATAGCCTGGAGACCTGAGGAAGCATCAGCAAAGTAAATTAAAAAGGAATATTTAGTGAGGTAGAAGGAAAACTAGGACGATAAAATGCCCTGAAAGCTAAGATAAAATGTTTCAAGGAATTGGGAATGCTCAACTGGTCAAGTCTCACTTGCTGGTAGGGCAGATGAGATGAAGACTGAGAATTTGTTTACTAGATGTCACAACATGGAAGTCATTAGCGAGCTTTCTCAGGACAGTGTCAGAGAAGTGGTGGGACAAAAGCATCATTGGAGTACATTAAGAGAGGTTGGGAAGAAAACTTACAAAGAGTAAGCATAAACAAGTCTTACAAGGATATTTCTGTGAAAGGAAGGAGAGAATGGGGCAGTAGCTGGAGAGAGACAAGTAGGGACAAAAATGTTTTTTTGTTTTGTTTTAAATATGAGAGAAATAACATTATATTTGTATGCAGATGGAATGATTCAGTAGAGAGAGAAATACTGATAATGCAGGAGAAAGAGGAGAGAATTTTTGAAGTATTTTTGAATGGTTAAGCCTGGAAATGAGGGATCGATCTTTGCCAGAAATATAACAATAGGAGAGAAGCCAAAAATATAAGGACACAAATACAGTTTAAATAGATAGAGGTGAACTTCTTGTAGAAGTTCTCCAGATTGCTTAGTGAGAAGGCTGACTTTATCTTAGTGGAAGGCCATCAGCTGAGAGTGAAGATGGAGGAATAAGTGTTGGATAATTGAGTGGAATAGAAAGACAAGGTGTGAAATGATTTTCTAGGACAGAGTCAGCAAACCACGGCCTGGGACCAAATTCAATCCATTATCTGCTTTTAGAAAGCCCATGAGTTCTATATCTTTAAATGGTTGGAGGAGGAGAAGCAGAACTAAAGAAGAAGAATATTTCATGGCCTGTGTAGTGTTCAAAATTCAAGTTTCAATGTCTATAAATAAAGTTTTATTGGAACACAGCCATGCTTATTATTTACATATTATCTAAGGCTCTTTTAGGTCCACACCAGAGTTAACAAGTTGCAACAGAGACTACAGGGTTAGTAGAACCTAAAATATTTACTGTCCCTTTACAGAAAGTGTTTTCAACATGTCATCTAGGAAAATGGGAGAATGGCTATCTGGGTATAGGTGCAGAGAGGTGGGGGCTAAGATTTGGGTTTAACTGGGGTTATGGTTCAGTGAGTGGCCTAATGAAGTGAGTTGGGACCAGAAAATTAAAGGTGAGTGCAGAAGAATGCTGATAATTCCCAACCATGGAATGCAAGCTGGATAAATAGGAAAGTGAAAACATAAGGAAGGTTAGGGACCAGAAGAATTGTGAGTCCTAGGGGAGTTAAAGGATTTTTGAAGTTGTGAGTGAGCTTAAAAGATAGGAAATAGCTAGGGTGCCTGGATGGCTCCATTTGACTCTTTATCTCAGCTCAGGTCACTCATGATTTCAGGGTTGTGAATTCAAGCCCCAACTTTATTAATTAATTAATTAATTAATTAATTAATTTTTTAGAAAGATAGGAAATAAATAGACCAAGTATAGCTGTTTCAAATTGAGATTTGGAGGGATATAGTTACGAGTAATGACAAGGTTTAGGATTGGCCCAGAGGAAGGAGGGAGTAACACAGAAACTTTATTTTCTGATCTTCAGCAAAACCCAGCATCTAACTGTAATGAAAGTGGACTCTGGAGGTCACAGAAGGCCCTTCTGCTCTGGCATTTTTACCACCTTACTCTAGTGGTCTCAAACTGCTGCACAGGCCTCATCAATGTGAAAATTTGCTTCCTGGCCTTATAATATCGGACAACATACCAAACAACATACATTTGCCTTATAAAAATTAATTTGACTGTGAGTTTCTTCATTCTTAGAATAAATTCTAACTAGATATGTTAGAATTTATTGCAGGGGTACATGATTCAGAGATGGGAAACGTAGAAATGTAATTAATATATGATTCCTTGCTACTCATGCATGAATTTACACTTTGGCATAGTACTTCCAAATACACTAAAGCAAATGAATAGAAATATATAGAAACTAGAGGTTTCTTTTGAACTAATAACTTTATGTTTTTTTTTAATTTTTTTTTTATTTATGATAGTCACACACACACACACACAGAGAGAGAGAGAGAGAGAGAGAGAGAGAGGCAGAGACACAGGCAGAGAGAGAAGCAGGCTCCATGCACCGGGAGCCCGACGTGGGATTCGATCCCGGGTCTCCAGGATCGCGCCCTGGGCCAAAGGCAGGCGCCAAACCGCTGCGCCACCCAGGGATCCCTGAACTAATAACTTTAATGCTGAAATTTAGGAGAATATTTGAAAACCTTATGTGGTTCCACCTCTGTGTCAGTAGATGATTTCATTGGAATGCAGTCAGTGCTCAGAGTGCTAGGATGCTCTTGCAGGAGGTGTCCGTACCCCATAAAGAGGAAGAAGAGAGATTGTAAAGATGACACCTGGGCTGAATCTCAAAGACGAGCAGGAGTTTAGCCGGATAAAGAAAGGGAGGGGAAGAAGAATGTTCCAGACAGAGGGAATAGCAGAAGTACATGTTAAGAGACATAAAATGACTTGAGATATTCTAAACAGTTTTGTATCACTAATGTATTAAAAAGGTGGTTTGGTGGGTTATGTTTAGAGGTTTGGCTTTATCCTGAGGACATGAAAGGGTTTTGAACAGGAAGTGACCTAGAAAGAGTTGGACTTCAAAGCCATTAACCTTAATTGTTTGCTTCCTAAATGTTTTTTATTTTTAGCCTGGTAAGTGTGAACATTTAGAAGACATTTGCAGGGCAGCCCAGGTGGCTCAGAGGTTTAACACTGCCTTCAGCCCAGGGCCTGATCCTGGAGACCCGGGATCGAGTCCCACATCAGGCTCCCTGATTAGAGCCTGCTTCTCCCTCTGCCTCTCTCTCTCTCTCTCTCTCTCTCTCTCTCTCCCTCCCCCTCTCCCCATGTCTCTCATGAATAAATAAATAAAATCTTTAAAAAAAAAAAATAGAAGACATTTGCAATAGTGTGAGCGAGAGAGAGTGGACACCTGAATTAGAGTAGTAAGAACGATAGAGAATGACCCCAGAAATATACAGGGAGTAAAATGGGCAGGACTTGGTAAGGTGATAGTGATCTATGAAGATTGAAAAAAAAAGGGAGGAATCAGGGTTGTTAGTATACCTCCTTACTGAGCAGCATAGGAAT
The DNA here is from genome assembly GCF_011100685.1 of Canis lupus familiaris. Classification (NCBI taxonomy): domain Eukaryota; kingdom Metazoa; phylum Chordata; class Mammalia; order Carnivora; family Canidae; genus Canis; species Canis lupus. The sequence continues at coordinate 13,916,451 of NC_049236.1, forward strand.
TAATATATTCATCTTCTCAGGTCCTAGAAAGGGTGGAAACTACTGCTTCATGTTGAGAACTAAGTTGGGGGAAGGGGGCTTACCATAACCCTCTATGAGAGACAAATACACATGTCTCCCTACCCACTATACTAGTGGTCTTTAGACTAGTGGTCAGAACCCTTTATCCAAATAAAATCCTTTTTTAAAAAATTTTATTTATTTGAGAGAAAGAGAACATCAGAGTGGGGAGGTAGAGGGAGGGAGAGAGGGAAAGAATCTCAGAAAAGGAAAAGAGTGTGCTCATGTGGGGCTCAGTCTCATAACCCTGAGATCATGACTTGAGCCCAAATCAAGAGAAACAATCAACTGAGCCACCTGGGCACCCCCAAATAAGATCTTATTATGTGAATCCTCTGCTATAACAGCTGAAACAGTGCTGAGGGACCTGAAGCACCTCCACAGAGCCCCTAGAACTCTGCAGTTTGAACAGCACTGTTCTATAATGAATACAGCTGAAACTACCCCTACCTCCACTATCCTGGAGCCTCAAATTAAAGTTGATTGTCAGAGGCCCCTACAGTTCATGGGCCCAGCAAGCAGTGGTATCCACTCCAATGATGGCAGTACACTTGCTCTTGAGCCATGTTAGAGTATAGGAAAGGTAAAATTGATAGAGTTATCGCCCTTGATCAATCTTAATTATTTTGCCCCACCAGAAGGAGTATCAAGATGAAGTAGAGGGAGTACCAGTCTAGGAATCCATAGGTCTGCCACTTGCTAGCCATATGACCTTGGGCCCAGCCCTGAACCTCATCTCCTTTGGTTTCCTGGCCTATTAAATGAAGACTGGGTGATCTCTGAGGCCCCTTCTAGGTCTAAAATTCTATTAATTTGAAATAGCCAGCATTTTGGAAAAAGGCTTTTGATTGAAAATCCAGTTTCAGAGATGAGTCTTTGCCTGTAAGAAATGACCTGAAAGCCCTCTGGGAGATAGTGGAAGTAAAGCAGCCAATGATATTTATAAATCTGTTTTCATCATTCTATGGCTAGACATAGCATATTTTTGATAGTTTTAGTGGGAATTTTCCAGTATCTTTTGGGGTTGGGTTTTGGCCATATGAACACAGTGATAATGAACAAGTGCCTCTGACCAGCTAGGACTAGTGAAATGTATAGGAAGCAAAAGTCATAGTAACTTGAGGTTTCTTTTGTAAGGTTTTGAGACACCCCTCTGTTACACAGAGTGCACCATTTCTCTGTCACTGTGGACCCTTCTATTTCCTGGAGCTTCGCTGGTAGAGTAGTTAGAAGTAGCTGCATAGCAAATTACTCCTAAACTTAGTGGCTTAAAACAAAAAAACACATTACCTCCCAGTTTATGTGGGTCAGGAATTTGAGAGCAGCATAGCTAGGTGGCTCTGGTGTAGAGTCTCTCATGAAGTTGCTGCCAAGATGTTGGCTCAAGGGCAGCCCAGGTGGCTCAGCGGTTTAGCGCCGCCTTCAGCTCAGGGCCTGATCCTGGAGACCCGGGATTGAGTCCCATGTCAGGCTCCCTGTATGGAGCCTGCTTCTCCCTCTGCCTGTGTCTCTGCCTCTCTCTCTCTCTCTCTCTCTCTCTCTCTCTCTCTGTCTCTCATGAATAAATAAATAAAATCTTTAAAAATAAAAAAAGACATTGGCTTAAGCCATAGTCCTCTGAAGAAGGTTGATTGGGCTCATGGATCCACTTTCAACCCCACTCTCATGGCTATTGGCAGGAAGCCTCATTTCCTTGCCACATCAGCTTCTTTGTAGGTCTTCTTGAATGTCCTCATAACTTTGGCAGCTGACTTTCCCCAGAGCAAGTAATTGAAGAGAGATAGCAAAATACAAGCTACAGTGTCTTTTGTGACTTAGTAGCAAAAGTCATTCTCCCATCATTTCACCATGGTCCATCTGGAAGAAGGAAGTAAGTACAGCCTACATTCAAGGAAAAGGAAACTAGCTTTCCTCAAAGAGAGAAGTTTCACAGACTTTATGGGCAAATTGTAGAACTACAGAGCTGGCTTTAGCACTAGTTTTCTGCCTGAGGTAGTATCAGGAACAGGTTTTATTCAAGAGTTTGTCTGGTTAGTCAAGAGCTTAGTACTGACTCACAAACTACTTCTAGAAGCTGAGTACCTATTGCTCTCCCTCCCCCTCTCCTTGAACATATACTTACCAGTTATTAAGAAACTACATGAAGAGAGAAATTTCAGACATATGTGTTCCTTTATTCAGCAGACATTGACTAGATGTGACCATGTGCAGGGATGTAAAGCAAGCACATACTTGGAGGAATTTATCCTAGGGAGGACAGACAAAAAGGCAAAAGAGAAAGAAAAGGACAGATACAATATAGTATGATACACACTATGGTAGAGGCCAGCGTGGGGTAATTTGAGTGCATTTGGTAAGGTGCCCAGGACTTGGATGTCAGGGAGTCAGAGGAGCTTCTGGAAGCAGTGACTCCTGGGTAAGGCCCCTCCACTTGCCGCAAGACTCAGACCCAGAGCTTTATGGCCCTGCGCAGGGAATGACCTATTTTTTTTCCTTACAGAATGTTGCTGAGGCACAGTGCATTGCCAACCAAGTTCAGCTCTTCTATGCCACTGATCGGAAGGAAACCTACGGCTTAGTGGAGACTTTTAACTTCAGACCGAATGAATTCAAATATATGTCGGTCATCGCTGAATTGGAGCAAAGTGGACTTGGAGCAGAACTGAAATGTGCCCAGAACCAGGATAAGACTTAGAGCTGTAAGGGTTGGCTTACAGAGTCTGCTTAGCCCCGGATAGCTTTCTAAAGCCCACCCGCCCCCTTGAGCTTTTGGGAGCTTAGCAGCTATAAGGAGCAGTCTCTGATGGGTTGCCCTGTGTGCTTACAAGAAGTAATCATGGAGGTGAGCCCTATTACTTGATATTCAGGAGTGAAGGTACCCAAACATTCTGATAATTATCTCCCAGCATACTTAAGCTTTCCTTTTTAAGTGTTTGAGGCCATAACCAGAGAGCTAAGGATCCACAGGATGGCGACTTGACTTTACACAGTGTAGTAGTGCTATGTATCCTTTTGACCACACAGCTCCCAAATGTTCAGTTCCTCGTATTTATAAACTTGTAACAGGATAGTAAGCTTGAAGGCCTGCTGTAGTTAGATGTGGGCTTTGCATACTCTTCCTGTTTGCCTCTTGACTGGCCAAAATACCCTGTTTAGACTCTAGGTCAGCCAGATATTGCCATCGGAATTGAGACTTCATCTAGATGTCCCCAGAGTCTGGCTTGGAAGGTCAGTAGATTTCAGGTATAGTTAAACATGCAAGTACAGTGCCTGCATACTTTTAAACCATAGTTCATTATGCCTCACCCTCTAACTCTGCCTATTAGAAGCTATGTATTTGGAGGAGGTGGATCAGTGCAATGTAAATGGATCACAACTTTTTTAAGGAGAGGATCCATCCCAATTTGCATGTTTGGTTTTATTTCATTTGTTTTAAACAACTCTAAGCCATGCCAGTATTATGTGAAAAAGTAGGTAGAAGCAAATGTTCTCAGATTGGGTGTGGGAAAAATGTAGCAATAAAATAAAGTCTGGCTTAGGGTCTTTTTACACTAAACAGTGAAATCTAACCTATGTGCTGCCCTTAGTGCCAGTGCACATCAGTGAACTGATTAGAACTCATCTTTGGACTCAGCAATTGGTTAAAATGCCGAAAATAAGAAAAAGGTTAGTTCTTCATTGCTGAATACTCACTTTTGGTTTGTAGTGTCACTGCTGTGGTTCCAAGTTCAGTGATAGAAAAGGGCAGTGGTTACAACTAGCCTTCTGAATCTGAGGTCCCTGGAGCCCCCCAGTATTTTTGTCAACCCCCATTTCTATGCCTTTCCTTTTCTTGATCTGATGTGCTCCACTTTGCTGCTCCTGTCCAAGGTCTGCTTGTGTTGGCACTGAATTGGTAAGTGGGAAGGTAACCAGTAGTTGCAGTTTGTGTGTTTGTGTATTTTCTTTATTATGGAAGATTATTTATAGGTTGGGCCTGTCCCCAAGCTCTTTAAATGGGATTGGACCTCCCATTACTTTCTGGGCTGTGTCTATTTTGTTGCACTTCTGAGTCTGTGTGTAGAATGAGATAGTGTTTAACCTGGAATTGCTGCTAGCCTTTCACAGTTTCTTTAAAGGTTGGACTGTTTCCTAATGAAAATTCTGGACCTGCCTCTGGTTCTGACAGGTCCTTTTTAAAGAAACTTCGGTCTGGATGTTTTGAGTCCCAGGAATCTTTGACATCAGGTGGAGTTGCTTTCATGGGTATACGCTTATTTTTGCTTTTCTCTCCAGATGGACCCAGTTCTTGGTCATAGTACATTTTTATAATACCTCCACCAGAGGGTGAGAAGATGATGGGAGAAGAAATAAGAATTGGCCTCTCCTTCCTCCCAGCTTTGCCCTAAATCCCCACTTGCCAGAGAGGGATGTACACATGGACAGTTACATTGGACATGATCAAAATGCCATCTGGATGTTCTTTATATTTACCCGGTGCAATTTCACAGAGAACTGAAAGAAAATTGTAATAATCAGTAAAATTGTACCCTGGTGCAACATGGTGTTATAGAAAGTAGACAAGCTTTAGAGTTAAATGAATCTAGATTCAGATGTCACTGTTGAGATTCATTAACTCTATGATGTTGAACTTAACATCTGATTGTTTCTCCCCTGATTGTTTACTTAAACCCTCTGATTGTTTCTCCCCTCCATCTGTAAAATGTGGATAATAATAATAATAATAGCTACCTCATAGGATTATTGTGAGAATTAAATAGGCTTATACATAGACTATGGTAGAGCTTAATTAATAAATGTCAACACCCTTCCTTTTTTCTAATTCCCCTCCTCTCATTAAAGACCAACACAAATTAGCATTTCAGACATACAGATCATTCTTCATTCCTGTCTAAAGAGCAGACTTTATCTCACAAGTTCTCAAACTTTAAGTTGCCATAGAATTACTTATAGAGCGCTTTAAAAATGCAGATTCTCAGGTCTCCAAACCTGCTGGATCATAATCTTTTCAGGTGGTGCTGGGAATTTGCATTTAATATGTGCTCCAGATGATCTGAACATGGGTCAATCACTAGTCACACTTTGCGAACCATTGCCTTATCTGTTCTTGAAGGAAAAAACACCATTAGATCATTCTTTCCTATGGACAAATAACCTTAGGATTGATTCCATTGCTCTTGCCTCCCTTAGTGGTCTCCGTTTACAGTATAATTATGTATGTATGTATCTTCTTTCCCCACTAGACTGTGAGCTCCTTGAGGGACAGGGTTTATCTTCATTCCCAGTGCCAAGGAAATGGCCTGGACATAGAAGATACTCAGTTGTTTGTTGAATAAATAAATGACATGGATTTTAGCCAAAACGTTATCTTGTATATGTACCTATATTTAAATACTCTGAATTTAAGAGAATCTCTCAACATGCGTAGATTAGAGCTTACTAAGTCGTAATATTTGCAAACCAAAATGCCAGCTATACACAATCTTGTATCTTTCCAGTCCACTGGCATGACCTTGGCAGGCTGTCGGCTCAGGGCAAGTCAGCAGTCACTCACAAAGCACTTACTCCAACCACCCCACGTTAGGTGCTGACACAGCAAGATGAGGAAGATGATCCCCTGCTCTCGAGGTCTGTTCTGGCCACTGCTTATGTGTCTCTTCCCTCGGACCTCACATCTAGCACCTGGTCATAGTTTACCTTGTCTTGTTCTCAGGATGTTTATGCTGCTGCTTCTTTCCTCAAACAGTTTGGAAGCAGGAACTTCATCTTTTGGGTATTTTTGCACTCTCTGTAATATCGACCTTTAGTTCAGTCTTGGAGAAGAGGTATAAATGCCCACCCCCAGTCATTTGGTTTAGCATTAATTTAGCATTCATTCATATTTGTTGAGCGCCTATTTTATTCCAAGCACAGTTGTAGGAAACGGGAATACAGCAATGAATAGGACAAATAAGGCCCCTGTTTTCATGGAGCTTATGTCCTTGTGGAGAAAACAAATGAATAAGCCAATAAGATTGTTTGAAGTACTACAGAGCCATGAAAATAAAATAGTGTGCTAGAATGTGGGGTGGAGACAATAACTTAGTAGTCAGGAGAGCCATCTCTGCAGAGGCGAGATGATACATGAGGAAAAGTGCCAGGTAGAGCAAACTGCGAGTGCTGAGGCCTTTGAAGCAGGGCCAGCTGAACACGCGTGTTTCCAGGTACAGATTTAAAGGTTTATTCCTTGCCCTCGAGGAGCTCACAGCTCAGCCAGCAAAACACTGATGTGAATAATTATAGTGTAAGGCACACTGACCAGTGCCATCTCAGAAGAGGGGCAAGGAGGGCTCAGGAACGCTGCCAGGTATTTTGGGGAGGCACATTCTTGCCAGACCATGGCACCCGCCCCCTTCCATGAAGTGCGTATGTTTTTTTTTTTTTTTTTTTTTTTTTTAATTTTTATTTATTTATGATAGTCACAGAGAGAGAGAGAGAGGCAGAGACACAGGCAGAGGGAGAAGCAGGCTCCATGCACCGGGAGCCCGATGTGGGATTCGATCCCAGGTCTCCAGGATCGCGCCCTGGGCCAAAGGCAGGCGCCAAACTGCTGCGCCACCCAGGGATCCCTGTTTTTTTTTTTTTTAACAGGATAATTATGTATTTATTTTTAAAGATTTTATTTATTTATTTTTAAATATTTTATTTATTTATTTATGAGAGAGAGAGAGGCAGAGACAAAGGACAAAGGGAGAAGCAGGCTCCATGCAGGGAGCCTGGCCTGGGACTCGATCCCGGGTCTCCAGGATCACACCCTGGACTGAAGGCGGCGCTAAACCGCTGAGCCACCTGGGCGGCCCACGGATGGTTTTAAAAACAAATACAGGGATGCCTGGGTGGCTCAGAGGTTGAGCGTCTGCCTTTGGCTCAGAGCATGATCCTGGAGTCTGGGATCGAGTCCCACATCGGGCTCCCTGCATGCAGCCTGCTTCCCCTCTGCCTGTGTCTCTGCCTCTCTCTGTGTGTGTCTCTGATGAATAAATAAATAAAATCTTAAAAAAAAAAAAAAAAACAAATACAGGTAGATAATATCAAAGTCTCAAAGAATTTGTGCTCCATGCAGACAGGCCTGGTGAGTTCAGAGCTGGCCTCACAGTATATAACAGATTTGCAGTAAACACTAGCATTGATTACTAGAAGCTCACCGTGTGCCAGGCGCTGTGGAAGCCCTTCATGTGGATTATTTCAGTCCTCACAGGTCTGTGAGGTCAACAGGAACCTGCTGGTTGGTGAGATGCATGGCTGCTCTCCAGGTGCCAACCCTGTCCTCCTCATCTTCCAGCTCAGAGCAGATGGCAGCCTCACAGCTACCCCTAACCCTAGCTCTGGCCTCCCGCTCAGGCCCTGAGAAGTCATCAGTGGCCCCTGAATCAGCCCTTGCTCTGAGACACAGGTGTGCCAATTTTCCTGCTGTCAAATCAAGAACAAAATGCATGCGTTAGACATTTCTGATTCCTCCAAACTTTATTTCAAAAGGCATCGTGTTCTAACTAAGGAGAACTTGTTTTGTGTTTTGTGCTGCATGGAGCACTTTGGTCTTGGCAGTTCTCCTAATGTGGCAGGTTGGTGGCAGCATTCTTTATCCCTTTCTGCTGAAGGAGAGACTTGGTACACAAAAAGGAAAGAGATGACTTAAAGTTCGCTGCCTGCATTAGGAGCCAAGCCAGGAATAGAAGGCGACTGTCCACGCTCCAGATTTAATGGTGTCATTTGTAACCTCCAATGAGCAGGCTCATCTCTCACATTCATAGGACTACCTCTTAGCCCTCCAGACCTCAGGAAACTAGAAGGGCTTCAAGAAAAATTGGTTTGGGACCATTGTGAATTCTCCCAGGCTCCCCCGAGCATTCAGAAGCAAGTTCCCTTGGATCAGCTCACAGGACAAGGAACTTCAGGATCTGGTCAACTTTTCCAGGCTCCTCTCGTGCTAGGCCCCCACCCACTCCCTTAGCTCCAGTCATTCTGGATGACCAGCAGTTTCCTGAATACACTGTGCTCTTCTTACCTCTGTTCTGGTCTTCAAGGATACTTTTGCCTACCTTGAATGCCTGCTCTCCCTTCATCAAGTTAATTCTTACATGTCTTTCAAATCTTCACTGAAGCATCCAGACCCTTCCTTGACATCTACCCACCTCCCTACTGCCCAGGATGTGCTCCTCTGTGCTTCCCCAGCATTTGGTGTTCCACCTTTATAAGGCTGCCTCTCCCATAGACTGGACACTTTTTGGAGACAGAGACCATATCTTAATGGACTTTATTTTCCCAGGGTCCAGCATGAAGCCCACACAGAGAGATAAGATACCCGTCAAATGTTAAATTCCTCCTGGATGAATGCTCAACTCAGACCACCTGTGTCTATAAACATCCCTTGCATAATGAGATCCAGCGCCGCCAAAACGCGCTGTGATTATGTCCCAGCCCGGGCAGTGGGCATTTTGCTTGCTCTGCAGCTGGGAGGCTGCATGTAGAAAACAAAACCATGGGGCCATCAGAGGAGGCAACCAGATTCGGGATATGTAAGCAGGAAAAACTGAGAGACAATGTCCAAACGTTTGGAGCAGGAAAATTATTATAAAGTACCAGCCCAGCATGTTCGAGCTCCTGTCCTAGCTTACCAAATCTTAACATTACAAAAGACCTTGGAGACTGTCCAGTCGCTAGTTTTCAACTGTGCTTCAGGAAATGCCAACAGTTCTTAGAGGTGGGGATCCTGGGAGCCTGGTCCTTACCCCAACTCAACCAGAGAAACTATGTTATTTACTGGGCTTCCCCTAACTGTCATTTGAAGAAACAGTTTTCAACAAAGACTGAAAAACCGGGTCTGGTTTAACCTCCTGCCATAACAGCAGCCTTCTCTACAGCATCCCCTGGGCAACTATTGGAAAACTCCCAGAGCCTGGGAGCTGTCCACCCTGCTGGCTGACCTGAACCCTCCTGAGACAGCTCTGAGTGATAACAAGTTCTCCCCCACCCTGCACTGAGACCTAGCCACCTGGCACTCCTCATCTCTCTGGGCTTCGTTCTGCCCACCACAGCTGGAGCCTCCCAGAAAGTGTTCGCTGTTCCACCCCATAGCCTCTCCTGCGGGCATACAACAGCAGCTCTCAAGTTGCCTTGTGGTCTTTGCAGCAGAGTCAATCAAGGGTGGGGGGTTGGGTGACTGGGTGACAGGCACTGAGGAAGGCGCTGGATGGGATGAACACTGGGTGTTATATGTTAGCAAATCGAACTTCAATAAAAACAAATTAAAATCTGGAGGAACTTGGTCTCAGATAAGCCATCCACAAATAATCAGGCAGGCCTTGCACCTTGGCCCGAAACTCCTAAGTGTCACCTGGTTTCTGACCCTATCCTAGGTATGGGCACTGGGTCCAGCCAGCTGGTGATCAGGAGAGATTAATAGTGCTCATTCTAACCTGAATGCTCTGGTCTGGGCTTACCCAGCCTTCCCCTCCTTGCTCCCCACCTGTCGGTTTGTGAATCCAGCCTTGAGATCCCCAAATTCCGCGACTTTTTTTTTTTTTTCAGATTTTATTTATTTATTCATGAGAGACACAGACAGAGAGGCCAAACACAGGCAGGCAGAGGGAGAAGCAGGCTCTATGCAGGGAGCTCAATGTGGGACTCGGTCCCAGGACACCGGGATCACTCCCTGGGCCAAAGGCAGGCGCTAAACTACTAAGGCACCCAGGCGCCCCCCTTCCACAACTGTTTGTTTCCCAGAGTTAGGAGTCTCTCATGGTTTGTCTCCTTCTCTAATTTTTCCCACTCAGTTCCCCTCCTTTCTCTTACATAGTCTCTTTCACTATTTCTTATATTCCCTGTATGAGTGAAACCATATGATGATTGCCCTTCTCCAACTGACTTACTTCACTCAGCATCCTACCTCCAGATTACAGATCTCTGCTTTCTTAGTTCACTAGATAAAACAGCTTACAGGTTAAAGAGACCAAAGCCTATCATTCCCACCTGGCCGAGCATCAAAAACACCTAAAGAACTCATCACAGATGTTGATCCTTAGGCCCCATCACAAAAATATGGATTATTTTGGTCTGGGGTGAGGCCTGGGATACTATATTTAAAAAAAAAGTCTCTAGTCTGGTTTGGGGACTTCTACAGTGAGTTAATGATTTTATTTATACCTGAAGAAGAAGGCTCTAAACCAGGCGAAATGATTTTCCCAGTGTCACACAGCATGTCAGTAGCAACATTCTTTCTATCTCTTTGTTGTGAATTTTCTCTGCACTTTGGTTCTGGGGAGCCCCACAGTAAAATATCTGAAAAACAAGGGCTGGCTTATTGTCTGCCTTCAGGAAAGATTTCTGGGATGAGATAGCTTTTTCCAGCATGTCCCAGGTAAGGACTTTGGAGGATAAGAGAGGAAAGTAGAGGTCTTCCCAGACTCTGGGAATCCAGATGGCTTCCCTGTCTGATTGCAGAGAGCTGAGAATTCCCCAGCTCATGAGCCCGGGAGCCAAATGCTGGATTATCTGTGCCTGGCCCCCGCAGCTGCACAGAGAATTGTGTGTTGCCCGTGCCGGCTGAAGCTCTTCATCCATCCTGTACATATTTGCTCTTGCCTGTGGTGAGGGAGCAGAGGGGGATGATGTATGGAAGCTGGGCAGGCAGGGGGATGGATGGGAACTCAGCTACGGAGCTCGGCTGGGAGACTCACACCCCATTGGAGCTGGGATTGATTGGCTGGAACTTCCCAGTTTGTCTCAGGCCAGCAGCCTGCACTGTGTCCTCTGGGCGCCCCTGTGGACAGGGGATTGCTGTCAAGGTCAGGGAAGCTCTGGGTATCTCGCTGGTGGTCCACCACGCACCTTCTTCCTGAGGCAGAGACCCTCCACTCTAGGAACAAGTGACCCTCAGATGGGCCTTCTGTTCCTGACCCCCTTCTCTGTGTTTGGTCTCCTTGTTGTGTCTTTCTCCTTTTCTACCTGCAGCTCACCCTAACGACTTTCTCTCTTGGGTGCTTTGTGTAGGATGTATGGAATATGACCTGCACCACCAGAGTCTGCAAGGCTATCAAGAGTGAGCAGGGAATCTAAGGCGCTGCCAAGGTTTCTGAGGATGGTGGATGAACTTAATGCTATTAATTGCTTTAACATGGATCCAAGTACACACGGCTGTGTTTTCATCTACTTTCCCAGGAGGCCATTTTTAGAAAGTGTCTAGCGGCCTTGCAAGCCATTTGTTCTGCTTCGCCTGATTTACCCGTGGGCGCATCTGCTAAGTGCCCAGTGTGGGCCGGCGCACCGGTGATTGGAGTTAGGAGGCCTGGGTGTGAGTCCTGGCTCTGCTGGGTTTTTTCAGGCTCTGCCTCTTGGCCAAGTCCTTTCACCTTCTGGAGCTAGTATTTGGGGTTGTTGCAGGACTCAAAGAGTGACCAGAGGGGGGAAAATCACTTTGTAAACCAGAAAGTTCCTTACAACTGTCAGTTGTTGCTACGGGGTTCCAGGGGAGGTAAGATAAGTAAGAGCCGGCTTTTCAGGGTTTCCTGTCCAGAGGGGAAGACAAAGGCAGGGGCTTCACCGGGAAGCCGGTCTGCAGGCGCGAAGGACTGTGCCAAGAGCTCCCCCGTGAGGAGGCTGCGTCCGGCGGCTGGGGTAGGAAGAAGGCTCCCTGGAAGCAGAGCGCGCCCTCATTCTCTCCGCCTTTGGCAAAGCTGCGCTCCTCCAGCTGCTTTTTGAAAAAGCCCTAAACCCGGTACGGCCCCCCACCCCGCCCCGAGGAGCCGGAAAACAAGTGCGGGAAGTCACGAGCCCTGCTGGCTGTGGAAATCAGGCTCCGCAGCGCGGGGGGCGGGGGCAGCGCCTGGACCCTGCTTTCTGGCTGGGCGGGGTTGCAAGCTTCCTTGCTCCCGGGAGCGAAGCCAACATGGGACCTAGGGCTTCCCCCGGAGGGAACTGTAGGGCAGACTTGGGGGGGTCATCCTAATTGCACACATCCAGTGCCTTCTTTCCCCCTTAGTGTAACTGCTTGTTCTCTTGCCCACTCCTGCATCCCTCCCTCTAGAGGGAAGTACAGTTTAACAGCTCTAGAAAGATAAACCTCCCTCCCTCCCTCCCAGGGTCAAAGAGAGGAAGGAAGGAGAAAATGCATCTCAAGCACAGGTGTATAAAAGGTTCACTGAAAGGCTTTTATTGTCCTTCTTTATCTTTGGGCCCATCCTGTTCACTCCCCGTGCCTCATTTTACCCATTTACTCTGAGGAAGTTAGATTGAGATAGTTACTGGGCCCTTCCCCTTCAAGAGCCAACCCTTTTGTGACTGGTTGGTTGTGAAGATCTTCTGTAGCCTCAGGTTTTTTGGTTTGGTTTGGTTTGGTTTGGTTTAAAGTAAGCTCCAGGGCAGCCCCCGTGGCTCAGCGGTTTAGTGCCGCCTTCAGCCCAGGGCGTGATCCTGGAGACCCGGGATCGAGTCCCACGTCAGGCTCCCTACATGGAGCCTGCTTCTCCCTCTGCCTGTGTCTCTGCCTCTCTCTCTCCTCTCTGCGTTCCTCATGAATAAATAAAATCTTTAAAAAAGAAAGAAAGTAAGCTCCATAAATAAATGAATAAATTCTAAAAAGTAAGCTCTTTGCCTGAGTAGGGCTTAAAGTCACCACCCTGAGCTCAAGGGTCTTGTGTTCTATCAACTGAGTCAACCAGGTGTTACAGGGCAGCCTCAGTTTTATGAGCTGCGAAATGGGCCACCTGGGCCACCCATCTGCCCTGGGCCTGCATAAGATCTGCAGAAGACCGAGGCTTTTGTCATCACCCACAAAGCAAGGCCAAGGTCTGCATGGGGGCCACATACCGTGCCTGCCAACTGGCGAACCCTCAGTAAATACTCAGAATGAAGGAATAAATGAACAAATGAACGAGACAGGCGTAGTGTCTCCATAACATGTTAAAGCTACACTAATTTACTACTGTTGTGACTAGAAGGCATCTCCCGCCCTCTGAGAGGCCCTCCAGCTTTACCCTGCGCCACAGGTAAGCCCGCAACAGGAAGGTTGCCTTGGGCTGCTTGGGCTGCTGTAACGGAATGCCACAGACTGGGCGGCTTAAAAACAGCAGACATTTATTTTTCCAGTTCTGAAGGCTCAGCAGTCCAAAGCCAAGGCATCCACGGTTTCAGCGTCTGGTGAGGACCTGCTTCCGCTACCTAGACGGCCAGCTCTTTGCTGTGTCCGCATCTGGTAGAAGAGGCGAGGGTGTCTGTGGGGTCTCTTTCGTAAGGGCACTAGTCTCATTCCTGAGGGTTCCATCCTCATGACCTCTTCGCCTCCCAAAGGCCCCACCTCCAAACACCATGACACTGGGGATTAGGTTTCAACATATGAATGTGCAGGGGAGGCGTATCAACATTCAGTCTATCACGGGTGTTTTCAGATATTTTCAGACCTCAGTCTTCAGAATAAACATCACCGGGGAGCGTGCTAAGCAGCAGATTCATGGACACCGCCCCTCCTGAGATACTGAAACAAAATCTCTATGAGAGAGGCCCAGAAATCTGCCCTGGTGTGTTTCCTTTTTTAAACTTATTGTTAATAACTTTACTTATTATTGTTAATAAGTAAATACTTGTTATTTAAAATACTAAGTAATACTTATTGCCATTAATAGTTTACTTATTCTTATAAGTTTCAACTTTTTATTGAAATATTAAAACGTGGGATCCCTGGGTGACGCAGCGGTTTGGCGCCTGCCTTTGGCCCAGGGCGCGATCCTGGAGACCCGGGATCGAATCCCACATTGGGCTCCCGGTGCATGGAGCCTGCTTCTCCCTCTGCCTGTGTCTCTGTGCCTCTCTCTCTCTCTGTGACTATCATAAATAAATAAAAATTAAAAAAAAAAAAAAGAAATATTAAAACGTATACAAACTATAGAGTAGAGCCAATAGTGTAAGAAACCACCAAGTGACTATTACTCAGCATAAAAAATTTTCAACACATTAACAATCTGGTTTCATATATACCCTCACCCACTTTCCCTCCAAATCTTGGACAAATATTGTTTCATCTATACATATTTCTGTTTATATTTCTAAAAGACAAGTACTTTTAAAAAAAATCCTAAAGTAAATAACAGCAATTCCTTATTATCAAAAGTAGTCATTCAAATTTCCCCAATTATTTCATAATTTTTTAAAGATTTATTTATTTACTTATTTATGATAGACATAGAGAGAGAGAGAGGCAGAGACACAGGAGGAGGGAGAAGCAGGCTCCATGCCGAGAGCCCGACGTGGGACTCGATCCCGGGACTCCAGGATCATGCCTTGGGCCAAAGGCAGGCTCTAAACCGCTGAGCCACCCACGGATCCCCCATAAATTTTTTTTATAGTTTATTTGTTCAAATCAGGATCTAGAGAAGATCTGTACCTTGTAACAGATAAGTCTTTTGGTCAGTTTTTTTAAAACTTATTTTTAATAATTTTGGACTGAGGGATGCTGGGTGGTTAGCAGTTGAGTGTCTGCCTTTGGTTTAGGGCATGATCCCAGGATCCGGATAGAGTCTTGCATAGGGCTCCCGTCCCGCATCGGGCTTCCTGCTTGGAGCCTGCTTCTCCCTCTGCCTGTGTCTCTGCCTCTCTCTCTGTGTGTCTCTCATGAATAAATAAATAAAATATTTTTTAAAACTTTATTAAAAACATAATTTTGAAAAAAAAATAATTTTGGACTGACATAGAAGTTGCAAAAATGATAATTCCCATTTGCCCCGCCCCCGTGTCCCCCAGTGACAACATCTTATGTAACCACACTAAGGATCACAACCAGGAAATTGATGTTAGTATAATGCTATTAAAACTACAGACTTTAGGGGCGCCTGGGTGGTGGGTAGTAGGTTAAGGGGCTGACTTGGTTTTGCCTCAGGTTATGATCTCAGGGTCCTGAGATTGAGACCCGCATCTGGCTCCCTGCTCAGCTCGGAATCTGCTTGAGATTCTCTCCCTCTGCCTCGCCCTTCCCTCAAATAAAATAAATTAAATCTTAACAAAAAAACAAAAAAACTACAGACTTTATTTCGATTTTATCAGTTTTTTTATGCACTTATTTTTCTTTTCTTCTTTTGTATATAGTTCTATGGGATTTTACAGCACATATAGGTTTATGAACCCATGATCAAGACACGGGCCTGTAACCCAGAGGAAGTCCCTTGCGCTATGTCTTTAGAGTCACATTCTCCTCCCCAACTCTTTTTTTTTTTTTTTTTCTCCTCCCCAACTCTTAACTCCTAGCAGCCACTGATCTGCTGTCCATCACGAGTAGGGTTGGATAGAACTTCCTGTGCAGGCTTTGCGGTGGGCTCTATGGAAGGCTGAGCCTAAGACACTGGTGAACTCCCCACCCCCCCCTTTACTATTACCTCCCCTGGGAACTAACCGGGAACTAACCCCAGTGGTTGGACAGTGTGCACCTAGGGGAGGGGGCTATGTCTATCAGATCCATGTCGGGGGGCAGGGCAGAGGGCTATGAAATTGTCCCAAGGCCCATATGCACACGCTATGCCTCCCACTCCAAGGGTGGGTGGGGAGCCCGGCCAGCCTGTGTGGTTGGACAGCTCTGATGGATATCTGCCCCCTGCCTTCCAGGACCACAGGGACAAGTGCAACCTCTCTTCTACATAAAACCCTGCTGGAGGCTTGACGGCAGCACCCCCCAAAAGACTGGCTACAGCTTTCTGCAGTTTACAAGGACTATCACCTTTTCAACCTTGGCTTCCTCTGTCACATTCCCTTGAGCCTTGTCTTCCTCAAGCTAAAGGAAGTCTAAGCTCAATTCCTCTTACTGCCATGACGTATCCCTCACTTTTTTTCCCTCACTGTGCCAGGATGAAAGACTCAGGATTAGAGATCTTGCCTTCTGGGCAGGGAGGGGCAGAAGCTGAAATAGAAACTTTTTCTTGGAAGAATGAGGGGACTGTGGGTGCCATCAGGCTACAGGAGCTGCCGGATACCTGGTGGGGTGATACAGGGGACTGTAGTTCAGTCTGGGAGGAGTATAGAAATGAAGGCAGCTTTCCTGGCATAGGAGAGGCTGGGGAGTCCCCAGGGAGAGGTCACTCTGTATCGGTAGAGTAACTGGGTGCAGGCCTTTGGGGGCAGGAGCAGAGGGTTGGTCCTAAAAAGGCATTTGGAATGGTGTGGCTGAAACCATTTTGTGGTACAAATGGGGAAAGTAGACTTTCCCAGATACACACAGCAGGATGGTGCCCGGGTCTAGACACAACCCAGCGGCCACTTGGAGCTCTCATAGAGGAGTCCTGTGCCCAGGCTGTGTGATGGAAGAGAGTGCATCCTCCACTAGATCCTTGGTGACTCCTGCCAAGCTTCAAAAACAGGGCCTTAGTTGAACCACTTATACTCAGGACACAGTGGCAGGGACCAGTGCCTGTCCTGTAGGGTTACAGCATGCCATCAGAGAGGGCAGCTAATGTGTTGTATAGCCAGGACCTTGTTCTCCAAGGTCTGGGTTTTTTTTTTTTTTTTTTAATTCATGAGACACAGAGAGAGAGGGGGGCAGAGACCTAGGCAGAGGGAGAAGCAGGTTCCCAGCGAGGAGCTTATGCGGCACTTGATCCCAGGACCCGGGGATCACGACCTGAGCAGAAGGCAGACGCTCAACCACTGAGCCACCCAGGAGTCCCAAGGTCTGGGTCTTAGTCCCAGCAGAGCCTTCTGGAAGGACAGTCTCTCTTGCCTAAACTGAGAGCCATGCAGGTGTTTGAGGGATTTGGGTCATCTCTGGCTTCCTCCGCCCTTCCATCTGCCTCCCATCCCACCTGCCAGCCTATCAGCTTGTATTGAGGCAGACACCAGGGAGCAATGTGGATAAGCTGGGAACTTCTGAAATACCTTCAGAATGGATCATTTATATCTCCCACAACAGAAGGTCCTGTGCTTTTCACTCTTCACCAGGCAAGCTCCTGCCCATCCTATAAAACCCAGCTCAGAGGGACAGCAAATAACCATGTTCAAAGCCACAGGGGGAGTCACGTCACATTCCACAGAATCTTACAGACCATGATCTCTGACCACAATGCAATATAATTAGAAGTCAACAAGAAGAATATAAGCCTCCCATAGGCTGAGACACTAAAACCATAGTTGTAAATCATCCATGAGTTAAAGAGGAAAAGACAATGAAATTTCGAAATATTTAGAACTGAAATGATAAGGAAAGCATAAGCAGTTTCCATTTCCTTTATGAAGTCACAGTCTCTGGGCCCACGTGCCAAGCATTTACCTTCTGTTGCCCGTCCAGCTACACTCTGCATCCTCCCTCCAGCCGTAGGGGAATGCCCACATCTATGGGCTGCACAGAGGTTCCTTTGTCCAGGGCTTCCGTGGGATTTGCCCCCCAGTCCTTGGCACCATGATTGCTCTGAGCTGGCTGTGCTTGGCAAGCGTAGGCTGCAGCTCCTGTCAGTAGCCCCCTCCTCATAGCCCCCACTTTCACCACCCTGTCCCAGCACCCCCTCAGTCAGGCTGACAGCTTCCGCCCTGGGTAGCTAGAAAAGGGCTGCTCTTGCTAGCCCTTGGTGATATGCCACCACTGTGGTCGCCCTGCACCCTGACTACACCTGTAAACGATGCTTTCTTTAAACTCTCCGCAAAAAAAAATAATAATAAAAATAAAAATAAAAAAATAAACTCTCCGCAGAGTGCCCAGTCTGAGTTTCCACGAACTTCCTGTGGATAAGCCCACTCTTTCGAAGCGCTGGCCAGCAGTCCAGAACAGTGTTCTCACCGCTGGATGACGGAGCTCCGACCTTGCGTTCTCCCTCTGTGCGTTGTCCCTACTGCTGACTTGTCAGCACCTGAGGTCAGTAGCTGGGCGTGCTTCATCACCTGATCTTCTGCCCTCAGCGCCCAGACAGGGTATTGATTAAGTCAGCAATATGATTGTCTTATAGGGGATTTGGGGCAGAGTGAAGATTCAGACATCAAGAAGAAAGAGAACTTTAGACTTTAGACCGTGACAAATATAGGTGCTTAACAGAAGATTGAATCCTCAGTTCTGAGCTGGGATTCTTAAGGATTCAGTCTGTTCTCAGGCCATCAAGCGAACAGAAGATCCAGACACAAGGGGAGCCGGGTGGGGCATCAGGGCCACGGTAGATGCCTACCTCCGGGGGGGGGGGGGGGCGGGGGGGCGCTCGCCTCCCGCCCCCTCCGCCGGGACTGCGGGAGCCCATCTCGCTCCTCCCACCCTAGACGGCCTCCAGCCTTCCCTCCCACCCCCGGGCGGAGTCAGCCACCGGGTCTCCGGGCCCGGGGGCCACAGCACCTTGAGTACTGGTTTGGGACACCTGTCTGCCCTCAGGGGAGGAACCTAAGTTGGAAAGTAGAGAGAGAGCAGACCAGGTCTTAAAGGTTTGGCTTTGGTTGGAAGGAAGGAGGTAAAAAAGATCTTCCAAACTGGGCAGAGCTGGAACAAAGGCCTGGCGGGGGGAACGGGGTGACTTAGGGAGAGGGGTGAGGAGAGTCCGCGCAGCCTGGGTGGTCGGGAGGCGGAAGGGTCACCTGGCCTCCTTCAGGGCCTGTCCTTTCCGGGCTGGGTGAGGGACCCCGCCCGCGCGCCCCAGCGCAGGTGGGCATCGAGTGCGTCCTGGTGCCAGGCACCACGCCAGGAGCTGGGGGCTCGGGTGGAGGGCAGCCCCGATCCCTGGCTGAGCTCGGGGCCGGGGGCGGGGACCCACCGGCGGCCCCCGGTGCGCTCCACGCGGCGCGACTCCGCGCCCACTTTACAGCCCGGGAAGCCGAGGCCGGAGCGCGGCGGGGTCGGCGGGGTCGGCGGGGTCGGCGGGGTCGGGGGGGCCGGCGGCTCGGGGCCTCGTCCGCAGGGAAGCTGCCGGACGCCGCCGACTTCCCGGAAAGGCGGGCGCGCGAGCGCTGGGAGGGGTCCCCTTGCCCCGCCCCCCCGGGCCGCGGCGCCGCGGGGCGGGGGGGGGGCGGGGCCGGCGGCGCCGCGGGGGCGGAGGGGACCGCGGCCCCGCGGCCGAGAGAACCGGCCCGGCCCGAGGACCCGGAGGAGGCGGCGGCCCCGCGGCCGGAGGAGGAGCGAGCGGCCCCGGGGTGAGCGCCCGCGCCCCGTCGGCCCGGCCTCGCCGCCACGCTCAGAGCGGCCCCAAGGCGGGCGGGCGGGCGGCGGCGCGCGGTCGGGGTCCGAGCACGTCGGGGGGCCGGGGGGTGCAGGAGGGACGGGGGGTGCAGGGGGGCGGGGGGTGCAGGGGGGCGGGGGGTGCAGGGGGCGGGGGGGCGGAGGCGTGACTCGGAGCGGAAGCGGGCCTGCGCCTCCGGGTCCTAGAGCTGCCGGCCGTCCGCTGGGCGAGTGGGGCGGGGGCCCGGCGCGGCCGGGGCGGGGGGGGGGGATCCCCACGTCCACCTTCCTCCTGGCTCTCGGCCCTCGGGGCGCCCGCACCCCCCGCGGGGACGCTGCGGCCTGGTTCCCAGGGGGGCCGGCCCGCGGAGTGGCAGGTGTGGCCCTGGAACGGGCCGGGCCGCCCGTGGTCCTGGCTTGGGAAGCCGGTTGCCCACCGAGGGAGTGAGGCATCCGGGGCACTTAGGGGCAAGAGCCCCCCGGAGTCCGGGCCCCAGCGCTAAGGGGCCCAAGTGGCCGTAGTTCAGGGAGAGAAGGAAAGCCAGTAAGGACACGGGAGTGGAAAGTGAAGAGACAAGGGGCATGCCACTTGTGTAGAGTCCCCCTTCCCCTTCCCCTTCCTGATGTCTAGCTCACTGGTCTGGACATTCAAGGTGCTGGGGGGGTGGGGTGGGGGAGGTTCAGCATGTTGGGGGAACAGGAATGGGGTGGGTCTAATTGATGGGAATCTTGCTTCCCCTCTCCCTCTGCTTCCCTCTTTCCCCCTTACCTCCCCCAGACCAGTGACCACCCAGCACAAGAAAATAGTCCTTTCCTCTTAGTGATGGGCTGAACCCACCTTCTCCCAGTTCCCAGTTCTGCCATTGGAGATCCCCTGCCAGTAACTTGCTTTGTGAACGGTGGCTGCTCAGAAAGAGGGCCTCAGTTTCCCCATCTGTGCAAGAAGTGGGTTGGTCAGTTGATTTCTCAGGGCTCTTACAACTCTGCAGTTCTTGATTCCAAGCTTTACTTAAAGCCTGAGCATCAACCATATGCCAGTCCCTGACCTGGGCTGGAGGGGAGGACAACAGTAGCCAAAAGAGCACCTTTCACCCAAAGAAAAAGACATCTGGGTTCAGTGGAGGGGGCTGTGGGAGGAGATGCCACTCAACCTGACCTTGCAGAGTCAGACAGAGAGACCAGTGTAAGAAAACACACAGAGGCAAGAGGGTGGGGACAGGCTGGGGGATCAAGTAGCAGCCCCCTGTAGTTGGTGGAGGGAAGTGGGCAGGGAAGATAGGCTGAGGTGATCCAGGTGGGGGTCTGTTGGTAAGTGTCAGTAGAGGGTGCTGTGCAAAGTAGGACAACCAGGACCCCCCCTCTCGCAGTGGGAGTGATTTTGGAAGCATTCAACCCAAGCAGAATTTGGAATACAGGTGCCATGTGAAGTGTGGAGATCTGTTCTGGAGTCAGGGAACTCAGCGTCCACACTAGGGACTTCTTTGGGTAGAAGTCGAGGATCAAGGAATGGATGACATGACTTTCTACATCTTTGAGGGATTTTTTTCAAGAGTACAAGATCCTGCTAGGCGACCTGCCCCTACTTGCCAAACACCTGTCATTCACTTAACCATCCCCATCCTGGCCTGCTTGTTGTGAGTACAAGGAAGAATTCTTGTTCCAGACTCTTCTACCAGCCTGGCTTGTTGCCTGACATGTCACCTTCCTCCAACTATCACCTTGTTCCTGTCCTTCTCCCCCCCGCCGCCCCACCATCCTCCCTGAGCATTATTAGAGACTCTAGAAAGTTCAGTGCTCCAGTGCTCCAGTGTCAGCTCTGAGGTTAAGGCAAGGCTTCGTGGCTGTATTCAGCCTCAGTCTAGGGCTAGAGTCAGGACTCAGATGATCAGGGTCAAGGCCAGGTCAGAGGTCAGCTTGGAACCACAGCTCAGTGTTTCGCCTACACTCAGCCTTAGCCCTAAATTCTGGTCTCAGCAGGTACCTGGGGCCACCTTTCCCAAGGGCTCACACACCCATAGGGCAGGTGAGATGACTACCACGTGAGTCCCAGAAACCTGGCCTCTATCTATGGGCCAGACTCATGCCTGTTAACAGTGGTCACCAGCCATGGTGGAGGTGAAACTAGAATCCAGGACTCCTGCTTCCAAGCCTGGGGCTCTGACTGTTGTTCCAAAGTCTGCTCTGACTCTGAGATGCCTCCATTTAAGAGGCAAAGCAAATTTGTCTGAATTCTAATAGGCCCAGCTGGGTAGATCTCATTGTATTTTTCCCACCTCCTGGTGCCAGGCACGTAGTAGGTACTCAGAACATGTACCATCAGGTGCAGGAGGAGAGGCCAGTGGTTTGTTCTGGTTTGGGGCTGGAGGAGGCTGGCTTGGTGGGGAAGGATCTCTAGCCACTGTCAGAGGAAGTGGCACCTATCTGGACCTGCCACCTCCCCCTCTCCTCCAGCGCCTGCAGCCCCACTCAGAGGCCACCCAGCTGGCCATATCAGGGCCCTTTCCTCTTTTGGAGTAATAAAAGGAAAGTACATTTTTGGTAGAAAAGTCCCTCCTGCTCCCTGGGAATCCCCGGTGGCCGGATGGACTACGGGATATCCCATAGGAAGCTGAAGGCGGAGCCTTGCCACTGCCCCGACCCCCAATGCACAATGCAGCCAGGCTCTCCCACGCTGCACCAGCTGGCCCATGGGGTGCCCCTGAGGTCATTTCATCCAGGCCCCTGCCTCTTGGTGGGCCTGCAGGAAGCTCCCGCCACCTCTCTAATGGTCAACAAGAAGACAGATGAGCACCTGTTTGGAGCCCAGGCCCAGATCTCTGTGAGATGCAGTGAGAGGGGAAAGGAAACAAAATGAGATGGGAGGGATCCCTGGGTGGCGCAGCGGTTTAGCGCCTGCCTTTGGCCCAGGGCGCGATCCTGGAGACCCGGGATCGAATCCCACATCGGGCTCCCGGTGCATGGAGCCTGCTTCTCCCTCTGCCTATGTCTCTGCCTCTCTCTCTCTCTGTGTGACTACCATAAATAAATAAAAAAAAAAAATTAAAAAAAAAAAATGAGATGGGAGGGCTGTGTCCGCTTGGCAGAGGGAGGCAGGGGGCGCCTGGAGGCAGGGCAGGGGCCTGGCGCTAGGGGGTCCGGAGGATCTAGACTCCGGGCAAAGGCCGCAGAGGCTGGCCCAAAGCTGAGGGTGCGAGGGAAGTGATGTGTTGGGCAGTCAAAGCCGTTTGGTGAGGACCTGACCACCACGCTCTCTCTGTGCCCTTGGCCCTGGCAGGGCATCCACAGGTCCTGCCCCTGGACACCTGGCCCTCGGCCCAGCCGGGCCATGGCGCTGTGCCTGAAGCAGGTGTTCGCCAAGGACAAGACGTTCCGGCCTCGGAAGCGCTTCGAGCCAGGCACACAGCGCTTTGAGCTATATAAGAAGGCGCAGGCCTCGCTCAAGTCGGGCCTGGACCTGCGCAGCGTGGTGAGGCTGCCGCCGGGGGAGAGCATCGACGACTGGATCGCGGTGCACGTGGTGGACTTCTTCAATCGCATCAATCTCATCTACGGCACGATGGCCGAGCGCTGCAGCGAAACCAGCTGCCCAGTCATGGCCGGGGGGCCCCGCTACGAGTACCGCTGGCAGGACGAGCGCCAGTACCGGCGGCCCGCCAAGCTGTCGGCACCGCGCTACATGGCCCTGCTCATGGACTGGATCGAGGGCCTCATCAACGACGAGGACGTCTTTCCCACTCGCGTTGGTGAGTGCCACCTGGCCAGCCGGGGAGGGAGGGAGCCACCAGAACCCATTCCACAGATGACACATTTAGTTTAACATAGTGATTCTGTAAGGGGTTGGGGTTGGGGTTGGAGGGGGGGCATGGGTTTCATCCCCATTTTGTAGAAGAGGAAACTGAGGCTCGGAGGGTAAGTGTCTGCTCAAGATCAGGCATCTTGAGCTGGGACTGCCTGCCTCTCAACTTGGGATTCTTCTTATCTGAAGCTTAAATGTGCCTCCAGGAGCCACCCTGGCAAGACCACTATGATTCTTGGAACCTTCTTGAAGAGATGCCTCTAGGTCCTCCTAGCCTGTCACCTTTCCTGGGTTGACTGACTTGCAGCCCCCTGTTACCTCTGACTCGGCTCCAGGAAAGGGAAGGGGGTGGGGATTGGGAGGGCCAGATTGTATCTCAACCTCAGAGGGTTCTGAGGGCAGAATTTTTCCTTGTCAGGCCCAAGCCGTGGGGCCTTCTCTTATCTCAGCTGGGCAGTCCAGCGAGGGTGGCAAGAGATGATGAGTAAAGCACACTGGCTTCCCCACCCAAGGGCAGCAAGAGGGGGCGTGGGCCCAGGCGCTGAGCATGACACTGTATTCATCATGGCATCCCTACCCCCACCCCTACACCCCTCCCCCTTCCCCGCCCAGCCTCCTCTTCCTCCGGGTTAAGGCTATGGGAATCAGAGACGGGTGGGGCAGAGTGGGCAAGCCTAGAGGGGAGAAGTCTGAATACTGAGAGAGGCTGGGCAATGACTCACAATTCAGTGCTCACAGCCCCTCCCCATCTAGGGGTCTGCCATTTCCTGCACTATCATGCCCAGCAGTGGACACCTGCATTTCCCTGAGGCCAACAGAGGGACAGTGCATTGAATCAGAGATTCGGAACTGCAGTGTGGGTCTGTTGGGGTCCAGGGCCGCAAGTCTAGATGAGCAGGACAAGTCTGAGGAGCCTGGGCTGGGCGTGGAAGGGCTCACAGAGAGGCAGGGCTCAGCCCTATCTGAGAGCCGTGAGGACCCATATGGAGCAGGGTGCACCAGTGTGGGCCTGTGTCTGGGCTCTTACTACCTTCTAGTCTTAACCTCCAGGCCTGGGAGACCCCAGGTGTCTGCCTTAATCCTGGGGATGGCTCTGCCACAGCAGAGAGGAAGGCATAGTCACCAAGATCTCTACCCTGAGCGCGGGGCACTGTGCAGAAACTATGCCTTTTTCACAGATGCTGGAGCTTCCCTTGGGCAGGAGCTGTGGTGTTATCTCTGCGGGTTGCTGCAGTGCAGGGCCAACAGCATTTGAATTGGCCTCCAGTCTGTACTAATTAATAGCATGGCCTTGGGCAAGTGGCGTTGCCATCATACACTTCTACTTTATCATCATATCTGGAAGGGCTATCCCATATCATATGAGGCAAAAGATGCAGAGGATCCAGCATAGAGCCCGGCTCAAACTTGGAAGGTTCTTTGTGTTACTGTGTAGTTGAAGGGATGAGAGGGACCTGAACTAGTTCTCGAGGAGATTGTAATTCTCAGGATTAGGGATCTGGGGCCTGCTGTGTGAGTGTATGAAGAGGAAGGAGTTGGGATGGGGCTGGAGGAAGAGGCTGGGGTCAGATCATGGAAAGGCTTTGGGCAGCCACCATGCTGTAAAGTTAGAACTTAATCCTGAAGACCTGTGTTTTTTAAAATGGACTGTAGATGTTGATAAACTCACCTTAGAACTATATCCAAGATGTCATGGGGCAGCACCTGCAGATGCACATATTTCTGCAGAGAATTTGGGCAAAACTTCCATCAAAGTTGAAGAAGGGTTGGTCAGTGACCCCAACATGGTTGCAGAGTCCTGCTCTGGGTGATGGGAAAATGTGGGAGATGATTTGTATTTCAGCAGGGGAGGAGAGGCATAGTGAGATCTGTGCTTTGTTTAAAAGGGAAGCAAGGAGGGGTGCCTGGGTGGCTCACTCAGTTAGATGGTTGCCTTTGGCTCAGGTCATGATCTCAGGGTCTTGGGATCAAAGCCCACATTAGGCTCCCTGTTCAGCAGGGAGTCCGCTTCTCCCTCTCCCTCTGCTGTTCCCCTTGCTTGTTCTCTCTCTCTCTCGTAAATAAGTAAATAAAATCTTTAAACAAACAAAAGAGGGAAGTGGGAAGAAAGCAGACCTTGGTCTCCCTGTCTGCTGCGGGGCAGTGGCCATCCTGGGTGAAGGCTGCCTGTGGCGGGGAGGGCAGGGTTGGGCAGCGTTTCACCGCCAGGATGCTGATCCCCTCACTGCTGCCCATCCTCGCCCCCTAGGAGTTCCCTTCCCCAAGAACTTCCAGCAGGTCTGCACCAAGATCCTGACCCGCCTCTTCCGGGTCTTTGTCCATGTCTACATCCACCACTTCGACAGCATCCTCGGCATGGGGGCCGAAGCACACGTCAACACCTGCTACAAGCACTTCTACTACTTCATCCGCGAGTTCAGCCTGGTGGACCAGCGGGAGCTGGAACCACTGGTGAGGCCAGGCCCCTGCTGCCCTCCCCTCCTGGGGCTGACCTCAGGGCTTCCGGATCCGAAGGCTGACTACTTGCAGAAAATCCAATACCCAAATGGCTAAATTAGGGGAAGGCAATTCATTTAACAGTGGATTCTTTAATAGAGAATTCATTCAAGTCTCAGTTTAGAGACTTAGATCTACAGCTTGGAGTTGGGGTGGGCAGGGGGCTGGGTGGGAAGACGCCAGGTTTAGGCAGAGCAACAGCCAGACCCTGTGGTTTGGGAAGGGGCTGCCTGGTAGGCTGAGCTCTGAGTGACCCCTTGCTACCTTATGTCTCTGCAGAGGGAGATGACAGAGCGTATCTGTCACTGAGCCCAAGCCTGGAGTCGCTGCCTGTCAGATGGACCATCTGAACACAGAGTCACTGGGAGGGGACCCTCAGGAGTCTGGTGGTAGAGGACCCTGAAGTCCCTGGGACCCCTCCACACACACAGAGCCCCTGGACTTGTGGTTCTCTGGCATCTGCCCACATGCCCCCTGACCGCTTATGGATGGAGAAGGGGAGAGAGAAAGGTGGGCAAACAGAAGGAAAGAAGGAGCTACATCTCCACGTGATGTCCAAGGGTGCGATAGGCTAGGGTTCTGCTTCAGGACTTACCCCTTCCGTGGTGGTTCCCACGCCTATGTGGGGAATGTGGATGTGGCTGAGTTAGCAAGAAACATACAAGAGCGGAAGCAAGGTGTGTGTGAATAAGTGCAGATGACTCTCTGTGAGTGTGTGATTCTCACTGTGGGGTGTGTGTGTAAGAGCTGGCTGCTGTACCCTCCCTGGCACATAGTAGGCCCTCCCTATGTGTTAGGTCAGTGGTTGAATGAAAGGAAGGAAGTAGGGATTGGGACCACCAGACCATGACCACTGTAGGAGTGACGACAGGTCAGTGCCCCCACTCAGTGTGTCTGACCACTTGTGTAAGTGCACAAAATATGATGTAGATGTAGCTCTGTATTTGAACTTTCAGGCTACCATCTTCCATAAGCATGAGTTCTGGGGAGCAAAGGAACATAAGAAGGGAGTCTTGCCCTGAGCACCTAAATCCTTGGCCCCCCACAGACAGAGATTCTGATTTGCTCACCTGGAGATGCCCAGGAGCTGTCATTTCACTCATCCTTCTGCCTCCAGGAAAGTTTGATTATAGACAGCCTCCTGAGCGCTGGGGACTATCCCTTATGTCCACATAGGTCCTCTGGTCCCTAAAGTGGGAATCATACACTCCAGTCTAGCTCCCAGAATCTATAGACTTGGCTCTCAGGATCTGAAGCCCAGCACAAGATAATCCTCCAACCCAAGGAGCTAGTGAACTTGAATTCAGAAACCCCAGAGAATTGTCTCCCATCCCAGGGCAGTGAAGACGTATTGCTAGTGAATGGACTCTTCCAAGCTTGGAAAGCCCCCATTGTGCAAGGACCTGCCTCCTGCCCAGCCATCCCCGAGACATTCCAGCTGGTTGGATAGCTGTCCACAGAGAACCTGGGATGTTCGTTCGACACTTCATTACCCCACACTGCCACGTCCAGCCCTGTGCCCAGACCCACAGGTGGGGAAACTGAGGCAGGGGATGGAGAGCCAGGATGGAGAGCCAGAAAGGGCCTGAGGATCCCTGAGGATGATTCAGTCTTAGAGATAAATCTGTGTACATAGGAGGAAGCCGAAGCTCACACAGCAAGGCTTTTGTGGAGCTGGAGTAGAAACCAGGAGTCCTGACTCCCACCCCAGAGCATGTGGATTGCTGCATAGGGATATGAGCTGCATGGGGAAAAAGGGTTTGACAGCCCCTCCCTAGGGCACAACTGTTCCTGCCTTGAGCAAGGATTTCTCATGAATGCCACAGTGCCCCGCAGCCCCTTGGGTCTTCTGGAGCTGTATGCTGAGCCAAGCCTCCAAAATTATGCCCCTCTCCGTGGCCCTGCAGCTGGCTGATCTCTGAAGAAGCAGATGGGGCTCCTGGGGCCTGCCAGCTGGACCCGGGACCGCTGCCTCTGGAGAAGTTCCCAAGGGAAACACTGACCCAGCAGCTTTGCCAGAGGCTCTGGGGTGTGGTGGGGTCCAGGGGTCAGAGATTCCCTCAGGTTCCCTGTGGTTCTAGGCTGCGGCCAGTGCTCACTGGGGAGGGGGTGGGAGACGGGAAATCTATTTTTGTGAAACAGAGGGAAGAGTTTATTATTGTTATTTTTGGTTAAATAAAGGAGGCAAACTAAAGCGACATTGGTGGGAAGCTGTGGTCTGGGTGCCACATGGCTCCTTGGCAAGCTATGGAGGGAACTGGGCCAGAATGGAGAAGGGAGGGCTTTTTGTCCTGAGATCCCAGGCCATGTGGAGGGCTGACTGGTGTGGTTATGTCTGGTCTAGCTCTCCAGGGTGGAGACACCAAAGTTTTCCCAGGGCTCTGGGAATTCTGGACCAAGAATTTCTGGCCTAGTCTAGGACCCCCAGAGTAAGGAGGGCTGGCCCTTGCCTTCGGGAATTCAGTGTCTTGGGAGTCTTGTTTCAGTTCAGGTTCTCTGGCATGGCTATGCTCACCTCACCCTTTTAGTCCGGGTGGTTTATTGGAGCTAATGGGCCAAGGCACAGAGCAAAAATACAGTCCTAACCCTAATCATAGAAAAGGAAGCCCTTCTCAAGAAAAGGCTGTTTGTTGGCTGCTGGCTAGAGCTCAGAGTGGGGGTGGCAAGACATGGGGCTGACCTCTGAGCTTATTCCTCAGGAGACAGTTGAGCCTGTAGCTAAGGACTTGCTGTCATTCCACTGTCCCTTACCTACCAGCTGCCCAGACGAGTCAGCAAAGGGCCACCTAGAGCTCTTTCCTCTCCCTGTGAAGGAGACAGCCCGGCTCTGTTCAGTGGCCCTCCTGGGAGGCAGAGGCCTGGAGTCCAGTCCCAGCCCGGTCCCTGAGGTATGATGGTGGGCCTCTTTCCCCTCTAGACCTTGATTTCCCAGTCTGTTTCATGACCAGGTGTGGGACTGGTCAGTAAGACTGACTTATCTCTGAGCTCCTTTATTACTCACAGTCTGTGGATCATTCACAATCATAAGAGTAATAGCTAATACTAAGTGCCGGGCACAGTTCTAAATGCATGACATGTAATAGCTTACCAAAACAAGTCTGTCTTTGGCTAGCTGCCTGGCTCCCTTCCTGGTGCCCAGTATCCCTGCTTTCACTGCTGTACCATCTGGAAGGCCCTCCACTCTGCTGCTCCTTCTTTGGGCTCACCAGAGGAGGCCCAGCCCAGCATTCTAAAACGTGCCTCTGCTTGCACACCTCCTGTGACAGGTCACCCACTACCTCCTCAATGACTGGACAGCTCAGACTCAAAGTTCAGTGTCTGGGCTCGTAATTCTTTTGGAAAACACCATGGCAGAGAAGGTAAATTTATCTCAGGACTGTGTGGCCATGGCCCGCATTTATCATGGGAATGTCTGAATACATCAGGAAGACATCACAAAACTGCTTTGAGGACCTCCGAGAGGGATGCTCAGAGAAGACTGGACAGAGGTAGGGGAAAAGGAGGATGCAGACCAGAGAGCTGGTGCCTCAGCAAGCCAGAGGAAAGCAGGGAGCATTTCCCCCACCACACAGGGTGGGACTCAGCAGAAGAGGGTCTTGTGAGAGGCAATGTGTTAGGGGTAGAGGGGCAGCTTGGTTGGGCAGCCACTGCAGAAGGCTTTGTTTTCCTGACTGTTCAAGATCCATAAAAATATTTAGAGCAAGGAATGAGGAGGAACCAAGGCACTCTCCCCATTTTGGGTCAGAGGCACGAGACGTTGGCCCTGGTGAACGCCGTAGCTTCTTCTGTGATGTTTCCTGCTGCCATGCCCTCTCTCCCACCCCTGGGAGCTGTTTGTAGTGCGTAGGGAAGGGAGCCACAGTGTGGCTGGAGGTCCACTTGACTAGGGAGCTCTCCTGGAGCCCTTCCTTCTCAGAGCCCTTCAGAGCCTTCACCTAGTATTAACTGAACTTGGTCACCATGAACATAGAGACATAGCAATTTTGAAAAACTGGACTGAAACAAAGGCCTGAGAGATCAGGACCAGCTGGCTAGTGAGATATTCAGGGAAGAGAGAGAGGAACAGGCCGGCATGGCCACTGAGGACATGAAGCTTGAGGAGCCTAGAAAGTGATGGGTGGGAGAGGTCAGGATATACAGGGGCCTTCAGGCTGGACTGCGGGATTCTGTGACTCAACACAGAAGCTTGGGAGAAGGCTCCCTGTCCAGCCTTCACTCAGACTGAGAAATGTAGCAAATCCCTGATTGTTCTCTCCTGTTGCAAACCTCCTTCCATCATGCAGATGCAAAGACTGGGCCCAGAAGGGGAAAGGAACAAACCTTTATCAGGATGGTGGGATGGAAGTCTCAAGAGGCTTTTAACTAGCAGTGCTGACCACCCCCACACGACAGTCCTGAGACAGGGAAGGGAGATTTTACTTCCATTTCAATAAGGAGGAAACACACTCAAGAGTCAGGACCTGAATTAAACCCAAGTCAGCACTCGCATTCCCTCATTACACTTGCAGCCTGGGGAGGGCTGGGGGCTGGTTGAAATAGTAATGTGAATGCAGTTAAAATATTAATTTTCTCCAAGATATGAACTTTTAAGTGTTTTATTTTGAACTACTGGGGGTAACGCTCTACTCAAGGAAACCCTTTACAGTGAAATGCTAGGTACACAAACGTCTGAAAGTTTCTTTTTTTTTTTTAAGACTTTATTTATTCTTTTTTTTTTAATTTTTTTTTATTTATTTATGATAGAGAGAGAGAGAGAGAGAGAGGCAGAGACACAGGCAGAGGGAGAAGCAGGCTCCATGTACCGGGAGCCCGACGTGGGATTCGATCCCGGGTCCCCAGGATCGCGCCCCGGGCCAAAGGCAGGCGCCAAACCGCTGCGCCACCCAGGGATCCCGAGACTTTATTTATTCATGAGACACAGAGAGAGGCAGAGACACAGGCAGAGGGAGAAGCAGGCTCCACGCAGGGAGCCTGATGCGGGACTCGATCCAGGATCACGCCCTGGGCTGAAGGCGGCGCTAAACCGCTGAGCCACCCGGGCTGCCCCAAACGTCTGAAAATTTACAGAATTAGCCCTCGTTTTAGGGAAGACTGGCAGCATTTCCCCACGTGCAAAAGGCACTTTAAAAATCCCATCCTAGCTCAGGAAGCTCCTGCCGCTGCTAGGCCGCCTCCCGCCTGGCGCTTCCCCGACTTCCCGACCTTCACTTTGAAAACGCAACCAGCTCGGAGCCCGCCCGACTCAGCCAGCCCACCCCGCCCCGGCGACCTCCCCCGCCCCGGCGACCTCCCCCGCCCCGGCGACCTCCCCGCCCGGCTCCCGCGCGTCTCCCCAGTTTACTTGGCCCGCCCCGCCCCGCCCCGCCCCGCCCCGCCCCGCCCCGCCCCGCCCCGCCCCGCCCCGCCCCGCCCCGGGGCGTAGCCACCAGGGCGCACGCGCGGCCCCGCCCCCTCCGGCCGGGCCCGCCCCTCGGCTCTAGTACCGCCTCTTCCGCGTTCTCGGAGCGACCTGCAGGTGGGTGCGCGCGACCCGTGCCGCCGCTGAGGTAAAGGCGACGTGGCGAGGTATCCCTCCTAGCGACCCGGGGCGGGGAGGGGGGTGCTGTGAACGAGTCGGTGTGCCCGGGACGGGGCGGGTCAGGGCCTTCGGAGCGGCCCGCGGTCACTATCCGATGGTGCTGCGGAGGGACGGCCGACGGGAGTGCCTCCTGAGGGCTCTCGTCAGGGACCGGGTCTATGACCTGCGGGGTTGCGTCTGCGGCAAAGCTCAGGACGCGGCGCGTGTCGCCGGCCCGGGCGCAGCCGGTGTCTGGGGTTAGGATGAGTCTGCGACAGGTGCCCGGGTCGGAGCTCAGTCACTGGCCCACCTGAAACTCCGTCCCCACCAGGCTGTTTGGCTCAGAATCCCAACAGCGCGAATCGATTTTCACGTGCGGAGTTTATCATCCGTGTGCGCGACCTTGTCTTAAAGTCAGCTGTGGTCATCTGAGCGCCCTGCCCATGTGGGGGGCGCTGGACAGTGAGAGGAGGCCAGGCGTGTTCTCTTTTTTTTTTTTTTTAAGATTTAATTAATTAATTAACTTATTCATGAGAGACACAGAGAGAGGCAGACACAGGCAGAGGGAGAAGCAGGCTCCACGCGGGGAGCCCGACGCAGGACTCGATCCAGGATCACGCCCGGGCAGAAGGTGGCGAGGCCTGTTCTCTTCTTAGGGAGTCTCCTGAACACCTGTCAGATGGTCAGTGGCAGGTCAAAGCCCAGCGCAGGTGACATGAATGAAATGTTGGACGTGCTTGACGTTGGGCTCCGTAGTCCTAGGTTCCTTTTTTTTTTTTTTTTATAAATTTATTTTTTATTGGTGTTCAGTTTGCCAACATATAGAATAACACCCAGTGCTCATCCCGTCAAGTGCCCACCTCAGTGCGGGTCACCCAGTCACCCCCACCCCCGCCCACCTCCCCTTCAACCACCCCTACTTCGTGTCTCCCCCCTGCCACTTCCTAGCCGTGTGTCCTTGAGTCACTTCCCCTCTCAGAGCTTTGGCTTTCTTGTATAAAAGGGGTGTCGTAAGGTCGTTGTGAAGGTTGACGAGGATGACGTGTGTCACCTAGTATGGCACCTATTCTAGCAATAGGTCATTTGGGATGGGAGCACTTCAGAGAGGCCCTTGGGGAAGAATTGAGCTGACCCGAGTCTTGAAGCGCCTGTGGACTTTGTAGGTGGAACTGACCATGCAGAATGGGATGGGAAGAGGACTAGTGCGTTTTGACCGTGGCTCATGTGCCAAGCACCTCACTGGACCATTGATGTATATTGTTGCACCAGTGACACTAGTCGCACTAGCAAAAGAGTGAGGCTGGAAGTGTTGTAAAAAGAAGACCCAGGGTTGGGTTCTCATATGGAGCTGAACCAGCTGGAGACTTTGGTGTCCCCTTCCCCAGTTTCTCCCACTTGCATGCTTCCTTTTCTGTGATCCCAGAATTAATTGGGTTCTTGACTTTTGAGAAGCCTGTTACTCTCGTGCTGTAGCTGATTTTGATGGTTAGAGGGGCTGGCAAGTGAGCACCTCTTAAACTTAGATTGCGTGAGGCTGGACATTGGCAGAGAGAGGCTCTGTGAACTGTTGGATTCCAGCACATGCTTAGGAAGTGTGTATGGTCTCCTGTTATGTCGTCCCCTAGCAATCTAGTCATTTGGTTCCTTTTGCATCCTTTTCCTGGGTGCCCATGTGATCTTCCTCAGACAATGTTCTCATCATGTTATGTCTCTGCTCAGAAACCTTGGCAGGCTTCCTTGCCTACTATATAGAGTCTGGAATCCTCAGCCACAGAGACAAGCCCCCGTAATCCGTTCTCAGACTTCTCTCCTGCCTTATTTCCCTTTGTTCTCCCAAACCTGCACCCTGTGCCTCAGTCAAAATAAACTAGTTTTTGTTCCTTAACCCCCCATCCGTGTTCCTTTGCTTGTACTCTCTTCGTGGCATTCCCTCCTCCTTCTCTCATCTTTCAAGATCAATGTCTCATATGACCTTCTCAGTGAAGCTTCTCTGATCCCCTTGACTGAATTAGTTGCCCTCCTTCCCATTTTCTATAGCAGGGGCTGACCTTCAAATTTAGCTCTGATTACTGTCTACCTTGGGGTATGTCTCCCCATGTGTACTCATGTCTGTTTCATGCCTCCTCTTCCTGGCACATAGTAGGCCTTTGCAGTGTTTGTGGTTGAATGAGTCATTAACATTTTTTATGTACTCGCTTTGGTCTTTGTTTTATGAGCTTTCAGATTCAGAGTGGCCCTTTGCGTTTTTTCCTTGTCTTTGTGCCTAAGGAGAGCCCTGGTTTAGATTGATGATGCTCTGACTACAGGCATCAAAGGCAAGAAAGTGCAGGAATTCTGTACAAGGTAAGATTATTCATTGCTGAACAGTAACTGTTCACATGCCTTTGCTGTGAGTTTTGTTGGAAGGTGGTGCTCTGTTCAAGGACCTGAGCTGGGATCCCTGGATGGCTCAGCGGTTTGGCGCCTGCCTTTGGCCCAGGGTGCAATCCTGGAGTCCCGGGGTTGAGTCCGCATCGGGCTCCTGGCGTGGGGCCTGCTTCTCCCTCTGCCTCTCTCTCTCTCTCTCTCTCTGTCTCTCTGTCTATCATGAATAGATAAATAAATAAATCTTTAAAAAAAAAAAAAAAAAAAGGACCTGAGCTGAGTGTGATACAGTTCATGCAGGGGAAAACTCACAGGTGGTTTATTAATCTGGTGTCCTGCCTTTGGGCTTGGCATTGGCCCTGGTCCTTTCCACTGGGAACCAGCAACTACAAATTCACAGTTTTCCTTGCCAACAGCTTCAGCGTGTGGAACAGAAGGCTCTTTGATTATCATAGAAAAATGCACATTGTTGATGATAGAAGGAGCTTGGGAACCATCTGGTTCTACTTCTGATTTTACAGATGGGGAGAAGACCCAAGAGGGGAAGGACCTGATTAAGACTGCACAAGGAATCAGTCAGTGGTGGAGATAGTGCTAAAAGTGAGATAGTACTAAAAGCGAAAGTCCTGACTTTCTTTCCAGTCCACTATCTTTTAAATATAGTATTTAACATTTATTGAGCACTTACTAGAAAAGAGATACTGTTTTCATGCTTTAGATGTAACACCTTATATGTAGCTACGTTATATATTGACTCCAGAGTTGGACTGGGTAGATTTGAGTCCTGGCTCTATCACTTGATGGCTGTGTGACTGGGGCACACAGTCTATAAACAGACTTGGAAACTGAGGCAGACAGAAATCATTCAGATCTACTTTCTGATTCCACTGCTCTGATTTTTAATATGATGGAAATGACAGTCATCTCCTTACCAGGGGAGTGGAACAGTTTTCTAAAGAGCTTGCTCCCAAGTCATGTTCTCTCTATGAGTGAGAGATTTCCTCCTGGCCATGTCCCCCTGTAACCTGGGGAAATGTCTTGAGAGGAACCCGGAATGTGTTGAAGGAATGAATGAAAAAATGAAGCAAGCCAATGAGTATTAGTTTATCATGTTTATCAAGTCAGGTAGTAAGTGCAGTTTTAGAATAAACTCAGTCCAGGATCTTTCTGTAAAAGTACCCAATCAAGGGTGGCATGATTCAATTCAATAAACACATATATTTGTGCTCTTGCTATACACAAAACTCTGGTATTGAGAAATACACACAGAGGAAAGCAACACATTTCCCGCCCTCCTATAAGTAATTATCTTCTCAGAGCCTTCTCCCTCCAGTGCAGTTGGGAAGACAGAGAAGCACATAAATAACTGAAATCAGACTGGCTGTGGTAAATGTAGTAAGGAATGTAAACAAAGTGGGAGTTTGGGAAAAGGAGAAATCAATCCCGGCACAACCAAAGGGGGTCTAGAGAAGGATTCCTGAAAGTGGACATTTGTGCTGGGCTTTGGAAAAAAGTTCATTCCTATGAGAAGCTGCAGTTTGAGCAGTGGTCTAGAAGTGGAGATGAACAGGTGTGTGTGTGTGTGTGTGTGTGTGTGTGTGTGTGTAGGAGAGGATTGGACTTCGTAAGGAGAGTTAATTATCTGAAGTGGTAGATTGTGGCCAAAATGTAGAGGAGAGTTGGGAGGAAAAACATTAACATTTATTGAGGGTCTGCTCTGCATTGTGACTTGCAATATGTTAGATGCTTTACACACTATAATTTAATTAATCCTCACAATCCTACAACATGGTTATATTTATCGCCAACTTAAAGATGAAGAAGACAGACCTTAGAAAGATTAAAGTGTCCAAGGACAGGTAGCAAGTAAGTGACAGAGCTTGGTCCAAACTTAAGAGTGTTGGATTTCAAAGACCTATGTTCTTTCCATTATGCTGCAAGGCTCCTAATACCATGACTTGGGCTTGTTTACTCGGGCTGCATAATGGAGGCCAGCCTGGAGCAAAGAAGGTCCCAGAAGGAGAATATCAATGAGGAGCTGTTGGAATAATCCAGTTCAGGCTTAAACTGTGAACCACTAGCCTAATATGGAAGTTACCTGGTCCAGATCTGCTTGATTAGTTTAATGTGTGAGCATTTTTGGCAGCTGCTGTAGCACCATCAACCAAGTGCGTTGCCATCCTTTGCTAGTAGAATCTCAGAATCAGTTTACAGAGGCTGCTGGCAACCTTATGTTTCACATTCAGTTCTAATGTGAGATTAGCAGTTCGTTACAGAAGTGTCTGGGGAGGAAACCCATTTGGCGGATATCATTCCTTCATTTTCTTACCCTCATATTCAACAAGAATCTATAATGGAAGAAAGAGATCCACACTCAGAGTCACTAGGCTGCTACATTCAAGTCCTGGTTCTGTTCATTATCATCTATGAGCCCTTGATCTCAGCTTCTTTCTCTGCAATATTGGATCTGTGTTGCTTTCCTCTTCCTGGCTTGGGGTAGTATAAAGAAGTGGCCAGGAATATGCACCTGGATTCTGAGAGATTAGGCTTTAAATTCCAACCTCTTATTCTTCTTCTGGATTGATAGTAGTTAGGTTATATATAGACTCCAGAGTTAGACTGGCTTAGATTTGAGTCCTGGCTCTGTCACTTGCTAGCTGTATGACTGGGGCAAGTTATTTAACCTTCCTAGGTCTCAGTTTCTTCATCTGTAAAATGGGGATACAAATACTACCTACTGCATAGCGTTGTTACAAGGATTGAGATAACATGTCAAACACTTAACACAAGGCCCAGCACAGAGTAGGTGCTTGATGAATGTTAGCTTTAGTAGTAATCATATTAACCATGATTATTAATGCTATTGTTTTTATAGAAGGTATATTTATTTGGTTGATTTTCCCTACTTTCTTACTCTGACATCTATTTTTCTTGCCTTCCATTGCTTCATCAGGAAACTTTGAAATAATACATTGTTCTATCACAGAGCTGCAAAGTATAACATGACAGAAAGTGCCTGCAGGAAAAGGGTCAGTCGAAAGTCAGTGGCTCATTATAAAATCTTACCTGACTTGTGTTTTCGCCTACCTATCTCCACAGTAAACAGGAACAGAGCAGCATATTTATTCCCTTTTGCACAGCCTTCAACAAAAGTGCTAAGTAAGACCCCTCCAATGCACTTGCCGAAAAGTACAATAACAGTATCTCTGGAAAAGTGGTACCTAATTTGGTTCTTCTTTCTCTCCAGCTTAAACCCCTCTGACCTTAACTTAAGTCATTTCTTCTTATTCCATTTTCCATGAATGTGGAAAATTTTCTTCTGATTATGAAGGCAGGATGAGATCAAGATTTTCTCAAGAGAACCTTTTGTGTACTTAAAGCCAGAATCCAGTTAGGCCTCCTCTTCTCTTCTCCAGGCTAAGCAGTCTTGGTTTCTTTTACCTCACTCTTAAAACCTATTTTCCGTTGCTTGGATCACATTGGTCATGCTTCTTTTCTTTCTTTTTGGTTTTTCTACTTCTTGGCAGTGACCCAGACTGCTTTGTCTGCTAATAAGAGTCCAGCTAAAACAGTTTAAGAGAAGAATAACTTCAGGTGTTTTCATTCATTTATTAACATTTATTGGGTGTTTGTCCCATGCTGGGCCCTTTGCTAGATGTAAGGTATCCAGAGAGAAATCAGACATAGTCTTTATTCCCAGCCCACAGTCCAAAGGAGGTGTACAATCACATGTTACGTAAGTGTGAAGAGCTGGAAATTGTTGAGGGCAGTAAGTAGAAACAGATCATCCATTTTACCTGAACTATAGGTCAGGATTTCTGCAGAGGAGAGGTAGGACATAATGCAGGAGGGGCAAGGTTGAGGAGGCCCTGAGTGACAGCCCAGGAGTTGGGTTATTCCAGTGGTGGTGGACACCCATTAGAAGTGTTGGAGCAAGGAGATGACAGGCTCAAACTGGCTTTTCAGACCAAGGACAGAGATACTATAAGCTTTAGTCTTCTCTGTCCTTCAGGGATGTTTTCATATTACTTGAAAGTAATATGATGGATTCCTTGTTTTTATACAGGCT
Organism: Canis lupus familiaris; assembly: GCF_011100685.1. Lineage (NCBI taxonomy): Eukaryota > Metazoa > Chordata > Mammalia > Carnivora > Canidae > Canis > Canis lupus. The sequence continues at coordinate 13,953,928 of NC_049236.1, forward strand.
TTTTGCTCTAAAACTTCTATAGAAAAAGAAGTTCAATAGTTCTTGAACTCTGGAAAAATTTCATTCTGTATACAGGCAGGAAGTTCAGAAGAAATGAGAGGGAATTGGGTGCCCAGCCTATATAAGACCCAGTGACAGGCTGCTATATGTAGATGTGTTCTGGCCACATTCATCCTTTCCCAGCCCTGTCCCAGGAAAAGGTCCAGGAAGGAAGAGAGGGCTCCAGGGCTCATTGGGGTATTTAGTAAGCAATGCTGAGAAGATTCAAGCAGAGTGAGAGTCAGAAATTCTTTCTGAGGAGGATAAGGGGCCCAGAGGAATTTGAAATGATGGCAGAAGGAATCAGGGCCAACCAGGCACTTAGAATCCTAGGTCATGAATCTGAAAACCTCCCAATTCTATCTCTCTGCCTTTGTACTTTATTATCAGCTTATTCCTTCTGGCTGCCTTGTTGTGGTTTACAGAGTACTTTTGAGGGCCACAGATGATCTGGGGAAGCCATATCTCAAGCTAGAGTCATAATTGCTATTTATTGAGTGTCTACTCTGTGCTAGCAATTGTGCCATGAACTTAAAATACATAAGCTCATTTAATTCTTACAACCTGCAGCGTAGGTGTTCTTGCCCCCATTTTATAGATGATGACAGTGAAGCAGAGACGTTAAGTATTGTGGCCAAGGCCACTTCATTAGTAAATAGGAAAGCCAGAGTTAAATCTAGGCCCCCATGGCTTAGAAGCCCATGCACTTTCTACTTCCCCAGCCCTTGAGTAGTTCCAAACAGCAGAATAACACAAAATCCATAAAGGGGAATTCTGTTTTTAAGTTTTTTTTTTTTTAATTATTTATGATAGTCACACACAGAGAGGGCAGAGACACAGGCAGAGGAAGAAGCAGGCTCCATGCACTGGGAGCCCGACGTGGGATTTGATCCCAGGTCTCCAGGATCACGCCCTGGGCCAAAGGCAGGCGCTAAACCACTGCGCCACCCAGGGATCCCGAATTCTGTTTTTATTATAGGCCTGCTAGAGATGGAAGTGAACAGAGATGCATTCGTGTCCGTATGTGAGCTGGGGGGAGGGGAGGAATGAAGTTAGTGAGGAGGAGAAATAAGCAGGGTTGCAAACTATGGCCTATATGCCATATCTGGCTTACCACCTGTTTTGTATGGACTGCAAGTGAAAAATACTTCTTATATTTCTAAATGGTCAGGGGAAAAATTCAAGAGATTATTTGTGACAGGAAAATTATATAAAATCCAAATTCCAGGGGCACCTGGTAGCTCAGTTGGTTAAGCACCCAACTCTTGGTTTCAGCTTAGGTCATGATCTCAGAGTCTTGAGGTCAAGCCCCACATCAGGCTTCATGCTTAGCAGGGAGTCTGCTTGGGATTCTCTCCCTCTGCCCTTCCACTCATGTGCTCGCTCGCGCTCTCTCTCTCCCCCCTCCCCCTCCCTCCCTCTCAAATAAATAAAATAAAAGGGTGCCTGGGTGGCCCAGTCGGTTAAGCATCCAACTCTTGGCTTCAGCTCAGGTCATGATCTTGGCGTCCTGAGATTGAGTCCCACATCAGGCTGCATGCTCAGCAGGGAGTCTGCTTGAGATTCTCTCCCTCTCCCCCATCCCAACTCATGTGCATACTCTTTCTCCCTCAAATAAATAAAATAAAGGGACACCTGGGTGGCTCAGTCATACATCCAACTCTTGATTTTGGCTCAGGTCATGATCTCAGGGTTGTGGGATCAAAGGCAAAATTAAGTAGTCACGACAGAGGTCATGTGACATGGCCTAAAATATTTATTATCAGGCTTTTTGTAGGAAAGAAATTGGCCAACTCCTACCGCAGGCAACAAGAAGGAACCTGGAATAGACAAAAGGCAAAGAGTTAAAGTGCAGAGGTGTCCAAGGTTGTCCCTGGAGATGTGGCCACAAGGAGAGGGAGTGTAACCTGAGCTTCTTTGGGCCCTGGAAACAGTTTCATGGGGCCACAGAGAGTTGTTGGAGAATAAGAAGCACAGTAGGAAAGATAATTGTATGTGCTAACATTCTCTGTTGGACAATAAAGAAATATTTTATGGATGAAGTAATTTAGTCAGATCTTTACTAGAGCCCTTTTTGAGCCAGATATTAGGTTAGATATTAGAAATAAAAAGATGAAAAAGATCCATCCCTGCCTTTGAGGAGTTTATGGCCTACTGGGCAAGCCACATCTATATGTGAATCGCCAGCTCTGTAACATGCCGTGGATGTGATGAAATGCTGGATGAGGTAGAAAAGAGCTAGGGACTGCTGTAATCTGTGGGGCCACTTTCAGTAATTCGTGAGAGGCCCTGAAGATGAATAGGTGTTATTCTCAAGAAGCAACATGCCGGGCTGAGGGACAGCTTGATCGTGTGCATGTTTGGAATGACAAGGTTAGAGGAGAAAGAGACTGTGGAAATGATTTAGATGATCTGTGGCTAGGCAGCTGGCAGGGCAATAGAATTCAATAGAGAAGAAGGGAAGGGATGAAGGATAGGGGTTGGACAAGTTGAGTTTAGGATACATGATTTGAGGTTATGGTGAAACATATCTGGCTTCTAGTTGGAAAACCATTTTAGAAATGTTAGCACAAGGGCCCAGAACTTAGATTTAAAAAAAAAAAAGATTTTATTAATTCATTTGAGAGAGATAGAAAGAGCAGGAGCAGGAGGAAGGGACAGAGGGAGAGGACAAGCGGGGAGCCTGACGCAGGGCTCCATCCCAGGACTCCAAGATCATGACCTGGCCTGAGCCAAAGTGAGACGCTTAACTCATTGAGTCACCCAGGCACCCTAGAATTCAGATTTAAACTGCATGTTCAGAGCGTTTCCACTGGAGAAAGGGGAAGCAGGTACTCATTTGACATATGGTAGCTAGTCTCAAGATTGAAAATTGCAGCGGACATATAGAAAATGAAGTCATCACATGGTAAGCTAGCGATAATTATGCATTGTTCATGTTTATACTGCCTGCTACTCTTAGCATTTTCTTTATCTTTCTGTCTCTGTGGCCTCCTGTCTGCGAGACTGGGACCTAGGCACCAAGAGATGGAGTCAGAGTTCATTCATCTCTAAAAATGTGGATGCCAGAGAGGTGTCAGCTTTTACCTTCTGCAGAACACACCTCAGTGAACAGAGCTGTCCAGATCTGTCCTCCAGGTCCAGGTCTGCAATCCCACAGTGGAAACAGAATCTGAAAACTTTTACTCAGACCCTCATTAAATCTTCACATGCTTAGTGTTGGCATTTTCAAATGATCAAATGCCTTATTTTAAAGACAGGAAATCTGTGAGGGCCTTGTGTATATCTACTTACCAGTGTGATGTATAGGTTTGAGGGACACATAGGGTGATCTTTATCTTCTCTGATCATTTTAAAGAAGTCAGATTTTTATATCTTTTCTTTTTCTGCTCTTTAAGGATTTTCATGCCAGATGAAGCAAAAGCCAGCGGGGAAGTGAAGAATGCCTGCTACCTCCAGAGACTATTGAAACACTTCCTGTAGCTGGAAGACGGCAGCCCTCTGGCAGGAGCATTACTTCATTATTTCATTTCAGTTTACAGAGGATTTAGTTCTCAGAAGCTGGGCAAGGTAAGGCTGGATACACATTTTGCTTAACCTTTTAGATTGCTTTGGGTTGGATGTGGGTGGGAGATTTTGGTGTTCAGTGGGCAGCTAGGATTAGCTGGGCTGCCTGGCATGCCTAAGACAGTCACTTAGTAGGGATGAGCACATTTCTACCAGAATACAATAGCAGAGAAGGTCATAAGGAAAACCGTGTAGTAAGTAAAACATACTTACTTACTTTTAATTATAAAAGTAAAACAACTGTGCCATAAATAACAATATCAAATACAAGGTATCAAAAGTATAATTCTGTACCCACCCAACTTCCATCACCCAGAGTAACCATTGTTAATAATAGCTTGAGATGTATCTTTCTAGTTTTTTCTTTTATTAACTTGTAGTATTTGTGACATACATGATGCTATTGTGAAGTGTTCTTGAATGCCTGAGGCTCCATCCTGCCTGGCAGGTTAGAAAAAATGCCTTAGTTGTAGATTGAGTCAGATGAAGGTTGGGCAAGGATGGTTTGAGCCTGATCTGTGAGCTTTTATAGTCCTTTGTAGCTGTGTATCACACTTTTTCCTCTGAAGTTTCCCAGTGACACACCGTCTTCCCTTTGCCCCATTCCCAACTAGTTCCCCTTCCTGAATTCTCCCCTTCTTTGATGGTACCTCTGCTCTGTGGTTACGTGACTTTAGTTCAGAAACATATATCGAAGTCCCCCTCTGTGCTGGCTCCTTGCTGGGTAGGGGGGACACCCAGAGAAAATAGGCCCCCTCTCTTCCTTCAAGGAGGATAGGCATCTCTGACTCTTCACCATCTCTAGCTGCTTGGCAGAACTAGAACCAGTTCTGCCTCCAGCTTCATCCCCTCACCTCTTTCTCTTCCTTCCATCCCTGCCTCAGCCACAGGCCTTCCTTGCTTTCTTACTGGCTGCAGCAGCCTCTCTCTGCTCTCCCAGTCCCCGGCCAGCCTCCACTTGGTTCTGCACATCACAGCCAATTTCATGGCCCAGTCTCTTCTCACTGCCTAGAACAGTGGTTCACAAGTGGTGAAAGTGGGCTCTGCAGATGTTGGGGGTCCTTGAACCTTTACAGGGTATCTACCAGGTCAAAACTGTTTTCATAATAGCACTAAGATGTTATTTGTTGTTGCAGAGTGGCAGTGGGTAGAAGTGGTGGTGCTTTAGCATGAATCTAGGCAGTCCTAACTGCCCTAACTAGCCCGGAACTGTCCTAACAGTCATTGTATTCCTCATTGCTACACTTTCAGTTTTCTTAAAAATGCCATTTTCACTTAAGAATGTCCTGATGAAGCAGTAAAGATTGCTAATTTTAGTGAATCTCAACCCTTGGGAACACATCTTTTTAATATTCTGTGTGACAGAGTGGAAATACTCGTAAAGTACTTATGTGCATACCAGAGTACAGTGGTTGTCTCATCAAAAAGCATTTGTGGGATTGTTTGAATTACAAGCTGAACCAGCCACTCTTCATTTTCCCGAGAAAGAATGACTAGGGCTCGGTAAGGTTGCAGAGTATCTAGGAACCAGATGCCAGAGGGCCTTGTGGCCACATTTATAAGCCTCAGTGATGTGATTTCAGCCTGCCCTTTTCAGCTTTTTATCCTGTCCTGCTCAAACAAACACAATCCTTCACTCTTGCTTGCTCTTTCTGAAGCAAACACTTCCTTTACCCAGGCTCCATCCTTCCTCTGATCATTCCTCCCCCCAGGAGATGCCATGACAGTTCTAAGGCTACTGTGATCCCAGAGTCAGAACAATGGAAGAAGATGGACCTGACTCCAGACCTTTTCCCTCTGGAAATCTTGCTATCCCAGCCCTGTTTGAGGCCTGCTGTGACTTGGCACCCTGCCAGCACCCTGGTGGGTCTCCGACTGCCACTTTCACTGCACTTGAGTGAGATACTGTGGTCTGCCTAATGAGAGCTGGCCTCCTACACACAGGACTCCTGGGTAAAACCTGTGAAATGGCCTAGCCCCTTGGAATCATGCTCACCGACTGTCCTTTGATTGAGCTGATGACACAGGTGGCTCCTTTCACCCATTATGCCTTAAATTGACTAGCTTCTGTTTAAGTGTACTTTTTCCTTGACCTTGTCCCCTACGTAGTAATGATACCATTAGAAACGAAATTGACCAACTAATAATAGGTCAGAGAAAAGAAGAATGTAGCCTTGTACCTGATACCAGAACTACCATGAAATAATGTGGTTGGACTGGTTTGTAGCTCATCCTCCGTAATATGCCAAAACACAAAATACACAGTTATCTCCAAGTAAAACAAACTTCTGATAAATCAGATTTCAGAATAATACAGTAATGATAATGTGATGATAATGCCTTTGTATTGTATAAGCTAGAGCAGCTTTGCCCAGCCTTTTTGACATCATAGCACACACAGAAAATGATACTGTTCAGCCCGGTGATGGGATCAATATTTCATTCACAGCACATCAGTAGGGAAGCTCTGTGGTAAGGTTTCTAAATAAAAGCATTCTTGTTGGTGCCTGGCTCACTCTGACAGGCTATCCCTCCTGCCTCTCAGCATGAATGCTTAAATATAATATTAATAATATTTAATATATGAAATATATAATATTAAGTATACTGCTAATAACCTCATAGTTAAAAACTTGAATTTTAAGCCAGTTTGTCTAGATTTGAATCCTGGCTCTGCTACTTACTAGCTATGTGGCCATGGGGAAATTAATCACTTAATCTCTTTGTACTTCAGTTTCTTTACCTGTAAAATGTAGGATAATTATACTTCTCTCATAGAGTTGTAAAGATTAAAGAAGTTAGGCTATGGAGAATGTAGTGTTTTGCAAGATGCTTGGGACATTGCCTGGCAGCTGGTGAGCCCCATCTAAGTGTGTGTGCTGTAGCTAGTAGCAGTGTGCACCATGGCTGCCAGTAGTACTCCTTCAGAGAGTACTACTGATGAGCTCTTTCTTCCCAGGCCCCTCGTCATTGCCTCCTCCTCAGCCTCATGTTTCTCAGTCTTGGTTCTTCCTTTCACTTCGTCAGGTTTCCATTGTTGGGGGGCCTCCACCAGCTGGTGACTAGGAAGCGACAGGATGGACCACTGTACTCATCAGCTTGCTCTCACCACTCTTCCTTCTCTGGAAAGCCGTTGTGACTGAGGGAACTAACTCTTATAGGTTGGGAGGAGGAGTGAACCATAGACTTTGAAAAGAACTCTCGAGTACTCGGGAGGAGTGAATTGCATTTGCGGAGCTGAGTTAGCCAGCAAAGACGTGTTCTTATGGGGCAAATGATCATCTTCGGTATCACACACCAGGTGCAGGAGCTGGTCAGTTGTCCATAGGCTCCACCAAAACATGGAGAACAGATCTGCTGATCTGGTGGGCAGTGTGGCTCATATAATGAGAAATGACAGTTCTTTCAGAGGTATGGGCCTTAGGGTCCCCTGTGGGGAGGCCAGCAGATGAAGAAGACTTGCCTGTTGGGAATATCTGTCCTACCAGTTGAGATGCCTCAGCCCCTCCTCAGCTGCTCTGGGAGTTCTCTCTGATTCACACTGACCGGCCAGGCTGCCTCTCTTTAGGCTTAGCACATGCTCTGTCTCTGTCTCTCTCCCCAGGCCCCACCCTGGCCAGTTCCCACTCATCCTTCAGATGTCAGCTTAGCTGTCCCTTCCTCTCATTACCAAACTGGGTTTGATATCTACTTTCACTCCATGGCACCTGGTACTTCCCTATCATATGGCACTTGTCCCACTCTATTGAAGTTGTTTTATATGTCAGTGGATTTAAATTCCTAAGAGCAGGGATACTTGGGTAGCTCAGCGGTTGAGCATCTGCCTTCAGCTCAGGGCATGATCCCGGGTCTGGGGATTGAGTCCCATATCGGGCTCCCCTCGGGGAGCCTGCTTCTCCCTCTACCTATGTCTCTGCTTCTCTCTGTGTGTCTCTCATGAATAAATAAATAAAATCTTTTAAGAAAAAACTCCTAAAGGCAGAGACTATGTCTTCTATTCTCACTGTCTAGCACAGGACAGTCGGTAGGTGCCCAATAAATACAGTATTTGTTGAGTGAGTAAGTTAGTGGTACTTTCACACCATGTCTTCTTTGACCCTCACCACAGCTTAGTGGTGTAGGGAGTCCAGGCCTTACTCTGACCTCTTGCGGTATATGAAGAAACTGATACTTAAGAGAAGCTATCACAGACAGTAGACACAGGTGGTGGGGAGCCAGGATTTAAACTAGTATCTTACAGGCTCAAATGCTCATTACATAATTTTGGTTTTTACGAAGTTTTTCTTTTTTTTTTTCTTTTTTTTTAAGATTTTACTTATTTATTCTTGAGAGACACAGAGAGAGAGGTAGAGACACAGGCAGAGGGAGAAGCAGGCTCCATGCAGGGAGCCTGACACAGGACTCGACCCCAGAACCCCAGGATCATGACAAGCCAAAGGCAGATGCTCAACCACTGAGCCACCCAGGTGCCCCAAAGTTTTTCCTTTTAAAAAAATATCATTAAAAAAAATTAAAATAGTGTTTGTTGTTTTTCAATATCATAAAAATAACATCTTCAAAGCACTAGTATTCCTGAAACATTTTTTCCTCACTAACTATTGAGATTCTGTACAGAGAAATCTAGTGCACTTGTTACTTAAAGGGCCTGGGTGACTTGCACTGCACCTAACACTAAGTATGTGCATCATTTCATATCATTTCATTTCAGTGCAAGTTTTCTGATGGTTGGTGTGTATCTGACACTGTGCATGGCTTTTAGGAGAGGCAGGAATGAACAGGCAACAGTCCTGGCCTTTAGGAACATTGAAGAATGGGACCTCATGGCCAAAGCCCATCAGTTCTCTAATAGAACTTCTAGCAGGGTGTTTGGGAGCAGAGGAGGAGCACCATTAGTTCTGTGCAGTAAAGCCATCTATTTGCCTAGTACCTAACTGATTTCCAAAGTGTTGGTACAAACTGAACTCATTCAAAGGGGGTGGAGACTTTGGGGGTGGGGGGAGCAGAGACTTTTGAGTTGGGTTTTAGTGGCTGAGAATAAGTCTCGGGCCAAGGGAAGGAAGTGAGCCAAGGACCAGTGTGATTGTGGAGCCTTACGCCCCAAGGAAGCTTTCATCAAATGTTTGCATGCTTAATGAATTAAGGTCCCACAGACCCTGCCAGTGGACTTTCTGTGATAGAATAGAGATTATGGACAGGCTTCAGATGGGGAACCTGTCAACCCCTCCGTAGGATGATGACACCTCTCCCTCCCTTCCCCCACAATGTAAACAGGGAAGCTAAGCGTGTTGTTGGGTTTTTTTTTTTTTTCTTTCATTTCACTGCCTTCCTACATTTTTTTCTTTCTAGTTTCAAAAACAACTCTCCTTCAACAAGTTCTGTTTCCAAGGAAAGTCTTAACCATTTGTCCCTTCTGGCGTACCCTCTTCCATTGAAATCCATGCAGAATAGACCAGGTACTCTGTCTTTTTGTGTGTGAAGCCATAAAATCTAATATTGAGTATGCGGCAGTGCTCAGAGGTATGATTCTTCCACAAGAGGCTCCCTCAGCCCTGCTGTGGTAAAAGCCAAGTATAAATTGCCACTAACAGGGTTTTCTAGCCAGAGTCGTAAGTATGTCTGAGCATCCTCTGTGAATTATAATGCTGCTAGCTCTTTTGCTGCTCCTCTGCATTGCCTGCCTTTTGGCTATTTTGCTTGTCCTTAGGCCTTCCATCCAAGTACAGGCAGAGGAAGGAGAAAGAGAAGCAAATCCAGAATCAGTCCACTCTGCATTTACCTCACAGCACTGATAAGAAAACAGATGGACTGGCACTGGACTGCACGCAAGGGCAGGGCGAGAGGGACAACGGCCCCTCCTCCTCAGCCCGCTTGCCGCAATGGCCAGTGCCCCTCCCTGTGCTCCGGAACAGCCCCCAGGGTTTCATTTCTGTAGAATTTCTTACCGTGTTGGGCAGCTTTTTCCCTTTAACTTAGCACAGTGAGGATGGATATTGGGTGCTAATATTTAAGTTGGATCCTCTGAATTCATAGTGTGTTGCAATCCCCAGATAGATCTTGTGCTTATACTGTTGGCCAGAGTAGTATTTTGAGATCCTCTGTGGATTCTTTTTGTCCATGTGTTTATCTGTTCTCTAAAGTATAATTGAAAACCTGCTGGCATCAGATCCAAAAATGGGAGGAAGAATGCACCTATACTGAGCTTTCAGACACTTGGCTGCCTAACCATGCTTTCCGGATTATGGTTGAATGTACCATTGTCATGTGTGCTTTCTCCTGATGGCTGTTGTGTACTCGTTTCTGAGAACGATGTATAGATGTGCATTGGCCCTAATCAATCTTCTCCAGCAGACTTGCCATTTCTCTGACCGTATTCAGCCAGGGTCCTCTGAGAAGAAAGTGGGCCTTTCCCCCCAATGGGCAAAGAGCCAACTTCCATTACAAAATCTCTTAGAAAAAAAAAAAAAAATCCAACAAGCCAGAGCCTGTGTTTATTGAAGGTTGGTCTAAAAGTCTCTTACACTGAATGCCCCACCAGCACCCAAGTGCCTCTATTTTAGAAGGATGTAAAGGTTTAATCACCCTGGTGGGGATTTAGACCCAGAGACTTCAGAGAAATCTTATTATTTCTAACTGCAGGCAAAGAGTATTAAGGCTCCACTCTGGATCAGGGGCATGACATGTTCTATAAGTAATTTATCTTTAACAGGGGAAGGCCCTTACTAGATAGAGTGTCTTAGAAACAGTGCCATGATTGGGCCCTGGTTCCCTGTTCCTCCTTTCTCTTCCCCCCTCTCAGCCTCCTACTTATTCTTTCCATCCCTACCCTTTCCTGCCTGGTGTGGCCAGTGTTGAAATGTCTGCCTCACAAATGCTCCCTTTAACATGGGGAGCCTCCCTTTAACCTGCTGGCCAGTGAGAGATAATAATATTTTTGCAATGAATGACCTCACCCAGCAGCCTGGTGTAGACTCATCAACTGCAGACTTTTCAGACTTCTAAACAGACCTGACCACATCCTCTCAAATTAGGAGCTGAGGAGTAGGGGAGAGTATCCTTGGGGTCCCACAGGTACTCCGGTCTGTGCTCCTAAACATAAAGTAATTTAGGCAATCCTCAGAGCCGCTCTCTGTCCTATTGTACCTCCAGGGGCAACTCCACTGAGGCCTATGGATCCCTGTGCACATCCACTCGGTGTCACTGAGCCTATGATTTCATTTGCATGGGCCCCTCCCAAGCCACACCCTTGTAGCTCCCTGGATCCTGCCTTTCTGGTGCTGGGGCAGGAGGACGTCACAAGTGGGATGCTGCTTATGGATTCATTGTTTTTATTGCAAACTGCAGTTTGACTAGTGGCAGATCTGAATCCATGTGCTAATGAGCTTGGTTAGAGCAGGCTCTGCTATCCTCTTTTAATCTAGCCTGTCTATCTGAGTTCCTTTCCACAGTTAATGATCTCCAATAATGGCTTTGCCTTTAGTTTTGCCTCCTGGGTCAAACAAATCAATAGTCCTCATAGATATTTAAAAACCATCAGTGTAAAGCTCCTGGGTCCCCCCTCCCCTCCCCTTTTTTTCCCTTCTGGGTGAACTTATGGCTTGATCAGTATAGTGATATTTCCCTTACATCTCTTTTCCCCCAGAGATGGGGAGCAGTGAACCCCTTCCCATTGCAGAGGGTGACAAGAGGAAAAAGAAGAAGCGGAAGGCCCGGGCCACTGACTCCTTACCAGGGAAGTTTGAAGGTTGGTCACACGACTTCTCAGATCTGGGCCTGTAGCTCCCCGGGCATGAGAGGAGCATCTTGGTAGCCCATAGGTCTAGATCAGAGCATGCGTCATCTGAGAGTCAGCTCGTCCTTATCTGTGTGACAGGGATGAATGATGGGATGAGAGAGCTCTTGGATGGTGCGCTCTGAATAGTTTCAGCGTTCACTGTAGGATAGAAAGACCAATCTGTCAGACTTGTGTATGGAGAGAGATTGGTTGGTGCATTTTAGCCCTTTTCTGATGCAATCTTTTCCCCCGCCATTCCTGGAGTCACTGCTGAGAGGTAGAACAGCCATGTAAGAGGATGAGAGAACACCAAGGGCCACAACTCCAAATGAAAGTTAAATCTTCTATAAACAGAGGATTTGACTCCTAGACATCACAGCTACTTGTGCTGTATGAGTTTGAGTCGATTTTAAGAGTTCATGCTGTGTTCAGGGGACATGATGTTGGATCGTCAAAGATTCTGAACACTGTGTGAGGCACAGGCTCAGTGCTGGTCCTGTCATCACTGAGTATGTGATGATGAAGTGAATCATCGAACACTTCTGCAAGGGCCTAAAAGGATCAGTAGCTCCTCCAGGAATGATATGCCCCCCTCATCCATTGTGTTTCTTTCACTGTGAGACCTGAAATACCTTCCCCTCATGGTCCCTCTTTCCAGTGTTGTAGGTACACTAGTGAATTGATTGTTTTGTAGAGCGGTTCCAATAACAAGCCCTTTATGAATCATGAATATTGGACTTCCACCCACCAGGCTATCCTGACATGCATGAAAGGCTAATCCAAAGTATCCATTGTGAGTGAAGCATGTCATTTAAAATACTTAAAAACAACAGTGTGCATGCTTATAAATAGCTGCAAGACCATACCATGATGGATCCAGGATGGTACTAAGTGTAGGGTTTGTCTGTTTGTCTTTAACTTAAACAGTAGATATATATGTATAGGGGTGTAGGGAGGGATGGACAAAAGTCTCAAGGTTTTTAGAATAGTTTCCAGATCAACAGGTCTTGCTCTTACAGTGAACATGAGACTATATCCTGTTATTCGAGGATGACTTGTACAATTATAAGCCTCTCATGCTAAGAGTGATAAAATCTAATTTCATGGTTTGAAAGTATTCTGCACACCCTGTGGGTTTAAATGCTGGGCTGCCTCAAGAGGAAAAAAGGTGAAGAATGGAATTTAGGGGAGAAGGAGGTCAGCTTGGCAAAGGCCATGATGGAGCTGTGGTTTCCTTTGGAAGGGAATCAAAGAGTCTGCGCTATTTGTGAGCTTGGGCAGGTCACCTAAATGTTCTTTTACCCCAGGCCTAATACTCTGTTAGAACTGCTCTGAATCAGCACCCTAAAAACCTCGAAGCATCCGTTTGCATCCTCCTTCTGTCTCCTGTTTCCTGTGGGTGACTTCAGAAACTTCTCAGAAACCTCCAGTGACTTCTATTAAATAAAATAAAATAGTGCTTTATTTCCCTTTGTATCACCAGGGTCTAGCACAGAACTAGAGCATAGAGCAGGTGCTTAACAAATGAGTAAAGGAATGAATGATGTCCATTGAAATCATACTCCTTCTGTGAGGATCCCATGGTTTCCCTACACAGATCTAACCTTTCCTTCCCCCTATTTTTTTTCCTGTGTCTTGTCCTTTTATGGTAGTGCTCACTACTGCCCGGTTTATTCTGGGGTCACTTGTCTACATGTCTGTCTTCCCCACTGGACTGTGACCCTCAAAAGGCAGGGACTATATTTTATTCCTCACTCTGTCCCTATTAATAAATTTAATACATTGTTTGGTACATAACAGGTGCTCAGGAAGCTTGGGCAGAACTGAAATTCACTGACCTCATCTCTAAAATGAGGAACAGGATGCTTTCAATGTGGTCTAGCTGTTGAGAAACTGAGTCCTGTGATGACTGGAAGAGTTGATGGTCTTCCTTGTCATTGTGTGCCCGTGCTATCACACCAGGGAAGCTGAGTGACAGCAGCTCTTCTGTCCATCTGAGCTTGCAAAGGCATGACTTATCTTGTTTTTCCTCTCACCCATTTCACCTCTAGACACGTACAAGCTGACCTCTGAACTGCTTGGAGAGGGAGCCTATGCCAAAGTTCAAGGTGCTGTGAGCCTACAGAATGGCAAAGAGTATGCTGTCAAAGTGAGTGTCTCATCTGGGTGCCAGACTTTAGCTGGTCCGAAGCCAGATAAATTTTATATTCTGCAGTATGGCAGCTCAGTAATAATGGGGACTCCAAAGATGTTCTCACTGGATTCAACTCTTGGTTTCTGTACTTACTTGCTGTGTTAATTAACACTTTTTTTTTTTTAAGATTTTTATTTATTTTTGAGAGAGAGAAAGAGAGAGAGCACAAGCAGAGAGGGAAGGAGGGGGTGAGGGAGAAGCAGGCTCCCCTGCTGAGCAGGGAGCCCTGACTCAGAGCTCCATCCTGGGATCATGACCTGAGCCGAAGGCAAAAGTTCAAGCGACTGAGCCACCCACCCAGGCTCCCCATTACTTAACACTTCTATCCTTCAGTTTCCTTCTCTGTAAAAGTCTTGATGTGGGGATAGAGTATGTGTACAGTACTTAGAACAATGCCTCACTGATAGTAAGCTACCTCTTATTATTCTGAAAAATGAAGTAAACTTCAGAGAATAGACAGCCAAATATCAAGTTAGAAGGCCTACCTGAATCTCGGTTTTACCAAACTGCTACTTGACTTTGGACAAGTCGCTGAAATTCCTTCAGCCTCAGTTCCCACATCTCTAAAATGAGGGTAACAGTACCTGGCCTTCCTGTCTCAAACAGAGTGGCTATGAAGGTGAAAATAAAAAGGAACACTGGTAGAATTAGAAACACTACCAAACACACAGTGCTATAAAGTGATGTGCAGTATCATCAGAAAGAGGACTGAGCACTCAGCTTTGGGGCAGGAGGGGTGGCTCCTTGCTGCATGGCCTTGGGGTGTCTCACTCTACCCCACTGTGCTTCCATCTGCTGGCTCCACATGGAAGAAGGGATAGATCTGGAGCACTGGTTTTCAAAGTGCGGGAGCATCAGCACTGCCTGGAAACTTGTCAGAAATACAAATTATCTGGCCCCATCCCAGACCTGCTGAGTCAAAAGCTAGGGGTAGGCCCAGCAATAGGATTTTAGCCAGATCTCCAAGTGGTTCTGACACTGAGGTTGGAGAAGCCCTCATTTAGGGCTGTTTTACATTTAGTGTGGATCAGAATCATCTGGAGAGCTAATAGCACAGAGACCCAGTTTTCTTGGTAGAGGATAGGGCCTGGGTCTTTGTAGGTTCACCAAGTTCCCCAGGTGATTCTTATACTCACCAAAGTTTGGGAACCACTGATCTAGAAACCAGGTCTCATTAAATCCAAGGGGGGCAATTCAGATGTATTTCACATCATCCACGTGCACCCCCAGGTCTAAACCCTGCCTCATACAGGCAAACCCAGCCAAAGTGCCTCCTGAAAGAAGTGTTTCTTCTCTTAACCAACTGGCCATAGTCCCAGCTGTGGATTAATAAAGGAAAACACTTCTGCCAAGCCACATTCCTTTTTGCTGGAGTGTGGCTTCATATGGTAACAAAAGCACTTACCTCAATTCCTTTTTGGACACATCAGTATAAATTACAAATAATTTTTTAAAGAATATATTACGTGTGGTAATAAACCACAAATATAAGTTGATTTTCAAAAGTTTGGGACATTTATGCATCCATCCAGACCTGTTTCTTCAAGATTGGATCATAAAAGGACAACCTGGCCCTCTGTGCCCCTGGGCATCTTTGGTGCAAACATTGAACCCTGGCTTGGTCATTCTTTGGTTTGAGCAGTTCGGCACACGTCTCTTATCTCTCCTGTCCTTTGGAAACTCCCTAGAGATGGGCTACTTCTCCCAGCATGGCCCCACAACATTTAATTTTATTAGGGCTTCCCTGTAGCCATCCAAATGATGAATCCTAGAGTCTCAGGGTTGAAATGAAATTTCAGGATAATCTGGTCCTGAATTTCTTCCATAACTCCTCAAATAGTTGTCCATGTTCTGCTCCATGACCTCTGATAGCAGGAGCCTATTACTTCTGCAGAGAAAATAATGCCATTGCTGAATAGCTTGCGTGCTAGAAGGTACTTCCTGACTTTAATCTGAAATGCTAGGTAAATGAACGAGTTAAATAGCTTCTGTGCCCCAGCATTGCACCTCTCTGACTGCCTAGAACATGGGCCCATGATGGTTTACTACCAGACATGGACTGTATAGACAATTACACCTGGTCATGGGTGTTTGTGCTGCAACACACTGGAGAGGTTTGAAGTATTCTACGCAGCGGTCTGGAAACGAAGGAGCAGGGTGTTACCATCTGTGCTGCCCACTCCATACGTAGGACCTTAAGGCAGAACCAGCTCTGCTGAAGACATGCCCCCAGGCTCTACTTGGAATGGTTTGGGGCACTCGGTGGGTCTATGGAGATGTTCAGTTAGCCAGTCCCTGTTTTAACCACTTGTTCATCTCTTGGCTCACCCAGGCCTTCAGTTCATACTTGCCAAGCATCTCTAGGTATAGGTGGGAAAGACAATGCCTCTAGGTTCTGTGAGAGAAGCTGGATGGCACATAGATAGGATATGGCACAGGGATAGGATAGCAAGGCAGCTCTGGGGTTGAATGCCAACCCTGTCACCACTTATCAGAGCTGCGGACAAAATGTTTGACCTCTTCCTGTCTTTTGGGATTGTATTATAAGAAATAACTGAAACTGTACCTGAGTTGCTTAATGCACTGCCTGCAAAGGCTAAGTTCCCTGCAAAACTGCAGAGATGGGGTCTGACCTGGGCCTTGGAGCTTTAGTTCCTCTCCACTGTGTCCTCCATCCCCCTTGCTCTTCCTCCAACCCTGGAAGATCCTTCAGTGGAGGTTGTAAACCTTGCCCTTAAGACAGGAAGAGATGCCCTTGAGGTAGGAGCTGGGTAGAGGTAGCTTTTTATCTTCTTGCTGGCTGCCTCAGTGTCCCTGGGGCACTGGGGACAGTCCACAGTCAGCTGGGGACAACAACCCCATTGGTTTCCACAGTGTTTGCTTGTCAGCGTCAAAATAGGCCCGGCCAGCCTGGAAAGCCCTTGGGTTGGTCTCTTGTGTTGCTGGCAGGGTCACAGTGCCTGTGTCACCAAGGCCTACTCCATGCTTGCCCTTGTAACTGGATGTGGGCTGAATTGGGCCTTGGATTCTCCCAGAGGGCTCCTGCTGAGAGGTGTTTCAAGGTCAGATGGGTATGACAGGTTTTATTCTTCCCACAGATCATCGAAAAACAAGCAGGGCACAGTCGGAGTAGGGTATTTCGAGAAGTGGAGACGCTCTATCAGTGTCAAGGAAACAAGTGAGTACAGTCTTGGGTTACTTGCTGCTTCTCTTGTGGGGATGCTTAGCTGCAGAAAAGGTCATTTCTCATCACCTCCTGACCCCAGCATTTAGCTGTCATGACTTGGCCACAACTGTGGAGGATTTTTTCTACTTTCCGTGTTTAAAGAGAGAGAATGGAAAGAGGAGACGAGGCAGCAGCCTTTGCTTCTGTTCAGGCTGAAGTACTGAAGTACCCAGGCAAGTCGGAAGAGTGAGCAATCCGAATGAAGGGCCGGGAGAAGATGGGGTCCCTTCCTTCAAGTGCCTATGGGAATGAGGTTGACGGAGTGTCACCTGGTACACGCGGGCCCAGCTTTTGGGACTAGATGAGGACAGGAGAGCTAGTACGAATCCTTACTGTGTCCCAACATACACCCAACATAGTAGTGTATGTGCAGCTGCCGCTCAGGCTCCAGGAGCCCACTCTAGCGCTCTGCTGGCCAGCTGGGCCCAGGTGGTTTCCAGCCCCGCCTCAGCCAGCTCACCACTAGCTCCAAATGAGTGGTTCTCCCATGGTGGCTTTAAATCAGGGTCACCTCTAAGACTCTGCTTCCCACCCCCCCTTCTCCTTGCACAGCAGGGTCAGCGGGGAGCCAGCGGCCAGGTATTGATGGCTTTGTCATTAAGCTTGGAGGATGGGGGCTGCTGTTGATTTAACTCCAGGCGCTGCTTCTACAATCTTCTTTCAAATCAGGCCATTTTAGTCATCTTATTTGGATGCCTTCACACTAGTAAAAGCCCGGTGTCTCCCAAAGTGGTCAGCATTTTTTTACGAGGGACAGATTTTTATTTTCAGCCCTGCAGCTTCTGAGTTCAGCATTAGAGCCTCTACTTGGTTTATTTCGTTCTTTAAAAGAAAAAAAGCCCCCAACACGTCCGATATCCAGGCCGGTAGTTTCCCTCCTGAGTTACAAGACGACCTTGTTGGCAGAGCTCCGTAATGCTCAGGCAGACAGGGAGTGCTCACCGGGGAAGGCCACAAGTGCTACGGCGGCCGGGAACGCGGCCGTTTCATTAAGCAGCGCTTAGCAGTTAGGGTCTAGCAGTGCCCACGTTAGGCCCCAAGTCTATTTGACAGATGTTTCCATTTTCTCCAGGCAATGTAAATACTGCCCCGTGATTTATGGGCAAGAGGGAGGGCAAGTAATTATTTGCTGCTTGCCTCCAGGACACACACCTACTATTCAGTGTTATTAGCCGCAATTGCTTCCAGTCGGCTGCAGATTTTATTCAGTTTAATGTGACCGGGACTTTTTTATAACTCTACCTAGTGGGTTTTAGGGTTGGGGTTTGACAGCACAGACTTGGTGAAAACACCAGAGACTGAACATTATGGAAAGATAAGGTGACCTGAGTCTTGCTAACACCATTGGCTACTTCTCAAACATGGTCTTTAATAAGCATTCTGATTTCAGGTTGATTTCTGCCCTGCTACAGGGCATTGTATATTTTTTTCATTGTATATTTGTAAGTGGGCCTTAATATATAATACCATTTCCCTTTTTTCCCCTTTCCTCCTATTTTTTCCTATTTAAGGAACATTTTGGAGCTGATTGAGTTCTTTGAAGATGACACAAGGTTTTACTTGGTCTTTGAGAAATTGCAAGGAGGTACTTACTGTTGAGTATGTGTTTGGATTTCTGATTAAGACCCAGGCTGGTGATCATCCATCATGAATCCCAGAGACTTCTAAAATGAGTCAAGCTAATAAAAAGGATGAAGGACTTAAAACTGCCCTTGATTTGGGAGAAGGGAGGCCGGAGGGAAGAATAATAATTAGCATTTTGCAGAGCCTAGAATGTCACCTGTGTGGACATTCTACAAATGCCTTCTCATTATAATAGGACTCATATATAGGTACCTTTAGTCATCAATTTATCAATCCATTGTTTTGACCTATTCACTATTAAGTTAATTATGGGGTGGAAACTCTTACATACATTGTGAAGTCCAGAAAGGTTCACCAGGGAAAGGAGGGTCCCATGGCTTAGGACATAGATCCAGGATAGAGAGGAGGCCTGAGAATCTGTATCCTTCAGATGGAAAGATGCCACTCTTGACTGTCACCACCAGTGCTATCACCCACACACATAATCACTGGAATGTGTATTAAACTTGCTTGCTTTTCTGACATAAAGAAGAGGATAGAGCAGCCCTTGCCCTCACCATTACTCACCCAGCCTAAGGATAGATTTGCAGGGTGCAGGTTAGGGAGGATATCTGGAGCTGAGTGGAGAGCCACGTGGCAGGGTTTTGGTGGCTAAAGGAGCATGCTTTAGAAGCCAACAAAGCTGGATTTAAGTGTAGCTGCATCACTTACTGGCTGCGTTACCTTGGGCAAGTCACATAACCTATCTAAACAGTGTTCTCATCTATAAAATAGGGATAATGACACCACCTTTCGATAGCCCTGAAGATTAAATGAGATCTTTCATGTGAAATGCTTGGCATAGTGCCCTATAGACAGTTAGGGTCCAATAAATGTCACCTATTAATATTATTAAAACAATTGAGTATGCCAAAGGCTATCTTAGAAGTCAGTAGTATATTACTCTCCATTTGCCCATTTAACAAATTTGGAAACAAGAGACTCACTACAGTAGGGCAAACCTGAGACCTAGCCAGGAGCCAGTTATCTGGGAATGTTCCCTAGCATGCTGGGATCCTTTCATTGTTTGATCTGGCAGGTAAGAGATGTTTCATCCCCTCCCCATGCCGAAAACCAGCAGTAAGTAAACCTATGCCGTTTTTAAAATGATTTATTATTAGAGAGAGAACAAGGGGCTTATGGAAAGGGAGAGAATCTCAAGCAATCTCACAACCCTAAGATCATGACCTGAGCTGAAATCAAAGAGTTGGACACTCAGCTGACAGAGCCACCCAGGCACCTCTGTGCCATTTCTACCATGCAGTGCTGGCTCCTCCAGCCCAGAAATACTAGCTTCCAGTAGTGAGCACAGACTGCATGGAACCAGGCCATGTGCTCATGCCTGTGCCATATGTTCACACCCCTGCCCTGCCCAACAACACCAAGATGTTACATTTAAAATGCTGGGAGATGGGCAGCTGGGTGGCTCAGTGATTGAATGTCTGCATTCAGCTCAGGTCATGATCCCAGGGTCCTGGGGTTGAGTTCCACATCAGGCTTCCCACAGGGAGCCTGCTTCTCCCTCTGCCTATGTCTCTGCCTCTCTCTGTGTGCCTCTCCTGAATAGATAAATAAAATCTTTAATAAGTAAAATAAAATGCTAGGAGTTATCTGTAAATGTATTGCTTAGAGTGCAGCCCTACTGAGGCCAGACCCACTGCAGTAGGTAAAGAGATTACGGTTGGCTCAGGGCAGCCCATACCCCAGCAGTTAGACCACATATCCATTTGAGGGACAGTCTAGTCTGGACAGGTGTTACAGCCACATTTACTGGACTTAAGTCCTGATGCTTCCACATACTGGTATTTCATCTTGAGCAAGTTGCTTAGCCATTCTTGGCTTCAGGTTCCCCATCTATAAAAGGGGATAGCCATATTTTGTACATTTTGTACAGTTGTGGTGAGGCTAAGGTAATCAGTCTATCTGAAGACTATTATTACATAGTGCTTGGCACACAGTAACTATCCACTAAATGTTAACCATTGCCAACAAAATAATAATAATAATAATAATAATAATAATAATAATAATAGGAAATTCAGAAGGAAAGCACTTTTCCCCCTTTTACTAGACTTCCTAGACCTTTACATAACTGGCAAGGTTGGGGCATTTCTGTTTGCAGGCTTGTGCTCTTGTTTGAATCTGATATCAAATGCAGAGGGGGAAAAGTTCTTATGGAGAGGTCCCCCAACCTTATGTGAATTCACTTTTAGTTCTTTCTTATTTCAGAAGCCAAATCTGCCCCAATGGCATTAATATTTTTGGTCATGCAAATAGTTGTTGTCTCTCCCTTCTGTGCTCATCATGGGCAGGTACAGAAGATGGCAACCCAATTCTCTTCAGTCCATTTTTGCGCTGGTACCTCCTTCTCTGTGCCAGGTACCACACTTGGTGCTGGACATTTAGTGATGAATAAGGCTGTATCCTCACCCCAAAATTGTGGCAACTTGACCTCTGAGAAGTTAAACTCCTAAGGCCCGAAAAGGCATACTTCTGTGTCTTGTCTGTTCCCCAGGCTCCATCCTGGCCCACATCCAGAAGCAGAAACACTTCAATGAGCGAGAAGCCAGCCGAGTGGTACGGGACGTGGCCGCTGCCCTTGACTTCCTGCACACCAAAGGTGAACCAAGTCTTTGCCTCGGTGATTGGGTTGGACCGGCCAGTCTCTGGGGACTGAGGGAGAGGTGCAGGCCAGGCAGAGAACTAGGCCAGGAGCTGGTACAGCTGGCACCCCCACCCATGAGGGTGAGGGAGCAAGCCAGGATGGCACTAGACTTTCGATGTGGATGGTGGGCAGATGTGGCACTATTAAGCGTAGGGACACAGGAGAAAGAACAGGGAGGAAAAGGTAAACTTAACGTTGAATAAGATATATGAGTGTATGGGTATGGAGGATCTCCTTTTCCTGTGACAGAAGGATACAACCGCATCATAATACTATTCTAGTGTAAATATTTGGGTGTTACTATTTCTAGTTTTTTTTTTAAACTCAGGACCCTGTGATCAAGACCTGAGCTGATATCAAGAGTCGGATACTTAACCAACTGAGCCACCTGGGCTCCCCCTTTCTAGCCTTTTGAAATATGTCCCCTGTATCTCTCTTTTCAAACTCGGCATGGTAGTTTATAACTAGTTTTATGTCCTGTTCACGATAAATAGAAAATGCATTTTTCTCTTAAGATGGTTAAGTTTGAGATATCTGTTGAACATTATGATGATAAATTGCGGGTTGCTGTTGTTCAAACTACACTTCAGTTTACAGTCCCTTATCTAGAACTGATTATTTAAGAACTCTTATAGTGAATTAAATCTTTTTACAAATTAAGTATTTTTGTATTTCCATAAATGTGTTTGACTATTACATTTTTAAAACATGCCTAACAGCAGTGCCATGGAAAAACTAATTCTGGCGTTACCTTTTTACGAGCTATATGCTCTCTCAGTAATAATGTCTACCTGCAGAGTCATGGTGGGAAGAGAGAATTATATCCTCAGCAGTAGTCACCACTGCTATAGTTAGCGTTAGGCACTGTTCTCACTCGCTTATGGAACCTGTACACAGCCTATGTATGAATTGTGTACCTATAACATAATTGGGGCCTAGTGCTTGGCACATAGTAGTTTTTCAATATAATAGTTATTTTTAAAGATTTTTTATTTATTTATTAGAGACACAGAATGAGAGAGAGACAGGCTCCATGCATGGAGCCTGATGTGGGACTCGATCCCAGATCTCCAGGATCATGCCCTGGGCGGAAGGCGGCGCTAAACCACTGGGCCACCAGGGCTGCCCCATAGTAGTTCTTCAATATTGTTCTTTCCTCCATCCTAATCCCCCCCACTTGACAGAAAGCATTTTGATTCCTAATATTAATTACCTTAAAATAAAGTATTCTGGGGCACCTAGGTGGCTTAGTTGGTTAAGCGTCTGCTTTTGGCTCAGGTCATGATCCCAGGGCCTGGGAATGGAGCCCCGTATCAGGCTCCTGGCTCAGTGGGGAGCCTGCTACTCCCTCTGCTCCTCCACCCATTTGTGCTTGCTCTCACTCTCTCTCTCTCTCAAATAAATAAAGTCTTTTAAATAAATAAGTAAATAGAGGATTCTGTCTGGATGAGGAGTCGGGGTGGATTGAATAATTGGTGACTTAGCTCTGCTCCCTTCACTGTGGTGGATATTGGCTGGCCACATAGGTTGTGAATGCCTAAGAACACTTGTAGGCATGCTGGGCATATGTCCTACCTTGTGCCAGCAGTGTAATGCAGACTGGGAGGAGGGCACGTGTGCAGGGAGTTAAGCCTCACTGGTCTTACCTCATTTCCTCCTGCGGCTGAAGGGAGGTCTCCACACTGACAGTGCCCATGTTTGGCGCCTGACCTGCACATGTGATGAAAGTTCCTAAAACGGGTGTCTGTACTTGGCCCAGCATGATGAATAGCACTGGTTCTGTTTCTGAAAGCCAGGATGCATGTAGGTAACACCTGCTTGACAAAGATTTACAACTGTTCCCCAAGCTGCCTCTGCAAATTGCAAAACTGGGTCACACTTTTTGTAAGACCCATACCTTAGAGGCGGGGCAGAGGCAGTTTTATTTTTTATATATTTATATATTTATTTATTTTTAGAAGAAGGCACTAAAGGGAACAGAGCTGGTGTGTGTTAGGAGTTCTGTAGTGCTTGCTAACATCTAGCCAGCCAGTTGCCCAGGTGACTTGAAGTTGGGATGAAAAACAATTTCTGGCTGAACTTGGCTGTTTTCTAAATAACTTCACACTGGGAAGATGAATTGGGCAGGAATGGGTCAGCCCGGAAACAAGTTCCACACTTTTAAATACTGGGCACGCCGCAGCTTAACCTCTGGGAAATGAAGCAGAGCAGCTCGATGGCTGGCGTGCTCACAGAGGCAGGCCCATTATTCCAGCATGGCGCTCAGTTCTCAGGCTGCGGGACGACTGGGCCATAGGCACCTATTTGGAGAGCAAGTCTCCATGTGTGGCTTGTGATCCTTCTGTGGGAGCACTTGGTGTAATGGAAAATATCTTTCACTTTTAGTGCAGCTAGCTGTAGCCCGACTCAATTTGTACAGCCTGGACTGAGTTGCTCTGGGTTCTCATTCAATTAGGTGACTGATGAAGTTACTTAGCTGCTGGAGCTCAAGTTTTCCCTCCCTGGTGAAGTACCTCAGGTGGGCTGGGCCTCTGCCTCCTACCAGGGAATTGGAGGGCTGCCTGAGAAGTTGGTCATCAAGGGAGTTTTGGAAAAGCAGATTCTGCTTTTCCCTATGACTCCATGAATCCTCTGAACATTAGCTGTTTGGCTCTTGCTCCACTTTCCAGCCCTTCTGTCTATACATCGTACATCCCGCAGGAGGTAGGACGGTTGGAGTTTCTGTGTCCACCGTGGCCCTATGAGTTGGTTTTCTGTCTCTGTCTGTGTTCAGAAGGTGGTCCTCCCCCTTCCCCACTGCTGCCTCGGTGCCTTGTTGGCCAGGTCAGCCAGGTCAGCAGCTTTTAACCACTCATGGAGTAAGCTGCTATCTGCTGGCTCCTTTAGGAGATCTAGTCAAAATGCAGGGAAGGTGTCTCTTAAGAACAGCCCCCTTGAATCAAAGCAGTCTTTGTTGTGCTTCCGCCAGGACTGTCTTGGACATGCAGAACAGGTGAGAAGGGGATCAGGCAAGCTTTGGAAGATTTGTTAGCTAACCCTTGGTCCTCTGAACATTCAGGGAGTCCCACCTATGGAATCTTTTTTTTATAAGTTGGCCACACAGAAGAAATGAGATAGAGCAGCTTCAGCCCCCTGAGATGCTCTTAAACAAGGCACTAATTATTTCTGCATTGCTATTCCAAGCCTGGCCATTTGCAGGACTCTGCTTCATTTTAGGCTTCTTATTCTTGGTTGTCACTGCAGTACTGAGAGGTAGGCTGGCTGGGATTCATTTAGCCCCCTTCTTATCCCTGCCAGACTTCTAAAGCTTCGGGTTCAAAAGAACTTGCAGAATCAACTGTGCTTTTGGTTTGTCTCTGGTTACTTCTGCCTCCTGCAGCTCGTTGATTTTTTAATGTACCATAATTGGGAATTAATCTGTGAACAACAGCATTTGGAAAAAATTAATTGTGTGTGGAATGTTTGATAATTATGTGCATATGTTAACCATTTCTTTGCTCTTCGTCATTTCAGGCATCGCTCACCGCGATCTGAAGCCAGAAAATATATTGTGTGAGTCTCCAGAAAAGGTACATAGGGCTGACTTGGGGAAGGGGCGGTGTCAAAGTTTACATGATGTGGGGAAGCCACCTCCACTCTCAGTTAGGTCGTTAGCAGTTTCTCGGCCACAGATACCAACCTGCACTGATTATTACGGACACATGAGAATGTTAGACCAAATGTGTAGTGTTTCTGCATTCCTTTTTTTTTTTTTTTAAGATTTTATTTACTAGAGAGAGAGAGCAAGAGAAAGAGAGCATGAGCAGTGTGAGGGATGGAGGGAGAAGCAAACTTCCCACTGAGCAGGGAGCCTGATGGGGAGCTGAATCCCAGGACTCCCTGGGACTCCAGGATAATGACCTGGGCTGAAGGCAGACACTTAACCAACTGAGCCACTCAGACGCCCCATGTTTCTGCATTCCAAATCGGGTTAATCCCTGTCTCATCTTTGCTCTTTATCAATAGTGTGATTGGCTTAAGCCTGAGAATTTGTAGAATACATAAGACCTGCACAAAATGTTTTCTAGACTAGTGCACCTGTCTTTAGAGCGGTGGGTGTGTCATAAACAACAACTGAATCTTCCGTGAAGCAAATCTTCCGTGAAGCAAAGGATGTTTATGCTATGGTATATATGCCAGCTAGTGCCCACCACTTAAAGTAATAATTAGGAAGCAAGCTCCTGAAAAGGGTTTCTGCTTCCATTTGTATTTCCAAAAGTGCCCATTAAAAAGCAAACATGAAAAAAAAAGAAAAAAAAAAAAAAAAATAAAAAAAATAAAAAGCAAACATGTATATGTGGTATTGAACAGATGCAACCTATTTTAGACTTGTACTAGCAAATGGAAGCATTTGCACTAGCTATAAGTGTGTCAGCAAATGGGAGCATTTGCACTGCTATAAGTGTGTCAGGATCTGACAAATTCTGTGTTTCTGTGAAGGGATTGAGGCCCTGGTGGTTCTGCTGGCACATATTCATGGCTCTGTGTGTATGTATATGGGTGCGTATGTATGAACACATATTGTTGGGCTGAATTAAGGGATAGCCCATAAATAGGAATGGCTGCGAGTGAATGTGTTGAGTGTAAGCTGCTGCTTATAACTCTTTTGTGGGGAGTAGTAATACATTAGCTCAAATAAGGTCTTGTGACTTCCTGTCAGTGGGTCTGGCATAAGACTTTATAATTTGTAACTGTTATCATTATGATTGTTAATAATCATAGTTAATAGTTCTTGAGTGCTTACATTGTGCCAGGCACTTATA
This sequence comes from Canis lupus familiaris, assembly GCF_011100685.1. Classification (NCBI taxonomy): domain Eukaryota; kingdom Metazoa; phylum Chordata; class Mammalia; order Carnivora; family Canidae; genus Canis; species Canis lupus. The sequence continues at coordinate 13,979,815 of NC_049236.1, forward strand.
TTTTATTAAATACTTATAAAATCTTATGAGGTCAGTACTATTATTATCCTCACTGTATGGATGATGAAACTGAAGTGCAGGTAGATTAAGAAGCCTGCCCAATGTCACCCAGCTGGTAAGTAGTAGAGTATAGATTAAAACGAAGATAGTATGACCCCAGAACTCCACAGGCGCTCTGACCTATTCTGTTGCCTCTGGGTACAACATGCTTTCATGGCTTTTGTCCTCTCATTTGATCTTAGTGGCTCAGGATTGTTGCTCCTTTTCTGTGATTGAAAAACTAAAACTAAGAGCGACTGAGCATCAAAAGGCATTATCCAGAAAACTAAAAGATAAGCCACAGAATGGGAGAAAATATTTGCAAAGCATGTATCTGATAAGGATTTAATATCCAAACTATAAAGAAATTCTAAAACTCAACACTGAAAAGACAACCCAATTTTAAAAATGGGCAAAGGTCTTGAATAAATATTTCTCCCCAGAAAGTATACAGAGGGCCAGTTATATGAAAAGATGCTCAACATCCTTGGTCATTAGGGAAATGTTGATCAAAACCACCATTAGGGGCACCTGGGTGGCTCAGCCAGTTAAACATCTGCCTTCTGCTCCCAAGGTTCTGGGATCATCTCCTTCCCCCATCCCCCAACATCTGGCTCCCTGCTCAGCGGGGAGCCTGTTTCTCCCTCTCCCTCTGCCCTTGTCCTGGCTCATGCTCTCACTCACTCTCAAATAAATAAAATCTTAAAAAAAAAAAAAAAAAAGCCACCATTAGACACCACCTCACAGCTACTAGGATGGTTAGAATTAAAAAAAAAAAAAAAGAAAAAACAGTGAAGAGCAAATGCTGATGAAGCTGTAGAGAAATTGGAACCCTCATACACTGCCGATGGGAACAGAAAATGGCACGGCCACAGTGGAAAGCAGTGTGGCAGTTCCTCACCAAGCTTAACACGGGGTTGCCATACTGCTCAGCAGTTCCACACCTATGTATTTATCCAAAAGAATTGAACACAGAGGCTTGAACTTGAACATTAGTGTTCATTGGAGCATTAGCCACAACAGCCAAAAGCTGGAAACAACCCAAGTATCCATGAACAGGTAAATGGATAAACAAAATGCGGTCCCTCCGTACAATGGAATATTGTTCAGTTCCGATCCACACTACACTGTGGACAAACCTTGGAAACAGTATGCTAAGTGAATAAGCCAGACACAAAAAGACAGGTATCGTGTGATTCCACTTACATGAAATACCTGAAGTAGCCAAATTCATACAGATGGAAAGTAGATCGGATGTTACTAGAGAGAAGGGAGGAATGGGGAGTTTATAACTGATGGTTTTGTTTGGGATGATGGAAAAGTTTTAGAAACTTAACACTGGAGATGGTTGCAGAACAGTGTGAGTATAATTAGTGCTGCTGTATTATACATTTAAAAATGGCTGAAGCAGATTATTTTATGTTATACATATTTTATCACAAAAAAAGAGGCTAAGTGGGGGAAAACAAGAGTACAAGAGAGAAAAGAAGGAGGAAGGGAGAGGAGAAGAAAGAAAGGAAGGGAGGGAGGAAGGGAAGTTGAGAGACTGTGCTGGCTTCCTCTGAAGGTCAGTGGCTAAGCTGGGATGCCCACAGCCCGCATTTTTGAGAGGCTCACTGTGCCGTTCTGCATGCACATGAAGTGTCCTCCTGGTTGGCTCATGCTATCTGTGGTTTCAGGGGCAACATCCAGTTTGGGTGACCAGCCATCACAGTTGGTTCAGGCCTGAGGGGTTTCCCAGGATACACAACTTTCAGTACTGCAGCCAACAAAGTCCCAAGCAAGCAAAGACAAGCTGGTCACCCCAAGGCACCTAAGGTGGTACCCTCCACTGAATGAGTCACGAGGAGTCTTTTCACGAATACATACTTAGTTCTGTGATTCTGCAACCTACACCATCATCTGTCATCTGTGGGCAAGAGTTCCATAGGTTTGCTACTTGTTTTACTAAGTTCACAGTAGTCTGACACCACGTAGCACACCCACTTTCTCTTAGGAAGTGAGAAAAGAATATGGGGCAAAGGACACCTTACAATAAATCCTCAGGTGATTTCTAGTTAGCCCAAGGAGAGTAAACATGATGTGACAGATAAAGCAGGGCTTTGACATGGCAGCCAGAGAGAGAAAGAGACAGACAGAGTGTGTTGTGTGCAAGAGTGAGAGTCAGCGAGTAAGAGGCCCCTACCCTCCACACGGGGGGAAGGAGTGAGGGAGGGTGAGTGTCACAGTCACATTGGTCTCTTCATGCCCTTGGGCTTCTTATATTTGTAACCTTTGCTTTTTCCTTCGTTTTCAGGTGTCTCCAGTGAAAATCTGTGACTTTGACTTGGGCAGTGGGGTGAAACTGAACAACTCCTGTACCCCCATAACCACACCGGAGCTGACCACTCCAGTATGTATGGCTGGGCACCCTGTACCACCTCCTTCAGGGCTCCTGTACATTTGAAGTACCCCCAGCCCAAAGGTGGAGTCCAGAACAGAGGGCTAAGGAAGGAAAATCAAGTGTTTCTACCTCACTACCAGCTGCCTGAGTTGTCCTTTGGCCACTGCTTTGTGAGCCACCCCTATCCCGTCAGTGCTCAGTTGCAAACAAAATTGACATGAGAGCTTTTAGTTTGGGGCAGGTCCTCTGCCAATGATGAGACAAATTGTATCTGTGGGAACAGACTGGGCCCTGACGCCTGTCCCAGGTAGAGACAGACACTATCCCACGCCAGCCCTTTGCACCTGAGCACATGATAGCTCTGTCCCTGGCAGCATCTCAGCACACCCCCCTGTGATGGAGGATGGAAAGTGTGGTCTCTCTGTGGCCAGAACTGAGAGGTCCCAGCTTTCTCCATGTAGAATCACTTGGCTAAGTTACCTTGTTGCTTCCTTCACTTCGCATTTCATGCCCAGATGTGCAGCTAGGAGCTGTTCTTCCTAAGACGTATCTTGTACATACCCGATGTACTATAATTATTATGAATCTTTTGAGATTTTCATGCCTCATAAGTGAATTTTCCTAATAACCTTTTTTAAGACCTGCATTTCAATATGCTCATGTCTTATTAAAATTGACATTATTAGAAATGTTTCTGTATTAGCTTCTACGCTGAGCTACCTTGTTCTCAAAGTCATTAACTCTAATTGCCAATAACGTGGAAAATATCCTTTCTCTACTTCCTATCTTCCCATCTAATTAGTTGTGTGTGTTGAAGGCAAGGGAGGTATCTCTTGGCAAGCCTGAAATAATGAAGAGGGGATCAAAAAGAATTTGTTTTGTTTTTATCAGCATTTTCTATGCAAGGAGAAAGGAAAGAATCCCAAATTCTTATACTGGATTTACCACTGATGTGCTTGAACCATATCCTTACCCCAATCTAACCATTGTTTTCTCATCTATAAATGGGAGAAGCAGGGAGATTGGATTTGTTCTAAGAGCTCTCCCAGCTTTGATGGGATCTTAATCCTAAATTCTCTTACCTCCTTGGTGTAAGCTGGAAGAGAAGCTTGGCAGGACTTAACTTTAAGAACTTGTTTTATTGGGGGAACCTGGTGGTTCAGTCAGTTAAACATCCGACTCTTGATCTCCACTCAGATCTTGATCTCAGAGTCATGAATTCAAGCTCCATCCTGGGCATGGACCCTACTTAAAATTGAAAAACAACAGCAAAAACAAAAACAAAAACAAGAAAAACCTCCTTGCTTTATGGGATTGAGTGTCCACAGATGCCTTCCCAAAACCGTGCCCCTGGTATGTTGAAGTATCTGTATATTAAGTGTCTGCAGAGAGCTGAGGTAGAGATTCCTGCAGCTTCTTGACCAGGGGCCTCTGCCTATCAGAATAGGACCTGGAATGATAGGAAGGTGACCTGGAACTGGTCTTGTGGATCATGGGGAATGCTAGGACTCACTCCATTTACAAATGCTCAGTCGGCCCAGCTTTTCTAAGTGCCTTGGTGGTATCAGGTGAGCCCTGGCTGGCTGTCCTGACAACTCCCTGCTCTGCAGCCTAGCCTCCTGCTCAAGTTCCATTACCTTCTACTCTTCACCATCTCCTCTCCCTGTGACTAAACCTCTCCCTTCTCTGCTGTTTCCCCTCCTCAACTTTGGCCTCCACAGTGTGGCTCTGCAGAGTACATGGCTCCAGAGGTGGTGGAGGTCTTCAGGGATGAGGCCACCTTTTACGACAAGCGCTGTGACCTGTGGAGCCTGGGCGTGGTCCTCTACATCATGCTGAGCGGCTACCCCCCCTTTGTAGGTCACTGTGGGACCGACTGTGGCTGGGACCGGGGAGAAGTCTGCAGGGTGTGCCAGGTGAGCACAGGACCAGCCTTGCTGGGGGTGGTCAATGTGGTTATGGGATGCCCAATGGGACTGGGCTAGAGGTGGTTTCTGCTCTAGAAGGAGGTCTCTAATGCCCTTTCCCCTTCTGCCCAAGGGCCAACAGTAGGATGAGAGAGAGATAGTCAGACACTTAGCCCAGTTGGGCATTCAAGGGAGAGTTGCTAGAGGGGAACAGACCTGAGCTGAGTCTTCATGAGGGTATGAGACAGCTGCAAGCATGTGGGGAAAAAGAGTGTAAGTATAAGGTTGGTGCTGGGGGTAGCCGAGACCTGATAGTTTGTGAGGGCCACATAGTTCATTTGTGAGGGCCACATATGAAGGGCCAAGGAATTTCAGCTGTGTTCCCTAGTTGGCATACCCACCCAGCCCTCCAAGTGGCCTAGCCACCCCTGCCTGCAAGGGGCATTCTGTGTGTGGTCTGATGACAGCAGGAAGTAGGGATCAGGGGAAGGCCCTAGCCTCTGGCATCCTGAAGCCATGAGCTGCAGCTTCAGCAGAGGCTGATGTGACCCAGGGTGACCAAATCAATGGCAGGCACATCCTGCTTGTTCCCTGGCAGGGTGGCCTCAAGAGGAATCTTCTTTACCTAGAACAAGCTATTTGAGAGCATCCAGGAAGGCAAGTATGAGTTTCCTGACAAGGACTGGGCACACATCTCCCCCGAAGCCAAAGATCTCATCTCCAAGCTCCTGGTTCGAGATGCCAAGCAGAGACTGAGTGCTGCCCAAGTCCTGCAGCATCCGTGGGTGCAGGGGGTGAGTAATCTGGGAGGGGCGGCATCCCATCTCCTCAGGCCTGTGGCCTGGCCATGAGGAAGCTTTTATAGTAGTAGCAAGTGCTGGATGGCAGCCCAGGTGCTGACCTGAGCCAGAGGGAAACCATATGGCAGCTTCAGTCCTTGTGCACGTAGAGTGAACTGGCCACTGATGTTGCCCCAGAAGGAGCCCCTTAACCAGTCATAGACTTGGCTCTGACCTTGGCCTCAGACTAGGCTCCTAACTGACCCTTGCCTCTCAGGAATGAACAGAGGCCTCTGGGGGATTTGGCACATGCATCCTGCCATTCTCGGAGGCACACAGTCTGGGAAGCAGCCTGGTATTGGTGCTGGGGGCCTGTGGCACCCTCCCCTTATACAGACGTATCATCAGCTAAGAACGCCCAGAAGCAGGGCCTTGCTTCCCTGCTTACAGTGAGGATACATTGGAGGCACGTAGATTCTCCTCGTGGTCCTTGGGTGCAGCTTGCCTAAAAGGGAAATGGTGGTATTTCCCCCAAACGAAGGATCCAAGTCTTTACCAGAAAACATTTTTAACCATCCTCCTCAGTGAGTCAGGTACTGACTTCTGCCCCTCTGAGGGGTCAGCCAGGCCTCTGTGATTCGCTGTGTCATTGGGCTGCCAGGCCCTGGCCAGCCTCACTGGCCCTTCCAGGAGAAGGAAGCAAGCTTTGCCAGCTTGTTATGGGGGGGGAGGGGACCCAACATAAGAACCTCTGAGTGACTAATTCCCAGCCACTCAAGAATTGCTGTCTTTACTGAGCACCTACCCATTGCCCAACTCTGGCGAGACTGGGATGAGTAAGACCCAATCCCTGTCTTCTTGTCTTGGTGGGGAGAGGGGGACAAGGGAATAAATGATGGAACAGTGTAGCAAATGCTTATCGAAAGTGCCAGGGGCACAAAAGGACGAGGCTTCCCCACTGCTTGGATGGACGTCGGGAGGCGGCTGGAGTGGGAGAGTGAAGTGACCCTCGAGCTGGGTCTTGGAGGACAGAGGACTCTGCCAGGCAAAGGGATGCGTCTCCATGCAGAGTCAGCTGGGTTCAAGTTGTCCTCTCTTGCTCTGTCCTTGGAAGGTCTGACCCTGCAGGCACGCTTGGCCGAGTCTCTGTACTGGGCCAGGAGCCGCTAGTAGCCTCTGCACTGGTGTGGGTTGGGCAGCTCTTGAAGGAGGGAGCAGTGCTTACCCCCACGTCTATCCTTCCCATTCCAGCAAGCTCCAGAAAGAGGACTCCCCACGCCACAAGTCCTCCAGAGGTAAATGCTCCAACCACACCTGATGCCCTTCTTTCTTTGGCTTTGACTTTCCCTCAAACTGTCAGCCACGTTGGGGTGGAGGTGGGACGGGGAGCCTAGCTCTAGGCTCAGGTGTCGACCTCCTGAAGGGGCTTCCCCACCTGCCTTCTCTGCGTGTCTCCTCCTCGCTTTCCCCTCTTCTCTTCCACCACCTGACGGCCTCCCCTGCCCTCCAGCTCCTTCAAGCACCTTGGGTACTGTTTGCAGGAGAAAAAACTCTTTCCATATCCACTGGCATCTAACTAAAAATCACCATTTATAGCCCAACAACCCTATCTGTAGGTGATTCACCCCAAGGTTTCCTTCTGCTGCTGCAGGTTGGTGAATGTAGCAGGAGAGGGCGCTGCGAGGCAGTTGGACCAGTTGTCACATCACCACTAGACTGGTGCATGCCAGAAATGGTGCTAAGGGCTCTACAGAGATTCTTTTCATAATCTTTATGATAAATTTAAAAGAGAGGTGCCCCAGTTACTCCATTTTGTGGATGAGAAAACCAAGAATAGGGAGATTGAGGTAACTTGATACTCAGGGCCACACAGTTGCCTTGGGAGTTGGACTTTGAACCTAGATCTTTGACTCTAATGCCTTTTAACACAAGACCAGGTTTCTAGTGAACACTGCTCTGTTCCCAAGGCTACCACACCATGGGCACCCCTCCAGGAAGCAACCTCAGGACCGGTTGCTGGGAGTTGCACAGGGAAGTCTTGCATCCCTGTATTCTCCACTGATGTGAGCCAGAATGCCGCTGCCCGGTACATGGGTGCACCTGTTACGTGCCAGGCCCTTCCTCTGGGGGAGCTGGGTGCAGAGCGTGGGAGCATGGAGGAGGGCGCTCTGAATGGAAGGGGGCATTTGTCCCAACTCCCAAGTCCAAGGACTATAGGTGAGGCTCAGAGCCATTCCAGCCTCAGTGAAATCAGATTTCAAACCCAGGCAAGAAGGACTTTGGTGAGGAAGCGGCCCAGAAAAAGCCTGGGGAGGGGGGATTCTGGGCACTGGCGGGCCAGGGTGCCGAGCCCCACTCCCCTCTGCTCTGTGCTGTCCTCCCCTGTAGAAATAGCAGCACGATGGACCTGACACTCTTCGCAGCTGAGGCCATCGCCCTTAACCGCCAGCTTTCTCAGCGTGAGGAAGACGAGCTGGCACAGTCATCCGAGTCCCTGGCCGGGGGCCTCTGCTCTGTGAGGCTTTCCCCTCCCTGCAAGTCACGCCTGGCCCGTCGAAGGGCCCTGGCCCAGGCAGGCCGCAGCAGCGACCCGGAACCGTGCCCAACTCCCGCCGCACTCTGACCCACTCCTGGCCACGACTTCCGGGACCTCAGCCTGCGTAGGCCCCGCCAAAGTCCGCAGGGCAAGCAGAAGAAGCTGCTCCATAGCCCCATCCTGGAGAAGGCCCTGAGATTCCCACCCAACCCCCTATTTCCCTGGAGCCCTCCAGGAGAAAGCTCTATCCAAAGGGGTTGTCTTTGAAAAGGAAAGCAATCACTTGTCACTTTGCATAATCGCCTGCGGCAGGGACATCTCTCTGCTGGGCTCCTGCCCACCTGCTCACCCGCCTGCAGATCCAGGATCCAGCCTGCACTGCTGGGCTGCTGGCGCAGTGGTGGCTGGGGCTGCAGCCTTCAGGGAGCCAGCCTTGAGAAGCGGCAGCTGACAGAGGCTCTTTCCTCTCTGCACTGTCACACACACACACCCCCAACACTGGTCCTTCCTCTGTCCTCCGGATGTCCTCCCCTTGGCTAAGCAAAGCCATCCCCTCAATTCAGGAAAGGGCAGGGAGCCTTCCACGTTCAGGAGGCCAGATCAGTCTTCCAGTCTGTAGCGCGGGAGAAGCACATAATCTTTCTTTGCCGGGACCAAAATGTGTCCCTCATTTATCATCCTCTTCCTTGTTTGGGATTGCTGCTGAAGTCCGTATTATTTCGTTTTTTTTTTTTTTTTTAAGTGTTCTTTTTAACCATGCACTTTCAGCAAAGATGGAACTTTAAAACTCCACTGCAAGCCGGATTTTCCAGAGCATGTAATGATTTGCTCTTCCTTGAATGTCCAAGCATGTGAAAGATTTTATTCAACTGTTTCTTATTATTCTAACCAGTTTTAAGCTGTTAAGATGACGAGTGACTTCAAGGCTGTGTCTGCTGGAGGGCAGCACCAGTCCCGGGCAGTTAGAAGGGACTCTGTGCCCGATGTGGCACCAGATCGCCAGCAGCCCTGGTTCCAGCAATGGGCTGGCTGCTGCCGGAGAGCATGAAGGCGCATCTGGCCTCGGAGAAGCCGAGCTGCTCAGCTGCCTAAAGAAAATGGGTTTGTACAGGTCAGACACACACCACCACAATGCTATTTATACAATGTGCTTGTTTTAATAAAACTGTTTTAAATTCTAGCTGTGGCCTTCTGGGTGGTCCTTTATTCACCTGTGAACCTGAGAGGGAGACAGGCCTTCTGGAGAGGGGCCGAGTCCAGCCCAGTGGGGAGAAGGTGCCCCTAGTTGGGACCTCTAAATCTAGCCTCTCATTGGATCCACAAAACAAGGTGGAGGAGATATCATTGCTCTTCTTCTTTTAGGTGAGAAAATGACGTTCGTCAACACTTGTCAGAGAGGAGTAAGAAACAGCCCCTATCCTGTAGCCTGTAGGGTCTCCCCATCAGGTGGAAGAGGTGGCATCAGCAGCCATCACAAAAACTGGCTCCAAAAAAATGCCTTAATAGGTGTACCCTGCGCCCAGGCCAGCCCCGCGCCCAGGTGGGAACAAAGGTCCCCTTTGTCTGGAGCAGCACCCAGCTTTTCCAGAGGATCTGTTGCTTGCCCAGGACTTGCCAGAGTTGGAACGAAGAAAAATGGTGCCTCACATCCTCAGCTCTCATGTTCATCATGCCAAGGGCTCTCATGTGCTTTGTCCTGTGTCACCCTCAGAACCACACTGGAGAGGCCTGGGCTGGGGAGGAGCTTTATAAGCTCCCAAGGGGGCGGCAGGAGGGAGGTCTGAGGGGCTGGCAGCTTTTCTCCCCAGGGGCGAGGGGAGATGGGGTCACTCTAGGGGCTGTCCTGTGGCTTGGATGCCCCCGTGCTGACACTGACATACTTGCTGTTGACAGTCTTCCCTTTGCAGCAACTGTTACCACCCTCACATCCCATCTACCGGGAGCAGGATGGGTGGGAAAAACAGGTCTGCAGATCTAAGCCTTTGGCCCAAAGTCTCCCAGTCTCTGGGGATTGGGAACCAGGGTATGAGTTTTATCTCGACTTCAGCCCCAACCGTCAGTCCTTCGGGTTGGCAGGCTGAGAGGTGATTTCTGGGGGCTTTCTGGACTCAGTGCCCCCCCCCCCCATGCTGCTCTGGGTGCAGCTCCTGCCAGTTCTCAGGCTTCTCCACCCTCTACCAGGCTGCCTCCCCGCCCTGGTCCACCTGGTGAGGGCCCCAGCCCTCTTCACAGCCCCACCTGGGCGCCACAGTGCCTACTCTGGTTTTGTTAGTGTCTTTATGGGCTTACTAAGCAACAGCTGCTTGTGGAGAAATGTCCAGGCGTTATTTACTTTTCACAGAAGTCATGTGAGCTAAGGTACTATTATGTTACCCCAGAAGAAGTGAGCAGAGAGAGCAGAGAAAAACCTAGATGTCCAGGTAGGAAGACAGAACTGGGATTCTTCCCGGAGAGACTTGGGGCCCAGAGCTGTGCTGCCTGGGTTCAAATCCCAGCTCTGAGCCCTGGGCAAGTTACTCAATCTTTGAGAGCAACGGTTTCTTCAACCAAAACTTGGGGGTGCTAGTGTTTTCCTCATGGTGCTGCTGTGAAATGATGGATTAATAAGCGCAAAGTTGCGGGCAGGTCCAGGCACACAGAGCAAGTGCATGAGGCCGGCTGCAACTGTTCTGGTCGTTACAATGCTGTCTCTGGAGGCACAGTTCCTCAGCTGTGGTGCCCGTGATGGAGACAAGTTTTCCCCCTCTCCTTGGCTTCTGTGGGTGGAGATGGATCTGGGCTTTCCAGATGGGCCCGGCCTCTGGCCCCTTGTGGGGTTCTCCTGCCAACAAGTTGCTCTGCCCCTCTGGGCTGGGGTCCCCGTCCCCAAAGGGCAGCCGTAGTACCAGAGGCAGAGTCTGAGTTTGGGCAACAGGGGTCCTGGGTTCTAGTCCCGCCACTCTTCACTTGGTGACCTTGGAAAGTTCCTTGCCCTTTCTGAGGCCCAGGCCACACGCCTGGCTCTTCTAGGCAGCGGTGGGCATGGCAGACACACTGAGCGGGGCGCTGGGGCCTGGAACCGTGGCGGCCAGTCTGCTGGCTCTAGGGCTCAGGCGTGGACCGGGCCTCGGGAGAAAGCTGGCCCCAGCAGCCGACATGTCCCAGACCTCAGGCCTCCTGTGCGACCCCTGTCTGGAGGCCTGGGCAGGGAGGCCAAGTCTTCCTCCCTCCAGATGTCCACCTGCCTGAGCTCCTGGGGGCCCCTGTCCCTCCGGGCTGAGTGCCTCTCACCAGACCCTGCTCCCGAACAGCAGTGCCCTGGGCCCGTGCCAGCTGCTCCAGCTGCTTAGGTCTGGAGGGAGCGAGGAGCCGGGTCCCCCCACGGCTGGCACTCTTGTTGCCATGGTAGCAGTTGCCTTGGAAGCCACTTCCCCGAGTTCAGCTTCTGAACAGTCTGGGAAGGCTGCCCGTCCCCCAGGGGACCGGTGCATTAATCACGCTCTTTTCCAGGGTCCTCACCCCTCGAGGAATATAAACGGAACTAAGCCACGCCGAGGCCCCCGACTCTTCCTCCCCGCCCCACGCCAGCCCGGGACCCAGCGCCTCTGGGAAGGGGAGAGCCTAGGCAGGCAATCCAGCTGCGGCCTCGACGGGGAAACAAAGAGAGATTTTTGTGACGGGTCTCGGCTGTGACCCATGGCCTGCCCACGCCCTGGGGTCCAGAGGCCCGGGGGGCCCAGGCTTCCGCGAGCAGGGCTCCGGGGCTTACGGGGAACAGGTGGGGCTTCCATCTCCGTTACCTGGTACAGGAAGCACATCAGCCAAGGGCAAGCTTCTATTTTCTTTCTCGCAGAGGAACAGCCTGTGTTGAGGAAAGGGTCAGCAAGCCTCCCCCTCTACATCAACCGCCCGAGAGCAGGCCTCACAAAGATTTCCAGGAGCCTTTGGTGACACTCCCCCGTCCCGAGGGAAAAGATGAAGGCCTTGACTGAACACAAGGTCTCCCTCCGATGGCGGGTTGCCAGTTCCTCCACCTCAGATAAGGCAGGTTAGACATTCACGGACCCAGAAAGGCCAGAGCGCTGCCCTGCCGACGGGAACCCGGGCACTGAGGTTCTGTCAAGGGCTCTGGGGCGATGCTCCCAGTCCCTGGTGTTTCCCCATCTGTCCTATAACGGCGCTTGGACAGGCGTGCAGTTCTGCGGTCTTGCAGCTGATACCGGCTTACAGTGTCTCTCCTCCGGATTTCCTCCTCCGACTGTGGGCCCTGAGGGATTTACGATGTCAGAAAGAAAAAAGAAAAAATTAATAACCCTCTAATTTAGAATTTGGTCTCCTTTTTAGAGGTTAGAGTGTTCTTCTGGAATCTGAAAACTCACCGTGCACAGGCGTCCCTGACTCCAGCCTCTGCCTTCTCCACGCCCCTTCAGCAGCCGGGCAAAATGAGGTCCAGGAGGTGAGTGGCTGCCCAAGTCGCGCAGTGTGAGGTGCCCCGTCCTGCTGACCGCGGGAGCCGCCCTCGCCTTACTGCCCAGCCAGTGATGCAGACACCTCATGGGAGTGAGGGCATTGACATTCTCAAAGCTCAACATCTCAGGAACACATTTTCATAGACAATTATTTTGACAGCTCCTTCTAAAACTAGTCAGTGGGGGATCAATTATGTGTGACAGAGACATGGGTTGTCATTTGATGCCTAATTAGAGGAATAATCAGACCTCATCCTGGAGAGAGGCGCAGGGGACGTCGGCAGCAGCCGCTGTAGCTGGGGAATGCCCACCTCTGGGGCTTCGTCTTCCAGGGGCAGGGGCGGCGGGGGCCCGGGGTTGGGGGGACACAGCCTGGGGTCCCGCTGGGGCTCTGCAGACACTCAGCAGAGGGCAGCAGCAGAGAAGCAGAGGAGCGAGGGGCAGGGGGCGACTCGCTGGCAGGCAGAGGGCCTGGCCCTGTCAGGTGACAGACATCCAAATATCATAGGGGAGACAGAGGCACCCAAACAGAGGCCAGTTGGGTGGTGATGGGACCCTGGGAATAGTGCCAGCGGGAATCCCCAGGGCGGGATTCTGGAACCAGAATGGATCTGGGCCTCCCTGATCCGCAGAGGGCCGGAGAACGCAGCTGGCTGCAAGGACTGAGTCTGGGGGTGGCATAGGGCTGGGCTACCGCTGCCCAGCCTGGAATTGGTGGGTCCCACCAGTAGGATGGGAGTGCCAGCCAGGTCCTAGTCCTGACACTGGCCACTGACACCCAGTCCCTGCCAATCCTTCTCCCTGTTGTTTTCCTGCAACCTCATGCCCCCACTCCCTGCTCTTCCTTCTCAGCCCCCTGCCAGGGATCCCGGGAGGGCTCCCCTCTCAGCCTACGGCAACAAACGGGTGGATCCGGAGCCTGCCTGAGGAAAAGGAGGTCAGCCTCAAACCAGGACCCCCCAGAGGCTAGTGAGGGGGCAAGGGGAAAGCCCGAGCTCACAGGAACATCTCTTTCTGTCCTCCTGTCCCTGTCGCTGTTCCATCTCTTGGCCTCCCCCAGGTCCTCTCCCATGCCTGCCTCTGAGTCCCTGAGCAGATGCCCCATGTGCCAAATGACAGAAGACAGCAGAGTGGGCCCTGAGCACTGGCAGGGAGTCTCCTCACATCCCTGGCTGCTACACCCCGCAGGAAGCCCCTGGGCCATCCTGCCGCCTCAGCCCTGCAGTGGACCCTAGGCTGAGTGCCCCAGCGGGCCCCTGGCGCAGCAGCAGCTCACGTTGCAACCTCATGAATAACTCAGGACCTCCGCGCTGCCTGCGCCGCCCAGGAACCCGTGCCCCCTGGGCCAACCTCCTCCACTGCTTTAAACTTTAATACGCCAAGGCCCGGTGGCAGCCGAGCAGGCTCCAGGCAGCCAGGGCAGGATGTCCTGGGCAGGGGGGCTCAGGCTAAGCTCTCCTGAGAGGAAGCTAAGCGGGGCCGACCCCGTGGGGCAGGCCCGGCTCTCCAGAATTCGGACAGCCAAGGCAGGATGTGATCAGACCAGAGTCCCAGGAGTGGCCCCCAGATTCAGGGGCCTTCAAAGGAGGAAGAGCAGGCTGCGGTGACCTGGCACGGATCCCAGGTCTAGGTGCCGCTGGGGCCTTCAGGAGCATGGTGGGATAGGGTTACCAGCCCCAGACCTTCCTGGCCAGAAATTCCCACTCTGAAGGCAGAGCTCCAAAAAAGACACATCCAGGAGGACTGGGACCTCCAGGGCTTTCCTAGGGACAGGCCCCACTGGCTGCAGACAGTACCCTGGGCAGGCCTACATGGACATTCCCATCAGCAGCCGAGACTTCCGCTGCCTGCAGCTGGCCTGTGTGGCCCTCGGCCTGGTGGCCGGCAGCATCATCATCGGTGTGTCTGTGTCCAAAGCTGCAGCTGCCGCGGGTGGCATCTTTATTGGCGCGGCCGGTCTGGGTGAGCAGGGGCCGGGCTCGGAGAGGGAGCAGGGGCATGGTCAGGTGAATGGGAAATGGAGGGAAGGTGGAGGTGTGAGCAAGGCAGCTGGGTGCGGGTGCCGGGTGCAGGGAGGCAGAGCAGGGGTGTGGGGGGGTTCCTTCTGCCGGGGGTAAGGAGACTGTGGAGAAGGCAGCTGGTTGCCACGCTCCTCTCTGGCTGCTCAGCCTCTTGGCCTTTAGTCCCAAGCCCTGGGCTCTTGGGTTTTTGGTGGAATCCATCAGCCTGTAGGGTGTGGGTTGACAGGGGGCAGGTAAAAAGAGGACAGAGGTCCCAGTAGGACACTCTGAGCCAAATAGGACCCAGCTCAAACTGTTTCCTGTTTTCCTGGTGTATCTTGGCAGGGCATCTGTCTGTCCAGGCATCTGTCCATCTGTCTATCTGGGCCAGTCCCACTGATATCCCCACAATGATGCTGAGTACCATCCCTCTCCCCACTCCACTACCCTGGGGCAAAAGCAGAGCCAGAAGCACCAGCCTGATGGGTTCTTGGCATCCGTACCTACAAACTCGTGCCAAGGGCCACAGACACTTGGTCTGGGGATGGAAGGGGGCAGGGGGGGCAGGGCATGGTCCACTCTTCTGCTAACCCCTCCCCAGGACCAGGTGGAAAGGAGCCTGCTCGGAGCTCCCAGTGCTGCCCTGGGGGAGGGTGGGCAGAGGAGAGTTGGTGGTGGTGGTGTCAGCAGGGCCCATCTCCAGCCGGCTGAGAAGGAAGGAAACCAACCGTGCTAATCACCTGGACAGGCTGGAGCCAGAAGCCTGGGCCTTCACAGCCTTGGAGCCCCTTCCCTATAGAGGCACTACTCCCTGTCCCCTCTCAGGGCCTGGTGTTGGGGAGCCACCAACATGACTGTGGGTGCGTAAGCGTGAGGCTGGGAGTGTTGCGGAGCCCCACTCACAGCCTCACGCTTACGCATCCACAGTCCCAACCTGCACACTCACACTCCTCCCGTGCGCATCTATATCGCCCTCAAAAACCACCCCCAGGCTCACAGCCTATGCACAGCTTCGTGCAGCCTGCACCCACCAGGCCCCCTCCCCTCTCTCAGAACCCCTCTGCCTCTCTATTTCCAGGGCTCCTCATCTTGGCCTACCCCTTCCTAAAGGCTCGGTTCAACCTGGACCACATCCTGCCCACCATAGGTGAGTCTTCTCCCCAGCCCCCAGCAGAGCCCTCTTCCCAGGTCTGCCATGTGTACATCTGAGGCACACTGCGTGGTGAAGCTGAGCCCATGCGTGTGACTGTGCACGGGTGGGTGTGTTGGAGTTGCTGTGTGGTGTGTGTGTGGTGTGCTGGCATTGCCATGACTACAGAGCAGCCGACTCCAGCCTGTTGCTGCAAATGTGCCTCAACCAGCCCAGAGCATCAGAACTCCCATCTTTCCCTGAGGGAGTTTCCAACTCCCCCAAAGCCTCCAAGATCTCCAGATAAATGCATTTCATTCCTTGAGCCCCCATAAACACCCTCTACCACCCCTAAGACCTCAGGACCCTTGTAGAGCTCCTTAATTCATCTCAGCTCCCCACATTCCTGCTGCCACCTCCATCAATCCAGGCAGGGGGCTTCACATATCCCTAGTTTTCCCATGTCGCCCACCTCCTTAAAAGGTTTGCCATCTGGGCAGCCTGAGTGGCTCAGCAGTTTAGTGCTGTCTTCAGTCCAGGGTGTGATCCTGGAGACCCGGGATCAAGTCCCACGATGGGCTCCCTGCACGGAGCCTGCTTCTCCCTCTTCCTGTGTCTCTGCCTCTCTCTCTCTCTGTGTGTCTCTCATGAATAAATAAATAAAATCTTAAAAAAAAAGTCTGCCATCTTCCCCTTCAAGGGCCTGTTTCTTCCATCTCGGCTCCCAAATCATCCCAGATCATGTGGGAGACCTAAAGGAATGTGGTGGAGCTGAGACAGCAGCAGGGATGGAGATGAGCCAGCAGGGAGGACTTCCCTGCCTGAAGCAGGACTTGATCTGAGAATGGCTTAGTAACCCGGGGGTCTGGGGGGGTTGTTCTTATCCTGCAGGGAGCCTGAGAATCCACCCCCACCCAGGGCCAGACCATGCGGAGGGAAGATCCAGTGTCAATGGCAATAAAGAGGGTAAGTGTTAAAAACTCCAGAGTCCCTCTTCCATCTTCGCCCTCTGGCTGAGCAGCTTGTGCGACCCAGGGAGAAGCCTTGACACTGCCGGACACTGCCGTCTGCGGGAGCCAGCAGATTTGGGCAGTGCTCCCATGCGTTTGGTCAAAACCCTTCTTGCTCCCAGCTGAGCTGGGCTCCTCCTGTTTGACCTCAGGACTTCTCCTTCGTGCCCAGCATGGACACTGGGACTGCCCCTGGGTCCCACATTCCGGGCTCTGCTCTGACTCTCTTCTCCCATGATGGAATTCCAGCTCAGAGCTGGTATCTGAGACAGAACATCTTCCCCTCCCATCTCTCACACTGGAAAATTCTAGGGCAGGAGTTTCTCAAAGACGGCCTGGGCCCACCACGCCTGCCACCAGGGGTTTAGGGGACTGAACCCCCACCAAAGGTCCCATTCCGGACCCTGCTCCCAAACACCATATATTTAAGTCTGTTCCTTTCTCAAAACAGCCATATGAGGGAGGTACTGTAATGAGGCCCACTGTATATGGGAGGCAACTGAGGCACAGGGAGATGGAGTAAGGCAACCAGGAAGCGGTAGGGCCAGAACTGGAGCCTGGAGTCCTCTCTCTAACCGCCCCCACCATGACCCCGTCCTCCTGAAGGGCCATCTGACCATCTAGGCCCCTTTAAATTCAGCTGAAACTGGCCCCTTGGCCCCCTCTCTCTCCCCCGCGGTCCCTCTGGGGTCTCTGCCCCGGAACCCGTCTGCTCAGGCAGCCCTGTCCTGGTCTCTCCCCCAGGAGCCCGCAGCAGCCTGTCCACGGTGAGCAGAACACTGGAGAAGCTGAAGCCGGGGGGCCGGGGGGCCGGGGAGGGCTGAGGCCGGGGCCAAGGAGCTGCACCCTCCTCCCCACCGCCCTGCTCCCACAGCCCTCCTGGGTCCAGACCAGAGGCGAGCCGGCCCCCGAGGTACCAGCCCTGCAGTCACCTGAGCAAAGCTCTTGCAGATGGATTCCCCGGGCAGCGCAGGGCAGGGCCTGAAGCCAGGTGCCGCTGGGGGCCCACGGGTGACCCTTGGGTCAAGCTTTTGACCCGGGTTTTCCCTCTGGACTGCAGCTCAGCGTCCTTCCCTTTCTGATCCACTGACTGGTTGCTCTGGAATTTGGGGCCAGAGAGACCTCAGTCTCTTGTTCCAGGCGGGCCACAGAAGCGAACCACAGGCCCACAGGAACCACAGAGGGGATGCCCCTCAGCCCTGAGGGCCTGGCCCTGGGCCTCTAGAGCTCAGTGGCTACACAGAGGGGCTGGACCAGAGTCTTTCAGGTTCTCAGAAACTCTGGGCAACTCCTCAGGAACGGGCTCTTGGCAGCAATGAACCAGACAGCAGCCGGTCTGGGACAAACAAAATGGTCACTGCCATGACACGGAGGCCAGGTGAGGCGCCGCCCTGGAGGCTTCCAGGAGGAGGTGGCTCTGGAGCTGAGTCCTGTCTTGAGACTTTTGTATGTGATTCCACCATTCAAGGCTTTTTGTGACCTGACTCCAGACAAGATCTCTGGCCTCGCCGCTTGTGCCCAGCCTCTCACTGCTCCTGGACAATTTCTGACATTCCAGCCTCCAAGCCCTGGATTGTGTCATCCTAGAGGCCTCCTAGTCCTATCTGCCTATCAAAAGCCCCCACCTTGAAAGGCCCAGTTCCAAGGATCTCCGTAACACAACACCCTCCTTGTCCTCTCCCTGTGCCTCTGCCTCCCTCTCTCCACAGTGTCTAGCAGGCTGAGGGCTTCTTTCTCACAAAACGTTTATTAATCCTACTGAAACCTACCATATGTTGCCCTTTTCTGATCACCATCAGGGCATACAGTAGGTGCTCAATAAATGTTAGTGGCTTAAATTTAATGGAAAACCAATTCCCCAGTCTTTCCCTGGAGGGCCACGTCAGAGCCCCCATGTACCCACAGGGTTAGAGGCAAGGAGGCCCTGGCCCAGGCATGTGTGCTGTGAAGCAAACATTGCTACACCCTCCACGCCTCTCCTTACTCACCTACGTCCTCAAGGTGGAGCAGGTGTTTGACTGCCACAGAGTCACCATGTGGCCTCTGTCCTGGTTTGTGAGAAGAGGACAAGCTAGGAAGAGTCTCATTGCTCAGAGATCAGTGAAGATGACACCTCCTCTGGGAAGCCTCCCCTGACTTCACTGTGCTCCCACAGCCCCAGGGCTTCCCTCCGTCACAGCCCACATCACTCTGAGTGGTCCTTGTCTACTCCTTCCTCTCGAGAGCAGGGGCCAGAGGACCAGGCACACAGGTACCCAGTGGATGTCGCAACACCAAACCCGAGGGAGAGACCACCTCAGTGTACAGATGGTAAAGCTGAGACCCTCCAGAGAAAGGGACTCATGGAGTCCTGTGGGGAGATCTGACCTGCTAGTTTGGGGAGTTAAGGAAGGCTTCCTGAGGGAAGTGACGTCCCGGCTGCACCCTGAAGGTTGAGCTGGAGTTAGCCCCGTGAAGGGAATCACCTGCGGTTCAGAGGACACTCTGAAGTGGAGGGTGCTTGGTGCAGGCAGCCCCGTGGAAGTCACAGCCCTGTTGACCCATCTGGAGGACTGACCAGGCTGGGGCTGGAGTCTGGGGATGACTCACATCCTGCCTCTGCTTCCCCCACAATCTGGGAGCAGGGGGTGCTGGGCAAGAGGCTGTAGGGCCTTGCACCTCAGTTTCCTCATCTGCAGACAGAGGACGAGTGGCGCCCTAGCGCCCTGCTTTCCAGGGCCACTGTCAGGAGGAAGGTTCCTAGCACACGGTTCCGGTCAGGAAGGGTTTAGGAATGGAGGAGCAGATGAATGAAGGCAGAAGCTGGAGGAGATGCTCTTGCAGCTGAACCCCTCCAGGTTCTGGAAATCAGCACCTCGGTCTCCCACCCAGTGCTCCCTCCCCACCCCTCACCCCCAACGGGCCCTTAGAGATCCCCCAGGGAGCCAGTATGGCCTCCTCCTGTAAGGGGCTGGTGGCCACACCCCGTTGTGGGGTGCGGGGTTGTGGGCGGGAACTGGGGAAGGGGGGCTGAGAGCAAGCCCCCTCCCCAGGAAGCCTCCCGCGCAGCTGCACCCGCCCGCTCCGGGAAGGTGGGGGACTAGCTGGGGCCGAGGACCCGCCGCTGCGCCCCTGGCTCCCGCGGGGGTGGCAGGGTCTGCATCCCGGGCCCCCAGGGTCCGGGCGGGAGGCCGCGGGGTGCCGGGAGCTCAGTGCGGGGCGCCTGAAGCCGCCAACCCGGAGGAGGGAAGGGGAGAGAGGCGGCGCGGGAGCCCGAGAGCCCGGGAGCCGAGGGGCCCAGCGGCCGCCGCGACGCTGCCGAGGGGCGCCCGGACCCGCCGCCCGCGCCTCCCCGCCCCGCCCGGGGCCTCCGGGGCCTGCGCTCCCCACCCCCGGGCCCCGGGCCCCACAGCCCCCCGCTCCCGCGAGCCCCTGCCCTCCTGCTGGCCCGGGCTGCTCCGAGCCCCTCCGACCGGCTCAGGCAAGTGAAAGCCCCAGGAGGCGGGGAGGCTGGAGGGGAAGGGGGGGCCGGGAGCGAGGCTGGGGAGGGAGGACTCCCTGCAGCCGCCGAAGCCCCGGGGGGAGTGGGGCCCGGACAGGACGTGGAGACCTGTAGCCTGGGCCAGACTTCTCAGAAAAGAGGCGAGAAAGACGCAGCAGGAGAAGGGGACAGACGGCCTGGAGTGGCTGCCTGGGGCCCCTGTGCTGGACCCTCCCCCTCCCTGCTCTCTAACCCCCCCCCAGAATCTGCCCAGGACCCTCCGCCAGTCCCCGCCCAGCTGAGGGCCAGCCCCTGCCCAGGCCCGGGTCATCTGGGAATCAGAGAGAGACGGGCGCACGGTCACTTCAAAACCAGGACACAGGTGAAGCCAGGAAGGCAGGAGACCCCCGTGACCAACTCCTCTCTTCACTGTTTGTTTCCCCAACATTCCTTGGGCACCTGGGGACAGTCGGGCACTCGGCTGCAAGGTGGATATAATGCGCGCCCTCCAGGAAGAAGGTTGGAGGATGCAGACCTGGACACCCGACTTGACTCAACCTGCTGATCTGGGGGGTCAGGGAAGGCTTTCAGAAGGAGGTGAGCTCCCAGCTGCACCCCGAAGGTTGAGCTGGAGTTAGCCGGGTGAAGGGAAAGTCAGCCACGTTTCAGGTGGAATTGTGGGGGGCATCATGTTCACCTGACCACACCTGGTGAGTTCAGCTCCGCTTGAGCAAAATCAAGGGGGGCACGGAAGAAGCCAGCCAGGAGGGCAGCAGTGGGGCACCCAGGAGGGATGCAGCTGTGAGGGAGAGATCGGGAGGGGTGGGCGGGATAGCCATGGGGTTGAACAGGAAGGGATGGATTGTAGAGATCCTCAGATGGAAGAATCTGCAGGGACTGGTGATGGATTGGCTTGGAAAGGTGTGGAGGAAGGCCAGAGCGAGAAGGGAGAGCGAGGGTGAACCCCGGGTTTCTGGTTGGGAGTCTGGGCTTTGGGGGAGAAGGTGAAGTTTCAGGAGCCTGTTTCCAAGTGGGAGAGAATACTTCCAGAAGGGAGGCTTGAGTTGGGCCAAAGCTGTGGTAGCTAAGGACTGAACTGCAGGGAGGCAGCTAGTGGCCCCGGAGGGAGCCGTGCGATGGGACAGAAAACAGACTGGAGTAGAATGAGTCTTCCCGAGGTAAAGTGTAGACAGGCAGGGAGTGTAGACCGTGCTTGGAAGGAGGGGAGAGGGTGTTAAGTGGAGGCAGATGTGGGGTAGAAGGAGGGTCTGGTTGTGTTCTAGGATGGCAGAGGCATGAGTGCTTCCAGGAGGAGGTGCAGGCACAGTGAGGGGGCCCCCAATGAGCACTGCCCAGGCAGGGGGCGGGTTCCCCGGAGCCTTCAAGGCCTGAGTGATCCAGAGACGTGCCAGCTGGTGATCTGCTTTTCACCTGTGAGGCTTAGCAGTTTGGGCATAGACTTGGAGGAAGCAGCCCCACTGAGGTAGAGTGGCCTTTGCGGGGGGGCTTTGGCAGAAGGATGAAGGAGAAAGTGAAGCTGCAGGACGAGGTAAATTGCAAGGGAGTCACTGAGGTGAGGTGGCACAGCAGGAGGCTCCGAGGAACTGCTGAGAGCTCCGGGGCTGCCCCTGGCCGGCTAGAGGCCCTGCAGGGTCCCAGCTGAGAGCGCGGCCTAGCCGTGCATCCCGGATCTGCCATGTAGTGTCACCGTGTCTGTGACCCTGGGCACGTCATGTGACCTCTCGGACCTGTGTCCCCATCTGGAAACAGAGATGGCAATAGCCTGTGCCTATTGAGTCGTCACGAGGCTGACCTGAGATGACACGTAACTCAGATCGAGGGCTCAGAAGGGTGTTCCGCACAGAGGAGGTGCCGTAGCAATGAGCTTACGGTCAAGGGTAGGATGGCAGGCTTCTGGGAGGTGGAAGGGCTCATGGTGCTTACAGGGGCGACCAGGCCCTGGGGAGGGGGGCTGGTGAGGGAGAGGCTCCCTGAGCTAGAATGGAGGAGTTGGGCGCTGGAGCTGAGGAGCCAGCTGACCAGGAGGGCTCAGGATGGGGTGGCTGTGGCAAGGATGCTGAAGTCTCGGGGTGGGGGGGAATTGGGCAGGAAGGCCACCTCCACACTGGGCAGCCCCCCGTCCTTCCCTCCGCTCCTCCCACTCGCTCCAGGCAGCTGGCAGAGGGGAGGCAAGGCCCAGACTGAGGCTGGGAGCCAAGTCTGGCCACAGACCCGGCCCCTGCTGGGGGCTGTGGCCCAAGGAGTGTGGTGGGCAAGTCTGAGCCCCGGAGCAGCCAGGAGCACCTCGCCCGGCTCAGTGCGGACTTGGTATGCGGACCCTAGAGCCCATGTTCCCCGGGGCCCCCAGCAGTGCGGGAAGCTGGGGTCCACTGGGCTGGCAGAGACCATCAGCCCAGACGCCCACTTTCCCGTAGTGAACCTGAGCCCAGAGCGGGGGAGCATCAAGTACCCTGAGCCTTTGCAGGCACAGGGACCCGCTGTGGAGGGGAGGGCACCAGCAGCACAGCTAGAATGGAACTCCCATCACCCCTCCCCGAGGCCCCAGCTCTCCTTATCACCAAATCACACACATGCACGCGTACACACACACACACTCCCAGGCAGAGAGAATTCTCCAGAGCACCTCTACTGGGGAGAAACTCATTTCCACTGGATAGACAGGCAACTGAGAGAGTGTCTGTGTGTTGGCCTGTGTGTGCAGCTCTCAGAGTGTACTATGGCTGCGTTTGTGTTTCTGGGTATGTCTGGTTACTGAGTGTGCATGTGTGTGCACGTGCACATGCACTCAGGGATTGGGAGAATGGGGCCCAGAAGCCAGACACAGGAGCTGGGAGGCCACACCTTCAGACTTCATCCTCGAGCCTTAGTTGCAGCTTGGGGAATCTGTGAGGGGACAGGGGTTGACTGGGGTGGGGGTGGGAGCAGCTCTTTGGGCTCCGGGGAGGCACAATTCAGTTGGCAGGAGCTGAGAGCTTTCAGGGTAGTGAGTAAGCCGGCACTGACTAACGGTGGTGTGGGAGGTTCCCTGAGGATAGGAGAGGGTGGGGATAGAGACCATGCAAGAAGTGTTAGTTGGTCCAGATTTTCAGGGACTGAGGGGGAAGAGAAGGGCTAGGAGTGGTGTGGGGGTTTTCCTAGTGAGGAGTAAAGAACCAGGCTGAGCAAACCCGGGACTTGATCCCACCCGGAGGACGGGCACTCGTGGCTAGTGCCTGGACTCAAGCCCCAACCCCTCTGCCCAGAGGCTCTTGAGCCCTTAGAGCAGGATCCTGGGCTTGGGAGGCCTGGCAGCTGCCACTGGTCAAGCAGCTGCTCTTGTAGAACCGGACATCCCAGATCCATGGACTGGGCCAGGGTAGGGGGTGACCAGCTGATCTGATGGGGCTTCAGGCAGGGACCCATTTCCAGGACCTCTTGCCTCCACCTACTGAGGTCCACCCTCCGTGGGCCCCAAGCATCTTGATGATTAGCTGGATAGTGATCAATTGCTTTATTTTTTAAAATAGTCAAACATCTCTATACCTTCTAGTAAGCAGAAACTCTGGTGTAGGGGAAACATGGGCCTTTCAGCCTGACACGTCTGGGTTTGAACCCGAGCTTTACTTGTTACAACTGAGTAAAGCAGAGAAAGTTCCTTCACCTCTGCAAGGCTTGGTTTCCTCCCAGTGACCTGGGTTCAGGACTGTAGCAGCTCGCAGGGGGGTAGTAAAGATTCACCGCATTAGCGTAGGCACAGTGTTTCGCACAGAGTCACTGGTCACTGGGAGAGCCCCTCCCGCATAATCAGAACTCCTGGGCAGCAGGTGGCTTCTCAGGGCAGTGACACAATCCCAGCCCAAAACAAAGAACAGCCCTATCCCAGATCAATGTATCATTTTTAAGAAACATAGAAAAGAAAAATACCAATTTTTAAGAAAAATATCGATATTTTAAAGAAAAATATCGATATTTTTGATATTTTGATGGTAATTTCTGACAGGTTCTCATTGTCACCTCCACAAAGCACAGGTAGTTGAGTGAGATAGCAGGTTGAGGAGTTCAGAGACAATAACCCGGTTAAACCTTTCCCTGCAGTTAGGCAGCTGAGGCATAGAGAGGAGCCCAGCCCTCCCAAGTTGCCCAACCAAACCAAAGTTGATAGTCTTGGTCATCTGAGGCCTCGCCTCTGGTGTCTGCCTCTGCTCCAAAGTGCTTCTGGCCTAGACTCCAAAACAAAGACCGCAAGGCCTCTCCTGCCAGAGGTAGGGCAGCAGGGAGGGTGACTGCTTGATCGGGGTCATGGGCAGTGGAATGACAATGGTCAGGGCTCTTCCTGGGTGGGAAAAGCATGGTTCTGGTCTGGCCTGGGCCATAGCCTCCCTCCCTGTACCTTCTCATTCTAAGCCTCAGTTTCTCCCATCCATTGATGAAGGCTTTGAACTAGGTGACTTCACCAGCTTAGCAGCCTGGGGTGCTCACTAAAGAGAAGGCCTGATCTAGTCCCAACAACTTATGATTCAGAGCAAGGACCGTCCCTCCTGCTCAGGCAGTGAGGTCGAGGGCTGGGCTTGGGATGAAATAGAGGGGCTTGAAGGATTCGGGAAACAAGAGCATCATCTCAAAGCCTCCTGCTTCTGAAACTAAATACTCCAGTTGTGATGCAGCTGGAAGTGCTGCAGGTACACAATTCATTGGCCAGAACCACTCACATGGCTCCACCTAATCACAAATTGTCCAGGAAGTACAATATTTTCTCTTTCTTTTTTTTTCTTTTTTAAAGATTTTATTTATTTATTTGACAGTGAGAGATAGCACAAGCAGGGGGAGTGGCAGCGGGAGACGGAGAAGCAGGCTCCCGGAGGAGCAGGGGGCCCGATTCGGGATCCGGGCTCAATCCCAAGACCCTGGGATCACTACAGGAGCTGAAGGCAGCTGCTCAACCAACTGAGCCACCCAGGCGCCCTCAGGAGGTACAATCTTAACATGTGTTCAGAAGGGGGAGAACGAAAGAGATCTAGTGAAGAGCACCAGGGACACCCCACAGCAGAGCCAACCAGAGCACCCGCCTCAGAACAGTACCCAACATCACGACAGCCCCGGCTGCAGGGCCGCAGTCCCACAGAGGGAGAAGGAGGCACAAACTGAATTGCAGTAGCTGGGCAACCTCAACATCTCAACCCTTTGCCCGGGACATCCCAATCAGCCAGGGTGGAGACACCCACCAGCCCTTGGCCCTCTCTCTGCCTGGGGTGGGGCCTCTGGGAGTAGGTTCATCTTCCAGAGTCAGCTCTGCCTCTCAGGAGCCAATGGGGATCATTCACTGACAATTAGTACCCAGAAGCTCAGCCCCTCCTCCGTGCTGGGTGTTGCACTGAGTGTGTGAAGCCAAAAGGAGAAAAGTGAGTTTACCTTTCTGGAGACAGGCGCAGAACACGCCAGCCCCCTCCGCTGTTGTTGACATTTGAGCAGTGTAAGTGCCGATTATAAGAGCTTATCTACAGGCCGTGAGGAGAGGTCAAGCCCCATGCTCCAGTCACTCAACGAGCATTGAGGACGTGTGGCACTAGGCCAGCTGAGAGCCCAGCCACCAGGTTTCAGGGCCTGGCCGTACCACAGCCACTCAGAGTGAGTGAACTTAGCTCATCTTTTTGTGCTTCAATATCTTCATCTATTAAACGAGGATATAACAGTAATACCTAATCCCATGCAATAAAAACTAAAGCAGAGGTTACTGCAAACAGAGAGGCCAGGCAGAGAAAGGCTGCCCCGAGTGAGGAATGTGCTGGCCCTCCCTGGCCCTCGCCTTCGCTTTCACTTGCTCAGTCTTCAGATTCTCTCCTACCCCACTGTGTGCAGGCTTTGGACACCTGGGAAGGACCATTCAGGTGCCAACCCTGAGGCACTTCCACCTGAGGGAGAGATCAACCGTCCTGGTTCCATACTCTGAGCAGCGTGTCCAGATCTGAGCCCTTGCAGCCCCCTTCTCTGGCAACCACCACCGTGACAGCGTGGGTGACAGTTACTGTTCTAAGCACTTGATTCAGCTGAAAGCATCTGGCATCCTAGCCAGATGGCAAGGTCATTAGGTCCTGGTCCTGACTCTTGGAACGGGAAACTGCTAGACCTCTCTGGGCTTCGGTTTCCTCATCTGGACCAGATGGGGCTTGAGCAGATGATTTCTTTTTTTTTTTTTTCTTTTCTTATATATTTTAAAATTGGAGTTCGATTTGCCAACATATAGTATAACACCCAGTGCTCATCTTGTCAAGTGCCCCCCTCGGTGCAGATGATTTCTAAGGCTGGGTGCCTGCCTCCACGTGGGGGATGGAGGAAGTTGTCTAAATTCCGGGAGCTGACACCCGCCCTCTAATTAGGACGACGGATAATGGGTCTCATTTGATGAGCACTTTACAGCCATTCACTCAATTAATTTAATTAATGCAGGAAGGCTTCCTGGAGGAGAAGAGCTGGAGGGACAGCGCCGGCCGGGGCCTAGAGAGGATGGCAAGAGCGGCCTCCGCGGACTGCAGGGCCTGAGTGGGGGAGCCACGGCCGTCTTCCCACCCAGGCCGCGGGCAGAAGCCGGGGTCCCCTCCCGCCATGTGGGCCGGGCGGGCGGGCGGCGGGCCGCAGCCGGAGCCCCCCAGGCCCATGCGGCCCGCGGACGGGAGGCGCGCGGGGGCCGCGGCGGGGGCTGCCGTCGCCCGCGCTCTTCTGCGCCTGCGGCCTGTGCGTGCTGCTGGCCGGCCTGAACGGACGCTCGCGGGCGCCCTGGCCTCCCCCCCGCCGCGGGGCAGCGCGCCGCTCGTCGTGGGGCCCGCGCTGCTGGCGCTGGCGCTGGCGCTCGGCTGCTTCGCCGCCTGCTGCGCGTGTAGCCGCCGGGGCCCCGCGCCCCCCGCGCGCTCGGCGGCGGCCCCGGGCGGGGGCGGGGGCGGGGGCGGGGGGGGGCCGCTGGCGCTGGAGAGCAGCGAGCGCACCGCGCACACCACGGCCGTGCAGCTCAGCCCCGCCGCCTCGGCCGCGTCCTCGCCCTCCAGCCCCGGGCCCGCGCCCCGCACGGCCCCGCGCCCGCAGCGCCGGCTCCAGCTCAAGCCCGGCCGGCAGCGCGTCGCCCCCTAGCGGACCCGGGGCCGGCCCGACGCCCCGCCCGGCAGGCCCGGAGCGCGCCCCCTCCGTCGGTGCCGCTTGAGAAAAAAGGAGGCGGCGGAGCGGGAGAAGGACGAGACGAGGGAGATTCCGTAGGGTCCGGTGCTTCGCAGGTGGCTCCTGCGTCCCCCCTTGGGGACCTCTGGAGGGGAGGATGCCACGGGGCGGGGCCGCGCCCGCCAGAGGAGGGAGACGCCGGGCCCTGCTTCCCCTCCCCCCAGGCTCCACGGAACCGGGCACGTGGGCGCCGTCAGCCGAGCCGCCCTGAGGGGGACTCCCTCCCTGCAAGGTCCGGACCCCAAGGGGCGGCAGCAGGGGCAGGGAGGCATGTCACCCGGGCTGTCTCCTGCCCCTGCGCGCTGCCAACGGCCCCAGCTTCCCCTCCGCCCTCCCTGCCCTCCTGGTCTCTACCCCAACATGATCTTTTGGGCGCAGCGGGGTGGGGGGTCCCAATTTGAGCCAGGGTGGTCCCCCGAGGGTGGAGCATGCCCCTGGTAGAGGGTGAATGGGGGCAGGCTGCTCCACCCCGGAAGGCCTCCGTGTGGTCCGCACTGCGCCTTCCCGATGTGCCTCCCTCCTCAATAAAGCACCTTCTGGGTCGAGTCCACCGTGACGGTGCAGCTGGGAGGGACGGGCTGACCCGGGAGCTGTTAGCGGAGCGGCCTTAACCTGGGGTCCTCCCAGCCCACTGCTTCATCTGCTTAGCACCAGCCCCTCCTGGAGACCTGGAAGGGGACCCCAGGGGTGAGGCCTGTGTGACTGTGAACATCCGCAGGAGCAGGCCTGAGAGATTGGGCCCTGGATGCACATATGAGTGTGTCTGTGCGTGGGGTTGCCTGGCTACGTGTGTGAGGTGAGGAGTGTGGGAGTATTTGGGTGACACTGACATCACACATGAATGTGAGCATGTGTGGGTGTGTGTGGTGGTGATTACGGGGTGAGTCACCCAGTGAGGAGGCTGAGAGAAGGGCTCCCCAGGGCTCCACAAAGCCGGCAGCTTTCTCCTGGCCTGCCTATGCTCCGCGTGGGTGGGTCAGGGCACCTGTGAGAGGGCCCAGGCTGCCTCAGGAAGCAGCAAGGTTCCTGGGGGGCCTTGGTGGAAGAAGCTGCAATCCTGAGTCAGTCCCTCCTCTCACTGCAGTCCCCTCCCCGCCCCCCGCCCCCCCCCCCCCCCCCCCCGCCCCGCCAGTGACGGTGGGCGCCCCTTGCTGGCCATAGCTCCCTGCCCACCCACCTTTGGGTTTATCGGCCTCCCTTTTTCTTTCTGGGCAAGCTCTACTGCTCTTCTGCCCTGTTCTGGGACTCCCCACCAGCCCTGGGAAGGGCTGACCCCTCCGTTCCTCTGACCCCCTCTCTGCCTCTGCCTCTCCCGCTGACCCGGGAGAAGGGGGGCTCTATCTGCAAGGTGCTAATAAGCAGGTCAGCTCTATTAATTCATGTGGATCGATGGGCCCTAACCTCTGAAGCATCCAGCCCCTGGAGCTGATGACCTCTCCCCAGAGCACTTCCTCGCATGCGCGTGTGTGTGTGTATGTGTGTGTGTGTGTGCCAGTGCACCCACCATCTCCCATGCACATGTGAGGAAGGCCACCCTCCCAAGCTTCAAGCGGTCTCATCTCCTCTGGATCACTGGTCTGCAGCCTCAGACGCCACCTGCTGCTGCCTCGGTAGAGCGAGAGGTGAGAGGGGCTGATGCCCATGCTGCCTTGGGGTGTGGTCTGAGCACCCTCCTTAGGAGGGGGCACCCCACATTCTAGCCCGTTCGCTAGGCCCAGCCCAAACCCTTCTCCCACCTGCTGGCAGAGGCCTGGAATTACACCACGAGGGCTCCTGCCTCTTCGCAGAACACTTGCAGGGCCGGTGTGGGAGCCCGGCTTCTGGGGGGGGGGGTGCAGAGTGAGGGTGGTTAGGGCTCAGGGCAGTGGGCCACAGATGGACGGTGTGAGTGAACAGAATGGGGGCGGCTCCAGGGGCAACCCTGGCTCCCTGGAGGGTCCCTTCCACGGCCACCCCCAGCTGAAGGTCATCCTTTGTCCCATCTGTGCCCTCTCCCCCCTCCACAGGCACACCAGGAGATAGTCTCCTACCCCAGGGGCCCTCTTCCCAATCTCCCAGCCCTAGCAACCACTCCTTCCCCTCCTCTCCTCCCTCCCCACAGCCCACTGCCCCCCCACCCTGCCCCACCTTTCTGGGCTGCTATTGCAGGGGGCTCCCACCCCCCCACTCCTTCAGGCCTTCCTAGGGCAGACACCACTGAGAAGGCCTGGGAGCACCCCACTCTCTCACACACGGGCTGGACAATTGCTCTGTCCCCACCCATCTGCAGGCCCCTCTCAGGAAGGCTCCAGGGGGGTCCGTCCATGGAAAGTGAGGACACAACCCTGACAACACAGGGCCGAAAGCCCCTGACCTCGAGGAATGGGAGCAGGGACGCAGCAGAGGAGCCCTGGGATGGAGGCCAGACAATCCGACGCCCACCCTGAGACTGAGAGTTGAGGCACCAGGGCCTGTCCTGCAAGCCCGGGAGCTGCAGTGCAGGACACAAAGCTGGTTCTTCTGAGAGGACGGGTGCTTCCTGGGGCCTGTGGGGCTCAGGGGTGACAAGGTGGGCCCCACTTCCCGGAGGGAACTCCTGATAGCATGGGAGGAGGGAGCCCACCAAGGAGCTGGGAACCCGGATCTCCTCCTTCCCACTGCAAGCAGTGAGGGAGCCACTTAGGACCATTTTTTATGAGTTGACTGAGCCCTAAAATGTGTCCAGTGCTGGGAAGATAGCAGCACGCGGGCAAGCTCCGGCCGAGGGGGGCGAGCATCCTCCCTGGGGGGACAGACAACACAGAAGTAAGTAAATAAGACCAATATTAGGGCAGCCCCGGTGGCTCAGCAGTTTGGCGCTGCCTTCAGCCCAGGGCCTGATCCTGGAGACCCAGGATCGAGTCCCACATCGGGCTCCCTGCATGGAGCCTGCTTCTGCCTCTGCCTGTGTCTCTGCCTCTCTCTCTCTTTGTGTCTCTCATGAATAAATAAAATATTTTTTTAAAAAAGACAAATATTAGCTAGTGGGAGGGCTCTGCAGAAAATCACGGGAGGGCCTGGCGGAGAGACTTGAGGGGCTGCGAGGTCTCCTCTGCGAGGTGCCATTTAAGCTGAGCTCCCTCAGACAAGAGTCAGCCACGCAGAGTTCTAGGGCAAGGACATTTCAAGGTCAGGCGATGGCCAGTGCAAAAGCCCTAAGGTGGGGATGAACTGCGCCTCTGTGTGTCCTGCCAGGAAAGAAGGGCTGGAGGGCTGGGGTGGGAGATGAAGGCTGGGGGCGGGGGGCTGGGGAAGGGGCTCCGTGCTCAGCTCGCGGGGGGCTTCGGAAGCCAAGGTGCCGAGCTGGGCTTTTATTCTCGGTGAAGTGGGAGCCACTGGAGGGTTTGAAGCAGCGAAGTGACGTGGTCTGATTTATGATGGTAAAGGCCGCTCTGCCTGCTGTGTGGAAAATAGAGTGTCGCGGGGCCAGAGGAAAGACGGGGGGGGGGGGGGGGGGGGGGGGGTTACTGCAGGGTGATATACTGGCTCCACTGGACTGGTGGCTGGGAAGTGGGGGACTCGCCTTCCCTTTTGCCGTCTCCTTGTGGGGGAAGTTCAGGAGGAGTGAAAGGAGAGAAATCCAGAAGGAATCTCTAGAATTTTGGTTTGAGCAGCTGGGCAGAGGGTGGGGAGGAGCCAGGGCTGTGGGAAGATGAAAGGTCTGTTATCAGTGGAGCTGTCCTGGAGTTGCTGGGGGCACAACCCTGAGTTCTGGGAAGAGGATACAGATTTAGAAGCCACTGGCAGATGGGTGGTGGGGAAGCCATGAGTCTAGAGGAGGCAACTGAGGAGAGAGGGAGACCAGGAACTCAGAATCTAGAATAGTATAGAATAGTCTAGAAACCTCTGGATCTAGGGGGAAGGAAGGACCCCTGAATGCCCAGTTCTGAAACTCGCCCAACCCTCCGCTGAGGCAAGTGCCCTTCTGATGAGGTCCGTGGCCTAGGAGTTGGGGATTCAGGAGAAGCGAGTGGAATGTGCGCTCCGGAAGGTTCGCATGCACGGCTGGCTTATTCACTGCTCTGTGCTCAAGTACTCACCTGGCGCACGGCAGGTACGCATTAGATATTTGTTGAATGACTGAATGAGCAAAAGGTGTGGATCTTATCCCGGGGCCATGACCAGAGGTCTCCAGTAATAGGGAATTCTTAAGATGCCGGCTCTGGGCGGGAAGGGAGAGATGCTCCTTAAACGTGTGTTGGGAGCTCCTCTGGCCCGCTCCTGTTTTCTGCTTCCTTGTGGGAGGTAGGGTGACACAGGAACACGCAGCGGGTTTGGCAGATGCGCCTGAGGGCCAGGCTCCCAAAAGGAGGAAACGGCCAGGGACGCCTGGGTGGCTCAGCCGTTGAGTATCTGCCTTTGGCCCAGGGCCTGATCCTGGAGACCCGGGATCGAGTCCCACGTCGGGCTCCCTGCATGGGGCCTGCTTCTCCCTCTGCCTGTGTCTCTGCCTCTCTCTCTGTGTCGCTAATGAATAAATAAATAAAAATCTTAAAAAAAAAAAAAGTAGGAACCAGCTAGATTGGCCAAGCCTGGGGAAATCGGCACTGCTGAGGAGTGCCGCCAGAGGGCACCCTGGGCACATGACAGTCCGATAGCGCAGGCCCAGCCTAGCCAGACCGCACAACTGCCTTTCCCCTTCCGAGGGCCAATGCCCTGAGGAATAGGGGGAGAGAGGACTTGCGCACATAAAGGGTAGGGGTGACGGATGTTGGGTCACCCAAATTTACTGACACCTCCAACCCTCAAACCTGACCTTATCACTGAAGGAGGCCTGACTCTGGACAAAGATAGCCTCTATCCGGGTCACAGGTAAGTCCTGAGTCTGGGCTTGGACTGAATCTTCACCTTGATCTTAGACTGAGCCCTTACCCCAGTCCCTACTGAGTCCTGACCTAAAGTTGATCCTGCTCATACTCTGAGCCTTAAGACCCTGCCTGGTCTCTGTGCTGAATCCTGATCCTGATTGTAGGCCAAGTTCTGAATCAGTCCATAGACTGAGCCCTGATCCTTATCAAAGATGTGAACCCTGACCTGGGCACAGACTGAGTCTCGATCATGGACATACATTAAGCCTTTTTTCTGGTGACAGACTGACCCCTCAGTGTATACACCGAGCCCTAAATCTGGTCCCAACTTGAACTCTGACCCTGATCCATACACTGAACCCTGACCCTAGACAAGGACTGAATTTTCATCATGGTCAGAGACTGGGTCAGGTTTCAACCCCAGAAGGAAATTACTCATGGAAATACTTAGAAGGGTAAGAGAAGGTATTCTGGGCCTCAGAATGGTCCAGAACTCCTGGACATTGGAGCTCTGAGAGGCCAAGCAGAGACAGGCTGCCCAGGACATAGGGAAGGAAGGCCAGCTGGGCTTCTCCAGATACCCTTGGAGCCCTGGGGGGTAGGGGGGGTTCCTGCCTGCTTGTGTGTCTGGGGGGCTCCAGGCTGGGAGTTTCATCCATCTGCACTTCTGACTCCCAAGGAACCTTGGGCAAGTCCCTTTGGTTGTCTCCCCCTTGTTACTTAACTGTTCAGGGACAAGGTAAGGAGAAGGTGACCTTCCATGTGAAGGTGTCGCCGATCGGCCGTGACTGAGGCCCAGCCGGAAGAGAAGCCCCTTCACTCGGGGAGCTCACTCTGGCTGGTCAATCCAACCAGGCAAGGAAAAGTGACTCATGCTCAAGGTGGCACCAGCCAGGCCTCAGCCTCAGGTGGGCAGGTGAGCATGAAGGTAGCGTGGGTTGGGGAGTAGAAGTCCCAGAGGTCCCCCTACATTCGGGGGTCTGCTGGTGTGAGGGCTGGGGGGGGCACAAGGGACCACACACCTGTCCCCAGGGCACACGGACTAGTTGAGTTTCTGCCCTACTCAGGTTCGGCTGGGGTGCGTTGCCCGGCAGGGCCCCCTGGCCAGCTCACCTTGGGAGGTACTGAGGCAGGAGTGGGGGCCAAGCCAGGCAGGAGCCAGGCGGGGGAGGGGACGGCTCTAGTCAAAAAACGCTGACGCCAAAGACAATGAGCTCTCCGAGGCTGAGGCAACTCATTTGGTCCCGGCCACGCTTTATTAAATTCTCATAAACCTGTCAGGGGGGACAGGGCTCGCTTCAGTTTACCTCATTAGCCCGACACAATGACAGTGGGGGGGGGGGCCGAGGGAGGAGGCGGCAAGGGGAGGCCCTTGCTCAGCGCTGAGAACTGAGCCAGCCAGGAAGATAATTGAATTAAGTGGCTTTTGTTAATGGTTTTTAAGACTCCGAAGTGTAAATAACATTTAGGGGCTTTCTTTTAATGGTGCTGGGGTTTTAGAGACCCAGGGAGCTTAGAGGAGGCCAGGCAGGTCCCTGCCCCTCTTCCCCACCCAGGGGAGCCGCCCTGAGCACTGAAGTTAGACTGGGAGGAGCGAGGGGAGGGGCCAGAGAAGGCAGAGAAGGTTCCACAACTTCCCAGTGGGTCTTTGAATAGAGAGGGGCCAGGGACCTGAGCAAGGGAGGGCGGGGGTTGGTGGGGGGTGGGGCTGACCGAGATCACCTGCCCCCCTGGGATGCCACCAGGGGACAAAATGGCCAGAGAGCCCCCTGGGGTGTTACGGGAGGCATGGCTTGTGGGTGTTTGGGGGACCTGGCCTCTGGGGGCACCCAGGGCTCATTCCTCACTGATGGGTCACGGGCACCCAGGTTCTGGCTTTGTTGCTTACTGCCGGTGCGAGGGGCTCCCCTGAGAGGTGGCGAGCACCTCATGGGGGGCTGTGCTGGTGGATCACACCAGACCCCAGGCTTCCCAAGGGAGACTGGACTGAGCCATAAGGCCCTGCACAACGGGTGGGAGGCTCACTTCTCTGGAGGCACAAGGGCCTGGGGTCACCACGTGCAGGGACACAGAGACATGGGCAAGGTGTTTTGGAACCCGACCCCTGGCTTTCCTCAGCGGCAGCTTCTCCCTCCCTGCAAATATGACCTGGTCCAGGACCTGGTCCAGGCCTTCGCTGGGCTGGAGGTAAAGGGCCCTGACAAGATCCCAAGGAGCTGGAGGTGGGACCCAGCAGAACTGGCCCTAGGCCAGCCCACAAAGGGTTAAGGCATTAATCGCCCTGCATGCGACAAAGGGAAGTGAGTTTTCTGATCCAGAAAGGATCAGTCCCTGGGACGCCCCATCAGACCCTACAGCGTGAAATTACACCCCAGCAGGGTGCCGCCCCCGCCCCCCCCCAGCTACCCGCCTAGGCCTGGCACAGGATTAGGGCCTGGAGTCATCAGTTTAATAGGTCCCACCTCCCTACCCCTCTCCCCCCAGGAGCCTTCAGTCCTGCCTGCAGGCCGGGGGTGGGGGGGCAACCTCTGTACCCACCCACTGTCCACCTGGCTAGGGCTCTGCGCAGTCATCTCTGACCTCACTCTTGGTCTGGTGGTTCCATCAGTCTCCTTGGCTGAGCCCTGACCCCGCTTCCTATTTTAGTTTCTTCATAACCTTTCATCTGGATCCCAGGTGTATTTGTTTCCTTGCTTATCTGTGTGTCCTCTCTCTCCCCACCAGCACTAAGTGCCTTTGGAGCAGAGCCAGTCTTCCCAGCCCCGTACCCCCAGTGCCCCTGCCCTGTGCCCTGTGTGGCCCATAGATGGTGCTCAATAAAATTAGCTGACTGAGGTGCCTCCCACCCACCTCACAAAGACTGGGCTGTGGTCCCGTAACTCGGGACTTAGGTACTCAAGACTGGGAGGTCGAGCTAAAGCCTGTGCTAGGCCAGGGCTGTGGCCTCCAGAAGTGACAGGAGGCTGTGCCATTATCGCTCCACCTCAGGCCCAGCCTCATCCTTTAAAGATGCCATGAGTGAGACAGAGAAGGGAGAGGCCCTACGTGGCCAGAGGGTGCTCACTCATCCTTGGGTGCCATCCCTAGAGACTCTTGCACCCACTTCCTTGGGCTGCTGCGAGGCCTTCGCCACACAAGTGTCTCTCAGCCCCATCTGCACCTACAGCTGGGCACCCAGCATGGGGAGGGGGCCTGGACGGGACAGTTAAGGTGGTGCAGGGGTGGTGATCTCACACAGGAGAGAAAACCCGCAGGACATTCGGAAACCAAGGCTGTCCCAGGTGGGCAGGCAGCCTGCACAAACTGCCCTCCAATGTCCACACAGGGAACAGCCCCCGCCAAAAAAAGCCAGGGGTCGCCCAAGGCCACACAGCAAAGCCAGACAAAGGTTCCCGAGGTTCTAGGCAGAGCTTGTCCTTCACACTGCTACTCCAGTTGAATTTGACAAGGCTGGTATTTAGGTTGAACACCAGCTCCGAGCCAGGCTCTGGGCCATGCCAAGTCCTGCTCAGGGCGTTCGTTCTATGTGGGTGCGGGCAAGAACCGTACGTAGTGGCCAAGAGGGTTCGGGAGAGGGAAGGGGCTTCCTCTCGAGACCCTGGTGTAATCAGGCCAGGCTCCCTGGAGAGGGTGGCTTGTGAATGGGTTCTGAATAACGAGTGGGCTTTCCCCGGGAGGACCAGCAGGAGCAAACAGGTGAGAAAGGGCATGGTGAGTGTGCGAGCTACCACGTGGTTCCGTTGGACGTCCCAGAACAGGACAAGCAGGCACGTGCACAGCCCCCCGACCCCACGGCAGGCCAGGCCCGACGAGGAGGTGGCCGCTTTCAGCTCAGTGTGAGGAAGAGCTTCTGCGTAGACCTGGTAATGAGCTTCCCATCCCTGCAGATTTGCGAGCGGGGGCCGGGGGTTGGTGACCCCTGGCCACAGGGGGCTGAACTGGAGCCCCCGCAGGTGTCTGAGAACCAGGAGCAGGAAGCTCCAGCCCTCCAGCAGGCAGCCCGCCAGCCCACCCTGTCCAGTCCCTCGGCAGGACCTGGCGGCCAGGAGTGGGGAGGAGGGGAGAGGAGGCAGAGAGGCCCTCCTCCAGCTGCTCAGTGCCCTGCTGTGCATCTGCAGCTTCCACCCCGCCTGGTCTAGGGACGTCGCACAGGCCCATATCCCACGTCCAGCGGCAGACGGGGCCACACGGTCCTTCTCTGGGCGGCTTACCAAGGGGCGTCTGAAGGAGGGACTCCCCCCGGAGGCTGTGCCCGGGGAGGCCCCGCGGCCTGACGATGCCCGAGCATTCTGCAAGAGGCGAAGCGTCCCCTCCACCTGCCCCACGTCACCAAGCATCCGCCTCAGCCTAACCTGGATTCCTCCTGAGGGAATGGAGATTCCTTCCTCTGAGGGAAGCTGGGAGTAGAGCCCCCAGTGTTTGCCCCGCTCTGGCTGCCCGACGCCTCGCGCGGAGGCCAGCGGCTGGACCGGCCGGGACGCTCAGGTGGAGACGGCAACAAAGAGCGGCTTTGTGCACGCGGGCCCGCGCTCACACGCACCCGCACACGCCCCACACAGGCTCTTTCCAAGAACGGCTCCCGAGCCTGGTTGCCAAGATAAAGGAGCCACTGGGCGGTCAGCCCCCAGGAGGAAATATCGCTCCCGTGGCCTTTGTTGTTCAAAGGGCTTTGCGAAATCTCCAGACTCCTCTTGGAACCGATCCCGGGCTGAGGTGGCGGTTTCCCCGCAGCTGGAGATGGAGGCCAAGGATGGCACAGCCTCCCGGGCCTGGCGGGAAGGGGGGGGGAGCAGAGCCGCCCCGGGGGGCCAGGCTGGGAGTCCTGAGCAGCCCGGCAGCTTTAATCCTTCACTTCCAAGATTAGCTCACTGGATTCCCACAAGCCTGGGGGTAGGCAGAGATCTCCCCATTTTATAGGCATAAAACAGAGGTTGGGAGAAGCCTACAGCTTATTAAATGGCCCTGCGGGGAACTGATGCTGGAAATGAGACTGACTTGGCCCCAATCACAGACTGAGCTCAGCCCTGCCCTGGCCCCGTTCTGAGCCCCAACTCTGACCTCTAATTGAGCTGTGACTTGCCCTAGACTGAGCCTGGCCGCTGGCCTCAGCTGATCCCTGATCCCAGCTACACACAGCGCTTTGACCCCGACAGAACTGCGGCCTACCCCAGCCTGATCCCTGATCCTAGCCTCGGATCCTTCTCCTGTCCGCTGTAAACCTCCTGAGGTCAGAGGTCTGCGCTTCTCATTCTCCCCTCTACTTTACATTCCCACTGTGACTGCTCAAGCAATCTCTGTTTTACCTACCAGACTATATAGGGCCAAGGGGCGGAGTCTATCTCGTTTGCCAGCACTTAGTAAAGTAAGAGCAACAAATAACAAGCACTTCTTGAGCATTTGCTAAATGTCAGGCCTTGCACTCCGTGTTATACAGAGGCTGTCTCATTAATCCTCACAAAGAACCCTGAAGCAGGTATTACCCTGAGTCCATTTTACAGATGAGGACACTGAGCCCCAAGGTCACACCAGGAGGCGGGGGGGGGGGGGGCGGGGGCAGAAGTACAGGATGCTTTTAGTAGTTCCCTCATCCATTACATTCAGCTGCCTGGTGAGGGCTGGGGGCAGAGAGGGAAACCTCAGCGGTAAGAGGAAGTGGGCAGCTGGGAACAGCTAAGAGCTTTCTGGAGACTGAGTTTCTGAAGCCATAGAAGGGCCGGGGAGGGGGCACCTGGGTGGCTCTGTTGGTTAAGCATCCGACTCTTGATTTCGGCTCAGGTCATGGTCTCAAGGTGAGATGGAGCCATCGAGCTGGGCTCCAGGCTCAGCAGGGAGTCTCCTTGGAGATTCTCTCCTTCTGCCTCTTTCTCTCTCTGTCTCAAAAATAAATTTAAAAATCTTAAAAAAAAAAAAAAAAAGGAAAAAGAAAGAAAAGAAGGGCCAGGTGAATCAGACTAGGGACACTTGATGAGGGAGCCAGACCAGCTACGTAATTTGTGGAATCCAGTTCAGAGTGAAAGTGCAGGGCCCTTGTCTAAAAAGTAAGGATTTCAAGATGGCAACATCAGAACATTCTAGAGGTTGAGGGCTTGACCACAGGTCACACTCCCAGGAAGGCAGCCCTGAGAGGAAGGACAGCGTGTGAGGACAGACGTGTGGATCAGGACACCAGTGTTGGAGGGGCAGCGAGGGTTGAGCGCTGATTGTTGGGTGGGCATTTGGGCAGCGTCTGGGGCAGGCACAAGGCACCAGTCATGGAGAATGTTCGGGCAGCAAGCTGGCTGTGCGGCTAGGGAGGCCTGCATGTAGAGGGGAGTTGGTGCCACTCTCTGAGTGTTCAGGGGTGCCTGTGTGGAGTGCAAACTGAGAAGATTGCACATCTGGGGGGGTGGGGTGAGTATATGCAGAACGTCCAAGAGACAGAATGGGCTGTGTGTCTGAGGGCTTGCGTGGGACGTGTGTCCATCAGGGGGAGACAGCAGACAGACAGCCTGCAACTGTGTAGTCCAATGCAGACGTCAGCATGTCCCGTGGGTGTGAGAGAGAGGACGTATGTGGCTGTGAATGGGGAAGAATGTAACTGGGAGTGTCTGGGAGTGTGCGTGTGACTGTGTGTGACAAGGTATGCGTGTCCCAGCCGCCCTGCTGGCACCAGCCTGGGCCGCCTTCCCTGTTGGGAGGGGCTTGCAGGTGAAGATGCCCCCGGCCCCAGGGGGCCAGAACCCTCCAGAGACATTCCAGCCTGCCTGGGGTGGGGAGGCCTCTGGGGTGATCCCGGCCAGCCCCAGCCGAGGTGTCAGGTTCCCTGGGATGCCAGGATGCCGGGCCCTCCCTCCCCAGCCCTCTGAGGGCCTTTGTTGGAAGTTCAGACAAACTTGTCAGGGGGGCGGGCAGGAGGCCACCTCCTAATCGGCTTTCCCAGAAGGGAGAGGAGAATGCGGGGTGGGGGCTGGCGCTGGGTCCGCAGCTCTGTGGGAAAGGGGGGAGGGTCAGGCCTAACCCTACTGGCCCCAACGGGGTCCATCCCCCACGACCTCTCAGAAGGTTCTCTGTCCCCTGGGCCCCTGAGGAACTAGACCCCTAGACTCAAAGAACACTGGGACTGACACCTAAGAAAAGGAGGATTTGGGGGGAAGCTTGAGGGAACCCCACGCTGCCTTTCTCCTCTCACCCTCCACCGGCTGTCCCCCCTGCACC
This sequence comes from Canis lupus familiaris, assembly GCF_011100685.1. Taxonomy (NCBI): domain Eukaryota; kingdom Metazoa; phylum Chordata; class Mammalia; order Carnivora; family Canidae; genus Canis; species Canis lupus. The sequence continues at coordinate 14,018,729 of NC_049236.1, forward strand.
TGCTGCAAGCCAGGCCCCTCGCCTCCTCCAGGGTTTTCTCCTCTTCGTCTCATCCAAGCCTCCCCGGAAGCTGGACAGAGCTAATGATTCCCACCAACAGAAGAGGACACTGAGGACCAGAGAGGGGCAGTGACTTGCCGGAGTAAACAGCAAGCTGAGGGTAGCCTGCCCCAGCTCCGTGATAGAACCTTCTTTGCTTGTTTGCATTTCCCTGAGGTCCCATCCTCAGAGTCACCCTGTGTGATCTCATGTAGTAACGAGGCCTTCGTTCACCCTGTCTGTTGACAACCACCAGGGTTAAGAGCATGGATTCCGAGGTCAGCCAGGGTCACACCTTGGCTCTGTGGTCACGGGCAAATATTTAACCTCTCTGTGCCTCAGTTTCCTCAGTTGTCAAATGGCCGTAAGAGTACCCACCACATAGAGCTGTGCGAGGATTGGGTGACTGAATACTTGTACCAGGCACAGAGAAAGTGCGGTGTAGTATTTGTTAAATTAAAGTCCCGGTCAGTGGTGTAGACAGACTCCTCTCCTGAGCCCCGGTCCAGGACACTCCAACATCTTCCCTTGAATAAATCCTTAAAGGCTCCTCAGCTGTAGCAAACAAGGCCAGACTGGGCCCAGGCACATTCCCTCACGCACTCCTGCCCAGGGGTCTCCATCTGCCATGTGGCCCACCCAGAGACTCAGGAGCACCCTTGACCCTTCCCACACCTATAATCACCACAGTAACTCTACTTCTTAAACATCTCATCAATCTGACTCCTTCCTCCACTCCCCTCTCCTCCCAGTCCAGGAGGATGCCACCCTCCTCTCACCAGGACGTGACATCCGCCTCCCCCCTGGTCTCCCAGCCTCCTCATGAACCCCATACTTTAAAGAGGTGGGGGAGGTGGGTTTACTAAGATGAGGTCTGATCACCCCACTCCCCCACTGCAAATGCCTCCCACGGCCCTGGGCTGGAGGCCAAACTTCTCCTTCCATTCTCAGCCCCTGACTTGTAATGAGGTCACCCGATTCTTAATCCCTCCAGGGTCCAGGGGCTCACCCAGTAGCTCAATCCTGCAGCTGTGTGTGTGCCCTGCCTCTCCCAGGACACCAACGCTGGGCCCTCCTGGCCAACGCTGGGCCTATGAAGCACAACTCCAGTCTTTCTCCCAAGGGACCTCCTTGACCTCCCCAGGCTGAGCTAGGGACCCCTTTTCTATACTCCCATAGCTCTCTATTTTTTGAACCCCAAATCACCCTGTGTTGTAACTCTTGAGAGCCGTGTTTTCCTCACTCATTTCTAGGTACCTGGCACCCAACACAGGGACAGGCATACAGCAGATGCTCAGTGTCAAGTAGACGAGCGACTCAAACTGCAGGATTATTACCTGAACACCAGGAATGTGCGTACCGTGGGGCTGAAATATGGAGGAGGCACACAGTGGCTCAGGTCTGGGAGGAAGCAGTGGGAGATTTGGGGCAGATACTTGGTCTGCCAGCCTCTCCTAGGGAGGTGGGAGGGCTGGGTGAAGGGGGTGACCCTCCTCTGCCCTAATCCAGTTCAGCCCCACAGGGAAGAGAGGAATGCGTCTCCTGGGGTCAGCAGGGACCAGCGAAGTGGGGAGATCAGCGCCCTCCCAGGGTCCCTGTGGCTTGAGGCACCTGCCCCCTGGAAGTACAGGGAGCAGCTCCCTGCACACTATTAGGGCCTGCTGGGGTCCCACCAGGAAATCTCCAGAGGGGACCCTCACCACCCCCAGGCCCCAGCCCTGAGATTGCACTACCCCTCCAGGCTCAGGGGCCCTGTGCAGATACTCTGGAACCCCAGGGAAGGGTAGTGGAAGCTGAGCAGGGAAGATGGCTCGTCATCTTTTTCTTGAAATGCAGCAGAAATGCGCAAACACACACACACACACACACACACACACAAGCAGACACTTAGGAATTCATGGCGTGGGTTCTCAGACATACATACAGACTTAGAGGCTATGATCACACACACACACCCTGCTCGCCCTGAACCGGAAGGACCTTCATAAGTCTCTAATCCATCCTGCCACCCATAGCAGAGATCCCTTCTTCATTCTCTGCTTGCTCATCTCTGAAGACAAAGAGCTCACTCCCTCCAGAGGCCACCCAGCCCACTGGAGAACTACTCTGGCTTTAGGTCCAAATGTGCCCTCCTGTCATCCCTCTCTGGTCCTGGCTTACTTGCCATTTCCATGGAATCCCGTGCCTCTCTCCATCCTACAGACCCCTCACAGCCCAGGCTACCCTGAATACCCCCAGGGGCCCTGCACCTGCCACAGAAGCAGCCCACAGAAGATGGGGCCCCCTCCCACCCGGTCCTCCTGTTCCCCACGACCACTCCAGGGCGGCACAACAGCCACAGATTGGCAAGAGCTGCAAGGCCAGCCCGGGAGGGGCCCATCACGAGGCACGCCTGCCTGGCTCCCCGACTCACCCCTGGCCACAGCACTGGGAAAGCAGTAAAGAGACCTTGAGACGCCGCCCACTCAGCCCATAGCAGGCATCTCTGGGAATGAACCTGGACCAAGGGCTGTGCTGCTGGATTCTTTTATTAGCCAAGAAGGACAAAGAACAGGTCACAACATCACAGGAAGTCAGACGGACAGACGGATCACAGGACAGTCTCATGCTGCACTACGCAGGAGGCAGGGCAGGGAGGGGGGAATCTGAGTCTTGATTTTTTTCAACTAACAATAAATAAATACGGTACACAGTGTTTTTGCCACGGCCTGGCACGACCTCTAAGCACAAATGGTCACGAAACAGCTGGTTTGGAAAGCAGTCTGTACAGCCCGCCAGCTGCGGAGTCGGGGTGGGGGCCCGGGCCCCTGGACCATGCTCTGGGGGGGGGGGGGAGGTGAAGCAGTAGGGAGATGGAGACACCTCGGATAAGAGGGAGAGGTGGGGCCTGAGGCTTTCCTGGAAGGGACAGCCAGAGACGGAGCCTCGGGGTGAGCCTGTAGTCCTGGAGGGGCCCACCCCAAGCCTGTGCCCTGGGACGCCCTCCTGTGGCTCTCTAGCCACCTGCAGTAACTCGAGCTGGTTCTCTGAGCTAGGCTGACATCTGCCCAGGGGCCAGGAGTCGCACGCACTTTCCCTGTCTTCTCTGGGCTGGTGGGACTGGCTCAGTTGAACGAGGAAGTATTGACAAAGATCTGAGGGAAGCCAGCTGAGCCTGAGGTGAGCCTGGCTCCAGGGCAGACTTGCCCCTTAGGAGGTCAGGGGAGGCTTCCTGGAGGAGGTGGTGATGTCCAGAGCTGTTGGATCCCAAGGCCCACTGACAGTCAGTCACCTGCATCCAGGGACTGCGAAAGGTGTCAGTCCCCATGCCTCATCTAGATGAGACTGTTTTCATTTGAGAAATGGACCTTCCCGGACCTGATCCCAGAAGGCAAACCAAAAATCCCTTCTGTCTCCCAGAGTCTCCACCACTCCTTGGTCCCCCCACCCAAGTCTCTTCTGATGCTCCTGTGGCTGTTGGATTCAACTTCCAGATCCCAGACCCCAGATCCCGGGTCAACGGATCCCCCCAGTACCTGTCTGCTTGCCTCATCAGGGTGAGGTGCTTCACCTGGATTCAGGGCTCTCAGCCCTGCCTCCCGTGGAACCAGGGCCCACGGCCCCACTGTCCGCCTCAGCTCACTCTGTTGCCTTGTTCAACGAGCCTTCCTGGGCCAGGCTACCACCCTCCTCACTTTTTTCCCACCAAAAGCCTTCTCCATTGCCCCAGCTCAGATAGATCACCCCCACACCCCCGCCAAGGATGATGGGCACTGACTCCTCCGCAAACCAATCCTACCTGGCACCTATAGACGACCTCCTACCCCTTACCACAGGGAAAAGAGACACACCTGAGGAATCTTCACCCCAGTTTCCAGATGCAGTTTCTCTAGCAGGGGTAGAGAGTTCAGGGCTGAGCCACAAAGGGTTGGGGACCATGACTCGGAATCTGTGCCCTCCGCTCGCCCTGAGCCCCCGACACTACATGAAGGCACAGCAGTGGGGCGACCTCAGAGGCTGGCACCATAACTCAAGACCTTCTCAACTAGAAGGGACCCATTCTATTTATTCTATTTGCTGGGAAACTGGGGCCCGAGACTGGCCATGCCCGTGCAGAGGCCTCTACACGCACCACTCATCACGCCATAGCAAGGCAACAGTGATTTCCCAACTCATCCACTATACCCTATACCTTTGAGAGCCTTCTTGCAGTTGTCAGGTTAGCTAGAAACTTCCGCCCTGCAAGGCCCAGTGAGCACAGACATGCAGAATGTTACAGCTCCACGGGACACTACAGGCCATCTAACCCAGACAGAGAAACAGGCCCAGAGGGGCTCCCGGCGGCCTCAAGGCCACACTGCTTGGGAGGGAGTTTGCTGAGCTGGGTTCCCGGCCATGAACAGGAACACCCCTTCCCATGGCAGGCCCAGCTGGCCCGAAGTCCCCGCTGCGGCCGCCGGCCCTGGGACCCCACGTCAGGAGAGGCCAAGCCTACGCACTGTGGTGTGGTTCGCACTTACTGTGATCAGGAGTTCGAGTTCAGCCTTCCTTCCTGACTCAGGCTCACCCTGCGATGGACTCTTCCCCCTGAGCCTGGGGACCAGGGAGTGGGGGAGGAGGCCTGTCCCCATTCCTCTGCAGAGGCCTCTCTTTCTCTCGGGGCGCCCCGTCCCTGGCGGCCTCCCATGGCCAGAGGAGCCTCACCAGCTGGAGCCCCGAGGTCAGTCCCGGCTGACGCTGGCAGCAGGCCTGTGTCCTGGGGCTCTTATGGGCAGCGGTGCGGCCTTCTGCTGCCAGCCTCAGCCTGACCCCTGCCTCCACTCCCCTCCTCCTCCACCTTGGGATGGGGCCTCAAAGCTGAGGAGAGAGAGAAGAGAGCGCGACGCATGAGCCCTTCTAGATGCTGGGCCTGAGGGAGGGCGGCTGAGGGGGCAAGGGCCAGCTCCGGGCGGGCGGCGGGGCCTCCAGGCCTCCAGCCAGGGCCTCGCCGCCGCCACTGGGGGCAGAAAGGGACCCACAGCCGAGAGAGGGGCCGGTGCAGGGAGGAGACGGCAGCGGGGAAGGAGCAGGAGAGGAGGGACGGGGAGAAGCCGAATTACTACGACTAAAAAGTCACAATCCCAAACAAAACGAAGCCTGTGGACTGACACCACCACACAGCCAGCACCAAGAGAGAAAGTGGGAGCGGGCAGGAGGGGGGCACGGCGGGGGGGCAACAGGACAGAGGCAGCGCAGGGGAGAGGAAGACAGAGAGGAGAGCCCCGTGGGCGCCATAGGGGAGGCAAGGGCTACAGGGGGCCTGGGGCAGGCGGGGGCCTGAAAATATAGCTTTATATATTTATATTTATATGTCACATTCCACACAGCAACTCACTAGGGGGCAGAGGGGAGGCAGGGCGGCGGGCAGGGAGGAGGCCGTGCAGGGGCAGGATGTGGCCATGGAGGGCCTCGCTCCCCGCGGAAGGCCGCAGGCGCCCTGGCCTGCCCACCCCCGACTCGGGCCTCCCCGGGATCCGAGCAGGGCCATGCAGAGGGTGTGCAAGCGCGGGCCTCACCTGGGGCGGGGGCTTGGGGAGGGGACAGCGAGCAGGACCCCAAGGCCCCCGGGCTCCCTGGGCTCGTGGAGGTAACTCCTTGGGGTGCCCGGGACCCCCACGGCCGGGCGGCGGCCAGCGGTCAGTTGGGCAGCGTATCGAGTCCCAGCGAGGCGGCGTGCTGCTTGGCCCGGAGCCGCAGGTTCTCGATGCTCGTGGTTTTACTGTTCAGGGCGGCCGAGGCGGGCGCCAGGCCTGCGGGGGGCGCGGGCAGCAGCGGGGACCCCCACACGCCCTGGTGGGCCGCGGCGGCCGCCGACAGCGACTGGTAGTAGGACTGGCAGTGCAGCGAGCCGAGCGGGGCCACGTTGACGCCCAGGTAGGGCACGGCCGCGGCGGGGCCCGGGCCGCCCACCTCGAAGGACGAGTAGTGCACCAGGTTGTTGGTGGCCGCCATGTGCTGGCGGAACTGCTCCTGCAGGCGGAAGAGGCTCAGCGGGGACGACGAGTAGGAGTGCGAAGGGCCCAGGAGGCCGCCGGCCGCGGGGGCCGCGGGGGCCAGGGCCAGGCCGCCCGGGGAATCTGCAAGCAGAGAACCGGGCCGGGCCTCAGGCCGGCAGGAGGGGCGCCCTCGGCCCCCCCAGCATCCCTGGGCGCCGGGCTTTGTGGGGAGCCCCCGAGGGCCCCGAGCCTGACTTCTTGGGGAGACTCCTTCCCAAGGGCGCCCACTGCCCCTCGCCAGCTCCCTGCCGGGCCTCAGGATGTGTGTCTGAGGCCGCAGCTCTGTCCCCTTGAAACCGGCCTCTGGGTCTCTGTGACGATCCCGGGATCGGTGTGGCACTCACTGGACACGCGCTGGGGTGTCTGTACTGGTCGTTAAAGTGCCATCGCATTTCCATAGTGGTTGATAAATAGCTTTTGCCCCGAGCTCCCCCAACCCTCCCCAGACCCCCCAAGACCTTCTCAGGATTCAGCAAGTAAAGAGTGAATAGCCAGTGGCCCACTCCTTCCTAACGGGTCGGGGGGGGGGGTCAGGGCCGAGCGCCACACGTTAGAAGCTGACCCCACTCCCCACCCCGGTCCACCCCCCCACCCCCACCCCAGCACAGGCACCTGCCAAGCCTCACCTGCCTTGGGGCTGCTCCTCTTGCAGCCCAGCCCCTTGCTCTCAGCCCCAGGGCTCTTCTCCGTTTTGGGATCCTCCGCCCCTACCCGAGGATCCTCCTCCCGCTCTGGCTGGTCCTCGGGGGCTGACTCACTGGCGGACTGCTCAGACAGGCTCAGGTGAAGATCAGCAGGGGGGTCACCACTCGGCAGGCTTGGGGGCTGTTCAGTCTCCAGCTGGGTGTCTGGGGTTGGGGCCTCTGGCTTGCTTTCCCCATGGGAGCCCTCGGCCTCCTTCTGCTTCTGGAGCTGCTCTTTCTGCAGGCTGCGCTGCTTCTTCCGGAACTTGGCCCTGCGGTTCTTGAACCACACCTGAGGATGGGAGAGGAGTTGCGGGTTGTGGTTCTGGTGCTGCGAGAGGGGCCATGCGTGCTAACGGGGCTCCCCCCACCCCCGGGAAGCACACACCCTCAACCCCTTCCACACACCCTCAATCCCTTCGGAAGCTGCCCTCCTGTAGCTGCAGGCGCTGGTGGAGAGGGCAGTGACGCCTGGCTCCTGGGCGGCGGGAAGCCAGGCAGATGGCCTGGTGCTTGTCTGCAAGGTCTCCTTGGAGGAACGGGGCCCTACCTGCACCCGGGCCTCCGGCAGGTTGGTACACATGGCCAGCCTCTCACGCATCACCACGTCCGGGTAGTGAGTCTTCTGGAAGGTCTTTTCCAGGGCCTCGAGCTGCTGAGCAGTGAACGCTGTGCGGCTGCGGCGCTGTTTGCGATGCTGCGAGCCATAGCGGGCCTCCAAGATGATGTCTTGAAATGTACAGCCGTTGGAGGGCAAGGAGAGGGGGCCCATTTAATTATGGGAAATGGGGGCAGCCCAGGTGGCTTAGCGGTTTAGTGCCGCCTTTAGCCCAGGGTATGATCCTGGAGACCAGGGATCAAGTCCCACATCAGGCTCCCTGCATGGAGCCTGCTTATCTCTCTGCCTATGTCTCTGCCTCTCTCTCTCTCTCTCTCTCTCTCTGTGTCTCTCATGAATAAATAAATAAAATCTTTAAAAAAAATAATTATGGGAAATGGGTTCTGGATCTTACTCTGCTCTGACCCACTGTGGACACCCAGGCTCTTGCAAGGCTGGATCCTGGCCCCTTCCCCTTGGAAACCACCCATCTTCTCTCCACATGGCTGGGGTTTCGAGATCTTTCCACGCCCACATTCACTACGAGGACCACAGAGGCCTAACTGATCTCCATGAACAGCTGTCAGGAATGTGATTGACAGGGGTCTTCCTCATTTGGTTTGGCGGTGGGTAGGTGGACATTGCTCTAAGATCCTTAAAGTCCTCGGATGCAATGAGTATAAGATTCTCAGACTACACGACGCTAGTAATCTGTACCTTGGTGTCATGAAGGTTCTGATACCCCATGACCCTCAGATTCTGGATACTAACAGAATACTGGCCTCTGACTATGCGAGGCCAGGCTGGCAGCTGGGACGTATCTGCAAGGTCTAGTTAGGAGAGGGCTGACTGGTAGGCCTAATTCACTGGCACTTGATTCTTGGGTATGACTCTGGGTATGACTCTCCTGATCCCAGATGGCCTATGAGTCTCTGCTGGCAGGACCTGAGGCCCCTGCTCGCATGTCTCCTCAACAGAAAATCTGGCTCTGGCAGGGTCCTCAGAGCACAGGAAAGTTTTTGCATCTAGTCTTGATCCTTTGGGCTGCTTCCGCAAAGAAGGACAAAAAGACTAAGTTCTAAGCACCACAGGCTTGGAGGGAAGACCGAGCTCGTGGACCACAGCTTCTACAGGGCTAACATGGAAACAACTCAGGGGTGCCTGGGTGGCTCAGTCGATTGAGCATCTGCCTTTGGCTCAGGCTGTGATCCCAGGATCCTGGGATCGAGCCCTATGTCCCTAATGAGTGGGGAGTCTGCTTCTCCCTCTGCCTCTGCCCCTTACCCCCACTCATGCTCTCTCGCACACTCTTTCTCTCTCTTTCTCGCTCTCAAATAAATAAACTTTTTTTAAAAAGAAAGGAAACAACTCAGGATAGAGGTCTGCCTATCAGCCCTTCTGCTTCACTAGACCCCAGTGGATGGACAGTAACCTGTCTCCCCAGGCTCCCATCATCCATAAATGGATCCTGGATGGTCTATATTGAAGAGAATCTGAGGGCTACCAGAGTCCTTCCCCTGTACTCCAGGGACTGGGGAGTCATCCACAACATTCTAAATGAGGAAGGAAACAACTGGGTGTCCAGAAAGGCTCAGACTTTGGCTTGCTCTTTCCTCAGTTGAAAGGGAGCCCTGAACTTCTCACAAATTGTTACTAACCCCAGCCTGGACTGAGTGCATGCTGGTTACCTGGGGACTGGGGATCCCTCAGGTGGCCGAACCCTGGTGAGAGAGCAACAGCTCGACATCCCGCTACTGGCCCCAGGGACCATAAGGGTGGGTGATCATAGGGGAGGCCGGGCTGTCTGTACCATCGGCAAAACTTTCTGCCAGAAGGTGAGGCCTCCAAGCAAAGGCCCACGTGGAGCTCATGTCCCCCTTCTTGAGAAGTAGAGAATGGGAGTAGGGCGCAAACATCCCAGTTCCTCTACCCCACCAGCAGAGGTGAGCCTCCATCCCTGATTCCTCTGTGTCCGGCACAGTGAGAAGCTGGTGTCACCACAGGGAATTCACACACAGGGAATTCACTCCGAGGCAGGGAAGCAGCATAGCCAAGGCCACAGCCACATTCCCACATTGGAGACGAATGCCCCACACTGATCTGGAGAAGGTAACCAGGGGCTCAGTTTTATCCACTGGGCCCTGCCCTGAGGCCTGGCAGGGTCTCCAGGAGTAGGAATGGCTGTTCCATCCTCCCTTCCAGGCCAGCACCTCTTCCCAGGCAGGGTCCTCATATCCTGTCCCTCTACTATGCCTTTGCTCATGTGGTCCCCTCACCAGTCATTCCTTTTTCAGGCCTGGCTCCTGCCCCACAGCCTGCAGGAAGTCCTCTTAGACTGTACCAGCTGCCCCACCACCAAATCCTGCCCACCCCCCTGCCATGCTCTCCTATGCGTCTCTGAACACCTGCTCTCTCTAGGGGTGCTCTCAAGCCCCCAGAGTACTGCCTGGCACGGTGCTGGGCCCAAGGCGGCTCACCAGCCACTCAAGGTTTGACCTGGGACAGGAGAGAGTGGGTGGCACCACCTCTCAGGAATCATGCCCCTCGCCTATGCTGTCAAATCTTTCTCAGGCCCCGGAAGAGGCTGCAGGGCAGGGCAATGGTCAGTTGAAGGCAGAGGGGGACACAAGACAGCCACTCCTTCGTGGGCACTTACCTTGGGACCTGAGCAATAATGACTTCTGAGCACTTTCTAGTCTCTGCCCAGTACTTTGCATACGTTACCTCAAATAACTTCCTGGCCAGCCTCTGGCCCCCACTTTGTAAGGGGAGACGCAGGCTCAGAGATGAGAGGTAAACAGGCCCAGACTGCAAAGCTTATATTTTAGCCATCACCCAGGCCCACCCCCACCTAGACTGAACCTCTCTGAGCCTCAGTCTCCTTGTCCATAAAAGGGAGATAACAACCCCTCTTTATCAGACCTGAGTAATTTGACTCACAAAGTCTCACACAGCCCCTGATGCAGAATCAGCATTCAAAACATGGGTGCTGTAATTATTTGTGGGACCCCTGTGCCCAGCCCTAATCCTTGGGGCTGCTCCCTTCCCATGCCCCCATCTGTGAGATGGGCTAAGGAGTCCCCTCGCAGGGTTGTCGAGGGAATCTGAAGGCCCCCCCAGCGCCCGGCACTGTGCCAGCCAATAAGGGGCGCTCTGGATGCTCACGCAGAGGTTTTGCATGGGCACCTCTGTGTATCGCGGAGTGACCTGGGACGTCCAGGGCCCCCACAGGAAACACGGCCAGCACTCCGCCCCCCACCCCTCGGGGACCGCCGCCCCCACGGTTGTGTCCCCAGGGCCCCATCCCCAGGGCTCTTACCAGCCAGGCGCTCAGCCAGCGTGAGCGCGTGCACCGACGGCCGGTAGTCCGGGGCATGCTGGGCCTGCTGGGCCGCCTGCTGGTGCAGGTTGTACATGGCACTGAGAGAGTTCATGGCGTGCAGCGAGTAGCCGTTCACCCCGTAGTGCTGCATCGTGGCGTGCGCCTGCGGACGGCAGGGAGAGGGAGCATGAAGCAGGCACCCTGCTCTAGCCCCCCCAGACCCTGGACGCCCCCTCGCCCCCAAGAGCTCCTTCCTCTCTGGGCTCTGGGGTCAGACGGCCTGGGCTGGAATCTCAATTCGGTCACTTAAGAGCTGTGTGACATCGGGCAAGTCACTTATCTTCTCTGACCCTCAGTTTCTCCATCTGCTAATGGGGCTAATCATAGTACCTATTGCAGGAGATCGTGCAGGGATTTAGAGAAGGCTTAACCACAGGGCCTGGCACATGGCGTGTGCTAGAAAATGTTAGTCATTGTGATTTACCAGCCCCATTGCTGCTCTCTGAAGACGTGTTTTCACTTAAGCACCCAGGTGCTTTCTTATTTGTACCTTCATTGATTCACTCACACACTTACTATTCTATTCATTCAACAAACACCTAGTGGAGCCCACATGGGGCCAAGTCCAGAGCTGGACTGAGGACACAGAGGCATTTACTCCGACGAGATAGTAGGGTCTTAGAGCCTCCCGTGCCGCACAGACATAAGACTACTGACTGCTACATATTCACTACCGTTACCTTCCTCTATTTACCATTTCCTCCGAGAGCAAACCAACCCCATTTGCAGATGGCTCTGCTATGGCTTAGAGAAAGAGCAGGGCCATACGGAGGCCACACAGCCAAATCAGGGCCCCTCCTGCACACGCGGCTTCCGCCTCATTCTTTGGCAGCCAAATCTTCATCCTTCCTACTGAGACGGCCCAGCTCAGCATGAGGTCCTATGAGCCCCAGGTCTCCTCTGGACCTTCACAGTCCTCACCTGAGAGTCCACTGCATGTCAGCCTGAAATGTCACTTTTGGAATGTGGTCCCATGTCTGCAGTCTCCCAAAGAAACAGGTGCTTCCCGTTTCCTGGGTGTAGGAGGGAAAGGGGGGCAGTGGGGGCAAGGGCAGGTCCATTTGGTAAGAGGAAGAACTTGCCAAAGCATCTCAGCTCCCCACCCTCACTGAAGTAGACACTCAGGCTGCACACCACTAAACATCCACAGCGTACACGCCCGCGCACACACACCTTTCACACACAAATACCCGTACGTGGACATCCTCAGCAAGGCACTCACAGAGGTGGTCACCCTCAAACACAAACTCAGCAACATTTACCCATTCAGTGTCATTCTTCCCATGGTTCTGCACACACTCTCACGGATATCTATCCATGCAGCAGACATACCCACACACAAACCTTCCACTCTCACACATTTATATATTACACATATTCATCCAGTAAATATGTATGAAGCACCCAAACAAAGTCCTTGCGTCCATGGCACTTACATTCCAAAGGAGGACAACAGAACAGCAAATACATACATGTAATAATGTCAGGCAGGAACAAGTGCTCTGAAGAAAAATAAGACAGAGGAGGAGAATAACGAGAGGGAAAGGGAAGATTGTTTTAGAACATGAGGTCAGGAAAGGGCTCTCTGCTATTTGAAGGAAGCCATGTGAAGTTCTGGGGGAAAGGCTTTCCAGACAAAAGGAACAGCAAGGACAAAGGCCCTGAGGCGTGAAGAAGCTTGGTGTGTCTGTGGACCAGCAAGAAAGCTAGGGTAGCTGGAACACAGAGGGGGAGGGAGCGAGCGAAGGGGATGGGACTGGAGGGAGAGGAGAGACCAGATACCACTACGCCCACCCTGCCCACCCCTCCAAGATAGCTTCTGGAGCTTCCACAGGGCCACTGTAAGCAGTGGGCTGGTGACGGGAGACTCCTGGAGGGTCTTGAATAAAGAGTAATGTGATACCATTTGTCATGAAAAGCTGGCTGCAGAGAACAGACTGCAGAGGGTCAAGGGGAAATGCAGAAGGACGCCTAGGTGGCTCAGCGTTTGAGCACCTGCTTTCAGCTCAGGTCATGATCTCGAAGTCCCTGGATCGAGTCCTGCATCGGACTCCCCGCAGGGATCCTGCTTCTCCCTCTGCCTATGTCTCTGCCTCTCTCTCTGTGTCTCTCATGAATAAATAAAATTTTTTGAGAAGAAGAAGAAGAAGGAGGAGGAGGAGGAGGAGGAGGAAAGAAGAAGAAGAAAAAAAAGAAAGAAAGAAAGAAAGAAAGAAGAAGGAAGGAAGGAAGGAAGGAAGGAAGGAAGGAAGGAAGGAAGGAGAGAGAAAGAAGAAGAAGAAAAGCAGAAGAGACCAGGTCTCTGGCCAGGTCTCCTAGAAGACTAGGCCAGCAACTGAGGTGCCTTCCGCCAGGCGGTAGGGGTGGACCTGGTGAGAAGTGGTCAGATTCACGACATCTTTTGAAGAATCAACAGGACTACTGATAGGTTAGCTATAAACTGTAAGGTAAAGAGGTCAAAAAGGATTACGCCAGGTCTTGGCTGGCTCAGTCGGTAAAACATGCGACTCTTCATCTCGGGGTTGTGAGTTCAAGCCCCACACTGGGTGTAGAGGCTACTTAAAGGGGATATTTTGTGTGGCTGAGTTAAGAAAATCCCTGAACAACTGAATGAAGATGCATCTTTTCTTGAGCCAGGAGCATTGAGGGAGAAGGGGGTCTGGGAAGGGAGCAATAGACATCAAGGTTTTTTGGGGGGACATGCTAATTGTAAAATATGGATCTGACTTCCAAGTAGGGGTGTTGAATTGGCAGGTGGATATACAAGTCAGGAGCTGAGGGCTGGATTTATAGATTTCTGAGTCAACACTCACATGTAACACCTACCAACAATGTTTACTTACAGAGGCCCACTCTATGCACTGATAAACATGACCCCAAGGGCAGAGATCTAAGTGAAGAGAAGGACAGACAGGGCAACACCGTGTTTAAACACTGTATAATAGAATATACCATAGACAAAGCTAAGGAGCAAACAACAAACCTGGAAAAATCTTTACCATATCTATGACCTAGCAAGATTGATTTTAAAAATAATAAATAGCACAAATAAAAGTACGAGAATGTCCATAATATATAAAGAGCTCTTTTCAAGAAACAAAAAGATGGTCACCTTAATAAAAGACTGCAACGTAACTGAAGAGACAACTTATTAGGAAAAACACAAATAGCCACCTGACCTATGACAAAAAAAAGCTCAGCCTTCCTTGTAACCAAAGAAATAAAAACAGAAACAATAAGATACAATTTTATTTCACCCATCAGATTCACAAATATGAAAAAAAAAATTAGCCAGGGTTATCTAGAGGAGCGGGAAATGGTCCTTCTCCTACTTCACTGACAAAAGAGCTTTTTTAGTTCCTGCATCAAAGGCCTTTAGAAAGAGCATCATTTAACTCAACAATTCCATTTCCAGAAACATATCCTTCAAATATGCAGAAGTGTGTACAGGAATGTTCATCACGGCTCTGCTTACGTGGCAAACGATTGGAAACCTCACTGTCCATCGAGATGGTTAGTTGAGTAAACGAGAGGCCAGTCATGCCGCCAGTGGAAAGCCGTGCCACAGTTTGAAACAATGATGTGTATCTGTGTGTGCTGATGCTCACAATATATCGTTGAGTGGAAGAAATAGGTAACAGTATGCATGATATGATCCCATTTTTGTAATGTATGTATAAATATGCATAGAAAAGAAGGCTGGAAGGTTATACCCTGAAATGTTAACAGAGGTTATCTCTGGGAGGTAGCAGGTGGGATTACTGGTGATTTTCACATTTATATCTTTTCCTTTCTTTCTTTTTTTGAGGGTGGGGAGCCTCATCCATGAGTTCCAGTGGATGTGGGGATAGAGCCAGGCCCTGAAAGGTGTCACAAGCTTCAGGTGGGGAAGAGGGAACAGAGTGTAGAAGTAATTTTATCCATCCCCTTCCCCCACCCCTGTGAGGCTTTGTTGCCTTAATACTCGTAGCTGTTGATGTGGTGACATCTTAATTGACTTAATTATTGCTGCTCTCACAGTTTTTGATGCAGGACAAGTCTTTATTAACTAAAGCCAAGAGAGGTACCTCTTTCTCTCTCTCTCTCTCTCTCTCTCTCTCTCTCTCTGTCTCAGCGCCACAACTGCCCCGGCTCACTGGTCCTCTGAAGGTGTCCAAGACCTTCCCAGTCTGGCCTCTGCCCACCCCTCCAGCCGGATGCCCTCCCTTCCCCCAGCACCCAGCAATCTCAGGTTACCTGCCACTCCCCCTTGTCGCAGCCTTGCCTTTGCAGCCGCTGGGCCCTCCACCTGAAACACCCTTCCCTCCACCCCCTTCACCTGCCAAATTCCTCCTTCTCCAACAAGGTGAGTTCAACTGACGCCTCCTCCAAAACAGGACCCTTCCCAACAAGTCCGTAAAAGGGCATCTCTCCCCTCTCCGGGCTCCAGACAGCCAGCACAGGTCACAGACATGATCACGCCAACAACAAGAAAACAAGAGCGACAGCTCCTGATTCCTGAACACGCCCTTCGAGCCCTAGCTCACCACACAAAAGCACCTTCCAGGGATTTTCTTAACTGAGCACCTGACTCGGAGTAGTGTGATGACACTTCCACCTCCCTGGCTAGACTGAGCCCCTTGAGGGCAGAAGGTGTATCTCAGGCCTTTCTGGACTCCCCACCGGGGCCCAGATCACAAGGTCTGGCACAGAGGCAGGGCTCTGGAGACGAGGATCGGATGAATAAATGAATGATAACAACTATGTATGAAGTGCCTCAGACACATCAGCCATCTCCATCAGTCCTCCCAACACCATAGGGGGTAGGGACTGTTTTTATCAGATGAGGAAGTGGAAGGTGAGAAAGACTGATTAATTTGTTAAAGGGCAGGCAGCTAGGAAGTGGTGGAACAGGTTTCCACGGTGAGATTCTTCCCACCAGCTAGTAGTTCTAACCCCAGGCTCTTACTCCAGTACGTTCTGTTCCCTGTTGTCCAGCATCTCTGATTCGATCTAAGGCAACAGCAGAGAAAAAGCACATTTCCCCGCTGTGCATGCTTGTGCATGCATGTATGTGTGTGTGTGCACGCGTGCATGCATGCACGCACACATGTGTTGTGAGATGAGGCTGTGTGTGAGCCCAAATCTTCCGAGCTGATCTCCTCTCTCCCCAGTCTCACACTCCTCTTCCGCACTCCAGGTAGACATCAGGGCCCCAGGTCTCCTCTGAGGCCACGGCGGGGTCCTTGTCTGTGGGTGGCACTGATCATCGTGGTACCACATGGTCCCATATCTGCGGTTCCTCTCAGCTTTCACATTCGCCCATGTCTGCGCGCAGCCTGACTGTGATTGGCCACATAACTGTGTGTGTGTGTGTCTGTGTTTATGTGGGTGTCGGCAGTTATTTATGCTTATGTTGTTGTGCGTATGCATGTCTGTGGCCCCATGTGTATGCCTGAATGGATGTGTGTAAGTGTGCGTGTGTATGACCAGGGAAACATACAGTAAACATACCTTCCAGACAAGGTCTGAGGGAGAATGAGACAGAGAAATACAAAGAGAACAAAACAGGGAAAACCAAGAAGATGGAGTTGATGCAGAGACAGAAAGATCAACACAGAGAAAATGAGATTTGCCTCATTCATTTTTTTTTGTTTCTGCAACAGCCAGCACCGAGCCTGGTACAGAGCCAGTGTTTAGTGAATAGCAAATGTTGAATGGATGAGAAGGAACCGCCGGCTAAGAGAGATGAGGGACCAGTGCAGGAAGCAGGGCCACCATGGCCCCGTATGTATGGTCCTCAGAGCAGAATGGACACTCAGAGCCCCAGTCCCATCACCTCCTGTGTCCCCAGGACCAGAAGCCAGGGTCTGGGGAGAACCCTGCCCAGTGGACCCTTTCCTAGCAATCAGCGCAGCCCAGACCTGCTGCCGGGGTCCTCAGCGAGGCCCAGCAGCTGGAACCCCATCCACATCCACTTCTGATATCAGGGCCCGAGAGCCAGGCCCAGAGCCGCCCAGGCCAGAGTCCGCGGGGCCGGCAGCAGCCTCCAGACAGGGCGCTGCGCTCCTGGCCCCCAGGCCGGCCCCGCGCGGGCTCAGCCCACTGCACACTCCAAACAGAATCAATTATATATTTAAAAGGTGCCGCCCCGCAATTCCTGGCGAGCCAGGAGAGCCATCCATCACGGCGCGGCCGCGTTTCACAAGCTGTCGAATTGTGCTTACATTGGTTAAAAGAATCTTTATATTTCATTAAGCAAGCAGATCGGCGGATCTCCCGCCACAGGCGCCATATAGATGGCTTTAATTTTCCAAATCTGCAAATGCATCCGTTATGTCCCCGCGTCGCTGCTGGCTGCGGCCTAATGCCCAGCCAATCGAAGAATCAAGCAGAATTTTATTAGGGGGCATTTTTTATAAATTAACAGCAGGACTGCTAGGAAACTGCACGCGAGGCGTCTTTGATCACCGGGAGAGTGGACCCTTCCTTCCCCGGTCACTCCCTGCTCAGCACCCCCACAGGCCCAGGCCCTCTCTCCTCACCTCCTCTCCTGTTCTGAACTTTTAATCCCTCCTCGCTGTGGTGTCTTCTGGATCCCGCAGGTGGGGAGCGAAGCAGAACAACTTTTGTTTAAAGGGATGGAAACAAAGCAGGAGGGGAGGAACCAGGATCCTCTGAGGACCTGCCTCCTCTGTTCCCAGCCTGGCCAGACACATTATCTCAGGAACAATGACAGCCACCTTATAGCGCACACTGACCAGGAGCCAAGCCCTCTTCTCACTCACAAGCTTCAGCACAACCCCCCCAGGTAGGAATTATGATCTCCATATGTGAATGAGAAAACCGAGGCTTGGGGAGGTAAAACCACCTGTCCCAGGTCCCACAGCATGAGGAGTGTGTAGCCCAGGGCTGGCCAGCCACCTGAGGGAGGCCGAGGAGGAGAGGGTCCCTCACGTGGGTACATGTGTGTGCACACACGTGTCTGTGTGTGTGTTGGAGGAAGGCAGCTGAACAAGACGACCCAGGAGACTTCTGGCTCTGAGCAGGTGTGTCCACGATTTTGAGAGAAGCTCTGTGCCTGGCACACTCAACTCGGGAACCTCACTAATCTCTTACCTCAGCTCTAGGAGGGAGGCACTGTTGTTATCTCTGCTTTACAGAGGAGGAGCTGAGGCTCAAGGAAGGTGAGTTACCCTGGACTGATTGGGAACAGGAAAAGTTGAGCCCCCCATCCCAGTAAGAACCCCTATTCCCACATCGGTCCTTAGCCCTGAGTTGCCAAGAAAGAGCAATGGGAGTGTGTGATGTTCTGAGCAAGGACCCCGCGGGCACCAGGTCTGAGCGCGGACTTCAGATGAACTTGTCCCCAGCTGTTCCCTCTCTGGTGCTGTTTTATAGCCTCACTCTCAGGTCACTGCTGAACCCTCCAACTCCAAAAATCTCCCGTCAGGAACAGGCACTCAGTGGTGCAGAGAGCCCGGGAACTAGCCACTACCTCCCCTTGCCAAGGGCCAGATTTCCCCATCCATGGCTCCCCTCCCAAGGGGGTGATCCAGGGCACCCAACAACTCAGTGATTCAACGTGGCCAGCAAGGCCACAGGAATTGGCCGAGGACACATTCTAGAGACACATATAAGGGCCAATGGCTGGAAACGTGGCATCATTTCCTCTCGGTGTCTGAGAGCTTGGGAATCTGGGGCACCTCCCTCAGATCCTCATCCTCTAGACTGCCAACCCCTGCCCCTCCGCTCCTATCGGTGCACATTTAAACCTGTTTCCATTTCCCCCTTTTAAAACGAAAGGACTCATCTCTTAGGCCAGTTATCTCTGTTCCCTTTAAAGACTAATTTCTTGAAAAGCATTTCCAAAGTCATCATTTCCACTTCTCCCTAGCCCACTGCACCCCACCACCCTCCCGCCGACCACTGAGATAGAGCTCTCCAAAGTCATCGCGTCGTGCCTCCTCCTCTGGGAACACTGTTCCTTCACCAGCATTCCCTGAAGAACTCCTGATCCCTCACACTAGGCTTAGGCATCCCCTTTTCCAAGAAGCCTCCCCCGATACCCCAGGCTGGGCCAAGTGACTCCTTTGTACTATCATAGCATTGCCTCACCAGGTTAGTTGCCTACCTGCCTGCCCTTCACTCAAGACATAATAATCACTATTTTTTACCAGCCATCCTGATAGGGACCTGACAGGTAGCATCTCATTTAATCCTGAAAACAATCTCCTAATTCCCATTTGACTGATAAGGGACCTGGGATTCAGAGAGGTAAAGTTATATGCCCAAAGCCACACAGCTAAGCAGTTTAGCCAGGATGAAATCCAGGAAGTCTAACTCCACAGTGTGAACAAAGTGCTCACCATGAACTCGCCAGCTCCGGGGCTCCTGTAAGCAGGATCTGGCTCTAGAGCTAGTACTCAGTACCTAGCACAGGGGACATTAGACCCTCATTCCTCAAGGAAAGAGAGCCACTGTTTGCCAGGCAGTGGACTCTGCGGTAATGTAATGAGTTCTAGCCCCATGGGCTCAGATTCTAGAGGAATGGTCAGATGCCCTGGATGAGAAGAGACCGGCTTTAGAAGTGATGATAAGAGCAGCAGAGCCCAGAACTAAGTGAGCCAAATCCCAGAGTCTCCTCCTAACCTGTCTGACCTGCCCTACCCTCGCAGGAAAGATCGTATGACCCCACCAGAAGCCACACCATAGCTGGCTATAGCTGTGACGCTGACCTTGCCACCACACGATGCCCTGGCCACTGCTCTCACTCTGGTCATGCCCCATCTCCCAGTGGCATTTGATACAGGTTCCATGACCCTACATTGCTACCATTAATCTCATGCTGCTTGATCCATGTGGAGACGGAATGGACTATTGCTGAGGTCCAGGAACACCAGCAGCCCCCTTCAGCTGAGGGCCCTCAAAGTGGTTCTGGATTTGGAGCCGAAGACCTCAGATGGGCCTCAGGGTGTGTAGCTTTGCAAGGGTCAGATCAGATGGGGTGCTGGCCTGGCACCTAGAACTTATCAGTTCCTCAAAGGAGATTCTGACCTCCCCACTTGGTTCAGGGATGCCCTCCCTTGGCCAGAAGGGAGAGCTCCAGGGTCAGAGGTGGGCCTCAGGACAGGCCCCACCCCCAAGGCCCTCAGGAGGAGCCCAGGAGCTTAGTTCCCTACACAAACTGTTATCCATTAACATCCAATTATCCCTTGGTCCGAGCCATTAATTATAAATCAGAAGCTAATTGGGGTAATTAGCCCCCCGCAGGCTAATGGGCCGAGACTAAGGGAGGCCTCTCTGCCCACCCTCCTCTGATTTTCTGAGGTGTTTAGTGTTGGGGGGGGGGGTGCAAAGAAATCCGGCGGCTGGAGTTAATTTTTTTAAGGCAGTGAAATGAGGCAGAGGGAGGGAGAAAAAAGATGAGAGAGGCGAATTTTTGTTCTTTTTTTCTCAAATCCTGAATCTCCTTCAGTGGGTCTGCTCTTGGAGACAGTCTAGGGCGGGGGGAGGCCTGACCCCGCGTCCTGGGAGTAGAACGCCAAAGAATTGCTTCGTTCCCCACTTCCTTTCCAGCATAGATGCAGCTAGAACACCAGAGAAAACCGAGGAGACGTGGTCGGAGCCAGGGGGGCGCAGAGGTCTCAGCCCCGCGGAGGAGGGGTCTGGCCGCCTGGTGCGCCCCGGCCAGGGCTCCGCGGGCCGAGCGGGCCTCCCCGGGCTCGGCCACACCCAGGCCGGCGCGGCGCGGGGAACCGGCTGCAGGGTCCCCGCGGGGCCGCGCTCGGGGCGCGGCCTCGGAGGAACCCGGGGAGGAGCGTGCCGGGCGGCTCGGGGAGCCTGGTGCCCCCCCCTCCCCCCGGCGCGCGGCCAGGACGCGAACGGCCCGGGGCTGGGGGCCGCGGTGCCCATGACCTGGGCGCACCGGGCAGCGCCGCGGCGGGAGGCTGGCCCCAGCCGCAAGCCGGGAGCCGCGTCTGCGGGAGGCGCTCCGATCCCTACAACTCCCGCTTTGCGCTGCCGGAAACGGCTCAAGTTCGAAGAGCAGTCGGAGCCGAGCTGGGACTCCCGGCGGGTGGCGGTGGCGGTGGCGGTGGCCGTGGTGGTGGCGGTGGCGGTGGCGGTGCGGCGGGGCTGCGTCAGGGAGCTTGTCCGAAGCCCCGAAGCCCCGACGTGCGACTAAACGGAGGGAGGCTGCTGGGTGGCGGGAGGGCCGGACTGGGCCACGGGGAGCCCGGCTCAGTGCCCTCCGGCCGGAGGAAGAGCAACGACTCCCCAAGGTCAGAGATGAGGGGTGCTCGGAGCAGGACGGCGCCCGGCCCACACCCCGCTAGCAGCCCCCCCCAGCACCCCTCCCTACTCGCCGCCCGCTCGGTAATGGGCTTTGGCGGGAGGCGGCGGCGTCGCCCGGGGCCTTGATTAGATATTTATTGCTGTCATTTACATGGGCACCGCAGGGCGGCCGAGCGGGACTGCGGGGAAGGGGCGGGAGAGGAGGGGAGGAACGGGGACGGGGGAGGGGGCCGGCTCCACATGGGCCGGAGAGGCCGGGAGAGCGCGGGGGAATTGGGAGCGCGCAGGCCCGGCGCCAGGTGTAGACACGCAGGCCCCTGGGCTGCGGGGCAAAGAGGGAGAGGTGGGGTTGTTGCACCTCTGAGCTTTGTCCTCGGGGGGTGTCTGCGTGTGAGGAGCAGTGAGTGTCCCTGTGAGTATTTAACCTGTGTAGTAACTGTCAGAGGGGTTCTGTGAGTGCGTGTCCCGTGGATCTGCCTATGTGCCCCTATGTGTGTGTGTTCCTCTACCTGTGTAACTTCTCACCTTCGTGTGTCTTAGCAAGCTACCCCTAGCCCAGGTGAACCTATGCGTGCGACTCTGGGTGGCAGTCAGTGTATGTGTGGCCCTGTGTGTCTGTCCATCAGAATGGCCCTAAAATGTGTGTGTGTGTGTGTGTGTGTGTGTGTGTGTGTGTGTGTGTGTGCAGGATTAGCTCAAAGATGGGGTGGGAAGTTGTGTCCTTTGGTCAGGTTCACCCTTTTACCCCACAACCTACAGGTGGGGGTCAGGGTGCTCCAGCCCCCCAGAGCCCAGGCTTCAGGGAAGCTGGCACAGAAGGCAGTAACCAATCCCTCATTCCAAGCCTACAGGGCCAGAATACCACGATTGGGGTCCTTTGGAAACTGTTTCCTGCTCAAGATCTAGCGTGGGAAGTGTGAGTGGGTGTGCAGGGGCCAGGTCTCCAGAACAAGTTGTTTGTATCTGAGCAGAGAAATGGCTCCAGTTGCATGACCACATTGGATAATGCCACATGTGAAAGTGACACTGACGGTGTGAAGGGGCCCCAGAGACACTCACCCGGTGCCCTTGAAGCTGACCGGCAAGCCCGCCAACA
Source organism: Canis lupus familiaris (assembly GCF_011100685.1). Lineage (NCBI taxonomy): Eukaryota > Metazoa > Chordata > Mammalia > Carnivora > Canidae > Canis > Canis lupus. The sequence continues at coordinate 14,040,816 of NC_049236.1, forward strand.
GGCGGAACCCATCCAGAGGCCCAGGGTGCTCGCCTTTGCGGGTGCCTTCGCCTGGGGCGGGTTTCCACTCCTCTGCACCTTTGCCCTTCCGTTTGGATTTCCACACGGGATTTGTTCCACTGCAGCCAGCTTCCCACGTCCCAGCAGAAGTCCTCGCGGGAGAGGTCTGCCAGGGGGATGGTTGTTTACCCCCATTCTGAGTAGGGATTCCTGCTTCTGATCCAAAGATTGTGCATACCCCAGCCACAGAGGAAAGAAATTTGAACCAATTATCTGGATAATTTGCTCTCACTAGGTAGCAAATTCGATTTTTTTCTGACCGCCTACACACACATTACCACAGCTGGCTCGCAGAGAGGGGAGGTAGGGACTAAGGACTAAATTCCCCGATCCTTGGGTTAGACTGCTTTCCCTTTGGGGAAGTACTAGGGACGCTGGGGAGTGAAAGGCGAATCCCAGCAAAATTGAAAACAAGTCCCTCCACCCCCCCTAAAGCTAATAGACACAAGACCTCCCAGGAAGATGCTGGACCGGGCCAACCCGCCTGCAGCGCACGGGAGCCCGAGCTCCAGTGCAAGACACAGCGGCCACCGCCCGCCTCGGCTGCGAACTGGGAACTTGCACAATTTCCACGGCTGCCGCGCCAACAGCCTCCGAGAACGAACTGCCTTCCCCCAACCCCCTTGGCAAGGCCCATGGAGTCTGTAAAGCCTTCGCTCTTCCCGAGGTCCTTAAACCCGGGGAGCTTCAGAAAACGAGCACCAGCCAGGCCGACTGAGCCTCTGCAGATTTTTCTAAAACGAAAAAGGTAGCCCGGGTCCGAGCGCAACCCGCCCTGAGGCTGCGCGGGAGACTCCGCGGGTTCGCTGCTTGGGGGGGGGCTCTGAACACCCAAAGACGGCGAACAGGCCGCGGATCCCAGCCCCCCCCCCCCCCATCCAGACCTCCTCATCGAACAAGTTATCAGCCTCATGAGCCCCCATCCCGCCGCCGCCGGAATCCAGAAAAGTTTAAGCCCCAGTTTCGGGGCGAATTTGCAGGAGCCGTTACGCCGAGGCGCCCCCCGCGCCCCACCCGGGCCGCCGCGGCCCCAGCGCAGAGCCCAGGAACTTGTGACGGGCGAGAAAGTTGAGCCAGCGGCGTCCGAGACACCGCCGTTCCGCTCCTGAACCGGGTCGAGCAGCCGGGGAGAGCGTGCAGCGTCCCGGCCCCGTGGCCGCTCCTCCCGCTGCGCCGCGAGGGCCGCTCGGGGACTGGCCCCAGCCTGCGGTTCCCGGGCTGCGCTCCCCCGACCCACGCCGGCCGAGGCCGCACAAGGCAAAACGAATTCCGGGGCCCGGGCCCGCCGCGCCCCGACCGTCCACCTGGGGTACCCTAGCCCGAGGCCGCACTCACGCGGACAGAGGCAAGCAGCGCGCGGAACCGCCCCGGACCGGAGCATTCGTGCAGAATCGCCATCCCGAGAGAAAAGGCGCGCTGGGCGGCGGCGAGTTGGAGCCGGACCTGAGCCGGATCCCGGGCAACGTCCCGGGCACCGAGGGGTTCGCCAGGCGGCGTGGACGCGGAAGCGGGGGGGGGGCGTGGGCGGCCCCCGCGTTCCCCAGCCCGGGCCCCGGGCGCATCTGCTCCGCATTACCCCGGCCACCTCCTCCCCACCCCCTCCACACTGAGAAGGATTTGTCTCCGCTTAATATCCAAACCTTTTTTGTATTTATTTTTTTTCAGGGGCGAAGTAATATCTTCCAAATGAGGCACAACCGTGACGGATCCGAAGCGTTCTCTGCGGGCGCCTGCGTCTCCGCCGCGGCGCTCCTGCCCACGCTGTCTGCTCTCCGCCCCGGGACTCCGCGCGCTGCGCGCCGTCTGCCTCCTTGGGTCGCTCGCGGCCTCTGCCTCCGTCTCCAGCCCTGGGTGTCGCGCCCGCGCTCTCGCCCCGCGTCCCTCCGGCCTTCCCCGCGGCCTCCGGTGTCCCTGCGCAGCCCGTCTTGGCTCCGGTCCCCGACCGCAAGCAAACTTTCCAGGCCTCCCGCGGGCCCGGCAGGAGCGCAGAGCCGAGGCGGTCCCCGGGGTTCTCGGCCACGGCCCCCCGCCCCGGCGCCCCCCCGGCTCGGCCCGTCGGCCCCGCCCGCTCGCACCTGGTCTCCCCGGCCGCGCCGCCGCCGCCGCTGCCATCTACGCGCGCCGCGGCCGGGGCCGGAGTTTTAAACGGCGTTTCCCGGGCGCCCGGCGCGGGCCCGTGCGCTCCCTAATGGCCCCGGCCGCTGCCAATCACGCGCCGTTCCCGCCCCCGCCCCGCCCCGCCCCGCCGGGGCCGCGGAGCCGCCGAGGGCCTAGGCCGCCCGGGTCCGACGGCCGGCGGGTCTGGGGGCCCCGCCAGCGCCCGTCACCTCCTCCGAATCTTCAGTCGTTCGGGATCCCTGCCTCTCTCGGTTCTGCCGAAGCCGCAGGCCAATCCCTGGGACCCGGGGGGGGGGGTCTGAGACACCTTTCCCTCCCAAGGCCTCACCCGCAACTGGGGGCTTGGCACCAGGATCAGCTGCGGTGGCTTCGCGGCGCTCCGGCTGACCCCCACCCCCACCGCCCCTCCAAGATTGGTCCTGAGCTGCGCGCGCACACGGACACACTCGGCACCCGCAGCCCTGCCACCCCCACGCCACCGCAGCACCACACAACCTGAAGTCAGAACTCCCGGCTAGCACACTCAGCCCATACACAGGATGGCGCTCCAACCGCCGGCCTCCAGCCTGGCAGCTGCAGGCCTCCTGGAGAGGCTGCCATAGGAGACTCAGCTTCCCACGCAGTGCATGCACCTGTCTCAGGGGGGACAGACACACGGTTCCAGACCCACATGGGGAAAATACTAGGCCCCGGGTGCTCACCCTCACATTCCTGCCAGTGCCCTACTCCCCCAGGCAGGACCAGTTCACAGGAAGATTCTGGAGCTGGCTCTGGGGCCAGGTGGTGAAGGAGGCCAGCCACCTGTCTGAGGTGTGTGTCAGAGGGGCAGGATGATGCCCACACTACTGGTAGTGCCTGAGTGACAAGTGATTGTGTTGAGGCTCTGTGTGTGCCTGTGTGGTAACTGGAGAGGCACTTGGCCAAGTGTGTGTAGGTGTGGGGTGCATGTGGTGTGTGTCCCTGTGTGGCTAGGATTCTGTGCAGTCTGACTTTGGCCACAGTGGTAGCAACTGTGAGTCAAATGTGGAGTGTGTCCCTGTAACAAATGTTTTTGTGACTACAAGTCTATGCATTACTGTGGCCCTAAGTCCCTTTTGTGTGTGTAACCAATCTCTGTGTAATTGTGAGTGCAAGCATGATTGTGAATCCAGGTGGCTGTGTGTAAGACGGACACAGGGTGAGCACGTGATCTTAAACTTGGGGCCGGAGCAACTGGACCCTGGCTCTGGCATTCCCTCTGGTAAGTGAAGCTCCCAGGAGCTGGGCTGTTTACTTGGGGGGCAAAGGCATGAGAGGTGGAAGATGGTGGCTGGGTGATGCTGCCCGGAGATTTGACTGTCCGGGCCTGGGTCGAGGAGGTCTGGAATTTTGGCCTGGGCAGGGCAGAGGGGCCATGGACAGATTTGAGGGTTGATCCCCAGGCAGAGTTACAGGCTGAGCGCCTCGAGGGGGGTGAGCAGGGAGTGGTGGGCCTCAGAAGGGAGGGGAGAGGAGGGGGCGGTAAGAGGATTAGGCCGCTTAGACCCTTCTCTCCCACCAGGATCCCCCACCCCCACCCCAAAGCTCCAGAAAAGATTTCTTCTGCCAAAGCAAAACCGTTTAGGCTCCATTTAAAGGGACAAGAAAGGTGGAGGCGGGGGCTTTAAATAACCTTTTAATTTCCCTTCAGGGATCCAGCCCTGTGAGGGAGGGGAGGGAGCAGGAGGGAAGGGAGGGAAGGGGAACGAAGCCTGTCTCTTTGGCTTAAATTATCCAGACTTTGGCCAGGGGCTTCACAAGCAGGAGAAATGGTGGGAAGGACATTGCGCCCCCACCTGGCTGCCCTCCACACACATGTGCACAGACCACCCTGGAGAAAACTGTAACCCCTGCACACGCACACGGTTATTCAATCACACAGAAACCTCGATACAGGTGCACATATGGAGCATCCCATTTAGAGATGCACAAATGGAGGTGGGGTCACTGAAGTCCCTTCCATGGAAGCACAGATGTGGAATCCCTCCCTGCCCCAAACCATCTCTACTTGGCGGTACCAGGGGAGGGTGCGCTGAGGGTGCTCCCCCCAAGAGGAAGCTTGGCTTCAGTTGAGACTCCCTTCCCAGCAGGAAGGGGCTTCATCTTTCTTTGCCCAGAGACCCAACTCTAACCCATCTCTCCCTAGTTCCCATCCCAGAGAGGACAGGGGGCTGCCGGGTGGGGCAGACTGCAAGGGTGGGGACCCCAACCCAGTCAGGGTTTACCAGGCCCAGACTTGCAGAGCAGGGCTGTTGAAAATAGTGCAGTGAGCAGAGGGGGAGCAGGGGGAGCAGATGATGGGGGATAGGGCCCAACTAGGCACCTGCTCTTTTTTTTTTTTTAAGATTTTATTTATTCATTCATGAGAGAAACAGAGAGAGAGGCAGAGACACAAGCAGAGGGAAAAGCAGGTTCCATGCAGGGAACCTGATGCAGGACTCGATCCAGGGTCTCCAGGGTCATATCCTGGGCCAAAGGTGGCACTAAACCGCTGAGCCACCCAGGTGGCACCTGCTCTTTGAGGGGAACTTGTCTGCCACACAGACTCTGAGCCTGGCTGGGGAAACCCCTCTTATCCCAGGCCTCGGCCTGTTCCAGCTGTCTCAGTCCCAGAGGTCTGGAGGTGGTGGCTGGGTGGCCAGTATGCCTCAAGCCTCATGGTACACACTGGGCCTCCACAGACTGGAGTTCCCGGGCACCTGGAGAATCCCCCACTACCCTGCAGGGACACCAGGCCTCACAGAAGGGCACAGCGGCGTGGGGGTCATCACTGTATATTCTCACCCCCGTGTACTTCCAGAGACATTGCACCACACAGTGTTTAGGCCCCAGGCTGATTGTAGATTCTTACAGGACTGGGGGGCGGGGAAGGGGGGGGAGGTGAACAAAATCTCTGGCACAGGCTGGGACAGAAAGAGAGGAAAATGAGAGAGGAGAGGCAGAGGGAAGGTGTCCTTTAGGAAGGCTTGGGGTGATGGGGAGCTTGGCAAGCCACAAGGTGGGTGGGTTTTACTGATTTAACAAAATGATTCCAAAGGTGCCACCGTCTAGACAGGAGCTAAGAAGTAGAAATGATTCAGGACTTCTCTCCCCTGCCAGCCCCTGGAACCTCCCACCCTCCCCGCCCCCCGGGGCTGTGGCTGACACCTTCAAAGGGCTTAAAAGGAAGGCGTCCCCAGACTGGCTGGGGACCCGCCCCCAAAAGATTTTCCTGGGTTGCTGGGGCTGGGAGTGGGGGAAGCAGTGCATTTCGGGATGCGCTAGTATGTTTGTGTGCATTCATTACCCTGAGAGTTTCGGGCATGGGAGTTACATGTATGTACTCCTATATTTGTGCATAACGTGCGTGCAGGCTTAAATACACGGTATGTGAATGCGCACTGTGCCTGTGCGGGCTGCGAGGCCTGTTGGGGCAGATGCTTCTAAACTGGACCCAGGCAGTGGGTGCGCAGGGATGGGTTAACTGGGGACCTGGGAGAAAACCGGGTGCTGCTAGGCCTGGAGACTCTGAGACCACGGGGTCCCAGCCACCTGTGCAGAAAGATCTGGGAAGTGAGGGTCCGAGGTTCCCCAAAATCCCAGCTCTGGGCCCAGTTTAGAGCAGCGATGCTGCACCAACCCCTGCCCCGCCGCCCCCACATGCACCCTCAAGGAGGACTCTGGCCTCCTCGGCCACTCACAGCGCCAGAGGGAAGGGGGCAGACGCCCCAAGAGGTCGCTCGGTGGGCGCCCCAGACCCTCGAGCGGCGAACCCCGGCCCCATGGAAGAGGCTCGCCCCGCAGACTTGCGGCCGTGCCCCTCCCGGCTCCTTCGCGGAACCCCACTGTCCCCCGCATCCCTATGAGGCGCGAGTCGGGCCCCCAGTCCTGGCTCCGCGTGGGGGGCACCGGCCACCCCCCCCCGCGCCCCACGGCCGGCGATCCCCGGGGCAGTGGCGGTGGCGGGCGGCTTAGAGCCTATTCGAGAGTCGAAGGCGGCGGCCCGGCCCCCCGCGGCCCCCCCTCCGCCCCCCCACCCCGTCCCCCCGCCCCCCCGCCCCCGTCCCCGCCCCCACCCCCGGGCAGGGCCGCGGGCCGCCCGCATCTGCGCGGTCCGCGGCGATTCATCATCTTGATCCATGGCGCGCGCTGACGGCGGCCCCGGCCGCGCTGACAAGACTAACAAAGCAATTTGCCACGAGCCATCTCCTGGACAGGTTATTAGCGCGGCCGCCGCTTAAAGAGCCCTCCCCCCAGCTCCAGCCCTGCGCGGGCGGCTACCTGCGTCCCCTCCCTCCGATGCCCACTGCCCCTCGCCGCTCGGATGCCCCTGCGAATTCCCGGCCCTCCGACCACCCCAAAGTCAGCCCCCCGCAACACGCACTCACCCTGCTGGTTGCCCCCCGCAACACGCACTCACCCTGAGGCCGCTCCTGCCTCCCCTAGCTGGGGGTCCCTACCTGTCCCCCCCCTTCCTACCCACTTCCCCCACGTCCCCAGCCGTCCCCCCAACCCCCCACGGGCTTCTGCCCCTTCCCACCGTGTCTCAGCCTTATTCTCAACACTACCTGAATTAACTCCCACCTTCTTACTCCCAGAGGGTCCCCCCCACTTCTCTCTGCCCTCCTCACCCCCTGTACCTATCCCCCTGCCATCAGGGATTGGAAAACCCTATTAATTACCAGCTTTGGGAGGAAAGGGGTCTCCCCTACCCTGCTTTTGAATTTCCTCCCACCACTTTTGCCCTCAGGTAACCTAACTGTGGGGATCGGGGCAGCCCAAGGCAGCTGGTTAACTGTGGAGGTGGGAGGGCACTCTGACTTCTCCAATAATACCTTGGTAAGGGACCTTCATGGTGAGTTATGTGGCCTTTCTCTGAGGGGAGGCATAAATGCCAGAGGAAAATGTTGGTCCCTATCCAAACAGAGGCTCAGAGAAATTCAGGGCCACACAGCAGGTCAGTGCAGAAGAGGGACTGGAACCAGGTGTGTGGCCTCCCAGGCCTCGGCTTCATCTCTGGATGCACCCCCTCTGGAAGTAAAGGAGGCGAGGAGATCTGGGCACCCTTCTTAAGCAACTCCTCTCCCACCTGCAGGGAGGGGTGGGGAGAGCTATAAATGAAAGGAGGTGTGTTTGGCCAGATTTATCTATGTATAAAAGATAATGAGAGAAGAGCATGCCACATATTCAGGCCCCAAAAGCAAAGTGACTATTTGGTCATTTCAGACAGAAATCTTCCTTTTTAAAAATCCTCTGGGTAGGGTGGATGTGGTTCTTTAGACATATGGCAGATCCCCATGAAGGGACTAGATGTGTCCTAGGTGAGCTGCTGGGTGTGTGTGTCTTGTACCGATAAAGCCAAGTGGTGTATACTTGTGCAGGTGGGGGGATGTCAGGTGTGTCCCTCTGGATATATGTATGCATTGGGGGCTAAGTGTGTCTTTTTGAGTGTACATGGAGGCCTGGGGGTGAGCAGCAAGTGGCAAATGTGTGGACATGTCAGTGCATACCTAGGGTAGCTGGCTTCAAACCAGGAAGGAGCCCCCACCCCATTGTTGACTCTTCTCCTAGATCCTCAACATTTCCACACTGTCAGCCTCTGTAGCTGGGTAATACGGAGAGGAGAGATGTGGCCAGGCTCTGAGAGCTGGGGGGGGGGGTTGGCGCCCCTTCTAAGGGGTTTGGATAGAGGAGGGGCACTCTCTCTGAAGGACAGGAGGTCTTGAACCTCTACCATGACCCAGGTTGATGCTGAGTGCCCAGGTGGGGGCAGGGGAATGGACCATGTGCCAGGAACCTGACTTTCTTCTTTTCCTGTAGCCAACTAGGCCGTGTCTTCACCCGCAGGGAGACCCAGCTATGTCGCTGCCTGCGCCACCACTGCGTCCCTGACGTGAAATATGGGGGGCGCAGGCCGCGCTGGGGAGATTTGTCATCTGTGCTCAGCGGGTGACTCTATCTGCAGACTATTAGAGTATAAAATATATTTTACAAGAGTTTTAGCTACAGGTGACTTGCTCTTTATTACTAGATGTGGGCAAAATCAATACTTCTGTAACTAAAAGATCATTTATTTTGCTTTTTGAAACATTTTTCAACAGGGGCACTGGCTAAGCTTGCAAAGCTATGATTAAGAGTTATGGCGGCTCCTGTTTCCCTTAACCCTTTAAGGACCGCAGTCCAGGCGCTTCTAGTGCTGGTACGTGGCCCGGGAAAGCCAGACACACAGCCACATATCCCAGTTGCACAGACACACTGACTGAAGCGCACAGGCCCCTATAAAGCCACCGTGCAGATCCTCGGATCCTCAGGTATGTATACACACACTCTCCCAGGTACGCACAGAAGTACAAGAGCATACACATTCCTTTCCACCCAGAAACCCAAATCAAATGCACATGTGCACAAATGCATGCTTCACGAAAGCCACCAGTGCATATGTCTACATACAAATGTTTCCCACCTCACATCTTACACTCACATATGTGCACCATGGCCCTGAGATGTGCACGATCACATCACGCTAGCTGGTGACTCAGGGTCGGTGGCCAGCCGAGAATGGGGACTCTGAAAAGAGGTTGGAAGATGCTGAAGGGGGGCAGTGGGTCTCATGAATGCAGCTATGGCCACTACTGGGCGAGGAATGGAAAGAGACCAGGAGTGTCAGAGCCCGAGATGGGATCTGTGGAATCTGGGCCCGACTCCAGTCAATCCAGCTCTCCCCAGGGCTTCATCCCCATGACTGCCCTGGACCTTTGCTGTCAACTAAAGTGGGGGGTGAGGCTGGGGGGTCTGGAAGCCACTGTATGAGAAAGCTGTAAAGTCACATAATTCTGTCAAAACTGCTCATTGGTGACCACCCCCGGCCTGGGTGGGTTCAGAATGATTAAGTGGCCACATGCCATTTCCAGAATGGCATCACCTAACCATCCTGGGACTATTAACTGATTCAGCAAATCGGCATTAGCAGTTGTTACTTATCTCAGGATTGGGGGGGGGGAGACATGGAGGAGACAGGGACTTAACCCAACCATAGGTGAAGCTCTAATGGGGAGATTCCAGACCATGAGATTGGCCAAATGTATCAATTCTCCGTCATTGCATAACAGAGGACTCCTAAACTTAGGTGGCTTAAAACAAACAATTTACAGGCACACCTCAGGGATATTTTGCAAGTTCAGTTCCAGACCACCACAATAGAACAAATATCTCAATGAAGCAAGTCAAATGAATTTTGGGTTTCCTGGTGCATATAAAAGTTATGTTTTTACTATACTGTAGTCTGTTAAGTGAGTAATAGCATTATATCTAAAAAACAATGTACAGGGACATCTGGGTGGCTTAGTAGTTGAGCATCTGCCTTTGGTTCAGGGCATGATCCCAGGGTCCTGGGATCAAGTCCCGCATCTCAGCCTCCCTGAGGGGAGCCTGCTTCTCCCTCTGCCTATGTCTCTGCCTCTCTCTGTGTGTTTATTTATAAATAAATAAAATCTTCTAAAAACATAAAAATAGGGCAGCCCCAGTGGACCAGCGGTTTAGCGCCGCCTTCAGCCCGGGGTGTGATCCTGGAGACCTGGGATCAAGTCCCACATCAGGCTCCCTGCGTGGAGCCTGCTTCTCCCTCAGCCTGTGTCTCTGCCTCTCTCTCTCTCTCTCTCTCTGTCATGAATAAATAAATAAAATCTTCAAAAAAATAAAAAACAATGTACATATCCTTATTAAAAATACTTTATTGTTAAAAAATGCCAATGATCATCTGAGCTTTCAGCAGGTCACACTCACTGATCACAGACCACGCTAAGAAATATAATAATAACAAAAAGATTTGGAATCTTGTAAGAATTACCAAAATGTGCCACAGACATGAAGTGAGCAAATGCTGTTGAAAAAAATGGCATTGATAGACTTGCTTGATGCAGGGTTGCCACAATCCTTCAATTCATAAAAAGAATAGAGTATCGACAAACTAAAATAAAGCAAAGCTCAATAAAGCGAAGGACACCTATATTATATCACAGTTTCTGAGGGGCAGGAATCCAGGAGCAGCTTAGCTGGTTCTGGCCTGGGGATCTCTTGTGGCTGGCAGTTGTATTGGTTGGGCTACACCCTCTGAAGTGTTGACTGGGGCTGGAGGATCTCTTCCAAGAGGGCTTCTTGGCATGGCTGGCATTTGGTGCTGGCTGTCAGCTGCGGTGCCTCAGTTCTCCTCCATGCAGGCTCTTCAGCAAGGTAGCCTGGACTTCTTTCTTCTTAAATGGTGGCTGGAATATGAGAGAGCGAGAGAGGTCAAAATAGAGGCTGTAATCTTTTATACCTAATCTTAAAAGTGATATCCCATCACTTCCGCTATGTTCTAGTCTTGGTAAGCAAGTCACTGAGTCCAACCCACACTCAAGGAGAGGACAGTGAACCTCCACCACTCAAAGGAAGAAGTATCAAAGAATCTGGGAACATTATTTCTTTTTTTAAAAAGATTTTATTTATTTATTCATGAGAAACACACACACACACACACAGAGAGAAAGGCAGAGACACAGGCAGAGGGAGAAGCAGGCTCCATGCAGGGAGCTCGGTGTGGGACTCGATCCTGGGACTCCAGGATCATACCCAGAACCAAAGGCAAACTCTCAACCGCTGGGCCACCCAGGCATCCCTGTGGACATATTTCTTAAACTACCACAACTAAGCAAGAGGATGCTTCCACTCTACCCAGTGTCTGCAAAATGGCAAGCATCTCTTGATGCTTCCAAACAAACCCCAGGAAAACCATGGAGCATCCCGTGTGAGGAAGGCATGGCCAGGTGATGGTGGACACACAGAGGTAACCCTTGCTCAGGGCCACAGTATAACAGTATAATTGCACAGTAATTCCAAGCATGGCCATGGAGCCAGACTAGCTGTGTGACTGTGGGCAAGTCACCCAACCTCTGTGCCTCAGTGTTCTTGTATGTAAAATGGGGGAAATAATAGCACTTACCTCCTAGGGTTGTCATAAGGGTTACATGAGTTCACAGTTAGCACAGTACCTGGTATGTTATAAATCCCACATGAGTTTCAGCTGATACCATCAGTTCCTACCTCTCATTGGCGGATCCCTCCCTGTGGACACTTTCTCACAAGGAATTTATCGAGCATCTTTGATGTTCCTCAAGCTAAGCCCATATAGCCACCACCAGTGCCCCAGTGCCCCTGGGCCCCTCCCTGTCCCGATCACCTCAGGCAGGCCCGGTGGAGGGCTAAGCAGACAGGCTGGGCTCCATGAGCTCCATTTGACCCTGCCAGCCCAGCTCTGCCTTTTGTGGCCTCTCTGGGAATGTTGTGCAATATGTTGGCCACAAACATTTTATGAGCAAGAAGACAGGAAGAAATTTTCTTCTATCGACCCGCGGTCAGGCCTGCTCCTTCCCCCTCCTCTTCCTAGGTCTCCTTGGTGATGAGGGGGACAAGGTGAAGCCTGCTCTCACTGCACAGAGAAGCAGCCCAGTCCCACTGGCCCTTCGCTCCACCTCCCCAGGGTGAGACATGAAACAACTAGCGCCCCCACCTGCCCCTGGCACTGAGAGGTAGGCAGGCCTGGGGCCCGGACACACCCCAGCCCCTTGGGGCAGGTACCCTCTCCATGTGCACCTGGTCCAGGAGTCCTAAGATGGTTTGCCCAAACAACAAGAGAAAAGTAAAATAAAAAAAAAAAAAAGTAAAAATTTTAGAGGAAATTGTGCAAAAAGCTACACCTATTCAATATGAAGCTCTATCCTCTCCATTCTGATATGATGTCTTTTCAACTTTTTTGATGTTCTGATATCCTTTCTTTTATGAAATGAGGCTGAGAACAGTTGGTAACTTTCCTTCAGGGACCTCATATGGCAAAATTAATGGCTGGCAACTTTATGCAGGACCCCGCATTTTAAAAATATGACTCTGTTCTGTGCAAGAGGCACAAAGCAGTGCAGAGGAACACCTGCTGACCCCTGACCTGGGCTCAGACACCAGGTAAAAGAGGGAGCTCACCTCATCTCTGCCTCAGCTCTGCCAGCGACTTGGAATGACCCAGGACAAGCCCCTTTCTCTCCCCAGCCCTGGCTGGTCTCCCCATCTGCTGTATAGCAGGTTAGACAGATGCCCTTTCTCAGTCTGTGGTCCTAGACTCACTCTGACCTTTACCCTGGGTACCCCCACCCCTCCTTGCCCTCCACCCCCTTCACCTCTAGCCTGAGATGACCACAGGTGGATGCTGACATGCTGGCAGAGCTGATGAGGCCGGGGCGGGGGGGGGGGGGTCACCTCTAACTGGCCTGAATGTCCCCTTGCCAGGGTCCACTGGAGACAGTCTCTGAGCTGGGGGCAGAGATGGGAGGGGTCTTCGGCCTTTGGCCAGGGGGACCTTCCGTGATGCTCCAGGGAGGGAGAGAAGGATTTGTCTCAGGGGCTCAGTCTAGGCCGAGTTATTGGGACCCCCTCCCCTCCCTGCCCCCCAGGCTTGGCTAGAGCACAAGGGGCCCCTTTGTGGGGCCTAATCTCAAAGCACTGCGGCTTTAGCGACCTTCAGGGATGAAAGCGCCAGGAGCTGGCGGCCGGGAGGTGGTGTGGGGGCAGCCCCACTAATCCCTGCGCTTTCGCCAAACAAAGCTGCCAGGAGGGGCTGGCTCCCAGGAGATGATCCAGGGAACCAATTCCCGGAGCCTAACCCGCTCTGACAGCCCGAAAAGGAAAGGCCCGCCACTGCCCCAGTGGCCACAGCTTGGCCATGGGGGGATGTGGGAGGCCTGGCCTGGGACCTTCGGCACTTCCTCCTGTCCACCTGGGGACTCCTCTCCCTCTCAGTGACAATGTGCTCCTCTATTTTTCTGTCCCAGCTCAGCTCCACTGGGTTGTCCCTCAGCCCCGAACACCTGACCCCCTTTTCAGGTCTTGGAACCCTGGTCCCTCAACACGTGGCTCCTTGACTTTAGCGTCCAAGTCTCCCAGTATCCCATTTCTCAGCATCCCAGGCTCGAATCCTTTAGCTCCCAATCCCCTGTCCCCTAATACCTCCCGGACTCCCAATGTCTCCACCTCTCCTCCCCAGCCCCAAATTCCCCAGCCTCAGGGCCCTTTGGCTCTCTTCCCCTGAGACCCCACTCCTGCCTCGGAGATCTCCCAGCCCTGCCCAACCCCCTGTCTGACCTGATGCCCCTGCCATTTACCCGGTGTGCCTGGCTCTCTGCCCCATTCCACTCCGTCTGACCAGTCCTCAGCTTGGCCATGGAGAAGACTGAAGAGGGAAGTGACTCTTACTCAACCTTGATGAACCCCTGCGCCTCCCACCAGACACCCCCTCCAGCCCAAGATCACCCTGGGATCCTGGCCTCAGCCCAGGCTCACAGGTAAGCACATCGTCGTGGTGGCCAGAGGAAAGGGCAGGGGCCCTGCTGGTTGAGGGAACAGCCCAGAGGACCAGCTTCCCTGGGACAGGGGGTGTCAGCAGGGCTGGGCTCTCTGCTGCTCCATCTCTCCCCGAGGACTCCGAAATCTCCACCAGATCCAGGGAGAGCCAGGTGCCAGGTGGGATCACCTGGGGCCAGCAGAGGCCACTGAAGAGCCAGGGTGACTTTGGGGCCCTCGTGGAGGGACAGGGCAGGGCAAGAGGGCTGCATTCCCAGGAGAGGGGTGGGGGCCTGGCCAGCCCGAAACATTTTCCCACCATAGCCTCCGCCGCCTCCACTCCACTAATCTGATTACGATATTTACCAACCTCCCATGGCCTGCTTAGGGCGGAGGGGGTGTTACACCGAGGAGCTCAGTTCCAGTTCCCAGCATAATGGGAGGCCTAGAAAGGTGTCTCTGGGTCCTGAAATGACTGTGCCAGCCCACCCCTCCTGCCTGCCAGCTCCCAGGGCTGTCTAAAAGACCCCTCGCCATCAGGCTGAGCCTCCTTCAGGAAGTCTGCTCTGGCACCCCCTGTCTCTAGATGCCTGGGTCCTCTCCAAGCCATTTCTAGGCCCTTCATGCTGTCCCACCCAGAGCCATAATTATTATGATATTATTCAAGTCCTGAGGCTGGGCCTTCCCTCCTAAACTTATGTGGGCTTTTAGGTAGCGAGGACAAAGAAGATGGTGGTGCAGGTCCCAAGAGGCCTCTCCATGCAGCTGGAGTCAATGTCACTCACACTTGCTTTGACCCCACACCCAGATTCAGGCCGTTCTTGAAGGAGTGGGGGGGGGGAGGATGCACCACAGCACCTGGCAGAGGTTTCACTGAGCAAAGAACCTAAGGAACCTTGGTGTGCTTCTCACTTTCTCTCTCTCTCTCTCTCTCTCTCTCTCTCCAATCTCTCTCTCCCACACACACCTGTGCACTCACATGCACACATTATATATTAAAATGTCACAGACACAGCCGCACTGCCACACAGGGATGGTCTACCCACCCCAGCCCCTCCCTTGCTTCTGCACTGCTGAGCACCAGACAGGTCCGTTGGGGACACCGTGGGCCTGAGGTGAGCTTACTGCCTCCCCCAGCTGATGTAGGGGTGAAGTCCAGGGAGGGAGGACACTGCCTGTAGATGAGAGGAAAGTGCTCCTAAGGGGGCTGGAGGGCAGGGAGATGGCCCTTTCCAAGGAATGCCAGCACCTCTTCCTCCTCCCTCTCCCCAGAGGTCTGAGGCCCCAAGTTCAATCCTTGCAGGATTTCAAATAGAGTAGTTATTCTGAGCAACAGGCAAGTTTCTTTAAAAAGCTAACAATACAAGGCCAACTTCAGACCAGGACAAAGCTGGCCCCTTTCTGAGGGTTCCCACCCACAGTGTACTCAACACTTAGGTCTTTGGATCATTCTAGCTCTGAGTGACTCCCGCGGTGGGTTCGGAGACTAGAGCAGGGATTGGGCGCCCCCTGCTGTCTGACCTCCCAAACTGCGCCCTCTCCCCAGGGCGCCCCAGCCAGGATCCTTCGGTAGCTCCCTGCCGGGCCCCAATCACCCAAGGCCTCTTCCTCTCACCTCCCACCTCTGGATTCCCTTGGTTGAGTAAAAAAAAAAAACGTGTCCTGCTTGGGCTCCCAATTTTCCACTGGCAGCCACCTGGAGAAGGCAATAGCCTGGCTAAGGTAGGAGCAGTTGTTAGGGAGATGGAGTTCCATAGGCTGAATCTTGGCTTTTGGGTCCCTAAGGGGCTGAGGGAGACTAACAGGAGAATGGCAAAGAGAAGAGGTGACTGACTGGGGAGGAGGAGCAGGGAGAGGAGTCTGAGGAGGGAGGAGAGAGGGGGGCAGATCAGAGGGGCACAGGTGAGAAGACAGGTGAGATGGGCACAGGTGATGAGAAAAGGAGAGCAATGTACAGGTGAGGACACAGGTGAGCTGAGAAAGATCAAAGGGGGCAGGAAAGATGCAGAGTGAAAAGAGGCCACCAAGGGCTCATGAGCAGGAAGTCAAATGCCCCCTGCCGCCTGCCATCTGCTGGGCCACATCCAACCGTGTGTCCAGCCAGCCCTGTGACTGATGGCCAGGCCCCTGCTGGGGCACTGAGGGCAGGCACGCAGCAGAGGCAAACAGCCGGGATGTCTGTGGCCTCTGGACTGTGGGGCATGGCAGGGGCACTGGGCAGAACAGATTGAGCTCAGTGCTGTGGTCGGAAGCCCAGGCCTGGGGGGAGGGGAGGACCTGTGGTTGTGAGCCAGGACCTGGGCTCCTCTCCTTCCCACTCCTCCGCCTCTGCTGGGCCCAGGGATCCTTGTTCAACTGGGTTCAGCCTCTCTCTCCCAGTTCAAAGCCCAGAGGGAGCCCTGTCCAGCTGGGATAGAGGCAGGGGTACTCAGGCTTCTAGCCTGCCAGGTACCCTCAGGGCAGAAAAGACCCCTTCGTGGTGCCTCCCACACTGACAGCTAGGCCCAAGGAAGTGAGGGGGCAAGTTCACTTTCTGCTCTTAGCCTCATCTTCCTCCACCTGCTTAGTGCTGTGTATGTGCGGGTGGAGGGGGTATTAGACTCTGCTCTCAGATTGTCCAGTGCCAAATTCATGATTTCTGCCTCCCAAAGCATTTATCTGCCCAGCCCCCTGAGAAAAGCCAGGTTCATTATTTCCCTTTGTCAGGAAGGGCCCTTGAAGGTGGAGGTGGGGGAGGAGGCTGGGTGAGCAAGTGTAACTGCCCCATGGTCACCTGGCAGACAAGCCAGGCTAGGACTTGGGTGTCCTGCACCCTCCCAGGGCTCTGCCCACTACCTCCCCTGCCTCTTAGGGGCCCAGGAACGGGTCTAGCCATCGGGCTCCCAGCCTCTTAGAACCTTTACACACACACACACACACACACACACACACACACACACACACGACACACAAAGGCCAGAAGATCTATGGCCATGGAGAGGGGTGAGGACCAGGTGAGCAGACTTGATACAGATCTTCTGTCCCCAAATCCCGTGAGGTTGTCTTGGTCGTGAGGTGAGTGCTTCTTAGGGGACCTCAGGTACCAAGAAAAGCCAATCAGGATCCCAAATAAGGGAGCACTAAAGCAACAAGGTGGCTGGGAAGATGCTGAGCTTACCATGCCTGGGAGAGTTCAAGAAGATTCTGTAGATGGAAGGCTGGATGGGATGCTTCTTGAGGCTCCTTCCAAACCCTGGGCCCTGGGACACTCCTAGGTTGAAAGGGAAAGATCATCCACCTTCAGACCAACTCTTCTCCTCCCCAGACACATGGTCTAAGACACTGTCTGAGTGGCCTTATTTCTCCAACTTCCCTTTTCCCACCCACAAGCTCCCAAGGGAGCCTGGTGTCCAGGCTTAAAGATGGCCCAGCCAAACCCCCAGCAGCCTCCCGCCTCACCCCCCTGCCCCCCCCCGCCCCCCAGGCTTCTTTGGTGCCTGGCTGAGCAGGGATGGGGACGCCCAGGGGCCGGGAAGGGGGCTCATCAGCAGTGCTGCTAATAGACCATCCTCAGCCACATCCTATTACCGCGCAGCCCCTCCCCAGCCCCCCAGCCTGGCTGGCCTGCGCCTCTCCGGGGCCCCGGGGACCACGCATCAGATTGGAGTCAAGATTCCGAGAGTGTCATTTGCCGCCGCTGATGGTGCTGATAATAGGGACGGGATGGCGGGGCGGAGAGCGGCGGCGCAGAGGCCGAGTCTCTATTAAGGCTTCCCCCTCGCAGCCGCAAACCGCAAACCGGAGAGTTCTAGGATGGGCTGGGTGGCTCGCCCCTGCCATTAGTGCTGCTGGACCAGGAAGGGAGGGGGTAGGTAGCGAGGGCTGGGTAGTTCCCAGATCCGGATCCAAGGAGGCCAAGTCCCAGAAGGACGGGACCTTGGAGAAATGGAAAGCCCCAGCCCATCCCTTCTCCTCTCAGCGGCTGAAACTGTGGGTTCCTATCCCACCTCGCTGCCTGGGAGCCCTGAGCCCTGCTGGGAGCTTGGCCAGGGGGTGTTCTTGGAGCAGGACCTCACTGCCCCCCCACCTGCACCTCCCCCCTCCCCCTCACCCCCCAACCCCCACCCCCGCTGGGCTGTCATCACTTCTGTTGTCACCATTACCAATGCTGAGCTCCCTCCATCACCATCCTTCCCACGCCCCCAGCACTCACCCTTGCTATCCCCAAGTCTGCCAGGGTCTCCAGCCAGCAAGGAGTCAAGGGCATAGCTCTGGAGCTCCTTCAATTACCAGCTGTGTACCTTCCATCAGGTATTTCAACCCTTCTGTGCCTAAAGGTGTTTTATCACCTTTTAAACGGGGTTATTAGCCACCTCATAGGGTTAAGAGGATTCAAGTTACTACATGCAAAGTGCTTCCAATAGCAGGGCACGTGGTCAGCACTCTATAAACTGCAGGGTTGTTTTTACCATCTGTGCCCTCACCATTATCAACATCACTGCCACCATCTCCGTCCTCATCATTACTGCCTCCCCCTTCCTTAAGAGCAACGGCAGCTGTCACTGACATAGTACTCACCCTATGCCAGGCGCTGCTCTAAGTATTTTATTTTATTTTTAAGATTTTATTTTTAAGATTTTATTTATTTATTTGAGGGAGAGAGCAGAGCAAGAGAGAGCACATGAATGGGGAGAAGGGGTAGAGGAAGAGAGAGAAGCAGGGAGCCTGACATGGGGCTGGATTCCAGGACCCTGACCTGAGCCGAAGCCAGATGTTTAACCAACTGAACCACCCAGGTGTCCCTGCTCTAAGTATTTTACATGGTGTGTGTGTGTGTGTGTGTGTGTGTGTGTGTGTGTGTGTGTGTGTTTTGGGGGGGTAGTATTTTACATGTTAACTCATTTAGCCCTTGATGAAGTAGGGATTATTATTATCTCTATCTTATAGATAAGGAAACTGAGGCAGAGAAAAGGTAAATAACTTGCCTATAGTCACACAGCTAGCAAATGTCAGAACCAGAAGTCAAACGCAGGCCAAATTCTTAGCTTCTCTACCAAGCTATCTCCCACTGGGGCTTACTTCCTTGCCTACAGTACTGCCACCTTTTGGCCATCGCCATCACTTCCCTGTCACCTCCACCATTATCAACACCCCCGTACTCTCTCCCCACCTCTATTAGCACATTACCACCACCACCATCTCCATGGCTGTCTCACCTGCATGGTCATCGTCCCATGCCAGTCTCAACCCCTACTGGTTCCTCAGCATGGTTACTCACAGCCTACCCAGAACAGAATCTTGCTTTTGCCCTCCCTAGGCCCTGTGCTCCGAGAGGTATGAATGTTCCCTGACATACAGATCTGTTAATATGGCCAGACCTGGAAAAGACAGACAGAGAAATTTAAATTGCTACAAAGCTATTCAGGCACCAGCCAGAATTTAAGGTCAGCTGGAGCGGGCAAGATGTGCTTTGCAAAGCTGACTTCTCAGTTTCCCCAGGAGGCCCAGTATGGTTTAAACACCCTTTTAGCATTCTGAGAGCCTCTAATGTGGAAAGACATCTTCTACCTCACAAATAGCTTGGCTGAGAGCAGATTTGTCAATACAGACACAATCCCCTCCATTTGGCATCTTAGAAGTCTGTCTTCTCAGCCTACTAGAAGGCTTGAGGGTGGAGACACAGACTCATTCCTCTCCTTGTCCCATTTCTTCTCCAGGACACCCCCCACCTCCATCCCTGACCCCAACACACATCAACACACAATGAAAACAATGGACAGATGAGCCTAGTGGAGCCTGGAAGCAGGTGGATCTTGCTGTCCGTGGTACTGAGACAGAGTCTTGCTCTTTAGGTATCCACAGGTTCCCCCTTGTTCTCTACAGGTAAGAACTAGTCTTCAGTTTTTTCATGACTTGCCACTCCCATCACTATCCGCAAAGCCCATTACCATTTGCAGAACCTGTTCCTATTCACCAGGCCCATTACTGTTTGCAGAGCCTAGCATTATCTGCAGAGCCTGAAATTGTATGCCAAACTCATCAATGTTTACAGAGCCCATTACCATCTGTAGAGCACATCCCCTCCCTGATGTCTGAGCCTATCGCTGTTACAGATCCCATTGTAATTTTCAGAGTGTCTTACTATTTTCAGAGCCTAAGACTTCACAACGACCATCCCAACTTGCTGGGCCAAACCCCACATTTGGATCTCATTATGATTTACAGAGCCACCTGCAGAGCCTGCAGAGCCAGGATCAAGGCTGAGTACATAGAGGGTGCTCAAGTGGCTCTTATGACCCATCCTGTCTAAGCACTGAGACAGAGAAAAACAGAAAGAAAGTAGGGAAATGAACAACGAGAAAATCTGTATTCATTCAGCAAGATCCTATGGGCCTATGCTTCTGTTGGGCTCTATAAGCAAATGAGGGAACCCAATAAAAATGACTTCCAGTTCTTGAATCAGGCTCTGTCAAGTGTATTAGTCATGATCTCACTTTATCTTCACCATAATCTGGAGAGATAGGCACTGTTCGTATCCCCACTGATGAGGAGAATGTCCCTGGCTGGGAGAAATCAAATAACTTACCCATTATCATGGAGTGTATTCATAGCAGGTCCAGAATTTGAACCTGGGTTTTGCTTGTTTGTTTTGTGTTTACTCCAAAAGCCATCTCTACTGATTCTCACGGCATAAAAGAGAAGCTGGAGCCTACAGAGAGATTGGCTACCTGTCTGAATAGAGACAAAGCCCTGCCCTTGAAATAGTCTAAAGTGGGAGGCTAAGCCTTTGAAAACTTTCAGAGTATCTCTGACCTGACTCAGACTGAGTACAAGTGCAAACTCTGGAGGACAAAACTCCCCCAGAGGGAACACTGAGCATCCAGGACACCCTGTCTCCCAGCCTCAGAACAAGCCAGCTTTCCCTCTCCATTCAGCTCTTGAGCTACAGTGACCTTTGAACCTGACCATAAAGATCTCCTGAAGCCATATAGAGACTTATCCAGTGTGAAAGACAAGCCTGGAGACAGGGATAGAGAGACACAGACTGAGAAACACCAGGATTCAGAGACAGGAAATCAGAGGCAAAGAGAGACAAGCAAGAGCCAGAGAGAGAGAGTTGCAGATACAGATAGAGATACAGAATCAGACAGACTCAAATACAGATTCACAGGCTCATGGAGAGATAGAGTCAGAAACAAGGAGCCCCTGCGAGATAGAAATAGAAACAGAGAGACCAAGAGCAGCAGAGGCAGGGGATAGGACTGGAGGGGCATGAGGTAGAAGAAGGCTCAGTGGCATCAGTTGGGAGGAGCACCTGTTCGGGCCCAACTCAGAGGCTCCACAGCACCTGGCGAAGGTGAGGGAGGCTCTTACTGAAGAGGCAAAAGATGTCCTCCCCAGGATGCTCTGGATTCAGGCTGTTGAAGAATCTGCTGGATACAACCCCAGTCCTGGGTAAGAATGGGCACACAGCCCAAACCCAGGGTTTAAGCTCTCCTCTGCCCCTCTTTACCCACGTTGAGGGTGACTCAAAAGATCGCCACCTTGAATTGGAGTGGCTTCTGGGCCTGGGATTTGGTAGACAAATGCTTTCCCTGAGCTTGAACCCAGGGTGGTGCCTTAGTGGCTTGGTGGCTTTAGCTCTCGCCTTCATCACCAGCGATGCCGATCCACCTAGATAGGAGGGCATCTTCGTAAAACAGCATGCTTGCTGTGCACACCCGGCAGGCAGCCACCCCAGCACCCCCCTATATGGAAATCCTCTGATTCCCACTACCAAGTCTTGCCCCCCAGGCTAGATAATTGGATGACTTTCTTGAAAAGGCCCCTGCTGGGGTCCAGCTGTGGCAAAGGCACAAAGTAAACAGGAGATGCTTGGGGGCCTAGCACCCAGTAGGTGCGATCAATTATGGTGGTGCTGTGGGCAGAGACCACTTGCCCACCCATGCCCAGGCTGGAGAAGAGCCCGCTGGCCTTGGCCTCTTCACCTGGTCAGAGAAAGGGAAGGGGGGAAGCAAGGAGGCCTCAGGCGGAGCTGGAGTCTCATTCGAATCTGTACTCCACTAGCCCCTGCCCCTAGCCTCAGATGGGCCATGGGCTTCTCTCTCCGGGAAGGTAATGGCTTCTGGCCTGAAACAACTGAGCCGCTAAGCCACTTCAGATTGGCTTCTCCTCTCCCCATCCACTCCTCAGACGTGTACTTGGGCTGGAAGGGGGTAGCTAGGCTCCCTTCCCCTCAGGGCAGGCTGCCCAGACTGGCTCCCATCCCCTCTGTGCTCTCCTAGGTGATAAGCCTGAGTGGGGGAGGGAGGAATTGTAGTGGTCCCCATGTATCCCTTCTCCCCAGCCTCCCTCCTGTTTTGGGGTTCAGGGGTGGGGATGGGGGTGGTATGTCAAGACACCATTGGCTGTTAGAGTCCTTCTGCAGTCTGCTCTTCTGAAAATAATAGTAGTAACACAGTGCTCACAGCTTGGGTACCTACTATCAGCCAGCCACCCTGCTACATGCCTTACATTTTCTTTATATGTATCCTATGAGGAAGGTATTATTTTATCCCCATTTTAAAGTTGGGCCCTAGGCCTACAAAGGTTAAGTACCTTATCCAAGGATACACATATATTAAGCGATGCAGCAGGATATGGACCAGGACAGGCTGGCAGGGAAGGAAGGCCCAGCCCAGCTGAGGACCACTGAGGTCCTCTGAGCCCACACCTGGAGGCCCCCTAGGTGTGTCCAGATGGGGAGGCTTTTTCCTATCCTCATTCTCTTTAGTCCTACAGGCAGGCCTCCCCCTTGTGTACTCCTGAGGTGGGATCCTACCTAGGAGGCCCATCCCTACAGCCTGGTTGCTGATTATTTCTGACCAAGCCCTCCCTGCAGCCGAGGAATCAGATCTGCCCCATAGGCAGCCAGAGGAATCCTTCTTGAGCATGAAATTGGGCCTGATTGCCACATGCACCCCCACCTGGGCACCTCAGCAGGGGTTTGGTGCCAGGCCTGCTGGCAGGTCCTGCCCAGTGGGTCAGAGATGCTCAGGAGAATTTCTTCTTCAGGGTCCTCTAGCCTTTCCTTCAATGGGTTCAGAACCAGAAAGGCTGGATCAGGGAAGGAAGGCCAGTGAGGGGCTCAGGCCCAGGGAGGGGAATATCCTCCTACCATCCCCAGTGGCCTGAAATACCAGAGCACATCTTCATCCTACCACAGAATCCCCTCTCCCTCGACTGAATGGGATCCAGGGGTCAGCCCAGACCTCCAGGTGGATCCCAGATTCTGAGGGCAAGGTTCTCCCCTCCCCGCCCGGCCACACACACATATGCTCTTCCCAATAACAATGGTGTGTGTGATGGGCACGGAGTCACACATGTGCCTACAGCACAGGGGTGGGGGCAGCAGCCAGTGCTCTGCTTGCTGAAGACTCATTAGCTGATTGAGTCAGCCACAGGGTCACTCTATCACTGCCTAGGGCATGGAGTGCGGTGCCCTCCAGGCCATGGCGATTGCCCTCTGCCGCCTAGGCAGCAGTTGTGAGAACTGAGAAGGCAACTCCATTTAGTGTTTACTGTCTGTGCATGCAAAGGATTGGCCTCTCTCAGAAGCTCAGTGTGTGTGTGTGTGTGTGTGTGTGTGTTAAAGTGTATGTCCATGGTCATTTTGTGTGTGCGGGATGAGCACCTTCTGTGTCTACAGTTATTATGTGTGGCTGTGATATTGTGTGAGGGGTGTGAGGCTAGGAATACACAAACCAGTGACCATGAATACACACTGTCCAAAAGCAGACATAGTACCCCAGACATACACAAAGACTATGAACATCACAGAGCATCAAAGCACATATATTCCCTGGACACACACTGATCACACATATGGAACATTTTACAGATAAAAAGAGAGTGGGGCTTTCCTGACATCTTGCCTGGGGTTGGCTCGTAGCTGGGTTCTGTGCCTTTTTCCCAGATGGAGAAGGGGAAGCTACCACCCTCTCTGCAACCGCCTCCCTGACTGCACCTCAAGGAAGCAGTAGGCCCAGAGGACCTGGCTAGGAAAGTCTTGGACGCCCAGCCCATAGAGAGAATGCCAGCACCTCTGCCCCTCACTAGCCAGAGTAGTCAAGGGGAACCAGCTTATCTCCCAGCCCATACCTCCCTCCCTCCCTCCTGCCCACCTGCCCTGAGAAGGCCCCATTGCAAAAGCCCAAGAGTAAGTGCAGACTTGGGAGATATGGGCTCTTGTGGCAGGCTCACACTCAAGCACACACATATTCACAGACACTAGCACGCACTTGTCTTTAGGGTCCTTCCGAGGGAAAGGGTGGGGAAGGTCCTGCGAGGCTGTGCACTGGCCACATCTCTGCACGGGCCACAGTGTCGCTGACGTCATAGTCCTGGGGGGGGGGCTTCCACTAGGATCACAGGAGGCGCCGCATCTGGATATAGGATCGCGTGTCTGTCTGTGAGCGGTAGAGGGTCCGCCTGTGTGTCTGTGAGGGTGACCGGGAGCCCGTGTGTTGCACGCCTGGGTGAGCGACGGCGGGCCTGGCTTACGTGTGATGCTGGGCGTGGGTGCGTGGGCGCACCTGCCTCCGCGTGTTCTCCGCCGTCCTGGGCGCTTGGGAGGGGGCGGCGGGGGCTGTGCGCCTCGGGTCCCCGTGGGCCCTGGTGCGCGACTCGGCGAGCGCGCGCGTGTACTGCGCCTGCAGGGGGGCGGCCGCGGGGCGTCCGAGCGGCGCACGCCCCTCCCCGGCCCCGCCCCTCCCCGGCCCCGCCCGGCCCCGCCGACCCGCCTCCGCTCGCCCCGCTGGGAGCCGCGCGGCCGCCCGCCGGGGGAGGCCCGCCCCCTCCGCCCCCTCCGCCCGAGTAAACTTTTCCCAAATCCCCGAGCCGCTTAGGGCGAAGCCGCCCCCGCGGCCTAATCCGCGCCCCCCGCGGATCTGCATAATCGGGTTAGCGGCCGCGCTCCCTCCCGCTCCCGCCGCCGCCGCCGCCGCGCGCGATTCTCTCGCTGTCACTTAGGGAGGCTCAGCGCGATTTGCGGCCTAATCCCCCGGGATCGCTCGGCCGCCGCTCCCCGAGGGGCCGCCAGATTGTTCCCTTCATAATTGATTGACTCTATTTGCCGGATTGGGACTTCAAAGCGCCGGCGGCGCGGGGGCGCCTGGGAAGGAGCGGGGCCTGCGGCGGGGCGGCGGGGCGCGGGGCGGCGGGGCGCGGGGCGGCGGGGCGCGGGGCGGCGGGGCGGCGGGGCGCGGGGCGCGGGGCGGCTGGGCGCGGGGCGCGGGGCGGCGGGCGCGGCCCCTGCCCGGCGGGCGCCCTCCACCCCCGCAGCCCGTCCTCAGGCCCGGGCGCCGGCTGGAGCGCGGGACCCGCCCGCGACCGCGGTGGCCACGACGCGGGCCACGCGGACCGCCGACGGCGGGGGGCGCGCTGTGACCGCGCCCGCGCCCGCGCCCCCCCCCCCATCCATCCCCCACCTCCCATCCCCCCCCCACCTCCCATCCCCCCACCTCCCATCCCTTATCCCCCATCCATCCCCCATTCCCCCCCCCCCCCCAGGGCGAGGGCGGGCTCGGAGCGCAGCGCTCCGGGAGCCCAGGCTCTAAGTGCCCCCAACCTCCGGGCCTGCACAGTAGCCGCGTCCCCATTTCACAGGTGAGGAAGCAGCTTCAGAGGGCGCTCTTCCTTCTCCAAAGAGCTGCTGTGGGCAGCGCTGTTTTCGGCTCTGGGGATCCAGCGGGAGCCAGACGGACGCTGCCTCTGCCACCAAGTGGGGCTTTAGTGAAGGGGGCAGCGCACACGCAGGAAGCGAGCAGAGAGCAGAACAGAAAGCAAGGCGAAGTGATGGGATGGTGCCTGCGGAGCTAACCCAGGCTGGGTGCTCAGAGAAAGCTGCTTCTGAAGGAGCGGCCCTTCCCCCCCCCCCCCAAACCTGAAAGCTGTGAAATGAAGGCACCAGCTTGGGGCGGCGCTTGGGTGCCCCGCACACACACCGGAGCAGAGGGGAACACCCCCCCACCCCCCACCCCGCGCAAGGGCGTGCCTTTGGCAGGTAGTAAAGCCCAGGGGAGCCCTCAGGGCTGCTGGACTCCAGCCTCGAGAGGCTGAACCCCATTTCCTTTTGCACCTGCCCAGCCTAGACGAAGCACCGTCTTTAACACGGGCTGAGCCCCTGGCGAGAAATGCCCAGACCCAGGGCACAGGTACCTACCTGTCCAGCTCCACACAGCCCACGCCTGGCTCCGGGGCCTGGCCCATCAGTGCAGGAGGGCTGTGCCTCCCTATCCCATGGATCCAAGACTGCCTTGGGAGCAGCCCTGCACCCAGAGCCTTTTGGAAATAGGGCCTGCTGCCTCCTCCACTCCTCAAGAGACAGGGGCAGTGCAGGGGGCGGAGCTGGAGGGGGCCCCACACTCCTGCCCAGCCATAGCCAGGCTCCCAGGAATCCCTAGCCCAGACTCAGGAATCCCCAGAAACCCGTAATTAATTCTTGATTACTCCCTATCTCGGCAGCTGCCATTAGCCACCTCCCCAGCCTGGGCCCAGTTAGGCCATGTAATTAAATTAGCGTAGGGAGAACACTTCCAGGCAGGAGCAAGGTATCCTTCCTCCTGCTGAGCCTCCTAGAAGTTGGGGGTGGCGGGCGCTGATGAGGAAGGCTCAGAAACACCAAGCAGACAGGGTCACACGGTGGAGCTAGAACAGGGGCTCCGGTGTAACCCCTTGAAATTAGTTCTGGCCCCCTCATCCCACCTCTCTTGAGACCTCTACTCTCAACACATATTTTAAACCTTAAGTGTCTTTAAAATGACAAGAGATTTGCTGCTGCCCTTAATTAAATTTATGCCAATTCACGGAGCTTTTGGAGAGATGGATTTGGGACAGAGGAGGGGAGAGCCCGATCTCCATGGGGTAGAAAGCAGAAGACGAGGGGGTTGCAGCACAGAGGTGTCTCCCACCTTTGGATCAAAGGGGTGGGGTAGAAAGAGGTGGGAGCAGCAGGGTGGTGGCAGGGGAGGGAGGAGAGGCTCTGGCCACAGGATCTCCCTTGAGGGTGGAGTCTTTCTTTCTTTCTTTTTCTTTTCAGAAACCAGAGAAAGTAGCCTAAAAGAACACCCAGAGGGTGGAAACTGAAGCCCTAAACCAAGGCAGAGGGGCTAGGGAATTAGGGCCTCTACACAGTGAAGAGGACCTCGCTGGAGTCTAGACCGCCACATCCCAGGAACCAGGCTTCCCTCCCTGGATCCTTCCCTCCCTCAATCCTGGGAGATGCTGGCTGACAGCCCTCCCTCCCCCCAAACCCAGCTCCTTGTCACTTCAGAAAATCAGAAATAAGCCTTAGTGATTAGAGGGAGACGCGAAAGAGATGGGGCTTAGAGGCCCAGGCTCAGGGAGGTGTTAAGAGGCGAGAGGGACTCAGAGTATTAGGGGGGCAGAGCTAATAGCTTCTCTGGATGCCCCTCCCCCCAGGACTGTGGTACTCAGGGGAGGAGGGGGGAGGCAAGGGATGAGATGATGTGGGGAAGAGAATGGAAAGAAGATGTGGAAGGGAAGAAGGAGGCTGGGAAAGAGAGGAGCTGGAGGAGGGAGCGAGGAAAGGCGGGAAGAGGGATGGAGAAAGAGG
Organism: Canis lupus familiaris; assembly: GCF_011100685.1. Classification (NCBI taxonomy): domain Eukaryota; kingdom Metazoa; phylum Chordata; class Mammalia; order Carnivora; family Canidae; genus Canis; species Canis lupus. The sequence continues at coordinate 14,067,946 of NC_049236.1, forward strand.
GAGTGAGACTTGGAAGTAAAAGGTGAGGAAAGAGATGTACAAATGAAACTGGATGTCGCTGTCCCTATTTGGTTGGGGGAAAAAATACATTTTATAAAGCTAATACCCAGTATTGATAGAGTAGGGACATGGATACTGGGGGTACAAATTCCCACAACCCTGGAGGGTCTGGAGGCAGAGGGCATTTTGGCAATAATCAGCAAAATTTTAAATATGCATCCCAGGGGCTGAACAATTGCACATTTCTGGGCATCTGTCCCACAGCAGCGCTGGCCTGTGTGCAGGGTGGCGTAAGGACAGGGATGGTTGCTGCCATGAAGCAGTACCTTGAGCGAAGACAACCTAAGGCATCGCGGTGTGGCCATATCACGGAAGACTAGGTACCCAGGAAGAAGGAGGAGCTGGACCTGCCGGCCCTGGTTTGGGAAGACACAGCACATGTCCTTCAGTAACCAGAGTAGGTCATTAAACAATAGGAATAGTAGGGTTCCAATTTGAAATGTTAAAAAAAATCACTTAACACGATGTGGGGGTTGTGTGTGTGTAAATGTATACAATCAAATGGCTGGAAGGAAGGAGAACCCCCAGTTACTGTCAGTGGGATTCAGGGGTTAGGGATGGGGGGGTATTTAGCTTTTCACTTTGTATTCTTTTGCATTGTGTGTGTGTGTGTGTTTTAAGATTTTATTTGACACAGAGAGCACAAGCAGGGGGAGCGCCAGGCACCCGGAGAGGGAGAAGCAGGCTCCTCACTGAGCAGGGAGCCCGAGACACAGGGCTCCATCCCGGACCCCAGGATCTTGACCAATGCCTCTGCATTATGTTTCTAGAATGAGCTTTTTTTTTTTTTGAACCATGTATTAGTTATGTACACTTGAGAACAATGATTTTCTAAGAGGAGTGAGGAAGGGAGGGCAGGAGGAAGGAAGACAAGAAGGTAGTAAGGCCCAGGAGAGGCCTTAGGAAGCAGAATGGCTGGGGCAGGAGTAGTGGTGCATGGGGGGTGGCCTCCAGGAAGGAGGGTGGCTTCCAACCAGGAAGTGCCCAGACACATTCCTTACCCCTGTCCCCATCACAGAAAATCTGGCTGAGGCCTGAGTAATTGAAGGCTAATTGGGTTTTAGGCTTGTTAATGCTCCTGCAGATGTTTGCACAGAGGAGAGCCAGTCGATCCGGATAAATGACTCCCCGTGGGACTCCAGTGGGGGAAGAGACACTGAGGAGAAAGGGAGCAGGAAGCAGTTTTTCAGCTCACTCGAGAGGGGTGTGGGTGGGGGTTCTGTCCCTGGGAACGCTGAGGAGCCCTTGGGCTTTGTGGAGTGGGGGAGGTGGAAGGGAGAAGCTGGGCTGGGGAAGTTCAGGCCCTAGTCAGGGCAGGATTCTGATCCCAGCAGGGAGGAGCCCAGGAGAGAAGCCAGGACTGGTGACCCCAGCCAGAACCCTACACACTGCAGCGTGGGGGTTCCTGTCTCCAAAGGAAGTGAGAGGGCAATCGAGCTACCTGTGATAGGCAGGGAGGACCACTAGAGCTTCTGCCCACACCCAGGAGCAAATTATTTGGCTCACAAAGAATGGGGTCCCTTTGAGAACTAGATCCTGGGCTGTGCTGAAGCGCACCCTACGACCCTCTGAAGCATCCTGGACCTCCAGGCCTACCTCACAGTCCTCCCTCCCACATTCCCCACACCCCATCCTGCTCCAGAGCTGCCCAGCAGGAGGCAGCTTGCCTGCTGGGCTGCAGGACCTCTGAGGCTCCCCATTCTCTGGCTTCGCTTCTCGCTTTGAGCCTTTTGGAGGCTCCTGACTCTAGTACAAGCATGTGGGCAGGAGGGATGGGACTAGAGGAATGATAGCCTCTCTAGGGCTCCCCTGAAGAGACCAGATGATACCAGAGGAGCCCCCAGGAAGGGGAGTCAGGCCCAGACAGCCAAGGAAGAGAGAGGAAGACTCTAAGAGAACATGAAATGTTCTGTTTTGCAAAGTTACTGGTTGGGGGGAGGTCCATGTGCTACTTGGGAGCTGGAAATCCGGACTCAGGAGGAACCCATGGTGAGGCCCTTCCCCCGATAATCCCCACCCTCCATAATCCCCTCATCTTCTCCAGGGGTCAGAAATACAGGATGTGCTTTTAAAGGATCAGCTGCACATTTGTTTCCTCTTCCTCCTCCTCCTCCTCTTCCTCCTCCTCTTCTTCCCCAGGCCTGACTTGGGGACTCGGGGGCCCCTCTGACAAGGCAGGGAAACGTTTAATGAGTTTGCACCCCTGAGAGTGCAGTGACTGACAGCTGCCCCGGGGGTCACCACTCCTCTTGTCCTGGAAGAGGATGCAGCAGCTGCTGGGCTCTGCTTGTGCATGTGCAAACACGCCTGTGCTCCCTGTACATGCACACCTGGGGCTGAGCTGGAGAGAGACTGGCCAGGGCCACCCTTCCTGGGGACAGAAGCTGCTTCGAGGGGCTGAGGAGTGGGGAAGGACCTGAGAGACTGCTTGGGGTCCTTTCTAGGGGTGCCTCTGGCCACAAGCCTCCACTCTCTCCCTGGTCTCCTCAGGTCACCCTCCACACTCTCAACTTAGGCCAGGCTGGTGGGAGGGAGGCCTAAGGCTGCCCACAGTGGGGTTTGAAGGAATTGGGGGGTATGGTCGATGTGAAGGCCTGAGTCTGCATGGGTAATGAGGCCAGGGACTGGCTTGTCAATAGCATTTAAGTACTTTTCTCCCATTTTCAGGCCAGACTGAATTATTTATTCGTTTTTGGTCAATCGCTGGTAATGTCATTAGCATTTGTCCATCAGAGGTAGGGAACAGAGTGGGAGCATTCCCCCCCAACTGACCCCCGCATCCCAAACTGGCTCAGAGGTCAATCCGTCCAGTTCCAGTTCCCTGCCCCTGCTCCCGAGTTACCCAAGGACCAGAATCTCTCAGAGGCCCTGCATCCAGGATGTGCTCTATCCCCTCATGTCACGGCTTCAAGCCTCATGGAGCTAAGGAGCCAGGTAGTAGGCGTCCTTCCTATTCCTCTCATGCACACCCGGGTCATTAACTTAGAAAGTCGGTCCTCCCACAGTCAGGCACCGCACCGGCTGGCTGGCCCCTTGGAAGGTAGGCCAGGCCTGGCAAAGGAGGACCTGGGCTGACCGAGTGGCGAAAGGCCCTGGGAGCAGGCAGGCGGGGCACGGACTGCCTCTTGGCCCACAGCCTGCTCTACTTCCTCAAACTCAGCTCTTTTTTTTTTTTAAATATTTTTTTTTAATTTTTATTTATTTACGATAGTCACACACACACAGAGAGAGAGAGAGAGAGAGGCAGAGACATAGGCAGAGGGAGAAGCAGGCTCCATGCACCGGGAGCCCGACGTGGGATTCGATCCTGGGTCTCCAGGATCGCGCCCTGGGCCAAAGGCAGGCGCCAAACCGCTGCGCCACCCAGGGATCCCTCAAACTCAGCTCTTAACATGCTGTCCTTCTGTCCTTCCCCCTCAGACTGGGCTCCCAAGTCAAAGTTGTACTTCTCCTCTCAGACCAGGCTCACAGGAAGTGACCTGCCTCCCCACTCAGATTAAAATCTCAGAGCGGGCTTCCTTCTCTTGCTTCCTCTTTCAGGCCAAGACCCCAGGCTGGGTCTTTGGGGCAAGCCCTCCCTCCCGGCTCAGTCCACAGGATGGCCTACACCACGGAAACCCAGGGCCCCATCCCCCGCAGGGTCCATCCTCAGGGAAGGAGGATGCTGCTGCTGGCCCTTGCCTGGCTGACTGTGGGCATCGAGCTCAGGAGCTCCTAACCCCAGGCCCTTCAGTGGCCAACTTCATCTTCCATCCTCAACTGTGAGACTCAGAAAGCCAGCGAAGGGCAAGACGTCCTAAGGAGACCAGAGGGAGAAGAGGCTTGCTGGGGCGTGCTCTGGGGACCAAGCGTGCGAAGCAGCAGGGAGGGCAGAGGGAGAGGTCCAGCCGTGGCGCTGGGGCAACAGTGGCCTCAGCCGGTCCCATGGGAAGCTTGAGGTAAGGGGCCAGACCTTGTACTCCCGCGCTGACCAGTCATCCCAGGGAAAGGGCATAGCCTTGGGTGGGGCAACTGAGGCCCATTCCCCCATGAGGAAGTTGACCATGAGCCATGAGTAGCCGGCCCCCGGTGGCCACAGGAATGAGGACACTGGGCAGCCCAGCAGCGTCCACACAGACTTTCCAGGCAGCACAGATGCAGGGGCAGCAGGAGTCTCGGTGGGGTGGCTCAGTGTGTGGCTCAGTGTGTAGTCATGTAAGTCTGGGGGTGGCTACATGAAGCACTTTGAATGGGGGTATAGGGATGAAGAGGTTTGGGGTCACAGAGAGGTCTAGGGTAGCATGAGGGACAAGGCAGAGATGGCCTGGGGGGACACCAGCGGACCAGAAGTTCGGAAGAAAGAGCTGGTGAGAGGGGTCTTCATGCTGCTGCCGCCTGGGCTGGGCCAGGGCTGGCGAGCTGGCCAGGTCTGGGCAGCCTGAGTAGAAGGGAAGGCCCCTCCTCAGCATGGTAGGCTCCTCAGTCACTAAGCAGGATTAGCCTCCTCTTCCTCAGGAGGAGGGGCTCCCTCCTGCATCAGCTACCAGCTCTGGCCCTAATCCCCCTCGCTTTCTAATCCACCCACGACTTTCTTAGGCATTAACGTTGGGCTCTCAGCTCCCTAAGCACCACCCTGAAGATGGGAGCCGGGCTCTGAAGGGAATTAGGCCAGCCTCAGAGGATGGTTCTGCAGACAACCGGAGGGAGGCCGAGAACAGCCCCCACCCCAGCCTCTCCTCCTCTGCAGCCCACCCCTACCCCCCGGCCCCACCCCCAGACAAGGTCCAGAGTCTCCCAGGGGGTCTCCTTCAGGTCACTGCTGGAGTCAGGCAAGGACGACAGGGGGTGAAGAAGTTCTGAAGAGGAAGAGGACCCTCTAGGGCGGGTGCTGAGTCTAGAGGTAGTGCCATGCACAGCCTGGCAAAGGCGAACAGGAGAGTTCAGGACACTCTGTGCCATGAGAGAGACGGGAAGGGTAAACTAAGATCAGATCGTGTAGGGCCTTGAGCGCCAGCTGAGGAATGTGGACTTTACGGGGGAAGAGTAAGGGGTCGTGGTGGGCAAGTGCCGGGATTCAGACCCATTGCTTTGGTGCCTGCAAGGACTGGAGGGGTGGGGGACAGAGATTGGGGGTGGGGAGACCCCTGCTGTGAGGCTAGCAACAGGCAATGAGACCCAGTGAGGACCCCCACCCAAGGTCACCCAGCACAGCTAGACAGCATGGCACTCCATGTGGGGGCCGGGACAGGTGCAGCCCCCGTCTGGTTCAGGGGCTCTATGAGTATCTGGGGGCGGGGGGAGCGACACGAGGGTGCCCCAGAGGCAAGGTGGAGCAATAGCCCATTGGCTGTTGGAGGCTGCCTTCCAGGGCCTCTTAACCAATATTTCAACTATTAGAAACAGGTTGCAGCGCCTGCAGCACAGGACAGGAGTGGCCTGGTGGGCGAGACCTTCCCCTGCCCCAGGACGCCTCCCTTTAGGGCTAAGTTATCTGCAGATATTTGGGGGTTGGTAATGAGTATTCATTAAACCAAGTACTACTAAAATTCTCCTTATCCTACCCCTCGGGCTGGGCAGCAGTTGTTTGCCCATTTTTTTTACCGGTGAGAAAAATGAGGCTCAAAGGGAAGTCACTTTTCCTAGACCCACACAGCTAGTGACAGCACTGAAGCCAGGGACGCGGAGAGGGCAGGACAGCCATTCACAATTCGGGAAGGCAAAGTAGTGCAGTGGTTACAAGTGTAAATTACTGGGGTCTGATGGGCTGGGGATCGAATCCACGCTCGGCCTGGCCTGCCTACTATGGGGCAACCTCCTGGAGTTTCTCATTTGTCGATGGGTTAATAATACCAACTCACAGGAAGTGAAGGCCAGGGGAAGGGGAGGCCAGGGAGGAGAATATATGTACAGGGTTCCACTGGGAACCCAGGTCGGGGGGCACATGGTTGCTGTTGTTGCTGCCGGAGGCCACCGAGTGGACAGAGGGGCAGAGGCTGATTCCCGCTCTGTTTGCTTCTTGGATGCACCTTCCCAGAGGTGCTAGCAAGCAGCTGGCGCCTCAGACCCCTTGAGGGGGTTAGGCAGTAGGGCGGGCAAGTCAGGGCGTTGAGCAGGTGGTGGGATGTTAAAAGGCTGGGAGTTCATCAGGGCAGGTTTGTTAGGCTCTCCTGGCAGGCCCCTCTCATTGGGCCCTGCTAATGAGCTTCCACTGGATTATCCGCTCCCACCTCCGCTCCGTTTACTCTGTCAAATCGAGTTTGCATTTTAAATGGGAATTTGACAAGACGGGCAATTTGTCTGCTGACGAGGTTAATGGGTGTTAGCCCTGCAGACTGTGGAGGGAGAACCCAGGCCCCAGCACGGCCTGGCCTCTGCCCAGATCAGTGACCCCGGCTGCTGCTCCTCCCGGCACCGCAGCCACTCGGGGCCTCCCGGTGGCCAGAGGCTATCCCTAGATGTCTGGCTCACCACCTCCAGGCAGTCTTCCCAAAAGCACTGTGCCCTACTGCTCAGGCTGGTGACATTCTCCTCCTCCTAGATCCAGACAGGGCTCCCAAGGGCTGGGCCATGTCACCCCCTCTCAGACCCAGGTTCCCAGGGCAGTGCCAGATTTTCCCTCACAGTTGGGCTCTCAAGGGCTGGGCAGTGCCACCTCCTTCCTGCTCCCCCTCCCACTGACCTCTCCCAAATGTGACTTGAAATGGAGCCAGGAGGGCTGGGATCGCCACATCCCGAGTCCCAGGGCTAGGATATGGACTGGTTGGCAAAAAAAAAAAAAAAAAAAAGATTGCAAAGCCATCACCTCCAAGCTTGGGACCCCATGTAGACCAAGCCCCAGTGTTGGGGCTCACAGGGGAGCGGAAGAACCCTGCTGAGACTTCCCGATTGGGGCCCAAGTCCACCTCCCCCACATGGGACCCTTCGTTGAGCCACCTCCTCCGAGGCTGAGCAAGAGCCCGGGTTCCTGGGACCCCAGCCCGAGCCAAGAGCAGCACCAGGCCAGGGTGGGCTCAGGCCGTGGAAGATGCCTCGGCTGCCCCTCCTCCTGAGGACCCAGCGCCCTTCCCCGCCCCAGCTAATGTGCCACAATTACCTCCTAAGTGCCCAAACAAATGTGGCTGCTGGGGAAAGTGACACGGGCTCCAGGTGATGGATTCGTGCCATCGGGGAGCCGGGCGGAGCGGGCCCCGAGCGGGGGGGCAACACTAATATTGTATCAGCGTCGGCGCCGGCGCCACGAGCCGGTGATGAATATGTGTCACTTTACACGGCGCACACTCGGGGGCCTGGCTGCGCAGGCATGGAAAATAGAGTGTCTGGGATTAATGATATTGAAAATGATAGAGAGCAGATTGGAAATGGCTTCGCCCGCCCGACCCGCGGAGATGGAAACGTACCTCACAGCTATCTGCCCAGCCGGTCCCCACCTGCCCCCCCTCCACCAGCCACAGAGGCCCACGCAGGATAAGGACCCTGAGTCTTGTCCCCACCAGCAGCTCCTGGGGATGGCATATAGTTGGGGGGGGGGGATACACCTGTGAGCCAAGACATAGGACATGAAGGAAATCTCAGCTTCTGATTGACCTTTGACCTTGGTCCCAGATGAGCCTGACCCCAGTCACCCAGTGAACCTTGACCTTGGCCACAGACCAACTCCTGACCCAGCTCCAGCTGAGCCCTGCCTCTGGCCACAGACTGAGTCTGCTGGAGCCCGCCAAGCCTCTCCCCAGACCACGAGGGCTGGGGCAGTGGAGCCGGGGAGGTGAGGAATGAGGTGGGAAGGTGTGGCTCACTCAACATAGGGCACCCGTGCTGGAGGGCAGCTAACAGGCCCGTCTGTTACTCCACGGTGTAGACTCCTGCGTCAGTAAGCAAGCAAACAGGTGTCTTCTCCACTGATGTCATCTTAGTAGTTAACTGTGTTGGTACATGTTTGTGGGTATGTGTGTTTATGGTACGTCTGTTCACAGATATACCTGTAGGGTGGTATCTGGTGGGTGCAGGGATATGGGTAATGGGGCTTGCTCCCCTGCATGCCTTGGTGTGTCCAGACATCCACGGGGGCTCCTGAGCGTGTATGTGAGTGTGCCTTATTTTAGGCCGCTCTGTACAGGGGTGTAAGGATGCCTGTGGTGTGTGCGTGTGCATCTGTGTGTCTGTGAAGGTGCATGTCTGGTTGCCACAGATGGAGGGGCTCTGGTGGGTGGGCTCTAGTAGAGGGAAATCCTTCGATGAGGCCCAACCCTGTTTACAGGTTAAATTCCTAGTACCAGGGCAAGATGCCTCTCCCTGTTGGAATGGAATCTAGCACACTGGGATTTCAAATTTGCCAGGTAGACAGCAAACCTGAGACCACCAGCCTGGCCTCATCCATCCCAATATCCATCCCAATCCAAACCAAGGTGAGGAGGATACATCTACATCAACATCATTCGTCCCATCATTCATTGGGCTCATCGTTGGTACTTACTGTCTTTGAAGAACAGAACAAACATGCAAGGTCCAGCCACCAGAGGAAACAGACACTAAAGGAGTAAACAGGTAAGTAAACAAATAATGACACAATGTAAAAAAGTGCCACAAAATAAATACTCAAAAGACTACAATAGAGTTAATGGAGTAACCCATCATTAGACGGGGCAGGTGGTCAGGGTTGGCTCCTCTGTGCAGATGATATCTGAGCTGAGGGAGGAATGCAACAGAGAGTGCAAAGGCTCTGGGCCTAGTCTGGGCCCTGTCAGAGAGAAGTCAGGGGAGCAGCAGGAGGGGATGGTGCTAGAACAGACTGGCCTCAGGAACCAGGGTGAGGAGTTTAGGGGTCGCTTCCAGTGAGATGTGGAGCCATCAGAAGGTTGAACCAAGAGAGTGATATGGTCACGTCTGCATTTTTACAAGAAATTAGAGGTGTTGAGAGTACAAGCAGGAAACCTTCTAGGAGGGGGGGTTCTGGTAGCATCTTAGGCCTGGGGTCCAAGTCCCCCCAGTACCATGAGCAGCTCCCACACATGCCATCATTAATACTACCACCAGCAGTAGCAGCAGGAAAGCCAACCGGTGTTTCATTGAGTCCCTCCTAGCAGCGTCTGGGCGCCCTGGGTTCCCTGTCCACACTCTCCCCAGTCCTGCCACACCAGCCCCACCTGTACCTCTCTTCCGCCTCACTCTCCATCCTATGGGGTCTCCCGGACAAGCTCCTTCTCCCAGACCACTGAGTCTTCCCAGCTTTGTTCTCATCCCAAGAACCAGTCCTGAGGAAGCCAAGAGCTCCTGCGAAGCTATGAATGAATGTAGGAGGGAGCTTCACTGGTGGCAAGAAGCCAGCTCCTGGAGACAGCCTCCACCGCCCCCCACTCAGATACCAAGGGAGAGGCACAGATTACCCTACACCACCCCCCTCCTGCCAGAGGATCCCATAAAGCCTAGTACACAGTAAGGCCGGGGGTTCACCTCCCGGTCCACGTGTCCCCTTGGCTGGGAGCCACACGGGAGGAACCCCGGGTGTCTGGTTCGCCACTAGCACGGCGCTGGCACACACAGGTGCCTGTGGGAAGTGTGTGGAGGGACAGGACTTGCAGCAAGTGCCACTGGGTGGGGGGCAGAGCTGGGGGACCCGACTCCACCCCTAGACTCGGCCCCAGCCCCTCCTGCCTTGGCACCCGGAGCCCCATGGCAGCGGCTTTCTGTACTTGGGGGAGGGGGAAGGGGGGCTGTGAGCCCTCTGGGGGCTCCTCTCTCCCTCTCTGCTTCCCTCTCCGGCCTTCTGCGGGCTGCCTTCCTTCTTCTCTCCACGCCTCTCCCGGCTCCTTTCTCTCCCTCCTTCCCTGCCTCTCTCTCCCGGAGTCATTTGCGGAGCGGAGATGGCCTAGCCCATCTGGGAGCGAGCGCGGTGACGGAGGCGCAGGTAATAGCAAGTGGAGGAGAGAGACGGGGAAATTTATGACATTGAAAATGACTGAGGGAGAGAGTGTGTGCGTGTGTGAGTGTGCAGGAGCAGGGGGGGAGCCCTGCTGGCTGGCTCTCACACGCACTCCCAGCCCTGCTCCCCTCCCTCCAACCTTGCGGAGAGGACGGGAGCGGGCTGCCAGCCCCGGGAAAGACAGACGCGCAGACCGACCGACAGGCAGTGGGGAGGATACAGAGGGTGAACGGGAGGAGGGGAAGACGAGCAGGTGAGAGGAGCCAGATCGAGCCAGACGGGGCAGGTGGTCGTGTGGCTGCGGGGCCTGCCGGGCTCCCAGCCGGCGCCCCCTTCAGGGTGTCCCCGGGGCCTGGCAGCCGCCAGTCTGCAAGCTGAGTGAGACATTGTGGAAGGGAAGAGGCTGGGGTCGCAGGGCGGATCTCCTTCCTCCCAGCCCAGCTGTTTTGAAGGTGCTGGGGTGGGGGGAGCCAAGTAGACGGACTAGGTCTTGGAACCACCCCCTCTGGACCAGGAGGGAGGGGAATGGCCAGACCGACCTCCCCGCACCTTCTGGAAGTCAGGGGAGAACCTGTTTCCTTGGGGTGCTAAGCCCAGAGTCCACGCTGCCCTAGCCACCCCTACACCAGGGTGTTACTGAAGACAAGAGTAATTAGACATCCTTGAGAGAGCTGACCAATCCCCACCGTGACCCGTGGCCACCCCAGACCCCGCAGACTACACTCCACCCCCCTGTTCAGCCCCATTCTGCGGCCTCCTGGCCCTAATGCTGCTGAGTCCCCTCCTCGTCACCAAGTCTTAACCCAGGGCTGTTCTTTGCTCAGATTCCTTCCTCCTCTGGGTCTAAGTTTTCCCATCTGTAAAATGGGAATAATAACGCCTACCTGTGCCCATTCTCCTTGGGCCAGAGAAGCGATGCCAGGACTCAGGGTAGACTTTGGTCTAAGTCTTGAGATTCTTCTCCATTGGAGAACGTGGGTCGTCTTAACTCCCAGGAGCTCTCAGCAGCTCTGGCTGACTCTGTGGGTGAAGGTGAAAGAAAAGGAACCCCCCCCCCCCGACACACACATACACATGCATACACATACACACACACACACATACACGCACACAGCCATCTCCTGAGAAGGCCGACATATCGACATATCGGGTATTCAAAGGGCAGAACCCTGCATGCCTTGGCTCTGGAAGAAGGCTGAAGCCTAGAGAAGGTTGGGCCTTGCCCTCGACGTAAGCTGAGGACCGAGCCAAGCTGTGGTCTACTAGTCCTGACCATGCGCCAGGCCCCTGGTCCTGCCAAGTGTGGGCAGAACAGGTGGCTTAGGGTTCTTAGAGACCTCACCTCCCTCCCAGCAGCTTGACTGAGAATAGGGGCCCGAGGCCACTTTCCCCTCCACAGCTCTGCCCCTTTCTCCCTGCCAGCTTACCACTGAGGCCCCATCCTTCCCCTCTCTTCTCCTTTCTCCCCTGCCCTGCAGCCCTGTCCCTGACAGACTTCTTGGACTAACCCCTCCTAGCCCAGGGCATCTGAAGAGGTGACCGAATGCAGTAGTTGGAAGCACAAGCTTTCAACCCAAAAGGCCCCAGATCACAGCTCTGCCCCTTGGCTAGGTGACCTTAGGCTCTTCATTGAATGTTTCTGAGCTTTATTTCCTCATCTGGCAAACGGAGCTATAACGGTCTGGCTCCAGGATTCCATGGTAATCCACGGTGAGGGTCCCAGGAAATCACAGATACAAAGTGCCTAGCACAGAGGAGGTGCTCAGCAAATGCCAGGGTGCTGGCTTCAGTCCCTCTGGCACCACATCTGTGTCTTAGCTTTCTGCTGTCCTTGGAGGGATGAGGGTGAGAGCTTAGGATAGAGAGAAGAGGAAGGGCAGTGGCAGCAGCTTCAGAAGACTCTTGCTCACTTAGAAGTGACAAAGCCAGAGCTACAGGGGAGAGACGCAGGTGAGTCCCTAGAGGCACTTACCCTATTCTGAGAACCAGGAGGAAGCCACATTTCAAAGGGGCCGTCCAGTCTGTTCCAAGGCCCATATCCTCATCCTGCTCCAAGGCAGCAACGGCCACTGTCTGGGGAGCAGTGGGGGAGGTGAAGAGTTCACTGGGCCCATGGGCTGTGCTGGCCTCAGGCCTCCCACCCAGCCCCCTTGCCCTGGCCCGGCCCATTGTGGCCGCATAAAAGGTGACGGATGGTTAATGGGGGAGATAACAGGATTCATAAGGGAAATTTATTGGTCACTCTGGTGGTATAAATATGTTTATAGCAGACCAAGGGGAAATGAAGAAGCCCCAATAAATCATTGTGAAGCCACCAGCTACTAATAGGCGAGCGGTCGCGGGAACCCCAGCATTGGCGCTTGCAGACACCCCCTCTGGCAGCCCGATAATGGCATGGTAGGGCTGCAGACTTGTCAGGCCAGACGCCCGGCCCACGCCATGGTGGGAACAGGACCCAAGGGGCTGCCTCTGCTGGACCTGAGCTGTCCTGCCCACTATGCAGCTTGTCCCTTCTGTAACTCTGGGCTCATTCACACTGGCAGGGCTGAGGGAACCGGGCAGGGGTCACACTGGACCTCGTCTGGGAGGTCCTGTAGCGGAGGGGTTAAGGAAGCTCTGGAATCAGACCTGGCTTCAACCCTTGATGCTACTGCTTCCCAATCCCAGTCTCTCTTCATGTTTCCCTGTCCGCAAAGTGATTTCACATCATGGGGAAGTGGTTGGGAGGCAGAAAGGGATAATCCACTAATCATAGTACTTGGCACCTTGTAGGCCTCAATATAGTAGCCGTTCTTATTCTTTACTTTCCCTCTTGGGAGAGTGCTATGTACACGTGAGAACATTCTTAGAAAGTGTCCTAGGGACGCCTGGGTGGCTCAGCAGTTGAGTGTCTTATCTTCGGCTCAGTGTGTGGTCCCAGGTCCTGGATCGAGTCCCACACAGGGCTCCTTGTGGGGAACCTGCTTCTCCCTCTGCCTATGTCTCTGCCTCTCTCTCTCTCTCTCTCTCTCATGAATAAATAAATAAAAATAAAAAAGAAAGAAAGAAAGTGTTCCAGTGTTCCAGATTAAGGAACTTGAGGCTCAGAAGTGAAGGGACTTGCCCCAGGTCACACAGCTAGGAGAGGCTTTGATGCCCAAGCCCAGACTCTTCCCTCTGTCCCATCTCAGACCCTGCTCCTTCTTCAGAGTTCCTGGGGGTTTCCTGTCCCTACTGCCTCCAGGAGAGGCCTAGGATGCCAAGAACCAGAAGTACAAGCCCTGGGGGCTCTGGCTGCAACTTACTGGTGCTGGTGAGCTGGGCCTCAGCTTCCGCCAACCCACCCACCACCACCCCTCCCACCACCACCCCTACCCTCCTGCCCCTGCTCCTCCCTCCCCTGTTCTCCCCCAAGCCCTGCATAGCAACAGCTGGACTCAGTTTCTGTGACTTCACTCCAGCATGAGGGTGGCTTGAAGCTTTCCACTGATCTGTACAGAGTGCTTTACATGCAGCCCTGCCCTCTGAACCCTGAGCCTTGGTTACAGCCTCAGTCCAAGCCAAGGTCCCCTCTAGCCAGCTCACCCCTCCATTCACTTGTTCAACAAAGCTCACCCCTCCATTCACTTGTTCAACAAACGCTTCGGTAGCTCCAGGTAGCTCCCTCCAGAGGACCCAGGTAGGCAAGGCCCTGCCTCACCCCAGTTCAGGGTCTGCTGGAGAAGTTGGGCCTGGATCCTGCGACAGAACGGGGTGTGTGCTGGGCTGAGGCAGGTGCAGGCGCTGGAGAGGCCAGGAGGTGAAGCATTTCCAGGGAAGGGAGCCGCTTGGGTGAGAGCCTGTGGGGCAGACAGGACTTCCAGAGTCCACTGAGGGTGGTTTCACCACCCCTCTCTCAATCCTGGGGCTCTGCAGACACCCCCAAGTCAGACTCTAGCCTCACTTTGGGCCTGTTCCTCACCTCTCCTCCTCTTCTGATGGTCACGCTGGCCAGCTCACCTCCACGCTGGACAACGCCCCAGCCTGCTCCCCGGTTTCCTGCCGGAACTGTGCTCCCCACCTTCCCCCCCAAGAGCTCGGACCAGCAGTCCGGTCTCCCCCAGCCCTGGAGGCCTAGGGTCCCTACACACAGACGGGGGAGGGGAAACGGGGCCTCTGAGGTTCTGGCCGCTCCCCGCTCCCCCCGACTCCCCCACCCCCGACTCTCGGGAGAGGAGGGACCCAGCCCAGCCGCCTTTGCCTGGCCCGAGCCTCTGCGCGTTGGTCCAGGCCTCCACCTCCGGGTCCCCGCGGCTCTCTCCCGCGCGGTGTCGGGCTCCAGCTCTCGCCGCCGAGCCCTCCCGAGGCCGGGCGGGGGAGATCGCTCCGTAAATAGGCGGATGGCCCCGGGCGCTCCGGGCGCAGACACTCGTTTTTAGAGCCGGTAATTGACTCCTTTCAGTTGATAATTCATGGCTTGCATATGCGCTTTAATGCGGGCGCCCGGGGAGGCGCGGGGCGGGGGCGGGGGCGGGAGCGGGGGCGGCGGGGCTGGGGGGCTCCGCCGGGTCCGGGTGCCCGGGACCGCGCTGGGGACGGGGTTGGCGGAGAGGCTGCTGGCGGAGCCTGCCGAGGGCAGAGGGGGCGGGCAGACACGCGGCCCCCCACCCGCGCAGCCGCGGGGGAAACTGAGGCCCCGGGAGAGGCGAGCTCCTACCTGCGCCCCCAGCGCGGGATCAAGACCAGAGCTCAGGGCACCCCCTTCCCAAAGGGTCCCAGGCGGGAGCCTCCGTGCCAGGCTTTGTAGACACCCCGTCCCACTGGAATTCTTTTCTTTTCTCTTTCTTACTTTTCTTTTCTTTCTTCCTTTCTTTCTTTTTCTTTCCCTTCCTTCCGTCCTTCCTTTTTTTTTTTTAAGATTTTATTTATTTATTTATTCATAGAGACACACAGAGAGAGAGAGAGAGAGAGAGGCAGAGACATAGGCAGAAGGAGAAGCAGGCACCATGCAGGGAGCCCGATGTGGGACTCGATCCAGGGTCTCCAGGATCACGCCCTGGGATGAAGGCGGCGCTAAACCGCTGAGCCACCTGGGCTGCCCCTCCTTCCGTCCTTCCTTCCTTCCTTCCTCACAAGCAAGGAAAGTGCAGAAGCAGACTCCCCACTGAGCAGGGAGCCTGACGCTGGGCTCAATCCCAGGACCTTGGGATCATGACCTGAGCCAAAGGCAGACGCTTAACCCACTGAGCCACTCAGACTTCCTAATTCTCCGGTTTCAAAGCTAAATTCCTCCCCGGAGTGACCCACTATTGCTCTCAGGCTCCTCCAGGAGGAGCTGGCTTTCCAAGGTGAATTCTGGACACTGACACCAGACCGGAGGCAGCCTCTCAACCTGCAGTGACTCCCAGGCTGGGAGGGGACCCCGAGTCCTCTCCCACCCGGCTTCCACCCTCTGGGGATCCGTCTCATCTGGTGGCTGGGGCAGATGTAGTCATTTCCACCTCACAGAAGAAGCAGGCTCAAAGAAGCTGGGGGACTTCCCCACTGCTCCTGGGCAGGCTGATCCGGAAGCGGGACACGTGTGTCCAGGCCAAGCCTTCTGCAACGGAAGTAACAGGAGTGGGAAGGGGAGAAGGAGGCAATGCCCTGTCCCTGGGCATCCCATGCGCACCCACCCACGGCCTCAGCCACTACGGGAAGAGGCCCTGAGGAAGCCAGTGACCTGCCCACAGTCACGCAGACCAGGGCTGATTTTAGCTGAAGACGATGCTGGCAGGTAGTGAGAGGTTACAGCTCAGTACAGGAGCTGAAGCTGGAGCTGGGGAGGAAGGCAGTTTTGACCCAAATATCAGTTCAGGAGAAACAAGAGAAAGCACAGCCTGGAGGGAAATCTGGCCCAAGGAGAGGCTTCCCATGTCCTTGGCCCCTTGCGCTGGTATCTGCCACTCTTTCTCCAGGCTAATTTCAGACAAAATAGAATTCTGCGCCCTATCTCTTATAATCTGCTAATGTTGAAACCGCCACGTTATTCCCGTGTTCCCCAATCCCAGTCTCCCCACCTCTAGTTTTCCCATCTGGACCACTGAGTTAAGGCTGGGAAAGTCCTGGTGACTGTGCATCTGCGAGCGGACAAATCTGGGCTGTGGAAAGCTCGATGCTGCCCCCTGGTGTCCAAGCTGTTGCAGTCTCGGGGAGCGAGAGAAGAGGCAGGAGGCACTTGAGGAAGAAAACCTCTTGGCCTCCCCTCCCACCATTTTCTCCCAGCCTCCTAGACCTCCCTCTTAGGGGGGGAGAGGACAGAGCAGAAGCTCTACTAGCCCTGTGTGAGGAGAAACCATGAGGCTCCTTCTCCAGCAGAGATCTCAGACTCTGGAGAGAGTAGAGGCCCCAGTGAGGTCAGCCCTGTCTCACCTGCACCCGGATACCCCACATGGTTCCTTCTGTTGCAGGTTGAGTCAGGCTTCCCTTCTGGTGTAATTTTTTTCTGAGTCAAACTCAGGTCTTTTTCTATCATTCCATCATTTGTGTTCATAGGAGGTACTTAACAAATGTAGGATGGATGGCTACAGGTGGGTGGGTGGATAGATGAAATCTATTCCTCCGCATTGAGGTTTTCTCTCCAGAGTCTCTGCTATGAGGCGCAGAGAGCAATGAGTCCCTTACCTTGCCTAGCTGGCTGGAAGTAGGACTGTAAAGAGGAGTGAGATACAAAAGGGTAAGTTTTGAGATGCCTAGTGGTTGAGCATCTGCCTTCAGCCCAGGGTGTGATCCTGGAGTCCCGGGTTCAAGTCCCACATCGGGCTCCCTGCGTGGAGCCTGCTTCCCCCTCTGCCTGTGTCTCTGACTGTGTGTGTGTGTGTGTCTCTCATGAATAAATAAATAAAATCTTAAAAAAAAAAGGGTAAGTTTTAATGGGAAAGGACCGCAAGAGAGTTCAGATGAAGGGAAGGTCGTGGGAGAGTTGGAGGATCAAAGGCTTCCTGAAGGAAGTGGCATTTGATGCAGGGCTTGAAGGACAGAGAAGACAGTGAAGGTGTTTGGGTGGAGGCAATAATGTGACAGAGGCAGAGAAGCAAAAATGCAAAGTGCACTTGTGTGGCAAGAAAGCTCCAGGCTGAGGGAACAGACAGAGGCTGTGCTGTGGTGGGGCCCTGGCCGAGGAGGCCTTGGAGGATCTTGGGAGCTGCTGAGTGTCAAGCCAAGCAATAGGCACTTTGCAGGCTATGCTCTGGACTGTGAGCCTGGGTGTGGGTCCCAACCTATGATCTGTACTGACTGGGTTTCACTCCCTTGGGCCTGCTCTTTGGAACTTTCTCTAGACAGCAGCGGAAGCCATGGCAGGTCCTTGATCAGGGAAGTGCTTACAAGTCACAGATCACAGAATAGTCTGGTTGGCAGGTATCAAATCTAACCCCTTCAGTTTGTAGATGAGAAAACTGAAGTCCAGAAAGGGGAAGTAACTTGCCCAGCATCACACAGCAAGCCAGTGGCAGAGCCAGGACTTGGACTCACCAGCCCCTCTGTTTGGAGCTCTCTCCCCTCTGCTGCAATCTGAGATGTCATCTGGGGAACTGAACTGGAGGCAGAAGGCCACCAGGAGGCTACAGCCCCGCCTAGACCAGAGATCACAAGGCCGACCAGTCAGAAATGTTTATTGAGCCCTTCACCCTGTGCCCCATCTTGGGCCAATCTGAAGAGTCCATGTATTGCGTACCCATGCAGAAGGACAACAAAGAAAAGGAATCCAGTGGGCTTCAAGGAGGAGGAGACATGAGGCACATACAGTATTCTTGAGAAGGGGCATCAGAAGCCAACTTCGAGGAGGCTGTAGGAAGGCCTCCAGGAGAAGGAGTGGCCTATCACTCTGGTTCCCTGTGGTTCTTGACCAAGGTCTCCACCTCCTTCATGAACCGGAGACACAGCTCCTCTTCCCATGGCAAAGCAATGCACTGCACTGCCACGGGGAGTCCCACGGATCCTTGTAAGGCCTGCCAGAGAGAGGGTGGGGGGACTTAGAGCCTGCTTTCCAGTCGCAGGCCTGTGCCCAGCCCCCCTCACCACCATACGCCTTAGCCCCAACATCGCATCCCCAGGCTCTATTAAGGTAGAGATGTCCCGGGTCTCAGGGTTCCAGGCTTCCTCAGCTCTCAGGGAAACCTGGAAAAACTATTTTGACTTTACCTGTCTCTAGTTCTCCAAGGTTAAGATGTAAAACCTTCTCCCTGTGCAGAGAGCTGACTGTAATCATGAAATGTAAAAGTGATTATCCACCCAGTGTTCTCAGCAATGGAGGGAAGAATGTGCAAAGCCCTGATCCAGAGCCTGGTCATACTCCTGCAGTGAAAGAGGTACCTAGACCCCAAACACAGACTCAGGAACATGGGGACTGAACCTGAGTCCCTGCCATGAAATCCAAACATACTTATAGGAATTCAAACATGTTTTCATTGTTTTATGATGATAAGATATGAACCCTTATTTGTCTATGTCCCTGGAGCCAAGGCAGCTGGCTTCAAGTCCTGGCTACCTCCACGTCAACTGCCCATGAGGCGTGGTGGCATTGGTCAAGTCTCTTAACCTACGTGTGCCCCCATTTCCAACTTTGTAAAACCTCACAGGACGGTTATGGGATTTAATGATTTAATATATATACAGCACTTTAAACAGCTCCTGGAACGGAGTAAGAGCTCAAGACACATTAGATAGTATCATTATTGTTATTTTCTCAGAATTCAGGTCAGCAGTTCCACTGGGTAACTCTAGCACTGAAATCAATTTCCCAAAAAGTAAGTTACTTAATGTCTGACTCAGACACATACATACTTTTCGGAGTCAGTCTGTCTCTCCTTCTCTTTCTCTCTGCCACCCAAGCAAGACAAGGTTGTTACTTTAGATCATGCATTAAATA
This sequence comes from Canis lupus familiaris, assembly GCF_011100685.1. Taxonomy (NCBI): domain Eukaryota; kingdom Metazoa; phylum Chordata; class Mammalia; order Carnivora; family Canidae; genus Canis; species Canis lupus. The sequence continues at coordinate 14,086,767 of NC_049236.1, forward strand.
TGCACATGGAGGGACACCTGGTGGCTCAGCGGTTGAGTCTGCCTTTGGCCCAGGGTGTGATCCCAGGGTGCTGGAATTGAGTCTCACATCGGGCTCCTTGTGGGGAGCCTGTTTCTCCCTCTGCCTATGTCTCTGGCTCTCTTTCTGTGTGTCTCTCATGAATAAACAAAGAAAATCTTAAATAAATAAATAAATAAATAAATAAATAAATAAATAAATAAATAAATAAAATAAAAAAATATAGGCGCATGGAAATATTTCCTTTTGTGAAACCACCTCCAAATTAGTAATAGTAGCATTTATCGAACACTTCTTAGATACAAAACTGATGCTAATTGCTTTCCAGTGTTTTGATGGAGACTTTAGGACAAACTGCAAAATAGATATTTTAATTCCCATTTTCCTGGTGAAGAAATTGAGTCTCGGAGAGGAGCCGTGTCCAGACCAGTTACCTAGTAAGCTCCTAAACCGGGGCATTTGCTCTACTCTTCCTGCCTCTGGGGTCAACCTTCCCTACGGAAGTGACAAGAAGACCGGTGGTTTTGTAGTCTCCCCGAACAAGGACAGAGGCTGACTTGGAGCTCAAAGCCTGAGTCTTCAGAGGTGGGGTGAGACCACAGCAGAGGTGACAACGGATGAACGCCAGGCATGACTGGTCTCACCCCACTCCCACTCGGAGACCCAGTCCTGGCTTGTGCCCCTGGGGGAGAGGCCCGCAGAGGGGAACTGACCTCCCGGAAATACGTGTCAGAACTGTCTCCGTAGTATCCCTTGTAGAAGGCCAGGTCCTCCTCGTCCTGCGGCGTCACACTGGTGACCCGCACCACGCCAATAGGGAAGTTCAGGACGTTGTACAGGTGCAAGTAGGAGAAGCTATCTGTAGGAAGATCCAGGCAAGCCCAGGGAATCTTCAGCGGACTGAAGACTCCAGTGAGGAAGTGTGTTGGGTGAGCACCCCTTCGGCACTGCAGCCCCCCAGCCTGCCACATGGCCCCTTTGGGTGCTGGGCGCCCCCCTGACCACGGCCTCCTGCTCTCCCCACAGGGCAGGAGAGAATGGACGCTATTGAATCCTTACTCAGGGCCAGGCCCTCAGGCCAGTGCTGGCCTCCTTCCACTGCTGATTCCTGGAGTCCTCTCCACCCTGTGGGGCGGAGGGGACTCTTCCCTGTGTACAAATGAGGAAACCGAGGTGGTTGACGGGGGAGGTGGTTTTTCACGGGCCACAGGGTTGTTGGTGGCTGAGGCGTGCAAGTCAAGCCTGAGTTAAAAGGCAGCTCCTGTGCAGCAGCCACCCATACGTAGGGAATGAGTGACAGAGGAGGGGCGGTGATGTCACAGAGGACTTGGGTGCAGGGCCAGGGACAGGATGTGCCTTTGGGCAGCCACGGTGAGGGGAGCCAGGGAAGAGGAGTCCAGGCTTGAGGTGGGTTTTCATTCTGCATTGATAACACCTCTGAGGCCTGTGCCTGTGCTGGGCAGGGCGGCCCCACTTCTCTCACTCCCCCCACTTCCCCCACCCCTTCCACTTCCCCCACTCCCCAACCCCCACGTTGCCCCATAAACTGCATTTCAGGGTGGCTAGACTAAAGTGGGGCAGCAGGAAGTATGTTAGGAGCCAATGCATATGCTAAGTGAAAGAAGCCAGACACAAAAGCCTTCTTCCTTCTGATTCCATTTCTAGAAAACCCTAGGAAACGCCAAACTATAGTGACAGAAAGTAGATCAGTGGTTGCGGGATGCAGGGGCAGGGTGAACTGCCAAGGGCTATCAGGGAAACTTGGTGGATGATGATGAAAATAGTCTATTTTTATTATGACAGTGGTTATATAGCTATATGCATCTGTTAAAATTTATCAAATTACATTCTGAAAATTGGTGAGTCTCGCAGCATGTAAATTATATTTCACTAAAGTTCATTTCTATCTTTTTTTTTTCTTTTTTAAGCAAGCTCTACACCCAACATGGGGCTTGAACTCATGACCCTGAGATCCGGAGTTGCATACTCTACTGACTGAGCCCTTCAACAAAATTCATTTTCAAAGTGAATGGAAATTGGGAGTGTCTGCTAATGGGTACAGGTTTCTTTCAAAGATAATGGAAATGTTTTGGAATTAGATAGTGGTAGTTGTTGCACGGCATTCTAAATATACTCAAAGCCACTGAATTGTACATTTCAAAATGATGAAATTTTATCTCAATTTAAGAATTTTTTTTAAATAGTGAATGGTGGGCAGCCCCGGTGGCTCAGCGGTTTAGTGCCGCATTCAGCCCAGGGCGTGATCCTGGAGACCGGGGATGGAGTCCCATGTTGGGCTCCCTGCATGGGGCCTGCTTCTCCCTCTGCCTGTGTCTCTGCCTCTCTCTCTCTGTGTCTCTGTGTCTCTCATGAATAAATAAATAAAATCTTTTAAAAAAATAAAATAAATGGTGAATGGTGACAGAAGTCAAGGCCACGGAGGCTGTGTGAAGTCCCGGACTCCGGGTTTCAACCCCACCAGGACCAGTGTTGTCTCACCTAATGCCTTGCCAGAATAGCCTACATCGAAGGCAGGGTCCACAGCTGGTGTCAGCAGCACATCCAGGTCTAAGGACCTCCACCTGGCTATGAACTCTTGCCGATATTCCTGCAGGAACAGTGGGGGATGGGAGGGGCAAGACCAGCAGAAGTCACTGTTTGCAGGACAAGGTCAGGTGTGACCAAGCCTCCCAGTACATTAGACATGGGGAAGAATTCCCAGACTGCGAGATGCAGACTAAGATATCTGGGGTGGGTCAGGGCCTTCCCAGGGGCCCAGGTGAAGGGATGGGAAGGGGAGACTCAGGCTGCATTATTTGGGAACAACATATCATCCTGGTGCCAAAGAGAGGGACTAAATTAACCTCCCAGGTCGCCAAGCCTTCCCATCCAGGTGTAACTGGACCTCCCCTGCAGGCCAGGACAGAGCTCTGCCCCCGTCTGGCCACTCCTGTCACCACCCAGGTCTCTTGCTGCCCCTGCTCCAGCAGTCCCTTGAGGTCTCTTCAGGCACACATCACCTCCACTGCATTGTGCCGCTCCCACAGCTTCTTGGGAGTCCTGGGGGAATAAGTAAGACTTCGAAGCCCAAAGGTTAGCGTGAGAGGACCGACCCCCTTTTATACAAACGGGGACGTTACAATCAAGAGCTAGAGCCTAGTCTCAATGCAGGCTGCAAATCAGCTGATGGGCTGGGAATGACCCTGTGTCATGTTCTCTGACCAAAACACCTTGCTTGTCCAGTGCTCCCAAGAGTACACACCCTCTGGTCAATGCCCCACCCCACCCCCACCAACTACAGGGACTCACAGGCTACCCCCAAAACCACAGATTCTTCCCCTAACCTGTGAGGCCCCCATCAGCCCTCAGGCTACTACAGTCCCAATTCCAAACTAACCCCAGCCCCAACCACAACCCAAACCCAAACCCAACCTCAACTCAGGCCCAACCTTTACCCCAGCCTAAGCTAATTCTAGCCTGAACTCAGAGCTTAACTCCAAATCAAACCCCAGCCCCAAAGTAGCCCCAATCCCAACCCTACTCAAAAGCCTAAATTCAACCAGTGTCAGACATGACCCTAAAAACCTAATTAGATCCCAAAGTCTAAATAGTCCTCGCCCCCGGTGGATGCCAACTCTAGCCACATGGTCCTTCCCCAATTCCCTCCACCCCGTGGAAAATGCTTGTGAGCTTCACCTGAAGAGATTAGCACTCACCTCACCCCACGCATCTCTTCTAAATTCTGGCTAGCTCGGGGTTCCTAGAGAAGGGGAGAGAAGGAGCGACCCATTCAGAAACCACAGGGCAACACCAACCTGCCCAGAATTGAGGTCCAGGAGAATCATCTCTGCTCAGCCCATTGACTTGGAAGCTTGGAAGCTTCTACTCTTCCACAAGCCTTGAGCCCCGTCTAGACCTCCTCTCTAAAACCCCTTCCTCTTTCTGAGGCACCCCTCTCTCTGAAAGTACCCCTCTCTTGTGGCCCCCATCACCCCTTTAGGTTCCGCTTCTCTGAGCCCCCACCACTCTCTGGGGCCCATTCTCCTCTCTGAGTACTTCTCCTCTCTGGGCTTCTCCCTTCCTGAATGCCCCCCCTACCACCACCACCACCTTGGGCCTATACTCACTATGTACTTCAGGATCCAGGCCAAGAAACACTTGAGTAGGTCTGGCAAGCGGAGCTGGTTGATCATTGTCTTCATGCAAGGGTCCACAATGTCTCCTTCACTGAGGAACCACAGATAGTTACAGCCTTTCGGCCATCAACTGGCTCTCACCCAACTGCCCCTCCAGAGGCAAGCCCTGGATGGAGATGAGACCCAAAGAGACACTTCTGTTCCCCTCACCCCCACCCCAGGAACACATGCATATAAAATATGGAGCCCAAGCAGCTGACTTGCTGTTTAAGGTGACACAATTAACCAGAGGTATCCCACCATCCCAGGCTCATAGTCCCTTCCCAGGGCCCGAGTCCCTGCCAGCCCCGCCCCCAACCCCATCCCCTATATCTGAGTCCTGACAAATGTACAGCTTCTCCAGAAGGGTGGCTCCTCCATCAGCAAACAGACCCCCCACGAACAGGTGTTTGACAGCATACTCTATGCGGGGGATGGAGAAGGGGATGACCTGGGAAACAGAGGCTGAGTCAGGGCCTGGAATGCCTGGGATCCTCTCTACCTCCCTCAGGATTTAAAGAGAGGATACCACGTCACTGCTCATCTCCATCCACCTTAGCCCTTCTGCTCCCATGCCACTCCCTCACCCCACACAGAGATGCCATGGCATTCAAGCAACCCTCATTTCCTGCCTGCTTCACTGTGATCCTGCCCCCATGCCATGTGCTTCACATACATGAGCTCATTTAATATTCACTGCCCCGCGTGGTAGAAAACTGAGGCTCAGGGGAGTTAAGAGACTGGCCTAAGATTACATAGGTACATGTGTCACCAATGAGAAATTCTCAAAGGGGAGGCAGGACTAGGACAAGCCATTGGATGTGGGATGCAAGGACTGGGGTGGGGAGGTGATTTTGAGGACAGAGATCTCCTTATGGCCCTTTGATGGAGGCAGAAACCCAAGCTATAGGAGTTATAGGAGTGAGTCCCTGAGTCCCGACCACTGAAGGGGGAAGCTGCAAAATCTGGATGCCTTCCTCACAGGGTGGGCCCACCCTGCCCCCACCTGCAGCCCATCAGTATTCTCCAGGAAACTTAGGGGGAAACACAGTGATGTTAGCAGCTCACACTCAGATCTAACTCCCTTTCTCTCTAAGAATAGCCCAGCCCAGCATCCTCACCAGTCTGGCTTCCCTCCCCATCCAGGGCTAAGCAAGCCTACCTGATGTCCTGCATCCTGGAGCAGCCTGGAAGTAAGCCTCATGGCCCTGGCCATGCTCGGAGATGGCTGGGTGAAGCCATCTGATTCACAGTAGCCAATTCGAAGGGGCTGGTTACTGGAGTATATCTGTGGGCAAGAAGGGCAGGGTGGGGCTCTCAGGGGAGACTGGGTCTCTTGAAGAGCCAGACCAGGGCCTTGGGTCATGGTTGTCTTCAACCTAGGGGATTCTACAGAAGCTTCCCAAGAGCCCCTTCAGTACCAAGGCCTCTCTATGTACTTTCCAGGCTCTAGGTCCTTTGGAGAAACCCCTGGAAGAGCAAATGGATGAGGACATAATTGGGTGGATGAAGTGGATAGGTAGATAGATTCATGAGTGGGGGGGTGGGCAGAGGGTTGAATGGATAGATGGGTGGGTGGGAGAATGGATGGTTGGAATTGAGTGGGTAGGCAGGTAAGTAAGGAGATGAATAGACACAAAGACCTTTAAGCTAAGAAACAGCCAGGAGAGGATGGAGATGGAGAGATCAGTAGAGGCAAATAATGGATGATAGAAAGTGACCACAGATTGATATTAGGATGTGTGGAGAGATCAGATGAGTAAACATTGACTGAATGGTAGAGAGAGACTGTCCGTATGGAGAAGGTTCTAGAGCAGTTAGGGCTGGCTTCAAAGCCCAGTTCTGCCAGTTACTAGCTATGTGATCATAGGCAAGTCACCTCATTTTCCCGAGTTTCCTTGCCTGTAAATGAGAAGCATGATGCTGGGGATCCCTGGGTGGCTCAGCGGTTTAGCACCACCTTCAGCCCTGGGGTGTGATCCTGAAGACCCGGGATCGAGTCCCACATTAGGCTCCCTGCATGGAGCCTGCTTCTCCCTCTGCCTGTGTCTCTGCCTCTCTCTCCTTCTGTGTCTCTCATGAATAAATAAATAAAATATTTAAAAAGAGAGAGAGAGAAGCATGATGCTTTCTATCAAATGAGTATTAGGATGAAGTACAAAGAGCTTGCACATAGTAGGTGCCAATAAATGTTATGGAATAAACTAATGAATAAATGAAGCTGCCAAGCTGGAAGGGCCTGGAGCAATCTTCGTGTCCAACTTCTTTATTATACCAGTAGGGAAACTGAGGCCTAGAAAGATATGTAACTTGGCCAAGGTTACCTGGAGGACTAAAAGTCCAGCTGAACCAGATACCAGGCTCTCTAAACCATACCTGCTGAGTGTTATGTCTGTGTGTGTTGGGTATGTGACGATGGAGTCCAGCTCTGGGGGCAGTGTTAGCTATGGCTCCAAAGTAGCTGAGAGGCCAAAGCAACTGGTATTCAGCAGGGGTGGGAGGTGAATATGGCTGAGGACTTCTTGGTCACTGGACCTTGGGCTGAGAAAGGAGGTCTTCACAGAAGATGGCCAGATGGTAGACTTGTCAATGAGGAATGAAGGGAGGGAAGAGGTGGGAGCCCTCCAGGCCTGCTCCCCAGGCCAGCTTACCTCCTCCCTGAAGGGCATGAAAGGCACAGTGGGGTCCAGTCGGTGCATGTCTTCACTTAGCAGGGCTCGCAGACACAGCACCAGGCTCTCCACATCCCGGGCCATGGGGCCAGCCACCGAGGTCACTGAAGAGAGAAGAGACAGATTCCTCTCTTCCTTTCTGCTCTGGGGACCCCCACTGCCTGGCCTTGGGGGGTGGGGCCCAGGGCCATGATGAATGTCAAAGGGGCCCTGGGGCCAACCTGGGTCAGGGGTTGAGGACAAGGAAAGTTGCAGGCTGGTGCCTGACTGGAGAATCCCCACTGGGGCAGAACATAGGAGACAAGTAGGAGAGATTAAAGCTAAATAGTAGGAAGCACTTCTCACTGGCCTAGGGGGAGGCCAGGTGGGAGCCATGCTGTCCCCTCGAGCGCTTCATCACCAAGGGGGCTAATCTGTCTGAGACAGGGGCTGAGTGAAACGTCTTTGGGAGGAAGGCAGACAGGTTTTCTTTCAATGGGTATGGCCACAGGCACAGACAGGAGCTTACCTGATTTCTGGCCCTTGATAGCAGAGGCAACTCCGGAGTAGCTGCAAAACCCCACCCACACAGTATCCAGCTCAGCACTTGCAGGGAGGGGCCTGAGTGCCAAGCACTTCCCGAGGGCCCAGCACCCAGGAAGAGGAGCTGCTTCAACCCTGCCATGACCCTACTGCCCACAGCATTAAGTCTGAACTCTCTGAATGCCTCCGAGGCTCTGGAGTATCCGCTTCTTCCATGGCTTCCCCTGCCAGCCCTTCCACATACACACATTACTCCAGGCAAAGTAAGCAGCTCACAGTTTACGGCTTCTAGACTCTACACCATCTCTGTATACCCATCCTTCAAAGCCAAGCTCAGATTCTGTCTCTTTAAGGAAACCTTCTCTTCCCTTGCCCTGCCTCTGAAAGTTTAAAGTCTGGGCTTTTAATAAAACTCTGTTGAAGAAAAATGTCAGCTTTATCCTGTGATTCCCACAAGCTTTGACCATCTCTGAAAGCCCCACCACTTTCTGACTAAGCCATTTGCATGTCTAAGAGCACAAAAGGGGCTGGGACTGGGTCTGACGCTGTTCTGTGTCCCCAGCATAGGGGCCACCCCAGTGTAGTACTCAGGGTGGGGCTAAGAAATGAGTGGATGAATGAACAGAGGCAGATATGGGTGGATAGATAGCTGGCTAGGTGAGGGGATGACCGGGGAGGTAAATGGATGAGTGAGTGAATTAACAAATGGGAGGAAGGATGTGTATACATTTTTCAAGGGCTTCGATATTCATCCTTTTGTTTACCGATATATCCCAAGTACCTAGGACACTGTCAATCACAGAGTGAACACTCAATAAATGTTTGTTAGATAAACTAAATGGTGGATGAATAGTGACATTGATTGATGGATAGAGACTAGGATGATGACTGTATAGGTGGGTGAATGGACAAAGGATGGATAGATGGAAAAATAAATGGACCAATGGGTGACTAAAGGAACAGGGAGGGAGAGGAGTCGTAAAGATGAATGAATTAATGAACAAATGAATTCATGAGTGAGCGGAAGGTCTTTTCTATTGTCACCTATACCAGACATGGTGTGTTTATCTGGGGCTGAAACAGGAGTTCTTTGAAACCCCCCTACCTTTAGCCACTTCCCCTAGTACTGAGGTGAATGGATAAGAGTGGATGTGCCAAGCAGACCCTCTGCACCCCCAGACCTCTGTTCCCTAGGCTGGGCTGAGCCTCCCCTTTCCCCCTACACCAGTACCAAGTACCTGAGACGGTATCCTGTTGTCCGGAGGCCACAGACACCACAAAAGCTGGCTGGTATGCGGATGCTGCCTCCGGTGTCAGTACCCATGCCCAGGATGGAACCCCCTTGTGCAAACAGGACTCCCTCGCCCCCCGAGGAGCCCCCCGGTGACTTCTTTAAGCGCAGAGGGTTCAGAGTCTGTCCGTAGATGGGGTTGCTGCACTCAGCGCTGATGGAAGCAGAAGAAAGGGGGGCTGGGAGATGAAGGTTGAACTGGGGAAACATCCCTCCCCGTGTAGAGACCGACGCCTTCAGGAGTCCACCCGGGGCCTGCTTTGGCTCCCAAGCTCCTCCCCAGAGCTGAGCCCTCCTAGTCTCCCTTACAGCTGAGGGGAGGGCCCACGGGAAAGACCAAGAGTGGACACCAACCACAACTCCTAACTTAAAGACAGGAGGCCCCAGCCCTGCTGCCAGTGTTGGGAACAGGTTCCTCACAAAAGTAGGTAGTCTAAATGCTGAGGGAGAAGAGAGAGAATTGAGGGTGAGAAAAACTATGAGAGAGAGAAACTGGGATAATTAGGGAGCTGGAAACTCTTCAGAACCTCAGAGCCTAAGGGCCCGTAGAGACTGTGAAGTCCACCCACACATTATAAAATAAGGAAACCAGGGCGCCTGGGTGGCTCAGTCAGATAGGCGTCTCCCTTTGGCTCAGGTCATGATCCCGGAGTCCTGGGATCGAACCCCAAGTCGAATGGGGCTCCCTGCTCAGCAGGGAGTCTGCTTCTCCCTCTCTCTCTGCCCTTCCCTGCTCATGTGTGCGCTCTCTCTCTCTCTTTCATAAATAAATAAAATCTTAAAAAAAATAAAAAGATGAAGAAACCGAGGCTCAGAGGACAGAAAAGACTTGCCTGAGAACCTCCGTCCTCACAGTCAACTTGACTGGCCCCCACCTCACCCTCCGCCCTGAATTGAGACTTAAGTTGCCACCAGTCCTGGGCCCAGTCCCAAGCCCAGCCCCACCTCCCCACTTCAGAGACCTGAACAGTGTCTGGGGGATGTTGGTCTTAACGAAGGGAATAGCTCCCTGGGCCTTCAGCACTTTCACAATGACCCCGTCCTTGGCCGCTGGCTTCTCCAGGAACTGGGCCAGGCCACACGTAGAGTCATGGCCCTGCAAGGAAGTGACATTAACTCCAGCCCATCGGGGTCAGGATGCAACCGCCCAGCAGACAGACTCTCGTCCTCACTCTGCTCTCAATCACACACATTGTCACGGCCACTGAGACACACCTGCTGTCCCCCTACGAGGATTCACGAGTGGCAGAAGAACGTGGTGGGCCAGAGCCAGACTGTCCGGCTCAGATCCCAGCTGGCCACGTTCTAGTTGTGCATCCTTGATTCAGTAACTTGCCCAAAGTCACACACTCCGATGCTCACAGGCTCGGTGATGTGTGAGGCGCACGAACATGCACATGTACGAACGTGCCCCTCCAGCTCACCTTGCAGTTGTAGGGGTCCTTCAGGGTGATGGGGACCCCATACAGAAGGCCTCTCTCAGTCTTCTTGAGTTTCTTCAATGCCTGCAGTTGTTCCTCACACTCGTCCAAGAAATCCGTCAGGCAGTTCACCTCCTGGTGCACCTTCAGCGCCTGAGCAACAGTGAGGGGGTCGGGATAAGGGGCTCAGGCTGAGGCCAGACACGGGGCCCAGGCAACTGGAGCACCAAGATGTCACAGCTGCCCCCCCACCTGTGAAGAGGACAACAGGTGACAGTCCCCACCCCAGTCCTGACCCCAAACTCCACCTCCTCTAAGTAGCTACAGAGGACACTCTCCAGACTGAGCTCTTCATCCCGCAGCTTCTGGACCAGCCTGTCCAGCGGCAGCTCCAGGATGGGCCTGGGGTCCAGGGACGGCTCCTGTGCAGAGGGGACAGCAGAGGCAATGACTGCTTCGCTTCAGGCTGCTCCCACCCACTCAGCATCACATCCCCACACTCCACTGGATACACGGCTGCACGCCCCTCGCCCTTCCACCTGCTCCGCGCAGGCTCCCGTGCGCATCCTTAGCATGAAGAACATTTCCTGGGCTGTCTCCAGGCTGGCATGAAAGCCCGAGGGGGCAGATGTCCTCTCGGCCTCCGCCTCCCCGGTGCCCAGCCTGAAGCCTGGTATGGAGGAGGGCCTGCCCCCCCACCCGTGTTCCCACCTAGAAGGGGCACAAGTGCTGTGGGAGTGGCTCTGTCTGCATGTTGTAGGATTCAAGGCTTGTGGAAGTGAGGTTCATCTCTGTACGGTTTGCCTCTAGGGTCACCCCGACATCCCAGCTTTCCTTCCTACCCAGCCTTCCCACTCCTGGTGACCTGACCTGGGGAAGGGCAAGATCCAGCCTGGGTGGCAGGAGAGCAGGGACCCGGCCTTGGGCACACACACTGCTGGTCAGCTGGGTGACCCAGGGTGGATCCCTTCCCTCCCATGGCCATCGTCACTCCAAAGAAGAAAGGACTAGAAGCCAATCATGAGTTACCCAGCTGCTGCGAGCCCCATCCTTTGGGGTCTGAGGGGAGGCCCGACAGCAGCCCCTCAGGACTCTTTGTCAGAGGCAAGTGTGACACGACAAGGACCTGGTACACAGCAGGCACTCGGGAAGATGAGGTTGTCTTCCTTCATCCAGCTGAGACAACCCACCTCCCCACCCCCCCACCCCCACCCCCAACCCCGGGGCCTGTAAACTAGAGCGGGGGCTGGGTGGGAAGACAACACGGTGGGCCTTTCCTGGAGGGGAAGGCGCCAGACAAGGGAACTTCCCTAGGGGGTTACGGGCCCCCAAGGCTTCTCTTGAATTCTTCTTAGTCCTCATCTTACTGTCCTCAGTAGCATGTGACTCTTAGACTCTTTCCTTCTGGAAACTCTATGCCCTCAACTCTCCTGGCTTCCTCCTGTCCCGGACAGCTCCTTCTCAATCTCTTCTGCCCCTCTTTGTTCCTCTAAATAAATGTCGGTGCTCCTCAGGCCTTGGCCTCCTCTCTGCCTACCCGCCTACCCTCCCTGAGTGACCTTAGCAGCCAGACGTGTCTCAGATTTCCCTGTGTCTGCAGCCCGGGCCTATTTCCTGCTAAACCTCAGACCCACTTACTGACCCACAAATCCACAGACACCCCGGGACTGATGGCTTTTCTCTCAAACCTGTTCTTCATGAAATTCTCAGTTGATGGTACTCATGTCACCACAGCAAAAATCCTCAGAGTCATCCCGGATCACTTCCTCACATCCCAGCTCTGATGAGAGTCATGATAGCTCATCTCAATCACATGGAAGATGTGTTAACAGCACTCAATAAGTTTCAGGCCACATTCCAAGCATCTTACGTATAATAGCTCATATCAAAAAAAAAAAAATAATAGCTCATATCACTTACGACAACAACAACCTGAGGAGGTAGAGTGCGTTTTTTTCTCATGTTACAGTAGAAAGAGACACTGAGGCACAGAGAGCTATTTGTCCAAAGACCCAGCTCGTTAAGCAGCAGGGCCTGGGTACACACCTGGTGCCAGGCCCCGTGACCATTCTCTTACCCACACGTATCGCTGATAGGTATTTCTGCCTCCTTCACATCTCCCACCTCTGACTCTCCAGGCTCCTTGCCTAGAATCTTCTCTGTCTCTCAGTATTCTCGGCAGCCTCCTCATTGGCCTCCCTGCCTCTAGTCTCTACCCCTTCAGCTCAGCCTCTTCATTACAGCCCAGGGGATCCTTTTCAGATAAAACCCATAGGTCCCAACTGCCCTCCAAATAAAGTTGCAAAACCACTCTCCTCGGTGTGTTTTACAGACCTTTCACTGTAAGCGTGTAATGTGTGTTCATGTACGGACACACCAAGATTCACGTTTACTGAGTACTTACTGTGTGGCTGGGGACCGTGTTAAGCGCTTGACCTGCACCATTTCATGAAATCCTCATGCAAACACTTGGATAGGTGCTTTTATATTAATATTTTCACTTCACCAATAAAGGCAACTAGGACACACAGAGGTTAACTCTCTGGCCCAAAGTCATAAAAGCAGAGAGACTTAAACCAAAGTTGTCTACACCCTCACCACTACCCTCAAATGGCTCTTGGGGAGGGAAGCTTTTCTGATGAAGCACGTCCTGAGTGCCAGGCACTCTACTAGGCCTTTTCCCTGCCTGGGTCCTGGTAGGCCCGTGTCACCACCCTTGTCTTTCTCTGCCCCTGTCCCATATTCTGCTGTTTAGCCACACTGCCCAGTCCCTGGACTTGCTGGGCCATTTTGCCATTTTGGTGTCTGAGCTTGGAACTCCCTTCCCTGTATGCCACAGGGACTTTCAGAAGAGCCCAGACTTGGATCCTTCTAGAATAGTGCAGGCATTTGGCTAGAATGCACCTCAGTGGCTGCACTGAGGCTAAAATGAAATCCTTCTGAGTCACTTAGCAAAAAGCCACTCACACGAGTACTCCACTGCCCCCAGCTGCCCTAGGCCCTGCCATGGGACTCCACCCTCTCTTCACAGTCCAGCAGGTAAAAGGTTAATGCCCAGCCCAGCAGGGACCCTCTAGGCACAGCCTCTGATTCCCTCAAGGACTGAGAAGAGCCAGCCTATGCTCAGCCCTTGCCCTCACCCCTCCAGAGCCCTAAGGAGTCCTAGTAGGACCCTTCCAGGGACCATCCCCACACACAGTGACCATAGGCTCCAACCAAGACTGCCTGTCAACCCTGATTCCTACCCATCTACCTGGAGAGATGACACTGCTGGTGGCACGTCTGCTGGAAGGTGCCCAGCGTCCATCTGGGCCTCTGAAGGACCTCCCCTGCAGTTGTCCTCACATGGCCACTGCTATAAAGGGGAGCCTCTCCGGGAGCTGGGGAGCAGTGGGGAGAGCAGACAGAGGGAGCTAATGGGGGCCACTGGAGGCTGCTGCTGGGACTGCTCCTCTGCCAGCACAGCGGGCACTGCAGGGACTGGGGCAGGCGGGGCTTTCAAGGGCCCACCAATACATTCACCAACGCAGTTACTCGAGTGTCCCTTCCACCTAAAAGAATAAATTCATTGAAACTCACTAAACACTGGCCCAGCAAGGACATTAGTTTTACTGTTACTAAAGTGAGAGCCCTCACTTAGCTCCTGCTTGCTGCGAGCCAGACCCCACCGTGAACACTGACCAGCTGACCTGAGCACAACAACTGTAGTCATCACCCCGTTGGAGACATGAGGCTGTTATAGCACAAAGGACTTATTTACAATATACGCATGTTGTGCCATATTGTCGGTTGGACAAGTGACCCTTGGTATGGGCTCAGGTTGTGATCTCAGGGTGGTGAGAGCCGGTGTCGGGCTCTGAGCTCGGCACAGAGTCCACTTGAACTCTCCCGCCCCCTCTCCTGCTGCCTTGCCACCCTGCGCTCTCTCTCTCTAATAAATAAATAAATCTTATAAATAAATAAATAAATAAATAAATAAATAAATTTTTAAAATGCATCAGAGTCAGGATTCAAACACAGACAGTGGAGCCGTCTTTGAACGACCACACTCCTGACTGTCCTGTTACACAACTTCTCACGAGGCCCATAAGATTGGGATCACTGGGGATCCCTGGGTGGCTCAGCGGTTGAGCACCTGCCTTTGGTCCAGGGCGTGATCCTGGAGTCCTGGGATCAAGTCCCATGTTGGGCTCCTTGCATGGAGTCTGCTTCTCCCTCTATGTCTCTGACTTTCTCTCTCTGTGTCTCATGAATAAATAAATAAAATCTTTAAAAATATATACAAAAATCATTAAAAACTAATTGGGATCACTGTAATTTTTTAAAGGTTTATTTATGGGATGCCTGGGTGGCTCAGTGGCTCAGCATCTGCCTTCAGCTCAGGGCATGGTCCTGGAGTCCTGGGATCGAGTCCCGCATCAGGCTCCTTGCATGGAGCCTGCTTCTCCCTCTGCCTGTGTCTCTGCCTCTCTCTCTGGGTCTCTTGTGAATAAATAAATAAAATCTTTTTTTTGAAAAAGATTTTATTTATTTATTTATTTGAGGGGTGGTGGGGAGGAGCAGAAGGAGAGAGAATCTCAAGCCAACTTCAGGCTAAACACAGAGCCTGATGCAGAGCTCGATCTCACCACCTTGAAAGCATGACCTGAACCAAAACCAAGAGTTGAAAAAATCAAAAGACAAAATAAATAAGTAAATAAATAAATAATAAAAATTTTTAAAAAGAAAAAAAAACAAGAGTTGGACACTTAACCAACTTAGCCACTCAGGTGCCTCGAGATTGCTATAACTTATTTTGCCATTCTTTTTTTTTTTTTTTCAGATTTTATTTATTTATTTATTTGAGAGAGAGAGAGACTGAGATAGCACAAGTGGCAGGGGAAGAGGGAGAAGCAGGCTCCCGCTGAGCGGGGAGCCCGACGCAGGGCTCCATCCCAGGAACCTGGGATCATGACTTGAGCTGAAGGCAGATGCTTAACTGACCAAGCCACCCCTATTATTCCCTTTTAATAACAATGTTTATGACTTAGCTGAGAATACAGATGCTTAATTATATAGAATCTGAGAGCATTAGACTAGCTAGACAATGATGAGCATAATTGCTACAGGTTTGGCAGAAGCTGAGTGAGGACTCAGTCCAAGGAGTGACATCACTGATGTGTACAGAAAGTCTCTACTTAACGAGACTGCCAGTCACCCAATAACTCTCAGTTTATTGGGAGATCTTTGAAAGATTGGGAAATCTTCCAAAGATGTGAGCCACTTAAAAGATCCCCACAAGTTTTCTAAAAATTAACACATTACTTGGACATTATTAGGATAATCTGATGAAAGAATTGAGCCTCAACTTATATCACTTACTTTTAAAAATATTTTATTTATTTATTCATGAGAGACACACAGAGAGAGAAGCAGAGACACAGACAGAGGGAGAGGCAGGCTCCATGCATGGAGCCCAACGCGGGACTCGATCCCGGGTCTCCAGGATCACGCCCTGAGCCGATGGCAGACGCTCAACCACTGAGCCTCCCAGGTGTCCCAACTTCTATCATTTTCAAGTCTTTTTAACACATACTTTGGGTTAGAACAAATCCCCCTCTTGCCAAGTCCCACGGCTCCATGCCTATCTCATCTTCTCTGTTCTCAACTGGCGCTGCCTCCTATCATGGTTTAAAAATCAAAGAAAATATATTGTTACGTTGTTATCAGGGTATCAACATATTATTCATATTTATAGAGTAGTTGTGAAATATGTTTAATATAAAAACTCTAAAAAAAATAAAAAATAAATAGAAACTCTCAACCTTCAGGGAGGCTAATTCCCCCTGAGGTGACCAGAGCTTTCCAGCCAGCAGCCTTCAGCCGTGAGCAGCTTGTCTATTATCCAGTGGACTGTAAGTATTATTTTCTATGTGCTCTACAGAAACAGTGATCTCAGGCTTTCTTCTCTCCGGCACTGCCTTCCCTCCTCCTTCCTCCTTTTGGAAAACTACACATCCTGTAAGGCTCAGCTCCAGGACCACCTCTCTGAGAAGCCTTCCCCACCCAGCCCTCTCCAGGTGGACCAAAGCCCTTCCTGCTGAGCCCTAGAGCTCCGCGGGCATCTGGCCCTCACCACACTCAGCTGAGCTGCCTCCCATCACAGTTTGCGTAGATCTGTTCCCACCAGCAGGCCACATTAGGACCAGGAGCACGTTTAAGGCAAGTCGAAGTCAGATGTCAGATTCATCTTGCTTATGAATCTGTCCCCAGGGTCCAGCAAAAGGCAAGACCCAGAGAAGCCCTCTGTAAAATTTTGTTAAGCTGAACTGAATTGGATTTGTTTGAACCCTGCCAGGGTTTGGCCTGTGTCTCAGCCCCCTACCTCCCTGGGACATAGAGCTGGACACCTGAAGCCTTGAGGTGGGAAGGTACCCAGGACAGACCTGTGTGGCTTTGCTGGGGAGAGAATAAGGTACAGAGAGCCAGGAGGCCTGTAGCCTTGGGGGAAAGCTGGAGACCCCAGGGGTGACCTCACCCTAAACCCTTTCCACTGGCCAACCGACACACACACTCCCACCGGCTCCACATCCCAGATGCCCCCACGTATACCAAACAGATGCCCAGACCAACACAGAAGCAGATGTCCTCATGCATCAGACACCCGGCCACACACATACATGCTCAACCATTCAGACCCAAACCAGCCACACGCATCTAGATGTACACACTTGAATCAGTAATATAACACATACACAGCCAGCCAGGCACACACACCACAAGCCCATGAAACAAGCACACACAGCCAGGCATCCCACTCAACCAGCACACAAGAACAAGCTAGCAGGAGGCACACATAGGCAGGTTCTGGTGTGTGCAGTAAAGGCACCCAAACCCACCCCCATGCGCGCGTGCACACACACACACACACACACACAGGAATCCTCTCCATCACGCTGATTCACCACAGCAACCCCATTAGCCCAGATATCTTGCTCACCAACCGGGGAGGGGCAGCTGCTCTCTGGGGGCAGATTGATTTATCCAACTAATTAGCCCCAATTAATATTAATACACATTCTCAGGAACTGTAGCAGCTCAGGCAGAGAAGCTGTCCCTCGGGGCCATCAATCACCATCCAGGGGACGGCAGAGGACACTCGGGAACTCCAGAATGTGAGGCTAGCACCCCGGGCCCTGGCCCCAGCCCCTACTCCCAGGGCTCCCAGGGAGCCCGTCACCATCAACCACAGTTGGGAACCCCGAGGTACCATAAGCCCACCCCTCACAGGGCAGTTGGGGAGCCCAGAAAGGGGCTGTCACGTTTTGCAGGCCCCCCAGCGGACCCCAAGAACGATGGAGGGTGGGCTGCCTCCCCTTCCCACCCTGCTCTCTGCCACCCTGGGCAGGTTCTGCTGGGACACCCACAGCTCAGTCCTTTCATCTTCAAGTCCCAGCCCAGCCTCGATGACTGCCCCAGGGCCTTGAAATGTCCTCACCTAAGCTGTCAAAATCCCTTTAAGATGCATAGCTTCCTGGGAGGACCCTATCCCCAGTGACCACTCTGTGCTTTGCATCTATCAGGTGCTCTCAAACATTTGCAGACCCCGGGGGTGGGGGCATGGGCGGGAGAAGATGTAGCCAGGGTTCCTGTGTCAGTGGGGTTTGGGGGTATGCAGGAGCTGAAAGAGACTGGAAAGAAGATCTTCTGCCTCCAATTGCTGCAGTTTATCTTCTTTCCTTTTTTTTTTTTTCTAAGATTTTATTTATTTATTTGAGGGAGAGAGAGAGCGAGCAAGCACGAGCAGGGGGGAGGGAGAAGCAGACTGCCCACTGAGCAGGGAGGCCGACGACGTAGGCCTTGAACCCAGGACTCCAGGATCACGACCTGAGCCGAAGGCATACACCACACCGGCTGAGCCACCAGAAGCCCCAGTTTATCTCATTTCAACAAATAGCTTAAGTGAACACCCACCACGTTACTGAGTCATGTGGGGGCTCTGGGAAAACAAAGGAAAAACGGCCCCCCCGCTCATAGGCCCAGAGTGCATGGATGGAGGGGGAACGGAGAGCAACACAAAAGCCAGCGTGAGGGGTGCAGGAGTGCCCCCGCCAGGTTCCTCGTCTTCTGAAGGCGATGGGGCAACGGCCCTGAGGTGGGACCTACCTGTTGGGATGGAGGGCTGGGGCCCTAGGGTAGATGTCCACTCACCTGCTCCCGGAGACGCCGTGCCAGGGCTTCCATCCGCTGCAGTGCCTCCACCCGGCGCTTCTGTGCCCTGGGGATCTTGCTCCGCGCTGGAGCACGCTGCCAGGAACGCAGGGCAGCCCCCAGCAGGGCCAGCAGGAGCAGGACCAGCAGCCAAGCCACCCCAGGCATCATGGAACCTGTTTGGACACAGCAACTGCTCCCTCAGGAGCACCACCTGCTTGCTTGCCAGCTATATGCTGGAGCACCCTCCCACGGCAGGATCACGGGGAGACAGAAACCACATATGACTCTCCCTGGGGCAGGATCCAAACTTCCCCAACCCAGTCCTTCTACCTACCTGGGCCTCCCGGGACCAAGCCCTCGTGCCCCAGGAGATGCAGAGGAAAAGGCTTTGGCAGAGACAAGCGTGAGAGGCGTCCAAGCCTGCAGGTGGGCAGGTGACCAGGCTCTGACCAGACCTCCTCACATCCTTCTCCCCCACCCCACCCTTCATACACCCCACCAGAACCCTAGTCTGACCTATGGTAGCTCCTAATGGAGCTGCCCCTGGGGTTTCCTGTTTCTTCCAGAATAATTGCCAGCCCCCTTAACATGGTTCACAGGCTACATAGACGTAGACTGAACCAGTTCACTCTGGAGGGCGTCTGAGGCCCAAGCAGAGAAGAAAGGAGGGACTCTGGGGGCCGGGCAGGGCTCTGAAGGCCTCAGCCCAGGGGAGACGATACAAGAGAGTGAGGACAGAGCAGTCAGGCATAGCCCCCTCTCCTGCCTCTGCTACCCTAGCTGCGCTCTCATTCTTGACTGTAACACAAGGCCACATTCGTGATCCTGGGATTCCAGCCTCCCGGTAGACTGATTCCCCCTTCCAGACTCATTTCCCATCTTCTCATCATTCCAGGAGCCCCCTATAGGCAGGGGGAGCAGTGGAGGGGAGTATGGAAGCTGGGGAGGTGAGGAGGTGCAGGTGGCTTCCTGGTGGAAGAGCAAAAAGTGATGGGAAGATATGGGGAAGCAGAACTGGAAGGACTGGTTTGGGAGCACTTTGGCTCTTGTTGGAGCTTCTGACCCAGTTCTGTCTCAGAGGGGAGAGAGGAGCTACCCATCACAACTGAGGCTGACAGTCATGGGGACCGGGAGGATGATGGCTCCACCCTCAAGGCTGGGACGTTGGAAGCAGAAGGAGATACTTGTGGTTGGTGGGGTCTGAGCACCTGATGGTCACCTAAGGGCTAGATGTCCAGTTGTCCATGACCTGCTGCTCATGACCCAGAGGGTAACCCAAAGGCCATCTGCTCTCTAACACTCTGTGGCTTCACCAAAGGATCTCTGGAACTAGCCCCTCTCATTCCATCCCCATGTCTTTCTTCTCTTTTCTGACTATTTCCTTCCCCCATACTGAGACCTCCCTCACTGAACCCCAGTTCTCCCCTGATGGCTCAGCTCCCCTAGGCCATTTGACATTTGCACCCCTTACAGCACCCTAAACCTTACTACATCATCCTTTCTCAAGTTGCACTCCTCCCTTAGCACATCACCCCATTTTATTTCGTCATCGCACTAATCATTAGCTAAAATTATCTTATTTATTTACTTAGTCCTTGCCTTCCTCCCTAGAAAATAAGTTCCATGAAAGAAGGACCTTGTCAGCCCTTTTCAAAATGTCCAACACAGAACAGGTGCTTGGTAATACTTCTTAAATGAAATCACAGGCAGGTTGAGCCCTTCCTTCCCAGCAACATTTAACATGCTTAAGTCTCTCTCATTAAAATAAAAAAAAGAGGGGGTGCCTGGATGGCTCAGTTGGTTAAGCATCTGACTCTTGATTTCACCTCAGGTCATGATCTCGGGGTGATGATCTCAGGACCAGGAGATTGAGCCCTGTGTCAGGCTCTGCACTGGGCATGGAGCCTGCTTGGGATTCTCTCTCTCTCCCTCTGCTTCCCCCCCTTCCCCTACTCACTCAATTAAAAAAAAAAAAAAAAAAGCAAAAACAAAAAAAACAAGCCTTCGCCATGTACCTACTGAGTTCCAGGCACCGTGGTGGGTGCTGGATACACAAGAGCAAATCTCACACACCTTGAACCCAAATGGCCTCACCTGCCTAAGACACCCAGGGACACCACTCCCAAACTATGTGGTGGGAAACTTGAAGGGGGCAGCCCAGGCTGGCTGGTAGGCTCAGGACTTGGTTCTGCGGGTGTCTTTTAAGGGTGTGGCCAATCAGATGGCCCTGGCAGGTGGCCTGGAGTGACACCCAGGGTCTTTCCTTGGCCCTGATCCGATCAATATTGTATTGGTGACTCAGATGAAGTTAAAGAGGTCCAAAAGCTCAGACTTGTGGATGGACAAGGTGGAGCAGAAACAGTGGTCAACAGAGCCGGGATCCCAAAGGCTCTCAATAGGCTGGGGCCCTGGGATGACCCTAAAAGATGTTGCCTAACAGGGACAAATAGCAAGTTTTCCTGCTAAACATCAACGATCACAGCCCCAGGGAGAGGAAGGGAGGGTGGACAGGCACATGATAGAATGTCCCATAGAGATACACCAGCAGGGGTGCCCAGTGAGTGGAACTTCCTCTGTCTCCAGTGTTTGTGGTCACCTGGCCCAGAACCTGGCACCCTGGATGTTTAGCGCATGTTCTCAGGATGATTGTGCAAACAAGGAAAATATACTTAGTCTGGAGTTGGCAGGTGGCTTCAAATATCTGTGCAAGTCTTTGGCCTTGGGCAAATTGGCAACCATTTCTAAACTTGTTTCCCCACCTCTAAAATGGAAGTAATAACGGCCATTTTTTTCCAATGGGAAAATGGGTTACCAATTCCACAGCCTAACAGACATCAGATTCTCTAAGACACGGCCCCTGTTTTGGAGTATGAACAGGAGCACGAAAAAGCCCTTTCTTCCCAGCCTGCCAGCTGTAGAGGGAACACTGCCCTCGCCTTGGTAAGTGGGAGGTCTGTAGGGGCAGACATGAGGAAGAGCACGTATAGGAAGCAAACGGTGTGGAGGCGGGAGGTGTGCACAATGTCCCAAGTGCCACCCGAGGGCCACACTGGGACATGAGGCCTCGGGAAGGAGAGCGGAGTGGAGTGGCCAGCAGCACGAGTAGGTGAGGCATGGCCTTGAGGTCATGGCCAGGAGTCTGACCCAACACAAGTGATGCTCAAGGTTTCAGGCGTGATCGGAACTGTGTTTGGGAGGCCACCCAACTCCTATCTGAAGGACAATTGGAAAAGACCAGTCTGGGGCAGGGGAGGCCAGGCAAGAAGCCTGGCAGTGGACCTGGGGAGAGGGTAGAAGGCAGAAAACAGACAGTAGCCATGGGGCCTTGAGGGCCTTGAGGCCACTGGACTGACTGGTGGTCAGACAGGAAAGAGGAGGTGGCTGGCTTGAGCCGTCACTCCTCCGTGCCTCAGGATCATGGGACCCCAGGAAGAGCTCTCTGCCGAGACTTTGACATAAACTGACCCAGGTTTGATTCTCATCCCTCTTCTAGCTGTAGACCTTTCTGAAAAAAGGGGACAAAGATGCCTACCACAGGGGTAATGGGAAGATTAAATGACCCAAGGACAATCCAGTGCCCAGAAGGTAGAGGGTTGGGGATCCCTGGGTGGTTCAGCGGTTTGACGCCTGCCTTTGGCCCAGGGCACAATCCTGGAGTCCCGGGATCGAGTCCCACATCAGCCTCCCGGCATGGAGTCTGCTTCTCCCTCTGCCTGTATCTGCCTCTCTCTGTGTGTGTCTATCGTGAATAAATAAAATCTTAAAAAAAAACAAAAAACAAAAAACAGAAGGTAGAGGGTTCATAGCAGGGTATCGGGTACATGTCATTCCAGATGCCCTTTCTCCTTTTTCCTGATCAAGTCACCTTATCACTCCATGTATCTCCAGGGCCTTCACCAGCACACCTACCTGCCTCTCTTCCTCCTTTCATTCAACACACATCCTCCAGAATGTGAGCTCCAAGAGGACAGGAATCTAGTCTGTCTCAGTAATCACTCAGTCTCAGCACACAGGTCAGTGCCTGGTCCCTAGGGGATGCTCACTTAATATTCACTGACCTAAGTACCTGATATGTGCCACTCTACATGCCAAGAATATAGTGATGAGCAAGACAACATAGAGCTCTCGGGAAGTTTGTTTGAGTGGAGGGGAACAAAAAAAAAAAAAAAAGCCATATAATTCCAGATAGCGACAATGCTATAAAGTACAAAGGATGACATGGGAAGCTGTTTTATAAGTGGGTGATCAGGGATCCCTGGGTGGCTCAGCGGTTTGGCGCTTGCCTTCAGCCCAGGATATGATCCTGGAGTCCCAGGATCGAGTCCCACATCGGGCTCCCTGCATGGAGCCTGCTTCTCCCTCTGTTCTCCCTCTGCCTGCGTCTCTGACTCTCTCTCTCTCTCATGAATAAAAAAATAAAATCTTAAAAAAAAAATAAGTGGGTGATCAGGGAAGGTGACACAGGAGCTGAGCGTTCCAAGCAGAGGGGACCAGTATAACACAAAAGCCCTGAAGCAGGGACCACCAGCTGGAGATGATCAAGAAATGGAGGGATCCCCGGGTGGCGCAGCGGTTTGGCGCCTGCCTTTGGCCCAGGGCGCGATCCTGGAGACCCGGGATCGAATCCCACGTCGGGCTCCTGGTGCATGGAGCCTGCTTCTCTCTCTGCCTGTGTCTCTGCCTCTCTCTCTCTCTGTGTGACTATCATAAATAAATAAATAAAAATAAAAGAAATGGAAAGGTGCTCATGTGGCCGGAGCACAACGAATGAGAGGAAGACACGCCCAAGAGGAGGCTGGAGAGGTGAGCAAGGGCCATGTCCCACAGAGCCTCGCAAGACACAGGAGGAGGCTGGATTTTATTCTGAGTTGGATGGGAGGAAGCCTTTAGGTCTTGAGACAAGTGACTGGATCTGATTTACACTTTCAAAGCAACCCTCTGGCAACTGCATGGAAAATGGACTGGGGAACAGTGAGGCTGGAGGCAGGGAAGCCCAGTTAGGTTACTGCACAGTCCAGAGTGGGTGGCTTGGACCAGAGTGCTAGTGCGGCAGTGGAGGCGGAACTCGGGGCCTCCCACTGGCCGCAGTGACCGGTTGCCTCACGCCACCCCCCACTCTTGGCAGCATTTGCCTCTTCGTCTAACCTTTCCCCAAGCCCTGATCACCAGGGAGCAGATGTGCCAGTGTTAATGTCCAAACACCCGCCCCCGCCCCCTAAATCCCGGAGCCTCTCAAGGATAGAAGCCAGGCTTAGGAGAGCTCTGACACCGCTGAGCACAGGGCTGGGCAAGGTCACGCCAGGGCTCAAAAGCAGCAAAGGGAAGAAGGCAGGCACCCCACAGCCAGCCACGTGGCTAACAGCACAAGGGTATCAGTAACCAAAGAGAGAAATAGGGCAAGAGAAGGAAAAAAGTAGAGGCAGGTGGTTTTATGCAATGAGACAAATGGACACAGTAGTTACAAGGATCCAGGGCATAACGAAGCAGCTACCCAGCCATCCCAATCTAGGCGTCCACGAGGGTTGCGCCCTCTCTGGTTACAGTGACCACCTGGCCCACCTCACCCACCCCCCCACACACACACCTCTTGGCATTTGTCCCTTTGTCTAACCTTTCCTCAAGCCCTGATCACCCAGGCAGCAGATGTGCTAGATAATGTTCAACAGTCCCAAAAGCCCCAGGGCCTCTCAAGGATGGGAACCGGGCTTGGTAGAGCTCCAGCACCACTGAGCACAGGGCAGGGCGAGTCCACACTGGGGCTCAAAGGGTGAAGCAGTGAAGGGAAGAGAACAGGCACTGCCCCACAACCTTGTGACTAAGAGCACAAGGATATTGGGGCACCTGGGTGACTCAGTTGGTTAAGCATCTGACTCTTTGATTTCAGCTCAGGTCATGATGGTTTCAGGGTCCTGAGACCCAGCCGTTCCCTGCCTCGGGCTCCTCACACAGCAGGAAGACAGCTTGAGGATTCTCTCTCCCTCTCTCTCTGCCCCCACCCCCACTCCCACTCTGCTCATGCATGCACACTTTCTAAAATAAAGAATCTTTTCTTTTAAGATTTTATTTATGGGAAGGGGATGCACGAGCAGGGGGAGGGGTAGAGGGAGAGGGAGAGTGAGAAGCAGACTCCCCACTGAGCAGGGAGCCTGACATGTGGCTCAATCCCAGGACTCTGGGATCATGACCTGAGCGGAAGGCAGAGGCTTAACTGACTGAGTGAGCTAGGCACAGCAATAAATCAATCTTTTATAAAATTAAAAAAAAAATCACATCAGTAACCAAAGAGAGCAATGGGGCGGAGTAAGACGCCGAGGGATGGGGTGGTATAGATGATTCTAGGGAATGATATGGGGCGAAATGCCAGAGCAGTTACAAGGAATCTGGGCAAAGCGCAGCAACTACCTGGCCATCCCACTCTAGGTGTCCACGTGGGTGAGGCCCTCCAATCAGCCCTGAAGTGTGAGGCCTCGTGTCTGCCCTGAAACTGGTCCCACTGAGGCAGGGACACCACTGTCGGACAGTACAGGTGTCACTGGGCACATAACCTGGAAGGAAAAGCCCTTCTGCAAGAAGGAAAGTCAGGACGGAGAAGGAAGCCTCGGGAAGGCAGCCTGCCCTGAAAAGAATGTGAAGTGGGCCCGGTAGAACCGGGGACCTGCCCGACCCAAGGCCCAGGCTCAGAAACACCTACAGTAAGCAGGGCAGTTAGGGCTGGGGCCAGGGAAGAGTAAGCTCTGTTTAAGGGGGCCAAGGAGCCCCCAGATTGATCAGAGACTTGTCACCCCCTCACTCGCCAGGCAACGCAGTCCCCTAAGAGGCAGGCTGGCAGATTGGGTGGAGGGGAGACTGACCGAGACAGCTCACTTCTGCCCCAACCATTGATTCCCAAGCCACCCCTGTGCCGCGGCCCTAGCTCAGGCCCCAGGCCCTCTTCCGCAGCTTAGGATTAGGCCTTAGCCTCCGTAACCCTCTCCAGGCGCTGTCCTCACTGCATCTGTGTGATCCTTTAGGTGCTCCCTACTGCCCTTGAGACAGGATTCAAGTTCCTGAACCGACCTCCAAAGTCCACCTTGATTTGGCCTCCACCTACATCTCTGCTGCTTCTCCTACGCCCTTTCAATACTTCCATTTACTGAACTCAATATGTCTGAGTTGGGTGTATGGCTCCTTCTCCCGGGAATGTCCTTACTCCCATCTCAGCTTCTGGGAACCTCCAACACTCAACACAGGTCCTCCTCCTTCGGGAAGCCTCCCTAGAACAATCCAGTGCCTGGCCAGCCCTGTGAGTGCTCTTGACCAGAGGCCTACAGGCCCCCTCCCCGCCACGGTGCCACCTCCTGGCCAGCACCCCAGACTCCCTGCTGCCCTGTGCCGGCCACTAAGGACAGAGCCTCAGGGGGGTCCCTGAGCATCAGGGTCCCTGCAGTCAAGGAAAGCCAGTGTACTAAGAAAGGCAAAGCCACCCACAGATGCTCACCATACAGGGCAGACTGGGAAGAAACAGCCCGCCTATACCAGGGCTCAGAGGAAGGAGGGAAGGCCTTCTAGAGAAAGAGGTACCTGAGCAGGGCCTCCAAGGATTTAATGGCAGAGGAGCAGAAAGGGCATGCTTGGCAGACAGAAGGAGCAAAGAAGAGAAGGCAATGCCTAGCAAAGCAGGACTTAGTCTAAGCACGGGGAGCGGGGGAGGGGGAGGTGCCGGACCGAAAGACCTACTCTGAGAAGCCTGTGTCGCTCCTGTGGGTGTGAGGACCCAGGAGACTGCCAAGGCCAGAGTAGGGCTCAGCCCTCAGTGCCCTGACAGTGACGGCCAGAAAGTACACAGACTAGAAACGTTTCTTGACTGTTAGAGGCCTTTGCCCATGTCATACCCACTGCCTGCCACAGGGAGGGATGTCAGGCCAGGGGGAGGGGACCAGGATGGGGAGCAAGGTCCAGACTCAGGGAGGTCTGTGCTTCTTGTAGGGGATGGGGGTGGGGCAGACACAGAAGCCTCTGCCCCAGGCCGAACATTTCCTCTCAGGGTGGCAGCTGTGCCCAGGCTAGGCGGGGCACTGATGGAATGGTCTCAGGTCCTCCGGAGCCAGGCGATGGGGTGCAGGCAGCAGTCAGGATGGCCGCTTTTCAGGGGTCATCAGTTGCTCCACCTCCCGCATGAACCGCAGACACAACTCTTCCTGCCAGGGCAGAGCCACACATTGCACAGCCACGGGCAGCCCCACGCTCTTCTTCACAGCCTACAGGGGACACAGGCATCAGGAGGGCGACAGTGGAGCAGAGCCCCCTCTCCTCCAGGGACCAGGAGGCACCGCAGCTGGAGAGGCTGCAGTCATTCAGGCTCTCACATCAAGGGGGGACCGGGCACGCAAGGGAGCGGCCGGCTGGCTCACTCAATAGAGCGTGCTGGCTGGCTCACTCAATAGAGCGTGCAACCCGATCTTGGGGTTGTGAGTTTGAGTTGGGTGTAGAGCTTACTTGGAGAGGAGAGGAGAGGGGAGGGGAGGGGAGGGGAGGGGAGGGGAAGAGAAAGGCAAGGAGAAAGGCAAGGCAAGGCAGGCAAGGCCTGCTCGTGCTTATGCTGCTTCCCTCACAGCAGCAGCCGGAGTTGGAGTGTGGGTGGGAGTCTAGGGGAAGGGGTACCCCAGGGGCCAGGCCAGGCCCTGCGCCCTCACCTTCTGTAGCATGTTGTCCCAGATATCCCCATAGTAGCCCTTGTAATGTTCCATCTGGGCCTCATCCTCGGTGGTCACCGTGGTGACAGGCACCACCCCCGCTGGGAAGTCCAGGCAGTTGTAGAGCACAGTGTAGCTGATAGCGGCTGAAAGGCAGCACAGGGGTCGGAGCAGGCCGGTGATGCTCCTGCCAACTGTCTACCCTGGGAGATGGCACCCTGCCTCTCAGACGGGGAGAGGCTCTCTCCAGAGCCCAGACTTGAGGAGAGAGTGACAAAGCCCAAGAATCCAGATTCAGGGCAGGCTGCAGCGCTTGCCGAGGCCTGCCCGGTGACGTTGCCAGGGGACCTTCCCCATCTGACCACTGGTCCTATTGTCTTGGCTTTCCTCAATCCCACCTGGACTGTAAACACCACCTCCCCAAACCATAAGCTCCATAACTCAAGATCTCCGACTTCAGTGGCACTGAGGGCAGGGAGCTCGCTCCCTCCCAGAGAATCCCATCCGACTCCCATCTCTCCAGCCAGTTAGATGGGCGGGGGGGGGGGGGGGGGGGGGTGGTGGTCCCAAGGGCAGGGCCCTCCCAACCCCAAGGCTCCTCCCACTTGCCGGCAGCCTGCTGGGCACTGGGCTGAACCCACAGAAGAGAAGAGGCAGGCAGGAGTGTCAGGGTGTGGTGGGGCAACAGGCCTCACCTGTGGCCTTCCCCGGGGCGTTCAAGTCCAGAGCCGGGCCCAGCATGGGGGTGAGCAGCACATCCAGGTCCAGGGCTCTCCACTGGGCAATCACGGAGTTGCGGTACACCTGGGAGGCGGCCAGCACACCAGAGGAAGCCCTCAGACCCAGCCCATCACACAGAGTCTTCAATGCAGGGACCGTGGCCGGGGTGGCTCTGGCCCCAGCACCTGGCCTGGGCTCTGGACTAAGCCACAGTGGGATGGAGGTGCTCAGGGCACACAAGCATGGCTGCTTTCAGGAGGCTCCACCTCCCACATGAACTGTGGACATCATTTTTCCTGCCAGAGGAGGGCCACCTAGTTCCCAACAGCACCAGTGGGCAAAGAGGCGTCCAGGCCAGCAGCCGTAGACTGATCTGGGTCCCAAGGATGAGCAACCAGCAAGTGAGGATCAGAGAGCAGGGCCTGAGTAGACCAGTCCAGGGGGCAGAAGGGGAAATGATAGGCCACTCCAGGGGACCAGCGGCTAAGAGATCCCACTGGCAGGTATCCTGTCCAGCTCCACCCCATACCCCACCCCATAGTCTAGGGGCTCTGGCCTCACCTCAATCTCGTGCTGCAGTTCCCAGAGCTTGCTGGCTGACCTGGGCAGAGGAAATGAGGTCACTGGCCATCGTGGCCACAGCCATGGGGAGTAGCAACATCAGATCCCTACTCTTAACACCTCACAGATCTCACTCCTCCATGGACCCTTCTCAACTGTGGGAGCCCCGAGAGCTCCAGGAGCTACAGGAGTAGTACAGGAAAGGAGTTCAAATCCCTAAGTTCATGTCCTGTTGAGAAAATCAGGCCCCAAGAGGGATTTAGGCTGTGTCACTCAGTGACTCTGCAGCAGAGTCAGGCCCAGCTCACGCCTGATTCCCAATTACCCTCAGGATACAAGAGAGACCAGAGCTACCAAAGGTCCTAAATGCCTGGCAGTAAGAGAAGGGGCAAGTCCACAGGATGTCAGGGCCTAAAAATGAGGCCATTTGGGGCCTGCTTTCCCTACCCAAGCCACTAAGGGGACAGCAGGACCCAGCGCAGCTCAGTTCATGTCAGACCTCGAAGAGCAGCGTCTCTCAGGGCTTCCCCAGTGCCTCCCCAGTGCTTCCTTTCCTGGGAAGGAAGCACCTTTCCTTTCTACCCTCGCCTCGCCTCGCCTCGCCTCGCCTCGCCAGGCCTTCCCCTCTCTAGTCGGTCTCATCCCAAGATCTCCTCTCTAGCCAGACCTGGACCCCGTGAAGACCAACTTCAAGGTCCCATCTGAAAGCCACAGAGGTTGCCACCCTGGCCAGGCCACTTCCAGCCTCAGAAGCTACTTTCCTCCTCTCTTCCTGTCAGAAACCACTTAACCCCAGGTCAGGGAAAGGGGGAGGCATATTCTAGGCATAGGAAACATCCTTACCGGGGCTTCATGCTGTTAAGAAAAGCTGCCACCCTCGGGAGCTGCCGGAGGACAAACACAGTGTCAGTGACCCAGTGACTCAGTTCTGGGCTGAGTGCAGACAGCAATCTTCCTCAAGCCAAGCCACCTGTGCCTCTTCCCTCTGTCCCTTCCCCCAGGTCCCAGGTCAGCACCTCTTTCAGCATGTGGGTTGGCTGAAGATTGCAGGGCATGGGGAGAGGAGAGGAGTCTGGGTAGGGGTTGGAGAGAAGAGGAGGCCATGCTTGACCAAATCAAGAGAGGCGGAAATGAGAGGGGACGAGCCCCAGAGGCTCCCTCACAGCCCACCCAGCCCTCTGCTCCTTGCACCCTCACCAGAGGCTTCAGCAGGAAAGCCAGCAGTCCTTTCAACCAACTTGGCATCTTCAGAATTGAGATCAGGTCCCCCAGGCAGGGGTCCACGAAATCACCTTTGCTGGGAGACAAAGGGTCCAGTCCAGCACTCCCTTCCCAGGCCTCCCTCCTGGCTTGCCTCCACCCACAGCACCCCCAATCAGTGTCATCTCTTCAGTGACACCCTCCCCAATCCCTCCCCACCGGACTCTGTTAACCACTCGTCTCCAACCCCTTCACTTGCCTCCTTTTTTTTTTTTTTCCACTTGCCTCCTTTTATTTATTTTTTTAAGATTGTATTTCTTCTTGGGACACCTGGGTGGCTCAGTGATTGAGCATCTGCCTTTGGCTCAGGGCGTGATCCTGGGGTCCAGGGACTGAGTCCCACATCGGGTTCCCTGCAGGGAGCCTGCTTCTCCCTCTGTATATGTCTCTGCCTCTCTCTCTCTCTGTCTCATGAATAAATAAATAACATCTTTAAAAATATTTTCTTTCTTTTTTTTTTTTTTAAGTAATCTCTACATCCAACGTGGGGCTCAAATTCACAACCCTGAAATCAAGAGTCCTGTGCTATACAGACTGAGCCAGCCAGGTGGCCCTATCTGCCTCCCTTTAGACATGTGACTTGTTTCTGCTGATCCTTTGGGACACCTGGACTCCACTCCATACCTGCTGGAGCTTCCCAAGGCAGGACTCTGTGTCTCCCTCCCTGGCAAACTCAGCTCAAAGCAATAAGGACTCATCTCCCTGGTGAGGGCTTGACACTGAGGACATCCCCTATGGATGCTGATGCCAGCCGAGAGGTACAAATGGAGCCCCCTTGACTCTTATTTCTGAGGCTGTCTCTAGCTCTAGAGCTCAGGCAAAGGTCTCAGGAGACTGACCCTAGGGCTTCATTCTGAGGGCTGGAGTGAGGAGCAGCTCCTTCTGCTGAAGCCTGTACCATACTCAGTATTAGAAGAGGCCAGTCTTGGGGCAGCCCAGGTGGCTCAGCGGTTTACCGCCGCCTTCAGCCCAGAGCCTGATCCTGGAGACCGGGGATCGAGTCCCATGTCGAGCTCCCTGCATGGAGCCTGCTTCTCCCTCTGCCTGTGTCTCTGCCTCTCTCTCACTCACTCTGTGTCTCTCATGAATAAATAAATAAATAATAAAACCTTTAGAAGAGGCCAGTCAGCCCAGGCACATCCCCAAGAGATACCCTCACAGGTCTGTCTTGCACCCCTGTCACACTTAAGGACTGAAAGCTTCTTAGTAGAACCAGCTTCCCTAAACATGAGCTCTGCAAAAGTTGATTTGATCCAGCCCACCTACTCAATGAAAGAGAAAACTATTCAGACCCAGGGACCCCTGGGTGGCTCAGTGGTTGAGCATCTGCCTTCAGCTCAGGTCATGATCCTGGAGTCCTGGGATCGAGTCCCACATCAGACTCCCCACAGGGAGCCTGCTTCTCCTTCCGCCTGTGTCTCTACCTCCCTCTGTGTCTCTCATGAATAAATAAATAAAATATTTTTTTAAAAAAAGGCAGACTTAGGTCAATCAGAAGAGCCTGGAGTCACAGTATGATGTCTAGACCTCTCCCTTCCTGCTTCACCCTGCCCTTGTCTCTCAATCTTTCCCAAATAGATAAGCAACTCCCCTGCCCACCTCCCAACAAACTCCCATCAATTGAGCTCTGCTCAATCCACCCTCCCCTCAAGCTGGTACCTTTCTAAAGTCTCCCTGGCGGGGTATCTCCAGGCTCAACCTGCACAGTTAGAGGGGCAGTGAGGTCTCTGCCCAGAATGCTCTGACCTGCTTTGTGTTCAGCTGAGCCTGTTCCCCATCTTCTCCCAGAGTGGCCCATCTTGGGAATAACAGGAACCAGCTGCTCTCCCTGGCTCTACCCATGTCCTGACCCCACCCCAGACCCCAAAGTCCAACATCACTCACAAGTTCTGTAGGAAGCTGTGGCCGCCATCACTGAACAGCCCACCAGTTGACAGGGTCTCCAGAGCATAGGGTATGTTGCTTGGCAGGAAGGGAACCAGCTGCAGGATTGAGGGGTGTAAGGCCACCACACCTAGAAACCCTTGGCTCCCACGAACCCCATGCTGCCCATGCAGCCCAGGCCCCCACCCTGCCCCACACAGGGTAGCCCTCACTGGAGAAGCCATACTGACCCACGAAAACTCCCTTAAAATGCACCTTATGAGAGAATTCAGGCCACTTCTCAGATGAACAGATTAAAACCCATTGGCCCACTATCCTGGGATGGTGGGAATCCTGGGATTGTGGTTGATGAAAGCCTCCCAACACTGCGCTCACCCATCCCCCACATAGGGTTGAGTTCATCATCAATCACTTAAATTAACACTCATGATCAGCCCTCTATCCACTGGTCCCACAGGGACAGAGTTCCCAACTCAACCACAAAACAATCAGGATGAAAGGACGCCGGGGACAGGTGGCAGCCTTGGGTACCAGGAAGATTTCCCTGAAAGAAGGCCTGTACCAGGACTTCCAGGTCCCCACAGCCATACCGTGTGGCCAGCAGCCTCAAGGCTCTGCTTGGTCTCCAGTACGGCCCGCTTCATGGCCGGAGTGGGCATGGTATAGTTGTCGGTCTCATAATACCCTACACGCAGGGGCCGAGAGCTTTTGTAGACCTGGGGGCAAGACACAGGAGTCAGAACCAGGTCAAGGGAGGGAGGCCCAAAGTAGGGCTCTCAGAGATCGGAGAAGCTCCTCAGCCCCAGACGTAGCTGAAAGGATGCAGCCTGGATCCCCAGAAAACTGAGTGCTCGAGAGGCCAGCCCTTTCTGTAGCGCCCTTTCACAAAACACCTTCACCAAGACCCTGCAGGAGGGGCCCAGCAAGGGTGAGAATTCCCCTGGGGCCATATGCTGAAACTGAGGCTTCAGGTCTATATAGGGAGACAGGCAAACAGGCCCTGAGTGGGGCTGGGACGTGCCAAAGTCTCCCCAGCGCAGACTGACACCACTAGGCCCAGAACCCAGGAATCCCGTCTCCTGGGTCGAGGCCCTCCACTGCCTGTTTCCAGTCCTGGGTCCCATGATAACTCGTTCCAGACCACATAACAGGGACTTTGTCTCCTCTTCTCCTTCCTCTCAGGAAGGAGTTGTTAAACCACTGGGTTGTGAGAATATCCTCTGCCAAGGAGCGGGAGGGGTCACCCCACCCAGCCCAGGTCTCCTGCCTGCCAAGAAACACCCCAGTGCTCCCTAGAGCAGAAGAGGCTGGGGCCAAGAGGTGGGACCTTTCCTCAGCACAGGGAAACCCCCGTCGCACCCCCACCCCCCCAATAGGCATTCAGCACACAGCTACAGACTGTCCCCACTGCTAGGTACAATCCATGAGGATCCAAACTCCAGGGCAAATAGGAATCCCACTGTTACGTGTCTTTAACAGGACCCTGATAATGAGAGAGGGGGCCAGACCCCCCCTTCGCACCCCCACCCCCCCCACCTCCACCAGTCTAAAAGCCCCAAGGTCACCACATTCAGGCAAGGGCTCCATCTGGTGGCTGCCTGTGGAGCAGCAGCTGAGCCTGGCTTCAGATCCTTGGGGGCTGGTTTTCAGGGGACAGAGCCTCCAAGGCCCGCGCACACTGCCTGGAGGCTGCTCTCTGGGCTCAGGAGCACCAGTAATAACCAGACTCAATCCCAGGCCCATCCCCGCCCCTGCTCACCTCCTCCTTGAAGGGCAGCGGGGGCACCGTGGGGTCCAGGCGGAACATGTCCTCACACAGCAGCGCTCTCAGGCACAGCGCTAGGCTCTCCACATCCCGGGCCATGGGGCCAGCTGAGAGCTGCACTGTGGGGCAGGCAGGGGAAGGAAGAAAGATCACCCTGCCCTAATGGGCTCTGGGGCTGGGGCCAGGCAAGGGCGGGGCGGGGGCCCAGGAGTGTGAGCAGAGACAAGGAGGTAGGAACTCAGACCTCAACTAGCCTGGGAGCCAAACCTGGCCCCTAGGAGAGGCCGGGGGAGAGGTGGGTGGGGCAGGCCCCCCTCCTCCAGGGCACCGAGGGAACCCCAGACCTCACCTGCTACCTGTCCATAGACACAGCCCTTCAGGCCACTCTTGCTGGATAAGAAACACAAGGTGTTGGAAACAGCAAACGGTCACCCTCTGTCCAACCCCAAACCCATAGAGCAGCCTAGAACTCTTACCACTTTGGAGACTAGGAACCAAGGCCAATGGTGCCGTGACACTCCCTCCCAACAAAACCCCAGTGAGGGGATCCCTGCCTGGGCCCAGAAAGGTTGGAAGCTAGGCCAAGATCACACAGCAAGAGACCCAGAAGCTCCCTTTACCCACCACTCCCGCCATACCTGAGGCGGTTCGCCGTGGGCTTGAGGCCACAGATGCCACAGAAGGCGGAGGGAAAGCGGATGCTGCCTCCGATGTCAGTGCCTAAGCCGAGGGGGGAGCCTCCAGCCCCAATGAGGGCCCCTTCACCCCCGGAGGAGCCCCCTGGGCTTTTGGAGGACTTCCAGGGATTCAAGGTCTGGCCAAAGAGGGGGTTACTGCAGTCATAGCTGGGGGAAGCAGGAACGGGTCAGGCCAGGTCACAGTGGTGCCAGCGCCCCGGCCCCCACCCTGCACCCCATCCAACCTGAACATGGACTGAGGGATGTTGGTGTGCACGAAGGGCACAGCACCCTGTAGCTTCAGCACCTGCACCAGCACACTGTCACACTCCGCAGGCATGCTCTCGTTCAGGCTCAAGCCCAGAGTTGAGTCCTGGCCCTGGAGGGAGAGACGGGCACCCATGGGGGCATGGCTGATGGGTCCGGGCCCTCTGGTGGCAGAGGGTCCACTCCTACCGCCATCTCATAGGCCGGAGCAGGGCACACCACGGTCCCTCGCAAGGCCTCTGGACCCAATGTGTCCCCTGAGAGCCCAGGGTAACCAAGGAGGCAGAGCTGGCGCCAGGGGAGGGGAGCTGAAGCCTGCTAGGAGGCAGGGCACACCTTGTAGCTGAAGCACTCCTTGAGGCTCACTGGGACGCCATAGAGCAGGCCTCGCCTCGGGGCCTGGGACAGCTGAGTCTCACAGTCTGCCAGGTAGGTGGTCACACAGTTGATCCCTTTGTTTACTTCCCAGGCCTGGAGGAGGGAGAATTGGACACAAGGCAGAGTGTGATTGGCCTTTTTTTATTTTTTAAACTGTGGTAGAGGGCAGCCCCGGTGGCACAGCGGTTTGGCGCCACCTGCAGCCTGGGATGTGATCCTGGAGTCCCAGGATGGAGTCCCACGTCAGGCTCCCTGCGTGGAGCCTGTTTCTCCTTCTGCCTGTGTCTCTGCCTCTCTCTCTCTCTCTCTCTCTCTCTCTCTCTCTCTCTCTTTGTCTCTATGAATAAATAAATAAAATCTTTAAAAAAATAAAAAAATAAAAAAATTGTGGTAGAATGTCCATGACATAAAATTGGCTTTTTAAAGTATACCCAGCGAAAGGGTGACCAGCAGCATGGCCCAGAGCCAGCAGCACAAGGAATGTAGGGCCCGGCACCCACCTCACTGGGGACACCTGGCCCCAGCCTCCCCTGGCAGTGTCTGGCCTCAACCCCAAGATGGAGCCAGGGCCCAGCCAAGCGCTCAAAGGAGCAAGACACGGGCCTCAGATG
The DNA here is from genome assembly GCF_011100685.1 of Canis lupus familiaris. Classification (NCBI taxonomy): domain Eukaryota; kingdom Metazoa; phylum Chordata; class Mammalia; order Carnivora; family Canidae; genus Canis; species Canis lupus. The sequence goes on from NC_049236.1 coordinate 14,121,854, forward strand.
CCCCCCAGAGGGATGAGCTGGGACGAGGGTGACCTTTGGCCACTCTACCTCTTCCTCTAAGCCCCATCTCTGTCAGTGAAGCACATGGGAACCAGACAGGGGCAGATCCCCATCTGAGGCCACACTGGGAGTCAGCCCAGAGCAGGGCTAGACCCAGCTGCCAGCCTCCCAGAGGCCAGCAGGCTCTCTCCCACCCCGGGCCTGGCCCAAACCTGCCCCAGCTAAGCCTCTCCTCTCTGGGAAACTCTGCAATGTGAGAACCAAGTCACCCCATCTGCCACGGGGCCTCTCCATGGCCCTCCACCCACACTCAGCAGCGCCCTAGGGGAGGGCCGGTCAGGGCAGAACGATGCACGGCTTTCCACAATACTCCTGTCCCTGTGAGACATCTGAGGGAAATGGCGTGGGCCCCACCGCCACACCCCGGCACGCGCAGTGTGTGTGGGGGCTGCCCACGGCCGGCCGGGACCGGGCTGATCTGTGACCAGAATGCTCTCCGGTGGGTGATTAGGAAGGGCAGCCACTTTCCAGGGACACGGAGAGAGGAGACACAGCACAGTCTGTTGAGGCCGCCTGTGTCCTCTCTCTGTACGCAGCCTCCCTCCCCCTCGCGCAGCTACAGTCACCCACACCCACTGTCACATGCACCCATCAGTCACCCGGCATGCACATCTGCTTGCTCAGTGGTCAGCCTCACTGTCACACATTCTGTTTCAAGAAACCACATGCAGGTCAACTCGTAAAGTACAGCTCTTTCTTTCCTGTTTCATTCCAAACATGTGCCTGGAACACTCCCTATGTGAAACACACAGTGTCCGGCATGACATCCCAAGACAAATGAGACAAGCTCTGTCCACAAGGAGCCCCCCTTGACAGCAGAAGGAGAAGGACGAGGCACGCCCAACAACGGGAAGAGTGTGAGAGAGTGGGCACTGAAGAGGGAGGGACCCCTAACTCAGGCTGGGAGGGGAGGGGTGTCAGGGGACACTTCCTAGAAGAGGGCCTCCTTCTCTGAGCCCCTAAGTTCAGCCAGCGGTGCCTGCGGCCCCAAGTGGGTAAAGAAGAGGGAGAAGAACCTTCCAGTCCTCACACAAGCCAGTGCTCAGTGTGGCAGGCTGGAGCCTGGGCCCCGCCAGGAGCTGAGCTACTGATGCCCACACTCCAGAAGGCCTGGGCCGGGCGGGACGCTGGAGACCAAGAGGAGCAGAAGAGCAGAGTCTGAAGAACTGGAGGCCCCAGGGGGCATCTGGCCAGGAGGCCGGCGCTCCATCATGGAGGGAGATGGTGGTGGAGGACCAGGGTGGCTGCTGGGGGATGGGGACAGGGGATGGACTGGAGAGAGCTAGAGAAAGAGAACAGACCACACTTGGTGACCCATGGGGTGGAGGCGGGAGGGAGAAGGCAGTCTGGGCCGAAAGCCAAGTTTTGAGCTAAGACAACATGCTCAGTGTCGCCCCCACACAAACACACACACAGAGTCAGCTCCTCTCTCCCTCCCTCTCTCTCTCTCTCTCTCATGCAGCAGCTCCTGGCAGCCCCTGGCACTGTGGTCCCACCCTGGCCCTCAGAGAATAATTCCAGGCCAGGTTTTCCCTACAACCCTTGCGGAGAGAAGCCTCTGGCTGGCCTTACCTTTCCCACATAGGTGAAGAGTGCGGCCTCAGGGGACAGCTCCCCGCTGTGTAACTTCTGCACCAGCTGAGGCAGGGGCAGGGCCAGCAGTGCCTCGGAGTCCAGGTCAGGGTTCTGGGAAGACACTCAGGTAAGTATCCCCTCACCCACAGGCCCCAAGCGCCTGCGGCAGGTCACCTGTGACCTGTGCCCCTAAGTCCCCACCCCTTGCCAGAGCAGATGCTAACTGTCACCTGCCCACCTGCAGCTGTCTGACACCTAGGCAGGCCCCTGTCACCTACGACAATGCAGACATATCTCTTCCAGAAGCTTATCAGAGGGGGTGCCCTGGGAGAGGCCATGCCGGCCTCTGAGATTATTAAACCATCACAAACCACCACCACTGATGGCCCCTCAGGTTCATGCCAGCACACTCTCTGTCTTGGTCAAGTCTTGCTGCCGTTCCCACTGCACCGATAAACTGAGGCACCAAGAGGCTAAGTGCGTCACCTAGGACCACATGGGTGAAGTGTGTGGTTCTCTCCCCATTCAGCACAGGCTGCCCACTGCCTAGCCACCTGCACTAACCACTCAGCCCCTGGTGGGGGGGGGGGCAGGAAAAGAAAAAGACACTGTTCTGGGGGTTGGGGTGTAGCTAAAGGCCATGCCTAAGAGAGAGGATTTGTTTCCTTCGTTCCAGGTACATAGTAGGTGCCTGCTGTAGATCAAGCACCACAGTGGGAATCCCACTGATTGGAAGGCATGCTTGGGCAGCGGGCAGGCAATTCAGAAGGAAGCAGGAAGGACTCACGGGAAACAAAACTGGGTTTGGTGAGTGGGGGGTCACAGGCAGGTAGAGGGGAGTCAGAGAGGAGCTCTCTGAAGGACGAGGTGCAATTTTTGAGACACCTGACTGCGGGACCCTGGAAGACTCTCAGAGTCTCTGGGGTCAGGCCCTGCCTGCAACCCCAGCCTGTTCCTTCCTCAGAGGTATTGAGCCAATTAGCAAACACAGCTAGAGGAGCTCTCGGAACTGCAGCCACCACTGCCCATCCCTACTCTCCGCTGTTCCCGCCAAGGTCATCAGGGACCTCCTGGTGCCAAATCCAAGAGTTTATTTGATTCTGTTATTTGCTCCCCATCTCCCTGAGGGATTCAAAGGCACTGAGGCCACACACTGGCTCTCTGCAACTTCCCCCTGGGCATGGAGATACTCCCCTCTCTGGTGTTGTCCTGCTCCTCTGCTCTTCGGTCATCCATTTATTCAGTCAACAAACATGTTCTGAACACCTGCTATATGCCAAGGACTGGCTACGTTAAGGGCTATGAATTTAGAGGTAACTAAGACAAGTCTCTGCTTTCAGAGAGCCCACACTCAAGAAAAGAAACCAGTTAACAAACGATGGACAGCTCATGGAAAGTGCAAGAAGGCAAACGTACAGGGCTGTGATGGAAATAACAGAGGACTGACTCAGATGCGACGGTCAGGTCTCTCTGAGGAGGTGACATTTCTTTTGGCTGTGATCCGAAGGATGAGAAGGAGACTTGAGATGTGAGAAGACACAGGTTCCTCTGGGCACCCCTTGTTACCTCTCTGATGCTGGGAGAAGTGAACCCTTCTCTCAAGGCTTCCAATCCAGGCTCTTCACCTACCCCATGGCCCCCTGACCCTCCACCCAGTCTCACCCAGTTGAGCCCTGGTGCTCATGGGCTAGTGTCATTGCCACCTGCCCCTGTGTCCTTCTCCCCGACCCCCGAGCTCCTGCCCCATGTACCCTTGCTCAGGGAAGGGCTGCCATCCATCCAGGTGGTAAAATGAGAAAAAAGGAGTCATCCCAGACCCCTCCCCCTCCCCTCCTCCCCCACATCCAAATCCAATCAGTCACGGTGCCACTAAGTAGCTCTGGGAAAGAGCCACTTCTCCATCCCCTCTACCAAGACCCTCATGGGCACCCATCCTTTCTCTGCTGGGTCACACAGGGCCCAGCTAACCAGTTGCCATGCCCAAGCCTTGCCGCACTCACCCACCCTTCCTGCCAGGCCAAACAGTAAAAGCCAATTGGGCCTTGCCTCTCCCCTTGAGGTCCCTGTCACACCACAAGCTCCAGAAGTGTTCCAGGCTGTGGTCCTGTCAGACTCCTCTGCGCCCCTGTCCAGCCGCCACCTACTCACACCCTCCAGGCCTGCCCACCACACAGCCTTTGTACCCCGGCCTTGAGAATAGGAACACTCTACCCCTTTCCCTTAATTTGTTAAACACATATAATACTTACTTGGGATTTTTTTGTTTGTTTATAATACAGGGAGCCACAAAGAAAAAAATGGATCCATGATCTCTCCACACACACTAGATAATCCCTGTCTGTATATCTTTCAAAAAGATATGCAAAGTGAAAACTGAACATTTCATTTACCCCACCGACCCTGCCCAGTCCCTCTTCTAAAGAGGAAACCACAGTTAATGGTTTCTAATGAAACCTCAGGGGGTGGGGGGGTGGGGAATGTTTATGGAAAACCCACCATGTATGTAATTATTTTTATATATTCTATTTTTGCACAAAGGAGTCATATTATAGATACAGTACTCCCTACACCTTGCCTTTCTCACTTCCTGATGGAAATAGCAAAATTGCTTTACTTTTTTTTTCTGATTATATAAATGTGCTCACTGTAGGAAAAAAAAAAAGTGCCTAACAGTATGGGGGAGAAAGTAAAAATCAGCTGAGAGCCCATCACACTAGGATAATTACCACCAACCGTCTGGTCACCAGCATCTCCCACCTCGCTACAAGACGCCACAAAGTCCCTGTGCACCTCAGCTCTGAGCTATCAGCAAGTGCCCCTCTATTCTCAGCACAAATTTTAATTTTGTCCCGTGTTCTTTCATCTGGATGGCTGATGACACCATTGCTAACAGTTATTTTTAAGTCTTCAACTAGTTATCAGGCAGCTGAGACATTTCCTCTTTCACAAGACACCCAAGAAAGCCCAGGAGGCCAGTCTACAAACACGGAAGCAATGAAGTTTGAATGGAGAATGCAGAGAAGTGTACAAATAAGTTCTAACTAAGCGTGTGGCCCCCTGTAGCAGTCCTTTCCAAGGGATGGATACTATAGCATTGCTGACCTGCTGTCCCCCCAGCAGCTGTCCCTTCTCCTTGAGTCCCCATACTGTCCCAATTTCAGGTATCCTACATCATCCTCCATGTCTTTTTTCTTTTCCCTCATGGTGTTTTTATCACTTTTGTTCTATTTCAAGATATCTTTTCCATTTGGTCATGTAGGCCATGGAGACTGGTCTCAACAAAAACTACTCTTCCTCGGTTCATCTACTGGATCATTTTGCTTTAAAAGAAAGGTTCAAGCTGGGCCTGGAGAAGGCCAGGAGACGGAATGACAGATCCAACTGAAGGAAGTGGCATTTGTTAAGACCAGGGGGGTTCTGACAAGCGGGGCTGTAGGAGATGTGGGGGAGAGGCATTCAGGGTAAAACTCCAAGCGCAAAGGCACAGGGGCTCGCGCAACTGCTCTGGCATCTCTCCCAGCCATCCTATTCCAGTGATGGCAGTCCCTGTCTTCAGTCTAGAAAGGATATTAAAACCCATTCGAGGGTAGGGTTGGCAGGGGAGGGGAGAGTAAAAGGGCAAAGAGTTGTTACAGATTAAGCCTCACATAGTCAACAGAGAGTTACCTGAAACAGGCCTGACTCTAGAGTTGTTCCAGAACTGAGAGAGGTGAACCATTTTGTGAGGATCCCAGAGATGCTTAGGGGTCCCCCTTCTCCAGCAATGCCAGCGGTATCTGGGCTCCCAGCAAGTGGTGCCAGGAGTCTATGAGGCTGGAGAGGTACCAGGGCCCTGCTAACCTCACTGCCCCTTGCTCTTTGGGGCTGGACTGAAAAAAAACCAGAAGAAAGGCTGCTGAGACAGCCTCAAAACCCACATCCCAGGATCCCTGGGTGGCGCAGCGGTTTGGCGCCTGCCTTTGGCCCAGGGTGCTATCCTGGAGACCCGGGATCGAATCCCACGTCGGGCTTCCGGTGCATGGAGCCTGCTTCTCCCTCTGCCTGTGTCTCTGCCTCTGTGTGTGTGTGTGTGTGACTATCATAGATAAAAAACAAAAACAAAAACAAAAACCCACATCCCCATCACCCAGCCACTCCAGAGCCAAGCAGAAAGGCACTTGGGGGCAGGACGGAGGAAGGACCTGGTCCCAAGTTCCCAAGGGACTGAGTTCAGCTAAACCACCTACCCCCAGGGCCTTGGGAGCTACTGTCATCAAGATCCCATCCCTTGGCTGACTATTCAAACCAATGAGCCTACTGAGATGGCTCTTTCTCCTCCACAGCCACGGGCAAATCAAAAAGTACTTTTCACCCACCTGGAAGAGAAGAGCCAAGCTATTCTGAGAGCAGGCTCTCTTGCCCCAGGAGGGTGCATGAACAGCTTTTTTGCGTTTTGGAGCCAAAACTTCTACCCTGGAAAATTTTGTTCTTAAAAATAATGAAAGGCGGCTGCTCCAGACGGAAACTGTGTAGATCCTGGTGTTTGGAGCTAAAGTGGGGGGAAGACGCACCCTTCTACTACCTCACACCCCTGTGGTGGGTTTCTTGTGACTAGGAGGGCAGTTTGGCGGGCAGGAGCTGTGGGCTGATCCCCGAGGCTGCCCCCACACAGTTCTTGCTGGTCGAACCAGCTGGCTGCAGTTCCGGCTGTTGTCGAAGACCTGGGGTCTGGGGAGCAGCTGAGGGTCTTCAGGCTGAGCCGGGTTATCATTGTCAGGATCCCTGAGGGGGGCACCTGGGAGCTGAGCCAGAGAAGGACTGGATAGTGAAGAACTGAGGCTCCGGTAGGGTCAGTGGTCAGTTTGGTGGGCTTTTCAGCCAGCTTGGTGAATAGAGGCTGAAACCAGATGCATATTTACTTCAACAAAAAAATGTGGGGATCCCTGGGCGGCTCAGCAGTTTGGTGCCTGCCTTTGGCCTAGGGCGTGGTCCTGGAGTCCAGGGATCGAGTCCTGCATCAGGCTCTCTGCATGGAGCCTGCTTCTCCCTCTGCCTGTGTCTCTGCCTCTGTGCGTCTCTCATTAATAAATATTTTTTTAAGATTTTATTTATTTATTTACGAGAGACGCAGAGACAAAGGCAGAGACACAGGCAGAGGGAGAAGCAGGCTCCCCATGGGGAGCCGGATGCAGGATCCCGTCCTGGGATCACGACCTGAGCCAAAGGCAGATGCTCAACCCCAGAGCCACCCGATGCCCATCCCTACCCAATATCTTCCCCTTCTCTAGAATGACGCTGGGGAGTCCTGCTGGGCATCTAGGTTCTAGTGGTTCCAGCTCTGCCCCAACTCTAAAATCACTTGCTGCAGGCGAGCATCGCCTTCTAGGTGCAATTTTCTGTGACTTTCCCTGGCTCCCACCCAGGCGCATCCTCCTGATTCCTGCTGTGTCCCCAGTCACCTGGAATGGTTTCTCTCCCACCTGTCGGATCTGAGTCCTACCAAACACACACCCTCACAAACAACCGTGGCAAGTTTTTCCTCCCCCGGCAGGTGGGAACATGTCTCAGAATTTATCAGTTTGACTTCTCGCTGGGTCCGGTGGCTCAAACACCTGGAGTGGAAGTCCTCCTCCAGGGCCCTGGCGCCTAAACACGCACTGAGCTGATCCGGAAGGAGAAAAGCTTGTTGACAGGTCACCCAGGGAAGGGCTGGAATTACACCTGCTCAAGGAAAAGGGGGCCTGTCAGGGCCGAGAAGGGACACCGGGCGGCAGGGCAGGGCGGCGGGAGCCGAGTGCAGCCCGGGCGCGCCCCTTGCACTCGGGCAAGTCCGCCTCTGGCTCGCTTTCAAGATCGTCGCGCGCAAAGAACGACTTTGGACTGGGAGCTCTCCGGGTTCCCTTGCCCGTCGCTCCCTGATTCCAAAGTCCTAACCCCCAGCATCCTAATGGTTCTCCTGATGGTTCTCAGCCTCGCAGCTCAGCGTTCCACCAGTCCTGAGGTTCTCGGCCCCGAGCAAAGCCCCTCTGTCTCGGGCCCGGCGCGGCGACGGCCCCCCACGACCTGCGGCCCCGCGGGCTCCCGCCTCCCGCTCGGCGGCACCTGACTCCGCAGGGCTCGGAGCGCAGCAGCGCGCGGGGCGGTTCCGAAAGCAAAACCTGCGCGGGTGCGGCCGACAATGCCGCCAGGCGCCCCCGCCCGGTCCCCCGTCCCCGGGCGGTCACCTGGAGGCGGAAGCGCTGCGCCGCCTTATCCATGGTCTCCAGGGCCGCCTGCTGCCTCCGCCGCGCCCGGGCCGCCGCGCCCCTCGCCGGCCGGCGACTGGACCAGCGCAGGGCCACGGCCGCCGCCACCAAGCAGCAGGCCAGGGCAGCCCCGGAGGCGCCGGACAGCGCGGCCCACAGCTCGTCCAGCACCATGGTCTCCCGCGGCCGACCGACGCCGGCAGCCACGGACGAGGGCCCGGCACGCGCGCCCGCCGCCGCAAAACCCGGCCTGGATCGCCGGGGATCCCGCGCCCGCCTGCGCGGAAGGGCGGGAGGGGCGGGCGCGGCGGCCGCCCGCGGGGAGACGCGCCGTTCGTTGCCTGGCAGCGGCCCGCGGCCGTCGGCGCGCAACGGTCAAGGTCAGGGCCGCACCCCGCGGGGAGGCGCGGGCCGCGCAACCGCCGCCCCGCCGCCCCGCCGCCGCCCGGAGCCCCAGCTCCCAGCTCCCAGCTCCCGGAAGACGCGACCAGCCGAGGCCCCGGCGGGAGAGGCCGGGCCCGACGATCGGGCTCGCGGACGTGGTCAATCCCCGCACACAGTTGAGAAGCATCTTTCCAGGCCCCCCTCCCTGGGCGCCCACCTGCCCCGTGCTCGTGCTCGGGGCTTCCCGGGGCACCGGTGGGAGGGGCACAGGAAGGCCCCTGGGGAGCCCCGCTGCTGCCCCTCCCCTGTCCCAACCCCGGGGCCCAAGTCTCTCTCCCAGGGCTTTTCTTCGTGGCCAGACCACCCATCACTTGTCCTTTGGCTCAGCCACCTCCTACAGACTGGCCTTCTCCAGTCATGGGCCCTCCCGGACTCTACACACGGTGAACGCCTGGTCAGGACTCTGGGGACCCGGCCCTCTTCATTAGGGGGTAGGGGGTGGGTTACCTACAAACAAAACACTCCCATCCAGGCCTCTCTCATAGGACTTTATGTGCTTTTGTCCTCCCAACAGACCTATAAGGAAGGCATTTTTAATTTTTTTAAAGATTTATTCTTACATTTTTAAAAAAGATTTATTCATTCATGAGAGGCATAGAGGCATAGACACAGGCAGAGGGAGAGGCAGGCTCCATGCAGGGAGCCCGATGTGGGACTCGATCCCTGGACCCCAGGATCATGCCCTGGGCTGAAGGCAGGCCCAGAACCGCTGAGCCACCCAGGCATCCCCAGAAGGCATTTTTTATTCTTATTTTACAGATAAGGTAACTGAAGGCAAGAGGGGTTAAACAACTGTGGGTCACACACGTGGCTGAGTAGGGACTGAAACTCAGCTCTAGTGCCAAACCATTGCTCTTAACCATCAAGCTTTACCATCATTATGGCCCCCTGGAAATGAAACCCTGTGGGATGCAGGGTGGGAATGTGCTTTGTGGCTGGAAATGCTGTCTGCTGAAACCCTCTGCGGTTAACTCCAGTTCTATGTTTACCTCTCTGAATCTGTGCCTTAAGATGTAAAGGGTAAGATGGTTATGATGCCTATCTCACAGGATTGTTAGCTGTATGTGAGGTCCTTTATGATGGATGCCTGACACATAGTAGGTCCTCCATAAATGTTTATTGACTGAATAAAGGCCTACCTGCAAAGAGCCTAGATGTGGTAAATAAAAAATAAAACTATCAGTGGGGGGCTTGAGTGGCTCAGTCCATGCGTCCACCAGCTCTTCATTTTGGCTCAGGTCATGATCTCAGGGTCAGGGGGATGAGTCCCACCACCGGTGCAGCCCTCCCCAGCCCAGAGTTTGCTTGAGATTCTCTTCCTTCCCATTTGTCAGCACCCCCCACCCTCTCTCTCTAAAATAAATAAAAATAAATCTTTAAAAATAAAACTATCGGTTATTTTTAACAGCAAAATGGTTTATTTGAGAATAGCAGAGAGTTGCAACTCCTGACAACCAAGCCAGGCCAAAGCCACAGGCAAGTCTAGGAAACAAAGTGGACTCTCTTTTACAGAGGAAAGGGGGAAGTTAGGAGGGGTTGTGAGAAACAAAAAGTCCATTGGAGTAAACTGAGAAATTGAGGTATAGCGGCTTTTCATTGGCTGAGCTGTTGCTGGGAGAGGAGAAAAACTTTCTTTCCTCCAGCTGGGTAGTAAAATAGTAGGAATTTTTTTTTTAAGATTTTATTTATTTATTCATGAAAGACAGAGAGAGAGGGAGGGAGAGAGGCAGAGACACAGGCAGAGGGAGACGCAGGCTCCATGCAGGAACCCTGACATGGGACTTGATCCCGATCCTGGGTCTCCAGGATCAGGCCCTGGGCTGAAGGCAGCGCTAAACTGCCGAGCCACCCAGGCTGCCCAAAATAGTAGGAATTTTTAAGATGTGTCTCATCCTGTTGGTTGTGCAATTGAGGAGCGATAGGGCGGGAGAGCTCTTCCCTCTGACCTGGTGACTCCACTTGAAATGAGGTTTTCCAAGGCACCTGGCCGGCTCAGTTGCTAGAACATGTGATTTTTGAGCTTGGGGGTCATGAGTTTGGGCCCCACATCAGGTGTAGAGTTTACTTTAAAAATAAAATAAGGGATCCCTGGGTGGCGCAGCGGTTTGGCGCCTGCCTTTGGCCCAGGGCGCGATCCTGGAGACCCGGGATCGAATCCCACGTCGGGCTCCTGGTGCATGGAGCCTGCTTCTCCCTCTGCCTGTGTCTCTGCCTCTCTCTCTCTCTCTGTGACTATCATAAATAAATAAAAAATTAAAAAAAAATAAAATAAAAAATAAAACAAAATAAAAATAAAATAATAAATGCAGTTTCCTTTTGTGAGTTTTCACACATGGTATTGGAAGAATCTGAACCTGAGGGTCTTCTTGTAAGTCGCTGTCAGGCCCTTGAGCATATTCTGGAGGGGTCCAAGGCCTTGTGTTTTTAAGTCTTCAATCCCATTTGAAAGCTGCCGAGTTCCTACTTAGTAACCCTTTGTAAGTTTCCCTGGACCTCAGTTTCCCTAGGAGAGCTGACAAAGCAGGATGATGGAAACCCCAATCTGAAGTAGGTCTTGCAAGGTCATTTAAATCCATTTCCTGATAGATTAAAGGGATTCTAGCCCTCGATTCAACAATTAAACGCTTGGCTTTCTGGGTGACCTTGGGTAACTCAGTTTTCCCTTTTGTAAAATGAGAAGCATCCTTTCTGACACGCTCTCCCTCTCAAGAAAGAATTTAAGATTAAAGTGGAGACACCATGGCCATTCTGAGGCTTAATCATGAAGTTTGTAACCTGCTGTGAGTTGGGCCAAAATTTGTTAATTTAGGAGCACCATTGACAAAATACTCACTTGTATTTCTTTGCTGTGATGATGGTTGCTCTAAGTAGTAGCTTCCTGGGGGCATATTAAACAAGATTTATTTTTTTAAAGATTTTATTTATCCATGAGAGACAGAGAGAGAGAGAGAGAGAGAGGCAGAGACACAGGCAGAGGGAGAAGCAGGCTCCATGCAGGGGGCCTGATGCAGGACTCGATCCCGGGACTCCGGGATCATGTCCTGAGCCAAAGGCAGGCGCTCTGAGCATCCCAAGCATCCCAAGATTTAATTTATGGAACAGATCTGGGGGATCTGGGTGGGGTCTGGAAGCCAAGATAGCAACTCCTGGATCAATTCTAATGTGCAGGTCAAGGTAGATGCCACTTCATTCCTCTGAGAGAGGGTCCCTTCACCTTCTGACGTTCTGTGGTTTGATTCAACAGACTGCCACTGACTCCTGCTACTAATTAATAGAACTCTTGCTGTGAGCTGGGGAAATGGAGGCAAGTACCAGACCTCAGATGTGGCCTTGTGGAGCTCAAGGTCTGGTTGGGAAGGAAAAAACATGCATAGACCAAGAGACAAAGATATACTTTGGTGGAAATGCAGCAATCATACTGCATAAACCCAAAGAGCCTTTGGATGCTGGGCCCTGGGCTAAACAACCCTTGGGGGAAGCAGATAGAACAGATACATAAAGCTCTGCTCTGAGGTTAACGTGTCTGGCAACCCATCCCTGTTGTGTGACTGTGCCCACTTCCTTACCTATAAAATGAGGACAATAATGGTAACCTCTCCCTCAATTCTAGTATTATAAGAATCAAAATGAGTTAATGCACATAACACAGAACAGGACCTAACATATAGCAAGGGTTCCATGCATGTTAATCATTGTATTATTATTATTATTATTATTATTATTATTATTATTATTTATCATTAAAAAAAATAGAGACCTACAGAGAAGGGTTTTCTGGCCTGAGAAGCCCAAGCTCAGGAACCAGACTGCCTGAGTTCAACTCTTAAGTTTGACACTTGCTTACCAAGTAACCTTGAGGGATGCCTGAGTGGCTCAGTTGGTTGAGTACCTGCTTTTGGCTCAAGTCGTAACCCCTGGGGTCCTGGGATCAAGTGCCGCATAGGGCTCCCCATGGGGAGCCTGCTTCTCCCTCTGCCTGTATCTCTGCCCCTCTCTGTGTGTCTCTCATGAATAAATAAATAAAATATTTTTTAAAAACCTTGAATAAGTCACTTTAACCTCTTGTGCCTCAGTTTCCTTATCTGCAAAATGGGGGATAATACTAGTGACTACCTCACAGAACTGGAAAGATTAAATGAGTGTAATCAAGGCAAGAGGTTAGAATAGCACCCGGCCCACTGTAAGAGCTCAGTAAACATTAGTTCATTAGTAACCAGAAATGTGATGCAAGCCTACCAGTGTCTGGAGAAAGTAATGTGGAGGAGGAGCGGGAGGCAGAGGCCACAGAATGGAAGAGCGAGCAGATGCGAGGATCCAGGGGGGATGGTTCCCAGGGCTCCACCTGTGTTATCCAGAAAACATCCACTAATCAACACCATACCATTCTGTGAGCCAGAACAGCATGTACCTGCACTCAGGTGGTACAGGGAGAGTTGTTCCAGGTAAGAGCAATCTCTCAGGCAGGTCCTGGTGGCTCCTGGAGCAGGAGCAGGGTGTCCTCCCCCATTAATTGGTGACCTTCAGCAAGTCATCCCTGTGTATCCTCCGTGGTTGGGAAGACAGGTAATACCCTGCCAGGTCCCCTGGGTGGTGGGAGCAGGGTTGCAAGAAGGGCAAGGAGAGCTTGTAGAAGGGAAGGGAGTTTCTCAGATTCCAGAGGGTTTAAAGTCCATCTTTGTTCTGGGGGTGAGAACACAGAGTGTACCCCTGTTGCCAGCAACTGCTCTGCTTCTCCATTTCCTTTTTTCTTTTTTCTTTCTTTTTTCTTTTTTCTTTTTTTTAAGATGAGGCAGAGACACAGGCAGAGAGAGAAGCAGGCTCCATGAAAGGAGCCCGATGCGGGACTCGATCCCAGGATCCCGGGATCACCCCCCACCCCAAGCCAAAGGCAGATGCTCAACCACTGAGCCACCCAGGTGCCCTTTCTCTGTTTCCTTTCGCTTATCTGAGCCTTTCCTCGGTACTTCAGGGGTGGGCAGGAGAGGGACACAGCCCTGCTCCAAGGAACTCACAGTCCCACAGGTAGGATACCATACTCTGAAGCATTACTTGTGAGGTGCTTTATAATTTTAAAAGCACTGTCTTTGACCTCAGTTGTCTGAGCCTCCTTACCACCTTAAAGACCCCCCAACCCCTACACTGTCCTCTGGGTTAGGGAAGTCTGTCTCCCATGGTAAGATGATTACATAAATGACCCCAATACTCCACCCCTTTCTAGCTCTATGCTTTTTGTAAAATAACTTTATAGCTCCTCCCGTCAGGGGGTGTAATCTATTTTCTCGCCCTTGTAAGCCTGGGCTGACTTTTGGGGCTTGCTTTAACAGAGTGCAGTGCAAGGCATGCTGTGCTAGTTCTGAGCCTAGGCTGCAAGAGTATTTTCTTTCCCTTTCCTGGAAGCCTGCCACTACCATGAGAACAAGTCATGGCAAGCCAGACTGCTAGAGGATGAGACCATATGTGAAGGAACCTACTCAGCCCAGTCGTCCCTGCTCAGGCCCTTAACCCAGAGGAGAGGGCCCAGCCAAGATAAGCAGAGCCACTCACATGCAAATACACAAATGAGTCTAACCAAAACCAGCTTAGCTCTGCAGAACCACCAGTCCCCCAGTAGGCTCAGAGAATAATAATGGTGCTTAAACCACTACTGTTGAGGCTAATTTGTCACAAAGCAATAGCTAACTGATCCCCATTGCCCACATGACAACAAGAGACTTGCTCAATGCTAATATAGCCAGTGTGTTTGTCTGGGGCGGGGGGGGGGGGGGCAGGGGTCCAACCATCCGTCTAACCTGATCTTTGAGACTCGCTGCTGACACAGATATCAAGACTTTTTTTTTTTTAAGATTTTATTTGTTCATGAGAGACACAGAGAAAGGCAGAGACACAGGCAGAGGGAGAAGCAGGCTCCATGCAGGGAGCCTGACATAGAATCTGATCCCAGGTCTCCAGGATCATGCCCTGGTCCTAAGGCGGCACTAACCGCTAGGCCACCCAGGCTGCCCAGACATAGAGACTTTAGAACTGTTATTAAAAGTCCCTATTTGTTAGCTTGGAAATACATCAACCACACCTCACCTTAAATCTGTGTTCCTCAACCTGCTGTAGCCCATGCCCTATTTGGACATTCATACATGCTCTGCTTTCTCGTTCCTAAATGTATTTGAAACTGTGGGGTAAGTTTCCTCACCATTCTGCCCCTAAGATTCCTTATCTGTAACATGGGGATATTGTACTACCTCAGTGGTTATGAGAATTAAATGAGTTAATGTCAGTAAAGTGTATAGAACAGTGCCTGATGTCTAGCAAAGGCCTTATTAAATAAAATAATAAAATAATGTGACTAGAAATGAGCCACAGCAGTAGCAGTTTTACTAGGGAAACATTTTTATTTTGATCCTGAAAGCTGCATATTTTTCACTTGGATCTGGTGACATCAGTATGAGTGTTGAGTCAGCTCATATGCCATAAGCTCTTCTCTCCAAGACGGCGTGGGAGACATCACCTCGTGGGTGGCAAAGCAGTTCTTGAAAGCCAGACGTGCGGAAAAGCACACGCATCCCTTCTTGAGAAGCACTGGTGGACCATTATTACACATTTACCTCTTATTCCACAGAGAGCATATTCCTGGTAGGTTGCATGGAAGTCAAATCCTAACATAAATCTGTGTTAAAGCTCATCTGGGGAATCATTTTGCAAAGTGAAGATGGCTTTTGTAAAGCAGATCAGTATCCCTTTGAGGGACATTCGAAATTTTGACTAGAGATGGATTTAGTTTCTTTGTATCTAAAACAAATCTGCCACCCAAGGTTCCCTCAAGGGACTCCAGTCCTTCTCTCTTTCCAGGATCCCCCCACAACTTCCAGGGCTGCCTGCTGCTGACCCTCAGTACAACCCCAAGAGGCCTCCTCTCACTTGGCCTCTTGCCCTTGGCTCTCCAGGGCTGGGACCTGTGTGATTCCTGGCTCTACCGCGGTGAATCTCTTTGAAAACTGCAGGTGCAGAGCTGTTCTCTGCAGTGATTCTGATGTCCCTGTGCTGGCAGTCTGGACGGGCAAGTACCAAGCTCTCTGGCTTCTTCCCTAGCAGGTAACAACCTGCTTAGAACTTCCTTCACAATGTGGTTTATGTATACAATGGAATATTCCTCAGCCATTAGAAGCGAAAAATACCCACCATTTGCTTCGACGTGGATGGAACTGGAGGGTATTATGCTGAGTGAAATGAGTCAATTGGAGAAGGACAAACATTATATGGTCTCATTTATTTGGGGAATATAAAAAATAGAGGGAATAAAGGGGAAAGGAGAAAAAATGAGTGGGAAATATCAGAAAGGGAGACAGAACATGAGAGACTCTGGGAAATGAACTAGGGATGGTGGAAGGGGAGGTGGGCGGGGGGTGGGGGTGACTGGGTGACGGGCACTGAGGGGGGCACTTGACGGGATGAGCACTGGGTGTTATTCCATATGTTGGCAAATTGAACACCAATAAAAAATAAATTTATAAAATTAAAAAAAAAGGAACTTCCTTCACAAACTGGGGCATCCAAGAGAGAACCCACAGTTCTAGCAGATGCCCACTTTTGGTTCTGGTAGTTGGGTAAACACAGATAGGGCTAAAACTCAGTATCTCATGATTCTGGTAGGCTGTTGGGATGAGCACAAGTATGAAGAAGGGTCCTAACTAACTTCTCAGCCTTCCTCAAACACTAGTCCTCAGTGTTGTCCTGTGCCTTTGATACACTATTCCCTTGACTTCTTTTTAAATTTTTTAAAAAGATTGTATTTATTCATGAGAGACACAGAGAGAGAGAGGCAGAGACACAGGCAGAGGGAGAAGCAGGTTCCCTGAGGGGAGCCCGATGCAGGACTCGATCCCAGGACCCCAGGGATCATGACCTGAGCCAAAGGCAGATGCTCAACCACTGAGCCACTCAGGTGACCCTATTCGCTTGACCTCTAATGCCCAGTGTTCCTCCATACTCTTCTTCTAACCACCCTTGCCTGGAACACACAATGCCTGGAAACTTCTATTCATCCCTAAAGACCCAATTCAGAGGCCTCGGGTTCCAGAAGGCAGATAAAGCTCACAATTATCTTCTCCATTAAAATAAGAGAGGAGGGGCAGCCCTGGTGGCATAGTGGTTTATCTACACCTCCAGCCAGGAGTGTGATCCTAGAGACGGAGGATGGAGTCCCACATCGGGCTCCCTGCATGGAGCCTGCTTCTCCCTCTGCCTGTGTCTCTGCCTCTGTGTGTGTGTGTGTGTGTGTGTGTGTCATGAATAAATAAATAAATAATCTTTTTCAAAACTAAATAAATAAGAGAGGGGATCCCTGAGAGGCTCAGCGGTTTTGCGCCTGCCTTTGGCCCAGGGCGTGATCCTGGAGTCCCGGGATCGAGTCCCACGTCAGGCTTCCAGCATGGATCCTGCTTCTCCCTCTCCCTGTATCTCTGCCTCTCTCTCTCTCTCTCTCATGAATGAATAAATAAATCTTTTAAAAAATAATAAATAAACAAACAAACAAATAAATAAAGTAACAGTCCAGCTTTGAGTCTGGAGAATACTCTGGAAATAAAGTGCTCCAGTCTGGGAAGAGCAACCACTAAGGGCATTAGGGCTTAGTAGGAATGGAACAGAAAGGAGTTGTACTCTGGTCCCCTATGATAGATCCAAAAGGAGGGGGGGGACATTGATATTGTAGGAGTCCCAATGAACTGCCCACTTCTTGGTCACACTCCCTTCTCCTGACCAGTCAGCCCTCTGGATCAGGGGAGAGGCCTCCCGAGAGGAGGCCATCCTACTATCCTACTCAGCTCCATAGGATATGCACATCACCAGCACCTTTACCCGCCTTTGCCTGTGGTCCAGTCTTTCTTTTGTTCCCTCGGGTACAGATGATTGAGTCCATCACATTCCTCAGTTTATAGCACATTATCATAATGGATCCATCCAAGCCCCCCTCATATTTAATCCATTTATTCTTTTTATCTTTGCACCCCAATCTGGTCCTCCCCTTAGCCCACCTAGGCAACCACTGATCTGCTGTCCATCACTACAGATTGGGATGCATCTGATATTTTCTCTTCTTCTTTTTTTTTTTTTTTTTTTTTATATTTTCTCTTCTATTCTCTCTTTAAAACGTGGAGGTGGGCAGCCCGGGTGGCTCAGTGGTTTAGCACTGCCTTTAGCCCAGGGCATGATCCTGGAGATCCAGAATCGAGTCCCATGTCCAACTCCCTGCATGGAGCCTGCTTCTCCCTCTGCCTGTGCCTCTGCCTTTCTTTCTCTTTGTGTGTCTCTCATGAATAAATAAAATATCTTATAAATAAATAAATAAATAAATAAATAAATAAATAAATAAATAAATGTTTTTCATAGCTGACTATGCCTGCTGCATCAGTCAGGACAGACCAAGTTCTACTCCAGTAACGATACAAACTTTCCGTGGCTTCACACAACCATGGCTATTTTTCACTCTTGCCACAAGCCTCATGCAGGTCCATGAGGGCTCCACTTAGCACGGTCACCTGGGCACTCAAGCAGATGCAGATTCCATCTCAACAAATGTTCCTGTGTTGGGTATGATACAGTGAATCTGATGCTCACGTTCAAAGCTTCCATCCAGAAATATAGAAGAAAAACACCATTTCTGCTAATATCACATAAAGCAAGTCACAGGGCCATGCCTGACTGCAGAGGGAGTGGGGATGGCAACTCTGCCCAGGGCCTGGGAGGATGAGTAACTTGGGAATCTATGAAAAGTCCTATGGCCTACCATACCCGCAAAACTGATTTCATGGCCACTGATGAGTCATGCTTGTGAACCATAGTTCAGAAAATACTAGCTTCAGGGCACCTGGCTGGCTCAGTCAGTGGACTGTGCGACTCATGATCTTGGGGTTGTGAGTTGGAGCCCCATACTGGATGCAGAGATTACTTAAAAATAAAATCTGGGAGAAAAAAAAAAGAACACACTAGTTTGAAGGTTTCTTTTTTTTTTAAGGTTTTTTTTTTTTTTAAGATTTATTTATTCATGAGAGACACAGAGAGAGAGAGACAGAAAGACAGATAGACACAGGCAGAGGGAGAAGCAGGCTCCATGCAAGGAGCCCGATGTGGGACTCGATCCTGGATCTCCAGGATCACACCCCAGGCTGCAGGCGGCGCTAAACCGCTGCACCACCGGGGCTGCCCAGTTTGAAGGTTTCTTATGGTGATCTGCAATCCGGACCACAACTTCTTACTACTGGCCCAACTCTACCCCTGCGGACACTCAACACACCTCTGCCCACCCTGCCTCAGAACAGTTCTACTGAGGAAGGCGTCTCTCTTCCCCAGGTGTTCCTCTCTCCTGGCTTAATACTCTCAATCCCCTCAACTCCTCTTCCCAGGCTGAGATTTTCAGTTTCCTCTCCTCCTCAGGCCCTCCCCACCTGCCCATGTACCTCCTAATGTGTCATCTCAAAATGCAGTCTGAGCTGCCTGCATTCAGCGACTCTCATACTCGGAGGGATGAAGCCTGAGCAAGCTGAAAGAGAGGACTGACTTTCAGAGGCAGCTTTGTTCAGCCTGTTATCTAATTTCCTCATTCACCAAATACTATTGATATATTCCCAGCGGGAGGCCCAAGGAAATCTGATCGGATCATTTTCTGGCTTAAAAATCCTATGACGGCTTCCAATTACTCAGGATAAAACATCACTCCTTCAAGTGGCCTGCAAGGCCTGGGTGCAGTTGGCTTCGGCCTGCTTCTCTAACCTCGTGTTCCACAACCATCCCCTTCTGTTTCAGCACACTAGGCCACTTTCAGGTCCTGGAATATACCCTCCCTTGCCTCACAGAGCAAGCTTCACAGTCATATGCCTTGTTCTCTTGAACATGCCCCACATCCCCTTCTGCCTCCTTAACTCCCTCCTCCTCATCCTCAGGCCTGTTTAAACCTCTCTTCCCCCAGCTAGGTTAGGTCCCCTGGGTGAACGCACTCCACATTTTTCTCAGTACTCTGCTCACTTTCCACTTAGTTGAAATTCACTGGTAGTTACTTGTCTAGCTTACCCACTAGATTATACAACCTGTGAGAAGAACCCCCTTGTCTGTTTTGTTCACCACTGTCTCCAGCATATAGGATTGGACCTCACACCCAACAGATACTGCCTACCTCATTAGGTACCAAGCGTGTTATTGGCGCTTGGGGGTTAGGGCTGCAAAGAATACTAGCTTCCTACCCCAAATAATTCCTAGTCTGGGGATGGGCCGAGGAGAAAAACAAACATAGGAAGTGCTACATTCATAGGATATACAGAATGTGAGGAAGCAGAGAGGAAGGAATAATTCGGTCTACTTTAGAGAGAGCAAGAAAGAATTTTCAGATTGTGTAATTTTTTGAAAGTGACAAGTGGTCTAAGCTTGTTTCCTTACCTATAAAATGGAACTACAAAGAGTATCTATCTCTCAGGGTTTTTGTGAGGACAAGAAAGAATGATGTCTATAAAACAGGGCTTAGCATCAGCCTGGGACAGACAACCGCTCAGCAAGCAGTAGTGATTACTGCCACTGCTGTTAGGAGTGAGGCATCAAGGGTAGCAGCAGTTCCCAGCTTGGGCAGCAGGCCCCTAGCAGCACTGTGTTGGGAGGTGAGGACTGCACATGGGAAGGAAGAGCAGGTTGGCAGAAGAGAGAATAGTGATTTGAGTTATTCCCCTTGCCCTCCTCTAAAGACTCTCAAATCCTGAGACCTTCTAACCCAAAGTTTTTGGTTATTTCCCTAAAAGTTTTCACCTTGGGGTTTGTGGATGGTCTTCAGGGAATGCTCAAACCCCTGAGACTATGTGTAAAATGCATTTTCCCCTGAGAATGCCAAGGCTTTTACCAATCTCTCAGATTTATTATCTCTGCCCCCCACAAGGTGAAGACCACAGACCCAAGCCATCTCTCTAATGTAACCCATGGCTGCCCCAACACTTGGTCCTCTGCCAAGGATGGGTTGTTGGATATCACACAGAAAGGGAAACTCACAAAGCAAGACTGAGGCACATTGCTAGGCTTCCAGGTCTCTAGATAGAGCCCCTCCCACAGCCCATATCAAGCCACATTTGGCATTATTATACTTTGTGACCTTATTCTCTACCCCCTCCTCTATTTCTTTGATCATCACATGCACAAAATTGAATTAATCATAGTCCTTTTTCATTATACATTTTTTTCATGTACAACATCCTTTAATGCATAGCTTTTTACTAATTTAGTTGACAATAACCTAATCTAACAATATGTTCCCTCCAGCTCCAACCAATCCCCCTTACCTGGGAACCATTATCTTGAATCCCACAGTGAGAATCCTTCCATCCTTTTTACGTAGTTTTACTGCATATATGTTCTTTAAAAAGGTTTTTAAATTCTTAGTTGTATTTAACTCTAATAACATGAGAGAGATGCAAATTAAAACAATGAGATGCTCAGAGATACCAACTGGAATATAGTTTAAAACTGACAATACCAAGTATTAGCAAGGATGTGGAACAAAGCATTCTGTCTTTGGTTTGAATCACCATGGTCTGTGTAAGGAATCTTGGCTTTGAGGGAGCTCAAATTAGAAGTTCAGGAAAGGTTTTTATGCTACTCTGGCCATATAATCAAGCCAGACACCCATAACCAGTTAGGCCAGTTATAAACCATTAGTAAAGAAAGTGACCCTGGGAGTCATCAGGGGAGCTTCAGACTTTTTTTTTTTTTAAAGATTTTATTTATTTATTCATGGGAGACACAGATCGAGAGAGAGGCAGAGACACAGGCAGAGGGAGAAGCAGACTCCATGCAGGGAGCCCGATGTGGGACTCGATCCTGGGTCTCCAGGACCATGCCCTGGGCCGAAGGCAGGCGCCAAACCGCTGAACCTCTCAGGGACCCCGAGCTTCAGACTTTAAATGGCATATTAATAATTCTAGAATAGGCTAAACTATAGTGAAAGCAGATCAGTGGTTTCCTGGGACCAAGAATGGGTGGGGGGAAAGGGATTGAGTACAAAGGAGCACGAGGAAGGTTTTTAGAAGATAGAATTATTGGAGATCCCTGGGTGGCTCAGCAGTTTAGCACCTGCCTTCCGCCCAGGGCATGGTCTTGGAGTCCCGGGATCGAGTCCCACGCCAGGCTCCCTGCTTTTCCCTCTGCCTGTGTCTCTGCCCCTCTCTCTGTCTCCCTCTCTCTGTGTCTCTCATGAATAAATAAGTAAAATCTTAAAAAAAAAAGAGAGAGAGAGAATTACTTTCTATACTTTATGGTGATTGTTATTATGTATAATTATCAAAATTCATTAATCCATTTAAAATTGATCAATTAGGGAATCCCTGGGTGGCTCAGCGGTTTGGCGCCTGCCTTTGGCCCAGGGCGCGATCCTGGAGTCCCGGGATCGAGTCCCACGTCAGGCTCCCAGCATGGAGCCTGCTTCTCCCTCTGCCTGTGTCTCTGCCTCTCTCTCTCTCTCTCTAAGTCTATCATAAATAAATAAATAAATCTTTAAAAAAATAAAAAAAATAAAATTGATCAATTATATTGTATGTAAATAATAAATTTTTGTTTTCTTTTTTTAGAGGGCATCATTGCTACATTTAATCTTTTGGGATTGAACTTTTTTTTATTTAATATTTAATTATAAAGATTCATCCATATCATTATGTAACACTGTGCTTCATTCGACAGCCATATAATATTCCATTGTGTGAATATTCCAGTTTATTTGTCCACTCCACTGCTCATGGGTATTTGCATTTCCTTTTGGAATTGCTATGAACATTCTTGTACAAATCTTCCAGTGTATATGGAGGAGTTTCTCTTGGATTTACTCCTAATATTGGAATAACTGGGCTGTAGGGTAAGTAAATGTTCAATTACAGGAGATATTCAAACTTCTTTCCAAAGTAATTCTTTGCTTTTCCAAGCTGGGTCAGTCTGTCCAGGTTAGACTGGGACCCCAGGGGCAGGAGACCCAATCTCTTCCTGAATTAGCATTGCTTAGCATTCAGTTAGCACCAGGCTGGATACCCAGGAGGCCAAGGGCAGAAACCCAGGCACCTGAGGCCTCCCAGTCTCAGCCAATACTAAGAGCAAACAGCAGGCAGGCACCACATATCACACACAGAAGCTAATTAAAGTTCTACTCCCTAGAGCTCCCTCTTCCTAGCTTCACTTGATTTTGAGTATGAAAGATCTTCTACGGCCCTCAGTTATAATGCAAATCCCAAGAAAAGAGAAGGCTTAACCTTATCCAAAATCCTTCTCAGCTGACACCTCTAATACCAAAACAAGAATTGGCAGGAAAGGTATAAAGAGCAAAATGAGTGACAGAAAGAGGAAGAGGAGGGATAAAGAAAGTGGGGAGAACCAAGAACACAAATGTTCTAGAATTATGCTCCCTTTTCTACACAAGGATCAGTTTTTCAGAAAAAAAAATTTTTTAATTAAAAAAAGCAGTATTTTGCAAGTGACCACGAGCAATTTTTAATATCCCTGCCATTAAGGGATTACCTTTTTATGTTCAAGTTACAAAAACAACATAATGAGCACACAGTCAGCAATGATATAATATTGCCCCAAACTTCACATCCTCTGGAAGGTGAGCCCTTGTGATACTGGGGAATAGCTCTCAGGGATTTGGTCGTGGGCCAAACAACTGGAGCTCAGCCACAGATCAGGAACAAGAAAAACAAAGCAAAAAAAGCATAACATAACAGAAAAAGGCATCAGGAGATGCCTAGGTGCTCAGCAAAAGGAGGAGAGCTGCCATAAAGACAGATGAGTCTCATCTCCCAGCTGCTACTACACCTCCAACAGCTCCCTGGCTACCTGTCCTACAGGAGCTCAAGGAATACTTGCTAGATGAATGAAGAATGACAGAAACACACAGAAGAGGATCATAGCCCTGTGGTGGCAGCAGCTTTCTCAGCCACACGGGGCAGCAGTGCTGTGGACAGCAGGAGGTGGCTGCAATGATGCAGCTCGGGAGAGCTTTCTCCATGCAAGTAAGCAGATTATCATGATTGGCTTAACATTTTTAGTTGCTTGTTCCTTAAATTAGATCATGGGCCACCTGAAGAAACTACGGAGGCTCGCTTGGGCGTGTTGGTTGCTGAGGACTGATCACACAGAACTCCAAGTGTGAGAGGTGCTCTGTAACCAGAGGTCTGTAACCAGGCCGAGTTCCTGGGCTTCGGGGCCCTAGGAGCTAGAGCACAGTAACAGCAGCTGGTACAAATGGAACTAACAGTACTTGGACCAACGTGAGGCCCCAACTACAGCCCCATTGTGTGGAGCTTCAACAGTTTTATTGGCTAAATGCTTCTTCCCAAGTTTACAGCTTAAAGCATGGGCCTCGTCACTGGCTCCTCCTCCTAAGCCCCTAATGGGGCAGGAACCTTTAGCACAGGCCTAGAAATGGGAGGAGAGGGTATAATAAGTGAGTTAGAAACCTGCTGATGCTCCACAACTGGACAGCAGGATGGAAAAACTCCTATTTTCTAATGATGGAAACTCTCTCTAGAAAGACAAACAGGATGGAGATAGGACCCAGGGTGCAGCTTTGCCACTGGTCTCAGTTTCTGGTGCCGCCATGGGAGTATACCCTTCACCTCCCCACACCAGGACTTCGGGAATAGTGTGATGCTAGGTCAGCCTACACATTTTGCAAAAGTACATGGGCCCAAAATTGGCCAAGAGGTTTGGAATTACCAGCTCCCCAACCTGGCAGGATGGGAAGAAAGAAAATGTGTCCATGAAAAGCTTTCGGAAGTGAGTCAGGTCTTCCACCTGAACCTTGATGCTGTATTGATTGGCCAGGAACTCTATGGTGCCTTGCACCACATACTCGTTCTGTAAGTGTGACAGTGAACAAGTGGAATAGACAATGTGGCCTCCTGGTTTGGTGGCGAGAAGTCCAGCCCTGAAACCAGAAAGAGAAAAACAGGTGACTACTGAGTTCCCAGAAGCAGGAGGACAATGGAAGGAGCTGGAAGCATGGTGAGTGGAGTCTACTATGGGATGGGCAGCTGTGTTAGCCTCTGAAGCCCCTTCCACAAAGATGCCCCTGGAAAGTCATTCTCAAAGCAGGGAACAACCTGGCCCTACTCCACAGGCCCTCCTCCGGAAGCAATCCCCTGAACTCTGACTCTGGTTATGGTCCAAATTCTGACATTAGCTGTGCATCGAGTCTTTACCAGCCCTACAGAGCCTTGACTTCAGTAACTTTTTTCAAGCTCTCAAACTTGTGCTACTCACTGGAACTGGGACGAGCAAGGAGGTAAGGTAATGTAATGAATCTGTGCGGCCCACCGTGCTCTGTGTGTCCTACCACGTAGGGCTTTCACACTCCAGAGGACCCTCCTATCACGTCTGTCTCCTCTAGGTTGTTCCTCAGCCAGAAGACCCTTCCGTGAGTGATGGTTGTGGCAAGAGCTTCCAATCCCCCAGGTGACCGGCCCCCCGGAGCCCTGTGGCACCGGGGCCTGAGTTTTTGTAAATCTGTTACTCACGCGAGCAGCTGCACCTGAAGCATAGGCAACATCTGCCGTTCCTTCTTCCTCGACCGCTGAAAGATGTTGTTCTCCTCCTCACGAAGAGAATGGCGGTCTGTGGTACAGGGCACATCCACCAGCACCTGCCAGAAGTGTTGAAGGGTATACAGTATCAGAGCTCCTTACAGGCTGTCTTCCTTATACCCTTGCCCCGAGAGGTTTCACGCAGTGCTCCCTCTGCCCATCCTTCAGATGCAGAGAACCTAACAAAGCTTCTCATTTTAACCCGGTTATTTCACAGATAACTGTGAAATAATGAGTGGTAACACAGTATATTTAGGTATACTTGTGGCTGGTCAAAAAACCAAAGCCAATGCCCAAATAACTATAATTAAATAACTAATATTGACCTAGAAAGAAGTCTTTTTTTTAAAAGATTTTTATTTTTAAGTAATCACTACACCCAACATGGGGCTCGAACCTATAATGCTGAGATCAAGAGTTGCATGCTCTACCAACTGAGCCAACAAAGTGCTCCTAGAAAAAGTCTTTCATCCTTTAGGGTTCTGTCTTTGGCTCCGTCTTTAGGTACTTGAATGAAACATCCAATTTACAGATGATACAATGCCCAGAAGGTAGCTAATATACTGAATAACAGGATCAGGATTCAAAATTATTTTATGCTGAAACATCATATCCAATATGGAAAAATTTTAAAGTGAGAAATATAAAATCACTCATGCATCTCCACTAAGAGCCTATATATTCTGTGCTAGGCACAAGAAACAAAAACAAAAATTAAAACAACAAAAAAGGGCAGCCCCGGTGGCGCAGCGGTTTAGCACCGCCTTCAGCCCAGGTGCTACCTCTTTCTGTGTCTCTTGTGAATAAATAAAAGCTTTAAAACAACAACAACAAAAGTCCTATATTTATGTTTCTTTTTTTTTTTAAGGTTTTATTTATTTATTCATGACAAACAGAGAGAGAGAGAGAGGGAAAGGCAGAGACACAGGTAGAGGGAGAAGCAGGCTCCATGCAGGGAGCCCAACATGGGTCTCAATCCCAGGTCTCCAGGATCACACCCTGGGCCAAAGGTGGCGCTAAACCTCTGAGCCACCAGGGCTGCCCTATATTTATGTTTCAAAAAAAGATCATCTGTGGAAGAGATCTATGAATTTTAGTTAAGCAGAAACTCCAAGTAAATTAATAATGATAATGAAAGCATGCAAGCACAAGTTGAGTAATGATGATGGCTATGTGTCTAATCTTTATGGCCAGGTACATGGCCAGGTACTATCCTATGTGCCTAATCTTCATGGTCAGGTACTACGATGATGGCTATGTGCCTAATCTTCATAGGCCAGGTACTACGATGATGGCTATGTGTCTAATCTTCATGGCCAGGTACCATGATGATGGCTCTGTGCCTTATCTTCACAGGCCAGGTACCATGATGATGGCTATGTGCCTAATATTCATGGCCAGTACTACTATGATGGCTATGTGTCTAATCTTCATAGTCAGGTATTTCCTAAAATACTCTCAAGGAATTGTCTGGATAATCCTATGTAGCAATATTTCCTACTTTACAAATGAAGAAGCTGAAATTTCAGCAAGATGAAGCAACTTGTCAGAAGTCAGTAAGTGGCAACCCTGGGGTACAGAAACAGGTTAGGTGGACAGGAACGGTCATGCTCTATCCACTCTGTTCTGCTGCCTCCATGTCAAAAAAGCTGAATACGGGATCCCTACACAGGCAAAAAGCAGGCCTCTTAAGCCTATCCAAGATTCTATAAGCCTTAGAGTGGTTGAGGCAGAATGGTGAAAACGGAACAGGTCAGATCAACGAGTCAGATGACAAGAGAGACAATAGCTATATATTTTTTATATTTTTAGAAGCATATGTTTTAATAAATACTTTTAGAATATGCCAATTAAAAGAAAATGCAAATAACTTAAAAATAGGAAATGACTTTCAACATCATTCATAATAAGAGAATGTAAATTAGATGCTATCAGTTTGGCAAAACCCAAAAAGTTTAATAATACTAGTGGTGGCAGGATATGAGAACACAGTACTCTTACACATTACCAGTAGAAACAAAACCAATGTAACCCCCCCAGAGAGTGATTTAGTACCCTCTGTCAAAATCTTACATCCATATAAACTGTTATCCAGCAAAGATACTTAAAAAGCATAAAAGTAAAAAGGACTGAACCTCAGGGTATATTATTAAATGAAAAAACTACAAAGTTCAAATAGTGAGAATAATACACCACCATTCCTTTATTCAAAAATACACACACACTGGAACACCTATGTGGGCTCAGTCAGTTGGGCATTGGACTCTTGATTTCAGCTCAGGTCATGATCTCAGGGTCATGAGATTGAGCCCTACATCAAGCTTGTACTGAGTGTGAATCAAGCTTGTACTGAGTGTGGAGCCTGCTTGAGACTCTATCCCTGCCCCATGCTCTGCTCACACACATGCATGTGTGCACACACTTTCTCTAAAACAAACAAAACCCAACAACACACATGCACATTTGTATTTGTATATCCACAAATAATACTTCTTAAAGGATACAGATGAAAACAAGCAATGATCATCTGTGGGGAGAGGAAAGATAGCTGAGAGACAGAAGTAAAAGGGAAGCACCTTCTGAATTTTACACCATGTGCTGTATTAATATTCAAAAATAAATTAGGTTATTCATACTTATTTTAATGAGGGCTTCTCACCAACCAAAGAAGTTGAGAAATAAAATAAGTCTAATAACTCCTTTCCCACTCAGGTTCAAACTCTTTCCTGCTAACTGTCTTTAATGAAGATAACACCAATGATTGTGCAGATGTGCAGACTCTGTTCTCCCAATCACCCACAGAGCATGGGCCAGGTCCAGAAATGACCGTACATCCTCAAACATGGAGGTCTGGATCCCATGAGAATTCTCAGGGCCTGGTGCTGGGATGGGAAGGCCAGATTTGGCTAGCCGGATGTCAGGAATCACTTACCCGGTCATAGGTGTCTCCCTCCAGTTCTCCCCACTTCCTGCCATCCCATGAGGTGACTCGAACCCGATTTCTATCCCTGATATCTTGAGGCACATAGCTGCGAAGGACCCTCTGTAGTCTGCCTGTTCGAGAAGTGGACAGATCATTGGCAGCGAGATTGCCTGTAGGAATAGAAATTTTTTTTTAAAGATTTTATTTATTTATTCATGATAGACATAGAGAGAGAGAGAGGCAGAGACACAGGCAGAGGGAGAAGCAGGCTCCATGCCAGGAGCCTGACGCGGGACTCGATCCTGGTACTCCAGGATCACGCCCTGGGCCAAAGGCAGGTGCCAAACCGCTGAGCCATTCAGGGATCCCCAGGAATAGAAATTTTAACATTGTGAGCAGCCCCGGTGGCTCAGCGGTTTAGCACCACCTTATGTAAGAGAGAAATAAACTTTTTTTTTTAAATATTTTAAATGTTTATTTATTTATGATAGTCACACAGAGAGAGAGAGAGAGAGAGAGAGGCAGAGACACAGGCAGAGGGAGAAGCAGACTCCATGCACCGGGAGCCCGACGTGGGATTCGATCCTGGGTCTCCAGATCGTGCCCTGGGCCAAAGGTAGGCGCCAAACCGCTGCGCCACCCAGGGATCCCTAAAATTTTCTTCTTTAAGCCAGTTCATTGATTTTCTATTGAATATTACCAAACCTAATCCATCTATCTTCTACTTTCCTTTTTGTGACAGACACAAATTCAAGAAATTGGTCACTTTGGGGCGCCTCGATGGCTCAGCTGGTTAAGCATCTACCTTCGACTCAGGTCGAGATCCTAGGGTCCTGGGATTGAGTTCCACGTCAGATTCCCTGCTCAGGAGGGAATCTGCTGTTCTCTCTCCCTCTGTCCTTCTCCCCCGGCTCATGTGCTCATGCTGTCTCTCAAATAAATCAATAAAATCTTTAAAAAAAAAAAAAAAAAAGCTTGCTTTGCTCTTGACTCTACCATAAGAAAAACCTTACTGCAAGTTTGATGATAAATGGTGACTGATACCTGGTCTCAGAGTCAAGAAGTGAAAGAGTGAAAGGGAGAGGCAGAACAATGGTGAAGAACTAGAGGGCACACCTTATCCCTTATCCGATGGGAGCAATCCACCATGCACCAGTTTAGTGTTTCTACACAGACCTAGAGTCCCAATTTTTGAGGGAACTCAAAGAAGTAAAAATTGGATTCTTTGCTCAGGAGGAATTTGTAAAAGGATGTGAATGGAGAACAGAAAAGCTGGGTTCTGGTTCTGGCTCTATCTCCAACTCAGGTAAAAGTTAAATTCTTAAATCTCTTCAGAGTCAATTTCCCCCTCCATAAAACACGAGGACTCTCTTGGTGAGGAGCTGGCATGGGGGCAAGGTGCTGGTAACTTAATACAACTTACAAGAGCAACTCTCGATTACTTCTCATTGGCCCTTCTTCTGCCTCTTAGAGTCCAGATCCTCCTCTTCTAGGTAACCCTACCTCACTTAACCTCTTTCTGATGGATTCCCATAGCACTGGGTCAGATCAGTCCAGCACAGAAGCTGGGCTCCTACACTGGACTCCTTAAACCATACTAACACTTTTTCTCCTCTGCCTCTGCACTACCAGAAGGGAAGACAAACATGGTACCATGCAATCACCCACAGGGCCTACCGTGAGGCTGGAAGCTAACTCAAACTGTGCAAGTAATTGGCTGATGAGACCTGGAAGACAAGGGGCCCAGCCCATCAAAAAGTCTAAGGCATAAGGCAAGAGAAGCCTGGCTGAGTTCCAAGGTGAGTGGAAAACCCATAGCCCCCCTCTGGATATTTCTCAGGTCCCTGTGGAACGAAAGGTGCCCATTTTAAGGCAGGATGTCAGCAAGTAGATAGCTGAAGTGAACATCATGGCGCACATGGCCCTGGCTGGTGGCTGCACTACTGAGATGAACAAGACTTGTGCCTGTCCCTAAGGAATTCATGCTTAGAGCAGGAGAAGATGCATACACCGTAAAGCTCTGACACAGGCTAATGTGCTAACAGTTGCAAGAGTGACGCCCGCGGCATGGGAGTGTAGGAGACTAAGGCATCACTTTGCAACCGGCTAGCAAAAGTCATAAGGGAAGACTTCCAGGAGGTGGCACCCTTGAGCTGAGGCTTGAAGGCTGAAGGCTTCAGACAGGCCAGCTGGGATAGATAAGGTGGCGGGTATTCTAGAGAGAAAATGGAACATGAGCAAAAAATGGAGGCTTATTCAAACAACAGAGAGTAGCAGAATGTGGCTGAAGCACACAAAGTCTGGGGAAGAATAACAAAGCTTTAAAGGGTGGCTGCAGCCAGATCTTATTGCTTTAGTTGGCAGACTAAGGAAATGAACTTAATCTTAGAGACAAAAGAAAACAGGGGTAGAGGAGTGAAAGTGTCATGTGTAGATTGATCAGGGCCCTGGTTTAATCTGCCTTCAGAGACCTTGCTCTGCTCAGCAATCTTTCTTGGCCAATTGACAGAGGAAGAGAGGAGAAAACTGCAAACAAAAATCCACCACCTTAGCAAGCAGGCACTATACCCCGCCTCTGACCTTAGGACCAGAGAGCCCATCCTACTTGGCAAGTCCCTGACTGGGTGAGGTAGGGGGCCCTCCCTGCCCAAGACACCAACCCTCTGACTTACGGCAACAGCCAGTCTGAAGCAGTGCTAGTGTCTTTCCCCCAGGGGCTGCACATAAGTCAAGCACAGTGTCACCAGGCTGCAGACCAAGGGCTAGGACAGGCAGCAAGGAAGCAGCATCCATCAGGTAGTAGTCCATGACACCCAGGCTGCCAAGCCTAGAAGAGACGAGACCACCTTGAAGTCAAATTCCAAGTCAGGAGACCCACTGGAAGTCAAGGCCACTAAACTCATGCTCTCGGGGACTACTGAGTCTACTCAGCAAAAACTCATTTCTCAGAACCACTCACTCACTCATACAGCAGCCAGAGTAACCCATTTAAAACACAGATCGAGGGGTGCCTGGCTGGCTTAGTCAGTGGAGCATACAACTCTTGATATCAGGGTTGTGTGTGTGTGTGTGGGGGGGTGTTGCTGTTTTGTTTTGTTAAGGATTTTATATATTTATTAGAAAGAGAGAGACAAAAAAAAAAAAAAAAAAGAAAAAGAAAGAAAGGGAGAGACAGTGCAGGCATTAGGAAAGAGAGGGAGGGGCAGCCCGGGTGGCTCAGCAGTTTAGCTCTGCCTTCAGCCCAGGGTGTGATCCTGGAGACCCAGGATGGAGTCCCACGTCGGGCTCCCTGCATGGAGCCTGCTTCTCCCTCTGCCTGTGTCTCTGTCTCTCTCTCTCTGTGTCTCTCATGAATAAATAAAATCTTAAAAAAAAAAAAAAAAAAGGAAAGAAAGGGAGCAGCAGAGGGGGATGGAAAGGGACAAGCAGACTCTGCACTGAGTGCAGGGCCAGATGTGGCATGCAGTCCCAGGACCCCGAGATCATGATCCAAGCCAAAACCAAGAGCCAGAGGCCCAACTGACTGAGCCACCCAGGTGCCCTGAGATTGTGACTTTGAGCCCCATGTTGGGTGCACAGATCACTTAAAATCTTTAAGGAAAACAAAACAGCTCACAGATTAATTCACTCTTATTCAGCCAAGCAATCCATTTCTTAATTGCCCTTCCTTAATTAAGCCAGGCACGTTCCAGTCTGAGGCTTTTGTAGCTGCTCTACTTTCTAGCTATAAAACTCCTTCCCTGGGACGCCTGGGTGGCTTAGTGGTACAGCGTCTGCCTTTGCCCCAGGGCATGATCCTGGAGTCCTGGGCTGGAGTCCCACATCGGGCTCCCTTTATGGAGCCTGCTTCTCCCTCTGCCTATGTCTCTGACTCTTTGTGTCTCTCATGAATAAATAAAATCTTTTAAAAAATAAAAATTAAAAAAATAAAACTCCTCCTCCAAATAGTCCTGACTTGATTCCTCACTTCTTTCAGTCTCTCCTCAAAGTTCTCTCCATAAAAGTTATCTCACCAGAGAGATACTGGCATTCCCTGACTACTTTATCTGAAAATTAGCACCCCTTACTCCCATCACCTCCTAGCTCTCTATGTTACATTATTTTTCTTTAAAGCACTTATTGTTCAAAAAATTAATTACTTAATTAAAAAATTACAAAAGCACTTATTATTCACTTTATATGTACAGGGGTGTGTGTGTGTGTGTGTGTGTGTGTATACTTTCCTTCTCCTCCTCTCCCTTTAGAATGAAGGCAGAGACTTTGTTCATTCACTGTAATAACCCCAGCACCCGAAACACCACCTGGCATACTGGAGGAACTTGGTCTTACTGGAGTACGTATTAAGATACAAAATGCTTTGTTGCCTTAGAGAAGAATGCCATCTGTTGTGCCTCTCACAGTTACCTGAGTCAGCCTGCTGAAGAAATAGGCCCTCATTAGGTAAAGGAAGGGAAGGAAGGGAAGAAGGGAGGAGGGGAGAAAGAAACGGGAGCACCCCAAGAGAAGAAAAAAGAACAAAGCAAAAGCATGGAAGCAGGCAAACTCATAGCTCCTTTCAGAAACAATGAGAAATCTTGTGTCATAGAAATACAAAGTGGATGAGACTGAGGTTGAAAAGCACATAGAGGCTGGATTCTAAAAAGTCTTAAACCCTATGCTAGGGAGTTTGGACTGTAACCTGCAGGCAGCTACCCAAGTTTGTGAAGAAAGTAACATGATCACCTAAATAGAATTTTAGAAAGCTAGGTGGGCCAGAAAGAACAAATTAGAAATCAACACCAGTGAGAAGGCTGTGATGAGTCCAAGGCAGGAAGACAGGAGCCATGTGAATAGAGAGAGAGGGATGATGGACAACAACCTAATGGGCACAGAAGGACTCTTCACTCCCAGGCCAGTTGTCATAAGCCATTTCCTGCCCCCGAGACACAGCTCAGCCACTGTGGACAGACTCAAGGAGACAGAAGCCTGATCCTTGCTGCTCTGATGGGAAGGCTCTAGGAGAAAAATGTGACAAGACAGGAGACATAGTACCCTGGAGGGTCTGCTACAAGAGCTACAGTCCCCAGGCTTGAGGTGGTGACACCTTCACAAATAGGCTCAGACTATGGTGGGATATTTTCAAAGTCGAATCACACTAGGATTATCCCTGAAACTGTGTGCCTCATGCCTCACAGAGGAGAATGACAAGAAGTCTGAGAAAAGCACAGAATTCCTATCACACCAGCACGGGTCTAGAAAACCCATTCTCATCAGTTCCTTCCTTTTGGAAGCATCGTTCAACCTTTTTTTGGGTCACAGACAGAATCTGCTAAAAGCTATAGTCCTTCTTTCAAAAAAAAGGGGGGGGGGGGAATCCCTGGGTGGCTCAGCGGTTTAGCGCCTGCCTTCGGCCCAGGACGTGATTCTGGAGTCCCGGGATCGAGTCCCACGTCAGACTCCCTGCATGGAGCCTGCTTCTCCCTCTGCCTGTGTGTGTCTCTGCCTCTCTCTGTGTCTCTCGTGAATAAATTTTTAAAAAAATTTTTTTTTAAAAAGGGACAATTTTTCAGACAATTTCAGGAGATTCCTGGACTCCCTAAATATATCCTTGACCTCCTGAGAGATTAGGATTCCCGATTTATAGGGAACCTATCAAGACAAGAAGGAAACTCAAACCTCTCTGCGTAGAAGCCAAGCACCTCAGGCAACTTAGGAAACCACATGGTGCTGTGTCCACTGTTCTGCCTAAAATCAGTGCCTCCAAACTGGTCTCCAGCCCTGCCCCAATCTATCTCCCTCTCACCCGCATTTACTAACATGATCTTCCTGAAGCATAACTTTGATGAGTAGAACACCGCCAGTAAGGGAGACTGTGAGCCCTATATTGGAGGTGTTGTACTAGTGTCTCAGATACATCACTTCATTTATTTATTTATTTTTTAAGATTTTATTTATTTATTCATGAAAGACACACAGAGAGAGAGAGAGAGGTAGAGACACAGGCAGAGGGAGGAGCAGGCTCCCTGCAGGGAGCCTGATGTGGGACTCGATCCGGGGTCTCCAGGATCACGCTCTGGACCAAAGGCAGTGCTAAGCTGCTGGGCCACCAGGGCTACCCCATCACTTCATTTAGACCTCACCATAACCCTGTGAGGCAGGAGAACCCAGATTCCAGAGAGAAACTGTCCGGATCTCAAATCCAGCCAAACTGCTAAACAGTTGTGTGCCTTCGGCAAATTACTTGACTTCTCTGTGCATCAGCATCCTCATCTGTAATAAGGGTGGCTACCAGACAGGATTATTTTGAAGATTAAAGAAATTAATATTAAAAAAATAAATTAATAGAAGCCAAGCACTTGTACAGTAGTTGGCACACAAGCTATAGTATCAGTGCCATTATGTTCCAGATGAGTTTCCAGATAAGGAAACCAAGAGTCAGTTATCCAAAGCTATGTGTCCAATAAGTCATGAAGGCAAAATCCAAATCTAGGTTTTCTTGACTCCGAAGGCGGTGCTTATAACCACTGTGTGTTATTGCCTTTCCCCTACTCCGTAACCCTTCCCAGTAGTTCTCTAGAACACATCTTAGCAGTTTACAACAATATGGCTAAAGGGTGCATGGTCTGAAGCCATCCAACC
The DNA here is from genome assembly GCF_011100685.1 of Canis lupus familiaris. NCBI lineage: Eukaryota > Metazoa > Chordata > Mammalia > Carnivora > Canidae > Canis > Canis lupus. Next base: position 14,156,287 of record NC_049236.1, read on the forward strand.
CTGGCAAGTACAGCCATTTATAAGCAACCCTGGGCCATCAGGAAAAACCTTCTCCCAAAGCTGTAAGTTCCTGGCATTCAAGATTCCCAAATGTGGCCCCTCCACATACTCTCCAGCTTTGCCTCCTAGTTTTCCTAAGCATGCAGCCTTCCTTCAAACCAGTAGCTAGAACTATATATAGTCTTGCCTCTCTCCAATCTGCTTTCCACACAGCAGCCTGAATTTTGAAAATTCAAAACTGGTCATGTCACTCCCTTCCTTAAAACTTTTCATGGCTCCCTCTTCCTTTTAGAGAAAAAGTCTAAAATCCCATATGTCCTAGAAGACCTTCAAAATCTGGCTCTGCCACCTTCTATAGCCTCTCACCCCCATCCCCATCCCCATTTAATTCCTATTCATTTTCCAAGCTTTAATTCTTATTCATTTTCAGGTCTTCACTTAAACTTCATTTCCTCAGAAAAGACTGGGTTAGATCTCCTAATTATAAAACTTCATAGTATCTTGTACTTTTCCTTTGTAGCACTTATCACAATTATAGTTTCTTTTTTTTTTTAATTTTTATTTATTTATGATAGTCACAGAGAGAGAGAGAGAGAGAGAGAGAGAGAGGCAGAGACATAGGCAGAGGGAGAAGCAGGCTCCATGCACCGGGAGCCCGATGTGGAATTCGATCCTGGGTCTCCAGGATCGCGCCCTGGGCCAAAGGCAGGCGCTAAACCGCTGCGCCACCCAGGGATCCCACAATTATAGTTTCTTAATAGAATAGTTTCTCACTATATATAAATAGTTTCTCACTAGACTGTAAGTTCCATGAGGGCTTCAACTTCATATACACCTGAGCACTGGCTGAGAAGACCAGAAGTCCCCTCACCAACAACCCCTCTGGTACTATGTGTCCCAGGTAAGTCTCACTCATTCTTTGCTACTGTGAGTTTATTTGTCCTACTCATCTGGATGGGTGGCTATGAGGGCAAAATGAGAAAGCAGTTGTAAATAATACACATTTTAACTGTAGAGGGTATAATAAGTGCTCAAGTCAGAGACGCTGTCTTCCATAGGGGGCATCAGAGCAGAACAGGTTCAAAGCGCAGGTTCTGGAGTCAAAATGCTGCAGGTCTAAACACTAGCTGTACCACTTGGTATCTCAGGGACCTAAAGCAAGAACGTACCTTAACTTCTCTGCACCTGTCTCCTCAAATATAAAAGAGGAACAATAATATTACCTACCTCAGAAGGCTGTTGACAGAACAAAGGAGATAATGCACACACAACACTCAGAAAAACACCTAGCATATATAAGCACTCGATAAATATTTTTTCCGTCTACTTCCAGAAGACACCCAGGACAACCCCAGCCATGGCTCCAGATCCTACCTGGCAGGAGGGAACCGACTGACATCCCCTCTGGCAAAAGTGAAGCATCGAAGGTTCGGGCTGTAGGCCCCAGAAGCTTGAGGTGGAGTTGTAGTTTGGCCACTCTCTGGCTCTGGTTCCCCGTGGGAGATGGCTTCACTCACAAAGTCCCTGGCATTCAGCTGCTCCAGCTCCCCACTCACATGATCCCAGGCAGCAAAGTTATTAACCAGCGCACCATACTTCTGCTCTGAAAGGAGACTGACCCGGATGGATGGCCAAAGATCACCAAATTGCACACTGTAGGTCATGTCAAAATTCTGCAGAGCCAGTTGGGTGGCAGGAAATTTGGGCTCTGTGGCAGCCTGAAAGGAAAAGAATGGGTTTAATGATCTTCCAAGTCTTTTTTTTTTTTTTTTTCAAGATTTTATTTATTTATTCATGAGAGACAGAGAGAGAGAGAGGCAGAGACACAGGCAGAGACACAGGCAGAGGGAGAAGCAGGCTCCATGCAGGGAGCCTGATGTGGGACTCGATCCCAAGACTCCAGGATTATGCCCCAGGCCAAAGGCAGGTGCTAAACCATTGAGCCACCCAGAGATCCCCCCAAGTCTTACCTCTCCCCTACCACCTGACCTCACCAATACCTCAGAGCCCTGCAGTAAACACAGAACCAGCTAGTGCCCACTCCTGCCTTTGCATCCTGCCTCTGCCAGCCAGAATAGAAGTATGAAAGAGAAAAGTACTGGGTGCCTGCCTTTCTAAATCAGTTCAATGAGGGCTCCGAGTTGTGAGGAAAAAAGCTGTAGTTCTCACAACACCATGTGTGGGTCACCCAGAAAGGGGGTGATCCTTGAGGCCCGGGAGGAAGAAGAACTTAAGAGAACTGGGAGCTCAGGATAGGACTCTGAGGAAAGTCTACAGAAGGTTGGAAGAAACTACGAAGGCCCTGGGGGAAGCTTCAGCCTGAAAAACAAAAGACGCTTTCTTTCTCAACAGTCCTTTCATCTTCTAAAGCATTTTCTTGTCTCCTAGCTTCTGTGGGCACCAGAACAGCTCAGTGAGATACAAAAGATACCCACCTTCCACATTTGGTGGAGAGATACAGTAACTTACCTAAGGTCATGCGATGACGGACACCATAATGCTTAGAATCACAGGGCTGAGGGTCATTTGGGGAGAGTTCCTAGACCCCAGGAAGGTGGGATAAGGAGAATTCACAGAAACCTCGTGGTGTAAACAAAAAATGGGGACTTCTGTGGGGGTAGCAGAGCAGGACTGGAATCAGGCTTGCAGAGCAGAAACACAGATTAAAAGGAAAATGAAGATGTTGGCTGTGGGGTCCCTAGGTCGGGCCAGGTTGCCACAGCTGGGACACTCGCTCGGGCTAGCAGTCCTAATAATATTAATTTTGCTCCAGCCTGCACTTTGGGTTTGGTCCTCTGGCCCTCATTTCTTGTTATGGCGGGGACTCTTGCTCCGACCATGACTTCTGCTGTGACGACCATGACTTCTGCTGTGACAGGGACTCTGGCTCTGGCCTTGACCTTTGCCAGGGCGGGGACTCTTGCTCTGGCTCCTGCTGTGGTGGGGACTCTTGCTCTTGCCCCGCCGTCTGCCATGGCGAGGACTCTTACTTTGGCTCTGATTTTTGCTACACTGTGAACTCTCACTCTGGCCCTGATTTCCGCTACCCTGAAGATTCTCACTCTTATCCTGATTCACGCTTTGGTGGGGACTATTGCTCTGGCTCCTACTTCTCTTTCGACCAGGACTCCTGTTCTGGCTCTGAGTTCTTTGAGGATGGAAACTCTTGCTTTGACTTCGACTTCTTCTGGGGTGGTGGGTATTCTCATTCTTGCTGTGGCTGTCACTACTCTGGCATTCACTAATAATAACAGCTGAACTACGGCTGAGATTAGAGCTACAGCTAGAAGTCTTGGATGAAGACAAAGGACAGCTATAGGGGACCTGAGGGCACTCTTTGCGGGGGCCTCGAGGGGCCACAGAGTAGACATGGAAGCCACAGGGCATAGTATCAGGGTGGCATCGGGGTTGGGGGGCAATGGGTAAACACTGAGGATCAAAGGGTGTCCGCAAAGGGATAAAAGAATAGATGTGGGTGGAACAGGGAGGTGGCACAGGCAGGCGACGAGGTTGGGGTGGGCACTTGGGAGTGCTATAAATGCCACAGGGGGACACTATGGGCAGCTTATGACACTGAGGGGGGCCAAGGAGTGGGCAGGGATCAGAAGTTGAGGGAACCACAGAATATACATGGGTATTGCATGGGGGTCCTATGGGGAGCCCACAGGGGCTGCTCTGAACATAAGTATTGGGTGGGACAGAACAAAAAGGAAGGCGAAGGGGAAGACAAGTGGGGATAACAGGTTTGAGGGTCCTAGGGATCACAGTAGGTAAGGCAGTTCTTTGGGGAAGTTCTTTGGGGCAGGAATTTGAGCAAGTGGTAATGGATGTCACCATACAAGAAGGACCAGAAGGGTGGGAGGGAGGTGGAGGAGAGGCACAGGCCTTAGGAGGCCTGGGCTGTTCAAGAGGACTGTGCTGGAGAGGAATGATCAGGGAGCGACATCTGTGGGGAGGACACGGTGGTTTTAACTCTGGGCATTTGGGGGACTTCACTTGTGGGCAAGCTGGGGTAGGGAGAGGTGGTTCATTATAGCTTCTGTGGGGGGGTGACTGGGGTGGAGATATGAACTGGTTGCCGAGGGGGGAAGGGAAGGAGAAGACAGGATAGGGACAGTGAGAGGACAGGGGAAGAGGCAGTTCCGGGGGACAGGGGGAACAAGAGAGTGTGGTGCCTGGCTCCACAAAGAGGCAAGAGCTCCCACCAGTCTCCCAGGTGAAGACGGACTCACAGCAAGGCTTCACAGGAGCCTGGGATGGGGGTGAGCAAGGAGAGCCAGTAGTCCTAACAGGCAGGCGGATGGCACAGCAAGGGCCAGCAGGCGCAGGGGTGTGGGCCTCTTGAGAAAAATGGGAATGGTGAAAGGAGCCCTCCTGAGACGAGCTGGGAGGGCAGGATGTGCCTGCCTGAGAAGAAAGTGGGGGGCCACAGCAATTTTTCCCAAGGGGCAAGTCAAGCTGTGGTTTAGGTTCACAAGAGTCTGGAGGCTTAAGGCAACCTTGGCAAAAGCTGCCAGAGGGTAGGGAACATGCTGGGGAGAGAGGAGGGTCATTATAACTTTTGCCTGAGGACCAGGTGCAGAGCACAGGTGAGAAGATGGGCCCAGTTTCCAAAACCCTGTGAGAAAGGGGTGGAGAAACCACAGATCTGATCTCCATGGGCCGGTGAGCAAGAGGAGGTGAAATAACCAGGCCAGTTGCCAGGGGCCTATGAGCAACAGTAGGTGAAACAATGGGGCAAGTCCCCTGGGGCCCAGAGGTGACAGAAGGTGAAATCATGGGGCCGGTTTCCAAAGGCACATGAGGGAGGACCGGGGAAGTCACCGGGCTGGTTCCCAAGGGCCGATGAGGAAGAGGAGGGGAAGTCACCGGGCTGGTTACCAGGGCCGAAGGGTACCCACCACAGTAACAGAGGTAACTCGGCTGGTCAACGCAAGGGCCTCGGGGGCAGGGACGCGGTGTTCTCGGGGGACTGATCCAGCTGCAGTAAGGCCTCTGCGGACGAACAGGGGGGGACCCCAGAAGGCCGAACCGGTCAAAACAAGGGCTCGAAGGAGGCGAACGCAAGAGGATGGGCTCGCGGCAGCAAGGCCTGGCAAGGACTGGAGAACAGGGTTCTAAAGAACATCTCACGGGGCGCAGCGCGGGCTGGGGCGGCGGGGACGGGGGCGGCGGCGGGGAGCGAAGCCGTCTGGGTCGCGAGGAGGGCGAGGCGGTCAGCGGGGAAAGGCCGGGCCCACAGGGGAGGCCGCAGAAAGGGTCCCCGGAGAAGTGGGGGGAGTCGAGCGGGTGGGAGGAGTCGCTGCACGCTTCGCCTGGGTTCGGGGAGAGGCCGGGAGGGTGCGCAGGGTGATCGCTGTAACCCTTCCTGGGCGCCAGAGGCACCCCGAGGGTAAGGATGGGGTTGAATCCTTTCCCGGGGGGCGGCGGAGACCCAGGGAGGAAGGGGTTGTCGCTAAAACATTTTTCGAGGGGGGAGGTCGGCCGGGCTGAAAGTTCTAGGAGGAAAGGCGGAGGAGAGGTCATGGGGGGGGGGGGGACGGGGTAGGAAAGGAAGGGAGGGAGGGATAGTGGGGGCCAAGGGGAAGGTCGCCCGGAGGCGGGGAGCAAGGGGCGGTGACATAACTGAAAGAATGAGGGCGGGCGATGACGTAACTTAGAGGGGCGGAGTCGGGAGGGCGCTGACGTAACCGCGGCGACAGCCCCAGCCTTGTGACGAAATAAAGGGGCGGACGGAGGCGAAGACGTAACAGACAGGAAAGGGGGGGGCCTCGTGACGCCCCTGCGGGCGGGGGAGGGCGGGGGCGTCCCGGGGGCCGGGCCGTGGAGGCGCCGGGGCAGCTTTGCGGGGGGCGGCGGCCCGACGTTACCCATTTCTTCTTGTGCCGGTGTCTCCGCGGGACGGTCGCGAAGGGCGCGCGCTTCAGCACGTCCCGAGCTCGCCTCCCGACCAGCGCGGCCATCGCCCGCGTGCAGCGCCGAGGAATTCCGGCCGGAACCGCGACGGCGTACGCGCGGGTTCCGGAGACGCGGCGGCGCCGCTCAGGCGCAGAGAGGCGGGGAGTCGGGCGGCCCCTGGAGCCCCGGGGCCCGGCCCACCCTGCCAGCAGGTGCCAGCCCGCCCGCCAGGGGTCTTCCGTGGGTGCTCGGAATGGGGCCCCTGCCGGGAGGTCTGGGCTTTGGGAGAGACTCGGTTAAAGCCCCAGCCCACCGGTTGGGGGAGGAGCGAGGCCTGGGACCGGCGGGTGAGCCTGAAGCAGCGGGGCGGGGGCCGGGGGGCCTCCAGGCAGAGAAGGCGAGGCCAGACTTGTGGGCAGAGGCGGCTTTAGAGTGAAGCCCACGAAGCTTGAGGTTTGAGAACCTGTCACTTGCGGCGCTCCTTTGGCCCTGGGCTTAATGATTGTTTTAAAGAAGGCCCTCGAATTGTGTAAGCGGTAGTCGCCACAAAACTTGACTCCACCGTACGGGGCCAGTAGAAAGGATATGATCAGGTCGGGACTTTTAAAAATGGGGATCCCTGGGTGGCTCAGCGGTTTAGCGCCTGCCTTCGGCCCAGGGTGTGACCCCGGGGTCCCGGGATCGAGTCCCGCGTCGGGCTCCTGCATCTCCCTCTGCCTGTGTCTCTGCCCCTCTCTCTGTCTCTAATGAATAAATAAATAAAATCTTAAAACAAAAACAAAACAGATCATCCGGGGGCTTACTGGTTGGTGCATACACGTGTACTAGGTGTTGGGAGAGAGCGTGGGAGCTCCGTGTCCCTTCCCTATACTTTGCACTATGCATCTCCTCCATCTGACTGTTTCTGAGTTATATCCTTTTTTTTTTTTAATATTTTATTTATTTAATCATGAGAGACACACAGAAAGAGGCAGAGACACAGGCAGAGGGAGAAGCAGGCTCCACGCTGGGAGCCCGATGCGGGACTCGATCCCGGGTCTCCAGGATCAGGCCCTGGGCCCAAGGCGGCGCTAAACCGCGGAGCCACCTGGGCTGCCCTGAGTTATATCCCTTAATAATAAACGAGCGATCTAGTGAGTAAGGGTTTCCTGAGATCTGTGAGCTGCTCCAGCCAGTTAATAGAGCCCAAAGATGGGGCCCTGGGGACCTCATCTCTAGGCAGAGAGTCAGCAGCAGTACAGATGTGAGCGGTCAGTAAAGCTGAAGTATTCAAAAGATATCAGCCACTATTTCAAACTCCATCAGAGTCCTGTCAGTTTCAGGAGGCAGGAAATTAGGTACATTTTTATTGGAGTTACAGGAGTGATGAAGCAGGTGTGAATTTTAAGACCACAATCTCTTCGCTACCATAGAAAATTAGAAGTAGTGAGGAACCCTTGTAGCACTTTGAGCTTTTCCAGTACTTTATGGATTGTGAACTCCCAAAGCTGCATGTGAATGAGGGAATTTTTAGCCTCTGGTCAAATTGTATTCTTCTTGATGTGGGTTGTAAAGTCCCCGTGAAAAACATATACCTTTATTTCCTCATTTACAGGAATAGTTACCGAAACTTTAAATATCATAAATAGAATCTTGTGTTTATCACTAAAAAAAAAATCATCTGACAGTTGATAATTATAGTAAGTAGGCTTACAGCAGGGAGATCAGATGAGAGAAGATGATTCTGGATTACTGTGGTGCCAGTAAAGGTAGAGAAAAGGATTGATTCCACTTAAAATACAGGGAGAATTAACAGGACTTGCTGATTGATTGGCCCTATCTATCTAAACTAGTATATCCTACACCACCAGTTAATAGCTGCCCTCCTAACCTGCTTTTATTCTTATAACATGTATTTTTTCATACAGTCTGCTAAATTATAATTTTCAAAAGGTGGAAACATAATCCTTATACAAAGATAAAAAATACCAAAGATTTTATTCATCATAAGAAACTGCTCCTCCATCATTAGCCTAAGTAATGAGGGAACCAGTTAGATGGTAAGGCTTGTTCAAATGAGAACTTGAGTTTCAGAGATTTAGGTTATCAGCCAAAGGAATGCTGAAATGAATTTGTTAATAGTTGCAAAAATGTTGATATCTTATTAAGTAATAAACTGTAATGTTTGGGATTATTGCTTCTACCAGATGGAAATCAATCCCATCTCTACTGATCAAAATTCTATTGCATCACTACGGCTAGGAATCACTTGCATTGCCATTGGTTTTCTTTTCTTTTCTTTTTTAAGATTTTATTTATTCATGAGAAAGAGAGAGGGAGAAGGGCAGAGACACAGGCAGAGGAAGAAGTAGGCTCCATGTGGGGAGCCCGACATGGGACTCAATCCTGGGTCTCCAGGATCACTCCCTGGGCTGCAGGCAGCGCTAAACCGCTGAGCCACCTGGGTTGCCCGCCATTGGTTTTCTACAAATTAACCTAACACCTACAAAGTTGTGCAGTACCCTAGTCAATATAAAGTTGATCCAAGGTATATCCTAGCACTATGTAAAGGAGCACCCAGTAATTCTCTTCTGCCCATTTACAAATTCTGAACAATTCTTCTTACCAGTTTTGCCCTCACTAGAATGTAAGATTTTAAAAATCAAGGATTTTCTTTAATTCATTGTTGAATTATCAGCACCTAGAACTGTATGTGGTACATAGTTGGCTCTCAATAAAAGTTTATTGAATGAGTGACTGAGTGAAAGATGAGTTTGTTACAGGGACCTAGGAGTTGTAAGATGGAGGAAGGTATGTACATAGAGAAAAGCCTTTAAAAAAAAAAAAAAAAAAAAAAGCTCATGGCAGCCTTTTCTGACCACAGGTCCTATCCTCATTTAGAAATTTAGAAGAGTTACAAATGCATTATTTTACAAATATCTGGCAAATTAATGTCTGGCTTTTTTTTTTTTTAATTCATGAGAGATATATATATATATAGAGAGAGAGAGAGAGGCAGAGACACAGGCAGATGGAGAAGTAGGCTCCGTGCAAGGAGCCTGACGTGGGACTCGATCCGGGGTCTCCAGGATAGCGCCCTGGGCCAAAGGCAGGTGCCAAACCACTGAGCCACCAGGCATCCCTCCAAATCCTAATTTTGCTTGAAAGCTTAATTTTTATCTCTGGCAACTAGTACTATCAATTGTTTTTCTTGAAGTGACAGGCTTACATTGTTCATTTTTCAAGAAAATGCTTTTAAAATATATTTGATTTCAAAATATATATATATATATATTTGATTTCTATTGATCTTCTATCCTGACACTTTGCTAAGTTAAATTATGTTTTGGGGGCAGGCCGGGTGGCTCGGCGGTTTAGCGCCAGCTTCGGCCCAGGGTGCGATCCTGGAGACCAGGGATCGAGTTCTGAGTCAGGCTCCCTGTGGAGCCTGCTTCTCCCTCTGCCTGTGTCTCTGCCTCTCTCTTTCTGTGTGTGTCTTTAATGAATAAATAAATAAAATCTTTTTAAAAATTATGTTTTGGTAACTTTTTTGGAAATATCTTCACCTTTTCTATACATAATGTCTTGTCTTCTATAAAGACACTTCTTTACAATCTGAATTCATTTTTTTCTTTGCATTATTTTACTATTTATGATTTACAGTACACTGTTCAATATAGGTGGTAGTAGTAGAGTGCCTTGTTCCCATTCTTCAGGGGAAAGCATTCAGTATTTCATCATTATATATGATGTTAACCATAGTTGTTTTTACAACAGATGTCCTATACAAGATTGAGAAAGTTGCCTTCTTTCCTAGTTAAGATTTTTTTTTAAGATTTTATTTATTTATTCATGAGACACACACAGAGAGAGAGAGAGAGGCAGAGACGCAGGCAGAGGGAGGAGAAGCAGGCTCCATGCAAGGAGCCTAATGCGGGACTTGATCCCAGAACCACTGGATCAAACCCTGAGCCAAAGGCAGATGCTCAACCACTGAGCCACCCAGGCATTCCCCAACTTTGAATTCCTGTAAAAAAAAAAAAAAAAAAAAAAAACAGTTCATGATGTATTACTCTTTTTATATATTGTTAAATTCTTACATCTCTGTTGATGGAGGATATTTTCCTGAAATTTTCTCCTTCTGTAACGTCTTTGATTTTGATATCAGGGTGATACTGGATTCATAACATGAGTTTGGGAAGTCTCCCATCATTTCTATTTTTTGAAAGAATTTTTATAGAATTGGTATTATTTCTTCCTTCAGTTATTACTTTTTCGTTTTATTTATTTATAAATAAATGACCCCAAGATCAAGAGTCACATGCCCTTCTGAGTCAGCCAGGTTCCCCACTTCCTTAAATTATTAATAGAATTCAGCAGTGAAGCCATCTGGGCCTGGAGTTGGGTGTTTGGGTGTTTTTTATTTTTGTTTTGTTTTGCAGGGATGGGAAATACAGGGTGAGAAGGAAGGGAAGGTTTTTTAATTATGAAGTCAATTTCTTTCATTGATGTAGGGCCGTGAATTTCAACCAGAGGTGATACCCCTTCCCAGGGGACATTTGGTAGCATCTGGAGATATTTAGGATTATTATAATCAGATGGTGCTTCTGGCATATAGTAGATAGAAGCCAGGGATACTGCTGAAAACCCTATCCCCCACACAAAGAATTATCTAGCCCCAAATGTCAAGACTGCTAAAATTTGAGAAACTGTTACAGGGCTATTTGAATTTTTTAATTCTTCTTATAGCAGTTTTAACAATTTGAAACTTTTATTTTTTAAAGATTTTATTTATTTATTCATGAGAGATACAGAGAGAGAGAGAGGCAGGCAGAGATACAGGCAGAGGGAGAAGCAGGCTCCATGCAGGGAGCCCGATGTGGGACTCGATCCCGGGTCTCCAGGATAACACCCTGGGCCGAAGGCAGGTGCCAAACCGCTGAGCCACCCAGGGATCCCCCCCCCTCCTTTTTTTTTAAAGCAATTTGAGACTTTTATTTTATTTATTTATTTATTTTTTATTTATTTATGATAGTCACACAGAGAGAAAGAGAGAGAGGCAGAGACACAGGCAGAGGGAGAAGCAGGCTCCATGCACCAGGAGCCCGATGTGGGATTTGATCCCGGGTCTCCAGGATCGCGCCCTGGGCCAAAGGCAGGCGCCAAACCGCTGCGCCACCCAGGGATCCCAATTTGAGACTTTTAAATAATGTGTTCACTTCATGTAAGTTGGAGATTTCTTCCTTTTAGTGTCTGTAGCAAGGGGCATCAAACTATAGCACAGGCCAGATTCAGCCACCCAGGCTGCCCTACTATCTGAATCTTTATAGAAAAAGGCTGCTGACCCCTGATTTGTAGGATCTATAGAAATGTCCCCTCTCTCATCACTGATATTGGTAAATTGTATCTTCTCTCTTGGGTACTTTTATCAGCCTAACTAGAGGTTCATTTTATTGAACCTTACAAAGAAACAATTTTGGGGGGACGCCTGGGTGGCTCAGCAGTTGAGCATCTGCCTTTGGCTCGGCCTGATCCTGGGATCAGGGATCGAGTCCCACATTGGGCTCCTTGAATGGAGCCTGCTTCTCCCTCTGCCTATGTCTCTGCCTCTCTCTGTGTGTCTCTCATGAATAAATAAATAACTTTAAAAAAAATAAATAACTTGGGGATCCCTGGGTGGCGCAGCGGTTTAGCGCCTGCCTTTGGCCCAGGGCGCGATCCTGGAGACCCGGGATCGAGTCCCACGTCGGGCTCCCTGCATGGAGCCTGCTTCTCCCTCTGCCTGTGTCTCTGCCTCTCTCTCTCTCTCTCTGTGACTATCATAAATAAATAAAATTTAAAAATATATAACTTAAAAAAAATTTTTTTGGTTTTGTTGGTTTTCTCCTTTTCTATTTCACAGATTTCTATTCTTTATAATTTCTACTTAATGTGTTCTTTTTATTGCTAACTACCTTTTAAATAAATTTTTAAAATAAGAAAATATTCTATGTACCCATGTTATTTTGTTTCTTTCATTTTTAAAAATTCTAGTTAACATTATACATATATATAATGTTAACTAGAATTATATATATATATATATATAATTCTAGTTAACATATTGTGTAATAGGGCAGCCCGAATGGCTCAGCGGTTTAGCGCCACCTTCAGCCCAGGGTGTGATCCTGGAGACCCGGGATTGAGTCCCACGTTGGGCTCCCCGAGTGGAGCCTGCTTCTCCCTCTGCCTCTGCCTCTCTCTCTCTCTGTGTCTCTCATGAATAAATAAATAAAATCTTTTTAAAAAATTTACCTCTTTCAACACTACTTTTTTTCTTTCAACACTTTTTTAAAGATGAGTTTTCTTTTTTTGTTGTTGTTAAATATTTATTTATTCATGAGAGACACACAGAGAGAGGTAGAGACACAGGCTGAGGGAGAAGCAGGTTCCATGCGGGTAGCCTGTTGTGAGACTTGATCCCAGGATTCCGGGATTATGACCTGAGCCAAAGGCAGATGCTCAACTGCTGAGCCACCCAACCGTCCCTAAAGATGAGCTTTCTTAAGTGGGCAGTAATTCTTGTCGTGCCTCTGTATGTAATGCATCTTTTCTTTTTCAAGATTTTCTTTTTTTCACTGGTTTTCAGCAATTTGGTGATAAGTGACTTGATGTGATTTCCTTTCTGTTTATTCTGATTGGAGTGTTTTGAGACTAATTGGAGTCTGTTGAGCTTCCGGTAAATAAAGGAGCTTATAATTTTCGTTATACTTGGAAAATTTCAACCATTACTGTTTCAGATTTTTTTTTTTCTGTTCCAGAACATCTACTTAAGCTCTTTCATTTGTACATTCCTCCAAATAAAGTAATTTGGGGCACCTGGGTGGTTCTATTAAGTGTCTGCCTTTGGCTCGGGTCATGATCCCAGGGCCCGTGATCTAGTTCCACATTGGGCTGACTGCTCCACAGGAAGCCTGCTTCTCCCTCTCCCTCTGTCTGCCACTCCCCCTGCTTGTTCTCTCTCTCTCTCAAATAAATATTTTTTAAAAATTTGGTATCCCCCGGTGGTGCAGCGGTTTAGAGCCGCCTGCATCCCAGGACATGATCCTGGAGGCCTGGGATCGAGTCCCACGTCAGGCTCCCTGCATGTAGCCTGCTTCTCCCTCTGCCTGTGTCTCTGCCTCTCTCTCTCTCTCTCTCTGCATCTCTATGAATAAATAAATAAAATCTTTTAAAAAAATTTGGTATCCCCTGCTCAGAATTTTTTTCCCTCTCTTCCTTTCAACTCTCTCCCACCCCTCAACTTCCTCCTCTGTCTTCTGGGCCATTTGATACTGTCTCACAGCTTGCTTTTTCATTGTTCATCTATTTTTAGTGTTTTTCTCTTGTCCTTCAAGTTTGTATAGTTTCTGTTGCTGTATCTCCAAGAACATACAAGTACACCTATTCTTTTTCTTCCTCAGTGTGTAATATTTGCCAGTCTTTTCCAGTGAATTTTAAGTTTCAGATATTGTGCTTTTTTTTTTTTTTTTTTTTGAGAGAGAGAGTGTGTGAGTGTGAGTGGGGGAGGACAGGGAAAAGAGAGAGTTTTTTTTTTTAAGATTTTATTTATTCATGAGAGACACACACATACACACACAGAGGCAGAGACATAGGCAGAGGGAGAAGCAGGGTCCTCGCAGGGAGCCCGATGGGGGACTCGATCCCAGGACCTGAGATCACGCCCTGAGCTGAAGGCAGACAGTCAGCCGCTGAGCCACCCAGGCGTCCCTAAGAGAGAATAACTTAAGCAGACTTGGCGCTGAGCAGAGCCCATCCAAGGCTCGATTCACAATCCTGAGATCATGACCTGAGGCAAAATCAAGAGTCAGACGCTTAACCGACTGAGCCACCCAAGAACCCCCAGATATTGTACTTTTAAGCTCCAGAAATTCTATTTGATTCATTTTATATTTTTCATTTCTCTCATTATGTTCATTTCCATTAAATCCTTGGGCACATTTGTAATAGTGCTTTTTTTTTTTAAGATTTATTTATTTATTCATTCAGAGAGAGCGAGAGAGAGGCAGAGACACAGGCAGAGGGAGAAGCAGGCTCCATGCAGGAAGCCCGACGCAGGACTCGATTCCGGGTCTCCAGGATCACACCCCGGGCTGCAGGCGGCGCTAAACCGCTGCGCCACCAGGGCTGCCCTGTAATAGTGCTTTCAAAGTGCTTGTCTACTATTTTTATCATCTTATCATCATGTGTCTGTTTTTATTGACTATTTTTCTCCTGGTCACATTTGCCTACTTTTTTTTTGCATGTCTAGCGATTTTTTATTGAACACTTGGTATTGTGAAATTTACATTGTTGAATGCTAGATTTTGTTGACTTCTTTTAAAACATCTTGAACTTTTTTTTTTAAGATTTTATTTATTCATGAGAGACACAGAGAGGGGGCCGGGCAGAGACACAGGAAGAGGGGAGAAGCAGGCTCATGCAGGGAGCCTGACATGGGACTTGATCCCAGGACTCCAGGATCATGCCCTGAGCGAAAGGCAGGCGCCAAACCACTGAACCACCCAAGGATCGCCAACATCTTGAACTTTGTTCTAACAGGCAGTCAGGCTTTTTGTGAATCAGTTTGATCTTTTCAAGGCTCCTTTTTAAGATGGGGTATAGCCTATCTTGAGTGGCCTCTTTCTAGAGCTAATTTTAGTCCTATTACTGAAGTATCTTCTGGAGTTTAAGTTCAATGCTCTAGGTGTTTAACAAGTTCAAAAGGAATTCCCCACATTAGCTGGTCAAAACTCAAACATCGCCCAATCCTCTGCTAACTTTGGGAATTATTCAGTTTATGGATACCCAGTAGTTCATTGCCTGGCTACACGGAGTTTTGCCCTATTCATTTGCTGCTTAATATTTAGCAACAGACTCAAGCATCCTCTAAGCAGAATTCTGGAGCTCTTTCTCTGGGTAATTCGTTCTTTCTATGGTAACACTAATTAACACATTACTAACCATTCACTAAAATCTGAGTAATGAGTTTAGGGATGTTCACTATAAAATTTCAGCTTTACTGTATGTTTGAAATTTTAATGAGATGTTTGAAAATAATCAGATTATATACAACAAATACAATGCCACCATTTATAAAGGTATTTGTGAGATTATACATCATCATGAAATGAGTTCTAAATCAGAAATGGCTGGGAAATGCAGGCCATCCCTGTAACTAGGACAATAGATTGAAAGACCTTCTAGATTCAAGTGGCACTTCACCCTATTTTTCCAAACATCCTTCAAGTTCTCAGAAGCTCCACATTTTCATCTATGAAGCTTCTGCAGTCTTGCTGGCTATACTGAATATCAGTTACTTCTGAAGCACAAGGTACTCATTTTTGCCATGGTTCACTTTATAACTATTTGCATGTAGTCTTTTTCATATGCAAACAGATTGCAAACTAGTGAGCCAAAGACAGCCCATAGATGTGTTTTATTTGTCCTAACTTGTCCTACCTAAAAGTTAGCTGTCAGATTACCTGGGTGGCTCACGTCATGATCTCAGGGTTTTGGGATTGAGGCCCGAATCATGCTCACTGCTCAGCAGGGAGCTTGCTTCTCCATCTCCTTCTGCTACCGTTCCCCACCCCTACCCCCACCCCTGGCTCCTGCTCTTTCTCTCTCTCAACTAAATAAAATCGTTAAAAAAAAAAAAAAAGTAAAAAATAAACTGTCTACATTCAAAAACTGGGAAATGGGGAGGGGAAAAATAAATAAAAATTAAAATTGGGAGGGCACCTGGGGTGGCTCAATTGGATAAGTGTCTAACTTAGGCTCAGTTCATGATTTCAGGGTCCTGGGACTGAGCTCTGCATTGTGCTCCCTGCTCAGCAGGGAGTCTGCTTCTTTTCTCTCTCTGCTCCTCCCCACCCCACTCATTTTCTTTCAAGTAAATAGAATCTTAAAAATAAAATCTTCACAAAAATAAAAATTGGAAGATTTCATATAAAACTTGGATTTCTGGCTCCTTAACAAGTAATCTGGCAACACTGGACGTACATTTCTACATAGCAACAGCTGACTGCATTTGGAGAAGCCTTTCTCCAACACCTACAGGGCCTAATTCCCTCAGTTACTATTCAGGTGGTTGAATCTGCAACTCCTAGACCTCTGTTGTCTAATATGGTAACTACTAGCTACATGTAGCAATTTGAACATAAAGTAATTCAAATTTAAATTATAATTAAATAAATTTAAAACCTCAATACCTCAGCCATATTTTGAGTGCTTAGTAGCCGTGTGTGGTTAGTGGCTACCATATTGGACAAGACTCTGCCACAGGGCACCTGGGTGGCTGAGTTGGTTAAGCATCTGCCTTTGGCTCAGGTCATGATCTCAGGGCCCTGAGATCGAGCCCTGTGTCTGGCTCCCTGCTCACCGGGAAGTCTGCTTGTCCCTCTCCCTCTGCTCCTCTCCCAACGCATGCTCTCTCTCAAATTATTTGACAGAGCCAGTAAGCACAAGCAAGGGGAATGGCAGAGGGAGAGGGAGAAGCAGGCTCCCCACTGAGCAAGGAGCAGGATGCAGGATCAGGACCTGAACCAAAGGCAAATGCTCAACTGACTGAGCCACCCAGGTGCCCCTAAATAAAATCTTAAAACTCTGTTCTGTCTCCCCAGTTAGAAGAACATCTTCCCTATCTTTTGAGTAACATACGTTACTAGCAGTACTGTGGAGACTCACCACTATTTTCTGTTTTTATAGGAAAATATGCCAAGATCTAACACGAGACGTGGGCTTGTGAACCGTTCACAACACTGGCTGTTACGTCTCAAGTCTGCCCCTATTCTACACACTTATTGAGGTGGTTTTTTTTTTCATAATTTCATTACACTAATTATGTTAACTGCCATCTAATTTCAGACCCCATTTGTTTTACCAATTGCCCCAATAATGTCCTTAATAATAAAAAGATCCAGTTTATAATCACATGTTGCCTTTAGTTGTCTCTTTAATCTCCTTGTGTCTGAAGCAGTTCTCTCTCTCCTGGACTTTTACCAACTTGAGACAGTTAGGATTATTTTGTATTATATCCAGTTTTATAAAATGTCCCTCAGTTCATCTGTTTAGATTTAGCGGATCTGTTTTTTTGTAGAAATCACGGTGATGCTGTGTTTTTCTCATTGCTGCCTACAGTACAGCTATTGGTCTCCTTAGTGTGATGTCAGCTTTCATTTCAACTATAGTGTATACATTCTCCTTTTGTATTTAAGATGTATCAACTTCCTCACCCTTTTTTTTTAAGATTTTATTTATTTGACAGAGAGAGAAGGAGCACAAGCAGGGGGAGTGGCAGAGAGAGAAAAGCAGGCTCCACACCAAGCAGGGAGCCCAATGCAGGGCTTGATCCCAGGACTCTGGGATTATGACCTGAGTTAAAGACAGATGCTTAATTAACTGAGCCACCCAGGTGCCCCTCACCTTTTAATTGATTCATTTAGCTATATTAATATGGAATCATGGCTTATTTTATTCAGTGAGTTTAAATCCAGTATTATCATTATATATTATGATGCTCACATTGTTCTGGATTTGGCTAGTAGTTTTTGTGTACTTCTGACATGTCCCTATTGTTCTTTGAGCATTTTCTTTTTGCTGGAACAAACAAAATGTTCCACGCTTATCTTATACTTTCCAGTCCTGGATTCACCCATTTCTCCAAGGAGCCTTGGTTCCTTTTACTGGAGAATTAAGCCTTCTATGGGCTGAGCTAGAGAAATATACATTCCCTACATATACACTCTAATGTCTATATATACTTACATCGAAATCTATATTTATCTAGTTTATAAAAATACCTCAATGCTGCTGGGTTCCTTCTGGCTTTTTCCTTTTCCCTAATTGTAACTCCATTCTCTGCTAATACTTATTACCTTCAATATATTAACTAAGTATTCCCCCACCACTCTATGTATGTAACCAATCTCCCATTACCAGCACTGCCTACCCCAGTGCCCTTTTCTCACCCGTCTTAGAATCCAGTACCTCTCCCTTCACAAACGTGTATCTTCCTCATTCCTTCTTAAAACACGTATATTTTTTAAAAAACCACCTTGTGGGGTGCCTGGGTGGTTCAGTCAGTTAAGCATCTGCCTTGGACTCAGATCATGATCCCTGCGTCCTGGGATGTAGCCCCAGCTCAGGCTCCCTGCTTCTCCCTCTGCCCACCCCCACCAACTCATGTTCTTTCTCGCACACTCTCTCAAATAAATAAAATTTTTGTTTGTTTTTTTTGTTTAAAAAAACAACCTGGTTGGACACTGAGACCAAAAACTGTCAAGACACTTTTGTGCTAGATTTTCATATGGACTGGGTATTCAATGAAATTAAGCCATCACTGTTCATTTTAACTGTGACTTTGGCATCAAAGTACATTTTTTATTTTTTTTAAGATTTTATTTATTTATTTATTCGTGAGAGACAGAGAGAGAGGCAGAGACACAGGCAGAGGGAGAAGCAGGCTCCATGCAGGGAGCCCAATGTGGGACTAGATCCAGGAACTCCTGGATCACGCCCGGAGCTGAAGGCAGATGCTCAACCGCTGAGCCACCCAGGTGTCCCAACATACATCTTTAAAAAGTCTTTATCATTACACATTGTCCTTATCATTACACATACACATTGGCGGGTGCCTGGGTGGCTCGATTGGGTAGGCGTCTGACTTTGGCTCAGGTCATAATCTCAAAGTCCTGGGATCAAGCCCGGTGTTGGGCTCCCACTGAGCACTGAGCAGTTGGCTTGTCCCTCTGCCCTTTCCCCCAGGTAGTACCCTTGCTCTATCAAATAAATAAAATCTTAAGAAAAAAAGAGAGATTTGCTAGGTGATGAGTACCAGGGAGTTGATTATTGTTTACCTAGTCTTATGTTTGAAATTTTCAAATTAAAGAAAAAAAGGAAAGGAGGCAACAGGTCTGCAGATCATTGGACTTTATTAAGAGGAATCACTGCTAATTACTTAGAAGCTACTGTCTAAGCCAAAATCCATGAGGTCCACATGAACATACAGTTAGACGGATACGAAACAAATGCATGGTCAAAACCATGAAATATCCTGATGCCCAGGTGATGAAGGCTGGGGTGAAGTATGCACATTTATTTCAAGCTGTTAAAGAGTTTGTGGGCCACCTAGATGGGAAAGAAAAGGATGTCATCAACTGGCAGCTTTAATGCCATAGCTTACAAGGTCCTTCATGACCTGGAACACACTACTGCCCCTTCTCTCTCCATAGCGTTCCCACATACCCACACCCCTAAGTGCTAGTGAACTACTTTTAGTTACATGAATACTATTTCCCTTCTACCTAGAACTCTCTCCCACTTTTTCACCTTTTAGCTTTCCTTTAGAATTTAAGTTTACATGTCATTTCTTGTAAGCCTTCTCTAAACGAACTCCTACCCCACACGTCTGTCCCTCCTCTGTCTTCCCCACAGAAACTTATACCTCCCGTATCAGTGTTTATTAACGTAACAAATATTTATATAATATCTACTATATGTCAGGTGCTAAGGGAGCTACATTGGTAAACCAGGCAGTATCTCTGTCTCTTGAGGAACTTAGAGACTAATAACAGAAACATAATACACACATGAGGTTAACTTACTGAGAAATGCTCTGAGGAAATTACGAGAGCAGGGGGTAGCGGAGTGGGAGAAGTGGCTTTAAATAGGAGCATCAGTGAAAGCCATCCTGAGAAGTTTATACCCGAAAGAGTTAAGTATTCTACTTTTTTTTTTTTTAAGATTTTATTTATTTATTCATGAGAGTACAGAGAGAGGGAGGCAGAGACACAGGCAGAGGGAGAAGCAGGCTCCACGCAGGGAGCCTGACGTGGGACTCGATCCGGGGTCTCCAGGATCAGGCCCTGGACTGAAGGCGGCACTAAACCGCTGAGCCACTGGGGCTGCCCTCTACTTGTCTTTTATGCTGGTTCAACTAAAGGAAGGGACCATGCCTATTTCATTCATTCCTACATCTCAACCCAGTGCTTGGCTCATAAACTATTTAAATAACATGCAATTTATCATTTTAACTATATATTTTTAAAGTAAGCTCCGTGACAAATATGGGGTTCAAAATCACAACTCCGAGATGAAGAGTCACACTCTCCTCTGAATGAGCCTGCCAGGGGCCTTTCTTTTAACTATTTTTAACTCTACGTTTCTTTCTTTCTTTTTTTTTTTTAAAGACTTTATTTATTTATGAGAGACACAGACATAGGCAGAAACACAGGCAGAGGGAGAAGCAGGCCCCTCACAGGGAGCCTGATGTGGGACTCGATCCTAAGACCGGGTTCATGCCCTGAGCTAAAGGCAGATGCTTAACCACTAAGCCACCCAGGCGTCCCTAACTCTACATTTCTGTGGCATTAATTTACACTAGCAACTATTAATTTTCAGAATTTTTTCATATTCTCAAACTGAAACTAAATAATCCCCCATTTCCCCTCCCTGAAGCCTGACAACCACCATTCCACTTTCTATGAATTTGATTACTCTAGGTACCTCATAAGTGGAATGACATGTTTTTTTGTGATTAGTTTATTTTACTTAGCATGTCTTCAAGGTTCATACAGGTTGTAGCACGTCAGAGTTCCTTCCCCTTTTAAGGCTAAATATTTCATTGTATGTCTATACTGTAATGGATATTTGGGCTGCATCCACCTTTTAGCTATGAATATCGCTATTAACATGCATGTACAAGTTTCTGTTCAACTGAACAGAGTTTCAGTTCTTTTGAAACTATACAACCAGGGATCCCTGGGTGGCGCAGCAGTTTGGCGCCTGCCTTTGGCCCAGGGCGCGATCCTGAAGACCCGGGATCAAATCCCACGTCGGGCTCCCGGTGCATGGAGCCTGCTTCTCCCTCTGCCTGTGTCTCTGCCTCTCTCTCTCTCTGTGTGACTATCATAAATAAATAAAAATTAAAAAAAAAAAAAAAAAAAAAGAAACTATACAACCAGAAATGGAATTGCTGGATCATATAGCAGAGTTTAATTTTTTTAGTAAAGTGCTTGATTTCTTTTATTGCCAAATAATATTCCATTATAACAGATATATTACATTTATCGGTTTCTCAATTGGTGAACACTTAGGTTTCCACTTCGTGGCTATTGTGAATAATGCTTCTTTGAATATTTGTGTACAAGCTTTTGTATAGACATATCTCTCCATTTCTCGAGTATATACCTAGGAGGGTTACTGGGTCATATGTTAACTTTTTGAAGAACTGCCAGACCAGTTTCTTTTTCTTTTCTTTTTGCCAGACCACCTTCTATAGGGCTATACCAATCTATAGCCCCAACAGCAGTATATGAGGTTTCCAATTTCTCCACATCACCAACACCCATCTATTTTTAATGATATGAAGAATTACAGATGCACATTTTGTATATAAATTTTCCTTCTTTGGGGCAGCCCAGGTGGCGCAGTGGTCTAGCGCCGCCTGCAGCCAGGGCATGATCCTGGAGTCCTCGGATTGAGTCCCACGTCAGGCTCTCTGCATGGAGCCTGCTGCTCCCTCTGCCTGTGTCTCTGCCTCTCTCTCTCTCTCTCTCATTCTCTGCATTTCTATGAATAAATAAATAAAATCTTAAAAAAAAAATTAAAAGTTTAAAAAAAATTTTTCCTTCTTTCCACTAAAATTATGTTGAAAAAGGAATGTAATACCTCTATTCATATTTTATATTTAAATGTACTTATGATTCCATTTTGTTTAAAAATCTGATAGTATATACAAGAAAACAGGGTTATCTCTAGGCAGTATAATTCAGTTACATTTTTTTTTTTAATTTTTATTTATTTATGATAGTCACAGAGAGAGAGAGGCAGAGACATAGGCAGTGGGAGAAGCAGGCTCCATGCACCGGGAGCCCGACGTGGGATTCGATCCCGGGTCTCCAGGATCGCGCCCTGGGCCAAAGGCAGGCGCCAAACCGCTGCGCCACCCAGGGATCCCCCGATGTGGGATTTGATCCCGGGTCTCTAGGATCGCGCCCTGGGCCAAAGGCAGGCGCCAAACCGCTGTGCCACCCAGGGATGCCAGATTTTTCTATCTTTATAAAATATCTTCCTTAATGGTCACAATGTGTTTAATGGGTGGGGTGCATATGCATTTGTGTATTTCCACTGTATATTACAGAATTAAAACAAAACACCTATATTGGGATTTATTTTTTTAAGTAAGCTCCACACCCAACATGGGGCTTAAATTTATGACCCCAAGATCAAGAGTTGTGTGCTCTATGGACTGAGCTAGCCAGGTGCCCTGGGATTTTTGAAGCATAAATAAAATTGGTTGAATGGAGATCATTAACTTTTTCAGAGGGGGGGAAAAAAGTCATTTATTTTTTCTTTTTTACCTTTGACCCCCTTCACACATTTCTCCCTATGTTTTTGATTATAGCCATCCTGATAGATGAACTGATAGTTCCATTGTGGTTTTGATCTGTATTTCCCTGAGAGCTAATGGTGTTAAGCACCTTCTCATATGCTTATCAGCTTTAATATAAGCAATCATATCAAACTTTTGCCTACTCTGTAATTTATTTAAAATACCTGTTACATGGGGGCACCTGAGTGGCTCAGTCGGCTGAGTGTCTGCCTTCAGCTCAGGTCATGATCCCAGGGTCCTGGGAGTGAGCCCCACATCAGGCTTCTTGCTCAGTGGGAGCCTGTTTCTCCCTCTACCTCCACCTGCCACTCCCCATGCTCGTGTGCTCTCTGTCAAATAAATAAAATCTTTAAATAAAATACCTGTTAGATGTAAGAGTCAAATACAAATTTACTTAAAAAAAAAAAAAAGAAAAGAAAAGAAAAAGAAAACTTTTTGGGATGCCTGGGTGGCTCAGCAGTTAGGCGTCTGCCTTTGGCTCAGGGCATGATCCTGGAGTCCCAGGATCGAGTCCCACATTGGGCTCCCTGCATGGAGCCTGCTTCTGTCTCTGCCTCTTTCTCTCTCGGTGTCTCTCATGAATAAATAAGTAAAATCTTTTAAAAAAAGGAAAATAATACTTTTTGGACCAACTGCAATGTATAAGACATACTGGAGAATGTAAACGATTTTAAAGAATAGCCTACCACTTAAAGGTACAAAATCCAGCGTTTCCACTGTTTAGCAGTCCAAGTTGGGACACTGTTTCTCTTCTTTAAGCCTCAGTTTCTTAGTTTCTGTAAAATGGGGCTAACGACACCTATCTCCAGTGAAAGTAGTAGAATTAGGTAAGATTATTTACATAAAGTGCTCAGCACTGTAGCTGACGTGAATGGGCCAATAAGTAAATGCTTACTGACAGAACTGCCCCTAGTGTGGAAGGTTGTCAGAACCAGGTTGGCCTGGCCACCAGAAGCGTTCCCCTTCCTGACTTCCAGCTAACTTACACAGTGGTCCCTTGCATGCAGGAAGTCAAAGAGCTCCTCTGTGCAATCCTCCTCTGTCTGTGACCTGGAGGATACACGCTGGTCACAGAGCTCTAGCCGCTCCCGAGCCTTTACACATTTCTCCAGCTGCTCGCATTGCTCTCTCACTGTTGTTAGGGGATCCTAAAGGAGAAACAGAGAAAAGAACCAAAATGGGGGTTTTAGGAGGAGACTCACAAACCATCTGATTGATTAATACAACCACCAAACCAAGGTGCTGCCTCTGAATTACCGTGCAGAAGGCCAGCTGGCAGAGCCACACTGCCGCCAGAAATGGCAGAATGGGGTCTCCCATTCAATTCTGATGCTAAGTAGTAGGGGAAAGTTTCACATTCCTGCCTTCCAAGGTTGCCAGTATGCACTGAAAGCCTCAGTCCTATCTGAAAAACAAGGTGGTAAAGGAAACCTAGCCAAACTTGAAGTAGATCTATAGGAGGCCTCACTTATTAACACATTATTTTGGGCTATGTAATGTCTGTGAATTTGAATTCCCCTCATCTGAGAGCCAGGCCTACATGCCCCAGCTGCCCAGCTAGAAGGGCAATGTTAATAAGGAGAAGGGCTACATAAGAAAAGTTCCTTCCAGAATCCTTTATTAAACCGCAAAAAGCAGATAGAAAATTGAATACCAGGCCCTCAAGATGCTGCTGTGCTCTCTCATACCATGACTAAAGCAGCTCCAAACCCAGAAGATTCAGTTTCCCAGGCCCACACCCCCAAACACTCCACAGCACAGACAGTACTAAAGGCTTTTTCCACTTCCATTCTCTCCAAGATGTCAAGTAAAGACTCCTTAAAATGCCCTTAGAGTTTCATGAAGCTCAAACTTCCTTTTACTGAGATGTTCCAAACCTGAGACGGCTCTTACCACTAATTCCTCCTCCTCCTCTTCCTCCTACAAAAGGAAAACAAAATTAATGTCAGCAGCAATTTAGGACATATATTCCTAGTCATACTGGTGTTGTAATTACTGAGGAAAAACACTGTATTAATTGTTTTTAAATTTTCTCTATTTTATGATGCTTTGACATTTTAGAGGTTTTGCTAATTCTGGTGTGAAAGCTCCTCCCAGGGGACAATACCTTTCATATGTAAACCAACCTATCCAAAACACCACCAATCACTTCATCTCCTACACTAAACCAATTATTGCTCCTGCCCTAATCACCCTAAGGGCCAAGTACAAATAACTAGACCACCCCTATTGCCCCAAATTATTCAAATAATCCAGTCCTACTAAACTTTCCAGGGCTAACCTATCCTGCCTCACCCATTCTTTCCCTCAGAAATCAAGAGCTGATTTCCCTTGCTCTTTCTACTGGCCCACACACTTCTCCATGTGGCCCTGGGTAGTATGCCTTCCCCTCCTTCTCTTGGGATCCATAAATAGTAAACTCTTCTTTCAAAAAAAAGTGTCTTGGGATCCCTGGGTGGCTCAGAGGTTTGGCGCCAGCCTTCAGCCCAGGGCGTGATCCTGGGGAACGGGATCAAGACCCACATCGGGCTCCTTGCATGGAGCCTGCTTCTCCCTCTGCCTGTGTCTCTGCCTCTGTGTCTCTCATGAATAAATAAATAAACAAAATCTTAAAAAAAAAAAAAGTGTCTCCATGTCTATAGTCTATAACCTTACCATGCCTAATTAAAACAAACCCAGAGTACATTTCAACAAGGACATACTATCCACTTTCATTAGCAACAACCTAGTGTGTAGGACACTCTACATAAAGTAGGGCAACTGGGGGCTTAGTCAGTTAAGCCTCGGCCTTTGGCTTAGGTTGTTATCCTAGGGTCCTGGGATCCAGCTCCATGTTGAGCCCCACATCGGGCTCCCTGCTCAGGGGGAGTCAGCTTCTCCCTCTCTCTCTGCCCCTCCACCCTGCTCACACTTTCTCTTGATTTCTCTCTCTCAAACAAATAAAGTATATAAATTACTTTCATATCTGTAATTTGATTAATCACAACAGCCCCTTAAGGGCTCCACTTTACAGATAACAAACACTAATTAGACATTTTCTTTCTTTCTTTTCTAAAATAAGCTCTACGCCCAACGTGGAGCTTGAACTCACCAACCACCCTGAGATCAAGAGTCACATGCTCTTATCTACTGAGCCAGCCTGGTGCCCCAATTAGACATTTTCTGATATAAATTCAAGCTGATGTTCACATGAAATTTTTGTTTGAAATTCTGGTAGGCCCTAGTATTACCAGAAATAGCTCAGTTTAGTCCTTCTATCCAAAACGAAATTAGGAAGAAAACTAACATTTTTTTCTAGACTCTGAACTTGAACTAGGAATATGAAAATAGCCAAACCTAAACTTCGTTAGCCAGAGCTTAACTAAAAACGTTAGTCACTGCTTTTTGACTTGCTGAATTCCCAGGTCTCTACATAGACTATGAGCCTAAGTGCATCAAAGGTCTACAGTACAGTGCTCCATTCACAACCTTGGAAATACCACCTTCTACCTATTTACTTCTGATTCAGGTACACAACCTCAAACTTTGTTTCCTTTCTTCCTAAGAGAGCAAAAAAGTCCCTATGGAAGCATCATTATAGGTCTAAATCTGGAGCACAATAGAGTCTGATCAATATTTCAGCCTGTTTGCCTGCCTGCACATCCATGTATCCACATTTGGGGGAAGGGAAAGAAAAGGTATATAGGAAAATACCAAGAACTAGTTCAGCAATCCCTCATTATGTTTTCAAAAATCCAACACAATCTGCTTGTCCCTACCATGCCCTTTGGGGAAGAGACCAAAACTCAGGAAAGCTGGGAGGGCTAAGGCTGCTATTTATCCTCAAAATTAGCAAAGATCTCTTCTAAACATGAAGATTTTTAGGATGTCAAATTCTAGATTTACTTTTTTCTTTTTAAAAAATTTATTCATGAGAAACACACAGAGAGAGGCAGAGATACAGGCAGAGTGAGAAGCAGGCTCCTCACAGGGAGCCCAATGTGGGACTCGATCCCCAGACTGGGATCACACCCTGAGCCAAAGGCAGATGCTCAACCGCTGAGCCACCCACGCGTCCCAAATTCTAGATTTTCATTAAGGTTTCTTACCCTTGCTCTTTAAAAAAATTCATACTGAAAAAATTCTTCCAAAAAACGGAAATCAGGGATCCCTGGGTGGTGCAGCGGTTTGGCGCCTGCCTTTGGCCCAGGGCGTGATCCTGGAGACCGGGGATCGAATCCCACATCGGGCCCCCAGTGCATGGAGCCTGCTTCTCCCTCTGCCTATGTCTCTGCCTCTCTCTCTCTCTGTGACTATCATAAAAAAACAAACAAACAAACAAACAAAAACACAAAAACGGAAATCATATTGTTTCAGTTAGAGACCCGAAATTTGGGCAGCGGGGGGCGGGGGGCGGCGGGCGGCTCAGCAGTTTGGCGCCGTCTTCAGCCAGGGGTGTGATCCTGGAGACCTCGGATGGAGTCCCACATCGGGCTTCCTGCATGGAGCCTGCTTCTCCCTCTGCCTGTGTCTCTGCCCCTCTCCCTCTCTCATGAATAAATAAATAAAATCTTTAAAAAAAAAAAAAAAGAAACCTGGAATTTGTATCCTAGAAACAAGACCTTTGTATCATTTCTCTACTAGCAATGCTACTACATTGATCATTTTGATAATATTGTATGAAAAAATATTAGGACATGTAGAAAAACAAATCCAAGTCTGAATATGGACTACTTCATGTAAAATTTTCAGTCAATAACAAAAACCAAGGTCACACTAAACAAAAAGATGTAATGTCCAAAAGGTATAGGTTCTTCATAAGCCCTTAGTTTTTAAATATATTTTATTTGTTAGAGAGAGAGTGCCCAAGTAGGGGTAGGGGTGGACAAGGGGCAGAGGGAGAGAGAGCAGACTCCCCACCAAGCAGGAAGCCTGTCGAAGCTGGATACCAACACCCTGGGATCATGACACAGCTGAAGGCAGACATCCAACCAACTGAACCACCTGGGCGCCCCAAAGACCTCAGTTTTCTTAATTTTAAAACTGACTCCTTGCTTTTTCTCATCTACTGCTGTGGTAGGAGTGCTGAACTTTCTGGTATACTTCCTGCTGAACATCCTGAGGCTGGTTCCATTTCATTCTGCTCCTCTTTCTGAAAATAATAAGACTAGGAAAAATCTTGGGATAAACTAGTTTCCATCTGTTTTGAACCCATAAACCTGGAACAGCTGCCCTGAAGGGACTAGAGAACAAAGGATAGGAAATGTGACTGGAAAACAAAGGTAGCTGGCTTCTGTAAAGCTGTGAAGCACTGTGACTAAGTCTTGGTTGGGTCAGAAACCATGCTGCTTGGGTTCAAGTCCTGGCTCCATGATTTCCCAGCTGTGGTCCTTAGAAAAGACATTTAACCTTTCTGTGCTAGTTTTTCATCTGTAAAATGACAATAAGAACAGTACCCAATACTCACCTTCTAGGACTAGTGTGTCGCTTAAACGGATTGGTACATATAAATAACTTGGAATAGTAAGCAGTCAAAAAATAATTATTAAATTGGCATTCTTACTCTGGCAAAGAGCTCCCTCTTCCATCAGCACAGAATTATGGGGCACATTCCTACACTGTCCCCAAATATATCTCCCACCTTCACCCCTACCGAAAAAAAGAAACCACCACTTCTTTACAGAAACTAGCATAAGGCCAGATCTTCGGAACCTGCACAG
Source organism: Canis lupus familiaris (assembly GCF_011100685.1). NCBI lineage: Eukaryota > Metazoa > Chordata > Mammalia > Carnivora > Canidae > Canis > Canis lupus. The sequence goes on from NC_049236.1 coordinate 14,184,277, forward strand.
AAAATGTGGCAGGATTCTTGACCCGAGTGGAGAGAAGCACTAGCGCTGGTCAGCCTGCTCTCTAAACCTGCCAAACTAGGGTCTCGGAACACCTGACCGACTAAAAATAAAAATACAATTTTTACAAAAGTTTAGGCGACACAGCATTTCTTTGTCGTTACACCTTCACTGCATTCACAGACGGGGGAAACCAGGAGCTAGAGAAAGGCTAGTCATCTACTTGTCCAAGATGAATCGACAAATTCTGGGGAAGGGTCAAGGGAACCAGCAATCCGGACGGTGCAAACTCCAGGGGCGACTCCAGGGCCAACAGGGCCCGGTGGGTTTTGGCGGGCTAGGTGTTGAGCCTCCCTCCGGGCAGCGAAGAGGGTCGAGTCGGTCGCCCTGCCTTACCTCCTTGGGATCTCCGGACCCGGTCAGCATCTTTTGCTCGTCCTCCAGCCCCATGTCCCGCTACAGTTCTGAATTCAACACCAGCAGCAACAGCGGCACCTACTCCACTTCAGGATCAAGAAGGACTTGTAAGGGTCACTCGGCGGATATCCGGCGGTCTGGCCGGAAGTGCGGCAGACTCGTCGTAGTCGCGAACACACGCTCGGATTGGCATCTACTACCGTCCATACGCAGGGGATGGGGGGAGCTGGTATTTGCACCTGAGGAGGATTTGCTAAGAAATATCCCCTTCATGGCGCCGGGGCCAACTACGTCGATCTCCGAATTAATTTAAGATTTTGGCTCCTAAGAGACTTGGGAAGAATTCGGATTTATTCGGTGTTCCTTTAGCGCAGTTCCCAGTATTACCCACATCGCTGATGAAACCGTCCTAACTGCTGACCTTTTCAAGATGGCGGCCCGCGGGCGCCACTCTCGGGCTCGCGCACCTCCCCAAGATGGCGGCGCCCGAGGCCTGGCGCGCCCGGAGTTGCTGGTTCTGTGAGGTAGCGGCGGCAACGACCATGGAGGCCACGTCCCGGGAGGCGGCGCCAGCGAAGAGCTCGGCCTCGGGCCCCAGCGCTCCCCCCGCCCTGTTCGAGCTGTGCGGGCGGGCGGTGAGCGCCCATATGGGGGTTCTGGAGAGCGGGGTGTGGGGTAAGTCGCGGGGTGAGGGGCTACCTCTGGCAACGAGCGGAGGCGGCCCAGCGGCCGGGGGGCACGGGGGGCGAGGCCGGGAGGCCTGGGGCAAGGCCCAGCCCGGGGCACTAGAAGCCACACCGTCGGGTCGGAACATGAATTCCGTGACTGACCGGGCTGTGCAGAGTAAAGGCGGGGAGCAAATCGGCAGGTGGAGCCGCGCCGCGGCCTGGCTGGGGGGCGCGGGGGGCGAGGCCAGGAGGCCCGGTCTGGGGCCAGACGGGCAGGGCCCGGGCGGCAGAAGCTGGAATGACGGGCCGGCCGTGGGCACCGAACTGACGCTCGGGGCCAGCGGGGCTGCGGAGTCTCGGATGCCGAACCGACGGCCAGGGATGGCCCTGCCGCTCGGGGGCGGGGGCCGAGGTTGGGAGTCCCGGCCTAGGGCGAGGAGGCCAGGCCCCGGGCCACCTAGCCTGACTGACGCGCGGGGCCTCCCGCGTCTGCTTGACAGACCGCGGGTGCCGAGCCTCGGGAGGGCAGGCTGATGGGCGAAGGCAGCCCGGAGGATGGGCGAGCGAGGGGCCGGGGAGAGGCCAGAAGGCTTGGAGCGCCGCGGCCTGTCCGACGACCCAGGCTTGAAGGGAGCGCACTGACGACCGGGGCCTCGGGTGCCAAACTGCTTGAGCGCCCGACTGACGGGCAGAGCAGCGAGCGCCGGAGGCCACTCGGATGGGCCTGCGCGGAGGAAGGGCCCCGAGCGGGGAAGGGAGGCCGGAGCGGGTCCAGCAATCGAGGGAGGCTCGAATGAAGGACAGGCGGGAAGGGCCAGGGAGGCCCCCCCGATCCCGGCGAGGAGGGGGCGCGTCGCGGCGAGGAAGCCTTGGGCTGAGTGGGAGCGACAGGAGGCCCCGGCCTGAGCTGCCGGGACGGTCGGGCCGGGGCTGAGCGGCAGAGGCGGGCCCGCGGCGCTGGGCGGAGGGGCCCGGCGGGACAAACTGACGGGTCGGGCCGGGCCGGTGGGCCTGGGAGTAGGGCGGGCGGCGCCGGCCAGGTAGCGCCGGAGAGGAGGCCCGCAGCCGACGGGCACGCGGAGGCCGGGCTTTGGGGTGGGCGCCCCTGGACCCAGACTGGCAGCTGATGAGAAAAACTCGAGTTGGCCTTGTGAACCCTGATGGTGAGAGTGAAAGAGGAGAGCGAAGGCTCTGGGTGGGGAGGGGAGGGGGGGTAGGCCTGCCCGCACAGGGGATGAGGGCTGAGGGCGGCCTTGGGCCTGACAGACTGGTGGTGGAGGGGGTGGGGTCCGAAGTTGGGTGAGGAGATCCAGGCCAGGCCTAGGGCCCAGAGAAGGGGGAAGGAGTGGCAGGAGAGGAGGCCTCAGGCCGTGAGGGGGTGGGGTTCTGAAGAAGGCCTCGGGAGTGGTGGTAGTGTCTTGCCAGGAGGAAGGCCCTGGTAAGGTCAGGTTGAGGGCTTGAGATCCTGGGATTGGGGGCATTGGGGGGGTTGCACCTGGGGAGGTGGCTGTGAAGAAAAGGCCCTGGAGTTTGGGGGGTTGGGCCTCCAGGAATAAGCCCGGAGACTCTGGAGACTGGCTAAAGAAGGCCCAGGGATGCGGGAAGGCCCTTGGTGAGGTGGGGGTGGGGCGCTGGTCCTAAAGAGGCCCAAGTGTCTTCCTGTAGTGGGAAAGACTGTTAGAAGTCCTCAAGCTGGTAGGGGGAGGGGATTGTGGAGGCCCTATGCCAACAGCTGAGAGAAGAAGGGTCAGACTGACCCATGGGGAATAGGAGAAGCCTCAGTGGAGCTGGGCAGGGGGCTCTGGAAAGTCCTGGGAAGTGGAAGAAGGCAGAGAAGACTGGCTGTGTCAGCCTGGAACTTCTAGGATGCTAAACTTGGCTAGGAGGGAAGAGGACTGGGTGAGGAGGCCTGGAGTAGAGAAGAGGAAGCATTAAAGGTATAGGCTGGAAAGACGGAAGAGCCTTGCTTAAGAAGAATGGAGAAAAGAAGAGTGTGAATAACAGGGGATGAGAATCCCCAGTGGCTGTGAGAGAAAATGGCTAAACAGAGCAGATTGGAGGGGCAGAGGAGAAAGAGCTCCTATGGGCCTTGCCCAGGTAAACACACAGAAAAAGCTGAATCAAGGTAGGCCTCTTAGGAGAGCCAAGTAATAGGCCTGCTGAGAAGCGCTGTTTTGGAGGAAGGTCCCTGTGTGGGCTAACAGCCAAGAAAGGCTTCCTGGAGGCAGAGGACTAGGGTTGCTTTGTGTAGCGAGAGAGAAGGGTAAAGTGAGTAGAAGCAGCAGGAAGGGACACAACGAGGAAACAAGTAGAATCGGTATGTTGTACCTTGAATGCCAGGATATGGAGCTTGGACTTCATCTTGAATGCAGTAGGGGGCCTGCCTACGTTAATGTAGTAGCTTAGGGAATTAATACTTTCATTCAGGAGGTACATCGAGTACTATGTACAAAGAATCATACTAGACTCTTGGACATCAAAATCCAAATATTCTACAAGTAAAGAGAAAGGGAGATCATAGAAACAAAGTTTTGAAAGATTTTCCTTAGAGTTAGTATACTCTAAGATTTTAGACTTGTTCTTGACAGGACAGAGGCTATTGACAGGATAAGAATAATAATAGACAGACGCCTGGGTGGGTTAGTGGTTGAGCTTCTGCCTTCAGCTCAGGTTGTGATCCCGGAGTTCCAGGATCGAGTCCCACATCGGGCTCCCTGCATGGAGCCTGCTTCTCCCTCTGCCTGTGTCTCTGCCTCTCTCTCTCTCTCTGTGTCTCTCATGAATAAATAAATAAAATATTAAAAAAAAAATAATAGACAACATTTAGTGAGCTTATTAGAGCCAGGCATGGTCTTAAAAAGATTACAAGCATGAAAAAAAAAAAAAGATTACAAGCATGATCTTCTTTAATTTTTATAACAATATTATGCGGTAGTTATTATTACCTCCATTTTAAAATTGAGGAAACCAAGTCTTAAAGATATTAATTTGCCCAAGGATTCATGATTAACTAAGTAATAGAATCAGAGTTTCCCCCAGTTTTGTCTAACTCTAGAGACTAAACCATTTAGCCACAATACTATAAAGTCTCTCAAATCTAGACATCAGCAAGAGCAAGTTGTTCTTATGATATGTTGAATTTAGAGTTAGGGCCTAGTTATTTCTATCGTTCATAGGAAAGTACTAGTTCAGGATATAGTAGGGGCCCAAAGAATGGGAGTTGCCAGCCTGGAAGAGTGGGACGGGAATTCAGGAAAGGCTTAATGAAGGGCACATGATACTTGAAAGATGAGTAGTTGATGTGCTGAAAATGGCAAGGACATTCCTGGTAGAGAGCAGCATGACAAAGGTACAGAGGCAGAAAGCAGTGTAACATGTTAGGTTAGTGAAAAAATTAGTTTAGTATGGCTGAAGGAGAGGAGGCAAAGCGCAGAGCTGGAGAATTAGTTGGGCCCAGATTATGTTGGAGATTTTTATTACCCATATTCAGTAGGAATGGTGTTAAATGCAGAATGGTTCATTATGCTGGGCAGAAGTGAACTGACCACCTCCTCAATGAGCATATCATCCTGCCTTATTATCTCACCCTTGAAGATGTGCATGCCCCTGAAATTCCAGCTGCCAACTAAGTGGCTGAAGATAAGTAGACTAGAGTTTGAATTAGACTTAGGTTAACTTCTACGGGATTTATTTGCCAAATGAGAAGTCTGCCCTTCTTTTTTCCTTTCCAATAGGGTAAATAATGCTTGGAACCCTGGGAGAAAAAAAGTAAATTTTGTGTTTTGGTTTTTGTAGCCCTCCCAGGCCCAATACTCCAAAGCATCTTACCTCTGCTCAATATATATTACTTGGAGAGGATTGAGGAAACTGCCCTCAAGAAAGGTGAGTGTCTCTCTCTCTCTCTTTCTCAGTCAGTGACTGTAAGCAAGGCACCATGATGTTCTTCAGGTAAATATTACACCTGATACCTGTGTAGAACTTTGTGCTTTTCAAAAAATTCCCTCATACTGACTTTCTTAGGTTATTCCTCACAGTGTCCAGTGAAACACAAAGCAAGTAAATGATTCCAGTTATACTAATAAAATTGAAACCACAGGCACACCACATGAATAACTAAGCTGGCTTAGCTAGACTGAAACCTAGATCTTCTGAATCTTAGTTTTTCTATTTTACCTTGCTGTCTTCCAGACCCCTCATTGTACAGATCTGTTAACAGCTAACATTTATCTACCTAATCCCGATGTGCCAAGTGCTGTCCTAGACACTTCACCTGGAGAAACTCATTTAAACTTTCTAACAACTTTATGAAATAGCTATTATTAACTACATTTTACAGATAAGGAAACTGAGGTACAGAAAAAATAAGTAAACTTGCCCAAGATCACACAGCTAGAATGTGGTTTGCTGATATTTAAACCCAGGCAGTCTATCTGTAGAGCCAGTGTTCTTTACTGGCCTGCCATATCGCTCCTGTGAACCCAGAGAAAGACAGCATTAAAGGCTAATGTGCGACATTCGTGGTGGCCAAAGAGCAGCCAAGTAAATGTGATATTTCTCCCCACAGGCCTCTCCACTCAGGCCATCTGGCGCCGACTATGGGATGAACTGATGAAGACAAGGCCTTCCAGTTTGGAAGTAAGTGAAGGCACCAGGGAGAACTCTGGCTTGACCCTGCACAGTGAAAGCAGGAGTAGCTTACAGACGCAAACTGGGGACTGGGAAAGTGCAGGACCAGGGGTGGCGTGACTTTGGGAGGAGGGCTCTGATGGCTTGTCACCAGGTTCTTTCCATTTGGCATTTGTCACTGACTTGCTTGCTCACCATGTTTGCGGGTAACACAAAACAGGGAAGGGTAGTGATCACAATGGATGGCAGAACCAAGACTCATAGTGGTCAAACCTACCAAGATGCAAATTAACAGAATAAACCAATTCTTCACTTGAATCTAAAAAATTCTAATTGCATGACCTTAGGGTAGGAGGTGCAGGGGGTCTGGCTTACCAGCAACTTGTATGAGAAAGATTAAGGTGGTTTAGTCAGTAGTGTGCTAAAGCCACTCATATAATGACTCTACTCTAAGCTGTGTGAATTAATCTAACTATAAGCTAAAGGACTATGGGGATAATAGACCGGCCTGGCTCTGCAGTTGGCAGGCTACCCCTGGAGTATGGAGAAAGAAGCCAAGGCCATATCACATGAGTCACATTTGGAAGACTGGAGATGTTTTTCCTGAAAAAGAGAAGACCTGGGGAACATGAACTGTCTTGAAATATTTGAATGATTCTCACATAAAAAAGGAATTAATAGACTTGTTCTGGTAGAAGCTAAAAGAATAAATTTCTGCTAAACCGAACGTAGAACTTTTTTTTTTTTTAAGATTTTATTTATTCATGAGAGACACAGAGAGAGAAGCAGAGACACAGGCAGAGGGAGGAGCAGGTTCCCCATGGAGAGCCCGATGTGGGACTCTATCCCAGCACCCTGGGATCACTACCGGAGCCAAAGGCAGACACTCAACCACTGAGCCACCCAGGCGCCCCCTGGATGTAGAACTTTTAAATTCTGAGCTTATTGGTGATGAAACAAGCTAATGCCAGAGGTAATAAGCTTCCCATCTTTAAATGTTCAAAAAGAGTCTAGATAACTACTTGACACAAGGGTAAAAGACTTTCAGCATTTTAAAAGAAGTCGGGCAAGATGACTTTTAGGGCTCCTATTAGTCCTAGATTCTATTATTCATTGGTTCAGATATAGCTCACTCTTACTTAAGTAGAATTTCTTTTGCTGCTCCTTATAGTGATAGGACAGACTGAGTTCAATAAACATTTACTAAACTTAACCACATACCAGGTCTTATGTTAGATATTGGAAGCACAGACATGGTCCCTTTCATGTTTAGCAAAGAAATCTGCAAACAAATACATTGTGCATGGTATAAGGATAAGTGGTTCAGTGACAGTAGCAAGGAGGTTGAGGGAGAAGGGAGCATGACAGTCTTTCCTGGGAAGTAGTATTTGAACTGGGCTTTAAATGGTGGATGAGGCCAAATGATAAGAAAACAAGTTCTTATCAGGAATTAGAGTCTTAATTTCTGGGGATGCACTGGGTTCAGTAACATTCAGCTCCATATCCTTCAGCTTTCCCATTTCTAGATCTGGACGTCACTCCTGAAGCTCAGTGTGATAATGCTAAGGCCCAAGAAAATCCTCAGGCAGCATGTACATGAATTGGGCCTTATGAGGAGGAGAAATGGATGCAAAATAGAAAACAGAAAGTTTCCTGAAACTTTTAAAGATGCATGAGATTCACTTTTTCCCAGTGTTTCCCAAATAATATGGTTGACTAACAGATGATGGAGATCATAAGGTCTTTCACATAGAGTAAGCTTTTTTCCCAATATTATCTCAAGCATCCTGGTAGTTTGTTATCTTTTTTTGTTCTGGAGCATTTCAGAACATTAAGGAAGCCCCAGGCTTGATGGCCTAACAGTCTCCCTAGACAGAGGTCCTTACTTGGATCATATGCATTCCAAAGGGTACTGCCTTCTGCTTCCCAGTTTTACATGACAGTAACCTTAACTTTGTAAATCAGAAACACTTACTGAGTGCCTGCTCAATTCCAGGTGCTGTTCTAGGTTCTAGGGATATAGTGGTAAACAAGATAGGGATAGCCCCTGATTGCTTATAAAGAAATATAATTTCAAACTGTGTAGTACTAGTGTATGTGTATTAAGAGATCTGTAGAATAAAATAAAATAATCTGTAGACAAAGCAATGGGGAAATGAAGGAGTATTCAATAAAGGATTCTCTAGTTATTAACTATTTGGAAAAGATAAAATTAGAGCCTCATTTTACAATATACTTAAATTATTTCTATATAGATTAAAGATTAAATTGTAAAAAGTAAAAGCACAGAACAACTAAAAAAAGAATAAAGGTGACTGATTATCTAACCTCAGGATGGAGAGTGTTAATTACTAAATTACACTTTTTAAAAAAAAAAAAGGTATGGACATATTTGGCCATATAAAATGCCAACACTGTAAACACAATTTAAAAGGTACATAAACTAAGAAAGAATGTTTGCAACACTATTTGTAAAACAAGAGGATAGAGGGAATGAGACAAAAGCAAACTATCCTAGTAGAATAAGTAAAGACGGGGCCAAGTCACAAAATATACAAAAATCTCCAATAAAGTGAAAAATACTCAACCTCAATAATTAAAAAATGGGAAAGTATATAACTCTTAAATTAGTAAAGCCTTGGTTTGTTTCAAAAGATAATTTCAGGAGTGGGTAAAACTTGCATTTTAATTTGTTATTGGTGGGAGCAAAAATGTTATGTAACTTTCTTGGTGGGCAGTCTGGTGATAATTATCAAGAATCTTAACAATAATTATTAATTATTAATTAATTATTAATTTAGAATCTTAAATATTAATTCTTTGGGAGTGCCTGGGTAGCTTAGTTGGTTAAGCATCCAATTCTTTTTTTTTTTTTTTTTAATTTTTTTTTTTTTTAATTTTTATTTATTTATGATAGTCACAGAGAGAGAGAGAGAGAGGCAAAGACACAGGCAGAGGGAGAAGCAGGCTCCATGCACCGGGAGCCCGATGCGGGACTCGATCCCGGGTCTCCAGGATCGCGCCCTGGGCCAAAGGCAGGCGCCAAACCGCTGCGCCACCCAGGGATCCCAAGCATCCAATTCTTGATCTCGGTGTCCTGAATTCAAGTCCCGTGTCCAGTCCCATGTCCAGCATGGAGCCTACTTAAAAAAAAAAAAAAGTTATATATGTACACTTATATTATTTGGGTAGAAATTCTATTTCTTAGAATTTATAGTATATAAAAATTGAGATACTCCTGAAGATTTCCAAGATGTTCATTATAGCAACTATTAAAAATCTAGAAACAAACTTATTCAGTAATGCAGGAATTATTAAGTATATAGTACATTCATATTTTCAACATATTAATAAAGTCATATTTTGAAAACATTTAAATATACCATGGTACAGTATTTTAAAAGCCCAGCATCTGAAACTGTTCAGAGTTGTCTCAACGTTATAAAAACAATTTTCTATAGCTATTCACATTTACATATACCCTCCAAAGAATTGGTTTACAGATTTTATCTTTCCAGAAACAGTATTTCTGTTATCAGAAAAATAGTGGACAATAGTTAATGAACATTTGCTCTTGTTTACAAGAAAATATTATTCCCTAGTTTGTACACACACTTCCTCCCCAACTATGCCTGAGCCACCAGCCTGTGGATGGGCCAAGGATTGTGTTGGTAGGTAAATGTCATTTCACCTCGGTGGTATCTCATTTCCCCTACTCTTGCCCAAAAGAACATGTTCAAATCACTTTGCATTCCCTGAGCAATACTGTACAAGCCCACGAAATGAGCGGCTTGGACTAGATCTCTTAGCTGTTTTTCAGCTTTGGAATTTTAGCAGAGATTCTTCTAAAAGGTGATGATGGAATAAAATGCAGTAATTACTGTTGATAATTGATTGAGATAGTTGTCATAACCAACTTTAGATACTCATTTAATCTTTACAACTCTATGATATAGGTAGGATATATTCCTCACTTTATAGGTGATGAAACTGAAGCAGAAAGAGGTGAGGTGGCTTGTCTGAGGTTATAGTTACTGATGGCAGACCCAGGACTCAACTTGAGGCATGTGGCTGTGGAGTGCATGCTCCTAACCACTATGTCCTGCTGGTCTCACTGCAGTTATTGTATCTGGGGTGTTCCAGTTTCAAATATTCTCACATTGTCTTCATCAACCAATGAAATGTGGGGGGGGGGGGAAACCACACTAATAGTTATCTAAACTACATGTTCCACATGCCTTATGGTCAGAAATAGCTACAGTATCTTGGTTCATATCTTTGTCCGTATTTTAGGCCCAGAATGTCTCACTTATGAAGTTGAAGCCTTGCTAGGTTACCTGCAAGTGTTTTCCAAGGCTGTGAGCTTGGGCCAGTAAATGTGTTAGCAAAGTGTTAGAGGTAGAATTCAGAAATACCCTCTCTGCTTCCATTTTTCCATTTGAGGCTGAGTGGAGATTTGGTTCCCAGGTATTTTTTCCTGGTCCCCCAATTCCCCCCCACCCCCGTTGCTAGTGAGAGAAGTCCCTCCCTCTTTTTGCTGCCATGCAGTTAGTTCAAACATGAAGAAGTCATTCCTAATTATTACCACAGCAGGCAGCGTCATGGGGAATAGGCAGGGCAAAGGGAATGACACTTCTGCTGAGAACAATGGGAGCCCAACTCCTGCCAAAAACCTCAGACATAAATTGAGGTCCACTCAGGTATGAGGGAGTGCATAGAGGAAGGTTAAGTACCAGAGAAGTGCCTTTTAATCTTGGGGAACCTCAGGCTCCTGCTACCATTTGCTTCAGGCTAAACAAGCACCCTGCATAACAGGCTCTGCCTCCATCAAGTCCATTTCATATTGCCCATCTGGACTAATTATTAGCAGGAGCAGAAATAACATTTTGTATTTTAGTTTATGAAGTGCTTTCACTTGCACTCATTTGATGTTCACAACAAACCTGTGAAGTGATATTATCCACATTTTATAGATGAAGAAAGGTCTAGATAGTGGCAGAGATGACATCTGTATCAGTTAACAGACTTTCTCCTGTACCTGAGAGAATGGAAACTTAAGGACGTCTCTGCCCTTTTGTGGTGGTAGGATGGGGGTGGAGGCAGTAATTGCTAACCTTCTCTATACATCAGAATCATCTGGAGGTGGTTTAAAAAATAAAGGTGCATGGGCCTTACTGCAGATGTAACATAGAGAACCCTCAAGTCTGGATACCTGGCATATGAATTTTCAAAAAAGAAAAGCTCCACAGTCCGTTCTGATTTGCACCAAAGGTTGAGAAACACTTGCATTCAGAGTTCTTCTAAATGTACTGGAATAGTCTGATGAAGTCTCATGCATCAAAGCCAATAACTACTGCCTGGAGAAAACCAAAGATTTGGACCCTGATCTCCAGGAATTTTTAATCTGGTTGGGATAAAACACGTACACAGAGACTCGACACCCTAAAGACAGGTCTACCAATGTTTAAGACCTGAGTCAGAGTATCTGAGGAGTCCCACAAGAGGCAGAGCAGAAAGAGGCTCACGGAGAGAGGCTGAAATGAACAGCCTCAACAATAGTGAAAGGTTAGTAGGTCCTCTTAGGAAGCCGGCAATGAACAGCATTTCTGGCAGATGTAGGAAAGGGCAGAGGAGGCACGTTTGGGTCAGTGTGGTGACCAGTTTGGCTGGAGCATAGCATTCACGTGAGCAAGATGTGGGAGATAAAGCTGCTCAAATAGAGGTCATTTTGTACAGGGCTTTCCCTGCCAGGCTGAGGAACTTCAGATTGCCCCTCAGTAGTGGATAGATATGGGGGTGGTGGGCACTAAAGCAGAATGTAATCAGACAGGTTTTACAAAGATTGAGTCCAGTGGATTTGTGCAAAAGTTTGGGAAGGGGAAAATGAGATAGAGGAACAATCTGGAAACTAATGAAGTGGTCAGGTGTGAGGTGATAACGGTCCAAACAAAGGTGGTAATGGTAAGAATGGAAGGTTGGGACCAGGTTCTAGAAACAGACATGGAAGAAGTTACGGGATTGTTTCATCAGCACTAAAGCAAAAGCATCTCTGGAACCAAATTTCCTGAGTTCGGTCTTTTTTTTTTTTTTAATTTTATTTATTTATGATAGTCACAGAGAGAGGGAGAGAGAGAGAGAGAGAGAGAGAGGCAGAGACACAGGCAGAGGGAGAAGCAGGCTCCATGCACCGGGAGCCCGACGTGGGATTCGATCCCGGGTCTCCAGGATCGCGCCCTGGGCCAAAGGCAGGCGCCAAACCGCTGCACCACCCAGGGATCCCCTGAGTTCGGTCTTGATTCTACCACTTATCTGTATAACCACAGGCAGTAACCACCTTTGTGCCTCGTTTCTCCTGCCTATAAAATGGGGCTAATAGGGACGCCTGGGTGGCTCAGCAGTTGAGTGTCTACCGTCAGCTCAGGGCATGATCCCGGGGTCTGGGGATTGAGTCCCGCGTCAGGCTCCCCACAAGGAGCTTGCTTCTCCCTCTGCTGTGTGTCTCTCATGAATGAATGAATGAATGAATGAATGAATGAATGAAAGAAAGAAAGAAAGAAAGAAAGAAAGAAAGAAAGAAAGAAAGAAAGAAAGAAAGAAAATGGGGCTAATAGTAACACATACCTCAAAGATGGGAAGATTAAATGAATTTGTATAAATTAGAATGTTGCCTGGCTCAGCAAATAGCTATTGGAAGGAACCCAGGATGATGATGGTTCAACAGGTAGCGCTCTTAGTATCACAGCTGTCTGGCATGTTCTCTACTTTCAGAGTGTGACCTGTTGGCGAGCCAAGTTTATGGAGGCCTTTTTTTCCCATGTTCTACGTGGGACCATTGATGTGTCTTCTGACAGGCGTCTCTGTGACCAGCGCTTCTCACCTCTTCTGCATAGCTCCCGCCATGTCCGGCAGCTCACCATCTGCAATATGCTGCAGGGTGCAACTGAGCTGGTGGCTGAGCCCAACCGCAGGGTTCTGGAGACCCTGGCCAGTTCCCTGCACACCCTCAAGTTCCGCCACCTGCTGTTCTCTGATGTGGCTGCTCAGCAGTCACTTCGGCAGCTGCTGCATCAGCTTATTCACCACGGGGCTGTCAGCCAGGTGTCGCTGTACTCCTGGCCTGTGCCTGAGTCAGCCCTTTTCATCCTTATCCTCACCATGAGTGCTGGCTTCTGGCAGCCAGGCCCTGGTGGTCCACCTTGCCGCCTCTGTGGAGAGGCCTCCCGAGGCCGGGCCCCATCCCGAGATGAAGGGTCCCTCCTACTGGGCTCACGCCGGCCTCGCAGGGATGCTGCTGAGCGATGTGCTGCAGCCCTCATGGCATCCCGGCGGAAGAGTGAAGCCAAGCAGACAGCCAGAGCTGCACCCACCACCCGGGTAACACGCCGGAGCACACAAGAGAGCCTGACAGCAGGTGGGACAGACCCTAAGAGGGATCTGCACCCTCCAGCAACCTCCTACGAGGCTCCTGGCACCAAGCAACCACCCTCTGCTCCAGCCACCACCTCCTCTGCCTCTGCCTCCTCTTCCACATCCTCATCCAAACGGGCTCCAGCTAGCTCAGCCCCACAGTCTAAGCCGCTAAAGCGTTTTAAGCGAGCTGCAGGGAAGAAGGGTCCTCGCACCCGTCAGGGGTCCGGTGCAGAGTCTGAAGACCTGTATGACTTTGTTTTTATTGTGGCTGGTGAGAAGGAGGATGGGGAAGAGATGGAGATCGGGGAAGTGGCTTGTGGAGCTTTGGATGGATCAGATCCCAGCTGCCTGGGGCTTCCAGCACTGGAGGCCTCCCAGCGATTCCGCAGCATTTCCACCTTGGAGCTATTCACAGTTCCGCTCTCCACAGAGGCGGCTCTGACACTGTGCCACCTGCTGAGCTCCTGGGTGTCTCTGGAGAGCCTCACACTCTCCTATAATGGTGAGTGCCCTGCAGGGGCAGGGATGGGTCTCACAGCAGCACCAGTTGTGTGCCCAGTCCTGTGAAGGGGAATAGGGAGTATGATCAGGAAGCTGCAGATGAGGCCCTGCCGCTTCACAGCAGGGCAGAAAGCACATACTTGAAGTAGGGGCAGACTTAGTCCTGGGGAAGAACATGAGGTCTGTAGGCTTGATTTACAGTTATAAACAGGGGTTCCTGAGAGGCAGTGAAAACCTGAAGAGTGGGTACATTTTAGCAATGGTAAGCAATCCATGGGCAGGTGGGAACAATATAGTATATGCAAGCCCCCCCCCCCAATCCTATCAAACCATCTGTACAAAGTGTGTGTACATTTTTTATCAGACCAGCAACCTGTGAAGGAGTTCTCAGTTCTTACCTACCTGGCTGCGCCCAGCTAGGCAAATTTCAACTCTGGGTAAATCCACCAATCTACCCAGGTTGCTGAGCACAGATGGAGAAAATCACACAACTGTGCCAACTGGTGCTACTACACATACATTCAGTCATCAACCTTATATGAATCCTGTGTTTGCAACATTAATTCCCGTTCCTCTTATTTCTAAATGTTTCCCTCTTTCTCAGATGACTACCTCCTGCTTCAGAGAAAGCCATCACATGAACTTCAGCTTATTGTTACCAACCTATTAATTCTATGTCTACACTCCTTTCCTCTTCCACAATAGTAGAGATGGCCATCCTAACCAAGACTAACTCTTTTACCTATGCTCTGGATCCATACCGTCTTACCTTAGGAAAGCTTGTTTCTCAAATGCTAAAGAACTTTTATATACTGCCTATGTGTCTGGCATAATTTAAGTATTCTATTAATTGAATCTTTACAACAACCTAAGAGGTCAAGTGGCTTGCCGAGGATAACCTCACTAGTAAGTTGTAGAGCCAGGATTCAAACCCAATCGGATTCCAGGATTCCAAGATTTTAAATCACTACTTAATGCTGCCTTCCTTCTCCAGTGAGATGCTAATACATACTTTTCAGTCCTCTTTTATTCTCGGTGGCATTTGCTGCTATGACGCAGTCTTCATGAAATACTCTCATTTCCATTACCTCAAAATCTTTCTTATCCCCCTTTGAAGATTACTTCTCTTATCAATGTTCAGAGTTTCTGCCATTTTACATTCTTCCTGATAGTTTTGTCCATTCCCTTGCTTTAAAAGCCAACTATGCTGCAGACTTCCCTATCTATGACACTGACCCAGATCTTTATCATAAACTCCAGAACCATTTTAGCTGGCTGATTACTAGATATCACTTCATAAACCACAGCTCCCCAACCTGAATGCATCTTCTCCTCCCCATGCTGATCCTCCTCCTATCAGTGACATCACAGCTCTCAGCTGCTCAGAAGACAGCTGGGTTCTTTCTTTTGCACATCTGTTTTTAAGAAATCTCAAATCTATCTCTTTAATACCTCTCCAGATCTTTAATTCAAGCTACCATTACTACTTATTTGTATTCATCATTTCAACAGTTCCTGACTCCATACTCACCATATAATTCACTGTCTACACTGTAGCATTTTTTAAGTGCAAAGAGCATTCATTTATTCACTCAAAAACCCTTCATTGGTTTCCTGTCACCATACTTAATATTCTTACAGGTCATTCATGTTCTCACCTCTGCTTACCTTTGTAGAGGCATCTTGAACAACCCCCCACCCCCTGTACTTTACACACAAGTCACATTACTTTTCAGTTCTTGAAACCTGTCACCTTCTTCCTTCAGGCCTTTATATATACGGAGTTCTCCCTGCCAGTCACTCCTCTCCCTCCTTTTAGCCTGTCTCCTTTGTGTTCTTTGGGACTCCACTGGAAAGATTTTACTGATAGAAACCGGACTGGGTACCAAGTACCCATCCTTTGTGCTTCCACAATACTCATACTTCCCCAGTTCCCTTCACACATTTTTGTTCATCAGGCTACACAAGCAGGAGTAAGATCTGTTCACCGTCTAGCAAAAACTGTATTTACTGGGTGCTGGTGAGGTTTTACGGAAGGAATGAATCCACAGGAACTTGCTCAGTCCAAGGGGAGATATTTGCTTTGTGGCCTTAAGCCTCTCCAACCCTTCTGTGAGATGGTTGTCCTTTTTTGGTCTATTCCCCACCCAGTTAATCCTTTAAAGTATTGCCTACTGGGTCATTGTCACTCCCCTGCTTAGATTTCACGAGTTCATTGTGACCTATAAGAGTCCAGAGACTGCTGCTGCCCTCTGGGCCTGGGCCTGTCATTCAGCTGGCAGCACAAGATGCCCCACCATGTCCTATCTTGTTTTGTGACTGCCCTTACTGATGCTTGAGGGCATGGCCCAGTATAGTAGACATCAGTTTGCTGGTTACCTGAGGAAAAAGCAAGACAATGGATGAATAGTTGAGATAAATGATTTTAAATAAGCTGATCTAAAACTCAAGAAACTTATCAACATAAATATTTGGAGTGGTCTCTGAATGTTACTCCTGCTGACACTCCCACATGACTGATCTAACTTCTTTCCTGCTATAGGCCTGGGCTCTAACATCTTCCGCCTGCTGGACAGTCTGCGGGCCCTGTCAGGCCAGGCTGGATGCCGCCTCCGTGCCCTGCATCTCAGTGATCTGTTCTCACCACTGCCCATCCTGGAGCTGACACGTGCCATTGTGCGAGCCCTGCCCCTACTGCGGGTCCTCTCTATTCGTGTTGATCACCCCAGCCAGAGGGACAACCCTGCTGTACCAGGGAATGCAGGGCCCACTAGCCACATAATTGGAGATGAGGAGATACCAGGTGAAGCACTGCATATGTGTGTGTGTGTGTGTGTGTGTGTGTGTGTGTCCACACAAATGTGCAGGTGCAGTTGTGTGGAGAAGGTAGGAAGACCTCTAGTCCAGGCCTGGCACCACTCATTCCTTAAAGAGGGAATGAAACCCATTCCCTCTTTAGAGCCTGTTATTCAAAGATAACCATGGGCTGGAGAGGGCCCAACCACTATAAGCCCAGTAGGAAGTGACCATGGTAGATCAGTTTCTAGTAAAGTGGTGTAGGTACCTCTTCTGTATATTCCCTTAGATCCAGTATGTTTCCTATGTCACTACTCTGCACACTCATATTTGCTTAGTCTTCCTGAACTAAAGGCTACAGCAGGGCAAAGACTAAATCTCCTATTTAGTGCTTTGCTCCCAGAACCTAGCATAGTACCTAATGTGGAGTACACACTACACTCAATGACAAGTAGATGAATGAGATTTTTTTAGTGAATCTCTAAAGGACAGGATGGGACCTGCTGCGGGAGAAGAGGGATGGCCAGCTAGAATCTTTCCTCCCTACTATATCCAGAAAACTGCCTGGAACAGCTGGAGATGGGATTTCCACGGGGAGCCCAACCAGCCCCACTGCTCTGCTCTGTACTGAAGGCCTCAGGTTCTCTGCAGCAGCTGTCTCTGGATAGTGCCACCTTTGCCTCTCCCCAAGATTTTGGGCTTGTGTTACAGACACTCAAAGGTAGGACCCAGCTGAAATGGTAAAGGGAGGGTAGGAGACCTCCATACTGTTCTTCAGGAAAGCTAAGGCACATGGCCTCTGCCCCCATGCAGAGTACAACCTAGCCCTGAAGAGGCTGAGCTTCCATGACATGAATCTGGCTGACTGTCAGAGCGAGGTGCTCTTTTTGCTACAGAATCTGACTCTTCAAGGTAAGTTCTTTATCCAGAACCTGGAGCATTCCTGGGTCTCCACTGCAGTTCTGCCACAGTCTCACTAAATGAGCAAGCCACTATTCTTTTCTTGCCCTTATGTCCTCACCTATAAAATGGGTTAGAGAACCTGCACAATCTTCTTTCTAAAAGGTCCCAAACTCCATTCTTCCTAAACATTGGAAGATTACTCACTTTTAAAGTGCCTCAAGTTTTTCTTACCTTTAAATAGCTGCAGAAATAATGGTGGTGGGAAGGATAAATACGCTGTTTGCCCCTAATCCCCACCCCTGTATAGAGGGAAAAGAGGTGAATGAAGAACTGTTCATGCAGAGAACCTCCCAATAGTGAATATCTGGGCTCAGTCTCTGTTTTGAATCTGATTAGTTCCAGTCTTCCTTGGGGTCTTAGACAAATTCCCTTTTCTGGGCTTCTATAAAATGTTCACCACCACCACCCCCTTGCTAGGGCCAACTGGGGTAGGATGGGTAGCACCAAATCCTAACGTTAGCCATCAGAATTTATTCTAATTTCTCTTGACAGAGATTACCTTCTCCTTCTGCCGTCTCTTTGAGAAGCGCCCGGCCCAATTTCTGCCTGAGATGGTTGCTGCTATGAAGGGCAACTCCACACTGAAGGGCCTCCGGCTGCCAGGGAACCGCCTGGGTGGGGGCAGGGCCCTGGGAAGGGACAGGGGGAAGGAGCCAATCCTTTGACTTAGAAACATAGTGGATGAAGGCACAGGCCTTCCCACTGGGGAACATGGGGGTTGGAATATTGTTGTGTGCTGAAGCTTCAGGAGGGTGGGCTTCTCCCTACCAGAACGGGGTTGGCATCCCCTTGTTCCCCTGTTCTTGGGTGGTTGTAGACATTTCTCCCCTTCTTCCCAGGGAATGCTGGCCTGCTGGCCCTGGCAGATGTTTTCTCAGAGGATTCATCCTCCTCTCTGTGTCAGCTGGACATCAGGTACATGGGGCTGGGGATGGGACAAGGGATGGAACTGCAGGGATATAGACTAGGGATTAATTATTTCCTAGGTGTGTCTAATCCATCTCACTCCTACCAGTTCCAACTGCATCAAGCCCGATGGCCTTCTGGAGTTCGCCAAGCGGCTGGAGCGCTGGGGCCGTGGAGCCTTTGGTCACCTGCGCCTCTTCCAGAACTGGCTGGACCAGGATGCAGTCACAGCCAGGGAAGCCATTCGGCGGCTCCGGGCCACTTGCCACGTGGTTAGCGACTCGTGGGACTCATCCCAGGCCTTCGCAGATTATGTCAGCACTATGTGATGGGGCCCATGCTTCACAGGCCCATGCTCAGTACCATCAGCTTGCAGGGGCTGAGACCTGGGTTGTGACATGGGCTGCCCAGAACTCCCAAACACCAGTTCTGTCTTTCTCTTTCTGCCACCTTTTTTTCTCTTTTTTCCTTCTTCCCTTGCACTGAGGTCCTGGAGGCCTTGATGGGACTCAGCAAAGGCATTTCCACAACTGGGTGTAGAGCCTTTGGGCCCCTTACCCCAGTACTCTGGGAACCTGGGCCAGGTTACAGTGCTCATCAGTCACTGGGGACAGCTCCCCTCCCCCTGCCTGAGGTTCCTGTTTTGCCTCCTCAAGCAGATACCCAGGCTTTAGAGAAGTTTAGGAGTGTCCATTACCAGGCCTCTTCTCCACTGGGCTTCTTACCATGCTGCTCCCAGGCCTCAGTCCCTTTCATACCTTTATTCCTTTCTTTTTTTTAACCAAAAAGGTTTTCTTATAAAATAAACTTTGGGCAAACATCATGCAGCCCTCCTTGATGATTTTTGTCCCAGAGAACAAAATTCAGTAGGGTCCTATAGGGCAAGGAGCCCCTTTTCCCTGTCTCTTTCCTCTGACTGCTACACCCAGACCAGCTGGTTATCAGCAGAGGCCCCGCTGCTCCTCATGGGAACGCTGGTGGAAGACGAACGTGATGGCAGTAGAGGCAGCATCCCAGGCAGCCTGGAGTACCTCATCCTTGAGCCCCCGCTTATCAGTGTTATGATTCCACTGAGCCAGGTCTGAAGTACAGTCAGAACCATCAGGGGGTGGCCGGACCTGGTGGTTGTTGACACAGCGGCGGCAGCGCAACCTAGGGGCAGAGGACAGAGTCGTGGTAACTACAGAGCCCATCTCTATGCTGTGCAGGGAGTTCAGAGGTAATGGCCAGTAAAGGCCACCTACCTGTCATGTGTGTCACTAAGGCTAGCCTCATCCAGGGTAAATAGCTCCTTCAACTCGCCCAGAGAGAAGTGCCGCTCCACATCCTGCTCTTCATCCACCACACAGCTGCTCAGTGCCTTCTTGTGGCTCTGGCGCTGAAAGATCTTCTCCTCAATGGTTCCTGCCTGGGATGGAGAGACCCAAGAACCCATGGCTAAGTCATCCCTGTACATAGGGTGCAGGAAAACCTAGTGTTTGAAACTACAGCCACCCAGGAGAAGGGGAAATAAAACTAAAAATCCTACAGCAGCACATCTGCTCTGCTGAGCCCATTTTCCCAGTCTGTCTGTTGGGAACATGACTTGTACATATCAGTTCCCCCAGGATATTTTCTGTACAAATGGGAGTGTTTCATGGCCTGGCTAAATTCCTTCAGAGTGAGCTGGGTTTGCAGCAGCTTCACCAGAGCTCCACACCAAGCCCAGGTCTCTCTCTCTCACTAAAAATCATTAGCATATCACAGGCCATGCCCTGTGCACGAGGATACAAAGAAGAATCAAAGATGATCCCTATTCCTGACCTCATAGGCTAGCTAGTGGGAGAGACATAAACTAACTGTATAATAATAGAAACCTATACAGGATAACCAAGGGCCCACAGAGGGATGGTAGGGGGAAAGAGTGTTGGAAAGCTTGAAAGATGATCCTTGAATTCAATTTTTAAAAATGAATACATGGTTTACAAGGGGAGAGAGAAGGGAAAACTCCTAGGTAGGCCCCACACAGGAACAAAGGAATAAGCCTGACCTACTAGAGGGCTGAGAACTTGAGCCTGTCTAGAGGATGGTGGGAATGTAGTCAGATTTGAGAAAGTCAGCAGAGGTCATACTGGAGAAATAGGAATGCCAGGCTGAAAGAGCTTGGTCTTGTCCTATAAGTGACAAAAAGCAAAATCAGAATTTTTCTCAAGTTCATTCTAGAAGCAGTATGTAAAGAACAGATTAAGACCAAAGGTAAAGAATTAGGAAGTTGCTGTAGTATCCAAGTGAGAGAGGGCTGTGACATTGGTATGGGACAGAGAGGAAAGTTGAAGAAATTTCCAGAAGGTAAAAATCAATAGTAATTTGTTGTTAGGAGACAGAGAAATTGTCCAGTAGGAGATACCCAGGTTTGGGTTGGCTGGATAATAGAGTCATTAAATGAAAAAATTCAGAAAGGAAATTAATTTAATCATCATGCATCCAAAGTATTCATAAGACACCCAAGCAGAAATGTACAACATGGGATGGAAATGTGGGTCTAGAACCCAGGTAAGAGATCCAGGCTAAAAATTTAGAGATCTGTCAATATAATGAGTGTATATAATCACAGAGATAGGAAAACCAGAGTGGAATTTCCAAAGCAAACAGAATTTTAAAGATTAGTGGTCAACAGTGTCAGATACTCAGAGGAAAAATATCAAGAGTTTCTTGTTTTGGCAATTAGGAAGCCAACAGTACATTCAAAAGCAGGCTGAATGGCATAAGTGGTCTGATAAGTGAGTGGAACGTGAGGAAGTGAAGTTAGTTTGTGAGCTTTGGAAAAATGTGACTGTGAAGAAATAGAAAGTAACCCAAAGTAGTGGCTACAACTGGACAGAAGATTAAGAAACTGTTTTAAGGTGAGCACTACTCGAGCATGCTTATAGACCTGGGGAAATAAAGGAAAATTTAACTAAGAAAGGAAAGGATGGGAAACAGTCTAGGGCAAGGCTAGAATGATAAGCCTCAAACAAAGAAGGAAATTATCTTCCTCTGAAATGGGAAGGGAAGAGCAGGTGTGGAGATTTACAAAAGAAAGGCTAGAAAATTCAAGCCTGGTAGCCTGCATTTTCTGTAAAGTAGAAGACAAGGTCTCTGCAAAAAAGAAATGAGAGACCCTAATGAGGGTTAGGTAAGAAACTTGAGGCAAGTGGTGAAGGCTTGAAGTGGCTGTTGAAAGAAACGAGATACAACCCAGCCCAAAATGGAACATGTGAATGTTGTAATAGTGATGATCTATACCTGCACATTTTATCTGGTGCAGAAGCTGAGAACAGCTGTAATTATCCAAGTGGAGAAGGTATTACGGAAAGAGTGGCTGAAAGGATACATAGTAGGAATCAAGCCAAACAGAAAGAGAAGTCAAGCCAGATTGGGGGGAGGTAGGGTACAAAGCACATTAGGTTGAAGCAGATAAAATGTGTATCTGGGTGGGTATGAGATGGGTGTGTCTCATGGGTATGAGAAAGTTGGAAGGATAGGAAGTGAGAATAGAATGATAGCTATTAAAGTTCTGGGTACTAGGTATAGTTTTGGTACTATTTAAGTTCTAGAGTATGGGCTTGGGAGTAGTTAAATGAGAGGTATTAGGAGGTCAAAGAAACATGAAGGGCAAGAGTGCTAGATAACTCCATGGTCCTTGAAGTCAAGATGATTTGGGAAAAAAATGAAGACTGGGCTGGCATCCAAAGTCATCAATGAATTAGGAAAACAGCATAGGATAGAGGACTATAACAAGGAAGAAAAGAGTAGTGAAGTCAGATAACATGAGCTTTAAAAGAGAACTATAGGTGGATGGTCTGAATGACAACACAGCACTTGGCTAATGCCAACACCACTTCTTAGCCCCATGGGACACAGGGACTGTTAAGAAGATTACAAGCCAAGTGGCCAGACAGAAATCAGGTATGAGGGAAAGCAGGTGGGAAGAGGCTGCAGGGGTTTGTTAACCATAGAACAGGTGTCCAGACGGCATAGTAAGGTTTTGAAGAAATGGGGTGGAAAGAGGAAGAAAGAACAGAATAAAGGACTGGCTAAGCCTATAGCCTGGCTACTGCTAGAGGCAGAGGGGCCAATAAGAGGCACTGAGAAAAACATAAGATGGTCCTGAAGATCTCATGACCCACTCCTACTATGACCACTGTCACCATCCTTACAGACAGCAGGCGATAGATATAGCAGGTCTTCTTTTGACCGTCACGCCAGACCCGGGCCATGGCTTGTTCATCATTGGCTGGGTTCCAGTCAGGGTCAAACATGACCAGTCGGTTAGCCCCGATGAGATTGAGGCCACAGCCTCCAGCTTTGCTGCTTAGCATGAAGACAAAATCAGGGCTCTGGAAAGAGAGGAAGCAAGAGAAGAAGAACCTCGTGCAGCCTGAACTAGAATCCTACTCAACCCAGCCGACTGTTCTCTCACACATCTGTATTCTTATGCTGTAAAGACCACTAATTTGTCTGCCTACTAATTTCCCCACCCCGCCATCACCAACCAACCTAACCCTGCCACACCCAGCAGAAAAGGAGGGGGAAAAAAGGAAAAATCAAAGAGACCCTAAAGCAGAGCACCCTTATAGCTTCCCTATCACCCCTTGATTCTGATGGTACTGCATTGGTAGTGTGGGAACAGAGGTTGTACATTTACCAGCGGATTGTTAAAGCGTTCCACAACCTTGGCTCGCTTCTTAATGGACATTGTGCCATCCAAGCGGACATATAAGTACCTGAAGGGGAATCCAAAGATCAAAACACAAGAAGGTGCAGAGCCCTGCTACTAAAGGAACTAAACAATGCTTGAGGCTATTTGTGTACAGCCTGGGGCCCTAAACTCCCAAAGGGACAGGCAGGGAGCTAGGGCCCAGGACTCTGTTCACTGGGATTACCTGAAGGACTAGGGGGCTATTCTGCTTAGAGGTGGAACTGGGACCATCACAGAAATAAAACAACAGATGTTTTCTGGGAAGCTCCTCCCATACCCACATCTTGGCCCATATCCACCAGTCAGAACACCAACTCTTCCTAGCAGGACAGTTGGGGAGGCACCACTTTAGTAAACCAATTAGGCTCTTTCCTACCTTCGGGCCCGACAGAGCTTCTCAAAGAGGTCCAATGTCTGAGTGTAATTGGACACCAGCACTACTTTGTCACTGCTGCGGCTTCGGGTCACTGCCAGAATGTAATCAAGGACCAGCATCTTACCTGGAGAAGTCAGCAAGCATTAGTCCTCAACAGGCCATCCCAGTGCCCCAGGAATCTTACTCTTGATATCAAGCCTTGAGGCAAGGATACATCAGCACAAAGAGACAATCTCCCACCCTCCCCGAAAGGAGCCCAAAGACTGGCTTACCTGACAGCTGGGGCTCTAGTGCCTTGGCGCTATAAGTAGGGGGGAATATTTCCAAAGCACCTTCAAAGCCATCCTCCTCTTCCACACACTTGTCATAGATTAGAGCTGGATCTGAAAAACAAAAACAAAACACAAAATGCCAGTTATGATGCTTTCGGGAATTTCCACTTCAATGTTCATGGGAACCCCCTCTAGAAGCCTACTCAGCAGACCTTCCTCAGCCCCAGACTTGCTTGGGCCCAAATCCCAGGATACAGTCCGTTCCATCTGGACAATCCTGCTCACTAGTTAGTGTGTTCTCCCAACAAAAACGGAACTATACCAAGAGAGGGCAAGGTTTGCTAATTTTCTTCCTAACATTTTATTATGTACATATGCATGCACAGACGCATACAGAGTCTCACATACACAAGCATCGGTTGGGCAGAGGATAAGGTAAACTTTCCCAAACAAAGGGTCTGGTTTACGGAGTACACAATGTAGGGTTCATACCTCGGGAAGGGCTAGAATCACATGTGGCCTTTATGAGGACTCTAAACAAATTTGGAAGATGCCTGAACCATATAGGAGCCTATCCTTCCTTACGTACTCTTAGAGGACCTCAGGACATGGACCCAACTCACGATTACAAAGCTTCTTTAGTAAGGTGATGGAAGAAAGGGAAGACACAGTCATCTTGCCCTCACGCAACTCTTCTGCTGGCTTGGCCTGTTTCAGAAACCTCTTGTATAATTCAGTCTGAAGGGGTGTCAGCCTGAAAAAAGAACAGCTGGGTCAGTGGGAAAGGCTGGACCACACTTCAGCCCTGAAGACACCATGAAAGCCCAGCCAGGCTCAAAGGCTGAGCTTTTTTTTTACACACTCACTCTATACCCCCTCCTCAGTTGAGTTCAGTACCTACAACAAACCACCTGCTCAATCTTCACAGGCAGGTATTTAGAAAGGATATCAGATGTCCTCCGTATCAAACACCTAGGAAGACAGGGTAAAAAGACAAGAGGCTGGTAAAAATGCCATATTAACTACTGGAATAAAAGCTACCACCCAAAGAATCCAAAAGACTACCTTTGGATGTCAGAGAACCACCAGCCCTATGGCAAAGAAAACTTTTTTTTTTTTTAAGATTTTATTTATTTATTCATGAGAGAGAGAGAAAGAGAGGGGCGCAGAGACACAGGCAGAGGGAGAAGCAGGCTCCATGCAGGGAGCCCGATGCGGGACTCGATCTTGGAACTCCAGGATCATGCCCTGGGCTGAAAGCAGGCACTAAACTGCTGAGCTACCCAGGGATCCCCCTGGCAAAGAAATCTTTATGAGGGTCTCAGTCATGGGAACAAAGACCCTTTCAAACAACCTACCTTACATTGACAACGCTTTGTCTTCCTCTTCAAAAGTTTAGCTGGTCTTCAAGAGAAGGCCAAGACCTCCCACTGAGTCTGGTGCTCAGACAGGGAAAGCAAGCTGCAAACCACTAAATCCTTAGGGGAGTTTTTGTTTGCATTTGCCCAAATACCACTTGGCCCAAGGTTCAAAGAAACTAAGCTCATACCTCCTAGCAGACTAGGAAGGACAGGGATTAGACACCTAAGGAGTAGCTGCTAAGAACGCAGTGATTCTCTTTCCTACCATCTAAAATTGGGGGGGAGGGGAGGAGACAGGACCCCAGGATATAAACCATCAAGTGTATTACCTACAACAGAGGAGTCCCAGATGTACTTGTCCCCTGGATTATGTGGACACTATGGAAAAGCCTTCTTAGTCTGGGAGCCACATCCCTCCTTCAGATCTATTTCTAACTGTCAAAGAAGGCTATGCGGCCTGAGAAGGGAAGGCTGGTGCTTTAACTCTGAGACCAATTGACAGGAAGCTTTGCTCAGGGAATCTAGCGACATCAGAGAAAAGCTTCCTCAATATGATGCTAAGCAGCCCCAAACCAGATAAAAGAACCTAGGCCAGGAAGAAAGCAAGGACTTGGCCTGCAAGACACCTCCATTTATTCAGTGACCCTGATCAGGGCACAGATCCCACTCCCTAGAATCCCAGCCCTTATAGGCCAAGGCCCCGAAAGATTGGACTTGGATGGTTGAGTAGGCAATTCTGATGACCTAACTTGGGGGAAAGTCCTGAAGAAAGGTGCTGCTGCCTAGCCCAGCCCCCACCCTGCCATTACCTATTCACAATGCTGGTGAGCTCCCGCAGCCGCTCTTCGCCTAGCTGTCTGTCCGCCTCACTGGCAGCTGCATCTCGACCCTTCAAAATTGGCAATTCGAAATGCTTCTTGAACTCATGGGCAGTTCCTAAGACAAGAGAAAAGGGAAAATTAAAGCATTAAAGAATGTAAAAAGAGGGAAGACTCGTTCTTTTCCCTCCTCGCTTGTAGTCACGCTGTGCCAGCCACGCACTCCCATGGGGCATGTTTCACAAAATGGAAGAAATCAAGGACTTGCTGCTCATGGCCAGGCAAAGGATGCCAAACCTGTCAAGATCAAGAAACATATGAGTAAAGTGAAGTTTAGAGTTTGTTGGAGCAGATACCTTTATATCTTGGTCATCACATACAAAGAGAAGACAGAGAAACTGAAGCAATCCCTGTCCCTAGGTTTGGCAGTCAAAGAGCTGAAATGAACCTAACACAGTGATCTGAACTATACTAAAATTTTAAAAATTAAAAAAAAAAAAAAGAATGTAAAAAAGGAATGATTATCTCACTGCCAATAATGACAGACTACTTTGTTATAGACCACCTTCCTGTCAAGAACAAAGCTGGACAATTACAGGCAATTTTGTTTGAACGGATCAGAGAGCTAGCAAAGCAAGTGGGGACTGAAAGGCCTCAGAGACAGATTAACATTCAAATACATACCTAATTACATTAAATATAAGTGGACCAGATAATCCAATTAAAAGACAATTGTCAGACTGGATTTTTTTAAGATTTTTTACTTATTTATTCATAGAGACACAGAGAAAGAGAGAGAAGAGGCAGAGATACAGGCAGAGGGAGAAGCAGGCTCCATGCAGGGAGCCCAACGCGGGACTCGATCCTGGGTCTCCAGGATCACACCCCGGGCTGCAGGCGGCGCTAAACCACTGCACCACCAGGGCTGCCCTGGAATTTTTTTTAAAGCCCATCTATAGGCTGCTTGTAAGAGATGAAGTAGCATGAACCAGTGCAATGAATGAATGATACCTGCT
Organism: Canis lupus familiaris; assembly: GCF_011100685.1. Classification (NCBI taxonomy): domain Eukaryota; kingdom Metazoa; phylum Chordata; class Mammalia; order Carnivora; family Canidae; genus Canis; species Canis lupus. Next base: position 14,211,124 of record NC_049236.1, read on the forward strand.
ACAACAGGTGGATGGATGGATGTACAATGAAGTACTGATACCTGCTACAACAGGTGGATGTGATGGATGAAACATCACATACACTAAGTAAAAGTGAGATGCAAAAGGTCACATACTGTATGGTCCATTTATATGAAATGTCAGAATAGGCAAGTCCACGGAGACAGAGCAGACTGGCGACTGTCAGAGTTTGAGGGAAAGGAGAGATAGGCAGTGACTGCTACTGAGTACTGAGTTTTCTTTTGGCCAGGAATAAAAAAGTCAGGTATCTCACAAATGAGGATCTCCAGTGGCCAATAAATACAATAAAAGGTGTTCAATTTATTCAACATTAGGCAAATGGTATCAGGTATCACCGAAAACCCACCTAATGACTAAAATTTTTAAAAATCTCTCAAGATAAATAGTGGTCATGATAGAGAGCAGAGGTCGGCAAACTACAGCCGTGGGCCAGCCATTTGTTTCTTTAAATAAAGTTTTATTAGAACACAACCACGTCCATTCATTTACATTCTATGGCTGCTTTCTTGCCATAGTAGCAGCGCTGAGTAGACAGTATGGCCTGCAAGTCTAAAATACTATTTAGCCACTTAAGAAAAAATTTGCTGACCCCTGACATAGAGCTACTGGAATTCTCTTATACTACTGGCATAATCACTACTAGAGCTGAACACAGGGATCCCTGGGTGGCGCAGCGGTTTAGCGCCTGCCTTTGGCCCAGGGTGTGATCCTGGAGACCCGGGATCGAATCCCACGTCGGGCTCCCGGTGCATGGAGCCTGCTTCTCCCTCTGCCTGTGTCTCTGCCTCTCTCTCTCTCTCTCTCTCTGATTCATCAATAAATAAAAAATTAAAAAAAAATAAAATAAAATAGAGCTGAACACATGCATAGCATATGACCTAGCAATTCCACTTGCAGGACAGAGAATGCATATTTACACAAAAGAAATGTACATTATGCTCAGGTAAAGACATACAAGAATGTTCACAGCAACATTATTCAAAAGAATGAAAAACTGGAAACTCAACTGTCCATCACCAGAACACACAAAAAATATTATAGTATATTCATAAAAATGGAATAGTATAAGGGGATGTGCGTGGCTCAGTTGGGTTAAGTATCCAACTCTTGATTTCAGCTCAGGTGGTGATCTCAGGGTTGTGGGGTTGAGACCCACATCAGGCTTGTGCTGGGCATGAAACCTGCTTAAGATTCTCTCTCCCTCTACCTTCTGCTCCCCTCTCTCAAAAAACAAACAAAAGAAGAGATTAGTATACAAAGAAAAAAATTAACTGCCAGGAGCAACAACATGGATGAATCTCATAAACATAATGTTGAACAAAAGAAACAGGAATATATACTGTATATTATTTAGCCAAGGAATATATACTGTATTATTCCATTTATATAAAGTCAAAAATAGGCAAAAACCAATCAGGTGTCAGAAGAGTGTGCTTCCCAGGGAAAAGGAGAGAACAGTGATTAGAAGAGGGTGCTGCTAGGAGCACCCGGGTGGCTTGATTGGGAATCTGACTCTTGTTTTGGCTCAGGTCACAATCTTAGGGTACTGGGATCAAGCCCCCACACTGGGCTCCACATTTAGCACGGAGTCTGTTTGGAATTCTTTTTCTCCCTCTCCCTCTGCCCCTTCCCACTTGTGTTCACTTGCTCACTCTCTCTAAATTAGTAAATAAAATATTAAAAAAATGGGGAGGTACTCTACTGCAGAGATGGTGGCAGTAATTGATCTGATAGTGGTTACACCAATGTGTTAACTTTATGAAAATTTTGCTACTTAGCTGGTTCTCATGTAAAGTTCTCTTCCTGAGCACTGGCAAGTTGGGGTGGCACGAACAAACCCTCCCACAGATACTTATGTGCAAGAACTACCTACCTGTGGTTGCTAAAGGCTGGGGGGAAGGGACAACGGAGTTATTGTTTAATGGGTAGCATTTCAATTCTTCAAGATAAAAATAGTTCTGGAGATGGATGGTGGTGATGGCTGCACAACAATGTAAGCATATTTAATGATACTGAGGGACGCCTGGGTGGCTCAGTGGTTAAGCATCTGCCTTGGGCTCAGGGCATGATCCTGGGCTCCCTGCATGGAGCCTGCTTCTCCCTCTGCCTGTGTCTCTGCCTCTCTATGTCTCTCATGAATAAATAAAATCCTTTAAAAAAATGATACTGAACTGTACACTAAAAGGCAGTTAACCAACAAAAACAAAAACTGTCCAAGACCAACTGCCTTAAGGCCAATGCTCTTGTGAGGCAGCTAGGCTGTGATGAGCAAAAATGCCTGGGGTAGTGTTTCCATCCCCAGCTCATTGTCACACCACATTGTGCATAGCCCCTGCCACCTCTGCAGTAGAAAAATAGCTGGACTGGGCCTTGTTGAGTTGTTCAGTAGCACCAAGGTCCCCCCCAATGGCTAAATTACTCCCTGACAAAAGCAGCCTTCCTACAAGAGTGCCTAGTGACCTACATATAACTAACATTCCCTCCTTTCTCTCTTCAGCTAGAGTTACATTCCCAAGGCCAAAGCAAGGCTCCTTTCCAATGTAGCAGACAAGGCTGGTTTCTTACCCAGAATGCCTGAATTAACAAAATGTACCAAGCTGAAATACTCAAGGAGATCATTCTGGATGGGGGTCCCAGAGATAAGCACCCGTCGGCTGGTGTTCAAGCTGTCCAGGGCCTGGTAAGTCTGATTCTCAGAGTTCTTAAGTCTGTGTCCCTGCAAGGAAATTAATTTTCACTTAGGCCTCGGCATGATGTGGAATCCCTCATGATAGCAAAGTCTTGTGTAAACAGGGAAAGAGGAATCATAAACATTACAGGTCCTAGGATCTTGGGAACTGGGTAGAGTGCAACAAGAATGAGAATTTACCTGCTTGCCTAGGGAGAAAAGTCAGGTTCAAGAGAGAGACTGTTAGTTTCCAGACCACCAGTGCTACATCCATAAAGCAAGGATTTCCTAGATTCCATTATCTACCCTCCTTTTCCCCGCCCCAACCTCCAGAGCCTTAGCAGGCTGCCTATCCTCTTCACAGACATTTAGCCATGTTCTAGACTCCTGTTTTCAGGGAATCCTCCTTCCCCATAAGCCAAACCAGCCCAGAACCTCCGGAGCCAGATGCCTTCTGGATTGGTCTACAGGCCATCTCTCAGCTGTGAGAGCTAAAGGGACTTGGCCCAGGCTCCTCCTTCCCTCTCCCTGCAGAATCCACAGCTCATATACCTAAAGAGCCTCTCCCGGGATCCCTGGGTGGCGCAGCGGTTTAGCGCCTGCCTTTGGCCCAGGGCGCGATCCTGGGGAACCAGGATCGAATCCCACGTCGGGCTTCCGGTGCATAGAGCCTGCTTCTCCCTCTGCCTGTGTCTCTGCCTCTCTCTCTCTCTCTGTGTGTGTGTGACTATCATAAATAAATAAAAAAAGTTTAAAAAAAAAAAAAAAAAGAGCCTCTCCCTGCCTCCTTTTGCAGCTGTTCCCCAATCCCTATTCTCCCTGTCACCCATCCCTCATATACACCACTGTTTTATCTCTCTTTTTTAAGCCTTTTTCAAGAGGGTTGTAAAGGACCCTATTATCTTCCCTCTTTCCCCAAGAACCACATGGGCAAGATCAGATCTGTGCCTCTTCCATCCACAGGCCCCATTTCAGCCTGTACTGAGCAAGACATTCAAAATGCAATCACCAATGAAAGAATGAACAAGTCAGCATGCCCCCCCTCTGGTCAGCCTTGTACAATGGAATTAAACACAGACTCTTTACTGAACCTCCTGTCTCTAGGATCAGGTCCAAGCTCATTACTTTAGCATTTCTCAGTAAGACCCCAACTAACTTCTCTGACAATTCTCCACAGCTGGTCTTAGTCCAAGAAGCTATAACTCTTCATGCTGGATTTCCTTAGGTCTCTTTGCCCATGCCATTTCTCTGCCCAGAATTCTCTCCCACAGGCCAATTCCTCAAAGGTCATCTCCTTTGCAAAGCCTTCCTCAATGACCCCAGCTCGTTGGTCTCTCCCACTTCCTCACTCCTATGGCGCTCCGTACATAATAGTTGTTTGCTGAATCTTTTCAAAGTGCCAGGCACTGTACTAATAGGAAGCACTTCCCTTATATTCTCTTCTGTAATCCAGATAACAATCAGATGAGTGGGAATTGTAATACCTATTTTAGAGAAAATGAAGGTCAGAAAGGTGAACAGTTTTCCAAAATCACACTGGTAGTAAATAGCAGAACTAGGATTTGAACTCAGGTATGTGTGGTTCCAAGCACTTGTACTACTCTGTCTCTCATCTACTGCTATATATACTAGAGACTAATCATACTCTACTATACTTATAAATCTTTTTTTTTTAATTTTTTTTTTTTATTTATTTATGAGTCAGAGAGAGAGAGAGAGAGAGAGAGAGAGGCAGAGACATAGGCAGAGGGAGAAGCAGGCTCCATGCACCGGGAGCCTGACGTGGGATTCGATCCCGGGTCTCCAGGATCACGCCCTGGGCCAAAGGCAGGCGCTAAACTGCTGCGCCACCCAGGGATCCCCATACTCTACTATACTTAATCTCCTCAGCTAGACAGGAACTTTTTTTTTTTTTTAATTTTTTTTTTAATTTTTTTTTTTTTTATGATAGCCACAGAGAGAGAGAGAGAGAGGCAGAGACATAGGCAGAGGGAGAAGCAGGCTCCATGCACCGGGAGCCCGGTGATGTGGGATTTGATCCCAGGTCTCCAGGATCACACCCTAGGCCAAAGGCAGGCGCCAAACCGCTGCGCCACCCAGGGATCCCTAGACAGGAACTTCTTAAAGCAGAAATCATGTCGGGCGGCCCCGGTGGCTCAGCGGTTTAGCGCTGCCTTCAGCCCAGGGTGTAATCTGGAGACCCGGGATCGAGTCCCACATCGGGCTCCCTGTATGGAGCCTGCTTCTCCCTCTGCCTGTGTCTCTGCCTCTCTCTGTCTCTCATGAATAAATAAATAAAATCTTAAAAAAAAAAAAGAAAAAAAAGAAAAAGAAACCATGTCAGATTTGCCTCTATATAATTTGGTGCATAGGACAGAAAACTGTTCAGTAAATGTCTGTTGAATGAAATGAATGAATGAATAATCAGTATTGCTATTAAAGAAGAATTAGGCATAGAATTTCAATCTTTAAAACTGACTGCATGGGGCAGCCCGGGTGGCTCAGCGGTTTAGCGCCGCCTTCAGCCCAGGGCTTGATCCTGAAGACCCAGGATCGAGTCCCACGTCAGGCCCCCTGCATGGGGCCTGCTTCTCCCTCTGCCTGTGTCTCTGCCTCTCCCTCTGTCTCTCATGAATAAATAAATAAATAAAATCTTAAAAAAATAAAAAAATGACTGCATGTTGTATACCTAAAACTAGTGCAATGTTATATATCAATTACATCTCAAAAAATATTTAAGACATCCAAAACAAATTAAAAAACTAAAAATGACTAGAGGCTATAAGCACTAGCCCTGAAGGAGAGAAGGCTCAGATCTGGAGCCCAAGAGGGAAATGAAACTTGTGAGGAAATTACCCAAAAGACCCTAGGGAAATAGGTGTCAACAACTGGGTCCCCCTAAACTGAAGCTCCCTGAGGGGAGGCATCATGGGACCCCCAGGACCTGACACATAATAGGCACTTAATAAATAATCCAGTAAATGAACTGAGCTGACACATTATCCTTGTGGGTCTCTGTGGAAGGGAAAGCCAATCCCAGCTCCTTATGAGAATACCCAGACTTCAGACCCACCTCCTTCCACTATCACCCAGAGATTTAAAACCCAAACTCTCTGGAGTGGCTGGCTGGTTCAGTCAGAGGAATGTGCTCTTCTTGATCTCATGGTCATGATTTCAAGTCCCACACTGGGTTTAGAGATTGCTTAAAAATAATATTTTATAGAAGGAGAAACAGGCATCCCTGTGGGGATCCTGATGGGGGACTCGATTTCAGGACCCCAAGATCACACCTGAGCCAGATGCTTAACCACTGAGCTAGCCAGGTGCCCCTCTTTTTTTTTTTTTTCAAGTAGGCTCCACATCCTGTGCAGAGCCCAATGAGGGGCCCAAACTCATGACCCTGAGATTAAGACCCAAGCTGAGATCAAGAGTTGACGCTCAACCAAGTGAGCCACTCAGGTGCCCCAAAAACAAAATCTTAAAAATAAATAAATAAATAAAACCCAAACTCTGACAATTCAGCAAATCAAATATTTGGCCAGATGAAAAGTTGCCAGAGCTCTTATTAATAAGCTGCTGCTGAATTTCAGTTCTGGCAGAGTTCTTCACTTATTCTTTCTGAAAACAATAAACAATGCCACAATTAAATACCACTTTTCTCTCTGACACATGAGCCCTACGAGCAATATTCTTGTTTTTTATGTATTTCCCCACCATGTTTCTTCTGACCTGCTGTGTGTTCTAGCTCTTCTAAAGGAACATATATGGATCTGGATAAGGCACACAGGGCCAGTCCTCCCATACCTAAGCCAGACTTCCCACACCAAGTTTTGGGTTATATCCAAGGGATAAGAGCCAGGTCTTAAAATCTCAGGCCTGGATTCAAGTCCCACCTCACTTGGTCCTGACAGGGGGAAACTGGGCAAGTCATCACACTTCTCCTAACCTCTAAAACTGAGATGATGATGATAATGACAATGTCAATCCCTCACCTATTCATCTACTTTACAAAATGCTTCCATAGATCTCTCTTGATCTGGATCATATTCTTTTCAGGTTGACCCTATGCCATCTAGTACACAGAAGTAACTGAGACCTTGAGCAGTCTCACCTGCACAGTATCCTTATAAGTGGCAGCCAAGGCTGACCCCAAGTCTTCTGACTTGCCCTAACTCACACTACTATAGGGATAAGAAGATTTTGTGTGCCAGAGAGAAGCACTGGAGGTACTGGGAGGAAGCACTGTGGGTACTGGGAGAAGGAAAGCCTGGGGCAGCATCTTCCCTCTCCAGGGTCCAAACCTGAGAAAGTCCTCTTAGAGTAAGCTATCTTTCCAAACTGGCTTCCTCATATCTCTCACAATTGACAAACTGCTGATGAAAATAGGTAGATGTGGGGTGCCTGGGTGGTTCAGTCAGTTAAGTGTCTCTCTTCAGCTAAGGTCATGATCCCGGGGTCCTGGGATTAAGCCCCGCGTTGGGCTCCCTGCTCAGCAGGAAGTCTGCTTCTCCCTCTTCCTGATGCTCACGCTCTCTAACTTGCACTCTCCCCGTCTCTCTCTCTCATAAATAAATAAATAAATAAATAAATCTTTAAAAAAATAAAAAAGGTAGATGAGTAAATGGGAGGGCCAGGATGCTGCAATGTGGCAAGAAGCAGCCTGGTCCCTTGTGCCCTGCAGAGTCAGCTCAGAAAGCAGGACAGAATGAGAAAGAAACACTACAGAGCAGAAGGAAATCTAGATTGGCCACGGCCTTGAACTTCATAGGGTTATCATACATGTAACCCACCTCAACCTGCTAAATCCTTTATTCTTACCAGAAAGAACAGTCCATCAAAGTGTTAGAAGTTGATACACATGCCCAACAATGACAGACTCTTCATTAAAGACAAAAGCACAATAAGGAAAGAGATCATAACTAGCAAGCATGGCATCCCAAAAGTCCCTTAGATATTGAGCTAATCCATAGTTTCCAGAGCACAGTCAAGCTTGCCAAACAGCTGACAAAGGGGACCAAGTCTTTCAGCCACCCCTCCACTAAAGCCCCAGGGGTGTGCAGAGTGGCCTTCACTCTTCCCAAGAGGCGCAATGATAGCAGCCTCAGAGTACCTAAGCACCCTGAAAACCTGGAGAATTCTTTATAATGGGAAGCTCCCAGTCACCCTCATTCCTTTCCAAGTAGTAGCATCTCTACCACCATTCATGCATTGTGGTGGAAAAGGCTAGAAAATAATTATTACCATGTTTCTCTTTGTCCCATACAATTTATACAGACTATAAGGTGTATGGACTGTCCACACTAGACTTCCCTGTTTCTGTTCACATGCATCTCCCCAGCCTCGAACAAAAAAATAACAGGGCCTGGATGGCTCAGCCTGCATGGCTCAGCGGTTTAGCGCCACCATCAGCCTAGGGCGTGATCCTGGAGACCTGGGATCAAGTCCCATATCAGGCTCTCTGCATGGAGCCTGCTTCTCCCTCTGCCTGTGTCTGTCTCTCATGAATAAATAAATAAATAATCTTAAAACAAAGCAAAACAAAAAAACCAAAAACCAAAAACCAAAACCAGAGTCTTATGACAATTACCAAAGTCTTATGACATACCAGGCACTGTGTGAAGAGCTTTCCCTCATTCACCTCATTTAATCCTCACAATAATCCCATGAATATTATTTCAAGGATTATTATAAATATTATTATCCCACTTTACTAACTCAGAAACAGAGGCTCAGGTGGTTTATTTTTTTTAAAGATTTTATTTATTTATTTATTCATGAGAGACACAGAGAGAGAGAGAGAGAGAGAGAGAGAGGCAGAGACATAGGCAGAGGGAGGAGCAGGCTCCATGCAGGGAGCCTGACATGGGACTCGATCTCTGGTCTCCAGGATCACGCCCTGGGCTGAAGGCAGCACTAAACCACTGAGCCTCACCGGGGCTGCCCCGCTCAGGTGGTTTAGCAACGAGTCAAAGTCATTTTACTGGTAATTACAAGAGCCAGAATTTGAATACAAGTCTCTCTGACTCTAGAACCTATTCCTTTAAACACTGTACTGTGTCTCTCCACCCATCCAAATCCCTCCCATCCTTCAAAGTATTTCCTTGGTCTGAGAATACTGACTGAAGGCAACAAAACCAAATAGCCCATAGTACCTCACCCTCCTTGGGAGTTCCAAGTAATGCTTAATCCCTATTGGTAGGTTGACGTCAAGGGCTCTCCCTCTCACTGTGTCCTCTAAGGCAACAAGCTCTGTCCTTAATATTCCCCAGAGACTGGGATGCCTGGGTGGTTCAGTTGGCTGAGTATCTGCTTTCATCTCCATCATGATTTCGGGGTTCTGGGATCGAGCCCAGCATCGGGTTCCCTGCTCAGAGGGGAATCTGTTTCTCTCCCTCTGCTCCTCCCCTTGAATCATCTCACTCGTGCTTTCTCAAACAAATAGAACCTTAAAAAATATATACATATGGACACCTGGGTGGCTCAGTGCTTGAGCATCTGCCTTCAACTCAGGGTGTGATCCCGGGATCCGGGATCGAGTCCTGCACTCGGCTCCCTGTGAGAAGCCTGCTTCTCCCTCTGCCTATGTCTCTGTGTGTGTGTCTCTCTCTCATAAAAAAATACATACGTCTTTAAAAAAAAACATTCTAAAAATAAATCTATATATATATGTCATATTATATACATACATACATATATTCCCCAGTAACTGATACAGCCCTTAGATGACAGTTCTTAGGACATTTCAACACTTTTTCCTACCACCCAGACTGCTGGGAGCCAAGTACCTCATCACATATGACCAGTCCAACACTTCCTTTCTGGAGGACTCCAACATGAAGGCGGAAAGTCTCATAGGAAATGATGAGGATGGGAGAAGGCACTCGGACTCCACGCTGGTTCATGAATCCTTCTACAATAGAAAACATGTCAAGGGAAAAAATCTAGAATATCTTAAAGAAAAAGAGTTTGCCGATTCTTTAATTTTGCCTGGAAATAACTATCTCCACTATTTTCCATGGGAATTCTCTTCCACCCCCCTCATTGCCCTCAGCCTGCTGGCCATCAGTGAGCATATATACAAGAAAGGAGCAAGTTGTATGGAAGAGTACAGCCAACTCTATTAAGGCTCCATACCTAGCTTTTGGTCTATCTCGTCCTTAGAGCCTCCGTCAATGGCCAGAGGTTGGATCCTCCCTCCAAGCCATTTCCCGACTTCATTGTACCAGTTCTTCACCAGGCTGGAGGGTGACACCACCACTGCCTTGTCAATTTCTGGTTTGCACTCTGGACTCTGGCGCAAAAGCGTCCATATCAACGTGATGCACTGCAGCGTCTTGCCCAGGCCCATCTCATCAGCCATGATGCAGCCGTGGCTGCCAGGGATACGCCGACTGGTGACACACTCCCATAGGAACTTTACTCCCTGGGGAATAACAGCATTCAGGCCACTTTGGTACCCACACTGGTGCTGCCCCAGGGATGGCAGCCTCCCATCCCATACCTCTTTCCCCCCAGTCCCTTTTACCTCTCTCTGATGAGGCCGCAAGACCTTACTGAGAATAGGATCCACAACCACATGAACAGGGAGTTTTTCCCTAAGAAAACACAGCAAAGAAAACATGTAGCTCAGACATGTGCAAGGATACGCCCTTAGGAAGTTGTATCCTGCTGACCCAGAGGCCACAGAGGCAGCTGCCTAAGAGAGGACTTTTGTGGCCTGATAATCATACCATAGCAAATTTTTGCTCTAGGAGTTAGAAAGTGAGGAGAGGGTTCCCTATGTCATCAATCCCTCCAGCTTCCCTGAGCAAGCTTGGCAAGAAGATGAACACCCACCAACTAAACATGCCCACAAACTCTTTGCTACACATTCTCCTTCCCCACCTAACCCACTCTCTGGATGGTGGTACAGTGGTCATGACAGCACTCTGAATACATGCCAGTCCCAAGGAAAAAAATCACACCAAAATGCCCTCTGCCCTTCCAGGTACGTGCACTTAACAGAAGACTAGACCTGCCCAAGAAATACCAATGTACATACTTGTCAAGCTTCATCTGGTCATGGGCGCTCAGTGGGGGAGGCTCGTACAAAACCAAGGCACCTTCTTCCAAGGGGTCATGGAGGGCCCGGCGGACCCCAGCCCTTTTGAGGCCCAATGCCCGAAAGCCCAGGGGACCTAGAAACCAACAATCTGTCACCTGAGCCTCTGTATTGAAGAGATCACTAGGCCCAGCTCAAATGCCTATCCTTCACATAACCTTTCCTAAGCTTGCACATGACCTTCTCTCTTCCAGAACCTCTCCAAACCTAGCTGGGCACCTCTATCTATTATCCTAGTCTGCCTCAGATTAGCGTTTTTCACATCTTACTTATCCCATTTAACTATAAACTTGTGGAGGGCCAGGTCTTGTTCATCTCAAATCAATCCTAGAAAGGTCTAAAACTCAAAGAGGCCTTTGAAGATGAAGAACTCTTAGGAGTTGGCCTCCTCCCTCCCCAGCCCGTTTTAGCACTATGCTAGGTCTTACACAGGCCAGGGAAAAACTCTGTGGAACCCAGGCCTCAGTCAACCTCAGAAACAAGATGCTACTAAATTCACTCAGACTGAATGAAGCCTGGGCCCATCAGCCACCAGGGCCCGCCCCCAGGAGCTTCCCAAGTATTGGCATATCCCACCAAGAGGAGGAGGGGCAGTTAGTCCTGGCAGCTCTTGCTGAAGCTATCAAACACAACCTTCATGCAGGCCTCTGGAGTGTTACCCCACACATTGTCACCACTGGGCTGGCATCTTCAATTCCAAGGTAAGCGTATATTCACAAAAACAGAGGTTTTAAATTATTCAGATACATTCAAACATGATTGATTCAAAAAACAGAAAAGTCTCCATTTTTACCTTGATAATTTGGAATGGGGATTTTAAAAGGCTTTGACAAAATGCTTCGAATAAACGCTTCCTAAAAAAGAAACAGGGATTCAGGACTGATTAGAGATGTTCTAGGATATTTTTACAAATGCAGTCTAAAATGCCTATTTAGGGGTACCTGGGTGGCTGAGTCAGTTGAGCATTTGACTCTTGGTTTCAGTCGGGCCATGATCTTGGGGTCGTGGATCAAGCCCCACATCAGGCTCTGTGCTCAGTGGAGAGTCTGCCAGAAATTCTCTCTCCTCCCCTCCCTCTCTCCCTCTCCTACTTGCACACACTTTCTTGCTCTCTCTAAAGTAAGTAAACCTTAAAAATAATTTTTTTAGGGATCCCTGGGTGGCGCAGCGGTTTGGCGCCTGCCTTTGGCCCAGGGCGCGATCCTGGAGACCGGGGATCGAATCCCACGTCGGGCTCCCGGTACATGGAGCCTGCTTCTCCCTCTGCCTGTGTCTCTGCCTCTCTCTCTCTCTCTCTCTGTGTGACTATCATAACTAAAAAAAAAAAAAAAAAAAAAAATTTTTAAATAAAATGCCTATTTTTAAAAAAATTTTTTTAAGATTTTTATTTATTCATGAGAGACAGAGAGAGAGAGACAGACAGACAGAGACAGAGACAGAGACAGATACAGGCAGAGAGAGAAGCAGGCCCCATGCAGGGGGCCCAATGTGGGACTTGATCCCGGGGCTTCAGGATCACCCTGGGCCGAAGGCAGGCGCTAAACCACCGAGCCACCCAGGGATCCCCCTAAAATGCCTATTTAAAGGTAATACATTCAGAGCATTATATTTTGATTACATCTCACTCAGATGCATCTAGAACAGAAGGAAATGTACTCCATTATTAGGTTATTAGGTTTTATACAACAGTTTTCATCTTTAAGGCTTTACATACAATTCTACAAATACTCAGGGACAGCAAAGTACCACTGGCAAGTGCCCAGCTTCCGTCAGCCACAAGGCTTAGACTCGTTTGTTCATAAAAGGCCATGCCAACAAGGACAACTAACTATTCCCTAGGGTACAGCACCTTAAGAAGAAAGCACCACACACTTACCCAACCCCAGTACTAACAACTCCAATGTCTGGATACAACCACTCTCCTACAGGGCTACATCTTCCCAGGCATACATCACATTTCTTTTGTTGTAACAGTTCTGCCTATTGCATCTAATTACTACATCAGCCTCCTTGGGAACTAACTAGACCTTCAAAAAATAGCAGCAGTAACAGGAACAGTATTATTATTAAATAATATTAACAACAGCAAAAATGACAACAGTCATGATGACTATAACAGTGTATAACAGGTGCAGTGCTAAGCACTCGAGATGCCCGCATTCAGGATGCCATTGAATCCTCACTACCAGCACTATGAGGCCCATTATTACTGGTATCTCCACTGTACCAGATGGGCATATTGAGACTGAGTGGTTAAGTCACTGTCCCCAGTCACAGGGCCATGACGGGTGCAGGACTTTCCTGGTTTCCAGGACCCTTACTTTAACCAGTGGGCAGTATGGCCTCCTAATCCAACCTGTTTAAGTACAGCCATATGGATCAGCCCAGAGTCAGCATCTTCTTGCCATGGGAAAGCACAAGAGAGGGAACATGAGAAAGAGGATAGGAGAAGGCCAAAAAATCACCAAAAGAAAAATGGGACAAGGGTGCCAAGAAGTAGACATACATAGGTCGTAGAGAAGAGTGGCCTTGCTGCCTCCACCTCAGGGCCTACAGAAGCCTCTGTGCCAGCACCTCAGCCTGGAACCAGCACTGGACTATGGGGCTGGGGCTGAAGAGCAGGCAGGGGAGTCCAAGCACCAGCTCCTGGGGTAACTCTGACAGCTCCCATCAACATTCTGGTCTTCTGGTCTATAGATCTCTGAGCTCTTTGGGGAATTACAATGGTCTGTGAACCTCTACAAAACAAGAGCTGAAACCCAAGAAAGCAAGGAGAAAATAAGAACAGAAACCCTAAAGGTAGTTTTAATGTAAATACATTATTATTGGAAAAAGAAATAATGAAAAATATTACCCTCAAGCAAAATGGTAGTTTAACAAGGAAAAAGCAAACCTATCTTGCCCTGAACTTTGTACCTTTTTATTCCGACCCATTTCTACAAAGATTATAAATTTCTAGAAACTCAGCGTACTTTTTTAAGATTTTATATATTTGAGAGAGAGACAGAGAGCATGAGCCTAGAAGGAGAGGGAGAAGCAGGCTCCCTACTGAGTCGGGAGCCCGATGCAGGGCTCAATCCCAGGACCACGACATGAGTCAAAGGCAGACACTTAACTGACTGAGCCGCCCAGGCCCCCAGAAACTCAGTGTACTTTAAATAGGAAAAATATAATTAATATATTTGATAATCTACTAGAAGATAGAAAAATAATGTGGAGAACTGACCATGACATAAATAACATGATGGGGGAGGGGGATCAAAGAAAGGCCCAAATTGTTTGCCTATTTCTTTGCAGCTGGATGAAATCTTATATTGACTATTTTTAATTACTGTGATTATTCTATCTATGAATGGCAATGATAATGAGAAGCTTGTATATGAACAATGCTAACGCAAAGCCACCCTTAAGTCTAAAGAGAGGAAAAGGATGGGGCACCTGGGTGGCTGCTGGTTGAGTGTAGCTTCTTGATTTCAGCTCAGGTTGTGATCTCAGGGTCTTGGAGTCACTGCATTGCATCTTTTGCATTGTCACTGCATCATCTGCATCATCAGGCTCCACCCTCAGCAGGGAGTCTGCTTCTTTCCTTCTCCCTCTGCCCCTCCCCTAGCTCTCGCATGCATGCTCTCTCAAATAAATTAATTAAACAAACAAATAAGGAAAGGAAAGAGAATTCCTATCTAATTTGGCTTCAATACTAAAACTGAAGTATTATTTTTTAAAGTTTTTTTTTTTTTAGTAATCTCTACTCCCAACATGGGGCTTGAACCTATAACCCCTGAGATCAAGACTGTCATGCTCCACTGACTGAGCCAGCCAGGCGCCCCCAAAAAAGGAAATATTATTTTCAAAATTGTCAACATAGAAGGCTAGATTTGAGGCTCTGAGTAGCCAAGAATTTAATTTAAAAAGCAAGACTTTGGGGACACCTGGGTGGCTCAGTGGTTTGGCGTCTACCTTAGGCTCAGGGCGTGATCCTGGGGGCCCGGGATCAAGTTCCGCGTCAGGCTCCCTGCGTGGAGCCTGCTTCTCCCTCTGCCTGTGTCTCTGCCTCTCTCTTTCTCTGTCTCTCATAATAAATAAATAAAAATTAAAAAAAAAAAAAAAAGGCAAGACTTTGAACTATAAGCTTGTGCGACCACTGTGGCAGAATGAGCATCCCTGGCCAAAAACATGAGGACACAGCCTACAAGACTTACCATGGCCAGCCTCCTGAAATCTGGTCTCATAAGATGGGCAGAGGCATGGGAAAGAGCATGCTCTTTCTTTATTTAGTTATGGAAAACTCATACCCTCCTTTCCTTCTGATAGAAGGGGGAGAGCAACCACCTTCCCCACCAAGGTCAAAGGTTCCCTTTTCTGGACGTTCACTCTATCAGTTCTGCCCCATGTCTCCTGTATCTCAACCTCTCCCTCTCCACTGGGTCTTTCTCATCAGCATTTAAAACAAGTTTAACTCTCTCCTGTCTTATAAACAAAAATTCCTTTGAGGCCCCTGGGTGGCTCAGTCGGTTAAGCATCCGACTCTTGACTTCAGCTCAGGTCATGATCTCAGGGTCCTGGGATGCAGCTCCATGCTCGGCAGAGAGTCTGTGATTCTCTGTCCCTCTCCCCCTGTGCACACACTCTCTCTCTCTAAAATAAATAAATTTTGGGACGCCTGGGTGGCTCAGTGGTTGAGTGTCTGCCTTTGGCTCAGGATGTTATCCTGGGGTCCTGGGATCGAGTTCCACATTGGGCGCCCCACAGGGAACCTGCTTCTCCCTCTGCCTATATCTTTGCTTCTCTGTGTCTCATGAATAAATAAATAAAATCTTTAAAAAATAAAATTTTAAAAAACAAAAGCAAAGATTCCTTTGACCTCTTATCTCCTCCCCTTCAAACTTCTAGAAAGAGTTGTCTGTCTCCCCTTTTTAATCTTCCACTCCTCTGAAATGACTCTAAGATCACCAATGGCCTACATGACCTAAATTCCAGTGGACGTGTTTCTATCCTTATCTGGCTAGACAAAGCTGGTTATTCTTCTCAAATATTCTCTGCCTTTGACTACCATGACACCACTTTCCCACTATTCTGCCTCTCTAGGACCTCATGCTCAGTCCCCTGATAAGCTCTTCTTTGTCTACTTAACCTCCTTAAATGTCAGTGTTCCTCAGGGCTTGCCCCTCAGCATCTCTGACTACACTCACCTTGACACTCCAAAAGACTTTGGAGGAGTCAACCATCATCTCTATGCTAGCGACCCCAAATCTATTTCCAGTGCCTACCTCCCTCCTAGGCTCCACAACTACCCATATTTGCAACCATCCCCAAACCTAAATATCCTATCTTACAAGGCTTCAAACTCAACACATTTATGACTAAGTGCTCATCTCCAGGGCTACACCTTATGATTTTTGTAGGCCTGAAGCACTTTTGCCTTTCAGGCCCCTTCCTCCACAGCTTTCACACAGGCTGTCCCCTCTAGCTAGAACATTGCCCACTATTTTTTACCTGGCTGACTCCTCACATCCTTGAGGACTCAACCTAATTGGCACATCCCTCAGATTCAGGTATTTCACCAACTTCCAGACTGTTAGACCCCCTGTTGTATAACACATTGCACTTGCACTTATGTCATATACTTACACGGAACTACACATCTTTTTGTTGTGGTTTTAAGATTTATTTGAGAAAAAAAACGAAAGCATGCATGCAAGGGGAGGGGCCAAGGGAGAGCGTAAATCTCAAACAGAATCTGCTTAGCATGGAGCCTGATGTCATGACCCTGAAATCATGACCTGAGCTGAAACCAAGAACTCGGCACCGAGTTACTCAGGTGCCCCATACACATCATTTTTAAAGGCTTAATAGTTAACTACATAAATGCATTTAATACATTAAACAATGTTATCACTTAGTGAATTATATAGAGTTCAACTATCACAAAAGGGATGATGAAGATAAATCAGGATAGTGGTTACCTGTCAGAATGCGAAAAGGGATGACTTTTTTTGGGGGGGGATTATGATTTGATGATATTCTAGGGCAGGATGGTGGGTTCACAGGTGTTTATTCTGTGTTTTATATCTCCCATGTTATATACATATTCCTTTGTATTTATCAAGTTTTATGTAAAAATTTTAAAATGTTTCCTGAATGTACAAATAACTAACGTCCATTACATATTCCTATCAACATATTTGCATTTTCCTTCAAAACGTCCTTATAGGGGGATCCCTGGGTTTGGCGCCTGCCTTTGGCCCAGGGCATGATCCTGGGGACCTGGGATCGAGACCTGTGTCAGGCTTCCTGCACAGACCCTGCTTCTCCCTCTGCCTGTGTCTCTCTCTTTTTGTCTCTCATGAATAAATAAATAAAATCTTTAAAAAAAAAACAAAAAACAAAACATCCTTATAAAGTAAAAACAGACTCCTGTGTCTCCCCCACTCTACCACAGTACTTCACTTGACACTAGATGTGTGGGATTTCCACACACAAGAAATTATTCAGTACCACCTCTGTGTCCTACAATTTAACTCAATTCTGACATTATCTACCTAGAGTCAGCATCAGATCCCACAAGTTAGGGGCTCAGTCCCACATGCCTCCCTCCACCACTTCAGACATCAATTCCAAATCCAGGTTGCTCCCTATGCTTTTGACCAACAGGCTATAAATCAGAGGGTCCCAACCCCTCCTAGGATTCAATTAATTTTCTAGAGCAGCTCACAGAACTCAGGAAAAGTTTACTTGCTAGATTAACAGTTTACCAAAAAGACTATAAAAGGATATGCACAGCCAGATGAAGAGACACATAGAGCAAGGTCTGGAAGAGTCCTAAGCACAAGAGTTTCTGTTCCTGTGGAGTCTGGGGCGGCCACTTCCTGGCACATGGACGAGCGCTTGTTCACCAACTCAAAAGCTCTCCAAACCTTGATCATTTGGGGGTTTTATGGAGGCTTCATTACACAGGCATTAAATACTAGCCACTGGTAGGTTGGTTCCCCTGGCAACCAGCCACAAGGTTAGTTGCTTCACAAATAAAATCTCAGGGCAGCCCGGGTGGCTCAGCGGTTTAGCGCCACCTTCAGTCCAGGGCGTGATCCTGGAAACCTGGGATAGAGTCCCACATCCGGCTCCCTGCATGGGGCCAGCTTATCCCTCTGCCTCTCTCTCTCTCTGTCTCTCATGAATAAATAAAATCTTAAAAAAAAAAAAAATCCCATTAACATAAACTCAGGTGTGGTTGAAATGGTTTTGCTTTTGTTTTTGTTTTATATATAAATAGTAAAAGACATCTTTACTGCTTTATCACCTAAGAAATTCCAAAGGTTTTTGGAGCTCCGTGCCAGAGCTCAATACCATTCTCCTCAGAAAGTTTAGTGGAAAAAGCTTTGGTGAAGCTAAGCAGATCTGACTAGTTTGTAATTCTGGGCAAATTACTTAACCCCTCTGAGACTCAACTTCTGCATCTTAAAACATGAGTTACATAAGATGATGCATAGAACCTGCCATAGTAAACATCATTTTTTATTTTACTAGAGGAAACACGTGAAAGCTGTAGGACTCCGACACTTCTTAAAGCCATATGCTGAGTGAGAGTCTGAGCTGGCATGAGGATCCTGGGTGGAACACCCTGCCACGGCCTTCCCTTTCCTATACCCTCAGGTCCTCAAGAATCCGAGCCACCGGAATCCGGTGCCCAAATAACAAGGGAGACTCCAAGTCAGGCACACATTTTGAAAAGGTCAGGCCTCTTCCAGGTTATTGAGGCTATGGTTAGACCCAAAGCCTCCACAAAAGTCTGTCTATGGGGTAGAAGCCTCTCTTGACAAAACAAGAAAGGTGCCTCCATAGGGCGCACACCTTCATCAGCAGGCTGCAATTCTGACTTACATGTTGACTACTATCCAAGGAGGGCGGTCGATTGGTTAGTTGAGTCAAAGGTTTCCGAAAAGGAGACAGGAAACACTCCTGGCTCTGAGTCCCACTGCTGGATTTCCGTTTCTTGGGAGTCTAGAAGAGTATTGGGGAAGACGAGTGAAGTCTAGATGACCACAGAGTTCACCACAGTGGCAATTAACATTTAAAACGTTTATTAAATGCCAGGCACTATGCTAAACTCTTCACGTATATTATCATGTATCATCTTCACAGCAATCTTCATAGCCATCTTATGATGTTTATTATTATTATATTTATTTAGTAGGTGAGAAAACTGGAGGTTAATGAGGTTACAGAACTTGTCTAATCTGAAGAGGGGCACTGGACAAAGTGAATAAAGAAAGCCAGTCAGCCCACACTGGAGCAGTGATGTACCTCACACTGAAAGGATTTTCAGAAGCAAACAGCACCATTTATGACCCAGCTGCACCAAGTGCTGCCCCAAGTTCAAGTCTGAGACCCACATAAGTAGCAAGAGGCAGCCTTGTTCCTTACAGGGAGAGGGACCCCCCACCTCCCCCACTGCCCCCGGCACACCAGCAGTGGTGCAACTACAGAGCAAGACCCCATAGAAACATCAAGCAAGCTTGTAGCACCTTGCCAAGGTATTTGAAGCTTCAGTGATCCTATAGGACACACCTGAAACAAACATCAGCCCCTTCACCTCTCACATACAGTCCCTGCCCAAAACTGCCTTCTAGATCTTCCTTAGCTAATCCCTTCCTCCGAAGTTCCAGTGGCTAAACCACTTACTTCTTGAACTACTCTTTCTTTCTGAAGTATATGCTGCATTATCCTATTGATATGTGTTTACATAGGTCCTACGCACAGCCAGCCCCAGAAAGCCTCAAAAGCAGGGAACAGAGCACAGGACCCAATCCACAGCAAAAGTACAGCCAGCTTGTTGCCACTGGTGAGCCATTTTTTTCCAGGGGAGCCAAAAGGCCCAACCCAATCTGTTCTTTTGCTTGGGAATCCCTTTGTACCAGAAAAATTGGGGCTACATTAGCTTCTGTAAACACTTTGAAGACAAAAGATTTTTTTTTTTATTTTGTTCAATGCCTGACACAGAATAAGCACTAAGTAAAAGTTTACTGAAAGGGGCTTCTAGAGGTAAGTAGGCTCATTCCATGAAACCCCAGAAACCAAGCCCAGGATTCCTTTCTGCCCAAACAGCCCTGTCCTATCTCCCAGAGGGCAGAGTACTCACCACTGTCCCAGGCTGCCAGTCTTCATCATCACTAGGTCTGCCTTCTGGTTTTCTCTTGGCCAGCTGGCTAGGAGCTAAGCTCTTCCTCTGTAAGGGGAAAACGGAAGCTGAGCACCCGCAGCCCGAGCCTATTAGACCCAGACACAAGGCTACCTACAGTCTCCCTTAGGCCATACTTACCATCCTGGGCTTAGGAGCATGAAACGTCAAGTACCCATCAACCAAAGGTCAAAGGCACCCAGCAGCTGAGAGCGCAGAACCAGCGCGGGTTTAAGCGATGTGCTCTATTACTGAAAGCACGGGCTGATTAAAGAGGGGGCATGGGGCACGGGTGGAGGGGATCCAGCCAGGGCCCAGAGTTCAGGCCCACACTGTGAGCGTCGGTCGCCAGTTACTGAGGCGGGAGAGCAGGCCCAGAAGTATCCAAGCAAAGGAGAGCAAAAGCCTGGGATGCGGGGAAGAGGCAGAGTGGAGCCGGGGTAGTGGTCGCGACGGTAGGGAGCAGTTGGGGGACGGGGTAGAAGTCACGGGCCGGGGAGAGGGCCCGGTGAAACCCCGAGGCCTGCGGAGGGCGAGGCGCCAGTCTGAAGCGGTTGTCCCAGGTCCGGAGCGCGGAAGCCAGGCCCGGACTGGGGGAGGCCGAGCAGGGGTCCAGGCAGGGCAAGTAAGAGAACCCGCGCCCGGGAGGGGAATACCGGGGAGAGCCGGGGAGAGCCGCAGAAGCGAGGCCGCGCCCCAGCACTCCCGCCAGAACCCTCCTCTCCCTAAAGCGCGCGTTAACAGCCGCCCGGACTCCGCGGCCCCGCCAGGCCCAGTGAATCGAACCTCCCGCGGTGCTGCCGCCGCGACACCCATTGGCTGCGTTCGATGCGTTCGGCGCTCGCGACCCGGGGAAGGGGGCGGGCCTGGCGCTGCGGCCTCCGCGGCCCGCGGCGGAGAAGGGGCTAAACCCACCCGCGAGGAGGTGGGACTTGGCGGGGTGGGCGGGGCCGGCAGAGGCGCGAGCGGTTGGGGGAGGTGGGCGGGGCGGACGGGGCGGGGCGGGGCGGGGCCGGCTGCGTCGGGCCGGGCTGGGGGCGTGGCCTCCGGTCCGCTGGGGCTGGAGCTCGGGGAGGCCGGCGGGTGTGTGCGCTGCCCGCGCGCTGAGCCCGCGGCTGTGCTGCGGCTCGGATGTCGCCACCCCGAGGGCGGCGGGAGCCTTCCGCCCCTGCCTACCTGCCGCCAGGTCCGCTCCTGCAGGGATCGCGCCCTTGGGGAACAGGATTCTTCGGTCTGGGGTTTCCTGAAGAAAGCTGCCTTTGTTATCTAGGCAAAATCATGTTGGTGGAAGTGTGATTCCTGGAATCAAGCCTGATTCCAGAGACTTAATGACTGTCTCAAAACTACAGTTTCTTCGTATCTAAAATGTACATTCGGGCAATTCCCGGTGGCTCAGCGGTTTAGCGCCTCCTTCGGTCCGGGGCGTGACCCTGGGGTCCCGGGATCGAGTCCCACGTCCGGCTCCCTGCGTGGAGCCTGCTTCTCCCTCTGCCTGTGTCTCTGCCTCTTTCTGTGTGTCTCTCATGATTAAATAAATAAAATCTTAAAAATATAAAATTAAATTAAATTAAATTAAATTAAATTAAATTAAATTAAATTAAAATAAAATGTACCTTCTAGGGACGCATGGGGTGGGAGGGGCGGAGTTAAGCGTCTGACTCGGTTTCCTCTCCGGTGGTGATCCCAGCTTCCAGAGATGGAGCCAGGCCTCCGCTGGCTCAGCATGGAGTGACTCAAGACGCTCGCTTTCTCTCTACCCCACTCTTCTCTCAAACAAATGGGGGCGCTTGGGTGGCTCAGTGAGTTGAGCGTCTGCCTTGTGCTTAGGTCATGATCCCGGGGGTCTCCAGATGGGCGGCGGGGGGGGGGGGTGTCCTGCACAGCGGGGAGTCTACTTCTCCCTCTGCCCCCCCCCATCGTGTTCTCTCTCTCTCTCTCTCTCTCATAAATGAATAAAATCTTTAGAAAATAAAATAATCTTTTTTAAAAAATAAAATGTGCGTTCTATTAGTACCTTCCTCACAAGATTATTCTGAGAACTAAGTAAAATTAGTGTTTAGGTACTCAACACAGAGGGCTCCTGGCTGGCTCATTTGGTGGAGCATGGTACTCTTTTTTTTTTTTTTTTCTTTTCTTTTTTTAAGATTTTATTTATTTATTCATGAGAGACACAGAGAGAGAGGCAGAAACACAGGCAGAGGGAGAAACAGGCTCCCTGCAGGTAGACCGATGCTGGACTTGATCCCCACAGCCTGGGATCATGCCCTGAGCCAAAGGCAGATGCTCAACCGCTGATGCTACTCTTGATCTCAGGATTCAGTTTATCCCTAAGTCTGGCGTGGAGCCTACTAACTAACTAACTAACTAACTAACTAACTAACTAACTAAATAAATAAATATCTTTAAAAGTAAATAAAGTACTCAACACAGTGCCAGGCACAACCTAGGTGCTCACTAATAAGAATATACATAACACTTACTACCAAGTACTTCCAAGGTCCCGAGACAATAATAATTCATTTAATGCTCACAACTATGAGGTGGGTTTATTATTGTCCCCATTTTATAGGTGAAGAAACAGGCTAGGAAAAACCAGTAACTTGTCTAGAGTTACACACCTAGTGTGTGGCTCCAGAGTAATTGTTCTTAGCCACCTTGCTAAGTAGGGTCAGAGCCTGGTTTTGTGGAGCCTGAACCTTTTGTAAATTCTTGTTGAGACCCTTTAAAATTAGGTACACATATTAATATTTGCTTAAAATGAGGGAAAAATACCCAATTATGGAATCTTGGAAATTTCGGTCACTTTCTTCTAAAACTTTTTTAGGTAATTGATTAGAAATGCTTCCTGTCACAATCTGGTTTCTTCCAGTTAGAACACTGATTACATATCTCTAGTAACTTGCAGCACTCCCTGTGTCCGTGCAGGTGGGCCCTGAAGCTTACCCTTAGTAAATCTGCCTCTGATGAGAACCATTACTATTTGGGTGGTGGAGGGCAATAATGTTTTACTTACTGATCTTTTTAAAGATTTTATTTATTTTTGAGAGAGAGGGGTGGGAGAGGGACAGAGGGAGAAAATCTTAAGCCAACTCCCTGCTCAGTGCGAGCCTGATGCTGGCTCCATCTCACAACCCCAAGATCATGATCTGAGCCAAAACCAAGAGTCAGACATTCAACTGACTGAGCCACCCAGACACCCCACTTACTGATCTTTTTAATTAAATGTTTTATCTTGAGGTAATTGCGGAGGGCACCAGGGTGGTTCAGTCAGTTAAGCGTCTGCCTTCGGTTCAGGTCATGATCCCAGGGTGCTTGGACTGAGTCCTGCATCAGACTTCCTACGGAGCCTCTACCTCTCCGGTCTGCAGGTGCATGCTCTCTCACTCTCTCTCAAATACATAAATAAAATCTTTTTAAAAGGAGAGAGATAATGGCAGATAAATGGCAGATGCTCAAGCACTGAGCCACCCAGGTGTCCCTATGAAACTTTTTAAAATGGCCTTTTCAGCCAGCATAATTCTCCAGGATTCATCTGTGTCGTTGCATTGTGTGTAACAATTTGTTCCTTATTATTGCTGGGTAATATTCTATGGTATGGATGCACCTCAGTTTATTTAATTACATCTGGGTGGTTTCCAGTGTTATCAATGTGCCTCAGTTTAATTACATCTGGGTGGTTTCCAGTGTTGGCTATTACGAACTGCTATAAACATTTGTGTGTAGTTTTTGTGTGGGATACATGCCTGGGAGAGCAATTGCTTGGTTGTAGAGTAGTTACATGTTTAGTTTTTTAGAAAACTGACAGGGGCACCTGGGTGGTTCAGTGGGTCAAGTGTCCAACTCTTGGTTTTGGTTCAGGTCCTGATCTCAGGGGTCATGAGATTCCCCTACAGTGGACTCAGCAGGAGTCTGCTTGGATATTTTCCCTCTGCCCCCCACCCCCTCTAATAGATAAATATATCTTTAAAATAAATAAAAATTAAAAACTGGCAAAATGTTTTCCAGCATGGCTGCTACCATTTTACATTCCCACTAACAATGTATGAGTGATTCAATTTTTCCAAGTCCTCACAAATTTGATGTTGTTACTATTTTTTTACTTTAGCTTTTCTGATAGGTGTGAAGTAATATATTATTGTGATTTTAATTTGCATTTGCCTAATTGCTTATGACGCTGAACATCTTTACAAGGGTTTATTTGACATCTGTTTATCCTCTTCAGTGAAATGTCTCATATCTTTTGCCCATTTTATAATTGGATTGTCTGTTTTTTACTGTTAAATTTTGAGCATGTTTGGGATGCCTGGTGGCTCAGCGGTTGAGTGCCTGCCTTCAGTTCAGGTCATGATCCCAGGGTCCTGGGATCAAGTCCCACATCTGGCTCCCTGCATGGAGCCTGCTTCTCCCTCTGCCTGTGTCTTTGCCTCTCTCTGTGTCTCTCATGAATAAATAAAATCTTTAAAAAAGAAAGAAATACCTGAGTCATCCAGGCAGCCCAGAACAAACATTTTTAATCTTGACAATGTACAATTTTTAAATTTTTCCTTTTTATGGATCATGACTTTGATGTTAAGTCTAAAAATATTTTGTCTAACCCTAGATCCCAAAGATTTTCTCCTATATTTTTTCCTAAAAATTTTATAGTTTTATGTTTTATATTCAATATGTGATTCACTTTGAATTAACTTTTTTTATAACTTCTGACATTTAAGTAGAGATTCATGGTTTTGCCGATGGATGTTCAATTGCTCCAGCAGCGTGTTAAAAAAAATGGTTAAAGAAGACAATTGAGAAAATACAAATAAGCTTTATTTAATACTTCATAAAGGGACAGTCTCCATTTGGAGAACTGCAAAATGGTGTGGAAGGCAGGATGCTTTTATACCATCAAGAATAAAGAACAAGGAAGAGAAAAATAGAAAATATCTGATTGGCTAGGGAAACCTGGTGAACCTTGTTTGGGGTGAGAAGGAACAAGGAAATGAGTATAGAGCCCAGAGCTGGCCTGGTGTTTGGAGACTGGCTAAAGAATATGGTGTGTTTCTGGTCAAGCAGAGCATTTATAGGGACAAGAAAGTGATCAAGTTTCTGTTTGCTGACATAGCACAGAATTGGCTCCAACTTGGGCTTAGAAATTTACTTCCACAAACATTTGTTGAAAAGCCTGTCTTTCCTCTATTGAATTGTTTTTGCACCTTTGCCAAAAAGCAGTTGCTCATATTCGTGTGGGCGTATTTCTGTGGTCTTTATTCCATTCCATAGATCTATGTGTCTAACCCCCCACCAATACTACAGTTTTGATTACTCTGGATATGTAAGTCTTGAAATTGAGTAGATTAATTCCTCCCATTTTATTTTCTTTTTGGAGTTGTGTTACCTATTCTAGTTCCTTTGCCTTTCCATATAAGTTTGAAAATAGGGTGCCTGGGTGGCTCAGTGGTTGAGTGTCTGCCTTTGGCTCAGGTAGTGATCCTGAGGTCCTGGGATCAAGTCCCAAACCAGGTTCCTCACAGGGAGGCTGCTTCTCCCTCTGCCTGTGTCTCTGCCTTTCTCTCTGTGTCTCTCATGAATAAATAAATACAATCTTTCTTTTTAATTTAAAATAGTCCTTATGTTTACAAAAAAATCTTGCTGTGATTCTGATAGGAATTTCATTAAATCTGTATACCAGTTTGAAGAAAATTGACTTTACTGGATTGAATCTATAAATCCATGAACAAAGTATATTTCTCCAATTTACATAGATTTTCTTTTACTTCATTAATCAGCAAGCATTGTGTAGTTTTGAGTATATACACACTGTACATAGTTTTTCACATTTACACCTAGGTATTTCTTTTTTTAATTGTAAACAGTATTGTATTTTTATTTTCAGTAGTTATGTGGTCATTGCTAGCATATTGACTTTTTTAAAAGTAATCTCTATACCCAATGTGGGGCTTGAACTCACAACCCCAAGATTAAGAGTTGCATGCTTTACCAATTGAGCCCGCCAGACACCCTAAAATGCAATTGATTTTGGTATATTTATTTTATATTCTGTGACCTTGATAAAGCCACTTGTTCTAGGAAGTTTTTTGTAGATTCCTTGGGGTTTCCATGTAGACAACCTTGTCATCTACACATAGGGACAGTTTTATTTCTCTTTCTGATGTGTCTGCCTTTTATTTCCTTTTCTTACCTTGTTGCACTAGCTTAGAACTTCCAGCACCTTGTTGAGTAAGAGTGGTAAAAGAAGACATCTTTATCTTGTTCCCAACTTAGGGAGAAAACATTCAGTCTTCCACCAGTATGTGTAATGTTAACTGTGGGGTTTTTGTTAATGCTTTTTAACAAATTGAAGAATTCCTCTTTATTCCTATTTCAGGTTTTATTATGAATAGCTTTTGAATTTTGTCAAATGCTTTTTCTGTATCAATTAATACAATCATGTGATTTTCCTTCTTTAAACTGTTAATATGGTGGATTACACCGATTGATTTTTGAATATTGAGCTGGCTTTGCATCCCTGAAATAAACCCTATTGATCATAGTGTAAAATTATTTTTATATATTATTTAGTTCTATTTGTTAATATTGTCTTAATGACTTGTTCAATGAAAGATATTAGTCTGTAGTTCCTTTTCTGTACTGTTTTCTCTGGTTTGGTATCAGGTTAATACTAACTTTATGAAATGAATTGGGGACTGTTCCCTCCTCTTCTATTTTCTAAAAGAGATTGTGTAGAATTGATGTTCTTTTTTAAATATTTGATGGAATTCTTAAGTGAAACCATCTGTACCTGGAGATTTCCTTCATGGGAGTTTTAAATTATGATGGGACTATTTAAATTATCTATTACATATTGGATAAGTTGTGGTACTTTGTATTTTTTGAGGAATTGGTCCATTTTGCTTAAGTTGTTGAGTTTATGTGTGTAGAGTTGTTTGTAGCATACCCTTACTATATACTTTTTATGTCTCCAGGGTCTGTAGTGACCAGTCTGTAGTCCTGTTTCATCCCTAAATTATTAATTTGTGTCTTCTCTTTTTGTTCCTCAACGGTCTTGATGGAGATTTGTCTATTTTATTATCTTTTCAAAGAACCAACTCTCTGTTTCATTGATTTTTTTTTCTATTTTTGTTTTCCTGTTGTGTTTTCTTAAATACTGCATTTGTCTATTTGTCATCCATTAAGCACAGAGCCAAACCAAAGTTGTTTACATCTCTCCTGAAATCCAGCTTTCACAGGCATTGAAAATCACATAGAGGCACCTGGGTGGCTCAGCTGGTTAAGTGTCTGCCTTCAGCTCAAGTCATGATCTCAGGGTCCAGGGATCGAGCCTGCATCAGGCTCCCTGCTGAATGGGGAGTCTGCTTCTCCTTCTCTCTCTGCCCCTCCCCTCTGCTGTGCTTTCTCTCTCTCTCAAATAAATCTTTTTTAAAAAATCACATTATAAACTCTTCAGCTAATCCTAAGTCTATACCCCCAATCACTTCCTTCACTTAACCACACATCAAGCCAATATTCACCCTACCCTAGGTCAACCAAAGCCAGGTTCCAGACAACCAGAAGCTGCCCTTATGCCCCAAAGGCCTCCAGAATTATTCAAATTAACCAATATTAAACTGTCTAACCACTCTGCCCTACCTTTCCCATGGAAACCCCAATAAAGACTGGCCTATGCCTTCCCTTTGCTCCTTTCTACCTCCTAATTAACACTGGTGCCTCCCCATGGCCCTGCATGATGAGCTGTGCTTCTTGTTTCTAGGAGAATTATGAGTAATAATATTAAACTTCTCTTGAGGGATGCCTGGGTGGCTCAGTGGTTGAGCATCTGCCTTCAGCTCAGGGAGTAATCCTGGTCCAGGGATTGAGTTCCACATTGGGCTCCCTGTGGGGAGCCTGCTTCTTCCTCTGTCTATGTCTCTGCTTCTCTCTGTCTTTCATGAATAAATAAAATCTTTAAAAAAAATAAACTTTTCTTGAGTAACATTAAACTACTCATTGATTTCTCTGTATTATCAGTCACCTTTATAAATTAAGACCTGTTAGTTACTTTTCACCTTCGCTGATTTGTTCTTGTATTATTTCTTACTTCTGCCTTCATTGGGTTTATTTTACTCTTCCTTTTCCAGATGTTTCAGGTAGAAATTTAGGTTATTGATTTGAGATTTTTCCTCTTTGCAAATGTGTGCCATAAATCTCCACACCGCTGTAGCTGTGTCCCATAAATTTTGATATTTTCTATTTTCATTTCCATTCAGTTCAATATATTTTTCCCTTGAAACTTCCTCTTGACCAATGGATTATTTAGAAATGTGCTTAGTTCTAAATATTAATAAATTTTGTTATCTGTTATTGATTGCTAGAGATTCCATTGTGGCTAGAGAATACACTCTGTATGATTTCAATTCTTTTTTTTTTTTTTTTTTTGCTATTGAAATTTGTTTTATGGCCCGGAGGGTCTATCTTGGTATATGTTCAGTGGGCGCTCTAAAAGAATGTATGTAGGGACGCCTGGGTGGCTTAGCAGTTTAGAGCCTGCTTTCCATCCAGGGCGTGATCCTGGAGTCCTGGGATCAAGTCCCACATTGGGCTCCCTGTGTGGAGCCTGCTTCTCCCTCTGCCTGTGTCTCTGCCTCTCTCTCTGTGTGTGTCCCTCATGAATAAATAAATAAAATCTTTTTAAAAATAAAATAAAAGAATCTATGTCATGCAGTTGTTTGGCAGAGTGTTGTATAATATCCATTAGATCCTGTTGGTTGACAGTGCTATTATTTCTAATATTTTTGCCCATTTTCTGTCTAGTTCTTCTATTAAATATTTAGAGAAGGGTGCTGAAGTCCTCACCTATACAGGCATACTCATTTTATTGAGCTTTACTTTATTGCATTTGGCAGATATTGAGGGTTTTTTCTACAAATTGAAGGTTTCTTGCATCATTTCAAACTGGGTTAGGATTTCAGTTTTTTCCCACTGCTAGAGAGAGAATTTGGAGTCAAAGTCTAGCCAAGTTGGCTTTCCACTAAAACAAAAACCATTCTTCAAAAGAACATAACAGAATCTAGAATCCCAAAATATACCATTCACAATGTCCAGCATCCAACGAAGAATAGTAGACAAGTAAAGAAACAGGAAATGTGATGCATAAGTCATCAATAAAAACCTCCTCCCAAAGGACACAAGTGTTAAAATTAGCAGACAAGAACTTTAATGCAGCTGTTAATAGTTTCAAAGACAAAAAGGAAAATTTATGCACAGTAGTTATCTCTACATACCTATTAAAATAGCTAAAATTAAAAAGACTGACAATACTAAGGGTTGGTGAGGATGTAGAGCAATTGAAACTCACATACATTGCTTATTGGGATATAAAATGGTACAGGCACTTTGAGAAAAGGATTGGCAGTGTCTTTTTAAATTATACTTGCCATAGAATTCATCCATTTCACTTATAGGTATTTATCCAAGAGAAGTATTTTTTCAAGAAACAAATATTTTTTAAAATGTTGACAAAAAGACTGGTACATTAATGCTCACAGAATCTTAATTCAGAGCAAAAAACTAGAAACAACTAAAATATCCATTGATAGGTGAATAGATTAACAAATAGACATATATTCATATAATTGAATGCTTCTTAGCAGTAACAAGTAAAAACTCTTGATACATACAACATGTATGAATCTCAAAAACATGATGCTGAACAAAAAAACCCAGATACAAAAAAATACATATTGTATCATCCTACTTATATGAAATTTTAAAACAAGAAGAAACTAATCTTGATTGACACAAAGCAGATCTGTGGTTGTTTGGAGCCAGGGCAGTAGAGAGCCTGACTGCAAAGGGACATGTAATACATTTTTGAAATGATAAAAATGTTCTATGTATTGATTATGATAATGATTACTTGAGCGTATACATTGTCAAAACTCACCAAACTATATAAAGTTCATTTTATTATATGTAAATTATGCCTCAATAAAGTTTATTTTACTCTTTTAAAAATAAAATGAAAGCAAAATAAATACAAGTTCAGATCAACAATATAAAGAATCTGGATGCCTGAGTGGCTCAGCGGTTAAGCGTCTGCCCTTGGCTCAAGGCGTGATCCAGGTTCTGGGATCGAGTCCCACGTTGGGCTCCCTGTGAGGAGCCTGCTTCTCCCTCTGCCTGTGTCTCTGCCTCTCTCTGCGTGTCTCGTAAATAAATAAAATCTTAAAAAAAAAATACAGAGAATCATCACCATCAGACTCATACTACAAAAAATGTTAAGGAAAGTCCTTCAGACTAACAGGAAATGACACAAAATAATCTATAGGAAGAAATGAAGATCACCAGAAATGATAAATATGTGGGTGTGGTAGGCAGAATAATGGCCCATCAAAGAGGTTCCTGGCTTAATCTCCAGAATCTGTGAATATGATTGGTTACTTGGCAAAGGAGAATTAAGGTTGCTAATCAGATGACCCAGAGATGGAGAGATCATCCTGGATTATCTACCTGGTCCAAAGAAATCAGAAGTATCCTTAGAAATGGAAGACAGAGGGATGCCTGGGTGGCTCAACGGTTTAGCGCCTGCCTTGCCCAGGGTGTGATCCTGGAGTCCTGGGATTGAGTCCCATATTGAGTCCCACATCGGGCTCCCTGCATGGAGCCTGCTTCTCCCTCTGCATGTGTCTCTGCCTCTGTGTGTGTGTGTGTGTGTGTGTGTGTGTCTCATGAATAAATAAATTTTTTAAAAAATAAAAAAAAAGAGAAAGAAAGAAATGGAAGAGGGAGGCAGAGAATCACTGTCAGAGAGCTAATGGCCTCTAGAGACTGGAAAAGGAAAGGAAAGGAAAGTTTCTTCCCTCGAGCCTCCAGAAAGAATGCAACCCTGCTGCCCCTTGATTTTAGCCTGAGAACCATTTCACACCTCTAACCTCCAAAACTGTAAGGTATTATGTTTGCATTGGTTTACACCACTAAGTTTGTGCTAATTTGTTACAACAGCCATGGAAACTAGTGTTGAGGTTTAATATAAAAGTCTGGCTCAGGGCAGCCTGGGTGGCTCAGCGGTTTAGCGCCTGCCTTTGGCCCAGGGTGTCGTGATCCTGGAGTCCGGGGAGTCCCTGGATCGAGTCCTATATCGGACCACCTGCATGGAGCCTGCTTCTCCCTCTGCTTGTCTCTGTCTCTCTCTCTGTGTGTGTCTCTCGTGAATAAATAAAATCTCAAAAATGAAAAAAAAAAAGTTTGGCTTAATCTTTTTTTCTTCTCTTAATCTTTTAAAAATGTGTGTTACATGTTAAACACTATAAGCTATATTCTGGAGTTAAAAACACATGTAAATGTAGTATGTCTGTAGCTCAAAAGACTGGGCCAAAGTGGGAAAATGGAACTGTACTGCTGCAAGATTTCTATGTTTTATGTAGAGTAGTTCAATACTTATTCTATCAATCAGCAAGGGAGGGATGTTAAAATCTCAAATAGAGGGGCACCTGGCTGGCTCCATCAGAAGAGCATGTGACTCTTGATCTCAGGGTCATGAGTTTGAGCCCCACATTGAGAGTAGAGATTACTTAAAAGTAAATATATAGGGGCGCCTGGGTGGCCTGGTCAGTTAAGTGTCTGCCTTGGGGTCAGGTCATGATCCTGGGGTCCTGGGATCAAGCCCTGAGTTGGGCTTCTTGCTCAGAGGGGAGCCTGCTTCTTCCTCTCCCTCTGCCTGCCACTCCCCTTGCTTTTGCTCTCTTTCTGTCAAATGAAAAACTAAAATCTTTTTTTTTTTTTAAGATTTTATTTATTCATTAGAGAGAGGCAGAGACACAGGCAGAGGGAGAAGCAGGCTCCCCTCAGGGAGCCCAATGTGGGACCCGATCCCTAAACCCCAGGATCACGCCCTGAGATGAAAGCAGAGCTTAATCACTGAGCCATCCAGGAGTCCCTTAAAAACTACAATCTTTTATATATCAATCAATCATCAATCAATAAACTGAAAAAAAATCTCCAAAGAGGATTATGAATTTGGCCTTTCTGCAATTAGTTGTACCAGTATTTTTCTCCCCACAATTTGAAAGGTCCTTTTATCATTATAAGATCTCTCTTTTTCTCTGGCAATTCTCCTTGTCTTATTTTTTTTTAAAGATTTTTATTTATTTATTCATGAGAGACACAGAGAGAGAGAGAGAGGCAGAGACACAGGCAGAGGGGGAAGCAGGCTCCATGCAAGGAGCCCGATGTGGGACTCCATCCCAGGTCTCCAGATCACGCGCTGGGCTGAAGGCAAGTGAAAAACTGCTGAGCCACGCAGAGATCCCAATAAAAATTTCTTAAAATATAATAAAATAAAATGCATTTCTTGGGGCATCTGTGTGGCTCAGTTAAGTGACCAACTCTTGATTTCAGCTCAGGTCATGATCTCAGGGTTGTGGGATGGAGCCCCAAGTTTAGCTCCAGGCTTAGCAGGGAGTCTGCTTCTCTCCTTCTCCCTCTGCCCATCCCCCTGCATGCATGCACAAGCTTTCTTGCTCTCCCTCAAATAAAAAAACCTTTAAAAAAAATAAATAAGGGCAGCCCAGGTGGCTCAGCGGCTTAGCGCTGCCTTCACCCCAGGGTGTGATCCTGGAGACCTGGAATCGAGTCCCATGTCAGGTTTCCTTCTCTCATGAATAAATAAATAAAATCTTTAAAAAATAAATAAATAAAATGCATCTTTTATAGACAGCATATAATTGGATCTTGTTTTTTTATTCAGTCTGATAGTCTATGTTTTAATTGCAATGCTTAATCCCCTTACATTTATTTATTTATAAAAATTTATTTATTTATTTGAGGGGGGCGCACATAGGTGGGGGGAGCGGCAGAGGGAGATGAAGAAGTTGACTCCTCGTTGAGAATGGAGCCCAACATGGGGCTCATCCCAGGACCCTGAAATCATGACCTGACCTGAAATCGAGAGTCAGATGCTTCATTGACTGAGCCCCCCAGGTGTCCCAGTCCACTTACAATTAGTGTAATTGTTGATACATTTGGACTTAAGACTGCCATTTGCTATTTGTTTTCTATTTGTCTCATCTGTTGATAGAACAAGCAGATAAAAATTCAGCAAGGATATACTAAAGCAACCCTATCAGGCAGCCCGGGTGGTTCAGCGGTTTAGTGCCGCCTTCAGCCCAGGGTGTGATCCTGGAGACCCGGGATCGAGTCCCATGTTGGGCTCCCTGCATCGAGCCTACTTCTCCTTCTGCCTGTCTCTGCCACTCTATGAATAAATAAATAAAATCCTTAAAAAAAAAATAAACCAACCCTATCAAATACTTTGACCTAATTGACATTTGTATAACATCATACACAACAATTGCAAAGTGCACATTCTTTTGAAGGGGATATGGAACATTCACCTAGAAAGGCCATATTCTATTCTGGACCATAAAAAATCTCAATAAATTTAAAAAAATAGACCTTATACAGAATATATTTTCTGGATTTCTGATAGAAATCAATAAGTTTTCTAGAAAGCCCTAAATACTTGGTAAGCAATATACTTCTCTTTTTTTAAGATATTATTTATTTATTCATAGACACAGAGGGAGAGAGGCAGAGACACAGGGAGAGGGAGAAGCAGGCTCCATGCAGGGAGCCCGATGTGGGACTCGATCCTGGGTCTCCAGGATCACACCCCAGGCTGCAGGCAGCGCCAAACCACTGTGCCACCAGGGCTGCCCAAGCAATATACTTCTAATTAACTCATGGCTAAAAGAAGAAATAGCAAAGGAAATCCTAAAAGTTTTACAACTGAATGATATTAATAATAAAGTATATAAAAAATGTATGAGATGGTAGCTCAGTTGTTAAACATCTGACTCTTGACTTCTGCTCAGGTCATGATCTGAGGGTTGTGGGCTTGAGCCTCGAATAGGGTTCTGTACTGGGTGTGGAGCCTGCTTAAGATTCTCTCTCTCCCTTTGCCCCTTCCACGCTCTCTCTCTCAACAACAACAACGAAAAAGTACGAGATGTAGGTAAATCAGTGCTTAGAGAGATATTTATAGCTTATATTATAAAATAGAGGCTTAAAAATCATTATCTAAGTTTCCACCTAAGAAACTAGAGGAAGATGAGCAAATTAAACCCAAAATAGAATAGAGGAAATAAAAATTAAAATTTGATGAGGTACAGAATGAACAATAGAGAAAATTAACAAAGCCAAAAGTTGATTCTTTAAAAAATATTAATAAAATGAGTAAACTCCTAGGAAGATCAATGAAAAATAAAATAAAGAAGCACAAATTATTTATATCAGGAATGAAAGAGAGGCTATGACTACAGATTTTATAAACACCAAAGGATAAATGGGAGAGGATCCTGGCAAGATGATGGCATTGGGGGCAGCATAGTCCTATCTCTTCAGATCCCCACATAAAAACTTACTCAGTGACTGGTGAGTAAATTAAAAAGAAAAAAAACACAGACAACATATATAACAAATTTGGTGACAAAGGCATCTCCACAACCCCCAAACACAAGCAAGTAGGAACAATAGCCACCAGGCCTGCGCAAGATCAGCATCTGTACAGGAGAAAGAAGGAAACCAAGGGATGGCCTCTGACAGAATGAGAACAGGAGAATTAAAAAAAAAAAAAAAAAAGTACAGATAAGCAAGACAGGCCAATTGAGAGCAGTAAATGAAACTCGGAGGGATCTGCCATCTAAAATAGTAAGTGAAAAATAAATAAAATAAATAAAATAAATAAATAAATAAATAAATAAATAAATAAATAAATAAATAAATAAATAAAATAGCAAGTGAGCGCCAAGGGCCTGCAGTGAGGAGGTCTAAGGGGCGGGGGCAGGTCTGGCTCCTATGAATTGTCAAACTGACCCACCACAGCTTCCTTCTAGTACCGTGCTTCATACTGAGGAGAAGTTGCCTGGAGCGGATCAAAATGTAGTAGGGTGGGGACAACTCAGAGGAAGGAAAGGACCTAGGCTACCAGCATAGAGGAGGGGAAGAGAGCCAGGATATCCCAGAAAGCAAGCCAAAGTCACAGAAGAAGGAGCTCTGTGATGTTATAAATGTTTTTCCGAGCCCCATCTCATTCATTCATTCACAGAAAATCAATAATAAAAAAGCATCACAGTCAAATCCCATAGAAAGTTATTACAAAAGAACCATAAAAGTCACATGACTACGGATAATGAAACACACCAGAAAGGTATGCCACAAACAGACCAAAGCTGCTACTATTTCAAAACAAGCCAAAAGACACCGAGAACATGATATGATCATGAAAGGGCAACATAAATCAGAATTAGAAAAATTCGGGACACCTGGGTGGCTCAGCGGTTGAGCATCTGCCTTTGGCCCAGGGCGTGATCCCAGGATGCTGGATCGAGTCCCACATTGGGCTCCTTGTGGAGAGCCTGCTTTTCCATCTGCCTATGTCTCTGCCTCTCTCTCTCTTATTTATTATGAATAAATAAATACAATCTTAAAAAAAAGAATTAGAAAAACTCAGATGATGCAGCGGGACTCAGGGTGGAATGAGAAATAAAAGAAAAAAATCATTTTAGACATGAAGACTAAACTAGAAAGTACACAAGAACAGTGAACACAATAGATGATGCCTTAGAAAGGTGGAAAAGAGGAAATGTTTAAAAATTTTAAAAATATGAAGAGATAAAGAGTTAGACATTGATAAATAATGAAAATAGGGAAAAAGATTTTAAAAATTGGATAGATGAGTCCCAGAAGAAAACCAGAGCAAAAGAACAGAATACTAAAAACTATTCAACAAAGTTTCCTGAAATAAAGAAAACTCGAAACTATGTATTTAAAGAACATACTGCAAAATTGAGAATATGGTCCCAAAATGACCAACACTAAGACATTCTAATGAAATGATGACATTTATTTTATGTTAAGGATTTTATTTTTAGGTAAC
This sequence comes from Canis lupus familiaris, assembly GCF_011100685.1. Lineage (NCBI taxonomy): Eukaryota > Metazoa > Chordata > Mammalia > Carnivora > Canidae > Canis > Canis lupus. The sequence goes on from NC_049236.1 coordinate 14,247,002, forward strand.
CTCTACATTCAACATGGGGCTTGAACTTAGAACCCTGAGATCAAGAGTCATAGGGTCCTCTGACTTAGCCGGCCAGGTACTTCTGTAATGACTGAACTTTAAAGAAAATGAAAAAAATCCTTTGGGCATCTAAGCACACACACATATACACCACAGGAAATTTAAATCATCATGAGACTTTAACAGTACCACTTTATGCCAGAAGAAAATAAAGTAACATTTAAGAGACCCAAGAAAGGAAAGTGTGAACCTAGCAAAACAGACTTTATAAGTATAAAGGGCATAAACTTATCAACATGCAAGATCTCAGAGAACACTGTTGCCAAGTGCCCTTCCTGGGGGATCTACTAGAAAATCAGCTTCAGATAACAGTAGAATGACGTAAAGACTAGAGATTAATATTAATTATAGGATTACCTGTAGAACTGGGATGCCTGGGTAGCTCAGTGGTTGAGCGTCTGGCTTCGGCTTGATCCTGGTATGATCCTGGGGTGCTGGGATCAGGTCCCACATCAGGGTCCCTGCACGAAGCTTGCTTCTCCTTCTGCCTAAGTCTCTGCCCCTCTCTGTGTGTCTCTCATGAATAAATGAATAAAATCTTTAAAAAGAAAAAAGATTACTTATAGAACTAAAACCATATAATAAGGCTAAGAAGGAAAGATATATAATGATTATATTCCCCGACAATGTAGATTTACTACAAGGTTTTTTTTTTTAAGATTTTATTTATTTATTCATGAGAGACACACAGAGAGGCAGAGACATAGGCAGAGGGAGAAGCAGACTCCCTGTGGGGAACCCAGTGTAGGACTCAATCCCAGGACCCCAGGATCATGTCCTGAGCCAAAGGCAGATGCTCAACCACTGAGGTACCCAGACGTCCCTACTATAATGTTTTTTAATGAGGTAGAGAATGGGAAATAAATTTGTAAAATACCTTCTTAATGTTTTCAGTAATCATATTGGTGGTAGTATGAATATTGTTATTCTGAAAGTGCTTTGTGGATGAGATAAAAGAAATGAGTAATTATGGAGGATTCTAATTTTATTATCACCTATGTCCTTGAAAATCAGCATTCTCGGTATAGGAAAAAAAAGGGGCTAGACAAGAGATTGAGTAAAAGCTCTTTAATCTTGAATGTGAATTGAAAGTATTAATATGTACTCATGAGGTATTTTATCATATGTATGTTTGTGTGTTTGTGTGTGTGTGTGTGTGGGGGGTTATACACTATACAGCTGACCCTCGAAAAACATGGGTTTGAACTGTGCAGGTCCACTTATACATGGATTTTGTTTTTATGAATACAGTACAGTACTGTAAATGTACTTTCTCTTCCTTATGATTTTCTTAATAACATTTTCTTTTTTTCTAGTTTACTTTATTGTAAGAAAAAATATGTAATACATATAACATACAATATGTGTTAACCAACTTTTTGTTACCAATAAAGGTTCCAGTCAACGGTAAGCTAATAGTAGTTAAGTTTTTGCAGAGTCAAGTTACATGTGGATTTTCAGCTGGGTAAGGGGTCAGTGCCCCTAACCTATGCCATCGTTCAAGGGTCAACAGTACTGTTTTCTCTATTTTTGTATATTCTTGAAATTTTGTATGATATAAAACAAAATAACCACAAGTGATTAAAAGACATTAAATATATTTAAAACTACAAATTCACAATAATTTAAAGAGAGAGTAAAACAAAACAAAATAATTGAACACCAAGTTGCTAGGGCATCAGTTTACTAGTTTAAAAGGGATAAGTGCGGTAAGAGATTTAAGCATTCATCTTGCTATTCTGGTATAAACTTTATTTTAGGGTAACCAAATGGTCTAGAGGATGTGAAAAAGATTTTCTGTATAGAATTAGAACTAATAAAAGTCATCATTTTGTAATATCTTGTGAAATAGCCAATTTATGAAACAGATGTTAATGGATATTAAAACAATTTGGAAAAAGTTGACAGGAACTTTATGATGCAGAATCAGGCTATCACCACTTGAAAAATGGAAGGAGCCTGGGACCTGAAATGGACAGTGGAAGAGAGCTGTCTAGGCAGGAACACCTGTGCTTAAGTGAAAAATAAATCTTTACTGTGTTAAATCGCTGAAATACGGGGCAATTCATTGTGGAAGTTAGCTTATAGTAGTAAAGAATACCATTTATATATATTAAAACACATAAGCACACAATTACATATTTTTTTAAACATACAAATATATCCAAACACATACTAAAACATTAGAGGGTGTGCCTAGGTCAGGGAGAGGAATGAGAATTGGGGTCAGGGATCAAAAGAAGAAAATAAAGCAATAAAGGCCCTAGTTATTAACTGAGGATGAGAGTTCACCATGTTCTGAGAGGCATGGTTTAACTTATTAAGGAATAAAACATAAGGATTTATTTATTTTATTTTTTTAGAATCTTTTCAATATTTTTTTTAATTTTTATTTATTTATGATAGTCACACAGAGAGAGAGAGAGGCAGAGACACAGGCAGAGGGAGAAGCAGGCTCCATGCACCGGGAGCCCGACCTGGGATTCGATCCCGGGTCTCCAGGATCGCGCCCTGGGCCAAAGGCAGGCGCCAAATCGCTGCACCACCCAGGGATCCCAAACATAAGGATTTAAAAAGGTGACAATGAATCTACCCTTTTCAGAGAGCCCAGACTAGTTTGCTGGTAATTATCTTCTGCCTTGAGGAGCACAGAATGGTTTTAGAGAGGAGGCAGTGTTGAAGACAGAGCCTGCTGGAATCCACTACCATGTTCACTAGGAAAGTGTCAAGCCTCAAAATTCCCTAAACTGAGAATTTCTCCCTTCCGTCTCAGCTCTTCCTGGTAGTGATTATGTAAGAGGCACATTGCACACTTTCCAGACATGGGGCCTGGACCTGGCCACCTTCCCCTTGGCCACCCATCTTCCTGCCACCCTTCACTTCAAGCTTAGGGAACCTGGACAAAACACAGATGGATGCTGGGTGCATCCATCTACCCACCCTCCATCTCTGCTTTTGGTAGGCTGTATAATGGCTCTTCCACCAAAGATGTTCATGTTCTAATCCTCAAAGCCTGTGAATATCTTACCTTTTATGACAAAGGGGACTTTGAAGATAAGGTTAAGTAAGGATCTTGACGTGGGGAGATGATCCTAGATCTTCCCAGTGGGCCCAATATACTCCCAAGCGTATGTAATCACAACATAATCCTCATAAGAGAAAATAGAATTAGAAGAAATGAAAGCAGAGGTCAGAGAGGAGAGAAGATGCCATTCTACTGCCTTGAAGACGGAGGAAGGGGCCATGAACCAAGGAATGCAAGCAGGCTCTAGAAGCCAGAAAAGTCAAAGAAATGGATTCTCTTCTAGAGTCTCCAGGAGGAATACAGATAGGTCAACACCTTGACTTTACTTCAGCCCAGTGAAACCGATTTCAGACTTCTGACCTCCTGAACTGTAATATATTGAATTTGTGTTGTTTTAAGCCGTTGTGCTCATTCATTACAGCGGCAGTAAGGAGCTAGTACACTGGCCCTGTCACTGGGCAGCATAACCTGTTCTCCTAGAAGAGTAACGTCTGTGACAGTGACAAGTGAAGAATCAGGGAAGGCTTCCTGGGCGCCCAAGCAGTCGGCTGACTCAGGTTCATATCATAGTTGATTTCGTACCTCTCTGACCTTGAGCAAACGTCTAAGCAACCATACATTGTTAGGAATGTGTTAGTTATAGGGTTGCTTTGAATTAAATAGAATAAGGTTTTAAATTACCTCCTACTATCTAATTACCCACTTTTTAAGAAAATAGGTCACATCTCCTGGTGGGTTTACACACATTCATTCTTTCATTCAATCATCAGGCGTCACTGAACACCCAGTAGCCCCTGGCACCATGCACAGTGAGCTTGTCTGCTACAAGCCCCGAGCCCTTCTCCCCTAGGCTGCCACTGAGCTTCCAGTCGGCCCAGTGTTAACCATACCATCCCATCCTAAATGTGGGCCCTTACACTTGCCTTGTATCTCCTTCATGGACTCATTCTGTCAGCACCCCGCTTTCCCCTCCTGGGCTTTGTTTCTGTAGCAGCCATGAACAGTCTCATCTTGGCCTTTACCCAAATGTGCCTACCCAGCTGTACTCCCTTGACCTGGGGAGCTCCTCGCCCACTCCACAGGACCCATCTGGATTTCCTCATCCCAAATCTCCCCACCCCCACCCCACATCTAACCTCCAGGTCTGAAATGCTGAGCTTCCCTGGAAAAACAGTTGGTCCAGGATGATTTTTCTTATATCTGCAGTCCAGATTCATGAGCCCTCTACCCAATCCAGGTCCAAGGTTCTCCTTCCTCAGAGCCTATAGCTCTTTCTCCAAACACTGAGCTGCCTCTCTAGAGTGGGGTGAAGAACCCAAATATTAAACTGGAGAAATTTCTTTCTGTTCTTTCGGCTTGGGTGATGTCAACTGGGTGGGGTGAGGGAACCAACAGTCTGGCCAAGTGATGACACTGTGGGCAGACAGGCAAGGGGCTCTCTAACCCAGCATTGGTGTAGATCTACAATGGTGACACTGGACAAGTCTCGGCCCTCTTCAGGCCTGTCTCTCTACCTGTCTGTGCACAAAGGGGCTGGTCTGTCTCCTTGAACTTAGGGCTTCTGTGCAGTTACCCCGGCAATGGTACATAATGGCCACAAGAGGGTGCGCAACCTCTTCAGCTCAGAAGTGTGTAGCCTACCCAAAGGAGTACACTGCACTTCAAAAAGGAATACAAGGCTTTGAAATGAAAAGGTAGTTTACCCAAGAGTACATTACAAAATGGCAACAGAGTAGGCACTGGAAAGGGGTATCTGAATTCCCAGCCTGAGGGGGCGGCAGGTGCCCCAAGTCCAGGAGAAGTGGCACAGAGAGGGCTGGCAGGTGGCAAAGGAGGAGGGGCTAAGAATATGCTTTAGAGAGTTCCATCACCTTGAGGAGATAGGAGAGAGTCTTTAGGAGAGAGCTACAGACTGAATGTATTGCCGCCAAACGACCGGGCGCAGTGCTTGCAGAACAAAACCTGAGGAATTTAGGGGAAGTGGAGATGAACTTGGCTTCCTTCCCTTCCCCAGCAGAGAAAGAAAAGTAAAGAAACTGCAGGGGTTATTTTAGGATTGGAGGAAGACACCTCCACACAAGACGGCACAACAACTAGGTAAGGATCACCTGACATCCTTTTCTCTTTTTTGCCTTCCTATAATTAGTCTCAGGCCCCAGGAAAGACAAGGACCAAAATAGGGGCAGTTAGCTGGGGTTCCAAGGGTTAATCGCCAATAATTCATTCTCTGACATCAGTCACAGCCCCTGCTCTCACCACCGCTGTCCCTGCCGCCCAATCTGTCCCCTCCTTGGGCTCCAGGTTGGCAGCTTCTGTGAATTCTTTCTTCGTTGTAATTCCCTAGGGTCCAAGGACCCAGGCCCAGAACCGGTCTCCTGCCCTCTCCTCAGGTCCCAGGCATCTAGGGCTTGCTCTAAGGGAGGAAGGAAAGTAGGCTTCCCCCCTTCACCATCTCTCCCCCTCCCAGGATGTGGGCCCTAGGACCAAAGGGCCTCTGTCTTTCCCTGCCACCCCCCACCCCCCACCATCCATTGTAACCCAGACAAGGGGAGTTCTTGTGTCTCAGCCTCTGGCAGGCATCCTTGTGACCCTATGCTGGAAGGTCCCGGGCAGGATGGGGGAAGGGAAATCATGGGATCAGAGAAGACACCTCCCCACTTTAGAAATTATGATACACCCCCCCCAGAGCCCAGAGACTTCAAGCTTCTCCTCCCTCAGATTTCCATCAGCAATGGGGAAAGAAGGTGTTTGGGGGGGAGAAATGGGGAAACTCATCTGCATATAAAAGGCCTGAGGCCCCGAAGTGGAAGTGGAAACCGAGAAGGTGTGGAGACACAAAAGCTGAACCTCCTGGCAGACAGATTTGGAGCCAGAATACAAGAAGGGGGGCAAGCCAGGGACAGGGTAAGACAGGGGACCAAATAGGGCAGGCCATACAAACTTGTGAGAGCTGTGGGTAGAGGCCCCGGCATTTCCCTTCCTAAACGCACAGATATAGGACTACTGGCATCAGACAGGAATGTGGCCACAGAGGAAGTGAGACCCTCTGGACTAAAATGAGAACATTCCATTTAAAAAGTAAGAATCTTTCTGAAAAGAAGCACAAATCCCTGGCAGTGAGCAGCTTTCCTCCCAGGAGGGGGGAATGTCCCCACTTGCAAGAAATAATGGTATAGAGAATAAATGGTATGGTCTCACTTAGCAGCAGGGGCTCAGCCACCTGCATACTGACCCCTAAGGACCCGTACCAAAGAGAGGCTAACCCATCTTGGCAGGAAGTGACATCACTCACCAGACAGGAAGGGGTGGTTCTACCAACCCCAAAGGCTTCTGGGAGGGCCAATCCATGGAGGGTTGGCCCTGAATGTCCATGTCCCTCCACAATCTCCATCTTGGCCAAGAGGGGGGCCAAGGCTCCAAGATGTTGGGTGAAGTCATTGCACCCCCATCTCTTCTTCAGCGATCTCCTAGGGTTCCTAAATCCCTCAAATCCTGACCTAGTTGCAGGGGCACGGGAAGAGATACTATCACACCAGGAGCCACGGGCCAAGCCTCTAGAGTCAATGTATCTGTGGAAATAGCTCTAGGGTCCCAATAATGGAGGGATAAAGGACAGCCTCCTCAGGGACCAAAAGGATGGTAAGACCAGTTTCCATGGTAACTGATTTCAATGTAGCCTCTTCCTAGCCCCAGAATGAGGGAGAATAAACTTCTAGGGAGACCAGGGCCTAGCGATAAAAGAGCCACAGGAATACAAAAGGGTGGGAAAGTTATTATAAGAAGGTCACGTCATCCTGGCACTGCCCCCAGTACCAGTGGGCCTCAAAGCCCAGTTTGGCACCTTCATCCTCTAGGGGCTCAGGAGGTCCACCATGGAGCCCCTCCCCTGGGGGCTTCCATACAGCCCTCAAGCTCCCTAGTCTGCTGGCTGTCGGGTCCACCTCAGTCCTGGCCCTGTCCCCACTGGGTATAACCTTTGCCCAGTCCGTCTCAGGGCGGGGAGCACCAGGGGGGCCCTGTTCATCCAGCTCGCTGGGGGCCACCGTGTCTAGGAAGCTGCCAATGGAGAGACTGTCCAGCCGGTCCATGGAGCTAGTGTCTGGCAGGCTGTCCCAGCTGCCTCGCCTTGAGTGGCCTGGGCTCCCGCCTGTCAGGCTATACTGGCTGCTGGTGAGGCTGCTGCAGTGGCTGGTCAGTGTCCCCCTCTCCTCCAACAGCCAGCGCACAGCCTCGATGCCCTCATTCAAGCTCAACAGCTGCTGCAGGATCTTCACATCGATGGCTCGCAGGTAAACCTGGGGGAGTGGGAGAAGGAATTAGTCCGAGGTTCTGAGACATGGGTTTCCCAAATCTTTCCAGAGGCCCCATTTTGTAGCTCAGCCAACCACGCCTCAATTTCAAGAAGCCTGGGAATAGAAGCATGGTGGGTTTTAGAGTGTGGGCTTTAGAAGCAGACAGATTATTGTTAAATATCTCAGTTCTGGGGGCGCCTGGGTGGCTCAATCGGTTAAGATCAATCAAGACCCGAGGTGAAGGCCATGATCTCGGGGTCCTGGGATCAAGCCCCGCGGAGCCTGCTTCTCCCTCTCCCTCTGCTGCTCCCCCTGCTTGTGCTCTCTTTCTCAAATAAATAAATTAAAAGAATGAAATAAAATCTTTAAAAAGAATCTCAGTTCTACCACTGATTAGCTATATGATTGTGGACAACTTTCTTACATTCTCTGAGCCTTGGTTTCCTTGTTTGTAAAACAAGGCTAACTCACTCATCTACAGGATGGCCGCGAGAAGTCTGAGATGCTGTTTATTAAGTACGCAACATCGGGCTTGACACAGAGTAAGGTCTCAGTAAATGTTTAGTATTGAAATCTGATCCTACTGAGCTTTGAACTTCATAGATAGGGTATTAACTACTGAAACAGTCCAGATTCGAAGAACAGCCTAATAGGCTGTGTTGCCTGGTGCTGATTAGGAAGTGGACTGGGCCAAAGGGAGGCAAGAGCTATGGAAGAAAGAGGAAGCTAACCTGGTTCCCCAGACCCTTCAGGGTGTTGGCAGCTGTTGTTCAAAGGGTCAGAATCCTATTGGCTGGGGATTCAGGCCTTGTCTTCACCACACACCTGTCTCCCTGTCTATACTGGGAGTAAGGATGACTTATTGGGTCATCTCCAGGGTCCCTCCCAGCTCAGATGCCAGAAGTTATTTTCCCCAAACACAAGTCTGGATCTGCCCCTCCCCTTCTCAAGAGCCTTTCTGAGCTTTGTGCTGCAATTAGAGAATAAAATCTGAACACTTCAGCAGTCGGCACCCAAAAGCTGTCAAAATATAGCCCTGGCCCTTCTCTCAGCTATTCCTTAGGTATATTTCCCTGGGAGCCCCAGGTCTTGTCACACGTGACTTTCTGATTTTGTTTTATTTAGTTTTCCTTTTTTTTTTTTTTTAAAGATTTTATTTATGCATGAGAGACACAGAGAGAGAGATGCAGAGACATAGGCAGAGAGAGAAGCAGGCTCCATGCAGGGAGCCCAATGTGGGACTCGATCCTGGGACTCCAAGATCATGTCCTGGGCCGAAGGCAGGTGCTCAACTGCTGAGCCATCCAGGCGTCTCTAGTTTTCCTTTTAATTAATGTAATGGATGCACATAAAGAGGCAGTTATCTTGAAAGTAATAGGCTCCCATCCTAAACCTAAATCTCACTTCCCACAGACAACTAGTATCCATTTTTTTTAGGTGTTTATTTTGGTGCTTATCTTCGAATATCCAAATAACATGCTACTCATTGACTTTTTTTTTTTTAAGATTGTATTTATTTATTCATGAGAGAGGCAGAGACATAGGCAGAGGGAGAAGCAGGCTCCTTTTGGGGAGCGGATGCGGGACTCAATCCCAGGACCACGGGATCACTCCCTGAGCGGAAGAGAGATGCTCAACCACTGAACCACCCAGGCGTCCCTACTCATTGACTTTTAAGTTGTAGGTGCTTTCTGTTGACTTCCCACATGATGGAAGGTTAAGGATTTAACTTTCATCCTACTACCCATTCCTCTGCCACACAGACACCTTTCCCATTTCTCTGTATCCCCAATATATGCAATAAAATGAGTTATTCGGTGATTACCTTATAAGGATTTGGAAACGCTATTCATAGCGAAGTTGTATAGTTTACTATGCTTACTTTTCATTTCTTACTTCATGTTTAGAATTATACCTTAGGGATCCCTGGGTGGCTCAGCGATTAAGCGCCTGTCTTCGGCCCAGGGTGTGATCCTGGGGTCCTGGGATCGAGTCCCGCATCGGGCTCCCTGCATGGAGCCTGCTTCTCCCTCTGCCTGTGTCTCTGCCTCTGTCTCTCTCATGAATAAATAAATAAAATCTTTAAAAATTATACCTTAGAATAACAATAGATATATATCAAACCTTATATAATTATTCATTATTATCAGACTATATTACTATTACACTATACTACTGCTACTCTATTGCTTAGTTTGCTACATAGTGATCAGTAAGTTATCACAAAACCCCCTCCCAACTGTCTGAGTTTTCCTCTCAAGGCATTTTTTTTTTTTTTTTAGTATTTTATTTACTTATTCACAAGAGAGACAGAGAGAGAGGCAGAGACACAGGCAGAGGGAGAAGCAGGCTTCCCGTTGGGAGCCTGATGCGGGACTCCATCCCAGGATCCTGGGATCATGCCCGGAGCCAAAGGCAGACACTGAGCCACCACCCAGATGCCCCTTCCCCTCAAGGCATTTAAACAAATCACATATTCTACTTATTTTGTGTTCTTAGAGGGAGCTCTTCAGGAGCCTTCTGATCTGCTCCAATCTGAGCCTCCTGCACAACTGTCCTCTAGGGATCCTCCTTCATCGTCATCCTAGGGATTCTCTGCTTCTTTTCCCGGGTCGGAGCCTGGTTTCCTGGATCCCATGTCTTCTTCTTTCTTGATTTACATCTTCATTATGTCTGGTGCTTTTCCTCCAGGTCCTCCAGTAGCTTCCTGAGAAAGTCTACACAGGAGCTACATTTGTTGAAGCTTCACCTGTCTTAAAATGCTCTTCTCCCCTCACACTGTTGACAGTGTGACACATATAGAATTCTAGGCTGAAAATAATTTTTCTTCTGGACTCAAGACATTGTTCCATTGTCTTTTAATTTTCAGTGTTACACTTGAAAAGGCTGATGCCATTAGGATTCCTGATCATTTGTATGTGACCATCTTCCTATTCTTTCTGGAAGTTTTTAGAATTTTATCTTTGGTCTCAGTGTTCTAAACTATCCCAATAATTTGCCATGGGGTGTCTATTTTCATCCATTGAACTGGCCACTCGGACCCTTTTATTTTTTTTTTTTAAGATTTATTTATTTATTTCAGAGAGGGAGAGAGAAGAGGGGCAGATGGAGAGGGAGAGGGCAAGCGGACTTCCTGCTGAGCATGGAGCCTGTCATTGGAGTAGGGGAGGCGGTAATCCACTTGGAGATCCTTACTTGAGCTGAAGCTAAGAGCTAGATGCTCAACTGACTGAGCCATCCAAGCACCCCTTGTTGGGCTCTTTTAAACTGGAGACTTGGGACACCTGGGTGGCTCAGTGGTTGAGAGTCTGCCTTTGGCCCAAGGCGTGATCCCAGGGTCCCCAGATTGAGTCTGGTATCAGGCTCCCTGCAGGGAGCCTGCTTCTCCCTTGGCGTATGTCTCCACCTCTTTCTCTCTCTCTGTCTCTCATGAATCAATAAATAAAATATTTTTTATTTTATTTTTTATTTTATTTATTCTTTTTTTATAAAATATTTTTATTTATTTATTTTTTTAAATTTTTATTTATTTATGATAGTCACAGAGAGAGAGAGAGAGAGAGAGGCAGAGACATAGGCAGAGGGAGAAGCAGGCTCCATACACCGGGAGCCCGATATGGGATTCGATCCCGGGTCTCCAGGATCGCGTCCCGGGCCAAAGGCAGGCGCCAAACCGTTACGCCACCTAGGGATCCCATAAAATATTTTTAAAACCCCAAAACTGGAGGCTTATGTCCTTCAGTTCAGGGATATTTTCTTTATTTCTTTGATGATTATTTTTCCTCCACTATTTTTCTGTTTTTTCTGGAAATTCTATTATTTGAATAGAGGGTGTCCTGGATGGATCCTTTTTTTCCCTCTTCCATCTTTTCTATATTTGTTCTAGTTTATGAAATATTTCAACATTATCAGTCCTTCTATTAAGTTTTTCATATTTTCCTGTCATGTTTTTATTTCTCTATGAGTTATTCTAGTTCTCTGAATGTTTTTGTTTTTTAAATTTTTTTCTGAAGATTTGAGAGAAAGTACACACTTGAGCAAGCAGCAGGGGAGAAGCAGAGGGAGAGAGAGAATCCCCAGCAGATTCCACTCAGGGCTCAATCCCATGACCCTGAGATCATGATCCGAGCTGGAATTAAGAGTCAGATGCTTGATGCAGAGCCACCAAGGGACCCCTGAATGTTTTACTTTTTATAGCTTTCTGCTGTGGCTGCAATATTATCTCTTATCTTTTTTTTTTTTTAATTTTATTTATTTATGATAGTCACACAGAGAGAGAGAGAGAGAGAGAGAGAGGCAGAGACACAGGCAGAGGGAGAAGCAGGCTCCATGCACCGGGAGCCTGACGTGGGATTCGATCCCGGGTCTCCAGGATCGCGCCCTGGGCCAAAGGCAGGCGCCAAACCGCTGCGCCACCCAGGGATCCCATCTCTTATCTTTTTAGGGACATAATAAATGATTTTTATAAGTTCTCATCTCCCAGTATGATCTCCATTTCATTCAAGGTGTTTTTTCTTTTTATTTATGTCTATATAGTTAGAGGGTCTCATCAGATGTCTTAGAGCCTTTAGCAGCTGCTCATACTTCAGAATGATCTCTAAAAAGTTAATTGAAAGCTTTATGTACATATGTGAGCCTTGCCAACTCTGAGTCTCACTAAGAATTATCTGGCTGGGTTATTTGGGTTAGCCAGTACCTCTTGTGGTATTTTTCTGTTGGGCTCACCATATTCTACCCATATCAAGAATGTAATGCAAGCAGGGACATCTGGGTGGCTCAACAGTTAAGTGTCTGCCTTTGGCTCACATATGACCGTATATGCCTTGGTCGTGATCCCAGGGTCTGGGATTGAGTCCCACATTGGGCTCCCTATGAGGAGCTTCTCCCTCTGCCTGTGTCTCTGCTCTCTCTCTCTCTGGGTCTCTCATGAATAAATAAATAAAATATTTTTTTTAAAAAAAAGAATATAATGTAAGCAAAGCTGCCAAGTAAGGGGAAAGGCTGGAAGGGTATTTAACTTATGCTTTTTCCTTAATCTTTCTTTTTTTTTTTAAGATTTATTTATGAGACAGAGAGTGTGTGTGTGCGTGTGCACGTGCAAGGGAGTGGGGTGGGGGTATAGATTGGGGTGGGGGAGAGGCAGAGGGAGAGAGAATCTCAAACAGACTCCCCACTAAGCACGAAGCCCAACATGGGACTTGTTGAGATCGCCCTGAGATCGTGACCTGAGCTAAAAAGAAGAGTTGGATGCCTAACTGACTGAGCCCCCTGGGCGTCCCGACTTAATCCTTCTTTTTTTTTTTTAAAGATTCTATTCAGGGATCCCTGGGTGGCGCAGTGGTTTGGCGCCTGCCTTTGGCTCAGGGCGCGATCCTGGAGACCCGGGATCAAATCCCACATCGGGCTCCCGGTGCATGGAGCCTGCTTCTCCCTCTATCTGTGTCTCTGACTCTCTCTCTCTGTGACTATCATAAATAAATAAAAATTTAAAAAAATAAAGATTCTATTTATTAATTAATGAGAGAGACTCATTAACGTGGGACTGGATCCCCGGACTCCAGGATCAGGCCCTGGGCTGAAGGCGGCGCTAAACCGCTGAGCCACCCAGGCTGCCCTACTTAATCCTTCTTGCTCTCAACTTTACATAGTGTCTCTCAATCTGGAGATCTTCTAGTTCTAGTTTTTAAAAAAATATCAGTTGAGGGATCCCTGGGTGGTTTAGTGCCTGCCTTCTGCCCAGGGCATGATCCTGGAGTCCCAGGATCGAGTCCCATATCAGGTTCCCCACAGGGAGCCTGCTTCTCCCTCTGCCTGTGTCTCTGCCTCCCTCTCTGTGTCACTCATGAATAAATAAATAAAACCCTAAAAAAAATTGATCTATCTTATCAATTGATAAATGTTTATTAAATTATTCATGAAATAACTGTCTTACATCTAGAATGATAAACCAGAATATGACCAAGTGCTGATACACTAAGCGGAATACAGGCACTGGAATTAAACACACCTGGATTCAAATTCCAGTTATGCCATTAATGAACCACAGGATATTGGAATGTTTTCCCCTTCATTTCTTCATTGTAAAATCAGGATACTATCTCATTTAAAGGTTTATTTCAGAGGTACCTGGGTGGCTCAGTGGTTGAGCATCTGCCTTCAGCTCAGGTCATAATCCCAGGGTCCTGGAATTGAGCCCCGCATGGGGCTCCCTGCTCAGTGGGGAGCCTGCTTCCCTTTCTCCTCTCTGTTCATGCGTAATCTCTTGCTATCTCTCTCTCTCTCTCAAGTAAATAAAATCTAAAAAAATTAAGAATAAAGGTTTATTTTTAAAAATGGAAGGAACATATTAACATGCACAGGATATTGCCTGACAAATATCAATTCATAAATGGTAGCTATTTTGCTTTATATGTTATTTCTTTTTTTTATTATTATTATTTATTTATGATAGTCACACAGAGAGAGAGAGAGAGGCAGAGACATAGGCAGAGGGAGAAGCAGGCTCCACGCACCGGGAGCCCGACGTGGGATTCGATCCTGGGTCTCCAGGATCGCGCCCTGGGCCAAAGGCAGGTGCTAAACCACTGCGCCACCCAGGGATTCCCCCACATTGGATTTTAAGTGCCTGTATCCTTGTCTTAATTTACCCGTAGACTGTGAACTCTCTGAGATCAAGAAATGGTATCTTTTCTTCCTTTAACACAATGTGATGCCTATAAGAAACACTTAATGAATATTGTTTCATAACTGGACAGATTAAATCTATCTTAAGGAAGAGCAGAGAAGACTTCCTAGAGGAGGTGGCATTTGAGGCTGGGGCTTGAAGGATGAATAAAGTCAGCGGGAATTTCAATTCAAGATGGCAGATTGAACACATGCATTTACCTCTGTTTCCTTCTGAAACTTCACTAAAAAGCCAGTAGATGGATTATTTTAAAAGCCATGAAACTATTATGACAACAAACACAGGAGAGAAGATGATAGGAACAAAATTTTGGAAGCAGGAAAGCAGAAGGAAGAGTGGTAACTTAGTAGACCTGAAAAAAGCTAACTTCTAAGCCAGCAGCAAGGAAAGCTGAAAAGCAAAACATTTTGCACTACAGAAACCTTCAGAGGTCTCAGGACTTAGAAGCACCAGGTATTTCTGGAACTGGGGGCACAGATGAAGCTGAAAACAAAAGGGTTTGTGAATGTCTGCTTAAGAATCGTACTCTAGGGCAGCCGGGGTGGCTCAGCGGTTTAGCGCCACCTTCAGCCCAGGTTGCGATCCTGGAGACCCGGGATCGAGTCCCACATCGGGCTTCCTGCATGGAGCCTGCTTCTCCCTCTGCCTGGGTCTCTGCCTCTCTCTCTCTGTGTCTCTCATGAATAAATAAATAAAATCTTTTTTAAAAGTTTAAAAAATTAAAATAAAAAATTTTTTAAAAAACTGTCTTTCCAGAGTACAAACCTGACCATGTCACTCCTTAATGAAGACTCTTCCAGAAAGCCCACCCTGGGTTCCAATAATTTGTCATCCTGTACCAGAGTTACTAGTCTGTCTCCCTCCTTCCTGTGAACTCAGACCGTGAGCTCCCTGAGAGCAGGCCTTTCACAGTTCTCTGATGGCACACAGCCTCAGATCAGATAGGTCAGGTTCAGCGCTGATTCTCTTGCCTTTACTATCCTTGGCCTCTCTGGTGGTCTCCAGGATTCAGGGGGTTGAGCTTTACCGTGTTGAAGGGAAATGAATCTGAGAACTAGACTGTATAGCCCTGCGACAGTGGGATTCCCTGACTGTGACAGCATGGCTCCCCAGAATAGAAAAAAGCAACACTTTCTTGCCAGAAAAAGAAACACTCATTCCATACCATCTCTTTGGAAACAGAAGGGATAAGCACCTCAGGAGAGAGGCAGACTCAAAGGCCACTCCAACCCAGTTCTTTTCCCTGAGGAGATTCAGGTCCCCCACTACCCCTCTTAACACCTCCCCCATCAGACTCTGCTCAGTCCCAGGGTCACGAGTATGGCTTCCTCCTTGCTCAATCCAAATCAGGCCCTGGGGTAAAGCCAGGAGATTCCAGGCTCAGCTCCCTGGCCAAGGATTGAGATTCTCAGACTAACGTTACTAGGACTATCTGGTCCCACAAGCCCCTGTCCCTTCATCCTCCAAGAATCAGGAAAACTGAGATCAACAGAAAGTCAGGGCTCTACTCAAGACCTCAAAATGGGGAACCCTGGGTGGCGCAGCGGTTTGGTGCCTGCCTTTGGCCCAGGGCGCGATCCTGGAGACCTGGGATTGAATCCCACGTCGGGCTCCGGTGCATGGAGCCTGCTTCTCCCTCTGCCTGTGTCTCTGCCTCTCTCTCTGTGTGTGACTATCATAAATAAATTAAAAAAAAAAAAAAAAAAAAGACCTCTAAATAATTCAGAAGCTGAGTCAGGACTTGAACCCAGGACATCCCCCTCCTTGCCTAAAGCTTTTTTTCAGGTTGCCCTGTGAGGGTGGGTTGTCGCAGCAACAGTTGTTTGAGTAGGAGGATTAAGTAGGGGAGGTTGCCATTGTTTCCCTTCCCACCAACCCCAGAGTCTGGCTGGTTCACTGAACCTGGGAGAGGGGGAGGGAAGCAAGAGGAAAAGGAGCCTAGAGGCAGGAATAACCTTGGCCTTAGGAGCATGACTGCCCACTCCCTGCATGATTGCTGGGAGAGGGACAGTTGGAAGGACTGTGTTCAGAGAGCTTGGAACAGTTCTGCCACTGAAACCCTCTGCCCAGCCCCCACAGTGGGCAGGGCTGAGTACACAATGACATCAATGACATCTTGGCCAAGGAAGGAGAAAGGAATAAGGGAGGGAGCCTTTCCCTGTTCTGGCCCCCAGCAGGCCCCCTCCTTCATGGGCAGCCTAGAGTCCCAGGCCAGGCTAGGTCGAGAATGCAGAGACCTAATCAGAAGTTAAATGTACCCCCTTTAAAGTTTACAGACAGGTAATCTCCATCAAAGGCAAAAGAATCAGAACCAAAGAAGAGGCAGGGCTCCTCCACTGGTTCCCTGTGTGAGGCCAGGCGAGCCCCTTAACACCGGCAAGCCTGCCTCATCTACGCGATGGGGGAACGATGACTGCTTTTCCCACTTCAATGACATAAAGCGTCTTTAAAGTCTTTAAAGTGGCACAAAGCAGATCTCAATGGTAAAGATGTAAAGTGCAGGCAGATGGTCTGAGTTCAAAGGCTGGCTCTGCTTTTTACTTTTTGTACGACCTTGGGCAGTTACTTAACCTCTCGGTGCCTCAGTTTCTTTATCTATAAAATATCACTTGCCTAATAGGGTTGCTGTGAGGAGTAAGAGAATATTTTGTCAAGTGCTCAGCATGATGCCTGGCACCACTTTATACGATGAAGCAAAGTCAAGCCCCTCCCTCAGGTGGGCAGTCACAGGCCTGCTCTGAAGAATTTGGTATTTACCTCCAACCTTCAGGGCCAAGCACACACTTGGCATTTAAATCCTTCCCCCAAGGAGCCTTCCCTGATTGCTCTGCTCAGAAGGCTCCGGTCTCAGCCTAAGAGCCCCCATGCCCTCCTCTGCTCTCTCACAGCCCAGCTAGGCAGATGGTGGGCTCCAGAAAGACCTATTAGCTGACACACTCACTGTGGCCTCCTGGTTCTGAGCCAGAGAGAATTCTTCAGTTCCCCAGAACTGGCTGCAGAGTGGTGGCAGGTGTAAATTACCCCCTTCACTGGAACCAGGGCCTTGGGGAGCCTGGGCAGCCCCAAATGCCCTTCTGGCTCTGAATCTAGACTAGCAGCAACAAAGGAGGGGGAGGGTGCCTGTTTCCTTCTCTTCTCCCCAAGAAGGTACGAGATACAAAAATCCAGTATACCTGGGGGGCTCAGAGGCGATGAAGCCAATGCTGATGGTGCTATTACTCTGATGCCCGGGGTTCTAGGAACTTCCAAGTACTTTAAGTGGGGGTTGGGGAGGGGGGTTTGGGGAAAGGGAGGATGTTTTTTTTGTGGCTCTAGTCCAGGCAGTTTTCACCCAGATCTCTTCCAAGCTGAATCTTGTCATGAACACTGAGGCCTCAGATGAGCAAACTCTGGGCCCAGTTTGCACCAAAAGAAGAAACTGGTTGCCCCATAATGGAGGCCAGGGGAGAGATGGCCCCTGGTGGAGGGGTGGGGTGGGGAGGGGAGAGATTTGGGCTCTGCTAGGTTCTCAGTGCTTCCCAGCCTCACCTCTCCCCTCCCAATTATTTGGTAGGAAAAACTTCCAGGAGCCAGTGCCTCCCACCTCAAGTCTTCAGGACCCATCAACGCCCCACTCACCTTTGGGAGGGGCAATTAATGAACCCCGGGGTTTAAGGATTGATCTGGGAGGGATCCCGAGGAGTTAGGTAAGGAGTCTTAACTCTCGCCTCTCCAGCCCAACTCTGGGGGCATAAGTCTGTCCCTTCCAACCCGGCTGGGGACTCCGGCCCCGGCCCCCGCAGCCCACACTCACCAGCTCCATCCTCAGCGCCATGATCTTGTCCCCCAGGCCGTGGCCCGCGCCAGGCGCCCCCGGGAGCAGCGGGGCGCCAGAGGTTCCCGGCTCCCCTTCGCCTCGCAGCCCGCGGAGCAGCCCTTCGGGGGTCTTCCTGCCCACCTTGCCCTCCACATCTCGCAGGTCAGGCGTCTGGGACTCCGCAGTCCCCTCCATGCGGGCCTACGGCTGAAGAGGACCGGGCGGCCGGCCGGCCGGCCGGCTGGGGCTGGGTCGCGGGGGTCCTCGACTCCCGGCTGCCGGCGCCCAGCGGAACGGGTGGGTCCCCGCCCGCGCCGCGCGGGGGCGGGCGGAGGGCACCGTAACTCTCAGAAAAGCCGCGCAGACTGTGCCGGCGTGCGTGCGTGTCTGTGCCTGTGCGTGTGTGTGTTCGAGTGCTGCGCGCACACGTCTGGCCCTGGAATGGGTGGGGCTGGGCGATCTGTATGTACTTGGATTTGTACTTGAAGGAGCGCTAGCAGAGTTCAGTGCCTTCTCCCCATTCTGCCGACTGAATCCGGCCCGGCATACAGCAGGCATACAGCAGGCGTTCGATAAGTGTTTGCTGAACAAAGCCTAAGCACCCTCAGCCATAGGGGAGTTTAAGGAACAGTGGTGACCCAGAACTGCAGAGGGTTTTGAAAGGCTTCCTGGGGTGGGGTGGGAGGGTTGGGAGGGTTGGGTCTAGAACAGTGGTTAGAATCTAGCTAGCTACTGACACCCACATGCACTTTCAGTGTAGCCACGGAATTTATTTTTTTTAAGTTTATTTATTCATTTAATCTAAAGTAATCTCTAGGGCACCTGGGTAGCTCCGTGGGTTAAGTGTCTGCCTTCAGCTCAGGTCATGATCCCAGGGTCCAGGGATGGAAGGAACCCTGCATCAGGCTCCCTGCTCAGGAGGGAGTCTGCTTCTCCCTCTCCCTCTCTCAAATAAATAAATAAATAAAATCTCTCTCCCTCTCTCAAATAAATAAATAAATAAAATCTTAAAAAAAAAATGTAATCTCTATGCCCAATGTAGAGTTGGAACGCAGACCCAGAGACCAAGAGTTACATGCTCTTCTGACTAAGCCAGCTGGGTGCCCTGCCACTGAGTTTAGATTAAAGAAGTAGAAAATAACACTTCTGGCCAATGAGAAGCAACTAGTATTGAAGATAAAAAAGTCCAGATCGGCCAGATCATGCTTGATCCTGTAGACTGATGCCTTTTTTTTTTAGACTGATGCTTCTTAAGCTTGACTGCATTTGAATTTTCTGCAAGCCTTGTTAAAATGCAGATTGTGATTCTGTAGATCTGGGATGGGGCCTGCGGTTCTTCTTTTCTAATAAGCTCCTAGGTGACGGCCATGTTGCTGATCGAGGGACCACACTTGGAGTAATGTGGCTATAGAAGATGGTTCTATGGTGCTTGGGTTGTATTTTATAGGCCATGGGGAACCACAAAAAACTTTTTTGTTTTGGCTTGATTTGGGTGTTTAATCCAAGTAATTCCAGCGCATGGTCACAGAAGGATTTACAATGCAAAGATAGTTAACCAGCTCTTTCCTTTCCCACCTCTAGCCCCACTCCCAGAGGCAACAACATTCAGCTTTTTTTTTCCTGGTGTTTATACACATAACCCCACATACGCTTATACAGTACTACTATTTCTTAATTTTAAATATTGTCTACCAACTTCCTAATACAATCAATATGATTTATCTCACTTATACTCTGTATTTCCCCTCCTCCATTCACCCTGTATATTTATTTCTATCACTATTTTTAGTTCATCTAACGGTTACCTTTGTAATCTTAAGTAAAATATTTTTCCTTAGTATCTGTTGGTCCAGGGAAGGGTTTTAAATCAGAGGTTAAAAAAACAGATTTGCCTTTTTGAAAAATTACTCTGAATTTTGCAAGGGGAAAGGATTGGAGGGGTACAAATCTGGAGTCGAGGAAACTGATTGGAAATCAAGAAACTGAAATGGCCTGGACAAGGGGGTTGGTTGTGAGGTTGCAGAAGAGTTAGACCAGGGGGCAATTGGGTGGCTCAGTAGCTGAGTGTCTGCCTTTGGCTCAGGTCCTGATACCAGGGTCCAGGGATTGAGTCCCTCATCAGGCCTCCCACAGGGAGCCTGTTTCTCCCTCTGCCTATGTCTCTGCCTCTCTCTGTGTATCTCTCATGAATGAATAAATAAAATCCAAAAAAAAAAGACCAGAATGGATAATTTTTTTTTTTAAAGATTTTATTTACTTATTCATGAGAGATACAGAGGCAGAGACACAGGCGGAGGGAGAAGCAGGCTCCATGCAGGGAGCCTGATGTGGGACTGGGTCCTGGGTCTCCAGGATCAAGCCCTGGGCGGAAGGCAGCACTAAACCGCTGAGCCATCTGGGCTGCCCAGAATGGAGAACTCTTAAGGAGGTAAGATTGACAAGACTTGGTGACTGGTTATGTTGATTTATTTATAGTGGCATTTATGAATGCTTGTTTAAAGAAAGCAAGGATTTCAATAATATTACGGATAGTCTACTAATTGCTAGCCAGTGTGTGTGGTACAGAGAATACAGGGGGGAGCAAACAGACCTGGACTTGTTGCTGGAGAAGAGGATTCAAGGGTGGCTCTCAGCTGTTTAGCCTGATGCCATTAAAAAGGAAGGGAACCCAGGAAGAGGTCTAGAAATGGGAAGAGATGATCACAGCAGGGGTTACATTGAGATGGAGGACCCTGTGAAGATGTCCAGCAGGCAGTCAGACCTAGGTCAGCCTAGAACTCAGGAGAAATGTTAGGACTGCAGACATGAGCATAAGAATCTTGGTGGTAACAGAGGTCAGGAGAGTGCATAAGATCTTCCCTGAAGAGTGAGAAGCAAAGATCAGAAAGGAGCCCTGAGAGATATCTTTTTTAAATGCTAATAAGATGTGTTGGATTTTCTTCTATTCTCTAATACATACTTCTTAGGAAAAATCATCCAATACTTGAACTTTTAAGATAAGTACTGTTAGGGACACCTGGGTGGCTCAGTGTTTGAGTGTCTGTCTTGGGTTCAGGGAGTGATCCCAGGTACAGGGATCGAGTCCCACATCGGGCTCCCTGAGAAGAGCCTGCTTTTCCCTCTGCCTGTGTCTCTGCCTCTCTCTGTATGTCTCTCATGAATAAATAAAATTAAAAAAAAAAAGATAAGTACTGTTAACATTTTGGACGATACCATCCCACCGCTTAGGAAGCAGGTGGAATATGGAGAACTCAAAAACTCTGGTTTCCTCCATTTCCTTTTAAAATATTCTCCATAAAACAGCACATTTCTCTTAAATAGGACTCTATCACTTCTCTGCTTAAAACTTTCTCTTAAATAGGACTCTATCACTTCTCTGCTTAAAACTAGCTACTCACTTCAAGTAAGCATCACCATCATCTAGAAACGTGTTAGAAATGCAGTCTTCTGCTCTGCCCCAGACTATTGAATCGAAAACCCATAACGGGGCCCAGCAATTTGTGTTTTAAGACGCCCTCAGAGTGATTCTGATGCAAGGTGAAGTTTAAGACCCACTGTGTTCAGCTAAGTGCTTTGTATGTATTATGTCATTAAAGCTTCACAACAACGCTATTATTCTTGTCAGTATAGGGCGGGGGTTAGGGGTGGAATCTGGAGATGTGATACCGATGTTTGAGTTCTAGCTCCCCCAGCTTTGTGCCCTGGGGCCTCATTACTAATAATATCTACCTCAAGGAGCCGTTGTGGAACGAAATGAGCTGATGCCGGCCAAGTGCTTGGAACGGTGACTGCACGGCGTAAGCATCCTGTAAGCGCACCCCATCTCACAGACCCGGGGATCCGGGCTGAGCCCAAGGTGAAGAGACCTGCCCCAGGTCTAGGCTAGAGGTAGCAGCGGGTTTGAATTCCCCTCGGCCTCCGAAGACACCCTTGCGCAGGCCAGGGGCGCGGCGGCGGCGCCCAGGCCCGAAGGCCCTCTGACCCTGGCACCGAGCGGGCTAGTCAAGGCGCTGGGGCTCCGACTGCGGCCGGGCTGCCCCCCGCGGCGCTGGGGCCCCGCTGTCCCCCCGCCCCGCCCCGCCGCCCGTTGCGAAGCCGCCGGGGAAGCCAGCGCTCGCGGCCCCGCCGCCGCCGCCGCCGCCCTAAGCGCCGCCCGCCGCCCTCTCACCCCGCGGCGGCGGCGGAAGCGGGGAGGCGGGCCGGGCCGGCCGGGGCGGGGCGGCGAGCGGCATGGAGGAGGCGGAGGCCGCGGCGCGCCGGGCGGAGCAGTGCGGGCCCGAGAGGGGCCCGAGCGGGGCCCGGGCGCCCTGAGCCGTGAGTGGTTCGCGGCGGGAGTCCCCGGGGGGTGGCGCGGCCGGGGCTGGGCTCCCGAGCCCTCGGGCGGCGGGGAGCGGGGCCGGGTGGGAGAGGGTGAGGGCGCCCGGGGCTGGGGACTGGGGGCCGGGGCTGGGGGGGGGGGGTGCCCCGGCGCACCCCGGACTAGGAGGACCGGGGCTGGGGGATTGGGGGCCCGGCTAGGGGGTGTCTGTGCCCCGGCGCACCCCGGGACTAGGAGGACCGGGGCTGGAGGATTGGGGGCCGGGGCTGGGGGGGGGGTCTGTGCCCCGGCGCACCCCGGACTAGGAGGACCGGGGCTGGAGGATTGGGGGCCGGGGCGGGGGGGGGGGGTCTGTGCCCCGGCGCACCCCGGGACTAGGAGGACTGGGACTGGAGGATTGGGGGCCGGGGCTGGGGGGGGGCCTGTGCCGCTGGCGCACCCCAGGACTAGGAGGGCCGGGGCTTGGTCCTTTTAGGGGCTGCTGAACCTGAGAGCTGATTACTTGGCCTCTGCGCTGGGGCCCCGGGCGGCTCCGCTGCTCCCCCGCCCCAGGGGAGTCTCCAGGCTGGCTGACCCCTCCGAGGCTTCCTTTCCAGAGCAGTTGGGCCACTTTTCCCAAGTCACACAGCCTGAATGATGGCAGGGAGGCGTTGCCGGGGGTCCTCCCTGGGCTCCCCAGAAGGCATCAGGCTTTGGGAGGAACACCTGACTCCCTGTGACCCTCTGGTCCTCTCAGATTCCTGAAGGCATGGGTTGGCCAGGACAGTGGTGACTCCCCAACCCGGCATGGACGACTGGAAGCCCAGCTCCCTCATCAAGCCCTTTGGGGCTCGGAAGAAGCGGAGCTGGTATCTTACCTGGAAGTACAAACTGACCAACCAGCGGGCTTTGCGCAGGCTTTGTCAGGTAGAGAGATGTCCTGGCCCCCGCCCCGGGCTCCCTCGCAGCTTTACCCTAGACTCTGGGCACCGGGACCTACCTTGGCTGCTCCCAACCCTGGAAACAGGCAGCAGGTTCCTAGACGGGACACCTCTTTGTGTCATATCCCTACGAGGTGGTGGTTTGGGCCCAGAGTTCTGGAATCAGAACCCAAGTACAACCCTCTAGGCTTCTGACGGAAACCTGAAGTCTAGTCAGGAAGGCTTTGCTCAGGGACCCATATCCGCCAGGCGGCAGAGCTAAGACCCAGGTCTTCTGATCCCCAGCTTGGTTCTCTGGGACTGGCTCCCTCTCTGGGAACTAATTGTGGAGGGGACCAAGGAAATCAGGGCCTCAAATGGAAGCATCCAGGAGCTCTGGGTAGGGAGGGCCCTGATGAAGAGAGAGGGGTCGAGGTGGTCCCCTGGAGGAGGTGGTCTTGAAACTGAATCCTGGTTGGGGGAGAAGTGGGCAGACAGAGGGAGGAGAGACAGGTCCCAGGCTCTGCCTGTGTCCCCCTGCAGCCAGGGCCCTCCTTTCAGGAAGTCCCTAAGTGATCTGGAGGGGGCACCCCTCTTCAGTCATCCCTACCCCTCCCCTCAGACAGGGGCAGTGCTTTTCCTACTGGTGACCGTCATTGTCAACATTAAGTTGATCCTGGACACGCGGCGAGCAATCAGCGAAGCCAATGGAGACCCGGAGCCAGAGCAAGACTATGGTGGGGCCAGGCTGAGGATGGGATTGGCTGGTGGGGTGAAGGATGGGGGTGGGGTCCCCTAGGATCTCACCACTGCAATGGTAGGCACACTCCAGCGGATGATACTGTGCTGGAGAGACTGTTGCCACAACCTGTTGCACCCTGACAGATGAGGCCCTGGGCCGATTAGAGCCCTCACGGCGCAGAGGCAGTGGTCCCCGACGCGTTCTGGATGTGGAGGTGTACTCAAGCCGCAGCAAAGTATATGTGGCAGTGGATGGCACTACGGTGAGTGGGCCAGTGTCTGGGGTAGAGTCACTGTATTCTACTCAGGGTGTGGTCCCCTAGTTCTGGGCTCCACTGCCTGCGTGGATAACTGCATCTCTTCCACTTTTGAGCTAGGTGGTTCTGGAGGCCTCAGTTCCTTATCTGTAGGCTGGAACTAATGATTTCTACTTGTCGGGACTAAATGAAAAGTATGTGAAATGTGTTACAGGTAGTGGGATATTATCAAAAGGGATCATTAGTAGTAGTAGTAGGCAGATAATTCATTGATTTCTTTATTTCATAACTACTTTTTGGTCTCTTCCTTGGCCTCAGCCTTGTCTTGGGCACTGGGGACCTAGGGGTAATCACACCCGGTTCTCATTTGAGGGTCTTGATCGATGTATTATGGTATCTCCAACATGAGGAAGACACATTCTAGGGCTCTAAGTGCCTGAAAGCCATGGAGAGGAGGGTTGTAGAAAGATCTGATCTCTCTTGATGGGCAAGTTAAGGAGGTTTTCCGGAAGAGGTGGCATTCAGGCTGGGTCAGAAAAGAACAGTTCACAGAATCATAGGCAGGAGGGGAGGTTTCATGCATCTCGTTTGTTGAGTTCCCATAAGACAGAGAAACCTCAAATGCCAGAGTGAAGAGGTGGACTTTGTCTCCGCCTCCCGGTAGGTGCTGGAGGACGAGGCTCGGGAGCAGGGCCGTGGCATCCATGTCATCGTTCTCAACCAGGCTACGGTGAGGTTCTTGGGGCGGGGGGAGGCGGTTGGCTACAGGGCTGAAGATGAGCCCTCCTTGCTGTTGACACTAACTCACAAGAGGTATGTCCCCTGCCAGGGCCATGTGATGGCAAAGCGTGTATTTGACACATACTCACCTCATGAGGATGAGGCCATGGTGCTGTTCCTCAACATGGTGGCGCCTGGCCGAGTACTTATCTGCACTGTCAAGGTCAGTGACTGTTCCTTGGTTCCTTTCTCTATGCCCCCAACTCCAACCTTGCTCACGACTCTGGGCTCTCTACCCCTAATAAAACATAGTGGGAAGAGCCTCTCGAGAAAGGTAATACAGGTTCCAATCTTAAGCTTGTCATTTTTATTCAGCAAATAGTTACTGAGCCCCTACTGTGTGCCAGGCACTGCTCTGGGTGCTGGAGATAGGATAGGAAGCAACCGTTATGGAGCTTCCATTCCACAGGGCAAGATCAACAACAAAAAAAGCCCAGTACATGTATGATGTCAGGAGATGATAACTTAATGAAGACAATAAAGCAAAAGAGACAGAGTAGTGGGTGATGCATTTTAGAAGGGGAAGGTCTCTGTAAGGAAGTGACATGTGAGCAGAAAGCTGGACGACGTGAGGAGAGGGCCAGGCGAATATCTGGAGGAAGATGTTCTAGATCAGAAGAATGGTGAGGTGTGCTCTGAGGTAGGACAGTGCTGGCATGCTCGAGGAACTGCAAGGGTGCCAGTGGAGCCGGAGCAAATTCAGGGAGGGGAGGGGAGTGGGGGGGAAGAGGGTGGAGGGGCGCAGATTGTGTGGGATCCTGGTAAGGATTTACTAGCCCAGTGACCTTGGATGATTCTCAGAATCTCTCTAAGCCTTTGGTTTTCTTATCCGTGGCAGGATAGTAACCTCAGAGGGTTGTCATGATCATTTAATGAGCTAATTTAAAATCAAAGGTTTTGCATGGTGCCTGACAGCGAATGTTCCATGAAGCCAGGTCTCCCAGAACCATGCCAGTCAGGCTGACTACCTTCTCTGGTCTCCCAGGACGAGGGCTCCTTCCACCTCAAGGACACAGCCAAGGCTCTGCTGAGGAGCCTGGGCAGCCAGGCCGGCCCTGCCCTTGGCTGGAGGGACACTTGGGCCTTTGTGGGACGCAAAGGAGGTACCAGCACCACAGGCCATACACCCTATGGGATGAGGGGCCCAGGAGGAGCAGAACCCCAAGAACTGGGGTGGGGTTGGGGGCAAATAGGAGCCCGAAATGATGGGCTGGCTGAAAGTGGGCAGAGAGGAGAAGCCGCTTTAAAACTGGAGCCTGAGCCCCCATTGTGCCTCATTCCTGTCCCTGCTAGGTCCTGTCCTTGGGGAGAAACATTCTAAGTCACCTGCCCTCTCCTCCTGGGGGGACCCAGTCCTGCTGAAGACAGATGTGCCGCTGAGCTCAGCAGAAGGTGGGGTTGGGGGGCTGGTGCTGGGCTCCAGTGCCTGGGCTGGAGGTGGGCATTTGGGTCCTATTTATGAAACTTTATTTTCTTCACTGGGTGCCTGGGGCTCTGTAAACCACACCAGCCTTGCGGCCCCTAATGCCTCCTCCTGTTGACCCCTCCCTTCCCTCAGAGGCCGAGTGCCACTGGGCAGACACAGAGCTGAACCGTCGCCGCCGGCGCTTCTGCAGCAAAGTCGAGGGCTATGGGAGTGTGTGCAGCTGCAAGGACCCCACACCCATCGAGTTCAGCCCTGACCCAGTGAGTGAGGCCTTAGACAGTGAGGCTCAGACTCCTTCTCAGCTTGGCAAGGAGCCCTTGGAAAGGGCCAGGTTGGGTTTCTGGACCCCAGGCCAAGAGGGAACCAGGACCCGAGGATTTGTGCTGACCTCTGAAAGGGGGGGCAGGGCCGACCATGTGAACAAAGGCTCCTAATTGGAGTTGGGTTGAGTGTGTGGAAGGGCCCCAACAGAGAAACCCTCTGCTGCTTCCCTGTCTACCCTGGAGTTGCCTTCTCCCCAAGAACTCTTCCCTGGGTGGGGGTCCCAGTTTGAAGAAGGAGGGAGGCAAGAGCTAAAAGCTGTTTCTCCCTCAGCTCCCAGACAACAATGTCCTCAATGTGCCTGTGGCTGTCATTGCAGGGAACCGGCCCAATTACTTGTATAGGTGAGCCTGGGAGGGGGTTGGTCCAGCCCTGGGTGGTGCTTAGCCCCGGGTGAAGCTCCTTGGGCTCATCCACCTGTAGGTGGAACTCTTGAGGTGGGGGTGGGGGGCAATAGGTTCTAGGCCCATTCACCCATGTGGGAGAACATGGGGAACATGGGCCCACTGATAAGCACAGGGGGGCCCTGAGTTGGGGGGACAGAGTACCTAACCCATCCCTGGGCTCCCCAGGATGCTGCGCTCTCTGCTCTCAGCCCAGGGGGTGTCCCCCCAGATGATAACAGTTTTCATTGATGGCTACTACGAGGTGAGTGGGGCTCGGGGGCTATGGGAAGGGCAGGGTCCAGGGCCGTGGGGACAGAGCAGCGATGATCACGAGACCAACAGCCCAGGCAAAGGCTGTGAAATGTGAATGGCTCGGCATGGCGGAGCCATGGGGCGGGCAGGGGGAAGTGATTCACAGGGTGACCGTAGCCGTGCCCTCAGGAGCCAATGGATGTGGTGGCACTGTTTGGTCTGAGGGGCATCCAGCACACTCCCATCAGCATCAAGAACGCCCGTGTGTCTCAGGTATGGCCTAGGCGAGGACGGAAGGGGCAGACACTTGACCCCGCCGTCCACCCTGCAGCTCATGCACCCCATTTCCACTCCCCACCCAGCACTACAAAGCCAGCCTCACTGCCACTTTCAACCTGTTTCCGGTGAGTAGTCCAAAGCCCTTGGACCTAGGGAAGGGAAATGTGGGTATAAAGCCTGGTCTTACTATATAGCAAGCTCTTCCCCTGTCTGGGCCTCAGCTTCCTGATCTGGAAAATGTGGGGAGTGCTGCCTGAGAAGTGGGATGGGGGTGGAGGAGGCACAGGATGGGAAAGGGCCCCTGGGGTCATGCTGTCCCCCCTGCCCCCTGCAGGAAGCCAGGTTTGCCGTGGTCCTGGAAGAGGACTTGGACATTGCTGTGGATTTTTTCAGGTGAGGGGAGTACCCCTCCATAAGTGGCTCTCCATGCAGCTCCTACCTGCTGCCTCGGGCCTCTTTCCTTACTGGCTCTCCAGGGAGGCAGGCAGGGGGTGTCTGGGAGAGCTTTGTGGGGGAAGTCAGCTCAAAAGTGGGGGGAAAGCCTGAGCAAAAGTAGGATGGCAGGTGTTGGGGTTGGAGTAGAGAGTAGAAAGGATGGGTAGAGACAGTGGGGATTTAGGGGGAGGGACAAGCAGGCATGACTCCTGAGTCCCATCTCCAGCTCTTCCAGCATCACTATGTGACTGGGTTTGTCCTTGCCCTTCCCTGAACCCTTGGACCCTGCCTCTCTCAGTTTCCTGAGCCAATCCATCCACCTACTGGAGGAGGATGACAGCCTGTACTGTATCTCTGCCTGGAATGACCAGGTAAGCCAAGGGGCCAGGGGTCACCTAGGGGAGTGGTACAAGCACTGAGCTAAGCCCTCCTCCACCCCACCCCCCGTGCCTGCCCCCCCCCACCAGGGATACGAACACACGGCTGAGGACCCAGCACTGCTGTACCGTGTGGAGACCATGCCTGGGCTGGGCTGGGTGCTCAGGAAGTCCTTGTACAAGGAGGAGCTTGAGCCCAAGTGGCCCACACCAGAAAAGGTGCCCTGGCAGGGGAGGATGGGAGGGCTGGAGTCCCCCATTGGCTGCAAACCCCTTCACCTTCATGACTTTCCTTGCCCCCCAGCTCTGGGACTGGGACATGTGGATGCGGATGCCCGAACAACGCCGAGGCCGAGAGTGCATCATCCCCGATGTTTCCCGATCCTACCACTTCGGCATCGTTGGCCTCAACATGAACGGCTACTTCCACGTGAGTGGGAAGCAGGATGTTGTGGAGGCGGGCACAGTGTGGTGGATGGAGCGAGAGCACGGGCTCCAGAGCAGCCCGGGGGGACGTGTCTTATCTTCTTTTGCCTCAGTTTCTTTATTTTTAAAAATGAGGATAAAAATACTGCCTACCTCATAAGGTTTTGAGACTCTGAGGTTTAAATGAGTTACTATATGTAAAATGCTTTGAACTGCAAGCATTATATAAGGGTTAGCTGGTATTATTTTTATTATTACTATTCTTAGCACCAGACTGTGGGTGTGGGGAGGGTATTTCTGCCACCCGGCACTTACGCAGCCCTGCCCTCTCCTGTCCTTGCAAATGTGGGGGCCCACGCCTCCGCCTGGCATGAACAGGGACGTCCTCGGTCCCACCATGCCTTCCCCAGCTGTGCCTAAAGGGCCAGTCCCCAGTTACAGCAAGAGTGTGCCTTGAGACAGCCCAGCCTGAAGGAACAGATGAACAGCTCGAAACCTCCTAGAAGCCAAAAGGACCCTGAAGCCCCGAAGGCTGGCTTACACAAGACCCCAGTCACCTCCCACAGAGGGGCAGGCACTTCCCTGAGGTCCCTGTTGGTACCTCAGTCACAGCACTTGCTTCCCCCCTCAGCACAGCCTGTCCTTTTGCGCACCAGGCCCGGTAGGGCCCGTTCCTGCCTTCTGTGGCTCTACAACAGCAGACCCAAGGACAGCCCCTGGGAACAGGGACTAGCTCAGGGGTCAGTAGCATGAGCTGCCGTGTGGGCATGAGCTCTCTAGCGATGGTAGAGCCCAAATTAAAGCTAGTAAGAGCCTGCCAAGGATGCTATGAAGAAGAGGATGGGGAAGATGGGGGCAGGGGCCGGGAGCAGTGAGAGGGACTTCTGTGGGTCCAGGACTTCATCTGTGGGGCTTGTGGTGGGTCAGCGGGGGGTACGAGCCCCACTTGAAAGGCCTGATGTTCACCCTCACACCTGCTCCAGGAGGCCTACTTCAAGAAGCACAAGTTCAACACGGTTCCAGGTGTCCAGCTCAGGAACGTGGACAGGTGGGGGCTGGGGACAGGGCAGAGGAGCCTTGATGACCAATCCTCAGTATTCCCTGCCAACCCCGGGGCCTGTTTCTTACCCCGGCCCTCCTGCCCCCGAATTCCCACGTGATCCTTCACCTCGCCCCTGGAACCTGAAGGCTCGTCCCTTCTCCTGACCCATCTTCCCTTCTCCTTCAGTCTGAAGAAGGAAGCTTATGAAGTGGAAATTCACAGGCTGCTCAGGTATGGCCTTTGGCAGTCGGGATGTATGGCAGGGAATGAGGAGGCGAAAACCGGGGGTCTTGGCGCTGTGACCCACTGCAAAATGAAAATCAGGGCATCTTGTTCAAAAATTAAGAATTTCAGGACAGCGATAGCACAGCATTAAAGTAAGCACAGAAGGCAGCCCGGTTGGCTCAGTGGTTTGTCGCCTGCTTTCGGCCCAGGGCATGATCCTGGAGTCCCAGGATCGAGTCCCACGCCAGGCTCCCTGCAAGGAGCCTGCTTCTCCCTCTGCCTGTGTCTCTGCCTCTCTCTCTCTCTCTCTCTCTCTCTCTCTGTCTCTCATGAATAAATAAATAAAACATTTAAAAAAAAAAAAAAAAAGTAAGCGCAGGGCCTGGTTTACCAGACCCGTGAGGCAGGCTCCATCCTGGCCTTTCTACCCCCTCTCCCTTGCTGCAGTGAGGCTGAGGTTCTGGACCACAGCAGGAACCCTTGTGAAGACTCTTTCCTGCCAGACACAGAGGGCCACACCTATGTGGCCTTCATCCGAATGGAGAAGGATGATGACTTCACCACCTGGACCCAGCTTGCCAAGGTGCCCCACTAACACTCCCACCAGATACAGGGAGCCTTTGTTCTGGAATCTTCTACCTTAGAACCTCCTCTTCAGACTCTGGGAACCCCTCTTCCAGCCCCTTTGTCCAATACCATATTCTAGAAGATGCTACATCTTCTAGATGGAGGAGACTGCAGAGGAGGGGTGGGGGCTGGACCAAGGGTCCTCAGTTGCACCCCCTCCTGCCCCCGTGGCTCTCTGATCCCTGTCTCTCCCCCCACCCACTTCTTCCAGTGCCTCCATATCTGGGACCTGGATGTGCGTGGCAACCACCGGGGCCTGTGGAGGTTGTTTCGAAAGAAGAATCACTTCCTGGTGGTGGGCGTCCCAGCCTCCCCCTACTCGTGAGTGACTCTTTTCTGCCCCGGGAAGTGGGAGACTAGTGGGATTACCTCTTCCCTATACATTGTCAAATTATCTTCCCAGGGTGAAGAAGCCACCATCAATCACCCCAATTTTCCTGGAGCCACCTCCAAAGGAAGAGGGAGTCCCAGGAGCCGCAGAACAGACATGAGACCTCCTTCAGGACCCTGCAGGGCTGGGTACTGTGTACCCCCAGGCAGGCTAGCCCTTCACCCCATCCTGTAGGATTTTGTAGACACTGGTCGGGGTTGGCGCTGGCTTGTTTTTAACATGAGACTTAATTACTAACCCAAAGGGGAGGCTTCCCCTGCTCCAACGCCCATATACCTGAGTTGGAGGTCTATTTATTTACTTCCCTGTTGGGAAGGGGCAGGATAGTACCTGGGAATCATTGGGGTCCCTGGGCAGCTGATCCTGCCCTTTGCACACACCCTCCTCCCAGGCCTGGCTCAGAATCTAACCTATTTATTGACTGTCCTGAGGGCCTTGGGAATAGGCTGAAGCCTATAGGGCCTTGACTCCTTTCTTGGCTGGGGTGCTGCCCTGAGGGTGGGGCTGGCTCTTACTCAGGAACCTGCTGTGCCCAACCCATGGACAGGCCCGCTGGGGCCCGCCTGCTGATGCAGACTCACTCAGAGACCCTCAGACACGGAACCAGGCCTCTTCTCAGCCTCCCCTTTGTCCAGGTTTCCAAAGCTGGATAAGGTGGTCATTGATTAAAAAAGGAGAAAACCTCCAGGGATGTGTTTTATGACTGGGGGGGGTGGGTGGGTGGGTATGTGAGTGTGAGAGAGAGAGAAAAATCGGTAAGTAGGAGAGAGAATGGTTATGATGGATAGTGAGATTTCCTTACTGTCCTCCACAGGATTTAGCTTCCATTTGGGGCCATTTGGCCACCAGGGGATGCCCAAGTCTCAAACTCCAGGATTTTTCCCTAGCTCCACCTTAGGACATGAACTTGACCCTAGCCTCACTCTACTTGAGGCTGAGCTTAGAGCAGCTACCTCAAACCCCTTCCCCATGGGGCTGTTCACTTGCCTAGCTTGTCTGGGCAGGTACCTGTCCCCAGAGATGGAGCAAGAGAGCAAAAAGGAATCCTCGGGGGTGAGGGAAGCAATGGGAGAACAAGGGAGACTAGTGGGGATATAAAGGAAGTAGGTGAACCAGAACCAGACCAGTATTATCCAGGAGGCTAGGACTGGGCTGCAGATGGGAGTTGTAAGAGGAAGGATCTGTGGCCCTTAGGGTACCTGGTATGCGGATTCCATGTCTAGGCATTTTTCTGGAGAAAACCCATCATTTTCGTCAGATTCTCACCCAGCCCAGTGACCCAAAGAGATTAGGAAGATCTAACTAAGTCATAGAAGCACCAGGAAATGAATGGGATTGTCTACAGGTAGTGGGTGAGAAAGCCTAAGGCAGGGGGCAGGACATTTAAGGGATCTGTACAGGACTTAGGATCAGAGGTGAGTATGGGACACACCTCTTGAGAAGGGGTCAGCCTGCAGTCCTTTCAAGGTGAGCCTGGTGAGCTCCTTATGTAGAGCCCTGGCCAGGGAGGCAGGAATGGCCTAGAACTCCTGCCCTTTCACCAGCTCTACTCCACCCTCCCCCACTGTTGCCTGGAGCCCAGCTCCACAGTGACACAGGTGGTGTGCTGCTGGGACCGTTTCTTGCCACCCTGACGCCTTCAGTGTTTGCTAGAGATAGAGTACTTGAGGTACTGTTAGAGCTGGGGGAGGAGCGGTTAGCCAGTGAGGAGGGGAGGTCCGCCCTGGGCAAACAATCGCCTGCAGCTCTCTGTAGGCACCTGGTGTGTGAGAGATGGTCGGGTGGTGAAGGCGGGGAGGCCCTAGCCTCCCTCCCTGCCAGGCCCCCGCAGCAGGCTCCTGGGCTAGCCTCAGACTGGCTCTGGGGCCCTGTGTGGCTCTGGCCAGGTTTCTGTTCCTTCTTGGGTTCAGCAAGGGGAAGGGGTAGTAGTTCCGGGCTGCCCTAGAAAAGCCAGGGAGGAAGGATAAGGGGTCAGAGGAAAGCAAGGAGGACGACTGATTTGCCAGGCTGGGGTTTCCTTGTTGGTGCTGTGGGTCCTGGTTCAGCCGCAGTCAGATCTACGTTTGGGATATTCTGGTCTTCCACGTCAGCCAGGACCCTCCAGGCTCCGGAGTCAGACAGCCTGGGCCCAGATCAAGGCTCATCAACCCTCCAGGGAGGTCATGGACATGGAACAAGTCCCTCGGACTTTCTAGGCCCAGCTTCTGTACCATGGAGGTGGTTAAGATTAAGAGATCAGATCTGTCGAGTCCCAGAGGCAAGCCAAGACCAAGAATGAAGTTCTTTCTAAAATCCCCAGAGCAGGTACCAGGTGTAGGACTTTGCCCGAGTGAGAAGGGTAGGCAGCTCAGAGCCTCTGATGGGGGCTTCTGGAGGGCTTCCAGAGCCTAAGAAGCGACCCCCTCCCATTGCCTTGGCAGTATTTCTGTCTCTCCGCCCCCATGTGGGCACAGGCTTGTTATTTTCATAGCTTTCCAGTCCATTGCCCCTACCCAGGAGGGGGTAGTTTCAGGCCAAAGTCCTCCCACATTCGAGAAGGCAGACTGGCCCAGCCCCCAACTCTTCCCTGAGTGCCCTCTTGGTCCTCCCTGTTAGGCTCCCTCCCAGGCCTAGAATTCAAGCAAAGGGGAGATAGAGGCACCTACCTACACCCTATTTCCCTCCTGCGAACGAGTGCCTTCCCTTTTCAGGGGCCTTGTGAGTCACCAGCCCCTTGGGAATCTGAGGGCCAGGTTAGGCAAGACGGGCCTGCCTCTCCAAGGATACACGAGAAGAGTTCCAAATGTAGACATTTTAATTGGGTATTGGGTTCTGAAGTGCCTTCTACATATCCGCCTGGTGACTGCTGGTTTTGCACATGCCCGTACTATAGGGTGTCTTTCTCTCATCCCCCAGGAGGCTGCTGGGATCAGCAAGAGCACACCTGGGCCTGAGGCGGTGTCAAGCGTTTCAGGGACAGACTGGAGGTTGGGCAGGAGAACTGGCTGCTTCAGGCCCCAAGCCCACCAATGGAAGGAAAAGTCAGGCACAGCTTGAAGGGGGCGATCCCCTATTTGGCCCCCAGTCCAGAGCAGCAAGGCCGGCCCACTCTGGCCCAAGTGACACTGTTAGATCCTGTCCCCACCCTAATCACTGCCACCTGGCAGTGCCAGGGTGCCTCTCCTCAGTTCGTGTGTGGCAGCAGCAGTGGCGGAGGCAGAGCAGACTTATTTCAGATTGCAGTACAGATACATGGACACAATCATGGCAGCCAGCTGGTGGGAAAGGAACAGGCAAAGGGTCTTTACTTTTAGTCCCCTGCCACCCAGACACCCTCTCTGAAGCTCTGTGAGAAGTCTGTCTCCTTCAGCAAGGCCTCCAAGATGGCTCAAGCACCCCGGTCCAGTGGAGCTACCCTGACCTCCCCACCCCCTTACCTCCAAGGCCCCGATTCCGGCTGCCACGCCCCCCACAGTGACCGCATTGGCCCGGAGGTCATACAGAAGCTGACTGAAACAACCCTTGGGGGAGGGGAGAGAGGTCCCCAGTCAGTAGCTGCACCCCCTCTTCATGCAGCACTTAAGGCCATCAAAGCAGCCCCCCGCTTTCCATACCACACCTGTACAATGTTGTCCTTAGCCCTCTCCTCCGTGCAGGCTTCTGTGGCTGTGCCGTTGCCACTGTTGGAGCAACAGTATGGGGGAAAGGTATGGTTCTTCAGGAAGTAGGGGGAGCCCTCAAAGTCCGTGTAGTTGTTGAAGCCACAGCACCCGAGCTGAAGATGAGGAGGGCAGGGTGGTCAGTAGGGCCTTGTGCTTTCTTGCCCCTGCAGGGTCTCCCCCAGCCCACCTTACCCCTGCCATGGTGCTGTTCCACACTTGCGTGAAGTCCTTCTGGGAGCCATAGTCCTGCTTGATGGCGGGCACGACCAGCAACGTCAGGAAGTGCTCGGCCTGGGTGGGGCGGGCCAGTGTTTAGGGCCCAGTAGGGATGGTGGCCAGTGGCCATTCACAGGCCACAGCCCACCTGCAGGGATCCTCCCCAGCTTTCCCCCTTGCCCAATCCCGCTCCTCACCATCGTAGTGTACACCAGGGCCACCACGGCAGCTGCCACCTCCGCGATGAAGATGAGGAGGAGGATCAAGAAGAACTGAGCGGGGAACAGAGGTCTGAGTTTGAGAAAGAGGAAGTCCCTCGTGCCTCACTTGTGACCCACCCAGTAAAATGGGCAGCAGCCCCTTCTACCAAGGGCCCTGGAGTCCAGAGCTTGGTCTGGGGATCCCCAGGGCCTGGATTCTGGGGTCAGGGAACCCTGGGTCTTGGTTACAGGCCTGTGGAGCTGGGCTTGACGCACCATCATGAGGGCGCACTTGTTCTCCGAGTGAGCACCGTAGCAGCCCAGGAAACCAAGAGCGAAGAGTATAGCACCGGCTGCGATGAGGAAGTAGCCGACGTTGACGAACTGCATGGCACTGGATGACAGCGGCCCAAAGATCTTCAGGAAAGATGGCCCATCGACTGACACCCAGATGCCCACTGCC
Organism: Canis lupus familiaris; assembly: GCF_011100685.1. Classification (NCBI taxonomy): domain Eukaryota; kingdom Metazoa; phylum Chordata; class Mammalia; order Carnivora; family Canidae; genus Canis; species Canis lupus. Next base: position 14,282,562 of record NC_049236.1, read on the forward strand.
AACAGGGCAACACCACACAGCTGGGGACAGAGAGGCAGGCCTTAAAACAGTGCAGGCAAGCAGCTTCTTACCACGCAGTTGAATCAGGAAGGTGGGAAACGAGAACTTTCTCCCTTTATTGGCTAAGGACTGTAAAAACCCGTCCTGTATGGAGGAAAAACGTTCTGTGGAGCCAGAAGGATGGGAGCTGGGCCACCCATAGCCAGTACCAGGCTGCACATCAATGCCGATTATAAATGGGGTCAGGGGTTCCAGAAATATCCACAGGTTGGGGGAGGGCAAGACAAGATTTTCCTCACTGCTGTCAGGGTCCTGACGCATAACTAGGAGTGAAAACAAGCAGGTGAGGCTAACAAGGCCCCCCTCCCCCCATTTCCTTGCCCAGCCAAGCACCTTTGTCCTCCCATAGGTGAGAGTCACCATAGCAGCAGAGGAGGGGCTGAGGTTTACATCTGCTTCCAACTCTGGAGAGGAACTTGGTGAGAAGGGACACCTACCTTGAGGGCTCATTTGGCTTCTCTGTAGGATCAAACTCCAGGCCTACCCTTCATCTAACCGAGACCTCTTCTTGCCTCACCAGGAAAAATGGGGCACCAGAGGAGGGGTACAGCCAGGGCTTCTTGTGGAGGCCCTCCGGCTCAACCCCAAGACCTCAGGGAACCCAGAGGCCCAGACGGGGTAGGAGGTACACTCTCCAGATGCCACAGCTCTTAGAGCAAAGCCTTGCTGACCCAGAGCATCAGTGGAAGAATGAACCCGCTACCACGTTGGTGTCCAGTCCCCAGCTGTAGAAACTGAGGCTAGAACCAGGAGTGAGGTGCAGATTGTGGCTGGATCCCAGGCATGTTTGTCCAAGGACAGAGAGCCAGGCTCCCACCCTACAGGGTCAAATTTCAAGGAGCCCTAGACCTGCTCTGCCCTGCCCAGCCTGGCAAAGCCTGAGCAACAGAGGCCAGAAACCAAACTGGATTTGCTTTTAACCCCCTCGGGCCAGAACACCTGCTCTCCATATCCCTAGGATCTGTCTGCCTTGTCCAGATATATGGATAAAGGTTAGTTCCCTGAAGCCCGAAGAAGCCCAAGGAATGGACCACCCCGGAGTCAGGGAGGTAACACCTGCAGCCCAATTTCCCCAAAGTCCTCTACACTTCCTGTCTCCACTTCCTCGACCTCCACTCACTTAAGCCATTCTTTTTTTCTTTTTTTTTTTTTTTCACTTAAGCCATTCTAATTTGGCTCCAAGGTCTGTGATGCTGTCTTGTGCTACACCTGGTGGATGCTTCCTGCGCCATACCCTCCTGGCCTCTCTGCGGCCATGTTCTCCCTGTTTTCCTCCTATTGCTCTTTTTTTCTTTCTTTCTTTCTTTCTTTCTTTCTTTCTTTCTTTCTTTCTTTCTTTCTTTTTCTTTCTTTTTTTCTATTGCTTTTTTTCTGTCTGCTTCCTGGTGGCCATTTCTCCACATACCCTGTACAAGTTGGGTTTCGCAGAATTCGCTCAGCCTGTGTGCTCTTACCCTCTCCCATGGCCTCGCTGACCCTTTGTGGTCACATGACTTCCAAATATCCACGTCCAGCTCCAACTGGAGCTGCAACCCCCTTGGGTACTCAGCTGCCCGGGGCCCATCCCCTGGGTTGCTCATAGCAGAGACACGGGCTTTATCTTCAAAGCCTCTGTCTTCCCTGCCCCTCTGTCTGTCTCCCGGCCACCATCCGAGGGCTTTGTCCTTGGTCCATTTCTCCCCATCTCCACCACCATCTCCAGGGTTCATGCCTCATTACTCAGCTTCCTCAGACATGCCCTATACAATCTGTTCCTGGTTTTCTGAACAATACCTGATTTCATTGCCTCTGGGCCTTTTTCATGGTTTGCGACCCTCGCTCAGTGCAAATGCCCAGCCTCAGCTATTTCCTCCAGATAGTCTTCTCTGACCAGGGATCAAGCCCTTCCTGGGGGCTCCCATTGCCCCTGTGCTAAGGCCAGACCTAATAGTTGCAACTGTCTGTCCGTCTGGCCTGCTGGACCTGAGATCCTCAAGGGCAAAGAAAGGGCTCACTTACCTTTCCCCCAAGCGTCTTAGGCAACACATGTTTGTTGAATGAATAAGGGTTGCTTGAGGCAGACTCTCTGCTCTGGGGTCTCTGGGCATCTCTCCTTTCAGTTCCTTGTCCATCCTACTGAGGCCACTGAATTTCCTTGTACTCTAGGCAAGCTTGGGCAAAACTCTTCCCCTCCCTGGGCCCCCAATGACTATAAAACGGGGACAGTCACTCCTGTTAGCCTACTCCACCCTGCCCTATGTCGAGACTAAAACTTCCTGTAAGGGAGGGGCTTCTCTTAAGCTTTTCCACCCCAACTTGTGCTCCTGAGACCGAAACTCAGCATCTGGGGAGACTTCTGTACCCTATCCTCATGGGAAACTTGTGCAACAGAGTCTGGGCACAGGGATCTCCCATTTCTCAGCTTAAGCTCTGCTTAGGTTGTGACCCACTCCTGCAGGGAGGCCCAAAGAGCCCACAGCCCCCGTACTTACAAAGATGAGGAAATTGAAGAGGATCATCATGGTTTTAATGAAGCCGAAGCACTGCATGGTGGCTTCTAGGAGGCAGACAAGTGTGAGTTAGGAATTTGGGCCACCCGCCTCAGCAGCCACCTGGGCTGGCCCTGGCATTTGGGCCCTGACATATCAGACTCCAGCGTCCAGAACCTGTAAACCACCCAAATTCCCCTGCCTCTAGACTCTGACACCTCAGGACTGTTCCTAAGTCCTATCCTGACACCCCTGGCTCGCTGTACTGCCCAGGCCCTCTCCCAGCACCTGACACTCTGACACACTAAACCCCCGCAGGTTTCTCCATTGGCACTCCAAGCCCAACATCCAGACTAGAGGTCACTCCAGGCCCTTCCTTGGCATCTGTATACCCCGGACTCCTCCGCCAAGCCAGCCCTGGGCTCTTTCATTACCCTCCCCGTTGGTCATCAGCTTCCCAAACCCATTTCCAGATTAACTTTGCTTCACAGGATAATCCCTATCCTGTGTCATCACCTGTTCAGGGCTCTCGGTAGTGAGTTCCGAAAGAAGGATCTGCTGAGGCTCCAGAGGGCACAGACAACTCCAGGGAATCGCCACTTGAGTGGGCAGGCAGGGAGACAGAGCTGGCTCTCAGGCACCAATGCTCACCTGCAGGCGGGGCAGGAGTTTTAAAGTCCTCTGTTCGCCTTCCCGCCCGCCCCACCCAGCCTCCTCTTGCCCTGCTGCCCCCTGCTGCCGGGAGATCTATCCCCATAGTCACAGGAGCAGCAGGCCCCGTCGGCCTGGCAACGCCAACCGCAGCAACACCCTTCCTGATCTGGAGAAGGAAGAGAAGTCTGAGGGTAAAGAGCGGCCCCTGGAATTTCTGCGTGCCCTCCCCACAGCAGTGCGCGGTAGCTCCCTAGCCTACACCTGCCGCTCCGTGCACCTGCCCTGCATGTTCACAGGCGCACCTGCCGGAGCTGCCCTCTCCAGTCACGCGCAGACACATATGTAACCCCCTGCCAGTGCTCGTGAGTGTGCAAATACATACGCACACCCATCACACACACTCGACACTGTGTGTGGACTGACTCCCAGCAACTAAGAAACAACAAAGCAACATCTGAGGCACATACTTAAAGCCTCTCTGTCTCTGTCTCTCTGTCTCTTTGTCTCTCTTACACACCCTTTTGGGGAAATGACCCAGGTTTAGCAGCTTCTACTCCCTCCTCTGAGTAGCAAATGACCCCTAGTCCTTTTTCCTCTACAAAATCTTGATTTCCCCATCTTTCTCCTCCATTCATCTTTCCTCCTTACTCGTCTCCCTCCCCGTACTTTCTCTTGCTTCCTCTCCTTCCAGCGTGTTCAGCGATGTGTCAAGGACGCCCCTTTCCACCGGCAGGTGGCACCCTAATCCCACGAAAGCGGCACCCCAACTCCAAGCCGGCAAACCCCTGCCCGTCTCTTTGCACTGAGTCCTGTGGCCCTATTTCCACTCTAGCGCTCCCGACCTGCAGGTACTGGGGAAGTTCTGGCTTTGGAGTCCCTGGGACCAGGTACTCCCAGGCTGGTTCCGCAGCCTCCTAGCTGTGGGACTCCAGGGGTATTGCTTAGGCTCAGTTTTAAACCTGTTTCCTGGTCTATTAAACAGAATAGTTCTAGGGATTTTAAATAAGATTCTCTCCCCACTCTGGGACAAATGGGAATGACCCCAGAGTGGGAATGTCAGAGTGGAGAGAGTCATAGCCAGAGGGGGTGTGGGGTGGACAAAGTGGACTTTTACAATTTAAAAAAATTTTGAATACAGTTGACACTAGTTTTTGTTTTTTTGCAATGACAGGGAGCAGCTGAAGAAACGGGAGAGAGGGGGCCAATAACACTAGTATCTGTATAGATCACGTTTTACATGCATTACATATATGGTCTCCCCCCCCCTTTTTTTTACAACAATCTTATGAGATTGTTGTAAATCTCTTTTATTCCCTTTTTAAATATCAGGAGACAGGGGCACAGGAAGGTTGAGTACTTGCCGTGATCACACAGTCTGTACGTGGCAAAGCCAGGATTCACCCCGAGTCATTCTCGTGCCAGAGTCTGTATCTTAACCACCAAGCCGACTGTCTATAGTGATGGAATCACTAGGAAGGCAGGAAGAGCCGACTTCCAGAAAGAGCAGGAGAGGAGGCCTTGGTCTGGGACTTGAGGAAGAAAATGGCCAAGGGCAAGTGGGGTTACAGGTGTAATGGCTGGAAGTCGATGGGAGCAAGGTCCATTTTCTAAGACTGGAGATAGCAAGTGAGGCCTTTAGGGTGGTGCTGGGGACCCCAAAGTCTCCTAGCAGGAACAGAGAAAAGCTGGAGGCTGAGAAGGAGGACTGGAAGTAGAGTAAGAGGGAAAGAGAGAGGGGGCTGAGGTCCACTGTTCCACGGCAACTCAGTGCAAGGCCTGCCAGAGCCATGGACATTCCTCTCTCCCGCAGGAAAGGAGATACACCCAGGGTTGACACAACTTACATCCCTCTAGGGACCTAGCACTAATTATCCACATGGCTTTCTCTTTTCCCTCAGGAAGCAGAGCCAGGTCAGCTCCATTTATGACCCCAGTGCCCAGCACATATGAAGTTGTTAGTGAACAATTCCTGATTGATTGGATGAATAAATGAGCACAGAACAGCAAGAGTTAAACGTCTGGGCTTTAGACCTTGGCCACCAGGGATTTGAACCCCTGCCTGCCTCTGGTTGTGTGACCTCACCTAACTGAGCCTCAGTTTCTTTATACAGTCGATCCTTTTTATTCATGGCTTCCATACCTGCGAATTTACTAGAATTTATTTGTAACCCCACACCAATACTCATGTCACTTTTGCGGTCGTTCATGGACATTTGTAGAGCTGCAAAAATGTTGAGCTGCCTCATTCACGTGTTCTCAGCTGAGGCCGAACAAGAGGCTACTCTGCCTCCTTGTTCTACCTCTTACCATGTAAACATATGTTCTTGTGGTCTATTCAGTGTCACCTTTTTTTTTTTTTTTTGCATTTTTATGCTTCTTGTTGGTGATTTATGAAATAATGCTGTTATTCAAATAATGCTGAAGTGCTGTCTCATGTTTCTGAGCACAAGAAGGCTGTGATGGGCCTTACAGAGGAAGTATGTTAGATAAACGTCATCCAGGTAACAAGTTAGAGTGCTGTTGACTGTGAGTTCAATGTTAGTGACTCAACAACAATATACTTTAAATTAGGTGTCTATAAACAGAAATACACATAAAACAAGGTCATGTCCAGATTGATCAGTTGACAAAAATGTGACCAGAGGCTGGTAGGAATCTAACCCTGTAGGTGCATCGGCTCGATTTGCTAATGTGCTATTTGTGGCGGGGACTTCATTAGAACATAGCTACTGTGAATAATGAGAATCGACTGTATGTGAAATAGGAATAATGATAGAGTCTCCTTGTAGGGCTGTTGTGGGGTTAATGAGAGAGTGTTTGTAAAATACCCGGCACTGTTTGGCACACAGCAGAAGCTTAATAAACATTGTTAATATTGTCTATGTGGGTAAATGAGAAAGCAAGGGAGTAATTGTCCCCTACTCAGAATTCCTTTTCTCTAGGGGCCAAGCTGAGGTTTTGCTGGCCCTTGGGCTGGACCCATGGAGAGAACCGTTGGGGAGCCTGACCTGTGGGGAGGGGCTGAGGACCAGGACCTACAATAAAGAGCACCATCCTAATGCAGCCTCTATGTCATAGAGGCCCCAGCTGCCCTGGCCAGGAGCAGCCTCAGGCACACCACAGAAGCTCCCTGTGCCCATGGGGCCTTCTCGGTTGGTCCGTGCCCCTCGGCCCCGGGGCTTAAGTTCCCCTTACCGCAGGCCAGGGCTGGGTTGGCCTCGGCCTCGGTTTCCCAGGATGTTCAAGCGTAGCCACAGAAGGTATCGGCAGAAACCCCAAGGCCCAGCTGCCACCACTGCAGCTACCAATCTTGTCACCGTTGGCACAGGTATCAACAACATTCATACTGCCACCATGAGCATATGGATCTTTCCGCCACAAGGTTAGCCAAGGGCCCTGAGGCAGGGTGGGGAGTGGGTGGAAAGACAGGGCCATTGGTTTTCCCCCACCCTTGGCCCTGCTGTGTGGGCACTCTAGGGGGCACAACCTGTGTGAAATACCTCCCCAAAAGTATGGTAGGGTCTTGATGACAGACATCCTGAAGGCTTGGAGCCTTATTAGAGAGGTATTGGCTGGAAGTGGAGGGCCTAGGGAACTGTGGATCTAAGAACAGTGGAGCTTCCAGAACTGCTGTCTTCCTCACACTCTTCCCTCTCTTTCCTCTCCTCAGTTCTCAGACACCTATGTCAACCTGGCAGCTTTCTGATCCTCTAGAAGTGTCCAGAAACTAGTCCAGAAGCTTGGCTGGCTCCGGACCTGCATCTCCTAAAGGTCATGGGTGGTTAACAGCAGACAAATACACTCATTTCTGCTCTGACTGCCTTACTCCGCTCCAAGGTGTTTCAGACAACTATGCAGAGTATGAGGGCAGGGTTGGGGCTGACCGCTCCCAGGGACAGGCTTCAAGTGATGACAGCAGCGATCACAGTTAGACAATGGAAGGACAGGACTCGTAGGCAACACACACCATTTCTCCATCTTTGGCCTCAGCTTTCGATCTGCCCTGTGAGGTAGGGGCAAAGGGTCTCCTTAGACATCTTGGAAGTTATAGGGAGCTGGGTCCTTGAGGAGGGAAGGAGGGGCACTGATCAGAAAGGGGTAGGATGAGAGAGATTTCATTGCCAGAGTGACTTTATGAGCGCTTGGAGGTGAGCTGTATGTAGCTCTGTGCCTGTGCCGGTCAGTGTGCAGATGCGGATGTTGGCGTGTGTCTGAGTGTGTGTGTGTGAAACCAGGACAATGAGAGTGTGAGCAGACAAGGGCTGAGTGTGCCTCTGTGGCTGCAGAGTATCAGGGTGTGTCTGTAAGGGTTTGGGTGTGCCAGAGAGAGGTGTCAGCTCACTAAGTGGAATGAAGGTCAGGAATGGGGTGGGGGCTGCCAGAAGCAGGAGGGGGTTGCTTCCGAGCCGGGCGAGCCACCTTCAGCCCCCTAGGTCTTCTCCTAGGCCAGTGTTTTCCAGGACTGTCAGCTGAGCTGGGGCGGTTAGGGGTGGGGCAAGACTGAGTTTGAGTCCAGAAAGGGGGAGGGCGCTAAACACTCTGGCCTGGGGATTTTCCATTTGGATTTTCTGAGCGTGTGTCTCTGTGTCATCAGGTGTAACTGGGTTTTTGTGGGGTGTGTCTCCACGGAGTTATGTCTCAGGGCAGGGAAACACTGGGAGGGACTCTTCCCTGAGGTGTCACTTTATGCATGGGTGTGTGTCTGGGGCTCCTTTCCCTGAGGGTTGGGGGTGAGAGTGAAGCCTGAGGGCCTTGGCCTGGCCCCCTGGGGTTCAGGAGGCCTGTGAGGTTTTGAATTGAATTTGAAAATGAATGGTGTCTGTGTCCTTCTACTCCAAGGCTTACCAGAGACTGGGACCCTGAGAGGAGGGAAGGCAGAGAAGTCACTGATGTGTCATATCCAGACTGCACAGGCTGGGGGGGAAGAGGCTCTTGGGGGTCTGGGGAAAGTGGCACTGAACCTCAGTTAAACCAGGAAGGTGGCTGGGCTAGTGCCCAAGGCCCACAAAGGGGCCCACACATTTACAGACACATGTCACAGTCCATGAACATATGCAGACATGTAAATATAAGTAGACTCCCAGACACACAATGCAACAAACACAGGTGCTTGCAAGTACATACTTATAAACAGAGATACACACTGCCACTAACGCACGTGGACCTCCCCACATGGCGTGTGTAACAACACATGCACATGCTTACAAAAGAGCACACACAGACATAAAAATGCATGCATCTGGACAAGCACATGAGCCTATAGACGCATGCAATCACGCTCATGCAAACCCAGGCACACACAGATGCACACACACATGCAGACACACTCACCAGGCTTCCCTGCCCCTGCGGCCCTGGAACCCAGAAGCTTCCCTCCCCTATGAGTGTGTGTGTGTGTGTGTGTGTGTGCCCACACCTGTGTCTGTGTGTATCTGTGTCTGTGAGAATGTGTGTGTATGTGTGTGATGGGGGGGTTGCTGAGCTGTGGGAACCTGATGACATCATCTCTTCTGGCTATTTTTAGCTCCCTCTGCAATGCCGGGCTCCTCCAAGGCCCCTCCCCTTCCAGGCTCCCAGAGGCAGCCACAGCCAGAGAGGGCACCCACCACTCCAGGCTAGGTGACCCCTGGATGACCGGGTACAGCTCCCCCGTCCCCACCCCACCAGAGCTCCCTGGAGGTTGAGGACCCCCGAGGAAGAGGCGTGGGCCATGTGGCCACGGGGAGCAGGGGCCTGGGCTAGGTGAGCAGACCCGGCTGGGGTCCAGCCCCTAGGGGTGCCTCTGCTTCTGCTTTTCAATCTGAAAGTCTCACCGTCAGTAGAGCCTGCCATGTGCCAGGGAGGGTGCCAGCTTCTGGAGGTAGAGCAGTGTGCAACACAGCGGGGTTCTTCGGGTGGGGGTTACGGCTCGGAGGGGACAGACATTAAACAGATCACGCAGGCGCTGCGCCAAACTGTGGCAAGGACTCCGAAGGCTGGTAACAAGGGGGTTTGATCCGGGATGTCCTGTCTCTTTCTGCCTCGTGGGGATAACCTGAGGAAAGCAGAGGGGCACCTTGAGCCCCAACAGCCACACTCCACAATTCCACAGAGCAGAGCTTCCCCCTGGGCCCCGGGCTGTGCTCCCAACACTGCACCAACCCAATGGCCCAGCAGTGGCCCCCGCTATTCCGGGCCCCTTTTCTCCGGAACCCCGCCACGGTTGATCCCTGGGAGTCGGTCCCTGGTAGTCGGTCCCAGTCTCCAGGTGCGCCTGGGAGACGGAAACTGGAGAGGGGCCGCGCCTCCCGGTGCCCAGGCGGAGAGGGCAGGGCAGACAGGTGCAGGAGGAAGTGCTGGTGGCTCCCGTGCAGGAGGTCAGGAGGGAGGAGGACAGTGCCCCGAGGGGTCCTTGCCCAGAGGAGGCTTCCTGCTCCAGCCAGCCTCCAGGGCAGCCACCGGAAAATTGGGTTTGGCAGCTTCAGGGAGAGCCCGGGGCTGGAGGAGGGGTCCGGACACCCTGGGGAGGCGGCCCGGGGCGCTCTCCTCCCACCCAGAGCCCGCTGCGGCTGTCTTGTTGGGAGAGCATTGTGTCACACTCAGGCCCTTTGGAGTGTGTGTGGGGGGACAGCTCTGGGCTGGAAGCAGGAGCCCGTAATTCCAGTGCTTGTTCTGCCCCGAACCCCAGTGTGATCCTTGGAAAGTCCTGCTCCCTTTCGTGGCCTGAGTGGGCCCTCCCAGGAAGGAGTACTGGAGGGCCAGGCTCCTGGTCCCCAATTCCTGCCCTCTGGGTTTTCCTGGGAGTCTGATTCAGACAAAGACACACAGTTTGTGTTTGGGACAATGGGTAGGGACGGGAACAGACTGCCCCCAGCGCGCCAGGCTGGAGGTCCCTTGTCACCAGTGGGTCAATGGCCGGAAGCCCAGCTCCAGCCCTACAATGCTATAACAGGTCACCCCACCCTTACCAGTACCCTCACCCACACCCCACCCCCACTTCCGTCCTCTGTTTCTTCCTCACCTTCAGAGAAAGCTGCAGGGCTCCCTGGGGAACTTCCCATACCTACTTCATTGGCTCCCTGCCAGGTGCTCAACCCTCCCTCCCCCTCTGCCCACTTGACCGGGTCAGTCTCCCAGTTAACTTTCTGTCCAGAGATCCCAGCTGGGGCAGGCCAGGGAGGAAAGGAAGCTGGGTGGAGGGGCTGCAAAAGAGCCTGCTTTTCCTGCTCCCCTCAGTTACTAGAAGCCCAAATGAGGGACTTGGGAAGAGAGAGGTGGATTGAGGGTTGGGGCCTCGGACTGGGCTGCCCTGGGCATATTTCACCCCCCTAGGACCCCAGGGGAAGTGGGAATGCTATCTTTTACCTACCCAACAATCCTCTTCCTCTGCTTTCAGCAAATTCAGGGAAGAGAGTCCAGATCTGAGACTTGTATCCTCCGGAAAATAAACACAAAAACCCAGGACAAGTGAGTCCTGGTTAATGTTACTATGTCAATGACAAATTCATGAAAACACAAAAACCATAAAATTCTAAATGCATAGAATCCATAGTCATGGAATCTTAGCATCTCAGAATTCTAGCATGGTGAAATCTGAGTTACTAAATCAGAAATATAGAATTCTGGTATCACCTATGTCCAGATCACAAGGTTAAGTATCCTTGAAGAGAGAAGTCTTGAGAAGTCAGTTAGTGAAGTCTTTACCTTCAGGTGGATGTCTACACTAGAGGATCCCCTACTGGGGATGGGCAAAAGAGTTCACATATGAACTCTAAGCAGGAGGCAGAGAGCTCAGGACACACGAGTTTAGGATAGGTTAAGAATCCTGCAATAACTCAGGCAGAAGACAGACATCTTCCATGAGGACACATTCTTCTTTCCTGAGGATGAGGGGAGTGGGGTGGGAGGAGGGGGATACAGAGAGGGGAACTCTAGAAACAAAACATAGCCCGCAGAAAAAACGATCAAGTAGCATAACACACAGCCACAATGCCTCCAATTTCTCCACGTTCGGGGTTAACACCAGCCCAGGACATTGTCAAAGGTTAGTAAGACTTCTTGTCACATAGGAATGGCAAGCCACATCTGGCTTGTTGGGAAGAAAAGTACCAAGTAGAAAATATTCTGTAGACCACAATTTCTTGGGGCTGCTGGGAAGAGCTGACTCTCCAAAGAGGATGCTGAGCTGTGACTGACAAAGCCATGCTACGGGGTGGGGTGCAGAGCCCCTAGCAAGGCCTTGGTAGGGGACCTTGTGGAGGGCATCTGCCTGGGGTGGTGCCTGGGAGAGGCATCCCTACAGAAGGAGCCAAACTCGAGGCAGCACTTGGTATGGGGACTCTTGCCTGATTATGGGGTTGGTTACTCAGTAAACAATGGGGATATTTACCTAGCATTTCTGGGAAACTACTGCAAACTTAGGAACCCAGAAGGAGCAGTTCCAGAGAGGCAAATGCCAAGCTCTTCTGGGCATGGGAAATACGACAATGTCAGCTGGAGATCCTCTTGCTCCACTGCCTATCCATGGATTCAGCTCAATACCTCAGCCTTGACCTCTACCCACATCCTCATTGGCCCCCCTCCCTGCTTGCCTGCCATCCTCCCTGCCTCCAGCTCCTGGGTGACCTTTGGCAAATCGTGGACCCTCTCTAGGCCTTGGATCCCCTTTTCTTTTCTTTTCTCTTTCTTTCTTTCTTTCTTTCTTTCTTTCTTTCTTTCTTTCTTTCTTTCTTTCTTTCTTTCTTTCTTTCTTTCTTTCTCTTTCTTGACTTTATTTATTTATTTATTTGTGAGAGACACAGAGAGACAGGCAGAGGGAGAAGCAGGCTCCATGCAGGTAGCCCTGGGCTGAAGGCCGCGCTAAACTGCTGAGCCACCTGGCCTGCCCTCCGCCTTCTCCCTTTTGCTTTCTTTTGAAGTCTACAATTGGGTCCTAAGCACAGGTTTTAGTATTTTATACTCCTGGTTTTGTCCAGATCAGTTCCATTTCAGATGTTTCCAAGCTCAGCTTCCAGAGAAAGTGTTAGGCAGCCTTAGGGGAGAATGGAGGGGATAGGGAATATGAATAATGCTCACATTCGACATCCTATATGCGTCAGTTCCTATGACAGGTGTTTTATAAATCTTATATGATACTCACAACCACCCTGTGTCTATAAATCATTGCTCCCATTTTATAGACAAAGGAACTGATGCTCAGGGAGGATAAATAATAAGCTCAAGGTCATTCAGCTAGGGAGAACTGGGATCACAGCCAGCTCTGCCAATCTGAAGGCTATGGTTTTAGATTAGCATTAATCCATGTGGCTTCAACAAGTAACATGAAACCCAGTGGATGGGAGTTTCAGGGAGCTGTAGTCCATGTGGCTGGCCCTAGGTAGGTAAGGAGTTCCATTTAGGGAAGTGTGTGATAGGGTCAGACAGTCTGTGCTGCAAGGAAAGCTGAACTGAGTCTCTTCCTATCAGAACTCTGGGTGTTCTCAGCTCAGATTTGAGAAAGCTGGGTGGGTGTATGCCGGGTGAGAGTGGAGAGTGGGGTGGTCCTGGGCTGGTCTTCAGGGGGTTGAGGGGCTGCTACCCTGTTCCGGGAGATGGGTGTGTATGGGTTGGGGAGGGGTTGTGAATGGGGGCTTCTTCACTTTCCCCCTCACCAGAACTGGTTGTCTGGTCTCTGGAACCTGGGAGCAGGGGACTTTCTGGATAGGATAGCAGCATCCCAGCGTGTTGGCAATAGACTCACCTCTAGGAACCCTTAGGATCCCTAACCCTCAGCCCCCTTGCACAGTTGCCTCTGTTAACTGACCCAACCAAGTGGAAGAACTTCAAATGGAGCCCCCACCTCTGCCTTTCCCAAGGTTGGTCATCGGAGGAAGGGGGCGGGGGAGATGGGCTAAGGCACTGGCTCCTAGGGCCAGGGCTGGAGGAATCTCGGGAGGCCATCTCATCCAAATGCTTCACTCTGAGGGTGGGGGAGGACTTAGAAGTCCAGAAAGGGAGCAGGGCTTGCCAAAGATCACACAACGGCCCATGCTGTCCCCACCAAGTACCAGGCACTCCCCTTGGCACTGAGGATACAGTTGAATCATGTTCTTGAAAACTTGCAGCCTAATGGAGAAAACACGCGTGGTATAGCTACACGGAGAGAAGTGTCAGGGCTGAAAGAGAGGTTCAGACACTGGGGGCTTAGAGAGGCAGGGGCCCGGGGCCCTACAGGCTTCACGGGAGATGTGTAGGTGGTTTGGGAGCTGGGCTTAAAGAGGAAGCCACGTTTTAGCTGATTTTCGGGCTGAGAAAGCATGAATGAATTGCCCCGCAAAGACTGGCCCGTGTGGGTGGAGTGGGAGTCTGATGCGCAGCAGTGCAAGCCAGGGCCGGGTCTTGAGGTCAGGGCCATCTGCTCTGTGAGCGCACAGTGGTCACAGAGGTGCGGGCGCAGGGATCGAGGGCCCCCGCGGCGGTAGGGGATCTCAGGAGGCCAAGGCTGGGAGATTTTTTTTTTTTTTTAAGACTTTATTTATTTATTCATGGGGCGGGGACAGAGACGCAGGCAGAGGGAGAAGCCGGCTCCACGCAGGAGCCTGATGCGGGACTCGATCCCGAGTCTCCAGAATCACCGCCCGGGGCTGAAGGCAGATGCCCAGCCACTGAGCCACCCAGGGGTCCCCTGGGCTGGGAGATTCTTAGCAGGATGGGTGGCTCCGGCTAGGCCTTCCCACCCCCTGAGCCGGGGGCAGCGTCCTTCAATCCAAGTTACACGCAAGCACAGAAAACTTGGGTCCTCACTCCTCCCGGCGAGGACCCGGGCCCGGGCCGAGGCTCCTCCGGCGCGGCGGTCCCGGCAGGCGCACGCCCCTCCCTCCGAGCGGCGCCCCGCTCCCCACCGCTCCTGAAGCGGCCGCCGGCCGGGACACGACCGGGACGGCCTCCGCTCTGGAGCTCGGGGGCTGCGCGGCACCCCCCCGCCCCCGCCCCCGCGGCCGTGATGCAAATCCGCTCCGGATTTATTCTCGGGCGTCCTTTCCGTAAAGTGCGACGCACCCGGCGCCAGCGCTCGTCTGGAAGCGCCTCCTCCCGCCGGGACCCAAGGGCGCGGGGACCTCGAGCCGGGCGGGGGCGGGGCGGGGGCGGGGCCTTCCCGCGGCTGCCGCCCGGGGGCGGGGCGACGGTGGGCGCCGGGGGGATCGGCGGCCCGAGGCTGGGGGCGGGGCTGCAGCTAACCGCGGGGGGCGGGCCCGAGGCTCCGAGTGGGGGTGCAGGCGCCGTGGGCAGGTGGGACCGCGGCCTCGGGGTCCCGGCCGCAGGTTTTGGTAGAGAGCCGAGAAGGTGTAGGGCCGCGGAGTGTGGGGAGGCGCGCGGGGGAAGCCTCAGGCCTAGGAGGGGTCACCCCACGCGGGAGCGCGGCTCCGCACCTCGACTGTCTGCATAGTTGTGGTTTGTGCCCCGAAAACGAATTCGGCCGATCCCTGTCCTCATCCCGCAGGGAAACCAAGCTGTCGTTCCACCTCGGAGGCCTGGGAGCCTGACACTACTGGGGACTGGATGGATGCGGGAGTGGGGTGCTCGGTGCAACTCCCAAGAGCTCCAGATTCGAGAGACTGCAGGAATGGTGTGAGCACTTGATATAAAATGCTCTCCAAATCAGCCTGTATTCATAGACATAGAGAAATGGCACCTACTGAGTGCCTACTGCATACCAGACTAAGGGTATTCACCAAATTGACAAAAAGAAGAGTGAGTCTTACTTTTTTCCTTGATTTTATAACAGAAAAGAACAATACAGGTCTTTTTTATAAAGATTTTTTAAAAAATGTACTTATTCATGAAAGACACAGATAGAGTCAGAGACACAGGCAGAGGGAGAAACAGGCTCCATGCAGAGAGCCTGACGTGGGACTTGATCCCGGGACTTCAGAATCACACCCCCAGGCCGAAGGCAGGTGCTAAACTCCTGAGCCACCCGGGCTGCCCAATACTGGTATTTTTATTGGAAAAAAAAAAAAATAGGAAGGGTTTTAGCACTTGCTAAGCCACTGATTTGGCTTTGGAGATGTCGCTTTAACTTCTGCAAGCCTCAGTTTTCTTATCTGTAAACACACACACATACACACACACACACACACACACAAAACAATAGGGGAACCTAGGCACAGGGTTTGGTGGGAAGATTAAATGAGTTAAGGCATCAAAGGTGCTGGGAACGGTACTCACAGTAAGTGGCAAAGTGAGAACACTTAGTTTGGGAGTGTGTGTGCGGAAAGGGGGAGTAAAAAGCCTTCTGGAATAATGGAAATCTGAGCTAAGTCTTAAAATATGAAAAGGAACTAGTCAGTGGAAAAAGGAGGGATAAAAAAGATGGAAGAAGAGAAGGATGTTAAGGACAGGGAATGCCATGAGCAAAAACAGGCAGGTGAGAAACAGGATAGTGAATTGGGGGAACCACAGACAGGAGGAGGCAGAGTGGAGATGAGTTTAGAAAGGTAAGCCGGGACCAGAATGGAGCCAGGTGGGGGGCTTAAAGTTATTGAGGCTAGTTTTCTGAGAGCTATTCAGGGGTCTTCAGAGGGGCAGGAGGAGAGAGGCTCCCTGTGGGGCAGTGTGAGGCCAGGAGACCTGTGAAGAGGCAGATGGTGACTTGAACCTCAGAGGCAGCCCTGGATGGAAAAAAAATGGGAGGATTTGAGAGGTAGAAATGACAGGACTTGGTGACGGATGGATTGAATGGGAGACACGAATGAGAACTTGATTTCCAACTTGGGTCCCCTTGCTGGTGCTCTTCTCTGAGATAGGGAGCAGGAAGGGTAACACATTTGAGGGGAAGCGGAATTCAGTTTTGAACATGCCTGTGACCACACCCCTGGACAGACCCTCAATAATTGGGGTCCTGCCATCCCACCTGGCAATTACTCTGTCCAGAAGATGGGAGAGGTATCATTAGCCACCACTGGCTGTCTGTTCCCTGGCTGCGGCTGGCTGGAGGTCTGGGTGGGGAGATTAGTGAGGGGGGCCTGCCACCACTGCGCTGGGCCTACTGAGTATTGTTTTGTGGCTCTGGGCTGCCAGGCAGTTTCTTTGGGCACAATCATGTGGCTTTCTTTTTTTTAAGATTTTATTTATTTGAGACAGAGAGACCACAATCGAGGAGATGGGTCAGAGGAAAAAGGAGAAGCAGACTCTCTGCTGAGCTGGGAGCCTGATGCGGGGCTTGATCTCAGGACCCTGAGATCATGACCTGAGCTGAAGGCAGATGCCCAACCCACTGAGCCACCCAGGAGCCCCTGGGCACAGTCATGTTACAGGAACTTGAGAATAGGGTTGTCAGGTCCCAGGATGGGACAGTTTTCTGTGCTCCTTACTGTCTTCATTTTATAGCTGAGGAAACTGAGATTCAGGAATTGAGTAGCAGAGCCAGGGAGTGAACCAAGGTCTGTGTAATGTCGTCCCACAGTACTGGCCACATCATCACTGGTGACATTTGCCCCAAGAGGGGCAAGGAAAGTACCAGAGCCATGGCTCCTTGGGGGAGAAATGTAATCTAAAGAGTAGTGGGGATCAGGGAAAGAGGCAGGGGAAGCTTCCTGGAGGTGGTACCATTTGTGTTGTCATAGAAGCATAATCTTGTTTTCTGTCTTCCAGGCCAGCAATCATTGGCAATCAGCCATTGCCTGCAGTGAGGGAGACCTTGTCTTCTGAGAGGCCTCTAGGCACAATGTGTCCACAGAACCCAAAAAGTTGCAGGCTGGAATTCTTGCAGGCATTTCAGGCCTGAAATGGGGGCACTTTTACCTGCCTCTGGCATCCATCAGCCCGGGCATCCCTTCTGTACTGGCACTCCAATGGCAGCTGGAAGCCCAGTGCCTACTCATTTTCATATCAGAGTTCAGCACAAGTTTATGTTCCGTTCCCAGGTTTTGTTTTACTTAAAAAAAAAAAAAAAAAAAGAGGCATCATGTGATGAAGTGATGGATTCTTTCTACGGGAGGACTGGCAAATACAAGAAAAACATCTTTCTGTGAATGATTCGGGAAAAGCTGTAAGACACAATAAATGTTGCCAACCTTCTTGTGTCACAGACCATGTGTTTCTCCCCAGGTGTCCAAATGGCTGAGATGGTAAGTAGGTAGCCAAATTCTTAGGAGCTAAGAAAGGGTCACTTTCAAACCAATGTTTAAGTAATATTTGCTTATTTTGGAAAATATATGCAAGTAAAAGGAAAAAATATATTTTATATTCTCATCCATTGAGAAGAAATAAATGCTACTAGCATTTATATATATATATTTTCCATTTCTGGACATATGTGGCTTTCTTTTACATGGTTAATATATTGTGTAGACAGTTTTGTATTTTGCTTTCTTACTCAACACATTGAAATGAACTATGCTGTATCATTTAATTTAATGATTGCATAATCTTCTATATGGAGTTATTTTATTTTACCAAACCCTAATTCTTTTTTTTTAATATTTTATTTATTTATTCATGAGAGACAGAGAGAGAGAGGCAGAGACACAGGCAGAGGGAGAAGCAGGCTCCTTGCAGGGAGCCCGACGCGGGACTCGATCCTGGGACTCCAGGATCATGCCCTGGACCAAAGGCAGGCGCCAAACTGCTGAGCCACCCAGGCGTCCCCAAACCCTAATTCTTATACATATAGATTTTCTTTCTTCTCTTTTTTCTTTTTCTTTTGCTATTATAAAAACTCTGTGATGAAAATCTTGGTGCCTAAATCTTTAAAAACAAACAAATATTTATTTAGGGGTTCCTGGGTGACTCAGTCAGTCGAGCATTTGCCTTCTGCTCAGGTCAGGATCCCCAGGTTCTGAGATTGAGCCCCACGTTGGGCTCCCTGCTCAATGGGGAGCCTGCTTCTCCTCTTCCCTACTCTCTCTCTCTCTCACTATCTCTCTCTCTCAAATGAATAAATCTTTAAAAAATTTTAAAAATAAAAAAACATTTATTTATTTGAGAGAGAGAGAGAGAGAGTGCAAGCAAATGGGGGAGGGACAGAAGGAGAGAGAATCCTGAAGCAGGCTCCCCACTGAGCCTGGAGCCCAACTTGGGGGTCTTGATCCCAGGACCCTGAGATCATGACCTGAGCTGAAATCAAGAGTTGGCTGCTCAACAGACTGAGCCACCTCTCACCACCTTGGTGCCTAAATCTTTGTCCGTATTTTGGATTTTTTTTTTTTTTGCAAATATTTCTAGAAATGGAATTACTGGGTCAGAGGATCAAAATATTTTTGGAGATCTTGATCTGTATTTCCAGAATGCTTTCCAGAAAGAAAGGTTCCACCAGTTATATACCATCATCCTGATAGAACTGTTAACATTAAAAAAAAAAAAATTCTTGCTGGGACGCCTGGGTGGCTCAGTGTGGAGCATCTGCCTTCAGCTCAGGGCATGATCCCAGGGTCCCAGGATTGAGTCCCGTGTTGGGCTCCCTGCAAGGAGCCTGCTTCTCCCTCTGCCTGTGTCTCTGCCTCTCTCTCTCTGTCTCTCATGAATAAATAAGTAAGAGCTTAAAAATTTTTTTTGAAAGATCTTACTAATTTGATAAGTGGAATCTCATTTTTTTGGTGCTGAGTAGTTTCTTGGAGGCTAGAGCAACATGAGTCCACAAGGACAATGATTTGGTCCAGTCTGACTGGTAAATTCATCTACGGATCAGACTCTTTCACTAATTGGTAGGGTTTGGCTATAGTTGTGACCATCCATTGTTTTTACGTGCCTGGAATACTCTCTTCCTTTGGGTTGCAAGGTTTTTTTTCAGAGAACATCCCTCCTCCATTTTGATCCGTGTGGTTCAAATGGGCCTTCTCCTGCCCGCCCCCCCCACCCCCGCCCCAATTCCAGGGATGGGCATTGAGACCCTGGCCTGACCAATCATCGCAGTGGTTGGTTCCATGATGGGCATTTCCAGTCCCTTTGACTCACATGAGTATAACTTTGTCATCTGGCTTTGGAGTCAGAACTGGTTTTAAATCTGGGCTTTGCTCCTGACGAGGGGATTATTTGCCATTTTATATAGGGTGCCAGCAGAGAACTCATTGATAAAGTGATATTTGAACAGAGACCTACAAGAAGGGAGGAAGCACACCTTGCCTGTACTTGGGGGAAGGATGTTTCAGGCAGAGGGTAGAGCAAAAAGTAGGAGTATGTGGGACGTATTTAAAGACTAATAAGGAGGCCAGTGACTAAAACAATGAATATGCCCTCTCTGAGCCTCAGTTTCTCATCTAAAAAATGCCAATGATGATAGTACCTGTGTTTTAGAGTGGTTGTAATGAGTAAATGGGATAATGCTTAGCACAATTCCCAGGCCTTATTAGCTGTTGTTATTAAGATGACAACTAAGTCTTTAACCTTATTGGCCTTTTTTTTTTATAAATGACTTGTGCTTCTCCTTCCATCCCAGTTCACTTCCTGTAATTCATGCTCTTGTTAGCCCACTACCCTATGATCTGTCTGCTGCAGGTTGTTCATCAGTCATTAATGATTACCAGCACCTACCATATGCTACACTAGGTTATAGGGCTTTTTAAAAATATGCCTGTTGTTTCATGGGGGAGAGTATATCTGTACATTAATTGCCACCACAGAAAACAAAGCAGTCCCAAGAGACTAACTAACAAAGGGCTCTGGCGGTTCAGAGGTGAGCTTATAGAGGGCTTTTTGGAGGAGGTGGCATTTGGGCTGCTTCTTAAAGAAAGGTTTTTCATGGATGCAGATGAGGTGGAAAGGGCATTCCAGAGGAAGAAAAAGGTGTGAGCATGGGCACAGAGGCTGTCATATCCAAGTCACAGATGGGGATGGTGGGGCGGGGGGATTGCCTGGCATGGTACAAGCAGAGTGTGTTGGAAGGTAAGAAGTAGGGACAAAAGTTTGAAGGGGTTTGATTGTCAAGTTAGGGAATTTGGACTTACCCTGTCAATGATCCATTAAACTTGTTTAGGCAGGGAGTGATCTGGTCACAATTGTGTTTTGGAATGATCTGTCTGGCTGTAGAGGAGGAGAGTGTGGAGTCAGTAGGGACACAAGATCGTACCCAGGATCCAGTAAAGAGGCTGTCGCAGATGCCCTGGTGAGAACTGATGAGACTTTAGGAATGGAGATGGAGAAGGATGCTAGAGATGCAGGGAGAAACAGGATACTCTAACTGCCCTCTAAGGATCATCAGGGAACATATAGGAACTGCCCCAAAACGGCTACAATGAAATTGTGCTGTTAAAACTCTTCTGAAATTGGGCTTTGGGCAATTGAGGTCAGCTATTTTCATTCTCACCCCCACAGAAAGACCTTTCAGAAACAAGAGCTGGATAGGAGTAACATGTGTCTGCCCTGGACACCTTCCTGTTTTGGCATTTGATAATTGCACAAAACTTTGGCATCTTGGGGCACTCTGGCCGTCACCCCATCCTTCAGGGATTAACTTTCTGAACAGGGATTTCTCAAAGCGGCTTGAATTGAGAGATGGAGAAATGAGTTTTGGCCCTAGGAATGTCGGGCTTAACGCTCTATAAACTTGGAGCGGGTAATGCTATGATTTCCACATAAGCTTTTCAAAAGGCTATTTTGACTTTCAAAATGATCTATGTAGCTGAAGAAAGAAATCAAAGGTCATCCAAAATTCGATAATTTGGGGGAATCCTAGATCTGCTATCTTGCCAATTCCTTTAAATAAGGAAAGCCAATCCAGACCCTGGGCTTCAGGATTTATACTAGTTGGCCTAGCATCAGGAGGTTAGGGGGCTCTGGTCTTAAACATGGGTGACCACTCGGTGACCTCTTCCAGAGTTTTCCCATCTGCAGACAGCAAGGAGTCCTGTGGGCTGACTTTGGCGTAGAGGGAATTGGAGGGAGGGGATCCAGCAGATGATTATCATAATAACCCAGCTGAGCATTTTTCAGCTAGGAGCATTTTTACCCACATTAGCTAATTAACTGACAGCTTGTCCAAGTGGAGATGAGGGATGGTAGGAGACAGGGAGCTCATGCCTCATCACGCTTGCAGGGTCTGGAGGGGACTGATAACGTGACTATAATGCTAGGGCCAGAGTGTTTGGACAGGGGCTAATGGACAGGAGCTAATTCACAGGCTCTTGGGCCCATGTGCATGATGGTCAGCTGGTTTGCCCGAGACAGTGTGATAAATGCCCCATTCAGTCCAGGAGCAGTCACGGTCAGAGAGACCCAGTCAAACCCCGTTACTGATCTGATGACAAGTGCACGGGGTATTAGCTGCTTCATCACAGATGTCTTCTCTGGAGAACTGTCTGTGTCCAGGAAACTGAATGAGATTCTTCACGGTCAGAGATGTTGCATATGATTTTTTTTTTGTTTTTTTTAATAGGAAAATCTCACATCAGAACCCAGTCAGTAATAAATTCCTATTATTCACTATTTATCTTCTATTAGAAAAAACAGAAAGGACATGCACATTTACAGAAATGAGTGTTAGCACAGCACTATACTAAATCAGTGTAGGCATCTTATGATTTCATATTTTGAAATTCACTTTAAAAATTTTATGTAAGTAAAACCTACTGGATTTTTTTGTGTACATTTCCATGGTTTATTTTTTTATTTTTTTATTTTTTTATTTTTTATTTTATTTTATTTTTTTTTTACATTTCCATGGTTTAGATCAAGAGTTAGCAAACTTAACCATAAAGATCTTGGTAGTAAATATTTTAGGCATTGTGGATATACAGTGCCTATCATAAATACTCTACTTTTGGAATGTCAGAACATCCTTATATAATAATGGTAAATAAATGACCATGACTTTATTTATGAACTCTGAAATTTATGTAATTTTCATGAACTATTCTTTTGATTTTCCCCTTCAATCATTAAAAAATTTAAAAACTATTTTTAACTTGTGGGTTGTGCAAAGACAGGTGGTGGGTTGAATTTAGCCCCTGGGCTATACTTTCTGACCTCTGGCTTAGACTGGGGTTTCTCAGTCTTGGCACTATTGACATTTGGGGCCAGATAATTCTTGGCTGTAGGGGCTGTCCTGTTGCATTGTAGCATGTTTAGCAGCATCCCTGGCCTCTACCCAAAGGTGCCAAGCATCCCCTCTCCCTCTGAGTTATGATAAGCAAAAATCTTTCTAGACACGCCAAATGTCTCCTCAGGACTAGAATTGCTCCCATTTAAGAATCACTGGTTTAAACAATTGTATACAGTCATTTGACCACCACCATAGTCAAGATACAGAACAGTTCTTGGAGGTGAGGGCAATATGGCTGTGACATCTCACCCCATTCATCATCAGGGTTCATGCAGCTGATCTGGCTGGCTATTCCCTTCCTCCCTCATGGCTCCATGTGTGTCCCTCCTGAAGCTGCTCAAATTCTGTCAAAGAGGATGACCTTCTCCCAATAGAGAAGGACAGATCTTTGGTCAAGAGTATACTAGCAGCTGCACTCCTCTGCTAAAACCTCCAAAAAGCTCTCAAGATACAGAATAGTTCTATTGTTCAAAAAATGTCTCTCTCGTACTACCGTTTTATAGTCAACACCTCCCTCCATCCCAGTTCCTGGTAGTCATTATTTTCTGTTCCTATAATTTTGTATTTTTCTGAACAACATATAAATGGAAATCATACAACAAGTCACCTTTCGAGTTTGGCTTCTTTTACCTAGCATAATGCATTTGACATTCATTCCTGTTGTTGGGTGTATCAGTAATTCCTTTTTATTGCTGAGTAGTATTCAATTATATGGATATACTACAATTGGTCCACTCACTGGTTAAAAGATATTTGCATTGTTTCCAGTTTTTTTTGATTATGGATTAAGCTGCTTTAAACATTAGTGTGCAGGTTTTTGTGTGAACATAAGTCTATTTTTCTTAGGTAAATACCTAAGAATGGAATTTGTGGATCATATGGTAATTGTATGTTTAATTTTATAGTAAACTACTAAGCTTTTCCAAAGTGGCTGTACCATTTTATGTTCCCACTGGCCATGGTTGAGAGTCTCATTTGCTCCACATTCTTATCAGCACTCAGTATTGTCAGGGTTTTGGTTTTTTTTTTAAAGCAATTCTAGGGGATCCCTGGGTGGCGCAGCGGTTTGGCGCCTGCCTTTGGCCCAGGGTGTGATCCTGGAGACCCAGGATTGAATGCACGGAGCCTGCTTCTCCCTCTGCCTCTCTCTCTCTCTCTCTCTCTGACCTCATAAATTAAAAAAAAATAAAGATAAAAAAAAATAAAGCCATTTTAATAGGTGTGTAGTGGTGGTTTTAATTTTCATTTCTCTAATGGTTAATGGTGTTGAGCATCATTATATGTGCTGTCTGTATATATTCTTTGGTGAAGTGTTCATATTTTGGCCCATTTTAAAAAAGGTTTTTTTGGAGATTTTATTTATTTTTTCATGAGAGATACAGAGAGAGAGAGAGAGAGAGAGAGAGAGAGAGGCAGAGACACAGGCAGAGGGTGAAGCAGGCTCCATGCAGGGAGCCCAGTGTGGGACTTGATCCCAGGACTCTAGGATCATGCCCTGGGCCAAAGGCAGGCGCTCAACCACTGAGCCACCCAGGCGTCCCTGGCCCATTTTTTAATGAAGTGGTTTTTCTTATCACTAAATTCTTTATGTACTTTATGTACCTTAAATATAAGACCTTTATTGGTTAAGTGATTTCCCAATATTTTCTCTCAGTCCGTACATTTTCTTTCATTCTCTCTTTTTTTTTTGTATATTTTTTTATTGGAGTTTGATTTGCCAACAAACAGTATAACACCCAGTGGTCATCCCGTCAAGTGCTCCCCTCAGTGCCTGTCACCCAGTCATCCCGCCCACCTCCCCTCTTTTATTCTCTTAACAGAATCTTTTGCAAGCAGAACCTTTAAGTTTAGGAAGTCCAGTTTATAAATTTTTAATATTATGAATTATACTTAAACATTTTTATTTACCTATTTTTGAGAGAGAGAGAGAGAGCATGTGTGAACTGGAGGAGGGGTAGAGGAAGAGAGAGATAATCTCAAGCAGACTCCCTGTTGAGCACAGAGCCCCATAACCCTGGGATCATGCCCTGAGCCAAATTCAAGAGTCAGATGCTTAACCAACTGAGCCACCCAGGCACTCCTGTGGATTATATTTTTATGTCATTTTTGAGAAGTCTTTGCCTAACCCAGGGTCACAAAGATTTTCTCCTATGTTTTCTTCTAGAAATGTTATAGTTTTAAGTTTTACATTTATGTCTATGATCCATTATATAAGGTGTGAGGTATGTGTTAGGGTTCTTTATCTCTTTCTTTTCTTTTCTTTCTTTCTTTCTTTCTTTCTTTCTTTCTTTCTTTCTTTCTTTCTTCTTTCTTTCATTCTTTCTTTTTGTGTGTGGACATCTAATTGTTCTTAGCCCCATTTGTTGAAAAGACTATCCTTTCTCCATCGAGCTGCCTTTGCACTTTTGTCGAAAATCAGTAAGCTTATATGTGTGAGACTATTTCTGGGACCACTATTCTGTTCCACTGATCTGTGTGTCAGTGCTAATTTTGCTAATAACATTTGTCTAATCTCACATTTTATTTATTTTAAAGATTTCACTCATTTATTTGAGAGAGAGAGAGAGAGAGAGAGAGAGCACGAGGAGGGAGGAGAGGGAGAAGCAGGCTCCCCACTGAGCAGGGAGCCCAACGAGGGGCTCGACCACTGGACCCCAGGATCTTGACCTGAGCTGAAGGCAGACGGTTAACCAGTTGAGCCCCCCAAGTGACCCTAATTTCACATTTAAAAAAATTTTTTATGTGTTTTTTTCTAATCTCACATTTTAAATAAAATTCCTAAAAGTGAATTCTTTGGGAATAATTATGTGTCTAATAAGTGTTCTGCCATGCTGAACACATCCAAAATTGTGAAGTAATTAAAATCCAAAGCTTACATTTTGGTGGAAATCTTGTAACAAAGTTGGAGGGTGGTAAGGTTGATGACTCAGACATTTGAGGGTGCTGAGAGAACACCGAAACACCCATGGCTTCAAGCAAATCCCATAGCGTCTCTAGGTCACAATTAAAAAGAAAGAGTGAAACTAAGTGCATTCAATAAACATTTATGGATCCGTGTTTGAGGTATTGGTTATATACAAATACAAACCATTCATCTGACTTCAAAGAATTTACTTTCTAGCTGGAGATGTACTCAATAATGACTGAGATGACTCAGTTGTAAGTCAAAAAAATGTAAGCAACATGATTTCAGGTTTTGGTAAGTGCTAGTAATCAATAAAAATAGGTACTGGGATAAAAGTTGATGTGGAGAGGGCTGCTTTGGCTAGTACCCTCATGGAGGGCCACTTTGAGGAGGTAACATTTGAGCTGAGACCTGAATGACAAGAAGTTATAGCGAAGAAGATCGGGGATAAAGAATATTCTACATAGAGGGCCCTAAGTCCTCTCTGATCCTGACAGGGGGAAGGCCAAAGATAATGATGCAAAAGAGTGAATGTGAGTAGGGCGATGGGTAAGATGATGAGGCAAAAGATAGATAGGGGACCTAAACAGTTAAGACTCCACTGTGCCTCCTCCTCACTTCCCGCTGTTCTGCCCCTCACACTCTACTCTCCAGGCATTCTGAACTTTTCTGTTCTCCAAAGAAGCTATTCTTTTCTTGACATTTGCATAGTCTGTCCCCTAAGTCAGCATGTAACCATTGGTTACTGGTGTAACCATTCTCTCCTTCCTTTGCATAATAGGATTTCCCTGAGTTTTAGCAGGGCGTATGGATAGAGCCTCCCACCTGACCTGGACTACTTGCCTACCTCTGGATTGTTACATGACAGAAAAATAAACTTCTGTCTTGTTTGATATGCCACATGTTGGCTTATAGCACCTTTGCTTCTACTCTTTTTCTCATCTACCTGGTGGACTTTTATTTATCCTTCGAGGCCAGGCCTTACGTACTGCTTTTCACATCCTCTCTAGGGAAAGTTAATTGTTTCTTCCTCTGTGACCTCATAGTACTCTGCAGGTACACCTATCATAGTATTCTATTTAGCCAATGAGCATGGACTAGGAGCCTAATGTAAGTCATGCACTGTGGTAAATAAGGAGTTTGTTGTCTAGAGAGAGAAACAGGCACATGATGGAATAATTGCAAAGTAGTGATAAGTACACTCTCTGTGAGGAGTGAGTCGTAGGGGAGCACAGATATCTCATTCTTCCTTCCTCTTTCACTCCCACATCCAATTCTAATGAGATGTCAGGGAGAGTAAGGCTGTATAACTCAGGTCTTGGGAAACTACTATAATGGGAAGGGGAGAGAGGAAGGCAGGTGGCATCAGCACAGCGGTTGTAAGTCACACCAGCCTCAAGAGGGCAGATTCTAACCCTGCCAGCAAAGGTGAACAACCAGGACAAAATGCATTGTCTCTCCTGGAGGCCAGAATGGGTTGCTGCTTTGGCCACTATTGGAGATGCAGTCCTTGGAGCTGCCAGCTGCTGGGAGTCATCTGCCACCAAAGCTGAAAATATGGTGGCAAGATGGCCAGCCTTTGGACTTATTCTCAAGGACTCAAGAGGCCCTGGAGAGGCTCTCAGAAATAGCTGAAAGATGTTTTTGAGGCGGGGTTAATTCCTTCTAAGTAGGCAAATGGGCACTCTTGCTAGCATAACTTGATATAAAAAGATTATTAAATAATATAATATAGTATCTTTTTGTACAGGCAAATGAACCTGAAGACATGTGGATTATGTTTTGGGGGTTCTATCTGGGATTTCTAAGTGTTATCTGTAAATCTGTGTATCTTTTATTTTATTGAAGTTTATATCTACACCGTGGATTTATTACTACTAGAAATAAAACCCTAAACTAAAATGTTTAGGACAATGACCAAGATAACATTTGAAAATTGCATATGGAGGTAGATATAGACTTCTAGAAGCCTCTATGAATTGTAAGATTCAAAGGAATTGTGAAAAACCTGAAATTGAAGAGGCTGTGCAAACTTCTATTAGGTCCTTGAGCAGATAAAGAGGGCCCAGGTAGGTTCTTCAGGAAGGGTGAGAACACAGCTCTACTCAAATTTCCTAAAGATGTTAACTAGCCTGCAGTCTTAGGGAAATAACAGGGAACAGAGTTTCAGTTTTGGATACGGTTAGAAGTTCTGTAAGAAAAGAGCCCCAGCTGCCACCAGAATTCTTGGCCTAGTAAGTGGAGGCAGGTGAAAGGAAAGGCCATTCAATTCATACAGAGATTTACAAGGATCCAAAAGTTGAGAATATCTTTGAGGAAGGCCACTCCTGGCATGAGAGAAGTGTGTTCTTGGTTGGATACTCCACTGAGATGCTGTGAGTTGTGGATACCAGATGTGGAGAAGTGATAGCAGAGCCTCTGAGTGATGAAGGAAGTTTTCAAGGCTACCAAGGCTTCAGTGTCAGTTGGCTGAGTGTTGAATGTTCTGACCAAATTAGCAGTTTGGAGGGTTTAATATCTATCTATCCATCTACTTATGAGAGAGAGAGATTGAGAGAGAGAGAGAGAGAGAGAGAGAGAGAGAGAGAGAGAAAGGAGGGACCGAGGGAGAGGGGGAGAGAGAATCTTAAGCAGGCTCCTTACCCAGTATGGAGTCCAACTCAGGACTCGACAAAGGGCTGGACATGGGGCTTGATGTGAGGCTTGATCTTGTGACTCTGGGATCATGACCTGAGCTGAATTCAAGAGGCAGAGGCTTAACGAGTCACCTAGGCACCCCCGCAGGTCTTATAACCACAGGGTTGCTCAGATTCCCCCCCCCGCCCCCGCTCTATCAGAGACTGTGAGAAAAGATACCTGCTTTTGAATTGAGGCTAGAGACACTTTTATAGAAGGCCAATGAAATAGAAGTGAAAGACCCAAACAGTATGAATCAGGTCCCCCATGTAACAGGCAAAGAGTAGAGTTGTCCCAGCGTAAGGCTTTAGAGAAAATTCCAGCTGCCAGACCCAGAGTGGTCTTTTTAGAGTATTTCCACTGCTGAAAGTAACATAAGAAAAGGAGGAGGGGAGACAGCTCAAGTCTTGGGGTAAAGGAAATTCAGTCAACTGAGGTGATTGTTAGATATCCAGCAAAGACTCCAATGACTATTATACCTGAGGACTTATTTTTTTAATTTAAAAGATTTTATTGATTTATTCATGAGAGACACACACAGAGAGAGGCAGAGACATAGGCAGAGGGAGGAGAAGCAGGTTCCATGCAGGGAGCCTGATGTGGGACTGATCCTGGAACCATGCCCTGAGTCAAGGGCAGATGCTCAACCACTGAGCCACCTGGGCGTCCCTATACCTGAAGACTTAAATGGGACAGATGAGAGCACCAATGATGGCCCTCCAGGGGGAAGGCCAGAAGCATGAAGATAGACACTTCTGAGCCTCTAAAAGGCAGAGCACTGAAGAAAGTGGCGGGTCAGAGGGCTCCTGACCAAGAAGAAATCCTGGCTAATATCCCTAAAGCTGAAGAGCGTCAGGGAAAGAGGAAGGGAAGTTGGGCCTGGAGTTTGAGCTATTTTCAACGCTCACAAGAGGAGGCCTTAGCCAGGCCTCCCAGAAAATCCTGTTTGTCTTATGGAGGCAGAATCCTAGAAAGAGGGGCAGCCAAGAAAAGCATCAAGTCCTCAATGCTGTTTAATGGTGGATTTACAAGTAGCAAGCCCCCACGCCTTTCCCCATAATAGAAATAGAATGGGTCAAATGTGGTTTTAGTACTGATTGTGGGGCTACAGATCTTGTGGAGCTGAGGGAAGAGGTGAAAAATCTGTAGTTATATGTTGGACCCTGGTAGTGTTCAGGAGAGGTAGGTACATTGGGAGAGAGCAGGTGTAGACTATTTAGAGTGTTTACCAGAAGTATGCAGGGACAGACATCTGGATGTTCTATCTTCATCTGGAAGTGGAAGCCACAGGAAAATCAAGGCAAGGAAAAACTAAAAATTCCCACCCTCTCTGCTTTCACTCTGGGTCTTCCACCTTAAAGCTTTAATTTGGGGGATTCCTCAAATTCAAAAGTGGAAAGAGAAGGTGTTATGGAAGGACAAAACCAGGAATAGTTTTCCTCTCAAAGAATGGGGAGAGACTGGGCTTAGGGTAAAAACATAAGCTTAAGGTTGGAAACCCAGGCCCTTTAGAAAACAGTGCAGGAAATTTATATTGTTTTGAGATGGATGATCTTTTAGATCACTCTGAAGAATTACTGACTAACTGCACCGTCTCTGGGTTTCATATCCCATAGATTCCCTTTTGTGATAGAGAAGAAAAAAAAATCAGGTAGGATCTGGTTTTGTGTGGATTTCCTGGCTCTGAATAGAGAGTCCAAAATAGTCCAGCACACTGTGTTCCTTATACAGGATGGCTTGGCCACTTCCTATGGAGTTGGTTGTTTCCAGCATTGGATGTCAGAGCAGGTATTATAAAATCTCTAGACTGCAGAGGACATTAACAGGTTGGATTTTATCTGTCTTGTGTGTAGGTCTACCAGTATGAAGGGATGGGAGTTTCAGGACCCCGTTACTGTTCAGGAGTGACTGGACAAAGTGATTGGTCATGTGAATTTATCTGGAAGTGTTTTATTTATTCATTTGTATATATTTATACAGTCATTATATACATACATAAATATTTATTTATTTATTTATTTATTTATTTATTTATTTATTTATTTATTTATTCTACAAAACCTTGGAAAATCAGAACAATGACTCTTCAAGAGTAGTGAAAGTGTTTTTTGTCAGCCCAGACTGTTGCTGAGAAACTGCCTCTTCCCAATTCATAATGTTTATGTAGCTTGGGAGCAGCTGACCCCCACACTCTGCCTCCAAGGATGCCACATGACCTAGGCCTCTCCAATTAGAACAGCCCATATCACTGGACTCAGTGATTGGTTCAGGGGTGAACATGTGACCCAGGTCAGGCCAATGAGACTCAACCCCCAGAATTTTTTGGCAATTGCGTGGAAAAACTTGCACTCTGCCGGATGGAGTTGCTAGACAGGTATGTTGCAGCCTGCAGCTGCTGGAGACTATCCTTTTTGCCACCTGAGGAAACGTTAGATGGAAGGAGAACTGAGAATGCATCTGGTTCCTGCTAACATTGTTTGAGCCCTTCTACTTAGCTGTGTGTCAAGTAAGACTAACCTTTTATTTAGCTTAAATGAATTTTCTGACATAACTAAAGGCACACTAATACAATGATGATACTAGACCATGTGGGAGATTTTACAACTTGAGTAATTTTATTCGATCTCAATAAAAGGTGATGACATGTAATATCACATGGGGGTAAACACAGGCCGTGAGAAGATATACATTGTTAACAACTATTCCCACCCTATCAAATATGGAAAACTAGAAATATTCATAATGTTTATGTTTATGAAAAACTCTTCCAGGGTTACACATCTTTTTTTTTTTTTTTCTAACTTGACATTATCAAGACAGACCCAGAGCACTGATTCAGAAGTCAGCTTAAAATCCAGAAGGAAGTCAATTCCCTCATTTCTTTTACTCCTTTCTGGAGTTAATGGCCTTGGTAACCTTGGTGAATTACTTAGCTCCGGCTTGTCTTAGCAATTGCGCACCCGCACTGATAGCAATTTTGAGGGCATCAGAGTAGGTACTATGTTAGAAAAATGAAGAACAGGGAAAGTTTATTGTTTTTGTTAACTTTGCTTCCAGGGGTGCGTGGTTACTTTGTCCAATAGTGAGGTACAACACTATGAAAAAAAGAGTTCCTGGATCCAAAGAGGAAAATCACAGATAAAGAGCAGGTGTTTCAGGTACTAGACTACACCTTATATGCACCTTATATGCTATAGCACATGCTTATATGCTATTCACAGTGGTTGACTAATTGCTTCTGGTAACTGGCTGTTATGGGTCTGTGAGCATCCTGGTGATCTCTTTTCACTGGCTATACTCATAGGGCTCTGAGAACCAGGCTCTGAGACTGGTCTAGCAGGAAGCCTTAGATACCATGTTTATGGTGGCATTTGACTGTATGGTCCAGGGAAAATCGTTACTACCCTAACTGAATGTAGAGTTGAAGAGAGGAGTGATGAGCAGGGCCCAGGCCAAGTGTATGTATATGGGGATTGTCCCTAAAGAAAATGCTCTAAGCTTCCCAAGGGAGAGGACCAGAGCATCCTCCAAAGGAGATGGCTTCACGTCCTGATTAATGGGGCTATACAGAACATTTGACGTTTTTGGCTGCCGAGCATTTGAACACCCTTCCCATTTTGGAGGACTCCCAAATCAGATGGGAGGTAAGGCCCATAAACTCTAACATGTTGTTGAATGTGATGCCAGAGTAGCAGGAGTGAAGTAAAATGCTGTTTTAGGATTTGAGGCTGCCCATTAAACTCAAAATAGCTAATTGGAAATATAATATATGTAGCCTGAGAGAAGGAGAGTAAAGTCACAGTGATTGATCAAAATAATTTACCCCTGGGGGAGAACCTGTGACATAAGCTGCTTGGCCGTTTCTGGCCCACTTGATAAGCATTAAGGTTCTTGAGGAAGCCCTCTTGGGCACTACCCCAGGCCCCTCGGGGAAAGAGTGAGACATTTGGACAGTAGTTCAGAGGATAAAGGTAGTGGCCTTAATTAGTATCTAATTGGAGCTTGCTTAAACAAACAAAGAATTCATACAAGCAGACCCTATTAGACCTGGGAAACAGGGGCCCGAGACAGGGTAAAAAGGGACTGATCCTACCTCTCCTCGGAGGATGAGAAATCAGTCAAGGGAACTCATTCATCCAGAGCCCTCTGGCTTCCCTCTTCTTTTTTTTTTTTTTTAATTTTTATTTATTTATGATAGTCACACAGAGAGAGAGAGAGAGGCAGAGACACAGGCAGAGGGAGAAGCAGGCTCCATGCACCAGGAGCCTGACGTGGGATTTGATCCTGGGTCTCCAGGATCGCGCCCTGGGCCAAAGGCAGGCGCCAAACTGCTGCGCCACCCAGGGATCCCCTGGCTTCCCTCTTCTTAATCATACTCTTGGAATTCTTGTTTCCAAGATCTGTATTGGGCTTTTTCCATGAATCTGTTCTTCTAAGGACAGAAAGGAATGTCAGTGTCAGTAGTATCTTTAGACCAAAGGGGTGGTCAAGGGATAGCTGTTTGTGGATGGGTGGAAGACGCTTGGACACACACATAAGGACCGTCTTCCCAGTGCAGGATGAAACCAGGGATGGGAAGAGATGGGAATCCATTCTCCTCCAGCCACCATGTTCTGTCAGAACTCTAAGGACCCGAGAATTCTGAATTTGAACCTAGTCTTCTGGATTTAAATGAAGGTTTATTTGTTAAGATAAGGGGATTTAATATATTTTATTTAATTATTTGTTAACTTGATTTAAAACTTTCAAGTATTTTGGCATATTGTATGCGAGCCTCCATTTACATTCTTGCTCTGGGCCCTGCAAGTGTTACAGGTGAGCCTGACCTTAGAACAGGTACAGATCTGGGTGTTAGGGGGCTACAGACTCAAAAGATTGACTATTGCTTGTGTCCTTTCCATTTCTCATCCCTACTTTCAGAGCATTTCCTTCACCCTTCTTCAGCTTTCTGAACACTGGTTTCCTTTGAACTTAGCTCTCATAAGAGACAGTGGCCACAGTCAGCTCCAGAGATTCTATGCTACAGGTACAGACTTCTGGAGAGACCAACCCTTGTTTGAGGTACTATTTCCAAATATTTGTGAAAGAAACTTTGACTCAGCCCATTAACTATGGAAAGGTGCAAGGTCATGTGCAAATTGGGAAGAGGAATATCATGGTGAACCGAGCAGAGGTATTAAAATGTGTCCACTACGATGAGGCAATTGGCCAACTAGCCTGAGTCATTGATCCACTCAAGCCCTTAGGTATTAACCCATAAGCAGGGCTCTTGGGGCTAGTTGATCCACCCACTGAAGTCCTGGCAGTGAATGAATCACCTGCAGAAGCAGAGGAGAATATTACCAGTAAAGGGAAAGATTCTCAACCAGAAAGGTTGTAATCTCATTTTGCAGTGAGCTGTTGTTTAGGGTGGGGATGTACTAGTCACCTAACCATTCATCAAGTGTGGCCTTTTCTATCTCCTAAACATCTCTCAGAGCTACACAGGACTCTCCACCTTTTGCCTACATTGTTTCAACAGTGTTTTATTTGTCTTTTTTTTTTTTTTTTTTTAGATTTTATTTATTCATGAGAGACACAGAGAGAGAGGTAGAGACATAGGCAGAGGGAGAAGCAGGCTCCATGCAGGAAGTCGGATGTGGGACTCAATCCCAGGACCTGCCTTTGGGATCATGCCCTGAGCCAAAGGCAGACACTCAACCGCTGAGCCACCCAGGCGTCCTTGTCTTCAAATGTATTTAGAGTCATCCCCTTTAATTTACTCTGTAATCTGTGATGATTCTCAAGTGCAAATATGACCATGCTGTTCCTCTGCTTAGTTCTTTAATGCCCTGCCCCCTTTCTCCCTTGCTTTGAGCATCAAGCATACATTCCTTATTTTGGTTTACCAGCCTCTTCATGCTTACTGTGCAACTTCATCCTCACTGTCTTCTATCTTCTTCAATTTAGACCAGCTGCACAATTTTCAGTGCCTCCAAGAGACATATGCTCTCCCATGGGCCTTGGCACATGCTGTTCTCCCCGTGGGTCCATATTTCTGGCCCTGTCACCTAACTCAAGCTTAAATATGATGATTTTGAGCTGTTTGGGGGGCATCCAGTAGGCATTTGGGTAGACAGGAGATGGACTAGGAATGGTGCTTTAGGATGCTAAGGAGGGTGGCATCAGAGGTCAGCTTTCTACTGGAGGAAAGACACGTCTCTTCAGAGAGGAGGAAGCAAGGATGGGTCCAGTTTATAGGGTCTGAAGGGGAAATAAAAGGTGGATGGATGGAAGAGGCTTATACACATACACAAGGACTCTCTTCACCGTGCAGGATGAAACCAGGGATGGGAAGAGATGGGAATTATGCTTGTTGGTCTCTGTGATGTAAAAGGCCAGCTCACATTTACTTATCTGATGATGGAGGGGAGTCATTCGAGATGAGGAGTGAAGGTTTGGAATGTCAGAGGAAGCAGATCCAGGATAATTAAAAGGAATCCAGTTATTTATTTTTTTTAATAAATTAATTTTTTATTGGTGTTCAATTTACCAACATACAGAATAACACCCAGTGCTCATCCCATCAAGTGCCCCCCCTCAGTGCCCGTCACCCATTCACCCCCACCCCCCGCCCTCCTCCCCTAGGAATCCAGTTATGACCAGAGATCAGTCCAGAGTGAAATTGGCAAATTTGGTTTTTTTTTACTTAAGCATAGCTGCCTGAGT
This sequence comes from Canis lupus familiaris, assembly GCF_011100685.1. Classification (NCBI taxonomy): domain Eukaryota; kingdom Metazoa; phylum Chordata; class Mammalia; order Carnivora; family Canidae; genus Canis; species Canis lupus. Next base: position 14,317,027 of record NC_049236.1, read on the forward strand.
ATAAAAGCAGATGGAGGACTCTTGTTTTGGTCTGGGATTTGGTTTCAGCAGGATGACTTTTTTTTGAAGGACAGGAGGGAGACAGTTGAAGGAACTGGGAAAAAATGGTTACAAAGATCCACCTTGGGGGATCCCTGGGTGGCGCAGTGGTTTAGCGCCTGCCTTTGGCCCAGGGCACGATCCTGGAGACCAGGGATCAAGTCCCGCATCGGGGTCCCTGCATGGAGCCTGCTTCTCCGTCTGCCTGTGTCTCTGCTTCTCTCTCTCTCTCTCTCTGTGTGTGTCTATCATGAATAAATAAATAAAATCTTAAAAAAAAAAAAAGATCCACCTTGGGGTTAGGTCTGTGGTTTCTAGTCCTGGAACTAGTCTGACAAAATTTCATCAGTTTGAGCACCATATTTAGTTTAAGGTGACTTATAGTCATCTTGGGAAGGAACTGCCTTTATTTTGAAATTATATTCTATTTCTTTTTTTTTTAATTATTTATTTATTTATTTTACAGAGAGAGATTGGATGTTCAGGGTGGGGAGAGCAAAGGGAGAGGGAGAGAGAATCTCAAGCAGATTCACCGCTGAGCATGAAGCCGGACACAGGGCTTGATTTCATAACCTTGAGAACATGACCTGAGCCAAAACCAAGAGTCAGACACTTAACTGACTATGCCACCCAAGCACTCCACTATAATTGAATTTTTAAAGACATCTTAATACCAAGAAATAAAGAGAATAGGACACCTAGGTGGTGCAGTTGGTTAAGTGTCTGACTCTTGGTTTTGCCTCAGGTCATGATCTCAGTGTCTAGGCCCTGATCTCTGCACTCAGTGCAGAATCTGCCTGAAATTCTCTCTCCTCCCCACCGCTCCTGCTTGTGCTCTCTCTCTCTCTAAAATAAATTAGCAAATCTAAAAAAAAATTAAATTATGGTGTGTGTATTAGTTTCCTAGGGCAGCCATAATGAATTACCACAAACTGGGTGGCTTAAAGCAATAGATATTCTCTCATAGTTTTGGAAGCCAGAAGTCCAAAATCAAAAGGTTAGCAGGATTGTTTTTTTCTGGAGATTCTGAAGGGAGAATGTGTTCTATGCTTCCCTCCTAATTTTTGGTGGTTGTAGGTAATTTGGGTGTTCCTTGGCTTATAGATGCATCACTCCAATCTCTGCCTCTGTCTTTAAATTGACTTCCCCTCTGTGTCTTAAATCTCCCTCTGCCTTTCTTTATAAGGACACCTGCCCTAAATCCAGGATGATCTCATCTCAAAATCTTATATCTGCAAAGACCCTTTTTTTTGTGAATAAGGTCACATTCAGAGCTTCTGAAGGGTTAGGATTTGTAGATGTCATTTTTAAAAAAGGAGTTTATTTATTTATTTTAGAGAGAGCAAGCAGTGATGGGGGCTGAAGGGGCAGAGGGGGAGGGAGAGGGATAAGATGACTCTGTTCTGAGTGCAGAGCCCCACCTGGGGATGTACTCAGGGCTGATCTCACAACCCTGAGATTATGACCCTAAGATCATGACCTGAGCCAAAATCAGAGTTGGACGTTCAGCTGACTGAGCCACCCTGGCACCCCGGTATATATAATTTTTGGAGGCCACTATTCAACTCACTACAGAGATATTAGATGGTAAACATTTTCCCCCAGTGTCGATGCTTGGGGAAAAGAAAGAAGTGAGGGAAGGTCAGAGAGAGTCATTTATTAGAGTTGAGATTTCAAAGAGGGAGCAGTGCAGGGTTCTAGGAGAACTCAGGAAAAACACCAGCCACAGGCCCTATATCAGTGTAGGATAATGGACTGGATTTCTCTCCATTATCCTGAAAAAGAAGACAAGGGCCACATTTAAATTGTGGTTAGGGAACACAGGTCCGCAGTCAATGCTGCAAGAACAGAATCATTGAGGAGTGTGAGGTTGAGACTCAGCAGTCCAGGAGGTCAGGAAGAGGCTGGGAAACAGAGTAAACTTGTTGGAGAGGAAACTTGATGGAAAGGGTCAATCGCCCTGCTCTTAAGGCCTCAGGGAGTTCATCAGTTTGAAAGCACAGGGGTCAGTGAAACTGTTATTGCTTGTTCACATGCATCTCCCTTACTAGGTGGTGGGCTCATAAGGACAGGAATAGTATCTCATTGAGCCCTCAGCACAAGATCTAGACTGCGGAAGGGGCTCAGGTTGAACTGAACTGAAAGGGCTTGTCATTTTGAGCTGTTCTTTCCTTCTACCTTTAACATTTGATAACTCTAAGTGCAACTATCATATTACATATTTGATATATACGATGACGAATTACATTTTTTTTTTGTTTACAACACGAAAAGAGGTTGCTTTTGAATATATACTCCCAACACCTTGGGTGCCTTTACTCAGCCCTAGCATTACATAATTTAGAATTTCACACTGGTACAAATAAGGGAGAAACAGGACCCAAAGGGAATAATAGTGATCTTCACTGAGTACCTCCTTTGCAAGAAGCATAAGATGAGCAGCACACAAGGTAGTCCCTGCCCTTGAATTAAAAGGATGTCACTGTGAGTGTCTCATTTTTCATATTCTCCGAGCTGAAGATATAAATGACCAGGTCTTTAATGTTCTATATTTGTACTTTTCTTACTCAGATGGTGATCCTTAAGCCCCAGAGGTTGCATCATTTCCCCAGATTTCAGGGATGATTCCGTTGTAAATGTATCGGGGGAGGATGCAGGAGGCCTTGTTTTAACATGCTGATTTTATAAAATATTTCTAAAGGATGCTTGCAATTTTATTGTTCATAGAAGCAAAGAACAATGCTATTAGTTTGGTTTTTTAATTTTTTTATAATGTTTTTTTAATTTTTAAACCAAATCTCCAAAATAAGAACTGCACTAATTTTGCCCTGTAACAACAAAACATGTAAGATAGTTCGGATTTGAGACCTGTGGAATTATAGGGTAATTATTGTACATTCCAGAAGGGAGGCACGAACTGCAAATTGTTCTAAACTATTGAAATAATGACCACAGGAAGTGAGCATCCTTTAAAACCCTACATGGAAAAAAAAATAAAATAAAATAAAACCCTACATGGTATTACATTTCAGAAATGAGTTGGGCTAGAAAATGAAACCAGCTTCTCTTCTTGCTGCTGAGTTTTCCTGAATTGCCTACAAACTGCTTAGAATTTTGCAAACAATTCACAGCTGATAAAATAGAAGAGTAGCAGAACTGAGTGACTGTGGTGAAGACCCTAGAGGCAGCCAGCAGGATAGAAGGGTCACTGTCTGCCCCTCATATTTCTGTAAGCCAAAACTGTACAATTATTTTTATTTTCTTTTTGTCATCTTAAATAAACAGGAATCAGCTGAAGACCTACAGAAAGGATTATCAGGGTAACCTGAACTTAGGCTGCTCCAGAACCTTCTTGGAGAGTTTGGTTTCTTCTTACAACTTTTATTTGCTCAAAGAACATTCACTGGCTACCCACTGTGTGCCAGGCCTGATGCTGGGCACTAATGATTCAACAGCATGCTCTCCACCCATGAGGAAATCCTTCATCATGGGGGAGAGATAGACCTGGAAACAGACACTTTAAACATGGTGTGCCAAGGCTGTGCAGAGGCTGGCGCAGGTGGCTACATGAGCAGAGTCTGAGAGATTAGATGCATATAAGTCGGAGTTTGCCACTTAACAGTCGAGTGTGTTTTGTGAGGTGAAATTTCTGCTGTTCTGAGGGCTGCAGTGCTTTAGTATGACTAGTCTTAGGAGTGACAGGAAAAAACTGTGAAAAGGGACGGAAGAGGTAGGCAGGGGCTAGATCATCAAAGTCTTTTTTTTTTTAAGATTTTATTTATTTATTAGAGAGAGAAAGAGAGAGAGAGAGAGGCAGAGGGAGAAGCAGGCTTCATGCAGGGAGCCTGACGTAGGACTCAATCCCTGGTCTCCAGGATCACGCCTTGGGCTGAGCTGAAGGCGGCGCTAAACCACTGAGCCACCCGGGCTGCCCCTAGATCATCAAAGTCTTGAATGCCAGGCTGAGACTTAAAATTTAACCTGAAGGCAGAAGGAACGAAGGCAGGGTTTATGCAAAGGACTAATATGATCAGATTTTTTATTTAGAGCCATCGTTCTGTGTCGAGTATGCACTGGAGGAGGCAAGGCAGGGAGATTATAATGAGGTTGTTGCAGAGTCTGATGATGAGGGACTCTTTGGTGACTTTTCAGGGAAACTTTTTCAGGCTTGGAGCTAATCATACAGATTTTGGAAACAGAAATAAATAGACCACATGTTTAAATCAGGTGTATAAGTTTTGGGGCAGCCCACATGTCACCTTCTTTAGGATGCCTTTACTCACCTGCATGTGGGCAGAGATCATTACTGTCTTGGGGGCTCACATAGAACTTTGCCAATTTCTCTATTAGAGCACTTACATGCCTATAATTATTTATTCTTTTGTTGGCTCCTCCTCTGTGGGCTCCAGACTCAGTGTTAGGCACTCTGTCTTATTCTTTTTTGTACCCCAGTGTTTGGAAGCATCAATAAACATTCACTAACTGAAGGGGAGAAGAAAAGGTACTGAAACTGGCTGTCAGGACCTGGGGCTCTAATCCTGGCTCTGCTACTAAGTGGCTGAGTGACTTTGAACAAGTCCCCTCGCTGCTCTGGGTCTCAATTTCCTCATCTGTAAAATGAGAATAAAAATACAACCCTCCTCCTCAGGGTTATGGAGATTAAATGAGGTAACAGAGCTCACCAGCTGCCTGCCCTGTTTGTGCCCTGCCCTTGTCAAACAGCCTAGACTATTGTTCGTGTAGTTTGGATCTCATTTGCTCTCTCTCTCCTGGTGAGAGCTGAGCTGAAAGCTGTTGCCTTGATGGAGGGGAAGTTTGCAGCAGTAGCATACATACCATCCAGGTGGTCCTTGTGCTGCTGGAAGGGCAGACAACAAAAAGAAGGGAGTGGGAGTATGTTAGGTTAAAGAGAGAGACACTGCTTTTTGTGAACCCTAAAGCTGCAGAAGGCCCTAAAGTGGGGTGCATGAGGCAGAGAAGATTTAGATCATGTGCTGAGGGGTGTGAGGAAGCCCTCAAACAATGCTCCCTAAATCCAGGAGTTTAGCAGCCTCTGGAGGAATGCCACTTTATGAAGACCACTCATTCAGTGCCTTGGGCTGATATAATTAACATTGTCATAGTTTCTTTTCTCTTTCCTTTTTAAGAAAAAGTTTTTATTTAATTCCAGTTAGTTAACATACAGTATAGTATTAATTTCAGGTGAACAATTTAGTGATTCAACACTCACATACAACATCTGATGCTCATCACAAGTGCACTCCTTCATCCCTATCATAGAGTTTTTCAAGTTTTAAGAAAGATGTGCAGGAGAGGGAAAAAATTGCAAATGCTAAGTAAAAGGAATACCATTCTGAAAAAAATGGAAAATCATGATTTTAGACACTACTATCTCAAGAGATGATTATCAATTCCCATGTGCGAGGTCTTTTTGGAAGATCCACTAGCTTTGGTCTTTTTACATTGGTCTTTTTACTTTTTACAAAAGTGAAAGCAAACTTTTCCATCAAAATTTGATGTATCCTCAACTTACAAGGCATATGGCTGAGGAGGTCCTCAAATTTGCAACTGGTGATTTGTAGAATTTTCTTAGAATGCTATTTATTAAATTTATTTAGCTCCTGGACTTGGCCTTATCAAAGATATTTGGTCAAGAAAGATGATGAGAGAGGGGAAAAAATGGGGGGAGGGGTGATTGAGGCCGTGATCCTTCCCCAAAGGCTAAAGTCAGTCCTGGCGTTAAAGCTAGTGACCTTAAAAAAATAATAAAAGTGTGTTTCCATTTTGCAAGGCTTTTAAAAAATATTGTGTGCTCAGATGGCACCTTTAATCACGAAGAACTTTTGGCTGAGTTCCAGGCTGATTCTGCTGGCACAGAGAGCTCTGAGATCATACCCTATATTCAGTGCACAGGAGAAATATTTCATCCATCTCTGAAATAAAGAGGGGGGAAATGGAGCATATTTGAACAGTTTGATAGCAAGACCATATCAGGGTGAAAAGTGAAGGACATCTATCCATTTGGAGTTACAGAAAGGTACTATTAATTCTAAGTACTTAAGTGGCATTTTTTTTCATTCTCAATTTCACAATAAGCCAAGAAGCTTGCATAAATCTGAAGGCAATCTCCTATTTCACAGATACATAAATGAAGGCAGACAGATTTTTTGATTTACCTAAGACTACTTTAAGTTAAAAAAAAAAAAAAGGGAACTTGAGCGGCTCAGTTGGTTAGGCACATCTGACTCTTGATCTCTGCTCAGGTCATGATCTCAGGGTTATGGGATCCAGCCCTGCATTAGGGTCTATATGCAGTGGGGAGTCTGCTTTGGGATTCTCTCTCTCCCTCTGCCTGCAACCCCCTCTCAAATAAATACATAAATAGTTTTTAAAAATTAGAAAAAAGAAAGGAGGGAGGCAAAGAGAAAAAGAAATCCTCAAGTAGCAGGTTGCGACCCAGGAGTTTGAGCTCTTAGAGCTGAATTTAATCCACACCCAGGCCAAATATAATTCTCCAGGATGGAAATGGTCCAGGACACCAGAGCGAACATTCTCTGCCTTTGCCAAAGAGCCTGAGGTGGTTTGATGACATGCAGTCACAACCTCACTTTTATTTCTCAACTGAAGGAAAGTAAGGCCAGCATCATACGACAAGCACTTCCCACCATAACAGGGCAGTGGTTCAAACCCATCCAAAGGAAATGTGCTTCCCCTTGATTCATCACTGCCTCTTGCATCACTGTTATTTTTTGGAGGTCTCCTATTCAAAGCTTTATTTGTTGGATAGTTGGGTCATATAATTTGAGGTGGCAAAGTTGACTCAAGCTTTACTCCATGTGCCAGTGTTGAGGATCGGACTATATATACTATATACTGTGCTGTTTCTTCACTACATCCCTCAAAGTCGTGGGAAAGGCTGGGTGATTGTTCTGCATATTAGAAATTGAAACCCCACCACTAAATAATGAAAAGTGGTCCAGACAAAAGCTGCTGTGGAAATCTGAAAGCCATTATCTTTTCCACACTTCCTCTCTTCACCTTCATTTTGTTTGGGAATGCACAGGGACACCCGTGAACAAAAATAAACCAACTTGCCCTTGACTGATTGTTCTGCCTTTTGAGTTATCACATGTGAGTGCTTCTGGCTCCCAGATATGGTGAAGTAAAGAGACTGCTGGGAAGCCAGCCACAAATTAGAGTTGATCTTCTAGCATCTTCTACCTAGAGAAATGGCTCAGGACGTCCAGATTAACAACATGGTCTGCCCCAAAGTTGATCTGGCTTCTGAATCATGTTTGGATTTCAGAAATGTAAGAAAGGAAAGCATATAAGGATCCTGATGTGTTTTCTCCAGTCCTGGAGACTGGACAGTCCCCTGTCCATTTTATTCTTCATTTTATTCTGGCCCTTTTAAATTCAAGACTGTACATATTTCAGAGCCCATACACGTTTGGACTGTCAGCTCCCAGGAACTATCTCAACTTAGAGCACCTTTAAGGAGGGCAGAACCACTTTAGGAGGTAGAGGGTGAGACGTGGCAACTCTTCCACAGGAATGAATCAATATAGCAGAGCCATTCAGGGTAGGTTTTACTAGAGCTTAAAACAGGTTGTCAACCCCAACACAATGGGCTTTGTTACTCCTGTGTAGAGAGGAAACGGTGCAGTTTTTGGCCTCCCCAGACTGTATTGTAGGGCACACAGGATGGCAATTTCAGGCGTAACCTTCAGGAGAGACAAGTCTGCTTTTGGCCCTCAGTGTTCCCCAGTAAGTTAATTAGCTGTTTCTGAAATTCGTGGTAATATTCAGCATTTTCATCGTGAAGCCTGTTACAGTTCTAAGCTTGGGGGAGGGACCGCGTAGTTGAGGAAGGGGGTCTGTCAGGGAAACAGAATAGAGCTCCTTTGGCTGGGGATTCTAACACCTGTGATTTGTCTCAAAACATACGCGCACTGTAATTTCAAGGCATGTTTTCTGGCTTGAGGGGCCTGCTATGGCTCCCTATTTCAGGTGTAGGGAGTTCTCCCTGGGTTCAAAAGCCTTTGGGTGGGAAGCGCAGAGGAGCTGCGAAATGCCTCCTTAAGGACAGCCGAACTGTTCCAGGGGAGAAGCCGGGCCGGGTTCTGGTAGCGGCCTGGGGAGGCCACAGGGGACCTCGGGCATCTCCTCTCACCGAGTGGCAACGGTCCTACAAGTGGGTTTGGGGACCTTTTCTTTAATTGACAACTTATCGCGGGGGGTGGGGACTGTCCCAGCCCAGTGAAGGGTCTGCGGGGTGGGCCGTCCGCCCAGGGACTCCTAGGGGCCAGAGCAGCGCACGTCCCGCCAAGTGACAGCACGCGTCCCTCGCAGTCAGTCCCCTCCCCCGCGGCCGGTCTCCGGGCAGAGGTGTCTCGCGCCAGCTCGGCCTCCCCCCTCTCCCTCCCAACTCGTCCGGCCCGACCGAGCCTCAGCGGGAGCCCCGCCTGTCTCCGGGCAGCCTGAGCCCCTGAGCGCTCGCCCAGCCTGTCAGTAACCGCCGTTTGCGCTTTCTTTCTTTCTCTTTTTTTTTTTTTTTTTTTTCTCCTCTTCTTTTCTTTCCCCCTTCTGCCTTTGTCCCGCTTAGTAACTGGGCTCCGACCAATCGCCGTCTCGCCGGCCAGCGCCGGCTGCCTCCTGATTGGCCCGCTCGGGGCGCGCAGCCGTCTCCCGCTCCTCTGCTGGAGCAAGGCAGACAAAAGACGCAGGCTCGGGCTCCGGCAACCCGGATCAGCCAATCACCGGCCACCTGATCCTCCCCCCCCGCCCCTTCCCTCGCTCCTCTCCCTCCCGGCCTGGCTCGCGTGCTCCCGGCACTGACTCCTGGCGTGCGGCCAGCGCCCGGACCGTGCCATTCTGATCGAGCCTGGGGGGAGCGGAGAGAAGGAAGGATGAACGAGTCGAAGCCCGGGGAGCGTAGGGGAGAGTAGAAAAGCGAGATGGAAGACGGTTTGCGGAGCGCTTTCACAGGCACCTGAGCGACTCTCCAGTACATCGGGTCGGAGTAGAGGGGAAGGAGCAGGATCGATGCCGCTCGCCCCCACCCCCCCGCGCGGTGTGGTTGGGTGGCGCCTCAGCGGGGGAGCGTGAGGCGGGGGAGGGTGTCCCCCTCCGCGCCGTTAAAATGAAACTCTAGTGGCTGGAGTCAGGGCAGAGCGTGAGGGGAGCCGGCGCTGGCGGGCCGACTCGCAGCCGGGCGGGAGCGCGCCGCCGGCCACAGCTAACTGGACTTTCCGACCGGCCCCCATCCCGAGGCTGCAGCAGCTTCGGTTCCGAGCCTGACTGGAACGGAGCCCGAGTCCCGGCCCCTGAGGGGATCGCTCTCTGCAGACCAGTGGGACCCCGAAACTTGAACGCAATACCCCCCCCCCTTTTATGCCTTCCTTTGTCACTTCCTCACCTTTCTCCCAGCGCGTTCTCCCCCCCCCCCCCCCTTCATTCTCCCTCCCTCGAAGGACACAAAAGTGGCTGCCGAGGAAAGATTCGGAGGCAGCGGGAGTTTTTCTCTTCGGAGAGCGACTGTGTGGAAGGGATTTTTTGGGAAGCTGCTTTTTAACACCTCAGCCCTCTGCCCCCCAGGCCTCCCTGTACCTCCCCGAGGAGAAAAAGCCCGTAGATTGAAAGTTCCGGGGGGGGGCATTTTGCTGGATGCTGTAAGAGGAGTGGGGGGAGGACCCCGTCCTCGTCCCGGTAGTTGGCTGGACTTGTACCGGCCGTTGGAAACCCCGAAGTACATACCCGAGCGGGACTTTACAGATCTCTATTTTTAGATTTTTTAAAAATATCAGATAAAAAAAAATATATGCTTTCTATATATTTCCTGACGACCTGCCCCTGACAGCGCGATGTACAATACGGTGTGGAGTATGGACCGCGATGACGCAGACTGGAGGGAGGTGATGATGCCCTATTCGACAGAACTGATATTTTATATTGAAATGGATCCTCCAGGTACTTGGGAGAGGAAAAAAGAATCTTGTGATGGGTCTTATTTGTCTGTAACGAGACCTAGGTGATGTTTTCAGGGCAGAAGTGTTCCTGGGAGCGCTAGGTTTGGGATGAGGGGCAGATTTGCAGTTAGAGCTGCAGTAAAACTGCTTCTGGTTTATCCGTTTAAAGTTTGCAGTTAGGACCCTGATCCTATTGTCCTGCGAGGGTGGGGGTGGGGGCTGGAGTGGGGGTGGAAGGAAAGACCCGTTTCTTTTACTTCTTTGCCTTTGCGTGTGGTTCAGGTTTTTGTTGTTTCCCCCTCCCCCCTCCCCTTCTCTCTCCCCCCCCCCCCCCCCCCATTAAAGATTCTTCTACCTGCAAAGGATGCTTTATATCTGAGCCTTGAAGTCAGTCTTTCCCTTTGGGGGAATTCTTGAAAGCTTGTCATTTCGTACGTTTGTCTTATTCGGTTCCTTGTGTTTTACCTTCGTTAACTTCTGAAACTGGGTTGCCTATGTGATTATTCATTTTTAGACACCCCCCCCCTTTTTTTTTCCTCTTACAGAAACCAAAAGCCGGTTTAGTGATTTTCAGGGATTGAGCGTTTTTATTCAGTCACGGTCTTAGTCTGAGGTTTTTCTTCTCAGGATATAGTCGCTCGGAAAGATCTACGTGCAGTATTTTATTACTCTTTAATTTATGGTGATTTAACTTAATTTATGGGATAAGGTTTAATGTAACTTCAATTCTTGGAGCAAAAAAAGGAGGAACCTTCCTTTTGTGTGAATGTATGTGATGCGTACATATATGTAATAGGTTTGAATGCACATAATGTAAAGTATACATATACTGTATTTTTACTTCAGAGCTTTGTCTGAGACCCTTACAGACATTTTGTGTATCTGGTAGGAAAGAAGAAGGGAGGGAAAATGGAAAAGTTGGGTAATTGTTTTTCTTTAAATTCTAAACCCATTTTATGATTATTAACTGTCAGATTTTCAAATCCTTTTTTTGCGGTTATAGACAGTGCTTTACATAATGATTTTGAGTAAGTAGAGGGCCTTTGTGACTCCTTATTTTTGTTGAAGATGAATTGGTTAGGTCTTTTAAAAATGTGTTATAGTTAAGCTTCCAGAATAAATTGTGTGTCATTGGGGAACCTTAATTATTGTAAGACTATATATTTTTGGAAACCTTTTAAAGGATTGGAGTCCGTGCAAGTGTAATGAAGTATAACTGTCTTGTAGGATGTATAGAAATTATTTCTTGTGTCCTTGTAAGCAGTAAATTATCCTTTGTTTTTGTTTCCCCAATTAGTCATAGAGTATTAAATGATGCTATATTAAAAACTAATAATAAATCAACCCTTTTTGCTCTTAATGATCACTTTGAATTTTTCTCTTTTCCCTTCATTTTGGAGCCTTATTTGCTTTTGTAATTGTGACTGCAATCCAGATGCAGCTTTTCAGTGTTTTGCAAAGTTTGTAAGATTTGCCACCCATCTATTGTGTGTATTTCCCCCTTTGTTTCCCCCTAACGGTAAAGCATCATTTCTATTAGATGCATTTGTCATTCATGTAAATGAAAATTTAGTACATCATTGGTTCTTCCTGTAAAAAGTAAAGCTAATAATTCTAGATTTCTGTTTTAAGAATTATATATTCAAACTGCCTTAGAATCACTGTATCATAGTATCTTGCCTTGCAGACATACAAAGGGAATTTGTTGGGCGGAGAGGTGAGTAGGGAGGAGGGGAGAAAATGAAGAAGGCACTAATGTTTGAAAAATATGGGCCTCATAGCAAAATGTTGGCGAGTTGAGTTGAGTTGTCCAAAAGTGATTTTAAAAAAAGTTGACTATTATAATTATGTAGTGATGTAGGTCTTATAAGGTTGTATAGAAAATTCTGATCCAAACTTTGTGCATTTACGTAGAAATAAACTTTTGAGTTTAAATTGTTCATCCTTAGATGAAATTTTGCATACTGAGATTCTATTCAAAATATTGGAAATAGGCATATGGTATTCTTTATTACCCATTTTGCAGCCTTAATGTAGATTATGGGTTAGTTATGCCTAACAGCTTTTTGTAAAGGAAGCACACTTGAGTATGCTGGAATTGCCTGTGATGTGAATGGTTTTTAATGGGAATAATGTGAATGCCAGTCTTGTTTTGTGTGATAAATTAAGGTTTTGAAACATTTAAAACTAAGTAAATTATTAGTGAAGTGGCTGCAGCACATCTTGTATCTGTCTTCTTCCTACCTCCTATCCCAGCTCAAGCTCTTATTATTTCCTGATTGGACTCATTTGATAGTGATCTAACTGTTCTTACTGTTTTCCCTGTTTCTGCTTTGTTCAATCCATAGTATTATTTAGGTACCATCGGATGATTTGCCTTCCAGTGGTAAAATTCCCAATGACTTTGAAAACCTTCCAATGGCTTTTCTTTGCCTGTGAAAGAGTCCCAGGTTGCTTACCTTTTCATATAAGTCCCTCTATTTTTTTTTTTTTTTTTTTTTTTGCTTCCAACCTAATTTTCTGGTCTAGTCTCCTCTTGGAGTCCATCACAAATTTTGTGGAAGCTATTTTATACTTGATGTTTCTTGAATGTATGCTTTTTCATCTTCCTGGGATGCTTTGCACTATCATTTGTTACTTGTTGAAATCTTACATATATTTAAGGTATGCATTAGATGTCTTCACTGCCAGGATGTATGTTTCTGATCCCTTCTGTTAGAAGATAACTTTCCTTTCCTTTCCTTTTCTCTTCTAGTACTTCTCAGAACTTCTTTTCATTCTGTCTATGGAGTAGCTTCTGCGCTTATGTATATTCCCCTGATGGAGTTGTCTTCCCATCAAGTTAGGAGTTTCTTAGCTTGCTCAAGGTCTTGTAGGCAGTAGACAATCTAATAAATGTGTTGAATTAATAAATAGCGCAGGAGCACTATTTCTTTCTAGCCTCTAAGTGCTTTCCTACTTAAGATCCTTGGTCACCTCATTATTTGGATATCTCAATAGCCTAGAGTTAAATAACTTGAGTTAGATGGTTGTTGACTAAGGTTCCTTAACTGTAATATTAGTTTTTAAAATATGATTTTCACCTTAATTTTAGACTGAACCATAAGTGCAAAATTGTTTTTCATTATTGCTTCCAGCGTCCTCAAAAACTTTTCCAGAGGTGTTTCCCTCTAGCTCATTTAAAAAAAAAAAACTACCATTACCATGCATCCTAAAGATTTCTCATAACTACCTGGATTGCTACATCTACTGTAATTCACTGACAATGTAAGGATTGGATCTAAATGGAAGTTCAATGTCTTAATCATTATGTATTTCCCAGAAGCATTAGAAACAGTGAACTGTTTAGATGAAACAAAACTTTTTTTTTGGAAATGTTAAGAGTGTGGTACAGAGAATTGCTTTTGAGCATCTTGGTTTGTCTTGTGATTTGGGAATCAAGCTTATTCCATAACAATAGTTGCTGGGTAAGGCTTCTCCAAGAGCCCTGTCTCTTGCACAGGAGTTACTGGAGGATTACAAATATACAGCTGATGGTAAACTCAGAGCTTATAGATAGTGATCTGTCAGCTAGCACTTTTGTTTTGACGTTGTTTTTATTTTGGGAAAATGTTACAGATGATTTTTTTTAAAAAGATTTTATTTATTCATTCACAGAGACAGAGAGAGAGAGAGAGAGAGAGAGGCAGAGACACAGGCAGAGGGAGAAGCAGGCTCCATGCAGGGAGCTGGACGTGGGACTCGATCCCAGGTCTCCAGGATCACACCCTGGGCTGCAGGCGGCTAAACCACTGCGCCCCTGGGGCTGCCCAGATGATTTCTTTAAAAGAGTTGTATCCAGGGGATCCCTGGGTGGCTCAGCGGTTTAGCGCCTGCCTTTGGCCCAGGGTGCGATCCTGCAGTCCCAGGATCAAGTCCCACATCAGGCTCCCTGCATGGAGCCTGCTTCTCCCTCTGCCTGTGTCTCTGCCTCTTTCTCCCCCTATGTCTATCATGAATAAATAAATAAAATCTTAAAAAAAAAAAAGAGTTGTATCCATTAATTTTAAAAAGATTGTAGACATTTTTCCTTATCAAGGCAAATTTCTGAAATTATCTGTAGGGCAACAACATCTCTTCAGTGTAATTAAAAGATTAGTTTTTAGGGGATCCCTGGGTGGCTCAGCGGTTTAGCGCCTGCCTTTGGTCCAGGGCGCGCGATCCTGGAGTCCTGGGATCGGGTCCCGTGTCGGGCTCTGGGCATGGAGCCTGCTTCTCCCTCCTCCTCTGTCTCTGCCTTTCTCTCTCTCTCTCTCTCTCTCTCTCTCTCTGTCTATCATAAATAAATAAATCTTTAAAAAATTAGTTTTTAATGTCAAAATATAATTATAGGAAGGTCTAAAAAAGTGGTTCTCGAGGTTTTTTATTTTTTTGTTTTTTTTTGGTCTTAGTACCTGTTTTATAATCTTAAAATTTTTTGAGGATGTCAAAGAGCTATTAAGTGATATTTACTGTATTAGGATAAAACTAAGAAATTTAAAAAATATTCATTTAAGGGATGCCTGGGTGGCTCAGCGATTGACCATCTTCCTTTGGCTTAGGGCATGATCCCTGGTCCGGGGATCAAGTCCCGCATCAGGCTTCCTACATGGAGCTTGCTTCTCCCTCTGCCTATGTCTCTGCCTCTCTCTCTGTGTCTCTCATGAATAAATAAAATTTTAAAAATATTCACTTAAAAATAATAAAGCATTACATGTTAATATCTTTTTTTTTGTTTGTTTTTAAAGATTTATTTATTTGAGAGAGTGCGTTGGGAGGGGCAGAGGAAGAGGGAGAGAATCCTCAAGCAGACTCTGCTGAGTGTGTAGCCTGATGCAGGGTTCCATCCCATGATTCCAAGATCATGACCTGAGCCATAGTCAACAGTTGGCTGCTCAACCAGCTGAGCCACCCAGGCACCCCTAACATAACTTCTTTTAATGAAAAAATACCAATTATATTAAAAGTTAGAAGAGTGGCATTGTTTTACATTTTAAAAATCTTTAATGTCTGGCTTAATAGAAAACCTCCAAGTTCCCATGTTTCCTCCTGTATTCAGTCTGTTGAGATACCACAGATCTTAGCCTCTGAAAAACTCCACTGTACAGATGTGAGAGAATGAAAGTGCAAAAGTGCAATGTTTTAGTAATATAGGGCAGCCCCGGTGGCGCAGCGGTTTGGCGCCTCCTGCGGCCTGGGGTGTGATCCTGGAGACCTGGGATCGAGTCCCATGTCGGGCTTCCTGCATGGAGCCTGCTTCTCCCTCTGCCTGTGTCTCTGCCTTTCTCTCTCTCTCTCTGAATAAATAAATAAATCTTAAAAAAAATTATGTCTTAGTAATACAGTAAAAATATTTTTGACCCCTTGGATCCTCTGTGTGTCTAGGGGACACAGAAATCTCTGGGCTATACTTTGAGAACTACTAGTCTAGAAGTTACATAGTTTGACTACATAGTTTGATAGTCAATCTAGGAAAATATTTCCTGGCTTTTTTGAATACAGATGAAAAGATTGTTTCAGGAAACTTACTTGTTTACTCTGGCATACTTGGTATTTTCATCCTGGTGAAATTTAGATTAAGTAACATTCTGGTGGAGAACTGGCACACTGGCCCTGTGGTTGGGGAAAATATTTGCTGAGAAACACTGAAGAAATAGGTCACCTGCCACCATGTGGTTCTTACTGTTAGCAGTTTGGGCTTTCTACTGTGGTTGAATTTTTCTCTGGAACTGAACAATTGATGGGTTAATATATAAATGCCTCTCCTGTGTGTGGTAAGATATTTCTTTTATGAGCTTAGTGTCATTTTTAAAATGATATTGTAGTGTGGGACAAATGTTAATATAATCAAATGATGTAAAAGCCATGCCAGATTTATTTGTGTTTTCTTATCGAAAAAGATTAGTCATTGATTTCATTTAACATAGTTTATAGTATACTCAGCTGTATTTCATTAGAAGGTATGGTAATTCTCCATTTGATAATGCTTTTACTTTTTTTTAATTTTTTTTAAATTTTTTTATTTATTTATGATAGTCACAGAGAGAGAGAGAGGCAGAGACATAGGCCGAGGGAGAAGCAGGCTCCATGCACCGGGAGCCTGATGTGGGATTCGATCCCGGGTCTCCAGGATCGCGCCCTGGGCCAAAGGCAGGCGCCAAACCACTGCGCCACCCAGGGATCCCTGATAATGCTTTTAAAATTCGTTCTTATCATTGTTTTCATGCTGAATACTTTTATATTTTTCTTAGAATATAGAAAAGGTTGGACATGTTTATGGTCACCATATTTAAGAAGGTAGATAGAAAAATAATTACAAGTATGTCTCTGTGATATGATATAATTTTATTGATATTAAAGGGGGATGCAGTGTGAGTGAAGTAGAAAGAACACAGACTTTGGAAACATGATATGGGTTCCAAACCTAGTTTGGGTTCCTAGCCTAGTTTTGTTTCTTATCGTTACCAAGGTTATATGGCTCTTTCAGCATTGAGAAGCAGGATGCCAGTGCTCCTTTGTAAAATTTAGTACTCTACCTTTCAGAGTTGCTCTGGGGATTAGATGTACTATATCTAGCACAGTGTTTAGCACATGGTATGTACCCAATTCATTGTAGCTTATATTTTTTCCATTTTTTTGAGGTTTTTTTTTTTTTTTTTTTTTTAGTAATCTCTATATACAACATGGGGCTCGAACTCATGTCTCCAAAATTAAGGGTTACATTCTCCTCCGAATGAGCCAGTCCAGCACTCCAGTTGTAGCTTATGTCTTTTTTTTTTTTTGATATTTTTTAAATTTTTTTTAAATTTTTATTTATTTATGATAGTTACAGAGAGAGAGAGAGAGAGAGGCAGAGACACAGGCAGAGGGAGAAGCAGGCTCCATGCACCGGGAGCCCGATGTGGGATTCGATCCCGGGTCTCCAGGATCACGCCCTGGGCCAAAGGCAGGCGCCAAACCGCTGCGCCACCAGGGATCCCAGCTTATGTCTTAAAGCATGTCGATAACATGTAATTGTTCCGGGTCTACCTCTTTGAATACTCTTGCAGTCAAAACCTTTTGAGTTATCTTGCTCCTTTTTTTCCCCCCTTCATCCCTGACATTTAAACTGGGGCCATTTTGTTTTTGGAAGAATTCTCTAGGGTCTTTTCTAATTATAGTATCTCATGAGTTTATGGAAATGTCACTCCCAAGTTACCCTTCCTTTTTAGTTTCTATTACCTTGTCTAGTTCCTCATCATCACACATTTGAAATAATTTATAATGAAGGTAGTAGTTACTAAAATTTGTTGAATATATAGACCAAGCACTGTATTAAATGTTTTTACATGTACTACTACTGTTTGCCACACAACAAACTTATAAAATAGGCACTATTATTACCTCACTTTACAGACAGGAAACTGAGACTTAAATGTATTTAATAACTTATTCAGTGCCTCGCAGCTAGCAAGTAGCAGAGCAGGTCTGTCTTGCTAACGCCTTGTTTCCTAACCAGTAAGTACCTTCTAACGGGTTGCTCTGTTTCTAATTTCTTCTTCTCCTCCCCAATAAATTTATCTAGAATTCTTCAGCCAGGTTAATCTTGCTCAAATGTTATTTTGAAATAATTTTTGAAATGATAATGAAATAATTAGCAGCTATCCATTTCTTTTAAGCAGAGGCCACCTTCTTAAATTAAACTAGGCACACATGATCTTTATTACCAATTTACATTTCCAACTTAATTATCAATCATCTATTCTCATTTTTTTTAAAGTAAACTCTACCCTCAACGTCAGCTCAAACTCAGATCCTAAGATCAAGAGTCTGCACCTGCTCTACTGACTGAGCCAGCCAGGTCTTCCATCCCTTCTGCCCCCCCCACCCCATTCTCATTTTTACTTTTAGCCTAGTTCCTTGCTAATGTTAGATTATGCGCATTCTATCCCCATCTTCAAATCTGGATCCTTTGTAGGTCCCTTTTCTTTTCTTCCTTCAAAAATTCTAGCACTGAATCTGTAATTATCTGGGACTAGGGTCTATTGTTTTGATACAAAATCATATTAATGAAATTTAATTATTTTGTGAATATAATTTATCTTCCCAAAACAAGATCAATTTCTTGAGGTCAAGCTACCATATTTCTTTTCTTTCTTTTTTTTCTTAAAATACTCTGTTCTCAAATATTTTGTTGAAGTCTTAGGCCTGTGGACCCAACCAGCTTCATTTTGTGACTTCAGTTTTAAAATGTTGATTATATTTGTTAATCAACATGTGACCTTTAAACTTACAGTTTATTCTAACAAAGGAAATACTGAAAAAGTACAATCCTTAATGTTAGCAAACTTTTATGGTTTTGAATAAAAGTCATTTTTGAAATTTTGAAGAATTACGAGTAGTAAAATTTTGAAAGTTGGTTAGGCCAGTTATACACAGCACTGAGCCTAATGTAGATTTGAGTTACCCAATGTGGTGTTATACCAATTAAATTTAGATTCTATAGGACTTGATTGAGGATAACAGGATCAGGTCAGCCATGTAGCCTTTTAAGATTAGTTTCCAGATTGGTGATATATATTTGTTCTTTGCGAATATTTTTAAGTTCATATAAAGTAAGAAGTTTATCTTTTTTATAAAAGAGGCAGTAGGCTAGGTCCAGCCTGCTGCATCCTACCATTTTGCATATAAAAACTGCCCTGTGTCCTGGGAATATAAGCAACACAAAGCTAAAGTCAATACCATGATGTCATACCATTATCCAGCCTTAGACTTCTGTTTGTGGGCTAGATTGTTTACCCATGTTTATGGGTATAGTGCAACAAATCCAGAGCTTATGGCTGTGTCATCTTAAATACTTTTATAATTTTTATTTTTAAAGATTTTATTTACTTATTTATGAGGGACAGAGAGAGGCAGAGACACAGGCAGAGGGAGAAGCAGGCTCCCTGCAAGGAGCCAGATGTGGGACTCGATCCCAAATCCTGGGATCACGCCTTCAGCCAAAGGCAGATGCTCAACCGCTGAGCCACCCAGGCATCCATAGTTTTTATTTTTAAACTTAAAAAATAAATTCAATCATGAATCAAAATTTAAAATTTGTGTATAAATTGTTTTGGAGAATGCCTTATTGAATTGTTTGTGCTTGAAAAATACCACTTTAGAGTTTGTTCTTTCATGTATACTATTAACTTTCTAACTCTGCAAGAGTATTCATTGTGGTATAATTTGTGTTGAATTTCTTTTTTTTAAGATTTTATGGGCAGCCCCGGTGGCCCAGTGGTTTAGCGCCGCCTTTGGCCAGGAGGGGTGTGATCCTGGAGTCCGGGGATCGAGTCCCTCATCGGGCTCCCTATAGGGAGCCTGCTTCTCCCTCTGCCTGTGTCTCTGCCTCTCTCTTTCTCTCTGTGTCTGTCGTGAATAAATAAATAAAATATTAACAAAATATTTTATTTATTTATTCATGAGAGAGACAGAGAAGCAGAGACCTAGGCAGGGAGAAGTGGGCTCCTCGCAGGGGGCCTGATGTGGTACTAGATCCCCGGACCCGGAATCCTGCCCTGAGCTGAAGGCTGACATTCAACCGCTGAGTCACCCGGGTGTCCCTGTGTCGAATTTCTAATACTTTTTTTTTTCCCTAAGATTTTTAAAGTAATCTCTATACTCGAACTCCTAACTCCAAGGTCAAGACTTGCACACTCCACAACTGAGCCAGCCAGGCACCCCAACCGTAAACTTTTGAGATTAGTTCTGGGATATGTTAGCATGGGATATAGTTAGTATGTTTTCAACTCTAAGAAGCAAGAATCTAATTCAAAATAGATTAAGTGGGATGCCTGGGTGGCTCAGCAGCTGAGCAATCTGCCTTTGGCTCAGGGTGTGATTCTGGAGTCCTGGGATCGAGTCCCGCATTGGGCTCTCTGCATGGAACCTGCTTCTCCTCGCTCTTCCTAGGTCTCTGCCTCTCTCTCTGTTGTTTCTCATGAATAAATAAATAATTCTTTAAAAAAAAATTCTTAAAATTTCTTAATCCATTTCTTATCTTCTTAGAGCAGTTCCAGGTGTTGATTGTATCAGTTCAGTAATGTCAGTAAAATCTCATATTCTTTCCATTGTTCAATTCTGCACTCCTTGGAATTGGTTTCATCCACGGGCTAGTAGCAAACTGGTACAGTGATTCCAGGTATCATATCCATAGAGAACTTTTTTATTTGTAAATAGAATTGATTAAAAAAGTTTTTTGGGATCCCTGGGTGGCGCAGCGGTTTAGCGCCTGCCTTTGGCCTAGGGTGTGATCCTGGAGACCCGGGATCGAATCCCACGCCAGGCTCCCGGTGCATGGAGCCTGCTTCTCCCTCTGCCTGTGTCTCTGCCTCTCTCTCTCTCTCTCTGTGTGACTATCATAAATAAATAAAAATATTTAAAAAAGTTTTTTAATCCAGTATAGTCAAGATATAATGTCATATTGGGTTCAGGTGTACAGTAGAGTGATTCAACAATTCTACATACTTACACAAGAACTTCTGAAAGAAAAATGATGTCTCTTCCTATGCCTCTTTTCAGAGAACCTTTCTCTAAAAACTTCTAGCAGACTTCTTTTACATCTTTTTGGCCAGAATTGAGTCATATGCTCATTCCTGACTCAGTCACTGGTGATCACCCTTGATCTAACCATGCCCATGCCTGAATTTGGAGTGGTAAAATTTCCACTGAGGCATTTTATTGGGGAGGGATTCTGTTAGGAAGGAAGGAGGGCATGAATGCTAGCTAGGTGGATAATCAACAGTGGCCATTTTGGAAAGTAATTTGGAGAACCATATCTCTTTTCAGAGTTCTTTGTGTTTGTAAATAAGACTTAGCTTTTTTTTTTTTTTTTTCCTTTTTCAATACTGTAGTCAGAAACATGTTTCCTTATTCTAAATTGGAATTCAGCGTCACATAATATTGAGAGTTAATATAAGACAGGCCTTTTTGGGGCACCTGGGTGGCTCAGTTGGTTAAGTAGCCACACTTGATTTTGGCTTGGATCATGATCTTAGGGTCCTGGGATGGAGGCCCATTGGGGGAGGGTCTTCTTGAGGATTCTCTCTTCTCTCCCTCCCCCTGCTCATGTTTTCTCTCTCTCCCTCCCTCCCTCTCTCTCTCTTTCTCTTTCAAGTAATACATATTAAAGGCCTTTTTTTGGTCAGTTGCTTACTAGAACATGAGGAAGCTAACTTCTCTGACAGTTTCCTTATTTGAGGCATATAGGTATTGGGAATGGAGTATATTAGTGCATCAGTTAAATGGGTATGAGAGGGCATTTTGCCAAATCATAAATTCCACATTCCAAAGTTTAGTAAATTAAGTAATAAGCTTGGGACCTGTAGCATGATTCATGATTTGAATGACGAGCCTTAAAAATTAGGACACTACTTTAACCTGTAGGTCATGTCTTTCAATTAAAATTACTGTGCAGCTAAGTATGTTGGAAATCCAGAGACATTATAGTGGGGGTAGTTAAGAGAGAGGTCTCTGGAATCAGACTGCCCGAGTTTAGATTGTGCCTCTGCCACTTTCTAGTATGTGTCCTTGAGCAATTTACTTCTATATTCTATGTTTTGGCTTCCTCACCCCCAAATTAGGACTGATAATGATTTTCAATGGGATTTTTGAGAGGATTTAGTAAATTAGTAACTGTCAAGTGCTTAACATGGTGCCTAGAACATACTAAGCACCCATAAATGTTTTTGTTCATGTATTAATTCATGTTTTTCAGTAAATATTTGATGTCCAGGCACTGTTCTAGGTATAGCAGTGAACAAGACAGCAAAATTTGTTATATTCATAGATTGTTTTAAGGGAGGGGAGAAAGCAGAACAAATTTATGGGGTGCCTGGGTGGCTCAGTCAGTTAAGTGCCTGACTTTGACTCAGGTCATGATCTTGGAGTCCTGGGATCAAGCCCCGCATCGGGCTCCCTGCTCACTCTCAAATAAATAAATAAAATCTTAAAAAAAAAAATCATTAGTTAAAAAAAAGACGGGCACCTGGTGACTCAGCAGTTGAGCATCTGCCTTTGGGTCAGGGTGATCCCGGAGTCCTGGGATCGAGTCCCTCATCGGGCGGGCTCCCCTATGGGAGCCTGCTTCTCCTTCTGCCTGTGTCCCTGCCTCTCTCTCATGAATAAATAAAAATCTTAAAAAACTCCACAAAATTATAAGTAAAATAAATGATAGGGAAAAAAGAGAATGAAAATAGAGAGTATTGGGAGGGAGGGGGAGCACTAATTTAATTTTTACTTTTTTAAAGTTTTAAGTTGCAGTTAATATACAGTGTGATATTAGTTTCAGATGTACAATATAGTGGTTTAACACTTCTATCCAACATCCAATGCTCCTTGCAAGTGCTCTCCTTAATTCACCTCACCTATTTAACCTATTCCCCTGCCTACCTCCCTGCTATAACGATCAGTTTGTTCTCTAGAGTTGAGTCTGTTTCTTAGTTTCTTCTTTTTTCCACTTTTTCTCATTAGTTTTGTTTCTTCCACATGAATGAAATCATAGGATATTTGTCTTTCTCTGACTGATTTTGTGTAGCATAATACTCTCTGGCTTCATCCATGTTGTTGCAAACGGCAATATTTCATTCTTTTTTATGGTTGAGTAATAGTTGATTGTGTTTCTTTATTCATTCATCAATCAGTGGACACTTGGGCTGATTCCATAATTTGACTATTGGATATAATGATGCTATAAACATTGGGGTGCATGTATTTCTCTGATTTAGTATTTTTGTATTCTTTGGGTAAATGCCCAACAGTGCTGAATCAGGAGGTAGTTCTATTTTTAACTTTTTGAGGAACCTTCATACTGTTTTCCATAGTGGCTGTACCAGTTTGCATTCCCATTTCCTATCAAAAGTGCACAAAGGTTCGCTTTCTTCACATTGTTGCCAGCACCTGTTGTTTCTTCTGTTGATTTTAGCCATTTTGACGGGTGTGAGGTGATATCTCCTTGAGTTTCAATTTGTATTTCCCTGATGATCAGTGAAAGACATTCCACGCTCCTGAATTGGAAGAATAACTATTGATAAAATGTCTATACTACCCAAAACAATCTACACATTTAATGAAATCCCTGTCAAAATATCAACAGTGTTTTTCAGAGACTGGAACAAACGACACTAAAATCTGTATGGAACCCACAAAAGACCCCAAACAGCCGAAGCAACCTTGAAGTAGAAAAGCAAAGCTGGAGGTATCATAATTCCAGACTTCAAGTTATATTACAAAGCTATAGTGATCAAAACAGTATGGTACTGGCATAAAAATAGACACATAGATTAATGGAACAGAATAGAAACTTTGGGAGTGGGCCCACAACTATATGGTCCATTAATCTTCAACAAAGCAGGAAGGAATATCCAATGGGAAGAGGACAGTCTCTTCAACGAATGGTTGGGAAAACTGCACAGCACATGCAAAAGGAGGAGAATGGCCCACTTACAACATTCACAAAAATAAATTCAAAAGGGATTACAGACCTAAATGTGAACTGAAACCATACAAATCCTAGAGGAGAACACAGGCAGTAACTTCTTTTACATCTGCTGTAGCAACTTCTTTCTACACGTGTCCCCTGAGGCAAGGGAAACAAAAGCAAAACTAAATTATTGGGACTACATCAAAACAAAAAGCTTCTGCACAATGAAGGAAACAGTCAACAAAACTAAAAGGTAACCAACAGAATGGGAGAAGAGATTTGCAAATGACCTATCTGATGAAGTGTTCATATCCAAAATATAGAAAGAACTTCTAAAACTCAACACCCAAAAAATGAACAATTAAAAAGTAGGCAGAAGGCATTAGCAGACATTTCTCCAAGGAAGATATCCAGATGGCCAACAGATACATGAAAAGATGTTCAACATCACTGGTCATCAGGGACATGCAAATCAAAACAGATGAGACAACCCTCACACCAGTCAGAATGGCTAAAATCAGCAACACAACGAGTAGTATTTTAAATAGGGAGGGCCTGACTTAAAGGAAGTGCAGG
Source organism: Canis lupus familiaris (assembly GCF_011100685.1). Lineage (NCBI taxonomy): Eukaryota > Metazoa > Chordata > Mammalia > Carnivora > Canidae > Canis > Canis lupus. The sequence continues at coordinate 14,341,069 of NC_049236.1, forward strand.
AGCAAGGCACCTAGATCTTTGGAAAGGTCAGGGGAATGTGCCTGGGAGAGGGAATACTAGATGGCTTCCCCTGAGGCACAAGCATCTCTGTCATGTGTTCAATGATCATCTAAGAGGCCAGTGTAGCTGGAGTGGAATAAGTGGAAAGTAGTAAGAAAATGAAGATGAGTAGGGGCCCCTGACTGCCTCAGTCAGAAGAGCATGTAACTTGATTTCAGGGTCATGGGTTCCAGCCCATGTTGGATGTAGAGATTACTTACATAAATTAAAGATCTGATAAGTATTTTAAAAAATGAAAAGTAGTGTTGTGGGTGGCAGGGAAGACCATGTAGGACATTGTTAAGAATGGCTTTTAAAACTTGACTGAGATGAGAAGCCATCTAAGTATATTATACAGCGATGTATTATCCCTGGCTTAAGAGGATCATTCTGGCTGCTGGTGGAGAATAGGAAAAGGTGGAAGTAGAGAAAATGGTTAGGAGGCCATTGTAGTATACAAGCTGAGGGCTGATGGTACCTTAGACACAAGGGTGGAAGCTCCAGAGGTAGTGAAAAGTGGTTGGATTGTGAATATTACTAGTTATATATTAGTAACTTGATTTTTCTGATTTCTTAGTTTTATATTTCTCTATATGCTTTTTTGAAAAAGATTTTGTGTTTGAGAGAGAGCAAGAGAGAAATCATGACCTGGTGGGGAGGGCAGAGGGAGAAGGAGAAGCAGCCTTCCTGCTGAGCAGGGAGCCTGATGCAGGGCTGGATCCCAGGACCGTGGGATCATGACCTGACCCAAAAGCAAAAATACTTAACTGACTGAGCCACCCAGGCACTCCTCTCTCTATATTTTAAGAATTAAAAGATTTAACTTTTAAAATAACATCAAAACCATTTATATATTTTTTGATGTATTTTTCTCTAAATATTTATTATTTTAGAGAGCGAGTGTGAGGGGCAGGGACAGAAGGGGAGAGGGAGGGAGGGAATGAGAGAGAGAGAGAGAGAGAGAGAGAGAGAAATCTCAAGCAGACTCCCCACTAAGCACAGAGCCTGACACAGGGCTTGATCCCACAACCCTGAGATCATGACCTGAGTCAAAATCAAGTGTTGGATGCTTAACTGCTTGAGCTGCCCAGGTGCCCCAGTTTTCTCTTTTTTAAAGTGTTATGAAAAAAAAAATAAAAAAATAAAGTGTTATGATTTCTGATCTTTGACATCTGGGTTTATCTATTACTCTTATAAACCTTATTATATACATCTGGACTGTACTATAATTTACTTTCAAAAGTAACCTTGAAAAGGCAGTTATCGGGCAGCCCCGGTGGCTCAGTGGTTTAGTACCGCCTACGGCTTGGGGCATGATCCTAGAGACCCGGGATCGAGTCCCACGCCGGGCTCTCTGGATGGAGCCCGCTTCTCCCTCTGCCTCTCTCTCCTCTCTGTGTATTCTCATGAATAAATAAAATATTTTTTTTAAAAAGAAAAGGCAGTTATCTTAAGGTTATTAGTTTCTATGGTGGGCTATGAAGGGGAGAAAAAAGTTTTTTATTTTTTTTATTTTTAAAAGAGATTTTATTCATGAGAGACATACACAGAGAGAGAGGCAGAGATATAGGCAGAGGGAGAAGCAGGCTCCATGCAGAGAGCCCGGTGTGGGACTCAATCCCTGGAAGATTGGGTGGATTGGATTTCCAATTCTAGCCCTGTCTATTTGTAGTTTGTGACCCTGGACAGTTTCCTAAACTGTACAATAGGGAGAAGAATGTGAGAATTATATGGATCAGTACATGTAAGACCCTTAGAGCAGGTATCTGTTGTTTTATTATTTTCATTATTATTAACCTGGGATGCTTTGTGATATATTTCCTCTCTTCCATTCAGAGGAAGCACCAGCCTAACATTTCAGTTAGGTTGAAAGTAATTTAAATCTTTATTCCAGTTTCTCAAAAATGTCAAAGGGGATAACATTCATACCAAACTGGAATACTACCTAAAATCCAGTTTCTCCAGTTGTGATCAGTGTCTTTGCATGATTAATCCCAGACTTCCTTTTCTTTAAAACTTGCCAAACTCATAATGGTCTCATTCTGTGTTTTCCTCCCTTTCTCAAATTTATTCTTCCCTTTTCTAGGAGTATCCGTGTCTCCCTTTAAACTCTCTTTTGCCTGTTTCATTGCTTTGATTTATATAATAAGGGTCAGGAACCAGGGGAGTAAAGAAAAGAAGTTATGAATGCTCACACAGCAGTATTTTTTATTTTGTCACACTTAGGTGCTATAGAAGGTGCAACATGTTTTGACTTTTAGAATTCTGCTTAGTTTTCAAAGGACTGTCAGGTGGTACAGACCTATTGCAGGACATTAGTTCAGGACTTCGGTTTAGTCTTTTCTCCTCCTAGTCACTAACTGTAAAAGCAGCTATTGCATTGGTATGACTGAAACTGATATGAACCTCTCTTCCGTTTACTAGGGATTAATCGGGATTTAGAATAAAGTTGCTGGATAAAATACATGCAATGTCTTGTGCAATATTTGTACTAATACTGAAAAATTGTGGTTTATCTGAAATTCTGATTTAACTAGGTGTCCTATATATTTTTTTAATTTTTAATTTTTTAAAAAGATTTTATTCACGGGGGGGGGGGGGGGGGTAGAGACACAGGCAGAGGAAGAAGCAGGCTCCATGCAGGAAGCCCAATGTGGGACTCGATCCTGGATCTCCAGGATCATGCCCCAGGCTAAAGGCGGCGTTAAACCGTTAAGCCACTGGGGCTGCCCGTGTCCTATATTTTTATTTGCTAAATCTGGTAACCCTAATTTAGAGGCTAGACCGTTGACTAGATAGTATTTCCTAGTATACTTTCCTTATGGTGTTTAGGGATAGATAATGTAACTTGATGTAGCAGATATCAGGATACTTTCAGTTTTATGACAAAAATTCCAACTGAAATTGGTTTAGACAAAGAGAATTTATAGTTTCATGTAATTGAAAAGTCCAAAGGGAATAATAAGGGCCCCTGACATAGTTTGATCAAGACTGTCAGACTTTGGTCCTGTTTTTCTGCATTTCTCGTGGCTCTCCCTGCTTATCAGCTGCTTACTCAGGCAGTTTTCCTTGGTATAGTACAAGATGACTGCCTTTGGCTGCTGGGATTACATGTTTGCTAATTTCTGGGGGAGAAAAAGGATGCTATCTACAAATATAACACAAATCCTCACCTTGACATTAGACTATCTTTGTGTTCCAAAGGATCACTCTTAAAATCTGAACTATTAATTGTAGTTTTCTCTGTCTAGACCAGTGGCTCTTAAACTTGAACATGTATCACAACTACCTGGAGGATTTGTTGAAACACAGATTGCTAGGCCCAACCCCTAGAGTTTCTGATTTTAGGTTTGGGGCTGAGTTCTAAGAATTTGTGGTTGAAATAGGGTTCCAGATGTTCCTGATTTGGCTGGTCTGCAAACACTTTGAGAACCACTGCTGTGTCAAATCTGGGCCTACTCCTGGAGCTGAGGAAGGGTTCAGTCCTACACAAATACCTTACCAGTGTGTGGGAGGAACAAGAAAACTTTTTTTTTAGACAGCAAGAGTGAGTGCAAGTGTGGGAAGGGGCAGAGGGAGAGGGAAAGAGAGAATCTCAGACTCCCTGCTGAGCATGGAGCCTGACGCAGGGCTTGATTTCACAACCCTGAGATCATGACCTGAGCCAAAATCAAGAGCTGGACACTCAACTGACTGAGGCACTCAGGCACCTAAGAACAATGTTTTTTTTCTTTTCTTTTCTTTTTTTTTTTTTTTTTTTTTAAGATTTTATTTTCTTAGTCATGAGAGACCGAGAGAGGCAGAGACAAGGCAGAGAGAGGAGCAGGCTCCCTGCAAGTTGCCCAATGTGGGACCCTGGGATCAGGTCCTGAGCAGAAAGCAGATGCTCAACCGCTGAGCCAGCTAGGCATCCCAGAACAATATGTTTTTGAGTAGATAATTACAATGTCCACTAAGGAGAGGACTACTGTTTTTTTGTCTAGCCAACTTTCTTGCTCTCTTATTCAGGTAACAGCTTCCTGATTTTTCTCTTGGAACCATTCATTCCCCATTTGTAATCAGTGTGGCTTGTGCAGAGTCAATCTAATCCATTGGCTTTAATGGTGGGCACATGACCCAGGCCTGGCCATTAAGATTATTGCATTCACCTGGCCTCAGTGATTAGCTCAGGAATTAATAGGGCAGCCATCTTTGGCTTTATAATATAGTCAATACACGTTACTGTACGTTATTATTTAGTGTCCTGGCTATTGATACAAAGATGGCATAATCCCTGTCTTTAAGAATTAAGGAATACCAACATGTAAACAAATATGGTAATATTTCTCTTTAGAACTCCTTTCCTTTCTCTTGGCTTTCATTTAATACACATTTACATTATATATTACTTCCTTTGTAATCCTTAACCACATTTATTACTAGTTGTTTAGTGTCTTCAGTCTTCATTAGATTATAAATTCCATCAGGATAAGGACTATAATTAACTACTGGATCTCTAGTACCTGGCATTGTCTGTGGCACATAGAGGTGTTCAGTAAATGTGGGTTGAATGAATATTTTAACTGTATAAATAGAAAAATATAGAAATAGAAGAGAGAATGATTGGCTTACTGATGGGGAAGATAGAGACATAATAGCCTGGATAAATGCACAGGGTTGTTAAAACACCTCAGTGTATTTTGGGAACTGTAAGTAATTCAGTTTTGTTGAAACATGATGTATGAGGTGGGAAGTGGTGGTAGATGAGTCTGGAGAGATAGTTGAGGGCCAAATCCTGAAAAGCCCTGAATGCTTACACCTACAGGTTGGGGAGCCATTGATTGGTTTCAAGTAGGAAAAAGAATATGTTAGCTGCAAAGTGAAAAGTGGGTTGGAGAAGAGTGAGATTAAAGAAGGGAAACTGGTTAGGAGGCTATATTGGTACAGATGAAAGATGTTATGAAAGCCTAAGGTGAAAAAGAAAAATATGGAAGAAGTGGGGAGCTGGAGACCTTGTGCACAGAATTCATGTGGACTCATGGAGATTTAGATTTCCACTGTAAATTTTATTTTAGCAGCAGAGACATTGTATTAGCCACTCCTTTTTTTTTTTTTAGCCACTCTTTTTTTTTAAGATTAAAACAATTTTTTAAAAGATTTTATTTATTCATTTTTATGATAGAGAGAGAGAGAGGCAGAGACACAGGCAGAGGGAGAAGCAGGTTCCATGCCGGGAGCCCGATGTGGGACTTGATCCCGGGACTCCAGGATCGCGCCCTGAGCCAAAGGCAGGTGCCAAACTGCTGAGCCACCCAATGATCCCTAAAACAATTTTTTAAAAGAGTTTATCTGTTAACACAAGCAGGGGGAGCAGCAGAGGGAGAGGGAGAAGCAGGCTCTCTGCTGAGAAGGGAGCCCGATGTGGAACTCGATCCTGGGACTTGGGACTGGGTGTCTGAGCCACCCAGGTGTCCCTTTATTTCATTTTCTAATCATTAAAAAAAGAAAAATATTACCCTCCCTCCTCCACCAAAAAGCCCCTACCAAAAAGATAAGGTAATGGCAGTGGGAATAAATAGAATTGTTTAAAAAATAGAATTGATGGGACTTAGAGACTATCTTGAAAAAAAATGAAAGAATCTAGAATGACTTGGTTTTCTGGCTTAGGAGATGGTGGTACTATAAACCAAGAGACTCAATTTAAAAAGGAAGGACAGGTTTGGATCATATGGCTTCTTAAAATGAGGCAGAGGTGAAATGGAAAAGATTTTCTCCTCCTAGAGAAGTTCTTTTTCTCTTAGGCTTTATTGAGGGAGAAAAGGGAAGAAACACCTTTTACTGCTTCTAGGTTTGAAATGTAGAGCAGATGGTAGTAAATCAGATACTATTGCATTCCTAAAGGTATGGGAGAGATTGCAGTGGGTCTTTGACTACTCCCAGGGTATTAGTTACTGAGGTAAATTTAAATTTCCAGAACTGGGGCACCTGGCTGGCTCAGGGGTAGAGCATGGGACTCTTAATCTTTGGGTTGTGAGTTTGAGCCCCACACTGGGGATAGTTTACTAAAAAAAATTTCTAGGTGTTAATTTGCTTTATCTTGGGACACCTGAGTAGCTCAGTGGTTGAGCGTCACCTTTGGCTCAGGCCATGATCCCAGTCTGGGGATCGAATCCCACATCAGGCTCCCTGTGAGGAGCCTGCTTCTCCCCCTGTCTATGTCTTTGCTTCTCTCTCGCTGTGTCTCTCGTGAATAAATACATAAAATCTTTTGAAAAATTAGCTTCATCTTATTTAAGCGACATCTTGAAAGCAAGTGGGCATAAACTTTATTTTGTATGTTTTTTTTAAAGCTTTTATTTAAATTGCAGTTAGTTCACATACCGTGTAATATTAGTTTCAGGTATGTAATGCAGTAGTTCAGTACTTCCATACATTGCCTAGTGCTCATCACAACAGTGCATTCCTTAATTCCCATCACCTATTTAAGCCATCCGCCCACCCAGGTTCCCTTCTGTAACCATCAGTTTGTTCTCTATAGTTAGAGTCTGATTCTTCGTTTCCTCCCCTGCTTCTCTCTTCTCCTTCTCCCTCCTCCCTATGCTCATTTGCTTTTTTTTTCTTAAATTCCACATAGAGTGAAATCATATGGTATTTGTCTTTGACTTGCTTCACTTGTTGTAAATGGTAAGATTGCATTCTTTTTTAATGGTTGAATAATATTCCATTGTATATATATAGCACATCTTCTTCATTCATCAATCGATGGACACTTGGGCTGATTCCATAATTTGGTTATCATAGGTAATGCTATAAACATCGAGAAGTGTGTATCTCTTTGAATTAGTGTTTTTGTATTCTTTGAGTAAATAACAGTGCAATTACTGGATTGTAGTGTAGTTCTATTTTTAACTTTTTGAGGGATGTCTGTATTTTTCACACTGGCTGCACCAGACTGAATTCCCACCAGTAGTGCAAAAGGGTTCTCTTTTCTCCACATTCTCACCAGCACCTGTTGTTTCTTGTGTTGCCGATTTTAGCCATTCTGACTGGTGTGAGGGTTATCTGTCTCACCATGGTTTTGATTTGCATGTCCCTGATGACCAGTGATGTTGAACATCTTTTCATGTGTCCGTTGGCCATCTGGATATCTTCCTTGGAGAAATATCTGTTCATGCCTTCTGCCTACTTTTTAATTGGATTGTTCATTTTTTGGGTGTTTTATAAGTTCTTTCTATATTTTGGATATGAACACTGCATCAGGTCATTTACAAATCTCTTCTCCCATTCTGTTGGTTACCTTTTAGTTTTGTTGACTGTTTCCTTCATTGTGCAGAAGCTTTTTGTTTTGATGTAGTCCCAGTAATTTAGTTTTGCTTTTGTTTCCCTTGCCTCAGGGGACACGTGTAGAAAGAAGTTGCTACAGCAGATGTAAAAGAAGTTACTGCCTGTGTTCTCCTCTAGGATTTGTATGGTTTCAGTTCACATTTAGGTCTGTAATCCCTTTTGAATTTATTTTTGTGAATGGTGTAAGTGGGCCATTCTCCTCCTTTTGCATGGTGCTGTGCAGTTTTCCCAACCATTTGTTGAAGAGACTGTCCTCTTCCCATTGGATATTCCTTCCTGCTTTGTTGAAGATTAATGGACCAGATAATTGTGGGCCCTCTTCTGGATTTTCTATTCTGTTCCATTAATCTATGTGTCTATTTTTGTGCCAGTACCATACTGTTTTGATCACTATAGCTTTGTAATATAACTTGAAGTCTGGAATTGTGATGCCTCCAGCTTTGCTTTTCTACTTCAAGGTTGCTTCGGCTGTTTGGGGTCTTTTGTGGGTTCCATACAGATTTTAGTGTCGTTTGTTTTTGTTCCAGCTCTGTGAAAAACGCTGTTGATATTTTGACAGGGATTGCATTAAATGTGTAGATTGTTTTGGGTAGTGTAGACACTTTAACAATAGTTATTCTTCCAATTCAGGAGAATGCAATGTCTTTCCATTTCTTTTTTTTTTTTAATTTTTATTTATTTATGATAGTCACACAGAGAGAGAGAGAGGCAGAGACGCAGACAGAGGGAGGAGCAGGCTCCATGCACCGGGAGCCCGACATGGGATTCGATCCCGGGTCTCCAGGACCGCGCCCTGGGCCAAAGGCAGGCGCTAAACCGCTGCACCACCCAGGGATCCCATGTCTTTCCATTTCTTTGTGTCATTTTCAGCTTCTTTCATGAGTGTTTTATAGTTTTCAGAGTATAGATCTTTCACCTCTTTGGTTAAGTTTATTCCTAGGTATTGTTTTTGGTGCAATTGTAAATGGAATTGATTTTTTAATTTCTCTTTCTTCTTCATTATTGGTGTATAGAAATGCAGCAGATTTCTGTATGTTGACTTTGTATCCTGTGACTTTTCAGAATTCATTTATAGGTTGTAGCTGTTTTTTGGTGGAGTCTTTCAGGTTTTCTATATGGAGTATCATGTCATCTATACTAGTGAAAGTTTTACTTCTTCCTTGCTGATTTGGATGCCTTTTATATCTTTACTGTCTGATTGCTGGGATTAGCACTTCCAGTACTTTATTGAATAAAAGTGGTAAGAGTGGACATCTCTGTCTTGTTCTGACTGTAGAGGAAAAGCTGTTTTTCTCCCATCGAGGTTGATATTCATTTTGGGTTTTTCATATATGGCCTTCATTATGTTGAGGTATGTTCCCTCAAAACCTACCTTGTTGAGGGTTTTTATCATAAATGGGTGTTAACTTTTTCAGTTGCTTTTTCTAGATCTATTGAAATGATTATATGGTTATTATACTTTTATTAATATGTGTGTATCACATTGATGGATTTGTGGATATTGAACCACCCTTGCCTCCCAGGAATAAATTCCACTTGATCGTGGTGAATGATTTTTTTTGTTTAAAGATTTTATCTGTCCACTTGAACAGAGCAAGCATAGCAGGAGGCGCAGCAGAGGGAGAGGGAGAAGCAGACTCCCTACCCAGCAGGGAGCCCAGAGTGGGGCTCGATCCCAGGACTCTGGGATCATGACCTGAGTCAGAGGCTGATGCTTAACCAACAAGGGTGCCTGGGTGGCTCAGTGAATGATTTTATAAATGTATTGTTGGATTTGGTTTGCTGATATTTTATTGATAATTTTTGCATCCGGTATATTGGCCTATACTCTTTTTTTTTTTTTTTTTTTTTTTTTTAGTGGTGTCCTTACCTGGTTTTGGGTAATGCTGGCCTCCTAGAATGAATTCAGGAGTTTTCCTTCCTTTTCTGCTTTTGGAATAGTTGGAGACAAATACGTATTAACTCCTTTGAACATTTGGTAGAATTCACCTGTGAAGTCATCTGGTCCTGGACTTTTGTTTCTTGGGAGTTTTTTGATTACTGATTCAGTTTCTTTGTTGGTTATTGGTCTGTTCATGTTTCTGTTTCTTCCTATTTCAGTTTTGGTAATTTATGTTTCTAGGAATTTATCCATTTCTTCTAGATTGTCCAATTTGTTGGCATATAGTTTTTCATAATCTCTTAAAATTGTATTTCTATGGTATTGGTTATTTCTCCTGTCTTATTTGTGATTTTATTTATTTGGGCCCTTTCTCTTTTATTTTTTTGAATCTGGCTAGGGATTTATCAATTTTGTTGCTTTTTTCAATGAACCAGCTCCTGGTGTAATCTGTTGTTTGTTTTTACTTTCTAGATCATTTATTTCTGCTCTTTATTATTTCCTTCCTTCTGCTGGCCTTAGGTATTGTTTGTTCTTTTTCTAGCTCCTTTAGGTATAAAGTTTGGTTATTTGAAATTTTTCTTCTTGAGGTAGGCCTGTATTACTATATACTTCCCTCTTAGGATCACTTTTACTGCATCGCAAGTGGGCATAAATTAAAACTCTTAAGATTCATGAATTAGGTCCAGTATTGGTGAAAATGTGAATTGCTATAGCCATTTTGGAAAGTTTGGGAATAACAATTAGTCAGATTCCTCTTCTGGAAATCTCTTCTGTAAGAATGAAATTATGAACATGAAAAATATATGTATGCAATGTTATTTCTAATGGCAATAATTGGAAATAGCCAATGTACTTATATTGTGGAATATTATGTAACCCAAGGAGAATGAGTTAAATCTGTATACCTTGATCTAGAAGGATATCTGTGAGAGGTTATAGATTAAGACAAGTTGGGATCCCTGGGTGGCGCAGCAGTTTGGTGCCTGCCTTTGGCCCAGGGCGCGATCCTGGAGACCCAGGATCGAATCCCACGTCTGGCTCCCGGTGTATGGAGCCTGCTTCTCCCTCTGCCTGTGTCTCTGCCTCTCTCTCTCTCTCTGTGTGTAACTATCATAAAAAAAAAAAAACAAGTTAAAAAGAAAAGTGTAAATAGTATCTTTTAAAAAATATATAATATGTAGTTTTGTTTTAGGATTATATGAACATGGAGAAAGGTGTAAATATATATTTTCTAGGTACTCTTCTAATGGCTGGGAATATAGCAGTGAACAAAACAAAGTCCTTGTTTTATGCAAGAGGAGGTATGACAATAAATTAAGTATATTAGTATGTTAGATGAGGATAAATGCTATAGAAAAAAAACCCAACTGGAGCATCTGGGTGGTTCAGTCAGTTGAGCGGCTGCCTTTGGCTCACGTCTTGATCCCAGGCTCTACAGGGAGCCTGCTCCCTCTGCCTGCTGCTTCCCCTGTATATGTGCGCACGCGCTCTCTTTCTCTCTCTCTCTCAAACAAACAAACAAATAAATAAATAAAATATGTATTAAAAAAAGAAAGAAAAAACCCAACTGGCTAAAGGGGATAGAAGGCAGAGAGGAATTACTGTTTTATTCGGATAATCAGAGAGGCCTCCCTGATATGGTGATTTAACCTTCTTAATTGTGAAATAAAATACATGCTAAAAAGTATATAAAACATAAATGTTTATGTAGTATATAAACATTAATGTAGTTTACTGACATTTGTGAACAACTATGTAACTACCACATAAAGATGAAGATGGCCAGCTTCCCAGAAGCCAAAAGCATACCCCTTTCCAGTTATATCCCCCTTCTTCCCACCAGAGTAAACCATTGACTTAACTTTTTATGATAATTATTATCTTTATAATTGGTTTTCTAAATAATATATTTTAGTTTTGCCTGTTTTTGAATTTGATACATATGGAGTTACGCTATATGTATTTTTATTTTTTATTTATTTATTATTATTTTTTAAAGATTTATTTATTTATGATAGAGAGAGAGAGAGAGAGAGGCAGAGACACAAGAGGAGGGAGAAGCAGGCTCCATGCCGGGAGCCTGACATGGGACTCGATCCCGGGACTCCAGGATCCTGCCCTGGGCCAAAGGCAGGCACCAAACCGCTGAGCCACTCAGGGATCCTATATGTATTCTTTTTTAAAAAGATTTTATTTATTTGAAAGAGAGAGAGGGAGAGAGCATAGGAGCACAAGGCAGGGGACAGAGGGAGAGGGAGAAGTGGACTTCCCTCTGAGCCGGGAGCCTGATGCAGGGCTCTGTCTCAGGATTCAGATCATGACCTGAGCCAAAGGCAGATGTTTAACCAACTGAGCCACACAGGCGCCCCTACACTATATGTATGCTTTTGTGTGTTTTGCTCACCATCACACTGAGGCATCTATACTGTTTCTATGTAGCTTTAGATTGTTTTTATTATTATATGGTGTTTCAATTTAGAACACAGTAGATAACTCCTTTTAATAGACATTTGGGTAGTTTCTATTTTGGCTATTATGGACAATGCTGCTATGAATATTTTGCACATATGTTCTATATGCAGGCATTTCTGTTAAGGTGTATCTAGGACTCAGAATTCTGGTTTATAAAAATATGTATATCTCAGCCCTTTTAGAGAATGCCAAATTGTTTCCATCTATAATGGCATATGAGAGTTAACTACATCTACAGTAACCTTAGGTGTTGTCAGACATTTACAGTTTTGCAAATGTAGTGTAGTGGTAGCTCATTATGGTTTAAATTAATTTGCATTTTCTTATTCCTAATGTGGTTGATCATCTTTTCACATATTGGCCATTTGGTTATTCTCTTTTATGAGATGCCTTTTCATATCTTTGCCCACTTTTCTATTGGATTGTCTTTTTCTTTTTTTCCTTTTTGGTTTGTAGACATTAAAGATTCTGGATATTCTTGTCTATTACATGTATTGCAAATCTTCTCTTAAGGTGACATTTTGAGTAGAGACCTGGAGGAAATGAAGAAGTGAGTTGGAGATAGCTGAATAAAAGGTATTAGAGGGGTAGAGCGAACAGCAATGAAAGAACTTGGTGCAGGAGTATTTTTGAAATGTTGCAGGAGCAGGAAAAGATGCTTAACTGAGGTTGGAAAGAACAACAGGTTAAGAGGATCTCAGAAAAAGATGAAGCAAAATGGGAAAGACCTCTTGGAGTAAGTGAACTAGTAAAAATACAGATTATAAAATCCATTCCTTGATAATACCACAAATATGTAAAAATAGAATATGGTGAAGGAAAAGAATATGATCAAATGAAAATATGGATTTGATAGGATTGTGGACAATTTTTTAAAAAGATTTTATTTCTTTATTGATGAGAGAGACACAGAGAGAGGCAGAGATATAGGCAGAGGGAGAAGCGACTTCATGCGGAGAGCCCGATGTAGAACTTGATGACAGGATCCCGGGATCACGACCTGAGCTGAAGGCAAATGCTTACCAAGTTCCAGGGATTGCAGGGATTCCTGGGTGGCTCAGCAGTTTAGCATCTGCTTTTGGCCCGAGGCGTGATCCTGGAGTCCCAGGATCGAGTCCTTCATTGGGGTCCCTGCATGGAGCCTGCTTTTCCCTTTGTCTCTGCCCCCCTCCCTGTGTCTCTCTCATGAATAAGTAAATAAAATCTTAAAGAGTTCTACAAGATCTGCCATAGAAGGCTAGCTTAGAGTTAGCCTTATGCATGATATGAGGGGTACCTGAAAGACAACTGGAAGCTTTCAAATCATATATTCATGTAGTTGCTCAGCCTTGAGAGGAAAGAGGATTGTACTTTGTTAGAAGACTGGTTTGAATTTAGCCTGCTTATTAACAAGAGTGTGGCATTGAACAGTTCTCATCTATAAAATGGGAATAGTAATATTTAATTCACAAAGATTTTTATAAGAATTATAAAACTTTTGGGATGCCTGGGTGACTCAGTGGTTGAGTGTCTGCCTTCAGCTCAGGGCATGATCTCGGAGATCCGGGATCGAGTCCTGCATCAGGCTCCCCTTGAGGAGCCTGCTTCTCCCTCTGCCTCTGTGTCTGCCTCTCTCTCTGTCTCCCATGAATAAATAAAATCTTTAAAAAAATTATAAAACTATTATATGTGGACACATATATACAGAAGTATACATATAATGAAATAATACTTAGCTTGTATCTGGCATATAGCAGGTACTCACTTTCCTGGAAGGTCATTGTTTTTGTGATACAGTGATAAAATGTTAGAGAGGTTAAGATGAGGAGCTTATGCTAGAGGCTGTTGAACATCTGATTTGCTAGGAGCTAACTGACTTTAATTGTGTATCTGGCCCTAAGATCAGTATGGGTAAAATATTGGGCAAAAAGAAGCGGTGAGTGAATATTTGTAGCAAGTATGGCTGATTATCCTTTTTTTTTTTTTTTTTTTCTGTTAGCCCATATTACCTTTTTGTATGGGAAATTCAAAAAATTTTTTCTCAGGCTCCTAGGTAGCTTAGTCAGTGAAGTGTCTGCCTCCAGCTCAGCAGGTCATGATCCCAGAGTCCTGGAATCAAGTCCTGCATTGGACTACCTGCTTGGTGTGGGGTATTTGCTTCTTCTCTTACCGCCTACCCCCCACTCCCCTGCTTGTGTGCACATGCTCTGTCTCTCGCTCTCTCAAATAAAATCTTAAAAAAAATTTTTTTTCCTCTCTAGGCTGATTTTTTTTTTTTTTTTTTTTTTTTTGGTGTTCAGTAAAATTCCATGCTGTACTTTCAGCATGATTATTCTTGGATCTTCACTTCTCTCTGGTAAGCCTAAATGCTGATCATCTCATGTATTAATTCAACAAATATTTATTGAATGCCTTCTCTCTGTGAGACACTCAGCACAGGTGATACAAAAGATAAAATGTGTGTCCTCAAGGAGCTCACAGTTTTAGCACAAAGGCAGGTCAATGGCTAAACTATAATGAATGAGCTTATATTAGAAGGTTGAGAAAAGCTCTGTAGAATCAAAGAAGTGGTATTTAGACTACACATGAGGAAGGATTTCACACACAAAAAACTATGAGTTAAAAAAAAAGTAGCTGGATATAAGCGAATGTGGTGAGAGAAAGGAGTGGAGGGGAGGAAGGAAGAAATGGGTGTTCTGTGAAGTACAGGGAACCATACGTACAAAGGCATGAGAAAGTGTTGCATGTTTGGATGAGCTGTGGGTGTTTTTGGTGTGGCTAGTGTGAAAGGTGCCTATGGAAAGTAATAGAATGAGCTTAGAAGAGTAAGCAGAGGGGCACCTGGGTGGCACAGTAGGTTAAGCGTCTTGCTCTTGGTTTTGGCTCAGGTCATGATCTCCAGGTTGTGGGATTGAGTATGGTGTTGGGCTCCATGCTCAGCACAGAGTCTGCTTGAGTTTCTGTCTCCCTCTGCCCCTCCCCCTTACGCGCATGTGCATTCTCTCTCTCCCTCTCTCTCATGTTCTCCCTCTCTCTTAAATAAACAATCTTAAAGAGAAAAAAGTAAAAAGAAGAGTAAGCAGAGGCCAAACCATGAAGGGCCTTTTATGCCTTGATAAATGAAGAGTTTGGACTTTATCCTATAGGTAGTGGGGAGCTCTTGAAACATTGTATGCTAAACCAACATGATTAGATTCCAGACTCAAAAGCAGCAGGGAAGGTAGGAAATTAACAAGAAGACTGATCTCTGGGGAAACCCAGGGAGAGATTTTCAAGAAAGAAAAAATGGCTAACAGTATACAATTTAAAGTGATTGTAAAATAAAGATAGAAAAGTTTCTGCTGGACTCTTGCTGAAATTTATTTCTATATTTCTTCACTATTTAAGGTAGAAATCAAGAATTTCTCCACTATTTAAGGTAGATTCAAGAATGAGTGGGAGGTAAGAAAATAGTCTATAAGTATAGATTACTCTAGGAAAACTTGATATGAAGCAAAAGTGAGAAGTAGCTAGAAAGAGATGTAGATCTGAGTTACACACCTCTTCTATCTTAAAAAAAAGTGTGTGTGTGTGTGTGTGTGTGTGTGTGTGTGTGTTATGTTTTGGCAGAGAAGATAAGGCAGAGATAAAGTTGAGTTATATGGGGTATGTGATTTGATGGAATGGAAAGATGATGGGTTTGGTGGTGAGAAGAGATTATAACCCTGGGGAAGGAGGAGAGATACTTTTGTCTAACACTCAAAGAAGATGGGTTTGAAGAAGAACATAGATTGGAAAACTGTGTAAGGTCAGGTTTTTTTTTTTTTTTTTTTTTTTTCTGGTAAAGGGCAATTGTGAGAGAAGAGGTATATAATGTTAGACTGTAGATATGGCATAGTCACAGATCTCTGTGGGATGGAGCAGATCATTGATCAGAGGCATGTAGATAAATTAATAGGGTAGTTGATCTCAAAGATTAGAGACTGGTAAATTTATAGGGGCACAAATTGCCAGCTTGAATTTTCTTCAGAATTCAGCAGTTGTGGTGTAGGAATAGAGGAAGCAGATGGTTGGATTGATTCCTCATGGTTGAAAGATTTACTGGGCTGGTGTGGTAGAAGTATGAGAAGCTGGGTGAAGATATTGACAAGAGAGTAGTTGATGCCCAACATCAGGGAATAGTTAAGTAAATTACAACACATTCATATAAACTGTTTTGTAGCTATTGAAATTTATGTTTATAGTTTATAAAGTGCTTATTTTATAATGGTAAGTTAATAAAAGTGTTCTATGTTGTACAGAGGTTTAGTAATGATCAACTTGACTATTTAGTAATAGTCAAGGGATTGTGTTAGACATAATGATGAAAAAATGCTCTGACCAGAGTATTGGTCATCCCTATTAGCACATAGACAATCATTTGACAGGGATGATTATTTCTAGTTTATAGATGAAGAAAATGAGAGTTCGCAAAAGTGACTTCAGTCCTAAATTTGATAAATGGCAGAGAGATAACTTTTATAGTACTTATTGAATAGTTACTGTATCAGGCATTATTTTAGATTTTCAGTCTTAATATTTTCCTCATGTATTGCTCTAATTTTTATTTTCCAGTTAAAACACTCAGTGATGAATAGTAATATGAGCAATAGATAATTGTCAAAAGAGTGATACCAACGACATGTAAGAAGTTCAGCAGGGGGAGGTCTTGTGGACTCCCAGGGTAGACGACTTCGGAGATGATGATATTTGAACTTGGACTGAAGGATATGTAGGCTAGTCTTATTTTTCGGTCTCTTTCACTTGTTCTTTTCATGTTAAAAAATGTTATAATAGTCTATATCATGTTTCTGGAGACTTTTGCTCAGATAAGAAAAAAATACTATTCTTGCTTTTTTTTCCCCCTTGCTTATTTCTAATGAAAGACCAAGCCTATCTATAGATGTTGTAAAGGGACCCAGAATCGTTTTTGGATCTGTAGTGCATAATTTTTGAGACTGCTTTGAAGGGAGTTGAAGAAATATTGCCTTCCAAGTAACTTTGCAAGTTGAATCATGAACTCATTGGTAGGCCTTCTAGAATAGGTTTCAAATAAAAGTGTAAATCTAGTTCTTCAAATATAAGTCTATCTAACTCTTTTTCCCCTTACACAATCATTTATATTTGAGTACTTATTATGGTTAATGGAGGAAAATACTTCATTTGAAACAACAGTTAAAAAACCACTGAAACTAAGAATTTATTCTTCCATGCTGAGCTGAAAGGGGAAAAATAAGGACCTTTTTTTTAAGTAGTAGTTAAACTTCCACTTAGCTTTTTCTCTAGTCTTGGCACTTTTATTCTGTAGTTCCAGTGGAAGAAGCATTTGAATATAAAACATTTTACATATGAGGATTCTTCAAGAATTATCAGAAAGGACTTAATAAGAATGATCTCACATTACTTGTAGTTAAAGTAGGGATTGCATGTGTTAGTTACATTATTTATTAGTTTTTATATTTGGAGATGTCTATCATTGGCATGTAAATTTCTACCAGAAGTAGTCACCATTGTAATTTGTCTAATTTTTAGATCAAGTCCATGTATAATGGCTTATGGGTTTCAATGAATACTTGATACTTTTTTTATAGTTTTTTTTTTAAAGATTTTATTTATTTATTAGAGATACAGACAGAGAGAGAGAGGCAGAGACACAGGCAGAGGGAGAAGCAGGCTCCATGCAGGGAGCCCGACATGGAATTCCATCCTGGGTCTCCAGGATCCCGTCCTGGACCAAAGGTGGTGCTAAACTGCTGAGCCACCCGGGCTGCCCTACTTGATACTTTTTAATAGGGCCCATCTGGTAACTACAAAGAAGTAAAGATAATATAGACATTTTAATGAGCTATGAAAAGATCGCTTCAATAGTGAAAACACATTCTAAAAACAACTAAGAATAACTTACCAAAACTGACTTGAGAAGAATTAAAAATCTTCATAGTCCTTTAACCATAAAAGAAATTAAGTTAGTAATTAGAAAAATCTACCTACCCAAACAATTCCAGGCCCTTATAATTAATTACAATTTTAAAAACAGAAAATTTACCGGCATAACCATTTTTAAGTGTGCAGTTTAGTAGTGTTAAGCATATTCACATTGTTGTGGAAGATCTATCTAGAACTTTTATATCTTGCACATTTGGAATGCTGTCCCCATTAAACAGCCACTCCCTTTCCATCTTTCCTTAGCCTCTATACTATTCTATTTTCTGTTTCTATGTGTTTTACTACTTTGGTTACTTCATTTAAGTGGAATCATACTGTGATTGTGTTTGTGACTGGTTTATTTTGCTAAACATAATGTCCTCAAGGCTCATCTGTGTTGTAGCATGTGACAAGATTCTTTTATTTTTTAAGGCTGAGTAATAGTCCACTGTATGCATATGCTGCTATATTTTGTTTATCCATTCATCAGTGGACATTTGGGTTCCTTCCACCAGTGACTATTGTGGATAGTGCATCTATGAACATGAGTGTCCAGAGGTCTCTTCTAGACCCTGCTTTCAGTTCTTAGATATATACTCAAATTGAGATTGTTGGATCATATGGTATTTCTATTTTTTAATTTTTTGAGATATCTCCATAGTGTTTTCTGGAGTATTGTGCCATTTTTACAATCCCAATAACAATCCTCCAGCATTCTAATTTCTCCACATACTCACCAACACTTATTTTCTCATTTTTTAATAATAGTCACCCAAATCAGGCTTATATTGTTTTATAAGTGAGTGTGATAAAATATTTATGGATAATCATAACTTAGGATAAACTACTTGAGTCTAGAAAAATAGTTACAAATTTTCTTGTTTTAGGTATTTCATAAATGTAGACATAAGTTTTTGTCCTTTTTTTGGTCTGGCTTCTTTCACTTAACATGTTTTTAAGGTTTGTCCATATTGTAACATGTATCAGAATTTTTTTTTTCCCAGAACTTCATTTTTTTTTATGGCTGAATAATGCTCCATGATGTGTGTATACCACCTTTTGTATATTCATTGATCTGTTGGTGGACACTTGTGTTTTTACAACACCTGTAATTGTTAAATGATAAAATTTATTATAGTAAAAAACACAACTTAAAAAGTACCTCAGAACAACCAGCAAAAGATGGACATGACCTTTTATGGAGAAAATGATAAAATTTTATTAAAGGACGTTAGAGAAGATCTAAATAAATTGGTAAACCATATGAATGGATAGGAAGACTCAGTTATCATAAACACATTAGTTCTTTCAGAATTATTTTATGTGTAGTATCATTCTATTTAATATGATAAGATATTTCATATAATGCAGCAAGTTCTGTCCAAAATTTTTAACAGGAGAGGAAACTGCAAAAAAAAAAAAAATTGAATTTACTTATTCAGATAGTATGACTTATAAAGCCAAACTAATTAACAGTGTGCTAATGTATTAACAGTGTGTTAATCAATGGCATGGGATAAACCAACCAATGGAGCAGAACAAAGACACCAGAAACTGAACTCCTTCATATAAGGAAACCTAATATATGATTGAGCTTTGCAGACAAGTGAGGCAATGATGGACAGACCAATACATGATAAACAGTTGGTTATCTATATGGGAAAGAATAAAATGGAATTTCTCTTCACCATATATGTAAGTTCCTAATGATGAAAGATGTAAATGTGAAAAGGAAAACTTTTAGAAAAAATATGGAAGAATATTTTTTTGGAAGAATATTTTAATTTTTATTTTTTAGTAAGCAAGAGTAAGTGGGGGGAAGGGGCCAAGAAAAGAGGGAGAGGGAGATGGGGAGGCAGAGAGAGAGAGAGAGAAAGAGAAAATCTCAAGCAGGCCCCACACCCAGTGCAGAGCCTGGTGCCATGCTCAATCTCACGACCCTAAGATCATGACCTGAGCCAAAATCAGGAGTTGGTTACCCAGACACCCCTGGAAGAATATTTTTATGATATCAGGGTAGGGAAGATAGGAAGAATTTCTTCAGTAACATTTCAGATTTGAATTGTAGATGAAAAGATCAATAAATAGGTCTAGATCAAAATTAAAGATGTACAGTTATAAAAAAACAACATGAAATGAGAACTACTCTGGGAGAAAATGTTGGCAGAACATTTAACTAAAAAGGATTAATATCCAGATGTATAAAGAATATAAATCAATGATAGCAATAGAGAGTGGGTTGGAAATTTATAGAAGAGGAACAGAAATGACCTGTGGACATGAAAAAGTGTTCAGTCTCCTTAGTTGTTATGGAAATGCAAGTTAAAAATCTCACCATTTTGTTGAAGATGTGGAATAATGAGAACTCATCATACACTGCTGCGCTGAGTATCAGTTGGAACTCCGCTTTTAAAAAGGAGTATCTCGTATATAGTCTATGTTAACTCTAGGAGGTGGGCAAGAGTTTGTATGACAAGTAGAAGAAAGTTCATAGCAATGTTATATGTTAAAAAACTGGAAACAACTAAAGAATCCATCAATAATAGAATGAAGAAATTATAGAATAGTCATGTAATGTTAGAGAGCAGTGAACATAACTACAGTTATGTATCAATATAAGTGAATCTTAAAAACAATGCAGAATGAGGGGCACCTGGGTGGCTCAGTTAAGTGGCTGCTTTCAGCTCAGGTCATGATCCTAGTGTCCTATCCCCTCTCAGCAGGGAGCCTGCTTCTCCCTCTCCCTCTGCTTTCCGCATCCCCCACTTGTGCTTGTCTGTGCTCTCTCTCACTCAAAATCTTTTTTAAAAATGCAGAATGAAATACTGTGGAGTGATTCCTTCTATACAAAAGTTTAAAGAGACAAAGTATGTTGGGAGAGATAGAGCTCCTGGGGAAAAATAAAGGAACTTGGAAGGGGTGAAAAACAGTGGCAGAGGAAGAAAAGTGAGGTTAGGAGCTTAAAAAGGAACAACCAGAACATATAACTGAAAAGGTTCAGAACCAGGTAGTTTTTCTGTTATGTATAAAATTGTGGTAATGGATTGAAAGTAAGCCCTGCATTGAAACACATCCTCCTCTCTGTAATTGGTCTTTTATGTATTTTTATATTTTCTTTGCCATGACTTTAAAAGGTTTGATAAAAGTCTATTTTATATTAAATTTTATTTTATTTTTTAAAGATTTATTTTAGAGTACATGAACAGAGGAGAAGAACAGAGAAAGGGGGAGAGGGGAAACAGACTCCTTGCTGAGCACAGAGCCCCATCTGGGGCTTGGGCCTCAATTCCAGGACCCCAAGATCACAACCTGAGCCAAAACCGAGTCAGACGCCTGACTGACTGAGCCACTCAGGTGCCCTAAATTAGGTGGAATTTAAAAAATATCTTTGTTTGGCTTTTTCTCTTTTATTGAGATCTAATTTACATGCTTTAATATTCATCCTTTTAAAGTATATAATTCAGTGTATTTGAATTTTTTAAAGATTTTATTTATTTGACAGAATGAGAGAGGGGAGAGAGTGTGTGCACAAGGGGGAGTGGCAGGCAGAAGGAAAGGGATGTGGATGTACCACATTTGTTTTCCATTTATCAGTTGATGGGTATTTGGCTTTTTCCCCACTTTTTAGCTGTTATAAAGAATGCTACTATGAACATATACAAGTTTTTGTATGGGGGGGGGCGCCTGGGTAGCCCAGTCGGTTAAGTGTCTGCCTTCAGTTCAAGTCATGATCTGGGGGTCCTGGGATTGAGCCCCATGTGGGGCTCCCTGCTCACTGTGGAGTCGCTTTTCCCCCTCCTTTTGCTCCTCTTCCCTCCTTTTCCCTTCCTCTCCCCTGCTCATGCTCTCTCTCTCAAATGTTTTTTTTTTTCTTTAATTTTTTTTTTGTATGGACATTTTCAATTCATTTGGGTATATAGCTAAGAGGGGAACTTCTGGGTCATATGTTACCTTTAGCTTTTTTGAGAAACTGCATAACTGTTTTCTATATGTTTGTGTTGTGGGTACATGATTTTACACTTTTACCAGCTTTTATGAGGGTTCTGCTTTTTTTGTATCCTCACCAACACATTATCTTTTTGTATTTTTTAGTCTATTGTCTTTTTAAATTATAACCATCCTAGTGGGTGTGAAGTGGTATCTCACTGTGGTTTTGATTTGTGTTTCCCTAATGAATAATAATGTTGAACATTTTTTCATGTGCTTATTGGACATTTGTATTTCTTCTTTGCTGAAATATCTATTCAATTTTTTATTCTCTAGGGGAACTATTGTAAAGAAAATTGTTTTCTGATTTTTTTTTTTTTAAAGTAGGGTCCATGCCCAATGCAGAGGCCAACCTGGGGCTTGAACTCATGGCCCTGAATGAGATCAAGACCTGAGCTGAAGGACGCCTGGGTAGCTCAGCATGTGAGTGTCTGCCTTCAGCTCAGGGCATGATCCTAGGTCCAGGGATTGAGTCCTGCATCAGGCTCCCTGTGAGGAGCCTGCTTCTCCCTCTGCCTGTGTCTCTGCCTCTCTCTCTGTGTCTCTTATGAATAAGTTAATAAAATCTTTTTTTTTAAAAAAAGCTGAGATCAAGAGTCAAACACTTAACTGACTGAGCCACCCAGGCATGCCTTCATTTCATTTTTGGAGTTAATTGCTAGTGTATAGCAATTCAATTGATTTTTGTGTTGCTTTTCTATCCTCCAATCTTGCTGAGCTTGTTTATTAACTAATAATTTGTATGTGTATCTTTATAATTTTCTATATGCAGGTAGAAGTAGTTTTACTTCTTTATTTTCAATCTGGGTGCCTTAAATTTATTGTATTTCCCTAATTGCTCTGGCTAGAACCTCCAGTATAGTGTTGAATAGAATTGGCAAGAGAAGACATCCTTGTATTATTCCTGACCTTAGAAGAAAGCATTCAGTCTTTCACCATTATGTATGATCTTAGCTGTAGGATTTTTGTAGATATCCTTTATCAGGTTGAGGAAATGCCCTTCCTTATTTGAGTGTTTTATTGGGAAAGGGTGTTTGATTTTTGTCAAATGCTTTTGCTGCATGTATTGTGATAATGAAACCTTTGTTCTATTATTCTGTCAATATGGTGTATACATTGTTAATATTTTGTTAGTTGAACTAACCTAGCATTCCTGGAATAAATCTCACTTGGTCATGGTGTATAATCCTTTTTGTGTGTTTTTAGAATCAGTCTGTTAGTATTTTGTTGAGGATTTTTGTGTTCCTGAAGGATATTGGTATTGGTCTATAGTTTTCTTCTTCTCTTGTATTGTCTTTTTTTTTTTTTCTTTTCTTTTTTAGAGCATGAAGCGATGTGGTGGGTAGGGGGGGAAAGGTAGAGAGTGAGGGATAGAGAGAATCTTAAACAGGTTCCATGCCCACCATGAAGCCCCACACAGGGCTTAGTCCCACAACCCTGAGATCATCACCTGGACCAAAATCAAGATAGGGATGCTTAACCAACTGAGCCATCCAGGTGCTCCTCTCATATTGTCTTTTTCTTGTATTGGCATTAGGGTAGCGCTGGCCTCATATTTTGCTCCTCCACTCCTCTACCCATAAATCTAATCCCAGTTTTCTTCAGCTGTATTACTCATTTAAGAATATACTGGTGCATTTCTTTTTGGTTCTGGTTATTCTTTTCATGAGCACCCAGAAAAACTTTGTGGTCTTCATGATTACATTTAGGTTACCAGTTGGGAATATGACTTATGGTACCGAGTCAAGTTTTCTGTTTTATTGTTGTTGTTAAGATTTATTTATTTATTTTAGAGCAAGAATGAGAATGAACATAGAGGGGAGGGGCAAAGGGAGAGAGAGAATCACTAGCAGACTCCCTGCCAAGTAAGGAGCCTGACATAGGGCTTGATCCCATGACACCAAGATCATGACTTGAGCTGAAACCAAGAGTTGGATGCCCAACAGACTGAGCTACCCAGGTGTCCCCACTCCTCCCTCAGTCAAGTTTTTTTATTTTTTATTGAGACAAAGAGAGAGGCAGAGAAGCAGGCATCATACAGAGAGCCCGATGTGGGACTCGATCCAGGGTCTTCAGGATCATGCCCTGGGCTGCAGGCGGCGCCAAACCACTGCGCCACCAGGGCTGCCCTCTTCAGTCAAGTTTTAATGCTATTTGCTTGGGGTACTATCTCTCTGGATGACCAATTAAAAGGGCCCATTAAAAATTAGAGACAGGAGGGACTAGGTAGATGTAATCAAACATTTTATAGAAAAGCAGTCAAGAAAGCATAAGGAAAAGGGCAGCCCAGATAGCTCAGAGGTTTAGTGCCACCTTCAGCCCAGCGTGTGATCCTGGAGACCTGGGATCAAGTCCCACGTCAGGCTCCCTGCATGGAGCCTGCTTCTCCCTCTGCCTCTCTCTCTCTCTCTCTCTCTCTCTCTGAATAAATAAATAAATAAATCTTAAAAAAAAAAAAAAGAAAGTACAAGAGAACTGTCCAAAATTACTTTGCCGGGTTATGGCTGAACCAGGAGAATTTTAGATCAATAGCTTTCATTCACCAGTGATTAACAGTCTGTGAAAAGGATAAGTTAAAAAAATTTTTTTCAGTTCCATTTGTGTGTTTGTGAGCAATGCTAAGAAACAGTATTCTGTTTATTTGAATTGAATATGTCTAAAACTTATCATGTTTTAATCATCCTATTCAATTGGAGAAGTCCTTGAAAACATAACTAATTCATTGCTATTGGGAGGAAATTATTATTAGCACTTGTGGAATATTCAAAGCAGTTAACTAACAGAAAAAACTGCTGCTTACCTAAATTATATCATGTGAGTGGGCAAAAAAGGCAGCATCAAAATAAATCGAAATCTGAAGGAGCTCTGTCTCTAGCTTGAAGATGAGCACAGAGGGAGAGAGAAAATCATTACTGTTTCTTTTTTTTTTTTCATTACTGTTTCAACCTAAATGTTTTAACTTTTAATTATAATTAAATATTAAATATTATTTCTCCTTATTGTTGAAATCATTGCTTTGGTTGTGAGACAGTCTTTAAGAAAAACATACTTTCCAAAAAACCCCCCAAAAACGTATTTTCCAAAAAAAAATATAATTTTAAGAAAATATCATATATGTCTCCAAAGATCATATTTCAGTTTTGCTGAGCCAAGAAATGTAACTAAAACTACCTGCTGGAAACCGCAGAGTTTTCTCTCTCAACGTCAGTAACATACGATCCAAATTCTCCGTTCTGATTGGCTATTTTACTGTTTTCATTCAGAGATTAGTTTTGCCAACAACATCTGATTTGGGATTGGGATTTAGCTCACAAAGCAGGTTGGTTGTGGGACATAGGAAGGGGAGTTAGTGTTACTAATGAGCACGCTACAGATAAATCATTTCAGTGGTGAAAAATAGCATTTGTCCACGCATGAGCAATATTGTTCTGTAATTCGATGCTGCATACCAAATCGTCATTGAAGTCTGGATTTGAATGGGGCAGCTCACTAGTGTTCAGAGGAAATTTCGTTTAATCGTTGTCTTTTAAAAAGAAGTTCATTAAAGCTGTCAGTTGATTCCACTTTAATTTTTTTTAGTTTCAGAGGTAGACTTTAGTGATTCATCAGTTGAATATAACACCCAGTACTCATTACATCAGGTGCCCTCCTTAATGCCTGTTACCCAATTATCCCTTCCCCCTACCCATGTCCCCTCTACCAACTCTCAGTTTGTTTCCTCGAGTTCACTATCTCTTATGGTTTGCCTCCCTCTCAATTTTCATCTTATTTTATTTTTCCTTCCTTTCCCCTGTGTTCATCTGTTTTGTTTCTTAAATCCCAAATGAGTGAAATCATATCGTATTTGTCTTTCTCTGACTGACTTATTTTGCTTAGCAAAAAATCCTCTAGTTCCATCCATGTCCTTGCAAATGGCAAGATTTCCCTTTGAGAGAGAAAATGTTTTTGTTACTCTCCTCCTGTTTCTATAGTTTTATTTTTAGCCTTTCAAAAAGCTTAAGATTTAATTTAAAGGAAAACTTTTTTTCTCCTGAAGATTATTGTTATTTTCTTCTGGGTAGCCTCATCAACCAGTCATTTTTTCCTAAGCATTTTTCTGCATCTAAGATTATATTATATCTAGGGTAGTTTTAATTATTTTTGTTTTATTTTTCTTATTAGTGTTATTTTGAGTATAATTAAAATACAGTTTCTATTAGTTTCAGGTGTATAATTATTTGTATTCCTCTAAAATAAAATAGATTGTGAGTTTAGGAGATGTATTCTAACAACATTGTTTAGTTTTATTTTTTGTATTTGTAATTTTGTATGATTTCTGATTATTCACAAGTATATGTACTAGGCTTTTTGTTTTCTTATTCCCTGGTTCCTTAGCAGTAGTTAGTAAAAGGTGTACTAATTTACAATAAGTAAATTAATGTTTCTAGAAACTTAAAATACCTTTCTACTAATGTGGTCAGAGTACCGTACCATGGTTAAAACTTTCTATTCAGGTGGTCAGAATTTGTCATCTGATGAAATATTTCAGGTTTGTCATGTGCTTTGATAATATCATTGACTTTGGCAATATTTAATAGGATAATCTCTTTATGTACTTAGTATTTATTTATTTACTTAAAAAATTTTTTTTATTCATGAGACACAGAGAGGCAGAGACATAATAGGCAGAAGGAGAAGCAGGCTCCCTGCAGGGAGCCCAAGGACCCAAGGTGGTGATCCCAGGACCCCAGGATCACCACCTGAGCCAAAGGCAGACGCTCAACCACTGAGCCCCTGTACTTAGTATTTAGTATTTAGACACAATACCACCAAACCGTATAGCAAAGATTTATATAAATGAAGTAGTTTTCTTAAACTGAGAATTTTTATGTCAAGGATATTTGTAGAAGATAGGATTTACCATTTGTAGGATAAATATTAAGAATTACAACCAGGGGTGCCTCAGTAGCTCAGTTGATTGAGCCTCTAACTCTTGATCTCAGCTCTCAGGGTCCTGAGTTCAGGCCATACACTGGGCTCCACACTGGACATGGAGCCTACTCAAAAAAAAATAATTAAAACCAAATTTAAGACTTTGAAAAATAAAGGGAGATATTAAGAGAGCATTGCAAATTCCTTTGTTTCTTTTTAGTTGATCAGAACCAGTAACTGAATGTAGCTTAAAGGAGTTAACTGCAAAAAAGGAGACATAAGTTTTTTTTTCATCCTTTTCTTTATGAAAGTAAAGATAATTTCTGTTCTACTAGTTCATCATTTCTAGTTATTTTAACCTACCACTAATAGCTGACTAAGCCAGACGAGTTAGGGACTTTTACTTAATACAGAGATGACTGCTTTTTATTTGTCATTTTGGTTGTGCATGTGTTACTTAGGTCTGGTTTAGTGATAACTGAAATACCCTATGGGGCAGCCCCGGTGGCGCAGCGGTTTAGTGCTGCCTGCAGCCCAGGGTGTGATCCTGGAGACCCGGGATCGAGTCCCACATCGGGCTCCTTGCATGGAGCCTGCTTCTCCCTCTGCCTGTGTCTCTGCCATTCTGTGTGTGTGTGTGTGTGTGTGTGTGTGTGTCTCCCATGAATAAATAAATTTTAAAAAACTTAAAAAAAAAAGAAATACCCTATGAATTACTGATGTTTTTGGTGTCTACTGTGTCATCTTTACTTAAATGTAAGGCAGGAAAAAAATTTTTTCCTCTACTCTCATAGGTTCAGTTTCTAGGGTCTGTGAATTAGGCTGACAAACACTGGTTTAACAGGAGAAAAGGTTTATTACTCATATACCCAGGAAGCTTCACAGGAAAGAAGTAGAAACCCAAAGTAGCAGTTAAGCTTGACAGTTTATATGCCATTTTTCTTTTTTATTGAGCTACAATTGAATATAACATTATATTAGTTACAGGTGTACAACACAATTCAATATATATATATTGCAAAGTGATCACCGTAGTTAAGTCTAGTTAACATGCATCATCATGTGTTGTAATTTTTCTTGTGATGAGAACTTTTAAGACTTACCCTCTTAGCAACTTTTTATTTATTTATGATTTTATTTATTTACTTGAGAGAGCACGCAGAGCAAGAGGGTGCACAAGCAGGGGGAGTGGCAGATGGAGAGGGAGAAGCAGACTCCCTGCCAAGCAGGGAGCCCAATGTGGGGCTCAAACCCAAGACCCTGAAACCATGACCCTAGCCAAAGGCAGATGCTTAACTGATTGAGCCACCCAGTCGCACCTCTTAGCAACTTCTTAAAAAAGATTTTGTTTTAGAGAGCATGCTTGTAGACAGGGAGAATAGCAGAGAGGGAGGGGGAAAGAATCTCAAGCAGATTCCACACTGAGCATGGAGCCTGATGTAGGGCTCGATCCCACAACCCTGAAAGCAAGACCTAAACTGAAACCAAGAGTTGGATGCTTAACGAACTGAACCACCCAGGTGCCCTTCTTAGCAACTTTCAAATATACAATACAGAATTATTAACTGTAGTCACCATGATGTACATTATATCCCTATGATTTATTTTATAGCTGCAAGTTTGTACCCTTTGACTACCTTCACCCATTTCGACCATCTCCCACCTACCACTGGCAACTACCCATCTGTTGTCTGTGAGTTTTTGTAGATTCCATATGTGAGATTATACAGTATGTGTCTTTCTCTGTCGTATTTCACTTGGCATAATGATCTCAAGGTCTGTTCATGTTGTCACAAATGGCAGGATTTTTTTTTTGTAATAGCCAAATAATATTTATGTGTGTACACACATATGTGTGTGTGTGTGTGTATCACAGTTTATCCATTCATTCTTAGGCTGTTTTGATATCTTGGTTATCGTAAGTAATTCTGTAATTCTGCATTGAACATGGGAATGCAGATATCTTTTTGAGTTAGTGTTTCTGTTTTCTTCACATAAATACACAGAAGTGAAATTGCTGGATCATGCAGTAGGTCTATTTTTAATTTTTATTATATTTTTTTTTATTTTTAATTTTTTGAGGATTGTCCATACTGTTTTCCATAGTTGCCGCACCAATTTGCATTCTCACCAATAGTGCACAAGGGCTCCCTTTTCTCCACATCATCTCCAACACTGGTTACTTCTAGTCTTTTTGAGAATAGCCATTCTAGCAGGTATTAGGGGGATATCTCATTATGGTCTTTATTTGCATTTCCCTGGTAATTAGTGATGTTGAGCACCTTTTCGTGGACCTGTTGGCCATCTGTATGTCTTGGGAAAATATCTATTTAGATCCTCTGCCCATTTAATCGGATTGTTTTTTGCTATTAAGATATATTCTTTATATATTTTGGATATTAGTCCTTTGTCAAATATGATTCGCAGATATTTTCTCTCATTTGGTAGGCTCCTGTTTCATTTTGTTGATGGTTTCCTTTGCTGTGCAGAAGCTTTTTAGTTTGATGTAATCTTACTTTTTTGTTGCCTTTGCTTTTGGTGTCAAATTTAAAAAGTTATCACCAAGGGCAGCCTGGGTGGCTCAGCAGTTTAGCGCTGCCTTTGGCCCAGGGCCATCTTCAAAAAATAAAAATAAAAAATTATCACCAAGACTGAGGTCAAGGAGTTTACTGTGTATGTTTTCTTCTAGAAATTTTACGGTTTCAGGTCTTACACTCAAATCTTTAATCCACATTGAGTTCATTTTTGTGTATGGTAGAAGATAGTGGTCCAGTTTCATTTTTTTTTTTGGCATGTGGCTGTCCAATTTTCCCAGGCACTGCCCTGAAGAGAATATGTCTACTGTATATTTTTGGTTCTTTTCTCATAAATTAATTGACATATATATGTGGATTTATTTTTGGGCTGTTTCATTCTGTTGATCTGTGTGTCTGTTTTTATGCCAATACTGTACTTTTTGATGAGTTTTGTAATATTGATTGAAATTAGGAAGTGTGATACTTCCTTATCTTAAGTTTATACTTTGCCTATTTGGAGTCTTGGTGGTTCTTTTTTTTTTTTTTTTTTTTAAGATTTTATTTATTTGTTCATGAGAGAGAGAGAGAGAGGCAGAGACACAGGCAGAGAGAGAAGCAGGCTCCATGCAGGATGTGGGACTCAATCCCCCGTCTCCAGGATGATGCCCTGTGCTGAAGGCAGGCGCTGAATCTCTGAACCACCCAGAGATCCCGTCTTTTGTGGTTCTATACAAATTTCAGGATTGTTTATTCTATTTCTATAAATAATACCAATGGAATTTTGATAGGGATTGCATTGAATTTGTTGAGTGCTTTGAATAGTATGGACATTCTAACAATATTAATTTTTCTAAATCATGAGTATGGAATATGTTTCCATTTTTGTGTGTTCAGTTTCTTTCATCAGTGCATTATGGTTTTCAGTACAGAGATCTTTCATCTCTATGGTTAAAATTTGTTCTTAGGTATTTCATTCTTTTTGATGCAGTTATAAATGAGACTTCCTAATTTCTTTTTCTGATAGGTATATAGGAATGCAACTGATTTTTATATATATTGAAATTGTATCTTGCAACTTTACTGAATTTGTTTAACAGTTTTTTTTTAGAGAGAAGTTTTCTTGTATTATTATACAAGATTTTTTTTCTAGATTTATTTATTTATTTATGATAGACAGAGAGAGAGAGAGAGAGAGAGAGAGGCAGAGACACAGGAGGAGGGAAAAGCAGGCTCCATGCCGGGAGCCTGACCTGAGACTCGATCCCGGGACTCCTGGATTGCGCCCTGGGCCAAAGGCAGGCACCAAACCGCTGAGCCACCCAGTGATCCCCTGTTTAACAGTTTTTTTGTGGAGTCTTTAAGGTTTTCTATATATAATACATTGTCATCTGCAAATAGAGGCAGTTTTACCTCTTCCTTTCTGATTTGGATAATTTTATTTTCTATAACTCATTGCTCTGGCTATGACTTCCAATAGTATGCTGAATGAAACTGGTAAGAATAGTGCACCTGGGTGCCTCAATCAGTTAAGCATCTGATTTTAGCTTGGGTCATGATCTCAGGGTCCTGGATCAGCCCTGCCTCCATGCTCAGTGGGGAATCTCCTTCTCCCTCTCCCTTTGCTCCTCCCCCTGCTTGTACATGTATACTGTTTCTCAAATGAATAATCTTTTTTTTTTTTTTTTAAAAGGTAAGACTGGGCATCTTTTTTTTTTAAGTTATTATATATATGACCCCATTTCTAATTTTATTTATTTAAAATATTTTATTTATTCATCAGAGAGAGAGAGAGCGAGAGAGGCAGAGAGAGAGAGAGAGAGAGAGAGAGGCAGAGACCTAGGCAGAGGGAGAAGCAGGCTCCGTGCAGGGAGCCTGATGTGGGACTCAATCCTGGGACTCCGGGATCACGCCCTGAGCTGAAGGCAGACGCTCAACCACTGAGGCACCCAGGCTTCCCTGTAATTTTTTTATAGTATTTTTCTCTAGTTTGGACATAAGTGTAATGCTGACCTTGCAAATTGAGTTCAGCAGTGTTTCCTCTTTTGCTTTTTGGAAGAATTTGAGGAGTGATATTCTTTAAATGTTTGGTAGGATACACTAGTGGAGAGCCATCTGGTCCTGGACTTCTGTTTTTGGGGGGCTTTTGATTACTGACTTAATCTCCTTACTAGTAAATCAGTCTGTTCAGATTTCCTATTTCTTCATGATTCAGTCATGGGGGGTTGTATGTTTTTTTTGTTTGTTTTGTTTGTTTGTTTCTTTTTTTAAAAAAAAATATTTTATTAAGGCACCTGGGTGGCTCAGTGGTTGAGCATCTGCCTTCACCTCAGGTCGAGATCCTGGGGTCCTGGGATCGAGTTCCGCATCATGATGGCTCCCTACAGGGAGCCTGCTTCTCCTTCTGCCTGTGTCTCTGCCTCTCTCTGTGTCTCATGAATAAATAAATAAAATCTTTTAAAAATATATGTATTTTATTTATTTATTTGAGATAGAGTGAGAGGGAGTGCGTGTATTGGGTGGGGAGGGGGTAGGAGAGAGAGAAAGAGAATCAGGCCCCTCACTGAGCAGGGAGCCCAACATGGGGCTTGATCCCAGGACCCCAGGATCATGACCTGAGCCCAACGCAGACACTTAACTGACTGAGCCACTCAGGTGTCCCCGGTTGTATGTTTCTAAAAATTTATCCACATTTCTGGGTTGTCTAGCTTTTTGGGCAATATTTTATACATAGCAGTCTCCTTTGATCCTTTGTATTTCTGTGGTATCAGTTGTAATCTCTCTTTCATTTGTTTTTTTTTTTTTCATTTCTGATTTTATTTGAACTCTTTTAGCTCTAAGTCTAGCTAGAGGTTTACCTATTTTGTTTATCTTCTCAAAACTGGTGAGAGTTTGTATACCATTTTAAGAAAGAGTGGCAAATAGTGGAGAAGTGATTAAACAAAATAAAAGGCTTGTGGGGGCAGCAAATTATGGGGAGGTAAATATGTGGGAGAAGCTAATGGAAGATAAGGGTTCTTTTAATAAAGCATGTTTTCTGTAGACATAAGTTGGCTGCAACCTGTGCTAAGAATAATCTCCATGGTTAAGAGTCATTCTCCTCTTCATGGTATAGGAAAGGGAGATATCTTTATAAATGGAAATATAGGGGATCCCTGGGTGGCTTAGCAGTTTAGTGCCTGCCTTTGGCCCAGGGCGCGATCCTGGAGTCCCGGGATCGAGTCCCACGTTGGGCTCCCGGCATGGAGCCTGCTTCTCCCTCCTCCTGTGTCTCTGCCTCTCTCTCTCTTTCTCTCTCTCTCTAAGTCTATCATGAATAAATAAATATATCTTTACAAAAAAAAAAAAAGGGAAATATATGCCCTGTTTTTTAGGCAGAAAGAGAGAGGGCAAAGAATTCCTCCTGTGTTTGCTATTTCTTATTGCCTTCAGCTCGAAGTAATATGCCAAAGTGGCATATTTTGGGCTGGCATATTCTCATTTCCTTCATTGAGCATGTTTTGTTCCTTAACAAATATGGCTTTCTGAATAGGTTGTAGGAACAGAACTTGAGCCTCTTCTTTATTCTAGCCCCCCTTTTTTTTGTTCCTTTTGTTTCAAGGTACAATTCATATATAAACTGAATACACCTGAATTTTTGTACATAAATAAAGGGGATAATGAAAAAAGTCCCTTTTTGAAACAAAGATCAGTGGTTCTTAAACTTTTTGCTTTTCAATATATTTTTCTTTTCCTTCTGTTTTTTTTTGTTTGTTTGTTTTGTTTTGTTTAAGCAATCCCTACACCCAATGTGGGGCTTGAACTTACAACTCCAAGAACAAGAGCCGCATGCTCTACTAACTGAGCCAACCAGGTACCCCCCAACCTTTTTGTTTTGGGACCCTCTACACTCTTAAACATTATTGAAGGCCCTACAGACTTTTTATGCGAGTTATATCTGTTGTTACTATATTAGAAATTAAAACTGAGAAACTTTTAAAATGTTATTTTATTTAAAAATAACAAAACTGTTATATGGAACATAAAAGGCATATTTTTAATGAAAAATAATTTAATTTCCAAAACAAATTTAGTTAGAAGAATGGCATTGGTTGACATTTCTTCAAGTCTCTTTAATCTCTGGTTTAATAAGAGGCAGATGGATTCTTATAGCTGCTCTTTCAATCTGTTGTGATATGTTATTTTGGTTGAAGTCTATGAAGAAAAATTTTGCCTCATACAAACACATAGTTGCAAACAGGATTTAAATTTAAACTTTATTTAAATTTAGGATTTAAATATTAAATATTAATATTTAAGTTCTTCCTTGATACTACACCAAAACTTGACAAGTGGTAGTGGTTTTTTTTTTTTTTTTTTTGACAAGTGGTAGTTTTTTAAAGATTATTTGAAATGTAGAATCAGAAACTATATCGAAGAACTTTTCATTCTCTGTTATGTTACAGTCCATTGGTCTTACACTTTAATGGATTTCTTACCCATGCATGATTTTGTAACACTATGAATTAATTGGTCTTTGTTGTAGTCTGTTTGGGTTGCAGTAACAAAAGTACTATATAGACTGGTCTTACACTTTAATGGATTTCTTACCCATGCATGATTTTGTAACACTATGAATTAATTGGTCTTTGTTGTTGTCTGTTTGGGTTGTAGTAACAAAAGTACTATATAGACTGTATGGCTTATCAAAGCGGACATTTAAAATTTTTTTTTTTATTGAGAGAGAAAACACGAGCAGGGGGAGGAGCAGAGAGTGGGAGGGATAAGCTGACTCTGTGCTGAGCATAGCCCCATGTGGGACTGGATCCTAGGACCATGAGATCATGACCTGAGCTGAAATCAAGAGTCGAACACTTAACTGACTGAGCCACCCAGGTGCCCCAACAGCAGACATTTATTCACAGCTCAGAGGCTGAGAAGTCCATGATCAGGGTACCATCAGATTCAGTATCTGATGAGGGCCCACTTACAGGCTGTGTTCTCACTATGTCCTCAGGTGGAAGAAGGGACAAGGCAGCTCTCTGAGTTCTCTTTTATAAGGTGCTAATCTCATTCATGAAGGCCCCACCCTCATGACCTAATCACCTCTCAGAGACTCACATCCAAATAATATCACTATGGGAGTTAGAATTTAACATGAATTTTCTGGGGATACAAACATTGTTTATAGCATTCTTTCTGGAAATATCGGTTGACTGAATTATGTAGATCTTCAAATGTTTTCACATGTTACTCTGCAATGTGAAGTAATCACATTAATTTCACCATTGATCTCAGCAAAACAGTTTTTTTTTTTTCTTAAGATTTTATTAATTTATTTGAGAGAGAGTGCTCACAGAGGGGGAGCAGCAGAGGGAGAGAAAGAAGCAGGCTTCTTGCTGAGCAGGGAGCCTGAAGTGGAGCTGGATCCAAGGACCCTGAGGTCATGACCTGAGCCAAAGGCAGATGCTTAACTGACTAAGCCACCCAGGCGCCCTTCAGCAGAACAGTTTTTAAGTTTACTGGGAAGCATTCAAGGTTTGCAAAATTCTAATATATTTTTTTAAAGCTTGATTTTATCAGTGACAACAAATACTGTGATTTTCTGTAAAGTGATAGGCTTACTTTATTTCTAAGAAATATGTCTGCCAAAACTCAAGTCTGAGTAATTATAGTTTGTTAGTCATTCTTTTAAGTAAAAGAAGAGTTCTGTGAAGAAAGCAGTTGCAAGTCAATCACATAAATGTTTTTCCTCAAGATATCCATTATATTGCATTGTGCAGAACTGTTTTATGTGCATTTTTCATATTATCACACAAAGTATTAAAAGGCTTTTTTTTTTTTTTTTTATTCATGAGAGGGAGAGAGAGAGGCAGAGACACAGGCAGAGGGAGAAGGAGGCTCCATGCAGGAAACCCGATGTGGGACTCAATCCCACAATGATGGCCAGGATACAGAGCTTTCTAGGATCTTGTAGGCTAAGAGGGACCACAAGAAAATTATTTTCGTAGAGACAATTACTGTAATAGGGAATACTTATGGTATCAAATAGAGGGCACCTCAGTCTCCAGGGGAAGGGGGTATCTGAGAAGGTTCCCTGAGGAGGTACTGAGAATGAATTACACATAGAAATTAGGGGATCCCTGGGTGGCTCAGCGGTTAAGTGTTTGCCTTCAGCCTGGGGCGTGATTCTGGAGTCCTGGGATCGAGTCCTGTGTTGGGCTCCCTGCATGGAGCCTGCTTCTCTCCCCCTGCCTGTGTCTCTGCCTCTCTCTCTGTGTCTCTTATGAGTGAATAAAGAAAATCTTTATTTATTTTATTTTTATTTTTTTGAATAAAAATCTTAAAAAAAATATTAGTCAGGTGAGGACTGGGTGGCTGGAAATAAGATTTGGAGGTCTACAGCATGAAATTACCCCAGGAAAGTGTACATAGCATAGTGTTGCAAACTTACATGTCTATAAGTAACATCGAGTGAAACAGGCTGGATATTTTAAATACTACACCAGCAAAATGAAAATAACACCTGATACTATAGGTATTTGGGAGCCTCTAGAGAGTATTGCTTTGTGGTAATAGGTTCAGGATTTCCACTTCCCAGTTTTTTGGGATAAGTCAGAAATGAAGATTTTTTTTTTAATTTTTTTTTTTTTTTATTGATTTATGATAGTCACAGAGAGAGAGAGAGAGAGAGGCAGAGACATAGGCAGAGGGAGAAGCAGGCTCCATGCACTGGGAGCCCAATGTGGGATTCGATCCCGGGTCTCCAGGATCGTGCCCTGGGCCAAAGGCAGGCGCTATACCGCTGCACCACCCAGGGATCCCCAGAAATGAAGATTTTGATATGGAATTCCCTAACTTAAGTGTTGGCAAATCAAACATTCCAATAGTGGAGTTGGTGGGGGAGAATATTTATTGTAACAGGTGTAGAGTTCTGACAATTAAAATCAGCCTTGTGGACTGCCAGTCTGTGATGTCTTTGCTAT
This sequence comes from Canis lupus familiaris, assembly GCF_011100685.1. Lineage (NCBI taxonomy): Eukaryota > Metazoa > Chordata > Mammalia > Carnivora > Canidae > Canis > Canis lupus. The sequence goes on from NC_049236.1 coordinate 14,377,083, forward strand.
GTAGAGTGGTAGGTAAGGAGACAGCCAAAGATAGATCTCTAATGATACCCCCAAATGCTGGGAAAAGTTGCCTATGGCAGATTTAGAAAGAATGTCCAGAGGGGCATATGGGTGGCACAGTCAGATGTCTGACTCTTGGTTTTGGCTTGGGTTATGATATCAGGGTTGTGGGATCATGACTCGCATTGGGCACCATGGTCGCTGTGGAGTCTGCTTGAGGTTCTCTGTCTTCCTCCTTCTGCCTCTCCTGCTCATGTTCTGCTCTTTCTGTAAAATAATAAATGAACAAATCTTAAAAAGTTCTAGAGAAGTAGAAAAAGTATAGATGAATAGAAGGTCTCAGGTGCTGAGTAAAGCTAGTGTTTTAAAAAGGAGAGAATTAGGGTTCCCTGGGTGGCGCAGCGGTTTGGCGCCTGCCTTTGGCCTGGGGTGCGATCCTGGAGATCCGGGATCGAGTACCACGTCGGGCTCCCGGTGCATGGAGCCTGCTTCTCCCTCTGCCTGTGTCTCTGCCTCTCTCTCTCTCTCTCTGTGACTATCATAAAATAAATAAAAATTAAAAAAAAAAAAGGAGAGAATTACTAGCAGCATCACCTTCTGTAGATAAGGACTGAAAAATGTCTACTGAAGTTAGCAACAAGGGTCACTGACCCTTGGCAAGAGTGTTTTTAGTGGAGTTGTGAGGTTAGGAGGCAGGATTGCAATAGACTCAGGAGAGAATTTAAGTGGAGAGAGACAATGTACACCTCTTTGATAAAGCTTGGGTATGAAGGAAAAAAGAATGGAAGTTATGCAGTATGGGTTCTTACCCAGGTATTTATGGATATGTTTTTTTTTTTTTTTTTTTTTTTTTTTGAGAGAAGCCATAAAGCTTTCCATCACCTCTTCAAAAGAATTTATAATCCAAAAGAACAACTTCTGTCAGGGCCCTGTAATTGAATGAAATGGGCGTTCTTAAAAAACTGGTAAGAAAGGAGCCAATACAGCAGGAGAGCTAGAGTAGGAAGAGGGTGGTGGAAGACTGAAAGCAGATGAGATCCAGAGTATTTGGTAGAGGGACTAATTTAGATGAGAAAGAAAAAAATGAGCGTAGGTGCACATTTATAAGTAAATGGCAGGAAACTGAAGTAGCTTTCTGCACACAATTTTTAAAATAAGGATTTATTTATTTGAGAGAGAGAGAGAATGCAGTGGGGAGGGGCAGAGGGAGAAGGAGAGTGTCTTAAGCAGACTCCATGCTGAGCCTGGAGCCTGACACAGGACTCCATCTCTTGACCCTGAGATTACAACCTGAGCCAAAACCAAGAGTCAGATGCTTAACTGACTGCGCTACCCAGGTACCCCTGTGCACAATTTTTATTTTCTCTCTTATATAGGGGGTGAAATGGGATTTGCTAAAAAAAATAAGTGAAGAGAGGTGAAATGTGATGCTTGAGGAAGGTGGAGAACATTTGAAGTAGTTGTAGTGAAGAATGGGAGAGAGAAATCTAGGGAAAGATACATTTTTTCTTTTTAAAAAAATGTTTTTTTTAATTAAAATTAAAATTTTTAAAGATTTTATTTGAGAGCGAGTGAGAGAATGAGCATGATAGAGGGAGGGGCTAAAGGAGAGAGAGAAACAGACTCCCACTAATCAGGGAGCCTGACATGGGGCTCAATTCCAGGACCCTGGATCATGACCTGAGCCGAAGGTAGATGCTTAAACAACTGAGCCACCCAGGTGCCCTGGGAAAGATATTTGGATCATGTTGAGGGTCTGCTTGTGATTGAAGATCATTACTAGCGAAACCATATTGAAAATGGTAGAGTCCCCCCACCCCCAGCAGTCCAAGGAGAGAGCAGAAAAAGCATGAAAATTGATTGAGCTGTGATTGGGGTCTTGCCAGGTAGGTACAGTTGAGAAGAAAAAAGGGACAAAAGAGACAAAGGTATTAGTTGAGATAGAGGGGCCATAAAAACCAGTACAGTATAGAAAGTAATGAATTTGTGGAATTGGAGGTCTCATAGAGGGGAAAGAACATGGGGAGCATTGGAGTAAGTGGGAAAGCTGTAGAGATAGAAGTCAGAATACATTTGTGGGATTAGGAACAGGGTTCCCCTCCCAAGTAGCCAAAACAATCTTGAAAAATTGAAGCAAAGCTGGAGGCATCACAATTCCAGACTTCAAGCTATATTACAAAGCTGTAGTAATCAAAACAGTATGATACTGGCACAAAAATAGACACATAAATCAATGGAACAGAATAGAAACCCAGAAATAAACCCACAACTATATGGTCAAATTAATCTTCAAAAAATTGGAAAGAATATCCAGTGGGAAAAGAACAGTCTCTTCAACAAATGGTATTGGGAAAACTGGAGAGTACATGGAAAAGAAAGAAAGTAGACCACTCTTTAAAAAATTCAATTTTTATTTTATTTTTAAGTAAACTCAACACTCAACTTGGGGCTTGAACTCATGACCCTGAGATCAAGAGTTGCATGCTTTACTGACTGAGCCAGCCAAGCACCACCTGGACCACTTTCTTACACCATACACAAGATTAAATTCAAAATGGATTAAAGACCTAAATGCTGAGACATGAAACTATAAAAATCCTAGAAGAGAACACAAGCAATAACCTCTTTGACATTGGCTATAGCAACTTTTTTCTAGATATGTCTTCTGAGGCAAGGGAAACAAAAGTAAAAATAAACTATTGGGACTACATCAAAATAAAAAGCTTCTGAAGAGCGAAGGAAACAATCAATAAAACTAAAAGGCAGCCAGCAGAATGGGAGAAAATATTTGTAAATGATATATCTAACAAAGGATTAGTATCCAAAATATGTAAGGAACTTATAAAACTCAACACCTAGAAAATGAATAATCCAATTAAAAAGGCATCCAGATGGCCAACAGATGAAAAGATGTTATCACTGATCATCAGGAAAATGCAAATCAAAACTACAATGAGATACTACATCACACCTGTCAATGACTAAAGTCAACAAAAGAAACAACAGGTATTTATGAGAATGTGGAGAAAAAGGAAACCCTATGCACTATTGGTGGCAATGCAAACTGGTGCAGCCACTCTGGAAAACAGTAGGGAGGTTCCTCAAAAAGTCAAAAATAGAACTGCCCTATGATTCATCAATCACATTACCAGGTATTTACCCAAAGAATGCAAACACACTAATTCAAAGGTATTTGTGCACCCCCATGTTTATGGCAGCATTATCTATAATGGCCAAATTATGCAATCAGCCCAAGTGTCCAACAATTAATGAATGGATAAAGATATGATATGTGTACAGTATAATATTCAGCCATAAAAAGTGAAATCTTACCATTTGCAATGACCTGGATTGTGAAATAAGTGAAATACTAAGTTAAATAAGTCTGAGAAGGACAAATGCCATGTGATTTCATTCGTGGAATTTAAGAAATCAACAAAGGGAAAAGGACAAATATATATTTTTTAAGATTTGATTTATCTATTTGATATAGAGACAAAAAACACAAATGTTGGGGAGGGGGGAGGAGAGGAACAGAAGGAGCAGCAGACTCCCTACTGAGCAGGGAATCTGACTCAGGACTCGATCCCAGGACCCTGGTATCATGACCAGAGCCAAAGGCAGATGCTTAACCAACTGAACCACCCAGGTGCCCCAAGAGATAGATTCTTTTTTTTTTTTTTTTTTTTTTTAAAAAATTTATTCATGATAGTCACACACAGAGAGAGAGAGAGAGAGAGAGAGAGAGAGAGAGAGGCAGAGACACAGGCAGAGGGAGAAGCAGGCTCCATGCACCGGGAGCCTGACGTGGGATTTGATCCTGGGTCTCCAGGATCGCGCCCTGGGCCAAAGGCAGGCGCCAAACCGCTGCGCCACCCAGGGATCCCGTAGATTCTTAATTATAGTGAACAAACTGATGGTTACCAGAGGGAAGTGGGTGGGGGGATGGGTTAAACAGGTGATGGGGATTAAGGAGTAAGCTTGTGATAAGCACTGGGTGATGTATAGAATTGTTGAATTACTAAATTCTATATTTGAAATTAATATAACACTGTATGTTAACTGGAATTAAAATAACTTAAAAAAGGAACAGGTTTTTTTTTTTTTTCCCCTAATCAGAATTGTCAGCTGTGTTTTAAAAAAAACCCACAGATGCTCAGGTCTGATTCTGGATCAGCTGAATCAGAATTTCTAGGGAGTTTGAAGCATCTTCATATAAAAAGTTCCACATGTGATTTAAATAAAATTTTAAAAAATTACATATAGTAAAATTTGGTCTTTTTGGAGTATAGTTCTATGAGTTTAACAAATGCATAGTGATGCCCATTATTAGGATAGAGTACACCGGAGGAATAGGCTTGGTAAGGAAGATATTTTTTTTAAGTTTTATTTAAATTCAATTAACATACAGAGTATTATTAGTTTCAGAGGTAGGGTTCAGTGATTTAATCAGTTGCATGTAACACTCAGTGCTCATTACCCAGTTACCCCATTCCCCCTCCTCTCTCCTCCAGCAACCCTCAGTTTGTTTCCTATAGTTAAGTCTCTTTATGGTTTGTCTGCCTTTCTGATTTCGTCTTATTTTTCCCTCTCTTCCTCTATGATCCTGTTTTGTTTCTTAAATTCCACACGAGGGAATCCCTGGGTGGCTCAGTGGTTTAGTGCTTGCCTTTGGCCCAGCGCGTGATCCTGGGATCGAGTCCCACATCAGGCTCCCTGCATGGAGCCTGCTTCTCCCTCTGCCTGTGTTTCTGCCTCTCTCTCTCCTGTCTTTCATGAATAAATAAATAAAATCTTAAAAAAAAATTCCACACACGAGTGAAATCATATAATTGTCTTTCTCTTAATTGATTTATTTTGCTTAGCATAATACCCTTTAGATCAAAACCATAATGAGATACCACCTCACACCAGTCAGAGTGGCTAAAATTAACAAGTCTGGAAACAACAAATGTTGGTAAGGATGGAGAGAAAAGGAAATCTTACGCTGCTGGTGGGAAGGCAAGCTGATACAGCTGCTCTGGAAAACAGTATGAAGGTTCCTCAAAAAGTTAAAAATAGAGCTACCCTACCATCCACCAATCATACTACTAGGTATTTACACCAAAGATACAAATATAGTGATCAGAAAGGGCACTTGCATCCCATGTTTATAGCAGCAATGTCCACAATAGTCAAACTATGGAAGAAACCCAGATGTCCACTGAAGACATGAATAAAGATGTGGTATATGTATATGCAATGGAGTATTACTCAGCCATCAAAACAGTGAGCTCTTACCATTTTCAATGACGTGGATGGTGAGGATGATATATTTGTTTTTAAACACCATCTAATTTCATGTTACACTAATGCTGCAGCCATAGAGTTAAGATTATTACACTGAATGGACATTTTTCTCTATTAGATCAGGGATGATGCAATATTAATTAATTAATTAATTAATTTTTATTGTAGAGAGCCAGATGGGGATACTTCAGGCTTAGTAGCACACATTTGGTCTGTGTTGCCTATTCCTTGTGTGTATTTCCAGCTATTAAAAGATATAAAAATCGGGGATCCCTGGGTGGCGCAGCGGTTTGGCACCTGCCTTTGGCCCAGGGCGTGATCCAAGAGACCTGGGATCGAATCCCACGTCGGGCTCCCGGAGCATGGAGCCTGCTTCTCCCTCTGCCTGTGTCTCTGCCTCTCTCTCTCTCTCTGTGTGTGACTATCATAAATAAATAAAAATTAAAAAAAATATTTAAAAGATATAAAAATCATTCTTTGCCCTGTATGAAAACAGAGGGCCATAGTTTGCTGACCCCTGGTAGATAATAAATAACAACAATAAATCACTGATTTGTAGCATTTGCTGATTTCTGAAGTGTAAATACTCCCACTGTGGCTGATTTTAAGCTACCAATGTGTTATACTGAATGAAGAGTTTGAAAGAGATGTGTGGTAGCACAAAGTACTACTATACAGTTAACAATTGTAGATAGGTAAATAAAACAGTAAAATTTTAATGAAGTAATGAATTTTGAGTGTTTATTAACACCCCCCTTTTCTTTAAAGATTTTATTTGAGAGAGAGCACAAGTGGGGGATGGACAAAGGGACAGACTTCCCTGCTGAGCGAGGAGCCTGCTGCAGGGTTCAATCCCAGGACCCTGAGATCATAACCTGAGCAAAAGTCAAGCTGAAGTCAGACACTTAACTGACTGAGCCACCCAGGCACCCTCTTCCCCCCGCCCCCATGTAATCTCTATACCCATTGTGGGGTGGCTCAAACTCCCAACCCCAGATCAGAGTCGGATGCTCCACCAGCTGAGCCAGCCAGGTGCCCCACCTTTATTTTTATTTTTTTTTTAATATTTTATTTATTTATTCATAGAGACACAGAGAGAATGAGAGGCAGAGGCACAGGCAGAGGGAGAAGCAGGCTCCATGCAGAGCGCCTGACGTGGGACTCGATCCAGGGTCTCCAGGATCACGCCCTGGGCTGCAGGCGGCGCTAAACTGCTGCGCCACCGGGGCTGCCCCCACCTTTTTTTTTTTTTAATTTTAATTTTTTTTTAAAGATTTTACTTATTCATGAGAGAGACACAGAGAGAGGCAGAGACACAGGCAGAGGGAGAAGCAGGCTCCATGCAGGCAGCCTGATGTGGGACTCGATTCCAGGATCCTGGGACCACGAACTGAGCCAAAGTCAGATGCTCAAGCGCTGAACCACCCAGGTGCACACCCCACCTTTATTTTTAATATAACTTCATTGTACATTTATATAATTTAATTTTTAAGAATGTATAACTTTGGCTTGCAAAATTCCTGAAAATGTAACAATAAGCTTTTGCTAATCTATATGAATTGGCTTTAACATATTGTTGAAGCTAAGCCCTAGAGAGGTGAGATAATTTCCAAATCAGTTTTAAGTGCCAGAATCAGAATAAACTCTTTTAATTTGGCTTTTCTTTTTAAAGATTATTTGAGAGAGGGGAGTGCATATATGCTCAAGAGCTGGAGGGGCAGAAGGAGAGGGAGTGAGATTCTCAAGGTCATTCCACCCTGGTCATGGAGCCCAATGCTGGGCTCAGTCTCGTGACCCTGAGATTACAACCTGAGCCGAAACCAAGAGTCAATGCTTTACTGACTGTGCCACCCAGGGGCCTATGATTTTTATTTTTATTTTTTTTAATTTTTATTTATTTATGATAGTCACAGAGAGAGAAAGAGAGAGAGGCAGAGACATAGGCAGAGGGAGAAGCAGGCTCCATGCTCCGGGAGCCCGACGTGGGATTCGATCCTGGGTCTCCAGGATCGCGCCCTGGGCCAAAGGCAGGCGCCAAACCGCTGCGCCACCCAGGGATCCCTGATTTTTATTTTCATCAAAACAATATAAGTTCATAATTTAAAAAGTCAAAAATTGACTTCAAGGTTTGTAGTGGGCTCCCCCCCCACCACCAAAATAAAACCCTAGCAGTTCCCTGGTGTACCCTTTTTATCCTCAGTTTCTAATCTACAGAGCTAACATTTAAGTCTTTCAGTTTTTTTCTTCTGATTTCTACCTCCCTGTTTTTCATAATGAGATACTATTGACTCCTTCTAAGGAAGATGGGGAGTTCTCTTAGGCCTTACATACTCTTCTTCTTTACCCATTTTTCCAAAATACTTATATGACAATTATAATTGTTTCTTAAATCTTTTTTTTTTTTTAAGATTTTATTTTTAAGTATCCTCTATACCCAAAGTGAGGCTTTGATTTACAATCTTGAGATTAGGAGTTTTTATGTTCTACTGACTGAGCCAGCCAGGTGCCCTTTTAATTATCTTTTAGTATTTACATGTTATGATCATGTAAACAGTGCTCACAGGTGAGCCATTAGTATATTATGATTACATCTTCTATAATTTTTCAAAATTAATAATTGCCATAAATTTTATTTATTTTATAATTTCCATAAATTTTAAATGTTTGCCTGATTTTAAATGTACTTATGACAGCATTATCCCCATACTCTGTGACAGAACTATAAAACTTGTCTCACTCAGTGTAGTTAAACATTAGATAATTATTTCCATTTTTTTTTTCCCTTCAACATACCCACTAAGCTGCCCTTCATTTATTCTACTGCTAGAATCCCAACTATTGTTTACAACTGTCATCCTGGTACTCCTGTTCACCATTACCCTGGGGATTGCTTTTGCTTTTCTCCTTAGCATTGGCATCCATTTTCCTGAATCCTACATATCTTTTTTCCCCTAGGTTTATCTTTTCCTTTTGCTGGAGCTTCCTCAGAAAGGATTCCAAGAGAGATAAGTTCTTTGAGATCTTGCATGTCTGAAAATGTCAGTCCTACCCTCATGTAATTGGTAATTTGGGCAGGACATATAATTATAGCTTGAAAAATCATCTTCCATCAGAATTCAAAGGTTTTTCTCTAGTGTTGTTAGTTTCCAGCCTTGCTGTTGAGGAATTCAAAGACATTCCAGGCCTTAGTCGTCCTTTGTGATGTTTTTTTTTTTTCTCTTTATCCATGATGTGAAATTCCACAGGGATGTACTTTGATGTGGATCTTTTTCATTTATTATGTGGCATACTTGTGGACTTTTTGTTTTTAAAGATTTTATTTATTTGATAACGAGAGAGGGAGAAAAAGAGAAGAGAATGAGCAGGGTGGGAGGGAGAGGGAGAAGCAGAAAGCAAGGAATCTGATGTGGGCTTGATCCCAGGGCCTCAGAATCATGACCTGAGCTGAAGGTAGCTGCTTAACTGACTGAGCCACCTAGGTGCCTCTTTGGTGTGGACTAATTTGTGTCCTTCATTTTTGAATATTTTTTCTTATACTTTAAATGTTTCTGCTTTCTGGAACTTCTCTTAGTTGAGTATTGGGTCTTCTGGGTTTATCCTCTGATAATTTTATCTTCTATTTTCTTTTTTTTTTTAAATAATCTGAATTTTATTTTATTTTTTATTTTTTATGATAGTCACACACAGAGAGAGAGAGGCAGAGACATAGGCAGAAGGAGAAGCAGGCTCCATGCACCGGGAGCCCAACGTGGGATTCAATCCCGGGTCTCCAGGATCACGCCCTGGGCCAAAGGCAGGCGCCAAACCGCTGCGCCACCCAGGGATCCCTTTATCTTCTATTTTCATTACTTTCTCTTTTTGTTGTACTTCTTGGGAGATTTCCTCGTTTATTTGCCAGCTCGTCAGTTGAGGTTTTTTAAAAAACCTCTTGTAATTTTAATATGTAAGGGCTCTTGTTCTTTAATGTTAATTTATTATAAATCTTGTTTGTATTTAACAGATGCAGTATTTCCTGAGGATGTTATACTTTTTTGTGTGTCTGTGATATTTTCTTCTTGAATTCTCTGTTTACTTCTAAGTTCCTTTGTTTGGTTTGATTTTGGTTTTATTTAATTTTGATAGCTTTTTTTTTTACTTTTATTTTTTTTAAAGATTTATTTATTCAGAGAGAGCGCGAGAGAGGCAGAGACACAAGCAGAGGGAGAAGCAGGTTCCATGCATGCAGGAAGCCTGACGTGGGACTCGATCCCCGGTCTCCAGGATCACACCCTGGGCTGCAGGTGGCGCTAAACTGCTGCGCCACCGGAGCTGCCCTTGATAGCTTTTTAAATGTCTTCTGGTTCTTTTAAAAAATTATGGTAAATATACATAACAGACTCAACATTTTACTAATTTTTAAGCGTACAATTCTTTGGTATTAAGTACACTCACATTGTTGTGTAACCATAACTATCATCCATCTCCAGACCTTTCTCATCTTAACTAACTGGAATTCTTTTTTTAAGATTTATTTATTTGAGAAGAGAGCACAAGCCAGGGGGAGGGGGGAGAAGCAGACTCCCAGCTGAGCAGGGAAGCTCGACTTGGGGCTCCGTCCCAGGAGCCTGGGATCACGACCTGAGCTGAAGGCAGATACCTAACTGACTGAGCCACCAGACACCCCCTCACTGGAATTCTGAACCTGTTAAACACTAACTTCCCATTCCTCTTCCCCCTAGCCTCTGGCAGCCACCATTCTACTTTCTCTCTGCGAATTTGATTACTCTAGCTACCTCATATAAGAGAAGTAACACAATATTTGTCCTTTTGTGACTGACTTATTTCTCAAAGATTCTTCATGAACACATGTCTTCAAGATTCCTCCTCCATGTTGTAGGATGTGTCAGAACTTCCTTTTCAAAGTTTAGTTCTTATTTAAGAATGATATACTAAAAAGCTGATTGGAAGCTCTATCCTTGTCAGTGTGTGGCTGTGTTAATTGGAGGCCTTCACTGAAAGTTGAGAAGATGGTGAATATCTTTTTCATTGGTAACTCCCAAATATCCATATTTTTAGGTCTTTTTTGGATTCTTGTCAGTTTCCCCAGAGAAAAATCTCCCTGACTCCTCCCTGGGAATATAAGCTTGGTGGTTCAGTGTTAAGAAAACTGAGGTGGGGAAGGAGGTTGGTATATATATCTTTTCCTTAATTCTGCTGTTTTCTTTCTTTTCCTTTCCTTTCTTCCATGAAAGAGATGCAGAGACATAGGCAGAGAAGCAGACTCCTTTGGGACTTGATCCCAGGACTGTGGGATCACGACTTGAGCCAAAGGCAGACACTCAACTGCTGAGCCACCCAGGTGCCCCAATTCTGCTGTTTTCAATAAAGGACTTAACCCTAGTCCCAGCTGTGCTTGGTGGTCCCTGAATCTAGAGCCTTTCTAATTGTTTCTTTGGCTTATAAGTTAACAGGCAGCATTTGTGCAGGAAGTTACCTGATTGCTTGGGGGTTGGGATGGAGAACTAGGATCTAACTACTTTTTCTGTAGACTGTCAGTTCTGGTTACGGCCCCATCCCTCAATCTTCCCTTCAGAGATGTGTTGTGCTTTTAATTTCTGACTTCCTAGAGTACAGTACAGAATTAGATTTTTTTTTTTTTATTAAACTTTCTTCAGGTTAGGTTTCAGTTTTGCATTCTACCAATCAAATTCAACTGTTTTCTTTTTCTTTATTAACATTTTGTTATCATCAGCTGTTGTTTCCTCATCTCTGCTATTGTGTTTGTGCCATTAAAAATATATTTTATTGCCAATTTGAAGTGATTTTAGAGGTAGTAAAGAACCACATGTATTAAATCAACTGTATTTTAGCTATTGTAATCTACTTCCCTTTTTTTTTTTTCTTACCCCATAGAAGCTTTTCAAAGAGAGACATCTCTAAGCTGCTTGCTACTCAAAGTTCGGACCAGCAACATTGGTGTCACCTGGGAGCTTGTTAGAAATGCAGAATTCCAGGCCCCAAACCATACCTAGCAAACCATATTCTACATTTTTATAAGACCCCTAGGTTATTTATAATTTATTACAGTGTGAGAAGCACTGGTCTGATTCACTGTGCTTGTTACAGTGCTTGACACGTTAGGTGTCTTCTGTTGGACACGCAGAAATTTAGAAAAGACTCTGTAGTTGGAAATAATGTTTTGAGATCAGAGTACAGATATAATTTGAAGCTTTGGGGTTAGATGCAAGTATAGAATAAAAAGTGGGTCAAGGAAATAATCAATTTTAAGGTGTGAATGAAAGGAATAAAAGGCTTTCTAGAAAAATTGAGAGCTAAGGAAGAACAAAGGCCCACATCCATAAGGTGTGGGAAAATGAGCAACCTTCCAAGAGCTTGGGCTGCAAGATTTTAGTAGTGTTCTTCGGGAACAGCCAGGTTTCAGAGTAGGCCGGGAAGTAGGGGAAAAACAATTTCTGGAAAGATACTGAAATTATAAGATAGTTTAATTACAGTGTAGGGGGAATGATCAGGGAGGAAGCCCCAGAGGACATAATGGAATGATGAACAAGGAGAAGATGATTTAGTGGGGAGGCAGCTACACTGGGGTAAGAATACAGGAGGTGACAGGTGGCTAAAATGAATTTCCACTATTCCTCACCTTGTACTCTGCGTTTCAGGCATTTCTTTAAATTCTCTCTTGGGCTTTTTTTTTTTTTTTGTATACACGCTCTTCTTTGGTCTGGGATATTATCTTGTTTTCCTTGACTCTCTCTAGATTTAGTGCCCTTATTTTATGCTGGCATCCTGTCCTTTCTGAGTCTCTCTTTTTTTTTTTTTTTTTTTTTTTTAAGATTTTTATTTATTCATGAGAGACAGAGAGAGAGAGGCAGAGACCTAGGCAGAGGGAGAAGCAGGCTCCATGCAGGGATCCTGACACGAGACTCAATCCCAGGTCCCCAGGATCATGCCCTGGGCTGAAGGTAGCACTAAACAGCTGAGCCACCCAGGCTGCCCTCTTTTTTTCTTTTTAAAGATTTGTTTGAGAGAGAGTGGACGGGAGGGGCAGGAGGAGAGAGAGAGAATCTCAGACTGCTTCAGAGCCCGACACTGGGCTAGTCTTTTTTATTTATTTATTTTTTTTTAAATTTTTTTTAAATTTTTATTTATTTATGATAGTCACAGAGAGAGAGAGAGAGGCGCAGAGACACAGGCAGAGGGAGAAGCAGGCTCCATGCACCGGGAGCCCGACGTGGGATTCAATCCCGGGTCTCCAGGATCGCGGGCACCAAACCGCTGCGCCACCCAGGGATCCCTGGGCTAGTCTTACAACCCTGAAATCACGACTCGAGCCAAGAGTTGGGTACCCAACAGACTGCATCCATCATTCAGGTGCCCCCATCTCTCCCTTTTTTTTCAGTTGAGATATAATCATATAATAAATACCCTTTAAAATACACTTTAAAAATACTTTTACTTGAGGCACCTAAGTGGCTCAGTTGGTTAAGTGTCTGCCTTCACCCCTTGACCAGGGTCCTGAGATCAAGCTGAGCAGGGAGCCTGATTCTCTTTCTCCCTGGGACCCCCCCACTTGTCCCTGCTCTCTCTCATTCTCTCTCTCTCTCTCTATCAAATAAAATCTTTTTAAAAAATAATTTAACTGTGTTTAACTATAGCATATGGTTAAAAGGTAGGTATTATATATTTTACTTATTTAAATTGCTCACTGGACAGTTGGTCTTATTACTGTCTTTGTCATCTAGTGTAGCACCTATATCTAACAGCTAATATTTATTGATTGCAGTGTGTCATACACTGTTTTAAGTTTGCATATATTGACTCACTTAATTCTCATAGGATGTAGATACTACTTTCATCCTATTTTATGGATGGAGAGAAACAAAAGCCTAGGATAAGTAGGTCAGTCACTGTTGAATGAACACATTTATTGTGTATACCGTGTACCAGGCACTGTGCTATATGTTTGGGCTTACAGAATTAAAGTCTTTGGTCATAAGTACCTAACTCTGATTCTTAATTTTAAAAAAATATTTTATTTATTTATTCATAAGAGACACAGAGAAAGAGGCAGAGACACAGGCAGAGGGAGAAGTAGGCTCCATGCAGGGAGCCTGATGTGGGACTCGATCCTGGGACTCCAGGATCATGCCCTGAGCCAAAGGCAGACACTTAACCATTTAGCCACCCAGGCATCCTTGATTCTTAATTTTTTTAATTAAATATTTTATTTGGAAATAATTTCAAACTTACAGAAAATGTGCAAAAATAAGAATGCAAAGAACATAATCAGTTTCACTTGTTAACATTTATTCCATTTGTTTTATCATTCATATTCTCTCTTTATATAAAATCATGCTTTTTTCTGAACTATTTGAGAATAAGTTACAGTCATTTCAGCCCTTTACTCCTGAATACCTTAATATGTATTTCTTAAGAATAGGAATGTTCCTTTATATTCCACAGTGTACCACAGTTATCAATTTCAGCACATTTAACTTTGATATGATACTTTACTGTTTATAGATTATTTGTAGATTATGACTGAATAAATAATCTTTTTACAGTGTGGTAGCCCCGAATACCTTTTTTTTTTTTTTTTTTTAAGATTTAGTTACTAATTCATGAGAGACAAAGACCCGGAGGCAGAAGGAGAAGCAGGCTCCCCGCGGGGAGTCCAATGTGAGACTTGATACTGGGACTCCGGGATCACGCCCTGAGCTGAAGGCAGACGCCCAACTGCAGAGCCACCCAGGCGTCCCCTGAATACTTTCTTTAATTAAAAAATACCAAAGTGAATTTTTGGAAGTTTTTTTAAAAAGTTGGAAAACACAATAGATTAAAATGAAAAATTCCTCATAACTCATTTTTTTTTTTAACATATATAAGGAAAACACAGGGACACCTGGGTGGCTCAGTGGTTGAGCGTCTGCCTTCAGCTTCACGGCTTGATCCTCGGTCCCGGGGTCTAGTCCCGCATCAGGCTCCCTGCGAAGAACCTACTTCTTCCTTTATGTCTCTGCCTCTCTCTCTCTGTCTCTCATGAATACATAAATGAAATCTTAAAAAAAAAAAAAAGTACACAAAGTGCCCTCATCCCTGTTATATACACTATTAACAGTTTGGTTTTTTTTAGATGTCTTTATGCATATATACATACATGTGCACAAAAACACATATACATTTGTGTGTATATGTTCATATATCTACATATTAAAACTGAATTTAAAAATCTTTGTGTATTGGGACGCCTGGGTGGCTCAGTGGTTGAGTGCCTGCCTTCAGCCCAGGGCATGATCCTGGAGTCAGAGGATCGAGTCCCATGTCAGGCTCCCTGCATGGAGCCTACTTCTCCCTCTGCCTGTGTCTCTGCCTCTCTGCCTCTCTCTCTCTCTCTTGAATAAACAGATAAAATCTTTAAAAAAAATCTTTGTGTATTGTTGATATTTAAAAACTTGTAATACAGTGTCTGAAAATGGAAAGAGAAATGCTTACCTATTAAACAGAAACAAAAGTGCTAGGTATTTTACAGATACTTATTTAGGAAGATATTTGTTCAGGTGCATTTAACATCACTCTGCACTGCAGTGCTCATCCAGTGCAAGAACTACCTTGTCAAGTGGTTGAAAGATAATTAATGTACCTTAATTAGCTTTTCTCTCAATATGTTCCATTTGACCTACTTAAAATAATAAGTGATTTAGAATTTTTTAACCTTATTTATTTACTTATTTTTTAATAGATCAGAAATTTTATTTTTTTATTTATTTTTATTTTTATTTATTTATTTTTTTATGATAGTCACACAGAGAGAGAGAGAGAGGCAGAGACATAGGCAGAGGGAGAAGCAGGCTCCATGCACCGGGAGCCCGACGTGGGACTCGATCCCGGGTCTCCAGGATCGCGCCCTGGGCCAAAGGCAGGTGCCAAACCGCTGTGCCACCCAGGGATCCCCTAACCTTATTTATAATATCATGCTCTTGGGGCAACATGTAGATACAAATTTGCGTATCTCCATATAACTAGAAGGTTAAGATATATTTTTATTTGCTTTTATTTAGTAAATTCTATAAAATTATAGAATGATGATGATGATGGGGGATCAAATACTAGAGAAAGCAAAGCTTTTAGTTTGAAGACTGTAGTTGAGCTAAATTTGAACATGCTCATGATTTTAGGAATAATGAATTATCTTAATTTGTTTTTTTGGACTGTAAAGTCTGTAAGTATAGAGACTGTGTCTAGCTTATTGCTGTAATTTCGACTTTTAGAACCTAGGAGGTATTCAATAATTATATAATATATGTATAGAATGATAATAAGTTAGGATGTATAAATAGGCCAGTATAGATTCATTTCAGGTCTTATAGTTTATTATAGCTGTGCTGTTTTAGAGACTTTCTGTAGAAACTTCTTTGTAATCATTTCATTCTTATTTCTGCAGATGAGAAAAACGAGATACAAGGAGGCTCTGGGCAACCCTGTGTAACTGATGAAATGGTCATTATATGTTTGTTAGTTGTAGAAGAGCTATCAGTGAACTATTATTATCCATAAATAACATATTCCCCACACAGCCTGGTCAACTCAATTTAGCATAGAATGTCTCCAGAGAAGGGATATAGATAAGACCAAGTCTGTGATTCCTCCTGGTGATTAGGGTGTAACCCACTGCTAACCCCAGGAGGTCTACTGGTTCTTGTTGGGCTCTGCTGGTCATGGCACTCAGTTCAGTAAGGACTAGGTTTGAAAAGCTTAGTGTTTGAATTAAAGTTTCCGCAGAAAGCTATCCAGTGCTCCTTTTGCTGGGTTTCCATTACACTTTGTTCTTACCTTTATTATGGTATTTACTTTGCACCCCCCCCCCCCAAAAAAAAAGTATTTACTTTGTTCTGCTGAGTGTTAATGGTTAGGTGTTTCTATATGTCATTCCCTCTAGGTTTGTTCTTCTGAGTGCTGGAAATACTTTGTCTTTGTACCTTTCATAGCTATAACACAATGCTTTGTATGGCATAAGTTTAAACTGTGTTAATCCTTATGAATACATAGAAGAATTTTAAATTTTGCAAATTTTATATGTCCACTTGCAACTACTTTTTATAACCCACATCAAGTCCTTTTCAAACAAGATAGGTATAAATAACATTTATAAAAAAGTATGGATTATAGTAAACTCTTTCTCATCTAGTAATTTTAATAGCCTGATAGTTTTTTTCTTTTTTTAATAGCAGCTTTATTGATATAGAGTTCACACTTTAAATTTAAATTATAGGGATGCCTGGGTGGCTCAGCGGTTGAGCGTCTGCCTTCAGCCCAGGGCCTGATTCTGGAGACCCAGGATCGAGTCCCACATCAGGCTCCCTGAATGGAACCTGTTTCTCCAACCATGCCTGTGTCTCTGCCTCTCTCTCTCTCTCTCATGAATAAATAAGTAAAATCTTAAAAAAAAAAAATCCTTAAAAAAACTTAAAAAATTTTTTAAAATAAATTTAAATTATACACTTTAAAATTCATCCACTTTTAAAGTGTATATAGTACATTCACAGAGTTTTGCAACCATCACCACAAACAGTTTTGTAACATTTTCATTATCCCACTCTGCACACATTAGTTGTCCTTCCCTTTTCCTCTTTAATCCCACCCCTAGCCCTAGGCAACCATTAATTTACTTTCTGTCTCTGTAAATTTGTCTGTTCTGGACAGTGGAATTATCTAAATATGTGGTCTTTTGTGACAGGCTGTTCACTTAGCCTAAATATTCTTTGGTTCATACATTTTATAGAATATTTCATTCTTTTTACTGCTAAATAATAATCTACTGTATGGATATATACCACATTTTATTTACCCATTCATCTATTGATGGATATCGAGTTGTTTCCACTTTTTGGCTATTACAAACAATACCATTATAAACCTTCATATACAAGTTTTTGTGTATGTATGTTTTATTTCTCTTGAGTATATACCTAGGATTGAAATTGCTGGATATATTTTGAGGAACTGCGAAACTGTTTTCAAAACAGTTGCATCATTTTATATTGCCATCAGCAGTGTACAAGAGTTCTAGTTTCTCCATATTCTCACCAACACTTGTCTGTCTTTTTTATTACAGTTTACCTTTGAATAACATGGGAGTTAGAAGCACCAATCCCCATGCAGTCCAAAATCTGTGTATAACTTTTGACCCCCCCGAAAACTTATATATTAATAGCCTGTTAACCAGAAGCCTTATTGATAACAAAAACAGTTGTTTAACACATATTTTGTATGTTGTATGTATTATATGTTGTATTCTTACCATAAAGTAAGCTAGAGAAAAGAAAAAGAAAATCATAAGAGAAAATACACTTTTACAGTACTGTACTTACCGATTGTATAAGTTTATGTTGTCTGTTTACAAAATGTGTTTGGTACCTACATTATTATATGATAGAAAACACTGTAAGATATTATCCATATTACCAATGCTAGACATCAAAAATGAAAAGATACTGTGAAAAAAAATTCATGTTTAACAGATAATAATTTATGCACTGATAACGAAGCATCAGTACAATTGGTAATGATGATGACAAAAACACCTGATGCAATTCTTGCTATATACTTATTAGATTTTCATATCAAGACACATGTACAACAGATAAATTTATGATGATGATTTGCTGCTAAGTGGAATTGGGTCATTATAAAGATCTTCATCTGTGCCACCTTCATGTTGAATAGGTTGAAGAGAAGGAAGAAGAGTTACTCGTCTTGCTGTCTTAGGATGGCAGAAGTGGTGGAGAAGGTGGGAGGAGAAGCAGGCATGCTTGGTGTTACTTTGTGGAAATATGTAGTAATTTCTATCTGACATTTTTGCTTTTTTTATTTTTCTAAAAAACGTTTCTATACAGTACCAATCCTTCCATCATTTCTTTTTTTTCAGTGCTTGTGTCATATCCTAAATGAAGTCAAAAGCAGTTTTGAATATCTGGAATCCTTCTGCCACATTGTCTAATGTCAATTTGTTTTCTGGAACTGCTTCTTAAAAATGATTTTTAAAAAAATTTTTATTTATTTATGATAGTCACAGAGAGAGAGAGAGAGAGAGAGAGAGAGGCAGAGACATAGGCAGAGGGAGAAGCAGGCTCCATGCACTGAGAGCCCAACGTGGGATTGGATCCCGGGTCTCCAAGATCACGCCCTGGGCCAAAGGCAGGCGCCAAACCGCTGCGCCACCCAGGGATCCCTGGAACTGCTTCTTTACCTTCTTATCATATGACACCATTTCAGAAGCACTCATCTCCGTCGTGTTGTCCTCTGTTAATTCCTCTGGTGTGGTGTCACTTAGCTCTTGAATTTCTCTAAGATCCATATCTTGAAACTCTTCACTTCCCACCTTTTTCTCCCCCCCCCCCCCCATATCCACAATCTCTTTCAAGATTTCCTTGATTTGCTCTATTGTGAATCCTGTGAAGTCATGTACAACATCTGGACACTATTTTTTCCAGCAGGAATTTATTGTTTTGGGTTTGATGGCTTTCACTGCTTTTTCTGTAACAGTGATGGCATCTTTAGTGATGTAATCCTTCTAGACTTTCATGATGTTCTATCAGGGTTCTTTTCTAGACCATTGGCAATCCTTTCCAAAGAGTACTGTGCATAATGAGCCTTAAAGGTCTTTATGACCCCCTGATCTAGGTGCTGATTTAGAGATGTATTTGGGGGCAAATAGACCATTTTAACATTTTTGATGTTGAATTCATGACCAGGGACATTGTCCAATATCAAAAGAATTTTATTTTATTTTTATTTTTTTCCAAAAGAATTTTAAAAGGCAGTCCTTTACTGGCAAGGTACTTCTTGGCTTCAGGAACAAAAAGCATCAATGGAACTAATCCAGAAAAAGGATTCTCGTCCACGCCTTCTTGTTGTATAATCAGAAGACTGGCAGCTGGTGTTTTTTTCCCTTCAAGGCTTGGGGGCTAGCAACTTTATAGATAAGGGCAGTTCTCCTGATCATAAACCCAACTGCATTTGTGCAAAATGGTAGAGTTAGCCCCTGTCTTTTTTTTTTAAATCCCTTCTTGTCTTAAATCTTGGTGCTCACTTCTTTTTCTTACCGATGAATGTCCTTCGTGGCATTTTTTTTTTCCCCTAAAAAAGGGCACTTGTGTCTGCATTAAAAACCTATTTAGGTAGACATCCTTTCTCGTCCATGATTTTCTTATGGGCCTCTGGGAACTTGTCTGCTCCCACTTGGTTGGCAGAAGCTGCTTTTCCTGTTATCTTGACTTTTTTTTTTTTTTTTTTTTAAGATTTTACTTTTTTCATGAGAGACACAGAGAGAGGGCGGAGACATAGAAGGAGAAGCAGGCTTCTCACAGGGAGCCTGATGTGGAACTCCATCCCCGGACCCAGGATCACGCCCTGAGATGCTGGGCACCCAGGCATCCCTGTTATCTTGACATTTTTAAAGCCTCTTTCTAAAATTATCAAACCATCCTTTACTGGTTAAATTCTCCAGTTTTGGGCCGCCTGGGTGGCTCAGCAGTTTAGCGCCACCTTCAGCCCAGGCCTGAACCTGGAGACCAGGGATCCAGTCCCGTGTCAGGCTCCCTGCATGGAGCCTGCTTCTCCCTCTGCCTATGTCTCTACCTCTCTCTCTCTCTCTCTCTCTCTCTCTCTCTCTCTCTCTCTCATGAATAAATAAATAAAATCTTTAAAAAAAAATTCTCCAGTTTTAGATCCTTCACCTTCCTTTCGCTTTCAGTTGTCCTATAGTGGTGTAGTTTTTTCCTGAATAATATTAGAATCTATAATTAGGCCTTTCTTAGAGCAGTCCTGCACTCACGTAAAAGCTGCATTTTCAATACAGCATAAAAAGGTATATCCTAAAACGTGCAAGGTTTTTGTGCCAATTGGCATAGCCAATTTGTGGCTTCACAAATTTTTTATTATTTTTTAAAACCATGGTCCTTAGGCTGGTGGACAACTGCAGACCTCAGTCAAGCAATTCACTTTTTCTTGTAATGTCATGACTCTTCTTTGCTTCTTGGGAGCTTCTAGCCTCACTAGTGGCACTTTGTATGGGTCCTCTGGTATTACTCAAGGTTTATGGTACTGCGCTAAACACAAAAAGTATGCAAGAACCATGGGAGATTACTTTTTACTGCAATATGCAATTCACTGGAGAGATGAACTGCTCATGCAGATATGATTAGTGTCACAGGGCATTTTAAGCTGATACTCGTAACACTTGAGCTCACTGCAATAGCAACAAGAGATGGCTACAAAATTATTACAGTAGTACAGTATGTATTACAGTTTATGCAGTTATTTAGTACTGTATCTTTACCCTTGTTTACATTTCTGCCAACTGCAAATGGGGCCATGTACAGTCTGTTTGCATAAAATTTTGATAATTTTAACTTTTTATGATTTGTGTATATTTTATGGTAGTAAATGATAAGATAGACTGGTATATACATATATTTTATGCATTTGTGATAAATCTTTTTCTTAAGCTTTTTGATATTTCTAGCTTTTGATGCTTTCTCTGCAAGATTTTTCAAACTTGCAAATCTTCAAGAAATTTTCCAGTATATTTATTGAAAAAAAATCTGTGTACAAGAGGACCCATGCAGTTCAAACTCATATTGTCGAAGGGTGAACTGTAAAGGCATCCTAGTATGTGTGAAGTGGTATCTTTTTTCCCCCCAAAATTGATTGATTCATTGATTTAATGGGGTAGTGAGGAGGAGAGCACTAGCAAGTGAGGGAAGAGGCAGAGGGGGAGGGAGGGAGAGATAATCCAAGACCTGCTCAAATGACTAAGTAACCCAGGCACCCCTAAAGTGGTATCTTACTGTGATTTTGATTTTCTTGATGGCTGATATTATCTATTCATGGGTTTGTTGGCCATTATCTTCCTTAGAGAAATATCTATTCAGGTCCTGTGCCCATTTTTATTTCAGTCTTTTTATTAAGTTGCAAAATTCTTTATGTATTCTAGATACAATTTTGTTTATCATATACAAGATTTACAAAGATTTTTGCCATTCTGTGTGTTGTCTCTGCATTTTCTTGATGTCATTTGAAGCACAAAAAAAAGTTTTATAGTCTTAGCTCTTACATTTAGGTTTTTGGTCCATTATGAGTAAATTTTTGCATATGGTATGATATGGGGGCCTAACTGTATTCTTTTGAATGTGGGTAACCAGTTGTCCTAACACCATTTGTTAAAAAGACTATTCTTTTACCACTGAATTTTCTGATATGCTTGTTAAAAACATTGGACAGTAAGCGGTTTCTGTTTTGAAGAACATATTCACATTGTTCCCCTCTTCCGTCCATATTATCTCAACTTTTTCATTAGTAAAATGTAGAAACCATCTCACACTTCTGAAGTTGCAAGTACAGTCCAAATAACTTGTTTTTTTGAACCATTGAAAGTAAGTTGCCAACATGATACATACCCTACAATGATCATGTTTGTGTGTATTTTCCAACAAGAACATTATCCTACATAACTGCATTACAAAATCAGAAAATTAATGTTGATGGATTATAATACCAATATTAATCCTCAGCTTCCATTCAAGTTTTTTCCTTATTCCAGTAATATCCTTTATAACAAAAAGGATCTAGTCCAGAATCACACATTGCATTTGTCATGATTCTCTAGTCTTTTTCAGTCTGAAACAGTTCCTCAATCTTTCTTGTTTTTCATGACCTTGACAATTTTGAAGATTACATGCCCGTTTTTCTGTAGAATGTCTCTAAATTATGGTTTGATGTTTCCTCATGATTAAACTCAGTTTATGCGTATTTGGCAGGAATATCACAGAAGTGATGTTAGTGTTCTTCCAGTGCATCCTACTTGGGAACCCAAGATTTTATCATTACTGGTGGTATTAACTTGATTGATTACTTGATTAAGGTGGTGTTTGCCAGGCTTCTCCACTATTATTATTTTTTTACTTTTGTGACTAATCATTTTGTGGGAAAGCCCTTTGAGATTATATAAATCCTCCTTGTAAATCTTTCAGTTTTTCATTTATTTGTTTATATCTGCTTGGGCACATGGATTCTTATTTTGCTTGATGGCTTATATTCCCTTACTATCATTGTTTGTATTGATGCTCCAATTGTTCCATATTCGATAGTGGGAGACCCTTCAAGCGGGCTTCTTTATTCTTTTGTCATGGCCACTCATTCTTAGAGCACTTGCTTATTAATTTTTGGCATAACATGGTATTCAAGGTTCATTTGGTTCTTGCTCTAGCCTAGCTCTATCTCAACCCTGGATTTGGCTTTTCTTCAAAGAGTGGCTCTTTTTAAAAAATTTTTTTTTCCTTTTTTAAAAATTTTTTAAAAAATTTTTAAAAAGATTTTATTTATTTATTCATAGAGAGAGAGAGAGAGAGAGAGAGAGGCAGAGACACAGGCAGAGGCTCTCCATGCAGAGAGCCTGATGTGGGACTCGATCCAGGGTTTCCAGGATCATGCCCTGGGCTGCAGGCGGCGCTAAACCGCTGTGCCACCAGGGCTGCCCTTTTTAAAAATTTTTAAAAGAGCAGTTCTTTTTAGTAGAGAATAGCATTTAAAACCAAGATCTGAGTGCTAATTATGCATATTGGGGGTTGCTGCTGATCTTAGGACCTCTTGGCGGACAGAGCTAGGGAATAGTTCTATTCCCTGTATGTACAGACATTTGCATCTAGAATCTGTCTTGCTATTGAATCATGAGTGTGTATCAATGGCTATAATTCCAGTTCCAAACCAGAAGGATCATTCTGTTTTTTCACCTTTCCATATCTAACTTCCTTTTTAGATAGACTGTGAGAAATCTGGTTCCTATTATTTGTAATAGTTTTACTTATTTGATCTATCTCTCTGTGTGTACCCATTCTCTTATAGCCATTGCTGTGTTCCCCTTGACACCTCCCAGCCTTCCCTCCCCCAAGTAGAAACTCTTTCACCCTTATCTGACGGTATTGGTATGCCTTCTTCTGAGGACTGCATCCTCATTGCATTGGTCTCCACGACTCCATGCTACATGGGCCCTGCACAGCTGCCCTTCTTCTTCCTTCATTTAACTTTAACACCTCATGCCAGGCTGCCTCAGTGAGGATCTCCTCCTCACCCTCCTCAAGCACTGAGATCCTGTGCTTCCTGCTGCCCTCTTCTGTAGACCTAATCCTCTTTCACCTGCTTTGGGCTCTGACACTAATTCTTGGCCACCGTGACTTAATGGGTTTTGGACTGAATTGTTTGTGAAGGGGCTTTCTTTACATTGTCTTTTGAGAGATGATGAAGTTTTTTTGGACATTCGTTCAGAATTAAAAGTTAGCAGTTTATAAGAAGAGGGGAAAACCCCAAGTAGCTTGAAAATTTCACATTTTAGGCAGTTAATTGGTGGAGTTCTAAAAGGATTCCTTCTTTGGCTAACATTTAACATAAAATAACATTTATTTTAATTTATAATTATTTGAATCTTAATGTACATTGGTTAATGAGCTGTTCCTGATTGAGGAAATTAGAAAACAAATATTAATTTACATCTACAAAATAATATTCATTTTTCTTCTAGCTCTTCCACCAAAGCCACCTAAGCCAATGACTTCAGCCATTACAAATGGAATGAAGGACAGTTCTATTTCTCTTCAGGATGCAGAATGGTACTGGGGGGATATCTCAAGGTAACTAAAATGCTACTATAATTCAATGCAGTTTAGAAACAAATCATTTTTGAGAAGTTAAAAATAAAACCTTTTCATGCCCTGCTAGTTGTCATTTAAAGATTACCATTTTAAAAATTGTGAGAATACTTCAAAAGTTTCTAAGTACTGTCCTTCCCACAAGAAAATCTTTAAATTACAGGTGTGGTTATTACTTTTAATACTGTATTAAGCATAGATTTCTGAATAAATGAAACTTAAAAGATTCAGGATAGTTACGTGTGTTTTTGTATAAAAGATAGTATAGGTATCTAATTTTCTTTACCTTTCTGTGTCTAAGGCAACAGTTCCACAATCTTTGTATGCATAAGAATCCACTGAGGTGTAGCCCAGGAATGTGCATTTAACAACTTCCCCAGATGATTTTGAGGCACTCTTCACATGCCTCATCTTGAGAAACGGGACTCTAGAACAGTAAAATGCTTTTGGGGTAAAATGTAGTTTTGGAAAACTTTGAACCTAGAAAAGGGGGGAAAATACATATTGAATACTCAAATTTCTTATTTTTCTTGAATTTTGTTTTTAAAAAAGACTTCTTCATTTCTGTCAAATTGGGTTCAAGGTTGATGCTGTATTCCAGTATACCTGTATTTTTCTTTCTCTAGTCTGTTCTCTTCAACTACCAAAGTGGCACTCATTTCTTTTTTTTTTTTTTTCTTTGTTACCATTTTAACCATCTTTAAATGTACAGTTCAGTGGCATTAAGTATATTCGCAGTATTGTTCAACCATCACCATCATCCATCTCTGGAACTATTTCATCTTCCTCAAAGAGAAACTTTGTACTCATTTAACACTAACTGCCTTTTCCTCCTATTCTCCCCAGCCCTGGAAACCACCATCTTACTTTCTGTTTCTATGAATTTGACTACTCTAGGTACCTCACATAAGTGGAATCATACAATATTTATACTTTTGTAACTGGCTTATTTCACTTAACAAATGTTTTCAAGGTTCATCCATGTTGTAGCATGTATCAGAATTCCCTTCCTCTTTGAGGCTGAATAATATTCCATTATGTGTATATACCACATTTTTATATATTCATTCATCTGGACATTTGTCTTTGAACAGTTGGATTGTATATAGCTTTTGGCTATTGTGAATAATGTCGCCATGAACATTGGTATATGAATGTTTATTCAAGCCCTTGCTTTTATATTTTTATTTCCTTATTATTGGGGGGGAGGGGCAGAGGGAGAAAGAGAATCTTAAGTAGGCCCCACGCCCAACTCGGAGCCCAACATGGGGCTTGATCTCACAATCCTGAGATCATGACTTGAGCTGAAATCAAGAGTTGACTGCTTAACCGACTGAGCCACCCATGAATGCCCCTTAAGTCCCTGCTTTTAGTTCTTTAGGGTGCATACCCTGAAGTGGAATTTCTGAGTCATATGGTAATTATGTTTAATTTTTTGGAGGAGATTTAATATATTTTATATTAAAATGGATCAGAAAATTTTTAGAATTGTACAACGAAAGAGCCTATTATATTTAAATACCATTTAAATTTATATTCTAAGACTTTGTGGGTCTGTAACTCAAGAGTCTTCTATGCCCTGCCATATCCTGAGTGTTCTAGTGTTTTTTTCCTTAGAGTTCTAAACCAACTCTGCAGGAGGAATTTGTCATCAGTATAAATTCAAACTGGAGATTATATTGAAAGGTTGTGAACTTAGTGAATCTTTCCCTCCTCTGATCAGACACAGCTGCCACTGTTGCTTAAATACAACCTACTTTCTAAACAGCTGCTGGTTTTTCCTGAAACCCTACAAGTTCAGACCTGCCTAAGGAAGCCCTAAAGGCTTAATGGAAATACTATCCCCTACAGACGGTTGATATCTGGAAGGGTTTAAAAAGCAAATAGCCCTTCTTTAGATTGCATAATACCAAAAATCAAAACAAAAAGATCATATCTAAGGGGAGGAATTAAATGACCCCTGAAAGCCCCCATAATTCTGTGACCTTAGACATACTCACCTAACTAGCCTTAGTAGTAATATGTGAGGAGAACAATCAATGATTACATTTTTTCCATTTTTCCTATAATCCTATTTTTCAGGGAGGAGGTAAATGACAAATTAAGGGATATGCCAGATGGTACGTTCTTGGTCAGAGATGCCTCAACAAAAATGCAGGGGGATTACACCTTGACTTTGCGGTAAGTATTTTTCAGTATTTTGACTAGTGTTCTACTAGTGTTGTTTATTTCTGGGCATATGGAGATTTTTATATATATTTAAATGTTTACACATTTAAAAATATTTGTACTTAATTTAGATAATTTTTAGTTGTTTGGCTTACCATCCTTTCCCTACATGTTAAATATTTAAATGTTTTATATGAAAATGGCAACAATTTTCATTTTTATGTAGGAATAAAACAAAAAGGCTAAAATCCTTAAAAGTAAGTTGCAAAGGTAAGAATTATACTGTTGACCTTGTGAGTGAAGTTGAAGTCATGGGCCCAGCCTGAGGTTATTAATGATATGTTGGGAATCCACCCCTCTACTAACCCCATTGTTTTCCTCAGTGCAGACTTCAGAGAGTAAAACTCAACAGTTTAGGCTGATGAAGATATATATAAAATAAAGCAATTCTCAGCCTCCTCTGTCATGCCACATGTGTAGGCATTTTAGAATTTCCTAAGTCGTAGACGTATCACCTTTTAAATTTACAAAGATGGGACATTTATTTTATTTTATTTTTTTAGATTTATTTATTTATTCATGATAGACACACACACACACACACAGAGAGAGAGAGAGGCAGAGACACAGGCAGAGGGAGAAGCAGGGAACCTGACGTGGGACTCGATCCCAGGACTCCAGGACTGCGCCCTGGGCCAAAGACAGGTGCCAAACTGCTGAGCCACCCAGGGATCCCCAGATGGAACATATATTTTAAAAGATTAGGAAAACTGCATCAGATATTTTTACATTTAATTTTAACAGTTATAATAGCCTAATTATAATAAAGTGTTATTTTTTTAAAGGGACTGTCAAATAAAAATATAATGAAAACAGCAGTGATAACAACTCCCTTGTACTGCATATTTTACATGCAATATTTTCTTATTCCTTACAACAACCTTTTGTGGTTGGTATTATTAAGATTTCCATTTTATAGACAAAGCAACTGAAGCTTAACCTAGTTAAGAAACTTTCCTAAAAACACACAGCTAGTAAATGGCAGATAATGGATTCAGATCCAGATTTACCTGACTCCTTGCTACCTTTCTGCCTACTATCTTTAGGAAAAATCATATATTTTGTGTTAGAAATTTGGAGTTTCTGGTAAGGACATTATAAGAAGTTAATACCTTGGGATTTTAGTTGTGCTGAGGAATAATCAAAGTTCTGTAATGATTCATTTGACTCAAGTTTTGTTTTCTGCTCCCGTCAGGCTTATCTTTATCACTCTGCAAGGACTGCTAAACCAATGACCATTTCTCTCATCTTACCTCACCTGACCTCTTAGCAGCATTAGTCATAGGCACTTCTTCCTAGAAACAGTTTATTGTCTTGGCTGTTATGACATCACACTCTCCTGATGTTCTTCCTAACTCTAGGCCAACCATTCCTTTGCTCGGTATGTAAATATCAAGTGTTCCAGGCTGGGAGTTCAGCCTCCTTCTTTTCTCTGTATTCATTCTCCCAAGGTGAGCTTGTTCTGTTCCGTGGCTTTAATATGCAATTACATGGTGATGATTCATAAACTTCATCCCAGCTCTGACCTCCAGAACTCCACATGCATATATCCATTTACCCACTTGACTGTGCCACTTAGATAACTAGGGGACATATTAATTTGAACATGGTCAAAGAAGAATTCTTGATTTTTAACCCAGTTCCTCCTCCTCAAACTGTTTCTCTTCTATTTACTTTTTTTTTTTTTTCAGAAATAGAATCACCATCTTTATAGTGCTCAAATTACATCTCTTTTTAACCCTCCGTTTTTCCCTCATCCTCACATCCAAATCCATCATTAAACAAGTCCTGCCAACTTTACCTCCAAATCTGTATTCATAATCTCATCATACTTCTCTACCACCCAAAATAAGCCACCATCCTCTTGCTTGATCTTTTGCAATTGTTTCCTGACAGGCCTCTCAGCATCTTATAAATTTCTAACCTTCTCCACCCCCTGTTGCCCATTTTCTGTACAGAAACTAGAGTGATCATTTTAAGAAATGAGTCTGATTATTCCTTTGCTTAAAATTCTTTTAAGAATTACCCTGCTGCACTTAAGGTCAATGATTTTGGATTTTATTTTAACTTACAAAACTCTATTTGACCTGGACTCTGTCTACTTCTTAGACTTCTTCGTTGCTCTCTTCCCTCCCTGCACTGCATTCAACCTCACTAGCCCTTTTGTACCTCAGACAAAGGAGCCTTATTCCTGCCCCAGGGCCTTTGCAATAGGCCTTTCTGATCTTTGCATCTTTGGTTCCTTTTCATCATTCAGATCTCTGCCAGATTGCCAGCTCTTCAGGGCTTCCCTAATCACTCAATCCAAAGTAGCCATCCAAAGATATATATTACCTCAATTTAATTCTTTGTATGAGCCACTTCAGTATTTTCTTCTTCTCTTCCACCTTGTCTGTCTCACGACACTAGAATTTAAGTTCTCTGCTAAGAGGACTTTGTTTAATCATCATTACATCTCCAGACTCCAGTGTGTGATAATGGATAGGTATTAGACAATGGATGCCTAATAAATATATATTAACAGAATGAATGTCCTCATTTATCTGAAAGATGGTTTTAATCCCACACAAAGGTATTATTTTATGTTGGTTAGATTCCTAAATGCACCTAACTAAAAGCAACAATTTTTGTATCTTGGGATGAGGAAAAGAGCCTGCAGTTACTTCCCTGAAGTTGCAGTACTGTTCAGGAACAAAGGTGGGCAAGGGGTCCCACTCACAGCCTCCTGGTCTACAAGACACCATGAGAATGCTTAGGCTCCTACAACCGGAAGGGATCTTTAATACTGCCTCATCCAGCTGGGTTTTGACACATATTGGAATTCCCTGTATAACATTTTTCAGAAAGAGCATTGAGCTTCCATATGATCTTTCAATCAGAGGGAGCTAGCATCTTCTTCCCTTTGAGGCAGCCCATTTTATTGTTGCAGCTTTAAAGATTAGAGGGTTATCTTTGTGCTAGATATTATGGTAGGACCAGGAACACGGACATGAGTAAGATATGATTTTACCCTCAAGAGTTTATAATCTTAGTGCGTCATGGTGGAATAGGAAAAACACATATATACTACACCTTAATGCATTGTGGTATTATATTAGAGTTCTCCCCATTCACCCCTTCCCCTGAATCCTGGTAACCATTGTTTTACTTTCTGTCCTTGTGAATTTGATTATTCTAGGTACCTCATATAAGTAGAATCATACAGTATTTATCCTTTTATGTCTGGCTTATTTTCCATATAGTAGTGTTTTTAAGGTTTATCCGTGTTGTAGCATGTCAGACTTTTCTTCCTTCTAAGGGTAAATAGTATCCTATTGCATGTATGTACTACATTTTGTTTATCCATTGGTCAATGGACATTGGCAAGAATATCTTAAAGTTTTTGTGTATCTTGCAAAGGGTCTGACATATAGGTACTCAGTAACTATTTAAAAGGAAAGAATAAATGAAAGAAAGAGAAGTTTTCTTAGAGAGAATGGTAGTTAGCTGGGCCTTGTTAGGCAGAAAAGTGATGGTCTTTCTAGAGTTTGTAAATACACATAACTTATTACTCTGCAGAAGATCTAACAATGAGTTAACATTTTTGTCTCAAAGAAGCCAGAGTCTGGTGAGGGCAACTGGAATAAGAAAACTGCTTTGGAAAAATAAATAAATAAGATAGATAGATAGATAGATAGATAGATAGAAAGAAAGAAAGAAAGAAAACTGCTTTGGGGCAGCCCTGGTGGCTCAGCGGTTTCTTGCCGCCATCGGCCCAGGGTGGGATCCTGGAGACCCGGGATCGAGTCCCACGTCGGGCTCCCTGCATGGAGCCTGCTTCTCCCTCTGCCTGTGTCTCTGCCTCTCTCTCTCTCTGTCTCTCATGCATAAATAAATAAAATCTTAAAAAAAGAAAACTGCTTTGAACTAAACCAAAATAATAGGAGAAGATCAAACATTATACTTTGGTGTTTCAAGGAGGGAAAGAGAGATCTTGTTGAGAGGATATAGAAAGCTGTCCTTCATGGAACAAATTGCATTGCAGTGTATCTGGAAGAAGGGGATAGGTTTGGCCATGTATAAAGTGAGAGAGGAGATTGCAGGATTGGGTAACAATAAGAACAGAGATATGAAAGTGAGAAACTATAATCAATCCCCTGTTCTGTGAAATGCAGTTGGCAAGAGGGTCAAGTGCCTTATTTGCCCCATTTGGCAAGAGGGTCAAGTCCACAGAAGGAACAAGTGATAGGGGATGGAGGGTTAGAAAAAGGGTCATGTTAAAGAGGGTCTTGATTACTAAAATGTGGAGTTTGCATTTAATATTGTAGGTAGGCAAAGGAAACCATTGCATTTTTTCAGCAGGGGAAGTATATGAACAGGGTATATAAGGGTATGAACAGACTGTATTTGATGAACAGACTGTATTTGAATAGAACAGACTGTATTTGAATAGAAAGAAGAAAAGAGAATAGATACTAGTAAAGAGTTAGAATATTATGAATCATTGAGGTGCCTGGCTAGTTTGTTGGTGGGGCATACTACTCTTGATCTCAGGGTGGTGAGTTCAAGCCCCACATTGGGCATCAAGCTTACTTAGAAAAGAAAAGAAAAAAATATAGAATATTATGAATTGAGGGGTAATGGTGATCCAGAATAGAATTTATCCTTTAATCATTTAATATTTATTGAATGTCCACAATGTTCTAGATACTATTCTAGGAAAAGGAAATGATGAACAAGCTGGATGTGATCTCCTGTCAACAGTGTTTATATTTGGAGGTGGAAGTAGGAGTAGGGAAGAGGGAGACAAACACATAAAAAAACATAACTTCACAGTATATGAAATGCTATCTAGGAAATAGGGCTATGTGATAGGTATATAGGGAAAGAAAATTTAAGATAATTTTGAAAAGGAAGGCCTCTCTAAGGAAATGACCTTCTGAAAACTGAAGGATATGTAAGAACTGGCCAGAAAAGTGTTCCAGGGAAAGGTGAACAGAAAATGCCAAGACACTGAGTTTTGGAAAGATTTGGTGGATCTAGTGAATACAGAGACTGCTGTGGCTGGCTTACAGTGTGGACCACAGAGTAGTCAGAGATGAACTTGAAAGTGGGAAGGAGACAGATGCACAGAGCCTAATGAGCCATGGTAAAGAATTTGAATTTTATTTCAAAGTGCAAAACACACACACATGAAACCACCACCAAAAAAGGGTTTTAAGCAGGGGAATAAAATGATGGAAAGGTAAGATACACTGTTAGCTAGGATAGCAGCTCTAGGAAAGGAGTTAAGGAGTCAAAGTCAGAGGCAATATGGAGCTAAGAATACAAGGGATTTAATAATAGAGTAGGGAGTAGGTATGAGGTTGAGGAGAAAGCTAAAGATGACTGGTTTGAGCTTGCTGGGCTTAGAATGGATGTGCCATTTATAGAAATAGGCAAGTCAGGAACAGTTGTTTTATGGAGAACAGGGGAAAGATGTTGATTATTACCTGCTTCAGAACTTCCAGGTAAAAATATATCTAGAGTATAGCTAGAAATGCAGGTCTGATGCATAGAGGAGTGCATAAAACTAGCAAAAGATTCAGGTACCATCTACATAAAGTAAATGAGATGTAAAGGAAAGAGTTATAGACCGAAGAAAAGATAGAGGCTAAGGGCAAATATTTTTAGCAGCAGGAAGGAGCAGAGGAAGAACAGAAGTTCTTAGAAGTCATAGAAGGTGTCATAGAAGTCATGGAAGGACAAAATATCAAAAACAAATGGTGGCAGGGTCGAGGGGAAGGAAGGAAGAGTAGAAATCCCAGCCTTGTAAAGATATCTGAGCCTGTGGTAGAGAGAGGAGGCAAGCAGAATCTGAATTTAGTCCAATGTCATTAGTGACCCTTCGGGTACCTGGGTAGCTCACTCAGTTAAGTGTCTGACTCTTGGTTTTGGCACAGGTTGTGATCTCAGGGTTGTGAGATTGGGCTCCATGCTTGGCATGGAACATGCTTAAGATTCTCTCTCTCCCTTTGCAATCCTCTCCTGCCCTTCCACCCACTGCCACACTCTCAGTCTTTCTCTCTCTCTCAAAAAAAAAGTTGTTGGTGACCCTCAAATGAGAGTAATGAGCGTGAAATCAGACTGGGAAGGGTAGATGATAAGTAAATAGAAGTTTTTCAATTCGGTAACCTTTTTTTTAAGATATTTTTTGAGAGAGGGCATGTGAGTCAGAGGAGGAGCAGATAGAGAGGGACAAGCAGACTCTATGCTGAGCTCAGAGCCTGATGCAGAACTCAACCCCATGATTCCCAAGATCACAACCCGAGCTGAAACCAAGAGTCAGATGCCCAATCAACTGAGCCACCCAGGAACCCCCAGTAACTATTTTTAAAAATAGTATTCATTGTAGAAAATCTGTATACCTAAATTTTTTATTTTATTTTATTTTTTTTCTAAGATTTTATTTATTCATGAGAGACAGAGAGGCAGAGACACAGGCAGAGGGAGAAGCAGGCTTGATCCCGGGTCTCCAGGATCACACCCCGGGCTGCAGGCGGCGCCAAACTGCTGTGCCACCGGGGCGGCCCCATCTTTTTTTAAAAAGAAGATTTGGGGCACCTGTGTGGCAGCAGTTGAATGTCTGCCTTTGGCTCAGGTTGTGATTCTGGGGCCCTGGGATAGAGTCCCTCATGGGGCTCCCCACAAGGAGCCTGCTCCTCCCTCTGCCTCTGTCTCTGCCTCTCTCTGTGTCTCTCATGAATAAAAAAATCTTGAAAAACATCTATTTATTTATTTATTTATTTATTTATTTATTTATTTATTTGAGAGAGAGAGTGGGCATTAGGGGCAGAGAGAGTCATAAGCAGACTCACACTGAATGCGGAACCCAATGTGGGGCTGGATTTCACAACCCTGAGGTCACAACCTGAACCAAACCAAGAGTCAGGAGCTTAACCAACTGTGCCACCCAAGTGCCCCTGGGTAGTTAAATCTTTAGGAATCTGCTATATGCCAGTGTTAGGCTAGGTGATAGGATACTAGAAGAAATAGCCTGATTCTTCTGTTTAAGAAGAGTATGGTGAGGGAGAGATATATAATTAAAAATTCACCATTCTTTAATTCCTTTATGTCTTCATTTCCTTCCTTCTCTGCGCAAGAGTCCATGATCTATTAAAATTAGCCTTGTGAATATATCCTCAGTAAACTTGCTCCTCTTTTCCTATGCTGTA
This sequence comes from Canis lupus familiaris, assembly GCF_011100685.1. Lineage (NCBI taxonomy): Eukaryota > Metazoa > Chordata > Mammalia > Carnivora > Canidae > Canis > Canis lupus. The sequence continues at coordinate 14,410,492 of NC_049236.1, forward strand.
GGCACCCAACTTTATTCCAACACTTGTTAAATTCAACTCTATTCCTTGTCTACACCTGGATAGCTGAGTGTGGAGAAGAATAACACTATCCTCACTGGTCTCACATAAAATTCATGACTACTGATCTTAAAATGGGCCTTTGGTATTGCTCTGCTGAATTTCTGCATTTTTGCAATCCGTTTGCTCTCCCACTTTCCTATATGACAATATCATGTGTTCTTTTTTCCTTCAAATCAACAACTTGTCTTTCCCCTTCTAACTAAAGAAATTACTTCTGGGACACCTAGGTGGCTCAGACAGTTAAACATCTGCCTTCTGCTCAGGTCATGATCTCAGGGTTCTGGGAGTCTCTCAACAGACTCTCTGCTCAGGGGAGTCTGCTTCTCCTGCTCACTCTCCCTATGTGCTCTCTCTCTCAAATAAATAAAATTTTGAAATTGCTTCCTGTTTCACTGGTAACATTAAGATAGAAGATATCTAATTCCCTCATGATCCTGTTGCCACAGCTATCAATGTATTTACATCTGAATGTGAATACCCTCTTTCTCTTGTTCCATTGGATGACTGTTCAAGTTTTTGTCCAGGATCCACACATCATTACTTGTGGACTAAATCCCATTCCATCCCTCTATTCTGTTCAAGGACATCACCCTCGGAATTATCTTGTCCTTTTTCTTTGGTGATAGCAGTTTTTGTGTCTCTACTGAGCCATTCTTGTCAGCATATAAATATGTGATACTGTCTCGCATTTAAGAATAATGAAGAAAATTCCCTTGAGCCTCTATCTTTCCAGCCACTTCTGTATTTCTCTCCTCCCTGTTTACAGCAGTACTCCTTAAGACAGTTGTCTGTAGACATTTCTTTTTTATCTTCTTTCATTACAATGAAAGCCATTACAGTCAGGCTTTCATCCTTACCATTCCATTGAAACTATTTTGTCAAGATCACTTGGGGATCTCTATTTCATCAAGCCCCGAGATCATTTACTTGGTTGATCATTTTCTCTTTGTTGAAATGCTTTCTTAAAAAGGTACCATGCTCTTAGTTCTCCTTTATTAATTGCTGTCTCTTGGTTTCTTTTTTTTTTTTTAAGGATTTTATTTATTTATTCATGAGAGAGATAGAGAGAGGCAGAGACATAGGCAGAGGGAGAAGCAGGCTCCCCATGAAGATCTTGATGTGGGACTTGAACCCAGGACCCTGGGATCACACCCTGAGCCAAAGGCACACTCAACCACTGAGCCACCCAGGTGCCCCAGTCTCTCTTGGTTTCTTTTGCTGGTTCTTCCTCATCTTCCTAACTGCTAAACATTGGTGAACCCAGGACTTAAACCTTAGACTTCTTTTTTTGTTCTACTATGCTCTGTAGGCAGACAGCTCTTGATTTTTTTTTACCTCTAGCCCAGCCTTTCTCCTGACTTCAGATTCTTCAAGTAGGCTGCTGGATTATCTACTCTTGGATGTTCACTGGATATCTCAAGCTTAACATGTCTAAAAACAAAATACATGTTTTTAAATATATTCTTTTAAATATACTCTTTTAAATATATTCTTTTTATATAGCCTTCTTCATTTCAATAAATAACCATTCCATTCTTCTAATTGCTTAAGATAAAAAAAACTTGAAATCATCTTTGTTGTCTTTCATTCATACTCATCCATGTCCATGACATCAGCATATCTTGTCAGCTCTTTCTTCAAAATATATGTAGAATTCCACCATTTCTCACTATTGCCTCTTACTACTATCCTTGTTCAGGATGTCATCCATCATCACTTGCCTAGATTATTTTAATAGTTTCCCAACTGATCTTCCTACTTCTACCCTTGCCCACTTTGATCTGTTTTCAACCTGGCAGCTAGAGTGGGCCTTTTAAAAATTAAAAAGTGGACCTTTTATATCATGATAGATGATATAATTCTGTTCAGAATCCTCTTGTGTCTCTCCATCTTACTCATAAAAGCCAAAGCCCATAAATTGGCTTACAGATTGTTACATGATCTGGGCTCCTTTTACAGCTCTTACTTTTCTCTCCTATTAGTTCTCTCCTTTTTGCTCATTCAGCCGCAGCATCACTGGCTTCCTTCCTTAAGCATCAAATTACCTTGTTCCTTGTGCCTTGAGCATGCCAAGCATGCTTCTACCTCAGGGGCTTTGCACTTGCTGTTCCCTCTGCCTGAAAAACTTTTCCCCTAGGTATCTGCTGTGCTACTTCCCTCATTTCATTTAGGACTCTGCTTAAATGCCACCTGAAGAGAGTGGTTTTCTTTGTGCAACATATATAAAATAGCAGACCATCTACCCCCAGAACTCTTCCCTTTACTCTGCTTTTTTTCCCCATAGGACCTATTACCATTTGATATATCTAGTTATTTATTGTTATGTTTATCTTAAACTAAGTCTGGCTTGTTCATCCTTATATGCACTATACCTCATACAGTTCCTGGCACATAATAGATAATCAAAATAAAGTTTTGTCTGTTTTTTGTTTTGTTTTGTTTTTAAGGCGGGGAGGGAGAGAGCATCTTAACTAGGTTCCATACCTGGTGTAGAGCCCAATGGGGGGCTCAGTCTCTCCACCCACCCTGAGATTATGACCTGAACTGAAATCAAGTTGGATGCTTTACCAACTGAGCCCCCCCTGTGCCCCAAATAAATTTTTTTGAAGGAATGAGTGCCTTTTAACTTTTCTCTAGCAGATAGATCAGCTTACATTTATTGTGAGTATATGCGTGGGTGTATATACCCATAGTAACTACATATGATTAGGTGGTCCTTCTAATGTTTATTTTATAGGAATAGTTCTTCATCCATCCAAATCCTGACTTTCTATAAGCATTACTAAATCAATCCATAGATTCAAACCTTTTGTGTTTAACCTTTCACAAATCCTGATGTCTCATTTATCATGTGTAATAGCGTGGCATAAAGGGATGTGGAGATGTATTTTCCCCCCATTAAGTCTGCATGCTGTTATAAGAAGAGTTGAGTGGGAATGGTGCAGTGTTTTGTTATGATAGAATGAATCAACCTGCTGTGGTTTGATTATACTGTGTGGGACTTGGAAAACACTGCCATTTTAAGCTTTGGTTATAAATTATGTTTAAGGGACAATTGGATATGACTCAATAAACAAAAGTGGTCTAAACTATTTAAGCATCAAATTACCTCATTCTAATATAAATGGCTCTTCAAAAGCTATACTTTATAAAACAATTGAATGACAGTTGAATCATTTACTTATTGTGATGGTCTAAATAAATAGTCATTTCCAAGAATTATAAGCAAATATAAAAGACAAAATAATGTAAGGTGTTAGATTAATTATTCAGTTATAAATCATTCAAGGAGCTTAATTATGTTTGAGCATTCACAGTCAGACCTTGAGTGTGTTGGTGATTATGTGTGACAAATGCTTATCCTTCTCCTTCATACAGAGATGGCTTCTACTTCCCTCCACAGGCACACAGCCACTTATCTTTAGGTTCTAAAGAGATTGTCTCTGTTCTTCCTGAAAAAATATTAATAGATTTCAAAGTAGAAAATTTATTCAGAAAATAAAAGATAGAATTTGCTTCTGTTTTAGTTATTTTTAAGTGACTATTTTTGTTTAGTTTATTGATACTGAATGCAGGTCAGATATATTGGCCTTTAGTAACCAAGATATTTTATAGACAAATGAAATAGTTGTAAAATAATAAGATATTATATATATATATTTACATACCTAATTATATATGCCTTTTCACTTGTTCCAGTTTCATTAACATAGTAAAACTTGTTTATTATATGACACTGTGCTTTTATATCTCTATATGAAAGTAATACTTTGATAGAATTTTTTGGGAAAAAGGTCTACAGTTGCTGTCTTGTTCACAGGAAGGGAGGCAATAATAAGTTAATAAAGATCTATCATCGAGATGGTAAATATGGCTTTTCTGATCCTCTGACATTTAATTCTGTGGTGGAGCTCATTAACCACTATCATCATGAATCTCTTGCTCAGTACAATCCCAAACTTGATGTGAAGCTAATGTACCCAGTGTCCAGATACCAACAGGTATGATTATAGAAGTTTTTTTTTTTTTAAGACTTTTTATTTTTTTGTTTGAGAGAGATTGAGTGCACACATGAGCAGGGGAAGAGCAGAGGGAGAGGGAGAAGCAGACTCCCCACTGAGCAGGAAGCCTGATATGGGGCTCGATCCCAGGACCCTGAGATCATGACCTGAGCCAAAATCAGACGCTTAATCGACAGAGCTACTCAGGTGGCTCCCTATAGAAGTTCTTGATAGATATTCAACAAGTCACTTTAACATCATTTCATTTTAATTTACCAGGCTTATCAATAGGAAAAAGAAAAAAATCTAGTCATTTGAAATTTCTTATTTAAGATTTAAGATATTTTTGGAACTTATTCTGTGGCTACTAGTCCTTAATAGCTTGTTGCATGTACTTACCAACTTTATATAAAAATACTTGTTTATGTTTCCTATTTATGTATCAGTCCTTAATTTTTTTATAAATAAGTTTTTATTTTGATGTTATCTAAAGGTTGGTCATAGTGTTAAAAAAAGGATTTAGTGCTTTTGCATGCCTAATATTAATACAGTGGCTTAAACTTACAGTAGAAATGCAATTTAAAAAGAAATAGATGTGGAAAAATTGATGTGCCAGAATTGTTAACATTCTTTATTTCTTTTGTTTAACTGTACAGGACCAATTGGTAAAAGAAGACAACATTGATGCAGTTGGTAAAAAACTGCAAGAGTACCACTCTCAGTATCAGGAAAAGAGTAAAGAGTATGACCGGCTATATGAAGAATATACCAGAACATCCCAGGTTAGTAAATTTTTGTTATTGAGGCTGGTAAGTAAGTATGCAGTGTTACAGTTACTGTACATTTTCTGTAATTCATCTGACAATCCTTAGCTGTCTTAGTATCTCGAACAGCCTTTTTGAGACTTTGATAATACAAATTCTTCTCCCATTCATAAATAAATTTTTTATTGGTTAAGGGTATAATTTTTTTCAGTTATTATTAACTGGGATAAGGTTTGACTGAAATGATAAAAAATAACAATAGCAAAAGTGTCAAATAGAAATTTATTTTTCTTTTATGTATAGGCAGTGCCAGGGATATTATGTCGTCTATACAATCATTAGGGCTTAGAGTTCTTCTATTTTGATGCTTTGCTATCTGTAGAAGTTGGCTTACTCCAGTATCAGCCATCACAACAATATTCTAATAAACAAGGTAGAAGAATAGGAAGGAGAGAGGAAAGTTCCCTGTTTTTTAAGGCTGCTTCCTAGAAAAAGTACACACTGCTTCTACTTTCATTGCACTAGTAAGACATAGCTACGGATTATAACTAGCTGCAGGGAGGCTAAGAAAGCTAGTTTTTATTTGGTCAGGTGTACCCAACTAACATTTGAAAATTTACTGAGGAAGAAAGAATGAATGGGAATTATGAGACCACTAGTATTCTTAACCTGAATGGGAATTATGAGACCACTAGTATTCTTAACCACAGTTTTTAGATCATAAATCTTAATATTTCTTTTATCATATATGTGCAACAGAACAAAATTCTGAAGAATAATCTAGTTCTCTTCCTAGAACTTTTTTTTCTAGTTCTTTTCCTAGTACAGTTAAAAAAAAAAAAAGATTTTACTTATTTATATGAGAGAGCGAGAGCAGGAGCACGGGGAGAGGAGGCAAAGGGAGAAGCAGACTCCCTACTGAGCAGAGAGCCCATGGGCTCCATCTCAGGACTCAGGGATCATGACGAGAGCCAAAGGCAGACACTTAACCAACTGAGCTACCCAGGGGCTCCTCCTAGAACTACTTGGATTCTTTTTTAGTTAGCTTGGGTTGGTTTAATTTGCCTGGAGATGTTACATAATATATAAAAGGTGCTGGGAATTTTTATGAAGGTGCAGGTGTTGAGGGAAGTTTACTCATTGCAGTATTTGGGTCACTAGTGGCCTAAGAAAATACTCTTAACTGGATTTCTTATCTACATTCTTTTAAAGATTATTTATTTATTTGAGAGATAGAAAGCAAGAGTGTGAGTGGAGGCACTGGTAGACGAGGAGGGAGAAGGAGAGGGAGAAGCAGATTCTGCTCAGCCATAGCAGGGCTCAATCTCACCACCCTGAGATCATGACCTGAGCTAAAGTTAAGAGTTGCTTAACCAACTGAGCCACCAGGGAGCCCCCATTTTTGCACATTCCTTTGAAACACAGATTATTACTTTGAATATCAAATTATAAAAGCATTAGTCTGTGTTGATTAGTCCATCTTATGATAGCATTTGTTCATTTTACTAAATTCATAGTGAATTCTCAGTGCCTTGATAACTTGGCTGAATCCTTTATTGAACATAAGAGTAACAGATTTTGTCTAGTGTTTGTTTTCTGTTGTGTTTGTTATTTATGTTATTATTTGCTATTATTTCCTTTTTTTTGACTTTCAATTTAATTTGCTTTTCTTTTACTGTCTTAAGGTGAAAATTTTGTTTGCTGGCTTTAAAACTTTATTTCCTAATAGAAGCATTTAAAGCAATAAATTTCCTTCTAAGCAGTCCTATAGGTAAATCCTATAAATTTTGTTATACTGTTATTTTCCTTATTCTGTTTTAAATATTTTCTAGTTTCCCTTATGATTTCTTCTCTGGGCATATGTTCTCTAATTTCTAAATATTTGGGGCTCCTCTAGATATTATTCTGGTTTAATTTTTTTGTAGTCAGTGAACATATTCATTAAGGTTGCAGTCTTCTGAAATTTATTAACTTATGACCTAATACATGCTTTATCTTAGTTAATTTGCACACTTACAGAGACCAGTAAAGTTGTTGGTACAGTGTTCTTTCAGTTGTTGGTATAGTCCTGTATAAGTATCTATTAGATCAAAATGATTTATAGTGTCATTCAAATATTCTCTATCGTTACTGAATTTTTTTTTTTTTTGGCTAGTACTGTCCATTAATTAGGAATCTTAAAGTCTCTAGTTACAATTGTAGATTTGTCTATTTCTCCTTTTAGTCCTGTTAGCTTTTGCTTTATGTGTATTGAAATTCTATTAAATGCTTACATATTTATAGTAAATTTACCCCTTTATCAATATGAAATATTTCTTGGGACACCTGGGTGGCTCATTTGGTTGAGTGTTGGGCTCTTGATTTCAGCTCAGGTCATGATCTCAGAGTCGTGGAATTGAGCCTCATGTCCTCCTCTTTGGATCTGCTTGAGATTTTGTCTCTCCCTCTCTCCCTGTCCCTCTCCCTTCCCACTCTCTCAAATAAATAAATAAATCTTTTAAAAATATGAAATATTCCTCTTTTAATCTGGTAATCCTCCTGGTCTTGAAGTCTGCTTTTTCTAATATATCCCCACCATCTTTCATATACTTAGTATTTGCATGATATGTTTTTTCTGTTCTTTTACTTTCTTACTTATCTATTTTATTTTATTTTATTTTATTTTATTTTATTTTATTTTATTTTCTGTTCTTTTACTTTCAATCTGTTTGTGCCTTTATAGTTAAAGTGTATCTCTTATAGATAATAATATATATAGTTGGGTCTGGCTTTTTTAAAAAATGCAGCCTGACAATCTCAGCCTTTTAATTGAGATGTATAATCCATTTGTATGTCTTGTAACTATTGACATGATTAGGTTTATATTTACCTATTAGATATTTTATTTTATTTATTTTTGTTCCATCTGGTTTTGTTCCCCAGCAATTCTTTCATGGTCATCTTTTGGGTCAAATATTTTTTTAGTATCCCATTATGATTCTTCATCTGGCCTTTTAGCTATATCTGTCTCTCTTTTTTTTTTCTTATAGAAAGTTGCTCTAAAGATTACAGCGTGCATTTTTAAAAAATATTTTTTTTATTTATTTGAGAGACAGACAGAGTGAGCAAGAGAGCACACATGAATGGGCAGAGAGAGAGGGAGAAGCAGACTCTTCTGCAGACCAGGGAGCTTGCTTGATCCCAGGACTCTGAGATCATGATCTGAGCCACCCAGATATCCCTACACCATGCATTCTTTTTTTTTTTTTTACACCATGCATTCTTAATCACAGTTACTTCAGTTCATACTGTACCATGTAGCCTGTGAATGTAGTAACCGTACTATTATATAATTCTATTTCTACCCCTTATTGTTGTTATGTATTATATATATGTATGTTAACCTCATAATTCATTGCCTATTCTAGGTACTTTATATAGTTGGAATCATACAATATTTGTCCTTTAACCTCATAATTCATTGCCTATTCTAGGTACTTTATATAGTTGGAATCATACAATATTTGTCCTTTGTCTGGTTTACTTCACTAATTGTAATGTTTTCAAGGAAAATCCATGTTGTAGCATATATATATATATAAATATTTTATGGCTAAATAATATTGCATTGTATGTGCATATGACATTTTGTTTATCCATTCATTTGTTGATGGACATTTGGGTAATTTTCCACAGTTTTTGGCTATTGTGAATATTGCTGCTTATGAACATCTAGTGTACAAATAACTGTTCAAGTCTCTGCTTTTATTTCTTTTGGATATATGCCTAGAATGGAATTTCTTGGTTATATAGCAGTTTTATATTTAACCTTTTGAGAAACTGCCAGACTGTTTTCCATACTGGTAAAACTATTTTACATTCCTACCAGCAATGCATAAAGATTCCAGGTTTTCCACATTTTCTCTAACACTTGTTATGTTTTATGTTTTTATCTTTAAATTTTTATAGCCATTCTAGTAGTATTGAAGTGATATTGTTTTTGATGAGTTTTATTTTCTTTAATACCTTACCAAATATGTGATTTTCAGATATTTTTCCCATTTCAGATATTTTTCCCATTTTTATATGTGATTTTTGCTTTTCTGATAATATCCTTTGACATGCAAATGTTCTTAATTTTGATGAAGTCCAATTTGGTTTTTGTTTTGTTATCTATACTTTTGGTATCATATTCATGAAGTTTTTCCAAATCCAGTGTCATAAAGATTTTCTCCAATGTTTATTTCTAAGAGTTTATTGTTTCTACTCTTAAATTTAGATCTTTGATCCATTTTGAATTAACTTTTTATATGTAGTATGAATTATGGTCTGGCTTTTTTTTTTTCTTTCACATGTGAAAATACATTTTCCCTTGCACTGTGGTCCCAACACCATTTCTCCATTGGATGATCTAGGGATTTTTGCTGAAGTGAGACATAGATCATAGGTGTGAGGGTTTATTTGGGGGCTTTCCATTGTATTTCATTGATCTATATGTCTGTCCTATGTCAGCACCATATTCTGATTACCCTAGCTTCTTAATAAGCTTTGAAACCAGGAAGTGTGAGTCTTCCAAATTTGTTCTTTTTTTTTTTTAATTTTTTTTTTCCAAATTTGTTCTTTTTCAAGATTGTTTTGGCTATTCTGGGTCCCTTTTAAGTCATAGGAGTTTGAAGTTCAGTTTTTCTGTCTCTGTGTAAAAAAAAAAACAAACAAAAATGCATGTGGGATTTGATAGTGATTGCATTGAATCTATATGTATCACTTTAGGTAGTATTATCATCTTTTTTTTTTTCATTTATTTATGATAGTCATAAATCATAAGAGAGAGAGGCAGAGACATAGGCAGAGGGAGAAGCAGGCTCCATGCACCGGGAGCCTGACGTGGGATTCGATCCCGGGTCTCCAGGATCGCGCCCTGGGCCAAAGGCAGGCGCTAAACCGCTGCGCCACCCAGGGATCCCTATTATCATCTTAATATGAAGTCTTCTGATCCATGAACAAGGACATCTTTCCCTGTCTTTATGTCTTTAATTTCTTTCAGCATTGTTTTGTAGTTTTTGGTGTATGGATTTCTTCCCTCCTTGGTTAAATTTATTCCTAAATATTTTATTCTTTTTGATGCTGTTGTAAATGGAATTATTTCCTTAGTTTCTCTTTTGGATTGTTTATTGCTAGTGTATAGAATACAGTTGATTTTGTATTCTGCAACTTTGCTGAATTTATTAGCTCTAACAGTTTTTGGTGGATTCTTTAGGGTTTTATACCTATAAGATCATGTCATTTGAGATAGTTTTAATTTTTCCCCTTCAATTTGGATGTCTTGTATTTCTTCTCATTGCCTAATTTCTCTGGCTAGAACTTCAAGTACTTTGTTGAATAAAAGTGGTAAAAGTGGATATCTTTGTCTTGTTCATGATCTTAGGTGGAAAGCTCTCCCATTTCACCATTGAGTATGATGTTAATTTTGTGTTTTTCATATATGGCTGTATTAGTTTCCTATGTCAGCTATAACAAAGAACAACAAACTGGGTGGCCTAAGACAACAGAAATTTATTCTCTCACTGTTTTGAGGGCTCGAAGTCCAAAATCAAGGTGTTGGTAGGGCCTTTCTCTTTCTGGAGGCTCTGGAGAAGAACTTTCATTGTTTTTCTTAGTTTGTAGTGGTTGCTTGCAGTCCTTGGCATTCTTTGGTTTGGATACATCACTCCAATTTATGCCTTCATTATCAATGACATTCTCCCTCTGTGTCTGTTTTCTCTGTCTCTTTTTAAAAGATTTTATTTGTTTATTTGATAGAGGGAAAGAGAGAGCACAAGCGGGGAGTGGCAGGCAGAGAGAGAGAGAGAGGGAGAAGCAGGCTCTCTGATGAGCAGGGAGCCCGATGTGGGGCTCTATTCCAGGACCCTGGGATCATGACCTGAGCCTAAGGCAGATGCTTAACCAACTGAGCCACCTAGGCACCCCTATTTTCTCTTTTTATAAGGATACTAATCATTGAATTAGGACCTTTCCTAATCCAATATGACCTCATCTTAATTCACTAAAGACCCTGTTTCCTAATAAGGTCACATTCTAAGGTCTTGAGGATTAGGACTGATCAAATCTTATGTGGGGGGCACCTTGGTGGCTCAGTGGTTGAGTGTCTGCCTTTGGCTCAGGTTGTGATCCTAGTCCTGGGATCCAGTCCCACATCAGACTCCCCACGGAGAGCCTGCTTCTTCCTCTGCCTATATATGTCTGCCTCTGTGTGTGTGTGTCTCATGAATAAATAAAATCTTTTTTTTTTTTTAAATAAATGTTTGGTAACTTCACTAGTGAGTCTATCAGGTCCTGGGCTCTTCTTTGTTGGGAATTTTTTGATTACTGTTTGAATCTCCTAATGGGGTTATAGGTCGGACTGTCTGTTTTTGTAGGCTCCACACCCAGCATAGAGCCCAATGCAGAGCTTAAGCTCACGAGCCTGAGATCAAGACCTGAGCTGAGATCAAGAGTCAGATGCTTAGGGATGCCTGGGTGGCCTAGTCAGTTAAGCATCTGACTCTTGGTTTTGGCTCAGGTCATGATCTCTGGGTTGTGGGACTGAGCCCCCGCATCAGGCTCCATGTCAGCAGAGAGTCTGCTTGGGATTCTCTCCACTCCCTCTACCTCTGCCCCTGCTCGTATGCCTTCTCCCTTTCTCTGTCTAAAATAAATAAAATCTTAAAAAAAATATATTGACAGCTATAAATTTCCCCAGAGCACTGCTTTTGCTACCTCTGTAAGTTCAGTATTTGTTTTAGTTCTTAATTATCTCAGGGTATTTTCTAATTTCTCTTCTCATTTCTTCTTTGGTCTATTGGTTGTTTAAGAATGTGTTGATTTCCATATATTTGTGGGTTTCCCCATATACCTGAGAAGAATGAGTATTCTTTGCATCTGAAGCAACTCTCTTGTAGACAGCATATGGGTGGATCATGGGTTGTTTTTCTTTTTTTCTTTTCTTTTTTTTTTTAAGTAGGCTCCACACCCAGCGTGGAGCCCATTGTGGGGCTTGAACTCATGACCCAAGATCAAGGCCTGAGCCAAGATCAAGAGTCAGACACTTAACCGACTGAGCTACCCAGGTACCTCGGGTTTTTAATTTTTAATCCATCTGCAGTCTCTGACTTTTAGTTGGGGAGTTTAATCCATTTACATTTAAAATAATTACTGATTATTGGTAAGGAAGAACTGACTCTGGCATTTATTATTTTTATTATTATTTTTCTTTGTGTCTTATGTGTCTTTTGTACTTCAGTTCTACCATTACTGGATTTTTTTTTTTTTTTTTTTTAGTATTCTAATTTTTTGTAGTGTACCCTTTTATTGATTCCCCATTTCTTTCCTTTTCTGTACTTTTTTTTAGTTTTTCTTAGGAAATACCTTGGAGATTACAATTAACATTTCTTTTTTTTATTTTAATATTTTTTGTTTACTTATTCATGAGAGAGACAGAGAGAGGCAGAGGGAGAGAAGCAGGCTCCTCGAAGGGAGCCTGGTGCAGGATTGGGACTCGATCCCGAACGCAGGATCATGCCCTGAGCTGAAGGCAGATGTTGAACCACTGAGCCACCCAGGCATTCCTACAGTTAACATCTTAACTGCACAACAACCTTGTATCAATTATAAACTTTTTTTTTTTAAGATTTTATTTATTTGAGAGAGAGGGATAGCAACAGCATGAACTGGGGCCAGGGAGAGGGAGAAGCAGTGGGGAGCCAGATGTGGGGTTCAGTCCTAGCACCCCAGAATCATGACCTAAGCCAAGGGCAGATGCCCAACTGACTGAACCACCCAGGCCCCTCAAATATAAATTATTATTCACATTTGCAGTGGAATATAAATACTTTGCTCCTATACATCATTGTTCCTCCCTCTTTATACTGTTATTGTTACTGGGATTATAGGGGCCAGAAATGCTATAATGACCTATTTTCCTATGTGAGATGTTTAATTCCATTTTATTTTCAGGTTTTATTTTATTAATTATTCAGAATGATCTTAGTAACTTTTTCTTTCTGGGTGCCTGTGTATGTTTTTTTACACTGCAAATTTAACTTCTCTGTATTCCTTCAGTTCTTCCGGATGAATTATCTGTGATGGAGGCCAGTGTTTGGGGTAGAATGGGGAAAGAGTTACTGATGCTTCTTCAGATTGAATCAACATAATTTTTTAAAATTTAAGTTCAGTTTGCCAACATATGGTATAATACCCAGTACTTTTGCCATCAAGTGCCCTCCTTAGTGCTTGTCACCCAGTTACCCCATTCCCTCCCACACCTCCCCTCTGTAACCCTTTGTTTGTTTCCCAGAGTTAGGAGTCTCTCATGGTTTGTTTACCTTGCTATTCTTTCCCCACTCATTTTCCCTCCCTTCCCTTCTAATCCCTTTCACTATTTCTTATATTCCACATATGAGTGAAACCATATGATGATTGTCCTTCTCCGATTAGATTGAATCAACATAAATGGTCAACATTAGGGGATGTGAAATGGTCATACATATAATAGAATGTTATACAGCTATTAAAATAGGTTTTCAGAAATTATTTTAAAACTAATTTTTGGAAAGTATAAAAGCTATATAAATATGTTAAATTCAGTATAAGTTATTGCTGAATTCTATATGAATTATTGCATACAAAGTAAAAATTCCCATTCCCTGGAGGCAACTGCTGTTACTAAGTGCCTTTTAGGAATTCCTGGTGACTTGAGAAATGCTTATGATATAATTTCAGGCAAAGAAGACAGCACGTAGAAGTGTGTGAACACTGTGATTTCAGTTATGGGTATGCCCACTAATCTGAAGGGAACACTTTATCAAAATATGCTGGGATGAAAAAATATGCTGGGATGTTTGGGGTGATAGACTTAAGAGGATTTGAGGAAAATATGGTAAAACTAGAAAGGAAATAATAGAAATAATATGCACATTAATAACAGTAATATAAAAATGACCTTTTTAAAACAAAATGATATGAAATTATTCTATAACCATCAAAAAATGATGGTCTACTGATTTTGAGTTATTGATTTTTTTAAGATTTATTCTTTTTTTTTTTTTTTTTAAGAGAGCATGTGAGCATGGGGGATAATGGGGGGAGGGGCAGAAGAAGAGGGAAAATCCCAAGCAGGTGTCCAGTGAGTGAAGCTGGACATCACCCTGAGATCATGACCTGAGCTGATATTCAGCTGATGGCACTACCCAAGGTGCCCCCTGATTTTGAGTAATTTCTAAGATACATTATGTAAAAAGGCAACATAGGGAAAAATGTGTGGTATACTGTCATCTATGGTTAAAATATACCACAACTAGACTAAGGTATTCAGTAAGTGGTTTTGGATGTATAATCCCCTCCCCCCTCCTTTTTCTTTTTTTTTAACCTGATTCTCTCTCTCTCTCAAATATAGCTGGAGTTGTCATTATCTCCATCTTATAGATGGGAACTTGAAGCCTAGAGAGTTCTTTTATAGGGTTGTAACCAGTTTTTAGCATAATCAGGATTAGAATATAAATTTCCTAAATTCCAGCATAGTTCATTTGCAATACATAGGCATGATTGCTGTGTTTAACTGTAGAAATAGGGAGAGAGAGAGAGATGAGACTCTATTCTACAAAAGGTTGAAATACTCTGACATTTGTCAGACACAATGTGCATTCACCAAAATGGAATACTTTAAAACCTTTTCTCTGCATCAGATAAAACAATGATGGATTACTGTATTCCTTTGTGTATATTTATTTAAAGGGCAACATATAACACTATGTTTAATCTTACAAAGAATATTGAATAAAAGATGCAAAAGAACATATACTATGAGTCTGTTCATAGAAGCTACAAAACCAGGTAAATTTAACGATTTGATTTTGGATGGGGATATAAAGTGGTAAAATCATAAAGAACAACAAGGAAATGATCATCATAAAGGACAGGGTAGCATTATCACCAATGTAGGGGAATGGAGTGGGAAGAGGCAGCGAGTTATGATAAACAAGGAATTTCTGGGGTTGCTGGTAGTAGAAGTTCATTTTATAATCATTTGTTAAGCTGTGCATTTATTGTATTCGCTTATTATATCTCACACTAAAAAATGGTAAACATTAAAAACACATGGCTATATGCAAAAACTATATGATTATTTCTGTAGATCAGAGGTAGAACAGAAAACCATAATAATCATTACAAATGGAACTTTCAGATCTAGAAATAAGCAGAGACAGCTGAGAATTTGACCTCCCTGGTAGTTTCTTCCTTCTTGGACTTCTTTGCTGATTTCTCCTCTTTGACATTGGTTCTCTTCTTTTTCCTGGTTACTTATTCACTCTCTGGTGATCTCAAATAGCCTCATGGCCTTACAGAACGTCTGTATGCCAGTAATTCCCAAACTCTGCTTCTTCTAACTTCTTTTAATTCTAGACTCATATATCCAACTACCTTTTTCAACAGTTCTACTTGGATGTTTCATAGGTTCATAGGTATCTCAGATTTAACATGTCAAGACTGAATTCATGAACAAAATTGAACTCAAGGCTGTTCTACCCCTTGCCTTCCCCATCTCAGTTGAGAGCAGTCATATGTCTTGCTTAGGTCAAAAGCCTTGAAGCCACTCAAGACTCTTTCTTTTTTATCTTCCGTCTTATCCATCAGGAATTCCTGTTTACATTTATAATATAGCCAGGATGCAGCCCCTTCTCCCCACATCCAGTGCTGATACCTTGATCGAAGCCCGCAATCATTTCTTACTTTGAGTTACCACAGAACCTTCCTAACAAATCTTCTTGCCCTTATCCATGCTCCCCTCCCTCTGATCAATTCTCAGTAGAGCAGCTAGGTGACACAGGTATCCCCTGTATTTCGCAAGTTCACGTTACACCACTTGGCTTTTATGAAAGACCTACATTATTAGTACTTTTTTCGATAACTGGAAGAAATCTGAAGACTTCTGCTTTTACAGAAAAGAGTGAAAAGTGACAATAGCGTTCAGAGTTTGTTTTGCAGTAAACTGTTAGAGGCAGTGCACACCCTGAGGGGGGGAGTGGTGCCACCTAGTTCCTTCCCTGGGAACTATACGCAGCATCTCAGCATCAAGCCACTGTTACTTTGAACTGTGTCTGTGAGCATCTGTGCTTTATCTGCATTTACTTTGTGTATCTCTTAGCAAGATGTGTCCTAAGGTATCAGGAAAAAAAAGGCCCAAGGGAAGTTATTTTTCGAGTCTGAGAACACTAAAGATTTTTCCCATGTAAATTAATGGTAATTGTTTCTTTGCTTTATGCCATTTTGGCATACGAAAGTTTTCATAGGAATCATATGCTTCGAGAATGCTGGGGAAACCTGTACTTGTAAAACATAGGTTGGATCACAGTACCTTTGTTGAAGACCTGTCTCTAGTTCCATGGTTTATACATAGGAAAAGTTAGAGTGCTTTTTATAGTGCCCAGGATGATCTATGCCACTCCTCTTCGACCTCATTTCTTTTCTCTTCCTCACTATACTCCAACCACACTAACCTCTTTGCTGTTCCTCAAATATACTATACTGCTTCCTATGTTTGAGTGTTAGCACTGGCTGCTTCTTTGCCTGAAACACTCCCCACCCATCCCATAATCACCTGGTCAATGCCCCTCACCTCCTTCAAGTCTTTGCTCAAATGATGTCATCTCAACAAGGCCTAGCTGGCAACTTGATTTAAAATTGCAACTCGCATTTCAGTCCTCCTTTCTAACTCTACTTTTCTTTTTTCCATAGTAATTCTTACAGATTCTTAATAATTCTAATAAACACGTAAATTACTTATTATGTCTTATTTATTGTCTCTATAACCCTCTAAACTGTAAGTTCTGGGAGTACAGAAATATTTTTCTAAGCTTGCTTACTTATGTATCCTAAATGCTTCAAGTAATGCCTGGCATATAGTTAGTGTTCACTTGTTGAATGAATTTATACAAGATAATGAACCAAAGCACTCCATCTTTGGCAGGGCCCTGGAGTCAGCTTCATGATCTGAACTAGAGTCTAGGGGAGGACTAACCCTCCTGTGAAAAAGGCTAGAAAAAGTGGCCACTGATGTCTGTCTGTAGCTTTGGCTTGTATAGAACTGTATTTCTGTATTCTTGTCATGGCTAGACAAACTGCTGCCCACATGCTCAGCGATACTGGGGACTTAACAGCAGTATATGAGTTCTGAGCTGCTGATGTGAGACTGGTTTTGGACTTGGAATCCTTGGATGGAGAGTTGGGTATGGGAGTAGATGGAGGCAGCCAAGAAAGCTCCTGGGTCAGAGCTAGGAGAGGGCTAAATCTGTCTGTGTGAGAATTGAGAGCAAGATGTGAGCTGGCTGAGCAGAGCAGAGCTGTGGAGGCTTAAAGCTTTGGGAGGTAGGGGGAGAAAGGGAGGAATGCAATGATTAGCAGTATAGGGGGTGTGCTGAGACAGTAAGTGTTAAAGGGAGATTAAAGAATTTATCTCCTCTGTTTATAAGTATTAAGTGTTATAGACTTACTCTGTTTTTTTCTGTGAAATCTTAGATAACATTTGGATTGCTTTGACGTAAGCAAATTCTTCCCAGAGAATGGTAAGAGATGGCATATCCTGAGTCATAGTTGGCACGGGGTAAGAATAAACTGCATGTGGGGATATTTGACATCTGGATTACATGTAATTAGGAGGAAGTGATAGGACTTAGTGATGGATTGGGATAAGGGACAGGATTTGGCAGTAAGATCATTGGTAATCTTGCTTGGAAAGAGCAGTCTTTGTGGAATGGTAGGCACAGAAGCCAGAATGGAGTGAGCTGGAATGTGAATGAGAGATGAGGAAAGAAAGGCAGCCCATATGGACTATTTGTTCAAGAAACTTAATCAACTAGAAGAGAATTTAGGGTTACAGGATTATTTTTTCAAAGTGGTGTTACTAGAACTTGTCTATATGCTGATGAGAAGGAATCATAAGAGGGGTTGGAGAGGAGAAAGGAGAAGAAGGGGTGTAGATACAGGTAGATTTATAGTTTTGTGGTAGGTATAGTGGCATTGTTTATGGGGCAGCTACTGCTTTGGCAATGCTGTAAAATACTTTTCTTTGTGCTGCCCTACCTACCTATACATACACTAGTGTTAGTAAAGGCCAGTTTGGTGTCTTTAAGGATACAGGGCCAGGGCTTCATAGGTAATTTTTGACCTTGGAGAAGGGATCCAAGACCCTCCACTGTGATTTGAGAATTGTAGAATTTGTAGCTACATATTTAGATATGGACATTGGAATCAATAAGTTTGCACTACTGTTTGAGATAGGTATGATACAACCTCAACCATATGGAGCATTGTAAGGTTCTTGTCTCTTCCATGAAGTCTCTGTAAAGCAGTAGATAACTAACTCACCCTAACTTGATTGACTCTACCATGAGATGAAACAGAACTTTATTGGAGTTCAGAAATGTATTTCACTTGTGTGTTCTAAAACCTAGAGGGCAGGCTTCATGTTTTATTAATCTCTTTATCGCCAGATTATACTTTCTGTATAATGGATTCTCAGTAATAATTTGTTGAAATTAATCAGTGCTAGTTTTGAGAAATTATCCCATAAGCATCAAAACTTTTAAAATTGTAAACATTCAGGATAGCAGTTCTCTAGACCTTTATACATCTTCTTGACTTTCTAATATAAATTGAACAAAGTTTAACCCTCTGAAGATTTTGGGGAATCAAGGTTCAGATGCTAAAGTCTACGAATAACCTCAGAACTCATCAAAACGTATAGGACTACTTACCCTAATGCTGACTGGCGTAGCCTACTGGGTATTTGTTTTGTGAAGCTTTTGGTTTTTCTTTTTTTTTTTTAAAGATTTATTTTTATTTATTTATTTATTCAGAGAGAGAGAGAGAGAGAGAGAGAGAGAGAGGCAGAGACACAGGCAGAGGGAGAACCAGGCTCCATGCAGGAAGCCGGATGTGGGACTCGATCCCGGGTCTCCAGGATCACACCCCAGGCTGCAGGCGGCGCTAAATCGCTGTGCCACCAGGGCTGCCCATGGTTTTTCATTTTATTCTGTATTTAATTTTAGCTGCTACTCTTCCCCCTTTCATTTTCTGCTTCTTTTTTGTTTTCATTTTAAAGATCTTTTTTATTTTTAAGTAATCTACACCTAACATGTGGCTTGCCTTATAACCCTGAGATCAGACTCCATGCTCTACCAACTGAGCCAACCAGGCACCCCTCATTTCCTACTTCTAGTCAGATTAATATGTTGATGAATCTGTTTGGGAAATTATAGGTTTTGGAATTGATAGACTCTATAGGACTCCTCTGGGAATAAGGTTATGCACACTGGTGTGAGGACTCCTCCACTCTATCCATTCACTCCTTTAGCACCTTTTGAGGGTCAGCACTACAATAAGTGGAAAGGTATTACTTGATCCTTGTCTTTAAAGAGTTTTGGGTTCATCTCTTTTACCAACTCAAGCCTTTTTATGGTGATTCTCAGCTATATTGCAAGTAATAGTTCTTTTTTATTTTAAGGTTTGAATGATGTATTTTGCATGTAAGTAATAAGGGTAGGAGTTAAAGAGAAGTTATTTCGGCTGTCTTAATTCAGTCTTATATGGAATTGTAATGAGGATTATAAGATTTTAGGTTATGAGACCACAGTTACCAAAAAAAAAAAAAAAGATAATAAAATGTTTCTCTTTTTCTCTCTTATAGGAAATACAGATGAAGAGGACTGCAATTGAAGCCTTTAATGAAACAATTAAAATATTTGAAGAGCAATGTCACACACAAGAACAACATAGCAAAGAATATATCGAGCGATTTCGCAGAGAGGGGAATGAAAAGGAAATTGAACGGTAAATCTACCTAACCCTTCCAAGTGCATCAGTGAGACAAGACTTCTTTTCTTCCTCAATAATTTCTTTTGTGTTTGCTTTTGCCACCTTAAACTTCATATATGGAACTATTTGCTGTTCCCACTAATGGCACCAAACGAACCTTCTCTTTTCTGTGTTCCTTCTACATCCTTCTAAATTTTTAATGCCTGCCCATCCTTTAGGAATCAGCTTATGCATGACTTTTCTAAGAAAAATTTCCCTGATTCCCTAGACTGGTTTAGGAGCTTTTTGTCCCTACCCCCTCCAGTATCTGGTCCTGATTCCTGCTGTAACATTTACTGAACATCACATCCACTAAACTGCAAGCTTGTTAGTGGAATAAGAATGGAGGCTTATTTTCCCTGATAGCTCTAGCACCTGTTATGGTACCTGAGAGTGCACAGTGAGGCTCACGGGATTTTTGTTGAAATGAAAATCATCAGCAGCAGTCTGAAAATAAATTGGAGGCTGAACAAAACCAGGGGCAGAAAGACTAGCTTGACTGTTGAGGGCAGCTGCAGTGTTTGTGGTCATCCAGTTAAATGATGGTGAAGGCCTGAACCAGAGCAATGGCAGGAAAGGAGGAGGAATTAATGGAAATGCTGAGGACTTGATATCTGGCCAGATATGGTAGATGTGAAAGAAGTCAAAGACTATTCCTAGATTTCTGATATGAATGAATAAGGAAGGGTGTTATTCACCAAAATAGTAAGTACGTAAGGAAAGTTCAGGGTTAGAACCAATGAGTTTTGAGGTTTCTGTGAGAACCCAAATGGAGTTGTCTGACAGACAAACAAAGGTTATTTGGTTTTTGGAACTCAAGGTACAGAAGGGTTTGGATGCCTAAGTGTGTAGGTGATAGTAGATGCTAAGAAGATTCCACAGAGTGAGTGAAGCATGTGAAGTATTGGTCTGGCAATTAAAAGGATATTGGAAGTCTTTATCATAGCAAATTTAGTGGAATATTGGAAGACTGAGCCAGATAAGAGTGGGCTGAGGAATAAAAAAGTGGATAATAAATAAAAATGAATCATCTGCAAGAGAAAAGCAAAATTGTTTCTCATATTAGCACCAAAATGTCCGTAAACTTCTGTGTGCATAAGAATTGAGCTAAGTGCTATTGAGGCAGTTAGCTTAATGGTGAAAACCATGGGCTTGAATTCTGTATTGCTCATTTACTAGCTTATGTGACCTTGGGTAAGTTACTTAACTCTCTTAACTCTCTGAGCCCGTTTCCTCCTCTAAACTGTAGATATCTTTTTGAAATGCTGTGAGAATCAAGTGATAGACATACACTTGCATATTTATGGTACAGAAAGGCACGTGTGTATGTATTTATGTATCTTGGCATATGATATCAATAAATAGCCATTATTATTATCAACAGTGAAAAGATAGAAAAGAACTTGCAGTTTAGTTGCAAAGGAAGGTAAAGTAGTTGAAGTTTTTTTTTTAAGATTTTATTTATTTATTCATGAGAGACACAGAGGGAGGCAGAGACATAGGCAGAGGGAGAAGTAGGTTCCCTGCAGAGAGCCCGATGTGGGGGCTTGATTCCAGGACCCCAGGATCACAACCTGAGCCAAAGGCACTCAACACTGAGCCACCCAGGCACCCCTAATGATGAAGTTTTAATAGTAATATAAAATCACATTGTTTTGAGGTACAAGTGATGAGAACAGTGATTGCCTTCAGAGCACAGCAAAACTTTGTGTGCTGGAAAACCTTATAGTCATTATCTGCTGAGTGCTTACCAAGATGTACCAGGCACTGTTTAGTCCTTTTACATGTATTACCACATTTAATTTACATAATAATTTAGTGAAGTAGGTACTGTTGTAGCTATCCACTTTAAACAAATGAGGAAATGAAGGCACAGAGAAGTTGAATAACTTGCCTATGGCCATGCAGTAAGTGGTAGGGCAGAGATTCAAACTTAAGCAGTCAGAAAGACTTCTGACTGCAAAGCTATTGCTCTTAACTGTTATATCGTGCTACCTTCTGAATATCATACATATAGCTTACTTGTTCAGTCATGGATTGATCCAGGGGCCAAACAAGGTCATCAGGATTTTTTCTCATACTTTGTCTTTTGCCTTAGTTTTTCTCTGTGTTGGCTTTATCCTCAGGCAGGTTTTCCCTATGAGGTGGCTGCTGGAAGTCCTAGAATCACATATTTATAAGCAGCCTCAGTGGGAAGAAGAGAGAATCTCTGTTTACAATAGTTCTGACAAACTAGAATTAACTCTCATTGGGTCAGTTTAGGTATTATTCTCATTCCTGAACCAGTCATTGTGGCTTGAGGGGAGCAATAGGATATAATGGAATACTCTTACTGGCCAGGCTGGGTTGTGTGAATATTCACCTGTGACTCTGAGATGGGGGCAGGGAGTCCTTATCTACAGGGAACATCAGGTGCCATTACCAAAAGAATGAGAATGGACACGAGCTGGGCAAAAACAACAGATATCTATCATGTTAAAGTATTAGGACCATGCCCACATTATAGAATGCTTCTGCATGGTTCCTGTTTAAGCCTTAATATGTCAATATTTTCACAGAATTATGATGAATTATGACAAATTGAAATCACGTCTGGGTGAGATTCATGATAGCAAAATGCGTCTAGAGCAGGATTTGAAGAAACAAGCTTTGGACAACCGGGAAATAGATAAAAAAATGAACAGTATCAAACCTGATCTGATCCAGCTGCGCAAGATCCGAGATCAGCACCTTGTGTGAGTAGTATGGGCCTGTATGGGAGGAAACACCAGCACCAGATTACTGTGGGCTCTAGACATGTTAGAGATAAAAGAAGAGATTTGTAATTGAGAACTGGCTAGTGAGCTTGTAAGAATTTAGGAAGGTAATCCTGGCAAAATAGTTGGTGGTACCAGAGTTTACCTAAAGTCAACATGTGGGGCAAACCAGAATGTAGCATTCTAGACTTTAGTCCATACAAATGGGAAATCTCAGAGGGTGCCTGTGGTATGAGCCATATGGTGTAGCTTAAAAAATACAGGTTAATGTTTGCCTAAATAAAAAAACCAGAATCTTTTTTTTTTTTCCTTTTTTTTTTTTTTTTTTCAGAATCTTTGATTACATAATAGAACCGCAGAAATAGAAATTACCCCTTATGGGCACAGACAAGAACACTAATAGTGGGGGCCTACACATAAGTATACAGGACAGTCTCTTAAAGGGTTTTTATGTTTAAGAAATGAAATTCTATATTTCAAGTAATAGAAATGTGCCAATAGCAGGCATGCAAGATAATTTGACCTGAGGAGTAAAACCCAACTCTTTAATATTATGGAAAACTATATGATTTAGGAAGATACAGGGATCTCACTCAAAGATAGGTTGAAAGGTATATTATGAACAAGATGTTAGATTTTTAGGACAAATGACTGCCTTATAGAAGGAGAGAATCCATTAAAAGGAAAAATGTTAGGTTTTGTTCTAGGTAATGAATAGACTGGTTTATGGGTGACTTTCATGTGTGTAACACAACTTGATTCAAACTCTTGGTAGAAGGGAGTAAAGATTTCTGACTGGATTTTCCATAGACTTCAGGGTTTCTTTGTATGAAAAGGGACAGGGGAGAAAATAAAAGCTTAGAGGGAACAGTAGAGTAAAATTTAAGGTGGTAAGTTTTGGGGGCAAACAATTAGAACTGTGCTATACTGAGTAGTTTTTTTATTAACTCTTCTCTAGAGATCATTTCAGTTTGCTATTGTGGGCAAAAAGAAAGTCAAGCAAGTACACATAGCATACAGAAGAGCTTTGGAAACAAGGCAAGGAGGTACTTTGTCTAAAATCAGGGTGTGTCTGCTCTTGAAAAGCTTATGTGATTCTGCTCACATAAGAAGCTGAAGAAAGGCCCAAGAAGAAGGCTTATGCCATGAACCAAAGGAATGAATGGAAGCGCTTGTTTGCTCTGGAAAGTGAGGAGATTATTAAAAAATACACCATCCCAAGAGGCATGAATAAGTGTGGCAAACTAGACCTTGAAAGTTCCTTTAATGAGTTATGTAAACTAAATTAAAGAGAATTTAGATAACATCGTGGGTGATAAATCATGATCTGACAGTAAAGACAACTAGGGTGTTTAGGGAGAGATTTCTTGAATATCCACTATATGTAGATATAGTAGATATATAGTAGATAATGTTCTCAGCATTGGGACTAGCCATGAACAACAGGACAGACTGAATTAATTTCTTTCTTTTCTTTCTTTCTTTCCTTCCTTTTCTTTCTTCCTTTCCCTTTTTCCTTTTTCCTTTTTCCTTTTTCCTTTTTCCTTTCCTTTCCTTTCCTTTCCTTTCCTTTCCTTTCCTTTCCTTTCCTTTCCTTTCCTTTCCTTTCCTTTCCTTTCCTTTCCTTTCTTTTCCTTTCCTTTCCTTTCCTTTCCTTCCTTTCTTGATTTTATTTATTTATTCATGGGAGGTACAGAGGCAGAGACACAGGCAGAGGGAAAAGCAGGCTCTTTGTGGGGAGCCCGATCCCCATCCTGGGATCATGACCTGAGCCAAAGGCAAACACTCAACCACTGAGCCACCCAGGTGCCCTGGACCCCTTTCTTTAAAGCAGCTAAATTTTAGTGGGGGAGACAAACATAAGTGAAAATATAAAATAAAGAATTTCAGGCATGTACTAGGAAGATGATAAAATAAGGTAAAATATAGAGAATGAGTGACAAAGGGACTACCTTAGTTGGAATAATTAGGGTAGCCCTCCCTGAGGAGATGATGTTTATGATGAGACCTAGATGATCAGGAGCCTGGTTGGAAGATGGTGATGAATGAAAGAGTTTTCATACTCAAGTGAGTCCATGTCAGTGGAACTAAATGTAATGGTATATTGTTTTACATCTAAAGTATTTTTTTTTAATTTTTATTTATTTTATGATAGTCACAGAGAGAGAGAGAGAGAGGCAGAGACACAGGCAGAGGGAGAAGCAGGCTCCATACACCGGGAGCCCAATGTGGGATTCGATCCTGGGTCTGCAGGATCGCGCCCTGGGCCAAAGGCAGGCACCAAACCGCTGCGCCACCCAGAGATCCCTACATCTAAAGTATTGATATATTTTAAAATACTATGATTTGCCTAGTGATGAAGTAAATTTGTATTAATTACTCAGAGTACCATCCTGTATTTCTTGTGGCTGGCTTAGATGCAAGAATAGATCTTGAAATTGTTTTATAATGTTAATGTAGTGGGCCACACAGAATTGAGTCTTCTGGCTTAGTGGAGATTCCAAATGTGACACCATGGTCACAAAACTAATAATTTCAGAAACCGATGTCCCCGTGTGTTTGAGTGCAAGTGTATGTGTGCTTATGGTGTACAACCTCCTAGAAAAGGAACATGAAAAATGAGAGAAGTGCCTAATTTCAGGTAACTCCCCGTGTTTCTGCTTTTTTGCAGAAAGTTGGAGAAAAAGTTAAGGAAAAGCTAGCTTATGGAAATCCCTGGCCACTTTTAGTGGAAATGGGTTAAAATAAGAGGTTCCTGGACTCAAAATTTGGTTGGCTTGGACATGTCTACTTTGGGCAGAGTTTGCAGATACTGACACTGGTGTTCTCCCTCTGCAGATGGCTCAATCATAAAGGAGTGAGACAGAAGCGTCTAAATGCCTGGCTAGGAATCAAGAATGAGGATGCTGATGAGTAAGTTCTCTACCTTTCTAAAACCCCCTTTCAGAGGGTTTTATTCCCAGTATAAGACATAGGCCTTCTTTATACATGCTAAGTTGTCATCTGAGGACATTGAATCAAGAACTTTGCATCTCTTTTAAATTGAAGTGCTTGAAGAGTACCCTATAGGCAGTTGAGATCAGAGACCTGCTGAGCCATGTGAAACCTGGGTGTATAAGCATTGTTCACTCAGACATTCATGTGTCAGCTGATTGGAAGAAATGTGTGAATTTTGTGCTTTCTGTACCATAGTAAATAATGAAGTTCTTTAAAAATGTCCAAGTAATCGTAGTTTCACTTTGTCACTTCATAAAGATTTAGAAGAGTGTTTTATTCCTGATTTTGCTTTTAGATAGAAGTAACCTGATTGTTAGAATAATATTTTAACATTTAATTTTTAGGACCTATTTTATCAATGAGGAAGATGAAAACCTGCCCCATTATGATGAGAAAACCTGGTTTGTTGAGGATATCAATCGAGTACAAGCAGAGGACTTGCTTTATGGGAAACCTGATGGTGCATTTTTAATTCGTGAGAGTAGCAAGAAAGGATGTTATGCTTGCTCTGTGGTGTAAGTCTTCTTTGGGGATTTAACCTTTCGAAAATTTCTGCATTGATCAATAGAAACTCAACCCCTCATAAAATTTGGTTAAAATTATTTGAAGTACAGTAATGAGGACCCATGGCTTAGACCATTAATATTTGTACAAAGAAAACAGTTAGTTGCTGTAGGAGAAATGATATCTGAAGCTATTTGGGGGATTTTAATTTTGAATAGTAATCTGATTAGGCCCTGAAATGTTGCTTTTGGATTTTCAGGTATTTGTGAAAAGTAATGTGAGATCTTCAATTGTAAAGGTCACCTAAGGGGTGCCTGGCTGGCTCAGAGTGTGTGACCCTTGATCTCAGAGTCATCAGTTCAAGCTCACATTGGTCATGGATTCTACTTTAAATTAATTAAATAATTTAAAAATTTTTTTAAGAAAGATCACATAATTTTCTAGTAGTCTCCTACATGTCTAATTTGAGCTTCAGTGTTAGCTTAAGCAAAGCTTGATTAAAAACTTTTTTTACTTCAGAAGAAAAGCTGTCTAAATTTTGTACTTAAATAGTATTCTGTTGGGGTAGTGATAGAAAATTTTTTTTTTTTAAGATTTTACTTATTTATTCATGAGAAACACAGAGAGAAGACAGAGACATAGAGGGAGAAGCAGACTCCTCACGGGGAGCCCATTGTGGGACTCGATCCCAGAACTCCGGGATCACACCCTGAGCCAAAGGCAGATGCTCAACTGCTGAGCCACCCAGGCATCCTAATGTTGGTTATTTTCCATAAGATGATCTTATGTCTTTGTTTGGAAAAGCGTATTTTTATTAGTTTCCATTTATTTATTTATAAAGGTTTATTTATTTGAGAGAGGGAGTACTCAGGTGTGAGTGGGGAAAGGGGCAGAGGAAGAGAGTCTTCAAGCAGACTCCCTGCTGAACATGGAGTCTTGGGGTCAGATCCCACCCCTCAACCCATGAGATCATGGCCTGAGCTGAAATCACAAATCCAACACTTAACTGAACCACCCAGGTGCCCCTATTAGTTTCCTTTTAATGGAAAGTAAAATTCTGGGGACAGCTAACCATGTCTGTCACATTTTGCCTAAGTGTTGTGCATACTCCTCCATTAACAAAGATCATACTTAGAGTGAAGGTATAGTATGATTGTTAAAAGAGCAAGCTTTGATACCAGATATATTGCATTCAAATCCTGACTTTACTTACCAGATGTGTGATCTAGGGTAAGTTACTTAACCTTTCTTTGTCCAGTTTCCTTATCTGAAAAATAAGAATAATGATATCTGCATGAGGGTTTTTATAAGTATGAAGTGTGATAATATATGTAATGTGCTTTGATCAATGTTGGTATATAATAAGTAATTGTTATCTACCAATATTGTTATGATAATGATGCTACTGATGAGCATGACAGAAAGCAAGCAAAAATAACGAAATGATTTTCCCTTCAAAGAGGGCAAAGTTGGCAGCCCAGTGGCTCAGCTGTTTAGCGCTGCCTTCAGCCCAGGGCCTGATCCTGGAGACCCGGGATCGAGTCCCATATCAGGCTCCCTGCATGGAGCCTGCTTCTCCCTCTGCCTGTGTCTCTGCCTCCCACCCCCCCGTCACTATCTATCTCTCTCTGTCTCTCATGAATAAATAAATAAAATCTTAAAAAAGAAGCAAAGAGGGCAAAGTGGTGAAGGTGGACAAGAGACACTCATATTAACAGAGTGCTCAGTGCTTTACATGACACTGTGGTCTTAGTGGTCTATTTCTGTCATGGAGTCAGAGTTTGAATCCAAGTTTACCTGGTTTCAAAGCCCACACTTTTCTATTGCACTATACTTTCTTCATTTTACAATTAAATGTCCAAGATAAATAGAATTATTGTGAAATAGGTATCATTAATAGGCTGTACACATTAATTCTGGTGGAGAAGGAGGGGGTAGGGAGGTTTTGTGGAAGAGATATCATTTGAACTGGATTTTGAAAGGATGAATAATGGGATGCCTATGGGCAGGATACGGGGGAGGACTTGAAAAGTGCATTGGATTACTGTTTTGCAAAGATACAATTATTTAAATATATTTTTTAAAGATGTATTTATTTGAGGGAGAGACTGGGAGAGAGTGAGCTGGCAAGCAAGGGGAGAGGCAGAGGGAGAGGAAAAACAGACCCCTTGCTGAGCATGGAGCCTGCCTTGGGACTTGATCCCAGGAACCTGAGATCATGACTGAGCTGAAACTGAATCAGATCCTTAATGGACTCAGCCACCCAGGTGCCCCTACAATTATTTTTTTTTTTAATTTTTATTTATTTATGATAGTCACAGAGAGAGAGAGAGAGAGAGGCAGAGACACAGGCAGAGGGAGAAGCAGGCTCCATGCACCAGGAGCCCAACGTGGGATTCGATCCCGGGTCTCCAGGATGGCGCCCTGGGCCAAAGGCAGGCGCTAAACCGCTGCGCCACCCAGGGATCCCCGCCCCTACAATTATTTAAAACATTTCTTTTCTCTCTTACCTGGGCTGCTTAAATTATGTGAGTGGAAATGCCAGGAGAGGATGGTTCTTGCAGAGTATGAGATCTTTTACGAATAAAAAGAAAGAAAAAAAAAAGAATAAAAAGAAAGGAAATAAACCCAGTGCATTGGTACCCTCACTTTCCCCCAGGTCAATGGGGGTGGCAGCCTGTGGGTTAAGGCCTTGGCAGGTGGGAGGTGCTGCCCAGCAACTCAGCTAATTCCTGGGAGACCAAGGAGCAGCTTGAGTATCTTGAGGAAGTATATTCTTTTTCTCCTTCATTTAGCTACAGACTTCACCAGATTTAAGTCCACAGCAATGTGGATTTCCCTTGCTTATGAAAACCACCTGCAGTCGTATATCATGTTGGCATTCACACGGAGGATGGTTGGAAGCAAGAGAGTCTGGCATCACAAAGACTTCCACTTGTTTGCCAGCCATTCTGGCTTCAGAAAGCCTGCCTACAGTAATCTCCCAGTATACTTAGAACATTTGCTGAAGTAGGGATGTGAATATGTTCAGTTTTTTAGGAGATTCTTATAGTAAAATTAACATGATCATGTAGTAGGAAGTCATGCATGGAACTCATTTGTTTTTTTTGTTTGTTTTGTTTTTTTTATTAATACTTTTTTTATTTCTTTTTATTTTATTTATTTATGATAGGCACACAGTGAGAGACAGAGAGAGGCAGAGACATAGGCAGAGGGAGAAGCAGGCTCCATGCACCAGGAGCCCGACGTGGGATTCGATCCCGGGTCTCCAGGATCGCGCCCTGGCCAAAGGCAGGCACTAAACCACTGCGCCACCCAGGGATCCCCTCATTTGTTTTTCCATTTTAATTTCTGTTAATTAAATCATCAAAAAGTCTAAGAAGATTTTGCTAAACTCTATAACCTTCTTAGGCTAAAGACCTGCAGCCAGCAATGCCTGAATTCACTAGGTTAAGGATTCAGGTAGTGAGCACTTGTGATCCTTATTGGCATTTGGGATAAGAAATTTGATTAGGGCTAGAACTAGACAGATCAGAAAGGAAGCAGAAGACTTGAATGATATTATAAAACAACTAGACCTAAATAGACCTACCCAGAACACTCCCATCTAGCAAGAGCAGACTACATATTCTTCTCAAGTGCACATGAAACATTATCCAGGATAGACCATAGATTAGGTCACAGTCTCAATATATTTAAAAGTGTTGAAATCCCACAAAATACATTTTCTAACCACAGTGGAAAGAAACTAGAAATCAAAAACAGAAGGAAATTTGGGAAATCCTTAAATGTGGACAGTAAATAACACATTCCTAAATAACCAATAGATCAAAAAAAGAAAACAAGGGAAATTAGAAAATACTTTGAGATGAGTAAAAACAGAAACACAACTTATCAAAATGTATAGAATTTGGCTAAAGCAATGTTAAATGCTAAATTTATAACCATAAACATTTATGTTAAAAAAAGATCACATATCATTAAAGTAACCTTCCACCTTTAAGAAACTAAAAAAGGAAGAACAAACTAAATCCATGCAAAAAGAAGGGATAATAAAGATTAGAATGGAAGTAAATGAAATAGAGTAGAAAACAATTGAGAAAATCAGTGAAACCCTAAGTTGGGATGGAACAGAACTACAACCTCTATAGTTAAAATCCTCCCACCTCCATAGAGAAGACACAAATTACTAAAATCAGGATGAAAGAGGGGTCATTACTTATCGTCCTTATAGAAATAAAAAAAGATAACGAGAGAATGCTATAAACAATTATATACAAAAATTAAAACCTAGATGAAATGAACAAGTTCCTGGAAGCAAACCACCAAAACTGACTGAATTAAGAGGAAACAAAATTTGAATAGAACAAAAACAAGAAATTGGATTATTAATAATAAAAAATAAAGCTAACCATAAAGAAAAGACCAATTGTCTTCACTGGTGAATTCTACCAAATATTTAAAAAATAATTAACAGAAGTCCTGTACAAACTCTTCCAAAAAGAACACTTCCCCACTCATTTTATGAGGGTGATATTACCCAGACACCAAAACCAGACAAAGGTATCACAAGAAAACTATGGACCAATATCCCTTAAGAGCACAGACACAAAAATCCTCAACAGCACGGCCACTCCAGCACCATGACTAAGTAGAATTCATCCTAGGAAGACAAGGGTTGTTCAACATTAAAAAACAAAACAAAACAAAAAAAAAAACAATGAACGTAATATACTACATTAATAGAATAAAGGACAAAATGACATGATTGTGTCAAATGCTTTTTGTGATTCTATTGAAATAATCTAGTACTCTTTTATGTTTTTTTTTAATTTTTAAAAAGATTTTATTTTTATTCATGAGAGACCTGAGCCAAAGGCAGATGCTCAACCACTGAGCCACCCAGGCGCCGCTCTTTCATGTTTTAAAAAAAGTCTCAACAAACTAGGAATAGGAGGGTACTTCCTCAACCTGATAAAGGGCAACCACAAAAAACTCAGAGCTCATATACTTAATGGTGAAAGACCGTGCTTTCCCCTGAGGTCAGGAAGAAGACAAAGATGTTCCCTCTCACCACTTCTAATCATCATTGTACAGAAGGTTCTAGTTAGAGTAATTGGGCAAAAAGAAAAAGCATCCAGTTTGTTAAGGAAGATGTAAACTATTAGAGCTAATAAATAAGTTTGGCAAGGTTGCAGGTTAAAAGATCAGGGTTCAAAAATCAGTTGTATTTCTAAATACCAGTAATAATCTGAAAATAAGATGAAGAAGGCATGCTGTTTATAATATCATCAAAAACACCTAGGATTAAAACAAAAAGAAGTGCAAAATCTCTATAGTGAAAACCTATAAAACATCGTTGAAAGAACTTAAAGGAAAGACATCCTGTGTTCGTGGATTAGAAGACTTAATATTTTTAAGATAGAAATAACTTCCCCAATTGATCTTCATGTTCAGTGTAATCCCTATCAAAAATCCCAGCTGGACTTTTGCAGAAATTGACAAAATGATCCCACAATTTGTATGAAAGTACAAGGGATCCAGTACAGCAAAATGAGCTTGAAAGAATAGAAAAAGTTCAAGTACACTTCCTGATTTCAAAATTTAAAAACAAAGGTATAGTAATCAAATTGTGAGGTGTTAACAAGGATAAACATGTAGATCAGTGAACGGAATTGAGAGTCAAGAAATAAACCCTTACATTTATGGTCAGTTGGTTTCAACAAGGACCATTTGGTGGGGAGGATATAGTCATTTTAACACATGAAGCTGGGACAACTGGAAAGCCACATGGAAAAGAATAAAGTTGGACCCTTATCTCACACCATATATAAAGATTAACTCAAAATGGATCATAGACCTAAGGGTAAGAGAACACATAGGCATAAGTCCTTATGATTTTGGATTAGGCAGTGGTTTCTCACAAACCAAGAGCACAAACAACAAAAGAAGAACTAGATAAATTGGATTTCACCATAATTAAAAATATTTTATATCAAAGAGCACTATCAAAGTGAAAACACAATCCACAGAATGGGAGAAAATATTTGCAAATCATGTGTCTGTTAAGCAACTAGTGTCTAAATCATAACCCTTAATAGTAAAAGAACAAATGCCTCAACTTAAAAATTGGACAGACATTTTAAAAAATGGCCAAGGATTTGGATAGACATTTTTTAAAAATTCACCTACAATTAACATAGTGTTATATTAGTTTCAAGTGTGCTACATAATTCAATTCTATACATTTCTCAAAGTTTATCGAGATAAGTGTGCTTTTAATCCCCTTTATCTATTTCACACATCCCCCTACCCACTGTCCCTCTAGTAACCACCAGTTCTCTATATTTAAGAGTCTGAGAGGTTTTTTAGGTCTTTTTTCCCCCTTTGTTCATTTGTTTTGTTTCTTAAATTCCACATATGAGTGGGGCGCCTGGGTGGCTCAGGGTTGACATCTACCTTTGGCTCAGGTCGTGATCCCAGGGTCCTGGGATCGAGTCCTGCATCAGGCTTACTGCAGGGAGTCTGCTTCTCCCCCTGCCTGTGTCTCTGCCTCTTCCTCTGTATCTCTAATGAATAAGCAAATAAAATCTTAAAAAAGAAAATTCCACATATGAGAAAAATCATATGGTATTTGTCTTTGACTGATTTCACTTAGCATCATACCTTCTGGTCCATCATGTTGCTGTAAGTGGTAAGATTTCATTCTTTTTTTTATGGCTGAGTAATATTCCTGTGTGTGCCTGTCTGTGTGTATCTCCCATGTCTTCTTTATTCATCTATCTCAGTGGACACTCTGGTTGCTTCCATATCTTGGCAATTGTAAATAATGCTGCAGTAAACATAGGGGTGCATGTATCTTTTTGAATAGCGAAGGAAATCATCAACAGAACAAAAAGGTAACCTACTGGTTGGGAGAAGATGTTTGCAAATGATATATCCAATAAGGGGTTAATATCCAAAATATATAAAGTACTTTTATACCTCAATACACAAAAAAAAAACCCAAACAACCCACTTAAAAATGGGCAAGGGACCTGAATAGACACTTTTCCAAAGCAGACCTACAGATGGCCAATGGATACATAAAAAGATGTTCCATTACTTACCATCAGGGAAACATAAATCAAAATTACAATGAGATGTCACCTCACATTTGTCAGAATGGCTAAAATCAACACAAGAAACAACAGGTATTGGCGAGGATGTGGAGAAAAAAGCCCTTATGCACTGTGGTGGGAATGCAAACTGGTGCAGCCACTCTGGAAGACAGTATGGAAGTTCCTCAAAAAATGAAAGAATTGTCTTATGACTCAGTAATTGCACTACTGGGTATTTACCCAAAGAAAATAGACATTCCTTTAGAGAAGATCTTATAAATGGTCAATAAACATATGAAAAGATGCTCCATATCTTTAGTCTTCAGGGAAGTACAAATCAAAACCACAATGAGATACCACTAGGATGATTATAATAAAAAAAGATGGACAATAACAAGTGTTGACAAGGATGTAAAGAAATTGGAACCCTCATATGCTGCTGGCTAGAATATAAAATGGTGCAACTATTTTGGAAAACAGTTTGGCAGTTCCTCAAAAGATTCCATATGACTCAGCAGTTCCATCCTTAGCTCTCTATAGAGCCAAGAGAATTAAAAACATATGGCTATACAAAAACTTATACACAGATATTCAGAGCAGCATTATTCATAATAGTTGAAAAGTAGAAACAGCCCAAGTGTCCATCAGTTGATGAATGGGTAAACAAGATGTGGATATCCACACAGAACACCGTGCAGCTACAAGCTGAAGCATGGACACATCTACAGCGTGGATGAACTCTGAAAGTGTGCTAAGTTGAGACCAGTCAGGTAGAGAGAAGGTTGTATGATATCGGAGGTTTCCATTTGTGTGAAATGCCGGAATAGGCACATCCGTAGAGATGGAGTCATTAGTGTTGCCAGGGCCCGGGGGAGAGGAGTACCGAGTGACTGCTAATGAGTACATGGTTTCTTTTTAGGGTGATGAAAATATTCTGGAATTAGATAGCGATGACTGTTGCACAACCTTGTGAATATTCTAAAAATCACTGATTTGTATACTTAAAAAAAAAGTGTTCTCTTTCCAGTGCATTCTTGCCTCATGAAGATTCCGAGCTGAGTGATTAAATGCAGCCATCCATTTTAGTCCCACTGGGGCTTGGTGGGAGGCGAAGGATACCTCTGTGAGAAGTCTGTAAGGGGGTGAGGGGACACACATGGATGTAACATTTTACAGACAGAAGGCAAGGCACTTCTCCTCCTTTGCAGAAAAGTTGTTCAGACTTCTGGTCATTTGGGGTCTCTTTATCTGTTGTTACCTGCCTTAATTCCCTGTGGTGTTTGTGTTGTGTCTTCGCAGTGCCGATGGGGAAGTGAAGCACTGTGTGATCTACAGCACTGCTCGGGGCTATGGCTTTGCAGAGCCCTACAACCTGTACAGCTCCCTGAAGGAGCTGGTGCTCCATTACCAGCAGACGTCCCTCGTGCAGCACAACGACTCCCTCAACGTCAGGCTTGCCTACCCTGTCCACGCACAGATGCCCTCACTCTGCAGATAAAGAGGGAGTGGGAAGAGAGGTGGCTCTCTAGCATTTTTTTTTCTACAGTTTTTATTAGACTATGAGGGCATTCTTTCTACGTAGACTGCTTGTTTTGCACAAGAAGTGATTCTGTGAATGTGGAGAGGCCGAGCAGTAGCCGGCCAGGATGGGGGCACAAGAGGCCTTGAGGTTCTCTGAGACTCAGCTGTGCCGCTGCACTGACATAGGAAGCTGGAAGCAGATGTTGTTTTTTTGGAAAGTCTGTTTCATTGGGGTTTTTGTTTTGTTTAGCCAGGCACCCTCTACAGAACACATTAGGCTTGATGGGGGTGGGGGGTTATATCTGGAAATCTCTGAAAGAGTCCTCGTCCTCTCTTGGTCTTCGACTCTGAGAATGTGGCAGGGCATGGCTCCTGGGGAGTTCTGTTTTGATCTGACAGTCTCTCTCAACTTCCTCCCAAAACAAAGGCTGTTTTGGTTCTGTGGTAGAATGGCATTTGGTGAAAAACACAACCAAAGGAAAATGGGGAGACCTGGGATTTCATGTAGAGAATCTTAGTCAAGTACCTTCAACAGAAGGTACTTTATTAACTAACATAAGTTAGGGGTCAGCATCTCAGTAGCTCCTCCCTCTAAAGAAGCATTATGTTTAGAAACCAAATTGATCTCAGCAGAACAATGTTCGTTGCCAGACTAAGGTCTGACGGAAGAAGACAGCACTAGTATCTGAATGCACACTTCTGTACCAAAACTTGAAAGTGAAAGGAAAACTAGAATTGTTAGTTTTAGCAAACACTAAAATTGGTCAGTGTGACTCCTTCTGCCCTGCCCTTGTTTCTCAGAGATGAGGAATAGTGTTCTTTTTGTGGGCATGGTGAGCTTTGAATCATAAAATGAAGTTGGTGCTTGTGTGGTGTTTCCTTAGCCTAAAGAATGATCTGTTGTTGAAAACCTTTGTAACTTGTTTGTATGAGTAAAGAAAAGGTGCAATCCAGTGCTTTTAGATGGCTTGATATACCAAATAATGATATAGAACAACAGTCTTCTATGTGCTTCCCCAAATTTAAAGGCCCTACAGAAACTGTAAACGTGATTTCCCTTCATCTCCCTGTCCTTTGCAGGGTAGGGCTTAGGGGAGCCGTAGGTGGCTAAGGTTGTAGCAGGAAGGGAGCCAGACTGTTGTCAGGGACCTCAGTAATTCAGAGACTCGGAGGCTCTGGTGTCTAGGGTGAGGGTCATCCACGTTACCCATGTGCTTCAATGCAGTGGTTTCTGAAACTTTTGTAAGGAGAGAAAATAATGGCGTAGAGTTTAGACTGTTAGTAAAAGCCATCTGGAAGTTTTTCTCTTTGCCGTTTTTGTGAGCCTGCCATTAAGATGATGTGCACAGACTGTCCTCATGCTCCAGTGGCCCTGATTTTAGGCCAGGAATCTTCTGCTCCATGTGGTTTAAGCCTTCCAGCTGAGTGGAGTTGGAGGCAGGCTCTATTCCTACCTCCATTATGCCCCACCCCCACCAGTCAACACTCATTCGACAAATAGAGTTCAGCTGCCTCTGAGCCAGTGCTGGAACCATAAGAGGCTCAGAGTGAGTCAGCTGTTTGAGTCCAAAGCTGTGCAGTCAGGCATCCTGGCTGAACTAGAGAAGCAGCCGGTATCTGGGTCTTGGTACGTAAGGTTTACAGCTAGAAAAGCTCCAGTTTATGGAATGGAAGAAATAAATACTGCTTTCCCTGAGCACATATCTTGGTGACAGGGTCTAGAATGGACCATAACGTAACAATAGATTACAAATTTTGGAAAAACTGCCAGAATTACTAACAATGAGGATAGGAAGGAAAGGGCCTATCTTCGGCTTTTCTTTGGTTCCATTGCAGTTTCAGGATTAGGTGAGGCAGACAAATGAACCCCTCCCTCCAGTGTCATGTTCTGACCTAAGCCCTTAACTGAGAGCCAGCTGCACATCTCTTCTCCACATTGCCAGGTTGAAATCTTGCCAAACGTTTTATTGAGTAATGTTGGGCTAGTTGCTGCTGGATGGCCTTACACCTGGTGTTGAACATGCTTAAGCAGTTGGATGCTCAAGGTTGGGTGCAAGAAATCCCTTCTTTCTGGTACTAAAATTTAGTGTATTCTGACTCTTTTAAAATAAAATGGGAGTAAGGATACATGCCTGTGACCTTGAACCATGTGTCATTGCTCCTTTTCAGGCAGACATAAAGGGTGTGTGGGGAGAGTTAGCCCTGTCTAATATCTACACTCATAGACAAAAGCTGGCTTGTGGAGAAGGACTACTCTTTTTTAATCCTATATTCCTTCACTTTTTTTTTTTCCTGTTTTTCATTCTTGAATTTGTTGCTTTGTGGGAACTAAGGCCTAGGGATCATTTGAGAAGTTGGAAAATATCTTTTCTGACTAGTTGCCATATGATTTGCTTGATCCTGAGCCAGTGGAAATGGCATATAGGGACCAAACTGTTAACCACATGGAGGGGTAGCTCCTTTACTTCTGGGCCTTGGTGGCCTTTGTCGGAGTCTAGCTCTGTGTCCTGTCCCATGGTTTGGGCCCTGGGACTCTCTCTCAGCGTCCTAACTGCAGCCTCACTGAAGCAGAGAGTAAGAGGACAGACTGAGACCAGAGAGGCTCATTGCTTTTCTGGCTAGGGAAGCCAGCCACCAGCATGGAAGCAGCTTGAGGGTGGCTGAACACAGGTTCCAGGCCCATCTTTTCCAGGTGGAGACTTCATTACAGAACAATGCTCTCTGTCTCTTCCTGATCACAGATGCTAAATCTTGGCCATGACTCAGGACTGTGTAGGCTGTGTCCTTACCACCGATTTGGCCGAGGTTGAGGACTTCGTAACACCTCCCCTACTCCATCTCCAAGCCTTGATGGGACCTCCCACTTACTCTGGACCTCATGTGCTCTAAAGAAGCTTTGATAGCCAATGTGGTGTCTTCCATAGGTCTCCTCTTCTTGCTGCAAGGAGCCAGCCTCATGGGTCCTCTTGGCCAAGAATTGCATCTGGACAATTCCTGGTTTTCAAGGCGGTCTCTGTTGCCAGTTTAGACTCCAGAGTAGGCCTCTGTGAGGCTTCTGTGGCCTCAAAGCAGAGGGTGCAGATGGAGGCCCGGCTGAGCCCTCTGCTGTCAACTGCTCATCCTTGCTCTAGCTCTAGCTCTAGCCACTTGTGACAAACAACCTTGTTTCCTTACAAATTCCAGCATGACTTTGGTGCCCTGTTGTTACTTGTGAAAAATCTACTTTTCTGTTGTCTTTGATGTAGTAAAAAAAAAAAAAAAAAAATGTAGTTTACGTAAAAATATCTGATTCACAAAGAAGCCAACTATATGTCTTGTGTTGGGACAGTTCATAATGTAGTTCCTAGACCACTTTTGCAAATTGTTCTTGTCACCAGATGTGTTCAGACATTGCTGTGCAGTTGTGGGGGAGGGTGGGGGGAAAGTGAGGGGAGATACTTTTTTTGGTCTTTTGTTTTTTTTATCTTCCCCAAGAGGGGACAGTCTGGCCAACTTGCTCCAGTAATGCAATAAAGACATTGCAATAAAGCACCTTTTTGTCCTGCTATAGGGGGTGGGGGCTGCGGGCTGTGGTGGGTGGCAAGAGGAGGATTGGGTGTTGAAAGCTCTGAAACTCCCAAACCTCCTCTCCCATGAGCACCAAAAGATTGGTCCTGGGGCTGAACTGGGGCCACCAGAGATGCTCCTCCCCTGAACAAGAGAAAGTTGACCCTAACAGGCATGATGCCAGTATCTCGTCCATCCAGCACAGGACATAGACTCAGAAACTAGTCCTGAGAAAGTTGAACCTGAGAGCTGTTTCCTCCTCACTCCATTCTGGAGTTTTAGAAAGTGCAGCTTACTGATTCTCATCACATCTTTCTGCCCAGAAATAAAAGTGTTTTCAGTCTATTCTGGGGGCTAAATGTTTGTTGCCCAAGGCCCTTGTCACCCTCCTGCCACAGCACTTTAAAGTTTCTATATGTTAGGAACATAATTACCAAAATGTGACCACCTCTTTGCACCAGACGTTGCAGTTCTCACGCAGTCTCTCAGGCCCCACCCAGGTGTGTGGTGAATTATAAATCAGATTGGGTGCAGGAAGAGTCCATTGCTCCAAATTATCTTGCCTATGTCCTTTCTCCTCTCTCCTAAGAACTAGAGGATTTCCCCAAATCCCAAAAGTTATTCCTTCTCTTTGCATAGGACACTCAAATTCCTCTCTCCAGCCCAGTCCTGTCTTCTGAATTCCATCTGTTGGCTGGGTATCTCCACTGGGGCCTGGAGTGTCCTACAGGCACCGCGTACTTGTCTATGGAGAAAACATGCTTGGCTATGAATTCCCTTTTCTACCACCAAATCTGCGAACCTGCCTGTATCCTCAGAACTCCTCTGCTTCTCACCTGTTTTTTTTTTTTTTTCCACCTGTTGTTAAATTACAAATGGTAGCCCTCCCCTAACTGAAAGCCAACCTTTCTACAATACTGTATTTTTGTATCCTGTTTTCTCCCTCCTCAGGAATTTTCCATGATCAGTTATCAATTCTTTCGCTGTTGTTTTCTCTCCACCAGATTACCCATTGACATTTCAACGTGGTTGGGAGTGTCTCACTCCACTTGCCAACCCCTACTGAATCCTATATCTCTTTATCTCTTTGCCCCCCTTCAGAAGGGGGGGCAAACCTTTTTATAAAAACGGTCTAAATTTGTCTTTATTTCCTCTCCACCAGTTCAGTCCAGGTTCCACGAACCAGCTGAAGCTGTTCTCCTTGAGGTCTTCAGTAACCATCACCAGTGACCACTTGCCGTGAAAAACTGTCCTATGGACTCATGATGACTTAGCATCTGGTTTTCCTCTTAGATCTCTGACTGTTCCTTTGAGTTCTCATGGACGACTCTGGCTATCTTCTTCCTCATTGTCTTTTTCCCTGGCACTTTCATCCACATCCATGATTTAATCTATGATCTTTAGGCCAATTATGTCTGTTTTTGTTTCTCCTGCTCAATCCTCTATTGGGAGGTGGTACCTCACGGCATATTGAATCAGGGTCACCACCTGGCCCAGCTTCTCTTCCATTATTTCACATTTCAGTGGTGCACATATATGTCATTTGGTATGTAAGTCAGAAATGCATTCATCATCCTGGAGACTTTCCTCTGTTTCAGGTCTACATAAAACAACACCAACCCATATCCATTTTACTGTCAAAAACCTCACTTTTCCCCAACTTCATTGCTTTATTACTTTCTCTAACTTTAATACTGAAAAGGCCTCCCTTCTTCCATTCTTGTCCCCCTCCACTCCGTTCTTGAGATAACAACCAGTTACCTTTTCAAAATACAAATCTGAACCTGTGTAAAGTCATTAACTTTCAATTGCTCTTAGGATAATCTTAAAGCGTCTGGTTTCTCCTAGGTTTAGGATTTCATCTCCTAATTCAATTACTCTTTCCTGGCTCCTTCCCTTCAGCCAGGCCCAATGTCTTGGGTTTTTCCTCTGCACATATTCTCTGTACAATCACCGTCTATTCCTGTGGCCCTGCCATCTCTTTGCTAATGGCTGCCAAATCTGTGGCTTGTACACTTTCCGTCCTCAAGGTTGTCCTAGTCAGACCACTACATTGGGTCACTTCATCCTTTCTCTTTGGCCTGCTCATTCCACTGGAGCTTCCTTACACTGCAGCCAGCATCTTCCTAAAACATAAATATGATTATACCACTTCCCTCAGTTATCTTTCAGAAATTCTGCTCCCCTCAGGCTAATCTGGCAGTCTCTCAAAGGGAGCACCACTGGCACTCGGGCAGCTGCCTGTGCATTGCAGGATGCTTTGCAACCTGTGCCTACTCCCTCCCCCCCCACTTCCAACCCCGAGGGGGCAGGTTCCTTTTCAAACTGTTGATGTGCCTGCCCCACCTCCTCCACCTCTGCTGGGTAGCCAGATCCTGATCTACACGGGAGGCTCCCGCAGGCAACCAGTTGCCTGTGGGCCCAGCATCCGGTACAGGCTGGCTGAGGGTCTGCTGTCCGTGAGGGACTGAAGGAAGGAGGGAGTTCAGGAAGGGACTGAAGGGCCAGACAACTTGTGGTCTCAGGCACCATGGGCAGGGCACGCCCCCTGGCGGCCACAGCCTTCTCCGTGCAAGGTTACGGAAGCGGTGGG
The DNA here is from genome assembly GCF_011100685.1 of Canis lupus familiaris. Taxonomy (NCBI): domain Eukaryota; kingdom Metazoa; phylum Chordata; class Mammalia; order Carnivora; family Canidae; genus Canis; species Canis lupus. The sequence continues at coordinate 14,451,199 of NC_049236.1, forward strand.
GTGCATGAGGCACCCAGCCAGTGGCCTGAGACATCCCCCACCCCTGCCCCTACCCCAGGCCTCTCCTTCAAACCTAAGCATTGGATTATGGGAGTTAGTGCAAGACCAGTTTGAAAAGGCCTGCGTCAGAGGTACTGCACCATAGCCCTACTCCTGGCTGGGCGATGCCAGCCCCGGACTCCTCCAGCACAATGACCCCGTAGACGTCCTCCCCACTCCGCCATCCACTCACCCACCTGCTGCGTGCAGTCCTACTCGCTGGGGGCTGCCCACCTCCAGGGGTAAGGAGGCCTGACAAAGGCCCAGGGAGGGCTCACTGGCTACAAACATGGTCAGGTCTGTAGTTTCATCTTAAGTGGGCCTTTTAACAAGTAACTAACGTCCCCAACCATTCAAAACTCTTCCCTCTCTTGGATTGTAGGAGTGGACTCTATTCTAGCTGCTGCTTCTAAGTCTTTCATTGCCTTAAATGCTAGTGCTCCTCCGTGTACCACTATTGATACACACTGATGGTTCTCAAATTTCTATCTTCAGTCTAGATCCCCACTGAGTTCCTGGCCCATGCATCCAGTTATCTTCTGGGTGTCCATCAAGTACCTCAAATATATCCAAGTTTAACTCCCCTCCTCCCTCCACCTTTTTTCCCTCATTTTCTGGCTATGAACCACTTCAAGTTAGAAGATCAAGGTGGCTTCTGGAGTCAAGGAGAAACCTAGGTTCTAATCCTAGTTCTGCCCAAGCTATGTCACGATCTGAAAACCTGAGGTCCCCCTTCTGTTAGGCGGAGATATTAGTTGCTACGTGGTCTTCTGTGGTTCCCCATCACCTATAGAAAGTCTAAACTCAAAAAAAAAAAAAAAAAAAAAAAAAAAGAAAGTCTAAACTCCTGGAAGTATTAAATATGGCTTTTGCCTAACTCACTTGACCCATTTCCACTTTGGCTTCAGTTCCTTGACTATACCAGGTATATGGTAAGTGCTGAACTCTTTGCCTGGGTACTCCTACTCTTCTAACCCAGCAACTACCACCTATCATCTGTTCTTCAGGTTTGAGCTCAGATGTCATGGTCTCTGGGAAGCCAAGTAGGGTAGGGCTCGGCAACCCTCCCGACAGGGAGTGCAAAGTGTGTGATTCACCACTGTATTCCCAGCAGCAACACAACCTTGAGGTACATTTGTGTTGACTGAAAGAAAGAAGCAAAAGACAAAGATGGTTTCCAAGAGCATGTATTACACAGGTCTGAGTGCAAGAAATGGCAAACAACTGCTATGTTTGCTTTAAAAGCTCATCAGGTACCAATGTCAAGTCCTGATGCTTTTGAGGGCCCCCTGGGTCTCGGCCCCTCCGGAGCGGGTTGGGCCCAGACTCCTGGGTGACGGGGCAGCTTCGGCATGGAACGTCCTGCCTCCTGTCACCTGAAGCATCAGGTACTTTGGTGATGCCCAGGGCTGGCTCCTCTTTCTCTCTCTCTGCACACTTGGGCTCCCATAGCCAGCTTTGGTGGGGAAACTCGCGAGGGGGACAGACCAGCCCAGGGGCACCAGGTGGCCATGACTTCCCCTCCTGTCTGGAAGACAGGCTCTCAGGGTGGGCTGCAGTTATGGTCTCCACATCCTGGGAGCTGGCCATCCCACCTCCCACTGTTGCCTTTCTGCTTGGGGATGCCCTGTCTGGATTCTCAATAAAAGATTTCCAAGACCATGGGCCTGGCTCTCCAGTGGTGGAGGAGGCAGCAGGGCGACTGGTGGGGAGAAGTCCTGAAGAGCTGGGACAAAGTGCTGTTAGTGCCTGGGTGTGGAAGTGCTGGGCCTTCCAGCAGCCTTCAGGAGGGGTGGGGTCTGCGGGTCCAGCCTCCCCGAGCCCGGAGGCCGCCGATGAGCACCTGGCAGCCTCCTCAGAGGCCTGTGGGGCCCCAAGTCTCCTCTGGGGGACACTAGGGACTTCCATTCCGGGAGGCTTCAGGGTGACCTCTGTCAATAGGCCTGGGACCATCGGGCCCTGGCTCTTGGGGTCCCTGGCCAAGAAGGCATCCTCTTCCTCACCCGCTCCTCTGAGGGGTGGGACCTGGCCCGCTGCAGGTGCTGGTGCTAAGCTCAGCTCCTGTGCACCTTGGCTGTTCTCGGGCCCCTCCTCGGCGTCATCCTCTGAGGAGTCCACCTCACGGATGGCTTCCTGCTTCTGCAGCGACTCTCGCCGTTCGGCTCGGTCCTGTCGGAGGGTGCCTAGGGCCCACGATGGAGAAGGCTGCAGCACCCCCTTTCCTGGCAGTGGCCCCTTCCCAGACAGCACGCTTCTGGTCCCGACTGCCTCCAGAGGGCCGACTTCCCTGGGCGGCAGTTCCTTCTTTAGCTCGGGGTGGGGCAGGTCAAGGCTCTGCTTCCGAGAAGTGGCTAGCTTCTTCTCAGAAGCAGCAAGTGCAGCCGCCAGTTTCTCAGCTGACTGTACTCTCTTGAGTAGTGGTGAGCGGGGCGGCTCCGCACTCTTGGGCCGTGAGAGCTGCCTGCCCAGGGGCGGCGACAAGTGAAGCTTGGCGGGAAAGGCCTGGGCTCCGTGGCCAGATAGGGGTGATGGGGAGCGCTGGGGTGAAGCTGCTGGCGGTGGGGAAGGGGTGTGGGCCAGTGGGGACAATGGGATGCTGCCGGCCGACTTGCGCCGTGGAGAGCGGTACTGGCGCTGGAGCTTGGGTGCCAGGCCGTGCAGGGAGCTGGGCCGTGTGTGCCCAGAGCCGGCTGGAGAACTGGGCACGCTGGAGCTGGGGGAGCTGCTCTGTGACGAATTCCCTCCCACTTCGCACATGGACAGACACACAGACAAAGGCAGAGCAATGTTAGCAGACAGACACGACTGCGGGCGAGACAGGCCTAGCCCTGGGATGTCCCAGGATCAAGGTGACCCCACCAGTGATCCAGAGTCCAAGTTACAGAAAGTCCTTCTCCAGCCCTGTCCCCTCCTCCCTGAGACTGCGGGGGTCTTTCGGGGGTGGGGTGAGTTTCAGAGTGGGACCACGGAGAAGCACAGAGGGGCTGCCTCTGCCATCTGCGGGGAGTACTTCATACCTGAATGCACAGCATCGGGGGTCACTCGGTAGCCCTGAGTGGGAGACCGGGGGGAGAGGCTGTGGCTGTGTGTGGGAGAGCCGGGCCCGCTCTCCCCTGATGATAAGGATCGGTTAAGGGAGGAAAGGCTGCGGCTGGTGTGCAGCAGGGATGCCTGCTTGGTGATCTTCCGGAACAGGGAGCTCCTTTTTCTGCTGCAGAAACAAGGGTGTCACAGGGCACAGCATATACCGACCGGGTCCAGACACCAGGGACCCCAGGACACACTAGCCCCCTCGTGGCTCAGTCTGGCTCACCTTTCTTGCCCATCTTTGCCCCGGCTTCGCTTACTCCTCCGGGCCATCTTGGCCTTGTAGCTGCCCTTCCGAGCTGGCCCCACTTTAATGGACGTGTTCTCCAAGGGCGTGGTTGAAATGGACACTTTGTTTCCACTCTGGGGAACAGAGCAGGAACCCAAGCTAAGGCAGGGAAGGTCCTCTTGCTCCCACCCTTACCCTTGGCGTGGCTACACCACGCCCGAGCTCTTGCCCTTGCACCCACAAGTCTGAACCGCAGGCCTGCCTTCCCTCCCCACAGATTAGGAAATGGCTCCAACTTGAGCCTGGGTGGTTTGGGGTTGAGACAGTAGAGAAGAGGTTCATCTGTCTTGTTCTTCGGTCCTATCCATGTCTCAGAAGGATCCCTGGGCCTTGGTCAGTGAGGATGTTGCTTTCCCGTGAAAACCCACTGCTATGGGTACGCATCTCTCCCAGTCCCCTATGGCCAGTCACGGACTCACCAGGCTGGGGACATCTAGGGACCCCAGAGGCACAGCCGGCACTAACCTTCAGAATCAGCTCCACCACCTCTGTGTGCACCAGCCCGTGCACAGGCTCCCCATTGACGTGAGTGATGAGGTCACCCTGACGAAGCCCCGCCTCACTGGCTGGACCGCCATCCTCCACGTGCTGCCCCAGGGGGAGAACAGTCCTCAGCCTGGAGCCTGAGCGTGAAGTATGGGGCCTGCTGCCACGGTGACCCACCTCCCTTGGACCCCTGAGGATAGTGTGGGCAGAGACAGAAGCAGGGACAGGCAGGCACTGGCAAGGGGAAGGCAAAGGAGTGATGAAATCGGGAGACAACAGGTCTCGATGGCCAGACATACCCACACCATGTGGTGCACAGTGTAGACATCCGAGTCACCCATGTAGACACGGATGGCTCGCAGGGTAAAGCCATACTTCTTGCCAGCTCGGTGGATGATGATGGGGGGCCTCGAGCTGCTGAGGGCTGGCAAGAAGTCCCTGCTTGGAGAAGAGTCCCTGGATGATGGGTTGGATGACTGGGAATGTGGGGACATGGGGCTGGCCAGTGGGGAGCAGGTGTGTTCTGGAGAAGGAAAGACAGGACTGAGCAGGCCAGAGGACCCGAGCCTGGCTGTACTCCCAGCCCCACCCAGGCCACTGACCCCAGGCCACTGTCGTCACAGGCAGAGCCCAAGCCCAGGGATGCGCTCCCTGCAGACTTGGAGCAGCAGAGCTCCTCACATGCGCAGACCCTCCCCAGGAGGCGATGGCAGCTAGCAGAGTGCGTACTTGCATCCATCAGGGGCCACAGATGTTCTTCGTCCATGTTCAGACATCGCCATGACCCCATGAGCTACCACTACTGTTTGGATGAGGAACTCAAAGCTCAGAGGTCAAGCAATTTTGTCAAAGAGCCACTTGGTGACGGAACCAGGATCCGAATGTAAGCTGCCTCAGAACTTGTGCTCCTTACCCAGCGCCATCCTGTGGCACATGCACACGCCACCCAACATCAAGGCACAAGGCACAGCTTTACAGACCTCTGGCCTCACAACCAGGAGGCTCAGTGACACAGTCTCCCGGATACCTGCTCCTCAATACACAATGCCCAGACTCCTGCCGCAGGCCCACAGAGATTCCAAGGCCCCTCCTGCGAGCTTTAGCTGAGTTCCCTGGGGGCCCTACCTGCAGGGATGAGGAGGGACAGGGTTGTGGCTGAGGCAGACTTGATCACTTTGTTGATGGGGCGAGTGGTGCGCTTTTCCACAGAGTCCCCGGAGAGCAGCCGGTGGCGGGCCCTGCGTACCGCCAGGTCACTGATGGCCTTGGCCGCCGCTCCCTCGGTCGGCTGTGGGGTCCCACGGCTTCCTCGGGTCTCCACAGCTGTGGGCCCAAGGGAGCAATGAACCATGCTATGCAGCCGAGCCTCCCCACCCTGCCTGCCTGCCGTATCCTCTGTTCCAGGCCCTCGGGCCACCTGCGGGGCCACACCTGGGCTGGAACCGGAGCTCTGGCCAATGGGCTCCTCGTCTAGCTTCAGCCGCCGCTCCACTGTCCGTTCGGGGACGGGCCCAGATACCCCTTCTCCAGAAGGGGGTGTCAGAAGCCATGTACCCTCCTGCTGCTGTCTCCTGGGGGTGCTGCTGGCCTCATCGGGGCCCTCAGGGAAGCGAGGGGCATCCAGGAGGCCTGAGCAGCGGCGTCGCACCGTCAGTGGAGGGCTTGAGTCACTCTCCGTGTGAGAGGACTCGGACACTGACAGCCGCTTCCGCAATCTGAGAGACACGAGGCCCAGGGTGAGACACAGGCAGTTTCCCTCCTCCAGCCTAGGCTCCCATAGGGGCTCACAAGGGTTATAAGTCACAGAACCTTTTTCCTCAGACATTCCTCTGGAAGTCATGCTGTGACGCCCCCTCACTGTCACCAGTATTCTGCCCGCATCCAAATCCCACCCCCGATCTATAACAACGAGGGTGAGCTCTGGGTGCTCACATCTCAGGGGAGCCAATCACCCAGCTCCGGTCTCGGCCCTTCAGCCCTGCCAGGCCATCAGAGCGGTCGTCCTTCTCCTCGCTCAGGCTGCGCTTGGTGGGGGCTGGTGCCCGGCGCTCCTCGAGCAGTGAGAGCCGCTCCATGCTACTATACACCTGTGGGCACAGGGTCTGCGCTGGGGACAGGCCCCGATGGCCACACCTCCCTTCTGACACCCAGGAACTGGAACCAGTTCTCCCCTTCCCTCTTCCATACCAGGTGACCCTTCAGGGCCTGTCAGGCCGGAAGGGCGTCTGGGTATCTCATTTGCAGGTCCGGCCCCATCCCCTGCTCCTCCCAGCAGCCCCAGCCTGCGCCTGCTCTGTCGCACCTTACTGAACCTCGGAGAGCACGAGGAGAACTGGCGGATCTCCAGGCAGCCATCCTCACTCGCTTCGTCCTCGTCCTCGGAGTCCACGTGCTGGTAGCGCTCTGAGCGGGCTGGGTCAGACACGCAGGACAGGTCCCCTCAGAGCCCCTGGGGTGCCTCCTTAGGACCCTTATCAGACCTTGCTCCTGATGCCAAGTTCAGGGGCACAGGTGTTTCTGGGCAGACAGGTAGGATACCCACTCCTCCCTGTCCCACCAGTGGCCTTACTGTCAAAGTAGCTGGTGTCATCTTCTGATTCCAGTTGAGGAATAAATTCAGCCTTCTGGCGAAGAAGTCCTGTCCAGTCCAGACCAGTAAAGAATGAGTGCTGCTTCACCTCAGTGGCACTGCCTGTAGACAGGAAGGGTGTGGGCAAGGGCTCGGGGTGAGCCGCGTGGAGTCCAGGCCAGCAAGTCCAGTGAGAGCCGAGACCTCAAGAGGCCAGTCCTGAGGCCTCAGCTCCAGCACCTTCTTGTGCCCACAGGAGCAAGGCGGTCTCAGGATCAGACACGCTGTCCACACCTGAAGCCCCAGCTTCCCGGATACATGAACTCAATCTCCCTCTTCCCTCTTCCAAGTTATGAGAAAGGTCAGTGGGGCCTGTCCTACCTGTCCCCAGTCTCTCCAGAGGGTTCTGGTGGAGCAGTTTAGATGTGAGGTCCTGGGCATCTGGTGGCAGTGCATCATCCCCCTCAGGCCACACAATCTCATCTGAAGAGTTGGGGGTAAGAGGGAAGGAGTGGGTTAGAGGAGGGCCTCTGAGGCTGCAGGTGGAGTGGGGAGATAAAGAGGAGGGTCCCAGGATAAGATATGGGGAGAGAGGCCTAGAGGGCCCTAGAGCCCCTGAAAGCCTTGCCTGGGACCAACTCCTTAAGTTCTATAGAGTCCTGACCTCCTACACACCCTCCCCCATGGGCAGCCCTGGGATCCAGGCCTTCCCCTGTCCTGAAGCTCTAGCTTAGCCTGGCTTTACGCTTTAGACACTAGTACCCTCACACAACCACAAACGTATACTCATAGGCCACACACACACACACACACACCACAGGCACACTCATGTCCATATGGGAGAGACATGAACACAAACAGAACAAGCCCCAGGTGACAGAGTACACTTGTACATACACATGCACACATCTAAGGGGCAAGCATACACAATTCAGAATAAGAACTCATAAGCCTCAGAGGTGCATGTATAAATCATATTTGTGGATCCAGACTCTGTCTCCCCAGTGTGCCAGGGTGATGATACCTACCACTGATCACTTGCCCAAAGAGCTCTTCCGGAGTATCTCCAAAGAAAGGGACGCAACCCACCAGGAACTCATACAGGATTATGCCCATGGCCCACCAGTCCACTGGCTTCCCATAGCCCTGACGCAGGATCACCTCAGGTGCAATGTACTCCGGGGTCCCGCATACCTGGGCAAAGAGAAGCCAGGCTGGCTCAGCATACTGAGGCAGCACACTGGCGTGACAGCCGAAGGGGTGGGGATATTCCCACCTCTGGAGAAGAAAAGTCTCTGAATGAAGACTCAGCTTACTTTGGTTAAAGAACAAGATCAATAGGAACCCATGGTATCAGAGTTGGAACTGTTGGTTGGGGGGAGTTTATGTACTTTCTAATGAACCAAAACATGTAATTCTATCCTGGAACAACCACTCCCTGAGCCCTCAACATCTCTTTGTGGCATAAAGTTCCCACACCTGGCCTCTGCCTTCCAGTCTCTCAAAGGACAGATCCTACAGTCACATGACTATGACAGGGACTTGCAAACAGTCACCAACTGAACTGTCAAATCAGGGAACATCCAGAGGCTACTCTCAGGAAGCTTGGCCACAACCCAGTGGAAACTTGGAGCTGTGTTCTAAGAACAACAGGCTTCAGAAGAGCCTTGCCCCTGCCTGAGGCCAGGAGGTTCAGGACTAATCTCTTGTTAGTCTCTGAGAGTAACAATGGTTATATGACCTATTTTCCCCAAACCCTGAGGAAGGAGATGATTTTGGATTTATATCCATATGATTCTTGTGGCCCACCCCATTTACCAAACGTCCTACCTATCTCAGTGCCTCCTTGGAACCAAAAGGTGGAAAAGATAGGAATTCCCATCTTAACATCTAGCTACAGGGTAATAAGCATGTGGCTCCTCACCCTTATTCTCAAGTCTGAAACTCAACCCCCAAGGTCTCAACCATCCTTCCTCACCTGCTTGTCCAGGAACTCCCGGGCATCCTTTTCAATGTGGCCCTCGTACAAGTTTGTGGTCAGGCTCATGAGGCCAATTTTAGAAAGGCCAAAGTCAGTAAGCTTGATGTGCCCCATGGATGTAATCAGGAGGCTGGTAAATCAGACACACAAGTATGGGGTTATTTCCTGGAGTACTGATTTTAGCATATGTCAAATTGTGCCACTCAGCCTTCTACAGGCTCCCGTAGGGCATAACAGGGTAGCTTCAGAAGGGAGACAGGCAGCTATGAAAGAAAAAATATCTCTGGCTTCGTGAGGACTACATTCTGCATGAACAGCCAGCCTGCCTTTTGCCCATTCCCCCAACTCATCAATGTTTACTACCCTCAGCTGTATTCTGGACTGGGAACAGGGACCAGCCAGCTGGGGACACTTTGTCCACAGAGCAATCAGGCTCATTCCAAGGCTGCAGCCACACGTAGGCCCCTCTCCTCCCTGGGTGTCTACAGTACCCAGCTCAGGGTGAGGGGAGAGGGGCCCATAATCTTGTTCTATATCCACAGGTGGTTTTCTAGAAGGGTTGGCTGGGAGAAACTGAGAGAGGATCTCATAGAAAATGGTCTCTTTCTTCTCCTGTCACATATTCACCCCGAGTCATTTCATTTCATGACAAGGGCTTCACCCGACTGCCCCTTTATTCTAGGATTCCCAAACAGCATCTGACTTCTTTTATGAGCTCTGTGCCCACTAACGGCCCAGATGTCTTACAAGCACCGTGAACTCAACCCTTCCAAACAGAGTCATACCTAACTGGTCCTCTCCACAGAAAATGACCTTTATCTCTGAGCTCTGTGAAAAGTACTTTATTGATTATTTATAAAGATATTCTGGCTCCTGAAACGTCTTAAAACAGAGTAACTAACACAACAAAATAGGAACTATTATCCCATTTTAAAGGCAAGGAACAGGAGGCTCTCAGGTTTGATTAATGGATCCAAGCTCAAGGAATTAACAAGTGGTCATCTGAACTCCGGTCTGTCTAGTGTCAAAGCCATTTTCCACAACAGAGGCTTATCCCCATGCACTAGTCCTGACGGGGAATCTGGAAGATATCCCCCACTCCTGCTCCCTTCTCTCCTACCTCACCCCTACCTGTTGGTTTCCTTTCTACTTCCTAACAATATCCCCTCTCTTTCGCATCCTGCAGGCACGGTTGGTTTGGGCTTGGTCTACTGCAACAGCCTCACCATTTTCCTGCTGGCAGAGTGCTGTTTCTAAACTTAAACCACAATCTGAGTGTGCCATTCTATCACATACCTTTGGCTAACAGGCCCTCTGAAGACTTGCTAGGACCCTTTAAAATAAAACCCACTTTAAAAAATAAATAAATAAAAATAAAACTTACTTTACAAAATGACTCTTGATAACCCAATCCCTGCCTCTCTCTCTAGCCTTACCTCTTACTACTCTGACCAATTAACAATCTCAGTCTCCGCATACTGTACTGTAGTTCCTGGATCACATTCTCGGATACTTGTGCACCTTTTGCAAATCCTGCTTCCTGGCTTTAGAAAGCTCCTCTCATCTTTTCCCATCTGACCAATGCCCTCTGAGAAGTAGCCTATATGCAGATATTTCTGTTTCCCATACTAAAGTTCTATAGGTCAGGGATTATTTTACAACCCAGATTATACGGACGCCTGGGTGGTTCAGTGGTTGAGCATCTGCCTCTGGCTCAGGGTGTGATCCCAGGATCTGGGATCGAGTTCCACATCGGGTTCCCTGAGGGGAGCCTGCTTCTCCCTCTGCCTGTGTCTCCGCCTTCTCTCTGTGTCTCTCATGAATAAATAAATCTTTTTTTTTAAAAAGACAAACAACCCAGATTATAGCACTTGGCCCAGAGAGGTCAGTAAATGTCAGAACACTTGCTCGGCCATCTCCTAGATGCCGATTCTTCTGTTCCTCCTTTGTTCCCTTAGATGAGCTCCTTAGTGACTCTTACATGACTCTTACAGGTCTTATGATGCCACTGCCAGAATGGCTAGCAATGGTCTTTGCATTTGGGATGGTCAGGGGCTCGAGTAGTAAGCCTAGATAGAGACCCACATGAGCACTGTTTTCTGGCAGCCATTCTGGGATAAATCCAAACATGCTATGTCTGCCCCCATTTATCTATAGAGACCCAAGAGGGAAACCTTGGACAAGGGACCCAGAGAGGGGGCGTACTTGTCAGGCTTGAGGTCACGGTGCACGATGCCGTAGTTGTGTAAGTATTCCAGGGCTAACACGGTTTCCGCAAAGTACAGACGCACCATGTCCACGGGCAGGGCCCCAATGTTCTTCAATAGAGTGGCACAGTCTCCTCCTGTAACAAGCCCAGAACAGTATGAAGGAAGGATCGAGTTCCCTACTCAGGATTGTCTCAGGCTTATAGTCTCCGAGGCCCTAGAAGAGAGAGCCTCATGGAACACCCCAGTGCTAGAGACTGGGAATCTAGCTCTTATGCTGCTGGTCTGGGTGCAGACAGAGTGTGGAGAGGAGTCGGCAGGAGGTGAATCTGCCAATGGCTGTCAAGGCCACTGTTCAGGCCAGAGGGTAGGAATCTGTCCTCCAGGGGACTTGCAAGGGTAGAGCAAAGTTATTTTAGGGTGGAAGTCCTGTATACAATGAACACATCTGACTGAGACTTCAGCATTTTGTCCACTTATGTCCTTCCTGTTGACTAGCCTTTGGTTTTTGAACAAGGTAACCTTGTGAACTCCCAGCACGTACTCTCTGAATTAAAAGGAGAGTGTTGTTCAGTTTCAACTTCAAGACTTAAGCAAAGTGTCTTTGGAAGCTGTACGCAGCTGCCATCTCTCCCCAGATGCCCCACTATGCTCTTCTACTCCATCCCCAGAGCTTCTGTGTGGCCTTAAGGGGCGTCCCCTTCACAAGCCATCGGTCAGGGAAATGGCATTTCTTTTTTCTGAGGGTCCATTTGCAGTCCTCCCAGCATGCAACCCTGGGCTTGTGTGGCCTGCTATCTCCTTTGTTCCTGCCTGGCCCCAGCAGTAGAGACCATCCAGGCTTTGGGATGCAGGATTCTACAGCTGTTGGGCTGATACATCTTGTCCCAGAAAGCCTGTCTTTGCACCTGACATGGGCAGCCTCATGGCAGCTACTATTCCAGAAGCCTCTCCCTGTGAGGGGCAGGGAGCCTTGTGCCCACTGTGGTCAAATGGTCTCTGAGATCCTAAGGCAGAAACCAATGCCAAAGAGAGATTGGGAAGCTGGGCCCTGAAACTTTACTCCTATACAAAGCTGTTGGTCACAGCTTAGGGCTAAGCCTCACATTGTGCCTTGGTCTCCCTGCCAGGCCACCTTTCCCACAGTACCTTCAACATACTCCATCACCATGCACAGGTGGCGCTTGGTCTCAAAGGAGCAGAACATGCTGACCACAAAGGGGTTCTCAGCAAAGGTCAATATGTCACGCTCCACAAAGGCCTGCTGGATCTGGTTCCGAAGGATCAAGTTCTGCTTGTTGACCTTCTTCATGGCAAAGCGCTGCCGGGTGGACTTATGCCGCACCAGGAATACAGCCCTGGGAAACACAGTCCATCCCATCTCCCATGGACCCTCAGCAACTGGGCTGTGCTCCCCACCACCCAGAGCTGGGGTGTCTAATCACACCCTATAAATGCGCAGACCAAAGGAACAGGCGTGTGCTTATCGATGAGAAGGATCTGGGCCCCTGCCCACAGAGCTCTTCAATTTCCCAACACACTAATCCTGAGGACACAGTTCAGTTCTCCCCCAGAGCTCAGGAAGAGGAGGAGTGCTACCAAGAGGAGTGGGGGCCTTGTCAAGAAAGGAACAATGCTCAGATGTCAGAGGACTGAACTCCTGTCTCTCTCCAGGAGGCTCTGAGGTCGGAGAGGGTCTATCCTGAGCATGTGCTGCCCAGAGGATCAGGTATCCTACACTTCTAGAAGGAAGAGCCCAAGGGCTGACCTAGCTCCAATCCTGGCCACACCCCAAGCCCTGCCTTTACCCATAGGCGCCATTGCTGATGAGTTTAATAGTTTCGAAGTCCTCCTCAGAGGGCGTCCTTTTAGATGTCACAGATGCCCCACGGCCCTGGAAGACAAGAGCAAAGGCAAGAGGCAAGCGTGCTTCTTAGAGCCCACGTGCTGGGGAAGCCAGAGCCCCAGCATCGGGTCAGCGCCTAGTCCTGCTGCAGCCCCCACCCATTCTTCCCAATGCAGGAGCTGAATGGCTTCTGAGATAGTAGGTGCTACCATCCATACCTCCCCTCCACCTTCACACATCCTCTCAAATAGGACTCGTGGTCCTTTGGTTCATAGGGCCCAGCCTCCAGGATTGGGGCAGAAGCTCAAGGTCTTTACCTCAACCGAATCATCTGTCTCTGGAGTGTCAGGACTGTCATAGCTGCTCAACTGGGCCATTTCTAGAAATAAAGCAAGGGCAGAAGAGAAAGGTGTGTGCAGCAATGTCAGGCATCTCAGCAGTCCACTCACATCACATGACAGGTGCATGCAAGGCAGGCATTAATATTTCCCGCATCAGTCTGGGGTGCAGGTACAGTCCTGTGGCTCTATCCTCAGAGGAGTCACAGCTTTTGGACTTGTTTCCCAAATTACATTGCCACTCCTATCTCTAGAAGTCCAGTGCCATTCACAAGGTCTGGCAAATTCTAAAAAGCTTCCCTCAAATTTAGGACAATTCCTGGAAAACAGGGCCCAAGGTTGGGCTACTGGTCCCCATCCTGCTTCACCGTTGAGGTTGGGAAGCAGGGAAGCAGGAGCAGGATGACTAGAGACCAGTGACTTAGAAGCCCACGCTCCACAGGGGCATAGTGTGAATGGAGATATCTGCTGAAGCCCTGGGTCAGGACCACACCAGAGTCACAGGAAGGCTGGTAAGGGGGCCCAAAAGGAGGTAAAAAGGCAGAGGAGGTGATCATTTTTGAAAATGTAATTGTAGTCCTTTGCTGTTGACCTCTTCTGACATTAGGCTCCAGCTGGGCCCATGGCAGTTCAGGTTGGGTCACACCAGGCGGATGTGAACGAATGTGAAGGAGGGGCTACACTGTGACAGAGAACACTGGGTTCTTTAGATGGCCCTGAGGCCTCTGATCGTGTCCATGTCCAGTCTAAGCCTCTTCTTCTAGTGGCCTTCCCGTGGTTAGAGCTTGTTGGCTACGGTGTGTCTGTAGCCACCAGGGAGCATGCTCACCCTCCAGTGGATCCCGTGTGAGGCCCAGCTGACTAACGATGTAGCGGGGAATGTCACATTTAATCCCTTGTCCCTCTTTGGCATGGCCCTCGGCTGCTTCCAACAGGTGGTAGAACTCTTCCGGGTCAAACTCCTGTGCCAGGAAAGGGAGACAGTGAGTGGTGAGGGCTACAAGTGAACGCCTCTTTGATTTTCACAGCACATACCCAGGAGGATGAACAAGACTTTTTCTTTATGATGGGACACTTGCCACCGAGCACCCAGAAACATCATGAATCGGGGATCTTAAGAATAGGGACAAAGTTGTCTTCCAGGTCAGCTCCAGATCAGACCTCCTAAGCATAGGCTGTCTTCCTGACAATAAGAACCAGACTTTTTGGTTTCAAGATGGCTCAACCTATTCATCTGATCCAGAGTCTCCTGCGAACCAGATGGTATTGTCACACATAAGCGCACACGTACACGCATTCCTGCCTTCAGATGTTTACGAAGCACCCCCCATGTGCTAGGGGCTGGAGAGCCATGTGGACAGCACAGCACTCTTTATCTATCCGGAGCACAGAAACATGAGGGTTCCAGTCACTGGGCACCTACTAAGTGCCACAGCCTGGGCTAACCCCTGCTAACACTTCTATGACCTCAGTGAGGAAATCAAGGCCCACAGAGAGGCACTGACTTGTTCTCTTGCACCCTGGACTCACCTCAGTGGCAACACTGTTTGCAGGACCATAATTATTATTTCTAGGTCTCCATGCCTCCTATACGAGGCACTACAAGACTAACTCCACTGCAGAGGGAGCACCTTAGGATCAGACACTCTGCTTTGTTCATGTCTGTGTCCCCCCCAGTGACTGGTATGAAGTAGGTGCTCAATAAGGTGCTCCCTCATGACAAAGTGAAGCACTCGACTTGTGCTGACCGACCTGGCCTGTGCTCCTGACCACCCAGACCTCCACTCTCCTGGGCCCTGCTCGGTGTGAGAGGGCCAGGCTGCTACCCCTCAGGACCAGCCATTTTCCTCACAGGAGCTTGTCTGGGCCCCCATGCTGGCATATCATAGTCAGGTAAGGACTTCAGCAGCAGAAATGACAGTGGTGCTACCAGTTTTGCTGTTAGCAGGAGACTTCCCCTATGTGCCCACCCCCTCCCGACCCTCCTAGGAGCCCACTCACCAAGCATTCCAGGAGTCGAGCTGGGCGGGCGATGACAATCATCAGCTTCTTCACCAGCTGCATCACAAAAGCTACTTCTGAACTCTCTGAGCGCTCATGAGCCTGTAGAGAAGACAAAGGTTGGTTAAGTAATCCCCTGGCACAGTGTGGTTGGGCTAATGCAGGACTGGGCTGGGCAGAGCTGGCTCTAGGGAGAAACAATTGGGTGGTACAGAGACTTTTGAAAAGGAGAAGGCCAGTGCGCTGTGAGAGGGAGCTTTAGGACTCTATGATACTAGGGAATGTCACAGACACATGTGGCTTTACCTGTTTCTCCAACTAGACCCCAGTTCAAGAGGCAACTCTCAATGGAGCGTTCACTGTTCACTTCCCACCCCAGGCAGAATGTCAGGAATAGAAAGACTTCAAAGCAGGAGTGAGGCGACCAGATAGGTATTTTAGAAAGATCACTCTGGCTGTAGTGTGGACAGTGCACTAAAGAGCATAAGCCTAAAGCAGGAAAATCCATTAACAGGCTACTGCAGTTAATGTGCATGAAAAAGGCATAAATCAAGGCAGGAGGAATGGAGAGGAACAGCTTGGGGCTATTTACAATGTAGATAGAGCAGACCTGAGGGTTGGAAGCAGCAAGAGAAGGGTACTGCAACTACGATTTTAGGGAGATTTCGGTGAACCCACAAATGAAATAAATACAAGAATGTAAGTAGTTCAGGTAAGGTAGGTGGAGAGGACTTGCTTGGGGCTATTTACAATGTAGATAGAGCAGACCTGAGGGTTGGAAGCAGCAAGAGAAGGGTACTGCAACTACGATTTTAGGGAGATTTCGGTGAACCCACAAATGAAATAAATACAAGAATGTAAGTAGTTCAGGTAAGGTAGGTGGAGAGGACTTGCAGAGTTTGAGGTACCTATACTAGATACTTTCTTGGGTATTCACTCAGCCCGGGAGACTTTATCTTTTTTATGGAAACTGCTCTGACGTCTAGGAGCTACATTTGTATTGTGTGGCTGTCCCTTCCATCCCACCTCCAACAGCTCACCCGTGTGGATGACTCTCCTAGGACTTTAAAAATGGATGGAAAGACTGTTACTATCTGTGTGACCGAACCATACAATCTCCTGGCGGGTGAAAAGGGCCGGTCACGTCTACCAAAGGGATTGAGCTAAAGCAGCACAGAACAGAAAGGCATGAGAGGAGAACGACCACTTCCCGAGCTTTCCACAGCTTCTGGTTTCTGGTTGCGGTTCCTTAGGGCCAGGCTGCAGTCCTGCCTTCAATTCTCTAAGACCCACCCTTTCATCATTATAATGAGCTTCCCCTTCCTGCTTATACTACTCCTGAGTGGGTTTTCTATTATTTGCAACCAAAGAATACTAACCAATCTGGGAAAAGCGGAGGAGTTTTTGTGAAGCAGCCCGCAACACGGATCTGGAGCTAAGAACAAGGAGGACAAGGCCAGGAGGGTGTCCTCAGTGTGTGGATGACAATGGAAGACACGGAGATGAAGCTGCCAGGGAGAGTGTGAAGGAAGGCAGAAGAGGAGAACCGACGCACAGAGTGGTGCCCTGTGGGACACCAGCATTTAGTACTTTTATTTATTTTTCTTTAAAGTGGGTTTAGGGATCTCTGGGTGGCTCAGCAGTTTAGCGCCTGCCTTTGGCCCAGGGCGCGATCCTAGAGTCCAGGGATCGAGTCCCACGTCAGGCTCCTGGCATGGAGCCTGCTTCTCTCTCCTCCTGTGTCTCTGCCTCTCTCTCTCTCTCTATGTCTATCATAAATAAATAAATAAATCTTTTTAAAAAAATAAAGTGGGTTTATTTTTTTTTTTTGGGGGGGGTTAATCTCTATTACCTAACATGGGGCTCAAACTCACAACCCTGAGATCAAGAGTTGTATACTCTTCCAACTGAGCCAGCGAGGTGCTCCCTAAAGCAGCTTGAACACCAGCATTCAAGAGATGGGCAGAGAAAGAACTTGTGAAGGGGCAGCAAGACTGTAAGACTTGAGAGATCAGTGTCATGACCCCAAACAGGGAGAAAGGTCCAGAAGAGGGATTCATGGTATAGAGCTGTGAAGACAGATCAGGATGGGAAGAGAGCACGGGACCTCTTTGGCAATTGGTCAGTTTGTTCCTTGGTGACTTTTGCCTGAAACAGTTTTAGTGGGATGGTGGGAAGGGAAAGTAGAAGGCAGAAGGCTGAGCAGTAAACAGGTTGTTAGGAAAGAAAAATAGCAAATAAGGACTACCTAAAAAAAACTGGTTATGAAATGAAGAGAGAGGCTGGGCACTTGATGAAAACTCATTTATTCTTCAAAGATTCAGCCCTAACATCAACTCTGTGGACTATCATCTAAGTCCTCTGCCTGTACCCCCCTCAAACCCATGAGAACAGGAAGTAACTGCTCCCTTTCCTATGTTCTGTTTGCTCATACCACAGGGTACCACAAGTTGTTTTATAATTAGTTGCCCGTTTCTACAGCTACACTGTAGAGCCTTGTAAACAGAGAGATCGTGTCTTTTTTATCCCTTATGCACCAAGACTAGCATAGTGTCTCTTACATAACTCACATCAATGTTTGTTGATTAAGTGTTTGAAAACAAGATCTTAGGCTCTAGAATAAGACAAACCTGGGTTTGGGTTCTAGCTCTGCTACCAAAAAATGGGTTACCTTGGGCTAACCTAACCTCTTTTTTTTAAGATTTTATTTATTCATGGGAGACGCTGAGAGAGAGAGGCAGAGACACAGGCAGAGGGAGAAGCAGGCTCCCTGGGGGGAACCCGATGTGGAACTCAATCCCAGGACCCTGGGATCATGCCCTGAGCTGCAGGCAGACATTTAACCACTGAGCCACCCAGGTGTCCCAAACCTAACCTCTATTAAAGCTTTGGTTTCCTCATCTATAGATTTAGAGAATAACAGTACCTTACTTACAGTGGGTTGTTGTGAAGATTAGATAAATTAAATGAGATCATGTATTGTCTAGTATGCACTCAGTGCTCTATAAATGATAGTGACTTTATTAAAATATTTTATTCATTTATTTGACAGAGAACATAAGCAGAGGGGGAGGGCAGAGGGAGAGGAAGAAGCAGACTCCCCACTGAGCAGGGAGCCCCTTGCGGGGGCTCAATCCCAGGACCCTGGGATCATGACCTGAGCCAAAGGCAGCTGCTTAACCAACTGAGCCACCCAGGTGCACCTATAGTGGTTTTATTTTAAATGTAAATCTCACCATGTCATTTTCCAAATTAAAACCACTCAATAGGGCAGCCCGGGTGGCTGAGCGGTTTAGTGCCTGCCTTGGGCCCAGGGCGTGATCCTGGAGGCCCGGGATCGAGTCCCAAGTCAGGCTCCCCGCATGGAGCCTGCTCCTCCCTGCCTATGTCTCTGCCTCTTTCTCTCTGTCTCTGTCTCTCAATAATAAATAAATAAAATCTTAAAAAAAAACCACTCAATTTCCCCACTGCCTTCATGATAAGATCTAAGCTCCTCAGACACTTCAGCCTTTGCCCTCCTGCTCTAACTTTTCAAATTCATCTACTAACTTTCCCCCCCTGCAGGCATCCTTCACCTATTCCTGCCAAACTAGTCTCTGCAATTCCTGGAATGTACCAAGTTCCTTTATACCTCTCCGAGTGGCCTGATTCCAGGGCTGGCTAGTGCCAGCTCCTGGTGGGCAAACTGACCATAAGTGGTTGTCACTGTGTATCCTTTATTGTTCTCATGATACATTTACTGTTTACATTTGTTTTGTTGCACACAGGTCTGTAAACATGCCTAAGATATCTGTATATAGCTTGGGCTTTGTAGCTTTTGCTTATTCAAAATTCACATGTTAATGACTTACAATGGTGGTCTACTTTGGGCATTATGTGGTTAAAAAAGAAAATACTTCCCCTCAAAAAACTTTTTAACGTGGAAACAATAAATTTCACAGAAAAAAAAAAAAAAAAAGAAAAAAGAACAAAAAACTGTTTCCTAGGTCTGGTGAACTCCTACCTACTCGTCAAGACTCAACTTTTCCCGAACCCTCCATGAAGAGTTAGTATATTCTCTGTCCTCAGAACAGACCTCTATTATTCAGTGCTCATCAATCACAATCACTTTAATACACAAAAGTGAGATAATTCATGCAGAGGACTCAGTGTAGCGTCTGGTACACAGGACACTTAATAGATGATAGCTGTTCCTTTCACTTGTTGATGGGTCTGAACCCCATTCAACAGTGAGGTTCTTTTTTTTTTTTTTTTTTAAGATTTATTTATTTATTCATTCAGAGAGAGCGAGAGAGGCAGAGACACAGGCAGAGGGAGAAGCAGGCTCCATGCAGGAAGCCCGATGTGGGACTCGATCCCGGGTCTCCAGGATCACACCCCGGGCTGCAGGCGGCGCTAAACCTCTGCGCCACCAGGGCTACCCAACAGTGAAGTTCTTGAGCTGAAACCTGCAATGAAGATTTTTCTGCATCCCCAGGGCCTAGCAAATTAGGGAACAGATGAATGCACTGACTCCATATTCAGTGTTCTGATTGCACCAAATAGCCGGCTCCCAGAGGGCCATGAGTCAGGAAATTGCCTGAAGGTTTTGGGCAAATGCTGACTTTAGCATTTCAGAAGGTCATTTTAGATAAAGGGGCAAACTAGGAAATCACTCCACCTTGATTCTTTACCTGATGCCACAATCCCAGATTCCTAGCCACTGTTAGAAAGTTATTCTCGAACAAAGAGTTGCTAGGGATTTGCATGAGAATTTAGTTTGCTAAAATCATACTTCTACAATGTTCAAATTTAAGTATTTCTCCTAAAATCAGAAAAAAAAATTTGTACGAGGAAGCACTTTTTCATCTATTAAATCAAAACTTTCCTCACTGTAACTCTTGCCCACTTGGTTAACAGGCCTTTGAGAGTAAAGGGCACACATCTGCCACCTATTATGTATGAGAAATCTTCCAATATTTGACAGCAATGATCATGGTCATCTTTAGTCATCTTTCCCTAGATTCAACTGTTTCCTAATTAAAAACAAAACAACTCCCTGCTCCTAATTTCCAGACTCACACACTGAAGTCCTATTTGATCATTAGCTCTGGGTTCTCAGCTCAGTTGGTACTACACCAGAGCAAGGTCACATGTCTGGAGGTAATAGGGGTCTAGATTAGGAAACACTCTAGTGCTTGAAGGCATACATGTCCTCCCCACTATACTTATGGTATAATACAGGGCAACTGTATTATACCATGTGATTTGAGTGGGAAGGCAACTGACCACCTTAGCGTAGAGGCTAACAGGAAAGCAAACCCTGGAACAGGAAGCAGTGCTTGGGAACTCACTCACCTGGGTGGCTCAGTTGGTTGAGCATCTGACTCTTGGATTTGGCTCAGGTCATGATCTTGGGGTCATGGGATTGAGTCAGGCTTACGTCAGGCTCACAGTAAGAACAGAGTCTGCTTGAGATTCTTTCTCCTTCCCTCTCCCTCTGCTCCTCCCCCGCCACTCGCACATGCGTGCACTTTAACATAAATAAATAAAAATCTTAAAAAAAAAAAAAAAGGTACTCACTGTATACTCTGGTCTTGAGCATCTCTTGGTTACTTTATCTCTAGCCTCCCAGAGAAGACTTTTCACAACGGGGAAGATCAGGTCTCTAAACACCTAAATCCCTACTACCAAACTTCTCATTACATAAATACAATGTCAGCAAACAGATAAAAGTATAGTGCAAGCCCCAGTCTGTTTTCCTTTGGCTGAGCAGAACCAGTCTGAAGGTTCTGCTTACAACAGTATTTCCAGCTAGAAGAGAACCCACCACAGTCACTGAGGCCACTTTTAGGCTTTGGGTCATAAACTTAGATACTTATGAATACTACCAATGTTGGAGCCTCAGGTAGAATAAGTGGAATCAGAAAAAAAGCAGGCTTCTATTATAATGCAGGGGACTGAGGAGGAACCGAAGGGGGTGGGTCCTGCATGAGCAAGGAGGTGACAAACTGGCTGAAAAGATTGGAAACACCATTAATGCCTTTATCTTCGCTTGGAATAAATAACCCACCACTTCATGGAGCATTTACCAGAGTTCCAGCACAAGGATACTCACATCTTGTATAAGTTTCTCTAAATTCTCTTGAAGTTCATAGAAGTAGTGTGATGTAATGAGACGATTCCGAGATTTATCCAGGCAGTCTCGGGCCATCTCAATCACCTGATGATGAATAAAGCTCAAGGTTCCATCTGCCAAGGGCAACACGCTATCTGGAGTGTTGGAGGAAATGAATTCT
The DNA here is from genome assembly GCF_011100685.1 of Canis lupus familiaris. Lineage (NCBI taxonomy): Eukaryota > Metazoa > Chordata > Mammalia > Carnivora > Canidae > Canis > Canis lupus. Next base: position 14,472,320 of record NC_049236.1, read on the forward strand.
GCAAGACGCTCTTCCATTTGTGCGGTAGCCTGCAAATATAAGCAGGAAAAGTGACATATCCCTTCTAGTTCCAGCTCAGTTGGAAGCTCAGCCTGGACTAGTAATAGCCTGAAGATAGGCTCTGTGATCCTGGTTTCCTGATGCTGCATTTGGGGAACTTGACAACTGGACACATGAAAAGATCATCCTTAAGTCAAGTCTAAATATAGTCAAGGGGCACGTAGGAGGTTCAGTGGGTTAAGTGTTCAACTCCTAGTTTTGGCTCAGGTTGTGAGATCGAACCCTGCATGGGGCTCTCTGCTCAGTGGGGAGTCTGCTTCTCTCCCTCTCCCTTTGCCCCTCCCCCTGCTCGTGTGCTCTCTGCTCTCTCTCGCAAATAAATAAATCTTTAAAACAAACATAAACAGTATAGTCAGGGCCCTCTATCATCTGGCCTTATCTGTCTCCCCGCCGCCCAATCCTTGGATGGTATGCTCATTTGCTCTGAGGACCTGGAAGTGTTTGCTGCTCTCCCCCTGTAGCATGTTGCTTCATACCTGTTTATGCTGTTCCCTGTGGGTTCACCTGCCAGGCCTGCCTGGCAAACTCCTATCATTCCTTCTAATCTCAGTTCCCACATCATCTGCCAGACCAACTAGGGTTTCCTTTCCTCTGTCCTGCCACTAGCCCTCCTGATTGTATAAACCTACTGTATGAACACTGCTGCTTTCTAAAGACTTCTCTGCAAATTTCAATTCAGAGAGAATTTGATTTATCTCAGGATCTTCTTGCTTGACCTTAGGGCCCAACTAGACTAAGCAGATGCTCAGAGAGTGTTTGTTGAAGGTGTGAACCTGCCTCCTCATGGACCTGGACCCTCAGCAGAGCAGAACAGGAGTCTGGCTCAGAAGCCTCTTGGGGACCTAACTGCACAGTTAGGCCAAGTGATAAATTACACCAGTCAACAAGTTCCTAGCTGCCTATTTAGGACTTGGTCTTCTTTGCTTTGCCACCAGGTGGCAACTTCTGATTTCCAATTGGGTTTAGGGGTGTGTGTTTCAGATATTTTCACCATAAGCATTTTTGCCACAAACATTTTTACTGCACAACTAAATGGCCATAAGGCAATTTTGCTGTAAAAGAAAATAATAACTGGTTGACAGCATTGTTTGACAGTTTCGTTTCATTTCTCCAATGATGCAGAATTCCCATTCATCATCTAAATCTTAGCCTTCGGGGATCCCTGGGTGGCGCAGCGGTTTGGCGCCTGCCTTTGGCCCAGGGCGCAATCCTGGAGTCCCGGGATCGAATCCCACATCAGGCTCCCAGTGCATGGAGCCTGCTTCTCCCTCTGCCTGTGTCTCTGCCTCTCTCTCTCTCTGTGACTATCATAAATAAAAAAAAAAAAAAAAAAAAAAAAAAAATTTTAAATAAAAATAAAAAAATAAATCTTAGCCTTCATGACAGTTTATACAGTGGCTCAGAGTTTTGAATCCATATGCCCTATAGAAATTTGGAAGGTCTATAAATGGACATGTGACAATATGCCAAGGACAAACAAGAGCATGGAAGGCTTTCACAATACAATACAAAGCTCAGTTATAAGTATGTATCCTTATGGGACACCTGGGTGGCCCAGTCAGTTAAGTGTCGGACTCTTGGTTTTGAAGCTCAGGTCGAAATTAAGACCGCATCTAGCTCTATGTTTGACTTGGAGTTGGCTTGGGATTCCCGTTCTCTCTCCCTCTGCATCCCTACCCCTGCTTGTGCTTTCTCTCTCTCTCTCAAATAAATATTTTTTTAAGTTTTATTTTTTTTAAGTTTTTATTTATTTGACAGAGAGAGAAAGAAGCAACAAGCAGGGGGAGTGTGAGAAGCAGATTTCTCATCAAGCAGGGAGCCCGATAGGGGACTTGATCCCAGGACCCTGGGATCATGGCCTGAGTCAAAGGCAGATGACTAAGACACCCAGGGGCCCCTCCAGTTTAGTGCCTGCCTTCGGCCCAGGGCATGATCCTAGAGTCCCGGGATCAAGTACCACGTGGGGCTCCCTGCATGGAGCCTGCTTCTCCTTCTGCCTGTGTCTCTGCCTCTCTCTCTCTCTCTCTGTGTCTCTCATGAATAAATAAATAAAATCTTTAAAAACACACACACACACAAAACCATACTCTAATAGAGAAACTGACATTTCTTTTTTTGAATATTTTATTTATTTATTTGAGAGAGTGAATGAGAACAAGAAAGCATAAGCAGGGGGAAAGGCAGATAGAGAAGGAGAGGCAGACTGCCCACGGAGCAGGGAAGCCTGCTGCAGGGCTTGATCCCAGGTCCCTGGGATCATGACTTGAGCCGAAGGCAGACCCTTAACCAACTAAGCCACCAAGGCGCCTCTAGAAACTGATACTTCTTTTAAAGAAGGATGAAATTTTGGTGAAAAAAAGAAAAAGTGTGATGTTGAACAAGAAGATGAATCTACAGGTAAAACCAAAATGCATAATACTAAGACCAAAAGACTTTGAAGACAAGTGCTTAGGTACAATGAACAAAATAAAATCAGTTATTTGTGCTGTATTGCCATGAATCTACACTATACATTTTGAATGTATTAAAATATTTTATATTTTGCAATAGCCTTTGATTTTGTTTTTCTTTTTCTTCTTTGTTTCCTTATGCCCCTTTTAATGAATATCCTTCATTTGTTTTCTGGGACCTTATCTTTTACAGCAAAATTGCCCAGTGGCCAATTAGTCATGTAGTTAAAGTGCTTTTGGTGAAAACTACCTAGAACTGTAAATATAAACCATATGTGCACACAGGTATACAGTGTGTGGAGAGAGAAAGAGGCTTGGGGAGGAGAGAGGGAGTGGAAGGAAAGGAATCTTAACACATTTTCTCTAACACTGCATCTTTACATGAATGGAGACATGCATACAAAACACACGCAATGCTAGAATGACAACACCTAATAAATATAAGGAGGAGGAAGAAACATGTGAGGTGCATTTTAAACACTACACACTCCTAATTTAATCATAATTTATGATAAATAAACTTTATTTAAATTCAATTTAGTTAACATATATTGTATTATTAGTTTCAGGGGCAGAATTTAGTGTTTCATCAGTTGCACATTGCTCATTACATCAAATGCCCTGACCTCCTTAATCACCCAGTCACCCCTTCTTCCCACTCACCCCTCCTCCAGCAATGCTGTTTGCTTCCCTAGAATTCAGTGTCTCTTATGGCTTGCCTCCTTCTATATTTTCATCTTATTTTTCCTTCCCTTCCCCTATGTTCATCTGTTTTGTTTCTTAAGTTCCACATGGGTAAATCTTATGGTATTTGTCTCTGATTTATTTTGGTTAACATAATACCCTCTAGTTCCATCCATTTCATTGCAAAGGGCAAGTTTCCATTCTTTTTGATGGCTGAGTAATATTCCACTTTATAGAAATATCAGGTCTTCTTTATCCATTCATCCACTGATGCATATCTGGGTTCTCTCCATACTTTGGCTATTGTGGACATTGCTGCTATAAATCCTGGGATCACCACATTTGTATCTTTGGGGTAAAATACCTAGCAGTACAATTGCTGGGTAGTAGGGTAGCTCAATTTTTAACTTCTCAAGGAACCTCCATACTGTTTTCCAGAGCAGCTGCACCAGCTTGCATTCCCACCAGCAGTGTAAGAGGGTTCCCCTTTCTGTACAACTTGCCAACATCTGCCATTTCCTGAATTGTTAATTTTAGCCATTCTGACTGGTGTGAGGTGGAATGTCATTATGATTTTGATTTGTATTTCACTGGTGCTAAGGGATGTTGAGCATTTTTTCATGTGTCTGTTGGCCATTTGTCTATCTTCTGTGGAGAAATGTTTGTTTATATCTTCTGCCCATTTCTTGACTGGATTTTTTGGGTTTTTAGGTGTTGAGTTTGATAAATTCTTTATAGATCTTGGATACTAGCCCTTTATCTGATATGTCATTTGCAAGTATCTTCTCTCATTCCGTTGGTTGCCTTTTAGTTTTGCTGACGGTTTCTCTTGCTCTGCAGAAACCTTTTGTCTTGATAAAGTTCCAATAGTTCAATATTCCTTTTTTTTTTTTTTTTTCTTGTCTTTGGAGACCTGTCTAGCAAGAAGTTGCTGTGGCCAAAGTCAAAGAGGTTGCTGCCTGTGTTCTCCTCTAGGATTTTGATGGAGTCCTATCTCACATTTAGGTCTTTCATTCATTTTGAGTCTATTTTCATGTATGATATAAGAAAGTGGTCCATTTTCATTCTTCTGCATGGGTCTGTCCAATTTTCCTAAAACCATTTGTTGTAGAGACTATCTTTTCCATTGGATATTCTTTCCTGCTTTGTCAAAGATTAGTTAATCGGCCATAGAGTTGAGGGTCCATTTCTGGGTTCTCTATCCTATTCCATTACTCTATGTGTCTGTTTTTTATGCCAGTACCATACTGTCTTGATGATTACAGCTTTGTAATACAGCTCAACTTGTGATGCCTCCAGGTTTGGTTTTCTTTTTCAATATTACTTTGGCTATTTGGGGTCTTTTCTGGTTCCACACAAATTTTAGGACTATATGCTCCAGCTCTGTGAAAAAGGTCAATGGTATTTTGATAGGGATTACAATAAATGTGTAGATCGCTCTGGATAGCATAGACATTTTAACATTTGTTCTTCCAATCTATGAGCATCCAATGTTTTTCCATTTCTTTGTGTCTTCCTCAATTTTTTTCATAAGTGGCTCTATAGTTTTCAGAGTAAGATCCATTTACCTCTTTGATTAGGCTTATTCCTAGATATCTTACGATTTTTGGTGCAATTATAAATGGGATCAATTCCCTGATTTCTCTTTCTTCTGCTTAACTGTTAGTGTATAGAAATGCAACTGATTTCTGTGCATTGATTTTATATCCTGCGATTTTGCTGAATTCTTGTATCAGTTCTAGGAAATTTCTGGTGGAGTCTTTTGGGTTTTCTACACAGAACATCATGTTGTCTGCAAAGAGTTAAAGTTTGACTTCTTAACTGATTTGGATGACTTTTATTTTTTGTTGTTGTCTGACTGCCAAGGCTAGGATTTCCAGTACTATGTTGAACAAAACTGGTGAGAGTGGACATCACTGTCATGTTTATGACCTTAGAGGAATAGCTTTCAGTTTTTCCCCACTGAAGATGATATTTGCTGTGAGTTTTCTCTATGTGGCTTTTATGATATTGAGGTGGGTTCCCTCTATCCCTATGTGGTGGTGAATTTTAATCAAGAAAGGATACTGGGGATGCCTGGGTGGCTCAGTGGTTTAGAGCCTGCTTTCAGCACAGGGTTTGATCCTGGAGTCCCAGGACTGAGTCCCACATAGGGCTCCCTGCATGGAGCCTGCTTCTCTCTTTGCCTGTGTCTCTGCCTCTCTCTCTCTCTCTCTCTCTCACTCTGTGTCTCTCATGAATAAAATCTTTTTTTTTTTTTTTAAAAAAAGATACTCCATTTTGTCAAATGCTTTTTTTTTTTTACATCTATTTAGAGAATCACATGGTTTTTGTCCTTTCTTTTATTAATGTTCTCTATCACACTGTTGTCTTGTGAATGTTGAACCACCCTTTGCAGCCTAGGAGTAAATCCCACTTGGTTATGGTAAATAATCTTTTTAATGTACTTTTGGAGCCCAGTAGCTAGTATCTCTGTTAGAATTTTTGCATCCACTTTCACCAGGGTTATTGGTCTGTAATTCTTTTTGGTGGGGTCTTTTTCTGGTTTGGGGATCAAGGTAATGCTGGCCTCACAGAGTTTGGAAGTTTTCCTTCCATTTCTCTTTTTACTTTATTTATCTGGGGGTGGGGAGCGGAGAAAGAGAGAGAGAGAGAACAAGCAGAGGAGAGGAAGAAGAATCCCTGCTGAGCAGGGAGCTCAATGTGGGGCTCAATCTCAGGACCCCAGGATCATGACTTGAGCCAAAGGCAAATGCTTAATTAATTGAGCCACCAGGCACCCCTTTCCATTTCTATTTTTTGAAATAGTTTCAGGACAATAAACATTAATTCTGCTTTAAATGTTTGGTAAAATTCCACTGGGAGGCTATCTGGCCCTGAACTCTTGTTTATTGGGAGATTTTTAATGACCATTTCAATTTCCTTGCTGGTTGTGGGTCTGTTCAGGTTTTCTATTTCTTCCTATTTCAGTTTTGGTAGTTTATGTTTCTAGGAATGCATCCATTTCTTCCAGATTGCCTAATTTGTTGGCATATAATTGCTCATAGTATTCTAATTGTTTGTATTTCTTTGGTGTTGGTTGTGATCTCTCCTCTTTCATTCATGAATTTGAGTCCTTCTTTTCTTTTTGATAAATCTGGCTAGAGGTTTATTTATTAACTCTTTCAGAGAACTAGCTCCTAGTTTCGCTCATCTGTTCTGGTTGTTTTGGTTTTTACTTCATTGATTTCTGCTCTAATCTTTATTATTTATCTTCTGCTGGATTTAGGCTTTATTTGCTGTTCTTTTTCCAGCTCTTTAGGTATAAGGTTAGCTTGTGCATTTGAGACTTTTCTAATTCCTTGAGAAAGGCTTGTATTGCTATTTACTTCCCTCTTAGAACTGCCTTTGCTGCATCCCAAAGGTTTTGAACAGTTGTTTTCATTTTCATTTGTTTCCATGCATTTTCAAAACTTCTTTAATTTCCTGGTTGACCCATTCATTCTTTAGTGGGATGCTCTTTAACCTCGAAATATTCGAGTTCCTTCCAAGTTTCCTCATGTGATTGAGTTCAAGTTGCAAAGCATTGTGTTCTGAAAATATGCATGGTATAACCTCAGTCTTTTTATACTGGTTGATACATCACTGGTTGTGATGTATTCTGGAGAATGTTCCATGTGCACTCAAGAAGAATGTGTATTCTGCTGCTTTAGGGTGAAATGCTCTGAACATATCTATGAAGTCTATCAGGTACAGGGTGTCATTCAAAGCCCTTGTTTCCTTGTTGATCTTCGGCTTAGATGATGTATCCATTGCTCTGAGTGGGGTGTTAAAGTCCCCTACTATTATTGTATTATTACCAATGTGTTTCTTTAATTTTGGTACTAATTGGTTTGTATATTGGCTGCTCCCAAGTTAGGTACGTAAAGATTTACAATTGTTAGATCTTCTTGTTGGATAGACCCTTTAGTTGTGCTATAGTGCTCTTTTTCATCTTGTCACAGTCTTCAGTTTAAAATCTAATCTGGGGATCCCTGGGTGGCGCAGCAGTTTAGCGCCTGCCTTTGGCCCAGGGCGCGATCCTGGAGACCCGGGATCGAATCCCACATCGGGCTCCCGGTGCATGGAGCCTGCTTCTCTCTCTGCCTATGTCTCTGCCTCTCTTTCTGTGTGACTATCATGAATAAATAAATAAAATCTTTAAAAAAATAAAATAAAATAAAATCTAATCTGTCTGATATGAAATGGCTACACCAGCTTTCCTTTGATGTCACTGGCATGATAAATGGTTCTCCACCCCCTTACTTTCAATCTGGAGATGTCTTTGGGTCTAAAATGAATCTCTTGTAATGTAAGCAGCATATCAATGGATCTTGTTTTTTTATTTATTTTTTATTTTTTTAAAGATGTTTTACTTATTTATTCATGGGGGGGGCGGGGCAGAGACACAGGCAGAGGGAGAAGCAGGCTCCATGCAGGAGCCTGATGTGGGACTCGATCCCGGGACTCCAGGATTAGGCCCTGGGCCAAAGGCAGGCACTAAACCACTGAGCCACCCAGGGATCCTGGATCTTGTTTTTTAATCCATTCTGGTATCTTATGTATTTTGATTGGAGCATTTAGTCCATTTACATTCAGAGTAGTTACTGAAAGATGAATTTAGTGCCATTGTATTACCTATAAAGTCAATGCTCCTATAAATTGTTTCTATTCCCTTCTGGTCTATTGTTATTTTTGTGCTCTCTTTGCTTACAGGATCAACTTTAATATTCCTTGCAGGGCTGATTTAGTGTTCACACATTTCTTTAGTTTTTTATTGTCCTGGAAGCTATTCATCTCTTCTAGCATAACTGAATGACAGCCTTACTGGATAAAGTATTCTTGGCTGCATATTTTCCCCACTTACCATGCTGGATATATCAAGGCAGTTCTTTCTGATCTGCCAGGTCTCTGTGGATAGGTCTGCTGCCAGCCTTATATGTCTACCCTTGTAGGTTAAGGACCTCTTATCTTGAGCTACTTTCAGGATTTTCTCTTCATTTTTGAAATTTGCAAAATTTCACTATTATATGTCAAAGTGTTGACCTACTTTTAACTGATTTTGAGGGTGGTTCTCTGTGCCTCCTGGACTTGAATGCCTGTTTCCTTCCCCAGAGTAGTAAGTTCTCAGCTGTAATTTGTTCAAAAAAACCTTCTGCCCCTCTCTCCCATCCGTCATCTTATGGGACCCTTAATATCTGGATATTATTCTGCTTCATGGACTTGCTGAGTTCTCTAAGTCTCCCTTTGTGATTCAGTCATTTTCTTTCTCTCTTCTTTTCAGCTTCCTTATTTTCCATCATTTTATCTTCTCTATCACTGACATGCTGTTCTACCTCACTCATTCTCATTTTTATAGCCTCCATTTGGGACTGCATCTTGATACTAGCATTTTTAATTTTGGCCCAAATAGATTTTAGCTATTTTATTTCTACAGTAAGGGATTCTATAGTGTCTTCTATGCTTTTTTCAAGCCCAGCTAGTATCTTTATAATCATTGTTTTAAATTCTAGTTCAGACATCTTACTTATGCCTGTATTGATTAAATCTCTGGCAGTGAATACTACCTTCTGTTCTTTCTTTTGGGGTGAATTTCTCCATTTCATCATTTTCATCAGAAAAGAATAAAAGAGAAAAAATAACAATAACAATAATGATAACAGAAAAAACAAACAAGGAACAAAACAAATTTAAAAATTAGATCTGGGGTGTGTTTTGGTCTGTTGTTACAAGAAACTAGTTCCCAAATTTTAAGAAAAAAGGAGACACAAAATAAAATAAGAAACACTAAGGAAACAAAAAATATATATAGTGTATATATAAAAATAAAAATTTAAAAAGAATTGAAAAATAATAACTGAAAAAAAATACTGAAAGACTAAAGAATAAAAAAACAATGGATGCTATTTATTGTTTTCCCCAAGAGCTTTGTAGCCCTTTATGACCAGTAAATTTAGTGTGAGCCAGTTGTTCATACTAGTCTTCTGGGGGAGGGGCCCATTGCACTGATTCTCAGGTGTACTTGCCCTAGTGGAAATTCATCTCCAGTGCACAGGGAGGCAGGGCTCAGTGTAAGTAGCTCTGGATTCTTCTATGTGGTACTACTTTGCTTCCTGAAGGCTTTCAGCACTGACAGGAGCGATGAAAATGGTGGCGCACTGATCTCTAGCCCTGGAGCTGAAAGTTCATATCCCCGCTTCAGTGAGCCCACACAGAAAAGCAGTCCTTCACTCTTGTCTCGCGGGGTTCCATCAAAACTCTGTGTTCACCTGGCCTGTGCCCGAGTGTTTTTATCTCGGGCACATGACTGAGTTTCAAAACTCCAAATTTTATGGATACCTCTGGTGCGGACCCATGCTCTTTCTCCCAGAGGAGGGAAGGGGTCTCTCCATGCTTTTGCCTTTTGCTGGACCCCTGCCAGAAAAGTGGTCACATGACGGTACAGTGATTCACAGTTTATGGCAACACAGAGCAGAAAGGCAGCACCTAGACCTGCTGTTTTCAGCCATTTTCCCCACTCTTGTGCCTGGGAACTCTGCCACACTCAGGCACCCCTGTTCTTCTCATGATCCTGAGGATCCTGAGACCATGCTGAGGAGCCTGGGTTTCTGCCTCACTTTGCCACCCAAGCACCTTTAACCCTGGGACATTCGCCACCATCGCAGACTTCTAAAAGTTCTAATTTTTTTGTTAATGATTTTATTTATTTATTTATTTATTTATTTATTCATGAGATACACAGAGAGGCAGAGACATAGGCAGAAGGAGAAGAAGGTTCCCCGTGGGGACCCCCATGCAGGACTCCATCACGACCAGAGCCGAAGGCAGACGCTCAACCACTGAGCCACTCAGGCGCCCCTAAAAGTTTGAATTTTTCACTCGACAGCTTTTAATACTTACTGGTACCCTCCTTAAGGAGGCTCCCCTCCCTCCATCATATCCTGAGGTATCTCACCCAAGATCCAAGTCTCTATACCTCCTACCTTCCAAAAAGTGTTCACTTTTTTTACTTGCAGAGTTGCAGCATTTCTTTTCTCAGACCTCTGATTTTCACAGGTACTCAGAATGGAAGCTATCTAGCTGTATTCGAAGGGACCAGACAAACTTAGGGTCCCTGACTCCTTTAACTCCACCCCCTATTCCTAAACTTCCTTATAAAGGATTTAGCATAACAAAATGATTCCCTAGCTGTCCATTCTGCCCCTGTTCCTCACTCCTCCTCTCTAAAGCCTTCTCCAAGACCAGAAAACATAGACCATGGGGCCCAGGGCAGCAGAGAAATCACAGCTCATACTTACTGAGTGATTACTATGTCCTGGGCACAGTTAGAAAAGTTTAATATTCATTAATCTTCACAAACTTTCTACGAGATAAATACTCTTATTATCCCAATTTACAGATGAGTTAAATAATCTGTCTAGGGTCATATTGTGAGTAAATGGTAGAAGTAGATTTGAACCCATTCAATCTGGTTCTAGAATGTATGTCCTTCCTTACTGCTATGCTTCACTATGTATGTCAAGAGGAAAAGCACAGAGCTTCATACCATCTCCCTAAGCCACCCATGCGTGTCCAGGAGACTATACTGGAGTCTCGGAAAAGGACACTCTCAGAAGAGCAGGGAACCACTGCACACTGCAGCCTCTGGACTCAGATGAATAGGTAGACCCAGGGAAGTCTGGATAGAGGATGAAGACAAGAGGCTTGAGAGCCCCATGCTCCTTGCTGTCATGGACAGGGAGCCTGTGCCAGTTCCCTGGTTCTGACAGAGCTGGCTATGTTCTGCAAGAACAGGGCCCGTCACGAGAAGGCGAGAGTCGGAGTGTATAGGCATGCTGTGTTCAAAAAGAAATTCAAATGCAAAACAAGCACCCAGGTTCCACATACACAACAGTTTCTAGCCAAACTGCAGAGCTGCGAAGACTACTTCCCAGCTACCTCAGCAGAGTAATCTGCTTTCCTCAGCATTCTCCTGCTTGAAAACTCTGGCTCCCACCTTCCTGCTTCCTCCAGCCAGCACACTGGTCTGTGCACTCTCCAGGCCTGGTAATGAGGCACTGCTTCAGAAATCTGCATAGAATAAACATGCTTTCTGCTAGCCAATCCTGTTCTGCAAGGACCCTGACTTGTGGACTTGATGTGCATGGTTAGAAACAAGGTGCCCAGTTCTTTCCTTCCCCACCAACACATGGGGGAATACCTTTCTAACATTTCCTTCTAGACACCACTCCAGGGAGTAGAGAAATAGAAGCCCTGCAAATATGAGCCCCAAACTCATAGTCCCTGCTACCTGCCTCATCTCTAGCAGTCTGAAAGCCTTGTGCTTATACCCTTCTCCTCCTGGTGCCTTCCTGCTCTTCTTAACTACCTCTGGAGAGAGCACTCCATCCCCTCACCCTCAGTCTTCCCACAGGTGCAGCCATCCTCAGGATTCTTACCTTGGGGAATCTTTCTTTGTATACATGATTCATCATTATTATTTCACTGTCAAAGGAAACTGGGGACCGTCCAGGACTAAATAAGAAAGAAAAAATTGTGTTATTTTAGTGCCATGGATCTCTCAAGAAGAAAGATAACCATTCCCAGAGTCCTTGCCCTCCCACTGTCTGCAGTACACCCACACACCTTAATGCATGCTGAGTTCTAGAGTCTTCCTTTTTCCTGAAGTTCCCAGGACACCTTGTTTGACTCAAAATGGTGCCATCTGGAACTAGGTTACCTTCCTATAAGAAGGCTGGTTTTCACAAAGACCTCTGCCAGGGCCTGAAAAGGCCCAAAAGGAGGAAACCACTCCTGAGTCTACTCCTAGGTGGCTTTCCTAGGATGACCTCCCCAGAACAGGGCTCTCTGGGCTTTCTTTGCTTTGGCCAGTGGAGTTGAGCATACCCCAGCATGGGGTTCTAGGAATCAAATCAAATAAAACTACCACCAAAACAAACAAACAAAAAAACAAAGGAAAACGGTATAAACCTATATCCTTTTCCAAACAAGCTGCAGCCAAGGAGGCTAACTTAGGCTCTGACCTGGGGGATAAATGAGGCCAATCCAGCCTGCAGTGAGTTATTAGCCTGGGTCACCTAAATATTCCTCTTTGGCCCATATGTAGTTACATCTTCTTAAAGGATTTCAAAGTTTGAGTCACACAAATAAATCGGTATTTGGATCCTGGCCAGTTTGGTTCCCCTGACGTGTTACCCTAGCTGAGCTAGGTTCAGAATTGTCCTGCTCTGCCTTTCTTCCCTGGAATGGGCCATGGTCTGCCTGATGTATCAATACATATTACCAAGTATTTTAAGAGTAATACAGCAGGGACTTCCTGAGATACTATATCCCTCTCAGTCTCAAATGGCCTCAAACGAACCCTTTACCCTGTGGATTCAGAGAGCACCAAGATTCAGGTATTCCTCTGAGTGAGACAAAGAAGGGCACTGGGATCCACACTCCACAAAAACTCAAATTTGTGTTTTTGATCCTCTGCACAACAGTCCCAGTGATCATCTGCATCAGTCTCTGAACTTGAACCAGTCCTTGTGGTCTGGCTCAGCTCACTTCCTGATATTCAGAGTAGAAACATTATCTGAGGGCATTCTTCCTGGGAGGCCCTGCTCCTCTGTGCTCCTACCTCAAACATATTAGCCAATTAATTATTTCCCAGGGGCTCTGGAAAGCTGAACTCTGTCATTAAAGCCATGCCCATTTTAATTTCCATCCTCTTCCTCAACCTGGAATTCTGGCATAGTTTTACCAGCTAATGCCAAAGGAAAGAGCTAATTGAAGGAATTCAGAGTTAAGTAGTTGCCACAGACACTGTTTGGCATACAAAGCCTAAATTATTTACTCTCTTGCGCTTTATAGAAAATCTGCCTATTCCTATGCTGTGCAAACAAGCTGAGCTCCACAGATCCTAGGGTTGCAGGCAGAGAGCAGTCCTCACCTGAGGCTGCGAGAGCGCGGCCGCATGGCTGGGGACTGCCGTCCCTCCTCATCCGGTACACTCTCTGTGCTGAAATGCTTCGTCAAAAAGTGCAGCTCATCGGCTGTAGGCTGGAAGGGCAACTGGTGCAGCTTTTCCTGTGAGGAACATGATGACTAGAGGGAAAAACATTAACAAGCAGCATTACAGACACGTCTGAGGCAAGTCCAGGAACAGACAGGACTTTCCAGTCAGTGTAAACCCACAGGTAACCCAAAGCAGGCCTTCTCTGCCTTGCTCCTTTTAGCCTCCCCTGGGCATGATTCCTCCCCTACTCCCTCAGAGCCTTCAGTCCTGAGGAAGCCAAGATACTAGGAGCCTTCATGAGTCTTGCAGGCAGTTGGACCCAGACATTCATAAGGTGTGGGAGCTCCATAACTACCTACGGAACTTCTTTCGGTGGTAAAGAGCAGATTTTTCTGCATGGATGCTTTGCCCTCAGTGAAGCTTTTGGCTAGTCAGGATGGCAAGAAATTAATAAACCATGCTTCCTGGCTTAGGAACTGCTCCAGGTGTACCCAGCCTACAAATGTTGGGAGAACTCATTAATGCTTCCTTTCGGCTGTTACCCACAGGACAACTGGCAGCGCTGAGGTTATGAAGGCTGTGACCAGACTCCAGGAACTCGAGTAGGCAAGAAAATCCAGCAAGGAAGAAAATTACTTTTAGATCTGGAACCCAAAGACTAGACCTGACCTGAAAACAATGAAGAATCCAACATGGCCCAATGACTGAGTTTCCAGACAAGAGCCCACTGCCAACCACAACAGACCACCTGAGGAAGTGAGCCATGCCACTGCAGGCACCCCACAGACACAGCGACTGCTGTGACAGCCCTATACAGCACCAGAATCGGTGATATCCTCCTTTCTTGACAAGACTGGCTAAGAGAGCAGGCAACTCTAACATCATTGGCTTAGTTTCTGTTCATCAGCTGATGAGGAACCTGGGGTTTAAATATCTAAATCCATTTAGAGTCAAAGCTGCAGCACCACACTAAGAAAACTCTGTTGCCACAAGTGAGTCTCAATACCAAGTGAAAAATCAGAATTTTTTGGGGGGGTGGGGCAAACAGCACAGGCTTCTGCCATGGAATGCTATAATACATGAAGCCGGAAACAGTTAATGGGAGGCCTCCACAAGGCTCTGTCTTGGCCACATTTTTGGAAATGGTTTGTATAGAGGCTGCAAAAAGTATCTTCACCCAACTGCCACTAACAGGAAGTAAAATTGGTATTTTAAAGTATCCCAATAAAATAAGCAGCAGCCATCGGTTGAGTCTATTAAAACTTATTGGTCAGAAAAAACAAAAAACTTATTGGTCAGATATATATATCATATATATGTATGTATGTATACACATACATACATATACATGACTCTTGCCTGTCTGGGTAAAGGATTACCCAGTAAACTTTTTTTTTTTTTTAACCAGGTAAAAAGTTACCTGTCTGGGTAAAGGATTATGGGGAAAGAGGTATTTATCAGGAAAAGATCGATGCTTAACTGCTGCTAAAAGACCAATGAGATCTTTGGATTAATTTATGAGCTATATCTAGGTCAAGGGAGGAAATGATACTCCTTCTACCTGCTTGGGAGTCACAAATGTCAACAAGCTGCCCTGAGAAGACCTGAAGAATGGGGGAGGACATAGGGAATGGGCCACTCAGCCTGCTGCCCAACCCAGCCTGCAAAGCCTACAGTACTTACTATTTGGCTCTTTACAGAAAAAGTTTGCCAACCTTGTCAACCTGGCTTCAGTTAAAACTTGTTCAATGAGTCTCATTTTACGGTCAATTGTGCATAGCATTAATTAAGACATCTGTTGTGTTTTAGGCTAAAACTGTCTCTAAAAAAATATAACTAGAGGCCTTGGAGACAAGCCCAGGTTTTTTGCTAATACACATCAGACTTGAATATCAAATAACAATCATCCTTCCCATGTTTTTTTAAAAGGAAAAGGTGAAAGAAGAGAAAGAGGGTCCATCAGGCCTTTGGGACACACCAACTGCTCTTGGCTTCAGTTCTAGAAATAAGTGGGGAAATAGGTGAAACATACTTAGGATCCCCCGTGTCTGGCAAAGCAAAAGTCTATCCTCAAGCCCTCCTCTGATTCCACTTAGAAAAACTGATGCCCAGAGAACATTCTGGTTAGTTCTTTCCAAAGTTGTTTGGATCTGGCTATAGCTGTTAAGGGTCACCACTGCCCCACTCAGCCTCATCCCAAGTAACCTTTTTGAGTTTGGCTTTGGAGGAAAAATTGAGAACCACTTTGCAACACTGTAGGGATAGGCAGCAATAATCTGTAGGAAAGTAATTCCTCGGAGTGAAGGAGGCAGAGCCACGGATTTGGCTACTTACTGAGACAGTAGAGCTAGGAGTGTTGGTTCCATAGCCTGAAGAAGGCAAAGAGGCCAAAGACCAGCGCCGTCCATCAGTCCTATGTAAGATTAAGAATATTAGGCAGTTTCTACAGGACCCCACCCTGAGCCCTGGACCTGCCTGTCTTTCCATCAGCACTGTTTTTGGGCAGTTGGTTCACTGGTAGGCTCTTCCTTATCTCTAGACAGTATTGCTTGGTCTAGTACATGCTCTCACATCTCTCTCCTACATGGAGCCTATAGTCATGTGTTTTCCACCGTAAAGACAAACATCTCTAACTAAAAAGGAGTCCATGACTTCGACATAAGAATACTGTGGTTCTGAAATTAAAAAAAAAAAATCTTCATAGTCTCAATATATTCGCTTTTATTTATTTTTTCAACATATTCACTTTTAGAGAAGTAATGACAGAGGACTCCAGCTAAAGGCACCACCACAAACACAGAAATGCCACTGAAATGCAGCTTTTCCCTTTTTTGAAGGCTCCATGTGAAAGGCTCTTTGGTCTTTCCCAGGCCACTGGATAGACAAGGAAGAAGTGGACCGCCATCTGGGTCGGAGTGTGAATCAATCATTGGCAACCAGTCAAAAGTTACCTAAGATCCATTAGGACCCATAAAACCAGTCATTGAGAATGTTTAACCTCATGAAAAAAGACTGAGGTGGTATATCCTTAGCTGTATATAACATTTTGGAGCAGGTTTCCCGCTGCTCTGGAGAGGATGCATCTCAAAGTTCTCATCACAGAGAACCAGTTATTTGTTTTGCTATGGAGGAGAAAGCTCAAGCAAGTATCTGGTTTGAAGCTTTTATAAATTACATGGATAGATGATTCTTTCCTGGACTAAGGGATGTGCTGTAACACAAGTGTTTTTTCTTGTGAAGCATGGGAGTATAGGAGAAAATTTCTTTGCTGTGACCACAGAACCTTAGAACATTAGCAATGGAGGACCTTTAAAATTTAAATACCCTCAATCTTCAGAGAAAACACTAGTCCCAGGGATTTGGGTGATGTAGTCCAGGCCTCACAGTTAAGGGAGGTGAGGAGAGGCGGGGAGAGGAAGAAGAAAGGGGACTCAATCTTGCCAGGGCTTTCCCCTTCGAAGCACTCCTCCCCACCCCCACCAATACCAAGCAGGTTTTCCTACTATATACTCTGCAAGAGGACAGCCCAAGGTTCCATGCCACATGCAGCTGATTAAACTTCATGCCACCCAGGCAGTTAGTTCTGCTGGAACCTAGTCTCTGAGGCAAAGAAATGTCCAGGAGGCTGCTCAAACATGATGTTCTCTCTGACCTCTTTTGTTTGGTTCTGGGAGCTCTATATAAGAAAGCAAGTCAATTCTGGGAAAATAGAGCTCAGCAAAGATAGTACTAGTCTAACTCAGGGAGGAGTTTCCCAAACCATTGTCAAATGCCTCCATTTCCTCTGTCTGGTTATCTCGCTGAGTGAGTGAGGAAATTTGTGGGAATGAGGGTGACTTGTCCCTAGGCTCAGAAACCTGGAACCATTCAGCAATTCCTGCCTTTAAGTATATGAGCTCTGAGCCTTGGTTCCAGCAGGGGGTTCCCTTATGGCCTCTTTGCTAGATTTAAAAAGCCAAATGTTCATACCCACAGTCAGAGAAGACTCATTACAACCAGTTCTCACCAAGCACAATACCATAAACCATACTGTCTGGCCATGCATAGCAGTTTCCCAGCCCTTCTCCCCATCATGTCCACTATTACCTGTCTGTTCTGTGGCCATGGCTGCAGTGAAAAGACATATAATTGTGAGAATCAAATGGAACCAGAGAGACTAATCTGTTTAAACCCTGGCATTTGGTCAAGTGCAACAGGAACAAACTTTCTGTTTAGGAATGTGTGGAAGTTTGAAGGATTAATGGATCTATCCTTAGCATTTCATTAAATCTGTGTTTTGTGATATTCCAAACCCATATGATCCTGTAAGGTTCAAGCCTGACCTCAGTAACCTAGCAAACAATTCCTGAGTACCCTGTTTGGCAGGGCTGAAGTCTTCTTCCCCACCCCTACAAACACCTAGCTGCTTTATCTACTATGTCCTTTTAAGAGGACAGCCCAGAGTTCCATGTTCCATGCACATGACTCAAACTTCATGCCACCTGAATGATAGGCCTGTTTGAATCTCATGGTAATACCAGGTCCCAAAATTCCTTAGTTGATCCTACTCCTAAAGCCCAGATAATGAGGTAGACAAAAGAGCACCAAAGGAAAATGCTATTCCTTCTGCCTACAATGGTCTATACCCATGTCCTCCCTTTCAACATGGCAGGCTCACTCTTATCCTCCAGTTCTTAGCTTAAAATTCAATCTCCTTCAGAGAGGCCTTACATGACCACCCTGTATAGATCCTCCCGCCCCATTCCCTTCCTATGCTTTCATGCAGCATCATGTTCTTTCACTTCATGGTATTTATCACAGTTTATAACTATGAATGTTTGCTTGTTCATTATTCTTTCCCATCACTCATTCAACCAAAAAGCACTGAGTAAGTGCTTTTTATACACCAGGAGACACAGCTTTCAATATATTAAGGGATCTCTATTAAAGGTACCTTTATTCTGGTTGAGGGGAGATAGAAAATAAGCAAATAAGAAAATATCAGATATTGAAAAGTATTAGTGTGAAAATAAAACTAGATGATTTGAGGAAAATCAGGAGTGGGACCCTTTATGTTACATAGTTAGGAAAGGCCTCTCTGAGAAGTTGACACTTAAGAAATAAAAGATGAGAAATAAAAGAATGAGTTAACTAAGTTAAGATCTGAGAAAACAGCCTTCCTTACAAAGGGGGTGCACAGACTCTACTAAGTCTACTGTCTCAAGAAAGTAGGAACTATGTTTTTTAAAAGAATTATGGCTATATTGTTACGATTACATCACTAGTTACCCGGCACAGTACCAAGGCATACTGGGTGCTCAGTAAACATTTACTGAATGAATGGGAAATGACTCAATGCCATTTATAGAGATTGGTCACAGACAGACCTTGCTGTCCCAGCATAGACATATGAGGCTACAGTTCATACATGAGACAGGAAATCTAGGATAAGAAAGACTTTCCAGCTAGGCTAGAAAGACAAATATGTCAATCCAGCATAGTCCTACCTGGATCCTTGGTTAACTAACTGTAAGTTACACAGGGTGGGAGAGATCTGTCCATGGAACAAACTTAGATGACATTTGTTTTGAATGAATGACAACAAGGGGCACTCAAGTCAACTATCCAACAACTCCCAACCAGTCCATGTTCACATCCTTTTCAGCTATATAGAATCATGAAGAGGAAGGGAGTAGATTTTTTCTGGGTTGTCATTTGCAGAGTGAGTTAATGCTGTTTCAAAGAATGTACTCTTTTTCTGTTATCTTTTAAAAAAGGAATTTAAGTACAGAAACTGCTCTGGCATCAAGCTGCATAGATCATTTTGTGTCCACTAAAGGTTCCAAATCTGGAGCCATGATTTGTCTGGAGGACTTAATGCCAAAGACTGGCTCTAATCAAGAATACTTTTAAGAATAAAAAATAAAGTCAAAGAACATGAACTCTGCCAAGAAAGAATTTTAGAAAACATTTTAAAAAGTAAAATCATTTTCTGTGGAGCCTTGGTATGCAGTTTGGATGAATTCATCTCAGTTAGCTCAGAACGTCTCAATTGGCCCTGGCAATGGACTGAGCTGTCAGGACTGCTAAAATGTTCCAGGGATAAGTTTATATCACTTCCAGAGGAGTGAGATGCAAGGAAGAATATAAGCATGGCCCTGAAATACACCAAATATTTTCCGGATTCATGAGAGGATAAGTGAAGACTCTGTAGTTTCTTTTTACCCTGGGAAAGAAGCAAATGAGGCCACCTCCAGCAGCTCAGAATTAGTTGAGAAAGGTTAATACCTTGGGTTCCGCTGGGAAGAGAGGCCATTTTCTCACTGATTATGCTAGGATAGCTCTTGGTCAAGAGTATAATGTTCTGGAACGTACCCTAGGAAACCAGGGACTTGTGATCATAAAAATAAACTCACTTCTTGCCCATTCAAAGAACTGCTACACACATTTGTCATAGAGGAGGTTTTCTATCAACTTACCTACGGGCAGGAACAAAGGAAAAGTGAGCAGGTGCACTTGGAGAGAAATTCCGGGGGCTATCCAAAGGACTGTTACCTGTGGGTGGGGAAAGGGAAAGAAACCCTCTGTGAAGTCTGTTTCTGAGGAGGACTGAGGCAACTTTCAGGGAAGAAATCTCCCCCTAGCACTGGCAATTAGCACTCAAGTGGTTATGTATTCAGGCCCACCATCAGTTCAACAATTCCCTCTTTGTAAAAGTTTGGTAGCCCAGAGGTTTCTCCCTTGTTTCCAAGTTGCCTGTAACCATCTGTCTCTCAGACATCCATTCTAGTTATAGCAGCAACTGGCCAATTTCCTGCCCTCCTAAGGATACCTCAGGCTCAAATCTGCTTAAGCAAGTTAACCCAACTTTCCAAAGTCTTGAAGAACTCATTCAATGAGATGCTTATTGATGCAGATGCTTCAACATTTCTTGAAAGGCAACAAGACTCCTTCCTGGTCTAAAAGCCTCTTGGACATATATCTCTGTACACTGCATCCAAGGCTAACCCAGAAATATGCATGCTTAAGAGAAACTTAAGTTCTCTGGTGGGGACTTAGGATAGCAGCATTCCTTAAAAGAGACCAAACACCAGGCCCCTCAGTAGGCAAAGCATGCACAACCTCATCATGGTATAGGAATTACCTCCATTCCCTTATTAGTTTTCACATGTTCCCTGTAACTTGCTAACATGCACCACAGAAGGTTCGAACAAAACCATGCTTACCTTTGCACTAGTCACAATAGTTCTTGGACCTAAGACTGCCATATTTCTCTGGCCTAACTTCCAGGGGGGGTTAGTATTCAGAAGCTTCTGATGGCAGAAGCTGTCAATGTGTCTCAAAGTAAGTACCACACTCCATGATGTGCTGACCACGCTACCAATCTCTGTCTGCCTCCCCACTTCTGTACTCACTTCCCCACACAGCACTTTTTTATCAGTTATATAAGGCACTCTCAGGGCACCTGGCTGGTTCAGTCAGTGGAGAGTGGGACTCTCAACCTTGGGTTGTGGGTTCTGGCCCCACACTGGGCATAAAGATTACTTAAAATAAAAACCTTAAAAAATAATAATTAATAAATAAACAAAGGTATTCTTTATGAGAAAACTAATTATAAGGAGGCATTTTCAGCTTCCATTTATCCCCTTGACTGGGAGCCTCAATGAGGTGCACAGCCTTATGCAGTAGGTCTGTTCTCAATCTAGTACCAACTCTGGGTTTCCCTTGCTCTATGACTAGGACTATCTCTTATGATTTATTCCTACCTCTTGGCTAGCACAGGCATCAGGATATGAGAAAAAATATCTGCAGTAATTGTTTCCTTAGCCAGGATTTAATAAGTATCAGGCCTCCTCAGAATTATTCAAAGCCTTTTTAAAAAATGATGTCATCTCAAAAATTAACAAATAGGGGATCCCTGGGTGGCGCAGCGGTTTGGCGCCTGCCTTTGGCCCAGGGCGCGATCCTGGAGACCCGGGATCGAATCCCACATCGGGCTCCCGGTGCATGGAGCCTGCTTCTCCCTCTGCCTGTGTCTCTGCCTCTCTCTCTCTCTGTGACTATCATAAATAAATAAAAATTTAAAAAAAAAATTAACAAATACCTTCAGTTTGATTCTTGAATGTAAAGCCAGATACCCTTTGTTGGTTCCCCAAACTGCTCAGCTAAAGCCTCAAAGATATTCTTGAAAGTGAGTATCCTACACACAATTACTGCCCTTCCAAGGACCAGGTGTGGTGCTGGTTCTGGGGTAGAACACAAAAATCTTCCAGGTGCTAACAGCAATGCTAGGGGTTCAAAGAACATACATATGTGAAAAATAACACTAAGAGGGGGAAAAAAAAACGGCAAATCATCATCATCATCATCTTTACCACCACCATCATCAGAGCATCATTAAGCTAAAGACTTCAAGAAGTCTAATAATCCTTAGAAGAGAGTGAGGGATACAGAAAACACAGATGAAGAAATAATACCCAAGAATCTCCAGCATGAGCAAGAGGAAGAAAACTACACCAAAGCCCATTATAATCAAATTGCTCAAAACTCATGATAAAAAGAAAATAAAACCAGTTAGGTGGTGGGCAAGAAAGACATGTTATATACAGAGGAACAAAGATAAAGATTTTAGCATATTTCTTATTGAAAACAATGTAAGAATACAACAGAGTGATATCTTTGAATTATGAAAAGAAAAACAAACCCACTAACCCAGAATCCTATACCCAGCTATTGTGTAAAAAAGAATTTGGTGGCTTTTGTCCTCAGTTCCTGGGAATGAGCCTAAATCTTTGGAATTTCCCAAGTGACAGGAGTGTCTTTGTTATTCATGGTGGGGCCTGATAGTTTATGCAAATGTGACTCAGGATGGTGGCTGGCCAGTCCAGAAAGACCAGCCATATGGTGGCAGGGTTGGTGCTCTAAACCATTTGATATCAGTCTGACCTTCAGGGAATGGAAGGGGGGCTAGAAACTGAGTTTAATCACATATTCAATGAGTCCATCAATCATGCCTATATAATGAAACCCCAATAAACACCAAAACTTTGGTGAGCTTCCTGGCTATTACTCTGCATACTCTACATATCAGTGTGCTGGGAGGGTGACAGATTCAGACATCATGGGAAGAAGGCATGAAAAGCTTCATATGTGGCACCATCCCAGATCTCATCTTATTAGTCTCTTCTGTGGGCTGATCCTGATTTATACTCTTTTTGCTATAATAAAACTCTATTTGTAAGTATAATACTTTTCTGAGTTCTGTGAGCCATTCTACTGAAATATTGACCCTGAAGAAGTAGTGGAAACCTTTGAATTTACATTCATTTGGTCAGAATTATGGGTAGCCTGGGAACCCCAAGCTTGCAGTTGGGTGTCTAAAGTAATGACAAAAAAAAATAAAAATAAAAATAAAAAAATAAAAATAAAAATAAATAAAATAAAGTAATGACAATTTTGTAGAGGGTTATGTTCAAAACCTGTGAAGTATGGCTTAATTCTGGGTAATTAGTGTTAAAAGTCATTGTACCAGTGAAAATACTTTTAAAAAGCAAGATGAAATATCTTCTCAGATTAAAAAAAAATCCTCAAGAACAGCAGCCTGCGCTACAATTAAAAAAAAAAAAAGTCCTTTAGGCAGAAAGAAAATGATACCAGGTGAAAATATGGATCTACATAAAGAAAAGTTAACTACACAGGAAACATAAAGATTTTTTTTCTTATTATTTAAATCTTTTTAAGAATAATAAATGTTTGAACAAAAAAAATAAGGTGGTGTGGGATTTATAACACGAGAATAAGAGTTTGAACACCAGGCTGAAAGAGGGAAATGGAATGGTACTATTCTTATACTATCTGTAAAGAGTGTAATAGTGATATATATTGGACAAACTAAAGCAACTACTAGGTAACAGTTATAGCTCATAAGCCAGGAAAAGATATAAAATAGAATAAAAACCAATCAATCTCCAAAAAAAGCAGAAAAAGATGAAGAAAACAGGACAATTAGAAAACAAACAGGACGATGACAGATTTAAATCAAATCATATCAACAAGAGTAAATGTAAATAGTCTAAAAGCCCCAAATAAAAGGCAGAGATTGTCAGATTGGATTAAAAAGAAAGAACCTATTAAGGAAACTGAAACCATATTAATAACCTTTGAAAAAGAAAACATCAGTCTCAGATGTCTTACTGATAAATTCTATCAAACACTTCAAGAAAAACTAGTACCTCTGCAATTTCTTACAACAGAAGTGGAAAGAACACTTTTTAAACTCCTTGTAGGGGATCCCTGGGTGGCTCAGCGGTTTAGCACCTGCCTTCGGCCCAGGGTGTGATCCTGGAGTCCCCACGTCGGGCCTCCTGCATGGAGCCTGCTTCTCCCTCTGCCTGTGTCTCTGCCTCTCTCTCCTTCTCTCTGTGTATCTCATGAATAAATAAATAAAATCTTAAAAAAAATTAAAAAAAAAACTCCTTGTAAAAGGCCAGTATTACCCTAATACCAAAACCAGATTAAAACATGACAAGAAAGCTACAGACCAGTATCTCTTATAGATATAGATGTAAAAATTCTCAACAAGACATTAGAAATATAAAATCTTACAATGTATAAAAAATTACAGACCACAATCAAATGTATTTACTCCAAGTATGCAAGATTAATCCAACATTTGAAAATCAATTAATATAATCCACCACAACAGACTAAAGAGGAAAAACCATATATAATTGCATGAATTGATTCTGAAAAGGTATTTGACAAAATCTAAAATCTATTCCTGATGAAACTCCCAGCAAACAAGGAACAGAGAGGAACTTCTTCAATTTGATCAAGAACATCTACAGAAGACATACTGCTAACGATGAGAAAGAGGATGCTTTCCCTCTAGGACTGGGAACAAGGCAGAAATGTCCCCTCTCACCACTCTTATTCAACATCATACTGAACATCAGTGCAAAACATTTTTTAGAAATTTTACTTACTTATTTGAGGGAGGGAGGAAGGGAGGAAGAAGAGCGAGCGAGCACACACACACACACACACACGCACGCACAAAAGCAGGGGGAGGGGCAGAGGGAGAGAGAATCTGAAGCAGACTTTGAGCCTGCATGGAGTACCATGCCAGACTCGACCTCATAACCACAAGCTCATGCATGACCTGAGCCAAAACCAGGAGTCAGACACTTAGCTGACTGAGCCACCCAGTGCCCAGCAATAAGATTTTTTTAAAGGAAATAAAGACAAATATATTGGAGAGGAATAAATAAAACTATATTTGTTTGCAGATGACAGGATTGTCTATGGAGAAATTAAAGAACTGAAGAAGAAGAATCGAAGAATTGAAGAAGAATCTAATCAAAGAAGAAAAAAAGAAAATGAAGAAAGCAAAAAAATCACTGCTGGAACTAATAAGCAAGGTCACAGGATACAAGGCTAATATAAAGTCACTTGCTTTCCTTTATTCCATCAATGAACAATTGGTACTTGAAATTAAAAATAATACACAAGGGGTGCCTAGGTGGCACATTCTGTTAAATGTCTGCCTAAGGCTCAGGTCATGAAATCAGGGTCCTGGGATCAAGCCCTGTGTCAGGCTTCCTACTCATGGTTAGTCCCTCTGTCCCTCCCCCTGCTTGTGCTCATTCTCTCTCTCTCTCAAATAAATTTTAAAAATCTTTTAAGAAATACAAAATACAATTAACTTTTACATAAAAAAATAAATTTTTATGAAATCTAACAAAATATATACACCCATCTATATGCTGTAAACTATAATGATGAAAGAAATCAAAGATCTAAATAAATGAAGTACTGCATGTTCACAGATTAGAAGAATCAATATTGCTAAGATGTCAATTCTTCTCAACCTAATCTACAGATTCAAGGCAATTTCAATCAAAATCTCAACAAGCTAGTCTGCGAATGCTGACAAGTGGATTCTAAAGTTTACATGGAAAGGTAAAATAACCAGAAAAGCAACATGATACTGAAGAACAAAGACCATTACTTGACTTCAAAACTCTTTATAAAGATCAACATCACTAGTCAGCAGAGAAATGCAAATCAAAACCACAATGAGATATCACCTCATAACAGTCAGAACAGCTAAAATTAACAACATAAGAAACAACAGGTGTTGGCAAGGATGTGGAGGGGAAAAAACCTTCATGCACTGTAGGTGGGAATGCAAACTGTTACAGCCACTGTAAACAGTATGAAGTTTCCTCAAAAACAACCCAATTTATTATTTTTATTTTTTATTTAAATTAAATTAACATATAATGTATGGTTAGTTTCAGAGGTAAAGGTCAGTGATTCATCAGTCTTATAATACCCAGTGCTCATTACATCATGTACCCTTCTTAAGTCCATCACCCAGTTAACCTCCTCACCCCCTCCCCCTCCAGCAACCCTTAGTTTGTTTCCTATGATTAAGAGTCTCTTATGGTTTGTCTCCCTCTCTGATGAAAACAACCCAATTTAAAAAGGAGGAAAAAGATCTGAACAGACACCTGACCAAAGAAGATAGACAGATGGCAAGTAAATATAAAAAGTCATGTGTCATACGGAATTACAAATTCAAACTACATGGGATACTCATACACACCTATTCGAATGGCTACAATATTTAATGTTGGTAAGGATGTGGAACAACAGGAAATGTTACTCGTTGGTTAGAATGCAAAAAAGCACAGCCATTTTGGTAGACAGTCTGGCAGTTTCTCACAATGCTGAACATAGTTTTATTGTTCAATTTAGCAACTACATTCCTAAGTAATCACTTAGGAATTCAATTGAATCACAATTCAATTGAATTGAAAACTTATCCTCACACAAAAATTTGCACATGGATGTTTACAACTTTATTCTAATTGCCAAAATTTGGAAGCAACCAAGATGTCCTTCAATAGATAGATGGATAAACCATGATATATCCAGACAATATCATATTATTCAGCACTACAAAGAAATGAGCTATCAAGCCATGAAAAGACATAGAGGCAACAAATGTATATTACTAAGTCAAAGAAAAGTATTATCTGGAGGTGTCTTTGGGTCTAAAATGAATCTCTTGTAGACAGCATATGAATGGGTCTTGCTTTTTCATCCAATCTGATACCCTGTGTCTTTTGATTGCAACATTTAGCCCTTTCACATTCAGAGTAACTACGGAGAGATATGAATTTAGTGCCACTGTATTATCTGTGAATTTGATGTTCCTGTAGATTGTCTCTGTTTCTTTCTTGTCTAACTACTTTTGGGCTCTCTCTTTGCTTGCAGGATCCCCTTTAATATTTCTTGCAGGGCTACTTTAGTCATCACAAATTCTTTTACTTTCTGTTTCTCCTGGAAGTTCTTTATCTCTCCTTCCATTCTCAATGACAGCCTTGCTAGATAAAGTATTCTTGGCTGCATGTTTCATTTAGTAGCCTGAATATATCATGCTAGCCCTTTCTGGCCTGCCAGGTTTCTATGGATAGGTCTGCTGCCAATCTAATGTTCCTACCTTGTACATTAAGGACCTCTTATTTCAAGCTGTTTTCAGGATTTTCTATCTCTGAAATTTGCAAGTCTCACTATTATAAGTCAGGGTACTGATCTTTTTTTATTGATTTTGAGGAGGGGTACTCTGCGCCTCCTGGACTTGAATGCCTGCTTTCTTCCTCAGATTAGGGAAGTTCTCAGCTATGATTTGCTCAAATATACCTTTTGTCCTTCTCTCTCTTTCTTCTTCCTCTGCACCCCAATAATTCTAATATTGTTTCACTTTATAGTATCACTGATTTCTTGAAGCCTCTCCTCATGGTCCATTAGTTGTTTTTCTCTTTTCCTCAGATTTCTTCCTTTCCATCATTTTGTCTTCTATGTCATTGATTCTCTCTTCTGCCTCATTTACCCTAGCTGTTAGATCATCCATTTTAGACTGCATCTCAGTTACAGCAGTTTTAATTTCGGCCTGCTTAGATTTTATTTCTGCACTAAGAGATTCACTAGTGTCTTTTATGCTTTTTTCAAGCCTAGCTAGTAACTTTATAATCATTCTGAATTCTAGCTCTGACATTTTACTTATATCCAATTTCATTCAATCTATAGTAGACAGTATTACTTCTGGTTCTTTCTTTAATTCTTTAAATCTTTAAGTACCTAACTTGGGAGCAGCCAATATACAAACCAATTAATACAAAAATTAAAGAAACACATTGATAATAATACAATAATAGTAGGGGACTTTAACACCCCACTCACAGCAATGGACACATCATCTAAGAAGATCAACAAGGAAACAAGGGCTTTGAATGACACTCTGGACCCAATGGACTTCACAGATATGTTTAGAACATTTCACCCTAAAGCAGAATACACACTCTCCTCAGGTGCCATGGAACATTCTTCAGAATAGATCACATAGTGGATCACAAATCAGGTCTCAACCAGTATAAAGATACTGAGGTTATACCATGCATATTTTCAGAACACAATGCTTTGCAACTTGAACCCAATCACATGAGGAAACTTGGAAGGAATTCAAATATTTCGAGGTTAAAGAGCATCCCACGAAAGAATGAATGGGTCAACCAGGAAATTGAAGAATTTTTAAAAATGCATGGAAACAAATGAAAATGAAAACAACTGTTCAAAACCTTTGGGATGCAGCAAAGGCAGTTCTAAGAGGAAAGTAAATAGCAATACAAGCCTTTCTCAAGGAATTAGAAAAGTCTCAAATACACAAGCTAACCTTATACCTAAAGGAGCTGGAAAAAGAACAGCAAATAAGGCCTAAATCCAGCAGAAGAGAAATAATAAATATTAGAGCAGAAATCAATGAAATAGAAACCAAAAGAACAGTAGAACAGATCAATAAAACTAGGAGCTGGTTCTCTGAATTAATGATATCAATAAACCCCTAGCTGGATTTATCAAAAAGAAAAGAGAAATAACCCAAATAAATCCAGTCATGAATGAAAGAGGAGAGATCACAACCAATATCGAGGAAATATAAACATTTTAAGAACATATAATGAGTAATTATATGCCAACAAATTAGGCAATCTGGAAGAAACAGATGCATTTCTAGAAACATAAACTACCAAAACTGAAACAGGAAAAAATAGAAAACTTGAACAGACCTATAACCAAGGAAATTGAAGTAGTAAAAAAAAACAAAAACCTCCAACAAAAGAGTCCAGAGCTGATGGCTTCCCAGAGGAATTTTATTGAACATTTTAAAGGAAGAATTAATATGTATTCTTCTGAAGCTATTTCAAAAAAATAGAAATGGAAGGAAAACTTCCAAATTCATTCCATGAAGCCAGCATTACCTTGATCCCAAAACCAGACAAAGATCTCACCAAAAGGGAGAATTACAGACCAATATCCCTGGTGAACATGGATGTAAAGATTCTTACCAAGATACTAGCCAATAGGATCCAATAGTACATTAACAGGATTACTCACCACAACCAAGTGTGATTTGTTTCTGGGCTGCAGGGGTAGGTCAATATTCACAAGTCAATCAACATGATACATCACATTAATAAAAGAAAGGACAAGAACCATACAATCCTCTCAATAGATGCAGAAAAACCACTTAACAAAACACAGCATACTTTCTTGATTAAAACTCTCCACAGTGAAGGGATAGAGGAGACATACCTCAATATCATAAAAGCCATATACAAAAAGCCCACAGTGAATATCATTCTCAACGAGGAAAAACAGAGCTTTTCCCCTCAGGTCAAGAACATGACAGGGAGGTCCACTCTCACCATTGCTGTTCAACATAGTACTAGAAGTCCTAGCTTCAGCAGTCAGACTACAAAAAGAAATAAAAGGGATTCAAGTTAGCAAAGAAGTAAAACTCTCACTCTTTGTAGATTACATGATACTTTATATGAAAAACCCAAAAAAAACTCCATCTCAAAATTGCTAGAACTCATGCAGGAATTCAACAACATGGCAGGATATAAAATCAGTGCACAGGAATCAGTTGCATTTCTATACACTAACAATGAAGCAGAAGAAAGAGAAATCCGGGAAATGATCCATTTAGAATTGCACCAAAAAACATAAAATAGCTAGGAATAAACCTAACCGAAGAGGTAAAGGATCTTGTCTAAAAACTAAAGAACACTTATAAGTGTTCCTCAATAAGAAATTGAGGAAGACACAAAGAAATGGAATAATGGAATAATATTCCATGCTCATGGATTGAAAGAACACTCTTAAAATGTCTATGCTACTCACAGCAATGTACATAATCAATGCAATCCTTATCAAAATACCATCAACACAGTGCTGGAAAAAATAATTCTAAAATTTGTATGGAATCAGAAATGACTCCAAATAGCCAAAATAACGTTGAAAAAGAAAACCAAACCTAAAGGCATCACAATTCCAGACTTCAGGCCATACTACTAAGCTGTAATCAAGACAGTATGGTACTGGCACAAAAACAGACACAAAGATCAATGAAACCGAACAGAGCACCCAGATATGGACCTTCAACTCTATGGTCAATTAATCTCTGACAAATCAGGAAAGAATATCGAATGGAAGAAGGACATTCTCTTCAACAAATGGTGTTGGGAAAATTGGACAGCCACATGTAGAAAAATGAAACTGGACCATTTTCTTATAGTATACACAAAGATAAACTAAAAATGGATGAAATACCTAAGTGTGAGACATGAATTCATCAAAATCCTAGAGGAGAACACAGGCAGCAACGTTTTTGACCTCCGCCATAACAACTTTTCACTAGACAAGTCTCCAAAGGCAAGGGAAATGAAAACAATAATGAACTACTGGAGCTTCATCAAGATAAAAAGCTTCTGCACAGCAAGACAAACAGTCAACAAAAATAAAAGGCAATCTACAGAATGGGAGAAGACATTTGCAAATGGCATATCAGATAAAGGGCTAGTATCCAAGATCTATAAAGAACTCAATACTCAAAAACCCCAAAAATCCAGTCAAGAAATGGGTAGAAGACATGAATAGACATTTCTCCAATGTCCAACATTCATGGCCAACAAGCACATGAAAAAATGCTCCATATATATCACTTATTATCAGGGAAATAAAATCAAAACCACAATGAGATACACTTTACACCAGTGACAATGGCTAAAATTAACAGACAGGAAACAATAAATGTTGGCAATGATGTGGAGAAAGGGAACCCTCTTGCACTGTTGGTGGGAATGTGAACTGGTACAGCCACTCTGGAAAACTGTGTGGAGGTTCCTCAAGAAGTTAAAAATAGAGCCACCTTATGACCCAGCATTTGTGTTACTGGGTATTTACTCCAAAGATACAGGTGTAGTGAAACAATGGGACACCTGCACCCCAGTGTTTGTAGCAGCAATGTCCACAATAGCCAAAAATGGAAAGAGCTGAGATGTCCTTCAACAGATGAATGGATAAAGAAAATATGATACACACACACACACACACACACACACACACACACACAATGGAATATTGCTCACCCATCAGAAAGGATGAATACTTATCATTTACATCAATGCGGATGGAACTGGAGGGTATTAGGCTGACTGGATTAAGTCAGAGAAAGACAATTATCATATGGTTTCACTCATATGTGGAATATAAGAAACAGCACAGAAAATCATAGGGGAAGGGAGGGAAAACCAAATGGGAAATTGAGGGAGAGGGAGAAAAACCACTGAGTGACCCTTCACTATAAGAAACAAACTGAGGGTTGCTGAAAGGGAGGTGGTGGGGGGATGGCGTAATTGGGTGATGGGCATTAAGGAGCACACATGATGGGATGAGCACTGGGTGTTATGCACAACTAATGAATTATTGAACACTGTATCTCAAACTAATGATGTATTGTTTGTTGGCTAATTGAATTTAAATTAAAAAAAGAAAAACACTATCAACCAACTTGACCTAATTAACACTTAACAAAAAAAGGCAGAATATACATTCTTTTCAAGTGAACATGGAACATATACTAAGAATGATCATATTCTGGGCCATAAAATAAGATCCAATAAATTTAAAAGAATTCAAGACATATATGATATTGAATAAAAATCAGTAACAGAATGATTGATCTCTGGAAAATCTCCAAATCTGTGGAAACTAAACAACATACTTCTGAATAACTGAAAGAATTAATCAAAAAGGAAATTAGAAAAGTACTTTGAACCAAAAATTAAAACATAACATCTGAAACCACTAAAGCACTTCTTAGTGGGAAAATTATATTACTTAACACTAGAAAAGAATGTTCTAATGTTACTAAACATTAGAAAAGAAGGGCTAAATTCAATGACCTTAGCTTCTATCTTAAATTAGAAAAAAAAGATATATATATAAAGCACAATACATGGTAGTTAAGACACAATGCTCTAAGATCAGAAACAAGGCCAGAATGTCTATGCTCACCATTTGTATTCAGATTTGTACTGAAAGATCTAGTAAGTGCAACAAGAAAATTTTAAAAAGTAAAAACCATCCAGATCAGAAAGCAAGAAATAAAATAAAATTGTATTTATTCATAGACAACATGATTGTCTACATAGAAAATCTGACGGAATCTTTTTTTTTTTAATCTGACAGAATCTACAATAAAGCTATAAAAATGAGTTTTGCAAGGCTATGGGAAATAATACCCAAAAATTTATTATATTTCTATATGCTAGTAACAATCAGAAATTAAAAATAAAACCAATACCATTTATTTTGCTTCCTATTTTTGAGTGTAGTATGATTGAAGATGGTTCATATTTTCAGAAATTTTAGGTCTTTTGCAGCTTAGTTTTTAAATTTATTTCATAACTTGGTTTTATTATAGATGAAAATGTCACAAAGATGTGTAGCTCCCAATGGAAGTAGTGCTTTACTAGCTCTATTTATTAGATCATGGTACTCATTTTTCAATTTCACCCAAAGGATGATAAATTTCTATCTTCTGTGATGCCAAGCAGTTTTTCTTGAAAATGAATGGAAAGATTTCTAATGTTATTATATTTTAACAAATAGGTTCAAAATCTATTAAACCTTCCATTGGGAAGATGAGAACATTTTATTTCCAATGTTTTTAAGAGGCAGACTTATCTGTTTTAATAAGTGGCATTATTTTTGTCAACAAAATCACATACAGATGGGAACATTTCCAAATATCCATTTTCAAAATGCTCTCTCCATGGCACAAATTTCTTTCAAAATGCAGCTACTTTTTCACTCACTGATACATGTCACCTTCACCTTTGAACAGACAATTTGTCACTGCTGCCCAACCCCCAATCCCAACTCCTAGGCAGCATACTACTGAAAACCACTTGCTAGCACAGAAAAGCTCAGCAAATTTGGAACACTTGACATTTTATAAAAGGAAATTGCAACATTTAGTTTGACCATTCTTTTAAGTAATGTGCCACAAGATAAACAGTAAATTTCCTTCTTATACAAACCATTTCAAAGGCTCCCTCCACACTGTGTTATAAGGTTCTGTAAAAATGCACCTGTTAAGAGAATAAGGTGGTGGTTACCAGGACAGGGTTCGGGAGGATGAGTTAAATAGGTGAGGGGATGAAGAGTACACTATTCTGATGAGCACTAAGTAATGTACAGAATTGCTGAATCATATTGTACACCTGAAACTAACTTAAAACTGTATGTTAACTATACTAGAATTTTAAAAAAAGAGACTTCCATAATAGCAAAAACTGAGGGTGAAGTGGGAAATGCAACTGTAAGCTGCAATATGTTGCAATTTGCTCAAGGAAAATGAGAGTGTACAAGTGAATTCAACTCTGTTCATGGTATATTATGTACAGTTTATGACACATGTGGGTAGTATCAGTGTCAATCCATACCTAAGTGCTAGTAAAGCCTGATTTAATTCTCATTTTTCATGGTAAAAAGTAAGTTTTAGTATCTCCCCCCCCACCCCCATGCCCAAATGGATCATCTTTAGAGAACCACTTTGGAGAATGTTGCTATTCAAAAATTCTAAGTAGTAGAATGACAAAAACAAAATGATATATTAGGGGGGAAAGTCCAGTTTCAAAATTTGAAATAGTACAGAAAGAAAGAAGAATTTCGGAGGTTCTTCAATATGTCAAATGAAAGGTGATTAGGGCCTCCATAAGACCAAAATAAAGTCAGAATATGTTCACCCAGAGTTTATCAAAGGCTTTTTATTTTCTCTTTTTTTCCCCCTTCCTCCACCTTTTTCTGAGTCAAACTGAGTATGTCCTCTGTTTCTTTTCTGTTCACCTATTTTTTTTTTTTTTTTTTTTTTTGTTCACCTATTTTTTAATCCTTGATGACATCTACCAGAACTAAAGCCACTGTATGGTACATCTTTATTCCTATGCCAATAAAGTAAGTACTTACTAATTTATCAGTTTTTAAGGTTTATGCATTTGTTCATTAGAACTTTTTAGAGCTGATTCATATTTAATATCTTAATATCAAATAACATTTTAATATCAACATCAAAGTAAGGAAGTGGCTTGCAAGTTATGGGGTAGTTGCCAGGAAACAGTCAAAAACAGTTGCCTGTGTCTGAGATGGTAATCGTTGGCAAAAAAAATATGCTATAGTTTAAAGGGAAAAGATAATGTCTAAAAGCTGACAAAATAACAGATTGTAACAAGCATTTCTTCAAACTGGCCAGGCTCCAACAGACTTTTCAAAAGATACTATACTGACCCTAACTGGGTGTGCTACAATTTAATTATGACACCAACCACACATAGTACAGATTAAGAGCAAAGCCCTGGAGACTGCCTCACTTCCTACCCCAGCCATAAATCTTGAAGGTGACAAAGGCCACCTGCACTTTGGATATACTGACTATAAATCTGGAGGTTTCCATAGCTCCCTGCTCCAGGTTCAATAATTCACTAGAACAATTCATAAAACTCAAAGGGTTATATTTACTAGTACAGTTTTATTATAAAGGATGCACATAGGCAATGTCAGAGAAGGAATGTAGAGCTCCTGTACCCTCTCCTTGTGTAATCAGGGTGTGTCGCCCTCCCAGTACATAAATGTGTTCACCAAACCAGGGAGCTCTACTCTGAGCTTTGGTGCCTACAGTTTTTTAATGTGGTCTCATTACACAAGCACAACTGATTAAATCATTGGCCACACAACTGAACTCAATCTCCAGCTCCTATCCCTTCCCCATGAGGTTGGGCTGGCCCAAAGTTCCAGCTTTTTAATCATGTAGTTGGTCTTCCTTCTGGGTGACCAAGCCTCCATAAAGCTACGTAAAGGGCCACCCTGAACTGTCTGTTAGCATAACAAAAACACTCCTATCACTCAGGAAGTTCCAAGGTTTCTAGAAGCTCTGTATCAGGAACCTGGGATAAAGACCAGAGAAACTTATACCAACCAGATGCCATGACCTAAAAATGGCATGCTACTTTTCCTATGTTTTCTCTACTTCTCCAACATTCATTTTACCTTAAAAAGGCCAAAATTACCAATTGAAGGTTATGATAGAATAAAATCAATAACTTGGATTAGTCTTATTTTGAGGGAAAATTAAGATGTTAAAAATGGAGGTGGGTGGGGAGATGGGTTAAATAGGTGATGGGGGTTAAGGAGAGCATTTGTTGTGATGAGCATTCAGTGCTGTGAAACAGTGCTGAATCACTGTATTATACACCTGAAAGTAATATTATGCTGTATGTTAACTGAAATTTAAATAAAAACAAAAAATAAGAAAATTAAGATGTTAGAATATTAACATTTTGAAGCAAATATTTATTTTTTATTTTATTTTTTAAAAACAGGGAGCCCGATGTGGGACTCAATCCCAGGACCCCATGATCATGACCTGAGCCAAAGGCAGACGCTCAACCACTGAGCCACCCAGGTGTCCCTGAAGCAAATATTTAAATTAATTCTTAAAAATCACATTACTGAGAAGAACTTTCTTAAAAATAGCCAGAAATGGGTTAACAGGACAAAAACAAAAACAAAAAAATCTCAACAAACAGAAAACCCAGCAGCCTATAAAGGAGGCTTTTTTTTTTTTTAACTTTACCAAGCAGTTTAGCAGTTGGAGGAGATAGTTCAAAGTCAAGTAGTCATCCATCCAAGAGAAACAAGTTATAATGAAACATATAAACAAAGAGAACTGGAAACCGTCATTTGACCTTGAACCAGCTGTTTCACTTAACACAGTTTAGTTATAAAGGAATATAATTATATAGCAAGCCCTATGTAAACACCATCCAGATTAACAATGCCATCTCCCAAAATCCCTCTACATAATCCTTCCAAAGTCCCTCCCCTTTCCCAATAAAGGTAAACATTGCCCTTACCTTTATGTCAATCATTTCTTTATAGCTTCATCAATTAAGTATGTATCTCTAATATTCAAATTTAGTTTTTTCTCAGTCAGTTTAAAAAACTGAGATATAATTCACATATTATAAAATCCAATATTTTAAAGTGTACAGTTTAGTGGTTTTTAGTGTATTCACAAAGTTGTACAACTATCATTATCTACTTCCAGAACATTTTTATCACTCAAAAAGGAAACTGTCCCTGTTAGCAATCATTCCTGATTCTCCTCTCCCCACCATGGTCCTGACAAACCACTATTCTACTTTCTGTTTCTATGGAATTGCCTATGCTGAACAATTCATAGAAACGGAGTCATAAAAATAAGTGGCTTTTCATGTTCTAATTTGTCTATTTTTAAACTTTATATAAAAACAATGCCAAGCTGTTTTTGTAAAATCTTTGTAACAATTCATACTTCCACTAAGGTTTTTAAGGATTACCAGTGTTTCATATACTTAGTTACACTTGGTTTTTTCACTTCTAGCCATTTTTGGTGGTCACATAATGGCATTTCATTGTGATTTTATTCTGCATTTCCATAATTACTAAAGAGATTAAAGTATCTTTAGTATTGGGGGATCCCTGGGTGGCTCAGCGGTTTAGCGCCTGCCTTCAGCCCAGGTCGTGATCCTGGAGTCAGGGATGGAGTCCTACATCGGGCTCCCAGCATGGAGCCTACTTCTCCCTCTGCCTGTGTCTCTGCCTCTCTCTTTCTGTGTCTCTCATGAATAAATAAAAGCTTTAAAAAGTATTTATTAGCTATTTGGATTGCTTTTGTTAACTAACTCCTATTTAAGTCTCTTGGCTATTTTTCAGTCATACTATTTTTTTATTTTATTGATTTGTTATAATTCTCTAAATGTCTAATCCAAGCCCTTTGCCAGTTTTAGCATGATAATTATCTTCTCCTATCTTGTGGCTTACTATCTCTCAATATCTTTTGATGACTATAAATTCTTACTTTTAAGGTAGTCAAAAGTATTAACCTTCTCCTTTATGGCCTTTAAAAAAATTCCCTTTATGTTCTTTTTTTTTTTTTTTTTTTTAAGATTTCCTTAATTTATCCACACAGACACACACACACACACACACAGACACACACACACAGAGGCAGAGACGTGGCAGAGGCAGAAGCAGGCTCCATGCAGGGAGCCCAATGTGGGACTCGATCCTAGGAGTCCGGGATCATGCCCTGAGCCAAAGGCAGCTGCTCAACTGCTCAACTGCCACCCAGGTGTCCCTCTTTCTCCATTTCTAACACTCAATTACATCTTGAAAATGGCAATGGTCTCCTAACTGTCTTGCAACTGCCAGTGTATCCTTACTTTTGTACTCCCAAGCGCCCTGAACATATCTTTAGTATAGTCCTTAACATCTTTATTAGGTGAAACTTGACTACCCCCTGAATACACAGCTTTCCCTACAGCTTTCTCAAGTAATAACTGTTTGGTTTCACACATCCCTTTGTATCACCAGCCCTAGAGATCGGTAAATATTCTGCTGGCTCCTTATGTTCTCTTCCAGGTACTCTCCAGCCCAACACATTGAATTACCCATATCCATATCTAGAAGGCATGCCAAATTTAATATATTTAAGAGTCCCATGGATTGGAGATCCTGGAATCAAATGTTTGGTTTTGGGGGGATGGGGTTTCTAGATGGCACAAGGTAGAAAGATTGGAGGTAGTGCTTAGAAAACAACAAGAAGAATGTAACTAAAATTATGCAGACACGGTCTAAGTAACTAAGGGAATATGGAGGAGAAGCTCACTGGAAGACAGGAGTTCAAATAACTGAAAGTTCTAAGAACTGAAAAAGCAATGAGTGTATTCAAACCATCAAGAATAACACGAGTTAGAAGTGAAGAGTAACAGAGTCAAAAGCTAAGATTTTTACAACCTTAACCTTCTCCTTTATGGCCAATGATGGGTAGGTAGTAATATAATTTAATAGTATAAGATTCCAAGTTTGGGGATATTAAGAAAAAGAGAAGGAGAACAATAAAAAGGTAAGGAAGACACCTCCTCTTCCTTTGGTCTAAGGTAAGAGCTAACACTTGAGAGGGCTGTGGGACAGTCTGTTCTAACCCCTCCCTCTCCTACAGGATTCCATTAGAATGAGACTGAGCATCTAAGAGATTTTGCTGATAATAAATTCTAGAAGGTACACTGGAAGGGTTTCAAGAGTCAGAGAGGGTTGAGAAAAAGGGACAAAACAGGGAATATCCAGAGACTTAGAGTAATTAAGGAGATGGGAGAGGAGGGTGCCAGGGGATTCCTCTAGCGACTGATATAAACAAAGGATAATGAAATTAGCCCTAGTGGATTCAAGGAAGATAGAGTTCGGAGGCTCCAAGTGTTAAGGAGTAAAGAGGAATGAATTACTGGGGCTTGCTCCAAAGGCTCAAGGAAGTCATCCTCTAAGTTCCAGTATACTACTTTAAAATCAAGTGATATTTAACAAATATGCATGCCCCCTGACTTGTTAAGCCTACTCCAAAAATTTATACAGTATATCCCATGACTCAGCAATTTCATCTTTACATATACAGAGAGTCTGTAAAAACATAGTTCAACTCTGTAGTACCATCAACTGGTAATAACTGACATCTATAGATTACTTAATCCAATGACAGCAGAACACACATTCTTCTCAAGACCACAGGGAGCATTCACCAAGATAGACCACATTCTGGGCCATAATGCACATCTTAACAAGTTTAAAAGAACAGAAATCACACAATGTCTATTTTCAGATCACAGTGGAATTTAAACTAGTAGTCAATAACAGAAGATAACTGGAAAATCACAAAATACTTGGAGATTAAAAATGTACCTTAAAATAACACATGGGTCAAAGAAGAAATCTCAAGATAAATTAATTAAAATATATTTTGAACTAAATGAAGATGAAAACATGGCTTACCAAAATCTGTGAGATACAGTGAAACACAGCTTTGAGAGAAATTCTAGCATTAAATGCATATATTAGAAAAGAAGATCAAAAATTAATCATCTAAGCCTCCACCTTAAGGAACTAAAAAAGCAAATTAAGTCTAACATAAATAAAAGAAATAATAAATGGTAGAGGAGAACTTGATGAAATAAAAAACAGAAAATCAATGTGGAACCCAGGAAATTTAACAAAAATCCCCTCCCCCTGGACAAGCAGAGCAGGACTAACTCCATTTTGTGCTACACCCGCCACCTCCTGTATGACATCCACATGACCTGCTTATTGCTTAAGGCGCTGCCCCATCCTAGTCAAGCCGCTGGGCACACCCTAATCAGAAATTGGCTCATAACAATGTAACTCTGCCTTGTGCCCGCCAAAACTGCTTGCCAATTCTGACCAAAGTAATAGGCCAGCTCAAATGGATACTATAGGGTAAGATGTAATTCAATTGGCCACCTGCGTGTGGACCGACATGACTGTGCAACTTTCTGCGTATCCCATTGGCCACTGGCCCCTATAAAGCTGCTAAGCCTCTTAGTCTCGGGGTCCAAGTCCCTGCTCCGCTGTGTCGGGTATAGTTGGACTCAAGCTCGAGCTTGTAAATAAAACTCTCATGTATTTGCATTGGTGTCGGCTCTTTGGTGGTTTCTCGGATTCGCAATCTTGGGCACAACAATCAACAGAGAAAAATCAGCAAAACTAAAAGCTGGTTCTTTGAGAAGACCAACAAAATGTATAAACCTCTGGCCAGGCTAAGAAAAAGAGAAAGACACAAATAACTAATTTTTAAATTAAAGAAGGAACATCACTCCAGATTCTATGGACATTAAGAGGATCATAAAACAATGTTATGAACAGCTCCAGGCCCGTAAATAGGATAACCTAGATTAAACAGACCAAATCCTTAAAAAACGAAATCTACCAAAGCTCAGGCAAGAAACAGATAATCCAAATAGGCTTATATTAAAGAAATTTAATCAATAATTAATAACCTTCTGAAACAAAAAGCACCAGGTCCAGACGTGTTCAATAGTGAATTCTATCAAACATTTAGTAAGAAATTATACCAATTCCCCACAATCTCTTCCAGAAGATGGAAGCAGGGGGAACTTACTCTCTGAGGCCACCATTATCCTAATACCAAAACCAGACAAAGATATTACAAGAAAAATATACTATAGACCATTATCTCTCAAGAAAGATGGAAAATCCTCCAGAAAATATGAGAGAAACCAAAGCCAACAATGCCTAAAAGAAATTATACATCATAACCAAGGGGGATTTATCCCAGGTATGCAAGGCTGCTTCAACATTTGCAAATCAATTAATGTAACCATCAAATCAACAAGCTAAAGAAGCAAAATCAAATGATCATGTCAACATATGCAGAAAAAGCATTTGACAAAATCCAAGACCCATTCATGGTTTAAAAAACTCTCAGCAAATTAGGAATAAAAGGAAAATTTCTCAACTTGATAAAGAACATTTACAAAAAAAAAAAAAAAAAAAAAAAAAAACCAACTTAAAGCTAACATCATACTTAATGGTGAGAAACTTGAAGCTTTTCCACCAAGTAGTACCTTCTCACCGCTGCTTTTCAATATTGCAATGGAAGTCCTACCCAATGCATTAAGACACAGAAATAAAAGGTATACAGATTGAGAAGGGAGAAATAAAACTTTGTTCACACATGACATGATAACCTATACAAAAAATCTGCAAAAACAAAACAAAACACCTCCTAGAATTAATAAACTATTATAGCAAAATTGCAGGATACAAGGTTAATGTACAAAAGTCAACACTTGTGCTTGCTTCAGCAACACATATACTAAAA
Source organism: Canis lupus familiaris (assembly GCF_011100685.1). NCBI lineage: Eukaryota > Metazoa > Chordata > Mammalia > Carnivora > Canidae > Canis > Canis lupus. The sequence goes on from NC_049236.1 coordinate 14,512,650, forward strand.
TTGGAATGATACAGAGATGATTAGCATGGCCCCTGCGCAAGGATGACACACGAATTCATGAAAAGTCAACACTTAATGCTATCAATAACATGTGGAATTTGAAAGTAAAAACATGTTACCATTCACATTACTACTCTCCAAAAATGAAATAGTTGTATCTAACAAAATATGTATAGGATCTATATGAGGAAAACTACAAAACTCTGATGAAAGATATCAAAAAAGAACTACATAAATGGAGAGATATGCCATGGTCATAGACAGGGGGACTCAATATTGTCAAGATGTCAGTTCTTCCCAACTTGATCTATGGAATCAACATAATCCCAATCAAAAGTCCAGCAACTTATTTTGTGTATGATGACAAACTGATTCTAAAGTTTATATGGAGAAGCAAAAGACCCAAAATAGTAGCCAACTCAGTATTGAAGAAAAAGAAGAAAGTCAGATAATTAATGCTACCTAACTTCAAGATTTACTATAAAGCTATGGTAATCAAGACTATATGGTAAGTAAAGAAAAGACAAATTAATGGAATGGATTAGAGACAGAACAAAAACTGGCAGAAACAAATCCACATAAATATAGTCCATTGATCTTTAACAAAGGAGCAAAAGCAAACAAAACAAAAACAAAAAAACCCACCAAAAAACTAGTCTTTTCAACAAGTAGTGATGGAACAACTGGACGTCCACATGCAAAGAAATGAACCTACAGACCTTCATAAACATTAAAACTGATCACAGACCTAAACATAAAACACAAAACTATAAACCTCTTGAAAGGTTAACACTGGAGAAAACCTTGATGACCCTAGGTATGGCAATGACATTTTAGACATAATACCAGAGGTACCTGGGTAGCTCAATTGGTTAAGCGTCTGGCTCTTGGTTTTGGCTCAGGTCATGATCTCAAGGTCCTGAGATTAAGCTCCATCTGATAAAAGAGTGTTATCCAAAATATACAAAGAACACAGAAAACTCAATGGAAAGAAAACAAACAACCTGATTTAAAAAATAGGCAAAAGATGTAAACAGACACCTCAGCAAAGAAGATGGCAAGTATGCATATGAAAAGATGTTCTTTTCTGCCTATGCCTCTGCCTCTCTCTTTGTATCTCTCATAAATAAATAAATAAAATTTTTGAAATAAAATAAAATTTAAAATAAAAATAAAGCTCTTTTCACATGGCCCCAGATGCCTGGAGCCATAACACACTCTCCATATACCAGAACAGAGGCCACAGCCCAGGATATATACCTGGCCCCAAAATATGTACAAAACCAAACAAAAGGAATGTTGTCAGGTCAAGGCAAGAAACAACTAAGAATCAAAAACAGACTGAATATATTCTCCCATAGAAAGCATGTTCATGAACTCTCTATGCCTTAGTTAACCAAGTAAAGTGACAACGTCATATGCCGAAACACACAAAGTGAGAAGTAGAACAGAAATGAGGTGTCACTGGCCACTCTTTCATTCCATCTTTCTTAACCTTCAAGCACTCACCTGTGTGGCCATGGAGTGGTGAGTGTGGCCGTGGTAGTGTAGGTGATGTGCTAGAGGTCACAATCAAACTCTTGCGGTTACTTGTCCGACAACTGCAATGAAAACAGAATGTCAGTTATAACAGGTTCATCAGCTCAGAGAAGTTAAATGGCTATTGAGGAACAAAAGAGTGACATTATTCCATGGGCTGAGCAGTATACTACTTTAAGCTGAAATGGGTCAGCAAATACTGTTGGCCTCAGAAAGATTTCATAATTCATAGTGTTGGGCCTTAGAATAACTCTTGTCACAGTCTTGACTTTTATCTTGTAATGCCATTGCACTTTTCTAATGTTTAGGTTTTACTTCCTAAGCAAACTCAAGGAGCTCTTCTAAAGGTAACAACCATGATTCAATTGTACCTAAAGAATGGTCATGGTACATTTGATTTAGAAAACAAAAAACACATTCTCCTATCTCTTAAAAAAGTAATGTTCCTGCCATTAAAAATGAAACCATTAATTTAACCCATGAAATCTATTTTTTAAAAACTGCTTAATTAAGAATTAAGTAATACTTTCATTTCACCATAAATTTCAAAACAGGCTTGAGTTCTTTCTATAAACTGTCTTTCTATAGCATGTTAATGCCTGAGGTTTTTTCTTGTGGTTGGAAAAAACCAAATCATCATGAAAAGCCATTTCGTGCTATACCTGCTAGTGAAAATGTGCACAAATTTATGTGAAAGGCATTAGGGAAACTTGCTATTTATATTCATCCAAGTAAATATTTACCAAATACCTACTTTACACCAGGCACTGCTCTAGATGCTAGGGAAGTGAAAGGAAATAAGACAAAGTCTCTGTCCTCAAACTAGAATACTGCTGAGAAGAAAAATAAAGAGAGAAGGGTGGAGGAAGTGGAATGTTAAAAAAATAGTAAAGTGGGTGACAAGAGGGAAGAACTATAGGAAAAGGAGTAAGTTATAAAGGCCATAGGGGGTAGGTCACACCCAGACTCTGCAGGTCTGGTAGACTGCCATAAAGAACTACTGGAAATGTGACAAGAAACCACTGAAAGGATTGAGATCAATCTCAAGAACAAGATGATGATTAGAAATAATAAGCACTTTTCCCTAAGAAACCATCAGGACAAATCTAATCCTGTCTCACAGCCCTCATTACCTCCATCACCATCACATGCTCCAGATTCTCTTTCTCTAATTTGACAGAGTCTGCCTCTATTCTCTGATCTTTCAACAAAAAATAGCTTACCCTGTGCCTCCATGAACTCATTCTGTCGTCAGCAAACTTCCTATATTCAACTTCTTTGTTCAACACTCACTTTAAATTCTAGTTCTAACTGAAATCTTGCTTAACTCCCCTCTCTCAGCGCACGTGTGCACACGCGCGCGTGCGCGCACATACACACACACACACACACACACACACGTCACCGCATTCCTGGTGAAATCCCAACCCTTTTAAACCCAACTTTCCACCTATTTTACAACGGCACTGGGGCAGCTGAAGGTGACTAAAGAAAAACCCACAATATGTTGGCCAGTATCTCTTTATATTTATGATGACAACTGTTAAGTGAGTCTCCTTAACCATACTACAGTTACCTAGGCAGTGTGTACTCACTCTCTCTCCAAGACAACCAACTCTGAACCTCCAGCAGCACTTGTTCCCCAAATCTCACCCTCCTCTGCTGACTTTGCTTTTAATTCAACTGAGGGTAAAAAGAAACAACAGAGGAGCATCTGGCTAGCTCAATGGTTGAGCACCTGCCTTTGGCTCAGGTCATGATCCTGGGGTCTGAGAATTGGGCCCCACATCAGGCTCCCTGCAGGAAGCCTGCTTCTCCCTCTCCCTATGTCTCTCTGTGTGTATCTCTCATGAATGAATAAATAAAATCTTAAAAAAAAAACACACAAAAATACTTCATATTCTGTTGTACAAGTCTATTAGCCTAAATTTGTATTCATATACTCTACAAGAGCAGAAGGAAAGATCATGTTCCTATTGAAGGCAACTCCTCTGACTCTCCTCTTTAAGTCTGTACCCTACACTGCCCTCCCTCCCCTATGCCATGAATTTCTACTTCCTGCTAAATCATTCTCATCATAATAAAAACATGTTGTCGTTCCTTCCATCTTACAAAAATAAAATAAAATCTTTCCTAGACCTCCCTAGACTTTGTGCAGTTCTTTGCATCTGTGTTCAGGAAAGATCCCATGTGGGGGTTCTGTACTTGTCATCTTCATACCTTCATTTCCTATTCTCTCCTCAGCCCACTCTAGATAGTCATCCCCATTCTGCCATTGAAACCATTGCTATCAAAATCACCAATGAGTTTGATCTTCATCTTATGTAACCTCTCAACATAACATCATTTACACTTAAAAAAAAAAAAAACAAAAACAAAAAACATCATTTATACTTTTAACTCCTTCTTTAATTTTTTTAAAAATTGGGATATAATTCAGTCAATAAAATACAGATCTTAAGTGTTCTGTTAAATGAGATAACTATATACAATCCATATAACAACATTGAAAACAAAAGACAATAATTCTATTACCCTGGAAAGTTCCCATGTGCCCTTTCCAGTCAACCCTTTGTCTGCCAACCACTTTCTTCTATCATGTGGTATTAATTTCGTTTGTTGAATTGTACATTGTGTATTTTTGTGTGTGTTTGGCTTCTTTTGCTCAACCTAATATCTGTGTGACTTCCTGAGATATTTTTCTTTGCTTAGTTTCTAGGACATGATGATTTCCTGGTTTTCTTCCACCTCACTAGCTGCTCATCTTTTATTCTCCTTTGCTAGTTCCTTCTCTTCCTGACCTCTAAATCATTTAGTACCCTGGGGCTCAGATCTGAAACATCTTTTTTCTCTCCCTACATTGACTCCCTAACGATTTTTTTTTTTCCAGTTTCATAGCTTTTTAGAGAGGACAGAGTATGACCAGGGGGTTGGGTCAAAAGGGCAAATGGAGAGGGAGAGAGAGAATCTTTTTTTTTTTTTTTGGGGGGGAGAGAGAGAATCTTAAGCAGGTTCCACACCTGGCACAGACCCTGATATGGGCCTTGATCTCATGACCCTGAGATTATGACCTGACCCAAAATCAAGAGTCAGACACTGAAACAACTAAGCCACGCAGGCACCCCTCCAGTTTCATAGTTTTTAATCTTTGATGTTGATGATGCCCAGCGTTTTATAGATAACTCTGCGTTCTCTCCTGTGAGTATAAGACTCCTATATCAAGTGCATATTTGATATCTCTAACTAGATGTCTTTTTTTTCTTTTTTAAGATTTTATTTATTTATTCATGAGAGACACAGAGAGAGGGAGAGGCAGAGACACAGGCAGAGGGAGAAGCAGGCTCCATGCACCGGGAGCCCGATGTGGGATTCGATCCCGGTCTCCAGGATCGCGCCCTGGGCCAAAGGCAGGCGCTAAACCGCTGCGCCACCCAGGGATCCCGTATTCCTCAATTCCTAGAACAATGCCCAGCACATGGCAGGCTCTCAAAAAAAAAACAATAATAATTGTTAAATGAATGAATGAATAAATGAATATGATTTGTTACAAGGATTAAAAAATATTTGTTGGATGAATATGATTTGTTAATAAAAGAAGATATTTGTATACTGGCATGTGTAAGGTATATCAAACGATTATGTCTAAACTCCTTTATGAAAATGAAGATCTCTTGACACTGCAGGGACAGATAACTGATTCTAATTTCATTTGCTATGATCTTATTTAAAATTTAAAACAAAATACAAAACACTAAAGATCATATTTCCAGGCCACATGCCTTTTTATGAAGGTACACATAATCTCAATTGGCAAATCTGCAACAGCTGCTAGGGGAAAAAAAGGTCAGACACCCTGTTACAGATGCCATGACTCAGCTGGGATCCAAAACAAGGAACTGGCTAATTTTTCCATTTCAAGAGTTTCTGGCCATTTCCCCAGGATCCTAGAAGATAAAGAACAGGTCTTAATTCTTTCATCCCAGTAAGATAAAAGTACTGTATGTTTACAGTCAGCCACGCTGTCTCTCAGCTGATGAGAGGAAACCTAGAAGCTCCCTGAGCTGATGCTCTGCTGCCTATTTCAAGGATTGGGTTAAACCAGACTGCTGTTCAGTACCATCCCAGTCACTTGGTCACTTGGATCAAGACCTGGCATTTCACTTTCTTATATGCTTCACCCTAGTCATCTCAATGGATAGTAGGATCAACGACTAAAGCACCCTTTGCAATCTTCTGTGATACTGTCGAATGAACTGTGGCCACATTTGGAGAGATCTCAGCCTTCAAAATTTCTTCCCTCCATCAACTAGCAGGTATGCAAATCTGACCCCCCCCCCCCCCGCCCCCGCCACTCTCCTCCATGCAGGAGCTGCTGCAAACCCATTTAGGAGGTCTGTTTCCCAGTCTGAAGCAACAGAGTATGAAGTAGAATGAATAGTTGCAGACCCCTTCACCTCTCTAATCTCGAAATCCCAAAAGTCCAGCTGCTCAGAGAAACTTGAGAGAACTCAGTAATTGGCTAACATGTGGCTATTCCCCTTCAGAATTTAGAGTGAGGAAAAGCCCACTTCTGGTTCTTCTATAAAATATAGAAGAATCTGGGGGTCATTTAAGGTCAAGGACTTTCAGATGTTATTTCAGAGTAACATCCATGACAATGTCCCTGTGCAGACTGAGAAACTAGACTTCCAAATTTATTCTGAGGTCAGTATTATAGATACCAAAACCTGGCAAAAACACTACAAAAAAGGGAAAACTACAGGCCAATATCTCTGATAAACATAGATGCAGAAATCTGCAACAAAATATTAGCTAATCAAATCCAACACATTAAAAAAAAAAAAAAAGCCACCCACCACAATCAAGTGGCATTTATTTATTCCCAGGATGCAAGGGTGGGTGAATATTTGCAAATCAATCAATGTCATATATCACATCAGTAAGAGAAAGGACAAAAACCATATGATCATTTCAATAAATGCAGGAAAAGCATTTTTTTAAATTTATTTATTTATGATAGTCACACAGAGAGAGAGAGAGAGAGGCAGAGACACAGGCAGAGGGAGGAGCAGGCTCCATGCACCGGGAGCCTGATGTGGGATTCGATCCCAGGTCTCCAGGATCGCGCCCTGGGCCAAAGACAGGCGCTAAACCGCTGCGCCACCCAGGGATCCCAGGAAAAGCATTTTTGTCAGCATAATATCCATTCATGAAAAAAACTTTCAACAAAGTAGGTTTAGAGGGAACATACCTCAACAAATTAAGGCTATATCGAAAACCCATAACAAACAGCATACTCAATGGGGAAAACTGAGAGCCTTTCCCCTAAGGTCTGGAACAAGACAAAAAGATATCCACTCTCATCACTTTTATTCAACATAGTACTGGAAGTCCTGGCCACAGCAATCAGACAAGAAACAAAAGACCAAATTGGTAAGGAAGAAGGAAAACTTTCACTATTTGTGACGTGATACTATATATAGAAAACCCAAAAGACTCCACCAAAACACTGCTAGAATGGAAAAATGAATTCAGTAAAGTCAGAATACAAAATCAATATGCAGAAATCTGTTGCATTTCTACACATCAATAATGAAGTAACAGAAAGAGAAATTAAGAAAATAATCCTATTAACAATTGTACCAAAAAGAATACCTAGGAACAAAATTAAGAAAGGAGGTGAAAGACCTGTATTCTAAAAACCATAAAACACTGATGAAAGAAATTGAGTATGACACAAACAAATTTAAAGATATTCCATGCTCGTGGACTGGAAGAATAAGTATTATTAAAATGTCCATACTATCCAAAGCAGTCTCCAGATTTAATGCAATCCTATCAAAATACCAACAGGGACACCTGGCTGGCTCAATCAGATCATGTGATTCTTGGTCTCAGGTCTGTTAGTTTGAGCCCCATGTTGGGTGTGGAGATTACTTAAAAAAATAAAATATTGGGGGTGCCTGGATAGCCCAGTCAGTTAAGCATCTGCCTTCAGCTCAGGTCATGATCCCAGGGTGCTGGAATCGAGCCCTGTTTGGGCTCCCTGCTCAGTAGGAAGTCTGCTTCTCCTTCTGTCCTTGCCCCTGCTCATGCTCTCTCTCAAATAAATAAAATATTCAAAACAAATTTTTTTAATAAAATAAAAAAACCAGTAACATTTTTCATAGAACTAGAAGAAATAATCTGAAAATGTGTATGGAACCACAAAAGACCCTGAATAGCCAAAGCAATCTTGAAAGAGAAGAAGAAAATTGCAGGGATCACAACCGCAGATCTCAAGATATAATACAAAGCTGTAGTAATAAAATAAAAAAAAAAAAAGCTGTAGTAATTTTAACAGTATGGTACTGGAACAAAAATAGAGAGACGTAAATGCATGGAATACAATAGAGAGCCCAGAAATAAACCTATGATTATATGGTCAATTAATTTTCAACAAATGGTGTTGGGAAAACTGGATAGCTACATTAAAAAAAAAAATGAAGCTGGACCACTATCTTAAACCATACACAAAAATAAACTCAAAAATGGACTGAAGACCTAAATGTGAGACCTGAAACCACAAAAATCTTAGAAGAGAAGACAGGCATTAATTTCTCTGACAGGGCAGCCCTGGTGGCTCAGTGGTTTAGCACCGCCTTCAGCCCAGGGGCCTGATCCTGGAGAGACCCAGGATCGAGTCCCTTACCAAGCTCCCTGCATGGAGCCTGCTTCTCCCTCTGTCTGTGTCTCTGCCTCTCTCCCTGTGTGTGTCTCTCTCATGAATAAATAAATAAAATCTTTAAAAAAAAAAAAAAACTCTCTGGCATTGGCTATAGCAACATTTTTCTAGATAGGTCTCCTGAGGCAAAGGAAACAAAAGCCCAAACAAACACACACAACTACTGGGACTATACCAAAATAAAAAGCTTTAGCACAGCAAAGGAAACCATTAACAAACCTAAAAGACCATCTATTTAATAGAAGTCATTTGCAAACGATATATCCACTAAAGAGCTAATATCCAAAATATGTAAAGAACTGATAAAACTCAATACCAAAAACTTACAAATAATCCTATTTAAAAATAGGGAGAAGACATAAAGAATTTCTCCAAAAAAGACATACAGATAGCCAACAGCCACTGAATAGTTGAATAGTTGTTCAACATCATCCCTCATCAGGGAAATGCAAATCAAAACTACAATATTACCTCACACCTATCAGAATGACTAAAATCAAAACCACAAGAAGTAACAAGTGTTGGCAAGGATGTGAAGAAAAAGAAACACTCGTGTACTATTGGTGCAAATGCAAACTGGCACAGCCACTGTGGAAAATAGTATGAAGGTTATCGAAAAATCAAAAATAGAACTATCATATGATCCAGTAATTCCACTATTGCGTGTTACAAAGAGTATAAAAATACTAATTTGAAAAGGTATATGTACCCCTATGTTTACTGCAGCATTATTCACAAGAGCCAAATTATGGAAGAACCCAAGGGTCACACTGATAAGTGATTAGATAAAGAAAATCTATTATATATAATATATATGTGGGTGTGTGTGTGTGTGCACGCGCGCATGCACAATGTAATATTACTGAGCTATCAAAAAAGAATGACATCTTGCCATTTGCAACATATGGATGGCTCTCTAGGGTAAAATGCTAAGTGAAATAAATTAGTCAGAGAAAGACAAATGCCATATGGTTTCACTAGTATGTGGAATTTAAGAAACAAACCAACTGAATAGACTAAAAAAAAGAGGCAAAAACTCCAGAATCTTAACTATAGAGAACAAACTGGTGGTTGCGGGTGGGGGGGATAAGTGAAGAGTATTAAGAGTAAACTTTTATCAGCATTGAGCATGGAGTAATGTACAGAATTGTAATTGCAATAAATATTACAGTGTAAATTATATTGGAATTATAAAAAAAGTAAATAAGTGAGTCAGATAGATAGATAGATAGATAGATGGAAAAAAGACTGAAGCTAGAGTGGGAGAAAAGGTGTGTTCGTTCAGTCAATAAAAGGTGCTACTTGGAAATAAACTCATGATTTATCTCTTGTCTAGATTACTTCAACAGCTTCCTAACTATCCCTGGTTTACTCTTGTCTCACATTCCCAGTGTGTTCTCAGTACAACTAGTCATAGTAATCTTTTAAAAGTATAGATCAGATTATTTACTCTGGCCAAAACCTTCCAAAAGCTAATTTCACATAGAGATCATTAGCTACTAGAGTCACTGCACGCTAATTATTCCTGCAACCTGAAATGTCCTTTCCTCAGTAATACAATGGTAAAAATCTCTTACCTCTTTCAAGACTTTACTAAAATGTGACCTTCCCCACTTCCCTGTATGATTGATACTGTGACATGCTCTCCTCTAATCTCCCTTACTCCATTTTTTCTTTTTTTTTTTTTTTTAATGGCAGCTCTTCTTGGATTAACCATGTATTTTTTAAACATGTGCTTCATTGATTTGGAAATTATACATTTTTTTACTTTCTTTTTAAAAAAACAGAAATTATTATTACTAAAGTTTTAACGAGTACTCCTGTCTTAACAAAGTCTAAGGTCAGCCAGCATCTCAACACTCCTGAACAAAATTAAAAGATCTTAACTCCAATTCTCCCCATCCCCTTTCAATTTACATATTATTTGGTCCAGTATCTCAGGTCTAGCTTGTTTTATATTGCCAAATGAATAATTATATTATTTTATGCAAGAAATGCTTGCTTAAATTTATTCATATATTTTCCAGTTTCTTTGCTAAGCATTTCCTCTTGGATCTCACATTGTTTCTTGGCAATGATTTCAGTGAGAATCTGACAGTGATAAATCTTCTCAATTTTGCTGTTTATCTGAAAATGTCTTTATTTTATTCAATGACTTTCAAGGATAATTAAACATGTATGGAATCCTACAACCTCTTGTTGAGAGTGACTTTCTCCTCAATATCTTAAAGATATTCCATTGTTTTATGGCTCCTGTTACTGCTATTAAGAAGCCTCCTTTTTGGGCAGCTCTGGTGACTCAGTGGTATAGCGCCACCTTCAGCCCAGAGCATGATCCTGGAGACCGGGGATCAAGTCCCACATCAGGTTCGCTGCATGGAACCTGCTTCTTCCTCTGCCTGTGTCTCTGCTTCTCTGTCTGTGTCTCTCATGAATAAATAAATAAAATCTTTTGAAGAAAGAAGAAGAAGAAGAAGAAAGAAGAAAGAAGAAAGAAGAAAGAAGAAAGAAGAAAGAAGAAGAAGAAGAAGAAGAAGAAGAAGAAGAAGAAGAAGAACCACCACCAGCTGCCTCCTTTTGGGACTGTTATTCCTTTGTAGTTAATTTTTCTTTTTTATCTAGTTTTTTTTTTTTTAACCATTAACTTTGTTTTTTAGATATAATTCACATACTATATAATTCAACCTTATAAGGTATACAATTCAGGGTTTTTTAGCATACTCACAAGGTTATACAACTACCACTGCTAATTCCAGAACATTTTCATTACCCCCAAAAGATTTCCTGCAACCCATAAACAGTCACTCCCCATCTCCCTCTTCCTCCCCCACCTCCCTTACCAGGCAACCACCAATGTACTTTCTATTTCTATGGTTTCACCTATTCTGGATATTTCACAGAAATGGAATAATACGGATGCCTGGGTGGCTCAGTAGTTGAGCATCTGCCTTTGACTTAGGGTGTGATCCCACTCTGGAGACCAAGTCCTGCATCGGGTTCCCTGTGAGGAGCCTGCTTCTCCCTCTGCCTATGTCTCTGCCTCTCTTTGTGTCTCTCATGAATAAATAAATAAATTCTTTAAAAAAAATGGAATAGGGGATCCCTGGGTGGCTCAGCGGTTTAGAGCCTGTCTTTGGCCCAGGGCGTGATCCTGGAGTCCCAGGATCGAGTTCCCTGTTGGGCTCCCTGCATGGAGCCTGCTTCTCCCTCTGCCTGTGTCTCTGCCTCTCTCTCTTTCTCTCTCTCTCTCTCTGTCTCTTGTGAATAAATAAATAAAATCTTTTTTAAAAAATGGAATAACATGTCATGTGGTCTTTTCTGTCTGGCCTCTTTCAGTTAGCATAATGTCCAGATTCACCCACGCTGTAGTATTTATCAGTACTTCATTTCTTTTTATGGCTAAATAATATTCTATTGTGTGAATGTCATATTTTATTTATCCATTCACAAATTGATGGGCATTTGGGTTGTTTCTATTTTTTGGCTGCTTCAAATAATATTGCTATGAACATTTGTGTACTTGTACATTTATCTGTTTTCAATTTTTTTTGGGTGGACTTTCTTACTGAACTCATGTGTTAGCATTCTTTTAGCTTTTGTAGATTCTTGAGGGGTTTTTTTTAAAGATTTTATTTATTTATTCATGATAGACATAGAGAGAGAGAGAGAGGCAGAGACACAGGCAGAGGGAGAAATAGGCTCCATGCTGGGAGCCTGACACAGGACTCGATTCCGGGACTCCAGGATCGAGCCCTGGGCCAAAGGCAGGCGCTAAACCGCTGAGCCACCCAGGGATTCCCCCTTCTTGAGGGTTTTCAAGTTGCCTTTAAGACCTCTGTTTTTATGGTTCTGCAACATTTAGATACTACAATGTATCTAAATGGAGATTTATTTATGCCTACTGTGTTTCATGATGTTATTTAATTTCTAATCAATTCTGGAAGGTCTCAATCATTATCTCTATAAATAGTGCCTTTTCCCCATTTCTCTATACTGTTAGACATTCTTACTGTATCTTCCATACTTCTTAGCTCTCATTCATATTTTACATCTTTCCATCTTTGTGTTACACTCTAGATAAAGTTTTACTAACTTTGTCCACAGCTTTACTATATAACCTGACTGCTAAGTTTTCAAATTTAATGATGCAATATATTTGATTTCTTGATTCTAATTCACATATTTCCCAAATATGCCTGGGGAAAATGTCTTTTTTTTTTTAACTAAATATGTCTTTTTTCTCTTGTGTCTGTTTATATTTTTACTCATTTTAAATATACTTATTTCATAAACTTTATCTGCAATGGTACTTTCTGAAGTTCTTAGGTTTATTGTTTCATTTTTTTTCTATTGAATCTAATTTATGGTAGATTGTTTCTTTGTATGATCTATAATTTTGTACTGTGAAATCATCTTCAGTTTGGCTTTATTTATGGGAACCTTGTACTACTACCTGATTTGAGAGTGTGTCATTTAAATGAAATTTTGAGTTTCTTTCTGATAGATGTATCAATGTTATTACCACCTCAGAATCAGTTCCTAGACCACACAGACATTTTAAACTCCAGGACCCAAATTCACTTAATAAAAGCCTACAGTTAAAAATTCTCAAGGAAAACTTTCTTTTCTTTTTTTTTTTTAAGGGCCCTATTTAAAACCCAGATGAGACTAAAGAACTTTTCATCTCTCCATGCCAGTGGGTAAACTGTTTTCCTAGTCCATTGGGCGTAAAGTCCTTTGAGGTTCCTAATTATATATGGGGTCTCAATTCTATATTACCTTAGAATCTCCCTACCCAAAATAGCTCAAGGCCTTATCCACTTTCCCCTAAAGGATATTAAGACTAGTACACCTCCCACCTTAGCCTACTTTCTTAGAAGTTTCACACTGGTTTCCGCTGTTCTGGTACTGTTTCCTTAGATTTAGGTCCCTTGGCATTTTCTTCACAATCTACTGAATTTAAGCTTATGTGTTTAAAGCAATACTTGAGGCACAGAGAGGCTAAGTAGCTTGCCCTAAATCACAATAAGGTATTAACAGATTTTGAAAACCTAATGCAATTTACATCTCCTTGCCCTAGGCTTTCTTAACGTGAAATTGCTTCTAGGCATTTTGGCTAAGATCATGTGTAGGACTTTCTTAATGTGGAGCTCCACTCTAAAGATGATTCAGAAGGCATGTATGCCTCAAAAACAAGGGTATGATTCAGCTTGTAGCAGTTTATAAGAGCCAAATGCTAAATGTCTCAGCAACATCGTCCTGCAACAATAACAACTTATAGTGAAAAGAAACAAACATAGGTCTAAAGCTCAAATGTCAACGTCCAAGGTACCATCACATGGATTTAAAAGACCAATCAACAGTTTTAAAGTCAAACATGAGGAGAGGGAGAAACTGGCCAAATGTAGATTTGTGCAATAGCCTCTCCTGGAATTGTGTGACATGGTGGGACGTTTCCTTAACATGGCAGCCGCAACATGTCCCCATCCCAAGTCTCAAGATGAAGAAAGAGTTGCCCACCACACTTAAGTAAATGTGCCCACCATCTAGAGATCAGATAATCCTGTCATTGGTGACTATAGCTGATGTTCACTTTCCCAAAGTTCTGAATAAATAAACCTGGTAGTAGAGATGGAAGAGAAATTTAAGAGCCCTAGAGTGGGCTTCAGAATTTGTATTCTAAACATGTCTGTATTTTCAAGGCCCAGGACAATGGCTGATGCATAGTTACTATTGCTTGGATAACTAATGAATGGGAGAGAATGGTCCCGTCATACATTTTAAAAGCCATGCGTCTCTTGGTAATCAAAGGAAAGTGACCAGTAAGACTAAAGATTTTTCCTTGAATGAAGTACACTTCCATTAAAGAGGCCCTCCACAAATACAGGCTCTGGTAAAATGAAATAATATAAAGCTAATCCTGATTACCACATGTCTGGAAAGTTGTGGTAAATTTGATTTGTCTTCATACTAGTTACCATGGTTTCCACATTTCTTTAGAAATTCTAAATTATGAGCCCAATCTCAGACTGGTGGTTGCCTAAGTGGCAGCAAAGTGGATGAAGGAGGTCAAAAAATACAAATTTCCAGTTATAAAATGAATGTCATGGGAATTCGATATACAGCATGGTGATTCTAGTTAATAATACTGTATTGCATGCTTGAAAGTAGCTAAAAGAGAGGATCTTAAAAGTTTTCATCACAGGGGTGACTTGGTGGCTCAGTCAGTTGACTGTTTAACTCTTGATTTCAGTTCAGGTCATGTTTTCCGGGATGTAAGATAGAGCCCCACATCGGGCTCCATGCTCAGTGTAAGTCTCCTTAAGTTTCTACCTCTCACATTCCCTCTGCCCCAGCTCCATCTCTCCCAATAAATAAATAAATAGATAGATAGATAGATAGATAGATAGATAGATAGATAAATAAATAAATACAAGCTCTCATCACAAAGAAAAAAATTTGCAGCTGTGTATAGTGATACATTATCAACTAGTTATAATGTAGTGAATGCTCACAATATATATATATCATATCATTATCTTGTATACCTGAAACTAATATGTCAATTACACTTCATTTTAAAAATTATTAAAACTCAACAGATGAGTTCAACTCTGAGATAAAATATTTAAAAATAGACCGTGAAAGACAGTACTAAGGAACCCACTCAAACACAGACACAGTGAATGGACGGTTATATGATTTTATTTCTTGAACCTTATTTGGGACCACAGTGCAGAGGCCCAAGGACAGACTTGCAGTCAGAAAAAAAACTGCAATATAATGAGCTTCCTCATGCACCACAGATACTTCCAAACAGTCTAGTTCACTGCCTTGGTCCTTCTTCTACATGAACTTCTCATAAATATTCAGACTAGGAAAAATATACCTCTTTTAAAAAATTAGTAATCCATATCGAACCAGAACAAAATCTACGCAAAGATATTATAGAAATTAATGTCCAGAATATACAAAGAACTCCTATAACTCAACAACAAAAGAACACAAGATTTTATTTTTTTTAAATTTTTTAAGGATTTTACTTATTTATTCATGAGAGACACACAGAGAGAGACAGAGACACAGGCAGAGGGAGAAGCAGGCTCCATGCAGGGAGCCCGATGTGGGACTCGATCCTGGGTTTCCAGGATCACACCCTGGGCCAAAGGCAGCGCTAAACCGCTGAGTCACCCGGGCTGACCAGAACACAAGATTTTAAAATGACCAAAGGACTTGAATAGACATTTCTCTGAAGAAGATATATGTACAGCCAACAAGCACATCACTAATCATTAGGGAAATGCAAATCAAGACCATAATAAGCTACTACTACACACCCATTACAATGGCTATAATCAATAAGACAGGATATCTAGTGTTGATGAAGATGTAGAAAAACATTCCCTCGAATATTGCTGGTAGGAATATAAAATGACACAGCCACTGCAGAAAATAGTTTGTTTTTAAAAACTATAAATTTACCATACAACACAATTTCATCCCTAGGTTCTGCCCAAGAGAAATGGAAACATATGTCTACACAATGACATGTATGCAGGTGTTCACAGCTACATTTACGCCTAATAGTACCAATCTGGAAACAATCCAAATGTTCATCAACTGGTGAATGGATTAACAAAATGTGGTCTATCCATACAATGAAACATTAGTCAGCAAGAATAAACCTCAAAAACATTATGCTAGAAGAAGCCAGAGGCAAAAAAAAACACTACAAAGAATATGATTCCGTTTATATGAAATGTTCAGAAACAGTAAATTTATACAGCCAAAATCAGATCAGTGGTTGCCTAGGAGAAGACAGTATACTGGTGTAATGGGCACTAGGAAACTCTTTGGGTTATGGAAATATTTTAAATTTAGATTATGGGCATGGCTGCACAATTTTACAAATTTGCTAAAAACCACCAAATAACTTAGAATTGAATTTTATAGTATGTAAATTATATCTCAATAAACTTTTTTTAAGTAAACTTATTTTTAAAAAAATTATCCAGGCGTGAAGGCTGCATCCAATGTACTTAGTGGATTTAAGAATTCTCCCTCTTCTTCCTTCCTGAATAATTCAGTCTAGAAGCCATTAGATGATGATGATGATGATGATGATGATGATGATGATGATGGCGGCAAAATGCTTGGGGGAAGGCACCATGCATGCATGTCACATATATACATTCTCTGGGAACACTGAACCTAAGTATCAGCAGCTATGCCTATCATCCATATATCTTGGCTTTTAAATACCATTTTCCACTAAAAGGACCTGTGTTCCTTGGAGAAATGGCTATTACAAGGGCTGGGGCAGGGAGTACAAAATAAACCAGCCAAGAACATCTTGCACGGCCAGAAAGTTACAAGGTTCGCAAAGAATGGCAGAGACATGTCCCAAACAAAGACGTCAGAATGAGAGGACTCCCCTTGACCAAATATCGTACAATTTGAACATCAAAATATACAATGTTATTAACAGATTATAATCCATTAAATTGCGGCACCTGGGTGGCTCAGTTGGTTAAGCATCTTACTCTTGGTTTTGGCTCAGGTTATGATCTTGCTGTCATGGAACTGAGTCCCGAATTCAGCTCCAGACTCAGTGAGAAGTTTGCTTCAGATTCTCCCTTTCCCTCTGCCCCTCCCTGCTCATGCTCTCTAATAAATATTTTTTAAAATGGATTATAACCCATTAAATAAGATCCCATCATGCTGATACAAGAGAAAAAATGAACAAGGAGAAGAGAAAACTTTCCCTTATAGTGCAATGCCAACTGATGAGTGCAGAAAGAATGATGGAATTTGAAAAATGCCATTTGACAACCAGCATAGAGTAACAATTCAACCAAGAAACATCAATGGAAGCTAAAAATAGTGGGTTAAAATTTGATGAAAAATGGGGTAGTTACATAATTCCATTAAAAGTTACATAACTTTCCCTCAAAATACTTAATAATTAGTGAGATTAAAAAAAAAGTAACCATACAGCAGAGAAAACTAGCAGATCAAGTGATCAAGGTTAATTTCAGGGTAATGAGATAAAATGAACGCCTGCATCACTTGATAGGATGCAACAAGAAGAACACCATCCTTTTTCAGAAACGGTAAAGAACATCCACTAAAGATTCTGAAAGGGAACCAGATTTTGCCACTCCAAAATATTCTACCTTGGTAAAAGGATTATTTTAAGCCAAAGGCAAATAAGAATCCACAGATGCAGGAAGAGTTCTCTGTCCTCATTACCTGCCTGAAAGGAGGACCTGTTAGAGAAGAGCTACAATGTGTTTGCATAAAGAGACTTTGTTTTCCATTAGTTTCTCCACATGTCCTATATTTCCCACAATTTATCATCCCTTACAGCCCACATCCCCTTTTCTTTGTAAAAGAGTACATAAGCTTTTGAGTCTAACCAGTTCTTTGAGTTATATTTCTTTTGTGAACTCCTATACATGTAAATATTAATAAAACTTCTATGCCTTTTCACCAGCTAATCTTTCTTTTGTTAATTTAATTTACAGGCCCCCAGGCACTGAACTAAGAAGGTAGAGGAAAAGTTTTTCTTCCTAACAATGCATAACCTGAAACTAATCCTGAGGAAATAGCAGACAAATCCAAATTGCAAGACAGTCTATCAAATAACAAGCCTCTAACTTTCAAAAGTATCAAAGTCATAAAAGTTGAGAAAAGGATACAGAATTGTTCTGAATTTTAGAAGACAAAAAAATAAAATTTTAACAATACATGATCCTTGGTTGGATCCTTTTGTTATAAAAGACATTACTGGGACTTGTGGAGTAATATGAATTAATCTATAGATTAGGTGATGGTATTTGTCAATGCTCATTTCCTGATTTTAAGGGCTATATTATAGCTACAAAAATGTTTCTGTAGGAAGTACATGCTGAAGTGTTCTGGGGTGATATCATGTCAGGAACAGATTCTCAAATGGATTACGGAAGGGGTTGGCAAACTGTAAAGGGCCTGATAATAAATATTTTAGGCTTTGTAGGCCATATGTGATCTCTGCTGCATAGTCCTTAGTTGTTTTGTTTTGTTTTGTTTTTAAGATTTTATTTATTTATTCATGAGACACACTACAGACAGAGGGAGAAGCAGGCTCCATGCAGGGAGCCCGATGCAGGACTTGATCCCAGGACTCCAGGATCACGCCCTGGGCCAAAGGCAGGAGCTAAACCACTGAGCCACCCAGGCATCCTTGTTTTGTTTTGTTTTGTTTTGTTTTTCAAACATCCCTTCAGAAATGTAAAATAGGGATCCCTGGGTGGCGCAGCGGTTTAGCAGTTTAGCGCCTGCCTTTGGCCCAGGGCGCAATCCTGGAGACCCGGGATCGAATCCCACATCGGGCTCCCGGTGCATGGAGCCTGCTTCTCCCTCTCTCTGCCTGTGTCTCTGCCTCTCTCTCTGTGTCTGTGACTATCATAAATAATAAATAAAAATTAAAAAAAAAAGTAAAATATATTCTTAGCACGAGGGCTGTACAAACACAGGCTGCAGCTTACATTTGGCCTATGGGCTTTAGTTTGTTGACTATCGGTTTGCGAGGGTGGGGGACTCTTTGAACTATTCTTACAATTTTGAAATTATTCTTAAAAATATCTGCTAAACTCCAGAGCGATCATCTGAAATATTCTCAGAATGACTGTACTAGAGGTGAATAAAGCTGAGAGCTGAAAGCTTACTGGATAAAAAGCATTCTCTCTCAATCTACTATGTGCTGAGAACTTTCCTACTGCCAATTTGGCTCCCCACCAACCCCCCACCCCCACTGCTCAGAGGACCTAGTATACAGCTGAATGAAATATAGATGAATCCACCTCAATTTCCTAGGACAGGGAAACTAATTCCCTCCATATAAGGTTTGGAAACACATTCTTCATCCTTAAGGAACATTTTAATATGACCCCCACCTTTTTTTTTACTTTAAGTAGGCTCCACACCCAGTGTAGAACCCAACATGGGGTTTTGAATTCCCATCCTGAGCTGAGATCAAGAGTCAGACACTTAATCAACTGAGCCACTGAGTTACCCTTTAATATGATTTTTTAGTTAGTAACCCTGAGATACCATTTCTTACCCATCAGACTGGAAAAAATTCAAAAGCTTGTAATATATCTGGTTGGCAAGGCTGAGAGCAAATACAATAGTTTCCCTGCTTTTTGATTTTTCAACTTCTTTTTATTTTTAATTGAAGTATAGTTGACATACAACAGTAATCCACTCACACACACACACACACACACACACACACACATACAAACACACACACATCCTTACACAAAGTTTTGCTCCTGGTGGTTTCAGTCACCGACACTTGGGAAGACATAGCATCAGAAGGTCAGTAGCTGCCCAATGCTATGTCACAGTGCCTATATCATTCACCTCACTGCATCTCAACATGTAGGCATTTTATTATCTTACATCATCACAAGAAGGGTGAGTACAGGACAGTAAGATATTTTGAGAGAAAGACCACATTCACATAACTTTTATTATAGTATATTATAATTGCTCTATTTTATAATTATTTAATGTTGTTTATTTCCTACTGTGCCTAATTTATAAATTAAACTTTATCAGAGGTACGTACATATAGGAAAAAACATAGTATAATATAGATAGGGCTTGGTACTATCTTCAGTTTCAGGCATCCACTGGGTCCTCCACAAATAAGAGGGGACTACTGTAGACATTATCTTACACCACTGGTGGAAATACAAACTGATATAACCACTATGTTGGGAAACTGGACAATAGCTAATAAAACTACATATGCATTTATTCTTTGCCTCAGAATCCCCAGGAATTTATCCTGAAGGTGCACCATGAAAATTAACTCTTCTATGCTAGATAACTCTATCATCGAAAATTATTTCTCTGACTCTTCTCCTCAGAAGAAGGACTGTTAGCCTCAAACCTCCTATCTACCAAGACAAGGGAAGGGATTGATCCTTTAAGGCAATCAGGATTGGCACTGGTTCTTCCTCCTGTAGTAGCCAGGGGCAGGAAAGGGATGCTGCTGCAAGAACCCCTAAGAAAAATCAACAAATATTTACCTTTGCTGCTGGGTTCTTGATATCTGGATCAGTTCTCACCTCTTGGAGCACCTACACAACAAGGGTCTACATAAAAAGTACCCCAGGTTGACTTCTAGGAGCCAAAAGAGGGAGTCAAGGTTTCCTCAGATCAGCAATCAGTTAGCAGCTACTTAAATGGCAAGCTCCAAGAGCCTTCACACACACACATCAATCTGTTCCACTACTCTGAGTATACAATCTTCACTACAAAGAGTAGTTACCAGGTTTGAAACAAGACCAAGGAACTGGTAACATCTGAGGCATCAAATTGAAGAGCCAGGAAAGAGTTTAGCTAAATTGACTCAAGAGTAAGATAACAAATAGATAATGAAGGGTAAATTCCTTTTATGTAATACTGTAGCCAATAAATGGAAAGGTAATGGCAATATCACCTTTTTGGCAAACTCCCAATCAAGTAAGGGTGATAATTATCAATGGCCAATACTATTCAAAACATGGGAGTGATCTGACATTATCTGTCTCCCAACAACTGTACACTGCACCAAAATTAAGTATTCTCTCCCAACCTCCAAGTCAAACCAGAATCAGATCAAGCTTCCAGTTTACAGGAAATATAGAAGTCATTAAAACATGTTAAAGAACCTCTCAAGGATGCAATGAGCAAAATGCAGAACGTAGGAAAAGTCTACAGGACAAACTCAGTTTCTTCAATACAGGAAATGCAAAAAGAAAAAGAGGGTGGAAAAACTTAGATTAAAAAAAAACTTAAAAGCAGAGTGACCAGACATCCCAATTTGTCCATGACAATCACATTTCTGCCTGCTGTCCCAATATAATTAATAGAATCTCCTTTCACTACCAAAAGTTTCCAAGTTTAGGTAATAAATTATTAGATCACCCTATTTAAGAGACATACTAACCAAATGAACTGTGTTTGGCATAGTTTGGATACTAATTAAAAACAAAACAAAGCAAAACACAGGTGTCTGGGTGGTACAGTCAGTTAAGCGCCCAACTCTCCATTTTAGCTCATGTCCTGGGGTGGGGAGATTGACCCCGCACAGGCTCTGCACTCAGTGTAGGTCAGCTTGGAGTTTCTCTTTGCCTCACCCCCTGCCCCTCCCTCCCACTCTCTCTCTAAAATAAATAAATCTTTTTAAAAAAAATTTTTTTAAAGAAAGAAAGAAAAAGAAAAGAACACTGACTGGAAATTTGATGATACTGGTAAACTATTAATCATTTTTAGGTGTTAGAATAGTAATGTTTTTGTTTTTCAAGATCCCTTATCTTTAGAGATACAAACTGAAATATTTACAGGTAAAATGACACAGTCTGGGACTTGCTTTAAAATAATTGGGTTGGGGAAACTAGACAGAGATGCAGAAGAGACAATACATTGACCATGAGTTGATAAGTAGACACTCAAGATACGAGGCTACTCTATTTTGTAGTGTTTTTGATATTTCCTATCATACAACATTTAAAAAGCGAATTTTCTAGTAAACAAAATTTTCCTACTTCCAGAAAGAGAAATACCTAGAAACCATCAGCTTCTTCCTCTTAATCCAAGAGCAAGCCTTTGGCATCTTGCCAAATGGAACTGTTTATCCATGGTTACCTAAAGCCAGGATCTATGAAAATTTTTCTGCCATACAAAATTTCCTGAGGGTAAGTTAAATCACAGCTGGTATTCTTCATTACTTTACTTTCCTATTTAAAAAAAAAAAAAAAGTACTTTCCCTTTCAAATAGGAGAAACTTATCTTCTCTAGACACTGTCAAGTTGTTCTTTCCCTTAGGAAAGAAGAGGAAGACTCAGGAAAAATGAAACACCTTTAAACCTAGTTTGTTCAACTTTTCTTACTGCCAAAAAATATCCCCAAAAGAGTTTTTCTCATTTTAGTCCACATCCTGCTATGCCCCAACAGGCCAATTTTTAGCAGCAATTAGTGAAACTGTATAGAGGACAGAAGAGCACCCGGCTGCCACTGCCTTATCTTAGCCAGTAACAAAGCTTCCATGGGCAGGACATAATGATAAGTGATACCTAGAGCTTTCCAAAGGAAAATAAGAATATGAGAAAACGAATGGAAGCAAAATGAAATGTGAGGACCAGCAAGCAACATGTGAAGTTTTCAACAAAGACAGCAGCACAGTAACCGTTACAGCAGCCTGGGTAGTATTCTGACCAATTTTATATGTATTGACTCACCTAATCCTTATAGCAACCCCTGAAGGTCTATTATTATCCCCATTTTAATGATATAGATAACTGAGGCAGAAAGAATTGAAGCAATATGCCTACAATAGGGCCAGGATAAGAACAAGTTTTGGAGACATGGGACGCCTGGGTGGCTCAGCAGTTGACCGTCTGCCTTCAGCTCAGGGCATGATCCTGGAGTACTGGGGTTGAGTCCCATGTCGGGCTTCCTGCATGGCACCTGCTTCTCCCTCTGCCTGTGTCTCTGGCTCTCTCTGTGTGTCTCTCATGAATAAATAAAATCTTAAAAAGATAAAAATAAAAGTTTTGGAGACATTCCTCTTTAGAGTCACTGTGAAAGCAGTTGTTTAAAAAAAGACAGACAAGAAAAGCAGGTGTTGGTAAAATGAAAATAGTGCTTTCTCTCTGGCAGGAAACAATCCTGACACTACCAAAAAGGGGTTTCAAAGGCTGCTTAGTTTTGGAGGAGGCCCAAAAGAACACCTGTCCTTTGCCGTTTGGTCTACAAAAAGGCTCTCACACATGTGACATGGGAGTGGCCAGAGGGCTGAATTAGTATCAGCTGCAAACTTCAGTACTGAACTTGTTTGCTAAAGATGTTTAAGCAAAGGCTGAAGAGCTTTTTTTATTAGACGCTGTAATAAAAAGAATTCCTATACAGTAGGGAGTGGGCTAGAGGTAGAACTCTTCCAATATAAACTCTAACATAGGATTTCTTGCTCCTAACTATAGGGCTGACAAAGGCTATGGCAATTTAAATCTGAATCAAAATCTAAATCATTCTATGTTCTGGGAGGTTGCCAACACCAAACTTTTATCTCCAGGAGGCCTAGCTGGGCCAGTGAAGAGCCAAAGACACAACTAACTGCCTTTCTTCTCTACAGGGACACTAGTTACACCATAGACCATATCCGGCACCCCTTCAAATCGGGTTATGTCAACAATGCAATATCCATGTCTGAGTGCCGATCAATAGACTGGAATCATATTCCTGCAAGATGTGTAAGTTGACTAAAGGTTACAAGCTAATTAGTTCAACCCAAATCATTATCATATTTATGATGCCTCTAAAGGTTGATCAGACCCATCTAAGATATTTAAGAGCCACCATCAGGCTTGACTAAAACAGACCCATCTATCCTTTCTCATCAAGGAACAAACAGAAATGTAGTACAGACTGAGTGGGCATCATTTTAAAACTGCCTTGACTGTTCTTCAAATTATTATGAGCAATAATCTGTAAGGTTCTAAGCATATCACTAAGATGCAGTCAATAAGGAAGGTTAAGATTCTGAGCAGGGCCAGTTCTAACAAACATGCAAAGGGATACTATTCTCTAGCCCTTTAGGGCAAAGCAGCCAAAAGCCTCAGTAGCTCTATTAGTTTGCTAGGGCTGCCAGAACTAAGTACCATAAACCAGGAGGCTTAAACAGAAGATATTTATTTCCTCACAGTTCTGGAGGCTAGAAGGTGTCAGTAAGGTTGGTTTCTTCTGAGACCTCACCATCTGGCTTGTAAATGGCTGTCTTCTCTGTGTCTCCGTTTTAAGTCCCCTCTTTATAGGGCACCATTCATATCAGGGTCCACCTCAATGACCTCATTTAACCGAAAGTCCCTATCTGTAAGTACAGTCACACGATAGGTACTGGGGGTTATAACTTCAACATATGAATTTTAAGGACACAAGTCAGCCCATAACAATAGTTATCCTCCATGACAATAAAGTACAATTCAATGTGGCCACTGCAAGATGGCAGTGTTACAAATCCTAGTTCCCTCTCTTGAGTCGTCTATTTTTATTTATTTACTTATTTACTTTAAAGATTTCATTTTTAAGTAATCTCTACACCCAACATGGGGTTCAAGCCTACCACCCTGAGATCAAGAGTTGCACGCTCCACCAACTGAACCAGCCAGGCGTTCCTTGGGTCATCTATTTTTAAATGGAGGTCAAATTCACTGCCAGTAGCTCTCAATTTTTAGTTCTTCACATTTTTTGCTAGAATCATTTTTTTCTTCTTTCAGCTTCTATTTGCTCAATTGCTTAATAACAGCAATATTCAATAAACATATCTACATAGTAAGGATTTTGTAGAATTTGCTCACGGTGCTGCTCTAGGCTCTGAATGTGAATAGATAGAACAAAAACTAAATTAGTGGATGACAGCAATGGGCAAAGGTAAAAGATTAATAAATTAAGCCTAAGAGAAGAAAGAAGGTATAAAAGCAGGGGCCTGGAAGTGACAATGGACTGTGAAATACCAATCCCTATCCCCACTATGGGGAAATTTAGTAAAGAATGTCATGAACATGTCTTTTGGAAAGAGAAAACCTGGGGCTGCAAAATAATATAGATTCAGAATATATTACATTGCATTAATGAAGTATCTTAGATGGAGAAGCAGAACAATACAATTATTAAGAATATGATCTCAGAGCACCTGAGTGGCTCAGTTGGTTAAGCGTCTGCCTTCTGCTCAGATCATGATCCCGGATGCTGGGGTGGGGCCCCAAGTCTGTCTCCCTGCTCAGTAGAGAGTTTGCTTCTTCCTCTCCATTTGTCCCTCTCCCTCCACCCACTTGTACTCTCTCTTTCAAATAAATAAAATCTTTTAAAAAAGAATATGACCTCTGAAGCCAGATGGCCTAGGTTTTACTCCCAATTCTGCCACTTACCAGCTGTTTCATTTTGAGTGATTTATTTAACCTCTCTGTGCCTTGATCTTCGCATCTGCAAAATGAGCATAATAATAATCCCTGCCTCACAGAAGTGGTGTGAGGATTGAGTGACCTCAAGTTTTTAAATGCTTAGGATGGTAACTGGGAGCTATTAAATCCGCAGTTTGTTAGTTTTTTAACTAAATACTAAATAGCACATGTTCTATCAGAAACCTTACAGCAGAGGGTTTAAGAACACAGAAACTGTAACAAGATTCTGTGGGAATGAATGCCAGTTTCTATGGCTTATTAATAATCTCTTTAACCTCTGTATCAACCACAGTGCCTTATCTATAAATTGATCTACTTGGATTATCCACTTTATCAATAAAATGGACTTGTATTACCATCCCATCGAGGTATTCTGAGGATTAGAAAAATGCTCAGCACATAGTAAGTGCTTGGCAAATTCTACCTATCCTTATTCTTCTGTTGTTTCATTTCTCAACTTTTCTTGACTAAGCATGAAACAAATAAAGAGCCTGTCCTGCTTCTACTAGTTTTATTTAATGTGTGAATCAATCTACCAATAATCTCATGAAGCAATCTTCACTTCTGATAATGGAAGCAGGAGTTCAAAATATTAGGAAGATTGGATTTCTGCTTCCTGCCATGATGGGGAAACAGAGACCAGATTCACCCTTGTGCCTCAAAAAGTAAAAACAAAACAAAATGCTACATGTGAAACAATAGTTTTTAGACATTTTACAGAAGGGAAACATATAACGTAAGTCCTAAAATTGCCCCAAAGTAAGTCCTAAGATTGCCCTAGCTTACTGCCTGGAGAGTTGTTTTTTGTTTGTTTGTTTGTTTGTTTGTTTTGTTTTGTTTTAATAGAAGATCTTTTTTTTTCTTTCAAAGATTTTATTTATTTATTCATGAGACACAGAGAGAGAGAAAGAGGCAGAGGGAGAAACAAGCTCCACACAGGGAGCCCAACATGGGACTCGATCCAGTGTCTCCAGGATCAGGCCCTGGGCTGAAGGCGGTGCTAAACCGCTGAGCCACCCGGGCTGCCCCTGGAGAGTATTTCTAAGAAGCATGATAGGGAGTACCCAAAAAGCCAAGCTGTGTACCTGAGCTGAAGAGTCAGAACTGAGAAGTTTGGGGGAGCGGGGGGCTGCGGGAAGAAGGGTTAAGATGTCTAAAATATGGTAGGCAGAGTAATAGAAAGGTGAGAGCTATAAAGAGAGAGCTCAGCATGGGGGTTCCTCCTGAGTTTTCAGCTAGGTGATGTGGGTAAGAAAACTATCCAAGAAAATGAGTAGCCAGTAAACTCTCCAGAGCTCACACAGAGCCAGGAAGAGATCGTGTCCCCACCAACATGAGTGGGGAAAAAAAACTCACAATGCACAGGCATCGAATAGAGTACTCAAAAAGCACTGCCTCAGAATTAAGGAAAAATTAGGGACTCCTGAGTGGCTCAGTGGTTGAGTGTCTGCCTTCGGTTCAGGTTGTGATCCCAGAGTCCTGGGATCGAGTCCCGCATCGGGCTCCCGGAGGAAGCCTGCTTCTCCCTCTGCCTATGTCTCTGCCTCTCTCTCATGAATAAATAAATAAAATCTTTTAAAAAGAAAGAATTAAGGAAATATTAGCCTCAAATGCTGCTCTGGGCATACCTAACGAAGCCAGAAAGTAATCCTTGAAAGGAGCAAACTATTTCCAAATAATATAACTGCATCCCAGAATAAAATTCAAAAATGTTTAAAGAAATACAAACATATGCAGCAAACAACAAGGTAAAATTATCTTGCTGTATCACTGAATTGGTACTTGGCATGGGACAGATAAAAAAGAATGGAATGAAACACTAACACAGTGTCCAGACACATGAACAAGCCTAGGGGGAAAAATGTAACATAAAATTTAAGAAGTTTTCAAGCCCTAAGCTACAAGACATTGCTTTAGGTTGTGTGTCCTAAGATCACAGGTGTGAAGACACAGTACTTCAGGTCCTGTGCCAAAAAGGGGCACAACTTAGGTTGTGGGTGCTACTCAACGTAGTTTTACTCAGCATCACACAGCAATTCCAAGCACCTTGGTGACTTCAGGAGTCAGCCTCCAACATTGTCCTGTGTCCGTCTAACACTGCCCTAAAAACATTTGTGGAATTTGAGCTCCTATATCAAATAATGTCACTTAAGTTTATATAATAAGTTTTGCTTCTACTCAAATTTCTAGTTTTCCCGGGGGTTTTTTTGTTTTTGCATAACAAAATCTTAATAAATACCTACTAATCAAACGTACTTTCCTTCTTGAAAAAAGGTTTCCAAGATACCTCTGTCCTGATTCTTGGCATTCCTAAAAAGCCTCACACCTTTTCAGTCTCTTCTCTGCTAGTTCCTCATCTTCCCAATCTCTTAAAGCCAGATGGCCTCAGGACTCAATCCTTTGACACTTCTTCCTTCTTTATCAATAGACATTCACTGGATGATCTCATAAATCTAATCATTTGTTTCACTGACACACTGACAGTTCCTTATATCCTTATATATCTTCAGCCCAGACTTCATCTGTCTTTAACTGAATGCCTAATCAGCTATCCCTTACAGTTTCCCAGTCTCAGTTCATGGTTCTTCCAATTTTCTAGCTGTTCAACTTCCAATTTTCTTTTATCCTTCACTTATCTTTTTCTCAAGCTCTGCCATCTAATCCATCAACAAATCCTATCAATTCTACTTCCAAAATACATCCTCAAATCTGACCACTTCTTACCACCTGTATCACCTGGGGCTCAAACAACCATTGAGTCTTACCTAGGTTATACCAGTAGCCTTCTAACTATAGCCAGAGGGATCCTTGTGATTTAAGTCAGATCATAACATTCTTCTGCTTCAAACCCTCCAACAGCTTCTCATGTTACTCAGCATAAAAAACAAAAATCCTTATAATGAATTTAAAGCTCTATTCCATTTGGCTTCTCACTATGTCTCAGACCTCATTTCCCACTTCTTACCCCTTAACTCATTCCACATGAGCTTCACTGGACTTTGCTGAACAAAGAACACATGAAGCCAACTCTTAGATCAGGTCTTTGGCACTTAGTGTTACCTCTGTCTGAAATACTTTTTTTTTTTTTTTAATTTAAAGATCCTGTTTATTTATTCATGAGAGACACACAGAGAGAGGAAGAGACATATGCAGAGGGAGAAGCAGGCTCCCTGCAAGGAGTATGAATGTGGGACTCCAACCCAGGACCCCAGGATCACAACCTGAGCTGAAGGCAGACACTCAACCACTGAGCCACCAAAGTGCCCCTGTCTGAAACACTCTTCTCCAGATATCTCTATTATGGCTCTGTGACTTTCCTTCAGGTCTTTGCTCATGGTCAACTTATGAGTAAGGACCCTCCTTGACCATCTTATATAAAATGCCAAGCCCTGGGCCTCACATTTCCCTACTCTCCTCAACCTACTTCATTTTCTCAATATCACATATGTCCATCTATTATACATTCTCTCATTAATTTGTCTCCCTCCACTAGAATCTAAGCTCTTCTGAGGGCATGAACTTTAGCTCTTTGTACCCACTCTTTTGTTCTCTGTGCCTAAAACAGTGTCTAGCACATAGCATGTACTCAAATGGTGACTATATAAAAAGGCAGAAAGAAAGGAGAAAAACAGGGTTATTTTCAGCAATCTGAACAAATCACTTAACCTATTGCAGAATTGAATTTTTCTGTTGCCTAAAATGTGGCATTTGGACTAGCTCACCTTAGAGAGGTCTGGCATTCCGGCATGCTCTGCTTTTCTGTGCAGTGGTCACAAGGCTGCCCAACAATAACAATGGGCACATAACTGTCTAACTACTGATATGCTATCCCTCTTTCTCATGAATTTTAAATACAGCAAAATCTCTGAAATTCCTCTTATTCTTCTCTATGACTTTCATTCGGTTTCTCTCCATTATTAAGGAAAAGGGTTTGGGTTTTACCTACTAGGCCAAAAGCAATCACCAAGGCCCACATTCACATCACAGCAGGTTTCCTTACCTCCACTGCAGCGGGCGGCTGGAACAGGGACTGCCAGGACTGCTATGAGCTTGTGGGTTCAGGAAAAAGGCAAGAGGAGGAGTAGCCAGGGCACAATCAGCACTAAATGGGATTTTAGTGAAGTATAGGCCTGGAGCTGATGTGGGTGAAAACATGTGCTGGTTTACTTCAGATCCTCGGCAAAGAGTAGAGATTCTGACAACGTATCACAGTAGAAAAAAGCAGGGTCAGAGATAATTTCTCAACCAAAAAGGAACATATTCAAAGTGGGTTAGTTTAAGCAAAAGGCTCAAAAAAAAAAAAAAAAAAAAGGAAAGGTCAAAAATCATTCTCAAATAATGCCTCAGTGCAATGTTGGCACAGAAGGACCATCAAGACTAAAATTTAATCCATAGAATTAAAACCAAAAATTTAAACTTTGGGTATTCTAAGTATTTAGAATTGGCTCCTGGAAAAATATTGCAAATCTACTACAATTCATAAATTAGCAAACAATAGAAGTAATATTTTGTGTTCAATGACTAAAACTTCCTAGAGAGATGTGTATATCCATAAAAGTAAAACACGAATAGATTATATCTACCACAATACCAACTTATTAGCTAACTTTTGCCTAATGAGTACAACAAATAACACCACTTAATTCTGTATAATAAATTTTGCTTCTACTTAAATTTTAGTTTTTTAGTTTACTTTTTTCCCCTAAAAACAACCTAACCATCTTGATGTGTTAAGTCCTAATGAAGACTATTAAGTAAATAACATCATTAGACTGAAAACAGATGGTTAATATCAATCTTTATTTTGCTGATCATTGATTGATACATCCCAGATGACAAAAAATAATTAACAGATGCACAGCATTTAATTTGCTTTGGTAGGAGCATGGCTTTCTATACAAATACCATAGCCACAATATTTCACTTCAAAGATTAAAAAAACCTAAGTATCACTTAAGCACCTGTTTAAAAATGTTAGTTTCCTGTACTATTACTGTTTGTATACACTGACATTTACTTGAAACTAATTACATATATTCAAAAGAAATCTTTACCTTCCTACTAACTATCCCTTTAGCTAGCTCCAAACATATTTCTCAGATGAGTAATATGAGTATAGAAAAGTAGAGGGCAGAAAACTATTTTAAATTACAAGTGTTCCTGAATCTCCACAAACTCAACATATAAAAATAAATTACAAGAACTAAAAATACCAATTTTGCATTAATTTCTCATTTTCAAAAAGAATTTTCACTTTTCTAAAGAACTATTTCAAAAATCAGCTCCGTAGTACATATAAGCCAGAGCTAATTAGAACATACAGTAAGACAGTTCTTATTAACTTAAATACAAAATTTTGGAGTCTCAAATCTTATCACATAAATGAGGTTTAGCTATTTTAATGAATATAAAATTAAGATTATAAATCTATGAAAACCAAATCTCATTCTCTATTTGCTAGTAATTACCACTCTACAAACTGGTTATACTTTGAAGATAGAGTTTTTAAAAGACCGTTGAAAAAAGAAAGGTGATTTATAAACTACTTACTAGCTCCTAGGGGAGAATTTTCTTAAGCTAAATTCAAAGTCACTAAAATAGATACAATGATTACCAGGAGCAGTGCACCAACAACATTTGGGGAGCATGATTTTGACCATTTATGTTCTCTTAAACTACAAACTTAATGTAAAAAATTTACAATTTTGTCAAAAAACCCTCTTCACTTTAAATGACACATTATTAGTTCATGAAGCTTCTTTTTATGGTCTTTAACTTTCAGTCTTAGTAGGAGAAGAAACAATTTTTTAAATGTAAGCCATTCTTTCCAATTATATACTTCAAACAAGTCCAGTCTTCCAAGGTCTGGTAGAGTCATCAATTCAATCAATGGGCATCCACTAACACGGAAAGGCCAAAGGAAGCCCACTGAAGAAGTGTGTCTATTCAAGTATACCACGCTGTCTCCAGGTAGGCACTGACATTTAGAGGAAGAAACTCCAAAGGACACACCCTGTGAGTTACACAAAAGCAGCTCAAGACAGATCCCCAAGGTGGAATGGATTCTTGGACACTTGGTTCCCTGGTTCCCTACTTTGCTGATCAATTCACTCTGCACTTCTTCATTAAATAAGCCTGAGCAGCTCTTGGAAAAGCTACCCTGAAGTGGAAGCCTTCCTCCATTCCCCAGCCTTGAAATCCTTCACTAAGTATTCTTCTATTTCTATTTTATTTCTATATTGGCCCAACACAGAAATAAAATTCAGGTCACACCCTAAAGGACTCAGGCTTGGATCTGCAAGGGCAGATCTGACAGCCTGAGCTGACAGGCCAGGGGCAGAAACACAATACCCTTTCTAGTCCTAGGAGAAGATAACTTTCATTTCCATTTGTTTCTCACATTCATGGGGCTTATATATGCAGCTGTGACACAAAGTTTAAATACACATCTGATTTCAAGGCAGGAAACAAAGCTCTTCATTATAACCCAGTTCCCCAGGTACCTAAGCACCCCTAAAATGGTATCTAACTCAGTTTTCATAATTAGAAGCCCCATAGGCCCCTGCCAGGGACCAGTGTTTTGACCTTGAATTTGTGAAGCCTGCTCAGCCCTCTTTCTGACAGGCATCTCCAAAGCAGTCTTTATCCAAGCAAATGAAAGTTAGTTGGCATTAGTTCTTGTTCTGACATCTGCCAGTTTCCACTCAGAGACCCCAGCCTCCTTACTGAATCCGTAGACATGGTGCTCCCAGTCTCTCTCTCCTCCGTTTCATCATTTTCCTGGCTACTCAAAGCTTTTGACCTCTCACACTCGGGAGTCTTGGCAGGAAGTTCTTTCACACAAGGGGTTTGCAGTCTATAAGCCAAAGGAAACCTACAAAGGCTTCCCAAACTTAAGAGAAAAATTAAAGTACATATTGTGTTCTTCAAAAACACAATATTCAGAATCCGCCCCCATCCCCACCGCAAAAGACCTAAGGGCCCAGGAGGCAGCAGTGAGGCGTAGTGAGGAGTCCCAGATCCCAAATGAATCAGCTGTCCCCTGATCTGCCTGACATCATTCACACTTAGCCTGTAACAAATCAGAGCGTTGGAGAGCACCTTGTTCCTCCTCACTGACAAGCACCAAACTCCCTCCCCCACAAGTCAGTTGCAACCTCCAACCTTGAGGCCTGGTAGCAGTGAAGACTCTGGCAAAAATTGAACATACCAACTTGAAAACTCACAGTGTGACAGAAATACCATTAACTCTGGAGGTGTGTGCCAGTATAAAACAGCTGTTGCAGTGGGTAGGGGATTGGAAGAAAGCATACTAAGATCCCAAATCAGTAAATTAAGGAGCTAAGAATATGTGGGCATTTTTGTAACATTATTCATTCTCAAACCCATGTCAGGTGGAGAATGACAGTCTTAATGTTAGGGCTCAAAGCAAAGCCATTATTCAAATTCTGAATTTGACCAATTTAAATAAACTCTGTATTCCTTCCTTAGACAAAGTTCAGTATCGTTTTTAATTCAATTTCTATTATTCTCTAGTCACTTGAATAACCTTGTAGTGAGAAAAGCCATAAGATAGCTAAGAAAATAAGCCCAGAAACTATTTGGTTTAATTTCAGTTAGTAACTATTAATGAAATAATCTGTTTGGCAGATGTTACACAAGACATTATGGTAAGCTACAGAAGAACTCTAATGAAGGGTAAGCTACTTAACTTCTATATGCTTTATTTTCTCTATCTGTAGAATGAATATAATTTAAGGTACCTAATATGTAGGTTGTGGTGAAGATTAATATATGTAAAACAGAAAAGTGCCTAGCACAGAGGAAGTGCTATAGAAGTATTAGCTATTATTATAGTTCTTGCCCTCCAGGAGCTAGCTCCAATGTTGAGGAGGAGATAAGCCCAAACACAAGAAACCATCTGATAAAAACAGCATAGCCTGAAGAAAACCCAAGTGTAAAGCCAAGTGATCAAGTGGAGCTAAGGGAACCAGAGTAAGCAAATGTCTTGGTCCCCTGCTTCAGAGCACTTGTCAACTCTGAAGGGCTCTGGATCCCTGGGTGGCGCAGCGGTTTGGCGCCTGCCTTTGGCCCAGAGCAAGATCCTGGAGACCCGGGATCAAATCCCACATCGGGCTCCCGGTGCATGGAGCCTGCTTCTCCCTCTGCCTATGTCTCTGCCTCTCTCTCTCAATCTCTCTCTCTCTCTCTCTGTGACTATCATAAATAAATTTTTTTAAAAAGTTAAAAAAAAAAAAAAACTCTGAAGGGCTCCTCTCATTTATTTAGGTGACAAAGTAGGTCAAACTCTTTTTCTAAGGTAATATTCAAAGGATTAATTTATACCCCAACCAATACTTTCTAAACTGTAGGTCGCTACTCTCGTAACTGATAAAATGAATTTAAGAAGTCAGGAACAACATTTTCTTAAAAGGGAAACAATGAAATAGAAGAGAAAATAACAGAATTCTATAGATGGGGAAAACAAAGTATACAGAAGTTAAGTAGCTTATCCTTCATTATTAAATTTTTTAGACTCTGACCCTTAATAAAAATAGATTTTACATTGTAGCCCATCACTTGTGGTTGCCCTTGTATATTTATATGTATTATCAATAACAGACGTCACAAATATACTCATTTCACAAAACAGTTATTGTGTCTAAAAAATTTGAAAGCCTCTGTTCTCATCCCAAGCAAACTCCCTCTCACCTAGTAGCTTATGGACACTCACTTTTCCTCTTACATACCAGTCTAATCACTTGGCTCTCATAGCCCCTGTCTCAGAATCCCCTGCTCTCTATATAAGACCTAATGAAAATGTAAACGTTCTCAGAAATCTACAACTTCTCAGCAAGTCCTGAGTCCCACTTTGGGAAAGTTTTATGATATTACCAATGTCAGTCACAAAAGCCCACACACCCATAACTAAAAAACCAGCCATGGTCTGTCCCCATCCCAAGCCAAGGCCATGCAATTAAGACCAGGCCCTAAATTTCTACTCAGCATGATCCATTCTCTAATATCCAAGCTCATTCTCCTGATTAATAGTAATAATGATGACATAATAGTATCCAACATTTGTAAGTACTTATTATGTATAGATTTTATTATAAGCACTCTACACATAACACCAAGGTAGTTTTCATCACAGTCCTATGATATATGTGCTTTTATTATTCTCATTATTTGAAAAAAAAAAAAGCACAAAGAGGTTAAAATCTTTAAAAGAGTGGTAAAGGGGAAAGTATCCTTTCCTCAATATATCTGCACCTAGTTACCCTACATATGAATTATGCTAGCTAGAAGTATTCCTGTGTTCAGCCAAGTTGGTGAACTGAAATACTCTCTAGAATCAATGTTATGAACCACTGCACTATAAATACCCTTCAGCAGAAGATTCTGACAATAGCAAATAAATTTCTCTCTAGTCGGGAGAGGAGAGAAAGCATGGAGCTTCTTAAATAATGCTAAAGGTTAGAAAATATTTGATTTTTAGAGAATGAAAGTCATATCTTATGTCCTTCATCTGACCCAAAGAAGATACCACTCTTATTCCTAGAGTTTATTACACATGCTCACACAGAGCACTTTCTTTAAACTTACTGGCATTATAATACATTTGTGCCAATATTCCTTTAACTTTGTCAGCACTAGGAAAGCTTAACATTTCCCTGGCATTGGACAGCACTCAACAATTTGAGGTATGGAAAATTAAGCATCAACCTTTTCTTATGTGCTCACACAAGAACTATTTATCGAATGCACTACGGCCCTTGGGGCCAGGCAAGAAAAGTCTCTACCATGGACTTCCCACTCTAGCAGTTCTGCAAAATAACAAACATAAAAAATAAATTCGGGGATCCCTGGGTGGCTCAGCAGTTTGGCTCCTGCCTTTGGCCCAGGGCGTGGTCCTGAAGTCCCGGGATCGAGTCCCGCGTCAGGCTCCCAGCATGGAGCCTGCTTCTCCCTCCTCCTGTGTTTCTGCCTCTCTCTACCATAAATAAATAAATAAATCTTTAAGAAAAAATTAATTAATTAATTAATTCACTAAAGAAATGGGTTGCCTCTGTCACACTTGTGATCTGGAGTATTGCACTGACAAAGTGGAACTCTAAAAATCCATTCTCTTGATTTACAGTATTTAAACCCCAGGAAAATACTTGCCCACATCTTTCTTCCTATGTATTTTTTAAGAAGACAACTATGTCAGATTGCTGTTATAGACCAAAAAAACTGCAATCTTCTAAAAGAACTCTGCTGAGATTATAAAATATTTGAACAGCAAAGGGCCTCAGGAGTAAGCAAAAAAACTAATTAATTAACCTGTCAAATCCTTTCTCCTCTTGGGTAAGATGAATGTAATAGATTTCTTGGCTTATACAAGTACTGGTTCCAAATACAGCCAAATAACTATTTACTTGATTTCTTTCTGTTCTAATACATGGTTTGAAAAATATTCATCACTTAGCTCAGTATTCATAACAGAACACATGGCAACTGGGGAACATTTTCCAGAATTAAGGAATTCATATTACTGGTAAATTTACTTATGTGCAGGTCTAGACATAACATATATAAGGCCACAGAATAAATTTTTATACAAATAATTGTACAGTTAATGCTAAAATTGAAATGTTTTTTATAAAAATACATACTTAGATATATCTAGAAATCACATAAATTTTAAATTTAGCTTAATTTTTTAAATATATGTATTTATTTTAGAGAGAGTGTGTGAGCAAGGGGAGGGGCAGAGAGAAAGAGACAACCCCAAGCAGACTCTTCACTGAGTACGGAACCTAGGCTTTCATCCCATGACCCCAAAACCATGACCTCAGCCAAAATCAGGAGTCTGACATTCAACCAAGCCATCCAGGGACCCCAACAATTTTAAATATTTAAAAATAAAAATAGGTGCACTGGTAGCTCAACTGCCTGAGTGTCTGAGTCTTGATTTTGGTGCAGGTTGTGATCTTGAGTCATGAGACTGAGCCCCAGGTGGGACTCCTCACTTGGCAGGAAGTCTGTTTAAGATTCTCTCCCTCTCCCTCTCCCTCTGCCCCACCTCTAGCTTGTGCTCTTGTGCTCTCTCTAAAATAAATATTTTAAAAACTAAAATAACTTTGGAAGTATTAAAATTTTCAATTTTTAACACTTTTTTAATAAATATATATTCAAACTTGTGCTTGCTTTGGTAGCACATATATTATAATTGGAACAATACAGAGAAGATTAGCATGGCCTCTGCACAAGGATGGGACATAAATTCATGAAGCATTCTGTATTTTTATGTTTTGTAATATGTTTTTAGAAACTAAAAATATATATGTATATATATTTTCAAACTTCTATCTGAATACAATTAAATTTTATTTTTAAGTCCTATAGATTTATATTCATTTATATTCATTATAATAATGAGTATAAGCTACAATTACGACAAAGCTAGAAAAGCAGTAAAGTGAGGCTTAAGAAAAAGAAATAGGGATGCCTGGGTGGCTCAGTCGGTTAAGCATCAACTTTTGATTTGGCTATAGTCATGACTTCAGGGTCGTGGGATCAAGCACCAAGTGGGGCTTCTTGCTCAGCATGGAGTCTGCTTGAGATTCTCCTTCTGCCTCTACCCATCCCACTTGTGCATTCTCTTTCTTTCTCTCTCTAATAAACAAATATTTTTTAAAAAGAAAAATAAATAAATCTTTAAAAAAATAAATAGAAAATCTACAATTAAGTTGGTCTGCTTAAACTAAGAAATAAAACTAATGAAAGTGAACAGACTTCTCGCCACACACAAAAAGCATACATACAATTATCAGTGGTAAAGAAAAGACTGAATAAATAGGAAACAAGCCATTATATTCAAAGAAGTAAAGCAAATGTCAATATAGAAGGCAAGTATAATTGTTCTTATAATATTGTTTGGGCAGCCCCGGTGGCTCAGCAGTTTAGCGCCTGCCTTCAGCCCAGGGCCTGATCCTGGACACCCTGGATTAAGTTCCACATCCGGCTCCCTGCATGGAACCTGCTTCTCCCTCTGCCTGTGTCTCTGCCTCTCTGCCTCTCTCTCGCTCTCTCGCTCTCTCTCTCTGTCTCTATGAATAAATAAGTAAAATCTTTTTTAAAAAAAGGGATTAAGACCCAAACATAAAAGCTAAAATTATAAAACTTTGAGAAGAAAACACTGGAGAAAATCTATGTGATCTCAGGATAGGCAAGGATTTCTTGGACAGAGGATGAATACTCACAAACTGAATTTACAGTAAAATATAAAAACTCACAAATTGAACAACATCAAAATTAAGACCTTTCGCTCTTTGAAAGGTATCATTCTATTTCTTTCAAAGGAAGAAGCAAGCCATAGACCAGAGGAAAATAGTCAAAATATATCTGACCAAAAAATCTGTATCTGAAATATATAAACGTCTCTTACAATTCAATAATAATAATAATAATAATAATAATAATAATAATAACAACAAACCCAACAATTCATTTTTTTTAAGTAAGCAAAAGATCTGAGGACACATTTCACAAAAGAACCTAACAAATAGCCAATAAGTACATGAAGAACATGCTCAACATTATTTTTCATCTGGTAAATGCAAGCTAAAACTACAATGCAGTACCACTATATACCCACTAGAATGTCTAAAATTTAAAGTCTGATCATAACAAGTGTTAATATGGACGTGGGCCAACTGAACTCTCAATATCACTAGTGTGAGTACAAAAAGGTACAACCATTTTGAAGAATTATATGATGGCTTTACATAGACTTAAATATACACTTAACATTTATGATTTGATGAGAGGACAAAAACCAAAGAAATCTGTTTGAACTTTTTAAAAGATTAAAAATATTTTAGTCAAAAGAATTTCCACATAGCAGATACAAGGAAAGTGACATTGCAATATAAGGAAATAAAAGAAAATGTACAAAGTACATCTGTATCATGTATTCATTTTCTATTGAATAATAAATTACCTCAGATGTAGCCACTTAGAACAAGAAACAATGATTATTTCACAGCTTCTGTGAGTCAAAAACTCAAACACAGCTTAGCTAGGTCCTTTGCTTAGGGTCTTACAAGACTACAAGCACAGTGTCACCTGGGTTGTATTCTCATAGGGAGGCTAGGCTGAGGAATAATCTACTTCTAAGCCCAGTAAGATAATTGGCTGAAGTCACTTCTTTGGAGGTGTAAAACTGAGGGCTCTAGCTGCTTGGATATCAACTGTAGGCCACCCTTACCTCTTAGAAGCTACCACGATTCTTTACCACATGGGCTTTCCCAACATGGCTGCCTACTTCCTCAAACCAGTGCAGTCTCTACGGTGAGTCTACTAACTAAACAAAGTCTTATATACCATAATACAGTCTTAGAAGTGATATCTCATCACCTATACTATGTTCTATTGGTTAGAAGCAAGTCACAGGTACTGTCCACACTCAAAAGGAGGAGGAATACACAAAAGTGTGAACACCAAAGAGGAGGAGGAAACCATGGGAGCCCACCTTAGATTATGTTCACCACACATGACTATAAAGAAGATTTACCATCAAATAATCTCAAACTGCTTTCTACAGACTACTTTAGGACCACTGCAGACTAAGATTTAGTATGAAAATACTGCTATTTTTGGTTTTCTTTATAATATCCCAGCACAGAAAAAATTAAAGATCTTAAGAACTGTTACATGGCCCTAAACATTGCTTTTAAGAGATAGTGAAATTGCAGTAACAATGATAACGACTTATATGATATTTAAGACATTATGTAGTATCTTCTGTGACAACAGTAATTATGAAATTCCATTACAAAGTTTGATGTGTGAAACTCAGAGCAGAGAATAAATGCCCTATAAAGAGAACTTAACTTTTTAAATTAATGTAAGAAACAAAATGGCTCAAGAAAGTTTGTTAATTTGACAATGTTGTCAAAATAACACAATTTTTAAAAATTTTACTGTTTCATTTAACCAAGGATAGTATATTCAAAATATAATTTCAATATATAAAATCCTAATGATTTAACATTCTTTTCTCCCAGTCTTACTGAGATACAATTGACATAAAGATAATGCCATTTATTATTTTAAAATTTTAATTATGACAGTGATTTTGCTGAAATAAAGACATGGGAAAGTACAGACATTTTAATAACTTATGTATTGTTTGCCTTTACTTTATTGCTCAAACAAATGAATACCTAGATGGGAATAGCATTAATTATGATCCTTGATATTTTGCTAACTTTCAATAATACAAAAATTGAGAATGGAAAAACACTGATAACTGGTAACATTGGCTGGTTCCCTCGTTAATGATGAGTTGTTTTTTTAACTTTAAGTGTTTTCATTTTATATCTGGATAAGAGCCATAATTTTACCTTTCTTTTTTTTTTTTTAAGATTTATTTATTCATGATAGACAGAGAGAGAGACAGAGACAGAGACAGAGACAGAGACACAGGAGGAGGAAGAAGCAGGCTCCATGCCGGGAGCCCAACGCGGGACTCGATCCAGGGACTCCAGGATCATGCCCTGGGCCAAAGGCAGGCGCTAAACTGCTGAGCCACCCAGGGATCCCCCTGATTTTGCCTTTTATGGAAAATTACCTATTAAACAATGCTGGAAGTCCT
The DNA here is from genome assembly GCF_011100685.1 of Canis lupus familiaris. Classification (NCBI taxonomy): domain Eukaryota; kingdom Metazoa; phylum Chordata; class Mammalia; order Carnivora; family Canidae; genus Canis; species Canis lupus. The sequence goes on from NC_049236.1 coordinate 14,552,551, forward strand.
CCACCAAAATGCCCAATGGATTCCCTCACAGAGCCACAAGAGTTAAGTGTACCTCATGTGGGCTGCCCAGGAATGTCTTCTCTTAACTTACCTTAAGAGGTAAATCTGAAGTGGCAATCTGAATTTTGTTGACTCTCTACTTTTATAAATTTAATTTTCCTCAATGTTACCATGATTAATATAATCATGTTTTGTTTTAAGCTTCTTTATGGCTAAGTTACTCCCCATTGGTAATAGCTATGATTAGGATACTGTTTTCATGGCCTGACCACTCTCAGGTATATACCTCCAAAAATGAAAACATATGTCCATAAAAAGACTCATACATGAATAATCATAGTAGCTTTATTCATAATATCCAACATCTGGAAGCAACCCAAATATCCATCAAACAAATAGTGGTGTATTTACACAAGAAATATTAAGCATTAAAATGAACAGGAGCAGGGGAGCCGAGGTCGCTCAGTCTATTAAGTGTCTAACTCTTGATTTCAGGTCAGGTTGTGAAATTGAGCCCCATGTGGGGCTGGCACTGGGCATGGAACCTGCTTAAGATTCTCTCTCCCTCTGCCCCTCCCCCCCACTGCATGCGTCCATGCGCACATTTTATTTTCTCTTAAAAAAAAACAAACAAGCATACTGAAATATGAGGAAGCCTATACAAAAGAATAGATACTATATGAAATTCTGCCACAGGCAAAACTAATCTATAGTGCCATAAAGCAGATCAGTGGTTGCCTGGAATCAAGAGGTGAAAGGAGAATTGACTATACAACAATACGAGATATATTTTTGTGTAATAAAAATATTCTACAGGGATCCCTGGGTGGCACAGCAGTTTGGTGCCTGCCTTTGGCCCAGGGTGCGATCCTGGAGACCCGGGATCGAATCCCACGTCGGGCTCCCAGTGCATGGAGACTGCTTCTCCCTCTGCCTATGTCTCTGCCTCTCTCTCTCTCTGTGTGGACTATCATAAATAAATAAAAATTAAAAAAAAAAATTCTACACATTGATTGTTGTGGTAGCCTAATTATCTCCCAAAGGCCCAACCTTCAAATACCAGAAGACTGGGAAATAGGCTTCAACATATGAACTTTGGGAGGACACAAACACCCAGTCCAAAGCACTACTTAACAAATAATCCCAAAACTTAGCACCTCAAAACATTTATTATTAACTCTCTTGGTTCTACAGGTTGACTGTGATTGGCTGGACAGTCTGAGACATTTTTAAATATTTACTTATTGATTCATTTGAAGATAGCAATGATAAATGCATTGCATGTTAGTATCATTTTACTATTATTTTAAAATTAAATCTGATCTTGATGACTTCCTAAGAACCGTCCTTACGTAGAGTGTAAATATGTTACACAATATGAAGGAAAAGAATAAACAAAACTTAAAAAGTGAATTTTGTTTGACATGGTTTATAATACCATGCCATGAGTCTAAAAAGCTTTGAACTAATTAAAATCTTAGCTAAATTTGTTCAATAAATAAATTAATCAAATAAATTTTGATGGGCTTAACGCTCCTTGGTTTACAGTTTATCACCTTCGCCTACAATATTAAAGGTTGTTCTTTTCTTTCTGTGTATATGCCCAGATAGCAAATATTTTGTGTCTTACTAGAATCATTTTCTTTGCTTTATGCTGACTTAGAATGTCCTTAATTATTTAAGAAAACAAACAAAGGCCCTTCATGGAAAAGCTGTGATTATTCAAATTTAGTTACCTTCTGTGTTTATTTTAAATTGTTTTATTGTTGCCTTCATTAAGTAAATAGGTATTGTTTCTCAAGCACTAACACTCCTATCTTAAGTATTTCCACCGACAACTCTTAAGTTTTCTCTTCCCAAAATCAGATCCTAAATATAGAAAACAATAAAACTTTCAGCATATTTTTACTGACTATCTTTGAGGCATCCCAGAGCATCCCTGCAAAAATTACAAAGAAGTGTTCTTTCAAATTTCAGAGAGGTACTAGAAATAGATTTGATATTTTACTTCTGATGAGTTTCACGGGAAAACTTCTCAAATCAGAAAAGACTCACCCCTCTCTAGTTTAAATTTATACAGGTAAAATTAATATAAATATCCTTTAAATTGTATAATTTCTGGGAAGCTCCCAGAGATTTGTCAATGCCCTCATTATGTATAACATTTCTCTGAGTCCAGATGGTGTTTTGCCAGATTTTAGGAAAAAGTTTTAGTGTTTCGTCTTAATTTTAGTTATGATTTAAAATGCTTACTAGGCTACAATCTTACTTTTGAAATTTGAATCTAGCATTTTATTACTTAAACTGCTTACCTGCAGGGCACCTGAGTGGCTCAATGCTTAAGCGTCTGCCTTTGGCTCAGGGTGTGATCCCAGAATCCTGGGATCAAGTCCCACATCAGGCTCCCCGCAAGGAATCTGCTTCTCTCTGTGTGTCTCTCATAAATAAATAAATAAATAAATAAATAAATAAATAAATAACTCTTTTAAAAAATAATAAATAAATAAGTAGACAAACAAACTGCTTACTTTGGGAGCACCTGGCTGCCTCAGTCGGAAAAGCATGCTAACTCTTGATCTTGGGTTGTAAGTTTGAACCCCACATTAAGTGTAGAGATTATGTAAATAAATAAACTCTTAAAAATAAAAAAGTAAATAAAATGCTTACTTAGTAACAATTTTACTTTTAAAATTTGAATCTTCTAGGTAAATGTAATTTTATTTAAAAATATAGATATCCAGGACTTATTCCTGACTCACTAATTTTTTTTCCTTGAGATCCTTAGTATATATAGCCTTGGGATATACATTATGCTGTAAGATTATTATGTGCTATATACCAAGATATTTTCCTCTGCAAAAATTATGTATATTCATATTTTATACATCAGCTATAATATTCACGGTCTTCTTTGACAAGAACTACTCTTAGAGATACTCTGCTAAAACATTTTTGAATTGGCTTTAATATTCTTGTTTTGTATGCTATAGAAACAACTTAATTCCCTGGTTAGTTGAATTATTCTTGTTATGAACTCTCATTAGAACTTTCACATTTAAAAATCAACAGTAATTAACTGACCACAGCTATTTTAAGTCTTTGTCACCTACAGAAAGATTTTGTTTTACACAGATGCTAGTGTGAATGTTCTATAATCAACTAGAAGCTAGAGTCTGTGTTTTTAACAAAGGAGTGTCTCAGAGCCCCCTGGAAAAGGACTGTAACAGGTATCTCAAACTACTGACACTTCAAAGACTGGACTCTTAAGGACAGACTTCCTAAGCCATTGCTCGGACAATTGGACAACTTCCAGACCATTCCAGTGGACTGAGTCAGAATTTCCAGAACACTTTTTAGTTGAGAAGCAGACCATTAAATTAGATCCAGTGAAACAAGAATCAATTATATAGGCCTAAATGAACTGATGAGAGATTATAATAGTTATTTGTTTGAAATATTGTCTTAATATCTGTTTTCTAGATAGAAAAGGAAGCCTGCTCTCTTCCTTCTAAGCTACTTAAACCCTAATAAATTTAGGAATCTTTGCTTTTGTAAAATGCAACATTCCTGAATCATATCTGATTTTCAAAGACTCTCCCCAGTGAGATTTGTTTTTTTTTTTTTTTTTTAAGTTTTTATTTATTTATGATAGTCACACAGAGAGAGAGAGAGAGGCAGAGACATAGGCAGAGAGAGAAGCAGGCTCCATGCACCGGGAGCCCGACGTGGGATTCGACCCCGGGTCTCCAGGATCCTGCCCTGGGCCAAAGGCAGGCGCCAAACCGCTGCGCCACCCAGGGATCCCCCCAGTGAGATTTGAATCTTGCTGAATTTTCTTATTGAATGCCCTTAAAATATTGTTTTAAAAAGGCTATACAACAAAGGATTTGCGAAAGAAAGAAAGAAAGAAAGAAAGAAAGAAAGAAAGAAAGAAGCAAAAAGAAGACAAGCCAATGACCTCCCCGAAATAAAATCAGGCCATGACCCACTTGCCCAACTTCACATTACCCTGCACACCGTGCCCTTAACCCTTCCCCGTCCCCCCAAAGGAAAGGAAGGAATTTGCCTGAAATGTCATATTTGAAACAATGTTAACTTATTTAAGCCACTTTTAAGAAACTACAGCTGACTTTATGGTCAGTACTTACTTTCCCTCCCAGGGAAAATTGCCCTGGTACCTAGCTTTCAGGGCTCAGCCTTCTAGATGGTTAAGGACAGTCACTTCCCAGAAGGTCCAGGACCCTTAAGACATTTGGGGGATCTTGAGAAAAGAATTTGCCCAAATGAATCAGTACTGCAGATGAAATATGATAAAGTGCTTCTTAACTGTGGCTTTCTAGCCTCAAAATACAAATAAGAGAGGCTTTTAAAAGTTCAATCTGAGATTCTTTATAAAATTTCCAGCAAATTAAAAAGGTCTATATGGAAAATTAACTTTATTGCTACCCCGATGTAAATAAGCAAACCAAACTTAGTAAGAGCAACTTTGTTTTGTGATTAAGAATAATAAGGAGGGGGCAGCCCAGGTGGCTCAGGGGTTTAGTGCCGCCTTCAGCCCAGGGCGTGATCCTGGAGACCCGGGATCAAGTCCCACATTGAGCTCCATGCATAGAACCTGCTTCTCCCTCTGCATGTGTCTCTGCCTTTCTCTCTCTCTCTCTTTCTCTCTCTGTCTTTCATGAATAAATAAAATCTTTTAAAAAATTTTTTAAACAGGGCACATGATATGATGAGCCCTCGGTATTGTTCAGAGAACACATTATTTTGATTTTAATAATATTTAATAATATTAATATTTTATTGCCTTTGAGCTATTTACAACTCTGTATATATAACTGTAATTGATACAGTTTGTCTACAGATATTATAAATAAATTCTGTAGAGTTTAGGTTCAATTGACTTCTCGCCAAAGAAAAATCCAGTTTTGTGACCATTTACAAATACATTTCAACATTTAACACATTTATTCTTTTAATCAATAGTGTGTTCACACATTTTTTTGTAACATGTTTTATTTTACAGCTTGTTAGCATTATGTAAAACTCCAACTTTGTATCTCCATTTGTATTTTTGTTCCAGGCTATACAAATGTTAAGAACAGGCCTAAGTGATTGCCTGCTATGTGTTAAACTCTATACTAGTCCCAGGGCCGTACAACATGGTCCTGACCTCATGGAGCTTACCATCTGCCATGGACCAAACAATGTCCCCACTAACCCCAAAGTCATATGTTGAAGTCCTTACCCAATGTGACTGTATTTGGAGATAGGTCTTTAGGAAGTAATTAAGGGTAAGTGAGATCATAAGTGTAGGGCCCGAATCTCAAAGGACTGGTGGCCTTATAAGAGGAAAAAAAATCTTTCTCATATACACATCCCTTATCTCTCTTCTTCGGACTCCTTCCCAAAAGGTCATGTGAGCACAAAGCAAGAAGGTGGTGTCTACAAGCCAGAAAGAGAGTCCCCTCCAGAAAATGATACTGCTGGCACCGAGATCATGGACATTTGGCCTCCAGAACCATGAATATACATCTCTGTTATAGAAGTCACAAAACCTGTGGTATTTTGTCATGGCAGCCCAAGCAGACTAATAGATCATACAATGGAAGAAGACATACAAATAATTCTTTATTTACAACTGCTGTAAAAAGCTATGAAAGAGAAGTACAGGGTTTAATGAAAGTACATTCTGGGAATCCAACTGAGTCTAGGAACAGCAAGGTATGGATGAGGTCAGAAAAGTCTTTCATAAGAAAGTGAGATATAAGCTGACACTTGACAGAATATAGGAACTAGCAAGGAAAAGATGAGGGGAAAAACATTCCAGGTACAGGGAACACATTGTGCAAAATATGGAGACAAACACAGGAATCAGATTGTGTAGATTAGTTTCATGTGCCATGTCAAGACTTAAGAGTAATAAAAAGTTCACATAAACATCTAATAATCAAATCTGCACTTTAAAAAGCTTTTTCTGGCTATTGTGTGATAGATGGGTAACAGACTGGGGCTAAGCAATGCTACACACGAAACACCAGTTAGGAAGTTACAGCAACAACAGAGGCAAGAAATTACAATGGCTTAGACTATGCGGACATACGAGGGATAGTAGAAAGAAGTAGAGGAAATTAAGAGATATTTGAGAGGAATAGAAAGGAATTGCAGGTATAAGCAAGAAGAAGGTAATAAGAAAAACAGTTTTCTATCACAAAGTGGCACCATTTAGTAGTAAGGTAGAGAATATGAGAGGAGTAGGTTTCTGAGGAAGACAATGACTTCAGTTTTATAAATGCTAAAGTTGAGATGTTTCTGAAATATCCAAGTAGATTATAGTGAATTGATAGCTGTGAGGTCTAGAGATATATAAATGTGAGGAGAATTAGCATAACAGCAATTCTAAAAATAATAGTAACAAAATGGGCTCTCATAGATTTTCAGTTTTCAAGTCCTATGTCCACATACCCATGGCTCACTGACAAAATATATCCATTTTTTCACACAATGGCTCCCACTAGGAAATTAGTGGTAATTATCATTCCATCCCTGCCAACCTCTGCCAATCCCACTGCAGATAGAGAACTTATGTCAAATAATTTCCTACCTAAGCCCAATTTTTAAAAAAGATGACACACTATTAAGTGTAGCACAGGGCTATTACTCTGGCCTTCAGAGTCCTTAAAACTACCTGATTTTCAAAGTCCATAGAGAAACTATAGCCCTATTATCAGGCACCACTGATACCCCACAAAGTGTTTACTATGTGTAGCAGGTGGTATCTCTTTTTAGCACATTCTCCAGAAGCATTCATCCAGGCAAATACCATCAAGTTGCATCAGAATAGGAAAGTACATGACACTGTTCCACATGTCAGGTTCACATGAGAAAAGTTAGACACATCATATCCTTGAGCCCCAAGAACTCCTCTCTGCCCACTGTCTATCATTGCATTTACTTACACCTGGTATTTACTTTCATCCAATATCTGATGTCTAAGTCCACTGCCCAAGTGACTAAGCCAACAATGCAGAAGGATAACTATTCCCAAGGACTCTAAGAATAAAAGTCACTAATAGCAACATACACACACACCATGACAGGTGCTTCAGCTACCTCTTCATTCCTATAGTCCGTTCTTCACCTCTACTGGACTGCTCACAGCCTCAAAGAAATAAAGCAATGACATTCCAAGAAATATGAAGATAATTACCTTAAGTTGTAGTGAATAGCAAAAAAGATTAACTTTCTACTAGAGACATAAACACTAGAATATCTAGTAACTAGAGACATAAACACTATTTTTTTAAGATTTTATTTATTTATTCATGAGAGACACAAAGAGAAAGAGGCAGAGACATATGGAGAGGGAGAAACAGACTCCCTGCAGGGAGTCTGATGCAGGACTTGATCCCAGAACCCTGGAATCACGCCCTGAGCCGAAGGCAAACGCTCAACCACTGATCCACCCACGCGTCCCAGACATAAACACTATTTATATTGAACTCCTAAGGTACTGGTGCTGGAATTCACAAACAAAAAAAGCAATCCTATTTGAAAGGAATTGCCAAAGGAGGCCTGCCTAATAAAGCTGGGCAAGGGAAGCAATTCAAAGCTGACCCAATTGAGAAAAAGCAAAATACAATACTCCCATAGCTTAGAAAACAAATACAAATAGCTTTAGAATTTAATTTTCTCTCAATTCTTTTTCCAGAGATATATACACTTTTAGCAAAATTACCAACTTCTCTAGGTCTGATATTCTACACTATATTTTTTAACACATTGAAAAATATTCAGATGGATTTAAATATCATATAGCTTTCTAAAAATGAAAATAATTTTATTTCAGAAAGCTATATCTAATATAAATTGTATGAACCTGGCCAAAAGAACTTATATAACCAACTTGCCCCAATAAGGCCCTTATCCTGGCAGTCGGGATTTTTTTCATTCCCTATATTGGAATTTAGTTGTTCTCTTCCCTTATGTGACCAAAGCTAATCATGAATATCCTGTGGCTTTTCTAAGGTGCACTTTTCCTTTAGCTTGGTTTAGCATCTTACTAATGTGAAACGAAACAAAACAAAACAAACCTACAGGCCTGAAATGGTGTTATTTTTTAGGCCAAGTCACCAAACCAAAGCTTATTAATACCTCACCTAACTGAACTTACAACCTCTCCAAGAAACATAGTCTTAACAGGTCAAGAATTCTTAGATCAGCATCAATAAGGGTAATCTGTCACATGGGCCCTCCTGTCCCTCAAAGGAAGAGGAAGAAATCCTCCTACTAAAAAAACCTTTTCCTCCCAGATGTAGGTGACCTCACCTGAAATAACCCTTTTTTCTGTTTATGACTTCCTTATCCTGCCTTTAAAAACTCCCCCCCCCTTTTTTTTAATTTTTATTTATTTATGATAGTCACAGAGAGAGAGAGAGAGAGAGAGAGAGAGGCAGAGACACAGGCAGAGGGAGAAGCAGGCTCCATGCACCGGGAGCCCGACGTGGGATTCGATCCCGGGTCTCCAGGATCGCGCCCTGGGCCAAAGGCAGGCGCCAAACCGCTGCGCCACCCAAGGATCCCAACTTTTCCCCTTTTTGTAGCCCATTGGAATTCTCCTCTACTTATTAGGTGGGATGCTACCTGACTCATGAGTCATTTAATAAAGCTGACTGCATCTTCAAATCTATTAGGAAGAATTTTCTTTAACACTAATTTGTTTTTCTGAAGAATTTACGGCATCTAACAGGTAATTATGGCCTTCTAATAATAAAAACAATAAACTACTGAGTTTTTTGCAAGTTTACTAATAACAGGCATTGCACTAACTTCTTTAACAAACAGCTGAGGGCTTCATTGCAGGCACTATGCCACTCGGTTTACATGCATAATCTTTTACAAATATACTGAGGTAACCAAGGCTACTGGGGACAAATTGTCAATGCTCCTAAGGCCAGTATTTCCATAAGTACCTAGATATGTGTCCTCCATTTTTGCCTAATCAAGGACATTCCAGCAATCATTCCATCCTCTCTCACATTAACTTTCCATTCTCTACTGGATAATTTCATTGACATAAAAACATAATGTAGTATCTCTCATCTACATTTTAAAAAGAGAGGGGAAAAACTCCATGACCTTTTCCAGGTATCACCTGATTTCTATGATCCTCTTTCAGCAAATATTACTCACTACCCCTCCCCAAAATACCAGAAAAGGAACAAGAATAATTCAGTGAAATTCTATATACTCTTCACTTACATTTGCTTTTTTCTTTCCCTTCTCTTCCTCTCTCTCTGTGCACTGGCACACACAGGCGCGCGCGCGCACACACACACACACACGCAATTACTTTTTGTTAATTAGCTGAATCATTTGCAAGTCATTTGTAAGCACCTTAACACCTCCTCCCTCAAATACTTCCACAAGTAATCCTTGCCTACAACAAGGGAGAGCTGCCACACAACTGTCACACTAGAAAGTTTAACACCGACTCAATAATATTAACAAATAAAAGTCCATATTCAAGTATCCTCAATCGTCCCAATAATGTCCTTCAACTATTTTTTTTAATTCAGGATCCACCCAAGAACTAAGCATTACATTTATTCACCAAGTCTCCTTCATCTCTAGTAATCTAGAACACATTCGTAAGTCTTTCTTTTTTTTTAACCTTTTACAACTTCAACATTTTTAAAGAGTCTAGGCCAGTAGTTTCTGCAGATTGCCCCCTCAGTTTGGATTTCTCTGACTGCTTCCTCCTATATTACATTGAGGTTAAACATTTTGTTTTCAGATTTATTTATTCATTTGACAGAGAGCACAAGTGGAAGGAAAAGGCAGAGGGAAAGGGAGAAGCAGACTCCCCACTGAGCAGGGAGCCCAACGGGGGAGGGGGTTGGGGGGTGGGGGGACTGGATCCCAGAACCCTGAGATCACAACCTGAGACACTTAACCATCTGAGCCATCCAGGTGCCAAGGTTAAACATTTTTAATCCAAACATTACATAGGTAATACTGTCTCCCATTCTCTCTTGAACCCATTTGAATCAAGTTCTATACCCACTTCCCATCAATATGGCTCACTGAGGTCACCAATAGGCAATTCCCTATTACTAAATCCAAAGGTCAGTTCTTAAGTGTTCATCTTACATAACCTGTCAGCAGGTTTTGGCATGCTTTCTTCTTGTGGTTTTGGAAACACCACTCTCAGGCTGGTTTTCCTCCACCCTCACTGGCTACTCCTTTTCAGTTTTCTTTATGGATGGACTCTCCTTACTTCCTAACCAGTACACACTCAAGGACCCCAAGGCTCATTCCTTCTATCTTTTTCTAAACTCATTCACTCACTAGGTCAATGCTGCTCAAAACAGCTGTGGTGAAGGAGCGGGTGAAAATTTTAATCCATCACAAACCACTGCAAGATACAATAAATATAAAATAACAGAAAACTGATCAAATGCTTGAAGGTTACAATGTCAGTTGCTAAATTTCTGTACGTAACTCATGGCAAACTGGTAACAGTTTGATAACCACCAGTCTGTTGATCCACAGTTGAGTAGCGTATTTTAGTAGTTTATTTCATCTAATCTCATAACTTGGAGTATCATTATATGTTGTCAATCTCCAAAAATATATCTCCAGATCAGATTTCACCCTTGATCCCCCAGTTCATATATACAATTGTCTTTTCAACACTCCTTCTTGGCTGTCAAACAAGCACCAAAGTCCTGATTCCTCCAACAACTCCCACTCCTGCCCCTCCCAAGAACAAAAACAGAAAACAACCCTGTTCCATTCACATATTCTCCATCTTGCTCAATAATTGGCAACCATATTCATCGAGCTATTTAGTCCTAAAATCTTGCAGTAACCACCAATTCCTTGCTTTCTTTCATTACCAAAATTAACTATCAAGAAATATTTTCTGGGCAACCCGGGTGGCTCAGCGGTTTAGCACCGCCTTGGGGACCTGGGATCCTGGGAACCTGGGATCGAGTCCCACGTCAGGCTCCCTGCATGGGGCCTCCTCCCTCTGCCTGTGTCTCTGCCTCTTTCTCTGTGTCTCTCATGAATAAATAAATAAAATCTTAAAAAAAAAAAATATTTTCAGCTTTCAAAATATTTCCAGAACCCACCCTTTCTTTTTATTTTTTAAGATTTTATTTATTTATTCATGAGAAACAGAGAGAGGCAGAGACAAAGGCAGAGGGAGAAACAGGCTCCCAATAGGGAGCCTGATGCAGGACTCAATCCCAGGACCCCAGGATCACAATCTGAGCCAAAGACAGACACCCAACCATTGAGCCACCCAGGCCCCCCTGGAACCCAGCCATTTCTTACCACCATCTTGACCACTTTGACTGATTTTTGTAATGGTTTCCTTGCATACTTCCCTGCTTTCACTCCTGCTCTCCCTAAACTCTGAGCAAGAAGAGACTGTTAAAACCTAAGACAACTATACAAGAGAGAAAGAAAAGTTGTTTCAACAAATGGAGCTAGGACAACAGCTATCCATATTCAGAAGAATGAAATCAAATTCTTACTTTTTACATGAAAAATTAACTAATAATAATTGGGCTTGGGCTCCTCAGGCTCCCTGCTCCTCAGGGAGTTTGCTTCTTCCTCTCCCTGTGCCCCTCCCCCGCTCATGTTCTCTTTCTCACTGGCTCACTCTCTCTGTCAAATAAATAAATAAAATCTTTTTAAAAAACGAAATAACCAGTCCAAGCTGGTTACCTTACCCTAAGACTCTGGCTTAGGTTTTCCCCTTGCTCCTTTCTGCCTCCTGACAAAAGCTGGTGCTTTTTTCATGTAGCCTGTACGACATGGCATGCTCCTTTCTCTTGGGGAAATTTTAAGTAATAAATTTTTCTATCAATAGCATTAGTCTCTGTGTCATTTCTTAGTTATCTTTATGTATTAAGGCCCAAGAACAAATTAGAGCTTGAATTAGGCAATGGTTTCTTAGATATACCAAAAGCACAACCAAAGGAAAAGCAGATAAACTGGACTTCATCAAAATTACAAACTTTTGTGCTTCAGAGGTCACTATCAAGAAAGTGAAACAATCAGCCACAGAATGGAAGAAAATACTTGCAAATCATCTATCTGATAAGGATTTAGTATACAGAGTATATAAATTACTCTTAAAATTTAACAATAAAAAGGCAAATAACTCAAATACAAAATGGGCAAAGGACCTGAATAAACATTTCTCCAAAGAACATAAGCAAATAGCCAACAAGTACATGGAAAGATACTCTATAGGGTACCTGGGTGGCTCACTCAGTTGGTTAAGCTTCAACTCTTAATATTAGCTCAGGTAATTATCTCAGGGTCGTGAGATCAAGCCCTGCATCGGGCTTTACACTCAGCAGGAGTCTGTTTGAAATTCTCTCTTTTTCTCTCTCTCACTCCCCCTCTGCCCCTCCCTCTTCTCATGCATGTGCTCCCTCTCTCAAATAAATAAATCTTCAAAAAGAAAGAAAGAAAGAAAGAAAGAAAGAAAGAAAGAAAGAAAGAAAGAAAGAAAGAAAGAAAGAAAGAAAGAAAGAAAAAGATACTCTACACCATTAGCCATTATGGAAAAGCAAATCAAAACCACAATGAGAAACAAATTCAGCAAAGTTGAATTGGATATAAAACCAACACACGAAAATCAGTTGCATTTCTATACATTAACAATGAATAATCCAAAAATGAATTTAAGGGTCGCCTGGGTGGCTCAGCAGTTGAGTGTCTGCCTTCGGCCCAGGGTGTGATCCTGGGGTCCCAGAATCCAGATCCACATTGGGCTTCCTGCTTCATTGAAGCCTGCTTCTCTCTCTGCCTACATCTCTGTCTCTCTTTCTCTGTGTCTCTCATGAATAAATCTAAAACCTTTTTTAAAAATGAATTTTAAAAAAAAAATTAAAAATAAATAAATAAAAATGAATTTAAGAAATAAGTCCATTTATAATATCACAAAAAATAAAAATTTAGGAATAAATTCAACTAAAGAGGTAAAAGACCTGTACACTGAAAACTATGAAACATTTCTCAAAGAAATTGAAAAGGACTTAAATAAATATCCTATGGTCACACATCGGAAGACTTAAAACTAATCAATCTGATAATATTACCCAAATTGATCTATAGATTCAGTACAATCCCTATCAAAATCCCAAAGGCATTTTTGCAGAAATACAAAAACTCATCTACCATTCATATGAAATCACAAGAAACTCTAAATAATCAAAATAATCTTGAAGAACAGTTAGTTCTTTGATACCAAACTTCATAATCCAAAACTTACTACAAAGCTACAGTAATCAAAACAGTGTGGTAATAGTATAAGGACAGACATTTAGACCAACGGAATGAATAGAGTCCCAAAATAAATGTTCATACATATGGTCAAATATTTTTGACAAAGGTGCCAAGACTATCCAGTGGGGAAAGACAGTCTTTTTAACAAATGATTCTGGGGAAACTAGATACTCATATGCAAAAGAATGAGTTAGACACTTCCCTTACACCATAAACAAAAATTAACTCAAAATGGATCAAAGACCTAAACGTAAGAGCTAAAACTATAAAATTCTTAGAAGAAATACCTGGAGATACCTTTTTGACACTGGATCTGGCAATGATTTCTTGGATATGATACCAAAATCATAGGCAACAAAAGAAAAAATATATCAGCTGAACTTCATGAAAATTAACATCTTCTGTATATCAAGGACACGATCAAGGGAATGAAAATGCAACCAAAAGAATGAAAGAAATATATGCAAATCATTTATCTGATAAGAGTTTAATATTCAGAATATGTAAAGAACTCCTAAAACTAAACAATAAAAATTTACAACCCAATTCAAAAATGGGCAAAGAAACTGATTTCACCAAAGGTTTACAAATAACCAATAAGAACATGAAAAGATGCTCAACATCACTAGTAATTAGGAAAACGCAAATTAAAACCACAATGACATATCACTTCACACTTATTAAGATGACATTATTTTAAAAATGAAAAATAACAAGTGCTGGCTAGGATGTGGAGAAATTGTAACTGTCATGAATTGTTGGTTGGAATATAAAATGGTGCAGCTGCTGTAGAAGCAGTATGGTCGTTCCTCAGAAAGTTACACACAGAATTACCATATGATCCAGAGACTCCTCTTCTTGGTATCTACCTGAAATAAGTGAAAGCAGGGACTCAAACAGATACTTGTACACCCATGTTCATAGCAGCATTATTCACAATAGCCAAAAAGTGGAAGCAATTCAAATGTTCATCAACAGATAATGGATAAACAAAATGTGATACATACACACATACAATGTAATATTATTTAACCTTGAAAAGGAATAAAGTATAACACAAACTAAAATATAGATGAATCTCTAAAGAATTATATTAACCAAAGGAAGCCAGGCACAAGAGGCCACATATTAAATAATTCCACTTATATAGAATGTTCAGAATACACAAATCTATTAAGACAGAAAGTAAATTAGTTGGTTACCAGGGACTAGAGGGAGTGTAGGATGTAGAAGGAAGGAGGCTTTTTCTGGGTAATGAAGATGTTTTGAATTAAGAGAGCAGTAATTCCTGTAAAACTTTGTGCATACAGTAAAAACCAATGAACTGTATACTCTTAAATGGTAATTATATGATTTGTGGATTATATCTCAATAAAGCAAATTGCCCTTTTCAAAAAAAAAAAAAACCAGCAAAACAAAAAACTAAGACAGATCACATCTTTCTCTGCTTTAAAACTACCCACTGACTTTCTGTCTCAATCAATGTAAAATACAAAGTCTTTTCTCTGTAGCCTACAGTGTACTACAAAATCCAGCCTGTGCTTCATATTCTCCAATACCCCCCCCCATCCTCAACTAATCCCAACATCACTGTTCACTCATCAACAGGCACCCTAGCCTCCTTGCTGTCCTTCAACATGCCAAGCATGTTGCTACCTCAGAACCTTGGCACATAGTATATCTTCTACATAAAATGCTCTTATTCAATATATATCAATATCATTCATTCCAGACCCTTATTGTTGTCTGCTCAAGTGTCACTTAATGAAAATATTCCTAGACAACACAATTTAAAATTTCAACCCCCGCTCCACAAAAACATATACCCTCATATCTCTTATCAAGCTTTTTCTTCGCAGCACTCAATACCCTATGACACATGATATATGTTTCTGTGTCTGTCTCTCTTGAATAAAGCTCCATAAGAGTAGAAACTGCTTAAATACTACTTTATCTCCAGTATCTAGAATAGTGCCTGCATATAACAAGAACTTATTAAATATATGATAGATGGATGAATTTAAACAAATGAAAAAATGAATAGAGGCAAAAAGACAAAGAGAAATACAGTAACTCATTTTACAAAGAAAACATCTAGGGGCAACCCAGGTGGCTCAGTGGTTTAGTGCTGCCTTCAGCCCAGGGTGTGATCCTGGAGACCTCGGATCAAGTCCCACGTCGGGCTCCCTGCATGGAGTCTGCTTCTCCCTCTGCCTGTGTCTGTGCCTCTCTCTCTCTCTCTCTCATGAATAAATAAACAAAATCTTTAAAAAAGAAAAAAGAAAAAAAATCTAGTAAAGAATATTCGCAAGACTCAAGCCCAAGTCTGCCTGACTCTCAAATCCAAGCTCTTCATTTCTGTGGTATACTTTACTTCCCAATTTGGAGATTTGGGAGGGATTACTTGTAAAGTGAAAGAGTGTGTATTGTAGAAAGCCAAGATATCACATCTAAAAATCCATTTTTTAAAAAAATCTATTTTTTTAGTTTCCATCCATTTTAATGCAAGTATCATGTTACATGGAAAAGCATATCAATTAATAGCCTTCAAAATTACTGAACTTCACTTATTTTATATTGCTCGACTACTTTCAAAATTATGCTTATTAAATGAACCTGACTCTCCCTCAAAAGACATGACATGACACCAAACTAGGTGCAACCCCCAAATTCCTCTGCACCCATAAAATATAGTATAGAGAATACGTCAAAGGAAATGAGCCTTTATGCCTGGAATAGGCGTAGAGTAGCATCTGCTCCTGGAAGAGTCATTCTGAGACAGACACAAACAGGGACAGAAGTACAACACCTCCTTCTTCTTCCAACCAAGACTCAGAAGACAATTATAATTACTTTTTTAAAGTAACCTCCATGCCCAACGTGGGGCTCCAATTCATGACCCTGAGATCAAGAGTTGCATGCTCTATGGACTGAGCTAGCCAGGCGTCTCATGACAAGTTTTTATAAACTTTTTAAACTTCCAGACCATGGGTCACGTGGGTAGCTCAGTTGGTTAAACATCTGACTCCTGGTGGCAGCTCAGGTCATGACCTCAGGGTCACGGGATCAGCCCAAATCTGGCTCCTCAGGCTTCAGCTCTGTGCTGAAGTACAGAATCTGCCAGATTCTTTCCCCCTCAACTCTTCCTCTACTCCTCCCCCAACTCGCCCATCCACAAGCTCGCTCTCTCTCTCTCTCTCTCAAATAAATTAATTAAATCTTAAAAAAAAAAAAACAAAAAAAAAACTTCCAGACTAGTCTACAAGGACCAGAAACAATGCGGCAAATGTCTAAGTTACTTTGTATTAAGATCAGTTTCTCCACATCTACTACAAACTTTTAAGTATTAATTAAACTTATTCTAACATTTTATGTTGTATGGTTTTTACTTTTCTGGCTTCTTTACTCCAAATGCTAAGCCATACTTTGCTTGCTACTTCATACTTCCTATAAATACTTGCCTAGTTCTCTGCAGAAGAGATACCATGGAGCTGCAGTTATTTGGGGAGATAACTAAACAAGGAGATGAGGTAAGTCCATTCCCTTGTTTTGTGAGACAATTCAGGCCTAGAAATGATAATTCCTATGGAAATCACACATAACTTATTAGTGGCATAACCTAGATTAGTATCCAGGATTCCCAGCTTCCTTCCAGAATAAAACTTTTCTACTCCTCCAATATTAAAGATAAAAAAACTACTGTTTGCACTGAGGTACTTCTGGCTTACTTAACGATAAATCCTCAAAATAAGAAGGATGTGTCTGATTCCTACAGCCTCCAAACTTAGATCAGTGCCCAACACACAATAGATATTAGTGTGCATTTATTGAATGATCAATTGTTTAAATGTAGTTATTTTATTAAAAAGTATTTATTTCTTTAAAAAAAAGGTATTTATTTCTGATTCTAATTAATTAAATATTTTAAGAAAGTTACAGTAAGCCTAACTTTAGATATCACTAAAATGACCAAGATATTCCTAAGGTTAAAACTAAAATGACCCCAAAATTCCTTCAATTTCAAATAATAATCATTTTCCCAGGATATCCTTCCCTCTCCTCAGCAAACCCCATTCACTGAAAGCACATAACTCCTAGAAGAAGCTATCCACCCGCCTTAGGCCTTAATTCATTTCACCTAATCTTAAGCAAAAAGCAAATCTCAGAGAACTTTCAAATAAGAGGAAACAGAAGAATAAATGCCAGAAATAATAGAATAGTGACCAAGTACAGGGGTGCCTGGCCAACTCAGTCTGTAAAGCACATGACACTTGATCTCAGGGTTATGAGTTTGAGGCCCAAATTGGATGTAGAGATTACTTAAAAATAAAATCTTAAGAAAAAAAAAACAATATTTGCTGAAAATGATGCTGAAAAGCCACTTCTCTTCAGTTATGTGCGCATACTTAGTAGATCATTCCAACAAGAGTCCTGGTAGCACCTTTGCCCAGTGTTTAGAAGACTCAGGACACTTGAGAACCTAGAATTGAGATCCACTGCTAGAACTAAACTAAATTTTTTTAAAAGATTTATTTATTTATTTATTTGAAAGGTAGAGAGAGGGAGAGAGACAAAGAGAGAGAGAGCATTGGGGGGAAAGAATCTCAAGCAGACTCCCCTCTGAGCACAGAACCCATTGAGGGGCTCCATCTCATGACCTTGAGATCATGACCTGAACTGAAATCAAGAGTCAAATGCTTAACTGACTGAGCCACTCAGGTGCTCCTAGAACTAAATTTAAATAAAGAAATGTGGCTCTTAGACAATAAAATGTACCCAAAGTTAATCCAATACGTTTACAAGAATTCTAAAACTAATACACCTCAGAAAATTTTAAGAAATGAAGCACTTCACATATATTAAGTGATTCTTCTAGTAGCTATAAAAAAAAAAAAAAAAAGGAAAAGGAAAAACAAGGCAGCCTGGGTGGCTCAGCAGTTTAGCGTCACCTTCAGCCCAGACCTGATCCTGGAGACGCAGGATCAAGTCCCACATCCGGGTCCCTGCATGGCGCCTGCTTCTTTCTCTGCCTGTGTCTCTGCCTCTCTCTCTCTCTCTCTGTGTCTCTCATGAATAAATAAATAAAATCTAAAAAAATTTAAAAATAAAGAAAAACAGATACTATGATCTTCAATTTATATTGAAGAAACCTTAAATTAAGGTTTAAGGAGATGAAGTGATTTGTCTCCATTTACAAAGCTAATTAAGTGACAATGCCAAATGAACCCTAGGGGTTTTGTGACTCATAACTTGAGTCTCTTTTTATCAAATCACAATGAGCTTTCACAAAGCAGCCAAAGGGGCTTTATAAAAATCTCAGGGCAGCCTGGGTGGCTCAGCAGTTTTGCACCACCTTCAGCCCAAGGCGTGGAGACCCAGGATCGAGTCCCGCGTCAGGTTCCCTGCATGGAGCCTGCTTCCCCCTTTGCCTGTGTCTCTCTGCCTCTCTCTGTGTGTCTCTCATGAATGAATGAATGAATGAATGAATGAATGAATGAATGATCTCAGAGTACATCTAATTACTAAGGTATTTTTATAAAACAAAATCCTAAAATGGCAGTAACATAATTACCTTGTATTTCATACACTTACAAAAAACACATAAGATGTATATATAAAGTATACTTAATAAATATGAACACCATGTATTCTCCTCCTTATAAGCTTCTGTAAGGAAAAGTTTCAAAGCCATTGTTACTATTTCCTTAGTGTTTCCCAAATTTGGCTTCTTAGCAAAATCATGGTAGGTGTGGATGCAGGTACATAAAAATACAGGTTTCTTGGGCCCCAATATGGAGATTCTGATTCAAATGAGTTCAAAATCTGTTCAGAATTTTAACAAGCATTCTAGATGATTCTGACTAGCCAAATTTGCAGTACTGCCCCAAAAGAAATCTTAAAGAGAAAAAGCAGGCCATGAAAATAAAAGAATCTAAGTACAGGGACAAAGATCATTCACTAATTTCCCTGGCCAGAAAGCCAGAATAAAACAAACAGATGAAAGAAAGTCTTATTCTTACCCTGAATCCAAACTTAGTTACTGCCTTTGCCCCAAAACTGTCAGAAAAGTTTGACTCTACCTACTACTATGTTATGGGACAGATAGAGATGCTAAGAGTTTCAACTTGAACATTCCCAAAAAGCTTAAGTATGTTTTAAAAAACAACACTTGGTAAATCCCAAAAAATGCAAGTATAAAACTGCGATGGGTACTTAACTAGCAGCTTTTCCTCAAATGCTAGGCAAAAACTGACACAGATAAAAGGATTAAGGGTGAGAAAGGATGGGGGAAAGGAGAGGATCTGATCTCAAGAGAAACTGGCTGGCTCACCAGGTTCCCTGCCCAAATAAGAGGAGAATGAATGGAATTCCTCCAAATAACACTGACAACATTCCCCAGGAGGGATTTCTAAGCTGCTATTCATAATCATAATCATAATCATCATCAACTTACAAGCTGCCTCTTCTTGGAAGGCTCAACTCCTTCTGAAAAACAAAGCACAAAACACAAGTTAGACAGAAATAAGGACACAACGAAGTCCTACAGGTCTCCATTAAAGGTCTTACAGCATTATCTTAACAATAGTAAAAACTAAGTATTTCCAAAAAATAACCTCCTCCCTTATCTTTTAAATTCAGTGAAATAAAGAGCAGTTGGGTTAACTATCACTCTTTATTCCTCCTTCCCAAAAGGACTGTCTCACAGAATACTTGCAGCTTTTTCCCCACTAGATGGAACCATCTCACCAGTGGAGATTATTTCAAATATCCAGTGGGCTAGCCATTTTATTTGATGAATTATAAAGGATTCACCTATCATCAAGAGTAAGGGATATGAAAGGAACGACATGAATTTTTCGTTAATCGGGAAGCATCTTAGACGAAGTAGTATAGAAAATAATACAACAAAGAGATAACTATACACACCACGGGTGTGAGAAGAGTTGGACCTCTGTGACTTGCTTTCAAAATTTATCAAGTCCCACCTCCCACAAGTTCCCATTTACCTATTATAAATATTTTTATCTTTGTCATATGTCTTTATATTTTCTTACATATAATCATAATTATTAGCATTGTTCCATATGTTATTAAGTAATTTATTTCAAATATTGTATGTATCATCTGCTGACTTCAACATTATAACTGAAAGATTCACTCATGTGGATATTTTCCATTTCATTCATTAGCCTATAAATTTGTCACTTATTTATAATATTTATTTATCTATTCTCCAGGAGATAGAAAGTTAATTTTCTTTCCATGTTTTTCTTCTCCATCAAAACAATGCTCTTATAAAAAGTTTGTAAAGTATATGTTTAGATTTGACCTCCCTATCCAACACATCCCAGACCAGTCTCCCAAGCTCCTGATACTTATAACCAATTTGCCTACTCAACATCTCAAACCCAACATGTCCCAAACTGAGCTCATTCTTTCTATCAAAATTGATTCCAACCACAGCCTTTCCCCATCTCAGATGATGGTATTTCTATTCTTCTGGTTATTTAAACCAAAACCCTAGACATCTGGACTCTTCTGTTTTTCACATACACTATATTCCATCAGGAATTCTTTTTTATTTTATAATTTTTATTTCTATCATTAAAATTTCATAATTATAAAGAATTTTGACACAATTTATCATTCTTCCCTTTTCCCTCTCATTTTATTTTTTTAATCTTTATTTAAACTCTAGTTAGTAGGGCAGCCCTGGTGGCACAGTGGTTTGGCACTGCCTGCAGCCCGGGGTGTGATCCTGGAGACCCGGAATGGGGTCCCACCTTGGGATCCCTGCATGGGGCCTACTTCTCCCTCTGCCTGTCTCTCTCTCTCTGTCTCTCTGTCTCTCTCTCTCTGTCTGTCTTTCATGAATAAAATCTTATATAAATAAATAATAGAAAATTAATTAATTAATTAATTCTAGTTAGTTGGGACGCCTGGGTGGCTCAGCAGTTGGGCATCTGCCCTCGGCTTAGGGCACGATCCTGGAGTCCCGGGACCGAGTCCCACATCAGATTCCCTACATGGAGCCTGCTTCTCCCTCTGCCTATGTTTCTGCCTCTCTCTCTCTCTCTCTCTCTCTCTCTGTGTCTCTCATGAATAAATAAAATCTTTTTTAAAATTTAAAAATAAAAATTAAATAAATAAATTCTAGTTAACATACAGTGCAATACTGGTTTCAGGAATAGAATTTCAGTGATTCATTATTTACATACAACACCCAGAGCTCAGCATAAAAAGTGCTTTCCCTTAATACCCATCACCCTTCTAATCCATCTCCCACTCACCTCCCTTCATCAACTCTCAGTTTATTCTCTACTGTTAAAGAGTCTTTTATCATGGGATGCCTGGGTGGCTCAGCAGTTGAGCCTCTGCCTTTGGCTCAGGGTGTGATCCCAGGATTGAGTCCCGCATCAGGCTCTCTATACAGGGAGCCTGCTTCACCCTCTACCTATGTCTCTGCCTCTGTGTGTGTATGTCTTTCATGAATAAATAAATAAAATCTTTAAGAAAACAAACAAAATTTGTTAATATACCTGTAACTTAAAATAAATATACTAAACTAAAAATAATATACCTGTAACTTATTTTTACATATGAAGGGAGACAGGAATCCTATTATATTTTTTTTCTATACATATGATCGATTATCCCAGATCATTTGTTAAATGATGTGCAATTTCAGTGCAATATTAAGTTTCCATGAAGGTAGGTAGGGGTATCTCTCTTGACTATATTCAGTTCCACTGTACTTGTCAGCTCTTGTGCCAATACCACACTGTTTAACTGGTATAGCTTGACAAATCTTGATATTTATAAAACAAGTCCATTCACATTGTAATTACTCTTGAAAATTATGGAAGCTAATCTTGGGGCTTCACTCTTCCATATAAATTTTAGAATCAACTTGTTGATAAAAATTTTGACACTGCACTCGATCTAGAGTTGATCTGGGGATAACTAACATATTTACAACACAGACAACTACTATCAAGAACATGGCACACCTGTCCATTTATTCAGGTCTTCTTTAGTATGTTTTAATAAATTCTGATAATTTTTCAAATAAAAATTATACAAATATTTTTGTTATATTTATTGCTAGTACCTTATATTTTCTTGTTGCCATTATAACATTTTTTAAAATCACATATACCAAGAGTTGTATTTCATTATACCAGTAACATCATTTGTCCCCCAATATAGTATGAAAATTTTCAGACAAAGAAAACAAAAGGTTTAAAAACCTGTCCAGCAAAACCTGAATTGTATATACCTACAATGCAGACTGTTCAATTGTTAACATTTTGTAATACAGGCGTGCCTTGTCTTATTGTACTTATTTTATTGCTCTTCACAGATACTGTCTTTTTTTTTTTTTTTAAACATATTGATGGTCTGTGGCGATCCTACAGCAAGTGTGTCAGCACCACTTTCCAACAGCATTTGCTCATTCCATGTGTCTCTGTCACATTTGGTGATTCTCACAAAATTTCAAACTTTTACATTATTATTATATTTGCTATGGTGATCTGGGATCAGGGATCTTTGATGTTACTATTGTAATTCTTTTGGGGTGCTACAAACCTTGCCCATACAAGATGGCAAACGTTTTATTTAAATTCAATTTGTCAACATACACTGTAACAACACCCAGTGCTCATCACATTATGTGCCCTCCTTAATGCCCATCACCCAGTTACTCCACCCCTCCCCACAGCTTCCCTTCTGCAAACCCTTTACTTGTTTCCCAGAGTCAGGAGTCTCTCATGGTTTGTCTTCCTCTCTAATTTTTCTCACTCAGTTTCTCCCCTTCCCTTATGATCCCTTTCACCATTTCTTACATTCCACATTATGAGTGAAACCATATGATAATTCTTTCTCCGACTGACATACTTCACTTAGCATAATACTCTCCAGTTCCATTCACAGCGATGTAAATGGTAGTTATTCATCCTTTCTGATGGCTGAGTAATATTGCATTCTCCCCACCCAAATTTTATATATGTGTGTGTGTGTGTATCTCACATCTTCTTTATGCATTCACAAAATGGCAAATTTAATTGATAAATGTGTGTGTTTTAACTGACTAGCCATTCCCATCTCTCCCCCTCTCCTTTGGTCTCCCTACAATATTGAAATTAAGGCAGTAAATAACCCCACAATGTCCTTTGTGTGTTCAATCATGAACACTTGTGATTCATGGGGGTAGGTCAAAACATCAACATGAACAAGAGTTTGAAAGAAGCGGATTCCAACCCTCAAGGGTGACTTTGAGAAATTTAAGACTTCAGTGGAAGAAGTAACTTTGCAGATGGGGTGTAAATAGCAAGAGAACTAGAACACAAGTGGAGTTTGAAGGTGTGACTGAATTACTATAATCTCATGATAACACTTGAATGGGTGAGGAGTTACTTCTTATGGATGAACAAAGACAATGGTTTCTTGGGATGGAATCTATTCCTGGTGAGGATGCTATGAAGAATGTTGAAACAATAAAGGATTTAAAATATCATATAAACTTAGTTGATAAAGCAGTAGCAGAGTTTGAGAGGACTGATTCCAATTTTGAAAGAGGTTCTGTGGGTAAAATACTATCAAACCACATGTCACGATACAGAGAAATTATTCATGAAAGGAAGAGAGTAAATTAATGTGGCAACTTCACTGTTGTCTTTTTTAAGAAACTGCCACAATCATCCCAGCCTTCAGCAACCACCACCCTGATCAGTCAGCAGCCATCAACATCGATGTAAGACCTTCCACCAGTAAAAAGATTATGACTCACTGAAAGCCCAGATGGTGGCTAATATTTTTTAGCAATAAGTATTTTTTAATTAAGATATGTAGTTTTTTTTTTAGACAGAATGCTATTGCTCACTTAACAGGCTACAGTTTAAACATAACTTTTACATGCATTAGAAAACCAAAAAATCCATTTGATTTG
Organism: Canis lupus familiaris; assembly: GCF_011100685.1. Lineage (NCBI taxonomy): Eukaryota > Metazoa > Chordata > Mammalia > Carnivora > Canidae > Canis > Canis lupus. The sequence goes on from NC_049236.1 coordinate 14,576,810, forward strand.
CTTTATTGCGATAGTTAATTGAACTCACAATATCTCCAAGGAATGCACATATTTGCTTTATCATATATTTAGCCACCTATCCCTTTCTAAAAACAAAATGCATCTCAAAGTAGACTACAGATATCGGTAGATACTTAAACATGTATATCATTACCCAGAATTCAGCATTTATTTACAATGCTTTCATGCTGGATATATATTTTTTTCAAGGTAAATTTACAAACACTGAAATGTACAGTATTATATATGCCAGATGATAAGTTTAATAAATGCAAAAACTCAGGTAACCCAAATCCCTACCAATATATAGAACATATTCATCAATCCAAAGAGTTCATCATATCCTTTTTTGGTAAATTCCCAACAAATCACTACTCCCTCACCCAAGCAAATACTATTTCCATTTTTCTACCATGGGTTAGTTTTGCCTGCTCCCAAACTTCATATGAATGGAATAAGTATGAATGCTTGTATATAAAACTTCTTTCACTCAGCACAATGTTTTAGAAATTCATCCAGGGGCATCTGGGTGGCTCAGTGGTTGAGTGTCTGCCTTTGGCTCAGGTCATGATCCTAGAGTCCTAGGATCGAGTCCCACATCAGGCTCCTCATGAGGAGCCTGCTTCTCCCTCTGCCTATGTCTCTGCCTCTTCCTCTATGTCTCTCATGAATAAATAAATAATATCTTAAAAAAAAAAAGAAATTCATCCATATGTTGCATGTAACAGTAGTAAAATCTAATCATATTAGTATACCACAGTTTATTTATCTTTTCTCCTATTAACGGACATTTGGATTATTTCCAGTTTTGAACTACTAACATTCCTAGACAAGTCTTTTAATAGGCCTATGTTTCATCTGTCTTGGGTAAAATACCTAAGAGTGTAGGATTAGTGGGTTATAGGATTGGTATATATTTAGTTTTATAAAAAACTACCAGATCTTTTTCTGAAGTGATTATATCAAATTACACTCCCAATGACAATGTATGAGAATTTCAATTGTTCCACATTCTAGCTAATATAGTAATAATTATTACTAATAATATCAGAATCACTCTACACCCACCCCAAGAACTCCAACTGCTCTATGTTCAAACCAATATGTGTCATCAGTAATCTAAATTTTGGCTTAGAGTGTGCAGTTGTATCTCACTGCAGTTTTAATTTGCATTTTCAAAATAACTAATGATTTTAAGCATCTTTTCATTTGCTTATTAGCCATCAGTACATCAGTACTTTTATGAATTATCTTAAAATATTTTGTCCCTTTTATAATCAGCCTATTTGTCTTTTTATTATTCAGTTTTAAGAATTCTTCATATATTCTAAACACAAGTCCTTTGTTAGATATGTTTGATGAATATTTTCTCTCAGTCTGTGGCTTGCCTAACTAAAGTTAGTAGTGGTGTCTTTTGATAAGCAAAAGTTTTAAATGCTGATGAAAGTCAATTAGTCAATATTTCTTTTATGGTTAATGCTTTCAGTATCTTGCCTAAGAAACCTCTGTCCATGCCAAGGGGACAAAATTATTTTCCTATATTTTATTTCTAATTGCTTTATGGCTTTTAGCCTTAACATTTAGGTCCATTTTGAATTAATTTGGGGGTAATATGAGATAGGTTTAGGTTATCTTTTTCCATAGAGATATCCACTTATTCCAGCACCGTTTATGGAAAATACCATCTTTTCACCAACAAATTGCTTAGGCACCTTTGTTAAAAACTGAATTAAAATAGAATGGGCTATTTTGGGACTCCATACTTTCTTACTTTCTTCATTCTGCAGCTTTATATTAACAAGTATTTAAGTCAGATCATGTAGTCCTTTAACTTTGCTCTTCTTCTTCAAGAATGCTTTGGACATTCTAGACTCTGCATTTGCATATAAATGTTGCATATAAATTATTAATTTGTACAAAAATGTCTGCTGGGATTACAGACCAATTTGGAAAGAACTGAGATCTTAACATTAAGTCTTCCAACCCATGAACACAGTATTTCTCCAATTATTTAGATCTACTTTAATTATTCTAAGCAATGTTTCATAATTTTCAGCAAAAAGACCTTCTTTTGCTAAACTTATCCCTTAAGTAGATATTTTTGAAATAAAATTATTTCATTTTCCAATTGCTTGCTTCTAGTATAGGAATGCAATACGTTTTTATATACTGACCATGTCTTATAACTTTGCCAAATTCATTATTAGCTATAATGACTGTTTTTGTAGACTCCTTAGGATTTTTATGTATAAACAATCATTTTCTCAGGTAGCCTGGGTGAGTTAGGTGGGTTAGGTGGGTTAGGTGTCTGACTCTTGGTTTCAGCTCAGACCCTGATATAGGGTCCTGAGATTGAGCCCTGCATTGGGCTCCTCGCTCAGCAGGGAGTCTGTTTCCTCTCTCCTTTCCCTCTGCCTCTACCCCTACCCCCACAAACACTATCTCTTTCTCTCTCTCTCTCTGAAATAAATAAATCTTTAAAAATATTAAAGATTTTGCCTCTTTCCACTTTCTAGAATCGTCTGGTAGACATCCTTGCCATGTTTTTCATCTGATCATAGGGAGAAAGAGTTCAATATTTTACCACTAAATATGATGTTGGCTGTAGGTTTTTCATAGAATACTTTTATCAAATTGACAGTTTCCTGCTATTCCTAATATATTTAGGAGTTTTTATCATGAATGGATATTGATTTTATCAAATATTTTCTCAGCATATACTGAAATGATCATAGGGGTTTTTTTTTCCTGCTAATGTGGTAAATTACAGTGATGGATTTTCTTTTGAAAAGAAAGAGATTTTAGGGCAGCCCCGGTGGCCCAGCGGTTTAGCGCCGCCTTCAGCCCAGGGTGTGATCCTGGGGACCAGAGATCGAGTCCCATATCGGGCTCCCTGTATGGAGCCTGCTTCTCCCTCTGCCTGTGTCTCTGCCTCTCTCGCTCTCTCTCTGTGTCTGCCAGGAATAAATAAATAAAATCTTAAAAAATATATTTTTTATTTATTTTAGAGAGAGTGAGCATACACATGAGCAAGCATGGAGAGGGGCAGAAGGAGAGGGAAAGCAGACTCCCTACTGAGCAGGGAGCCCAATTCAGGGCTCGATCTCAGGACCCTGAGATCATAACCTCAGCTAAAGGTAAACACTTAACAGACTGAGCTACCCAGGCTCCACACAGTGACTGATTTTCTAATAGAGTACTTCCTCAACTTACTATGGGGTTATGTCCCAATAAACCCATTGTAAGCTGAAAATATTGTTAAGTCAAAACTGCACTTAAAGGATGCCTGGGTGGTTCAGTGAGTATCTGTCTTTGGCTCAGGTCATGATCCTGGTCAGGTCAGGGTCCTGATCAGGTCAGGGTCCTGGGATCAAGTACCACATCAGGCTCCCCACAGGGAGCCTGCTTCTCCCTCTGCCTCTGTCTCTGCCTCTCTCTCTGTGTCTCTCATGAATAATTAAATAAAATGTTTTTAAAAAAGCTTTTTAAACATCACAGCTTACCCTAGCCTACCTTAAGTGTGCTCAAAACACTTACATTAAGCCTACAGGTGGGCAAAATGATCTAACATAAAGTCTATTTTATAATAAAGTATGACTATTTTAATATAATGTATTAAATACTGTACTGAAGGGATCCCTGGGTGGCGTAGCAGTTTAGCGCCTGCCTTTGGCCCAGGGCGCAATCCTGGAGACCGGGATCGAATCCCACGTCAGGCTCCTTGCATGGAGCCTGCTTCTCCCTCTGCCTATGTCTCTGCCTCTCTCTCTCTCTCTCTCTCTCTCTCTGTGACTATCATAAATAAATAAATAAAATTTTTAAAAAATACTGTACTGAAAGTGAAAAAGAGAATGGATGTATATGTACAGGGTGGCTAGTAAGTATATCAATCATGTGGCTGACTGGAGAGTATCATACTACATTCTAACTAGCCCAGGAAAATATCAAGTTCCAAAATTCAACATACAGTTTCTACCAAATGTATATCATTTTCACACCATCATAAAGTTGAAACATTATAGTCAAACTATAATAAGTTGGACACCATCTTTATTAAACTAATCTTACATTTCTGTGTATAACCCAACTTTGTTAGGCTATCTTTGCTGATATTTTATTAAAGATTTTTGCACCTATATTCATAAGGGATCTGGTCTCCAGATTTTATTATAATGTTTTTGTCTGATTTTAGAATCACAATTACATTAGCCTCCTAAAACTGGCTAGGAAGTGTTCCTGCCTCTATTTCCTGAGAGAGTTTGTGTAAGATTGGCATTATTTCTTCCTTAATTATTATACAGTTTTCATTAATAAAATCATCTAGATCTGGAGGCTTTTATTAAGGATTTTGCCTCTGTGGTAAGTAAGTAAGATTGGCCTACATATTTTCTCTTCTCGAACTGTCCTTGTCAATTTGGGCATCCTAATCCTCATAAAATGTGGTAGGGGAATGTGTCCTTTTTTTCTTTATTCTGAAACAATCTATATATAACTTGGTAACACCAATCTTTGAACCTATATGACAGTCCTGGCTTCTTGAACAGTTTAAATAGGAAACACGAGGTAAATATTTGTATATTTGGGGGCAATAATAAAATTGCATATATGCCCCTCTCTGAATCCCTTTTAGACAAGGAAATGCATCCATGAAGATCCATCTCTTCTTCCTTACCCTCTCCTTGCACCTCCACAAAAGCCTGCATTTCCAAGATGGATGCCCAGGGCTCCAGATGAGTACATTCTATGCCAAGCACTCTGGTACCATAAAGACAGCCCTAAGACAAAGTGGAACAAAAAAGTGCTCTCCAATCAGATAAAAGCAGTCCAAGGAACAATGATTTCCCAATCCTCCCTTTCCCAGAGAACATTCATAACAAATTAAGGAGGAAAACTGCACAGTCTAGAAGTCTGGCTGAGGCAAGAGCACTCTCATTTAAAGAGATAACATAAATTTATCACTTCATCTTAGGAAGTAGGATGGTAATATCTGGCAATACCTTGTAACATCAGATGAAGTCCATCCCATTCAGCCTTCTCTGATTTACTGGTTATCTCTTGACTCTCCATATTCTCCATGATCTTCTAATTAGCATTCTGAACACATCTAGTCAATCCCACCTTTTAACAAAATTTTCCCCTTAATTACTACATATCCCTCTTCAACCTCTGCCTTATCAAGTCTTTTTCCCTTCACAACCACATTTCTTTCTTTTTCTTTCTTTCTTTTTTTAAATAGACTCCACACCCAGCATGCAACCCAACATAGGGCTTCAACTCATGACCCTGAGATCAAGAGTCTGAAGCTTAGGGGTGCCTAGGTGGTGCAGTCAGTTTAGCATTGGACTCTTGGTTTTGGCTTGGGTTATGATCTCCAGGTAGTAGGATCGAGCCCTGCATCAGGCTCTGCGCTGAGCACAGAGTCTGCTTGGGACTCTCTCTCCCTTTGCCTCTACCTGCCCCACACCCTACTCACTCTCATTCTCTCACTAAAAATAAATAAATATATCTTTTTTGGGGAAAAAAAAAAGAGTGGGAAGCTTAACTGACTGAACCACTGGTGGTTTTTATAATCACAACCACACTTCTTGAATTAGTGTGGTTGAATCACTGTCTCCAATTTTTCACTTCCTATTTGCTGTTCAACATACTGCAAATATCCCTGGACTTCACCACTCCGTTTAAACCATTCTTGCCAGGTTATCAATGGTCTCCATGTAAAACACCTCCACTGCATCCAGTCTACCATTTCTTTTTCTGACCTGAGTGCTCAGCAGCATTTGTCAGTATTATTCACTCTTCTATCTTAAAATAATTTTCTTTCCTCAAAACCATATGCTCCTGTTTTAGCTTTTATTTCTGAAAACACTACATCTTTGCAGGCTTATCCTTCATCATCTGAGACCCTTAAACGTTGATTGTCCTTAAAGTTCTGTCTGGAAACTCCTCTCTACATACATTTTACAGATGACTCCCATATTTGTATCTTCATCCTAGATCTCTCACCTGAGCATATATAACTATCTTGTACTTAAAATGTCTAAAAACTCAACCTGGCTTCCTACTCAACCTTGGTCCTCCTGTATTTTCCATTTCAGTGATGGTACCACCAAATCTAGAGTCATTCTTTTCTTTTTCCTTCAAATCTTTATTTAAATTCTCAAGGGTTAACATATAGTGTAATAATATACTGGCTTTAGGAGTAGAATTTAGTGATTCATCACTTTCGTGTAACACCCAGTGCTCATCTTAACAAGTGCCCTCTTTAATACCCATCACCCATTTAGCTCATTCCCCACCCACCTCCCTTTATCACCTCTCAGTTTGTTTAGAGGCATTCTTGTTTCACTTTCTTTTACTCTACAACTCAATTATTCAGCAAGCCTTGCCAATGGCTACCTCCAAAACATCTATCTTTAGATTTCACTTTATCTCTACTGCCATGTCCCCTTGTCCAGACCAGCATCATCCAATACCACCTTCCTAGTTGATCTTCCTTTAGTTTGTTCCCCAGGATCCTTAATGTTGTATCAATGTAAATATCATGTAATTAGTATCTGTTTTCTAAATGGTACTACCTTAGTTTAACAAAACAAGCAGCCAAAAAGATCCTTTTAAAATGCAGAACTGAAAAAATAAATAAAATAAAATGCAGAACTGATTGGGTCATTTTTCTTCTTAAATTCCTCAGTGGATAAAGTCTAAAATCCTTTCTGCAGCCTATAGGATGCTACCTGGCTATTGCCTACTTCTTCAGCATCCTTTGCACAATTCCCCAGTCTTTCTGGAGTTTTGATCTTGGGGACATGGCATACCCTCTCTTCACTTCAGGGCTTCACACCTATTATTCTTCTTGGATTACTTTTCCTTATCTCCTTTTATACATTCTTGGACCTTAGCTTCAATCTATCTCCTCTGGGAAGATCTCCCTACATAATGGTTTTCCTAGCCTACCTCTATGTACTTCCGACTCTTTACTATCATTAGTTACTTAATTGTTTTCTGGGAATGACTGTTAGCTCTAGAGGAACAGAGATTAGTCTTGCTCTCAATGACATACTTAGCCTAGTAGGTACCAAATGAATATTTGATGAATAAACCAATGAATCAATCAAGTAAGTAAATGGTTGCTTATTTGGAGTTACACTGATAAAAAATATCAACTGCAGCTAAGTCAGCCAAAGAGGTTTTACTAGAGAAAGGATATACTCCGTTTTCACATACTACTTACTGACAGTCTTCTGGTTGGTAGCTATTATAATAATCATTCAAAAAAAATGCTTTTAGGAGAGAAAAACATAACCTACCACACAAATGTACTTTAATACCATTTACTGACCGGCCTTAAAAGAACCTTATCCCCAAATACAATCTTCTCCCCTAAGCTCTGGCAGCAAATAAATCTGCTGAGAAACCTCCCTTTCCTGCATAGCAAATGTACCATTACTACTGCTCTGGGCATTATGGCATTTTAGCTCCACTCATTCACACTTGAGTGTGAGTCTATCTTAAGGTCTGAAGCTAAGGGGGAAATCAGTGTATATGCAGCTATGGTACAACCTATAAAACTCTAATGTATTTCACTCCTCTTATTCCATTAAATTCACATGTAATCATCTTAAGAACAAGCTTCAATGATGCAGTATTTACATTATACAATATTAAGGAACATAGGAAAGAGCACAAAATATAAAGTTCATGTTAAGGCTCAATAACATATAACTTATGTGATCTGGAATTTCACCTACCTCTAAGGATTAGATATGATTATAAAGGTCAAAGTAATGTGTATGAAAGTATTTTATTCTATGAATTGTGACACAATAACAGATGTGTTGTTCTCATGTGAGTTTGAGGAACAGTAAAGACAGCTTGATGGGGATTCCTGGGTGGCGCAGCGGTTTAGCGCCTGCCTTTGACCCAGGGCACGATCCTGGAGACCGGGGATCGAATCCCACGTCGGGCTCCCGGTGCATGGAGCCTGCTTCTCCCTCTGCCTATGTCTCTGCCTCTCTCTCTCTCTGTGTCTGTCATGAATAAATAAATAAAATCTTAAAAAAAAAAAAAAAAGACAGCTTGATGATACTAACAGGATCATCTTTCCATATGGTATAAAAACTCAGGGCTCAGAGTCAAAAAAAAATAACGTAAACACAGTTCTACTACTTACTTTACTCATGAAATTTTGGTCAGTGATTACACCTTCCTAAATCTTTTTCTTTTCTGCACACCTGTAATAAAAATGCCTACTTTGCAGGGCACCTGCGTGGCTCAGTGGGTTAAGTGCCCAACTCCTAGTGTTGGCTCAGGTTGTGATCTCGGAGTAGTTGGTTCCATCACCCTGAGAGGGGCTTTGAGCTCAGTGCAAAGTCCACTTGGGATTCTCTCCCTCTATTCCTCCTCCTCCTCTCCCCCAGTTTGATGCACATGCTCTTTCGCGCTCTCTCTCCCTCTCTCTGAAATAAATTTTTTAAAAAATACTTACTTTGCAAAAAACAAAAACCTACTTTGCCCATCTCACAAAAGTCAGTCTAAGGTTAGAATAAGAAAATACCTTTAAGGGGCACCTGGGTGGTACAGTCAGTTAAGCAACTGACTCTTGGTTTGGGTTCAGGTTGTGATCTCAGAGTCATGAAATCAAGCCCTGCACAGGGTTCCACATTCAGTGCAGAGTCTGCTCAGGATTCTCTCTCTGCACCACCCCCACTCTCTCTCTAAAATAAATAAATGAATCTTTAAAAAAAATACATTTAAAAACTGAAGGTTTTCATATGAAAAGATGTTCTACATCATGTGTCATCAGGAAAATGCAAATTAAAATAATGAGATAGCAGGGAACCCTGGGTGGCGCAGCGGGTTTAGCGCCTGCCTTTGGCCCAGGGCGCGATCCTGGAGACCTGGGATCAAATCCCACGTCGGGCTCCCGGTGCATGGAGCCTGCTTCTTCCTCTGCCTATGTCTCTGCCTCTCTCTCTCTCTCTCTCTCTGTGACTATCATAAATAATAAATAAATAAATAAATAAAGTTTAAAAAAAAAAAAACTAAAAAAACTTCTGCCTAAAAAAAAAATAATAATAATAATGAGATAGCACTATACACCTTTTATTTATATTTTTTAAAAGATTCTATCCATTTATTTGAGAAAGTGAGCCCGAGTTGGGGGCAGAGGGAGAAGCAGACTCTCTGTTAAGGAGGGAGCCCAATGTGGGGCTTGATCCCAAGACCATGACCTGAGCTAAAGGCAGATGCTTAACCTACTGAGCCACCCAGACATCCTCACTATAAACCTTTTATAAAAATGTCCCAAATCTGGAACACTGGCAACACCAAATACTGGTGAGGATGCAGAGCAACAGGAACCATCATATGATATTCTAATGGTGGATATAGGTCACTATACATTTATTCAAACCCATAGAATGCACAACACTAACAGTAGACACTAAATGAAACTGTGGACTTTGGGTGATTATAATATGTCACTGCAGGTTCATCCTTGGCAAAAAAAAAAAAAGTACCATTCTGGTGAGTGATACTGATAATGGGGAAGACTGTGCATCTACTGGATAAAAGAAGACAACAAACACTAGCAGATATGTGGGAAATCTCTGTACCTTCCTCTGATTTTTGTTGTAAACATACAACTGCTCTAAAAATAAAGTCTTAAAAAAAAAAAAAAAAAACGGGGCACCTGGGTGGCTCAGGCAGTTAAGCATCTATCTGCCTTTAGCTCAGGTCATGATCCCAGAGTGCTAGGAACAAGCCACTTACTGACAGTCTTCTGGCTGGTAGAGTCTGCTTCTCCCTCTCCCCACTGCTCATGCTCTTTCTCTCTCTGTCTCTCAAATAAATATATAAATAAAATCTTTTAAAAAACAACAACAACAACAAAAAAAAAAAAACTACGTCCCTTCTCTCTCCCCAAGAAAAGCTTAGGGTTTGATAGCCTGGATTATCATTACTAACAGGAGATGGATTCTTCTAATTTGATCCACCTGAAGCAAGGTTGTAACGCTAATGGATTAGGTACTATTCTCCAGTAACTAATTCTATCCCCAAAATTCAAGTATATATTATTTTAGAGTCTCTCAAACTTAATTACAATCATTTTGGTTCCCTGAAACTGACATAAATACTGTCTGCTGAAGATGCTATTCTCATATTTTCTTGAACTATATTCTAAAGTTGCAAAGCAAAAAAAAAAACAAAAAAAAAAAAATAAAGTTGCAAAGAAAGCTGTATATAGTAAATTCTAGGGAAATAACCATTTACTCCCTTTCACTTGTCCACAAAGCAAACTTCTAAAGATATTACATACAAAATGAGACGGCTTTCTTCACATGGGGAATCACTGTCTATGTGCATTATTCACAATGACTAAACCCATAAAATATTTCCAAAGAAAAGACAAAGGCCAAGTGTCCAAAGTCAATAACTGCTACCCCCACAAGTAAGTATGCAAGCTAAGAGTCACAAGACTGGTGTTTGTCCTTTACATCAATAGTCACCAGCATGGAGATGACTGGTATGGGTCAAAGCTATCTCTCTGCCTGAGGCAGCTCCCTCTCTGGGCCTCCCTCACACTTTCTAGTTTAATTCTCACTCACATTAATTCATTCATCCATTCCTTTTTCACTGCAGTAGCAGCACTCCTCCCAGAGAAGGAAAATTAACAGGCTTTAAGAAATATTAACTCAACCTTCCACTCATTGAGAGTAGAGTTTGAGAGTTAGGTTTTTGGAAATGATATCTCAACTAAGGTCTAAAATTAAGGGGGAAGAAAAAGGCATTCTCACCACTAAATAGCTAGATATCTCTTTACAGAACTTTTAAGTAAACCGATACAGCCTGACTAACATAAATAACACTGCTTGGGGTGAGGGTAGGAGTGGAGAACAACATTCTAGGGCCCACTCAGAATCCACTGCTGATGACAAATAACATCCTTTACTTCCGCATCCTACTGAATAAAAGAAGACAACAAATACTTTTTAACTACATATTGAAATACAATATAAATACAGAAAAGTGTACATAAGCCTACAACTCAAATTTTCACAAACTGAATACAGTAGTGTAACCAACAGCCAGGTTTTAAAAAACTGAACATCACCATCAACCTAGAAGCATCCTGTGCCCCTCTTTCAGTCACTACCTACACTCCCCAAGAAACCATCATCTTGACTTCCAGCTTTAGAGAACATTTTTGCTGTTTTGGCATTTTCTTAAACGCAATATAAACTCTATATTCTTTTGTGTGTAGCTTGTATTCAATAGATGTCTAATTTGAATCCCAGAAAGCACAAGTAAAGAAGTTACAATATTTGAAGATACAGTGGAATAGAAATGAATACACGTATATAGGGAGCATAATGTACCCAAGTGGGATTAATTTTTTAAAAATCCAGACCAGGTAAATGATAGGAATACGAAAAACATCAAAGACAAAAAAAAAAAAAAAAGAAAAGAAAGAAAGAGAAGAAAAGAAAACCACACACACTCTTAAAAGCCAGAGAACAAGATCCACAAACATCAAAGGAATGACAATTACAGCAGCAGTATATTTCTCAATAGCAATGATGGAAACCAAAAGACAGTTGTACATAGTATTCTTATGTACAAAGTTTGAGAGAAAATGACTACCAACAGAAAACTGGATACCCATACAATCTTTCAAGGTCAAAGACACAATAGACATATTTAAATAAATTTGAAGTATTTACTAGCAATCTACCTATACTGAAGCAGCATCTACATGATATCCTTTAAGGAAGAAAATGATCCTAGGAGAAAAATCTAAGACCCAGGAAGGAATATTGAGTAAGAAAACTAGTAAATACACATAAATGTCAGTAAGTAATGACCAAATAAACAGTAATAAAAATATCTAATTTGTGAAAATAAATTTTGGAAGAACTAAAATACTGTACAAAAATAGCATGTAAGTTTGGAGGTGATGAGAAGGAAGGAGTCCTGTTGTTTAAGAGAGGAATAAAACTTGAATTTGTTCTAATTCACTAGTAGAGTTAAAAAGATCAAGGAAGGGATCCCTGGGTGGCGCAGTGGTTTAGCGCCTGCCTTTGGCCCAGGGCGCGATCTTGGAGACCCGGGATTGAGTCCCACGTCGGGCTCCCGGTGCATGGAGCCTGCTTCTCCCTCTGCCTGTGTTTCTGCCTCTCTCTCTCTCTCTCTCTCTCTGTGACTATCATAAATAAATTTAAAAAATTAAAAAAAAAAAAAAAAGATCAAGGAAGAAAAACAACCCAAAAAGGCTCCATCAATATTTTTTTTAAGATTCTATTTATTTATTTGAGAGCGAGAGAGAACATGAGCAGTGGGGAGGGGCAGAGGGAGAGGGAGAAGCAGACTACCTGCTGAGTAGGGAGCCCAATGCAGGGCTCAATCCCAGGACCCTGAGATCATGACCTGAGCCAAAGGCAAACACTCAACCAACTGAGCCACCCAGGCACCCCTTTATCTAATAGTTTTAAATGGCAAAAAAGAAAAGGAGCGGTATGGCATGGAAACGCAGGACATGGAATACCAAGAAATAACAGGGTAGAAACAAATTCAAATATATCAGTAATCTTTTTTTTTAAGATTTTATTTATTTATTAATAGAGACACAGAGAGAGAGGCAGAGACACAGGCAGAGGGAGAAGCAGGCTCCATGCAGGGAGCCTGACGTGGGACTCGATCCAGGGTCTCCAGGATCACGCCCTGGGCTGCAGGCGGCACTAAACCGCTGCGCCACCAGGGCTGCCCAAATATATCAGTAATCTTAATAAATGTAAATAGACAAATTTACCAGTATAGACAGGAAAAAAAAAACAAAAAAACCTACTGCATGCCATTTGCAGATAATCCAAAAGCAAAATGACATATGAAGTTTGAAATAAAGTGATAGCTGGCTTTATAAAAAACAAGGCACCTGGGTGGCTCAGTCGTTTCATCGTCTGACTCCTGATCTCAGCTCAGGCCTTGATTTCAAGCTCAGCAGGGAGTCTGTTTGAGGTTCTTTCCCTCTCCCTCTATCCCTTCCCCAACTCGTGCACTGGAACGTGTACAAGCTCTCTCAAATAAATAAATCTTAAAAAAAAAAAAAAGAAAAGAAAAAAGAAAAACACCAAGAGGGACATAAAAACAGATTCAACAGATGTTTTTTAAAAGAGTAAATATTATCATTTTTAACCTCAATAAACAGCGACAAAATGGGCAAACTCCTATAAATATATCCTATAAACCTCACCAAAACTACCTCAAGGTGATATAGGAAGTTTAAATTAAATCCATTCCATTCAAAAAGCTGAATCATACATCATGTCTGAGTTAGGTTTATCCCCAAAATTCAAGTGGTTATGCAATAGAAAATTTATAAATCTTCTACACTTCAAAACAAATTAATGGAGAAAAAAAAACACCATATTCTCAAATGATACAGAAAGGACACATCAAATGGATACCAACTTACTAAAAGAAAAGCAAAGAATCAAGGGAAGAGAGATGTTCAAGACATTAGAAAAAGGAATAGAAGAGAGCTGGAAAAAAAAAGGCAGAAGTCTTTAGATATATATATAAATGTTGCAAATTCAAATACTTCCTTCCATTGGCCAGTAACATATTTTATAGAATCTGAAAAACTATTACTTCAAGAGATGACATTATTTTAGGTATCAGTAAAAAAAAAAGTGTTTAGAGGTGCTGGGTGGCTCAGTGGGTTAAGTGCCTTCGGCTCGGGTCATGATCTTAGGGTCCTGGGATCTAGCATTGTGTCAGGCTCCTTGCTCAGCAAGGAATCTGCTTCTGCTTCTCCCTCTCCCTCTCCCTCTGTGCTCTCTCTCAAATAAATAAATAATCTTTAAAAATATTTTCTTTTTTTTTTTTTAATATTTTCTTAAAGCAAAACAAAAATAACTGCCAATTAAGGTGTAACACCATTAAAACACAGCACAATGTCAGAGCTGTTAAGTAAATAGATGAGAACCTTAGAAATGATGAAACATAGGGACGCCTGGGTGGCTCAGTCAGTTCAGCATCAAACTCTTGATTTTGGCTCAGGTCATGACCTCAGGGTTGTGAGTTCCAGCACCACACTGGGCTCCATGCTGGGCATGGAATCTACCTAAGATTCTTTCTGCCCCTCCCCACACCCTTTCCCCATCTCTGAACTTTAAAAAAAAAAAAAAAAAAGATGAAACACAATAAATGCATGAAGTAGCAAAATACAAAATAAAAAAGAATCCATAGGGATTATATTCATCAATTTTTCTTTAAATCTCTAAAGGTTGGGGGTCCCTGGGTGGCTCAGCGGTTTGGTGCCTGCCTTCAGCCCAGGGCATGATCTTTGATCCCGGAATCAAGTCCCACATCGGGCTCCCGGGATCAAGTCCCACATCATGCCTGCTTCTCCCTCTGCCTGTGTCCCTGCCCCTCTCTCTCTCTCTCTGTCTCATGAATAAATAAAATCTTAAAAAAAAAAATCTCTAAAGGTGGACCCAGAAAATCACTTCTACAAGTATTGGTTCACAGACCTTCAATCTGTGATCCTGATTTGCAGAGGAGAATGCAGGAATTTATTTTTTAAGAGATTTTATTTATTTATTCATGAAAGACACAGAGGGAGGCAGAGACATAGGCAAAGAGAGAAGCAGGTTCCCCACGGGGAACCCAATGAAGGACTCAATCCCAGGACCCCAGTATCACAATCTGAGCCGAAGGCAGACACTCAATCACTGAGCCACCCAGGTACCCCGAGAATGCAGGAATTTAATTCAGAAATGATAAGGGGATGTAATTTTTTTTTTAAGATTTTATTCATTTATTCATGAGAGACACAGAGAGAGGAAGAGACACGGGCAGAGGAAGAAGCAGACTCCATGCAGGGAGCCCGATGTGGGACTCGATCCCGGGACTCCAGGATCACGCCCTGGGCCAAAGGCAGATACTCAAACCACTGAGCCACCCAGGTGTCTCAGGGGATGTAATTTTAGATTACTATTAAATTCCTAAGTGAAACAACTCCATGGACAAAATACATCTTGCTTAGGGGAAATGTGCTGTTAAAATAAACTCCAGGAAGAAGAGAAACTCTAAAGATCTGAGGCTGGCCTGATTATCCATCTCTGCAAAGATCTTGAAGATAATCATGATGACAGTAAGAACTGAAAATTAGGTGCTACATAGGGAAGATGACCAGGAGGTTGATAGGTAGAGGAGGAGGATAACAACACTCAGGAATGAAAACTATCAGAGAAGATGAATAAATATGTTAAATACAAATCCCTCCCAATAAAAGGCAGAAGTCTGGTGTGATTACAACATAAACAGAAATACATACAGCAGAGAAAAAGAGAAGGTACGAATAAGATAAACCATTTAATTTTCAAAGCCATTTAGTTTACTGACATGATGAAAATATTTCGTAGTACTAAGGACAGATGAGTACAAATTACAATTTCTTCTATTCAACTTCCCACAAAAGGATATTTAAAAATATCAGAAGGAAATCATTACATTACACTTTTGTCCATATATCATCTTTGAAATAACTTTCAAGAGAAAAGGAAGTGTCCGAAATCTAGCTGGTTCTTGAAGATTTTGCTTCTAAGGAGTACAATCTAAACTGAATTACATCTTGTATGAGGATTATTTATTTGAATGTCATAACTTTCAAAATAAAAAAAAAATCCCAAGAAAGCTTTGTCAAAATGCTTCCCAGTATACATTATGCTGTCATACGCTATCCAAAATAATTAAATGCCCCTGAACAAGGGCACTTTAAAGCACTCTCACTTTTGAACATCAAAAGCAGAAAAGGGGTAGAATAAACATTATATGTTTGTCACCTGAAGGCAATAACTTTATCAGTACAACAAATAATCTCAACTCAGAATCTGGAAAACTGGGCTCTCACTATATATACAATGAAACCAAATTACTGTGTCTGCCTTCTAGGCAAAAAATGTAGAAATCATGGCAGTAAGAGTTGATAATAAAAATATATTTATGTTAGCTAATCTGCTGACCTTTCAAAGTTAAAATAAAATCATCTCCCATAAAGATGATTGGGAAATAAAGCAAATATAAATGCATCTTTCATTCACAAGGAACTTCAACCTCAAAAGTAGCAATAGGATGAAAGCTGACCCAAAGACCCAACCTGAACCGCTATTCAAATAAAACAGTATCAATTGCTACACAGGACAGAGACTCCTCTAAAGGAAAGATGCAGCCACATAATCTCCCAGATGTCTAAAAGGACCTACAGATGCAATTACTGTATGAATGTGCAGGCTGAAACCATTACAGCCTTTTCTCTAGTTAAGTAGGAAGCCAGCTTGAGAATTAGGCCAATATACAGAGCAGAGAAGCTGAACAAGACACTAGATCACTAGATTACCCAACTTTGAAACCATCCAACCTCTGGACATCTGTGTTTGAATCAATACCTTTTTTTAAATATTTAAATCAGAATCAAGTTTTCTGTTACTTTCAGGTCAGAGTATCCTGACCTAAATACCTAGCCTGTCCACAAACACACTGTTTGTCCTTGAGGAAGCTACTAATAAGCTTCACATAGCGAAAAAGTGGCCAATCAGAAACCTCCCACTGCCTCCACTGCTATCACCCCTAACAAATCATTCTATGTCTTGCCTCCACAGGTTACTGTCAAATGATGGTAGAACACTAGAAAGGGAGGCATTAGGAGTTTTTCAAAATATGACTGTGGTTAATATGGCTAGAATGTGGCAGAACTATAATTTAAGCCAATCTTCTGTTCCTACTTTAAAATTATCTGGGAACGCCTGGGTGGCTCAGCAGTTGAGCATCGGCCTTTGGCTCAGGGCATGATCCCGGGATCTGGGATTGAGTCCCCCGTCGGGCTCCCCACAGGGAACCTGCTTCTCCCTCTGCCTGTGTCTCTGCCTCTCTCTCTCTCTCTCTCTCTGTCTCTCATGAATAAATGAATAAAATCGAAAGAAAAGAAAAGAGAAAAGAGAGAAAAGAAAAGAAGAAAAGAAAAGAAAGGAAAGAAAAGAAAAGAAAAGAAAAGAAAAGAAAAGAAAAGAAAAGAAAAGAAAAGAAAAGAAAAGAAAAAAGAAAGAAAGAAAGAAAGAAAGAAAGAAAGAAAGAAAGAAAGAAAGAACGAAAGAGCTGGAAGGATCAAAGCAGGGTTGTATCTTAGCTGGTTTTCTGGAAAACTTTAAGGAAATCTAAAAAATTCATCAAAATGCAGTTAGTACATTCATCTGGCTTTTTATCTTCTAATCTGAGGTTATCCAGTAGATTACCTATACCACTGAATAGACTTTAGCTTTTGTGTGTTTATACACACAAATCTAAAACTAACTTTTGAAGTTTTACATTATAACTTACCTATTTAAAACAAATAATCTAAACTGCTGTTTTTCAAATATTACTTCTATTTTAGAATGTTCCAATGTAGTCTTTTGGAGAATGAACTGTAAAGTAAAAAAAAATATTTGGGGGAAAAAAGGAGACTGTAAGAAAACATTCTCCAGTGTATGTAGTCTGGCAATTTGGAATATCCACAAGATAGAAACAAAGACTCAAGAGAAAGGGTTAACAGATACTGGAGACTGACCTAGTCACTAGGGAGAAAATGACTTATTCAACACAGAACAGGCATAAAATTGAAAATATTCCCCACTCAATAAATAGGATTCCTTTTCTGAATGTGGGCAACTAAAAAAGTTAAATAAAGATAATAAATAAGCAATGCAATTAAGTATGCTTATAAAGCCAGCCATTTTATGGGGCACCTGGGTAGCTCAGATGGTTAAGCATCTGCCTTCAGCTTGGATTCTGAGGGACCTGGGATCAAAACCCTACATCAGTCTCCCTTGCTCCGTGGGGAGTCTGCTTCTCCCTCTCCCTCTGCCTCTCCTCTCAGATCATGCTTTCTCTTTCTCTGTCTCTCTCTCTCTCTCAAATGAATAAATAATTTTTAAAAAATTAAAATAAAACTAGCCATTTTTTATCAACAGTTAATTGACCATAATACATCATTATTTATGAAAAGTCTTCTGAGTACTTTAAAAATACTTCCTAAAATATCCCCAAGAAATCAAATGACAGATCTGATCAAAGTGACTGCACTAACAAGACAAATTAAAATAAGGTATTGACTTTTAAAGGTCAGTCATACTGGAAAAGTGCTGAAGATTCAGCGAGTGCTCCCAAGAGGCTCTGAATGTTCACAATACCATTAATAAGAAAGATAAATAATAAGAACTACAAATATCATAATCTGCCTAAATGTTACCAATCCTGTATATTTTCTTTTTGAGTGCTTTAAAAATACCAAAATAATGTTAATTTATGATAACTCCAAAGATCCAAGGTGCTTTGTCTCAAAAAAAAAAAAAAAAAGTGCTTTACAAATGTCAAACAAAATAAAAACAAGAGAAAGCTACATTTCATGAGAAGACCTACACAGGCTGATTGATTAGTTTGGTGTTTTATACTGAAATCTTCACTATGTCAATCCTTAAAACACATTGAATGTTGGACTAAAGGAAACTGGCTTGTTCTTTATTAATAAGACCAAGACAGGATGATCTACTTTACAAATATGAAAAAATTAATCATAAAATTTAAAGCAAATGTAGTGTCTTCTTCTAGTGCTAAGGACATTCAGTGAAACTCTGCTGAATGCTATCTACCAATCTCTCCATTTTCCCCTCATTATTAGACTCTACTTACCTCTCCATGTGCCAAATTACCAAAGACTTAAAGAGGAGAAGGCTTCTAAAACAGGTGTCAGATATATTGCTATCATATATGGCTATGTTGTACGTGTATATATATGCCTGCAAAGTGGTAATTTTAAAAAGTTCTTAAAACTATGTGTAGAGTCACATATATATTATACATACGACTTAACTAAGGAGAGGTGGTGGGGAAGAAGACGCAGTGATCAGGAGCAGAATATGTTTACTGCAAACAATCTGTCAGCAATAATGTCTAATATCAAAAATTAGGCTTGCATCCTACAAAGGTCTGATTTAATTGCACCACTCATTTAATATAATGTAAGTAAGCACAAGCAGCATTTTTTCTATCAAAGTATAAGGGTCTCAGACAATTTCTCTAATTGTAACTATACAGGATAGAAAAAAGAGGAACTTAATGGCATTCTACCTTGCTTCAAATGAATTAAATAAAATTGAAGCAATCCATTTAGACATTTTCAAAAGACACTAAGAGGAAGGAGAGCAGGAAAAAGGCTGTTACTCACCTGTAACCCTCTCCTTCGCAGAATACTGGAATCATCCATAATAGGTAACAAACAAAAAAAGCCACTCCCAAGACAGTCAAATACTAGTGCCTACTTGCTTACTGCTGGGTAAAGAGGCAAACAATCAATCCCTTTCTCCATGCTATTCCCACTAACCACCACTCCACTAAATCAGTTCTCAGTCCAGTGTAAGTAGACAATCTCTGCCTCGCATGACAGCCACGTCTTTCTTCACAGACAGATCTCATCTGAATCATCACCAAAATAGAGGAAAATATTTCGTATTTGTTTTTCTCTTCCAGGCATACCCCTTTGGTTAAAATATTTGAAGTACCAAGAAAAGGAAAAAGGTCCCAGGAAAAAAAATCCAATCTTTGATATCCTTACTTCATTGCTTATTATCAAGGTTTGGCAAGCAAAACAAGAGAGTCTCCACCTGCAGCTACTGAGCTTTTAAAATCCATGTCACGTTTTCCTTTCCCAAAACAAAACCACTTCACATACGTTTCTAAAAAGATAACAATTCTTCAGAAATACAAAGAAAAACATATTATTCTGACGCCTGTATTTTAGGCTGAGGCTGATATAAAACCAGTTATTGTTCTGACAAAGTCGGCAAAATTCCTTTCATCCTTTGTACAGACAAAGCAAATGTCAGATTCTTTCGATACTGTCACAGGCTCTTTTGTTTCTTTATCTCTAGATACGCTAGTCTTCACTTCTTGGGCAGTCACCAAAGCCTCTTTCTTCAAGAGCTTAGATCACTACTAAGGTCGGTTTCCCTGCTCTTTTATGTCCTGGAAGGGGCTAGTACACGTGTGGTGAGTTCTGAGCATGGATGAATTCATTCATCTATTCACTGCTCATAGTACTGTCAGCGGAAAAGCTCCCCATTCCATCAGACTTCTCAAAGAGCACAGCATGAAAAAGTCTAGTTTTACTCAGGGTTTAATAATCTCAGAATCATTTCTTTGGTCATTGGCTGCCATTTTCAAGACTTTAATCAAGTTTAAAGATGTTTCTAGTGTCTTAATTTATAGCTTAAAGTATATATATATTTAAGTTTATATATAAGTATATATATACATGCTTTATATATATATTTAAGTTCTATAGTAAAAGATTAGCTCACATGATAGGATTTTGTTAAACACCCCATAAGCAATGTTTTAAACTTTCCAATTTTATAGTAATTTCCAGAATCCTATTAAACACAGAAGAAATGTGAGGCAAGTTGGTGGTGTTTCAATAAGTCACAAAAAAATTGTTAGCAAAGGCAGCACTGTATTTTTAAGAGGGTTAAAACATTATTTACCAATTCACAATCATTCGTTCTTCAAACTGTAGGACATACTGTAAAAAGTATTCACTTTCCAAAAGATTGCAGAAGATATTGATCCAAATTTCCTAATTTGACAAATAAAGGTATATATAAGGCACTGTTATATTCTCTATTTGTACAGAGAGTATATACATAAAAATATACATAAAGGTATATATAGGTATACACAAAGCAGGCTGTATAGTTTCCTTAGAGACTATATATATTTTACTCCTTAGAGTAAATTCAGCAATAACTGTAAGACTGATTCAGTCTGCACTCAACAAGAAGAAAAGAAAAGCTGCTGCTCACATAATTGTCGTAGCTACACCAACAGTCTGGGGCTTAAAGGAAGGTTTATTTACAAAATTTTTTTCTGGTGTTCTTAAAACTGACTCTAAGAACAAGAACTAGCCATACTGCTGAAAACAACACAGAAAGCAGGATCCATCTCCCTTTCATTCATCAACAAATTTCTAATCCTTAGACAACCAGTATGGTCTTCTGTTGTGAGAGCTAATAAACCCACATCTCCATGGACTCTTTCCATCTGCTGCTTTAAACAACTAACGGCTGGATTATGTCTATGGGGAAAACAAACACAAGACCTGAACAGACAGATGATTTGCATAGGGTATACTATCCACTAAATGAGTGTCTGCAAAGTCACTGGCTTTTAAAGCCATAGAACTTCCAATCAAAATAGATTTTATTAACTAAATAAAATATATATCAGCAGGGTACAAGGTAGGAATCAGTCTCTAATCCATCGGTCCTGAGAAATATAAATGGTGCAGTCTGATAAACTGTTCAGACCAGAAATTCAAAATTCAAACTCTTTATTCATTTACTAATTCAGGAAACATTTATTATGCTAAGCACTGAGATGGGCATAGGGAAAGATTACCAAGATTAACACTACTCATAAACTAATAATGCTGTTCTAGAAGATCTCAGATCCAATGGCAAAGTCAAATACAAGCAAGTAATTATGATACAATGTGAGAAATTCTATCAGAGGTAAGACAAAGTGCTAAAAAAGGAATGTCAAAGAGGGCTCAATTCATTACATCAGGAAATCTTTCAAAAAAGCTTCCAGTAGAAGTGCCAATCTGGTAAGTGAAACTAATATTACAGATTATCAGCCCTTGGCCATGATAGTCTCCCTTTCCTAAAATGTACACAGCTTAAAAATCCTCAACCATGGGATCCCTGGGTGGCGCAGCGGTTTGGCGCCTGCCTTTGGCCCAGGGCGCGATCCTGGAGACCCGGGATCGAATCCCACGTCGGGCTCCCGGTGCATGGAGCCTGCTTCTCCCTCTGCCTGTGTCTCTGCCTCTCTCTCTCTATCTGTGTGTGACTATCATAAATAAATAAAAATTTATAAAAAAAAAAAATCCTCAACCAGTGCTCACTATCTAAAAAATTAATTTAAGGGATCCCTGGGTGACTCAGCGGTTTAGCGCCTGCCTTCAGGCCAGGGCGTGATCCTGGAGTCCCAGGATGGAGTCCCACATCGGGCTCCCTGCATGGAGCCTGCTTCTCCCTCTGCCGGTGTCTCTGCCTCTCTGCCTCTCTGTGTGTCTATGAATAAATAAATAATATCTTTAAAAATAAATAAATAAAATAAATTAATAAATAAATCTCTTAAAAAGTGTCATGTTTTATTCTTAAAATTCATACAAATTTTGCATTCTTCTAAGAAACCCTTACTTTTTTTTTTTAAGATTTTATTTATTTATTCGTGAGAGACACAGAGAAAGAGAGGCAGACACAGGCAGAGGAAGAAGCAGGCTCCATGCAGGGAGCCCGATGTGGGACTCGATCCAGGGTCTCCAGGATCACGCCCTGAACTGAAGGCAGGCACCAAACCGCTGAGCCACCCAGGGATCCCAAAACCCTTACTTTTTAATATTAATATTGATAAATACTGACTAAATTGCAAGAAATTGAAGAATAACCAGAGAAATGGGAGAAAATAAAATGCTATTAGAAAGCCAAGAAAAAAGTGTTCGAAGAGGGCTGAACAGTAACAACTGCTTCCAGAAGGCCCAAGAGTACCCTTGAATTTACTGACATGAAAGTCAGTGATGCCCTTTGTAAGAACAGTTTCGGCGTAGATGTATGATGGGAGCAGAAGCCCAACTGCAGTGGGTTACAGAATAAAAGAGATGAGGAAATAAAGAAAGAATCTAGACATTTCCAGCTTCCATTTAATTATTTTCTATCCTTTGCAGCCAAATTTCTCAAAAAAAAAATTATTCTTAAAAAGTAAGAGATGATATTCAAAGCATAAACAGAGATAGGAAAAAAGGATACTTCTTCTACTCTAACATTAAAAAAGGAGGTAGAGGGATCCCTGGGTGGCGCAGCGGTTTGGCGCCTGCCTTTGGCCCAGGGCGCGATCCTGGAGACCCGGGATCGAATCCCACGTCGGGCTCCCGGTGCATGGAGCCTGCTTCTCCCTCTGCCTGTGTCTCTGCCTCTCTCTCTCTCTCTGTGACTATCATGAATAAATAAATAAAATCTTTAAAAATAAATAAATAAATAAATAAAATAAAATAAAAAAGGAGGTAGAGTCAACAAAATACCTGCAATCTTAGTAGTAAAGAATCTAAAGAAGTTTCCAAATGATAGCTATTCTCTCTGCAAAATAAAGAAGGAAATCAGGGGATCCCTGGGTGGCGCAGCGGTTTAGCGCCTGCCTTTGGCCCAGGGCGTGATCCTGGAGGCCCAGGATCAAATCCCACGTCAGGCTCCCGGTGCGTGGAGCCTGCTTCTCCCTCTGCCTATGTCTCTGCCTCTCTCTCACTCACTGTGTGCCTATCAAAAATATAAAATAAAATTAAAAAAAAAAAAAAAGGAAGGAAATCAGGGAGCAAAGAGATGGGAGATTTCAGAAAAGCAAGGGAATCTGAAAGAGATAATGTAGAGAACAAGATGATGTGTTAAAGAAAAAAGTAGGACTGGTGAACAATGCTGAGGACTGACTGATGTTTCCATTATAAATTTATGGGCCACCAATCTGTTCCATGTGTGGTTTTCTTCAGTAGACTACAGTAACACAAAGGTAAAAGTCTTACCAGACTGATTAACCAGATAGACTGACAAAAGATAGATTTATAACATTGACTAAAGAGTTAAATAGTTAATGAACCATGGAATAAAAGCTAAAAAGGGAGGAAAGTAAAGAAGAAATAAGAAGGATCTAACAGAGATACAAATAAGCCTAAAAATAAGCAAATGAAGGAGCTGAAATCCATCAAGCTGTAGTGAGGAGGTTATCCAGCATCATGATTTTAGAAGGAGAGCATTTCAATGGTATGATAATGCACAAACCACAGTTCTGAAGAGGGTACAAAGGTAGACTAGAAATGATGATGATAAGGTCTAGCAACTATGGTGCTAGAATATTGACAGGGTCTACATGGTTGCTGAAGATAAAGATGATAAAGATAGCAGGAGTTGGGAGACTTATGCCTCATGACAATATCTAACATGAAGGAAGGGATAATTAGGAGATTAGTAAATACAGCAGCCAGGAAGAGAAGGATTCAGACATAGGACTGCTAAGAAAAATTACCCTAAGAATTCACATTGAATTCTGCTTCAAATAAATTTGATTTATAAATGGATGTACTGGGATCCCTGGGTGGCGCAGCGGTTTGGCGCCTGCCTTTGGCCCAGGGCGCGATCCTGGAGACCCGGGATCGAATCCCACGTCGGGCTCCCGGTGCATGGAGCCTGCTTCTCCCTCTGCCTGTGTCTCTGCCCCTCTCTCTCTCTCTCTGTGACTATCATAAATAAATAAAAAAAATTAAAAAAAAAAAATATATAAATGGATGTACTAATTTAACTGAAATCTTTTATTTTATAACTAAATAAATGTAGGACCGAAGAAAGGGATATAACATGCTTCAAAATTGTATGGTAAGAACTTGAACCCATGTTTCTGCTAAAACATGCATGTTTAACTAAACAGAACGGATGGAGGAGGGTTGCTTATCCTATAAAAGACATGCAGAACATCTTCATCAATTACTCTACATTAATATGGTGTTAATAAGACAGAGGGGCACTCGTGTGGCTCAGTCAGTTAAGCATCCAACTCTTGGTTTCAGCTCAGGTAATGATCTCATGGTTGGAAGATTGAGCCCTGTGTCAGGCTCTGTTTTCAGTGGTAAATCTACTTCAGATTCTCTCCCTCCTTCTACCCCTCCTCTCACTTGTACTTTCTTGGACAAATAAATAAATCTTAAAAAGCAGGAGGGGACTAGCTGGGGGGGCACGTGGCCGGAAAAGGATGTGATTCTTCATCTCAGGATTGTAAGTTTGAGCCCCATATTGGGTGTAGAGTTTACTTAAAAACAAAATCTTAAAAAAAAAAAAAAAAACTATTCAGCAATAACTAGGTTAAAACTAAACATCTGCATAAATAAAATTGAATACATAAATTCTCAGAATAGGTTGCATCTATGTATGTTCTCAACATAAATTATCTTTCTTTCTCTTATCAGAAAAAAAGTAAGATTATCTTATAACTAACTCTATATGGAAAATCATCATGGTAAACATGCCAAAGTAAGCACAATGAGAGAAGTTGGTTACAAAACCTGAGCCCTAAAGGCACCCTCAGAGATTTTCTCACTAGACCTACCACAGCCTCTGCATGTGATAATGCACACAGCACAAAGCACAGAACCTGGAACCTCTATGGTTCATGATAGGTTCAACAATGGATTCTTCTCTATTTATTGCTTGAATGGAAAGTCAGTCAGTCAATTAAAATTTTTTCAAAGTAGGTAGGCTTTTTTTTTTAGTATTTTTTTTTATTTTTATTTATTTATGATAGTCAGAGAGAGAGAGAGAGAGAGGCAGAGACACAAGCAGAGGGAGAAGCAGGCTCCATGCACCGGGAGCCCGACGTGGGATTCAATCCCGGGTCTCCAGGGCCAAAGGCAGGTCTCCTGGGCCAAAGACAGGCGCTAAACCGCTGCGCCACCCAGGGATCCCTAGGTAGGCTTTTTATAGAGGGAAAAAAATGTTCCTCAGGTTATAAAGACAAGTTATTTTCTGATAACCCCTACTTTAGAATTTGCATAGGTTTATAGTTAAGATTCCTCATTCAAACCTCATAGGAAATCATTCTATTTTGAAAGTAATCCTCCTTTCACTCATTTATTCTACAAATTAAGTATCTACTATGTACCAGGTATTATTCTACATTCTAGAAATGCAATTGTTAATTTAAAAAGATAAGGAGTACCTAAGTGAGTCATTCAGTAGAGTGTCTAATTCTTGATTTCAACTCGGGGGCCATGGGATCGAGCCCCATGGGACTGATCTCGAGGGTCATGGGATTGAGCCCTGTGTGGAGCCTGCTTGGAATTTACTCTCTCCCTCTCCTTCTGCCAGCCCCCTTGCTTGCTTGCTTGCTCTCTCAATCTCTCTATCTCTCTCTCTCAAAAAAAAAAAAAGGATAAAAATTTCTGAATTCTTAGAGCTTGCATTTAAGTGGACATAGACAGACATTAAACAAGACAATGAATATATCAAATATACAGAATGTTAGAACATGATAAATGCAATCAAGAAAAATAAACAAGAGGACAGAAATGTGAGATTTTTTTTTTTTTTAAAGATTTTGTTCATTTATTCATGAGAGACACAGAGAGAGAGAGAGGGAGAGACACAGGCAGAGGGAGAAGCAGGCTCCATGCAGGGAGCCTGACATGGGACTCGATCTCAGGTCTCCAGGATCACACCCTGGGCCGAAGGCAGCGCTAAACCACTGAGCCACCTGACTACCCGAAATGTGAGATTTTTAATGTACATTTGATGTTAAGACATTGAACATATTGATGAAAAAAACTGTTCTAATATATTGAAACAAATATGTTTAATCCAACTCCTATCAAAATCCCAGCAAGACTTCTTGTAGGTAGAAACAAACAGCCTAAATTTTATATAAAAAAGAATTAGATAGCTAAAACAATTTTGAAATAGAAGAATAAAGTGTAAGGAATCACTCTAACCAATGCTAAGACTTCAGGATAGTCTCATAGGCCAATGAAACAGACGAGAGAACCCAGAAATAGACCCACACAAATATGCCCAATTTACTTTTGACATATAAGTATAAAACCAATTGAATGAAGAAAGCATAGACCTTTCAATTAACTGTACTGGAGCAACGAACATCCACAGGCAAGACAAGACACAAATAGACGAATCTAGACCTACACCTTACACCATATGCAAAAATTAATTCAAAGGCATCAAGGTGGCACCTGGGTGGCTCACTGGTTGAGCATCTGCCTTTGCTCAGGGCATGATCCCGGGGTCCTGGGATCGAGTCCCACATCGGGCTCCCTGCATGGAGCCTGCTTCTCCCTCTGCTTATTTATGTCTCTTCGTCTCTGCCTCTCTCTGTGTCTCTCATGAATAAATAAATAATTTAAAAAAAAAAAGGCATCAGGATTTACATATAAAATTAAAAACTGGGGGATCCCTGGGTGGCTCAGTGGTTTAGCGCCTGTCTTTGGCCCAGGGCGGGATCCTGGAGTCCCGGGATCGAGTCCCGCATCGGGCTCCCGGCATGGAACCTGCTTGTCCCTCCTCTGGTGTTTCTGACCCTCTCTCTCTCTCTATGTCTATCATAAATAAATAAATCTTTAAAAAAATAAAAATAAAAATAAAATTAAATTTAAATTAAATTAAATTAAAAACTACAAAACTTTGAAAGATGGTGCAGGAAGATCTCAGGCTCACCTCATCACATGGATACAACTAGGTAACACCTACATCAGTATTTAAACACACACACACATTTCCTGTGTACACACACACACAGGAAATGACCCAAACCCTGGCAGAACAGAATCTCCACAACTAAATGTAGAAAAGAGTCACATGAAAGAGGGCAGAAAGGGAAGAGACACAGAGAGCTGGCTGGTCTTACTGCAGGCCCCATCTACCAACAAAAGCTTTATAGGGGACACCACAGGGAGATCATCCTGAAATTCAGTGGTACTGGATCTCTGATCTGAATCAACTCAAGCCTAAGACAGCCCCAAAGTGGCCCACTGGCAACATAGGAACCAAACCAGGCTCACAACAGGAAAAGAGAGCCATTACAGACTACTAGACTAAAGGTAAATGTGGCTCAACCACAACAGGAGGGTGCAGACAACATACATAGGAGATACCCCTGAAGCACCAGGTTCTGGTAAACAGAGGATATTACACTGCAGGGCACTACAGGATCTCTTCTTTGTAGGCAACTACTTTCAAGGGCAAGAGATGTAGCTGACTTTCTTAACACACAGAAACAGACACAGAGGGTTAAATAAAATGAGGAGACAGAAGAATATGTCCCAAATGAAAGAACAGGACACAATCACAAAAGAGACCTAAGCAAAACAGCTAAATAATTTACCTGAAAGAAAATTTAAAGTAATGGCCACAGGGGATCCCTGGGTGGCTCAGTGGTTTAGCGCCTGCCTTTGGCCCAGGGCATGATCCTAGAGTCCCAGGATCGAGTCTCACGTCAGACTCCCTGCATGGAGCCTGCTTCTCCCTCTGCCTGTGTCTCTGCCTGCCTCTCTCTCTCTCTCTCTCTCATGAATAAATAAATCTTTTTAAAAAATTAAATTAAATTAAAAATTAAAAAATAAATAAAGTAATGGCCACAAAGATACTCACTGGACTTGAGAAAGGAGTGAAGGACCTCAGTGGGATCCAAAAATGAAGAAATATAACACAGAACAAAGAACCATTTAAAGATGAAGAACTCCATTAACTGACATTAAAAATACACTAAAGTGAATAAATAGTAGATTATGGAAAGTGAAGAATCGATAAGTGACCTGGAGGACAGTAATAGAAAGCCATCAAACTGAACGAGAGAGAGAAAAAGGAATAATAAAAATCACAACAGATTAAGAGAATTCAGTAACACCATCAAGCATAACATTCACGTTGTAGGGATCCCAGAAGAGAGAGCAAAGGGGTCAGAAAATGTATCTGAAGAAATAATAGCTAAAAACTTCCTGAATCTGGGGAAGGAAACAGAAATCCAGATCCAGGAAGCCCAGAGAACCTCCAAAGAGGTCTCCACCAAAAGACATCATAATTAAAATGGCAAAAAGTACTGATAAAGAGAGAATTTTTATAGTAGCAAGAGAAAAGAAAACAGTCACATACAAGGGAAACCCACAAGGTTATCAGCTGATTTTTCCACAGGAATTTTGCAGGCCAGAAAGGACTGACACGATATAATGAAAGTACTGAAAGAAAAAAATCTGCAGCCAAGAATACACTATCCAGCATAGTTATCATTCAGAATAGGAGAGATAAAGAGTTTCCCAGACAAACAAAAGTTAAAGGAATACATCACAACTAAACCAGGCCTATAAGAAATATGTTAAAGGAACAAAAGATCATAAGCAAAAGAAAAGCAGGAAGCATAAAAGCAGTAAAATTAATTATATCTATAAAAATCAGTCAAGGGCAGCCCAGGTGGCTCAGTAATTTAGTGCCACCAAGGCCCAGGGCCTAATCCTGGAGACCCAGGATCAAGTCCCACGTCAGGCTCCCTGCATGGAGCTTGCTTCTCCCTCTGCCTGTGTCTCTGCCTCTCTCTCTCTCTCTTTCTCTGTCTCTCTGTCTCTCATGAATAAATAAATAAAATCTTAAAAAAAAAATCAGTAGGGGGCTCAGAAAGTAAAAGAATGTAAAGTATGACACCATATATCTAAAATGGGGGGGGAGGGTAAAAACATTGTGCTTTAAGAATGGGTTCAAACTTAAGTGATCATCAGCTTAATATAAAATGCTGTATGCATAAGATGTTATATATAAACCTAATGGTAATCACAAACCAAAAATGGGTAATAGATATGCAAAAAATAAAGAGAAATACATCAAGTACAACACCAAAGAAAGTCAACTAATTGTGAGAAGAGAGCAGGGGAAGAGAGGAACAGAGAAACTCTACAAAAAAAAACCATAAACCAAATAACAAAATGCCAATAAATACATACCTCCCAACAATTACTTTGAATGTAAATGGACTAAACTCTCCAATCAAAAGACACAGGTGACAAAACTGATAAAAAAGCAAGACCCGTCTATATACTGCTTATAAAAGACTCATTTCAGAGTAAAGACATATGCAGTTGAAAGTGAAGGGATGGAAAAGCATTTATCATGCAAATGGAAGTTGAAAAAAAAAGACAGGTAGCAATATTTATATTGGGCAAAATAGACCTTAAAACAAGGTCTATTGTTTTAAAACAATAAAACAATAAAAGACAAAGAAGGACATTATATAATCATTTTAAAGGAAACTATCCAACAATTGTAAATATTTATGCACCAACATAGGAGCACCCAAATAAATAAAGCAGCTAATAACAAACATACAGGAAGTAATAAACAATAATACAATAATAGTAGAGGACTTTAACATCCCACTTAGATCAATGGATAGATCATCCAAACAGAAAATCAACAAGGAAACATTGGATTTGAAGACACACTGAACCAGATGAATCTAATATTTTCAGAACATTTTATCCCAAAAGAGCAGAATTCACATTGTTTTGAAGTTCACATAAAACATTCTCCAAAATACATCACATGTTAGGCCACAAAATAAGTCTCAGATTCAAAAAGATCGAAGTTATACCAGGCATCTTTTTCCAACCACAACACTATGAAACTAGAAATCAACCATAAGAAAAAATCTGGAAAGAACACAAATACATGCAGGTTAACATGCTGTTAAACAATGTGTGGTACACACACACTCACAGACACACACACGCACACACAGAGGAATATTATTCAGCCATAAAAAAATGAAATCTTACAATCTACATAACATGGATGGAGGTAGAGTATAATGTTAAATGAAAGGCAATCAGTCAGAGAAAGACAAATACTATATGATCTCACTCATATGTGTAATTTACAAAACAAAACAAAACAAAAAAAGGAAAAAAGATACAAACAAAAAACACTCTTAACTATAGATTTTTTTTTTTAAAGATTTATTTATTTATTCATGATAGACAGAGAGAGAGAGAGAGAGAGAGAGAGAGGCAGGCTCCATGCTGGGAGCCCGACGTGGGACTCGATCCCAGGACTCCAGGATCGCGCCCTGGGCCAAAGGCAGGCGCTAAACCACTGAGCCACCCAGGGATCCCCTCACTCTTAACTATAGAGAACAAACTGATGGTTACCAGGCAGGAGACAGGTTGGGGGAGGGGGTTGGGGGAGGGGGTTAAAACAGGTGAAGGGGATTAAGAGCACACTTACCCTGATGTGCACTGAGTAATTAAGTAATTATTGAACACTAGGTTGTATACCTTAAACTAACTTAACACTGCATGTTAATTATACTGGAATTAAAATTTTTTTAAATAGGTTTTTTTTTTTTTTTAATAAAGAAGCTCTGGAAAGCTGTACAGCTTTTTTTTTTTTTTAAGATTTTATTTATTTATTCATAGAGATGCAGAGAGAGAGAGAGAGAGAGAGAGGCAGAGACACAGGCAGAGGGAGAAGCAGGCTCCATGCAGAGAGCCTGACCTGGGACTCGATCCAGGGTCTCCAGATCACGCCCTGGGCTGCAGGCGGTGCTAAACCGCTACGCCACCGGGGCTGCCCTTAAATAAGTTTATTGGGAAAAAGAATTAGCAAGCTTTTAATAAAACTGCAATATAATTTAACATCAAGTAATTCATAGTCAAAACTGTATAATTAAGTTCAATATTCAAAACTTGCAATGTAGAGATTATCATCCTTTGCCCCACTAGATCATCATCCTTTGTACTCCAAAATGCAGGGTTATTATGAACTGTATAAGGAGGTTCCCTTGCCCTTTTCGGTCCAGATAGATTCAGCCAATAGGCAGCACCAACAAATGGTCAGAGAAAGAAAAGAGGGTAACAGATTAGGGGGCAATTTATCTTCCTGAGTTGGTTCCTACCGGGTCAAGTTAGACTGGCTGCATCCCACTACCATAAAGTCATGCTAATTATCAGGTCACCTTCTACATACACAGGCCCTCTAACTCCCAAGTTCCAAGGATCACTTCCTCCCCTCACCCTTTCATGGTTAGTAACAGTACCAACTTACTATTAACCAGAAGGTACTATGTATGTTACCATTTCAATACACCCTGTCCATATTTCTTTATTATAAGGTCATAATTTGTTCTGTTTGCTGCCAGGACCCTAATATGTGGAATAAAATTAAGTGTATTTTCATCTTTATTTGCCTAAAGAATAGAAATTACTTTCAATTCATAGAAAATTTTATGTAATCAAAACCAGGCAAAACTCTCCCTATGTAATCCTGATAAAAGTCTTCAATATCCAAACAGAAAATTGAGTATCAGTAAATCCAGAGAAAAAATACATCAAATAATCCAACCTGCCAAAGACTTTCCTCTCCACTTATTTACAAGTTTTGAAATAGACTTCAGAGTCAGACCTCATTTTGAATTCCTGATCTAACATTCACTTACTGTCCTACAGCAAAGTATTCAACTGTTTTGTTCAGTGTTGCATTCCAGGCACCTAGTACAGTGTTGATACATGGCAGGTATTTCATAAATATTTGTAGAATAAATGGACAAATGAACAAACCTCTGCAAGCCTGAATTTCCTCACCTGTAAAGTATGATGATTGTATCTACCTCATAATGTTCCTAAGAAAATAAACGATAATATATGTAAAGGAATCTAAGTGTAGGGTCTAGTAAATATTATCAGTTTTTTTTTAAGATTTTATTTATTTATTCATGAGAGACAGAGAGAGGCAGAAACACAGGAAGAGGGAGAAGTAGGCTCCCCATGAGAAGCCTGATATGGGACTCAATCTCAGAGCTCCGGGATCAGGCCCTGAGCCAAAGGCAAATGCTCAACCGCTGAACCACACTGGCATCCCAAAAATTGAGAGATTTGCATGGGATTGAACAGGATATTAGCAGCTTGGTTGCTTATTCTCATGAATATTCTTAAGAGATAAGCAAAAGAACAAGAACAGGAGCACCTGGGTGGCTCAGCAGTTGAGCATCTGCCTTTGACTCGGGGCATGATCCCAAAGTCCTGGGATCGAGTCCCACATTAGGCTTCCTGCATGGAGCCTGCTTCTCCCTCTGCCTCTGTCTCTGTCTCTGCCTCTGTCTGTCTCTCATGAATAAATAAATAAAATCTTTTAAAAAAGAAAAAAAAAAAAAGAACAGACCACTTGTTTTGTCCAAATTTAGAGTTGAATTTTAATTTGGATTTGTTAAACATTTTTACCATATCTTCCGTGAAAATTTGTAAATTTGCAAAGAATTTAAGGCATGCAATCTTAAAAGATAGTGGGTTTCATATTTTTTTAATTATAAAAAAATATTTAAAGATTTTATTTATTAGGGAGGGAGAGGGTGAGCATGAGTGGTGGGGAGAGGCAGGCAGAGGGAGAAGCTAACTACCCCCTTGAGCAGGGAGCCAGATGTGGCAGTCAATCCCAGGACCTTGAGGTCATGACCACAGCTGAAGGAAGCCACTTAACCAATTTAGCCACCCAGGTGCCCTGGGTTTCATATTTTTAAAAGACATTAAAAAAAATTTTTTTTACTTGAACTGGTTAATTTGGACTATTAGAAGACATTTTATTGAATTTGTTGAGGGTTAGAATACATGACAGAATGTTTATGCAAATGTTTCATAATGTATCACATTAAAAAATGGTATTGTTAAACCACCAGTTAAAAGTTATAGCTATAGGTTTTGTTCGGTTTCTGTTTTAAATCTCGTACAGAGTCTTTTTTAAAATGCCTTTTTTTAATGTTTTAAAATTTTATTTAAATTCAATTTGCCAACATGCAGTATAACACCCAGTGCTCATGTCAGAAAGTCTTTTAATTGTACTATTAATGTCATGTACTGCTATCCATAGGTGAAGTTAAGAGTGCTGAGGAAAGACTGAGAAGTATGGATATGGTACATTCTTTCATATAATCAGTAGCATTACTGGATATATTTGAGTTGGGATAGAAAACTAATAATAGGAGAAAGGGCGCAGGTTTTGAAAGATGGCGGACGACGTGGACCAGCAACAAACTACCAACACTGTAGAAGAGCCCCTGGATCTCATCAGGCTCAGCCTGGATGAGCGAATCTATGTGAAAATGAGAAATGACCGAGAGCTTCGAGGCAGATTACATGCATATGATCAGCATTTATATATGACATTGGGAGATGTGGAAGAAACTGTGACTACTATAGAAATTGATGAAGAGATATATAAATCAACAAAACGGAATATTCCGATGCTTTTTGTCCAGGGAGATGGTGTTGTACTAGTTGCTCCTCCATTAAGATTTGGCTGAAACAAAGAATTTATCGTGTATGGAATATAGGAGATTTTGTATGATTGCCTCTTTAAATGTAGAAGACATCCAAAAGAGAAACCTGTGTTCATTTTGATATTAAGAAATTACCAAGGAAAAAAAATAAAATAAAATAATTAAAAATATTTTAAAAATAAAAAAAAAAATGACCAAGGATTCTTCCACTCCTGAAATGAGCTGATTTGCAGATAACTCAAAAATTCTTAAGCTAAAGGGCATTTTAATTTTTTTCCAACTCTTTCAATAAATGTGATCACCAGGATGCAGGAAAAAAAAAAAAAACTAATAATATTGGACACCTGAGTGACTCAGTGGTTGAGCGTCTCTGTATCTCTTTCTCTGTGTTTCTCATGAATAAATAATATCTTAAAAAAAAGAAAAAAAATCTCTCAACTTTTAGTAGTAAATCTCTTAAGAAACATTACCCTCGTACTTTGAAAAGACACTAGGTGGCATTAGAAACATGTTTCTCTTACAAAAAAGTAGAAACTAAGTGTTCAAAAGACAGCAATTCTCAAACTGACAGTGAATGATCTAAACTCCTATAAATCTTACAAAGTTGAATACTTCACTATCTTGCCCTTTCACATATAAATTTTTCATGCTCCCCTACATTTCTTTTCGTTCTCTGTACTCTTAGATGATGATTTAATCTAAGACTTCCAAAACCCCTATCTATAGCTCTAAAACTGATCTCCTTTACTCTAGGTGTTCATTTCTAACTCTTAAAAGGATACCTAACAAGTGGATATAAACATTCAAAAGAATGAAATTGCAGCCACCTACTTCACACCATATGCAGAAATTAACTATAAAGCTAAAACCATAAAACTCTTAGGAGAAAGCAAGTGGTAAATTTTCATGACCTAGGACCTGGCAATGTATTCCTAAGATAGGAGACCAAAAGCACAAGCAAAAAAAGAAATAAATTAGACTTCATCAAAATTTTTAAATTTTATACATCAAAAGGCACTATTAAGAAAAGGAAAAGAAAAATACAGAATGGGAGAAAATATCTGCCAATCATACATTTTATAAGGATCTAGTATACAGAATATATAAAGAACTCTTACAATTCAACAACAGCAAAACGACAAAAGTTAAAAATGGGCAAAGTACCTGAAGAGACATTTCTCCTAAAAATATATACACGGCTTAAAAAAAAAAAAATCACATTAAAAAAAAAAAAGATGCTCAACATCATTATTCACCAGGGAAATGTAAATCAAATGAGATACCACTTCACATCCACCAGGAGAGTATAATAAAAAATGACTATTTTTTTAAATGGAAAATAAGTGTTGGCAAGTGTGGAGACTAGAATCTTTGTACACTGCTGGTGAGGATGTAAAATGGTGTGGCAACCATGGCAAATAGTTTGGGAATTTCTTAAAAAGTTAAAGATGGAATTATCATATGACCTCTCAATTCTACCACTAGATATATATACCCCAAAGAATTGGAAATTGGTACTCAAACATGTATACATACACACATGTTCACAGTAGCACTATTCACAACAGCCAAAAGGTAGAAACACTCCAAATATCCATCAACAGATGAATGGATAAACAGTTATATACATACAATGGGAAATTGCTCAGTCACAGAAAGAATGAAGTACTGATACACGCTAGAATGCCATCTAAACATTATGTTAAGCCAAAGAAGTAAGACACAAAGTTTATAT
The DNA here is from genome assembly GCF_011100685.1 of Canis lupus familiaris. Lineage (NCBI taxonomy): Eukaryota > Metazoa > Chordata > Mammalia > Carnivora > Canidae > Canis > Canis lupus. The sequence goes on from NC_049236.1 coordinate 14,612,490, forward strand.
ATGGAATGGTTCCTTATATAGGAAATATCTGGAACAGATAAATCCATAAAGACAGACTGCATACAGACTGCATATTGATGGTTGTCAAGAGGCTGAATGGAAGAGGAAAGGGGGAGAAGTGCTTAAGCGGTAAGGAGTTTTACTTAGGAATGACAAATGTTTTACAAATGGACAGAGGTGATAGTTATACAACACTGTGAATGTACTAAATGTTCACTAATTGTTCACTTTAAAATGGTTAATTTTACATTATGTGAATTTCATCTCAATCAATTATTCTTAAAAGGATATCTATACGGTATGACCTGTCATCAATATGCTGAGAATCAAATTCATTAATTTCTTCTCCTAAACTTGTTCCTTTTCCTATATACCCAATTTCAATTAAAGGCACCACAATCTAATCCTCAGAGTTATAAATGAATTCATTCTTATTCCTTGATTATCTTCTAATTCAGCAGTTTTCCATCAGTATAACCTGTATTATAAATAATTGCTTGTATTACTATTTAAGGTACCTAAAGGCATACAAATAAAGGCTAACATTTAGTTCATACTTATTACAAATCTGGCACTATGTTATTTTAAATGGGTTCTCATTTTATCCTAATAATTCTATGAAAAAAGCCCTATAACTATCTTGATTTTAGAGATGAGAAAACAGAAAATTAAAGTTCAGTGACTTCCCTAAGCTTATATGATTACTAAGTGTCAGGGCAAGAACAGAGACTATAGGCTTAGAGCTTGAGCTAGTATTTACTTCTTTTACAAATTAGAAGGCATTCACAATCATTTCATTCAAAAATTTTTTCTTGAATAGGAATTTAAAAAGTAGAAATCAATGGGTAAACCAGTAGGAGTTATTTGCAAATATCCCTTACCATGACTTATGGATTTCTGTCTCCAAAGAAGGTAGTGATATTTTTTTTAAATCCAAACAAAACTTATTAATACCTCTTTAACAGTGTTGCATGATGCTCTCTATTCCACTCCATTGTAGATGCACTTCATTTTGTCCCTATCTCATTAAAAATTAATACTCAAGGGCAGCCTGGGTGTCTCAGCGGTTTAGTGCCGCTTTCAGCCCAGGGTGTGATCCTGGAGACCAGGGATCAAGTCCCATGCATGGAGTCTGTTTCTCCCTCTGCCTATGTCTGTGCCTCTCTCTCTCTGTCCTTCATGAATAAATAAATTAAATCTTAAAAAAAAAAAAATACTCAATAGCAAAATGTTTTCTTTTTGATAAAGTCAGATTTTTTTCCCTCTTACGGCTTGTGCTGTTTTTTGAACTCTAAGAAACTTTACCTCACCCAAAATCATAAGGACTTTCTCCTGTGTTTTCCTTTACATGTTTTCTCATCGTAATCCATTTCAGATTAATTTTTGTATATAGCATGAGGTAAAGGTCAAAGTTCTTTCCTCCCCCTCCCCCCCATGTAAATCGTTCCAGCAACATCTGTTGAAAAGACTGTCTTGGGGTGCCTGCGCAGCTCAGTCAGTTAAATGTCTGTCTTTGGCTCAGGTCATGATCCCAGGATGCTGAGATGGAGCCCACATGGGGCTCCCTGTACAGCAAGCAACCTGTTTCTCCCACTCCTGCTCCCCCTGCTTGTGCACTCAAGTGCTCATGCACACACATACACTCTGTCATTCTCTATCATATAAATAAAATCTTTAAATAATAAAAAAAAAAAAGACTGCCTTTTCCCTATTTACCTTGGTACAATTATCTATTTCTGGACTTTCGATTCTGTAATCTACATGTCTATCCTTATATTGATATCACACCATCTTGCTTACTATACATTTACAGAAAGCTATAAAATTGGGTAAAGTGATTCCTCTAACTCTGGTCTTCTTTTTCAATATTTTGGTTATTCTAGGCCCTTTGCATGTCAATATAAATTTGAAATCACCTTGTCACTTTCTGAAAAAGACTCTTTGGGTTTTTATTAGGATTGCAATGAATCTATAAATCAATCAGGAGAATTTGCATCTTGATATCGAATTTTCCAATCCATTGACATATCACTCTATTCATTAAGGTCTTCTTTAATTTCTCTTGGTAATGTTTTATAATTAAAATGTACTGGTCTTACAAATGAGTTCTTAAGTTTATATTTAGCTATATTATATATTTTTAAGCTATTGTAAATAGCAGTGATTTTTAAATATCTAATTCTAATTATTCATTGTTAGTATAGACAAATACAATTGATTTTTGCTTTTTTTGTATATAGATTTTTGTATAAAACACGAATAAGAAAATGAAAATCTGAGCCACAGGTAGGGAGAAATTATTTAAAACCTTATATCTGATATACAACTAATATCAGAGTAGACAAAAAACTCTTAAAACTCAGCAAGATAGACAACTTAAAATTTTTTAACTGACAGAAGATGTGAACAGATACCTCATCAGAAAAGATATATGAATGGCAAATAAACACAAAAAGTAATTCAACCTCATTAGTCATCAGAGATGCAAATTAAAATCACAATGAAATAATCCCTCCACACCCATTAGGGTGACTACAATTAAAATGGTAATACCTAACACTGACAAAAATGTTAAGCAAATGCTAATGGAAATGCAAAAGTGCCACTTTGGAAAACAGCTTGGCAGTTTTTTTATAAAGATTAACATACACTTAACCATATATCCCAGCAATCTCATTCCTAGGTATTTATCAAGCAGAAATGAAAGCATAAGCCCACACAAATACCTGTACACAAACTTTCATAGGAGCTTTCTCAGTAACAGGCAAAACCTAGAAACAATCCAAATGATCATCAACTGATGAATTAATAAAGTCTGATTATACCCATGCCAAAGGAATACCTCCAGAAATAAAAAGAACTGCTGATACTCAAATCAATGTGAATGAATCTCAAAACCATTATGCTAAGTAAAAGAACTCAAGATTACAAGAGATTACATATTATATGATTCTATTTATATGAGATTCTGGAAAAGGCAAAAATCACAGTGACAGGGAAGCCCAGGTGGCTCAGCGGTTTAGCACCGCCTTCAGCCCAGGGCGTGATCCTGGAGACCCAGAATCAAGTCTCACGTCCGGCTCCCTGCGTGGAGCCTGCTTCTCCCTCTGCCTGTCTGTCTGTCCATCTCTCTCTCTCTCTCTCTCTCTTTACTCTCTGTGTCTCTCATGAATAAATAAATAAAATCTTAAAAAAAAAAATCATCAGTGACAGAAAACATCAGTAACCAAGGGCTGGCGCTGGGGGAAAGAAAAGACCGCGAACAACAGACAGGGAATATTTGGGGGCAACAGGAACTTCAACACCATGATTTTCTCATGATTTGGTGGTAGTGACACAACTGTACACATCTGGGAAAACTCATCAAATTGTACACTTAAAATGGGTGAACTTTATCCTAGGTAAATTATACCTCAATACAACTGACACAAAGATCTCCAACTCTCGTAGGGAGAGACTGCAGAGCTTCAGCTGCAGAAAGGTAGAGTGAACAGGGAAGCGGCCGAGTTTAGAATCTCTTTGTAACACAGAAGTGGATAAAACAAAAATCTACGCATCCTGAAGTCATTATGTGATAATTAAAGAATAATCATGTCCATCAACAGATGAATGAAGATGTGGTATATGTATACAATAGAATATTACTCAGCCACCAGAAAGAATGAAATCTTGCCATTTGCAACAACGTGGATGAATTGTGAAATAAGTCATTCAAAGACAAATACTATATGATTTCATTCACATGTGGAATTTAAGAAACAAAACAGATGAGTATAGGAGGAGGGAAGGGAAGGAAAAATAAAAATAAAATGAAATGAAAACCATAAGAGACTTTTAACTACAGGAAACAAATGGAGGGTTGCTGGAGGAGAAGTTGGGGGGATTGGGTAAGTGGATATGACAGGAATTAAGGAGGGCACTGGATGTAATGAGCTCTGGGTGTTATATGCAACTAACGAATCACTAAATTCTACCCTTGAAAATAATACTATATGCTAACTAAATTGAATTTACTTTTAAAAAAATTTTAATCACAAAGGATCTAAAAATACATAATAATGCTTAACCATAGTTCAAACACTTAAAAAAAAGAATGATGGGAAAAAGTTCTAGGTAGTATCGTGGATTTTTAATTCCTTTAGAAGTGTACCCCACATATGCCCATCTCAGAAAAGTTCTGAACTATTATTAAATTTAAAATATGATAATAGGGGCACCTGGGTGGCTTAGTTGGTTGAGCATCTGACTCTTGATTTCAGCTTGAGTCATGATCAAGTCCCTGCTGTTCAGCTCCACACTCAGCACCAAATCAGCCTGAGTTTCTCTCCCCTTCCTCTGTCCCTCCCCACCAGTCATACTCAAATAAATATATAAATCCTTAAAAAAAATAAAAATAATTTTTAAAATAATGAAAGAAATTATCAAAATACCCACTACAATGACTATAACTAAAAAAATAATAATAAAAAAACAGAAAATAACAAGTATTAGTGAAGATGTAGAGAAATTGGAACTCTCATATGTTGCTGGGGGGAATGTAAAACAATGTAGCCACTATGGAAAAGAAATTAATGGTTCCTCAAAAGTTAAACACAGAATAACCATGATTCAGCAATTCTACTCCTACATATATACACAAAGGAACTGAAACCAGGAACTCAATTACAAGGTTGATGAACTTCAAAAACATTATGCTAAATGAAAGAAGCTACAGGAAACAGAAGATCACATATTATATGATTCCATTTGAAACATCCAGAATAAGTAATCCATAGAGACAGAATAAAGATTGGTAGTTGCCAGGACTAGGATGGAGGAGGAATGGAGAAGACTGCTTAATGGATAGAAGTTTTTCTTTTAGGGTGAAAATATCTTCAAACTTTACATAAATACAAAGTTCAATCTGGTTTTGAACTTTGGTTCCTTAAAGTTTACTTTTCCCTCTGTTAAATCTCATTTGCTGTTTCTTCTTGAGCCATCATTTGTTTGTGAGGTTCTGACTGAATGTATTCGACATGGAAAATATGCCATAAGCATATGTGGTAAGTGTTCCTTCTATGTATTTATCAAAGAAGTTGATGAAAAATGATTATTAAGGACAAAAAATAGAGGTCTGTGTGACATTTCAGGTTGGTACTGACACATTAAAAAATCAACCTTCTTTTGCAGACATTATACTTCAAACAAGTATTAACCCAACCAGCTGTAACATTACCAAAGATATTCCAAAAAGTTCTTTACTCATTTAATAAGAAATCATACATTTCCTAGTATGTGCCACATGTGCTACATGTAGATTAGAAACATAATGATGGACAAAGCCATTCTTTGCAAATGATCATTTCCTGCTGTTAAGAAGAAAACCACAGACCCAAAATGGCATCACTTAGGTTAATGCCTCAAGTCAAAAAACCAAGAGTTAATACCTAACCTAACTGCAGTTTCAACCCCCAGGAATATAAACTTAACCTATCTACATGGAATTTCCTGGTCAATAATATGAAATTTACTAATAGACTCCTTCTGTTCCCCTTAAAAGGGAAACTTTATCTAAATGCATTCCCTGCCAATAAATTCCTTTCTTCTTTCTTTGTATTGACCTCTCTGCCTTTAAAAGTCTTTTTCCTGCTTAACTCCTTGGAGCTCCCTTCTACTTGCTAGATAGGATGTTGCCTGATTCATAAATCATTTAATAAAGCAATTACATCTTCAAATTTACTCAGATTGACTTTTGTTTAACACCATAAAGCCATCATTCCTATAAAGGCAAAGTCTGCCAACAAAATAAAAAAAAGAATCCCAAAGTACATTTGAAGAATCAGTCAATCTCTACCAACTCTCTCTACCAAGAGATTCTTGGGATTTACAATCCTACTAAAATGCCAATATTCAGCACAGTTCACTGGTTAGGTCAGTCTTTATATTGAGATATAAATTACTTAACCCAACATTCTGATTTCAAAGAAAAAGCATCCACGCCTAACCCTTCCACCTGGGATCTCTGTCCCCAGTTCCTCATCGCCCATTTGCTAATATCAATGAAAATTCATTTACTCAATAATTATTAATATTGTGTATTATAATAACCACTATAGGAAGCTTTTTAAAGATTTTAAACAAGTGAATGGCTAAACACTGCTGCTACATAAATATTAACCAAATGAAGAAACTGGAAGACAAAACTAAAAGAAGGTAGAGCATAGGTTATACAGTTAAAGGTATTATAACATTTTGTGGTAACAGATGGTAGCTACACTTATGGTGAACACAGCATAACATACAGACTTGCCGAATCAGTATGTTGTACACCTGAAACTAATGCAACATGGTGTGGCAACTACACTTCAATTAAAAAAAAAAAAATTAAAGAAAGAATAGACATTAATTAGATTCGTGTTTTTGAAATAAGACTTCTGAATGAAGAGTAGCCTAGAAAGGAAGAAGACTAAATACGGTGTTAACACAACGAGGACACTACAATGATCTAAGCAAAAAGACTATAAATATGGCTTAGAAATGGCCACAACTGTGGTGAAAAAAAAGTATACCACCTGAACACGTTGAAAGCTAAGGCTCTCTGGGTAACTGGATGAGAGGGTAGGAAAGATAGAGGAGGAGACAAGAAAGATTTCCAGGTCTCTGGCTTTCAGCTACTGGGTGGGTAATAGCACTGTTTAACAAGACAGGGAATAACAAGGAAGAACTGATTTAGAGGAAGAGAAAGGCAGAACAAGTAGATGGAGTCGTAGACATGATGATATAGTTCAGTGGATTCACATCCAGAAATACAGAAAACACAGATCAAAGCTTTAGAGATTACTTACATATTCATGAGAAAGCAAAGCAGCAAGATGTGGGGGAAAAGGCTCAAATAAGTCATCTTTACTCAAATTCAGACAGCTAAGTATCATGTATATCTTGGTCTTCCAAGTTCTAAGCCATAAGTATTTCTCCCATGTTACTTTTAACACCAGATTTTCAACTGTATATAAATTTTTTTAAAAGACAAAGTTAATCTTGGATAAGATGTCATCTAAGTTTTTTTCCCATCTAGAAGCATACAAAATAATAATATGATTGTATAATACTTTTTAAAAGAACATGCCCTGGGGCAGCCCGGGTGGCTCAACGGTTTACTGCGGCCTTCAGCCCAAGGCCTGATCCTGAAGACCCGGGATCGAGTCCCACATCGGGCTCCCTGCATGGAGCTTGCTTCTCCCTCTGCCTGTGTCTCTGCCTCTCTCTCTGCCTCTCTCTCTCTCTCTCTCTCTTTCTCTCCCCCTGCATGGAGCCTGCTTCTCCCTCTGCCTGGGTCTCTGCCTCTCTCTCTCTCTCTGTCTCTCATGAATAAATAAATAAAATCTTTTTAATTTTTTATTTATTTATGATAGTCACAGAGAGAGAGAGAGAGAGAGAGAGAGAGAGAGAGAGGCAGAGACCCAGGCAGAGGGAGAAGCAGGCTCCATGCACCGGGAGTCCGACGTGGGATTCGATCCCGGGTCTCCAGGATCGCGCCCTGGGCCAAAGGCAGGCGCCAAACCGCTGCACCACCCAGGGATCCCAAATAAATAAAATCTTAAAGAAAAAAAAAAAAAGATGCTCAATGTCATTAGTCATTAGGAAACTGAGAATCAAAACCACAAGATACCACTTCAGACCCACTGTGATAGGTAAAATCAAAGACAATCGGGGCACCTAGATGGCTCAGTGGTTGAGCATCTGCCTTTGGCTCAGGTCATGATTCAGGGGTCCTGGGATCAAGTCCTGCATCAGGCTCCCCACAGGGAGTCTGCTTCTCCCTCTGCCTATGTCTCTACCTCTCTGTGTGTCCCTCATGAATAAATAAATAAAATCTTTAAAAAAAAAAAGACAATAGCAAATATTAGTGAGGATATAAAGAAATAAAAAATCCTCATACACTGCTGATAGGATTATAAAATGGTGCAACCACTTTGGAAAACAGTCTGGTAATTCCTCAAAATGTTAAACACACAGTAACATACAACCAAACAATTCTACTCCTAAGTATATACCAAAAAAAAAAAATTAAAACATGGCCACATGTAAATCTTTAAACAAATGTTCATAGAAGCATTATTCATCACAGTCAAAAGGAAGAAACAACCCAAATATCCATCAACTGACAGATAAAATGTAGTATATCCATACAACGGAATATTATTCAGTGATAAAAAGGAATGAAGTACTGTTAATGCTACAACATGGATAGATCTTAAAAATAATCATGCTAACCGAAAGCAGCCAGTCACAAAAGGGCACATATTATATAAATCAATTTATATGAAATGTACAAAATAGGCAATGTACAGAGGTAGAAAATAGATTAATGGTTACATAGTGCTGAGGGGAGGAGAGAATAAAGAGGTGACAACTAGGGGCACCTGGGTGGTTCAGATGGTTGACCGTCTGCCTTTGGCTTGGGTCATGATCCCAGGGTCCTGGGATGGAGTCCCACCTCAGGCTCCCTGCTCAGCAGAGTCTGCTTCTCCCACTCCCTCTATTCCCTGCTCGTGCTTTCTATCACTCTCTATATATCTCAAATAAATAAATAAAATCTTTAAAATAAAAAAAGAGGTGACAGCCAAAGGGTACAGGGATTCTTTCTTTCTAAAGTGATAAAAATATTCTAAAATTGACTACAGTGATAGCTGCATATACCCGTGAATATACTAAAAATCATTGAATAGTACAGTTTAATTGGGTCGATTGTATCTTTTTTTTTTTTTAAGATTTTATTTATTTATTCATGAGAGACACAGAGAGAGGCAGGGACATACGAAGAGGGAGGAGAAGCAGGCTCCATGCAGAGAGCCTGATGCAGGGCCCAATCCGGGGACTCAGGGATTCCGTCCTGAGCCAAAGGTAGACGCTCAACCACTGAGCCACCAGGCGTTCTTGTATCTTATGTGAATTATATCTCAATAAGCTTTTAAAAAGAAAAAGTAATTCAGGAATGAAATTGACTTCATTTCATATAAATTCTACTTCAGTTGGCCTGGGCTTGGACTCCAGCAATCTCAGTCCAGGAATTCCCTCTGCAACACAACACTTTAAAACAAAACATTCAGCTTTACCTTAGTGGCTGTAATTCTCAAAGGTTCATGTTAAAACCAGTTATTATGCTTTAGAAAAAATACAGATCCCTAGGACCCACCCCAATTCCACTGGATCAAATTCTCTATGATGGGAGGGTGTCTGGCTGGCTCAATCAGTAGAGTACAACTCCTCATCTCAAGGGTTGTGAGTTTGAGCCCCACATTGGGTGTAGAGATTATTTCCTTTTTTAAGATTTTATTTACTTGAGAGAGAGAAAGAGAAAGCACAAGCAAGGGGAGGGGCAGAGGGAGAAGCAGGCTCCCCAATGAGCAGGGAGGGAGCCCTACATGGGGCTTGATCCCAGGACCCTGGGTTCATGATCCAGGCCAAAGGTAGACGTTTAACCGACTGAGCCACCCAGGCACCCCAAGAGATTACTTTAAAATCTAAATCAATCAGTCATGGGCACCAGGGTGGCTCAGTGGTTGAGCATCGCCTGTGGCTCAGGTCCTGATCCTGAGGTCCTGGGATGGAGTCCTGCATCAAACTCCCTGTGGGGAGCCTGCTTCTCCTGCTTATGTCTCTGCCTCTCTCTGTGTGTCTCTCAGAATAAATAAATAAAATCTTTAAAAAAAATCAATTAATCTTCAATCTCAATGATGGTACATGAATCTATATACTTTTTTTACATTCCAGAGGTTAAAAGGAAGAAGCAGGGCTCTAATAGCATGCTGAGAACAAGTGGGGAAATTTAACCACAGTCTTTATATTAGATGCTATTATTAAACTGGTGTTAAACTTCTTGGATCTGATAATATATTGTATTTATTTAGGAGACTGTCCTTGGTCTTACAAAAAATACGGAAGGATGAGGCATCATAAGGTCTGTGACTTGCTTTGAAATGTTTCAGGGAAAAAAATACATACATACACACACACAGATAAAGCAAATGTGACAAAATATAAAGTTACAGCCAAATTGGCCAATTTAAGTGAGTGTATGTGGGTATTCACCATATCCCAAATTTTCAAAATAAAAAGTTAAGGGGTAGAAAAGTTTCTAATTCTCCCTATGGTCTAAGAGTCACAAACTTCAGATCATAAACAAATCTTCTGATCCAAGGATGCCCAGTGGTTGAGTGTCTGCCTTTGGCTCAAGGCATGATCCCGGAACCCCAGGATCGAGTCCCTCATCGGGCTTCCTACATGGAACCTGCTTCTCCCTCTGCCTATGTCTCTGCCCCTCTCTCTCTCTCTCTCTCTCTCTCTCTCTCTCTCTCTCTTCTCTCATGAATAAATAAAATCTTAAAAAAAAAAAAATCTTCTGATCCAAGAATTAACCTCCCACCTGCTATAGAAGACTTCTTCCCCTACCCCCACTTCCCAAGATGGACAAAGGGACAAAGCTTTCTTTTTTTTTTTTTTTTTTTTAATTTTTATTTATTTATGATAGTCACACAGAGAGAGAGAGAGAGAGAGAGGCAGAGACACAGGCAGAGGGAGAAGCAGGCCCCATGCACCGGGAGCCCGACGTGGGATTCGATCCCGGGTCTCCAGGATCCGCCCTGGGCCAAAGGCAGGCGCCAAACCGCTGCGCCACCCAGGGATCCCGGGACAAAGCTTTCTTAACCCATACATGCCAACACAAAAGATTTATAATCTCAAAGAATAGATGAGATTATATTTTAATGTGAACAAGTTACTATTATTGTACCCTGAAAATAACTAGTGTGCCTTGTCCTTTAGGAAGAATGTGAGATCGGCAGGAAGTCAATAGGTACTTTAAGTAAAAAGGTAGAGGTACTGAGGGTAAAGGGGTAGAAGATACAATCACAGGCAGAAAACAACAGACTACACAACTTAACTTTTGTTAGATTTGTCTATCATACAGATCCTAGACAAGGAAAGGCTCATTCTTGCATCCAATACATACTAAACTGCTCAGTATCCTACCCTCATGTACTAAATAGTATATCACAGAGCTGTACACAGAAGCAACGTAACTTCACAAGGTCAAGAATCTTGTCTATGAGAAAGTTCTTTCCCAGAAAATGTATTCATTCATTCAATCATACTAAATCTTTTTTCTTAACTCTTCCAACTTAATCAGTACCAACAACAGCGTAAGAGAGCAATCAAAATATATTCAATTAAATTCCATTCTTTTGGGACACCTGGGTGGCTCGGTGATTGAGCATCTGCCATCGGCCCAGGGCATGATCCTGGAGTACCAGGATCAAGTCCTACATCGGGCTCCCTGCGTGGAGCCTGCTTCTCCCTCTGTCTGTGTCTCTGCCTCTCTCTCTGTGTGTCTCTCATGAATAAATAAATAAAATCTTTAAAAATAAATAAATAAATTCCATTCTTTTTCTATACTTTACTTTGAAAAATTAAACTATCCAAATCCTAAAAAAAATTATAATAATAATAAATGTGGCCATAGCAATCAAGAATTTGTTCATAGAGCAAGGGACCATCTTTACTAACACTTACCAAGCCAGCAGTAAGAGAAGGCGCAGATTGTCCAAGGGACTGGTTCCTCATTCGAACCAGGTTTGATGCTTCTCCTGAAGACTGCCAAGTCACCTGTCCCACACTGCTATGTACACTGCTGGACAAGGGGAGCAGCTGCTTACCTTTAAACATAGGGTTTAGAAAATATACTTGTAATTATTTATTGATTAATGAATAAAAATATACAATGATATCAAAAAATAAAAGTATAGTGATCCAAAACAAAATGAAGTTCCGCCACATTCATTTTAGAACCTGTAGCCCTGGGCAGCCCGGGTGGCGCAGCAGTTTGGCACCGCCTGCAGCCTGGGGTGTGATCCTGGGGACCCGGGATCGAGTCCCACGTCGGGCTCCCTGCATGGGGCCTGCTTCTCCCTCCGCCTGTGTCTCTGCCTCTCTCTTCGCTCTCTCTGAATGAATAAATAAATCTTTAAAAAAAAAAAAAAAAGAATCTGCAGCCCTAAAGATTCAGTGGTTGAGCATCTGCCTTTGACTCAGGTCCTGATCCTGGGATCCTGGGATGGAGTCCTGCATCAGACTCCCGGCATGGAGTCTGCTTTTCCCTCTGCCTATGTCTCTGCCTCTCTGTGTGTGTCTCTTATGAAATAAAATCTAAAGAAAAAAAAAAGGAATCTGTAGCCCTTTAAAAATTCCAACTGTCTTGGTAGAGAGGAGAATTTAAGTGGAATACTGAACTGAACTCTATTCAGAGTTCAGAGTTCTCTATAGAGTTCTCTATAATAATAATTTAGAATTTAGTTCTCTAAATTCTCTATAATATCTACCACCATGCCAGCACCCAACCCTGACACCCAACCTAGCAGGCTGGGAGCTTTCCAGTCCCTTCCATGCTACTTCATTTCTCATCAACTCAATGCAACATGAAGGGAGCTGATAGTTCTCCTAGACAAGTTTGGCCCTTAGGTTTCCAGAAGATGAATACTTAATCTTTGATGCTCTGGACAGACTACAGGTATTCAGTCCAGACTGACTGACTGCCTTAATCCCAATGAAAGACTATAAGAGGTGCGCCTGGGTGGCTCAGTCAGTTAAGCATCTGCCTTAGTTAGGCTAGGGTCATGATCCCAAGGTCTTCGGATTGAGCCCTGTGTTGGCTCTCGGCTCAGTGGGGAGTCTGCTTATCTCTCTCCCTCTGCCTGCTGCTCTCCCTGCTGGTGTTCACACGGTCTGTATCTCTCTCTGTCAAATAAATAAAAATAAAATTTTTAAAAATCTTTTAAAAAAATAAAAAGGACTACAAGAAAATCACTTATATGTGACTTATAAGATGGAGTATTGGGATGCCTCAGTGGTTCAGCAGTTGAGCATCTGCCTTTGGCTCAGATCGTGATCCCAGAGTCCAGGGATCCAGTCGCACATCAGGCTCCCTGCGAGGAGCCTGCTTCTCCCCCTGCCTGTGTCTCTGCCTCTCTCTGTGTCTCTCATGAATAAAGAAATAAAATCTTAAAATAAAATAAAATAAAAAATAAAGATGGAGTATCTAGAATTGCAATGACTTTCTAATTGAGGTGCAAGTCCTATTTCAACCTCTTCCTTTGTAATATTCCTCACATTGCTGCTAGTGATTTAATCAAGACAAATGTGGTATCATTCCCTACCCTAAAAAATTTCTGATGACTCCCTACTAAAATAATTAGCTAGAGTGAAATAAGTCAATCGGAGAAGAACAAACATTATATGGTCTCATTCATCTGGGGAATATAAAAAATAGTGAAAAGGAATAAAGGGGAAAGGAGAAAAAATGAGTGGAAAATATCAGAAAGGGAGACAGAACATGAGAGACTCCTAACTCTGGGAAACGAACTAGGGGTAGTAGAAAGGGAGGTGGGCAGGCGGTGGGGGTGACTGGGTGACGGGCACTGAGGGGGGGCACTTGATAGGATGAGCACTGGGTGTTATTCTGTATGTTGGCAAATTGAACACTAATAAAAAATAAATTTATAAAAAGAAGGGGGGGGAATCCCTGGGTGGTTCAGCGATTTAGCGCCTGCCTTTGGCCCAGGACGCGATCCTGGAGTCCTGGGATTGAGTCCCGTGTCAGGCTCCCGGCATGGAGCCTGCTTCTCCCTCCTCCTGTGTCTCTGCCTCTCTCTCTCTCTCTCTCTCTCTCTCTCTATCATGAATAAATAAACAAGTCTTTAAAAAATAATAATTAGCTAAACTTTTAAAAAACTAAAGAGATCTTCCATAAATCCAGATTATCTTCCTGACTTCATCTCCTTCAACACCTTCCCCCACCCATTTGCTCAATCAACTTCAATATCATGCCCTGCATTTTCACCTGAATTTATCCTGATCACCCAATTCGCTTGAAAACCTTTCCTCTTCCTGGCAAATCCTATTCAACATGGAAATACTCATTCTTATAAAGGTGTGAGCAAAAGCTTTTAGTTTTGTTTTTGCTACAACATAACCTTTTATTGCAAACAAAATGTGATACAAATTATTTGTAAGGCAATTTAGCAAAACTTACTAAAATTTTAATTTGAATATGTTTGTACCCAACACTCCACCTGTAGGAATGTAGTATAATGAAAAATTAATAGACCAAAATGCTCCCTTTAGCAATGCTCACCAGAATAAAAAATAAGATGTTTATTATAATTTAAAGAAATTATAGTATCTCCACATAATGAAATACTGAACCCGTTAATAATAATAAGAAGAAGAATAAAGCTCAAAATTTAGTCAAGACAAAAACATGCAACATTTCTAGTTGAGTAAAGAAAGCAGAAAAGAAGTGTATGGCATATGATTCCAATTTTGATTTTTAAAATAAAAAAGTCTGTATATATTTACACAAATTTCCTAATGTATATTTAAGTATAATGAAGTACATATAAATGATTAGAGAAAGGGAGACAGAGAAAGTAAAGATTAAGAACTCTGCACTTGGGATCCCTGGGTGGCGCAGCGGTTTGGCGCCTGCCTTTGGCCCAGGGCGCGATCCTGGAGACCCGGGATCGAATCCCACATCGGGCTCCCGGTGCATGGAGCCTGCTTCTCCCTCTGCCTGTGTCTCTGCCTCATTCTCTCTCTCTCTGTGACTATCACAAATAAATAAAAATAAAAAAAAAAAAAAAAAAAAAAAAAAAAAAAGAACTCTGCACTTTAAAAAAATAAAAAATAAATAAAATTTAAAAATTAAAAAAATAAAAAATAATTAAATAATTAAAAAATTTTAAAAAATTAAAAAAAGAACTGCACTTTGACATAATGTATGTCTTTGAACTCAGATTTTTTATTATTGACATGTTTACTTTTTTAATCAGAAAAATGCAATTTTTTAAAAAAATCTAGTTATCTTTCAAGTCTGTTCGCAAAAGTATGCTTTACCAAAAAGACTTCCCATAAAACCCTCTACAAAAAATAAGAATAGTTCTTTCCTCAAAACTTCCATTAAGGCCAGGGTAGAGATTGCCTGTCTGCTTTCCTTCTGCAAATGCTGCCAAGTTCTCCAAATCACCTGCCCACTCCTCATCTTATATACCCTAGAGGAAAGCTAGCTCCTTGACTTACCCTATCCATATACACAAAGGCTAGTATCACATCTCTATCTCCCTTCAAAA
The DNA here is from genome assembly GCF_011100685.1 of Canis lupus familiaris. NCBI lineage: Eukaryota > Metazoa > Chordata > Mammalia > Carnivora > Canidae > Canis > Canis lupus. The sequence continues at coordinate 14,627,651 of NC_049236.1, forward strand.
TAAGGGCTTGCTGGAGAAAGAGGCTTACACAATGCAAAAGAAACCCATTTGAACACACACTAGTCTAGGGTTGAAGTGTATACCAAGGATTACTGAGAATTTGAGGAAAACAAACTACATAAGACAGAAGGAACAATATGAACAAATGGAGAAACTAGTTTAGTAAAGAAATAACTCAGAAAAAAAAACTTAAAAATTCTAATTATTCTTACAATGACTCAAAAGGCTAATTATAAAATATTCCCAATTAAAAAGATGGTTGATTGGAACACCTGGGTGGCTCAGCGGTTGAGCGTCTGGCTCAGGTCGTGATCCCAGGGTCCAGGATCAAGTCCCACATCCGGCTCCTACGAAGAGCCTGCTTCTCCCTCTGCTTGTCTCTGCCCCTCTCTTTCTCTCTCTCTCTCTCTCTCTCTCTCTCTGTATCTCTCATGAATAAATAAATAAATCTTTTAAAAAATAAATAAAATAAAAATAAATAAAAAGATGGCTGATTGAGCACATACTTTTATCTTTTGTCACCCAGGACAATAAATCAGAATAAAGAAGTAAAATAAACAAACAAAGGCTATAATGAGGGAGGGAGGATTGACTGAGGATATGAACAAAATTTGGGAAAAATCTAAAACAGGTGAGTCATAACCAATGAAACTGGGCAAAGAAAGACACAAGGTATCATAAGCACATAGGAGGTTGAAGTTAAATAGCAGTTAAATGAGATAGCAGGCTACCCAGCAAAATCTAATATCAGTTCATCAATACTCAGAAATGCAAGATACCAAAGAGAACATCAAGTTAAGATGTAAGGCTGAATCGGATTAACTGAAAATCTATAGAGACTCAAACACAACCACATTTCCACACTGTATCTCCCAGGAGCCAATAGCCAATTACCTCATAGGAGAGAAGGGATTTGGCACCTCAGAGCAAAGCAATGGATTCTAGTTATTAAGTGCTCAAAAGAAAGAGTTGATTCAGGAACAAAAGAAAACATAAAAAAAATTTTTTAATACAAAAGTCAAAATTTTATTCACCCATACAATATTAATAAGGTAATACATCCTTAAAAGAAAAACAGAATATGGGCATATGGGGTAGCTCAGACGGTTAAGTGTTTGCCTTCAGCTCAGGTCATGATCTCCAGTTCAGAGGATCAAGCCCCACATCAGGCTCCCAGCTCACCAGGGAGTCTGCTTCTCCCTCTGCCTCTCCCTCTGCTTGTGATAGCTCTGTCGCTCTCTCAAATGAATAAATTTTAAAAAAAGAAAAAAACTTTAAAAGTAAAAACAAGAAGAAGAACAGAACACTATGGAAACAAAAAATGGTTCTATGTGATTAAATACATGCCTGGCAAAATAATTCCAATAAAAGACTGGAAAGACAGAGCCAAGGGAATGGCCCTGAAAAGGGAAAAAAAATAAAAAAGAAATTTAAAACTTCCAAGGAGTACAGGAGGATTATATTCTTCTCTACTAACCTAATATTTTTAGGTGAGGTCAAATGGACTCTTTTTTAATATTCTATTGATTACTTAAAATTATGTCATGTTTTGTTTCCTATTTGGACCATGACTTCCTAGTATCATTTTTTTCCCCTTGAATTTTTTTAAAGATTTTCTTTATTCATGAGAGACAGAGAGAGAAAGAGAGAGAGAGAGAGAGAGGCAGAGGGAGAAGCAGTCTCCATTCAGGGAACTCAATGTGGGACTCGATCCCGGATCTCGGGATCACAACCTGAGCCAAAGGCGAAGCTCAACTGCTGAGCCACCCAGCTGTCCCTCCGCTTGAATTTTTTAAAGACTTTTCTATGGATAGGGTGGACAGGCACTGCAGGCCTTGGAATAGATTTTTGAAAATGGAAAAAAGAAAACCAAAAGAAGCAAAGGATGTGAAGTCCACAGAAGTGAGGCAGAGAGCAAAAGTCAAATTCAAAGAGAATAACCAGTGATAGTGATCAACTAGGAAATATCTAGCAGGTTCAGGAGCTAGATACCAGAGATGTCATGAGGAGGTAGTAAAGTCAGGAAGCTGGCTTTCTCCATAAGTTATTCATACAAAACTACCACCAGAGAAGAAACCATCAATATGCCTAGTCAGCTGATATACCCTTAAATATTGACAACATTGTCATGCATTTCTTAAGAAACAAAATTACTTACCTGACAGTGAACTAGCCAGGCTTCCTCTCCGCAACTTACAGTCATCCTGACTAAGTTGTCGTTGGAGTTTAGCTTTTCCAGTGGATGAAACTATGTCAGGATTACTGAGCTTCCTGAAAAGCAGGGGACTAAGTCCAGCTATCACATCCTTAAAAAAAAAAAAAAAGGCAAAATATAAATCTGTAATGTCTTTTTCTGAAAGTGTAAGGATTTTATATATTAAACACATCTACAACACTCATTGCAGTTTAAAAAATGACAGCCTTTTATACTTTCTGCTTAACAGCTAAAGCTAGAAACATATTTCTTAGTAAAAGCTGTTTGGGTATGCTACGTAAGCTGTGGGACACTAATTATAAAATGCCAAAGGGAAAAAAAAAAAAAATAAAAAAATAAAAAAAAAAAATAAAATGCCAAAGGGGCACCTGGATGCTTCAGTCTGTTGAGCGTCCAACTCAAGTTTCAATTCAGGTCCTGATCTCAGGGTTGTGGGAGCAAGCCCCAAGTCAAGCTCTGTACTCTTTTCTTCTACCCCTCCCCCCCAACCCTCTCCCTCTCTCTTTCTCACTCAAAAAAAAAAAGTAAAAAAGACATCTTTCTCCATAATGAGTATGTGTCTAGTGATGTTAATTTACTTTTCTCCTTCTATTCACTCTTCCTATAAGCAGTAAAGAAAAACATATTTTGGTTTTTAAAAATAAATAGCAGACCTCCCTTTACCTGCTATACAAAGTTAGAAATGCTTCTAATGCTAAAATAAAATGTAGAGTTCTCTTTATAGGTCTACAATAGGAGCTAAATACATTTCAATGAAAAAGCACAGAAGTACTATGGAGAAAACACAGACAATATGAAACACGGGCAAGGCCTCCCTTTGCCTTTATTTTAATCCATTACATCCCACTCCATCCCAATGCCTGCTCCTCTTTACTCAGTAAGCAGTGTCCAATATATCATCAAGATTCAGATACTGTGAAGCAAACATTCACCTAATTAGAAGCATTAAAAAAAAAAAAAACTATTTTGGAAAAAAAATTAAGGCAAATGAGACGTATCTTTCATATTTCAATGAAGAAAGCTAAAACAGAGAAGTAGCACATCAAAGTAATATGGACAGCTCAAAGACAAAACGAGGGCAGCCCTGGTGGCTTAGCGGTTTAGTGCCACCTTTAGCCCAGGGTGTGATCCTGGAGACCCAGGATCGAGTCCCATGTCGGGCTTCTTGCATAGGGCCTGCTTCTTCTCCCTCTGCCTGCGTCTCTGACTCTCTCTCTCTCTCTCTCTCTCTCTCTCTCTGGGTCTCTCATGAATAAATAAATAAAATCTTAAAAAAAAAAAAAGACAAAACGAAAAACAGAAGAAATAACTAAAATCTATGCTACCTGTCATTTGAAGAACAAGACTCAAGTAACTTGTAAAAGCCATGGTGGGGGGAACCCCCACAAGGGGAAAAAAAATGGGAAAATGCCAACCTCTGTAAGATTTTTTTTTTTTAATTTTTTTAACCTCCCCAAGGTCACACACTGAGATTGGTAGGCTCACAAACATGGGAAAGTACTAATATTGGCTGGTGGTGGCTATCCAGAATATAATTTATAAATGCCCAAACAGGGATCCCTGGTTGACTCAGCAGTTTGGCGCCTGCCTTTGGCCCAGGGCACGATCCTGGAGTCCCGGGATCGAGTCCCGTGTCAGGCTGCTGGCGTGGAGCCTGCTTCTCCCTCCTCCTGTGTCTCTGCCTCTCTCTTTCTCTACATCTATCATGAATGAATGAATGAATGAATGACTAAATAAATATTTTTTTAAAAATAAATAATTGCCCAAACATAGAAAAAAAGTTAAAGAAAAATCACAGAAGAGACAAGGAAACAGTATTTTTTTAATTAGTAGTAAATGGATAAAATGATAAAGGGGGATATTTAGGCATTGTAACATTAAAACAAATGATGTATTAAGATAACTATAACAGAAGTGAGGAGGGAGGATGGAGAACTGGAAGCTATAGCTAATACAAAAAGAAGGCAGCCATCTACGAAAAGCCCACAGCAAATATAATTCTCAATGGGGAAACACTGGAGCCTTTCCCCTAAGATCAGGAACAAGACAGGGATGTCCACTCTCACCACTGCTATTCAACATAGTACTAGAAGTCCTAGCCTCAGCAATCAGACAACAAAAAGAAATAAAAGGCATTCAAATTGGCAAAGAAGAAGTCAAACTCTCCCTCTTCGCTGATGACATGATACTCTACAAAGAAAACCCAAAAGACTCCACCCCAAGATTGCTAGAACTGATACAGCAATTTGGCAGTGTGGCAGGATACAAAATCAATGCCCAGAAGTCAGTGGCATTTCTATACACTAACAATGAGACTGAAGAAAGAGAAATTAAGGAGCCAATCCCATTTACAATTGCACCCAAAAGCATAAGATACCTAGGAATAAACCTAACCAAAGAGGTAAAGGATCTATACCCTAAAAACTACAGAACACTTCTGAAAGAAACTGAGGAAGACACAAAGAGATGGGAAAATATTCCATGCTCATGGATTGGAAGAATTAATATTCTGAAAATGTCAATGTTACACAGGGCAATATACACGTTTAATGCAATCCCTATGAAAATACCATGGACTTTCTTCAGAGAGTTGGAATAAATTATTTTAAGATTTGTGTGGAATCAGAAAAGACCCCGAACAGCCAGGGGAATATTAAAAAAGAAAACCGTATCTGGGGGCATCACAATGCCAGGTTTCAGGTTGTACTACAAAGCTGTGGTCATCAAGACAGTGTGGTACTGGGACAAAAACAGACACATAGATCAATGGAACAAAATAGAGAATCCAGAAATGGGCCCTCAACTCTATGGTCAACTAATATTCGAAAAAGGAGGAAAGACTATCCACTAGAAGAAAGACAGTCTCTTCAATAAATGGTGCTGGGAAAATTGGACATCCACATGCAGAAGAATGAAACTAGACCACTCTCTTGCACCGTACACAAAGATAAACTCAAAATGGATGAAAGATCTAAATGTGACAAAAGATTCCATCAAAATCCTAGAGGAGAACACAGGCAACACCCTTTTGGAACTCGGCCACAGTAACTTCTTGCAAGATACATCCACGAAGGCAAGAGAAACCAAAACAAAAATGAACTATTGGGACTTCATCAAGATAAGAAGCTTTTGCACAGCAAAAGATACAGTCAACAAAACTAAAAGATAACCTACAGAATGGAAGAAGATATTTGCAAATGACGTATCAGATAAAGGGCTAGTATCCAAGATCTATAAAGAACTTATTAAACTCAACAGCAAAGAAAACAATCCAATCATGAAATGGGCAAAAGACATGAAGAGAAATCTCACAGAGGAAGACATAGACATGGCCCACAAGCACAGGAGAAAATGCTCCGCATCACCTGCCATCAGGGAAATACAAATCAAAACCACAATGAGATCCCACCTCACGCCAGTGAGAATGGGGAAAATTAACAAGGCAGGAAACAAGGACTCGATCGGGGTGTCCATGATCAGGCCCTGGACTGAAGGTGGCGCTAAACCGCTGAGCCACCAGGGCTGCCCTGTACTACACTATTCTTAAGTGAATTTTTTTTTATGATTTTATTTATTTATTCATGACAGAGAGAGAGAGGTAGAGACACAGGCAGAGGGAGAAGCAGGCTCCACGCAGGGAGCCCAACATGGGACCCAATCCCGGGAGCCAATCCCAGGTCTCCAGGATCACACCCCAGGCGGAATGCAGCGCTAAACCTCTGGGCCACCGGGGCTGCCCTTAAGTGAAAATTTTTAAAAGGCAGAATTAGGGACAACTGGGTGGTAGTTGGTTGAGTGTCCAACTCTTGGTTTCGGCTCAGATCGTGATCTCATCAGAGTGGTGAGATGGAGCCCTGCGTCAGGTTCTGTATTCAGTGTGGGGTCTGCTGAAGACTTTTTCTCCTTTTGTCCCTTCCCACCATGCATGCTCTCACTCTCACAGTCTCTCTCAATAAATAAATCTTTAAAAGGCAAAATTATAGCAAGCATGACATAAATTACACATAACCTAAGGGTGCCTGGGCGGCTCAGTTGGTTAAGTGTCTGCCTTCAGCTCAGGCCATGATCCCAGAGTCCTGGGATGGAGCCCCACATCAGGGAGTCAGCCTCTCCCTCTCCCTCATTCCACTCACTGCTGGTGCTCACTCACATTCTCAAATAAATAAATTAAATTTAAAAAAAAAAAAAAAAGGGTGCCCAGGTGGCTCAGCGGTTGAGCATCTGCCTTCAGCTCAGGGTGTGACCCTGGGGTCCTGGGATCGAGTCCTGCATCAGGCTCCCTCCCCTCTGCCTGTGTCTCTGCCTCTCTCTGTGTCTCTCATGAATAAATAAATAATCTTTAAAAAATAAAAAATAAAAGAAACTACATATAACTTGTATATATCTTTTGTAACAATATTATAACAATAACATATCTAACACATGCCAAAGTAAAGTTCAACCATCCAAAGGGGAGGGAGGGGGGCTGAAAATTGCCTGACTATACATACAGTCTCTACATTTTACTTCCAACTGTTAAGAGCTCATAGCTTTCTCTTTTAATTCAGAGCACTGAATTGTGGCTATTTTGCCTATTTCCCTGGGAGTCCTCACAGAGATTCTCTGTCCTGACTCAGAACCATCTCCCTGGGGCACCTGGGTGGCTCAGTGGTTGAGCGTCTGCCTTCAGTTCAGGTTGTGATCCCAGGATCTTGAAGTCTACACACTAAAAACGTGTACCAAACTAAAAACCTCCATTAATAACTCTCATTAGGAGTCGTCTTATCCCCAAGTTGTCTTATCTAGTAGGTGAAGAGAATTCTATATTCTGTAGCAGATTCTTCCCAATCTACCCTACCAAGAGTCAAATCCAGGTGCCACATTAATCAAAGTCCATCCTTAGTGCCTATCAAAAAACCTTGCTTGATTACCTATGTATGTGTGTATGTATATATATATATACACATATACACATATATAAACATATATATGTATAAACATGAACTTTGACCCATACCTCTAGCATATCAAACAGACAAAAATTAACTCTAAATGGATCATGAATCAAACTATAAAACCTGGGCAGCCCAGGTGACTCAGCAATTTAGCACTGCCTTCGACCCAGGGCATGATCCTGGAGATCCAGGATCGAGTCCCACATAGCACTCCCTTCATGGAGCCTGCCTCTCTCTATGTGTCTCTCGTGAATAAATAAATAAAATCTTTAAAAAAGAAAACAAACTATAAAACCTAGAAGTATAAAACTTCAAAAGAAAAGAGTAGGAGCACCTTGAGCATCTGCCTTTGGCTCAGGTCATGATCCCAAAAGTCCTGGGATCAAGTCCAGCGTCAGGCTCCCTCCCTGCTCAGCAGAACCTGCTTCTCCCTCTCCCTCTGCTTTTCCCCCTGCTTGTGCTCGCTCTGTCAAATAAATAAATAAAATCTTAAAAAAAAAAAAAAATCAGAAAATTTTTACTTTTAGAGTTCTTAGAGAAGATACAAAATTCAAGTTTAAAGAGAACAAATTTAGGGATCCCTGGGTGGCGCAGCGGTTTGGCGCCTGCCTTTGGCCCAGGGCGCGATCCTGGAGACCCGGGATCGAATCCCACATCAGGCTCCCGGTGCATGGAGCCTGCTTCTCCCTCTGCCTGTGTCTCTGCCTCTCTCTCTCTCTCTCTCTCTCTCTGTGACTATCATAAATAAAAAAATAAATAAATAAATAGAACAAATTTATAAATTATACTTCATCAAATTTAAAAACTACTACTCATGAAAAGATACTGTTAAGAAATGAAAACAAATCAAACACAAGTAAAAAATATTTGCAAAACACATGCAAGAAAGGATGGGCATTCAGTATATAGAAAGATCTTTCACAATTGAATAATAAGAAAACACATAAGGCAATAGAAAACATGAGCAAAAGACTGAATAGACAGTTCCACAAGAGGCAACTATTGCAAATGAACATATGAAACCATCCTCAACATCATTTATCAATAGGGAAACAAAAATTAAAATAAAATGAGAGGTAAAAAAAAAATCAAATGAGAGGTAATGTCAGCAGTCAATAAATAGATAGATAAATAGATAAATAAATAATAAAAACAAAAACCCACAGCTGTAAGCCAATATCTCCCCCCCATAGAAACAATTGAAAAACAAAGTGTTAGAACCACCTTTGTCACAATTCTGGATAATAAGTCAAAGGTTTACAGCCCAAGAAAATACTGAATCAAAGAAGTCAACTTAAAAATAGTAGGAAAGTGGGGTGCTTGGTCGGCTCTTTTGGTTGGGTGTTGGGTTCTTGGTTTCAGCTCAGGTCATGATCTCAGAGTCCTGGGATCCAGCCCCACTTCGGGTTCCAAGCTCAGCAGGGAGTCAGCTGTAGATTCTCTCTCCCCTCTGTCTCCCTCTGCCCCTCCACCCTGCTTGTGTATGAGCAATTGCACGCGCTCTCTCTCTTCATTAAATTAATCAATAAATCATTTTTTAAAATAATACTAGGAAAGCTTTGTGGCATTTTTACTTGCCCTTGCCCACCCACTCATTTCTCGATATGGTCTGCAGATGTCAGCTGGTGTTCCCAGGGTAGGAAACTGGTCTCTGGTTCCAGGAGCACAACAGACCTTATTTGCAATTATTGTTTATAACTGTTCTAACTTATCTGGGGCTACCTGAAGGTCTGACACAAGACACACCTTTATGTCATTAACTCAGAATCTGCTCATGGTGGGAAAACAGAAGGCTGGGAGGAAATGGAGAAAGTTTCTTTGGAAAATTAGGACAATTAAAAATACCTGTATATTTTTAATATTTATTATATATTATATTATTATTATATTTGATAATTTAGAAAACCCAAGGCAGGGACGCCTGGCTGGCTCAGTTGTAAAAGAATGCCTTTTGATCTCAAGGTCACGAGTTTGAGCCCCATGCTGGGTGTAGAGATTAAATAAATAAACTTAAAAAAAAAATAGAAAGCCCAAGGCAAAATGCACACTCAAGAAAGATTTAAAAAGACTTTAAGCTTTCATCTCAGCTGATCTCTAGTCTGGCGAGGCACAAAGTCCATCTGCAAAGACCCTCTAGGAAGTTTGTTTGTTTGTTTGTTTGTTTAGCTCCTGGTGATCAAAAAAATCTCCATCAAAACACAAGGTAACAAAAAAAAAAAAAAAACCACAAGGTAAGGAACAGAGACTTCAGTATCACACAGTGCAAGGAATATAATTACTGCAAAATAAAGGTGGGAAAACGCAACAGCCTTCAACAATCAAAATGAACAATGAACAATTACAGCCTTCAACAATCAAAAAGCAACAAACTCTAGAGAAAGGGGAGAAGGTGATTTCCAGAGTTACCAAAATTCAAAGCTCATTTTTCAACAACAACAAAAAAAATCACAAGACCTACAAAGAAATGAGTAAGTACGGCCCATTCAAAGAATCAAAATAAATTAACAAAAACCATGCCTGAGGAAGCCCAGCATTAGATCTAGTAGTAAACTTTAAGTGGCTATCTTAAATATGCTCAAATTGTATAAGTGAAAGAAAATCAGAAAAGCAATGCATGAAAGAAAAATAGCATCGCATATATAAGATACTCAAGGAAAGACAATGTGAGCCGAGTTCATATCCAGGATAACTAATCTTCAGGGTAAAGGGCACAGGCAAACTCTTGTTTTTTTTAAGATTTTATTTATTCATGAGACACAGAGAGAGAGGGGCAGAGACATAGGCAGAAGAAGAAGCAGGCTCCTTGCAGAGAGCCCGATGCAGGACTCAATCCCCAGACCCTGGGATCATGCCCTGAGCTGAAGGCAGTCAACCGCTGAGCCACCCAGGCATCCTGCAAACTGTTATTAACATAAAATAACTCAGAATATTATCCAATAGGCCCTTCCTAAGGATTCTACTAGAGAAGATTCATACAATCAAAATAACTAGAGTGATATCAACATGGTGATTAGCAATAAATATGCAGTCATTTGTAGAATGTACATTAAAGGGATGTACTGTACTACAGTACATACTGGCTATATTATTTAAAAGGATATATAGGGGATCCCTGGGTGGCTCAGCGGTTTAGCACCTGCCTTCGGCCCAGTGCGTGATCCTGGAGTCCCAGGATAGAGTCCCAAATTGGGCTCCCTGCATGGAGCCTGCTTCTCCCTCGGCCTGTGTCTCTGCCTCTGTGTGTGTGTGTCTCTCTCATGAATAAATAAATAAAATCTTTTAAAAAATAAAAATAAAACAAATTTTAAAAAGTGAAAGGATATATATATAGGTCAACCACAAAATGGAAGCGGCAAGGTAGAGATAGCTTATACAAAAAAATTTAACAGTTCTTATTGATCATTACTGGTGATAGTATATTAGTAATGCCATTAGAGACTTACATATTTAACATATTACAAAGCAAATGAATAATCCCTGGATTTTTTTTTTAAGATTTTATTTATTTATTCATTCATGAGAGACACAGAGAGAGAGAAGCAGAGACACAAGCAGAGGGAGAAGCAGGCTCCATGCAGGGAGCCTGTCATGGGACTCGATCCCGGGTCTTCAGGATCAGGCCCTGGGCTGAAGGCAGCACTAAACTGCTGAGCCACCTGGGCTGCCCATCCCTGGATATTCTAATTGTTAGTTTGAAACCCTCTCACAGGGAGTAATCTGAAACTGGTCCCTGTACTCAGAGGGCAGGGAGAAGCAGAAGAAAGAGACAGACAACTCCAAGTTGGTAACTGGCAGTATTAACAAGCAAAGTGAACTTACATAGGAGACTTGTCTTGGGGAACAGGAAGAAAAATGGATCCCCCACATGTACCCTTCAGATCTTGGTTTATAGAAGAAGCCTTAACTAGGTGCAGTCACATATACCATGCAGGTGTTTTCAACACTACATCACTAACTCAAGGCTATGTTCTTGAAGCAGCCTCTGGGAGCAGGAAGGCAAGTAGAACCCACATGGGCAAGGAGCCTCCCAGATCCCAGGCCCAGCTCATAGGTCAATTGGCAGGCATATCTTTTTGATGACATTCCCCAATATTCCATTCTTTCACCCCCTGAGTCTTTGGGAACAGGATTCTTGGTATGGAAGAGAACAAATACTAACACATATACAAGAGATTATATTTTTTAAAATATCTCTGTGGGCACTTGGGTGGCTCAGTTAAGCAACTGACTTCTTTTTTTTAAGATTTTTATTTACTCATGAGAGAGAGAGAGAGAGAGAGAGAAAGGCAGAGACACAGGCAGAGGGAGAAGCAGGCTCCATGCAGGAGCCCAACATGGGACTCCATCCCAGGACTCCAAAATCACACCCTAGGCTGAAGGAAGATGCTAAATCGCTGAGCCACCCAGGGATCCCCAAGCGACTGACTCTTGATCTCAGCTCAGGTCTTGATCTCAGGTAAGTCCAAGCCCTGTGTTGAGCTAAGAAAAAGAAAAAGAAAAAAAAAAGAAAAAGAAAAGAGAAAGAGAAAGAAAAAGAGAAAAAGAAAAAGATCAGTTCTTAGAAAAACAGCTAATACCAAGTCTAAGATGGAAAATGAGCCTGACACATAGATTGCAACTATCAAAACTACGAGGGTAAGGGGTGCCTGGGCGGCTCAGTGGATTAAGTAACCAACTCTTTGAGCTCAGGTTATGATCTCAGGGTCCTGAGATTGAGCCGTGCCCATGCTCAGAGGGGAATCAGGTTCTCTCCCTATCCCTCTGGCCCTCCTCACTGCTCATACGTGCTCTTTCTTTCTCTCAAATCAATAAGTAAATCTTGAAAAAAAAAAAAAAAAAAAAACTATCAGGATCAGGTCCGAAAGACTAAGGAACAATTTTGAAGACACTCTTTAGACAACAGGACAATGTGAGCTTAAATTAGTACAAGAGCACATTATATATGGTTTGAAACCCAAATACCGGGATCCCTGGGTGGCGCAGCGGTTTGGCGCCTGCCTTTGGCCCAGGGCGCGATCCTGGAGACCCGGGATCGAATCCCACGTCGGGCTCCCGGTGCATGGAGCCTGCTTCTCCCTCTGCCTGTGTCTCTGCCTCTCTCTCTCTCTCTCTCTCTCTCTCTGTGACTATCATGAATAAATAAAAAAATTTTTTTTAAAATAAAAAAAATAAAAAGAATGAAACCCAAATACCTTTAAGTGCATAATCACAGTGATAATAAGAAAATAATTAACTGGTCACTTTCTGAAGATGACAGGGAACCAATCCATTATCTTAAAGCCAGATAAATTCAAAAGGAAAGAATCAAGCCTTTCTTACATGCAACTATACTACTGGGAACTAAACACTAGATGAAGAGAAGCATCTTCTTAAAATATTATTCCAGCTAGTGATTGAAAACAAAATGACAGAATTATATCACCGTTTTGCAACTTTCAATTACTGAATACTGGCACAGGGTATCAAGAACTACTAAAATCAAAGAGCAAGCAGCAGATATTAATTACATGCCTCCTGTTGAAAGACCACACAGTCATCTATAACCTTGCCAAAGGAATTGAATTTAAGGCTAACGAAGCCTCGGTATCTAACTATAATTTGCAAGAAATACAAAGGACACAGAAACGTTTTGAAATGCACTGTTAAGTATGAAAGCTAGACTGTGGGAAACTCTATAGTTTATAGAGTAAACATTTATAGGGTAAATGCCCAGTGGTTTTTCAAAACAAAAATTTTAAGGAAAAAGGAAGAGATGGAAGGGAAACCTACAGATTAAAAAAAGATTTTCCATAGCTAGTTTTTTAAAACAGGCAAGACTAAATTGTAATGTTTTAGATGCAAACTTACAAGGAAATTATTACTTTTTAAGTCAGGATGGTGATTTTTTAGAGGGAAGGTGGGGGCTGTGGTTGAGATGGCATACAGGGGCAGGAATTTCTAGAATGGCTGGCAAAATTTTTTTTTAATTAAAGATTTTATTTATTTATTCATAAGAGACAGAGAGAGGCAGACACACAGGTAGAGGGAGAAGCAGGCTCCATGCAGGGAGCCTGACTTGGGACTTGAACTCGGTTGCCAGGATCAAGCCCTGAGCGCTAAACCGCTGAGCCACCCGAACTGCCCAAAATTGTTTTTCTTGACTTGGGTTGTGGTTATACATTTGGAGTATTTTTCTGTATTTGCTTTATATTACAATAAAATAGCTAAAAAGAAAAAAAAAGAAGAAAATAAAATCATAAAACAAGTGGCCTGCTACAAAAGGAAATATTCTGCTACACATAAAGCTAGAACAGTGACAAAAAAAAACAAGCACAATAAAAAAACAGAAACCGATCCAAAACAAATGAGAAATTCTAAATCTTGATTTAACAACAAAAACAAAATTGCAAAATAGACATTCTTATCCTTATTTCATATTCAAACTTACTAAGCTCCTGAGAGAATTCAAACCTCGTCCAAAGAATGCTTTTTCTTCATATATGCTTTTTTTCTATATAATGTCTCCATGACATTAATAAAAAACTCATAACGATAAGAAAAAAATTTTTAAAAACAGTGTATAAGAAAAACAAGAAAGTATATGAGTAAGAAAGTCACAAGACAAAAAAATCCAAATAATAAATAATATAAGGGAACATTCAAATAATAAATATAATTCAATAGCAATTAGGAAAATATGTTTAAAACACTGACATACCATCTAAACCTAACAGATTACAAAAAGTAATAACCTTATAACACCAAAAGTTGGCAAAGACAGAGAGAAACATCACTGGCCAAAGTACAAGTTGGTATAATCACTGTAGAAAGCAATTGTGCAATAACATCCAATAAGAGAAACTCTTGCACATACACACAAGGAGATAAGTACAAGGATATTTACTGAAGCACTGTAATAGGGAAAATGAAAATAACCTAAGGGTCCATTATTATGAGAATGGATAAACTATCATTTATTCAAAGGAATGTTAGATAGCTCTTAAAAATTAATGAAACTAAAAAAAAAATTAATGAAACTCCTGCATCTCAACAACAAATAACTGAATTTAAAAATAGGCAAAGAACTTGAATCAACATTTCTATAACAAAGATATACAAACGGTCAATAAGCACATAAAAAGATGCTCAATATCATTAACCTATAGGGAGATGCAAATCAAAAGCACAATGAGAAGCACCTGGCTGGCTCAGTCAGAAAAGCAGGAGACTCTTTATCTCAGGGTCATGAGTTTTGGCCACACATAGGGTGTAAAATTAAATGCATACATTCAGGGATCCCTGGGTGGCGCAGCGGTTTAGCGCCTGCCTTTGGCCCAGGGCGCGATCCTGGAGACCCGGGATCGAATCCCACGTCGGGCTCCTGGAATGGAGCCTGCTTCTGCCTCTGCCTGTGTCTCTGCCCCCCCCACCCCCCCCCTCTCTCTCTCTCTCTCTGTGACTATCATAAATAAATAAAAATTTTTTTAAAAAATGCATACATTTATACATTCATTCATACATACATATAGATGTATGTAAATAAGCAGGCACAATGAGAGGCACTTGGCTGGCTCAGTAAGTGGAACATGTGGTTCTTGATTTCAGAGTTGTAAGTTCAAGCCCATGTTGGGTGTAAAGGTTACTTAAAATCTTTTAAAAATTTAAAAATTAAAATAAAAATTTTTAAATTTAAAATTTTTTCGGGAGGCCTGGGCAGCTGAGTGGTTGAGCATTTGCCTTTGGCTCAGGTCGTGGGATTGGGCTCCTCCCAGGGAGCATGCTTCTCCCTCTGCCTATGTCTCTGCCTCTCTCTCTATCTCTCATGAATAAACAAATAAAATCTAAAAATTAAAAGAAAAAATTCTAATTTGTAAAAAGCACAATGAAGGGTGCCTTGGTGCCTCGGTTGGGCATCTGCCTTTAGCTAAAGTCATGATCCCAGGGTCCTGGGATTGAGGCCCAGGTTGGGCTCCCTGCTTAGCTGGGGGCCTGCATCTCCCTCTCCCTCTGTCTGCCACTCCCCCTGCTTGTGCTCACTCTGTCAAATAAATAAAATATTCAAAAAAAATAAAAATAATAAATAATAAATAAAAAGCACAATGAGATCACTTACATCCACAAGGATGGCTAAAAATTTTTTTTAATGCAAAATAACAACTGTTAGGTCATGGACAAACTGGAACTCTTATACATTGCCGGTAGCCATGTTAAAATGGTACAGCCATGATGAAAAACAGTTTGGCAATTTCTCATAAGTTTAAACATAAAATTACCACTTCTGTCCATATAACAAAAAAACTGGAAAAAACAGTATTCAAACAGTTATACACAAATGTTCATAGTAGTTCATCTCAAACACCAAAAGGTAGAAAAAAAACAAATGTCCGTCAATTGATGACAAAAAAATTGTACATCCATAAAATGAAATCTACTCGGTCATAAAAAGAAATGAGGAACTGATACATGCTAGTAGATGGCTAAATCCCAAAAACATTGTGTTGAGTGGAAGAAGCCAGACACAAAAAGCCACATATTATATGATTCTATTCATATGAAATGTCCAGAGTCCATAGTAATAGAGAACAGATTAGTGTTTGCCAAAGACTGGGGGGAGGAAGAAATGAGGAGTAACTAATTTAATAGGTAGAAG
Source organism: Canis lupus familiaris (assembly GCF_011100685.1). NCBI lineage: Eukaryota > Metazoa > Chordata > Mammalia > Carnivora > Canidae > Canis > Canis lupus. The sequence goes on from NC_049236.1 coordinate 14,643,429, forward strand.
ATTTCCTACTGGGGTAATAAAAATGTTCTGGAATTAGATAGTGGTAATGATTCCACAACATTTGAATGTATTAAATGTCACAAATTTTATGTTAGGTCTATATTATCGTAACTTAAAAAGTCAAAGAATATGTGGAAGTGGGCTCTCTAGGGCCATGCTACCTTCCAGGAGCCTATTAAAGTGAGAACAGCTGAGACCCAGTCACCTTTCTCTCTGACATCTCTTTCGCTTCCTTCTGGCTTTTTTCCTCTTCCACATAGCCTGCCCACAAAGTAAGAAAAGCCTGAGGACAGCTTTCACTAGCCACGAAGACTAAAAGAGTACAAGGGTTGCCAGTGACTAGTTCTGCTAGAAGCAGAGAAAAACAAGCTTTTCCAGATTTCCTAGATGTTGTTGGAAAAAGGCTTTTACTTGCATTCAAAATGGTTATTACTGAAAATTCTGTAGACCTACAAGAAATGAAAGGAGACTACTATCCTAGGCTATCTATACCCACAATAGGAGTATTTCTATGCAGTTCTAGTTAAGGACTATATTGGGGTTTGAAGCCTGGAGCAAGGACTAGCTACTTATTGACCAAACATGATCCACCTTCCTCTTGGGCACAACTAGATATTTCCCAGCCCTTTAGCAGTTAGGCAAACCCCAGTAGATTGAATTCTGGCAATGGAAGATGGGGGGAGGTAATTAAGCCATTTCCAGACTTGGCCCAACAAAGATTCCCCCACAAGATTCCCCCACCTGCTCCAGGTGACCCTGGAAGCCATGTGCAGAAAATGGTAGAGTCTAGATTCTTTTGAGTATATCTGCTATAGCAACTAGTCTTTTTTTTTTTTTATATAGAAGACTACTAACATGAGAGGTACTAATAAAATGTTCCTTTCTCTTAACTGGTCAAAGGCAGGACTCAGATGTTCCTAGATCACCTGAACAAAACCATCTTGGTATCACACCTTTGAAATAATTTAAGGACTTTTTAAAAATTAATACTGTATCTACTCTCTGCTTTTTAAAACATTCCTGGAAGCCTCAAATAGTCATGCAAATTAGAAGGCCTGCCAAACCTATTTTACTATGCTTTACTGATATACAGGCAAAGAAATTATGTCACATGTTAATCTCCAACATATTAAGGGTTAAAGAATTTATGCATTTGCTACTCAGGTTCACCCTTAGGAAGTACTGTTCCATTAAAGTTGGTACAACTAACATGATAAAATAGAATTTTAAAATGTTGTTACTTGGGGATTCCCGGGTGGCTCAGAGGCTTAGCACCTGCCTTTGGCCCAGGGCGTGATCGTGGAGTCCTGGGATCAAGTCCCACATCAGGCTCCCTGCATGGAGCCTGCTTCTCCCTCTGCCTCTCTCTATCTCTCATGAATAAATAAACAAAATCTTAAAAAAAAAAAAAATGTTGTTACCTTGGCCTGAATTTGTTCTTAATTACATTTCTTTTTTTTTTTTAATTACATTTCAAAACCTAGTGAGACTATACTATCTCCTAAGCCAGTTACTTAATAAATTCCCTAAAGGGAAAATAAAAGGTTCCCTAAAGGGAAAAATGAACAAATGAAAGCCTCCTTTTCAAACTGAACGAAGCAAAAGAACAGTTCAGTAAGACGAACAAATCAAAGGTCATATTCATATTTCTAAAACCAGAGAACAGGATCCCTGGGTGGCTCAGCGGTTTAGCGCCTGCCTTTGGCCCAGGGCGCAATCCTGGAGTCCCAGGATCAAGTCCCGCGTCGGGTTCCTGGCATGGAGCCTGCTTCTCCCTCCTCCTGTGTCTCTGCCTCTCTCTCTCTGTGTCTATCATAAATAAATAAATAAATAGTTAAAAAAATAAAAATAAAAATAAAACCAGAGAACACTAAAAAATATGAATTCTATATTCAGACATTCTGTGCATGTGCCTTAAAAACATGATAGCTTCTTGGTATTAGGCTTTTAAGAAGTGTTTTATGTGGATTAATTTATTAAATCCTCACAATAACCCTATGAAATAGGTAATAACATCTGCTACATATATGGGATAATTAAGGTGTGGAGAATTTAAGTAACTTGTCTCAGGTAACAGAGTTGGGATTTGAAGTCAGAAAATGACTCAATCTTAATCATTACAAATTCACTCAGAAATATTTATTGAGTACCTTCTGTATACAATTCCAGAAGCTGGAGATACAGCAGGGAAAAAAACAGACCCAAATTCCTGCCCTGAGGAACCATGTGGAAGAATGACAATAAACAACAAATATGTGACAATACCAGGTGAATAAAAGACATGAATAAAAAGAGGGAAAGGGAATGACTGTTACTTTTTTTTTCAAGATTTTATTATTTAGGGCAGCCCCGGTGGCTTAGCTCCCTGCATGGAGCCTGCTTCTCCCTCTGCCTGCCTGCCTCTCTCTCTCTCTCTCTCTCTCTCTAATAAATTTTTTTTTATTTTTTTAAGATTTTATTTATTTGAGAGAGCGTGCGCAAGCACGCCAGAGAGCACAAACAGAGGGAGCAGCAGAGGGAGAGGGAGAAGTAGACTCCCTGCTGAGCAGGAGCCAGCTGCAGGGCTCAATCCCAGGACCCTGAGATCATTACTTTAACAAGGCTAGTCGATGGCCACCTAGGTAGCTCAGCTGGTTAAGCATCTGCCTTTGGGTCAGATTTTGGGTTCCCTACTCTGTGGGGAGCCTGCTTCTCCCTATGCTTCTCCCCTAACTTGTGTTCTTTCTCTCTCTCTGTCAAGTAAATAAATAAAATCTAAAAGGCTAGTCAAGAAAGGGTTCTTTGAAAAGCTGATACATGAACAGAAACCTGAATGAACTAGAGCCAATCTGTAGATACATCTGGAAAAAGAACACCTCAAGTAAGAAAAACTAAGAAGTATGGAATTCTTCAAACAATTTTTAAAACATCCACAGGCAGGAATAAGCTTACTATATTCAGAGACCATCAGGGCAGCCAGTAGGACTACTAGTTCAGTGAACAAGAGGAAGAGTGGAAAGAGATTAGAGAAGGCCAAGAGGCAGATCATGTAGAATCTTATAGGATAAAGAAAGCTTTCCACTGTGATGGAAAGCGACCGCAGGGTTTTGAATTGGGGTGACAAATTCTTTTTTTTTTTTTTTTTATATTTTTTTTAATTTTTATTTATTTATGATAGTCACAGAGAGAGAGAGAGAGGCAGAGAGACACAGGCAGAGGGAGAAGCAGGCTCCATGCGCCGGGAGCCCGACGTGGGATTCGATCCCCGGTCTCCAGGATCGCGCCCTGGGCCAAAGGCAGGCGCCAAACCGCTGCGCCACCCAGGGATCCCGGGGTGACAAATTCTGATTTAACTTTTTACCGGATGACATCAAGCTATGTACAAAATATCGCTGGGTGGGGAGAAGTAAGAATATAATCAGGAACACCAGTTAGGAGACTTTTACAGTAATCCAGATGAATGATAATAGAGACTAAGATGAGGATAGAGACAGAGCTAGCAGTGGGGAAAAGTCTCATGCAATTTGAAGGTAGCACCAAACAGATCTTATGGGTTGAACGTGGAATATGAAGTTAAGAATCAAAGACAATTTCCAAGTTCTGATTTGAGTAAAGGAGTGCATGGTGGTACCATTCATTGAAATGGAAAAGACTGGAAAGCAGAATGGGAAGAAAAAAATCAAGAATTCAGTTTTAGGGATCCCTGGGTGGCGCAGTGGTTTGGCACCTGCCTTTGGCCCAGGGCGCGATCCTGGAGACCCGGGATCGAATCCCACGTCGGGCTCCCGGTGCATGGAGCCTGCTTCTCCCTCTGCCTATGTCTCTGCCGCTCTCTCTCTCTCTCTGTGTGTGACTATCATAAATAAATAAAATTTAAAAAAAAAAAAGAATTCAGTTTTATACATGTTAAGTTTGAGAACTACTGACTATCCAAACGAAAATAGACATAGGCATAGACAACTGAAATTAAGAGTCTAGAACTCACAAGAAAGGTCATGATTAGGTAAATAAATGTGGGACTCAGCACACAGATGGAATTTTAAGCAGTACAATCTGATGAGATCATATCATAAAGGAGAATAGACTATAAGAGCAGTCTGAACCTTCTGAAGCACCAATGAAAGAGGAAGAAAACCAGAGAGTAAGGTCCCAGAAGCCTTCTGAAGCACCAATGAAAGAGGAAGAAAACCAGAGAGTAAGGTCCCAGAAGCCAAGTGATCAGCCATGTCAAATGCAACAGGTTGAGTGAGATGAAGACTGCAAATTGGCCACTGGATTTAGCCATGATAACCTTGACATAAGTGTTTCAGCAGAATGATGGAGACAAAAGCTGACTGGAGTGGGTTCAATAAAGAATGAGAGAGGAAATGAAAGCAAAAGATAAAGACTATTCTTCAATTAGCTATAAAGAGGAGCACTCTCGGGATCCCTGGGTGGCGCAGCGGTTTGGCGCCTGCCTTTGGCCCAGGGCGCGATCCTGGAGACCCGGGATCGAATCCCACGTCAGGCTCCCGGTGCATGGAGCCTGCTTCTCCCTCTGCCTGTGTCTCTGCCTCTCTCTCTCTCTCTCTCTGTGACTATCATAAATAAATAAAAAATTAAAAAAAAAAAAAAGAGGAGCACTCTCCTACATGTGAACAATTATTTTCTATCATTTGCTCTTTCACCTGAATTACTGCAAAAGCCTCCAACCTGGTCTCTCTGCTTCCACATAACCATTCAGTCCCAGAAGTGTAGCCAAATAGACTGGATTAAAATGAATGTTCATTCACACGATTCCTCTACTCAAAACTCTCCAATGGCTTCTCATCTCATTCAACATAAAGCTGAAATCCTTACAATGGCCAATAAGACCCTTCATGAACTACAACTCTCCACAATTCAGCACTTCTCTCTCCACCCTTCCCCTCTGAGCTCATCTACTACTCATCCTCTTAGTCATTCCACTGCAGCCACACTGGCCAAATACAAATTTTAGAAGTGGACGTATGCTTCCAGCCCATGGTACTTCCTATTCCCTCTACCAAGTATGCCCTTCCCCAGAAAATCTAAATGCCTCTCTCTCTTAAATCCTTCAGGTCTTTAATATCCCCTTCCAAAGGGATGCCTTTCCTGATGCCAGTTAAAGCCATAATCCCTCAACACAGTGGATTTAGAGGAACATACCTTAACATAATAAAGGCCATTTATGAAAAACCCATACCTAACATCATAATACTAAAAAACTGAAAGCATTTCCTTTAAGGTCAGGAACAAAATATGCCCACTCTCACTACTTTTATTTAACACAGTATTGGAAGTCATACCTGCAACAATCAGACAAGAAAAAGAAATAAAAGGCATATAATTGGTAAGGAAGAAGTAAAAATGTTATTATTTGCAAATGACATGATAACTGTATAAAGAAAACTCTAAAGACCCCACCAAAAAAATTATTAGAATAAATTAATTTGGTAAAGTTAAAGATCCAAAATTCATACACAAAAATATGTAGCATTTCTATACACTATCAATAAAGTAGCAGAAAGAGAAACTAACAATCCTGTTTATAAGAATTTTTTTTATTATTCATGAGACAGAGAGAGAGAAAGGCAGAGACACAGGCAGAGAGAGAAACAGGCTCTCTGTGGGAAGCCCAATGTGGGACTCAATCCCCAGGCCCCAGGATCATGACCTGAGCCAAAGGCAGATGCTCAACCATTGAGCCACCCAGGCATCCCAACAATCCCATTTATAACTGCACCAAAAAGAATAAAATACCTAGAAATAAATTTAACCAAGTGAAAGATGTATACTCTGAAAACTATAAGACACTGATGAAAGAAACTGAAGATAACACAAAACAAATGGAAAGACACTATCCTCATGGATACGAAGAATTTATATTGTTAAAACGCCCAGGTAATCCCTATGAAAATACCAATAGCATTTTTCACAGAACTAAAACAAATAATCCTAAAATTTGTATAGAATCATAAAAGACCCCAAATAACCGAAGCAGTCTATTTTTTTTTTTTTTTAACCAAAGCAGTCTTAAGAAAGAAAAAGCTGGAGGTATCACTATGCCAGATTTCAAGGTATACTACAAAACCAGTAATCAAAACAGTATAGTAGGGATCCCTGGGTGGCGCAGCGGTTTAGCACCTGCCTTTGGCCCAGGGCGCGATCCTGGAGACCTGGGATCAAATCCCATGTCGGGCTCCCGGTGCATGGAGCCTGCTTCTCCCTCTGCCTGTGTCTCTGCCTCTCTCTCTCTCTCTCTCTCTCTCTCTGTGACTATCATAAATAAATAAAAATTTAAAAAAATTTAAAAAAAGAAAATTAAAATAAAAAACAGTATAGTACTGGCATATACATCAATGAAACAAAGTAGAGAGCCCAGAAATAAACCAATGCTAATATGGTCAATTAACCTAAGACAGAAGAGACAAGAATATACAACAGGGAAAAGACAGTATTTTCAATAAATGGCAGTGTGAAAACTAGACAGCCACATGCAAAAGAATAAAACTGGACCACTTTCTACACCACACAAAAATGAACTCAAAATGGATTAAAGGCCTAACTGTGGTACCTAAAACCATAAAACCCCTAAAAGAAAACATAGGCAGTAATCTCTTGGACATTTGCCTTAGTAATATATCTAGATATATTACTAGATATAGTAATATCTAGTATTACTAGATAGTAGATATACTAGTATCTAGTATTAGTATAGTAATATCTAGTATCCTCTTTGAGGATAGGTCTCCTCAGTCAAAGGAAACAAACATAAAAATAAGCTATTAGGGCTATACCAAAATAAAAAGCTTTTGGGCAGCCCCGGTGGCGCAGCGGTTTAGCCCTGCCTGCAGCCCGGGGTGTAATCCTGGAGACCTGGGATCGAGTCCCATATCGGGCTTCCTGCAGGGAGCCTGCTTCTCCCTCTGCCTGTGTCTCTGCTTCTCTCTTCGCGCTCTCTCTGAATGAATAAATAAATAAATCTTTAAAAAAATAAAATAAAATAAATAAAATAAAATAAAATAAAATAAAATAAATAAAATAAAATAAAATAAAATAAAATAAAATAAAAAGCTTTTGTACAGCAAAGGAAACCACCAACAAAGCAAAAAAGCAACCTACTAAATGGGAAAGGATATTTGCAAATTATGTTCCTGATAAAGGGTTAACATCCAAACTATATAAAGAACATGTACAACTCAACACCAAAAAAAACTCAAACAATCTGATTTTAAAATAGGCAGATAGGTCGCCTGGCTGGCTCAATACATGGAGCATGCAACTCTTGATCTTGGGGTCGTGAGTTTGAGCCTCATACTAGGTATAAAGATTACTTTAAAAAAATGGGGGACGCCTCGGTGGCTCAGCAGTTGAGCATCTGCCTTCAGCTCAGGGAGTGGTCCAGGAATTCTGGGATCGAGTCCCACGACGAGTCCCACATGGACTCCCTGCAAGGAGCCTGCTTCTCCCTCTGCGTATGACTCTGCCTTCTCTTTGTCTTTCATGAATAAATAAAGTCTTTTTTCTTTTAATTTTTTTTAAGATTTTATTTATTTATTCATGAGAGACACAGAGAGAGAGAGAGACAGGCAGAGGGAGAAGCAGGCTCCAGGCAAAGAGCCCAACGTGGGACGGGACCCCTGGTCTCCAGGATCATGCCCTGGACAGAAGGCAAGCACTAAACTGCTCAGCCACCCAGGCTGCCCTAAATTAAATATAAAAAAAAAAAAAAAAAAAAAAAAAAAGGGCAGAGAACTCAAATAGGGATTTTTCCAAATTAGACATAGATGACCAACAGATACATGAGAAAATGCTCAACACCACTAATTATCAGGGAAATGCAAATCAAAATCAAAATCATAATGAGAATATCACCTTACACCAGTAAAAATGGCTAGTATCAAAAAGACAAGAAATAACAATTGTTGGTGAGGATGTGGAGAAAAAGGAACCCTCAGGCATTGTTAATGGGAATGTAAATTGGTATAACCACTGTGGAAAACAGTATGGAGGTTCCTCAAAAATTAAAAATAAGGGATCCCTGGGTGGCTCAGCGGTTTAATGCCTGCCGTATAGGGCTCATCCCATATCGGGCTCCCTGCATGGAGCCTGCTTCTCCCTCTGCCTGTGTCTCTGCCTCTCTCTCTCTCTCTCTCTCTCTCTCTCTCTGTATGTGTGTGTGTGTGTGTTTGTGTGTGTGTCTCATGAATAGATGAATAAATAAATAAAATCTTTAATAAAAAAATTAAAAATAGAAATACCATGATTCAGTAATTCCACTACTAGGTTATTTACCCGAAGAAACTGAAAACAACACTAATTTGAAAAGATATCCACACCCCAACGTTTACTGCAGCATTATTTACAATAGCCAAACTATAAAAGCAACTCAGGTGTCCATCGATAGATGGATGGATAAAGAGTATAAAGAGATGTGATAAAGAGTACACCTAGGTACCCCAAAATAGACTCTTAAATACAGAGAACAAACTAGTGGTTGCCAGAGGGGAGGTAGATGGGGGAAATGGGTGTAAAGGAGATTAAGAAGTACAAACCTCAGGGATGCCTGGGTGGCTCTGCAGTTGAGCATCTGCCTTTGGCTCAGGGTGTGATCCCGGGGTCTTAGGATCAAGTCCTGCATCAGGCTCCCCAACGGGGAGCCTGCTTCTCCCTCTGCCCATGTCTCTGCCTCTCATAAATAAAAATTTTTTAAAGAGGTACAAACTTCCAGTTACAAAATAAGTAAGTCATGGATGAAAAATACAGCATAGTCAACAATATTGTAATGTCACATGGTGACAGATGATATAAATAATTTTTAAAATAAATATAAGAGTACCTGGTTGGCTCAGTCAGTTAAGCAGCCAGCTCTTGATTTTGGGTCAGGTCACAATCTCAGGGTCCTGGGATCAAGCCCAGAGTCAGGCTCCAAGCTTAGTGGGGAGTCTGCTTCAGGATCCTCCTCTCTGCCCCTCCCTCTACTTGCCCGCACACACGTGCTCTCTCTCTCCCTCATATAAATAAATCTTTTAAAAATAAAATAAAATGTAAACAGATAAAACCAGGGACACTTGGGTAGCTCAACCAGTTAAGCATACAGCTCTTGATTGCAGCTCAGATCATGATGTCAAGGTCATGAGATGGAGCCACACTGGGTTCTGCCTGGGTGTGTAAGCTGCTTTAAGAGTCTCTCCCTCCCTTTTTCTCTGCCCCTCCCCTGCTCTCTCTTGCACACTCTCTCTAAAAAACTAAAATAAAATTTAAAAAAAAACATAATCCTTCATTATTCTTTATCCTCCTTCCCTACTTTATTTTTTCATAGTATTAATCTCCATATAATATACTATGTATTTTATTTCATTATCTTATATTCCTTCTACTATCACTTCTCAGGCTTTTGGCTAAGACCAAGTGTGATATACCCTCTACTAAAATAGACACTTTGGGGCACTTGGGTGGCTCAGTTGGTTGGGTGTCTGCCTTTGACTTGGGTCATGACCTCCAGGTCCGGAGATCAAGTCCTTCATCAGGCTCCTTTTTCAGCAGAGAGTCTGTTTCTCTCTCTCCCTCTGCCTTTCCCCACTGCTCGTTCTCTTCCCTCCCTCTCTCTCTCTCTTTCTCTCAAAAATAAATAAAATTGGGCAGTTCAGGTGGCTCAGCAGTTTAGCGCCGCCTTCAGTCCAGGGGATGATCCTGGAGACCCAGGAGCTTGTCCACAGCAACAGGAGAGAAGGGATAGACTGTAGGTACAGACACAGGTAGGTTGGGTGATTTATAATGGGAGTTTGTGGAAGTATTCTTCAATCTCCCTCCCCACCCCTCAGTTAAATGGGAAACAAGGACAGCAACTGACAGTAAAGAGGACAAAGAGTGTTGGAAATAGTTTGTTTCAGGAGCAAAATTAAACTATCATTTAAGAGTGAATGGTGGGCAGCCCAGGTGACTCAGCGGTTAAGCATCTGCCTTTGGCTCAGAGTATGTTCCTGGGGTCCTAGGATCAAGTCCCACATCAGGTTCCCCACAGGGAGCCTGCTTCTCCCTCTGCCTGTATCTCTGCCTCTCTCTCTCTCTCTCTCTCTCTCTCTCTCTCTCTGTCTCCCATGAATAAATAAATAAAAATCTTAAAAAAAAAAAAAAAAGAGTGAATGGACTAGGGCACCTAGGTGGCTCAGTTGGTTAAGCAACCAACTCTGAGTTTCAGCTCAGGTCATGACCTCACAGGTCGTGGGATGAGCCCATAGTCAGGCTCCCTGCTCGGCACAGAGTCTGCTTAAAGAGTCTCTCCTTCTAAAATAAATAAGTAAATATTTAAAATAAAAAAAAGTCAATGGACTAGGGAAGGGGTACCTGGACGGCTCAGTCTGTTAAAGCATCCAACTCCTGATTTCAGCTCAGATCATGATCTCAGGGTTTTGAGATCCTGCCCTGAGTTGCATCAGCCAAACACTAGGTGTGGAGCCTACTTAAGATTCTCTCTCTCCCTCTCTCTCTGCCCCTCCCCACTCCTCTTAAAAAAAAAGAAAAAAAAAAACAGTAAAAGCACTAGGGAAATGTCATAGGACCGAGTAGAAGTAGTCAGACTCTGAGGCTCCTAATCACAAGCTAAGATGTCAATATGGTCAGACACAGGTGTAAAACAGGCAGAGGGGGCAGCCCTGATGGCGCAGCAATTTAGCGCCACCTTCGGCCCAGGTCCTGATCCTGGAGACCTGGGATGGAGTCCCATGTCGGGCTCCCTGCATGGAGCCTGCTTCTCCCTCTGCCTGTGTCTCTGCCTCTCTCTCTCTCTGTTTCTCATGAATAAATAAATAAAAATCTTTTAAAAAATAAATAAATAAAAAATTACACCTGCTGATGAAAAGTAATACCTACCAAAGTACCATAGGGATTTCATCAAGAAATAGTTAGCTGACAAATTTAGCAGAGAATCATGGCAGCTAAGACCAGCAATGAAGAAAATATTCAGCTGCCTCTGATACTCTTGCCTCTAAGTTAGCATCAGTAACTGGGGTGGAAAAGCCTTTAGACTAAGGGGCATCCAGTAGAGCAAAGACAGGAAAATCAGAGAACTGTCCATGTGCTTTGATTATCCCAGCCTCTCTACCCCACTACTTGGATGAAATCAAACCCTCCAAAGCTAACAGATTTTCAGGAGCTTACCTTTATACATTTCACTTGTGGATAAGACCGGAGGGAGGGCTAATAAACTTTCTATACTGAAAACTCAGAAGAATTCTCAAATGTTCATGTCTCAATCACCATATCTAACATTCTATCCCCACACAGTTGCCAAAATAATCCAGCTAAAACACAAGTAAGACCATCCTGCTCCCATGCTTATTACTCTTTTACACAGTACTAAAGACAATCCAGGCTCCTTCAGTCTCTTAACTCACCATCTATGCCTTAAACTTCCAGCTCCAGCAATACCAAACTGATTTTAGTTCCCTACACAAAATATGCAGCTTCCTCTCTACTTCTCTATGCTTTTGCCAATGTACTAACATTCTAGTGCAGAGGAAAGAGACGGTGCTGATTTACATGAAAATAATTTTGAAAATTTCTCAATGTGCTGAGGGAATTCTAGGAACTAAATTAAATTCTCCCTTCCTCCATCCTCTCATTTCCTTTAGTTGGCTATTTCTATCATACTGCCATTATTACTCAAATCACCCAAATATTTGAATTATTTTCTATTCATCAATAAATACTTAGCACCTATTGTGAGCAAAGCCTAGATTATGCATTACAATACAAAAAAAAATGATAAGAGTTCCTACCCTTAGTCATCTACAACTTAAAAGCAGAAATGAAATAATGCAGAATGAACACAGAAGGATAAAAGTGTTAATACACTGATTCATTCATCTGCTCATTTAGTAAATATTTATTCAGCACCTACTATATACTACATAACAAAAAGCTGTATTATAGAAACAAAGTGAGATAAGAATTAGTATTTATTAAATACCTATCTTACTAAAAAAAAAAAAAAAATACCTATCTACTATGTGCTTTCTAATCACTTTCTCATTTAATCTCATAGAACCCAAGCTTTCACTTTCTGAGTCACAGAATTTTTAGAACTGAAATTTCAGGAGATTTAAAGATTTATTAAGCACAATCCAGGATCCTCTTAGGAGGATATCACATGGAAAAACAACTTCAAAGAACACTTTCTGTAGCATTTGAGTTAGGCCTGGAAGCTTGAGTAGAATTTGAGTTAGGCCTGGAAGCTTGAGTAGAATTTCAATGGGAAGAAGCAGAAAAGAAAGAGTTTTTCAGATGGATAATTAATTAAAATGAGTATATGAAAGTGTCCAGCAGTAAACAAATATTTACTGACTACCCACTACCATACCAGTTAAAACACTAAAGGCATACTGTAATGAATAAGACAGTCTTTGAGGAGTTTCTTCTCTGAAGAGACACTGACAACCGATGAGCAAATAAATATGTTTCAAGCACCACCACTTATCTATGTTTCTAATAATTATTTCTAATAATTATTCAGACTAATAACCATGTTTCAAATACCATAGTGGGCCTTATTTCACAGTAAATGAAACAATGTGGGCCTCAGAGAATTTATAAAGCAAAGGCTTGGGAACCAAGAGAAGGGGCATCTAACTCCAATTATTTTAATAAATAGTGGTAAGAATCAAGTAGACCTTGAAATGCCAACATCTCCAGACTTTATTCTATAGGTAATAAGCTAATGAAGGTTTCTTAAGATAAAGAAATGAAATGAGGGGCACCAGGGTGGCTCAGTTGTTAAGTGTCTGCCTTCAGCTCAGGTCATGATCTCAGGGACCTGGGATCCAGCCTGGAGCCCCAAGTGCGGCCCTCCAGCTCTCTGCTCAGCAGGAAACCTACTTCTCCCTCTCCCTCTGCCCCTCCTGTCCCTCAGGTATGCTCTCTCAAATAAATAAATTCTTTTTAAAAAAGGAAAAAAAAAAGAAATGATCATTTTACAAATATTTATCTAGTACTGGAACTTAGGTAGGCAGTAAGTTATAATCTTATTTTTGTAACTAGAATGCAAAAAAAATTGAGGTTAAAAGACTAAAAGCAGAGTAAACACAGTTAAGGTATTACAACAACCAAGACAAGTTTATAAATGCTGAATTAAGGTGATGACTATGAGAATAAAGATTTGAAAGGTGTCATGAAGGTAGAATCAGCAAAAAACCTGGATAAGGGGATCAAGCAAGAGGGGCAAAGACCATGGATACAACTTCAATTTAGATGAAAAGAAAAAGGAAAGACAGGGAAAAGCACACTTCAACAGAGAAATAATGGATTCTGTTTTAAGGATATTCCAAACCAGAGAACCAAGTCCTGCATCCTGTTCAGAACTTATTCCCAGAACTTATATCATTATCGTATAAAGTATAACAAGCATTACTCCATGTCATGAGAAACGGAGAAGTCACCTGTGAGAAATCGATGCTTATTGATTAGCTAAGCTTACTCCCTGAATGAACGTAATCCATCCAGTCTCATAACACACACAAAAAAATTTTTATCTTTTCAAAATCAAATAATTCCAAGTTATGGACTTTAGAGGACACCATCAAATTATAAAAATCATAATATTTAGATCACAAATGCTAAGTCTATCGTGGAAACATTGAGCACAGAAAGGGAAAAGTACTGCTAAGGAAAGAGGTCAAGGGCAGCCCCAGTGGCTCAGCAGTTTGGTGCCGCCTACAGCCCGGGGCCTGATCCTGGAGACCCAGGATCGAGTCCCATGTCGGGCTCCCTGCGTGGAGCCTGCTTCTCCCTCTGCCTCTCGCTTGCTTGCTCTGTATCTCTCATGAGTAAATGAAATAAAATCTTAAAAAAAAAAAAAAAAGGAAAGAGGTCAAGCCTGGAGACTCACCCAGATCACTCTACAAGGAGGTTCTGTGACGCGAGGCCATGAATAAAAGACCAGAGACCCTGTTCCACATCCTAAGTACTTCCCATGAATAGGGTAGGCCTGCTAAAAAAAACAGCACAATAAAGGAGAGCTAAGAACAGAGGACATATCCTCAAAAAAGATTTAGGAAAAAAGAAAACAAAAAAGATACACAGGAAGCAGTCAGAGAAATAGGAGTATAATGGACATTACAAAAGAAATGAAAATATCAAGAAGGGCAACAATGACAAACAGTTCACAGAACTAAGAGACAATGAAGACTGTAGTGAAAACTATCAAATTTAGTCATTTAAAATTCCCTGAACTGGGGCATCTGGGTGGCTCAGTGGTTGAGCACCTGTGTTTGGCTCAGGGTGTGATCCTGGGGTCCTGGGATTGAGTCTCATATGGAGCTCCCCGCAGGAAGCCTGCTTCTCCCTCTGCCTATGTCTCTGCCTCTCTGTTTGTCTCTCTTGAATAAATAAATAAAATCTTAAAAAAAAAAAAAAGTAAATAACACACAAAGTTATTGGTGACCTTGAACACAATAGTTCTGGAATACTTTAAGGGTAGAAGTCAAACTTTAAGGGGTGCTTGAGGAGATTCCTGGGTGGCTCAGTGGTTTAACGCCTGCCTTCTGCCCAGGGTGTCATCCTGGGGTCCCGGAGATCGAGTCCCACATGGGCTCTCTGCATGGAGCCTGCTTCTCCCTCTGCTCATGTCTCTGTCTCTCTCTCTCTGTCTCTCTCTTTCTCTCTGTCTCTCTCTCTCGGTATCTCTCATGAATAAACTGATAAAATCTTAAAAAAAAAAAGGGGGGGTGCTTAGTTGGCTCAGTTGGAAGAGCATGGGACTCTTGATCTCAGGATCATGGGTTCGAGCCTCATGTTGAGTGTAGAGGTTACTTAAATAAACAAACTTAAAAAAAAAAAAAAAAAAAAGCCAGGATGCCTGGGTTGCTCAGTGGTTGGGCATCTGCCTTCGGCTCAGGTTGTGATCCCTAGGTCCTGAGATCGAGTCCTGCATCAGGCTCCCCGTCTCTGCCTCTCTCTCACTGTGTCTCTCATGAATAAATAAATAAAATCTTTTTTTAAAAAAAAGCCAAATTGTAATATGAGAAATGTATACAGGTAAGTAAGCTGAGACAGTGAATACAAACTCATTTTCCAAGAAGGTTGCTAATAAAGCAAAGAAGAGATAACAAAGTAACTTAGGTAAGTTACACAATCCAGGGAACCGTATTTTGCTTTTTTCGGAGGTATAGGACAAAAAGAAAATAAGACACATAACAAGGGCCTATATCAGATGAGAGGGGATGAAATCAAGCACATAAGCACAAGGATAGCCTCCGAGAGGAGGATGAATACTTCTTTCTCTAGAATTTAAGCAAAGGATGAGTGAACAAAATTTTGAGACAGAGTGTCACCTGGCTGGCTTAGTTAGTAGAACATGTGACTCCTGACCTAAGGGTCGTAAGTTCAAGTCCCACACTGGGTGGAGAGCCTGCTTGCTTGCTATATAAATACATAATTGTGAGGTAGGGAAGAAGGGAAAAATCAAATAACCTTGAACTCTTCAGTGAAGCAGGTCAACTGAATCAAGTAAACTAAGTCAGGAGAGGATTAAAGGATTAAACATCTTAAAAGTTTCAATTAGGTACTGCAGAGAATATTTTTAAAAAGGATGAGGGGGGCGCCTAGGTGGCTCAGTCAGTTAAGCATCTGCCTTAGGCTCAGGTCATAATCCCAGGGTTCTGGGATCCAATCCTGAGTGGGCTTCCTTTCCTGCTCAGTAAGGAGTCTGCTTCTCCCTCTCCCTCAGCCTGCCACTCTGCCTACTTGCATGTGCTCACGCGCTCTCCCTCGCGCTCTGTCAAATAAATAAATAAATAATCTTTAAAAGTTAAAAAAAAAACAAGAATGAGGGAGTAAATTATAGCCAGGGACAACATTCAGTGGCCTGAAACCAAGGGCAGAGATAGGGAATGAGGCAGTCTACTCGGAGCTGGGTGTAGAATAAAAGGTGAAAGAACAAAAGGAAAAAATCCAAGTGCCAGCATGTGCATCACTGAAACTGAACAATGAAGAATGATGTCTATGTAAAATACTTATTTAACTGATGGAAAAAGAGGCAAATCTACTAAAGGTCTTGAAAAAGTCAAGGATGAAGTTACTAGGGCTGAACAAAAGGAAAACTGTCATAGAGTTCATTACTACAGAATATGTTTTTGCAAAATCCATGCAGTCAGGACCACACAGTCTCCTCTCATTGCACCCTCTACAGCTACTTTCTCCTCCCTGATACAACTGACCTTTATCCCCTATTTCTAAATACACCTACGCTTGATTAATGAATTATACACACATCCTGTCCATTCAGAAACTCCACGAATACGTTCACACTGCTCTCTATCTCCGTTTTCCTAAGACGATGTTTTCAGTGGTAAACTCCCAGAAGACAGAGCCTATCCCTGTAAATTCTCTATTCGCGGCGCTGGATTTGGAATTGCACATATGCAGGTGTTTTAAAAGTGCTTTCTCGTGAAACAGATCGTTACGGAAAAGAATCTTGAAGATTTGAACGCACTCCTCCAAGACTATATAATAATGGCCAAATCAAAGAATGCCTAGAAATGACATCCGTTTTTAATAACAGTCAAGACAACCTCTGGTAAAGAACATTTACTACATCACATTGATTTTCCCTACTTTACATACACTATTTACCCCTCGGGCCAACTCCTCAGTGTCCCTCTAGTGAGCCTATTCTTTGCAGTTCATTTACTCCCAGGCCACATTCCAGCGTCCCTTCTTCGCATCCAGTATCCCTGACTACAGACGCCCACAGGACCATTTCTTCCAAATCCTTGTTCCCCCACTTCCATTCAACCCCAGGCCATGACTTCCATTTCTCCACTCCCCATTTTTCTGCCTCTCCAGACCTTCCTTTCCTCCGGCCGAACTACATAGTCCCCACCCCTCCAAAGCCCTAGCCCGTCTTCCCGCCGGAGGACCCCCTCCCCCACTGCTCCCATTCAGGCTCCCGCTCCCCATCCTCTCCCTCCCGGCCGCCGGCCGGCCGCCTTACCTGCTCCTTGACCTCGGGCCCCGAGGGCCCGGCCCGCTCCTCCAGCAGCTGCCTCCCGGGCGGCGCTCGCCGGCGCGGCGGCAAGGGCTGGGGCTGAGGCAGCTCCGCCGCCCGCTGAGCCCCATCCTCGCGGCGGCCGGCCGGCGACGGCGGCGGCTGCGGTCGGTCGCGGCAGCGGCTCCGCTTCATATCCGCGGCTGGGCCCCGCGGGCGTCAGCACCGCGACTGTCCCGGCCCCGCACGGCCCCGGGCCGCAGCGCTGCCGCGCCAACCACCGCCCGCGGCCACCATGGCCGGGCGGGCGCCCGAAGCCACCGACCCCAGCTCGCAGCTCCTCCGCGCTTTCTGGGGCCTCAAGCGCCGCGACGTCCTCGGCGCTCCTTAGGGAGGAGGCAGCATCCCCGCCGCCTCGTCCTCTCCCACCCGGCACACGCTCGGCGGGCCACCCGCCGCCGCCACAGCCGCCACAGCCGCCGGCTCCACAGCCAGCAGCCAGCCGGCCCGCCCGCCTGCCTCTGGCCCGGCCCCGCCCCTGCCCTCCCCGCCCCGCGCGCGCGCACGGGGAGCCCGCCCGCCGCCTCTGGCCGCGCGCCGCCTCCCGCGCACGCGCCGGCGAACGGTCGCGAGAGACCCGCCCGTGGCCTCCCCGCGAGGTGAGCAGAGCGGAAGGGGGCGGGGCTCCCGGCGCGGCTGCGGCGGCGGAGCGCGTTCATTGATTCTTTCATTCATCCATTCATGAAATTGTGTACCCCGCCAAGCTAAGCGCTAGGGATCTGAAAAGGAGTTAGGATTGAATCAGTGTCTTCAAGGATCGAGCGGGAGAGGGACCAGGAACAAGAAGACAAAATATACAATTAATTGATGGAGCACCCACCGTCCTTTATTGACAGTTTTACGGAGCACTCGCCAACTGTCTTCACGTCACACTTTGGATGCAGGTCTGGTCATTCTCGTCTTACAAAGCAAGAAGACCGAGGTAAAGTGACACGCGCCAGGTCAGTCGGCAAACCACTGATCAAACTAGACGACTCAAATTCTTGCTTTCTGTCCCCTTTCTACTGTTTCCTGCTGCTTCCAGAAAGTAAGACAGGGTATGGAAAGTCCTATAGACGAGGAAGACATGATGGATTCCTTCTGGGAGGAACAGGAGGACACAAAGGCTTCTGGAACAATTCTCATGATTCCCCACTGACAATGAAGTCATGTTATAGCCCAGTCCAGCCTGGCCACAGCCAGTCCAGCTGTGGCCTGGGCAGCCCTGCCTGCACTTCCAGTGACTCATCTTCACAGCAACGTGGCTGTAGCTCAGCCCTGTCTGGCCTCCTCCTTCTGGCTTCAGCTGGGCTGCCACAACGTTGTATTTTTCCTCTTTTGTCTTGAACACAGTTCTCTCAGTTTATCCTGGGCCTCTTCCCTAAACCCTCTTTGGGAAGTAATAATAGCCAGCATTATAGAGTGCCTCCTGGAAACCAGGCTGTGCATTCTATTCATACATACACAAACAAAAGTTATATTATTTCCAGTTTATAATTGAGGAAACTGAGTCTCAAGTTACATAACATGCTCAATATGACATAGTTCATAAGTGCAAAGCCAAGACTCAAACCAAGGTCTGTCAGACACCAGACCCAACACACATAACCAAATATACAGCCTATCACCAGTTGGCTCCTGTATTCCCAGTTTCAGTTCCTCACCACCATCCGTCTAGTTGCCTCAACCAGAAATTTGGTTGTCATCCTAGACTCTTTCCTCCCCTTCTGCTCCCATGTCCAGTTAATCAACAAGTAACATTGCTTCTATAACCTTACTATCTTTCCAATCTGTGTCCTCTTTCCATCCCACTGACACCACCTCAGCTCAACTCTTACTTATTCTCACCTATTTGACTAAGAAACTTTATAAACTGGTTCGCCTACATCTACTCCTTTTCTTTTCAAACCCATCTTCCAAAAAGCCATTATAAGAATCTCCATATAAGATGATGTTACTCTCCTGTTTAAAACAGTTAAATGGATTTCCATGACCCTCAAGATGAAATGTACACTTACTATAGTTGACAAGGCCATCCAAAATCTAGTTTCGGGCAGCCCCCGTGGCCCTGCGGTTTAGCGCCGCCTTCAACCCGGGGTGTGATCCTGGAAACCAGGGATCGAGTCCCACGGCAGGCTCCCTGCGTGGAGCCTGCTTCTCCCTCTGCCTGTGTCTCTGCCTCTCTCTCTCTCTCTCTCTCACTCTCTCTCTCTATGTCTGTCGTGAATAAATGAATAAAATCTTTAAAAAAAAAAAAGTCTAGTTTCTGCCTGCCTTCCCTTCTCCTATTAATTCTTCCTGTATCAACTATTTGCAGTAATACCAGCTGTCTACAGTTAACTGCATGTACAAGATCTGCCATATTCTTGGTTACAAACAAGAGAAACAAACTCTGACCATCCTAAGCCTAAGGGAGAATTTATTGGAAGGCTATATAGAGGGGCTCACAAAATTGTGCAGAGATTGAGAAGCAAGTTTATGAAACTGGCAGGAAACAAGAAGGCTCTACAAACTGAAAATCAGGGACAATTTCAGGACACTACTGTCACCACCACTCCCACACCACCACCAGACAATGTACTATACTACTGTAACACAACTCTGCAAAAGGATTCTAATCTCTTCATAATTGCATCACCATTCCAGATTCACAGTCTCTGGCAGGAGAATCCACTGACTCAGCCTTGGTAACTTAGGCACCAGAAATCCACTCTTACTTTTCACCTTCTATTCTAGGGACTAGGAACATCAGCGCAGCACTCTAAAGTGCCCCTCATGATCTGCCTCTACCCCAGTATTTATGCCTTTGTGTGATTCCCCTCCTCTTGAGTATAGATGGGACCAATGACTTACTTCCAACCAATAGAATATAATAAAGGTGATATGATATCACTCTCCTGATTACTTTACATTTTTAAGAGTCTGTCTTGTGGGGCACCTGGGTGGTTCAGTCAGTTAAGTGTCTGCCTTTGGAAGGTCATGATCCCAAGGTTCTGGGATTAAGCCCCATGTCAGGCTCACTGCTCAGCAAGGAGTCTGCTTTTCCCTCTCCCTCTGCCCCTCTGCCCCTCTGCCTGCTTGTGCTCCCTCTATCTCTCTCAGTCTTTCAGATGAATAAATACAATCTTAAAAAAAAAAAAAAAAAAAAAGTCTGGGATGCCTGGGTGGCTCAGTGACTGAGCGTCTGCCTTTCACTCAGGGTGTGATCCCAGAGTCCTGGGATCGAGTCCCACATCGGGCTCCCTGCATGGAGCCTGCTTCTCCCCCTGTCTGTGTGTGTGTGTGTGTCTCTCTCTCTTTCTCTATGTCTCTCATGAATAAATAAATAAAATTTAAAAAAAAAGAGTCTGTCTTGCTAGCAGACTCACTCTCCATCTCCAAATGGCCTTGAAAAATAAGCTACATGTTTACATGTTCTGAATTGCTTATGAAGAGGGCCAGGTAGCAGGAAATTACAAAAAACTGCTAGAAGCAAGGAGCTTGGAACCAGAAAAAAAATCAAAAAGACAGAAAAACAAACTGACAAAATTCAAAGTGCTCCATCCTACACCCAAAGGAAATTAGTTTTGTCAACAACCTAAGTTAGCTTGGAAATAGATCCTTCTCCAGGTGAGTCTCCAGATGAGAACACAGCCCAGATATACCTGGACTCCTGAACCCAGAAACTGAATTAAGTGTGTGTTATTTTTTTCTTTTTAATTTTTTTGCTTTTTAAGTAGGCTCCGTGCCCAGTGTGGAGTCCAACACAGTGCTTGAACTCATGCCCTGAAATCAAGAACTGAGCTGAGATCAAGAGTCAGACACAATCAAGTGAGCCACCCAGATGCCCCAAGTATATGTTATTTTAAACCAATAAGTTTGTGGTAATTTATGGGACAATAAAAGAAAATTAATACAGCCAAATACTCATTTTCTCAATCTCCCATCAGTCAGAGATGACCATGTGATACAGTCTGCCTTGAAACTACTCTTACCCTGTCTTCTTCAGCTTAATGAATGACAAGCCTTTTATTTATTTTTTTTTTCAGTTGCTTAGTCCAAGACTAAGACTAAGCAAGACTCTGAGTCTTCTATTTCTCTTACACATCACACCCGTTCTACCAGCAAATCCTACGCAAATTAAGAGGATATTTTAAATATCTGAGAGAGAGGTGATAATAACAAATACTGAAAGAGTGGTAGTGGTGAAGGAAGAAAGTGTGGGGATTTTAGACTCAGTAGAAAAACAGGACATATTGACTGTATTTGGGTGGAGAGAAAGAAAGAAGATGAGAACATTTCTGAGTTTCTGGCTTGAACAACCAAGGTAAGGAGCAGTGGAGAAGGAGAAGTTTGAAGATGATTATGATTGTTTTAGATGTGTTTGCTCTTTAGTGCCTATGAGATGTCCAAGTGAAAATGTCCAGTGTATTATTGATTAAGTTGACTTAGAGCTTAGAACTGAGGGCTTAAAAAAAAAAAAAAAGAACTGAGGGCTACCAGTATTTAGATGTGTAAGTAATATAAATTGTTCCATAATCCCAGAGTATAAATAAATATAATCACATCTCTTTGCTCTTTTCTATTTAGTCACTCAGGGCCCTCATGCCATATTATCAAAAAGTCTATTATCTCTTCCCTAATTTTCTAAAAACTCCAAGGTTCTTATAAATTCTAAAAAATAGGGGATCCCTGGGTGGCGCAGCGGTTTAGCACCTGCCTTTGGCCCAGGGCGCGATCCTAGAGACCCGGGATTGAATCCCACGTCGGGCTCCCGGTGCATGGAGCCTGCTTCTCCCTCTGCCTATGTCTCTGCGCCTCTCTCTCTCTCTGTGTGACTATCATAAATAAATAAAAAATTTTTTTAAAAATTCTAAAAACTAGGGCAGCCTAGGTGGCTCAGTGGTTTAGCGCTGCCTTCAGTCCAGGGTGTGATCCTGGAGTCCCAGGATAGAGTCCCGAGTGAGGCTCCCTGCATGGAGCCTGCTGCTTCTCCCTCTGCCTGTGTCTGTGCCTCTGTCTCTGTGTCTCTCATGAATAAATAAATAAAATCTTTTTTAAAAAATTCTAAAAAAATGGCAGTTACCTATGTAATATAACAAACCACCCCAAAATTTGCCACTTAAAACAAAAACCATTTATTTAGCTGATAATTATCTGAGTCAACTGGGTAGCTTTTATGGTCTGGGCCAATTTTTCTGATTACTGCCAGGTTTGCAAATGCATCTGCAGTCAGATGAGAATTCGCTGGTGGCTAGATAATCTAGAATGGCCCTTCTCACATGTTTGGCAGTTGACAGGCCATTGACCAGAGTAATGAGAGAAACTCAGTCACATATTTCTCATCCTCTAGCTGGCTAGCCTGAACTTCTTCACGTGGCAGCAATAGTAGGAGTTCCAAGAGCAAAACAAAACAAAACAAAAAACAAACCAGCAAGCCCCAGTGTGAAAGCACTTCTCAGGACTTTCTTACTGTCACATTGGCAATTGTGTCATTGCCAAAGCAAGTCTTAAGTCACAAAGAAAGTCATTGCCAAAGTAAGTCAGAGTGGGAAGGGACTAAAATTATATAGCAAGAAAGAGCAAATTCAGAGAGGGGAAGACTTTGTGGCTATTTTTTAATTCTACTTAAGAAAGATCAATCAATCCAACTTCCACAGCCAAGTCTAGCCAAAATTAGATTAGTCCATTAGGTTCATTGCTTCCTAGGACCATGTTGTAGACTGAATGTTTTTTTTGTTTTGTTTTGTTTTTTGTTTTTTTAATTTTTATTTATTTATGATAGTCACAGAGAGAGAGAGAGGCAGAGACACAGGCAGAGGGAGAAGCAGGCTCCATGCACCGGGAGCCCGACATGGGATTCGATCCCGGGTCTCCAGGATCGCGCCCTGGGCCAAAGGCAGGCGCCAAACCGCTGCGCCACCCAGGGATCCCTAGACTGAATGTTTGTATCCCCCCAAAATTTATGTGTTGAAGCTCTAACCCCTTCCAGTTTGGCTATATTTGGAGATGGGCTCTAAGGAAGTAATTGAGTTTAATGAAGTCATAAAGTAGGGTCCTAATCCATTAGGATCATTATCCTCAAAAAAAAAAAAAAGAAGTATCATTATCCCATGAGAAGAGACCTCAGAAAGCACTTGCTCTCCCTTACCCTTGATTTCAGCTGAGGGTCATGCTTTCAGGGTCATGGGATGGAGCCCATGTTGGGCTATGAGCTCCGGGGGAGTATGCTTGACATTCTCTCTCTCTCCTCACCCTCTGTCCCTCCCCTACTGTGTACACATGCTCTCCAATATAATAATAAATAAATATTTTTAAAATGTTTTTTTGAAACATTATTTAAAGATTTTATTTATTTGACAGAGACACAAAGAGAACCAGATACAGGCAGAAGGAGAAGCAGGCTCCATGCAGGGAGCCCGATGCAGGACTCCATCCCAGAACTCCAGGATCACACACTGAGCCAAAGGCAGACACTCAACTTCTGAGCCACCCCAACATCCCTAAAAAAAAATTTTTTTAAGGAAAGATAGTTCCTAGATGAACAGGGCATCTTTGCCCTCTGTACTATTTACCTGATAGACAAATATATTTCTATCTTGCTTCATTCACCATAAACTTGGATGTGTGTTACATGTTACCAACTTTGGCTGTTATCAATTAATATGGTGATTTCTAATACCAGTAGTGTTAGAGAAGCTGATGGATCACAAATGTGATCTTGGACAGGGCATTTGCTACACATGGAAATTGAAGCCATATTAAATATATTAGGATACACTTAGCAGGGCAGCCCTGGTGGCCCAGCGGTTTAGCGCCTTCAGCCCAGGGCCTGATCCTGGAGACCCGGGATCGAGTCCCACGTCAGGTTCCCTGCACGGAGCCTGCTTCTCCCTTTGCCTCTCTCTCTCTCTCTCTGTCTCTTTCTCTCTCTGTCATGAATAAATAAATAAAATCTTAAAAAAAAAAAAAAAGGATACACTTGGCAATAGGAAAGACAGGAGTCTCAGGGAAATCCAGATTAAAAGTATAAACTGACCTCAGAGTATTTGGAACTGGAAGCATTTCCATGACCCTCAGCAGTATGAGTTTAGGGCATTTAATTCTATGCTCTGTCATTACCATGACTAAGTTTCACTCATGAGTTCTGCTTTAATTCATGTGTCTTTCTGCTTTTCCTTCCAGAATCAACCAGCTTATTTATCTTCTATTCCCTATCATTGCTTTATATCATCACTTCAGCCTACCAATATTTGCTACTAAGCCAAAATTGTGCCTTGATCACGGCCTCTTCTCTAATTGACCCCTCTCTGCAATTTTTTTAAAAAGCATTTATTGCTCCTAATGTCTGATCCATTCCCTACTTCCTAATTCAGTTGCCTAAGGTTGAGAAGCTAATTAGCCAAACTTTACCTGTCAAGTTACTTTGTAGCTGCTGGATAATCTACACATTAGGCAGGGGGTACCTTTGTGGTCCAATCAACAACGTCCAGGAATTGGGAAGATGATGTCATGTTGTACAGAATACGAATGCCTAAGACTATCCCTAGACAGAGATATAGAAAGGATAATTTTCCATAAAGGGGAATGGTAGACTTTCTGGAATTATAAGTAAAATATCTTGGACAGATATATTGGTGGGGAATAAAAGTGGAGAGCAAAAACCACATAGGAGTCTGTAAGAATAAAGTGATCAGACACTTCTCAAGAGTTTTATAGGTAGAGCTAAAGAGGGAGAGACTGAAAAAAATATTAAAAATGTAGAATCCAAAGACCTGATGATTAGGCAGAAAGGAGAAATAAGCAAATGGGATGAGCTGGAGATGATTTTCAGGATTCTGGCTTAAATAAATCATGTCTTGGGCAGCCCCGGGTGGCTCAGCAGTTTAGCCTCCGCCTTCGGCCCAGGGCGTGATCCTGGAGACCGGGGATCGAGTCCCGCGTCGGGCTCCCCGCATGGAGCCTGCTTCTCCCTCTGCCTGTCTCTCTCTCTCTCTCTCTCTCTCCCCCCCATCTCTCATGAATAAATAAATAAAATATTTTTATAAACAAATAAATAAATTATGTCTTAAATCTGGTGGATGGTGATGTTTTTCATCGTCCTAGAGAATACTGAAGAAAGAACACATTTTATAATTTTATTCATTCATTTATTTATTCACACACTCAACAAGTATTTGTTTCATCTTACATGGGAGGAAAATACTGAACAAATGCACTCACTGGATGTTACAAAGAAGCACAATTTTGAAACATGTTGATTTTGCAGCCTCTTTGAGATATGCCAGGTGGATGAATGGGTCTAAAATTCAGGAAACAGGGACGCTTGGGTGGCTCACAGTTGGGCATCTGCCTTAGGCTCAGGGCATGATCCTGGAGTCCTGAGATTGAATTCCACTTTGGGCTCCCAGCATGGAGCCTGCTTTTCCCTCTGCCTGTGTGTCTCTGCCTCTCTCTATGTGTCTCTCATGAATAAATAAATACGTCTTTAAAATAAAATAAAATAAAATTCAGGAAACACTCTCAGTCAGGACAGAATGAAAATTGCTAACCTTTTCACTTATGTTTCAAGTAACATAAATGTTTACTACCTTCACTCCCACTCCTGAGTTTTCCTCTGGCCAAGAGAGTTCTATGGATGCCAGACTTTCTTTGGACTTTGGGAATGCAAGATAAGGAGAATGAGAAATAAGAACAATTTAAGAGATAAAAGAAGTATAATTTAGTTCAGGAAGCTAAGATGAATTACTCAGAAAGAGATCTAAGAGGGAGAAAAGGGAAGAGGGTAGAAGGTCAGAGGTAAGGAAGCAAAGAGAAGAAAAGAAAACTGTATGCGTGGCTGGGAGTACTTGTTTTGTGGTGTGTGAAGGAAGTGGGTAGGGGAGGAAGAAGAGCTGTAATGAGTATTGCTACAAATCCTCTTCTCTTTTCCCAAGCAATGCCTTTAATGAGTTGCATCATTTTGAAGTTACTTTTGCCTGCTGAACTACGTACTTCTCTAAAAATGATTCCTTGTAGATACTGAGCCATGTTGCCCTCCCTCATTCATTAAGGGTTACATATAAATTTGGGAGTACATGACATATATATGTATATTTATATATATATGAAATATTTATTATTGTATAAACATGTTATATTTTATCTTTATCTATAAATATATACTTGCAAATATGTTTATATTTACACACTAAATATATATATTTATACACGCTATGTATGTATACACACGTGTGTGTGTGTCATTTGGGGTACATGATTGAAGTAGAAAGATTAAGGAAGTCTAGGATGGAGTTAACAGTTGGTTAAGGAAAGTGAGGAAGTCTACAGCTTCTAACGCATCTGAAACATTCAGATGCTCCATCATTGCAAACAAATGGCAGTTTGAGATTAAAATAACTGAGCATTATAATTTCGGACTATAAAATTAATGTCATAATTTGTGGCAATGTGAAATAATAATATAACTAATAGAGATTATGAAACAGATTTAAAAAGAGTGGCTTTCTTCATCTTTCACCTTGAGGAGGCCAAAAGGTATCACTTAAAGCCAACAAATAATAGAGATAGAAGTTTATTTAAAAGTTATTTAAAGGTTTATAGATAATCCTCCAAAGAATTTTTAAAATAATATTTGTCATTGATTAAAATTACATATTAAAGGGGAAGGAAGGGAAGTGAGAATTGGAAGAATAGTAATTTTATCATTACTAAGAGTAGAGAGTTAATAAAGTCTCAAGAAATATAAAAAATGTTAGAGTTATACATGTAAGCCCTGGAAGAACTAAAACTAACTGTAAACCTCCAAGTTAACTGAAGTTCATGCAGAAAATAAAACAAAGCTGATAAAAATTATATAATAAAGGGGGCACCTGGCTGGTTTAGTCAATAGAGCATGTGACTCTTGATCTTGGGGTTGTGGGTTTGAGCCCCAAGTTGAGTGTAGACATTACTTAAAAATAAAATCTTGGAGGGACACCTAGGTGGCTAAGCAGTGGAGGGGTTCTGCCTTTGGCTCAGGTCGTGATCCTGGAGTCCCGGGATCAAGACCCGCATTGGGTTCCCTGCATGGAGCCTGCTTCTCCCTCTGCCTAAGTCTCTGCCTCTCTGTCTATCTCTCATGAATAAATAAATAAAATCCTTGAAAAAATAAAATAAAATCTTGGTGTTCCTGGGTGGCTCAGTGGTTAAACATTCAACTCTTGGTTTTGGCTCAGGTCATGATCTCAGGGTCATGAGATTAAGCCAGGTATTGGGACTCCCAGCTGGGCTGCTTAAGATTCTCTCTCTCCCTCTCTGCAACTGCCCCCCACTCCGATGTCCCAGTCCACTCATGTACACACACACAAACACACACACTCTCTCTTTCTCAAAAAACAAAAACAAAAAACTAAAACTAAAAATCTTTTAAAAGAGAAAATAAAGGGGGATCCCTGAGTGGCTCAGTGGTTTAGCGCCTGCCTTCAGCCCAGGGCATGATCCTGGAGTCCCTGGATCGAGTCCCGCATCACGCTCCCTGCATGGAGCCTGCTTCTCCCTCTGCCTGTGTCTCTGCCTCTCTCTCTGTGTGTCTCTCATGAATAAATAAATAAAATATTTTTTAAAAAAATAAATAAAAGAGAAAATAAGTTGTATAATAAAGATAAAAATTAAAAGGCCATTATCTTAAAACAAAGAAAAAAAACATTCTTGACTGCTTAGAGCAGAAAGGAATCTGAAGATCACGGGAAGCAGAGCTACTCCAAATGCTGTCCTTCGGACTTGAACTATTTGGCAAACTGTTACTGGTCTATAAAGTGATAAGTAAAGAAACTGAGAGCAAGCTCTCAAAAAACATTTAAAACTATTTGGCAGGGATCCCTGGGTGGCGCAGCGCCTGCCTTTGGCCCGGGGCGCGATCCTGGAGACCTGGGATCGAATCCCACGTCAGGCTCCCGGTGCATGGAGCCTGCTTCTCCCTCTGCCTATGTCTCTGCCGCTCTCTCTCTCTCTCTCTGTGACTATCATAAATAAATAAAAATTAAAAAAAAAAAACTATTTGGCAGAGTAATTTTATGTCTGTGAATCTAATTATAAGAAATTTTGTATGTTTTTGTCTTATTTAATTTTTTTTAGTTTTTTTTTTTACTGAGGTATGATTGACATACTATATTATATTAGCTTCAGATGCACAAGGTAATATTTTAATATTTGTATATATTTCAAAATAACCTCTCAGTCTCCAACCATCTCCATACATAGTTACAAAAATTTTTTCTTATGATGAGAAATTTTAATATCTACTTGCTTAGCAACTTTCAAATATGCAGTACAGTATTAATAACTACAGTCACCATACTATAGATTACATCCCCATGATTCACTTATTTTATAACTGGAAATTTATGTTTTTTGATTCACTTCACTAATTTTGCCCATCCCCTGCCTCTGGCAACTACTGGTCTATGAGCTCAGGTTTGGGGTTTTAGTTAGTTTGTTTTTAGGTTCCACCTCTAAGTGAGATCACATGGTATTTGTCTCTCTTTGTCTGATTTATTTTACTTAGTGTAATGCCCTCAAGGTCCATCCATGTTGTTGCAAATGTAAGATTTCATTCTTCTTAAATTATGACTTGGGGACACCTAGCTGGCTCAGTTGGTGGAATGGGTGAATCTTGATCCTAGGGTTGTGAATTCAAACCCCATGTTGGTTGTACAGATTACTTAAAAACAAAATCCTGGGATCCCTGGGTGGCGCAGCGGTTTGGCGCCTGCCTTTGGCCCAGGGCGCGATCCTGGAGACCCGGGATCGAGTCCCACGTCGGGCTCCCGGTGCATGGAGCCCGCTTCTCCCTCTGCCTGTGTCTCTGCCTCTCTCTCTCTCTCTCTCTGTGACTATCATAAATAAGTAAAAATTAAAAAAAAAAAAAAATCCTTAAGGGGCACCTGTAGCTCAATTGATTGAAATCAATGAGCTACAAAACTCGGTTTCTGTTCTGGTCATGATCTTGGGGTTGTGAGCCTCTTGTCAGGCTCCCTGCTCAGCAGGGAGTCTGCTTTTCCTTCTCCCTCTGCCCTTGCTCCTGCTTGTTCTCTCTCTCTCTCTTTCTCTCTCTCTCTGTCAAATAAATAAATAAAATATTTTTTTAAAAAAATTTAAATCCAGGGCAGCCCAGGTGGCTCAGCCTTTTAGTGCCGCCTTCAGCCCAGGGCCTGATCCTAGAGACTCAGGATCGAGTCCCACATCGGGCTCCTTGCATGGAGCCTACTTCTTCCTCTGCCTGTGTGTCTGCCTCTCTCTCTCTCTCTGTGTCTCTCATTAATAAATAAATAAAATCTTTAAAAATAAAAAATAAATAAAGATAAAAAATTAAAAATTAAATCTTTTAAAAAATAAATAAAATATAAAAATAATAAAGTACAGCTGAATAATATTCCATAGTACATATATACCTATATATTATACATTCCTTTGTTGTCAGTAAACACTTAGGTTGTTTCCATATCTTGGCTACTGTAAATAATGCTGCAATGAAAATGGGGGTGCTTATATACTTTCTTACCAATGTTTACATTTTCTTCAGATAAATCCCCTAGAAGTGGGATTACTGTATTACATGATAGTTCTATTTTGTTGTTGTTGTTGTTGTTGTTTTTAATTTATTTTTTGAAGACCCTCCATACTATTCCACAGTGTTTTTCTTTCTTTCTTTCTTTCTTTCTTTCTTTCTTTCTTTCTTTCTTTCTTTCTTTCTTTCTTTCTTTTTTTTTTTTTTAAAGATTTTATCCATTTGTTCATGAGAGACACATAGAGAGAGGCAGAGACATAGGCAGAGGGAGAAGCAGGCTCCCTGAAGGGAGCCCGGTGCAGGACTCAATCCCAGGACCCTGGGATCACAAACTGAGGCAAAGACAGATGCTCAACCACTGAGCCACCCAGGTGCCCCTCCACAGTGTTTTTCAAGTTGTTTTTATTGCATTTCACAAAAATATCAGTCTATGCAATCAAAAAAATTATTTTAAGTCTCAGTTGAGAAGCACTGATTTCAAGCAGCAGCAGCAACATCACCTGGAAATTTGCTAGAAATGCAAATTTAGGGCAGCCCAGGTGGCTCAGCGGTTTTAGTGCCTGCCTTCTGCCCGGGGCTGATCCTGAAGACCCGGGAGTCCCACGTTGGGCTCCCTGCATGGAGCCTGCTTCTCCCTCTGCCTGTGTTCTATCTCTCTCTCTGTCTCTCAAGAATAAGTAAATAAAGTCTTTAAAAATAAAAAAATAATAATAAAGAAATGCAAATTTATTGACTTTCTTTTATTTTAGGCATTGTGCTGAGTAGGACCCTCTAAGAAAATCACAATTAAGCTAATCTGATGGTTGAGTAGATGTTAGTTTAGTGAATATCTCCAGGGCTCATACTCTTTATATTTTACTATGTTACCTTTATTTATTCCTTAATTCATTCATTTAGCAAACATTCAAAGAGTGCCTCCTACATTTCGGGCCTTACTTCTGCTGAGCAAACTAAGATGATATATATGCTATATCTAATCCCACTTCTCCATCTTATTTTTTTAATCTTTTTATTATGAAATTTACAAATACAATAATTGAGAGGTTAGTGAATCTCTATTTGCACATCCCAAATATTCTACAATTATGAACATTTGCCATATTTGCTTCATCTTATCTTTTTAATTTATTTTTGTTGCTGTAGTTTTTTAGAGAAAATCCCTGATAGTATATCATTTCAACTCAAAATACTCATATGTATTTCTAAAAAACCAAAAAATTTTCTTATATAACCACAATATCATTATTACCTCTTACAAAATTAATAATAGCTCCCTAAACTTAACTGATATCTGGTCCACATCCAAATTGTTCAAATTGTCTCCAAAATGTCTTTATGTAGTTAGTTTACCCATTCTCTTAAATGCACTGCAATTAAGCTTTCCACTACCACTACTCCACCCAAACTCTTCTGGTCAAGATCATCATTATTTACCATGCTGTTAAACCTAATGATCAATTTTAATTTTATTTGACTTCTCAGTTGCATTTTATGTATTTGCTCCCTCCCTACTTCTTGCATTTTTATAGAAAATTGTAAAACAAATCCCAAGTACCATTACCATTACCAAGCTTGTATAGTTATCAACAT
Source organism: Canis lupus familiaris (assembly GCF_011100685.1). Lineage (NCBI taxonomy): Eukaryota > Metazoa > Chordata > Mammalia > Carnivora > Canidae > Canis > Canis lupus. Next base: position 14,674,547 of record NC_049236.1, read on the forward strand.
TTTGTCATTCTTGTTTTCTTTTTTTTCCCCTCTAGAATATTTAAAGGAAATCTTAGACAGTATATAATTTCAACATATATCTGTACAGATAAGGACTTTTACAACATAACCATATTGCATCTTCACACCTAACAAAATTATTGATAATTTCTTAATATTGTATAATATCCAATCTGTGTTCAACTTCCCCTTTTGTCACAAAAATATCTTTCTGCAGTTATTTGGAAAAATCTTTTCAAGCAACATCCATACATTGATGTGGTTGATATATCTCTTAAGTCATCTTTAATATAAAATAGTTTTCCCTCCCTCCTTTTTATGCCATTTACTTGCTGAAGAAGCCAGGTTATTTGTCCTATAGAATTTCCCACACTCTACACTTAGCTGACTGGATCTTTGTGGTATTTTTCATATATTCCTTTATCTCTATTGTTTCCCTGTAAATTGGCAGTTATATCTGGAGGCTTGATGAGATTCAGGTTCATTTTTCTTGGAAATAGATTTCATAAGTAGTGTTGTGTAATTCTCACTGCATCCTATGAGGAGAACATAATAACTTGTGGTTCTACTTGCAATGACAAGAAGACTGATGAGTACATTCAGATACTGTGAACTTGATCTATCCATTATAGATTTTCCCAATAACTATTCTAATGGTTTTGGAGAAAATGAGAATCATAGCCTAAATCTATGATTTCATTAGAGACTCTAAATCTAAGATTTCATTTTATGAAAAAGCCAACATAGTGCCTGATTCTCCTTTTTTACCAATTTTCAAAATAATGACTGCCCTGCTATCTCCAAAGGAGACTAGTGGGTATTGGAGGTTTTTTGTGTTTAGTTATGGGTGCATGGATTCAATCCACATTAGTCATTATTCTTCAGTGTACAAATTACCCCATTTTTGGCTAGTGGGTGATCCTTTGGGTTGTCTCCTATATCTTTTCATCCTTTTGACAAACCCCAGAAGTCTTTGATAGTTCCTTGCTTTCTGGAAAAGAGGACATCCCACAATAATCTTGCACATTTCCTGCATCAAACCTGGAATCGTTCCATTCCCTTCTTCCTGTTAAGTTTTTTTCACCTAACATCTGAAAAATGACGCTTTTATCTATTTACCTGTGTAAGCCAAAAACCTGGAAGTCATCCTTTATGCTACATACTTTCTTATCCCCTACATGCAATCAATCACCAAATCCTCTTGGATCTATCTATAGAGAGATCTCAAATTGTTCATTTCTTATCTCTATTACTGCCTCTCTAGTCTAGGCCATTATCACCTTTCATCTGTACAACTGAAATAGCTTTCTAATTAGATTACCAGTTTCTATTTGCCTCTTCCAATCCGTTCTTCAACCAGCATTGGCTTTTTGAAAATGTAAGAGGCTATATTTACTACAAAACATGTTTTGACAATTTCCCTTTACAAAAATTTCATTGAATTTGAACAAAGATAGATAGATAGATAAAAATTCCAGTTTGTGACAAATTCCTAGAAGATCAAAAGCTGACAGGGTCAACGGTCCCGGTAATGTTCTGGATATTTGGTCAGGTGAAAAATCTGCTGATATTTATTTTATTATGCTTCAAACTTACACACATGTTACACATATTATTTTGCATGGATCTGTGCAAGACATATTTATTGCTCACTAAATATCCATATGATCCCCTACGTTTTCCCATCATTCTTTGCAGTTAGATGGGCTAACCTGTCCTGACATATACAGTATCTAATACTACATAGTTTTCAAAAAACAAAAACATTTTTTACACCCAAGATATTATTGATGAATAAACTAGAGTTGAGATGGGCACCTAGGTGGCTCAATTAGTTAGGGGTCTGCCTTTGACTCAGGTCATGATACCAGGGTCCTGGGATTGAGGTCCTGTCAGGCTACCTGCCTAGGGGGATGTCTGCTTCTCTCTCTTCCTCTCCCTCTGTCCCTCCCTCCTCGCTCATCCTCTCTCTCTCAAGTAAATAAATAAAATTAAAAAAAAAAAAAAACAAACACTAGAATTGAGAAAGCCACAGCCCAGAACATACATAGAAAAGGCTAAAATGAGCAGCCTAGGTGGCTCAGTGGTTTAGTGCTGCCTTCAGCCCAGGGCGTGATCCTGGAGACCCGGGATCAAGTCCTGACCCAGGTGTCCTGACTTCTTTTTTTTTTTTTTTCTGACTTCTTATTCTGATTTGAACAGTTGCATTTTAGGCCCACTGCACAAATGAATCTTGATATTTATTTCCATTGTACTTTTACATTAGTCATCTGTTTCTTCCCAAAACTGCCTCTTTCTTTTTGGATTCCTTTATATTTTTTCTGGAATACACACTTGTACTCAATTATATATAATTTTTCAAGTATAGCACATAGATCAAGTTTCTGAATTATTATATATATGGAAGTATAGATTATAAGAAGTTTGATGCTAGAGCTTGTTTTCTGAAGAAAATATACGAGAAGAAAATATATATAATTAAAATGGGGAAGGGGCGCCTAGGTGCCTCAGTGGTTGGGCAGCTGCCTTCAGCTCAGCTCGTGGTCTCTCTGTGTGTCTCTCATGAATAAATAAATAAATCTTTAAAAATAAAATAAAATGGGGAAAGGATTAACTAGCAAAACTTCCCTCATCTAAATACCAAAATAATAGGGCATGAACTCTCCTAGGCAGAGTCTTCCATTTATTCTCAGGATGTGTTTTGAAGTAACAGGGAAACTACTGGCTATCTGTGGAGAGAGAGAAGAATGCTAAGTAATGTAGCTGTTCTACAGTGTTTCAATTGATACCTTTTTAAAAAAAATGATTTTATTATCCAGTGTTTTAATTAATATCTTTATCTTTGCTTTCCTTCTCAGATGCTCTTTGCTCCTGCTTAATCCAATTTAGAAATTATCTCAGGAAGTTTATTTCCACCTCCAGTTTAGCCCTTTTTTTTTTTTTAGGTTTTATTTATTTATTCATCAGAGAGAGAGAGAGAGAGGAAGAGACACAGGCAGAGGGAGAAGCAGGCTTCATGCAGGGAGCCTGACGTGGGACTCGAACCTGGGTCTCCAGGACACCCCGGGCTGAAGGTGGTGCTAAACCGCTGAGCCACCAGGGCTGCCCTCTTTTTTTTTTTTTTTAAGATTTTATCTATTCATTCATGAGAGACACAGGGAAAGAGGCAGAGACACAGGCAGAGGGAGAAGCAGGATCCTCACAGGGAGCCGGAATGCGGGACTCGATCCCGGACCCTGGGATCACGCCCTAAGCCGAAGGCAGAAGCTCAACCACTGAGCCGAGCACGCGTCCCCAATCCTAAATTCTATAACTACCTATTGAATGTCTGTTCATGCTGTATCCTGAAGGAGACACAAAAATTACACAGGATACCCCCTGTGCTCAAGGATCTCAGAGTCTAGTATAAAAAATAAAATGGGGAATCTGGGTGGTAGTTGGTTAACTGTCTGCCTTCAGCCCAAGTTCTGATCCTGGGGTCCTGGGATGGAGCCCCACACTGGGCTCTCTGTTCAGCCGGGAGCCCACTTCTCCCTCTCCCTGCCCCTGCTCATGTTCTCTCTCACTATCTCTCTCTCAAATAAATAAATAAAATCTTTTTTAAAAAATAAATAAAAATAAAACATATACAAATGATCAGAAATAAGTAACACCTATTCTATGAGAATTCAAATGAAGAAAGGATCAATTCCTGCTGAAGTTTCAGAAAGAATCTCAAGAAGGAAATGTAATTGAATTGAACCTTGGATTATTTTGGTATTGAACAACATGAACAAAGGCATGCACTTGGGGAAATGTAGGTGGTCTCTAATGAATGGTAAATATTTTAGTTTGACTAGTGAAGTATGTGAATAGAAGTCGTGAGAAATACGGAAAGGTGGTATATAGCCAAATCTTGGAAACTCTGAATACCAAGTTTCAGAATATAGAAGCTTCAGGCACTGGGCCATGGGTTGGCAAACTACAAACCATAGGCCAAACCTGGTTTGCTGCCTATTTTTGTTAAGCCCATGTGACAGATCAACATTTGCAATCTATTTGATGATAGAAAACCCTAATTTTGAACCCCAATTAAATGAAATGTTAACTCCTCTCAAAAAAGAATTCCATTTTCCTTATGAGTAGAGCTGTTTTACAAAAAACAAAAACAGAAACAAACAGGCAAAAAAAAAAACACAAGAAACAAACAACCCAATTATTATATTTTCAATAAAAGTTTATGGGACGCCTGGGTGGCTCAGCAATTGAGCGTCTGCCTTTAGTTCAGGGCCTGATCCTGGATTACCAGGATTGAGTCCAGCATTGGGCTCCCTGCATAGAGCCTGCTTATCCCTCTGCCTGTGTCTCTGCCTCTCTGTGTGTCTTTCAAAAATAAATAAGTAAAATCTTTAAAAAAAAAAAAAAGTTTGTGGAAATTTGTTTTCTTTGTTGTGATATGAGCACCCATATAAATATCCTCAGTTTTTCCTCTTGGCCTACAAAGCCTAAAATATCTGATCTTTTACAGAAAAAAATTGCCAACCCCTGTATTAGCCAGGCTCAGAGATGGGAAGGCTGGTTGCATTTGCATCATCATTTCAAGCAAAGTGGAAATCAGTTGCAGGAAGACTTGAAGGGACCTCAATATAGTAGTCCAGGAAAGAGATGATGAAGGTATTAGTCAAAATGCATCTGGTTGCAAGTGATCAAAACCTAATTCAATCAAGCAAGCAAAAATGACCATGGAACACACTGCTAATTGCCTATCTAATATTCATTCTTCTGTCTTCTATGTGAAGGAATCCCAATTTTGTATGGGACAGCAGTGCATATAACAGCTAAAAATTCCTACCTTTCTAGTGCAAGTGGGAGTAATCTTTACTTAGAAGTGGCCATATAATCCAACTCTAGCCAATGAGAGACTGAAAGAAAGTTTCAGAGTCAAGCTTCCAGAGGCATGTGGATAATATGTTTACTCCTTCAATCCTCTGTTCTTTTTTTTTTTTTTTAATTTTTATTTATTTATGATAGTCACAGAGAGAGAGAGAGAGGCAGAGACACAGGCAGAGGGAGAAGCAGGCTCCATGCACCGGGAGCCCGACGTGGGATTCGATCCCGGGTCTCCAGGATCGCGCCCTGGGCCAAAGGCAGGCGCCAAACCGCTGCGCCACCCAGGGATCCCAATCCTCTGTTCTTTATCCTTTCCTCTCTTCTTGATAAGATAGCAGATTCTACTTGGGAGGTACAGCCTCTATTTTGCCTCACACTAAGGATGGTGGAACAGGAAGACAGAGAAGCCTAGTCTTTTATGACATTCTGTAATATGAAACAGCTGCTCTTACACTGGATACCTATCTCCAAGCATTTTTTAATAAGAGGAAAAGAAATTCCTATATGATTAAGCCATGTTAACTACTTATAACTAAATACATCCCTAACTGATATTGGAGGAATCTTTTTTTTTTTTTCATAAAGATTTTATTTATTTATTCATGAGAGACAAACCGCGGAGCCACCTGGGCTGCCTCTATTGGAGGAATCCTAAAGTAACTCACAGATTGTACAAACTGAACTGGAGTTCAGTAAACTGTTCTTGGAAGAAACTGGAGTATTATAGATCTTCATCTTTATCTCATTATTGCCCTCTATATATTGAATTAATATACTTTTCTTATCTAATCTGGCTTTCTCTATTCCGCAATTCATATAGCAGAAAACATGGCGAACAACAGCTTCTATGTTTTACATTAAATATTGACAGCCTAGGGGCACCTGGGTGGTTCAATCAGTTAAGAGTCTGCCTTTGACTCAGGTCAAGATCTCTAGGTGCTAGGATACAGCCTTGCATCAGGCTCCCTGCTCAGCAAGGAGACTGCTTCTCCCTCTCCCTCTGCTCCTTCCCCACCCCCGCTCATGTTCTCTCTCTTTCTCCCTCTCTCTCAAATAAATAAATAAATAAATAAATAAATAAATAAATAAAATCTTAAAAGAAAAATGACAGTCACTGAAAGGAGATTAACCTCATTCTCTTGGTCCTAAATATAAAAAGATAAGAAGAAACTCATTTGCCCAGTTTGGGCCAGATGACTGCACCTAGACCAGTCAACCATAAACCAGTGCAACCATATTTGCATAAGTCAGATACGGACATGCAATCTCCAGTAAGAACTATATGTATAGAATTAGAAAAGATCAGTTTTCACAGGAAAGGGAAAGCCTAACAGATAAAACAATAGATGCTTACTTCAAAGATTGAATTAGGGAGGTGATACCAGAGAAAAAGATAAAGTTTCAAGGAGGGCACCTGGGTAGCTCAGTTGGTTGAGTGTCTGCCTTTAGCTCAGGTCACGAACCCGAGATCCCGAGGTCCTGGGATGGAGCCCCACATTCAGCTTCCTGCTCAGTGGGTAGCCTACTTCTCCCTCTCCATCTGTGTCCCCCTCTGCTTGTTCTTTCTGTCAAATAAATAAATAAAATCTTTTTTAAAAAAAGATTTTTGTATGCATAAAAAGTTTCAAGGAATAATTGAAGATAGTTCATAAGTGACTGTCTTAGAAGAGGGAATGTTGAAAAGAACAGAGAAGAATGACTTCAAGGTTTCCTGTTACTTGTCAAAAAAAAAAAAAAAGGAGGAGGAGGGGGAGAAAAAGAAAAAATAAGAATTGATTATTGAATCAAATTGAATTATCATAAACAGTAACTTTGACCTGAACAGTGTTGATTCTTCTCTACACACAATTTACATGGTTTTAAGGGGGCCTGGCTGGCTCAGTTGGTGGAGTATGTGAGTCTTGATCTCACTGTTGTGAGTTCGAGCCCCACACTGGGTGTAGAAATTATTTAAAAATAAAATCTTACAAAACATTTTTTACATGGTTTTAAACAGCAGATTCTGACATTAGTTCAATACAGATTTAGTACAGGCCAGTGTGAGAATTCACAAAGTTTCCAATGAATTGAAGTAGTTGAGGGCAGGGAATAGATAATTCACAAAAGGATAAAATTAAAAGAATCAACAAACAGGAAAAATGTTCTAACTTACTAGCGACCAAAGAAATGCAAATTAAAACAAGGAGATATACTATTTTTTTTAACCCATTATATTACCAAATAGGCTGGCCGCTAGGGCACTGTTAGGCCTTTGCACTCACCTGTGTTTCAGATGGCAAGGAAGTAAGTACAGAGCACAATCTAATGCTTTAGCATAAGCATTGTGGCCAAAATTATTCACGAACCACAAAAATGTTCTACCCCGATGATTCTACTTCTGAAAAAAGATTCTGGGCAAATAATCCAAAATATGGGGGGAAAAAAACTTAATGCATTAAAGATGCTTTTTTAGGGGCTCCTGGCTAGCTCAGTTGGTAGAGCATGCAACTGTTGATTTGTAAATTCAAGCTCCACATTGGGTGTAGAGATTACTTAAAAATAAAATCTTAAAAAAAAAAACTGGGGCACCAAGATGGCTCAGCCGGTTAAACGTCTGTCTTCAGTCAGTTCAGGTTAGGATCCTGGGATCCTGGTTGAGCCCTGTATGAGACTCCCTCCTCAGGGGGAAGGAAGCCTGCCTCTCCCTCTCCCTCTGCCCTTCCACCCTGCTCATGCATGCTCTCTCTTTCTTTCATGCTCTCTCAAATAAATAAGTAAAATCTTTAAAAACAACAGTGAAAATTATTAAAAACTCAACAAATAGTAAGGACTGTTTTAATACATTATGGTATCTTCTTGCAATGCAATATTATATAACCATTAAAATGATAGCAATTAAAAAGTATATATATAAAGTGCTTCTAACATAACCTTAAGAATATTAGCATGCTCCAAGTATAAAATTCAAATAAAACCGAGGTGTATGAAGTGAAATAAACTTTTACCCCAGGAAAACTACTGTTAAAAGTTTTGAGTGTTTGCAAACTTTTTTGTATGCATAAAAAATTATATATCTGGGGAACTCCAGGTGGCTCAGCGGTTTGGCACCTGCCTTCGGCCCGGGGTGTGATCCTGGAGACCCAGGATCGAGTCCCACATCGAGCTCCCTGCATGGAGCCTGCTTCTCCCTCTGCTTGTGTCTCTGCCTCTCTCTCTCTCTTTGTGTGTTTCTCATGAATAAATAAATAAAATCTTTTAAAAAATTATATATCCTTGTACTTTTATTTATTGTTGTATGATGAGCATTTTACATGTCATGCAATGGTCTTCTAAAATATTTTTAACAGTAGAAAATCTACATACAAAAAATGTGCAATTATTTATTCAACCATCCCCTTAGCTGCGAAGTTATTATTAGTGTTTGTTTGTTTGTTTTGTTTTGTTTTTAAAGATTTATTTATTTGGGACGAATTATCTTTAAAAAAAAAGATTTATTTATTCATGAGAGACACAGAGAAAGAGAGAGAGGCAGAGACACAGGTAGAGGGAGAAGCAGGAAGCCCGATGCAGGACTCGATCCCTGGACTCCAGGGTCACACACTGAGCCAAAGGCACACGCTCAACCACTGAGCCACCCAGGGATCCCCTAAGCTGTCTTAAAGGAAAAATTATAAGCTGTTATAAGGACACTGTGTTTTATAGAGTGAGGAGGCAAGAATGCATGAAGTATTTAAAATATGCGGAATGCTCTAGAAAATGTTTTATCTCTGTCTCTTTTCTCTGCTTCTTCTCCACATCTCTGCCTCATTCTTCTCTCTCCACAGACTGGTATTCCCTGCTCTTCAGTCTATCTGGAAGATAATTGCCTTGACACAATTCCTGATTTTTTACACTCTTTACATTCAAGACATCAGCTCAAACTAAGCCAGAATTCCTAGGTGAGAAAGATAATTAACCTAGTTTGGTCATGTTTCTACCATGGTCCAGTCAATAGTGGCTAATGGATCAAGGTAAATGGATCAGTGAGGCTGAAGTAAGAGGGTGATGACAGGATTAGGACTCTCCGCTCTGAAAGAAAGGCAAATTATTGTGAGCTGAGAATATACCTCAAAAGATGTCTACTATTGCCTCCATAGAGCAACTTCCATTCTTAGGATAGATAGAAGTGAAATCATCAGATCAAATGATATAAGCATTTTAAAGCCAATTGCTTTCCAGAAAGAGCATCAACCTGTCCTTTCACCTGCAGTAACTGGGAGTTCCTGTTTCCTTATACCTGTTAACTTTAAGGAAAGAGAAGCTAATTTGAAAGAGAAAGGAGTGGTATCTCATTGTTGTTTCAACTTGTGGAGTTTCAGGCACCTGGGTGGCTTAGTGGTAGAGCATCTGCCTTTGGCTCATGATCCGAGGATCCTGGGATGGAGTCACACATCAGACTCCCTGTGGGAGCCTGCTTCTCCCTCTGCCTGTGTCTCTGCCACTCTCTGTGTGTCTCTCATGAATAAATAAATAAAATCTTTAAAACAAATTTGTGAAGTTTTTTTTATCTCTAGTAAGCCTGAGCATTTTCTCAGATATTTATGGCTAGGGCTTCTTCTGCACAGGGGAGAGCTTTTGTGTGGTTTCTTCCCATCTGCTTGGTAAAGAGAGTGAAAGATCTCTCCTACAGGGCTGAAGAGTCAGGCTTTCTTTTTTTTTCTTTCTTTTTTTTTAAGATTTTCTTTTTCTTTTCTTTTCTTTTTAAATTGTATTTATTTATTCATGAGAGAGAGAGAGAGAGAGAGAGGCAGAAAGAGAGGCAGGATTCATGCAGGGAGTCCGATGTGGGACTCAATCCAGGGATTCCAGGATCATGTCCTGAGCCAAAGGCAGACGCTCAACTGCTGAGCCATCCAGACGTCCCAAGATTTTATTTCTGATAGGACAGATGAATGGATGGGGCCTATGGACCTGTTATACAAATATCTACATTTCTTCTGGGCTGCCCACACCTGCTCTCAAGTCATTGCTGTCCCCTGCCTGGTTCTATTCCTCCCCTCCTCTCTAGGAGCTGTAGCTGGATAGAAGTCCTGGGCTGTCTGGGGTGCCTGGGTGGCTCAGTCAGTTAAGTGTCTGACTCTTGATTTCAGCTCAGATCATGACCTCTTATCTCTCTGTAGGAGAGAAACCAAGTGAGCAAAAAGAGTACCGAATAATGCAATTGTCTAATGTTAGCTTAGAAACATTAAGAAAATGTTAGCTTCCCTTCACCATCAGCCTTATAAATTCAGTCTTCAGTCAAAAATCTTTCAGTTCTTTAGTTTTTTGGGTAACAAATGATCCTTCTTGGGCCTTTACCTACAGTCTCTATTTTTTATTCTCCCCAGCCAAGGAGTTCTGAGGAAATGTTGGCAGAGCCAGTCTAGCAGAGGAGTTTCATAGAACTGAGGACACAGAAAAACAAGACAGATATCATCTCTAACCTCAAGGAGTTGATACTTTAGGGAGGAAAAAGATATTATCACAGACGATGACAACAAAGTATGACAAAAGCAATGACAGAATTATGTATCCTGCTGTGGGTGGGATGGGTGCAACTTCATGGACAGATGAAGAACCAGGGAATGAAACTTCGGTCTTCGTCATTTCATGTTCTATCCACAAGGTCAGCACAGCTAAGAAATCCAGGCAGCTGTTATGCTGCACTACAGGCTACTGCAGTGTAGACTCCTGCTAATGGGGACTTCTGAACGGACTTCCCCGAAGACAGAGCCACCCAGACAGTCCAGGACTTCCTAAATTTTTCTCTTTCTTTTCTTTCTTTCTTTCTTTCTTTCTTTCTTTCTTTCTTTCTTTCTTTCTTTCTTTCTTTCTTTCTTTCTTTCTTTCTCTCTCTCTCCCTCCCTCCCTCCCTCCCTCCCTCCCTCCCTTCCTTCCTTCCTCCCTCCCTCCCTCTCTCTCTCTCTTTCACTGAGGAGGGGGTGGGGAGAGGTAGAGGGAGAAAGAGAATCTTAAGCAGGTTCCACACCTAACAGAGCCCAACATGGGCTTAATCTCATGACTGTGAGGTCATGACCTGAGCCAAAATCGAAAGTCAGAGATAAGAAGAACCTGCCACCAAAAAGGATCATGCTTCCCTCCTACAGTGTGTAGGTTAAGCCAAGAAGGAACAGATTAGCTCTTCTTGATCATATGTTCCCTGTGGACCAATCACTGAGCCAGGAAGATGGAATACTGCAAGGGGCCAAGATTGAGTTTTATTTCCTATCAAAAGAGGAGCAAGTTTTGTTACCCCTTTGGGGTGAATGTAAAAGTTTGCTAAACAGCCAAGAGCATTAGCTACCAGAGCTAAAAATTGTCGGAGTCATCGTCCTCCTTGGGAGTCACTCCTCCAACACTCTAAGCCCTGGGCTGTCTGGGACACCAGATTCTAAAGACTGCCTTCTTGTACCGGGATGGATTCAAAAATCCTAAGGAAACTTTTCAGCTTTCTGGTTGAAAGAAAACATGCTTTTTAGCCAAGCATTGATACTGGGCCTGCTCTGAAATAATCATGAAAACTGGGCACACAATAATCAAGAAGGTCACAAATAATCAAGAAAACAGCACATCTGGTTGGATCTGCTCCCATTACTAAGCATTCAGAAAGGAAATTTCAGCTTTGGATAGAATTCTCATTAATCCTCAAGCAGCTGAAGTTTTTTTAACACCAAAACACAGTCACACCCCATTTATCTGACCAACTTCATTTCCAGTCCTCCTTCACTAAATGATGACTTGACCTTCAAATTCCTTCCTCCTCTAGCCTTTTTCTCCATTCACTTTTTAAAAGAGACTTGCTGGGACACCTAGGTGGCTCAGTGTTTGAGCATCTGCCTTTGGCTTGGGTCCCTGTCCTGGGGTCGTGGAATCGAGTCCTGCATTGGGCTCCCTGTGGGGAGCCTGCTTCTCCCCCTGCCTGTGTCTCTGCCTGTTACTGTGTTTCTCATGAATAAATAAATAAAATCTTAAAAATAAATAAATAAAAAATAAGAGACTTGTTATTGATATTCATTCATCCATTCCCTCAAAAATAATTTATTAGGGGTGCCTGGGTGGCTCCGTTGGTTAAGCATCTGCCTTTGGATCGGGTCATGATCCTAGGGTCCTGGGATCCCTGGGAGGCGCAGCGGTTTAGCACCTGCCTTTGGCCCAGGGCGCGATCCTGGAGACCCGGGATCGAATCCCACGTCGGGCTCCCGGTGCATGGAGCCTGCTTCTCCCTCTGCCTGTGTCTCTACCCCTCTCTCTCTCTCTCTCTCTCTCTCTGTGACTATCATAAATAAATTTAAAAAAAAATATCTCAGGGTCCTGGGATAAAGCCCCACATCAGATTCTGCTCCACGGGGAGCCTTCTCCCTCTCCCTGCCACTCGGCCTGCTTGTGCTCTCTCTCTCATTCTCTGTCAAGTAAATAAATAAAATCTTTAAAAAAACTATTAAATATTTGCAATGGCAGTGCCTGAGTGGCTTAGTTGATTGAGTGTCTGACTCTTGATTTTGGATCGGGTCATGATGTCAGGGTCATGAGATCGAGCCTTGTGACTGGCTCCATGCTCAGTGTGGAGTCTGCTTGTCCATCTCCTCCCTATCTGCCCCTCTCCCTCTACCCCTCTCCCTCTGCCCTCCCCCCATGTTTGTGCTTTCTCTCAAATAAATAAATAAAATATTTTTAAAAATAAATATATTGTATGTAATAGAATTACACTAGGCATACTTAAAAAAACTTTAAAAATAGGGGATCCCGGGGTGGCTCAGTGGTTTGGCACCTGCCTTTGGCCCAGGGATTCTGGAGTCCCGGGATCGAGTCCCACATCGGGCTCCCTGCATGGAGCCTGCTTCTCCCTCTGCCTGTGTCTCTGCCTGTGTCTCTGCCTACCTCTCTCTCAATCTCTCTGTCTTTCATGAATGAATAAATAAAAAAATAAAATCTTTAAAAAAAAACTTTAAAAATAGAAAACCTGTAAGGGATTGAATCTGCAGATGGCAACCTGACCACACGAAGACTTCTGAGTCCTTTCAAACCAGTCCTGAGTCTCAGGTCTGTAGAACATTGAATAAGGCAGGTGTGACTTACTAGGTGTGGTTTCTAGGTGTCCTGATCCATCCTCTTTCTGGTTCCGTCACACACACAAAACCACAGGATAATTTTTTCAATCAAATTAATAAATAAATAGGTCTGTCTAAACAACTGGGGACTTGGAAAAGATACAGCTGCATTTTTTTCTGGAAGTGAAATATAACTGACTTCACACATGTGCACATATATGCTCAATTTGCATTTGGCCCAAGGTTAAATGGTTCTAACTTCACCACCTAGCCTTGCAGTTGGCAATTTTCTTTCTCTGTAATTTAGCACCAACAGCTATAGCAAGGTTATCCCAAAGCAAGGTCAACTGCTCAAGGGTATCTCTGAGAACTATGGCTCCTTAGTAATGCCAAAGAAATAGTGCCCCCAGGCTTCCTCATCTCTGCTCTGTTTTGTTAGGGAAAGTTATAAACACAATTTCCTTAGGCTAGTGTAAGCCCACTCCTCAGCCACAATTCTTTCTGAATAACAGCTGATGAGAGTTAAGAGGTCTCAGGTGCTTGTAAATGGAGCATATAGCACTCTCTGGTAGCTTCCCAGAATTCAGTGTGAACTATCAAACTGGCCCTTGCTCTGTGTGTGACAATGCAAATGGCACTGGTTGATCAACCATACAGCTATGTCTTCTAGGGTGAAACTTCTACCAGTCAAAACCTTTTAAGGTAGAAAAGATGGGGCAGCCCGAGTGGCTCAGCGGTTTAGGGCCGCCTTCAGCCGGGGGCCTGATCCTGGAGACCTGGGATTGAGTCCCACGTCGGGCTCCCTGTATGGAGCCTGCTTCACCCTCTGGCTGTGTCTCTGCCTCTCTCTCATGAATAAATAAATAAAATCTTTTAAAAAGGGGGGGTAGAAAAGATTATTCTGCAATCTTCCTATAGTACAGGACAAAATCTTCTCCAAAGCCTTGGGATGAATGAAAGGCAGAATGAGTAGGAATGCTGAGCCAATTACAGCTTTGCTTAGAAAATCCAGGCATTTGGTCAGTGATGGTGATGGGAAACTGAGACAAACCTGCAGGCAAAGCAAAGGGAGTACTTTTGCTTCTTAGATACTCAGAGGTCATTGTATGCAGAATTGGCAAAGAGTCTGGACCAAGAAAAGAAAAGCTGATTGAGGTCTCATTTTGTGTAAGGAAGTCTCTGTTGCTTGTAGATGAATTGAGATTATGTGCTGTATTCAGTTAATAGATATTTTGATAGAGACAACAAGTCTGGAAAATCATAATCACCCCAGTGTCCAGACGATGAAAAATCTGCAGACCAGCACCCAGGCAGGTCAAAAGAGGACAGATTATGCCCAAGACCCTACATGGAGGTACCTCAGAGTAAGAATGGAAATAAATGTTTCTGGATGAAAAGAAGAGATTATTATTTGTGAGACGGATAGTCTAATATCACCCTATTCTCTGTGCTTACTTCCTGTATCACCTTCAAGCCTTTGGTAAATCGTTTTCAAAAGTCCCAGCCTCGGGGGATCCCTGGGTGGCACAGCAGTTTAGCGCCTGCCTTTGACTCAGGGCGCGATCCTGGAGCCTGCTTCTCCCTCTGCCTATGGGATTAAGGGCAGCATTGTGATCTGTATTTCCACTCTCAAAGCTCCCACCCAGGAGCAGCTCTAAATAGCCCCTCAGGTGTACACCAAGACCAAATGTGCTAAACTTCAGCACAGATACAGCCAGAAAGAAATATATCGCTTTCCTTCTCTGACCCTCAGTTCCCTCTCCTTGCAGGTATAGCACTATGTCCCAGTTTAGCCCAAACTGCATCCTGCATCCAGTGTCTGAAATGTGGTGGAACTAGTGGGCTAGAGTGTGTTCTGTGTATCAGTTAACACATGAAAAGATTCCCAGGGGTGAAATGAGAGATGAATGGAGGGAATGTCAGGAACTCAGTCCCTGTATATGCCGGAGGGGCTGATATCTCCTTGGAGAGTGGTTGTCTTAATTTGAATCTCCTTGAAACAGACCCTGAAATAAGGATTCAAGAACAAGTAGTTTATTAGGCAGTACAGAAAATACTAGTAGGAAAGTGAGGAAAGAGAAAGGGAAAGAGAGGTTGATAAAGAACAAGTTATCAAAGGAGCTCTCACTGTAGTGATTAGAGCTTAATCCCTTGGAGAAACTGTGTAGAATAGAAGCCTCAGAGTTATTGCATGTCTAGGGTGAGGAACTGGGGTACATATACACCAACTCTCATCAGTCATTGGTTGAGGACTGTTCCAGGGGGTATTCATTCCCTTCACTACCACAAGTGCATTTGCAGCCTGCCTGATCCTGGGGCTGAGTGACCTCCAGGCAAACAAATGTAGATACAGACAAGTGGAAGTTTATTAGTAAGCACTCAAGCGATAAGGTGCACAGTATAAAGACAGGGCACCAATAGCATCAAAAGAGCTGGAGCTAGGTGTGCATCAAATCTTTGTGAGATTTGGGGAGAAGCTTTGGGGCTCTAGTGACAAAGTTAGGGAGCTGATAATTCCCTTCCTTCTCTTCCTCTACTACCAACTACAGTAATAAGACCAAAGCTGAAAGATGTCTATACCAGCTGGAAATTCTGGCAAAAGATGCCAGGCAATGAGAAGGCTCCTTGAAGAGGTTGCTAGGCCATAAAAGTATAAACAAATTTCCTTCAATTCTTTCAGACACTTCTGAGTACTCCTTGGAATATCTGGGAAGAATTTTTTTTTTTTTTTAGATTTAATTTATTTATTCATAGAGATGCAGAAAGAGAGAGAGAGGCAGAGACACAGGCAGAGGGAGAAGCAGGCTCCATGCAGAGAGCCCGACGCGGGACTCGATCCAGGGTCTCCAGATCACGCCCTGAGCTGCAGGTGGCGCTAAACTGCTGCGCCACCGGGGCTGCCCTCTGGGAAGAATTTTTTTTTTTTTTTTTTTTTTTTTTCCTCTGGGAAGAATTTTGAGGGAGACTGAAGTCCTGCATTGGCAAATGAGGGCAAAGCATCACTGTGATTAGACATTAATATCAAGATGGTTTCTTTTGAACCACAGTCTGGTGAGGCCTTGGAATATTCTGGCTGCATAGAGCTGTGGTGATATTTTATGAGCTCACATGTAGAATATACAAAGGGGCTAGATGGTAATGAACACAGAGGTACATTCAATAAAAGGTACTTTTGTTACTTTTGTGATCTCAGTCGGTGAAAGTGTTCATCAATGACAGAAGGTACATCTCTCAGAATGTCAAGTCCTGAGGCACCTTGGCTGGCTCAACTGGTAGAAGTGTGACTCTTAATCTTAGGGTTGTGAGTTGGGGCTCCACGTTGGATGTGGAGATTACTTAAAAATAAAATCTTAAAAAAAAAAAAAAAAAAGCCAAGTCCTTCTTTGTGTAAAGTTCTTATGTGTCTGGCTCAGAGTTTGAGGAATAAAAGGGAATCAGAGCCAATCACTTTTCCTACCCCATCTAGACCTTCTGATATAAAGTATTTGTGTTAGTGTGTATTTATGCACGTGTGTGTGTGACCACATCAACGTGCATGTTTCTGTGTATGTCTGTAATGTGTGTGAACAATGTGTATGTGTTCATGTGTGCATGTCCGTGGGCAAGAGTGTCAGTCTGTGGGGGCCAGGGAGTGGGGCTGACACTGCCTTGTTCTCCTCTGCAAGTTGTACCAAGTTCTCTCCTCCAAAACAATTTTGGATCTGAGAGAAATTGAAGGGACCAATTATTCAGGCAGCCTTTCCTCTTGGGGCCAGCTGCATAGAGGCTAAGTGGTGGGCTAAATAGATGATTGACTGTCTAGCCGGACAGAGCCTGGGCCAGAACCTAAAAAGCACATTTATGACCATGAGCAGGGGAAGCAGGGATAGGAAACAGAGAATGCAGAGAGAGGTGAAGCAGTTGTGGACAGCTCAAAAACCAAAGCCAAGAAACAAATAAACAAAAAAGGAGAAACAAGCCCATAAATACAGAGAACAAACCGGTGGTTGTCATAGGGAAGGGGGTCAGAGGTTGGACAAAATGGATGGAGGGGAATGAGAGCTATAGGCTTTCAGCTCTTATAGAATGAATAAGTCACAGAGATGAAAGGTACAGCATAGGGAATATAATCAGTGATATTGTAGGTGTTATTATGATGACAGATGGTATCTACCCTTGTGGTAAGTATAGTATGATGTATGGAGTTGTCAAATCAGTATATTGTACACCTGAAATTGACATAACATTGTGTATCAACTATACACAATTTTTTACATACTAAAAAAAAAAAAAAAAAAAACTGGAGTCAAGAGCCAAGAACTGAGAAGCCCTTTTCTATGTTATACAGGATCCAGATAATGATTTTCCAACCCCTTAGCTCAGGAGGCCCAGATTAGCCAGGCAAACTTCCTGGATGGTCATGTTCAATGCCAGCCCAAAAGGAACAGGGCCAAGTCACAAAATAAATTACTTGGATGAAGGCAGAAACTCCAGCAGGCTTCCCTGGGACCCAGTACAGCAGCCAGAGTCTAAGCAGATGCACACTCCACGTACAGGAAATCCACTAGCCACTTTGGCCATACAGGAAGCAATCATCCTCACAATAACAATGGCATATGCTTGCATAGGGACAAACAGTTTATGAGGCCTTTTAACTGTATGATCTCATTGAGGCTCATTTGGGCCCTTTGGGGACAGTGTAATATCCATTGCATAGTTAAAGTGATGTAAGCTTAGAAGTTAAGTCATTTTCCTATGGTTATATAACTGGTTAGTGACACAGCTAGGACTAGAATTCAGGTTTGTCTGTCTCCAAAACCAGAAAATTCTGTCCCTTCTATTTCCTTTCCTAAACTGTTGTCCTCAATGCTCCTTTCCTAGAGACATACAGAGGCTCCTGGGAAAATAAGGATCCACTTCATTGGGTCATATAATACCCAAGAATTTGATTGTCCTCAAACAGATTAGATAGAGTCCTCAGCCACATAATGTTTCTCCTGACAATTCATCCAGGGAACCTTGTATGGGCTGGGATTGAGGAAACCTAGAAACAGAATATCTCAGGAAGTGTCCAGACATATTAGAAACCTTGCCCAGTGTATGCACCTGGGCCTGTTCGGTTCAGACAGAGAGGCAGAAACATGGGACTCTAGGACTCTCAGAAACTCTAGGACTCTTACATCAGAATCAAGATACAAGTACCTCAGCCCCAGCAGGAGATCTGATGCCCTTAATTCCTGGATATGAAAATGGAAAAGAAATCCTAATCTGAAAATGAAAAGAATGCTAATCTGTGGGAGAATAAATTAATTGAGACTATTTCTCTATATTTCCTTGTATATTTTGTTCTTCTACCATTCAGTGAGCCTCACTTATTACCTCTGGGAAAAATGACATAGTAGACTAAAAAGTTGTGTCTTGGTTTCTGAGAATTAAAACCTTAGGTTTCAAGGCAATATGATATAATAAGAGTAAGCTTCCTATGGGTAAGGCTAGCTTGGTATATGTTGAAGTAAGGGAGAAAAATTGAGAAGCAAAGAGAATGGAGGGACAAAGCCCAACCCAGGCGGGGCTCTATCTCACAACCGTGAGATCACAACCCGAGCCAAAATCCAGAACAGGACTTTCTACGGACTCAGCCACCCTGGTGCCCCAATAATGTTATTGTTGATAATAGTAATATTGTTAATGCCCTTTGGTTGTTTTTTTTTTTTTTTTTTAAGATTTTATTTATTTATTCATGAGAGACAGAGAGAGAGGCAGAAAGAGAGAGAAAGAAAGAGAGGCAGAGACACAGGCGAGGGAGAAGGAGGCTCCACGTAGGGAGCCCAGTGTGGGACTCGATCCTGGGACTCCAGGATCATGCCCTGAGCCGAAGTTAGGCGCCAAACCGCTGAGCCACCCAGGGATCCCCAGTAATGCCCTTTGAATTTAATGATGTGTATGGTAGGATAAAACAAATAAGTAAACATTATTAGTATTAAAAACCAAGATTTTCAGGATACCTGGTTCAGTTGGTTGGGCATCTGCCTTCAGCTCAGGTCATAATCTCAGGGTCCTGGAACTGAGTCCAGCATCAGGCTCCCTGCTCATGAGAGGCCTACTTCTCCCTCTCCTCCCTGCTCAAGCTCTCTCTATCTCTCTCTGTCAGATAAATAAATAAAATCTTTAAAGAACACTAAGATTTTCAGTAAAAGATAAGGAAGATGCAATATAACATTTAAAAAATAGGGACACTTGGGTGGCTCAGTGGTTGAGCATCTGCCTTCAGCTCAAGTTGTGATCCCAAGGTCCTGAGATGAGTCCTGCATTGGGCTCCCCGCAGGGAGCCTGTTTCCCCCTCTGCCTATGTCTCTACCTCTCTCTCTGTGTCTCTCATGAATAAACAAATAAAATCTTAAAAATAACTAAAAATAAAGAAAAAAATCCTACAATATTCGTTTTGAGTTGGAAATTAGAATAGATTCAGCTCTGTCTTTTGAAAGCACCTAGAAGCTATAAGCTGTAGTTGATTCTATGGATGGCCTACACTATATTACCTCTGCTTGCTCTGAGTTCATTTGAAGCTGTAGTAAATAGTTCTAGTCATACTTATGAATTCAAACCTCTGATAGAAGTGCTGGGATTTAACAATCTAGACAATCCCTCAAACAATGAGGGATGAAGCTTAGTGGATAATCCCAGTATTTCTATCCCTGGTTGGGATGGTTCTGGGGCATATTTTATGCTTTTCCTCAGAGGATTCCCAGCAGAGTTGAGCCCCATTTGTTGACAACAGTAATGTGTTCATTAATATACACTTTATAGGTTTTTTTTTCCCTTTCCTGATTCATTGCCCCACTTCCTGATTTATACTTATCGGAATCATCTTCCAAAGAAAATACTTGCACTCAAATCCCTGTCTCAGTGTCTGCTTTCAAGGGAATCCAGATGAATACAATTCCAATAGTAATTGGTATACCTAGGACTGACATTGTGATCTCTAATTATTATCTTTAACTAAAACAAGCCACAATTCCTTAAAGAACTTGCTTATGAAAGGTATGGAGCAGGAAAAGTATAAGGTAAATCTAGGTTATTTTATTATGCCAGAAAACAAGGAATTTCTCGAAGATTCCTTATATGGAAACATATAAGCACAAGGAGGCAAGTTTAAGGAATTCCCATTGGCCAAGTTTGGGATAACTTTAGAATCAAAAAGAAAAATGGTTGCAATTTTAAGACATAGAATACATAATAACTAGCAAGTCCATAGCAACGCTCAGAGAGACAGAAAAAGGGAGGGGCACCTGAATGGTTCAATTGGTTAAGCATCAGCCTTCAGGTAAGACTTCTGATCCCAGGGTCCTGGGATTGAGACCCAGAATCGGGCTTCCCGCTCAGCGTGGAGCCTGCTTCTTCCACTCCCTCTGCCTGCCACTCTTCCTGCTTGTTCTCTCTCACTCTCTGTCAAATAAATAAATAAAACATTTTTTAAAAAAAAGAGAATTAACTGAAAATAAACATACACACTCTTCTGAAAATTGGCAACTAAAAGAAATTAACCGTTTACCTTACCTTTAAGGAGGAACAGTAATAAGGAAAAGCTTTTCTTTATGGGAAAATGCCAGCTAGTAAATGTAAAAAGAATAATTGAGGGCAGCCTGGATGGTTCAGTGGTTTAGCACCACCTTCAGCCTGGGGCGTGACCCTGGAGACCTGGGATCGAGTTCCACATCGGGCTTCCTTGTGAGGAGCCTGCTTCTCCTTCTGTCTATGTCTCTGCCTCTATGTGTCTCTTGAGAACAAATAAATAAAATCTTTAAAAAAAAAAAAAAAGGAATTGCCATTTCTCTGTTCCTCATAAAATACTCACTTAAGGCAAGAAAAACCAGGGGACACTGAAATTACAAGTTAAAGGCTTTGGGGGACAAGATATTTGCACCACGCCAAAGCATCACCCACAAATTATTTTGTTGCTAATTGCAAAAAGAAAAATCTATCTACGATATAGAGATCTGGGGATCACTAACTTAACCAAGTGATCAAATCTAGCACCACTATTAATGAAACAACCTTACATTATGGGCATCATGATGTGATACAGTATAAAATACACAGTAAAACCTATTAAGTATTCTTGCCTCAATATTTAATTGAATTTAAGCAAACTTTTATTCCTAACTTCCAGTTACAGAAAAATAAGGAATAGAAGAAAAAGGTCAATTACACTACTAAGAAATAACTTTGTCTCCTCAACTCAGTAGGAATGCTGGACCCCAGGTTCATGGTCCTTCAACTGTGGCATGAAATTCTCTCCATGCAGTAAACTGGGGCAATTGTAGGGCTCACTTCACTTGATTTCCTTCTCTTAAGGATCATTGTCTTGTTCTGCCTGTTTTCCAACATCTAAAAAAGATTATTCTAAATATTTTGTCCACATTATTACATGTTTTATGCTGGAGGGTAAGTTATTGGTTGGAAGTGAAAGTTTATAAGGAGATACTTTGAGATTATATAAATATCTTGTTCTCTGACATCTTTTTATTCAATGGTTTTAGCATCCATTAACTATTATTTATATAATTTATTGCTACAATGGTTGAAAATAGTGATTACCTATCACTTTTCCACATTTTTTAGTTGGTCTGTTACCACAAACAATAGCTTTCCCTTTCTCCTCTTTCACTCATGTATTTAGGTATTTAGTTTGTGTGGTGGAAAGACGCTAAGGTGGCTCCCATGATCCCTGCCTCCTGGTGTTCACTGTCTTATACGATACCTTCCTTTTGAATGTGAATGGGACCAGTAACTTGCTTCTAACCAATAGTATATGGCAAAAGTCACTACATATACATGTGGGTATCTGTTTGTGATTATATTACATAAGATTGTAATTGTCTTGCTAGGAGACTATCTCTAACTGCTAGATTAGAAGAAATAAACTGCCATGTTGTAAGTTACCATATGGAGAGAAACACCTTTCAAAGAGCTAAGAGTGGCCTCCTGTTGACAGCTAACAAGAGAGAGGCCCTCAATCCAGCAGCCTGCCAGGAACTGAATGCTGCCAACAAACACATGAGCTTGGAGGTGAACCCTTATCCAGTCAAGCTTCAGATAAGATGGTAGCCCTGGTAAAAAAAAAAAAAAAAAAGCTGATTATAGGGCAGCCCAGGGGACTCAGCGGTTTCCTGCCACCTTTGGCCCAGGGTGTGATTCTGGAGACTCAGGATCGAGTCCCACATCGGGCTCCCTGCATGGAGCCTGCTTCTCTGTCTGCCTGTGTCCCTGCCTCTCTCTCTCTCTCTCTGTGTGTGTGTGTGTGTCTCTCATGAATAAATAAATAAAATCTTAAAAAAAAAAAGCTGATTATAATTTTGTAAGATCCTGAGGATCCAATGAAGCCATGACCAGATTCCTGACTTTTTGAGACTGTGAGATAATAAGTATGTGTTGTTTTAAGCCACTAAGCTCATGATATTATTGTTACATAGCAATAAATAGCTAATACAATTAGTTATTCACATCTTTAGTGTAAGGACTGAAAGGACTCATGGATCCTCTTCTTTTTAAGCTATAATATCCATTAAAATCAAGTACAGAAATGAATTAAACTTAGAACTGGATCTTCAAATTATTATTTCACAAAATATTTAAGAAGAATGAAGTTTATTCTGTCCCATTACACACAATAGGAAGAAGTAAAAGGGGGTTTTATACCATTAAAAGTAAAATAAAAACTATCTTAGAAACCCTACTTATGTCATAACATCTTTTTTAAAAAAAATATTTATTTATTTATTCATTCATTCATTTATTTGAGAAAGACAGTGCAAAACCGTGGTGGGGGAGGAGCAGAGGGAGAGGGAGACATGCAGACTCCTCACAGAGGCTGATGTGGGCTCGATCCCAGGACTCTGACGATCATGGCCTGAGCCAAAATTAAGAGTTAGATGCTTAGCCAGGGGATCCCTGGGTGGCGCAGTGGTTTGGCGCCTGCCTTTGGCCCGGGGCGCGATCCTGGAGACCCGGGATCGAGTCCCACGTTGGGCTCCCGGTGCATGGAGCCTGCTTCTCCCTCTGCCTGTGTCTCTGCCTCTCTCTCTCTCTGTGTGTGACTATCATAAGTAAATAAACATTTAAAAAAAAAAAATAGATGCTTAGCCAACTGAGCCACCCAGATGTCCCTTATACCCTCTTTTAATTTTAGAGTTTGTGTTATAACACAAATTTATAATTTATATATTTATAAATTTATAAATTTATATATTTTACACAAAAATAAATACACATGTATTGGGAAGACACAAAATATTTTACTAATAGGATATAAAATCAAATACTTTGGGCGATACCTGAGTGGCTCAGCGGTTGAGCATCTGCCTTAGGCTCAGGTCATGGTCCCAGGGTCCTGGGATCGAGTCCCACATCAGGCTCCCCGAGGGAGTGTGCTTCTCCCTCTGCCTATGTCTCTCTCTCTCTCTCGGTATCTCTCATGGATAAATAAATAAAATCTTAAAAAAAATAAAAACAGTTTGGGACATACTGTTTTCTATATATACCTTTTGCCCTATTATCAAAAGCCACCTTAAAAAAAAAAACCTCAAAAGTCTTCAGGTTTTTCCTTCTATTAGAACAATGGTTCTCATCCCCAGCTGCTAATTAGAATCACTTAGGGACTTTTAATTTTTGTAAAATTTTTTTGAAGAATTTATTTATTTATTCATGAGAGACACACAGAGAGAGACAGAGACACAGGCAGAAGGAGAAGCAGGCTTCCCACAGGGAGCCCAATGTGGGACTCCATTCTAGGACTCTGAGATCATGACCTGAGCCAAAGGCAGACTTTCAACCACTGAGCCACCCAGGTGCCCTATTTATTTTTATTTTTTTTAAAGATTTTATTTATTTATTTATTCATGAGAGACACAAAGAGAGAGACAGGCAGAGACATAGGCAGAGGGAGAAGCAGGCTCCATGAAGGGAGCCTGATGTGGGACCCGATCCCGGGACTCCAGGATTGTGCCCTGAGCCAATGTCAGGCGCTAAACTGCTGAGCCACCCAGGGATCCCCCTATTTTTAGTTTTTTTTTTTTTTTTAAAGATATATCTATTTATTTGAGAGAGAGAGGAAGGAGAGAATCTTCAAATGGACTGCCCACTGAGTAGGGAGCCTGATGTGGTATTCCATTGCACAACCCACAAGATCAGGACTGAAGCAGAAAGCAAGAGTTGGTTGCTTAACTGACTGAGCCACCCAGGTGCCCAGCTTAGGGACTTTTTAGAACATAAGAAGCTTATGTACCACCCCAAACCAATTTAATCAACACCTCTGAGGGTTAGACATGGGTTTTTCTTTTTTTTTTTTTTAATATCGTATTTATTTATTTGAAAGAGAGAGAAAGTATACACACACATGGTGGGGAGGTGCAAAACGGCATGTATAGAGCGGGGGGTACAGAGGTAGAGGTGTAGAGGAGGGGGAGAGGGCCAAGCCGACTCCAATCTGAGTGTGAGGCCCAAATTTGGGCTCTACACCAGGCACCATATGGGACTTGAGTCCATGACCCTAAGATCATGACCTGAGCCAAAACCAAGAGTCAGAAGCTCAACAGACTAAGCCACCCAGGCATTCTGGCATGGTATTATTTTTAAAAGCTCTTCAGGTGATTCCTTTTTTTTTTTTTTAATATTTTATTTATTCATGAGAGAAAGAGGGACATATCAGAGGGAGAAGCAGAGAGAGAAGCAGGCTCCATGCAGGAAGCCTGATGTAGGACTCAATCCTAGGACTCCAGGATCACGCCCTGGGCTGAAGGCAGGTGCTCAACTGCTGAGCCACCCAGGGGTCCCTCTTTAGGTGATTCTAATGGGCAGCCAGGGCTGAGAACTATTGCCTTGAAACAGGCAATTGCCTTTGAAAAGTACTTTGTGAAAAAAGACCTAGTTGACAAAAATCCTGTTTAAGATATAATTCTCTAGCTAAATCCAACTCCTGGAAGCCCTGAAACTGACCCCTCGAGGAAATATAATCCAGATCACAAGAGGTCCAGCCAGCATTCAACTCTTTTCTTTTTCTTTTTTTTTTTTTTTAGGTTTATTTATTTATTTATGAAAGACAGAGAGAGGGAGACAGACCCTAATCTCTTTTTCTTAACCAAAATTAAATCATGGATATTAAATAGAGGTCAAAACCAACATATATTTTAGATGCAAGGTGGCCTCAATCAAGATTCAAGATTAAGTTTCAAGGAAGTCAGGACAATGGTGTAGTGTGAACTTTGAGTTCAGCTCTCTTCTGGTGTGTAAATAAGCTACTTTACTTGTTCTTTGATATTCTGTTTATTTGCTTACCAAATTAGTATATATAGTGACTGTGGAATTATTGAACACTTCTGGGCTGTGCACCAAAAAGAAGCAATATTTCATATACTTTCCTTCCATGACCCTTTTCTGAAGGAACCCTGTCATTTTCTGTCTTCTCTGCAATCTAGAATTATATATTTCTTTTTTTCTTTTTTAAGATTTATTTATTTATTTGACAGAGAGAGACAGAGCACAAGCAGTAGAGTGGCAGAGGGAGAGGGACAGGAGGTTCCCCACTGAGCAGGGAGCCCCAGAGTCTTTCTTTAGTTAATATGAGAAATTGTTTTGTCTGTGGTAATTCTACAGCAAATGTTCTGCTCAAACCCTTTTTTTTTTTTTTAAGATTTTATTTATTCATGAGAGACACACACACACACAGAGAAGCAGAAACATAGGCAGAGGGAGAAGTAGGCTCCATGCAGGAAGCCGGACGCTGGGCTCGATCACGCGACTCCGGGATCAGGCCCTGAGCTGAAGGCAGACACTCAACCTCTGAGCCACCCAGGTGTCCCTCTGCTCAATCCTTAAAGCAGGCTCTTTTATCAACCATTTTTCTTCCCTATTCCTCATTTCCAGCGCAAACTATTATTTCTTAGGAAAAATGAAAAAAAAGAAAAAGAAAAAGAAAGTGAAAAGAAAAACACAAATAATATTGAACTTTTTAATTTAGACTACTTCATTGTGAAGTAGTTTGCTTAATTAGAAAGTCTGCATTCTCTAGTCTTTAACACAATCTGCTACATAAAACAATGGTATTATCCAAACTGTGTACTAATAATTCAGAATCTTTAAAAAATGTTGTATGTTTAGGGTGCCTGGGTGGCTCAGTCAAACATCTGCCTTCAGCTCAGGTCATGATCCCAGGGTCCTGGCCCCACATCGGGTTCCCGGCTCGATGCGGAGCCTGCTTCTCCCTCTCCCTCTGCCTGTCCTTCCTCCTGCTTGCTCTCTCTCTCTTTCTCTCTCTTTCTATCTCTCTCTGTGTCAAATAAGTAAATAAGATCTTAAAAAAAAAAAAAAAAAAAAAGATGTACACTCTAACCCAGCAGGATTTAGCTCCCTCTGGTGCCCAAATTATCATCTCTAAATACCATTTCCCATTAAAAAGAATCTAGAACTCTTTCAATAAATGGCTGATTCTGGACAAGAAAGATTAAGATGGGCCTAAAATATCTTGTGCCTGAAAGCAGGGAAGTTATCAAAGACTACTAGTAGTGTGTCAAAATGATATAGGAACCAACTAGAAAGGGATTTTAAAAAATATATTTTATTCATAAGAGACACAGAGAGAGGTTGAGACACAGGCAGAGGGAGAAGCAGGCTTCATGCAGGGAGCCCAATGCGGGACTCCATCCCAGACCCCAGGATCATGCCGGGAGCCCAAGGCAGATGCTCAACTGCTGAGCCACTCAGGCGTCCCTAGAAAGTGATTTCTACATATAAAAGATGAAATAATTTGAGTATCAATAAAAAATAATGACTGCAATGAATTGAATCAAATATAAAAAAAATCTGTTCTTTCATAAGGACACTAAAATGTATTCTTTGGTCAACTTTGGAAGTTTCTAGGCACTGAATCATTACTCTGAAAAATTTATTAATAACAGTAAGCATCCAACTTCTATCCTGCCTTTACTATATAGACTATACTTCAAGAATATGATGTGAGAAAGTTCTTTATAGAAGTATTACTGCTAGTAAGTGAATGATAAAGAAGTGACAGGATTTTATTTTTTTAAATTTTTTAAAAGGTATTATATTGATTGGTTTTTCTTATTTGAGTTAGTCATAATTTTTTAAAAGATTATTTATTTATTTATTTATTTATTTATTTATTTATTTATTCATTAGAGACACACACACACAGGGAGGCAGAGACACCGGCAGAGGGAGAAGCAGGCTCCATGCAGGGAGCCCGACATGGGACTCAATCCCAGGTCTCCAGGATCACACCCTGGGCTGAAGGTGGCGCTAAACCGCTGAGTCACCTCGGCTGCCCAAGTGATAGGATTTTAAAAGTCAACGTTTTGTAACCTCTAAAGAAATAATGGGGGATTGATTCCTGGGTGGCACAGCGGTTTGGCGCCTGCCTTTGGCCCAGGGCGCGATCCTGGAGACCCGGGATTGAATCCCACGTCCGGCTCCCAGTGCATAGAGCCTGCTTCTCCCTCTGCCTAAGTCTCTGCCCCTCTCTCTCTCTCTCTGTGACTATCATAAATAAATTTTAAAAAAAATTTAAAAAAAAATAAAGAGATAATGGATTTGGCAATTATCTAGGCAACATCATATGTTTAAGATTATCTAATCCCTACCATAACCCTAAGAGAAAGGCACCCTAATTATTCCTATTTTACTGGTAAGGTTAAATAACTTGCCAAAGGCAAATTGTCTTGAACCTAGGCGCTCTGGCTCTTAAATATTTCATTATATTTCTTCTTGAACGTAATAGGAAACTACTGAAGGAATATAAGCAAGGGTGTAATATAATCCTACATATAGGAAGATCACTCTGATTTGCAGGTGAAGATGGATTGGAGCAGGGATAAACTTGAAGCAGAAAGAGTAAAATGTTATTCATTCATTCACTTAATAAATATTGAACATCTCCTATGCACCAACCACTGTTCTAGGTATTGAAAATATAGGAATATAAAATAGAGATAAATAAGGGCTCCTTGGATGGCTCAGTTGGTTAAGTGTCAGACTCTTGATTTCAGCTCGGGTCATGATCTCAGGGTCTTGAGATCCAGCCCTGTGTTGGGCTCCCAGCTGAGTGTGAAGCCTGCTTGGGATTCTCTCTCTCCCTGTCTCTGCCCCTCCCTACTCATGCTCTCTCTCTCTCTTTCTCTCTCAAAAAATAATAATAAATAAAAATAAAAACTAAAAAAATCCTTTGCTCATTAAAGAAAATAGACTTTATTTTTTAGTGTTTTTTTAGAGTTTTAGAACAGATTTAGAGTTACACAAAAATTGATAAGATAGAAGAGAGTTCCCATCTACCCAGCACCCAATTTCCCCTATTATTAGCATCTTGCATTAATATAGTACATTTGTTACAATTAATGAATCAGTATTGATAAATCATTATTAACTAAATTCCACAGTTTTTTTTTTTCTTTTTTTCAGATTTTCTTAGTTTTTACTGAATGTCCTTTTTCTGTTCCAGGATATCATTCAGAATACCATATTATCTTTAGCTGTCATGTGTTCTTAGACTATGACAGTTGCTCAGACTTTCCTTGTGTTTGATGACCTTAATAGTTTTGAGGAGTAGTGGTCAGGTTTTTTGTAGGATCCTCCTCTATCAGAATTTTTCTGATGTGTTTTTCATGATTAGACAAGGATTGTAGATTTGGGGGAGGATCACAGAGGTAACATGCTATTTTTGTTATCTTGTATTAAAGGTACATATCGAAATGATTTATGACTATTGACCTTTGCCCATTTTTGAATTATTTGTCTTTTTTTTTCAGTTGTACGAGCTCTTTATATAGTCTGAATACAAGTCCCTTATCAGATATACGATTTGCATAAATTTTCTCCCATTTTTTGGTTGTCTTTTCACTTTTTGTGTGTGTATGTGCAATTTTATTGAAATTCTAGTTAGTTAATACATGTATCTTTTCACTTTCTTAATGGTGTACTTTATTTTTTTTTAATTTTTATTTATTTATGATAGTCACACAGAGAGAGAGAGAGAGAGGCAGAGACACAGGCAGAGGGAGAAGCAGGCTCCATGCACCGGGAGCCCGATGTGGGATTCGATCCCGGGTCTCCAGGATCGCGCCCCCGGCCAAAGACAGGCGCCAAACCGCTGCGCCACCCAGGGATCCCAATGGTGTACTTTAAAGCACAAAAGTTTTTATTTTTGATGAAGTCCACTTTATTTTATCTTTTTGTCTCTTATGCTTTTGGTATGTATCTAAGAAGACATTACCTAACCCAAAGTCACGAAAATTTATGCCTATGCTTTCTTCTATAATGTCATAGATTGTCACTTTTGTCTTTGATTATTTTGAGATAATTTTTGCATATGGTATGAGGGAGGGGTGCACTGTCATTCTTTTGTATGTAGATATTCAGTTGTTCCAACACACTTTGTTAAAAAGACCCTTCTTTCCCATTTGAATTGTCTTGGCGTCTTTGTTGAAAATCAATTGGCAAGAGGCATGAGGATTTATTTCTGGACTCTCAATTCTATTTGTTTATCTATATGTCTGTCCTTATGCCCAAATCACACTGTTTTGATTATTGTAACTTTGTATTAAATTCTCAAATTGGAAAGTGTAAGTTTTCCAACTTTGTATATCTTTTTAAAAATTGGCTTTGCAATCCTGGGACCCTTGAATTTCATATAAATTTAGGATCAGCTTGTCAATTTCTGCAAGGAAACCAGCTGAGTGCTGTTGTTGTTGTTGGTGGTGGTTTTAAAGATTTTTATTTATTATTTATTTGAGAGAGAGAAAGCAAGAGAGCACAGGCAGGGGGGGAGCATCAGAGTAAGAGGGAGAAGCAGGCTCCCCACTGAGCAGAGAGCCCAATGTGGGGCTGGATCCCAGGACCCTGGGATCATAATCTGAGCCCAAGGCAGACATTCAACTGATAGCCACCTAGGCACCCTAAAACCAGTGGAGTTTTTGATAAGGATTACACTGAATCTGAGATAAATTTAGAAAGTGTTGTCAGGCAGCCCGGGTGGCTCAGCAGTTTAGCGTGGCCTTCAGCCCAGGGTGTGATCCTGGAGACTCCGGATTGAGTCCTGCATTCTGGCTCCTTGCATGGAGCCTGCTTCTCCCTCAGCCTGTGTCTGACTCTCTCTGTGTGTGTCTCTCATGAAGAAATAAATAAAATCTTAAAAAAAGAAAAGTGTTGTCATCTTAATAATACTCAGTTTTTGATCCATGAACACAGGATATCTTTCCATTTAGCTCTCAATTTCCTTCAACGATGTTTTATAGTTTTTAGTTACTACTCTTATACTTCTTTTGTTAAATTTATCCCTAAGTATTTTACGTTTTTAATGTTATTATAAATGGAATTCTCTTCTTAATTTTAAGATTGGTCATTTCTAGTATGTAGAAATCCCTTTGATTTTTGTATTTTGATATATTTTCAACCTTGCTGAATTCAATTATTAATTCTAACAGTATGAGTGTGTGTGTATTCTGTAGGATTTTCTACACACGATCATATTACTGCAAGTAAAACCTTTTATTTCTTCCTCTCTAATCTGGATTTCTTTTTCTTTCTTAATTTCCCTGGCTAACCTTCAGGTACAATGTTGAATAAAAGTGGTAAGAACATATATCTTCATCTTGTTCCTGATCTTAGTGGGAACGTATTCAGTCTTTCACTATCAAGTATGATGTTAGTTGTGGGTTGTTTGTAGATGCCTTTTATCAGATAGGTGGAGTTTCCTTCTATTTCTAGTTTGTTGTGTGTTTTTATCATGAAAGGGCACCTTACATTTAATTTAAATGGATCATTTGCTTGCTCTGTAGAGCAAAATGGATTGTAGCAGAGTGAGGTCTCTGCTACACAGAGAGAGACATGTTAGGATGCTACTATGATAACCCAGGTGAGAGATAGTGATGGCTTGCAGTGTTCTGGGGTAGGGGGGGAATGATGTAAGAGTGTAGAAACTGGGCAGCCCTGGTGGCTCAATGGTTTAGTGCCGCCTTCAGCCCAAAGTGTGATCCTGGAGACCCAGGATCAAGTCCCATGTCGGGCTCCCTGCACGAAGCCTGCTTCTCCCTCTGCCTGTGTCTCTGCCTCTATCTCTCTCTCTGTGTGTCTCTCATGAATAAATAAATAAATAAGATATTTTTTAAAAAGTGTAGAAACTAACCCAGTGGTAATCAGAATAACAAGAGATGCTAAGACAATAGGATTAATAGAACTTAGTGACAATTGAATGTAATATTGGGCATATCAGATGTTGTCCTGCCCAGATCCTCTTTACTAGGCTGGTACAACCCCCAGCTGCTGTGGGTGTTGGGTGATAATGGCTCACACTCATGCTTCTCTTTTTAATTAATTAGTTAATTAATTATTTTTTAAGTTAGCTCTAGATCCAACATGGGACTTAGACACATGACCTTGAGATTAAGAGCCACATGCTCGGGCAGCCCAGGTGGCTCAGCGGTTTAGCGCTGCCTTCAGCCCAGGGCGTGATCCGGGGGTCATGGGATCAAGTCCCACATCCAGCTCCTGCTTCTCCCTCTGCCTGTGTCTCTTCCTCTCTCTCTATCTCTGTGTCTCTCATGAATAAATAAATAAAATCTTAAAAAAAAAAAGAGCCACATGCTCTTACTGACTGAGCCAGCTATGTGCTCCAAGGATTCTGATCCTTGAACTGCCCACTGGGAGTGAAAAGTTTTCCCTTTGCCATGATGAATTCAATTATTAATGGAAGCCATATATTAAGCTGTTGAAATTGACTGTGATAATTTGTTTCAAAAGTTTACCAAGCAAATTGCAGAAGGTATTTGAAGATAACGGAAATATTTGTGATTAGAGTGTAAAGAAAATAAGTCCTCAAAAGTTATGTTACTTTATTGGGTGATGGAAATAATTTATATCTTGATTGTGGTAGGCTACATGACTTTCTACTTCTGATGGCTGTTTGAATGTGCCTTGCAGACTTTCAACTGCAGGAAGCATAATTGACCAAGGGCCCTACCTGCTGGGTCCTGGGCTGCCCAGAAGGTCAGCTTTAGCTCAAAGACTCTCAAAGGCCTTGACATCTGGTCTTTCTTTAGACTTCCTAACATTCAAGGATACTCTCAACCTTTTCTCTTTGTTTTTTTGTTTGCTTTTGTTTTTTCCTCTGGATGAAGTTGGCATTGTGATCAGATAGTTCACCCAGCTGTTCCTGGCTCCCTTCTCATTTCTGCTATAAGTATTGTCCATCCCAAGAAATCCTTGCATGTGGGCAGCCCAGTAGCTCAGTGGTTTAGTGCCACCTTCAGCCCAGGGCATGATCCTGGGGCCCCGGGATCGGGTCCCACATCAGGGGCTCCCTACATGGAGCCTGCTTCTCCCTTTGCCTGTGTCTCTGCCTCTGTCTGTCTCTGTGTCTCTCATGAATAAATAAATAAAATCTTTAAAATAATAAATAAATAAAAAAGAAATCCTTGCATGTTTAATCTCATATTGGCATCTTATTTTTGGATGGATAACTATCCAAAATCCAGGTTATTTATGTATAAACTGGACTAACACATTTGTCAAAACTCAGAACTATATACTTAAAAAGGATAAATTTTACTGTATGTAAATTATACCTCAATAAACTTAACTTAGGGTGCCTGGGTGGCTAAGTGGCTGAGCGTCTGCATTCAGCTCAGGTCATGATCCCAGGATCCTGGGATTGAGTCCTGCATCAGGCTCCTGGTCCGCAGGGAGCCTGCTTCTCCCTCTTCCTCTCTCTCTGTCTTCGTGAATAAATAAATAAAATAGTAAAAATATAAACTTGACTTTAAAAAATGTTAGTTTTAAACATTTATCAACAGGAGGTAAATCATGACTGTTCTCCACTCTATTTGAACCATCCATTGCCAAGCCCATGTCCTGGAATGCTGAAATTCCATATCACACAATGACCACATTGAGCATCTACTCAAACTTACAATTTGCTTGCTCAGGTGCTCCCCATGTCTGCCTGTCCTGGTCTCAGGGTTAGCCAGAAACACAAATGTTTACAACCAATATACAAGGAAAAGGTGAGAGATCAGGGCATGGGAGAAGAGTGCCCAGGCTAGACAGAGAAACACCTTAGAGTCCCTCCATTATCTGCTCAACAATCAGGTCTCTGGAACATGTGTAGTTCTTTTTTTTTTTTTAATATTTTATTTTTTTATTCATGAGGGACACACAGAGAGAGAGAGAGGCAGAGACACAGGCAGAGGGAGAAGCAGGCTCCATACAGGGAGCCCGATGTGGGACTCTATCCCGGGACTCCAGGATCATGTCCCGGGCCAAAGGCAGGTGCTTAACCGCTGAGCCACCCAGGGATCCCCCGTGTAGTTCTTTAAGGACTGACCTGAACTCAGACAATTTGTCTGGGTGGGTTTTCCTTTTTTTTTTTTTTTAATTTAAATTCCAGGAAGTTTACAGTTCTGTACATCACCCTGTGCTCATCAGGAAGAGTATATTCTGTAATGCCCATCACCTATTTAGTCCTTCCCGCCACCCTCCTCCCCTCTGATAACCTTCTGTTCTCTATAGTTAAGAGCGTTTTCTGGTTTGTCTCTTTTTTTCATTTGCTTGTTTCATTTCTTAAATTCCATATATGAGTGAATAATATGGTATTTGTCTTTCTCTGACTTATTTCACTTAGCATTATACCCTTTACATCCATCCAAGCTGTTGCAAATGGCAAGATTTCATTTTTTATGGCTGAATAATATTCCTTTATAAATATATCACATTCCTTTATATATATGTGTGTGTATATATATCCCTATATATATCCATATATATGTATATGTGTGTATATATATATATATATCTGTTATCCATTCATCTTTTGATAGACACTTGGATTGCTTCCATAATTTGTTTTTTTTGTTTTTAAAGGTTTTTTATTTATTTATTTATTAATGAGAGAGACACACACAGAGAGAGAGAGAGAGGCAGAGACACAGGCAGAAGGAGAAGCAGGCTCCATGCAGGGTGCCCAACGTGGGACCCGATCCCGGATCTCTAGGATCACATCCTGGGCTGAAGGCAGCGCTAAACCGCTGAGCCACCCGGGCTGCCCTGCTTCCATAATTTGGCTATTGTAAATAGTGCTGCAATAAACATAGAGGTGCATATATATCTTTTCAAATTAGTGTTTTTTAATTCTTTGGTAATTCTTTGGGTTTTTATGTGCAGAAGTGTGTGAGAGCCATTTGTCCTTTGTCATTCAGAAAACAAAACAAATAACAATGAAAACACATTCAGCAGCATAGCTATTTCACCAAGAAAAAAGCCAAAGCTCTTGCTGTATATGACACCATGTGATACTGCTCTAAGCTACCCATCTGCCTTCATATTCTAAAACTCTTCTTTGCCCTTGCTAATATTTCTCCAGTAAAAATGGATTCCTTGCTATTTCTTAAATATCCTAAGCATACTCTCACCATAGGACATTTGCATTTACTTTTCTCTTCTTTCATTTATTTATTTTTGTTAAGTTTATTTTCCCAATGTGGGGCTCGAACTCATGACCCTGAGATCAAGAGTCGCGTGCTCTACTGATTGAGCAGTCAGGTGCCCCTGCATTTACTTTTCTTTTCTTTCTTTTCTTTTAGAGAGAGAGAGAAAGAGAGAGAAAGAGAGCAAGCAAGGACAGTGAGGAACAGGGGAAGGGAGAGACAGAGAGAAAGAATCTTAAGCAGGTTCCATGCCCAGCGTGGAACCCAATGCAGGGCTCAATCTCACAACCCTGAGATCATAACCTGGACTGAAATCAAGAGTTAGAAGCCTAACGGACCCTACCCAGGGGCCCCTGCATTTACTTTTTTATCTATCTAGAATTCTTCTTTACATGGCTCTCCCTCTCCATTAAAGCCTCTGATCAAATGTTATCTTCTTAGAAAGGCTTTCCCTGACCATGTTGTCTAGAATAGCACTCCTTCCCTAATATGTCACTCTATCATTTTATCCTTCTTTATCCTCTTCATAGCACTTATCATCCCCTGATATATCATATATTTATTCACTTATCTGTTGATTTTCTGCCTCCTCAGTCAGAATATAATTCCACAATAACAGGAAATTTTTTGTTCACTGCTATATCACCAGAACCAGTGTTTGGCACATTGTTGGCACTCATTAAGCAT
Organism: Canis lupus familiaris; assembly: GCF_011100685.1. Classification (NCBI taxonomy): domain Eukaryota; kingdom Metazoa; phylum Chordata; class Mammalia; order Carnivora; family Canidae; genus Canis; species Canis lupus. The sequence goes on from NC_049236.1 coordinate 14,709,615, forward strand.
TGATTGCATAAATTAAGCTCACTCTCATGTCTCCCCTTTCTCTTTCTTCTTCAGGTCCTCTCAGTAAAAACAAAACAAAACAAAAGTTAGCAAGAGAAGAATTTTAGCAAACAGTAGACCTCAGCCACAGATTTATCTGGGGCCTTGAACATACTGCCATGCTCTATTGAACAAGTTTCCTGGGGCTCTTAAGAATGACTCTTTCAGTTCATGACCACTGTCATAAAATCCGCAATGTCCTTGACCCATTTTTCTATTCACTCTATATATGTGGCAAAACCTTAATCCTGGATCGGTCCAAATGATTGCTTTTCTGTATCCAGGTAGGCTGCAAAGTTCTATTGAGGGAAAATCATTCAACTGGGTAAATCAATGCCACTATAAATTCATGGTTACTTATTTCAAGCAATGAAAACAGGATAAATAAGAAAAATAATAGCTAAATGTTTATTCCTGAAAATATTAATACCTTTTTTCTTTTTTTTTAAGATTTTACTTATTTATTCATGAAAGACACAGAGAGAGGCAGAGACATAGGCAGAGGGAGAAGCAGGCTCCATGCAGGGAGCCCAACACGAGACTCTAACCTAGGATTCCAGGATCAGGCCCTGAGCCAAAGGCAGACGCTCAACCACTGAGCCACCCAGGCGTCCTTGTATAAATACCTTATATACATTAATGCATTTAATATTTATAAAGCATCATAAAGTAGATATTCATTGCATTTTATTGATGAAGAAATGGAAGCATAATAACTAGCCCAAAGTCACACAACTAGTAAAGGACAGTCTGAATTTTCAACTCAGGCATTCTGATTTTAGCACTTGAGCTTTTAACCTTTCCTGCCAGACAATTTGATTGTTTCCCTTGTCAGCTGTGTCTCTACCACCAACTATAACCAACAGGGCTACTTTGTTGCCTAACTTCCAGGGGTACTATTCATGTCTACATTATGAGCACTACTGAGAGGAAAATTTATAGCCTTAACTTAGATTTTAAAAGAAAAAAGACTGAAAATCAGGAACTAAGCAACTCAAAAACTTAAGAAACTAAAAAGTAAGAAAACAATAAGTTCAATGAAAACTAAGATAAGTAAATAATATACATAAGAGCAGAAATTAATGAAGTAGGAAACAAAGATAAAATTGAGAGGATCGGGCAGCCCGGGTGGCTCAGCGGTTTAGCGCCTGCCTTTGGCCCAGGGCGCGATCCCGGAGTTCGGGATCGAGTCCCGCGTCGGGCTCCCGGCATGGAGCCCGCTTCTCCCTCTGCCTGTGTCTCTGCCTCTCTCTCCTCTCTCTATGACTATCATGGAAAAAAAAAAAAAAAGTATGGCATGGATGAATAGTCTAAGGAATTGAATAGAGAACACATGAATAGCCATTTTATGGAAGAAGAAACTTAGCTGGCTATGTATTAGACTGTTTAGACTGCTATAACAAAATATCAGGGCAGCCCGAGTGGCTTAGCGGTTTAGCGCCTGCCTTGGCCCAGGGCATGATCCTGGAGACCCGGAATTGAGTCCCACGACGGGCTCCCTGCATGGAGCCTGCTTCTCCCTCTGCCTGTGTCTCTTTCTCTCCGTGCGTGTGTCTCTCATGAGTAAATAAATAAAATCTTTTAAAAAAATATATCACAGACTGGGTTGCTTAAACAATAGAAATTTATGTCTCATAGTTCTGGAGGTTTGGAAGTCCAAGATCAAAGTGCCAACAAGGTAGGTTTCATTCTGAGGCTTCTCTCTTGGTTTGTAGGCAGCTACCGCCTCCATGTGCTCACTTGACCTCTTCTTTATGTACATAGTGGGTAAATGGGTTCAAGGGGAATACACTGGGAGTTTAGGGCTTCAACATAAATTTTAGCGCGGGGGGGGGGGGGGGGCGGACACAATTCAGTTGTAGCATCTTATGAACATCTTTTTACTGCCTGATCTCATAAATAATGAGATAATGTAAATTATAACAAAATGAAACACCATTTTACAGTCACCAGGTTATGATACTAAGGGTTGGCAAGTATGTGGAGGAAGGGAACTCATTGACGGCTGGTGGGAATGTAAATCCCCCTGAGATCTGAAAAGAGGATGTATATGCCATATGTCCCAGCAATTCTGCTCCTAGGTATATACACTGGTTTTCAAATTGCTGGGTGCAATCCAATACTAGGTTGGGAAGTTAATTTTAATGGTGCTAAAGTATAATTTTCCAAAAGGTAAAATTATGACTGTCATAGAAATATAAAATAAACACATGCCAAAAATGTTATTTATATTAATTAATGAGAGACACGAAAATGTTACAGGAATTCTGTATGAATTTGCTAAGAATCAGGAATGTTGAAATGAATTTGCTGAGAGGCAAAAGTGGTTTATATCCCATAGGTCAACATAACTTAATGTTTTTGTGTTATCTTTTCTACAGTGGACAAGAATCATTTTAAACACCTATTCTCTTGCAAAATAGCTTAGTTAATAGAAAGTCAGAGGTCCTCATGGACTCAAATCCTTCCAGAGTCTGCTAGGCAGTGCCCAGCCTTACACGAGAAGGGCACCCAGGTAATTGCTTTGCTCATTTCCAAGTCTTTGAAAATAATTTTTCTGACAACGTGTCCCTCTTAGCTTTTTTTGGGGGGTAGGGGTAATAAATCGAAAAGAAATAGAAATTCAGTGCCTTGCTGGCAGTAAGTATATAGTACTGTGAAATTGTTTCAGATATACACATCTATATATACGTATGTGGTATCATTGGGTTTGAAGCAGAATGTTTTTGTTCACCGTTGGCTGAGGTCAAAACATTTGAAAGCCACGAATGTGGGATATTACGAGGTTCGACAGTCAGACAGTGAGTCCCCCCTTCGCTCAAAGCAGGCATCCATTCAAATGCCAGGCTTGGTCAGGCAAACTCAGAAAATGATTTGAGTGAATGGTAAGGAATAAAGAGAAGACAGAAATATCGAATCACGTTGTAAATGAAGCTAATGTTATATGTCTCAAAAAAAAAAAAAAACAAAAAACTCAGGGCAGCCCTGGTGGCTCAGCGGTTTAGCGCCGCCTTCAGCCCAGGGTGTGATCCTGGAGACCCACAATCGAGTCCCATGTCGGGCTCCCTGCGTGGAGCCTGCTTCTCCCGCTGCCTGTGTCTTTGTGTGTGTGTGTCTTTCATGATTAAATAAAATCTTTTTAAAAAAATCTCAGAAAAAAAGAATAGGGAGCAGCTCAGCGCCGGGGGCTCGTCTCCGTCTTTCCTTTAACCATGAGGTTCGCTAGGTGCCTGGGACACCCCAAGAGTGGAGAGGGCGTAGGCGGCGTGGGACGGTCCGGCGGGCCAACCCCAGCAGGCAGGAGCTGGGACTTGCAGCCGCGCAGGTCGCAGGCGGCGGTTCCCACACCAGCCCCGGGCCAGGGCCGCTCCCCGCGAGCGGAAGAACACTGCGCACGCGCACAGCCGACCAGCGCTGGCAGCGCCCGAGGAGCGCTCTGCGGACGGCCTGGCGTCGCCTCCAGCCCCCGGCGGCTCGCGGGGCCCAGCCACCTCCGCCTCGGCGGCCCAGCCGGGGTTCCCCCGCCCTCTCCGCGCAGGCGCGGGTGGAGACTGCGCGCGCAGGCGGGGAGCGTGCGCCGGCGGGAAGGGGAAGCGGCGGGTAAGAAGGGCCTGCGTCCGGGCGCGACTGTGACGGGGTTGGGAACGACCTCTTCGCGCTTGCGGCTCTCGGGCCCCCTGAGCAGAGCAGAGGAGCCTCCGGAGCCGCTTCCTCCGGCCGCTCACGCCGGCCTCCTATTCCAAGTGTTTCCGTCCGCACCTTTTCGCTTGGTCCGCTCCGCTCCTGCCTCTCCTCTCCCCGCCCCCACCCGGGAATCCGAAGGCCGAGCCCGCAGCCGGTCAGCCCCAGCCCGTGGCGGACCAATTAGGTAGCGACGAATGTTTATCCGCTTGTAGGGTCGCAGCAGCTTAGGGGGTTCTCACTCAGGCGCAAAGAGCCCCGTTGTTTTGTTTTGTTTGTTTTGTTTTTTTTAAAGATTTTATTTATTCATGAGAGACACACAGAGGCAGAGACAAGGCAGAGGGAGAAGCAGGCTCCTCACGGGTCTCCAGGATCACGCCCTGGGCTGAAGGTAGACACCCAGTCGCTGAGCCACTCGGGCTGCCCAAGAGCTGCTGCCGCCTTTTTTTTTTTTTTTTTTTCTTTCTTTCTTTCTTTCTTTCTTTCTTTCTTTCTTTCTTTCTTTCTTTCTTTCTTTCTTTCTCTTTCTTTTCTTTTCTTTCTTTTTCTTTTCTTCTTTTCTTTTCTTTTCTTTTCTTTTCTTTTCTTTTCTTTTCTTTTCTTTTCTTTTTTTTGTTAAACGCTTGCTCTTTCTGCCATCCTTTGCTGAAGCAGCTTCCCGATGCTCTCGGCGGTAAAGTCAAGGACACCAAACATAGGTCTTTACTTCCGGGCTTCTCCACCTGATAATCTCCCATTCAAGCTTGGGTCTCTTGAACCACGTCCCTCACATTCCTGTGCAGTGTGTCCCGGAGTTAGTTGTACTCGTTCCTTTGGAAATGAAGTTCTTCACGGGCAGCGGGATAGTATCAGCAATTACTAAGAAGCATGGTAACAGATTAGGATTTCTGCTGTCTGCTACCGGAGTGGATGGGTGTTCAGTGAGCTCGTTTGTAGCAGGAGGCAGCGTTTTAGTTCAGTGGCTGTGCTTGATGACTTGAAGCTGGGATAGAGGAGGTGCCTTGTAACTAAGCCACTGGGATCCAAACTCTGGTGACAGGAAGAAATCTAAAACAAAAATGCCTCACAGCTACGTCATGTTTAATAATATCTGCAGGTCGAATTTCTATGTAGAGATAAATGCACTGTTTGCTTTTATATGCCAGTTAAATGTAATATGTTGAATTCTGTAAATGCTGATGTGAAATTTTAGCAGCTGCTCTGGAACTTCTCAAATTTCTCAATTCCTAGATAATCAGCTTCATTAGTTTTACTTTGATAAGTTTAAGCGCTGTAAATGTAGCCACTTTTTTCTAATATCAGCCCACACCTTTCTGTCAGTTTTATTACTAGTTCCCTTTGACGCTTAGATTACAGAACCGTAGTCATTTTAAGATTTCCCTGTGCTTCATCTTCAAATGTCTTATATTACCGGATCTCCTGGTTTCTTAAAAAGTAAGTTGGATTTATCCTTTCAATTCTCATTGTTGAAGCTGTAAGGCTGTTTTCAGGTCTTTGCTACCTCTCTGTTCATCCCCTGGAAAGTACATGTAACAGTTCTGAGACATGACAATTTACCCTTGAGTCCATAAGGGCTCATTCCTCAATGTCTGTATTTGGGTTTCAAACCCTTTCTCTATAGGTTGTCCTAACAGTTACTGTGTGGGTGATCTGGTAGGAAAAGCCCAGGATTTAGAGTACTAAGACTTAGATTCAAATACTGAGACTCTCATTATACTAATGCTGTGTCCTTGAGAAGCTTTGAGCTTCAGTTTCTTACTCTCTGGTTTCAAATAACAGTATCTTTTCTTCCAGCCTCTTAATTGTGGCAGAATGTGTGGCGAGCCTATCGTAGTTAGACAAAAACAAGCTAAGCTGTTATTTTCTCACTGTACTTGTTCATTTCACAAATATTTGAAAACCTAATATATCTTAGGTACTGGTGCTATTGATATGAAAAATAGTTCCTAATTTTAAGGAACTGTCTTTCAGGAAGCTTTCAGAGGGGCGCCTGAGTGGTTCAGGGGCTCAGCGTCTGTCTTTGGCTCAGGGCGTGACCCTGGAGTCCCAGGATCGAGTCCCACATTGGGCTCCCTGCATGGAGCCTGCTTCTCTCTCTGCCTGTGTCTCTGCCTCTCTCTCTCTGTGTCTCTCATGAATAAATAAAATCTTTTTTTTAGAAAAAGGGAAGCTTTCAGAGGATGTGTGTGTCTGTAGGGAATAGAGTGGTAGAGTGTCTGGCAAGATAGAGCGTGCTATAGGCTCTAAAATAGGTAAATTTAGAGCAGTCCTGGTGGCTCGGGTTTAGCGGCGCCTTCAGCCCAGGGCCGGATCCTGGAGACCTGGGATGGAGTCCAACATCGGGCTCCCTTCATGGAGCCTGCTTCTCCCTCTGCCTGTGTCTCTGCCTCTCTCTCTCTCTTCCTCTCTGTGTGTCTGTCATGAATGAATAAATAAAATCTTTAAAAAAAAAAATAAGTAAATTTAGGGTGAGCACCAAATCCAGAGGAGAGAGGAACAGGGAAGTTCTGCAGGAAATTATGTATGAACAGAGTCTTGAATTGTAACAAAGATCCAAAAGGAAAAGGTGGGGAAGGATATCTTGAAAGAGACACTTTGAGAGAACTACAAATTGTTAGATTTTGTTGGAGTATTAAGTTCAAAGAAGAGTACGGGAGATAAGACTGGACAGGTAGAAGGAGGTGAGATTTGAAGGGCTTTGTGTGCTTAGTGTCAGATTGAAGGACTGTAAGCAGACAGTTGGCCTGATCACAGTTGCTTTTTGAAAATTCATTCTGGCTTGAGTGTATGCTTCCCTACTACAGTGTACAAAAACTTCTACCTTTGTACCTTATTTTCTTCATTTCACCCAGAAGGGCTTATGCCCTCTCCTCATATGTTAATATTTATCTTGCAGCATCCAGTTCAGGTCCCATTTCTACTGTGAAGCATCCTCCAATTATTTTAGGCCTTATTACTTATTCCCTTCCTGAAACCCTATTAGGAATAGTACCACACAGCTTTAGTCCTTACTTGTTTCATGTGTATTTTATGTCCCTAAATAGATTGTAAGCTTCTTGAAGGTAGGGAATATTTCATTTGTGTGTAAATAGAAGATGTGTTAAACACAAAAATATTTTGTCTTATTTCCTTCTATTTTGTTTTTCAGGGTAGGAACAGGTTATGGGCAACAGTCCTTTTAATTAATCTGTCACCATCATGGCTAATGAGGCCTGTCCCAAGGCTGGTGATAGTCCTTTTTCATCAGATAAACATGCCCAACTCATCTTGGCCCAGGTCAATAAAATGAGGAATGGAGAGCATTTCTGTGATGTGCAGTTACAAGTTGGAAAGGAAACTTTTAAAGTTCATCGACTGGTTTTGGCTGCCAGTAGTCCTTACTTTGCAGCTTTGTTCACTGGAGGAATGAAAGAGTCCTCAAAAGATGTTGTACAGATTCTAGGAATTGAAGCTGGAATCTTTCAAATACTTCTAGATTTCATTTATACAGGTATGTTAAATGAGCCTATAGCTTTGAGTGAAGAATGATGTAATCACTCATTGTAATGAGTTGATACAACTTATATGGAAAGTAATTCGATAGTATGTTATTATGAGTGTTTGAAAAGTTCCTATCTTTTGACTCAGTATTCCTTTTCTAGGAATCAAGGAATTAATTAGTGTTACAGACAAATGTTTATGTACCAGGATGTGTATTGTAACATTATGTATAAACAGTACATAATTGAATACAATTAATTATCCTTCAGTAGGTTATATGGTTAAATAAATTGTGGCACATTATATACCATGGAATATTTTTTAGATCTCTCAAATTATTTAAATAAATATATTATGGAAGAGTGTTTACAATATATTAAATGAAAAAAATTGCATATAAACACTGCTCTAGTTTTGTAAAGAAAAAAATTATGTATATTTGTACATAGGAAAAAGACCAGAATGTTACTAAGTGTTTATCTCTGGCTCATGGAATATGGAAGATCTTTATTTTTCCCTCTTTTTCTTTTGCCTCTTAAAATATTTATAATCGGTATGTATGTATTTTAGTTAAAACTTTTATTTTTAAAATGTTTTTGGGGACACCTGGGTGGCTCGGCGGTTTGGTGCCTGCCTTTGGCCCGGGGCGTGATCCTGGAGTCCCAGGATCGAGTCCCACGTCGGGCTCCCTGCATGGAGCCTGCTTCTCCCTCTGCCTGTGTCTCTGCCTCTCTCTCTCTGTCTCTCATGAATAAATAAATAAAATGTTTTTTAAAAATAAAATAAAATGTTTTTGAAGAGTTTTAATAAGATTAGAAAATGTACACAAAAAACTATGAAGTATAAGTTTTATGTGGTATATAACAAATATATATGGAAAAAAGATTTGAAAGATGCTGAAGTGTTAATATAGTGTATGTCTGTGGGAAAATGCATGATTTTCGTTTTTATACTTTTCTGCTTTGAAGTTTTTTTTGTGTGTGGTGAATATATATTACTCTTATAATTGGAAAAAAAATGTTTGAAAACAAAAACTATGTTTGGTCATCATGCTGTCCTTAAAGGATTACTTGTTGGAAAAAAAAAAAAAGGATTACTTGTTGGAAGATAATTATGTGACCTGCTAAAGTATTCTTTATTTAATGCATGGTACTTAAACCTGGAAAATGACAAAAGGAGGTTTATTGTGTTGTTTCATACTACGTTTTGCGAAAGTATCAGAAAATAACTCTTAATTTGGAGATTATAAAAATGACTTTTATTTACTGAAAGTTCAGCCTTATCTATTGGCTAATATGCAAATTAGCATTGAGGGATTTTTTTTTTTACCTTTTGTAAATGACTTGAGTGAGCTGAAAACAGCTTCATAAATGTCCTGCTTCTCTTATTTGCAAAATGTAAATTAATGCAGATTAATCCAATGGAATTAGTGTTGAACTACATAAAAACAAGAAAAGCTGCAAAGTGTCTATTCTGCCTTTCTTGTCTAAGGGTAGCAACAAGAGATACTTAGTGAAAGATGTTCCCACTACTATCACCATATTGGTGATTAGCACTTCCATCGAATAAATAAAAAGTGGTAAAACTCAGAGAAATAAAAGCTGTTGAGTATACCTGGGAGAAACAACATTCTAGAATATTGACATTTAAGGCTAAAATTGATATAACAATTAAGAACAGGGGCAGCCCCGGTGGCGCAGCAGTTTGGCAGCGCCTGCAGCCTGGGGTGTGATCCTGGAGACCCGGGATCGAGTCCCACATCGGGCTCCCTGTGTGGAGCCTGCTTTTCCCTCTGCCTGTGTCTCAGCCTCTCTCTCTGTGTCTATGAATAAATAAATAAAATCTTAAAAAAAAAATTAACAGAATTTGGCTACTAGTAAAAGCTATCACATGGCTTAACAAGATAGTTCATTTTTCCACAAAAATGAATTCATAGTAGGTGTCCCAAAGATGGTATGGTGGTTTCATGATGTCACTAGTGTCTATTAGTCTCCCAACAATTTGCTCTACCATGTATAGCTTGTAGCTTCTAATCTCTGGATCGCTGAATTCCAGCCAGTGGAAGGAGGAAGGGGAAATGCAAAGGGCCTGCTAGCTGAGTCTGTGCTGTCTTTTTAAGCTTTTCTGTTAGCTGTGCCCAATAACTGCTGTCTATAACCCATCCACAACAAAATCAAGGTTCTTAACAGAAACTTTTTTTTTAAAGATTTTATTTATTTATTTATTTTTTATTTGTTATTTTTTTATGATAGTCACACAGAGAGAGAGAGAGAGAGGCAGAGACACAGGCAAAGGGAGAAGCAGGCTCCATGCACCGGGAGCCTGACGTGGGATTCGATCCCGCGTCTCCAGGATCATGCCCTGGGCCAAAGGCAGGCGCTAAACCGCTGCACCACCCAGGGATCCCTGATTTTATTTATTCTTGACACACACACACACACACACACACACACACACACACACACACAGGCAGAGACACAGGCAGAGGGAGAAGCAGGCTCCACGCAAGGAGCCCAATGTGGGACTCGATCCCAGGTCTCCAGGATCACACCCTGAGCTGCAGGCAGCACTAAACCGCTGCGCGGCTGGGGCTGCCCTTAGCAGAACCTTATAAGGATGAAAAGAAAATGAATATTGAGTATTTACTGGACAGGGAACTTTGCAGTTTTTGATACAATTCATTCTTTAAAAAATACGTTCTTTCATTTTCATTGTAATAGCTTTTCCTTTTTGGGGGATGGGGGTGCAACAAAACCTGTTATTCTGTTGGTCTCTCCTTTGGGCTAATGTATACATTACTTATTAACCATTCACAGTGCTAATAGGTCTTTTTTTTAACTTTTTTTTTAAGATTTTTTATTTCTTTATTCATAGAGAGAGAGGGGGGCAGAGAGAGAAGCAGGCTCCATGCAGGGAGCCCGTCGCGGGACTCGATCCTGAGTCTCCAGGATCACACCCCGGGCTGTAGGCGGCGCTAAACTGCTGCGCCGCAGGGGCTGCTCCAGTGCTGATAGGTCTTTACAGATATTTCTCACCATAGATATTTATATACTTAGAATCAAATAACCTGGATTTGTGATCTAGCTCTGTCACTAATTAGCTATGTGATATATGATACAAGACATTTCCATTTAACTTTAATCATTCATTCTTTCAACAGATATTTATGGGTACTTTTTTTTTAGAAAAATAACCTTTAGGGACACCTGGGTGGCTCAGCCATTGAGCATCTGCCTAACCGCTCAGGATGTGATCCTGGAGTCCCAGGATCAAGTTCCACATCGAGCTCCCCACAGGGAGCCTGCTTCCCCCTCTGCCTGTGTCACTGCCTCTCTCTGTGTCTCTCATGAATGGATAAATAAAATCTTTTTTAAAAAAAAAAAAAGCTTTATACCCAATATGGGGTTTGAACTCAGAACCCCTGAAACACATGCTGTGCTGATGGAGCCAGCATTGTGCCCCATATGAATACTTCCCGTGAGCTAAGCTCTAGGGATATGACAGTAAACAAGACAGGCAGGGCTGCTGTCTTCTCAGAGCTTTATAGAGAGTGCAGTTTAGGGGCTTACAAATTTTTTTTAAAAGATTTTATTTATTCATGAGAGACACAGAGAGGCGCAGGAGACAGGCAGAGGGAGAAGCAGGCTCCCTGTGGGGAGCCTGATGTGGCACTTGATCTCAGGATCTGGGGATCATGACCTGAGCCAAAGGCAGACACTCAACCACTGAGCTACCCAGGCGCCCCTGATTGGAGATATTTAAACTTTTTTTTTTAATGTTTTCTTTTTAAAGATTTTATTTATTTATTCATGATAGACATAGAAAGAGAGAGAGAGGCAGAGACACAGGCAGAGGGAGAAGCAGGCTCAATGCAGGGAGCCTGATCTGGGACTCACCCCAGGTCTGCAGAATGTATGCCCTGGGCTGAAGGCGGCACTGAACCACTGAGCTACTAGCTGCCCACATTTAAACTTTCTGATTTCTGAGTGGCTCAGTCGGTACTCTTGATTTCAGTTCAGGTCTTGATCTCAGGGTTGTAAGTTCAAGCCCCATATTGGGTTCCATGCTGGATGTGGAGCCAACTTAAAGTTTTTAAAATATATAATAAATAAACTTTGCTTAATTGATAGAAAAAGAAAAAATAATACCTACTATATGGGGTTTTAGGGACAGTTAAATGAATGTATAAAGCAATGAATCCATCATTGTAAGTGTTCCATAAATGTTAGGTATCATCGTTTAAATTTTGCACTCTTTCTACAAATCCTTTGTTGCCTTTTTATTTAGCATTTATCAGCAAATTCTAAGTTATCAGTGGAATTAAGTATAATGCTTTTTTAATATAAATCAAATGTTTGTGTTTATTTTGTTTATTTTGTTTCCCTACTTTCCCAGGTATAGTGAATATAGGTGTGAATAACGTCCAGGAACTGATTGTCGCAGCAGACATGCTACAGTTGACTGAAGTTGTTAATCTGTGCTGTGAATTTCTGAAAGGACAGATTGATCCATTGAACTGCATTGGGATCTTTCAGTTCTCTGAGCAAATTGCCTGCCATGACCTTTTGGAATTCACAGAAAACTACATTCATGTCCATTTCTTAGAGGTTCATAGTGGGGAAGAGTTCCTGGCACTTACAAAAGATCAATTGATCAAAATTTTGCGAAGCGAAGAGCTCAGTATTGAGGATGAGTATCAGGTCTTCTTAGCTGCAATGCAATGGATTCTGAAGGACCTGGGAAAAAGAAGAAAACATGTGGTGGAAGTACTAGAACCAATTCGATTCCCTTTATTACCTCCTCAGAGGCTTTTAAAGTATATAGAAGGTAATAATTTTTTTGCATATCAAATAAGTCCATATCCAGTGTCTTTTTCTGTTTGAAATGTGATGTTTTCATTTTTCAGTTCAATAGCAAACATTTATTGAATGATTATTATATGCAAGATACAACTTTTGTGTTTTGCAGTTAGTAGTATTTCAGGATTTCTATCCATTATATTAATGAAATCCTTACATATCTTTCTTGAGATTAAATACTAAGATCAGAGCTATAGATAAAATTATTCACAGAGCTAAAACACCACTGCTGTATTGGGTAGTACTGATTATTTCAGTGTAAGATTTCCTCATGCTTCTTTAAAAAATTCAGCAAAACCTGACATTTGAGGAAAATGCGTATGCTAAAAACAAAACCCAAATTCAATAAATCCTGTAAGTCTTCTCATTATAAAATTAATTTCATATTGATATATATAGCCTTTTTTAAAAAAGATTTTATGTATTCATTCATGAGAGACCGAGAGAGAGAAGCAGAGATACAGGCAGAGGGAGAAGCAGGCTCCATGCAGGGAGCCCAGTGTGGGACTTGATCCTGTGACTCCAGGATCACGCCCTGAGTCTAAGGCAGGCACTAAACCGCTGAGCCACCCAGGTGTCCCAAATGGAGGATTTTTTAAAAAAAGATTTTAAGATATTTCAACTTTGAAACTTTCTTTTTGATCATATTAGAGAAAAAGTGGGCAATTTATGTAGAAAAATAATGAGACTCTACGACAAAATTCAGAGAGAGCAAAAAACTTAATAGAAAGGGTTAAATTGGGACGCCTGGGTGGCTCAGCAATTGAGCACCTGCCTTCAATGTGATCCCACAGTCCTGGGATCTAGTCCCACATTGAGCTCCCTGCATGGAGCCTGCTTCTACCTCTGCCTATGTCTCTGCCTCTCTCTCTGTGTGTCTCTCATGAATAAATAAATAAAATCTTAAAAAAAAAAAAGAAAGAAATGGTTAAATTATGTTATGTGAAATATGTAGATTTTCTTCCAGTACATATATTTTTTTGTATTTATCACTGGAATAATTCAGGAGATTTAATAGTACTACCTATATGATAATACATCTATTTCTTGCCATTTTAGAGAATGACTACTTTTTAAAAATGGTACATTCTCCTACAAACGTGTAGGTAATAAAGGATAATAAAACAACAAATTCCCCCAAAGTCCACTACCCAGAAATAACCAGTTATAATTAACATTCAGTAAACATCTTTCTAAATACTTCTGTATAAGAGGATGAATGATGGATGGGTGGATGTATGGTTGGATGGATAAACAGAAAAAAATATAAGAATCATTCTGTACATACTATTTATATAATACAAAAAGTATATTTAAATCTCACTAAAAGTAAAGAAAGGGAAGCAATAACTAATATCAGATGAACATTTCTTTATCTCAGGAAGTACTCATTCTAAAAAGTTCTTAACCAGTTAAGGACAAAAGATGAATATCATTAAAAGATTAAAAGTTTCATTTTGTGTTGCAATTTTATTTTTTGTTTTTATTATTTGAAAATTTTAATTCTAGTATATTTAAACATACAGTGTTTTGTGTTTCAGATTTTTTTTATTTTGAAAGATTTCATGTATTTGAGAGAGCGAGCATGAGCACGGGGAGAGGGAGGGAGCCTGAGTGAGCCACCCAGGCACCCCTTATGTTTCAATTTTAATTAATTATTATTTTTTAAATTTTTATTTATTTATGATAGTCACACAGAGAGAGAGAGAGAGAGGCAGAGACACAGGCAGAGGGAGAAGCAGGCTCCATGCACCGGGAACCCGATGTGGGATTCAATCCCGGGTCTCCAGGATCGCGCCCAGAGCCAAAGGCAGGCGCCAAACCGCTGCGCTACCCAGGGATCCCTAATTAATTTATTTTTAAAAAGATTTTATTTATTTATTCATGAGAGGCACACAGAGAGAGAGGCAGAGACAGAGGCAGAGGGAGAAACAGGGAGCCCAACGTGGGACTTGATCCCAGGTCTCCAGGATCACGCCCTGGGCTGAAGGCGGCACTAAACCGCTGAGCCACCCGGGCTGCCCAATATTACTTTTTTAAAAAGATTTTTAAAATTTAGGGCACCTGGGTGGCTCAGTTAGTTAAGCATCTGCCTTTAGCACAGGTCTTGATCCCAGGCTGGGATCAAGTGCGGCATTGGGCACCCCGCTCAGTGGGGAGCCTGCTTCTCTCTCTCCCACTCCCCCTGCTGGTGTGCTTGCGCGTGCTCTCTCTCTCTCTCTCTCTCTCTTTCTCAAATAAATAAAATCTTAAAAGAAAAAAGATTTTTAAAATTATTTTTTAAGTAATCTCTGTACCCAACATGGAGCTCGAATATACAACCCTGAGATCAAGAGTCGTGTGTTTTATCAAATGAACCATCCAGGCACCTCGAGGATGAGCATAATATTCTTTTTTTTTAAGATTTTATTTCAGAGAGAGAGAGCGAGAGAGAGCACATGGCTTGTGCCGTGAGCAGGAGGAGGGGCAGAAGGAGAGAGAGAGAATCTCAGATTCCCTTCTAAGTAGGGTCCAACATAAGCTCAATCTCATGACCCATGAGATCATGACCTAAGCCAAAATCAGGAGTCTGAGTCTTGATGAACTGAGCCATCCAGGCGTCCCGTAATTTTCACAGTATAGAAAGTAGGTTTAAAAAAAAAAAAAAAAAAGAAAGTAGGTTTTACTCTTAATCGTTTCCATTTTACAGACGAGTAAACTGAAGTCAGAGAGATTGGGTAATTTGTCCCTATCACATATTTAGTAAGTGGTAAAGCCTGGACTTGAACCCAGGTGTCTTCCAATCTACAGCTTAACCTAATATTCTTCAACCTCACCTCCAGCCCCATCCCCAGCCCCTACCCTTCCTTGGAAATTAGAAACATGAATGTGGGCATTATCTATAGGTGCTATTTCAGCACATGCGTCCTAGAAGGCTCAGCTTTAAGTCATAAATGGAGGGGTGCCTAGGTGGCTCAGTCAGTTGAGTGTTGGCCTTCAGCTCAGATCATGATCCCAAGGTCCTTGGATTGAGCCCCTGCTCAGCTGAGAGCTTGCTTCTCCCTCCCCATCTGCCTGATGTTCCCCCGTGCTTGTGCTGTCTCTTTCTCTGTCAAATAAATGAATAAGATTTTTAAAAAACTCATAAATGGAATCTCTCTGATGCTTCTAACAGAGGGATATAACTGCTTGATAACAACCATCAACTCTCACTTTGGCCAGCTAGGTGCTGGACACCCATGCATATAAAGGGAAGACCCAAGAAAGAGAAAAGGTGAATCTCATGCCGCAGATGCAGGGCTCAATCTCATGAGCCTGAGATCATGATCTGAGCTGAAATCATGAGTCGGTTGCTTAACTGACTGAGCCACCTAGTTGCCTTGGGGATAATTTTTTTTTTTTTAAGATTTATTTATTTATTGAAAGAGTGCACGCACTCTCAAGGGGGAGGAGGGGCAGAGGGAGAGGAGAGGGAGAATCTCATGCAGACTCCCTGCTGAATTCAGAGCCCAATACAGGGCTTGATCTCATGACCCATGAAATCATGAGCCAAATCAAGAGTGGGACAGTTAACCAACTGAGCTACCCAGCTACCCCCCAGCATAATATTCTTAAGTTATGATGATATTTCTCCCTGCCCCCAATCAAAGTTTATGACTTGGTCCTTATTTTTAAATGATTTGTTTTTTCTGCTTAGATGCCTGAAGAATTATTTTGTTATTTTTTTCCCCAAAAGATTAGTATCAACTCATATAAAAGATTAGCACCCAGGTGTGCTTTTTTAAAAAGTTTTTTTTTTAAGATTTTATTTTAATTTATTCATGAGAGACAGAGAAAGAGAGAGGCAGAGGGAGAGGCAGGCTCCCCGCGGGGAGCTAATGTGGGAATTGATCAGGTCCCAGGACCCCAGGATCATGACCCGAGCCACAGGCAGACTCCCAACCACTGGCACACCAGGTGATCCTTTAAAAAAGTTTTTACTTGAATTCCAGTTAGTTAATATACAGGGTAATATTAATTTCAGGTGTACAATATAGTGATTCCACACTTCCATACATCACCTGGTGCTTATCACACCAAGTGCACTCCTTAATCCCCATCATATATTTAACTGTTCCCCGCCTACCTCCCTAGGACCCAGTGAACTTTTTTAAAGATTTTATTTATTTATTTTGAGAGAAAATGGGAGGAGGGGAGGAGCAGAGGGGGAGGGAGAAGAAAAGGGAAGGGGAAAGAATCCTAAGCAGACTCAATGCTGAGTGTGGAGCCTGACTTGGGGCTTGATCTCATGACCCTGAGATCGTGACCTAAGTTGAAATCAAGAGTCAATGCTTAACCAACGAGCAATCCAAGCACCCCCTAAAAGTACTTTTGAACTATGAGAATAGATTTATTGTTTTAAAACCTTAGTTCTCATTGTTTTTATTACCTAGTAATAACTGATCAGTTATTTCAGGAAGCAAATATAAAGCTTTATTTATTCTCTGAAATATGACACTCAATAGGCAATGGTAATGGCATTTGTTTATTTTTATTACTCTTGATTTGTGTTAAAGTTTGTCATTTTTCATTAGAATATAATATATACCCTTTCCTTTTAAAGGTTTGGTTTTTCCTTCATTTAGGGGAAATCTTCCTATATGAGATTTCTCAATACTTCTAATGCTTGGTAGCCTTCATCCTTTTTTTTTTTTTTTTTTTTTTTTAATTTTTATTTATTTATGATAGTCACAGAGATAGAAAGAGAGAGGCAGAGACATAGGCAGAGGGAGAAGCAGGCTCCATGCACCGGAAGCCCGATGTGGGATTCGATCCCGGGTCTCCAGGATCGCGCCCTGGGCCAAAGGCAGGCGCCAAACCGCTGCGCCACCCAGGGATCCCCATCCTTTTTTTTTTTAAGGTTTTATTTATTTACTTTAGAGAAAGAGCATGAGAACAGGGGTAGGAGGAGCTGGGGGAGAGGAGCAAGCAGACTGAACGCTGAGTGCAGAGCCTGACTCAGGGCTTGATCCCACCACCCTGAAATCATGACCTGAGCCAAAATCAAGAGTCAGACACCCAACTGACTGAGCAGCCCAGGAGTGTCAGTCTTCATCATTTTATTGGAATTTCTTGGTCTTTCAGATTTATCATCTAATGTTAAAATATTTTCATTTGCTATGTATTCACAGTTGTTTAAGTCTTTAGTCTAAATCGATAGTTTTTTAGTCATGTCTGTTGTGCTTTTTGTTTCTAATTTATTAAGTCTGCAGTACTATCATTTCAAGTTCTCACTTTGTTTCCTTAGCAAGGCATCTCATTCTGTCTTGGAGCTCTTTTTTTAAAATAGGATCTATATTCTTTAAAAAATTTTTTGTTTATTTACTTTTAAATATTTTATTTATCCATGAGAGACACAGAGAGAGTGAGAGGCAGAGACACAGGCAGAGGGAGAAGCAGGCTTCATGCAGAGACCCTGATGTGGACTGGATCTCGGGTCCCCGGGATCATACCCTGGGCTGAAGGTAGCGCTAAACTGCTGAGCCACCTGGGATCCCCTAAATTTTTTGTTTTATTTTTATTTTTATTTTTTAATTTTTATTTATTTATGATAGTCACACAGAGAGAGAGAGAGAGGCAGAGACACAGGCAGAGGGAGAAGCAGGCTCCATGCAGGGAGCCCGATGTGGGACTCGATCCCAGGTCTCCAGGATCGCGCCCTGGGCCAAAGGCAGGTGCTAAACCGCTGCACCACCCAGGGATCCCAAATTTTTTGTTTTAAATAGGCTCCATACCCAGCGCAGGGCTTTGGTTTTTTTTGTTTGTTTGTTTGTTTTTAAGATTTTATTTATTTATTCATAGAGACACAGAGAGAGAGAGAGGCAGAGACACAGGCAGAGGGAGAAGTGGGCTCCATGCAGAGAGCCCGACGCGGGACTCGATCCACGGTCTCTAGGATCACACCCTGGGCTGCAGGTGGCGCCACTGGGGCTGCCCCAGCGCAGGGCTTTGAACGCACAACCCTGAGATCCTGAGATGGAGAGTTGCATACTGTACCAACTGAGCCAGCCAGGTGCCCCAGATCTGTATTCTTAAGTATTTCCATCCTGTGAAGTCTGTATGGCAACTCTGTTTCCATTTGTGGCTAATGTTTTCTTCCAGAATGAATTCTTCAATCTCTCTTCTTTTTCCTGGGATATATTTTAATAGTTGTATTGTTATTTCTTGATATATTTCTCATGTATAACTTGAGGAACTCTATTCAAACCAGTTCACTCTGATAATGGAAAAGCTAATGCTTCTTGATATCCTTTCTACCTTAGTGTAACTTCCATCTAAAATTTGAGGACTAACACCAATAAAAAATAAATTAAAAAAAAAATAAAATTTGAGGACCGTGTTGTGTTTTCTCCTCTTCTTTCTAGCCTGAGTATGAAGGTGGTAGAAGAACAGAGATCAGCTAAGGCTTAGATATTTGCTTAGAGACCTGGGCTCTGAGTTCTCTCGAAGATTTTGTTCTTGATCTCGTATCAGGGCTTACTTAACCCAGCTAAGGATGCTAAGGATGTGTCTCACTAGTGTGGACTTCGGCTAGTACTATACTCTGTTAGATGGTAAAGACCAATGGTCCTATAAAGGACTTCTCGTAGTTTTTTTGTTTTTTCTTTGACTTCTCAGTTCTGCTTCTTACCTGCTCATTCTACCTTTCCAAAATATTAGTCATTAGTGAGAATTCTCAAGATTTAGTTAATTGACCTTGTTTGCTCAAAATTGCTTCTGGACTATAGGGACAAGGCTGGGAGACAGTCACTTGCTAGCATATATGGTGCCTTTCTGCAAATTAGAAAATAGTGCCCTTTCAAGGGACCAGGTCTTATAGCTTGCCAAGTGGGACACAGTTTGACTTTCATCCCCACTTCACCTCAACTAAGCATCCTTGAGCAGGAACAATCTACCTAGTCATGCTCAAAGTCAGACCTCATGCCACTAGAATCTTTTGTTTCTTGCTTTGACTATTATTTTTTTAAGTATGTGACTAATTTTTATCTTTTTGTTATTAAGTCATAAGTGTAGAATATTGGGCTATTTTATTTTTCTATTTAGTTAGATAATCATTATCCTATTTTACTTTGCCATCTTTGTTTAGAAATCCTCAAATTAGAGAATAAAAAAAAATCCTCAAATTAGATATTATGAAGCATATTGTTAAAAACAATCTTTGATTTAAGGAAAGTATATTCTTTTTAAGATTTTATTTATTTATTCATGAGAGAGAGAGGCAGAGACATAGGCAGAGGGAGAAGCACGCTCCCTGTGAGGAGCCTGATGTAGGACTTGATCTCAGGACCCCGGGATCACAACCTGAGCCAAAGGCAGATGCTCAACCACTGAGCCACCCAGGCACCCCTAGAACAGTATATTCTTTTTTTTTTTTTAATACTTTATTTATTCATGAGAGACACAGCAAGAGAGAGGCAGAGACACAGGCAGAAAGAGAAGCAGGCTCCACACAGAGAACCCGATGTGGGACTCAATCCCGGGACTCCAGGGTCACGCCCTGGGCCAAAGGCAAGTGCTCAACAGCTGAGCCACTCAGGCGTCCCCAGAAAAGTATATTCTTTAGTAACAATGAGAAAAATAATATTTGGTATTGTGGGACACAACCACCATTGGTTGATGATGAGTTTTTATTTTTTGATAAATGTGTTTTATCTTTATGGGAACATATCTTTTCAATATTGCTTAAAAGTTGATTAAAACAGTATCTTGTTAAACTTACTTTAGGAGTATCCGATTTTAATCTTCGTGTTGCATTGCAAACACTTTTGAAAGAGTACTGTGAGGTGTGCAAATCTCCCAAAGAGAACAAGTTTTGTAGTTTTCTGCAGACATCTAAAGTTCGACCTCGGAAGAAAGCAAGAAAGTACCTGTATGCAGTAGGTGAGAACTTTTTAAAAAATGATACAAATAATCTTTATTTTTAGGATTAAAACCTTTTAATAATTTATTTTATTTATTTATATTTTTTGTTGTTATTTTAAACATCAGAATATGCAAGTGTGTCAAAAAGGCATATTTAATTTCACATATAGGCTACAAATTAGTTAATTGTGTTTAATTACAGTGGCTACATCTAAGAATAAGTAGCTATTTACTCAACATCTATTATTCTGTGATTTAAATTGTTGGGTTCTTAGATTGCCCAATTACCGCCTAAAAAATCCAACTTACGGAATACTGCTTTAAAGGTTAAAAATGTGAATTCTAATGAAAAATAAGGAAAATCTCAAAAATTTTTAACTACTCATGGTGTCTTAGATGATTAGGGATTATAGGAACCAATGGTCTCTAAAGTGTGAGTTGTTGCAGGATAATCCACAGGAGTATCAGATGAACACATTAAAATATATTTTAAACTTTAAAAAGCATTAAATTTTATTAATATGTGATGTATATTTAGACAAATTGTCCAAATTTATGTACATATTTCATATATACTTCATAACATAATTTATAATTTGTATATAATTATATGTATAATTTCATGTATGCAATAACATAAATATGTAATTTTTGAGTGTATACTGTGATTTTTTACTATGGGACATGCAGTTAAAGGTTTCAACTCACTATTTTTTTAAAGATATTATTATTTTAGAGAGAGAGTAACAGAGGGCACAATTAGGATGAGGAGCAGAGGGAAAAGCAGACTTCTCACTGAACAGGGAGCCTGATGTGGGGGGCTTGATCCAGGACTCCAGGATCATGACCTGAGCTGAAAGCAGACGCTTAACCAACTGACCCACCTAGGCACCCCTCAACTCACTATTTTTTTTTAAATTTTTTTTTTTTTTTTTTTTTTATTTATGATAGGCACACAGTGAGAGAGACAGGCAGAGACACAGGCAGAGGAAGAAGCAGGCTCCGTGCACCAGGAGCCTGACGTGGGATTCGATCCTGGGTCTCCAGGATCACGCCCTGGGCCAAAGGCAGGCGCTAAACCACTGCGCCACCCAGGGATCCCTCAACTCACTATTTTTAAGTGAAAAAGATACTAATAGAAGTCATAATGAGACCTCCTAACTAGACAGATAATCAGTTCCTTTTATGTTTATCTAACATTCTATTATAACCCAAACCAGGTGGTATAACACTATGGTTGGCCTCATTGCATTTAAGCCATAATCTTTCAGGACTTGGCTCATTTAAGAATAATATATGTACGTATGATAGGTTCTAAGCACTTATTCAAGAAAGAAAGAGAGAGAGAGAGAGAGAGAGAAAGAAAGAAAGAAAGAAAAAAGAAAAGAAAAAAGAAAAGAGAAGAAAAAGAGAAAGAGAGAGAGAGAAAGAAGAAAGGAAAGAATAAAAAGAAAGCACTTATTCCTTGCTATGCAATATAGACTGTCAAGATGTAGAGGGCTAGATTTTTCTCATTACTGTCATTTCCATATTTAGCAGTAAAGTATTCGCTATATATTTCCTTTCCTTCATTCAGGTGGATATACTCGGTTGCAGGGGGGTCGTTGGAGTGATAGCAGAGCTCTCAGCTGTGTAGAACGTTTTGACACCTTTAGCCAGTATTGGACCACTGTGTCTTCACTTCATCAGGCTCGATGCGGGCTGGGAGTAGCAGTTCTGGGAGGGATGGTTTACGCTATTGGAGGTAATAATGAAAATGTCTTTTTTCCCTTCTTAGTCTCTAGTTGTAATCTGGTTGCACTCTTATAAACTCATATATATTGTTAGGTACTGTGGGATATACATAGATATCATTGTGCTTAATAAATATTTAATGAATAATGAATAAATGAATGAAAAAAAAGAAACAGAAGATATTGAATGTTTCAGACCAAAGGAATACTCTGATTTATCACAAGACAGAATATTTAGGTTTGTTTTAAGGAAAAGTTGTATATAAAATACACCAAAATTTAGGTCAATGTTTGTGATAAAAACTGTTTTAATTTTGAAATTTAATTTCATATACTGGAAGCTCATTACAAATCACTTTTAATTAAACAAGTTATCTGGACAGTGCAATTTATAAAAACCAAATCAGCTAGACATTGGCATATATTTCCTGATTGAAATCACTGTGTTTTCTGAAACTATTATGAATTGTAAAATGTTTAATAAAATTAAGTAAAGGAGTTTTGACTATTGGGGGGAACTAATTACAAGAGGAAGATCTAAAGAAAAATAAATACTAACACTTTTATATCAATATTTACTTCTGGATAGTTTGTTTTTATAGCAACAAGCCTAGTTAGGTCATCTCTAACCCTTACAACTAATCTTTATGCCTTATTTCTGTGGGTTAGTCTAAAACACAAAAGGTTGTAAATTGAAAAAACCTATTTTAAAGATTAAAGTGATTAAAGATTTATTTGTTTATTATTTTAGAGAGAGAGCACTACCAGGAGGGGCAGAGGGAAAGGGACAATCTCAAGCAGACACAGTGCTTAGCCCAATGTAGGGCTTGACCTCAAAATTTTGAGATCATAGCCTGAGTGGAAACTAAGAGTTGGTTGCTTAACCGACTGGGTCACCCAGGCATCTCTTGAAAACGTTATTATTTATTACCTATGATACTGATGATACCATCGGTTTAAGGTAAGAGAGATAAAGAGAATATTTGGTTTTTACTTCTTTTTTGGAGGGAACATAATTGTCCCTTTATTTTTATTTTTATTTTTTAAGATTTTATCCATCTATTTATGAGAGACACAGAGAGAGAGGCAGAGACACAGGCAGAGGAAGAAGCAGGCTCCACGCAGGGAGCCTGATGTGGGACTTGATCCCGGGACTACAGGATCATGCCCTGGGCCAAAGGCAGGCGCCAAACCACTGAGTCACCCAGGGATCCCCATAATTGTCCCTTTAAAACAGTTCATTAAGAGGCAGCTGGGTGGCTCAGATGGTTAAGCAGCTGACTCTTGATTTCAGTCTCATCATGATCTCAGGGTTGTGAGATCAAGCCCCATGTTGGGCTCTGCTCAGTGCAGAGTCTGCTTGTCCCTCTCCATCTGCCCCTCCCCCTTGTGCTTGCACACACTCTCTCTCACAAATTAAATAAATAATAAAATATATTATTTATGTATGAATGTATTTATAAGTAGGCTCCACACCCGTTGTAAACTCATGACCGAGCTTCAGAGCCACATGTTCTACCAACTGAGTCAGCCAGGTGCCCAACTTTGTCTATTATTATTAATACTATCAACATTGCTATCTTAAGATATTTTATAATATATAATTTGTATTAAAATGTAGATTTGTGATAGAGAATTTTGCTGAAATTGAGGCATATGAAAAAAAATAAAAATCACCCATACTCTAATCCTGTCAGAGATAATCACAATATTTGGTTTATTTCCCTCTATATACATATCTGGGTTAATATTCTAAGTACTATTTTTAAAAATTCAGATATAATTTACATACCATAAAAATCACCATTTAAGGGGAATCCCTGGGTGCCTCAGCAGTTTAGTGCCTGCCTTTGGCCCAGGGCATGATCCTGGAGTCCCGGGATCAAGTCCCACGTTGGGCTCCCTGCATGGAGTCTGCTTCTCCCTCTGCCTGTGTCTCTGCTTCTCTCTCTCTCTCTCTCTCTCTCTTTCTCTGTGTCTCTCATGAATAAATCTTAAAAAAAAAAAAAATCCCCATTTAAAATATACTGTTTAGTGGTTTTATTTATTTATTTTTTTAGCATATTCACTAGTTGTACAGCCATCATTACTGTTTAATTCCAGAACATTTTTATCACTGCAAAAAGCCACTTTTATTATTTAGGAAAATTTTTATTTTATTTTATTTTATTTTATTTTATTTATTTTATTTTTTTAGGGAAATTTTTATATCAGCATAGGGAATTGTTTATGAGCTATGTTCAGTCTGGCAAGTAGGCCTTTCTAAGGACATGCATTCTCAGGCCTGCTGTGCTAATTCTTTTGGGCAGTTTTGTATATGTTCAGGATTCTAGGTCCTCATAAGGTATTATGCTGCAAATACCTTTTGCTACTCCTGTGTTTCATATTCCACTCCATCTTTTTTTCTTATGATATCTTCTGATAAACATATTTTTCATTTTAATGTAGCCAACTTCAATGGTTATGTTTTTTTTTTTTTAAGATTTTATTTATTCATGAGAGACAGAGAGAGAGAAAGGCAGAGACACAGGTAGAGGGAGAAGCAGGCTCCATGCAGGGAGCCTGACGTGGGACGCGATCCCGGGACTCCAGGATCACGCTCTGGGCCAAAGGCAGGCGCTAAACTGCTGAGCCACCCAGGGATCCCTCAATGGTTAGTGTTAAAGAAATACTTCCCTACTCTAAAGTCAGGAGGATATATACTTCTATTGTTTTCTAAAATTTTAGTTTTGTCACTTATGTATGTCTGTAATCCACCAGGAATTGAGATTTTAGTTAGTATGAATAGAGAACCAGTTTCATCCTTTCCTTGTATATATAATTAATCAATTATCCCAGCATAAAAGGCTTTTGTTTCCCTACTGCTGTGTATGCAAACTGTGTCATATATCAGGTAATCCTATATGTGTGTATCTGTTTCTAGAATTTCTGTTCTGTTCAGTCTTTATATATCCTTATCTTAATTATTATACCTCTGTTTTAAGTCTGATAAACTTATCTGATAGGATAGTTTCTCTCATTATTCTTGTGTGTGACTACTTGGCTATTCTAGGCCCTATGTACTTCCATATAAATTTTAGAACCAGTTCACCAAATCTGTTTTTTTCTTTTGCCAAATCTATTTTTACAAATAATGTATAATTCCACTTATATGAGGTACCTAGAGTAGACAAAATCATAAAAGACAAACTATAATGATGGTTGGCTGGAGAAGGGGGGAGATAGGGGAGTTATTGTTTGAATCTGTGTAGTGTTTCAGTTTTACAAGATGTAAAGAGTTTTGGGGATGGATAGTGGTGATGGTTGCACAAAACTGTGAACATGTTTAACATTACTGAACTCTACATTTAAAAATGGTTAAGATGGGGTGCCTGGGTGGCTCAGTCAGTTAAGTGTCTGCCTTTGGCTCAGGTCATGATCTTAGGGTCCAGGGGTTGAGCCACTCATCAGGCTCCTTGCTCAGCTGGGAATCTGCTTTTCCTTCTCCCTCTGCCCCTCCCTCTGCTCATGTGCTTGCACATGTGTGTGCGTGCTCTTTCTCTCCCCCCCCCCCACTGTCTCTTTCAAATAAAATCTTTTTAAAAAAATTTTATTCATTTATTCAGGAGAGACACACACACAGAGAGAGAGAGAGAGAGAGAGAGAAGGTAGAGACACAGGCAGAGGGAGAAGCAGGCTCCATGCAGGGAGCCTGACGTGGGACGCGATCCCGGGACTCCAGGATCACACCCAGGCCGAAGGCAGTGCTAAACCGCTGAGCCACCCAGGCTGCCCTCAAATAAAATCTTTTAAAAAATGGTTAAGATGGTAAATTTTATGTTACTTGTATTTTATCACAATAAAAAAATATGTTTCAAGTTGAGATTACATTAAATCTGTAAATCAGTTTGGGGATAATCATCTTTACATTGACTCTTCTAATTCATGAACATCATATATCTCTTTATTTGCTTACATATTCCTTAATTTAAAATTATATCTAAATGAAGTTTATAAATTTTATCTGCCAGAGGTCTTGTACAATCTGATTAGTTTTATTTCTAGGTATAGTATATTTTAAAATTCTATTTTAGCTTTGCGCAGTGGCAGTATCGTAGCCAATGAGGTTTATCCGAGGCGCGATTATTGCTAATTGAAAACTTAAAATTCTATTTTAAGTGGTACCTTTTTAGAAATTTTTCTTTTTTTTTTTTTTAAGATTTTATTTATTTATTCATGAGAAATACAGAGAGGAGAGAGAGAGGCAGAGACACAGGCAGAGGGAGAAGCAGGCTCCATGCAGGGAGCCAGGTGTGGGACTCAATCCCAGGTCTCCAGGATCAGGCCCTGGGCTGAAGGCAGCACTAAACCACTGAGCCACCCGGGCTGCCTCTATTTTCTCTTTTTTGCTAGATAAGGATTGCATTAAAATTCACATTATACCAGAGCCAGGTATCCAAACTAAATACATGAAAAAATATAAAAGTTTTAAAGTACAAATTTTATCCTCAAAACTTACATGGATTATTTGGGTGGTAGAATTAGAAATAGATAATAGGAAAACTATGCCTTGCTTCATTAAGTGGGCTTTAATAAATGACAATGCTATTGATTCATAATAACACTGAGCAAATTAATTTTAATGAATAGTATAAAATCAGACATTAAGGAGTGAATTTCTTTTTTTTTTTTTTAATTTTATTTATTTATTCATTAGAGAGACAGAGAGAGGCAGAGAGACACAGGCAGAGGGAGAAGCAGGCTCCACTCAGGGAGCCCGATGTGGGACCCGATCCCGGGTCTGCAGGATCACGCCCTGGACTGAAGGCGGCGCTTAAACCGCTGAGCCACCAGGGCTGCCCAAGGAGTGAATTTCTGATATCATGGAATGCTACTAAATATTGTATTATGGTTCTAGGCTATTAGCATTACTAAACCTTCTGATATATCTCTTTTATTTAACTTAGGTGAAAAGGATTCAATGATTTTTGACTGTACCGAATGCTATGATCCAGTTACTAAACAGTGGACAACTGTAGCTTCAATGAATCACCCCCGCTGTGGCTTGGGAGTGTGTGTGTGTTATGGGGCTATCTATGCTTTGGGTAATTATGCTTTGCAGTTTAAGGATGTCTAATATTATTTAAGTTCTTAGATTCTAATTACTTTAGGCATTTTTCTTCCCTCCCATAAGCAACTTAATGTCTTTTCAGCTTTATAATTTGTTTTTTAAATCATCACTCCTAGTTTCTTTTTTTTTTTTTTTAAGATTTTATTTATTTATTCATAGAGACGCAGAGAGAGAGAGCAGCAGAGACACAGGCAGAGGGAGAAGCAGGCACCATGCAGAGAGCCTGACGTGGGACCCGATCCAGGGTCTCCAGGATCACTCCCTGGGCTGCAGGCAGCGCTAAACTGCTGCGCCACCAGGGCTGCCCAGCTTTATAATTTTAAAAAAAAATATTTTATTTATTTATTTGACAGAGTGCAAAAGCAGAGGGAGTGGCAGGCAAAGGGAGAGGGAGAAACAGGCTCCGCACAGATCAGGGAGTCTCTGATGAGGGGCTCAATCCCAGGACCCTGGGATCATGACTTAAGTCAAAGGCAGATGCTTAACTGACTGAGCCACTCAGGCGCCCCTAAATTTTTATTTTCAAAATTGAATTACTTGGGGAATATTGTCAAGTATGGAGTTCTTAGGAGATGGAGGTAAAGTGTAGATAACATGTCGAGTGAAGCACTTTAACTAGTTAAATCCCATGATAAAGATAACCATTCTGAATATGCAGAAGTTGTTTCAAAAGATAGTTTTGCAAAATACCTTATTTCCTAAGCAATAGGAGCTTTAGGTTTTATTTTGTTTATTTTTTAAATCTCTGATGAAAACGAGGCAGAGAGTTAAGATCTAAGTTTTATAGTCAGATTCTAACTTTCTGATCTTAGACAAATAACCTCTCTGGTCCATGTGATAATCATTTACAATATAAAGTTGCTAGATTAGATGTTTTCTAAGGTATTTTTCATAGATAAGACTCTTTATCCAGAAATGACATTTTTCTATTTGGTTACAGGTGGATGGGTTGGAGCTGAGATAGGGAACACCATTGAACGATATGATCCTGATGAAAATAAGTGGGAAGTAGTTGGCAACATGGCTCTGTCGCGCTACTACTTTGGGTGTTGTGAAATGCAAGGTAATTGCTTTCTAAAAAATTTTTCCTGAAAATTTGTTTTATTTATTTATTTTTGGGGGCAGGGAGAGGGAGAGGAGAGAGAGAATCCGAAGCAGGCACCATGTTCATTGCAGAGCCCAATGCAGAGCTCAGTCTTAGCAACTCTGAGATCATAACCTGGGCTGAAATCAAGAGTCAAATATTTAACTGACTGAGCCACCCTGCTCCCTCTTTTACTTTCCTTGTAAAAATATTTTTTTTTAAAAAACTAAGCTTGAGGTTTTATTTTCATAAACCTTTATGTCTGTTCGTATTGAATGATTGGCACTAACAGTATAGAAGTATTGCATTATATATATAGATAGATAGATTTAGATTTCATTCATTCATTCATTCGAGACACAGAAAGAGAGAGGTAGAGACATAGGCAAAGGGAGAAGCAGGCTCCATGCAGAGAACCCAATGTAGGACTCAATCCTGGTATTCCAGGATCACACCCTGAGCTGAAGGCAGATGGGCCTTAACTGCTGGGCCACCCAGGAGTCCTGCTTTTAATATTTTATGTTTTAACCTCTTATATCTTTACTTCTGTATTGCCAAAATAATAGTTTTTTCCCCAAAATAAACAAAGCTAGATTTAAAAATTACACAAATACCTGACTAACAAAATAAGCATTTGAACTTTCATCCATCTATGTCACTTTCTCTCCCATACAGTCTTTAGTAAGTATTTCTAAGTAGGAAGAGGATATAAAAAACAATCTTCAGGGGCACCTGGATGGCTCAGTAGGTTAAGTGTCTGCCTTTGGTTTGGGTTGTAATCCCAGAATTCTGGGATTGAGCCTGGTATCTGGCTCCCTGCCAAGTGGAGAATCTATTTTTCCCTCTGTCCCTCTGCCCCTCCCCCCTGCTCATGCTCTTTCTCCTTCCTTCAAATAAAATCTTTTTGTTTTCTCAAATAAAATCTCAAAAACAAACAAAAAACAATCTTCACTGTCTCTTCTTTTGGAATTTTCAGTGTTTTCTTCTTTTGCTTTTTTTAAGATTTTATTTATTTATTCACGAGAGACACAATGAGAGAGAGACAGAGACATAGGCAGAGGGAGGAGAAGCAGGCTCCATGAAGAGAGCCCGATGTGGGATCCAATCCCGGGACTCCAGGATCACACCGGAGCCAAAGGCAGACACTCAACCCCTGAGCCACCCAGGTCCCTCTACTAGCATTTAAATGTTCAAATTACATGGGACAGACTGTATTCTATTATGTTATATTATAGTGGTTTTTTTTTTTTTTAAGATTTTATTTATTCATGAGAGACACACAGAGAGAGGCCGAGGGAAAAGCAGGCTCGGTGCCGGGAACCTGATGCAGAACTCGATCCCGGGACTCCAGGATCACACCCTGGGCTGAAGGCAGGCGCTAAACCGCTGAGCCACCCGGGCTGCCCTATGCCTATTATAGTGTTCTTTAATTGTTTTGTATTCATTATTTTTATCTTCCCATATAAATTAGGTGTTCTGAGACTCAGTTTTCATCATGGGGGTGAGGGGCAGTTTCCCACCTACTAACAACAAACAGTTCTCAGAACACCAACTGGGTGTTGGAGAAGTCAACTCAATTCTAACACTACATACCCATGTCTGGAATAGCATCAAATTCCACGGGTTGAAGCTCAGTTTTATAAGACATTGATCCTCCCCAGTCTGTTTCTTGGGCTGCTTTTTTTTTTTTTTTTTAAGATTTTATTTATTTATTCATGAGAGACACACAGAGAGAGGCACAGACACAGGCAGACGGATAAGCAGTCTCCATACAGGGAGCCCAATGTGGGACTCGATCATGGGTCCCCAGGACCACACCCTAGGCCAAAGGCAGCACTAATTGGCTGAGCCACCCGGGCTGCCCATTACCTGTGCTTCTGATTGGCTATAAATCAGAGTTCCAATGGTCCCTCCTCTTCATGTTCAATTAATTTGCTAGGGTAGGTCACAAAACTCAGAGAAAATGTTACTACTAAAAGGATATAACTCAGGAACAACTAGATGGAAGAGATGCAAAGTCAAGTTATGGGAAAGGGGTACAGAGCTTTCAAGCCTTCTCCACATGCGCTACGGTCCCCACATCTCCACGTGTTCACCAACCCAGAAGTTCTCCAAACCCTGTCCTTTTGGATTTTTATGGAGGCTTCATTACATAGGCATTAAAATCATTGGTCATTGGTAATTGATCCAACCTCTAGGTCTTCTCTTCCCAGAGGTCAGGGATTGAGACTGAAAGTTCCCAATGCTCAAATCCTAAATTTGGCTCCTTTGGCTAGCAGCCCTCATCCTTAAGTGCTTTCCAAAAGTTAGCTCGTTAACAAGACACCCTTATCATTCTCAACACTTTGGAAATTCCTAGGGTCTGGGGTTGCTGTGAGCAAGGGATTGTGGATGAAAACCAAATGTAGATGAGAAATATGTATTTTGGTCATCTGAATGACCAAATATGTATTCTTTTTTTAAGTAATTTTATTTTTTAAAGATTTTATTTATTTGAGAGAGAGGGAGAGAGAGAGAACTAGCAGGGGGAGGGCCAGTGGGAGAGAGAAGGAGACTCTCCACTGAGCAGAGAGCCCAATGCAGGGCTACATCCCTGAGATAACCCAGATGCTTAACTGGGCCACCCAGGTGCCCCCCAAATATGTATTTCTTACAAATTACAGTATTGAGCTTTCTAGAATCATAGAGCTAGAGAGGCATTTTGGAGATTATCTTTTATTTTTTTTTATTTTTATTTTTTTTATAAATTTTTATTTATTTATGATAGTCACACAGAGAGAGGGAGAGAGAGGCAGAGACACAGGCAGAGGGAGAAGCAGGCTCCATGCACCGGGAGCCCGACGTGGGATTCGATCCCGGGTCTCCAGGATCGCGCCCTGGGCCAAAGGCAGGCGCTAAACCGCTGCGCCACCCAGGGATCCCGCATTTTGGAGATTATCTATTTCTCCTTTGTTTATAGATAAGCAAGCTGAAGATCAGGCAGGTTGTGAATTGTCTTTTCTCATAGCTGATTACTGGCAAAGCTGGAGCTGGAACCCAAGTTCACTGACATTTAGCTCACATTTCTTTCTTTCTTTCTTTTTTTTTTTTTTAAGAATTTATTTATTTATTCATAGAGACATAGAGAGAAAGATAGGCAGAGACACAGGCAGAGGGAGAAGCAGGCTCCTCACAGGGAGCCCGACACGGGACTTGATCCCCGTTCTCCAGGATCACACCTCGGGCTGCAGGCGGCGCTAGACCGCTGTGCCACCAGGGCTACCCAAGCTCACATTTCTTAAAATGCCATTCTTTATAACTTAACAGGTTCGCACTTTAGAATATAAGAAACAATGCTGCCATTTGAAAATAATTGTAGGGCAGCCTGTGGGCTTAGCGGTTTAGTGCAGCCTTCGACTCAGTGCGGGATCCTGGAGACCCACTAACCGCTGCGCCACCGGGGCTGCCCTAAATAAAATCTTAAAAATAAAAAAAGAACCATTAGTCTCAAATTTATTTATTTATTTATTTATTTATTTATTTATTTATTTATTTATTTATTTATCAAATCAAATTTATTTATTTATTTTTTTAAAGATTTATTTATTTATTCATGATAGACATAGAGAGAGAGAAAGAGGCAGAGACACAGGAGGAGGGAGAAGCAGGCTCCATGCACCGGGAGCCTGACGTGGGATTCGATCCCGGGTCTCCAGGATCGCGCCCTGGGCCAAAGGCAGGCGCCAAACCGCTGCGCCACCCAGGGATCCCTCAAATCAAATTTAATAAGAAACTCAGGGCAGCCCCAGTGGCCCAGTGGTTTAGCACCGCCTTCTGCCTGAGGTGTGATCCTGGAGACCCAGGATCGAGTCCCACGTCCGGCTCCTTGCACAGTTCCACGTCCTGCTTCTCCCTCTGCCTGTGTTTGTCTGTCTGTCTGTCTGTCTCTCTCTGTCATGGATAAATAAATAAAAATCTTAAAAAAAATAATAAGGAACTCACTGTGTGGGATGCCTGGGTGGCTCAGTCTCTGCCTTGGGCTCAGGGCGGGATCCCAGAGTCTGGGAACGAGTCTTGCATCAGACTTCCTGCATGGAGACTGCTTCTCCCTCTGCCTGTGTCTCTGCCTCTCTCTCTGTGTCTCTCATAATAAATGAATAAAATATTTAAAAAAGAAATAAACTCACTGTTAATTATGTTCTATTGTATTCTAGTGATTAATCCTGAATACCTTAACCTAGCTATATAACTATTCTAATTTGAATTCAATTCTCTATATCCGTCTGAGCAACAGGTAGGCTGTCACCAAACAAGGCCATATCGTTCCCAGTTTAAGTGCATGGCGTTTTTTAGGGGAAAAAAAAATCCCTCTCCCTTTCCTATTTTACCTTATGGTGCAGTGGTTCTGGAACTTGAGCTCATCAAGCAGACAGTAAGATGGGAAAACCTTGTCTGACTATTTTGTTACGGCATTGTAAGTTCTTTGAAAAATAAATGCTGCTAAATTTTTTTTTTAAGATTTATTTATTTTAGAGAGCACGTTCATGTGGGTTGAGGGGGGCAGGAGGAGAGGGAGAGAATCTTAAACTGACTCCACAGTGAACATGGAGCACAACAACACACAGATCTCAGTGTCCTGAACATGAGACCATGACGTGAATCCAAATCAAGAGTCTGACACTTAACCAACTGAGCTACCAGGTACCCTTTAAATGCCACTTTAGGGGTACCTGGGTGGCTCAGATGCCTTGGGCAGGTTGTGATCCCGGGGTCCTGGGATTGAGACCCCCATCAGACTCCCTTTAGGGAGCCTACATCTCCCTCTACCTATGTCTCTGCCTCTCTCTGTCTTTCATGAATAAATAAATAAAATCTTTAAATGCCACTTTATACCTCTAATTCTTTGTAACATGCTTAAGTGTGAGATAATATATGAGACAGAAGTCCGTTTTCTCTTTTCAAAGGATAACGTGAGCAGTACATTGAATATGGCATCAGCATAGCAGACATATATATATATTTAAGATTTTATTTATTTATTCATGAGAGACAGAGAGAGTGAGGCAGAGACACAGCAGAGGGAGAAGCAGGCTCCATGCAGGGAGCCCGTTGTGGGACTCGATCCGGGGACTCCAGGATCACACCCTGAGCCAAAGACAGAGGCCCAACCGCTGAGCCACCCAGGTGTCCCTAACATAGCAGCCATAAATCACAACTATTACTCTTTATAACTGTTTATATTCTATTTTCTGTAGCATCTGAGTAAAATTATTCTGTTTCCAGGTTTAATTTACGTAATTGGGGGCATCAGCAATGAAGGAATAGAGCTTCGTTCTTTTGAAGTGTATGATCCACTTTCTAAGCGTTGGTCTCCACTTCCTCCAATGGGAACCAGGAGAGCATACCTTGGTGTAGCTGCACTCAATGACTGTATATATTCTGTTGGAGGGTGGAATGAGACACAAGATGCTCTTCATACTGTAGAAAAATATTCCTTCGAAGAGGTAGGTTGAATGATTTCAAATGCTTAATATCCTATTATTCTTATAATGTCTATAAGATCTGTGGTGATATGCATTCTTTTATTCATGATATCGATCATTTGTAGTTTTTTTTCTCCTTTTTTCTTTTCAAAGAACCAACTTTGATGTCATTTTTTCCAATTGATTGCCCATCTTCTGTTTCATTGATTTCTGTTTCTTTTTTTTACTTCTATTTGTTTAATCTGCACTTTTTTTCTAAATTCTTTAAGTAGAAGCTTGAATGATTGATTTTAGACCTTTTTTATAATGTAAATGTTTAAAACTATAAATTATTTTCAAGCACTGCTTTAAAGTGTATCCCTCACGTTTTGATATGTTATATTTGATTGATTGATTGTTGTATTTTAATTAACATTTATCTTGAGGGATCCCTGGTTGGCTCAGTGGTTTAGTGCCTGCCTTCGGCTCAGGGCATGATCCTGGAGACCCAGGATCGAGTCCCACGTCAGGCTCCCTGCATGGAGCCTGCTTCTCCCTCTGCCTGTGTCTCTGCCTCTCTCTCTCTCTCTCTCTCTCTCTCATGAATAAATAAATAAAATCTTAAAAAAAAAAGTTAAAAAAAAAAACATTTATCTTGAAATAGCTTCTAACTTCCCTGGTAATTTCCTTTTTAACCAGTAGGTTATTAGGGATCCCTGGGTGGCGCAGCGGTTTGGCGCCTGCCTCGAATCCCATGTCGGGCTCCCGGTGCATGGAGCCTGCTTCTCCCTCTGCCTATGTCTCTGCCTCTCTCTCTCACTGTGTGCCTATCATAAAAAAATTAAAAAATTAAAAAAAGGAAAATTAACCAGTAAGTTATTAGAAATATGTTACTTAATTTCCAAATATTTGGGGATTTTTCTAGTTCATTGTGTTACTCATTTCTGATTTAATTCCATTGTGACCAGAGAGCATACTTTGTATGATTTTTGCCTTGATAAATGTGTCATGTCTCCCTGAAAGGAATTTGTATTGTTTTTTTTTTTTAAGATTGTTTTTATTTATTCATGAGAGACACACAGAAAGAGAGAGAGGCACAGACACAGGCAGAGGCAGAGGGAGAAGCAGGGTCTATTACATTCAGGGAGCCTGATGTGGGACTTGATCCCAGGACTCCAGGATCACACCCTGGGCCAAAGGCAGGCACTAAACCGCTGAGCCACCAGGGTTCCTGAAAGCTCAGTTTCAAAAGATTGCCTCTCATTTACACACCAGTTTCAAGTAGTGGGGCCTTAGGTTAACCACTGAGTTGTTTACACTTGTCTGACTTGGCTACAGATTGGGGGTTCCCATAGTCCTTTCCTTAGGTTTAATAATTTGCTCTAATGGCTTACAGCACTCAGGGAAACACTGTATGTACTATTACTGATCTATTATAAAGGATACAAATGGATAGCCAGATAAAGAGGTATGTAGGGCAAGGTCCAGAAGAAGCTTGAGTGTAGGAGTCTCTGTAGAATTTGGGGTGTGACACCCTCCAGTCTCTGTAGAATTTGGGGTGTGACATCCCTATATGGATGTGTTATTCACCAACCTGGAAGCTTTCTGAACACTGTAGTGTAGAGGTCTTTATAGAAGCTTCATCATATAGGCATAATTGATTATTAATTCAGCCCCTAGTCCCTCTCCCTTCCCCACATAATAGGGGGTTAGGGCTAAACATTCCAAGCATCTAATTCTGGCTTGGTCTTTCTTGTAATCAGGCTTCATTCTGAAGCTATTTAAGAAGTCTACCAAGAGTTGCCTCATTAGGAGAAAAGACACTTCTATCACCCAGGGAATTCCCAGAGATTTAGGAGTTCTGTGTCAGAAACTGGGGCCAGAGGCCAAATATATGTTTCTTTTTATGTCATATCGTCCTATGACTTGTTCTTTGCTTGTTCTCATGGAGTTTCACTTTATGCATTGCACATATTAGTGGTATTCAGCTAAAATCACAAGGGGACCTCTGACAGTCTTGTTTGCAAATCTTAGCTGCTTCAACCTCTTTAACCTCTGATCTCTGTGTCCTAAATCAGATTACTGTCATGCTGTGCTTGGGAATCCCCTTCCTGTACTATTGTTCAGAAAGCCCCACCAGACAGAAAGCCTGGAAGACCATGAACACGTGGAGATGTGGGGACCGTAGCGCATGTGGAGAAGGCTTGAAAGCTCTGTACCCCTTTCCCATAACTTGACTTTGCATCTCTTCCATCTAGTTGTTCCTGAGTTATATCCTTTTAGTAGTAACATTTTCTCTGAGTTTTGTGACCTACCCTAGCAAATTAATTGAACATGAAGAGGAGGGACCATTGGAACTCTGATTTATAGCCAATCAGAAGCACAGGTAATGGGCAGCCCGGGTGGCTCAGCC
Organism: Canis lupus familiaris; assembly: GCF_011100685.1. Lineage (NCBI taxonomy): Eukaryota > Metazoa > Chordata > Mammalia > Carnivora > Canidae > Canis > Canis lupus. The sequence goes on from NC_049236.1 coordinate 14,745,336, forward strand.
AATTAGTGCTGCCTTTGGCCTAGGGTGTGGTCCTGGGGACCCATGATCGAGTCCCACATTGGGCTCCCTGTATGGAGACTGCTTATCCGTCTGCCTGTGTCTGTGCCTCTCTCTGTGTGTCTCTCATGAATAAATAAATAAAATCTTAAAAAAAAAAAAAAGCAGCCCAAGAAACAGACTGGGGAGGATCAATGTCTTGTAAAACTGAGTTTCAACCCGTGGAATTTGATGCTATTCCAGATATGGGTACGTAGTGTTAGAATTGAGTTGACTTCTCCAACACCCAGTTGGTGTTCTGAGAACTGTTTGTTGTTAGTAGGTGGGAAACTGCCCCTCACCCCCATGATGAAAACTGAGTCTCAGAACACCTAATTTATATGGGAAGATAAAAATAATGAATACAAAACAATTAAAGAACACTATAATAGGTATAGGGCAGCCCGGGTGGCTCAGCAGTTTAGCGCCTGCCTTCAGCCCAGGGTGTGATCCTGGAGTCCCGGGATCGAGTTCTACATCAGGTTCCCAGCACCGAGCCTGCTTTTCCCTCAGCCTCTCTCTCTCTCTCTCTGTCTCTGTCTCTCATGAATAAATAAAATCTTAAAAAAAAACAAAACACTATAACATAATAGAATACAGTCTGTCCCATGTAATTTGAACATTTAAATGCTAGTAGAGGGACCTGGGTGGCTCAGGGGTTGAGTGTCTGCCTTTGGCTCTGGTGTGATCCTGGATCACACCCCAGGCGGCAGGTGGCACTAAACCGCTGCGCCACAGGGGCTGCCCCCCCCAAATTTTTAAAAAATATTTATTTATTTGAGGGGGCATGTGGGTGACTCAGTTGGTTGGGCAGCTGCCTTTGACTCAGGTCATGCATGATCTCAGGGTCCTGCGGTGGAGCACCAAGTCAGGTCTCTGCTCAGTGGAGAGCCTGTTTCTCCCTCTCTTTCTGCCCTTCCCCCTGCTTTGCTCTCACTTAGGCTCTCTCTCTCTCTCAAATAAATGACATATTTTTTTAAAATTTATTTTTAAGTAGTCTCTACACCCAACATGGGACTTGAACTTACAACCCCAAGATTAAGAGTCATGTGTTCTTCTGACTGAGCCAGCCAAGCTTCCCATCAGCTTCAGTTTTTACCAAGAAGCTAGCTTGGTTTTAATAGGGATTACATTGAATCAGAGATCATTATGGGAGTATTGCTATCCTAACAATATTAGGACTTTTCATCTTCAACATTGAATGTCTTTCTATTTATTTAGTCTTCTTCAATTCATTTCAACAGTATTTTATAATTTTAAGTTACTTGCACTCTACTGGTTAATTTATTCCTAAATATTTTATTCCTTATGATATTTATAAATTGTTTTCTTAATTTCATGTTCAGATTTTTCATTGCTAGTGCATAGAAATTCGATTGATTTTTGTCTATCTTAATCCTGAAACCTTACAGTACTCATACTCTGATAATTGTGTGTGTATGTGTGTGTGTGTGTATTCCTCAGGATTTTCTATATATAAAATCATATCTTCTATAAATAGAGATCATTTGGGACATCTGGGTGGCTCAGCGGTTAAGCGTCTGCCTTCAGCTCAGGTCGTGATCCTGGAGTCCTGGGATCAAGTCCCACATGGGGCTTCCTGTTTGGAGCCTGCTTCTCCTCCCTCTGCCTATGTCTCTGCCTCTCTCTCTCTCTCTTCCTGCACCCCCCACCCCCCGTGTCTCTCATGAATGAATAAATAATAAATAAATAAGATCTTTTAAAAAAAAGAGATCATTTTACTTTTTCTGTTCCAGTCTCAAAGCCTTTTATTTCGTTTTCTTTCCTTTTTTTTTTTTTTTTTAAGATTTCATTTATTCATTCATGAGAGAGACAGAGAGAGAGGCAGAGGGAGAGAAGCAGGCTCCATGCAGGGAGCTCGATGGGGGACTCGATCCCAGATCTCCAGGATGACACCCTGGGCTGAAGGCAGATGTCCAACCCCGGAGCCACCCAGGCATCCCTCATTTTCTTTCCCAATTGCTCTGGTTAAAACCTCCATTACAGTGTTGAATAGAAGGGACAAGAGTGGCATTGTCTTATTGTAAAGCATGATTTTGATTCTTATTTCTTACAAATTTCAAACTTGGGTGGTAGTTCAAATTCCTTTTACCGGGCATCCCAGGTGGCTCAGCGGTTTGGTGCTGCCTTCAGCCTTGGGCTTGATCATGGAGATCCGGGATTGATTGATTGTTCCACGTTGGGCTCCCTGCATGGGGCCTGCTTCTCCCTCTGCCTGTGTCTATGTCTCTCTCTCTCTCTGTGTGTGTCTCTCATGAATAAATAAATAAAATCTTTGAAAAAAAAAGATACAGCTTATCTTTAAAAAAAATACAAATTCCTTTTACCTTCTATGTGATCTTATTTGGGAATTTAGAAAATGAACTCTCTGAGGGCACTTTCTATTGCTAATTTTTCTATACTGCTGGAAACAAACATTTTTATTTCAAAGTATGTGCTAATCACTAATGAGTTACCTTGGTTTTTCCATACATAAATCTAAAATGGTATTGTTATTTACAGTCTACTGAAGTCTTATAGATCCAAATCTTAATGATAATGTAAAACATGTATCTGGTCAGGAGAAAGTTACTCAAGAGAAAAGGCAAACTATAGTTCTAATACACTGATAAAAATGAAAGGTAAACATTGTGGGATGAGCTCCTTTATTTTTGTCAAGAGCCATTTCTGTAGGGGAGCAAAGGTTAGATCTCCCTAATGATAAACATAACTCCAATATCCTAATCGACTTTATTTATTTGAGAGAAAGAGAGCAGGACCTGAGCCAAAGGCAGACGCCTAATGGACTGAGCCACCCAGGTTCCCCAATTTTTCTGAATATCCCTTTTATTTTTTTTTTTTTTTTTTTTTTTTTTTTTTTTTTTTTTTTTTTTAATTTTTTTATTTATGATAGTCACACACAGAGAGAGAGAGAGGCAGAGACATAGGCAGAGGGAGAAGCAGGCTCCATGCACCGGGAGCCTGACGTGGGATTCAATCCCAGGTCTCCAGGATCGCACCCTGGGCCAAAGGCAGGCGCTAAACCGCTGCGCCACCCAGGGATCCCTGAATATCCCTTTTAAAATATGAGTATTTTGGGGGGTGCTGGGTGGCTCAGTTGGTTAAGTGTCTGACTCTTGCTTTTGGCTCAGGACATGATTTTAGGGTTGTGAGGTCAAGCCATGTGTTGGGCACTGCACTGGGTATGGAGCCTGCTTAGGATTCTTTCTCTCTCCTCCCTATTCCTCCCCACCACCACCACCCCGACTCACGTACTCTCTCTCCAGATAAATACATAAAATGCAAGTATTCATTTCAACTGTGAATGATGTGCCACCTCAGTGATGTATTCTGTAATTTTAGATGATTAAATAGTCTTCAATTTTTAATAAAGATCCTTCAATTTCAAAGGATTGTCTCTAGTTTTAGTATCTCTGATTTTCATTTAAATTCAGATCAGCAAACATTCATTGACTGTCTGTAATGTGCTAGTGCTATGCTGGGTCCTGGGATGTGAAGCTCATTAAGTTCCTGTCCTCAAAAAGTTCACTTTCAGGGGTGCCTGGGTGGCTCAGTTGGTTTAGCATCTGCCTTCAGTCAGGTCATGATTCTGAGGTCCTAGGATTGAGCCCCACATTAGGGCTTTGAAATAAATAAAATATATATTTTTTAAAGTTAGCTTTTTAGCATTGATGAATAATCAGTGTTCACCCTTTATGTTTCTGTAAACTCTATTCATCATATGCTTTATTTCCAGACTCTTATTTTACCTGGCAACTTGCTCTCTTCTCTCTTGATTATTTCTCAGGACTTTTATTAGCTTTCCTGTTTTCTGGGTATAGATATTTTCTCTAGAGAAGGACATTATGAGTAATTTTGGTAGCAGCTTATTGAAATTTCTTCAGGGAATAGTGTGTACCAGGAGTTAGTAAACCTTTTGTTAGACAGTTAGGGATGTTGGGTGGCTCAGTCAGTTAAGCAACTGACTCTTGGTTTCAGCTCAGGTCATGATCTCAGGGTCATGAGATTGAGCCTCACATCAGGCTTCATGCTCAGCTCCAACTCTGCTTAAGATTCTTTCCCCCTCCCTCTCTCCCCCTCTCTGTTCCTCCTCCTATGTATGCATGCTCGCTCATAAATAAATAAATAAATAAATAAATAAATAAATAAGATAAAATCTTTAAAAAGAGAGAGAGAGACAGATAGTGGATATTTTAGGCCTGCAGGCTACATAAAATTTCTTCTTTTGGCATATTCTTGGTTTTTTATTTTTTACTTTTCAATTAATTAATTTTTATTTTTATTAAGTTTTTTAAAATTTTAGTAAGTTTTTAATTTTAATATTTTAATTACAGTATTAACATACAGTGCTGTTAGTTTCAGGTGTACAATATAGTGATTCACCAATTCTATTCATTACATGGTACTCTTCATGTTAAGTGCATTCTTGAATCCCCATCAACTATTTCACCCATCCTCCATCCCACCTCCTTTCTGGTAACCATCAGTTTGTTCTCTATAGTAAGAGTCTGTTTCTTGGTTTGTCTCTAGTTTTTTTTAATTCATTTTCTTGTTTGTTTTATTTCTTTTCCTTTTTTTTTTTTTTAAGATTTTATTTATTTATTCATGAGAGACACAGATAGAGGGAGAAAGGCAGAGATACAGGCAGAGGGAGAAGCAGGCTCCATGCAGGGAGCCCAATGTGGGACTTGATCCTGGAACCCCAGGATCATGCTCTCGGCCAAAGGCAGGCACTAAATCGCTGAGCCACCCAGGGATCCCTTGTTTGTTTTATTTTTTAAATTCCACATGTGAGTGAAATCATATGGTATTTGTCTTTCTCTGACTTATTTCACTTAGAATTATATTCTCTAACTTCATTGATGTTGTTGCAAATGGCAAGATTTCATTCTTTTTTATGAATTCTTTTTTATATTTCGGTGTGTATGTTGATTCATCAATGGACACCAGAGCTGCTTCCATAATTTGGCTATTGTAAATAATGCTGCAGTAACCATAGAGTGCATGTATCCCTTTGAATTAGTGTTTTTGTATTTCTGAGATAGATGCCCAGTGGTGCCATTCCTGGATTGTAGGGTAGTTCTATTTTTTAACTTTTTGAGGAAACTTCATATTGTTTTTCTCAATAGCTGTAGCAGTTTGTATTCCCAACAACAGTGTATAAGGGGTCCCTTTTTTCCACATCCTCACCAACTCTTGTTTCTTGTGTTTTACTTTTATTTTTTAAAGTAATGTCTGCCCCCATGTGGGGCTTGAACTCATAACCCCAGGATCAAGCATTGCATGCCTGACCAACTGAGCTAGCCAGGTGCCCCATCTTGTGTTTTTAATTTTAGCCATTCTGACAGGTGTGAGGTGATAGCTCATTGTAGTTTTGATTTGCATTTCCCTGTTGATGACTGATGTTCAACATTTTTTCGAGCGTCTGTTGGCCATCTATATGTTTTCTTTGAAGAAATGTCTGTTCATGTTTTCTACCCTTTTTTTTTTTTTAAGATTTTATTTATTCATGAGAGACAGAGAGAGAGAGAGAGAGAGAGAGAGAGGTAGAGACACAGGCAGAGGGAGAAGCAGGCTCCCTGCAGGGAACCCGATGTGGGCTGCAGGGAGCTCAATCCTGGGTCTCCAGGATCACGACCTGGGCTGAAGGCAGGTGCTAAACCTCTAAGCCACCCAAACTTCCCTCTGCCCATTTTTTAATTGGATGATGATGATGATGATGATGATGATTTTGGTATTGAGTTGTAACAGTCAGTACTTTTTATATTTTGGATAGCAACCCTTTTATCAGATATGTCATTTGCAAATATCTTCTCCCATTCAGTAGGTTGTCTTAGTTTCATTGTTTGCTATGCAGAAAAAAGCTTTTTGTTTTTATATAATCCCAATAGTTTATTTTTGCTTTTTTTTTTTTTAAGATTTTATTCATTTATTCATGAGAGAGAGAGGCAGAGACACATGCAGAGGGAGAAGCGGGCTCCATGCAGGAAGCCCTATGTGGGACTCCATCCTGGGACCCCAGAATCACACCCTGAGCTGAAGGCTGGCACTCAACCACTGAATTACCCAGGCATCCTGCTTTTATTTTGTCTTGACTCAGGAGACCTATCTAGAAAAGTGTTGCTATGGCTGTCAGAGAAATGGCTGCCTGTGCTCTCTTCTAGGATTTTATGGTTTCAGGCCTCACATTTACATCTGTGATCCATTTTTAGCTTATTTTTGTATATGGTATAAGAAAGTGGTCCAGTTTCATTCTTTGCATGTAGCTATCCAGTTTCCTCAACACTGTTGAAATAGTCTTCTTTTATAAAATAACCTTTTAACCCAGAAGATCATTCTTAAAAGTAGGCTATAGTTTCCAACCCATGATCTATACTACCTTTCTGAAAATGTTTTAAAAATTATTAACTCCACTAGGTGGTCTTTGCAAAAAAGGATTCCATGGTCAATAACTCAGCAAGTGTGATAGCAACATTCTCTTGGAGATTTATAAGGGTCATTAGCATATTTAAAAAAATTTTTTTAAAGATTTTATTTATTTATTCATGAGAGACATAGAGAGGCAGAGACACAGGCAGAGAGGAGAAGCAGGCTTCACGCAGGGAGCCTGCTGACGTGGGACTCAATCCTGGGTCTCCAGGACCAGGCCCTGGGGCCAAAGGCGGCGCTAAACTGCTGAGCCACCCCGGCTGCCCCTAAAAAAATTTTTTTAAAGTTTTTATTTATTTATTAATGAGAGACATGGGGGTTGGGGTGGGCAAAGGCACAGACAGAGGGAGAAGCAGGCTCCCCGAAAGGAGCCCGATGCAGGACCCTATCCTGGATCCAGGGATCCCACCCTGAGCCTGAGCTGAAGAAGGCAGACACTCAATCACTGAGCCACCCACGCATCCCGAGTCATTAGCATATTAAAGCTTTTTTTTTTTTTTTTTTATATTAAAGCTTTTTAAAAGCCATTCTGTATATTAGCTTTTATCTCCTTGGAGCTTTATTGGATTTGTGTTGTGTGTGTGCATTACCTACTTGTATTCCATAGAACTAATTTCACAGAATGTCTTCCTATATAGGATTTCTAGATTGTCTCTTGATCATGATTTATAGTTAATCACAGACATGTTTTTCAGTTGTTTTCCTCTAAATTTGCTACTTTGTCTATACCTGCTCAAAAGTTCATTTTTTTTTTTTTCAAAAGTTCATTTGAAAAAAAATTTTTGTTTTAAGATTTTATTTATTTATTGATGAGAGACTCAGAGAGTGAGGCAGAGACACAGGCAGAAGGAGAAGCAGGCTCCATGCAGGAAGCCAGATACAGGACTTGATCCCAGGACTCCAGGGATCACACCCTGAGCCAAAGGCAGATGCCCAACCACCGAGCCACCCAGGCGTCCAGAAAATGTGTTGTATAAGGCACCTGGGTGGCTCAGTGGTTGAGGGTCTGCCTTTTGCTCAGGTTGTGATCACAGGGTACTGAGATTGAGTCCCACGCCAGACTCCCTGAAGGGAGCCTCCTTCTCTCTCTGCCTATGTCCCGACTTTCTCAATGTGTCTCTCATGAATAAATAAATTCTTAAAAAAAGAAAATGTTTTATATATATGTGTGTGTGTGTGTGTGTGTGTGTATATATATATATATATTTATGACTAGACCCTGAGTTTGAAATTTAAGTATATAAAAGAATTAGAATATGTGATTTCTCAGCAGTTTTCTTTACTATAATTTTATGATTCTGCTTTTTTTCTCTTAACCAGGAAAAGTGGGTTGAAGTTGCCTCAATGAAAGTGCCTAGAGCAGGCATGTGTGTTGTGGCAGTCAATGGGCTTCTGTATGTTTCTGGAGGTCGATCTTCCAGCCATGATTTCTTGGCTCCAGGTACCTTGGATTCAGTTGAAGTTTATAACCCTCATTCAGATACATGGACAGAAATCGGTAACATGATCACCAGTCGTTGTGAAGGAGGTGTTGCTGTACTATGAAATATAAAGCATAAGGGAGCACAAGAAACATTTTGAAAATAGAGGATCTGACCCTTTGCAAGTCACACATGTATTTGGTGATAGGACCCTCTGATTCTACTGAATTTTCCATGTATTTGGTAGATAAATGACTAAAGAATGATTTTTCTAAGAATTTGAGTAAGGAGAAATATGGAACATATCCTAAATATTAAAGAACTCACACAAATTTGCCAAGCTTACCAATAGAAATGCTGTTTATGCTCTAGAATTCTCCCCTTAGAGTCCTATTTGTAAAAATGATTTGCTAGAAGCTTCTTGGCAAATAGCCCCATTCATGCTTCTCCAGTGCAAACCATGCTGTAACATGACCCTTAAGTACTGTAGGAATATCAGTGAGCAGTTTAAAGATGTCTGTAGATTCATGGTTCAATCTACAGACAGTTTTCCATGGCCACAGTTGAACTTAACGGAGAAAAGCCAACGAAACAATTCCCTTTTTATTTGATGCTAGGAGTTTTCACTAGTCCCAAACTTTTTATTGGCACCAGATATACTGGGAGGAACATGTGGGAAATATCTACCTATCTGTATAGATGTTTATATAGATAAATAAATTTTTGCCTGTTAATACAGGATTAAAAAAGCTTTTGCTCACTTATTTTTTTTGTCTTAATGCTGAAAGTGCAAGTGAGAAATTACTAGGAGGTTCTTAGTGACAGTCCTTTAGTACAATTGGATGATATAATGGGTGACAGAGCCCAGTGAGATGTATGTACTTATTAAATTTCTTTCCTAATTTCTAAATGGTTATCAAAAATATCTGCTTGGCTTTGGGAAGAGGGGATTTTATTAGACTATCAAGCTTTGTGAAACTTCCTTGTACTTGGGCAATCCTAAGTATGAACTTAGTAGAAAGCCACTGCCTGGTTTGGAGACCGTGGAATTATAGGTACTTATGAAGCTATTTATAGACATTGATAAAAGTGTTAAGTTGAAAGGCCTGTGGTCCAGAACTACTTCTCAAAACTTTTCGTTTTTCCCTTGAGAAACATTCTAAAGAATGGTTATCTGTCCAGTTCTGAGAGGAACATTTTTTGTGTACCTGACCATCACTTTTAGTTATTTCTACTAGTCGTTTAGAGCCATTCATATTAAAGGTCTTGCATACATTTAGGTTTATCTAGTGATTCCAGGATTTGATTTGTATATCCCTGATTTCCCCTTTTCCTTTTCTTTTTCCCCTTTTCCCTTTTTTTTTTTTTTTTTTTTTTAAGATTTTGTTTTTAAGTAATCTCTGCACCGAGGTTGGGGCTTGAACCCACAACCCTAAGATCAAGAGTTATATGCTCCTCTGACCAAACCAGCCAGGCACCCCTGATTTCCTTTTCTTTCCTAAAGTCCTTAAGTGTATTATTATAATTATATAGGCATCAGCATCTTATTTAGATAGAAAATCTTTGATGGTAAGCATTAAAGATTCAGGTAGCACTCACATCCAAAATATTTGGATTGACCCACAAGGATACTTTCTTTCATAACTTAACCATATGCATGTATTAAGAAAAGCTTATGTAGTACAGACAGAAAGCTCTGTGTCCCTTTCTTTGGGGTATCCTAAAGTCTGAAGGGTCATAGATGCCTGGTTGAGATCTATAAGATGTCAAGGAGTGACAGATAATTTGTAGATTATTTAAACTCTAATTAATGTGCCTTTAATATTTCTAGTTACAGAGAATCTGCATTTTGGTTCAAGAGATTTACAGAATATTCCTATAATTTAATTCCCATTATTGCCTGGTACCAACCTAAAATGGCACTGTGAAGGGAGGCATTTTGTACTGCTGTGGCAGAAACATGTCAAGACAATCTGTGTTTGGGCTTAATATGTCCTAACAATCCTTGTAAATATATTATTGTAAAAATGCTTATTATTTTCTAGGTAATGATATGGTTTTAAAAATAATCTACTAATAAAGTATGTTAATTTTTGCTTTTCCTTGTGTTTATTTTATTTTTTTTTAAAGATTTTATTTATTTACTCATGAGAGACACAGAGAGAGAGGCAGAGACATATGCAGAGGGAGAAGCAGGCTCCCTGCAAGGAGCCGGATGTGGGACTCAATCCTGGATCCCGGAATCATGCCCTGGGCCAAAGGCAGATGCTCAACCGCTGAGCCACCCAGGCATCCCTTTCCTTGTGTTTATTAACTTAGTATATTACCAGTCTTCCTAGATTACCCAACTGTATTAGGATTGCTCATTTTTTATTATTTTATTTTACATTTAGGGACTTGCACATTTACTTCTTACATTTAAATTTGTTTTCTGGGCAGCCCTGGTGGCTCAGTGGTTTAGCGCTGCCTTCAGCCCAGGGTGTGGTCCTGGAGACCAGGGATCGAGTCCCATGTCAGGCTCCCTGCATGAAGCCTGCTTTTCCCTATACCGGTGTCTCTGCCTCTCTCTCTCTGTGTGTCTCATGAATAAATAATTTTTTAAAAATCTTAAGAAAAATAAATTTGTCTTCTGAGCAGCTACTAATGTGATCTTCCTCCAAAATATTTGACAATCTAATAAACTTCTAAATATCCTGTTGAATGTACTTAAAGTCAGGTGTACTTTAAAATCAGTTTTTTTAAAGAATCATACACTGTAATTCACTTGTAAAGTGCATTTACCTACCTTTGTGTTTTTTTTTTTTTTAAAGATTATTTATTTATTTATTCATAGTGACATAGCTAGAGAGAGAGAGGCAAAGACACAGGCAGAGGGAGAAGCAGGCTCCATGCAAGGAGCCTGACGTGGGACTCGATCCCGGGTCTCCAAGATCACACCCTGGGCTGCAGGCGGTGCTAAACCGCTGCGCCACCAGGGCTGCCCTTACCTACCTTTGTTTAGTGAAATCAGGCAGTTAGCTTAAAAGTGACTTGCCCCTATTCTGAAAGATGATGAATTTGAGATTAGATAAGTTTTTTTGTGTAGTCCTCATGCAATTTAGAAGCAAAGAATTAAGTTTCTTCACGAAAACACTTAGTAGATTTGAGAAAGATCTGAAGAGGATAAGCTTTCCTTCCTTCAATATCCGGCTGTCGTGTACTATTCTTTGTATTAATAAAGAAGAATTGTGTGGTGGTTTCAGCTATGGGCTTTCATTGGTAAGCTTCTCAATGATCAGAACAAGGTCTAGCTCTGTGGTGGTGTACTTGTTTGCTAGGGCTGCTGTAACAAAGTACCACAGAAATTTAAAACAATAGAATTTATTCTCAAAGTTTTGGAACCTGGAAGTCTAAAATCAAGGTGTGGGATCCCTGGGTGGTGCAGCGGTTTGGCGCCTGCCTTTGGCCCAGGGCGCGATCCTGGAGACCCGGGATCAAATCCCACGTCGGGCTCCCGGTGCATGGAGCCTGCTTCTCCCTCTGCCTGTGTCTCTGCCTCTCTCTCTCTCTCTCTCTGTGACTATCATAAACAAATAAAAAAAAAAAATTAAAATCAAGGTGTTAGTAGCCCATTCCTTCTAAGTGCTAAAAGGAAGGCATCTATTCCAGGCTTCTCTCCTAGGAATCTGGATGGCTAACTTCATGTACATGTGGCATTTTCCTGGTATGCAAGTTTTTCCTTGTTATAAGGATACCAGTAATATTACAGCCTACCCTTAAAATCTCATTTTAGCCTTATAACTTCTGTAAAGACCTGTCTCCAAATAAGGTCACATTCTGAGATATTGGGGACATGGAGAAAATACAGTTCAGCTTATGAAATTCAGACTAATATTTGTAATTTGTCTATTTATTTATTTATTTATTTTTATTTATGATAGTCACACACAGAGAGAGAGAGAGAGGCAGAGACACAGGCAGAGGGAGAAGCAGGCTCCATGCACCAGGAGCCCGACGTGGGATTTGATCCCGGGTCTCCAGGATTGTGCCCTGGGCCAAAGGCAGGTGCTAAACCGCTGTGCCACCCAGGGATCCCCAGACTAATATTTGAGTTATACAAAGATAACATACCACTTGATACTTTACTGATTTATATTCTTATGCTATTTAGAATGTTTTTCCTTTTTTATAAGATGCTCAAGAGACCAAGTTTTCAAGTTAGAATCTAAGGTGTTGCTTTTGCTTGTTTTAAAAAAGCTTCTTTGGGGCAGCCCAGGTGGCTCAGAGGCCGCCTTCAGCCCAGGGCCTGATCCTGGAGACCAGGGATCAAGTCCCACATCAGGTTCCCTGCACGGAGCCTGCTTCTCCCTCTGCCTGTGTCTCTGCCTCTCTCTGTCTCTGTATCTCTTATGAATAAATAAATAAAATATTTAAAAATAATAAAAATTTTTTAAAATTAAAAAGCTTCTTTTTGAGTTAATAAGTAAAACTAAAGAGCCCTGTTTGTTAGAACATCAAGGTGGCAAAACAAAAAGCAACAAAAAATTAAAAAGATGGCTCCATCTTGACTTTCCCTAGTTTACATATACTAATTTTTAAAAAAGATTTTTATTCATGAGAGACATAGAGAGAGAGAGAGGCGCAGAGACACAGGCAGAGGGAGAAGCAGGCTCCATGCAGGGAGCCTGATGTGAGACTCAATCCCAGGTCTCCAGAATCACACCCTGGGCTGAAGGCAGGCTCTAAACCACTGAGCCTCCCAGGGATCCCCCATATACTAGTAATTTTATTCTTCAAAATTATTTTGACTAGGGATCCCTGGGTGGCGCAGCGGTTTGGCGCCTGCCTTTGGCCCAGGGCGCGATCCTGGAGATCCGGGATCGAATCCCACGTCGGGCTCCCGGTGCGTGGAGCCTGCTTCTCCCTCTGCGTCTCTCTCTCTCTCTCTCTCTCTCTCTCTGTGACTATCATAAATAAATAAAAATTTAAAAAAAATTATTTTGACTAGCTGGTGTTCTTTGGAGATGAAGTTGTGTCCATAAAAACTGGAAAATATGTCCAGCTTTTCTTTGAACCTGGCTTCCCCTCATGACACTGCTTCCTCCTGACTTTAGAGCCACAGAATCTTTCAGCTCATGTAACTAGCTTATACCAGATGAAATGAGCTTCAAAACGCAATCCCCAGGGCCAGTTGCAATGAATACTCCACACCGGAACCACCTATTATTTTCACACTGATGGATACAAAGTTTTCCTCTTGTAGGAGAATGTGCCTGTCTTTTTTCAATGATCATAATAAGGCTCAACAAAAGGGATTTTCATTTTTATTATTTTATATTCTTTTAAAAAAGTAAAACATTAAAATATATATTCATAAAGACCAAAAACTGTTAAGTGAAAATGACTTGTTAGGGATTTTCAAGCTGTTATCAATCAAGTAAATATTTGACAATAAAGATTTCTAGAAATGAAAATAATCTGTTAAGGATAAATAACCATTGATGGAGAAAAAAAGCTAAACAGGAGGAGGAAAAAGGTGATGCTAAAACAAAACATTCCAAGGCTTATAGCCAACATGCTAACGTCATCTACAGAGTAGTTTTTTATTTATTCTATTTGACCAGGTCTCTTGGGTCCTTTCTCTGGATAAATTTCTTTAACTAGTAAAGTGATTATAAATGAAAACAAGGCCACTAAAGTGACTACTATCTTAAGGGCCTTGAACCAATTGGGATAATGTGGCAAGAGAAAAAGTTCAATGTGTAATGCTATCCCCAAACCTATTATTACTGTGACTATAGCTTCACTGAGTCTTTCAGAAATAAGGAAGGCAAACCATGAGAACACAACAGGAGCTGTACTATTAGCTAAATTGAGAAAGTCTGGTTTGGCTGCACTACCTTCTGGCAGAGCAAAACCCCATCTGATCCCTCCCAAGAAAGATAGGAAACTGGCTCCATAAGCCATCTGAGTGAAAGCTAATAAGGGGATATAGGTCTTTGTCATCACCATGACCACTGGTGGAACAACAAAGGGGATTAGTCCTGCCAGAGTTATGTATAATGCTGGCTTTGGGCTGTCAAGCAGGTAAGTGATGGTGAGTGGTGGCTTGGCTGGAACTACTTCTTGCTTCTTCTTCTTAAAGCTGCATGGGGAAGTATGATAGTACTGTGTCTTCCTCATATACACTGGAAATGATGAGAAAAACCAAGGCCTTGGAAACAAAGGGGAAAATTTCTGCTGGTGACATGTCTTGAGAGAAAGTGTTTCAATTCTGCTGACTCCTAGTCGGACTGGGAAAGGATACTTCAGCATCTACAGAAAAAACAAAACCAGTAGATAAAAAGATTTTTTAATAACCACAATGTCTTAGTTAATCCCAAACTGAAACAATTTAAAAACAAACCATCTACCCTCTATTACTACATCAAACTTTACAGAAAGGTTGGACTACAGGGTGCTGTTAATGCTAGCTAAGGCTAGCAAACAGCTATACAACATGCAAATAGAAACCTAGTGATGTGTTTAGCCTACCACTAATCTTATCCCATAAGAGGAATATCTGAAAGGAGAACAGGTAAAGACTATATCTTTATTACATGGCATTTTTTAAAAAGATTTATTTATTTATTCATGAGAGACACAGGCAGAAGGAGAAGCAGGCTCCTCTCAGGGAGCCTGATGCGGGACTTGATCCTGCATCTGGGGATCATGACATGACCTCAGCCGAAAGCAGGCGCCCAACCGCTCAGCCACCCAGGCATCCCTAGTACTTGGCATTTTAAACTGCCTCTGCTATTTATAACCTGCAAAAGAAGCAGCATTAATTACTGTGGGAATGCTATTTTATATAGAGAAAGCAGTCTACTTTCCAACTTAGCTTTAGAGACACTGCATACTTTCCATAGTTCCATTCGTTTCTACTTGTCTTTGCCTAGAATTCTAACCTATTACTTTGCTCCCCTTTTCCCTTCCCCTTCCCCTCCCTCCCTCTCTTTCTTTCTTTCTTGTCTGTCTTCTTTCTTTCTGTCGTTCTGTCTTTCTGTCTGCTGCTTAGCTTATCTTTCTGCTTTTCGTCTTGCTTGCTATGTCTTTATGTTTTTTCTTTTTTTCCCTCCCTCCCTCCCTCCCTCCCTCTCTCTTTCTCTTTTCTTTTCTTTTTTCTTTTCTTTCTCTCGACAGAGAGCATTGGGTGGGGGCAAAGGGGGAAAGAGAGAATCTCAAGCAGGCTCCATGCCCAGTGTGGAAGTAAGGAGATCAAGACCTGAGTTGAGGGATGCCTGGGTGGCTCAGCAGTTGAGCATCTGCCTTTGGCTCAGGGCGTGATCCCAGGTCCGGGGATCAAGTCCCACATTAGGGCTCCCTTCAAGGAGCCTGCTTTTCCCTCTGTCTGTGTCTCTGCTTCTCTGTGTGTCTCTCATGAATAAATAAAATCTAAAAAAAAAAAAAAAAAAAAAAAGACCGAAATCAATAAGCAGATGCTTAATTGACTCTATTTTTAAAGTGCAATCCTAAATCTATTGTTGATATTCCCTATTCTCCTTCCCTGCTTTTTGTTCTCCAGAGGACTTGCCACTTGCAATATTAAATATTTTACTTATTTTTTACTCACCCTTTCCCCTATTACATAAACATATAAAGATAAGGATTTTGTCTTTTTTTTCACTGCTATAGCCCCAGTGAATCAATGCCAGCAAATATTTGCTGGATAAACCAACCTTTGAAGATGCTTGAGGAAACTTCTGGATGAAATGAAGCATACTGGGTACTACTGAAAGTCTTGCTCAGGAAGATGCCAGGCAGTTCTGATTAATGCATTTTTACATCTAGGTGGAGGAGCTGAATCAGAAGCATGTTGCAAAATAAAACAAGATGTCACTTACTTTTCATTTTATGCATAATTTTTTTGTAAGTAGGAACTAAAGAATTTTTTCCATATAACACACTTTCCTTTGAAAATAATCATTAATGTTTTGCAGAAATCACTAATACATTAAGTAAACATCCTTTTCTTTTCATAACCATTAATTTATCTTTTGCTGTTTGGTGTAACAGGAAAAGTAATGCACAGAGACAGAAGATCTGTGTTTTACATTTATAATTCCCCAGCTGTGTTACCTTATGTAAATTGCTTCCTTGAAGCACTGTTTTCTTACCTTTAAAACTGAAGGTTATAGCTTCTCTTGTTCTCTTTTTTTACCCTATCTGTGGGGCTTAGGCTCAAAATAACGAATAATAGCAATTAATACAATTGTATTGAACCAAGTTCAATTGTATGAACCAAGTACTGTAACTATGTGTTTTAGATACCTCAACTCATTTAAGATTTTATTTTTAAGTAATACACCCAATGTAGGGCTTGAACTCACAACCCCCACACTGAGTCACTGAGCCAGCCAGGCACTCTGCATTAACTCATTTATTTATTTTTGAAGATTTTATTTATTTATGACAGACACAGAGAAAGAGAGAGAGGCAGAGACACAGGCAGACGGAGAAGCAGGCTCCATGCAGGGAGCCTGATGTGGGACTCGATCCCAGGTCTCCAGGATCACGCCCTGGGCGGAAGGTGGCACCAAACCGCTGGGCCATCAGGGCTGCCCTATTAACTCATTTAAAAATACAACCACCTCATCAACTTGGTGCTGAGAGACACTATAGCCTGTTAGGTTAGAGTGAAGATTTTGGAGTCAAACAATTTGTGTTGGCATCCTGGCTCCACCACTTATTAGGTATGTAATTTTGGAAAAGTTATTTAGCTTTGTCATGTTGCAGTTTACTCATTTTTGAAATGAAGAACTAAAATAACTACATAGGGTCGTTGTAAAATTAAATGAATATATGTAAAGAGCTGCAAACTGTCCCTGACACAAAGTAAGCGCTCAAAAAATATTAGCTATATTCCCACCGTACACAAGAGGAAATGGTTAAGAACTCTAACCTAAGCCTTCAGTAAGTGGTTGAGAATATGGATCCAGATGTGTTTTATACGAATTTCATTCTTAATCAGGAGAATGAGGTGTCTAAAAGACACAGAACCCATATTTGCTACCTAAACGCTTTATTGAACTGATTTCTAGGTCACAGCTTTTAGGGCCAGGTAGAGAAATCCTGTATTCCACCAATGCTTTCATTCTATAACATAAAGACGCAGGGAGGTAAGTTATGCTGGGCCTCTGAGGAGATCTTAGATGGCACTTACACCCACCTCCTGACCTCCAAACACATCTGCAGGGCCTACACACTCACTGTACGCTGATTGTTCACTGTACGTTCACTGTACGTTGATTTTGGTCAAAATCACCTGCATAAGGGCTTTCCAGACCACTCCCCTTAAAAATCTGAAAGCGCTCTTCTCATCGGGGACTCCCTGTGTACTGTGACCATGTGCTTTTCAACTACTGGGTGTTGAATAGAAGAGTGATAGCCTATAGCCTGGGGACGGAAACTGGTGAGATAATTAAGGGCAAAGACCCAAGGGTTAATCCGCTCAATTTAGGTGAAAACGCCCGATGCTGCCACTGCCGGAGGAAACAGTTGCGAACTGCAAGCCTCAGAGCCGACTTTAGAGAAAAAGGCGCGCGGTAAGAACGCAAGGATCTCCGGGACGCTTTGTCCGACAGTGCCCGTGGCTTTGATTTACTGTCAACTCTTGGTCCCAGCCCCACCTCCACTCCCCAATTTGCACCCTGTGCCAGCAGCTCTGCTGTATATAGAAGTATACTTGCCAGTGTCGAACCCGGAGATGGAAAACTGAGCCGCAAGAACAGCCAGAAACTCACGAAAACGTATTTCCGGCGGGTGGGATTTGACAGTGCCCGCCCACTTCCTGAGAACAAGAAAAAGAGTCCGGGTGGGGACCTAACCAGAGCTAACTGGTTCCCATTCCGGGCTTTCCATCTTGGGTCATTTTTTTACATCTGAATTCTGGGGATCCCTGGGTGGTCAGTGGTTTGGCGCCTGCCTTCGGCCCAGGGCGTGATCCTGGGGTCTCGGGATCGAGTCCCGCGTCGGGCTCCCTTCATGGAGCCTGCTTTTCCCTCTGCCTGTGTCTCTGCCTCTCTGTGTCTCTCATGAATAAATAAAACCTTAAAAAAAAAAAAAAATTCTGGAAGCCGGCTTTTGAACTCTGTAGGGTACCTCGATGGCCCTTGCCTCTCTCTTCCAGGTTTCCCAGCCAGCAGAACCTGGCCCTCAGAGTTCGGGAAGGTAGAGCACAACTACTGAAACAATGTCAACAATGATGGTGTTGTAGTTAGGTTGGAGAGATTTGGAGTCTAGGGCAGGTGTGACTTGGCCAAATTGCTTGCCATCACTGAAACCCATAACAGGGTTTCAAGGATCGATGGGGCACATCTTACTCCGAATTAGGCTCCTGAACTACTCAGAAAAACAAAAACTGTTTTTACTTCCATTCTCTTTGCTTGGACCTGGAAACTCCATTAAGTAAAATAAAGAGCACAAAGAGTAGGGTTTTCGCTTCCGTGGTAGGTGTAGTGATCACAATCTTGGGCTTAGGGTTGATCTGAAAAGTCGACTATTCCTTCCGTCACCCTCTGCTTTTACTTATTTGTCGGCTCTGTGACCTCGGACGGAGTGGTCTTCTATTTGCTAAGTCAATCAGAGAAGAGAGCACCAGGCAATCTGAGCGTCCTTCTGAAAACAGCCGAAAGGGCCCAGGCTGGCCACGGCCAGTTCCTCCCACTCCTCCGGATCCTAGGTCACCAGCTTCCTGGCTGCCTGCCTGCCGTCACTCGGCTCAGCGTTCCGTGCGGGATGGGCCCACCGTGAATTGTTCGGAGTAAGCGCTAGGCTTTCACTTTTATTTCCTTCTCCGTCTGCCAGGGCAGCGCCGCCCCTTCTCGTAGTGCGACACCCAATGAGACTTTGGGTCAGAGAAACAGCTTCTCCGCTCCGGCAGAGGAGCAGGCTCCAGACACAAACCCGCCCTGCGCCGGGCCCGGGACGCGACGCCAGCCGTCGGGCGGAACTACCACTCCCAGCGGGTAGCGCGTGCGCCCCGGGCGCGCAGGCCCCCAGAGCACCGCCGCGCACCCCGCTGGGGGCTGGAGTCTTCCACGACGCGCGCACGTGAAGGAAGGAAGGAGCGGAAGGTGGGAAGGGTCGGCACACACACGATCCTACGAAACCGGTTTGCTAGTACTTGTACGGGTAGTTTGGGGACGCGAGCATGCCCAGAAGTGGGGTACGCGAGGCTGAAGGGGCGGGGAAAGCGGTACACACATACACACCCACCCACTCATTCACTCGCATCCAGGCCCTCGTGCTGGGCCGGGGAATGAGGAGGGGTTCCAAACTCGGCGGGTCACCCCCGCGGGGGCGGCGCGAGGGAAGGCCCAGCACTCAGGTCCGCAGAGGGGTGGGGGCCGCCGCGCACTGCCCCGAGCCGCGGCGGGTGGGGGGTGGGGACCGCGCGGGGAATAACTGCCGTTCACGCGGCGGAACGTTGGCGGCGTGGGGCGCCGGCAGGGTCACCCGAGCGGCGCTCCTGCGCTTGCGCTCCTGTGGGCGGTGCGAGCGGGTGGGCGTGTGTGAGGCGGGGCCGGAGGGGGGAGGGCCGGGCCGGTCGTCGCTCCTCCCCGCCTCTGCCCCTCAGCGCCGTGTGGGCCGGGCAGCCATTTTGGGAAGAGCTTTGTTATGGTTGTGGGCTCTCCACCTCTGCGGGATCAGGAAGCTGGGGACGCGCCCTCAGACGCCGCGTCTGGCCCCTAGCTGCAGCCCCGCTGCTGCCGGGTGAGTGGGGGTTCCAGACGACGGAGCGGTCGGGGATCCTGAGTCGTTCCGCCGCGGGGCTCCGCCCGGTGCCCAACGGGCCGGCTGCTGGAACTAGTTGAAGGAGGCTCTCACACAGGTGGTTGGTGCAGGTCGGCCCGGGGCGGGGAGAGCGGCCGAGGGCCCGCGGTGCTGCGGTTCGCTCCGGCCGCCCCCCGCGCGCGGAGCTCTGCAGCCGAGGTCGCGGCGGCTTTGCCCGTGAGCTCCTACTTCAACTTTGGTCTCCGGGTCGGAACGCTCACCTGCGGCTCTCTGGCTCCTCTCCAGGCGTTCCGGCTTGTTGGTGTTTTTGAGGGGCTTGCTTTTACGGGTTCCTTTTTCCTTCCTTCCCAAATTAGAGCCAGGGGCTTTTGTTTTCCAACGAAGGAAAACCTAAGGAGTAAGAAAATTGTTTAAGTCCGCTGTGGGGCATCTGAGGGGAAAAGGAGCTTTGACCACCAGCGTTTTAGGTCCTTCTTGGGGGTAAGGTGTTTTCTTTGATTTTGATTAAGTCGGTTTCCAGTACCTACGGATTACTTCCCTCCCCCCGAAAAACCAGTCGATCTTGAAGAGTTTTAACTAGATTTTTTTTTTTTTTTCTGTTTTAAATCTACCTCTCTCCACCCCCCGTGAAATTCAAAAGAAAGGCTGAATCTAAAATGGCTGTAGCTTGGGGAAGTGCCCTAAGCTTCGGTAACTTAAATACGTTACCATGTCTTAAATTGTTGGCTGTTTGTCCTACGAGGACAGCAACTGAATCTTTGGATGTTTTGATCTTGCAATTGCTGTCTTGTCTTGAAGGGACCTTGCTAGGTGAAAACAAAGGTGAGGCTAAAGAAGTTTGCTTACTCGAAAAGTTTACGTAAGAGTGGGTGCGGTTGTGTGTGTGTGTGTGTGTGTGTGTGGTTGCTTATAGTTTTGAAATTGTGCTACGATGGTAATTTTATCAGCCAACTTTGTGCTCTGAGGTTGGTTTGTCATATTTGTCGAAATACTTGCTCTTAACTTTGATACTTCTTGCTTACCAGGAAAAAAAAAAACCAGCTAATGGTGGTTCATGTTTTAGTTTAGTAACAGAAGTCACACGTTTCTATGTGAATCCCATCAAAAAGTAAAGTGATTGGTAGTCTTCTAAAGACTTAGATTTCTAATTTGGCGGACTTTTTGCCTTTTCTGTGTAATACTTGAAAGGGAATCACGGTACTCTTAAGTTTGGGATATTTGTTGCAAATGGTGAGACAAGTGAAAACGAACTTTAGATGTGGAGCTCCTGATTGTTGTGCTCTTTCAAACAAAAGGCTGTCTTTTTTGTTTGCCACCCCCCTTTTTTAAACTATTAGATCCAGAAATTTAACTTAAAACACAAAGGCATAGAATGGAAACCAAGAACAGATAACTTCAGGGTTTGGAAAGGTGCTTCAGTTTCAGGTTGCAATCTTTGTAAAAGGTAAAAATAATAAAATGCTAATTGTGAATGAGAACTTGGTAATTAATAGTAAAATAAGCTGTCATCTTCCCTAGGGAGTCAGTTTCACTTTACCTTAATACATTCTTTCAACACAAAAGTTTATCGGTTCCCCTGGAATTTTTTTTTCTTAAATAATTTTCGTGATTTTATGAGAGAAATATTTGAAGTACTTTATAGAAATAACAAGTCCGTTGCATTCTGTTTTGCCAGTTTGCCTACTGAACAACTAAAACTTGGGTACTCAAAATGGTTTGTACATGTTGATATAAATATTTTTTCAGTTGATTCTGGATAGTTTCAGAGTTCTTGAAATGGGAGGTTGATGTTAGGAAGCCTTTTTATTTTGTATAAATGCAATTCACCAGTTTTCTTATCAGTGGCTGTTTAAAAGCTTGGCTGAGGAAGGGCACATGCAACCATTTTAATAAGTTTGTAATGATAAGAAATCTGAAACACATTTCTGCTTAATTCATTAATCCATTTTTAAATTCTCAGTTAAAGATATAATACACAATTATGAATCATTCTTCAGGAGATTGCATATCTTTGTTTTATGGTTAAATTGTATGTACTTACTAACCGTGATAACTAATGTGCAAGGACCTAAGCAATCTGTTTCTAAGTCATTGTGCTTAACCATTATGGGTGCTGTCTTTAATGATTAAAATAAGACTGTTGGAAAAGGTGGGAGATACAACAGTTCTATTTATTTATTTATTTATTTATTTATTTATTTATTTATTTATTTATTTACTTATTTGCTTATTTGCTTATTTACTTATTTACTTATTTATTTATTTATTTTGGTACAACAGTTTTAAAGGATCCCAACTAAAAAAGTACTTCATGGAAAAGGTAAATTTTATGGTGGGCTATTTATGGTTTTTCAAATAGATGGGAGGAAAAATCTAGGTGGCACATAGATATCATGTTACCTCACATACGACTGTAGTTGTCTTTGTCTGGAGTTTAATGTTTGGTATGCTGAGACCTAGCTGTCCAAGTCATTTCTAAATCAGACTCTGATTTTTATTTCCCATTGAAGTCTCCCCAAAACAAAACTGGCTACATTCAAACTTGAAAAGTAGTTCCTCAAGAATAACTGAACTTTCATCCATTGGTAATCTTAACTAAGGAGGTAAAATATTGCTGTTACGTAAATTGAATCTTTATAGGTGATTTCAGATAAATGGTAAATATTTCAAAAAGTCCATTATTTTCTTTTATTAAAGCAAACAATTAGCCCCTCTTCCCCATTTCAAGAAATGCTACAGGCTCTACTGTGGAGCCAGTTTTGGGTGCTAAGGATGAGAAATACCTAAATGACCATAAAACATTTTGCCACCGAAGAATTTAGTAGATTAACATAAGTGGAAAATGTTACAGAATGACAACATAGAAAGCTATCTTTCTTAAAGGGGTTGGCTTTTAACGTACTCGTTATGTTTACCTTCTTTTTCTGTGATAAAACTGCTTTGCCTTATGTTAATCAGACGTCAGGCCAGAGAATCACCAGCATGAACAAAATTTTAGTACACTTTTCTGAGCAATAGGTCTATTTGTGTGGAATACATTTTGTTTTCAGAAAAATCAAATTCATTTAAGTTTGGCTGTACTTCAGATTTCAGACTCTTGTTTCTTCTGATTGTAAGTTTAAATTTCATTATATAAAAAATTCTTTTCTGAATTATTGCTCTTTGAAGTATGTTGAAAAGTTGTTTGGGGGGCTCTTTGGCTAGTTAATTAAAAGGCAGAGCCATTCCAATGTTCCTGCTATATGTTTATGAATTATTAGCTCTACTTTTTAATTAGTCTTATGAGGTCCGATGGGAAGGATAGTTTATTGTGGGCTTCATAAAGCTGGAGGCTGTAGTAGAGGCCAATGTATATAATCTCATTCCTCAAAATTCTTTTTAAAAATAGATACTAACCCTTCAACAGGTGAGTGTACAGAGGCTCCAAGAAGTTAAGTAATTTACCTAACATGAGAGGTCAGAATTCAGGCACCTTTCTCTGATTCTAAAGCTCAGTTTGGACCACATCATGTAGAGAGATATTATTTTAATTAAGGACTACATATAGCCTGGATTTGAATCTCTGCCTTGCCACTTAGAACTTTGTGAGTGGGAGAGAGTTTAAAGTGAAATTTCTGTGCCTGTTTCTTCCTCTGTTAAATGGGGAATAATAGTAATTTAGAGGGTTATTGGGGCAAATAATATTTGTAGAGCTCTTAAAGCAATGCACTTCATAATTGTTAATAAACTGTATAAAATTGTCTTTAATGAATGTCCTTTTACCAACCAAATGAAATTTATTGACATCTGAGCAGATTACTGCATGTGGAGTTTATTTTTTTTCTTTCTGTCTTAGGTATTTTTCTGTTGTTTTTTCTAGTTTATTTGAATCAGAATCCAGTTCCCACATACCATTACTGACATTATTTCAAACCTCTTAATTTGTATGTTTCTTCTGGGTTTTTTTTCCTTGTTTTTTGTTGAAGAAACCAGGTTATTTATCCTGCGTAGTTGCCACATTTGAGATTTTCCTGAATTCCTATAAGCTGGTAGTTGGGTATTGACTCTTACATTGAGATTTGTTGGGGGAAGGAGAGAAGACAACTTCATAGGTGATTATGTGCATTTGGAGTTTTTTTCTGGTTCAGTAGGTCTTATATGTATCACTTTCTTAAAATTTCTCAATTGAGCAGCATAGAGGAATTAGAGGAGTTATTTATCTTCCTTTGATATGCATATAAAATGGAGGGTTTGGTTTGCCAACCCACTATTTACTTTAACAGGCAGTTTTTTTCCGGTCCTTTTTTTCTTCATAGTATGTATTTTTGTATATAAAATTGAGCTGAGTGTGCTGGGTTTGCAATTGTCTTGTTTTCTAGTTTTGGTTACTAGTGAGTAGTTTTCTCAGCCTATTTGGTTTGAAATTTTTTCTTCTCAAAACTGTTCTTCCCCAGGGTACCTAGGTTGCACAGTCAGTTAGGCAATCAGACTCTTGGTTTCGGTTTAGGTCATGATCCTCTGGGGTTGTGAGCTCAAGCCTTGAGTTGGGCTTTGTACTCTGCAAGGAGTCTACTTAAAACTCTCTCCACCTCTGCACTTTCCTTCACGAATTAATCTAAAAAAAAAAAAAGAAAAATCCAACAACAGCCACTTTTCCCCCTATTGCTTTTGCCCCCTTCTGAACCCCCTTAAGCATTTTATTCCTGATACCTCTTGAACATGGACTGTATGTAGGCCAGGCACTTCTCCCCTTACACTCCCAGGGAAAACATCCAGGTATGTGCTTTTTTTTTTTTAAGATTTCATTTATTTATTCATGAGAGACAGAGAGAGGCAGAGTTGTAGGCAAAGGAAGAAGCAGGCTCCCTGTGAGGAGCCTGGTGTAGAACTTGATCCCAGGACCCTGGGATCAGACCCTGAGTCAAAGGCAGATGATCAACCACTGAACCACTCAGGCATCCCATTCCCGGAGTATTCTTAACACTACTTATAGTCACCCTTTAATCATCAACTTTCCAACAGTCTCCACACTACTAAGATTTGAACCAAAAAAGAGATGGAATGACTTGCCCAGTTACACAGCTAGAACCAGCTAGATCCAGTCTGCCCTTCTAGCTTAAATGTTTGGATTGAAAGCAAAGTTTATTCTTGAGAAGAAATTTTTAGAAATGCTTGTAAAGTAAAATGAATTTGAAGTAAAAATATATGTTTGGTGATATAGTATTTACTATTACACCTCTCAATTAAAGAAAGGATGTAGGGACGCCTGGGTGGCTCAGCGGTTGAGCGTCTGCCTTGGGCTCAGAGCGTGATCCCGGGGTTCCGGGATCAAGTCCCACATTGGGCTCCCTGCATGGAACCTGCTTTTCCCTCTGCCTATGTTTCTGCCTCTCTCTCTCTCTCTCTCTCTCTCTCTCTCTCTCTCTGTCTCTCATGAATAAATAAATAAAATCCTAAAAAAAAAAAAAAAGTATAGTTTTTAGATGTGACAGTCTATTCTCTAATAGGGAATTTGAGTCCTTCAGGGTCAGCATAGCTGCAGATATTTGATAAAAGTTATCACTACTTAGTGGCTTGTTTGTAGTGTAGTTGATATAGTCACTTTGGAGAAAATACTGTAAAAACATTTTTGCTGGTTCTTAAACCTTAGAATTTCAGATACTTGCATAAATCTAATGCACGTAGTTATTTGAATTTTACAGCCAGAATTTAATGTGTCAGATTGCATTAGATAATGTATTTCTGTACCATACCATTCTTACTTGGAACTTTTGTAGTTGCATTAAATTCCATTTCTATCAGTGGGATAGTGAGTGTTTAGTTATGGTTACAGGAAATGTTCGTAAATGTTGAATGACACAATATTGGAAAGATTATCTGGAAAGTAAATTTTACTCTTGAAAATTTTTGCATTTTGTGAAATTACTTTCAGGAAATTTTTTTGGAACAATGAAGTAGAAGGCACAATGATTAAAGTTTATTACTGATGCAAAGACTGGCAAGATTCCTGTTTTGGACATTCTAATTGGGTTTTTAAGTGACTTTCGTTATTTCTTTTGACTGTTTACTATTTTAACCCCCTTCATATATTGCCTTTTTGTGAATCTTAGTGGGAGAGGAAGCTGGAAAGGCTGTGTGTATGTAACTTGATGTGTACACACATATACATGCCTTACACATACACTTTCTGTCCTTAACACCTGACAGTTGTGACCCAAGTTGTGCAAGTCACAGACACTTGAGTGGGGACTGGAATCTGAAATGAGAGATGCAGAGAAGCAAGGGCAGTTTAGAATCCATTTTATTGGCTGGTGGCAGTGCTAGCAGGGCAATTTCCTAAGCAACTCTTCCTGTGGTGTGACCTTGGTTGGTGATTTTTGACTGTGCGTGTTTGCAAAGTCAAGGAGGCTCATTCATTCTCTGAACTTTCAATATATTTCTGATAAATTCCTTTTCTGTTTAGTCTACCTAAGTATAGTTTTTTTTTTTTTTTAACCAAAGACCTTGATTAATAAAATTGGCTAATATAATTTGCTCCTTGTAGAAGATTTTGTTTGTGATTCCCTCTATTTAGGGTAGTCTCCTCATTTATGAAGTGAAAAACTTATATGTCTTTTTTAAAGACAATCTTAGACAAGAATTTTCCTTTTTATCCACTCCCAATTTTTTAAAGCAGTAGTGCTCAACCTTTTAAAATTTAGCTGGAGTAAGGCTTGTGCACCATTAGTTTATTAAAGCTCCCTGTGTGATTTTCTGTCTTTTAAAGATTCTTTTATTATTATAAAAGCAGTATTTTGCTGGATAGAATACTAGGAAATGTACATATGCAGGACACCTGGGTGACTCAGTAATTGAGCACCTGCCTTTGGTTTAGTACGATCCGGGGTCAATCCCACATCAGGCTCCCTGCAGGGAGCCAGCTTCTTCCTCTGCCTCTGGCTCTGCCTCTCTCTGTGTGTCTCATGAATATATAAATAAAATCTTAAAAAAAAAAAAAAAACGGAGATATACATATGCAAAAATAAAAACATTCTCCTCATCCAGAAATCGCTACTGTAACTTTCGGTGCACTTTTCCATATCTTTCTTTAAACACATATATGTAAGTTTTTATTTTTATTTTACTAAAACGAGATTAATTTGCAACTTGCTTTTTTTGTTGGTGATACCCTTTCTTCAATGTGAATAAATGTTCATTTTTTTCTAACATCCAGGTGCTATTTAAATTCCCCCAGGGGGCACTTAGGTGGCTCAGTGGGTTAAGCATCTTGGTTTCAGCTCAGGTTGTGTCTCATGGATCATGGGATCGCTTGGAGCTCAGCAGGGAGTCTGCATGAACATTCTCTTCCTCTGCCCCTCGTCCCCTGCCTTCAAATAAATAAATAGATCTTTATTTTTTTTAAGATTTTATTTATTTATTCATAGAGACACAGAGAGAGAGAGAGGCAAAGACACAGGCAGAGGGAGAAGCAGGCTCCATGCAGAGAGCCTGACGTGGGACTCGATCCAAGGTCTCCAGGATCACGCCCTGGGCTGCAAGGCGGCGCTAAACCACTGCCCCACCAGGGCTGCCCAAATAAATAGATCTTTAAAAACATAGATAAGTAAGTTTCTCCAGCTGATCTAAAATAGAATCATAGGCTAGCTCTTCAGTACTAGTGTCTGATCCAAGATCTTGTTACATGTAACACTTTTGTTTCCTTATCTCTTTAATCTAGCATGGTCCTTATTTTTTTAGTAACACTGAGTTTGAGAGGACTCTGTCATGAGAATGATTTTGTACAGTTGCATTCTGTGCTGTCATTTATTTTGTTCCTTTAATTCTTGTGTTTTTCTCTAAAGTGTACATCTAAAAACTTGATAGGTTTACATCAAAACATTTTTAGCCAGGATACATCATAGCTATATCATTCCGCATCATATTTATAAACACATAATACCTTTTTGACCTACTTTCATAATGCTAAGATTGATCCTTGGATTAAGGTAATAGTAGTCTCTGATCCATATATTAAACAATGAATCTTCTCTCCTTGCAACAAGAAATTAATTTGCATGGTGTTACTTTGCACTAAAAGTTCCCAATCCCTTACCAATCATTGTCCTAATTTTTTTTTTTTTAAGATTTTATTTATTTAATCATGAGAGACACACACAGAGAGAGAGGCAGAGACACAGGCAGAGGGAGAAGCAGGCTCCATGCAGGGAGCCCGACTTGGGACTCGATCCTGGGTCTCCAGGATCACGCCCTGGGCTGAAGGCAGCGCTAAACCGCTGAGCCACTCGGGCTGCCCCTGTCCTAATTTTTTTAAGACAGCTTTATTGATATATAATTTACATAATATAAAATTTCTACGTTTTAAATGTACAATTCAGTATTCTTTTTGTATGTTCAGAGTTGTACAACCACTGCCACTGTCTAATTTTAGAACATTTTCATTGCCCCAAAAAGAAACCCCATAACCATTAGCAGTCGCCTTCCTGGCCCTAAGGCAACCATTAGTCTTTCTGTCTTTATGGATTTGCCTGTTCTGGACTTTTCATATAAATAGAATGATACGGTATGTCATCTTTTATGTCCGACTTTCCTCACTTAGCATAATGTGTTTAAGGTTCATCTATATTGTACTGTGTATCAGTATTTCTTTTCTTTCTTTCTTTTTTTTTTTTAATGTATCCTCTACCTTATTTTTTATCCAGTCATCAGTTGATGGGCATTTGAATTGTTGCTTCTCTGTGGCTATTTATTATGAATAATGGTGCTGTGAACTTTGAGGTACAAGCTTTTGGGTGAACATATGTTTACATCTTGGATCTTTTTAGGAGTGTAATTGCTAGGTTCTATGGTAACTCTGTTGAACTTGAATCTGTGTTCAGGGAGCCTGCACAATCATACAGTCACTCCAGCAGCCTATGGTGGTTTCAGTTTCTCTACATCCTCAGCAACACCTGTTATTATGTCTTTTATTATAACCATGCTAGTGGGTGTGAAATAGTATCTCATTGTGGATTTTTTAAATTTTTATTTATTTATGATAGTCACACACACAGAGAGAGAGAGAGGCAAGAGACACAGGCAGAGGGAGAAGCAGGCTCCATGCACCGGGAACCGGACGTGGGATTCCATCCCGAGTCTCCAGGATCATGCCCTGGGCCAAAGGCAGGCGCTAAACCACTGCGCCACCCAGGGATCCCTCATTGTGGATTTGATATGCATTTCGGTCATGGCTATTGATGTTAAGCTTCTTTTCCTATGCTTAATAGTTATTTGAATATCTTTGGAGAAATGTTTATTCAAATCCTTTGTCTACTTTTTTTAAATTGTATTTTTTTTTTAAGATTTTATTTTTATTTATTTATGAGAGACACAGGCAGAGGGAGAAGCAGGCTCCATGCTGGGAGTGGGACTTGATCCCAGGTCTGCAGGATCACACCCTGGGCTGAAGGCGGCGCTAAACTGCTGAGGCCCCAGGGCTGCCCCTGAATTGTATTTTTTAAAGATTTTATTTATTTGAGAGAAAGAGTGTATGCACAAGTGAGGGGGAGGGGCAGAAGAAGAAAGAATCTCAAGCAGAGCTCAGTATAGGGCTCAATCTCACAATCCTGAGTTTAAGACCTGAGCCACAAACAAGAGTCAGATGCTTAACTGAGCACCCAGCCGCCCCATCCACTTTTTATTTTATTTATTTATTTATTTATTTATTTATTTATTTATTTATTTATTTATTTATTTTAAATTTTTATTTATTTATGATAGTCACAGAGAGAGAGAGAGGCAGAGACACAGGCAGAGGGAGAAGCAGGCTCCATGCACCAGGAGCCCGATGTGGGATTCGATCCCGGGACTCCAGGATTGCGCCCTGGGCCGAAGGCAGGCGCCAAACCGCTGCGCCACCCAGGGATCCCCCCCATCCACTTTTTAAATTGGATTGTCTTTTTATTGTTGAGTTGTAAGAATTTTTTATTTTAGTGATGCTTTATCGACATGAGATTATATTTGTTTCATGTATAACATGATTAGATATCTATAAATGTTGTGAAATGATCACAGTAAGTCTAATATCTACACTATGCTTCAGTACAAATTTTTATTAGAACTTTTAAGATCCTCTCAGCAACTTTCAAGTATGCAATACAGTATAATTATAGTCCCCATGTTGTATGTAATATCTCCATGACTGAAATTTATTTTAGGGCTGGAAGTTTCTACTTTTTGACCCCTTGATTTTTTTTTTTTTTTGTAGGTTCCACATATAAGAGAGTATCTGTATTTTGGTATTTGTCTTTTTCTGTCTGACTTCTTTTACTTAGCATAATGCCTTTGAGGTCCATTTATGTTGTCACAAATGGAAAGACTTATTTTTATTTCTTTTATTTTTTAAAGATTTTATTTATTCATGAGAGACAGAGAGAGAGAGAGAGAGAGGCAGAGACACAGACCAAGGGAGAAGCAGGCTCCATGTAGGGAGCCTGACGTGAGACTCTATCCCGGGTCCCCAGGATCAGGCCCTGGGCCAAAGGTAGCGCTAAACCGCTGAGCCACCCGGGCTGCCCATAGATTTCTTTTTTTTAATGGCTAAATAATATTCTGTGTGTGGTGAGGGTGACACTTTTTCTTTTTTTCTTTTTTTTTTTTTTAAGATTTATTTATTTATTTTAGAGAGAGGGAGAGTAAGCAGTGAGGAGGGGGAGAGGGAAAAATAAACTTAAGCTGAGTGTGGAGCTGATGCAGGGCTCCATCTCACAACCCTGAGCTGAAACTAAGAGTCGGTCACTTAACCACATGTGCCACTTAGGCTTCCGTCTTTCTCTGTTCATCCGTGGGCAGACAGATGGGTTGTTTTCATATCTTATCTACTATAAATAATGCTGCAGTGTACATGGGGTGCATTTGTTTTCAAGTTAGCACTTCTCTTTCCTTTGGATATATACCTGAAAGTGGAATTACTGGATTATATGTAGTTCTATTTTTAATTTTTTGAGGAACCCCCATACTGTTTTCCATAACAAACCAATTTACATCCTCACCAACACTTGTTATTTCTTTTCTTTTTGATAATAGTCACTCACAGGTATGAGGTGAAATCTCATTGTGATTTTTTTTTTAATTTTTTATTTATTTATGATAGTCACACACACACACAGAGAGAGAGAGAGGCAGAGATACAGGCAGAGGGAGAAGCAGGCTCCATGCACTGGGAGCCTGACGTGGGATGGGATTCGATCCCGGGTCTCCAGGATCGCGCCCTGGGCCAAAGGCAGGCGCCAAACCGCTGCGCCACCCAGGGATCCCTCATTGTGATTTAATTTATGTTAAATACAAGTCCCTTATCAGATACATGGTGTGCAGATCTTTTCTCTAAGTCTTTGGGTTGTCTTTTCAGTTTCTTGAGGGGGTCTATATTTGAAGCACACTTTTTAAAAAAAAGATTGATTTAAAAGATTTTATTTATTTATTCATAAGAGACACAGGCAGAGGGAGAAGCAGGCTCCATGCAGGGAGCCTGATGTGGGACATGATCTCGGGTCTCCAGGATCACGCCCTGGGCTGAAGGCAGTGCTAAACTGCGGAGCCACCCGGGCTGCCAAGGCTGCCAAGTTTTATTTATTTAAGTAATCTCTACACCCAACATAGGGCTTGAACTCATGACCCTGAGATCAAGAATTGCACACCCTTCTGAGTGATCCACCCCGGCGCCCCAAAGCACAAACATTTTTAATTTTGATGACATCTAATTGATCATTGCCTAACCAACGTAGATTGCAAAGATTTACTCCGATGTTTACTTTTAGCTCTTGTATACAGGCCTTTGATCCACTTAAAAAATTTTTAAGCTTTATTTATTTATTTTAGAGAAAACACAAGCAAACTGGGGTAGGGGCAGAGGGTGAGAGAGAATCCTGAAGCAGACATCGTGCTGAGTGCACGAGCCTGATACAGAACTCAGTCCCAGAACTCTGAGATCATGATCTGAGCTGAAACCAAGAGCCGGCTGCTTAACTGACTGTGCCACCTAGGTGCCCCTAAAGTTAATTTTTTTTTAAGATTTTATTTATTTATTCATGAGAGACAGAGGCAGAGACACAAGCAGGTTCCATGCAGGGAGCCCAACGTGGGACTTGATCCCGGGTTCTCAGTATCACGCCCCGGTACTAAACCGACTGAGCCCTCCCTAAAGTTAATTTTTATATGTGGTTTAAGATATAGGTCTATATTCTTTCTTTCTTTCTTTATTTTGCTGGTGGGCATCTGGTTATCATAGCACCATTTTTTGAAAAGAAAGACCATTTTTCCCCTCATTGATATTTCTTGGCCTCTGTCGAAAATCAGTTGGCCATAGTTATTAAGTTTATTTCTGGACTCTTGGTTCTGCTCCATTGATCTCTATGTCTATCCTTATGTGTGTATGCGGAATTGAAGCCCTTTATGTAGTCCTCTCTGATTGCATAGCCTTCCTTGTGTCTTTCATCCTGAATTTGGTGTTGATAGTTCTCTTATATTACTAGGTAATTTTGCTTTGTAGTATTATATCCCAAAACAATATGTAATATTAAAATTTTATATAGTAGCAGATAGTTCTTAATTTTTACATTTTTACTTTTTGGTGTTTAAAAAAAAAGGCACCAAATGTAGATAATTTAGTTTTTGTCTAATCCTTTAGTGAACATTTTATATTTTTTGTGTTTTGTTAATGTGTGATTAAAATTGGTGGGTCGGGTCACCCTCTCGAGTGGGTGGAGTGACTCAATTGGTTGGGTGTCTGACTCTTGATTTTGGCTCAAGTTGTGATCTTGGGGTTGTGGGATCAAGCCCCACTCATCAGGCTCCACACTCAGCATGGAATCTGCTTGCATTTCTTCCCACCCCACCCCCACAAAATAAATAAATAAATCTTTTTTAAAAAATCTGGGTCATAGAAGTTTCACATCTTCAACTTCATATTTTCCAAACTGTTTTCCAAAGTTGTTATATGGATTTACACTTCTACCAGCAATATATAAGAATTCTTTGTTCACTTTACATCTTTATCAACATTTAATTGTTTCAGAATTTGTTTTTGCCAGTTTGATAGGTGTGAAATAGTATGTCATAAGTTGACTCAGGTTGGTTTCTTTGTTTGTTTGTTTTAAAGATTATTTATTTATTTATTCATAGAGACAGAGAGAGAGAGGCAGAGACACAGGCAGAGGGAGAAGCAGGCACCATACAGAGAGCCTGACGTGGGACTCCATCCCGGGTCTCCAGGATCACGCTCTGGGCTGCAGGCGGCGCTAAACTGCTGCGCCACCAGGGCTGTCCATGACTCAGGTTTTAAAAGTATGAATTTGTGATTAATTGAATGTAGTGTTTTATATCACGCTTTGTGATAATTTCAGAGCACTTGCATATCACCTGCCTATCTCTTACGAGCAGGGTAATGTGTTAAATGTCCAGTTAGGGTTATTGACAAATAATTTTGTTGTCATTGAGTTTATACTAGAAATAGATTTTTTTGTTGTTTATTGGACCCTAACCCTCTAATAGCATACTTTACGTGTCAATATTAATAACCATGGAATTAAGCATTTTCTAACAGAAATGCCATAAGGAAAAAATATCTTAAAGGTGTCCTATATTCCTTTTCTTTTCATTTGAAAGACATGCTCAAATTTCATGTCCTTTAGAAATTCTTAGGAATTTGTCTCCTCTAAAACTAAAATATATGGATTTGGACTCTTTCCTGGGCTGTGAAGTATCAACATGAGGATTAAAGATGAACTAAGCAAAAAAAAAAAAAAAAAAAAAGATGAACTAAGCAATGCACCAGTAACCCTGACATTTTCCCTATTGAGGACTTAAGGAGGAAAAATTCATATGCAGACAGTTAGGAAGCGAGTATCGACTATAGACAACAGTAGGATTACTAAGTCCTTTAGAGAGAGTGAAAGTGGTAGACATTTAGACCTAACTTTTCTTTTCAGATCCTGTGATAGATTTGTTTGTTTAAGCAATCTGCACCCAATGTGGGGCTCAAACTCATGACCCTGAGATCAAGAGCCACATGCTCCACCAACTGAGCCAGCCAGGTACCCCTCAAATCCTGAGATTTAGAAAGCCAGTGAATATCTGAAGATACACAGAGGTATAGGCTTGAGCTCTGCAGTGTAAGGAATGTTCAAGGAGAGGTCTTAACAGTAAGATAAAGGAGAATAATTGGTGAAATTGTTGACATCTCTTAAATCAGTTATTTAATGGGCACATTAAATAACACAGTTAGGGGATCCCTGGGTGGCGCAGCGGTTTGGCGCCTGCCTTTGGCCCAGGGCGCGATCCTGGAGACCCGGGATCAAATCCCACGTCGGGCTCCCAGTGCATGGAGCCTGCTTCTCCCTCTGCCTGTGTCTCTGCCTCTCTCTCTCTCTCTCTGTGTGACTATCATAAATAAATAAATAAAATAAAATAAAATGTGCTGTTTAAAAAAATAATAATAAAAAATAAAATTACTTAAAAAAAATAACACAGTTATGTCTGTACTAAGAAATTATCCCATTTGTTGTTAATCCCTACCCAGGTGTGCCCTGTTTGTAGGGGAGATAATTAAATAAATAGGTAAATGTAATATACTGTGATAGATGCTTGAGTATGGGTATGTGTGTGATAAAATGCTTATTGAAATGAAAATTTACTTAGTCACTCCGAGATGAAAAGTGAAGACTTAAAAATGAGTGAGATAGTGAAGAAATTACAGAGACACCAAAAAAATGCTCCATCAAAGCTTTTAAGTAGCTGTTATATTTACAGGGCAAAAGAAAAGTAATCACAGGGTAGGGAGAAGACCAGGATATCTTAATGCAGTGGTTGCCACTCCTGCTACTCGCTGACAAAGTTTTCACCAGCTCTTTGTAAATAGTATTAGTGTAAGGGTGCCACCTTTTTAAAAAAATTTTTTAAAGATGAGTTGACCTGGGCACCTGGTGGCTAAGTCAGTTAAGCCTCTGTCTTGGATTCAGGTTGTGATGTTGAGGTCCTGGGATTGAGCCCCACATCAGGCTCCCTGCTCAGCTGGGAATCTGCTTTTCCCTCTTCCTCTGCACCCCGCCCCCATGCGCACACTCTCCCTTGCTCTCTCACTCTGAAGTAAATGGATAAAATCTTTTTTAAAAATCCTTTTTTCCCAGATTTGTCTGTCTTTTACAGCAGTAATGCCTTTTCTTTTATGAAGTGACATTGTTAGGATTACTTTTATGTTTTATTTACGTAATACAATTAGCAACCAATATCAGCATTTTTTTTCAATATCAGCATTTAAAACATACTTTGAAAATTTATAGCTTGCCGCAATCCAAGACTGAAAACTGCTCATCTAATGATGTGATAGAAACCACAAGAGGGCATTTTAAGATGAGATTGGGAGGGCACCAGGGTGGTTAAATTGGTTAAGCATCTGACTCTTGGTTTCAGCTCAGGTCATAATC
The DNA here is from genome assembly GCF_011100685.1 of Canis lupus familiaris. Classification (NCBI taxonomy): domain Eukaryota; kingdom Metazoa; phylum Chordata; class Mammalia; order Carnivora; family Canidae; genus Canis; species Canis lupus. Next base: position 14,780,431 of record NC_049236.1, read on the forward strand.
TCAGGGTCATGAGATCAACCCTGCATCAGGCTCCACACCCAGCATGGAGTCTGCTTTAGATTCTCTCTCTCTCTCTCCCCCTCTATAGTAGCACCCTCAAAAAGAATGGTCTGCATTTAAGAGTCTACAATTCCTTTGCTTTAGAATGCACCCAAATCGGGCCTTCATCACTACCCTATCCAGCATATCTCCACTTAGATGTCTGATAAGCACCTAAAAGTTAACCTGTTCAAATAATTTATCATTTGTAGAATCTACAAATTGTATTTAATCCCTAAGAGTTATTATCTTATAATATACACAAAAATATTAACAACTTAATATGGTCATGAATGATAGACCTAAATGTGAAACCTAAAAGTATAAAACTTCTGTAATTAACCATAGGAAAAAAAACAAGACTAAATCTTTATGTTGTTGGTTTAGCAAGGTTTTTTTAGATAAGACATAAGCACAATCTATAAAAGGAAACAGTGGTAAATTTAACTTCATAAAAGTTAAAATCTTTTATTCTTCAAAAGATATTAACAGGGACACCAGGGTGGCTCAGCGATTGGGCATCTGCCTTCAGCTCAGGGTGTGATCCCGCTTCCCTGGAATGAGTCCCACATCGAGCTCCCTGCATGGGGCCTGCTTCTCCCTCTGCCTCTGTCTCTGCCTTTCTCTCTCTGTCTGTCTCATGAATAAATAAATAAAATCATTTTTTTTTTAAAAAAAGATACTGTTAACAAAATGAAAATGAGGGCTACAGATGTGAGGAAATACTTGCCAAACATGTATCTAATAAAAGACTTTTATCTTGAAAAAAAAATCTCTATTTAACAAAATGGCTGGATATAATTTATACCAGTAGTAAACAATACTGCCATTTAAAAGAAAAACATAATAATCATAAAAAATATAAAGTAGGAATTAATCTTTTTAAAAAGATATGTAAGATCTTTATGGAGGAAATTTATAAATTTTATTTGAAAATATTAAATAAGAAATTGACTATACTCGTGATGTGGAAGATTTATCATAAAAATATCAGTTCTTTCGTATTGATCTAGACTGATTCATTACTTTTTTTTTTAAGATTTTATTTATTTATTCATGAGAGACAGAGAGAGACAGGCAGAGGGAGAAGCAGGCTCCATGCAGGGAACCCGACATAGGACTCGATCCCGGGACTCTGGGATCACACCCTGGGCCGAAGGCAGGCACCAAACTGCCGAGCCACCTAGATTGATTCATTACTATTGATTCATTACTATTCTAAGCAGTGTCCTAACAGCCTCTCACTCCATGCTTCATGCTTGTTTTAAAATTTACATGAGGGGATCCCTGGGTGGCTCAGCAGTTTGGCGCCTGCCTTTGGCCCAGGGCGCGATCCTGGAGTCCCGGGATTGAGTCCCGCGTTGGGCTCCCGGTATGGAGCCTGCTTCTCCCTCTGCCTGTGTCTCTGCCTCTTTCTCTTTCTCTATCATTAAAAAAAAAAAAAAAAAAAAAAAAAAAAAATCTTTAAAATTTACGTTAAAGAATAGCCAAGACCTTCAATAAGGTGTATGTATGGCCTGCTATGTATCAAGGTCTTATAAAGCCATAATAGTTAAGACATGTGGTAGTAGTGTAGGAATAAATAGACCAGTATAACAGAAGCCTGGAAATAGACCCATACATGTATAGAAATAATTTATAATAGAGGTGGCTTTAGAGGTGCCTGGTGGCTCGTCAGTTAAATGTCTGCCTTCAGCTCGGGTCATGATCCCAGAGTCCTGGTATTGAGCCCCACATCAGGCTCTCTGCTGGGTGAGGAACCTTCCTCTCTTGCTCCCTCTGCTTGTTCTCTCTCTGTCAAATAAATAACTAAAATCTTAATGAAAAGAAAAAAAGCGCTGGCTTTATAAATCAATGGGAAAAAAAATGGTTCTGGGACAGATGGTTATTCATGGTGAAAAATGAAATTGGACCAAAATTGGACCAAGATCTCATACCAGATACGAATCCTTTCTAACTAATTGAAGCCTTTTTTTTTTTTTTAATTTTTATTTATTTATGATAGTCACAGAGAGAGAGAGAGAGAGAGAGAGAGAGGCAGAGACACAGGCAGAGGGAGAAGCAGGCTCCATGCACCGGGAGCCCGATGTGGGATTCGATCCCGAGTCTTCAGGATCGCGCCCCGGGGCCAAAGGCAGGCGCCAAACCGCTGCGCCACCCAGGGATCCCTTTTTTTTTTTTTTTTTTAAGATTTTATTTTTTTAGGGACGCCTGGGTGGCTCAATGGTTGGGCGGCTGCCTTCAGTTCAGGTCATGATCCTGGGATCTGGGATCAAGTTCCGCATCAGGCTCCTGCGAAGAGCCTGCTTCTCCCTCTTCCTGTGTCTCTGCCTCTCTCTCTGTGTCTCTCATGAATAAATAAATCTTTAAAAAATATTTATTAATTAGAGAGCCAGAAAGAGAACAGGTGAAGGAGCAGAAAGGGACAAAACAGCCTCCTTACGCGCAGAGCCCGATGCAGGGCTTGATTCCAGGACCCAGAGAACATGACCTGAGTTGGAATCAAGAGTCTGAAGCTTAGCCAGCTAAGCCACCCAGGCATCCCTACTGATGTCTTAATGTGAAGGTAAAACTACAAAAGTAAGAAGACAACAAAGACAAATGACTACATTTAAATTTAGAACAAGTGTTCTTCAACCCATGAAGTTGGCAAAGATATTTGCAGCATTTACGATCAGAAGATTAGGATCTGTTGTAATTCTCTTACTTCAGATAAGTAAGAGAAAGAACAGCCGAGTGAAGAATGCTTAAAAGATAAGAATTGGTATACAGTATAGTGATTCAGCAGTACCATACATCATCACCCTGTGCTCATCACAAGTGCATTCCTTAATCACTATCAGCTTTTTAATCCATCCCTCCATCACCTTCCCCTCTGGTAACCATCAGTTTAAGATTTTATTTATTCATGAGAGACAGAGAGAAGCAGAGGGAGAAGCAGGCTCCCTTTGGGGTGTCCAATGCGGGACTCGATCCTAGGACCCCAGGATCACAACCTGAGCCAAAGGCAGACACTCAACCACTGAGCCACCCAGGTAACCCCACACACACTTTTTAAGATTTATTTATTTGAGAGAGCATGCTTGAGTATGAGCAGAGGGAGGGAGAAAGAATCTTAAGCAGACTCTCAGCTGAGTGCAGAGTCTCATGTGGGGCTCCATATCACAACCCTGAGATCACCACCTGAGCTGAAACCAAGAGTCAGATGCTCAACCAGCTGAACCACCCAGGCACCTGAGAGTCTTTATTTGTGTCTCTCTCATTTTCTTTCCTTTACTTGTTTTGTTCTTTAAATTCATGTATGAGTGAAATCATAATGGCATTTGTCTTTTTCTGACTGACTTATTTTAATGAGCACTATACCCTCTATCTCTATCCCAAGTTGTTGCAGATGGAAATATTTCATTCTTGAGGCATCTGGGTAGCTCAGTCAAGTGGCTGACTCTTGATTTTGGCTTAGGTCATGATCTCAGCATCATGAAATTAATCTCCACACTGGGCATGGGCTTGCTTAAGATTCTCTAGCCCTGTCCCCACTCCAGCCCCCCCCTCCCCCGCTCATGCATACTGTTTCCAGGGGAAAAAGTTTTTTTTTTTTAAGATTTTATTTATTTATTTGAGAGAGCATGAGCAGAAGGAGTGGCAGAGATAGAGGGACAAGCAGACTCCCCACTGAACATATGGAGCCAAACAGGTTTGATCCTGCTGCGCCACCCAGGGATCCCGGTAGTTTTATTTTTAACTTTGAGGAACTTCCATACTATTTTCCACAGTGGTTGCACCAACTTTGCATTCCTACCAGCAGTACCTGAGGGTTCCTTTTGATCCATATCCTCGCCAGCTTGTTGCTTATGTTTTGATTTGCATTTCCCCAATGATGAATGATGTTGAGCATCTTTTCAGGTGTCTGTTGGCCGTTTGTATGTCTTCTTTGGAGAATTGTCTGTTCGTGTCTTCCCCTTTTTAAATGGGATTTTTTGTTCTTAGTTGAACTTTATAAGTTCTTCATATATTTTGTATGGATATGATTTTTTTTTTTAAGAAGGAAAAGGGAGGGATCCCTGGGTGGCGCAGCGGTTTAGTGCCTGCCTTTGGCCCAGGGCGCGATCCTGGAGACCCGGGATTGAATCCCACGTCGGGCTCCAGGTGCATGGAGCCTGCTTCTCCCTCTGCCTATGTCTCTGCCTCTCTCTCTCTCTGTGTGACTATCACAAATTTAAAAAAAAATTTTTAAAAAGAAGGAAAAGGGATAGAGGGAGAGAATCTCTTTTTTTGAGAGAGAGAGGGAGAGTGTGTGCACATGCAGTGGTGGAGGGAAGGGGCACAGAAAGAGGGAGAAGGAGAATCCCAAGCAGGCTTTATGCTCAACATGAGCCCAGTACAGGACTCAATCCCATGACCCTGAGATCAACCACCCAAGCTGAAACCAAGAATCAGTTGCTCAACTGACTGAGCCACCTAGGCACCCCCAAATGTGATTTCTAAGAATGCTGTATGTGATTTTTTATGTCAGTGCCACTCACTCCTTTGAATTTTGTTATTTTCCAAGAATCATTTCACAGTCTGTCATCAAAAGTTATTTTTAGTGATCTCTTAGCTAAGAACTAGGTTAGATCCTTTTCAGGTCTGTGGAATATAGGCATACCTTGTTTTACTGCACTATACAGATAACTGCATGTTTTTCAAATTAAAGATTTCTGTTGAGCAAGTCTTTTGGTGCTATTTTTCCAACAGCATTTTGTCACTTCGTGTCTGTCACATTTTGGTAATTTTCTCAGTATTTCAAACTTTTTCATTATTACTATATATATATATATATATATATGATTTAATTAATTAATTAATTAATTAGAGAGAGGGAGAGAGAGAGTGGCAGAGACACAGGCAGAGGGAGAAGCAGGCTGTATGCAGGGAGCCCAACATGGGACTCGATCCTGAGATCACACCCTGGGCTGAAGGCGGTACTAAACTTCTGAGCCACCCAGGCTGCCCTATATTTCTGATAGTGATCTGTGATCAGTTATCTTTGGTGTTACTATTGTAATTGTTTTGGATACCACTAAAACAGCAGACTTAATAATAAATGTGTTTGTTCTGACTCCTGCCCTGTTTCTCTCCCTCTCCTTAGGCCTCCCTGTTTCCTGAAACATAACAATGTTGAAATTAGGCAGTAAACCCCACAATAGTCTCTGAGCATTCAAGTGGAAGGAAGAGTCCCAGGTGTCTCACTTTACATCAAAAGCTAGGAATGTGGGGATCCCTGGGCAGCGGTTTGGCGCCTGCCTCCGGCCCAGGGCGTGATCCTGGGGACCTGGGATCCAGTCCCATGTCAGGCTCCCTGCATGGAGCCTGCTTCTCCCTCTGCCTGTGTCTCTGCTTCTCTCCCTCTTGGTCTCTCATGAATAAATAAATAAAATCTTTAAAAAATAATAAAAATAAAATAAAAAGCTAGGAATGATTAAGCATAGTGAGGAAGGCATGTTGAAAGCGAGATAGACCAAGAGGTAGGCCCCTTGAGTCAGTTAGCCAAGTTGTGACTGGAAAGGAAAAGTTCTTGAAGGAAATTTAAAAGTGCTACTCCAGTGAACACATGAATGTCAAGAAAGCAGAGTGGTCTTACTGCTGACGTGAAGAAAGTTGGAGTGGTCTGAAAAGATCAAACCAGCCATAATAACGCTCGCTTATGCCAAAACCTAATCCAGAGCAAGACCCTAACCCTCTTCAATTCTGTGAAGGCTGAAAGAGGTGAGGAAGCTGCAGAAGAAAGGTTTAAACCTAGCAAAGGTGGATTTATGGGGTTTGAGGAAAGAAGCCATCTCCATAACAGAAAAGTATGAGTTGAAGCAGTAAGTGCTGAAGCAATAAGAAGCTGCAGCAACATCCAAGTAAGGACCCTCCATCAGCAAAAAGATTATGACTAGTTGGAAAAATCAGATGATGGTTAGCAATTTTTAGCAATAAAATATTTTAATTAAGCTATATGTACATTTTTTAGGCATAATACTGCACACTTATTAATAAACTACAGTATAGTGTAAACAGCTTAGTACACCATGAAACCAAAAAGTTCATTTAACTAGCTCTGTGGCACTATTTGCCTTATTGCCATGGTCTGGAACTGAATCTATAATACCTCCAAAGTACACTGGAACACAGATTGTAAATTACCTGATCTGTTTAATAATTTGTTACCTAGTCATTAAATTTGTCAGTTTCTAAGAGCTAGACCCAAAAGACTTTTCTAAAGAAGATAGTAAATTACTGTATCTATTACTCTTGCACTTATAGAAATTTTATGAAGCTAAAATCAAACACAAGATTGGTTAAAATTGGGCAGCCCAGGTGGCTCAGGGGTTTAGCACTGCCTTCGGCCCACGGTATGATCCTGGAGACCCGGGATCGAGTCCTGCGTCGGGCTCCCTGCATGGAGCCTGCTTCTCCCTCTGCCTGTGTCTCTGCCTCTCTCTCTCTCTCTCTCTCTCTCTCTCTCTCTCTCTCTCTCGTTGTCTGTCATGAATGAATGAATGAATGAATGAATAAATAAAATCTTTAAAAAGGTTGGTTAAAATTTAGTCACTATTTTTTTAAGACACTGTATTTTTTAATTTTCCCATAGGTTTCTTTTTTTTCCAAAAAAAATTTCTTTTATTTATTTATTCATGAGATAGAGCGGCAGGAAGAGACACAGGCAGAGGGAGAAGCAGGCTCTTTGCTTGGAGCCGGATGTGGGATTCCATCCCAGACCCCAGGATCACTTCCTGAGGCAAAGGCAGACAGACGCTCAACAGCTGAGCCACCCAGGCATCCCTTCCCATAGGTTATTAAAATTAGAGAGGTGCCTTGGTGGCTCAGTCAGTTTAAGTGTCTGTTGATTTCAGCTTGGGTCATCATCTCAGGATGGTGAGCTCAAGCCCTGCATGGGGCTCCTTGCTCAGTGCACAGTCTGCTTGGGATTTTCCCTCTCCTTCTGCACCCCACTCCTACCCCATGCTTTGCTCTCTCTCTCTTGCTCTCTCTCAAATAAATAAAACTTTAAAAATTCTATTAGAGACAAACCTCAGTGGTGTAATAGCGGTAACTGCAATTATTGCATCTAGTGCAGGTACAGATGGAAATTTCATTTCATGGTTGAAGATATGTTTATAATTCTGCTTTAGACTGAATTAAAATGGGATGTTAGCATCTGAGAGGGAGAAATTATTGGAGTTAAATGAAATGATTTTTGTTGTTTATAAGTTTAAGGCATTATATTCTAGATTGCTTTTCAGGACCATTTATCCTACCTAATAGGTAGATGTAGGTGTTCTGTTTTTAAGAGTGTGATTTATTTTTCTAGGAACTTTTTGAACAGTAAAATTCATGAAGTTACTTTATATTAAGCAAATAAGTATATGATAGGAATGAGTAAATGTGCATTGAAATACTTGATATTTGACAATGAACAAAAGACTTGTACTTAAAAATGAATATAGATTTATAGTATCCAAAATCTTTCAGCAAAAGTTAATTGAAATGTTTCATGTCCTGAATACCTGTTCAGGAAAATGTAATATAAACCCCCAACATATGTTTAATATATTTCTTTTTTAAAAAGCATGTTTTCAAACTTTACGATATGTCCCTTTTATTCAGATATGTAACATTGATCTCTTGGAAGTAAATTTGGATCTTTTCACCCTCAACACTTAGAACCATGTGAAACATGAAACTGGGACACCTTGGTGCAGCTTAGACACAATTTTAGACACAGTTCAACAAGTCCTTACTGAGCTTTATAATAGATTATGAAGCATTCTTTACCAGGAGCATGGATGAATCTGTTAACTACATGAAATAATGCTCTATACCTTATCCCCATCCTCTGTGCTCATATTTGCTTTCAGAAGCAAGGCATTCTTTGATAGTAGTAAAGGGCTCAAGAAATGAGATCATTAAACAGAAATTCCTGTCATGACACTTGGCAATCGAAATCCCAACAGTGGATGCCTGGATGGCTCAGGCAGTTAAGTGTCTGTCTTTGGCTCAGGTCATGATCCTAGGGTCCTGGGATCAGGCTCTGTGTTAGGCTCCTTGCTTGTTGGGGAGCCTGCTTCTTCCTCTTCCACACTTTTGCACTCTCTCCTCTTCCTCTTTCTCTCTCAAATAAATAAAATCTTTTTTTTTTTTAATGAGAAAAACCACATTTTAATTGATTCTGAATCAAAGGATGGATGAAACTAAAGCCAGATAGATTATTTAGTCCTATTCTGGGAGAATTCTTAAGACACTGATCTATATAACTCTTAACACACCTTATCTTTTTCTCTTTCCTCCCTCTAATATCAATTAGCCATCCATTCCAGAGGTTAACAACAACAAAAAAAAATGAGGTAGAGGCACCTGGCTGGATCAGTCAGAGCATTCTACTCTTGATCTTTGGGTCTTAAGTTTAAGAACACCCCACATTGGGTGTAGAGCTCACAAAACAAATATAAACAAACAACTGAGGCAGGCTGTAAGATGTTAAGGGACTTATCCAAGGTAACACATCTAATAAGCAGATCAGGCCTGGAACCAAGTCTTCTAAATTTGCTGCCTTCTGAATTACACTGTGGTTCTTATTCTCCAGTTGTAAAGTATGATTCCTAAAATTAGGAAACTCCTTATAGAGCAGGTGTACTAAATAAGGATGTTAATTAACAAGTATGGGATTTTTGCCTTTCTTTTTGCACTCCTCTAATTATTTGTCTGTGTTAGCTAAGTCTGACTTCCAGGCAAAACTGAAAGACATGAAAAATGAAACCATTTTGTGAAAAGAAAAAAAAAAAAACACATACTGAGGACCACTTGGGTAGCTCAGTGACTGAGGGTATGCCTTTGGCTCAGATCGTGATCCCGGGGTCTTGAGATTAAGTCCTGCATCAGGGTCCCCAGATGGATCCTGCTTCTCCCTCTGCCTCTCTCTCTGTGTGTCTCTCTGAATAAGTAAATCTTTAAAAAATGGATGAGATAGAGGATTGTTTATATTTAATATTGACTATTTCTGTTGACTTAACACTTTATTATACTTTTTAATTGTGGCAAAATATACTTAAGATTTACTATAGTAACCATTTTAAAGTATGCAACTTGGTGGCATTAAATATATTCACAGCGTTTTGCAGCAGTCACCATTATCCAGTTGCAGAGCTTTTCCATTATCCCAAACATAAACCTCATATTCATTAAGTAGTCACATTTCCTTCTCACCAGCCCCTGATAATCAGTAATCTGTTTTTGGTCTCTGGATTGGATATTTCATACAAATGGAATTATATAATATGTGCCATTTTGTGTATTTGGTATCTTTCATTTAGCATAATGTTTTCAAGGTTCATCCATGTGGTAACATGTATTAATACTTCATTCTTTTTTTTTTCTTTAAGATTTTATTTATTCATGAGAGAGAGAGAGAGAGGCAGGGACACAGGCAGAGGGAGAAACAGGCTCCATGCAGAGAGCCGGACCTGGGACTCGATCCCAGGTCTCCAGGAAGGTAGTGCTAAACCACTGAGCAACCTGGGCTGCCCTTCATTCCTTTTTATAGCTGAATAATATTCTATTATATGGATATATCACTTTTTTGTTTCTCTATTCACCTATTGATGGACATTTAGATTGTTTCTGCTTTGTGGCTATTATGAATAAAGCTGCTGTGAACATTGATTTACAAATTGTTGTGTAGACGTATATTTTCATTTCTCTTGGATATATACCTAAGAGTGCCAATATTAGGTCATATGGTAACTTCTATGTTTAACTTTTTGAAGAACCACAAATTGTTTTCAGCAGTTATACCATTTAATATTTCTACCAGCAATGTCAAATAAATAAAACCATTATTGGCATTTTGTTATGTATCTCTTTAGTCTTTTGCTTCCAGAACAGGAATTTCTTTTTTGTCCTCTTTCATCTTCGTTTATTTCTTCCCTTTTACTAAACACTCTGATTTGTTATCCATCTCCTCCTCACCACATATTATGCATATGTGTGCGTAGACCACATTCTGTTTTTTTTTCCATAGACCACGTTCTTATATAACTTTATATCCTAGGTATCCGTGCAGGCTGATAAGTAAGTAATTATGGAATATATGTCAGCTTTTAGAACTTTCACACCAGTAGCAGAGCATCGCCAATTAATATTTCCTCTGCGTTCACTGCCTCAACTGGAACTCTGCTAGAGATACTTGGAATTGAGAATTGACCAAAACGATGGTATATAAATGTCAGTTGGGAGACTAGAACATGCCTAGTTGGGTTTGAAAAGTAACTATATGGGCAGCCGGGGTGGCTCAGTGGTTCAGCACAACCTTCAGCCCACAGCGTGATCCTGGAGACCTGGGATCAAGTCTCACGTCGGGCTCCCTGCAAGGAGCCTGCTTCTGCCTCTGCCTATGTCTCTGCTTCTCTCTTTGTATCTCATGAGTAAATAAATGAAACCTTTAAAAAAGAAAAAAAAAAAAAAAAAAAAGAATACGTTACAGATGCAGTTAAAGCCACCCAAGACCTCTTTTTGATTCCTTTCGTTTCCCCACAAAGGTATTTACTGCCCCAAATTTGGTATTTCTGATTCCTGTGAACCTAAAACACTAGAGCAAGGCCATCAGTTTATTATATGAGATATATCCTCCAAATTAGACTTTACCAGTATAGACCAGAATTGCCTACAGATGCAAGCCTCCTCTTATATCAGAAACTTTCTAGCCCCTGGAAAAATGTTGGGAATTTGCCAAAGAAGTATTTGTGTCATCTCTTAACTGCATATCTTAAGTCAGAGCCTAAGAGCTTAAGCCTTTCAGTTGATAACTAGGTATCTGGAAAGGAAGGAATGCTATGACACATGATTTGTTTTTAAAAATCTAGCTGTGGTGAGGGATCCCTGGGTGGCTCAGCGGTTTGGTGCCTGCGTTTGGCCCAGGGCGTGATCCTGGAGTCCTAGGATTGAGTCCTGCATTGGGCTTCCGGCACGGAGCCTGCTTCTCCCTCTGCCTGTGTGTCTCTGTCTCTGTCTTGTCTCTGTCTATCATGAATAAATAAATAAATCTTTAAAAAAAAATCTAGCTGTAGTTACTATTAAATAGTTGATGACTGTGGTGATAAGCAAGTTCTGTGGCTTTGTGATTACTTAGAACAAGTTATGCACGTGTGTGAGAGAAAATGAAAATCTAACAGACTCATAATTTGTATTTCTGAATTATCTTTGATAGCTAATTATAGGTATGGTTATATAAAGCACACTCTAGGTGCATCTGGAAGCTCAGTGGTTTAAGCGTCTGCCTTCAGCTCAGGTCATGATCCCAGAGTCCCGGGTTTGAGCCCTGCATTAGGCTTTCCGCTGAGCAGGGAGCCTTCTTTCCTCCTCCCTCCTTGTGCTCTCTGTTGCTATCTCTGTGTCTGTGTGTGTCCCTCTCTCTCAAATAAATAAAATCTTAAAAAATAAACTGTTCGGTCAGCTTGGGTGGCTCAGCGGTTTAGCACCACCTTCATTCCAGGGCCTGATCTTGGAGACCCAGGATCGAGTCCCATGTTGGGCTCCCAGCGTGGAGCCTGCTTCTCCCTCTGCCTGTGTCTCTGCCCCGCCCCCCCCCCCCCCCCCGTGAATAAATTTAAAAAAATTAAAAAAAAAAACTGTTCAGGTGACTTTTCTAAAGTCCTTTAAAAATCCTCAAAAGAGAGGCACCTGGGTAGCTCAATTGGTTGAGCATCTGCCTTCAGTTCGGGTCATTTGAGCCCCAAATTGGGCTCCTTGCTGGGCAGGAAGCCTGCTTCTCTCTCCTTGCTGCTTCCCCTCCTTGTGCTCTCTGTCCAATAAATACACAAAAATCTTTTTTAAAAAGCCTTAAAAGGGCAGACCAGGGTGCTCAGCGGTTTAGCGCCTACCTTCAGCTCAGGGAGTGATCCTGGAGTCCCGGGATCAAGTCTCACGTTGGGCTCCCTGCGTGGAGCCTGCTTCTCCCTCTGCCTGTGTCTCTGCCTATCTCTCTCTCTCTCTCTGTGTGTCTCTCATGAATAAATAAAATCTTTAAAAAAAGAAAGCCTTAGAATTATAGTGAATTATGTTATTGCTATAGGTGGTGGCACATTAAAATAATGCCTAAATTGGATTTATTTTTTTCTAAATTGGATTTAAGTTTTGATTACTAGTACCTATTATTGATTGATCATATGTATCTTATTTTAGCAATTCTACGTAACAAGGAGTTTGCCTCTTGTGATATTGTGTTATTTTGCTTTTTCATTTATAGTGATAGATTCCTGTGGCCTTTCAAATGGTTGAATAATGATGGAAATGGATCCAAAATTATAAGTGACCACTCTACTGAAGCAGAAGATTATTTCTTCATATCACCTTCCAGTTCAGTTGTCTTTAGGAAGAAGCAGAACAAGTGAAAGAGAGAAAACTGAAGAGAAGAAAACCTCACTGAGGAACTGTTTTACTTCCTCCTTGACTGACTGCTCCTTAACTTCTTTCTTTCTACTTGTTTTAATTTTGCTGTGAATTTATAAATAGTGAAGACCAAAGAAATAGAAGATACATTTGGGAGCTTTATGTTACCAAGAAATTTGCCTTGAAAGCTGCTATTCTTTGGAGGAAAACATATATTCTGTCAGATTAAAAACAAACAAGATTTCTTTATGTCCTTAGATTTTGAAGAATAAAACAAATATAAATATCTGCACACATTTTAGCAGCTCTGTAGGAATAATGAGATACTTGTAAATTAAGGGCTTTGTTATGTGGATGTTTTGCCACAGGAATTGATTGCTCAGAAGATCTTTTTAGCTCTTTGATGTTATATTTTTGACCTGTTGCTTGGATGGCATTATTTGCCCACACATGAGTTCACTTGTTTTTTCAGCTATGACCTTGCCATGAACAGTGTTTGCACTCGATGTGCAAATGTCCATGTATTATCTGTTTAAGCAACAAAATAGTGCCATCACTCAAGGAAGTTGAATGAGGTGAACATAGACATAGCTCTTCCCCTTCCCCCCATTTTTTAAATGTAACAAATACTTTTTATATTCCCCTTCCCCTTCCCCTTTCCCCTTCCCCTTTTTGGAGACGTGTCAGGAACCTGGATAGTTTAAGATGAGCAATTGAGGGGACTTGAGAGAGTAATACATACAGAGCCTGGCTTCCTTGTGCTTTATCACAAGGCGTGCTGCTGGCCAGCCTATTTAAGCACCCTTTTAACAAGAGAACCTCGTGGGAAATCCAGCTGGCAGACTCAAGGAGTTCGGGATACAGGACCACAGAGGTTACACTCTGGGGTAAATATTCTCCTATGTCTAATTTTGGAAGAAGACTGTATGTTATGTATCGTGGAAAATAGCTGCTGTTTTCTGGTATATTTAATTTTGGAGAACTTGAGTGAGGTGATGTGGAGACACCAGTGGATCTCTTAGAAAAACTGATACTAGTTAGTATTTGAGGAAATTAATGGGAACTAAATGGAACAATTCTTGAGAATCTGTATCTTCCTTCTTTAGGAAGATATTTTCTGCTTTTGCCACAAGTTACCAGAGTACCTGAAGCAGATTAATCTCTTTTCATAAGTATCAGTAGTTTAAAGTAGGTGTTTATTCTTAATGTTCTTCTGTTAAAACTCAAGAATTCATTAGCTTTCATATAACCTTCCAGATCTGTGTCAAAGTTTTCTGATTATGTGTTTTTCATAGTCATTATTCATGGACTGTTGGTTTTGTTTAGAACCTCTTTGAGATATAGAGCCTGATAAGTAATCTTAGAGAGGCTTAGAGGGCAGGTCTTTCTGTAAAGAGGAGATCTTAGAGAAATCACAGATTCTACATTGATACCAGATACTTACAAATGTAAATGATTTGAGTTTTCCTATTTTCAGATCCTGGCCATGAGGTTGGATGCCTCACCTTGCTGAAAAGAGACACTGGACCTAAATGGCGCAGCATGACTTTGTTCCTGCTTGGCTAAATTTCTCAACACCACAGTCAGCTAAGGTACTATTCTTCATTCCTATAGTAACCTTCCAAATACCAGTTCTTTTTATCCCCAACTTATTAATGGCTTCTATTTTACAGTCTAGGTGTTCTTGTATATTCAGCTTTGCCTGTTTAAAATATATTTTCATAGACTTACTAATTTATTTTAACAGGATATAAACAATTAGGCAGTCTAAGTCATTGTGGGCCCTGCCACTGCCAAATGTCTTCCTCTCTTCTTTTTTTCATTGTTTGCTAAGCTTTTCTCATTATGTGGCACATTTAAGATTTCCTGGATTAACTGCACTACACTTTGGAACTAAAACATATCTGCTAATTTATTATTTAGGTAAAGAGGGGTAGAGGTAAAAGGGAAATAGTTTTTTTGAGAAATAGACCGTTAGGGTGAATGCAATTTGTCTATAGTAGTAAATAAGGAGGAAAGGGAGAGACTTTCACTACTACATGGATCTCATATAAAATCCTAGAAATTCTGATTTAGGGGCAATAATCTAATGATTTCAGATGTATGTTGTATTAGGAATAGACAAGTGACAACAACCAGTTCATATAGAGTGAAGCATCCTTAGTCACAGTACACAAAAGAACAACCTCAACTATTGATAAAGAAGACCTTTGGGAAGTTAATAAACTTAAGAATGCTCCCCATTGGGATCGCTGGGTGGCTCAGCGGTTTAGCGCCTGTCTTTGGCCCAGGGCGTGATCCTAGAGACCCGGAATCGAGTCCCACAACAGGCTCCCTGCATGGAGCCTGCTTCTCCCTCTGGCTGTGTCTCTGCCTCTCTCTCCCTCTCTCTGTGTTTCTCATGAATAAATAAGTAAAATCTTAAAAAAAAAAAATGCTCCCCGTTTTGCCAACTAATAGAGGAGGGACAAAATTGATGTGTAATTTTAAAAGGGGGGGTGCCTATCTTCCTTTTTTTTTTTTTTTTTTTTTCTTAAAGAACTTACTTATTTTAGAGAGCATAATCAGAGGGAAGGGTGTGTGTGTGACGGGGGAGAACACATCCTGACACAGGGCTTGATCCCAGAACCCTGAAATGATGACCTGAGCCAAAATCAAGAGTTGGACACTTAACTGGCTAAGTCACTCAGGCGCCCCTGTTTGTTTGTTTGTTTTCTTTTTTCAGAGAGAGTGCCTACTCTTGAAAATGGAGTGGAGGGGACAGAGGGAGAGGGAAAGAGAATCTCAAGCACAGGGCTTGATAATCACAACCCTGAGATCACCACCTGAGCTGAAATCAAGAGTCAGACACCCAACTGACTGACCTGGCCAGGCCCCTTTCCCTGTTTTTAAATGTGAATTTTGGGGCAGATGTTCCTAATCTATCTAGACCCACAATCTTTTGCTCTAAACTTAATTTTGAATTGCCCTTTTGAAATTCCCAAGATCTCATAATTGACATAATCTGACCCAAAGGTTGGGTGATCTTTTGAAATTTTTGAAAATTGAAATTCCCAAGATCTCATATTCCCAAGATCTCATAATTGACATAATCTGACCCAAAGGTTGGGGATGGTGAGCTGGGGGATTAGGTGTGGGATCCAGGAAAGCGTTTAAAAGTAGGTAGAGAGGGGGATCCCTAGGTGGCACAGCGGTTTAGTGCCTGCCTGCCTTTGGCCTGGGCGTGATCCTGGAGACCCGGGATCGAATCCCACGTCAGGCTCCCGGTGCATGGAGCCTGCTTCTCCCTCTGCCTGTGTGTCTGCCTCTCTCTCTCTCTCTGTGTGTGACTATCATAAATAAAAATTAAAAAAAAAAAAAAGTAGAGAGGGACGCCTGGGTGGCTCAGCGATTTAGCATCTGCCTTCGGCGCAGGGTGTAATCCTGGGATTGAGTTCCATATCAGGCTCCCTGCGTAGAGCTTGTTTCTTTCTCCCTCTGCCTATGTCTCTGCCTCTCTCTCTATGTCTCTCATGAATAAATAAAATAAAATCTTTAAAAAATAAAAGTAGGGGCAGCCCGGGTGGCTCAGTGGTTTGGCGCCACCTTCAGCCCAGGGCCTGATCCTGGGGACCTGGGATCGAGTCCCGAGTCGGGCTTCCTGCGTGGAGCCTGCTTCTCCCTCCGCCTGTGTCTCTGCCTCTCTCTCTCTCTCTGTGTCTCCCATGAATAAATCTTTAAAATAATAATAATATAAAAGTATGTAGAGGGCACCTGGGTGACTCACTTGGTTAAGTGTCTGCCCTTGGCTCAGGTCATGATCCCAGAGTCCTGAGATCAAGCCCCACCTCGGTTTCCCTGCTCAGCAGGGAGCCTGCTTCTCCAACTCTCCTCCCTGCTTATTCTCTGTCACTACCTCTGTCTCTTGTCTCTGTCTCTCTCAAATAAATAAATAAATATTTTTGAAGAATGAAAGTATGTAGATCTTATTATCTGCGAAGAATAATCTAGCACAGTGAAGTAAGTAAAAAGAATTGGGAAATGAAATTTCACTGTTTACAGTAAAGCTGCAGTAAACAAAGTTGTGCGGTGTTGGGATAAGGATAGACATAAAGTAATGGAAGAGAATAGAGAATTCAAAAATAGTCCTATACATACAGTCCGTTGATTTTTGACTAAAGTGCCAAGGTAATTTAATGCAAAGTGATTTAGCATTTAGTAATTTAGATTTAGTCTTTTTAGGAAATGGTTCTAGAACTGTGTATATCTATCTATCTATCTATCTATCTATCTATCTATCTATCTATCTATCTATCTGGAGGGGAGTGAGAACCTTGACCTTAATCTTCTATCACACACACAAAAATTAACCTGAAGTGGATCATAACCGAAGTTAAAGAGCTAAAAACTATAAAACCAAGGAAATAGATGTAAAGATAACTTTGCCCCAACCTGTAGTTTTCTTCTATGCCTTTGTCAAATTTTGCCTTTGTCAACCTGTAGTTTTCCTCTATGCCTCTATGCCTTTGTCCATGTTTTTCAGTTTTTTAGACTTTGACCTCTCATTTGAAACTATAGAATGTTCTAGAATAAATTATTTGGAATAGGGAGGGACATGAGAGTTCATCTATAACCGTGTTTCTCAATCTGCCACCTTTACATTGTATAACCTTAAAGACTTACTTTCCCTGACCTCTTTCCTCATGTGTAAATGAGTAAAATGAGGATGCCAAATTATAGTACTGTTATGAATATAAAATTAATGTTTAGAAGTAAGTGTTATGAAACTATAAAAACCATGTCGTTGTTAAAGTTGTTAATGGCCTACCAAGTTGGGGTGGTATTTAAACCATTTCTTTCTCCCCAATTCCAAAATAATTTACAGAAATAATTAAGCTATTTAGAATTTTTTTAAGCAAACATCTTGCTTTTCCTTTCCTATTATAAGGTTAACATAATATCTTTAAGTGTAAAGTTTGAGGGCTTATTTATGGATATCAATAGGGTTTTTTTTTTTTCCACCTTCTTTTGCAAATAATTGAAGTAGCTGCCTTTTCTCCCTTTTTGGGATACAGTAAATGAGTTAATGAGTGAATGTGTAACTTATGTCTATGACCATACCACCCTGACAATGCCCAATCTTGTTTGAATATGTAACCTAGGACTTCTCTAACTTAGGGGCCTATAGTACCCTTATTATGGCCGATATGCTCATAATGGGGGTTTCTTCCACTATTATTACTTGTTTTCTGAAAGGCTGATGCAAAACATAAGATACTGAGATTGATATCTTCTTAATCTGTTTCTCTGTACTTTACCATCTTAGTCACCTACAGCCACCTTCGAAAAACACGGAGAGCACCTACCCCGAGGAGACCGTAGATTTGGAGTAAGCCGCCGTCGACATAATTCTTCTGATGGCTTTTTTAACAATGGACCTCTACGTACCACAGGAGGTGAGCCATGCCCAACTTCCATGACTGTATTTAAGCTAGACGGAAAAAAAAATAAGCTAGACGAGCCCACATTGGGGGTGCATGTCCATAATCTTGATATGATGGTTTGTTTTTTGTTGTTTTTTTTTTTTTAAGATTTTATTTATTTATTCCTTTTTCTTTTTAAAGATTTATTTATTTATTTATGATAGACATAGAGAGAGAGAGGCGCAGAGACACAGAAGGAGGGAGAAACAGACTCGATGCCGGGAGCCCGATGTGGGAATGGATCCCGGGACTCCAGGATCGCGCCCTGGGCCAAAGGCAGGCGCCAAACTGCTGAGCCACCCAGGGATCCCTATTTATTTATTCTTGAGAGAGAGGCGGGGGGAGAGGAAGAGACACAGCCAGAGGGAGAAGCAGGCTCCATGCAGGGACCCCGACGTGGGACTCGATCCCGGGTCTCCAGGATCACACCCTGGGCCGAAGGCGGCACCAAACCACTGAGCCACCTGGGCTGCCCGACATGATGTTTTTTAAACATGTTTCTCAGGCAGTCCGGGTGGTTCAGTGGTTTAGCGCCGCCTTCGGCCCAGGGTGTGATCCTGGAGACCCGGGATCGAGTCCCACGTCGGGCTCCCTGCATGGAGCCTGCTTCTCCCTCTGGCTGTGTCTCTGCCTCTCTCTACCCACCCCCCACCCCCCGTGTCTCTCATGAATGAATAAATAAAATCTTTAAAAAAAAAAAAAGTTTCTCAATTTGATCTTCCAGTTGTCATTATTCAGTTACGTTGGCTTTCTAACATTCTTGTGTTCTCATGTGTCATTTTTTTCAGTTGAAGATTTAATGTAGAAATTATATTTTTTAGGAAAGATAATTTCTTGATTTCTTTTTTGTGGACTTAATCTTTTATTTTAAAAGGTCCCCTGAAGAGCTTTTGGTAGTATTATTAATCAGATCAGGAAGCAGAAATCTAATGTGTTATTTCTCCTTACTATTCTAGATTCCTGGCACCAGCCCTCCCTGTTCCGCCACGATTCAGTGGATTCTGGTGTCTCTAAAGGAGCTTATGCTGGAATCACAGGGAACCTCTCTGGTTGGCATGGCTCTTCCCGAGGTCATGATGGCATGAACCAGCGTAGTGGGGGTGGCACAGGCAACCATCGCCACTGGAATGGCAGCTTCCACTCCCGGAAAGGCTGTGCCTTTCAAGAAAAGCCACCTACAGAGATTAGGGAAGAAAAGAAAGAAGACAAGGTGGAAAAATTACAGTTTGAAGAGGAAGACTTTGTAAGTATGAAGGTTTAGATGTATGATTAAAACCTAACAAATAATGCTGTAAATAGAAGACTGTTAATAATGAGAAGATTGAAGAAATTACTAAAAAGAAAGTCCCTAAGTTTAGATTTTTACTGTGTTTAGAGGGAAGGAGTTGATTAGTAGGAAGATAGTGATGAAAATTCCTCTGTAACTTTTAGCAAATCTTGTTTTTCATCTTTATGCCTTTGAAACTTAAAAATTCTTAATTCCCTTTGAGTTTTGTAAGGTCAGCATTCAAAATTTGATACTCAAATTATGTATAAAGATGTAGTCTTGCATGTTGAATTGTCTTTCTCCAACTATCCTAAGTTTTTTCTTTTATATAAAATAATTGTGATGTTACAAATATGCAATTGTAAGTATTTAAGCTGTTGCCTGTATATACAGTAAAACTTTGCTGTTGTATGTTGAATTATATGCCTTTTGGCTTCTTAGCCTGAAGAAGAGTTTTCAGTGCACCTTAAAAAAGTTTACTATATTTTATTAACAAAACATATCCAAATTATTTTAATATGTGATTGGTATCTTTAAATCATTAGTGAGGTAACTGACGTTATTTTTTGTACTAGGTCTTCAAGATCTTTGTGTATTCTATACTTGTTTGTAGCATGATCTCAGTATAAATCGCGTACTTTCTGAGTGCCTAACAACTACATTTAGCTGGTGGCTACCATATTGAACAAAACAGCTCTAGTTATTTTTAGGTAGCACATTAAATTAGCCAATCACTTCCGTGACAGTCAATTTAATAAATTAATAAAGCCAACTGAATAAGAGTCAAATTTAGGTGTCAGCTCCTCTTCTCATATAGCAAATGTTCTGGGCTTCTTTAAATGTTATTTTTTAATGTGAATTCTTAACCCCCAGGCACCTATTCTTCAAAACTTTATTTGTGGAAAGGTTTATACTGCCCCGACCTTGAATATTTGTACAGAATGTTCTAAGTATCCAGTGGTCCAGAACTTACTATAACACCAAATTATAACTTTCAATATTTCAATTATTTCAGTTATTCAATAAACTTAGCATTTAAGAAAGACCAATGGGTATAATTAACAAAATCTCTGTTGCTCATTACACTTTGGGAACTTGGTTAAAATCTTTGATCAGACCAGCAACAACAAAAAGTTTAATTGTATTCCTGTGAGTTTCTTTTTGTATTTTATTCCACATAAGTAAATTAACCCACTGTAACTATAATTTATATGACATGAATGTTTATCTAAAAGTATACCTTACATTGTGACCAGAGCCAGATGAGCATATGGTAAAGTCTATTAGGATCTCTTTATTAAAAGTTTTGGTTTCTTACATGCTTTGGTTTAAAAAAAAAAAAAAAAGATTATAGCAAACTAGAAGTCGTGGAGTAAAGTGGAAGTTGCTTGAGTATTTAAGAGCACCTTTTTGAATAGGTTTTGTACTACTAATTGGCAGAGTTTGATAAGAAGGCTCAGTATCAGTTCTGTGGCATTTCCAGTGGGAAATAAATAACAGAAAGAAAAATATTAAAGTAGCACAATCGATGCCTGCTAAGTGATTTAAGTGGAAGTTAGCTGTCAGTCAAACCTGAACCAGGTCAATAAGGGCAAATTAATACTACATTTATGTTTTAAAATATCTGAAATGTACATAAAAGTCTGGAGAAAAATAGTCAAGTATGCACATCACCAAATGAAAGCTTCCCTAATCCTACTCTCTTCACTTCCTTCCCAGAGGTAATCTTGATTTCAGTGCTTTATCATGTTTTTTATAAACTTCTACTACATATATGTATCCATAAGTAATATATATCATTTTCCTTGATTTTTATGTTTATAAAGATAGTATTGTAGTTCTCTGGTATTTGCTTAAAATTGTTTTGAGATTTATCTGCATTGATACATACAGCTCTAGATCAGTGGTTCTCAGCCAGGAGCACATTTTACAATGTGTGCCCGGCACATTTGGCAATATCTATGCAAATTTTGGTTGTCACAACTGGAGATAGTGCAATTTATATCTAGTATGTAGAGATTAGGGGTGTTGCTAAACATGGTGCAATGCACAGGACAACACCTGGTGAACTCTAGAATTACCTAGCCCCAAATGGCAGTAGTACCATGGTTGGAAAATGTTGCTTTAAATCTTTTTCACTATTATATAATATTTTGTTGTGTGAGTATACTGGATTTATTTATCCATTTTCCTGTTGACAGACATTTAGCTTGTAAAAGATCGTGGTTTAGAGGACAAATCTAAAGGATTGGAACCTGAGGTATTGTAACTAGAGAAGAAAGAGTCAAAAATAAGATTTCTATTTAAAGCAGATTGATGAATATAAGTTATTTGAAAAGGAAAAACAGCATAAGTGGAGGGAGAAGATAACAATTTCTTCGTACAAAAAATATGGATGAGATCTAGAGATGTGCACATGGAAGTAAAGATGATAGTTGATGATGGTGAATGGATAAGAATCACCCAAGGAGAGTGATCTATTCAGAGGGAACCTAGAATATGTGGAAATAGCAATAAGGAACTAACTGGTTGAAGAAGAAAGGGGTTTGTCAAGAAAGAGTAGTTAACCAAAAATGGCAAAATCTAGGTATGTAGACATGTTTACAGTGATTTTTCTGTATGTTTTTCTATACTGTACATTGTATAATTAGAAAGTCATTTTTTGTTTTAAAATGGTATTTGACTTAACAGTCTCAGTTATCTTGGACAAGTTAAATAATTTTCCCTGCATTGTCACATAGACAGTAATGTCTACATAGATAGTAAGGATCTTGATCTCAGGATCATGAGTTTGAGCCCCACATTGGGCATAGAGCTTACTTTTTAGAAATTCAGTTGTATTTTTATGTGCTAGCAGTAAACAATTGGAAAATGAAGTTTTATAAAATGCTTTTGTAAAGCAAAAAAAAAAATTTTAAAACTGTGTGGGAATAAAATGGGAATAAATTTAACGAAAGATATGAAAGACTTCTATACTGATTCACAAAATATTGCCAAGAGAAATTAAAGAAGATGTGTATAAAAGAGATATATCATTGTGAATGTGAGGCTTTGAATTAGACGACTCAACATGTTTAGGACATCAGTTCTACAGATTCTGCACAGCACCACCAAGCATGGGTTCTTACAGAAATGGACTAAGTTATTCTAAAATTTTCATTGACTAGAAAGACTCTGGAATACCCAAAGTGATTTTTTTTTTTAAGATTTATTTATTTATTCAGAGAGAGAGAAAGGCAGAAACACAGGCAGAGGGAGAAGCAGGCTCCATGCAGGAAGCCCGATGTGGGACTCGATCCCGGGTCTCCAGGATCACACCCCAGGCTGCAGGAGGCGCCAAACCGCTGCGCCACCAGGGCTGCCCCCCCCCAAAGTGATCTTGAAAAAGAACAGAGTTGGAGGACTTCTACTACCTAACTTCACTTAGTACAAAGCTATAATAAGATAATGTTATGTTATTATAAGGATAGACCAATAGTGAAGCAGAATAGCTCAGAAATAAACTTACAGGGATCCCTGGGTGGCGCAGCGGTTTAGCGCCTGCCTTTGGCCCAGGGCGCGATCCTGGAGACCCGGGATCAAATCCCACGTCGGGCTCCAGGTGCATGAAGCCTGCTTCTCCCTCTGCCTATGTCTCTGCCTCCCTCTCTCTCTCTCTCTCTCTCTCTCTCTCTGTGGGACTATCATAAATAAATAAATAATTTAAAAAAAGGAAATAAACATATTTATATAGTCATTTGATTTTCTTTAAAGAATTTTTTTTAAGATTTTTATTTATTCATGAGGGACACAGAGAGAGGGGCAGAGACAGAGGCAGAGGGAGAAGCAGGCTCCATGCAGGGAGCCTGATGTGGGACTCAATCCCAGGACTCCAGGTTCACACCCTGAGCCAAAGGCAGACTTCCAACCGCTTAGCCACCCAGGTGTCCCAGTCATTTGATTTTCAACAAAGATACTAAAGCAGACCAATAGAGAAGAAAATGTATTTTTAACAAATGGTCCTAGAATAATTTGTGTGTGTGTGTGTGTGTGTGATGAATAAGTAAAATCTTTAAAAAAAGAAAATATTTATAAAGCGTATGTATGAAAAGGGACTTGCATCTGCAATATAAATAACTCCTTGAATTCAATAATAAAAAAAGCAACTCAGTATATATTTTTCTTTCCTTTTTTTTTTTTTTGTTTTTTTGTTTTTGGAGAGACCGTGTGATTTGGGGGAGTGCAGAGGGAGAACGAGAGAGAATCTTTTTTTTTTTTTTTAAGATTTTATTTATTTATTCATGAGAGAGAGAGAGGCAGAGACATAGGCAGCGGGAGAAGCAGGCTCCATGCAGGGAGCCTGACATGGGACTCCATCCCAGGTCTCCAGGATCACGCCCTGGGCCGAAGGCGGTGCTAAACCGCTAAGCCACGCGGGCTGCCCCTGAGAGAAAGAATCTTTTTTTTTTTTTTTTTTTTTAAGATTTTATTTATTTATTCATGAGAGACACAAAGAGAGAGAGAGGCAGAGGGGAAAGCAGGCTCCATTCAGGAAGCCTGATGTGGGACTCGATCCCAGGTCTCCAGGATCACACCCTGGGCTGCAGGCGGTGCTAAACCGCTGCGCCACCCAGGAATCCCTGAGAGAAAGAATCTTAAGCAGGCTCCACACCCAGCGCTAAGCTGACACAACTTGGGGCTGGATCTTAGAATCCTGTATTCATGACCGGAGCTAAAATCGAGGCAGACAGTTAACCAGTGGTGCCACTCAGGTGCCCCTCTTTCTTTTTTTTTTTTTTTTTTTTACATTTATTTATTTAGAAGTGTCTGGGTGGCACAGTCAATTGAGTGTGGGACTCTGTTTCCAGCTTGGGTTGTGATCTCAGGGTTGTGAGATTGAGCCCCACATTGGACTCTGTGCTGAATGAGAAATCGGCTTTGAACTGTCTCTCCCTCTCCCTCTGGGCACCCTCCCCGACCCCGGGGCTCACACACTTGCACTTTCTTCTAAAAAAAATAAAACTTAAAGTTTATTTAAGTCATTTCTACCCACTGCCGGACTCAAACACAACCCTGAGATTGAGTCGCATGCTCTTCTGACTGAGCCAGCCACGTACCCTGACAACTCAATATTTTTAAAAATGAGCAAAATGTGAACAGATTCTTCACAATGGAAGATACACAAATGACCAACAGTCACGTGAAAAAAAAAATGGTCTGTTTCATTAGTCACAAGGGAAATGTGGAAATTGGAATTAAGATTATGAGATACTGATACCCACTTACCAAAATGGCTAAAATTTGTAAGTCTGAAAACACTAAATTTGGTGACATTTTCAAGCATTTGGAACTTTCTTTTTTTTTTTTTTTTAATTTATTTATTTATTTATTTATGATAGTCACACACACACAGAGAGAGAGAGAGAGGCAGAGACACAGGCAGAGGGAGAAGCAGGCTCCATGCACCGGGAGCCCAACGTGGGATTCAATCCCGGGTCTCCAAGATCCCGCCCTGAGCCAAAGGCAGGCGCTAAACCGCTGCGCCACCCAGGGATCCCCATTTGGAACTTTCATACGTTGTAGGAGCATGAGGTAGTACAACTGTTTTGGGGAAAGGTTTGGCAAATTTTTATAAAACTAAACATAAACTTATTCTATGATCCAGCACTTCTAGATATTTACTCAAGAGAAAGTAAGGTATATGTGCATTTATTATAATTTTATTCATAAAAGCTCCAAACTGTAATCAGTTTAAATGTCTTTTGACACAAGAATAGAAAATTTGTGGTATAATCATGTAATGGACTACATATATTCATTAATAAAGAGTGACTAAAAGAAAGTGACTAATATAAGTTTCAGTGAAGCCTTACACAAGATGGTGCATACTCTCTGATTCTGTTGATGTGCTATTCTAGAATAGGCAAATAATCTTTGGTTGGAAAGATAGAGCAGTGGTTGCCTGTAGTGAGTGGGAATTGACTGGGATAGGGCATGAGGGAATCTTCTGGTTGCAGGAGGTAATTTTTATTTTTGGAGAGGTTGAGGAGTTACAAGCATTTTTCAAAACTCCTAGAATGATATACTTAGTATATGTGCATATCCTTTTATGTAAATTTTATTAAAAAATAGATTATCACCAGTCATGGGGGAAATAGATATAATAAACCTCCTGATGTAATGCACTGAGGATGCAACCTCACCTCTGTAAATTCTTTCTAGGAATGCATATCCTGAATCTAACCGTGAGAAAAATATCACACAAACTCAATTTGAAGTTTCTACTAAAGAATTACTAAAGATTCTACAAAAGAACTAGCCTCTGCCCTTTAAAAATGTTGTCCTGAGAGAAAAAATTGCAGATAAAGGAAAACTAAAGAAATAAGATAACTGGGATGCCTGGGTGGCTCAGTGGTTGAACATGTGCCTTTGGTTCAGGGCGTGATCCCAGGTCCTGTGGTCAAGTCCCACATCAGGCTCATCTCGGAGAGCCTGCTTCTCCCTCTGCCTTTGTCTCTTTCTCTCTCTGTATCTCTCGTGAATTAATAAAATCTTAGGAAAAAAAAAAGGGAAATAATTAAAGGAAGCATGTGAGAGGCACCTGGCTGGCTCAGTGAGTGGGACTATTGACCTCCGGATTGTGATGAGGTCAAGCCCCACGTTGGCCTTGAGCCTACTCAGAAAAACAACAACAACAAACGTGATCCTTTGGAGACTGGATGGGAGAAAACAGTGTACATCTTTAAAATTTTGTTTTACCATTAAAGTAATCAATGTTATAGTTTGAATAAGTGTTATAGATTAGACTGTAGCATTTATTGTAGTATTGCATAATTTTTATAATCGCACTGTGTTCATGTGTTTTTAAAGAAATACATAATTAAGGATTTAAGGGTAAATGGCATCAAGTCCTTCAACTTGCAGATGGTTCAGGAAACAATAACATTTAGAGAGAATGTTGGAGCAAGTGGTGTAAAATGTTGACGAGAATCTAGACATCTGTGCAGGATGCACAGAATGTGTTTATTTTTGCAACTTTATTGTAAGGATGAAATTATTTCAAAATAATAAGAAAGAACAGAGAGAGAGGTACCTGGGTGCCTCCTTGGTTAAGCTTCCGACTCTTGATTTCAGCCCAGGTCTTGATCCTCAGGGTCGTGAGTTTAAGCCCTGTGTTGGGCTCTGTCATTTTTTAAAAGTTGTTTAAAAATAAATAAATAACGCAGAGAGCATGGTATTGAACAACAACAACAACAAAAGTTCATGGAAGTTATCTACAGCAAAATAAAGTGAGGTGTCATTACAGAGACAAACCACCAAAAACTATAATACCTGGGTAGTGATAGCATTTGTGCAGGAGAAATGGAAGGAAGCAACAGAACATCTGGCAACCCCAAAAGAACCACCAGTTGCTTCTAGATAGTTTAGAGGGTATGTTTGAGAACAGCTAGAAATTAGGAGTGGTTTTACCAAACTAGTCAGTATAGAAGTTCTGGAATGAGGTATGGTCTGTCTGGATCAATCGAGAGAGTAACCATAGAATAGTTTGAAGAGGGAAAGTACAGGATTAGGGTAATGAGTTGGTTAGTAATAAAGAGAACACTGAAGAATTTGGAAGTAGCCAATATAAAAAGACAACCATTAACCCTAGGGCTAAGAGAGAGTGCCCAAGGAAGAGTCTTCCTCTTCCCCCATCCCTACCAGACCTTGTTAGAAAGGGCTTAGTTGTGGCTCACTGAATGACAGAAGAGTTGTTGAAGTGCTTCTCCTAGGAACATACTGAAAATCCTGGCCCCTTGAGGTCTTGGTAAAGTTGTTCACATGTCCCTGCTACCAAAACCAGTCAAGTCAAAGTTCACTCACACTTTAGAACCTGGCTTAGCAGGAACTGGGTGCTGCAGGAGCCTGCTGACTAAGCACACTGGAATAAAAAGAAAATCTTTCTCTTGGTCTCTGCTGACAAAAAGTTAACCTGCCAGCTAGCAAAGGAAAAAAATGTAAGTGCCTGGACACATTTACACAGAGTGAGCAGAAAGGATGACTTTGGACTAAGAAGCGAGAAGTTGATAAATAGCACTGAGTACTACCATTGTTTGTATTAACCAGCCAATATTCCCTTCTAGAATGTAAACTATCAGAAATAGAATCCAGATTGAGCTGCAGAGATGGAAACAAAGAGAACGTTTAGATAAAAGGAAAGAAGGTAGGGATGACAGCCAGGACATGAAAGAAACTAAGGCACCATATTTTTGAATACTATAAAAATAACAGAAGAGAGAGCTCTAAAGCTTGATGTTAGAAAAGCTATCTTGATCCACATTCACAAAAACTGAATGTAAATGAACACAAAGGATCAAAAGAATAAGGAACAGAATAGCATCCTTACAGACAGTGCAAAGTATACCTGTACAGCATTTCCAAAAAACATAACCATTTTAAAATTTACTGTTACTACAATATTACTTAAAATATTTTAAAATTTAAATGATCCTAAGAGAATGGCATAAGGACAGTCTAAACCAGAAAAACTCAAGGTGCTAGAAATCAGGAAATAATTTGAAATTTGAGAAAAATGGAGGCTAAAGAACACAAGAGAATAGTCCATGTTTTTCAAGAATTAGAAGAGGACAGAAATTTCATGTTTTTTTTTTTTTTTTACAACTTTTTTTTAAAGATTTTGTTTATTACAGTATTTGGGGGAGTAGCAGTGGGAGAGAAAGAATAAGACTCTACTGAGTGCAGAGCCCGGTATAGGGCTCGATCCCATGATCCTGAGACCATGATCTGAGCCAAAATCAAGAGTTGGACACTTAACTGGCTAAGCCACCTAGGCCCCCCAGAAGAAAATTTTCAAGTGAGGGAGAAACAGATTAAAAGTTAGAATTGGGGCAGCCCGGGTGGCTTGGTGGTTTAGCGCTGCCTTCGGCCGAGGGTGTAATCCTGGGGTCCTAGGATCGAGTCCCTTGTTGGGCTCCCTGCATGGAGCCTGCTTCTCCCTCTGCCTGTGTCTCTGCCTCTCTCTGTGTCTCTCTCATGAATAAATAAATGAAAAATATTTTAAAAAGGGGGGGGTTTAAAAAGAATAAAAGTTAGACTTGAGGGGGCACAGTCAGTTAAGTGACTGACTTGGTTTCATCTTGGGGTTGTAGGATCAAGCCCAAGTGGGGCTCCACACTCAGGAATCTGCTTGATATTCTCCCTCTCCCTCTGCCCCTCTCCACTCCTTGTGTATGTGCACGTTCTCTCTCTCCTCCCTCTCAAGTCTTTTTTAAAAAAAGCTAGAATTGAGGAGCTCATGACTCTGTCTCAGTCTTGAGCTCAAGCCCCACACTGGGGGTAGAGTTTACTTAATAAAAAATGTTATAATGCATCATTGTTTTTAAAATAATAATAAAAGTTAGAATTGAGAAATGATACATAGTTGGCCAAAAAAGAAAGATTATATATATATAAGATATATATATAGAAAAGATTATATATATATATAAGATATATAATATCCTATACACACAGAAAAAACAGCTTTTTAAAGGCTAAAAATTATAATTCAAGATAGCTTTCTGAAATACAGTAAGATTTGAAGCTATGAATTGAAAGGATATAGCTAGAACAGCCAGTACCTACATAGGCTTATAAAATGCTAGGCTCAAGTGAAAAAGAAAACTATCCTTTGAGCATCAAGTCCAAGTAACTTATAGGAGAAAGAAAATCAGACTTTGACAAAGTTTTATAACAGAAGTCAATGGAATAAGAATTACAGTACTCAAAATGTTAGCCAACAATTTATACTCTTAGCACACTAATCTTCAGTTATAAAAGTCACAAATACACTTGGGTGACTCAGTCTATTGAACTGACGACTCTTGATTTTGTCTCAGGTCATGATCTCGGTACTGTGCGATCAAGCACCCCATCTGGCTCCATGCTCAGCAGAGAGTCAGCTTGAGATTCTCTCCCTTTCCCCCTTCCCCGACTCATGCTTTCTCTGTAAAAATGAGTAAATAAATCTTTAAAAAAATAATAAAAGTCACAAAAAGCCGTGAGAATTTGGAATATTGTTCCCAAGACTTTTTCCTGAGGCAAGTGTTAGACAACAAGCCTCAGACAAGGAAACTAACCAGAAAAATAAAAGGGTGGAAAATAATATTTGATTAATTGTAGAACTAAATAAGAGTTAAAAGACTTTAGCATGTAATAGCTATGGACTCAGTCTAGAAAAAGCATAACTTTATAATGGGAGAATGGGGAGAGCCTATACAAACTACCATTTTATTAGTCATATTGGTAGCGTAATGTTGATATCGTTACTCTGATACTGTTGTGTGCAGTACAGGATGGAATGATTGAATATAATATTCCATACCTTGAGAATCAGGATTCTTGGCATAGAAGAAAGGAAGTATAGATAGATGTTTGGTAAAAACTCAAGTTTCTCAGTATATATTAGAAATATCAATAAGAGGTCATGATATATTTTATCTTTGAAAATGTATGTATGGGGATGCTCCAGTGGTTGAGCGTCTGCCTTTGGCCCAGGGCATGATCCTGGAATCCTGGGATCAAGTCCCACATCAGGCTCCCTGCGTGGAGCCTGCTTCTCCCTCTGCTTGTGTCTCTCTCTCTCATAAATAAATAAAATCTTTTTTGAAAAATGGAAATGCATATATGTAGATTCTGTCCAGTGAAAAGACCTAAAAACTGACCAGCCCCTTAGCAGTTAGCATTGTTAGTGCCCAGACCGTAGTCTTGAAATACCATTTCTGGACAGGATATTTGTAAGATAAGCTTGGGATATTTTGTCATACTACATAGCAAAGAAGTAATTAAAAACTACTAGAGTTGTATCAAAAGAATTCAGAAGGGACACCTGGGTGGCTCAGCAGTTGAGCATCTGCCTTCAACTCGGCATGATCCTGGGATTCCGGGATCCCGGGATTCAGGGATTGAGTCCCACATCAGGCTCGCTGCAGGGAACCTGCTTCTCCCTCTGCATATGTCTCTGCCTCTCTGTGTGTCTCTCATGAATAAATAAATAAAATCTTTTTAAAAAAGTAAAAGGATTCAGAAGCCAAATTGAAGAGGTTCCCACTGGCCAAATACAAATATTTCATACATCAGTTAAAGATACTGATTAAATTTGTGAGTTCACAGTGATACCTCACCTTAGAAACAAGCACGTAGTCTACCTATCCCTCTGGATTGAACCACTAAGTCACCAAATAGATGAGAGGAGGTTCCTTATGGAAGGATACTAGCTAATAAAGAAGGAATGACAAAACTGGAAGATCATCATTTTGCAGCTTGTAGTGAGTTTTAGTTTTAGGCCATGAGCATCTATGTCTGCCAACATCACAAAAAGAAGCATAATCAGACACTATGTGTCTCCTAATGGAAGAACCCAAAACTAGTAAGAAGCTGCCTTGCAAAAATAAAGATGTGTGTAGAAGGGTTCTATAGTCTTGAACCAACTACCAGTTTATAGGGAATACAGAGGGGTAAGATTTTTTTAAGTAACCTGTAGGTTAAGAGAATTAATAGATGTTTTTTGGAGACAAAACTCATTTTGAGGGATATGACCTCGGGTGGTAAAAGAAAGCAAAGAAGTGATCACTATAGGTGAGGTAATGGTTATTTTTAGAGGCGAGGTAGGTTTGTTTTGATTTTTGTTGGTTTTTTATTTGTTTTTTTGAATGAAGCTTATAAAATGTTTCTGGTTTGGCTGGTAATATTCTGTTGCTTAAACTGAGTGACCCGAGTGGTGATTACAAGAACTTTTGCCCATTTGTTTTCTGCATTTTTTTTTTTTGTATCTGTGTTACATTTTACTATTTTAAAAAATCAGTGGAAAGAAAAGATACCATATAAATAGGGGCAGTATCTCTGAATACCCTAAATAGAATGTGACTAAGAACACAAGCAAATTAAAATAGGAAAATACAGCTTTTATCCATGGGACTCCTGCTACCTATGTTTTCCATCCAGAAGAGTGTATTTATCTGTCCTTCATATTTTGTCACTAATTTGTCCATTTAAATATGAGTTGGTTGTTCAGTATGTATGTATCTGTGCTTGTTCTGTGCTTGTGGTGCTCACCTTGATGTATTGTACACACCTGGGGCTCCATCCCTGGAGAATTTTTTATTCAGAAGCCCCATAGTGGAGTCTGGGCATCTTTCTGTTTGTTTAATGTTCTGTGTGTAATCGTACTGAAAAGCTATTTTCCTACTCTATTACACATTATAAAGTTTGGGCATGGACACCAGTATCATACTCACACCTCCTGTACAGTTCGTTAAGTCCAGTTTATTGCTCTTAACTTTTCCATCCTTTCCCTCATCTCTTTCTCTATTCCTGTTACATTCATTACTATCCTGAACTATGGAATTGGTCTCCTCTAATGGTCTCCTAGTTGATGTTTAAACCTCTCAAACACATCCTTCAAGCTGCTACTGGACTGTTGTAAACTAAATGACTATGGATTATATTAACTGCATGAAAGATGGATCTTCAATATCTACAGAATAAAATTTAGTCTTCCTGAAAAATCTGGCTCTTGCCTATTTTGCCAGACCTCTCTTTCACCACAGAAAGGAAGGTCCCTTCCTTCCCTAGTACTAATCATTCTAAACTATTTGCAGATCTCTGAATATTTTTCATACTTTCCTGTCTGGGTATTCATTGAGCAATATGATCCTGGAATCACTTTTCCAGCTTTGGAATTCATCTTTTAAGGATTCTTCTTAGTCCATCAAACCTCTAATGAAACCTTTTCTGATAGCACTTCTTTCACATGGAATTGGCTATTCCTTCTTCCCTAATAATAAATTTTTATCATAGACCCTGTAACCTTTTACTGTGCTTATTTGTCTACAAGTGTATATCTTTGTAGTGGGGACTGTGACTCTTGCGGGCACAGAGGCTCTTCTTAACGGTCTTAATTGCCTTTGTATTCCTAGCACAGTCCCAGCCTGGCACGTGGTCTGCTTCTGCCATAAAGCAGTCTTAGAAAAACTACACATACTACACATTTCCCTGACCAGATTGTCCTTAAATCTGAGAAAAGTGATCTACATTCTTGTCCGTTCAGTTTTCTGTGCCTCCTTATTTGACGTGCATATCCTATCAGAAGATGAGAACTTGCACATTTAGTCTGTTTATTTAAAAAAATTTTTTTTAATCCTCTTACGTTAAAGGAAATGAAACCAAAGAGAACCTGAGATTAATGTAAGATCTATTGGTTTAGCATTTTGATATCTTCTGCTCAGTTGTTGATTCTGAATACAGCGTTAAATATGTGCTGCTGATACATAATTATCAGATAGGTTCCATGGTGATGGCTACTTTGTGAAAAGTGCCAAAATGATTAGCTTTCTTTATCAACCATTAATATCCCTTTTTTCCTAGCCTTCTTTGAATCCAGAAGCTGGCAAACAGAATCAGCCATGCAGACCTATTGGGACCCCTTCTGGAGTGTGGGGTAGGTAGATTTTGCCATTTTAAAGGCACAATTTTACATTTTTCTTAGCATGGAGAGGAGCAAAAATTCTTTATCTCTTTTTTGTTTGTTTCTTTCTCTTTTTTCTTCATCTCATCCATTTGCACATGGTAACTAACACCTGTTACATCTCTTACTCTGCCCACCCAGAATACCATTGAAATATAATGGTAGTGGAGTCATAATACAGATAATTGAGAGCTTGTAGAGCCCTGAATTTGAAAGCAGATTTTAAGCAAAGGGAGAATTATCTAAAGCTTGTAAGAAGTAATGTTTAATTAACATTGCTAATTCATTTGTAAACAATTAAATTGAATTTTATGAGTTATAATTATCTCCTAAATATTTGGTAGGCAAATATAATGGTATATTCTAAGCATTCATTCATATTAGTCTTCTGAAATGTTCTTTGAAAGGCTGTATAATACTACATCCTGTAGATGATTTTGTTCAACCAGGTTCCAGTAGTTGAGGATATTTTTTTGTTTGGGGGGTTAAGGGGCAGGTTTGGCAGTTATAAATGTTGCTTGTTGTAGAGGGCTGGATAAAAACATAAATACACACGATTATGTGTACATGTTGGGAATAATTAGCCTTATAAAAAATTAAGAGACAAATCAGTGTATTTCATACCAAATGTAATCTGTAGTTTTGGAATTGTTGGCATTTACAAATGAGACTCTCCTAGTCCCTACATTAGACCTATTCAGTAGTTAGGAATCTTATTAGGAAGGCTTTAATATATCTAAGTACTGGTTTTGAATCTTGAACTATAGGATTAAAGGTGCCTGTTGTACTGTTTCCCCTTTGTTAATAGTGTAAAGCTTTGCTTCACTTTGCCTCATCAGAAGGTCCCAAGGTAGCCTCCTTTCCCCAATTTCCACATCTCTCTCCATTCTCATACTGACAGGAACTGTCACCCTTGGATACATTCTTGTTTGGTGTGTGCCTGAGTGAACACATCATACACTAGACAAGTTATGCCCCTAAAGGATTACTAACACTTTTGGGCTTCCTGGTTGATTTATGAATTTAGATTCATGTGCTGCCTTTTTCCTATAATTCCCAAGTATTGTCATTTTCAAGAATACCTGTTAAGTGCACACCAGGAAATGTTTGTCCCTCAGTCTCAAGTGACAGCTCTTTGTTGAAAGTGAGGACTTCATATTAACTGTGCCTCATGTTAACCATTATTTGACGTTCTTTTGTCTCTTCACTATTTTGTCTCACAGAAAACCCACCTAGTGCCAAGCAACCCTCCAAAATGCTAGTCATCAAAAAAGTTTCCAAAGAAGATCCTTCTGCTGCCTTCTCCGCTGCATTCACCTCACCAGGATCTCACCATGCAAATGGGAACAAATCATCAACCATGGTTCCAAGTGTCTATAAGAACCTGGTTCCTAAGCCTGCACCACCTCCTTCCAAGGTATGATTTGGAATCCATGTAAGAACCTTCTATAGCAGAGGTCTGGAAACCAGGAAAAATTTTAGTAAATTTATTTTTTTCCCGTTGAATCATTCACCAGATATTCATTCAATATCTAATATATGTGTAGTATTTTACTCTGTCTCCAAACTCTCTACTTCTAACTGGATTTTTAATAGGCTTCTCATACTCATTAGCTTTATCTCATAAACCTGCTTCTTCTCTGCTGTTTCCATGCTGTTTCCATTAAAAGCATCAACATCCATCTGATCACTTAGCTGATTCTCTAGATTGGCTTCTTATTTCCTCCTCCTCCTTACTCATTCCCCTCTACCAAGCAATTATAAATTCCCTGTTTGTTATTCCCTCTATGATGTTCTATGCCCTTGTTACCTCCCGGTACTATTGTAGTGCACCCTACTATTTCCTCATCTCTCTATATTCATTTTGCACAGAACTGCCAGAATGATCATCCTAAAACAATTTGAATATATGACATCCTTTCCTCAATCACTTCAGCAGTCCCAAACCGTCTATAGCAGGGTTTGGTAAACTTTTTCTATAAAGAGCCAGATAATATTTTAGGCTTTGCTGGTCACATATGACATACAGTTTTTGTTATATTTTTCCTTTCTTTTCTTTTTCTTTTTTTTCTGATTTTTGTTTCCTTTACAACACTTGAAAAATATAAAAAGTATTTTTTAGCTCATGGGCCATATAGAAACAAGCCTCATACCCATGGGTATTCCTTGTCAACCCTGTTGCTACAGTACAGTACAAGTCAAACTCCTTCGCCAGTGGCATGTATAATTCTTTATACTCTAAGCCTAATCCATCTTTTATATTTTACTACCTCTTCTTTCTCTTATGTAGGAAATTATTCATCCTTCAAATTCATGCCATTTGCTCTGTGAATCCTTTTCTATCACACACATCTAAAGATCTCATTAATCTTTATATCTCTGAATAGCACTCTGTCTCTTATCATAATATCTATAACACTTTATTGCATCTCTTTATTTCCTCACTTGTAATCTCCTTAAGGGCAGCCTTCAGGTCCTTTTCATATTTGTATCCCTAGCACCCTCACAAAAGCACATAATAATTGCTTTAATGAATTGTAGCCACCATACACAAGTAATTAGAATTTACTTGGTTGGCAGCCCCGGTGGCACAGCGGTTTAGCGCTGCCTGCACCCTGGGGTGTGATCCTGGAGACCCAGGATCAAGTCCCACACCGGGCTCCCTGCATCTCCATCTGCCTGTGACTCAGGCTCTCTCTCTCTCTCTCTCTCTCTCTCTCTGAATAAATAAATAAAATCTTTTTAAAAAATAGAATTTACTTTGTTATTGAGAGGGAAACTAATGAGCATTTATTCATTTTCCTCTGTGTGTAAGCAGTGTTTGGTGGTTCTGAGTAATACAAAGAAGTAACAACATTGGTTGTGACTCTCCATGAACTGAAAGTCTAATTGGGATAAGATATAACAATATAAAAGGTCGTGTGATTATGCATAAAATAAAATAGTAACAGATGCTAATAACAAATTCTTTTTTTTTTTTTTTTTAATTTTTATTTATGATAGTCACAGAGAGAGAGAGAGAGAGAGAGAGAGGAAGAGACACACAGGCAGAGGGAGAAGCAGGCTCCATGCACCAGGAGCCCGACGTGGGATTCAATCCCGGGTCTCCAGGATCGCGCCCTGGGCCAAAGGCAGGCGCTAAACCGCTGCGCCACCCAGGGATCCCAACAAATTCTAAATAGACTTAGAATAACTAAATGAATTAAACATTAGTGTTCAGTCAGTTCAGAGGATCAAGATCAGTTCAGATTATGACCATTGAGGAAAATTTTGCTGAAAATTTGTCATTTGAACTGACTTTTGGAGGATGGTCCAGATTTGAATAGGCAGAAAAAAGTCTGGAGAGTATTGCAGATCATAAGAGAAGCTTAAAGAAGTTAAATACAAGTTCTGAAACCAGAAAACACTGGACATATTTGGGGATTGTAAATGATCATTAATTACTCCTGTGAGCACTAGGGAAATATCCAGACAAGAGGTCCTTATCCTAGTGGTAATGAATGAAGCTTTCGGGCAACCCCGGCGCCCCAGCAGTTTAGCACCGCCTGCAGCCCGGAGTGGGATCCTGGAGACCCAGGATCGAGTCCCATGTCGGGCTCCTTGCATGGAGCCTGCTTCTCCCTCTGCCTGTGTCTCTGCCTCTCTCTCTCTCTCTCTCTCTCTCTCTCTCTGTATGTCTCTCATGAATGAATAAATAAAATCTTTTAAAAAATAAATAAATAAAGAGTGGGAAAATAAAAGTTGGAGGAATATTAAATAATTTATAAATATTAAGAAAATAATGATATAGTCAGTGGGGCTAAGAAACTAATTCAGACATCAAAAAAAAATAGCATGCTATCACAAAAATTTGGGTGGATGAGTTTAAGATAGCAACTGGGTTTGTCAACACTTGACAAATGCTGCTATCAGGTTGAGGAAAGTAACTGATAAAGGGTTTTTGACCTTAGTGCTTGGAAAGGTTTAGGTGACCTTGAGTTGAGGTTTTAGGAGAGTAGTATAGGGATGAAACAAGATCTCAGGGGGTTCTGGAATTATGTGGGTGGAAGTGGAGGTAGTGGCAACTTTGAGATTTGAAAATAAAAGTAAATAGAATGTAGGTGATGGGAAAGTTAAGTGAAAGGATGAAGAAAATATAGGAAGAAGCCCTTGAGGGGCACCTGGGTGGCTCAGTGGTTGAGCGTCTGCCTTTGGCTCAGGTCATGATCCCGGGGCCCTAGGATCGAATCCCACATCAGGCTCCCTGCAGAGAACCTGCTTCTCCCTCTGCCTGTGTCTCTCATGAATGAATGAATGAATGATCTTTAAAAAAAGAAGAAGAAGCCCTTGAGGGCAACTTGGAGTATACTTGAAAGAGTTCATTAAAGGATCATGGCCTAGGAAGAAATGAGTGGGAATAAAACTGATTCATGAGTGGATTTATCTTTGAAAGGGTGTAAGATACTTGTTTGTCTGATATAGAAGGGAAAGAATGTGAATGTAAGTCAAGAGAGTACTGCCTAGGAAACAGTATGGCGTGGAAATTAACAGCAGGTCTCTGGAGTAGATAGAGTCCACTTTGCACCTTTTTTTTTTTTTTTTTTAAGATTTTATTTATTTATTGGAGAGAGAAATAGCGTAAGAGACCATGAGTAGCAGGGAAAGGAAGAAGCAGACTCCTTACTGAATGGGGAACCCAACGTGGGGCTCAA
Organism: Canis lupus familiaris; assembly: GCF_011100685.1. Taxonomy (NCBI): domain Eukaryota; kingdom Metazoa; phylum Chordata; class Mammalia; order Carnivora; family Canidae; genus Canis; species Canis lupus. Next base: position 14,817,781 of record NC_049236.1, read on the forward strand.
TCCTAGGACCCGAGGATCATGACCTAAGCTAAAGGCAAACACTTAATGGACTGAGCCACTCAGGCATCCCCTCTTTGCACCTTCTTTGTGATATGACCGTGGGCAAGTTTATAAGTGCTAAGTCTCTGTTTTATCATCTATACAATGGGATAGTAGTACCTATTTTTTTTAAGTTTTTGTGAGGTATAAATGAGTTTTTTTGGGTTTTTTTTTTAAGATTTTATTTATTTATTCATGAGAGACACAGAGAGAGAAAGAGAGGCAGAGACACAGGCAGAGGGAGAAGCAGGGAGTCCAATGTGGGACTCGATCCCAGGATTCCAGGATCACACCCTGAGCTGAAGGCAGCCGCTCAACCACTGAGCCATCCAGGCATCCCAATACATCTTTTTAAAAAGAAAAAGGGGGGCAGCCCCGGTGGCGCAGCGGTTTGGCACCACCTGCAGCCTAGGGTGTGATCCTGGAGACCCATGATCGAGTCCCACATCGGGCTCCCTGCATGGAACCTGCGTCTCCCTCTCCGTCTCCCTGTGTCTCTGCCTCTCTCTGTGTGTCTATGAATAAATAAATAAAATCTTTAAAAAATAAAAAATAAAAATAATAAAAAGAAAAAAGGAATTTTCCAGCTGCACAATGGTGCCCAGCCATAATTGGGACCAGGACCATAGTGACAGAATGGTCCTAGACCCCACAGGCCAAGCAGAGAAGGGAGCAAACCAGATTATCTTGCCATTTACTTGCCCACCCTGGCCTAGAAATAGCTTCCTGTCGTTGAAGTTCCTGGAAAACAGCTTTTTTTTTTTTTTTTTCCTTTTTCTAAGAATTGGGATTATGGGGCACATGTGAATTTGAGAGGCAATATTTTCTAAACTTACTGGACTGCAAAATGTTCTCTTTTTATGGTGTGTTTGTTAACCTCTGATGTAATCCTGATTTTTAGTTTTTAAAGAATTTTTAGGGCAGCCCGGGTGGCTCAGCAGTTTAGTGCCACCTTCAGCCCAGGGCCTGATCCTGGAGACCTGGGATTGATTGGGCTCCCTGCATGGAGACTGCTTCTCCCCCTGCATAAATGCTTTAACAAATGGCATAGTGAAGAAAACTGTTGAACTTTACTCTCCTCAGCATCTCCCACACTTACCGAACCAGAGCTCTCTTTGAGTATACCTATTAATAACCCAGGACACTTCTGGTTCCCATCTGCTTTTTTCCTTCAAGTGTCTAACCTCAGAAAGAGATTGCATACCTCCCAAACATGTTAAGATGGGTAAGCTTTAGTACTCGTGTCCCCACGTAACATTTTACTCGCTTCATGTGATCTTCCAGGCTGAGCTTCTGTCTCCATACGTGGTCTGATTTGTTCTTTCTTCCCACATAGCCCAGTGCATGGAAAGCTAACAGAATGGAACACAAATCAGGATCCCTTTCCTCTGGCCGGGAGTCCGCCTTTACCAGTCCAATCTCTGTTACCAAACCAGTACTGGCTGGTGGCGCAGTTTTAAGCTCTCCTAAAGAGGTGAGTTGAGGGACACCTGGGTGGCTGAGCGGTTGAGCATCTGCCTTCAGCTCAGGGCGTGATCCTGGAGACCTGGGATCGAGTCCCACGTCAGGCTCCCTGCATGGAGCCTGCTTCTCTCTGTGCCTGTGTCTCTGCCTCTCTCTCTCTTTCTCTGTGTTTCTCATGAATAAATAAATATTTTTTTAAAAAATAAAAAAAATAAAGAGGTGAGTTGAAGATAAGGCCAAGCAGCCTTTTCTGCAATTGCCAATTTGCCATTTACTAAAACTAAGATACACAGTGTGACATGTACAGCTCTAATTCCATTTCTTTTGTAGTGTGCTTAGCCCAGAGATGGGCAGTAGCTGAGTAGAGTAGTCTCTGTGTGGTAGACTGGGTCCAGCCTGTGGCAGACTGGCATTGTGGCTCGAGTCTGTAAAAAGATCAGAGGTGCTGTATAAGCCATCCAGTCTTAACTGCAAAAACCCTGTGAAGCTGAAGTCTGTTTAAATGAAAAGGATAGTTTATTTTTGGTTTAAAACAAAACAAAACACAGTGATAATTAGGCTACCAGATTCCAGAAATTAATACCATGTAGAAGTGACCCAGAGAATCCCAGTTCTTGCTGTTTGCTATCAGGAACAACCTCTTTGTGTTATTTGCCCAGAGTCCCTCCAGCACTACTCCTCCAATTGAGATCAGCTCCTCTCGCCTGACCAAGCTGACCCGCCGAACTACCGACAGGAAGAGTGAGTTTTTGAAGACTCTAAAGGATGACCGGAATGGAGACTTCTCAGAGAACAGAGACTGTGACAAGCTGGAGGATGTAAGAGCATAAGGTTTTTCTGGGGCAGCATAGGGATTTTCCTGTGTTGTATATGTGCTTTCTTAAAGTCTTGAATGGGTTAGTGCTGTAAAAAGTTGATAAATTACAGAAGCTTTTATCAGGATTATATTTAATTGCAGTATAATAAAATCTGAAAAATAGCATAAAACAAGAGGGAGGTTTTTTTATATCCCACAACAAGAAAGTTAGAAGTTGCAGGCTAGGGCAGCCCGGGTGGCTCAGCGGTTTAGCGCCACCTTCGGCCCAGGGTGTGATCCTGGGGAACCGGGATCGAGTCCCACATCGGGCTCCCTGCATGGAACCTGCTTCTCCCTCTGCCTGTGTCTCTGCACCTCTCTCTGTGTCTCTCATGAATAAATAAATAAAATCTTTAAAAAACAAAAAACAAAGAAGTTGCAGGCTAAGAGATTAAGCTCATTGGGATTATCAGAAAGCTTACAACTTGGGATGCCTGGGTGGCTCAGCTATTGAGCATCTGCCTTTGGCTCAGAGCATGATCCCAGGGTCCTGGGATCAAGTCCTGCATCAGGTTCCCTTCAGAGCCTGCTTCTCCCTCTGCCAGTGTCTCTGCCCCTCTCTCAGTCTCTCACGAAGAAAGAAAGAGAGAGAGAGAGAGAGGGAGGGAGGGAGAGGGAGGGAGGGAGGGAGGGAGGGAGGGAGAAAGAAAGAAAGAAAGAAAGAAAGAAAGAAAGAAAGAAAGAAAGAAAGAAAGAAAGAAAGAAAGAAAGAAAGAAAGAAAGAAAAAGAGAGAGAGAAAGAAAGAAAGAAAGAGAAAGAAAGAAAGAAAGAAAAAGAAAGAAAGAAAAAGAAAACTTACAACTTTTGATCACCTTGGGCTAGAGTGGTTTTGCCCTCTATACTTCCCCTCTATATTCTGGTTAAGGAAAGGACAGGAAGCCAAAAACCTGAAGGAAGATCATGTCTGTCCTTTTTTTAAATGCTTTCTTAAAAGCTACACCCTGCAATGAGCACAACATTGGCCCACTGTCAGATGGCAGCTCCTAGTTGCAAAAGACTCTAGGAAGGTGAACTTTTTGAAGTTGAACACAGTAGTTCTCTAGTCCAAATTGTTAAGACTAGAGCATTGATACTGCATTAGTATCAATTCACATCTACCACCATTGACATAACCTGAAGTTAAGATCCTGACTAGTTGGTAAACTTTAGAAATCTTAGTAAGATAAGCAAATCCTCTTTTTTTTTTTAGATTTATTTATTCATGAGAGAGAGAGAGGCAGAGACACAGGTAGAGGGAGAAGCAGGCTCCATGCAGGGAGCCCGATGCAAGACTCGATCCCGGGACTCCAGGGTCACACCCTGGGCTGAAGGCAGGTGCCAAACCAGTGAGCCACCCAGGGATCCCCACAAATCCTCATTTTTAAATGGGGAAAACTTGTGGGCTAAAGTTGTTTTCTGGAGAGCGCTTTCCTCAGTTCTGACTCCTTAATCTTATAGATTATGTATCTTGCCACAAAGGATCATTAAACCAAGTGTGTCCTTTCTTATTTCAGTTGGAAGACAACAGCACACCTGAACCAAAGGAAAATGGTGAGGAAGGCTGTCATCAGAATGGTCTTACTCTCCCTGTGGAGGAGGAAGGGGAAGTACTCTCACACTCTCTGGAAGCAGAGCACAGGTAAGTGAAGATCAGATCACAGGGCATGCTGTGTATGGCCTTTAAGGAGCTTGAACATCCTAAGGCATGTCATATTGAGTCTAGCCTACAAAGAGAAGTGTCTATGGGCACCATAACCTGTTCTCTTTTTATGCCCCAGCTTGGTCTGTTGCCCACTGGGCTTTCCTGTACAGATTTGCCAGCTTTGCTTTCCAAGGTTTTCATGTAGTTTAGTTTCAGACTCTGTTTATAACTCCATTTGGAGAGGGGAACTTGTTTTCTAGGACTGTTGTGCTGGCCCTTGGACCCTCCTAGCCCAAGTGATCCATTATAAGGATCACTTTATAGGGCCTTGGGAGGTATAAGATCCCCATGGATGGAGCTTATTCTTTAAATGAGGGTCTTAAACACAGAGCTGCCAACGGTTTGGGCACCTGGATAGCAGATGGGGGGCCTGCCATGTGTGGCAGTACCTTCCTGAAAGGAAGTTCCTATCCGGTAGAACTTTAGGAGTCAGCAAGATCACAAGAGTATGAAGGAGACCACATTGCCATGAAATTGAGAGAACTTAGTTACATGTGGAGATGTGCTAATTTGCTTACAAAAGACAAAAGTGAGATTTCTTTCTTTGTTCTGTCTGTCAGAGAGGGCCCTTACACTTTGGCTCCTATGCAGTCTTATTTTCTGCTGCTGCTACTATCTCCTGTCTATAGCTCTTACGCTCTGGAAAGAACAACTGTGGAGATCCCTCGTTTAATTCAAACAACTAAGTAGCCATAATTAAAGCTTATCCCACTGGGGAGGGGCACGTGGGTGGCTGTCAGTTGGACGGCCAACTCTTGATTTTGGTTCAGGTCATGATCTGGGGGTCCTAGAGTTGAGCCCTGCATCAGGCTCACTCAGCAGAAAGCTTGAGGATTCTCTCCCTTCCCTCCCTGCCCCCCCTCCCCCGTGCTCATATACTTTGTCTCTTTTAGACTCTTTTCTCTCAAATAAATTAATTAATTTGGGAAAAAAAAAGAAAGCTTATCCTACTGGGGAGAAAAGAAAAATTTAAGGGACTACCATTGCCCCTGGGTGAGTTAATTTTCTCTGGAAAGTTGTGGGCTTCCCACTTGTGCTGAAAGGTGTCATATTTTCTTTGCCTGACCTCCCTCTACCAGGTTATTGAAAGCAATGGGATGGCAGGAATATCCCGAAAATGATGAGAATTGCCTCCCCCTCACAGAAGATGAGCTCAGAGAGTTCCACATGAAAACAGAGCAGGTATGTCCTAAACTTTTCCTGGAGACCTGTTAAGGATGAGGAAAGAAAGGAACCAGGACAGTCCTTGCACTTGGCCCCAGTTTAGTGTGAGAGAAGGAGCTTGGAAAAGAAAATGTAAATTAAGTTGCCATAGAAGAAATACAGAGGAACGTATCACTGCCTAGGCAGTAGGGATCTCCAGTAGTGGACAGAAGAACTAGGTCAGGCTAGCAGATCTCAGAAATTAGTATGTTCTTTCATCGTGGCAGCTCTACCCCCTTATCAGAGCCACAAGGCTGTGTTCCAGAGTTAGGGGCTGACCTGGGTCTCTAGGGAAGCAGACTCGTCCTCCCCTGCCTCCGGCCCTGAGGTTTGCCTCTGATACTCTCTGGAGCCAAGAAACAGCCTATTTGAATTTATTCAACAAATAGTTGGATTCTTTTTGTGGGTGAGACACTGCCAGGTCCTAGAGTATATAGCAGTGAACAAGATAAATGGAGTCTGCAGACCTCTTGGATTTTACATTCTGGTGCTATTTATATTTATATTTTATTTATATTTATGGTATTTATATTTAAAGGACAGGGATCACTGGGTGGCGCAGCGGTTTGGCGCCTGCCTTTGGCCCAGGGCGCGATCCTGGAGACCCGGGATCGAATCCCGCATCAGGCTCCCGGTGCATGGAGCCTGCTTCTCCCTCTGCCTGAGTCTCTGCCTCTCTCTCTTTCTCTCTCTGTGACTATCATAAATAAATAAAAATTTAAAAAAAAGGACAAATAACAATGTATTAAGTCCTATAAAGAGAAATTATGGTTGACATAAAGACTTTGCTACTCAGAACTACTCCCTTGATCCTTGTCATCATCTGAAACCCTACCTACTGAGTCAGAATCTGCATTTTCTTTTTAAGATTTTATTTATCCATGAGAGACACAGAGAGAGAGAGAGACAGGCAGAGGGAGAAGCAGGCTCCATGCAGGGAGCCCGATGCAGGACTCGATCCCGGGACTCCAGGATCACACCGTGAGCAGAAGGCAGACACTCAACCGCTGAGCCACCCAGGCGTCCCAGAATCTGCATTTTAAAAAAAGATCCATAGGTGATTGATTTGCACATTAAAGTTTGAAAAGCGGGCAGCCTGGGTGGTGGCTCAGCGATTTGGCGCCTGCCTTCAGTGCAGGGTGTGATCCTGGAGATCCGGGATCGAGTCCCACATCGCGCTCCCTACATGGAGCCTGCTTCTCCCTCTTCCTCTTTCTCTGTCTCTCATGAATAAATAAATAAAAAATAATTAAAAATAAAAAATAAAGTTTGAAAAGCACAGCTATAAGAAATCTTGAATCTCTTAGAAGGGCCCCCTCTTGGGACACCTGGGTGGCTCAGCTGTTGGGCAGTCTGTCTGGTCTGCCTTTGGCCCAGGGCATGATCCTGGAGACCCGGGATTAAGTCTCACGTCAGGCTCCCTGCACGGAGCCTGCTTCTCCCTCTGCCTGTGTCTCTGTGTCTCTCATGAATAAATAAATCTTTTTTTTTTTTTTTTTTTTTTTAAAGAGGGGCCGCCTCTATATTCTGTCTAGAATTTTGAGTACTGGCCTTTTCCAGGGCCCGCTGCCACTGTAGTTTTTGACAGTTTTCTCTTTTTCCTGTGCTAACCGTAGCTGAGAAGAAACGGCTTTGGGAAGAATGGCTTTTTGCAGAGCCGCGGTTCCAGCCTGTTCTCCGCTTGGAGAAGCACTTGTAAAGCAGAGTTTGAGGACTCAGACACGGAAACCAGTAGCAGCGAAACATCTGATGACGATGCCTGGAAGTAGGCATATAAACGCTCACAAATCTGACCCAGTGAACTCAGCTTGTGTGTTTAGGGAGTATACAAAAGAAATCGTTCTTTTCCTTTTCTTATGTTGTTGAATACTTCATGCACAAGGGAAATAATCATATCCCAAAGAGAGAGCAATTGGCTTGTTTAGCTTTTGTTGTTGTTGTTCTTCCCTGTTATCTGCTTAATAGAAGTTTGTGTGATGGGAAAGAATTTTTAAATACACACATACACACAGACACAGTATATATGGGGCGATGCACAGGTGGGAGCTGGCTGTGCAGAGAGGAGGAGACACCGGTCTGCAGCGACAGCTTCTACTACCAGCCCTTGGGGCACTCACCCCTGTGCTCAAGCAATCATTGTCAATGACAAAGTGACTATTGAAGTTATAATTGTATTAAATTAATGCTAATAATTTGGATATTTTATTTTATTTTTGGCTGCTCGGGTAACGTTAGCCCTTAACCAAGCATACATGGTTTTTTCTTTCTTCTTTCTCTTTCTTTCTTTCTTTTCCTTTTTGGGTACAGCTGTAAAATATTTGGATATAGGAAATGTTGTGTTATTCTTGCAGCCTTGATATTCAGGGTGGATTGTAAAATATAAATTTTTGTGAGATTTCAAAGATTAAGATTATTTTGATAACATTATTTACAGATTTAAAAGATGTGGTTATCACAAGTCTGTTGAGGGGAAAAACTACTGCATAAAATAACTAACTTGGAATAAATATTTTGCATCAGTTTGGATTGTCTTGTGTAAGAAGTATATTTCCTTTAAAATTAGATGAGTGGATTCTTTGGGGGAAATACTTTCAGAAGTCTGAAGGAAGTCTGAATTCAGACACAGCTGTTTCTCCTTTTAGCAGATACTTTTTTGATGCAGAAAAACTTGTGCAATAAATTATCAGTAATAAAATCAGAAACCCAAGTTTCCTTCCTGAAACTGATTTTCACTTGCCTGGGTATGTATCACTGTGCCTATTTTAAGGAAGGCCTGTACCTCAATTTTCCTGCTAAATAAGAACACGGGAAAGCCTGTGCTGTCTGGGTGACCAGTAGAGGAGGCACAGTTTCCATGCAAAGTTCACTTCCCAGCAGTCTCTTTACAGCCCTGGCATTTTGCAAAGCTCTGGGGATGCCCGGCCCAGGAGGGAAGAGAATAAACAGTTATATTAAAACTGAAACCTTAGGCCAAAACCTGTTGGACAAGAAGTTACAGTAAGCATTTCCTGACACTGGCACTCTTTGGCCATCTCTGCACGGTCCCCAGTGGAGATAGGGGTCCGAGATCGTACTTTCATGGGAGACAGCCAGCAGTAACAGCCCTGATTGCATGTTAGAAAGATCACCAACTGGGAGTGTCTCCAGAAGGGATAGAGGCTAGGGGCAGAAAGAGCTGCAGGACATTTGCTAGATTCTAAAGGCTAGGAAGGCAGAGACCCGATCTGCCACCTGTACAGGGTCTCTCCCAGTGTTGTCAGCAGTTCATGCGGCAATGGTGGTTGAGATGAGAGCAGTAAGAACTGTATCATATTTCATTGAATAAATCTTTTAAGACATTATGTTTTTAAAAAATGTCTTAAAACATTTAGACAGGGGCACCTGGGTGGCTCAGTCAGTTGAGTGTCTGCCTTTGGCTCAGGTCATGATCCCAGGATCAAGCCCCACATCTTGCTCCCTGCTCAGTGGGGAGCCTACTTCTCCCTCTGCCATGTGTTTGCTCTAATAAATAAAATCTTTAAAAATTTAGACTGTTAGATAATGACAATTTCAGACAATGTTTAGACTTCCTCTAAAACAAGAAAAGTTGTAGGACGCCAGGGTGGCTTAGTCTGTTAAGCTTCCGAGTCTTAAAAAAAAAGCTTCCGAGTCTTGATTCCGGCTTAGGTCATGATCTCAGGGTTGTCGGATGAAGCCCTGAGTCCAGCTCATTGCTCAGCAAGGAGTTGCTTCTCTCTCCCCCACCCACCCCCCCGCCCCTACCCCCACTGACTCTTATCAAATCTTTAAAAAAAAAAAAAAACCTTGCCAATTACAATACTCCATTGTCCTGATTTCAGTGTTAAAATGTGAGGGGGGAAAAAAGTGCATCATAGAATCCGTGAAATACTGTAAAATGAGTTAAGTTGTAAAAGCATTCAACTGGAAATTAGGGACGCCTGGGTGGCTCAGCTGTTTAGCATCTGCCCTTTTGCTTGCTTGAAATTAAGCTGGCTGAGATCACATGCGCTGAAACGCTTGTAACCTGTTGCTGGTCACACCTCCGCCTTACCCGGTGCGGGGGGAGGCTACCGCAGTCCGTCCCTGCTTGTTTAGGAAAAGGAGCCGAGAAACGGGAGTCCCTGCCAGAGTTCCTGCCACTGGTGGCCGAGTACATATGGGGAAGTGGCCGAGCTGGGTCAGCACAGGAGGCCTGCTGGGCCCCGGGGGCCAGCCTGCCGTGAAGGAATACCTACCCTTCTACATTGGATTCCCTCATCTGCTTCCTTACGTCCTCCCAGATGTTTCATCCCTTGGGCTGCGAATTCTCTTCCCTCGAGAGACAGAAACTACTCAAGAAAACAGGAATCCGGGAATGCACGTTAGGGAAAAACTGCTCGATTTGGTGCCGCAAAAGCCGTGGTTGCGGTCGAGCTTCGGCTTAGGGGAGGGACAGGTTCCCTGGCCCAAAACCCACAAAGGCAGACGGCTTCCTTCCCCAGGTGTTCCCCAGCATGGGGAGTGACACTAACCTGAGCGACATCCACTTGGGCAAAACAAGGACAAGATTCTTCCCTGGTGGAGACTGGAGTGTGTGACCCCGAGCTGGCCTGGGGCAGCTGCCAGGGCAGGAAACTCAAGGGGGAGCCTCGGAAGGGCCTCGACCGTGCTCATGGAATGGCGTGCAGTCCACTTGGTGACGCTTCTCCAAGCGGGGGCTCCTTCCAGGGTGACCAGCCTTTCCCCACCCATGTTCCAGACCTGCCCAGACCTGTAGTTGCTGCCCGGGGAGCGGAGTCTCCTCCCCAAACATACACAATCCTGTAAACTCGGCCAACCTGGCCTTGTCTCAGCCTCTGGCTTAGTTTCGTCCTCCCCCTTGGCCCCGCTCTGTCCTCCCTCCCGCAGGTCCCGGCTGGCAGAGCGAAGGGTCCCGTCCCATGGCCGCGTTCCCTGAGGAGCCAGGGCTCCTGTCCTGCGGGTCCTGTGACATGGTCTTCCGCTCCTGGCCACTGCTGGCCACCCACACTCAGCGCTTCTGCATTGGCCGTCTGACCCGCGAGGTGACCCCGGGTCACCCCCCTCGAAAGGGCCCGTCCGTGGCTGCACGGGTGGGTATTGAAGCAACTCGGAGCCTCGGATTCACCCCACGCCCTGTCGCCAGGTTGTGCCACAAGAACACCAGGGCCTCCCAGACCAGGAGGCCAGCGAATTGGCTCTAAAGCAGCTAACCGAGGAGGTACTCCCCGCTTTCCCCACTGGCTCGAAATGAAGCCTCCTCCCCCAGGTCCCTGCCATCTTGAGGCAGGTTACCCCAACACAGATCGCGGGTTCCCATTACGTCCAGGTGCAGCGGCTGTGGCTGTACCTCCAGGACATGCTGCCCTGGATAACAGAGGTCCCCAGGGGACTAGAAGGGCCCCGCAGAGAGGCGCCCGCGCACGGCCCCACCGCCGAAGCTGCTGGAAGCCCTGGGGAGCGGCTTCGGGCGCTGCAAGGGACTCACGCAAAGCGGGTGGCGGAGACGGAGTCGCAGAGCCGGGCTCTGGAGCGACGCCGCGAGGGTGAGGGGAGGGGAGCCCCCGCCCTCGGCTTCGAGTTTGTCGGACCCTTTGCGACTCGGTCCCTTAACGCCTCAGAACTGAGCCAGCGCCTCCAAGGTTTGGCCCAGACCCGGGCCGGAATAGCACGCCTCCGAGGCCTGGAGCGGGAGCTTCGAGAACTCCGGGCGGAAGCCAGGCGATCGCGCGGAGCTCTGGACGCGCTGGGGGCGCAGGTTCGGCTGCTGCAGCCCGAGCCCGGGTGAGAGCGGCCGCGGGGACTTCGGCGCGCGGCCGGGGGGCGGGGCGGGCGGGGCGGGGCCGAGCCGGGGCCGGGGCGGGGCATGGCGCGCAAGGCGGAGGCCCCCTCGCAGCCGGAGGGCCGCACGTGCCCCCGGGAGGGGGCGGGGCTTCCGGGGGCCTGGCGTCGAGCGTCGGGCGTCGGGAGCCGCAACGCCGGGTCCGCGCCCCCCGGCCCCAGGACCCGGCCCCACGCCTCGCGAGAGGCGGAGCTGTGTTGCCCGGTGCTGCAGGCCACCCCGGCGACTCTGGCTGCCGAGATCGGGTAAGGACCGGGGGCCGGGGCGGCTGGGGCGAAGCGCTGCTCAATCCTGGAAAATCCCTGCTGCGTCCTGTCGGCCACTGCGTCCCCAGGGCCCTGCGTGAGGCCTACGTTCGAGGCGGGGGCCGGAACCCCGACGTTCTGGGCCACATGTGCCAACTGCAAGTGGAGGCATCAGCACTGGATCTGCGGCGGCTGCAGCCCCGCAGAGGTGAACAGGCGGAGCCAGCGGGAGGGCCTCTCGGAAGCCGTGGCCTTAATTCTGGGAGGAGAAAGGGCGGGCGGGAGGCGGCTTTGGCGTGGGAACTACCCGAAGGTGGAAACCGTGGGTGCCTCTGTGGCAACGGCTAGCTGGAGTGAGTCCAGCCCTGTCCAGAGGCTTTGGAGCTGGAGAGAGCTGCTCGGATCCGATCGCACCAGCTGGTCACCAGGGGTCAGAGGTGACAAACTTTTTCATCGCAGGAAGACGGACAGGTGCCGCCCTGGAGGAGCTTCTGGCAGTGGAAGCTGAAAACCGGCGCCTGGAGGCAGAAATCCTGGCCTTGCGGATGCAGAGGGGCGCAGGCCCTGCGTCCTGGGGTCAGCGAGCGCCCTTGCCCCGCGCCATCTCGCTCTCCCAGGAGGCCGAGCTCAGAGGAAGGGGTTAGAGGGACTACGCGTGGGGACTGGGCGCGCTGTGGCTGCGCGTTCCTGCCCTCGCCATCGCCGGCCGCCAGGGAGAGGGCCTCTCAGCCCTGGTACTTGCCGCGGCCCGCGCACGGCTGCCCTACCCTTAACTCTGCTCCCAGGGCCCAGGGAGCCTCGCCCCGTGGTGGATCCCAGCCGGTACCTGAGGAGGGAAGATCCCCCACGCCTCCCGCCGCCGGTGGCTCCTCCGCTGCCGCCGCGTCCACCTTCGGCAGGCGTCCTACTGAGTGGCGCCGAAAAGGCCGTGAGGGCCCAGGGGGTGGGGCCCGGGCAGCTGGTTTGGGTAGTTGGGAAGCCGAGGCGCCTGGGGCCGCGCCGGAGTCAGCGCTTCCCCCACTCACAGCTGCGGGCCCTGGGAACCATGACCAGAAACCTAGGCCTGGATCCGCACTTCCTCCTGCCCGCTCCTGACGTTCTGGGCCCTGCACCCTACGACCCTGGGTGAGGCCTGCTCCCTCTTCTGATACTCTGAACTGGAGACCTACTAGGAAGAGCTAGGGTTGGGGAACTGACGGGTGAGGGCCAGGGTTGGGGTGGGGCGGTCAGGGTTGAGAGTTGAGGGTGGGGGGGTGATGGGGCTTATAGGTGCCAGCTGAGACCTGTGTTCTTCAGGGCTGGCCTGGTCATTTTCTATGACTTCCTTCGGGGCCTTGAGGCTTCTTGGACTTGGGTGCAACTGGTAACTGGCTTGACCCGCGATGGACAGGATACAGGAGGGGCCACAGCATTGCCTCCAGCCCTTTGCTTGCCCCCACCTCCAGCTCCGGGGCCTGTGGGCAACTGTGCCATCCTTGCCAGCAGGCAGCCTGTACCCAGGTCAGGACGTGGAGACCGACTCCGGTGCTTTTTAATTGAGGCTCTTCCCTCATCCTGCTGAGTTTTCTCATCTGTATACAGGGCTGCTGGCTCGGAGAGCTGCCCAAGGAAAGAACAGTTCTGGCTTCCGACACCTTGTTTTGGTTGTTTCTAGACTGCCACCTTCACCATCAGTATCCCTGGTCTGTGAGCTACAGGCCTGGCAGGGGCTGGCAGGGGCTGGGGAACCACGGCCCAAGGCTTGGGCCTCCCTGGTGCTCTTTGACTGGGATCAAAGGGTGCTGAGTGGACGTTGGCGTCTTCCACTTCGGGCCCTCCCTCTGGACCCCAGCCTTAGCCTTGGACAGCTGAATGGGATTCCCCAGGTGAGTGTGGAGGACAGGGGCCAGGTGCTCCTCCAGGTACAGATGGATGCAGTACCATTTCATCTCTCCAGGTAGGTCAGGCCGAGCTCTTTCTGAGACTGGTTAACGCAAGAGATGCGGGTGTCCAGACACTGGCAGAGATCAACCCAACAAACACCCAGGAGTACCAGTACCCACCTCCGGTGAGGGCCTGCCTAGAGCTGGGGACACCAAGGTGTCATTGGTGTGGTTCAGTGCATTTGTTGAGCACCAACAAATGTGTTCCAAGCTTTCTGTGAATTAACTCCTTTAACTATGTAAAGGGATAAAATCAGCAGTGAGGCTTTTAACCTGGTTTTACATTAGGTAGTCAAGATATTAACCTCTTGCTAAAGATAAATTTTTCCCTGTTCCACAGACGTCCTGCTCACCTTCACTAGAAGCAAGCTACCTTGTCCCCACAGCTGGCTTTGTCGACCCCCCTCCTCCTGCAGAAGAGCCCCTCAGCAGCAGAGTCAAGGACAGATGAGGATTTGGGCCCTCATCCCAGCTTTGACCCACTCCCTCTGGCTTTGAGTTTAAGGAACGTGGACATGAGTAGCTTCCCATACACAGAACTAGGACTTCAGAATGAGGCCTGTTGCCAGAACTGCAGCTTTACTACTCCATGTTCTCAGGGGGTTTTAGACAGCAAATAGCAGATAAAAGCTCAAGATAGGAGGTCCAAGCACAGCTTTACCACCTTCCACAAATACTTGGCGTTTCTTCACCAGTTTTCCTTTTGTAAAACAGGATTTTTTTCTCCCCACCCCCACCCCATGTGAGTTCTTGCAATATTGCCTGGAATATAAATTCTTTAAATATGAGCAGGGGGCACTCTTTGTTAAAGGAACTTGATAAATTTGTTCTCACCTATTTTTTTGTTGTTGCTGTTTTGCTAAAGCCCATCTTGTTGCCACACTTCTTCATTCAGGACTTCCCCCTGGGAAGCCTTCGGGGCTATAAAGGTCCCCATAAACGGCGCTCCCATACCTTACACACTTACAGAGGGTCACCTGTAAAATCTGGCTGAAATTTGATATCCGGCCTAGCCCCAGAACCCAGTGTCAACCAAAGGTCAAAGGCCTAAAATCTTCAGGACTTAAAAGAACATGCAATACAGGGGTACCTTCGGGAAGTCCAAAGCCAAAAATTCTGGAGCCATGAGTTACCATGACCAGCCCAGAAAAATTGCAACCATTTTCCCTTTTATTTCTTTAGAAAACAAAATATAGACTGAAAAACTGCCTCGGACATTGGACATTCAAATAGCAGTTTCTGAAATACTGTCCAGTGCAGCAAAGTAGCCCTGTGGGTGGTCAGAATTACTATATCCCATTAGGTAAGGGCAGGCCCTGTTTGGAATTCGGATCCCAATAGTAACTGGTGCGTAAAGGGTTTTTTGTTTTTTGTTTTGTTGTAACGGGTTCTTAAACTAAGGGTCACGGGGGGCAGAAGCAGTTCAGGCAAGAGGGGTCTCCCACTAGCCTTGCACCCTGAACAGGAGTGAGGTCTCAAGGGGATGGCTTTAATATCAGAATCCTGAGCAGCCCAGGTGGCTCAGCAGTTTAGCGCCACCTTCCGCCCAGGGCGTGATCCCAGGTCGGGCTCCCTGCATGGAGCCTGCTTCTCCCTCTGCCTCTCTCTCATAAATAAAATCTTCAAAAAATATTTTCAGAATCCTGAGCACCAGCACTCTTAGACTGGGCAGCCAAAACTGGTGGCCCAGTTTCTTTCAACCCCACATCCCACATTCAAATGCTTGAGATAGCACAGGATCTCACTGGAAAATCTTTAAACACAAGTCCAGACCAGCAACATTTTTTAGCATCTTTATTTGAGAAGTCAAAACTGCAG
This sequence comes from Canis lupus familiaris, assembly GCF_011100685.1. Classification (NCBI taxonomy): domain Eukaryota; kingdom Metazoa; phylum Chordata; class Mammalia; order Carnivora; family Canidae; genus Canis; species Canis lupus. The sequence continues at coordinate 14,832,849 of NC_049236.1, forward strand.
ATGGGTAACAATTTGGATTCAAGTAATAAGATATATTTCAGCCTTTCTGTACAAAAAACAAAACTTCACCAGCCAGCCTCCCCACAGATTGTTCCAACTACATTCAAAGCATCCAGTCTCTTAGCCACTTTCAAACCAGAAAGCTCAATTCTCCACAGTTAGCAAACCGGTTTTCTTCAGGGGTCACCTTCCTCCACCCCTCCCTCACAAGTTTTCTTCAGAGTTCTTTTTAAACCAGGACAGAATTATTGACCCCCAGTTGGAGATTAGGTGCATAAAAATTATCACTTTAGGGCCTGGCTCAGGCAGGTAGGTTACCAGCTCACAAAGTCCATCAAACAGTATCAGCACCAAAGAGCAAAGATCTTAATCAAGTCTTGCTTCTATAGCCCCCATCAAAGGAAAGCACCAAAATGAAGGGGTTTTCAAGACAGCAGTCCGGTATTTAAAATGGGAAAAATATATAGCACCATTGGAAAACAAAGGGCCTATGGCTATGCTTGATTTGATCACCTCCACATTAGACAGGAACTTGGATGAGAATTTCCAACAGATCAGTACAGAAAGGGGGAGAGGGGTACACCTTTGACCACTCTATAAACCCAGAGTGCTCCAAGGCACAGTTTCAGCCAGTATTTAAGAAAAAAAAATCATCAAAGCCTCAACCTTTGCTTACAATCTTTATTGAAGTTATACAAAAAGAATCCCCCCAAAGTGAAAAAATACATTATATACAAAAACACTTTCCCTCAGGAGGAAGGCTCTGTGCCCTCTTTTAACATGCAGTGCTCTCAACTGTAGCTCCGGCCTCCACTGTCCCCTCCACTGCTGCCCGGCTTTCAGCCCGATTCTCAGCCTGGAAGATAAATAGGGAGCCTGGGCATAAATGACCCTGGTTTAAGCTATTGTCTTATACAATCAAGCAGGCCTCAGAGCAAGTGAACAGGTCTCCTAAACCCTGCTAGGCTCCCTACACTACTAACAGGACAATTACCACAAAATGTAAGGCCATATCCTAAATTCTCTATAGTAGGGCTGACAGAGCCAATGTTCATACATTACTTGGAAAGGGAACAAGCAGAAGTAACCCAATGGTCTTGCCAATCAAGTGCCTTCTCATACATTCATTAGAGTGGGACCTATGATATGTATATAGTTTCCATTCATCAATGAGAGAGACATCCTACATTCTATAACCAAAGAGTTCCCTGCATTGTTCTTATAAGGGTTACATTCAAGTAATCCAAACAGTCTCAAGGTAAGGAACATGCACTTAGGAGGACTAGCTTCCCCAGGGCCTGAGAACAAGGGGAAATAAGGCAAGAAGAGTCCAAGCCCTCTTTAACTGCCCACCTCCTCCTCCATGTTTTCTGAAACTTCATTTCCACTGGAGACGGCATCCCCACTGCCTCCATTGACCTCCAGCTCTTGTTTGGCTTTCTTTGCATCATCTTTCCGGGGACTCTCTTCCTCTGGTTTCCTCTAAAGATATAATTGTGAAGGCTTCACAAATGTGCTGAATGCTTTTTTACAAGAACTGCAAAACTTTAACAACCCCTTCACACCTCTCCTCCCCCACTGCTGCCACCCCATGGTGCAGATATCCTCAAAAGCGGGATCCATGGCTCTCAGGGCCTCTCTCATGGCCACAGGAAGCAGATGCCAACCTCTGCTCGTACAAGAAATTAGAAACCACAACATACCAATCCAGCCTCTCTCCTGGGAAGGGTGGAATAGATCTGGGTGAGTGTGAGGAATAGATCTGAACAGTAAGCCAACCCCAAGTTTGTGAATCCAGAAACAAAGGAATCAGTCTCCCACAAGAGAAAAAAACTACTGTAACCAGCAGGAGAAGGCAGACTCAGAAGTTTAACTATCAGCAGGTCTGCAGCTCAATGACTACTATCAAAGAAAAAGAGCCGACGTAAGCAATTCTCAGCAGCTTTCCCTGATAGTCCTGGGCCAAAAGAGGCCTGAAAAATTGTCAGAACACATATTCAAGTGAAAACTACCGTCACTCAAATCCTCACCAACTTCACAAAACGAATGCCTTATCACACCAAATACTAGGAAATGATTACTCATGTATCATGTGAAGCAAAAAACAAAACAAAACAAAAGCAAACGGAAAGAAAACAGAAGGGAAATGACCACATGTAGATTTACCTTCTTTCTGACAAGGTGGGAAATATCAGTCACACAATTTGATGAGGAAGCACCATCTGTTGGTTTTCTACTGGCAACCTGACAAAAAGGACTTTATTAACAATGTACAACTACACAGGACACAAATAGGCCTAATATTAAGTGACAAAAATAACCTGAATACTCACCATGGAGACTGAAGTGCTGCCTCCACTAGGAGTGAAACCTGAAGTAGAGCTCTCCACCTGTGTGAGAGGGGACAGACCCAAGTGGGCCCCAGAAAAGAACGTACCAGGATCACCCACACACCTACCACAGGTATCTACCAATTATGAAATAACTGATTAAGACCTCAATACTAGTGGGCCTACATATAATAGCAATTTCATCCATCCCCACTTTACCTGCACCTGCTACCCCCAAACTGGGGGTTTAGGCACAGTGTAGATGTTAAATTAACTCCTCCATATCATGTCATCACCTGTGGCATAGAAAGCTCCTTGATATTCCAGCAGTCAAAAGCAGAGCCAAAGCTAAAAGCCATCAATACCTTACTAATCTATACAGAGGAGTTCTCAAAGATGGAAGTAATAGCTTACATTTATTAAGCAAACACTAAAGTAACATGCTCATGGTCACATACAGATATATAACCCAGTCTGGCTCCAAAGTATATTTCTTAAGCATTATACCATTTGATAAGAATAATTAGATAAATGCTCACATTTTTTCGAACCACCAACTCCCTAGAAACCATGTCATGGTTCCTAGGCAAATGGAACATTAATGCCATGAGCCTTCCAACAATATCAAACATTCTATTATCAAAACTTTAAAAGGAAACCAAACCAACCAGAGTTGCTTTCAGAGCTAATTCAGCTACATTCCCACTACGCTGGGACTCCTTTGCATCTTCTATCTTCTCTCTAATTTCAGGAAGCAGTTCCTTCAGCTCTTCAATTTCTTTCTCATATTCAGTAGATGATCCTTCAGCCTCCTTCATCTGCTCACTCAGTACAGCTACAAAGAACAGGCTGAAGTGATCAGTAAGAGTTACCACCAAAGGATCCATTTTTTTTTAATCTTGTTGATTACTGGATCCAGTCAAGTTTATCAACAAACAGTTGATGATCACTCACCCATTCTCTTCTCAATGACTTCAATAGATTTGCTGAACTGTGCCACTGCCTCATCATACTGAGAGTTGTATCCATAGGCCAAGCCCAGCTGGTAGTGGGTCTCTGCAAGAAGACGATCATGGGCTTCCAGGTACTGTTCTTGCAGGTTAAGGCAAGCCTGGAACTCCTCCACAGCTTGGACATAATTTTCTAATAAAGAGAAAAAGAATAGCAAGCAAATGGATGGGATTTAATATATAATACTTCTATTTTTTTTTAAAGATTTTATTTATTCATGAGACGGGGGTGCGGTGTAGAGACACAGGCAGAGGGAGAAGCAGGCTCCATGCAGGGACCCCGATGCAGGACTCAATCCCCAGACCAGGATCATGGCCTGAGCCGAAGGCAAACACTCCACCATTGAGCTACCCAGGTGTCCTAATACTCCTAATTTTATTTTATTTATTTATTTTTTAATACTCCTAATTTTAGAGCACTGTACAGGAAACTGGGGGTGGGGGTGGGGGGAAATGACTAAAAAAGACTCAGAAGAGATTTTTCCACTATTCTATAGGAACCCAAACCAACTGCCATGTTAAAGCCAACTGCCAGGGTCAGTTAAGAGTCTGCCTTCAGCTCAGGGTCATGATCTCAGGGTCCTGGGATGGAGCCTGGTGTCAGACTCCTTGCTCAGCAGACAGCCTGCTTCTCCCCCGTCCCTCCCCCTGCTTGTCCTCTCTGTCTCAAATAAAATCTTATTCCAATTGCCCACAATTGATGATCAATTAAGCTGAATTTTAAGGAATTAGAGGAAGAATTGGGTAGAGGGGAACATTAAAGGAAAGAGAAAATGTATTACCAGATTCAACACTAACTTCTCCAAGTTTAAGATGTGCCTGTGCAGCATAAAGCTGAGCTTCTTTTGTTTCTTGCCTGAAAGGAAAAGATCAGAAATCCTAATAGCATTCATCCAAGCCTAACTGATATTCTACTTCCAACCTCCAAACTCCCAACCTGAGCCTAGAAACACTAAAAGTTTTACCTTTTAAAAATGATCTTCGCTAAATCCAGCATATCCCAGGCAAGCTCTAGATTCCCAATCTCCTCCTCTTCGTTTTCTTGAAGAGACTAAAAGGTATATCCAAATCATTGGTATTATTCAGAAGACAGGCATTTTTAGATCACAAATCTAAATGTATCATTTAATACAGCTTAAAAAAAAAAAAAAACCCACAGGATATAGGATTCAAAATTTAGACTTTCTCCCTAAAACCTACAGAAACCTAAAACCCTATAATCTTTCTCCAAGTTATCACCTTATGTGAATGGTATCTAACAGTGACATGTTGGGTCCTATCTTTTTTTTTTTTTTTTTTTTTTTTTTTTGGTGGGTCCTATCTTAATAGATAGGACATCCTGGGATTAAATGGATGTGTGGATTCTAGGCACAAATAAAGGGTCCCCAATCCCTAACCAAGAAATGGCTATGATAAGGCCTACCCTAGTAAGCTACAGTCCTACAATAAGAAAGCTGAAGATGATACTGAATAATAATTTACCTTGTTTTCAAGAAGTGATTCATTTGGTGTTTCTTCAGCCTTGTCATTTTCTTTATCCTCCTCTTCTGAGCCTTCAGTTTCTGTAAGCAAAAATTCCTCAGTATTGAGAATACTAAAGCTATCTTCTAACTAGTCAAGATTCCAATATATGCCAGTCAAATAACCTATATTCTGAGGTAGAACACGCCAGATGCTAAGTCAGTTAATATTTGAACTGCATATGAAGTCAGTGATTACAGTCTAATTCAAATATAATATAGATTTAGATTGTATATCCTATAGTGTCTGTTGTTTACATCTTCACTGATCAGAAGGCGGTCTTTCTTCTAAAAGTCAATCTGGATCATTCAGATCAAAAAGATTAGCTACTGTAGTCTCTTAGTTACTAGAAGCTCCCATCTATTTAGCCAGCAGCACTTGGGAGAACCCAGCCAGTGTTCCTGGTGTCTTTAAGCAGCCATTTGTTATGTAATACTAACAAGCTGAGAAAGTACAAAAGTTAAATTACTCCAGTCTATTCAGAACAAGAATGCTCAAGAGACTAGCTTTCCCACAACATAGCTGTGAAGAGAAAAGCACAGTCCTTAGCAACTCTAACCAATGAGCATGCCACAGACTCCAGCCAGCTCTAGCATGTACAGAATTGAGTGAGCAGTACCAAAACCAATTGTTTTACTCCACTATAATGTTAAAATTTGTAGCCATATTGACACTATATTTCACCATATTAACATAGACTCACAAGTCAACTGCCTTTAAGGACAGGCTGCTAATAAATAGCAATGTCAAGTGATTAAAAATAGGCTTTGGGGGGCACATAACAATGCATGAATTGGGTATAACGTGCCTACCTCTGCCATTTTTCATTAAGCATTCTAACACAAGCAAAAGAACTCAAATACGGTCTCCAAACAAGCTATTATGGGAACATAAATATGCAACTAGGCCTTAATGCCATGTCAGGTTAAAGGACTTTTATGTTTAGCAATATTGCCTCAGAATGGGAACAGGCACAGAAAATTCCTAAACATTATAAATTAATAAGACAATCTAAAGAAGTTCTCTAAGAAAGGTGCCTGGCTGGCTCAATTAGTGAGCATGCAACTCTTGATCTCAGTGTTGGGGAGTTCTAGCCCATGCTAGGTGTAGAGATTACATAAGAAATTAAAAAAAAAAAAAAATTCCTCTAAGAACCAGTTACAGGCTAATTAACCTATAGCAAACTATTTTATCAAATGGCTCATTTTTCCCCTGTTGATGCTGACCATGTAATTTAGTACTTCTGAAATAAATATCATCATAATACACCATTATCTTTCTGTACCCATATTTCCAAATCATGTGTATACTCAGTACTGTTATACTAGATGGGTGGTTTTATTAACAATACAGTCCATTCTCAAGAATTCTCTAGAAAAGGGACGCCTGGGTGGTTCAACAGTTGAGTCTGCCTCCGGCTCAGGGTGTGATCCTGCAGTCCCAGGATCAAGTCCCGCATTGGGCATAGAGCCTGTTTCTCCCTCTGCCCAGGTCTCTACCTCTCTCTCTCTCTCTCTCTCTCTCTCTCTGCTCCTTCTACCTATGGCTCTACCTCTCTGTCTCTCATGAATAAATCAATCTTTAAAAAAAAATTCTCTAGATGGATGAAGTTTATCTATGAAACAAACACTTTTACCTTCCTAATTTGTAGGAAAATTTGACAAAATATGTATTGTTATTCTGTATTCTTAAATTATCTCGTATCTGTTCCTATTCATACCAGAATGCCAGGTGACATCTAATTTGACATAAAATCTTATTTTTACATCAAATTTTAAAATTAAAATTCTTTTTTAATTTTTTTTTATTTATTTATGATAGTCGAGAGAGAGAGAGAGAGAGAGAGAGAGAGAGGCAGAGACACAGGCAGAGGGAGAAGCAGGCTCCATGCACCGGGAGCCCGATGTGGGATTCGATCCCAGGTCTCCAGGATCGCGCCCTAGGCCAAAGGCAGGCGCCAAACCGCTGCGCCACCCAGGGATCCCTAAAATTAAAATTCTTATGATATCTGAAAAAAATACTGGTTTCCCTTGAGAAATCTGTACTATCCTCAAGGAATGGTGGAAAGGAAGCTAGGTTATGAGAAAGCCATTACTTTAAAACAACACTTTCCAACCTGGTAAGTTATACCCAGATACTGGAATGCCTTTATGTCCTCAGTAAAGTGATCTGTTAAATATTTTCCAAGCCTCTCTAAAAATGGCATCTTCTTTGTAGTATGCCTTGGAAAAAAGGGAAACACAGTTTTATACCATTTCTCTGATTTGCAGCCTGTTCAAAAGTTAATGGCACAGAACAGCACAAAGAAGAAAAATTCTTAAAGACAAAGTAAAGGCAATCTGCTGATTCTCTGGTTACTCTAGAACTCCCATAGGATTAAGTCAGGTAAACACTACAGATTGACCAGTATAGTCTGAGAATGGCCAAGCTCTGTGCCTAAAATTTAAAAACTTTGGGGACACCTGCGTGGCTCAGCAGTTGAGCGTCTGCCTTCAGCTCAGGGCATGATCCTGGGACCCAGGCTCGAGTCCCACATTGAGCTTCCTGCATGGAGCCTGCTTCTCCCTCTGCCTAGGTCTGTGCCCCACCACCCGCCTCACTCTTTCTCTGTCTCTCATGAATAAATCAATCTTGAAAAAAATGGGGATCCCTGGGTGGCGCAGCGGTTTGGCGCCTGCCTTTGGCCCAGGGCGCGATCCTGAAGACCCGGGATCGAATCCCACGTCGGGCTCCCTGGTGCATGGAGCCTGCTTCTCCCTCTCCCTGTGTCTCTGCCTCTCTCTCTCTCTCTCTGGGACTATCGTAAATAAATAAAAAAATAAATAAAAAAAAAAAAAGAAAAGAAAAAAATAATTTTTAGGCTTTGTTCACTTACCAATCATATCTAGCATGAGACTTAGAAAAGAACAGAGCAACTATCTTTATTAGGGATATGGACAGCCTGAGAGGTGGTAGAAAATGGGATTTTAAGAGAAAACCTATGGGGTGCCTGGCTAGCTCAGTCAATAGAGCACTGGACTCTTGATCTCAGGGTTGTGGGTTTGAGCCCCACATTAAGTACAGAGATCACTTAAAATCTTAAAAAAAAAAAAAAAAAAAAAAAGAGGAAGGAGATGCCTGGGTGGCTCAGCCAGTTAAGCATCTGCCTTCAGCTCAAGAGTCCTGAGATCGGGCAGCCCCAGTGGCGCAGCAGTTTAGTGCCACCTGCAGCCCAGGGCGTGATCCTGGAGACCCTGGATCGAGTCCCACATCAGGCTCTGTATGATGCCTGCTTCTCCCTCTGCCTGTGTCTCTGCCTCTCTCTCTCTCTGTCTCTATGAATAAATGAATAAAATCTTAAAAAAAAGTCCTGTGATCAAGGCCCACACTGGGCTCCCAGCTGTGGGAAGTCTGCTTCTCCCTTCTCCCTCTGCCTATAGCTCCCCCAGCTTGTGCTGTCACTCATTCTGTCAAATAAATAAAATCTTAAAAAAAAAAAAAGTGACCAGAGAGGCATGTTGGTGACCAGATGTTTAAAGGACTCTTGGGATCCCTGGGTGGCGCAACAGTGGTTTAGCGCCTGCCTTTGGCCCAGGGCGTGATCCTGGAGACCTGGGATCGAATCCCACGTCGGGCTCCAGGTGCATGGAGCCTGCTTCTCCCTCTGCGTATGTCTCTGCCTCTCTCTCTCTCTCTCTGTGACTATCATAAATAAATAAAAATTAAAAAAATAAATAAATAAAATAAAGGACTCTTGGGGACAGCCCCAGTGGCGCAGCGGTTTGGCGCTGCCTGCAGCCCAGGGTGTGATCCTGGAGACCCGGGATCGAGTCCCATGTCAGGCTCTCTGCATGGACCCTGCTTCTCCCTCTGCCTGTGTCTCTGCCTCTCTATGTGTGTGTATCTCTATGAATAGATGAATAAAATCTTAAAAAAAAAAAAATAATAAAAAAAATAAAGGACTCTTGGTTTTTGGCTCAGGTCAATTGCAGGGTTGTGAGATCAAGCCCCCAATCAGGCTCTGTGCTGAACATAGAATCTGCTAAAGTTTCTCTCTCCCTGCTTCACTTGCTCACTCTCTCAAATATATAAATCTTTAAAAAATAAATAAATAAAAAGAGTGACCAGATTAAAGTCACCTTCCTCACTGTGAGGTAGGCTTGAGAAGAATATACATTCATGTCAGATCTAGGGTCTGATTCTAGTTCTATGACTTAGTGTTTGACCCTAAACAAGTAACATAAGCCCTAAGTCTCAATTTCTTCATGATCTCCCCAGAGGAGTACTACCTACTGCATAGTATTTTTTTGGAATCAAAAATAATTGGGACGCCTGGGTGGCTCAGCGGTTGAGCGTCTGCCTTTGGCTCAGGGCGTGGTCCTGGAGCTCCAGAATCGAGTCCCACATGGAGCTCCTGGCATGGAGCCCGCTTCTCCCTGTGCCTGTGTCTCTGCCTCTGTGTGTCTCTCATGAATAAATAAAATCTTTAAAAATAATAATAATAATGAATGTGAGGGAACTCTAACAATGTTACTTATAATCCAACTGAATAGTTTTTGAACTGGAGAAGCAGGACCTCTCTACTATACTATACTTTATTATTCAAAGTCCAAATTAACAGAGCCAGCAGATCTTCTGTCTTTGATCACTATCATTAAAGATTAAGACACGGTAGCTTTTTAAAATTGAGGCATTCAGTTTTTTTCCATAAAGAACTCCTAAAACCCAATAAGCAGCCCAGTGGCGCTATCATTTAGCCAATTCACTCCTGGTTAACCATGCCTGTGCTGGCTGGAGTGCAAGGACCTGCACATAGGTAGAATGTAGTTTACCAGAATGAGCTGCAAATACTGATAGTGGGTCTTTGAAAATCTAAAACTGATGAGAACTCTTAAAGTAGTCTGTCAGTTATATGAACTAATAACTATTAACTGGAATATACCTGTAGTTATTAATATCAACGTTAGATAAGCCTTACAGACAGTAGAATCCTCAAATGATAGTACCACTCAAGTCAGACGTGCCAATTATGTAAATGCTAGAGACTTATACATCTTGATGGAATTGAATCAAAATTAAACCAGTAATACTACACAAAGCATCCCACAGTTTATGTTCTAAGTAATAAAAACTTCAGTTTAGCAGCCAAAGCAAGCATGAAATGAGGGGGAAAGCAGCAAGAGGGCTAAATGTTAATTTTTTTGTTATCTTTTGGAGGAGGCTAATTTAAAACTAATGCAAATAAGCCTCTGAACACTTCCTGAAGACTAAAAGTAAAAGAGAGTCACCAGAATTCTTTCACTGTGGTTAACTGCCTTCATTTAAATGGCATGCCTGCTTAAGTGTACCAATTCACTGGATTCTACTGCTCTAATCCTGCTTCCTAAAGTGGAGAATAGGAACCATGTGAACAGTAAATTAAATAATCCAGAGGCATGCAAGTGAACATCCATTCAGCATTCTCTGCCAGCCTAGCCCACTATTTCCCTACCTACTCCACCAGCCCCCATCCACCTTTATTGGCTAGTATGTACAAGTTACTGATAGCTAGCCAAGTCTCAGAAATCACAGAGAAGGCCTATTTTGCAGTTAGTAAAAGTGTTAGTTTATAAGCCTGCTGAAGACTTGCATTTTGACTTGCTCAACTTATCACAATCTTCTTAAGCTATCCCCATTTTCATTTAGCCCTTTTCTAATCCAAAGGCAGACGGAAAATCCTGAATGGAAGGCTGACTTTTACCCATGATTAGTGAGTCAAATCCAGAATGTACTCCACCCACTGCAGCTCTTGCATATCCCGGTTACCTTCACCCTCTTTCATCTGTTCTTCTCTTTCTCGTGTTTCTTCATTAGCAGCTATCTTAACTTTGTCTTCAGGCGATTTCTCAGGAGCCCCCCGGGCTACCTTGGTCTCAACCCCATCTCCAGCTGCCTCAGACTCTTCTATGGACAGCTTAGTTTCCTCCTCCTGGCTAGGAACCAACTCTGCCCTGACCTCCTCCTCTAGTCCTGAGCCATCTTTTGTTTCTGTCAGTTCTTCTACATTAGTCTGTTGTTCAACAGGAGTCTGATCTCCTGCAGCTGACAATCCATTGACTATACCATCCTTAGGGAGAACTGTGGCCTCCTGTCCAGGCTTCTCAGAGACTTCTGACCCAGCTTCTGCAGCTGAGGCCTCTGCAAGCTCTATTGTCACCTTTGGTGACTCTTCAGCAGGAGGCATTTCTTGCCCTACCAGCTGCTCAAGAACAGCCCTTCCTGGCTCATTTTCAGAGGCAGCTGCTACCTGTTCCTTTGGCTCATTCCCACCCCCAGCCACTGGCTTGACTGCTGAATCTATAGGCTCTGCTTCTGCCTCCACTGCAGTATCCTGCTTTTCAAGAGTTGTAACAGGTTGCTCTCCTGAAGCTTCTTTTGGCTTCTCCTCTATGCTCACAATTACTTCTCCCTGCTTCTCCTGACCTTTTTCTCTGCATTCATCTTGCACGTCAGTTCCACAAACTGATTTTCCTTCCTCAGCATCTGGGGCTTCCTGTTCTGGCTTCCCAGAAGCGACCTTGGCTTCATTCAGTCCTTCTGGTGCTGCTATTTCTTTTGCCTCAGTGGTTTCAGTTAACTGATCTGGAGTGGACTCAACTTTTTCCTGTAGTTCCTCTGTAGGCTCACTTATATCCATGTCTTCTCTTCCACCCTTCTCCATTTCATTTTCCTGCTCTTTATCAATTTCAGGCTTTACCAGAGACTGGTCTTCTGGTTTTTTTGCTTCTTCTTTTTCTCCCATGGCGTCATAAACCTGTTCTCTCAACTCTTCCCTTGCTTCCTCTACATGGTTAAAGAACATGAAGCATAAACATGTCTTCGAATTTAGTGATAAAGGCATAAATGGAAACTAAAAATACATTCCCTTTAAACCCTCAAACAGCCTGGCTTAAATTTTAGCAGATGGCCTAAAAAATTATCTGCCCCCTTGAGAAAAGCAAAGGGAATAGTCCCAGATAGCAGAGCAACTTATTGCAAAAGAAACCCAAGCTCCTTAAATATTATTTTTACTTGAGCATTTTGATTATCAGTTAGGTTAAGAGATGCCAAGCTTTATGCTCTCCTCTAAACATTATAAACCTCCAACTAATATGTAAAACTCTAGTAGCCATACTCCACTAAGAAGTTACTTTTCTTAGACAAAAATGTAAAAATACTCCAGAAGTACTGCTATTAAAATAACTGAGCTGGGGATCCCTGGGAGGCTCAGCAGTTTGGCGCCTGCCTTTGGCCCAGGGCGCGATCCTGAGGACCCGGGATCGAGTCCCGCGTTGGGCTCCCTGCATGGAGCCTGCTTCTCCCTCTGCCTGTGTCTCTGCCTCTCTATCTCTCTCTCTATGTCTATCATGAATAAATAAATAAAATCTTTTAAAAAATTAAAATAAAATAACTGAGCTGCGCAGACTTTTAAATATTTGCATTAGAAAAACATTTAAAGTTGCTATATATTTAAAATGTCAATTTAAATGACCACATTTATTGGGGAAATTAAGTTTTCCTTTTACAAAAGCCTGCTGTCAATTTCAGTAATTGGCTATCTCCACACTGTAGTCTCCACCAGATGCAGGTACGACCCAATGCAACTTAGGAGAAACCATCCAGGACAGGGAGAGACCTACTCCCATCACTTGTACACAAGAAATAAACGTCGCATCTCCTGAACGTCACACGCAACTCCACGTACCATCTATGTTATCATTATTTTCTACCAGAGATTCATCTTCTGTTTTTTCTCCTTCCTCCTCTTCCACATGCACACCTTCTAGGGCATTTCCCAACACACCATTCTCCATTCTAGAACAAAAGGACAAAGCACCAAAGGTATGATAGTTAGAACCTAACGGTTTTTCTACAACAGAAACTGTAGTGCTATATTATAAAAGCAACAGTAAAACAATCAAGTGCAGAGAATATAAACTTTTAAGTATTCATTGAAGAAAAGCAGTGAGCAAAACTAATATAAATTAAGGCCATAAAAGCACTCAGAAAAAAAAAAAGCACACCCCTCATCCACCTGCCTAAAAAGCACCAATGACTCTTATCAAAAGATCAATTTAAAAAAAAAAAAAAAAAAGATCAATTTAGGGATCCCTGGGTGGCTCAGCGGTTTAGCGCCTGCCTTTGGACTGGAGTCCCAGGATCGAGTCCCGCATTCAGCTCCCTGCATGGAGCCTGCTTCTCCCTCTGTCTGTTTCTCTGCGTCTCTGTCTCTCATGAATAAATAAAATATTTTTTAAAAAAGATCAATTTATATTCACTTTACCATAGGGCCATATTTCTCAAACCTTGTATCTACCCCGTATTCCTCTAGTTGGCTTAAAAACATTCTGGCAAGACTTTCCTGACAAATCATCAAAATGACCTACAAAATTAAAAAACTTACCAGAACTGGATTAAATGAGGCATAAAATATTTGCTAGTTTGTGTACCCTCAATAGATTTTATTTTGGTTAATAAACTCCAGTGAAAAATACACAACTTTCCAATAGTTAAGACTACCTGTTTTATTTACTAAACATTTTCATACGGTAGTGTTTCCAAATTGTCCTTCATTCAGTCCTTGTTGAGGATGACTGTTCTGAGAGTGCTTTTGAAAATTCTCGCTCTAGGGGATCCCTGGGTGGCGCAGCAGTTTGGCGCCTGCCTTTGGCCCAGGGCGCGATCCTGGAGACCCGGGATCGAATCCCACATCAGGCTCCCGGTGCATGGAGCCTGCTTCTCCCTCTGTTTATGTCTCTGCCTCTCTCTCTCTCTCTGTGTGGGACTATCATAAATAAATAAAAATTAAAAAAAAAAATTCTCGCTCTATATTGGACCTTAATAAATTATTGACCATCCTCTAATAGAAAGATCTCTGCTTCAAAAGACCCTAAAAGTCAAAACCCAAGCATAAGTTTACTCTGCATCAAGTGCCTTCCAAAACTTCCATCAATATTTTGCATTCCTTCTAAACCCCCTTAGTGAAACCAGCTCATATAAAGTTGTGAAGGTAGTAAATAATCTTGGCAAAAAACGAAACTTAAGTTTTTAAACAGACCATTAATGCGATTCAAAATACCCTACTTAAACACTGCAGTCTGAGGGACTCCTGGGTGACTCAGCAGTTAGGCGTCTGCCTTTGGCTCAGGGCGTGGTGACAGAATGCAAGGATGGAGTCCCACATAAGGCTCCCTGTGTGAAGCCTGCTTCTCCCTCTGCCTATGTCTCTGCCTCTCTCTCTCTCTCTCTGTGTCTCTCATGAATAAATAAATAAAATCTTAAAAAAAAAATTGCAGTTTGAGGGGCACCTCAGACTCTGCTTTTGGCTCAGTTATGATCTCAGGTTTGTCAGATGGGAGCCCCACGTTGGGCTCCCCCCCTCAGCAGGGAATCTGTCTAAGGATTCACCCTCTCCCTTGCCACCCCAAATCCCGCACTTGCTCTCTCTCAAATAAATCTTAAAAAATAAAAACAGTGCAGCTTGAAAGACATACCTTGCCAACTCCAGAAGGGATTTCCCATAGAAAAAGAAGGCTTCTCCACACTCATTAGCTGTCTCTCCATACTTCTTACCTCTACAAAGAGAATAAACATGAAAGATCTAAATTAACATCTAACCTGAAATATTTCTAGTTCTTTAAATTATAAAATAACATTTCTTCAGGGACACATCCTTCTAGGAAACTAATACTTCCCCCTTCTCTTGCTTTCAATTTAAGGACAAAGGGACTTTAAAAATGTATGGGGTGCCTGGGCCGTTCAATTAAAGGTCTACTCTTGATTTCAAGGTTTTGAGTTCAAAGCCCCATGCTGGGGGGTGCCTAGGTGACTCAGCTGGTTAAGTTTCTGACTGGCTCAGATCATGATCTCAGGGTCCTCAGATTGAGCCCTGTGTGAGTGAGGCTCTGCACTCTGTGGGGAATCTGCTTGTTCCTCTCCCTCTGCCTTTCCTCCAGATCATGCTGTCTTTCTAAATAAAATCTTTAAAAACAAACAAAGCCCCACTGTGGGCTCCATGCTGGGCATGAAGCTTTTTTTTTTTTTTAAGATTTTATTTATTCATGAGAGAGAGAGAGACAGAGAGAGAAAGAGGCAGAGACACAGGCAGAGGGAGAATCAGGCTCCATGCAGGAGCCCGACGCGGAACTCGATCCCAGGACTCCAGGATCGCACCCTGGGCCAAAGGCAGACGCTAAACCGCTGAGCCACCCAGGGATCCCCTGAAGCTTACTTTATAAAAAGGGCGGGGGGCAGCCCAGGTGGCTCAGTGGTTTAGCACCACCTTCGGCCGCGGGCCTGATCCTGGAGACCCGGGATTGAGTCCCATGTCAGGCTCCCTGAGTGGAGCCTGCTTCTCCCTCTCCCTGTATCTCTGCCTCTCTCTCTCTCTCTTCTCTCTCCTCTCTCTCTCTCCCTGCATGGAGGCTGCTTCTCCCTCTGTCTGCCTGTATCTCTGCCTCCCTCCCTCCTTCTCTCTCTTTCTCTCTCTCTCTCATGAATAAACAAATAAAATCTTAAAAAAAAAAAAGTGTGCTCGTGCATGCACACATAGACACACACACAATGTAGAAAGTTAATATACTGCCTGGTCTTTCTCTATATATATGTATGTTCCAAGTGACATCAATTTGCTACAGTTATAGTATATAATCTAAGAGCCAAACTACAGGGATCCCTGGGTGGCGCAGCGGTTTAGCCCCTGCCTTTGACCCAGGGCACGATCCTGGAGACCCGGGATCGAATCCCACGTCGGGCTCCCGGTGCATGGAGCCTGCTTCTCCCTCTGCCTGTGTCTCTGCCTCTCTCTCTCTCTCTCTCTCTCTCTCTCTCTCTGTGTGACTATCATAAATAAATAATTAAAAAAAAAAAAAAAAAAAAAAGCCAAACTACATTAACAGGTGTTTTTCCTCCTGTAAGATGAATGTCAGCCCAGAACAGTAACGGGACCTTTGGCTGAGACCTGAAGAATGAATCAAAGTAGAGATGCCTGGGTGGCTCAGCGGTTTGAGCATCTGCCTTCAGCTCAGGGCGTGATCCTGGAATCCCGGGATGGAGTCCACATCGGGATCCCTGCATCGAGCCTGCATCTCCCTCTGCTTGTGTCTCTGCCTCTCTCTCTCTCTCATGAATAAATAAAATATGTTTTTAAAAATGAATAAAGTATGTAGAAAGATATGTTATAGAGGTAACAGCTTATTCCCTGGAGTCGGACTACCTGGGTTCAAATCCCACCTCTAAACTTTTTTTTTTAAAGATTTTATTTATTTATTCCTGAGAGACACAGAAAGAGGGGCATACAAACAGGCAGAGGTTGATGCAAGCTCCATGCAGGAAGCCCGATGTGGGACTCGATCCGGGGACTCCATGATCACACCCTGAGCCGAAGGCAGGCGCTCAACTGCTGAGCCGCCCAGGCATCCCCTCACCTCTAAACTTTAGCTATATAAACCTTACATTTCGGGATCCCTGTGTGGCTCAGCGGTTTGGCGCCTGCCGTTGGCCCAGGGTGTGATCCTGGAGACCCGGGATCGAATCCCACATCAGGCTCCCGGTGCATGGAGCCTGCTTCTCCCTCTGCCTGTGTCTCTGCCTCTCTCTCTCTCTCTCTCTGTGACTATCATAAATAAATAAAAATTTAAAAAAATATATTAAAAAAAAATAAACCTTACATTTCATATGCCTTTACACATCTATAAAAAAAAAAAGAAGTATTTTACAAACTGCTTAAAGATCTACTCTAAAAATTGAATAATTGCCTATAATAGTATTTATTTTTATTTTTTGAAAGATTTCATGGGCAACCCCGGTGGCGCAGCGGTTTAGCGCCGCCTGCAGCCCGCGGTGTGATCCTGGAGACCCGGATCAAGTCCCACGTCGGGCTCCCTGCATGGAGCCTGCTTCTCCCTCTGCCTGTGTCTCTACCTCTCTCTGGCTCCTGAATAAATAAAATCTTAAAAAAAAAAAATAAATAAAGATTTCATTTATTCACTCATGAGAGACAGAGAAGAGGGAAGAGGGAAAGGGAAAACAATCACAAGTGTGCTAAGTAGGAAGGAGAAAGTTTTCTACTCTATGTAGAAAGAGATGAAAGTGACTCATGGAGTGAAAGACTCGCAGAAGTCATCCAAAGTCAGGCCAGCTAACAGCCATTAAGGTTTGGTGAGTATAACTAGACAAACTAAGCGCAAAGTATTATGAGGGTCATGTTTAAGTGTAATCTACTAGATTAGAATAGTGCACCTCAAATTTCCCCCCTAAATATCCTTAAAGGCAAGATAGTGAAAATGCTGATCTCTAGATATCTGGTAAGAAAATAAGCTAAGAAGTAGGTTTATTTGTGTTTATTCTTAGAAACTTATGATTTTGGCAGTTTACACTGTAAGATAAACCATATGTTTTTATTAAAAAAATACCTAAATACTTATTAGCATCCAATAAAATTTACACCCTATTCATAACATACCACGGGGTATGAGCCCCAGGTCTTCTGGCCCAAGTGATGACAAACTTAGACCAGAGGTCAGGAATTATGACAAGAGATTGATGCAGACACATCCAAGAACAATTCTGTTCTAGGTGTAGGGAGAGGGAGTAGGGTTGGGACAAGAATGGACAGACAGAACCCTAAGAAGGTATGAAGAAGCCAGAGGCTTTTAATCATAGTGAACCTGAAATCTAGTTTTATTATAAGCATTTCTTATGAGAAGATTTCTTCAATTCAACTGTATATAACATTAACTCATTAGGGATCATGGTTAACTTCAACTCCTACTGTTAACAGGATCTCAGAAGAAACTAACTAAAACCATCATAGGCTGAAAACCTATTGTTTGAAGACTTAACTCTTACTTTTTCTCTCAGCTCCAGAGATACATTAATAAAGTCTTTGGTTAAATCACATTTGAGGGACTAATGCTAACATGTTTCCTCACGATATAGATATATATGGCCACCTAGTGGTAGATGACAACTTCCAAACAACTGCAACAGAGAACAAAGATGCTAACAATCTGAAAAATGCTGTACTAACATCAGCATTAGTGGTAGGGTAACGGATCATTGTGGCCTGCTTGGTACTTTCAGGAGATTCCCCAGAAAGAGAACTTCAAGTTTTTGTTTTTGTTTTTTTTAAGATTTTATTTATTTATTCATGAGAGACACAGAGAGAGGCAGAGGGAGAAGCAGGCTCCATGCAGGGAGCCCGACGTGGGACTTGATCCCGGGACTCCAGGATCACACCCCGGGCCGAAGGCAGCATTAAACCACTGAGCCACCCAGGGATCCCCCAAGAACTTCAAGTTTTAAAAGTAAGTCCCAGAACAGGGGAACCTGAGTAGCTCAGTCAGTTGAGCATCAGACTATTGATTTGGGCTCAGCTCTTGATCTCACTTTTAAGTTTGAGCCCTGCACTGTGCTCTGCACTGGGCATAGAGCCTACTAAAAGGACTATAAAAAGTCCTTGGAAAACAAACTACCTTACTCAGTAAAAGCAAAGACTGAGTGAGATTTGCTCAGTGATATGTAAGTCTTATCATTAGTTACAGGAATAAACTTGTACGTGAAAAATATCCAGTCTTTTAAAACTCCTCTCCCTTCCCAGCCCCATAAGAAACTTTTTTTTTTAAGATTTTATTTATTTATTTATTCATGAGAGACACAGAGAGAGAGAGGCAGAGACACAGGCAGAGGGAGAAGAAGCAGGCTCCATCCTGGGAGCCTGACATGAGACTCAATCCCGGGTCTCCAGGATCACGCCCTGGGCCAAAAGCAGGTGCTAAACCACTGAGCCACCCAGGCTGCCCCATAAGAAACTTTTAACACATTGGGATGCTTGGGTGGCTCAGCAGTTGAGCGTCTGCCTTTGGCTCAGGGAGTGATCCCGGGGTCCAGGATCAAGTCTCACATCGGGCTCCCTGTGAGGAGCCTGCTTCTCCCTCTGCCTGTGTCTCGGCTTCTGTGTGTCGGAAAGGAAAAGGAAAAGGAAAAGGAAAAGGAAAAGGAACCTTTTAACACAACATAGCACATCATAGCAAAACACAATACTTACAAAAGACTAGCTGCTTCCTGGAATGCATTGACAGCTGCTGGAATATCCCCCATCACCAGATGTTTCTGTCCTAAACCCAACAGTTTCTTAGCTTCATTATCCACATCCAGGCTGCAAGAAAAAAATATTTTTTCAAGTATCAAATACTTAAAACAACAACAACATTTGTTGAATACCTGTTACATTTAAACCATTTTGACTTCTTTAAAACTTTGACCTCTCCAGCAAAGCTTAGTTAACTCATTTATTCATCACTATAAAAGCAAAAGAAACCCCAGGATGCCTGGGTGGCTCAGCGGTTGAGCATCTGCCTTCGGCTCAGGATAGGATCCCAGAGTCCCGGGATCAAGTCCCACAACAGGCTCCTCACAAGGAGCCTGCTTTTCGGTCTGCTATGTTTCTACCTCTGTATGTGTCTCTCGTGAATAAATGAAAGAAAGGAAGGAAAGGAAGGAAAAAGGAAAGAAAGGAAGGAAAAAGGAAAGGGGAAAGGAAAGGGGAAAGGAAAGGGGAAAGGAAAGGGGAAAGGGAAAGGAAAGGGGAAAGGGAAAGGAAAGGGGAAAGGGAAAGGAAAGGGGAAAGGGAAAGGAAAGGGGAAAGGGAAGGGAAAGGGGAAAGGGAAAGGAAAGGGGAAAGGAAAGGGAAAGGAAAGGGAAAGGAAAGGGAAAGGAAAGGGAAAGGAAAGGGAAAGGAAAGGGAAAGGAAAGGGAAAGGAAAGGAAAGGAAAGGAAGAAATCCCAAAGCAATATTCTCAACAGCTTTCCTAGATTACTTTCTCTTTAAGGTTTATCTACTCACAAAGCCTATACTGTATGTCACTATAAACATTTGCTAATTAAGCAACAAACAAAAAAGGAATCTTAAATTCGTACAGGAAGCTGTACTACCTCTAAGAAAAATAAATGAAAAATATGTAGGTAGACAGAGCAAAAGATAATGTGGAATTGACATAAAAGGGCAAATAGATGAAATGGACCAGAACACAAAAACAGATACATGCCTACCACCACTTGAAATTTTGACAAAGGTACCAAGACAACTCAATGAGGGGAAAAAATCATCTTTCTCAACAAATGGTACTGGAATAATTGGATAGCCATATGCAATAAAGTAAACTTCAACCTTCTATCATACCACATACAAAAATTAACTCCAATGGATTAACAGACTTTCTAAACGTACAACTAAAAGCCCTAAAAATTGGGCACCTAGCTAGTTCTGTCCACAGGAGACTCTTGATCTCAAGCTTATAAGTTTGAGCCCAACACTGGGTGTAGAGATTATTTTAAAAATACATAAATAAAAAAATAATAAAAATACATAAATATAGGGGATCCCTGGGTGGCTCAGCAGTTTGGCGCCTGCCTTTGGCCCACGGCACGATCCTGCAGTCCCGGGATCAAGTCCCACCTCGGACTCCGGGCATGGGCCTGCTTCTCCCTCCTCCTGTGTCTCTGCCTCTCTATGTCTATCATAAATAAATAAATCTAAAAAAAAAAAAAAAAAACATAAATACAGGGAGGCCTGGGTGGCTGAGCAGTCGAGCGCCTGCCTTTGGCTCAGGGCGTGATCCCAGGATCCAGGATCAAGTCCCACATCGGGCTCCCTGTGAGAAGCCTGCTTCCCCCTCTGCCTGTGTCTCTGCCTCTCTCATGAATAAATAAAATCTTTTAAAAAGGGGAGGGGGGGATCCCTGGGTGGCTCAGCGGTTTAGCGCCTGCCTTTGGCCCAGGGCTCGATCCTGGAGTCCCAGGATCGAGTCCCACCTCGGGGTCCCTGCGTGGAGTCTGCTTCTATCTCTGAGTGTGTGTGTGTGTGTGTGTGTGTGTGTGTGTGTGTCTCTCTCTCTCTCTCTCTCTCTCTCGTTATGTCTACATGAATAAATAAATATTTTTTAAAAATCTAAATCAGCAGAAATATTCAAAAAGAATAGGCAAGTAACGAATGAGGAGCAGAACTAAGTAACTTTCAATTATGATATTTTACTCAATATGAAAAACCAGGGTGCCTGGGTGGCTCAGTTAGTTCAGCACCTGCCTTCAGCTCAGGTCATGATGCCAGGGTCCTGGGATGGTGAACCTCATCAGGCTCCCTGCTCCATAAACTACAGACAAGTATCTTAATATTCAGTCTCAACTGTTATCTATTAATAATAATACTGCCCTTAAGTTATATAGTTCTTACTTTATAATCCAAACATCAATCTACTGTACTGTAAAAAATCTTACCTCTCCACTTTATCTGCAGAGGTAGAAGGAGCAGGAGCATCTTCTTCAACCCTGTAATGAAAAATCAAGAGAAAAAAAAATAAGATGAAAGCTATTCTAAGCCTGGAAATTAAAAAAATTAAGAAAAAAATAAAGCCATAATAGAACTACCATTTATTAAGTGCCCAATAGGATATTAAGATCTCAAAAGTATTACTCACCTACATAATCAAATTTAATCTTCACTCAAATATCTGTTAAATGCCTATTTGCTAGCATGAGAATACTACAGTAAACAAAATGGTCACATCCTAGCTTTGAGTTTAGGATCAAGTGGAAAAGAGTGAAATATGTTATAATCTAACATATGCATTCCTAAAAACCTCACATTCTGTTAAATTGCTCACTAAAAATAAAGTTCTTAAAAAAAAAAAAAGCCCATAGTTTCCATGAATATTCAGTTTTGAAAAGTTTTAATAAAGATCTTTAAAAAATTTTGTAGGGGATCCCTGGGTGGCGCAGCGGTTTAGCGCCTGCCTTTGGCCCAGGGCGCGATCCTGGGGACCCAGGATCGAGTCCCGCATCGGGCTCCCGGTGCATGGAGCCTGCTTCTCCCTCTGCCTGTGTCTCTGCCTCTCTCTCTCTCTCACTGTGTGCCTATCATAAATCAATAAAAAACCCCACCCCCAGACACTCAGACTATACTCCAAAAAATATATTTCTCACTAGAAGGAACCAAAATCCCATTGAAAAATAATAGATTCAGGATGCCCAGGTGGCTCAGCAGTTGAGCATCTGCCTTCAGCTCAGGGTGTGCTCCTGGCGTCCCAGGTCGGTGTCCCAGGATTCAGTCCCATATCAGGCTCCCCTCAAGAAGCCTGCTTCTCCCTCTGCCTATGTCTCTACCTCTCTCTCTCTGTCATGAATAAATAAAATCTAAGAAAGAAAAACGAAAGAAAAGAGAAAAGAAAAAAAGATTCTAAGCCAAGGCACAGAAAGTACAAAGGTGAATTTGGCTTTCATGCCAGAAAGCAACGAAGGTGCATCCCAGTCGTCATATATACTTACATTCATGCAAAAAGAATTATAAAGTAAATTATGAGGAATCCAGGGAAAAGCAATGAAAGTTTTCTTTATAGAAGTTTTACAACTTTTCTCTAAGTCTGGTATGTGTAATAATAACGTACAAAAATAAAAATAATAATAAAGTACAAAAATATTACAAAAGTACACTCAAGAGTCAGCCTAAATAAAATCCCACTGGTCAAAAAGTGTCAATCTGAGCATCAACAAAAATAATAGCTACAATGGATTAAAAGCTCCAAATATTTAAATCAATGAGTTCTCAATGATACAAACAAGGGAACCCTGGGTGGCACAGCGGTTTAGCGCCTGCCTTTGGCCCAGGGCGCGATCCTGGAGACCCGGGATCGAATCCCACGTCGGGCTCCCGGTGCATGGAGCCTGTTTCTCCCTCTGCCTATGTCTCTGCCTCTCTCTCTCTCTGTGACTATCATTAAAAAAAAAAAAAAAAAAGATACAAACAAAAACAACTTACTAGTTTTCTTTGGAGAATGACAGGAAACCACTGCATTATTTTGAAAATTGGTAAATAAGAGTGTCTTGGGTGGCTCAGTTGGTTGACCATCCAACTCTTGATTTTGGCTAGGGCCATGATCTCAGAGTCATGGGATCACCGGAGTCAGGCTCTAGGTTCAACAGGGAGTCTGCCTGGGATTCTCTCTCTCCCTCTGCCTCGGCCCTTCCCCCTGTCACACCTCCCTAAAATGTTTTTTTAAAGATTTTATTTATTTATTTATTTATTTATTTATTTATTTATTTATTCACAAGAGACACAGAGAGAGAGGCAGAGACATAGGCAGAGGGAAGAGAAGCAGGTTCCATGCAGGGAGCCCGATGTGGGATTCAACTCTGGGATTCCAGGATCACACCCTGAGCTGAAGGCAGACGCTTAACCACTGAGCCACCCAGGCAATCCCTAAGAAAAATTTTTAACTGGTAAATAAAGTGAAAGAAAAATGTACAATCCACTTGTATTTTTTTAAATTATTTTAAATATTTATTTATGATAGTCACACAGACAGAGGAGAGAGAGGCAGATACACAGGCAGAGGGAGAAGCAGGCTCCATGCACCGGAAGCCCGACGTGGGATTCGATCCCGGGTCTCCAGGATCGCGCCCTGGGCCAAAGGCAGGCGCTAAACCGCTGCGCCACCCAGAGATCCCTACAATCCACTTGTATTTGCAATTTCTTCATAATACAGTTGTACTTTATTTAAGATAGGTTTTAAGACATGGTTGTTTAAGTTACTAGTAGGAACCCTATAGATTGACCCCCATGCACTTGCTATTAATTTAAATCCTTGGCATTTGTACCTGCTCTAATCATCAGTTTTCAAATATACCCCAAAGGCAATATCCAGATAAGGACATACATCATTTCTAAATGTGCCCCCCAAAGCATGCCAGATCTCAAAAAAAAAAAGCTAAGAATTCTGTTAACTGGTGAAATGGAGAAGGGCACCTGGGTGGCCAAATCGGTTTAGTGTCCTACTCTTGATTTCAGCATAGGTCTTAATCTCAGAGCTGTGAGCTCAAGCCTGTGTTGGGCTCCATGCTCGGCATGGAGCCTACTTAAAGAAACAAACAAAACTGGTGAAATGGAGAAAAGAATAGTAGGAAAAGAGGCAACCTTACTACTAGGTACTTTACAACCAAGTATTACCCAGAAGCAATAAATCAGAATTGGGAGTACATATAGCAAGAAAGCTAGAACTATGAGAACAGAAGCTATAGAAGATAAAAGGGCTCTCCTATGTAGACAATAACTGAAAACTCTCCAAAAGTTTAAAAACACAAATAGAATGTAGCCTATTAGTTTTTTAAAACTGGACTTTGTTTAGCTATAACAAATTTATGAAAAGAGATGAGTAACATATGCAATATGTTAAACAGATAAAAAGATAAATGAAAAAATAGCTTGCTCAATTCAATAGATATTTAAATCCAATAGATATTTTAATTTTAGTACCTACTGTGTGCCTTGGAGACAGACAGTCTCCAACCAAACAGTTAAAAAAGCAGAAGGGACAGGGAGGCATCTGGCTGGCTCAGTCAATAGAATACGGGACTCTTCATCTGGGGGTTGTGAGTTCAAGCCCCACGCTGGGTGTAGAGACCACTAAAAAAAAAAAAACTTAAAACAAGACAAAACCAGCAGAGGGGACAGCTTATTTAGAAGCACAGAGAAAGGCAGAAGAGATTATAAATGACAGGTGAGGGCAGCCCCGGTGGCTCAGCGGTTTAGCGCCGCCTTCAGCCCGGAGTATGATCCTGGGGACCCAGGATCGAGTCCCACATCAGGCTCCCTGCATGAAGCCTGCTTCTCCCTCTGCCTGTGTGTCTCTGCTTCTCTCTCTCCTCTCTGTGTATTCTCATGAATAAATAAAATCTTAATAAATAAATAAAAAATAAATAAATAAATAAATAAATAAATAAATAACAGGTGAGAATTATATTGGGAGTCTGAGTCTTAGAACATACTTCAAAGATTTAAATTTTAATTTTAAAAATTTGCCAGTTACTTTCAGGAGAATTCAAACTCTTTGCTTCCAATTCCTAATCCTTCTGTGAATTAGCAATAATCTTGCCTCGGATATAATATACCTCATTCATTGGCTACGATACTGCCACTGCACAAAGCTAATCCTTCTGTGAACATTATATTGATCAACAAGTTTAATGAAAAGCCCCGAGGAATGGGGGAAAAAACTGGGTTGAAAATAAGCAGACACTTTATAGCTAGATCTATAGGAATGAGGAATATTTTAAAAGGCAGTACACTTCAGGGACACCTAGGGAGCTCAGCAGTTGAGCATCTGCCTTCAGCCCAGGGCGTGATCCTGGAGTCCCGCATCGGGCTCCCTGCATAGAGCCTACTTCTCCCTCTGCCTATGTCTCTGCCTCTCTGTGTCTTTTAAAAAAATAAAAGGCAGTACTTCTAGCTGCAGGTAAGCAAGCAGATAATCTGCCCAGAATCTTGGAATGATGACTGTGGATCCTCACCTACAAACATTTTGTCATAGGTGGTTATGTTCAAATAGCTTCACTAATGGGTTATTTTGGCCAGATTCTAATAAAACCTTCTCAAATTACCTGTGGTTGAAGGACCAGATTTTTATTTTTTTCAAAAGACTTTATTTATTCATGATAGACACACAGAGAAGAAAGAGAGGCAGAGACACAGGCAGAGGGAGAAGCAGGCTCCAAGCAGGGAGGAGCCCGATGTGGGACTCAATCCCAAGACTCCAGTATCACGCCCTGGCCCGAAGGCAGGCGCTAAACCGCTGAGCCACCCAGGGATCCCCAATGTACAACAAATTTTGTTTTGTGTTTTGTTTTTTTTAAACAGTCACTCCTAGAGATGTCTGCTTCTCCCTCTACCTGTGTCTCTCATGAATAAATAAATAAAATCTTAAAAAAAAAAAGTCACACCTTGCTGGGTTTTTTAGATTTTTTTTTTAAGGAATCAAATCCAACATGGGGCTCAAATATAAAACCCCAAGATCAAGAGTCCCATGCTCTTCCAACTGAGCCAGCCAGGCACCCCATTAGATGAATTTTTATAAAATAGTACTCCAAATTTTTATACTTCTCTCTTTGTAGACTAGTAACAACAGATCACAAACCAGTCTAGGATCACCCAATGTGATAGTAACACAAATATCCAAATAGAATGGAATATGAGCACAAAAACAAACACATGAGAGAAGCCTGGGTGGCTCAGTGGTTGAGCGTCTGCCTTTGGCTCAGGTGGTGATCAAGTCCCTCATCAGGCTCCTTGTGGGGAGCCTGCTTCTCCCTCTGCCTATGTCTCTGCCTCTCATGAATAAGTACATAAAATCTTTAAAAAAGTAAAAATAAAGGGAGATACTCCCTAACATTAAACACACACACACACACACACACACACACACACACACACACACAGGAATGCTGTATATAAATGCTACAAATACTGAGGCACTCTACTGGCAACAAAAATACACAAAATGTTTTATACCCCACATAGATGAGGGTCAAAGTACTATATTTTAACTATTAGCCGTAATGGAAGTTAACAGATACCAGACTCACCCTCCCACCTCAAACAACTAAAAAATGGCCAAGAACATGAAATATCAGTTTTCAAACAATGAACTGCTAGTAGCACAGAACACTGACCTGAAAGAAGGGAAATAAATGAAATAAGCCCTGTAAATGTGCACAACTTACTGTGTACAGAATTTTGTCCATAGCACAGAACCCAAAAGAGCTCTGTCTCATAGAACTGAGACAAGAGTTTGGGGTTTGGAGGTCGAGGTGGCTAGAATATACAGGATTGAGACAGCAAGCTCCAGTTATCTACAGAAGGTTCTCTCCAGTCTTTGGCTAACTGCTAATCAGCTTCTCCATGAGGAAACTTAGGTAAGAGTTACCAAAAAAGAGATCAATCTTCAGAGATCACACAGGGTTGACAATAGTTCACATTCCCAATAGCCAGGGTACAAAGACCTGCACTACAGAGGGCAAGTACCCCTTTAGTAACAGAGTTTTAAATCCACTAAGGAGGGATCCCTGGGTGGCACAGCGGTTTGGCGCCTGCCTTTGGCCCAGGGCGCGATCCTGGAGACCCGGGATCGAATACCATGTCGGGCTCCCGGTGCATGGAGCCTGCTTCTCCCTCTGCCTGTGTCTCTGCCTCTCTCTCTCTCATTGTGTGCCTATCATGAATAAATAAAAATTAAAAAAAAAAAAAAAAAAAAACTTAGAGGCAATCCTAACAGGACTGAACTGTTTCCAAGTAACTGCATCCCAAAATCAAAATATAGCCAAAGGAATTAAAAAAACAAAACACAAAAACCATCACTCGGCAATAAACCTCACAATGTCTAATAAGTTATGTAACTAAAAAATTATCAGGCAAACAAAGAAGCAGAGAATTAAAATTCATAGTGAAAAATATAATAAATTAAATAAAACAAAACAAAAATAAAATAAAATAAAAAATAAAATAAAATAAAATAAAATTCATAGTGAAAAAAAGGTAATAATAGAAACAGACCAGAAAGGACAGATGATAGAAATAGATGAGGACATAAATGCAGTTATTTAAATGTATTCCAAATAAATAAATTAATTAATTAATTAATTAATTAATGTATTCCACATCTTCAAGAATGTAAGGAAAGCAGGACTAAAAATAGGTATTTAAAAAAGAAAAAATTGGGATCCCTGGGTGGCGCAGCGGTTTGGCGCCTGCCTTTGGCCCGGGGCGTGATCCTGGAGACCCGGGATCGAATCCCACGTCGGGCTCCCGGTGCATGGAGCCTGCTTCTCCCTCTGCCTGTGTCTCTGCCTCTCTCTCTCTGTGACTATCATGAATAAATAAATAAAATCTTTAAAAAAAAAAAAAATAATAATAATAATAATAATAAAGAAAAAATTATATTTTTCTCAAATCACACTTCTGGAGACAAAAATATACTTAATAAGATTAGCACTGATCAGACTAAACAAGATTATTATTAGGAATTTAAAGACAGCAGTGAAAATTATACAAAACGAAAACACAAAGGCTTAAAAAACAAAAACAGAACTTTCGGGCACCAGGATGGTTCAGTCAATTAAGCGTTCTGAGTCTTGATTTTGGCTCTGGTCATAATCTCAAGGTCATGATATTGAGTTCCATGACAGGCTACATACATGCTCAATGCAGAGTCTGTTTTCAGTTCTCCTCCCTCTGTCCTCTCCCCCAGCCCCTCTAAAATAAACTTTTTTTAATAGAACTTCATGAGTAGGGAAGCCCAGGTGGATCAGCAGTTTAGTGCCGCCTTCAGCCCAGGGCCTGATCCTGGAGATCCAGATCAGGTCCCATGTCAGGCTCCCTGCATGGAGCCTGCTTCTCCCTCTGCCTGTGTCTCTGCCTCTGTGTGTCTCTCATGAATAAATAAATAAATTCTTAAAAAATAATAACTTCATGAGTTTGGGGCACCTGGATAGCTCAGTGGTTGAGCGTCTGCCTTTGGCTCAGGTCATGGTCCCGGAATCCTGGGATTAAGTCCCACATATCACGCTTCCCACAGGGAGCCTGCTTCACCTCTGCCTAGGTCTCTGCCTCTGATGAATAAATAAATTTTAATTTTAATTTTAATTAAAAAAAATAATTTCGGGATCCCTGGGTGGCTCAGCGGTTTGGCGCCTGCCTTTGGCCCAGGGCCCAATCCTGGAGTCCCGGGATCGAGTCCCCCGTCGGGCTCCCAGCATGGAGCCTGCTTGTCCCTCCTCCTGTGTCTCTGCCTATCATAAATAAATCTTTAAAAAGTAATAATAATTTCATGAGTATGAAACACTAAACAGACTAACAAATGTGGATTAGAGGAAAGGATAGGGGTGGGAGAGGAAAGATTTAAAGGAATGGAGGAAGGGCGCCTGGGTGGCTCAGTTGTTGACCGTCTGCCTTTGGCTCATTTAGAAATCCTGGGGTCGGGGATCCCTGGGTGGCTCAGCGGTTTAGTGCCTGCCTTTGGCCCAGGGAGTGATCCTGGAGTCCCGGGATCAAGTCCCATGTCAGGTTCCCCACAGGGAGCCTGCTTCTCCCTCTGCCTGTGTCTCTGGCTCTGTGTGTCTCTCATGAATGAATGAATGAATAAATCTTTTTTTTTTTAATTAAAAAAATAAAGGAATGGAGAAAATACTTAAAGAAATGATGGCAGGGTTCCCTGGGTGGCTCGGCGGTTTAGCGCCTGCCTTTGGCCCAGGGTGTCATCCTGAAGTCCAGGGATAGGGTCCCATGTCGGGCTCCCTGCGTGGAGCCTGCTTCTCCCTCTACCTGTGTCTCTGCCTCTCTCTGTCTCTCATGAATAAATAAAATATTTAAAAATAAAAGATGGCAGAAAACTTGCCAATTTTGATAAGCATAAATCCACAGATCCAAAAATCAACAAACTCCAAGCAAAAGAAACACGAAAAAAAAAAAACACACCAAAGCACATAATTATCAAGTGCTAAAAACCAGTGATAGATAAAAAACCATAGGGGTGGTGCCTGGCTGGTTCAATCAGTATAGCATCCAACTCTCAATCTCAAGATAGTCAGTTCAAGCCCCATGTTGGGCATGGAGCTTATGTTAAAAAAAAAGATATAAAATCAGGCAAAGGAAAAAAGATACTTAGTCATAATAACAAATATAAGAATGATAGCCAACTTGTTAGAAACGCAAGCCAGAAGATAGTAAAGCATTATTTTTAAAATACTGAAAGAGGGCAGCCCCAGTGGCCCAGCTGTTTAGCACGAGGCCTACAGCCCAGGGCGTGATCCTGGAGTCCTGGGATGGAGTCCCATATCAAGCTCCCTGCATGGAGCCTGCTTCTCCCTCTGTCTACCTCTCTGCCTCTCTCTCTGTCTCTCATGAATAAATAAAATCTTTAAAAGTAAAAAATAAAATAAAATACTGAAAGAAACTATCAACCTATTCTTTTTTATTTTTTTTTTAAGATTTATTTATTCAGAGAAAAAGAGAGAGGAAGCCTGCTTCTCCTTCTGCAGGTCTCTGCCTCTGTGTGTCTCTCATGAATAATTTTTTTTAAAAAGAGAGGATTTACACCAGTAGCCAACTATGAGAAAAAAAATATTAAAGGAAGTCTAGGCAGGGCAGCCCCAGTGGCTTAGCGGTTTAGTGCTGCATTTGGCCCCACGCATGATCCTGGAGACCTGGAATCCAGTCCCAGGTCAGGCTCCCTGCGTGGAGCTTGCTTCTCCTTCTGCCTGTGTCCCTGCCTCTCTCTCCTTCTGTGTCTCTCATGAAAAAATAATTTTAAAATCTTTAAAAAAATAAATAAAATAAAGGAAGTCTAGGTAGAGAAAGTAACACCAGGTAGAAATTTGGATCTACATAAATAAAAAGCACTGACAGGGATCCCTGGGTGGCACAGCGGTGTGGCGCCTGCCTTTGGCCCAGGGCCCGATCCTGGAGACCCGGGATCGAATCCCACGTCGGGCTCCCGGTGCATGGAGCCTGTTTCTCCCTCTGCCTGTGTCTCTGCCCCTCTCTCTCTCTCTCTCTCTCTCTCTCTCTGTGTGTGACAATCATAAATAAATAAATAAATAAAAATTTAAAAAAAAAGCACTGACAATGGTAAATGAGGGTGAATGTAAAACATTCTTTACTTTTTTAATCACTTTCCGTTTTAGGATTTTATTTATTTATTCATGAGAGAGAGAGAGAGAGTGAGCACGCGCCGCAGAGACACAGGCAGAGGGAAAAACAGGCTTCATGCAAGGAGCCTGATGAGGGACTCGATCCCAGGTCTCCAGGATCACACCCTGGGCTGAATGAAGGAGACGCTAAACCGCTGAGCCACCTGGGATGCCCCTTTAATTGGTTTTTTGAACTTTAATGAACATTTGTCTCATTTTTAGTTTTTGCCTATTATGACAACTTAGCTGTATGTATTCTGGTGCACAGCTGCACATTTCTTTTTTAGTACAGAGAACAAGCTACAGGTGTTTAGATGATTTTAGAGGTGGGACACCTGGGTAGCTCAATGGTTTGGCACCTACCTTCGCCCCAGGGCATGATCCTGGAGACCTGGGATGAGTCCCACATCAGGCTCCCTGCATGGAGCCTGCTTCTCCCTCTGCCTGTGTCTCTGCCTCTCTCTCTCTCACTCTGTGTCTCTCATGAATAAATAAATAAAATCTTAAAAAAAAAAAAATAAAAAGCTTTCCCCTATGGGAAACCCTAGTTACACTGTTGGTGGGAATGCAAGCTGGCACAGCCACTCTGGAAAACAGCATGAGAGTTCCTCAAAAAGTTGAAAATAGAGCCACCCTACCACCCTGCAATTGCAGTTACTATTTACCCCAAATATACAATGTAGTGATTTGAAAGGGGACCTGTACCCCAATGTTTATAGCAGCAAAGTCCACAATAGCCAAACTATGGAAAGAGCCCAGATGTCCATGGACAAATGGATAAAGACGATGTGGTCAACACACACACACACACACACGGATACTACTCAGCCATCAAAAAACAAAAAAAAAAAAAAACAAAAAAAAGAGGGATCCCTGGGAGGCGCAGCGGTTTGGCGCCTGCCTTTGGCCCAGGGCGTAATCCTGGAGACCCGGGATCGAATCCCACATTGGGCTCCCGGTGCATGGAGCCTGCTGCTCCCTCCTCCTGTGTCTCTGCCTCTCTCTCTCTGTGTGACTATCATAAATAGAAATTAAAAAAAAAAAAAAAAAAAAAAGGAAATGCAATTTAAAAAAAAAAAAGGAAAGAAAGATATCTTACCATTTGCAATAAGGACAGAACTAGAGGATATTATGCCAACTGAAATAAGTCCATCAGAGAAAGACAATTCTATGATCTCACTCATATATGGAATTTAAGAAACAAAACAGGAACAGAGAGGAAAAAAAGGGGGAAAAAAAAGACAATCAGAAAGGGAAACAAACCATAAGATTCTTAATCACAGTAAATAAACTGAGGGTCGCTGGAGGGCAGGGATGAGGGGATGGAGTAACTGGGTGATGGACCTTAAGGAGGACACATGATGGGCAGCCCTGGTGGCCCAGCGGTTTAGTGCTGCCTTCAGCCCAGGGCCTGATCCTGGAGTCCCAGGATCGAGTCCCACGTCAGGCTCCCTGCATGGAGCCTGCTTCTGCCTGTGTCTCTGTGTCTATCATGAATAAATAAATAAAATCTTAAAAAAAAAAAAAAATTTAAAAAAAAGGAGGACACATGATTTAATGAGCACTGGGTATTGTATGAGACTGATGAATCAATCACGTTTACCTCTGAAACCAATAATGCATTTTATGTTATTGAATTTAAACAAAAATTTTTAACCATTAAAAAAAAAAAAAAAAAAAAAGCTTTCTCCATAGCATGTTTCTTTTGAAAAGCAGGTACTTTCCCACTGTTAAAATACCAAGTTTAGGGATGCTTGGGTGGCTCCCAAAGGTCTGCCTTTGGCTCAGGGCGTAATCCCGAGGTCCTGGGATTGAGTCCCACAACAGGCTTCCAGGATGGAGCCTGCTTCTCTCTCTGCCTATGGTCTCTGCCTCTCTGTCTCTCATGAATAAATAAATTTTAAAAATATAAATAAATAAATAAATAAATAAATAAATAAATAAATAAATAATAAATAAATAAATAAATAAATAAATCTTTAAAAGAAATAGACTTTATCTTAAATAGATTATTTTCAAGTATCTGCTAGTGGGTTATTATTACTGACAGCCCTGGTTTTTAACTTCCTAATATGGCTAACAAAGAGCTAGGAGTACAGGCTATAAACACAAGTGCCAATTCTGCCATCTTCTTGCTATTTGTGCTTGCATTATCACCTTCAATCCACCGTTTCCAAGCAGGAATCTTTTTTTTTATTATTATTATTCATGAGAGACACAGAGAGGGAGGCAGAGACACAGGCATAGGGAGAATCCGGTTCCCCCTGTGGGGAGCCCAGCCCGATGGGGGACTCGAGCCCAGGATCACGCCTTGAGCCGCAGGCAGAGGCTCAACCTCTGAGCCACCCAAGCATCCCTAAGCAGGAATCTCTTAGGGATCCCTGGGTGGCGTAGTGGTTTGGCGCCTGCCTTTGGCCCAGGGCGCGATCCTGAGACCCGAGATCGAATCCCACATCGGGCTCCCGGTGCATGGAGCCTGCTTCTCCCTCTGCCTGTGTCTCTGCCTCTCTCTCTCTATCATAAATCAATTAAAAAAAAAAAAAGGAATCTTTTAAACACATTGACCATTTTGTAAGAGCTAATTTAAACTGGAAAAAGCCCTATCAAGACTTATTGTAGCAATCATTTAGCCATTATATACACAAACATTGGATCATTACGTTGCACACCTGAAACTGTCAATTAGATCTCATTTTTAAAAAACCTAATGTGGGTAGCCCTCGTGGCGCAGCGGTTTAGCGCCGCCTGCAGCCCAGGGCGTGATCCTGGAGACCCTGGATCGAGTCCCACGTCGGGCTCTCTGCATGGAGCCTGCTTCTCCCTCTTGCCTGCGTCTCTGCCTCTCTCTCTCTCTCTGTCTCTATGAATAAATAAATAAAAATCTTTTGAAAAAATAAAAATAAAAATAAAAAACCTAATGTTGGGCAGCCCCGGTGGCGCAGCGGTTTGGCGCCACCTGCAGCCCAGGGCGTGATCCTGGAGACTCTGGATAGAGTCCTACCTCGGGCTCTCTGCCTGGTGCCTGCTTCGCCCTCTGCCTTGTGTCTCTGCCCCCCCTCCTCTGTATCTCTATGAATAAATAAATCCTTTAAAAATAAATAAATAAATAAATAAATAAATAAATAAATAAATAAATAAATAAATAAATAAATAAATAAATAAATAAATAAATAAAAAAAAAAACCTTATGTTGGGCAGCCTGCGTGGCTGGGCGGTTTAGCGCCGCCTTCGGCCCAGGGCGTGATCCTGGAGAGCCTGGGAGATCCCATGTCAGGCTCCCTACCTGGAGCCTGCTTCTCTCTCTGCCTGTGTCTCTGCCTCTGCCCCTCTGTCTCTCATGAATAAATAATAAAATCTTTTAAAAAATAAAAATAAAAATCCTAATGTTTAAAAATAAGTCATGAATAAGGCAAGTGTCATACAGTGTCAATCTCTGTATCATTATTAAAGCTTAAATCTTCCCTATCTTGGAGAACACTTCCTTAAACTAGAATGTAAATTCCAAGCACGAGACTTTTTTTTTTTTTTTTAATTTTTTTTTATTTATTTATGATAGTCACAGAGAGAGAGAGAGAGAGAGGCAGAGACACAGGCAGAGGGAGAAGCAGGCTCCATGCACCGGGAGCCCGACGTGGGATTTGATACCGGGTCTCCAGGATCGCGCCCTGGGCCAAAGGCAGGCGCCAAACCGCTGCGCCACCCAGGGATCCCCCAAGCACTAGACTTTATCTAACTTTCCTTGTCCCACTTTCCATTTAGAAGATATTACAAGGAGCAAGTGGATGAGTTTATAGGAGCCAGATTATTTTGTTTTAATGCCATGTAAGGCTTTAAGTTTTTATTCTGAAGTGACTCAGGTATAATATAATCAAATTTATATTTTATATACTCTAATTGTAGTACAAAAAATAGTTTGAAGTAGATAAAATTAGAAACTAGAAAATCAGTAAAACCATTATAAAAATAACATTGTAGGGGCACCTGAGTGGTTCAGTCAGGTAGCTGGCTGACACTTGGTTTCAGTTCAGGTCATGTTCTAGTGATCATGACATCAGGCCCAGTGTCCAGGTATGCTTCAGATTCTTTCTTCCTCTCCCTCTCCCTCCAGCTTCCGTACACCTGTATGTGCTCTCTCTCAAATAAATAAAATATTGGGGTGCCTGGGTGGCTAAGTTGGTTAAATATCTGCCTTCCACTCAGGTCATGATCCAAGGGTCCTGGGACCTGGCCTGCTAACAGGGAGCCTGATTCTGATTCTCCCTCTCCCTGCCTGCCTCTGCCTAATGATCTCTCTGCTTGTGCTGTCAAATAAATAAAATCTTTCAAAAACAAATTACTTAAATCTTTTAAAACAATACTTTAAAAAATAACATTGTTAAGCACTCACCAGTGATAAAACTTACTTCCACTGTTTATGGCCTAGACAAATAAAAAGGGCCTGAACTAAGGTAGCACTGGTATAGTCTGAAGAAGAGATGGATTAAAGCAGTGGTTCACAAACTTCAGTCAACCTGAGAATTACTTGGAGAACTTGTTTTTTGTTTTGTTTTTTTTTTAAGATTTTATTTATTTATCCACAAGAGACACACAGAGAGAAAAAAATTACGGAAACTATGCCCTGATGAGGAATGATCTCCAACATGTATTGCTAAATGCCTAAAAATGTGTCAAATAGGCTATCATCTATACAATTTAGAATAACTATACACAGAAAAAAAAAAAAAAACTATACAGTTTTGGTTTTTTAAAAGATTTTATTTATTTATTCATGAGAGACACACAGAGAGAGGCAGAGAGAAGCAGGCCCCTGTGAGAAGCCTGATGTAAAACTCGATCCCAGGACCCCGGGATCATGACCTGACTCAGGCAAATGCTCAACCACTGAGCTACTCAGGTGCCCCTAGTTTGCTTCTATATGCATGCATAAGGTTGTCATTAAGGGATACATAATAAATTCCTAACACTGGTTCACTGTGAGAAGAAAAACTATGTGAAAATTAGGAAGTAAGGGGTAAAGGACACTTCACTGTAAAACCAACATTCTGGATTTTGAATCAGGAATGTATTTTCTAGGGCAGCCCGGGAGGCTCAGCAGTTTAGCACCGCCTTCAACCCCAGGTGTGATCCTGGGGACCCAGGATTGAGACCCATGTCAGGCTCCCTGCATGGAGCCTGCTTCTCCCTCTGCCTGTGTCTCTGCCTCTGTGTGTGTGTGTGTGTGTGTGTGTGTGTGTCTCATGAATAAATAAAATCTTTAAAAAGTAAAAAAAAAAAAAAAGTAAATCTTAAAAAAAAGAGAAATCAATGCAAACATCTGACTGCCAAAAACACATGCAGTACCTATTCATTTTCATTTAATCCTCTCACAAATTTTGTGGTAGATGGCAATACTCCTCTATTTTACAGAGAAATAACTTACTCCATTACACAAATGATTTAGTAACATGTATGACCACATCACATTTCATACTATACTTCAATTGCCTACTGACTTTCTGGGTTGCCCAAGAAGATTAAGCTCTAAGGAAAAAAATCCTATCTATCTTATTCTAGCTGTATCCTAGCACCAAGCACAAGCCCTAGTACCTAATCAGTATTTGTGAAAATAAGTGACCAATTCTGAATCACTAGGAGAGGGCAAGTGACTGCCACTTGGCTTGTGAGGTGCCTCAGTTTCATCAACTATAATTAATAGTACTTATCTCACAGGATTTTTGAAAATCAAACAAGAAAGTTGACAAGGCACTTTATTCAATGAATCAATAGCAATTATTAACAAAGATAGGAAGAAATGGAGATAAGAAAAACAAAATTAGGAGGGAGTGACCAGTATTAGATGCAGCAAAAAGGTTAAGAACTAATTAGAAAGCTAAGAATAAGAACTAATTTAGCATGTAGACAATCAATGATTATTTTTAGTAATGTTGCTTAGATGGCATGAAAGGAAAGAAGCCAGATTGATACAAGCTGAACAAATGTGTATACTTAGTACACACCTGCCCTATTAGATTATGATCTGATGACCAGAAACTGAGACTGAATTCATCTTTGTATCTCTAAAACCTAACACATTAAATATATATTAAATACATTTGGGCAGCCCGGATGGCTCAGCAGTTTAACGCCACCTTCAGCCCAGGGCCTGATCCTGGTTCCCTGCATGGAGCCTGCTTCTCTCTCTGCCTGTGTGTCTCTGCCCCTCTCTCTCTGTCTCTCATGAATAAATAAATAAAATCTTAAACACATACATACATACATTTGTTTGCAGGGCACCCGGGTGGCTCAGTGAGTTAAGCATCTGCCTTGCACTCAGGTCATGATCCCAGGTTCTGGGATCGAGCCCCGTATCCTCCCTAAGTGAGAAGCCTGCTTCTTCTCCCTCTGCCTCCTGCTCTGCCCTTGTGCTGTCAAATAAATCAATAAAATCTTTTTTAAAAATTGCTGGGGCACCTGAGTGGCTTGGTGGGTTAGGCATCTGCCTTCAACTCAGGTCATGACCCTAGTGTCCTGGGATCAAGCCCCACATTGAGCTATCTGCTCAGCGGGGAGCCTGCTTCTCCCTCTTCACTATCAAATAAATAAAATATTAAAAAAAAAAAAGGATCCCTGGGTGGTGCAGCGGTTTATTTAGCGCCTGTCTTTGGCCCAGGGCGCGATCCTGGAGACCCGGGATCGAATCCCACGTCAGGCTCCCGGTGCATGCAGCCTGCTTCTCCCTCAGCCTGCGTCTCTGCCTCTCTCTGTGTGACTATCATAAATAAATAAAAATTTAAAAAAAAAAAAAAAAAAAAAACAGAAAACAGGAATCCCTGGGTGGCTCAGCAGTGTAGCGCCTGCCTTCTGCCCAGCGTGTGATCCTGGAATCCTGGGATCGAGTCCCCTGTCGGGCTCCCTGCATGGAGCCTGCTTCTCCCTCTGCCTGTGTCTCTGCATCCCTCTCTCTGTGTGTGTCTCATGAATAAATAAAATCTTTAAAAAATAAAAAATAAAAAAATAAAAATAAAAAGATTTTTATGTGGGATTCGATCCCGGGTCTCCAGGATCGCGCCCTGGGCCAAAGGCAGGCGCCAAACCGCTGCGCCACCCAGGGATCCCAAATAAAAAGATTTGAGAGAGTGTTTGTGCATGCCAGCAGGGGGAGGGGCACAGGAAGAGGAAAAGAGTAGACTCCCCACTGAGTATGGAATCTGATAAGGTGCTGATATCATGAACCAGAGATCATGACCTGAGCTGAAACAGAGTCAGACACTCCTCCACATCACTTGCCATCATGGAAATACAAATCAAAACCACAATACATACCCCTTACACCCATGGGAATAGCTAAAATTAACAAGACAGGATGTTGGCAAGGATGTAGAGAAAACGGAACCCTCTTGTACTGTTGGTGGGAATGCAAGCTGGTGCAGCCACTCTGGAAAAGTGTGGAGGTTCCTCAAGAAGTTAAAAATAGGGACACCTGGGTGGCTCAGCGGTTTAGCGCTACCTTCAGTCCAGGGCGAGATCCTGGAGACCTGGGATTGAGTCCCACACGTCGGGCTCCCTGCATGGAGCCTGCTTCTCCCTCTGCCTGTGTCTCTGCCTCTATGTCCATCACTTACATATATATATATATATATATATATATATATATATATAATCTTTTTAGAGATAATAACAAGTCATTTTCTTTACCCTCCCCCTTAAACACCTTACCTCTGAATACCACACTGAGAAATGCCATCTTTACTGTTCTCTCAGACTAATTAGGTTTTCATGTAATTTACTCTCAACGTAAGCTTCTTCATGGGTAATGAAAGTATAAAATCAAGGGGCATCTGGGTGGCTCAGATGATTAGGCATTTGCCTTCAACTCAGGTTATGATTCTGCGTCCTGAATTGAACCCCACTTTGTCTGGCTCTCTGCTCAACAGGGGAGTCTGCTTCTCCCTCTCCGTCTGCTTGTGTGCTCCCTCAAATAAATAAAATCTTTTAAAAAAGTATAAAATCAAAATACTGGGATTTAACCCAGACTGTGCCATTTATGAAGGTAGACATTATTTGACCACTCTAATCTTTATTTTTACCTATAAAAGGAAGATAACTACTTCATAGCAAACTCATGTGGATTAAGTAAAAACACTCAAAAAAGCACTTGATACATAGAATTGGCCGGTTTTAGTTTGCACCTTATGGTAGAAGGCACTTAATGATTTTCCTTTCTGGAGGCACACCAGTACTTTCTCTGTTTATGACCTGCCAGGAAGCTGGAGACTAGTTCACTACTAACTTTAGCTATAGAGGGCAGGGGGCCTGGTTCAGCGATTTAGCACCGCCGTCAGCCCAGGTTGTAATCCTTAGTCCAGGATAGAGTCCCACGTTGGGCTCCCTGCATGGCGCCTGCTTCTCCCTCTGCCTGTGTCTCTGCCTCTTGTTCTCCGTGTCTCTCATGAGTAAATAAATAAAATCTTAAAAACACACACAAATCAATGAAGTCTGAAAACGGAACTTGAAACTAAAATTGCATTTTCTAGGAGTTCCCAGGTGATTCTGAGGGTGGTTTGAGAACCAGTGCTCAACATGAAACCCACAGGGAAACGAACCAAAAAGTGGTGGGTAGCACAGGTAGAGATATGTAATTCTCTAGTAATTGTCAATCTAGGGATCACTGGGTGGCGCAGCGGTTTGGCGCCTGCCTTTGGCCCGGGGCGTGATCCTGGAGACCCGGGATCGAATCCCACACGTCGGGCTCCCGGTGCATGGAGCCTGCTTCTCCCTCTGCCTATGTCTCTGCTTCTCTCTCTCTCTCTCTCTCTCTCTCTATCATAAATAAATTAAAAAATAATAATAATAATTGTCAATCTATTGACCAATCATAAAACTTCACAGTAACCTTTCTCTTTATAGAGGAGGAGGCTAACTTCTGAAGTGCAGAAGATAAATAAGCAAAAGCCCCTAAAAAACAAGGGACGATTGGGAAGTCAGACCCACCAGAGGGAAAGAGCACTTGCTTCCTCAAATTAACGGAGTGTTCCCTCTCACTCTTCAAGAAATACCTTCCGTTTGACGAGCATTGTGGCGCTTTCAAAGCAACTGTTTCTACCCCATCTTCCTAAGACACTTTGTGCACACATACTACTACCCATTCGCCTAGCAACCAAACACTGCTGGAAGTAATCGGAGCTCCAAGCAACCCTAGGTGAAGATGCTTTGCGTCTCGATAAAACGCCTCCGAAACAGTAAAGTCTCTCGCCAACAGTCCCAAAGCCTAAAGAGTCACTATTCTCTCCACTAAGAACGAGGACAGCTGAGAACTGGAGGTTAGGAGATGCGCGAGGAGACGGTGGAAAACCAGCTTCACCGCGCCACACCGCGGAAGTCGGAGAATCTCCGCGAGCCGCACAGCCCCAAACAATGGAGTTTTCCCGCCTCCTCAGGACCCCGCCCCCTGCTCCAGAGCTGGCGGAGGAAAGCGAACACTCGAGCGTACGGCCCCGCCCCCTGGAGGCCCCGCCCCCTCCCGAGCCCACCGGGCCAGCCTCCCTCCTCGTGGGTTTTTTTTTTTTTTTTTTTTGGCGCCAAATCTCTGTTAATTATTTTCCTAGGTTGTTTGGGAACGCTATTGGAGGTGCAAGAGGAGTGCAGGGACTGCAGGGGCACAGAGACGGACAGGAGCCCTGTGGCCCCGCCTCCTCGCGGATAGCCCCGGGCCGGGGGAGGAAGGAGAGGGGCAGGCGATGGAGGAGCCGCCGCTGCCCCCGGCAAGATGGCGGCCGCGAAAAGCGGGGCAGGGGGCGCCAGCCGAATAGTGTTACTGCTAATACGCGAGGTTCTCTGCAAAGGTGGGTTTCTACAGTCCAGGCCTCCCCGAACTGCGACGGTTCCTCGGTAGGAGGCAAGTCCTTCCTCTCACCGGTCTCTTCCTCCCGGGGTTCCCGCGTCCACCACCCCCCCTCCCCGTGGACTGGCCAGTGCCTCAAGCGCTCCACAGTCCCGCTTACTTGTCGGCGGAAACCAGCTCCGCAGCGATGGCGGCAGTAGCTGTGGACTCTGCGGCCATCGTTCCCCTGAGGTGGTGGGCCAGCGGGCAGAATACAGTCTGTGAGGAAAACAGAGGGAATTTGGGAAGCCAAAGACCTATTCAGGGACAGAAAATGGCAGATTGGAGACCCCGCGCGGCTGGGCCCCTATATATACCAAAGCCCTTTGCCCCGCCTATCCACTTCCGGATCCTCCCCCTCGAGTTTAAAGGGCCAGGACTCTGCCCCAGTCCAGCCCAAGGACACCCCCCGCCCTCGCCGACTTGCTCTGCGGGGTACCTTCCCTGCCTGGCCCGCCTTCCCCAAAAAAAGCAACTTCCTGCTTCTCTAGCAAGTCGCGTAAGAACTGGAATTTTGGTACTACAACTCCTGACTGGGCGTCGGCCAGCGGCTTCCACAGAAGGGGAAGCTGGTGCTGGTCTGCATGTTTGGAGCAAGTAGCCGAGAGTCTCTTTCCGGCCCTGATACTCAGGGAGGTGATCCGAAACTTTCTGCCCTTCCTCTCAGTCCTAACGGATGGACACGTAAGAGCCGAGCACGGGTACAGCAGCAACGGCTAGAACTGATTTCGGTGAGACTCGTGGCTCTGAGCCTCAGCAACAATTGACGCAAGAAAATGCTACCCTAGGATTGGCTACCGCTGAAACTACCGCGCTTGATTCAAAGTCAGTGCTGCGGCGGGATGCGGCTAGCTCCTCCCCCTGGGCCCGCCCCCTTCGGCTCGCCCAATCCGCTGGCGCCATCCTCGTAGGCCCTACCCACACTCCAAATCTAGCTGGTCTAGTGCTCCCAGCTCTTTTCCTCCACTCAGAGGTACCGTTTGTCGTTTGCACAGTACGTGCCAGAATCCTGTGCTTAGACACTTTAAAGATGTTAGCCGTTTTATTTAATCTCAACAAAGCTACTGGTGAGGTCGAGATTATCAGTCCCATTTGGTAGAAACAGAAACCCAGGTTTAGGGAAGGTGTGACTTGTTCAGAAAGTTGCAAGACAAGTCGGTTTTGGAAAGCAATGTGCTTCATTTCCTGCAACTGGCAGAGTGGAAGATAACTGGCAGGCTGCAATGGTCGCATTTTCTCACACCTGGAGCATCTTCCATTGCCTTCAACTATGGCCTTCCATACAGTGATCAGAACAGGAATTTAAAAAAAAAAAAAAAAGAACAGGAATTTTATCTCTGTCCAGATTGGACACAATGGGAAATATTTCTGCAAAGGATTTTTCCTCCAGTCTGTAAAGGGTCAGGCAATTTGAAATCTGGGTAGCATAGAACTGGACCTGAAAATACCAATTCCTGTGGCAAACACGTGGGATCTCCATTATTAGGAGGGGGCCTGAGCCAAGTCATGTAATCTTTTAAGATTATATGTAAGATGAGGACAATATTGGTATCACTCCTTAAGAATATTGAGAGAGGGACGCTTGGGTGGCTCAGCAGTTGAGCGTCTGCCTTTGGCTCAAGGCATGATCCTAGGGTCTGGGATCCAGTCCCACATCGGGCTCCTTGCAGGGAGCCTGATTCTCCCTCTGCCTATGTCTCTGCCTCTCTCTGTGTGTCTTTCATGAATGAATAAAATCATTAAAAAAAATAAGAATATTGAGAGAATTAGAAGTAATGCTTATTTCACAATCAGCACTGTACCTGGCTCATGCTAAGCACTCATTAAATGACTACTATTGTCTGATTACATGATAACTGGAGATTTGGTTTGGAGAAGGGGAGGTCTCTGAAGAGACCTTGCAGCCAGGGCTAGGGTCTGAGAAACACGTCTAGTACTTTGTGTGACCCACTTATCTGTTAGACTAATATTCACAGAGCAACTATGATGTGCAAGGCTTTGTACTAGGTCCTAAGGACAAAAGATAAGGTTTCTTTTTTTTTTTTTTAAGATTTTATTTATTTATTCATAGAGACAGAGAGAGAGAGGCAGAGACACAAGCAGAGGGAGAAGCAGGCATCATACAGAGAGCCTGACGTGGGACTCGATCCAGGGTCTCCAGGATCACGCCCTGGGTGGCAGGCGGAGCTAAACCGCTGTGCCACCGGGGCTGCCCAAAGATAAGGTTTCTGACTTTGAGGAACTTGGCTGTATGAAAAATAGATTTTAGGGCACTTGGGTGGTTCAGTCAGTTGAGCATCTGCCTTCTGTTGGGGTCATGGCCCCAGTCCTGGGATCAAGTCCTGAGTAGGTCTCCCTGCTCAGAGGGGAGTTTGCTTCTCCCTCTGCCCCTCCCCCTTGCTCATGATCTCTCTCTTATGCTCTCTCTCTTTCTCGAATAAACATGTTTTTTTTTTTTAAGATTTTATTTATTTATTCATGAGAGACACAAAGAGAGAGAGAGAGAGGCAGAGACACAGGCAGAGGGAGAAGCAGGCTCCATGCAGGGAGCCGGATGTGGGACTCCAGGATCTCGCCCCGGGCCAAAGGCAGGCGCCAAACCGCTGAGCCACCCAGAGATCCCCTAAATAATATGTTTTTAAAAAAATAGATTTTAGGGGGTATCCCTGGGTGGCTCAGCGGTTTCGCGCCTGCCTTTGGCCCAGGGCGCGATCCTGGAGTCCCGGGGTCGAGTCCCGCGTCGGGCTCCTGGCATGGAGCCTGCTTCTCCCTCTGCCTGTGTCTCTGCCTCTCTCTCTCTCTCTATGTCTATCATAAATAAATAAAAATAAATCTTTAAAAAAATAGATTTTAGGGATGCCTGAGTGGCTCAGTGGTTGAGTATCTCCCTTTGGCTCAGGGCGTTATTCCAGAGTCTGGGGATCAAGTCCCACATCAGGCTCCATGCAGGGAACCCGATGTGGGACTCCATCCTGGAACTCCAGGATCATGCCCAGGTCCAAAGGCAGACTCTAAACCGCTGAGCCACCCAAGGATCAAAAAAAAAAAAAAAAAAAAAAAAAAAAGATTTAAAAATAGATTTTAAGGGGCGCCTGGGTGGCTCAGTTGGATTAGCATTTGATTCTTGATTTGGGAACAGGTCATTATTTCAGGGTCCTCAGATAGATCCTGACTGGGGCTCTGCCACTGCAGAGCCTGCTTGGGACTCTCCCTGCTTTTCCTCTGCTCCTCCCCCTCCTCAAATAAATAAAAATCTTAAAAAAAAAAAATTCTCTCTCCCTCGGCCTCCGCTCTTTCCCCTCCTCCTCTCTAATGAGAAAAAAAGATGTTTTGAGCTCCTTACCATTCCGTGCAAGGCTCTACATGATCTGGCTCCAATCCACCTCTCCAAATTCATCTCCTACTGTTCTCCTTCCTTTACCATCCTAATACTATGTTAATCTTTCTGTTCCTCAAAACACCCAAGCCCTTTTTCATATCCAGGAGCCTTTGCACTTGCTACCTGACTGCCTAGAAAGCTCTTCTCCCAATGACTAGCTCTTATTCATCCTTTA
This sequence comes from Canis lupus familiaris, assembly GCF_011100685.1. Classification (NCBI taxonomy): domain Eukaryota; kingdom Metazoa; phylum Chordata; class Mammalia; order Carnivora; family Canidae; genus Canis; species Canis lupus. Next base: position 14,876,632 of record NC_049236.1, read on the forward strand.
GGCCTCATCTTAAATATTACTTCCCCAACGAGGCCTTCCTAGGCCACTCAATCAAAATTAGCTTCCTTTTGTTTATTTCTTCCATTGTGCTCATCAAAATCTGAAGTTATTTACTTGGGTGTTTTGTTGTTGTTGTTTACTCTCACCCAGCTTTTAAGTATAGGCTCCATGTGACCTTTTCAGTTTTGTTCTCGGCTAAATCCCCAATGCATATAATAGTAGCTGACTTGGGACACCTGGGTGGCTCAGCTGTTGAGCCTCTGCCTTCCGCTCAGGGCATGATCCTGGAGTTCCGGGATCAAGTCCCACATCGGGCTTCCTGCGTGGGGCCTGCTTCTGCCTCTGCCTGTGTCTCTGTCTGTCTCTCTGTGTCTCTCATGAATAAATAAATAAAATCCTAAAAAAAAATAGTAGCTGACTCATATTAGGTATCCAAAATGAACTTGTTAGATGAATGAATGAATGAATGAATGAAGCAATCATAGTATAATCATAAATAAAACTGGAAGAAATTTCACTCAGAAACTCAGAATATATCTGCTTAAGGGTGTCTGAGTCGTTCAGTCAGTTAAGTGTCTGCCTTAGGCTCAGGTCGTGATCTGTGTCCTGGGATTGAACCCTGCATCTGGCTCAGTAGGGAGTCTACTTCTCTCTCTGCACCTCTCCCCTCTTCATATTCTCTCACACTCGCTCTCTCTCAAATCTTTAAAAAGAAAAGAAAAGAAAAGGAAAGGAAAGGAAAGGAAAGGAAAGGAAAGAAAGGACTGAAGAAGGAAGTAAGGAAGGAAGGAATTGAAGAAGGAAGCCGTCTGTAAGGAAGCACTAAACACTCCTCCATCCCTCCCTACCCCCGCCCTCGACCCTAAGCATCCGCTCCCTCCACTCCCGCCCCTCCCGCCTCCCCCCGCCTCTCCGCCCCCTCCCGCCCGCCGCCCCCCGCCCTCCCGCCCGCACCAGATCTCCTTAACATCGCCACCAAATTTCATAGTAATGAAGGTAATGGGACTTTGAAGGGAGCAGGAATCTTATATTTAACAAGATTTAAGGAAGACTTCTAGTTAAAGATGGTGGGTTGAACACACATTTACATCCATCCAGTCCCTTTTGAAGCCTGTCTACATAACAATAAACGAAATTCTTTTATTTGTTTTTTGTTTTGTTGTTGCTGTTAAGGTAAAAAAGATTAAATATAATGGGCCAGGAAGCCACATCATTAAAATTTTAAAAGCTGGAAAAGTGACGGACAGGTAGTAATTGACCTAGCTAAGAAAGGAGAATCCCAATGGAGGAAAGCCAAGAGGCAACCAGATTGACAAGAGAAACCGTGAAGGTTTGCAGCAGTTACCTTTAGGAATAGAGGATGGAGATAAGGATGTAAAAAGGTTAGGCTGGATCCCTGGGTGGCGCAGCGGTTTGGCGCCTGCCTTTGGCCCAGGGCGCGATCCTGGAGACCCAGGATCAAATCCCACGTCAGGCTCCCGGTGCATGGAGCCTGCTTCTCCCTCTGCCTGTGTCTCTGCCTCTCTCTCTGTGTGTGTGACTATCATAAATAAATAAAAATTTAAAAAAAATAAAAAAATAAAAAGGTTAGGCTGAAAAATTTTAAGCAGCAGTTAGACTGGGACGCCTGGGTGGCTCAGCAGTTGAGCATCTGCCTTTGGCTCAGGGCGTGATCCTGGAGACCTGGGATCAAGTCCCACATTGGGTTCCCTGCATGGAGCCTGCTTCTCCTTCTGCCTGTGTCTCTGCCTCTCTCTCTCTCTCTGTTTCTCACAAATAAATAAAATCTTAAAAAAAAAAAAAAAGCAAAATAAATAAATAGAAGTCAAAAATTGTAGTTGAGGGGCGCCTGGGTGGCTCAGTTGGTTAAGCGTTGCCTTTGGCTCCTGTCATGATCTCAGGGTCCTGGGATCATGCCCCGAGGTGGGCTTCCCATTAAGTGGGGAGCCTGCTTCTCCCTCTGCCGATGTCTCTGCCTCTGTGTCTCTCATGAATAAATAAAATCTTAAAAAAAAAAAAAACTATACTCAAAACAACAAATACACATTATATTCAAATATTACAGATCATTTATAAAAATGGACCATATATTAATTAGGCTACAAAAAAAGTCTTAATAAATTCTAATGAATCATCATCATTATTATTATTATTATTATTATTATACAGACTATCTTCTCTAAATAAAGCTTCTCTAAGCTTTATTGCATTGCAAATTGACATTTATACAATTGACCCTTGAACAACAACATGGGTTTGAATTGTGTGAATCCACTTACATGTGGATTTTTTTCTAAGATTTTATTCACTTATTCACGAAAGACAGAGAGAGAGAGAGAGAGAGAGAGAGAGAGAGGCATAAATATATGCAGTGGGAGAAGCAGGCTCCCTGTGGGGAGCCCCTTGCGGGACTCAATCCCAGGACTCCAGGATCAGGCCTTGAGCCAAAGGCAGATGCTCAATCACTGAGCCACCCAGGCGTCCCTGGAATACTAAAGTTTCACTGCAAAAAAAGAAACCCTGGGGCAGCCTAGGTGGCTCAGCGGTTTAGCACCGCCTTTGGCCCAGGGCGTGACCCCGGAGTCCTGGGATCAACTCCTACATTGGGCTCCCCGTATGGAGCCTGCTTCTCTCTCTGCCTGTCTCTATGCTTCTCTCTCTCTCTCTCTCTCTCTCTCGAATAAAGTCTTTAAAAAATAAAATAAATAAAAATAAATTGTAAAGTCAGTTAAAAAGGGATATCCCTGAGGTGCCTGAGTGGCTCAGTCAATTAAGTTACCAACTCTTGGTTTGGGCTTGGATGGTGATCTCAAGATTATGAGATTGAACCCTACATTGGGCTCCAACTGAGCATTGAATCTGCTTGGGACGCTCTCTCTCTCTCTCTCCTTCTGCTCCTTCCCACCATGTGCACTCTCTTTCTCTCAAAGAAATATATAATTCTCTTTAAAAGGGATATCCCAAGAGGGGTGGGGGTGACTGGGTGACAGGCACTGAGGTGGGCACTTGACGGAATGAGCACTGGGTGTTATTCTATATATTGGCAAATTGAACACAAATAAAAAATAAATTTATAAAAAAATAAATAAAAAATAAAAGGGATATCCCTAAAATTATTATTATTATTATTTTTTTTTTATGATAGTCACACAGAGAGAGAGGCAGAGACACAGGCAGAGGGAGAGGGAGAAGCAGGCTCCATGCACCGGGAGCCCGACGTGGGACTCGATCCCCGGTCTCCAGGATCGCGCCCTGGGCCAAAGGCAGGCGCTAAACCACTGCGCCACCCAGGGATCCCAACAAATAATATCTTAAAACAAAAATAAGATAGAGTAAAACCTTGAGAGGCCAAAGGCCCAAGTGTTAGAGAAACAAAACAAGTATTTATATCCGAATGGGCATATTGATAGTTCCAGATGTATATACAGGTATTGGAAGTGTGGATGATCCACTGAGAGAAATGTAGAGAAAAAAAGCAATAGAACTTCTCATGAACATTCTAGAAGTTAACATCTCAACCAAGAAAGGGATTTTCAGTGTTTTAGTACTTTGAACAAATGTCAGGGCTCCTTCATAGATATGCTTCCTAAACAAATACTGTGATCTTTCTTTTTTTTTTAAGTTTTTATTTATTCATGAGAGATGAGAAAGAGAAAGAGAGAGAGAGAGAGAGGGAGAGAGAGGGAGAGAGGCAGAGACACAGGCAGAGGGAGAAGCAGGCTCCAAGCAGGGAGCCCAATGTGGGACTTGATCCAAGGTCTCCAGGATCATACCCTGGGCCGAAGGTGGTGCTAAATCACTGAGCCACCCAGGCTGCCCTGTGATTTCTTTCAAATGCAAGTTATCCGTCCCTTTTTATTCAGTCCCTTTTTTAAGTATCCTTTTTTAAGTTTGCCAATCTGACTACAGGGTTCACAGTCTTCTCCTACACAATGCCGCAAAGTCTCATTTTTCCTACTTGAGTATGAGACATACCCTCCTCTCTTGCAGACCCAAGGCAATTTCTGAGAGGTCTTAGGTTGTACTTATGTATAAAAAATCTTGATATAAGAAAGCATAATGTAGGGCAGCCCTGGTGGCTAGCGGTTTAGCACCACCTTCAGCCCAAGGTGTGATTCTGAGGTCCTGTAATCAAATCCCACATCCGGCTCCCTCTGGAGCATGGAGCCTCCTTTCCCTCTGCCTGTGTCTCTGCCTTTCTCTCTCTCTCTCATGAATAAATAAACAAAATCTTTAAGTGGCTCAGTGATTGAGCTTCTGCCTTTGGCTCAGGGTGTGATCCCTGAGTCCTGGAAGTGGGTCCCACATTGGTCTCCCTGCATAGAGCCTGCTCTTCTCCTCCCTCTGCCTATGTCTCTGCCTCTCTTTCTCTGTGTCTCTCATGAATAAAATCTTTAAAAATAATAATAATAAAGGAGAGTGTCCTCATCTTTGCTTTTCTTTTTTGGTTAACTCTCAGATCTTCACTTTTCAGTGGCTTTGGGTATGGTGTATGAAGTTCCCCAACACCATTTTCATGGTTTCAAATAATACATCTTTTACAAAATTTGCAACTTCACTTTGCAGTGAATGCATGCTGTGTTATCCAGTGACTAGACAAAGATGTCAAGAGAGCAATGCTAAAGTTAAGCAGCGTGAGATGTTTGAGTGAGGAATAATTTTTAGGCAGTCAATTTATTAGGGAATAATTTATTTACTTATTTGTGAATAATTTAATGTTATGATAACTTCTGCTTCCTGATATCGGCTGAATCGTGTCCTCTCCAAATTTATATACTAAGTCCTAACTCCCAATACCTCAGAATGTAGCTGTATTTGGAGACAGGCACTACAACATGGTGCTGGAGAATGTGAAACTGATGTGGAGTGAGGTCCCCAAGAGTGGCTAAGGCAAAAAATCTTAAGTCAATCAACAAGGACTGTTACATCTCCAAGATGCTTCTGTGTGAGGACTTGGCCATCGTGGTCCTATGGAACCTACTCATCACCAGCAAGTAGGGGCCTCCTCCCTGCTGTCAGAATCCCCTCCCTCATCTTACGAAGACCTGCCCTTTATAACTGGAATAATAAAATCCTGTTTTTTCTAGTGCCAAAAGAAGGAGAAAGAGGAGGAAGAGAATAAGAAGAAATTTGGATGTAGATACAACAAAGAGAAAAGAAAATCTAGAGGCACAGGTTGATAGCCACCTATAAGCCAAGGAGAAAGGCCTGGAACAAATCCTCCCCTCATGACATTCAGAAGGAAGTGATCCTGCTGATACCTTGATCTTGGACTTGTAGCTTTCCAGAGAAATCAATCTCTTTTCTTTAAGTCACCTATTCTGTGGTACCATTAGAGTAGGCCTAGCAAATTAATATGCCTCATACTCAAACTACTTCATAACTGTAGAAACTTAGATCATCAAAGTCTGTCAAAGAGCTATGGAATTGTATAGCAAGCCACCTGAGGAGGGTGAGGTCAGGAAAGATGTCTCAGAAGTGACAGCTAAACTGAACATTTAAGTAACTTTTAACTGTATAATGGGCTAAGGTGTGGGTTGTTTCAGGTACAAAGGACGAGAGAAAAGACTAACTTCCATCATGCTTCCCTTTATCTACTTTTTATCTGTTTGATCCATTCTCTCCACTACACCAGTGTTGTGCTGCTAAGACACAAATAAAACCAAATTAATTCTGCTCCAAACTCTTCCTTAGCTTTTTTTTTCTCCAGATATTATTTATTTGAGAGAGTAAGCACAAGTAGGCAGAGTGGCAGGCAGAGGAAGGGGGGGAAGCAGGCCGCTACCAAGCAGAGAGCCCAATGCAGAGCTCAATCCCAGGACCCTGGGACCATGAACTGAGCCAAAGGCAGATGCCCCACCAACTGAGCCACCCAGGGGCTTCTCTTCCTCGGCCTCCTGCTGCATACAGGATAAAAGTAAAATCCAACTCAGTTTCCTAGGCTATCACCAGGCCCTACCTAATTTTAGCATTCTTCCATGCCATTCCATCCGCACTCTTTCAGGTGTTTTTGTTGTTGTTGTTGTTGTTTTTTAATTTACTCATGAGAGACATAGAGAGAGAGAGGCAGACACAGGTGGAGGGAGAAGCAGGCTCCACACAGGCGTCCTATGTGGGACTCGATCCTGGGACTCCAGGAGCACACCCTGGGCCTAAACACTAGGCAGGCACTAAACCACTGAGCCACCCAGGGATCCCCTCACTTTTAGGTTCTATCATGGAAGACTTTTTTGTTTATTTTTATGGAAGACTTCTTTAGGTTTTTCCAATAACTTCTAGTTTCAAGGCTTTTCCCCCCTAAGCTATCCAATTTGCAGGGAAGACTATTCCCACTCTCACCTTTTTAAACTAATTAATCCCTATTCCTCCTTCATACCTCAGCTGATTAAATCAGTAGGCTCCTCACTCTGCACTTTTCATAGCACTTCTTCTAAGTGCAATTAAACTAATTATGCAATTAAAGTCTGTCTCCTCCTTCAAACCATAGGGACCTATGTGTCTTGGTCTCCTGGGTATGGTATTGTGCCTAACTCATAGAAGTACTCAATAAATATTTGTTGAATGAAGAGCAATGGTTCCACTGGAAAACTAAAATTAGTTTTGTGTGACCTAAGTTTAGTTTTTTAAAAACTCTCCTAAAGCCTCAGTAGCCTTTGGTGGGACTATAAAATACATAAGATAGAACCTTAAGATGGTGCAGAGTGACCAGTTTTCAGACTCACTCACTCACTTCTTCACGGAGCCTATGCACACTGACTGTAGCATCTGAGACAAAGCCCCTATCCCTATCTTTCCTGATTTTGTAAGCTGGGATTCCTGAACTTCTAAATATACAGGTATTTTTGGCTCTTCATAGACCTAAACCTAGGCACTGAACAAGGTGGTGGTGGTCGTGGTTGGGAATCCAAGACCCAGGCCCAGCAGTGCCAGGAAACCACACAACTCTCCCTACCTTTTTTTTTTTTTTTTTTTTAATTTTTATTTATTTATGATAGTCACAGAGAGAGGCAGGCAGAGACACAGGCAGAGGGAGAAGCAGGCTCCATGCACCGAGAGCCCGATGTGGGATTCGATCCCGGGTCTCCAGGATCGCGCCCTGGGCCAAAGGCAGGTGCCAAACCGAGGCGCCACCCAGGGATCCCAACTCTCCCTACCTTGATGGCACCCTGAGAAGACTAATTTTGGGCACTCTAGGACAGTATGTAGTGCTGTGAGCTGCCACTAGATGGCAGTACTACATCAATGTACCTAATTCAAGAAAGTAGAACTGGAATTCAGCCACATACTGGTTTCTCCAGAAACAAAAAAGAAGTCCGAGCTTGGGACAGGTGGCATCCAGCATCCCTCAGCTCAGCAGCTCTAAGGGAAATAGTTTCCATCTCAGGTCTGACCAGACAAATAAGCAAGTAGTGTGGCTGCTCTAATGGCTTTATTAACTCCTTTCTGGGGGTGGCAGGACCTTGTAGTTGAAGAGCTGGAAGGAAACCAGGAAGTGGTGGTCTCAGTATGGATCATTAAAGGGGTACAGAGGGTGCCCTGCATCTCTCGGGACCCTCTTCCCATCCACCTGGAAAGAGAGAGACAAATGACTCTATTAGCAGGAGTTGACATTCCAAAGACACAGGGCCTTTCCCTGAATCCTCTTGAACATCACCTATAAACAGCACTATGCCAGATGGCAGTGGCAGGACCCTGAGCACCAGAGAATGCCCGTATTGACATTCCAGCAATCCATAGCCTGGTGTATACCTGTCCCTGCCCCTAAGAGTTCATAGTCTCAACTGGAATAAGGAACTATTTATTTCCCTACCTGTAACAGGCTTCAACCCAACCTCAATTCCTCTACCAAGACTGAGAATGCCTTAAAGCCTCCTCTCATTTATACCATATACTGAGAACTTGCAATATATCAAGAACTGGGATCCTTTTACAGATAGATTGAGGCTTGTAAAACTTAAATAACTTGTTCTAGGTCACAAGATATCGAAGCTGGACTGGGACTCAAAGGCTATTGCTTTATCCCCAAGCCTTATTACTTTCCCAAGCTTAATAAAAAGAAAAGAACCCACTGTGTTCAGGACAGCAATCCTACCAACAACATCCAGCTCCTCCTCTGACCAGCAAGGCCGAGAGGCTAGATCTGGGCCAGAATTCTGCCCCAAATCTTATATTCCCTAACTCTGGCAGGTGATATATACTCACTGTGAGCATGGGCACAATGTATCGCCAATTTTTATTCAGGGCATCTAGCTGCTTCATCTCGTCTGGGCTAAAGGTGAAGTCAAACACCTGGGGATAAGACGTAGGGATCAGGAAAATCAGCTTTGTGTGTGGAAGCCAGGATTCTTCTTGCCAGGCAGAGTCGGAGCCAAACTATGTCCCAACGGGCTAAAGGTTGAGGCCAAGAAGACAGGACCCATCACCAAGTACCTGGATGTTCTGGAGAATACGTGAAGGTGTGATACTCTTGGGGATGCAGATCACTTTCCGCTGGACCTGCCACCTAAGGTGGGGGATTGAAGTAGATTAGGAAGAGGAGTCAGTACTCACAATCATTGTTTCGTCCTCCACACAGCCTTCTCTAAACTCCTGGTGTCCCTGAGCCCCAATACAATGGGGAACATGCCTCAGAGTAGCTTCCCCTAGATTATACAGCAAGATTAGCAGCCTCACTCAGGTAGTTGGATAAGGAATCACTCAACCCTTGCCTCCCAACCCAGGTGCCCTCTCCCCACTTCTTTCCCCAAGATTGCCCACACCTGAGCAGGATCTGAGCTGGAGACCGGCCATACTTTTCAGCCAGTGCCAAGACTACCGGCTCCTCAAGTAGGACAGGCTCATCAGGATCACGCCAAGCTCTATCAGAGGATCCCAGAGGGCTATAAGCGGTCACCTCCAGGCCACGTGCTTGGCAATGAGCAATCAGCTCCTTCTGAGCCAAGTATGGGTGACATTCCACCTGAAACAAACAAAAAAAACCCATCACTATTGGCTGATCTGACCCAGCTTGTGGGGCCCCCACATCTCGGCCAACTTTGCATTGCTGACTCCCCAATTCCCCTCAGCCCACTTTCCCCACTCTCCACCTGCCACTCCAATTCATTCTCTTCCCACACCTCAATGTCTTTATTTTTGGTTTTCTAACATTCTTGTGTTTGATATGAACCAATACATAGTACTTCTTCTTACTGACAGAACCTTACTTTACACGTACATTGTTCACATTTATTTCCATTGTGCTTGAATCAAAGACTTTTTAGTTTTTTTTAACTCCAGTGTAGTTACCTCAATGCTCTCCTTTATGCAGACAATTCCTACGCCAACACTTCTGAAAACTTGCTAGCCATCTCCATGAAGTAGACCCATCATCTGCTCACTTATGTTCCCGCACACACATATGCCCTCAAAGCAACAGATCTGTGTTGCTGTGCTCACCTGCAGGACAGCTGGGCGTACAGAGGCCACACTGAGCACATCATCGATCTGCCGACTGCTGAAATTGGACAGGCCCAGTGCTCGTACCAGTCCCTTAGCCACCAGTGCCTCCAGAGCTTTCCAGGTCTCCTTGTAGTGGGTAGAGTCATAGCGGATTGTCCCATCGGCATTTTTAGGGAAAGGGTTGTCTCCCCGCCTAAGTAAAGACAGCCCCCGCCATGAGTGGGCACAAATGCAAGGCTCCTGCCTTATCTGCCCATCCAGCCACTCTGTGTCCCCATACCAAGCCCAGAAAGGGCAAAAGGCCAAGAATAAAAAAAAAGCATGCTCTTTCACCCTCTCAGGTCATGACCCAGGTGTTAACTCTATATAGAACGCCCATTCCCTCTCCTCTTCTTCCTAGACACAAATTGTATCTCCTCTCCTCTGGGAAGTCTTTCTGAACTCCTTCCTCCTCAAAGAGTTTCATGTTCTTGCAACCTTCCCCTAGGACTGGCACAGAGCTCCTGGTAGGCTCCTCTCATACCCTCTGCTGGAGCTGATTCTCTACTGCAATCCTAGGCCTAGCTCAGCAGAAGCCAGTAGTTTCCTGAATGAATAAAGGGAGGGGGAGGGACCACCCATGTATCCCTAGGATCCACCTCATGTGAAGCTACACTCCTTTGCTGTAGCTAAACTCTTGGCTGCGATGGCATAAAAGGCTGAGTTCCCATGGCAAGCTGAGGAGTGTTCCTCTCCTGCCCTGCTCCTGTGCCTTACAAGTTACTACCATAACTCCCCCAACACCTGACTCCCTGGATGAAGACCCTGGCAAGACTCACTCAAAGGCATAAGGCCAGTGCATCAGGTACAGGTCCAAATACTCCAGCTGGAGGTCAGCCAGTGTCTTCCGGAGGGCAGGCTCCACATCCTTGGGGTGGTGTTTAGTGTTCCACAGCTTAGAAGTCACAAACAGCTCCTCTCGAAGCACCACCTGGTACAGGGGCAGGGCCCATAGTGAGAAGAGCCATGGGCACCCGATACACAGGTAAATAATTTCACCCACCCTCACCTCTGGGCGAGGAATTAGGAGGAAGACACTGCCAGATCCCTCCAGCCAGGACTCCAGCCCTCACCCCACCCCTCCGTCACCCTAGTCCTCACCTTGCCAGGTCCTACATTCTCCTTCAGGGCCTCCCCGATCTCAGCCTCATTGCCGTAGATAGCAGCACAGTCAATGTGGCGGTAGCCTACACTCAGGGCATACATAATAGCTGCTTTTACCTGCCAGGTGAGATGCAAAGGTTTCAGTTCTGTTGGCCTAGGCCAGAAACTGCCCTCCTGAGGGTCACTAATGGGGAAAGGGGCAGTTATCCATAACGTAGGAGTGGGAAGATGAAAAATGGTTCTAGTCTAGGGGACTAGAAGCCTCTTCAGAGACCCCAAACCCTTTGTGCTGGCCTAATAATCCCCTAGATTCCCTCCTACCCAAGCAATCTCAGTGGGGCCTAGTAAAAAACTAACATTGGGGCAGCCCGGGTGGCTCAGCGGTTTAGCACCACCTTCAGCCAGAGACATGATCCTGGAGACCTGGGATGGAATCCCACGTCAGGCTCCCTGCATGAAGCCTGGTTCTCTCTTTGCCTGTGTCTCTGCCCCTCTCTCTCTGTGTGCCTCTTGAAAAAATAAATAAAATCTTAAAAAAAACAAAAAACAAAACCTAACATTGGTACTCTCAGACGCTCAGTAGATGGATGGATACATTAAAAGAAAACAGAAGTTTAGGTCATGGAGACTGGTTCTCTAGGTCTGAGGAGCGGATTAGGGAAACACAATACACAGGTAAATAATTTATAGGCCAGTGCTACACTGAGAGATCTTTATGGAGCCCTGTAGATCAAGTGAGCTCTGGGAGTTCGAAGGAACAAAAGAGCTCTGAGAGGGGGGAAAAAATTAAGGAAGGCAGAGAAGTGAGATGAAGCTGGGCCCAGAGCCCTCTGTTGGGAGAGAAGAAAGCAGACACAAAGTAGGCGGACAGGTCAATTTGCTAAAAAACAAACTAGAAACCTGGCATCAGAAGCAGAACCAGGGCAGCCCCGGTGGCTCAGTGGTTTGGTGCCACCTTCAGCCCAGGGTGTGATCCTGGAGACCCGGGATCGAGTCCCAGGTCGGGCTCCCTGCGTTGAGCGTGCTTCTCCCTCTGCCTGTGTCTCTGCCTCTCTCTCTCTGTGTCTCTCATGAATAAATAAAAATCTTTAAGAAAAATAATAAAAATACAGCTATATTAAAAAAAAAAAAAAAAGCAGAACCAAGGGTGCCAGGGCCTTGCCTTTTAAGATCCCCATCTAGGGTGCCTGGGTGGCTCAGTCGGTTAAATGTCTGCCTTCAGCTCAGGTCATGATCCCAGAGTCTGGGATCAAGTCTGGGATCAGGCTCCCTGCTCTGTGAGGTATCTACTTCTTCCTCTACCCCTTCCCTCTGCTTGTGCCCTCTCTCCCTCAAGCTCGTTCTCTCTCATTCTTTCAAATAAATAAAATCTTAAGGGCAGCCCCGGTGGCGCAGCGGTTTAGCGCCGCCTGCAGCCTGGGGTGTGATCCTGGAGACCCGGGATTGAGTTGCACATCGAGCTTCCTGCATGGAGCCTGCTTCTCCCTCCGCCTGTGTCTCTGCCTTTCTCTTCGCTCTCTGAATGAATGAATAAAATATTTTTTAATAAATAAATAAATAAATAAATAAATAAATAAATAAATAAATAAAATCTTAAAAAAAGAAATCTCGGGGCAGCCCCGGTGGCGCAGTGGTTTAGTGCCGCCTGCAGCCCGGGGCGTGATCCTGGAGACCCTGGATCGAGTCCTACATCGGGCTCTCTGCATGGAGCCCGCTTCTCCCTCTGCCTTGTCTCTGCCTCTCTCTCTCTGTGTCTCTATGAATAAATAAATAAAATCTTAAAAAAAATAAAATCTCCATCTAGGTACAGCTCTTACTATCCAGACGTACTCCCCTCACCAGTCTTGGCCCAGGTTCTGATTTCCACCCTTGCCTTTACCTAGCTCCTAGACCTGTCCTGGGCGGTGTCAGCGACTGCCTGGAGTACAGACACCCTGGCTCCAGGGTTCTAGGCAGCTAGAGGAAGGAAAACAAAGGAAAAAGAGGCAGAGCACACCACAAATACCAGCCTAATTCCAAGAGAGAAGAGGCTCTTCTTTCTCCCTGCCAAAAGTCCTTCTCAAACTTAATCCCCAAACTTCTCTAAACTCTGACTCAGATTTCCAAAGCAGGAAGAAGCCCTGAGAAGATGCCCCACCCCAGGTGGGAGCTACATCTCTAGTTCCAACAACCCTAGGAAAGCTGGTCTCGATTCCCACACTCCCCTAAATTGGAAGAGTCTATATACTAGGGTTAAACTCCAGCTAGCCTTTTGTTTTTTTCAGCTAAGAATGGTTGTTACCTCTTTAAAAGGTTACTTAAGGATATAATTGCCCCCGGGATCCCTGGGTGGCGCAGCAGTTTAGCGCCTGCCTTTGGCCCAGGGCGCGATCCTGGAGACCTGGGATCGAATCCCACGTCAGGCTCCCGGTGCATGGAGCCTGCTTCTCCCTCTGCCTGTGTCTCTGCCTCTCTCTCTCTCTCTCTCTCTCTCTCTGTGCGACTATCATAAATAAAAAAAAAATAAAAAAGGATATAATTGCCCCCATTTTGCAACTTGTCCAGCAAAATCTCAACCATTAAGCATCTGGTTCTTTAAGAAAAAGTTTGCTGTGATGCCTGGGTAGTTCAGCGGTTGAGCGTCTGCCTTAGGCTCAGGGTGTGATCCCAGGTCTGGGGATTGAGTCCCACATTGGGCTCCCTGTGAGAAGCCTGCTTCTCCCTCCACCTGTCTCTGCGTCTCTCATGAATAAATAAACAAACAAATCTTAAAAGAAAAGAAAAAGTTTACTAACCCTTGGTCTCTACAGTTGACAGCTATTCTTCAAACCCTGACACCTATCATGTGCCTACCTCTGGACTGAACACTAGGGAGTGGCCCAGCCCTTGAGCCCTGTGTGGGAGAGGAAGATATGATCACAGCACATAAATGCCGTATTAGGGATCAGCATAGGGCCACAGTGGGGTCCCATGTCTGCCACAGCACTCCGTACAGATCTCATTAGGGAAACGGTTCCTTCCTATTCCCTTAGCCCTTCTGGGCCCCGCAGCCATTCCTCTGAGTTAGCTGAGGAAGCCAAGGGCTCACTGCTGGCCTCTTCTTCCCTTGTTTCTTCCCAGTGCCTTTCAGGCTCATCCCTACCTGAAATAGAGTACCAGGATGGGGCTGCTAGGGAAAATTCAGGGGCCCTCTCTCAAATTCTCCCTTTTCCCTGGCAGAGGTGCAAGAAGCCCTCCTCCCTGTCCTCCATTTCTCACCTGGCCAGGATCACTCTTCCAGGTGCCCAGCCCAATCAGGGGCATCTTCTGCCCAGTGTGCAGGAGGACACATGAAGCCGCCATCGCCCCCTGAAACACCAATGGGAAGAGAATGGTATGGGGGTCAGTGTTGCTGCTTGAGCCTCTGCTACCCATTGGTCAAGAGTCCCATAAAACATGGGTGGTAAAGGGAGCACAGATGTGAGACAACAAATACATGATTGTGCATACATGCCTGTAAGCAGAGGGCAGCTAAAACAGCATAACCAGAACCAACCGAAGCTAGTAGTTCCTGGACAAACATTAACTGGACCACCAGCCTGGCTGTCCTTCCTTCTACTGGGCTAAAGATCTGTGTCAGAGAGCTCTAATACCTAAAAACAAAGGTGGGTGGCTCCCTGAAGTACCCAGACTTGACAACATAAAGTCTCAAGCCACCGTAAGATAGCAAAGGCCACGATAAGTCAAAGTGAGACCAAGTGACAGAACAGATTCAGGAACAGGTCACCTCTCTGAGGATGAAACAAACATTCCCAGGAGGCTCTCAGAAACTAGATTCTCCTAGTCCCGCACAGACTGGTCTGATCTGCACGCTGCTAGGCCAGAGTGGAGTCTTACAAGGTAAGCATACATTTATTTATTTATTTGTTTGTTTGTTTATTTTTATGTTTATTTATTTATTTATTTATTTTTATTTATGATAGTCACACAGAGAGAGAGAGAGAGAGAAAGGCAGAGACATAGGCAGAGGGAGAAGTAGGCTCCATGCACTGGGAGCCTGACGTGGGACTCAATCCCAGGTCTCCAGGATCGCGCCCTAGACCAAAGGCAGGCGCCAAACTGCTGCGCCACCCAGGGATCCCCTTTTTTTATTTTTTTAAAGATTTTATTTATTTATTCATTCATGAGAGACACACACAGAGAGAGAGAGAGAGAGAGAGAGGCAGAGACACAGCAGAGGGAGAAACAGGCTCCATGCAGGGAGCCCGATGTGGGACTCGATCTCAGGTCTCCAGGATCACGCCCTGAGCCAAAGGCAGGTGCCAAACCGCTGAGCCACCCGGGCTGCCCCGTATACCATTTTTTAGATGAAAAAATCAAACTCAGGGCAGCCCCAGTGGCTCAGCGGTTTAGCGCCGCCTTCAGTCCCGGACATGATCCTGGAGACCCAGGATCAAGTCCCATGTCAGGCTCCTTGCATGGAGCCTGCTTCTCCTTCTGCCTGTGTCTCTGCCTCTCTCTCTCTCTCTCTCTGTGTGTCTCTCATGAATAAATAAATAAAATCTTTATTAAAAAAAAAAAAAGAAAAAAGAAAAAAGAAAAAAGAAAAAAGGGGATCCCTGGGTGGCTCACGGTTTAGCACCTGCCTTCAGCCCAGGGTGTGATCCTGGAGTCCCAGGATCAAGTCCTACATTGGACTCCCTGCATGGAGCCTGCTTCTCCCTCTGCCTATGTCTTTGCCTCTCTGTGTGTGTGTGTGTGTCTCTCATGAACAAAATCTTTAAAAAAAAGAAAGAAGAGAAAAGAGCAAACTCAGAGAGGTGAAGTTATTTGCCCCCAAATCAACAGCTGAGAAGTAGCAAAGCCAAGGAACCAAGGAGGAGCCAATGGAAAAAGACAAAAAAAGCCAGGTAAACAGACTCCTAATATTCACGTGTTGTGCCTCACAGTAGACACCTATCACAATGTGCTACAGAAAAGCAAATGACGTCTGTAGGGCAAGGACCAGGGAATATAGACATTGGCTTTTAAGTTGGACTTCCCCAAGGGGAGTCAAGAGGAGAAGGCTTTCCAGGAAGGGGAATCAGATACAGCAGAAAGCAATAAATTATAGACACAAGAAAATTTCCAACTGAACAAAACAGGTGTTACTGGAGCAACCCTCTTTGGAGAGCTTTGAAAATCAGAAGTCTCCAAAGGGCCCACGAATACTCGTTCAGTCAATAAAAGATGAATACTCCAGGTCTTGTGCTGGGCCTAAGAGACCCACATATTCAGAGTCCCTGCCCTCTTGGAGTTTATTATGGGCTGGTATAGTGAGGACAGAGGGTAGTACAATGTATGAGATAGGACTAAAATCTGCACAACTGCTACAAGAAAAGAGTAACCCTGCTAGGATGGCTTCTTGGAAATAATATTTGATTCTTTTTTTTTTTTTTAAGATTTTATTTTTGGGGCACCTGGGTGGCTCAGAGACTGAGCATCTGCCTTGGCTCAGGATGTGATCCCAGGAGACACACAGAGAGAGGCAAGACATAGGCAGAGGAGGAGAAGGAGGCTCCCTGTAGGGAGCCTGGCACAGGACTCAGAGTCCAGATCCCGGGATCATGCCCTGAGCTGAAGGCAGACGCTCAACCGCTAAGACACCCAGGCATCCCAAAAGACTTCATTTTAGGGATCCCTGGGTGGCGCAGCGGTTTGGCGCCTGCCTTTGGCCCAGGGCGCGATCCTGGAGACCCGGGATCGAATCCCACATCGGGCTCCCGGTGCATGGAGCCTGCTTCTCCCTCTGACTATGTCTCTGCCTCTCTCTCTCTCTCTCTCTCTCTGTGACTATCATAAATAAATAAAAAAATTAAAAATAATAAAAAAAATTAAAGACTTCATTTTATTTTATTTTTTAAGATTTTATTTATTCATGAGAGAGAGAGAGAGAGAGAGAGAGAGAGAGAGGCAGAGACACAGGCAGAGGGAAAAGCAGGCTCCATGCAGGGAGCCTGACATGGGACTCGATCCCAGGTCTCCAGGATCACACCCTGGGCTGAAGGCAGGCACTAAACTGCTGAGTCACCAGGCTACCCAAGATTTTCTTTCCTTTTTCTTTTTTTTTTTAAGACAAATTTTTATTTTATTTTATTTATTTATTCACGAGAGACACAGAGAGAGAGAGAGAGAGAGAGAGAGAGAGAGGCAGAGACACAGGCAGAGGGAGAAGCAGGCTCCATGCAGGGAGCCCGACATGGGACTCGATCCTGGGTCTCCAGGACCAGGCCCTTGGCTGAAGGTGGCGCTAAACCGCTGAGCCACCAGGGATCCCCAGATTTTCTTTAAGTAATATCTACATCTAATGTTGGGGCTCAAACTCACAACCCCGTGATCAATAGTTGCATGCTTGGGGCGCCTGAGTGACTCAGTTGGTTAAGTGTCCAACTCCTGATTTCAGCTCAGGTCATGACCTCGGGATCCTGAGACTGGGCTCCGAGCTGGGTGTGGGGCCTACTTAAGATTCTCTCTCTCCTGGGATCCCTGGGTGGCGCAGCGGTTTGGCGCCTGCCTTTGGCCCAGGGCGCGATCCTGGAGACCTAGGATCGAATCCCACGTCGGGCTCCCGGTGCATGGAGCCTGCTTCTCCCTCTGCCTGTGTCTCTGCCTCTCTCTCTCTCTCTGACTATCATAAATAAATAAAAATTTAAAAAAAAAAAAAAAAAAAGATTCTCTCTCTCCATCCCCCTTCCCTTTGCCTCAATCCACCAATCTAAAAAAAAAAGAAGGGACACCTGGGTGGCTCAGCGGTTGAGCATCTGCCTTTCTCTCTCTCTCCCTCTCACTTCTGTTCTCTCTCTCTTTCTCTCTCTTAAAAAATAAATAAATAAAAGGTGCATACTCTACCACTGAGCCAGCAAGGCGTCCCTGAGTCAATCAAGTCTTGATGAATAGGAGTTATCCAAGCGAAAGGGAAAAGAAAAAGAATGCTCAACCTAAGAGCCAATAAGCTTGAAATAACCTTTTCCCTTGATCTCCTCAGTACTATAGATATCACTTCCTTGGGATTGATTTCATTGCCAGCAATAACTTTATAAATATAACCTTTGTTTCTAAGTTCTGAAAAGACATCAAGAATATTATGGTAGAGCAGGAAATAAGACAAGTTGTAAATATAACTGACATACCAAAATTGTTTTTCCTAATACTTCCAACTCTGGAAGATTTTTATAGTCTAGCATACTGTGGTTATGGGTACCTTTTTCTGCTGAAACAGAAACAAAATTATTCAGTCTGGGCAGCAAACCACAGATCACTGAGGGTAGTATTGTTACCAAACTTCCCAGGGATCAGGCAAGTTTGTCTGGACCTCACAGGAGGAACTAGTCTGCCAGTTGCCACCAGTGTCTGTGGCTGGTGTCCTGGGCTTGATCCCCAAACAGGTGACCTGCTGGCCTCTCCCAGATTTCCTAGCACACATTGGAGAACTCTGAAATTACACATGGACTTAGGCTGAGAGCTTGAACAAAAGCCTAGTCTAAGGCAAAAAGGAAGAAACCTGATGCTTGCTTCTCCCTTTTGATGGTGAAACAGAAAACCCAAGAGGAAAAAAAAAAAAAAAGAAAGAAAGAAAACCCAAGAGGCCGGGAGGTGGGGCGTCGGGCGAGGGGGGGGTGCGGGAAGGGGGGTGTCATAGAATAAGGAACACCTAACAAAGAGGTTCAAAGAACAAGAGCTCCAAAGGAGAGAATGGAGGGGCACAGAGAACAAATGTTTTTCTCTAGGACAGGAAATCATACTTTGCCAGCTCCTGACTTCCTTATCTTCTGCCTCGGGGATTTGCTTTCCAGCCTTCTCCTGCATTAACAGGCTCTGAAGCTGTCAGGAACTGCCTAGCTTGGGCTCTAGCAGCAATCAGAAACCCTTATGTTAACTTGGGAGACGTTTGGGGCACCTGGGTGGCTCAGTCAGTTAAGCATCTGCCTTTGGCTCAGGTTGTGATCTCAGGGTCCTGGGATGGAGCCCCGTGTTGGGCTCCGTGCACAGTGTCTGACTGTCCCTCTCCTCCCCTCTCTGCTCTTCCCCTCCTCACAGGCTCTCTCTCTAATAAATATAATCTTTAAAAAGGGGGTGGTGGGGGATCCCTGGGTGGCTGAGTGGTTTAGCGCCTGCCTTTGGCCCAGGGCATGATCCTGGAGTCCCGCGTGATCCTGGAGTCCCTGCTCGTCGGGCTCCCTGCATGGAGCCTGCTTCTCCCTCTGCCTGTGTCTCTGCCTCTCTCTATGTCTATCATGAATAAATAAATAAAATTTTAAAAAATAAAAATAAAATAAAAATAAAAAGGGGGTGGTGGTGAACCTGGGTGGCAAAGTCAGTTGAGGGTCTGCCTTTGGCTCAGTCATGACCCTGGGGTCCTAGGATGGAGCCCTACGTCAGGCCCCCTGCTTGGCGGGGAGGCTGCTTCTCTCTGTCCCTCTCACTCCCCTCTGCTTGTGCGCTCTCTCTGTGTCTCAAATACATAAAATCGTAAAAAATAAAAATTAAAAATGGGATGCCTGGGTGGCTCAGTGGTTGAGCGCCTGCCTTTGGCTCAAGGTGTAATCCTGGATTCCCAGGTTCGAGTCCCACATCAGGCTCCTTGCATGCAGCCTGCTTCTCTGTCTGCCTGTGTCTCTGCCTCTCTCTCTCTCTCATGAATAAAAAAATAAAATCTTTTAAAAAATTAAAAAAAAAGAACTTGGGAGAGGATTTACACATAAAAAAGAAAAGCTGCATGGTGGGGAGGGGGGCATAGGTGGTATCAGGACTCAGGTTTTTTTTTTTTTTTTTTTAATATGTATCCTGTGGGTGAGGAAAAATGTATCCTGTGTAAATACTTTTGATATATTTTTTAAATTTTTTATTTATTTATGATAGGGACACAGTGAGAGAGAGAGAGAGGCAGAGACACAGGCAGAGGGAGAAGCAGGCTCCATGCACCGGGAGCCCAACGTGGGACTCGATCCCTGGTCTCCAGGATCGCGCCCTGGGCCAAAGGCAGGCGCCAAACCGCTGCGCCACCCAGGGATCCCAATACTTTTGATATTGATGGAGGGAAGGGATTTTTTTTTTTAAAGATTTTATTTATTTATTCATGAGAGACACAGAGAGAGAAAGAGAGAGAGAGGCAGAGACACAGGCAGAGGGAGAAGCAGGCTCTATGCAGGGAGCCTGACATGGGACTCGATCTCGGGTCTCCAGGATCACACTCTAGGCTGAAGGCGGCGCTAAACCGTTGAGCCACTGGGCTGCCCAGGACTCAGGTTTTAGGGGCACCTGGCTGGCTCACTTGGTAGAGCACACAACTCTTGATCGTGGGGTTGTAAGTTCAAGTCCTATGTTGGGTGTTCAGATTACTTAAAATCCTTAATAAAAAAAAATCCTTAATAAAAAATAAAAAAAGGACTCAGGTTTTATTATTCCCAAGTCAGCATCTACATTCCTTCTGTCTGGGGCTGTCTTCCCTTCTCATAGGAGGACTCTATAGCTGCTGCCTGGATGCAGGAAACAAAAACACAGGAAAAAGAGGAAGCAGTATTTACATGAGTGTTCCCAGCTGCATGGGCCTCTCCTCTATCTCTCACAAATGTTAGTGTCCCTCAGAGTTCTGTCTCCAAACCTCCTCCCACTCCCTAGTTAAGCTCATGTCTTCACTTACCACGTTAAGCACTGATTCTGCCCAACCCAGTCCTGGACCTGCAGCTCCCTCTGGACATCTCTACCCATACATCCTATAGGTATCTAAGACTCAACATGTCCAAAACTCTACTCATCATATCCAGCAGCAAACCACAAAGGAAATGGTTCAAGGCCTGCGACTGCACAGACCTGGATTTGAATCTCAGGACCCTCCCCCATTTTGAAGAGAAGCCCTATCAAGTACTTTGCATAGTGCCTCACCAATGCTCTTCATTCGGTATATCTCTCTCAGCAGGGACTCAAGGCCCTGGATAATAACTGTTAAACAATTCATAGTACAATCCACAGGGTCTTGAAAAAAATATCTAAATAAATTATTTCAGTTCATTTGGCATCTTTTAGTATTATCTATCAGATTATGGTTTGACAGGTGATGGGTAGGAGAGTATATCCTTGCCTGTACTTCTAAGAAGCCAGCATAGAAAACTACTTTAAATATGTAACAGTGACCAAGATTTGGTCAATTTGGCTGGGTTAAAAATCCTATTAATATTGGTCAATATTTTTTAAAAAGATAGTTTGCTCTAAACTGTAATATAAAACCTAAGACTACAGTAACACTTCACGTACTTCTTGAGGTATGTGAAAAAGATTTCAAAATATCTCTTTTTTTCTTTCTCCAGTCCATCCATATCTGTCTCCACTGCCACTGCTCTAGCTTGAACCACACCTACCTGAACCACCAATCTCCTGTTTCCAGTGTAGCCCCTCTCCCTATAATCCATTCACTAAATCTGACCATGTGACTCAGAGGCTCATCTTTCAGCTGTTTTTGCCTACCTTCGGTATGAAGTCTACACTCCTTAGTAACAGCTTTTATAACCTGGCCTCCACCTTCCCATTTTCCCACTTTTTCATGGCAAACTCCAGGTTTCAGACTTTACAGAACCAGCTTTCACTTACGTGACTCCAGGTACACTTTGCTTCCCCAAGTCCTACCCCTGCCTGGCTAACTGCTGCTCATCCTTCAGCTAGCACTTCTCCTCCCACGCACCAATAGCTATGCACATGGTGGCAGTTTTTTGTTTATATTGGTTTCCCTCACAAACCAAGGTACTCCTTGAGGTCAGAGCATACCTATCTGAACCCCTCACTCCTAGAATGCCTGGCCCATACAACACATAGAAACACACATGTGGGGGTCCCTGGGTGGCGCAGCGGTTTGGCGCCTGCCTTTGGCCCAGGGCGCGATCCTGGAGACCCGGGATCGAATCCCACGTCGGGCTCCCGGTGCATGGAGCCTGCTTCTCCCTCTGCCTATGTCTCTGCCTCTCTCTCTTTCTCTCTCTGTGACTATCATAAATAAATAAAAATTAAAAAAAAATTAAAAAAAAAAAAAAAAAAAAAAAAAAGAAACACACATGTGTTGGGAAGTCTGGGTGGCTCAGCAGTTGAGCACCTGCCTTTAGCTCAAGGTGTGATCCTGGAGTTCCAGGATCGAGTCCCACATCAAGCTCCCTGCATGGAGCTTGCTTCTCCCTCTGCCTGTAACTCTGCCTGTGTCTCTCATGAATAAATAAAATCTTAAAAAAAAAAAAAAAGAAACACACATGTAAGCATATACAAACACACATACACAACAAAGACACACAAAGGCAAATGTGTCAAGGGGGAGAACTTAACAGCTGGGGGGGGAACATTTGAGGAAGTCACTGCCTTCATCACCTTCTTTCTTTACTTCTTGCGTAACCTGGAAAGAATAATCTCTGAAAGATATCAAAGCACTTTACCATTTTCAGAAAAACAACAACCATGTTTTCATACAGGATGATACTGGAATCGCTACTGTGTAAATAAGAAAACTGAGATCCGGACGCCTGGGTGGCTCAGCGGTTGAGTGTCTGCCTTCGGCTCAGGTCATGATCCCGGATCCCGGGATCGAGTCCCGCATCGGGCTCCCTGCATGGAGCCTGCTTCTCCCTCTGCCTGTGTCTCTGCCTCTCTGTGTGTGTCTCTCATGAATAGATAAATAAAATCTTAAAAAAAAAAAAAGAAAAAGAAAAGAAAAGAAAAGAAAGAAAACCGAGATCTTGGGGAAAGTAACAGGTCTGATCAGAACCATCAAGACTCTTTTAGGGAGGTCTTGCAGCCTGTGTATGGGTAGGCTGAAGAGCCGAATTAATAGTAACCCCATCTGGTGACAGTTCAGATTCCAGTCTCATTGTAACAGAGGTCTGAAGCAATGGAAAAACATGCCCCAGCTTTCCCAAACCCACCACAGTTACCTAAACTAACTTTACCCATTCCAGCCACTTCCAGGAAATATCTATGCAATTCCATAGAAAGGCCAGAGTTAAAAAAAAAAAAAAAAAAAGAAAAGAAAGGCCAGAGTTCCTGCAAAAATCGTGTTGGTAAGCAAACAAAAAGAGGAAGGAGGCCTCTGGGTGGCTCAGTTGGTTAAGCATTTGCCTTTGGCTCAGATCATGATCCCAGGACTGAACCCCCGCTCAGCAGAGAACTAACAGTAACAGTGACCAAGACTTGGTCTATTTGGCTGGGTTAAAAATCCTATTAATACTGGTAAATTTTTTTAAACAGATATAGTTTACTCTGAACTGTAATGTAAAACCTAAAATTGCAGTAACACTTCATGTACTTCTTGATGTGTGTGAAAAGAATTTTATTTTTTATTTTTTTAGAATTTTAAAATATATTATTTCATGGGACGCCTGGGTGGCTTAGAGGTTGAGCATCTGCCTTTAGCTCAGGGCGTGTGTGATCCTGGTTCCCAGGATCGAGTCCCACATCAGGCTTCTTGCATGGAGCCTGCTTCTCCTCCCTCTGCCTGTGTCTCTGCCTCTCTGGTCTTTCATGAATAAATAAATAAATAAAATCTTAAAAAGTAAAATAAAAAATATATTTCTTAAGTCTTTCTCCAGTCCATCCATGTCTGTCTCCACCGCCACTGCTCTAGCTTGAACCACACCTACCTGAACCACCAATCTCTCTGCTTCAGTGCGGCCCCTCTCCCTACAATCCATTCATTAAATCTGACCTTGTGACTCCAAGGCTCAAAGTCTTCCAGCAGTTCTAGGCTACCTAAGCGCTCCTTAGTAATATCTTTCATAACCTGGCTCCCTCCTTCATTTTCCCACCTCTTCATGGCAAAGTCCAGGTGTCAGACCTGTCCTCAGAAAGAGTTCAAAAAAAAAAAACAAAAAAAAAACAAAAAAAAAAAAAAGAAAAAAAAAGAAAAAGAAAAAAGAAAGAGTTCAACTAAAACTTCCTGAGCAACCTAACAGTGGACACATGCTTTTAAAAGCTTTATCTCACTTAACTCTCACCGCAGTTGCGATGTAAGAACTCATTTCATGGGTGAGAAAACTGAGGTCCAGACAAACTGAGAATTTAAACATCACCACACAGGGTTCAAATGGGAAACCGAGTCAGACTGCCTCCAGAGCCTGAGCTCTCTGCTCTATTCGGGGGGGCAGGAGTTGATGGGAGCAGCAGCAGCAACTCACCCCGGCTGGAGCGCAGAGCGTCAACGAGGCAGTGTGATCTCTGCTCGGTTCTGTGCCCTGCCCACGATCCAACACGCCTCAGCTCCGGGAACTGCTGGGCTGCGAGGGAAGATGGCCCGATGCTGAAGGCCGGGACCTGGCTTAAGTCTGGCAGCGACGAGGAAGCTCCTCCCAGAGGGGAGAGGGCCGGGCTTTCAACGTCAAGCGCGGCGGCGGACCCCACCCCTGTCCCCCGTGAGGAGCTGGCGGAAGCCAGAGCGGGCAGCCTGCACCTTCCCCTCCTCTAGGGGCTAGCGGTCGGATTGGCTGGAGTTTAGACACGCTTCGCTGCGCAAGTTTGGAGCACGCGGGGCTGGCGGAACCCCGAGCCGCCTGCCACGTGGGGGCTCCGGCGGCGGTGGGCTCGCGCCTCTGCTGGCCCACAGTGCACCGCGCGCCGCCGCTCTAGGCCGCGCCGCCTTCTGGGGAGCGGCCGCTGCGGGAGCGGGAGGGCCCCGGGGTCACGTGGCAAGTGCTCCTCGGGCCGCCTCCCCCTGGATTCACCGAACCAACGCCTGCTGGTCCCGCGATCCCGGATCCAGTCCCACGTCGGGCTCCTTGCGGGGAACCTGCTTCTCCCTCTGCCTGTGTCTCTGCCTCCATCTCTCTCTTTCTCTGTCTCTCATGAATAAATAAATAAATCAAATTTAAAAAAAAGAAAGAAAGAACCAGCTCTCGCCCCTTTCCCTTAGAGTCAGCCAGGTTCCCGGCGTCTACCTGAGGCCGGCCCGCTTACCTGGTCAGATAAACAGGCTCAGAAAGTAGCCGCAGCCTAAGAGTTGTCTGTAACGAGGAAGACCTCAGGCCTATGGGCTCCAAGAGATAGAAAGTGCATGGGCCCCGTCCCTGGACTGTGGACCTTGGCTGCGCGTTAATGCGCCAGGTCTCGAGCAGCCCGCTGGCGCAGCGGTTTAGCGCTGCCCTCAGCCCGGGGCCTGATCCTGGAGACCGGGGATCTAGTCCCATGTTGGGCTCCTTGCATGGAACCTGCTTTTCCCTCTGCCTGTGTCTCTGCTTCTCTCTCTCTCTCTCTCTCTCTCTGTGTCTCTAATGAATAAATATATCTCTTAAAAAAATTTTTTTAATGTCCCAGGTCCTGTGTTAGACTTTATAAACATGTTTTTTTTAAAAAAAGATTTTACTTATTTATTCACGAGAGACACAGAGAAGCAAAGACACCGGCAGAGGGAGAAGCAGGCCCCACGCAGGGAGCCCAATGCGGGACTCAATCCTGGGTCCCAGAATCACGCCCTGAACTGAAGGCAGACAGATGCTCAACCTCTGAGCCACCCAGGCGCCCTTATAAACATGTTTTTACTGAATCCTCACAACAGTCTTGTAAAGGGAGTGTTCTTTTTTTTTTTTTTTTTTAAGATTTTACTTATTTATTCATGAAAGACGCAGAAGGAAGAGAGAGGCAGACACAGGCAGAGGGAGAAGCAGACTTTGTGCAGGGAGCCCGACAATCCCCGGTCTCCAGGGTCACACCCTGGGCCAAAGGCAGGCACTAAACAGCTAAGCCACCGGGGCTGCCCCAAGGGAGTGTTCTTTTTAAATTTTTTGCGAGCTTTTTTTATTTTGTAAGCTTTTTTGTAAGCTTTTTTTTTTGTAAGCTTTTTAATTGAAGTACAGTATAGCATACATACAGAAAAATGCAACAATCTTTTTTTTTTTTTTTTGCAACAATCTTTTTTAAAAAATATTTTATTTATCATGAGAGACACAGAGACAGAGACATAGGCAGAGGAAGAAGTAGGCTCCATGCAGGAGCCCGATGTGGGACTCGAGCCCGGGAATCCAGGATCACGCTCTGAGCCAAAGGCAGGCGTTCAACCTCTGAGCTACTCAGGCGTCCCAAAATGCAGCAATCTTAAATGTACAGCTCTGTGATTCCCAACCCCCCCCTATATAATTGTTATCGAAGTGAAGATACAGATGTTACCAGCACATTGGAAGTCGCCTGTGAGGGAGGTATTCACCTTCTGGTTTTACAGATTGCACAGACTCACCGAGGTAAAGTAGCTTGCCCAAAGTCACACAGCTATTAAGTTCACGGATTTTATGGTTGAAATAGCCCTTGCCTGAGAGGTGACTTGCATTTTACATTTTCGGCTCTGTGTAGCTCTGCCTTTTTCTCCCCACACCTCCGAGTCCCCTGCTCCTTTATTCTTTCCTATTGTTTTTTTGCTCCCTGGATTACTCCGTTTCCTCAATATAGGTAGTGTCCTGATAGAGCAAATGTCCAACGTTTGATGCTAACTATCCTCATAAAGACACTCAAGATTCCAGCTTCTGTGATCAGAATTTAATACCCCTCAGACTCATGTTAGGATACCAAAGACTTTAAAAAAAATAATAAAGGGGGATACCAAAGACTTGGGCAGTCTGGGTGGCTCAGCGGTTTAGTGCCGCCTTCAGCCCAGGGTGTGATCCTGGAGACCTGGGATCAAGTCCCACGTGGGGCTCCCTGTATGGAGCCTGCTTCTCCCACTGCCTGTGTCTCTGCCTCTCTCTCTCTGTCTCTCATAAATAAATACAATCTTAAAAAAAAAAAAAAAAAAAAAGAATTTGAAGGGTGACACTTACCTGGATGAGGCTTAAGGGTCCTTTCATTAAAAAAAAAAAAAAAAAGGATACCAAAGACTTGCCATCAAGAGACACATGCCATGTATCCCATCCCTCCCACTTTTCTGCAGTCTCACAGACTCCATATTTTTTTCTACTGAGTCTGACTTCTTAAATGTCTGAAGGGCAGCAATCAGGTGGTGACCTTGCCACCTGATGAATTGCTGAGGCCTTCTCCTTCCCCAGCATTGGGGCTTTTGCTCTTAGATCTGGTGCTGGGGAATGTTTCATACGAGGTACAACCCTATTCCTCCAAGAGTTTTCTTTTTTTCTTTTTTTTTTTTTTAATTTTATTTATTTATTCATGAGAGACATAGAGACACAGGCAGACGGAGAAGCAGGCTCCATGCAGGGAGCCCGACATGGACTCGATCCGGGGTCTCCAGGATCACACCCTGGGCCGAAGGCAGCGCTAAACCGCTGAGCCACCTGGGCTGCCCCTCCAAGAGTTTTCTAAGCAGTAGTTGTCAGATTATAAAACAGATTGGCTCAAGAACACATCACTTCTTTCGCAACCATCCTCCCATTTTACAAAAGGTAAGACTCTCAGTCAACTTCTAGGGTGCCTTGCCCCAGTGTAAAAACAAGGAGGCCTGAGAGGTAGGAGGAGACCAAGTGAATGAATTGTCTCAGAATGCAAGGGAAATGAGTAGTTCAGGTAGGAAGGATAGTGGGAATGTATTGCTTTTTGGCTGTCCAATGTCCATTCCTCCTTCTTTTGGAGAATTTCTTCCTTGCTGGAAATTCAACAGTCATTAATTCAGTTACCTGGGGCAGTGGTTTAGCGCCACCTTCAGCCCAGGGCGTGATCCTGGAGACCCAGGATCGAGTCCCATGTCAGGCTCCCTGCATGGAGCCTGCTTCTCCCTCTGCCTGTGTCTGCCTCTGTGTGTGTGTCTCTCATTAATAAATAAAATTTTTTTTTAAGATATTTCTTCCTGGAGTTTGACTTATTAATATAGTCATCAAAAGACTAGAATCAACTGAATTTCATGCCTTTCATCATGAAATGCATTTCACTAGCACCCTGCCGAGGCTGCCAAGCAACCTCTGCCAATAGGACCTCCTGAAGCCACCTGGGTCCTGCCAATTCCCAGCCATACCTTCCCTTTTATCTTGCAAGTTCTCCTATAGCCTTCCCAAAACGCTTTTCTCTTTCTTTGGTTAGAGCCAGTTTTTGTTGCTTATAACCAAAGAAGACTAACAGACACAAGGAGTAAAAATAGTATCAGATGCTACAGGAAGAAGAGGAAGAGGAAATAAATCACAAGGAACTCTAAAAAAAGAGGTTAATAGAGAAAAGGTCAAATTAGAACTGAATGAATATGACTAAAATGTGAATGTGTTTTTTCACATCTCTCCTTAGGTTCAGGATTGCATAAAATGCAAGAGGGATAATTCAAGTTAGATATAAATATGGTCTGGGACACCTGGGTGCCTCAGTGGTTCAGCATCTGCCTTCGGCTCGAGTCATGATCCCGTGGTCCTGGGATCGAGTCCCACATCTGGCTCCCTATGGGGAGCCTGCTTCTCCCTCTGCCTATGTCTCTGCCTCTGTCTGTGTCTCTCATGAATAAATAAAAATATTTTTAAAAATATATAAATATGATCTGTTTATGTTGATCAAATTCAGATGTGACCCTGGAACTGCTACAGCCATTTTGGTTCCAGAATGAAGATAAAACCAGTACAAAGAGGAGGACAAAGCCAAGAGAATGTCAGGGAAGTAAAAACATTAAGCCTTGATTGTCACACTATGTCTAGAATTTGCCCTATCCTGGAATTATATAAGATAATAAAATTTCTGGAGCACCTGGATGGCTCTGGTCATGATCTCAGGGTCCTGGGATCAAGACTCACATCAGGCTTCCTGATCAGCAAGGTGTCTGCTTCTTCCACTCCCTCTGCCCCTATCTCCCCACTCAATAAACAAAATCTTAAATAATAATAATAATAATAATAATAATAATAATAGGGGCAGCCCAGGTGGCTCAGCAGTTTAGCGCTGCCTTCAGCCCAGAGCCTGATCCAGTTCCACGTCGGGCTCCCTGCGTGGAGCCTGCTTCTCCCTCTGCCTATGTCTCTGACTCTCTCTGTGTCTCTCATGAATAAATAAAATCTTTAAAAAATGTAATAATAATAATAAAATTTCCTTTTTGTGTAAAGCTTTGTTTGAATCAAGGTTTTCTGATATTTGCAACTGAAAGCATCCTGATGGAGACATGCAGTAGTATTGCAGAAGAAGATAGAGTCAGGCATTTCTGCAGAAGGGAAGGCATGTAAGAAGTTCAGAGGTAAGAAAAAGAGGCTGTTGAAGAGAATGGCAAGTTATTTGGTATAACTCTAGATTGGAATCCCTATGGGGAAAGTGAAAGAGGTGGGATCTGAGAAGTAAGTAAGGCCCTGTGTGCTAAGCTAAAAATCTTAAGAGTTTATCCAAGAAAATTGGGAAACATTCTAAACAGGATTATGCCATGATCAGATATGAATTTAAGAAAGGTCATTGTAGGGAAGCCCAGGTGGCTCAGCGGTTTAGCGCTGCCTTCATGATCCTGGAGACCCGGGATCGGGTCCCATATCAGGCTCCCTGCATGAAGCCTGTGTCTCCGCCTGTGTGTGTGTGTGTGTGTGTGTGTGTCTGTGTGTGTGTGTGTGTGTGTGTGTCTCATAAATAAATAAAATCTTAAAAAAAGAAAAGAAAGGTCATTGTAGTAGTAGTAGCGAAGGGAGTGACTGATATAAGTGCAAACCGGGAAGCAGGAACACTTGGTGGAAGCAGGAGCCACCAGGGCTGCCCAAGAATATATATATATTTTTAAAATAAATATTTAGGAACAGAACTGCAGTATTTGGTGATCCATTAGACATGGGAAGTAAAATTAAAGGAAGAGTTAGGAGCAGCCTGGGTGGCTCAGCGGTTTAGCACCTGCCTTCAGCCCAGGGTGTGATCCTGGAGACCGGGGATCAAGTCCCATGCAGAGCTCCCTGCATGGAGCCTGCTTCTCCCTCTGCCTGTGTTGTGTCTCTGCCTCCCTGTGTCTCTCATGAATAAATAAGTAAATCTTTAAAAAAAAGGAAGAGTCAGAATCACTCAGGTTTCCAGCAGACAGTAGTTTCCTAAATGCATTATATTTTCTCCCACTTTGGGTCTGCATATGCTGTTCCCCTGCCTAGAGCACTCTTTCCTTCAACTATCCCAAATTCCCAAATATCTCCTCTGAGAAGCCTTCCCTGACTGGCTTAGACTGAATTAACTGTTCCTCTTCTGTTTTCCCAAAATTTCCTGTTCTTACCCCATATAAGTTAAGATATGGGGCAGCTGGGTGCCTCAGTTAGTTAAGAGTCTGCCTTTGGCTCAGGACATGATACCAGAGTACTGGGATCCAGCAATACAGCAGGCTCCCAGCTCAGTAGGGAGCCTGCTTGACCCTCTCCCTCTGCCTGCAACTCCCACTGCTTGTGTTCTCTCTCTCTCTCTGTCAAATAAATAAATAAATAAATAAATAAATAAATAAATAAAATATTTTAAAAACATTTTTTTAAAAGACTGTTTGTTGCACTTAACAGAAAACCCAATTTAAGCTGGCTTCAACAATGAAGGAAATTTATGGACTTATATAGGCAGGATTAGAGTTAGTTTGAATCAGCAGCTCAACAATGACACCAGGATCCTTCTTCTGTTTTTTTCTCTCTACTTTTCAATCTCACATCATCATCCTTTTTTTCTTTTAAGATTTTATTTATTTATTTATGAGAAACACAGAGAGAGAGGCAGAGACATAGGCAGAGGGAGAAGCAGACTCCCTGCAGGCAGCCCAAAGTGGGACTCGATCCCAGAACTCCGGGATCTTGCCCTGAGCCAAAGGCAGATGCTCAACCATTAAGCCACCCAAGCGCCCCTCACATCTTCATTCTGAAATTGACCTCCTCATGGTGGCAAAATGGTTGTGGCACTACTCGCCTTCATGTCAGTTACCACTTTTTCCCCAGAACTTCTGGGAGCTCTCTCAAATGACCTTCCACAAGATTATCTGAAACTGTCTGTAGCCTCCCATAAACCCAAACTGAGCCATAAAAATACAATGGCATGAAAGAAGTTAGTTTCAAGAAAGAGCTTAATAGGGCAGACCGGGTGGTTCAGCGGTTTAGCACCACCTTCTCAGTGGTTTAGCGCCACCTTCAACCCAGGGCCTGATCCTGGAGACCTGGGATCGAGTCTCACATCGGGCTCCCTGCATGGAGCCTGCTTCTCCCTCTCCCTCTGCCTGCCTCTCTCTCTCTCTCTATGTCTATCATAAATAAATAAATAAATAAATAAATAAATAAATAAATAAATAAATAAATACATACATACATACATAAATAAATACATAAATAAATACATAAATAAATACATAAATAAATAAATAAATCTTTAAAAAAAAAAGAGCGGGGATCCCTGGGTGGCGCAGCGGTTTAGCGCCTGCCTTTGGCCCAAGGCACGATCCTGGAGACCCGGGATCGAATCCCACGTCGGGCTCCCTGCATGAGCCTGCTTCTCCCTCTGCCTATGTCTCTGCCTCTCTCTGTGACTATCATAAATAAAAAAAATTTTAAAAAAATTAAAAAAAAAGAGAGAGAGAGAGGGGCAGAGAAGCACTCCTGCTTCTCCCTCTGCCTGTGTCTCTGCCTCTCTCTTTCTGTATCTCTCATGAATGAATAAATAAAATCTTTCATTAAAAAAAAAAAAAGAATGCAGAATGAGAAGTGCTTATACAGAGGAGGCCTTTTGGGATGCAAGGGGAAGAGGCTGAAACTGATAAAGAGCTGGAAAGTGGGATCCCTGGGTGGCGCAGCGGTTTGGCGCCTGCCTTTGGCCCAGGGCGCGATCCTGGAGATCCGGGATCGAATCCCACATCGGGCTCCCGGTGCATGGAGCCTGCTTCTCCCTCTGCCTGTGTCTCTGCCTCTCTCTCTCTCTCTCTGTGACTATCATAAATAAAAAAAAAAAGCTCTCCTTTGTCTTTAAAAAAAAAAAAAAAAAAAAAGAGCTGGAAAGTGAGAAGGGCTTCCTAGGAAGCAGGAAGGCATGACCCTCTCTGGACCACTAGGTGAGAGGGACAAGTTCTCAACCCTCCCTCACTGAGCATTTCAGCATTTGGCAGAAGTATCCAGACTGAGAGGAATGTGGTCAGGTCAGAGGGATGAGGAAACACACCCTCTCTTCCCAAGTGTCTGAGTGTCTTGAGGCTATCCTAGTATTTTATTTGCTGGCACTTCCTGTTTACTCTAGATTGGGGTGTCCAAGCAGAAACTAAAAACAAAGTTCAGGTTCCCATAACAGATTACCATATGCAAAGCAGGGCAATAAAGGAGCCACCTTGGAAGCTCACAGCCTGGAAACAGACAGACTAGGCCTATATACTTTACCTAAATAAAAGAAACTTGAGGCAAGACAATGAGGAGAGATGTATACTCTCAGACCCTCTCCAGACTTCTTACCAGTGTCAATAAGTACCCCTGGAAAGAGAGGGAGACCATATATCCAGACTCACCTCCAAGAGTTAACGGCTGAGTGTTGTTCCATCCAGTAGTGTCCTTCATTCAACTAGTACTGAGGTCCTACAGTATGCTAAATATTCTGCTAGCGTGCTGAGAATACCTTAAACAAGATCTTGGGGATGCCTGGGTGGCTCAGCTGTTACGTGTCTGCCTTCAGCCCAGGGTGTGATCTTGGAGTCCCAGGATCGAGTTCCCCCATCGGGTTCCTTCATGGAGCCTGCTTCTCTCTCTGCCTGTGTCTCTGCCTCTCTCTTTCTGTGTCTCTCATGAATAAATAAATAGATAAATAAAAAATCTTTTTTTAAAAAAAAGGACTCCAGGATCACACCCTGGGATGAAGGCGGCGCTAACCCGCTGAGCCACCCGGGCTACCCAATAAATAAAATCTTAAAAAAAAAAAAAAAAAAAAAAAAGATCTTGCCTTCATGATCGGACCTTCTGGTAACATGGTAGTAGAGGGCAAGAACACATTTAAGAAAAGCCTAAAAAAGAAAGAAAGAGGGATCCCTGGGTGGCGCAGCGGTTTGGCGCCTGCCTTTGGCCCAGGGCGCGATCCTGGAGACCCGGGATCAAATCCCACATCAGGCTCCCGGTGCATGGAGCCTGCTTCTCCCTCTGCCTATGTCTCTGCCTCTCTCTCTCTCTCTGTGTGACTATCATAAATAAATAAAAAATTTTAAAAGAAAGAAAGAGAAAGAAAGGAAGGAAGGAATAAAGGAAGGCCTAAACTCTTTCCAGTCCATGAGTGTCTCTAAAGGGGAGAATCATTTCTAAACTCTGGACAGCTCAGAAACTACCCCTCAATGCAGAATGTTAACTTTTCTGTAGCAAAGGGATGATGCCAACTTTATAAGACCTAATATTTTCTTTTCTTTTTTTTTTTAAGATTTTATTTATTCATTCCTGAGAGACAGAGAGAGAGAGAGAGAGAGAGAGAGAGAGAAGCAGAGACACAGGCAGAGGGAGAAACAGGCTCTATGCAGGGAGCCCGATGTGGGATTCGATCCCGGGACTCCAGGATCATGCCCTGGGCCAAAGGCAGGCGCTAAACCACTGAGCCACCCAGGGATCCCCAAGACCTAATATTTTCAAAAAAGACTGAGAAACCCACCCAGTAGCTACTGGGAATGGCCATAAGCTTGTGCACAGAGACATTATTTTCTTTCTCAGTCCCTTGGATCCTGTCCAATTCAAGAGCCCCCTAAAGGCCAGGCTCTGTGGGCAGTCTGCTTCTTCATCTTTCCAGATCCAAGCTCCAATACCCCCTCCTTTTCCCAGCATGCAAGAGCACCTGTGCATGAGGCCACTGTACCACATTTCATTGTTTTCACTGTGGCCTGTGACTCTGTGTTCTTTCTTATCCATAGGACTGGGAACCCTCTACAATGCCAGAGACTAGTTTAGGAAACATGACTTAGCTACCATTTAAAAAAAAATTTTTTTTAATTTTATTTATTTACTCATGACAGACACACACACACAGAGAGAGAGAGATAGGGAGGGAGGGAGGGAGGCAGAGACACAGGCAGAGGGAGAAACAGGCTCCATGCAGGAGCCTGATGTGGGACTCGATCCTGGGACTCCGGGATCACGCCCTGAGCCAAAGGCAGACATTCAACCGCTGAGCTACCCAAGTGTCCCATGTGTGTTTGTTTTTAATTGTGTTATTGCAGTCTAAATTACTAAAATAATTATTGTTTACTAGTTTGTGATCTAGGCATAGAAATTCAGTATATTTTCAATCATGTCTATGAATATGGGAAAAATAGAGTTTAAAAAGTGTATGTAGGGATGCCTGGGTGGCTCAGTGGTTGAGCGTCTGCCTTCAGCTGAAGGTGTGATCCTGGGATCCTGGATGAGTCCCAGATAGGGCTCCCTGTGTCGAGCCTGCTTCTCTCTCTCCCTATGTCTCTGTCTCTCTCTCTGTTTCTCATGAATAAATAAATAAATAAATAAATAAATAAATAAATAAATATTTATTTATTTATTTATTTATTTATTTTTATAAATAAATCTTTAAAAAAATAAAATAAATTAGGGTACCTGAGTGATGCAGTCGTTGGGTGTTTGCCTTCAGTTCAGGTAGTGATCCCGGAGTAAAGGGGTTCAATCCCACAACCCTGAGATCATGACCTAGGCTGAAATCAAGAGTTGATGGCTCGGGGATCCCTGGGTGGTGCAGCGGTTTAGCGCCTGCCTTTGGCCCAGGGCGTGATCCTGGAGACCCGGGATCGAGTTCCACGTCAGGCTCCCGGTGCATGGAGCCTGCTTCTCCCTCTGCCTGTGTCTCTGCCTCTCTCTCTCTCTGTGACTATCATAAATAAATAAAAAATAAATAAATAAATAAAAAAGAGTTGATGGCTCAACTAAATCACAGTGCTCAGCAAATCCATGACCTCCTTGATATCTACCACCCAGTTATCCCATCCCTCCACCCTTCTTCTCTCTAGCAACCCTCAGTTTGTCTCCTATGATTAAGAGACTCATAGGGTTTGTCTCCCTCTCTGATTTTGTGTTGCTTCATTTTTTCCCCTCTTCCCTTATGATCCTTTGTTTTATTTCTTAAATTCCACACATAAGTGAGATCATATGATAACTGTCTTTCTCTGATTGATTTATTTCGCTTAGCATAATACTCTCTAATTCCATCCATGTTGTTGCAAGCAGCAAGATTTCTTTTTTTTTTTTTTTGATGGCTGAGTAGTATTCTGTTGTGTGTATATATATATCTGATATATATATATCGTATGTATATACGATATATATATATTAGCTATATATATAGCTATATATAGACTCTGGGGTGGCTGAGCAGTTACGCATCTGCCTTCGGTTCAGGGTGTGATCCCGGAGTCCCCAAATGGAGTTCTACATCGGGCTCCCTTCGTGGAGCCTGCTTCTCCCTCTGCCTATGTCTCTGCCTCTCTCTGTGTGTCTCTCATGAATAAATAAATAAAATCTTAAAAAAATATATGTATATATACGCACACATATATACATACCACATATTCTTTATCCATTTATCTGCCAATGGACATTTGGACTCTTTCCATAGTTTGGCTATTGTGGACATTGCTGCTATCAACTTTGGGGTGCAGGTGCCTCTTCATAAATTTGTATTTATGGGGTAAATACCCAGTAACTCCAATTGCTGGGTTGTAGGATAGCTATATTTTCAACTTTTTTTTTTAATTTATTTATTTACAATAGACACATAGAGAGAGAGAGAGAGGCAGAGGGAGAAGCAGGCTCCATGCCAGGAGCCCGATGTGGGACTCGATCCCGGGTCTCCAGGATCCTGCCCTGGGCCAAAGGCAGGCGCCAAACCCCTGAGCCACCCAGGGATCCCTATTTTCAACTTTTTGAGGAACCTCTATACTATTTTCCAGAGTGGCTGCACCAGCTTGCATTCCCACCAACAGTTTATGAGGGTTCCTCTTTCTCCCTATCTTTGCCAACATCTGTCGTTTCCTGACTTTTTTTTCTTTTTTTTTTTTTTAAGATTTTATTTATTGGGATCCCTGGGTGGCGCAGCGGTTTAGCGCCTGCCTTTGGCCGGGGGCGCGATCCTGGAGACCCGGGATCGAATCCCACATCGGGCTCCCGGTGCATGGAGCCTGCTTCTCCCTCTGCCTGTGTCTCTGCCTCTCTCTCTCTCTCTGTGACTATCATAAATAAATAAAAATTTTTTTAAAAAAAGATTTTATTTATTTATTCATGAGAGACGGGCAACCCCGGTGGCCCAGCGGTTTAGCACCACCTTCGCCCAGGGCGTGATCCTGGAGACCTGAATCCAGTCCCGCGTCGGGCTCCCTGCGTCTGCTTCTCCCTCAGCCTCTCTCTCTCTCTCTATCTCTCTCTCTCTGTCTCAAATAAATAAATAAATAAATAAATAAATAAATCTTTAAAATAAATAAATAAGTAAATATTCATGAGAGACATACAGAGAGAGAGAGAGAGGCAGAGACACAAGCAGAGGGAGAAGGAGGCTCTATGCAGGGAACCCGATGTGGGACTCGATCCCAGATCTTCAGGACCACGCCCCGGGCTGATGGTGGTGCTAAATCGCTGGGCCACCAGGGCTGCAGGGCTGCCCTTTCCTGACTTGTTAATTTTAGACATTCTGACAGGTATGAGGTAGTATCTTGTGGTTTTTATTTGTATTTCCCTGATGCCAAGTAATGTTGAGCATTTTTTCATGTGTCTCTCTCTTTGGAGAAATGTCTGTTCATATCTTCAGTCTGTTTCTTGGTTGGATTCTTTGTTCTTTGGTGTTCAGTTTGATTAGTTCTTTATAGATTTTGGATGCTAGGCCTTTATCTAACAAGACTTTTGCAAATATCTTCTCCCATTCTGTCAGTTGTCTTTTGGTTTTGTTGACTATTTTCTTTGCTGTGCAAAAGTATTTTACCATGATGAAGTCAGAATAGTTCATTTTTGCCTTTCTTTCCCTTGCCTTTGGAGACATGTCTAGCAAGAAGTTGCTATGGCTAAGGTCATAGAGGTTGCTGCCTGTTTTCTCTTCTAGGATTTTGATGGATTTCTAGCTCACATTTAGATCTTTCATCTATTTTGCATTTCTTTTTGCATATGGTGTGAGGAAATGATCCAGTTACAATCTCCTGCATGTGTATGTACAATTTTCCCAACACCATTTGTTGAAGAGACTATCTTTTTTCATTGGATATTCTTTCCTGTTTTGTCGAAGATTAGTTGACCATAGAGTTAAGGGTCCATTTATGGGTTCTCTATTCTGTTCCATTGATCTATATGTCTGTTTGGTTTTTTTTTTTAAAGATTTTATTTATTTATTCATGAGAGACAGAGACATAGGCAGAGACATAGGCAGAAGCAGGCTCCCTTCAGGGACTTGATCCCAGGACCCCAGGATCATGACCTGAGCGAAAGGCAGATGCTCAACCACTGAACCACCACCCAGGGACCTCTATATGTCTGTTGTTGTTTTTTTTTAATATTTTATTTATTTATTCATGAGACACAGAGAGAGAGAGAGAGGCAAAGAGAGAAGCAGGCTCCATTCAGGGATCCCGATGTGGGACTCAATCCCAAGACTTGGGGATTATGTCCTGAGCCAAAGTCAGACACTCAACCACTGAGCCACACAGGCGTCCCACTCCATATGTCTGTTTTTGAGCCAGTACCATACTGTGTTAATGAGTACAGTTCTGCAATAGAGCTTGAAGCCCGGGATTGTAATGCCACCAGTTTTAGTTTTGGAGCCAGCAAACTTCTGCTAAAACTCTACCAAAAAAAAAAATAATAATAATAATAAATAAATAAAACTCTACCAAACTGTAATATGTCATAGCATACCTAGGAAACCAACTTACCTAGCATCATTCTAATGGCAAAGACTAAAGGAATTGAGGTACTAGAAATTGTTGTGGAAGAAGGGTAGTAACTAGGCAAGGTCCCCTCTGATGGGCGAATGGGAACTTAAGAGTCCGTCCGGCTTTCCTTCAGCCAGAGTGAATATACATTCATATATTCCATATATATCAAATTGATCATCAAACTGATTCCAAAGTTTTTATTAATATTTTGCTTCCTATATTCCTTAATGCCAAAAAGAGAATCTTCTGGAGGGCAGCCAGGAACATAGCAATCCTTGAAATGCAGTCTTTTCATGGTGAATTAATATATTGATTTTCTAATTTATATATCAGTCCTTTTGAATATGTAAGTGCTAGTAAATTTCCCTGAGTTAGAATTCTCTAACAGAATAGAGTTGAGGCTTAGGCCCTGGGCTACAAGTGACCAAGCAAGATATTGCCCTGGCATTTAGCCTACATCCTTGGCTGCTGTGTGAGGAACACTTAGGCAGCTCTAAGAGTAAACCACAGTTGAGTAAACCATAGTTGAGGTGGTAGTGAATTAAATAAGACTGGAAGCAATAGGTGGTAAGAAGTGGTCAGATTGAGGATACATTTTTATTCAAGATTTTATTTTATTTTATTTTTTAAAGATTTTATTTATTTATAAATGAGAGACAGAGAGAGAGAGAGGCAGAGACACAGGCAGAGGGAGAAGCAGGCTTCATGCAGGGAGCCTGATGTGGGACTCGATTCTGGGTCTTCAGGATCAGGCCCTGGGCTGAAGGTGGAGTTAAACCGCTGAGCCACCCAGGCCGCCCAGGATTTTATTTTTAAGTAATCTTTTTTTTTTTTTTAAGATTTTATTTATTTATTCATGAGACACACACACAGAGGCAGAGACAGAAGCAGGAGAAGCAGGCTCTATGCAGGGAGCCTGATATGGGACTCGATCCCAGGACTCCAGGATCATGCCCTGAGCTAAAGGCCGACTCTCAACTGCTGAGCCACCAAGGCGTCCCTAATTTTAAGTAATCTCTACACCCAACATGGGGCTTGAATTTACAACCCCAACATTAAGAGTTGCATGTTTTACTGACTGAGCCAGCCGGACAGCCTCAGGATACATTTTGAAGACCCGAAAAAAAAAAAAAAAAAAGACCCAGCTGTCAGGATAAATTAGATGAGGAATATCAAGGAAAGAGGAATAAGGAATGACCCCTGGGATTTTTGACCTGAGCAACTGGCCAAATGGTGGTGTCATTTACTAAATGGGAAATGTAGTAGTACAAATGCCATTTGAAGACATGAAAGAAAAAAAAAAAAAAAAAGACATGAAAAAGGGTCGCCAAGTAGGTTTTTTTAATATATGAGCCTGGAGCCCATTGGTGAGGTCAGGGCTGTATAAACGATGTCTAAGGACCTGAAATTGGATGAGTTTAGGGAATGAGGGAGACGTAAGAGAAATAAGAACCACGGATTCTCATGTGGAGGGCCCTGCAACATCTAGAAGTTAGGAAAAAGACCCAGAAAAGGAATGGCCAATAAAATGAAAGAAATAAATAAAAAAATAAAAAAATAAAATTTTAAATTAAAGAAATATCAGTAGAGTGCAAAATCCCAGAAGTCAAATAAATATTTTCGAGGTGAGAATGATCAACCAGGACAAATGCTTCATGTAAATGAAGACTAAGGCTTGACTATTGGATTTTTTTTTTAAGTTTTCTTGTATTATTATACAAGATTTTTTTTCTAGATTTATTTATTTATGATAGACATAGAGAGAGAGAGAGGGAGAGAGAGAGAGGCAGAGACACAGGAGGAGGGAGAAGCAGGCTCCATGCCGGGAGCCTGACGTGGGACTCCATCCCGGGACTCCAGGATCGCACCTTGGGCCAAAGGCAGGCGCCAAACCGCTGAGCCACCCAGGGATCCCCGACTATTGGATTTCGAATAATGGCAGCCATTGGCAATCTTGACACAGAGGCTTCAGTGTAGTGGTGCAGACAAAGCTTAGAGTGAATTAAGAAAAGAACTGGAGGGATCTCTGCCTCTCTCTCTCTGTGACTATCATAAATAAATAAAACTTAAAAAAAAAAAGAGAATGTGCTTTATAAAAAGAACTGGAGGGGTACCTAACTGGCTTATTCAGAACAGCATGCAATTTTTTTTTTTTTTTAAGATTTTACCTATTTATTTATTAGAGACAGAGAGAGAGAGAGAGAGAGAGAGGCTGAGACACAGGCAGAGGGAGAAGCAGGCTCCATGCAAGGAACCTGATGTGGGACTTGATTCCGGGTCCCCAGGATCACACCCCAGGCCGCAGGGGGTGCCAAACCGCTGTGCCACCAGGGCTGCCCTGCTGATGTGTTTTAAATGAAACAGTGGATGTAAACTGCCTGCTAGTGCAGAGTAGGGACTTAGTGAATGGTAACGATTATTATTTTTATTCAGAGTAGATTGCTGCAAAGGAGGCTGAAGTAAGAGAACCATCCCTTCTCCTCCCAGTAAAGCTGCTGAAACTGCTCCCCAGACCTGAGAGAGATAGCAGGAATTCTGAATGGAGGAGGACTCTGCAGAAAGGTTTCATTCTCTCCAGCTCTCTCTCTCTCTCTCTTTCTCTCTCTCTCTCTCACTCTCTCAGACACGTGTGCATACACACCTTTATGCAGAGCACCAGCTCTTGGTGTAGAAGCTATGGTTGTATCAGTGCAGTAATCAAAGTCACAAAGATCAATGCTGCAGTGAAGTAGTGGAAAGAAGGCTACAGCCAACTGAAATCGTTGGTCTGGGGCTGGAAAAGGGAGGGGAACAGGAGGGACATGGGCCGGTCTGGCAAGGCAAGCATGCGGAACCACAGCAGGAAGCTGACGCCCTAAATCATATGGCAGTACAGATTTCCCCTGTCAACTTCACTTCCCAATTTTACATCCTTCCATTGCACATGTCACCCACAGAGGCCACTTGGTGCTAAAAGTGGACAGAAGTGATTGACTTATTCATTCAGTTGACAAACATTTAATAATACCTACTGATGTGAGGAAGAAAGGCAGAAGGAAATGTAGATAAAATTAAATTTCCTTATAACCCACAACCCATTGACAAATACTTGAGGCAGGCAGAGTATGACATTCCTCCAAGAATTCCCAACTATCTTTTTTTTTTTTTTTTTTTTTAAATTCCCAACTATCTTCATGTTAATGCTTTGCTAAAGGAACAAACAACTTTAGCTTGACAATAGCTCGACCTCCAGGATCCTGAGTCTTTTTTAGCATATGAAAATCCTTTTGGAAACTTCCTTTGTCTGTACCTACTCCAACTCCAGGCATAAAATGAATTGCTCCTCACAATCCCAGGCCAGCTCTTTCTGCCAATAGGTCCTGTCCCCCTACTATAATAAACACACCTTTTTGCACCAAAAATATCTCAAGAATTCTTTCTTGGCCATCAGCTCCGAATCCCAATATTTTCATATCACCTACCGCGTGCCAGAAATTTTCTAGAAGGATAAAGAGTTGCTGGCCAGGAAAATAAAGGGAGTGTAGACAGAAGGGCAGTGTAGACAGAGAAAGTAATGTGCCAAATTGTGGAGGAATGAAACAGGATCATACATTCTAGGAACTACATATGGTTTGATAAGAAGGGGGCATGGTGTTCCAGGACAGAAAATTGGGAGGTGAAATTGGAGAAGTAGGATGAAACCAGTTGATAAGGAACCTTAGTTGCCACATACAAATGTCTGGATAATTGACTAACCATATGGGGATTAAAAAGTTGAATTCCTACATTATACTAGATACAAAGGTAAATTTCAGAAGGTTTAAAGGTTTGAATATTAAACAACAAGCAAATAAAATCCTAAAAGAAGGAATAGGAGAATAGTTGTATAATTTTAGGGTGGAAAAGGACTTCCTTAACTTTTCAGTCAAAGTTAGAAAGTATAGGGATCCCTGGGTGGCGCAGCGGTTTGGCGCCTGCCTTTGGCCCAGGACGCGATCCTGGAGACCCGGGATCGAGTCCCACGAAGGGCTCCCGGTGCATGGAGCCTGCTTCTTCCTCTGCCTGTGTCTCTGCCTCTCTCTCTCTCTCACTGTGTGCCTATCATAAATAAAAAAATTAAAAAAAAAAAAAAGTTAGAAAGTATAAAGGAGGGATGCCTGGGTGGCTCAGCGGTTGAGCATCTGCCTTTGGCTCAGGGCCTTATCCCAAGTCTCAGGATCGAGTCCCACATTGGGCTCCCTGCAAAAAGCCTGCTTCTCCTGCCGGTGTCTCTGCTTCTCTGTGTCTCTCGTGAATAAATAAATAAAATCTTTAAGAAAAAAAAAGTATAAAGGAAAATATTGACAGTTTTTGTTGTGAGAAACAAAGGCAGAAGAAAAATGACATTCCTGCCTCAATGTTAACACTTTGCTGAGGGCGAAAGGCAATCTTAGCCAGACCCTCCTCCAGGATCCTGTAAGTCTATTTTAACATATAAAAATTCCTTTGGAAACTTCCTTTATCTATACTCCCCAAGACACATGTTGGCAATCATCCCCCAAGCATATAACCCACTGATATACATCTAAAGGGTGTCATGACTAAGGTTTTATTAGGCAGTAATAAATAATCTGTTCCCCACAATAGCTAGCCCCCTCA
The DNA here is from genome assembly GCF_011100685.1 of Canis lupus familiaris. Lineage (NCBI taxonomy): Eukaryota > Metazoa > Chordata > Mammalia > Carnivora > Canidae > Canis > Canis lupus. Next base: position 14,918,531 of record NC_049236.1, read on the forward strand.
AGGTCCTGAAAACCTTGCTTCCAAATTCCCTACAGACTTACCCGATCCTTAACCTGCTCTCAACTTGAAAGTATATAATAGGCCACTGCTCATGATCCCAGTACAGCTCTTTCTGTCCATGGGTTCTGTCCCCGTGCTTTAATTAAACCACTTTTTTTGCACCAAACACATCTGAAGAATTCTTTCTTGACTGTTGGCTTCAAACCCTGACATCTTTCCTACATCAGTTTTCACTAGATAAAAGTGAAAATTGTGGGCAACCTGGGTGGCTCAGCAGTTTAGCGCTGCCTTTGGCCCAGGGCGAGATCCCAGGGTCCCAGGATCGAGTCCCACCTCAGGCTCCCTGCATGGAGCCTACTTCTCCCTCTGCCTGTGTCTTTGCCTCTCTCTCTCTCTCTGTCTCTCACGAATAAATAAGTAAAAATTTTTTCAAAAGTGAAAACTGGGGGATCCCTGGGTGGCTCAGCGGTTTAGCGCCTGCCTTTGGCCCAGGGCGCGATCCTGGAGTCCCGGGATGGAGTCCCACGTCAGGCTCCCGGCATGGAGCCTGCTTCTCCCTCCTCCTGTGTCTCTGCCTCTCTCTCTCTCTGTCTATGACAAATAAATAAATAAATCTTTAAAAAAAAAAAAAAGTGAAAACTGTGCAGCAAAAACAGCATAAGCAAGATTAGAAGACAAATGACAAAGTAAGAAAAGAGTTTGCAGTATTTAATGGTCAAAGGGTTCAAATGTTACTTTGCAAGAAACTGCTATAAAATCAAGCCTGGGTGGCTCAGTAGGTTAAATGTCTACCTTCTACTCAGGCCATGATCCCAGGGTCCTGGGATGGAGCCTGCATTGGGCTCCCTGCTCAGTGGAGAGCCTGCTTCTCCTTCTCACTCTCTCCCTCTGTGTACCCACATGCACTCTCTCTCTCTCAAATAAATAAAATATTTTTTTAAAAAGGGTATTCGAAAATAAAATAAAATAAAATAAATAAAAAAGGGTATTCGAATATACTCAACAATGAAAGAAATACAAATCATTCTCCCCATCAGATTGATAAAATTAAAAATAAATCTCCAGTGTTGGGGACAGTATGGCAAAAAAGATCTACTCATATACTATTGATAGGAATTCAAAATGTATAATCTTTCTATAGGATAATTTCTAATACATAGTAACATTTATTTATTTATTTTATTTTATTTTTTTTTAAATTTTTATTTATTCATGATAGGCACACAGTGAGAGAGAGGCAGAGACACAGGCAGAGGGAGAAGCAGGCTCCATGCACCGGGAGCCTGACGTGGGATTCGATCCCGGATCTCCAGGATCGCGCCCTGGGCCAAAGGCAGGCGCCAAACCGCTGCGCCACCCAGGGATCCCTATTTATTTATTTTAAAGATTTTATTTATTTATTCATGAGAGACACAGGGAGAGAGAGAAACAGGCTCCATGCAGGGAACCTGACATGGGACTCGATTCTGGGTCTCCAGGATCACATCCTGGGCTGAAGGTGAAGCTAAACCGTTGAGCTACCCGGGCTGCCTTTTTTTTTTTTTTTTTTTTTTTTGCATCCTTTCTGATACACCAATTTTTAGGAATTTACTCAAAGGAAATAATAAAGTGACAAGGATATTTACTGTGCTGTTAAAGAAAAATTACTCAAATGTTCTAAGGACGGAATTGGCAAAATAAATTATTGTACAAAAAACAAACAAAATAAAAAAAATAAATTATTGTACATCCATACAACAAAAATGATGTAGCCACAAGGAGAAAGTAGATCTGTGTTGTACTAGAAAAATGTCTACAGGGCAGCCCCAGTGGCGCAGCGGTTTAGCGCCGCCTGCAGCGGCGGGCGTGATCCTGGAGTCCTGGGATCGAGTCCCACATTGGGCTCCCTGCATGGAGCCTGCTCTCCCCCTCTCTCTCTCTCTCTCTCTCGTTCTATGTGTCTCTATGAATAAATAAATTAAAAATCTTTAAAAGAAAAGAAAAATGTCTACAATATGTTAAATGAAGGGGAAAAAATTAAAAAGGTGCTTATCAAAAGCAGGTTTGGAAAAAAAAAAAAAAAGCAGGTTTGGCACTAGTTGTATTCAGGTCATTCAGCTCCAACGATCAAAGTCCTTGGGCTTCAAAAAGCCAGGGTGCCATTTCCTGCCCCTGGATCAAAGTTGTGCACAACGAGGGAGGAGGCTGGCCCTGAGCCTAGTGTGGGGGTGGGGATTTCTTCTCCAGCTCTGACAAGGCCATGACCGAGCCCAGGAGCCAGATCCCTGCACTGGAACCCAGATTTCCTTCTCTGGCCAAAATGTGGGTGAAGGTTAAAGCCCTAGATACTTACTGGTGCCCTTCCTGCTTATTTAGGACAAGAAAGTGACTTCTCTGAGCTTTGTTAGTGCTAGGCTTTGGAAATCTGTTTTCCTTTTCCTAGGGAACCTAGCAGGTAAGCCTTTCCTATGAGGCTGCCCTTTCAGGCACAGACCAGCTATAGCCAGAATACTCGTCTTGGTCATGTTCTGTTAGAGGAGAGATAGTGAGTCCATTTCTGAGGGGCAAGAAGATCATGAGATTTCAGAGTTCCCTGGAACACAATAGTAGGTGCTTGATAAACACTATGCTTCATATAAGCCTTGGCTTCCAGTAAGATCCTAGGAAGCAAAATAGTTTCTTCGTTTGATAAAATACTTTAAGATCTGAACGTTGGACTGACAAACTATTATGACTTAAGTGACCAATTAGTAGCTAATTAGAGCTCTGGAACTCCCAGGCCAGGGCCCTATCTAGAAACCCTCTTGGGACTGAAGTAGAAAATCTAGTGTGTAACACTTACTGATCAAAAATATTTTCCAGTGAAAGTCTCCACACTGGCTTTTCCCACCTAAGATACTAGGGCCCCAATTCTTACACTCTGAAAAAAATGCTTGTACTCCCCGCCTCTACTCCCAAGAGGAGGAGGACAGAGGTCATAGTGTAATTCTCAGGCCCAGATTAGTACTACTGTCAGCGGTTCTGGGCCACTGTCCAGACCAGAATGGCTGTGGTTGGCTCAGTTTTCAGTGGAGCTGATTCATAATGCTTCTCCCGCACCCCCCCCCCCTCCCCGGAACAGAAAAAGTAGTATTAAAAACGTGGGAGGGCTGGGTTTTTTTATTTATTTATTTTTAAGATTTTACTTATTATTTGATAGAGAGTGGGAGCACAAAAGCAGCAGGCAGAGGGAGAGGGAGAAAAGGCTCCCCACTGAGCCAACATGACATACAGTGACATGAGTCCAACAGGACATACAGGGGGCTTAATCCCAGAACCCTTGGATTATGACCTGACCTGAAGCCAGACACTTTAACAATTAAGTGACCCAGACACCCCATGCTTTTTATTTTATAGTTAATTATTTAATCTTGCTAGCTTATGGGGGAAGGCAGCAGGAACCTCAGTTCTTGAAAGTAAGGAAATTGTAACAATGATTAACTCAGCAAATACCTGTTCAGTAATTTCTCTGCTGTTGGTAATGGATAAGGAACTTGCACACCTATGACAGATAAAGGTGAATGGGGTGATGATAGGATTCCATCAGCTTTCTGGCTCCAGCTTGGTCCCATGACATTAAAAAATAAGATCACTGAGTTGCCTGGGTGGCTTACAGGTTGAGCGTCTGCCTTTGGCTCAGGTTGTGGTCCCAGAGTGACCAGATTGGGTCCCACATCAGGCTCCCCTCAAGGAGCCTGCTTCTCCCTCTGCCTATATCTCTGCCTTTCTCTGTGTCTCTCATGAATAAATAAATAAAATATTGAAAAAAAATCACTAAATGTGTGGCTAGTCACCTGAGAGCAATTCCCTTCTGCCTGAGGTATTCATACATTTACTCCACATTCACTGAGCATCAATTCCTTTCAGGCCATGTGCTGGATGCTGGAGGTGAAGAGGTAAAGATGTGGTTCTGCCCTTAAGGAATGGACAGTCCAATGCAATGGTTCTCAATCTGTTTTCTCTTTGATGCTATGGGGTACTTGCTACTATCATATCTTTGACTTACTAAGATCATGGTCATGGGGGGAAGCAGGAGCCGGAAAAAGAAATAATAATTATGGAATGATGTGATAGGTGGTATCTGATAGAAATAAGCAGAGCACAGTGTATGGTAGAAATACAGAGGAAGGAGCACTGAAAATCAGGTTAGGAACGGGGAGGTTATCAGTAAAGGTGTCCCAGAATGGTGACTTTTGAACCCACTTTTGAGAGACAAGCAAGAGTTAGGCAAATAAGACTCTGTGAACAGGATGCAGGAGATCTGTAACATTATGGTACACTCAGGGATTATACACTTGTGCTTTATAGTTAGAACAACATGGAGGGAGGATGGACAGGATGTCAGATGGTGGAGGGTATATATGTCAGGATAAGGAATACTATGCTGAATATTATGCTAAGCTCAGAGCTCTGGGGAGATGATCAGCAAGGGGGTTGGAAATCACTTCACATAAGGAACAGCTAGGGAAATGGGTCTGTTTAAGTTGAGGAGAATACTGAGGGGAAAGAAACCTTTTGGTTTATAGCATGTACAGGTTTTTTATTCTGTGTTACCTCAGAATTAGAAAAGGCCAACTTTTGGGGCATCTGGGTGGGTCAGTCAGTTAAGTGTCTGATTCTTGGTCTCAGCCTAGGTCTTTTTTTTTTTTTTTTTTTTCAGCCTAGGTCTTGATCTCAGGGTTGTGAGTTCAAGCCCTGGCTTGGCAAACCATGCCTGATAACCTGGTTCTGGACAGGTTACCAGACTTCCAGTGGTGTCTTTGGTCAGGTGCCCAAACTGTTCAATCATATAAGATGGCCTTGCTTCCTATCTCACTCTGGTCTTAAGAGTTCTCAGATTAGGGTTTACTCATCAGCCTTGATGTTCCTCTGGGGAAGGTGGAAGGAGAGAATGTGGAGATGCTTCTAGTTGCAGAATTACAGTTTACAGGGAGCTAAGGGAACATGACTAAGGGCGCCATGAAAGGCGGGATCCCAGTTTGTGGTTAGAGGTGTGGTTGAGGCTAGGAATGAATCAGTGAAGCCTCCTTGCCCAGAGGTAAAGCTCTCCTTTTCCATCAGTATGCTTTCAGAGCCTTTTGTCCTTTGTCTTCTTTTCCTTCCCATCTGTCAGTGGCAGAGTGGCTCTCAGAACAGCCAAAGAGTCATTAAAATGGGTGTGAGCCTTTCTGGTCTCAGTATCATCAGTCTCCTAATTGCAATGCTTCTGACAGTCAAGGCACTCTTTTCTGGAAGCTTTAGCAAAGATTTCTAGAAGTATGAATACAGGAAAGAAATACATTATTTTTTTCCTGCTTCCAGGCAGAGAAGACCCTACCAGCCAAGATAAATGGGCCAGACGGTTAGATAGGCTAGGAGTCCTCAAGTCATTTATTTGACTTTCTCTAGCTCAACTTGGGGTTGAGGTTCTCAGCTTGGGGAAATTTTGTCCCCCAGGGCACATTTGGTAATGGTGGGGGGTGCGGTTTGCTCCTGGCATCTAGAGGACAGGATATCAGGACACCTGGGTGGCTCAGTGGTTGAGTGTCTGCCTTCAGCTCAGGGCGTGATCCTGGAGTACCGAAATTGAGTTCTGCATCAGGTTCCCTGCATGGAGACTGCTTCTCTTTCTGCCTATGTCTCTGATTCTCTCTCTGTGTGTCTCTCATGAATAAATAAACAAATTAAAAAAATAGAGGGCAGGATATTGCTAAACATCCTATCATGCCCTGGACAGGCCCCCACACTCCCAAAAAAGAATTATCAGGATCAAAATATTGATAACACTGAGGCTGAAAATAACTGATAAATGCTTATGTTTATAAGGATTTGGTAAAAAAAAATATATAAGGATTTGGTTTTGGGAAACCTGGGTGGCTCAATTGTTGAGCTTCTGCCTTCGGCTCAGGACATGATCCTGGGGTCTTGTGATCGAGTCCCACATTGGCTTCTTTGCATGGAACCTGCTTCTCCTCCCTCTGCCTATGTCTCTGCCTCTCTCTGTGTCTGTCATAAATAAATAAACTTTAAAAAAATTATAAAAAAACACTTAAAGGGCAGCCCTGATGGCTCAGCGGTTTAACGCTGCCTTCAGCCCAGGGCGTGATCCTGGAGACCCAGGATCGAGTCCCATGTCGGGCTCCCTGAATGGAGCCTGCTTCTCCCTCTGCCTGTGCCTCTGCCTCTCTCTCTGTGTGTCTCTCATGAATAAATAAATAAAATCTTAAAAAAAAAACACTTAAAATATATATAAGGATTTGGTTTTAGGGGGTAAAAAGGATTTGAGCAATAGCCTCTGAAGCATCAAATCATTAGAGTAGAGTCCCACTTTAACTGTATAAACATAGGCTGCAAATCCTGCTGTTAGTCCAGCTTACTGATACACCACCATGGTGCTTCCATGAGCAGTTCTTTTTTATTTTTTATTTTTAAAATTTTTTTTCCATGAGCAATTCTGCTTTAATGCTCTGGTCTCAACTTTCTTTGTGCATTCATTCTAGTTCTCCTAAAAATGGGGAGACGGAAGACGGAGGAAGAGAAGACAAATCAACACTTTATTTTTCTTGGGATGCCTGTGTGGCTCAATGGTTGAGTGCCTGCTTTTAGCCCAGGGTGTGATCCTAGGGTCCCAGGATCGAGTCCCACATCAGGCTCCCTGTGTGTCTCTCATGAATAAATAAATACAAATTTAAAAAACCTCATTAGTTTTTTATAAAGATTTTAGTGGGGGAGGAGCAGGGGAAGAGGAAGAAAGAGAGACTCTCAAGTAGACTCCCTGCTGAGCCTGGAGCTCGACTTTAGAACCTTGAGATCATAACCTGAGCCAAAAACAAGATTTGGATACTCAATCAACTGAGCCAGCCAGGTGCCCCAAATCCATTAGTTCTTTGACAGACTCAGATGATAGGTTGGAGCCAAACCAACAAATTTTGATACAGATAATGATGATCATAAGAATGGTTAACTTACTCTGTGAGAGATAATTCTGTTACATCATTTTCATGAGGATAAAACTAAGGCTGAGGGGAGTTACATGGGATCTCATTTATGTACGTTTGTGTAATAAACTATTCTAGAATTCTGTGAGCCACCCAAGGCAGGGAGACTGTATTCTACAGGAGAATACTATAGTTCTATGCAGCTGAATTGCCGCCCCTTGTTAGGTGTCATGGACAGTCCAGAGAGCACCAATATGAGCACCTAGGAGTCAGTCATCATGGAAGTGTTCAAGTCAAGGCCCAGAGACGATTAGGCCTACTAAAGAAGGGATTCTGGTAATGGGTAGAAGGTTGGATGTTAAGCTCCATGCTTAGTGCAAGGCATGGAGGGCAGGGCCTAGAAGAGTACATGGTACATGGTGGGAACTAAAATTTAAATTAGTTAACTGGGGATCCCTGGGTGGCGCAGTGGTTTGGCGCCTGCCTTTGGCCCAGGGCGTGATCCTGGAGACTCGGGATCGAATCCCACATCGGGCTCCCGGTGCTTGGAGCCTGCTTCTCCCTCTGCCTGTGTCTCTGTCTCTGTCTCTCTCTCTCTCTCCGTGTGACTATCATGAATAAATAAATTAAAAAAAATAAATAAATAAATTAGTTAACTGTGATTCCTTCCAACTCTGAGGGTCTAGGGCTCTATATATTTTTTGAGGAGATAACAGTTCATATGTAAATATTCAATCATGCAAGTAACCAAGAGTTATAATATTTCCTTTTTTTTTTTAATTTTTATTTATTTTTGATAGTCACACAGAGAGAGAGAGAGAGAGAGGCAGAGACATAGGCAGAGGGAGAAGCAGGCTCCATGCACCAGGAGCCCGATATGGGATTCGATCCCGGGTCTCCAGGATCGCGCCCTGGGCCAAAGGCAGGCGCCAAACCGCTGCGCCACCCAGGGATCCCTAATATTTCCTTTTTTAAAAAATATTTTATTTATTTATTCATGAGAGACAGAGAGAGAGAGAGGCAGAGACATAGGCAGAGGGAGAAGCAGGCTCCATGCACCAGGAGCCCGATATGGGATTCGATCCCGGGTCTCCAGGATCACGCCCTGGGCCAAAGGCAGGTGCCAAACCGCTAAGCCACCCAGGGATCCCGAGTTATAATATTTCACTTCATGAAAGGTCCGCAATACTGGAAACATTACTACAAACAGGGTTGCTGTGCTGCCCAATTCCTGGGACACTATTCACGGAAAACATAAAGTGAATATCACCCCCTAAAGCTGTGTGACACAGAGGCCCTTATTGTAAATATAAGACAAGTTTAGTAAAATAAAATGACACCTGTAGAAAGGGTAGAAGATAAAAACCGTAACTGAGGCAATTAGAAGAAAGCATTTAGCTTTAATGGTATATACATTTACCGTTAATGGTTTATAGGTATAATATAATGCTTTATAAATTTATGATAGACTATTATTAGGTTAGCAACTCCTATTGTTAAAATGATCACTGTTACAGGACATTTGCTTTATACTTCTACTGAACTGCCTTGCCTGCAGTATCTAATTAGCTATAAAGAAGGGGCAATGGCTGTTCATGAATCAGTTAACTGCGTTTACCATAGTAAATCAGCGCTGTGATATTTTGTTTAAATGAAGACCAGGGCAGCCCGGGTGGCTCAGCGGTTTAGCACCACCTTCGGCCCAGGGTGTTATCCTGGAGACCCGTGATCGAATCCCACGTTGGGCTCCCTGCACGGAGTCTGCTTTTCCCTCTGCCTGTGTCTCTACCTCTCTCTCTCTTTGTGTGCTTCTCATGAATAAATGAATAAAATCTTAAAAAATAAATAAATGAAGACCAGATGATGTCTAAGAACATCTTATGAACAAAGGTTTCATGCTAGCTTAAACAGAGAAAGGTGGTGGGAAAACTGAGTCACCATCATAAGGTACAGGCAATTACAGTTATGCAGAACCCAGGAGGAAATGCACCATAGCATTGGGGCCATATTTGGGGAGGATATGGCTTATAGAAATCTTATTTTGTATATTTCTTTTTTTTTCTCCATCTTGTATGTTTCAATTTGTAATAGTTCAGCAACAGGAGTAGTAATTAACAAGGAAAACATTTTCATTAAACAGTTTTTAAATTATTTTTGGGATGCCTGCCCTGTGTCCTGAGCCGAAGGCAGACGCTTTAACCGCCAAGCCACCCAGGCATCCCTAAATAAATAAATTCTTAACAACAACAAAAAAAAGTTAGGTGTAGGGAATCAGATCTTCTTAAGAACTGAGCTGGGAACTGGTGCTTCACCCAGCAAAGAGCCATACTTACTTGAATCGGCAGAGAAAAATTTAAGAGCCTCACGTCTAAGAAATAGAGCAAAACATGAGTCATGCAAACATTTTCTTAGTAACTGCCCTGCCACCAAGCAATTTTTTTTCCAAGTAATTCTTCCTAACAAATGCCCCACCTAATGCTTTCAGCAACCAGCAACTTAGTAACAGATATGCACCTATTTTTTTCTTTTTAAGGATTTTAGAGGAAACTTACTAAGTAAATTTCATAGGTGGCAGTTTGTGTGGCTACTATTTGACTTTTCAACACATTCCTTTTTATTGTTGTTGTTACCCTTTCCCAAGTGCAGGCAATTTCAGTGCTGATGGTGGGGACCAAAGGAAATTATTCTTAGAAACGGTCTATTTTCATGAGTGACTTTTCAGCCTTCTGCATTCCGGCCAAGGTGTGATCCTGGAGTCCCTGGATGAAGTCCCACTTCAGGCTCCCTGTGTTGAGCCTGCTTCTCCCTCTGCCTGTGTTTCTGCCTCTCTCTTTCTCTCTCTCTCTCTGTGGGAGCCCCTTGTGGGACTTCATCCCAAGACTCAGGGATCATGACCTGGGCTGAAGGCAGACACTCAACCACTGAGCCACCCAGGCATCCCTCTTCTGTTTTTTTTAATTTAATTTAATTTAATTTAATTTAATTTAATTTTATTTTATTTTATGATAGTCACACAGAGAGGGAGAGAGAGAGAGAGAGAGAGAGGCAGAGACATAGGCAGAGGGAGAAGCAGGCTCCATGCACCGGGAGCCCGATGTGGGATTCGATCCCAGGACTCCAGGATTGCGCCCTGGGCCAAAGGCAGGCGCCAAACCGCTGAGCCACCCAGGGATCCCTCTTCTGGTTTTTGAATGACACAAATAAGCCCAAGTGCCCCAGTCCAGGCACATGGAAGATACAATAATTTTTTTTTTCTGGCTGAAATAGGACTGTGTGTTGTTGGTTTAACCTGCCCATAGCAATAACCATCCACTATAAAGCTCTGAACTTCTACATTTCCCCTGCTGCCTCTTGAAGGAAATAAATAATGGCCAAATAACTGTTCATTCTCAGGTAGAGAAGGAAACAAACAAAATTATGATTGTTGCTAGATAGGGTGATAAATGCAGAAAAATTTTGAGATGCTCAGGCACCTTGACACAGCACGTTCCCATTATTTTTTTAAAATTTTCTTACTTTTTAAAAAAATTTTTATTTATGATAGTCACACAGAGAGAGAGAGAGAGGCAGAGACACAAGCAGGCTCCATGCACCGGGAGCCCGACGTGGGATTCGATCCAGGGTCTCCCGGATCACGCCCTGGGCCAAAGGCAGGTGCCAAACTACTGCGCCACCCAGGGATCCCTTACTTTTTTTTTTTTTTTTTTTAAGATTTTATTTATTCATTCATGAATGAGGGACACACATAGAGAGAAAGGTGGAGACACAGGCAGGGGGAGAAGCAGGCTTCTGGCAAGGAGTCCAATGTGGGACTGGATCCCAGATCCCAGGATCATTCCCTGAGCAGAAAGCAGATGCTCAATCGCTGAGCCACCCAGGCGTCCCAGCATGTTCCCATTTTTTATCCTGCTATGATACATAAGGCAGTTAATAGGATGGTGGTGGTTGGGGGGTCGTGATAGAGGCAGTGTGGACATAATGTATTTATTACATGCGCCTATTTTATATCGAGTGCTCTGTTATGTCTTAGGGACATGAGGTGTGTGTAACCCAAACCTTACTTTCCAGAAAGTCAATGTAGCAAGAAGAGACAGGCATATAAACATATAAAATAGCTTAAGAGGGCAGCCCCTGTGGCTCAGTGGTTTAGAGCTGCCTTTGGCCCAGGGTGTGATCCTGGAGATGCCTGATCGAGTCCCACTGATCGAGTCCCACGTCGGGTTCCCTGCATGAAGCCTGCTTCTCCCTCTTCCTGTGTCTCTGCCTCTCTGTGTCTCTCATGAATAAATAAACAAAATATATATATTTTTTAAAGAGGTATTTTGTATAGCTTCTGGCCTTACAGGATGTTGTTTTGGGCACAAAGGACGGAATGATAAATTCTGGGGAGGAGCAAAAGCCAGAACAGCTTTCCAGGACTTTTGAGGATGAGCCAAGGTCCGGAACAGTTCCAGAAGTCATGCTTCGGCGGTCTTCAAAGACATTTTCTCTAGGTCTACTAGGAGGGAACAGATTCTTCATATTTGAACAAAAGCCTGAAGTCTTGAAACAGCGACACATTGTTCTGGGTGTTACAATCCAGCTAGGAGCAAGGAAGAATTCTATAATAACAGCTAACATTTCTAACGTATAATAAGAACTAGGAATTGTGCTAAGTAAGCCACAAAGATGATCCCAAGGAATTACTAGTTTTTTTCCATTTTACGGGTGAGAACAATCAAGGCCACACATAAAATGACAATGAGTTTTAACTCAGGAAACAGACTACGGAGCCCCAGTTTTTAAAACCACAAATCAGAGGAGTGAACTGATCAGATTTCAGAAAGATTCCCTCTAGCCGCTGCGTTAGGAGTGGGTGGGAGAAGGAGAGCAGCAATCCTGTAAATCAGAATAATGAAGGAGGTTGTCTAGGTACTGAGGCAGCACTACGGCAGAGGCTGCGGGGATCGGGGTGGCATATGTGAGAAACACTTGACAATTTTAAGTGCTTGATGTGGATTAGACGTAATCCTCCGTGGGGCAAGACCAATACCGCGGTCTGGGTCTTGAGGGCAGGACGCGCAGGAGACCCTCGCAGAGATCCCAGAGTAACAGGGGCATTGGGGCCTCGACACCGCCGCCCTCGGCTCCCCGACCCTAACCGTCGGCAGCAGGGAGGGGGATCCCAACCTTCCGAGCCCGAGCCCGCCCACCGCGAGGGAAAGTGCTGAGTCATTCTGGCGGGGCGCGTTGGCTGGGGCGGGGGCGGGGCCAGATCCCCCTTCCCTCTCCTCCTCCTGCACCCCCAGCCCGCTCTGACTCTCGCGAGAGCCCCGCAGGCTATAAAGGCAGCGCCCCGCGCTCGCCTCACGCGTCTTCTTCCTGACTGGTTATCGGCGGTTAGTCTCCTCAGCGCTGGTGAGAAGGTTCTCCACGCCCGGGTCGTCGTCTTTTCCTGGTTCTCCCAGGGTCTTGCCCTACTTGGCTTGGGTGCTGTGACGGGGGAGGTGGCTGGACGAGGTCTGGCGCTCGAGAGTAGTTAGGCGGTCCGCGCGCCCTCCCTTACGGACGCGGGGACCTGTTTAAACCCTGAGGCTAACGTCGGTTCGAGTTTCCTCTTCCCCCGGCAACCCGAGCGGAGGGCGCTCATTGGCGCGGCGAGGGGGCCTCGTGGTAGTGGTGGGCTCTCCTCAGCTAGGCTCCTTCCGGGCGGGGCGGGCTCAGGAATCTTCTAGAGTGGACCTGGAAACTGACCTGAGGCTACCCGCCTGTCGTGTGGTGGAGGTGATGACTGTTCCCGGCCCTCCGCTGGGCCTACATGGGCAGTTTCCGGTACTGATTTCCTACCCTGGCTTTATTTTTTGCGTTTGTGTAATAGGGTTGTAGTGATCTCAAATTTGTCAAGACTGCTTTTTTTTCTTTTTTTTTTAGGGGGGGCGGCTAGTGCTTTCCTAAGTGCTGTGGTGGGGTTTCTCATGGGAGCGGCAGGAGGGAACCTGAAGCGGGATTTGGGGGCGTGCCTTTAGCCTTGGAAGTTCATGGGCAGATCCACCGAGGCCCACGCCGCCTTGAGGTCTAAGGGCCTTTACCCCGCCGAGTCGGTCTTTAGTGGACGTGAGAACCACGTGGAAAAGCAGGTTTGGATGAGGAGGTCGTTTATGTTAGGATCACACACCCCCTCTATATTTGGTCGCCAAATTGCAACTTGCCTTACTAGGTTTTTTTTTTTTTTTTTAAAAGGCGTTAGCAATAGAAAGTTTGCAATAATAGATGCTTGGTTTTATGCACCAAAAAAGTTTGGGATTTGGGAAATTAGCTTCTTGAGCCTTTCAAACTGATGACTTACTGGTTTACATCTTAATTCCTTAACTTTGTGTTGACCTGAGTGAATCCAGTGCAGCATTGCTTTTTAGCAATGATTTGTTTTGCAGTAAGGATTTTTTTTTAAGGTTAAGTAATCTCTAAATCCAGCATGGAGCTCTAACCCACAGCCCTGAGATAGAGTCACATGCTTCCAACCAACTGAGCCAGCTAGGCTTCCCAGCAATAGACCCTTGTTCCACTTGCTGCTCCAGAATCCTGGCCCTGAGGTCAGAAACCCACCTTTTTTTTTTTTTTTTTTTAAAGATTTTATTTCTTTATTCGTAGAGACAGAGAGAAAGGGGCAGAGGCACAAGCAGGCTCCATGCAGGGAGCCTAACATGGGACTCGATCCAGGGTCTCCAGGATCACACCCCAGGCTGCAGGCGGCGCTAAACCGCTGCGCCATCGGGGCTGCCCAGAAACCTACTTTTGAAAGGACTTCTAGGGCTTAAACACAACCCTTGAAGTTTTGCAATTTAGCAGATGGGAATCATGTCTCTTAAAGACTTGGATTAGGGGGGCAGCCCCTCTGCCTGCCTCTCTCTCTCTCTGCCTCTGAATAAATTAAAAAAAAAAAACAAAAACAAAAACAGAAAACCAGAGTTGGATTAGGGGTGTGCGGTCTCTTGGGCAAATGTACCTGGAGAAAGGTCATGTGGACTTCTTGAATTCTGAAGACAGATAAAGATGCAGTCCAGAGAAAGGGCAACATGACCACTTCTAGAGATCAGACATTCTGTTTGTGGAATTGTTCATTTGGGCTCAGCTTTGATATCGAACCTTCTTTCTCTGGAGCTTTTTGCATAATGAGAGTACAGAAAATGTCACTGCATAAATGATCGTTTAGGAAAAGTAAGAGGTTACTTCAATTTTTAAAAATTGCTGTTTTTAAAGGAAAACAAAAGCTGATGTTCAGAGAAGTATTCTGATTTTTTTTTTAAAGAGTTATTTATTTATTCATCCAGAGAGTGAAGAAAGAGGCAGAGACACAGGCAGAGGGAGAAGCAGGCTCCATGCAGGAAGCCCGACGTGGGACTCGATCCTGGGTCTCCAGGATCACACCCCGGGCTGCAGCCGGCGCTGAACTGCTGCGCCACCGGGGCTGCCCTGATTTTTTTTGTTTTGTTTTAAGAGTGAGTCTTCTAGCGCAGGGGAAGGGAAGAGAGAGAAAGAATTTTAAGCAGGCTCGGTGCTTAGCCTTGAGTTCATGAACTGGGTTTAAATCAAGAGTCAGACGTTTATTTTTTTATTTTTATTTTATTTTATTTTATTTTTTTTTTAATTTTTATTTATTTATGATAGTCACAGAGAGAGAGAGGCAGAGACATAGGCAGAGGGAGAGGGAGAGGGAGAAGCAGGCTCCATGCACCGGGAGCCCGATGTGGGACTCGATCCCGGGTCTCCAGGATCGCGCCCTGGGCCAAAGGCAGGCGCTAAACCGCTGCGCCACCCAGGGTTCCCTTATTTTATTTTTTTAAGAGTCAGATGTTTAAAGGACTGACCCACCCAGGCGCCCTGTAATATTTGGTTTTGTTTCATAAGTTAGAAAGCTCAGTTTTCTGAGCTTTCTCAGATGCGTCTTACTAATATAAAAAAATTAGTATGTATATTTAGGGCCACTGGATAATTCTTTTATTTTGTAGCTAAGTGTCTAGGTAGAAGGGTGTTGGTTACTTAGAAAAATAAGGCTTGTTTCTAATTTACTTCCTCTTTTCTCCAGCCCATAGCAAGATGTCTTCAGGAAATGCCAAAATTGGGCATCCTGCTCCCAACTTCAAAGCCACAGCTGTTATGCCAGATGGCCAGTTCAAAGACCTCAGCCTATCTGACTACAAAGGTAAGAGTAATTATATTAGATTTATTAAAATGGAATTATTTTACCATCTAGGATGGATCATTAGATTTCTGTATATCTGTTAGGTTTGATTGTAAAACGACTTCTCCCTCCTAGGTCAGTCTTCAAAGTAGGTGGCTGTTTTTATGTTGAAGTGATGTAGTGATTACCAACCATGATGACGGATAATCCTGTAGGTTCAGACTGCTTACGGGAAAAGCCCATGCTTTGTTATGCCTGGACATAATAGCTCAATTATTTTCTCAGTACTCCTCAATTCTATTGGAGATACTCCTTGAAAGCTCAAGTCTTGGGGCGCCTGGGTGGCTCAGTTAGGCATCTGCCTTTGGCTTCTGTCATGATCCCAGATCTGGAGCACTTAATCCAGCTCCTTGCTGAGCAGGGAGTCTGCTTCTCCCTCTCTTCCCCCCACCCCACCCCCTTGTGTGCACATACTCTCTGTTCCTTCAAGTCTTTGGAGCTTACACCATTAATTTTTTGAGAGATGTATGTCAGAAAAAAAAAAAAAAGAGATGTATATCAGAGTTGCTGTATTATTAGCAGAGGCTTAGGCATATTCTCCTGACTGTTTTGCCCTAAGAGAAGAGTTGGAACAGTTTTCTTTTCCTGTTAAGTTTCAGGTAGACCTTGGCAATCTGATAAAGCTCTTCCTCTTTTTTTTTAAACCTTGCAGTCCTGGAATGAGGGGAGGGTTTTTCTGAGATAGTTGATGTACAGATTCCTTGAAATGCAAATCTGAAACTCAGGTGTTAAGTGTACCTTTTAACTTAGTGGTGCAGTAATTAGTTCCTGGATTCAGTTTATGGGAGGAACGTGTGACTAAGGTTTCCTAACACATCACACTTGTTTGGAATGAGAAGCAGTTAAGAAGGGGCCCAATGGAGGGAAGAAGCTTCTCTGGCAAACAAGGTAAGTAGCACCACTGGGAGGTGACCTTGGCCCAAGGGTAAAGGCAGGAGGTTTAGAAAGAGCTGTTCTCTGTTCCTCCAGGGCTTGACCTGCTGAGGCTTCAAAGTGCTTGTTAGGTAAAGCCCTGGAGAGGTTGTTTAGATGAGGGAGTTTCTTGTGATTTTGGTTTTCTTTTCTTTTTCTTTTTTTTGATTTTGGTTTTCAAAGTAAATCTCAAAAGTTTTTGATTTTCAGACATTGCTGCTACCTGGAAATGAGTGAATATTTGGCACTGTTTCAGTAACGCGGCCTCTTAGGTGTGGTGAGAGGCTGGTTGGCCAGTTGAATATATACTTCTACTGGTAATCTGCATGAGTTTTGGAAAATTTAAGCTAGAGATCCTGTTGCTTTATCAGGATTTTTTAATTTTTGCCTCAGACTTTTTGTTGTCTAACTAGGCTTGTTAGGAACATATTTGTGGTGATTTATTTTTTTAATTTTATTTTTATTATTTTTTATTATTTATTTATTCATGAGAGACACAGGCAGAGACCTAGGCAGAGGGAGAAGCAGGCCCCATGCAGGGAGCCCGGTGTGGGACTCCCGGGACTCCAGGATCAAGCTCTGGGCCAAAGGCAGGCCCTGAGCCATCCAGGGATCCCTTGTGTTGATTTTTTTTTTTTTTTTTTAAAGATCATTTAAATCTTACTGTCCTGTAATTGTGGTTCATAGTGGACTAAGTGTTAAAGGCTTTAGTTTCTCTTTGGTCTCTATTGACTTGCATAGAATCCAGGATTTGAGGTTTTCCTATGCATTCATTTTAAGCGTTGGCATCAGACTATCTAGTTAGGTAAATTGCATCCTTGGTTTTGCTGTTTTTCATTGGAGAACTTAGTGTTGTGCTAATTGTAACTATTTAGAGATGAAAATCAGACTGAACAGTGTTTATCTTCTAATTGGCAGCTAATGGGGAGGCAGGAAAATAAAGCACAAAAATGAAAGGAACTTTTTTTTTCCATGCAGGCTCTCCTACCACAAAATTTTCTAAAGGTAGCTGCTGGGAGACCTCTGTGTTCAGTTTTGGCATTTAGCAGTTGTTGTCTACCATCAACTTAAGGCTTCCTTAAAAAAAAAAAAAATTCCATGGGAAAAGGTCTTTAGGGTTTTACTGTTCTTTTTTTTTTTTTTGATACTTTATTACTTTTTTCAAAGATTCATTTATTTCATAGTTGAGAGTGTGCCTCCTGTGCAAGGGGGGTAAGGAGAGCCTCTCAAGCAGACCTCGTTCTGAGTGTGGAGTCCACCTTGAAATCATGACCTGATCCAAAATCGAAGAGTTGGATGCTCAACAGACTGAGCCACCTGGGCACCTCAAGATTTTATTTTTAAGTAATCTGTACAGCTAACATGGGACTCAAACTCAACCCTGAGATCAAGAGTCCTGCAGGAGCACTGTGGTTAAGAGTATGACTTTTGATTTTGGCTTAGGTTGTGAACTTGGTTGTGACCTTGAGCCTCCTCTCCTGTTGGGCTCTGCTGGGCGTGGAGCCTGCTTAAGATTCCCTCTCTCCTTCTCTCCCTGTGGCCCCCTCCCCAAAAGTCATGTACTCCACCAGGTGCCCCTTGGTGTTTATGCTTTGTAAAATAAGAAAGTGTTCTCCTTCTCTCCCTGTGGCCCCCTCCCCAAAAGTCATGTACTCCACCAGGTGCCCCTTGGTGTTTATGCTTTGTAAAATAAGAAAGTGTCTTTTCTTTCTTTTCCTTTCTTTCCTTTTATTCATGAGAGACAGAGGCAGAGGGAGAAGCAGGTTCCATGCAAGGAGCCCAGGGCGGAACTCGATTCCAGGATCATGCCCTGGGCCGAAGGCAGGTGCCAAACCTCTGAGCCACCCAGGGATCCCCCAGGAAGTGTGTTTCAAAGGCAAACTTGTGGCTCTTTTTCTTCCTCCAGGAAAATATGTTGTATTCTTCTTTTATCCTCTTGACTTCACCTTTGTGTGCCCCACGGAGATCATTGCTTTCAGTGACAGGGCAGAAGAATTTAAGAAACTCAACTGTCAAGTGATTGGTGCTTCTGTGGATTCTCATTTCTGTCACCTGGCTTGGTAAATCTCGTGGTTGATTTCACATATAAACTTTGAACCAAGTAGTAAATGGGACTGGTGTGGCTTTGACAATTGACTTGCTCAAGTATTGCCTTCTGGCTCCTGATGGGAGTGCAAAGGCGCTCTGATTTCTTCCTTTATTTTTTACCTGGCAGCTGAGGAGAAGCAGCTTTGGGTTGCAGCTGAGTGTACCCTGGTGACGTTAACAGTCGTCAGGCACTCACTTTACTGTTGGAAAAAATTTTGTTTTTTGGGATAATTAGATTAGGAATGCTGGAAAAATGGGAAGGAATAAAGTTAATGCTTTTGCTACACAGTAGTTTGAATGAATGTGATTGTGTGTGTGCCTTTTGCTGTAGGATCAACACACCCAAGAAACAAGGTGGACTGGGACCCATGAACATTCCCTTGGTATCAGACCCCAAGCGTACCATTGCTCAGGACTATGGAGTCTTAAAGGCTGATGAAGGCATCTCGTTCAGGTATACACCTGCCAGGGGGCTGACATTTCATCAAAATTATCTAATAGATGGGCAGCCCGGGTGGCTCAGTGGTTTAGCACCGCCTTCAGCCCAGGGCCTGATCCTGGAGACCCGGAATCCAGTCCCATGTCAGGCTCCCTGCAGGGAGCCTGCTTCTCCCTCTGCCTGTGTCTCTGTCTCTCTGTCTCTCTGTCTCTCTGTCTCTCTCTCTCTCTCTGTGTGTCTCTCACGAATAAATAATAAAATTAAATCTTCAAAAAAACCCCAAGCAAACCAATTGACTTGAGAGCCTTTTGGAGAAAGGTAGAGGCCTGATCTGTAAACTCTTTTTCTTTTCCCCCCCTCAGTTAATTTGCTGAACAATAATTGACTTATATCACTATATAAAATTTACTTATTTTCAATTATGTTTTTATTTTTAGAGAGGGGGCAGAGAGAAAAATCTCAAGTAGAAGTAGACTCCATGCTGGAGCTGGACATGGGGCTTGATCTTTTGACCCTGAGATCATGACCTGAGCCAAAATCAATAGTTGGATGCTAGGGTGCCTGGGTGGCTCAGTGGTTGAGGGTCTGCCTTCAGCTCAGGGCATGATCCCAGAGTACTGGGATGGAGTTCCACATTGGGCTTCCCAAGGATCGTGCTTCTCCCTCTTGCCTATGTCTCTGCCTCTCTCTCTCTCTCTCTCTCTCTCTCTCACTAAAGAAAAAAAAAAAGTTGGATGCTTAACTGAATGAGCCACCCAGGTGCCCCTCTTAGTTATTTTTTAAAGATTTTTTTTTAAGATTTTATTTATTTATTGAGACGGGGGAGGGGGGGCAGAGACACAGGCAGAGGGAGAAGCAGGCTCCATGCAGGGAACCCGACATGGGACTTGATCCTGGGTCTCCAGGATCACACCCCGGGCTGCAGGTGGCCACGCTAAACGACTGTGCCATCGGGGCTGCCCTATTTTTTAAATATTTTGAGTCCACTCTACCTAACGTGGGGTTTGAACTCACAACCTCAAGACTGAGTTGCATGCTCCACTGAGTGACCCAGCCAGTACTCCCTTTAATGTATAAACTGTACAACACGATGATTTCATTTCATTATTCCTTTAAAAAAGAAAGAAAAGTGGCTCAGTGGTTGAGTGTCTTTGTTTCATGTACACATACATTTTTTTTTTTAAGATTTTATTTATTCATGAGACATAGGCAGGGAGAAGCAGGCTCCATGCAGAGGGAGCCTGATGGGGGACTCAATCTCGGGACTCCAGGATCATGCCCCTATAAATACAATCTTAAAAAAAAAAAAAAAAAGCATAGGACTCTGATCTTGGTGTAGAGATTGGTTTTTCTTTTCACAGAGAAAGAGTCAGACACATAGGCAAAGGGAGAAGTAAGCTCCCTGTAGTGAGCCCGATGCGGGACTTGATCCCAGTACCCTGGGAACAACATGACTTGAGCCAAAGGCCAGATGCTCAACCAGTGAGCCACCCAGGTGCCACCCCTGCCCTTTTTATTTTTATTTTATTTTTTTATTATTATTTTTAAAGACCTATTTATTCATAGAGACAGAGAGAGAGAGGCAGAGACACAGGCAGAGGGAGAAGCAGGCTCCACGCAGGGAGCCCAACATGGGACTTGATCCTGGGTCTCCAGGATCACACCCTGGGCTGAAGGTGGCACTAAACTGCTGAGCCACCTGGGCTGCCCTTCTTATTTCATTCTCTATGCAGGAAGAAGACAAAGCCAGTGCAAGTCTGGGAGAGGCCAGCAGATAATCCTTTCTATTGAGTTTGTGTTCTAACAAAGCGATTTCTAAACCTGTGTTGCATTTCCCTCAAACTTTCAATCTCTTTTTCCCAGGGGCCTCTTTATCATTGATGATAAAGGTATCCTTCGGCAGATCACTGTAAACGACCTTCCTGTTGGTCGCTCTGTGGATGAGACACTGCGACTGGTTCAGGCCTTCCAGTTTACTGACAAGCATGGGGAAGGTAAGCCAATCCACCTGCTGACTTGACAACAGAATGGTAGGTAGGATAGGAAAGATGGCAGGAACAAGGTCTACCAAATAAAAGTGTCTTTTCAAGAAATTAAAATCTCTGGATTATAGTGGGTGGTTTGGTGAGGTAATGGAAAAGTTCAGGGAGGATAATATAAAGGCATTTTGTTGAAGCTGCATAGTTCCAGCTTTTGCCCTGCTCATTTAGAATCACTGTTGCAGCTGTTAACTTACTAAAGGCATGTAGGAGGATCTCCTAGGTGTGTAGAAGGGCAAAACGAAAAGTTTGAGAATTCCATCTTGACATATAGCATGCCATTCTTGACAAGTGTTTATTGGGAGAAGAGATTAATCCCTTTGATCCATATTCGTTGTACTGTTTTTGTTTTTGTTTTTTAAAGTAATACATGGCCCTGGGCCAAAGACAGGCGCTAAACCGCTGAGCCACTCAGGGATCCCCCCCCCCTTTTTTTAAAATTTAATTTATTCATAAGAGACCCAGAGAGAGGCACAGACAAAGGCAGAGGGAGAAGCAGGCTCAATTCCATGCAGAGAGCCTGATGTGGGACTGGATCTCCAGGACCACAGCCTGGGCTGAAGGCAGTGCTAAACCACTGAGCACCTGGGCTGGCCCCCCCCCCCCCCCCTTTTAAAGAGTTATTCATGAGAGACAATAGGCGCAGAGACACAGGCAGAGAGAGAAGCAGGCTCCATGCAGGGAGCTCCATGTGGGACTTGATCCCAGGACTCTGGGATCTACGCCCTGGGCTGAAGGCAGGTGTTTTTCCTCTGAGCCACCTGGGCATCCTAGGTTGTAGCTTTTTGAGTTTTACCCCCTCTTGGAGTGGAGTATAGTTGTTGATAGAATGAGACAGTCTTACCCTAAGAGTGAGTTTAGTTTTTAAGGGCTTAAGTCCTGAGGCTGCAAGTGCTTGGTCTGTGGGGTATGGAGAACCTCATAAGCTCTCAAATTTCATGTAACTGAGGACAAGATAGTTACAATGAAGTGCTACTGATGTCGGATGAAGTGCACAGGTGTACTTGGTTTGAATTTGCCTTAATACTTTTTCTTTTAGGTGATAAATATTTCAGACTAATTTTCTAAAGCCCATTTCAGCTCTGATTTTGTGATACAGAACATGGAAGTTAAGAGTCTGAATTAGTGGTGTCTGTTGGGGGGACCCAAAAGTAGTGGCTTGCCTAGAGTGAAAAGCTAACATGGATCAGTGACCATGATACCCAAAGGCACCATTTGCTGCAGCATGTGTGGACTCTTAGTGTATTGAAGCAGATAGATGGCTGCTGAGACTGCCCCCTGGTGGGGGATGAGATTCAGCACAAAGACTGAGGGAGCTGGAGAGTGGCAAAGTCCTTTGTTGGACTTTTACTAGTTCCTTGCATGTAGGCTAGACTTTTTTTTTTTTTTTAAGATTTTTTTATTTAGGGATCCCTGGGTGGCGCAGTGGTTTGGCGCCTGCCTTTGGCCCAGGGCGCGATCCTGGAGACCCGGGATCAAATCCCACATCAGGCTCCCAGTGCATGGAGCCTGCTTCTCCCTCTGTCTGTGTCTCTGCCTCTCTCTCTCTCTCTCTGTGACTGTCATAAGTAAATAAAAAAAAAAAAAAAAAAAAAGATTTTTTTATTTATTCGTGAGAGAGACAGAGAGAAAGAGGCAGAGACACAGGCAGAGGGAGAAGCAGGCTCCATACAGGGATCCTGATGTGGGACTCCATTCCGGGACTTGAGGATCATGCCCTGGGCTGAAGGCAGGTGCCAAACCTCTGAGCCACCCAGGGATTCTCCCCGCCCAGGCTAGACTTTTGAACCCAAGTTTTGATAACTCTGAAGCTTCAATCTTCAGTCTTGGTTTGGTCTCTTCTCATCTCACAAGAACAGGCACAGCTTTCTGTGTGCAGCCTTTATGTTTTATTGGATAGTTCCCACTTGAGAGCCTAATGAATACCAACCACTTTGTGAGATACTTTGCATGTATTAATTGTTTTTTAAGATTTTATTCATGAGAGGTCAGCCCCAGTGGCGCAGCGGTTTAGCACTGCCTGCAGCCCAGGGTGTGATCCTGGAGACCCGGGATCGAGTCCCACCTCGGGCTCCCTGCATGGAGCCTGTTTCTCCCTCAGCCTGTGTCTCTGCCTCTCTCTCTCTCTGTGTCTCTATGAATGAATAAATAAAATCTTAAAAAAAAAATTTATTCATGAGAGACCGAGAGGCAGAGACCTAGGCAGAGGGAGAAGCAGGCTCCACGCAGGGAGCCTGATGGGGGACTCAATCCCAGGACCTCTGGATCACAACCTGAGCCAGAGGTACACATTCCAATCACTGAGCCACCAGGTGCCCCCATAAACCAACCTTTTCTTTTTTTTTTTTTCTTTTTTTTAAAAGATTTTATTTATGGGATCCCTGGGTGGCGCAGCGGTTTAGCGCCTGCCTTTGGCCCAGGGTGCAATTCTGGAGACCCGGGATCAAATCCTATGTCGGGCTCCTGGTGCATGGAGCCTGCTTCTCCCTCTGCCTATGTCTCTGCCTCTCTCTCTCTGTGTGACTGTCATAAATAAATAAAAATTTAAAAATATATATATATAAAAAAAAGATTTTATTTATTTATTTATTCATGAGAGACCGAGAAAGGCAGAGACACAGGCAGAGGGGGAAGCAGGCTCCATGCAGGGAGCCTGACGTGTGACTCATCCCAGGACTCCAGGATCATGCCCTGAGCTGATGGTGGTGCTAAACTGCTGAGCCACCCGGGCTGCCCCCATGAACTAATAATACTTAAACATAGCATTTCTTCATAGTAAATGTTGAAACTGGGAACCAGATTCATAACCATCTTTTTTTTTAAGGTAGTACTGAAAAAGTCAGTGTTTAGGGCTTTCTCTGTGTTGTAAGTTCTCTTACTGAAGTTGCCATGACTGATGTCATTTTTTCTTGGGAGACTTAGTATTTTGGTTGTATTTGAAAGCTGGATTATGGTGGAATGCAACCAGTTCTTCTGGATTCCATATTGATTCAGAAAAAAACAACACTCCTGGATATGAAACAATCAAGTGAGGCTTTCTGTCTTGTCACTGATAATTGTTTTATTTTTATTTTATTTTATTATTTTATTTTTTAAATTTAATCTAATTTTTTATTTTATTCTGTTTTATTTTATTTTATTCTATTCTATTTTATTCTATTCTAATTTGTTTATTCATGAGAGACACAGAGAGAGAGGCAGAGACACAGGCAGAGGCAGAAGCAGCAGGCTCCATGCAGGGAGCCTGACCTGACATGGGACCCGATCCTGTGTCTCCAGGACCACACCCTGGGCTGAAGGCAGCACTAAACTGCTGAGCCACCCAGGCTGCCCTTTTTATTATTTTTAATATGTTTTTTTTTTTTTAAGATTTATTTATTTATTCATTCAGAGAGAGCAAAGAGAGAGGCAGGGACACAGGCAGAGGGAGAAGCAGGCTCCATGCAGGAAGCCCGTCGTGGGACTCGATCCTGGGTCTCCAGGATCACACCCCGGGCTGCAGGCGGCGCTAAACCGCTGCGCCACTGAGGCTGCCTTTTTTTTTTTTTTTTTTTTTTTTTTTAGGATTAAAACTTGTTTTTGAGAGAGTGCGCAAAGCATGGGGGAGTGGCAGAGGGAGAGGGACAAGCAGACTTAGTCCCAGGACCCTGAGCTGAAGGGATGCTTAACCATCTGGGACCCTATTTTTTAAGATTTTATGAGAAACAGAATGGGTGGGTGGGGGAGGGTCAGAGGAAGAGGGAAAAGCAGACTTTTCCACTGAGCAGTGAGCCCCATGAGGGGGTTTGATCCCAGGACCCCAGGTTCGTGACCTGAGCCAAAGGCAAATGCTTAACTGACTGAGCCACCCAGATGCCCCTTAACTATTCTTAAGTGCCATGAGGCCTTAGTGCCAGTGAGAGTAAGTTGACAAGATTTTTCTGGTTCATTATTTTTCCTTATTTTGTATCATGATTTATAATTATGGTGTTCTAAAGCTTTATTTTCTTAGATTAATTACCTGTTAGCACCTACTGCCAAACCTCTGGCTGGCCCTTGTCTGGTCTTTGCTTCCTTGAGGTACTTTTTTTTTTTTTTTTTTTTTTTTTGAGGTACTTTTTATATGCTTAGTGACCTGTGTTTTGTTTTCTTTATTCAAAGATTTTTTAAGATCTTGTTTATTCTTGAGAGATCCACAAAGAGGCAGAGACACAGGCAGAGGGAGAAGCAGTCTCCATGTAGGAGCCAGATGTGGGACTTGAACCTGGGACTCCAGGATCACGCCCTGGGCCAAAGGCAGACAGATGCTCAACAGCTGAGCCACCCAGGAGTCCCATGACCTGTGTTTTAACCCTTGGTGCCACTAAAGCTACTAATAATAACCATGAAGTAGAGATTTCAGGAAAGTAACAGCAGCTGGGTCTGCAATTTGGCACTTCTCCCATTCATACTTTATTTTTAGACTGCTCCAAGTGATACCTAAGGCTTAAGATATTCTTGGACTGGAAGGGGCTTTCACTGGCCTCCCCTCCCCCCCTTGAACAAGTGAGGCTTGCTGTTAAATTACTGGACTCTGGTGACTACATGTCTCCTAGAAGATGGAATAGCAGATGGAAGTGAAAAATCAGAGATTGGTTTCCTTCCCTTAGTCTCTCAGGTTAGCCCAAGAAGCATTGCTAGCTCAGGATTTTAGAAAAACGTTGGAAGTTACCTTTTTTTTTTTTTTTTTAAGATTTTATTTATTTATTTATGAGATCACTGAGACTGAGGCAGAGAGAGCAGCAGTCTCCCCATGGAATAGCAGCCTGATGTGGGACTTGATCTCAGGACCCTGAGATGACGACCTGAGCGGAAGGTAGATGGTTAACTGAGCCACAGAGATGCCCCAGCAGCTATGCTTTTTCTGCAGAACATTCATAAATGTATGAAATTCAAACTCAGACTTTTTGTTACCAAGGGGTAGAAGGGAGTTACTTAGTGAACAAGTAGGGCCTCCTTGGGGGTCCTACCCACCCCTTTTATTTCAGGCTATCCAGTTTGGCAGGGTTAACACTAAAGAGGCAAACATTGCTTTATTCAGATCCCTCAAGGGCTACCAGAGGGGGGAAGCAGCTCAGTATTACGGTTTTACACAGTTCTAGCTTTGTTTACTTACTTAGCTTATTTCTTGGTATGAGGGTAAGTCATTAAAGTTTTTTTAATTTAAATTTTAATGTAACACGTATGCCATAATTTACCATTTAGAGTATACAGTTTAGTGGCATTAATTACATACACAATGTCATGCATCCATCACTAATAGTTTCTGAATGTTTTCATCGTCCCAGACAGCTACAACCATTAAACAATAGCTTCTCATTCCCCTTTATTTCTAGCTCTTTGGTAACTTTCATTTTCTGTCTACGAGTTTGTCTATTAAATATTTCATGCAATGTTTGTCCATTTGTGGGTTTTTTTTTTGTGTGTGTATATATATATACACACAAAAATATATATATATTATATATATATATATTAAATATTTATTTATTTATGATAGAGAGAAAGTCAGACACAGGAGGAGGGGAGAAGCAGGCTCCATGCTGGGAGCCCGACGTGGGACTCGATCCCGGGACTCCAGGATCGCACCCTGGGCCAAAGGCAGGCACCAAACCGCTGAGCCACCCAGGGATCCCTTTTTTTTTGTATATTTTTTATTGGAATTTGATTTGCCAACATCTAGTATAACGAGCAGTGCTCATCCCGTCAAGTTCCGCCCTCAGTGTCGGTCACCCAGTCACCCCGTCACCCCATCTGCCGCCCACCTTGTCCCTTCCACTATTCCCAGAGTTAGGAGTCTTGTGTTTGGCTTCTTTCACTTAGCATAATGTATTCAAGGTTTGTGTTGCAATGGCTGTCAAAACTTCATTCTTTTTATTTATTTATTTTATTTTATTTTATTTACTCATGAGAGACCCAGAGTGAGCGAGTGAGAGGCAGAGGGAGAAGCAGGCTTCACACAGGGAGCCCGACGTGGGGCTTGATCCCGGATCTCTAGGATCAATCAGG
Source organism: Canis lupus familiaris (assembly GCF_011100685.1). NCBI lineage: Eukaryota > Metazoa > Chordata > Mammalia > Carnivora > Canidae > Canis > Canis lupus. The sequence continues at coordinate 14,945,189 of NC_049236.1, forward strand.
TCCTGGGCTGCAGGCAGTGCTAAACCGCTGTGCCACCGGGGCTGCCCACTTCATTCTTTTTAAAGGCTGAATAGTCCATTTTATGTATATATCCTTTTGTGTATTCATCATCTGTTGATGAACACAGCATTTTCACCTTTTGGCTATTGTGAATAACGCTGCTTCAATACTGTTAAGCAGCTGTGTGGATCTTTGTTTCCAATTATTTTGGGAATTTACGTTATAAATGTAATTACTAGGTCATGTAATTCTGTTAGGCTTCTTCAGGAACTACCAAACTGTTTTCTATATCAGCTGTACCATTTCATATTTGCACCAGCAATGATACCAAGGGTTCTCTACAACCTTGCCAACAGTGTCTTTTTCTTTACTTTTGTTTAATACTATATAGTCTTATGGGTATGTAGAGGTGTCCTTGTGCTTTTGATTTTCATGTCCCTAATGACTAGTAATATTGAGCGTATTTTCATATGCTTATTGACTGTTTGTGGTACTTTTTTTTTTTTTTTTTTTAGATTCTATTTTATTCATGAGAGACAGACAGACGCAGAGACACAGGTAGAGGGAGAAGCAGGCTCCATAGAGGGAGTCCGATGCAGGACTTGATCCTGGGACTCCAGGACCATGCCCTGGGCTGAAGACAGGTGTTAAACTGCTGAGCCAACCAGGGCTCCCGGTGGTTCCTTTTTTTTTTTTTTTATTGTAATTTTTATTTATTTATTATAGTCACACAGAGAGAGAGAGAGAGAGGCAGAGACATAGGCAGAGGGAGAAGCAGGCTCCATGCACCGGGAGTCCGACGTGGGATTCGATCCCGGGTCTCCAGGATCGCGCCCTGGGCCAAAGGCAGGCGCCAAACCACTGCGCCACCCAGGGATTCCCCACCCCCCCCTTTTTTTAAACGATTTTTATTTATTAATTCATGAGAAACACAGAGAGACAGACGCAGGCAGAGGGAGAAGCAGGTTCCATGCAGGGGAGCCCGACGTGGGACTTAATCCTGGGTCCCTAGGATCAGGCCCTGGGCGTGGAAGATGGCGCTAAACCGCTGAGCCACCCGGGATGCTGCCCCCTGTGGTTCCTTCTTTGTAGAAATGTCTGCACAAGTCCTTTGCCCATCTTGAACTGGTTTGTCTTTTTGTTTCTTTATACATTTTGGTTATTACTACTATTTTTTTCATTTTGGTTATTAATCCCTCAGATATATGATGTGTAAATATTTTCTCCCATTCTATATTAACTCCTGAAAATGTTCTTTGTATAAAAATTCTGAATTTTGATCAAGTCCACTTTGTTTATTGTTGCATGTGCTTTCATTATCCTATCTTAAGAATACATTTCCAAATCCAAGGTCATGAAGTTTTTCCTGTTTTAAATTTTTTAATTTTAAAGATCTATTTTAAAAGAGCCAAGGAGAGGAGGGGCAGAGGGAGATGTAGAGAATCTCAAGCAGACCCCTGCTGAGTGCAGAGAGTTGATTCCAAGTCCCATCATGACCTGAGTTGAAAGCAAGAGTTGGCTCTTCAACCAGCTGAGCCACTGAGGCACTCCTAAACTCTTTTCGTTAGGTGAAGTGAAGAATTAGGAGGGTCCATTTTCATTGTTTTGTGTGTGGAAATCCAGCTGATTCCAGCGCCATTTGTTAAAAATCATTTAAGCTTTTTTTTTTTTTTTTTAAGGTTTTATTTATTTATGAGAGACACAGGCAGAGGGAGAAGCAGGCTCCATGCAGGGAGCCGGAGTAGCAGGGCATCACTTTTGATGTGGGACTTGATCCTGGGACTCCAGGATCATGCCCTGGGCCAAAGGCAGGCTCTCAACTGCTGAGCAACCCAGGCTTCCTGCAATTTCAGCTTTTTAAAAATAATATATTTAAGCATACATAACATTTCTGAGGAAATACAAATGCCTGTTCACCCACTCTCTACTGTTAACAAGCTTTGTTTATTTTAAAGATTTATTCATGAGAGACACAAGGCAGAGGGATATTTTTTGTCCTATGTATTTATTTCTAGAACAAAGCATATGATTGGAGTTGTACTTTCTTTAAATTTTAGGTGCTACAAGAATAAATTGAGGTGTAATAGTATTAGGGCTGTGGTGAGGATTAAATTACATGTTTATAGTTGCCCTAAGCTGCTTGAATGATTTCAGACTGTAGCATAGGCTTTCTGGTTCCTGAGTGGTCAGCCTCTTAAACAGATTTGGTTTTGAGCCTTTGTCCGTTTGTCTCCATTTGTCCACAGGAGGAGAGTGGAGCTAACCATTGAGCAGGTTATTAATTAATAGTACTTTGTCTTGCAGTGTGCCCAGCTGGCTGGAAGCCTGGCAGTGATACCATCAAGCCTGATGTCCAGAAGAGCAAAGAATATTTCTCTAAGCAGAAGTGAGCGCCTCGCCATTTTAGGTCCGGGCTGTAGTGGGGGATCCATGAAAACAGAATCTTTTTTTGTACTATTGTCATGCTTATAACAAGACTTTAGACTCTGCAGATGTGGTATGTGGTATGGGACAAGACCGCCCTTTCCTGCAGGGGTTGGGGAGGCCAGCCTTTCTTCCTCTGGAGAGAATGGTCTGAGGTGTGCTATGGGGCAGGCCAACTGATATGTACAGTAGTAGCAAGGCATCACTTTTGATCTTTTGTTGTTTCTATTAAACTTGAACTGAGACCTTGTTGATTGTTTATTTTGGGGGGGCACTAGCTTTTGACTTTTTTTTTTTTTTTTTTAAGATTTTATTTATTCATGAGAAACCGAGTCAGACACACAGGGAGAAGTAGGCTCCACGCAGGGAGCCCGACGTGGGACTCGATCCAGGGTCTCCAGGGTCACACCCTGGGCTGAAGGTGGCGCTAAACTGCTGAGCCACCCGGGCTGCCCTAGCTTTTGATTTTGAGAGGAGTTTACACACTGCTTTGCTTTCCCATTTTAGGAGAAAATTAAATTCATTTTGGTTATTAATCCCTCAGATATATGATGTGTAAATATTTTCTCCCATTCTATATTAACTTAGAAAGGCTGCCTTAGAAAATTAAATTGGGGGCAGGAGGATATGCAAGTAGACCCAGAAAATGGAACTGAACCAAGACATTATTGTATCTGGGGGTGAAAACCAGACCTGCCATAATATTGGCTTAAAGCATTGCGATTTGTGCTATAGGTTAAAGTGCAAATTGCAGGTTTTAGTTAGAGGCCCTAATGAAATTACTTGGACATTGATATTAAAACTACTCCAGGGCTGCATGAGAACTTGAAGATTGGCCTCTTATAAATGCCAGGTACTGGCTCTGTAAAAAATAAGTTAGAAGGATACCTCGGTGGCTCAGGTTATTATCCCAGGGTCCTGAGATCCAGCCCTGTGGCTTCCTGGTCATCAGGTAGTCTTCTTCCTCTCCCTTTGACACCCCTCCCCCCATCCTCTTCTCAAAATCTTACTTAAGAAATAATGGTCTGAGGGATCGTAAGGGATTTCTAAATATGGGAAAGGGGAATAAATCCCTTGAAGTCAATTGTACATATATTTTTGTAGTTCTTTTTTTTTTTTATTTTTTTTATTTGTGATAGTCACAGAGACAGAATGAGGCAGAGACACAGGCAGAGGGAGAAGCAGGCTCCATCATGCACTGGGAGCCCGATGTGGGATTCGATCCCGGGTCTCCAGGATCGCGCCCTGGGCCAAAGGCAGGCGCCAAACCGCTGCGCCACCCAGGGATCCCTATTTTTGTAGTTCTAAAGGAAGAACAAGGCCTATATAACAGGAATCCAGTTCTTCAGGAATACCAAAAGGAAATTTTCTAGTCTTTTTTGGTGCAACCTGGCTGTGGAAATTAGCATACGGTGGTTTGAGCCTCACTGGGAAAAAAAAAACTTCAAAACAGAAGTAGAGGCTTTGAAACTAAAGGTAGGGGGAAACAGCCCTATGGTACATAGGGTAAAGCTTTCCATATCAAAAGAATCATGCTTAGCACTAATTGGCTTCCCTAAGTCATGGCCTTGATTTGAGGGTAGTCCTTTTTCTGCCCTTATTTATCTCTTCCTGAAGGAGGAGTGTATGTCTGGGGGGAAAGTGTGTGCCTCCTAAGCCCTTGTGGCTAGGAAAGAGTATTTTGTACCCTTGTAGATAACCTATCAGCTACTCCAGCCTATCCCCACCCCTCCAAGCAAGACCCCCTCTGAGCTGCAGTACAGGATTCTCAGGGCTTTCAAATGACTACTGAGACCACTTAGTATAAGCCAGGCATCCTTTCAGAAGTGTGTTACACGTGTTTATTCAGTCCCCACAACAAGCCTATGAAGCAGGGGTCATTAGGGGATGATTACCCTTTATAAAGGTTCTATAACAAGTAGCTTATTGGAGCAGAGCAGAGCAATAGTAACAGGAATCCCATATTTCAAACCAGGTGGGTATTCTGAATCTGTCTTGTCTTTGTTTTGATTAAGTTCTCTGAGCCTCATCTTCATTGAAGATCCCTACTATAATTCTTATATCAAGATCTCTACTATAATTCTTATATCAAGAATAAATACTATATTAAAATAAAATCTCTTGCCTTGCCAAAAAGCAAAATAAGTCCCAACAAGTACCACTTATAAATAGGGATCCCAGGAGAGGAAGGATATCAAGGGCCAGGGGATGTAGGTGGTGAGACACTGGGGCTGACCCAGCCCCGGGCTCTGCTGGCATTCTGGGGCTTTTTGGGTCTGAATGTAAAAGGTAGCTCAGGAGATGGAGAGCTAGTATCCTTTGAAGGCTGGGCCAAGCCCAAGAAGGCTAAGCGTTGGGCAGGAGGAGTAGAAAAGTAGGCCTTCTGCTCTTCCGAGTAGCGCTCCTGTGGTGTTACAGCATCCCGGTATGTCCAATCACGCCAATGGAAATTAAAGCCTTCAAGCAGGGTGATTCGATCAGCTCTCTTAGGCACACAGTCCAGGGGCTTTGTGGGTGGCAGGTGTGGCACCTCTATTCCTGGCAGCAGCACCACTCCTCTGATAGCAAACCAGCCCCCATATTTGGGGTGTATGCACACACCTGCTATGTGCTGGGGAGAAAGCAAAGAAAAGTAAGGTCATGGAAATCACCTTGGCACTAAGTCCCAATTACCATCATTGCAGGCTATGCTTGTTCAATTCTCAAAGGATACTGATTCCACATTCAAACCTGTCACTATGGGGATCCCTGGATCCCTCCCTCTCTCTGTGTGACTATCATAAATAAATAAAGAAAAAAAATATTAAAAAAGTCACTATTTTTTTTATTTTATTTATTCATGAGAGAGACAGAGGCAGAGAGACAGGGAAGAAGCAGGCTCCATGCAGGGAGCCCGACGTTGGACTTGATCCCGGGTCTCCAGGATCGTGCCCTGGGCCAAAGGCAGGTGCCAAACCACTGTGCCACCAGGGCTGCCCCAAAAATGTCACTATTGTAGCTGGGCTCCCCCATTTCCTCTCCCAGACAACACTTCATGAGCTTACTCTGGCTATGAGGAAGGAGGATTCTTTAAACTGTCAATTTCCCAGTCTCTCTCACCACTTGTCTCCTAATCACTGCTCTACTCCTTCCAGCCTGTAACCAGGTTTTTTTTTTTTTTTTTTTAATATTTTATTTACTCATGAGAGACAGAGAGGCAAAGACACCAGCAGTGGGAGGAGCAGGCTCCATGCAGGGGGCCGGATTCGGAACTTGACCCTGGCACCCCGGGATCACACCCTGAGCCAAAGGCAGATGCTCAACCGCTGAGCCACCCAGGCGTCCCTGTAACCAGATATTAAGACAGACTAGGTTCTTTGACCTGATCTGTTCCCAGGTAGACTCCAGAAAGCATATGAGGTTGGGCTCCTGACCAGGGCACATCTTCCCCTTGTATTATGTCTACGTGTCTTGAGGGGCCTTCATTTTCTCCCAGTCCCTACTGGAATATTCACACTTGCTCTCTGACCTGGGTCCCCCAGGGGTCAGCCTCCACATCCTTTCGTTGGTAGTAGTAAGCAGCTCCTGCCACATGGGCTGCAGTCTGGGCCAGAATCTTAGGGCGCCGATTAGGGTGTACCTCGTAGTCAGCGATGACTTCTATTTTCAACTCTGGGAGGTTCTGGGATAGAGATGGAAGCTCATTTCAGCATGAGAGGAATCATAACTTTGTCCTAGAGAGCCCTATATTGTGTTAACAAGGTCCTGTCCTCAGAAGTTGTTTGAAGGGAAAACATGACCTTAAATTTGGGGGGAAGGGGGGCATATGGGCCCACTGTGAAGAAAATGATATTCTGTCTAGGAGGGCACATGTTTGAAGAGAGGAAGAAGACTACCTTCTATTTTGAGGGGTTGGGGCACTTGGATGATGCAGTTGGTTGAGTGTCAGACTCTTGGTTTCGGCTTAGATCATGATCTCCTGGGGCCATGAGATTGGGCCCTGCATGTCAGGCTCTGCACTCAGTGTGGAGACTGCTTGAGACTCCCTCTCCCTCTGCCCGCCCTGTTCCTGTGCTCTGTCTCTCTGAAATATATAAACCTTTTTTTTTTTTTTTTAAGATTTTATTTATTTGACAGAGAAAGAGCCAATGAACATACGCAGGGGGAATAGCGGGGGCGGGGGGAGGGAGAAGGAGAAGAAGCAGGCTCCCCATAGAGCAGGGAACCCAACTTGGGGCTCAATCTCAGGACCCTGGGATCATGACCTGAGCAGAAGGCAGATGCTTAACCAAATGAGCCACCCAGGTGCCCCCAAATAAATAAATATTAAAAAAATTTATTATGAGGGATGACTGGTCTCGGTCTTCCAGAGTCCCAGTATGGAGGAAGACCTGGCACAGCTTTGGGGAATATGTGTATGTATGTATGTATGTATGTATGTATGTATGTGTACATGTGTGTGGGTGGTGGGGAAATATTGTTCTGTCCTCAAAAGGCCCCAAAGACAGCAAAAAACCTCCAGGTCTAGGGCAAAGACAGCTGAGCAATACTTAGACGATGCTGGGCTTATTCCTATTTCACTTGGAGGCTGAGGGAATTCTGGTTTGAGGTTCATATAATGAATTGCCCATGAGAGTAGGGTGAATGAGATTGATTCCAGACCTGGGGGGCTGCTAGAAGAAGGTGGCTGAAACTGGGGTAAGATAAAGCAGAATGAAGAGAGATCATAATGTCAGGGATGGCTTTATGGTATCCTTCTGTCTGGGAAGTGGTTCTTGGCTCTATGTAGGTCTAGTCCTGCATTGAGAGCTTAAGAGAAGGTGGAAGCAGCTATAGGTTTAGAAGCTGGGGGAATATAGAACCTTGCTCACCTCTCTAACGCGGCCCAAGTGGTAGGCCACGCACTGGTCCACAGGGTCAGTCAGTTGTTGGAGGTGGCAGCTCTGAAGGAAAGGTTTGAAGGCTCGGTCAAACATGGCAGGTGTGCTGAGTACCAGAAAGGCCAGGGTAGGTCCTGGCAGGGGTAGGTGGAAGGTTGGAGGCAAGAGTGCATTATACCATGCCACCTGGAACAGAGAAAATTCAGGCCACACAAGAGGGCCAGTTTAGGCCTTGCTAGGCCCATGCCTCACCCTAGCATTCAAGGCCTCATACATCTTGCCTCAGTCTCCCATCTCATTCATTCAGCCAATGGACTTGTACTGATGCTGCATGATGTATATTTATGGGGGCCTCCTCAATGGGGGAAATTTAACAGGGAATGTGAAAATAGAAAGGCAGAGAATTCATGAACAATTAAGAACCAAAAGAAATTGTACTGTGATTAGTGCAATGACAAGGCCAGATGAGGGTTCTGTGAAATTAGAAAAAGCTTCTTGGAAGCTGTTTTGAAGGCTAGGAAGAGGGATCCCTGGGTGGCGCAGCGGTTTGGCGCCTGCCTTTGGCCCAGGGCGCGATCCTGGAGACCCGGGATCGAATCCCACATCGGGCTCCCGGTGCATGGAGCCTGCTTCTCCCTCGGCCTATGTCTCTGCCTCTCTCTCTCTCTCTCTCTCTGTGACTATCATAAATAAAAAAAAAAAAAAAATTGAAGGCTAGGAAGGAAACTGACTGATGTGGGGAGGGAGAATCTGGTATGTATTCTAAATAGAGGTTACAGCATTAACAAAAACATGCAAAAAGGGCATATTTTCAAAAGAGTAAATTGTCGGGATCCCTGGGTGGCGCAGCGGTTTAGCGCCTGCCTTTGGCCCAAGGCGCGATCCTGGAGACCTGGGATCGAATCCCACGTCGGGCTCCCGGTGCATGGAGCCTGCTTCTCCCTCTGCCTGTGTCTCTGCCTCTCTCTCTGTGTGTGTGACTATCATAAATAAATAAAAATTAAAAAAATAAAAGATTAAAAAAAAAGAGTAAATTGTCCAGTTTGATAGAAGTGAAGGGTTTGTAAAGGCGAGCAGGAGAGAAGGGTGGAGAGATCAGTAGGCATGAGATTATGCCTGGCCTAGAATACCAATTTAAGGAATACAAGTCTAATTTGGTGACAATAAGAGGCTATTTTTTTAAAGATTTTATTTATTTATTTATTCCGAGAGAGAGAGAGAGAGAGAGAGAGAGAGAGGCAGAGACACAAGCAGAGGGAGCAGGCTCCACGCAGGGAGCCTGACACGGGACTCAATCCTGGGTCTCCAGGATCACACTCTGGGCTGCAGGCGGCGCTAAACCGCTGTGCCACCGGGGCTGCCCAGGGGCTAACTACTGAAGATTTAAGGAGTAAATTGATAGTTTTAGAAAGATCTGGCTTTAGTGTGGAGGATGGATTGCATGCAAAATGATAGCAGGCAAGTTACTGCAGTAATCCAAGTGACGAATACTGGCTTGGACCAGAGCACAGAAGGGTTGGAAGGAAGGGAGTGGATTTGGGAGATTCAGGTGACAGATTCCTTTTTTTTTTTTTAATTTATTTATGATAGTCACAGAGAGAGAGAGAGAGAGGCAGAGACATAGGCAGAGGGAGAAGCAGGCTCCATGCACCGGGAGCCCGATGTGGGATTCGATCCCGGGTCTCCAGGATCGCGCCCTGGGCCAAAGGCAGGCGCCAAACTGCTGCGCCACCCAGGGATCCCCCCAGGTGACAGATTCCTAAAGGTCTTGGTGTCTGACTGGACATGGGGGGAGGGAAGGAGTGAGAAGTAGGAGCCCAGGATGACCGGCTCTGTTCAGTACAGTAACTCCCACTACCCACCCAGGTCTACCTGACCCACCAGTCATTTTCACTGTCTCCATACCTGCCATCCACCACTACCTCCACACCTTTACTGGTTACTCAAGCCATTTCTGATATTTGGGATGTACATAATCTTCCTTCCTTCCTTTCACATGTAGCTCAACTCCATTTTTTCTGGTCAGCCCTTCTCAAGTTAGACCCAACTACCTCCTCCTTTATATTCCTTTTCAGCCCTGCTGTGGGCCACTCAGTGGAAGGGGTGGGAGTGTGCTGCCTCTTAATCATCAGGCAAAGGGCTCAACCTGAGTTGATTTAGCCATGTCCAAGCACACATCTCAGCACAGAGGGCACTGGATAAAGGGGAAATGGATCTATGTAAACAAGGGGAGGTGGTGGTACCAGACTTCTGTGTCAGGCGAGTGCTCAGTTTCTGTACCCAGCCCAGCGCTGGTGACTGGCAACATCATGAATTATCCTTCTGTTGGTAGATGAACAAACCAGCCAATTGTTTGCTTATTCAACAAAAGGAATGCCCTTCCCTCCTCAAATGGCCTAAATCTTAGCTAAGCAAACCTTCCAGGCCTTGCCCTGTTCTAATTCCTTCGAAGGTGACTGGTCTCAGGGGTCACTTTCTTCCTCTGAATAATGGAGGTGGCAGAGCCACACGATTACTGGATTATGTGTCTCTCATAAAAAAATATGGCATTATATGGGGGTAAAATGACAAGCGTGAGACTATTTCTCTACCCTTTTAACCAAGTCCTCGATGACACCCTGTCCCTGTAGGTCAGAAGGACATGGGGCCAGAGGAGCTCGGGAAGGATCAGAATGCTCTCGAGCTTCACGCCGGTAGCACCCAGGTCAATCATACACCTCGCCCAGCATCACAGGAGGGATGAACCAACCTGAAAGGGGTAAACCTCGAAGCCAAAAGGGCACAACGTGTCCTCGATCTTCTGCTTCAGTTCTGCGACTTCTGGCTCCATAGCGCACGCTACGCGCAGAGCTTGCTGGGGAATGGAGTCTCGAGGATAATTTGGGCAGTGGCGTTTCAAGGTAGCTTGGACTCCATTTCCCAAGAACTACTGGGACCAGGAGCGGAATAGCGTTGGCTCGGTGCAATGCATCTTGGGATATGTAGTTCATTTGGTCCTTGGGGACAACAACTACAGAATCCGAAAGCCTCAGTTTCCCGGCAAGCCTCACGGCGGGGGTGTGAATGCTCGTGTAGCTTCCAGGGAAACGTAGTTCGGCAGCCTCCATCGCCAGTTGTCTCCGCGAGAGATGAACTCGGTTTCCCTAGTGGCCCTGCGGCTGCAAGTCCAAAATCAGACTTTCCCGGTCTACAGAACGGTTTGAACCAGGTGGCGGCTGTAGTCGCTGGCACAAGTTCGGGGTGATGATGCCTGTGTCTTGGATCTGGAGAGGTCTGGATCAAGAATCGGCACTCTCAAGTCCCACCTGATATCTGCGTATCAGAGTATTTCGCCTTTCCCCTAGATTCCCCAAGCGCCGTTTCCTGCTAGTCCTAGTTTTGGCCTGATATTGCATCCCTACCTTTACTGTTACTTCCTCAGTCCCCACTCTGACGTGTGGTTTTACTGGGCTGTGCCTCGGGTATTCCAGGCTAGGAGACGCCAGGAGGAAACCTCGCAGAAGGTTATGAGTAGGAACCTGAGCTGGTCTGAGCACCTCGACGCACTTCTCAATGCTACTAATGGAAATATAGCTAGGATTAAGGTGAGGGGGCGCCTAGGGTACCCGTTTGGAATTTTGGGTTTAGGGACGCTGAGAGCTTATTGGCCTGTGCATTTGTTTCTTTTGTAGCAGCATCTGTATCCTCTTGGAGTCTCCACAGCAGGTAAGTGTTGTCCCTTTTCTATCCTCCAGCCTTTTTTCTTTCCAGGATCTGCCTGTTTGTAGTGTCTGTACCTTCCACTATTCCTTCCAAATTCCAGCTGTTTTCTGTCCTGAGCAAACATCTGTTTTTTCCCCTAAAGATAGGCCTCACAATTATCTCTTACTTATTCCTTCATCAGGAGACCTGCCTGGGACCTGGATTTCCCCTCATCATTTGCCTCCACAGTCTGGAGGCCAAGCTCAACAGTCTCGGGTAGAGACTCCCTTTGTTCCAGACAGGCTGAGTTGGGCTGAGGCCCACAGAGGATCTCTCTGGGATGAAGTTATTATTCTCCGGTCCCAGCTTCAATCCCAGGCTCAGGTAAAGCATGGGCTCATAGGTGTGTATGTATCGTGTTTGTGTGAGATGAGGGTACCAGGTATTGGGAAAGCCCCTGACACAGTAGGTCATGTGGCTTTTCTTGCCTGAGTAGGTGACTGAGACACTGAGGAAGGCTGTGCAGGGGCTGCTGGAAGAGCGAGAGCTGCAGAAGTATCAGATCCGTGCTCTGGAAGGTACCTGGCCAGTTCCTTTTTTTCATACACATAGTTCATTATGTACGCACACAATTTTGTTACATACTTCCTGTGCAGTTGTGTCTTGGTTTGCAAGTGGAGTCTCTAAGCTCATGTGTAAAATTCTCAGAGGGGCTAACCCTCAACTTGTCCCATACAGCATCACTAAGGCTGCTGCAGGGGGGCCCAGAGCAGAGAGCCCTCCTCTTGGAGCAACGCGTGGAGGGTCTGAGAAAGGAACTGCAGTGCCTTCGAAGCCAGGTGCAGGAACAGGCCCAAGCCCAAATACAAACAGGACCACGAAAGTGCAGCGCTACTAGTGGTCTTCACCAAGAGCTGCAGAATGAGTAAGTGATGGTCAAGATCTCTCCTTCTTCAGGCCTCTAACTCCTGGTAGTGTCCTCTGGGCTTGTTGATTGGCTTTGGGGTGATACTACTGTCATCTGTGCAGGCGGCAACTCCTATGGGAGGAATCAGAGATTCTTCGGGAGGAACTAAAGCTGCTGCGGGACCAGCTGAGTGAGTAAACAATTGGGGGTGGGTACAAGTTCACCTGTCCTCTTCTGGAGAGTCTTTTTGCTATCCTAGTAACTGGCTGTAGCTCTGACTGCTTGAGCTGCTCAGAAGTCTGGCCAAGTGTTTTGTCTTGCCTCCATAGTGTGAGTCTGGTCTCCCCAATCAGCTTGGAAGCTTCCCAATAGCTACACTAGAATGCTTTGTCTCAGTTTTCTTTTTTTTTTTTTTAAAGATTTATTTATTTATTTATTTATTTATTTATTTATTTATTTATGAGAGACACAGAGATAGTGAGAGAAAGGCAGAGACACAGGCAGAGGGAGAAGCAGGCCCCATGCAGGGAGCTCGACATGGGACTCGATCCCGGGTCTCCAGAATCACGCACTGGGCTGAAGGCAGCGCTAAACCGCTGAGCCACCGGGGCTGCCCCTGTCTGTTTTCATCACCAGGATGGGCACAAGGCAGGGAGGGGAAAGGAAAGAAGTTGGAGAATAGCTCCCTTACATTTTTTTTCTCATCTGAAGGTCAGCACCAGGAGCTGCTGCTGAAACAGATGGCTGAGGGGCAGCAAGCTCAGGCCCACAGCTGGAAGGTAGGACGAGGATCAGATCTATCTCTTCATATCTCCTTGTGGAGACCCCTTCCTTTTTCTCTCTATTCTGTTCTGCAGGCAGGCCAGGATACCCTTTTCCACTCCATCTCTTTCTCTCTTCCTTATGCTGACTCTACCCTTCTCCAAAGCTTTTCTTCCCAAGCCCCCTTCTCCAGGTTGAGAAACTGTCATTGCCCACATGAGGGTTCTGTGTGTGCTGAAGATGCCAATGGTGGTGAGGGCAATTCATTTTGGAGAGGAAGAGGTTTGGTCCTACCTGGGCCTATGGTTTGACAGATGTTGGAGGAGCTGCAAAGTGGCCAGGAGGGCAAGGATCAAACTGTGGAGGCTGCCACAGGACAGAGGCCCAGGATGCCCCATGCGATCACAACCTCCTCAGGTCAGGGGATGTGGGTGCTTGTGGAAGTGGAAGGGATTTGCCTCAGAGGCCAGGCATTGGGGACCAAAGTTCAGTTATCCTAGATATTTTTAAAAAGATTAAATCAATAATAAACGAGAGAGAGAGAGAGAGAGAGAATGAGAGAGAGAGAATGAGAGAACGCAAGAGAGAGAGTGTGAGCAGGAGAAGGGACAGAAGGAGAGGGAGAGAGAGAATCTCAAGCAAACACAACTGATTGCAGAGCCCACTGTAGGGCTCTATCTGACAACCCCGAGATCACGACCGGAGCAGAAATCGAGTCGGATGCTTGACCTCCTGAGTCACTCAGGTGCCCCTCAACTATCCTAGATTTGACATGGGCTGGTAGGGGTGGTATGAGTATCTGGGTTACAGTCCATAAAGGTAGTACCGGACATTCTATACTTGGTACAGGGTCACTGAGATATCTTTATATGTTTGGAGGATAACGGGGGAGGAGACTGGAGTCCTGGCCTTGGGACTCCCTGTGCTAGGAGGGTCCCCTTGTCCGACTGTCACCATCTCTGCTTCTCATTCTGTTCCTCTTTCCAGGACCTCCGCTCACATCCTCCAGTCTAAGATTGCCCCCGTTCACTGGGTATCTTTCTTCATCTAGCTCTGAAGTCAGTCTTCTAGACAATAACAGCAGCTGGAAACCTTTAATATAGCTAGGTGAGGGTAAGGGCAGGGATCCCAGGTCTGGGTGAGGCTGAATCTGAATGTGCTTGGGTGTCCACTGCCTAATTGTTTGGCACTGGGTAGAATGGAGGTTCTGCCTCTTTGTGAATCCATCATCCTCTGTTGTTACTTATCCTAAGGTAGGCCTGTATGTTTCTCCCCACCAGACCAGGCCCACGGCCTAGTTTTATGTATATCATGATGCTTGCTGATGGTTTGTTTTCTCTTCCCTTTCTCTCCTCTTAGATCTCCAGAGGAGCACACTTTCTAACCTGGAGCCCAGCAGCTTACAGCTATAGGCCCAGAGCCTTGAGCAGGAGAAACTCTTCTTTAAGGGCCCCACAATGTTCCTGAGTGACCTGTAAGGACTTGTAAGAGTAGTTTTGCTCACCTTCCTCTCCAAGGCCCTGTTTCTCTTGATCTAGCTGGTATCTGCCCTCTCTACTGAGGCTTGTCACTGCCTGCCTAACCCTGTCCATCAACTGCAATAAAATGTTTTAACCCCCCCTGATATCTTCTGTGAATCAGCACCCACATGGGATGGACTCAACTATACCTTTTCTTCCTCTTGTTATTTGACTGCTTCCTGCCATCTCTCTGAAGTCCAGGTTCACAGATATTTATAGCTGTACCGTCTGAGTGCAAGTCCTGTGATCAGTGGAATTTGAAGATGAACGGGAGATGAGAGCTCCCATTCTGGTAGGTAGAATGAGGTAGGGCAGTGCTCTGGGGCAGTATTGCTGTGGGGATGCAGAGGAGGCATTCAGGTAGGCCCTGGACCTGAGTAGTAGGAGGCTTCCTCTTCTCATCTGCAGCTTCCGCCCCTTACAACTTACCCCCGTCTCTCCACACCTCCTCATCCTCAGCAGCCCAGCCCAGCCCAGCTTGCATTCTGTAGCAGTTTCCTGGTCTGTTTTCTTTCAGTTTCTGCCTCTAATCTAGTGGCTTTTAGAATTGTTTGACTGTGACCTCTAGCAAGAAATATAGTTTACATTGTGGTAAATATATATGTGTCTATTTATTAAATGATATACATGTATATATTTACTAAATGAAACAAATTTTATGATTTAATACTCATTGAATCACTGGGAATAATGTACCCTGATATTTCCTATCATATTAAAAAAATAGGCCTTGTGGCTATTGGTCCTGATCCTTCTATCACTTGGTTGCTCTCTGAGAAGTATATCTTTCTTTCTTTTTTTTTTTTTTAAGATTTTATTTATTTAGGGATCCCTGGGTGGCGCAGCGGTTTGGCGCCTGCCTTTGGCCCAGGGCGCGATCCTGGAGATCCGGGAATCGAGTCCCACGTCGGGCTCCCGGTACGTGGAGCCTGCTTCTCCCTCTGCCTGTGTCTCTGCCCCTCTCTCTCTCTCTGTGTGACTATCATAAACAAATAAAAACGTAAAAAAAATAAAAAAAATAAAAAGATTTTATTTATTTATTCATGAGAGACACAGAGAGAGAGGCGGAGACACAGGCAGAGGGAGAAGCAGGCTCCATGCAGGGAGCCTGACGTGGGACTTGATCTGGGGTCTCCAGGATCACGCCCTGGGCTGCAGGTGGTGCTAAACTGCTAAGCCACCGGGGCTGCCCCAGAAGTATATCTTTCTACATAGGCTAAGGGCAGATTTGCTTTTACCTTACCTGCATTTTATTTTATTTTTTAAGATTTTATTTATTTATTTGAGGGGTGGAGGAGAGCAGGAGCAGGGGGAGGGGCACAGAGAAAAGCAGACACCCTGCCAAGCAGGGGGACCAATGTGGGGCTTGATCCTAGGATCCTGGGATCATGACCTGAGTCAAAGGCAGACACTTAATTGACTGAGCCACCCAGGCGCCCCAACACCTTACCTGGATTTTTTTTTTTTTTTTGGATTTTATATTCTAAACTGCTAAGCCACCTGGGCTGCCCCTCTTTCCCCCTCAGTATTAAGGAGATTGCATGCAAGAAGCACCTGGATGGTTCAGTTAATCAAGCATCTGACTCTTGATTTCCACTCAAGTCATGATCTCAGGGTTGTGGGATTAAGTGGGGAATCTGCTTGAGATTCTCTCTTCCTCTACCCTCATTCCCGATCTCGCTGTCTCTCAAATAAATACATAATCCTTAAAAAGAGGGATCCCTGGGTGGCGCAGCGGTTTGGCGCCTGCCTTTGGCCCAGGGCGGATCCTGGAGACCCGGGATCGAATCCCACGTCAGGCTTCCGGTGCATGGAGCCTGCTTCTCCCTCTGCCTGTGTCTCTGCCTCTCTCTCTCTCTCTCTGTGTGTGTGACTATCATAAATAAATAAATAAAAAAAATTTAAAAAAATAATCCTTAAAAAGAGATTGCTGAGAGTGGAATGGTAGAGATCAGACTTGGGTCAAACAGAACTTGTTCAAAAAACTAAATACTTGGCATCAAGGCTCATCTTCCTACTCAAAGTATGAGTAATCCCTGTCTTTTACATCTTTCACCGGGCAAAAAATACATGTAGTATGATGGCATTATTCAATTCTACTTGGTACAAGTACTGTACTTATTTATCAACTAGTTTGCCTCAGGTTTTGTGGGAGACAGGTTTGCAAGGATGCTGGGGCTCTCACAACAGAAAAATTCAATAGCAAAGTGGAACAATGGTATTTGAACTGTCACCAGGTGGCAGCACATCATTTGTTGCCAGAAGAATGATACAGAAATGGCTTTAGGCCTAGGATACTGGGCTGGGGTGATTTCTTTTTGGAGATACTGTGAGCTACCAATTAATCTTACTAAAACACTGTCCTCTTAGGGCTACTCTGCTCAAGAACCTTTGACAGCTCTCACAGCATAAAAAGAAAAAGTACAAATTTGGCATTTAAGCCCAATTCACATTTAATTTCCATTCTTATGTCCTATCACACATCTTTAAACATTTTTTTTGTTTGGGGAAAAAAAAACACTTTTTTTTTTTTGTTTTGTTTTTTTGTTTGTTTGCTTGGGATGCCTGAGTTTTGTAAGGGGTGCCTGGGTGGCTCAGTGGTTGGGTATCTGCTGGTTGAGCACGGCCCAGGGCGTGATCCTGGGGTTCAGGATCGAGTCCCGTGCTGGGTTCCTGGCAGGGAGCCAGCTTCTCCCTCTGCCTATGTCTCTGCTTCTCTCTGTCTCTGTCTCTCATGAATAAATAAATATAATCTTTTAAAAAAAGATAAAAGTATTTTTTTTTCATTTAAGTGTAGTTGACACACAATGTTACTTTAGTTTCAGGTGTACGACATACTGATTGGACAAGTTTATATGTCATAGTATGTTCACCATAAGTGTAGCTACCATCTGTCACTGTATAATCCTTCTGCTGTGCCTTTTATTCTTGTGACTTACTCATTCCATTAGTGGAAGCCTGTATCTCCTTGCCCATACTCCAGTGTTTCCTTGCCTGCTTTAGTCCTGGAAGCCTAACCCTGTTCCAATCTGCCCAGGCGAGAGATTATGAGCACCTGAAGTTCAGGTACATGAAAAGCATGAGGAAGGAAGTGCACATGTTGAACAGTTGAACAGAATTCTTACTCCCTACCCAGCTCTTTAAAAATCTTCAATTTTTGGGATCCCTGGGTGGCTCAGCCGTTCAGCGCCTGCCTTTGGCCCAGGGCTAGATCCTGGAGTCCTGGGATCGAGTCCCACGTCGGGCTTCTGCCATGGAGCCTGCTTCTCCCTCTGCCTGTGTCTCTGCCCCCCGCTATCATGAATAAATTAATAAAATCTTAAAACAAACAAACAAACAAACAAACAAACAAAACTTAAGTTTTCAAGCCAGCCCAAGTTATGTCCAGGAAGCCTTCGCCAAATCGAATCTCAAGTCTAGATGAATAGTTGCCTCAGTATTTTAACCCTACCCATTACTCTTAGTATCTCCGGTAGTTTAGATTTTTCAGTTTTTCCCCTACACTATACTGAGGTCCTGCAGGATTCTGCGTTCATATATTCAGGTAGTCCTCACTTATACTTCACCAACCGAGAAGCCGCGTCAGTCGAATCCATTTTCGGTTAGCTTTATTAATTACCAATCGTTTATGTGTTTGGCATTTGGATTGGTCCCTCTCGAGTTTACTGCCACCTCTTCGGAGGCTCCGGGACTTGGGTTTCCCCCAGGTGTATTCCCTCCTCCTTGGTTCCGCCTTCCCAACACACTACCTCCTCTGTTTTTAACCTCCTCTTCCTTCCTATTGGTTCTCTTCGTCCTCCCGAGTTGGCGCTTGGGGCTGTTGATTGGCTTTCCCCGACGCCCATTGAGTCCCCCTCATACCACGTGGCATTCCTAATGCTAATTGGGTAATTCCGCCAGCTCGTTTATCAAGGATTGGGGATTGATTGGCTGCTCGGAGGCTTGAGGAGAGGGGCGTGCTCACCTCAGGCCCCGCCCCCAGGCCCCCTGCCTGGCTGGGCAGGCGTTTCAGTCGCTCGCAGCCGCGGAGCTCAGCGGAGATTCAGCTGCCTCCCCTGGCCCGCCGTCGGGATCTCCCTCCTGGCCCCGCCGAGCAGACGGGGGGAACGGTCCCGACTGCGGGGCCATGGCAGTAGCCTCCTCGTCCTTCGCCGCCGCTAGTTCTGCCGAGTCGCTGGCTTCTGCGCGAGGGACCCCCACCACCTCCGCAGGCTGAGCCTCTGCCGCCTCCGAGCAGTGAGGGCTACTATGCTCCCGCTTTGCTGCTGCCTCCGCCTCCCGCCCGCGCAGGCACCCCTCCGGCTGCTCAGTCCCGCCTCAGGTAACGCCGAGAGAGCGCGTCGCGCACAAACTCCGGGCGCCCCGGCCCGCGCGCGGCTCCCACACGCCGCGACTCCGGAGCCCTGGCGCTAGGGTCTCAGCACCGACAGGACCCCTTCGGCCCTTGTCTCTTCCCTTTTCACCTTCGTCAGGGTCCCGGGCAGCCCCCACCCCTACCCTCGCTTTCTCGCCTCCGAGGCCGGGAGCCCATTAGAAGTCCCTTCGTATCAGGGACCTGGTCCTTGACTCCTCTCAGGG
Source organism: Canis lupus familiaris (assembly GCF_011100685.1). Classification (NCBI taxonomy): domain Eukaryota; kingdom Metazoa; phylum Chordata; class Mammalia; order Carnivora; family Canidae; genus Canis; species Canis lupus. Next base: position 14,963,920 of record NC_049236.1, read on the forward strand.
GCTTTTCTCACTTCGGAGACTCAGGAAGCCCTCATTTTCTCGGGGAACTCGTTTCAGATGGCTCCAGCTCCACACTGAGGGGCTCTCTTGTCCCTCGGAGATCTGGACTCCCTCACTTGACTTTTCTCAAACACACTCTTCCCTGGAAACTTGCCCCTTCTACGTTAGAAGGGACTCCCCACACCCCCACCCGCGTCCCAAGACACTACCGCCTCGCTCTTCTCTCTTCTCCTGTCATCCCTCCTCCCATCCTTTTCCCTCCTCTGCCTTTTACCCTTCGCTTGGAAGACTCCAGACTAACAGTGTTTAGATTTAGTTAGAAATGAAACCCATGTTTGTGTGATTTAAAGACCTTTCCCTTTATAACTCTGAGGAAACCTTGCTGAAGAATTTGGACTTTATTCTGTACGAATGGGGAACCACTGAAGGTTTTTTTTTTTTTTTTTTAAGATGTAATTTGTTTATTCATGAGAGACACAGAAAGAGAGGCAGAGACACAGGCAGAGAGAGAAGCAGGCTCCATGCAGGGAGCCTGATAGGGACTGGATCCCAGGACCCCGGGATCACGCCTTGAGCCCAAAGACGCTCAACTGCTGAGCCACGCAGGTGCCCCGCCACCACTGAGGGTTTTGTAAGCAGGAGTTTGGCATGATTGATTATCTCTGGTGAAAATGTGGAGGAAGAATTGAAAGTGAAGGCAGGGTTGAGGCAGAAAGCCTAGGTGGGCAGGAAACCAGTGTGCTAATCCAGGTCAGAGAGGATGAACTGGAATAGTGGTAGGGAAATGAAGAGAATGCCGTGCAGTTCCAGGTTTCAATTCCATGAGGTTTCCAGAGTTGAGAGGGTTATTTTGGGTGTTTCTGATTTCGTTGGTGGGATGCATTGGTAGGGTTTTTTCTTTTTCTTTCTTTTTTTTTTTTTAAGATTTTATTTATTCATAAGAGGCACACAGGCAGAGACATAGGCAGAGAGAGAAGTAGGCTCCCTGCAGGGAACCCTGTGGGACTTGATCCCAGGACCCCAGGTTCACGACCTGAACCAAAGGCAGATGCTCAACCACTGAGCCACCCAAATATCCCTAATTTGAGGTGTTTTTCAGATATCACTGTGGTTTGCTGGAAATTTGGGTCTAAAAATTGGGAGACTCTGGTTTGCTAGAAATTAGGTCTAAAAATTGGGAGAGAGGGTCAACAGAGAGTATAACAGGGATATTTGAAGACTTAATATGGGATGGTAATACTGAAAGAAGAGGAGAGCCAGGAGCAACATCATTGTTTGAAGGGTAAGAGACACTGAGAAAGCGAGGTTAAAGGAATGGGACAAGAATAAGAACAGGATAACATTATAATAGAAATCAAAGGAAGAGGGTTTCAAAATGGGACAGGATGACTGTCTCTGTCAGGTGCTGCAAAGGCTGAGTAGAATGAGGATTAGAATGAAACCACTGAATTTAGCAATTAGAAGATCATTTGTTTCCTCTGAAAGATACTTTGAATTGTGCAACAGTGGCAATGATAGCAATAGGTCATGAAGGACTGAGGAATAAATGGAAGGCAGTGAGTAAAATTACTCTTTGAGCAAGTGTGATTGTGAAAGAGAGCTGATGGTAACATCAGCTCTATGTCAGGTTCTATTAAGATGCTTTATGGATCACAACAGCCTTGTGGTTTAGGTATCAGTATTCCTCTTTGACAATTGAGAAAACTGTAGGCAAGAATTTGAACAAAATCTGTCTAGCCCTGACATCTCTCTCTCTCTCTTTTTTTTTTTTTTTTCCCCCACTATGGTACATGTAGGTGAAGGGGCACCTGGGTGGCTCAGTGGTTGAGCATCTGCCTTTGCCTCAGGTCATGATCCCAGGGTCCTGGGATCAAGTCCCACATAGGCTCCCCACAGGGAGCCTGCTTCTCCCTCTACCTGTGTCTCTGCCTTTCTCTCTCTGTGTCTTAAATTAAAAAAATAAAATAAAATAAATGTGGTTAAGGACCAGTTTCTTTAAGAAATATAGAATGGAGGGGTGCCTGGCTGAGTCAAGTAGGAGGAGGAGTGTGGGGCTTTTGATCTGGGGGTTGTGAATTTGAGCTCCACATTTGGTGTAGAGATTACTAAAAATAATAAAGAGGGGCATCTGGGTGCCTCAGTGGTTGACTGTTTGCCTTTGGCTCAGGCATGATCCTGGGATCCAGTCCCACATTGGGCTCCCCTTGGGGAGCCCGCTTCTCCCTCTCCCTATGTCTCTGCCTCTCTCTCTGTGTCTGTCAGGAATGAATAAATAAATTATTTTAAAAAATAATAAAGAAATATAGAATAGGACAGCTGAGAGTTCGAGAGTTCAATATTTCAAGGTAAAAAAATCTCAAAAAACCAGCAGGGTATAACTGCTGTAGTACAGTTGAAGGGGAATGGAAGTATAGGTTATTGAAGTAATGAGAGGTTACAGGGCTGTGAAGTATGTTGAATATGTCATTGGTATGGATGTCATAATTGCCTAGTATGATCTCAGGAAATGGAGTAGAGGAGATACTGGGTTCTATAGGTGGGGCTGGTCAGAACTGAGGGACCCAGGATTGAACTGGAGGTTCCCTATTACTTGTTAGAAAATAGTACTAGGTGATACAGATGTTTGTGTGAATTAATGTTGAGTTCCTGTGCCCTGGATCTATGATGTATTATTCTCTCATACAGATGTATATTTGGAATGGTCTCAAATACAGACCTTTTGAGATTTGGTATATGGTGGGCCTGTTTAATTCTGTTTAAAAATGTAGGTGTTGAGAGGCTAAGCTAGGGACTCTCCACCCCAGAATCTCAAATAACATTTTGTGTTTATATTAATTGTAAAAGGAAAATTACATATTTATGTGTACTTATTCTCTGGCTTAGAGTAGAAAGCTGACTTGCTTTAATGTTTTTTTCCCTATGTGAAAGTGTTTATAGATGTATTCTTAATGTTGTATACTTCATTGTTCAGCAAAATGAGCATTGTGTTGGAATTTGAAACCTATGATAAGGGCTTTTATAAGAATTTCATCTCCTTCCAGTAAATGAAGCCCAGTTATTACAATGTATAGTGTGGGTGATGCTGAATGTTTCAGACTAACAATGGGTATTATACTATTTTCCAAGTCATCATATGGAGATTACTTTAGTATGGTCTCACTAGGATTATTTTTGCTGAGCACTCAGAGTGGGTGGTTGTTTCAGAGAGAGGCCTACTTGTGATAATTAAATTTTTTTTTGATAATTAAATTTTTAATTGCTTTTTTAAAATTTTATTTTTTATTTATGAGAGACATAGAGAGGCAGAGACACAGGCAGAGGGAGAAGCCGGCTCCCTGAAGGGAGCCCGATATGGGACTCCATCCCAGGACTCCAGAATCATACCCTCGGCTGAAGGCAGGGCTTGTAAACCACTGAGCTACCCAGGGATCCCTTTTAATTGCTTTTTTAAAAAAGGATTTTATTTGTTTGAGAGAGAGAGAGAGAGAGAGAGCGCGCACGTGCCCACATGAGTGTGGGGAGAGGGAGAGGAAGAGAAAGCAGACTCCTTACTGAGCAGGGAGCTGGTTGGTTAGTTGGATATTGAGGGGCTGGATCCCAGGATCCTGAGATCTTGACCTGAGCCAAAGACAGATGCTTAACTGACACTTAACTCACTGAGCCACCCAGGCATGCCCCCCAACCCCTGTTTTTTTTAAAGTAAGCTCTAGGCCTTAATTTGGGGCTCAAACTCAGGGCCCTGAGATCAAGAGTCACATGTTCCACCAACTGAGCCAGGCAGGACCCCATTTTAAAATTAAAAAAAAAATTATTTGTGATAATTTAAAAATCTTCCATTCCTAAAAATTTTAGAAAGGCAGGTTTGCTATAAGGAAAAAAAAAAGTCCTAAATATAATCAACTTTATTATTAGTTATATGATTGTAGGCAAATTTCTTATCCTCTGTGAGATTTAGGTTTTTTTTTAAATTTAATCTTTGAATAGGTAATACATTCAAATGGTTAAATAAATGTTTGCATATTTATATATATTATATAAACAGTGAAAGTCTCACTCCTGTGCCTATCCCCCATCCACCCAGTTCCATACCCCCCTCCCAACTTTTGCTATTCCTTCCTTCCTTCCTTCCTTCCTTCCTTCCTTCCTTCCTTCCTTCCTTCCTTCCTTCCTTCCTTCCTTCTCAATGTGGGGCTTGAACTCAGGACCCTGAGATCAAATTGGATGCTCTACTGGCTGAACCAGCCAGGCACTCCTACTTAGTTTCTCTATATTCTTTTAGACTTGCTTTAGGCAAATGATTACAAATATGAATATATAATTTTCTTTTTCTTATTTTTTTTTTAAAGTAAGCTCTGTGCCCAGCATGGGGCTCAAACTCACCTGAGATCAAAAGTCACACACTCCACTGACTGAACCAGCTAGGTGTACCTTATTCCCCTCCCCCACCCTTGTTTTTAAAGAGAGAGAGCAGGGAGGGGTACCTGGGTGGCTCAGTAGGTTGAGTGGTCAACTCTTGGTTTTGGCTTAGGTCATGATCTCAGGGTCATGGAATCCATCCCCAAGTCAGGCTACACACTTAGCAGGTAGTCTGTTTGAGATTCTCTCCCTCTCCCTCTTCCTCTGCCCCTCCCCCCTGCTCTTTCTCTCTCTCAAATAAAAAAACAAATACACAAACACTTGCATAGTATTCCATTGAATACTCTATCATAATTTATTTGGTTCCTTATTGTTGGACATTTGTATTACTTCCAGGTTTTTTATATTATAAACAATTCTGTAAGGAAGATATATGTCGTATCTTGAACATAGGTCGTTTTACATGTGTGCAAGGGTAGTTATAAATTGGCAGGAACTGGGTTTCTTTTTCTTTTCTTTTTCTTTTCTTTTCTTTTCTTTTCTTTCTTCTTTTCTTTCTTTTCTTTCTCTTCTCTTCTCTTCTCCTTTTTCTTTTTCTTTTTCTTTTCTTTTTCTTTTTCTTTTTCTTTTTCTTTTTCTTTTTCTTTTCTTCTTTCTTTTCTTTTCTTTTCAGATTTTATTTACTTGATGGGACCCTGGGTGGCTTAGAGGTTGGGCATCTGCCTTTGGCTCTGATCGTGGTCCTGGGATCGAGTTCGGCATCAGGCTCTCCACGGGGAGCCTGCTTCTCCCTCTGCCTGTTTCTCTGCCTCTCTCTCTGTGAAGAAAGGAAAAAAAGAGAGAGAGAGGCATTTACTCTCATGACTAAATAAATAAGATCTTAAAAAAAAAAAAAAAGATTTTATTTACTTGAGAGAGAGCACAAGTGGAGGGAGGGGCGGAGGGAGAGCAGGGAGCTCCAGGCGGGGGTTGATCCGAGGACTCTAGGATCATGACCTGATCTGAAAGCAGGTTCTTAACTGACTGAGCCGCCCAAGCACCCCAGAAAGTGGGATTGATTGATTGATTTAGATTTTATTTAAACTGCTGAGCTACCCGGGCTGCCCAAAAAGTGGGATTTATAAGTCAAAGAATATATGCATTTATAACTATGAAATATTGCCAAATTGCTTTCCTTAAAGTTGTTCTAATATACATTGCCTGTTCACTCACCAACATTAGCTATATCATAAGTAATACTTAGGTGCTTACTAAGTGCAGATATTATTCAAAGTACTTTATATATATTCATTTAATCTTACTAATATCCCAGGATGCCTGGGTGGCTCAGTGGTTGAGAGTTTGGCTTTCGCTCAGGGCATGATCCCCGGGGTCTGGGATAGAGTCCTGCATCAGGCTCCCTACAGGGAGCCTGTTTCTCCCTCTGCCTGTGTCTGCCTCTATGTCTCTCATGAATAAATAAATAAATAAATCTTTTAAAAAATTTACTAATATCCCTTTTCTGAAACTTTTTGAAAATATTTATTTGAAGAGGGGAGAGCACAGGGGGAGACTAATCATTATCTCTTTTTCATGTGAATAAATTGAAGAGAATTTAAGAGACTTACCTAAAGCATATGAGTACTATGGCAAAAATTCAAACTAAGTACTCTAGCTCTAGGATCAGCATTATTAATACTGTACTTTGCTGTTATCAAAGTTGAATTTTTGCTGGTCTGATAGAGAAAAGTGGTACCTCAGAGTAGTTTTAAGTTTTAGAAAATTATATTAAAGTTAAGCATCTTTTTATGTTATTCATATTTCTTTTTTAAAAAATATTTTATTTATTTATTTATTTGAGAGAGAGAGAGAGAGAGCACTCACAAGTAAGTGAGGGGGAGGAGAAGAATGAGAGGGACAAGCAGACTCCACACTGAGCACAGAGCCCAACTTGGGGCTAGATCCCATGACTCTCAGAGCACCACCTGAGCCAAAACCAAGCGTTGACACTAAACCTGACTGAGCCACCCAGGTGCCCTAAGTTATTCATATTTCATTTTCTGTAAGCTACCTGTTTAAATTCTTATTTTTCTGTTGTCATATGTCTCTTTTCTGTTGATTTCTATGTCTCTTTTTTTTTTTTTTTTTTATTCATGATAGTCACACAGAGAGATAGAGAGGCAGAGACACAGGCAGAGGGAGAAGCAGGCTCCATGCACCGGGAGCCTGACGTGGGACTCGATCCCGGGTCTCCAGGATCGCGCTCTGGGCCAAAGGCAGGCGCTAAACCGCTGCGCCACCCAGGGATCCCTCTATGTCTCTTTTTATATATTATACATATATATACATGCACACATATATATTTTATATAATTCATATATATGTCATAGGTTTTTTTCTGTGGTATGTATTATGTATTACAGATATTTTCCCATTTTGGTATATGTCTTGTGACTGACTTTATTTCCCTGTAAAACTTTTAGATTTAGGTGCATTTTTATGTAGACCAATTTTTCTTTTTTTAAGTAAACAAATACCTTAATCTTTTATGGCTTTTGGATTTTTTTTATTTTTATTTTTTGGCTTTTGGATTTTGAGTCATAGTTAGAAAGGCCTTCTCCATTTTACTCCTTCACTTTTTATCTATCTAGTGGGAACAAGAAAAGAGAACTATTTTGATGGTCAAAGTACTTTGTGAACTATAAACTGTAAATCATTATACAGATAAAATATGTTATTTATTAATTTGTCTCCTGAATAAATTGTATAGAGGCTGTACTCTCTTCTGCATTATTATTTATTTTTTTAAAGATTTATTATTTATTTATTTATTTATGATAGACATAGAGGGAGAGAGAGAGAGAGAGAGAGAGGCAGAGACACAGGCAGAGGGAGAAACAGGCTCTATGCCAGGAGCCCGACGTGGGACTCGATCTCGGGACTCCAGGATCGCGCCCTGGGCCAAAGGCAGGCGCTAAACCTCTGAGCCACCCAGGGATCCCCTCTCTTCTGCATTAATTGAACTACAATGACATAATTTTCTTTCTGCAATGTGGAAATTGGTGGTATTGATGTTGTGGTTGATGGTTTCCTTGGACTATTTGCATGGGATCTTTTTTCAAAAGTAGGCACTGTGGAAATTCTGAAGTATTTTTGCATACTTTAGTTTTGTTATTTATATTAGAATTCTATAATTAGAATCTGAAAGTTCAGGACGCCTGGATGGCTCAGAGGTTTAGTGCCTCCCTTCAGCTCAGGGCATGATCCTGGAGTCCCGGGATTGAGTCCCGGATTGGGCATCCTGCATGGAACCTGCTTCTCCCTCTGCCTGTGTCTCTGCCTCTCTCTCTCTCTCTTTCTTTCTGTGTGTGTCTCTCATGAATAAATAAATAAAATCTTTAAAAAAAATCTTAAAAATCTGAAAGTTCTCAAAAATTGTTTTGCTATCACATTAGCTATGATTCACAAATTTATACATTGTTTACCTTGGGTATTGTATTTCTGCTGATTGGTAGGAATTTGTAATTTGTGAGAACATCTTGTGTGTGTGTGTGTGTGTGTGTGTGATTATAAAATTAATGCATTTTCATTAAGGAAAAATAGGGAAATAGAGGTTATTTTAAAGGAAAAGATATAAATTTTTCTTGTTTTTTTTTTAAGATATAAATTTTTCATATCTTCCCTAGTTCCTAAAAGTTAATGGCCAATTTTAACAATTTGGACTATATACTCTCAGAATTCTTTTATTTTTTATTTTTTATTTTTTTAATGTTTATTTATTTATGATAGAGAGAAAGAGAGAGAGGGAGAGAGAGAGAGAGAGGCAGAGACATAGGCAGAGGGAGAAGCAGGCTCCATGCACCGGGAGCCCGACATGGGATTCGATCCTGGGTCTCCAGGATCGCGCCCTGGGCCAAAGGCAGGTGCTAAACCGCTGCGCCACCCAGGGATCCCTCAGAATTCTTTTTGTACATTTTGTGTATATGTCTGTTTTGTCATCAACAACTCTCTAGGGTTTGGCATAGTGTCTGTCACCTAGTAAGTACTAAATAAATGTTTGTTGACTGAGTGAATGAAAAATTAATATGCTTTTACATAAAAGTATGGAATGAGTGGCCTATCTGTTGTCTTTTTTATCTACCATAAATTTTGATTCATATTGAAATTTGTATGCCACAATTCATTTGGAGGTAAGTTTGAGTCTAAGCCCTTACAGAGCTCATAGTCCAATGAAAGAGATGGATAAACAACAATGAAATACTGTGTAATTACTGTAACAGCAGAGATTTGTGCAAGCATTATCAAAGCACATACACAAAAAGGAGATTGAGGGGTCAGAGGACACTTCCCCTGTGAGATGATTACTGAGAGAGCTATGTAGAAGTCAGAGAGAAAGAATATTACCTGTTGAAGGCATTGAAGTGTGAGCAGAGCTCTATAAGTAGTTCTCTGTGTCTGCAGTAGATTTTGGCAGTGGGGAAAGGAGTAGAGAGAGATGAGGGTTGAGGCCAAATATGAAAGAGCCTTTGTATGACATATGAAGAGTTCTTAAAAGTTTACTCCTCTTGGAGAATAGATTGGAAGAGGTGCAAGAATGGCAAAAGGAAAACCAAGAAGACATGGAGTATAATAACTAGAATGAGGTGAATATCACTTCAGCTGAGATAGGAAGAGAAAGCTACACTTGAAAAGTGAGTTAAGTCTGGGGCATGATTAGGCCAGTTTTACTAGAGCACGGTCTTTGAAAGCCAGACTAAAGAATTACACATGCAGCAAATGTCATTGAAGATTATCTGTCATGTGTGTTATAACATATTCATATAACACAGTTCATATATGAACTGTGACAGGTTATAGTTTACTTCCTTTTGGCTAGTCTGAAATGATGTTGAAATCTTTCATGCCTATGAAATAGTAGAAATTCTATCAAAGATAGATTATTTTAAAAGATTTTATTTATTTATTTTAGAGAGAGAAAGAGTGCACACTTGCTAGCAGGAAGAGGGACAGAGGTAGAAGGAGAGAATCCCAAGCAAACTGCACTGAGTCTGAAAGGGGCTTGATCCCATGACTCAGAGGTCATGACCCAAGTGGAAACCAAGAGTCAGATGCTTAAGCGACTGAGCCACCCAGGCATCCCAAAGACGGATGTATATATGTATGTATGTATGTATTTATATATTTAAAGATTTTATTTATTTATTCATGAGAGACACAGAGAGGCAGACACACAGGCAAAGGGAGAAGCAGGATCCATGCAGGGAGCCCGATGCAGGACTTGATCCTGGGATTGTAGGATCATGACCTCAACCGCTGAGCCACCCAGGCATCCCAGACAGATGTATTTAGATGGGAGTGAAATTTTGGACTGAAAGTAACCCTTTATTTGCAAGGAAATATATGTGTATATATAAAGACCTATGAAGATGGGCATTGTGAGAAAATACCTTTTTATTTTATTTTATTTTTTATTTATTTTTAATATTTCATTTATTTATTCATGATAGAGCGAGAGAGAGAGGCAGAGACACAGGCAGAGGGAGAAGCAGGCTCCATGCCGGAAGCCCAACATGGAACCCAATCCTGGGTCTCCAGGATCAGGCCCTGGGCCAAAAGGAGGCGCCGAACCGCTGAGCCACCCAGGGATCCCTTTTTTCTAATTTTATTTTTTTAAAGATTTTATTTTTATTTTTATTTTTTTTTAAAGATTTTATTTATTTATTCATGATAGTCACACACACAGAGAGAGGCAGAGACATAGACAGAGGGAGAAGCAGGCTCCATGCACCGGGAACCCGATGTGGGATTCGATCCCGGGTCTCCAGGATCGCGCCCTGGGCCAAAGGCAGGCGCTAAACTGCTGTGCCACCCAGGGATCCCCGAAAATACCTTTTTAAATAGTTGTGTGCTCTTTCCTTTGGATTTTTTTTTTTTTTAAGATTTTATTTATTTATTCATGAGAGACACACACAGAGAGAGAGAGAGAGAGAGAGAGAGAGAGGCAGAGACACAGGCAGAGGGAGAAGCAGGCTCCACGCAGGCCTGATGCAAGACTCGATCCTGGGACTCCAAATCATGCCCTGGGCCGAAGGCAGGTGCTAAACCGCTGAGCCACCCAAGCGTCCCTCCTTTGTATTCTTAAGACCAGATAAATCCTCTGGCATGGTAAAGTTCTGGTCTTGTTGGAGCTTCATAATAAGTTTAAGGAGATCACATTAAAGACCCTCTTAAAGCATCATAATTATATCAAATAAAACGTTTAAAACTGGAATTGGATTTTTTTCTTGAACTTAGAAGAAAAAAAATATTTTTTAAAGATTTTATTTATTTATTCATGAGACGCACAGAGAGAGAGGCAGAGACACAGGCAGAGGGAGAAGCAAGCTCCCCTCAAGGAGCCCGATGTGGGACTCGATCCTGGGACCCTGGATTGCGCCCTGAGCTGAAGGCAAACGCTCAACCACTGAGCCACCCAGGCATCCCAACCTTGTTCTTTTAATGACTATATAATATTAAATTATATGGGAGTAGTATAATTTATTTAACTTATCCCTGTTGATGAACATTTGGATTGTCTTTGGTTTTATCCTGTTACTGATAATGACAGTGTCTAAGGTAATATTTTTTTCTTTTTTTTTAAGGTAATATTCTTATACATATATCTTTGTGTGCTTATTGTAGTTGTCATTTTTTTAACGGCTATAAAATATTGCCTGTTAGTGGAAATAATACGTTTGAGAAAGAAACAAGGTTGAATAAATATATTTTTGGGAGAATAGTCTTTGATAATACTTCATGCTATTATTTTTGTTTTCCCTTTTATCAGAGTCCTCCTTTGACCTTTGTAATGTAAACTATAGAATAGCCTACCCTAACCCCAGAACTAACTTCCTCTTTCCTCTTGATTGCTTTCTTTCCCACAGTCTCTGAAACAGCCTTCTTCTTTTTTTTTTTTTTTTAAAGATTTTATTCATTCATCATAAGAGACAGAGACAGAGAGAGAGAGAGAGAGAGAGAGAGAGAGAGGCAGAGACACAGGCAGAGGGAGAAGCAGGTTCCATGCAGGGAGCCCGACACAGGACTCAATCCTGGGTCTCCAGGATCAGGCCCTGGGCTGAAGGCAGCGCTAAACTGCTGAGCCACCCAGGTTGCCCTGAAACAGCCTTTTAACTCACTTTATCAGAAGAGATGAGTTGCCTATCTGACCTAAGTGATCATGTTCAGTTCTTCTTAAAATAGGAACATTTATCAAAAGATATCCTGGAAATTTGCACATCCTCCTAGTACTTTAGTTAGCATTTCAGCTTATTTGAATGGGTTCTGATATCAGTTTACCTTGTGTCAAGTTTCATGTTCTAGTTTACAAAGTTATAGCTACATTTAGTATGCTTAGATCAGAAACTATGTTTTTTATATGCAGATTATGGGAAATAATAGTCCTATTCAATTTTGTCCTAGTTAGATTATATATTTAATACTGTGTACATTTTTTTTGCTATTGTGTTTTTAGCAGGGCTTTGACAGTTTGGATGGCATTTAAGGCTAAACTTTAAAGAAGGTAGCCAGGAAGATCTTGATGCCATGTTCCATGGGAAACCTGAAAGACTTTGTATATTTGCCTTGAGGAAGGGTTGGTAACTGAAAAGCTATCATAAAGAAGAAAAAAAAGTCTTTTTTTTTTTTTAAATTTTTATTTATTTATGATAGTCACAGAGAGAGAGAGAGAGAGAGGCGCAGAGACACAGGCAGAGGGAGAAGCAGGCTCCATGCACCGGGAGCCCGACGTGGGATTCGATCCCGGGTCTCCAGGATCGCGCCCTGGGCCAAAGGCAGGCGCCAAACCGCTGCGCCACCCAGGGATCCCGAAAAAAAAAGTCTTAATTTGTTGTAATACTTGTAACATTCAGAACTAGGATTAAGGGTAGAACAGGGAAGGGAGAGGAAAGGGAATTCACGTTTATTAAATTCTTACTGTGTGACAGGCACCTTGCCTGGTACTTCATATATGCATTTTTATTCTTTAACTTCTTAGTATTTTCTCCTTTAATTCTTATAATAACTCAATGAAATATAGTTAATATATCTATTTCATAGATAAGAGCAGAATTTAAGTAATGTGTCCAAGATCATTAGGGTACTAAGTTGGAATCGGAACTTTTTTTTTTTTTTTTGGAACGTTTTTTTAAAGATTTTATTTATTTATTTATTCATGAGAGACAGAGAGAGAGAGAGAGAGAGGCAGAGACACAGGCAGAGGGAGAAGCAGGCTCCATGCAGGGAGTCCAACGCGGGACTCGATCCCAGGTCTCTAGGATCAGGCCCTGGGCTGAAGGCCCACCACTGAGCCACCCGGGCTGCCCCATGGAATCGGAATTTTTTTTTTTTAAAGATTTTATTTATTTATTCATGAGAGACACATGAGAGACTCAATCCCGGGTCTCCAGGATCACACCCTGGGCCGAAGGTGGTGCTAAACCACTGAGCCACTCAGGCGTCCCTGGAATTGGAATTTTTGACTTGTTCTGCTTATTTTAGTCACACACATGTATTTTAAATATATGATAATATTTTATTTTATAAAGATCACTCTTTTCCTGCTCTCATTTCATGAAATTTTATGCCTCTGTATACTTTTTCAACTTTGGTATCTATGTCATCACTAGATTCCTTTTGAATTATCTAGCACAGTTCACCATCATCTGGTATTCCATCTAAATCATTTGAGAATAGCAGTTTTTGAATATATATTTGCTACTTTGTTAGAAATTTTGTTCCAAGCAATAAGTACTCATTCATACAACATAAGAGTAGTTGGTTTTTACATTTCTAGTGTTGGTGTTTGTGATATCTGTGCTGTACAGGCATACCTTGTAGATTTATGCAGATTTATTCCATTCTGCAATAAAGTGAGCAAAGTGAAAATTTTGATTTCTTAGTACATATAAAATTTATGTTTATGCTCTACTGTAGTCTATTAAGTGTGCAGTAGCATTGTGCCTAAAAATATGTAGACAGGTTAAACAATACAGTGGACTCTGAATAACACAGGGGTTGGGGTGCCAACCACCTGCATGGTTGAAAGTCTGCATATAACTTAACTACTAATAGTGTACTGTTGATTGGAAGCCTTACCAATAATAGAAACAGTTGATTAACACATATTTTGTATATATGTTATGTGCTGTGTTCTTTTTTTTTTTTTTTTTAAGATTTGTTTATTTTAGAGCAAGTGTGGGGCCAAGGCAGAGGGGGAGGGGAGGAGCAGAGCAGAGGGAGAGAGAGAATTTCAAGCAGACTTCCCACTGAGCACAGAGCCCAACACAGGGCTTGATCTTACAACCCTGAGATCATAACCTGAGCCAAAATCAAGAGTTGGACACCCAATTGAATGAGCCACCTACGTACCCCTATTTCATGTATTGTGTTTTTACAATAAAGTAAGCTACAGAAAAGAAAATGTTATTAAGAAAGTCATAAGGAAAAAAAAAAATAAAAAAAAAAAAAGAAAGTCATAAGGAAGAGAAAATACCTTTCCGTATTGTACTATATTTATAAAAAACTCATAGGTAGGCCCATGTAGTTCAAACATTAGTTCAGTGGTTAACTGTACTTTATTGCTACAAAATCCTAGCTATCATCTCAACTTTCAGCGAGTCACAATCTTTTTGCTGGTGGAGAGTCTTGTTTCGATGTTGATGGCTGCTGCCTGGTCAGCACAGTGATTGATGAAGTTTGGGGTGGCTGGAGCAATTTCTTAAAATAAGACACTGATTTTCTCTTACTTTGCATGAATGATTCCTCTGTAGCATGTGACCCTTTTTAATAGCATTTTACTTACCACAGTAGTAGTACTTTCCAAACTGGAGTCAATCTTCTCAAACTCTGCTGCTGCTTTATCAACGAAGTTCATGTAATATTCTAAATCTTTTGTTGTTATTTCAACAATCTTCGCAGCATCTTCAAGAGTAGATTCCATCCCAAGAAACCACTTTCTTTGCTCATCCATAAAAAGCAAGTTTTATCATGAGATTGTAACAGTTCAGTCACATCTTCAGGCTCCACTTTTTTTTTTTTTTTTTTTTACATTTTTTTCTTAGATTTTATTTATTTGAGAGAAAGAGAGGGAGCACGAGTGGGGAATCAGGTGGTGGGAAAGGACAAAAGAGGAAGAGGAAGAAGCAGACTCCCCGCTGAGCAGGGAGCTGAATGTGGGGCTCAATCCCAGGACCCTGAGATCATGACCTGAGCTGAAGACAGACACTTAACTGACTGGGCCACCCAGGTGCTCCCACTTTTTTTTTTTTTTTTTTTTTTTTAAGATTTTATTTATTTGAGAGAGAGCAGGAGAGAGAGAGAGAGAGAGTGCATGAGCATAGGAGGATGAGCAGGGGGGGAAGGGCAGAGATAGGGAGTGAGAAACAGACTCCCTGCTGAGCAGGGAGTTTGACTCCAGGCTTGATCCCAGGACTCTAAGATCATGACCTGAGCTGAAGGCAGACACTTAAATGATTGAGCGACCCAGGTGCCCCTTTAAGGCTCCACTTCTGGTTTTCTTGCTATTTCTACCCCATCTGTAGTTACATCTTCCACTGAAGTCTTGGACCCCTCAAAGTTATCCATAAGGGTTAGAATAAACTTCTTTCAAACGCTTGTTAGTGTTGCTCTTTTGACCTCTTCCCATGAATTACAAATCATAATTTTTTTTTTTAAAGATTTTATTTATTTATTTGGGGGAGAGAGTGTGTGAGAAAGCACAAGCAAGGGGAGAGGCAGAGGGAGACAGGCTCCTCCCTGAGCAGGGAGCCTGACACGGGACTCAATCCCCAGGACCCTGGGATCATGACCTGAGCCGAAACCAGACGCTTAACTGACTGAACTACCCAGGTGCCTACAAATGTTCTTATTGGCATATAGAATGATGAATCTTTTCCAGAAGATTTTTAATTTACTTTGCCCGGATCCATCAGAGGAATCACTTCCTATAGCAGCTGTAGCTTTATGAAATGTTTCTTAAAAAGACTTGAAAATCGGGATCCCTGGGTGGCGCAGCGGTTTAGCGCCTGCCTTTGGCCCAGGGCGCGATCCTGGAGACCCGGGATCGAATCCCACATCGGGCTCCCGGTGCATGGAGCCTGCTTCTCCCTCTGCCTGTGTCTCTGCCTTTCTCTCTCTCTCTCTCTGTGACTATCATAAAAAAATAAAAATTAAAAAAAAAAGATTTAAAAAAAAAAAAAAGACTTGAAAATCAAAATTAACTGGCTTAATTTCAGTATTATATCTCAGGGAATAGGGAGGCCCAGGGAGAGAGAAAAGCTGGTTGATAGAGCAGTTAGAGCACACACAACATTCATCAGTTAAGTTCTCCATCTTAGGGATGCCTGGGTAGCTTAGCATCTGCCTTCGGCCCAGGGCATGATCCTGGAGTCTCAGATTGAGTCCTGCATCGGGCTCCCTACATGGAGCCTGCTTCTCCCTCTGCCGGTGTCTCTGCCTCTCTCTCTCTCTCTGTCTCTCATGAATAAATAAATAAAATCTTAAAAAAAAAAAAAAGTTCTCCATCTTATTTGGTAGTTTGTAGTATCCCCAAACAATTAGAACATTAAAGATCACAGATCACATAACAGATATAATAAAAAGTTTGCAGTATTGCGAGAATTACCAAAATGTGACAGAGTGAGATGAAGTGAGGAAATACTGTTGGAAAAATGGTGCCAGTAGTTAATCAGTGCAAGATTGCCATAAAC
Organism: Canis lupus familiaris; assembly: GCF_011100685.1. NCBI lineage: Eukaryota > Metazoa > Chordata > Mammalia > Carnivora > Canidae > Canis > Canis lupus. The sequence goes on from NC_049236.1 coordinate 14,979,999, forward strand.
CTTCAATTTGTTACAAAAAAAAAAAAAAAAAAGACAGTATCTGTGAAGCACAATAATGTGAAGCACAATAAAATAAGGTATATCTATATCTGCTGGTATTTTTATTTTTATTTTTTTAAAGATTTTATTTATTCATTCATGAGGGACACAGAGAGAAGACAGAGACACCGGCAGAGGGAGAAGCAGGCTCCACGCAGGGAGCCCAACGTGGGACTCGATCCCTGGTCTCCAGGATCAGGCCCTGGGCTGAAGACGGCGGTAAACCGCTGAGCCACCAGGGCTGCCCTGCTGGTTTTTTTTTTTTTTTTTTTTTTTTTTATTTATGATAGTCACAGAGAGAGAGAGAGAGAGAGAGAGAGGCAGAGACACAGGCAGAGGGAGAAGCAGGCTCCATGCACCGGGAGCCCGACGTGGGATTCGATCCCGGGTCTCTAGGATCGCGCCCTGGGCCAAAGGCAGGTGCTAAACCGCTGCACCACCCAGGGATCCCCCTTGCTGGTTTTTTAATTGACAAAATATTTTTGTTTCTGAAACCTTTTATTATGAGAAAAATGTAACACCCATTTACCCATCTCTCATATATAACAATTTTAAAAAAGATTTTATTTATTTATTCATGAAAGACACAGGCAGAGGGAGAAGCAGGCCCCATGCAGGGAGCCCGACTCGGGACTCAATTCCAGGTCCCCAGGATCACGCCCTGAGCCGAAGGCAGACGACCAACAGCTGAGCCACCCAAGCGCCCCCCTTCTGATATTTTAATGCAAATGCAGACATACTGTTTTACCTCTATTTCTCCCAAAATACGTTTTTTTTCTCCCCCCAAATAAGTCTTACATAATCCTAATGTCATTGCCATACTTAATAATAATTTTTTTTTTTTTTTTTTTTTTTAATAATAATTTTCTAGGGCAGCCCGGGTGGCTCAGCGGTTTAGCGCCCCCTTCAGCCCAAGGCGTGATCCTGGAGACCCGGAATCCAGTCCCATGTCGGGCTCCCTTGCATGGAGTCTGCTTCTCCTTGTGCCTGTGATCTCTGCCTCTCTCTCTTCTCTCTCTGTGTCTCTCATGAATAAATAAATACAATCTTAAAAAAAATAATTTTCTACTATCATCAGGGTGCCAGCCTGGCACAGTCAGAAGAGCATGTGATTCTTGATCCTGGGGTTGTGAGTTTGAGCCCCACATTGAGTGTAGAGATTACAAAAAAGGATAAATAAAATAATTTTCTGGGTGCTTGGGTGGCTAATTCAGTTAAAGGTCTGTATTTGCTTGTGTCATGATCCTGGGGTCCTGGAATTGAGCCCCACATTGGGCTCCCTGTTCAGCAGGGAGTCCGCTTATCCCTTTCCCTCTGCCACTACCTCCTCCCGCTCATGCTATTTCTCTCATAAATAAATAAAATCCTTTTTTTTTTAAGATTTATTTACTTATTCATGAGAGACACACAGAGAGAGGCAGAGACATAGGCAGAGGGAGAAGCAGGCTTCCCACAGGGAGCCTGATGTGGGACTTGATCCTGGATCCTGGGATCATGCCCTGAGCCAAAGGCACTCAACTGTTGAGCCACCTAGGCATCCCTAATAAATAAAATCTTTTAAAAAACCCAATTTTCTCTTATCTAGTAGTAGTCCTTACTAAAATTCCCACAGTTGTCTTTTAATATCTAGTTTATTCAAATCAGGATTCAGTCAAGTGTCATTATTGTATTTAGTCATTGTAACTTTTTTGTTTTTTTCTGAGATAGAGGACACACAGGAGCTAGAAGGGCAGGGAGGGAGAGAGAGAGAGAGAGTCTTAAGCAGGCTCGATACTCAATACACGGCTCAATCCTAGGACCCTGAGATCATGACCTGAGCCAAAATTAGGAGTCAGATGCTTGGCCAACTGAGCCACCCAGGGGCTCCTATTATTAAAATGTTGTAATTATTATAAAAGTAATCTTTCCAAAGAAATAAAAGTGTAGGGAAAAGCATAGTGTTCGGGGCAGCCTGGGTGGCTCAGCAGTTTATTGCTGCCTTCAGCCCAGGGCCTGATCCTGAAGACCTGAGATGGAGTCCCATGTCAGGCTCCCTGCATGGAGCCTGCTTCTCCCTCTGCCTGTGTCTCTGCCTCTCTCTGTGTGTCTCTCTCATGAATAAATAAGTAAAATCTTAAAAAAAAAAAAAAGAAAGCATAGAGTTCTATTCAAATCTGACTGAAGGAGAATTAATGACTGGGGCACCTGGATGACTCATTTGGTTGAGTGGCTGACACTTGATTTCGGCTCAGGTCATGATCTCAGGGCCCTGGGATTGAGCCCTGCATTGGAGTGCTCAGCGGGGAGTCTGCTTGAGGATTCTCTTTCCCTGTCCCTCTGCCCTGCCTGCTGCTTGCTTATATAGTCTCTCTCTTAAATAAATAAATCTTTAAAAAAAAAAAAAAGAACTTTCTAATAATAGAACAAGGCACTGGAGGAATTAGTGAGTTGTTAGTGGTGCTTTTTCAGTAGGCTGAACTGACTTGCCTCTGTAGTATTCAGTCCAGTGAACTCTTTTTTTCATATTATTTGACTACCCTGTGGCATTTGATATATTAATCATTTTCACCTTTGGGTTGTGTGACATACTTTCTCTTGGTTTTATTTTTACTTTGTTGTTTTTGTTTTGTCCTATATATATATGTTGGTGTTCCCTTTGCCTCTTATCTGATCTAACTTAAAGACATAAAGAAGGGGGCAGCCCCAGTGGCTCAGCGGTTTGGCGCCACCTTCAGCCCCGGGCGTGATCCTGGAGACCCATGATCCTGGAGACTCGGGATCGAGTCCCATGTCGGGCTCGCTGCATGGAGACTGCTTCTCCCTCTGCCTGGGTCTCTGCCTCTCTCTCTCAGTGTCTCTCTCATGAATAAATAAATAAAATCTTAAAAAAAAAAGACATAAAGAAGGAGACTGGGCTTTGGCACATAATAGCAACTCAGTAAATATTAGCTATTACTCATATTCTCTATTTTGGGAAACTCTTTAGAATATTTGTAAGTGCTAAGGACTTTCAAGTCTGTATCTCCAGGCTAGTCCTCATTTCTGAGCTCCAGTGTGGTGTCTTTAACTGCTTTCTGAATGTTGTCACTTGGTATTCCTTTAGGCACCTCAAACTCCGTAAGATTAGAAGTGAAATTGAATCAATTCACAAATAGTTTCCTTTGGGTGAATGCCAACTGATTCCCCTAGTCACCCTAACCTGAAACATGGGAAGGATTCTAGTTAAACTTGGAGTCATTATAAGTACATCTCATACCTCCTACTTTAATTTAGTCACTTTTTAAAAATCCCACTTACCTTCTTTCCTAATTCTCTGTTTTCACCATTAGTGCCTTAGTTAGGCCTTCCTTCTTTCTAATCTGTCATTAGCAATTTCCACACTGTATCGTACTCATTGATTTACATGTGTTTCTAGGGGGAGTCTACGCTCCTGGAGGATTAAGTCATGTTTTATTTAGTTTTCTATATCCTTATCCCAGAGAGGCAATAGTATAAGAGATTGAAAGTACAGGCTCTGGATTTGAATTCTGACTCTACGACTTCTTGGCTGTAAGAGCTTAGACAAGTTAATTAATTGCTTTGTGTCTTTGTTGCCACATCTATAAAAAGGAATAATAATGGTATCTATTTTTAGGGTTGTTATGAATATTAAACATAAAGCACTTGTAAGACTATCTGGATTGTAGTTAATATTCAGTAAATATTATAGCACTTACCATAATGCCTTGTACCTAGTGGGAACCCAATTAACATTTGAGTAAATAAACAGAGGGGAATTCCTGAATTGACCAAAAGACTGGACTATAGTTAATCTAAATGCCTTTACAACTTTCAACCTAAATTTCTGTTTTATGTCATGACCTAAAGCCTGGTAGATGGTAGTTAAAATAACAGATTCTTATCTTTATCTTATCTAAAAGAGATAATACAGTTTTAAGAACTGGCTTTTGATCTGTCTAACACCAATATATGCCATTGTGTAATTCTTGGCTAATTAAATAGGGGATGCCAGTTTTTATGTCAGATTGCCTTTGGTTTGAATGGAAACTGCAACTCATTATTTCACAGTAGGATGGCAAGTTCAGCAGTATTGCTTTTATTTTTAATTAGGCAGTCATCCTGAAATGTGTCTGTATTTGTTATGTTGGTCCATAGAAAGGATAGCAGCTGAGCAGATCTGTCATGTAGATTTGCTATGTGATTGGTCTTGATACACAACTAATATGCTTATCAGTATTCCTATTCTGGAAAATGGCCAGTTTTCTGAGTTACATCTTACCCATAACTAATCTTTGTTTTATTTTGACTTAGAAAGTTTTTATGATAATGGAAAGCAAACAGTATATAATTAGGATATTGTTTATATTCTTTTTCCACTCTTTATACCCAGTATATAAAAGTCCACTTAAATCTCAGCATTCCTTTTTACTCACTCTGTGGGACTTCATTACCAACCTTGTGCACACACGATTCTATATTTGGATGGGTATTGAAAGTTTTTGGTTGCTAGTTGACACTGCCATGTCCTGCCTGCTACCTATTCATTGATAGCTACCCAGTGCAATGCAGGATTTTCTTTTCATCTCCACCGTTATGAAGTTTCCTCTACTTTGTTCCTGTGAAATGGTAGAGTAAGAAACAACAAATACTATATATTAGAATGAAAAAGAAGGATGATTAGGAGTTGGCATATCTTTCCTTCCAGGTTGGCATCCATTCTTTTTTTTTTTTAAGATTTTATTTATTTAATCATGAGAGACACAGAGAGAGAGGCAGAGACACAGGCAGAGGGAGAAGCAGGCTCCATGCAGGGAGCCCGATGTGGGACTCGATCCCGGGTCTCCAGGATCACACCCCAGGCTGCAGGCAGCGCTAAACACTGCGCCACTGGGGCTGCCCAGCATCCATTCTTTAGACAGTCTGTCCATTTAAACCAATGCTAATTTTTATATCTGTAGAATGATTAAATGACAGAAGGCTTGGGTGATTCAGTCAGTTAAGCATCTGACTTTTGATTTCAGCTCAGGTCATTATCTCAGGGTTATGAGATTGAGGCCTACTCCCCACTCCCTCACCGACCTGCAGTGGGCTCCATTGTGGAGTCTGTTTGAGATTTTTTCTTTTCCCCTGTGCCCCTCCTTCCGCTTTCACATGCTCTCTCAAACAAACAAACAAATAAATAAAATCTTTAAAAAAAATCACCGAAGGCTTTTGTTACAGAGGCTGGTAGAGCTATCACTGTATACTCCTTAGCCTCTGCTATCAAGATAGGGTGGGAAATAGTAATAGCTTTTTTTTTTTTTTTTAAGATTTTATTTATTTATTCATGAGAGACACACAGAGAGAGAGAGAGGCAGAGACACAGGCAGAAGGAGAAGCAGGCTCCATGCAGGAAGCCCAATGTGGGACTCAATCCCAGGTCTCCAGGATCATGCACAGGGCTAAGGGTGGCGCTAAACCGCTGAGCCACCCAGGCTGCCCAATTTTGTTCTTTTTAAATTGGAAATAATATCTACTTTGCAGTGTTGTCATAAATACTAGAGATAGCATATGCAAAACACTGGTGGAATGCATGGCCATGGTAAATGGTGGCTGCAGTTTTTATTTCCAGAAAAATTTCAGATGGGAGTAATGATCTAACTGGGAGTCCTAAAAAGGTTTCCTTGATTTTCTAGAAAATCTTTTATGGAGTTACTGCTTTTTTTAAAAAAATATTTATTTGTTTATTCATGAGAGACACAGACTGAGAGAGAGAGGCAGAGACATAGGCAGAGAGGGAGAAGCAGGGAGCCTGCTCACAGGGAGCCTGATGTGGGACTCGATCCTGGATCCCAGGATCATGACCTGAGCTGAAGGCAAGCACCCAACCTCTGAGCCACCCAGGCGTCCCGGAGTTACTACTTTGAAAGACAAAGTATATAATATTGGATATAGGCTATTTAGCTCACTAATTCTTTTGTTGATAGCTTTTCAGATTACTTTCCTCAAAGCTTTTATTTATTTTTTTTTTTTTAATTTTTTTTTTAAACGTTTTTATTTATTTATGACAGTCACAGAGAGAGAGAGAGAGGCAGGGACATAGGCAGAGGGAGAAGCAGGCTCCATGCACCGAGAGCCCGACGTGGGATTCGATCCCGGGTCTCCAGGATTGCGCCCTGGGCCAAAGGCAGGCGCCAAACCGCTGCGCCACCCAGGGATCCCCCCTCAAAGCTTTTAATTGTACCTTCTTTCTGAAAAATAAATCAATCCCAGTATAAGTGACAATTAGTCTTTAAAAAATAAGATTTTATTTATTTTAGAAAGAGAGAGAGAGTGTGAATATGTGAGTTGGAGGAGGGGCAGAGGGAGAGGGAGATGGAGTGGTCATGGATAGATCCCAGGACTCTGAGATTATGACCTGAGCCGAGATCAAGAGATGGTTGAGGATGCTCAACTGACTGAGCCATCCAGGTGCTCCAAAAATTAGCCTTTGAAAAGACATACTTGCCTATTTAAAATTTTTATTTATTTATTTATGAGAGACATGGGGATCGAGAGAGAGAGAGAGAGAGGCAGAGATACAGGCAGAGGGAGAAGCAGGCTCCATGCAGGGAGCCTGATGTGGGACTCGATCCCAGTACTCTGGGATCACGCCCTGAGCCAAAGGCAGACGCTCAACTGCTGAGCCACCCAGGCGTCCCAAGAAAGCAAAAGTTTGAACTTCTAAGGTTATGAGTATTGAAATTGACAATACATTTATGAAAAACTGATTTGTGTCCTTACTAGCAACATACTTTTGTTATTTTTAAAAGACTGCTAAAGAAAAATAAAGACTGCTAAAGGGTATTTCCTAGTTTAAAGTCAAGCTGATGAAGCTTTTCTAACACAGTGTTTCTTAATGAGAGCACTATTGACATTTAGGACAGGGCAATTCTTTGTTGTGTAGGACTGTTCTGTGCATTGTAGGACATTAGGCTTTCCTGGAACCTGCCCACTAAAATGCCAGTAGTGCCTACCCCACACCCTCACCATTAAGACAGTAACTTCCCTGACAAGGACCTTCCTCCACCTAAATTTGTACATGTCCCTAAATGAGAACGACTGGGACTCCAGTTGAAATGTTTTTAGTGAAGCAGATTATAGTATCACAAATTTTCATTTGAGAATTCCAAGTTTTGGGATGCCTGGGTGGCTTGGTGGTTGAGTGTTTGCCTTCAGCTCAGGTCCCGATCCCAGGGTCCCAGAATCGAGTCCTGCATCAGGCTCCTTGAGGGGAGCCTACTTCTCCCTCTGCTTGTGTCTCTGCCTCTCTCTCTGTATGTCTCTCATGAAGAAATAAATAAAATCTTAAAAAAAAAACTTATTATAAAACAAAATCTCTGGGGACGCCTGGGTGGCTCAGTCGGTTAAGCGTCTGACTGGTTCAGGTCATGATCCCAGAGTCCTGGGTACGAGCCTCGTATCAGGTTCACCGCTTAGTAGAGTGTCTGTTGTCCGTTTCCCTCTTCTCTTCCTCCTGTTTGTGCTTTCTCTTTTATTTATTTTTTTGTAGTCTTTTTTTTTAAGATTTTATTTATTATTTATTCATAGACATAGAGAGAGATAGAGAGAGGCAGAGACACAGGCAGAGGGAGAAGCAGGCTCCATGCCGGGAGCCCGACGCGGGACTTGATCCCGGGACTCCAGGATCGCGCCCTGGGCCAAAGGCAGGTGCTAAACCGTGGAGCCACCCAGGGATCCACATGTGCTTTCTCTTTTAAATAAATAAACAAACAAACAAACAAACAAATAATAAATTCTAAAAAAAAAAAAAAGTAAATCTCTGTTATAGAATTTCACTAGCACTTAGACATAGAAGAGTTATTCAAATGAATTAATATATCAACAGTATATAGGAAAATCCTATGAGGCCATATAAGGCAATAAAATGGTTTACACTTATAATAAACAGTAAATTTATTTCATAAAATTTAAAAAATATTTTATTTATTCATGTGAGACAGAAAGAGAGGCAGAGACACAGGCAGAGGGAGAAGCAGTCTCCACTCAGGGAGCCCGACATGGGACTCGATCCCCGGTCTCCAGGATCACGCACTGGGCTGAAGGTGGTGCCAAACCGCTGAGCCACCTGGCTGCCCCTATTTCATAAATTTTTCTGTACTAAAATTGTTTACAAATACGTGAACTTCATTGTTAACATTTCCAACACAAATAGTTTCAATTCCTGACCAGAATGGACAATAATTTTACATTTTTTCTGGATGAAAGACTTCAAACATGTACCAGGTTTCACATCGTTAAATTGTAGGTTGGGTATCCCAGCTGTGCCACATTGCCAGAATAGTGTTTTTGGGTGAGAACTCAAGGCAAACTGCCTTTGGAGATTGAAGGAATAGTCCCTTGTTAGCAACATTGATAATATTTATTTTTTCTCATTGTTTCAGGGAAATAAGATGCTATCTTTACTAAAAGTATAGACTTTGCAATGTTTCCCAGATTCCCTTGGAAACAATGTGCTTTCTGTAAAATGTGGTTGTCCATTTACCATATACAGTCCTTCTGATCCTCGGACTGTCAGGAGCAGTATGGACAGCACCATCTTGTCCTGGGAAAATTAATTATTCTTGGTCAACAGTGTAGTCTTTGAATTAAGTAGCCTCTTTAAAGTGAAATTGCATTTTTTCAATCATTATATCTTTCTAGTAAATGCATTATATCTTTCTAGTAATTGTAGTTGTCTCTGCTCCCTAAAATAGTATACATTAAGGGGAACTATTATAAAAAAAGTAATATTCTTTTTAAAAATATTTATTTGAGAGAGAGAGCGCACGCACCAGTGTATGTGAGAGAGTGAACACAAGCCGGGGGAGAAGGGGCAGAGGGAGAAGGAGAAGCAGGCTCCCTGCTGAGCCAGGAGCCAGATGCAGGCTGGGATACTAAGAACCGAGATTATGACCTGAGCTGAAGGCAGACACTTTTTGTTTTTGCTTTTAAAAATTTTATTTACTTATTTGAGAGAGAGAGAGAAAGAGAATGAGGGAGGGGAGGGGCAGAGGGAGAAGCAGACTCCCTGCTGAGCGGGGAGCCGGACATAGAGCTCCATCTCAGGACCTTGGAATCATGACCTGAGCTAAAGGCAGGCATTTAACCTACTGAGCTATCCAGGTGCCAAAGAAAAGATGTTCTGTAAATAAGACCAAGGGAGGTAATTCAGAGGCTGAAAGTGAAAATTTCACACATTTCAAATAATGTATTTTTTAATTTTAAAATTAATCATTTTCAGACTTAAAAAAATAGGGTGTGGTTTGAGAGTCTGTTCGTTCCTACCATTGTTAACTTTTATGGCTAATTTAAATTTGTCAGATTATATTGAAAGCCATTTGTAGCTTGATTGATTTCATTTAAAATGTGGTCATTTAGTATGCAGGCTAGGGGAACAGAAGGCAGGTTTGGAAATTTTCCCATGCTCAGCACTTCTCCAAAATGGATTAATAAAATTCTTACTCTCATGAGGAGACTGTACTTTTTACCACTCATCTCAACTGTCTAGTAATTAATATTACTTTAGCATGTATTGTGGGCTGTACAACTAAATACCAGTGTTCTTCATGAATGCTTTTATATATATATTTTTTAGGATTTTATTTACTTATTCATGAGAGACACAGAGAGAGGCAGAAACGTAGGCAGAGGGAGAAGCAGGCTCCCTGCGGGGAGTCTGGTAGGGGACCCTTTCCCAGGATCTCGGGATCATGACCCAAGCCAAAGGCAGACGCTCAACCACTGAGCCACCCAGGTGCCCATGTTTGTGAACTTGGATAAGTTAGACTATCCAAATATTCTCTCAATGCTTTTGAGTTTTTAGTTTAAGATATAAATACTCCTTGGACCAAAATCTATAGTGGAGCTGTTGCAGAATAAGAGTTTGAGAATCTGGAGACTTGGCTTACACATTGGGATGCTATTTATTTGCCAAATTGTTTTCAGTTTTCTTGGATTAAGCATACTGCATAGTTATTGTATTGCAATAGACTTTTTGAAACTATTAAATTTCTTTTAATAAAAAATGTAGAAGAGAGCACAATATTTTTTTAGATGAGAGCACAATATAATACACAAAACAAATATTAAGGAAAAACAGAATTAGCAAATGTATAATTTTCTGTTGTTTACTATAGGTTTGTTTCTTATTTTTATTATTTATTTATTTTTTATTACTTTTTAAAATTTATTTATGGTAGTCACACACACAGAGAGAGAGAGAGAGAGGCAGAGACACAGCAGAGGGAGAAGCAGGCTCCATGCACCGGGAGCCTGATGTGGGATTCGATCCCGGGTCTCCAGGATCGCGCCCTGGGCCAAAGGCAGGCGCCAAACCGCTGCGCCACCCAGGGATCCCCCTGGTATTCGTCTTTATCTAACTTATTTCATTTAGCATTATACCTTCTAGATTTATATCTCTTGTTGCAAATGACAAGATTTCATTCTTCTTTTTACTCTTTTACTATTGTTAAAATATCCATACTACCCAAAGAATCTACATATTTAATGCAATCTCTATCAAAATACCAACAATATTTTTCACACAACTACAGCAACTAATCCATATTTGTTTGGAACAACCAAACCCTACATAGCCAAAGCAATCCTGAAAAAGAACAACAAAGCTAGAGATATCACAATCCCATGATTTCAGGATATACTACAAATATGGAAATACTATGGGACTAACACAAAATAGACTCATAGATCAATAGAACAGAACAAAGAATCCAGAAATAAACCCACGTTTTTATGGTCAATTAATCTACGACAAAGGAGGCAAGAATATACAACAGGAAAAAGTATCTTCAGCAAATGGTGTAGGGAATATTGAACAGCTACAAGCAAAAGAATGAAATCAGACCACTTTCTCATATTATACACAAAGATAAACTCAAAATGGATTAAACACCGAAATGTGGGACCCGAAATCATTAGAAGAGTCCTAGAAGAAAATACAAGCAGTAATTTGTTTGACATGAGCCATAGTAACGTTTTTCTAGATAGGTCTTCTGAGGCAAGGGAAACAAAAGCAAAATTAGACATTTGAGATTACACAAAAATAAACTTTTTGGACAGTGAAGGAATCTATCAACAAAACAAAAAGCAACCTAAAGAACTTATACAACTCAAAACTAAGAAAACAAATAATCCAATAAAAAAAATGGACAGAGGGGGCAGCCTGGGTGGCTCAGTGGTTTAGCGCTGCCTTTGGCCCAGGACGTGATCCTGGAGACCTGGGATCGAGTCCCATGTTGGGCTCCCCGGATGGAGCCTGCTTCTCCCTCTCCCTCTCTCTCTCTATCTTGCATGAATAAATAAAATCTTAAAAAAAATGGACAGTGGATCTAAATAAGCATTTTTCCAAAGAAAATACAGATGGCCAACCAACATATGAGAAGATGCTCAACATCACTCTTATGAACTTGATCTCGGGTCTCCAGGATCATGCCGTGGGCTGAAGGTGGTGCTAAACCGCTGAGCCACCCAGGTTGCCCTTTATTTGGTTTTAGTATCTATGGAATGCTGGTGTCAGAATGAATTTGGAAGCTTTCCTTACTCTTTTTTGGAGTAGTTTGAGAAGAATAGAATATTCTTTGGAAGTTTGATAGACTTCACCTATGAAGCCATCTGGTCCTGGACTTTTGTTTTTTGGGAGTTTTTTGATTACTGATTCAGTATAATTGCTAATAGTCTGTTCGTTTATTTATTTTTTAAAGATTATTTATTTATTCATGAGAGACCCAGAAAGAGGCAGAGACACAGGCAGAGGGAGAAGCAGGCTCCCTGTGGGGAGCCCGATGCAGGACTCAATCCCAGGACCCCAGGATCATGACCTGAGCTGAGGCAGATGCTCACCACTGAGCCACCTAGGTGCTCCAGTCAGTCTGTTTAAATTTTCTTTCTTTCTGATTTAGTTTTGGTAGGCTATATGTTTGTAGGAATTTATCCATTTCTTTTAGGTTGTCCGGTTTGTTGGCATATAATTTTTCATAATATTCTCTTATAATCCTTTGTGTTTCTTGGTGTTGGTTTTTATTTCTCCTATTTTATTTTTGATTCATTATCTTCCTTCTACTGGCTTTAGGCTTTGTTTATTCTTCTTTTTCCAACTCCTTTAGGTGTAAGGTTAGATTGTTTATTTGAGATTCTTGCTTCTTGAGGTATGCCTGTATTGCTATAACCTTCTCTTTTAGAACAACTTTTCCTGCATCCTAAAGATTTTGGACAGTTGTGTTTCCTTTTTCATTTTTCTCCATATATTTTTAAATTTCTTTGATTTCTTGGTTGGCCCATTTGTTGTTTAGTAGCATGTTGTTTAGCCTCCTGCACTTGTGTTCTTTCCAGATTTTTTCTTGTGATTGATTTCTAGTTTCATACTGTTGTGGTTGGAAAAGATGTATGTGATTTGTCTTTTTCAATTGTTGAGATTTGTTTCGTGGCCTAACATGTGATCTGTTCTGGAGAATTTTCCATGTGCACTTGAAAAGAATGTGTGTAATCCACTGTTTTTGAATGGAATGTTCTGAATATATCTGTTGGATTCATCTGGTCCAAGGTATCCTTCAGAGCCTGTTTCCTGTTGATTTTCTATCTGATCTATTGATGGAAGTGGGGTGTTAAAGTCCCCTGCTATTATTGTATTACTGTCAATTTCTTTCTCTGCTAATAGTTGCTTTATGTATTTAGGTGCTTCTATGCCGGGTGCATAAATATTTACAAATTGTTACATCCTCTTGTTGAATTTTTCCCTTTATGATTATGTAGTGTCCTCCTTTGTTTCTTTTTATCATCTTTGTTTATTTTGTCCATATAAGTATTGTTACCCCAGCTTTCTTTTCACCTCCTTTTTTTCATAACTTAAAAAAAATCTTTTTGAATTAGATTTTAATGATAATACTTTCTTCCTTCCCCTCAATTTGTATTGCTTTTGAAATACATCTACATTGTTAGAGTTCATTCATTTCAAGTGCTGTATATTTCATTGAAAAATATTCTGCAGTTTCTTATTGTTCCTACAGACTATCTTTGGGTTGCCCCCCCCGCTTATTACAAACAATGTTGAAATGAAATGAATGTCCTTGTTCAGGTCTCCTGTGCTTATGTGCAAGAGTTTCTATAAGCATATACCTTTTAAATAAATACTTTTCTCCCCCTCTTGAAAAGTACCATGAGCCCAAGATACAAGTTCCTTTTTTTTAAAAAATAAAAATATAAAAAATTTCAGCCTATAAGAGCTCCAACCAAACTAGTTCATTTGCTGTTAAGTATTCTTTACTTTCTCTCAGACCTGTTGAGCTGCAATGAGCATTTCTGTCTTCCAAGACTTACTATAGAGAATAGAATCTACCACCTTCCCAGGAAAAATAGAGGCATCGTGGAGGTTAATAATGTATTTCATTCAGAGTAAAAAAGTCAGTAGATGGTAAGCCAGTCAAATTGTTCAGTGATTTCAAAGGCAGCTGTGCTTTAGATAATTTTAGCTACGGTATTTTTTTTTTAATTTTTATTTATTTATGATAGAGAGAGAGAGAGAGAGAGAGGCAGAGACACAGGCAGAGGGAGAAGCAGGCTCCATGCACCGGGAGCCCGACGTGGGATTCGATCCCGGGTCTCCAGGATCGCGCCCTGGGCCAAAGGCAGGCGCCAAACTGCTGCACCACCCAGGGACCCCCAGCTACGGTATTTTGTAATTTCTTTCTTTTTTTCTTTCTTCCTTTCTTCCTTCCTTCCTTCCTTCCTTCCTTCCTTCCTTCCTTCCTTCCTTCCTTCCTCTCTCTCTCTCTCTCTCTCCCTCCCTCCCTCCCTTCCTTTTTTTTTTTTTTTGTTAAGATTTATTTATTTATGAGAGAGAGAGAGGCAGAGACACAGGCAGAGGGAGAAGCAGGCTCCTTGCAGGAGCCCTATGAGGGACTTGATCTCGGATTCTGGGATCACTACCTGAGCCAAAGGCAGCCACCCAACCACTGAACCACCCAGGAGTCCCCTTTATTTTTCTAAAGCTAAGAGTTTTTCTCCCCTTCTTTTCTCTTTTTTTAATTTTTTTAGATTTTTTTTTTTTTTTTTTTAAATTCATGAGAGACACAGAAAGAGAGGCAGAGACACAGGCAGAGGGAGAAGCAGGCTCCATGCAGGAAGCCTGATGTGGGACTGGATCCCAGGTCTCCAGGATTACGTTCTGGGCCGAAGGCAGCTCTAAACCACTGAGCCACCCAGGGTGCCCTCCCCTTCTTTTCTATTTCTGTCCGAATTATAGTCACCCTCATCTTCCTCTGCACTCAAGTACTTGTCCTCTTTTCTATGTAGATGACTAGCTAAACTCTGTACAACTCTATAGTGGAAAAACACTGAGCTAAATGATATGAAATGGAAAAAGCTTGAGCTTTGATGCTGGATGGACCATGGTTTCTGTTTCTACTAGTTGTGTATCCTTAGGCAAGGTACTTAACCTCCTGAGCCTACATTTCTTTCTATGTGAAATAGGAATCATACCTAGCTTCACGTTGTTTTGAGGATTAAATGAGGAAATTCTTGTAAAATTCATTTTTAAAAAAAGTTATTAATATACCCTTTCTCTAAGTAGAGGATCTTCAACTCCTATTGTACATAAGGATCACTGGGGACCTTGGTAAAATTTCCAGGCCTCCAAGAGATTCTGATTTAGTAAGTCAAGGTTGAGACATGGTAATATAGGTTTTAAACAAGCTCCTTGGATAATTTTGAAGCAGATGATTAGCAGACACACTTTTAGAAATGTGCTACCTTGCACTGAGGGGGGCACTTGATGGGATGAGCACTGGGTGATATGCTATATGTTGGCAAATTGAACTCCAATTAAAAAAAAAAAAGGGATCCCTGGGTGGCGCAGCGGTTTAGCGCCTGCCTTTGGCCCAGGGCGCGATCCTGGAGACCCGGGATCGAATCCCACGTCAGGCTCCCGGTGCATGGAGCCTGCTTCTCCCTCTGCCTGTGTCTCTGCCTCTCTCTCTCTCTGTGTGACTATCATAAATAAATAAATTAAAAAAATTAAAAAAAAAAAGAAAAAGAGAAATGCACTACCTTTTGGTTCCTTGGTCCTGAGGTTAGCTTGGCTAATAAATGGCTTATAGCTATGGGCAAATCATTTCCACATTCTGGGCCTTATGTTTCCTCACATATAAAATGAATGAATAAACTTTATGGTCTTTATTGGCTGTAAAATTTTAAAAATCTTGGTCTTACAATCCTAAATTTTTGATCTGCTGATCTGCCACTTTTTGGCAAGATTCAATAGAGGTACTTAACTGTCTTATTCCTTTAGAATTTGGGTCATTTTTCCTTCTATGAAGACTTTGGTAAAATTAGCTTAAGCAAAGATAATTTATTTTTTTGGAGAGAAAGCGAGCACACATGAGTGGGAGGGGAGGTGGGGAGAGAGAGAATCTTAAGTAGGCTTTGTGCCCAGTGTGGAGCTGACTCTGTGCTGGATCTCCCAACCCTGAGATCATGATCTGACCCAAAATCAAGAGTTGGATTCTTTTTTTTTTTTTTTTTAAATTTTTATTTATTTATGATAGTCACAGAGAGAGAGAGGGGGGCAGAGACACAGGCAGAGGGAGAAGCAGGCACCGGGAGCCTGATGTGGGATTCGATCCCAGGTCTCCAGGATCGCGCCCTGGGCCAAAGGCAGGCGCCAAACCGCTGCGCCACCCAGGGATCCCCTGGATTCTTTTTTTTAAAGAGTTGGATTCTTAACTAACTGAGCCACCCAGGTGCCCCAAGGTAATCTATTTTAATGATACAAGGGTATCTCATGGAACCTTAAATCAGGATGCAATGAGGCCTCAGGAATTGGGAACTATAGCACATTGGGAAAATTAAGAAGTTCTCTTTTTGTCCTTTTTTCTTTGCAGTTTTGACTCAATCTCTTGACTTTTTCTGCTTTCCAGGCTATATGGTAGATAATGGCCATGGCCCACAGCTCCTGAGTTTACATGGTTTCCTTTTTTTTTTTTTTAAGATTTTATTTTTAAGTAATCTCTAAACCTAACATGGGGCTCAAACTTACAACCCCAAGATCAAGAGTCTCATGCTCTACCTACTGAATCAGCCAGACACCACTATGTGGCTTCCATTTTAGAAAGCAGCCAGACTGAGGCTAGGACATCTCAATTACAATTCCAAATTGTCAGGAAAGGAACTGTGATTGGTCCCTATTGGATAGAGTGCTGCTGACTTCTGGCTATGGCTAGGGAGGCAAGGTCATATTGTAAGGATGGCCCTGGGAACCCTGCTGCTGTTCTCCATGGTTAGAAGTGGTAGAGGTAGCCTGGATTAAGTATCAGATTTATGAAAGCATTTTACTAGTTGAAAAGTCACAATGCTGTATTCTGCATAAGACCTTTATAATCATTTCTCATGGAAAAAAAATAGAGGTAGGGAGACATGCCCTAAAGAAAAAGTAGGTTTGCATTTTTATTCTTAATCATGGACCAGATGGGGTAGAGCCTTCTATAGTCACTTTTGCTATACTGTACTGTTTAATCAATAATTTTTAAATTGCTTAGATACGGTTTTCTTTCTTTTTCCTTTTTTTTTTTTTTTAAGATTGATTTATTTTAGAGAGAACACATGTGTGAGCAAGGCGGGAGGGAGGTGCAGAAGGAGAGAGAGAGAGAAACTTAAGCAGACTCCCCACTGAGTTTGATCTCAACCCTGAGATCATGACCTGAGCCAAAATCAAGAGCTGGTTGCTCAACTCACTGAGCCACCCAGATGCCCCAGTTTTCTTCTTTAAAAATAATATGTTTTGGGGCACCTGGGTGGCTTAGTTAAGTATCCATCTCTTGGTGCTCAGGTTATGATCTTGCAGTTGTGGGGTTGAGCCTTGCATCTGGCTCTGTGCATTCTGTTTCAGATTCTTTCCCTCTCATTCCTATTCTCTAATAAATAAAAATAAAATCTATAAATAAAATAATTTTATGGTATAAAATCTTTGCCATTGTTTTATATATATTGGATTTTACTTTTCAAATAAAGAGAAAATGATGTAATGCAGGCTATGAAGGGCATTAGTATGAATATAGGCTTTTATTTTTTTAAGGATTGATTGATTTATTTTAGAGACTGCGAGAGACCGTGAGCATGTGTGCATGTGTTGGGAAAAGGGGTGATGGGGGAAGGGGCAGAGGGAGAGGGAAAGTCTCCAGCAGATCCTGCACTGAACCCAGAGCCAGATGCAAAGCTGAGCCAAAACCAAGAGTACATTGCTTACCCACCTTTGCCACCCAGGCCCCCCTGGATATAGGCTTTTTTTTTTTTTTTTAAGACTTTATTTATTTATTCATGAGAGACAGAGACAGAGACACAGGCAGAGAGAGAAGCAGGCTCCATGCAGGGAGCCCGACGTGGGACTCGATCCCCTGTTTCCAGGGTCATACCCTGAGCTGAAGGCAACACTAAACAGCTGAGCCACCCAGGCTGCCCCTGGATATAGGCTTCTGAATTAGAAGGTCTTGCATTTTAATTTTATCTCTGCCATTTAATGACAGTATGACTACTTGACCTCTCTATGAAATGAACATAATTTTTTTAAATTTTATTTTTATTTATTTACTTATTTACTTATTAAAGATATTTTAGGGCAGCCCCGGTGGCGCAGCGGTTTAGCACCACCTGCAGCCCAGGGCGTGATCCTGGAGGCCCTGGATCGGATCCCACGTCGGGCTCTCTGTATGATGCCTGCTTCTCCCTCTGCCTGTGTCTCTGCCTCTCTCTCTCTCTCTCTCTGTCTCTATGAATAAATAAATAAAATCTTTAAAAAAATAAAGATATTTTATTTGAGAGAGAGAGAGAATGAGCTGGGAGAGAGGCAGAGGGAGAGGGAGAAGCAGGCTCCCCACTGAGCAGGAAGCCCGACAAAGGACTTGATCCCAGGATCCTGGGATCATGACCTGAGTCAGAGGCAGTCTCTTAACTGAGTCGCCCAGGTGCCCCCATAATAATTTTATATCATGGATTATTTGAGAATGAAATGATGACATACGTACAGCTCTTTAAATAATTTTTAAATTTTTTTTTAAGATTTTAAAAATTTATTCATGACAGAGAGAGAGAGAGAGAGAGACCGGGGGAGACACAGGCAGAGGGAGAAGCAGGCTCCATGCAGGGGGCCTGATGCGGGACTCGTCCCAGGGACTCCAGGATCACACCCTGGGCTGAAGGCAGGCGCTAAACCACTGAGCCACCCAGGGATTCCCCAAGCTCTTTTTTTTTTATTTTTTTTTAAGATTTTATTTATTTATTCATGAGAGACACACAGATAGACAGAGACATAGTTAGAGGGAGAAGCAGGCTCCCCACGGGAAGCCCAATGTGGGACTCGATCCCCAGACCCAGCATCATGCCCTGAGCTGAAGGTAGATGCTCAACCGCTGAGCCACTCAGGCATCCCATATGTACAGCTCATATACTATGTTTGCTAGATAGTAGACACTCAATGAATGATAGATATTATCATTGTTATTTTGTTTTTTTATTTTTATTTTTTAAAGATTTATTTATTTATTTGTTCATGATAGACACAGAGAGAGAGAGAGAGAGAGAGAGAGAGAGAGAGTGAGAGGGAGAGAGGCAGAGGGAGAAGCAGGCTCCATGCAGGGAGCCCGATGTGGGACTCGATCCCGGGTCTCCAGGATCAGGCCCTGGGCCTAAGGCAAGTGCTAAACCACTGAGCCACCCAGGGATTTCCCGGTATTTTGTTTTTTAGAATGTAGTTGACGATTTTTATTATAGTTCACTCATTTTAAAGATTATGTCTTAGGCTTTAAATATATAAGTATTTTTTGAAAGTAAAGGTATAAAGTTTTTTTTTTTTTATCTGAAAATCAAGAGCTAGAATGTGAAAGAGCAAATATTTTTGCAATGATAATTCATTGGTTTACATGTATTTAATATTCATGGTTTTAATGAAATATCTTTCTGATCTTTTATTTAGCATCAAACCGGAAGAGAAGTAAAACTCAACAAAATTTTACTATGTGTGGAGTTCCTTCTTAAAAGAAGAAAAAAAAGTGATAATTGAGATTATGGATCGGAGCAAACGGAATTCAATTGCAGGCTTTCCTCCACGTGTGGAGCGTCTTGAAGATTTTGAAGGAGGTGGTGGAGGAGATGGGAACATGACCCAAGTGGGAAGAGTTCGGCCATCTTCATATCGAGCTCTTATAAGTGCCTTTTCTAGACTGACTCGTTTAGATGACTTCACCTGTGAAAAAATAGGGTCTGGCTTCTTCTCTGAAGTGTTCAAGGTGAGTGATGTTTCTGCTTTTCTCATTTTGTTTTGTTGATAATCAGCTTTACTGCTGAGTTGATAATTGTGTATAATTAGGGCATTAGGCTTTGCCTAATTGGGATGAGGGTGCTGTGGCTCTTGATCAGTGTTCTAAACTGTCCTCTCCTGCTTCGGGACTGCTGATGGCTCTGGGCCTGGCCATTGCTGCTCTCTTGCTGGTCCACATGTGATGCTGTGGCCCTGGCTAAGATACTGGGTCTCACTTGCTGGTGGGACCCTGGAGCCATCAGTACATGTGTTCCAAGATGCACTCAACAACAGGAGAATGCAGGAGGTTCCAGGGATGGCCTGAGCCAGCCAACAGATTGGAATCACCCTGAAGATAGAAACTCTCCTGTGACTTACATCATATCTGCTCCTTCCGTTTATGCCTGGGAGGCCTGACCTGCCCCTTCTCCATCAGTGTCTAGAGTCAGAATCTGGATATTTTTGTATTTACTTGGTGGTGCCTAATCTTTGCCTCAGACACTTTGGAGCTAGAGGGGGTGGCTGGGAGAATTTTACCACTGGGAGTTGTACATAATGGTTATTTATATCCTGTTTTACCTCTCCTATCTCTCTAGAGACATTTATAAAGGCTCTTATTTTATTTTTTATTAATTTATTTTATTTTTCTTAAAGATATTATTTATTTATTCATGGGAGACACAGAGAGAGGCAGAGACATAGGCAGAGGGAGAAGCAGGCTCCCTGTGGGGACCCCGATGCAGGACCCGATCCCAGGACCCTGGGATCATGACCTGAGCCAAAGGCAGACACTCAACCACTGAGCCACCCAGGTGTCCCAAGGCTCTTATTTTAATAATAATAAAAAATATAGGTAAACTGTCCTCTCACACTATTAACATCTACTTTAATTAATTTATTAACATCTATTTTATTTTAATTATAAAAATAATACATACTGATCAAAAATCCAAATAATATAGGAGTCTCTTCTATTCTCCCACCTGGTATATATCTCTTTCTCCAATAATAAGCACTATTAACAATTTGATATGTGTATTTCTAGACTCTTTGCTTATACACATATTATACACACATGTCTTATACATATATAAAAATTTATATATAGGGCGGCAGCCCTGGTGACACAGTGGTTCAGTGCCTCCTGCAGCCCGGGGTGTGATCCTGGAGACCCGGGATCGAGTCTCGCGTCGGGCTTCCTGCGTGGAGCCTGCTTCTCCCTTTGCCTGTGTCTCTGCCTCTCTCTTCGCTCTCTCTGAATGAATAAATAAATAAATCTTAAAAAAATGTATATATACATGTAAGAAGGTGTATATAACATATACATACCCACACATATAGTTTTATTTGGTTATTTTTTAAAAAGTTAAGCCCTTAGTGCTCCCAAGTATTCATATTTCCCTGGTTCATTTACTTTCCCAGAATGTTATTCCATACTTTTTCTTCTCTTATCCAACATTTGGTATTGCTTCTCAGTGATGACTTTGTTTCCTAATTCACTGAGAAAATTGAAGCAAGCTGGAGAACAGCTCCCAGTCACCACAAATAGCTACTAACTCACATCTTCACCTACTTACTTAATCTTTATACCTGTCATTATGGATAAACTACCCATGTTCCAATCTAAACCATATTTCCATTTGTATTCTATTTCTTTTTTCTAGTTCCCTACTCAAAGACATCACCTAAGAAATTCTCCCCTCTTTCCTACTTGTTTCACTTTCTATTAAATGATTCCCATCAACATATAAACCTTCTGTTATTTCTCTCACCTTAAAAAATCTTTAAAGGAGAATAAATATATTTTGACTCTAACAGCCCCTATAGCTAAACTCCCTCATGTTTTTTTTCTCTCTCTCTCTCTTTTTAATTTTTTTCTCTTTTTTTTATTTTTTATTTTTTTATTTTTTTTTCTCTTTTTTTTTAGAGAGAGAAAGAGAGAGAATTTGGGGAGGGCCAGAGAGAGAAGGAGAGAGAGAATCTTAAGCAGGCTTCATGCCCAGTGTGGAGCCCGATGTGGGATTCAATCTTATGATCCTGAGATTAGGACCTGAGCTGAAATCAAGAGTCAGAGGCTTAACCAACTGAGCCACCCTGGTGCCCCTCCGTCATGTTCTTTTTTGGATCAAAGACACTGCCGTATAGTTGCTTACTCACCATTTCTTATACCTTTCCTTCTATTCTCTCTCTCTCTCTTTTTATTTTTTTTATTGTAGTAAAATATAAAAGAAAATAAAATTTACCATTTTAACCATATTAAGCATACAAGTTCAGTAGTAAGTACATTTGCAATGTTATGTGCAACCATCACCATTATGTTTCCAGAACTTTTTTATCATCCCAAACAGATACTTTATACTTTGCTGAATAACAACTCCTCATTTCCTCCTACCCTCATTCCCTCTTAAAGTGTTCTGTTGTCTTTATAAATTTGCCTTTTGGGGATGCCTGGGTGGCTCAGCCGTTGAGTGTCTTCCACTCAGAGCGTGATCCTGGGATCTGGGATTGTGGTCAAATACACATAACATAAAATTTATTTTCAACCATTTTTAAGTGTATCGTTAAATAGTGTTAAGGATATTCACATCATTGTGCAACCAATCTCCAGAACTTTTTCATCTTGCAAAATTGAAACTCTATATGCATTAAACAACTTTCCCCTTCCTTTGTACCTCACCTCCTGGCAGCAACCATTCTACTTTATGTTTCTGTGAATATGACTACTCTAGATGCTTTATTTTTATTTTTATTTTTTTTAAGATTTTATTTATTTATTCATAGACGCAGAGAGAGAGAGAGGCAGAGACACAGGCAGAGGGAGAAGCAGGCTCCATGCAGGGAGCCTGATGTGGGACTCGATCCCAGGTCTCCAGGATCGCACCCCAGGCTGCAGGCGGTGCCAAACCGCTGCGCCAACGGGGCTGCCCTAGATGCTTTATATAAGCAAAATCATGCAGTATTTGTGTTTTTTGGACTGCATAATTTCACTGGGTCAATATTTAACTTTCAAAGGAACCACCATACTATTTTCCACAGCAGCTTCACCATTTTACATTCCCACGAGCAATGAATACAGTTCCAATTTTTCCATTTTTTCACAAACACTTGTTATTTTTCAGTTTTTTAAATGTAGCAAACCTAGTGGGTATGTAGTGATATCTCACTGTGGCTATGATTTGTATTTTTCAAGTGACTAATGATGTTCAGCATCATTTCTTGTTTTTATTGACTTTTTATGTATCTTCTTTGGAGAAATGTCTATTAAATCCTTTGCCCATCTTTAAAAAAAATAATTCCAATAGTTAACATACAGTATTATATTAGTTTCAGGTATAACTAAGTGATTCAACAATTCTGTACGTTACTCAGGGCTCATCGTGATAAGTGTACTCTTCATCTCCTTCACGTATTTCTTTTTTTTTTTTTAATTTTTTAAAAATTTATTTATGATAGTCACAGAGAGAGAGAGAGAGGCAGAGACATAGGCAGAGGGAGAAGCAGGCTCCATGCACCAGGAGCCCGATGTGGGACTCAATCCCGGGTCTCCAGGATCGTGCCCTGGGCCAAAGGCAGGCGCCAAACCGCTGTGCTACCCAGGGATCCCCCCTTCACATATTTCACCCATCCTCAGCCAACCTCCCCTCTGGTAACCATCAGTGTATTTGCTGTAGTTAAGAGTCTGTTTTCTGGTTTCTCTCTCTCTTTTTTTTTCTTTGTTTGTTTTGTTTCTTAAATCCCACAGATGAGTAGAATCATAAGGTATTTGTCTTTATCTGAGTAATTTCAATTAGCATTATACCCTCTAGATCCATCCATGTTGTTGCAAATAGCAAGATTTCTTTCTTTCTCTTTCTTTCTTTCTTTCTTTCTTTCTTTCTTTCTTTCTTTCTTTCTTTCTTTCTTCTTCTTTCTTTCTTTCTTCTTTCTTCTTTCTTTCTTCTTCCTTTCCTTTCCTTTCCTTTCTTTCTTTCTTTCTTCTTTCTTTCTTTCTTCTTTCTTTTCTTTCTTTCTTTTCTTTCTTTTTTTTTTTTTTTAAAGATGTTATTTATTGGGGCACCTGGGTGGCTCAGTTGGTTAAGTCTGCCTTTGGCTCAGGTCATGGTTGGAGAGTCCTGGGATCGAGCCCATCATCAAGCCTGTTGTGCGGCTCCTGCTCTGCTTGCCACTCCCCCTGCTTGTACTCACTCTCTCTGTCAAATAAATAGATAAAATAAAAATAAATAAATATATAAATAAGTATATTAGTAAAAATCTTTTAAAAAGCTGAGAAAATATTTTCTTTATTTGAGAGAGAATGAGAGCATGAGTGGGGTGCAGAGAAAGGGAGAAGCAGACTCCCTGCTGAACAGGGAGTCTGATGTTGGGCTTCATCCCAGAACCCAGATATCATGACCTTGGCTAAAGGCAGATGCTCAACCAATTTAGCCACCCAGGTGCCCCTGCATTTCATTCTTTTTATTTTTATTTATTTATTTATTTTTTTAATTTTTTTTTTTTTTTATTTATTTATGATAGTCACAGAGAAAGAGAGAGAGAGGCAGAGACACAGACAGAGGGAGAAGCAGGCTCCATGCACTGGGAGCCTGATGTGGGATTCGATCCCGGGTCTCCAGGATCGCGCCCTGGGCCAAAGGCAGGCGCCAAACCGCTGCGCCACCCAGGGATCCCCATTTCATTCTTTTTAATGGCTGAATAATATTGTGTTGTAGATATATACCACATTTTCTTTATGCATTCATTTTGTGATGGACACTTGGGATGCTTCTGTAATTTGGCTATTGTAAATAATGTTTCAATAAATATAGGCATGCATATATCTTTTTGAATCAGTGTTTTTGTATTTTTTGGGTAAATACTCAGTAGCAGAGTTACTAGATCATATGGTAATTCTATTTTTTAATTTTTTGTTTTCTACAGTGGCTGTACCAATTTGCATTCCCACCAACAGTGCATGAGGGTTCCATTTTCTTCACCTCCTCCCCAACACTTGTTATTTCTTGTGTTTTGATTTTAACCATTCTGATAGGTATGAGGTGATATCTCACTGTGATTTTGATGTGCCTTTCCCTAATGATGCGTGATGTTGAGCATTATTTTTAAAGATTTTATTTATTTATTCATCAGAGACATAGGGAAAGAGAAGAGAGAGAGAGAGACAGAGGGAGAGAGGGAGAGAGGGAGGTGGAGACACAGGCAGAGGGGGAAGCAGGCTCTTAGCAGGGATCCTGATGTGGGGCTCGATCCCGGACCCCAGGATCACACCTTGAGCTGAAGGCAGATTCTGCTCAACCGCTGTGCCACCCAGGTGTCCCAGTGTTGAGCATCTTTTCATATATCTGTTCACCATTCCTTTGCCCACTGTTGAATTGGTTCTATTTGTATATATGTATATGGTTTGAAAATATTTTCTCCTATTCTGTAGGCTGTCTTTTAAATCTCTCAATAATATCCTTTGATGTATACAGGTTTTTTTTTGTTTTGTTTTTTTAAATTTTTATTTATTTATGATAGTCACACACAGAGAGAGAGAGAGAGAGGCGGAGACATAGGCAGAGGGAGAAGCAGGCTCCATGCACCAGGAGCCCAATATGGGATTTGATCCCGGGTCTCCAGGATCATGCCCTGGGCCAAAGGCAGGCGCTAAACCGCTGCGCCACCCAGGGATCCCTGTATACAGGTTTTAAATTCTGAATAAGTCCAGTTTATCTATTTTTTTTTTATGTTGCTTGTGCTTTTGGTGTGATATTCAAGAAATCCTTGCCAAATCCAATATCATGAAGATTTTCCCCAATGTTTTCTTCTAGTTTTATTTATTCTTTTAGAAAATTTATTTATTTATTTGAGAGAGAGAAAAAAACGTGAGTGGGGAAGGGGGACAGAGGGAGAGGAGAAGCAGACTCTCCACTAAGCAGGAAGCCTGATAGGGCTTGATCCCAGGGCCCTGATCCTGACGTGAGTTGAAGGCAGATGAGCCACCCAGGAGCCCCGATTTTTAATTAATTAGTTGATTGATAGATTTTTTTTAAAGATTTTATTTATTTATTCACGAGAGACGCACACAGAGAGAGAGAGAGAGAGAGAGAGAGAGAGGCAGAGACACAGGCAGAGGGAAAAGCAGGCTCCATGCAGGGAGCCCGATGCGGGACTCGATCCCGAGACTCCAGGATCACGCCCCAGGCGAAAGGCAGACACCAAACCACTGAGCCATCCAGGGATCCCCCTATTTTTATTTTTTTTAAAGTAAGCTCTATTTGAATAACAGTGTGGGGCTTGAACTCAAGGCCCTGAGATCAAGAGTCCTATGCTCTACTAACTGAGCCAGCCAGGTGCTTCAGGAATTGGTCTATTTAATCGAGGTTATCAAGTTTATGGATATAGAGTTGTTCATACTATTCCTTTATTATATGCTTAAAAAAACTTTTTTTAGGGGTCCCTAGGTAGCTTAGTCGGTTAAGCCTCTTCCTTCAGCTCAGGTCATGATCCAGGGTCCGGGTCTTGAGCCCTGCGTTAGGCTCCCTGCTCATTCATGGGGGAGTCTGTTCCTCCCTCTTCTTCTGCCCCTGTCCCCCATGCATGCTTGTGCTCTATCTCTTTCAAATAAAGTCTTTTTTTTTTTTTTTTTAAGATTTTGTTTATTTATTCATGAGAGACACACAGGGAGAGGGAGAAGCAGGCTCCCTGAAGGAAACCCCGTGTGGGACTTGATCCCGGACCTCGGGATCACGCCCTGAGCCAAAAAGTAGATGCTTAAATCCTGACCCACCCAGGCAACCCTGAAGTGGTTTATCAATTGGTGTATTTGGACCAGTGATATTTAAGGTGATTATTATTATTATTTTTTAATTTTTTATTTATTTATTTATGATAGTCACACAGAGAGAGAGAGGCAGAGACACAGGCAGAAGGAGAGGCAGAGACACAGGCAGAGGGAGAAGCAGGCTCCATGCACCGGGAGCCTGACGTGGGATTCGATCCCGGGTCTCCAGGATCGCGCCCTGGGCCAAAGGCAGGCGCTAAACCGCTGCGCCACCCAGGGATCCCTATTATTATTTTTAAGGTGATTATTCATACAATTGGATTAGTATCTACCATATTTTGTTACTCTTTTCTGTTTTTGTCAGTATTCTTTGTTCCTATTTTATTTTCCATACATTTTCTATTTCATCTGTAAAAAATGTGAATACTTAATCTCTTGCTTAGCCATGCAATTTTAGGATAAAGAATACTTGCAGCCCGTGTGGCTCAGCAGTTTAGTGCCGCCTTCAGCCGAGGGTGTGATCCTGGAGACCTGGAATCGAGTCCCCACTTCCGGCTCTTTTCATGGAGCCTGCTTCTCGCTCTGCCTGTGTCTGCCCCACCCCCCCTCTGTCTGTCTCTCGTAAATAAATAAAATCTTTAAAAAGAATACTTGCTAATGATGTATTTTTTTTTTCATATACTACTGGATTTGATTTGCTTGGGCTATAGTTTTTATTTTTTGATAGTCTGTTTAATTTTGGTATTAGAATTATGTTTTATAGAAGGGGTTAGGAAGCCTTTCAGATTTTTTTTACCTTATATTGTGGAATGGTTCACATTGCATAGGAACTTCATGAAAGGCTTAGTAGAACTTTCCTGTAAAACCTTTTGGTTTGGGGAGCATGTAGAGGTAAATTTTAAAGTAACTTTTCAAAATATTTTTATTTTTATTATTTTTTAAAGATTTTGTTTATTTATTCATGAGAGACACAGACACAGGCAGAGGGAGAAGCAGGCTCCATGTAGGGAGCGCGTTGTGGAACTCGAACCCGGGACTCCAGGATCATGCCCTGGGCCAAAGGGAGGCGCTCAACCGCTGAGCCATCCAGGCGTCCCAAAATATTTTTATTTTTATTTTATTATTATTATTTTTTACTTATGATAGTCACAGAGAGAGAGAGAGAGAGAGAGAGAGAGAGAGAGAGGCAGAGACACAGGCAGAGGGAGAAGCAGGCACCATGCAAGAGAGCCTGACGTGGGACTCGATCCAGGGTTTCCAGGATCAGGCCCTGGGCTGAAGGCAGCGCTAAACCGCTGAGCCACCGGGGCTGCCCCCAAAATATATATATATATATATTTTTAAACATTTTTTAATTTATTTATGATAGGCACACAGTGAGAGAGAGAGAGGCAGAGACACAGGCAGAGGGAGAAGCAGGCTCCATGCACCGGGAGCCCGATGTGGGATTCGATCCCGGGTCTCCAGGATCGCGCCCTGGGCCAAAGGCAGGCGCCAAACCGCTGCGCCACCCAGGGATCCCCTTCCTTCATATTGTTTAGAGTGTAGACATCTGGGATGATAAAAGACCTTGAGGGGGATCCCTGGGTGGTGCAGCAGTTTGGCGCCTGCCTTTGGCCCAGGGCGCGATCCTGGAGATCTGGGATCGAGTCCCATGTCGGGCTCCCCGGTGCATGGAGCCTGCTTCTCTCTCTGCCTGTGTCTCTCTGCCCCTCTCTCTCTCTGTGTGTGACTATCGTAAATAAATAAAAATTAAAAAAAAATCCATATTATAAAAGACTTTGGGAATGAAGACCTGTGTCAGAATAAGACAGACCCTGGCTTTTACAGGTCTTATGGAGCAGGACTGTGTAGTCCTATATTGCCTCCTCCAGACTTTTTAAAAGATTTTAGCAGAGAGAGGCAGAGACATAGACAGAAGGAGAAGCAGGCTCCCTGTGGGGAGCCTGATGTGTTAGCCCTGAGCCAAAGGCAGCCACTCAACCACTGTGTGTCCCGCCTCCTTCAGACTTTTATGTGACAGAACAATCTTAAGACAGAAAATTTGGATCCCTGTTATTTGCTGCCAAACATAATTGTAACTAATGTAGTAATTACCTACCATATCGGTATCTCTCTCCTTCTCTAATGTGGTTGTGTCCTCTTTCCATTTATTTTTTTTATTTTTTTTATTTTTTATTTTTTATTTTTTTTTCTCTTTCCATTTTTTAAATCAAACTTAACACAGATTTATTTTACTTTTCCTCTTAAAGGATTTGCCTTTAAAAAGAAAAATGAACAAAACTGCTGTTTACTGATAAACCAAAGGCTTAAGAAATGAAGGATTTGGGGACCTGGGGAGATAGTTGTGAAGTTCATTGTTCCTGCCCTTCTACGTGTCTAGGGAAAGTTGACTCCATGTGTTTGCCAAATCTGCTGATAACTCCACCTTGGGCAGAACTTGACACAGTCAAATAATTACTTTTGATTCTATTGATTATCTTCTATTTGCATGTGCTATGGTTCACTATTTTGTACTTCTATCTTTATTACTCTCCTTTGGTTATTTCTTATCAGATCTATTTTGTTCTTTATCTAGCTTCTGTAATTTTATTCTTATATCAGTTTTTGCCATTATTATTTTCTAATGTATACATTTAAACTTTAAAGTTTCCGGGCAGCCCCGGTGGCGCAGCGGTTTAGCGCAGCCTGAAGCCTGGGGTGTGATCCTGGAGACCTGGGATCGAGTCCCACATCGGGCTCCCTGCATGGAGCCTGCTTCTCCCTCTGCCTGTGTCCTACTGTGTCTCTGCCTCTCTCTCTCTCTCTCTCTGTCTCTCTCATAAATAAATAAAATTCTTTAAAAAAAAAAAAAAGTTTCCTCTTGATTTGGCCATATCATAGGTTTTTATGAGCTTTCATAATTTTTAAATGTAATTTGGTTTGATTTTCTTTTTAATCAAAGATTATGTAAAATGAAGTTGTAAAATTTCCTTATGGTAAGTTGTTTTTTGGTAATTGTTTGATATTCAATTTCTAATATTAGTGCATAATGATCAAAGGAAATGGTCTATATGATATCTGTCTTTTGGAATATACTTAGATTTTGTTTTGACCTAATACGTGGTCATATTTTTTTATGCTGCAAATGTGTTTGAAACATTAATTCTCTGTTTTGTGTATTTGTTTGCATAAAGTTGCATAAAGTTCTATATGTCTCTGTTGTATCAAGCTTTTTGTATTGTGTTATTCAGTGTTATATGCTTTAGCTTATTTTGGTCTGCTTGATCTATTTCTTAAAAAAAGGCTATTAGAATTACTTAATATTTATAGATTTCTCAGTGTGTTAACTATCAGTGTGTTACTTATTTCTAGGCCATTTTGTGAGTTAGTTATTAATAATGCCTATGATTATTATTGGACTGTACACTATGGATTGTATTTTTTACAAATATCAGTTCTATTTTTGTCCCACCTTATGCTTTTAGCTTTGATTTCTGTTTTCTCTGATACTAGTTTGTGTACCTTCTTCCTTGTTGTGTGCATTTGCCTATTGTTTTGGTTATTATTATCTTAGTATATCTTTTTTCATCTCTATTTTTTAAAAGATTTTATTTATTTATTGGAGAGAGAGTGAGTGAGAGAGAAAGAGAGAGCACGCACAAGCAGGGGGAGGGTCATAGGAAGAGGAAGAAGCAGACTCCCCTGCTAAACAGGGAGCCTAATGCAGGGCTCCCTCCCAGAATCCTGGGATCATGACCCCAGCCAAAGGCAGATGCTCAACTGACTAAGCTACCCAGGCACCCTTGATCTTTAAAATCTTAACAAAAATTTTTCTATTTTCTTAAGAATTATTTTTATGAAGGATGAATGTTTAATTTTACCAAATGTCTTTTCAGAATCTGTGATATGATAGTTAATTTTATGTGTCAATTTACTGGGCCACAAGTGCCCAGATATTTGATAAAACATTATTCTGGGTGTATCTATGAGAGTGTTTTTGGGTAAGATGAACATTTGAATCAGTAGACTGAGAAAAGTGGATTGCCCTTCCTAATGTGGGTAGCCCTCATCCAAAATTTGAAAGTCTGAATAGAATAAAAAGACTGACCCTTGATTAAGAAGGAACCCCTCCTTGCCCTGACTGCTTGAGTAGCAATATTGTTCTTTTTCTGCTTTCGGATTGGAACCAAAATATTCTTGGGCCTTGAGCCTGCCAGCTTTTGGACTGGAACTTACACCATTAGCTGTCTTGGATGTCAGGCCTTCGGACTTGGACTGGAACTACACCATTGTCTCTCCTGGGTCTCCATCTTGCTGACTGCAGATCTTGGGACTTCTCGGCCTCCATTATCATGTGAGCCAATTCCTTATAATAAATCTCTTTCTCTCTGTGTATATTCTATTGGTTCTGTTTCTCTGGAGAACTCTAATACAAAAAATATTTTTCTCTTTTGACTTCTTAGTAAAGTGAGTTATATTAGTAGGTGTTTCAGTAGTGAGCTATCCTTGCATTCCTGGTATATTACTGTTTCATGTGCCTCCAACATCTTTTTGCTGGGGTGTTTTGTGATATTTGTGAGAAGAGTCTGTGGTTTTCTCTTTCATGCTTTTATTAGGTTTTGATAGCAATGTTATTCTTGCCTCAAAAAAATTATTTGCAATATTTTTTCCTCTGTGCTTTGGAACATTTGAAATGACATTAGAAATATTCCTTAGGGGGAAAAAAAAAATTCCTTAGGGATCCCTGGGTGGCGCAGTGGTTTGGTGCCTGCCTTTGGCCCAGGGCGCGATCCTGGAGACCCGGGATCGAATCCCACATCGGGCTCCTGGTGCATGGAGCCTGCTTCTCCCTTTGCCTATGTCTCTGCCTCTCTCTCTCTCTCTCTGTGACTATCATAAAAAATAAAATAAAAAAAAATAATAAAAGAAATATTCCTTAAATATTTGATAGAATTCCCTTGTAAGGTGTTTGGTCAGGCACTTTGATACTTTTCCTCTTTTTCTGGGGTAATTGGTCTATTTAGAATTTTGTTTCTTCTGGTTCAATTTTGGTAAATTATATTTTACTAGAAAATTATTATTTCTTGTAGATTTTCTAATATACTTTCATAGAGATGAGTAAATTTTGACCATATAAATGTTTTTTGTTTGTTTGTTTCTCTTTTAGATTAGTTGCAGTTCTTAGAGTGTGGACTCTGCATTATTTGGTCCGCTGGTTCTTTTTCATGGATTTTCATTTCTCCTGTGATTTATATTTTTTTTATTGAAAGTCTGTTTTCAGTGAGAGATAATTTTCCTTGGAGTTCTTGTGTTCTAGGTTGTAAACCTGCTTAATATGGCAGTCTCACATTTGTCTCTCCTGGAGTCCTATATGTCCTAGATCTGAACCTAAAGGCTTTATTTTAATTTCTTGGCTCAGTCTTTCTGTATAGTGTGTATAGTACAAATCTCAAACCTGAACTTGGTCTTTATAGTTGGCAATAAGATCTAGCATTATCCCACTACGAATGCCCACTATGAAATAGGAGAAAGCTAGTTAATTTTATTTTGTGGTATTTTAGAAAGTAATTAGTTAATTTTATGGTGAGAACATTATCATTGGGAAAGAGAGAAACGGGTCTATTTATTTATTCTCACATGTAATAGTCTGATACAGGGTTTGATAAATGATAGTCTGCCACCTTCTTTTTTGGTAAATAAAATTTTAGGGACCTTGGGTGGCTCAGTGGTTGAGTGGCTGCCTCTGGCTCAGGTCGTGACCCCAGGGTCCCGGGATTGAGTCCTGCATTGGGCTCCCCGCAGGGCGCCTGCTTCTCCCTCTGCCTATGTCTCTGTCTCTCTCTCTGTCTCTCATGAACAAATAAATAAAATCTTGGGACGCCTGTATGGCTCAGCGGTTAAGTGCCTGCTTTCAGCTCAGGGCGTAATCCTGGAGTCCCAGGATTGATTCCCACATCAGGCTCCCTGTATGGAGCCTGCTTCTCCCTCTGCCTGTGTCTCTCCCTCTCCCTCTCTGTGTCTCTCATGAATAAATAAGTAAAATCTTAAAAAAAGGGATCCCTGGGTGGCGCTGCGGTTTAGCACCTGCCTTTGGCCCAGGGCGCGATCCTGGAGTCCTGGGATCGAATCCCACGTCCGGCTCCCGGTGCATGGAGCCTGCTTCTCCCTCTGCCTGTGTCTCTGCCTCTCTCTCTCTCTGTGTGACTATCATAAATAAATAAAAAAATTAAAAAAAAATCTTAAAAAAAATAAAATAAAAAAAAAATAATAAAATGAAAAAAAATTTTTAAATAAAATGAAATCTTTTTTTAATAAAATGAAATCTTAAAAGAAATAGTTTTATTGTAACACATCCACACCCATTTGTCAATGTATATTTTATGGCTGCCTTTGTGCTACAATGACAGAATTGAATAGTTGTAACAGAGACCATATGGCCCCTAAAGCCTACTATATTTACTATCTAAACTTTTATAGAAAGTTTGCCAATCCTAGGTCTGATAACTATAGTAAAGGTAGGATATGATTAGTTTTTATCTTTGATTACAAAGTACAGATGACTACAGAGTTTTAAAGGTCAGGTTAAATAAAAAGTGTATCACTAGCAATAAAAGGAAATATTTGACTTCTGGTATGGGAAATACAAATTATACAGGTAACTTATGGACTTTCAGTTGCCCTTAGATATCAAAAGAAAGACTGATTGAAGGATGACTTCACACTGAGGAATGTGGATTTATGTGGCTTGCTTGTATTCCTTTAAAAGAATTCAGTTTGGGGATCCCTGGGTGGCTCATTGGTTTAGCGCCTGCCTTTGGCCCAGGGGGTAATCCTGGAGATCTGGGATCAAGTCCCATGTCAGGCTCCCTGCATGGAGCCTGCTTCTCCCTCTGCCTATGTCTCTGCCTCTCTCTCTCTCTCTCTCTCTCTCTCTCTGTGTCTCTCATGAATAAATAAATAAAATCTTAAAAATAAATAAATAAAATAATTCAGTTTTAGGGCCACCTGGGTGGCTCAGTGGTTGAATCATCTGTCTTTGGTTCAGGTTTTGCTCCCAGGGTCCTGTGATTGAGTCCCATATTAGGCTCCTATCAGGGAGCCTGTTTCTCCCTCTACCTATGTCTCTGCCTCTCTCTCTTTGTCTCTCGTGAATAAATAAATAAAATCTTTTTTTTTAAATTTGTATTTATTTATGATAGTCACAGAGAGCAAGAGAGAGAGAGAGGCAAAATCTTAAAATTTAATTTATTTATTCATGAGAGACACAGAGAGGCGGAGACACAGGCAGAGGAAGAAGCAGGCTCCATACAGGGGGCCTGATGCAGGACTCGATCCAGGAACTCCAGGATCACACCCTGTGCCAAAGGCAGATGCTCAACCACTGAACCATCCCGGCGTCCCTAGTAGAAGGTTCTTACCTTCTTTTTATACTGTCCTTGTTTTGTTTGGGAGTTTGATTGGAAGGAGACTTTCTAGGAAGATGATTGTTCCAGTGACTTGAGATAACTCACCTTTTATTACTCCATGACATAACTCTGTATTTTAACATACATACATACAACTCTGTATTTTAACATAACTCTGTATTATGAAAACTGTAAAACTTGGAATCCCATTCCAGGACAAAGTATCAATATGACTTTTTTTCTTTTTATGAATGGCTTTATGGAGAAATAATTCACATACTATAAAATTCTCCTTTTAAAAATATACAATTCGGGGATCCCTGGGTGGCGCAGTGGTTTAGCGCCTGCCTTTGGCCCAGTGCGCGATCCTGGGGGTACGATCCTGGAGACCGGAGATCGAATCCCACGTCGGGCTCCCGGTGCATGGAGCCTGCTTCTCCCTCTGCCTAGGTCTCTGCCTCTCTCTCTCTCTCTCTCTCTCATAAATAAATAAATAAATAAATAAATAAATAAATAAATAAACAAACAAACAATTCCGTGTTTTTTATTTTGTTTATAAGGTTGTGCAGCTATCACCACTGTCTAATTAAAAATTTTTTTGGGATCCCTGGGTGGTGCAGGGATCCCTGGGTGGCGCAGGGATCCCTGGGTGGTGCAGTGGTTTAGCGCCTGCCTTTGGCCCAGGGCGGGATCCTGGAGACCCGGGATCGAATCCCACGTCAGGCTCCCGGTGCATGGAGCCTGCTTCTCCCTCTGCCTATGTCTCTGCCTCTCTCTCTCTCTCTCTCTCTCTCTCTCTCTGTGTGTGACTATGTTAAATAAATAAAAATAAAAAAAATTTTTTTTGATCATCCTTAAAAGAAAATCTGTACTCATTATTAGTCACTCCCCATTTCTCCTTTCCCCCAGCCCCTGACAACCACTATCCTACATTTTGTCTCTATGGATTTACCTATTCTGGACATATAAAGAGAATTGTACAATATGTAGCCTTTATGACTAATTTCTTAGCATAATGTTTTCAACATTGATCCATGTATGTTATAACATGTATCAGCACTTCATTCCTTTTTATGGCCCAGTATATTACAGTATATGGATAATACCACATTTTTTTTAAAAACCTTCATCTGTTTATAAATATTGGATTGTTTTCTTTTGGCTCTTGTGAATAGTGCAGTTATAAACATTTGTGTTCAAGTATTTGTTTGAATACTAGTTTTCAGTTCTTTTGAGTATATACCTAGAAGTGGAATTACTGGGTCATAAAGTAACTCAAGATTTACTTTTTGAGATATTACCAGGCTGTTTTCCACATTGGCTGTATCA
The DNA here is from genome assembly GCF_011100685.1 of Canis lupus familiaris. Lineage (NCBI taxonomy): Eukaryota > Metazoa > Chordata > Mammalia > Carnivora > Canidae > Canis > Canis lupus. The sequence continues at coordinate 15,014,812 of NC_049236.1, forward strand.
TTTTACATTCCTACCAGCAAAATACAAGGGTCTGGTTTCTCTACAACCTTGCCAGCACCTGCTGTTTTCTCTTTTTCTTTTTTTAAATTAATTTTTAAAAAGATTTTATTTGTATATTCATGAGAGACAGAGAGAGAGTGGCAGAGACAGGCAGAGGGAGAAGCAGGCTCCCTGCTGAGCAAGGAACCCTTTTTTCTCCCCCATTTGAAAGTAGTCATTTATTACCTGACCATACTACAAAATAATCATGGTAGATACCTCACTTCATCCTTCTTTTTTTTTATGATTTTATTAATTTATTTACGAGAGAGCGAGAGAGCAGTGAGGGAGGAGAAACAGGCCTCTCACTGAGCAGGGAGCCTGACCTGGAGCTCCATCCCAGGACCCTGAGATCATGACCTGAGCCCAAGGCAGATGCCTAACCTACTCGGCCAGCGAGGCACCCTCCGTTCATCCTTCTAATGAGCCTATTGATACAGCTTTCCCTGTTGCCAGCATGACTACAATAAAAGGAGTTTAGCTAAACAAACAAAACAAAACAAAACGAAACAAACCCAGGAGAGTGATCTTTTGGTTTGGGAGGATTCTTATACTCATGCAATGAGGACTCTTCTTTTAATTTCAACGATGAAAGTATTCGAAGTGGTAATGGAAGAATGCCACTGTCAGTCCAAAGCCAGCTGGTGTCCTCCGAAGTGACAGCCAGAGATACCACAGGGAAAAATGTAGCCAAAACAGGCACTCTTTTTGCCTCAGGAGAGAACTTTATGTCCTACAAGGGGAATGCCCAAGTCACCCTGGATTCTAGGGATAGGAATTAGTTTCTAGTAGTTTTATTGTAGAGGAATTGTTTTTCTAATTTCATTTTTTCAGACTGTTTATTGCTAGTATAATAATTTTTATATTTGTATTGTATCCTGTATAACCTTGCTGAACTCTTATTTTTTAGAATTTTCTGTATATAAGATCATGTAATCTGTCCAACATAAATCTTGACTATATAAGATTAACTCATAGTTGGATCCTGGCAGTCTGAGTTACATACCCATTGTCTTCACAGAAACCTCTGTTACCTTTATTATATTCTGTTGAAATTATTTGTTTAGAGTGTCTGTCATCCCATGTAACTTTAAGCTCCATGAGGACAGGGACCATGTCTTATTTATTTTTGTTTCTCTAGGATATAAGACTGTGCCCAGCATAGCGTAGGCATCCATCCATTCATTCACTATTTTGTAGTTTTTTTATATGCTAGACACTGTGCTAAGTGCTAAGATACAGTAATGATTAAGACTTGTTGGGGCGCCTGGGTGGCTCAGTGTTGAGCATCTGCCTTTGTCTCAGGGCATGATCTCGGGGTCCTGGGATTGAGTCCCACATCAGGCTCCTGGTGAGGGGCCTGCTTCTCTCTCTGCCTGTGTCTATCTCTCTCTCTGTCTGTGTCTCTCATGAATAAATAAATAAATAAAATCTTAAAAAAAAAAAAGACTTGTTATTCTTGCCCTTGTGGAATTTATAATCTAATGGTAAACATTAAATAATTACAAGGGTAATTGCAACACAAAGAAGTATAGCATATTGGTTACCTATTACTTAATAACAATATTACCATGAATGCAGTAGTTTAAAGGAACACCTATTTACTCTATCTGTTTCTGTGGTTCAGGAGTCCAGACATGACTTAGCTGGCTGGGTCCCTTGCTTCATGGTCTTACAAAGCTGCAATCAAGGTGTCAGCTCAGGTGGGGTGCCTGGCTGATGTGATTGGGAGAGAGTGGGACTCTTGAACTCAGGGTCATGAGTTCAAGCCCTGTGTTGGATGTCGAGATTACTTACGTAAATAAAAGCAAACTTAAAAAAAAAAATTAAAGGTGTCAGCTAGGGCTGACATCTTATCCAAGGCTCAAGTAGGAAAGGATCTGCTGCTAAACTCATGTGGTTGGTGGCAGCATTTAATTCCTTACAGTCTGTTGAATTGAGGGCTTCAGCTTGATATGCTTCATATGGCAGCTAGCAAGTGAATTTCCTAGTGAGATGGGTTACAATCTCTCTTTTTTTTTTGAGAGAGAGAGAGAGAGAAAAAGAACAAGTGTGCATGCCTCTGGGGACAGGGAGGAGCAAAGGGAGAGAGAGAGATAATTTTTTAAAAATTTTATTTATTTATTTTAAGGGAAGGGCAGAGGGGGAGGGAGAGAGAATCTCAAGCCAACTCCACGCTGAGCCCCAAGCAGACGTGAGGCTGGATCTCAGAACGCAGAAATTATGACCTGAGCTGTAATCAAGAGTCTGATACTTAACTGACTGAGCCACCCAGACACTCCTATGTGATTTCATTTTTGATGATTATGTGATATCAGATACCTTCTTTTCTTATCATTATTGTGTTTTTCATAGCATGATTGCCTCTTCCCCCCCTTTGTTTCTCCTGTATACCCTGTACAGATTTTTATCAGAGCAATGATACTTTTTATGACATTTTGTTTACATGGAGTTTGCCTTTCTCTGTTAGATCAAACCTCCCTGTGTTTTTCGTCCTTGTGTCTTTAGTACTTAGCACAGATTTTGCCTTGTAGAGGGCACTCACTAAATATTTGTTGCATTAGGAAAAAAATAAGTATGTATGTTATAAGAATGTATAGCATTTGCTAATCAATATACCTGAAACTTCTATAATATTGTATGTCAATTATATTTCAGTATTAAAAAAATAATTAAAAAGAAAAGAATGCATCAAGTGGCAACATAAGAGAGAGACTCTGCCCCTATTTGAATTTTGGCTTTATCTCTTATAAGCTTTTTAACCTTGGGCAAGTTACTTGCCTTCTGTGCCTCAGTTTCTTCATCTGCAAAATGGAGATAATGATAGTACCTACCTTATGGGGTTGTTGAGAGGATGTAATGAGCTAGTATATGTAAAATACTAGAATGTCTAGCACATAATATATCCTATGTAAGGGCTACTTATTATTTGTTACATATACAGTTAAGATTTTGAGTTCTTTGTGCTAAGTACTGTGTTAAGAACTTGTATATGTTATTTTAATTACCACAGCAATTTTTTAAGTGGTTCTACTTCTATAAATGAGTAAACCGCTTCTTCCATGGGAGCCATTAAGAAGCAACAGCTATGAAAAAAAAAAAAAAAGAAGAAGCAACAGCTATGGCTCTGTACTACCCTATGACTTTGGGCCTCAGTAAAAGCCACAAGCAAGCCCAGGCACAGCTGCCATTGTGGACACCTCCCCAAGCACACCAAGTTTGTGCAGGGCATGATCCGAGAGGTGTGTGGCTTCTCTCCATATGAGTGTTGTAGTGTGGAGCTGCTCAGGGTCTCCAGGGAAAAGCGTGCACTCAAGTTCATCAAGAAAAGGGTGGGGACATGCATCCATGCCAAGAGGAAGAGAGAGGAGCTGAGCCAACCTCCTGGGAGCCATGAGGAAAGTGGCAGCTAAAACAGATTGAATCCCTCTCCTAAAGGGGTAATAGAGCTTTTTGAAACTTGAAAAATAAAGAGAGAGAGAGAGAGAGAGAGAGAGAGAGAAACTGAGGTCCAAAAATTTTTAGTGTCTTGCCAATAGGTAAATGGTACAGCTAGGATTTGAATACCTATCTGTGTGATTGGTGAATAGAATATTATACCTACTTTTGATCCACTATACAAGAAAAAATTTAAAGATAATTATTAAAAAATTTTTTAAAAGATTTTATTTATTTATTTATGAGAGACACAGAGAGAGAGAGAGAGGCAGAGACACAGGCAGAGGGAGAAGCAGGCTCTATGCAGGGAGCCTGATGTGGGCCTCAATCCCGGGACTCCAGGATCATGCCCTGGGACAAAGGCAGGTGCTAAACCGCTGAGCCACCCAGGTGCTCCAATATTATTATTTTTAAGGTTTTACTTATTAGAGAGAGAGAGTGGGGGGAGGGGCAGAGGAAGAAGGTGAGAATCTGAAGCAGTCTCCCTGATAAGCATGGAACCTACACAGGTCTTGATCCAGCCATCCTGAGATCATGACCCAGGCTGAAAGCAAGAGTGGGACACTCAACTGATTGAGCCACCCAGGTGCTCCAAATATTATTATTAATTTTTACATACTTATACTAAATATATAGGATATTATAATGTATATATGTGTGTGTGTATATATATGTACACATATATATGCACATCACTGCGCGTGTGCGCGCGCGCGCGCACACACACACAATCTTACAGAGAGTTCAACCTGATTCAGTTTGTAAGTATACAGCTAGTTACATAAGCTAGAGGCTTAAGTTCCTACTTTCTCCCCTGGTATATTTTCCTAAATTGAAAGCACCATGTCTGGAAGTGCTAAGCTATAAGAAACAGTAAACTTATAAACTAAAAGAGCCAGATATCTGCCATCTGCTTGGGTACTGAAAAATTGATTTATTCACATTCATAGTTGTACATTTATTATTTAGTGCGTGTGGAGTTATCACGCAAACTCTAAATTTGTAGCAGTATTAACAGTTGTACTATAAAGAAAGTAAGGGGTAATTCTAGGAAACAAACAGGGTTGCTGGAGGGGAGGTGGGTGAGGGGATGGGGTAACTGGATAATGGGTATTAAGGAGGGCACTTGATGTAATGAGCACTGGGTGTTGATGAATCTTTAAACTCTACCTATGACACTTATAATACACTGTAAGTTAATTGACTTTTTTTTTTTTTTTAAGATTTTAACTATTAGAAAGAGTGCCAGTACATGCAAGCACAAATGGGAGGAGGAGCAGAAAAAAAGGGAAGAAGTAGACTTCCTCACTGAGCAAGGGAGCCCGATTCCCAGGACCCCTGGATCATGACCTGAGCCAAAGGCAGACGCTTAACCCACTGAACCACCCAGATGTGCCTAGTTAATTGATTTTAAATAAAAAAAAGGGAGGAGCATTTTTGTATGCGAATGTTATTTTGTTCTATATGTTTTATTTTTGTGCTTGGGAAGGTAAAGATTTCATGTTCTCTGGTAGTTTTGTCTGCTTTGTCTGAGAAATATGGTACTGGGTCTTAAAATGCTGGTGTTGTTGAAATGGTCTTATTGCCCTAACTGCCTATAATTTTTTAGCTTCTCAAACAACAACTTGTGAAAGTTGCAAGACAGTGAATCCTTTTAAAAAAAAATATGATCAGGGGATCCCTGGGTGGCTCAGTGGTTTAGTGCCTGCCTTTGGCCCAGAGCGTGGTCCTGGAGTCCCGGGATCGAGTCCCATATCAGGCTCCCTGCATGGAGCCTGCTTCTCCCTCCTCCTGTGTCTCTGCCTCTCTCTCTCTCTCTCTCTCTCTCTCTATCATAAAATAAATAAATAAATCTTAAAAAAAAATATGATCGTTGTTGCAGCCTGGATCTACAAATACTCCAGGATTTTTTTTCAAGTTCTCTATATTTTATTTCATGGTTATGTTTGTACTTTTCCATCTGCCTCTCTGAGTGAGACTTCACTATAAAAAGTGTTTTCATCACACTGTAAGAGGTAATGACTGTATGTTTTAATAGCCACTGTGTCAGAGAATTAAACTGTATAGTTTTTTGAGGTGTATAAGGCAGCTTTTGCAAGATGACAAGAGCAAAATAGTGAGGATGAAGTGAGGTGTAGTGCGTGTTCTACCTGAGAGTGAAGGTTAGAAGAAAGCCCATTAGGCATTCGTGAGGTCCCAATTTTTAGTGTTATAAGATGTCAGTTTATACCAGGGCTGTTTGGAGGAACAAAGTAATGAATTCTGGGAGTGATCTTAACTACCCACAACTCCAAAACATCAGTGAGCAAGGTGTGTGTGTGTGTGTGTGTGTGTGTGTGTGTGTGTGTCTGGCTGTCTATATTTGTCCCCTCATGTCAGACCAGCCATTTCAGAATTAAATTGCTCCACGGAGTCAGAGAATTAAGGTAACCTTCGATATCAAGAGTAAGATCAGGGTGCCTGGGTGGCTCAGTCGGTTTAGTATCTGACTCTTGATTTCAGCTCAAGTCTTGATCTCAGGGTCGTGAGTTTAAGCCCCATGCTGGGATTCTAAAAAAAATGAGATTAAGGAAGAATAAATATAGAGAAAACCCTTCATTGTACAATATTACTCTGGCATGAAAGCAGTGTTATATAGGAATTGAGCACATTTTTTTAAACTATCAAAATGTTTTCAATATGCTATCAGAAATAGTCAAGGAAAAGAGTACGGATAGAGACACTAAAGCAGCGAGGCTTGAACTTTAAGTACCTTTATTTATGGAGTTTGTGAAGAAGGAAAAGAGACAAGTAGTAGTCAGAGATAGGTTCCTAAAGTACAAGGAATGTGCCAGATCTACCAAACATAATGTCTAAGGGACTGACACCATATTACAGAGATTTACAAAAGAGAGTATAAAGAGGGAAACAAATGTCTCTCTCCACCTTCCACCACACTTTTTAAAGAAGTTTAGCATTGAAAAGTATGGGAGAAAGGATGATCGTTCAATGCTGCTTAGGGCTTTGCACCTTGATAATGGTCTTTGTTGCATATCCTTAATGTCTGTCAAAACTTCTTCTTGCTAAATTTCCTATTGTTTTCCTTGTTGCATTTATCTGGTTCTGCAACCTCTTTGAGGTACAGGGGGTTTCAGAAAGGGAGCTTTTCTGGGAAGGTTCAGTGTTTGGTGTATGTGTGTGTGTGTGTGAGATGATGGATTTTAAAGGCACTATATTTCTATCATATGTACACTTAAGGTACACAGTAGTGTATGATTGTAGCCTTTGGCCGTATTCAGTACATTTAATATTTTCTCTAGAGCTGGTGTGGAAAATTGGGCTAATTAGTAAAGAATTTTGTAGAGATGTCTCATTGGGCTGAGCTCAGCACTAGGAGACATCAAGTGATAATTTATCAGGTAGCAAATGTTTGTATTGCTGTGCAGAAATACTTGCTAAGATCCTTCACCTTAATTCCCAGATAATTCATCTGGGAAAACAAAAATTAGAAGTACACAAGTTGTATGTATAACTTGCATTTACTCAGTGCTTCTGTTTCTGTAAACATATGATATATGCGAAGGCATATGAGAGATATTAGAAACATTTGATTCTAGAGTGTATCATTTTGCAGTAAGGAGAGTGAGAGGGTTGGTTGCTTTCCTTTTGTGATCTCATAGTACTCTGCTGATAGTTCTATTCCAGCATGTGATAATTATTGTAATTATTTGCTATCTTATTCATTTTATTTACTCAGCAGATATTTAGTTAATGCTCATTGGGTGCTAGGGACAGAGGAATAAAATTGTGCCCTACAAGAGCTCTTTGCTTAAGGTGGAAGACAGGAAATATATTTAAAACACAGTAATTGCTAAAATGAGCTTTAGCAAGAGCCTGAAATTGCTTAATACATATTTGCTAATTGTGTGAACGTATGCATAGTGTACTAAGGGATGTAATACTGGGCACCAGTATAAACATTGTTTGAAGGGATCAGAGAAGGCTTCCTAGAGGAGATCACCCTTGAGTTTTCCTGAAGGAGAAAATAGAGCTTGCCTGATGCACAAGTGAGGGAAAGGGCATTTCAAGCAGTAGGAAAAGCATGTGTGGGAGCACAGAGGAATATTCTAGGAATGGTGAGAAATTTGGTTTAGTTCAAGTCTGGTGGGTACATGTAAAAGAATGGCAAGACTCTAATAATGAGTCTAGAGGGATATGCAGGGGCAGGAAAATGAAAGATTTTTTTCTTGATCCAGAATCACTGAAGATATTTTTCTTTGTTAGTTTTTTCTATTTCCAAATCAGCTTTTGATTTGTTGAAACTCTGAGTTGTTTCTTTGATTTCTATTATTAACTTTTGCTTTTATTTTTATTATTATTATACTTCCTTTATTCTTACATTTTTGGTTGAACTGTAACTTATTTTGTATCTTTTGCAAAATCAGTTAGGATTATCTTTGGGTATATTACAGAAACCTGAACGTAATGGCTTATTCAAATAAGGGATTAATTTTCCTTTTTTTTTCGTTTTTTTAAAGATTTTATGTGTTTATTCATGAGAGGTACACAGAGAGAGGCAAAGACATACACAGAGGGAGAAGCAGGCTCCCCATGGGGATCCCAGAACTCTGGGATCACAGCCTGAGCCGAAGGCAGAGCCACCCAGGCATCCCGGGATTAATTTTTCTTTCTTTTTTTTTTTTTTTTTTTTTCCGGGATTAATTTTTCTTAAGAAATCTTGAGAAATGCTTATGTTTTACAGCTTCTTGAGAAAGTCGTCAACAAATCAGGCTTCTAGCTTCTTCTGTCTTTTTTAGGGTGGGACTTCTGGCCTGTGGGTTACAAGGTAATTGCTTCTGATGCAAGCTCCTCATCTTTGCCTCAGGCTGTAAAAAGGAGGATGACAATTTCATCAGGAAAGCATTTCCAGAATCCCTTCCTAGAAATTCCCACTTACATCTCCTTACTTAGTAATATGTTACCTGGCTATTATAGCTGCAAGGAAGACTGCCAGATTGAATGTTTTAATTAACCAAGTACAGTGCTGCCTCTTTGGTCCTGTTAGTCAAGAAAAGGGGGAAAATCAATAGATGTTGAATAAATAATATTGTCTTTGCTTGTTTTTAATTATCTTTTTATTGTTGACTTCTAATTTTATTTCTTAGTGGTCTGAGAATATGGTTTTGGAACCACATTCTTTTTTTTTTTTTTAGGTTCAAAAATTACTTAATGACTTAACTACTTTATTGAGCATGAATGGGAGGGGCAGAGGGAGAGGGAGAGAGAAACCCAAGCGGACTCTGCCCCAAGTACAGACCCTGACTTGGGGCTCAATCCCATGATCCTGAGATCAGACCTGAGCCAAAACCAAGAGCTAAATGCTCAACCAACTGAGCCACCTAGGTGTCCTAGAACTACATTCTTTGAAAGTTTTTGAAAATTCCTTTATGATGTAGTATCCATGCATTTTGGTAAATGCTTTCTTTTTTTTTTTAAGATTTTATTTATTTATTCATGAGAGACACACACACAAAGAGAGAGAGAGAGAGGCAGAGACTCAGGCAGAGGCAGAAGCAGGCTCCCTGCAAGGAGCCCGATGTGTGACTTGATCCCAGATCCTGGAATCATGTCCTGAGCGGAAGGCAGATGCTCAACCACTGAGCCACCCAGGCGTCCCTTGGTAAATGTTTTCATGTGGACTTGGAAAAAAATAAATAAATAAAGCCTATCTCTATTGGGATAAGATTAGATCAAGCATGTCGATTTTGTTACTAAAATACCATATCCATACTCATTTCTTTTAGAACTTTCAGTTTCTGAGAAGTATGTTAAAATATCCCACGAAGACTGTGGATTTGTCAAATTTGCCTTGTATTTTGTTGGCTTTTGTTTTATACGTTACACATCTGTGTTGTTAGATACATACAAGATGATGATTATTATTTCTTGGCAGAATGTTAGATAGTGTGCATGGAATTCTTTATTCTTTAGATTAGTTCTCATGCCTTTCAGGCCCACTATTTGCATTTTTGGGTTCAAATTCTGGCTCTGTCATTTACTAGATGTATGATCTTGAGAAAGTCCTTTAATCTCTCTGTGCCCATTTTCCATAGCTGTAAATGGGGGACATTAACAATACCTACCTCCCAGGATTATTTTGAGGATTAAATGAGTTTATATATATATATGTATATATATATATGTATATATATATATGTATATATATATATGTATATATATATGTATATATGTGTATATATGTATATATGTATATATGTATATATATGTATATATATACACACACACACACACAAACACACACACATATATATATAGAGAGAAAGAGCATAGCAGAACCTAGTATGTAGCAAGTGCTATGAATAATTGCTATATTATTGCTATTATAACAATTTTTTAATGAACCCTGAAATGAAATTGATGGGTGATTAGGTTACTAGTATTCGTAATTATAAAGCATCAACATGATACCCTAACTATGATACACAAAAAGTGAAAGAATATTAAATTAGTGAAAATATAGATTTCAATATATAAAATTTTGAGCCTGCTACTGTAGAAAACTTAATGAAATAGATACTTTTGCTCTCTTATAAATGACTAGTTTTAGACTTAAGAGAAGCAATTAGAAGCCACTTCATGCAAGAAGAAAAATTAAAGAGCAGAGATGCCAGTGGTTATTAGAATAAAAGTATAACAGACCAAAAAAGAAAACCAAACCCACAACCAACAAACCAGACTAGACTTATTTGTATATGCTAAGGGGAAGAGGGAAGTGACCTCAAATGAAATAGAGATAGCTTGCCAAGGCAAATTACAGATTGATAAAGGAGAGAAAAGAAGGAGTATGATATATCTTTACCAACTTTATCAGTGTTTCTTTATAAAATGTTCATGTAATCCTGAATATTTCATTGGGGAAAAAAGTTGGCAGAGTAGGCACTTTTTTTTTAAATCTCTCTCTCTCTCTTTTTTTTTTTTTTGGAGTTCAATTTGCCAACATATAGCATAACACCCAGTGCTCATTCCATCAAGTGCCCCCCTCAGTGGAACATTTTTTTTTTTTTTAAGATTTCATCCATTTATTCATGAGAGACAGAGAGACAGAGAGAGAGAGAGGCAGAGATACAGGCAGAGGGAGAAGCAGGCTCCATGCAGGGAGCCTGATATGGGACTTAATCCCGGGACTCCAGGATCAGGCCCTGGGCTGAAGGCAGGCACTAAACTGCTGAGCCACCCAGGGATCCCCATGCAGAGTAGGCACATTGATTATTTGTGCACAATGCTAAAATATTCTTTATATTTATACTTTTATAAATACATATATATTTATATATATATAGTTTTTTTTGCTTTTTGTTTTGTTTTTTTAGAGAGAGAGAGAGACAAAGGTGGGGCAGAGCAGAGGGAAAGCAGTAGAATCTTAAGCAGGTTCCATGCCCAGTGCAGAACCTGATGTGGGGCTGATCTCAAAACCCTGAGATCATGACCTGAACGAAAATCAAGAGACAGACATTTAACGACTGAACCACCTAGACGTTCCTTTAGTTGATATTTTAAAATAAAGGTTAAAAAAATCATTGATTACAATGGCTTCTGATACAGATATGTTGTATTGGGATTTAAATACCAGGAGCAGCATTGCCATTGGTGGTCTGATTTTCTGAAATGTTGACCAATTCTTTTGTTGTTACTGTTTTTAGGTGGGGAGCAGCAGACAGAGAGAGAATCTTAAGCAGACTCCATACCCAGTGTGGAGCTTGAAGTATGGGACTCAATCTCACAACCCTGAGATCATGACCTGAATTGAAACCCAGACACCATTTTTTTTAAATGTTGATCAATTCTTTTTTTTTTTTTAAAGATTTTATTTATTCATGAGAGACCCCAAAAGAGAGGCAGAGACACAGGCAGAGGGAGAAGCAGCCTTCCTGCAGAGAGCCTGATGCAGGACTCGATCCGCAGACCCCGGGATCACATCCTAAGCCGAAGGCACATGCTCAACCACTGAGGCACCCAGGAGTCCCTAATGTTGACCAATTATTATTATTATTTTTTTTATGATAGTCACACACACAGAGAGAGAGAGAGAGAGAGGCAGAGACACAGGCAGAGGGAGAAGCAGGCTCCATGCACCGGGAGCCCAACGTGGGATTCGATCCCGGGTCTCCAGGATCGTGCCCTGGGCCAAAGGCAGGTGCTAAACCGCTGCGCCACCCAGGGATCCCTGTTGACCAATTCTTAATGATCTGAAAATAACAAAAATATGATTTTTCCTTAATTTATAAGGTAGTTGTATTTCTAGAGAATTTAGCATATGTTAAAACCATGCAAAGGGACTTTGTTTTTATGTAAAATAGAGTTAGAATCGAAGCTCAGGTGATAATAAATACATTATTCACTCACATGAATGTCTGGCAAGATATTTGAATTTCATACAGCACATAGAACAATGCTTCCTTGTGCAATACTGTCCTGTACCTTGCAGGATGTCTAACATCTCTGGCCAGCAAAACTCCCTGCCCCCAATTATTTTTATTACCCAAAAAACTTAACCTAAAAACTTCAAAGTGACTTGGAATAGCGTCTATTGAAAATTACTGCTTTAAACCTTACTTGTCAGGGTGGCTGGGTGGCTCAGTTAAGTGTCTGACTCTTGATTTTGGCTCAGGTCATGATCTCAAGGTTGTGGAATCAAGCCCGCAGTCGCTCTGAGCTCAGCAGGGAATCGATTGGAGATTCTCTCTCTCCCACTGCCCATCCCTGCCCTGCCCCTGCTCTCTCTCTCTCTCTCTCTCTCAAGTAAATAAATATTTAAAAAAATAAGCTCAATTTGTCTAATATCTATGTTGCTATACCTGCTTACTGTATACTCACTGTGACTTCTTGACTGGAAGTCCTAAGCCATTCAGTTAATAGTTAAGGATTAATTGCTTTGTGACAGACAGTTGTTATGTTGTTGTCATTATTATTTAATTCTTTCCTTACTATTTCTCTGAGCTGATCAGAGGTTTATACTTTTCTCTTGCTCTAGAAATTAGGCTCCCTGATTCAAGTTAATTATTTAAATTCAGCTAACATTTTTAAAGCAATTACTGAATGTCAAACTAAAGGCACTGTGCCAGGGGATCCCTGGGTGGCTCAGCGGTTTGGTGCCTGCCTTTGCCTCAGGCCATGATCTTGGAGACCTGATCGAGTCCCACGTTGGGCATCCGGTTGGGCATCCGGCAGGGGGCCTACTACTCCCTCTGCCTGTGTCTCTGCCTCTCTCTGTCTGTCTTTCATGAATAAATAGGGATCCCTGGGTGGCACAGCAGTTTAGCACCTGCCTTTGGCCCAGGGCGCGATCCTGGAGACCCGAGATCAAGTCCCACGTCGGGCTCCCGGTGCATGGAGCCTGCTTTAATTTTTATTTATTTATGATAGTCACAGAGAGAGAGAGAGAGAGAGAGAGAGAGAGGGAGAGAGAGAGAGAGAGAGAGAGGCAGAGACACAGGCAGAGGGAGAAGCAGGCTCCATGCACTGGGAGCCCGATGTGGGTGGGATTCGATCCTGGGTCTCTAGGATCGCGCCCTGGGCCAAGGGCAGGCGCTAAACCGCTGCGCCACCCAGGGATCCCTCAGTTTAGTTTTATATCAGACTGCTAAAAGTGAATATATTGCATGCGATTTGTTATTAAAAGTTGTTAGTGGGGCACCTGGGTGGCTTAGTCAGTTAAGCCTCTGCCTTTGGGTTAGGTCATGAACCCAGGATTCTGGGATTGGGCCCTGTATCAGGCTCAATGGGGAGCCTGCTTCTTCCTCTCCCTCTGCCTCTCCCCTTGCTTGTGGTCTCTCTCTCTCTGTCAAATCAATCAATCTTTAAAAAAAAGATTGTTAAAAAATAATAATAAATAAAAATAAATAAAAAATAAAAAAAGATTGTTAGTGTACCAACATCTGCAAATAATTTAATTAAATTAATTTATTATTTAATTTAATTTTAAAAATATAAATTAGAGTTGAAGTGCACCTGGGTGGCTCAGTTGGTTAAACTTCTGACACTTATTTCTGCTCAGATCATGATCTCAGGGTTGTGAGATCCTGCCCTATGTCAGTCTCCACCCTGAGCATAGAGCCTGTTTGAGATTGTCTCTCCCTCTCCCTCTCCCTCTGCCCTTACTCCTCTCTCTCTCAAAAAATTAAATGAATAAATAAATAAATTAGGGTTGAATTAGAGGTACCTCTATATTAACTGTCACTCTCATTTGCATGTTAATATACTTACGAAATGGAATAAAAATAGGCTATAGTAACAGCTAATGGTCATAGGACATACATAACCTGTAATTTATTTTTTCTATTCATGAGTTTATAGTGATTATATAGTCTATACTAATGTCTGTTCATACTTGTGTAATTATTGCCATGTTTCTCTTCCTGCTTACCTTTATAAGATATTTGAGAAAAATCTAGATTGTCCATATGAGAATAAATCCTGCATGGCAGGAGGTGTGTATGTGGGGTGTGGAGCTGAATTACTCTTCTGGGGATAAAGAAATGAATAAAGCAGATTTTCCTTGAGGCATATGGGAAATTGTTCCATATGTAGTTGTAGATTCTCTGTGTCCATGGGACGAGGTGAGTTCAGTATCTTCCTGTGTTGTTATCTTTTTTTTAAAATTTTATTTATTTATGAGAGATGCAGAGGGATAGGCAGAGGGAGAAGCAGAGAGCCTAATGTGGGACCCAATCCCAGGACCTGGGATCACAACCTGAGCCTAAGCCAGCCACTCAACCACTGAGCCTCCCAGGTGGTCCCTGTGTTGCCATCTTGAATCTGAACTGCCCTTAGGCATGTAGAAGACTAACCGCATATAATATGCAAATACTGTAATACAGATAAATAAGGATAGAGTGCTAAGAAAACACAAAGTGGAGCCATCTAGCTTTTCTTGAAATAAAATGAATTTCCCACAGGTAAAGTGGTGTTTCTTTATCTTAAATATTCAAAGAAATTTAGTAGGGAGATTGGGATGGAACTTTGGGGGTGAAGATTGCATCAAGGCAAAGAAGTATGACAGAGTATGATGCATTTGGAAAGAATGGTAAATACATAATATGTAATAAGTAAAATAAGGAGAAGAGTCGGGTGGGGATAGTCAGGGAGCAGTAGATGGATTTAATTTTGTTAAGGAGTTTGGACTTCATTACCCAAATAATGGTGAGCCGTTGAAGAATTTTAAGTTGGAGAATGAGATAACTTTGTGATTTGGGGCCATGGGTAGCTGGAAGATCTGATAAGCTGATGCCTAGTGTTGATCTGCAGGCTTCTCAACATCCAGCACAGTGCCTTGTATTATAGAAGATACAATGTTTGTTTCTATTTGAATGTACCTGAAAAGATTAATCAGAGTTTATTGGTCACTTCCAGGCTGCATGCACATACTTGACTGGTCTTTAGTGTGTGGTTTGTAGCTCTTGTTTGTAGATTTTGAAGTTATCTTCAACTCTAATTTTAGTTTTAGGGTCTGTTCTGAGTCTTTTTTTTTTTATTTATTCATGAGAGAGAGAGAGAGAGAGAGAGAGAGAGAGGCAGAGACACAGGCAGAAGGACAAGCAGGCTCCATGGCGGGAGCCCAACGTGGGACTCGATCCAGGGACTCCAGGATCACGCCCTGGGCCACAGGCAGACGATGAACCGCTGAGCCACCCAGGGATCCCCCGTTCTGAGTCTTTGATCAAGGGAAGAAACTCTATTCTTGATGGTTCCCTACCTAATGCCACTATTTGTTTTCTTGGTGTCTGTGATCACTCATTCTAAGTGGCAACTCTCAATTTTTCTGGTCATCCTTTATATAGTTTTCTTTCTTTTGGTTGGCCTCTTACTTTTATCTTCCTTTTATTCATACTTAATCCAAAAGAATTGTGGGATCATGGAGGATAATCATTAGAATACTACCATGCTGGTAGAGAAACTCTTACACAGATTTTTCTAGTGACTTAGTATTGTCATTTGATTGTATTTTTGCTTTTTTGTTTGTTTTGGTATACTCTTGAAACATCCTTACAAGCTGCGGGATACTTAGACTTTTGAGCATGTGAATAAAAGAAGCCTCTGTTCTGTAGAACTTTAGTTTTCTCTGAGGTTAGATGTCATGATCTATCAGTTTCCGTGTGTGTATGTATTGGGGGAGATGTTGTCAATGCATTTTTTAAAGGCCTGGAAGGGTACTCATCAAGCTTAGGACAATAACTACTTCTTGGAATGGGCACAGAAGATTGGGCTTAAGGGATCTGATAGTCAAAGGGACTTATTTTTTATTCATATTGTTTTAATGTGCTACAAAGAAAATATATGCTTAGTTAAAAATGAATAGAAATTGAAGTTGAAAAGCTATATATATATATATTTTTTAAGATTTTATTTATTTATTCATGAAAGAGAGAGAGAGAAACAGCGACACAGGCAGAGGGAGAAGCAGGCTCCATGCAGGGAGTCCAACGTGGACCTTGATCCTGGGACTCCTGGATCGCACCCTGGGCTGAAGGCAGGCGCTAAACCACTGAGCCATCCAGGGATCCCAAAAAGCTATATTTTCTATTAGAAAAGTTAGTCAAGAGTACTGTAGAAGAATTGAAAATGAAGAAAAAGAAATCATTGATGTTAGTTCTACCACCAATGACAATCACTGTTAACATTTGATGAACTTTTTTTATTTTTCAAGGAGATTCCACACCCAGCATGGAGCCCAATGTGGGTTGAACTCATGACCCTAAAATCAAGACCTAAACTGAGATCAAAAGTCAGACACATGGGATCCCTGGGTGGCGCAGCGGTTTGGCGCCTGCCTTTGGCCCAGGGCACGATCCTGGAGACCCGAGATCGAATCCCACGTCGGGTTCCCGGAGCATGGAGCCTGCTTCTCCCTCTGCCTGTGTCTCTGCCTCTCTCTCTCTCTCTCTCTCTGTGACTATCATAAATAAATAAAAAAATTAAAAAAAAAAAAAAAAAAGTCAGACACATAACTGCATTAGTCACTGTAGGCATCCCAACATTTGATACATTTATTCTACTTTTTGTTTTAACACAGGCTCTGGTATATATCATCTGTAGGATTTTTTTCTACAATTAAAAAGTGGTTCTTTATTTCTTAATGCTAAATTTATGAGAGAAAATAAAATATGGTTTTTACTTATTTCTTCCAATTTCTGGTTTAGAAATCTACAGAAAATTGAAAGAATAGTACAATAAACCCCTGTAGTCTCTTCACCTGGATTTACCACTTAGTATTTTGCTACATTGCTTTATCTATCTGTATTTTTTTTCTTTCTGAATATTTTTTTTTTTTTTTTTTTAGAGAGAGAGAGAGAGAGAGAGAGAGAGTGCGAGTGTGACCTGGTGAGCACATGAGCAGAGGGTAGGGACAGGGGCAGAGGGAGAAGCCAACTGCTTGCTGAGCAGGGAGCCTGATGTGGGGCTTGATTCCAGGACCCTGAGATCATGACCTGAGTGAAAGGCAGACACTTAACTCACTGAGCCACCCAGGCACCCCTCTAATTGTTTTATGATTAGATTTTTTTTAAAAGATTTTATTTATTTATTCATGAGAGAGGCAGAGACATAGGCAGAGGGAGAAGCAAGTTCCATGCAGGGAGCCCGACGCAGGACTCGATCCTGGGACTCCAGGATCATGCTCTGGGCCAATGGCAGGCACCAAACTGCTGAGCCACCCAGGCACCCCTTATGATTAGATTTGAATTAAACATTTCAACAAGTATATTACATCAGAAGTTGATAATGCCAGGTGTTTCACTTTTGGTAATGCTAAATGCAACCCACCCGTTGGTTTAAGGTGCTAGTCAGCAGATCTTTCCCTTGTAAAGATATATTTTACCCTTTGTAATAAATAAGTAATCTTGGGGGCATGATACAGATAGGAATTTTATTACTGTTTCACTTAAAATTATGTGCATTTTCTGTGTTATGTCAAATCCACCTGATAAGCTAAATTTTTTTAAAAAAGATTTGAGAGTAAGAGTGAATGCTTTGTGTGCACGAGTGCACATGCTGAGGGGAAGGGCAGAGGGAGAGGGAGAAAAAGGCTCTCCGCTGAACAGGGAACCTAATGTGGGCCTTGATCCTAGGACTCTGGGATCATGCCCTGAGCTGAAGACAGCCGTTTAACTGACTGAGTCACCCAGGCACCGTGATAAGCTAAATTCTTATGGGCATGTAGTTTCTTATTTTTATTTTTATTTATTTTTAAAGATTTCATTTATTTATTCATGAGAGGCACAGAGATGGCAGAAGGAGAAGCAGGCTCCATGCAGGGAGCCCCACGTAGGACTTGATCCTGGGTCTCCAGGATCAAGCCCTGGACTGAAGGCAGCACTAAATCGCTGAGCTACCCCTGCTGCCCTCTTATTTTTATTAAAAACAATAGCTATTTAATGTTTATTATGTGCCAAATGCTGTATTTACTTTGTATACATTATCTCATTAACATAACACGATTTTATCCTCCATAACAGTTTTATGAAACTATTATTCTCTTCATTATACAACAGAAGACTTCAAAGAGAAGTCGTTCTGAATTCATTTAAGTGTTAAAGTCTTGGGTTCAGTTTGCTCTTCTCCAGAGCTCGAGCACTTCTCCACTCTGCTGTTCTTTAGGAAGCTGGTTTGGAGATCCTGTGGTAGCATCAGATGAGTTTAAAAGTCAAGGAGAAATACCAATGTTCTCTTTTTTCTCCCTCTTTTTCTTTCTTTTCTCTTCCCTCCCTCCATTTATTTATAATTATGGTAAAATACATATAAGATTTACCATCTTAACAATATTTAAGTGTACAATTCAGTTCACATTGTTGTGCTACCAATCTCCAGAAGTCTTTTCATCTTGCACAGCTGAAATTCTGTACCCAGTAAACAATTCCAAATCACTCCCCTCATCATAGCCTCTGGCAACAGCCATTCTACATTATGTTTGTATAAATTTAACTACCTCCTGTAAGTGGAAATACCTCTCATGTAAGTAGAAGCTTACAATATTTCTCTTTTTGTGACTGGCTTATTTCACTTGGCATAGTATCAAGGTTCATCTATGTTACAACATGTGTCAGAATTTCCTTCCTTTTTTTTTTTTTTAAAGATTTTATTTATTTATTCATGTGAGACACACACATACACACACACACACACACACACACAGAGGGAGAAAAACAGGCTCTTCGTAGGGAGCCCAATATGGGACTCGATCCTGGGACCGGGATCACGCCCTGAGCCGAAGGGAGACACTCAACCGCTGAGCCACCCAGGCATCCTAATTTCCTTCCTTTTTTTTTTTTTTTTTTTAAGATTTTATTTTATTTATTCATGAGAGGCACAGAGAGAGATGCAGAGACACAGGCAGAGGGAGAAGCAGGCTCCATGCAGGGAGCCCGACGTGAGACTTGATCCGAGGTCTCCAGGATCATACCCTGGGCCAAAGGCAGCACTAAACCACTGGGCCACCCGGGCTGCCCAATTTCCTTCCTTTTTAAGGCTGAATAATACTATTCCATTTTATGTGTATACTACATTTTTTTTATCCATTCATCTGTTAGTAGATACTTGGGTTGCTTATATCTTTTGGCGATTTTGAATAATGCTGCTATAAACATGGGTATACATTGTTTTGAGACCCTGCTTTCAATTCCTTTGGGTATGTATCCAGAAGTAGAATTTCTGGATCATGTGACAATTCTATTTTTAATTTTTTGAGGTCTTGATCTTTACGTTAACATTTTTATTTAAAAAAATTTTTTAAAGAGGGGGGCAGAGGCAAAGAGTCCCCCCTTTCCCCCCCCCCTTTTTTTTTTTAAAGATTTTATTTATTCATGAGAGACAGAGAGAGAGAGAGAAAGAGGCAGAGACACAGACACAGGCAGAGAGAGAAAGAGGCAGAGACACAGGCACAAGCAGGCTCCATGCAGGGAGCCCGACGTGGGACTTGATCCCGGGTCTCCAGGATTACGCCCTGGGCCAAAGGCAGGCGCTAAACCGCTGAGCCATCCAGGGATCCCTATTTTTAAATTTTTGATTAAAATATAGTTGACATGTTAGTTTTAGGTGTACAATATAGTGATTTGACAATTATATACATTATGAAATGTTCGCCACAATAAGTATAGTTACTGTCTGTCACTATACATACTGTTATTACGGTATTATTGATTATATTCCCTATGCTGTAGTTTTCATCCCTTTATTTATTTTATAACTGGAAGTTTGTACCTCTTAATCCCTTTACCTGTTTCACCCATCCCACCATTTTTTTCTCCCCTAGCAACCACCATCTTAACCTTTCTTTTCTTTTTCTTTAAGATGTTATTTCTTTACTTATTGGGGGAGGGGCGGCGTGGGGGACATGCAGAGTGCACACTGAGCATGGAGCCTGATGTGGGGCTCAATCCCACAACCCATGGAATCATGACCTGAGCCCAAATCTAGAGTTAGATTTAGATCTAGAGGCCTAACTGACTGAGTCACCCAGGTGCCCCATTAACCTTTATTTTCAAAGATATTTAAAGATACTACTCTTGAGAATCTTCTTATTAATAGTAAATCTATGTGCAGAGGACAAACTTATTTTTACTCTGAAAATCTAAGTATATTTGTAGTTTTGATAACTTGAAATGAAGATCATCCTGCATTTAGGCAGGTTCCCCATCTATTGTGGACCTCTATATTTGATGGTACTTTTTTTCCCCTTTATCATGTGTAGTCTATACTCTAAAAAAAAAAAAACCTATTATTATCTATTAATCTTTTGAGGTTTCCTGAAGTCCCATGAAGTTTTTGCCTAAGTGCTAATTCTGTCAACATTTATGTAAATATCTCTTGTGCTATATTTGATTCTTCATTCTCTGACTAGCCATATAGCTTATTGTTTGTTCCTTTCTAGATGCTATACTTCAGAAAATTATGCCCGAATTTTATACTACTTTTGTTTCAATCCGCCTCCCCCAGCCCCTACGCCCCCCCCCCCCAAAAAAAAAAGAAAATGAAAATCACTCCTGGCCCACCACTGCTCAAATAAATCACCTGGATAAATTAATGATTCACCGACCCTTAGAAAGTGTATTAGAAATTTTGTTTAACTGTTGTTACCATTGTTTTCACTGTGTCCTTATGATGTACCAGGCCTTCCAGGCACTGCAAGACAAAGATGGATTACAGTATAGATTCTGGTCTCAAGATGCTTTATAGCCTGGTGGGAAGATATTTATATACAGAACCATGTAATGAGTGGTATACTGGTGTTATGAATGTTTGTCTGAGGTAGTATAAAGAAGGAAACCACAAATAGTTCCCAGAGACAGTCAAGGAAGGCTTTAGAGAGGAGAGGATATTTGAGTGTGGTCTTGAAAGATAAGTAGAATTTAAGGGGCTAGAAGAAAGTGTTTTATATAGATGAAAGATAAATACGAGTTACGGATATGTTCATCATCTTGTCTACTTGTTTAAGGAAGTGGGGTTTTTTTTTTCCCCGATTGGTCTGAAATACACATCATTCATCCCTGAAATTCACACTGTTTTAATATCAAACTTTCTTTTATTTTTATTTTTATTATTTATTATTTTTTATTTTTTTTAATTTTTATTTATTTATGATAGTCACACAGAGAGAGAGGGAGAGGCAGAGACACAGGCAGAGGGAGAAGCAGGCTCCATGCACCGGGAGCCCGACATGGGATTCGATCCCAGGTCTCCAGGATCGTGCCCTGGGCCAAAGGCAGGCGCTAAACCGCTGCGCCACCCAGGGATCCCTCTTTTTTTTTTTTAATATCAAACTTTTTTTTTTTTTTAATATCAAACTTTCTTAAAAGCAGATGTTTTGTTAAAATCTGACTGATAGTTTTCAGATGATGAAAAAAGAGAAGAGTAAAAAAAAAAAAACAAAAAAAAAAAAAAAGAGAAGAGTAACTTTCAGAATGGAGAGCCCTTATTAAAACACAGATGTCTTCTGTAAATAGAGTTGGAAAAATACTGTCAGTATGTTCTTTGTGTATAAATGTCTCTTTTAACTTATCCGTGCAGGATCTGAAAAGGAAAGCCACTTCTCTTTCTTCAGTCACGAGGTACATGACAACAGAATCATTGATGTACTAGGAAGGGAGATGGATTCCAAATCTCACTAAGTGATCTAGAAGAGGGGAGAGATAGCCAGTGTTCTTCCTCAGTTTTTCTGACTAGGGTTCCTGTGGCTCTTGAGTGTTTTGCTTCTTCTTTTCCCTTCTTTCTGACCACTCTGAAACATTGTTTCTTTGAATTCTAAGATAAAATGTGATGTCTGTCCTGTATCAATACCTATGTTAAACTTCTGGGGCTATTGTCATTTGAAGGAGTCTCTGGAGATTGAAGAGTTAAGTAGGTTGTCATATTTTCTCTTGAAACTTCTACTTGTTAAATTATAACATAATGAAAGAATACTCAAAGTCCATAGGTTGTCGACATTTTTGGATAGTAAGTCCCTATTGTGCAGGATCTGATTTTTTTTTTTTTTAAGAGGGAGAGGTGGGTGGGGAGGGGCAGAGAGAGAGAGGATTCCAAGCGGGGCTCGATCAAATGACCTTGAGATCATGACCTGAGTCAAAAATCAAGTTGGACACTTAACTGACTGAGCCACACAGGCACCTCTAAAATGATTTTTTAACCAGAAACTAATGAGGTCCTTGGTATTTAGTAATCTTCTACTGCCTCATTCATAATTTCTTAGTAGGAAAAACACATTTCAGTAAATAATTGAACTTCTTGAAGATCCCTGGGTGGCTCAGTGGTTTAGTGCCTGCCTTTGGCCCAGGGCATGATCCTGGAGTCCCAGGATTGAGTCCCGCATTGGGCTCCCTGCATGGAGCCTGCTTCTCCCTCTGCTGTGTCTCTGCCTCTCTCTGTGTATGTGTCTCTTATGAACAAATAAACAAACTCTTAAAAAAAAATAATTGAACTTCTTTTGGGTAATATAAAATATTTTTCTGGTAGTATCATTTTGCTACTACTGAAACATTTGGGGTTGAAAACATAGCTAGTTTTCTTACAAGTATTACATTTTTTTAAACCTGTGGAGTGTGTATGGAAATTATAAAGCAATAGTTTTACATGTAAAAGTATATAGACTTCTATAGAGGGTGAATGTTTTAGAAGTAGACTTTGTATATATGGGTAATAGGTTGTTTTTTTTTTTAAAGATTTTATTTATTTATTCATGAGAGACACAGAGAGAGGCAAAGACACAGGCAGAGGTAGAAGCAGGCTCCATGCAGGGAGCCTGATGTGGGACTGGATCCCGGGACCCCAGGATCACTCCCTGGGCTGAAGGCAGGCTTGTATGGGTAATAGTTTGAATGGTGTGGCCCATGTTTTTTTGTGTCTGACTTGAGTATGTTTAAACAATTATAAGGTAATTTGGTTTGGCTTACTATAATATTAGCTCTAAAAGGTTCACTTGACTTCTTTCTATATTTAACATGCAATGCTTTTTTTTCATGTATGTGTACATATATGTATGTATTGAGGGAGATTTTGAGGATGTGGCTTTAGTGTCCTATAAATATAGTTCAACAGTTCCTTAAGTGTTATATAAGGCTTATGCATGTATCTTTTCTGTGCACACTTAAAATTCCACAAAGGGGACTTTTTCATATCAGTGTCCTAAGACTCCACAATATTGGCCATAAGGAACCAACCTAATAAATTTCCCCTATTTTTCCCTAGGGAATTAAAAGGAAAGATGTCATTTCTTGAGGTGTTATTAACAGTGTTTCTCTGGCCAGCTTAATGTGAAATAGTTTTGGTCTTAAATGGAGTAAATCCATCTTCATTAATGGATATGAGACCCTAATGTGATCAGTTTACAGAAAAATATCCCAAATGATGTCTATTTTATCTAAACTGGCACTAAAACATCTTGGCATGTTTATATGCGGAGACTTTGAACTCATATTTAACTGCTGTCCTTGAAACAATGTTCTTGCTCTATTTTATTTTCTAGGTGCGCCACCGAGCTTCTGGCCAGGTGATGGCTCTTAAGATGAACACTTTGAGCAGTAACCGGGCAAACATGCTGAAAGAAGTTCAGCTCATGAACAGACTGTCCCATCCCAACATCCTCAGGTAATTGGTTTTCCTTCCTACTGGAGGTCAGTGAGAAAGCCCCAACATTGTTGGAGACTTGTCAGAATACAATTAACAGCTGAGAGGAGGGATTAACAATTTCGTGCTCTGTCTTGTTGGGGTGTAGCTGTGCTGTAGGTCTTTTTCTATATATTAAGACTTAATTTTTTGGTAATTAGTTGCATTTAATGAAGCAACTTCCTTCTGTTTTTCAAATTGCCTTACTCTTAGTAGCAGCTCCAGAGCTCCATCCTAGGACTCCAGAGACCATGACCTGAGCTAAAGTCAGACACTTCGCCTACTGAGCCACCCAGGTGCCCCTAGTTTACCTTTTTAGAGGATAATTATTTTTATATGTTATACAGTTATATAATCATCACTTTCTAGTAATCAGTATCTGAACCTTTCTCACTTGAATTATCTTGATTTTTTTTTTTTTTAGTGAGATGAATGTGTTTTCAAATGAAAACCTAATAAGACAATTTGAGCCAATATATATTTTAACCAAGGTTTATGTGTAAGACTCTTTAAAAAGTTAAAAGTGCTATTTACTTAGGGTCATTTACTGCTTATATTTATATTAGACTAGAGAGAAATCATACAGCATAAGTAAGACAGATGTTTGATCAGTGATAGTACAGTATGGAATTAGATTATACTGCTTACTTGATATTTTCTACCTTTATATAGAATTCTTGGCTTCCTAGTCTACTACAAAAATGTTCAGCCAGTATTTTTATTATGATGACTTTCTTCTCAATGCATAAATCAAATTAGCACATTTTTTTGAGCCTTTAGTATAAGCCTGGTGATTTGCCAGACACCAGAAAGGTATATAGATATGCATAA
Source organism: Canis lupus familiaris (assembly GCF_011100685.1). NCBI lineage: Eukaryota > Metazoa > Chordata > Mammalia > Carnivora > Canidae > Canis > Canis lupus. The sequence continues at coordinate 15,039,268 of NC_049236.1, forward strand.
AATGGAATATCTGCCAGTAGGAAGGAGTTTGCACTCTTACTGGAGATCTAGGACTTACATATATGAAAAGAGAACTAATAAAATCAACTAGGACCTCACCACTTGGGAAGAATAAACTACATGTTATGGAAGTTCAAAGGAGTGAGAGATCATATTAGGTTGGCAGAGTCAGGGATGATTTTTTTGGAGGGGATTAACTCAAATTGGAACTTGAATTTTAATAGGATTTTATTTTATTTTATTTTAAAGATTTTATTTATTTATTCATGAGAGACACAGAGAGAGAGAGGCAGAGACACAGGCAGAGGGAGAAGCAGGCTCCACGCAGGAAGCCCGATGTGGGACTCGATCCTGTGACTCCGGGATCATGCCCTGAGCCAAAGGCAGAAGCCCAACCACTGAGCCACCCAGGCGTCCCTAATAGGATTTTAGAATAGAGAGAATGATCTCTGAAAAGAGAAGCAAAACAGTAATAAAGCACAGAGGTGAAAGTGCAAAGCTTTTTGAGGAATCAGTGAATAAAAACCCATTTGGCTAATAATAACAAAAATGGGAAAACCACCATTTAATGAAGGCTTGTATGCTGGGTACTTTACCTATTTAAAAATTTATTTTTTACAATTAATCACCATTGAAGGAATTGAGGCTAAGAGATTGTGTGTTGGGCACAGTCTGTGACTGAGGCCTGGACTCTTTCTACCATGCTTCTCCTAGAAGAACTGAGGATTCGATAGCATAGTATTGATAAAGGTGGAAACGTAATACAATTATTCAGGAATGGCTTTCATAAAGCCCAAAAGAGGATATTTTATGCTCTGTGTATTGGGTTCTGAGTAGTTAGGGGGCCTCTATTATTGAGAGTGAGATGGATGAGTCTTGATATTCTGCTTAGGAATTTTTCAATTAGCAATAATCGTGCCTCAAATAAACCTCATTGGCTACGATACTGCGACTGCGCAGAGCTTGCTTAGGAATTTTTAAGCTGATTGTATTTTCATATTACTTAAAAAATAACATTTCTATTGTTTTTGTTGTTTTTATAAAAGTTATACATCATCACTATGAAACACTTAGAAAACAGAGTTAGCGGGATCCCTGGGTGGCGCAGCGGTTTGGCGCCTGCCTTTGGCCCAGGGCGCGATCCTGGAGACCCGGGATCGAATCCCACGTCGGGCTCCCGGTGCATGGAGCCTGCTTCTCCCTCTGCCTGTGTCTCTGCACCTCTCTCTCTCTGTGACTATCATAAATAAATAAAAAAAAATAAAAAAATAAAAAAAAAAGAAAACAGAGTTAGCAAAACAAGAAAATAAAAATTGCCCTTTATCTCAATGCATAGAGATCAAACTATCATTAACATTTGGTATATTTCTTGACAGTCTTTTTTAATTTCACTACTTGTCTTACTCTTTTTACTGTGAACTTGACTGGTGAATACATGGGAAGAATGACTTAAAATAAATTTTATTCTGGGCACTTGGGTGGCTCAGTGGTTGAGCATCTGCCTTTGGCTCAGTTTGTGATCCCAAGGTCCTGGGATCGAGTCTCTCATCAGGCTCCCCGCAGGGAGCCTGCTTCTCTCTCTGCCTATGTCTCTGCCTCGCTTTCTGTGTCTCATGAATAAATAAACAAAATCTTAAACATTTTTTTATTCTATCACAGCAAAAATATTAAATACAGTTATTATATGATAGAAGTAGAATAGCATAGTATAATGATTAAAAATGCAGACTCTAGGAGCACCTGGGTGGCTCAGCTGGTTAAGCCTCTGACTTCGACTCAGGTCACCATCTCAGGGTTCTGAGATTGAGTCCTGAGTCCAGCTCTTCACTCAGCAGGGAGTCTGCTTCTCCCTCTCCCTTTGTCCCCACCCCCTCCCCCCCCGCACTGCTCGTGCTCTTTCTCAAATAAATAAATAAATAAATAAATAAATAAATAAATAAAAATCTTAAAAATAAAAGGGCCCTAGATTCTAGATCATGCTGCCTGGATTCAAATCGTAGATCTTGGGAAAGTTGCTTAACCTGTCTGATCTTAGTTTTTCCATCTATAAAATGAGAGTAATGACAGTAAATACATCATATAGTTGTTGTTGAGGGTTAATTAAATTAGTACATATAAAACACCTAGAATAATATCTGGCTTATGTTAAATGCCCAATAAATGTTAGCTACTATTATTAGTTTCTTTTTCTCTGGCTAGTTTTTATTTTGTTATAATGGCCCATGGGAGCATGTCTTTTATCATTCATTCATTCACCAAACATTTGTCGAGTGCTGCTGTTTTTAATACATTCAAAGGTTTTCTGCTGGAGTAATGCTGTTGAATAAAACTTTCTGCAGTGATAGGAATGTTCTTTATCTGTGCTGTCCAAAAGCCACATGTGGCTAATGAGCATTGAAATGTGGCTAGCATAAACAAGGAACAGAATTTTTTTATTGGATTTAAACTGCCACATGAAGCTACTGGCTACTGTATTGGGAAATACTGGGCTAAAGTCCATCTAGATCTTTGCTCTTGTTTTGCTTAATACATTTGTACAGCCTGGAAACATGGTGTGATGAGACCAATGATACCGTTCCTATTCTGATGTCCTCTTGATCTATTTTCTTAGCTTGTTTCTTTTTGGTTTCATTGCTCAGGAATAACCCATTTAACTTTCAACAAGTAGTATTCTTTGCTCTCAGCTAAATTTTCTATTATATAAAAGGTAGTATTAACTCTGTCTTGATCTTGGCAATAAACCAGCAAATAAGATAGTACAGAATAGCCTGTGGATCTGTTATAATCCATAAAAGTACATAATACATGAAAATTATTATAATTATTGTTAACCATGGTGGGTTTACACTGTGATGATGACTCTGTTCTGTATGAGCCATTGATCTCAAATATACTGTGGTTAAAAGCCTAGAAATAGATTACTTTTTTATTATTTTATTATTTTAAAAAATAATTTATTTAAATTCAATTTGCCAGCATATGGTATAACACCCAGTGCTCATCTCATCATGTGCCCTCCTTAGTTAGTGCCTGTCACCCAGTTACCCCATCCCCCACCTACTTCCCTTTCTGCAATCCTTTGTTTCCCAGAGTTAGGAGAGTCTCTCATGGTTTGTCTTCCTCTCTAATATTTCCCCACTCAGTTTCCCTCCTTTTGTATGTCATTTTTTTTTTAAAGAAGCTTCTAAATTCTACCTCTGAAACTAATAATACAGTATATGTTAATTAAATTGAATTTAAATAAAAAAATAAAAGAAGCTTCTAATTGTTCAAATCTTTCATGTTTTTGTGTCTTCACTTTTACTGTATATTTTGAATACAACAAAAGGAAACGGTCCTACCTGTTGCCTAGAAGAAGCAGAGTCTTTTTGGCTTTTGTTATTCTGAAGAGTACAAACTATAACAGTAGAAACATTTATTGTACTTTACTAGGATGCCTTAAATATGAAACTAAGCATGACTATGTTCCATTCTCAAAAATACTTAGAATTTTTATTTCCTAAATGCTTTTCTTTTTTTAAATTTTTTTCCTAAATACTTTTCTAGTTGACTTACACATTTACTGTTAATACTTTTTGTAATTTAAACTTTTTGTTACTATTTATTAGTCTACTATTATTAGTCTAATAGACTAATAATTAATAGTCTACTATTATTTTTAGTCTATTTTCAAGCTGTGACACAAGCACACTTGTTCTTACAAGTACTTCTTTATAGGGCACCCCCGGTGGAGACGTAGGATCGAGTCCCGCGTCAAGCTCCCTGCATGGAGCCCGCTTCTCCCTCTGCCTGTGTCTGCCTCTCAGTCTCTCTCTCTCTCTGAATAAATAAGTTAAAAAACAAAACAAAAAACAAAGCAAGTTCTTCTTTATAGATGCAGAAGCTGAGGGAGGAATATGAACCAAGTTTTTCTATCAAACCGAGATTATTGATTTAAATTGGGGAAAATCCATCTCTCAGAACTCTAGGTTTTTCAGACATGCTTCCTTAGAGGCTGATCCGTGGAGGGGAGGGGTACTGCCAAGCAGAGGAGGCTTTTGGTTTCCCCCTCTGCTTTATCCAGCCAGAGCTGCTCTACTTTTTATCTGTTTTATGTTAAACTTCTGTATAAGAATTTTGAAGAGTTTCCTGCTTGAAAACAAAGAAAGGATCGAAAATTGCTGCATTAGTGATTTGGAAAGTCTACTTGGGAAAGACAGCTATCTGCATGACCAGCCAGATGGTAGGCATCTAATCCTTTGGGCATACCTTGGTCCTCTGCTGGCACAGCTATTTTGTGCCCAGCAGGAGTTAGTGAGCTGAACTTTTGCAGTTCTATTTCTCTTTTCCTTGACCCCAACCTCCCTATTTCCTCTTTTTCCTTTTATCTTTCTCTCTCCTAATATTTCTCGTTGGAAGGAAAAGAATGGTCTTGGTAAGTCATAGAGGCAATAGGTGTGTATATTTTATTTGTGTATATGTTTTTTTTTTTAAATACACGGATACAGTTAAGATTGGTTCTTTTATCATCAGTTGCTCTAAGTTATCAGTTAAAACAAGGAACAATAAAGTACTTTGTTGACTGCATGGACTGATCCTTTGAGCCTCTTGTGAATAAGGTTGTTTATGCCAGGAAGTGTTATGCTCAAGATCTGTAATCCAATTCCATGCCCTGCTCACTTCCACTCCCCAATGGTCTTTCTGAGGATCTGTACCAAGATTCGTTCTCATACCTCTGTTATTCTTCATGCCATGAGAAATTGAATATTTCTTTTAGATTCCTTCACATTCTTGTGCTTCCTTTTTTTAGGCCACATTCTGAATTTATTTTCCTATCTACTAATTTTTGTTCAGAATTGTTTTAGCTCCCCTTAAAAAGCCATTTGTGACAATCTGGTTGCCATTTTGTTAAAATGGAGAGTATGCTTTCAGTTCATTAGAGTATCAGCTAATACTATGAGAATGTGGCAGGATGTTTTCCCAGTCTCAGTTATTAAGATAGCTACTTTTCCAGTTATCCATTCTGAAAATTCTGAACTCATCTTTACTTATTACTTTTAGTCCTTCTAATCAGATGATAAATCTGATTTGATAAATCTTGATTCTAAATCTTCAATGACTTTTGCATCTGTTCTTTCCTTTATGCATTTGTCGGTTGAACCCTCTTGACTTTTGCCTGGAGTGAATTATTTTTCCTGTCTTTTTGCTTCCCTTTTCTCTCTTCCTGATATACATGGCTCTAATTGCATAGCTTATTTCTTATAAACTTTTTATTTCAGAACTGAGTCGAAAATCCTTTGGACTGACAATTAAGTTCTGATCTGTTTTTCTAGCTTTATCTTCCATTATTGCTCATATGCACTTAACACGACTCCACAATTTCCTAATTGTGTTCTCTTGGACAAGTTATTTAACCTCTGGGCTTTTTTTTTTCCTTTGTTAAACTAGGGGAATGGACCAGATCAGTGGTTAGAAATCCGCAGTGAATTAATGTTGAATAATTTGTAAATGATGAGGTTTAAAAAATATATTAAAATAATAAAAAATAAAAAGAATAAAAAATAAAAGAATAAAAAATAAAAAATAAAAATATCTGGGGTGTACATGTGTTTGTGTGTGTCGGGGGGCACGTGCACATACACACACATGTGGTCCAGAACAAATGGGAAGCAATTAAAAAATGCTGGATTAAAGTGGATCTTTCTGATTTTAACATTGCAATTCTAGTAAGTAACTAGGTGAAAGAATCTCAGTATAGCCCTCAAAACAAAGTTTATAACATTAGCGTGTTAATAAAGAGGTCTTAATATTTTTTTCTCTTATCTGTGCCAAGGTAGAAGGTCTAATGACTTAGGACTGTGTCTAATTTCATATAACCAGAAAAATTCTGTAAACTAAAATATGAATAAGCTTGAGTAATATTTATGTCATTGTGTGTAGGTAGTGAAGTAGCATAACCCTAGAAAGATTTTTTTTAAATTCTTTTTATTGAGATGAAATTGAGATATATAGATGATTTTTAATGTAAACAATGGCTACTATTTATTGAGCACCTATTATGGACCACTATTGATTATTTTTCTATCGCACTCCCATGTTTTCCTCTCCCATCTCAGCAAATGGAATTGCCATTGTTGCTATTATTACTTAGGCTAAAAAACCAAGGAGTCATTCTTTTTTTTTTTTTCTTAAAGTTTTTTTTTTTAATTTTTTATTTATTTATGATAGTCACAGAGAGAGAGAGAGAGAGAGAGAGAGAGAGGCAGAGACACAGGCAGAGGGAGAAGCAGGCTCCATGCACCGGGAGCCCGACGTGGGATTCGATCCCGGGTCTCCAGGATCGCGCCCTGGGCCAAAGGCAGGCGCTAAACCGCTGTGCCACCCAGGGATCCCCCAAGGAGTCATTCTTAATATCTTTCCCTTACACTCTTATTCAAACCATCAGTGGTTGTACACCTGAAATGAATATAGTACTGTATATTAACTATACTGGAATTAAAATAAAAAACTTGGAAAAAAAGACAATCTTAGGTAAAATCATTTATATTATTATGACTGATAATTACCATGAGACCAAATAATGTATTATAACTACATTTTATTTCTTGCATAATTTTCTTGTATTTTGCCTGATTCTTCATTTACTTAGTTATATGTCTACCACTAATTGTTCCCAAGGCTTCAGACATCATATATTGAGGCTATAGAGCATAAAGCTTAAGCATAAAATTCTTTTGTTTTTTTAAAGATGGCATTCATTTATTCATGAGAGACACACAGAGAGAGAAAGGCAGAGACACAGGCTTGGGTCATGATCCCAGGATCCTCAGATTGAGCCCCACATATGGGTCCTTGCTCCATGGGGAGTCTGCTTCTCTTTCTCCCTCTGGCTGATGCTCCCCTTGTTCATTCTCTCTCTCTCTGTCAAATAAAAAAAATTTTAAAAATTAGGATTTTTTAAACAAATATTTATTTTATAAATAAATAAAGATTTGAGAGAGAGAGCACAAGTGTGGGGAGGGGCAAAAGAAGAGGGGCAAATGAGTAGGGAGAGGGACAAGCAGACTGGAGCATGGACCAGTCTCAGGGCTCACTCTTATAACCCTGAGATCATGATCTGAGCTGAATTGCACTCAACCAACGGAGCCACCCAGGCACTCTGCTATCATTTTTTTTTTAAGATTTTATTTATTCATTCATAGAGACACAGAGAAAGAGGGCCAGACAGGCAGAAGGAGAAGCAGGCTCCATGCAGGGAGCCCGACGTGGGACTTGATTCCGGGTCTCCAGGATCATGCCCTGGGCTGCAGGCGGCGCTAAACCGCTGCGCCACCGGGGCTGCCCCTGCTGTCGTTTTTCTACCCATTTCTTTCTAGACATTATGACTTCCTTTCTTTTCTCTCTCTTTTTAAAATTTGTCATAAATGTGTATTATAATATCTTTTATTTTTATTTATTTTATTTTTTAAAAAGATTTTATTTATTTATTCATGAGTGGCACAGAGAAAGAGAGAGGCAGAGACACAGGCAAAGGGAAAAAGCAGGCCCCATGCAGGGAGTCTGATGTGGGACTTTGATTCAGGACTCCAGGATCACGCCCTGGGCCAAAGGCAGGCGCCAAATCACTGAGCCACCCAGGCGTCCCTATATTATGTTTTAAAATCTTTTTTAACTGATTTAAATCCTGGGGTCTTGAGATTTTATTTATTCATGAGAGACACAGAAAAAGAGACAGAGACATAGACAGAGGGAGAAGGAGGCTCGCTGTGGGGAGCCTGATGCTGGACTCCATCCCAGGACCCCGAGATCATGCCCTGAGCCAAAGGCAGATACTCAACCACTGAGCCACCCAGGTGCCCCGAAAAATCCTGTTTTTGATGGGGATTTCATTAAATATGTAGATTGTTTCGGAGACCCAAGATTGTCTTATACAGATATTGGAAGGGAAATAATTTAAGAGGGCTGAATCCTTAGTGTCCACACTGGAAAGTCAGTAGAAGGTGAGAAATAGCAGCATAATCAGTAGATAGCTAGAGCTATGATGATAAATAGAAGACACAGCTGAAAGAGTTAAGAGTGGTTCCCTTTGGGGAATAGGATTCAGCAGTGATATGGCGGGCCAAGGGACTGTTTTTTTTTCCATTATATACTTATTTGAAGGTATGTGAATGTATATTTGATAAAAACTAAGGACACTATTGCAATTATCTAGAGAAAGCTGATGATGGCTTGGACTGTGTGGTAGCAATGAAGGTAGAAATAGTTGGGTTCTGGATATCTCTGGGTATTTTTTTAGTAGAGGCAATGAGATTTCCTAATGGATTTGGTGTAGGGTATTGGTACGAGGGAAGGAGTCAAGGATGACTTTTTTTTTTTTTAATTTTTATTGATTTATGATAGTCACACAGAGAGAGAGAGAGGCAGAGACACAGGCAGAGGGAGAAGCAGGCTCCATGTACCAGGAGCGCAACATGGGATTTGATCCCGGGTCTCCAGGATCGCGCCCTGGGCCAAAAGCAGGCGTCAAACCGCTGCGCCACCCAGGCATCCCAGGGATGACTTTTTTTTTAAAAGGGCTTTATTTATTCATGAGAGACACAGAGAGAGAGGCAGAGACAGAAGCAGGCTCCGTGCAGGAAGCCCGATGTGGGACTTGATCCTGGGACCCCAGGATTATACCCTGAGCCAAGGGCAGACACTCAACTGCTGAGCCACCCAGGGGTCCCTCAAGGATGAGGCTTCTGAAATGAACAACTGGGAGAATTAAATTGCCAGTAACTGCATTGGAGAAGCCTGAATAGGGGACAGGTTTTGGCGATAGGAAATCAGGGGTTATCAAATTGGCAGTTGGATAAACAGGTCTAGAATTCAGAGGAGAGGTTCAAGATAGTTGTGTTTCTTAGTAGTTAGGGGACCTTTGGCAAATTATGTAACTTCTATAACCTCAGTTTTCTCATCAGTGAAGTAGAGTAACAATAGTACTGCTATACCATGTTGATCAGAGAATTAGAGATAAAGAACTTATCACAGTGCAAGGCACTAAACGATTATTATATTTGATTATTGTTATTACTGTAGTCATAACTATCTGATGCATCATATACTGAGGCTATAGAGCATAAAGCTTAAGAGTTAAGAATCCAGTTTGACTCTGCATTTGCAAGTTGTGTGACTTTGGGCAAGCCACTTAGTCTTCTCAATTTTCTTTTTTTTTAATATTTTTTTTAAATTTTTATTTATTTATGATAGTCACAGAGAGAGAAAGAGAGTCAGAGACACAGGCAGAGAGAGAAGCAGGCTCCATGCACCGGGAGCCCGACGTGGGAATCGATCCTGGGTCTCCAGGATCGTGCCCTAGGCCAAAGGCAGGCGCCAAACCGCTGCGCCACCCAGGGATCCCGTCTTCTCAATTTTCTTATTTGTAAAATGGAGATAATAATAGTGTCTATAACATGATGTTTTCATAGGATTAAATGAGGTAATACCTGTAAAGTACTTATTATACTTACTTGTTATACATAGTAAGTGCTTAGTAAGTGTAATCCATCATTATCATTATTTGTCCATGAACTCCTTGAAGAAGGGACCATCATCTTTATTTCTCTAGTACCTACTGAGTTCCCTTTGCCTATCACTGTACTTAGTTTATATGTAACAGGTAGTAAAAATTTTTTAGGTGTTCTGTTTATAGAGAGCACAAACCTTGCACACATTCATTTTCTTGACATGCTTTTTTTTTTTGAAGATTTTATTTATTTATTTGACAGAACAAGCGAGTGAGCTTGCACAAGTAAAGCAGAGCAGCAGGCAGAGGGAGAGGAAGAAGCAGGCTACCCAGCAGAAAGCCTGATGTGGGGCTCGATCCCAGGACCCCAGGATCACGACCTGAGCAGTTGCTTAACCAATTGAGCACCCAGGCACCCCAATACATGCTTTTTTTAGATTGAATTGTTCTCTTTCCTCTATACATTTCTTCTACTTTGGGAGAGGGTGAAGAAATAAATAGTGTGAGAGTGCTTCAGAAGTATGCTCACATAAATCGAAGTTCGAGTTTATTTTATTATTTATTTAATAAATTTATTTTTTATTGGTGTTCAGTTTGTCAACAAGAGTAAACATTTCTTTTTTTTTTAAATATGTTATTTATTTATTCATGAGAGAGAGAGAGAGAGAGAGAGAGAGACAGGCTCCACGCAGGGAGCCCAACGTGGGACTCAATCCTGGGTCTCCAGGATCAGGAGGCCCTGGGCTGAAGGCTGTGCTAAACCACTGAGCCACTCGGGCTGCCCGAAGTTTGTGTTTATATTTTGCTACTTGGGTGTTAGTTTGAGTCATCTTAGAATAAAGGACACATTTGGGAAGGAGGAAGCATTTTCAGTGCTTGGCGAGACAATCTGGATACTTGGATTTGTGGATATTAGTTCTCTTCTGAACTTCCCGGATTAAAAAATCAAAACATTTTGGGAACATATATGTATTAACAGTTCTGCCTTTGCCAGAAGATTTGGTATTTTGCTGTTTGCATGTCAGTTTTGAGCAAGGTGGTTTAAGATTTTCTGTGGAGTAAAATATTTAAAGAATGAGTTTAATTATCAGTCTCAGTTTACTTTCAGTTGTTGTTTAAGATAGAGAATATTTGTTTTCTCTCAGAAATCTAGGATTTTAAAAATCTATTAAACTGCTTTAAGGGGCGCCTGGGTGGCTCAACTGGTTAAGTATCTGCCTTCAGCTCAGGCCCTGGGATTGAGCCCCACATCAGGCTCCTTGCTCAGCGGGGAGTCAGCCTGTCCCTCTCTTTCAGCCCCTCCCCACCGCTTGTCCTCTCTCTTTCTCTCTCCCCCTCTCAAATAAATAAATAAAATCTTTTTAAAAAAACAACTAGTTTAATATTTATAAACAAGCAGATCTTTTAATTTTTAAAATATTTGTACTGTTTCACTAGAAAAAAGTAGAAGAGACCATAATTTTCATTGGTCCTCTTGTTATTATATGTAGTATTATCTACATGATCTAAGTGATGGCCGAGCAATGTTTATTTGCCTTTAGCTATCTTAAAATCGGACTATAACACTGTGGACAGAAAAGAGAACGCCAGACTGAACCAGCCCTGTTTGGTGTCACCTGATGTGAGGCTTTGGTGGTTAATATCTGTTCAGCTGAGTTTTCTTTGGGTTCTCATAGCTAGGACCTAGCACAACCAGTTTTCCATGATGTAATACCTCTAAAACACGTTTGAACTGCAGCAAGCTTTACCAAAAGATATTACTGCTTTTTTTATGGGTCTAGATTCATAGCTCTTTTGGGACTTGAGATCTGAGGCATTGCCCTTTCTTCTCCTTTTTGGTTATTGGTAATTTTTTCTGGTCCAAGAGAGTGGTGGTAACTTTGCTTTATTTGGGAGTAGAATGCAATGCTTGCTACTGCTACTGCTAAAATGAACTGCTGTTCATTTTAGTGCCGCATATTAAAGCTTAGTGGAATCTGGTGGGGGATATGTTGTAGGGCCTTTCAATTATGGGAGGAAATCAGATAAAAATATAACAAAACTCCTGGAAAAACTTTTTTAAAGAAAAGCAAACCAGTATAAGTAGATTTCACATGTAGGCATTTTAGAAAGCATATTAATATAAAAATCCTACTCACATTTTAATATTATATTATAAGTTTATTTCAGACCTCTTATTGTATTTACCATAACTTTGGAGCCAGACATTTTTTCTGGAAAACCAGTAAAGGTCTGAAGAACTCCTGCAACATGGATGCTGCCTATTGCTCAAAGCTAGCAGTAGAAAGGTTTGTAAAACAAACTAGTTAGATTTTCATTGATTTACAGATAGGTAGTTATTTTTTATGAATAAAAAAGAAGTTATTATTTTTAAAGATTTATTTATTTTAGAGAGAGAGAGAGAGAGAGCATATGGGGAGGAGGGGCAGAAGGAGAGAGTCTCAGACAGACTCTGTGCTGTGTGTGGAGCCCCATATGCAGGGCTCAGTCCCACAACCCTGAGATCACAACCTGAGCCAAAACCAAGAGTTGGTTGCTTAACCTGCTGTGCCACTCAGGCGCCCCAAAAATGAAGTTATTATTGAACCACTGGTCTTTTCTCTTCCATACCCTTTGTCACAGAACAAAACATAGCTTTTGGAGCCAACAGATCCAGATTCCAGTACTTCTCCAACCTTTGTCAAATCATTAAATGCTCTGAACCTCATTTTCCTAGAGAAAAAAATGAGGGTAATTTAATCTCAGATGATACATATAAAACAGCACAGTTTCTATGTGTATTATAGGTTAGCAACAAGTAGTAGTTTTCTGGACAGCTTTGATATAATAACCACAGAATTCTTACTAGGTCCTATTATGTAATATCGAACAGGTCCAAAACTAACAGCAGTGTCAGTGTTTTATGTGTGTGTGTGTGTATGTGTGTGTGTGTGTGTGTGTTTCCAGAGTGAGAACAGCTAGATGTGTTTTATTTATTTATTTATTTTTATTTATGATAGTCAGAGAGAGAGAGAGGCAGAGACACAGGCAGAGGGAGAAGCAGGCTCCATGCACCAGGAGCCCGACGTGGGATTCAATCCTGGGTCTCCAGGATCACGCTTTGGGCCAAAGGCAGGTGCTAAACCGCTGCGCCACCCAGGGATCCCCTAGATGTGTTTTAGATTGCTGTCACACCTCTCTCTCTTCTCTCTCGGTAATAAACTTTTGAAGAGGGATAGTATTTAAACCTTAATGTTTAACCCTGAGAACAGAACTGTGAGCTCAATAAATATTTGACTGAGTGAAGGTAAATGCTCCCACGGAACATAATAATGTTGTTTTCCTTATGCTTTGTTATTTTATTTTATTTTTTTAGTTTTTCTTTCTTTATTTTAGAGAGAGCAGAGGAAGGGGCAGAGGGAGAGGAAGAGAGAGAATCCCAAGCAGACTCCACACTGCCCAGGGCTTGACATGGGGCTCGATCTCACAACCTTAAGACCATGACTTAAACCAAAATCCGGAGTTGGATGCTTAACTGACTGAGCCACCCAACCGTCCCTCCTTGTGCTTGTTTAGAAGGAGCCAAAGCCCAAAGTCTATCCTAGATCTATAAATATTATAACATAAGATTATGTCATTTTTTTATTATGTATCATTAGTTTTCTATGGCTGCCATAACAAATTACCTAGTGGCTTAAGACAACACAAATTCATTATCTTACAGTTCTATAGGTCAGAAGTCTGATGTGTATCTTACTGGGCTAACATCAAGGTATTGAGAGGGGCTCTTTCTGGGGGCTCTAGGGAAGAATCTGTTTCCTTACTTTTTTACATTTCTAGTGGCTGCTTGTATTCTTTGGCTTGTAGCTCCTACCATGCTCAAAGCCACCAGAGATGAGCTGATTCATTTTCACATTATATCCCTCTAATACTAACTTTTTGGCCTCCCTCTTCTACCTTTGGAGACCACTGTGATAACACTGCAAGTGTACTTGATAATCCAGGATAATCACCCTATTTTAAAGTCAAATGATTAGCAAGCTTAATTCTGTCTGCAATTTTAATCAATTCCCTTGCCATATAGCATAACATAACAAATTCACAGGTTTTGGGGTTTATAACATGGACATCTTGGACATCTTCTATCATACCATCCCATTAGGAAAACAATTGAGCATATCCCCAGGTGCTATTATTAACCCATATTAGATATTACTAAAACTCATTTTCTCTTTTTTTGTATAAAAATAATATAGGTAAAAATTCTAATTTTCTTCCCATACTTCAGTGGATAATCTTGCTCATTCTCCATTTTGGAGACTGCTGGATAACTATGAACAAGGCAGTGTTTTAGGTATATATACAGACAAAACTACATGATATATTTATTCCAGGAGGACTAATTACTGTAATAAACAACACAAAATCTTATTTATTTAAAAGCTTGATTTGTTTGTTTGTTTCTTTCTTTTTCTCCTTCCTTCCTTCCTTCCTTCCTTCCTTCCTTCCTTCCTTCCTTCCTTCCTTCCTTCCTTCCTTCCTTCCTTCCTTCACCTCTCTCTCTCTCTCTCTCTCTCTCTCTCTAGTTTTTAAGTAATCTCTACACCTAAAATGGAACTTGAACTCATAACCCCAAGATCAAGAGTCACATGCTCCATCAACCAATCCAGGCAGGTATCCCTTAAAGGCATTTTTTAAATTAATGTCCTAGTTGAATGCATGTTACTGAGTAGAGGTAGAAGGGAGCTTTTTTTTTTTTTTAAAAAAAAAAAACCTAGGATCGGGCCTCAGAGTCCTTCACTGGATCTTCTGTATCTGCTGACAGATGAAGGAAGAAAGTGTGGAGGATAGGGTTCAGGTTTTTATGGAACAGGCCTAGAAATGACATAATCATTTCTATCCCTATACCACTGTCCAGAACTCAGTATTATTATCTTAACCAATGGTGTAGACACTGGGAAATATCATTTACATAAGGAAGAAGAGGGAAGCAATTTAGTGAATAAATAGCCATTCTCTTCCACACATAAGATCCCTGCCCTCAAGAACCCTCTAATTTAGTGGAAGAAGCAGACATAGATAAAACTTGATGTGGAAGGCAGACCTTATAAATGTTATAATAGAGTTTTATTTTTTTAAAAGATTTTATTTATTCATGAAGACACAGAGAGAGGGAGAGAGAGAGAGAGGCAGAGACACAGGAGGAGGGAGAAGCAGGCTCCATGCCAGGAGCCCGACATGGGACTCGATCCCGGGACTCCAGCATTGCGCCCTGGGCCAAAGGCAGGCGCCAAACCGCTGAGCCACCCAGGGATCCCCTAGAGTTTTAAATAGAGTGATATAAATGTATAGAGAAGAGAAAGATTACTTTGGATTAGAAAGATTATGGAGCACCTAGGTGGTTCAGTTGATTAAGTGTCTGCCTTTGGCTCAGGTTGTGATCTCAGGGTCCTGGGATTGAGCCTCACCTCAGGCTCTCTCCTGGGCAGGTAGTCTGCTTCTCCCTCTTACTCTCCTGTGCTCTCCCTGTCTGTCCCTCCTCTCTCTCTCAAATAAATCTGGGAAAAAAAAGAGAAAGATTAGGGAAATATTTGAAATTATGTCTCTGAGATAGAATTTATTCTCAAAGGGCTGTTTTAACAATCAAATGACTTGCTACATGGCAGTGCTGGGCACACTAATTGGTATATAAATGTTGGGTGCTATTGTTGTTATTGTTATTCTTTGGAGATGTTGTTGCACTGAGTTTTCAAGAGTAGATCGACCTTTGAAAAGTGGATTCCAGATGGACTCATTCTAGCAACAATGTGGAAGTAGAATTTAGGACATTTTTAGAAGTAGCAAGTTATATAACTAAAACATAAAGAATGTAGGTGGATGTAAATAGGAGATAAAGTAAGAGAGGTGTGAGTCAGATCATTCACATTCTTGAATAACATCCTAAGGAATTTGGACTTTGATCAGGAGCTATAAGCTGACTCAAAAAATTTGAATTGCCAGTATCTTCTTAATGAAAAGTATTGTGTCTTCATTTTTTAGTCCTTTTTATAACTATAGAGAGAGGTAATATAACATTGTGATTAAGAGCACAGAACCCACCATTTAGGTTTGATGCCTGGCTCTGCCACTTATTATCTATATGACTTTGGGCAGGTTACTTTATTTCTCAGAGCCTAAGTTTCTTTCTTTCTTTTTTATTTTTTTAAGATTTTATTTATTTATTCATGAGAGACACAGGGAGAGAGAGAGAGAGAGAGAGAGAGGCAGAGACACAGGCAGCGGGAGAAGCAGGCTCCATGCAAGGAGCCTGATGTGGGATTCGATCCGGGAACTCCAGGATCATGCCCTGGGCCGAAGGCAGGCGCCAAACTGCTGAGCCACCCAGGGATCCCAGAGCCTAAGTTTCTTTATCAATATGATTGGGAGGATAAAAGTATTACTTCATTAGATTATTATGGGGATTAAATGAATATAATATAAAAACAATGCCTGCATAGTAAGTGTTCTTTAAGAGTCAGTCAGTTGCTATCATAATCATATCATTACCAGTGCCTGGCACATAGTAGGCATTCAGTAATTTTTGAGTGGTCAGAATTGTGTTTTAAATTTACCCAGCAAGGGATCCCTGGGTGGCGCAGCGGTTTAGCGCCTGCCTTTGGCCCAGGGCGTGATCCTGGAGACCCGGGATCGAATCCCACGTCGGGCTCCCGGTGCATGGAGCCTGCTTCTCCCTCTGCCTATGTCTCTGCCTCTCTCTCTCTCTCTCTCTGTGACTATCACAAATAAATAAAAATTAAAAAAAATAAATTTACCCAGCAAGTATTATATACTGTCATATGACAGGCAAGAGAATTCATTTCATTTCACAAAACATAGTTAAAGGTAGGAAATGGGGCAGCCCCGGTGGCCCAGTGGTTTAGCGCTGCCTTCAGCCCAGGGTGTGATCCTGAAGGTCTGGGATTGGGTCCCACGTCAGGCTCCCTGCATGGAGCCTGCTTCTCCCTCTGCCTGTGTCTCTGCCTCTCACTCTCTCTGTCTGTCATGAATAAATCAATAAAATCTTTAATTAAAAAAAAGGTAGGAAATGATGCCATAGGAGAGTAGTGTAGATGGAGTGCTTTGGTAGTTCAGAAGGATGCTAGTTCAGAAGTACTTCTACTTGGAGCTATATTTGTTTTGTGGGAAAGGAAGTATATGAACTGGGCTTTGAGGAGCATTGTAGAAATGAAGGGAAGGGGCATTCTAGGCAGTGGGAATAGCCTGAGAAAAATCAAAGGATGTATAAAAGCATGATAATGACACTTTATGGAAAATAGTAAATCATGCTATAGGAAAGACTAAGGCAAATTAAGTCTCTGGTCAAAGTCTAGTATACCAGTAGTATCAGAGTTGTTTCCTCTTATGGTCTTACCGAGTGGGTGATCAGCTGTCTTTTATCTAGACTGAGCCTTCGTGCTCAGTGTGTGGTCCATGGACTTATCAGCATCAGCTGGGAGCTTATTAGAAATTCAGACTCTCAGCCCCCTACTGCCCCGACCTATAGATGAGAACCTGCAATTCCCAGGTAGTTTGTTTGCACATTAAAATTTAGGAAGTACTGGTCTAAAACACAAAAGCAGCTCTTCCTACTTCTTAAGATGAGTGTCTGTATAGTATGAAACTGAAAATAATAAATTTCAGTAATCACTTGGTGTCAAACACATGCATTAACAAAATGCTTTGTTGGGATGCCTGGGTGGCTCAACAGTTGAGCATCCTGTCTTTGGCTTAGGAAGTGATCCTGGGGTCTGGAATCAAGTCCCACATCAGGCTCCTTGTGGGGACCCTGTTTTTCCTTCTGCCTATGTCTCTGCCTCTCATGAATAAATAAATAAAATCTTTAAAAAAAAAAACAACCAAAACCCAACCAAACAAAAAGTGCTTTTTTTTCCTGAGCTAAGTAATTCTAGCTGGCATGATTTTGGTTGGTGGTAGTGGGGAGTAAGAATCATTCAGAATGGGCAGCCCGGGTGGCTCAGCGGTTTAGTGCCTGCCTTTGGCCTAGGGCCTGATCCTGGAGACCTGGGATCGAGTCCCATGTCAGGCTCCTTGCATGGAGCCTGCTTCTCCCTCCTGTGTCTCTGCCTCTCTCTATCTCTGTCTCTCATGAATGAATAAATAAAATCTTAAAAAGTCATTCAGAATGTAATTTTTTTTTTAGGTCTGGTCTCATACCAAAAAAGATTTGAGGCTTCATCTACAACTTAGATTTTATTTATTTTTATTTTTTAATTTTATTTATTTATTTATTTTTTACAACTTAGATTTTAATATAATTAGCAATTTCAGTGAAAACTTACGGTTGATATTAAATATTTTTCTAGGCATATATCACTTCTCTGTTGAGGATAGTAATATTTCCCTTTTAATTTTAATTTTTATTATTTTTTAATATTTCTCTTTTAAAGTATATTCTTTTTATAGCAACTAGAATGATAAACTCTGCTCAAACTCTTCTTACAATATAAAGCTAATGCCTGTCTTAGCTTGCAAACTCTGTGACTATTTTGGATGTGGTGGGTGGTAGAAAGGAAATGAGGTTGAGGAGGCCAGTCAGAAAAGTCACACATAGAGGTAGAGTTGTGCGATACCACTGTGATGTGGTGATGTGAGTTGGGGGTGGGGAGGAAGGCAGGCAGAAAATTGTCACATGAAGCCAGTGCCTGCCTAAAGGTGCTGGCTGTAACATCTCTGTGGATGATGTGGTCATAGTGAATGGTGGGTCTGGGAGGCGAGGGAGGAAGCCAGGGTGTATCACACCCAAACCAAGCCTTCAGCTTCTAAGAGACCCATGACTTTAAAATGCAGCCATTGTTTTGCCAAGAGAATCCTATTGCGTACCTTCTATATAAATACTTGATTAAATAAAATAATAAGTCCTGGCTTTCCAGCTTTAACCTGCCTTTAACTGTTCTTTCTTAGAAAATGAATTTACATTGTGAAGTTAATTTGGTGATTATTGCTTTTGCATAATCACCAAACTTGCAGAAGTGTTCTGTTTAGCATTTTAAGTGCAAAGTAAAATCATCAACACTTTTAGAAGCGTTATGTTTAGGGAATCCCTGGGTGGCTCAGCGGTTTGATGCCTGCCTTTGGCCCGGGTGTCCTGGAGTCCCGGGATTGAGTCCCGCATCGGTCTCCCCGCATGGAGCCTGCTTATCCCTCCTCCTGTGTCTCTGCCTCTCTCTCTCTCTCTATCATAAATACATAAATAAATCTTTAAAAAAAAAGAAGTGTTATGTTTAGCATCTTATGTGCAAAGCACTGTATCAGGCACTGTATATAGAAACAAATGAGAAGAGATCTGTATTTTTTTTAAGATTTTATTTATTTATTCATGAAAGATACACACACACACAGGCAGAGACACAGACAGAAGGAGAAGCCGGCTTCTTGCAGGGAGCCTGATGCATGACTTGATCCCTGGACAAGGATCACGCCCTGAGCCTAAGGCAGTTGCTTTACTGCTGAGCCACCCAGGTGACCCGAGATCTGTATTCTTGAAAACCTTTCTTATTTTTTTTTTAAATTTTATTTATTTATTCATGAGAGACACAGAGAGGCAGAGGGAGAAGCAGGCTCCATCCAGGGAGCCTGACGTGGGACTTGATCCTGGGTCCCCAGGATCACACCCTGGGCTGAAGGCGGCGTCAAGGCGCCAAATTGCAGAGCCCCCTGGGCTGCCTGAAAACCTTTCTTATATTCCAGCCTGGAAAAGGAGAAAATGTTAGAAATGTTAAAAGAAGAAGAATAGGTAACATATATTAGTACTTGTTATGTTCCAGGAGCCCAAGTTATGTCATATCATCTTCACAATGACCATATGAGTTAGGTAACAGTAATACTTCCATTTTGCATGTGAAGAAACTAAAATACGGAGAGATTATCATGAAGGGGCAGAGCCAGGATTCAAATACAAGCAGTCTGACTCCAGACCTGGACCATCTCAGTTACGCTTATGAACAATCTTTCAACGCAGGGTGAAATGTGCATAGCAGTACTCTTGGAGGGAGGAGGAGAAGAGAGGATTAATGCTAGCTAAAGATATCCAGATAAACATAGAGGAGATGAAATTTTAGCTGATCCTGGAAGGATGATTTTCAGTATAATGAAATAAAGTCTTCCTACTCAGAGGAGAGCTTGAACTTGAGTTTGTAGGTTATAAAAATCATTCATGCCATTCAACAAACCTTTACTGAGAGCTTGCTTACTATGTGCCAAATACTATACTAGATACTAGAAATGCAAGAATAAATAAAACTCTGAATCCTTCATAGTAAGGAAGTTACAAAAGAGTTATATGGGCAGAAGGCCAATTATAATGAGTTTAAGAATGAATGAAGGTTAAAGAAATGTAGATAGTGAATGTAACCTATCAACCAAACCTATTAAAGTTTGGTAACAAGTGAAAACAGTGAATTAGTATCCTATTTTAGGGAGGGGAAGAGAAGCATTTTTTAAGATGGGGGAAATTTAAGAATATTTGTAGGAAAGAGCCAGAGGAGATGGAGAGATGGGCAAAGAATAAGGCTCATGGAAGATTATGAGGATCCAAAGATGCTCCATGAGTTGGAGCAGATCAAGTTTTAAATACTGTGGTAAGGAATTTCAACATTATTCTATTGGCAGAAGGGAGTCATTGAAGCTTTATGAAGAAGGTAATGACATACTGTGTGTTTTAAAAGGTGACCCAAAAGCCATGTAAGGGATGGCATAATTTAGGATCATTAATATTGATAAATTAAAAGTCACTAAGTTTTATTTGAACATGGACTAGACATTGCTAAACACTATAACTGAACTATCATATTTAATCCTCCTAACAAGCTTCTAAGATGGTGTTATTTTCAGGTCTATTTTTGAAGCTGAGGATATTGAGATTTATAAATACTAAGTAACTTGCTTAAGTTCCTCTAGATGGGAATGGATAGGCCCCTATGCTCTAGGGCAAGGATCAGCAAACTTTTTCTGTAAAGGACTAAACAGTAAATATTCTGGTCTTTGAAAGTCTTATAGTCTCGTCTATGGCCATACCACCCTGAACGTGCCCCATCTCGTCTGGAGGTCTTATAGTCTCTATTGCAACTAAGCTGCCATAGACAATAACATGACTGTGTTCCAATAAAAGATTATTAAAAAGAATAGTGGGGGGATCCCTGGGTGGCACAGTGGTTTAGTGCCTGCCTTTGGCCCAGGGCGCGATCCTGGAAACCCAGGATCGAATCCCACATCAGGCTCCCGGTGCATGGAGCCTGCTTCTCCCTCTACCTGTGTCTCTGCCTTTCTCTCTCTTTCTCTGTGACTATCATAAATAAATAAAAAAAATTAAAAATAAAAAGAATAGTGGGCCATAATTAGTCCACCCTTGGTAGGGCCTGTTCTAGTTTGGAAAGCCATAATAAAGAAAGAAATGTAGCTTATCATATTTTGCTTTATCTTTTTTTGCTTTGGTGGGATAATGGGAATAGAATTTTTCTTAGGTAGGGATACCATTTAATCTCAAGAGAAGCATCCTTTCTATAAGAGGCTCACTAGAAACAGCTATTTATGCATGCAGTTTAGCCACATTCTGCAAAATACCCACTTAACTTTTTTTTTCCACTTAACTTTTTATTACAATTACCTTCTAACAGAATGAACCCTAGAATGAAAGTTCTGTGAGAGCAGGGACTTTGTTTTATTCACTATCCTGTCCCTAAAGCCTTGCACACAATAAATAATTGTTTATTTGCAACAATGTGGATGAAACTAGAGTATGTTACCCTAAGCAAAATAAGTCAGTCAGAGAAAGGCACATATCATATGATTTCACTCATATGTGGAATATAAGAAACAAAACAGATGAACATAAGGGAAGGAAAAATACAATAAGATAAAAACAGAGAAGGAGGAACACCTGGGTTGCTCAGTGGTTGAATGCCTGCCTTCGGCTCAGAGCATAGTCCGGGAGTCCCAGGATCGAGTCCCGCATTGGGCTTCCTGCATGGAGTCTGCTTCTCCCTCTGCCTATATCTCTGCCTCTCTCTTTCTGTGTCTCTTATGAATAAGTAAATAAATAAAATCTTAAAAAAAAAAAAAGCAGAGAAGGAAGCAAACCATAGAGACTGTTAACTATAGAGAACAAACTGAGGATTGGGAGGGGCAGTGGGTTGGGGGGTAGGCTTAAATGGGTGATGGGCATTATTAGGAGGGCACTTGTTGAGATGAACACTAGATGTTATATGTAAGTAATGAATCACTAAATTCTACTTCTGAAACCAGTACTACACTATATGTTAACTAATTTAAATTTAAATTAAAAAATAAAAAATAAATTAATAATTGTTTAATAAATGAATGGCATGCTGATTCTCATAATTCCAATAACCAAGGAGTTGTACAGATATTTAGAGAAGATACTTCATTTAATTTTTTAAAGATTTTATTTATTTATTTGATACAAGCAGAGGGAGAAGCAGAGGGAGAGGGAGAAGCAGACTCCTTACTGAGCAGGTAGCTTGATACGGGGCTCCATCCCAGGACCACAAGATCATTGGCCTGAGCTGAAGGCAGATACTTAACCAACTGAGCCACCCAGGTGCTCCAAGAGTGACCCATTTTAAAGATACCTGTACAACTACAACTCCCTCAGATTAACTGTTTTCTCATTCATCTTGTCCAGATTTTCTCTACTCTAGTATAGCTTGCTTTCTTTCCTCTCCTCCCCTCCCCTCCCCTCTCCTCTCCTCCCCTCTTCAGATTTATTTATTCTTTATTTAATAATCTTCCCTTCCCGAGAGACACAGAGAGAGAGACAGAGAGACAGAGACAGAGAACAGAGACACAGGCACTGGGAGAAGCAGGCTCCATGCAGGGGAGCCCAATGAGGGACTGGATCCCAGGTCTCCAGGATCACACCCTGGGCTGAGGGGGCACTAAACCGCTGAGCCCCCCGGGCTGCCCCCCCTTTTTTTTTAAGTGACAGAGCATATAAGTGGCGGAAGAGCAGAGGGAGAGGGAGAAGCAGACTCTCCACTGAGCAGGGAGCCGGACGTGGGGCTCCATCCCAGGACTCTGGGATTATGACCTGAGCCAAAGACAGACATTTAACAGACTGAGCACCCAGGTGTCCCCAGCTTCTTCTTTTTTACCCGAGTTTTTTTTTTTTTTAATTTTTATTTATGATAGTCACAGAGAGAGAGAGAGAGAGAGAGAGAGGCAGAGACACAGGCAGAGGGAGAAGCAGGCTCCATGCACCGGGGGGCCGACGTGGGATTCGATCCCGGGTCTCCAGGATCGCGCCCTGGGCCAAAGGCAGGCGCCAAACCGCTGTGCCACCCAGGGATCCCTTACCCGAGTTTCTGATGTTAACTGACACTTTCAGATGCTGTTTCTCCATGGGTTAAAGAGACAGTGCCATGCTAGCCAGAAACAGCGTTCCAGATTCAGTCTTTCAGCGCCCTGTATTACTTATGTTCATTATTTGTTAGACTTTTACCTGCCCCACATTCCTCCCCCTTCCCCTCTTCCATATTAGGTAGTGATTTTCATAGTAAACTGACAGATGAATGAAGTTAAATGTCCCACTTTTCCAAGGCAGGGAGTGGAATGAAGAGGAGACTGAACACATAGAAACAAGCTTTTCAGGGTGCCTGGTTGGCTCAGTTGGTGGAGCATGCGACTTGATCATGGGGTCATGAGTTCAAGCCCCATATAGGTGTAGAGATTATTTAAAAATAAAGTCTTCACAAAAAAAAAAGAAAAAAAGAAAAGAAACAAGCTTTTCTGCTCAGGCACCTTGCTACCAAATTTGATTCTTAACTAGTCCACATTTAGGTTATAATTATGATAATTACTTTTTTTTTAACTCTTGCTGTATACCAGTCACAGTGCTATGAACTTTACATTTATTATTTCATTTATTATTTTCCAACAACCTTATGTTGTGGACAATGTTATCCTATTTTACAGAGAGGAAAACTAATGCTTGCCTAGTAAAGTGGAAGTGCGATATGAACCCATACCCTCTAACTTCAGAGGCTTTTAACTCTTTTACCAATTTGCTTCCCATTTATTCCCAAGCCACAGGTAAGTTTCGACTAGTCTTTGGCACCTACATCCTATTTTCAGTACTGCCTAGATCTTTCCTTGGGTGCTTTCCTTTCTCAAGTTCCCACCAAACCTCTGGATGTACTTAGAGAAAACTAGTAGTCCAGAAACTACCTCTTGGAGAAACTCTGAAATTTCTACATTTGCAATTTTGTTTGAAGTGGCATGTCTTTAAAACTCTACTGTGATATGACAGCCAACCAGGTGTTCTCCTTCATTTCCTTTTCACTCAACAATCGTTTACTGCATGTGCATACTGTTTGCTGTATGCACATACTATTGGGTGCTGTGAGCACAAGGAAGACTATGACCTATACTCTGCCTACATGGAACTTAATAGTTTTTCCAGCCTTGTCACTGCTTTGCCTTACTCCCACTTATAGTCAAGTCTCCCCCTTTCTTTGCCCTTCTAAACTAGCTTACTTGAAACTTGAGGGCATTGGTGTTTTCTTTTTTTCTTTTTTTTAAGATTTATTTATTTATTTGAGAGATAAAGAGAGAGCTTACATGAGTGGGAAGAGGGGTGGAGGGAGGGAGAGAATCTCAAGCAGACTCCCCACTGAGCATGGAGTCTGACCCTGGGCTCCCTCTCACAGCCCTGAGACCATGATCTGAACTGAAATCAAGAGTCAGACACTTAACCAACTGAGCCACCTAGGTACTTCTTGAGGGAATTGTTAATGAGACTTCCTTCTTGGCAACCCAAACCCAATTGTCACTGGCTTTGTGACATTTATCTTCTCCCACTTTTGATCATCATCATTTATTTATGGTTTTTATTTAAATTTTTTTTGTATAAATATAACCTATTGGTTGAAAGAAAAACTACAAATATAAGTATGTACACTAAAAAATAAAAATTACCCCTTCCTTACCCCATCAGTATCACTTGCTGTTTTTTTCTTCTTTTTTGTTTTATAGCTTTCTTGAGATTTAATCAACATACAATAAACTACACATATTTAAAACATTTTGACATGTGTATATATACCCATGAAATCATCGCCATGAGGTAGTGAACATATCCATCTGCCCTCAAAATTTCCTCCCTCCCCTTTGTACCCCCAGAAACCCCCCTCTCTCAGGCAACTATCAGTCTACTTTTTATCACTATGGATTCATTTTACTTTATAAATTTTTATGGAATGATACAGTAGGTACTTTTTTGGAGTCCAGATTTTTCACTCAACATAATTATTTTGAGATTTATCCACTGTTGCATATATCACTGGTTCATTCCCTTTTATATCTGAGTAGTAGTTTATTGTATGGATATCATAATTTGTTTTATTCCTTCAGCTGCTGATGAGTATTTGTGTACAAGTTTTGTGTTGACATATACTTTCACCTCTTTTGGGTTAAATACCTAGGAATAGAATAGCTGGATCAAAGTACATGTTTATTTAAGAAACTATCTCAGTGTCTTCCAAAGTGATGTGCCATTTCATAGTCCCACCAGTAATGCATGACTATTCCAGCTGCTCTTTATTTTTACCAGCATTTGGTACTGAAAGTCTTTAATTTTAGATATTCTATTAGGTGTATAGTATGTCTTGTGTTTTTTTAAAATTATTTATTTATTTATTTTTGTTTAAAGATTTTATTTATTTACTCATGAGACACACAGAGAGAGAGGCAGAGACACAGGCAGACGGAGAAGCAGGCTCTATGCAGGGAGCCCAATGTGGGACTCGATCCTGAGACTCCAGGACATGCCCTGAGCCAAAGGCAGATCTTAACCACGGAGCCACCCAGGTGTTTCTGTTTTTTATTTTTATTTATTTTTATTTATTTTTTAAGATTTTATTTATTTACTCATGAGAGACCCACAGAGAGAGAGAGGCAGAGACACAGGCAGAGGGAGAAGCAGGCTCCATACAGGGAGCCCGATGTGGGACTCGATCCTGGGACTCCAGGATAGTGCCCTGGGCCAAAGGCAGGCACTAAACTGCTGAGCCACACAGGGATCCCTGCATTTCTGTTTTTTAAATCGAGTTGTTTATCACTGTATTTTGAAAGATTAAAACAAAATCTAAACATTTTTTGTTTAAATTTTAAACAAATGTTTAAATAAAAAAATTTTAAACAAATATTTAAATAAAAAAATCTAAATATTTTGGTGGTTCAGTCAGTTGAGCAGACTTGATTTCGGCTTGGGTCGTGATCTCCAGATGGTGGGATCAAGCACTCCGTGGAGAGTCTGCTTGAGATTCTTTCTCTCCCTTTCTCCCTCTGCCCATCCTTCCTCTGAGATAAATAAATCTTAAAAAAAAAATCTAAACACGAATTCTTTCTTAGATATATGCACTGCAATCTATGACTTGTCTTTTCATTCTCTTAATGTGTCTTAAGAGATTTTGATTTTAAGAATCCAATTAATCAGTTTTTAATTTTATAGATTATGCTTTGGTATCATGTCTAAGAAACCTTTGCTTAATAGAAGGTCACAGAGATTTTTGCTCTACTGAATTGCCTTTGTACCTACCTTTGTAGAAAATCAGTCATGCATTGTATTCATTTCCTGGGACTGCCTAACGAAGCACCATAAATTTGTGGCTTTAAACAATCTAAATTTATTCTCTCATGGTTCTGAAGTCTGAAATCGAAGTATTGTTAGGCAGCGCTTCCTCTGGAGACTGTAGGGGAGAATCCTCTCTTGTTAATTCTGGCTTTTGGTGACTCCAGACATTCTTTGGTTTATGGCAGCATAACTCCTATCTCTGCCTCTGTGTTTACCTGGTCTTCATCCCAGATACTTCTCAACTGACTTCCCCTCTACTTTCTTCTCTTATTAAATTGAAGTATAGTTGATATTACAAAATTATTATCAGTTTCAGGTGTACAACATAGCGATTCAACATTTATATATATTACGAAAGTGCTTATCATAAGTTAGTCATCATTTGTCACCATGCAAAATTATTACAATATTATTGACTATATTTTCTGTGTTGTACTTTACATCCCTATGATTTATTTATAACTGGAAATTTGTACCTCTTAATCCCCTTCACCTGTTTCTCCCATCTCTGCCAACCCCCCCTCCCAAGCAACCACCAATTTGTTTTCTGTATTTGAGTCTCTTTTTGTTTTGTTTTGTAGATTCCACATATAAATGATATATTATTATTATTAGTGCTTCTAGACATTTTCTGTTAATATACAAACTTTTTTTTTTTATACAAATGGGATTTGTAGCTCACTGTTTTTGTTTAACAGTATAATTTGGATATCTTCCCATATCAGTGCATAAAGAAGATCTACTCTGTTCTTTAAAAAAAAAAAAAAAAGATTTTATTTATTTATTCACGAGAGACAGAGAGAGAGAGGCAGAGACATAGGCAAAGGGAGAAGCAGGCTCCATGCAAGGAGCCTGACGTGGGACTCCATCCCGGGACTCCAGGATCACACCCTGGGCCAAACGCAGGCGCTAAACTGCTGAGCTACCCAGGGATCCCTTACTCTGTTCTTTTTTAATGGCTATATAGTATTCCAGTCTATGAGTATACCATAAATATTTAACTAGTCTTTTATTGGTGGATATTTAGATACACAGTGATGAAGTAGATGTCCTTTTATATGTAACCAAATTGAGTATATTTGTAACATACATTCTGAGAAGTGGATTTGTTGGAGCACTTAAAATTTTTGCTAGATATAATCAATTACCCTTTGAAAAAGTTGTGCCAAGAACTTAACAGTGTTTCCTGTTCCTGTTTTCTCACCTTCTGGACAACACTGAGCATGATTGATCATAAATTTTGTTCATTTGATAGATTTAAAAAGAAATATATTCTTGTTTTAATGTGTATTTCCTTAGTTATGAGTGAATTAGAGCATATTTTGATATTTTTATTAGACATTTTACTTATTTTTATGTGAATTATATACTTTTTTCTTTTTTTTTTTTTAAGATTTTATTTATTTGAGAGCGCAAGCATGAGTAGGGGTGAGGGGCAGATGGAGAGGGAGAAGCAGATTCCCTGGTATCATGACCTGAGCTGAAAGAGATACTTAACTGACTGAGCCACCCAGGAACCCCCTGCTTATTTTTCCATTGGGTTCTCTCTCTCTCTCTCTCTCTCTCTTTTTTTTTTTTTTTTTACATATTTGGAAGAGTTCTTTTAATGTTAAGAAGTTAGTCCTTTATCTTCCAGCAAATGTGTGCTTCTCCCACCTGCTCCTGTAGTTGGTAGTTTGTAAATTACACACCTTCAGCTTGGGTGGTCCAACCTACTTACTTTCTAGATGAAGAAACTGAACTTCAAATAAGGTTAGTGTCTCTTTTTTTTTTTTAATTTTTTTATGAGCATGTAGTCAGATAGTAGTGAAGCTGAAACCAGCATCAAGTTTCCACTTCCAGTTTGGTGCTTTGGTTCCTTTTCCCATATACCATGCTTTTTTTTTTTTTTTTTTTACCATGCTATTTTTAAAAAATTTTATTTATTTACTTATGAGAGACACACAGAGAGAGAGGCAGAGACACAGGCAGAGGGAGAAGTAGGCTCCCTGCCAGGAGCCTGAAGCGGGACTCGATTCCAGATCCTGGGACCACACCCTGAGCCGAAGCAGACGCCCAACTGCTGACCCACCCAGGCGTCCCATACCATGCTATTTTTAAGGCTTACTCCTTTCTCTCCTCCACAGTTGCTTTTTTTATTTTTTTTTAAAGATTTTATTTATTCATGAGAGACACAGAGAGAGAGAGACAGGGACACAGGCAGAGAGAAGCAGGCTCCATGCAAGGAGCCTGATGCAGGACTCCATCCTGGGTCCCCAGGATCACGCCCTGGACCGAAGGTGGCACTAAGCCACTGAGCCACCCAGGCTGCCCCCACAGTTGCTTTTTACCACTAGATCTTGCTACAACCAGATGTCTCATGTAAACTTAGAAATTTACCAGCCTGGTTATCAAAGTTAGGCCACAGGGTTGTACAGGAACGCGGGAGACTTCACAGGTATTGGATTGGTTTTTAATGCACGAGTAACTAAACTAGTTTCTCAATATGTAAATTATGTTCTTTTCATTTGTTTAAAAAATGTGTTTTATTTCATAGGTTCATGGGTGTGTGTGTACATCAAGGACAGTTGCATGCACTCACAGAGGTAAGATTGAAGTAAGCATATTGAAGTGGCTTCTTTGCCTTAGTATCAGCATTTTTAGTTCCATAGTAATTGTTACTTGTGTATGTTAGCAAAATGTGTATGCATTTACATTTATGCAAAAATGGCAGTGTTAACAATATTTTCTTCTCTTATCTTGGGACAATGGCCATTATCTCTAAATACTCTTGGAGTCCCTTATAATACTTCGTGAGTACTCTGAGATTATGAGTGCCCAAATATTATATTGATTCTTGCTGCCTAAACGACCCCTTCCTAACCTAAGGGATGGCGTCACTTGGCTGCAGACTCATGGCAACAAATTCCCAGACTACCCATAAACGTTTGCTGTCCTGATCTAGAATTCCACTCACTGTTCTATTGTCCTGATTGGTCTTATTACTCCTTGGAATCAGTTTACCTTTCCAATCTCATTTCATTTTCAGCCTCTTCTAGGCAGTTAATATGCGAGAGTCACTATTTAGCCTCTGAGGATCAGAGAATCCTCTCTAGAACAAAGGCTTCCTAAATTCAGGTACTGAGCTATTAGCTTCAGAATTTGCTTGGATACTTCTTAGAAACACAGGTTCCTGGAATCTTCTAGGTTTAGTAGGTCTTCATAAGACCCATATATATTCTTAAAAGCTCCTCAAATTATTCAGGTGAGCATCTAGATTTGAGAATCTATGTTCTAGGATGTATTCATAATCCTCCTTGGGAAGTAAGTACCAAAATATAAAGTGAAGAAACTTGGGAAGGTAAATTTTTTTAAACGAAGATTTTTTTTTTTTTTTTTTTTTTTTTTTTATTCAGGAAAGATGCAGAGAGAGAGAGGCAGACACATAGGCAGAGGGAGAAGCAGGCTTCCTCGGGAAGCCTGATGCAGAAGCAGAACTTGATCCCAGGACCCCGGGACAACCACTGAGCCACCCAGGTGCCCTGGAAGGAAAATTGTTTAACAGAATTTGTTAGTATTGGTTTCCTCTGGCTTGGTGCCTGGTATTAGTCCTTAATATCTGATGAAGGAAGACATCCTATCTTATATGGAAGGCCAAGGAAGGCAGAATAATGAGGTGGTAAAGAGCATGGGCCTTGATGTCTTGATTGCCAAGGTTTGAATTTCTGTCTCAGGATTGTCATCTGTAAAATGGGAATAATAATAAAATATCTGCCCCAGGGAGTCTAGATAGAGAAGACCAGTGTCTGAGCCCTAGAGCATTTCAATTTTAAAAACCTGAGAAGGGCATTTTGAGAGGGAATAGCTAGTAAGTTAGGAAGAAAACGAGAGTATTTTGGCCTAGAATGGAAAGGAAGGAGTTTCAAGGAGGAGGGAGTAAGTAACTGTGGCAGATCTTGCTGATAAAATGATGACCTCTCAGGGATTTTGTGAAGAGGAAATGTAAAATGCTTATTTAGCACAGTGCCTGGCATATAGTAACTGGTTAATACATTTTAACTATTACAGCTTTAAAAAATAAAGATTTTATTTATTCATTCATGAGCAACACAGAGAGAACGGCAGAGACAGAAAGCAGCAGAAAGCAGATGCTTAACTGCTGAGCCATCCAGGCGTCCCATACAGCTTTATTATTAACATTGACTGGTCCTTCTGAACTCCTTAAATTCTCAATCTTTTTCATTTGGTACTTAATACTGCTGTTCAGGTACTGCTGTTAATGTTATTAAAATTTTTTTAAAACTTTTTATTGAAGTATGACATAACAGAAAAAGCACACATAAGAAATATGTACGGCTCACTAAACTTTTACAAATGAACACACCCATTACCAGGATTCCAGATCAAAAAACATATTCTGTGTATTTCTTTTCTCAGAAGTGAGTATATAAATTCTTCAAAGACAAAACTCTCGGGGCATCTGGGTGGCTCAGTGGTTGAGCATCTGCCTTTGTCAGGTCGTGAGGCCAGGGTCCTGGGGTTGAGTCCTGCATCAGGGTCCCCACTGGGAGCCTGCTTCCCCCTCTGCCTGTGTCTCTGCCTCTCAGTTTGTCTCTCATGAATAAATAAATCAAATCTTTTTAAAAAAAAAAAGAGAGAGAAAACTCTCTCCTCTCAAGCCTTCTATCTGCCAGAGCTCTGCCACTAAAAGTCGTTAAAGTATTTGTTGTACTCCCTGTTTATATCATTGTTCTCTGTAATGTGAGTTTACTGGAAGGGCTTGTATGTTGGTTTTGCTGACAAAGAAGAACACGCTTTAAAATCTGTGATCAGGGCAGCCTGGGTGGCTCAGTGGTTTAGTGCCACCTTCCACCCAATGCCTGATCCTGGAGACCCGGGATCGAGTCCCACATCAGTCTCCCTGCATGGAGCCTGCTTCTCCCTCTGGCTGTGTCTCTGCCTCTCTCTCTCTCTCTCTCTCTCTCATAAATAAATAAATAAAATCTTTTAAAAAATAAAAAAGATAAAATCCGTGATCATGTTGCAAATTCGGAAGTGGGGTGTAATGGAAATGGCAGAAATGAATGATCTTATGCAGCATTCTTTCGGCCATGTTGCACTTAAATAATATTTTTTGTTAGTTTATTCATAGCCATATATAACATGTAGTGCCTGCTTTGTGAAAGAGTATGTATTTCCAGTATCACTGATGAGATATTGGCATAGCTTATAATATAAATAGTTTTTATTATGGTGGTAATTGGCTGATGATCATGCAACCCAAATAGGCTCTTGGTTATTTTCAGAAGGGAATCAGCAAAGGCCATCATGGCATAGATCTCTGGGGAATCCTACATTTATCCTACAATTTGACTTGGCAGCACAGCCTTTGGTTTTCACTAAGGATTATAAAAATGAATTACTAATAACATCTAGCACAGTACTGTGAACTTAGATGACATTTAGTAAATTTTTCTTGACTGCTAGAATGGCTGCTTTTTATAATAATGTGAGCATCACTCCTTATTTCTCTTAAAATAATTTGTCAATAATGACAGTAAACAAACATAGCTCTTGTTAGTGCCTATAAAGTATTGATATTATTAGGAAGATTATGTCTCCTTTACAGCAGTGATCTGGACTTTCCTAGGCTTGAACCATTTCTGTGTGTCTTCTTTAAAAGCAGACATTGGGGTGCCTAGATGGCCCAGTCAGTAAAGCATCTGCCTTTAGCTCAGGTCGGGCTCCCTGCTCAGTGGAGAAGACTGCTTCTCCATCTGCCCTCCCCCTGCTTGTGCTCTATCTCTCTCAAATAAACAAAAAATCTTTAAAAAAAAGAATAAAATTGTAGACATTAATTGAACTTGGAACAGTTATACAATTAGGTACTACTAACTACTATAGATAGTTTCATCTGTAGTTAAGTATAGATTTCTGAGTTTTTTTATTTTTTAAAGATTTTATTTATTTATTCATGAGAGACAGAGAGAGAGAGAGAGAGAGAGAGAGAGAGAGAGGCAGAGACACAGAGGGAGAAACAGTCTCCATGCAGGGAGCCTGACATGGGACTCCATCCTGGGTCTCCAGGATCACGCCCTGGGCTGAAGGCGGTGCTAAACCACTGAGCCACCCGGGCTGCCCTAGATTTCTGAGTTTTTAAGCAAATGAGTTGTTAAAGAAAAAACAGTTTGATAAAAAGATCAAACAAAACCTTTTAAGTTTAATGAGTTAAATTTAAAAATCCACATTGTATCCAATAGGAATGCTCTATAAGTATGTCTTTGACTCAGGAAACCGTAATGACTTCCATTTGGTCATGAGTATTAAGGAAATCTTCAGTTTTGTTTTGTTTTGTTTTTATCTTCAGTTTTTTTATTTTTATTTATTTTTATTTATTTTTTAAAGATTTTATTTATGTATTCATAAGACACAGAGAGAGAGAGGCAGAGACACAGGCAGAGGGAGAAGCAGGCTCCATCACGGAGCCTGATGTGGGACTCGATCCCAGATCTCTAGGATCACACCCTGGGCCAAAGGCAGCACTAAACCACTGAGCCACCAGGGCTGCAGTCTTCAGTTTTTTATTTTTATTTTTATTTTTATTTTTATTTATTTTTTTTTTTAAAGATTTTATTTATTTATTCATGATAGTCACACAGAGAGAGACAGAGAGGCAGAGACACAGGCAGAGGGAGAAGCAGGCTCCATGCACCGGGAGCCCGATGTGGGATTCGATCCCGGGTCTCCAGGATCACGCCCCGGGCCAAAGGCAGGCGCCAAACCGCTGCGCCACCCAGGGATCCCTAAAGAAAGAAAATATAACTCTATGTATTAGTTAGCTATTGCTACGTAATATCCAACCACAAAACCTCAAAAGCATACAACAATAAACATTTACTCCTTGTACATCTGTAGGGCTGAGCTGAACTGAGCACAATTGGACAGTTCTACTAGTCTCACTTGGGCTCATTCATGCATCTGGCAGGTCAACTGGTAGTCTGATCTAGGTTGGGCTTTGCTGGGACTGCTTTCAGTTGCTTCTCATCCTTCCTCTGGGACCAGCAGACCAGCCTGGATGTGAATAAAAAGTTCTTTTCAGCCCCCAGCAGGACTCTTGCTGTTCTGGTATAGCAAGAGTATGCCAGCCATTTGCACAAGTGCTTTTCATGATTCTTCTTATATTCAAGTTTGCTTGGCCAACATTCCCATTGGACAAAACAAGTCACACATCTGAGTTCACATTGGGAACATACTGCAAAGTTCTATGTCAAAGGGCATGGATTGCATAAGGGGTAAAGAATTGGAACCACTGTTGCAATCTCTCCTGTCCTATAAATATCTCAATTACCAGATCATAATTTGTCTTTTCTACCCTACTTGAGGGCAAAGAGTTTTTCCCATTACAAAAATCATAGCTATCAGTTATTAAACACTACTGGGGGCTAAGTGCCATGCTTGGTGCTTTATATATTAGCTATAATTCTCACAATTCTGTAATAATATTTTCTCCATTTTATAGGTGAGAAAACTAGGCTTAGAGAAATTAAGTTTCCAAAGTAGAATTTGGGTCCAGATTCCTTTGACTTCAAAGCCTAGACCCTTTCTATTTTAACATACTGTCCTTAATTCCCTTATATATTTCCCATAGTGCTAAGGGCTTATGTATGTTCCCCCACAGGTTCTTGAATGTATAGCATGTGTAGTATTTGTAGAATTGGACTCTATTTTTATATTTTGGTTTACTTGGAAGAGATATTTTCTGGTTATTGGATAGATTAGAATATGTTCGGTTGCAATTTATCAGCAGCTAAATAGATGTTATTTAGAGACCCTATCCTATGTTTTTCTATCTCTTTGCTCTGTCTTTACATTGTCAACTTCATCCTAAGGTGGTTGTCATTCTACTTAAAAAGTAGCTGCCACCAACTTACATGCTATATACATTTTCTCTTCCATATCCAAGATGGAAGTGTGGGACATTGCCAAAGATAGTAGACAAAGAGAGAGATGCTTTGACACAGATTATGCATCATCTCCTAATGTCTTCTTTTTAAGCTTGTTAAGAAAGGCACAAAGAGGGAAATATCCTCATAATCAAATAGTTCAGGGAACCTCTTTGTGCAGAACCTTTTGGTGCCTAGAAGATTGGATGTTTGGGGAATGAGTGGGGTGTAAGGTCAGTTAGGAATCTCAAGTGACAATATTCTGTGCTCAAAAGAGTCAGCAAAAGAATTACTTGGCAGAGGTTTTGGAGTCTCTCTTGCCTTTTCTACCATGCAGAAACTATGCTTTTTTTTTTTTTTTTTACTGTTCCAGTAAGAACCACTCAGCTACAGACACAGCAATTACTTGGCCTGTGACGGTATTCATTCTCTTTATAGCAAAGTCATTTCAATCAGCCAGATACCTGGTACTAAAAGACACTTTTGGAGCTCTTAACTCATGAGGGAGTGGATCAGTCCTGCAGGGGGCTGAAAAGAACTTTTTATTCACATAGCCCTCATCCTCTTCTCACTCACCATTTCTACCCCTACTATACACCTTCTTTCTTTTTTAAAGAATACTTTGGAAATTCCTTGTCTATGTGGGTTCACATGCATTGTTTCTGAGTTGTTTTTTGTCAGACTTATAAGAAGCCTTATATAATCAGAGAGTTTATAATGAAAGGAAACTCTGTCGGTTCAGTGACTAAACTCATGCATTATTTATAAAAATGTGCAGCCAGACCCCAATTCCAGTTTCTTGGTGTCCTGTGATATTGCTATTAGTTGTGCCTGCTTCTTTTTTTTGTTCTGTGTGGCCCAGTACAGAGTTTCGTGGCCTTATTTACCCAGCCAGATGCGGTATTGTCTGGTGCCTGCCTTGGGTTAACTTTTGCAGCATAGCCATACCTATCTTTCAAGCATGGGGTGACTTTGAGGAAGCTATTTCTACTACATGCTAGTTAAGAGGACACTCTAGATGTAGCAACAATGAATGATTGCCCCTGTTGACTCAAGACTTCTAAAGGAGTGGTGAATGTAGGAGAAATGACAAGATGTGAATTAACATCTGCAAGGGAAGAAAGAAATTCCATTTACACATACCACTTTGAGTGATTCTGCTAGGCTCTGGGCTTATCAGGATGGAAAAGAAGCCTATTCCCCTAGTTATTGATGTATAACAAAATACCCTAAAACTTAGTGATTTAAAACAACCATTTTATTTTGCTTGTGATTTTTGTAGGTTGGGACTTTGAAAGGGCTCTGCTGGGTGTCTGGTCCACGTGTATCAGCTAGAGGACCCACTTCCAGGATGGCTGCTTCATTCACATATCTGGTGCTATGGTGAATGAAGGTGGCTTGGTCCCTGTCTTACACTACATGGTATCTCATTCACTAGGTCATCTCCATATAGCTTGAGCTCTCCTGAGCTTCCCACAGCTTGGTGATCTCAAGATAGTTAGACTTTATATATGGTGACTAGTGAGAGGTACAGGCCACGTAAGTGGAAACTGAAAGACTTCTTATGACCTACCTTGGAAGTTCCAGAATGTCACTTATGCTGCATTCTCTTG
The DNA here is from genome assembly GCF_011100685.1 of Canis lupus familiaris. Taxonomy (NCBI): domain Eukaryota; kingdom Metazoa; phylum Chordata; class Mammalia; order Carnivora; family Canidae; genus Canis; species Canis lupus. Next base: position 15,074,914 of record NC_049236.1, read on the forward strand.
GTCAGTTCTGATTCACAGGGAGGGGAATTATTAGACTCTACATCTCACTGACCATTTTATTCCACTGCAATGTCTTTCATGAACTCAGTGTTTAGTGACTGGGGTAGTAAGAAATTTCTTACTATGTCCTTCTTTAAAAGCTATTTAAAAATAAAAACAGGGATCCCTGGGTGGCGCAGCGGTTTGGCGCCTGCCTTTGGCCCGGGGCGCGATCCTGGAGATCCGGGATCGAATCCCACGTCAGGCTCCCGGTGCATGGAGCCTGCTTCTCCCTCTGCCTGTGTCTCTGCCTCTCTCTCTCTCTCTGTGTGCCTATCATAAATAAATAAAAATTTAAAAAAAAAAAATAAAAAATAAAAATAAAAACAAAATAAAAGCTATTTTTAAATATCCATGGGGGATCTCAGGTGCTCAGCGGTTTAGTGCTGCCTTCAGCCCGGGCGTGATCCTGAAGACCTGGGATTGAGTCCCACGTCGGGCTCCCTGCTCCTCCCTCTGCCTGTGTCTCTGCCTCTCTTTCTCTCTCTGTGTCTCTCATGAATCAATAAATAAAATCTTAAAAAATCCAGCCATTACTCCATACTGTTAATTAACTCTTAGATCTCCATATATATTTATAGTTATTACTCATTATAGTTCATATTCGTTTTTTCTGTCATCTCGTTTTCCACTCAATTATTTTACTAATATTTTATTTTTAATTAATTTTATTATTTTTTAAAGATTTTATTTATTTATTTATTCATGAGAGACACACAGAGAGAGGCAGAGACATATAGGCAGGAAGCCCAATGTGGGACTCGATTCTGGGACTCCAGGATCATGCCCTGAGCCAAAGGCAGATGCTCAACCACTGAGCCACCCAGGTGTCTCTAATATTTCATTAAAAAAATATTTTATTTATTTATTCATGAGAGACACAGAGGCAGAGACACAGGCAGAGGAAGAAGTAGACTCCGTGCAGGGAGCTCAATGTGGGGCTCGATACCGGGACTACAGGATCATGCCCTGAGCCAAAGGCAAATGCTCAACTGCTGAGCCACCCAGGCATCCCTTTACTAATATTTCAAATACAACGTAGCTCAGTTATATCACTCTTTTCAATCTTACCATTTTCTTTTTTTTTTTAAGATTTTATTTATTTATTTATTTTTTACACGGCGGGTGGGGGGGAGCGAGAGAGAGACAGACAGACAGACAGAGACATAGGCAGAGGGAGGAGAAGCAGGCTCCATGCAGGAAGCCCCATGTGGGACTTGATCCCGGGACTCCAGGATCATGACCTGAGCTGAAGACAGACGCCTAAACTCCTGAGCCACCCAGGTGTCCCTCAATCTTACCATTTTTTATTGTTAGAATATTTATTCATCCAAATAAAAACTACGGAATTGGTTTTTATATTTTCTCATCTCTTGAATTTAATCATTTCCCAATCCTATTATTTTCTTTGTGATATCTTTTTTATTCTTCTTTCTCTGCATGTTATTCCGTGCCTTGATTCCTACAAAGGCTTTGGCTGGTTTTCCTATCTCTAATCTTTCTTTGCTTTAGTTTGATATATGATTACTCAAATAATCCATTAGGCATACTTTGATAATGTGATGCTTCTGTTTAAAAACTTCTGTTTAGGGGCTCCTGGGTGACACAGATGATTGAGCATCTGACTCTTGGTTTCACTCAGGTGGTGATCTCGGGATTGTGAGGTCGAGTCCCACATGAGGCCCTGTGCTCAGTGGGGAGTCTGCTTGAATTTCTCTCTCCCTCTGCCCTACCTCATTTCCCCTGTACATATTTCTCTCTCTCTCTCTCAAAAATAAATAACTCTTAAAAAATTATTTAAAACTTCTATTTAGCAGTCTAGACTCTATTTGATTTCAGAATACACATTCCCCCCCTTTAGTTAGGCAGGTCTTTCTGCTCTTTTCTACACATACTGGCCTTAAATGTGCCTTCCAGAAACTGGGATGCCCTTAATTCTCTTCTTCCTCCCACTTTCCAAGTGATGTCAAATCCCAGGCTCTCTAATGGAGCTCAGTCTCCTAAATAAGGCCAATGATAATGCTTGTGTGGCTGGGCCCATCGTATATGTTTAGGATGTTTGTAGTTAGTTGTTTAGTGTAGACTCAGCTCTCAGAAGGCTGATTTAGCCCCAGTGGAAAGAGCTCAAGGTTAGAGCGAAATCACTCTGTGTGAAATGTGTAAAATGTCACATCTCCAGTTGTTTCACAATTAAAAGTTTATTTCATTTATACTTGTAAAAATAGATAAAAACATTCCTATAAATACCTCGTGGCATCTTTTTAAAAAAGGTAGCTATAATTTTTTGGTTTGGCCATTTAGTAATAAAAAAAATATCTAAATAAATTGTGGCACATATTTTCTGCCCTTATTTTTAGTAACTCCCTATGACATTTGAGAAACAAGAATTTGAGGTTGGCAGTCTAACCCACAAATAATAGAATAGTTTATTTAGTTTATTTTATTCTTTTTTTAAAAGATTTTATTTATTTATTCATGAGACACACACACACACACACAGAGAGAGAGAGAGAGAGGCAGAGACACAGGCAGAGGGAGAAGCAGGCTCCATGCAGGGAGCCTGATGTGGGACTCAATCCCGGAACTCCAGGATCATGCTCTGGGCCGAAGGCAGGCACTAAACCACTGAGCCACCCAGGGATCCCTAGTTTACTTTATTCTTAAAGCAGTTTCCTCCCTGACTTGCGAGCTTGCTTCTGGCTCATTTACTCATTCAGAAAATATTTATTGGGCTTCTATTACGTATTTAGCACCATTCCAGGCACTGGGAATATGATAATGAACAAATAATAATCTCTGCCCTCTGGAACTTACATTGTGATAAGCAGGGGGGGTAGGTAGGAGAGTTAGACTATACAGGAAACAAATTGTAATATATGTGGTTTAAGTGCCATGGGGTTTGCAGTGGACAGGGAAGGTCTCACAGAAGAAGCAAAAATTAAGGAGGTAAGGGAACTAGCTGCATGAATATCTGGGGAAAGAATGTTCTAGGAAGTGGGAACAGCAATGCAAAGACATGGAGGCAGAAATGTGCTTGGTATTGTCGAAGAACTCCAAGGAGGGTGACGTGGCTGCAGTGGAGCGAGTAAAGGACAGTAGATGGAGGTGAGAGTGGAAATGCGGGCCAGGTCACACAGTCTTGTAGATCATTGTAAGAGCTTCAGCTTTTACTCAGGCTGAATTGTGAAATCCTTGGGAGCTTTTGGTTAGAGCTGTGATATGATGTAACTTATCTTTTAAAAAGATAACCACTGTGAGGGTAAGGTGAATAAACTGAAAAAGAAGACAAGGGTGAAAGCAGAAAGACTAGTAGAGATGATTGCAGTAAATTCTGTGCAGTAAATAAGGACTATGCAGAAAGGGTGAGAGATGGTGGTAACTTGGACCAGAGTGCTGCTGGTGATTCTGGATTTTGAGGGTAAACTAGGCTTTCCTGATGCATTAGGTATGGGATATGAGAAGATAAAAGGAGTCAAGGATAACTCTGAGGTTTTTGGTCAGAACACCTGAAGGGTACAGTTGATATTAATGGAGCTGGGGAAGATTATAGGATGTACAAGATGGGAGGGGATTGAGAGGTCAGTTTTAGCAGGTTGAGTTTGAAATATTTATTGGACATACAGGTGGTGATAACTTCATAGAGCATGGGGATTCCAAGGAATACCCTGAGTGATACCTTACTTGTTCAGATCCTGTTTATCAGCGTCTTCTTTAGAAAACATCTCCCTGGTTTGGAAGGAGGCATCTTTCAGCAACTGCTGTATTACTTCCTGAGTAATGATAGTGAAAAAATCACTAAGTTGTCTGTCTTTCTTTTTTCCTATTTTATCCTATGTTTACTAGACTTTAAGTTCCTTGGGCTTCATTATTTTTTTCACTACTCAGTCTTCAACAGGCATATAAAGGCATGCAATAAATACTAGTTGGGTGAGCAGATAAATGTATGAATGAATGAATGAATGAATGAATACTGCTTCCCACAGTTGAACTTAACAGCAGTTAATCTGTTTGCTACAAAGACATTTGCCTCTTTCAAGGTGGTTTTGGCCATCCATTTGATGCATCTTTTCTCAGTGTTGGTAATGATAGGACAGCAAGAGGATTTTAAAAATGCTTAAGGGATTTCTCACTAATCTTTCTCCTAATCCTCTCTATGACTGTGAGACTAGTGTAGCAATTGAATTCATAAAGTTCTCTTTGAGTTTCCCCTAAACCAGTTTCTAACAGAAGTTTTGACAAGTGTGCTTTTCTTAACTTGATAAGTGGTATCATTCACAGGAATTGGGTCTGTGTAGGCCCTTGAGTGCTGTTCTAAAGTAGTTTGGATCCTGTAGCAAGAATGGAAGAACAGAGGAAGGATGGTATACCTCTCCTACATTCCTGCTACTCAAGGGCATTTCAGCATTCCTACACCAGATACATCATCACTGTCTGCACTTTCTGTGTTTACTTGTTCTTTATGTTGGTCTTTTCTTGTTATCATGATTTGCTTATGTAGAAAATTCTTAGATCAATGATTTCCAAAGTGAATCATAAGCATTTCTTTCTTGAACATGCCCATTTTAGCATATTTTGCTTTCCTAAAGAAATGGCTTATATTTATTTTCTACCCAACAAATAATTACTAAGCAGTTGCTTTGTGTTAAGGGCCAATTTAGATCAACTTCAAAAATGAAAAGCTAGTCTATGAAGGTGGCAGAACAATTGTCTAAAGGTGGGCACCTGAGTGGCTCAGTTGATTAATTACCTGCCTTCAGCTCAGGTCATGATTTCGGGATCCTGGGAGCGAGCCCCACCTCAGGCTCCCTGCTCAGTGAGAAGTCCGCTTCTCTCTCTGTTCCTCCCCTTGTTTGTGCTCTCTCTCTCTCTCTCTGTCTCTCATGAATAAATAAATAAAATCTTAAGATTTTAAGAGAGAGAGAGAGAGGGAGAGAGAGAGAGAAAGGCAGAGACACGGGCAGAGGGAGAAGCAGGCTCCATGCAGGGAGCCCTATGTGGGACTCGATCCTGGGACCCTGGGGTTACGACCTGGGCCGAAGGCAGGTTCTCAACTGCTGAGCCACCCAGGCATCCCTTCCAGCTCTTTTTCATCTTCTACTTTCTGTTTCTATTATTTTGACTGCTTCAGGTACCTTATAGAAGTGGAATCATACAGCATTTGTCTTTTTGTGACAGGCTTATTTCACTCATGATAATATCTGAAAGGTTTATCCATGTGGTAACATGTGACAGGATTTCCTTCCTTCCTTTTTAAGAATAAAAAATATCCATTGTGAATATATACCACATTTTACTTATCCACTCATCTGTTGGTGGACATAAGCACAGTGTTTAATACAAATCTAATTTTGTTTCTCTCTGCATAAACCCTTCCATGTCTCCTCATTGCCCTGAGGATCAAGTTAAAACACCTGATTCTGCTACTGCTTATCTGTGTAGCTTCACTGCTCACTTTGGTGACCTTTTTGCTGTCTTAATTGTGTACCACAGTTATACTGAACTTTTTCAGTTCCATAAATGGCACATGACCCTTTCCACTTCTGGGCCTATGTACCAGCTCTTCTCTCTACCTAGAACACAACCTCTCTATCTCCCATTGGCCTTGCCCACTCCTACTTAACTTATTTTCTCTTGGAAGCCTTTTCTGATCTCCTAAGGTTGGGTACCCCTCCTGTATACTTCCATATTACAACAGCATTTATCATTGATTTTTATTCACTGCCTGTGTATATACATTATAAATTCCTTAAGGGCAAGGACTATTTTTTTTACATTGATATCAGTTGGTTCCTAGCATACATACTGCCTGACAAATGATAGCTGCTTATCATATTTGTTGATTGAATGAATAAATGAATAATCAGTGGCATTTTCTGGCTCAAAACCTTCAGTGATTTCTTCATTGATTATAGTGTTGTTTTATAAGTTTAATTACTTACCAGAATTGCTTAGGGGCTTTTGAGAAAGTGCAGATACCAGGACCTCACACAAGACCCACTGAATTAAAGTCTTGGGAGAAGCCCAGGCATCTATATTTAAAAACTTTATTAATTTATAAATACACCTGAGTGGCTTAGCGGTTGAGCGTCTGCCTTTGGCTCAGGGCGTGATCCCGGGTCTGGGGTTTGAGTCCCATATCAGCCTCCCTGTGAGGAGCCTGCTTCTCCCTATCTATGTCTCTGTCTCTTTCTCTGTGTCTCTCATGGATAAATAAATAAAATCTTAAAAAAATCATGAAGTGCATAGGTTATCCTGTGCACAGTGAGGGTTAAAATATAGAATTCAGGATAAACTCTTAGCTCGGTATCCTAGTCCTCTGTGCCTTTAGCATCATACCTTTTTTCTAAGTCTTTAGCAAGTACTCTCCCATTCAGACAAACTGATTTTCATGTGTTTACTAAATGTAGTCTTCATTTTTTGCCTCCTTATTAATATTTTTTCATCCGGGGATATACTCTTTCTCTTTATCCTATAGAAATCATCTCTCCCTTCAAGACTTTGCTCAAAGTCCACTCATTTCTCCCTAAAACTTTTCCTGATTCTTTCTTTGCCATTGTTTGCTTTCCCCTCCTTGCCAGATTTGGTCATAGTGTTTCCTTCCATAGTGATCTTCTCATATGTAGTTGGGTTTTCTTTTTTTTTTTTCTTTTTGTACCTCTCTTATTACATATTATGCCATGTATTAAAGTTATTTTTGCTTTGGTTTCCCTATATTTTTAAAAGATTTTATTTATTTATTAATAATAATAATTATGAATTATTATTCATAGAGAGAGGCAGAGACACAGGCAGAGGGAGAACCAGGCTCCATTCCATGCAGGGAACCCAACGTGGGGCTTGATCCTGGGTCTCCAGGATCACGCCCTGGGCTGAAGGCGGCGCTAAACTGCTGAGCCAGCGGGGCTGCCCTGGTTTCCCTATATTAATGTAAGCTTCCAGAGTAGAAGGAACCCAGGCTTTGGGGTCAAAAGGCTTGGGTTAAAATCCAGGCTCTACCATTAACAGTTGAATAACTACAGGCAAATTATTTAAATTCTCTAGGCTTGATTTCCTCATATATAAAAATTTTTTTTAAAGGATAACAATGTTTCAGGATGTTGCAAGGTTCAAATGAGGTAACTATGAAAGTACCTTATAAAACCAATTAGTTGCTTGTTAATATAGGGATAGTATTTTACTCATCTGTATATTCATGATCTCCCAGCAGTACTTTGTAGTTAGAAAGCACTTTATAGATATTGACTGAATGATTGGATAGGGGGAAAAAGAAATACATTTTGTGCCATCTAAAAAGCAAAGTGGAGGTAAATTTTCTTTTAAAAATACGTTTAAAAATGTATTTTAGAGCCTGTAGGAATGGCTAGAACTCTTGCCTCATGAATGGAATAATTTCTAAATGGCTTTTGCATTGTTTAATTATAACACCTCTTGCATCATCATCCTTTGACTCTGTCACTAATTTGCTCAACAACTTATTTTCCATCTAGATTAGCTAGTCAGTCAAACATGTATTTCTGGTATGCCCCGAAGGAACAGAACTGGGCACTGGACTTTTGGAAATAGAAATAAAACAATAGACATACTACTTACCTGCTAAGTCAATTAAAGTTTTGGATAAGAAAATATTTCATTTTTTTAAACCAATAATTTATTGCAGTTGGCAGTACCAGGGACACTTTAAAAACAAACACAACTTTTTTTTTTTAAAGATTTATTTATTAAGGGGAGAGAGAGAGCTAGAGAGAGAGAGAGCAAGCAGGGGGAGAGGCAAAGGGAGAGAATCCTCAAGCAGACTCCATGCTGAGCATGGAGCCCAATGCAGGACTTGATCCCAGGACCCTGAGATCGTGACCTGAGCCAAAATCAACAGCCAGATGCTCAATTTAACTGTGCCACCCAGGCGCCCCCAAAAAACTTTTTTCTGCTTATAAAATCAGACATACTCGTTAAAGAAATAGCTAATATTTCTGGGATGTTAAGTGTTACATGTATTTTCTTTTTTCATCCTTATGACAACCTTCTGAGATATAGTCATTATTACTGCTATTTTATGTAAAAAGAAACTGAGAATTACATAAGATTTGAAAAGTGATTCTCCCACTTTTTACCTACTTAACTCATCAATTTTTAAGTCTTAGTTTAAATTTTCACTTCATTGAAGTAGCTTTTCCTTTTTTAAAAAAAAAAAAAAGATTTTATTTATACATGAGAGACAGAGAGAGAGAGAGAGGCAGAGACATAAGCAGAGGGAGGGAGAAGCAGGCTCCATGCAGGGAGCCGATGTAGGACTCAATCCCAGGACTCCAAGATCACGCCCTGGGCGAAAGGCAGGCACTCAACCACTGAACCATCCAGGCATCCCGGAGTAGCTTTTCCTAATGACCTTCCCACATCCAGATTATGAGTTGGCTTCTGATTCTCTTTGTTAGCACTCTTTCCTTTTTTTCTTTCCTTTTTTTCATCGTAGCACATCTTAGAACATACAATTCTTCATTCATTTATTTATTTATTTTAGATTTTATTGATTTTTTGAGATTGAGAAAGAGAACAAGTAGGCAGAGGAGCAGACGGAGAGGGAGAAACACTCTGAGCTGAGCAGGGAGCCAGACTCGGGGCTGATTCCAGGACCTCAGGATCATGACGTGAGCCATAGGGAGACGCTTAACCAACTGAACTACCCAAGTGCCCCAGAATGTGAGGGTGTTTAGTTGCCTATTTGACTCTTAGCCTTTGGAAGAGATTTTTGCCTGCGCTTGGAGTGACTATTGGGCTGGGAAGCTGTCTCCCACATAGCAAGTTGGAACCTTTTCTCCCTTTCTATCCCTCTACCTACCATTTGCCTCTAGAAGATACCCTTTGAGCTTGTAGTTTGCTTTCTTTAACTTTTGCTTGATTTATTCCTTATTCAGAGGCCAAGTGGTGTGCTAATATAGGCAGAATCGGTAGAAGAAATGATTGGTTCATTTGAAGATGCAGTTCCTTTGATATAAGTCACCTTAATTAGAAACTTAGTTTCTGGGGTAGCCCAGGTGGCTCAGTGATTTAGCGCCACCTTCAGTCCAGGGCCTGATTCTGGAGATCTGGGATCGAGCCCCGCATGGGGCCTGCTTCTCCCTCTACCCTCTCTGCACACCCCCCCGCCCCCCCATGTCTCTAATGAATAAATAAATAAAATCTTAAAAAAGAAAGAAAGAAAGAGAAAGAAAGAAAGAAAGAAAGAAAGAAAGAAAGAAAGAAAGAAAGAAAGAAAGAAAAGAAAGAAAGGAAAAGAAAGAAAGGAAAAGAAAGAAAGAAAGAAAGAAAGAACGAAAGAAAGAAAGAAAAGAAAGAAAGAAGAAAGAAACTAGTTTCTTTTGGTTTCTATTTTCATTTTGTCCACTGTCAAGCCCCTATTCCTCAGATCTGGTTGGGGGGCAGGGTGTGTTTGTCTTCCTTAATGGATTGCTTTGTTTACTCTGAGTTCAATCACCAAGTGAATGTCAAAGATTCCTATGCGGATCTGCAGAGTGCAGGGTTATAGTAGATATGGGATAGCAGGCTGGACGGAAAAGTGATTTTAATCATGAACTTATGGATTTGGGGATAGGAAAGCAGACTGGATGGAGTGGTTAGGAACCCTGGCCTCATCTTAAATCATGTCTGTGACCATTGATTGTGAATAGAGCTTCACTGGGTAAAGGGAACAGTCTTAGTATTTCTTAGCTTATTTCTTTGAGAAGATTTATTCTACATATTTATCTTTTAATATTTACTTTATTTAAACAAATTTGTTTTTGATTATGAGATGTTTAATGGAACAGTTAAAAATCTGTGGGGAAAGCTTAATCACACTATTTTGAATCTTTTGGGTAAACAGTCATTTTGATGTTTATAGTAGCTGATAGGGATTGAAAAACATTCCTGCCACTTCAGCTTTGTTAAGCAAACATATTCTTTAAGCAGTGAATGGGCTTTATACTAAATATCTATCTATGGAAAGTGTGAATGAAGAACAGGAGATGTCTTTATGGTTTCTTTAAGTTGTTGATAAAAGAAATACCTTCTGTAATTTCCAGAAGATCATCTCAGTTATATTTTTTAAGTCATGTGATTTTGACCACTTTAAGGAATTTGCTAATAGGATGATAAGTATCCTCAGAGTTTTATATTACTGAGTGGCCAAATGCACTGTTTTGTATTTCATTTTATTTCCAATGCTACCATAGTATTTGCCACATAATAGGCATTATTATTATTATTTAAATATTTTATTTTTAAGTAGTCTCCACACCCAAAATGGGGTTTGAACTCACGACTGTGAGATCAAGAATTACACAACCTACCAACCGAGCCAGCCAGGTGCCCCCAATAGTAGGCATTATTAAGTATTTGTTTTGGAGGACACCTCAGTGGCTCTGTGGTTGAGCATCTGCCTTTGGCTCAGGGGGTGATCCCCGGTCCAGTCCAGGATGGAGTCCCACGCTGGGCTCCCTGCAGGGAGCCTGCTTCTCCCTCTGTCTACGTCTCTGCCTTTCTCTCTCTCTCTCTCTCATGAATAAATAAATAAAATCTTAAAAAAATAAATATTTGTTTTGGATGGTACTTACCAGAAAAATTCTCTAAAAGCACACTTCTCTTTTGATCTTAAATTGCATTAATGTCTGAATTGGGATAGCTTCTTTTTTTTGGGGGGGGGGGATAGTTTCTAATAGAGAACTTAAAACCTGCTTGCATTTATATAAATGTATTTAATCATTCATTTGTTCATTCAACAATTTATTGTTCACTGGATGCTGGGCTCTTAAAGTTGAGAAAAACCTGGTCCCTGCCATCAAGGTTATAGTACAATGTGATAAGCAATAGTAGCAATACGTACAGGGGGCTAAAGTGGCACAAAGTATAAAATGGGGTATTAGGAAATGCTTTCGAAAATAAAAGACTTGAGCTAGGTTTAGAAGGATGAATTAACAGAGCTCTGAAGGGGACGAAGAGTATTCTGAGCAGTAGATAAGCATATATGAAGGCAGAGAGAGTGGAATGTTTAAATATGCTGAAACACATTTTGAATTCCCTTTCTCTTTGGGTCAGTTCATTACTACTGACTGTTTCAGTCAGGCAAGCCCTGGTGGACCTCCTGAACAGTGGCAAACTCAGGCTTTGGCAGATGAGGGGATATATGCCTATAGTAGCTGCAGAACCTCAAGCTGAGAACAGGAGGCTCCTTTGGAGCACAAGCCTCCCACAGGGCGCTCTTGGGATGCCTGTCCTGAAATTACCCAGGGCAGTAACAAAGCTTTCTTTTCTTCTTCAAACCAAGCCAGCAGGATGGGATATCTGCTAGCCTTTGTGTTTGGAGCCGACCAAAAAACATACAGTGGCTAGCACAATGGCATTGTTGGGCTTCAGTGAAAACTAGGTCGGGGCCCAAGGCCCTCATCTGTAGAGGGCTTATCCAAAGAACACAGGTTTGACAAGTCACTGATTTGGCTATTTGACATTGATGCTGGTTTCTGATGTGTTTCTGGCTTACTGATGGCACATGAGATTGTAGGATCTCTCCCTCTTGCTTCTCTGAACACCTGAATTTGGAATCTCTGAGTGGCCTTTCTTTTCCTTCAGTTCTCATATTTACCACTCAGTTGCTATACCCTTTAGATTCTGTCTCAGCATATTCTAACTCTAGCCCACCTTTTCATGCCTATAATAATAGCACTCTAAGCTGGGAATTTGGTCACCTCTCCTCTGGACTGTTTGTTGCAGTAGGCTCTAAACCTTCTGCTAGTTCCTCCTCTATCCTGCTACCAGCATGATCTTTCTAAAATGTAGTTTGGGGCATGTATTAGTTTCCTAGGGCTGCCATAACAAAGCACCACAATGTGGGCGGCTTATAACAACAGAAATTGATTATTTTACAGTTCTGACGGAAGTCCAAAATCGAAGTGTTGGCAGGGCCATGTTCTCTCTCTGAAAGCTCTGGGGGAAGATCCTTCCTTGTCTCTTCCTAGCTTTTGGTGGTGTTTCTTGACTTATAGATGTGCCACTCACATCTCTGCCTCCCTTAACACATAACATTTTCCCTGTGTGTCTGTGTCTCTTTTTGTAAAGATACCAATCTTATTGGATTAAGGGTCTACCCTACTTCAGTATGATCCCATCTTTATTTGATTTTCCATCGGCAAAGACTCTATTTCCCAGTAAGGTCACATTTACAGTTACCAGGGGCTAGGACTTGAGCATATCTTTTGGGGAGACGTAATTCAACACATGCCAGATCATAGTATACTTTACTTATAAATTTTTAGTGCTCCTGTGATCTGACAAATTAACTATAGGTGTTTCATTGTGATTTTCCAGAACTTCTCTAAAAAAATTATATATTTATAATAATAACAGCAATAGATAACAACTGACATATACCGAGAACTTTCTTTGACATTGTTCTAAGCATTTTTACACTTCAACTAATTGAGTCTTCATAATTCTATAGGTTAGGTACTAATCTTTTGGGGGAGCATTAGATACTATTCTTATTTCCACTTTATAGATGAATATTAAAGAAATTGAATGACCAACCTAGTGTCAGAGGTGAGATTCAATCCTAAGGAGCCTAACTCTGTAGTATGTAGGCTTAACCACTATACTGTACCATCCATCTTTTCTTTTTAGCTTCATCCCTTCTCTCTACTTATACCTTATTCAGGAAAAAGAAAAAAAAATGACTACTAATCTCTTCACTTTATCCTTGTGTTCCTTTTGCACAGTGTCTTTCTTATCCCCAGTCCTACATGTTGGCTTCCATGAAATGGAACTGAATCCTTAACAGGGAGTGATTAGTCAGGCCGATGTAGGGATGGGGGAGGAGTGTTCCAGGTAAAAGTACCAGCAGTGTGTGCAAATGTGCAAGCAGGAAGGGGTCAGACCTTTATAAGCAAGAGTGAAAGGCTTTATATTCCATGTTAAGTAAGGGCTTGTGGGTTTTATCCTAACAGTAGTAGGGCATCATTGAATAATTTTAACAGGGGATTAGCTTCAGGTTGGCATTTCAGAAGGAGTATTTTGGCTGTATTATGGAAAATGGATTGGAATGAGGGCTAAGTCTATTCAAGATACAAAAAAGGGACAAGCAGACTAGTTAGAAAGCCAATAGAATAACCCAGGGAAGGGGTGATGAAATAAGATATTGATAGTAGGGAGAATGAGTTGTGTCCTATGAGCTAAACATTATACTGGACCTACTTTGTATGCTTTATTTCTTTTAATTACTCCCTGCCTTTAATTAAGCACGAAATCCTGTTGCTTTTACCTCTAAGAAGTCTCCAGATATTAACCTCCTTTCCATTCTTGCTGTCATTGTCTTATTCAGCTCTTCCCACCTGAATGATTCCAGAAGCCTCCTAACTGTTTTCCTGGCTTCAATCCCTGACTTTTCCATACAGTTTTTACATTACTGTTAGAATGATATTCTCTATATAGGATATACATTACTGCCTTGTGTGATAAGAAAATTGTTAGTTGATTATCACCTTGACTGGACTGTGAACAAAGGACAGGGACTGGCCCCCACTTAGCTTTGTGTTTTCACATAGTAGATTTTCAGTGTTTGTATAGGTGGATGGATAGAGAGATGGATGGATCTTCCTTAGGACAGCCCTGCTAATTAAGTAGTAGCAAATTATCTCTGTTAGTTGGATAGCAGCACATTTATCTGCCTTGGGTAAATGCCCTAACTTCAGGCCAGTTGGGTAGATTTTTCAAAAAGGAGTAATAATTCTTACAGTTGATATTTTCTTCAGAGCCTCTGAATATGCCTTTGAACCACTATTCGGGGACAAGCTTGCTGGTTACAGGTATCAGTCCATTGATAATTCAAAGTTAAAAAAAAAAAAAGCAAGCATTTTGTCATCTTATTCTGATTGGTCATGATTGGGTGAGGCCACTGTAGCTGACTAAACTCAGCAGGAATTAGGAACAAGATCCCTGGATATAGGGAGTGTTGCCTCATGGAGAGATAAGGGTTGCCTAATGCTGTTCCAGAATATTCTCTATATGGGTATGTTTATGTATCTGTCTCTGAATTGGTGCCATCAGAACTTATGGGGATATATGGGAAGAACTATTTTCTCGGCCTACACAACTCCCAGCTATCTTTTAGTATCCAACTTAGATGTTGCCTCCTCTCAAATTTTGCAGATTCAGGGAGAGTCACTTTCTACTTTCAAACCTCAAGTATTTACCTCTGATAAGGGTTATTGGTATTATATACTTATATCTGTATCTTTCGGTGGACTTCTTTAAGGTATAAACTGTTATTCCCACATTTCATATACCCACATTTACTATGTGTAACAGACTCTTCTAATCCCAGAAGGAAAATAATGTTGATGTAAACTGACAGGTTCTTACTGTCATATGGGGGTGACAGGAAATGGAGAAGTGCTCACTGAATGGTTGTAGAAATAACTTTAATTGATATTCCTGAGTGGAGAACTGAGTGTCCACTAATCAGAACCTGTGGCGATTGTTTTTATGGTGATAACATACGATTTTTTTGCATACATAATATTGTTTAGCCTCCAACACACACTTATTTATTGACTGCCTTTTGGGAGAAAAGTCTTTAATGAAATCAAGTGTCAAACACAAATTGGATGGTAGAAACTCTGTTATAATATTTTATTATACCATGGGTTGGAAAGGCAGGTTTTGGTGTAAAGTTGGGGAACCAGTCACTGAGAGGTACTCAGGTACCTCTAACACTTGATTGGCTGACATTATAGTTTTCTGAGCTTGACAGTTTAAAAGGACAACCATTAAAATGTAAAAACTTCTCTCTCTCATAGATGATTTAAATGCATTGCCAGTGTCTTAGGTTGTTTTGAAGAGCTGCTCAAGAGAGTGGTCTGGAAGAAAACACAGTGAAGCCTCTATTAACCTCATCCTGGGAAGTTGAATGTGCAAGCACAGATCTTGCTTCTGCTTCCCACACAGGGATTTGTTCAGAGGACACACCAGCTGAGCCTGCACTGGGAGTTGCTTTTGGGGAAGTGAACGTCCCAACTAATGGGCACACAGAGTGTGTAGCAACTTAGAAATCTTCCTTGTTGGCAGATCTCACACTTCCTTTCCTCATACACGCAAAGGTCTTGAGACATTCAGAAGTTGTGGTTTCTGAAGGCCCCAGAGGCTTATCAGCCCCTTCTAAAAATATTCACCAAAGGCAGGCAAGAGAGACAGGTTGTAACAGTAAACTCCATTTAGTTTCCCTCTCTGGTCCTGGTTTGTGCTTCTTCGATCTTGCTTGGGAAAACCAGAGCCTACTAATGGTGTGATTCCTTACCTTGCCTCACCTTTCTCCTCTGTCCTCCCCCTTCTGCCTGGATTGATGGATTTCTCAGGTCTTCAGAGACATTCTAAAAAGGGTAAATATGTATGGTATGCCTGGGTGGCTCAGTGGTTGAGCGTCTGCCTTTGGCTCAGGGTGTGATCCCGTGGTCCTGGGATCAAGTCCCACATTGGGTTCCCGACATGGAGCCTGCTTCTCCTTCTGCCTCTGTCTCTCTGTGTCTCTCATGAATAAAGAAATAAAATCTTAAAAAAAAAAAAAAAGAAAAGAGTATATATGTATGTTTCTGAACCAGAATCAGGAATCCTGACTTAGCCTGGCCCAGAGAGAATGCAAATACAACCTTTTATTTTATTTATTTATTTTTAAGATTTTATTTATTTATTCATGATAGACACAGAGAGAGAAAGAGAGTCAGAGACACAGGCAGAGGGAGAAGCAGGCTCCATGCCGGGAGCCCGAGCCCGATGCAGGACTCCATCCTGGGGCTCCAGGATCATGCCCTGGGCCAAAGGCAGGCGCCAAACCGCTGAGCCACCCAGGGATCCCCAAATACAACCTTTCATTGTAATTTTTTCTGCTTGGCCCTCAGTTGGAAAACTTCAGTGGCTCCTGAAGTCAGGCCTTCCATGTCACATTGTCATCGTATCAAAGAAGTGAACCACCACCTTTTCAGATCTTTCTGACCCTCAGAACTAAAGAAATTTGCGTGATTAGATGTCTGCTATATTGCCCCCAAGTACCTTGGAGTTTGCGAGTTCAGTTTCTTTTTAGCTAATGGGCTCCTCAAATATGAACCATGGACAGATTCAACTAAAGAGATGAAAGGTGCTGTGTTAATGCTGCCATTATGCCTCCTTTTGAGATTTCCAAGATGGATTATCAAGCAGAATGAAGCAGATTGACAGGTTTCCCTTTTGAGAAGTTAGGTGTATTTTTAGCCCTTTCGTCTGGGCCTGATGTGCCTCATGCAAGGATGTGAAGTCCTGCATTGTGCTGCCCCCAACTGGTGCTTTTTGGTGCTTATGTTACCACATCATGACATCTCAGATGATATGGCACTTAAATTTTTGCTAAGCCCTTTTACATTTTTGTATTAGATTCTCATAATGACATTGTGAGTTATGTGGATCAGGAATTATAATATCTATTTTATAGGTGGGAACACTGATTGGATAGCCTCATTAGTTGATTTGCCTAAAGGTAGTTGTTTAGAGGCCAAATTGGACTAAAATTCAGATATCTTGCCTGCTATTCCTTTAGGTTCCCTAGTCTTTAGAAAATTCAGTATCACCCCCCCCCTAAAAAATAGGTATTAAGAGCTTAATTTTAGGCTTAGGGGAATTTTCTATTTTTCTCTCATGGAAGGAAAAGGCAGATAATATATCATGTAAGGTTTGAATAAATTCATGACCTAATTGGCAGAAATTTTTGAGCTCCTGTTCTGTATGAGGCTCTTTGACTCAGATGCTGTGACCTGTAGCTGATGTTAGGTTAGCTAACAGGTAAAGAACATGGACTCTGGGCCAAACTGCCTGGGTTTAAACCCTGGCTCTTAACTTCTAACTGCCTCTTATAAAATGAGAATAATAGTATAATTATTTCATTAGTTTATGTGCAGAGTGAATGAGATAATTAATGTAAAGTTCTTAGACTAGTACCTGGACAGAGTAAGCACTCTGTGAATATTAGCTGTTCCTATTGGTTGTTTTGTTGCTATTGTTGTTATTATTACTCTTACACTTATTATCTTCTCTATATAAATACATTTTTTGCTTTTTTTTTTTTAAAGCAAAGCAGCACTTCATGGGTATATGGAAATGATGAAAAGCCAAATTTATTGGAAGAGTACATCTGCACATAGTTTCTCTATAGCCTTATCTTCTACTCTTCTGTTCACTTTGGTCTTACTCTAGTCTTTATCATAGTTTCCTGTGACTTAGTTGTAAGTCCAGTGGACACTTTTTGTGCTCACCTTACTTTTTTTTTTTTTTAAGATTTTATTTATTTGTTCATGAGACACACAGAAAGAGAGAGAGGGAGAGACACACAGGCAGAGGGAGAAGCAGGCTCCATGCAGGGAGCCCAATGTGGGACTCGATCCCAGAACTCCAGGATCAGGCCCTGGGCTGAAGGCAGGCCCTAAACCACTGAGCCACCCAGGCGTCCCATTCGTGCTCACCTTACTTGATCTGTATAGCACTTGATACTTCTGGTCATTTCCACTTTGGAATGTTCTCCTTCTTTGGCTTCTATGTAACATTCTTGCTTGGTTCTTCCTTTGCCTGCTCCTTTAAATGTTACCATTCCTTAAGATTCTGTTAATTTCTCACCTTATATGTTAACCCCTAGACAACTTCCATGACTTGGCTTCTGTGACCACTTCAGCTCAATGTTGCTGCCTCCTAAATGTTGGTCTCTACCTCAGACTTTGTTCCTAAATTTTAGGCTCTTTTTAAGACATCTCCGCCTTGGCTGTCCCACAAGTCCTTTAACTCAACATATCCTCACACTGACCTCACTCTTTTAACCATGCTGCTGCTTCTAAAAACCTGCCCTTCTCTCTATTTTGTAGATATTTAATAATGGCATCCAGGGACCAATAGCCCAGGATCAACCTAGAGATTTTCATTGCACTAATCCCCCCAATCCAGACAGTCATCAAGTTTTGTGTTTGTGTGTTGTTGTTTTAACTCTGCCATATAAGCCATGTCTTGAATCTTACGCTGTTCCAGTGTTTCCACTATTGCCTTAACTGGGGCACCCTTCTTTTACCAGGATTATTGCAATAATTCACTGTTTACCCTTCTCCTTACTCTCCATCTAATGCATTGATCATACCATTGCTTAAATAATCTTTTCTTTGAAAAGCAAAGATGAAGATTTTGCTCTTCTGCTTAAAAGGCTTATTTTGTTCCAACAGAATAAAGTCCATATATCTTAGCAAAGCATATTGGCTTCACCAAGTTTCTACTATTTGCATACTCTGACTATACTGAGTGTGTTAGTCTCCTGAATATACCATGCTCTTAATCTATAACTTTGCATATACTGTTCCCTCTGTATGGATTGTCTTTCTTTTCTGCTCCCCCAGGTCATCCTTTTGATTCCCTTATTTCCTTTGTACAGCTTCCTCTGACATACCCAGATTGACTTTCTAACTTTATCCTCTGCACTCATGGCACTGTCATACTTGTCCAAAGCTATATTTTAGCATTTACTACATGATATTGTTTGTGCCCCTTAATGGATTGTCATCTCCTCAAAGGAAGGGTCTTTGTATGCAGCATCTACCGTAGTACCTGCAAAATAAGCCTTGAGCAACTTAAAAAAAATGTTTTTTAATGTAGAATCTTTATCCTCTAATGGTTTCACCACCAGCCTAAACGTACCTGACAGATGATGGCTGAGTTTTTCCCTTTGTTTTGCAGTATATCAACTCTGGAAATCTGGAACAGTTGCTAGACAGTAACCTGCATTTGCCGTGGACTGTGAGGGTGAAACTGGCTTATGATATAGCAGTGGGTCTCAGCTACCTTCACTTCAAAGGCATTTTCCATCGGGACCTCACATCTAAGGTATGAAGGCATCACTTGCACAACTCTTTGAGACACTGTCTTCCATTACCAAGAGAGCTCTGTTAAGAAACCAATCATTAGGGCAGCCCAGGTGGCTCAGCAGTTTAGCACTGCCTTCAGCCCAGGGCGTGATCCTAGAGACCCAGGATCAAGTCCCGCATTGGGCTCCCTGCATGGAGCCTGCTTCTCCCTCTGCCTGTGTCTCTGCCTCTCTCTCTCTCTCTGTCTCTCATGAATAAATAATAAAATAAAATCTTAAAAAAAAAAAAAAAAAAGAAACCAATCATTAGGGACGCCTAGGTGGCTGTCAGTTAAGTGACTGTCTTCAGCTCAGCTCATGATCCCAGGGGCCTGGGATGGAGCCCTATATTGGCTCCCTGTTCAGGGGGGAGCCTGCTTCTCCCTCTTCCTGCCCCCTCCCCTGCTTGTGCCCTCTGTTGCTCACTCTCTTTCTCTCTCTCTAAAAGGACTAAATAAAATTTTTTTTTAAAAGGAATCCAAGGGATCCCTGGGTGGCTCAGCAGTGGAGCGTCTGCCTTCAGGTCAGGGCGTGATCCTGGAGTCCCGGGATCGAGTCCCACATCAGGCTCCCTGCATGGAGCCTGCTTCTCCCTCTGCCTGTGCCTCTGCCTCTCTCTCTCTCTGTGTGTCTCTCATGAATAAATAAATAAAATCTAAAATAAATAGAAATAAAAAATAGAGAAGGAAACCAATCATTAATGAGCTTTGAAATGATGGAAATCTCTTATAGATTTAACATTTAATCACAGAGGTTAGGGATGCCTGGATGGCTCAGCGGTTAAAGCATCTGCCTTTAAAAAAAAAAAAAGCACCTGCCTTTGGCTCAGGTTGTGATCCTGGGGTCCTGGGATTGGGTCTTGCATCGGGCTCCCTGTAGGGAGCCTGCTTCTCCCTCTGCCTATGTCTCTGCCTCTTTCTCTCTGTGTCTCATGAATAAGTAAATAAAATCTTTAAAAAATTATAATAATAATCAGAGAATACACCTTACTATTCAGTGCAGCTAGTCCTTAGAAAGCCAATATTGGCTCACAGCAGGTACCTTTCAGTGCTGAGCCAGGCAACACGTACATCTTAGGAATCTTGGTGCTTGACTCCGGTGTGAATGAGTGTTGCAGGAGCAGTTGACAAGGGAGGGTTAAGAGATTCCTGCCTATAGGAGTGGCGGTGGTCAAGCCAACTGGGAGCCTGTGGCTTAGAGCTCTCTCATGGCCTCCAGGAGGTATCTCTTAACTGAGAGCAAGAGTCCACTGGCTTGTCATTTGAGTGCAGGGCTTGAGGGGCCACGACGTACTGACCCATTTTCTGCCCATTGGATTGAGTTTCTGCCCTTCTGCCAGTTTTTCTTTGGCATCAGCTAGTCTCTTGCTGTCCAGATTGCTCTGTGACCAGGTTAGAAAAGGGTTGCTTTTAGAGGAAGTTGGCCTTGCTACAAGGCAGGCACTTGAGGGCCAAGTGGCCCAGGACAGTACCATGACAAGGCTTATATAAATAGTACTGTTTGATCATTGATGTGGGAACTATAAACCCCCTGATATGACTTCTGTGCAAGAGCAGATTTAAAGTCTAGGCAGGGCAGCCCAGGTGGCTCAGCGGTTTAGCGCCACCTTCAGCCCAGGGCGTGATCCTGGAGACCTGGGATTGAGTCCCGCGTCGGGCTCCCTGTGTGGAGCCTGCTTCTCCCTCTGCCTGTGTCTCTGCCTCTCTCTCTCTCTCTGTGTCTCTCATGAATAAATAAAATCTTAAAAAAAAAAAAAAGTCTTCTGGGGAGCTAGAGAGGAGTTTTGTACTTGCCCAAGAATAGCTGTCATTTCATTTTTCACCCTGAACACCTACAGGTGCATACATACAGCCATGCATACACAGATTCCTGCACCCCTTCTGTCATGAATACAAAGTTTGCAGAGGTGACACAAGGGAACTGTACTCTCAGACCCGATAAGGCTTAGAACAGTAAGTCCTTGGCTTCCTCACACTACAGTGGTTCCGGTGTTCCAAACAACAGTACTCCCCCTAGCCATTGGTTTATAAACTACTACAGAGAAAAGAGCTTTGGGGAAGTGACTGTAGGGCCCCTGGGTGTGGCAGGGCCATTTGTAGTCATCTGCACTGTTACTGTAGCAGCATTAAGATGGCAAGTGGGGGCTCAACCGGTTGGGTGTCTGACTCAAGTCATGATCTCATGGGTCATCAGATTGACCAGATGGTGAGAACAAATGACATGGCAACCTGAGGACAGGTTGGGAAGTGCACTATAAAGAATCTCAAGTTTGGGGGATCCCTGGGTGGCTTAGCGGTTTGGCTCCTGCCTTCGGCCCAGGGCGTGATCCTGGAGACCCGAGATTGAGTCCTGCATCGGGCTCCCTGCATGGAGCCTGCTTCTCCCTCTACCTATGTCTCTGTCTTTCTCTCTCTCTCTCTCTGTGTCTCTCATGAATAAATAAATAAAATTAAAAAAAAAAAGATTCTCAAGTTCAAGAAAAACAAGTGGATTTTATAAGCCAGACTATCCAGTTGGAGAGACTGTCCGTGTTCATTGCCTTTAAATCATCTCTGAACTTCTGGTAGTTTTCTCTGAATGTTTCAGCCTCATTGTAACGGTGTTGCAAGGATTAGGGAGAGAGTTGTATGTCTACACCAAAGCAGGTGCTCCCAGGAGACCTGTGTGGTGGTGACAGTGACCATAAGAATGAGAAGTCCCAAGGGATAAATAAAGCTAAAGGGACAGAATAGGGCTTTGAAGTTTCCAAATGGTCTCATTGCCAGCTTTGAATCTGAGTTTGTTTTTTGTGGTTTTTTGGTTTGTTTGTTTTTTTTAATCTGAGTTTGATTTCTTTGAGGACTGTAAGAGGTTTATACACCTCATACTGTGTGATCTGTTGTGCTGTGTCTCCCATGAGTATACAAGTTTCTCAAATGCTCCTCTTCCTCACCTTTGTATTCCTAGAACCTAGCACAGAGCCTGCCAGGGCAGGGACTTCCTGGCCTTCTTTCAGAGAATGCAGTTGATAGCACAGAGGCCAAAACATCTGCTTGAGAACTTAGATTTTGAGTCCTAAATCCAGTTTGTCCCACTTCTCCAAATGACTTGAGGGCTCTTGGGACCATATTATGCCCAGTCTGTAAGGTAGGTTCTGTCCTTCACTTCACAGGAGCCATCAACCTGGGCTTCTCAGATCCGAGATGACAGGAGGGACTTACAGTAGTGAAACATGTTCGGGTGGGTAAGCAAGGGCAGAGAGAAGCAGATACTTTTTCCAAGTGATCCTGAGCCTTATAGTAGAGGCAAAAAGGATCCCTAATTTCCTATCAGAGTGACTCCTAAAAATAGTGTTGCCTTTGCAGGATTCACATGTCAATGGTCGCTGCAACGCTTTCAAGAGTGAAAAGTCAGGACACCTTGGTGGCTCAGCAGTTGAGCATCTGCCTTTGGCTCAGGGCGTGATCCCGGGGTCCCGGGATCAAGTCCTGAATTGGGCTCCCTGCATGGAGCCTGCTTCTCTAGGAGTATGGATTATGAATTGTTACCTCTATTCTTGGTTATTGGGTTTTGATTTTTCGTTTTTCATGGACTCCAAAGAGGCAACT
The DNA here is from genome assembly GCF_011100685.1 of Canis lupus familiaris. NCBI lineage: Eukaryota > Metazoa > Chordata > Mammalia > Carnivora > Canidae > Canis > Canis lupus. The sequence goes on from NC_049236.1 coordinate 15,097,459, forward strand.
CTGGTGATTGTACCAGAGTGAAAAGCTCATTCAGCTATGGTCTTTGGCTATACCACACATCTAGGGAGGGGGAAATGCCAATCTTCAGAGACTGAAGAGAGCATGAATTAGAGTTGAATGCTGGACAGATGTAGATATGAGTGTTAAGACACTGTAGTGTTTTTTTTTTTTTAAGATTTTATTTGTTTATTTGACAGAGAGCACAAGCAGGGAGAACAGGAGAGGGAGAATCAGGCTCCCTGAGCAGGGAGCCTGATGTGGGGCTCCATCCAGGACCCAGGCTCAGGACCTGAGCTGAAAGGAAGTGCTTAACTGACTGAGCCACCTAGATGCCCCTCTTTTTTGTTTGTTTTATAATGAGAACTATCAATAGCTTTTTGGAACCATTCATATTGTGCTATTAGAAAAAATAGTATGGGGGACACCTGGGTGGCTCAGCGGTTGAGCATCTGTCTTTGGCTCAGGGTGTGATCCCGGGATTCCAGGATCAAGTCCTGCATTAGGCTCCCCGTGAGGAGCCTGCTTCTCCCTCTGCCTATGTCTCTGCCTCTCTCTCTCTCATGAATGAATGAAGAAAGAAAGAAAACATAGTATGGCAGACATGGAAATTACTGGAACTCAGTCTTTACCATCGATGGGCTCTAGTTAGAGTCCAGAGTTAGTCTAGTTGGAGAGACAGTTATGTGAAGATTACTACATAAGAGCTGTGGTAAAGATATAGGATCACAGGGTGGGATAGATGGCAAGGGATGGGACACATTGCAGCAAACCAGATAATCTTTTAAGAGACTTAAACCATAGCAGCCTCTGGAGCATTTAGAAGGGGAGGGCATTTCAGTCTCTGATCTCATTGTGCTGTGAAAAGAACCTCTTAACCTTTCTTGAGATGTAGAATCAATACTTTTCTCTGATCCTAACTGGATTTACGGAGTGGATTGGTTGAGGGTGAGGGGAAAGAGCTAATGGCACATCGAAAGCCATTTTGTTGTTGTTGCAGAGATTCCTTTAGCTTGGAAGTAACATTAACAAATGAACTTGGCATTTCTCTACTCAGGTGGTTTTATTCAGTGCTAATAATACTGACTGTGCCGCTGTCCTAGGAGACCTAGGAACTGGTCTCAGGTGTCTACTCGGGCCCAGTTTTGAAGGATTTGTGTTGGCTTCCAGAAATGCATTCATGGCCACCCTTTTGAGTCTCTTGTCAGCTCAGTTCCCACAAGTGGAGAGTTGAATGTATGTTTAGTGTATGCCTTTAACACATGTGAAAAGAAGCCCAATTGTTTCAATTATCTACCCAACTTTCATATAACAAACTTTTGCTAAGCCCTTTCTGTGTGTGTCTGTGCAGGTTTGAGACACAGAGATGAATGGGATCATTCTGTCACTGAAGAGGCAAACACAGAAGTCTCCCTGCTATAGTGTGAAGAATTATAATAGGGCAGAGGACACAGAGGAATGAGAGCCAGGCAGCAGTAGTGCCTAGGCTCCTTTTTGAACCTGAAAATTAGGAACCTCTCACTTCAGGGAAGTCTGTTTGAGCCTCTGTTATGTCTGCTGCTTACTCTAGGCAAGGATTTTTTTTTTTTTTTTTTTTTTTTAAAGAAGGAGTGAGTAGGGGAGTGAGGGAGAGAGAGAGAATCTTAAGTAGGCTCCATGCCCAGCATGATGCCTGACTTGGGGCTTGATCTCAGAACCCTGAGATCATGACTCCAAAAGCAAGCTGGACACTTAACTGAGCCACCCAGGTGCCCCAAGTACACTTTTGAATAAAGCATTCTTCATCCTCTATGTAATGGACCTTGTACCCCACACAGCCTGAAAATTGGTCTGGCTTCTTCAGAACCCCAGTGGTCTGAGCTTCATATTTTGTACTCTGTAGCCACATAGTCTGTACTAGGGCCATGTCCAGGTTGGATGAGAAATGTAAGCCTTGTTCTAGATGCTTTTGGAATAGCCAGCATTTGAGCTAGTGACTGGGGTCCCAAATGCAGGGGTCTTGGTATTGCACACAGTGCTGCCTTTCCCCTGGGCCTGGCCCCTGCTGCTGTCATAAAACTACACTGCTCCTGCCATAGCTTTGCTGTCCCCAGGGGAAAGCTTTTCAGCCTCTTTCTGGAGAAGGCAGAGTCATGTGAGAACCCTTTAGAATTAGGAGACCTGGGACTTTACCACTTAGAGCTCTAAGTTTCATTTTTCTTCTCTTAAATGGAAAAATCTCAGATCTGCACACCTGACAATGTTGTTCTGAAGAACCATTGGGATTGTGTTTGTGAAGGATGTTTTGTAATTCTTAGGGTGCCATATAGATAGAAGTGGGCAATCTTTCTCTTACCCAGGGGGCTAGGAAGTATTCTCTGGGCCATCTCCCTCTTTTTATTTTTTTAATTTTTATTTATTTATGATAGTCACAGAGAGAGAGAGAGGCAGAGACACAGGCAGAGGGAGAAGCAGGCTCCATGCACTGGGAGCCCGACGTGGGATTCGATCCCGGGTCTCCAGGATCGCGCCCTGGGCCAAAGGCAGGCGCCAAACTGCTGCGCCACCCAGGGATCCCCCATCTCCCTCTTAAGACATCACCGCTTTCCTAAAGCTTATGGTCTATGGCCATCGGAGACACTATGCAAACACTTTCATACCATGTGGTAGATGCTAAGGTTACAGAGAGGACAATGCATAGGATGATTTTTAAAAAGGTATTTAACCCAACTGAGGGTTAAATATGAGCAGGCTTCTTGCAGGAGATGGTGGCTGAGCTGAATCTTGAAAATGGAATTCCACTTATTAGTAAGTTGTGTGTGTGCACGCACATGCATGTGCACATACTGGGGGTCTTGTGGGGGGGCTTTTAAATAGGGGAGTAACACAGATTTACATTTTACTAAGGTCATGCTGGCAGGAATGAGGAAGGTGGATTATGGAGATCAAGCCTGGACCAAGCCAGAGAGACCAGTTAGAAGAGCATTGTTATATTCAGGGGAAGAATGAGGAGGACCTAGACTAACGCAACGGTAGTGGGGATGAAGAGGGAGGGGCTGATTTGAAAAATATTTAGAAGCTAACTTAGTTGGAATTAAGAGTAAAAAATCTAGGGTGAATCCCAGGTTGCTAGCTTAGCAAACTGGGTGGAAAATGGCAATATCAGCTGACCTAGAAATACAGCTAGAGCTTTAGATTTTGAGGGGAAAAGGTTCATGTTTGTTCAGGTTTGCATGTATGGAGTTCCATATGGGTAATCCAGGAGATGTCCAGAAATGGACTGGATATGCAAATCTGAAGCTAGAGGAAAAAGGTCAGGTGTGAGGATATATATTTGGGAGGCATCAGCACAAATGGAGCCCGAGAGATGTAGGCCCAAGATAGAACCCTGAGAGCATCAGGTGGGGAGAGCCTGCAGAGTAGCCAGAGCTAGAGAAGGGAGTCTAGAACTGTAGTGTCACAGAAGCCAGGGGAGAAGAATCGAAAGGGAACAGGAATAGCCTCTAGCCTCTAATACCTGGTCTCTTAGCTCCAGGACCACAACTGATTATTTGCTGCATGCCCCAATTTTTTTTTTTTTTTTTTAGATTTTATTTATTTATCAGAGAGAGAGAGAGAGAGAGAGAGAACATGGACAGGGACAGAAGGAGAGGGAGAAGTAGATTCCCTCCTGAGTGGGGAGTCTGATGTGGGGCTCCATCCCAGGACCCTGGGATCATGACCTGAGCTGAAGGCAGATGCTTAACCCAGGTGCCCTGCAAGCCCAGTATTAATATGATTCCTGAATCACATATAAATGTGTTGAAAGAAGTAATCAGCAGTATTAACAGCAGAAAGCTCAAATATATAAGGACTAATTTTGTCTATTGAACTTAATGCCATAGAAGTCTTTGGTATCCTCTGTAAGAACTCTCAGCAGAAACCCATGAGGAGGGCAACCCTGGTGGCTCAGCAGTTTAGCGCTGCCTTCGGCCCAAAGTGTGATCCTGGAAACCCGGGATCGAATCCTGTATCAGGCTCCTTGCATGGAGCCTGCTTCTCCCAATGCCTGTATCTTTGCCTCCCCCCCCCACTGTGTCTCTTGTGAATAAATAAACAAAATCTTAAAAAAAAAAAAAAAAAAAAAAAAACCTCACGAGGAATGAGTGGGAGATAAGGAAGTAAAAACAGCCAAGTGTGGTCAGCCAAACCTCACTAGCCTAGACTCCATTAAGGGCAGGCTGGGAGTTTGTGGAAAATCCTACAGGGGCTAGTCTATCAGGGTCCCTCCCCATTTTCCTTGTCACCTCAGATACAGACTCCTAAGTTTGGCTCTTTGGGTTTGCAGTATCCCATCTTTGTCTTTGGCGCTGATGCCCAGCTGTTGGCTGTGAGAAACTACAAGAGGGGCAATGGTCACTCTCCAGATCAGAGGCAAACTGGGTAGCCTTGTCCCATACTGTGGGGCCGCGATCATCCCTGCCTTAGCCCTTTCTCAGCTGTTCAGAGAAACTCCTGGGAGGCCACTGACCCCTACATGGGTGGTTTGCAGTGAGCGGACAGATGCCTGTGAACATGAAGCTGGGCAGAAACTGTACAGCTTCAACAAGGCCAGTGCACTGTGGCCATGTTCTGGTCCTTATTTGCTCCTGGGCTGAATCGATACGGCTGTTTCTGGGGGCTAGAAAGCAAATAGTAAGTAGGACTTTAGACTGAGCCTTGGAGCCAGGGCCTGAGTTGTTGGTGAAAACGGAGGAGGGGAGAAAAATAGGCGACAGATCTGAGGTGCCAGGGCCTCAGAAGCCTGTGCGCTACAGCCTGGGCTTTGGCTTTTTAATAGGCCAGCTGGCCTAGGGCCCTCCTAGCCTTCAGGAGGTCCAGGGGTGCTGAGCCCGCACGGCTTGGTGGGAGGGCCAAAGCCAGGACAAGCACAAGGGCAGCCCTGCTTGGAAGGCAGGGATGGTGCGTGTCTACCTGGGACCCAGGGGAAGATGAAACCACGGGCTCCTTCCAGCCCAGGGAGAGCATAGCATGATCATGTCGAGGACAAAGGAAGGGAATGATTAGTACCTGAGGTGAAAGAAGCAGGAGATGACGTGGCATTGCCTTGGCAACTGCACGCCAAGTGTGGTGGGGAGGAGGGAGGGCAGGTTTTGGCCAGCCAGGGCTGGCTCAGAGATGTCCCTGAGCCAAGGATCCCTACTTTCTCCTGCATCTGGAGGAAGGGGGTGGACGGAGGTGTAGGGCTATTTTGAACGCAGTTTGGGGAGAGCTGGTTGCTGCCTTGTGTTTATTTGCGCGTCATTTGGATTCATCCTTTCCCTGGGAACTGCAGCATTTGTTTCGGGCGCACATCCTGAGTCCCCCTCGTGAGTTGAGGGCTGTAAGGAGGGAAGGCCTGAACCGGAACTGGCTCTCTGCTAGACTGTGGGAAGAAGTGGCAGAGAGGAGGTTTTAACCCCTGGGGAGAGAGAGAGGGCGGAGAGAGCAGAGTGGAAAGCTCACTTACCTTAAAACACATAAAATCTTCTGAAGTGAAAAGGACAGCTGGGAGAACGTTCCAAAGGAAGGGAACAGTATAAGCAAAGACAAAAGCTTGAAGGAGCTGTTCAGGCTCCAAGCTTGTCTACAAGTTTGGGTGGCGATGCGTGCATGGGACGGCAGGGGTGGGGTAGGTAGTTGGCTAGGGCCAAGTCATAGACTGTAACGGCAGAGAGGAAGCTGGCTGTGGTCCCGTGGGCAGTGAAGGGGCGAGGCAGGCCTGAGCGCTTCCTCTGCTTCAGGTCAGGCTGGCCTCTGGGTGTCTGCATTCTGAGGAGAGGACGGGAGGCGCTGGAGAGCCTGTCTCCCCCACTAGACTGTAAGCGCCAAGAGGACAAAGCTGTCTGTTCACAGAGGTACCTCTGGCACAGAGCCATGCTTAGGGTCATAGAAAGCCAAGATAGATAGTTGTTGAGGCACGAGTCTTCGGGCAGCCCCCCGAGATCCAGGCCTAGGCCATCTCACGTCGCTGACAGGGCCCCCAAGTCTGACCACTATGGTCAGCCTGAGAATGTGTTTCACCAAGGAGAGGCCAAGGTGCCCTATGGCAGGGAGGGGTGGTGGTAACCCTGTGGCGGGCTGGTCCCCCTTCTGAGCGCATTGTCTTCTTCTTTGGGACCCCTAGAACTGCCTGATAAAGAGGGATGAGAATGGTTACTCTGCAGTGGTAGCTGACTTTGGCCTGGCTGAGAAGATTCCTGACGTCAGGTGGGTAGCCCTCATAGGTACTGGGGTCACAGAAGGGACTGAAGTAAAGGGAAAACTCCAGCTTCCTGCCCAGAGGCCAGAACTTGGTCACTGCTCAATCTCAGCTCCCTAAATGTGGTCAGTGTTAGTGCCTGTCCTTCAGGGAGAATTCCCAGGGGTAAGCTCATTTTCCATATAATCTCCCCTCTACCCCCACCCCACAGCATGGGGAATGAGAAACTGGCCGTGGTGGGCTCACCCTTTTGGATGGCACCTGAGGTTCTCCGAGATGAGCCCTACAATGAAAAGGTGAGTCTGGGGACCCGGGGGCCTGGTTCTTTTAGAATCTACTCTTAGCCTAGCATGTCCAGGATCACCCTATATGTTCTGGGTGAGGATCTATGACCTGCTAAGAGCAGAGCTGGTACTTGGCATCTTCCCAGTAAGTGAACTGAATGAAACACAGAAGTAGGGCTCAGGCCTGGGCTGGTGGACTTGAGGGGCCTCTCACCCCAATGAGAAGGAAACTGAGGTCTCACTATCCACCAGGCCGACGTGTTCTCTTATGGTATCATCCTCTGTGAGATCATCGCCCGCATCCAGGCTGATCCAGACTATCTTCCCCGCACAGAGGTGAGCTGCAGGCAGAGGGGGCAGTGCCACTGGATGGGGCTGGTTTTGAAGCTATGGAACTGGGGTGGAGTTGCTGGAACTGTCTGTGTGGTTACTTCTTAGCCTCTCCCAAGCAGGCCAGTATGGGTTGGGGGGATTACGGACCAGTCTGCCATGTTCCCTCCCTCCATTGCGCATCCACAGAACTTCGGGCTAGACTATGACGCTTTCCAGCATATGGTGGGAGACTGTCCCCCGGACTTTCTGCAGCTCACCTTCAACTGCTGTAATGTGAGTGTCTCCCTCCCCTCCTCCCAGCTTTGGTCAGGGGCTGACAGAACCCTTTTCATCTGGCTAGGACTGCAGGGACAGGCTGCTAATTAATTAGCTTCAAGAGGAGCCTCATTTTCACTGATGAATGGCGGTGCCCACACCCCTCCTCCAGCCTGACAGACTGTCCGGAGCCCTGGACCAAGAAAAGGAAAACTGCTCTGTATTACACAGTCCTCAGCCTGCAGGGTAGACTCCCCGCCTCTTGGATACTGATAGAGCTCTGGTCAGATTTCAGTTGGACTTTGGGTCCAGCTGGTCTTAAGGCCCATGGGAAGAGCTTTTGTTAGCCTTCATTTTATACAGCTCTGGGGCTGGACCTACCTGTTACGACCAAGAGGTAGCTGGGCTTTGTCCAGGAAGCTCCCAGAAACGTGAGCAATGGAACACAAGCAGAGAACAAACCAGTGTAAGGGTACCCATTTGGATGGTTCTGTGCCCATCAAGGGTGTAAGACACATACAGAAAGGGTGCTGATGGGGAAAGGTATGAGACAATAGCATCTTCCCTGACCTCAGCTCTGGGAATCACCCTCATGAGCTGGGACCTTCAGAAAAGATCTCTTAGCTGCGTATCTGAGTCTTAAAAGATGCCAGAAACAGACTCAAATGCCATCCTTGGGATGGAAGATAAAAGGGCAGGGCTAATGGCTGGTGTGGATAACCACAGATGGACCCCAAACTGCGCCCAACCTTCGCGGAGATTGGGAAGACCCTGGAGGAAATTCTGAGCCATCTACAGGAAGAAGAGCTGCAGACAGACAGGAAGCTGCAGCCCACAGCTAAGGGTAAGAAATCAGACCAGAGTGTTCCACCTGCCCCAAGGGAGGGAATGAGGATGTAGAACCTTCCTCTCTAGGGCTCACTGCAGGATCCCGTGTCCAGAAGAAGATGGGAAAAGTAGTGGACTTGGCATATTATGACTTGGCATATCGCCTCCCTTTAAGTTTGTTTTTTTCATTAGTACAACACTTTGTGGCACAAGGTGCTGCTTCTGTTTGTTAGGACGACTACCGTAATCCTGATTTGACTGCTTGTTTCTCAGGACTCTTGGAGAAAGGACCTGGGGTGAAGCGACTGAGCACACTGGATGACAAAATACCTCCCAAGTCTCCACGCCCAAGACGTACTATCTGGTTATCCCGAAGCCAGTCTGACATCTTCTCCCGTAAGCCCTTGCGTACAGTGAATGTCTTGGACCCATACTACCGGCCACAACAAGGTGGTGCTGCCCATACCCCCAAAGTCAACCCTTTCAGTGCTCGCCAGGACCTCAAGGGTGGCAAGATCAAGTTCTTTGACCTGCCCAGCAAGTCAGGTCATCTCCCTGGTATTTGACCTGGACGCACCAGGGCCGGGAACTCTGCCCGTGGCTGACTGGCAGGAGCCCCTGGCCCCACCTGCTCGTGGGTGGCGTTCTTTGCCCGGTTCACCAGAGTTCTTACATCAAGAGGCCTGTCCATTTGTGGGCCGAGAAGAATCACTATCTGATGGGCCCCCACCACGCCTCAATAGTCTCAAGTACAGAGTGAGAGAGATCCCACCATTCCGAGCATCTGCCCTACCAACTGCTCTAGCCCATGAAGCCATGGACTGCTCCAGTCCCCAGGAAGAAAATGGTTTCGGGCCCAGGCCCCGGGGTGCCAGTCCATGCCTTGCAGGTACCTCTGAGGAAATGGAGGTAGAAGAAGAAAGACCAAGAGGCTTGGCTCCAGTCCCCTTCTGTGTCTCAGGCATGGGCCTGAAAACCCAGGGAGAACACGATGGGTGAGGGGGGTTAGTCCCCAGCTCACCTGGGAGTGGACCTTCAGTTGAAGCCACAGGGCTCCCCTGGCACACAGCCTGGACTCTTCCCTGCGGCCTCAGAGCAGGCAGGCTAAGCTACACCAGGCTCAATCTGGGGGCTCCAAGTGCCCAATGGCTGTGTGTGAGAGGGGAGGCAATGGTGGAAGGCGTTCCTAGTTAGGGCCAACAGCCGATATCAAGCTTCTGGAAGCTAGCAAGGAGCTCTGGCTCCCACTGGACTCCCAGTGCACCTCCCAGACAGGACCAGAGGACTCTTAGTTCTAGCTTGAGCTGGCAGGCAGCTAATACCCCAGGTTCTTCTCCCACCCCAGGTCTGTCTTTTGCCCTTTCCTGGGTCATATAAGCTTCTGGATGGGAAGCTATCCTTGGAGCTAATCAGGAAGCCATAAAGGGCATGGCTATTTCTCAGACCTGAAGACCGGGGAGCTTCTTGCCAGTATGTTTAAGACACTTGAATAATTGCTGTTTGCACTTACTGCACGGCCAGACCACAGCACTACATTTCTATGCAAGGGTGAGGCAGCGTGGTGGTCATGGCTCCTAGCTAACCTATTCAGAGATCTTTTCCAGTCAATTAATCTATTTTCATATTTATGAAGGAGTCTTAATGTTCTGCCCCATAAGACTTTCAGCCTTGTGGTTGGGAGTGGGGCTGGTTTTGTAGGCCTCAGGGTCTGCTCTATGTACTTGTCAACATGTGATACACCCAGTTGGTTAAACGGTTTATCCGTGGACTGATTTTCTTCCCCTCTTGCTGTGGCTGGAGCTACGGGAACAGTCTGTCCTTACAGAGCCGCAATAAGAAATAACCAAAGATGAAGCTGGTCAAATATTTTCATAACTTGTTTCTGTTGATTTTTTGGTAATACTTTTTCCTAAGACACTTTCAGATTTAAAAATAAATAAAGTCTGTGTTACAGGTGCTGGCCAGCCTCCTTGTGTATACCCTGGTTCCTCAGCCTCTAGGGGAATGGGAAGGTCCACAAGTGGTGCAGCAGTGTCTCTGCCAGGACTGCCCCCCTCTGTGGAAGGTGGGAGTAGGACATTCACAGCCTAGAGGGACCCAGACACCTCTGTTCCACTCAGTTCTCCTCCCAGGCCTTGAGTCCTAGGCAGAAGCTAGGTCAGCTGCTGCCCCAAGCCAGCTTCATCTTCTGGTTGTGGGCTTTGGAGGAACGGGAAAACTGGCTCTTGGCCACCGTGAGGGGGACAGCTTTGCCACTCAGGTACACCTTATTGTGGCATTCAGGTAGCCAGGGTCCAGAGCTACAGGGCTGGGGTCCCTGGCTCACTCCCACATAGGCCATCACGTAACCTGTCATAAAGGCATCAAAACCTGCCCGATGCAATCCGTCCCCAGGCACTGGGTGAGGATTGGCTTGACTCTCTGGTGCTTCTGAGGTAGCCGTATCAGCTGTTTCCAGCCCTGCAGCTCTAATGCCCATCTCCAAGTCATTTTTGTGCCCTTGCTCCAAGCCAGGCTGGCTCCTACTCTCATCCTCAGCCACCTCCTGCTCAATTTCTTCAGCCTTGAGGCCATCCCCACAGACCTGCTTCACGGGAGGACCATCCTCATTCTCCTCAGAGGTCTGTTTCCCGGGCAGGCCCAACAAAGCCCTCCGCCTTTTTTCCCTACGTCGCCGCCGTCGCCGCTTGTCCTCCACCACAGCCTCATCAGTATCAATGATGAGGTCAATATCATGGGACCGAGGACACTGTGGTCCCAGGGGACACCAACCATAGGCCTAGAGGCAGGAAAGAGGCTGAGAGAGGGGTTCCAGGCATCAGAACATCCCCTCCCCCAAGAAATGGGTGGGTGCTCTCACCGAAAAGTTGTCACAGACACTGGTGGAATGAGGACGGTGGGTTGCAGGGGGCATGCAGCAGCGGTAGTCAATGTGAGCCCTCATGCTAGGAGGATAGCTACAGAACTCCAGGCTGAGGTGTGGGCTGCCGGCTGCCCGCTGCTTCCCGTTTTCCCGCTCACTGAAATAGCGGAAGAAGGTATTGGTCCACTAGCATATAAACTCCATAAGGGTTTTGGTCAGTTTTGCTCACTGCTGAATCCTCAGCACCTAAAACAGTGCCTGGCACGCAGTAGGCACTCAGTAAATACCTTAGGTCCATAAAGCAGGCTTGTCCCAGCCCCCGCCCCCACCCCCTCAACCAGTTCCTCACCATTTCCGGAAAGCATACTCTAGATAGGAGGCCACGAAGCGCGCATGAAACTCAGCAGCGTATTTGGTGTCATAAATGCCGGCTGGGAACATTTCACACAGGTCAGCAGTGAAGGTTCCCAAGCTCTCGGGCAGGTGTGCGTAAAAGTTCTGGTACAGGAACACCAAGTCTATGAGGCCGTTGTGCAGCACCAGGGGCCGGCGGGCCCGGATCAGCTCCAGGAACAGCGTCCTGACTGACTGGCTCTGGCTCTCATTGCCCTGGGTGGAAGGAAAGGGGTCAGCGGAAGGGCAGTCCTGGGGGAGCCTCTTCTCGGGGCCCTTCTCCCTGGCTCCCCTACCTGGAAAGCTCTCCCTCCCTGCTCTACCCAGGGCCGGTCTCCCATGGGTCACGCTGGTTTCCCCAGCCCCCTAGGGACTTCCCATACTTCGCAGGCGCCCGGCCTAGGGCAAGAGGGGGTGAAGTCACAGAAGGGGCAGGCTCAAGGCTGGAGACCTACCTTGTCATTGCCCTTGTGGTAAGGGATCCCCTGAGCGTACTGGCGGTTGAAGTTGAAGCCATGCTGTACTAAGAACTGCACAGACTTTGGCTCTATCACATACTCCTCCATGCACAGCAGGGTCAAATTGAACACCTGAGCCAGGTAGGAGTGTTCGCCCTGAGAGAAAAAGGATCCGCTACCTCAGGATTTGGGATAAAAACACCCCTAGCCTGACGCTCCCCAGGACCTCAACCCTCCTCCCCTCAGCCACAGCAGGGACAGGAACGAGAGCAGCCTGTACCTTGTCTGGCTGCTGCTTGAAGCAGGCGAGGCCCAGGGAGAGAACAGAACGGGTTCTGGCAGCATGACACACGGACTTGTAACGTTCCTCGATGCACCTTGGGGTTGGGTTTAGGGGTGGCTGTGGCTGGAAGTCAGCCCTCAAACCCCCCAGGCCTGGGACCGCTACTCCAGGGACGAGGTCTGCCCCTCCTGCCAAGGCTGGCACTAAGGTCAGGCGTATACTTACTGGTTCAGCAAACTCTTCCTGTCCCCAAGCCCACTCAGTTCCTATGAGCACGTGAAGGGAGAGTCTGCGTTAGGTTCCTGGCGCCAGCCCTTTCCCAACTACCCGCTGTCCCCATCCCCACCCCTCACCGTGTCCACAGCCACAAAGCTAGCGGTCTTTAGGGCCAGCAGGAGCGATGGCCACATCTCCTTGAAGTTGTCACTCTGCACATCCACCACGGGGACCTGGACTACTGGCTCCTCCCCAGACTTGGTGCTCTTGCCCACACCACCTGAGGGCAAGGAGAGCGACGGGTGTGGAGGCTCAGGAGGGGCCCGGGGGAACAGACACCAAGCAGGCCATGGCCGGGACTGGGACGCTCGGGGGGAGTTTCGCTGAGGCCAGAGATGGCAACTCTGCCCTCCGAGCCTTTGTGTCCCACAGACCTCGGAATGAGCCGTGCACTGAATCTGGGGAGACAGAGGGCGCCTGCATCTTCCCGAGGCTTATGTGAAGCTTTGGGAAGAGGACTTCTCCCCTCAGCCTCACAATCTTTAGAAGAGGAAGGCCGGACTAGACGATCCGTGAGGTGGTTTTCCCACATCCCGCGGGAAACCTTTCGCAGGGCTTGAGGAGTGCGACTCTAACACCCCACACAGCTCCACAGTACTGTTCCCACAGCGCCCCAGTTCCTCGCACCCAGGCTCCCAATTCGTCCCACTGGCTCCGGCCCCCGACCCCCACCCGCTCCACTTAACACAACCGCGGGCTCTATAGACTACACCTCCCGACACGCCCCTGCCGGCCCGGCTCCGCTCCCACCACACCAGGCTTTCGCCGCGGAGGCGCGGTGGCCACCGGGAATTGTAGTCTCCTCGTGGCTGGTTCAGAAGGAACGCGCCAGTCCCTCTGAACGTGGAGGTCGGTTTCTAGAGCCAAGAGCCCGAGGCCTTCCCTTCTCCGGGCGCACGGGGGCTTAAGGCGGGAAGCCACTCACCGTCAGGGACTGCTGGGGCCGAGGCCGCAGCACCGTCGCCGTCGGCGGCCATGACACGGCGCGCCGCTCGCCGAGCAGCCGGGGGTACGCGGCACTTCCGCCTCCGCTCTCCGCGCGGCTCCCGCGGTCGGGCAGGGACTGGGCGGGGTCTCGCCCTCGGACGCTCGGACTTCCGCTCGCACCTCCCGGGGCGGTGCGGAGGAGGCGGGGCGGCGCGCGCCGGGGCCTATCGGCGGGGGCCACGTCCCACGTCCCCCGGGTGCACGTCCCCCGGGGTGCGGCGGCGCGGCGCGCGGGAGACCGAGCGGGAGGTAATTCCCGGCGAGAGCTTGGGCGACCTCTCCGCTCCGGGGTCCTCCGCGTGGCCGGGGTTGGGGGCCCCAGACCCCTGGGGCGGTGAGGCCGCGCGGCCCGGCCCGGGGGCGTAGGATCCACTGGGAGGATGCGACCTCACCTCCAGGAAGTGAGAAGGGGAGGACTCGGGCTGCCAGAGGGGCAGAACCCCCGACCGGCAGGGACGCCTTGGTAATCCCGGCGGCTGATAACCGGGACTTGAATTAATGCTCCGGCAAGTGGGGACGGCGAGGAGGGGACAAATTGTAAGCCCGGAGGAGGTGATCGCTCTTGACTCCTGGTACCGTGGGAGACTTGTCCATACCGGACGCCGTTCTTTGTCAGGGGTTCCAGCTCCCATCCTCTCCACCCACCAAAGAGCCTCAACCCCTTATCCTTGGCTATTCACTGTTCGTAGCTCCATCTTCAGCCTTTCTCTCCACGGAGTCTTTTTTCATCATTTTCCCAAATTGTTCGGGTTTCTCCCCATTTTATTTACTTATTTATGATAGAGAAAGAGAGAGAGAGAGAGAGAGAGGCAGAGACATAGGCAGAGGGAGAGGGAGAGGGAGAAGCAGGCTGACGTGGGATTTGATCCCGGGTCTCCAGGATCGCGCCCTGGGCCAAAGGTAAGGCGCTAAACCGCTGCGCCACCCAGGCGTCCCAAGGGTTTCTCCCATTTTAAAGAAGGAAAACCTCTTACTATCTCTTATCTGGTTAATTAACTTAACAGTGCTTGTTGTATACAACTTACCTGGCCCAGTGCTCAGCTCTGGGGACTCTACTGTCAGCTTATGGAGTTGTTTTTTTTTTTAATTTTTATTTATTTATGATAGTCACAGAGAGAGAGAGAGAGAGAGAGGCAGAGACACAGGCAGAGGGAGAAGCAGGCTCCATGCACCAGGAGCCCGACGTGGGATTCGATCCGGGGTCTTCAGGATCGCGCCCTGGGCCAAAGGCAGGCGCCAAACCGCTGCGCCACCTAGGGATCCCAGCTTATGGAGTTTTGTAGCCAAGTCTGGGAAGTGGATACTGATCAAAGAAACAAAAAAAAAAAAAAAAAAAAAAAAGAAACAAAATGTGAAATTATAATTAGTATAAGAGGAAGAATGGAGAATTACACAAGAGGGTAAGATTTGGGGAGGGGGTGCAAGAATGAGTAACTGTTAGACGAAGCACAGAGTACGAGCTGTCCAAATAGAGGGAACGGGATTGGGTGACGTCAAGGTGGGTAGACCTGTGAGGGATTGACGCAACTATTTAGGCAAATACGGCTGGAGCACAGTGAGTGAGGGGATGAGGCAGGTGGGGATCTTTGGAGCCTACACAACTATATTAAGAGGACTGGGTTCTCAGAGCAATGGATGTGATAGCCAAGGTCCTCCAGTGGCTCACAATGCACTTAGTGATCCTGTGCGCCCTACTTTCTTTACTTCTGACCTCATCTACTACTCCTCCTTCTTTGGTCCATTTGAACCACACTGGCTTCCTTATTATTCTGCAAACACACCAGGCACTTTCCTTAGGGCTATTGCACTAGCTCTTCTTTAGGATGCCTTTGGCTAACTCCTTCAGTTGCCTTAAATCATTGATCAGGTATCACTTTAATAAGGCCCACCTTGACCATGTGGTTTTATTTTTTATTTATTTTATTAAAAAAAAATATTTTTTATGAGAGACAGCCTTATGTGGGACTCGATCCCGGGTCTCCAGGATCATGCCCTGAGCCAAAGACAGACGCTCAACCACTGAGCCACCCAGGCGTCCCAACCATGTGCTTTTAAATTGCAACATTCTGGGGCGTCTGGATGGCTCAGTTGGTTAAGCATCTGCCTTTGGCTCAGGTCCTGATCCTTGGGTCCTGAGATTGAGTCCTCCGGTGGGCTCCGTGCTCAGCAGGGAGTCTGCTTCTCCTCTCCCCACCTCTGCCCCACCCCCCCACTCATGCTCTCTTGCTCTCTCTCTCTCTCTAATAAATAAATAAAAAATCTTTTAAAAAAATAAATTTGCAACATTCCACCATTACCGCTCCTTTTCCCCTTAACCCATCCTACATTTCCTCTTTATGCTAGTACGTATCACTCAATATCCTGTATAATTTGCTTACTATTGTTTGCCGCCTCCCCCCCCCCCCCAAGACTATAAGCTCTACAAGAACAGGAACCTCTGGTGTATTATTTACTGAAGTATTCCAAGTGTTTAAAACTGCTCGGCACATAGGCACTACATAAAAATTTACTCAGTGGGGCAGCCCGGTGGCTCAGCGGTTTAGAGCCGCCTTTGGCCCAGGGCGTGATCCTGGAGACCTGGGATCTAGTCCCACGTCGGGCTACCTGCATGGAGCCTGCTTCTTACTCTGCCTGTGTCTCTGCCTCTCTGTGTCTCTCATGAATAAATAAATAAAATCTTAAAAAAAAAATTTACTCAGTGAATTAGTGGGAAGCTATTGAAGGTTTTAAGTAAGAAAGTAACATGATCATGTCTTAAAAGGCTGCTTTACTCTGGAGAATGGATTGTAGAATGAATTATGGTGTTAGTTTGGTGAAGGAAGTTTGGCTGTGAAGAAGAGAGTGGGTTTTGTAAAAAGGATTGAGGAGCAAGACCTTGAGCAGTCAAGTTAGGAGAGACCATTCTTTCATATAATGAGGAGAAGGAGAATGCAGGTAAGTGCAGTGTAAATTTGTACATTCATTTTTTTTTCTCTGAAGGAGGAGGCAAGCTCTTGATGAAAATGGGGTGCTGAAGTCAAGTTTGAAGGAAAGTTTGAACCAGGGGCTCGGTAGGGACTGTAGTGTGGCACAGCACAGGAGTGCAGTCTCTGGAGGCAGACCTTTGGGTTTGGGTGGACAAGTTGCTTAATCTCTACAAGCCTGAATTTCCTCATAATTAAAATAGAGGTAATATTAGCATATACTTAACGGAGTTGTCTGGAGGTTGAGTGAGAATTTGGTAAAACTCTTAGCATCATAGGGTCTGGCATGTAGTAAGCCCTCACTGGCTGTTAGCTCTGTTCGAGAAAAGGGCACCAAAAGAACAGTGAGGGAACAGTGAAGATCAATCAGATACATTTCTCATTACCAGTGGGCAGCCAGCTTTGGTTTACTAGATCAAGAAAAGATTAGAAAAAAAAAAAGATTAGGAATAAAAATAGCACATCTCCTTCCACCACCACCCCAACTTGCCATCTGCTCTCAGGCAAATCTTTTCCCATCTTTGACCCTTGGAAACCTTTCTGTAGAATGGAAGTTTGGATGCATGATGGTTCAAGGCTGTTTCATTGCAAATATGCTACATCTCTAAGCAGATAAACTTCCTACCTGCCCTATGCTTCTGGACACACCTAATAAACCCCTCTCCACACATACAGTCACAGTGAGCATCTGAGACACACAGGTGCTCCCACACAGGACCCAGCCCAGCCCTGGCCTCTTATCTTGTGTCTCCAAGATTATGCTAATATTGGTCCCTCTGAAGTCACTTGCAGAAACGCAGCCCGAATGGTCCTACCTCAGTGTGCAGCCGGCCAAGAGCAAACTCCTGAGCCTCTGGAGAGTGAGTAAAGCTAGCCACCCTATAATGAATGTTATAGAGAGGGAGGTGGCTGTACCCACTGTGGGGCCCTAAGATTCAGCCTCATTGTGACTACTTTGGGCCTTTCTTTTCTAGGCCATCATGAAGAAGCCACAAGCAGCTGTGAGAAGTCGTCTTAGGAAGCAGGCATCCAGGCAGGAGGGAAGTGAGAAGCGTGTCCTCAGCAGCAGCCAGGTCAAGCCTTCTACCGCTGCAGGTGAGGAGTTTGGTCCTAGTCAAAAATGAAGGTGCTGGTTTCATTGGCCATGAGGGGAGGGAGATTCAGGCTGGGAAGGAAGCGTGGTATGTGTCAGGGCCTGAAGGGACTAATTAAGGATCTAATTCTGACTTTGCTCTATAACTTTGGGATAATTGCTCTGAATGGCTGCTTTCCTACCAGTGAAATGGAGCAATTGTTTGTGCATTTCCTTCCTCATGTGGCTTTCATGGGATCAAATAAGTTTATGAGCCTGAATATGTTTTTAAGTGGAAAAGCCCTGCACAGGTATACATTATGCTTAGCTGAAACTGTTGGGCTTTCATAGTGACCCAGAGGCAAAGGAGGCAGCAGAACCACCCTGGGAAAGTTCAGACCAGAAATCTGGTATGGTAACACACCACTGGAGAATTCTGGTCTGACTCCCAAGTCCAAAGCTTAAGCAAGGGGTTGGGGCTGGGGGAAGCCCTCAGTGGGAGAGCAGGCCGCAGTGCCCCGGGCAGTTGGTACAGCCTGTGCAGGGGCAATGCCTGAGTCTCCTGAGGCCCCCAGCAGGCTTGGCCAAGCGGCAGGAGGCGGCATGGCAGGCCTCTGTCTCCTCATACCATCTGTTCAGAGACACAGCCGAGGTCATGGCCTTTCGGGAGAACCTACTGAACTGGTATGACCGAGAGAAGCGGGACCTGCCCTGGAGAAGGCTGGTAAGCAGGCGACAGACAGGACAGTGGGGTGGGAGGTCGGTGCCCAGCTCTCTCCATCCTAACTCTTCATCTGGGATTGCGTTGGCAGGCAGAGGGTGAGGTGGATCTGGACAGGCGGGCGTATGCTGGTGAGTGCATCTCTTGGGAGTGAGGCTGCTTTGCCCAGATGCCCACTGGTCTGGGGCCCAGGGGCTGTGTGCTGAGAGCAGGGATGCTCAGCAGCGCCCTCATGCCAACCCCTCTCCCCCAGTGTGGGTCTCAGAGGTCATGCTGCAGCAGACCCAGGTCGCAACGGTGATCGACTATTATACTCGATGGATGCAGGTGACTTTAGGGAAGGAAGGGGAGGTCATGAGCCAGACCCCAGAGAGAGCCTAGCCTTTGGGGTGGGGTAAAAAAGGCTTCCTTTACCTCCCTCAACCTTGGTCTTACTTCTTTTTGATCACCTTGGAGCTGTAGAAGTGGCCAACGCTGCAGGACCTAGCCGGTGCTTCCCTGGAGGTAAGAGCCCGGGGTAGGGGGAATGGGACAATGGGGGACTGACCACTGATCCCTCTGATCTCACCCACAGGAGGTGAACCAGCTCTGGGCTGGCCTGGGTTACTACTCTCGAGGCCGGCGGCTGCAGCAAGGAGCTCGGAAGGTAAGGGAGTCACAAGGTAAGGGGGTGAGCCCCAGGGCCTCAGTTGTCTCATAACCTGGAGCCTTCCCACCCCAACCAGGTGGTAGAGGAGCTAGGGGGCCATGTGCCACATACAGCAGAAACCCTGCAGCGGCTCCTGCCTGGCGTGGG
Source organism: Canis lupus familiaris (assembly GCF_011100685.1). NCBI lineage: Eukaryota > Metazoa > Chordata > Mammalia > Carnivora > Canidae > Canis > Canis lupus. The sequence goes on from NC_049236.1 coordinate 15,116,167, forward strand.
GCGGTACACAGCAGGAGCCATTGCCTCCATTGCCTTTGGACAGGTGAGCCCATAGCCCACCCCCACATTGTGTGTGCCCACCCCCCTTCCTCCCAGACCAGGCTGACTCCTGGGTTCCTCTATGCCAGGCAACCGGTGTGGTAGATGGGAACGTAATACGGGTGCTATGCCGTGTCCGAGCCATTGGTGCTGATTCCAGCAGCACCCTTGTCTCCCAGCATCTCTGGTAGGATATGGGGGTCATGGGGAGACTGGGAAGGGTGTCTCCAAAGGGTCTTTGGTTCACAGCAGTGTTTCCTTATAGGGGTTTAGCCCAGCAGCTGGTAGACCCAGCCCGGCCCGGGGATTTTAACCAGGCAGCCATGGAGCTGGGGGCCCTAGTGTGCACCCCACAGCACCCGCACTGCAGCCAGTGCCCTGTGCGGAGCCTGTGCCGGGCATACCAGAAGGTGAGCCATCTGGGGAAGGGGCAGGCAGGGCTCCTAGAGGGCGACCCCTACCCCATGACATCTGCCTTATGCCTCTTAGGTGGAACGGGGAAAGCTCTTAGCCTCCCAGAGCCTGCCAGGCAGCCCCGACGTGGAGGAGTGTGGTAAGTGCCAGTCCCAGCCTGTACTGCGCCGTCCAGGAGCTGCTGCTGGAAGCCTCGTTCCAGTTTATCCTGGCAACCTGAATAAGATTCTGTAGAGCCGGGCCATGGCCTCTCTCTGGGCTTGGCACCTAAGCTCACCTGCCTGAGTGGCGCTTGCGGATCTCTCTTCCCAGCTTCCAGCACCGAACTGTGCCAGCTGTGCGCGCATCCCACAGAGCCCTGGGACCAGACCCTGGGAGTGACCAACTTTCCCAGGAAGGCCAGCCGCAAGCCCCCCAGGGAGGAGTGCTCTGCCATTTGTGTTCTAGAGCAGCCCAGGGCCCTTGGGGGTCCTCAAATTCTGCTGGTGCAGAGGCCCAGTTCAGGTACCTAGATCCTTGGAGTGAGGGCGGTGGCCTGAACTATAAGGGAGAAATGGAGGAGTCAGCAGCTAAATTCTGACCACCATGTCTGTGCTTTCCCTCAGGTTTGCTGGCAGGACTGTGGGAGTTCCCATCAGTGACCGCAGAGGCCTCAGGGCGATGTCAGCGTGAGGCCCTGCTGCAGGAACTGCAGAGTTGGGCTGGGCCCCTCCCAGCCTCCCACCTCCAGCACCTTGGGCAGGTGAGTGAGCAGTGGGAGGGACAGGAGTAATGGCTTGTGTGGGCACATCCATAGGCCTGTTTCAGCCCCTTGACCTTCCTCCAGGTGGTCCACACCTTCTCTCACATCAAGCTGACATATCAAGTATACGGTCTGGCTCTGGAAGGACAGACCCCGGTGACCATTGTACCACCTGGCGCACGCTGGCTGACCCGGGAGGAGTTTCACACTGCAGCTATCTCCACCGCTATGAAAAAGGCACTATTTGTGTTGTCTTTGTTGTACTTTTTGGTGTTTCTTGTCTATTCTATGTGAACCTGTTACCATGTAAACAGGGAGGAAAAAAAAAGCATGTTTTAAACAGACGTATAGGGCCATGAAGTTGAGGAGAGACCTCTTTGGGGGGAAAGGTGCCAGCCCTGCACTCTCCCTCTTTCCTTGCCTAGGTGTTCCGTGTGTACGAGGGCCAACAGCCAGGGATCTGCAAGGTGAGTCTCTTGGCCCTCACCCAGCCTTCTTTCCCCAGGCCCAAATCCTTGGGTTTTCAGTGAGTTAAATGGTACATGTTTGGGTGAACATTATCCACTCCAGACTTCACCATGGGGAGAGGAATAGTTCTTCCTTGGAGACTTTATAGCCTGGAGTCCAGGGTGGAGAGGGAATAAGAACAAATGATGGAGACAACAGGTCACAGGTGTGTGAAATGCTTATAGTAGGTTTTGTGGTTTATGAGGTGGAGAGCTTTCAGTTCTGTCTGGGAGGCAAGGATCAGAAAAGGCTGCTTAGAAGCAGCAGCTGGTAGGTAATCTCAGTCTAAGAAATGAATCATTGTCTCCAGGTTTGGGAGGGGAATTAGCAATAAGAATGTTCACACTGGGCCCAAGAGTAGTGTGAGCAAAGGTTGCATAATCCAGTTGCAGTGTGCAAGGAGCTGTAAATATTTGATGGGCAGGGCCCGCACAGACCAGGTAGGGCTATGAACACCAGGCTAGTAAAGCATTTTTAGTGGAGAGAGGAGTCAGATTTGTATGTTAGTTAATTACCTTGGGCTGCCATTTAGAGTTGATCAAAGAGATAGATACTACAGATAGATTAGAAGCTTTACAACATTCAGGCTAGAACGGGAGCTGTATTAGTGTAGAGGAGAGGGAGCTGAAGGAGAGGACTCCCTGCTGCCCTCTAAGTGCCTCCTTCCTTTGGCTTCGCACAGGGTTCCAAGAGATCCCAAGTGTCTACTCCATCCAGCCGGAAAAAGCCCAGCCCTGGCCAGCAACTCCTGGATAGTTTCTTTCGGCCTCTCATCCCTACGGATTCATCCAACCTCAACAGTATGGCCCAGTGACATCTCTAGAAGCCCCCATTTCCTGAGAATCCTGGGTTTTTGGTTTTGTTTTGTTTCTAATTTTATTTGACAGAGAGAGCATAAGCAAGAGGAGCAGCAGATGGAGAGGGAGAAGCAGGCTCTCTGCTGAGTAGGGAGCCCGATGCAGAGCTCAATCACAGGACCCTGGGATCATGACCTGAGCCGAAGGCAGATAGATGCCTAACCAAATGAGCCACCCAGCAGCCCTTGAGTCCCGTTTTTTAATAAAGCGCTTATTTTTATAGTCATTTTGGAGATTTTTCACCCTCTCCCTAGCCTTCTCATTCTTCTCTGGGGGACCTAGAAAGTGGCAGAGTCCTGCTTGGTGCTGACTTCCATTGCCGAGGGCTCCCAGCCAGCCCTGGGCCAATGGAGGTAGGAGTTCTGTCCAGAGTGATCTGTCTTCCTCCAGCCCCTAGGTGAGAGGGAGAGAGCAGTTGCAGGGGGCCCCTGCCAGTGGCTGACACCCAACACCCTTGGTCTACGTCTCTGGTCAGCTGATTTGCTCCAGTCAAATGGTATTGTCCTACAGCAGGTGGTTGGGCTCAGCCCTGACCCAGTCCCTCCCCACCTGTAGAGGCTGCTCCCTAGGAAGAAGGGAAACGAGGGATCCCTGGGTGGCGCAGCGGTTGGGCGCCTGCCTTTGGCCCAGGGCGCGATTCTGGAGACCCGGGATCGAGTCCCACGTCGGGCTCCCGGTGCATGGAGCCTGCTTCTCCCTCTGCCTGTGTCTCTGCCTCTCTCTCTCTCTGTCTCTCTGTGACTATCATAAATAAATAAAAAATTAAAAAAAAAAAAAAAAAAAAGAAGGGAAACGAGAGGATTTGTTCTGTCTTAAATTCCTACCTCAAATACTAAATTTACTTCTGTATTGTTTCATACGTAGTGCAACAATACAGCAAATCAAGGGGTTAATAATCATAAAATTGGGGGTAGGGTACAGGGAAATGGGATCAGAGAAGGTCACAAAGATGGTTCAAAAGTATTGGTAAGTTCTATTTCCTAATTCTGTAATTCCTTTATTATTCTTTATATCTTGCATATATATTAGTAATAGACTAATAAGAATATTTCATAGTTAAAAAAAAAATCCCACCTCTTTGGACTCTAGTGAGAGCTTCACATTCTGGAAGGTACGGAAGAAATGGCGGCCACACCTGGCCTGTAGGGACAAAGCCCTTCACTCCAAGCCTTTGCAGGTGTTTCTTAGTTCCAGCCGGCCCTGTGCTCCAGGACAGGAGGCTGAACCCAGCCCCCACCTTCTGGCTTCCTGGTCCCTGGCGGCTTGCTCCTCTTGCACAGACTGCCACAGGGCACGGATGTTGCCCTGGCCAAAGCCTGTGGCCCCCTGCCTCTGAATTAGCTCCAGAAAGAAAGTGTCCTCTGGAAAGAGAGACTTGGTGAAGACCTGAAGCAGAAACTTGCCATCCTCGCCATCCAACAGGATCCCCCATCGGGCCAGCAGGCTAGGCTCATGCCCTGCAGCTAGGATCTGCCGTTCCTTGCCGGGCTGTTGGTAGTACGCCTCAGGAGGCGCCAGGAGCTGGCCCCCAGCCACTGCTACCCCCTCAGTGGCTTCTACGATGTTGGGCGTGTACAGCCCCACGTGCTGCAGCCCTGGTCCCCTGTGCCGGGCCAGGAACTGCTCCACCTGGTCCTGTCCACTAGAAGCCCCCGGTAGGGTCTCCGCCAGCACGAGGGTGGGGACAGCACTGCCCGGTGGGCTCTGCAGGGCCGTGAGCTTCAGTCCCCCTCGCCCAGATCCTGCTGTCACCTCGAGGCCCACCTCGGGATCCTCACCTGGGCTCAGCGGCAGGTGGCGGAAGCCTAGACAGTGGCGGAACCAGCGCATCAGTGTGGGGGAGCTGCCAGGGGTGCAGGCCAGGGTCAGGTGGTCCACGTGGCTGACCCAGCCCGGGCCGGCTGCAGAGGGCACGGACTGGAATCCTGGCAGGAAAGGCCCTCGGAAGCCGGCACGCTCCACGAGTGTCAGGCTGAGGTTGCCGGCGGGCGAGTTGGCCACGGCGTAGGTGGCTGTGCCCTGCGCATCCTTCACGCTGACCGGGGGCACCGGCACGCTGCAGCCCCGCGCGACCAACGCCCGGGCGGCGGCGCCCGCATCCGCCACGTCGAAGCACAGGTTGGTGGCGCTGGGCACCTCATGACGCGGGTCCAGGCCGTACAGCGGCTGCCGCGGCCCTGCCCCCTCGTTCACCAAGAAGACCGCGTCGCCGCTGCGCAGGGCCAGCTGCCGCCAGCCTTCTGCTTCCCGCACCGCCAGGGGCTGGAACCCGAAGAGCCGCCGCAGGTCGCGGGCGAGGCGCTGCCCCGCGGGCACGTGGAAGGCAACGTGGCACAGGCGACGGGCGTGCGCGGCCATGGCGGCCGGGATGGTGACCCTGGCTTGTCCTTCCCCCGGGGCCGCTCACCTGTGTTCAGGACTCGCGGACTCTCCGTCCGGCTTTGTCGTCGGGAGCCTGTGGAGTCCAGTTTTGCCCACAGAGCGCGTCCCTCGCTCTTTTCCGAGAAGTCACGGACGCAGCCCTGAGGGGCCCCAGGTTCTCCCGGGGACGCCGTCCTGCCCCGCGAGCTGCGCTGGGGCCTTGCGGGCCGCTGGCGGGCGCTGCAAACCACGTGGAGCCGGGCGGGGGCGGAGCCGGGCGGGGGCGGAGCCTGGATGGACGGAGCCTGGATGGACGGAGCCTGGGGGCGGTGCCAGCGCCGCGGCACAGCCCCTCCCACCCAGGTCCCAGCGCCCGGGCTGCGGCGAGGGCACAGAGCTGCCCTTTCCCGGAGCCTCTGGCTGGGCCACGCCCGAGGGCACTGGGCCGTTCCTCCCACCCCGGGGAGCTCACAGTAGCTGCCTTCACGCGGTACCAGGCGCCGGGCTTTCTCTCACCCCCCTAACCTTAGAGCCGAGGGAGCCAACCCCAGCTGGGGGAGGACCCAGAATTCCTACCCCCTCCCACCCTCTCCCCCACCCTCTGCACGGAATTTATCAATGTTGTGTTTTAGCTTAAAAAACGCTAGAAAGGGATCCCTGAGTGGCGCAGCGGTTTGGCGCCTGCCTTTGGCCCAGGGCCCGATCCTGAAGACCCCAGATCGAATCCCACATCGGGCTCCCGGTGCATGGAGCCTGCTTCTCCCTCTGCCTGTGTCTCTGCCTCTCTCCCTCTCTCTGTGTGTGACTATCATAAATAAATAAAAATTTATTTAAAAAAAACGCTAGAAAATTTTGCCTTTGAGTCATAATGTTCCTTTAAAACTCTAAAAAGTACTGCTTTTAAGTTACAGATTTTCTTTCCTTCCCCAAATTGTTCCAGAGAAATTGACGTTATAGGAAGATAGGCCATTTGTATGGCTCCTAACAAACCTCTGTCCATTCTCTCAGCTGCACCTCTTTCTTCAACCCCATTTATATTTCAACAGTCTTTTGCCCCCTTGTACCAAGGAAGGTCTGGTAGAAAAACTGGTGGCTCAGGTCCTGGAGCAGCTGCATTGGTGTTCCTTCCCCTCCTGACCCTATAGGACTAGAACTCAAGCTCTCTTTGTGCTTCACAGTTTCCTGACTGGATATTGGGCCAGAGGAGCCCTCTGTAGGCATTTCTGGCCTCACACACAATTGCGTGAGATCACTGGATTGAGGAAAGTAGGAGTCTTCTGAGACTTCAGCTGGTGGCCCTTGAAGGATTTGAAAAGGGCATTTCAAGAAGGGTAAATGGCATGAGCAAAAAGATCCCTGACGAAGGTGAGCCAAACCCTCAAAGGAGCAAAAAGAGCATAAGGTCGTGGAGACATTTGGGATGGATGCTATGGTTCCAGGCATTGTAAAGGAGATTCCTTCGTCCTGGAGCCTGATGTAAGACCACTGAGTATTACATCATTGATAGGTTCATTGGCAAGAGGAAGAAGGATGTGATGGAAGGACAGGGCTGAGAAAAAGATGTCCAGCTGTGTGTTCCATCTTGCAGCCAGGAAGGCAGTACCCAGAAGCTGATCAGCAGTGGTAAAAGTCTACTCTGCAGACTAGTCGATTTGAGAACATGGGTTCCAAAAGCCAGGTAGACCTTGGGTTTGAAAACTACTTCCAGGGGCACCTGGGTGGTTGGTCAAGTGTTGCCTTCAGCTTGGGTCATGATCCCAGGTCCTGGGATTGAGCCCCCTGTCGGGCTACCCCACCCCTCATCCCCTCCCCAGCCAGCAAGGAGTCTGGTTCTCCCCGTCCCTCTGCCCCTGACTCATGCTCTCTCTCTCTCTCTTAAGTAAATAAATAAAATCTTTAAAAAACCTCCCAAAACAAAAGCAAACTCTACCTCCAGTATTTAGTAGCTGTATGACTTGGGGCAAGTTGCTTACTTTCTCTGAGCCTTAGTTTTCTCTTCTGTAAAAATGGGAATAATAATAGTACCTACTTCGCAGGTGTTTGTGATTAAATAAAATAGTATATTCTGCAGCCTGACAAGGGGTCCAGGATTTAGCCTGTGAACCTGGGCCTGGCTATGTGGGGTAAGGGCATACAAAGTGGGTTTCTATGTCACAAGGTGAGGGGCTGCAGTAGGACTCAGGATAACAACCACATTAGGACTACTCCTCCCTCTCTGGGGCTTGATCCCTGGGAAGGCTCTAGAAAGGCCCTGGCCTTGGTGTGGATTCTGGAGGATGGGGCCCTGGGAATAGGGTTCTGTGAGGGCTGGGGCAGCTGGGACTATCTTCTGTCCTCACTATCATGATCAGTCTCCAGGTGAGCAGCTCTAGTGCCTCCAGGCCTTTGGTCCTGCCAAAGGGGTTTCCACTCAAGGGCCCTGGGTGTGGACAGGGAACAGAAACTGGTTTTCTGATGCATCACTTCCCACCTGCTTCTGAGGGAGAGGACAGATTTCTAAAGGCCAAGTAGAGGGTGACTTAGAAAAGAAAGGGAGGGGATCCCTGGGTGGCGCAGCGGTTTGGCGCCTGCCTTTGGCCCAGGGCGCGATCCTGGAGACCCGGGATCGAGTCCCACGTCGGGCTCCCGGTGCATGGAGCCTGCTTCTCCCTCTGCCTGTGTCTCTGCCTCTCTCTCTCTCTCTGTGACTATCATGAATAAATAATTAAAATCTTTAAAAAAAAAAAAAAAAAAGAAAGGGAGATCTTAGTTAGGGCAGGTTGTCCTGCAAGGGTGCTGTGCTGGACCTTGATCCAGGATGCAGGTTGGGCTCTTTAAAGGCCAGACAGGGTGGGGGAGGGTAGAGGTGGTCATTGTCCTTAGTCTCCCACCTAGCTAGACTTCAGTTCCTGCAGCCCTGCTGGTCTCTGGGCTGTGACCAATGTAGGACCCCTGTCTCCTCATGGTTAGGACCCTATGGGACTTTCACATGACATTGTCTTTCCTGCCTGGCCGGGACTGCTTTGTTGCTGGGGCTAGAGGTGCTGAGGGTAGGCGCTGGAGGGTATGCAGGTCCCAGGTGTGAGGCGATGCCACTGCAGGAGTCCTCCTGCCACACCTGCCTTCCAAGAGCCTGTACAGCCACATCCCTCCTGCAGCTCTCAGCCTAAGCCGGGAGGCTGGCAGAGGCCCACTCTTCTCCAAAATCCTGACCTTCACCCCAGTCCTGTCTCTCCTCTCCCAGCCTGAAAAGGTGGGGCTGGGAACTAACTCACGCCGCTCAGGTCCCACCCCCCACTCCCCTCCAGGGCCAGGTGGGTGATTATCAGCTGTTGTTTTTTAACATGACCTCTGGGGGTCACCCTTGGCTTGACATTTTACAAAGGGTGGCCTGGAAGACCTCACAGAGGAGGTGACTTTTGGGTGTGTATGTGTATGTGGTAAAATGCACATGAAAGAAACGCCTGGGTGGCTCAGAGGTTGTGTGTCTGCCTTGGGATCAGGCCCTGATCCCAGGGTCCTGGGGTCGAGTCCCACATCGGGCTCCTTGTGGGGAGCCTGCTTCTCCCTCTGCCTGTGTCTCTGCCTCTCTTTTGGTGTCTCTCATGAATAAATAAATAAAATCTTAAAAAAAAATACACATACCATAGTAATGTTTACCTTGTTAACCATTTTTAAGTGCACAGTTCGGTTGTATTAAGTACACCCATCACCATCATCTATCCACTGAACTCTTTCCCTGTTCCCCAGATGAAACCCTGTCCCCATTAAAGAACTCTCTCCCCTCCCCCAGTCCCTGGAACCACTAGTTTACTTCTGACTACTCTGGGAGCTTCATATAAGTGAAATCATGCAGTATTTGTCTTTCTGTCCATCATTTCACCTTAAAAGGATTTAAGGTCACCAGTGATTTTCATGTTATTCAATGGACAATTTTCAGATCTCATTTCACTGACTCTCAAAAATATTTTATGCATTGTCTATTTTTTGAAATACTCTTGCCCTGGCTTTTAGAACATCACACCCACCTGGTTTTCCTTTGGTAGCATTCTCTCTCCTCTGCCTGTTTTTTTTTTTTTTTTTTTTTTTTTTTTTTATGATAGTCACAGAGAGAGAGAGAGGCAGAGACACAGGCAGAGGGAGAAGCAGGCTCCATGCACCGGGAGCCCGACGTGGGATTCGATTCCGGGTCTCCAGGATCGTGCCCTGGGCCAAAGGCAGGCGCCAAACCACTGCGCCACCCAGGGATCCCTCCTCTGCCTTTTTTTAAATGTTGGTGCTACTCAGGGCTTCGGTTATCATCTCCTTGCTAGATGATCCCCACATGTATGTCCCGCTTCCTAATCTTTATTCAACTGCTTTTTTGCCATCTTGATTTGGATATCCCACTGTCACCTCAGATTCAACATGCCCAACATTGTTCCCCTTTTACTCACAGGTACTCCCATATGAGCACCTGTCCCACTCTCTCCAGTGGTATTATTCAGAAACCTACATCATTTTTGAACCTTTCTGTTTCTCATCCCTCATCTCCAGCCAATCCCATGTCCCTGCCCATTTTATTTCCGCAACATCTCTCGACTCATTCCCTCCCTCTTCATTCCTCTGTACCACCCAAGTGCAGGGCCTCACTGTCTCTGCATCAACTGGATGCTACTAATTGCCTGGCTTTAGGTTCACCACTGTCCTAACCAGTCTCCACCTTGTAGCCAGAGTTAGCTTTGAAAAAATATAGATCAGGGCAGCCCGGGTGGCTCAATGGTTTAGCGCCGCCTTCAGCCCAGGGCCTGACCCTGGAGACCTGGGATCGAGTCCCATGTCGGGCTCCCTGCATGGAGACTGCTTCTCCCTCTGCCTGTGTCTCTGCTTCTCTCCCTCTCTCTCTCTGTGGGTCTCTCATGAGTAAATAAATAAAGTCTTTAAAAAAATAAAATAAAATAAATATAGATCTGATTATGTCGCTGTCCTACTTAAAAACCTTCACTAAGCTCTGGTTGCACATAGGATAAAGACAAAAAAAGTTTCTTCTGGCTGATTAGCCACTGACAACCTTTCCAATTTTTGTCGTCATTCCTCCACACTGTAGTTTCTTGATGTTTCATGCTGCCTCCCACTCAGAACTTTGGTCTTTGCTGTTCCCTCTTGACTAGAATACCTTCTTTCCCACCCGCCTTGACCTGGTTAACACTTTATCAATCATTAGGTCTCAGATGAATTTGTTTGAGGATGTCTTCCAAGACCGTCAAGACTTATGTCTAGTGCCTCAGAATTTATTTATTTATTTATTTATTTTTAACACTTTATTTTTTTTTTAATTTTTATTTATTTATGATAGTCACAGAGAGAGAGAGAGAGAGGCAGAGACACAGGCAGAGGGAGAAGCAGGCTCCATGCACCGGGAGCCCGATGTGGGATTCGATCCCGGTCTCCAGGATCGCGCCCTGGGCCAAAGGCAGGCGCCAAACCGCTGTGCCACCCAGGGATCCCTGCCTCAGAATTTATTAATGAACAAATTAAGGCCTCAAGGGTCTGGTGGGTGATTATCAGACTGCATGCTTTTTTTTTTTAAGATTTTATTTATTTATTCATAGAGATGCAGAGAGAGAGAGAGAGGCAGAGACACAGGCAGAGGGAGAAGCAGGCTCCATGCAGGGAGCCCGACGCGGGACTCGATTCCGGGTCTCCAGGATCACGCCCCCGGCTGCAGGCGGCGCTAAACCGTTGCGCCACCGGGGCTGCCCTGCAGGTTTTAATATAACCTCTAGGTGTCACTCATGACCTCTGCTTAACAAGGATGTGGCTGGGTACCTGGAAGGAGGGGCTGAGTAGGTACCCGCCTGGCCCACCCATCCAGCTGGGAGACGTTATGGGAAGCCCAGCTTCTTTCAGGTCTGACAACTACTCCATCTGCTCTGGGTCAGGGGCCTTGATAGGGTGACCAACCATCCCAGTTTTTCCAAGACTGAATTTCCAGTGCTCTCAGGATGTGGAAATTTCAGACCTAAAACTGGGACAACCCTGGGCAAACCATGGGCAGAGGGGCCAAAACCTCCATGTCTACATGAGACTAAGGTCTAGGCCTAGCAGGAGAGCTTAGCTATAACCCAACCTGGCCAAGTTGATAACAGCAACACTACTGGTGGGGTGACCTTGCAGCCCAGTGGTTACAAGAATTTTGGGACAGAAAATATATATAGTTTTAAAATTATTATTTTATGTTATTTTTAAAGAAAATCTGAGCTTTTCCCCCCAAAGCACTGATTTTTTAAAAAGATATTATTTATTAATTTGACAGAGACAGAGAGAGAGGGTACAAGCAGGGGGAGTAGCAGGCAAAGGGAGAGGCAGAAGGAAGCTCCCTGCTGAGCAGTGAGGCCAATGCAGGGCTCAATCCCAGGACCCTGGGACTCCAGGACCATGACCTGAGCTAAAGGCAGATGCTTAACCAAATGAGCCACCCAGGTGCCCCAACTATATATACTGAGTATAAAGAGACCCACTTATATCTGACAATGCTACCATTGCTTGAGTGCCACTGGGCATAACACACTTACATATATTGTTTCTAATCCTCACAGAAACCTCAAGAGTACAGAAGATAATTCCCCTTTTTGGGATGAGAAAATAAGACTCAGGTTAAGTGACTAGCCTAGGTCACACAGCTGTTAAGTAAAATGGTGAAATTCAAAGGAGGCCCCACCATAGGCTGTTGTCCTGACACTAAGTTGTGTCCTCACTGAGGCCAGGGTTGTGTTTCCGAGAGTCCAGGATGAACCCAGTCAGTTCTTATTTGATTGCAAATGGACATCTGGACATGGGAGAAACACAGGTGAGGAGCCATCAGGAGCTAGCATGAGTGAGAGGGACAAGTGAGGGTTAGGAGAATAGGTGGAATTTGTAACAAGGGTCATGCTCAGCACTGTAGCTTGCTCAAAGTTTGGGCTCAGTGAATGGTTGCAATTAATGATCTAGCCAGCCACTTCCCTTTCCCAGAGATATGGTAAGGCTGAGTTTTATTTTCGCCTAGGTGGTTGTTGAGGAATTGAGCTGCTTCTGAATATTCAACAAGAGTTGGTTGTGTAGAATTACTAACAGAGAACTACTTTGGTTGTGTAGAGGTATGGGCAGAGGCCTGGCTGGGCTGGGCAATGGTCAGAGCCCTGATGGGCACTCAATGGTCTGGCTGCCAGATGTTTACTCCATAGGAGGGGTAATAAGACTTTGGATTCCTTTAAGAATGTAAAGTTTTCTGACAAGACAGTGATTTGGGTTATGCCATTTCATTTTATTTCCTTGGTGATGTCCAAAGACTTTTAGGGTGCGAAAGCTGTCCACAGATGTGCCTAGCCTCTGGACCTAGTATGGCTTGGTGCCCTGTGGCCAGGTTCTGCCCATAGCTCCACTCTGCTAATCCAAGTCATCAGAGAGCTGGAACTTAAGAAAGTCTTCCCCAGAGCTCTCTGCTCTTCCCTAGGTGGCTTTCCAACTTCTGCCAGAGAACTGGGCCTCATACACTGGGCATAAAGGAGGGTTGGGGAGGAGGGAAACCATTAATAGTTGCTTTGTACTTTTACTTTGTAGAAATACCTCATATATTCCAGCTTGACTAAAGGGAGGAGGATTTTGTGAAATAGTCACCGACAGCATATCATCAAATTGATATGGGACCTCTTGCCAATAGCTCATGGAAGATAGTGACTTGGTGCAGTGGAAAGCACATGACTTTAGAATCAAACAGAATTGGGTTCTGCTACTTTCTTGCTGGGTGATCTTGGGAAAGTTACTCGACCTCTCTGAGTCTTGATTTCCTCAATTGGTAAATAGGAATAATAATAATGTCTATGTTACAAGTTTGTTTTGAGGTCTAAATTTGTTAACCAATGTATATAAATCTCTAAATCTGGTATAAAAATATAACATTTATTGAGGGCTTATTATGTGGCATGCCATGTGTAAGTGCTCTATAAGCATAGCATGGACTCATATAGCCCTATGAGTTGTACACTTTTTTTTTTAAAGATTTTATTTATTTATTCATGAGAGACACAGGCAGAGGGAGAAGCAGGCTCCATGCAGGGAGCCCGACATGGGACTTGATCTCGGGACTCCAGGATCACGCCCTGGGCTGAAGGCGGTGCTTAAACCGCTGAGCCACCCAGGCTGCCCAGTTGTATACTTTCATTGCCTATGCTTTATAGATGCAAAACTGAGACTTGAGGAGCTTGAATAACCTGCCCAAAGTCACAAAGCTGCTAAATAGCAGATCTAGGATTTGGACCCAGACAGTTTCCAGCTCAGGCATACTTAATTACCAAGCCATGATGCCATATGGAACAGGGCTGAATAAAGAAAAGCTATTATGATCATAGTAATTTAGTATTAAGTGCTTTTTATATCCATGGTGCTAAGTGTTAATTATTAGCATATTTGGATGCAACATTTATCCTTTTTGTTCCTATTTTTTCCACAGCCATGGCAACAAAGAGCCTTGTGCTTGCTACAGCAGAGCGTCCTGCTTTTGTCCGATCCAGTCCGGTGCGTCAGTCTCTGCAAACAACAAAAGATGTGGCCACCGGCCGCCTGTCCCTGCCCCCACCAGAGGAACAAGGGAAGCTGAGGCCTTTCTGACTGGAACCAAGCTAGAAGTGTAGCAGACAGGTACAGATTGGCAGACTGGGAGCAGGGCTCACAAAAGGGAGGTCATGCTTAATAAGCCTGATTAATTTCTTTGAGTGGCAACAATGCAAAGGGACAGGGGTGAAAGGAGGGACAGTAATTCATCCTGATTCCAAGGCACAGGAACGCTGCTAAAACCAACACGGGGATTTTGTGGAGATGCTGCTGGGGCCTGGAGGGGTTTGATGGGGCTCAGCCTTGGGGGCAGCTGAAAGGAAACTCAGTGAGTGGCTCATGGTGACCTAGTGAAGAGGAAACCCAGAGCAGGGACAGAGCACAACCTGCTCAAGCCATGTAACCAAGACACAAATCTGACCAGGACACCTGCCTATTAATTCCCTTCCAATGGCTTCCCACCACCTAAATATGGTATAATGTAAATGAGAGTGAAACAATAAAAACTCCATTTATTTGATACTTACCATGCATAGGGTACTTTACAGAGAGGAAACTGAAGCAGATAGCTGAAGAAACCTGCCTGGTCACACAATTACTAATATACACTGAGACTCCACCCCAGTCTGCTTTCATAGGCCCTGTGTTGACCCCAACCTAATTTGAGTACTGTTTTTAATGGTGGTTCTCTTCCATCAGACAGGAGGCTCTTCTGTAGCAGGTCCCATAACTAAATCTCTGCAATGTTAGCCCTCAGTAGATGTTGGTGATGCCGAAGCTCCGTGTCCTTTATGCTTCTTCCTCTGAACACTCTCCATAGATGAGTTCATCCAAGCTTTTGGCTTCAATTCTCAGTTCCTGGAGGAAGACTTCATAATAGGCATTATAACGACTCCTTAACTTCAACACCACCCCAGATGATTATTCTGAGTCCATCATATTAATATTCCATTCTTCTCACCTATAACTGGCTTAGGAATGGGGATATGCTCTGGTCCTTTCTAGTGAAGCTAAGGGGACATTTGCTGGGGGGCTTCTGGGAAAGGTTTCTTCACTCCTAGGAGAGCCCCTGGAAGCAATAATGATTCTTCTTCCTGGGAATGTTGTCAAGTCTGAATGTGGCCTGAAACTAATGCAGCCATTGTACTAACAGTGGAGGATGAAGCCAACAGCAAGGATGGCAGAGTGCAGAGCTAGAAGGAGTCTTTGTCCTTGACAGCACTCAGTCTGCCAATCCTAGAGGCCACCCTAATGCTGAAATTCCTCAAACAAGGGAAATTAAATATTGTCACTGCTGAAGCCATTGAGAATGGGCTTTCTGATATTTGTAGCAGAAAGCATTCTTACTGAGACAACTAGGGCAGCATTATGGCTTTTGTGGTTCCCTTCCTCCAGAATGATTTTTTTAAATTATATTTCATGATTGCATTGGCATAAAGATGAATATATTAATATTGTACATTAAAACATCTTTGACTTAAAAGTTTGTTTTTCCTTCTGATTTAAAGAAGGTAATTTTAAATATTTTTTTTTTTTTTTTTTTTTTTTTTTTTTTTTTTTATGATAGTCACAGAGAGAGAGAGGCAGAGACACAGGCAGAGGGAGAAGCAGGCTCCATGCACCGGGAGCCCGACGTGGGATTCGATCCCGGGTCTCCAGGATCGCGCCCTGGGCCAAAGGCAGGCGCCAAACCGCTGCGCCACCCAGGGATCCCCAATTTTTAAAAAGATTTTATTTATTCATGAGATGACACAGAGAGAGAGGCAGAGACAGAGGCAGAGGGAGAAATAGACTCCACATAGGGAGCCTGATGTGGGACTTGATCCCAGGACCATGGGATCATGCCCTGAGCTGAAGGTGGACACTCAATCAGTGAGCCATCCAGGCGCCCCTGATTTAAAGCAGATGAAAGCATTTTTTATGGATCCCTAAAAATATTGGAGAACTAATGTGCCTAGTGTGCATAGTAGATAGAATGGCCCTGGATAAAACTCCCAAATAGCCATCTCCAGTCCATACCTCCTTTTTGACCTTCAAACCTTCATATCTAACTGCTTATTGGATAGTTCCACATGGGTGTCTTACCTCAAATTTAACGTACTTATGGCTGCACACATAATTTTGCATATACCTTCCTTTGTCTAGGGTCCCCTATCTGAAGGAACTATTCACCACCCAGATAGTTGCACCAGTCAGAAACCTGGGTCCTCAACCTCTCTCACCCCATGCCCAATCCATCACTAAATGCTGTCAATTTTCCTTCTGAAATGGCTCTTAAAAGCATTTACTTGCTTCCATTTCCACTCTTATCTCCACTGCTATTGTTCATGTTACCAGCATCTCTTGCCTAGATTACTGCCATGGATCCTAATGGTCTCTCGGCATCTCATCATCCCTGTAATCTTTTATCTACATTGTTCTCAGAAAGATCTTTTCAAATTGCAAACCTGATCCCATTATCTCCCTGGTTAAAACCTGCTGATGGCTCCTGTTGCTCTTGTGACAGAGACCCAAACCTTTAGCTAGGCTTCTGTGGCCCTGTCTAGCCTGGCCCCTGCCTCATTTTGCTTTTCTCTCTTACTCTGTGGTCAGCCACACGTTTTTCCCTTAGCTCCTCAAACACAAAGGCTCTCTCCCGCCGTGGGATCTTCGCACATGCTATTCTTCCATTTTCTACTGCTCTTTCAGTTTAAATAAACTTTTCCAAGGAAGCCTTCACTCTCACTCTCTCTCTGACTCCCCAGTCTACCTATGGGCATTGGGCAAGTTTCTTAACTGCCTGATCTTCTGTTTTCTCATCTGTAAAATGAAGATGGTAATAATGCCTAACTCATAGCTTTTTTGTGAGGATTAAATAGAATGATGAATGGGAAGCACTGTGAGGTCATACTGGTGCTGTCTTCTGCTTGGGCAATTGTCCTTCTCTCTGCCTGTCTTTCTAGATGGGAAAAGTAGTGGAGAGACACCCCCACCCACCCCGCACCGCCAATTCTATGTGGGAATCTTGGGGTAATACAGGCCCTAAAATGTGAGGGTTTTGAGGAAGAGCATCTACACAAGGACACTCAAAAACTTCTAAGTGACTTGAGTGAAACCAAGGAGCTAATTGTGCCAAGGAGTCATTGACAATGCCTGGATTGGGCAAGAGGTACTCAGAGAGAGGGAGAGATCAAGAGAACCTACAAAGGTCAGGGAGAGAGCGGAGGTCAGCAGGAGCACATCACATTTCTATCAAATCTCCAAATGGCCTGTAACCTCTAGAACAAAAGAACTTGGCTGCAATGGGGTCTGTATGTCAGGCAAACCTTGGCTTCCATCCCCACCCTATCACATATAGGCTGTAGGATCAGGAAAGTCACTTTACTTCTCTGTGCCTCAGTTTCCTTATCTATAAAATGAAGTTAATGAGCTTATTTTGTAAGGTTGGTAGGAGGATTAAATAGAACTGTATTAGTTTGCTCAGTCTGCCATGATAAAGTACTATACAGGCTACCTTGATTTATTTATTGTACTTCGCTTTATCATGCTTTGTAGATACTTTTTTTTAAGTTTGAAGGTTTGTGGGAACTCTGTTGAGCAAATCTATTGACTCCATTTCTCTAACAACATTTGCTCTCAGGGCACCTGGGTGGCTCAGTTAAGCTTCCAACTCTTGATTTCAGCTCAGATCGTGATTTGGGTCTGTGAGATCAAGCCCTGTGTTAGGCTCTGCGCTGAGTGCTGACTATGTAGCCTGCTTGAGGCTTGAGAGTCTCTCTCTGCCCTCCCCGCCCCCTGCTATACTCTCACTCTCTGTCTCTAAGAAAACCAAAAAGAATGTTTCCAGCAGCATTTGCTCACTTCATGTCTCTGTGTGATATTTTGGTAATTCTCACAATATTTCAGGGGTGTCTGGGTGGCTTAGTCAGTTAAGCATCTGCCTTTGGCTCAGGTTATGATCTCAGGATCCTGGGACTCAGCCCTGCATTGGGCTCTCCACTCATCAGGGAGTCTGCTTTTCCCTCTCCCTCTCCATCTGTGATCTCTCTCTCACTCTCTCTCTCTCTCAAGTAAATAAATAAAGTCTTTAAAAAAATTATCGCAATATTTCAAACTTTTTCATTATTATTATATTTGTTACGGTGGTCTGTGATCAGTGATTACAACTCACTAAAAGCTCAGATGATGGTTAGCATTTTTAAATTAAGGTAAAAAATATAAAATATATATATACCTTAATTTAAAAATACATATATATATATTTTTTTTAATTTTTTATTTATTCATGAAAGATACAGAGAGAAAAAGGCAGAAACATAGGCAGAAGGAGAAGCAGGCTTTCCGCAAGGAGCCTGATATGAGACTCAATCCCGGGACTCCAGGATCACACCCTGAGCCAAAGGCAGATGTTCAACTGCTGAGCCACCCAAGGGTCCCTATATATTGTTTTTTAGACATAATGCTGTTGCTCACTTAAAAGACTATAGTGTAGTGTAAACATACTTTTATATGCACTAGGAAACAAAAAAACTTACTTGGCTCTCTTTATTGGAATATTCACTTTATTGCAGTAGTCTGGAACTAAACCCACAATATATTTAAAGTAGAACTTTATCGCAGACTAGGTAACTTAAACAACAGAAATTTACTTTCTCACAATTTGGAGGCTAGAAGTCTAAGATCAAGGTTTCTGAGAGGTTGGTTTCTTTTAAGGCCTCTCTCCTTGTTGATAGCCATCTTCCTCCAGTGTCTTCCCATTGTCTTTCCTTTTTATGTGTCGGAGTCCTAATCTCCTCTTCTTATAAGAACAACAGAAATATTGGACTAGGGCCTTCTCATAGGACTTCATTTTACCTTAATTATCTCTTTAAAGGCCTTATTTCCAAACATGGTCATATTCTGAGGTACTGGGGACTTCAACATAAGAATTTTGGGGGTCACACAATTCAGCCCACAACATAGACATATATCTGTAACTAGCAAACAGCAAAGACTCAGTTATGCTAATTACCTTTTGTCTCTAATTGGAAGAGCAGACAATGGCAGTGGACTCAGAGTCCCAGAGTTCTGGGACAAACCAGATGTTGTGGAAGACACAGAAATCCAGGACACAGTCCTTGCCTCAGGATCCAAAGGCTTTGATTGGGATGTTAGCTCCTGTCAGGAAAAGACAATAGAAAGCAGCCTCCGATGTGAGCAGGGTGAAGGATCAGACAGTTTGATGTGCTGTGGGACACCCAAGAGGAGCTGCCCATGAGCCATTGGATGGATACCTGTGGAGCTTCAAAGACTGTTCTGGTTTGGTGATGTAGATTTGGGAATCACTGTAATAGAGATGAAGCTGTAGTAGAAATGAGGGATAATATGGCATGTATGGAAAGAAGAAGGCCAAAACAAAGTCCCAGTTTTTTGGGAGAGAGAATTTGATTTGCCCAGCTTGAGTCCAATCACCTGGGGTTAAGGGGTGAGAGCCAAGTCAGATAAACATGGCTGCTGGGTCCCAGAGCCCCAACCTTGTAAGCAGACGTAAGAAAGGTCATTCTTCGAGAAGGCAATTGTTAAGCTGATGTGGCATCAAAAATATGGCTACCAGAGTATCCTCCAGTTGAGTTGGCACTCACATTTAGTAGGCACTCAATAAATATATGCTGAATCAATGAATATAAAAGTTAATGAGTTAAATAACAAAGGACTGAATAATCTTGACTTTTTTGTAACATTGTTTTTATTGACAATAATGGACATACTATAAAATTCTCAATTTTAAGGTGTACAGTTCTGTGGTTTTTATTTAGTATTGGCACATATTTTATTTAGGTTGATTTCATGTTTCCTTTCATGAGTCACATGATTGAGTCCTGTGTGGATATAGAGGCAGTATGATCCCCCATCTATAGTTTTTCTTACTCAGAAGGTAGTCTGAGGAAAGAGACCCCTCTCCCTTCTTTGGAGGATGCTCAAGGGCAGGAACTGGTAAGGCTACAGGTGGCCCTGGCCAAAGTAAAGCCGGTAAATGCCAAAAAACCTCTCAACAATGGCGGCTGGCATTTTAGAGCATGGAAAGGACTAGAAAGAGAGTTCTTATTCTTATACCTTCTGTTGGAAGAGTAATGACCCCTCAAAGAAACATGTGTCTTAATCTCTGGAACCTGTGACTATGTTATATTATATAGCAAAGGGGAATTAAGCTTGTTAATCACCTGACTGATTATTAGGTGGGCCTAATATAATCAGAAGGGTCCTTAAAAGTGGAAGATGGAGGCGGAAGAGGAATTAGAGGCAGAGAAAGAGATATAATAATAGAAGCATAGGTTAGGGTAATTTGATGCAAGGGCTTAATCCCTCTTTGATGGCTCTGAAGGAAGAAGGGAGCTATAAATCAAGGAATGAGGGCAGCTGGAAAAGGTAAGGAAATGGATTATCTTCTAGACCTTCCAGAAGGAACACAGCCCTGCCAATAACCTTCATTTTAGCCCAGTGAGACCCATTTTGAACTTCTGGCCTCTAGAACGATAACACAACAAATCTGTATTGTTTGAAGCTGATAACTTTGTGGTGATTATAAAAGCAGTAGGAAACTAATATACCTTCCTAGCTAATTCCTAACAGGGGTAACAGGAAGATCCACTTTTAGATTTTTGATCCCTTTAAATTGTTCTCTATATTCTCTAAGATCTTCGAAACTTTGTCTTCATGGGTCCCATTTTTCCCTTCAGGCAGAGGTCCCTTTGGGGATGTTGCTGAATCTTTAAGCACAAGAACATGTCTACCCAAGTCCATCTGTCCTCCCAAGGCCTGTTCCAAATGCCACCTTCTGCTTGAAACCATCATCATTTTCCCCAATGGATAATCCTTCTTCCTCTCCATCCCCGCAGCACACTCCTGGGACACTTGTCACACTGTCTTCTATATTCAGGATTTTGTCTCAACTCCTCTAGGAGCTTGCATCTTGTTTGTCCTTTGCTTTTTTAAATTGCCAGCCTTTGTAATCAGGAAAGGGGATGTACTTTGTTCCCAGTTTGGGGAGAGAGCTCAGCAAGAGATAAAGAACAGAGATGTGTTGTTTTCCTAGGACTCTAATCTCAGCTCCTTGTTCCTGCTAGCAGATGATGTCAGCCACCAGAAAAAGGCAACAATAAATCCAGTGCTGAAGGCCAGCCAATGGCTGCTTTACTTACTGTACTGGTTATCTCCTGTACCCAGCTCATATCCTCTAGGCCCTTCTTTGACACCATCATTGCTGGGGAACCAACTTTACACACATTTCATGTGATGGCACCTCATCTCAGCTCCTCTATATATCTCACTTTCTGTCTTAGGGCTTCTGTAAGAACCACCTGGCATTCTTGCTGGTGCTCCTAGGAAGTGTGAGGGCTTAACACGTCATGAGAAAACCCTTGACCAAAAAGAGATGGGAGTTGAAGGATAAATGCTCTTCCCTTATGACCTATGGGGAGACAATAAAGGTGGTTTTCCACAGCTTCTCAGAAGGTTTCAATAGATCAAGCCCCAGTTTCCATAACTGTGATCAACTCAAGCATACACTTTTTTTTTTTTTTTTTTTAAGGGAGAGAGTGAGGTTTTGAGGGCAAGGGGGCAGAGGCAGAGGTAGAGGTAGAGGGAGAATCTTAACCCTAAGATGCCAATCTTGTGTCTGAGGCTGTACTTGTATCACATGACTGGACTGACCAATATTAAACAGCCTGAGGCCAATTTGAGTGTCAGCCTTGTAGGTCTGACCCAAATACAGAAACTGTAGGAATCACTTATCTTCATCTATCCTTTCACCCAGATGTAGCAGCCTTTGAGTTCCCTATTCTTTTTTTTTTTTTTTGAGTTCCCTATTCTGAACATATTTTTGGACTAAATGCTAAGTCATCAATGATTTCAACAAAGGTATGAAGAGGCCTAGGCTATATCTTACTCATTTTGGGATCTTTTGTAGTTTATTACATGTATCAGGTGCTCAATCTGAGCAAGCTGAAGTACCACACCTATTACATAACTCCTCTCAGTGTTTCTAGATAAATCGTGGCTCTTTTTGCCTGCTCCTGCCTGACACGTACTGTACTGTATAGTAAAATGATAGTAGTATTTATTGAGCACTTAGAATATTCCAGATAGTAAGTGCCTTATGTACACTATCCCAGTTATTATTAATAGCCTTCCTGTATAATAGGTCTTCTTATTATCTTCATTTACAGGTGTGAAAATTGAGGCTCTGAGAGGTTAAGTCATTGCCTAAAGTTGTATAGTATGTAAGTAAATAGTGGAGCCAGGATCTGAATTCAGCATTTCTGACCCCAGAGCTCTCTTAGTCACAATGATCTGGTAAGCAAACAAAGACTATTGTATAAGGACAGACATGTAGATCAATGGGATAGAATTGAGAGTCCAGAAATAAATCCATATACCTATGGTCCACTGATTTTTAAGAATGCCAAGACTATTCAGTGGGGAAAAGATAGTCTTTTCAACAAATGATGCTGGGACAATTGAATATCAATATACAAAGTAATTAAATTAGACCCCTAACTATCACCATGTAAAAAGATTAACTCAAAATGGATCGAAGACCTAAATATAATAACTAAAACTATAAAACTCTTAGAAGAAAACATAAACATAAGTCATATCGATGTTAGATAAGGCAATGACTTATTAGCTATGACACCAAAAGCCCAAGCAACAAAAGAAAGGAAGAGAAGTTGGAAGAGAAGTTTATTTTTTTTATTTTTAAATATTTTATTTATTTATGATAGACATAGAGAGAGAGGCAAAGATACAGGCAGAGCGAGAGACAGGCTCCATGCCAGGAGCCCGACGTGGGACTCGATCCCGGGGCCCCAGGATCGCGCCCTGGGCCAAAGACAGGCGCCAAACCGCTGAGCTACCCAGGGATTCCTGGAAGAGAAATTTAATTTATCAAAGTTAAAATCTTAAAAAAATAAAAATAAAAACAGAATTAAAATCTTTTGTGATTCAAATGACATTACCAAAAAAGTGAAAAGACAAGCCACTGAATGGAGAAAATACTTTTAAATAATATATCTGTTAAGGGTGTAATATTTAGAATAAAGAACTCTTTTAAGTCAACAACAAAAAGAAAAGACTTGAATTTAAAAAAAAAAAAGATTCTATAAAAAATATTTTATTTATTTATTCATGAGAGACACAGAGAGAGGCAGAGACACAGGCAGAGGGAGAAGCGGGCCCCATGCAGGGAGCCCGACACAGAACTTGATCCTGGGTCTCCAGGATCATGTCCTGGGCTGAAGGCGGTGCTAAACTGCTGAGCCACCTGGGCTGCCTGTAACTGAATTTTTTTCTACAAGGGCAAAGGATGTAAATAGACATTTCTCCAAAGATACATAATATCATTAGTCATTAGGGAACTGCAAATTAAAATCATAGTGGGATACCACTTTGTACCCACAAAGATGGCTATAATAATATTTTTAAGTGGAAAATAACAAGTGTAGGTGAAGGTGTGGAGAAATCAGAATCTTCATACATTGCTGGTGAGAACATAAAATGTAGCAGCTGTGGAAAACAGTTTGGAAGTACCTCAAAAAAGTTAACAGAGTTGCCATATGACCCAGCAATGCCACTCATATGTATGTACTCAAGAGAAATGAAAACTTATATTCACACAAAAACTTGTATGTGAATATTCATAGCAGTATTATTCATAGCAGTCAAAAAGTGGAAACAACCCAAATGTCTATCAACTGATGAGTAGATAAAATTTGATATTATTAATACAATAGAATATTCTTCAGCCATTAAAAGAAACGAAGTACTGAAGTGCCTGAGTGGCTCAGTCAGTTACACATTTGACTTAGTTTTGACTCAAGTCATGATCTCATGGGTTGTGAGATTGAGCCCCATGAGGGGCTCCATGCTCAGTGGGGAGTCCACCTGAAGATTCTCTCCCTCTGCTCCTCCCCTCACTCATGCCCTCTCTCTCTAAAATAAATAAATACAATAAATAAAATAAACAATAAATCTTAATAAAAATAAATGAAGTACTGATACATGCTACAACTTGGATGAACTTTGAGAACATTATGCTAACTGAAAAAAGCCAGACAGAAAGGTCACATATTATATAATCACATTTATATGAAATTTCCAGCTTAGGCAAATCCATAGAGACAGAAAGTAGGTTATTGTTTGCCTCTGGATTGAAGGGGAGTCTCGGTCCCTTTCAGAAGAATCATATAGAATTGTCACAAGTATATAATATGAATTTTCCTCTTGAGCCCTTTCTAAAGATAACCTGATATCATTTACTAGAGTGACAGCACAGGAGAAAAGGAAATACTCAGAACTTTGACAGATGGTTAGATAATACCTTTGAATTGATGTTAATTCCTGGGAGCCCAAAATGCCATTGTAAGCCACTAAAGTATGGGACCAATTGGTCCATGGATCCACCCTGTAGTTATTTCTCTAGTTCCTGAAGGAATAATTGTAATAGACATACTTGACCAGAGGCAAAATCACTACATGGGCTCTGTAATCCATGGGGCAAGGTCATTATAGTAGAAATAGCTATGTGGAAGCCCCTGGAAATTCTTCCTACCAAGATAGTAAACAAGAAGCAATGGTACATTTCTGAGGGGAAATGCAGAGATTAATGGAACATCAAATACTAGAAACATGCAAGAATGGTGATATTTAGCATTTAATTCACTTGTTTGGCCTAGGCAAAAGTAGAATAGATTTTGGAGAATGACTGTAGATTTCAATAAACTTAATTAGGGTGTGACTTCAATTGCAGCTCCTATTATTTTTCAAGAAGATTTTATTTATTCATTTGAGAGAAAGCACAAGCAGGGAAGTGGGAGAGCGAGAAGCAGGCTCCCCAGTGAGCAGGGAGCCCGACGTGGGGCTCAATCCCAGGACCCTGGGATCATGACCTGAGCCAAAGGCAGATGCTTAACTGACTAAACCACCCAGGTGCCCCTGCAGCTCCTATTGTAAAAGAATTTCTTTACTGGAACAAATCACGAGCCCCTAGTACTTGTTACGTGACTAATTCTTTCTTCTCTACACCAGGTTGTAAGAACAACCATAAGTGGTTTACTTTTTTCTTTAATATTTTATTTTTAAGTAATCTCTCAATTCAGCATGGGGCTTGAAGTCATGACCTTGAGATCAAGAGTCACATGCTCCACTGAGCCAGCCAGGTGTTCCTAAGTGGCTTACTTTCACCTGGCAATGTCAACAGTACACATTTATTTATTTTAAAAGATTTTATTTATTTATGATAGACATAGAGAGAGGCAGAGACACAGGCAGAGGGAGAGGGAGAAGCAGGCTCCATGCCAGGAGCCCGACGTGGGACTCGATCCCGGGACTCTAGGATCGCGCCCTGGGCCAAAGGCAGGCGCTAAACCGCTGAGCCACCCAGGGATCCCCAACAGTACACATTTATTGTCTGTCTCAGTGCTACATCAGTTTTCAATTTCTGCCATATTTTAGTTAGCAGAGATCTTGATTGTTTTGATAGTCCACAAAATATCACACTTGTCCATTACGCTGAAGATATTATGCTGCTTGTATCTGATAATTGGAAACTAGTGGTTAATTTGGAAGCCTTATAAGATATATAGAAACATGAAGTGTAAGAAAAACCATAGGGTCTGCATCTCAATGAAGTTTCTGGGAATCCAGTAGACTGGATGGAGCATGTTGAGATATCCTTTCCAAGGTGACAGAAAGGTTGATGCATAGCCTACCATGACAGAAGAATCACAATGATTGGTAGGCCTTTTTAGATTTTGGAGGTAATATACACCATTTTTTGAATTGGAATTATCTAAGGAATAACCCATAAGGCTGCCATTTTAAAATGGGGAACAGGGCAAGAAAAGACTCTGCAACATGTCCAGGCTGTAGAGTAAGATGTTCTTCTATTTGGTTCTTATGATCCTTCAGATCCAATGATACTTGAGGGTCTCCGGCAAATAAGGATGGTGAATAAAACATTAGGTAAGCACTAGTAGGAGAAATATAATATAGACCTCTAGGATTTTGGAGCAAATCTATGACCTTTCATCATTTACCCCAGTGCTTGTTTAATGAACTCATGGATAATGTGGCTATGATGATAGAGATGAAATACCTTTGTGGGCTCAAAAACATGGACTTCCCCTTAAGGAAGCTGACTTAACTATTGTGACTTTTGAGTACCTAATCAGCTAACATGATGTCAACACTAAGTCCCCAGTATGGCAGCATTCCATAGGGGGGAAAGCCAACTACCTGATGGCAGGCTGAATACATCATATCTCATCCATCCTGGAAAGGTCATAAATTCATCCTCAAGGGAAAGAATATATTATGATATGGATTTTCCAACCCTGCTGGTAATGTTTTATCAGCTCCACTGTCTGTAAACTTTCTTGAGAATGTCTTATCCACTGTTATAGTATTCTGTCCATAAGTAGTACGCTCATGCCTAAAAAATCAGCTGGTCTTACTACATATGCCATTACCTAGAAGTAGCTAGCTCAATGAAAAGGTAGAATGGATTACTAAAGATTCAGTTTTGATATTATCTGGGAGAAAACACTCTGAAACAATGTGGTTCTGCAGTATATGTTTTGAATCAGAGATAATTTTATAGTACTTTCCCCCCATAACCAGAATACATGGGTCTAGGAATCAATGGCTGCAAGTAAAATGCATATTTCACAAGTGAAATGCTCATT
This sequence comes from Canis lupus familiaris, assembly GCF_011100685.1. Taxonomy (NCBI): domain Eukaryota; kingdom Metazoa; phylum Chordata; class Mammalia; order Carnivora; family Canidae; genus Canis; species Canis lupus. The sequence goes on from NC_049236.1 coordinate 15,142,338, forward strand.
TCACTATTTTTTTTAAAAAAAGATTTTGTTTATTTATTTAGTTAGTTAGTTATTTGAGAGAGAGCATTTGAGAGGGAGAAGGAGAAGCAGACTCCCCACTGAGCAGGGAGCCCAATGTGGGACTTGATCCTAGGACCATGGGATCATGACCTGAGCGGAAGGCAGACGCTTAACCAACTGGGCCATGCAGGAGCCCCTCATTTCAGTCTTATACCCAATAACCTACTCACAGCATTTTTACTTTCCATGTTATTGACTTCTAGCTTTAATAGTTTGGAGGTATTGTTCTCAAGTGAAAAATGCTTCTGCACAGGAGGGTTCTAGTTCCTCTGTGTGCTAGCACTGGCCATGATGCCTCATGGAATAGTGGTGATGACTTGAGCATATTTGAGACTCCCTCAAGGCTAGAAGTGCTTATTGTTGGGACATCGTCTTCTGTGCCAGAAGCTTGTGTGTGGAAAGTCTCCCAGACAGCAATGGGTACCAAACTGTTGTAGGTTGTTTCTGGGTTGGGTTTAAAGTTGATGCTGCTTATGGTTTGGGTTTATGACTTGGTATTTTCCTTATTATGTTCCTTAATATGTAACTTTGTATTATTGGGGAGAATTGGGTCAGGAAATTGTCTTTCTGCATTGTTCCATCATACCCTTAAGCTTGAACTTCCCCTACCCCCTCAAGTAGCAATACTCATGCTTCTGCCAACGTACTCAGATTTTCTGCTGCTCCTTTTGTTCCCATTGTAACCGTTTAATAAACCAGCATAGGTAACCCAGTCTCCTAGGTCATCTGTCAATCTAGTTGCCCATGGACTTGTATGTGGGCCTGAGCCAGTACAATGTGGGTTATATCTGTTAATGTGATGTCATTTATACCTATAGATTGGTGAGGTCTAGGGAAATTCTGGTATAAAAATATTTCCAGGGATCCCTGGGTGGCGCAGCGGTTTGGCGCCTGCCTTTGGCCCAGGGCGCGATCCTGGAGACCCGGGATCGAATCCCACATCAGGCTCCCGGTGCATGGAGCCTGCTTCTCCCTCTGCCTATGTCTCTGTGCCTCTCTCTCTCTCTGTGACTATCATAAATAAAAAAAATAAATAAATAAAAAATAAAAAAATAAAAATAAAAAAAAATAAAAAAATAAAAATAAAAATATTTCCAAACTGAAAGTTTTTCTGAGAGGCAAAACAAAAACAAAAACAAAAACAATCAAAACAAGACATTTGCCAATATTGGCACATGAAATATATTTCCAATTTATATCTGAATGGTTATACGCCTTATGTATTAGTGCTGACTGCACACATCAAGAATCCTTCATGGCTATGGACATGATATTCTTGCATTTCCTAGCATTTTCTGCCCAGAAGTTCTCTGCTCCCTTATTAAAAAGAGTTGCCCATTAAAATCCTCAGGAGAATAATTGTTGCAAAAAGTATTAGTGGCATTGACTTTAGAAAGATTGTCAAAAGAGCAGAAGGGTAGTTCCTGAATTAATTGCAAGCCATACTTTTGTAGATTACACTGATATCTCTAAATAAAACATTTTGAATGTTTGTACATCTGCTGATAAGTGAACATTTTTGATCTATTGCATGTATCAAGCAACAGTTTGATTTTTGCCATCTTTGTGGGTACAGCACTGTTAGCCTAACTGAATTTTTTTTGTGCATTTTGCTGATATTTTACATAAGTAAATGGAAAATGAAAAGGTGAAATTGTTGGTAGTGGTGATCAAATGTGTATGTCTTATAAACATATTGCAGTTGAGATAAAATGGCTACCGTCTGGTTAACCTGAAAGTGCTGACTCTTTATTCTCACTTGAATGCCCATTAGTGTTAACTCAGTTCATTTTGTGTTGATTTTAAAGGGAAAAAAATTAAAAAATAGTTTAAAAATGCTGGAAATATATCATCAGAGATATAGAGATTATATGCATTTATATATATTTATACATACACATAAATATATATTTACATATATATTTGCTTATTAAAGATAGATCTGATCTCTTTCCCTTCCTTGATAAAGTTAAATTTTCATACATTTAGCTTTTATACAAGATTTTATGAACAAATCATCTATGAAAAAAGGGTATTTACTGCTTATACATTTTTCTGGGATGCCAATGATCAAAACTGATAAAGAACCTTGAGGTATTTGGAACAGCAGAATTTTTTCAGATTCTAAAAGGACCACAATAAGGACGCCTGGGGTGGCTCAGTGGTTGAGCATCTGCCTTTGGCTCAGGGTGTGATCCCAGGGGTCTGGGATCAAGTCCTCCATCGAGCTCCTTGCAGGAAGCCTGCTTCTTCCTCTGCCTGTGTCTCTGCCTCTCTTTCTGTGGTAATCATTTCACAATATACATAAATCAAACCATCATGCTGTATGCCCTAAACATACATGGTGATGTATATCAATTATTTCTCAATGAAACTGGAAAAAATATATAGTTAATAAAATTGCATGACAGGGCTCAACGACAATAGTAACAATAGTAGTAGTAGTAGTAGTAGTAATGGTGGTAACTTTTGTTTAAGCCCCTGCTGTGTTTCAGGCTCTATGCTTGCTATGTCACAAATCTTATCTTATTTGGTTCTTACAGTCATTAATTGAAGTAGTTAATATGCTGTCCCTCCATTTTATAATATAGCTTTGTAGAGTTCATAGAATTAAAATGACTCATCCAGTATGTAGAGGCATTTGTTGATTCCAAAGTCCATGTAGTAATCACTACCTTGTATATTCTCCTGTTTGCTCAACAGTCAAGTTTGAATAAGCCTCTTTTAGAGTCAGATTTTGACTAGATAATAAAATCTGTGTAAGCAAAAAGGCAAGAATCTCTGTGTATTGTGGTATAAATAGATAAAACGTTTTCAGGAACAAGAAATGATAAACATATTGAGAATAGATATCTTTCACATTTATAATGTATTGAAAAGGGAACAACAAAACACCCAATACATTACAGGTTATTGATATGACATTTTGGAGAAGACTGAGGCTGGTGAAACATTTGCTTTGTTAACCTGTAATGGTCATAGGAATGTTCTGGGTGAATAGAACTAATAGCATAATAAATAACTATCATAATATCACTGCCATATTGCATTATCTGTTCCCCCCTTAAGACTGAATCTAAATGAATGTGTGCATTCCTTTCTCTAATTTGCTTCTTACTTCCAATGTGAAAGCAGCCCTTTTCTAAACAATCTAGAGAAGAGTGTTTAAGAAACTAAAAGCAGGGGGCTCAGCTGGTTAAGTGTCTGCCTTTGGCTCAGCTGCTTAAGGGTCTGCCTTTGGCTCGGGTTATGATTCCAGGGTCCTGAGATCGAACTCCATTTTGGGCTCCCTACTCAGTGGAGAGTCAGCTTCTCCCTCTCCCTCTGCCCCTCTCCTTGCTTGTGTGTTCTCTCTATCTCTCAAAAAATTAAATCTTAAAAAGAAAGAAAGAAAGAAAGAAACTGAAAGCACTGTGTTAACCAATAGCTCCTGTTGCAGCTATTCCACTTGCAGAAGCAGAAATGCAAACTTAAAAATGTTGCCCAAATGACAATGTGCCAGAAAGGTCTTTAAAAAAATGTTGCACAGACCACAGGGAAGCAGCTGGGTTTCTGACAAGCAGCATGCTCCATTCTGGAAATGCATCAATTAAAGGACTTAATGAATATGAGGAAGGAAAGAAAAGCATGTTCCAATCTTGGCTAATCTTCAACTTGGAGCAACCAATAAAAATTTTAGAGACAAAGCAGAAAAAGCAGAAACTGGTGGCAATGGTAGCTTAGAATATAAGACCCATTAAGTACTCGTACTGGGTGTTATGCTATATGTTGGCAAATTGAACTCCAATAAAAAAAAAAGAATATAAGACTCTTTAGATTAAATCCAAGTGAATTTTGGTCTATTTTTCCTGAAGATCTTTTCTGGAAATGAATGCCATTTATTTTTGAGAGTTGAAAAGACATAATTAATGTATTTATTCAGTCAGCAATCACATATCAGGTGTAGAACACAGTGATGCCTGAGTGAGATTTGAAGTTGTATATGCCATGAGGGGAATTGGGAGGAGTGTATGGGCAGTTCTGGGCAGAGGGAACAGTATATACTGAGGTACAGAGGAAAGGCATATGTTGATGTTAAGGAAATGATATTCTCTGTGTACTGGGAAAAATTGCTCTTCAAAAAAAAATCATGGCTCATTTTCACTTTCAGGACAGGAATAGCATTCATGGCACAGATAGTTAGTTCTTATTGTTGAGGAAAACAATGTATGAGTTTTGGGAGGGCCCAGAAATGCCTGGAGGAGAGGTGGACTGGAGATAACAGAACTGGTCTGCCAAAGAAAGCAAGAAATGAGAGGAATTTGGAGTTTTGGGACAACTAGGGGAATAGGCCTGGGCACCTCAGAGTAGAGCGGTGAAGAAAAGAAATGAAAAGATGGGAAAGCTAGGTCTAAGGAAGAACCATGAGCAAAGGAGTTGGAGAACAGGAGAATCAGTGAGAAGGAAAACATGAGTCCTTCCCAAAGGATATACAAAACATTGGGAAGTCACAAACTTCTACATTCTGTGGAGAATTTATTGAGTAATTTGTATTTGGATATTAAAGAGTAACTCGAGTAGACTGGGGGATTCAATATGATAGTTGAATTACATCTACTTTGCTAAATTGACATCATCTTTTATTTGTGAGTTTTGACTGCTTTTACTGCAAACAATACTTTGTTCTTAAGGTTCTGTAGCTTATTGGCTCCATTTTTAAAATATTTTAAATAATTTAAAAAGTTTAAGTTGGTGATTTTGTAATTTTCATTTTGAAGTTAAGATGTTTTAAAACATAATATACAAAATATAGTAATCTTGAACAAATAAAATTATACATAATACAAGTTAATGTTTCTAACCGAACAAAAAAGAATTTCAAATGTTTAAAACCTCCCCAAATGTCTAGTTTAAAAAACAAATTCTCTATTATTTAAATATTTCTTGGAAATTTACAAGTCTGATTTGTAGGCTGAATCAGTTCTTTGATTTAGAGGAAGGGCATTATCGACAAAGGACGAAATAAAATAGCTGTTACTGTGTCTCTGTTTCATTAGTCCTTTACAGTGATCCATCCAGGCTGTGTACTCTAGGGGCTATTAAAGTGTATTCTCCAGGTTCTTCATCTTATCCACAACTAGTCCAATCTATTCTGTTTGATTTGGACTCTCATGTCTCTGGGCCTGGATGCTTGGTTCTATGCTCAATGTCATGAAATGAGTTAGACAGAGGTTCAGAGCTTAGAAAAGAGGTCTAGGTTGGAGATAAAAATTTGAGTTGATACATAGCTAGTTATTAAAGGTGTGGATGTGGATGGGATTGTTTAGGGAAAAACATTTGAGTGAGATGAGAAGTGCAATAAAAACATTTAGAGCTCAGGTCAAGGAAAATGAGCCAACGAAGAAGAAAGAGTAGATGGTTGGTAGGAGAGCAACCAAGAGTGTGTTGCCACAGAAAGTATGAAAAAGTGTTTCAAGAAGGAGAGAATGATTGGCTGAGTCAGATACTGCTGAAAAATCTAATAAGATGGCCACTGAAAAGTGTCCATTGGACTCAGCAATATGGAGGGAATTGATGACCTTGGTGAGAAAATTTTGATGAAGTAGTGAGGGTAGTAGCTGTTAAGAGGATATTATATCAAGGGAGGGATTTCCTAAAAAAAAAAAAAAAAAAAAAAGGGAGGGATTTCCTATTCTATGTGGAAGGTCCTAGCCCATGTTGGAGTGCTGAGCCCATGTTTGATTGGTAACAATCCAGTAAAATATGTATTAGTTAAGATAAAGCAGCTGCTATATAAACTATCCCAATTATTCATAATGACTCAAACATGATAGAAGTTTATGTCTTGATAGCTTAAAATCTAAAGCAGTTAGGTCTCCTTCAAATGGCACTTCAGGACCTAGATTTTCCTTCATCTTGTGGCTCACCCATTGTCAACAAGGCTTCTCTGGTTCCAAGCTTGTCTGCATCAAGCAACAAAAGGGAAAGAACATGGATGATATTTGTTGGATGTTTTTATGCATCTAGCCTAGAAGTAGCACATATCACTTCAGTACACCATACCTAAGTGCCAGGGAGGCTGGGAAATTTAGTCTAGTTATGTGCTCAGGAAGAAGAGGAAACAGGTTTGGTGAACAGTTAGCAGTCTCTGCTATGGAGGGAGAAGTTAAAGAGATGGAGTTGGGGTGAGGAAAGGTAAAGTGGGAGTGAGAGCAGGGGTAATGGCAAGAGTAAGCTTTCTGAGATGGCAAAAGAGGAAGATACCAGGTCCCAGAACCCATGAAGATATATTATTTTCTTGCCAGGAAAAAGTGGCAGAGAGGTCGAGGGTATTTGCAAGAGAATGATCACAAAGATGGATCGTGTTTAAGGCCAAGAAGGAAACACAAGAATGGACAGAATGGGGAATACTATTTAGTTGGAAGTCCCAATAAAGCCAAGAATGGCTTCCATGGAGATTCTTTTTTTTTTTTTTAAGATTTTATTTATTTATTCATGAGAGACACAGAAAGAAAGAGGCAGAGACATAGGCAGAGGGAGTAAGTAGTAGGCTCCATGCAGGGAGCCCAATGCGGAACTCGATCCTGGATCCTGGGATCACGCCCTGAGCCAAAGGCAGATGCTCAACCACAGAGCCACCCGGGCATCCCTTCCATGGAGATTCTTAAACAAATGAGCTGGAATGAGAGGGCACTGTGATATTTGCCCTCTCAAGAATGAGATGTTAGAACACATTATTTAGGAGGTGGTTAGATTCCAATGATGACAAGGTCTTTGTGTGACCATGAACATGGGAGGCTGAGATGGAATGAAGAAAATTGTCACTGGCAATGAGGAAGTCAAGGAAACTGGGAGCCAGGGATAGTGAATGGCTTTGCTAAATGGGTACTGGTACTGCCCAGAAGGGCAATAGAAATTGTAAAGGAAAGGAAGCTTTGAGTCACATGCCAAAGCCTTCAGAGAATGACAGGTCATGATCAAGAGGCTGAAAAATGATAGTTTTTTGGGAGGAAAGGAAAGTGGTATAGTTGGATGGGGTGAAACTTCAAAGGCACAATAATTTTTATTTTATAAGAGGGAAAGATAGTAAAGGACTGGAAGCTGTGTGGTGGAAAGAATACTGATCTCACCTTCCAAACTTCAGTAGACAGTAGGTTGGAGACAAAGTTTTGGGGGATGTGGTGTTCCCAAGGGGCCACTAGGCTTCAATTTAGGCAGAAGGTGAAGGTTCCAGTCTAAGAGAATCTTGGGGATATAGGTATTTAAGGAGGTTTGTAGGTTTCAGAATGGAAGTGCAGGAAGATACAAAGGAATGATTGGGGAGCCAGGCAAGGAAGGAGGGCTGAGTCAGTTGAGAGGATGTAGAGAACAGGTGGGAAGGAGAGTTAGAAAGTTAAGGTGGTCCTTTTGGATGGGATACAGCCTGAGAGTTTCTTGGTTAAAAGAAGTACACACCGGCCAAGCATAGTGGGGAGCTTTCTTGTGGTGATTTGGCAACAATATGGTAGTATGGCTCTGCAGCTTCACATGCATCTGGCCTAGAAGTAGTATGCAGAGGGGGGAATAGATGGCCCAAGGCATCTGCCCTCGGGTTCACATGGAACAGTCACTTGGACCCAGAGCTCAACTTGTGGTAGGTCCCTGCCTCTCTCTCCAACTTCCTTTCACTTCATTGCCCTCTTTGTTACAGACTGAACAGTCACCTTTTAAAACCTCCATCCCGCCATGTTCTTCCTTGCCAGGAAGAGGCACATGCCCTTCTCTCTGCCTGGAATGCTCTTATTTATCCTTCAGATTTTGACTAAAACATCACACTTCAAGTATACCCCAGGTTCCCCTGTTATTCTCTTTCATCACCGTGTGTACCTTTCCTTCACAGAGTTTATCACATTTGTGTGCTCATTTAATTAAAGCTTCTCTCCTCCTCTTGTCTAAGTGCCATGAAGACTTACACATGGTCTTTATCCCAGTACTTGCATTTATTCCAGTACTTGTACAAAACTGGTATAGTAGTTTTAAAATAATGTCCACAAGTGCTTTGACACTCTCCCTTTCCAAGGTGGAAGTCTAATTCTTCTTTTGGATATAGGCCAGACCTTATAACTTGCTTCTAACAGAATGTGGTGGAAGTGATGGTATATGACTTCTGAGGTTATAGAAGGAATATAGCTTTTTCCTGGTGCTTTCTTACTCTTGGATCACTTGTTGAGAGGAAGCCAAGCCCTGCTGGGAGGTCACTCAAGAAATTCTATGGTAAGGCCCGCAGGGAGAGGAACAGAGGCCTCCCACTAACTGCCAGCATCAGCTTGCCACCCAGAGGAGGAAGGCACCTTGATTGTGGATCCTCTGGCCCTGGTCAAGCCAGATACCTGCAATTTTGGCTGATATTTGACTATAACCTCATGAGAGAATCTAAGCCAGAACCACCCCATTAAGTTGTTTCCTGAGAGATAAGAAATGATTATTGTTGTTTTAAGCCTCTAAGCTCTGGGGTAATTTGCTATGAAGCAATAGATAACTAATAGAATAGGTTTTCAATAAATACTTTAGTGAATGAATCAGCAAATTTATGAACCCTTCTTTGTTTTTTTTCTTTTTTCCTTTTTTTTTTAATTTGGCACAAATCAGTAATTTTATTAGTCATGATTCTAACAGGTGTCTGAACTTTGTTTTGACTTTTCTCTGCATTTTACTTTATAGAGTTTTTCATCAATATAAATTGGAGTAAAAAATACAAACAGACTAGCATAAATATTTGACCCATGAAAGATGGTGTTTAACTGAGTTAATACAAGGAAAGATTAATTATACTTGCTCTTCTACTATAAACTACCAAAGATTAGGTGGCGTAAAGGAAAGCAGACAAGATAAAATTATTAAGGATCATCAAATAGTGATGATATTTGGTCAAGAGAAGCTTTTAATTTTTTAATTTTTAAAAAGATTTTATTTATTTATTCATGAGACACACACACAGAGGCAGAGACACAGGCATAGGGAGAAGCAGGCTCTATTCCATGCAGGGAGCCTGACGTGGGACTCGAACCCCGGTCTCTAGGATCACACCCTGGGCTGAAGGTGGCGCTAAACTGCTGAGCCACCCAGGCGGCCAAGAGAAGCTTTCTAAAAAAATAAATATTAAATATAGATTTTTACTCGATTTTTAAGTCAATAAATTTGGCTAACATGTCTTGGCATCCTTTGAGCAAATGTTTGTACCTTTGGGGTTTAAAGGCCAAATATTGGAGGGCCATCCACCAATGTAATTGCTTTGTTTTTGCCTCTGTCAACAGAACCTCCTGAATCCTTTCAGCCTCACAGAGGATGGAGGGAATTTTCACAGGGAATCTTGACCTGGTAAGATGTAACATCCTTTGTTCCCTGTTGTAGCTACAGCACAGAAGCAATGCCTGGCACTTAGCAGGCATTCAAAACATATTTGTTGCATAAATGAATGAATGAATAAATCACTTTACTCATCATAATCATTCAGATGTTAAGAGCTTTTCCAGATGCCTAAGTAGGAATAAATGCATAACTAATACTATCTGGCAAAAATAGGGAAAGTCTGAATTATGCTAGCATCAGTCTGACAAATGCAATGAACTACTGTGTTATTGTTTGTTTACTCATGTTTAAATTTCCTTCACAAAAATATAATTTTTGTTTTACAACTGTGTGGTCAATTAGGGGTGTGGCTGATTCTGTGGACTGGCCTACTAAACATCTGTTCTAGTCTCATTATAGTGTATCTCCCTGGAATGTTGAAAACTGAAAAGCTTAAAACTACATTTTCCAGACTCCTTTGCTGCTAGGATTTTGAATGAGGTTTGGGTTCCAACAATCAAATGCATTCACCTAGGACCTGAAAATGAACTGAGTTAAGAGGGGAAAGAAAGGGAAAGTTTGAGACATCTTTCTTGCTGGTCCTGATGGTTTAGAGGGAAGCAGTTTGGTCTAGACCTGGAAGCAGAGATTATGGCTCCTTCATTTGGCAGGTAGCTTCCTGATGTGGAAAAGGTGGCATGATTCCAAAGCTTGTGGCTACTAGTGATGACTCCCTGATTCAGCAGGTAGATACCTTGCAATAAACCCTTTCTGCCCCAAGGAGTAGTTTGTTTGTTTGTTTTTTTCTTTCTGCCACTGAACTATAACTGAAGGGCAAGTGGCTGAGAATTACTATACAACTGACAAAATTATTTTCTTTATTTTTCTTCTTAGAAAGAGAGAGAGAGAGCACATGTGAGCAGAGTGGGAGTTTGGAGGTGGGGCATAGGGAGAGAGAGAACCTCAAGCAGGCTCCTCGCTTAGCATGGAGCCCAACACGGGGCTCCATTTCACAACCCTGAGATCATCAGCTGAGTGGAAATCAAGAGTCAGATGCTTAACCAACTGAGTCACCTAGGCACCCCCCAAAATTATTTAGTACTATATAGCTCACTAGAATACAGATGTACTTTAATATTTATGAAATTTAACATACTCTATGGTCAGGGAGATCCAATTTCAAACAAAAATATGTCCTCTTAAAATAATCTGTACATTAAAAAAAAATCCTACCAAATTTGAATTTGATCGAAGTACTCTTGTTAGCTAATGCCATTAGGACTGCTGCTTGTATTTAACAGAATTCTATTGGATTTTAAGCAAAAGAAAAATGAATTTATATAAGGATACAGGTCCTTTCATAGACTCCAAGGGCAAAGATGCATCTGGACCTCAGAAATGCCTGAAGCCAAGCACTATAGTGCTACCAAGAACCTGGGAAGCCCTCTCACCAGCTCTCACCATTGTTTCCCTCTGAATATTTTCTTCATTCCTTTTCACTACTAAATTTCTTTGTATCCCAATCAACAGGGTTAAAAAAGGGGCTCCATTTCCACTTACATATTCTTCCTTCAGAGGACATAATCTCCTAGACTCAGTACCGGAATCTTGAGGAAAGACTATGAGTAGCCTACTTCATCAGGTGAGAAGTTCAGCTAAGTTGCACAACTCTAGAAGTTGCCATTCACCTTGTTTTCTATGCAGAAGTCATCCATGGAGCACATTTTATAGAATAGGATGTGAATCATGCCCCTTAGAGTTGTGTCACTACCTACTCTGAACCAGTCAGCTGGAGTCTAGAGTCAGAGTCCTGTTGTGGGAACCTGGCAGTAGGTGCTATGCTCCTGAAATCATATAGATTGTGGGTGGGGGGTGTGTGGATCTATAGGGAGGGCAAGTTATCATGTATGAAGGAATTATTGGGAGCTCAAGAGACAAGCTCACTGATGTTCATTATAAGAATGACATACTGATTTTAACCATATTCGATCAGCCATAGGCAAACTATAGCCCACAGGCCAAATCCAGTCTGCCCCTGGTTTTTGTAAATATGCTTTTATTGGAACATAAGCACACTCATTTGCTTCATGTTGTCTATGGCTGCTCCTGTTCTACACTGGCAGAGTTGGGTAGTAGCAGCAGAGAACATACATTTCATTTCACAAAGCTACCATATTTACTATCTCGCTCTTAACAAAAAAGCTTGTTGACCTGCTGCTCAAAATGAGGCCCCTAACCCAGGAGTCCTGGTATCACCAAGGAGCTTGTCTGGCCTCTACTTGGAACTATTGAATCAAAATATGCCTTTTTTTTTTTCCCAATTGAGACATTTATTTGCATGTATGTATTACATCCCTAGATAAATAATTCCAGGATTTTCCCTCCTGTGTGTTTTAATCTTGTCTCTTCATAGTTCATGATACCAGTATCAGTATAATGAAACCAAACCAAGGGCATAGGAACAGGTTATTTTGCCGTTTTTCTTGTTGTATATCTTTTTCTTTCTTTCTTTCTTTCTTTCTTTCTTTCTTTCTTTCTTTCTTTCTTTCTTTCTTTCTTTCTTTCTTTCTTTCTTTCTTTTTTTTTTTTGCAGGCCGAAACCCTAGTTTATTTCAGCATCAGCAACATCTTAGCTATCACAAAAATAAACTCTACCAAGGGCGACAGAAGTCTCTCCAGTGAGGCTAAGGGCTCAGCCGCCAAGTGGTGAACATCAGAGGGGTGCATGGCGGGCACTGCCGGGGCAATAAGTTAGGAAGCAGTGGGGCTGGTGGTGGTGGCAGATGCGGGCTGGGACCTCACTTCTGGGCAGGCACGAGGTCATCGATGGCCTGGCCTTGCTCCAGCAGCTGGTCCATCTCGATGAGCAGCTTCACACCATCCACCACCATCTGTACCAGCTCCACCTCTGAGAAGCCCAGGTGGTCTGCGTTGGAGACATCAAAGATGCCACCCACAGTAGCTGTGTCCACACCACCTGTGCCTCGTTTCTGAAGCCGCAGACGCTTGAGCATCTCCGGGAACTTCTCATGCTTGCCCAGGTGGGGCAGCTTGATGTTCACACCTGCCCGCAGGCCTGTGCCCTGGTTGGATGGGTAGGTGAGGATGTAGCCCAGGTGAGGGTTCCACATGAATTCGTAATTCTTTGACTTGAAGAGGTTTCAACCTGGGTGAGGCTGTTACAGAACCGAGTGAACACCTCCTTCATGTTGCCCCCTTTCTGCATGGAGATGACCCGCAGGTAGTCTTCCTCGTTGATCCACACCAAGAAGGTCTTATTGTCATTGTGCCAGATGCCACGGGCGTCCTGCCAGTCGCTGGCCATGCCCGAGACCGGGAGCAGGGGCGACACGAGGCAACGAGGAAGTGGTCATCGATGAGCTGCTGCTCATCGACCTGGACCGGCCAGGTCGCCGTCCAGGCGCGACAGAGCTTCCACAGGGAGCTTCTCAGATGTACTGTGGCTGCAGTGTGGGTATGGGGGTGGGTGGGGTGGGGAGCGGGAGGCAGAAGCCGTGGATGCTGCGACGGTGTGCACCCTCGAGCTCAGCACATAGTTGGGGCCCAGGTTGTCTCCTCCCTGCAGGTTGGTGGGGTTGAGGTTGGTCTTGTGCTCATCGCTGGGCTTGTAGCCGCGGAGCCAGTCCTCGATGATGGGGTCAAAGAGCTCCTTGAACACGTCATATGACTCCTCAACGCCTGCTGCGCAGCCCACGGTCATGATGTAGGGGTGGCCCGGGTTGTCCACCCTGGTCTAGATGACGTCGTCCACCGGAAAGCCGCTCGGGGTGCTCTTGGAGCACAGCTCCGCATACAGCTCGGGGGTCAGCACCTAGGCCGTGGGGTTGTTGTGGCCGCTGAGGTCGGGGAACTCGTCCTCGGCCGGGAAGCAGAGCTTCAACGTGTTGTGGCTGTTGGAGAAGGGCATGGCATGGCGGTGGCGGGCGGCAGCCGGGTGGCCGCGCGGGGAAGCAGCGCTCGCCGGTCGGCAGCTCTGGGCGCGGCGCAGGCGACTCTTGTGTATCATATCCTAGATCACTCCACACTTGTTTAACCTCACGAGGTTCACAACAGCTTTCCAGTTCTGTGATCATCAGTGATTTCAAATTTACCAATGTAACCATGCTTCAGCATGACAGCTAGAAACTGGACAATGACTTTGGAGCATGGCCTAATAAGCTACTATTTGTCTCTTTTCAATATTGTTGACGTTCTGGAGAGCATCAGTCGCGACACTGTTGTGCATCATTATGACAGCATGGAAAGATGGCACAAAGTCTGCTTTTTAACAAGATCCTCAGGTGATTTGGAGACACATTAAACTTTGAGAAGCACTATATTAAACTCAGTGGGCACAACCAATACTATTGAAAGTTTCCTTTCACATAAGTCTCTTTTTAGCTCATGGGACATAATGCAATCCCCCAGGTACATTAGACTAGTGTGCCACTATCCCTGGATTTGATGTAGCAATTTTTGTTTTTTTAAGACTGTGTCAGGCCTGGTTCTGGCTAAATCAGCCTGGACAATGGGATATCCAGCTACAGTTTGTTAAGTGTTTACTCACTCATTCAGTTGTGACAAATATTTATTGAGGGCATACTCTGTGCCAGCCATTGAACTACAAATGGGGAGCAAATTGGCATAGTCTCAGCCCTCATAGTTTTGTGAAGCTTTCACACATCATCTAATTTAATTCCTTCTCTAATCTATGATGTAGGTACTCTAATCCTCATGAGAAAACTTTGGGAGACTGATTAACTTTCTCTAAGTCATACGGCTGGTGAGTGGCAGAGCTGAAAATTGAACCTATGTATCGGATACCATGGTTTATGCCTTTTTCTATGTAGTATTGCTAAACATGATTCTAGGAGATTATAATCTAAATTAGATCTATAGCCAGAGAACAGTGTTTTATAGATAAGAAACAGTATTCTTATCTCCCACTTCCCAGATACAGCCAAGATGATGCCGCAGGCTAGAAACTAGAGGAGCTGAGCTCTTCTCCTAAGACCTTCCCTTCAGAAGTGACAGACCTGCCACTTTTATCTGTGAGAAAGACAGATGACTCTGGTTCAATCACTCCTTCCAGATACTTGAAGTGAGAAATTTACCTGAGGTTCTAGGATAGGATTAAAAAAAAAAAAAAAAAAAAAAGCACTTCCCTGAGGAGAATAGGGATCAGGGTTAATGCTACTTCCTCCATGGGACTCTCAGGATGAATTTTATTCACTGGGATCACCTTACCTTTTTGAGTGTCCCTTCCACCTATTCTATAGGTCTCCTCAATGGACTCTGCCCTCACTCCTTGCCTTGCTCCTCAATCATTCCATTGTACCCTCTTGAACTTCAATTCTGAGATCTTCAAATATACCTCTCCTATACATGTATATCTTCAGCTGGAGGAAAAAGATAAAGTGGAGAGAATGCGAGAAGTGGGCTGACCAGGACATAAGTGCATGAGGAAGAGAGAAATACACAGGCAAAAATGGTGTAAAAATGGTTAAATCTGTAATGTGAGCATCACTGAGTAAAAAATTTTAAAGCTAGATTAATTCTCATGAATGTAACATTACAAAATAGGCATCAATTTCCCTTAGCCAGCAGCAGTGACACACAATTAGATATTTTAATTCTATGCCTAAAGCATTACCGTTCAGAAAAAGTAAGGCAGGTAACTGAAAAGTTGCAAAATCCAGCAGCTAGAATCGGGAGTGCTCCTGCTCTGAGACAGAATCAAGTACCCAGGAAAAGAAGAGGTGAGGCACAAATGGGAAGGGGGAGGGAGTTGAGGTGATGTAAGACTAAGTAGAAGAAAGTCTGGCAATTAAGAGAAAGGAAGTCGTTTGACATTGGAAAGTGCCTGGCATGTAAGATGAGAACCTGGCAAGGGATGGACAGGTGACGAATCAATTCCAACAGATCTTGCCTGCCATTATCTGGGCTTTGGAAATAAGTTGATGAGGCTTGGATTTAATAAATATTAAAATTCTAAAAACACTTAACTGCTGAGGGAGGCTGTGTAGCAATCACCGTATGAATAGATTTCTAAGGCTAGACTAGACACCCATCTATTATGGATGGTTTGAGACTAACACATCCATCCTGCTACCACAAAGAGAATTTAATGACCCTGCAGGCCTTCCTTCCAAACTTCTAAAAAGCTGAGGTGGGTGGAGGGAGGGAGGTTAAATGGTGCTAACTTTCATTCTGTGGTTTTATCACAGATTCCCTGCCATTAATTCAGATACAGTTGATGAGCATTTTCTCTGAACAAAAGAAAAGATTTAGTTGTCCGTCTTTTCATGAACATTGCTGTCCAAACTTTATATACCTTTTTATACAGTTATCTCCCTACATTTATATATCCCCAAACATGGTAAAGTTCTACTAGATAAGTTTATTTGTAATTTTTAATAACTTGAACAGGGGCTGGGTTAAAATTGAACTTTGCCTAGCAAACCCTTTCCATCGTAGATTAAAATTTATATTTTAAACAAAATCTGGATTTAGAATGACAAATTTCCTTGAAGACTTTAAAGCAGTGTCTTATGACAGGAAACTAAAGTGATGATCACCCTCTGCGAAAATATTTTTAGGAAAGAGTGTCTGTTCTTATATTTATCTCCCTACTAGACTATGAATTGAAGCCCATGAAGGCAGGGGCTTTTTGGTTTGTTTACTGGGTGTTCCTGCCATTTAGCTCAGGCTGGCACATAAAGGATGCACAGTGAGTTTTCTGATAAAATCAATCAGTGGAAAACTTGGTGGGATTTTGAAGCCCTGTCTTAGGACATGGTGGGAACTATCTTATATTAGGAAGTTTTACTTAGGTTTTTATCCAGGTTCCCCTGGTTACTGAGAAATGTGTAATCTAGGACAAACCACTCAACCTTGGAGTCTCAGTTTTCTCATTTGTAAAGTAAGGATAGTAATAGTACCTATGACCCAGAGTTATTGTGAGGATTTAGTGAGCTAATGTACTGTCCTATAGATTTCAAGTCATCTATAAAGCAGGGTTTTCTATTATTTACAATAGCTCAGACATGCAAGCAACCCAAGTGTCTAGTGTCTATCTATAGGTGAATGGATAAAGAAGATATATATATATATATATATATATATATATATATATATATATACACACACACACACACATATATATTTTATCCATCTATATACCATATACTATATAGTATACATATATATAGCTGAATAACACAAAACAGTACATTGATTGTGAGGAGCACTGAGTATATAGTTGTTGAATCATATTGTACACCTGAAACTAATATAATACTGTATATTAATTATACTTAATTAATGTGTTATAAGTGCAAAGATAGACAAATAGATCTGTGGAACAGAAGAAAGAGACCAAAAATAGACTCTTGCGAATATGGAATGTGATAAATGATGAAGATGAACTTGCTTGCCAAGGAATAGGTTATTAAGTGGTGCTGGAGCATTTGATTGAAAAAAATTACCATCTAATACCATTCATAAAAACTTTTAGAAGAAAATATGGGAAAATATCTTCATCATCTCAGGGTATGAAGGATTTCTTAGTTTTTATATATTTTTAAAGAGATTTATTTATTTGAGAGAGAGATAGAGCAGGGGGAGGGACAGAGGGATCTCATTACCCTGAGATCATGACCTGAGCTGAAATGTTGGACATTTAACTGACTGAGTTGGACGTTTAATTGACTGAGCCACCCAGGTGCCCCAAATATGAAGGATTTCTTAAACAGGACATGAAAAGCACAAAACATGAAGAAAAGTGTTTATTCTTTTTGTGTTAAAAATGATGTACATCAGGGGCTTTATAGACAAAGTGAAAAGCTAAGTGGCAGATTGGAAGAAATTGCTTATGACCCAAATGTCCAACAAAAGATACACATTTAGAATATAATGAAGTACTAATCAGCATCAAAATGCTGACTGTGTTAGTTTCCTGGGCCTACTGTAACAGATTACCACAAACAGAATAACTTAAAAAACAGAAATTTATTTTCTCACAGTCCTGGAGACTAGAAGTTCAAAGTCAAGGTTTCACAAGGCTGATTGGCTCTAAGGAAGAATCATTCAATGTCTCTCTCCTAGCCTCTGGTGGTGGCTATCAATCCTTGACATTTCTTGGCTTGTAGCTGCATCACTCCAGTTTCTGCCTCTGTCTTTACCTGGCCTTAATTCCCTGTGTCTCCATCTGTATCTTCACATGGGCTTCTTAGGCCACCAGTCATTGTATTGGAGGCCCACTCTAATCTAGTATGACTTCATCTTAACTTGATTACATCTGCAAAGACTGTACTTTTTTTTTATATAAGATTTTATTTATTTATTCATGAGAGATACAGAGAAAGAGAGAGCAGCATAGACACAGGCTCTATGTCTGTCTTCTTCTGAGGGAGAAGCAGGCTCCACGTAGGGAGCCTGATATGGGACTCAATCCCAGGTCTCCAGGATCAGGCCCTGGGCTGAAGGTGGAGCTAAACCGCTGAGTCACCCGGGCTGCCCAAAGACTGTACTTCTAAGTAAGGTCTATTTTGACGTTCTGGTGAAACACTATTCAACCCCCTACAGTCTGCCATCTGATCCTCCAAATTCACATCTGTGCCATATGCAAAAAAACACTTATCCCATCCTAACATCCCCCAAAGTCTAATTTAATTAATTAATTAATTAATTAATTAATTAATGTCTTCATGAGAGACACACACAGAGAGAGGCAGAGACACAGGCAGAGGGAGAAGTAGGCTCCATGCAGGGAGCCTGACGTGGGACTCAATCCTGGGACTCTGCATCCCCCAAAGTCTTAATTTACTCTGGTATCAACACTAAACCTCAAATCTCATAATATAAATAATCTAAATCAGGTATTAGTGAGACTCTGGGTATGGTGTACCCTGAACCAAAATTCTTCTCCATCTATGACCTCTGAACCTAGAAAACAAGTTGTCTGATTCCAAAATACAATGGTGAGACAGACATAAGATGGATACTTCCAGTCTGAAGGGAGAAAATGGAAGGAATAAGAGAAACTTGTCTCAAGCAAGTTCAAAACTTAACAGGAAAATTCCATTTAGTTTCAAGACCTGAGAATCATTCTTTGTGGCTTGATCCTTCCTTTGGGCTGGAGGAGGCCTCTTTAGCGGGTGCATCTGGATCTATCTCTTTGTTCTCTGCCTCTGTGTCTACAGTACTGCCGGAATCATTCTTCCTTTTACTTGAAGCATAGCACATATTTGTAGTTAAGTACAGCTCATTTCCTGCCATTTCCTTCAAAGTGGAATCTTTGAAGTCTGACAGCCTTCCTCATTTAGTTGTATCTCTGGCCCCTTTATCCAAACTGGTAGTGTTTCTACTGATATACTATTCTCAAAAAAATATGTTGATCTTCCATATACATCAAGGGGATACACACCATTACATAAGAGAGTTCTCCAAAGATCCTTGGACCCATTTCTTTTTTTTTTTTTTAAGATTTTATTTATTCATTCATGAGAGACACACACAGAGAGAGAGAGGCAGAGGGAGAAGCAGGCTCCACGCAGGGAACCCGATGTGAGACTCGATCCCAGGACCCCGGGATCACGACCTGGGCTGAAGATAGGTGCTCAACTGCTGAGCCACCCAGGCGCCCATGGAAGAACCCATTTCTATTCCTGGATTCTGCTGAGATGGTTGATTAGAACCATAAGTCACAAATTTAACCTCCTCAGCAAAAGTTTATCTAGCTACACTCTTGGTTCTGTTTCCAGAGCACACTATCTGGATAGGCTGAGAAATCTCTAAATCATCAAGTGCTGGTTCCTTTTTGTTTAATATTTCCTTCCTCAATTTATCTATTTCCTCTCACATTATACTATAAGCAATAAGGAGAAATGAAGCCACACTTTCACACTTTCCATACTTTTCTTGGAAATTGTTTGAACTAAATATCTAAGTTCATTGCTTACAATTTCTACTTTGCACCCAACAGTAAAACACAATTCAGTCAAGTTCTTTGCCATTGTATAACAAGGATTGCTTTTCTTCCAGTGTCCAGTAATAGGTTTCTCATTTCCTCTGAGATCTCATCAGGAGCACCTTAGTCTCCATATTTCCAAAACGATCTCTTCAAGGAAATCTAGGCTTTTTCTATCATGTGCCTCAAAATTTTTCTAGCTTCTACCCATTACCCAATTCCAAAGCTACTTCTATAATTTTAGGTATTTGTTACAGCAGCACTCTACTTCCTAATACTAAAATTTGTATTAATCCGCCTCAATCTTAGGGTTCTCCAGAAATATAGAACAAATATGGGAGATATGAGAGAGGGGAGAGAGAGAGAGAGGCAGGTTGGGAACTTAGGCAGGAGTTGATGCTGCAGTTTTGCACTCTTGAGACAGAATTTCTTCTCAAGGAAGCCTCAGATTTTGCTTTTAAAGGCTTTCAACTGATTAGATGACACCCACTTACATTAATGGGAGTAATCTACTTAACATCAACTGATTATTGATGTCAACCACATCTACAAATCTTCAGAGCAATACCTAGATTAGTGTTTGATTAAAAAACTGGGTACTATAGCCTAGTCAAGTTGACATATAAAACTTACCATCACACCAACCATAGAATAATGGACAAATAATAAGAATAGCTAATTCATAAAAGAAGAAACTAAAATAGTCAATAGCATAGTAAATTTATATAACCACTTAGAAATTTAGATTCCTGTGTAAATAGGGGCTGAACAGAAAATGAACCATTGGGATCCCTGGGTGGCGCAGCGGTTTGGTGCCTGCCTTTGGCCCAGGGCGAGATCCTGGAGACCCGGGATCGAATCCCATGTCGGGCTCCCGGTGCATGGAGCCTGCTTCTCCCTCTGCCTGTGTCTCTGCCTCTCTCTCTCTCTCTCTCTCTGTGTGTGTGACTATCATAAAAAAAAAAAATATATATATATATATATATATATAAAAAGAAAATGAACCATCTTATGTTTTCTAGGTATAAAAGGTTTAATATATGAATTAGGGGCTTATACAACTATTGGAAAGCAGGAGAGTAAAGGTTGGAGAAATTACAATCACAGATTAGATGCTACCAAGAAATTCTCTAGAGCTTGCTGAGAAGGTGCCATAATTATCAAGAACCTGAGAGCCAATTGTCTTAGTCCACAGAAGTGAAGCAGAAGCAGGTGGTGTTCAAGAGCTTTCTGGGAAACTACTATGGCTTTCATGCCTTCCCACGTATCTGACTGTAATTGACTTCAGAGAATAATAGTATCTCCTCTGCTACTCTCCATTTCATCTTGGAGAATATATCTTTACATGCCTCAGACTACTAGACCCCTGGAAAATTCATCATGTAACAGTCTCCTTAATTTTTATAATGTTTATTTTCTGCCCATGTGTCTTACAAAGGCTTCCAAGGTATTTGCTAAGCAATTTCCTGTTCATTAGGTATAGTGAGCAAGATGTTATCAAGGTAGTGAATCAAATATCTATGGAAGTTGGTTACATAATATGAAAAGATGATATAATCAAAGTTTCTATACAGTCTAGAGTATGACAGAGAATTGGAGAGTTGACACAGACTTGAGACAAGATAATGAAGGTATATTGTTTCTGCTAAGTAAAAGGGCCCTGCTCTGGTTATCTTTGCACATGTGCACGGATCGCCCCCCACCCCCCTTGCACAGTAGAACAAGAGAGAGCAATGCCTTCCTTATCTCTAACAGTTAAGTGCTCCACTTGGCCTCCATCACTCTTATCACACATTGAATTCAGGGAGCCCATTTCAATGACAGCATTTCCCACTGTCTTGCAGAGAATGGCAATACAGAACCTTTTAAAGGCTGCTAGTGCTCCCTTCCCAATGCATTTTTTCAGTCTGGTGAAAGGACTGTATTTTTTTAAATTTTTTTAAAAATTTATTTATGATAGTCACAGAGAGAGAGAGAGAGAGAGAGAGAGAGAGAGAGGCAGAGACACAGGCAGAGGGAGAAGCAGGCTCCATGCTCCGGGAGCGTGACGTGGGATTCGATCCCGGGTCTCCAGGATCGCGCCCTGGGCCAAAGGCAGGTGCCAAACCGCTGCGCCACCCAGGGATCCCAAGGACTGTATTTTTAAGAGACTGCTGTAACTGATCATTTTGCCATCTTCAAACCAGAAGTCCTATCCCTTGCCCTTTTCAAACCACTTAATTTGGCTTTTGTTCCTATTATTCCAATGCTCTTATTAAGATTACCAGTAATCTCATGTTGCTAAATCCAAGGGACATTATAACCTTTAGCAGCATTTAACAATTTCTGTTCTTAGCTTTAATATTGCCATTGTCTTTTGGAGTTCCCTGTACATCTCTGCTTCTTCTCTGTCTTAAGCCTGGCTCTTCCTCCACCATTCATTCTTTAATGTCAAGGTACCTTAGGACTATTTCCTCAGCTCTTGTCTTTTCTTGTCACACAAATCATTCTCCTTAGGTCATCTCATACATCTCAGGTCTTAACTTGGGTTGTACTCTTTTCCTAGAATACTCTTCATCCCCTTGCTGCCTGACTAATTTCTGCAGGTCTTTAGATGTTAGCCTAAATGTCACTTCCTGAGTCTAAGACTTCCTTGATGCCTTGTTAACTAAATTAGGAACCGTTTTTGAGCACTCAGAACTTTCTCTTTACAAAAATTACATTTCTAATTACTTATTCATGTCTCATTTCCTGCTAAGTTGTAAGCACCTTGAGAGCAGGGGCAGTGTTAATACCTAACATAAAGCCTGGCATTGGGGATCCCTGGGTGGCTCAGCGATTTGGCACCGGCCTTTGGCCCAGGGCGCGGTCCTGGAGTCCCGGGATCGAGTCCCGCGTCGGGCTCCCGGCATGGAGCCTGCTTCTCCCTCCTTCTGTGTCTCTGCCTCTCTCTAGATCTATCATGAATAAATAAATAAATAAATAAATAAATAAATAAATAAATAAATCTTAAAAAAAAAAAAAGCCTGGCATGTA
This sequence comes from Canis lupus familiaris, assembly GCF_011100685.1. Classification (NCBI taxonomy): domain Eukaryota; kingdom Metazoa; phylum Chordata; class Mammalia; order Carnivora; family Canidae; genus Canis; species Canis lupus. The sequence goes on from NC_049236.1 coordinate 15,164,689, forward strand.
GGTGGTGCTCAATAAATATTTATAGATTATTCATAGATGAATACATAGAAATAAGGATCAGGTTAGATTTCATTTCAGATTCCTAAACATCTGTAGTCTAACCTTATTTGTTGAATAATATATATATTACCCATAATTTATAACACTGTTTTTTTCTTATATACTGTCTATTTCTAGGTAATATTTTCAATCTTATTGCTCTATCTACATGTGAATATGCCAACATTATGCTATTTTTTTAATTAATTTTTATTTTAGAGTAATTTTAGATTTACAGAAAAGTTACAAAGAGAATACAGATAGCTCTGGTATACTCCTCACTCAGTTTCCCCCACTGTTAACATTTTACATTAATAACTGTGGTACAGGGCAGCCCGGGTGGCTCAGCAGTTTAGCGCCGCCTTCAGTCCAGGGCCTGATCCTGGAGACCTGGAATCGAGTCCCACATTGGGCTCCCTGGATAGAGCCTGCTTCTCCCTCTGCCTGTGTCTCTGCCCCTCACCCCCTCTCTGTCTCTCATGAATAAATAAATAAAATCTTAAAAAAAAAACCAAAAACAACCCATGGGACATTTGTCAAGACTAAGAAACTAACATTGGTACATTATAATTAGCCAAATGCAAGACTTTGTGTTTCACTCATTTTCCCATTAATGTCCTCTTTCTGTTTTAATCCAGGACATTTAGTTGCTATTACTTCTATTAGTTTCTCTGGTCTATGGTAGTTTCTTAGTCTTTCCTTGTTTCTCATGACTTTGATAGTCTTGATATACTGGCTAAGTATTAGATAAAATATCCCCGAATCTGAGTTTGTCTATTTTTCTCATGATTATACTGGGCTTATGAGCTATTGGAAAGAATATCACAGAGGTCAAATGCCCTTCTCTGCATATCCCATGGGGGGTAAATAATAATCAATGACATCACTGATGATGTTAACTTTCGTCACTTGGTTAAGGTCAAATCTGCCAAGTCTTTTCACTGTAAAGTTACTATTTTTTCTTTTCCCTGCCCTACCTTTCCCCCCACCCATCCTTTCATAGAGAGTAAGTATAGCTTAGCCTTGGAGGGAAGAGGGCAGAAATTAAGCTACACATCCTACTTATGCAATCTCTACATGTTATTTGGAATTATTATTTTTTAAGATATTATTTATTTCTTCATAAGAGTCACAGAGAGAGAGAGAGAGAAAGAGAGAGAGAGCCAGAGGGAGAAGCAGGGTCCATGCAGGGAGCCCAATGTGGGACTCCATCCTGGGACCCCGGGATCATGCCCTGGGCCGAAGGCAGGCGCTAAACCGCTGAGCCACCCAGGCGTCCCTGTTATTTGAAATTCTTTTGAGAGTTTTACCACTGTTTTAATTATAGTTTTTAAAGCATTTTAAGTTTCTGTGGAGGGAGAATCTTCACTCATCTTTTATTATGATATTATGTTATAATTAAAAAATTAATTTGATGACAATTAGAACTGCACTTAAAAATACATTAATTCAAGGATTGACATCCAGGAATATGGTAAGTGTATCTATTTAGTCAAATTTTCCTTTATATCTCTAGGAATTATTATATGCTGATAATAAGTTCTGAAAGCACATAAACAGATATGCAAGGATTTATTTTATAGTCAGACACTATAGTCCTGTGACTTAACAGTCTGAAGACTGAAATAATGTCCAGATTGTCCCAGGGAAAAAACTTATCAGAGATATAAAGTTGAGGTTGTTACTGAATTTTGCTACATCAAAGTCAATTATATAGAAAACATGATTACAAAACCCCAAATGAGGTTTGGGGAAAAGGCTGATAAAAACCATACATTCCTTGAGGTCAGGGACCAAGTGTGATTAATGTTTTTATTCTCCACTGCTATGACACATTGGCACACATGAACACTTGTTGAATATCTGTTGAATAAGCAAATAAATCAATGAATAAATATTCACTTAAAGTCTTGGCCTTAAACTCTTGACCACATAAGGTGTGGTTTTTCTTTTATTCAGCCTTAGCGATACTGTTTTTTATTTATTTATTTTTATTCCAGTATATTTAACACGTAGTGTTATATTAGTTTCAGGTGTACAATATAGTGATTCAACATTTCTATACATTACTCAGTGCTCATCATGATAAGTGTACTCTTAATCTCCTTCACCTATTTCACCCATCTTCCCCACCTACCTCTCTTCTGGTAACCATCAGTTTGTTCTCTAAATTAAGAGTCTGGGGCAGCCCCGGTGGCGCAGTGGTTTAGTGCCGCCTGCAGCCCAGGGCCTGATCCTGGAGACCCTGGATTGAGTCCCACGTCGGGCTCCCGGCATGGAGCCTGCTTTTCCCTCCTCCTGTGTCTCTGCCTCTCTCTTTCTATGTCTATCATAAATAAATAAATAGATAAATAAATAAATAAATAAATAAATAAATAAATAAATAAATCTTTAAAAAATTGTTTAACAGTAAACTCTATCCCCAACATGCAGCTTGAACTCATGAGCCTGAGATCAAGAGTTGTATGCTCTACTGACTAAGCCAGCCAGGCATCCGTTTCTTGTGTTTTTGATTTTTAGCTATTCTGACAGGTTTAAAATAATAGCTCATGGTGTTTTTTTTTTTTTTTTTAAGATTTTACTTTTAAACAATCTCTACACCCAACCTGGGGGTTGAACTCACAACCCTAAGATCAAGTGTCAGATGTTCTTCTGACTGAGCCAGCCAGGCACCCCCTCATAGTGGTCTGGATTTGCATTTCCCTGATGGTGAATGATATTGAGCATCTTTTCATGTGTCTGTTGGTCATCTGTATGTCTTTGGAGAAAAGTCTGTTCATGTCTTCTGCCCATTTTTAAAAAGATTTTATTTATTCATAAGAGACAGAGAGAGAGAGTGGCAGAGACATAGGCAGAGGGAAAATCAGACTCCCTGGAGGGAGTCTGATGAGGGACTCAGGACTTGACAGGACACTGGGATCATGACTTGAGCCAAAGGCAGGTGCTCAACCACTGAGCCACCCAGGCATCCCCTTCTGCCCATTTTTGATGTTGAGTTGTATACCAAAGATGTGTTTTGATCATTGTGTGGATCATGATCATTGATCATTGATACAACAGCTCCCGTGGATGATTAATTTTATAGCCTTATATGATTTGAATGACTTGTCACAAGCTTTTTACATTCAAGTTTAAATGATGACAGAGTCACTAGAAATGGCATCAATCTAACAGCATTGAAAGTATGCTTACTATTAGCCAACACATTGAAATATAATCCTATAGAAGATTACATTTAAAAAGCAGAATATAAAATCACATCCAGGCCATGATTATAATGATAAAACAAATTAAGCTTACACATAGTAACAGGCATATATTGTTTAGCATCCTTTCTTTATTTTTCCTAAGAGCACATATTTAAAAAGAAATTTTTTTTTAGATTTTCTTTATTTGAGAGAGAGAGCGAGCACTAGCAGGGGAAGCGAAGGGGCAGAGGGAGAAGCAGGCTCCTCGCTGAGCAGGGAGCCCAACAGTGGGCTCAATCCCAGGACCATGAGATCATGACCTGAGCTAAAGGCAGAGGATCAACCAACTGAGCCACCCAGTTGTTCTAGAGCATCTTTTTTTTTTTTTTTTTTTTTTTTTTTTTTTTAAGATTTATATATTTACTTGAGAGACTGTGCAGGATTGCATGCGGGGGTGGGGTGGGGAGAGTCTCAAGTCAACTCCACACTGAGTGTAGAGCCTCACATGGGGCTCTATCTCAGAATCCTGAAATCAGGACCCGAGCAAAACAAAGAGTTGAACACTTAACCAACTGCACCACCCAGGCACCCCTCCTACATTTTTTAAAAAAAATATTTTATTTATTTACTCATGAGAGACACACAGAGAGAAGCAGAGACACAGGCAGAGGGAGAAGCAGGCTCCCCACAGGAAGCCCCATATGAGACTTGATCCTGGACCCTGGGATCACTCCCGAAGCCCAAGGCAGACGCCCAAATGCTGAGCCACCCAGGCGTCCCCTACATTTTGTTTTTAAGGAAACTACTTCTCACCAGTTCTCAGCCATGTAGGTGGGTCCTGATAATTCAGGTCAATCTGAACTTCATCTCCCTGGCCATAGTGGTTGGTTTATGGATGGGCAGGTAACCGAAAGAGAGCCTATTTGCTAGGGCTTGATGAGGTATCAGGATGTGGGATCTAGAACTTCTGCAGCTGTTTTGCTATCATTCTGGGAGGGACTGGAACTCCCTAAAGTTACCATGTTGCACCTGAGGATAAAGCAACATAGCAGTAGGTAGAATAGAGTAGATGAAGGAAACCTGGTACTTCCTTGGTGATTTAGTTTGAGCTACTGGGTCAAGACTCATCTGAAGTAATACTTTTCAGCAATTCCTTTATCATTTAGTCATTTGCAAGAGAAATATCTAATAGGTATTTCGGACAGGAAACATGGAAATAGAGTTTTTGGGGCAGCCCTGGTAGCTCACTAGTTTAGCGCCACCTTTAGCCCAGGGCGTGATCCTGGAGACCCAGGATTGAGTCCCATGCCGGGCTCCCTGCATGGAGCCTGCTTCTCCCTCTGCCTGAGTCTCTGCCTCTCTCTCTCTCTGTGTCTCTCATGAATAAATAAATAAAATCTTAAAAAAAAAAAAGAGTTTTGATTTGTTGCCATGGTGGGATTGAGGTAATTTTTCTTTTTTAAAATTTCTACTAATATTTTTCATATAACTCATAACTGATAAGGTTTTCTGGATGTTGGTTTAAAAAAAAACCCTCAAAATATAAAAGGTCTCAATAGGCATAGTGTTGTAAATGTATATTTACAAGATAGCATTCATTGTAAATATTATGACAATTCTCTTAATTCTCTTCTACATTAGGCATGAACAAGTAGAGGGCTCAGTGTTAGACCACATGCTTTCAGAATGGAAGCAAGGCCATTTCACAAGTGCATATGGTAAATATACAGCTTACTGGTCATCTACTATGTAGCACTTTTCAAATCTTAATAGAAAAAACTGGAGACTATAAAAATTAAATCTGGGTTGATTGATTTTACCTAGTGTTGGTACACTAGAGAATAGAATGAGACGGCACAATAGACATTTCATAAGGAACCATATTTCTTCATTTTCCTCTCAGATCCCTGCATTGCTGCCAACTCTGCTGAACACCAACTCTACCTCTCAGGAGTCAAGGGCTGAGCCTCACTCTGTAGCATCCTCCTTTATAAAGTATGATGAAAGGTAATCCCTTACCTCCTTCAACTGTTGAAGAGCTGCATTTCAAAGATCCTTTTGGTTTCTGATTACTCAAGAAAGAAGGGCAATACAAGACAGAAGAAAGACTCTAGAGACAGAGAGAGGAATGAAAGTGTCAAGAGCTTCTTTAAGTGGGAATGCTTAAAGTGAAGGGAACTAAGAAATGACAAAAATACTTAAAGTCTTCACAAAGACTAAACAGTTTATAAAGGCAACACAAACATCTTTAAAACATTATTGGAGTATATTAACTAACTAGAATTTAAATAAAAGCCTAAAAATTTTATTGGATTTTGTTAATACTGTCCCCAAAATACAGTATAAATATATTCAACTAACAGAGTAACTATGAGTGAAGAAAAGACAAGACTTTGTAGTAATTTCAATTCCTCAGTTTGTATGTGGACATTAGCCAAGGTGCCTTTTGGGTGTACTGAGGAGCAGAGCCACTCTACCCTCTCTAAGGGCTATGTGTTCATCTTATTTATGGCCATCATACTGGGCACTTTGAGGTTATGTCTGATTCAATCAGTTTGATTCCAGCACCAAAGCCTTTATCACTTCTCACTGAATCAATATCTCTATAAATATTTATGTTTAAAATACTTAAATATTTAGCTTCTGTATAAAAACCACAGAGCAAAAACCTGCATCTACTTGAACTAAAACCTGACGAATATAGTGAATAGTTTTAGTGAGTCATAGAATTTGTAGGTATCTGAAAATGTGAGGTTTCTCTTGGTTTGTTTAAAGAAGTTTCTTTCTTTTTTTTTTTTTTTTAAGACTTTATTTATTCACGAGAGACACCCACACACAGAGAAAGAGAGGCAGAGGGAGAAGCAGGCTCCATGCAGGGAGCCCGACCGTGGGACTGGATCCCAGGTCTCCAGGATCAGGTCCTGGGCTGAAGGCAACTCTAAATCGCTGAGCCACCCGGGCTGCCCTCATGTTTTTAACAACATAAATTTTATCATTTATCTCAAGCTTCCCCGTGGCCCCACCTGCACCCAATTTCCCTTCTCAAAATAACATATAACAGCACTTTGATTTTATTCAGGTATTTGAAAAGCATTTTTTGAGTGCTCATTTTATCCAATCTTGACTTCTAATTACTAAGTCTGCTGAAGGGTATGGATAGGCAAACAGACAATTTCTATACAAAGTAACAGTGATAAGAACACTATGCTGTTTTAGCTCAGGAGAGGGAAAGGTTCCCAGGCCACAGGATAGGACAGAATAAATGAGAATTACTCAAGTAAAGAAAGGGAGAAGGGCCTTCTGAGGAAACAGCTGTACAGACTTGAGATTTAAGTTCAGGGAACTAGGTGCTTGTTGCTAATTTAGCAAGGCCAAATCATAGCTAGAGACAGTGGATCAAGGAGTAGTGAAAAAAATCACTTTACTCATTGTTTTTTAAACTGTACAAGACTCTTTATTGAGTCACTAAAACAATGTATTTTCTGAAAATGGATAAAATAGAATAGAAAATACCAGTATGCGGGGATCCCTGGGTGGCTTAGCGGTTTGGCACCTGCCTTTGGCCCAGGGCGTGATCCTGGAGTCCTGGGATCAAGTCCTGCATTGGGCTCCTGGCATGGAGCCTGCTTCTCCCTCCTCCTGTGTCTCTGCCCCTCTCTCTCTCTCTCTATGTCTATCATAAATAAATAAATCTTTAAAAAAAAGAAAATACCAGAATGCTTCACACGCAGTAAGGCTAAGTATAGGTATGTCAATCTGTTGTTTTATAGTCGTGTTTATAGTGTATAGTGTGTACGTGTGGTGTGTGCGTGTGCCAGGTCATAATGTAAAATGTATTTCTTAGAATGGGATATGGTAAAAAAAATTGAAAGTCGCTGTTTATAATATAGAACATTTTATTTATAGTTGACAAGGTAGTTTTAGGTATCCTTATTACATGGCCCTGCTTCCATATTTTATTTGTCATTTATTCACTTGTCAAATATTTATCAAATACATATTCAAATGTTACTTCTTTAGGAAGTGTTCCCCCAAACCCTAGGCTGCAGAAAGAGCTTTTGTTATATGCCATCTTGTGAATATGGGGGCAGCAATGAAATGACTGCTCCTTCTCAAAAAAAGGACTATTAAGAGTAAGGCAGACTGACAGCTAGCTGTTAACTCCTTCAGTTCCACCTCAGCTTTTGAGAGGAGGTTACACTCTTTTCCCATGGCTTCAGCCAGTGACTAAGATTGTGGTTTAAGAGACTGGCTTTTCTGCCCATGTAGAAATCCTATAAGGTGCAGTCTTTTCTTCAGAGCCTCCCATTGGACTGGCAAAGACTTTGACAGATTTGTATTGTAATTCTCATTGCCTCTCTTGTCCAATCCTGCTTGCTTCTCTTCCCTTTTCCTTTAATAGGTCTTACTCTCAATAAGCCTTTTGCCTTTCTAACTCTATCTCAGCATTCCTTCCCAGAGGATTCAACTGCTATACTTGTCTTGGTATTGTTGGAAGAAAGAAACTGAAGGGAAAGGCATAAAACCAGGCTGTAGAGGTAAGCAAAGCCACAACACACAGGACTTAATAGGCCACACTAAATATTTTTTACTTTATCATTAGGGCAGTTGGAAGTCACTGCACATTTTTAAGCATATTGGGGAGAGGTGGGGAAAGTGATCAAATGTAAAATTTAGAAAGACCACTCTGGCTGTTGTATGTTAAAAAGGCTGGAGGCCTATGAGATTGAAGACAAGAAGATCAGTAGGCATGCTATAACTGGAGTCTAAGAAGAGGGAATAGTGTCTTAGATTAGGATGAACCAGAGACAATGAAGATTTGAAAGATATTTAAAAGTAGAATTTCCAAAATTTGGTGGTTTATTGGATATAGGTGGTAAGGGAAATGTAAAAGTCAAGAATGTCTAGATTTTTAGCTTGAGCTATTGTGTGGAAAGTCGTGTCAGACACTGATACAGGGAGTCCTGTGGGAAGCAGGTGTGGGATTTCAACTTGGACATGCAGAGTTTGAGATGCCCCTACAACATCTGAAAGCACTATAGAGAGTTAAATATATTGTTCTGGAGTATGAAGCAAAATTTAGGCTGGAAAAATCCATTTGGGAGCCCTTAGCATATAGATGGGAGCAAATGAGATCACCCAGGAGAGGAATAATGTGTTGAGAGAGGCCTATGACACTGACCTAGGAAGAAACTCCAGCATATAAGGTTCTGGTAGAAGAGAAGAGGTTAGCAAATGAAACTGAGGCCAGGGATATGGAGTCACAAACTTTGAGAGGGTTTTTGATAGGGAGGGGATATCAAATGCTACCTAGTGCCCAAGGAAGATAAGGACCGAAAACTATTCTTTTGTTTTAATAATATGGAGGTCATTGGTGATCTTAGTAAGAGCCATTTCATTTTTTTAAAATATTTTATTTATTCAAGAGACACATACACACACAGAGGGGCAGAGACACAGGCAGAGAGAGAAGTAGGCTCCATGCAGGGAGCCTGATATGGGACTCGATCCCGGGTCTCCAGGATCATGCCCTGGGCCAAAGATAGCACTAAACCACTGAGCCACCCAGGCTGCCCGGTAAGAGCCATTTCAGATGAAGTGGTAGAGGTGGAAGCCAGACTAGAGTGGCCAAAGAATGAGGGAAATGGAAGAAGTTGACACAATTAGTGTCATAATTCTTTCAAGAAATTTGTTTCTGAAGAGGGAGGGAAATAAGGCAGTAATTAGGGAAAATGTGTAATTAAGGTTTTGTTTTTAGGATAGAAGAGACTTGAGTGTGGTTGAAAGTTGATGGAAAGGAGCCAGCAGTGAAGATAGAGAAGAAAGTGATAAAGGCATAAGATTTTTGAGAAAGTGGGATGGTGGGGATTGGGGGCAGGAATTTAGGGCTCAGGTAGAAGAACTGACATTGGAGAGAAGAAATGCCACTTCTTTCTTTGGATTAGGAGGGAGGATAAAAGTGTGGATGTGGATACTAGCAGACCTATAAGTTTAGTGATAGGAAGAATTTTTTGTAATAGGAGATAGGGAAGGTGGAAGGTTGGAGAAGAGTAGAAGAGGAGGTTTAAAATAGTCTTTAGGTAATGGGGAAAATGAGCTCTTTGACCACCAGGGTCTTACTAGGAAATGTGGTGGGCTCAGATAAGTTTTAAACTTTAAAAAAAAATTTAAAATATTTATTTATTTATTCTTGAGAGAGAGAGAGGGAGAGGGAGAGCATGCATGGTTGAGAGAGCAATTGCGGGGAGGGGCAGAGGGAAAGGGAAAGAAAATTTTAAGCAGGCTGTATGCCCAGCATGGAGCCCGATGTGGGGCATGATCTCACAACCCTGAGGTCATGACCTGAGTCTAGATCAAGAGTTGAACTTTTAACCAACTGAGCCACCCAGGTGCCCCACCTACTTTAGAACTTCTTACAAATGGAATCATACTCTTTTGTGTATAGCTTCTTGTACTTAGCATTATGTTCATAAAGTTTACCCATGTTGGTATACGTATCAGGAGTTTGTTTCTTCATATTTCTTTCTTTTTAAAAAATATTAATTAATTAATTAATTCATTCATTCAAGAGAGAAGGAGAGGAAGAGAGAGAGAGTGAGCCGGGGGAGGAGCGGAGGGAGAGGGACAAGCAGACTCTGTGCTGAGTACAGACCCCAGTATGGGGCTTGATCCTATGACCTTGAGATCAGGACCTGAGTCAAAATTGAGAGTCAGATGCTTAACTGAGTTATCCAGGTGCCCATTTCTTCATATTTCTGAGTAATTATAGAAATATGCTGTAATTTGTTTATCCATTCAATAGCTGAAGGACGTTTGGGTTGTTTGCTGTTTGATGCTATTATAAATAAAGCTGCTATGAACATTCATTCCCCTACGGTCTTTTTGTGGCTATGTATTTTTAGTTCTTCTGGCTAAATACTTAGGAGTGAAACTTCTAAATAAAGAATACATTTATGTTTAAAATTGCCTAGCCTTAAGGATCCTTGGGTGGCTCAGCGGTTTAGCGCCTGCCTTTGGCCCAGGGCGTGATCCTGCAGTCCCGGGATCGAGTCCCACGTCGGGGTCCCCGGCTTGGAGCCTGTCTCTGCCTCTCTCTCTATGTCTATCATAAATAAATAAATCTTTAAAAAAAAATTGCCTAGCCTTTTCCCAAAGTTTTCCATTTTTAATTCCGACCAACAATGTCTGAGAGTTGTTTGCTGCACATCCTTTTCAATATTTGGTGATGCTAGTTTTAAAATTTTTTTAGCCATTGTAGTGGGTGTTAGTGGTATTTCATGGTGGTTTAAATTAGCATTTTCTTGGTGAGTAATGATGTTGAATACTTTTTCATGTGCATATTGGCCTTTTATATATCTTCCTTTCTGAATGATCTGTGTCAAAGATTTTGCCTATTTATTAACTTTAGGAATCCTTTATATATTTTGAATATAAATCCTTTGTCAGATATATGTTTTATTTATTTATTTATTTTTAAATTTTTTTAAATTTTTATTTATTTATGATAGTCACAGAGAGAGAGAGGCGCAGAGACACAGGCAGAGGGAGAAGCAGGCTCCATGCACTGGGGGGCCCGATGTGGGATTCGATCCCGGGTCTACCAGGATCGCGCCCTGGGCCAAAGGCAGGCGCCAAACCACTGCGCCACCCAGGGATCCCAGATATATGTTTTAAGTATATATTCTTTCATATGTGGCTTGCCTATGATTTTCTTAATATTTTTTGATGAACAGAAGTTTTATGTTTTGATGAAGTCTAACTTATTACTTGTTTTCTTTTCTGATTACTGCTTTCTGTGTCATGTCTAAGAAAATTTGCCTGCTCCCATGTCTCCTATTTTTTCTAAAAGTTTTATAGTTTTAGGTTTTACATCTAGGTCTGATGTGAATTAATATTTGTGTGTTGTATGAGGTAGGAGTTGAGATTCATTTTCTTTAAATGGATAATCATCTGTTTAAGCACTATTTATTGAAGGGATTTCCTTTTCCTAATGGATTGGTTTGGTGCCTTTGACTCACCATATACATGCGAGTCTATGTATGAGTTCACTATTCAGTACCATTGATTTATATGTCTTTCCACATATATCCATATATGTCTATATGTCAGCATCACACTGTCTTAATATTAAAGTTTTATAGTAGATATTGAAGTCAGGTAGTATAACTCCTCCAGCTTGTTTCCTTTTCCAGGATTGTTTGGTTCCTTCTAAGTCCTTTGCATTTCCACATACATTTATGAAACTAGTTGTAAATTTCTTAAAACAACAATAACAACAAAAGATACACTTGTATAAACTAATTGAACCAATTTGGAGAGAATTGGCATCTTAATAATATTGAGTCTTTTGGTCCACAAACATGATATATCTCTCTGTTCATTTAGGTTTTCTTTAATTTTTTCTTGGTTTTGTAGCTTTTCATACTTATACTTAAATATTTGATGTTTTTTGATGCTATTGAAATAAAATTATTCTAAATCTCATTTTCTAATTATTTCTACATCATTCATGGAGTTGATCAGATATTCTGAGTAACTATGGGATTCATACTATGGGGGTGTTATAGGGTCCCATGGTTAAGTCCCAGTTTCAGGAAGGTGGTCTAGAGATTGAATACTCTCTAGGAATCAAGGTATTTTTTTAAAAGATTTTATTTATTTATTTGAGAGAGAGCATGAGTGAGAAGGGGCAGAGGGACAAGGAGATTTCTTGCTGAGCGTGGAACCCAATGCTCTCAGGGTCTTGGTCCCAGGATCCTGAGATTGTGACCTGAGCCAAAGTCAGACACTTAACTGACTGGGCCACCCAGGTGCCCCCATCAAGGTATTCTTTTATGGGATTGCGTGAAATTGGGTCACCAGAATGGCACTGACATGCTGGTTTTTGATGAAGTAAATTGTTTATACCTATAGAGGTCCTATACAAAACTTTTTCTAAGCTCTAAATTCCCTAGGGGTAGCCCTGACTAGGATTGTGGTTGTCCTTCTTGAAGGAGGAGATAAACAACATGTCAGGGGACTTATCTTCTCTCCTTTGTGATATCATTCATTCTGGCAAGAACCACTACTCTGTATCTTTCTGAGACCCAAGAGAAGGGTAGTTACTACCTTTCGTTCTTCACCACTATTTCCAGTGAAGCCTCTGAAATTAGTCATCATAGTAAAATATTTTATCCCAATGTTACATTGCATCCTTGGTCAAAAATTTATCCCTTATTTCTATTTAAGTACACATAATTATATGGCCAATATACATTTCAAGAAAGCTGATTCCTTACCCCTGCAGCCTGCTGTCTCTGGCACAGGAACTCATTATATATCTAAAGTGTGGTTGAGCCTAGTTGAGCTTTATTCTGACTGTGTCACATTGAACTTTGGAGACATTTTAAGTCTGTGAAGTTGAGATGGGAACCATTATGAAAAGCTAATATGAATGTTCTGTTTACTCATGGCTTTTATATAATTTATTCATGCTCTTTTAGGCTAGCAAAATAATTCCCATGTTATTTTAGTATTTCTAATTAACCAAAGTGAACATCATTGATGAGTGACAGGGCCTCTCAACTGAAGGATGCCTTTGTGCTGAAATCAGCACCACTCTGGCAGCAAAGGAAAGACTCTAAGCCTGTTTTTATACACTGACAAGTAACTGTCTAGATTCTTCTTCTTTTTTTTTTTTTTTTTTTTTTATGACAGTCACAGAGAGAGAGAGGCAGAGACACAGGCAGAGGGAGAAGCAGGCTCCATGCACTGGGAGCCCGATGTGGGATTCGATCCCGGGTCTCCAGGATCGCGCCCTGGGCCAAAGGCAGGCGCCAAACTGCTGCACCACCCAGGGATCCCAACTGTCTAGATTCTTATCTGCTCTTAGTTTTTGTTCCTGGGAGGAAAAAGATGGTGATTTTTTCCAGATCTGAATATGTCTTCAACCTATATTTTAAAATGTTTACTCTCAAAAAAATGTTTACTCTCATAAGAACTTGTAGCCTAAAAGGCAACTAACTGCATTTGATATAACTACAAAGTAATTAGCTGGCTAGATATTTTCCATAAGGAATCCTGATATCATCATGGACAGCACTCTACCCACCATATGGGTAACATGTTGGAAGGGCATCTGCATGGGCAACAATGGGAGAGTTATGGTTTTTTTTTTTTTTTTTTTTTTTTTTTTTAATTTATTTATGATAGTCACAGAGAGAGAGAGAGAGAGGCAGAGACACAGGCAGAGGGAGAAGCAGGCTCCATGCACCGGGAGCCCGACGTGGGATTCGATCCCGGGTCTCCAGGATCGCGCCCTGGGCCAAAGGCAGGCGCCAAACCACTGCGCCACCCAGGGATCCCGAGAGTTATGGTTTGAACCTAAGAAGGATAACTAATAAATAATTTAGTTATAAATAGATGTGGGAAGTTGAATAACATAGCTTAGGGGCCCCCAAAAGATACATCCTCTAATGTGTAAATCATGAAGTGTAACATTAGCCAAAATAAAGGTATGAACTTACTAAATTCATTGATTCTAGATGTAGTTTTTATTCCAAAAGTTTTTGATATATTCTTTGATGAGTTTATTACTTGTCTATATCTCCTTCTTCAGATCTTTGACTTTAGACCAAGAAGAATAAGCTTACTGTAAATACATGATCATTCCTAGAAGCTCCCCATGATTTATAGGACTTCATTATGTTTCTGGTTTTTTTTTTTATAGCACTATTTCTCCATTTTCTTTGAACTTAAAGGCTCCTGTTATCACTAAGAATGACTGCCAGTGAATTTTAATAGTTGTTAGCTCTTTAAAAAATAGTTACTTGTTCTGTAAACCCTCTTCCCAAAATTTTATTATTTTATTTTTTAAAATAAAAAAATTATTTATTTATTCATGAGAGACACACAGAGAGAGGCAGAGACATAGGCAAAGGGAGAAGCAGGCTCCTCCAGGGAGCCTGATGTGGGACTTGATCCCCCTACCAGGGATCATACCCTGAGCCCATGCCAGATGCTCAACCACTGAGCCACCCAGGCATCCCGATTATTTGGAATTCTTCTGAGAGTTTTACCACTGTTTTAATTATAGTTTTTGTTTTTGTTTTTGTTTTAATTATAGTTTTTAAAACATTTAAAGTTTCTGTGGAGGGAGAATCTTCACTCATTTTTTTATTTTATATTCCTCAAAATTATTTTATATTCCTTCCTCAAAATTTTAGCTGTTAGTCCAAAATCAATATTCTTCCTACATGGGGTAACTGAGAAATTAAAACCTATTAGGTTCCCTCTTCTCAAACTCCATGTCCCCTTATATTTTCAGCATTTAAAAAAAGGTCATATTGACTTGGGAAAGTGTGACCTGACACTGGTGGAGAAAACTGGTAAGAGTGGGTAGCATGTGTTAGTGACAGTGAGAGACTGCTTTATGCTGCCTGCCTGGTTTAGATGGTGGAGTAGAGGGGAGAACTTCCTGAGCAGTGGTAAACCTCTTGCTATCCCCTTCTTCCTCTAGTAGAGGAATGGGCAAAACTAAAGACAATACAATTATTTTTTTCATTAAAAATTTTAGAAGATTTTATTTATTTATTTACTTGAGAAAGAGAAAGAGAGAGCACAAGTGGGGAAGAGCAGAGGGAAGAGAAGCAGACTTCCCGCCTGAGCAAGGAGTCTGACACGGGGCTTGATCTCAGGAACCCAGGATCATGACCTCCTGAGCTAAAGGCGGATGCTTAACCAACTGAGCCACCCAGGTGCCCCTACAATTTCTTTTTTTAAGCCACATTGAGTTCAAAAAGTGAACTCATATAAAAAGTAGTACATATTTAATGTATACAACTTGATGAATTTTTTTTTAATGGGATTTATTTTTTTTTTAATTTTTATTTATTTATGATAGTCACAGAGAGAGAGAGGCAGAGACACAGGCAGAGGGAGAAGTAGGCTCCATGCACCGGTAGCCCGATGTGGGATTCGATCCCGGGTCTCCAGGATCACGCCCTGGGCCAAAGGCAGGCGCCAAACCACTGCGCAACCCAGGGATCCCGACAACTTGATGAATTTGGAGAGAAGTATATACATCCATGAAACCATCACCACAATTTATGCCATAAACATATCCATCATCTCCAAAGGCAGGACTCTGAGGGAACTAGCCTTGTTTTGCTTGAAAACTTGACAATAACCTGATTGAGGACAGATGCCTTGCAAGGGGGTGTGCATCCTCTGTAAGAAATACCACAATCATACATGGTTGCTAGTAGAATCATAAGTAGGGTCAAATCTCAGTCTACTCTAGGGAGTCAGGTATACAATATGACCCGGAAAAGAGTAGCTAGTACATCAAATGAATTATCACAAGGTTTAGCTAATATATACAGTGTTAGCACAAACCTGGAAATGTGTAGGAGTAGATTCTAAGGGTATCAGATCAAAGAAGGCAAAACATAACTATATCAGGAAGAATTCATTGATTTGGGGCTGCTTACTAGAGATTCTAGATTTAACGTGTTAATTTATGTAAATGGAGGTGGCTCTAACAACTTAATGGGTTGGTTGACTAAAATTTTGGTTCACTGGTGGCTTGTTGAATGAGAATAAGATACCAGAGCTTCACTGGCCTGAAGTAAAGAAGGGTATCCAAAGACTTAAGGAGACAGGCAGGTTAGAGTGGATTTATTTGTACAAATGGCAAACTCCTGGGGTGGCCTGGACAGCACTCCTGCCACTAAGACACTGAAACATACATTAGTGAGAAGAGAAATACTAAACATTGAGAAATACAGTAGAGAGGTTTGTGGTTGCTCTCCTTTGTAGGAAAAGGTATGACCATGCAAGATGCTGCCATTGTGATGAACTCCCTGATTTCACTAGAAATGATGGGATCCCAAGTAGCAGAGGTCAAGTGGCAGCACTTAACCGTAAAAGACAAGGTGGGCATGTTTAGTCTAAAGAGAAGGAGGTATATTATTAGTAATAAGAATGCTCTGGCCCATAGAGACCTTTGGTTGTGGCTAATTGATCATGATATTCCTTGGAGTAAAAGAGATGAACAGCCTGGTATATGTTGGATGGCCAAAAATCTGACTTGAGTTACCACAATGGAGGGTCATGGCTTCTTGCCCAGTTTCCAAACTTAAGCCAGTTCATAAACGTAGAATCTTTTGATTGAATGGCTTCCTTCCCATGAAGAATGATCTTACAGCATTGCTGCATGAATACATCATAAATCTTCCTCCTGGCCTTCTCCAAAGGGATGTTCACCCTTTGGCTAGAGAGGCTATGCACTGGAAAAAAGGGAATAATAGATATTTCAGGTATTAATGTTAATCACAGGGGATCCAAAATGACACTGTGGATCCCAGTGGGGGCTATGATTGGGAGGTGATAGATGGGAGTTTTAGCCTAAGTTAAGGTGGGACTGGTTGGTCCATAGACATATCCTATGGCTATTACCCCAGTTCTTTATGTATAATTAGAATAAACATGCTTATGAGAGCCACTGTGGTAGAGAGGCTAACCCTTTCTATGAAGATAGCAAACCAGAAGCAATACTGTGTCCCTGCAGGAATTGCGGATATTAGTACCACCACCAAAGACTTAACACATACTAGGATGCTGATACCAGCACATCTGCATTTAACACACCTGTTTGGCCTCTGGAGAAGTTGGATGAATCTTAAAGAATGACTAGATTATCAGGTTAGGAGATAACACCATGAAAGGATAGGATTCTGTCTTATGGTATGTCTTACCATATTACCATCATATGGTGCTGTCTCCTCCATATTCAGAATCTAAAAAATCAAAGGAAGAAGAGATGGCTCCTCTCACCATTAATACTTAGTAACCCACTCACAGGATTTTTGCTTCCTCTTTCAGCTACTTTGAGTTCTGCTGGTTTGGAGATCTTTGCTTCTAACAGGGAATACATACAATCGTTCCATTGAATTAGAAGATGAAACTCCATTTGGCTATTTGGGCTTTTTACGTCACTGAACCAGCAGGCAGATAAAAGAATACTCTACTGGATGATTACTTCCTGATTACCATGGTAAATCAAGTTGTTGCTATGTGGAGCAAAAAGAGTGATTCTGGAACCAGGGAACTCCCTGGGCTACTTTTAAAGATTCTATTTATTTATTCATGAGAGAGAGAGAGAGAGAGAGGTAAGAGAGAGAAAGAGAGAGTGAGAGAGAGAAAGGCAGAGTCACAGGCAGAGAGAGAAGCAGGCTCCATACAGGGAGCCTGACATGGGACTCGATCCCGGGTCTCTAGGATCAGGCCCTGGGCTGAAGGCAGTGGTAAACCACTGAGCCACCCGGACTGCCCCCTGGGCTACTTTTAACACTCCCACACACAAAGTAAAGGTTATGGAAAACTATAGCAATCAAACAAGGGCACAACTATTGGAGGGCCCTTCCAAAATGACGGTTCAGATCACCCTAATGTATAAGAGACCAAAATAGTTACTGTGGTTAGTGGAAGAAGGAAGTCACAAATACTAACCATGGCCTCAGGACCAATTGCCAAAATAAGGACTATAGTAGCTTCGCCTATTTTCTCTTCACTGATTATGTGTAGTATATTTATTTGCACATTTAACTATTTTATTCTTCTCTTTACTCTTTATTATTTTCTATACAATTGCTATTGGCCAACTTGTTAGGTGGAAACAGTTCTTTTACTGTTTTATCGAAGTTTGAGTGTATGAAGAAGGGTGTATATGGAAGTTAAAGGGATGAACTGGGCCAGTTATTTACTGTTTCTTAGATCCAAATGTACTCTTCTTTGTTTCATTTTTGATAATGGGCCCTGTAAACTTTGTCAGTTGGCTTGATATTAGCCTTTATCAATAGAAAGTTCTGAAGGGACACAGCAGTTCATAGGAGAAAAATACTTCATTTCCTGGTTCCAGTGAACCGTGTTTTTACAACATGATGGAAGCCTAGAAGTGCTCACCCAGCAATCCTCATGGACTAGCTGTGACCTGCATTCCTCAGCATATTTCTCTTCTACCCAGCAAGTTGGATTCTGACTGATACAAAGGGAGTTATCAGCTTGGCATGGAATTCCTCAGTCTTAGTCCTTTAATGTAAGTTTTTTTTTAATGTAAGTTCATTTTTTAATGTAAGATTTTAAATTGCTTGCTTCTATCATCATAACTGATGTTTGATTCTGTTTTTCAGAACTTGTTTTATGTATTTGGCTCTTATGATTCCTTGGCATTTTCTTTGTTTACTTTTTAGTCCTTTTATTAAACTGAACCTCCAATTAAAAATGGATAATTGGGGGCAGAGACAATGTATTTGTGTTGTTTTTTATTCAGAGCTTAATTCTTTGCCCTTAACCTAGCAAGAACTCTGGACTAACACTGGATAGGTTCAAATAATATCTCTGCTATTTAGCAGCCACATTAGTTTGTTACTTTCTGAATCAGTTTCCTTTCCTGTAAAAAATAAAGAATTAGCTCAGTGCCTGATGCATAGTAAATGCTCAATTTATGTTAGTTATGAATATTTTTCTTCATTATTTCCTACCTATCTCCAGCCTTTTATTTGCCATGGGACTTTTGAGGACATTGAAAAATATTTCCAGTGAAATTCTGTGGTTTGCTTTAAGTCCAGAAATCTGAGAAAGAACTTGAAATTGGGATATACATATTTGTTTGCAGGACAAGATTTGAGGAAGAGTTCGTAGATCATATGAGAGAAAAACATTATGAATGAAAAAGTCTGATATAGGGAACTAGACTACGTGGCAAGTCCTAGGAGTGGTGGCTATAGAAGTTGCAGGTGTGGGGAAATTGTGCTGACCATAATATAATCTAGCTCTCTCCAACCCCTTCTGGAGTGCCTATGTGTTCTAGAAAGAAGAGAGCTGAATGGAAGAAATCTTGAGTAGTAGAGGCCCATTAGCTCTGCTGAGCTGCTGGTTCTATGGAAACAGAATGTGTTCTCCTGTTGAATAGGCAAGGGGAGGAATATTAGAGGTTGGCATAAGGGCAGTGTCGTCTGGGTAATTTGGAGTCCAGCAGTCTGAAGGAAGGCATCTACCATGTAGACAACAGACCATGGGCAGCAGACTACTACTAAGAGAGTAGAAGAATATATGTTTAAGTTCTTTTTTTTTTTTAAAAAATATTATTTATTTTAGAAATGGAGGGAGTGAAGGAAGAGGGACAAGCACACTTCATGCTGAGTGCAAAGCCCAATGTGGGACTTGATCCCACGACCATGAGATCATGACCTGAGCCGAAATCAAGAGTTGGACGCTTAACCGACTGAGCCACCCAGATGCCCCTATATGTTTACCTTCTAACACAATACACATACTGCCTTGTATTACAGTTATTTGTGTTTACATGTCCTCATTTCTTCCTTTCCTATTCAATCCTTAAGAAACTAAAATCTGGTGTATGACCCACCACAATAATAAAACTGAATCTCTTAATTGTCAAACCCAATTTTTTTCTATCTTTATCTTATTTCACCTCTTCAATGTTTTTTGTTTGTCTTGCTTTCCCTTTCCTTTTTTAAAAAAGATCTTATTTATTTATTTATTCATAAGAGACACACAGAGAGAGGCAGAGACACAGGCAGAGGGAGAAGCAGGCTCCCTGTAGGGAGCCCGATGCAGGATTTGATCCCAGGATCCCCCCCAGATCATACCTTGAGCCAAAGGCAGACGCTCAACCACTGAGCCACCCAGGTGTCCTGCCTTTCCTTCTTAACATCCATTCTTCATTTGGCTTATATGATCTCATTCTCTGCTTCTTGTATAACTCCACTCTCCTTTGTTCACTTCTCCCTGTGTGTCCACCTCTTAATTGTTGGTAATCATTTGATTTCATTCTACGTCTTCCCTGTCTGCCCCACTCCTCAATTCTATATACTTGCTCAGAGGGGTCCCATTTCTTCCATAAGACTCCAACTCTTACCTTAAGCTGGACCAAATTCTCCCTTGTCCTAAGTTACTCTCTTGAGCTTCAGTCCATTTTTACCTAGTTGTCTCACAAGCATCTCAAGCCTAATATGTCCCAAAGTGAACTTGTAATCCTTTCCTTTAAATCTCTTACTCCTGAATTTTCCATTTTGGTTATTGACTTAATTTTTAGTATGCTATACAAATTAGAAACCTGGGAAACAGTTTCTACTTTGATTTCCTTCAAATTTCCTTTACTGCTCTAAGTCTGCCTCATCTATCTCCTTAATATACAATCCAATCTCGTCATTCCCTGCTTAAAACCTCTGATGTGCCTCCTGGATAAAATTTGAGCCCCTAGGAATAGCTTAAAAGGTCCTTTACCAAGTGGTTCTAACCTCCTCATGCTCTCTAGTCACTTCAAACTTTTTGCCATGGCTCTTTCAAATCTAGAGACCTCAGTTCTGGGAAATTTTCTGGAATTGTTTCATTAATGATTCACTCCTCTCTGCTTTTTCTAGGATGCCTATTATTCTGATGTTATAACTTTTGGAGTGGTCATCTAACTTTTTCATCTTTTCTCTCTTATTTTCTACCTCTAACTCATTTTGCACTACTTTTAAGAGTTTTTTTTAATATTTATTAATAGTTAGATTTCTTCTATCATGCATTTAATTTCCAAGAGTTGGGATCCCTGGGTGGTGCAGTGGTTTAGCGCCTGCCTTTGGCCCAGGGCGTGATCCTGGAGACCCGGGATCGAATCCCACGTCGGGCTCCCAGTGCATGGAGCCTGCTTCTCCCTCTGCCTGTGTCTCTGCCTCTCTCTCTCTCTGTGACTATCATAAATTAAAAAAAAAAAAAAAAATAATAATTTCCAAGAGTTTTTTTCTGTTTTTTTTAATTATTGTTTTATTGAGGTATAATTGCTATAAAAATTACATTAGTTTTAGATACACAACATGATTCGATATTTGTATATATTGCAAAATGATCACAATAAGTCTAGTTAGCATCCATCACCATTCATAGTTACAAAGTTTTTGTGCATGTGATGAGAATTGTTAAGATTTATGCTCTTAGCAATTTTCAAATGTGCAATAAAGTAGTAACTATAGTTACCATGCTGTACATTACATCTCAATGACTTATTATTTTACAACTGTAAGTTTGTACTCTTTAATGCCCTCCACTCCAAGATTTTTCTTTTCTTTCTGAATGCTCCTTTTATTAATTTATTAATGACATCCTATTTTTGTTTTATAGATGTGTTCTTCTCTCTTCTCTCTGAGGAATTTTTTACTACATAAAGAGGCTTTATTTCCTCACAGATTTTTTTTTAATTTAAATTCAATTAATTAACATACAATATATTAGTTTCAGAGGTAGAGTTCAGTGATTTGTCTGTCTTATGTAACACCCAGTGCTCATTATATCACATGCCCTCCTTAATGTCCATCACCTAGTTCCCCTGTCCCTCCATTTCCCTCCCATCCAGAGATTTTCCTTTTCTGTTTATTGTTTGGTTGTTTTGATCTATGTCTTTCGTATCAGAGGCTTTCTTCAGAGATGATAATTTTTGGTTTTCTGTTCATGATTACAAGTTAAAGAGCTCACTGGAAGCTTGAGCATGATGCAGGGCTTATTGACTGTGAGTCTCTCTGTGGACAGACCTGGACAAGCCATTTGTTTGGGGAAACCCTTGATGTTTGTTTGTGTCTTTATTTCTTTCTCTTCGGATAGTAGACTCCTCAGAGAAGAGTCTTGAATTTCATGCTTGAGGAGTAGAAGTTTAAGCAGCTGCCAATGCTCTGGAAGCAGTGTGGGGGATGGGTTAGAGACATCTCAGCATTTAATATACATCTGGTCATTCAATCTCCCTGTTTTGCAAGGTACCCACACCCTTAATTTTGCCTGGAATCCCCTAATCCAGAGTTCCTCACCACATCTTCTCCAGAAAATCAGTTCCAGACTTCTGTTGTAGTAACAGAGGGACATTTATGTAGCCACATGGAATCTGGGAGAAGACTTAGGGAAGTAGTTACTTCTCTCTCTCTCTCTCTTTTTAAAAGATTTAATTGATTTATTCATGATAGACACAGAGAGAGAGGCAGAAACACAGGCAGAGGGAGAAGCAGGCTCCATGCTGAGAGCCCGACGCGGGACTCGATCCAGGGTCTCCAGGATCACGCCCCGGGCTGCAGGCGGCGCTAAACCGCTGCGCCAAAGGGGCTGCCCAAGATTTTATTTATTTATTCATGAGAGATTTTATTATTTATTCAGAGAGGGATCCCTGGGTGGCGCAGCGGTTTAGCGCCTGACTTTGGCCCAGGGCGCGATCCTGGAGACCCCGGATCGAGTCCCACGTCGGGCTCCCGGTGCGTGGAGCCTGCTTGTGTCTCTGCCTCTCTCTCTCTGTGTCACTACCATAAATAAATAAAAATTTAAAAAAATATTATTTATTGAGAGAGAGAGAGAGAGAGAAGAGAGAGAGAGAGGCAGAGACACAAGCAGAGGGAGAAGCAGGCTTCTATCTAGGGAGTCCGACGTGAGACTCGATCCTGGGACTCCAGGATCACACTCTGAGCTGAAGGCAGGCACTAAACTGCTGAGTCACCCAGGGATCCCCTCAGCCACTGTCCTTTATCCCTAGTTCCTTGGTGCTTGGTGTACTTGGTGCCTGTGAGTTTTCCTTAATGGATGGATGCCAGGGCATTAAGGAGATCGTGGTGAGGAAATAGAGACCTTTATGTGTATCACATTTTTTCAAAAAGTGTGATAATGAAGAGAATGTGACAAAAAACAGAAGTTAGGGATAACTGAGGAGTCAACTAGAGGCTCCTTTCCCCCTCAAAATGAGAGGTTTTGTACATACTAGAAAGGAGAGTGCAAAGACCCAGTGGAGAGAGAGAAATTGGAACACTTGAAAAACTAGGGATAATTGTAGCAGAAAGATCCTAAAGGACATAGAGAGGGTAGGATTGAGAATACAGGCAGAGAGGTTAATTTTGGTAGGAAGCAAGATGAAAAGAAGGCAGAAAGGAAGGTTGTGATTTTTAGAGATGGAAACGAGGACAGATGAAGACTAGTCAACAGCTTATTGTTTTGGTAGAATAGGCAGATAGCTTATCTAATGAGAAGGACAGGCTGAGAGCTTTAAGTAGAGTCTTGATGAAGATTTGGAATAGATACTGTGGGAAGTAGGTCAGAGGATTAACCAAATTAAAAAATATTTTAAAGCAGAAGTTAAGGTTAAGAGGTTTTGCTTAACATATCTGTGCAAACTTTATTAACATATGGAGTATAAAAGAAATGCCACAAATTTCAAAGATTCCACCATGATTGCCATCTTTCAAGAAGAAAGACTGATTGTGGTAACTATAGTGACAGTTCTTCCTGTCCTCTCATTGCAAGCAAGATCCTATTTGAGAAGTAACCAATTTAAAGGCAAAATGGTTAGTTTAGCAGCAGTAATACTGGTAGTCCAAAGCAGGAACACAGATATATATTCCACAGGAGCTTTTGGCTAAATGATTGGAAGAAAGAATAAAGAAATTTGAGATCTAAATTCTTTGGTTCCTAATTATAACCTGTAGAAGGGAAGAGGCAAGAAACAGCAAGAAGAAGCCAGCATCCTTGTTTTTTCCTGGATGAAGGACTAATTCTAGGTTCTTTGCCTTTGATATGATCTCTCCTACCTTTCTCTCTCATCCATCTCTAAGATTCATGCTTAACCTGCATTCTGTCCTTATCTGCTGGGCAGCATTCTCAGGCTGCCCTCTTAGCAGAGTCCTCACTATAACACAGAATGTGATTTCTAAGGAAGCAATGCTATTACAAGTCTGTGAAAACTGAACTTGAATAGGTGAAAACTTGCATAGTACTTTTTAAATTATTTTAATTTACTTATTTGAATATAGTTGATAAAAATGTTACATTAGTTTCAGGTTACAACATAGTTATTCAATATCTCCATATATTATGCTATGCTCACCACAAGTGTAGCTACTGTCTTTCACCATTCAACACTAGTACAATATCATTGACTATATTCCCTAGGCTGTACCTTTTATTCCCACAACTTACTCAGTCCATAACTGAAAGCCTATATCTCATACTCCCATTCTCCATTCTACCCCACAATAGTACTTCTTTAATGATGTTGATTCTCATTATTCTCATTGGCTTCTAAACAAGTCACTGATCCATCACTATGCAAACTTCGGTAGAATTTAAAATCACAGTGTGGTTGAGGTGATGTAAGTGCTGCTGTAAAGCAGAGGGAATTGAATAAAAGTCTTTGAGATGCTCTTTGAGTTATCACATCAGTTTTTTCACAGCATGTTTGAGAGGCATTATACAGTGATTAAGAGCAAAGGCTTGAAGTGGGATGTGGTTTTGAATTTCAGTGTACCTTAACCATGTGTGATCTTGGGCAGATCAGGCTCTTCAAACCTGTTTCCTCATCTCTAATAGCTGAAATGTTGTTGAATACTGGCTAACCTGACTTTTACAAGGTGACTTTCTGCTTGGTTCACTTCTTATAAATCTACATGGCTGGGGGTTCCTTTAATCTACCTTATGTTCACTTATGTTCCACATCTTAAGACCCATCCAGTTCCTAGACATGGTCATATCAGGAGCCCCAGGGCTACGAGCTCAGTGACTCAGGTCTAGCCAATCTTGTTCTTGATCTCTTTTTGTATATGGTTCTTGTGATTATTCCTCATTACTTTTCAGAAATGGGACAGACCTAAGTTTTGTGTGGCAAGAGTCTATGCAAACTTGGGGACTCTCTTTATGAAAAAGAACACGGGGTGCCTGGGTGGCACAGTCAGCTAAGCGTCTGACTCTTGGTTTTGGCTCAGGTCCTAATCCAGGGATCATGAGATTGAGCCCTATGTTGGGCTCTGTGCTCAGCACAGTCTGCTTGAAACTCTTTTCCCCCTCCTTTTGCCCACCCCCTGTGTACATGCTCCCTTTCTCCCTCTCAAATAAATAAATAAGTACATCTTAAAAAAAGGAACACAAAATTATGAATAATAAAATTAAGTATAAAACCAAATTGAAGTCACTTCAATTAAAAGTAATAATCTTTAAAAAAAAAAAAGTAATGATCTTTTGCCCAGTTTCTAGATCTGAGCCAATTTACAGACCTGGAACCTAATGACTGAAAGGTGACTGAGTTCTCAAGGAGAAGGACCCTCACACACCACAGCAAATATATGTGATAATGATTTGCCAAAGCAATGGCCATTTCTTTGAATAGCTACATATTTAGGAAAGGGGAATATCCAGATATTTTGAGGACTTTTGAAGACAGGATTTGAATTGATACTGATACCCAGAGACCTGAGATGTCATC
Source organism: Canis lupus familiaris (assembly GCF_011100685.1). Taxonomy (NCBI): domain Eukaryota; kingdom Metazoa; phylum Chordata; class Mammalia; order Carnivora; family Canidae; genus Canis; species Canis lupus. The sequence goes on from NC_049236.1 coordinate 15,190,183, forward strand.
ATGATCCTCACGTTAGAGAGTGGGGGCACATGGAGGCCAGGTAATAAATGGAATTGGGGACAAGTTCTCAACTACAGTGGGTCCACAGACTATCCAGTCCTTTCTAGTTATTTCCTTGGCCCTTAATATGTATAATTGGAGTTCATATACTTGGCAGTTGGGGTAACTCCCACATTGAGTTCTTAGCCTATGGGATAAATTATCTTAGTGTGAAAGGCCAAATGTAAGCCTCTGAAAATGCCCCACTTCCATGCATCCTTGGAGTGGGAGTAGGGGGATAGAGGAGATTAATGTTACATTTAAAGATCAAAAGGATGCAAAGAATCCATCCTACTATAACTACATTTAATTTGCCAGTCTGACCCCTTCACAAAGGGGATTCTACAGGATGCCTGTAGATTTCCACAAACCTAGATTGGTTGTTAGATTACTCAACCAAGTAGCAGCCCTAATTGTAACTGCTATACCAGACATGGCATCATTGTTAAATTAGATTAATATGGCCTGAGGTTCATAGTATGTAGCCATTAAGTTGGCAAATGCATTCTTTTCTATCTTACTTGAGAAAAAGGATCAGAAAGAATTATGTTCACATGGAACATAGTTATTGTATTAGGATTATTCAGAGAAAAAGAACCATTAGGATTATACATATGCACACATTAGGAGATACACACACACACACACACACACACACACACACACACACACACACTGGTATTCCTTTGCCCCATAACTGTGAACAGAGAAAACAATCCTGGGATTATTACTAAGGGCTCAGAATCCTAAGGACTGAGGGTTTGGGTCATACTACTGAGCAAGCTCTAAGACCTGCTTAGCTGACAGCTGAGTGTGAGAGGTATTTAGAATAGATATATTGAGGATGAAGATGAGGATGAAGTTTTGGCCCTAAGACCAACACTTCAGCAATGAGGGTTGTAGTTCACTCCACCAATCTTCCTCTTCTGAGTTTCCTCTTAGTTACAGAACCATAGAGGATCTGCTTCTTGATCCTGCATGGAAAAGTATATCTGTGAGGTAAAAGAATGGACTGTGGCAGCCATGAAAGTGTTTTTTGATTTCTGGCTTCAGGGATCATATTTATTGATCATCTTAGCTGCTGTGCTCTAAAATCCATTCCTGCATCCACTCAGAGGCCATGGTTTCCACATGTTGCTCCACTCATTAAGTATAGAAGGAGTACTAAGGCAGGCCTGTTTCTGGGAGATGGAAGACTCTTCTGATGGGTGATTTTGGTCTTGCCTAAATTTCTTAGAATTACATTGCAGCCTAAGACTCTTCTACTTGACTAACCTGCCTTTCCTTTGTCCTCTTTCTGCATTGAGGTCTGATGGCTCTCACAGTATTCCCTAGTTCCTAGCTCCTCTCCATGTTCCCCATCAAGCATAACCTCTAATAAATCTCTTACACATCTAATCCTGTCTGGACTAACATACATACCAAGTGTCCATCAGAAAGAAGGGGTAAGCAATGTGTGCTACATTTATATAATGGGAATACTACTGAGAATTAGAACAGATACACCTGAATAACACAGATGATTCTCAAAGACATGCTTAGTGAAAAAAGCATACATAAAAGAATTCATACTGTATGATTCCATTTAAATGAATTATGGTTCTTTCTGGGGGAATGGATATTGACTATAAAGGAGTACAAGGGGACTTTCTGGAATGATAGAAATGTTTTTTTAAAGATTAAGAAACAACTTTTTTTTTTATTAAGAAACAACTTTTTGAACCTTTCTTCATTGGTAAAATGGGATAAAGGTGCTAATCAGTTATTTATGAGAGGGAGCAAGAGAGTGGGAGCATGAGCAGGGGGAGGGGCAGAGAGAGAGGGAGAACCAGACTCCCCACTGAGCAGGGAGCCCAATATGGGGCTCCATCCCAGGACCTGGTATCATGATCTGAGCTCAAGGTAGACGCTTAACCAACTGAGCCACCCAGGTGCCCCCGATAGAAATGTTCTATATCTTGATCTGTGTGTTGGCCCCATGTGTGTGTATATATGTAAAAAGTCATCAAGCTGTATGCTTAAGATTGGTTCATTTTAGTGCATGTAAATTATAAAGTACTGAAAAAATAATAAAGCTGATGTATTGCCATCAGAAATGCCAACAATAAAGTACTGAAAAAATAATAAAGCTGATGTATTGCCATCAGAAATGCCAACAATGCCATCAGAAATCTAATTATTTTCTATTTTTTCCATCAGCTTCAACTCAAGTCTAGCTTTCCCTTTGTATATGTGATATGCTAAACAATCTCCTCTTCTATGTCAGGACACTAAGAGAATTGCTTCCAAAGGCTCTCCTAAAACAGTGAGAACATTTTTTTTTTCCTGGAAGTTGCTAGCAAACCACATGTCTTATTGGCCCCAATGAGTTATGTTCATTCCTGAACCAAACTCTATGACCAGGGAAATGCCATTCACTGACTGACTTATATCTGCTTATCTCTGAGTGAATACCTTTAGAATGGGGTATGGGATTATTTCAATCAATTAGGTTGGGGCTAACCCTTGGAGCTAAATTCCTTTAATTTAGTGTGGCTATTCCACACTGAAGAGGGGTGTAATGGATTTAAGGAAAACAACCACAAAGTCTACTATAAGAAATATGGCAGAGTTGGGTAATAAGTCCAATTGGTTCAATATTGCTTTAATCATGGGTCTCTTTTCCATTTCCCAAATACCTTTCCCTACCCCTACTTCATCCAGTTTTTAATATATTCCCTTTCAAAGTTAGCATTATCAGCAAGCACAGGTGTCTAGCTTTTATTCCTTGAAAGGGAAACTAGAATAAATGCCATTACTAAACAAATGACTCTAGATTGCATATGGTTTGCTTGCTGGACAATGCCTAAATCTTCATCTGAGTCTCACTTTGCCCCTCACTCTCATCTCAGCACTGATTTTTGTTCCATTCCTGAGGGGTTGAGGATGTTTCACAAATGCAATTTTATTTTAAGATTTTATTTATTCATTCATGAGAGACAGAGAGAGAGAGAGAGAGAGAGGCAGAGACATAGGCAGAGGGAGAAGCAGGCTCCACGCAGGGAGCCTGACGTGGGACTCGATCTGGGTCTCCAGGATCATGCCCTGGGCTGAAGGCGGGGCCAAACTGCTGAGCCACCGGGCTGCCCACAAATGCAATTTAAAAGATTTGTTTTTAAGGTTGGCTCAAAATTTTCCTGACATCATAAGATCTGTTGTAAGATGTCATATATTCTTGGTCATTGATTTTGATATGTGTGTTTTCACCCAGGACATTGCAATGCTGTAAAAGAAGTATTTTAGACTTCCACAGTCTCTTTGGGATGGGTCAATTCTCTCACTAGAGGAGAGAGATCAAACAGAGTAATATAGATCTAGAGCCACTGCTTATATAGCCACTTGGTGAGAAATAGAAAAAGGCACCCAGATGCAACCCTTTAGGTGCAGGGCTCGGCAAATGGAGTGCAGGCTGGATTTCAGCCCCTAGATCTAGATGCTCTGTGCTCTCTACAGGACTTTACCATCTCCATGTCACACATTGCCATAGCCTCCTAATTTATCTTCTGACTCTAGACACTTAATGCTCCTCCTCATTCATCCTGCACACTTCTGTCTGATTAATTTTCCTGAAATATTTCCTTTTATCATGTTATTCTCCTGCCCAAACATCTTTTTCAACTTCTTTCAGCCAACCTAAGGGAGTTCAGGTTCTTTAATTAGCATTTTAAAGTTTTGTGTGATGTCTCTTAAGTCTTCTTTGCAGTCCTTTTCTGCTACTTCTTACCACAGTCTTGGTGTTCCAATCAACACGGAGCACTTGCTGTTCCCAAACACATTTTGCATATTCATAAATATCTTATACACCATATTATTACCTTCTGTATTTATATATTTATGTATTTATTTAATGTCTGTTTCCCAAACTAGACTATAAGCTCTACATTGTATGTTGACTTTTGTATTTAAAGCAATAGAACAACCAACATTAACATCAACAACAATTGTTTTAATCTGATCCAGTATTTAGACTAGTCTTGAAAAGAGCTAGCAGATGTCAACAATGGGCTCACATAGCCCTCAATAACACTACTGACCTCTGTATTTACTCCACACAAGCCACATATCAACAAGGCCTTACTTTGGGTATCATTATTATTCCACCTGCTGATATTTCCAGTGTATTATGGTCTCTCTCTTATAAGTCACTGCTGCTTTTCCTTTTCCTTCTCACCTTCCCCCTCTCCTTCATCTTGTTTTTGCCCTCTTTTTCCTTTTTCTTTCCTTGAGTTTCACTATTTGACTATAGCCAATGAATGGTTCTCATGCTTCATTGAGAAGTCTAATTGCTTATTCCCTTTTAAGTGAATCAATCTGAGAACTTCTTTCTAGCCAAATTTGAGTCCTTGTCCAGGAAAGAAAATATATATTCACTTTCATGCTATCCTTACAAAAGCCTTTGGCTCTTAGGTGAGACAACTATGGTACAGAAATGAAATTTCACTAGGCTCAGAATTCAACAACATGGATTTGAGTTCTGTCACTCACATGCTAGTGACCTTGATTAAGAAACAACATTTTGAACCTTTCTTCATTGGTAAAATGGGATAAAGGTGCTAATCAGGGATGAATAAGAGAGTTTACTAAGCAGCGTTTAGGGCTTTATTTTATTTTATTTTATTTTATTTTATTTTATTTTAAAAAAGATTTTATTTATTTACTCATGAGAGACACAGAGAGAGAGAGAGAGAGGCAGAGACACAGGCAGAGGGAGAAGCAGGCTCCACGCAGGGAGCCGGACATGGGACTCGATCTCGGGTCTCCAGGATCACGCCCTAGGCTGAAGTGGCGCTAAACTGCTGAGCTACCCAGGCTGCCCTAGGGCTTTATTTTGATCTGAAATAAGAATTAAATTAGTATTTTTGGTCAACACAACTCAGTGAATTTTCTTCAACATTGCTTTATTTTCCAGCTGAAACTGTAAAATATTGTATCAATTTTAAATATTATTATTAGATGTCCTTGCTTCCTTATCTTTTGGCAACTTGCTCTATCAATTCCCAGTCCCAGATCAGGGCTAGACTGTTTTAATTAATTTAGTATCCTTTCGGGATCCCTGGGTGGCTCAGTGGTTTGGCGCCTGCCTTTGGCCCAGGGCGTGATCCTGGAGTCCCGGGATCGAGTCCCGCGTCAGGCTGCCGGCATGGAGCCTGCTTCGCCCTCCTCCTGTATCTCTGCCTCTCTTTCTCTCTGTCTATCATAAATAAATAAATAAATAAATAAATAAATAAATAAATAAATAAATAAATCTTAAAAAAATTTAGTATCCTTTGCTATGTTTAACTTATAATGCCTCACAAAAAATGGTTTATTCATTTTATTTGTTTCAAAATGGCACAAATACCAGAAAACTCAAAATGTAGCTTCATAGTCTATTAAAAAAAAATCACTCTGCTACTCTAAGGTACAGTGCTGATATTACTAAATATTCATTGTATCAGTTTTCAGGAACAATATGGCAGAAGCATTTTATTTTTTTTCAGAAACACTTTATTCAGGGAAATTTTTCTTTTCCTATGTCATCTGAATTGAGGCCACTAATAACTAACTCATGACCAGATTAATGGAATAGGTTCCTATGTCTTCCATTTTTTTCCCTTCAGATAGGTTCTCTGCATTATAGCCAGATCACTCACCCATTTATTCATAAAATGTTTACTGAGAATCTATTATGTACTAACTACAAAGCACAGACTAATGGGAGGAAAGATGTGAAAAAACAAACAGAAAATAGGTTATACTCAGTTTTGTAATGTTATATAGCTGTCTAATAACCTTGGTTTCCCATTGTTCATTCTGTATACTCAACTTCAAATTCCTTACCTGGCATTTAAGATTATCCATAATTTGGCTTTTTTTTTTTTTTTTTAACGATTTGGCTTTTAAAAGACCCTTCTAATCTTATTTTCCATTATTATAGCCAAATGGATTTTTAAAAATATTTTATTTATTTATTTATGAGAGACACATAGAGACACAGGCAGAGGGAGAAGCAGCCTCCTCCACAGGGACCTGATGCAGGACTCAATCCCAGGATCCTGGGAACACGCCCTGGGCCAAAGGCAGGCGCCAAACCGCTTAGCCACCCAGGCATCCCTAGCTACATGGATTTTTAAAAACTGTTCCATTAAAATGTTTTGTACTTTTCAGAGCTTTTGGGTTTCTGTTGAAGTAGCTCAACTCAATTTGAATTCCTTCCCTAAGCCTTTGGGCCTTTTGAATTCTACTCATTCTCCAAGATCTAGATGAAAGAAGACTATAGTAGAACTCCATCTCACAGTTTCTACTAAAGTGATCCTTCTGATTCCCAAAATAATCACTGCTTCTTCAAGTCACTTGACAATCCTTTGAAGCTTCTTGTACCTATTGCTTTTTTGTATTCTTTCAATCTTCTACTGTTATTTTTTTCCTGTGTTTCATCTTATCTTACTAACTGGATGTTAAGCTACCAGAAGTGAAATTATTTCCTGTTTAATGGTATCTTGGAAAAGATCTAGCCATCACTAAGGCCACAAAATAAATATGAGTAATAATAAAATATTTAGTTCTTTAAAAAATATTAGCAAAGAAGACTCATATAAATGAAGAGATAACTACATTTATGAAGCCTGAATGACTATTTTTTTAATGAAGACTGAATTATAAAAATATTAGCTGTCCCCAAGAAATTCAATGTAATTCCAAGAAAAATCCCTGCAGGGAAATACAAATCAGAATCACAATGAGACACCCTTACACCAGTGAGAATGGCGAAAATTAACAAGAGAGGAAACAACAAATGTTGGAGAGGATGTGGAGAAGGGGGAACCCTCTTGCACTGTTGGTGGGAATGCAAACTGGTACAGCCACTTTGGAATACAGTGTGGAGGTTCCTCAAGAAGTTAAAAATAGAGCTACCCTACGACCCAGCAATTGCACTACTGGGTATTTACCCCAAAGATAACAGATGTAGTGAAATGCCAGGACACCTGCACCCCAATGTTCAAAGCAGCAATGTCCACAATAGCCAAATTGTGGAAGGAGCCACGATGTCTTCGACAGATGAATGGATAAAGAAGATATGGTATATATACACAATGGAATATTATTAGTCATCAGAAAGGACGAATACCCACCATCTGCTTTGACGTGGATGGAACTGGAGGGTATTATGCTGACTGAAGTAAGTCAATCGGTGAAGGACAATCATCATATAGTTTCACTCACACATGGAATATAAGAGATAGTGAAAGGGATTATAGGGGAAGGAGGGGAACTGAGTAGGAAAAACTAGGGAGACAAACCATGAGAGATTCCTAACTCTGAGAAACAAAGGGTTGTGGAAGGGGAGGTGGGCAGGGGGATGGGGTAAGGGGTGATGGGCACTGAGAAGGACACTTGATGGGATGAGCACTGGGTGTTATACTATATGTTGGTAAATCGAACTTAAATAAAAACAAATGTAAAAAAATAGTTACCATACAAAACACCAATACCAGGAAAAAAAGAAAAGAAAAATCCCTGCAGGACTTTTTTGAAACATACTAAAATTGGTGCATGGATAGCAAAAACAAAATTGAAAAACAAGGACAAAGAAGGGAGATTCATCCTACCAGTTATCTAAACATTTCCAAAGTTAGTTACTTATTACCAAATTATTAATAAAAATGTATTTTTGTAATAGGAAGAGGTAAAAAGGTAGGTAGGTGAAACAGAAAAAAAGGACCAGAAACAAACCTACAGATGTAAGACAATTTGGTACATCACAAATCAATTCAGGAAAGGCTGAACTATTTGACAAATGATTTTAGAGCAATTACCAACTGCCTTCATAGAAAAATAATTAAAATTACATCCATAGAAAGAAAAAAAATTCTACTAGGAAAAAAGGCCAAAAAGTGAAAATATTTCAAAACAATTAGAAGAAAATACAGACCAGATAAAGCTTCCTTAAATAAGATAAAATATGTGCAAAACTTAAAAGAATAGTTAGGTAATTTGGTGTCGCCAAAATTTAAAATCTCAGTATAGCAAAGTATAATAAAAAACATAATAAATTTAAAAGACAGAACACATACTGGAAGAAGATATTTGCAATGTATATAACAAAGAAATTCTATCCAGAACATATAAATTACTACAAATCAAAAAAAATTAAACAATCCAATAGAAAAAAATGTAATTAGGCAAAATATAGAAGAGGTATATTGTGGCCAAGAATATGTAAAGTGATGTTCAACCACACCAGTAAACAAATAAAAATAAAGCATAAACACTTCTTGTTAATCAGCTGTTAAAAATTAAGTCTGACAATATTGCATATTGCTTATTGGTAAGAATATAGGGAAATAGTATTCTTACTCAGTGCTTGTGGGAGTTGGTTGTTGTAGCCAATATCCAACATGGCTTCCACTGATCCTTGCCTCTTCCTTGGTGTTCACACTTTTGTAGTCTTTTCCCACACTGAGTCAGAACTGTTCTGAGAAAATAGAATATGGGAATCCCTGGGTGGCGCAGCGGTTTAGCGCCTGCCTTTGGCCCAGGGCGCGATCCTGGAGACCCAGGATCTAATCCCACGTTGGGCTCCCGGTGCATGGAGCCTGCTTCTCCCTCTGCCTGTGTCTCTGCCTCTCTCTCTCACTGTGTGCCTATCATAAATAATAAAAAAAAAAAAAAAGAAAGAAAATAGAATATGGTAGAAGTGATGGTAAATGACTTCTCAGGTTATTCATAAAAAGCATTGTAGGTTAGGTCAGGTTAGGTCATAAAAAGCATTGTAGCTTCTGGCTTGCTCCCTTAATTCCTTTGGAGAAAACCAGCCATGTCATAAGGATATTCAAATAGCCCATTGCAGAAGCTCAGATGGAGAGGATCTGAGGCTTCCTGCCAAGCGCCAGCATCAATTTACCAGCTGTATGAGGGAGCCATTTTGGAAGAGGATCCTCCAATCCCAATCAAGCCTTCAGATGATTGCAGCCTTAGCCAATATCTAATGCTAAATTTATGGGCTATTTTGAGCTAGAATCACACAGTTAAGCTGCTCCCAAATTCCTTACTCATAGAAATTGTGAGAGATAATAATTCCTAGTGTTATTTGAAACCTCTTAAGTTTTAGAGTTGTTCTCAGCATAAATAACTAATATGGTATAGCTACATTGGAACACAAATTGGCAACATTTAGCAAAACTGAACTTATTTCTATCCTATGATCAGTAATTCCATTCTGGCTATATGCCAAGGAGACATTCTGGAATATATGCTCAAAGAACAAAGATGTTCATTGAGGCACTGAGTGTTCATTGAAGTACTATTTCTAATACTTAGTAATAATAAAAAGGAAACATGTAAATATCCATCATTAGTGAAATACATACATAAATAATAGCTAACATTTATTGAGTACTTACCACGTGGTAAGTACTATTCCATTCAATTCACATATATTAATTACAAAACATACTATGTAAGAACTCTTATTATTCCCATTTTATAAATTTGAAAACTGAGGCATGGAGGGTTTAAGTAACTTCTTTATATATAGCTAACAAATGATGGAGGGAGGCTTTGAAATAAAATGTGATATATTGTCAAGAAGGTATATTTTTATAGCACTTAGAAGGAATGAGTGAGATGTTTGTGTATCAATATGCACAGAAAAAAGAAGGGTATCAGTATGTTAGGCAGTGTGATACCATTTAATTAATTAAGATACACAGGAAACAATGTTACACTTCCACGTGATTTAAAAATGGGCTGCAAACTATGGTTGTACTTGCTCTGGGAATGCTAAATGCAGAGGGTTGAAGTGGACTTTTGATATATTAAGTAATAATTATTCATTCTGAGTGGTGAGAATATGGGTGTAGGTTATGTTATTCTTTGTACTTTTCTATATTGTTTAATGTTCTCAAAATAAAGAAAGAGTACCTAGTTAAATCAAACTCATAAGAATCAAACTTTGTTTTTTTTAAAGATTTATTTATTTGAGAGAGAGAGTGCTCAAGGTGGGGAGGGGCAGGAGAGGGAGGGAAAAACTTTAGCAGACTCTATGCTCAGTAGAGCCTCATGCAGGGCTCGATCTCACCACCCTAACATCTCCACCCAGTTGGATACTTAACCAACTGCACCACCAAGGTACCCCTCAACTTAACTTTTAATAAATATGTTTAAGTGACATTTCTTCCTATGTCCCAACGTCTATTAACCGTATTTACCAGCTGCTGATTAAATCAGAGTAACATATTCATTGACTCAAAAATCAAGTATTTTTTGATATCTTCCATGTGTAAAGCATTGTGGCAAGTGATAGAGATAGGCCCTTCCTTACATAGAAATGGTTTCTGCCTTTACATTCTCATACCTGTAGTCTAGTTAGGGAGAAAGGCATTAAAGAAATCCCGCCCCCCTCAAACCTGTAAGTTCTAGGAGGGAGAAGAATGAATGCCATGGAAGTCTAATTGTAGTATCAGATTTAAGAAGGAGTAGAGATTATGCTATTTCACAACAACCAATTAAGACGTCTATAGATATAAATCCATTTATTGATATCAAGTACCACATAAACACTTGATTTGAAATATTTGTAATCCTTACAATTATATGAGCATAATTACTAGCTCCCTTTTACAAATCATTTAAGTGAGTCATGACTAACATCCCACAAGTAATAAGTGTGATTGACAACCAATTCTGCCTCTACAGCCTGTGCTCTGTATTTCTGAGGTTATAGCAAAACTAAACTACTACTTTGGCTCGGTTGTCTTCAATCATTTACTCTCTTCTTACTTTATACCCTAGAACTCATTCATTTTAAAGGTTGACTGCAATTAAAGGAACATACAGTTCTTGGAATATTTTAAAGTTATAGAGATTAGTCAGCAAATCTGAAATAATGAGTTTTCTTTTTTTTGGTAAATCCATTTAAGATTATTTATTTATGAGAGAGAGAGAGAGGCAGAGACACAGGCAGAGAGAGAAGCAGGCTCCACGCAGGGAGCCCAACGTGGGACTTGATCCCTGGACCCCAGGGTCACGCCCTGGGCCCAAGGCAGGCGCGCTAAACCACTGAGCCACCCAGGGATCCCCAATAATGAGTTTTCTTGACCGAGCAACAGACGGCCGCTTACAACTCAGTGTTGTTTCTGGAGGAGTTAGTGAAGTTGCTGTTCTTGAGCATCCACTATATGCCAGGCAGAAGATAAATTACAGTGAAGAAAATACTTGTGAGTGATCCTGGCTCTCATGGAGTTTACACGCAGGTGGACAGACATTACACAAATATTTTTTTTAAATGTGTACAATTTGTTGTAATTGTAATTGTCGTAATACAGAGGTGTAAAAAACTGAGCCAAGTGAGAAAAACATCAAAGACCTAATTTAGACTGGAGGCAGAGGATCAGAGAATTCTACCAAAAACACAGACAGAAATTTTCTTTCCTAGGATGCAAGGTGCTAAACCTGCCAAAACCTGGGATGGTGCAGCCGCCCGGGCGGTGAGACCTTGGCGTCCCACTGTCCAGGCACCGGCCGGTGCAGCTTTGATCAGCTCTGGAGGGGACCGCCGACTTCATCCTACGTCACTGCGGCGTGAGGAAAGTTTACATCACTCGAACTTACCGGTTTTTTTCCCCGGTGTCTTCCCAGCATCTTTCTGCCGGCTCCTCTGCTCGGCGGTCTCCTGTCATTACTTCTACCACAGCAGCCTGGTTTCGAACTTTCTCTCAGCCTGTGCCCGGCAAGCCTAGAAGTTCGCGGAGGCGGCTCCTCGGAGGGCTCCCGGCCCGGCCATTTCTCTTGGCCCCACAGTCCAGCCCTCCTCCTGGCCGGGCTGCAGGTGGGCTAGTGGCGCGCCGGTCGGCAGCTGTGCGCGGCGCTCCTCGCCCCTAGGTGGCCGTCGGCCCCGCGCAAGCGCTCGGCGCGCGTTCTGGGCTGTCTGCGCCTGGCGCGCGCCACCAGCCGGCGCTCGCTCCCGCCCCCTCTCGCGCCCGTGGCGGCCCGGACGGCGCGCGCCGCCTCACGCTCGTCCTGAGGCCGCCCTCGCCGGCGCTTGCGGCGCGCGCACCGGGCCGGCCCAGGCTCCCCACTCGGGCCGGCCGGCTCGCGGGGTTGCTCGCCCCGCCCCCCGGCGCCGCAGTTGGGCGCTTGCGCGGGGCGCGTGGCCGTGGCCGGGGTCTCCGCCGCAGTCGGTGCCGCCGCCGCCGCCGCCGCCTCCGCCTCCGCCGCCGCCTCAGTCAGTCAGTTCCCAGCAATGGCGGAAGGAGGTGAGCGAGAGGAGCTGCTCTCGCCGTCGCCGGTCTCTCCGGCTAAGCGCCTGTGCTCGTGGCCCAGCCCGCAGGCTCACCACCCTCGCGGTTCGCCCGGGGCGGCCAGCGGCGGGGTAGGGGGCGTCGGCGGCAGCTGCCTGGCCCCCGGGGCCCGCCCCCACCTGCAGCCGGAGTCCCTGCTGGACTGCGCCGCCAAGACGGTGGCGGAAAAGTGGGCGTACGAGAGGGTGGAGGAGCGCTTCGAGCGGATCCCGGAGCCCGTGCAGCGCCGCATCGTCTACTGGTCCTTCCCGCGGAATGAGCGGGAGATCTGCATGTACTCCAGTTTCCAGTACCGCGGCGGCCCCGGCGCCGGAGCGCTTGGCGGCGCCGCGGGGGCTTCGCCGGCCGAGGAGGGGCCGCCGCCGCCCCCCGGGGCCGCCGCTCCGACCAGCTCCGCCCCCGGGGCCGCCGCGGCGGGGGCATCCCCCGGGCTGGGCACAGCGGCCGGAGCGGCGGGCGGCGGCGGCGAGGGGCTGCCGTTCCGCCGGGGCATCCGTCTGCTGGACAGCGGCTCGGTGGAGAACGTGCTGCAAGTCGGTAGGTGCTCGCCCGGCTCCTCTCTGGTGCCTGGCCTTCTTTTCCGCAGGTGCCTTCTCTCTGCCGGAGCCCGGGGCCGAGATTCAGGCTTTCTGTCCAACTCTTGTTCCCCTGCCTAAGGACACAGTAGTCACATAAAAAACTTTTCTCAACATTTCATTCAGGTCCACTGCTGCTCTTTCCCCAACTGGCCCTCTACCCCATTTCTTTTTGTTCGAAGAGCAAATAGATCGCTCTTTTCTTTTTTTACTCTTTATTCTACACTCCACACCAAAGGCAAAAGGATGGAAAGGAATGCCTTTTTGGATGCAATAATTTCAGAAATGCGTTTTTAAAATTTTAAGTTTGGAGAGAAGAAAATTCTTAGTGAATCTGGAGCAAGCAGCCTTACAGGGAATGTTTGAGGGACAGGCTGTCAAAGGCAATCTGTAGATTTAGCAGATTGAAGCTGGGTATAATTAACTTTAAGATTGGAAAAAAAAATACTGTGCATTTCAGACAATTAAAATTATCTGCCTTAATATTTTTTTTCCCTTGGACCAGTGGTACTTGGGAATCTAGGCTGCGGACTTAACAATAACCGAAGATGGAAATGTGACAGCTCTCTTCTCTACACCCCCACCCAAGGAAAAAAAAAAAGCCACACAATCTGGAGTGGGGGTGGGGTCTGTCTTCCTTGTCAGACTAGGGTAAATCAAAAGCTGGTCACGTTGGGTTTTTCAAATGCTTCTCATTTAATGAGTCTTCGGATTTGCTTTTGTTTTTATCTTTTTTGGTTGTGGAAAAGTGAAAAATGATTTCTTTTACTCCTCCGGATCCTCTAGTCAATTTGTTAATCCTACTAAATACACAGATACAGTAGAAGACCTGAATAGTGGAATAGGGAGAAAGGGGGAAAAATGACATTGTTTAACATTGAATTGCTGTGTAGAAAATTAAAACACAGAATTTTTTTTTTCTATTTGGGTTATTGTAACATTCTGGAAGTGCATATTATGCATTTTATTGCCCTGTATATGCTCATATTTATTGAAAAAATATTGATTTTTGAAAGGAGTTGGAGAAGGGTTGTTTTTAGAATTAAACAAGCACTGGAACACATACACAGGCACGCCAGACATCTAGCTTTCTTTCCTCCAGGTAAAACTAATATATTTGAAAAAAATTTTTTTTGAAGAGTGGTGCATTGTGGTGTTTCCTATAAAGCAATCTACTTCTGGTTATTGAGAATCATTGAATCCTCTGTTTCTTTTTAAACAACAGTATATCACAATTTGTTTTGCAAATGTGAAATGTAAATTTATCTAAATTCATCCTGTGTCAGAAAACAGTGACAGTGGATTGAGAAAGTTTTCTTTGGAAAAGGCTAGCTTGTCCTTTGTGCATTTGTGTTTTTGAAAGAATGAGTTGAATAATCAGATAATTAAAGTGTTCAGCTTTAGTACTAAATATTAAAAATATGAAGGTGAATGTCTATTAGTCTGTAAACTTTGTATGAGTTTTGATCAGCTTTTATAATTCTTGTTTAAAATATTTTAAATAGAAAAATGTCAATTTAAGTGGTCGTTTTATAGTAAGGGATGGACTTGAAAGAATTTTCAAACTTGAGGGAGCAAATGAGCTACAGGAAGAGTTTTAAAAGGGTGTATATCTTTTAAGTGACTATAATGTCAAATTCCAAATGAAATCAGATTTTGTGGGTGATCCAGGTCATGTTTAAATCAGTTATTTTTCTTTCATGATATGACAGTTGGCATGCTTATTGGGGTAATGAGCTCTTGGATGGGAATTGTGGGGTCTGGAGAAAAGACACATAAGCACATTTTCTGATTCTCACTGTGGATTTCATAGATGAAGGTAGGAGAATGAATTATGACTTTTAGATAATGCTATTTGAGAACTGTGAGCTGTGTAATCTTTATTTTTCTTATCTTCATTTATGCTAATAAGTGTGAAAGAGAAGGATATTCCATTCTGTAGCATTTTGAGTTCTGTATGTTGGCATGAATCACCTTTTTTTTTTTTGAATCACCTTTTAATACCTGACATTAAGACTCATCTCTCATCTCTTAAAAATGTGAGTATGTGACTTAATCTAGATGATAGGCTTTATAAAAGTATTGCCAAGAGATGAGTGAGAAAGTGATTTGTATATAGGAAGATAGTAATCGTGTTCTTCAGTTTATAACTTAAACTCAATTTAATTGCTCAGTGGTGCTAATTTTAAAATACCACATATTTCCTTGCTGTTTTTAAACCAGAGTCATAACCTCAGAATTGGGAAGTTATTGAAGGCTGATGGTTTAGAAAGGAAAGGAGATTAGGGTATGTTTATAGCAATATCCTTTTAAGGAAAGAATTCATAAGGGTATTTAAATGGAGAAAACAAAAATACCTCAAAATTAAAAAAAAACAAATTTTTAAAAATGAAGAGAACAGCACAACACAAAACAAAAATTTTGAAGGAAAATAGACAATAGGGATCCCTGGGTAGGCGCAGCGGTTTGGCGCCTGCCTTTGGCCCAGGGCGCGATCCTGGAGACCCGGGATCAAATCCCACGTCGGGTTCCCGGTGCATGGAGCCTGCTTCTTCCTCTGCCTGTGTCTCTGCCTCTCTCTCTCTCTCTGTGACTATCATAAATAAATAAAAATTAAAAAAAAAAAAAAGAAAATAGACAATAACAAAAAGACATGTGCAAAGAGTAGGAAAGAGTAGGTTACATTCTGTAACTTCCAATTACTTTCCACATGGAATCTGGTAATGGGAAGTAATGGACTTACTGAAAAGCAAGTACTCTGTAGAAAACATCAAATTTTGAGTCAGAACTGAAACTTCCCCAGCTTGATATAAACAAATGGGAGAACTATAGGTTGTTATCCTCAAAAGATACATTTCTTCTACATAACAGTAGAATCAGAAGTATTGTTCCTTTTAAAAAGGGAAAATTGTAAATTAGTCTTTTCATGGACATCTGTAAATTTAAAGCTGTGTGAATAGACTTATAGTCTGATCTCTCAGTATTATGACGGTAAGAGAGTTCAGATGTTTTAGGTATTTGCTTTCTAACCTGTTTAAGAAGCCCATGGAAATTAGCAGTAGTATAAACTTTGGAAAAAAGTACTTATTTAGGAGTCTGCAGATGGTATAAGAATGGAATAATTATAATTTACTAATAGTTTAAGATGTTGACCCTTTTTTGCAACTCATATTTTAAATTAATTTATCTGTGGTAAAACTTAAAGTAGGTTTGTGTCTTCTCAGGGAAATCTGGATTAATTCAGGGGAAAGAAGCATTAACATGACTAAGAAGAAGTACCCAGGGGTCTTTAGGTGGTCTGACAATGCTCTATGTCTGAACCTAGGTTGTAGTTGTTGGATATCCACCTTATACTAATTCCTTTTGCTGTTCAGTTCCTTTTGCTCAATTGGAATGTATAATTTGAAAGAATTTTCTAACTTTAGGAAACAGATGAGGTACCTGGAAAATTTTTAAAAGGGTATATATTTTGTAAGTGACTATAATGTCAAATTCCAAATGAAATCAGATTTTGTGGGTGATCCAGGACATTGGTCTATTATATCTCAACTAAATGCTGTTAAAAATAAATGCAATTGTGCTTTTTTTTTTTTTTTTTTTAAACATTAACGGTTTTTCTTCCTTAAATGCAGAAATGTTTATTTGGATATTTAGATTTTTAAAAAATTAGATGGGCTTTCTGTGCTGGTATATCTTAGCTATATAAATTATATATTAGTATATATATCTTATGTATATTATATATATTCATATATTGTAATTTTATTTATTTACCCAGAAATTTTCACAGATTATGACTGTTGACTTTGACAGAACCCCATGTTTTTTTAGTCCATACAGTTTCTAGCAAGTGTAATTTGTCCTTGGATAGTCTTCCAAGATTAGAGCCACAATGCTAATGTACTACCTTATATAGAAAAAGTATAATTACAAAGACAATAATTAAAAGATCCATTTCAGAAAATTATTCATAGCTTAAATAACAAGTAAAAAGTTTATAATTATGAGTACTTGTATATTATCAATGAACTTCTATGAAATTTTTCTATAGCATAACTTTTGTGAAGTACATTGTGACAAGTATTACTGTTGATTTTTTTTTTTTTTTTTTTTTAAGATTTTACTTATTCACTCAGGAGAAAGACAGAGAGAGAGAGGCATAGACACTGGCAGAGAGAGAAGCAGGCTTCATGCAGGGAACCCGACATGGGACTTGATCCTGGGTCTCCAGGATTACACCCTGAACTAAAGGCGGCGCTAAAACCGCTGAGCTACCCGGGCTGCCCACTGTTGTTGATTTTTATGTATAATTTATTTTGATCTGTATTGGGGGGGAACAAAAAATACCCTCACCTAAAAAGCTTTGTAGCATTGTGTTTTTAAGTTAGAATAGCTATTAAAATAATAATAAAACTTCATGTGGGGAAAAAATGAATTTATATTTAAGCTGTTCCAGCATAGAAGGTAGCTGCATGCCTTTAGGGGGTAAGTGGTAACATTTTTTAGAGTAGAAACTTACCAAGTTTTAAAACCACACTAGTTCTTTTTTAAGCAATAATTTCTCTCTTTCTACCTCCCTCCCAATGCACCATACATACATCTTAATATTTAATGAATGTTTGTTGAATAGTGAAGGTTAAGAGTGACTTCTCAGTGTTATAAAACTTAAAAAAAAAAAAAGAGTGAAGCTGGATTTTAGTATTCATGTGGTATTAGAAGACTATGGGAAGACTTCATACTTGTGCATATTACTAAATTGATAGCATTAAGTAGTGTGAATGTTACATGTGTGTATCTTCTGTGTTGACCATCTGTTTTGTGTGAAGAATGGTGACTTATTTTCTTCAAATGAAAGCTTTAGATAAATTCTTACTGAAGGTGATTTTCTCAAAGATAGAGCTTTAGATTTTAAAAAAATTATTTAAATTCTAGCTAATTAACATACAGCGCAATATTGGTTTCAGGAGTAGAATTCAGTGATTAGAGCTTTGGATTTGAAAGATAATGAATAAATTAAAGATAGTGGATTTATTTTAGAGATTATCTCTATTTTAGGAATTAAAAAAATACATTATTGAAGTTGAGTACAAACTCTAAAATTTTGAAGTGAAAGGGCTAGAAATTTACTTATGCCTATGTGAAACAATTTCATTTATGTTGTTTCAACAGTGGCTATTAAAAATCAAGACTTAACTATCAGTATTCTATTATGGTGATGGTTATATAAATATACGTAAATATGTTAAAATATATAGAACTGTACCCAGTCAAGTTTACTGTATTATACCTTAGAGAATAACTTCTAAAAATCAAAGCATTAATATGTCAGTAAATTAATGAATGAATACAAAAGAGATACTGAAATGCTGTATTAGTTTCCTATGGCTGCTGTAATAAAGTGCCACAAACTGTGTGGCTTAAAACAACACATATTTATTGTCTTACAATTCTGGAGGCCAGAAGTCTGAAATCAAGATGTGGCACAGCCATGCTCCCTCTGAAACCTATAGGAGAGTTCTTCCTTGCTTTTTCCTAGCTTCTGGGGGTTTGCTGGCATTCCTTGGCATGTAACTCTAATCTCTGCCTTTGTTGTCACATGGCATTCTTGCTATGTGTCTCTATCTTCACATGGCCATTTTATAAGGATAGCAGTCATATTGGATTAGGGGCCCACCCTACTCCAGTATGACCTCATTTTAACTAATTACATGTGCAGTGACCCTATTTCCAACTAAGGTCACATTCTGAGGTGCTGGGGGTTAGGAACTTCAACATACCATTTTTAGAGGGACATAATTCAATTCATAACAGCTTCTCATACTTATTTCTTGTTGTATAACAGTTTCATGTGAATTTTAAACTTTTTTACATTGGATATGGCTTAAATTAGAAATCACATTCATTTTATTAGGTAAACATTACTTCAATTTAATTGATTTGCTTTGCATGATTGATATTATTTAGTATTTTTAGTACATGTGGAACTTTTTTGACAAGTAGGTGGTTATTTAAAGGTTAAACCTGTCATTTTTTTTATAAATGACGACTGCAATACAGCACTCGGTATATATGCATGGATGAACAGATTACTGTAGGAGTTTTTTTTTTGTCTTTGGAAATAGGTAACCCTGAAAGCATATGAACCTTGTTTTACTCTGTTTCCAAATCCAAGTTAATATGGCTTAGAATTAGTGTTTGATATTAGACTACAACTCATTCCAGATCACTTTTTTGTATATTTTCTACCTTCTAGCTTATTTATAGGCTTATTTCTTTCCTGATACAGGCAGTATGCTTCTTGGCCTCTTTTAGCTTGTCATTGAACTAGTATGCCAGGGAAATTACACTCATTTTAATACTAGCTTTAGCATTATGTTATCATCTGCTAACTTACTGTTACTTTTTATAATCATATGTAGCCAACTGATTAATTTTTGGTTTTCAGCATTGAAAACATTTTTTGCCCCCTTAGAATGCATAATGTGACATGCCCTATGTTGGTGTTCAGTAAATGTTCCTTAAATAAATGAGTAAATTGTTAAATATTTATTTATTTATTTAGATTTTATTTATTTATTCATGAGAAATGAAAGAGAGGTAGAGACATAGGTAGAGGGAGAAGCAGGTTCCATGCAGGAAGCCCGATGTGGGACTTTGACCTGGGACTCTGGGATCATGCCCTGAGCCAAAGGCAGATGCTCAACTGCTGAGCCACCCAAGCGTCCCAAATGATTTTTTAATATTTATGTAGTATGGACATATCTCTTCATTGATTTATATGTAATGGGAGCCTAGGAGATATATTGGCATTTTGTAATTTCTGGGTGTGTCTGATTTTTAAAACATTACATAGATTAAAAAATACCCTTGAAACTTATTATTAACTAGTTCTTGATTCACTCATTGAATTTTTTTAAAGATTTTATTTATTTTAGAGAGAGTGTGTATGTGAGAGTGGGGACAGGGGCAGAGGGAAAGGGAGAGAGAAAAATCCCAAGCAGACTCAGTGCTGAGGTTGGAGCTTGATGTGGGGCTTGATTCCACGACTCTGAGATCATGACCTGAGCTGAAATTAGAGTCTGATGCTTAACTGACTGAGCCACCCAGGCGCCCCTCATTCATTGAATATTTAGTCACTTGTTTTGTGTAAGTCTCAATAAATAACGGTTTACCTGCTTTTAGTGGACCTCATTCCAAAATATTTTCCTACATTAGAATAGAAACCCAAGGTGGACACTAAAGCCTAAGTGTCTAAGGACTACATTATGTTGACATTTTTTGTAGGTGAGTGGTTATAAACTGAGTGGGTACTTGACTCTACGATTCTCAGAAACCTGTTTTGGAAGTCTTATGTGTATATGTTTTTTGGTCATTTGCTTGTTTCCCATTATAACGGAGTGATGAATGTGGTATACAGGCAGATTAACATTGTTACCTTCTTTAATAATGGGCTATTGAATCAAAAGATAAAATACCCTTAATCTTAGTGCTTTTCTTGCTTTAAGAACAGTTATATATGTATACTTCTTATCATTTAGTCCTTAGGGAAATGCAAATTATAACCAAAGAGATATTACTACATACATACACACTAGTATAGCTAAAAGTAATGCTATACTAGTGCTAACAAGGATGTGGAGCAATTGGTAGGGATGCCAAATGATACAGTCACTTTGAAAAACAGTTTCATATTAAGTTAATAATATACTTAATGATAAGATTCAGCAACCCTATTCCTAGATATTTACTTAGAGAAGTGAAAACATCTGTTCATAAAAAGACTTGAATATTCAGAGCAGTTTATTTCAGAATAGCCCTAAACTGGAAATATTCCAAATGTCTATCGGATGTGTAAATAGAGAAATTGTATATCCATACAATGACTACTTTTCAGCAATAAGAAAGAACAAAGTATTGATAGCCTAGAAACATGAATGAGTCTAAAAAGCATTATGCTGAATAAAAGAACCTAGACCAAAAAGAGTACCTACAACATAGTTCCATGTATATGAAATTTTAGAAAGCAGAAGCTATTGTGACATAAAGTAGTTGCTAGGGTCCAGGGTAAGGTATGAGGAAACTTTTTTGGGTGATGGAAATGTTCTATGTCATGATCATGGTAGTAGTTGCATGACTGCACTTACTTATCAAAACTTACTGAATTTTGTATACTTAAAATTGGTAAATTTTTTTGAATGTGAATTATGCTCCAAAAATTTGATTTTAAAGGAAAGAATAGTGAGTTTCACATTAAAATCACCTGGGGAGATTTTTTTAAAAGACAGTGTCCATCCAGAACTCACCCCAAATTAATTGAGAATGAAGACTCAACTTCAGAATTTTAAAAAAGGTCCTAAATTGTTTTGTACAGCCATGTTGAAACAATGCTATAGAAAAATAATTATCGTTATTAGTGTTACCAGTGTTTTTAAACTTACTGTGGGCAGTCAAAACATTATGTAATACATATTACAAAAATGCTATGGACCATGTCATCTTTCTTACCTATCTTTAGGTTTATTAATGGATTTCAAGGAAAATTATTTTCTTACCACTTAAAGAAAGTGTGCCTGTGTTTTGGAAAGGTCTTATGCAAAAATATCTAAATTCTTTGTCTTATCACCATCAAAAGACATTTGTCTGAATGTAATATCAACATATAATTTTCTAAATGTTTGTTCATTTACTCATTTTTGAAATTTATATTTAACATTTTTAATGTTCTGTACCAAATAGAACATAATTTCTATACTTGAGTACATAATTTAGGATACACATGTAAAATAGCATTTAGCATAATATTTCATAATAATAGAGGTAGTTACTATGGGGGCAAAAAGTAGGAAGTGATTAACAGAAGAAATGGGGACAGCTGGATGTATTGTTGTATTTTGATATAATTCTAAGATATAGTTCTAATTATAAAAAACATTAAAATTATGTCTAATATTATTATAAAGTTTGGAAACACAATTTATTGCTTATAAGTTAGATTAACCCTTCGTGAAATTTCTTCTGTATTGACATTGCTATGCCCCATAATACTCTAGTCCATAATGATTCAAAGGAGTAACATTGGCAGGCAGGAAGATGATAGAAATATTGCCAGGTGTTAATCCTTTTTTCTCAGAATAAATTTTACAGATTTCTGTCTTTAGAACAGTTTTGTTACCTTCATATAATCTCTTTTTTCTCTTTGTTTTTTAAAAAAATATTGCTTCCTTTAGGTATAAACATATGATAGAGCCAATCAACAAAATGGATTTTGGTCTATCCATTCATTATCAATGGTCTGTAAACAACAGGGAACTGTATTAAGGCTTTGCAAGCCTTGGAGATCATTATATTTTTCCCCCTATTCATTCATGGTTTTATTGAATGGAAGCCTGCAGCATTAATACTTTCAGGAAAAGCCAGCCTGTCAACACCTGATAAACTGACATGACTGGCAAGTATCATGTACATAGTTGATGTTAGCAATATAAAATTCAAACTCACGTTATGGTTCTCTATTGTGAAAAATAATCTTGTTAATTTTTTCTCTCAATATTATTATATTCTTTGCTACCATATATGTTTACATGTATCAACTTAATATGATGTAGGATATATATTATATAATATTAAATTAATATTACCTAATATGATGTAGGGTATATATTATATAATATTAAATATTGTCTCATATGTGCAGGGACTATGCAGCTGGTAGCCTCAGAATTCTGGCTTCTCACTGTGTCTGTTTCATTACCTGTAGATGGGCAGAATGATGATACCAACCATTGTTTTGAGGATAAATTATCTTTTTTTTAAAGATTTTATTGTTTGAGGGAGAATAGCGACAGACATAGGGAGAGAGTACGAGCAGGGAGGAGAGGGAGAAGCAGGGCTTCCAAGAGGTTTGGTTCCAGGATGCTGGAATCATGACCTGGGCCAGAGAATGACACTTAACCAACTAAGCCACCCAGGCACCTGTCTTTTTTTTTTTTTTTTTTTAGAGAGAGAGAGAGAGAGAGAGAGCGCGCATGAGCGAGCGCCCTGTGCGTACCTTTGAGTAGGGAAGAGGGTGAAGGGAGTGGGGAGGGGTAGAGAGGGAGAGGGAATGTTAAGCAGGCTTCATGCCCAGGGACAAGCCTGAGGTGGGGCTCCATCTCATGACCCTGATTTGAGGTCATGATCTGATCTGAAATCAAGAGTTGGACACTTAACGGCTGAATTACCCAGGTGCCCCTGAGGATAAATTAATTAATATGTTAAATATTTAGACCAGAGCCTAGCACTTATTAGTGCTATGTAAGTGTTTTCTATTATTAATATACTACAATTTCTGAAAGTATTCTCTATTTGTTACCTTTCCTTCTTCAACATTCTCCCCATATCTGAAGCCCTTTCAGTTTGACTTCTGCTTTTATTCACTGTATTATAATTGATCTCTTAAAGGTCACCAGTGACCTCATGATTGCCAAGCTTAGTCTTCTTTTTCCAGTCTTTATCCTTCATGAACTCTGTATAGAATTTTCTATAGTCTATTGTATCTTCCTCTTGAAATACTAATTAGGTTTCAGTTACTTCAACATTCTGGCTTTCTTTCTGCCTACCTTCTTTTTTTTTCTTATCCCACAAAAGTAGGATGTACCTTTTTGTCCCAAGCTTTCTAATTTAGCAATCTTATTTATTTCTATAACTTTAATAATTGTTTTATGAACACGAGATATAATGTAGTGGTTTAAATTTTGTTTAAAGCAACTGTTCATTTTCAAATTAAATCTCAGATGGTATTCTAGTTTTTGCAGCAGAAAAATTGAGCTGTTTGGAGGATTGGGGAGGGGCCCACAACTCTATCAGCTTGGCCAGCATCTTTTTTGCTTCCATCCAACACTTCCAACTAATAATGTTGGGATTTGAAGTCAGAAGATCTGCCTTAGTTTTCTCATCTGTAAAAGTGTCAGGATTTTTGTGAGATTTTTTTTTTGTGAGATTTTAAATAAACTAATATTATACAGTGGAAGCACTATATAAATATCATTGTGCAAATAATATAAATATTAAATCTGTGTTGTTTCTCCCTCTGGAATTCAAGATCACCATGTACATTTGCCTATTAGTTATTTCTAAATGGATAACCTCCTGGCCACTGAAAATCAACATGTCTAGTAAAGGATAAATGTCCAGAATATATTAAGAACTCCAACTTAACAACAAAAAATAGCCTGATTAAAAAATAGGTGAAAGAGCTGAATAAATACTTCTCCAGAGAAGGTATGTAGATGTCCCATAAGCACGAGAAGAAGAAATGCAAATAAAAACCACAAGGGACATCACTTCACACCCATTAGGATGTCAGATATTAAAAACACAGAAAATAACAAATGTTAGTGAGAATATGGAGAAATTAGAACCCTTGTGCATCACTCATAGGAGTATAAAGTAGTGCAGCTGCTGTGAAAATAGTATGACAGTTTCTCAAAAATATTAAACATAAAATTATCATATGATCCAGCGATTCTGCTTCTGGATATATACCAAAAAATTGAGTGCAGGAACTCAAATAGATATTCATACACTTATGTTTAACAGCAGCATTAATTTTAATAGCCAAGGGTAGAAGCAACTTAAGCGTCCATTGACAGATTAATGGATAAACAAAATGTGGTAGATGTATACAATGGAATATTATCCAGCCTTGAAAAAGGAAGGAAATCGTGATACATACTACAGCATGGATGAACCTTGAAGACCTTATGCTGCTTTCCAGATGTATAATCCTGGATGACAAGTTACTTAACCTCTTTGTGCTTCAATTCTTCATCCATAAAATGGTGATACAATACTGTCTCAGAAAATTTATATCACAGTTAAATTTGATAATGTATGCAAAGTCAGCTTGGAGTTTCTTATATTTTAGGGGGTTGTGATTCTTAGTTCTATTTCTATTCTCCTTCCCTGCCTCTTAATAGCCTGTTCCTCCATTCTAAAAAGTGCCATTTCCTTATCTGCTTAGTTGAAATTAAATTTTCCTTCCACTTTGGTCCTATGCATTGATCAGCAGTTGTTTGATTACCTATTTTGTTCTAGACTCTGGTCTAGCCATTGGAGACATGACAGTGTTTTATTCAAACAAACTTCCTGTTTTCATGGAGCATAAATTTTAGTGAGGAGACAGCACTTTCCATTTTCAGTTTGTGTTTTAATTTGTTACAGGTATTATCTTCCCTTCCAGTCTGCAAGTGCTTCCAGGGCAAGAACTGTATCCTGCAATATGTGCAATATCCAGTACCATACCTAGTAGGTTTCCTAAATGACCCCTTAAGAGGTCTTTGTGGAATGAATTGTGAACTTATTCATGACTTCCTTTTCCTTTTTTAAAAAAGATTGATTGATTGATTGATTTAGAGCGAGGGAGCGAGCAAGAAAGCAAGCATACATTAGTCTGGGCAAAGGTGGAGGGAGAAGGTGAAGGAAAATCTTAAGCATACTCTGTAGTGAATATGGAGTTGGTCACAGGGCTTGATCTCACAACTGTGAGATCATGACCTGAGTCAAAGTCAAGAGTGGGTTGCTTAACTGACTGAGCCACCTGGGTGCCCCTCTGTGACTTTCATAATCGTGATTTCCAGCACTGACTACTTTACACTTTAGTCACTTGAGGAGTTTTGGTAAAATACAGATTCTGTGCTTCTACCCTTGGAAATTCTAGTTAACTAAGATTGGAATGGGACTTAGGAATCTACTTTTGATAAGCTGTCCAGATTTAAACATTTGGGAACCATTGCTCCATAGTGTTCAGTACACTGGTTTACATAGAATGTGCATGGTAGTGTTGGTTGAATTAATTTATTGCTTCATTTATACAATAGCTTGTTCCAAATTGGATTTGGAACTTGTGGGTCAAATCAAATTAAATGGATAGACTGGATTCAGGAAAGAGTTACATGAAAACATCATTAAGCTCAGCAATACTGCAATTCGCTAATGTTAGTAAAATCACTAGTATCTATCCTTTGTTGTTTTTATTTTTATTTTTTTAAAGATTTATTTATTTGAGAGAGTGGGGAAGGGGCAGAGGGAGAAGGAGAGAGACAATCTTAAGCCTACTTCCTGGAGCATGGAGCCCAATGCAGGGCTTAATCCCACAATCCCACAACTCTTAAAATCATGACCTGAGTCGAAATCAACAGGATGTTTATCAGATTAAGCCACCCAGGCACCGCCTTTGTTGTTTTTATTTTATTATTTTATTTTATTTTTATTTATTTATTTATTTATTTTAATAAATTAATTTTTTTATTGGTGTTCAATTTACCAACATACAGAATAACACCCAGTGCTCATCCCATCAAGTGCCCCCCTCAGTGCCCGTCATCCATTCATCCCCACCCCCCGCCCTCCTCCCCTTCCACCACCCCTAGTTCGTTTCCCAGAGTTAGGAGTCTTTATGTTCTGTCTCCCTTTCTGATATTTCCCACACATTTCTTCTCCCTTCTTTTATATTCCCTTTCACTATTATTTATATTCCCCAAATGAATGAGAACATACACCGTTTGTCCTTCTCCGATTGACTTACTTCACTCAGCATAATACCCTCCAGTTCCATCCACGTTGAAGCAAATGGTGGGTATTTGTCGTTTCTAATGGCTGAGGAATATTCCATTGTATACATAAACCACATCTTCTTTATCCATTCATCTTTCGATGGACACCGAGGCTCCTTCCACAGTTTGGCTATTGTGGACATTGCTGCTAGAAACATCGGGGTGCAGATGTCCCGGCGTTTCATTGCATCTGAATCTTTGGGGTAAATCCCCAACAGTGCAATTGCTGGGTCCTGGGGCAGATCTATTTTTAACTCTTTGAGGAACCTCCACACAGTTTTCCAGAGTGGCTGCACCAGTTCACATTCCCACCAACAGTGTAAGAGGGTTCCCTTTTCTCCACATCCTCTCCAACATTTGTGGTTTCCTGCCTTGTTAATGTTCCCCATTCTCACTGGTGTGAGGTGGTATCTCATTGTGGTTTTGATTTGTATTTCCCTGATGGCAAGTGATGCAGAGCATTTTCTCATGTGCATGTTGGCCATGTCTATGTCTTCCTCTGTGAGATTTCTCTTCATGTCTTTTGCCCATTTCATGATTGAATGTGTTTGTTTCTTTGGTGTTGAGTTTAATAAGTTCTTTATAGATCTTGGAAACTAGCCCTTTATCTGATACGTCATTTGCAAATATCTTCTCCCATCCTTTGTTGTTTTTAAATGCTAGTTCTTAACATATTTACCCCAAAATAATTCTATACATTTTAATAGTTATGTAAGTTTTTGAAAAGGTATTGAAAAATCTAAAAGGATTTGAACAGAATTGATAAGTAATCTCTGAGGAAGTGGAATGAGTGGTGACCAAAAGGAAGTTTAGTTTAGTCTGTATTGCTTGAATCATTTTATGATGACAGCCTATTTAAGTATTTCTTATATAATAAAGCAATTAAAATAAGTAACAGATAATAATATAGTTTATTCAGCTGCATTATTTTGTTTAGCATTTTTTAGCCTTTTAAGTTAACATGATTTAGAGAAATGTCATCTTACTTTTATAAACCTGATATACATCAGGGGCTTTTAACCTGGCATCTGTAAATAGCTTTCAGGGATCCATGAATTCCTGAAATTATTTTCAGATTTTACAAATGGATATGGACATTTTTCTTTACTTTTTTTTTTTTAAGATTGATTTAGAGAGATCATGGAGGTGCAGGGGCAGCTGAAGAGGGAAAGAAAGAATATCAAGCTGACTCCCCACTGATCATGGAGCCCAAAATGGGTCTTGATCCTCAACTCTGAGATCATGACCTGTGCTGAAATCAAGAGTTGGATGCTTAACCCATTGAGCCACCCAAGTACCCTTGGATATGGACATTTTTCAAAGAAGACAGTTTATAACTTTCATTGGATACTCAAAGGGATCCATGACTCAAATAAGTTCAGGAACCACTAATTTATGTAGAAGAATCTACTTTGATAACAATTCTGCAATTAATTCTTCTATTGCCTTTGAGCCTTGATGTATATAATATGGGTGAATGTGATTTAGTAACTTTTTTTTTATTCTACCCATTTTCAGGTTATGAATGGTTTGAGACAGAGAGAGAGAGAAAAAGAGGCACAGGCAGAGGAAGAAGCAGGCTTCATGCAGGGAGCCGGACATGGGCCTCTATCCTGTGTCTCCAGGATCACGCCCTAGGCTGAAGGTGGCGCTAAACTGCTGAGCCACCCGGGCTGCCCTCAATGGTTTTTCTTAAGGATTGACACAGCTCTACTATTTGCTCCTCTACTAGTTAAATATTTCAGTTTTGGCATTTCTGACATATTCATCTTTTTCTACTAATCTAAATGCTGGTGTATACATTACTTTTTGTTTATTTCAGAATGATGGCTTGACATTATTGTGCCACCTACAGCTGAAGTTTAAGGATTTGCACTATCTGAAATAAAGTAATAGCCTGTGAAGTTACTGAACAGAGTAGGCCATAGCTATTTCTTTATGGAATCTTTCTAAGGAATTGGGTTTTTTAGATTATATTTTTGGGAAGTGGACTCTGAGATGGAGATTGGCTTGTGGAAGGTTTATTGAGGAACAAGACTTGTAATAGAGTAAGGGATGCAAGATTTGGAGGGCAGAGAGATTGAACTGATGGAGTTGCCTTGGAGACTTCAGTCAATCCTTTTGGGAACTTTGGAGCTAGTATCATATTTAAGAGTTATTTGGAATTAGAGACGCCTGGGTAGCTCAGCGGTTGAGTGTCTACCTTCGGCTCAGGGCGTGATCCCAGGTCCTGGATCAAGTCCTGCGTGGGGCTTCCTGCGAGGAACCTGCTTCTTCCTCTGCCTATGTCTCTGCCTTTCTCTCTGTGTCTCTTATGAATAAATAAACAAAATCTTAAAAAAAAAAAAAAAGAGTTATTTGGAATTAGATGTGGGCTGACCTGAGGGGAGAAGGTATAACCTTGGGTGGGGCAGTTTCTGTGGTAGAGATGGAAATGAAACTACATAATTTCCAAACTACAAGTTTCCCTTTCCAGCTGTAGGAAGTGCTTTCAGTGGATGGTTTCCAACTGTCACCTGGTTCAAATCTGCCTCAGCTACAGAGAGCTGCTTTACCTGAGATCACAGTTCCTCTACAGTCACCTTGCAAATGGCCGAACAAGTTTGGGTAAAGATTCCAGCTATTTTAGCTTAACATGGAGCTCCCTGATAGGCAGTACTTGCTCCTGGGAGTTGTACCTGATTGTCAAAGACATGCATGTAGTTTGACTTCTTCTAGTCTTGCTTCTGCTGCCTTTGCTTCATAGGTATCAATTTCTGTTAAGTATCTTGCATCTTAAACTCCATCTCAGGGACTGCTTCCAGAGAACTCGGTCCCCTGATACAGTTTGTTGAGGAGGGCTTAGCTGCTAGACTCCTGGAGTTAGAGGAACTCTCCAGGCAGTTGGAGGAATGAATGCCTTGGTCTTGAAGGGAATATCTGGTCACTGCACTCCTTTTGCCTCTTGAATTCATTTCATATGAATTCACACCATGTGAGAACAACTCCTCAGCATTCTCTTTGGTTTCTTTTTCTGAGGACTGACTGACAATAGTTAAGATTAGTAGATGAATTAATTACAACCTCTACCACTACAGGTAGTCTCTAGGTCACAACTAATACTTACTGTCTCTCTCTAAGCTCCATTCTAGATTCTTGGCCAATATCTCCACTTGTCTAGATGCCTTACCAGGTAGGGTGACTGTCATGACTGAGGAACCCGAGCATAGTTACCATGCCCTTTTTAGGCGTTGACCATTGTACTTGTACATTTACTGTCAAAATTGGGCAGGGAAATACCAAGAGATACCCCAGGGACAACCCAGATGCTAAATTCATCTACTCCTTTATGTTACTTTTCTGTGTGTTGGTGACTCTATGTTATTTCATAAACACCGTATGTTGCTAAGATAGCACATTATGTAACATTAAAATCAGGTCTGTTATTTTAGTTTTAAAGATCAATTTTTTAAAAAGATTTATTTATTTATTTATTTATTTATTTATTTATTTATTTATTTGAAACAGAGAGAAGCAGAGACATGGGTAGAGGAAAAAGTAGGCTCCCCATGGGGAGCCTGATGTGGAACTCGATCCCAGGATCTCAGGATTACGACCTGAGCCGGAGGCAGACATGCTCAACCACTGAGCCACCTACGCATCCCTTAAAGATCAAGATTACATTGATTTTGCTTTATTATTGTTTCTTTGATACATTATCAGGGTCGTAACTGCAGAGGTTTATAGATGTCACCTTTTGTGTTGTCCCTTGCACATATTATTAGTATATTATCGGGATAATTATCAACAAAAGAACTCACACAACATAAATTTTTATTTCTAGTATTTTAGCATAGTTTTATTTAGTAGTGAGTGGTTTTCTAACACCTAGTCCCCTTTACCTATTCACTTAGAGGTTAGACTTGAAAAATTGTAAAGGAGTTGGAGTATAATTTACTGCAGTTATCAAGCCTTGTGATAAATATGCCATTTAGCAAACCATCTAGACAAATTCACATTGCTAACTTGTGGTAAGGAAAGCAAGAAGTAAATAATAAGTAGCATTGCTAACCTCAGTAAGGAAACTTTGAGCCCATGGCTGCCTGATGAGGCCTTAAAGAGGAGAGTGTCAGCAGTGTCCCTGAAGAGATTCAGTATTTTGGAATTGGGGGCTCACAACAGCCGTTTCTTTTTTTTTTTCTTTACACTTTTAGTAAGATATAATTCACATAACTCATGACTCACCCATTTAAAGTATAAAATTAAATGATTTTTAGTATATTTACAGATGTGGGCTACCATCACCACAGTCAATTTTAGAATATATTTTTAAAAGACTTTATTTGTTTTTTTGAGAGAACAAGAGAGAGCATGAACAGGGGGGAGAGGGAGAACCAGACTCTTTGCTGAGCAGAGAGCCCCACATGGGGCTCAATCCCAGGACCCTGGGATTATAATATGAGCTGAAGGCAGATGCTTAACCAACTGAGCCACCCAGGCATTCCTAGAATATTTTCATCATCTCAGAAGAAACCCTGTACCCTTTAATATCACTTTCCAACCTCCCTCCAACCCCACCCCCAGCCCTAAGCAAATACTGCTTTCTGTCTCTATGCCTATTCTGGACATATCATATAAATAGAATCACATAGTATATAGTCTTGTGACTGGCTTTTTTCACTCAGCATTAGCTTTTCAAGGTTCATCTGTATTGTAGCATGGATCAGAATTTCTTTTTCTTTTTTTCTTAATATTTTATTTATTTATTTATTTATTTATTTATTTATTTATTTATTTATTTATTTATGATAGTCACAGAGAGAGAGAGAGAGAGAGAGAGGGGCAGAGACACAGGCAGAGGGAGAAGCAGGCTCCATGCACCGGGAGCCCGATGTGGGATTCGATCCCGGTCTCCAGGATTGCGCCCTGGGCCAAAGGCAGATGCTAAACCACCGCGCCACCCAGGGATCCCAGAATTTCATTTTTTTTTTTTATGGCTGAATAATATTCTATCATGAATACACTACATTGTTTCCATTTACTAGTTGTTATACTTTTTTTTTAAGATTTTATTTATTCATGAGAGACAGAGAGAGAGAGAGAGAGAGAGAGAGAGAGAGGCAGAGACACAGGCAGAGGGAGAAGCAGGCTCCATGCAGGGAGCCCGACGTGGGACTCGATCCCAGGTCTCCAGGATCACAGGCGGGCTGCAGGAGGCGCTAAACCGCTGCACCACAAGGGGTGCCCATTGTTATACTTTAAAATATATATTTTATTTTTAAGTAATCTCTATATCCAACTTGGGGCTTGAACTTATAACCCTGATATCAAGAGTCGAATGCTGCACTGAATCAGCCAGTCATCCCAGTTGTTATACTTTTGAGTTTCCCTTTTTATTATGAATAATGGTGCCATGAACATTCAGTATAAGCTTTTGTGTGGACATATATTAAAACATCTTTTGGGAATAGAATTTTTGGGTTATATGATAACTGTATGTTTAACTTCTTGAGGAACTGCCAAACTATTTTCCCAAGCGGTATACCATTTTATAATCCCACCAGCAATGTATGAGGGCTCTAGCTTCTCCACATCTTTTGCCAACACTTATTATTATCCTATCTTTTTTATTACTGCTATCCAAGTGGAGGTGAAGCAGTATTCATTCCACTGTGGTTGTTTTTGATATGTTTTTCATTTCCCTGATGACTAATGATGTTGAGCACCTGTTTATGTGGTTATTGGTCATTTGTATATCTTCTTTGAGGAAATGACTATTCAGATTCTTTGCCCATTTTTATTTTATTTTTTAATTTTTTAAAGACTATTTGAGAGAGAGAGAAAGAGAGAGAGAGCATGAGCAGGGGGAGGGGCAAAGAGAGAGGGAAAGGGATAAGCAGCCTCTCTGCTAAGCAGGGAGCCTGCCATGGGGCTCAATCCTAGGATCCTGAGATCATGACCTGAGCCAAAGTCAGATGCTTAACCCACTGAGCCACCCAGGCGCCCTGCTTATTTTTAAATTGGATCATTTGTCTTTCTGTTGTTGAGATGTTAAGAGTTTGTTACTTATTTTAGATACTAGTCCCTTATTAGATATGCAAACATATCCCCCTGTTGTTTTTTTTTTTTAAAGATTTATTTGTTTGAGGGGTAGGGAGAGTGCAGTGCAGGCAAAGGTAGAGGGAGTAGGAGGGAGAATATTCAAGCAGGCTCTGTGCTGAGTGCAGAGTCCCATGTGGGGCTCAGTCTCACAACCCTGAGCTGAAACAGAGTCTGATGCTTAACCGACTGTACTACCCAGGCACCATTCTGTTTTCTGAGTTATCTTTTTACTTTACTAATACTTTTTGGAGCACAAATACTTTTTACTTTACTAATACTTTTTGGAGCATTTCCTCCATTTTCATAGCACTTTTTAAAAAATTTTGATGACAGCTTATCTGTTTTTTCCTTTGATGCTTGTTTTTTTTTTTTTTTTTTATTTATTTATTTATGATAGTCACAGAGAGAGAGAGAGAGAGAGAGAGAGGCAGAGACACAGGCAGAGGGAGAAGCAGGCTCCATGCACCGGGAGCCCAACGTGGGATTCGATCCCGGGTCTCCAGGATCACGCCCTGGGCCAAAGGCAGGCGCCAAACCGCTGCGCCACCCAGGGATCCCTTGTTTTTTTGATAGCATGTCTAAGAAACCGTTGCCTAACACATAGTCATGAAGGTTTACTTTTTTTTTTAAAGATTTTATTTTATTTTATTATTTTATTTTTTTAAAGATTTATTTATTTAATTATTCATGATAGACATAGAGAGCACAGACACAGGAGGAGGGAGAAGCAGGCTCCATGCCAGGAGCCCGAAGTGGAACTCGATCCCGGGACTCCAGGATTGCGCCCTGGGCCAAAGGCAGGCGCTAAACCGCTGAGCCACCCAGGGATCCCCAAGAAGGTTTACTTCTATGTTTTCTTCTAAGAGTTTTATAGTTTTAGCTCCATTTTGAGTTGATTTTTATATATGGTGTCAAAAAAGGTCTTGAATTTCATTCTCCAAATGTGGCTAGCCAGTTGACCCAGCATCATATGTATTATAAAAGACTGTTCTTTCTCCATTGAATGGTTTTGGCATTTCTGTTGAAAATTAGTTGATCATAGACAGGTTTATTTCTGGACTCTCAATTTTATTCCATTGATCTATGTGTCTGTCCTTATGCTAATACTACACTGTCCTTTTAAAAAAGATTATTGATTTGAGAGAGCACACAGAAGGAGAGAGAGGGAGAGGAAGAAGCCAACCCCCTGCTGAGCAGGGAGCACATTATGGGGCTCCATTCCAGGACCCCAGGATCATAACCTGAGCCAAAGGCAGATACCTAACCGATTGAGCCACCAGGTGCCCCTACACTCTTTTGCTTACTCTTGGTCCATAGTAAGTTTTGAAATTGAGAAGTTTGAGTTTCCTACTTTATTCTTTTTCTTTCTACAGTTTTACTGAGGTAATTGACATTTAGTATAAGTTTAAGGTGTACAATGTGATGATTTGATATATGTGTATATTGCAAAGCATCTGCCATAGTAGAATTAGTTAACACATTCTTCACCTCACACAGTAACTATGGTGAGAACATTAAAGCTGTATTATCATTAACAACTTTCAAATACACAGTGTAATATTTTTAATTATAATAATCATAATGTACATTAGATTCCTGGAACTTATTCATCTTATAACTGAAAGTTTGTAGCCTTTGACTTACTTCCCCATGTCCCCCTTCTGAGCCCTTGGCAACCACCATTCTGTTCTCTGTTTCTGAGTTTGATGTTTTTTATTTTTTATTTTTTTAAAAGATTCTATTTTTAAGTAGTCTCTACCCATATTGGGGCTCGAACCCACAACTCTGAGATCAAAAGCTGCATGCATGTTCTACTGATGAGTCAGCCAGGTGCCTTTATATGAATGAATTTGCTATTTTTAGATTCCACATAAAAATGAGATCACGCAGAGTTGCCTGGCTGGCTCAGTTGGAAGAACATGCCACTCTTGATCTCAGAGTTGTAAGTTTGAGCCCCACGTTGGGTGTAGAGGTTATTTTTAAAAAATTAAATAAACAAAAAAAAAGTGAGAACATATAGTATTCTTTTTTTTTTTAAGATTTTATTTATTCATGAGAGACTCAGAGAGGGGGTGGGCAGAGACACAGGCGGAGGGAGAAGCAGGCTCCATGCAAGGAGCCTGATGCGGAACTCGATCCCAGGACTCCAGGATCATGCCTTAGGCCAAAGGCAGGCACTAAACCACTGAGCCACCCAGAGATCCCCTCTTTTTTCTGTCTGACTTATTTTACCTACCATAATGCCGTTATGGTCCTTCCATGTTGTTACAAATGGTAGGATTTCCTTTATTTATGCTGAATAATATTCTTTTGTATGTATATACACAGACCACATTTTCTTTATCTGTTCATACCTCGATGGGCACTTAGGTTGTGTCCATGTCTTGGCTATTGTAAATGGTGCAGTGAACGTGGGAGTGCAGATATTTCTTTCACTTCTTTGAGTCCCAGAAGTGGGATTGCTGGCTCATATGGTAGTTCAATTTCTAATTTTTTGAGGAATGTTCATGCTATTTTCATAGTGGCTGTACCAATTTACAATCCTACCAGTAGTGTGCCAGAGTTTCCTTTTTTCCACATCCTTGACAGCATTTGTTCTCTTCTCTCATTTTTTATAATAGCCATTCTAAAAGATATGAGATGGTATCTTATTGTAATTTTTGATTTACATTTCCCTGATGACTTTGAGCACCTTTTCATGTACTTGCTGTTCGTTTGTATGTCTTCATTAGAAAAATGTCTATTCATGTCCTCTCCCTATTTTTAAAAACTGGATTGTTTGTTTTTCTGCTATTCAGTGTAGGAGTTCCTTGTAAATGTTGGATATTAAGCCCAATCTAATATATAGTTTGCAAATATTCTCTCCCATTCTTTTTTTTTAAGACTTTATTTATTTATTCCTGAGAGACACACACAGAGAGAGAGGGGGTGGGGGGCAGAGACATAGGCAGAGGGAGAAGCAGGCTCCATGCAGGGGGCCCGACATGGGACTTGATCCCAGGTCTCCAGGATCACATCTGGGCTAAAGGCAGTGCTAAATCGCTGAGCCACCTGGGCTGCCCTATTCTCTCCTATTCTATAGGTTGCCTTTTCATTTTGTTGATTTTCCTTTGCTGTGCAGAGTATTTTAGTTTCACTTGTTAATTTTTGCTTTTGTTGGGTAGCCCTGGTAGCTCAGCTGTTTAGCACCGCCTTCAGCTCAGGATGTGATCCTGGAGACCCAGGATTGAGTCCCACATCAGGCTCCCTGCATGGAGCCTGCTTCTCTCTCTGCCTGTGTCTCTGCCTCTCTCTCTCTCTCTGTGACTCTCATGAATAAATAAAATCGTAATAAAAAAAAAAGAAAGAAAGAAAAATTTTTGCTTTTGTTGTTTGTGCTTTTGATATCCAAAAGATCATTGTCAAGAAGTAGGTTAAGGAGCTTTTTCCATATATATATATATATATATATTCTGTAATATATGTAATATATAATATGTATTTATATTCCATGCCCAGTGTGGAGCCCAATGTGGGGTTTGAACTCATGACCCTGAGATCAAGATGTGAGCCAAGATCAAGCGTTGGACCCTTAATTGACTGAGTCACCCAGGTGCCTGTCTTTATATTTTTGTCTAGGAGTTTTATGGTTTTGGGTCTTATGTATAATTTCTTTAACGCATTTTCATTTAATTTTTGTGAGTGGTATGAGAGGTGTCCAGTTTTTCTTTTGCACGTGGGTATCCAGTTTTCCCAACACCATTATTAAAGAGACTATCATTCATTCTCCCATTGAGTATTCTTGGCTTCCTTGTCAAATATTAGTTGAATATATATATATATATATATATATATATATATATATACATACACACACACACACGGGTTTATTTCTGCTTTTTGATTCAGTTCCACTGGTCTATTTTTATGCAGTACCGTACTGTTTTGGTTACTTTTGTTCTTTTTCAAGATTGTTTTGCCTGTCCTGGTTCCCTTGAATTTTCATATGAATATTAGGATCAGCTGTCAATTTTTGCAAAAAAAAGCAAGCTGGGATTTTGATAGGAATTGCATTGAATCTGCAGATCTATTTGTATAAGTGAGTATTGCCATTTATATTAGTTTTTTGTTGCTACTTAACAAATACCACAAACATCGTGGCTTAAAACAGCACAAATTTAATATTTTATAGTTCTAGAGGTCAGAAATCTGAAATTGGTCTTGCTGGGCAAAAATCAAGTTGTTGGTCAAGTGTCAATTGATAGATAAATGGATAAAAAAGATGTAAATGTGTACAATGGAATATTATTCAGCCATAAAAGATGTAATCTTGCCTTTCATAACAACATAGATGGACCTAGAGGATATTATGTTAAATGAAATAAGTTAGACAAAGAAAAATACCAAATGATTTCACTTATATGTGGAATCTAAAAAACAAAACAAACAACAGACCAAGCAAACTCTTAAATACAGATAACAAACTGGTGGTTGCCAGAGGGGAGGTAGGTGGGGGAATGGGCGAAATAGATAAAGGGGATTAAGAATTACAAACTTCTAATTATAAAATAAATAAGTCATGGAGATGGAAAGCATAGCATAGGGAATACAATCACTAATATTGCAATAATGTTATACAGTGACAGCTGGTGACTATACTTAGAATGGTGACCATTGAGAAATATATAGAATTGCTGAATCAATATGTTGTATACCTGAAACTAATATAACATTGTATGTTAATTATACTTTAATTAAAAAAAAAACAAAGATGTTGGCAGAGCTGTGTCCCATATGCAGGATCAAGGGGAAAATCTCTTTCCATGCTTTTTTCCAGCCTCTAGAAGCCACCTACATTCCTTGGCTCATGGTTCTTTCCTCCATTTTCATAGCATATCACAGCAACCTCTGCTTCCATTGTCATATTTTTGTCTGACTTTAAGCCTCTTGCCTCCCTGTTATAAGGACCCTATGATTACATTGGGCCTAATAAGATAATCTGCACATTTTAGGAACCTTAATTTAATTACATCTGCAAGTCCCTTTTGCCAAGTTCTGGAGATTAGGATATGGACATGTTTTAGTGGAGGGCATTGTTTTGTCCACCATACCATTCTAACAGTATCCAATCTTCTGACTCAAGAACATGGGATCTTTTCCCATTTATTTGGGTCCTCTTTAACTTCTTTCAATAATGTTTTGTGCTTAGAAGAATACAGACCCCATACTTTCAGAGCTGAATTTATGTGTTTTATTCTTTTTTATGCTATTTTAAGTGGAATTGTTTTCTTGATTTCATTTCTAGATTGTTCATTGCTAGTGTGTTTAAATATAATTGATTTTTTTATATTGATCTTGTACCTCTAACCTTGTTGAATTCATTTATTATTTTTGTCAAAAGAGATAATTTTTTTCTTCCTTTCCAATCTGGAACATGTGGGCCTTATTCTTGCAGGTCACAACACTCACAAAACTCAGTGTTGTTAGTTCCATAGAATGCATTGGACTAAGGAAGATTTCCTGCCTTTCAGTGAACTTGGAAGTGCTTTTTAATATGCTATTATGTTATTAGGAAGTGCATTCCTAGGGAAGCAAGAGTGAGAGAAAAGGGAGTGAGACAGAGAATGAGGGAGAGATAATATAATGATATGTTATAGAGGTGGTTACCATTTGGTATCAAGTGGCAACTGATTGCTCAGACTCCCTGAATTGCCTTATAGACAGGACAAAGACTATCTTCCTGGCTCTTATTTCGCATTTAACAAGATTCAGTACTGGGAAGTGTTTTCCTATTAGAAGTATATTTTAGGGGTGCCCGGGGGCCTCAGTGGTTGAGATTTGCCTTCCCGGGTCTGGGGATCAAGTCTTGCATCGGGCTCCTGCAAGGAGCCTGCTTCTCCCTCTGCCTATGTCTCTGCCTCTCTGTGTCTCTCATGCATAAATAAAAAAAAATTTTTAAAGGTCTATTTAACATATACCTTTCTGATTTTAACCATTATTGATTATACAGTTTGGGTTATAGGGATTGTAAGATTATAGGAATTGTTCTGCTGTGCTACTCTGCATAGTCTGTGAATTTAAGTTTCCCGTGTGTGGTGTTTTATTTGTTTGTTTGTTTGTTTTTTCAGTTACAAGATGAGAAAATGGGATTGGCTATAGGTCATACTTTTGTTATAATCTGTGACAACTCTTAATGGTTGAAAGCATAAAATAAGTAAGAACAAAAATTCAGTACATTTAAGAAAATTTTTTCTTTTTTAGTATCATATTCTCTTCCCTGTTATTTTTCTTTTCTTTTTTTTTTTTTTTGCACTCTTTATTCTTTATTTTCTGAGGAGATTTTGGGAACATAAGGATCATAATTTAACAAAATAGCTAATTGTAAGAACTTATAAAATGATATTTATTCTTCCTCTTTCTTTTCTTTAGTCCTTGAACTCTTAACTGTTCTCTTCTCTCTTCTATCTTCCCTTCCTGAAAAATTCAGTCCAAACCAGGAGGAAGCAAGAAAGAAAAGTGAGACAGGGAAGGAGGGAAAGAGGCAGCACCAAGTGGTAGCAGTCTAAAAGGAACACTTGGAGCCCAGCAACTTACTCTCAAATGACCCATAAAAAATTATTTGAGAATCTAAAAAATTGGACTCATAGAACCATGGAATAGAATGGTGGTTGCCAGGGAATGGGGGAAAGGGGAGATAATGGTTGTGAAGGGTAACAAATTTTCAGTTACAAGATGAGTAAATTGTTAGGATCTAATATATAGCGTGGTGATTATAGTTCCTATACTATATTGTATACTTGAAATTTGCTAAGAGAGTAGATCTTTTTTTTTTTAATTTTTAAAAATTTTTATTTATTTATGATAGTCACACAGAGAGAGAGAGAGGCAGAGACACAGGCAGAGGGAGAAGCAGGCTCCACGCACCGGAAGCCCGACGTGGGATTCGATCCCTGGTCTCCAGGATCGCGCCCCGGGCCAAAGGCAGGCGCCAAACCGCTGCACCACCCAGGGATCCCTAAGAGAGTAGATCTTAGGTGTTCTTATCACTCACACGTGCACATGCACACATACATGCACACAAATGGTAATTATATGAAGTAATGGATATGTTAATTAACTTGATAGTGGGAAGCATTTCACTATATATGTATATTAAATCATATTACACATCTTAAAAATCACATCATACAACCTAAATATATGAAGTAATGGATATGTTAATTAACTTGATAGTGGGAAGCATTTCACTATATATGTATATTAAATCATATTACACATCTTAAAAATCACATCATACAACCTAAATATATACAATTTTTATTTGTCAATCATACTTCAGTAAAGCTGGAAAAAATGTATTCCTCCCTCCAAAAAATTATTTGAAATATACTTGCAACTTTTATGCAAGTGTGAGATTGTTTCAAAATAAAAAGAAATAAATATGATAATCTTGTGTGAACTTTATTTAATAGTATTTCCTCATTATCTGTTTACTTTGAGCTGTTTAAGGGAATATTTTTTGTAGTCCTGGAGATAAAAGGTGCAGCATAGAAAATGTAGTTAGAGGTATTGCAATAGCATTGCATGGTGACAGTTGGCAGCTACACTTGTACTAAGTATAGCGTAATGTATAGACTTGTCAAATGAATGTTGTATACCTGAAACCAGTATAACATTGTGTGTCAACTATACTTCAATTAAAAAAAGAATTTTTTTGTTTCTTAACTTATATTTCAAATCCGCAAAGTTACTTGAATAAGAATCATTTTTTTAACATTTTAGATTTATTTCATGTTCATTCTGAAGGTTAAATTATCAACAGTTCAAACCCATCACTCATTTTAAATGATACTTGGTTTCTTATTCAAATTGTAAGCTGAATTTTAAGTTTTAAAAAATGATTATGTCTTTCCTGGTTATACACTCTTCCAATTTATTATATATATATATATATTATATATAATATATTAAGCTTATATATATATATATATATTTATTTATTTATTCCCCCCTAGAGAAAGAGTGTATGTGAGCTGGGGTGGGGGTGGGGGGACGGGCAAAGGAAGAGGGAAAGAGCATCCTAAGCACGCTCCACATCCCGCGCAGGCACGGGGCTTGATCTCACAACCCTGAGATCATGGCCTGAACCGAAATCAAGAGTTAGAAGCATAGTTGAATGAGCCACCTAGGCGCCCCTTAATTTAATTCTTAAACCAATCTTTTGAGGTATATACTGGGATTTTATCCCAGTTTTACAGATGAGGATATGGTGCTCACATAAGCAATTTATGTAAGTTCCCATAGTCAGTTAAGTGGTAGAGCTGAGGTTAGAACCCAGGTAGTCTGGTGCCTGTGTTTAAGATCTTAATCATTATACTGTATTCAGTTATACATAATGAAAAATAAAATGAGCAATTTAGGTCCAACAGAGTGATTGAGAAGGGGGGAAAATAGTTAAATGAAGATAGAATATACCAAAATTATGTTTCCTTTGCTGTCCATAAATAAGAAAATTCAGATGTAGATTTTGTATAGTGTGTGACAAATCTTTATTGCCTTTAATAACACACAATCTTGCCTTCTATATTATATCACATCTTTAATGTGCAGACTTTAAAAAAATTAGCTGGTGCTATACTAGAACCATAATTCTACTGTTGAGCCCAATATATTAAATTCATATAATCATGGACCTATTATGTATTCATATAAATTGGTGATGGTTATAATTTTAACACAAGGAAATAATTCACTTTGCAGTATAGATAGAAAAAGTCAAACAGGTGACTTCATAAATGGGAAATGTGTTATTGATTTTATTAAGCTTATCTTTATTTGGCTTTATGATTTACCCATAGCAATTTGGATATTTTCAGTTTTCCTTATGTTATGGAATTTGTCAGAAAGCAGTAGGTTTTTACAAAGGAAGAAAAGAGGCAGAACATTTGGAAGCTTTACTGAGGAGTGGTTTATGAAACTAACTTTCATAATAATAATAATGAAAAGAATGATTTGCATGATGGTTGTAATCTAAATATGTGTCTCATTTACTAACTGCTCTAAACCCCGTGATCCTAGAGGTCCTAGGAAGATTCTAAGATTATTATATTGTAGGAGAAAAAAGTGTGCAGCAAATTTTGTAGCTCCTTTTTTTTTTTTTTAAGATTTTTATTTATTTATTCATGAGAGACACACAGAGAGAGGCAGAGAGACAGGCAGAGGGAGAAGCAGGCTCCCTGCAGGGAGCCTGATGTGGGACTTGATCCTGGATCCCGGGATCATGCCCTGGGCCAAGGACAGATGCTCAACCACTGAGCCACCCAGGCGTGTACTTCAGATATATTATCTCCTGCAGTGGAAATATGGGGGAAATATAAAGGGAGGATAGTTTTCCCCATATTTCCACTGCAGGAGATAATATATCTGAAGTACTTGTTAAAATACACAGTTCTGTATTGATACTAGTAGTGACTTTTCTAACATCATGTGTATTAAATTTGCTGCAGAACTGTACATTAGCATTTTTTTCAGTTTTATGAACAGTAAAATATTTCTTCTTTTAAGAATATATTTTGTTTTGTTTTTATTCATTCCGCTAAAAGTATATTTTTGAGTGCCAATTTGGCTCTCAGTTCTTCACTTATATACTGTTGCCTTTAACTAGCATATATGCTATTTACTTACAACTGAAGTTGACATTTTATCTCTTTTTTTGAGTAGATTAATGTTTTTGAGAGGAAAATACAAACTATTAGTATTTGTTCAACAAATATGGTCAAAACAAAGTATATGAGTAGAACCTGAACAGTATCCTGTTGGTTCAGCTTCATAACCATTTGGGTTACATTTTGGCTCTAACATTAAGTGGACAATCTTTTCTTTATTTTTATTTTGAACATTACATCTGAATACATATTCTTTTTTTAAAAATATTTATTTATTCATGAGAGACACAGAGAGAGAGGCAGAGACACAAGCAGAGGGAGAAGCAGGCTCCATGCAGGGAGCCTGATGTGGGTCTCAATCCCAGGACTCCAAGATCACGCCCTAGGCGGAAGGCTGGCGCCTAACCGCGAAGCCACCCAGAGATCCCCTGAATACACATTCTTATAATATGTTTTGATTTCTTTCTGAATTTTGGATGATATGGATTGGAAGGATTTTAGAAGAATTTTTAGGCTGAAAAATTCATATAGTGAAGTTTATGATTCTTTAAAGCAGGAAGTGGGCAAAAAAGGTAAACTGTTACTTGAATAGCCTCATTTAAATCTCAAATATCTTTTTTTTTAAAGATTGTTTATTTACTCATGAGAGACACACAGAGAGGCAGAGACAAAGGCAGAGGCTCCCCAAAGGGGAGCCTGATGCGGGACTCAATCCCAGGGCTCTGGGATCACACCCTGAGCCAAAGACAGACACTCAACCACTGAGCCACCCAGGCACCCTAAATCTCAAATATTTTTTACCTTTATAAAAAGGGTGAATATAGAAACAGTTGGAATTCCAAATAATTGTGTAAAGATTTTACTAAAATAATTTCTGGACAGTTGGTTAAGTATCTTTTAAAATATATTTGTTAAAAAAAAATAAAATAAAATATATTTGTTGAATTGTTCATAATTAACAAAAAATGATTACAGTGATATAATGTAACTATAATAATTTGTTGGCCAGTTGGTAAAACTTCTTTTAAAGTATATTTGTTGAATTACTTATAATTACCAAAAATTGGTTATAGTCATATAATGTTCCATACAGTATTCCCTCAGCATATTTCTAAATTGGTTAATGTTCATTCTCACAAAGCCTCTTAGATCATGCTTTATATCTTTATAATTATACTTCTGTACTTTTGTGATTCTTACGGGGTTATAGAATATAAAATACGAAATATTCTTCTATCTTCTGAAAATAGGCTGAACTATTTCCATATGGAGTGTAAGGGTCAGCAAAGCTGCAGCAAGAGAGGTTTTCCTGCTGCTTATAAGCTATAGGCTGTGAAACTGTTCAGTGGATTTTGGTGTGAGAGACAATACCTTTTTTTTTTTTTTTTTAAGATTTTATTTATTTATTCATGAGAGACACAGAGAGAAAGGCAGAGACATAGGCAGAGAGAGAGAAGCAGGCTCCATGCAGGGAGCCGGATGTGGGATTTGATCCCGTGAGTCCAGGATCATGCCTGGAGCCAAAGACAGACATTCAATCGCTGAGCCACCCAGGTGCCCAACAATACCTGTTTTAAATTAATCTTTGTGGGACGCCTGGGTGGCTCAGCAGTTGAATGGCTGCCTCAGGGCGTGGTCCTCATCAGGCTCCCTGCATGGAGCCTGCTTCTCCCTCTGCCTGTGTCTCTGCCTCCTTCTCTCTGTGTCTCTCATGAATGGATAAATAAAGTCTTTAAAAATAAATTAATCTTTGTGAGATACATACTATAGTCAATTCAAATTCAATAGACTTTCTACCCTTAGAACAAAGAAATACCATACACTATTTTTTTCAATATAAAATTAATTTTTGAGTCTTAGTTGCTGTGGTATAATCCTAGAAGTTATTGAAAAAGCAACAGAGGAGGTTATTGGCATTTTATTAAATTTTTTTTTAGCAAAGC
The DNA here is from genome assembly GCF_011100685.1 of Canis lupus familiaris. NCBI lineage: Eukaryota > Metazoa > Chordata > Mammalia > Carnivora > Canidae > Canis > Canis lupus. The sequence continues at coordinate 15,234,377 of NC_049236.1, forward strand.
TTGATTTTAGGAAATTGAAAATGTAAATGCAGGAACAGAGCCATCCTGGAAGCCAGCATGGAGTAGTTGTTCCATTGGCAGAATTTTTCAGTAAATGATATAACAGTTAATTGTTGTTTGAATAAATCCTTATGTTGAAATTTCTTAGTTCTATACTGTTAAATGTTTTTTTCCCTAAAAATTATATTTAGAGTAGGTATGACGAATAATTTCTAAAAACCCAGATTGCTGTGTTGTGAGATAAATACTTTTTAATAATTATGTGAAATAATGTAAATTTAATACTCTGCTAAATATTGGTAGTTCTGTGATCATTTTTAATGTTATTTCATGGCCTTTATTTGAGTGTATAATATGCATTTCTAAAATTAAAACTGCCTTTTAATTTATATAGCTGCCTGTTTTTAGGACTTCAATATTTATTTCCCAAACGTGATTCACTGTGTTTCTGAGTGAAGTTGGAGGGATTATGATTAATCCCATTACTGTTGAGGATTCAAAAAGAATTATTTTAAAAAATAGTTTAGACAGCCTGATTTTATTAAAAAATTATGTACTAATTAATTACAGAAATATATAAAAATTCAGAGGAAAAAGGTAAAAGTCATCTGAACATGTTCCCAGATAGTTTTCTCAGTATACAGGCACAGAAATATATGCATATAATTTTATAAGTAGGCTCATAGTAGTATGTGCAACCTTTGAGTTGTTTTAGATCATTTGTTTAAAATGAAATAAAATAGTTTACATACACATACATATGTGTGTATACGCACATCAATATTGCTGAGTTTTAGTATTTCATCAGTTTAGAGGAATAATGTTATCTGTGGGGAGATTAAAAACTGCTAGTGCTTATATGTGTATTACAGGTTTTAGTAAGTCTTTTTCATTCACTGCATATTGTGCATTAAAATTGGTGATGTGGGGGACACCTGGGTAGCTCAGTGGTTGAACATCTGCCTTTGGCTCAGGTCGTGATCCTAGGGTCCTGGGAGAGTCCCACATCGGGCTCCCTGCAGCCTGCTTCTCCCTCTGCTTATGTCTCTGCCCTTCTCTCTGTCTCATGAATAAATAAAATCTTAAAAACAAAAAAGATTGGTGATGTGGGAAATGCTTAAAGCATTCAGATTCTACCCTCTAATACAGATTATCAGTACAATAGTTTTCTTATTTATTTATTCATTAATTCAGCAATATGAGTTGAATTAGTTGAGACTATATATTAAGCTTGTATTGTGGGCCAAACTGTGATATGCAATAGGAATATAAAGACAGAATGATTTGGATTTGTTGATAATAGGGAACTGTTGGAGGTACCTGATTAGAAAAATTACACAAAATATATTAGGAAAGAATCTGACAGTTCTGTGTCATTTGAGTTAAAAAAAAAAAAAGTATAGCCTGGTGATAAGATTGGGGTTCATATTTCCAACTATGTGTATCACTTACTAGCTCCTTGGTCTTGGCTAAGTAATTATTTTCTTTAAGCAACAACATCCTTTTATATGAGGTCATAATACCTACCTCTTAGAATCACTGTTAGGACATTTAAGGTTACTATATGCCAGGCTCTGTGCTAAAGGTTTACAAGCATTACCTCATTTATATTTCCTTACCTATTGTATGGTTGGATTTTGAAGAAGTAGAGGAACTCCTTAGTGCTGGTGGGGTGGGGAAATGAATGTAAGAAGGACATTTCAAGCAGAAGAAACTAGATGTACAGCTTGCAAGTGTAAAAGAATGTGTGAAAGAACAGGGTGTGTTTGAGAAATGATGTGCATGTGTGTGAAGGCAGAACATTGATGAGAGTTGAGAGTGGAAATTTAGCGTGTACTCAGATGATCAGAGGTCTGTCTTTCTAAGGAGTCTGGACTTTTTCTGTAAAGCACGTTGCATAAATTCAGTTGTTTATGGGGAACCAAGCAGGTAAGATAAATGAGTGAATTGGATTGGGTAAGGACTGTGGTAAGCCAGAAGTCTCAAATCATGTATGCCCTTTCCTACCTAAATATCCTCTCTTCTACTCCAGCTGAATTTTGCTGTGTGGAAATTTGGGCCCAGTGTTGCTAAATTTTCTAATTTTTTTTTTTTTTTTTAATTTATGATAGGCACACAGTGAGAGAGAGAAGAGGCAGAGACATAGGCAGAGGGAGAAGCAGGCGCCATGCACCGGGAGCCCGACGTGGGATTCGATCCCGGGTCTCCAGGATCGCGCCCTGGGCCAAAGGCAGGCGCCAAACCGCTGCGCCACCCGGGGATTCCAAAATTTTCTAATTTTTAAAAGTGAAACCAGATATCCGTATTTTTAATGTGAAGTCTTCCTGTTTTCAAAACACCTGTGTATGGGGACAAAAGCCTTATTTATTCAACTCATCAGTTTATGGCTTCTGTTAAAGATAGCTGTGGAAGCCTACTTGCTTTTTAATAAGGGTAACTGACATGGCCAGATTTGATTTTAAGATAGATCTCATCTCACTGTGGAGGGAGATTGTATTGGTGAGAATAATGAATGAACATAGAATGGCAATTGTAACAGAAAATGTGAGAGACGAGGAGTGGTTAACCTAAGAAGAGGAGTGGCATTAGGACTAGAAGAGGAATGGGAGATGAATTAAAGACAGAATTTCAGCGCAGTACTTTTGAATATTTTCTCTTTCATGGGCTACTATGGATTTACTGTTTCCAAAGATTTATGTCCTGCAAGAAAGCTATGTTTATTAATAATCATATTGCCATAAAAATTAGATTGCCACTTATGGGGCCCTGTAGGCACAAGATGACTAGTGCATACAGTATTGAGTTGTGCAATTCTAGTTCATAGTAAAAAAAAAAAAAAAAACACACACACCAAAACATAAAAAACCCAAACCCTGAAATTGTAATTAGCTTTTATAACCTTACTATAAGTATAACTACAATAGGGAAAAGTGAATGTGTACAATTCTTAATTACTACTCTAATTATGTCTATCTAAAAAAAGGAAAAATAAATTACAAGTTTGATAGGCCATATTATATTTTGAATCATGAGAATACACATCTTTTAAACAATTCATTATATCAATCTCAAACATTTTGGTCTCAGGACCCCTTTACATTTTTAAAAATTATCAAGGACTCCCAAAGAACATTTGCTCATGTGGGTCATATCTATCAATATTTACCATATTAGAAATGAAAATTTAAATAAGGGACCTGCTTTGGAATTAGATCTCTCTAAGAAAGAGACATCTAAGCTGAGATCTGAAGAATGCAAAATATAAAATGTCAGTGTTTCCAGTCAGTTTGAGAAATGAATCATAATCATTTCTCAGTACCTCTCCAAGTTGGCAAATGTGAAGCCCAGGCTAGTCACAGAAACTTAGGAAAAGCTTGATTAACATACTTTAATGACAATAGTAATGACTAATATTTATTCATGACTTACTACACATAAAAGTGTTCTGTGCTAAGGGCTTTATAAGCTTTTACCATTTAAGCCTCATAGTAATTATAAAAGCTACATAATATTATTATCCTCATTTTACAAATGAGAGAGAAGAGATTTCAGGAGTCAACTAACTTGACTACTAAATTAAGGGGACAGAAGTTGGATCTACAACCTGAAATTTTTTGTAACAAATAAGTGTAGGAATAGCAAACAATAAAGCAAGTCCTGCACTGTATAATAACTCCTAGTTTTAGTAATTACTATAACTTGCACTAGCTTATAGTGAGTTATTAGTATAACTCTTAAAGTATTATTAAAATGTTTAAGTTATTCCTTAAAAATGACTTTGAGTTAAACTTACTTTTTTAAAAGATTTTATTTGAGAGAAGAGGAAAGAGTGTGTGCATGGTCGGGGAGGGTGGGGAGGATCAGTAGGAGAAGGAGAGGGAGATAATTTCCAGCAGACTACAGAGCACGAACCCTGTGCGTGGCTTGATCCCATGTGACCTGAGCCAGAACCAAGAGTCCAACACTTAACACCAGGAGCTCCTGGATTAAACCTGCTTTTATGTGAATTTTATGAGGTGAAATACAACTAGCTAGTATAGATAGGAGTCAGTACAGTTAGTTATAGTTTGCAATGCCATGTCATTTAAATATTCCATGTGCTATGGCAGATGACTGTTATTAGCACAACAAGATTTGAATTTTTCACCTTTTTCTTTTCAGTTTTACACCAGATGAATTTCATTTGATTCAACTACTTTTAGATTCAGATTTATTTTGACTATGTTCCTGAACTAGAATAAAAGAAAGATACATTACTCTTTTCCCAGGAGCCCTTGTTTGTTTATGGCCTCCACTATTGCAATGATTTTTACCATTGTGAAAATTCAAATTTTTATAGAGCTTTACAGTGTAAAAATTGCAGTTCAGCTTTCTAAAGCAGCAACTGCTATGCTATCATAGAACTAAAATCCAAAAAGAACAGACATTTATAGAAAACCTTTCATTTGTCAGATACATTGAAATACATTGTCTAAATCACCACAACAATCCTATAAAGGTATTATCTCTATTCTACAGATGGGAAAAAAATGCTCCCCCAAGTTAAATACCTCATTCAAATTCCCACAGCTAGGTATAGGTAGAGCCAGGATTTAAACCCAAGTGTATATGATTTCAAAGGGAGAAGTTCTGTCACATTACTTAAAAACTGTAAGCAGTTTAGTCGATAAATACTTGTCACTTGGGAGATAATATTTGCCAAACATGTACAACAAAAGATTATACATATAAGATATATAAAGAACTTATATATAAGTTCAATATACAATATAAATATTGTACATTTAAGATATATAAAGAACTTTTGCAGCTCAATAATAGCAAGACAAACAGCCCAATATAATATGGGCAAAGATGTAAATAAAAACATCACAAAAGTTTATATACAAATGGCTAACAAACAGGGGCCCCTGGGTGGCTCAGTCAGTTAGGTGTCCAACTCGTGATTTCCACCCAGATCATGATCTCAGCCTTGTGAGCTCCATGCTCATTGGAAGTCTGCTTGAGATTCTCTCCCTCTCTGTTTCTCCCCTGCTCACTCACTCTTTCAAGTGAAATAAAATCTTTTAAAAAACCCAAATGGCTAATAAACATATTAAAAAAAACCTCAACATCATTAATCATCAGTGAAATGTAAACTAAAACCTCAGTGAGATATTACCAAATTCCTGCCAGCATGGTGAAAAATAAAAAGCAAGGATGTGGAGCAATCAGAAGTCTTCTTACACATTGTTGTTATAACTATTTTGGAAAAAGGTCTATACATTCATCTATACTATAATCCAGAAATTCCACTCAAATATTTACTTAAGGTAAATTAAAGCACATTTCAAAAATATCAAGAAAAAACCTTGTACAAGAATGTTAATAGTAACTTTAGTCATAATAACCCCAAACCTGGAAATAGCCTGATTGTACATGAACAGAAGAATGGCTAAAAAAAACTATTATACATGGACTACTACTCAGCAGTACAAAGGAGTAAACTACTGATACATACAAGAACATGAATACAGCTCAAAAATATTAAGCTGAGTGATAAAAGCCTCACTTAAAAGGATATATGTTGTTTGATTTTATTATAGCAAGTTTTTTCAAAAGGCAAGACTAATCAATAGTTTAATAAAATCAGGACAGTGTTTGCCTATGGAAGAGATTGGCTGGTTAAGGGCATGAGAAAATTTTCTAGGGTAATGATAAGGTTCTATATCTTGATTTTTTTAAAAATTATTTTTGGATTGTTCATTGCAAGAGCACGTAAGTACAATTAATTTTGGTAGGTTGATCTTGTAACCTTGCTGACCTTAGTTATTATCTCTAATAGTTTCTGTGTAGATCCTGTAGGATTTTCTATGTATAAGATCTTGCCATCTATGAATAGTGTTAGCAGTTTTATTTCTTCTCTTCCAATTTGGATGCTTTTTATTTTTCTTTGCTAATTGCCCTTTCTCGGTCATCTTTGCAGTCTCTTCCTACTCTTCCCTGCCTTGGAATAAGCATCTCCTGGGTATGTCCATTTACATATCTCTTTAGATCATCAAACTCACTATGTCCAAGTCTGAACTCAGAATCTATGACTGAACTTTTCTGCAAAAATCCTCCTCCTCCAGAGCTCCTATCTTGGTAATGACATCACATCCAACTAATTGTTCGGGTAGAAATCATCCCTGACTCCTCCATTTTTCCTTACCTATCATATCTAATCTACTTGTAAGTCCTGATGGTTCTCCTTGCTAAATATTTCTTGAATCATTCTAAATGTTATCTTCTCTATTACCACTACCTTTGGCCAAATTACCATCATCTCTTGCTAGGATTATTGCACTTGCCTAACTGGTTTTCTCAGAAGCTTGATTTTCTGTTATCTGTTCTTTACCTTTCTATCAGTCTGATCTTTCTGAAAAGACTGATGTGATCATGTCACTACCCTACTTACAACTTTCTAATGACTTCCTGTTCAAGTCAAAATGGCTTGAGTCACTGCCTTCTTGCTTCCCATTGTTCTTTGTATAAAAATTAAAATATGGTCTGCAAGGCCCTGCAAGATACGGCCTCTGCCTACCTCCCCAGAGAGTATCACACTGGCTTTCTTTTGCTTTCTTGAACTAGACACTATTGAACTTTAAGTACCAGAAAAACAGGGATCATGCCCCAGTGTATAGTTAGGGCCTGACATGGTAGATTATGTACCAAGGTGGAGATGTGTGTGTTCATTATCTTGATTGTGATGATGGTTTCGTGTATGTATGTCAAAACTTATGTCAAACTTAATATATGCTTAACCATAACCAGTTGTACACTTTAACTGGGTACAATTTATTGCATGCCAGTTTTTTCCTCAATAAAGCTACTAAACAAACAACTATATGTTCCTGCTCTTCTTTGTTTACCCAATTCCTACCTATTTTTTCAGTCTTGGCTCAAATATAATTCTTCAGAATCTAACTTGGAACCCCTCTACCCATTCTCCAGATTAGGTCTCCCTATTACACATCCTATACTTTCCTTCAGAGCATTTCTCATAATTTTGTATACTTATATACTTGTTTAATATCATCTTTTCCTCTACACTATAGGCTTCATGAAGATAGGAACTATGCCTTTCTTGTTCACTAATATATTCTAGGGATATATTATAGGCACATATAACAAATAAAATATATATCCATTTATTTATTCTGTAGATATCCATTTGAGCTCTACCATGAGCTAAGTACTGTTCTCAGTTCTCCTCAGAAACTCACAATGTAGTTGGCAAGACATATATGGGAAAAATAATTATGATATAAAACAATGTAATAGGGATCCCTGGGTGGCGCAGCGGTTTGGCGCCTGCCTTTGGCCCAGGGCGCGATCCTGGAGACCCGGGATCGAATCCCACGTCAGGCTCCCGGTGCATGGAGCCTGCTTCTCCCTCTGCCTGTGTCTCTGCCTCTCTCTCTCTCTCCTCTGTGACTATCATGAATAAATAAATAAAATCTTAAAAAAAAAATAAAACAGTGTAATAAAAGAAATAGAAATGTAAATTGCTAAGGGATCAAAGAAGGTAAGAATAATTAATTGCAAAGAGTATGGGGACAGAAAGGAAGCTGGAAGGTGAAATAGGGTAGAGGAAGGTAAGATTTCAACCAGCGGAAGTGGTAGGAAGTGCATTTTAAGCAAATGAACATTTCTGTTTAAATGTCTTTCTTGGGGATCCCTGGGTGGCTCAGCGGTTTAGCGGCTGCCTTTGGCCCAGGGCGTGATCCTGGAGTCCTGGGATCGAGTCCCACATCGGGCTCCCTGCATGGAGCCTGTTTCTCCCTCTGCCTGTGTCTCTGCTTCTCTCTCTCTCTGTGTCTTTCATGAATAAATAAATAAAATCTTTAAAGAAAAAAGGAAAAAAATGTCTTTCTTTTACTTCAAACTTAGCATGTGTAAAGTAGATATTTTCCACAAACTTTTTCCTAATTTCCTTGTTTGTGATCATTCTTTCCAATACCCAAACTGTAAACCTTATAACCACTCTTTCCCTCTAAAATAAAAAAAAAAAATAATAATAATAAAAACCATAATGACTACCATTATTGGTTCATTGAGGTGATCCAGACTTTGTGCTAAATATTTTACATTATGCAGCTGGTATGATCTGCTTTACAAAACTCAAGGTGAAAATCCAGTCCATCTCTTATTTCTCTAAAATTATGACCAACCCAAGTCCCTATAATGTGTTTAATAGAAAGATCAATATCACTCTTTTCTAAGACATTTCTCTTTCCGCTGTATTGTCTGAAAGCATCAAAGGGTTGTTTTTTTTTTTTTTTTAATTGTAAACAGAAAGTGTATCTGGTTTCTACTTATGAACAGGGAAGAATCATGGTGACTCTCAGTTGGCTATTACTGTTATTGCCAGATGGTATAGATGTCAGATACCTCCATAACCTCCATACTCTTGCTGCTTATCCTCATACAATAAAATTTCACTGGCACAGCTTTTGGTGAAGGCTGGTAAATTCCTTCCAAATGAAGATGATTCCGTAGACAAGTTCACTCTCTTGGTGGTCCAGTTGACCCAGGGTATTCCTTTTTGTATACTTTTAGTTCCAGTCTGTTCAGGCATACAACACAGTCTATTCTTTTATAAGGCCTTGTTGTCACAGAGAAGTTGTACTCAGCTAAGTTCAGGTATCATCTCATTATAGAGCCCACAAAATCAAAATCTCTTTGTGAGAATCCCCTAAGAATAAAGCAATTCTTTTTCTACTACCAAAATGTAGAATGTGTCCTCTGGTGTTACTCCCAGAGTCTTGGTTTGTTTAAGACAATTAATTCTCCCTGGTAACTGAGAATGGAGAGATCCAGAGTGTAGTATCTAATCCTTTTTTTTTTTTTTTTTTTTTTTGAGAGAGAGAAAGAGCACATGAGTGCACATGTGTGCCCTGGTGGTAGGAGAGGAGCAGAAAGAGAGAGAATCCTAAGCAGGTTCCATGCCCAGCATGGTGCCCATGGCATCAGGCTTCATCCCATGACCCTGAGATCATGACCTGAGCTGAAATCAAGATTCAGGTGCTTAACTGACTGAGCCATCCAGGTGCCCCAAGAGTGTGGTATCCTTTTTTTTTTTTTTTTTTTTTAAGATTATTTATTTATTTGAGAGAGAGAAAGCAGAGCAAGCTGGGCAGCTGAGAGAGAACACGAGTGTGGGGGGGTTGGCAGAGGAAGAGGGAGGAGCAGGGAGCCTGATGTGGGGCTTGATCCCAAGACTCTGGGATCATGACCTGAGCCAAAGCTGGATGCTTAACCGATTGAGCCACTAAGGCAGCCCATGTGGTATCTGTTCTTGAGAGTATCAAAATATTTTGCTACATTCTAATCACTAAACCTTTTTGATTTCTTTATATTTACATAAAAAATGAAACTACTTTAGTGACCTTTTTTAGGATAAAGGCCAGTTTGTTTAAAAAATAACTATCAGCTACAGTTCTGAAATTCTGATGTACTTAAGATCTCTTTGACTGTTGTTATGATTACATATTACTGGACCCCCTACTCCAGAGATTCTGATTGATCAGATCTAATAGAAGACCTAGAAATCAGTATATTTTAACAAATGTGTGTTCATTCCAAAGCAGATGGCCTGCAAACCATCTTTGGGAAATACTGAGGAGTTTGTCTCACGCTCTTGAAATTTATGCCATTATAATTATAATTACTTGTCCCTGAACTCCCTCCCTTTCTCCTCTCTCTTCCCTCCTCCTTAAAGCCTTATTCATGCCTTTCATATGTACATGTTCATACACTTTCCATATTCCCCTCTTCTGTGTGTGTGTGTTTTGAGGAGTGGGGAAGTAGCATCTTCATTATTCTGCCAAATCTCTCTTTATCCTTTAAAACTGTATTCAGGGGTGCCTGGGTAGCTCAGTTGGTTGAGCTTCTGCTGTCAGCTTACGTCATGATCCTGGAATTTTGGATCTAGCCCCACAATAAGGCTCCCTGCTCAGTGGGGAGTCTGCTTCTCCCTCTCCCTCTGCTCCTCTCCCCTACACGCTCTCATGCTCTCTCTCTCTCTTAAATAAATAAAAGCTTAAAAAGATCTGTATTCAGATGTCACCTTTTCTATAAGTCTTCCAGGTAGGAAAAAAAAAGACTCTTTTTTTGGTACTGTTTCTTATGTATTGTAAGTACCACTCTAAATTGTTTACATTAGATTGTAAATTCCTTGAGGACGGGGACAAATATAGGTGAGAAACAATAGCAGATTAACTATTCTGGAATATTAGAGCTAGAGCAAGTGATGTTTAATTGAGATCTGAAGTTTGAGTAAGAATTAACCAAATAAAAGCTATAAGGACTAAAAACTATCTCTGGGACACCTGGGTGGCTCAGCGGTTGAGCGTTTGCCTTTGGCTCAGGGCGTGATCCTGGTCTGGTGATCAAGTCCCGCATCAGGCTCCCTACGAGGAGCCCGCTTCTCCCTGTGCCTAGGTCTCTGCTTTTTTCTGTGTCTCTCACAAATAAATAAATAAAATCCTTAAAAAAAAAAAAAAAAAAAAAGGAAAGTATCTCAAGTAGAGAGAATGCAAAAAATCCTAGAGGTGAGAGTGACACATTCAAGACGGAAAGAAATTTAAAACTAGAAAAGTTTGGCTAGGGTCAGATCAAAGAAGGTCTTCTAAATCGTAAGCCAATTAGAAAACTAACTCTGCAGTTTAGCATTAGGTTACCTTAAGTGCAGGCAGAGAGAAGGGGTTTTGAAAAACTCTAGCTGTTAAAAAATAGTGTCGATCTGGGTTAGTGGAATCCATGAAAAAAAGTGATTGGATTCTAGACATATATAGAAAGTAGGTCAACATGAGTTTGTGATTAGACATTGGGAGGATTGCTGGTAAGGCAACAGTTGGAGACAAGAATGACTGCCAGTTTTCTGGCCTTATGGTGGTATCATCTTGCTGAAAAGGGGGAAGGAATGTGTTAGGATGGTTGAGTGCAGTGTTAGGTGGGGAAAGCTGTTGAGTTCAGTCTTTAACGTGTTGGATTTGAAATGTCCATGAGACATCCAAGTGTATATAACAAGTGGAGTTTCAAAGAAAGAGGAAGAGGTTTGATGTTGAGAATGGGAGAGCAAGCCAGTGAAGAAAATATGATATGAATGCCTGATAATGTAGTGGGCCCAAATAAAATTGGTGAACCTGAATTTTCAATAATACTACTCACCCTAATTATGTGATATTTAACAGTGTCTTGTCTGGTCTATATCGCAAGATGGATGAATCTCATAAACATTATGCTTAGTGAAAGAAGCTTTATTTAGAAGAATATATACAATATGGTTCCATTCATATGAAGTTCTAGAATGGGCAAGGCTAACCTGTGCCCCCTCCCCCCAAAATTAGAATAGTAGCTGTCATTGAAACAGTTAGGGATTGACTAGGAAGTGGCCTGAGCGAACTTTCTGGGATTTGGTTATATTACTCCTTTGAAATGCTGTTGGGGTCATTTGTTACTGTTTGCATTCAGTTCCTACCCCCCATCTTTGTTGATTTAATTTTAGTTTTTGAGTATGTAGAACATTATAAACACGTTTATGTAGTCAAAACTGTGCAAATATGCTGAAGGGGTGTTACTCTCCACCATATCTCTCTATCATTGCAGTTAATTTCATTGGTTTCTGGTTTATTCTTCCTCTTTTTGTAAAAATAAGTAGATACAGTTATGTATTTTTATTTCCTAATTCTTTATCACACAAAAGTAGCATGCTTTATTTTTATTAAAAATTTTTTTATTATTGAAATATAGTGGACATACAATGTTAGTTTCAGGTGTATAGCATACTGTTTGGACAGTTCTGTACATTATTTAGTGCTCACCATAAGTGTAGTCACCATCTGTCACTGTGCAATGTAATTACAATAATATTGACTATATTCCTTATGCTTTTCATCTCTGTGACTTATTTATTTTATAACTGGAAGTTTGTACCTCTTAATCCCCCTGACTATTTTGCCCACCTTCCCTATACACACCTCCTGTCTGGCAGCACCATTGTTCTCTGTGTTTATGCATCCATTTCCGTTTGTTAGTTTGTTTTGTTTTTTAGATTCCATATATAAGTGAAATCATATGGTATTTGTCTTTCTTTGCCTGATTTATTTCACTTAGTGTGATACCCTCTGGGTCCATTCATATTGTAACAAGTAAAAAATAGCATAGTTTATATACTGTTTGGAAATTTGATTTTCCCACTTAACAATATATGTTGGAAATCACTCCATATCAGTTAATAGAAATTTTTTTAAACAACTCTACAGTACCTTAATGTATGTATGCATTATAGTACTATGGTTTATTCAGTCAGTTTCCTACGTTTGGGTATTATTTTGCTGCAATAAATAACCTTGCACATGATTATGTAGGTATTATTGCAGAATAAATTCTTATTAGTGGGATTGCTAGGTCAAAGGATAAAACTGCATATGTAGCTTTGTAGTTACTGCCAAATTCCCCTTCAAAAGGGTTATACCAGTTTCCATTCTCAATGGCAGCTTATGAGTGCCTATTTCCACATGGACTCACCAAGAGAATGAGTTGTCATACTTTAAAATTTTTGCCCATCTAAAGGGTGAGAAATGGTAGTATATTTTTAATTGCATTTTTATTTTTTATTATTTATTTATTTTTAGATTTTATTTATTTATTCATGAGAGACACACAGAAAGAGGCAGAGACATAGGAAGAAGGAGGAGAAAGAAGAAGGGTCCAGGCAGAGAACCCAATGCGGGACTTGATCCAGTCATCCCAGGATCACACCCTGAGCTGAAGGCAGATGCCCAACTGCTGATCCACCCAGACATCCCTAATTTGCATTTTTAAAATTATGAGTAAAGTTGAACATCTTTTTCATATGTTTAAAGATTGTTTAAAAATTGAATGCATTTTTATATCTGCCTTTGTAAATTTTCTGTTCATGTCTTTTCCCCATTTTTTTCCTCAATATTTCAAAGGACTGGTGAGGGCTTTTTGCTTTAAATTTTAGGAGGGTTTTTGTTTTTCTCTCAGTTTTTTTTTTAAGATTTTTATTTATTTATTCATGAGAATACACAGGAGAGAGAGAGAGAGGCAGAGGGAGAAGCAGGCTCCACGCAGGGAGCCTGACGTGGGACTCGATTCCGGGTCTCCAGGATCACGCCCTGAGCTGTAGGCGGTGCTAAACCGCTGAGCCACCAAGGGCTGCCCTTTCTCTCAGTTTTTAAAAGGACCCCCAGATTTTATTATCTTCTCTCTTGATTTTTAGAAGTTCTTTAGCAAGTTGTCATTTGTCTTTTGACTTTATGATGTTTGGGACCACACAGTTTTTTCATTTTTATGTAATCAAGTGTAACAGTCTTTTCTTTTATGCATCTGTATTTTGAGTATAGTTAAAAGCTTCTCCCTATATCCAGGTTATAGAGAAACTGACTCATGCTTTCTTCTAGTATTTTTATAGTTTCATACTTCTACATTTAGATCTCTGAGCCATTTGAAGTTTATTATTGTATGTGATATGAAAAGTAGATCTAATTTTATTTATTTTTCCAGTTCCAACATTATTTTTTTTAAGGATTTTATTTATTCATGAGAGGCACAGAGAGAGAGAGGCAGAGACAGGCAGAGGGAGAAGCAGTCTCTCTGCGGGGAGCCCAATGCTGGTCTCAATCCCAATCCTGTCCAGGGACTCCAGGATCATGCCCTGAGCTGAAGGCAGACACTCAACCACTGAGCCATCCAGGCGTCCCTAACAACATCATTTATTTAAAAGTCTATCTTTGCCTTTGTGATTTGAAATGCCACTTTTATCATATACTTCCAAACTGAGTCAGTTTCTGGACTTGCTGTTTTATTCCGTTGGTCTTTCTGTGTACTTTTGTGCCAGGACTATTATGTTGTTTTACTTTTAAAGGCTTTGTATGTTTTATATCTTTTAGTAATACCTACTTAGAGCTTTCCCTTTTTAGTGTTTTCTTAGCTTTTGATTTATATCTATTTTTCCATATGAGCTTTATTTTTTTAAAAAAAGATTTTATTTGACAGAACACAAGCAGGGGGAGCTCCTTGTTTAGCAAGGAGCTGATGTGGGGCTCGATCTTAGCACCCTGGGATCATGACCTGAGCCATAGGCAGACACTTAACCGACTGAGCCACCCAGATGCCCTTCCATATGAATATTAATACAACTTGTTTAGCTCCAGAAAAAAAAGTTTGTTGGTATTCATCATGTTAACTTAGGACATACTGAAATCTTGAAGAGGTTGAAACATCCTGAGTGAGGTACATCTTTGAACAAGCACTTTTGATCTTTCCGGAATGTTTTATATGTTTCCTTAAACAGACTCTCACATTTCTTAAATTTATTCTGCGTATTTGTCCTTTTTGTTGCTGTTATAAAGGAGTTTTCTATTGTCATATTTTATTGACTTTTTTCAAAGGGCCAGGACTTTATTTATTTACTTAAAGATTTTATTTGTTTATTCATGAGAGATAGAGAGAGAGGCAGAGACACAGGCAGAGGGAGAAGCAGGCTCCTGTTGGGAGCTTGATGCGGAACTCGGACCCAGGACCCTGGGATCACAACCTGAGCCAAAGGCTCAACCACTGACCCATCCAGGTGCCCTGTCAGTTTTATTTTATTTTAAAGTTTTTAAAAAGACTTTATTTTTAAATAATCTCTGCACCCAGTGTGGGGCTCAAACCTACAACCCTGAGATCAAGAGTCACATGTTCTACCAACTGAGCCAGCCATGCACCCTGTTTTAAGTGATATGCTTTGAATCTCACTATTACCTTTACCATAATCTTATTTTACTTTCCACTTTCTCTCTTTTTCTTCCCAGAGCATATAACATATTACTTTATATACTATTTTGTCCTAACTTTTAAAAATATAAAAGCTTTTACTTATTTTTATTGAGATGAAATTCACACAACACAGTCATTTTAAAGTATACCACGTTACTGGCATTTGATGCATTGACAGAATTGTTCACCACTACCTTTCTTACATTTTGAGAGAGAGATTTCTTTTTCATAACCCCAGGAGAACACCTTCTATTTATTAAATTGTCATTCCTAACTTCTGGAAACCTCTAATCTGCTTTCTGTCTCTGTGAATTTGCTTATTCTGGGTATTTTTTTTCTTTTTCTTTTAAAGATTTTATCCATTTACTCAGGAGAGACACAGAGAGAGGCAGAGACATAGGCAGAGGGAGGACCAGGCTCCTCGCAGGGAGCCCGATGTGGGACTTGATCCCGGGACTCTAGGATCACATCCTGAGCTGAAGGCAGACACTCAACTGCTCAGCCCCCACTAGGTGTCCCTATTCTGGGTATTTCATGTAAACGAATCATCCCACATACGACCTTTTGTGTCTGACTTCTCTCTCTTAATGTTTTCGAGTTTACTCAAGTTGTAGCATCATACCTTTTTATTTTATGGTTGAATAATACTCCATTATATGGACCTACCACAATTTGTTTATCCATTCATCTGTTGATGGATATTGGGTTGTTTCTACCTATTGGATATTATTATTTTACTTATATAAATAATGCTTAGTACATTTGTGTACAAGTTGGCCATATGTTGGGTGGTCATATGTTTTTATTTCTCTTGGGTGTATACCTAGGAGAGGAGTTACTGGGTCATATGGTAATTCTGTGTTCAACTTTTTAAGGAACTGCCAAATTGTTTCCTACAGTGCCTGCACCATTTTACCTTTCAACCAGCAATGTAAAAGGGTTCCTCTTTCTCTACATCCTTGTCAACACTTGTTATTTTCTGTTGTTTTGATTATGGCCACTATAGGGGTGTGAAGTGGTAGCTCATTGTGGGTTTTTTTTTTTAAGATTTTATTTATTTATTCATGAGACACACATACATACACACAGAGGCAGAGACATAGGCAGAGGGAGAAGCAGGCTCCATGCAGGAAGCCCAGTGTGGGACTCGATCCTGGGCCTCCGGGATCACACCCTGAGCCAAAGGCAGATGCTCAACCGCTGAGCCACCCAGGCGTCCTGCTTGCTGTGGTTTTGATTTACATTTTCTTAATGATCAATGATGTTAAACATTTTTTAATCAGGCGCACCTGGGTGGTGCAGTCAGTTAAGTGACTCCTGGCTTCAGCTCAGGTTATGGGATTGAGCCCCACATTGGGATCTGCCCTCAGCGTTGAGTCTGCTTTGGATTCTCTCTCTCTCTCCCTCTGCACTCCTTCCCTCCCTGCTTACTCATGTTGGTTCATGCTCTCTCTGGAATAAATAAATTAATCTTAAAAAAAAAAGCCAAATATTTTTAATGAGTTTCTTTACAGCATCTTTTCTATGGTAGTCTAAATGTTATTGTATCATTAATTTGTGTTTTCACATGATTTTAAAGAGAAAATGAACAAAATATTGTTTTGTAAAAAATGTAATAAACTTGGGGATCCCTGGGTGGCTCAGTGGTTTAGCACCTGCCTTTGACCCAGGGCGTGATCCTGAGTCCCGGGATTGAGTCCCACATCAGGCTCCCTACATGGAATCTGCTTTCCCTCTGCCTGTGTCTCTGCCTCTCTCTCTCTGTGTCTTTCATGAATAAATAAAATCTTTTAAAAAAAAGTAATAAACTTGAAATAGTTTTATTACAAAGATACATGTCATTTTCCAGTACGAACAGATATTTGTGTTCTGTACTCCCATGTGGGTGTTCTGGGTAGCACACCTGCTATATATAAATAAATGAAAGCAAGATTTAACTGATGTAATACTGTTAATGTATGTTTTCACATTAAATCTTTGATTTAACTCGGTTACCTTAATGAATTTTGTTAGGAAGCTCTTAAAAGGCTTATATGTTCGGGATTCTACTTATATAAATAATGCTGTGTAATGTGTACCAATATGTAACATTACTTTCACCTATAAATCATAAATTTAGCAGTGTGGTATAGGATTTATGTATACCTTATATTGGCATAGTCACCCCATAAAGATCTATGCTAAATTGTATATTCAGTTGATGGCATTTATCATTAAATCTGATAAAGTAGTATTATCTTTCCTTTAGTACTTGCAGATTACTGTTTTTTAACAATTAGATATTTTGAAGAATTTGTTTTCTTTTGTCACTCTCCTAAGCAGCTGTGATCTTGTGGTATATTGATATGAATTGATAGGAGAAAAAGTTAATATAAATATTATAGGAAGTACTCTAAGTATTATAAGAAAAGTGTCTATTTGGTGTATCATAAAAGGGTTCAGTGCCTACCTTTGAGAAAGGAAGCTACTGAACATTAGCTGTCCAAGGGAGGCTATCGCTGTATATATAGCTTTGTCTGCTCCTTTTAAAGAAACTTCATATGCTCTAGAATATGCAGTTAGCAAAGCTTTGGATCTCAAAAGCCTGAATACATCTTTGATTGGTTATATATTAAAGGAAATAGCCCACAGCATGGTGCCAGACAAGTGTAGAGCCCAACCAATTTGATCCTTAAGCAGGGAGAAGAATTCTATTCATCATTAAGAGGTTGGGTTGTAAAATGTTGTAATTATTTCAGCCTAAATTGGTTTAAAGCTGTTTTTTTTTTTTTTTCAATAAAACTTCTCTTCAAATTGCAAGGCAAGAAGACAGTTTTCATTTTGACGACCTTTCCTGCATTGTGTTTTTCTTCAAGTCCTCCTACCCTACCCTGTGGCCTACTCTGTTTACTGTTCAAAGCTGAATCATAATGTGCATCTGGAGGGATCCTGAATCATGTGACTGACTGAAGTGTCTCTTGTCATTTATTAACATTCTTTGAATATCTAATTTTTGACATAGTATTTGGTTATATCATGAGGAAGCTTGCTTCTGCTTTTAACTGTTTTAGAGGTGGGTGCATATGAAAAATTATTTTTTCTCTTTTTTGTCTATATACAATTTTTTTTGTTTTTGTTTTTAAATTACGAAATGGAACAAAGAGTGACAGCCACATTGGGCCTTGACAGAGATCTTTTTACTTGAAGGACTATTCCTATAATGAATGATTTTTATTCAAGTGAATATTCATATATTTCTCTGACTCTAATTTGTATGAAATGACAGCCTGTAGACCATTTTGTTTGATTACAGTCCCTTCACCTTCATTATCTTTTATGTCTATTTAAACTCTGGACTTGCCATATCCATCTTGACCCTCCCCCACATCTCTCTGTTTGTATTTTCTTTCATTGCAATTTTCCTCTTTTCTCTTCTGTGGGCATTCATAGATTGTTTTTGGAGTTCATTAAAAAGAGAGTGTGTTGTCTGGGTAGAAAATTACATTTGCATGCCTGAGAGAGGCCTAAGGGTTTTTGTGGGGTTTGGCAAGGGTCCTGCTTTTTTTCTCCCCCCTTTCGGGAGGGAGGAATGAGAAAAGAGGGTACTAATAAGAAGGAATTTTTGGAAAGGAGAAAAGTAAGAGTTGTTTAGGTGATTTCTTCTGTCCCTGTTTTTTCTTTCCATATTATATACATCTAACTGATTTTCTTTTCTTTTTTTCTGCATATATAAACCACTTGACTAACAATGGAACAGATTAGAGGCCTTTCTTAGAACTATTTTGAATGCACAGCAGAGTTCTGCAAAGCAGGAACCTTTCCTATGATGGTAATTGTACATTTACTAGTAAAGCTAGCAAGTTGCCTATATATATATATATATATTTTTTTTTTTTCATCTTTTTAGTAATTGGAGTAGGGTTTATATGGAAAATTATTTCTTGAATATGGCATTTCATGTAGACTGGTATCTACATAGAACGTTTAGCCATGTTTTGAATTAGGATTTCTCACAGAATTTAGGTTTTTAGGTATAATATTTAACTCTTTTTGAAGCTGATAATTTTCATTTTTTTATTAAAGATAAAACCTTTATTAATAAAAACAAACAAACAAAAAGACATCTTATCTAGAGCTTTTCTCTTATGCCCAAGGACTCTATTTTACAGCAGTGAAAACTCCGAAAAATTCAGCTAGTTCATAGTTGATACCAGAAATTAGGTGTATAGGACCAAGGATGATCATGTTGTGGGTCAGGAGTGGACAGGGAAATCAGGGAATTAATTTATGGCGTATCAGATAAAGTAAATTGCTTTATAGTAGAGCTGGCCAGTAGAGTTGAATCTTTTTTTTTTTTTTTTTAAGTCTGACTGACTTACTACAAACTTGATCCATTTAGCAAATATTTTTAACTGAATACTGACTGTGTTCCATATACTTCCCTAGCTACTAGGACTGCAGAGATGAGTAAGATATAATAGTTATTCTTAGGGAGCTTCTTCAGTATGAGTATATATATTTACAGTTGTGTGTATATGATATCCACGAAGTCTGGAAACATAGATATTTTTATATATATTTAAGATCAAAAGTCCTTGATGACAGGTATATTTGCCTGTGTTTCCAGACTTTTTGGTTACCATATGGTGTGTGTATATGTGTAAGCAAAGTTAATAGTTTTTAAGTGTAAGTACTTAGACAAGCTGTTTGCAAAATAATTTGGATTGGATCACTGGTTTCATTCTTTATTGGGTATCCCATTATCGGATAAGCATACTTTTATTTCTTGCCTCTTAAAAAAATCTTTTTTGTAACTCTGTTAACTTCTTCTGTCAGCTATTGTTTTATTTTACTATCTGCAGGAAAACTTTAAGAGGTCTCTCTATACTTGCTAACTCCCAATTTCTTTGCTCCTATTTTCTCTTAAACCATTTCAGCCAGTGTTTATACTATTCTCAATCTGTCCTCATCAAAGTCACCAATAACCTCTACATTGCTAATTGTCATTTCTTAGTCCTTGTCTCATTTGCCTATTAGTAGTATTGATAACTGCTATCAGTAGTAGAATTTGATTACTCCCTCATCCTTGATTTATTTTCCTCACAAGGTTTCCAGGATATGACATTCTCTTAGTTTTTCTCTTACCTTATTGGCAGGCACCTATTTCTCAGTCTCTTTGACTTGTTCTTCCTCTTCTTTTTCCCCTCAACTTAAAAAAAAATTTAGAAAAATACCACATTAAAAAAGTTGGCTGTTTTTCTTTTGGTGTACAGTTCTATGAATTTTAACACATACAGATTTGTGTAACTGGTTCCATAATCAAGATACATGATTCTATCATCCCCCAAACTTCTCTCATGTCATCCCTTGTATAGTTACAACTTGGTAGTAACCTGGAACCACCATTCTCCATCATCATAGTTTTGTCTTTTTGAGACTATCATACAGTGTGTAACCTTTCTAGACTGCCTTCTTTTACTCAACATAATGCCTTTGTTATTTTCTCTGAATTGTTGCATGTATCTATTGTTTGTTTCTTCTTATTGCTGACTAGTATCCTTTGTGTGGATGTACCACAATTTGTTTATCCATTCGCCTCTTAAAGGACATTTGGGTTTTTTCCAGTTTGAGTTGTTTTTGGCAATTATGAACAGAACTGTTATAAACATTGATAATCAGGTTTTCATTTCCCTAGGGAGAAATCCCAGGAGTAGGATTGCTTGGTAATATGGTAAGTATATATTTAACTTTGTAAGCAACTGCCAAATGCTTTTCCAAAATGCCTGTACCGTTTTGCATTTCCACCATCAACAGAAGTCTTAGTTGTTCTGTATCCTCATCAGCACTTGGTATTGTCAATATTTTTAAATTTTATCCATTCTCATTAGTATGTAGTAGTATCTCATCATAATTTTAATTTGCATATCTCTAAGGACTAATGATGTTGAACATCTTTTTATTTGCTTACTTGCTGTTTGCACATTTTCTTAGGTGTCTAAATCTTTTGCTTGTTTTTGAATTCAGTTCTCTCATTTTGAGTTTTGAGAGTTCATTATGTATTCTGGGTGTAAGTCCTTCATTGGATATGTATTTTGCAAATATTTTCTCCTACCCTATGGCTTGTTTATACATCTTTTTAGCGGTATGTTTGATAGAGCAAAGATTTTTTTAATATTAATGAAGTCCAACTTATCAGTTTCTTTGTTTTATGGATTGTGCTTTTGGTGACTTGTCTAACAACTCCTTCTATAATCCCAGGTCACAACGATTTCAGTGTTTTATTCTAAAATTTTCATACTTTTATATTTTACATCTAGTCTGTAATCCATTTTATTTTTTGTACAAAAGGTAAAGTTTAGGCCAACATTCCTTTTTTTTCTTTCAGATAGATGTTCTGTGTCCAGTCCTATTTGTTGAAAAGACTGTTCCTATTTCATTGAATTGCTTTTGCATCTTTGCCAAAAATCAATTGGCTATATTTATGTAGATCTATTTCTAGATTTTCTGTTTGGTTTCATTGATTTGTGTGTTTATCCTATTATCATTACTACACTGTCTTGATTACTGTATTTATAGTAAATCTTAAAATCAGTTAGTGTGATTCTTCTAACTTTATTATCTTTCAGAATTATTTTAGCTGTTCCAGTTCTTTTTAGAATTAGGTTATCTATATTTTTAAAAATTCTGCTGAATTTGACTGGCATCATATTGAACCTATATATCAATTTTAGGAAAATTGAAGTCTTTGCTAAGTTGAGTCTTCAATCTGTGAACACAGTAGGTATCTCTGTGTAGGTCTTCCTGGATTTCTTTCATCACTCTTTTGTAGTTTCCAGCATATAGATCCTGTACATGTTTTGTTAGACTCATATTTATATATTTTACTTTTTTGAAGTTTTTATAATGAATTCTAGTCCATTTATACATTGCTAGTATTAGGAAATATTGATTTTTATATGTTGACCTGTAACTTCCTCCTTGATAAATGCACTTATTAGTTCTAGGAGTTTTTTGGTAAATTCCTTGGGACTTTTTATGTAGTCATGTCATCTTTGAAAAGTGATGGTTGTATTTCTTCCTTTTCGATCTGTAGGATTTATGTCACTTTTTCTTGCCATGAGACACCAGCTGAGATTTCCAGAATGATGTTGAATAGGAGTGGTGAAAGTATATATTCTATCTTTATTCTGGGTCTTAGAAGGAAGACATTGAGTCTTTGATCAGTTAGTATGATGTGGCTGGAGGGTTTTTTGTAGATAATACCCTTTACCAGGTTGAGGAAATTTCCTTCTATTCCTAGTTTGTTAAGAGTTTTTTTTTTTTAATTAATTTTTTAAAATCACGAATGGATGTTATGTTTTGTCAAATACTTTCTTCTATGTCTGTTGGTAGGGTCATATTTTTTTAATGTAGACTGTTAATACGGTGGATTATGTAGATTGATTTTCAAATATTGAGCCAGGCTTGCACTTTACAGGATAAAGCCAACCTGTTGTGGTATGTTATTCTGGATTCAATATGCAGACATTTTGACGAGAATTCTTGTGTCTGTGTTCGTGAGAAATATTGGTCTATTGTTTTCTTCTTTTGTTTCCCTTTTCCTTCCTTCCTTCCTTTATCTGATTTTGTCTGATTTTAGTACCAGGGTGGTGCTGGCCTCATAACATGAATTTTGAAGTGTTTCTTTTACTTCTGTTTTCTGGAAGAAATTGTGTAAAACTGGTGCTATTTCTTCTCTAAATGTTTGGAAGAGGGGATCCCTGGGTGGCTCAGCAGTTTGGCGCCTGCCTTTGGCCCAGGGCGCAATCCTGGAATCCTGGGATCGAGTCCTGCGTTGTGCTCCTGCACAACAAATAAATAAATAAATAAATCTTTTTTTAAAAAAATAAAAATAAAATAAATAAATGTTTGGAAGAATTTGCCTGGGAAATTCTTGGGAATTTTTGTTATCGGTAGATTTATTTTTCAAAAGTATTTATTTATTTATTTACTCACTCACTCACTCACTGGGGGGGAGGGGAGAGGGAGAGAGTGAATCTTAAGCAGACTCCATACCCAGTACAGAGCCCAACTTGGAGCTTGATCTTGCAATTCTGAGATTGTGACCTGAGCCGAAATCAAGAATCAGACGCTTAACTGTTTGAGCCACTCAGGCGCCACCAGAAGAATTTTAACTACACATTTAATTTCTTTAATAAATATAGAACTATTCAATTACATATTTAATTTCTGGTGAGTTTTGGCAGTTTGAGTTTTTGAGAGATTCATTCATTTAATCCAGTTTTTTGGATTTGTATGTGTAGAATTATCCCTAATCATTCTTCATAATCCTTTTAATGTCTACATGGTCTGTAGTGATATTATCTCTTTCATTCCTAAAATTGGTAATTTGTGTCTTCTCTTTTTATTCTGTCAGTCTTTTTTTTAAGATTTTATTTATTCCTTTTTTTTTTTAAGATTTTATTTATTTATTCATGAGAGAGAGAGAGAGAGAGAGGCAGAGACACAGGCAGAGGGAAAAGCAGACTCCATGCAGGGAGCCCAACGTGGGACTCAATCCTGGGTCTCCAGGATCAGACCCTGGGCTGAAGGCAACGCTAAACCACTGAGCCACTGGGGCTGCCCTATTTATTTATTCCTGAGAGACACACAGAGAGAGTCAGAGACATAGACAGAGGGAGAAGCAGATGCTGAGCCTAAGGCAGATACTCAACCACTAAGCCACTGAGGTGTCCTATTCTCTTTGTCAGTCTTGATAGAAGTTTATCTTTTATATTAATCTTCTAGAGAATTAGCTTTTGGCCTCAATGATTTTTCTCTGTTGTTTTTCTGTTTTTAAACTTCAAAAGTTTGGAAATTTTCCTTTTTTTTTTTTTTTTTTTTTTACTTTTAGTTGAAGTATAGTTCAACTGTATATATATATTATAATAATATAATATTATATTATTAGTTTCAGGTGTACAACATAGTGATTTGACAATTACAATTGACAACCTGAGGATTAGGGGCGCCAACCTCTGCACAGTCAAAAATTCACTTAATAACTTTTGACTTCTCTAAAACTTAACTACTAATACCCTACTGTTGACTGCAGGCCTTACTGATAATATAAATAGTCGATTAACATGTATTTTGTGTATGTATTATATACTGTATTTTTACAATAAAGTAAACTAGAGAAAAAATGTTATAAAGAAAATTATAAGGTAGAGAAAATACATATACAGTACTGTACTATATTGGTACTGTAAGCTTACAATATCCGTTCACAAAATGAATTGTCTGTCAATACCTACATCAATATTGTCTTCTATGAGGGACGCCTGGGTGACTTAGTGGTTGAGCCTCTGCCTTCGGCTCAGGGAGTGATCCCCGGGATCAAGTCCGCATTGGGCTCCCTGCATGGAGCGTGTCTCTCCTCCCTCTGCCTGTGTCTCTGCCTCTCTCTCTGTGTTTCTCATGAATGAATAAAATCTTTTTTAAAAATATTGTTTTCTATGATACAAAGTACTGTAGATATTATATGTATTACTCATACAAGACATCAAAAATGAAAAGGTAATGTGAAAAAGAAATTCATATTTATTTACAAGTGTAAGAATTAGTGCATTGGTAACAAAGGAACAGCAATAAAATTGCTTTTTATGGTAGCCTATAATCGACATGATTGCTTCATGCTAATCTATACCGTAGTGAATGAGTCATTATAAAATTTTATGGTATAAAATATTACAGTCATATTCCTAATACAGTATTGGAAACATTGTTACATTTTAAAAAACCCTACTTACCTGTGATGATAGGCTGACGCTTTCCCCATTTTGGGAGAGGTGGGGGGAGGTGAGAGAGGGATGTATATACTGAATGCTATTGTTGAAAGTAAAGTTTTAAAACGGCAAGAAAACTAACACATTATTAATTTTATATTAAATATCACTCACCTTATGCTTGTATAAAGATAGGCTATTTCCTTTCAAGTCTTGCACATGATGTTCTACATGATGAATACTTAGATGCTGCTACTGCTGCTGACACAAAACCATCTCATACAGTTCTTTCTGCACAGTTATTAGATGTTCACACAAAGATATACATGTACACAACAGATAAGTTTATTAATGTACAACATGATTACTTATTTACTTATTCATGATTACGTATTTACTTATTCATTAACTGGAAGTGGGTCATCATAAAGAACTTTATTCTCATCCTCACATTAAGTAGGCTGAGGAGAAGGAAGAGGAAGCGTTGGTCTTGCTGTCTCAGGGGCACAGGGGCAGAAGAGTGGGGGGAGGTGAGAGAAGAGGCAGGAGAGGCAGACACACTTGGTATAACTTTATAGGAATACATTGTAAATTTCTGTCTGACATTTTTGCTTTTTCACTTTTCTAAAAACATTTCTATATAGTACCAATCCTTCTTTCACCATTTGTTTTGTTTCAGTGTTTGTATCCTCCAAGGGTCCATGTCATAAATGAAGTCAAATCTGGCCCTTCAGTCAGATTGTCTAACCTCAGTTTGTTTCCCAGAACTGCTGCTTCTACATTTTCTTCCTCATGGTCTGGCACTGGTTCAGTAGTACTCATCTCCATTAAGTTGTCTTCTGTTAATTCCTCTGGTGTGGTGTCACTTAGCTCTTGAATTTCTCCAAGAAATGTATCTTGAAACCCTTCACCCCCCCACCTTTCTTTGCCATATCTATCATTTCCTTGATTGACCCTGTCATAAATCTTACGAAGTCATGCACAAGATCTGGACATAGTTTTTCCAGCAGGAATTTACTGTTTTGGGCTTGATGACTTTCATGGCTTTTTCTATAACAACAATGGCATTTTCAGTGATATAATCCTTCCAAACTTTCGTGATGTTCTCTCTGTTGGGATTCTTCCTTTCTGTTGACAATCTTTTCAATAGGATACTGTGCATAATGAGTCTTAAAGTTCTTAATGGCCCCTGATCTAGACACTGAATTAGAGACATTGTGTTTGGGGACAACTAGACCACTTTGATGCCTTTGGTGTTGAACTTATGGGGTTTTGGCTAACCAGGGGCATTGTCCAATATCAGAAGAACTTTAAAAGGCAGTCCCTACTAGTAAGGTACTTCCTGACTTTGGGGACAAAGCAGTGACAGAACCAGTACAGAAAAAGTGTTATTGTCCAGCCTTCTTGTTGAATAACCAAAAGACTGGCAGCTGGTGTTTATCTTTTCCCTTCAAGGCTTGGGGGTTAGCAACTTTATAGATAAGGGCCGTCCTGATCATAAACCTGACTGTATTTGTACAAAACAGTAGAGTTAGCCTATCTCTTCCTGCTTTAAATCCTGGTGCTTGCTTCTCTTTCTAATGTTCTTAGTGGCATTTTTTCCCAGATAAAGGCACTCTGTCTGCATTAAAAACCTGTTCAGGCACATATCTTTCCTCCTCTATGATTATTTTAATGGTATCTGGGAACTTGTCTGCTGCTTCTGTTATCTTGACGTTTTTTAGGTAAAACCTCTTTCTAAAATTATCAAACCACCTTTTGCTGGCATTAAATTCTCCAGGTTTAAATCCTTCACCTTCCTTTTGCTTTAAGTTGTTGTATAATGACTTCATTTTTCTGGAATCATATTAGAGGCTATAAGTCTACCTTTTTTTTTTTTTTAAAGATTTTACTTATTCATGAGAGACACAGAGAGCGAGGCAGTGACACAGGCAGAGGGAGAAGCAGGCTTCATGCAGTCCTACACTTACATAAAAGCTGCACTTTCAGTGTGAGATAAAAAGATATTTTACACAAAGTGCAATGTTTTCATATCTGCTCGTATGGCTGCAGCAACATCTTCATGAATTTTCTTTTTAAAATTTTTAATTAATTAATTATTTTTACCATGTCCTTACACTGTATTCATTTACCTTGAAGTGACCGACAACTGCAGCTGTTAACCTCAATCTATGGTACATACCAAGCAATTCAACTTTTTCTTAAAATGTCTGCTTCTTGGTAGCACTTCCAGCATCACTACTCATCACTTTGTGTGAGTAACACATGGTGTTACTCAAGTTTTATGATATATACTAAACACGATGAAAAATACGTGAGAACCACGAGAAATCACTTTTTTACTGCAATACGTGCAATTTACTAGAGAAACAAACTGCTCACACAGAGATGATTAGTGTCACATGGTATTTTAAGTAGGTACTTGCAACACTTGAGCTCACCACAAGAGCAACAGGAGGTGGCTATGAAATTATTATAGTAGTGCATATACATTAGAGTTAATTTTAAGCAGTTATGATATAATAGCATATCTTTACATTTGCTTACATTTCTCTAGACTGCAAATGGCACCATGTATAGTCTGTGTGTGCTTAAGTTTTGATAACTTTTAACTTTTTTCCTTTTTAAAGATTTTTATTTATTTATTAGAGAGAGAGAAAGAAAGCGCACACAAATGGGGGGGGGGAGGGTAAAGGGAGAGAGAGAAGCAGAATACCAGATGAGCAGGGAGCCCAATGTGGGGCTCAATCCCAGGACCCTGAGATCATGACCTGAGCCAAAGGCAAGATGCTTAACCAACTGAGCCAACAAGGCACCCCTTAACTTTTTATAATAGATTTGTGTGTATTTTATGGTAGTAAGTAATAAAAAAGACTAGTATTTACATATATTTTATACATTCATGACATACCTAACTTAATTTTTTTTCAATATTTCTAAGCTATTTAGTTTTTCTGTGAGTTTTTTCAAATTGTGGCAAATCTCTAAAAATTTTTATAGCGTAATTATAGAAAAAAATCCATGTATAAGTGGACCCATGCAGTTCAAACCTCTGTTGTTCAAGGGTCAACAGTATATATGTTATGAAATGCTTACCATGAGAAGTGTAGTTACTCTCGGTTACCAAAGTTATTTCAATATTATTGATTATATTCCTCTTTCTGTATTGACTTCTAATTTAATCCCATTATCTGAAAACATACTTCATATAATTTCAATTCTTTTAAAATTGTTAAGGTTTATTTTATAAACCCTGGATATGAATGTTCCTCATGCTTTTGGAAAGAATGTGTAAGGGCAGCCCCAGTGGCTCAACGGTTTAGCACCATCTTCAGCCCCGGGTGTGATCCTGGAGATCCAGGATCAAGTCCCACATCAGGCTCCCTGCATGGAGCCTGCTTCTCCCTCTGCCTGTGTCTCTGCCTCTTTCTCTCTCTCTCTGTGCCTCTCATGAATAAATAAATAAAATCTTTAAAAAAAAAAAAGAAAAAAGAAAGGAAAGAATGTGTAAAAGTTTAGTTGTTGAGTGGTATTCTAAAAATCTCAGTTACATTCAGTTGGTTGATGGCATTGTTCAGTTGTCTATATCCTTGTACATTTTCTCTCTACTATTCAATTTATTATCGATAGAAGAGTGTGGAAATCTCTAGTTAAAATTGTGAATCTGTGTATATCTCTTCATTTTTCACTTTGTATGTTTTGAAGCACTGTTAGGTGAATATACATTTAGGATTATTGTTTTCTTGGTGAATTGACCCTTTCATCATTACAAAATATTCTTCATTATCTGCAGGGTTTTTTTTGCCCAGTCTACTTTGTCTCATATTAATAGCCATTCCAACTTTGTTTTCATTAGTGTTTTCATAGTATATTTTCCATTCTTTTATTTATTTTAAAGATTTTATTTATTTATTTTTATTATTTTTAAAGATTTTATTTATTTATTCATGAGAGACACAGAGAGAGAGAGAGAGAGAGAGAGAGAGAGGCAGAGACACAGGCAGAGGGAGAAGCAGGCTCCATGCAGGGAGCCTGATGTGGGACTCAATCCCACGACTCCGGGATCACACCCTGAGCCGAAGGCAGACGCTTAACTGCTGAGTCACCCAGGCGTCCCCCTAAATAGTTTTTAAAGCCAGTATGTGTGCCACTAAGTGACCAACTTGGAGCTTTGTCTGTTTGTTAGTTCAGTTCTCAGAGTCTTTGGTATGTTGAATGGAATCAGGTCCACATATTTTTAGCTTGGCCTGAGCCATGGGTTCATAAACCTTTGTGGGGTTACTCTCCTGAGTTCCTCTATCTCAGTGATCTTCCTAATATACTTTCTGGTTCTCTGGGGCTCCCCTTTTCTGCTCTGCAGCCAGAAATTTGGCACTAGTTAGCCCTTTCTGGTTGTGTATTTCCACATCCAGGTCCAAGCAGTGTGAGATCAGAGAAAGGAAAAAAGCTGGGTGTTGGTCCTACCCTGTTAGAACCACAGCTTCTACCAAATAAGAAGGTCTTTCTCTTTAGTTTTGGCTTCTGAAAAAAAAATTTTTTTTAAAGATTTTATTAGAGAGAGAGGGAGAGAGAGAGAGCATGAGTGGAAGGAGAGGCAACAGGATGAGCAGACTCCCCACTGAGCAGGGAACTCGCTGCAGGGCTCAATCCCAGGACCCTGAGATCATAACCTAAGCTGAAGACAGACACTTATTAGCTGATGGAAGCACCCTGGCTTCTGATGATTCTTATTACCACTGTTTATTACCACTTATTGCTGCTGCTGCCTTCATTACTGCCACTACAGGATTGCCTGGGGGTTCAAGTATGAGAGAATAGAGAAAAGAAAGAGAAAAAATTGGGGATTTTCATATACTGAACCAGAAAAAGGGCTTCTCTTGGAGCTGTCTCTAGGTGTACCCGTTTTCACTGCTAAATTTTTTTTTTTTGAGGTATTGAGTTCAGGCTTTAGGATACTAAAGGAGAAAAAAACTTACGTATATGTTGGAATTCTGGTTTTCCCCAGTCTGCCTGCTGATAATAACTTTTCAGAGTCCTCAAATACTACTCCATGTATTCTGTCCAAGTTTTGTAGTTGCATTCAATAGGAGAGATAGAGTGAAGTGTGCTTATTTTATCTTATCCAGCTCCGGAATCCCTATCATTTGTCTTAACCTATTTATGTCTATATTTTTAGTGGGTTTCTTGAAAGCAGCATATGGTTGGGTCTTACTTTTTTTCCAACCTGATAATCTTTGCCTTTTTAGTAGGATATTTAGACCGTTTATTGAGGATTATTGATATAATTATGATCAAATCTACTGAGGCTATTTGTTTTCTATTTGTCCTACCTGTATTTTGTTCTCTTTTTATTTTTCTCCTTCTTTTTGGATTGGATATCTTACATGTTTCCATTTTATCTCCTTTTTTTGGTTTATTAGCTATAATTCCTTGTGTGCCTGTTTGAGGGTGTATAGTATACACCAGAGATTAGCATACTTTTTTTAAAAAAATATTTTATTTATTTATTCATGAGAGACACACAGAGAGAGAGAGGCAGAGACACAGGCAGAGTGAGAAGCAGGCTCCATGCAGGGAGCCCGACGTGGGACGCAATCCTGGGACCCCAGGATCACACCCTGGGCTGAAAGCGGTGCTAAACCGCTGAGCCACCCAGGCTGCCAGCATACTTTCTCTATAAAGATCCATGTTGTAAATATTTTGGGCTTGATGCACTATACTATCGTTATTATAACTATTTAAATCTGCCATTATTGTACAAAAGTAGCCAGACACAATATGTTAATGAATGACTGTGATTGTTCCAGTAAAACTTCTATTTATGAAAACAGGTAGCAGGTCAGATTTGGCCTCCAATAGTTTGCCAACATCTGGTCATATCTTTAATTTAACACAATCTACTTTCAAGTGATATTATACTACTTCACTTATCGTATTATAACCTTTCCACAATATACTTTCAATTTCTGAGATGCCTGAGTGACTCAGTCTGTTAAGTGTCTGCCTTCAGCTCAGGTCATGATCCCTGGTCCTGGGATCAAACCCTGTGTCCTGGGGCTCCCTTCTCAGTGGGGAGCCTGCTTCTTCCTCTTCCTCTGTCCCTCCCTCTGTCATGCTCTCTCTTTCAAATAAATAAACAAAATCTTTTAAAAAATATACACTTCCATTACTTCCTTACCAGCCTTTGCAGTATTATTTTATTACATTTTACATATGATATAAATTGTATAGAATATGTGTAATTAACATTGTTCTTGTTTTTACTTTGAAAAGTCAGTTATATTTTCTGGGATCATGGGATCCCTGAGATGATGACTTGAGCCAAAGGCAAATGCTTAACTGACTGAGCCACCCAGGTGCCCCTATTTCCCTGGCTCTTGTTAAGATTCTGTCTCAGTAAAAAACAACTTTATTGAGATGTAATTCAAATATCATAAAATTCACCTTTTAAAAGTATATCCTTTAGTGGGCTTTATTGTATTCACAAAAATGTACCACCATCATCACTAATTTTATAATTTTGCCACCTAAAAATGAAACCCTGTGCCTATTAGCAGTTACTCTCAGTATTCCCCCACTGGCAACCACTAATATAATTTCTG
The DNA here is from genome assembly GCF_011100685.1 of Canis lupus familiaris. Lineage (NCBI taxonomy): Eukaryota > Metazoa > Chordata > Mammalia > Carnivora > Canidae > Canis > Canis lupus. The sequence continues at coordinate 15,265,536 of NC_049236.1, forward strand.
TCTCTGTGGACTTGTCTTTTCTAGACATGTCATGTTTATGGAATGATACAGTATGTGTAGTCTTTTGTGATGGACTTTGACTTGGCACAATGTTTTCAGGATTCTTTCATGTTATAGCAGTACTTTATTCCTTTTTTAGTTCAAATAATATTCCATCGTATGAATAGATCACATTTGTTTACCCACTTATCAATTGATGGACATTTAGCTTGTAGGCATTTCTTGGCTCTTATGAATGATATGAACAGTTGAATATAAGTTTTAGTGTGGACATAGGTCTTCATTTATCTCAAATAGATACCTAGGAGTAGAATTACAGAGTCAATATGGTAACTCTGTGTTTATTAACATTTTCAGAAGCTGCCTATTTTTGGAATGAATACAGCGTTTTACATTTCCATCAGCATTATATGAAGTTCAGTTTCTCTGCATCCTTGTCAACACTCATTATTGGCTTTTTAAATTAAGATTTTGTCTATTGATATGACAGAGAGCAGGAGACAGTGAGCATCAGCAGGGGGAGCAGCAGAGGGAGAGGGAGAAGCAGGCTCCCCACTGAGCTAAATAGGGAGCTAAAGGGAGCCAGACGTGGGGCTCGATCCCAGGATGCCGGGATCATGACCCGATCTAAAGGTAGATGCCCAACCAGCTGAGCCTCCTAGGTGCCCCTATGGCTGTCTTTTAATATTAGTCATCCTAGGAAAAAAGTAGTCATCCTAGTGGATGTGAATTAGTCTCTTACTGTGATTTTGATTTGCATTTTCCCAATGACTAATGATGTTGTGCATCTTTCCATGTCCTTATTTCTCCAAAGAAGATACACAAATACTTGATAATGTTTATTCAAATCTTTTGCTCATTTTAAACATTGACTTCTCTCTTTTTTTAAAAAAAAGATTTTATTTATTTATTTTAGGGCAGGGAGAGGGGCAGAGAGAGAGGAGAAACTCTCAAGCAGACTCCACACCTGGCATGGAGACTGATGTAGGGCTCAATTCCACGACCCTGAGATTATGACCTAAGACAAAAATCAAGAGTAGGACATTAACCAACTGAGCCACTCAGACACCCCAACATTAGCTTGTCTTTTTATTGTTGAGCTGTAAGAAGTCTTCATATATTCTGGGTACATTTCTCTGTCATAAATGATTTGCAAAAAAATTCTTCCTTTCTGTGCATTGTCTTTTCACTTACTTAATGGTATCCTTTGAAGTCAAAAAGGTTTTAATTTTGATGAAGTCTACTTACTTTTTTTGGTTGCTTTTGCTCTTGGTGTCATAGCTAAGAGATTATTGCCTAATGCAAGGTCACAGAGACTTCTTTGTTATACCACTCTTTAAGAGTGGTATAATTTTAGCTCTAGCATTTAAATCAGTGGTCCATTTTGAGTTAATTTTGGTGTATGGTATAAAGATGTAGTTTAACTTTATTCTTTTGCATGTGAATATCCAGTTTTCCCAGTACCACTTGTAGAAAAAGATTATTTTTTTCTCACATTGAATGGTCGTGGCACTCTTGTGGAAAATCAGTTTGCCATAAATATAAGAGTTGATTTCTATGTTCTCAATTCTATTCCATTTAAATATGTGCCTTTGTATATTTATATATACTGTCTTTATGTCAGTATCTACTGTCTTGATTACTATAGCTATATAGTAAATTTTGAAACTGAGAAGTGTGAGTTTTCCAATTTTGTTCCTTTGGAAGATTGTTTTAGCTATTGGGGATGCTTTGCATTTCTATATGAATTTTAGGATCAGTTTGGAGTTTCTCCAAAAAAGATAGCCAGGATTTTGACATGTATTTCAGTGAGTATGTAGATCAATTTGGGTAGTATTGCCATCTTAACAATACAGGATATAAGCAAAAGTCCCATTTATACTGTCTTTTGTATTTACCTATATAGTTTATCAGTGTTCTTTTTCTTTGGTTCATTTGAATTAATATCTAGTGTCCCTTCATTTTAGTCTGAAGGACTCCATTTACTCTTATAGAACAAATTTATTAGCAGTGAATTCTGATTTTGTTTATTTGTGACTCTTTTAATTTCTCCTTTTTTAATTTAAAATTTTTTGTTGTGGTAAAATACATATAACATAAAATTTATCATCTAACTATTTTTAAGTATAGAGTTCAGTGGTATTAAGTACGTTTATAATGTTGTATAACTGCCACTACCATACATGTCCATACATCTTTTCAACTTGTAAAACTGAAACCCTATACACATTCAACAAAGCCCCCTTTTCTACTCATCTTTCTAGTCCATAGCAACTAGTTTCCTTTTTTCTTTTTTCCTTTTTAAAGATTTTGTTTATTTATGAGAGACACACAAAGAGAGAGAGAGAGAGAGAGAGAGGGAGAAGCAGGCTCCATGCAGGGAGCCTGAGGTGGGACTCAATCCCAGGTCTCAGCATCACGCCCTGGGCTGAAGGTGGCGCTAAACCCCTGAGCCACCAGGCTGCCCTCCTTTTATCTTTTTTTTTTAAGTTTTTTTTTTTTTAACTTTTATTTATTTATGATAGTCACACACACACACAGAGAGAGAGAGAGAGAGAGAGAGAGAGAGGCAGAGACATAGGCAGAGGGAGAAGCAGGCTCCATGCATTGGGAGCCCGACGTGGGATTCGATCTCAGGTCTCCAGGATCGCTCCCTGGGCCAAAGGCAGGCGCTAAACTGCTGCGCCACCCAGGGAGGGATCCCCTCCTTTTATCTTTTTAAAAAATATTTTATTTATTTATTTATTTGAAAGAGTGTACATATGCATGAGCAGTGGAAAAGGGCAGAGAGAGAGAGGGAGAAGCAGACTCTCCACTGTGCAGGGAGCCTGCCATGGAGCTCGATCCCAGGACACTGAGATCATGACCTGAGCTGAAGACAGACACGTAACCAACTGAGCCACCCAGGCACCTCCACAGTTTTATTTTCTGTCTCTGTGATTATTGAGTACTCTTAGTACCCCATCTACGTGAAATCATACAGTATTTTTCTTTGGTCACTGGCTTATTTTATTTAGCATAATGTCTTCAAACTTCTTCCATGTTGTAGCATATTGCAGACTTCCTTCTTAAGACTGAGTAATATTCCACTGTATTTTGCTTGGTGATTTATTGTTTGATGGACTCTTGGATCATTTCCATGTTTGAGCTATTGTGAATAATACTGCTATGAACATGAATACACAAATATCCCTTTGAGAAATGTAATTGCTGTCTATAAGAGACTCATTTGAGATATAACTATTATATAAATTAGTTTTATTTTTAATTTCTTAACTTTTATATTTTTATGTTTCAGGTTTTTATTTAAATTCTAGTTAGGTAATATACAGTGCAATATTGATTTCAGGAGTAGAGCTCCATGAGTCATCACTTATATATAGTACCCAGGGCTCATCACAAGTGCCCTCCGTAATACCATTACCCATTCTCCACCCACCTCCCCTTCTGCAACTCTCAGTTTGTTCTCTATAGTTAAAGGGTCTTAGGGAGAAAGACTCTTTCTTTACTTTCTGTCCAGTGGCAACCACTGGCTCAGAGGTAAGCCAAGATGGGCATTTACAAGTATATCTAGGAGCCATGGAGGAAGAAGTGGTCTGATACGATGTGCTTTTCTCTCAGGGTGTGCTGCTGGCAGTACTGCTCCACAAGGCCCCCCACCCAGCCAAGCCTGATCAAGTGTGCAGACTGGATTACAAGGCCAAGCCAGGTTATGTCATATATCAGATTCATGTGCAATATGGTATCCACAAATGCTCAATTCCTAAGGGTGCTGCAGCAAGCTTGTCCATCATGGTGTTAACCAACTAAAGTTTGCCCCAAACCTTCAGTCCATTGCAGAGGAATGAGCTGGATGCTACTGTGGGGCTCTGAGAGTCTTGAATTCTTACTGGGTTGGTGGAGTTTGCATGTACAAATTCTTTGAGGTTATCCTCATTGATCCTTTCCATAAAGCTACCAGAAAAATCCTGACATCCAGTGGATCACCAGACCAGTCCATAAGCACAGAGAGATGTGAGGCCTGACATCTGCAGGCCTCAAGAGCCATGGCTTTGGAAAGGGTCACAAGTTCCACCACACTATTTGTGGTTCTCGCCATGACTCATAGAGAAGATGCAAATACTCTCCAGCTCCACCATTACTGCTAATATAAGTAATGTTTGTAAAATCCTTACCTAATAAACAATTTAGGACAGTCATGTCTGCTTAAAAGTGTTCTTTAATTTGTCTAAAATTAGTTGTCTGTGGATTGTTCCATGAATGCATTATTAAATTATGAAAGTTAAAGTACAGTAATATTTGAAGACTATAAGTGATGGTATATCTTGTTTCTAATAAGATAAACACTTTTGTTTTTGCTTTATCTTACTAGGGAGTTAATATGTCAGTGTTTAAAGTGCTGTTTGGTATAATAGGTGTAAAATAAATTCTGTAAAAGTGGAATGCAAAAACTAGCCATGTAGATTTGTTGGTTCATGTAATGAAACTTAATCTCAAATGGTTGTTTTTAGGAATTTGGTAAGAACAAGCTTTTAAAATTGGATTTTGCTTGGAAATGTGAAGAATATCCTAATCTTTTTATCATGATCATATGAAGAATAATGTTAACTAGGAGCCACATTTTTAGGTTGAATCCAGCATTCCATTTATGTAACTGCTGCTTCTGAAAAAATACTTTAAGTGAATGTCACCATTTTTAGGAGAGTTGAATAAACCTGTTGCAAGAGGGTTCTCTTACAAATGAAAATAAATCCTGCTTAACCAAAGCAAAATTGCCTTGATCTCCACAGTACCATTAAAGTTCACATAAAAGGTGGAGGCTCCTGATTCTATCCCATGATTCCATGGGATCTGCAGAATACTGAATTTCATACAGAAGAGTAGTAATGATACTTACACTGGTCTATATTAAACTGATTAAGGGGCAGGGCAGGGCTCAACAGTTTAGTGCCGCCTTGGGCCCCAGGCCTGATCCTGGGGACCTGGGATCGGGTCCCACATCAGGCTCCCTACTTAGGGCCTGCTTCTCCCTCTGCCTGTGTCTCTGCCTCTCTTTCTCTCTGTGTCTCTCATGAATAAATAAATAAAATCTTTTAAGAAAAACAATGATTAGGTAAAGAGGAAGGAGAAGACTTCACCTTGAGATTTGTAAGCTAGTAACCAATACCAAAATTGAGAAACTGGTGGCCATCAGATAACCTTTTAAGTGTGAGGATTGAAAAAAGTTGGCTTTGTCAGAATTTTAAATGGTTAATCCGTGGTGTTTGTGTCCATTTGTGAATCCAACTTAGGGGGAGAAATATGATTGGCTATAAAAGTACAGCATTGCTCATTCTAAGTCCTGGGTCATCTTGGATTAGCCCACCTTATCCATTCCCATAGGCTACTGAGGAAAGTCATGTAGTTGGTGTCAATACAAGAATAGCTTCCAATCTAATCTTATGTGTTGTTTGCAATCACTTTCTCATCCTTGCTCAAACCCCTCAAAGTTCTTGCCATTCCATAAACTTGCCAGCCCATCAGTTGTGCCCACCTTGATGTTAAGCATAGCACCACATTCTGTTTCCATTCTAACAGTAGATGAGGTTTCTGTTTCCCAGGGTAAGTTTGAGTGTGTAGGAAATACAGAAGAGGAATTGCCCCAATTCTAAGTTTGCTGACTTAATCCATAGTTTGATTTGAAATCTAATTGCTTATTTCCTTTTTTTTTTTTTAAAGATTCATGAGAGACACAGAGAGGCAGAGACATGGGCAGAGGGAGACGCAGGGTCCATGCAGGGAGCCCGATGTGGGACTCGATTCTGGGTCTCCAAGATCATGCCCTGGGCATGCCTGCCCTAATTGCTTATTTCCTTGGGCCAGTTTTTATATTTTGTTCAGAGGTCTTAGGCTCAGTTAAATGATTTCCAGAAAACAGCAGACTGAAGACCTCTTGAGACCTAAATTTCTTTCCACTCAAAAAGAGATCCCCTATGTATTTTGGGTATAGAGGCTGTTCAACTAAAGGAGTAAATGTTTATTAAACTAAAACAGTAAAAAAAAAGTCTTTTATGGTTTGCTTCCCTCTCTTTTTACTTAAAGATTTATTTATTTGAGGGAGAGAGCACACATGCAAGTATGGGATGAGCAGAGAGAGACAGAGAGGGAGAGAGAGAATCTCAAGCAGATTCCCCACCAAGCACAGAACCTGATGCAGGGTTCAGTCTCACAACCCTAAGATTGAGCTGAAATCAAGAGTCAGACGCTTAACCAGCTGAGCCACCCAGGCATCCAAACTCTTGTCTCTCTTTTTTTACATCTTCCCATATGTTCATCTGTTTTGTTTCTTTATTTCTGTTGTTGTTGTTTCAAGTTTTCAGTTGAATGCTGGTTAGTTAAAATGCGGTGTAATATTGGTTTCAGGAGTAGAACTCAGTGATTCATCACTTACATACAACATCCAGTGCTCATCGTAACAAGAGCCCTCCTTAAAGCCCATCACCCATTTAGCCCATCCTCTGCCCACCTCCCCTCCATCATCCCTCAGTTTGTTCTCTATAGTTGTGAGTCCCTTATGGTTTGCTTCCCTCTCTTTTTTTTTCTCTTTCCCCTATGTTCTTCTGTTGTTTTTCTTCCCTTAAATTTCACATGAGTGAAATATGGTATTGTCTTTCTCTGACTTTTTCACTTAGCATAATACACTCTAGCTCCATCCATGAAGTTGCAGGTGAGAGGATTTCATTCTTTTTGATGGCTGAGTAATATTTAGTTGTGCATATACACCACATCTTCTTTATCCATTCATCAGTCCTTGGACATCTGGGTTCTTTCCATAATTTGAATATTGTTGATATTGCTGCTGTAAACACTGGGGTGCATAAGTCCCTTCAAATCAGTATTTTTATATCATTTGGGTAAATGCCTCGCAGTGCAATTGCTAGATAATAGGGTAGTTCTATTTTTAACTTTCTGAGGAACCTCCGTACTGTTTTCTAGAGTGACTGCACTAGTTTGCATTCCCACCAACAGTCTCCTTTCTCTGCATCCTTGCCAACATCTGTTGTTTCCTGTGTTGTTAATTGTAGCCATTCTGACAGGTGTGAGGTGGTATCTCATTGTCGTTTTGATTTGTATTTCTTTCATGAGGAGTGATGTTGGTATTCATGTGTCTATTGGCCATCTGTATGCCTTCTTTGGAAAAATATCTGTTCATGTCTTCTGCCCATTTCTTAACCAGATTATTTGGGTTTTGGGTGTTGAGTTTGATAAATTCTTTATAGATTTTGGATGCTAACCCTTTATCAGATATGTCATTTGCAAATATCTCCTCCCATTCTGAAGGTTGCCTTTTAGTTTTTTTTCTATTATTTTCTTTGTTGAGCAGAAGCTTGTTAGTTTGATATAGTCCCATTTGTTTATTTTTACATTTCTTGCCTTTACTTTTGGTGTCATCTGAAAAATCATTGCTGAGACTGATATCTAGGAGCTTACCTTTATGTTTTCTTCTAGGATCTTTATAATTTCAGGTCATATATTCAAGTCTTTATTTCATTTTGAGTTAGTTTTTATGCATGGTATAGGATAGTGGTCCAGTTTCATTTTTTTGCATGTAGCTGTTCAATTTTCCCAGTACCATTTATTGAAGAAACTGTACTCTCCCTATTGAATATTCTTGGCTCCATTGTCATAAATAAGCCATATATGTGTGGTTTTATTTCTAGTCTCTCTGTTCTATTGATATGTGGCTGTTTTGATGCTAATACCATACTGTTTTGATTATTATAAGCTTTGTAATATAGTTTGAAATTAAGAACTTGATGCCTCCAGCTTTTTTTTTTTTTCTCTCAAGAGTGCTTTGGCTATTTGCAGTCTTTCATAGTTTCATACATATTTTAGGATCGTATATTCAATTTCTGTGAAAAGTGCCATTGGAATTTTGGTAAGGATTGCATTGAAGCTGTAGTTTGCTATAGGTAGTATGGACATTTTAGCTGTATTAATTCTTCTAATTCATGAGCATGGAATATCTTTTGCTTTATATGTGTCTTCTTCACTTGCTTTCATTAGTGTCTTATGGTGTTCATTGTACAAGTTTTTCATCTTGGTTAAATTTATTTGTAGGTATTTTATTCTTTTTGGTGTAATTGGACGTGGGATTGTTTTGTTAATTTCTCTTTCTGATAGTTCTTTTTTTCATGTATAGAAATGCAGCTGATTTTTATATTTTAATTTTGTATCCTTCAACTTTACTGAATATGTTTATTAGCCTCACGGTCTTTTTGGACTTACTTTATCTGATACGTCATTTACAAATACCTTCTCCCATTCTGTCAGTTGCCTTTTAGTTTTGTTGATTGTTTCCTTTGCTGTGCCAAAGCTTTTTTATCTTGATGAAGTCTCAGTAGTTCATTTTTGCTTTTGTTTCCCTTGCCTCCAGAGACGTGTCTAGTGAGAAGTTGCGGCAGCCAAGGTCAGAGAGGTTGCTGCCTGTTTTCTCCTGTAGGATTTTGATGATTTCCCATCTTACATTTAAATCTTTCATTCATTTTCTATTTATTTTTGTGTATGGTGTAAGAAAGTGGTCCAATTTCATTTTTCTGCATGTCACTGTCCAGTTTTCCCAACACTATTTGTTGAAGAGATTGTCTTTTTTTTCCATTGGATATTCTTTCCTGCTTTGTTGAAGATTAGTTGACCAAAGAGTTGAGGGTCCATTTCTGGGTTCTCTATTCTGTTCCATTGATCTGTGTGTCTGTTTTTGCCTGCAACTTCAGTATAAAGCACATAATTGAGAGCACAATTGAATAAAACACCTCAACACATTATGTATTTCATCATAAGAAAACTTCCACTGTTGTGATTTGATCTTGGCTTTACTTTGGTGGAACAAGAATTCTGACTTTTCTTCTCCCTGGTAGGGATGAAGAGCTAAGAGAAAGTACTGCTCTTAGTTCCTCTTAAACTACTGGGTTCCGCTAGAAGCTGTGTGTATTCTGCTACTGCTGCTCAGGATTTGCTTCCTTCCTAGTATCTTTCAGCATCCTGCTTTTTTCCCAATCTAAACCAGAAAGAAAGGAAATGATTTTGTTTACATGTGCACTATTTTCTAAGATTATCCTCTGCTGCTTTTTTCCAGTTTGGTTGGAAATTCTTTCTTGAATTCTTCTCTGCCGCTTCCTGTTCTTTGAGCCTGAAACTGTCATAAAAGCTAATTGGCATCAGACACAAAAGATTATTCATTAACTTTTCTCTAAGACTCACAGCTTCTTCCAAGCCTGATTCTAATTTTTTAAAGGAACTCTTTCTTTTCTTTAGAACTGACATATTAGAATCCATTTGAATGACCGTGCATGATTTTCAAACAATTGCTTTATATGCTATATTTAGTTTGAAAGTTATTTTCCCATAGAAACAATAGTATAAATGGTGGTTTGGTTTCCCCAGCTAACTCCAAAGCCTTGTGTCAAGTGTTATTTCATTTATTTATTTATTTATTCATTTATTTATTTATAAAGATTTTATTTATTTATTCATGAGATACACAGAGAGAGAGAGAGAGAGGCAGAGACACAGGCAGAGGGAGAGCAGGCTCCATGAAGGGAGCCTGATGTGGGACTTGATCCTGGGTCTCCAGGATCAGGCCCTGGGCTGAAGGCGGCGCTAAATGGCTGAGCCACCTGGGCTGGCCGGTATTTCATTTATAATTGACAATAGCTCTACCCTTATTTCTTGGACACACTGACACCTTGCCCATAAGTTAGTATAGCATAGAGGCAAGAAACAGCGTCCCAATAATTTGTTTAACTCTCTATATTAGTAGCATAGAATCATAGACTGTAGGAGTTAGGAGGTCCTTTATAGATAACATCCAAACTACTTATTTTATGAGGAAGAAGACTGAGAACAAGGGAACTTAAATGACTTTTCCTTAGTAGTATTTTCTTCACGTCACTGAACTTTTTATGTATTGATTTACCTGTTTAAAATTCCAGATAAATTACTTAATATCTATTAAGATTCAGTTCTTCTATAAAACTTTGTGTTTACCCTTGACCCTTTGGATATAGTCAGACACTCCAATCTCTTCTCTGCATACATTGTATATAATAACTTTTATAGTGCTAGTTAGGTACATGTTGTGGGATCTTGTGCAAGTCACTGAACATCTCAGTACTTAAGTTTTTTCATCCATAAAATAATAATAATAATAATAATAATACCTACTTCATAGGGGTGTTGTGAAAATGAAATGAGTTAATTTAGGTAAGAAATGGATATAGACCATGATGGTACATCTTTCACAAAAAATTAACTCAAAATTAAAGATATAAATGTAAAATGTAAAACTATAAAACTTCTATAAGCTATATGGGAGAAAATCTATGTGAGGTTGGGTGTGGCAGTGAGTTTTTAGATATAACGCCAAAAGCATGATCTATGAAAGGAAAAAAGTAGTTATGATAGACTTCTTTATGTTAAAATGGATCAATCTGTGAAAGACACTGTTAAGAGAATGAAAAGGCAAGCCATAGACTTGGAGAAAATATTTATAAAAGATATATCTGACAAAGGACTGTTACCCCAAAATATAAAGAAGTCTTAAGGGTAAAAATTACAAAAACAACCCAATTAAAAAATGAACAAAAGATCTAGACACCCTGTTAAAGAAGATATACAGATGGCAAATAATCAAATGAAAGAATGTTCAACATCATATGCCATTAGGGAATTGCAAATTATAATAACAATTAGATACCACTACATACCTATTAGAATGGTTAAAATCCAGAACACTGATAACACCAAATGCTGACAAGTTTGTAAAGCAACAGGAACTCTCATTCATTTTTGGTAGGAACGCACGTCTAATCACTTTGGAAGATAGTCTGGAAGGGTTTTTTTGTTGTTTTATTTTGTTTTTGTTTTGTTTTACAAAGCAAAACATAATTTTACCATATAATCCAGCAATTGTGCTTCTAGGCATTTACTCAAATGAATTGAAAACTTCTACATAAAAAGTAGCATGGGAATGTTTATAGCAGGTTTTTTCCCCATAGTTGCCAAATTTTGAAAGCAAACAAAACGTACTTCAGAAGGCAAGTGGATAAATAAACTGTGGTACATCCATACGACAGAAAAATGAAATGAGGGATCCCTGGGTGACTCAGTGGTTTAGCGCCCGCCTTCGGCCCAGGGTGTGATCCTGGAGTCCCCAGATCGAGTCCCATGTTGGGCTCCCTGCATGGAGCCTGCTTCTCCCTATGCCTGTGTCTCTGCCTCGCTCTCTCTCTCTGTGTCTCTCTCATGAATAAATATATTTTAAAAATATTAAAAAAAAAAAAAGAAAAATGAAGATTTGAGCCATGGAAAGACATGGAAGAACCTTAAAGTGCTTATCATTAAGTAAAAGGCCAGTCTGGAAAGGCTTAAACTGTATGATTCCAAGTATATGACATTCTGGAAAAGACAAAACTGTTAGGGACAGTAAAAAATATTAGTGGTTTATAAGGGTTTGAGGAGTGGTGGAGCTGGGAAGGGTGAATTACTGGAGAATGGGATATATACGGCAGTAAAATGACTATGATGCTATAGTGGTAGATATGTGACATTATATGTCAAATTTAGAGTGAATCTTTATGAATTTTAAATATCATTTGGGCATTTTTGTATAGGTCTATTTTGGGGTTCTCTACTGTCTTCCATTAATCTTTGTATCTATTCCTCCAATAGCACAAAGTCCTGATTTCTACAGATATTTAATTGCTATTTAATTCTTTTTTTTAAAAGATTTTATTTATTGATTCATGAGACAGAGATACATTTAGTATAATTATTGGTATGTTATGACTTATTTATTTTATTTTATTTTATTTTATTTTATTTTATTTTATTTTATTTTTGTGTTTTGTTTTTTCTTTCCTATTTCTTTTTTTCCGAGGGTTACTTAAACATTTTTTGGAATTCAGTCTTTATAGTGTTTTTTAGTGTATCATTTGTATAGTTTTTTAATAGTAATTGCTCTAGGTTTTATATTATAAATAACTTATAGTTTACTGATGTTGACATTTTATCACTTCAAGTGAAATGGGGATACCTTACTTTTCTTTACATTTCTTAACTTCTTCATTTATATTATAAATTGTCTTAAATATTCCCTCTATACGTGTAGAAGCACAGCAGTGTTATAGTTTTTTCTTTAAGCAGCAAACATAATTTCGCTGACCCATATTTCTGCTTGATGCCTTCTTAGTGTTCCAAAATTCCTTCTGTTATCATTTTCTTTCCATTTAGAGAACGTCCTTTAGGTACTTTATAAAAGTAAGTATGCTGGCAACAGATTTCTTCATTGGACAATACCCTGATTTCACCTTCATTCCTAAAGGATATTTTTACTGTATATAGATGTCTAAGTTTAACAATAGAACAAATAGAAAAAAATAGAACAAGTTTCCTTCAACAGTAGAAAAATGTGCCACATTTTTCTGGCCTCTCTGGTTTCTGACGAGAAAGCTCCTGTTACTTGAATTGTTTTCCCCTTATAGATGTGTTATTTCTCTTGCTGCTTTTAAGAATTTTTTTTTTCAGAACTTTGATATATTTTGTGGATTTCTCTGGGTATATTGTTGTTTGGAGTTTGCTCATCTTCTTGAATGTTAAGTTTATGTCTTCTGCCCAATTTAGTACATTTTCAAATATTATTTCTCCAAGTATTATCCTTTTTTCTCTCTCTGTGGGACCCCAATGGTGTTAGAGTTGTTGTTGTTGTTACAGTACCAACAGTATTGTGCGGCTGTTTTAGTATGTTGGAGATTTTTGGTTTTATTTTCCATCTGTCAGCCTGGGTAATTTCTATTACTCAGTCTTCAAGTTTACTGGTTACTTTCTCTGTCCCCTTTATTCTGCTGTTAAGTCCATCCATTGAGTTTCAGTTTTGTATTTTCTAGTTCAAAAATTTCTACTCAATTCTACTTTATGTCTTTTATTTCTTTCCTCAGAGTTTTTATTTTAAAAATTTGCTCTAGTGGTGTGTATGATTCTTCATCGAAGCATTTTTATGTTGGTTTCTCTAAGGTAGTCAAATAATTTTAATATCTCTTATTTTGGTGTTGGTTTGTAATGGTTGGCTTTTTTTCATTCAAGTTGAGATTTTCTTGATTCTTGGTATGATGAGTAATTTTCAGTTGAAACCTAGACATTTGGGTTTTTGTTTTAAGACTTTTCATTTTATTTAAGTCATTTTATTCATTTAGCTGGCTTCTTCTCACTCTATTGTGGCAGTGGTAGGAAGGGAGCTGCCTCATTACTGCCAGGTGTGAATATGAGTAATCAATAAGACAATGTAATTTATCAATTGTGAAACATAATAAATGTCAGATAAGTTAGCAAAGGGAGAAATCAATATAGTTTGATATCATCAAAGAAGAGACCCTACCATTAATGGGATTTGAATTGGTCAAGAGGGATGACTAGAATTGGAGAGAGGAAAACAATGATTATTTTAGTAGACAAAGATAGAAATGAGCTAGTCTGTGTTTAAAGGGAGCAGAAGGATATTAATAAGATAACCATACTTTCCTAACTTGACCACTATCTGACACCATACACAAAAATGAACTCAAAACATATTAACGACATGAACATAAGACCTGAACTCATAAAACTCCTTGAAGAAAACATATGTGGTAAGCTCCTTAACATCAGTGTTGGTGATAATTTTTTCAATTTGACACACAATAGCAAAGGTAACAAAAGCAAATATAAGTAGGACTCCCATCAAACTAAAAAGTTTCTGGATGGCAAAAGAAACCATCAACAAAATGAAAAGGTAGCCTACTAAATGGGAGAAAATATTTGCAAATCATATATCAGATAATGGGTTAATTTCCAAAACATATATCTGTATATAAAGAGAACTCATATGAGTCAGTAGCAGAAACAAACAAAAACTCAGTCTAATTTAAAAATGGGCAAAGGATCTGAACAGACATTTTTCCAAAGAAGACATTCAGATAGTCAAACACATGAAAAGATGTTCAATATCGCTCATCATCAGGGAAATGCAAATTAAAACCACAATGAGATATCATCTTATACCTGCCAGAATGGCTATTATCAAAAGGACAAGAAATAACAAGTGTTGGCAAGGATGCGGAGAAAGGAGAACCCTTGTGCACTGTTGATGGGAGCATAAATTGGTATAGCACTATAGAAAACAATATGAAGTTTTCTCAAAAAATTAAAAATTGAGGGATCCCTGGGTGGCGCAGCGGTTTGGCGCCTGCCTTTGGCCCAGGGCGCGATCCTGGAGACCCGGGATCGAATCCCACATCAGGCTCCCGGTGCATGGAGCCTGCTTCTCCCTCTGCCTATGTCTCTGTGCCTCTCTCTCTCTCTCTCTCTGTGACTATCATAAATAAATAAAAAAAAAAAATTAAAAAAAAAATTGAAATACCATACAGTTCAATAATTCTACTGCTGGGTATTTACCCAAGGAAAACAAAACACTAATTCAAAAAGTATATGCAGCCTATGTTTATTATAGCATTATTTATAATAGCCAAGTTATGGAAGCAACCTAAGTACCTAAGCATCCATACATAGATGATGTTATAAAGAAGATGTAATATATATATATATATTATATTATGTATATATAATATTACAATATTACATTGATTCTATATCTATATCTATAGAATGGAACATAACTCAGGCATAAAAAAAGAGTGAATCTTGCCATTTACAAGAACATGGTTGGACCTAGAGGGTATTATACTAAAACTATGTCAACAATGCTTCAATTATTATTTTTTTAAGATTTTATTTATTCATGATAGACAGAGAGAGAGAGAGGCAGAGACACAGGCAGAGGGAGAAGCAGGCTCCATGCTGGGAGCCCAATGCGGGACTCGATCCCGGGACTCCAGGACTGCGCCCTGGGCCAAAGGCAGGTGCCAAACCGCTGAGCCACCCAGGGATCCCCCAATTATTATTATTTTTTAAAGATTTTATTTATTTATTCATGAGAGACACAGAAGAGAGAGAGGTGCAGAGACACAGGCAGAGGGAGAAACTGGCTCCATGCAGGGAGCCCAACGTGGGACTTGATCCTGGGTCTCTAGGATCACATCCCGGGCCGAAGGCAGTGCTAAACCGCTGAGCCAGCCAGGTTGCCCCAATACTTCAATCAAAAAAAAAAATAAACCTGATTACCATAAGAATAGCTCAAGTGCCAGATGCTGATTATATCTCTTATGTGCTCTTGGAGAAAAATCTGAAAAATTGAAACTAGTTCCTTATTTCTGATTTTCTATGTCAAGGAAGGAATAAAACTCATTGCTGTGCTATAGAGAACTTCAGTGAACACAAGGATATAGGATTAATATGTTTGGCTGCAAAAAAGGGAGACATGGAATACAAACAAGCTGTCAGTTGAAAAGAGATTAGAATTATATATACATTCTTGTTCTATCAGTTACTGTTAAAGAGCATGGAAATCTCTAACTTTGTTAATTTGCCTTTATTGTTCAGTTCTGTCTGCTGTGACTTCATATATTTTGTTGGAGTACTATTATTAGATACATCTACATTTATGATTTTAATATCTTCCTGTTGTACTGATTCTTTTTATCATTATAAAATTTCCCTCTTCTTTCTCATGAACTTTCATGATTCTGAGCTTTCTCATTGCATCAAGGTAGCATAGAGAAACAGGTTTTCGATTGCTTGAGTCTTTTCCTGTGTACCTACAAAGTAGAGATGATGCCAATCAAGGGAAATCCCAGTCCTGGAGTCCCAACACTCCATCCATATCTACTTTCAAGGATGTATAGTGCCTTTTGAATATTTCTCCACTGTTATGTGAAACTTTTCCATAACTAGTGCCACCTTTGCCTTGACTCACCTCCCGAAAACAAGCTATGAATTTAATTCATCAGTACATTGAGCACTTAGTGTGTACCACGCTGCCATGCACTAAGCGCTAAGAATACTGCAGAGAACAAAACAGATTTAAAAAAAAAAAGACAAAACAACTTTATACTCATGGAACACATATTCTACTGGGGGTAGATAGATAATAAATAAGAATACAGGAGGTGGTAAGTGCTAAGGAGAAGAAGCTGTAATAAAGAAATTGAATTTGTAGTTAAAAGTCATTCTACTAACAAAAACACCAGGCCCAGATGGCTTCACTGGTGAATTCTAGAAAACATTTAAGGAAGAATCCTAACTCTACACAAACACTTCTAAAAATTTGAAAAGGAAGGCATACTTTCCAATGCATTTTATGAGGCCAATGTTACACTGCTATCAAAACCAAAGACATTATAAAAAAACTACAGACCAAGGGCACTTGGGCGGCTCAGTGTTGAGTGTCTGCCTTTGGCTCAGGTTTGATCCCAGGATCCAGGATCGAGTCCCGCACTGGGCTCCTTGCAGGCAGCCTACTTCTCCCTCTGCTGTTTTTGCATCTCTCTCTCCTCTCTCTTTCTCTCTCTCTGTCTCTCATGAATAAATAATAAATAAATAAAATCTTTTTTTTAAAGAGAGAACTACAGACCGATATCCCCCATAGCCAAAGACACAAAAATTATGACCAATATTTTAATAAATCAAACCCAACAATATATGAGGATAATGAATCTCACTGAATGAGATTTTTTCACTCAGTAATGCAAGTTTAAGATTAAAAAATTAATATGTGTAATTCATTATGTTAACAAAATTCAAGGATGCAAATAATGCATTTAACAAAATCCAGCATCTTTTCTTGATAAACAATGAAAAAAGGGGTGTCTGGGTGGCTCAGTCAGTTAAATGTCTGACTCTTGGTTTTGACTCAGGTCATGATATCAGAGTCATGAGATCGAGGCCTTTGTCCAGCTCTATGCTGGACATGGAACCTATTTAAGATTCTCTTTCTCTCCCTTTCCCTCTGCCCCCCTCCAACTGCCCACCCACCCCACGCCCACTTGTACATGCTCTCTCTCAAAAAAAAAGGAATGGTTATTAGCAAAAGACAAGAAATAAGTGTTGGCAAGGATGTAGAAAAAAAGGAACCCTTGTACACTGTTGGTGGGGATGTAAATTGGTACAGGCACTATGGAAACTCCTAAAAAAATTCAAAATAGGGCACCTAGATGGCTCGGTTAAGTATCTGTCTATGGCTTAGGTCATGATCTCAGGGTCCTAGGATTGAGTCCCATTTGGGCTCTCTGCTCATCAGGGAGTCTGCTTTTTCCACTACTTTTCCTCTCACTCTTCCTCTGTGCTTCCCCCCCACCTCCGCTGCCATAAATACATAAAATATTTTTAAAATAAAAATAAAAATAGAACTACTATAAGACTGAGTTCCAGGGAAGATGATGGAGTAGGAGGACCCTAACCTCACCTTGTCCTACAGATATAACTAAATAACAGCCACATCAGTGTAAATTATCCAAAAAATGATCTGAAGACTCACAGAACAAACTCCCACAGCTAAATGTAGAGAAGAGGCCATATCAAAGAGGGTAGGAAAGATGGAGTTATGGTGGGGAGTAAATGGACCTGTGGGACTGTAGTGGGAGAGAGGGCCACCACAGGCACAGAGAGAGGAGACAAACAGACTCTCACAGTAGAGAGTCTTGGGAAGATGAATCCCTATAACATTTGGTTTTGAAAAACAGAGGAGTTGATTTCACAAGTCAATTTTCACTAATTCAAAAGGATATATCAGTGGGGCTTAAGACCTAGAACTTTAAAAATAGGCAGGCTCATGGGAGAGCAGGGAGAGCCAAAAGAAACAGAATTCCTGCCCTTAAAGAGTCAGCTCAGTAACCCCATGGTGATACAGCATAGAAACAGTTTGAAAAAAAAGCCTGGAGTAAACATGAGGGGGATTTGTTTACTAATCACAGAGTGTGTGCTAGAGGGGCAGGGATCTTTGGGTAACTTCTCTAGGAACAGAGGAGCTGGCAAGCACCACTTCCCTCTCCAGCCCCCCAGATGAGACACAACTTACTAATAGCATGCCCCATCCCTGAGTTCTCCTGTGGACACACCCCCCTTTAGCCAGCCCTGAGCTCCAGGTCCCCTCCTATAGCATACCTGTGCATATCTTGCTAACTAACATCATGTGTCCCATCCCTGTCCTTCTGCAGATTTGCTCCCTTCAGCCCAGCCTGCCTTGGTCTGGGCAGCTGCTGGGCCCTTCCCACTGGCACAGACTTTGCTGGCAGTACATACCCTGCCTCTGCGATCTTCTGCAGTTCAGTGCTACTGCATCTCTGGCAAACACCAGACTGGCACCTTAACAACAAAGGGACTAAACCCTGCTGCCCACAACAGGAAAAGAGAGCCATTGTAGACAACTGGACTGAAGGCAAAAGTGTCTCAGCCACAACAGCAGGGTGCATGCAACACACATAAGAAACTATGTACAAAAAATAAACCCAAAATGGATTGATTAAGGACTTTTTGTTTGTTTGTTTTTTGGGGTTTTTGTTTTTTGTTTTTTTTTGTTGTTGTTGTTGTTTGTTTTTGGTGGAGAATGTGGGCATGATTAAGGACTTAAATGTGAGACCTGACACCATAAAAATCCTTGAAGAGAGCACATAGCAAGATTTTTCTAGATATGTCTCCTGAGGCAAAGGAAACAAAAGCAAAAATAAACTGTTGGGACTGCATAAAAATAAAGAGCTTCTGCACAGCAAAGAAAACAATCAATAAAACTAAAAAGCAGTCTTTGGAACGGGAGAAGATATTTGCAAGTGACATCTGATAAAGGGTTAGTATCCAAAATATATAAAGAACTTCTAAAACTCAACATCCAAAAAAGAAATAATCCAATTTAAAAAAATGGGCAGAAGACATGAACAGACATTTCTCCAAAGAAGACATAACAGAAGGCTAATTACTACTAGCCAATATTCTGCCACACATGAAAAAATGTTCCACATTACTCATCATCAGGGAAATTCAAATTGAAGCTATAATGAGATATCACCTCATATGTGTCAGAATCATTAAAATAAAAAACATAAGCAACAATAGGTGTTGGTGAGGATGTGCATAAAAAGGAACCCTTGTGCTATTTGGTAGAAATACGAACAGGTGCAGTCACAGTGGAAAACAGCATGGAAGTTCTCCAAAAAGTTAAAAATAGAACCACTGTATGATCCAGTAATCACACGACTGGATATTTACCCAAAGAATACAAAAACACTAATTGAAAATAATATATGCATCCCTATGTTTATGGCAGCATTATTTACAGTAGGCAAATTATAGAAGCAGCAAGTGTCCAGCGATAAGATGAATGGATAAAGAATATGTGGCGCGTATATACACACACACACAAATACACACTACAGTATTATTCCACCATAAAAAAGAATGAAATCTTACCATTTGCAACATTGATGGAGCTAGAGAGTATAGTGCTAAGGATAATAAGTCAGAGAAAGACAAATACTATATGATTTCACTCATGTGGAATTTAAGAAACAAAAAGAGGAACAAACTAAGAAATAGACTCTTAACTAGAGAGAATAGGTTGATAAGTTACTAGAAGGGAAATGGGGTGGAGGATGGGTGAAATAGATGATGGGGATTATTATTATTTTTTAAAAGATTTTATTTACTTATTCATGAGAGACACAGAGGGAGAGAGGCAGAGACAGAGGCAGAGGGAGAAGCAGGCTCCATCAGGAACCTGATGTGGGACTCGATCCCGGGGCTCCAGGATCACACCCTGAGCCAAAGGAAGACGCTTAACCACTGAGCCACCTAGGCGTACCCGGTGATGGGGATTAAAGAATATCATCATGAGCACTGAGTAATGTATAGAAGTGTTGGTTGAATCACTATATTGTACATTTGAAACTAATATAACACTGTATGTTAACTATACTGAAATTAAAATAAAAAATTCCAAATTATGGCATATCATTACAGTGGAGTAAATTCGCAGTATATAGGAATGAACTTTGTTGTTGATACATAATTATACTGAACGTGATAAACCAGACCAAAAAAAAAAAAAAAAAGCACATACAGGAATGATTCCATTTATATAAAATTCTGGAAAAAACAAGCTAATTTATAGTGACAGAAAATAGATCAGTGTTTACCTGGAGTCCAAGGGAGGGGTGGGGCAAGAAGGAACATGAGTTGGGTACTACAAGGGTGCATGAGATACTTTTGGGGATAATGGATATGTTCATATCTTGATGTTGTGATGATTGCATAGGTACATACATATGCCAAAACTCACCTAATTGTACCCTTTAAATGTGAGCTTTTATTATATGGTATATCTCAGTGAAACTCTTAAACTTTACAAATTAGGAATGTTATTAACTCACATTTTTTGAATCACTAATATGTTGTAGTCCCCTGTGTACATGCGTTATGTATTTATCTCAGTTAATCCTTACAGTAACACTGTGAGGTGATTCTTATCTCTATTTTATAAATGTGGTTTCAGTTCCACTGATTTCTAGGATTGGAGTAGCTGGAAGATCAACGCAGCACATTTATACCTAGCATGTGCGGTGTGTGAAACTCTAGGTCCACAAATCTGGACTCTGGTTAAACAGTATGTATGTATGTGTTTATGAGAGCATGAGTAGAGGGAGAGGGAGAGAATCTTTTTTTGTTTTGTTTTTAATTTAAATTCAGTTAACATATATTATTGGTTTCAGCGGTAGAGGTCAGTGATTCATCTGTCTTATATAACACCCACTGCTCATTATATCACTTGCCCTCCTTAATGCCCATCACCTAGTTACCCTGTTACCCCACTGCCCCTCCTCCAGTGACCCTGTTTGTTTCCTATGATTAGGAGTCTCTTGTGGTTTGTCTCCCCTTCTGATTTTGTCTTTTTATTTTTTCCTCTCTTCATGGGAGAGAGAGAATCTCCAAGTTGAGACTCCCCACTGAACACAGAGCCCAACACAGAGCTTGATCCTAGGACCCTGAGATCATAACCTGAACTGAAATCAAGAGTTGGCTGCTTACCCAACTGGACCACTCGGGTGGAGGGGCTCTTATCTCCATTTTGTAAATGAGAACACTGAAGATAAGGCTAAATTATAATGTTCAGTCCTGGAGAGTAGAATAGTCCTAAAGTTTTAGAGAAAAATTACCCAAATACACCAAACCAGAATTGAAGGAGTCAGCATCCAAACCCCAGCTACTTTGACTTCAGAATATATGCTTTTTTAAATTACACCAAATATTTTTTTAGTTGTATTAAAACACTCTTTGAAAAGATACCACATTAATATAGAACCACAGTGTGTAAAATCAGTTTTTTTTATTTTTTATTTTTTAATAAATTTATTTTTTATTGGTGTTCAATTTACCAACATACAGAATAACACCCAGTGCTCATCCCGTCAAGTGCCCCCCTCAGTATCCGTCACCCATTCACCCCCACCCCCTCGCCCTCCTCCCCTTCCACCACCCCTAGTTCGTTTCCCAGAGTTAGGAGTCTTTATGTTCTGTCTCTCTTTCTGATATTTCCCACACATTTCTTCTCCCTTCCCTTATATTCCCTTTCACTATTATTTATATTCCCCAAATGAATGAGAACATACAATGTCCTTCTCCGATTGACTTCGTTCACTCAGCATAATACCCTCCAGTTCCATCCACGTTGAAGCAAATGGTGGGTATTTGTCGTTTCTAATGGCTGAGGAATATTCCATTGTATACATAAACCACATCTTCTTTATCCATTCATCTTTCGATGGACACCGAGGCTCCTTCCACAGTTTGGCTATTGTGGACATTGCTGCTAGAAACATCGGGGTGCAGGTGTCCCGGCGTTTCATTGCATCTGAATCTTTGGGGTAAATCTCCAGCAGTGCAATTGCTGGGTCATAGGGCAGGTCTATTTTTAACTCTTTGAGGAACCTCCACACAGTTTTCCAGAGTGGCTGCACCAGTTCACATTCCCACCAACAGTGTAAGAGGGTTCCCTTTTTTCCGCATCCTCTCCAACATTTGTGGTTTCCTGCCTTGTTAATGTTCCCCATTCTCACTGGTGTGAGGTGGTATCTCATTGTGGTTTTGATTTGTATTTCCCTGATGGCAAGTGATGCGGAGCATTTTCTCATGTGCTTGTTGGCCATGTCTATGTCTTCCTCTGTGAGATTTCTCTTCATGTCTTTTGCCCATTTCATGATTGGATTGTTGGTTTCTTTGGTGTTGAGTTTAATAAGTTCTTTATAGATCTTGGAAACTAGCCCTTTATCTGATACGTCATTTGCAAATATCTTCTCCCATTCTGTAGGTTATCTTTTAGTTTTGTTGACTGTATCCTTTGCTGTGCAAAAGCTTCTTATCTTGATGAAGTCCCAATAGTTCATTTTTGCTTTTGTTTCTTTTGCCTTCGTGGATGTATCTTACAAGAAGTTACTGTGGCTGAGTTCAAAAAGGGTGTTGCCTGTCTCCTCTAGGATTTTGATGGAATCTTGTCTCACATTTAGATCTTTCATCCATAAGATTTTTACTTATAAGCAAAACCATTATGGTTGAAACAGGGACCTTTGTTGAGCCTCCCTTGGCAACTTTTGAAGCAATTCCTACGGCTTTCAAAAACTTTGGAGAAAGTAGTAAATACTAAATGAATAGTTACTGACCTACTAATTCTGAGTCAGTCACTGTCCTTTATTTAATGAAAGATTATTGAGAGGTTGTAGTTGACCAGGATCCACAGGTTGGTTTAATCCTTTCTCTTTCACTACAGAGTTGAAAATGTAAAGAGAGGAAATTAAAAGAAGACTGTTCTAAAACTTAGTCTTACTGATGAGTGAAATTAATTGTAACTTTTTTTGAGAACACTCAGTTAATACTGACAAAGCCAGGACAAGAAATCAGATCTCCTGAATTTTGCTCATGATACTTTAAAAATTATTTCAGGTAGTAATAAAATAAATTCAGAAAGTTTTCTTTAAGTTGTTGAAACCCTTGAAAAAATATCTTGCAAAATGTACCACCATATTTTTTATTTTTATTTATTTTTAAGATTTTATTTATTTATTCATGAAAGACACACACACACACACACACACACACACACACACACAGAGGCAGAGACACAGGCAGAGGGAGAAGCAGGCTCCATTCAGGGAGCCCGACGTGGGACTCAATCCCAGGACTCCAGGATCACGCCCTGGGCCGAAGGCAGGCACCAAACCGCTGAGCCACCCAGGGATTCCCACCACCATATTTTTAGATAATTATCACATAGCTTGTTGTTTACGTGAAAAGGTCTGTCTGGTTCCTTTGTTTTGCAGTAGCTTAAGAGTGTACCAAAACAAATGTTTAGTATTATGAAAATCACACAACAAAGAAAAACAGTTCTCTACATGAATAATTTGACATTGATAATCTTACCTATGTAAGTCTTGTTGCATTGAGCAAAACCTTTCTTTGTCAATTAATATTTAACAGTATTATTTTATAGAAAAAGGAACCATAGCCCATGATTTTTGAAACTCAAGTCATACCAGAGATATTTTTTAAAATATTTTATTTATTTATTCATGAGAGACACAGAGCGAGAGAGGCAGAGACACAGGCAGAGGGAGGAAGCAGGCTCCATGCTGGGACCCCATGTGGGACTTGATCCCGGGTCTCCACGATCACACCCTGAGCTGAAGGCGGCGCTAAACCGCTGAGCCACCCTGGCTGCCCCAGAGATAAGTTTTTATGAAGTTCATTTTTCAAAGTGAACTTTTGTAGCATTAAAGTCAAACTAGTTTTGTTCTGTTTGTGAAAGTAATCAGTTTTCATGGTGACTTTAGTCTATGTGAGAAATATAAGGGAGGAATTTAATACTAGATTAAATATTGCTCAATGCACCTTAGAAATGGTATAATTTGGGTGAAAATAGAAGATGCCTAGCTATAGTTTTAATAGAGGTTTCTAAAGATTAATTAGTAGTCAGGAGTAGGTTCTTAAATATGGAAACATTTGCAGAGGACAAGGCATGTTTTCTATCTGTAAGTGGTATTATAATTCACTGTTACTCTGAGATTAGGAGAAGAGAAATAGTTTGTTTAAATACATTAGAGTCATATAAATGTATACAGCACCAAAAGACTAATCTACAAATTGGACTCTTTCAGCAATAAATAAATAAATAAATAAATAAGGCAGTTTATAAAACGAGGAGTTGAGAAAAAGAGCAGAGGTGAGGTAACTGGCCCACTCTCATATTGCTACAGTTAGTTATAACTTGTTATAACTCAGACTTGTTCCAGTTCTGAATACAAGATTTGTTATGTATCACATCAGGCTTCCTTTTGGTTGATTGATCACTTCAGACTTGGATCCCTATAAAAGTTTTTTCTTCTGAAGCAAATCAACATTAGGCCACTGGCTCCTGGCATCATCAGGCCTCTCTGGCTCTCCTACTTATGAGTTATGTAGTAAAGTCACTTCTGAGTGAAGTTAAGAAGTAAACTTCTCTAAACCTTAAGTTATTAATGTGAAAAATGACACTATCATGAGGTTGTTGTAAGAATGAGATATAAAAGATATCCAGCTGAAGGGCACTCAGTATAAGGGAGCTCTTAACTGTTTTTGTTTTTGTTTTTTTTTTACCTTATCAAGTGCTCCATTTTATCCCTTTTGTAAGGATGTACTATCCCATTAAGATACATGGCCTTCTGAAAAAATGCTGGATAGATCAGATAACATGGTTTTATAATTCCTTTAGAGTCCCAGTATTTGGTATATTTTACTTTGTATCAGAACCACACAATAAGCTTATTTAAAAACTGGATTATAGTCCTTTGGCCAAGAGACTATATGTGGAATGGAGCTTAGAAATATGCATTTTGACAAGTAGCACATTCTTGAAACTCAGAGTAGTGGTTTTCAGCAAAACAGCCTATTTGAAGGACTTGGCTATAGTCATTGTATTTTCTTTCTTTTTTTTTTTTAACTCATTGTATTTTCTTAAATTAAGTATTCTGATTTTTTTTTTATCCTATTCAAAGAAATTGTTAGCTGAAGGTGGGAAAAGTTTAGTAAATTTGGTCGTCGATATGAGGAAGCTAAATTGAGGCTGATCTTAAGGTAGAATAAATCTGGCTGAAAAAGAATAGAGCTGCCTTGAGACACAGGGTAGAATATGGTTGATGGGCAGCATGCCAATCCTCTAGCAAAGGCTTGAGTTTTACTCTGCTTCTGAGTGGCCATCTATCATCCAGTGCTCCCTCTAGCCTGCTTTTGCTAATGTGCTTCTTTGCCTCTTTATTTTTTTTTATTTTTGAAATTTTTTTTTTTACTTGACCCGTCTCCTTTTATTCTTGGTTACAAGTCTGTCAGAACATTTTCACCAATTGGTGTTGGCTAACAATGGGGATGTCAGATGATTCTAGAGCTAGGTCCACATTTGTGGTGGCATAGACTGTCTTTCTAGGGTCACCTCTTTAAGCCTGGTGAGGGATTACTTCATTAAGAGGCGCCTAACGACTTCAGCTGCACATCAGCTAGGCAATCTTTCCTGTCCAGAGTTCCCAGTCAGCTTGGGGCACACCTTTCCATCTGTGCCACCTGCTCAGCATCCAGAGAGCCTTTTCGTGGATGAGTATCTGTCTTTGCCTGTAACTCCCGCCTGTCATAACCTGTGAGGAATTTCTAGGTGCTTAGCAATTAGGAGAGCATAGAATATAAGCAGCCTGAATGCCAGGGGCACCTGGGTGGCTCAGTCAGTTAAGTGTCTGCCTCTAGCTTGGCTCTTGATCCCAGGGTTCTGGGATCAAGCCCTACATTGGGCCCCTGCTTGTGCTCTCTGGCTCTCTCTCTTTCTGTCAAATAAATAAGTAAAACATCTTTAAAAAAAAAAAACTCTTGGAGTTCCTGGGTAGCTCAGTCAGTTTAGCATCTGCCTTCGGCTCAGGTCATGAACCTGAAGTCCCAGTATTGAGCCCCACATTGGGCTCCCAGCTTGACAGGGAGTCTGCTTCTCCCTCTACCCCTCATCTTGTTTATGTTCTCTCTTTCTCAAATAAATAAATAAAAATCTTAAAAAAAAGAAAAAGAACCTTTCCCCTTTAACATCTTTTTCTTCTGTATCTATAAGATGAAGAACAAACAGTGCTAGACTGCTAGACTAAGTTCTGGCTCTGCTCTTTATTAACTGTGTGACCCCAGGAAAGTTCTTTAATCTCTATAAATTTCAAGTATTTTATTTGTAAGATGAAAAGAAAAATAACAATGCAAGTGTTTATTATGTTAGTCCCTTTCTGTTATTTCTGCCTTGCCTTTCCCCCTCTCTTTCCTTTTCTATATACCTCCTAACCTCTTCCCAGCCTGTAGTTGTGGGTCATAGCCATCAGTTTAAGCCTGACATGTCGTATATCACACCTTGATTTGTAGGGAAATAAAAGAACTTTATGTTTGGAAGAAATCTTGGAAGTTGTCTATACCAACTCCATCAGCATCTCTGCTACTACTGTATTTTATGCTTCATAAGAGTAGAAATTGTTTCTGTCTTCTTTACAGTTATATTCCCACGGTCCATGGCACAGATTAGGCAGTCAGTATTGTAGTTTAAATGAATGAATGGATGAATGAAAAAAATGAACCTTATATGATTCAAAAATCTTTATACTTGGATCCCCTTCAACTATTAGACACTGAGATCAATGTTAGGGATTATACCTTACTCATTACTATATTTTTAATACTTTCCCTAGGATCTTGAATGCAAATGAATGATTAAAATGAATAAAATAGGTGGTCATATTTTCTTTAATATCTCCAATGACAGGGAGCTTTTTATCTTCAAAGGTAATCAAATAAAAGGCAGCCATTACATTCAGTCGACATTTCAAATGGTGATATAGTGATCCATGAGTGTCTGAGTGAAATATTATGAGGTTTATCCATTGTCTTCTTATAATTTCAAGACTCCCAATCCTATCCTTGTACCTCAGAGTTGATCATGGTAAGTTCCACAGGTTATGTAGAAGACAACCTAAAGTAAATAAAAAGTGTAGTAATTGATCATAAACCAAAAACTGAATAGGCCAACAGTCATCTGCCACAGAAATGAGATACTTGATTATACTGTGGCATTAAGGTTCAGAGTCAAGAGCTGCCACTAGACCTAGAATTATGATGATTATTTAAAAATTTAGAGAATGCTTGGGGTGCCTGGCTGACTCAGTCATGAGGTCTTGGGGTCATGAGTTCAGTCCCATATTGGGTGTAAGGCTTAAATATTTTAGAAATTGCCTAATAATGATATAAAGCAGAAGACATCTCTCACTTTTATGGCCTTAGTATCTAAATTGGGTCTTAGAATAGAAAGATGAGAGATTGTAGGAAGAGTGGAACTAAAATAGCACCTATAAAACTTGATTGCTTTTATTTGCTAAATACCTCCCCACAGTAAGACTGTGCCCTCCTTAAAGGCTGGACTGGCCAAGTGCCAGGCACAGCATAAGCATGTAATGGATGTGTAGATGATTAAGCAAACCACCTTGATAAGATGATGAATTAAGCAAGGCACCCTGCAGTTCTTATTCTTGATTGTGTCTCACCAAGCCTCAAGTACTGTGATACAATTGCTGTGATGAGGAATACTTTGCCTCAATTAATAATAATAACAGTAACAACAACAACAATAGCTAACATTTCTGTAATGCTTACTATATGCCAGGTCCTCCTCTAAGTGGTTTTATATGCATTAAAACCATTTTAATACTTACTACAACTCTTTGAGGTAGTTATTATTTATCCCTGTTTTACAAGTGAAAAAACTGAAGCAAGAGAAGCATAAATAATTTGCTTAGGTTCTCATAGCTAGCAAGTAGCATGGCTCAAATACAATTGAGGCTTCCTGATTCCAGAGTCTGTCCCTTAAACACCCTTTACTACTCTATACTTCCCTCCATTTGTGCCGTTTTGTCTATCCAGCATACTTTCCCTTACATCTTTTAGTAATGCTATCCTTTGTTCTTGTGAGGAAATCATTTAATGTGGTCCAGATAGGGTTGACCACTTCTCTTCTTAACTCTATATGAAAGTACATGAGAGGCTTGGCTGACTGGGATGATTGATTCAGGATTCAATCAAATGCATGTGCTTTTGACTGGTGATATTAGTCATAAGGGTTCCATGAGCCTAAAGTAAACAATAGCAAATCATTTCACATTTAATAAGTATTAACTGAGTGCCAAACATTTTAGGCACATAAGATACATTAATGAATAAAGCAAAGATCCTGGTCACCTGGGTGGTTCAGTCGGTTAGGTTGTCTGTCTTCAGCTCAGGTCATGATCCCAGGGTTCTGGGATTGAATCCCATGTTGGCTTCTGCTCCATGGGGAATCTGCTTCTCCCTCTGCCTCAGCCCCCTGCCCCCACTCATGTGCATGCTCTCTCTTTCTCATGCTCTCTCAAATAAAATCTTAAAAAAAAAAAAGCAAAGATCCCTGCCCTTGTGGTAGCTTACACTGTAGCAAAAGAAAGCAATGATAAATACAATAAGCAAATACATTACATACCATGTTGGTAAGTGCTATAGAAAAAGGGAATGGGAGAGTATGGTCTGAAGGAATTTAGAACACAGGAATGGCAGCAGAAAGAACAGTTTCAGTATTTAATGGGACTAATAGGGGAGACACATGGTAGAAGGTAACATCTGAGAAAACTTAATTAAATGAGAGAAGAGTGTACCAAGGAGATATTTGGAAGGAACACCTAGACCAAAGGCTTTATGGTAGGACTATGCCTAGTATGTTTGAAGAGCAGCAAAAACTATAAGAAGCAGGGTAATAAGAAGTCAGAGAAGTAAATGAGAACCAGTTCATAGCCTATGTAGGCCATTGTAAGACTCTCAGCTTTGGGGATCCCTGGGTGGCGCAGCGGTTTGGCGCCTGCCTTTGGCCCAGGGTGCAATCCTGGAGACCCAGGATCGAATCCACACCGGGCTCCCCGTGCATGGAGCCTGCTTCTCCCTCTGCCTATGTCTCTGCCTCTCTCTCTCTCTGTGACTATCATAAAAAACAAACAAAAAAATAATAATAAGACTCTCAGCTTTGAATGAAATGGGAAACCACTGGAAATATCTGAGTAGAGGAGTCTCAGGATCTGAGAGATTTTTAAAAGATCACTCTGACTGCTATGTGGAGGATAGATTGAAGGAATGGAAAGTAGAGCAGGTACACCTGTTAAGAGGCTAGTGAAATAATCTATGTTTGGACCAGATTGAAATAGTGGAAATGTTGAGAAATTGTTTTGGAAGTATTATATAAGTAGGGCAAGTATAATTTCCTGATGGATTGAATATAGAATATAGAATCAAGGATGCCTGCAAAGTTTTGGGTCTGAGCAATTGAAAGGATGATGTTTGCCATCAATTGAAGTGGGGAAGCTACAAGTGAAACAGGCTTTGGACTTGTTAAATTTGTGATGTTTAACAAGACCTCTAAGTGTTTATGTAGACCTCCAAGTAGGGAGTTGGATGTATGAGTCTGGTTTTGGGGAGAGAAATCTTTATCTGAGATCTATACTTGAGAGTTATTGGCACATAGATGTTATTTAAAAGCAAAGGCACTCATTGAAGTAACAAAGGGAGTTAAGTAGAAGTTGAGAAAAGGACTGAGCCTTGGGGCATTCCGACATTGAGAACTGGGGAGAGGAGGAGGAACCAGCAAAGAAAACTCAGAAGCGGGGGAGTCCAATAAGGTAAAATGAAAAGCAAGACAGTATGTTGTCCTGGAAGCCAGTGAAGAAAGTATCAAAGATGCGGGAGTTATTAATTGTGTCAAATGGAAGATAAGGACTCAGAAATGCTGATTGAATTTAGCAATATGGAGGTCATTGGTCACTTGGATGAAATCATTTTCACTGGAAAGGCAGGGGCACCTGGTTAGAATGGTTCAGAAAGAATGGCAAGAAACAAATTACAAACTATGAACGATTCTAGTCTTGCCCTAAAGGGAACAAAGAAATAAGATGATGGGGCAGGAAAAGTGAAGTCAATAGGAGATGCTTTTGTTTTTATTTATTTTGGGGCTTTTGTTTTGTATTGTTTTAGTGCTTTTGTTTTCAAAGATGAGAAAAATTATATCATGTTTTTATGTTGGTAGGAATGACTCATGTTTGCTATTGTGAAGGCAAAGTTAAGGCAGATTTTCCGTAACATTACTTGAATCACTGCATCCAGCCATGTCTAAATTTGGAGTCACCCACTTGAATTGCCTGATTAAATGAGGTGACATTCCCTTTTTTGTTAAGTAATTTAAGTCAAATGCCACTTTCAGTGAAGAATCCTAAACTAATTTTTCCTCCTGTCTTCAAAATGGTCTTCATATTTTTATTATTTTTAATGTTTTTATTGAAGTTTGATTTGCCAACATACAGTATAACACCCAGTCCTCAAGTTCCCTCCTTAGTGCCCATCACCCAGTAACCCCAACCCCCTGCCCACCTCCCTCTTCATATATTTTTTTAAGATTTTATTTATTTATTCATAAGAGAGAGAGAGAGAGAGGCAGAGACACAGGCAGAGGGAGAAGCAGGCTCCATGCAGGGATCCCAATGTGGGACTCAATCCCGGGAATCCAGGATCACGCCCTGGGCTAAAGGCAGGCTCTAAACCACTGAGCCACCCAGGGATCCCCTATTTTTTTTTAAAGATTTTATTTATTTATTCACGATAGACATAGAGAGAGAGGGAGAGATACAGGCAGAGGGAGAAGCAGGCTCCATGCCAGGAGCCTGATGCGGGACTCGATCCTGGGACTCCAGGATTGCACCCTGGGCCAAAGGCAGGCGCCAAACCACTGAGCCACCCAGGGATCCCCAGGATCTCCTATTTTTAAAGTTAACTTTCCCAGGGTACCTAGGTGGCTCAGTTGATTGAACATCCAACTCTTTGTTTCAGCTCAGGCTATGATCAGGGTTGTGAGATCCAGCCCCACATCAGGCTCCATGCTCAGCCCAGAGTCTGCTTGTCTCTCTGTTCCCCTCTGCCCCTTCCTCACCTCTCTAAAATAAATAAAATCTCAAAAAAATAAAGTTAACTTTCCCTGGGTTTCTAATATAAATTATGATTATATTATCATTTATTATTATACATTATTGTATACTTATATACATGCACTAGTTTTCCTGTAAATAAATAATAATTTGCAATTTTACAAATTAAAAATGAAATTATAATAGGGAAACCTGGAAAATTAGCTGCTCTCCTTTTAGTTAAAACATGCTCTTTTATCATGGTTTTATTTTATATAACTCAGTGTTTTATTACAAAGAAAACCATTCATTTAACCACTTCTAGACCAAGAAATAGAATATTGCCACCACCCTTTAACACTGATTCATGCTGCATCCCAATCACTGTGTCCACCTTCCTGACAAATATAAGAACTGCACTGATTTGATGGTAATCAGTTTCTTGCTTTTCTTTGTTGTTCCACTTAAGCATATATCTCTAAATACTATGATTTAAAGTTGGGTATTTTTAAACTTTATATAAATGTAATCATGCACTAAGTATACTTTTATCTGACTTATTCAACATTGCATTTATGACATACATCTATGTTGTTAAATGTTGTAATACTGTTGTAATACTGTAGTATAATCCACACTTACATGATACAGAACATTTTTGTGTCTGCAAAAATTTACTTCATGTGGCTCCTTGTAGTGATCCCCAACCTACTAAGAGATAACCACTCTTAATATTTTCCACCATAGATTAGTTTTCCTGTTCTAGAGCATCATATAAATGAGATTTTATATATAGTGTATGTAGTGTATTATCTGTTTGTGCTGGGCATTATGGTTATAAGATTCATTGTATTATAGTATGTATCAGTAGTTCATTCCTTTTTAATACTTAAGTAGTATTTGATTGTATGAATATATCACAATTTGTCCACTCTTTGAATAATATTTGAATTTTGTCAATTTTTTTGCTATTGTGATTGTAGCTACTATAAATATTCTTATATAAGACTGTGTTGTGTGGGCTTTTTTTTTTTTTTTTTCGTTTCTCTCAGCTAACTACCTGAGGTTGAATGGTTGTGTCAAAGTGTACCTTTATGTAAATGATTATATAATTTTGGAATTCATCAGCTTATTTATGGCAATTCTCCCTAGCAGTATATGAAAGTTCAGTTTGCTCCACTTCTTGGCCAACTTATGACAGTTTCATTCTTCTTCATTTTAACCATTTTAGTGCATGTGTAATGGTATCTCATTATGGTTTTAGTTTACATTTTTGTAATGATGAAAGAGTTGAGTTGAGCATTTTTTCATGTATTCATTAATCAGTTGTACATCTTCCTTTATGAAGTATGTTCGATTTGGGGTTTTTTTTCCCATTTAAAAAAATTGGTTTTGTGGGTTTGAAAATTTTTTTATTTTAATTTTTTTAATTTTATTTAAATTCAAGTCAGTTAATAAATAGTATATATTTTTTTAAGATTTTATTTATGAGAGAGAGAGAGAGAGAGAGAGAGGCAGAGACACAGGCAGAAGGGAGAAGCAGGCTCCATGCAGGGAGCCTGACATGGGACTCGATCCTGGGACTCCATGATCACACCCTTGGCCAAAGGCAGGCACTAAACCGCTGAGCCACCCAGAGATCCCCCAAATACTATATTATTAATTTGGGGGTCAAAATTAGTTTTTTACCAGTTGCATGTAATACCCAATACTAATTATGTCAGGTGCCCTCCTTATTGCCTATTACTTCATTACCATATCCCCCTACCCACCTCCCCTCCAGTAACTCTCAGTTGGTTCTCATTAAGAATCTCTTATGGTTTGTCTTACTCTCTATTTTTATCCAACTTATTTTTCCTTCCCTTCCCCTGTGTTCATCAATTTCGTTTCTTAAATTCCACATATGATTGAAATTATATGGTATTTGTCTTTCTCTGACTGACTTATTTCGCTTGGCATAATATACTCTAGTTCCATCCGCATCATTGCAAATGGCAAGATTTCATTACTTTTGATGATTTAGTAATATTCCATTTTATATACATAAATAATATTCCATTATATATATAAATTACATATTTATATATTTATATATTTATATATTAATATATAATAAGTTATATGTTTATATATTATGTAAATATAAATAATATTCCATAAATATATATTATGGAATGTGATATCTATCTATCTATCTATCTGTATATTATCACATCTTCTTTATCCATTCATCCATCGATGGACATCTGGGCTCTTTCCATAGTTTGGCTATTGTGGACATTGCTGCTGTAAACATTGGGGTGCATGTACCCCTTCAAATCACTATTTTTGTATCCTTTGCATAAATACCTCGTAGGGTGATTGCTGGGTTGTAGAGTAGTTCCATTTTTCTATTTTTAACTTTGGAAGAACCTCCATGCTGTTTTCCAGAATGGCTGCAACCAGTTTGCATTCCCACCAACAGTGTAAGAGGGTTCTCCTTTCTCCACATCCTCAGAAACATTTGTTGT
Organism: Canis lupus familiaris; assembly: GCF_011100685.1. Classification (NCBI taxonomy): domain Eukaryota; kingdom Metazoa; phylum Chordata; class Mammalia; order Carnivora; family Canidae; genus Canis; species Canis lupus. The sequence goes on from NC_049236.1 coordinate 15,298,999, forward strand.
TTCCTGAGGTGTTAATTTGAGCCATTCTGACTGGTGTGAGGTAGTATCTCATTGTGGTTCTGATTTGTATTTCCATGATGATGAGTGATGTTGAGCATTTTTTCATGTGTCTATTAGCCATTTGTATGTCTTCTTTGGAGAAATGTCTATTCATGGCTTCTGCCCATTTCTTAATGGGATTATTTATTTCTTGGGTATTGAGTTTGATAAGCTCTTTATAGATTTTGGATACTAGCCCTTTATCTGATATGTCATTTGCAACTATCTTCTCCCATTCTGTTAGTTGTTGCCTTTTAGTTATGTTGATTGTTTTCCTTTGCTGTGCAAATGCTTTTTATCTTGATGAAGTTCCATTATTCATTTTTGCTTTTGTTTCCCTTGCCTCTGGAGACATGTCTAGTAAGAAGTTGCTGTGGCCAGGGTCAAAGAGGCTGCTGCCTGTATTTTCTTCCCAGATTTTGTTAGTTTCCTGTCTCACATTTAGGTCTTTTATCTATTTTTTCTGTATGGTGTGAGGAAATGGTCCAGTTTCATTCTTCTGCATGTGGCTGTCCAGTGTTCCCAACACCATTTGTTGAAGAGACAGTCTTTTCCATTGGATATTCTTTCCTGCTTTGTCGAAGATTAGTTGACCATAGAATTGAGGATCCATTTCTGGGTTCTGTTCTACTGATCTATGTGTCTATTTTGTACCAGTACCATACTGTCTTTTTTTTTTTTTTTAAGATTTATTTATTTATTCATGATAGAGAGAGAGAGAGAGACCCCAGACCCTAGGATCACGCCCTGGGCCAAAGGCAGGCACTGAACCGCTGAGCCACCCAGGGATCCCCAGTACCATACTGTCTTAATGATTACAGCTTTGTAATACAGCTTGAAGTCTGGAATTGTGATGCCTTCAGCTTTGGCTTTCCTTTTCTTTTTTCTTTCTCTCTCTCTCTCTCTCTCTCTCTATCTCTCTCTCTCTTTTTTTTTTATTGGAGTTCAGTTTGCCAACATATAGCATATCACCCAGTGGTCATCCCGCCAAGTGCCCACCTCAGTGCCCATCACCCAGTCATCCCAACCCCTCCCCACCTCCCTTTCCACCACCCCTTGTTCATTTCCCAGAGTTAGGAGTCTCTCATGTTCTGTCACCCTCACTGATATTTCCCACTCATTTTCTCTCCTTTCCCCTTTATTCCCTTTAACTATTTTTTATATTCCCCAAATGAATGAGACCATACAACGTTTGTCCTTCTCCAGTTGACTTACTTCACTCAGCATATTACCCTCCAGTTCTAACCACGTTGAAGCAAATGGTGGGTATTTGTCATTTCTAATGGCTGAGTAATATTCCATTGTATACATACATCTTCTTTATCCATTCATCTTTTGATGGACACTGAGGCTTCTTCCACAGTTTGGCTCTTGTTGTCATTGCTGCTATAAACATCAGGTGCAGGTGTCCTGGCATTTCACTGCATCTGTATCTTTTGGGTAAATCCCCAGCAGTGCAGTTGCTGGGTCATAGGGCAGTTCTATTTTTAACTCTTTGAGGAACCTCTACACAGTTTTCCAGAGTGGCTGTACCAGTTCACATTCCCACCAACAGTGCAAGAGGGTTCCCCTTTCTCCACATCCTCCATTTGTTGTTTCCTGTCTTGTTAATTTTCACCATTCTCACTGGTGTGAGATTGGTGTGTGATTTTGATTTGTATTTCCCTGATGGCCAGTGATGCAGAGCATTTTCTCATGTGTTTGTTGGCCATGTCTGTCTTCCTCTGAGAAATTTCTGTTCATGTTTTTTGACCATTTCATGATTGGATTTTTTTGTTTCTTTGCTGTTGAGTTTAATAAGTTCTTTATAGATCTTGGATACTAGCTCTTTATTGGATATGTCATTTGCAAATATCTTCTCCCATTCTGTAGGTTGTCTTTTAGTTTTGTTGACTGTTTCTTTAGCTGTACAGCAGCTTTTTATCTCGATTAAGTCCCAATAATTCATTTTTGCTTTTGTTTCCCTTGCCGTCATAGATGTATCTTGCAAGAAGTTGCTGTGGCCAGGTTCAAAAAGGGTGTTTCCTGTGTTCTCCTCTAGGATTTGGATGGATTCTTGTCTCACATTTAGGTCTTTCATCCATTTTTAGTTTATCTTTGTGTATGGTGTAGTTTCATTCTTTTGCACGTGGCTGTCCGATTTTCCCAGCATCATTTATTGAAGAGACTGTTCTTTTTCCAGTGGATAGTCTTTCCTGCTTTGTCGAATATTAGTTGACCATAGAGTTGAGGGCCCATTTCTGGATAGAAATGGATAGGGCCCATTTCAGAATAGAGATTCTGTTCCATTGATCTATGTGTCTGTTTTTGTGCCAGTACCACACTGTCTTGATGATCATAGCTTTGTAGTACAACCTGAAATCTGGCATTGTGATGCCCCCCACTCTGGTTTTCTTTTTCAATATTCCCCTGGCTATTCGGGGTCTTTCTGATTCCACACAAATCTCAAGATGATTTGTTCCAACTGTCTGAAGAAAGTCCATGGTATTTTGATAGGGATTACATTAAATGTGTAAATTGCCCTGGGTATCATTGACATTTTCACAATATTAATTCTTACAATCCACGAGTATGGAATATTTTTCCATCTCTTTGTGTCTTCCTCAATTTCTTTCAGAAGTGTTCTATAGTTTTTAGGGTATAGATCTTTACCTCTTTGGTTAGGTATATTCCTAGGTATCTTATACTTTTGAGTGCAATTGTAAATGGGATTGACTCCTTAATTTCTCTTTCTTCAGTCTCATCGTTAGTGTATAGAAATGCCACTGATTTCTGGGCATTGATTTTGTATCCTGCCACACTGCTGAATTGCTATATGAGTTCTAGCAATCTTGGGGTGGAGTCTTCTGGGTTTTCTATGTACAGTATCGTGTCATCTGCAAAGAGGAAGAGTTTGACTTCTTCTTTGCCAATTTGAATGCCTTTTATTTCTTTTCGTTACCTGATTGCTGAGGCTAGGACTTCTACTATGTTGAAGAGCAGTGGTGAGAGTGGACATCCCTGTCATGTTCCTGATCTTAGGGGAAAGGCTCCCAGTGTTTCCCCTTTGAGAGTGATATTTGCTGTGGGCTTTTTGTGGATGGCTTTTAAGGTGCTGAGGAATGTTCCCTCTATCCCTACACTCTGAAGAGTTTTGATCAGGAATGGATGCTGTATTTGTCAAATGTTTTCTCTGCATCTATTGAGAGGATCATGTGGTTCTGGCTTTTTCTCGTGTTGATATGATCTATCACATTGATTGCTTTATTAGTGTTGAACCAGCCTTGCATCCCGGGGATAAATCCCACTTGGTCATGGTGAGTAATCTTCTTAATGTACTGTTGGATCCTATTGGCTAGTATCTTGTTGAGAATTTTTGCATCTGTGTTCATCAGGGATATTGGTCTATAATTCTCCTTTTTGGTGGGGTCTTTGTCTGATTTTGGAATTAAGGTGATGGCTGGCCTCATAGAACAAGTTTGGAAGTATTCCATTTCTTTCTTTCAGAACAGCTTTAGTAGACTAGGTATTGTTTCTTCTTTAAACGTTTGATAGAATTCCCCTGGGAAGCCATCTGGCCCTGGACTTTTGTGTCTTGGGAGGTTTTTGATGGCTGCTTCAATTTCCTCCCTGGTTATCAGCCTGTTCAGGTTTTCTATTTCTTCCTGTTCCAGTTTTGGTAGTTTGTGGTTTTCCAGAAATGCATCCATTTCTTCTAGACTGCCTAATTTATTGGCGCATAGCTGCTCATTGGCTTTCTTTTTCAACCCTGGTTTGGCTATTTGGGGTCTTTTGTGGTTCCATACAAATTTTAGGATTGTTTGTTCTAGCTCTATGAAAAATGCTGGGAGTATTTTCATAGGGATTGCACTGAATGTGTAGATTGTTTTGGGTAGTATAAACATTTTAACAATATTTGTTCTTCCAAACCATGAGCATGGAATGTTTTTCCATTTCTTTGTGTCTTCGTCAACTGCTTTCCTAAGTGTTCCATAGTTTTCAAAATACAGATCTTTTACCTCTTTGGTTAGGTTTTTCTCCCCAAAAGAAAGGTCAGGAAGATATCACACACAACCAGGAACCTGTTCAAAGCACATGTAAGCAATATATATGAACAAGAATTTAGATCAACAATTATAAGACTACTAGCTGGACTTGGAAAAAAAGAACATAGAAGACAGCAGAGAAACACTTGCTGCAGAAATAAAAGACCTAAAAACTAGTCAGGGACAGCTGAAATAAAAAATGCTATAACTGAGATGCAAAACAGACTGGATATAATCACTATGAGGGTTGAAGAAGCAGAGAAGAGGATAGGTGATATAGAAGATAAAATTATGAAAAATAACAAAGCTGAAAAAGAGGGAAAGAAAACTATTAGATCATGAAGCAAGTCCATAAGCAAAATAATATCCATATCATAGGAGTCCCAGAAAAGTAAAAGTAGGAAAAGGGGGCAGAAAGTTTATTTGAACAAATTATAGCTGAGAACTTCACTAATCTGGGGAAGGAAACAGGCATTCAAGAGCAAGAGGCAGAGAACTCGCCTCAAAATCAACAAAAAATAGGTAAACACCAGAACGCATCATAGTGAAACTTGCAGAATGCAAAGATAGAGAATCCTGGGGGTGCCTAGATGGCTCAGTTGGGTAGGTGCCTGCCTTCAGCTCAGGTCATAATCCCAGCCAGGGTCCTAGGATCAAGCCCCATATCAGGCTCCCTGCTCAGTAGGGAGTCTGCTTCTCCCTCTTCCTCACCTTCCCCTCAACTCATGCTCTCTCTCTCTCTCACTCTCCCTTGCTCTCTATCTCAAATAAATAAATAAAATCTTTAAAAATATATAGAATCTGGTAGCCCAGGTGGCCCAGTGGTTTAGCGCCGCCTTCAGACCAGGGTCTGATCCTGGAGACCTGGGATTGAGTCCCACATCAGGCTCCCTGCATGGAGCCTGCTTCTCCCTCTGCCTGTGTCTCTGCCTCTCTCTCTTTCTCTCTCTGTGTCTCTCATGAATAAATAAATAACATCTTTAAAAAAAATAGAATCCTGAAAGCAGCCATGAGAAAAAGTCCTTAATCTACAAGGGTAGACACATAAGGCTGGCAGCAAACCTGTCCACAGAGACCTGGCAGATCAGAAAGGACTGGCATAATATATTCAGTGTGTCAAATAAGAAAAATATGCAGCCAAGAATACTGCATTCAGCAGTGCTTTCATTTAGAATAGAAGGAGAGATAGAGTCTCCAAGACAAACATAAAACTAAAGGATTTTGTCAACACTAAACCAGCCTTGCAAGAAATATTAAAGGGGATCCTTTGAGTGGAAAGAGAGAACAAAAGTAACAACGACTAGAAAGGAACAGAGACAATCTACAGGAACAGAGACTTTATAGGTAATAAAATGGTACTAAATTCATATCTTTCAATAATTACTCTGAATGTAAATGGACTAAATATTCCCATCAAAAGACATAGGGTATCAGAATGGATTAAAAACAAGACCCATTAATATGTTGGTTGTAAGAGACTCATTTTTAGACTCAAAGACATTTCCAGATTGAAAATGAGGGGTTGGAGGGACGCCTGGGTGGCTCAGCAGTTGAGCGCCTGCCTTCGGCTCAGGTCTTGATCCCAGGATCCCGGATCGAGTCCCACATCAGGCTCCCTGCAAGGAACCTGCTTCTCCCTCTCCTATGTCTCTGCTTCTCTCTCTCAGTCTGTGTCTCTCATGAATAAATAAATAAATCTTAAAAAAAAGTGAGGGGTTGGAGAACCATTTATCATGCTAATGTACATCAAAATAAAACTAGAGTAGCTATACTTATATCAGACAAACTAGATTTTAAAACGAAACATGGTAATAAGAGATAGAGAAGGACACTATATCATAATAAAGGGGTCTATCAAAAAAAAAAATAAAGGGGTCTATCCCACAAGAAGGTCTAACAATTATAAATATTTTTGCCCGTAACTTGGGAGCAGCCAAATATATAAATAGATTAGTAACAAACATGAAACTCATTGATAAGACAATATTAATAGGGGACTTTAACACCCCACTCACAACAATGGACAGATGACCTAAGCAGAAGATAAACAAGGAAACAAAGGCTTTGAATGATACACTGGATCAGATGGACTTAATGGATACATTCAGAGCATTTTATACTAAAGCAGCAGAATACACATTCTTTTTGAGTGCCCATGGAACATTCTCCAGAATAGATCACATACTAGGTCACATATCAGACCTCAACTGCTACAAAAAGATTGAGATCATAACCATGCATAGTTTGAGACCACAATGCTATGAAACTTGAAGTCAACCACAAGAAAAAATTTGGAAAGACCACAAATACATGGAGGTATCATCCTCCAGAAGAATGAATGGATTAACCAGGAAATTGAAAAAGAATTTTAAAAATACATGGAAGCAAATGAAAATAAAACATGACAGTTTAAAACCTTTGAGATGCAGAAAGGTGGTCCTAAGTAGGACGTATACAGCAATACAGGCCTTCCTCAAGAAGCAAGAAAGGTCTGAAATATACAACCTAACCTTACACCTGAAGGAGCTGAAAAAAAGAACAGCAAATAAAGCCTAATTCCAACAGAAGAGGAATAACAAAGATTAGAGCAAAAATCAATGATACAGAAATTTTTAAAAGTAATAGAACAGATCAACAAAACTAAGAACTGGTTCTTTGAAAGAATTAACAAGATCGATAAACCCTGAGCCAGACTTTTCAAAAAGAAAAGAGAAAGGACCAAAATAAATAAAATCACGAATGAGAGTTCGCAACCAACACCAAAGAAATATAATTATAAGAGAATGTTATGAGAAATGATATGCCAACAAATTAAGCAATCTAGAAGAAATAGATAAATTCCAAGAAGCATATAAAGTACCAAAACTGAAACAGGAAGAAATAGAAAATTATCCTTCTGAGTATTGATACATATATATAGGCACCTAGAATGAGCCGAAGCCTCTGATTCTTGTTTTTGTTTTGTTTTGTTTGTTTGTTTTTTTAATTTTTTTTAAATTTTTATTTATTTATGATAGTCACAGAGAGAGAGAGAGAGGCAGAGACACAGGCAGAGGGAGAAGCAGGCTCCATGCACCGGGAGCCCGATGTGGGATTCGATCCCGGGTCTCCAGGATCGCGCCCTGGGCCAAAGGCAGGCGCCAAACCGCTGCGCCACCCAGGGATCCCTGTTTTTTTTAAGTAGGCACCATGCCCAGTATGGATCGCAGCATGGGGCTTGAACTTAGGACCCTGAGATCAAGACCTGAGCTGAGCTGAGATCAAGAGTTGATGCTTAACTGACTGAGCCACTGAGGTACCCAATGTAGCTTATTTTTAACCAGATGTACTGCATGTTACACTTTCACTCTATTTTAAGCCTCACTGTAATCCAGTAAATAGATACAATAGATAGATTATAAGTAAACAGATTAATATCATTAAATACAATGGTGTGATGTAAAGACTAGCTCTCTGATTAGGGCTTGCCTAAAATAATCTATCTAGTGACTGGCAGGACCCAGACTTAACATATTTTTATTTAAAGTATACTATATAGGCACTTGGGTGGCTCAGTGGGTTAAGCATCTACCTTCGGCTGGTATGATCCTGGGGGCCTGGGGTCAAGCCCCAAGTTGGGCTCCTTCCTCAGCGGGAATCCTGCTTCACCTCCCCCTCTGCCTCTCTCCCACCCTTGCTCGTGCTCTCTCTCTCTCCCTAATAATAAATAAATAAAATCTTTTTAAAAATAAAGTGTAACGTGTTCTTCATTGTATCATTGCTACTTAATACTTATGCCTGAATGTTGGTTAGTTTGGTGAAAAGAGACTAGCTTATAGATCATTGGAAGTAGTAAGAATGAGATCCTAAACTAAAGAGCAGTGGTAAGAATGAAATAGGATATAACATGCAAATTGTATTTTGCCATTCTCTTTGCTATTTTTTTTTATAAATTTTACTCAGTTCTATCATAGGAGGTCTTTCCCTATCATGTATCATAACTACCTATTTACATATCTCTCTCTTCAGATTATAAAATACTCAAGGGCTGTGTCTAATTTATATATCTTCACTACTCAATATTAGCACATTGTTCAAAAGATGGTATTTGATTGTTTGCTTGCTTAGCTGAGTGAATGAATAGATTATAGAACCATTTTTGGAGAACTTGTAAACTTAGTTTTTCGGAGACAAGGTTCAACATTGAGTGACCAGGATGTTTTCCTTAATAGGGTTTAGGAAATCAGGAGAAGCATAATTTTTAGGGGAAGGATGACAAGTTCAGTTTGGAACATGTTGAATTTAAGTGACTTCCTTAGGAGATGTCCAGCAAGTAGTTGGAAGTGTAGATCTGGAGCCTAGAAGATTTTTAGAGGTGTGTGTGTGTGTGTGTGTGTGTGTGTGTGTGTGTGTGTTATAAGCAAAAAGCAGTCTTTCAGATTACTTGAAACTATGCTGTTCTCACATCATTTCTCTTCTATAAATAACTTTAATAGCCTCCTGACTAAGCTCTCTGCTTCTGTTCCAGCATCTCTCTTTCAGTCCATTTTCCACATTCCTATCAGAATGATCTTCCTAAAATATAGATCTGATCATGATATTGCCTTATTTAAAATATTTTTAATGGTTGTTTCTTGTTTTCAGAAAAGAAAACTCTCTACTTCCGTATAATCTCAACCCTCCCTACTTCTTTGGGCACACCTCTACCATTCTCTTCTTTATATTGTACCCTTCAGCCATACAGGACTACTTGCAATGCTATGTATAGGCCAGCATTATAGTAGTATTGGTGGTGGAGGTGGTGGTGGTGATACTACTACCAATACCAGTATTTTTCCTATAAATGTTAGGATTGTGCCAGTCCTTCTTCTGTGCAATTTATATGTAATAGTAATAGCTAACAATTTGGATAGCATGTACCATGTAACAGCACCTACCTAAGAACTTAACACTTTGCTGCACCCAGCAGAGAAAGGTGTCTTCTTAGGTTCAATTAAACATTCAAACTCACAAGACTGTAATAGGCCATACTTGACATTAGTCTACTCAAAACTATATAGGACATTTTAAAATGTGCTATAAAACTACAGTTATCAAAACTGTGTGGTATTGGCATAAAGACAGACATATAGACCAGTGGAATAGAATGGAAGCCCAGAAATAAGCCCTTATATATGTGTGTACACACACACACACACACACACACACACACACACACACACGGGTACCAAGACCATTCAATGGAGAAAGGATAGTCTTTTTAACAGTTGGTGCTGGGAAAACTGGGTGTCCCCATGCAAAAGAATGAAGTTATTAGGCCCTTACCTAACTCCATATACAAAAATTATCTCAAAAGAATCAAAAACCTAAATGTAAGACCTAAAACAATAAAACTCTTAGAAGAAAGCATAGGACAAATCTTTTTATTTGTATTTGACAGTGATTTTTTTTGGATATGATGCCAAAGGCAGAGGTAACAAAGAAATTGGATGTCATGAAAAACAAAAATTTTTGTACATCAAAGACAGTATCTACAAAGTAAGAAGTTAACCCATAGAATAGCTGAAATTATTTGCAAATCATAAATCTAGTATGAGATTAATATGTAAAATATATAAAGAACTCCTACATGTCAACTACAAAACCAAAGAGCTTGATTCAAAAATGGGCTAAGGACTTGAAAGACATTTCTCCCAAAAAGATAAACAAATGTCCAATAAGTACATGAAAAGATGCTCACCTCACTAATCATTAGGAAAATGCATATCAAAATTATAATGAGAAACTAGCTCATATTCATTAGAATGGCTGTTATCAAAAAACCAGAAAAGAAGTATTAAGAAGCATGTGGAAAAATTGGAAGCCTGTACACTATTTGTAGGAATGTAAAATGGTACAGCCACTGTGGGAAACAGTGTGGAGTTTCCTCAAAAAACTAAAAATAGAGCACCTGGGTGGCTCAGTCAGTTAAGTGTCTACCTTTGGCTCAGGTCATAATATCAGGGTCCTGGGATCAAGTCCCACATTGGTGAGGAGGGAGCCTGCTTCCTCTCCCACTGCTGTTCCCCACAGTTGTGCTCTCTGGCTCTTACTACCTCTCTGTCAAACAAACAAACAAATAAAATATTTAAGAAAAAAATTAAAAATAGAATTACCATATGACCTAGATATTGCACTTGTTGGTATATGTCTTAAAGACTCGGGGTACTTAGGTGGCTCAGTTGGTTAAGTGTCTGACTCTTGATTTCCACTCAGGTCATGATCTCAGGGACCTGGGATTAGGCCCCACATCAGGCTCCACGCTCATCACAGAGTGTGCTTCTCTCGCTATGTCTCACCCTCTGCCCCTCCCCACTCATGCACACTTTCTCTCTCTCAAATAAATAAATAAAATATTTAAGAAAAAAACTTAAAGACTCTCAAAGAAATTGTACACTCATGTTCATAACAGCAGTTTACAAAGCTAAAATATGGAAGTAACCCAAATGTCTATTTGATAGATGAATGGCTTAAGTGACCTCTGATAATGTATATACAATAGAATATCATTTAGCCTTTAAAAGGAAGGAATTTCTCTAATATGCCACAACATGGATGAACCTTGAGGACATTATGCTAAGTGAAGTAAGTCAATGACAGACAAATACCATATGATTCCACTTACATGAGGTACTTAGAGTAGTTAAAGTAATAGAAACAGAAAGTAGGATGTGTTTGCCAGGAGCTAGAAGAGGGAAGAATGGGGAATTATTATTTAATAGATAATAGAGTTTCAGTTTTACAAGATGAAATGGGTTGTGGGGATGGATGGTGGTGTTGGCTGTGCAACAATATGAATGTGTTTAATACCACTGAACTGCACACTTTAAAATGACAGTAAATTTTATATTATGTGTATTTTAATACAATAAAAAAAAAAGAAAACAAAACATATAGGACAGGAACCAAAGCTTCTTAGCAAGACAACATCAGGCATTCTTCAGTGAGAGTTTTGTAACAGTTTGTAGAGTTGTCTCTGCAGCTGTTCAGGAGCTACTCTTTGCCCCCATTCCCCTAGGTGATGCTCATGTGAAAGAAATAAGATCCACATTGGCCATATCTGGAAGTTGCCCTGACTTAACAGACTCATGTTCTACAGGAGCAAATATCTCTTATGGCAGTTATATAGGCATAGTATCCAGGGTCCCCAAAAGGATTGCGCCAAGTTATACGAGTCATCAACACTTAGGGGAACCAAAAGATTTGGCTTACAACTAGGTATTTACACTTCTTCCCATTATTACCAATCAAGTGTCATTTTTAATATAACATTGCTTAAGACCATAGTTGACATTTTACCTTTATCAGGTTTTCAGGGAAACATAGTTAAAAATTTAAATCAAAAGCCAAAGTCTCATGAAGAAAGGGAAAGAGTTTTTGCTAACCCTTTACCCAATCACATAGTAAACTATTCCTCCCTACAACAAAATAAGGTAGTTACTATTATTATCCCATTTACAGACAAGGTTATGTACAGAGAGGTTATGTAACTTCCTCAAGGTCATACAACTATTAGTCAAGATGGTAAACATGAACCCAGGCAGTGTGACTCCAGCATGTACACTCTGAATCACTATGTTAGGCAGAATGATAGCTCTCCACAGATGTCCACATCCAAATCCCTGGAACCTGTGACTATGTTATGTCAATAGTGGCAAGAAGGAATTTAGGTTGCAGTAGGAATTTACTAATCAGTTTATCTTGAGATGGCATGATTATCCTGGATTATCCAGATGGTCCCAATGCAACCACAAGGATCCTTGTAAGTGAAAGAGAGATAAAAAAGATTCAGTGTCAGGTTGATACAATGGAGATTTAGCCATTACTAATGATGGAGATGGAGGAAAGGGCCACAAGCCAAGGAAAACAGGTGAACTCTAAAAGCTGGATGGGGCACCCTGGTGGCTTAGTTAGGTGTCTGCCTTTGGCTCAGGTCATGATCCAGGGTCCTGGGATTGAGCCCTGTGTCGAGCTGTGCTTAGGGCTTCTTGTTCAGTGTGGAGTCTGTTTTTCCTTTTCCCTCTGCCCGTGCCCCGCCCCCCGCCTGCTCATGCTTTCTCTCTTGCATACTCTCTCTCTCAAATAAATAAAATGTTTGAAAAAAATAAAATAATAGCTGGATAAAGCTAGGAAATGGATTTTCCCCTAGAGCCTCTTGAAGGAATGCAGCCTTGCCAACACTTTGATTTTAGCCCAGTGAGACCCATTTTGGACTTCCAGCTTCTGGAATTGTCATGTAATAAATTTGTGTTGTTTTAAACCACTAAGTTTGTAGTAATTTGTTACAATAGCAGGAAACTACTACAATCACTACATATTATATCGCGTCTCATATTGTACTATCCTTCATGCTGCCAGGCCTTGCTTTTGCATATGACATTCTGGTTCCTTTCCCTACTTTGGAGACCCTTTCAGAGACCCTTACCTGGCCCTCTCTTCAGCTTAGATTGGTTGTTTCACCTGTGTGTTCCATCTTACTCTGTACCACTTCTCATATTACTTGTAAAATAATGTATATATTTTTTGTTGTTGTTCATCTTCTACTCACCTTTCAAGATTTAACTCAAATATCCCTACTTTCTGGAAGTCTTTCCTAAACCACAGACCTTCAGCCTGAACTAGGTATTTTTGCTCTGTCCTTCTATAATACCATTTGCTAATCTTTGTCATAACATTTACTCCCTCAACTATAAATGTTTACTTGTCTGTCTCTCCCAGTAGACACTGTTCCTTCTCAATTTAGTATCCTTGGTATTCAGCTTAGTATCTAGCAACAGTAAAGATTTAAATTATGTATGATAAATCACTTGGAATTGCTGCTGGAATATTATATTCATTCTGAGGTTGAAAATCACTTTTTTTCTCCAGCACAGTACAAAAAAAAAAAAAATGAGAAAAAGAACTCACTGTGGCCACTACCCAAAATATGGTAGCCCTGCTGATCTGAGGTGTGTCCCTTTCAGTGTTCATTCTCTCAAATGATCATTAAATTTTAGCACTATTTCCCTAGATTATAGCCTGACTATTTTTCTTTTTCTCTCCCAATTTTGCATTAGAAAAAAAAATTTAACGTGGCATAATGTTGTGGTGCAGAGACTGGGATTCTACAATGTGGTCCTAGTTCTTTGAGATAAAGAAAGAAACTTCTTTGTCTCTCATCTATGTGAACTTTGTAGATTTTTATCTTTTAGCAACCTCTCCAGTAAGAGTATTTTATTAAGAGTATTTTATTCTCCCTCTAGGATGACACTGCATTTCCTTACCTACAAAAAACAGCCCTCTTCTTCACCAGCATTCTTGGTCTTGCAAATCCCTGCATGACCACAGAGGAACTCTTGAATCTAGACCTGGATTATATGGGAGAAAGCTTCAGGTAGCTGTTTTCTCCTACAGGCTACTCAAAAGGCAAATTCGCTTTGTATGACTCATAGAAGGAAGCTTTTCTTTTCTTGGTATATATACCTTCTGAGTTCTAGTCTCTGTAATTCTGTGACCAGGCTAGAATAAGTTGACCTTTGGTTCAGATGATGGCTAATTTTGTTTTATACACAAATTTAAGTCAAGTTAAAAGAGAAAAATAAATTATATCACACAGTGAGAATCCATAAATGCATTATTCACAGTTTAGATATTCTAAAGAATTTCAGGGAGTCTTTCTAAAGAAAAAGCATACAAGTGGAAAAATACTCCATTTAGCAAATTTATCCCCTGCCTTTGGGGTTAGAGCAGCAAAGGAGTTAAAAGCCATGTAAGAGCAGCGCTCACAAGGAATTGCTGGCCAATTAATGGGATGGGATCTTACAGTAAGAATGTAATTTTGATTCAGAAAAGTTGCTGACCCGAGGGATTTTTTTCCTGTGAAGAGGTGCTCCTTAGATCCAGTGTATGATGTGAATGTATTTAGAACCTTGAGTGAAGGCTTAATGAGAAAGTCTTTTATTTGATTGGTGTTTGTATGGAATCAGGTTACTCTAGAATGTGGAAAAATGGTTTTGCTCCAGTTTCTCAACAAAATGAAAAGCATTGTCCTAATTGAATTTGTTTTGACATTCTTGCCGCCCCACACAGGTCAAGTTGCAAGATGGAACAAAAGAATAAAGCTAGAGGGTAATATGAGGCCTTGTCCAAAATGCTGTAAATGTTAGGAATGGCATTCTTACGAGAGTATGAAATCTTTAAATAAAGAATGTTATGTGGAATATGCATTTATCTCCATATTAAAAAGGCCATGTTGGAAATAAAATGTCATGGAGTTAAGATCTCCTGAAAATGAGTCTTTTGATTGCTATAAGAATTTGATTACAGTTCATATGATATTTATGCAGAAGCAAAAATATAGCATTTTTCTTTAGCTCATTTGAGGTTAGACTTGGCTTTAAATGAGACGTCTTTAGGTATTAGAATAAGGGAGCTTGTGACATTTATAGTCAGAATGCTAATAACATGGTATGCCAGATACTGATATATATATTAACTCATTGAAGTATAATTTCATTATATTCTGATGACTTGATTCAGTGTACACAGTCTTGGAGAAGTAGCCAGGAAATCATTTTCCTCTAGAAAAAAAGTATCTGGGTAATATTTTAATGCTTTAAAATAAACCTGAGGGATCCCTGGGTGGCGCAGCGGTTTGGCGCCTGCCTTTGGCCCAGGGCGTGATCCTGGAGACCCGGGATCGAATCCCACATCGGGTTCCCGGTGCTTGGAGCCTGCTTCTCCCTCTGCCTATGTCTCTGCCTCTCTCTCTCTCTCTGTGACTATCATAAATAATAAATAAAAGAAAAAAAATTAAAAAAAAAACCTGAATGCTATTTTGAAGACTCTTGAAAATAAACATTTGATCACACAATATTGTAGTTGATCAAAAATAGCTATATGTATCCTTTTCCTTTCAAAAAGCAGCTTATGGTTTAGTTTTTATTTTCCCCCATTGATGTAGCCTACTGACTGTAATGGGGTAATTTCTGAAATCATTTTACAATTACATGTTGCCCTTTTCTCTCTCCAAATGAATAATCCAGGTGGTAATTACTAGCCTATAACATTCATTTTGGCAACATGTGTACCTTGTATTATGCACATTGTTTCTGGCAGACAACTGCATAAGGAGTACTGGTATATTTTTTCCTAGTCTGTGTTCAAATCTGTGAACTGAGGAGCATGCATCAGATCTGCAGTTCTGAATAGACTGGTTATCTATCAACGTACAAGACAACTTGTGCTCTAAGTCTTAGGCTCCGGAGAGTGGTTGGGGAGAAATGAAATTACTATTTTTAAAGTGATTATATTTTATACATGTTAGATTTTTAAGTGAATTTTCCAGACAGTCTTCCTATTTAATTTTTTCTCCATAAAGTGTTTCTAAAGTAAAAGAGAAATAACTCAATCTTCTAAAATATACATTTAATCCCCTTATAGAGATCCAAGTAAGAGTACTGGAAAACTAAGTGAATGAATGCTTGGGTTTGGGAAGCCTCGTTGTTCTTTAACTGTAGTTACTGGCACAGATGGACAGCAGAGACCATTGCCTGCTAAAACTGGTGCTGAGAAGGGCCTGTGGCTGCTCTTCAGAGGTTAATACAAGGAAAACCTCTTGATTTGCCAGAAGAGTCTGGGAGGGGAGCAGATGGCCACAAGGAGGGCCCCCCAGCTTACTCAGCTGCTCCAAGAAGCTTAGACCGACCTCTCTAATAAAAACAAACCAAGTAGCTCTCAGAGTAATGGGGCATCATCATTTGTATTCTTGAATAACAATACTGCTCCTCACTTGCAGCCTCTCGCACCCTCACCCAGTGTGTGGGTGCCATCTGCTTCTTGTGAACTTATATAGGCCCTGGCCCTGGCCAGTTGGGATTGCTATTGAATGGTATCTCTGGGAAATGTGTTCTTTACAAATTACTTTCACGTGAGTCTGATAGGCATATAACTATTATTATGTCCATTTGCATAATTAAGAAACTGAGGCAAAGTGGAATTGAGGAATACTGGAATTAGAACTCAAGTACCCTGATTCCCTGATTCATATATCATAATATGAGTCCACAAAGCCATTGCAGTGCTCTTGGTTAGGCGGTAGTTATTATCCAGCTTTTGAATGGGCTTTCTGGAAAAGAAATTAGTTGTTTTGAGAATGTCACTTTCATCGTTTTAAGTGTTCTTGTGGCTACTATTTTGTCAGTTCATAGAAAGGAGGAAGAGTGCCTGCTGATACTGCTATGGCCTTCCAGGAGACAGGAATTAAGTGAGAAGGTCTAATTTATACTATGCAGTTTCATCAAAACCTAATTTATTCAGGAGGAAAGCGTTCTCATTCAAAGGAGCTACCTAGTTTATATATCTCTGTGTGTGTATACACACACACACACACTTAAAATGACTATAAGAAAAAATTATTCTTTTTGTAAACCTCAGCTCTCCTTTTCTCTGCCATTGGCTGAAACTACATTCATTTTCATGCATTAGCACCTGCTCACGGGTCTGGTGAATCAAAAGAGCAATGAGCAAAGTGGTTTTAATTGCCCAAGCTTTACTAGAGCCTTTCTTGCACTCAGAAACACAAAGACTTTGAGTGGTGTCAGAGGGCTATGCTGAGAAGTGCTTTCCTTTAGAACTTTCAGCTGATAATTCACTCACTCACTGTGCAGAAACATTGTCTTGTACAGATGAGTTCATGAGTCCATCTTCATTCCAACTGTGAAAGCATCACAAACCACTTGTCAATTTTAGTTGTCTTGAACAATTAATTGCCCAGGAAACTGGGCAAACATCAGAGTTTACTGACTTGTCATTAGTGCATCTTTGTAGAATTGTACTTGCATAGTCATATTTGATGTATCTTAGTAGTTAAGACCATAGGCTCTAAAGCCAGATTACCTGTGTTCAAATCCCAACTTTACTTCTTATAGGCTGTGTGATCTTAGACAATTTCTTTACCTCTCTGAGCTTCAGTATCCTCTAAATGAATGTATCTTGTAGGGTTGTTTTGAGGATTTAGTTAATACATGGAAAATAATTAGAACACTGGTACATAGTAAGTATCCAGTAATTATTAGCTAATAAAACTGCTCAAATTTTATGTTTTTAAAAATGGGTTGAAAATTGGCAGAAGCATAACAGCTGTCCATTTGAGATATAAATATGAATTATGGAAATTATCTTGGTGCCTTACTATTTTTAGCATGGTGTAAATATTGTTACTGTGCTCAGCATCCCAGTAAAATTGTTTAATTATTGTCTGGTTTCTTTTTCTTTTTTTTTTTGGTTGGGTACAGTATACTTTACTGATGGTACATAACAAGGTAGGGCTCCCCAAACCTCTCCTCTTCTTCAGGGGGGTCTAGGATGGAAACTGGAGGTAAGGAGATTCTCAGTGTGTTGGAGGATAAGTTGGGGCAGGGACTCCCCAGCAGCTGAGGGACTCTCTCTTCCTTTTACTCTCTGGAGCTATGGTCAGGGGGGCTCTTACTCCTCGGAGGCTATGTGGACCATAAAGTCCACCACCTAGTTGCTGTAGCCAAATTCATTGTCAGACCAGGAAATGAGCTTGACAAAGTGGTCATTGAGAGGAATGCCAGACTTGGCATCAAAATGGAAGAGTGGGGGCGGGGGGTGGGGGTGACTGGTTGGTGGGCACTGATGGGGGCACTTGACGGGATGAGCACTGGGTGTTATTCTGTATGTTGGCAAATTGAACACCAATAAGAAATAAATTTATTATTTTATAAAATGGAAGAGTGGGTGTCACTGTTAACATCACAGGAGACAACCTGGTTCTCAGTATACCCCAGAATGCCCTTGAGGGGGCTGTCTGATGCCTGGTGAACCCCAGAATGCCCTTGAGGGAGCTGTCTGATGCCTGCTTCACCAACCTTCTTGATGTTGTCGTATTTGGCAGCTTTCTGCAGGTGGTAGGTCAGATCCACGACTGACACGTTGGGAGTAGGGACATGGAAGGCCATGCCAGTGAGCTTCCCATTCAGCTCAGGGATGACCTTACCTATAGCCTTGGCACCACCATTGGAAAGAGGGACGATGTTCTGGGCAGCCCCTCAGGCCGTCACACCTCAGCTAGAGGGGCCGTCAATAGTCTTCTGGGTGGCAATAATGGCATGGACAGTAGTCATGGGTCTCTCCATGATGCCAAAGTTGTCATGGATGACCTTGGCCAGAGGGACCAAGCAGTTGGTGCAGGAGGCATTGCTGATAATCTTGAAGGAGTTGTCATACTTCTCATAGTTCACACCCATCACAAACACATGGGAGCATCAGCAAAAGGAGTGGAGATGATGACCCTCTTGTCCTCACCCTTCAAATGAACCCCAGCTTTCTCCACGGTGGCGAAGACCCCAGTGGACTCCACAACATACTCAGCACCAGCATCACCCCATTTGTTGTTGGTGGGATCTTGCTCCTGGAAGATGGAGATTGATAAAGTTTCTCTTTCTCAGCCTTAACAGTGCTGTGGAATTTGCCGTGGGTGGAATCATACTGGAACATGTACACCATGTAGTTGAGGTCAATGAAGAGGTCATTGATGGTGACACTATCCACTTTGCCAGAGTTATAAGCAGGCCTGGTGTCCAGATGCCCAATATGGCCAAATCTGTTCACTCCAATCTTCATGGAGTGAACCATCCATCATGTCTCAGGGACATAGCTGGCACTGCACCAGAAGATGTGGCTGTCTGTCAAGTGGGAGGAGCAGAGAGCCTCCAGTTACATTTTATTTTCATTTTTTATTTTTTTATTTTTTTTTAAGATTTTATTTATTTATTCATGAGAGACACACACAGAGAGAGAGAAAGAGGCAGAGACACAGGCAGAGGGAGAAGCAGGCTCCATGCAGGGAGCCTGACCTGGGACTCGATCCCAGGACTCCAGGATCACACCTTGGGCTGAAGGTGGCGTTAAACCACTGGGCCACCGGGGCTGCCCTCCAGTTACATTTTAATTATAAAATCAGGAATTTTATCATTTTAGAATTTGTAATTTTATAAACATGCTTTTATAATTTTATAAACATGCTTAATTCTCTATGAATCATGGATGTGAGTATGTAAGTTAAAGATTCAGTTTAGTGTTCATTTATTCATTCACAGATCAACAAACACTAAGCTCTAATAGTATGCCATGTGTGTACCATGTGTGTGCCCTCAGTGTGCCTGAGATGAAAAGGTAAAGATGAGAAACACATGACCCTTCTTTCTAGGAGCTTACAATCTAAAAGGAAAAGACAAATATACAATCTATTAATTACACTGATGCCAAGTGCTGTAAGAGAGATACCACTGATTTAAAAATGAGAGCTCAAGGAGAAACATTTAATTCTTCAAAGAGATCAGGGATCAGGGAAGACTTTCTGGAATAGGTATCATTTGAGTGGAGAATTAAGGATAAGAAGGTGAGATGGTCACACGTGGTATGGGAACTTCATATACCCAAAGGAATAGAGGCTAATAGAACAGCATAGTTAAGAATATGCAAATAGTTTAGTGTGTTAGGAGGTGGTAGGAAGCAAGTCTAGAAAGAGGCCACATTACAAGAGTTTGAACTTTATCCTGTGATCAGTTAGGAACTATTTTTTTTAAAGATTTTATTTATTTATTCCTGAGAGACACAGAGAGAAGCAGAGACATAGACAGAGGGAGAAGCAGACTCCATGCAGGGAGCCTGACGTGGGACTCGATCCTGGGACTACAGGATCACGCCCTGAGCCAAAGACAGATGCTCAACCACTGAGCCACCCAGGCGTCCCAGTTAGGAGCTATTTGAAAAATTTTAAGCAACTCATTTCAGCAAACATTTTTATAAATGTTTATTCTATGCCATACTCTGTATTAGGTAGCAAGAATATAAAAGGAATAAGTCACTAAGTCACCGTTTACTAGGAATGACATGATTTTCTTTCTTTTTTAGAAAGGACATTCTGTTCATGTTGTTGTAGTTGGGTAGAGGCAATAAGTTGTGGAGGCAGGAAGATTAGTTCATTTAGGCAGGAGATTGTTAGGATCTTGAGCTGAGGCAGTGTTAGAAGAGTTAGGGGGAGGAGCTAGAATGGAGAGATATTCAGGAAGCAGAATCCACAGGATTTTGTGACCTCTTGAATACAGAGCAGAGGGAGGAGTTGGGATGAATCCCAGAGCCATGACTCTTGTCTGCTTCTCCCAGTCTCAACACCTGCCACTTTACCTCTTCCTGTTGGCTCTCCAGTTGCTAGCCTTCTTTCTGTTCTTTGAATATTCCATGTTACTCCATCCTTAGTACCTTTAGCCTTAGTATAACCTTTTTCTTCCTCCTACCTCAGCACCTCTGCATATATGCTTTTTTTTTTTTTTTGCTACCTAGAATACTCTTTACCACTCTTCTAGTCATTCCCCATCTTTATACCTAATTAATTCTTATTTATTCTATAAAATTTTGCTCAAAATGTTATTTCCTCAAAGAAATCCCTTGCCCTAAACAAGGTCTGGTCTTCATATTATATGCTATCCTGTCATCCTGTAACTTTTCTTTCATACCACTTACCACAATTAGAGTTAAATTACTTCTGGACTTAATCATTTAATATCTGTCTTTCCAGCTAGAATATAAATGCCATAAGGTCAGATATTATTTGATCTTTTCATGTGTTTATTCTCAGTACCTAACACATAGTAGATGTTAAATAATTACTAGTTGAATGGATGAATTGACCTTGATTTAAGATTTACTTTTTAAAAAGAGAGAGAGAGAGATTAACATCTTTATGTGTTTTGGCTCTTTGAATTTCTTATAATCTCTGAAGGAAAGACGTATGCTATAGGTTACCAAATTAAATCTGACCAGAGAGGCCAAATATTGCATATTCTCTACCATTTGTCTCTGTTAGGATTCCATATTTCTATCAGTTTGGTAATTATCATAGTAGCTGAGTATATGTAAACAAAAGATGAAAATTGGATTAGAATGATTTTGCAGTGTTAAAAAAAACTTTAAAAACTTTTAAGAAGTAATACCAAACATTACTCTGATTTTCCTAAACTAGGAAAATTAGGTTGATGTTTGAGCACATTCTAATAGAAATATAGACTACCTAGGTTCAATTCCTATCTCTGCCTCTTACTGGCTGTGTAAATTTAGGCAAGTTAATTAATTTCTCTAAGCCTCAGGTTTCTTTACCTACCAAAAAACAGAGATAATAATAGTATTAAACACACAACATTATGGTTAGAATTAAATGAAATCGTGCTTGTAGGATGTCTTAGGGTCTAGCACGTGGTAAGTACTCAAAAACTGTTAGTAATTAAAAATTATTTTCTTTTTTGACCAAAAGAAGCAATTTGGCTGTATTTAAGAAGTATATTAACTTGAAGGAATCCTTTACTAGTTTATTTTTTATAGTTTTTAAAGCACAAGATGTTTCAGAATGTAAAGTTATGGTCATTTTAATTTCTGTTATTGTGACTGTAATCATGCAATGAAGTTGGG
Organism: Canis lupus familiaris; assembly: GCF_011100685.1. Taxonomy (NCBI): domain Eukaryota; kingdom Metazoa; phylum Chordata; class Mammalia; order Carnivora; family Canidae; genus Canis; species Canis lupus. The sequence goes on from NC_049236.1 coordinate 15,320,550, forward strand.
TCAAATTGTGTAACTTTTCTGAGTCTGTTCCTCATCTGTGAAATGAGTATCTCTTAATATCTGATTCTGAGTAAAATCTCTCTCTTGTAAACAAGATTATAAACTCCATTGGCATAAATGTTAAAGCACCTTCATTTAATATGATTGAATTCAGCACTAGGGCAACAGGTAGAGTTTCATATGAAGGTGATTTTGAACTAAGCCATGAAGAACATAGGATTCCTTATTTGGGGAAGGGAAACTTTATTTATATTTTCCACAAATGGAAAACTGGTCTTTGGTACTTTCTGATTAGTCCAAGCTGGTGTCCAGCCCATGCCCTAGATTCTTCAGCCTTGATTCTGGAAAATAAAATTATTAAGTAAACAATTTCAGTCATTTCCATTTCCTCTGGGTCACTATTTGGTTTAGAAGACAGGAGAATAAGAACTCTTTTAATCCATGAGCCATTCGTGGATTGTTAACAATTCTTGTTAATCATCAGGTTCTCAGAGTTCTTGCTGCATATTTAAGCATGGCAAGCTCTAGCAAGACCACCGGCGAATAACTTGGTAGTTAGGAGCCTATGGGGCCATTTCTGCAAACTTTTTGAGACTTGCCCCATTCTACAGTTGGCAATTGGAACATGTTGAAGGCAAGGGAAATTGAGATATCAGAGCCATTGTGATATGAATGGAGAAGGGACTGTGATACAGTTTTATTCTTAAATTTCTAATCAGTGTGAAGACCAAGTGGGAAAGGTATCTCAGCCACAGAACAAAAAGTTGGAATGAAATCTCTCTTTTTCTCAAGGCAAAGCTCACTTTGTGATTTAGGGATAGTTTTGAGGGGAGTATGTAATGCTTGCAAAATGAAACAAAAACTCCTTGAAAGTATTTGGTACATTATTCAGGGCTTGCTCAGTGTTAAAGCACTTGAGGTTTTTTTGTTTTTGTTTTTGTTTCTCCTTCTGTATGAAGTGATAAGGCCACCAGGGGAACAACTGCCTGATTGTTTTCTTCAAAAAGCCAGGTCTCGTCTCCCAGACCTACCATCCCTGACTGCTTTGCACCAAAAATATATGCTGTATGAAGGAAGGAAATATTGGGAGTTTGACCATTATGGCCTTCTGGAGCCACTAGTGAAGCAAACGTATATTGATTGTTTCCCTGTGTGTGTTTGCCTATGCCTTCTCCCACCAGTCCGTCCATTATCTTAATCATTCTAAGACCACAATTGATAAAAGAGTTTTTAAAAGCCAGTAGTTCTTGGACATTTGAATATTTGATAAGCAGGATGATTTCATAATATATGCATTTTGTTTTTGTATTTTAGAAAAATGTGATTGAAGGATCATCACAAATATGATATTCTCTAAAGTAGTTGTTTTTCCCATGAATTCTAAGCAATTTTTGTGGTTGTCATTTCTGTCATTTTTTAAATTTTTTTTAATTTTTTTAAATTTTTTATTTTATTTATGAGAGTCACACAGAGAGAGAGAGAGAGAGAAGCAGAGACATAGGCAGAGGGAGAAGCAGGCTCCATGCACCGGGAGCCCGATGTGGGATTCGATCCCGGGTCTCCAGGATCGCACCCTGGGCCAAAGGCAGGCGCTAAACTGCTGCGCCACCCAGGGATCCCTGTCATTTTTTTTAAAGCCCACCATGTTCTAGATGCTGAATTTGGCACTTTACATGTTTCTTTCCTCATTTTTTTTTCTTTCTTTCCTCATTTTACAGATGAGAGTGTTAAGAGAGAAGGTGAGAGAGTCAAAATTGAAATAAAAAATAAAGCCACTCTAATGAAATAATTGATTGAGACAATGATCATCAATGACTACTAAAACTATTAGGTAGAAAGTTGACAGGGAACTTTATAATGGATGGATCAGGCTCACAACACCTGAATGCACTGATCAGTCCTAAGAGCACAAAAAGAAAAATAATGAGGCATTATGTATCTCCTGATGTGAAATATTAGAAAGTATGCAGCCCAACCTATGAAGTAATTTTACCCAAAACTCTGAATCTGGTCAAGTCACTCTAGAGCTAACTTCCTATTTTTCAGTAAATAATTGGGTGGAGGGAGTAAGAGGAGGAGAGAGACTTACAGCTTAAGAGACAAATCAGCCAAATATAATGGCTAGACTTTGTATCCTGACTTGAACAAAACCTCCTGTTTTTGTTTGTTGTTTGAGAGGCTTTTAAAAGTCACTTGTGGCAATCTGAACACTGGATATTTGATTTTAAGGAATTACTATTCATTCTAAATTCTTATTTTTTAGAAATGTATACAGAGGTATATAGCAATGAAATTATATTTCTGGGATTTACTTTAATATAATCCATTGGAGAGGATAGAGAAGGAGTTGGGAAAGGGTAAAGATTAACCAGTGTATGTCTCTGAAAATTATTAAAGCTAAGTAATAGAAACATGGGGTCTCATTACACTAAGCGCTCTCTACTTATTTGTTTGAAAATGTACAAATTAAAGAGTTAAAAAGTAAAAACTCAGAGCATACAGTGGCTATTCAGTAAATACATGCTGGATTCAGTAGAGATTTTGAGGCTTCTGCATGTTTGTTTATATCAGCAGATTATTGATGGACACGTTTATGGCAGTTAGGTTTGCAAGGGGAAAGAAACACTACACTGAACCTATTCTCAGGAGTAATTAAACTTAAAGTTACTAGGTTACAATAAGGCACGAAGTACAAATATGTGAAACTGGCTTTCAGTTTACATTCTAAGCAGTTTACATTCTAAGAGATATGAAGGAAAAAAAGAACTCAGAGCAAGGAAGCTTCCACAGAGCCACTCACAAACTTCTGCCTTTCAAATGGGCTTAGGCCTGGAGCATGACCAAAGATTTGGGCCTGGACAAATTGGCAAAGAAGAAGTCAAACTCTCCCTCTTCACCAATGACATGATATTCTACATAGAAAACCCAAAAGCCTCCACCCCAAGATTGCTAGAACTCATATAGCAATTTGGTAGTGTGGCAGGATATAAAATCAATGCCCAGAAATCAATGGCGTTTCTATACACTAACAATGAGACTAAAGAAAGAGAAATTAAGGAGTCAATCCCATTTACAATTGTACCCAAAAGCATAAGATACCTAGGAATAAACCTAACCAAAGAGGTAAAGGATCTATACCCTAATAACTATAGACACTTCTGAAAGAAATTGAGGAAGACACAAAGAGATGGAAAAATATTCCATGCTCATGGATTGGCAGAATTAATATTGTGAAAATGTCAATGTTACCCAGGGCAATTTACACTTTTAATGCAATCCCTATCAAAATACCATGGACTTTCTTCAGAGAGTTAGAACAAATTATTTTAAGATTTGTGTGGAATCAGAAAAGACCCCGAATAGTCAGGGGAATTTAAAAAAAAGAAAACCATATCTGGGGGCATCACAATGCCAGATTTCAGGTTGTACTACAAAGCTGTGGTCATCAAGACAGTGTGGAACTGGCACAAAAACAGACACATAGATCAATGGAACAGAATAGAGAACCCAGAAGTGGACCCTGAACTTTATGGTCAACTAATATTCGATAAAGGAGGAAAGACTATCCATTGGAAGAAAGACAGTCTCTTCAATAAATGGTGCTGGGAAAATTGGACATCCACATGCAGAAGAATGAAACTAGACCACTCTCTTTCACCATACACAAAGATAAACTCAAAATGGATGAAAGATCTAAATGTGAGACAAGAGTCCATCAAAATCCTAGAGGAGAACACAGGCAACACCCTTTTTGAACTCAGCCACAGCCACTTCTTGCAAGATACATCCACGAAGGCAAAAGAAACAAAAGCAAAAATGAACTATTAGGACTTCATCAAGATAAGAAACTTTTGCACAGCAAAGGATACAGTCAACAAAACTCAAAGACAACCTACAGAATGGGAGAAGATATTTGCAAATGACGTATCAGATAAAGGGCTAGTTTCCAAGATCTATAAAGAACTTATTAAACTCAACACCAAAGAAACAAACAATCCAATCATGAAATGGGCAAAAGACATGAAGAGAAATCTCACAGAGGAAGACATAGACATGGCCAACAAGCACATGAGAAAATGCTCCGCATCACTTGCCATCAGGGAAATACAAATCAAAACCACAATGAGATACCACCTCACACCAGTGAGAATGGGGAACGTTAACAAGGCAGGAAACCACAAATGTTGGAGAGGATGCGGAAAAAAGGGAACCCTCTTACACTGTTGGTGGGAATGTGAACTGGTGCAGCCACTCTGGAAAACTGTGTGGAGGTTCCTCAAAGAGTTAAAAATAGACCTGCCCTATGACTCAGCAATTGCACTGCTGGGGATTTACCCCAAAGATTCAGATGCAATGAAACGCCGGGACACCTGCACCCCGATGTTTCTAGCAGCAATGTCCACAATAGCCAAACTGTGGAAGGAGCCTCGGTGTCCATCGAAAGATGAATGGATAAAGAAGATGTGGTTTATGTATACAATGGAATATTCCTCAGCCATTAGAAACGACAAATACCCACCATTTGCTTCAACGTGCATGGAACTGGAAGGTATTATGCTGAATGAAGTAAGTCAATCGGAGAAGGACAAACAGTGTATGTTCTCATTCATTTGGGGAATATAAATAATAGTGAAAGGGAATATAAGGGAAGGGAGAAGAAATGTGTGGGAAATATCAGAAAGGGAGACAGAACATAAAGACTCCTAACTCTGGGAAACGAACTAGGGGTGGTGGAAGGGGAGGAGGGCGGGGGGTGGGGATGAATGGGTGACGGGCACTGAGGTGGGCACTTGACGGGATGAGCACTGGGTGTTATTCTGTATGTTGGTAAATTGAACACCAATAAAAAATTAATTTATTAAAAAATAAAATAAATAAATACTTAAGATGCATATCAAATAGATAGATAGATAGATGATAGATAGATAGATAGATAGATAGATAGATAGATAGATAGATAGATAAAAGATTTGGGCCTGGAGCCCAAAGATTTACCAAACTCAAATGAACATGTTCCCAAGAGTATCATGGGCTTTTATCAAAGCCTCTAGGAAGTCATGTCTGACTGCTTTTAAAAAATATTTTGTAGGGCAGCCTGAGTGGCTCGGCAGTTTAGCGCCACCTTCGGCCCAGGGCGTGATCCTGGAGTCCTGGGATCGAGTCCCACGTCAGGCTCCCTGCATGGAGCCTGCTTCTGCCTCTGCCTGTGTCTCTGCCTCTCTCTCTCTCTTTCTGTGTCTCTCATGAATAAATAAAATCTTTTTAAAAAAAGTATTTTGTAGAAAGTTTCTGAGTTGTTTAACTTTGACCTACTGTGGAGACCACTGGAATCTAAATTGATACTTAACATTTTGTCTCTAATTCCAGATTAACAAAGAGGATTCAAACCATTTCCTATGCTATAAAAACTGAATTTCTAGAATTTCATTAACCTGAAAGTTATTTTCTAATAATGTTTCTAGTTGTGTTGTTCTGTGATTTATGTAAATGTGGTATTGATTGCCATGCAACACAATATTATATACAGAGGCAGTGCAGTGTAATAGAGTATGTTGAGGGCAGCCTGGATGACTCAGCAGTTTAGCGCTGCCTTCAGCCCAGGGCCTGATCCTGGAGAACCACATCAGGCTCCCTGCATGGAGCCTGCTACTCCCTCTGCCTGTGTCTCTGCCTCTCTCTCTCTCTCTCTCTCTCTCTCTCTCTCTCCCCCTATATCTAAATAAATAAAATAAAAATAAAAAATAAAAAATAAAATAAAATCTAAAAATATAATATATAATAAAAATAAAAAATTAAATTAAATTAAAAAATAATAAATAAAATAAAATAAAAATCTAAAAAATATAGTAGTAATCAGAGTTTTCCATAACAGAATCAGTAGGATAGATGTATATACACACATACATGTGTGTATGTATGATTTATTTCAAGGAATGGGTCTACACAATTATCGGAGCTGGCAAGTCTGAAATCTGTAGGGCAGGCCAGAAGTTTGAAAATTCTTGAGCAGGATCTGATTCTGCAGTCTTGAGGCAGAATTTCTTCTTTTCCAGAAAAACCTTAATTTTATTCATAAGGCCTTTTAACTGATTGGATGAGGTCTACCCACATTATTGAGGATAATTTCCTTTATTTAAAGTCAACTGATTGTATATGTTAACCACATCTACACTACAAAATACCTCTACAGCAACACCTAGATTAGTATTTGATTGAATGATGGAGTCCTATAGCCTAATCAAATTGGCACATAAAACTTAAATCATACCTACTATGAGATTCATAAGAATTGTGAAAATTTAATGGCATTTAAAGCACTTAGAATAGAGCCTAACACATAGGAGGCACTCATGAAAGTTAGCTATTATTACATACTCTTTAAACCTCAAAAGTAACCTGGTTTAGGAAATATAATAAATTCGGTGATAGTCACTATAAAATCAATTAATATTCTCATTAGAATGAATCTTGGAGGTCTTTTAAGCCAGACTTTCATTTTAAAAACATGGATGCTGAGGTCCAATCTCTTTTTCATATAGCCAGAGTGATTTTTATTTTGATAGTGATGAACACACACAGAGCCCTGCCATAGTGGGGCTTATAGCTTAATAAGATACTCATTGTTTCTGTCCCAGATCTCATCAATAGTCTTATTCATTTTTAAGCAGGAAAGGAATTAGAGATTTGGGTTCAGAGACTGTTCTGTAGGCCAGGTGCCCCAAAACATTGAACTGATGAAGTAGAAATGTTTATACTCACCTTTTAGATTCAGAAGCTTAGAACCCAAGTTCTTCCTACATTGACATCACTATCATATTTGAAATTTTAAAGTTACTTTTTCATTTGGACCTGTCATTTCTCATAGATGTACTAAATTCTTCTGAGTAGCCTAAGTGAAATTAAGAGTGTACTTTTTTAGCAGCTGGTTTTCAATCACTGTGAAAACTTGGCCATTGGGGAAGTTCTCTCTGATGCTCTTCACACAGAGACTCATTAACAAAAATTACATAAAAGCATGAATAATAAGCTTATAGGACATTTTACAATTTTATAAACCACTTTTGAGAGAGGGCAAGTATTATTATCCCCACTTTACTGAGGAGGAAGCTAAAGCTCAGAGTTGTAAAGTCTCCTAAGACAACATAGTTAATAGCAAATGCTGACTGCCTAATCCCAGTATAATATGCTCTCTGCTCTATAACTCCACTGGCCATGTCCCATGAATATAGTTCTGGAAAAGAGCTGCTTTTCAACTCTGCAGTTCTTTTCTGTAGTTCTAAAATGAAAGCAGTCTTGGAGATATTCTCAAAACAGGCACTGGGAACAGGGTACACTACTTGGCAAGGCAGTACAGGACCTCTTCTGTATAAGGCCATTACTCTAAAGAATAGGAGACATAGCTGATTTTCCTAACACACAGAAAAAGGCACAGAGATTTAGACAAAATAAGAAGACAGAAAAATTTATCCCAAATGAAAGAACAGGATAAGGTCATGGACAAGGATCTAAGGGGAAAAAAACATAAGTAACATGCCTGATAAATAATTTAAGGTAATAATCATAAAGATACTCACTAAACTTGAGAAAAGAGTGGAGGACATCAGTAAAACCTTAACACAGAGATAAGGAATAACATAGCAGAGAGAAACGTGCTTGATGGAATGAACAGCAGGCTGGAAGAAGTAGGGGAAGGACTTAATGACCTAGAAGACAGAGTAATGGAAAGTAATCAAGCTGAATGAAGGAGAGAAAAAACAATTATCCAAAACGAGAACAATTATCCACACTTACAAACGAGAATATGATGGTGACTCCATCAAACATAAACACATTTGTATTATAGGAGAAGAAGAAGGAGAAGGACATATTATAATTAAATTAGCAAAATATAGTGATAAAAAAATGCTAAAAAGCAGCAAGATAAGGGCACCTGGGTAGCTCAATCAGTTAAGTGTCTGACTCTTGATTTTGTCTAAGTCATAGTCTCAGGGTCATGGAATCAAGCTCTGTGTCAGGCTCCATGCTCAGCATGGAGTCCACTTGTTTCTCTCCCTCTGTTCCTCCCCCTTCTCTGCCTCTCTCTCCCTCTCTCCTCTCAAATCAATAAAAATTTTAAAAATAATAATAATGAAAAACAGCAAGATAAAAGAAGACAGTTACATACAAAGGAAACCCCCACAAAGATCTCAGCAGATTTTTCAACAAAAAAACCTTCCAAACCAGAAAGGGTAGCATGATGTAGTCAAAGTGGTGAATGGGAAGAACTTACAGCTAAGAATACTCTATCCAGCAAAGCTGTCATTCAGACTAGAAGAAGAGATAAAGAGTTTCCCAGACAAACAAAAACTAAAGGAGTTCATGACCTCTAAACTAGCCCTGCAAGAAATATTAAAGGGAACTCTTTGAGTAGAAAGGAAAGATTTACAAATGACAGTATGATGGTAGGAAACACAAAAGCAGTAAAAATTAATATTTCTGTAAAAAATCAGTCAAGGAACTCACAAAAGGATGTGTATACCTAAAACCTGGGGAGGAGAAGAGTAAAGAATGGGTTCAAACTTAAATGATCATCAATTTAGTATAGACTTCAATATACGGAAGAGGTTATATGCAAACTGGTAACTATGTGTCAAAAGCCACTGATAAATATGCAAAGAATAAAGAGAAAGAAATTCATATATGTTACTGAAGAAAAACAGAAAACCATGAAACAGAGGAAGACAAGAAAGCATCAGAGAAAATCTTTAGAACAACTGCAAAACAAATAATAAAATAACAATAAATACATATCTACCAATAATTATTTTTTTAAGTAGGCTCCATTCCCATCCTGGGCCTAACAGGGAGGGGACCCTAATTCATGACCCCAAGATCAAAACCTGAGCTGAGATTAAGAGTCAGACTTAAGCTACTGAGCCACTCCCGGGCATCCCAATCAGTAATTACTTTGACTATAAATGAACTAAATGCTCCAATCAAAAGATAGAGGGTGATAGAAAGGATTAAAAAAACAAGACCCATCTATACACTGTCTACAAGAGACTCCTTTTAGACCTAAAGACACCTGCAGATTGAAAGTGAGGGGATAGAGAAATATCTATCATGCAAATGGATGTCAAAAGGAAGCCAAAGTGGCAGTATTTCTATCAGATGAAATAGACTTTAAAGCAAAGACTGTAACAAGAGTCAAAGAAGGATACCATATCATAAAAAAAAGGCAATCCAACAAGAAGATACAATTCTAAATATTTATAGACACAACATGGGAGCCCCCAAATACACAAGATAGTTAAGAACAAACATAAAAGAACTAATCAATAATAATACAATAGCAGTAGAGGACTTTAACACCACACTTAACAGCAATGGACAGATCATCTAAACAGAAATTCAGTAAGGAAACAATGGCTTTGAATGACACAGTGAACCAGATGGATTTAACAGATATATTCAGAACATTTCAGTCCAGAATAGCAGAATACACATTCTTTTCAAGTGCATATGGAACATTCTCCAGAATAGATCACATAGTAGGCCACAAAATAAGCTTCAGTAAATTCAAAAGGATCGAAGTCATACCATGCATCTTTTCTGACCACAATGCTATGAAACTAGAAGTCAACCACAAGAAAAAATTTGGAAAGACCACAAATACATGGAGGTTGAATAACATGCTGTTGAACAATGAATAGTTCAACCAGGAAATAAAAGAAGAAATTAAAAAGTACATGGAACAAATGAAAATGAAAACAACAATTCAAAACTTTTGGGACACAGCAAAAGCAGTTCTAAGAGGGAAGTTTATAGCAATACAGGCCTACCCCAGGAAGCAAGAAAAACTTCTAATAGAGAACCTAACCTTACACCTAAAAGAACTAAAAGAACAACAACAACAACAAATGAAACTAAAACCAGCCAAAGAAAAGAAAAAAATAAAGGTTAGAGCAGAAATAAATGATATAGAAACTAAAAAAACATAGAACACAGCAATGAAACCAGGAGCTGTTTCTTTGGAAAAAAAAAATCAATAAAATTGACAAACCTCTAGTCAGACTTATCAAGAAAAAGGGAAAAAACCCAAATAAATGAAAGCACAAATGAGAGAAGAGAAATAACAACAAACACCATGGAAATAAAATTGTAAGAGAATATTATGAAAAACTACCTGCCAACAAATTGGACAATCTATAAGAAATGGGTAGATTCCAGGGATCCCTGGGTGGCGCAGCGGTTTGGCGCCTGCCTTTGGCCCAGGGCGTGATCCTGGAGACCCGGGATCGAATCCCACATCGGGCTCCCGGTGCATGGAGCCTGCTTCTCCCCCTGCCTGTGTCTCTGCCTCTCTCTCTCTCTCTCTCTGTGTGACTATCATAAATAAATAAAAATTAAAAAAAAAAAGAAAAAAGAAATGGGTAGATTCCAGAACCATATAATCTAACAAAAGTGAAACAGAAGAAATAAAAAACTTGAGCAGGCTGATTACAAGCAAAGAAATTGAATTGGTAATCCGAATACTCCCAGCAAACCAAAGTCCAGGACTAGATGGCTTCACAGGTGAATTCTATAAAACATTTAAGGAGTACCAGGGTGGCTCAGTCAGTTAAGCGTCTGGCTTCAGCTCAGGTCATGATCCTAGGGTCCTGGGATCTAGCCCCACATTGGTAGCTGTGGTCAGCAGGGAGTCTACTTCTCCCTTTCCCTCTGCCCCTCCCCCTTGTTATCTCTTTCTCAAAATAAATAAATAAAATCTTTTTTAAAAGGTAAAAAGCATTTAAAGAAGAGCTAATGCCTATTCTTCTCAAACTATTCCAAAAAATAGATAAGGAAGGAAAACTTCCAAATTTATTCTGTGAGGCCAGCATTATCCTGATACCAAAACCTGACTAAGACACCACTAGAAAAGAGAACTACAGGGCAATGTATCTGATGAACATAGATGGAAAAATCCTCAAGAAAATACTAGCAAACTAAATCAAACAATACATTAAAGAAATCATTCACCACAATTCAGTGGGATTTCCTCCTAGGTTGCAAGGATGGTTCAATATTCACAAATCAATCAATGTGATACATTATATTAAGAGAAAGAATAAAAACCATATGACCATTTCAACAGATGCAGTAAAGACATTTGACAAAGTACAACATCCATTTGTGATAAAGCTCTCAACAAAGTAAGTTTAGAGGGAACATACCTCAACATTTGAATAACCCATAGCTAACATCATCCTCAGTGGGGAAAAACTGAGAGCCTTTCCCCTAAGATCAGCAACAAGATAAGGATGTTCACTCTCACCATTACTATTTAACATAGTACTGGAAGTCTTAGCCTCAGCAGTCAGACAACAAAAAGAAATAAAAGGCATCCAAATCAGCAAGGAAGAAGTCAGATATTCACTATTTGCAGACAACATGATATTCCCCATAGAAAACCCAAAAGATTCTACCACAAAATTGCTAGAATTCATACGTGAATTCAGCAAAGTTGCAGGATATAAAATCAATATGCAGAAATCTGTTGCATTTCTATATACACATAATGAAGCAGTAGGAAAAGAAATCAAGTTATTGATCCCATTTACAACTGCATCAAAAACCATAAGATATCTAGGAATAACCTTAACCAAAGAAGTAAAACATCTGTACTCTGAAAACTATGGAACACTTAGGAAAGCAGTTGAAGACACACACAAAAATGAACAAACATTCCATGCTCATGGATCGGAAGAAAAAACATTGTCAAAATGTCTATACTACCCAAAGGAATCTACACATTTAATGCAAACCCTATCAAAATACCACCAGTAGGGATCCCTGGGTGGCGCAGCGGTTTGGCGCCTGCCTTTGGCCCAGGGCGCGATCCTGGAGTCCCGGGATCGAATCCCACGTCGGGCTCCCGGTGCATGGAGCCTGCTTCTGTCTCTGCCTCTCTCTCTCTCTCTCTCTCTCTGTGTGTGTGTGACTATCATAAATAAATAAAAATTAAAAAAAAAATACCACCAGTATTTTTCACAGAGATACAACAGACAATCCTAAAATTTGTGTAGAACCACATAAGACCCTGATAGCTAAGCAGTCCTGAAAAAGAAAAGAAAATCTGGAAGCATCATGATTTTGGACTTCAAGCAATGTTACAAAACTGTAGTCATCAAGACAGTATTGTACTGGCACAAAAACAGACACATAGATCAATGGAACAAAAAAGAAAACCCAGAAATGGGCCCTCAATTATATGGTAACTAATCTTTGACAAAGCAGGAAAGAATACCCAATGGGGAAAAAAAATACAGTCTCCTCAACAAATTGTGTTGGGAAAACTGGAGAGCAATATGAAGAAGAATGAAACTGGACCACTTTCTTTAACTATACACAAAAATAAATTCAAAATGGATGAAAGGGCCAAATGTGAGTCAGGAAACTGTCAACATCCTAGAGAACACAGGCAGCAACCTCTTTGACCATGGCCATAGCAACTTCTTACTAGACATGTCTCTGGAGGTAAGGGAAACAAAAGCAAAAATGAACTATTGGGACTTCATCAAGATAAAAAAAAAAAGATAAAAAGCTGCACAGCAAAGGAAACAATCAGCAAAACTATAAGGCAGCCTATGGAATGGGAGAAGATATTTGCAAATGATGTATCTGAAGAAGGATTAGTATCTAAAATCTATAAGGAACTTACCAAGCTCAACATCCAAAAAAGAATCCAGTTTAAAAAATCTTCAGAAGGGATCCCTGGGTGGCGCAGCGGTTTGGCGCCTGCCTTTGGCCCAGGGCGCGATCCTGGAGACCCGGGATCGAATCCCACGTTGGGCTCCCGGTGCATGGAGCCTGCTTCTCCCTCTGCCTGTGTCTCTGCCTCTCTTTCTCTCTGTGACTATCATAAATAAATTTAAAATTTTTTTTAAAAAATCTTCAGAAGATATGAATAGACATTTTTCCAAACATCATACAGGTGGCTAACAGACAAAAAAATTTTCAGCATTATTCATCATCAGGAAAATACAAATGAAAACCACAATGAGATAACACTTCACACCTATTAGAGTGGCTAAAATTAACAATACAAGAAACAACAGGTGTTGGTGAGGATGGAAAGAAAGAGGAACCCTCTTGAACTGTTGGTGGAAATGCAAACTGGTGTAGCCATTCTGAAAACAATATGGAGGGTGACCCTGGTGGCGCAGCGGTTTAGTGCTACCTGCAGCCTGAGGTGTGATCCTGGAGACCTGGGATCGAGTCCCACATCAGGCTCCCTGCAGGGAGTCTGCTTCTCCCTCTGCCTGTGTCTCCGCCTCTCTCTCTCTCTCTCTCTCTTTCTCTGTGTGTCTCATGAATAAATAAATAAAATCTTTTTAAAAAATAAATAAAAAATAAAAACAATATGGAGGTTCCTTAATGAGTTAAAAATAGCACTGCCGTACAACCCAGCAATTGCACTACTAGGTATTTATCCAAAGGATACAAATCGGGATTTGAAGGGGCACATGCACCCCAATAGCAACAATGTCCACAATAGCCAAACTATGGAAAGAGCCCAAATGTCTATCAATAGATGAATGGATAAAGAAGATGTGATACACACACACACACACACACACACACACACACACAGAGTGGATTTACTCAACCTCAAAAAGAATGAAATCTTGCCATTTGCAATGATGTGGATGGAACTAGAGAGTGTTATGCTAAGTTAAAATACGTCACTCAGAGAAAGACAAATACCATATGATTTCACTCATATGTGGAATTTAAGAAACAAAACAGATGACGATATGAGAAGGGAAGATTAAAAAAAGAGAAACACGATAAGACACTCTTAATGATAGAGAACGAAGTGAGGATTGATGGAAGGAGGTGGGTAGGGAATGGGCTAGGTGGGTGATGGGTAATTAAGGAGGGCACTTGTTATGATGAGCACTGGGTGTTTTTTGTAAATCCTATTCCTGAAACCAATATTGCGCTGTATGTTAACTAGAATTTAAATAAACATTTGAAAAGAAAAACATTTTTAAAAATAAAGAATATAATACCAACTTCATATTATGATAAATTATTAAAACCACTCAATACAGTTCTGCTACATGATAGGTGCTTTACAAATATTTGATATTCTTTTCCTTTTTCTGCTAATATCCCTAAGCCTAGGGGTCTTCTGATACTTAAGGTCTCATTAAACTTTGATTTGAATGACTGAATTATTCCTACATTTCAAAACTATCAGTGCCATGTGCTAGTGAGTAGAGGGGTAACACTGCATAGTGTCATTGCACTAAGCTGTGCTTTCTGTATTTTATGAGGTTTCTTGCCTTTTAGGTATTCCACATGGCCACCATTTTGAAATTGTATGTTTTGAGGAAGAAGTGTCCATATTCTCCATGGCCTTTTCTTGTCCTTGTCATGGCGTTTTTTTTTTTGTTTCTCTTGCATTTATAGCACTTACCTTAATCTAGATTGTACTGATGTTGTTTGAAGACTTGTCTTTGCCCCCAAAGAGCTTAAAATCTACCTTAGAGGTTCTAACTTATTTGGGGTTTGTTTTTAACCTTTTGAGACTATAATGAAAGCTTTGAACCATTACCCCTTCCCCTGAGCAAATGTACATATGTACATATATACAAATAAGAGTTTTCATAATTAGTTCAGGAGGTTGGTGGACTCCAGTGTAAGGACTCTTTTTCTCAATATTGTATTCCTTAAGAGCTATATCTTCATTTCATTGACCTTTTATTATGGTAGAGCCTACTACATAGATAGAAGATACTCAGTAAAAAAGTTTCTGAATTAATTGAAATGCAAAATGAAAATCTTCAAGTTTCCTACTACAGAATCTCTAATCACACTTTCTTTGTTTCCTTAGGCTTCCATCTCAGTGGCACAGTAACTGAGGCAGCTACTACTTCTGAACCAGCAGTGACTTACAAAGTTGCAATCAGTTTTGATAGATGCAAAATCACTTCAGTGACATGTGGCTGTGGGAACAAAGACATATTCTACTGTGCTCATGTGGTAGCACTCTCACTCTACAGGATCCGTAAACCAGACCAAGTCAAATTGCGTCTTCCTATCTCAGAAACCCTTTTCCAGATGAATAGGGACCAGTTACAAAAGTTTATTCAATATTTAATTACGGCACACCACACTGAAGTTCTTCCTACTGCACAGAAACTGGCAGATGAGATTCTTTCCTCCAACTCAGAAATCAACCAAGTGAATGGTAATTATACAACATTTTTATTGCTAAAAACCTACTTTGTTGCTTTTTTGCATATTTAGAGGTTGAAATTTGCAGGAGGGGGGATATTTTTGCAATTGCAATCATTTATTTTTAATGAATCCATTCTATCCAAACAACTATTTAACTCTTAGTTTCTTTCTTTCTTTTTTTTTTTTTTAAGATTTTATTTATTCATGAGAGACACACAGAGAGAGGCAGAGACACAGGCAGAGGGAGAAGCAGGCTCCATGCAGGTAGCCTGATGCGGGATTTGATCCTGAGACTCCAGGATCATGCCCTGGGCCAAAGGCAGGAGCCAAACCACTGAGCCACCCAGGGATCCCCTAACTCTTAGTTTCTTAAAGCAGTCCAATTGTCTGCCTTATAAAGGTTTTGGCAAAAAAAAGGACAGAGAATGTTAGAGTTATATATTGATCTAGTTTATGGACTTTATTCGTCCATATAATCCTGTCCCCAGGAGCCTGGAATATTCAGGAGTGAGAGAAAGCCTAAAATAATTTGTGTCATTTGATGAAATTAGATGGATATGACAATTCTCTTAACATTTTAGAATCCCACATAACATGAGGTTATTTTATTTTTTTATTTTTAAAAATTTTTTAAATTTATTTATGATAGTCACACAGAGAGAGAGAGAGAGAGGGGCAGAGACACAGGCAGAGGGAGAAGCAGGCTCCATGCACCGGGAGCCCGACATGGGATTCGATCCTGGGTCTCCAGGATCACGCCCTGGGCCAAAGGCAGGCGCCAAACCGCTGCGCCACCCAGGGATCCCACATGAAGGTTATTTTAAATAGCATCTGTTAACATTGTGCTTATGTGCTATGTGTGATGGAAGAGTACATGGATGGAGAAAGATATGCTCACTTATTTGTTCAACAAGTATATATTTGAGTACCTGCTTTGTGCAAGCAGTAGTGCTGATTGTTGCAGGCATAAAACAGACATGCTTCCTGCCTTCAAGTGGCTTAAAAATCTAGTAGAAAAGATAGCTAAGTTTGAAACAAATGCTTTTTTTTTTATTTTAATGAAGCCAGGTTGTAAAGGAAACTAATCATAGGAAAATTATCATAGGAAACTAAAGGATAAGGGATCCCTGGGTGGCTCAGTGGATCTAAACCGCTGCGCCACCCAGGGATCCCTCAATGTAATTTTAAAAGCAGTGTGTGTATATGCGTATATGTACATGTGTACACAAAGACTGGAAGGAAATAAGCCATAATATGAACAATAGTGATCTATGACTGGTAGCATTATAGGTGGATTTTATTTTCTTTGTGCTTTTATATTTTACACAATAGCATGTATTATTTTTATAATTTAAAAAAGGATGTTTAACAATGAAAGAAAAATTGGTTCCACAGGCTTAATAGTTTCCTCAGGACAGGTCTCTTTTTTACAGCCTCAATGCTAACTAACTTAGAGCCTCAATCCACATGATGATTTGTTCCATAATTATTTATAAAAGACATCCTTTCTATTTTATTTTTATCTTCACTTGTTACCATTTCTCATACAATCCTGTGGAAAATTTCACACTATAACATTAATGTGTCATTTGCACCGACTGGGTACACTTTACCACTACTGAAGATAATTAGTTTCATACTCATCTCTTTTTATTTTCATAAAAATAATCTAACATGAACATATATAGAAACATTTTTCTCTCTTTTTTTAACCAAAGGACTTTTTTTAAGGATTTTGCCTGGGAGTTAGTGAGAGACAGCCCACAGCTGGAGAGACTATGAACTACAGACCTGGTTTATCTAATTAAAATTATCCGTGTTCTTGTTCATTCATTCCTACATGCTCTACCCTCCTCTACAATCTGACCTTTAATCTTGACATTTCTTACAGATTAATCTTTTCTCCTGTTCTTATTCTACATGATCTCTTTAGGAAATCTCAGCTACATCCTTGACTTGAAATGTCATCTTGTACTATGACTCACAGATTATTTCTCCTGTATCCAGCTGACTATTCCGTATCACAGAGACATCCCCGGATCAACATATCCAGATGTGAATTTATCTTTCTCCCCAAACTTGTTCAATAAATAGCATCACCATTTACCCACTGGATCATGATAGAAATCTTATAGTCATCCCTTATACTTTTTCATTTATAACCCATAGGCATTTGATTACAAGACCTGTTAATTTTACCTCTAAAATATATTTCATTTTTCACTTCTCACTTTTGATACAACCATCACCCTAAATCAAACTACTATAATCTCTCACCTAGATTGCTACTGTACAGTTCTAACTTATCTTTCCATTTCCACTATTGCTCCCTTCTAGTCCATTCTCCACACAGTGATCCAAAGTAACTTTTCTATATCTACAGATTTTGTCATGGATAAAGTCCAAATTTCACATGGCCTACAAAACCTTACATGGTCTGGCTTTTGCTTACATTTTCACGTGACTCTTCCCTCTTCCTGAAATACTTTTCCTGTCCTCTCTACCCCTTATTATAAATGTACTTACTACAATAATTTGTGACTTTATGCTTTTTTGAGCAAAAAGTACACACAGTATATCCTCCACTCTTTTCTAGGCCAACTCCTAATTCATTCCTCAGGGTGTTCGCTTATATGCCACTTTCTCAGGGAAAATTTTGACCTTTCTTCCCACACAAATTTGTTTATGTGTAATTATTTGTTTAATGCCCCTTTCCCCAACTAATCTATCAGCTCCACAAGGATAAGAACTGTATCTGCTTTGTTGACACTATATATCCAGTATTTGGCACAGGTCCTGCACATAGTAGGCTCTCAATTAATATTGGTTGAGTAAATGAATATGTCTTAGAAAATCCTTCTTGAGGCCTCTTGCCAATTCATGCTCTCCCAGATGACTTTAATTCCTTCAACAGTCATACCAACTCCTTATAATAATGTTATCTGGATGCCTCAAATACTGACTCACTCCTTTTTTTTTTTTTTTTTTTTTTTTCTGCAACCATCCATTTTGGCAGCTCCATTTCTCATCTCCTGGGTTCATTGTAGATCAGCAAACATTTACATAGTTTACCTTCCTTTCTTTCCTATCAAATAAACAAATCCTTATGAAGTTCTGGTTGAAATTTTACTGTTAGTAACTTCAAGGCTTTGCCTTATCCTAGCCCTATCCCAGCAGTTTTCTATAGTCTGTACACTGCATATTTATAAACTGTGCCTTATTTCTTCCAGAGCTGCTGCCACTAGCACCACCTGGGCCCAGAAGATTCTTCAGTTTTCTCCATACCCCTTTGAGCTTTTAGAGGGAGTATCACTCCACATTTCTAGTCAGTTAATTAAGGCCATCTCCCCTGGGAGAGGACTGGGTCCTGTTCCTGCTTTTTTGTATCCTAATTGAATCACCCAAAGGTCAGAATTGGTATTCAGACCATTTCTGGTTTTTGGAACACCGTTTCTATCCTCCCTCATCCCCATCCTTGGTAACAAGATACTCAGAAGCCCAGGCTTGGTTCATACCTAGTATACCTCATTTTATCTCAGTTCTGTCTTTATAGAGCTACTGAAAACTAGAATCATTAGAGATGAAACTCTATAATTTGCATTTTTAACACAAACCCCAGGTGATTATTCTGTATATTAACATTTAAGAATCACTGTACTGGTGAGAACTCTATTATCCCCACTAAGGAGAAAATGCCTTATTTTGACTAATCTTATATTCTATGTAGTGGAATAGGCCAAAAAAGGATTTGACTATTCAAACACACCATCCAGCTTTACTAAGTTCAGGGCCCTGAAACTAGCTGGTGGCTCTTCATGCTCAGGCCTATGAGACTAGAGGTTCAAGTGTAGTGTTGTAGTGAAAAACAGACTTTGAAGAGAGACCAACATATAGATATTGGCTCATGTACTTTCCATTTGTTATATTACTTACTTGTATAAGCTTTAGTTTTACCATTTTAAAGTTAGGATAATAATACTACCTTATAGAGTTATGAGTTCATTGGAATTTACTTACCAAATAATCACTGAGCACCTACTGTGTGCCAGGTACTGTTCTACACATTGCAAATATACCAGCAAACAAGATCATATATGCCCTCAAGGACAGTATGTTCTAGTGAGGATATGTATAAAGAGTGCTTAGACTCTGGCATGTAGGAAGCACTAAAGAAATGGCTCTTCTTTGACAGTTTAGGGATACAAAAGAAGTATAGGATATATTATTTGCCCACCTGGAGTTTAAATCTGGATGGCCAGTGAGACATCTTTTTGTTCATTCTATGAATATTAACTTAGTGCTGTAATCAGCCAGGCACTGTGAGGTACAAAACTAAACACCCTTTAAAAACTTCAGTTTGGGGAATATATGAGAAATGCACAATTCTGATATAGAACAAAATGCAACAGGTCTTTAGGAAAAGTAATAATAAAATGCTAAGAGTATTACTCCTTTTATATGTATTTGAGCATAAAATAGACATACTTTTGACAGGTGGAAACGGGTTTTATGGCTAATTCAATGAGAGGATAAAAAGAACCTCTCCTGCTAAATGAACTAAGTAGCACATAAAGCATGTTGGCCTTTCTGTATACTTATTTTATGGTTTCCATTGCTCATTGCAGCCCTGACTAGAGCTGAGGCAATACTGACAGTAAGAAGTATTATTTGTTTGGCCAAAGAACAGGTTGTAGGAGGGGGAAAGAAATAAAGGAAAAAGCAGAAGTAAAGTCCTAAGGAAATGTGATTGACTAAGTAAAGTCATAAGGAAATGTGATTGACTTCTGGGAGCACTAAGTTTCTAGATGAAACAGCATAAATATAGGGTACACAAAGCTAGAATTGAAAGATAAGGCCAGAGCATGGAGAGCCTTGAATGCCAAGCTTAAGGCTTTTGGACTTAATATGATAAAAATGGTGCATCTCATTGAAGATTTCTGAGTGGGAAAGTGACATAATCAGAACTGTGTCTAGAAAAATACATTTGAAGAAAAGTAGCATATAAGTAGATAACCATAAATTGGACAGTCAAATGTATTAATTAGTACTTGTAAAATAACTGAACTGTGAACCCACCTGATTTCGTGGAGAATCAGATGCACTAAAAAAGCTCAGCAAAAGAGCAGATTTTCTATGTAGACTTGAATTTCATTTAAACAGGACTTTGATACAGGAAGACAAAAGAAAAAGTAGACTGATGAAACATGACATGAATTTATAATCTATTGCATGTGACCACACCTGTAGAGTGTTTGATTTATACCCTTGTATCACTTGAAGGCAGATTTCTAAAAACTTAACACAGGATTCTGGCTTTGAAAAAGTGAGAGAAGGGGATCCCTGGGTGGCTCGGCAGTTTAGCGCCGCCTTCGGCCCAGGGTATGATCCTGGAGACCTGGGATCGAGTCCTGTGTCAGGCTTCCTGCATGGAGCCTGCTTCTCCCTCTGCCTGTGTCTCTACCTCTCTCTCTCTCTCTCTCTCTCTCTCTCTCTCTCGAATAAATAAATAAATAAAATCTTTAAAAAAGAAAAAGTGAGAGAAGATAGAGTTTTCATTCCATAAATATTTCCTAGGTGCCTGTCTCATTACCATCCCTGTGCTATTGGTGATTCAACTGTGAGCAAGCAGTTAACAGGGCACTAAGGGAGAGGGATGGGTAAATAACTAAAACTGTTTTCAGGTGTTGCAGTGAGTCCAGAAATGAAAGATATTTTTGAGTATAAATTTATAAAATTTTGTCACTTTGTATCAAGTTTCTAGAAATTTAGAAGTGTTGACTGCCAAGAAGCTACAATTTTGTAATGAACTTTAAAAACAGAATTTTTTTTTTTTAAATTAAGGGTCTTGAGGCGGGTTTTCTTTTTTTTTTAATAATTTTTATTTATTTATGATAGTCAGAGAGAGAGAGAGAGAGAGAGAGAGGCAGAGACACAGACAGAGGGAGAAGCAGGCTCCATGCACCGGGAGCCCGACTGTGGGATTCGATCCCGGGTCTCCAGGATCGCGCCCTGGGCCAAAGGCAGGCGCTAAACCGCTGCGCCACCCAGGGATCCCTAAAAACAGAATTTTTTAACCTGTATTTTCAGGTTTATTTGAACTTCATAGAAGGGCAAAAGGAAAAAAAAATAAATGTCACCCTCCTAGGAAAAAAAATACATCACTATTTTCATGTTTGGGCATTTCGTTCTGGGATTTTTTCCCCCTAGAATGGTATTTGAAGACCTTGGAAGGGGATATGACGGAGACATCAGTGCATGTGAAACTAGCATTGGCCCTCTTATATTTATTTAGGACCACACAGTTGACGAAGCCCAGAATAAGGCAGAATAAGCCATCCATTTTTTAATATATTCACAGAATACCCCTCCTGCCAAGTGTGTAGCATATGAATTCAGGGGATTCATTTCACCATTCCCATTCCTTGCAGGTGCCCCTGACCCCACAGCTGGGGCCAGCATTGATGATGAGAACTGTTGGCATTTGGATGAAGAACAGGTGAAAGAACAAGTGAAGCTATTTCTCTCCCAGGGTGGTTACTATGGCTCTGGAAAGCAGCTCAATTCAATGTTTGCCAAGGTAAGATATGAAAGGTACTTTTTTTCCTTTAAGTAAACTGGGCTCACCACACTCCTGGCTTCTTGCATTGTGGTTAGCTCACTTGATCTATCTGTACTGAATACTTGAAAACTAATGGGAGGGCTAATCAGAGCAGACCTAATCCAGAGCAGGTGGCATCCAGGGACCCCCCAGCCCCTACTACCTCACCCTGGTAATCCTCTTCCTTCTGCTCCACTCTAAATAAGTTAGCATTGCTGGGGGTTTTAGTAAGGAAGCCACCAACTCTGTACTTTGAACCCAAAGCTGCTGGATGAGGCCTTGAAGAGATGTGATATTTTGGAACTGTGGGCTCTCACCGCAGACTTACTTTTTTTTTTTTCTTAACACCTTTAGTGAGATAATTCACCCATTTCAAGTGTGCAGTTCAGTGTTTTTTAATATATTCAAAGATATGTGCACCAGTCACCATAACCAATTTTAGAACATTTTTATCACTTTAAAAAGAAACCCTGCACCCTTACCTGTCACTTCTCTATCCCTCACTCCCCTGCCCCCAGCCCTAAGCCACCACTAATCTCCTTTCTGTCTCTATAGATTTCCCTATTCTGGGCTTTCCTGGGAATGGAATATAGTCTTTTGTGACTGGCTTCTTTAACTTAACATAATATTTTCAAGGATCATCCATGTTGTAACATTACCTGTACTTAATTCCTTTTTGTGGTTGAATAATATTCCACTGTAGGGTATACCACTTTTGTATATCTATTCTCTGTTAGTGGATATTTGGATTATTTCCACCTTTGGGCTATTAAAAGTAATGCCTTTTTAAGCATTCTCATGCAAGTTTCTATATGGACGTTTCTATATGGTGTTTTCATATCTCTCTAGAATTGGAATTGATAGGTCATATAGTTCTACATTTAGTCATTTGAGACACTACTATACTGATTTCTGAAGTGGCTACATCATTTTACAGTCCCACCAACAGTGTTTCAGGGTCAATTTCTCTATATCTTTATCAACACTTGTGGTTATCTGACTTTTTGATTCTAACCATCCTAGTGGATATGAAGTAGCATCTCATTGTGCACAGCAGGCTTTCTTGATATATGCAGAGAACTTGCTTATAGAACAAGAAGCCTTCTTTTTGGCTCTTTGGGTATGTTATGCTTGGATACTTCATCTTCTCCTCCCCTCCTTCTCCTCCTGCTTTTTTATGATGTGCAGTCACCAACCCCTGGCCCCTCCTTATGTGTCAGGTTCGAGAGATGCTGCGGATGAGGGATTCCAATGGAGCCAGGATGCTGACGCTGATAACTGAGCAGTTTATGGCTGACCCACGACTCACACTCTGGAGGCAGCAAGGAACAAGCATGACAGATAAGTGCAGGCAACTCTGGGATGAGCTAGGTAAGTCCCCAGATCTCAGAGAAGTGCTACGTCTGTCCCACTAGTTTGCTCCCTGCATCAGTGTTAGTGAACACTTGCCATCAGTCATTACCTGGGTCTTGCCAAATGAACTTTAGCCTAACTGTGGGAGATAAAGGCTATACAAAGGCCACCCAGAGTATTCTGAACTCATTTGTGTTGCTTCCACATTATTGTGCTTTGCTGTTGACATCAGTATTCTTTCTGTTCCAGATGTTACCACGTAGAAGCCATTGCTGAAGGAAAATGTCTTCCCTTGGCATTTGTTGCTTAGCACTAGCCTGGCTCTCCAGATACTTATCAACTACATTTCTTGCTTTCCCTGGGTCTGCTCTTTTTATCACTACTAGACACACCCCTTAGATGTAGGGCAGTTTCCAAGACTTGGGCCTTGGACTTCTATTCTTCTTCCTCTATACCCCCTTGAGAACTTGTATTTTAAGATGTCATGGCTTCAGAGCTTACCTCTCTGTTGATCTCAGCTTCATCTTCTTTCCATTTACCTGAGTTCCAGTCCCATATTGATGCTGCCCTATAACCATTTCCACTGAAAAAATCCCCTGATCACCTCAAGCTTGAGAAATCAAAAAATGAATTCAGGCCTTCTACCAAAAAAGGTTCCACTAACTCTCGCAGTGGCATCACCATTCCTCACTCTACCGAACTTACTGGCAAGCCTTCATTTTTTTTTTCATTCCCAACATTCAGTCACCAGTCTCATTTGATGTGATGCCTTGACCTTCAAAATGCAATTCAGTGTCCATTTACACTTTTGGGAACTTTTTTTTTAAGATTTTATTTATTTATTCATGAGAGACATGCAGAAAGAGAGAGAAAGAGAGAGAGAGAGAGAGGCAGAGACACAGGCAGAAGGAGAAGCAGGCTCCATGCAGGGAGCCTGACATGGGACTCCATCCCAGGTCTCCAGGATCAGGCCCTGGGCTGAAGGTGGCGCTAAACCGCTGAGCCACCCGCGCTGCCCTGGAAACTTTTAGATTAAGTTAGATGTGGACTCTCTGTTCTAGATTCTCCTCATCAAGGCCATCTTCTTTGGTCATTGTTTCTCTGTATCATTCTACTGCTCCAAGGCCAGTTTTGCTTTGCTAATATTCAACCCCTCTCTCTCTGTTTTCAGAATCTTCCATACCCTAAATCCAATCATGGCCCCACTTTTCCGTTATGCTGGAAAACTTCTGTGCAACATATTCTAAAATTTCTAATATAGCTCCTCCTATCTCCATGCCAGAAAGCAACAACAAACTTTCTTCTCATACAAAGTAATACAAGAGAAAACCTCAGGTTAGGAGTTTATTGAGTTCTTCTGGACTGAAGCCTCTGGAACCTATGTTTCATAGCCTCAAAGCTAAAAGCCCTGCAGAGTGAGGCTTCATGACTCTGCAACTATATTCATTTACTTTGGGGCTGGTAAGTGTGTGGTTTCGTTTTGAATGCTGAGGCTTTTTTATTTCACCTATGGCACTAATGGCTCTGGAGCTCTCAATACTAACAAATAGCTATATTTCTGAGTGTTATGTGCCAGTCTTTGTGTTAAAGATTACACTCACATTCTTTCACTTAATTCTCATAACCACCCTATTAGGTAATAATGTATTTATTGCAAAGAAACAGAGATGGCTCTGGTTACTTTTGGGTACAGAATAAAATAGAAAACTGTCTCTACCATGACATAGTCACACTTTCTGAAGTATAGGAATGTTGCACTATTAATCTAAAGCTACTGGTCCAACCGGTTGTGACCAGAGTCGCATGATACAGCACATGGCAACTTGGGCACTACTTCTAGACTCTTTAATCATAATGGAGTATAGTCATGGACTCCCTTCCATTGTAAGATTTGGGCATCTTCATATTTTTAAATGAGAAAATTGAGCTTAGGAAAGTTAAGTATTTTATTCAAGATCACACACTAGTGAGTGGTGATTCTACTGATGGAACTGCAGTCTTTTTGACTCCATCCAAATCAAGCATCTTCTGCGACATCTCCCTTAATTCTATTTGTTATGTACTTTTTTTTTTCTCCAAAGTGCATGTTTATAAATTTAAAATCAGCCTTCTTCAGTGAATCAGTTTCATCTGAGGCCTGAATCTCATGGAGTGGTTTCTGTCATATTCATGGGATTGTGTTGTGGACTTGGGCTTGGCCTTTGGGCCAAAGATAGGTGAGAAGAAGTTAACATAGCTGGTACTTTTAAAGCATTTGTCATATATTTAGGTTTATCATGAAAAGCTCTTCCTTCTGACATTTTTTTTTTTTTTAAGATTTTATTTATTGGGCAACCCAGGTGGCTCTGCAGTTTAGCGCCTTCAGCCCAGGGCCTGATCCTGGAGACCAGGGATTGAGTCCCACATTGGGCTTCCTGCATGGAGCCTGCTTCTCCCTCTGCCTGTGTCTCTGCCTCTCTCTCTCTTTGTGTCTCTCATGAATTATTTATTTATTCATGAGAGACACAAGACGCAGAGAGAGAGGCAGCAGAAGGAAAAGCAAGCTCCCTGCGGGAAACCGGATGCTGGACCATATCCCAGGACCCCAGGATCGCTCCCTGAGCCAAAGGCAGACGCTCAACTGCTCACCCAGGCGTCCCATCCTTCTGACATTTTTGTAACTAAGAAATTGCTATATCGATCTTACAAGAAACCCTCAGCATTCTGCAAAGATAGTGGTTCTCAAACTTCTCAAAATCACCAAGAGTACTTATTTTTTTAAAGATTTATTTATTTTTATTTATTTATGATAGACATAGAGAGAGAGACAGAGAGAGGCAGAGACACAAGGAGGAGGGAGAAGCAGGGTCCATGCCAGGAGCCCGACTCGGGACTCGATACCGGGACTCCAAGATCGCGCCCCGGGCCAAAGGCAGGCGCCAAACTGCTGAGCCACCCAGGGATCCCCCCAAGAGTACTTATTTAAACAGGTTTCTGGGTCCTATCCCCAGAGTTTCTAATTTAGTAGGTTGGAGTAGGGACTGATAATTTGCATTTCTAACAAATTCCTAAAGAATGCTGTTACTCCTGTTCCAGAGACCACAATTTGGGAACCACTACACTAAGAGAGCCTTATTGGGTTATACACTAGAGTATGTTGTATGCATGCTTCCCCTTACTACTCCGAGGTTTCCTTATTGTTCACAGGGTCTACTCACTTGGGAGGGCCTAGACAGGGTGTGTAGGAATTTAGACGAATGGACTCACTATTTTCAGATCCTGAACCAGAGAAGATAGAAGCAGTCAGACATGAAGTTTTCTCATCTCCCCATATCAGTACCTATATGCTTTGCTTTGTATTCTGTTAAAATCTATGAAGTATCTCTGGTCCTGTAAAAGGGAAATTCTTACATATTTTCTTTGGGTCCTATGCCATCTCCTTTTCTCAAGAATTTTGTTTCTGCAATTATCTCCTTTCTCTGACATTATTAGTTTCTCCCTTTCTATTGGACCTTTGTCCAATCAGCATACAAAAATACTTTACTATCTTCAATCTCAAAAAAAGTGCCTTTGTTGTTCCCATCCCCCTCCAATTATTACCCCATTTCCCTTCTTCCTCTCAAAGCAGTATTTTTTTAGGATTTTATTTAAATTCCATTTGGTTAACATACAGCGTAATATTAGTTTCAGATGTACAATATAATGATTCAGCACTTCTCTATAGCACCCAGTGCTCATCACAAGTGCATTCCTTAATCCCCATTACCTATTTAACCCATCCTTCTACCCACCTCCATTCTGATAACTATCAGTTTGTTCTCTATAGTTATGAGTCTGTTTCTTGATTTGCCTTTTTCTTCCTTTGCTTCTTTCTTTGTTTCTTAAATTCCATATCTGAGTGAAATTATATGGCATTTGTCTTTCTTGAGTTATTTCACTAAGGATTATACTCTCTAGCTCCATCCATGTCATTGCAAATGGCAAGATTTCACTCTTTTTTGTGGCTGAGTAATATTCCATTTGTGTATATATGCCACATCTTCTTCTTTTTTTTTTTTATGCCACATCTTCTTTATCCATTTGTCAGTCAGTGGACATTTGGGCTCTCTCCATAGTTTGGCTATTGTTGATGCTGCTGTAAACATAGGGGTGCATGTATCCCTTGAATTAGTATTCTTGTATTCTTTGGTTAAGTATCTAGTAGTGCAATTGCTGGATTGTAGGGTAGTTCTATTTTTAACTTTTTGAGGAACCTCCATACTGTTTTGCACAGTGGCTATTCCAGGTTGCATTCCCACCAACACTGTAAGAGGGTTCTCCTTTCTCTGCATCCTCACCAACATCTGTTGTTTCTTGTGTTTTTGATTTAAGTCATTCTGACATGTGAAGTGATACCTCATTATAGTTTTGATTTGCATTTCTCTAATGATGAGTGATGTGGAGCATCTTTTCAGGTGTCTGTTGGCCTTCTGGATGTCTGCTTTAGAAAATGTCTATTCATTTCTTCTACCCATTTTTTAACTGGATTATTTGGTTCTTTTATATATTTTGGATATAATCCTTTATCAGATACCTCATTTGCAAATATCTTTTCCCATTCTTTAGGTTGCCTTTGAGTTTTGTTGATTGTTTCCTTCCCTGTGCAGAAGTCAAAGCATAGTTCTTTTTTTTTTATTAGAGTTCAATTTGCCAACATATAGCATAACACCCAGTGCTCATCCCGCCAAGTGCCCCCTTCAGTGCCCATCACCCAATCACCCCAACCCCCCACCCACATCCCCTTCCACTACCCCTTGTTCATTTCCCAGAGTTAGGAGTCGCTTATGTTTTGTCACCCTCACTGATATTTTCACTTATTTTCTCTCCTTACCCTTTATTCCCTTTCACTAATTTTTATATTCCCCAAATGAATGAGACCATATAATGTTTGTCCTTTTCCGATTGACTTATTGCACTTAGCATAATACCTTCCAGGTCCATCCACGTCGAAGCAAATGGTGGGTATTTGCCGTTTCTAATGGCTGAGTAATATTCCGTTGTATACATACACCACACCTTCTTTATCCATTCATCTTTTTTTTTTTTTTTTTTTTTTTTTTGTGATAGTCATACAGAGAGAGAGAGAGAGACTGAGACATAGGAGGCAGAGGGAGAAGCAGGCTCCATGCACCAGGAGCCCGATGTGGGATTCGATCCCGGGTCTCCAGGATCGCGCCCTGGGCCAAAGGCAGGCGCCAAACCACTGCGCCACCCAGGGATCCCTCCATTCATCTTTTGATGGACACTGAGGCTCCTTCCACAGTTTGACTATTGTGGACATTGCTGCTATAAACATCGGGGTGCAGGTGTCCTGGCGTTTCACTGCATCTGTATCTTTGGGGTAAATCCCCAGCAGTGCACTTGCTGGGTCGTAGGGCAGATCTATTTTTAACTCTTTGAGGAACCTCCACACAGTTTTCCAGAGTGGCTGCACCAGTTCACATTCCCACCAACAGTGCAAGAGGGTTCCCCTTTCTCCACATCCTCTCCAACATTTGTTGTTCCCTGTCTTGTTAATTTTCCCCATTCTCACTGGTGTGAGGTGGTATCTCATTGTGGTTTTGATTTATATTTCCCTAATGGCAAATGATGCAGAGCATTTTCTCATGTGCGTATTGGCCATGTCTGTGTCTTCCTCTGTGAAACTTCTGTTCATGTCTTTTGCCCATTTCATGATTGGATTGTTTGCTTCTTTGCTGTTGAGTTTAAGAAGTTCTTTATAGATCTTGGATACTAGCCCTTTATCTGATAGGTCATTTGCCAATATCTTCTCCCACTTCTGTAGGTTGTCTTTTAGTTTTGTGGACTGTTTCTTTTGCTGTGCAGAAGCTTTTTATCTTGATGAAGTCACAATAATTCATTTTTGCTTTTGTTTCTCTTGCCTTCATGGATGTATCTTGCAAGAAGTGGCTGTGGCCAAGTTCAAAAAAGATGTTGCCTGTGTTCTCCTCTAGGATTTTGATGGAATCTTGTCTCACATTTAGATCTTTCATCCATTTTGAGTTTATCTTTATGTATGATGTAAGAGAATGGTCTAATTTCATTCTTCTGCATGTGGATGTCCAATATTCTCAGCACCATTTATTGAATAGACTGTCTTTTTTCCAGTGGATAGTCTTTCCTACTTTGTTGAATATTAGTTGACCATAAAGTTGAGGGTCCACTTCTGGATTCTCTACAAAGCATATTTCTTGAAAAACTTGTCTGCAGTCACCCTTTCCACTTTGTCTCACATACATTCTATATTGAGCCCACTATAATTGAGTTTTCATTGCTGCCACTTTATTCAAGTTGCTCTTGTCAAAATCACCAGTGACTTCAGTATTGTTAGACACAGTGGTCAATTTTCTGTTGTTATCTTATTTGACTTTTTAGCAGGGCATGGTCAGTTTCCACTGACATGTTCCTCATTTCCATCCAAAGACCTCATCAGGATGGCCTTTACCATCCATATTGCTACCAACACTCCATTCAGGATTACTAAGGAAATTAAGACTTTACAAGCCTCTGCTTTTCCTTCTGGGACCTCACCAGAATCATCTTTAAAGGTCTTTTCACAACAGCAAAGGCTTTTTCAAGCAGGCAACTCAAAATTCTTCCAGCCTCTACCCTTTACCCAGTTCCAAAACTGCTTTCAGATTTTCAGGTATTTCTTATATAGCACTCCACTTGTTGGTAACAATTTTTGTCTTAGTCTGTTTGGGGTGCTACAAAAGAACCATAGACTAGGTGACTTACAAACATTCTTAGAACTTTGAAGACATTTCTCCGTTGCCCTCCAGCTTCCACTTGCCGTTGTGAAGTACCAGGCCATTCTGGTTCAGGAGAATATCGTGTCTTTTCTCTGTGGAACCATATGTTTTCTCTTTGTCATCATTAATCTGAAATTTCACACTGATATCACTTACTGTTGGTCTTCTAATCTTTTTTTAAATCAACCTTCTTGGAGAAGGAGTTAGGACGGAGGAGTGGTAGGGAAACCCTGGGCTTGTCTTGTCCTTCAGACATAGCTAGACCAACATCAAATCATTTTGAACAATGGGAAATTGATCTGAAGATTAAGAAAATAATATGCACAATTTGAGGGAGAGAATGTGGCAGATGCAAGGTTTGGAGATATGAATTGGAGGAGAGAAAAGCCACAGTGCTGTGGTGGGGAGGGAGCTGGAGAGAGACTAGTGTGTCAAGTTTGCACAAGATGCCAAAATCTGTGGTGTGGGGATCCCCTGGGTTGCACTAGGAGAGAATGATCCCCTTCCAGGAATACATTTGGAAGAGGGTATATTGCCTCTCGAAGGACAAAAGACCCACTGGGCACCACTGAGCAGCCATTTAATAGCAGGGTACAGAGGCAGGTGCAAAGGGCAGATAACCTGGTTGCAGTTTTTGGCAGTGCTTCACCATAGATTCCAGGCACCTACATGGCCATGGGACTGCTTTTCTGGAACAGAACAGTGTGGCCACAGCGCTGTATCTCCTCCAGAGGAAGCGAGTGGTCCACACCTTGCCAGATCCTTTAAGATTTGGAGTTTTGAATCCCAGCCTCCAGCCAGAGATAAAACACAGGAGAACTGTGGTGTTGGATCTGCCAGCGGCCCAAGGCACTGACAGGTTTAGGGCAGGGATCTGCCAAAGCCTGGAACACAGAAGGGGAGATTGTTCACTTTTCTGTGAGGGCCTTCTGAACTGTGGTGGCCGCACGTTCCACTCCCTTCAGGACAAGAGGGTGGGATGACATTATCTTCCACCTGCACTTCCAGGTCCCACCCCCACCAGCACAGTCAGATGTCAGAGAGAAACACAGAAACCCCAGGGGGGGCTGGAATTACTTACACCAAACCCCACCACTCTCCAGGGGCATCTTTACTAGGGCAGGTCTGACTGTGAGCCAGTGTAGTGGGGACCAACACAAGCCCTCTGCATGTACCAAGTCCACTAATTATAGAGTGTCCCAAAGCATCAGCTTCAGTTCTGGTAGAAATAGGACTAGGCTATTTATTTATTTTTCCCCTTTTGAATCAGGCTTATGGTTTTCTATTTGTTGGTTAGTTGGCTGGTTTTCTTTTTCTCATTTTTTGGATCAGGCTTCTTTTTTTTTTCTCCCCCCCCCCCCCTTTTTTTTAAGAAATGCAGAGGAGGAAGGACAGAGAGAGAAGGAGAGAGTAATCCTAAGCAGGCTCCATGCACAGTACAGAGCCCAACGCTGGACTTAATCTTATGATCCTGGGATCATGACTTGAGCTGAAATCAAGAATCCAACATTTAACCAACTGAGCCACCTAGGCGCCCGTCCGTCCGTCCTTCCTTTCTTTCTTTCTTTCTTTCTTTCTTTCTTTCTTTCTTTCTTTCTTTCTTTCTTTTTTTAATCAGGTTTGTAATTTTTAGTTTGTCTCTCTCATTTTTTTTCCCTTTTTTCTTGGGTCAGTCTATTTCTTTTTCAGGCTCATCTTAAGAAATGAACCCAATGACAGAACATGAGAGACTAATTCTGGGAAACGAACAAGGGGTAGTGGAAAGGGAGGTGGACGGGGAGTTGGGGTGACTGGGTGACAGGCACTGAGGGGGGCACTTGATGGGATGAGCACTGAATGATATGCTATATGTTGGCAAATTGAACTCCAATTAAAAAAAAAA
This sequence comes from Canis lupus familiaris, assembly GCF_011100685.1. Taxonomy (NCBI): domain Eukaryota; kingdom Metazoa; phylum Chordata; class Mammalia; order Carnivora; family Canidae; genus Canis; species Canis lupus. The sequence goes on from NC_049236.1 coordinate 15,352,363, forward strand.
AAGGAAACAAATCCAAGTATACCTAGTTAAAGGTCCAGACACTCCCCACTGCAAGCAAGGAGGAAACTCTGCAGAGGACTGACTGGCCTGCGGGAAAGCGCAAGCAAAAACACAATAGCAGAGTGCACATAGCATACACGAGAAATACTTCGTGAACTGCCAGGCCCTGGGCAGTGTATGACTCCTTAATACTCTTACTCTTTATATAGTATTTCTCTCAGGAGCAGGAAACATAACAAGCTTTCATAACATACAAAAGACAGACACCTAGACATAATGACAAGACAGAGGAATTCTCCCCAAAAGAAAGATCAAGAAATCACAGCCAGAGACTTGCTCAAAACAAATATATGCAGTAAATCTGAAAAAGAACTTAAAACAACAGTCATGAGAACACTGGCTGGGATTGAAAGAAGCATAGAAGACACCAGAGAAACCTTTGCTGCAGAGATAAAAGACTTAAAAACTAGTCAGGCCAAAATAAAAAAATGTTATAATCAAGATGCAAAACCTGGATAAAAGACAAAATTATAGAAAATAATGAAGCTGAAAAGAAGAGGGAAAGAAAGCTATTAGATCACAAATATAGACTTAGGGAATTCAGCAGTTCATCAAGCACAAAAACATCCATATCATAAAAATTCCAGAAGATGAAGAACAGGAAAGGGGTCAGAAAGTTTATTTGAACAAATTATAGCTGAGAATTTCCCCAATATGGAAAAGAAACAGGCATTCAAGACCAAGAGGCACAGAGAACTCCCCTCAAGATCAACAAAATAGGGTAACACCAAGACATATCAGAGGGAAACTTACAAACTATAAAGATAAAGAGAATTCTGAAAGCAGCTAGGGACAAAAGGTCCTTAGCCTATAAGGGTAAATGCATAACGTTGGCAGCAGACCTCGCCACAGAAATGTGGCAGGTCAGAAGAGAGTGTCATGATATATTGAACATGCTAAATGGGGAAAATATGCAGCCAAGAATACTTTATCCAGCAAGGCTGTCATTCAGAATAGGAGAGATAAAGAGTTTCCAAGACAAACAAAAACTAAAGGAGTTCATGAACACTAAATCAGCTCTGCGAGAAATATTAAAGGGGATCCTAAAGAGAGACTAAAAGCAAAGACTAAAAAGGGACAACCTACAGGAACAGTGACTTTACAGATAATACAGTGGCATTAAATCATATCTATCAGTAATTACTATGAATGTAAATGGACTAAATGCTTCAATCAATTATACAGTATCAGAATGGATAAAAAATAAAACACCCATTGATATGGTGCTTACAAGAGTCTCATTTCAGACCCAAAGACACCTCTAAATTGAAAGTGAGCTGGTGGAGAACCATCTATCATGCTGTTGGACATCAAAAGAAATCTGGAGTAGCCATCCTTATATCAGACAAATTAGATTTTATTTTTATTAAAAATTAGATTTTAAACCAAAGACTGTAATAAGAGATGGAAAAGGGCACCATATCATAATAAAGGGATCTATACAATAAGAAGATCTAATAATTAAATATTTACACCCCCAACTTGGGAGCAGATAAATTATGTATCAGTTAATAACAAACTTAAAGAAACTCATTGATAATAATACATAATTATCAATCATGTATTAGTAGGAACTTTCAATTAGTAGGGACTTTGATACCCCACTCACAGCAGAATGCACATTCTTTTGAAGTGCACAACAGAACATTCTCCAGAATAGATCACATACTGGGTCACAAGTCAGGCCTCAACTGGTACTAAAAGATTGAGATAGTACTATGCATATTTTCGGACCACAATGCTGTGAAACTTGAAATCAACCATAAGAAAAAAATTGGGGGATCCCTGGGTGGCTCAGTGGTTTAGCACCTGCCTTTGGCCCAGGGCACAATCCTGGAATCCCAGAATCAAGTCCCACATCAGGCTCCCTGCATGGAGCCTGCTTCTCCCTCTGCCTGTGTCTCTGCCTCTGTGTGTGTGTGTGTGTGTGTGTGTCTCATGAATAAACAAATGAAATCCTAAAAAAGAAAAAAGAAAAAAATCGGAAAGACCACAAAATATGTGGAGGCTAAAAAACATCCTACTTAGGAATGATTGGGTTAACCAGGAAATTGAAGAAGACATTAAAAAAAAATACATGAAAACAATTGAAAATGAAAACACAACAGTCCAAAGCCTTTGGGATGAAGCAAAAGCTATCCTAAGGGGCGGGGGGGAGTATATAGCAGTACAAGTCTTCCTCAAGAAGCAAGAAAAGTCTCAAATATACAACCTAATCTTACACCTAAAGGAGCTGGAGAAAGAAAACCAAATAAAGCCCAAAACCAGCAGAAGAAGGGAAATAATTAAGATTAGAGCAGAATTCAGGGAGCCTGGGTGGTTCAGTCAGTTAAGCATCTGTCTTCAGCTGAGGTCATGATCCCAGGGTCCTGGGATAGACCCCTGCATTAGGCTCCCTACCAGACAGGGAGCCTATACTTCCCCTGCTTGTGCACACTCTCTCTCCCTCTCTCTCTCTCTCTCTCTCTCAAATACATAAAATCTTTTTTAAAAGATTAGAGCAGAATTAAATGATACAGAATATTTTTAAAAACAGAACAGATCAACAAAACTAGGAGCTAGTTCTTTGAAAGAATTAACAAGATTGATAAACCTCTAGCCAGACTTTTCAAAAAGAAAAGCACCCAAATAAAATCATGAATGAAAGAGCAGAGATCACAATCAACACTGCAGAAATACAAACAATTATAGAATATTATGAACAATTATATGCCAACAAATTAGGCAATCTGGAAGAAATGGATAAATTCCTAGAAACGTATAAACTACCAAAACTGAAACAGGAAGAAATAGAAAATCTGAACAGACTCCTAAGCAGCAAAGAAATTGAATCAGTAATCAAAAATCTCCCAACAAAGGGTCCAAGGCTGAATGGCTTCCCAGGGGAATTCTACCAAACATTTAAAGAATACCTATTCTTCTGAAACTGTTCCCAAAAATAGAAATCAAAGGGGGGCACCTGGGTGGGTCAGTGGTTGAGTGTCTGCCTTTGGTTCAGGTTGTGATCAAGTCCTGGGATCAAGTACCGAATCAGACTCCCCACAGGGAGCCTGCTTCTCCCTTTGCCTATGTCTCTTCCTCTCTGTGTCTCTCATGAATAAATAAATAAAAATCTTAAAAAAAAAAAAAAGAAAAAAGAAATGGGAGGAAAACTTCCAAACTCATTCTATGAGGCCAGCATTACCTTGATTCCAAAAGCAGACAAAGACCACACTAAAAGGGAGAATTACAGACCAATATCCTTGATGAACATGGATGCAAAAATTATCAACAAGATACTAGCTAATCAAATCCAACAGTACATTAAAAGGATTATTCACCATGATCAACTGGGATTTATTCCTGGGCTGTGGGTGGCTCAACAAACACACACATCAATGAGTGTGATCACCACATTAATAAAAGAAAGGGTAAGAACCATATGGTCCTCTTAATGCAGAAAAAGCATTTGACAAAATACAGCATCTTTTTTTTTAAGATTTTATTTATTTGTGAGAGACACACACAGAGAGAGAGAGAGAGAGGCACAGACACAGGTAGAGGGAGAAGCAGGCTCCATTCAGGAAGCCTGGGTCTCCAGGATCCCGCCGCAGGCTGAAGGTGGCGCTAAACCGCTGAGACCCGGGCTGCCCAGCATCTTTCTTGATGCAAACCCTCAAGAAACTAGGGATAGAGGAAACATACCCTCAACATCATAAAGGCTATATACAAAAGACCCACAGCTAATATCATCCTCAATGGGGAAAAACTGAGAGCTTTTCCCTTAAGATCGGGAACAAGATAAGGATGTTCACTTTCACCAATGTTGTTCAACATAGTACTGAAAATCCTAGCCTCAGCAGTCAGACAACAACAGGAAATAAAGGCACCCAAATCAGCAAGGATGAAGTTAAACTTTCACTATTTGCAAATGACATGATACTCCATGTAGGAAACCTGAAAGACTCCACAAAAAAATTGCTAGAAATAATACATGAATTCAGCAAAGTCGCAGGATATAAAAATCAACATACAGAAATCTGTTGCATTCCTGTATACACATAACAAAGCAGCAGCAGGAGAAATCAAGGAATCGATCCCATTTACAATTGCACGAAAACCCATAAGATACCTAGGAATAAACCTAACCAAAGAGTTGTAAAAGATCTGTATTTTGAAAAATATGGAACACTTAGGAAGGCAGTTGAAGAAGACACAAAGGAATGGAAAAACATTCCGTGCTCATGGTTTGAAAGAACAAATATTGTTAAAATGTCTATACTACCCAAAACAATCTACACATTCAGTGCAATCCCTATAAAAAAAAAAAATACTGCCAGGCATTTTTCATGGAGCTAGAACAAACAATCCTAAAATTTTTATGGAACCACAAAAGATCCCAAATAACCAAAGTAGGGTTGAAAAAGCCAAAGCTGGAGGCATCACAATTCGACTTCAAGCTGTATTACAAAGCTGTAATCATTAAGACAGTATGGTACTGGCACAAAAACAGACACATGGATCAGTAGAACAGAACCCAGAAATGGACCCTCAATTCTATGGTCAACTAATCTTCGACAAAGCAGGAAAGAATATCCAATGGAAAAAAGACGGTCTCTTCAACAAATGGTGTTGGGAACACTGGACAGCTACATGTAGAAGAATGAAACTGGTCTGTTTCCTCACACCATACAGAAAAATAGTCTCAAAATGGTTGAAAGACCTAAATGTGAGACAGGAATCCATCAAAATCCTAGAGGAGAACACAGGCAGCAGCCTCTTTGATCCTGGCCACAGCAACTTCTTACTAGACATGTCTCCAGAAACAAAAGCAAAAATGAATAATGGGGCTTCATCAAGATAAAAAGCTTTTGCAAAAGAAACAATCAGCATAACTAAAAGGCAACAACTGACAGAATGGGAGAAGATAGTTGCAAATGACAGATAAAGGGCTAGTATCCAAAATCTATAAAGAACTTATTTTTAAAAACTTATCAAACTCAACATCCAAAGAACAAATAATCCAGGACACCTGGGTGGCTCAGTGGTTGAGTATCTGCCTTTGGCTTGGGATCGTGATCCCGGGGTCTGGGGATCAAGTCCTACATCAGGCTTCCTGTGAGGAGCCTGCTTTTTCCTCTGCCTGTGTCTCTCATGAATAAATAAATAAAATCTTTTAAAAACAAAACAAAACAAAAAACAAATAATCCAGTTAAGAAATGGGCAGAAGACATGAACAGAGATTTCTCCAAAGAAGACATACATTTGGCCACATGAAGAAATGCTCAACATCACTCATCATGGAAATATAAATCAAAAGCACAATGAGATACCACCTCACAGCAGTCAGAATGGCTAAAATTAACACAGGAAACAACAGGTGTTGGGGAGGATGCAGAGAAAGGGGAACTTTTTACACTGTTGGTGGGAATGCAAACTGGTGCAGCCACTCTGGAAAACAGTATGGAGGTTCCTCCAAAAGTTAAAAATAGTACCCTACGACCTAGCAATTGGCACTACTAAGTATTTATCCAAAGAATACAAAAATAGTTATTTGAAGGGGCACATGCACCCCAGTATTTATAGCAGCACTGTCAGCAATAGCCAAATAATGGAAAAAACTCAGATATCCATCCACTGACAAATAGATCAAGAAGATGTGGTATATACATATATGATGGAATATTACTCAGCTAATCTGCTTAAGCACCTGGCTGGCTCAGTCAGTAGAGCATGTGACTCTTGGTCCCAGGATTGTGTGTTTGAACCTCACATTAGGTATATAGATAACTAAAAATAAATAAATAAACAAACAAGCTTTAAAAAATCTAATTTGCTTAATACTCAGTAGGTCTTCTCAAATGGGAAGCTTACACCTTTTAATTTGAAATGTTTTCTTGAAAAATTTTTTCATTTCCTCACCCTTATTTTCTCTCTTTGTCTGGAACTATATCTGTTATTTGAATATTAGCTTTAGATTACTATGCAACAGGCTTAGAGTACAAACAGTCTAGATCAAGAATAAGAAAATAGAGGGTTCCAGAGGGATTTCTCTAATGAAGGTAGTGAAATTGCTAGATTATTTCATGTGACTGAACATAATAAATAGAGATTGATTCTCGAATTTTATTTTTTTTCTTTCATTGTTTTGTTGCATTTTTGTTTTTGTCTTTTATCTTCTGGAAGTGTCCTCAGTTTTATCTTTCAGCCATCTTAAAGACTTTGTTTATTTGAGAGTGTGAGAGGGATAGAGCATGAGTTGTGGGGGGAGGGCAGAGGGAAAAGGAGAAGCAGACTTCCCCCTGGGTAGGAAGCCTGACATGGAGCTAGATCTCAGGACCCCTGGATTACAACTTGAGCGGAAGGCAGATGCTTTACCAACTGAGCCACCCAGCACCCCATCAACCATCTTATTAATTTGTAATCAATTTTTTCCATCATATTTTTAATTTCCAAGAGCCCATTTTTTGTTGTTGCATCCTGTACTTTTTTCATAGATGCGCTATCTTCTTTGAGGATCTCTTACAAAGGTTTTTTTCTTTAAGTTTTCTCTCCTCTCTGCCTTTTTTGTATTTCCTCTAAGTTTTCCTTCTTTCTGTTTGCTTTGTTTTCTGTCCTTTATGTAAGATGCTTTCCTCAGATATCTAAAGTTTCTTAGATGTCCATTCCTATTGAAGAGTAACACTTAAGAGCTAAAAGGAAGCTCAGGGCGGGTGGGGTGGTCTCTTAATTAGTTTAATCAAAGATGATCCGGCTTGGCTTTTTCAGTGGAGAGCCCCAACTCCAGTATCTGCCATGTTTTTCCCCCTTGGGTTGATTTGTTTCAAGATGAATCCTGTAGTCTCTTGTCTCTGAGTTATAAACCTGTCACAGTCTTCTTAGAACCAACTAGGGAGAAGAGGTTTGGGTCGGGTGGGGGGTGGGGGGGTATCCATTTGTTCAATATGTATATCTTCCCTGATCCCTCAGTTTGTAGTATGGACACCTCACTCATGGCTGTACATAATATTTCCAATCCAGAGCCTCTCTGAGTCAACCTTCCCAGTGAGTAGAGCTCTGGTCTTCTTCCAGGAGAGGGAAGGAGCAGGCACCCAGCTATCCTGAATAGAGGAAGAACTCTGAGAGCCTGAGATCTTTGACAAACTTCTAAACAATTTTACAAATTTCAGCCTCACTTTCAGCAGGGTTCTGCAGCATGAATCAGTTCTGCTTCTGGGCTTTCCTAACTGTTGATGGAAGTTTCAACTTTGTTCTGCTGTTAGCTATTACTCATCTACACACTATCCAGATTCTAAAATTTTGTGGCTGTTCTCTTTATTTCTCCCATTCTCTGTATCTATGTGAGTTTATGCCTGTTTTTATCTGTTTATTTTCATTTTAGTGAGGTTTCAGAAGGAAATAATGGTTAGCTAGCTATCTTTAACAAGAATTAATTCATGTTTATTCTTCAACTGAAATGTCATTTCCTTTCTATAACTTCTCCTGAGTCCACATGCAGAATTCATTGCTCCATCATGTATATTCTCATGGGATTTTATGTATGTCTATGATACGTATGTCTTTGCCATACTTCATTTTATTATTTGAGTGAATCCTAACTGTAATTCTCTTTAGAGTTATCATAGTATAATAATATTTTATTACATAGTATAGTTTATTTTTTTAAGTATTTTATTTATTCATGAGAGACATAGAGAAAGGCAGAGACATAGGCAGAGGGAGAAGCAGGCTCCCCACAGGTCCCTGGGATCACGACCTGATCCAAAGGCAGATGCTCAACCACTGAGGCACCCAGGTGCCCTTATTACATAGCATAGTTTATATTTCATGTTAAATTTTAATTTGTTAGATACTTATTAAAAAAGATTTATTAATTTGACAGCACAAGCAAAGAGGAGTAGCAAGCAGAGGGAGAGGGAGAAGCAGACTCCTCATTAAGCAGGGAGCACAAAGTGGGGCTTGATCCCAGGACCCTGGGATCATGACCTGAGCTGAAGGCAGACACTTAACCAACTGAGCCACCCAGGCATCCCTCATGGTAGATTTTTAAAAACTGAGTCAATAGGGATCCCTGGGTGGCGCAGCGGTTTGGCGCCTGCCTTTGGCCCAGGGCGCGATCCTGGAGACCCGGGATCGAATCCCACATCGAGCTCCCAGTGCATGGAGCCTGCTTCTCCCTCTGCCTATGTCTCTGCCTCTCTGTGTGTGTGTGTGTGTGTGTGTGACTATCATAAATAAACTTTTTAAAAAAACTGAGTCAGTAGAAATGAATTTTCACCATCTTCACGTAGTATCTGAAATTGAGCTAAAAATGCCCTTTAAAACATTCCTATTTGAGTTTAAGGGGCCTTGAAATAGTATTTCAAAGTACCTCTGTCCAAAGATGTAGCTTCATCTCAAAGGATTTTTTATTTGAAATACTCTACAGCCAGGTTTATTGCTGATTTGAGATTGAGCCTACATCTGGCTCAGCCACATAGCCAACCCTGAAAAGAAGAAGCAGGTTTGCTTGAAAAAAAGGGTGATGTGGTAAGAGAAACAGTAGTCATTGGTTATATGGAATATGTAATATTCTGCTACAGTGACAGAGAAGATCCAAGAATGTGATAGTTTTAAGGCATCATAGTTATCAACAGTATCAAAATCCAAGCTGAAATAAACCATTTTTCTTAGAAAAATGGAAATACTAAAATTCTATGTGCCAAGTAATATGCTAGGCCTTTTACAAATGTTATTTCATTTAATTCTTATAATATCCCTACAAAGTAGTTGCTTTTATGCTATCAGTTTTACAGTTGAGGGATTTGAGGTTCAAAAAAATCTAAGGTGAACTAATCAAAAATTGATATCTTTCCTGAGCACCTCCCTCTGACCTCTGTCCCGTTAAGTGCTCTTCCTGTATGCTGCTGTTGCACCCTGAACAGCAGAGTGCAACAGCACCCTGTTGCACCCTGAATATATAATAAATATATTATCTTAACACTCATCTTGTTCAAATGTCATGTTTATGTATCTCTCCCATTAGACAGTTCCTCAAGGGTTGGAACAATGTCTTATTCTCCAGTAGAATAGGCCTTAAATGTAGAAAGCTCTCAATAAATAATATGTTAGACTATAAATCTGAGCTCAGAATTCAAGCTCAAATCTATCTTGTTCCTCATTACAGGCACACATCCACATATCCAGATTACCAATACTTTAAGGAGGCTTTGGGGAGGAAAAATAAGCCATTTCTGAAAACTTTAGCAGATTTAAGTTTTGTTTTGTTTGTTTGTTTAAGATTTTATTTATTTATTTATTTATTTATTTATTTATTTGAGAGAGAGCACAAGTGTGGGGGGGTGACAGGCAGAAGGAGAGGGACAAGTAGAGTCCCTTCAGAGCAGGGATCCTGATGCGGGGCTGGATCCCAAGACCCATGACCTGAGCTGAAGGCAGATGTTAAACTGACTGAGCCACTCAGGCACCCTAGATTTGATTTTTTATATTAAGAAAAGCTGATGTTTTGGGGAACTTTTCCTGCCAACTAAAAATGGAAGGAAAGAGTAGCCTGAAAAATTAAAACTTACACATACATCCAAGGAAAGATATCAGAATGTTGGTTCCTTTATTTCCAGGAGCCTTGTGGGTGTGCATCATTTTAAATCCACATTGCAAACTGGAAGAGAAGTCCTGTTGGCTACAGCAGCTGCAGAAGTGGAATGACCTGGATGTCTGTCCCCTAGAGGATGGGAACTATGGGCATGAGCTACCCAACATCACCAATGCGCTTCCCCAAAATGCCAGTCACAGCCCAGGTGAGCTATATATCCTTCTAGGTTCTTTGTGCCTGGAACACCAAAAGTGGGAGGGTAAAGCTCTAGAACAAAGGTGGCCAGACAGTTGGCTATCAGTACTGTCATCCTAAATAAGAAAAGCCTGTCCTTTTGTTTTTCTTGAAATTCCACGCCTCAAATAAGGTTAAGCTTTTTACCTTTGACATTGGGGATGCTGTGTCTTTTCCCATATCTAGAGTGTCCTTTCAGTGCCCACAATAAATTCCTGCATTAATCCTCTTTACCTTTCAGTTCCTCATGACCAATGAGCCTCAGTTGGGGTTGGTTTTAGCTTAGAAGGCCTACCTCAAGGGAAGGATGGAAGGCCTGCAAAAAACAGCATGCATGAATGCATTCATTCATTCATTCATTCATTTTTAAAAATGCCCTGACAATTGCTTTTCTTACTTTCTCTATTTTCCTCAAATTTTTATTTTTTTAAATTTTTTAAAAAGATTTTTATTTATTTATTCATGAGAGACACAGAGAGAGAGAAGCAGAGACATAGGCAGAGGGAGAAGCAGGCTCCATGCAGGGAGCCCGATGTGGGACTTGATCCCAGGACTCCAGGATCACACCCTGGGCCAAAGGCAAGCACTAAACCGCTGAGCCACCCAGGGATCCCCTCAAATTTTTAAAAAGCAAATAGCTGGGATGGACTATCTTCCCAAATTACTGCTAATACTCTTGTCCCATTTTAAGACAAATCCAGTACAGTGATACTGTACCCTCTGCCTTTTGAGCCCCTGGCCTACAGATATCTCTGAGCATCAGCATGCTGTTTGCTATTAGCAACTAATTGCTCCTTAGCCCATTGGGAAACTTTATTGGTAGGAGATTTTTTTTCAGACACTGATTTCACATGTCCCTTCTATTTTAAGAGATAAATCTAGTATTTTTAATCTCAAGGAGAAAGTAATTTAAATTATTGTTCTGGCCAGGCCTGCATCTACTGTACCATACCTGATTGTCAGTATATTTAAGGCAACTAAGGTAAACAAGTTTGAAAAGGCTACAGTTTTGCCACTTCTTTATGCTGCGTTTTACTGGCACTCATGTAACCTCCACAACACACCATCCCTTTAGTATTGGTTTTGGATTGGCATAGAGTCAAATGCATATAGAGACATGCCTCCAGTCTGGCAATTTCTTCCTGATCGTACTGGTTGCTTACTGTTACTGGTTCTCATTTGAGGATGTTGCTTCTTCTGCAGTCTTCTCAAATTGTGGCTGATTTAGCTCTCGAGTCTCTATACCTAATGGAGCAATAGGTATCTCACTTTTTCTTCATTGCCATTCTCATATCATTGTCCTTATCTCCTTCTTAAAATATCCCCCCCCCCCCCAGCTTTAAAGTTTATGCTGTCAAAATGTACTGTCTGCTCCCCTTCTGGTTTTGGTCATTTGTACACCTGGGTCAGTCCCCCTCATTTCTTTCTTTTCTTTTCTTTTTTTAAGATTTTATTCATTTATTCATGAAAGACACAGAGAGAGAGAGAGAGGGAGAGGCAGAGAGAGACATAGGCAGAAGGCAGGCTCCATGCAAGGAGCCTGACATGGGACTTGATCCTGGGACTCTAGGATCACACCCTGGGCCAAAGGCAGGCGCCAAACCATTGAGCCACCCAGGGATCCCAGTCCCCTTCATTTCTTGAAGATTTTTGGCTATTGGCTCAGTAACACTGCTGTCACTACTTCTATTATAATTGTTGGCAATTTCAATAGCCACACAGATGATCCTTCCAATATTCTAACCTCAGTTCTTTGACCTCCTCTCTTTTAATATGTCTTACCTTCCACCATAATTGAGCCAAATAATCCCAAGATCACACCCTAAACCTTGTCATTGCCAATAACTGCCTTCTTCATAATCTCAATTTCAGGCAGCTCTAAATACCATCATCAGACTTGCTAGCTTATTTTCTTTAGTATCCCAATTCCAATAATTCTTTGACCCATTGAGACTTTTGATTCTACCACTTTTTCATTCTCCTGGTAGCCTCATTTTCTTCCTTATCTTGGTTAGATTCCTTGGTGAATAATTATAATCGTTCCCTCACATACACACTCAACCTCCTCTTTCCCTTCATTTCACGCAGATAGTAACCTTAGGGGATGCCCAGGTGGCTCATCGGTTGAGCATCTGCCTTCAGCTTAGGGGGTGATCCCAGGGTCTCAGGATCGAGTCCCACATCGGGCTCCTTGCCTGGAGACTGCTTCTCCCTCTGCCTGTGTCTCTGCCTCTCTCTCTCTCTCTCTCTCTCTCTCTGCCTCTCATGAATAAATAAATAAAATCTTTAAAAAAACAAAAACCACTAACCTTAGTAGCTCAGTCTCACTAACTCCTCATACTCACACCCACACCGCTGAACATAGTGAAGAGAAACAAAACCATGTGGTAACTAGTCTTACTTCAAGTTTATGACCACTGATTTCAAATGGGTCCATAGTATTATCCATACATCCACCACATTTCCCTAATCTATGCCTCCTTTTACTCTTTTAAATTACTGTTTCATACATCTTTCCTTGAAAACTTTATTTCCTCTCCTTCCTCACTTTCCGCTGATGGCCTTGCTTTCTGTTGACTGAGATATAGAAGCAATCACAAGAGAATTTCAATGACTCTCTCTATATATCTGCCTCTGTCTGTGCCTCTTCCTTTTCCCCAGTTTTTATTTGTGCTTCTAAGCCCAAGCCCTCTACCTATTCTCAAGATCCTAATCCTTCTCTTTTATCCAGGATTCTATCTCTTTTATCACTCCAGAAATTATCTTCCCCCTCTCCTGCTTCACAGATTTTTGTGGAGTATTCCTGTGAGTATACAAGTACATTGCTTTCTCTCTCATCACAAAACAAAACACACTCATGTTGTTCCCATATGCCTGTTTAGCTACCACCCTGTTTCTCTAAGGTAGTAGAAATAAGTGGTAGAATTAAGAAAAGTAATTTAAAAAATAGTATATATTTATTATCTCTGCTTCTGCTCGTATTCTCCCTTAAACTCACTCTAGTCAGCTTTCATCCTTCCACTACTGAAACCGCTCTTGTATGAGTTACTCATGCTAAATATGGCCAAATCTGGTGGCTAATTATCAATAATAATCTTACCTGACCTACTAGCAATATTTGTTACAATTGTTTACTTTCTCCTTGAAACCTTTTTTAATCTTATTTCCAAGACACTACTCTCTTAGTTCTGCTCTTCATTGGTTCCTCCTTCTCAGCCTCTTTTACTGTCTCCTCCCCACTTCCTAATCTAAAATGTTAAGGCTCCATCATCAAACCACTTCCCTCTATATATACACTACTTTGGTGATTGCATTGTTTTGATAATCATCTGTATACTAACTACTCCCTAATTTATATCACCTTGACCTTTTCCTCCAAACTCCAGACTTGTATGCTCAACTACCTTTTCAGTATCTCCACTTAGATATTAATAGGCACTTCAGTAGGATATCTTACCTGCCAAGCCCTACCCAAACCTGCTCCTCCTATAGCCTTCCCTATCTCCCTGTATGACAGGTCTGCCTTAAAAACCTTGGAGTAGTCATTCTTGATTCTGTTTTCTCTCACTCAAGATCTAATCCGTAAGTAAATCCTATTGGCTTTACCTTCAGAATATGTCCAGAATCCATCATATTTTTTTCCTAATTTTTATTTAAATTTTGTTTAGTTAACATTCAGTGCAATATCTGGTTTCAGGAGTAGAAATCAGTGATTTATCACTTACATACAGCACCCAGTGCTCATCTCAACAAATGCCTTCCTTAATACTCATCACCCTTCTAGCCCATCTCCCACCCACCCCCGTCAATCACTCCTCGGTTTGTTCTCTGTCTTTAAGTCTTTATGGTTTGTTTCCCTCTCTCTTTTTACTTTTTTCCCCCTCCCATATCTTCATGTTTTGTTTCTTAAGTTACACATATGAATGAAATTTATCTTTCTCTGACTTTTTTCACTTAGTATAATACACTGTAGCTCCATCTACATCATTGCAAATGGTAAGATCTCATTCTTTTTGATGGCTGAGTAATATTCCATTACACGCACACACACACACACACACACACACACACACACACACACCACATCTTTATTTGTTCAACAGTTAATGGACATTTGGGCTCTCTCCATAGTTTGGCTATTGTTGATAGTACTGCTGTATATAAACATCAGGATGCATATACCCCTTCCTATCTGTATTTTTATATCCTTTGGGTAAATATCTAGTAGTATAGTTGCTGTTTTGTAGCATATCTCTATTTTTAACTTTTGGAGAAACCTCCAAACTGTTCTACAGAGTGGCTGCACCAGTTTATATTCCCACCAACAGCGCAAGGGGGTTCCCCTTTCTCTGCATCCTCACCAACACCTATTATTTCTTGTGTTATTACTTTTAGCCATTCACAAGTACGAGATGGTATCTCATCGTGGCTTTGGTTTGTATTTCTCCTGATGATGAGATACATTTTTTTCATGTATCTATTAGCCATCTGGATGTCTTCTTTGGAAAGGCATCTATTCGTGTCTTCTGTCCATCAGAATCCATATATTCTTTTTTTAAAAAAAAGATTTTATTTATTTCTTCATATGAGACACAGAGAGAGAGAGGCAGAGACGCAGGCAGAGGGAGAAGCAGGTTCCATGCAGGGACCCCAAGGCGGGACTCAATCCCGGGACTCCAGGATCACACCCTGGGCTGAAAGCAGGCACTAAACCACTAAGCCACCCAGGGATCCCCTGGAATCCATATATTCTTAATACCTCTGCTGCTTATTAACTAGCCAAGTTGCCATCATCTTTCGTAAATTATTGCACTGACCTAATTGCTCTTTCCTGCTTCTGCCTTTCCACCTCATGGTCTTTTCTCAGTACTGTTGCCAGTTATCCTCTTAAGAAGCAGGTCACATCATACACCTTCAACAGCTCAGTGGCTTCTTATCTTTCACTCATGGCCTGGAAGGCCCTCAATGATCTAGCTTCTTAGTATCCCTCTGACCTCATCTCCTATGATTTTTCTGCTTGCTCATTCCATTCTAAGCACACTGGCCTCCTCACTACCCTCAAACACTCCAAAGATGTACCCACATCAGGATTTTAGCATTTGCTATTCCTTTTGCCTGGAATGCTCTTCCCTTAATATCTCTAAGACTTTAAGTCTGTTCAAATGTTGCCTTATTAGAGACCATTCTGAATAAGACAATAACCCCAACCCAAAACCAGCCCGCCTTTCTTTCTTCCTAATTCTGCGTTAGTCTTTTCTGTAGCACTCATGATCATCTAATATATCTGGTATACTATATATTTATTCAGCCATCTCTGCCCATTTAAATGTAAAGTTCCAAGAAGGCAGAGACTTTATATATCCTCAGCATCTATACAAGTACCTGCCATGTAGTAGGCTCTCATTATTTGCAGACTTGATGAATATTGGGAGCCTAGGGGCACCTGGGTGGCTCAGTGGTTGAGTCTTTGCCTTTGACTCAGGTCATGATCCTGGGGTCTTGGGATCGTGTCCCACATCGGGCTCCCAGTGGGAAGCCTGCTTCTCCCTCTGCCTATGTCTCTGCCTCTCTCTATTCACGAATAGGTGAATGAAATTTTTAATACACACACACACACACACACACATACAGAGAGAGAGAGAGACTGAGAGAGAGGAAGAGAGAGCACCTAATCCCCACTGTGGGCTGAGCAGACCCAAGGTAGAGTCTCAGTTCAGCAAGAGAGGGGTTTAGACTGCAGCCAGTAGAAGGCGCATTGTGCTACTGAGGGACAGTATGAAGGAGAATAGCATGACAATATCTACTGAAATAACAATATTATTTCAAGCTATTTCAGTAGGTCTTGTCATGCTATTCTAATTTAATCATCTAAACCCATACTTTATGGAATGTATCACATTCTGAAGAGATGTTCATATTCTAAGGACTTTTGCTTAATGAATGAATATGTTCATTTCTTTCATCTTCATTCTGAATCCTCTGGCTTTCCCTCCCAGTTTTTTTGCATAGGCTCAGTGGATGTACACCTCATTTGGGCATCTCTGGAAACATCTGATAAGGTATCAAGGGTACTTTATCCCTTGATCCCAAAATAGTTCCAGTTGCCCTTAATCTGGCAGAGAGTCAGTTAAATAATCCTTTATGGGTTTTTAAATTTTTCCTTAAATGTAATTTCTATGAGTCCTTCTATCTCCACAGTTTATGATAAGGTATCTTTCATTTGGTCTTTCTGCACTCCACCCTTAAGAATTGAGCATTCTTTCTCTAAACTGTTTTGGTTTCCTTGCAGCCCTTTTCCTGAAGAGAAATGACATGGTAAGAGTCCATGTTAATTAGTCTTTTGTCAGCATCAATTTTGCATATTAGAGAACAAGACGGTAAGCTATAGCTATCAGCATAATAAAGAGACCAGAATACACAGGGCTTCTGCTTTCTTTCAGCTTTTAATATCAATTACATGGAAGTCCTTAGTCTGATAAGGGTCATGCTGTAAATGAGACAGGTTATGGATTGGCCGGAGAAATTACCTAGCTGCTTCTCTCTTCCTCTGACTTCTGTAGAAGCAGTTTGTATCCTCATAATTGAGCAGCTGAGCACCACTGTCATTCTTCTCTTTTATGTGGCTCTCAGTCCTAGGAGAAATTGGTCTCCTGTAGAAGTAGAAAGGCAACCATAGGTCTCTGTAGAAAGGTTCTTCTCACAGATGGCACAGACACATTAAGGGCTATCCAATAAAGAGGTAGCACAACAAACACCCAGACAGATGACAGAGTGTCTGCTCTCACTGACCACATACTATCCTTCCCATCCTCCTACTCTGAAGAAGACGTAAGAGTTAGAGTTTCAGATTACCTGTCATTGAACTGCTGCATATCTTTCTTTTCCCAGACTCCTTATCCCGACCAAGACGAACAGTGTTCACTAGAGCCATCGAGGGCCGTGAATTACATTGGCAGGACAGCCACTTACAGCGAATAATAAGCAGCGATATATATACAGCTCCTGCCTGTCAGCAGGAAAGCGAGAGACTACTGTTTAATTCCCAAGGCCAGCCGCTGTGGCTTGGTAAGTGTACCTCTCCTCTACTCTAAGAATTTCAGAGCCCAGTCTTACCTCATGCCAGGCCAGAACTGCATAGGTGCTGGCAACACAACTACAATTTGGACAGATCTTTTAGGACCTTAACTAGGGACTCAGAGTACTTATGTGAGGCCTCAGCCATTTGCATGTGTACTTAGCTGAGGTATAATGCCCTCAACCAGAGAAATTTGTATTCTGTTTCCTGAGTTTTAGGAGGGGTAAGGAGTTAATAATCTCAAAGAGTACTAATAAAACCATTAAACATCAGTTCATAGTCCCTTAGTCAGCAGTTGCTGAGCAACAGTATAATCTACTCTGAAATTAATATATTTTGCTAAAAAAGCACTAATTTTGAAACTTAAGTTACTCTGTGCTAGTAGCTTAGGGCATTAATGTATTTGTCACCAAGCTGTCTTCTTTTCTTCCCTTACACCTTTCCTTCCTTCCTTCATCATAAAGGAACAGATCTCTTCTTGACTTTATCACAGGATTCCCATTCCAAAACAGACACTTTTAAAAAATACTCATTTTCTGAGTCTTACAACAGCGACATATACATTTTTATATCTTCTCCCAATTCCCTACCTCCATCCTTCACCCCATTTGTCTGTCTTTCTCAAGATCTTGCTGAATATGCATATGCCCTATCTCTCTCTTGATAGCCTTGGCCCCACTCGCTGTGGGCCACTACCTGAAGTCTCCTTTGGTCACCTTTTTTCTTCTCTGATATAACACATCTAAAACATAAATCTAACAAGCGTATGAAAATATACACCTCATCAGTAAACAAAACTGAAAATCAAAACAACACTGAATTACGATTTTTTGATTGTCAGATGGTCAGAGATTTTTAAAGTAAAAATAATTAGTTCATGGTGTGGGAAAGGTTACATGGAGATACTTACCCTCATTTACTACTGGCAGAAATGTAAATGCCTATCTGAAGGATATTTCAATAATACTTATCAAAAGCTATTAAAATATATTCATACCCTTTGATCCAGGAATTCTACATCTAGGAATTTATCCTGAGCTATAGTTAAGAATATATGTAAAGCTAGGGGGTTTATTAGAGCATGGATGTAAATAATGTACAGATGAGAAAAATTGGAAATAATCTAAATGTCTAACAATAGTGGATTAATTGAGTCAATGGATAATATACATATATTCAGAGGAATGATATATCGTCATTTTTAATGTTATAGAGGTATATTTAATGATACAGAAAAATTTTACAATATGTTTCTCAATGGAAAAATCCAGTTACAAAACAATAATTATAATATCATCCCATGGGTGCACCTGGGTGGGTCAGTTGGTTAAGTTGGACTCTTGATTTTTTGGCTCAGGTCATGATCTCAGGGTGGTGAGATCAAGCCTCAAGTTGGGCTTCATGCTCAGAGGGGAGTCTATTTCTCTCCCTCTCCTTCTGTCTCTCTCCCTCTCCTTCTGCCTACCCCTACCCTTGTTCATGTTTTCTCTCTCTCTCTCTCTCAAATAAATAAATCTTTAAAAAATAATCATACCATCCCATGTGTATACATATATATATAATGTATATATATACACACACACACATATATTATACATATATGTATACACACATACATATGCATACATATACACAAAACTGGAAATAATGGTTACCTCTGATTTTTATTTTATATTTTGCTTATCTGTATTTTCAAATTTTCTGCAATTATTTCTATGATGATTAATGTTATCTTTAAAATAAATCACAAAATGGGGGCACCTACGTGGCTCAGTCAGTTAAGCATTCAACTCTTGATCTCAGTTCAGTTCTTGATTTCAGGGTCACAAGTTTGAGCCCTGCACTAGGCTCTGTGCTAGGCATGGAGCCTATTTAAATTTAAAATTTAAAAAAATCACAAAATGAACCAATAATCTCATTATAATCACTTGCCCATTTATAAGCCTTTGATGCTCCTCCATTATCCTTTTTTTTTTTAAGATTTTTTTTTTATTTATTCATTCATGAGAGACAGAGGGAGGCAGAGACATAGAAAGAGGGAGAAGCAGGCTCCCCACAAGGAGCCCAGCATGGGACTCGATCCCGGACCACAGGATCACGCCCTGAGCTGAAGGCAGACACTCAACTGCTGAGCCACCCAGGCGTCCAGGTCCTCCATTATCCTAAGTTAAATCCAATCTCCTTATAATGGCATCCCAGACTCTACATTTCCAGGTTGTCTCTAGTCACATAACCTAACTCTACACAGAACTATTTGCCATACAGAAGATGCTGTATAGAATATTTTTTATATGTTTATTTATATGCCTTTATTTATATGTTATCTTTGCTTATGTTGTTTTGCTAGGAATGCCTTTCCCTGTTTGTCCACCTATTTAAAATCTTGCTAGGGCAAATTGAACACCAATAAAAATAAATTTATTATTAAAAAAATAAAAATAAAATAAAATAAATAAAAGAAAAGAAAAGAAAATCTTGCTAGTTCTACAAAGTGTAGCCCAAATATTTTCTCTCTGTATATATTATGTCATGTCATTCATTTTTAACTGTTTTATAATAATCTGTTTATATATCATTTGTGAGGTCTTTGAGGAAAGTGACCATCTTATTCACCTTTGTACTTCCTTTGCCTGGCAAACTAGCTGGCATATAATAGGTTCTCAGGAAATGTAGGATTAATAAATGAATGAGGCCTTTCTCTTTAGGCAGTTAGTTACTACCTCTACTGGGTTCCCATAGTACAAGTTCACAAAGAGGTACTACATTTTATTGTCATAGTTGTGTCTTCCTTTCTATATCATACCATTCTATGAAGGCTACATGGTAGCTCTTTGAAGGTAGTGCCTGTGACTTATTCAACTCTATATTCTTTTTTTTTAATATTTTATTTATTCATGAGAGACACAAAGAGAGAGACAGAAGGATAAGCAGGTTCCCTGCAGTGAACCTGATGCAGGACTTGATCCCAGGACCCCAGGATCACAACCTGAGCCAAAGGCAGACACTCAACCACCAAGGCGTCCCTCAACTCTATATTCTTTAAAGATAAAACATAGGTCTTGGTTCACAGTAGATGTCAGTTGAATTTTAGGAACTGAGCCAACACAAACTCCCTTTGTCAAGCATGAATTTTCCTGGTTGGAAAATCAAACCCAACCAAAATATTTTCTCCTCATCTGCTAGAACACGTGCCTACAGCCTGTGCACGGGTTGATGCCCTGCGTTCCCATGGTTATCCAAAAGAGGCCCTCAGACTCACAGTGGCCATTATCAATACTCTGAGGTTGCAGCAGCAACGGCAGCTGGAAATCTACAAGCATCAGAAGAAAGGTTAGTGATAAGGAGCCATCTTAACTCTTTAGACTGGGGCTGATGAGAATCTGATGGGAATATTTAGGGGCTATATGGCGTACTATTTAATTTTCATTAAGTTTCATGGAGTGGCAGGGGCTAGGGAATTTCAGGCTTTTCTACCTGCTGAGTGGTAGAAAAGTGAGCCTAAGGGGTTTTTTTAATCTGCAAAATGGGAATAATAATGCTGGTCTGCCTCCCTCACAGGCAGCTGGAAGGCCCACTAAGTTCTTGCATAAGAAAACTCTCTTTAAAAAAAAAAAAAAAGAAAACTCTCTTTAAACTGTAAAACTATATTTACATATATGTGTTGCCAGCAAGAAGCCTAAATGCAGACCTCAAGACCGTATAGCTGGCTAATAAGCTTGTGACCAGTCCTATGAATCCAAGGCAAGACAATCCGGGAAGATTTTTAAGTTGCAAGGCCAATGCCTAAAAGAGACTAGTGAGGAGACCCAGGCAGGGACAGAGAGAAATGTGACTTTATCATTTTCTAAAATCTGGATCCGTTTATTTCCAGAACTGTTACAGAGAGGAACCACAACCATCACAAACCTGGAAGGCTGGGTGGGCCACCCCCTGGATCCCATTGGCTGCCTGTTTCTCACTTTGACTGAGGCCTGCCGTCTGAATGATGATGGCTATCTGGAAGTGTCAGGTATAGGGGTCAGCCTGAGGAGAACTAGAACTGGCCTTGGCCTAGTCTGGCCTCCCTTCCCTACCAGACTCTGTTCTACATTTACTGAAGCCTTTTTCCTCTTATCCAACCTCACCTTAGAGGTTTCCTTAGGCTTCATCTCTTTGCCACCCTGTGAACTGGCCCTGTCCATTTTACCTTGCCAGCCTTCCTTTGCTCCTCTTACTTCCATACTATGAATGCCTGAAAAGTATGATCCAAAGGGAATAAGAGGAGCAACAGGGATTTCAGGAGGCAGAGGCCAAGTATCAGAGCAGTCTTGAAGTGGAAGAGAACTTCCAACAAGAAGAGTGTGTGTAACCCTTGCAATTGCATAAGACTCTCATGTGTCCTTTGAACTTTCTTCCTCATGATGGTTATATTCTAATTTTACCAATGAGAACTAGAAGGGAAGAGACTTAGTAGTCTGAATGTAGCAAGGACTAGAGACAGAATTGGCTCTTCTCTCCTTTTGCCACCACCATATTATATACCTACATCTATTAGAGTATTTAGCCCACTGCATTACAATTTATTTATAAGTAATTATCTTACTAGACTTCAGCTCCTTGAAAGTAGAAATTATAACTTACTTATTTTGTGATCCCAGCACTTAAATGCAATACCTTTCCTTTAATAGTCTTCCATAAATAATTACCAGATGAGTAGAGGGGAAAGAAAAGAAACCAAGACTTTAAACTCCTGTAATACTTAAAACCTGTGCTCTTTTTCTGAAACTCTGAGCCCAGAGGTGGAACATATAAAGTAATAATAACATAGAAGTTGCAAATGTTACAGAAGTAATAGCTTAACTGGATGGATTTGGATTTCTCTGGGTAGAGATACAAGGGGTGGCCCCAGTCTAAGCTAGAGCTGCCCTTATTGTCCCTCTAATCCCCTGAAAGGAAGTCATCACCTTTGGTCTGTTTCATCTGCACAGTGACACTTACATCTTGAAAACCTGAGATCGCACTTGGAATTTATTCACCAATGACGTACACTTAGCTTCTTTCATATACCAGGCCCTGGAGATGCATACGGCAAGGTGCTCATACTTTAGGGAAACAGACATAAAACCAGATAAGTATGGTATTAGATAATGTGTTAGCAAAAGATTAATATAAGATCTACTTCTTCCCTAACTGGTCTAGCCAGTTCACATATTGGGAAAGAATTAGAAATCTTTGTGGCTCTGTATAATCTTTTTTCAGGATATTTTCCTTACTGCTCTGAGGTTCTGACTCAGCTTCCCTGTGATATCTGCTGACCTAACTGTATTTCCAAAGTGGGAGGGAGAGAGGAGTACAAGAATCCACAGAGCTGACCTAAAGAATCTGGTCCCCTGTTGCCCTCAGATATGAATGAAAGCAGACCCCCTGTGTACCAGCATGTACCTGTGGCTACAGGCTGCCCAAACAGCCATGAGTCCTACCTGTCATTGGCCCTGGAAGTTGCTCTGATGGGGATGGGTCAACAGAGGGTGATGCCTGAAGGCCTCTACGCACAGGACAAGGTGTGCCGTAATGAGGAGCAGCTCCTGAGTCGACTTCAGGAGCTGCAGCTGGATGATGAGCTAGTACAAACACTGCAGAAACAGTGCATCTTACTACTGGAAGGTAAGTAGAGAAGGGCTTTTGTCACAGCACCTTAGGCCTGTAACTCTGGGTTCCCTTCTCTAACAGAGCACTGTACAGAATCGTTTTTTACATTAAAGTGTAGTTCAAGTTCCCCTGGCTAGCAAACATGTGCAGGATCCTACAGTTTAAGTCCAGCTTGGCAAATAGAAGCATGTAGATAAATAACTGGCTGTCCTATGTTCTTCCTGCAGGAGGCCCCTTCAGTGGTCTAGGAGAAGTCATTCACCGAGAGAGTGTTCCCATGCATACCTTTGCCAAGTATTTGTTCTCAGCTCTGCTGCCTCATGATCCAGACCTGTCCTATAAGCTAGCCTTACGTGCCATGAGGTAGGTAGCCCTTTCCCAGGCCAGTTGCCTCCATCAAAGCAAGTCTCCCTTGCTCTTTTTCTTTATCTCACTTTCTTCTCTTTCCGTCTTTGTCTGTTCTATTAGACCTGACAATATTGGATCAAGCCTACCCTAATATGCTCAGGCATATTCATACTGATCGAGGATTCCTATCTGGAATACCTTGCTGGTAACTCACTTGGCTCCCTGGTTGTATTCTTGGTGGGTCATCTGAGGAAGCCCCTGGGTTTTTAATAGATATGGAGCACCCAAGACCTGAGTATCTTTGTTCTGGGGCCCAATAGGCAGCTTGAGAATAGGTTTGAGCCCTTCTGTAGTTCAAATGAGTCATGGTTCCCAGGCATAAGTCACCAGATGCATCTGGAGGAAATAAAAATAATTATTTCTATACCAGGACTTGAGAACAATGAGCTATAGGCATCCAGTTTCCAAAAAAATAGAATGGGGTCTTTGGATCAGGCAGGTAGACCTCTAGGATGCAGCAGACTATACAGAAGAAGAATTTTAGTTAGATCAGAAGGCTAAGAGAGTTCTTCACTTCAACCAGAAGGGGATTGCTAAGGCTTCCTTGGCATATATTTCTTATACTTTAAAAAGTAATCATAGGGCTTTTGAATGCCTTTCAAATCTATTTGCAGTAAGGAGTATTCAGCTTGAGTTCTGCAAGTGCCAAGGCACTCACCTTACATACAATATAGTACTCTAGGTTTTAAAACCCTTAAAGCTCAGAGTGCCTGGGTGGCTTAGTCAGTTAGGTGTCCAACTCTTGATCTCAGCTCAGATCTTGATCTCAGGGTCATCAATTCAAGCCCTGTGTTGGGCTCCATCCTGAGTATGGAGCCTACATTAAAAAAAACAAACAAATAAAAAAACAGCCTTTAAAGTTCTTAGTTAATCCTTTCCTGCCCAGTTCCTCCCCAGCAAAGAGCAAACTTCTCTAAGGTGGCTCAATGTCAGGAGTCTGGATGGTGGCTGATGACTCTCCCTGGGTCTTCTAGGTTACCTGTTCTAGAAAACTCAACTTCTACAGGCGACACTTCTCACCCTCACCATATGGTGTCTGTGGTGCCCAGCCGTTACCCTCGCTGGTTCACGCTTGGACACTTGGAATCACAGCAATGTGAACTGGCCTCCACCATGCTGACTGCTGCCAAAGGTGAGCATAGATAGACCTTAGGCTCCAGCACCCCCACTATGTTGGCCCAGTCATGGCCTGCTAGGGGCTTGGTCTGCAGTCTCCTGAAGAAGAAAAGCTATTCTTGACTACTTAGAGTGATAGGGATCCTCACTTTGACTGCTCTCATTAAAATGAGCACCCAGGCCCAAGGCAGAATTTTGCTTTTGTCACTAATTGTGGGTTGCTTAGTACATAAAATGAAATCATCTTTAAGGTAATTTCTAAATCTAACCTTCCATATGAAACAGTCACTTCATCTTTGCAAGCCTCAGGTTCAAAATCTATAAAATGGGATTCATTGTCAGTGATCCTATCAGCCTCTCCAGGGCCACTGGAAGTCCAGTGAAGTCATGACTTAGAGCTGTAAATCTCTTTACAGATATGAAAGTTTGTGATATTTCCAGAAGAGGCAACCCAGAGTGACTCTCAGGTTTTCAAACTCACATACTTCCCTATTAGCTAGATAGGTTTCACCACAAAAAGAATGAAAATAAGCCCCTAAGAAGCTATAATGAAATACTAGCTAGCATGAATTATGAGCATTTTTCTGATACCAGAAAACTAGATATTTTAAGGTATTTTTTATTAAAATTAATTTTATGTTATATCTTATTGCCCCTAAAATATATGGAAAAGGTATTTATGGAAAAGGTAAAAGATACAGATAAATCAATGTGAAAATGATGAATACACCAACACAAAAATTGAACAACGAATATGATCAGTTCACAGAAGATAAGTAACTTTTGAACAATTAAATATCTGAACTCCCTTGAAAAATACAAATTAAAATTACCCTGAGATAACATTTTTCACCAATCTTATAGGCAAAAATCAATAAATTTGACAATAGGCATCCATGTAGGGGCTTGGGAAGAGGGTGTTAGTGGCATGGCATGGAGTATCAGATTCCCAGCAGTATAGGATGACTACACATCCAAGATGTTCAGTTAACCTCGAGCACTAGAAACACGAAGAAAACCGTACCAAAGCACATCATAATCAAGTTGTTTAAAACCAGTCTTAAAAGAGAAAATGTTACTTAAAAGAGTAAAAAAGAGAAAAAACACATATTATATACAAAATTACAGAAGATTAAATATGATAGTAGGTTTCTCACCAGAAGCAGTATAAACCAGAAAAAAAGTAGAGAAAATTCTTCAGTACTTTTCATAAACTGTCAACCTAGAATTTTAAAATATCTTTCAAAAACAAAGGTGAGGGACGCCTGAGTGGCTCAGCGGTTGGGCATCTGCCTTCGGCTCGGGGCATGATCCTGGAGTCCCAGGATCGAGTCCCGCATTGGGATCCCTGAATGGGGCCTGCTTCTCCCTCTGCCTGTGTCTCTGCCGCCGCCCCCCCCCCCCATTAATAAATAAATAAATAAAGTCTTTTAAAAAAAAGGTGAAATAAACTTTTTCAGACAACCTCAATTGAATTAAAAATCAACAATAAAAAGATAACTGGAAGATCCACCAAATTTGGGGGAATTAAATGACACACTTCCACATAACTCACTAGACAAAGGGGGGAAAAAGAGGATTAGAATATATTTAAACTGAAGGAAAATGAAAGAAAAGCATATCAAAGCTTTTGGAATACGTCTAAAGCTTTACATAGAAGGAAATTTTTGCACTAAATGCCTATATCTGAGAAGAAGAATGGTTTCAAATCAGTGATCTGAGTTCCCACCTTAATCAGAAACCAGTAAAAGAAGATCAAATGAAACTAAAAGTAAGCAGAAGAAAGGAAATGATAAAAATCATAGCATAAATCAATAAATAGAATGTAGAAAAACAGTAGATAAAATCCATGAAACCAAACCCTGTTTGTTTGAAAAGAAAAAATTGAAATCTCTTTCCAGATTGATGAAGAAAAAAAGAAAGATGAAAATCACCAATCCCAAGAATGAGAAAGGTGATATCACAACAAATTCTAAAGACATAAAAATTATAACAAAGGAATTTTGTGAACAATTTTGTAAATAAATTAAATAATATAAACAGGGTGGTCTAATTCCTTGAAAAATACAAACTACCAAAACTCATTCAAGAATAAATAAGGATGAGTTCGGAATATACCCAAAAGAATTAAAAACTTGGATTCATGGGGCAACTGACTCCGTGTGTTAAGCGCCTGGGATCTAGCCCCTCATCAGGTTCCCTGCTCAGTGGGAGTCTGCTTCTCCTTCTCCTGCTCCTCCTGCTTATAGTCTCTCTCTCCAAATAAATAAATAAATAAATAATCTTAAAAAAAATCTTGGACTCCGATACTTGTTACATCAATGTTGATAACAGGATTATTCACAATAGCAAAAAATTGGAAATGTATCTTTCAATAGATAAACAGATAAAATGTGATCTATGCATTCAGTGGATTATTAATTTAGCTATAAAAAAGAATGCAGTTCTGATACCTGCTACAACATGGATGGGCCTTAAAAACATGCTAAATGAAATAAACAACAAAAGGATAAATATTCTATGATTCTGCTTATATGAGGTACGTAGAATGGCCACAGGAAAGAAACATCAATAAATGCTAAACTAACGGGCAAACATTTTATTAGGAAAGGGATATTTATGTAGTCTCAACGTATCTCTCTACAAAGCACTTCTTAATCATAAAAGGAAAAAGTGCAACCCTACTAAAGAGTAAGCTTAAGCTGGCAGAGTAAAGTGGCTGCAGTTAATATAAATTCAAAGAGGCAGAAAGCAACATAGAGGAGAAATTAAAAAAAAAAAAAAAAAAGAAAAGAAAGTAGAATACTGAGCCTGAGGAAGTTAGTTATTATTTAATGAACCATAGAGTTTCTGTTTGGGATTATGAAAAGTTCTGGAAATGTATAGTGGCCATAGCTGCATAGCATTGTGAAATGAATTTAATGTCATTGAATTGTATGTTTAAATAGAATGGTGAATTTTATGTATATTTTATCACAATAAAAATAATAAATAGAAATGAACATCAGAGGGCTCCTGGGTGGCTCAGTGATGGAGCGTCTGCCTTTAGCTCAGGTCCTGATCCAGGGGTCCTCGGATTGAATCCCACATTGGGCTCCCCGCAGGGAGCCTGCTTCTCCCTCTGCCTATGTCTCTGCTTCTCTCTGTGTTTCTCTTGAATGGATAAATAAAATCTTTAAAAAAAAATGAACATCAAAAAATTGAATTTGTAGTTAAAAACCTTTCCACAAAGAAAAATCCAGGCCTACATGGCTTCACTGGTAACTTCTACCAAATATTTAAGGAAAACGTGTAACAATTCTATACAAACTCTTCCAGAAAATTGGAAAGGAGGAAATATTTCCCAGCTTGATCTATGAAGCCAACATTACTCTGATAATAAAACCAGTCAAAAATCATTATTTAAAAAGATAAAAAAAAAAAGAAAAACACGGGATCCCTCGGTGGCTCAACAGTTTAGCGCCTGCCTTTGGCCCAGGGTGCGATCCTGGAGTCCTGGGATCGAGTCCCATGTTGGGCTCCTGGCGTGGAGCCTGCTTCTCCCTCCTCCTGTGTCTCTGCCTCTCTCTCTATGTCTATCATAAATAAATAAATAAATCTTAAAACAAAACAAAACAGGGCAGCCCCGGGGGCCCAGCGGTTTGGCACCACCTTCGGCCTTGGGTGTGATCGTGGAGACCCGAAATCGAGTCCCACATCGGGCTCCCTGCACGGAGCCTGCTTCTCCCTCTGCCTCTCTCTCCCTCTGCCTCTCTCTCCCTCTCGCTCTGTCATGAATAAATAAATAAATAAATAAATAAATAAATAAATAAATAAATAAATAAATAAATAAATAAAAATCTTAAAAAAAAAAAAAAAGCACACTACAGGGACACTTGGGTGGCTCAGCAACTGAGTGTCTGCCTTTGGCTCAGGGTGGGATCCTGGTATCCGAGATCGAGTCCCACATCAGGCTCCCTGCTTGGAGCCTGCTTCTCCCTCTGCCTAGGTCTCTGCTTCTCTCTCTCTCTGTGTCTCTCATGAATAAATAAATAAAATATTTTAAAAATAAATAAAAATTAAAAAGCCACTATAAACTAATATTCTTATGAGCATAGATGCAAAATTTCTTAATTAAAATGTTAACAGATTTGATCCAATAGTATATGTTAAAAAGATAAAACATGACAAAGTAGGGTTTATGCCAAATGTAAGGTTAGTTTAACACTCAAAAATCAATCACTGTGATTCACCATACTAATAGAATAAAAGAGAAAACCCATGGGTTATTTCATCATTTTAATAATCCAGAGAAAACATTTAATAAAATCTAACATGAATTCCTAATAAGAACATTAAAAACTCTTAACAAACTAGGAAAAGAAATAAACTTCCTCAACTTGATAAAGGATATCTAAGATACAGCTACTCTTATATTTAATAGTAAAAGATTGAATCCTTTCTTTCTAACATCGGGAACAAGGCAAAGATGTTTGCCTTCAGCTCTTCATTCAGCATCATACTGGTGGTTCTGTTAGAATAAAACAATAAAAAAAATAATAAAAGATATCCAAATTAGGAAGGAAGAAGTAGCGATGCCTAGCTGGCTTGGTTGGTGGAGCATATGATTCTTGATCTCAGGGTGTGAATTCAAGCCCCACACTGGATGTAGAGATTACTTAAAAATAAAATCTTTTTTTTTTAAGATTATATTTATTTATTCATGAGAGAGAGAGAGAGAGGCAGAGACACAGGTAGAGGGAGAACCAGGCTCCATGCAGGAAGCCTGACATGGGACTCGATCCCGGGACTCCAGGGTCACTCCCTGGGCCGAAGGCAAGCACTAAACCGCTGAGCCACCCAGGGATCCCCCTTAAAAATAAAATCTTAAAAAGGAAGTAAAACTGGGATCCCTGTGTGGCGCAGCGGTTTAGCGCCTGCCTTTGGCCCAGGGCGCGATCCTGGAGACCCAGGATCGAATCCCACGTCAGGCTCCCAGTGCATGGAGCCTGCTTCTCCCTCTGCCTGTGTCTCTGCCTCTCTCTCTCTCACTGTGTGCCTATCATAAATAAATAAAATTTAAAAAAAAAAAAAAAAAAAAGGAAGTAAAACTGTCTATTCTCAGATGACATGCTCATCTATGTAGGAAATCCTATGAAATTTACAAGAAGCTAATAAAATTAATAATGAGTTTAGCAAAGTTGCAGGATACAAAATCGGTATACAGAAATCAGTGTACCAGCAATGAACAATTAGAAATTGAAATTTTAAAAATATTCAATACTATTATAATAGTATAAGAAAATATGAAATACTTGAGAATAAACTCAACAAAAAGTGTTCAAAACTTATACAATGAAAATCACAAAACAGAGAGAAATGAAAGAAGACCTAAATAATGGAAAGACAAAAAAATAAAATAAATGGAAAGACATACTGCACCTATAGATTAGAAGACTCAATATTATTAAATGTTGATTTTCTACAAAGTGATGTATAGATTCAATGCAATTCCAATCAAAATTCCAAAAAGCCTTTGAGATAGATATTATCTGATTCTAAAATTTGTATGAAAATTCAGAGGACCTAGAGTAGCCAAAAACAATTTTGCAGAAGGAGAAAAAGTAGCAAACCTAACACTATCTGATTTCAAGACTTATTATAAAGCATAATATTCAATGTGGAATTATTTGTATTAAGATAGACAAATCAGTGAGAAAGAATAGTCCCAAATTAGACTCATGCATATTTGGTCAGTTTATTTTAATAAACAGCAAAGCCAATTCCATTGAGAAAAAAGGATAGTCTTCTCAACAAATGTTACAATAGATACAAAAATTGTCTTATAATGGATCAAGAAGTTTTACATCAAGCTTTTAGATGTAAAAACCAAAACTATACGACTTTTAGAAGAAAACATTGGAAAAATAATTTTTATTTTTTGTTAAGCAAAGATTTTGGGGATACAACAATAAAAGCACAACCCTTTTTAAAAGAAAAAGTTGGTAAATTGGACTTACCAAAATTAATAACTTTTGCTTTATGAAGTCTCTATTGAAATGAAGACAAGGGATCCCTGGGTGGCGCAGCGGTTTGGCGCCTGCCTTTGGCCCAGGGCGCGATCCTGGAGACCCGGGATCGAATCCCACGTCGGGCTCCCGGCGCATGGAGCCTGCTTCTCCCTCTGCCTGTGTCTCTGCCACTCTCTCTCTCTCTGTGACTATCATAAATAAATAAAAATTTAAAAAAAAAATTAAAAAAAATATAAAACAAAAAAAATAAAGCTTTAAAAAAAAAAAAAAGAAATGAAGACAAGGGCAGCCTGGGTGGCTCAGTGGTTTAGCACCGCCTTCAGCCCAGGGCCTGATCCTGGAGACCTGGGATCGAGTCCCACATCAGGCTCCCTGCATGGAGCCTGCTTCTTCCTCTGCCTGTGTCTCTGCCTCTCTCTCTCTCTCTCTGTTATGAATAAATAAATGTTTTAAAAAATGAAGACAAGCCACAGACTGGGAGAAATATTTGCAAATCACATTATCTCCTAAAGGATTAGCATCCAGAATATGTAAAGAGTTCTCAAAACTCAATAAGAAGAAGAAGAACTCTTTTTTTTAAATGAGCAAAGATATGAAGAGATAACTCCACCAAAGAAGATATTCTGATGGAAAATAAACACATGAAAAAAATGTTCAATATTGTTAGTTCTTAGGTAAATACAGTAAAATCACAATAAGAAAAAGGTTAAATTTAAAAAGCTACAAGGACTGGCAAGGATGTGGAGCAAGTGGAGTTTTCAGACACTACAGGTAGGAACATAAGTGGCAAAACCACTTTGAAAAAACATTTTATAATTTTTTAAAAAGTTAAATGGATACCTATAAATACAATCTGCATTGCACTCCTAGGTAGTACTCTAAAGTAATCTGTATGAATTCTTCAACATGAATGTTCATAGCAGCTTTGTTTTTAATATCCAACAACTGGAAACAATCCAAATATCCATCCATAAGTGAAAGGACAAAAAAAAAAGTGTGATTTTAACCATACAGTGGAATACTACTCAGTTATGAAAAGGAATGAACTAGTGATACACACTACAACATGGATGAATCTCAAAATAATTATTGCTAAGTGAAAGAAGTCAGACCAAATGAAAACTGCATATTGTGTTATTCCATTTATATAAAATTCTGGAAAATGCACACTATAGTGACAGAAAGAAGATCAGTAGTCTCCTGGGAATGGGAGCTGGGGCAAGCTATGGTGAAAAGGAAGAAGGGATTACTAAGGGTCACAAGGAAACAACTTTGGAGTTGACCATATAATAATATTTAATTCAGCCCAGAAAACACCAATGGATACTAAAACTAGTGGATGAACATTTGATGAGGGATATTTACATTGACTCAAAGTATCTTTCCACAAAATACTTGTCAATCATAAAGGGATAGTATGTAACTTTACAATAGAGAAACTTGGCAGACATCGTTTTAATCAAATAATCACAGTTTAAGACCATCAGAAATGAGTCAAGTCAAAATTATATATCACCACTTAGGAAGCTATAAGAACTTCAGGAAACACCAGGCATACCCAGATTGAAAGATATACTTACAAAATAACTAGTTTAATCTGCAAAGTGTCAAGGTCATGAATGTCCAGGGAAGACGGAGGAATTTTTCCAAAATGATGAAGACTAAAGAGGCAGGACAAATTAAATACAACATATGATCTTGTATAAAATATGTTTGCTATAAGGTACATTATTGGAACAATTGGTGAAACTTGAATAGAATCTGTAGTAGATGATAATAATATATCAAGATTAATTTCCTTACTTTGATGGTTGTATAGTGAGTATGTAGAACAGTTTCCTTGTTTGCCAAAAGTGTAGACTACAGTATTAAGGAGTGATGGGGCATCAAGTCACATACTTACTTTGAATGCTTCAACATTAAGAAAAGATCACTCTACTATTCTTGAAATATTTCTGTAAATTTGAAATTATTTCAAAATAAATAATAAAAGAAAACATTTTTTTTAAAAGAAAACATTTTGCTAAAACATTGTGTTTATAAAGGTATGGATGGAGTAGGAGTATAGATTGGTAATCCTTTGTGGAGGGTAGTTTGGCATAGCTAGGAAAATTACAGTGCATATTTCCTTTGACCCAGAAGTTTCATTTCTAGTATTTTATCTTAAAAATATATTTGTGCCCAAATGTGAAATGATGTTTGTACTAGGTTATTCAGTCCAACATTGTTTGTAATTTTAAAATATTTTAAACACTCTAGGTATTCATCAATAGGAGACAGATTAAAAATATATTATGTCGGGAACCCTGGGTGGCGCAGAGGTTTAGCGCCTGCCTTTGGCCCAGGGTGCGATCCTGGAGACCCGGGATCAAGTCCCATGTCGGGCTCCCGGTGCATGGAGCCTGCTTCTCCCTCTGCCTATGTCTCTGCCTCTCTCTCTCTCTCTCTGTGTGTGTGACTATCATAAATAAATAAAAATAAAAAATAAAAAAATAAAAATAAAATAAAAATAAAAATATATTATGTCCAAAATCTCTTACATGGAATTTGAAAAGCTGTGAAAATCCAAACTATTTGTAAGTTTCACAGCAAAACCTGACCTCTGCTGACATTAGGCATTAGTTGTTCAACACTCTTAGTCACATACATCTTTGCTGTTCACTGATACTGTATTGCCTTCTTTGTGTTGTCATTTTGTCCACTTGAGTTCAATTGTCCTGTAAAAATGTCCAGAAAATTGAAGATAAGAAATGAAAGCATCTATCATTTTTAGTAGCACAGAAAACAGAGTTAGTGTAGAAGCTTGATTAGGTATGTCTGTGAGGCATATTACCAAAGAATAGGGTTTGGGAATTGACACAACATGTGACTTAAAAAAATAGACAAAGTGTTGAAGTTTTACCAGGACAACATACCCAGACCTAATGAAGAACAGAATATTTTTCAGAGGGCAAAAAATGAAGATGTTGACATGACCATGATTGAATAGATTGAACAATGAAGCAGTGTGACTATGCCACTGACTGATTTTTGGTCATGAAAAAAGCTAGAATATGTCATGAAGGACTGAACATATTTAAGGTGAGTATAAAATATCAGGACTGGCTGCAGAAATTTAGGAAGCATCATGGTATAAAATATCTTAATATCTATGATGAAGAAGCTTCTATTTATCATGAAGTAAAAATTATTTTGATAAATTTGTTAATATAATTTTTTATTAAAGATTTTTATTTATTTATGAGATACACAGAGAGAGGCAGAGACACAGGCAGAGGGAGAAGCAGGCTCCATGCAAGGGAGCCTGATATGGGACTCAATCCTGGGTCTCCAGAATCACGCCCTGAGCCGAAGGCAGCGCTAAACTGCTGAGCCACCCAGGGGTCCCCTGTTAAGATAACTTTTAATGAAAACCTTAGTATCAAACATGTATACAATGCTGATGAAACAGTTCTGTTCTAGCCTGTATTCTTTTTTTAAAAAAACTAATAATGATTAATAAGCAAAAGGTTTTAAGCACAGCTTGAAAGTCCCAGGATATGTCAATGCACCAGACAGGTAAAGTTAGAAACAGCCAATATCCAAGATGTTTCAAAAGTTGTTCACAATTTATTTTTTAGGGTGTAAACAAAAAAAAGCATAAGTAAGAGATTTTTCTAACTGACTCAATACTCTGTACCAATGATATGAACTTGTTGCACAGAACCTGGACTGGAAGAAAACCATATACTATTCCTGGACTGCTACCATTCCACACATACCCCTCCTGAACTTATGACCAAGAAATTTCACTCCCAATGAGGAGCAAATATAAATACTTTTTTCATACTCTATGCTTAGCAGCAGTTAATTTCCAAGACTTCTTTAAAAAGTTATTGCAGGGATCCCTGGGTGGCGCAGTGGTTTGGCGCCTGCCTTTGGCCCAGGGCACGATCCTGGAGACCCGGGATCGAATCCCACGTCAGGCTCCCGGTGCATGGAGCCTGCTTCTCCCTCTGCCTGTGTCTCTGCCTCTCTCTCTCTCTGTGACTATCATAAATAAATAAAAATTTAAAAAAAAAATAAAAAAATAAAAAAAAATAAAAAGTTATTGCAGAAGCTTGATCAAGCCATAATGATGCCATTTACACAGTTGCTGGTGCTCAGAATGATTGATTTGGCAGAGACTTTGGCTTACAATAATGTTTGAAAGTAAACCTGTAGATAAAGACTTGGAAGGATTTTGTGACATTAATGAGACGATATATATAGTTGTATTACTTACACTAAAACTTTATTCATTGGAAGTCTAAATAAGTCAGAATCTTGCTACTCAAAGTGTGGTCAGTGGACAAGCAGCATCAGCATCACCTGGAGGCTTGTTAGAAATGCAAATTTCCAGACCCCCTGAAAGAATCTCCGTGGGTGTAGCTCAAGAATATATATTTAAACAAATTCTCAAGATGACTTTATGATCACTACGGTTGTAGAAGCACTGAGGTAGAGCAATCTGATATCAAAAAATTCTGAATAAAAGTATTTATTGTACATTCCTTGCAAGATAGAAAAACTTGCTACAGCAGTGTTAACATTGGTTTCATGTTAAGTAAGCATGAGACTAGTAGTGATGACAGTGGTGAGATACAAAGATGGGAAAAAATCTCCATAGGTAGTACAGGGGAAATGCATGAGCATTTAATTGACCTTGAATAAAATATGCATTTATCAGTGACGAGGTTGTGGCTGCTTACTTAATTAAAGAAACTGACTATCTAGAAAACCATATTAATAAGATACATTACCCTAGATTTTTAAAGGTCATCTATTGTAGTGTTGCTTTATCATTAAAGAATTCCATTCCTGGCCCATCATTAAATATCTAATTCTGATCCTTGGTAACAATAATAACAAACTTGATGAAACCTTTTGACCTAGATCCTCAAGAAATGAAATGTAGCAAATATTTGTTGCATGTATATATAGAGATATTTAGTTTGGTTTTACAAAATATTTTATTGAATATTTTCTTAGAAATAAAGAATACGAAGTATTTGTGATCTGTATCACACCATTTCATTTCTCAGTTTACAGCTGTAGTGATGAATAACAAAACTGATTTTGCTCTTCATCCCAACTAGTGTGAATATTTTTTTATTCACAGTGTATTTAATTATGGGGTCTTGCCCTAAGCCTACTGCAAGGATTATGTATAATGTGTGCATAAATTATCTTTCTGTTAAAAAAGTGCTGAATTCCAAAACACCAAGGGTTTTGAACAAGGAGTTGTGGATCTGTACATCCATAAATGGAATACTGTGCAGCCATTTAAAAGAAAAGGAGCTCTTTATGTGCTAATGTGGAAGAATCTCCAAGATATGTTGATATGTGGGGGGAAAAATAACATGTGAATCTTTGTATACTAGGCTACTGTTTATGAGGGCTTTTTTAAGGAGTGGAACTAGATAATGTATTTTCTTATATCCATCAAATATCCTAGAAGGAAATTTTATTTTTTTAAAGATTTATTTATTTATTCATGAGAGAGAGAGAGAGAGAGAGAGAGAGAGAGAGAGAGAAGCAGAGACACAGGAGGAGGGAGAAGCAGGCTCCATGCCGGGAGCCTGACGCGGGACTCGATCCCGGGACTCTAGGATCGCGCCCTGGGCCAAAGGCAGGCGCTAAACTGCCGAGCCACCCAGGGATCCCCTGGAAGGAAATTTTTAAAAACCCATACTATTGATTGCATATAGGGTTAGAAGTGGGTGAATGAGGGTCAGGGGTGAGGGGGGAGAAAGAATTTTTAGTTATTTATCTTTTGTATCTTTTCAACATTGAACCATATGAATATTTCCAAATGTTTAAATTATAACTGTCAATAGAAACTCCTTAAATTGAAATACAAAGAGAAAAAAAGAATGGTGGGATGAGGGTACCTAGAATAGAATACTGAGAACTGTGGGACAATTAAAAAAGATATCTAGCATATACATGATGGGACTACCAGAAGGAGAAGAAAGAAAGGAACAGAAGAAATATTTGAAGTAGTAATGGCAGAGAATTTTCCAAAATTAGTGACAGACACCAGAACACAGATCCAGGAAGACCAAGAAGACCAAGAAGTATGAACACCAAAAAAGTTTCTTCTAAACATATCCTATTCAAACTGCAGGAGACCAAAGACAGAGAAATCCTGAAAGAAGCCAGAGAACAAAACCACCTTACCTATAGAGAAATAAAGATAGGAATTACACCAGTACACAAACTATGCATGCAAGAGAGAGTGAAGTGAAATATATATAAGGTATTGAAAAGAAAAAACCACCAACCTAGAATTCAGTATCCAAATAAATTACCCTCCAAAAGTAAAGGAGAAATAAAGACTTTCTCAGACAAAAACTGAGGGAATCTTTTGCCAGTAACTTGCTTTGCGAAAAGTCCTTCAGGAAAATTGGGCAGCCCCTGTGGCGCAGCGGTTTAGCACTGCCTGCAGCCCAGGGTATGATCCTGGAGACCCGGGATCGAGTCCCGCATCGGGCTCACTGCATGGAGCCTGCTTCTCCCTTTGCCTATGTCTCTGCCTCTCTCTCTCTCTCTCTGTGACTATCATAAATAAATAAAAATTAAAAAAAAAGAATTTAAAAAAAAAAGAAGGGAAGAGTATTAGAGAAGAAATAAATGAAGGTAAAATAAAACCTTTGGGTATTTTAAATTCTTAGTTGAGCTAATAGATAACTACTTGTTTAAAATAATAATAGCAGGGGTGCCTGGCTGGCTCAGCTGATAGAGCATGTGACTCTTGATCTCTGGTCTGTAAGTTTGAGCCCCATGTTGGGTATAGAGACTACTTAAAAATAAAATCTTAAGGGGACACCTGGACACCTCAGCGGTTGAGCATCTGCCTTCAGCTCAGGGCATGATCCCGGGATCCAGGATCAAGTCCCACATCAGGATCCCTGAGGGGAGCCTGCTTGTCCCTCTGCCTATGTCTCTCTCTCTCTCTCTCTCTCTCTCTCTGTGTCTCTCATGAATAAATAAATAAATCTTTAAAAATAAAATAAAATCTTAGGGATGCCTAGGTGACTCAATCACTTAAGCATCAAACTCTTGATTTTGGCACAGGTCATGATCTCAGGGTTGTGAGATATGAGCCACACTTCTGGCTCCATGCTGGACATGAACCTGCTTAAGATTCTTATTTTCACTCTCTCTGCCTCCTTCCCTCCATCCCTCTCTAAAAATAAATAAATAAATATCTTAAAAATCTGTTTAAAAAATTTAGGGCTTGAGTGGCTCAGTTGGTTAAGCATCTGCCTGCAGCTCAGGTCATGATCCCAGGATCCTTGGATTGAGCCCTACATCAGGCTCAGTCAGCTCAAGCAGCTGGGAGCTTGCTTCTCCTTCTCCCTCTACTCCAACCCCTATTCATGCTTGCTCGCTCGCTCTCTCTCTCTCCCTCAAATAAATAAAATCTTTAAAAAAATAAAAATAAAAATTTAAATAATAATAGCAATGTATAGACACAATATATTGGGTGATTATAGCTTAAAGATAATGAAATGAATGACAGCAATGATGTTACAGAAGGAAAGGAAAAATTGAGAATACTATTATGAGGTACCTTATTAAATGGTATAGTTATTTGAAAATAAACTTAGATTTATTGTAAATGTATACTGCAACTCTAGGGCAAACACTAAAATAATTTTTAAGAGAAGTATAATTGATAAGAAGAAAAAAATAAATCATTAAAAAAATGCTCAGTGTAAGCCATATGGCCAAAAAGGGAAGAGATTTTTAAAAAGAACAACAACAAAAAAAAAAAAAAAAAAACACAAAAAAAAATTAAAAAAAAAGAAGAACAGTGTAATGAATAGAAAACAGATAACAAATATGGTAGATATTAATCCAACTATATCAGTAATCACTTTAAGTGTTAGTGGTCTAAATACGACAATTAAAGACAGACTGGGATGCTGGGTGACTCAGTCAGTTGAGCATCCAACTCTTGGTTTCAGCTAGGGTCATGATGTTGGGGTCTTGGGATCAAACCCTGAATCAGACTCTGTGCTCAGTTGGGGAGCCGGCTTGAGAGTTATTTTGCTCTCCCTCTGCCCCTCCTGACACTGGAATGTTCTCTCTCAAATGCATAAATCTTTAATAAAAATACAAATCTTTAAAAGACAGAGACTGACAGCAAATTTAAAACAAAAAACTGAAGGCTTAATTATACGCTGTCTACAAGAAACCCAGTTTAAATATAAAGACACAGGGTGACCCTTCCAAGTCATTGGTAGTGGGTGTCACAGCAGCCTGAGCTGGGGGTCTTGCACTGAGATGCTTCAAAACCTTGTTAAAAATGTTTGGATCCCCATGAAGCCCTACTATACCCAAGCTTACCATGAGATTTAGTTAGGAATGGGGTTAATAAGCATCATCATTTATAAAATCAGGAGTGCTGATAAAAGAAGTAAAGCTTTGAAAGCTTCGAGTCCTGCGCCAGTTCATGGCCAGCTCAGAGTACATATCAGATGGAACGTCAGTTTGGCTGTAAATCTCAGCACACTCTCTTACCCGGGAACATGGAGCCCCGCCATACACTTGTAGATATGTCCTCTGTGGTGTGAATAAATGTAACTGTGAGGGGAAATAAATAAATAAATAAATAAGTAAAGGGAGGGATCAATGACCTAAATATAAGAGCTAAAGCCATAAACTTCATACAAGGAAATGTAGGGATAAATCTTTATGACCTCAGACTTGTCAGTGGGATCTTAGATATGACATCAAGGGCAGCCCAGGTGGCTCAGTAGTTTAGCACCGCCTTCAGCCCAGGGCGTGATCCTGGAGACCCAGGATCGAGTCCCACATCGGGCTCCCTGCATGGAGCCTGCTTCTTCCTCTGCCTGTGTCTCTGCCTCTCTCTCTGTGCCTCTCATGAATAAATAAATAAAATCTTTAAAAAAAGAGATATGACATCAAACTATGAACAGCAAAGGAAAAAAACTAATTGGACTTCATCAAAATTAAAAGCTTTTGGGGGTGCCTGGCTGGCTTGATTTGGTGGAGCATGTGATTCTTGATCTCAGGGTTGTAAGTTCAAGTGCCTCTACATTGTGTGTAGAGGTGACTTAAAAGTAAAATGTTTTAAAAAATTAAAAACTTTTATTTTAAAAAAAGATTTTATTATTTATTCATGAGAGACAGAGACAGAGAGAGAGAGAGAGAGAGGCAGAGACACAGGCAGAGGGAGAAGCAGGCTCCATGCAGGGAGCCTGACACGGGACTCGATCCCGGGTCTCCAGGATCACGCCCTGGGCTGAAGGCGGCGCTGAACCACTGGGCCACCAGGGCTGTCCATAAAGAAATTAAAAACTTAAAGAATGTTGTCAAGAAAGTAAAAAAAGACAACTTGCAGGATGGAAGAAACTATTTGTAAATTTTTTATATCTGATAAAGGCTTAATAAATAAATATATGAAGAATTACAACCCAACAACAAAAAGACAACCCAATTTTTTATAAATTTATTTTTTATTGGTGTTCAATTTGCCAACATATAGAATAACACCCAGTGCTCATCCCATCAAGTGCCCCCCTCAGTGCCCGTCACCAAGTTCCCCCACCACCCGCCCACCTCCCCTTCCACCACCCCTAGTTCGTTTCCCAGAGTTAGGATCTCTCATAGACAACCCAATTTAAAAATATGCAAGACTTAAACATTTTTTCAAAGATGATATATAAGTAATAAGCAAATGAAAACATACTCAACATCATTAGTCATTAAGGAAATACAAATCAAAACCACAATGGGATACTACTTACATCCACTAGGATGGCTATTATAAAAAATAATAAAACAAGTGTTGGCAAAGATGTGGAGAAATTGGGATGTCAAACATTCCAACAGCTGCTGTTGGAAAACAGTTCCTGAAAATTTTACTTTTTTCCTTTTTTTTAATGTAAGCTCTAGACCCAGTGTGGGGCCTGAATTCATGACTCCAGGAGCAAGAGTCACAGGCTCCACTGATTGAGCCAGCTAGGCACCCCACTCCTGAAAAT
Source organism: Canis lupus familiaris (assembly GCF_011100685.1). Taxonomy (NCBI): domain Eukaryota; kingdom Metazoa; phylum Chordata; class Mammalia; order Carnivora; family Canidae; genus Canis; species Canis lupus. Next base: position 15,392,503 of record NC_049236.1, read on the forward strand.
TTTAAATAGAATTACCATATTACCCAGTTATTCTGCTTCTAGGTATACACCCAAAACTGTTGAAAAGAGGGATTCTAAAAGATACTTACACATCAATGTTCATTGCCGCATTATTCATAACAGCCAAAGGTTGGAAACAACTGAAGTATCTTTCAACATAAGCATGGATAAGTAAAAATATATATATTATGTATATGTATATATATATACACACACACAAATGGATATTAAATCATAAAAAGAAATGGCATTATGATAACATGCTACAACTTGAGGGAACCTTGAAGACATGCTAAGTGAAATAATCCAGATACAAAATGATAAATATTATATGATTACATTTGTATGAAATAGCTACAACAGATAAATTACTAAAGACAGAAAGTAGTTTAGAGTTTTACCAGGGGCTTCTGTCCGGGGTGATTAAAGTTTTACAAATAGTGGTAATATTTACACAACATTTTGAATGTGACCATTCAGTTGTACACTTAAAATGGTTAAAATAGCAAGTTTTATTATATATATTTACCTCAAATTAGATAGATAGATAAATTAATAAACTGGTAAAGAGTGCTAGAACAAGCAAATAGGCCCTATGGACAAACACTGAACATCACTGGGCTTCATCTTTATCTCAGTACCTTTAGGCAGATATTTAATTTCTCTGTGAGTGAACTTATATGCTTTGCCTTTCAAACAGAGGCCCAGAGCACCTGAGTGGCTCAGTCAGTTAAGGATCTGACTTTTGATTTCAGCTCAGGTCAGGATCTCAGGGTCTTGGGATCAAGCCCTGCATCAGGCTCTGTTTTGGGCACGGAGCTTGCTTGAGATTCTCTCTCTTTAATCCTCCCCTCACTTGTGCACTCTCTCTCTTAAAAGAAAAAACAGAGGCCAGGGCTTTAAACAAACAAAGAGTGTCAGCACCCTGGCCCTCACTTTCCATACCCTATAGCCTACTGCCAGACTAGCTGCACTGAAAACAGGAAGAGTCTGGGAAAGATACTCTCCCAGGAAAGCATGCATGGTAGTTTAGCCAGTCTGTATTTTTCATCTTTATTTTTTTAAGATTGTTTTTTATTTATTTATTCATAGAGACAGAGAGAGATCAGCAGAGACACAGGCAGAGGGAGAAGCAGGCACCATGCAAGAGAGCCTGACGTGGGACTCGATCCAGGGTCTCCAGGATCACACCCTAGGCTGCAGGTGGCGCTAAACCGCTGTGCCACCGGAGCTGCCCTGTTTTTTTCATCTTTAAAAATATTTCTTAAACACAGAGTTCAACAACAACAAAACATGGAGAAAGGTATACCATGCTAACACAAATCAAAAGAAAGCTTGAGTGCCTGTATAAATTTAAGACAAGACAACATCAATACATGGAAAATTACAGAGATAAAGAGGATTATTCCTTAGTGATAAAAGGGGTCAGTTCTCCAGAAGACATCATAATCCTTAATGTGTATTTAACAAAAGAACACCAAAGTGTGAGGTAAAAACTGAGCAAAGCAAAATAGACAAATCTATTGTAGTTGGAGGATTCAACATCCTTCTATCAGTAATTGACAAATCCAGGAGGCAGAAAATTAGTAAGGATATACTTGAACTAAATAGCAATATCCATGAACTGTATCCAATTTACATTTATATAATACTTCATCAAATAAGAACAGCATGCACATTCTTCTCAAGCTCGCGTGGAACATTCACCAAGACAGATCACATTCTGGACCATAAAACACACCTGAGTAATTTGAAAGAAATTATACAAAGTATGCTCTCAGACCACAGTGGAATTAAACTAGAAATCAATAACAGAAGGATAACTGGAAAAATCCCAAAAACATGAAGGTTAAACAACATACTTCTAAATTGCATGTAGGTTGGGCAGCCCCGGTGGCTCAGGGGTTTAGCACCGCCTTCAGCCTGGGGCGTGATCCTGGAGACCCAGGATTGAGTCCTGCGTTGGGTTCCCTGCATGGAGCCTGCTTCTCCCTCTGCCTGTGTCGCTGCCTCTGTCTGTGTGTGTCTGTCATGAATAAATAAATAAAATCTTAAAAATAAGTAAATAAATTGCATGTAGGTCAAAGAAATCTCGAGAAATTTTTTAATATTTTGAACTAAATGGAAGTTAAAATACAAGTGATCAAAATACATGGGATATAGCAAAAACAGCTTGGAAGGAAATTTATAGCATTAAATGCATATGTTAGAAAAGAAAGAAAATTTAAAATCAATCTATCACCTCACACCTGTTAGAATGGTTATTATTAAAAAAGAGAGAGAGTTAGTGTTGGCAAGGATATGGAGAAAAAGGAAACCTAATGCAGTGTTTGTAGAAATGCAAATTGGTATAGCTACTTTTGAAGACAGCATGGAGCATCCTCAAAAATTTAAAGTAGAACTATCATATATGGTCCAGCAATCCTTCCAAATGTATATCCAAAGGAAATGAAATCACTATCTCAAAGAGTTATCTACACCCCTGTATTGATTGCATTGCAGCATTATTCACAATAGCCAAGATTTGGAAACAACCTAAGTGTCCAACAATGGATAAATATAGTGTGCACACACACACAGAGGAGTTTATTCAGCCATAAAAAGAAAGAAAACACAGCCATTTATGACACATGCTCCTGAGGGCATTGTGTTTAGTTTTCACTGTATATATATAAATCAGAAAAAGACAAATATGGTATGGTCTCACTTATATGTGGAATCTAAAAATGCCAAACTCATAAAAACAGAGAGTAGATTGGTGGTTGCCAGGGCCTGAGGGCTGGGAGAAATGGGAAGATTTTGGTTAAAAGGTACAGATTTTCTGTTACAATTAAATAGTTCTTGGAATATAATGTGTGACACAATGATTGTAGTTAACAGTACTGTGTTGTATTCTTGAAATCTGCTAAGAGAATAAATTTTATTTTTTTATTTTATTGAATTCAATTAACATATAATTACTATTGGTTTCAGAGGTAGAGGTCAGTGACTCATCAGTCTTACATAATACCCATTGCTCATTAGATCACGTGTCCTCTTTAATGTCCATCACCCAGTTATCGTATCCCCTCACTCCCTTCCTCTCCAGCGACTCTGTTTCCTATTATTAAGTCTCTTATGGTTTGTCTCCCTTAAGAAAATAAATGTTCTCACCACAGACACACACACACACACACACACACACACACACACAGAAAATGATGAGAGGTTCTGGGCACCCAGTAAATAAACAGCACTTAATTTTTTATTTAAAAAAAAAAAAAAAAAGAAAATGATGAGAGGTGATGAATATGTTAATTAACCTTATTGTGATAATCATTTGTAATATGTATATCAAATCACACTGTATGCCTTAAACTTACACAATGTTTTATATCTCAGTAAAGCTGAGGGGGGATAAAATAAAATCAATAATCTAAGCTTCCATGTTAGAAAACTAAAGAAGAACAATGTAAACTTAAAGCCAGCAGAAGAAAAGAAATAAAAACTAGAGAAAAAAATCAATGAAATTGAAAATGGGAAAAAATGCAGAAAACTCAATGAAAGCAAAAGGTACTTCTTTGAAAAGATCAATAAAATTGATAAACACCTAGCCAGACTAACCAAGAAAAGAGAAGACATAAATTACTAATATCATAAATGGAAAATTATGAACAGCTGTATTTCCACAAATTTGATATCTTCAATGATGAACCAATTCCTTGAAAAACACAATCCACCAAAACTTAAATATGGAGAAATCAAATTACATCAAATATTTAAAGAATAAACTATACAAACTGTCTAAAATCTGTTCTAGAAAATAGAAGCAGAGAGAACAGCTACCTCATCTTATGAGGCCAGCATTACTCTAATACCAAAGCCAGATAAAGACAGTACAAGAAAGGAAAACTGCACACCAGTATCACTCATGAATATAAGTACAAAAATCCTCAACAAAATATTAGCAAATTGAATCCAACAAAGTATAAAAAGAATTCTATATCAGGACAAAATGGGATATGCCAGGCTGATTCAGCACTTGAAAATCAATTAATGGGGACACCTGGGTGGCTCAGTGGTTGAGCATCTGACTTCAGCTCAGGGGTGATCCCGGTCCGGTGATCGAGTCCTGCTTTGGGCTTCCTGCGAAGAGCCCACTTCTCCCTCTATCAATGTCTCTGCCTCTTTCTCTGTGTCTCTCATGAATAAATAAATAAAATCTTAAAAAAGAAAATCAATTAATGTAACCCATCACATCAACAGATTAGAGAAGAAAGGTTATATATCAATATATGCAAGAAAAATATTTGACAAAATCCAACATCTATTCATGATTTAAAAACAACAACTTAGCAAACCAGGAATAGAAGAGAACCAGCTCAACTTTATAAAGAATATCTACAAAGAACCTGTAGCTATCATCATACTCAGTGGAGAGAAACTAGTTACTTTAACCTGAAAATCAGGAATAAGATAAGAATGTTCCTTCCCACTCACTCCCATTCAATATCATACTGGAAGTCCTGGCTAATGCAGTAAGACAAGAAAGGAAGTAAGAGGTGTATAGATTAGGAAAGAAAAAATAAAACTGCCTTTGTATGCAAATGAGATGATTGTCTATAAAGAAAATTTCAATCAACAACAACAAAATACTAGAATAAGTGACTCTAACAAGGTTGCAAGATACAAGGTTAATACATAAAAAAATCACTGTTTTCTAAATGCAGATTTTTAAAAAAGTATTCCACATATTGCATACTTTGAACCTGTTCCCATAAAACATCCTAGTTTGTAGCCTAGAGATTATTGACTTTAAGAATTAAAGATTTCATGCAAAATTTAAAATCTATATAAACAAAAGTCTACCATATGATTTCACTTATATGTGGAATCTAAAAAACAAATGAATAAAGAAAAAGCAGAAGCAGACCCCTAAATACAGAAAAGAAACTAGTGGTTGCCAGCAGGGAGAGAAGCAAGGGAATGGGCGAGATGGGTAAAGGGGAGTGGGAGATACACGCTTCCAGTTATGGAATGAACATGTCACAGGGATGAAAGGTACAACATAGGGAATATAGTCGCTCATGTTCTAATAGCATTGTTTGGTGACAGATGGTCACTACACTTGTGAGCATAGCATAATTTACAGAGTTGAATCACTATGTTGTACACTTGAAACTGTAACATGTAACATTGTGGGTCAACTATACTGCAGTTTTAGAAAAAGAAACATCTTTAAATAAATAGATATGTATGTAGGCAAAAACATACGAATATAGGAAGGCAGTTGACTTTTATTTATATTGTATGTCAGTTGCTTCCCTATATACTAGCCATGAGCAATTGAAATTTGAAATTAAAAACAATATATTGGGAATCCCTGGGTGGCTCGGCAGTTTAGCACCTGCCTTTGGCCCAGGGCGCGTTCCTGGAGTCCCGGGATCGAGTCCCACGTTGGGCTCCTGGCATGGAGCCTGCTTCTCCCTCCTCCTGTGTCTCTGCCTCTGTGTGTGTGTGTGTGTGTGTGTGTGTGTGTGTGTGTGTCTATCATGAATAAATAAATCTTTAAAAAAATAAAATAAAAATAACAACAATATATTTAGGGGCACCTGGGTAGCTCAGTGGTTGAGCATCTGCCTTTGGCTCAGGTAGTGATCCCAGGGTCCTGGGATCAAGTCCCATATTAGGCTCCCTGCAGGAAGCCTGCTTCTCCTTCTGCCTATCCCTGTGTCTCTCATGAATAAATAAAATCTTTAAAAAAAAACAATACATTTACGTTAGCACCCTCTAAAAAAGTACTCAGTAAATCTAACAAAATATATACAAGATCTATATGAGGGAAACTATAAAACTTTGATGAGGGACGCCTGGGTGGCTCAGCGGTTGGGCGCCTGCCTTCAGCTCAGGTCATGATCCTGGGATCCAGGATTGAGTCCCACATTAGGCTCCCTGTGAAGAGACTCCCTGTGCTTCTCCCTCTGCCTATGTCTCTGCGTCTCTCTCTCTCTCTCTCTCAGTCTGTGTCTCTCGTGAATAAATAAATAAATCAAAAAAAAAAAACTTTGATGAAAGAAATCAAAGATCTAAATAAATAGAATTTCCATGTCCATAGATAGGAATACTCAATATTATTATTACATTAGTTCTTCCTAGCTTGCTCTGTAGCTTTAATACAATCATAGCCAAATTCCCAACAAGTTACTTAATATGTCATTAGGAAAATGAAAATTAAAACAAAAAGGAGATACCATTACATACCTATTAGAATGGCTAAAATCCAAAATATTGACATCAAATACTGGTAAGGATATGGAGCAACAGGAACTCTCACTGCTTGTAGTAATGCAAAAGGTGCAGCCACTTTCAAAGAAGACAGTTTGGCAGTTTTTTTACAAAGCTAAACATAGGCTTACCATCGTGCTCCTAGGTATTTTACCAAATGAGTTGAAAACTCATGTCCACACAAAAACTCGCGCACAGATGTTTATAGCAGCTATATTTGTAACTGCCAAAAACTAGAAGCAACCAAGATGTCCTTCCAAAGGTTATTGGATAAACAAACTGTGGAGGGCACTTTTGAGGACTGGGTGTGGCATGTAACAGATGAATCGCTAAGTTCTACCTCTGAAAATAGTAATACAGTATATGTTAATTAAATTTAATTTTTAAAAAACTGCGGTACATCTCATATAATGCAATATTATTTCCCAATAAAAAGAAATGAGCTATCGAGATTTAAAAAAAAAAACATGGAGCGACCTTAAATGTATATTGCTTGGTGAAGGAAGCCAGTCTGAAAGGTTACATACTGTGATTCCAAGTGTATGACATTGTGGAAAAGGCAAAATTATAGAGACAATAAAAATATCAGTATTCTTAGAGGGAATGAGGAGAGACATGAAGAGGGAGGCACAAGAGATATTGAAAGCAATCCATCTATGCTGTACAATAATGATGGGTCCATAATACCATGCCATGCCTTTATTAAAACCCATAGAACTACATAACACAGTGGACCCTAATGTAAACTGTGGTCTTCAGTTAATAATAATATGTCAATGTTGGTTAGTCAAATGTACCACGTTAATGTAAGACCTTAATAATAGGGGATGGGGCATCCAAGTGGCTCAGTTGTTGAGCATCTGCCTTTGGCTCAAGTCATGATCCGGGGTCCTGGGATCAAGTCCCACATCAGGCTCCCTCTGCCTATGTCTCTGCCTCTCTCTGTAGTCCTAAAAAATACCTCCTTCTGCATGGGCTGCTCAGCAGATGGTGAAATTAAAAATAATAATAATAATAATAATAATAATAATAGGGGAAACTGGAAGTGGGGACAGGGTATATAAGAACTTTCTGTACTGTCTGCTCAATTTTCTATAAACCTACAACTACTTAAAAAATATGAAGTCTGGGGTGGCTGGGTGGTTCAGTTAGTTGAGTGTCCAGCTCTTGGTTTCAGCTCAGACCATGATCTCAGGGTTGTGGGATGTGGCCCCATGTCAGGCTCTGCATTCAGTGCAGTCTGCTTGAGACTCTCCCTCTCCCTTTGCCCCTCTCCCCCAAATAAATCTTTTAAAACATAAATAACATGAAGTCTGTTAATTTTAAAAATTGTTTTTAAAGATGATAGAAGAATAAAGGTAATCTCTCCCATAACTCTGACATCAAAAGATAACTACTGCTAAGACATTGGTATAAATATTCCTGGAGATTTTCTGACCATGTATATGCACTCATACACCATACACACACACACGTTGCTATTTATCTTTATTTACAAAAGTAGGATCATAGAATATTAACTATATATGTTATCTATAATTTTTACAACCCTAAAGTTTGTTTCTATTTTATAGATGAAGAAACTGAATTAGTAAATGGCTAAACTAGGTTCAATTCCCAATGCATTTCATTCCAAAGCCTATATACTCTTATCACTACACCTCTTTGTCAAAGAAGACCTACTTTTTGTTCTATCTTTCCATTTTATCCCTTCATAAAATACACCAGTCTTTCATATATTACCTTTATACAGTGACCTTCACTTCATATAGTATACATGCCCTTCCAGTGATATGTTTAACTCTGTGCACTAGTACTTTGTATAGAATCCTTGCCTGCTGAATGGGAAGTGGTAGCCCAGCTCCTTTTTGCTCTAGGAAGCTGCAGTGGGAGGCAATCAATGGGATTAGCATACTTTTTTGATAATAGCGTAGCTTCCTATGTCCTCTGTAATTAGCTCTCAAAAGTCAAGTGTTCATAAAAATTATTTCTGGGACTTAAGGAGTCTGAGGGAAGAAGGTGAAGGGTAGAGGAAAATGAAAAGGTGGAGAGAAGTGAATTCATGTGGGTGCCTGGTGAAGGAAGCAGTCTCCAGTGGGTTTAGTGGAGACAGAGCTTGTCTGCCCAAAAGGGATGGTTGCATTCAGAGGCATTCAGTGAATTGATAGTAGCCAGTTCAGCTAGTACCTATGTGATCAGTGGACTGTTCAGGGAGGCTTTAAAGAAGACCTGTCACTGCCCTTTGTCTCTGCACCTATAGGGGACACTCTGAGGCTCCGAACGATTCTGGAAGCAATACAGAAGCACATCCATTCTTCCTCTCTCATCTTCAAACTGGCCCAAGATGCATTCAAGATTGCCACTCCCACTGACAGTAGTACTGACAGCACCCTGCTCAATGTGGCCCTGGAGCTGGGGTTACAGGTATGAAGGAGGAGTGGGTCATTCCTGCTTTAGGCTTCTGGTCTAGGGATCATCAGTAGAAGATAAGATCCCAGAGGCCCTGGGCCTGAACCAGCCAAGCCTGGTTCTTTCTGTGTCCCCAGAACACAACTTGTCAGCTAGGCCTCTAGGTAAGAACTCTGTAAATTCAGCTCCATTTTGAAGTTAAGGACAGAAGCAATGTCCTTATGTAGCTTTAGGCTCCATAGGGCTCTCATTTTCTCCCCACCCACCCCCCATCCTTCCAAGTCAAGTCAAGCAAGGTGTGATAATAAGGACTTTATTTGTTACAGGTCATCAGAAAAGCCTTCTACCTGATTGGTGGGAGGGGTGGACAGAAATTAAACAAACCTGTCTGTACTTATCAGGAGAAAGATGGCTGCTTAAAGCACCAGTAAATACTTGTTGTGTAAATGAATGGCAGGGGGAAGTGGGGATGAAGAAGTCCTAACAGTTATGCTTAGCTAAGTGGAAATGCCTCTTTTTTGCCCAGGTGATGAGGATGACCTTATCAACTCTTAACTGGAGGCGCCGGGAAATGGTGCGGTGGTTGGTGACATGTGCTACAGAAGTGGGTGAGTCTCCCACCTCCCTCTAACTCCCAGGGGAAAGGAGTTCCTAGGCTCTACTCATAGAACAAGACAGAGAATCCTCAGAGTTCTCATATTCCTATTACTGGTGGTCTGGGGAAGAATGGGGCTACTGGTAGGAAAGATAGCCTTTGTTTAGCTAGCCCAGGCTCTGCCCTCACTGCTTGGACCATACCCTGATGTCAGCAGCACTTTGGCCCTCCAATCAGAGACATGTTTGAGAGAATGAATTTTCATCACCAGTATACAAGTGCACCCTTGGGAGGTGCTTGGCCCAGTGGTTTGGTCCATCTGTCTATGCTTCTGAAAAACCCCAAACAACTTGGAGTCTCAGCACCATCTAGAACCCAAAGTCCCAAGATAAGACTCTACCCTGAAAGGCTCCACTTCAGCTAAACCCCCAGGTAGATCTGCAACCCCTGCCTGGGGGCAGGTAGACCACAGGCTCTGCTGCTCCATCCATGGGAGGGGCTTGAGAGCACCTGCAGAAATCTTCAACCCTCTGACTTGGGGAAGGAAGGGATGGGAAGAGACCCTAAACAAGGTCTGGCCACCTGGGATGCTCTCTGGTTTGCCTCAGATCATCTCAAGGCTGCTGAGGAGGAGGGAGAACTCATCTCTGTGGGCCAAGTTCTGCCCCCAGGTGGTAATCTGGGCAGCCCTGGTTTGGGACCCAGATGGCCATGGCTGAGCTCCGGCTCTCCTTGACAGGTGTGCGGGCCCTGGTAAGCATTTTGCAGAGCTGGTACACACTCTTCACCCCCACTGAAGCTACTAGCATTGTGGCCGCCACAGCTGTATCCCACACCACCATCCTGCGCCTCAGTCTTGACTATCCCCAGCGGGAGGAGCTGGCTAGTTGTGCTCGCACACTGGCCCTGCAGTGTGCCATGAAGGATCCCCAGAGCTGTGCCCTGTCAGCCCTCACGCTCTGTGAGAAAGACCACATCGCCTTTGAGGCAGCCTACCAGATTGCCATTGATGCTGCCACTGGTGGCATGACCCATTCACAACTGTTCACCATTGCCCGCTACATGGAGCTCCGTGGCTATCCGCTACGTGCCTTCAAGTTGGCCTCACTGGCCATGAGCCATCTCAACCTGGCCTACAACCAGGATACCCATCCAGCCATCAATGATGTGCTCTGGGCCTGTGCCCTCAGCCACTCTCTGGGCAAAAATGAGCTGGCCGCCCTCATTCCCCTAGTGGTGAAAAGCGTGCACTGTGCCACAGTGCTTTCAGACATCTTGCGGCGCTGTACAGTGACTGCACCTGGCCTGGCTGGCATCCCAGGCCGCCGCAGCTCAGGAAAGCTCATGTCCACCGACAAAGCTCCACTGCGCCAGTTGCTGGATGCCACCATCAATGCCTATATCAACACTACACACTCACGCCTGACACACATAAGCCCTCGCCACTACGGAGAGTTCATTGAGTTTCTGAGCAAGGCTCGGGAGACCTTCCTGCTGCCCCAGGATGGCCACCTACAGTTTGCCCAATTCATCGACAACCTCAAACAAATCTACAAAGGCAAGAAGAAGCTGATGCTGCTGGTGCGAGAGCGCTTTGGCTGAGAAAGTAGAGAGTTGACTGCCGGGGCAGCCTGGGCTCCCAGGTACCAGGTCAGGCCAAGGACACTGAAACATTTGTCCACCCTGAGAGGACTCTGAGCACTTGTGGCTAAAGCCAAAGCACCACAGGGCTAAGCATGGGAGAGTCCAACTCTAGCCAATATGCCTTCCTTGGCAAGGTTCTCACTACAGCCCACTGTTCCTGAAGGAGCTGGGCCCTGCAGATCGATCAGAAATCCCACAACAGGCCACCTCACGCCCCTATATCCTGCGTGTCCTGGGCATTGGCCCCCTCTCCCTTGGCAAACACAGAACACTGTTCCGTCTCAGGGATTGCTTAACCAGAGAAACAGAAGCATTTATGGTACTGTAAATAGTATAGTATATGTGTTGCCAATTACATTGTAAAGTTGTAACTATTTATAATTCTGGTTCTAATTTGATGGGTACTTGAAGTAGTTATGGGTGGGAAGATAGTCTTGTTTTCTGAGGAGACACAACCATTTCTCAGGTTTCCCTTGCAGAATATATACAGTTTGCAGTGGAAGAGTGGGGGTGGCAGGGAGAACAATGGCCAGTTAGAAAAAATCCCAGGTCTAGTCTATGCAGAAACCCCAGCCTGCAGACACAGGGCATCTGTAGCCCAGTGGTGGGAGAGGGGCAGAGCCAGGACTGGACTTAGACTCTTGCCTCATAAAGCCACAAGGACAGTGAAGCTCTTGCTCCTGCCACACACAGGAGCCTGTTGAGCTCCTGAGAAATAAGTGCGGGCGGAGGGTGATGGTCTGGGAGGCCACTGAGCTCATAATATTCATCTACTCTGGTCAGCTTTTGTTGAGTATCTGGTTTTATCTCTATGTGTGTGTATCTGTATGACTAAGTACATGTGTCTGTGTGCATAGATGTATCTGTGCATACGTGTCTTGCACATATACTTAAGTGTGTGTCAGGTCTGTGTGAGTACGTGTCTGTGTGCTGGACTGTGGGTTTCTGTGTGAGAGTATACACATTCGTGAACACGTAAGAACACATATTCGTGTGTGTTCATGTTTGTCAATGCATGTTTAGTGGGGGGCACACATGGATGCATGTGCATAAACATGTTTGTGTGTATGCTTGTTCTCCTTTGGTCTGTCTTTATATGTGTGTGTATATTTTGACATGTACGTCTGTAAATTTGTTTGAGAATCTGCATGAATGTGTCGCTTTTTTGCCAGATCTCTTTCCTGTTCTTCATCTCTCACCAGCTAAACACGTTCCCCATCACCTTGGCTCCCTTATTCACCATTTTCTCAGCAAGCTCCTAAGTACCAGTCTCCCTTTACCCTAAGAGTGACTCATCCAGCTCCAGTTCTTCTTGCCTGGTACTTGCTTTCTTCCCTTGCCTTTCTACCTCAAGCTTCCTTTGCCTGCCCACTAGTCACTGTTCTGGAGGCTGGGGCTGGAATGCATTTGGCCTTTCCCTTTCTGAGTAGTTTCTACCCCTAGCAGGTAATGCCTGTCTTAGCCCTAGCTGACCTCTGGTGTATCATGTTCCTTCTACCTTCTTCGCTCCTGTGCTCAGCCTGGAATTATTATAGGAGGTAGCAGGGGCGTTCAGAAGAGTCATTTGGATGCCAGTGTCTTGGTGTTTACTGTTTCATGTTTTAGTTCCCAAGTAGGGGTGGGGTGTAATAGGGAAGGGGTGGTATAGCTAGAGTGTGAACTAAGGACTTGTCTGCTTTATGTTCCTTTCTTTGACAAACTATGTCACTTTTTCTTTTCCTCAAAACTAACCAGTAAGTCATTTTTGCTGTTTGTGGCTATTTAAGTCTAACTATCCAGCCGTGGGCCTCCACAACCTCTCAGCCCAACAGGCTGCTTTAAAAAAAAAAAAAAAAAGCCACTCCCATTTCTGTATCACAATTGCCATTTTATAGCAGGTGTGTGAAATCACAGTGCTTTTCTATGAATAAATCATGGATCACAGAAAATATCATTTTTCTAAAATCAGAATTGTGTTCTCTCAATAAATGGGGCCCTTCTCTTTCTCTCTTGCTCTGCCCCAGGCTGGGACAGGGAATTGATTGGACCTATAGAGCAATGGGTCCCTAATGGTCTAAGGAGATGTGGAATGACAAATGAAGAATTTCCTGCCACACCACACCCCTCTCCAGAGCTCACAGGCACCTCAGACCTTGTCCCAGGAAATAGGTACCACTATGATGGGCAGAAATACCAAGGTCCTAAGAAAATTAGAGGGTATGCTCAGAAAAGAATGCAGAGCAACGATGTGTGCCATAGGGCTTTTTTGGCCTCAGAGGCCTTCTCACCTCAAAAATGCAATTCTAAATAAGTCTAATCCTAAGCATCCTAGCTCGGAGTCTTTATGTCTTCCCCCCATCTTTTGGTATCAAAGCTGAAGGCCTCTCACCTTCTCCCAGCTCACCTATATTCTATTTTCCTGAACAGGCCTCTCTAAAATATCCTGGCAATTTCTATGCCACTCTGATCTATACTCCCCACCATCCCCAGACACAAATCCCTATCAGTTTGGCCTTGTATACTGTGGAGACCCCATTTCTCTGCAAATGTAATAGCTTTAGCTGCTAGGAAGTTTTACCTAACCCCACGTAGCCCTCAGGCTCCGAGAGCTGAGAGCAGGATGGTGGTGAGGTCCTGACAGTAAGTCCTACAATATATACTCATTGATACCTGAGCTCCTATGACTTGGAGAAGATGCAGAAAGGGGCCCCATGGAAGCAGCAGAGGCTAAGAAGGAACTGAGGGTAAGGGCAAAGATCTTCCACACATGAAACCATATGCTAAACTCCAACTCTAGAATTTTTATTCTTCTAGAAACATCATCTTTGTTAGTGGTAGTTGAGGGTGAATGTGTAAGCTCAGTTCTGTCGAAGCAGACGTGAGTATTTATGCACGGCATCCACAAAGGCCCCCACGTGTTCTGGGTCCATATCAGGGTAGAGTCCATGGCCCAGGTTGGCAATATAACGCTGTGGCCCAAAGTCGTCCAGCATCTTCTGCACCAGCCGTCCGATCTCCTCCTGGAGGACCAACAAGGCACTCACTACAGGGGGCCAGCAAGCCCCTGTACTCCCTATACATAATCATGACACACACTCATAGGCATGCTCCTACTCAGTGTTACTCATTCAGTCATTAATTCAAAACAGTTTACTTGATGCTTAGTACAGGCCAGACAACTATAAAAAGAAACTTTTGCTTTCCTTGAGCTCACATGGTATGTATAGAGAAACAAACATACAATAAAGACACACAATAATACGACCATATCCACAACCATGGGAGTACACAAACTCATATATAGGGACCCTGGTTACCTCAGATGCATACAGAGCACAGGGGTCCAGGTTGCCCTGTAAGGTCACCATCTTCCCCACACGCTCCCTGAAAGCAGAGTCAGTGCCAAGTTCTGGTGACTGCACATAGGGCAACTGTACCCTCTCCACCACACCCTCTATCACTCACCGGGCTTTCTCTGGGGCCACTGTCCAGTCAAGCCCAACCACCTCGTAGCCAGCTTGGGCCAGCTCCTCCAGGGCAAAATGTCCATCTTTAGCAAAGATGATCTGAAGGAAAGGACAGATTTCTGAAGCTACAAAGGGCCTTGCTATGCCAACTAACTTATCTTGGCTGCACCTCTGCTGCCCTCTAGTGGTCACTTCAGCCCATGCAGGACATACCCTGAAAGTTCCACAGGCCCACCTTCACTTCTTCACCCTCCATCCTTACCATAGGCACTGGTGCCAGGCCTGCCTCCTGCACCCTGGCCTTCACTCGCTTGGCCACATCACGGACATAGGGCAGGGCAAACTTATTGAAGAGCTGTGGGCCAAGGTGCCCTGCATGGGACTCAAAGAGCTGCAATGCCTACAGTTGGGGGTTAGTAAAGAGAAATACATAACATACAAACACGAAATATCTCAAGCCCCACACACACAAAGTGTCTCAATTTTCCCCTAGTGATTTTGGATCCTCATACTGCCTAAGCCTATAAATCCAATTCCATTCAAAAAGTTTTGCCATCTCCAGATCCCAGTGCTAGCATTGGTCTTTGAACACAAATAGCATTGCCAATGTCAATGACAAGGTGGACCTAGCTGTTTCAGCCAGATCGTTGCAAGCCAAGCTTCTTTCCTGCCTGGCATTATTAACACACCTACCCTCTCAAGTGTAGGGAACTCTGTTACTTCTCATCCTTCTAGAGCCCAGCCTATTTCTCTCCCTCAGGACCCACCTGGGCGCCAGCAGCCACTTGTCCCACCAGATATGGGACCAGAGCATCAGTGAGGATTCGAAGCAGCTGGTGACTAGCCTGTGGTTTCTGGTAAAGCCAACGCTTGGCCTGAGCCATGGTGCTTGAGCTACCACCCTCAATCATGTATGTCATCAGAGTCCACTGCAAAAGAATACAAAGAGAATATCACAGGTGTAGAAGCCAGGCTGATACTTCCTTCCCTTGTCTACACCAGACCTGCCAGTGTTTTCCCCATGCCCAAGTCCCTGCCCTGTTCCACATTACCGGGGCACCAGCAAAGCCAATCAGTGGCACACGCCCAGCCAGCCGTTGTCGGGTGAGGGTGATGGCCTGGAACACATAGCCTAGTTCAGAGGCCACTGCTGCTGGATCCCGGAGGCGTTCTAAGTCCCGTTCTTCTCTTAATGGCTCTGGGAAGCTGGGCCCTTTGCCAGGCACCATAGTCACCTCCATACCTAGTGCCTGGACGGAAAGAAAATATCTGGATTCCCAACCTGTAACTCTAGGAGGAAAGGCTCTGTTCAGCCCATGCCAAGAAGGAAAAAAAGGAGAATGAAACTTGGCCACACTCCATCTTTCAGCCCATGGTCTTCCCTCTGTCCAGTGAGGATTAAGTGCTTATTTTGAGCCTTGACTATCTTTACCCTTTCTTACCCATCAGGTTTGAGCAGGTACCTGGGGTACAACAAGGATGTCGGAGAAGATGATGGCAGCATCCAGAGGGAAGCGACGAAGTGGCTGTAGGGAATAGAAGACAGGTTACTAGGAGGCAAGCTGAGGGCATATATCCCTCCCTTTTCTGTGGAGGCCTCACCTGCAAAGTCAATTCACAGCAGGCCTCTGGGGAGCGACAGGTGCTGAAAAAGTCCTGGGCAGCCCGAGTTTCCTTAAACTCTGCCAATGGAAGAGGAAATGCAGGGCTCGACCTTGAGGAACCTCTGGATCCCTCCCCTTCCCCTCAAAAACTTTTCACCCTCCAGAGTTTCACTTAGACTCCAGACCTGGTAAGTAGCGGCCTGCCTGCCGCATGCACCAAACTGGAGTGTAGTCTGTGTCTTCTCCCCAGGCTGCTCGCAGGAACGTGTCATTCTTCAGCTCTGGAAAACCCTGGGATCTGGAGATCAGGATGGGCAGAGGTGGTAGGTGTCAGTAAGCTAGGCCAGGGGTTGGGGAAGGCCCAGGTTCTTAAGGCGGATTCACTGCACCACACTATCTGCCTTCTCCAGGCCAGCTTCTAAGTGGGACTCCCCACCCATTCCGCCTCCTCCCTGCCTATCAGATAGTGCACAAGACTAGAAGGGCCCGCGCTGGGGCCTCTATCTCCCACACAGTCCCAACTTCCCCAAGCTCAAAGAGACTGGGGGAAGGGCAGAATGAAAGTCCAGTAAGGATTGATCGGGGTCTTTGGATCAGAAATGTCAGGAACGGGGGGTATCAATGGGCTAGCTCGGAAGCTGGTAGGTCCCCAAGCTGGGGACAGTGAATGAGGAATCAGAATAGACGGTTCCAAAATACGGATCCTAACTGAGGATTAGAAAGGCCTAGCGGCAAACCCTCAGTAAAAGTCTCGGGAATCCATGGGTGGAGGACTCGGGATTCCAGAGACTGGAGTCAGATTGGGAGCTCTCCAGGCTGGGAAAGGGGTATAGGGACATATTCCTGAGTTGGAAGACTGGCCATCCGGCGTGGTGCAGAGAACTCACCCCAACCCGTTCGTCTCCATGATAAGCCTTCGGTAACTGCGAGCGCAGTCCTCGCTGTAACCTCAACCGGAGCATAGTCTGAGATCAGGCTCCACCCCTTCCTGCAATGAGCCAAGGCCGCCGCCATGCTGAAAGTCACATGATCAGATCCCGGCAAACGCTCCTGGGCTGCCCCAGCTGCTGCCCGGAGGACCCCCACTACCTCTCTGCACCGTAAAGACCGCTGTAGCGTCGCAGCAACACCCCCACCCCCCACCCCCGGCCAAGAACTCCGCTATAACTACGCCTTTCGGTCTCATCAGGACCTTCCTCTCCTTTGATGACCTGGAAATCCCGAAGTTTCGGCCTAACACTCACTTTTACTCCCATGCCTCATGATTCTAATAACCTTATGCCTAGCAACCAGACACACAGTGGATTAAGGAACCAAGCTGCACAGGGAAATGAAATCATCAAATACTTATATTACTGGGGCACCTGGGTGGCTCAGTCAGTTAAGTGTGGGACTTGTGATTTCTGCTCAGGTCATGATCTAATGGGTGGTGTAATCTCCCCCTCCCCTCAGTGGGGCTCCACACTCCTCCTGAAGTCTGCTTGGGAGACTCTCCCTCTGCCCTTCCCCCCACTCATGTGTCCGAAATCCAGGCAACTCTCTCTTTAGAATAAATAAATCTTTAAAAATATATATTACCTACTAAGGCTAGCACTATAGTTGGTGCAGAAGTTACAATGATGACCAAGACAGCCCTTTCCTTTAAGGAGCTACAGACTGGTGGATCAGCAATCATAATAGTAAACGTTTTAAGAGTAAAAAGCTAGACAGCAAGGGCTCCTCCCTTAACTGGGGAAAGCGGTGGAGGTGTTCCAAGCAGAGGGAATAGCACGTGCAAAGAGAAGATGCAAAAGAACAAATGGCTATTACGGAAACCAGAAAAATCAACCTAGTGGAATTAAAGAGACTCTAGATGTCTTCAGGGTCCAGGTCCTGGGGGCCCTCGTTAGAGTAATGTGTCCACTTTATTCCGTAGAAGCATGGTAGCATACAAATAGCTCAGAGAGAAGAGAAGAGGGGCACTATGTTCCCAACTTACTAGGAAGAAAAGAAAAAGGGGGAAACTGTCAAAATGATATGAGATCATATATTATTTCTTTCTTGGTAACTTTGATTATTTGAAAACTATATCAAAACAAAGTTTCCATCCAAGTGTCCATCAACAGATGAATGGGGTATAGGTAAAAGGGATTATTAGTCAACCCATAAAAAGGAATTAAGTTCAATTCATGCTATCATATTGTTGTGATACTATTGTAAGTGAAATAAGACAGACCCTAAAAGACAAATATTATATGGGTCCATTTATGAAATATCTAGAATAGGCTAATTCATAGAGGCAGAAAGTAGACTGGAGTTTACCATGGCAGCCATTTTTTTTTTAATTTATTGCAGTTCTTTACTGCTTAAAGAGAAAGCCTTTCTGTTTGGAGTGATGAGAAAGTCTTGGAAATAGGTAATTGTACTCTTAAAATGGTTAACATGGCAAAAATTTTGTTGCACTTATTTTATCACAATTTTAAAAAACTAATATATCAAAAACCACTGAATTGTACACTTCAAATGAGTGACTTATATGGAGTATGAATTACATCCCAATAAAACATTTTTAAAACTGTTTGCAGGGGAGACAAAGTTTCCTTTTTCCCCCATGATTATACTTCATCAACAGCTCCTGTCCATGTTTTTGCCTCCATCCTATCTAGCCACCTTGAACCTATCTTCCCACATCAGACCTTTCCTCTCATCTGGTTCAGAATTACTGAGAGAAATTGGAACATGATCACCAGTGCCCTAGAATTAGGAGTAGCCGCCGGGATGAAGCCCGAACCACTCAAGACTCCCGAGGAGGGGATTATTCTCCCAAACATTTTAGCACCACTATCCCTAGGATGAGGAGGAGCCTGAGAGGATGTCTAGCACTCGCGGTGGGAAGGCAAAAAAAACAAGAGGGCAGAGAGCCAGAAAAATGGCTGTTGCAATGATCCAGGCTAGATAGGATGGTGGTTCGATGAGAGTAAAAAACGGCAGCAGCAATGAGGATAGACAGGGAGAGACCGATCAGCCAGAGACTACTGGACTTGGGTTTGGTTGGCTGAGTAGGAGGCACATCGGTTTGTAACACATTGACGTATCCGAGTACACAGGGTAATACGGCGAGCACGCGGGGTGCCTTTAGTCCAGGACTTACGGCGCAGGCGGGGCAGGCGGTGGGAAGCTCGGTCGGCCTCGGCGGCGGCGGCTCCCGGAGCCGGACGGCCGCCGCGGGCTCTGGTCTGCCGCTTCGCCATGGCTGGTCCCGGCCCGGGCGCGGCTCTCGAGTCCCCGCGGCAGCTGCTGGGCCGCGTGCGCTTCCTGGCAGAGGCGGCGCAGAGCCTCCGCGCAGGACGGCCGCTGCCGGCGGCGCTGGCCTTCGTGCCACGCGAGGTGCTCTACAAGCTCTACAAGGACCCGGCGGGGCCGTCGCGCGTGCTGCTGCCGGTGTGGGAGGCGGAGGGCCTGGGGCTGCGTGTGGGAGCCGCGGGCCCGGCCCCCGGAACCGGCTCCGGGCCGCTCCGCGCCGCCCGCGACAGCATTGAGCTCCGGCGCGGCGCCTGCGTGCGTACTACCGGCGAGGAGCTGTGCAACGGCCACGGGCTGTGGGTGAAGCTGACCAAGGTACCGCCCGCGCCGGGGGCGCCCCACGCGGCTCCCCTCCCATCCCCCGCACGGCGCTCGCGCGGTTCCGCGTCCTTTGCCTGGGGCTGGGCAGGGCAGGGCGGGCCGGCCGCTGGGCAGGGCCCCGACGGCTGTCCCCAGCGTGCGCGTCTCGGCAGGAGCAGCTGGCGGAACACCTGGGCGACTGCGGGCTGAACGAGGGCTGGCTGCTGGTGTGCCGCCCGGCGGAGGGCGGGGCCCGCCTCGTACCCATCGACACCCCAGACCACCTCCAGCGGCAGCAGCAGCTCTTCGGCGTGGACTACCGACCGGTGCTCAGGTCCTGCACTGGAAAGGCCGAGGCTGGCTGCTCGGCGGCACGGCCCGGAAGGGTCGGAAACTAGCCTGGCACCGGCTGGGAGCTGGGATGAGGAGAGGAAGGGGCGGGCCCTGAATGGGCCTGGGGTGGAGCTTCTGGAGGCACGGTTGGGGAGAGTCAACGCTGGGGGCAGCTCTCCGGGGGTGTCCTGTTGACCGCCGAGGCCTCCCGGTCCCATCCCCTACTCTGTGCCCGCAGATGGGAACAGGTGGTGGACCTGACATATTCTCACCGCCTTGGATCAAGGCCCCGGCCAGCCGAGGCGTACACGGAAGCTGTACAAAGATTACTGTGAGTGAACCGGAGTGGGATAGGGAGGAAGAACCTCCGGGTCCGGGCCTGACCTAATTAGGGACTTGGGGTTGCTTAGCTATGTGCCCCCGACGTGGACCTACGAGTGCGACGAGGACCTGATCCACTTCTTGTACGACCACCTGGGCAAGGAGGATGAGAACCTGGGTAGCGTGAAGCAGTATGTGGAGAGCATAGACGTTTCCTCCTACACGGTGGGTTCTGGGACTCTTCCCACCCCAAGCAAGATGTCGCTTCTTGCTAGATCCAGAACCCTCACCTTTAGGCCAGGGCCAAAACCCCACACACCAGACTCAGTCGAGCACCCCATTCTGGAAGTTCTATAGGAATCCCTAGACACTTCCACTCACCAGCTGCGCTTTCAACCCAGCTCCATGTGTTTTCTCTCTTTTGCTCCCTGGCCCAAAGCACACTCTGCAGTGCACGGAGTGGGATAAACACCGACTCCACCTCTCTTACCCTCCCTAGGAGGAGTTCAACGTGTCGTGCCTGACAGACAGCAACGCAGACACCTACTGGGAGAGTGATGGGTCCCAGTGCCAGCACTGGGTACGGCTTACCATGAAAAAGGGCACCATTGTCAAGTGAGTGGGCTCTGAGGTAGGACGGAGTGGGTAGGCCTCATGCCTGTAAGTGTACAGAGGCCCATGTGCATACTCTGACCATCCAGGAAGCTGCTACTCACAGTGGATACTACAGATGACAACTTTATGCCTAAGCGGGTGGTGATCTATGGGGGCGAAGGGGACAACCTGAAGAAGCTGAGTGACGTGAGCATTGATGAGTGAGTGAGCAAGCTGGTCTGGGAGGGGAGATGGGGCATGATCCTAGCAATGGGGCCTGGCCCCACTTGGAAGCATAAGGTCAGATGAGAGCCTAGCAATGCATGAAGGCAAAGGGTACTCAAGGTGCCTCACATCCATCTCCTCAGGACCCTGATCGGAGATGTTTGTGTCCTGGAGGACATGACCGTTCACCTCCCAGTCATCGAGATCCGCATTGTCGAGTGCCGAGGTAGGGCTTCGGGCTATAAGGAGGGAGTGGAGCCCCAGTGTATAGACTTTGGCTAGCTGGCAGTGAGTGTGGAGAAGAAATGGGCTTGGAGTTGGGATGAAGGTGACAGCTGAACTAACTCCAGGAGTTGAAGCTTTGGGCCTGAGCCAAGTGGGAGGCGCCAGGTATAGGCCTGCCTTAAAGCCATAGAGGTGGTTGGGCTTATCTAGAAAAGGAACTGAGTTGGGATCCTCAGGCCTTCCAATAGGATAGCGATGGATGGAGGAACCAGCAAAGAATATGATAATCAGAGTAAGATGAGTACAAGGGGATCTCAAAGGTCCCGAGTTTTTAGGGGCTAAGGTCTGAGCATTAAGGAGCCATTCTCAGGTCTGAGGGTCAAGGAGACAGCAGGTGTCCTAAGTAACTTCATCCTGACTCCCTCCCCCAGATGATGGGATTGACGTGCGTCTTCGAGGGATCAAGATCAAGTCATCCAGACAGCGGGAACTAGGGTTAAATGCAGACCTGTTCCAGCCGACCAGTCTGGTGCGATATCCCCGTCTGGAAGGCACTGACCCTGAAGTACTGTACCGCAGAGCTGTTCTCCTGCAGAGGTGGCTGTGGTCCTGGGCCTGCCAGGCCCTTCTCTTCCCCAATCCTGAATCTCATTTGTTGGTATGAAGGAGGTCTCCAAGGCCCTATACTGTGAGCTGTTCCACTTTAAGGGTCGGAGCATCCCCAGGGCCCTGCCTCCTCCTGTCCTTGTGTGTTGGGGAGTGAAGGGATCTTAAATCCATACCACCCTCTTTAGTTGCATTATCTTTACCCATTCATCCCAGATTCATAAAGATCCTAGACAGTGTCCTGCACCACCTGGTACCTGCCTGGGACCACACACTGGGCACCTTCAGTGAGATTAAGGTAAGTCTGGCCCACCTGGTATTGGTGTCAGCAGTGGGCTCCTCCTTTCTGCTCATGCAAGTGTTCTCTCTTCTACAAAGTTCTTAAAACCTACCTTAGGCCTGGGCCTTTGCTGGGCTCTAGGAATGTAGGAAGAAAGCTGGACATAAATAGCTAAAGTTTAGTGTTGGGATGCCATTCTCCCAGCCAGTATGTGAAATACAAAGAGCTGGGGGGTGAGAAGTAACAACATAGACAGGGGAGGTTGCATGAAAGCTGCATACTGGGAGTTGTGAGCCACTAGAGGTGACTTGAGAGAAGCACACAGGTAGATGTGAGTATGACTTGGGGATGAGGCTGGGAGTGGTAGGCAAATAATAGGCCCTGATAGCAGAGGGCACTATGGGCCAGGCTGTGAAGGAAGAACTATGTCCTAGGTCAGAGGAGCCATTGGAAGGCTTTTAAGTAGGTAATGACAGTATGATTTTTTTGTTTTAGAAAGCTCCCCCTGGTGGCTGGACTAAGGGAGGGATGGAAACAAGGAAGGGGGAGGGTGGTAGGGGGATGGAGAAAGATGGACTGGAATCATGGAATTGGGTCCAGGCATAGAGGAAGTTTCCAGAGTCTGGACAGACACTAACTGCCTGCCAGTCTTTCTCTGGCCACCTTTCCTCACCAGCAAGTGAAGCAGTTCCTGCTGCTGTCACGCCAAAGGCCAGGCCTGGTGGCCCAGTGCCTACGTGACTCAGAAAGCAGCAAGCCCAGCTTCATGCCACGCTTGTACATCAACCGGCGCCTCGCTATGGAGCATCGTGCGTGCCCCTTAAGGGACCCTGCCTGCAAGAACGCAGTCTTCACCCAGGTCTGGACTACCTGGGGTCAGACTAAGGGAGGGTCACTAAAGGGTCTAGGGGCTGGGCCATGAGGAACCTAAGGAAAGTCTTTGGGCCAGAGTGAAGCAAGATCTTGACACAGACTTTCCTACAACTCCCTTCCCTTTGCCCTGCCCCCAGGTTTATGAAGGCCTCAAGCCCTCTGACAAGTATGAAAAGCCCTTGGACTATAGGTATGACATGCGGGTGAGGGACTTGTGCTGGGCCTGCATAAACTATATATATGCCTGCACACCGCGTCTGTAACCCCTCCCCATTACCCCTCTCTAGCCCCTACTCCTGGCTGGTGTCTGAGCTGGAGAAATGTCCTAAACCCTGACCCAGCCTGGTGACAAAGACCCACACTTCTTACAGGTGGCCAATGCGCTATGACCAGTGGTGGGAGTGTAAATTCATTGCAGAAGGCATCATTGACCAAGGTAAAGCCCTGAGGAAGGATAACGAGGGTCCTGCCCTGTTTAGAGTAGTGGAGGCTTCCTGGGTCACAGCTAACCAAAGTGGAGGGCCGTTTTATGGGTGCTGGGGCTCTTGAACACCCCAGCTGAGAGCATCTATCTGTCATTTCAGGGGGTGGTTTTCGGGATAGCCTGGCAGACATGTCAGAAGAGCTGTGCCCTAGCTCAGCAGACACCCCTGTGCCTCTGCCCTTCTTTGTGCGCACAGCTAACCAGGTAACCTTCCTATCCCTACTTCTCAAGTGGTTTGTTTTCATCTCTGCAAACCTCTCAGGTGCTGAACTGGGCGGGGGGAGGGGAGGCAGAGGAGGGACCAAGTTGCCTGGGGCAGCCTTTGGGCAGACAAGGAAAGAGGAGCCATTGTACAGATTGGACAGAGAGATCATTCAGGGCATCCAGTGGAAGGTGTGCAGGCAAGCCTTTGGAGCGTGTGGGGCAACAAAGTAGGGTCCATTCCACACCATGCTGACAGCTCTGTCTTGGGGGCAGGGCAATGGCACTGGTGAGGCCCGGGACATGTATGTGCCCAACCCCTCCTGCCGAGACTTTGCCAAATATGAGTGGATTGGACAGCTGATGGGGGCTGCCCTTCGGGGTAAGGAATTCCTGGTGAGTAGTCTAATCTGCACCTCCCTCCCACCAGCCTGGCCCCTGGAAAGAAAAAGGGCCAGCTAAACCTGGGCAGCCCCAGATGAGAATACGGTAGTATTTGTCCCATAGGTGCTGGCTCTGCCTGGTTTCGTGTGGAAGCAGCTCTCTGGTGAGGAGGTGAGCTGGAGCAAAGACTTCCCGGCCGTGGACTCTGTGCTGGTAAGTAGGGCTGTTTCCTCTGCACAGCCCCTGAAGGTTGCTGCTCCCCAAGAGTATCCTGAACCTTCTCTAACCTCACACATGCTCCTTGGCCAATTCCTTCTATTCCCACGGCTTCAACTACTATCTTTATTCCCCAAATCCTCACCTCCAACTCCAGCTTCTTTCCTAAGCCTGGACCCATATATGTATCTGCCCGCTGGACATCTGCCCCAAGATGAGCCTCAGGCTCAGCACACTCTTTATCTCACCCCCCTATTCTACTGCCCTCAGGGCTCCTGTCTCAGAATGGCACCACTATCCACCCGCCCCATGCCAAGGCCCTCAATGTCATCCTCCAGTCCTCCGTCCTCACCTCCTACTCCCTGTCACATCTCCCTCTGGAATCTGTCCATTTCTTCCATCTGACTACTGTCGTCCTGGTGCAGGCCACCTTCCTTTCTGAGACAACCACTGACTGCAAAGCTAGTGTTCCTATCTCCATTCTTACCATTCTTACCCATCTGATCACCAGCAGTCAGAGCACTTCATTCCCTTCCCCACCTGGTTTAAACCCTTTAGTGGCTCTGCCCTGGGCTTAGGGTAAAATGCAGAACCTGGTAAGCCTTATATGACCTCTGTATCTCTGGTCACTGGGTTCACATTCAGGCTCCAGCCAAACAGATTCCAGGCTTTTTGCTCTTTTTACCTTTTTTCTCTTTTTTTTTTTTTTAAGATTTTTAAATTTATTTATTCATGAGAAACACAATGAGAGAGAGAGAGAGGCAGAGACACAGGCAGAAGGAGAAGTAGGCTCCATGCAGGGAGCCCGACATGGAACTTGATCCCAGGTCTCCAGGATCACACCCTGGGCTGAAGGTGGCGCTAAACCACTGAGCCACCCAGGCTGCCCTCTTTTTACCTTTTTTCAAGGTGTTCTATCTCTCCATGAGGCCCAGCAAACTCCCAGCTGTCATTTAGGTCTCAGCTTAGATGCCGTTTCTTCCAGGACACCTTCCCTGGCAGCCTAGGCTTGTTGTCTTGATGCTTTCGTAGCCCTCGTACACCCTCTCTGCCTTCATTGCCTGCATGGAGACTGCCTTGCTTAGCTGCCTCTCCTTCCCTGTGAACATCTTGAGAGAGAACAAGGACTGTCTCCACAATGAAAGGCTGACCTCCTTGCCTCTCTCCAACCCCCAGGTGAAGCTCTTGGAAGTGATGGAAGGAATGGACAAGGAGACATTTGAGTTCAAATTTGGGAAGGAGCTGACATTCACCACCGTACTAAGTGACCAGCAAGTAGTAGAGTTGATCCCTGGGGGTGCAGGCATCGTGGTGGGATATGAGGATCGTTCTCGTTTCATCCAACTGGTGCAGAAGACACGGCTAGAAGAGAGCAAGGAGCAGGTACTACGCAAAGGCCAGGAGGACAGAGAGCCTTGCACAGTTGCTAGTAGGCAGAGCCCAGCCTGATAAGCCACCAGTAGCCAATCCCAAGAACCCTGGTCCCACCATTCCTCTGCCTTACGTTCCTGCTTATCTGTGGGGTCAGAGATTGGCCCCCAGTGCTGAGCACAGATCGTGTCCCCCATTATCTCTATGAGCGGAGGCCAAGTACCCCCGCCACACACTGACTTGGGAGTTGTACCCTCTTCCCTAGCCAGGCCTTCTCCCCTCTCCCCAGGTGGCAGCCATGCAGGCAGGTCTGCTAAAGGTGGTGCCACAGGCTGTGCTGGACTTGCTGACCTGGCAGGAATTGGAGAAGAAAGTGTGCGGAGACCCAGAGGTCACTGTGGATGCTCTGCGCAAGCTCAGTGAGTGTGGGGCAGAGTAGCACAGGGATGGGGGCTTGAGGACTAGTAGGTTGGGACCTGAGAACAAATTCTGACCTTGTCCCCAGCCCGGTTTGAGGACTTCGAGCCATCTGACACTCGGGTGCAGTACTTCTGGGAAGCACTGAATAACTTCACCAACGGTCAGTGGAAGAGGAGAGAGTGATGCCTGGGTTCATATCCACTTGTGGGGTACAGAGGCAGGGTAGAAATTGTAGAAATCCCCCCCCCCCCCAATCACCATTAGTGTGGCCACAGATTTCCTTCTCCATCCAGAGGATCGGAGCCGCTTCCTGCGCTTCGTCACTGGCCGCAGCCGTCTGCCCGCACGGATCTACATCTATCCCGACAAACTGGGGTGAGTATGGAGGGAACAGGGTACGGGTTGGTTGCCAAAAGGACTGTGACTGGCTTTTGCCTTCACCCACACGCTTACTCATCAGACCCTACAGACCCTACCCTGCATCCCTACAATTCTTCCTAATCTGTGGCCCCCCCACACCCCCAGCTACGAAACCACAGATGCGCTGCCTGAGTCTTCCACTTGTTCCAGCACACTCTTCCTACCGCACTATGCCAGGTGGGTTTCCTAGGCTCAAGCCTAGAGAGTGAGGAGTGGGGGAAGGAGTGGCCTCCCAGAATGGAGGAGGACTTCCAGTCCTGAAGTGCACAAACTAGAGCCCCATCACCCATCGCCCCGCAAGCCCTGGCCTCGTAGTGATGGAAGACCTCCGCGCCTGGCGCTGACCCAGTCCCTGTCTCCCTCAGTGCCAAGCTGTGCGAGGAGAAGCTCCGCTATGCGGCATACAACTGCGTGGCCATCGACACCGACATGAGCCCTTGGGAAGAGTGATGCGGCGCCAGGGGGCAGCCTCGGCCTGCGGGACTGTGCCTGCACGGGTCCCACTAGGTGGCGCTCAGGGTGAAGACTCATTACCTGGACCAGCTGGGGTGTGTGCTCCTGACCTGAGCGGACCCACTCAGGAAGACAGCACGCCCCTGAGTCTGGTTGGAGTGGGGGCTGTTGGTTGACCCTGATCACCCAGCCCCGCAGACCCACAAGAGCCCTGTGCGTGCTCGGGCTTGCTTTCTGAGTTATTTAGCCTCTGTGAGAGGGAATCTTCCACAAGCCCAGCACAAGCTGCCAGGCCTGAGCTACTTGAAGGGGGCCTTCTAGCTCCCCATCCCATGGATTTTACTTCAGGTGTTTTTTTGGCTCCTCCTCCTTTCTCCTTGTTTTTCTCGGCTTCAGCCTGGACTCAAAGCTAAAACCTTTGTATGGTGGTGGAGGCTCCTCCCCAAACAAGGCATCAGGGATAGAGCATAATGGCCATCCTCTTTGGTCACCTGCCCCAAGAAAGCAGCAGCCGCTGAGCACCTTCTCCCTCGAATACTTATTTTCTCCTCCCCTCCCCCCATACCGAAAGTGTGAGCTCTGTTCTTCTTCCAACTCAGTCTTAACTGATAAAGTGCCACCATCTTCCCTGGCTCAGAACCTACATCTACTCAACATTAAATCTTTAATAGCACCACCATCACACCATATTCAACACTTAGCATCACCTCCAGGCTGATTCCCCATCTGCCATGTCATCCCCAAGATGGTGCAAGGTTAAGGCCAGTTAACATCCTTTCTGAAATCTTCAGTGGCTCTCTTTCAGCAAACTGAAAGCCTAGACTTTAAACCTGCTTCTAACTCTTAGGCAGGTCCTTGCCCCAGTCCTCCCTCCCATAAGGGCCTCTGTGACACTCCATCAAAGGTCTTGCACATGGGAAAGTGTAATAAATGGATGTATTCATTCCTTCAGACTGTTTATTGGGCCACTGAGGGATGGCAGAGAAGGTTCTTCTAGGACTTCAGGGCCCTTGGCTGGAAGCCAAGGAGATTGTGTGTCATGTGGGAGTGGTGGGTCTTCACAGTGACAAACATTAAATCTGAAATCAAGCAGGGAACTAAAGATGCTACTATGCAGGGGAGGGGAGTGGTGCTCGGAGCCTGGCCTGGCACCTTCTGGGATGGGTGTGGTGATTTGGAGGATGGGAGCCCACCTTCAGGAACCAGATGGGCAGAAGAACTTGACATCGTAAAAGACAAATCTTTGAGATGGTTGATAAACCAGCTAGGTCAAACTTGACAACCGAGGCAGCAGCATAGCTACCCATCCACCCGACTCTGCCTCCAGTTCTCACACAGCTAAGAAGCTGTCTTTAAGAACAAGTACCCAGTGAGAGATCTGTGCATATAGACCATCCTCCCTCCCCCAGCGGAAGGAGTCAACGTCAAGCACAGTCTCCAGCGAAGTGGCCTGTCTCCCATCGCTTCTCCCTACTGCCCTTTAGGGTGAATCCTGACTCTACTCTGGCTGGGAAATGCCAGGCCTTGGCCATGAGCTCTGCCCCCTGGGGCTGTGCAACCCAAGGCCTATCTCCCAGTAACTCTGAGTCTGACCCCCCAGCTGAACCTCCTGGGCAGCCCTCATCTTTTGGCTCTCCAATACCTGTGCCTTGGGTGGTCCATGGGAAACACACCTCCTTCTTCCAGCAGCCTCTTGCCCAGGGAGCTGGAAGGGGAGTAGCCCCAGAGGCCACCACTTCCATCAGCTCTGTTCTTCCCAGCAAGCTCCTGCCCTCTTGTGAAGCCTGCCCCCTCAGAAGAAAGCATCCCCCACCCCGCTTTTTTTTAATTTTAAGATTTTATTTATTCATGAGAGAGAGAGAGGCAGAGACACAGGCAGAGGGAGAAGCAGAGGGAGAAACAGGCTCCATGGAGGGAGCCTGATGTGGGACTTGATCTTGGGTCTTCAGGATCAGGCCCTGGGCTGAAGGTGGCGCTAAACCGCTAAGCCACCCGGGCTGCCCAGCATTATCCCTCTGTTCTCGGGGAAGAGCCTGGCCAGCATGCACCTGCTGGAAGTAGTGTTTCTGTATCTGGTACTAACCACTTAAGTCTGGTCCCTTTTTAACCAAACTGGGCTCACACTGTATATTTTGTAGCTTGCTTTTCATGCATTCATTCAGTAAATGCATCAAACACCTATGTCAGGCACTATTCTAGGTATAATGGGGAAAATATTAGCTAAGCAGATTATTTTATTTGGAATTTATAATTGGAGAGAAACAGTATATTAAATGATTACATAAACAACATTTAATAACATTTATGTAAGGGCTCCAAAAAAGTAGTGAAGGATATTGTTAGAAGACAGAGGAGGGTGATACTACCCAGGGGGGGCTCAGTGGAATGCTGAATTCTTAGGGAGAATAACCACGCACAACATCCAGCCAAGGAGCATGTTGAGTCCTATGTTACTGGACTATGAAGAGAAGAGAGAAGAGATTCCAACTTTATAGGCTTTTACATGGACCAGCCACGAGGGTGTCAAGCAAAGGAGTGACATGATTAGATTTGCCTTTGGCATCTGTGTAGAAAATGAGAAGAGACTAGAAGCAGGGAGTAATCCAGGCAGGAAGTGATGGTCACTGGGACAAAGGGGCTAGTCATTGTAACTACTATTTTTATTGGCTGCATTTTATTACATTTTAAGAAATTTTCATAACTTCTGCTCATTTAAAACCCTCTACTGGGGCGCCTGGCTGGCTCAGTCTGTAGAGAAAGCAGGTCTTGATCTCAGGGTCAGGAGCCACATTGGGCACAGAGCTTACTTTAAAAAAAAAAAAAAGCTGCCTCTATAGATGGATGTTGTCTACAAATTTTTTATGTTGAAAAGTATAAATATTATAATAAACACCCTTATGCATATATCCTTTCATACCTATTTGATTATTTCCTTAGAATAACATCCTAAACACACCATCAAACTGCCAAATTGCTAGTATGTATACCTATTTTACTCCTTTTAGTATATTTCTTAAACTTTACCAATCTTAGGCATTAACACTTAAAAATATTTTTTTAAATATTTTATTTATTTATTCATGATAGATATAGAAAGAGAGAGAGAGGGGCAGAGACATAGGCAGAGGGAGAAGCAGGCTCCATGCCAAAGGCAAGTGCTAAACCGCTGAGCCACCCAGGGATCCTCCACTTAAAAATATTTTTTGAGGGCACCTGGTCATCTGCCTTTGGCTCAGGTCATGATCCCAGGGATCGAACCCCAAGTTCAGCTCCCTGTTTAGTGGGAAGACTGCTTCTACCTCTCCCTCTGCTGCTCTCCCAGCTTGCGCTCTCTCGCTATCTCTCTGCCAAATAAATAATCTTTAAAATATTTTTTTTATAATGTAATATGCTGAATGAGACATCTGGGTGGCTCAGCGTTTAAGCGTATCTGCCTTCGGCTCAGGGCGTGATCCTGGAGTCCCATCGGGCTCCTGCATGGAGCCTGTTTCTCCCTCTGCCTGTGTCTCTGCTTCTCTTTCTGTGTCTCATGAATAAATAAAATCTTTTTTAAAAATTTAACATGCTGAAAATGATAGGATCGTTATTTTAATGTGCACTGCTTTGATTGTTTACTATACTGAGCAATTGTTTTTCTTTATGAAATGCCCTTTTTGTATTTTTGACTATTGGTTTTGTTACACTTTTCTTATTGATATATAATAATCTTTGTACAGTACTAAAGTAATGAACACAGGAAGGCACTGTGCTAACTGCTGTACATCTATTATCTTGTTTTACCTTAACTCTATGAAGTAAATACTTGTATAGTCCCTATTTCCAGATGAGAAACCTAGAGCAAAGATGAATTAAGTAACTTTCCCAGCATCACATAGGTAGTAATGAAGCTAGGATTTGGATGGTGGTCTGCCCATGCCAAAGCCCGCTGGTAACTAAGGTAACTAAATTTTGTACGTTAATACCTTTGTCATGTCAGGTGTTGCAATAGCTTAGCTTTCCCAGTTACTTTGCCATTTAATTTCATGTCTGTTCTTTCCTAATGTACAAAATTCTAAATTAAAAAAATAAAATAAAATAAAAAATTCTAAATTTTTTAATGAATTCAAAATCCTTATAGGAGAAACCATATATTGGATAAATCCCAAAAGAAGGCCATATAGTATACTTGTTAAGAGCATGTTCTGTAGAGTTAGCTTGCCTGTATTTATATCCTGGTTTTTCCACATAGTAGCTGCTGACCATGGCCAAGCTTCCTCAGCTTCCTTTTCTGAAGCACTTATCTCTTTACCGTTGATTTGAAATGATATCTTTTCACATACTTATCATAATTTTCTGCTACATTCTTATATATAAGAAATCCTCAGAAAATTAAAGACAGAAATCTTCATTTTTCACAGTACTGCCAGAACGTAAAAATGACACTGGGAGTTGAAACCAAGCAGAGATCTTTTTTCTTTTTTTTTAAGATTTTTTTTTTAATTTATGATAGTCACACAGAGGGAGAGAGAGAGGCAGAGACACAGGCAGAGGGAGAAGCAGGCTCCATGCACCGGGAGCCCAACGTGGGATTCAATCCCGGGTCTCCAGGATCGCACCCTGGGCCAAAGGCAGGCGCTAAACCGCTGCGCCACCCGGGGATCCCCCAAGCAGAGATCTTAATCGTCAATGGGAAAAATTACCATTGTTCTGTGAACTTTAAAATTTTTTGTCAAAGCATCAAAAACTTTCTTACTGTCAGTTATAAATGTATAGGGAAATGAAAACATGGTAAAACTAATATTTAGTGCATTGTAATCTAAAGCATTTAGAGAACATGAGAATTAAATTATTTTCTTTGCAAAAAACGTATCCCGTGTAGTTTGAAATGCTTGCCTCTTTTTCCTCAAGATTTATTTATTTATTGGTTGGTTGGTTGGTTGGTTGGTTGGTTGGTTGGTTGGTTGGTTTATAGCTTGAGCAGAGGGAGGGGTAGGGGGAGAGTGAGGATGAATCTCAAGCAGACTCCATGCTCAGCACAGAGCCTGACCTGGGGCTCAATGCAGGGCTTGATCACACAACCCTGAGATGATGACCTGAACCAAAATCAAGAGTTGGACATTTAATTGACTGAGTCAACCAAGCATCCCACCTCTTTTTTCTTATAATGTGGAACAAGTATCTTCACTAAGCCTTGATGATTTGTCATACGCCTTTTTGCATTTGGATCAGCTTCCAACATTCTATTCTTTGTATGTACGATCTCATGAAATATCTCTAAGCATTTCATGATTGCAAAGTGGTTTTTTGCTGGCATCAGTTCCCCTGGGATATCTTCATTCCTTTTGTCACAACCACTTTCCTCCTTTGTGTAGATGAAGTAGCCTTCACTAAATTCCTCTGGCTGCGTATCTGTACATGATGGCAAGGTTAACACTTCCATGATTAGCTCTTTCTTCTTTGACTCCACTTATGTTCGATTTGAATTTCACTTCCAGCCCTACCATTTTTCATTTATTTGCTGCACTTTCATTTTGTTGGCCAAATCTGTTATCTTTTTTTTTTTTCTAATGTCATGTGGGTTTATCACGAGAAGACAAGGAAGCAACACAACTACATTCTTGCTGTGTGTGAACTGAATACACAGTGCACAGTGTAGTAGTTATCAACATACTGAAACAAATGACATGATTGTTTCACTGCTCATGATGCACATTCAAAAAAGTTGATTCTGACAATTTCTTACAGTATTCTCATTGCTTTTACAGTGGAAAGAATTTTTGGAGGGCCCTTCTCCACCATTTTTACTGATTTCACTAGTTCATTTTGTATTTGCTTATAAATTTATTACAGAGAAATTTATAGAGATTTAAGTGATACACAAGTCTCAAATTTCAGTAACCTCCATAAAACTCTAAAACCAATGTGGTATTCTCCTTCTCCCTGTCCTACCTCCCTGCCTAACTTTTTCATATTCCCAAAGTACTTAGTACCCTTTAATATGCTGTACAGTTTACTCATTATTTTAATTTATTTATAATGTATGCTGCCTCTGCCTGTTGGGATGAGGGTTGGATCCTTTTTTTGTTCACTAATATACCTTATGTATATATATATACTGGCATGTAATAGTCACTCAGTAAATAGCTATTCAACAAATAAACTGTGGCTCATAAACCATACTTTCCAATTTAAAAACAGGGAAAATCAGCCATTTGAAAAGTCTTGTTTTCAGTAAAGGAGGAAAAAAAATGACCAAATTGATTAAATCACTTATTTTTTTTAATTGACCCATCACTTTGTTTGTTTAAAGTAGGGTCCACCATGGAGCCCAATATGGGGCTTTAACTTACAGCCCTGAGATCAAGACCTGAGCTGAGATCAAGAGTTGGACACTTAGGAGGCCTGGGTGGCTCAGCTGTTTAAGCCTCTGCCTTCAGCTCAGGTCATGATCCCAGGGTCCTGGGATTGAACTTCTGCCTGGAGCCCCATGTCTGGCTCCCTGCTCAGCAGGGAATCTGCTTCTTCCCCCCCTGCTTTTACGCTCTTGCTCGCTCTCACACTTTCTCTCTCCCTCTCAAATAGATAAATAAAATCTTTAAAAAAAGAAAGAGTTGGACACTTAACTGAGTCACCCAGATGCCCCCTGACCCATCAGTATAAAGCATAAATGTCCGAATTCAGACCTTTAAAACTACCAACAATGAAAATTCTGTGTGCCTGGAAAGGAACTAATGAAGTCCCAATTAATGAAGTTCCTTTCAAAGCTCTTTATAGAAACACTATAGCATCATCTGCTCTCTAACTTACTATGAATCTATTAGGCAACTGGTGGGCTTATGTACAAAAATAAAACACAAATATTTTAGGACCTGCCACTGATTGCCAAAGTAGAGTTTCTCCTTTCATTTTTATCTTTCACTCAGTACTCTAAAAATAATAATTTCCTGCCCCACTGACAAGTCTACAGCCAAATGGAGTAGATGAATATTATGATGTGGCCAGCAAATTCCCAAAGAGAGAGCTCTTGCAGACCGTGGGAAGACTATTTCTGAGCCAAGGCTCAACTTTTGAAAGGTTTCTTTTGTCTCCCACAGTTCAAAGAGAACTTTAGAGCTTGACCTTCTTAAACTAGTCCCCACCACATATAAAAACATACAATATAAATATCCCTTGGGGAAGAAATGTGAACAGGAAACAAACATTATGGGGAACAGCCTGTATCCAATACACATTTATTAAGTACTTCCCCTGTAATTAATAAAAATAAATAAATAATAAGCATGAGGCTAGGCATAAGAGATGATAATATAGATTGACTTAGTGAGAAGGAATGTTCAAGAAAAGAGATGTTGTCAGTGACCTGGGCCCTCAGCTATGTTTTTCCACCACCAAATAGGAGGTCAAGGTAAATTTTATCAGAATATTTAATTTATTCAATATTATTTACTCAGCATGTCCCAGATCCTGTCCTAGGACCTGGGGAGAGAGGAGCAAATAACATATAGTCTTTGTCCTCCAAGGGCTCCCAGTGTGATGGAGAAAACATGAAAAAAGGTATGAAAATTCTTCATGATGAGTACCATAATGTAAATACCAGAAGCAGTGAGAGCCACAAAGAAGGAATCCATGAGGCAGCAGTTCTTCAAGTATGTTCTATGGACCTCTGGGAATCCTCAAGACCCTTTCAAGGTATCTGTTAGGTCAAAATTATTTTCATAATGATACTAAAATGTTATTTGCCTTTCATTGTATTGATATTTGCATAAATGATGCAAAAGCAATGGTGGCTAAAACTGCTGGTGCTTTGGCATGAATCAAACTGTATTGATAGGCATTGTCTTCTTCACTGTCACATACGCGCAGTAAAAATTAAAAAGAAAAAGAAAATAATAATAAAGCAAAGTAAGTTTCACTTACTTTGGGGGTGTCTGGATGGCTCAGATGGTTAAGAGGCTAGCTCTTGGTTTCACCTCAGGTCATGATTTCAGGGTCCATGTTGTGTTGGGCCCTGTACTCAGTGGAAGTTCACTTGGTATTTTCTTTTTTTTCCCTCTCTCCCTCCACCCCCTACTCGCATTCTGTCTCTAAAAGAAATACATCTTTAAAAAAAACAAACAAACAAGAATGTCTTTGATGAATCAGTAACATAATTTTATTAAATCTTGGTCCTTGAGTACACACAAAATACTAAAATTAATGAAGTAAGCCACTTACTTCAAGGAAAATCACTAAAAGTATTTGTTGCCAATGATAATATTTGAGCTTTCAAGAGAAAATCAGAAGTTTGGAAAACTTGTATCCGTCATCATAGGCTTGCCAGGTTTCCAATATTTAAAGGACTTTTCTCATAAGATTGGTGGTAATATTAGCAAATGTAATTTTTAAAATATAATGAGTCAACATTTGGGAGGATATTTTACAAGTGATCAATGCATCGAGTTGTAAAGTCATGCGTGGATAAGATGTTCATTTGAAGTGTAAGTATTAGGGATGTCTGTGTGGCTCAGTGGTTGAGTGTCTGCCTTTGGCTTGGGGCATGATCCTGAGGTCCTGGGATTGAGTCCCGCATCAGGCTCCCTGCAAGGCCTATGTCTTTGCCTCTCTCTGTACCTCTCATGAATAAATAAATAAAGCCTTTAAAAAAAAAGCATTAGAGTACAAATGCTCATTGATTTAATGATTCTACCTTGCAACAAATCTTTAACAAATTGCCACTTATTGAGTTTTTGTGTAGTATCAAAGAATATTATCTACAACTAAAAAATATCTCTCCCTTTTCCAACTGTACCTGTGTGAGGTCAGGCTTTATCATAGAATTCACCCAAAACAATATATTGCAACTGATGGGAAAATACAACTGTTTTCTACTAAGCCAGACATTAAAGAGATCTGCAAAAAAGATGAAACCATGGCATTCTTCTAATTTTTTTGTTTGAAAACATATATTTTCATAAAAATGGTATTTGTGTTAACATTTAATGGTTTTATTTTTGTTTTGAAAATGAATTACTATTTAATTTCACAGGTTGAGTGGCACCTGGGTGGCTTAGTCAGTTGGGCGTCTGCCTTGGGCTCAGGTCATGATCCCAGGGCCTCGGATCCAGCCCCACATCGGGCTCTTTGCTCAACGAGGAATCTGCATCTCCTTCTCCCTCTGCCTGTTGCTCCCCCTGCTTGTGCTCTGTGTCTCTAAAAAGAAATAAAATCTTTCAAAAAAATTCCTCAGTAGTTTTTATAAATATCAATAGATATAATACATATAAACAAAAGTTCTTTGGGATATCCAATAATTCTTTTTAAAGATTTTATTTTTAGGGACGCCTGGGTGGTTCAGCGGTTAAGCCTCTGCCTTCAGCCCAGGGTGTGATCCTGGAGACCTGGGATCGAGTCCCCCGTTGGGCTCCCTGCATGGAGCCTGCTTCTCCCTCTGCCTGTGTCTCTGCCTCTCTCTCTCTCTCTCTCTCATGAATAAATAAATAATCTTAAAAAAAATAAAACAGTTTTTAAAAAAAAGACCCAAGTGATCAGAATCCTCCACCCTCTCCTATTGTCTCTTTTGACCTTTGCCATCATTCACTTTCCACCGACTTACTTCCCTTCAGGGATATTCGCCTCTCCACTGAACATGCAGGCTGTCTTCAGGGCCTTTGCACCTGCTAGCTAGTCTAGCTGGAAGGCTCTTACCCCAGATACCCAACTGACTCAGTCTCATCAAGACACTCTTTTTTTTTTTTTTTTTAAGATGTTACTTATTTATTCATGAAAGACACACACAGAGAGGCAGAGACACAGGCAGAGGGAGAAGCAGGCTCCATGCAGGGAGCCTGGTGTGGGACTCGATCCCAGGACTCCAGGATCAGGCTCTGGGCTGAAGGCGGCGCCAAACCGCTGACCCACCCGGGCTGCCCTCGTCAAGCCACTGTTTGGTGTCGCTGTCTCAATGAGGTCTTCACTGACACCCTTCCTCCCCAAATTTTGACGGTTAAAGGTGATTGTTTTCCATTTGATAAGAGTCTGGCTCAGAAAGCCGAGGTGAGTCTCTACATTAGACACCGCAGACCCAGAAAGCCTCGGCAATCCCTGGCCTGCAAAGGCTCTTGGACACTTCTCCCCTGGCCGGCCCGAGACTGTGGCTCCCACGAGCTCTCCTTTCACAGAGTGGAGGTCGGGGCCAACTTCTTGAATGACTTGTTGCAATGTGGACTCCAGGCGCCCAGCTCCAGGAAGGACACTCAATGGGCGGTGACGATTTGTGAATGAAGGAAAGGGAGCGGGCCCCTCCGCCTCCTCCGCCTCCTCCGCCCGGGCGCAATCTATCGCTCCGCGCTCGTCCCTTCGCCGCCGCCCTGCCCCGTGCGTCCCATCGACCCTCTCGGCCATCGCGCGCCTGCGCCCTCGGGCTGTCAGTCGGAGGCGGCGTGGGGAGCGCTGGGAGCGGCCGTGGCGCGCCGGGAGCTGAGAGGTAAGGCTGCGGCGCTGGGGCTGCCGGGCCCCTTACGAGCTGGCTGCTGGGGGTGAGCACCGCGGTGGGGACGGCGGGGCCCCGCTTCATGTGGGGGAGCGGGCTCCTCGATCCCGGCTGAGGAAGGCCTGAGGGGGTGGGAGGGGTGCAGAGCCCCAGGGTCTCCGGACCCGGCGGGGCCGCTCAGGGGCCGCGCGAGAGGAGCGCTTGGGGAGAATCGGGGCCAGCGCTTTGTGCAGCGGATGGAGAGGAGTTTCGGGGAGGGGAGCACCTGCTTAAAGTCACAGCGAGTGAGAACCAGCTCCGGGACTCTTTCCACTTCAGCTCTTCATTTATTTGTTCTCCCTAACTTTATTTAAACAAATAAAGCAAGGCAGTCCAATACGAATACGGTGAAATCCAGACGAGAGACCAAGGATGATAGTGTTTTATCTCACCGGTTTACGAAGGGAAAAGGCAGTGAGTGCTGTGATGCAAGCGTGTCTGAGATGCCGTGAACACCCGGTTCTAAAGCTTGGAGGCTGAAGACACTGGTGGCTGTGATTCCCATCATCCAGAGTCGCGGCAGTGACATTGAGGCATTTGACAGTCGGCCTGGTGTCATGGCTAGTTGTGTTCACGATTGTCACCCAGAACCTCACTGGGAGCAGGAGCCTTAGATCCTAGTGATCAGGGGTCTCCTATCCCTTGTGCACATGTTGAGCTTGACTTTTACAGGGGGTCGAAGTTGTTGTGATGTTCACAGATGCTCATCCCACAAACACTGATTGAGTGCCAGGCATCTGATGGGAATTGTGTTAGGTATTGGGAATAACGGTGATAATAAACACGGTCCCTGCCTTCACGGAACTCACGGGATATAGACATTTAAATACCTGTGCAATAAAGCCTGGAAAGAGATGATCTGCACATGATAGAGTGGAAGCACCTAAGAGGGAAGGAGTTGCTTCTACCAGGAGGGTGGGAAAGGTTAGGAATTTTTTTTTTTTTTTTTTTTAATTAAGGAAGGTGGTTCTTGGATTGAGCCTTAAACTTAAGTAGGTGAGGGACGCCTGGGTGGCTCAGGGGTTGAGCAGCTGCCTTCAGGCCCAGGGCTGATCCTGGAGTCCAGGGATCGAGTCCTGCATAAGGCTCCCTGCATGGAGCCTGCTTCTCCCTCTGCCTGTGTCTCTGCCTCTCTCTCTCTCTCTCTCTCTCCCTCATGAATAAATAAACAAAATAGTTTTTTAAAAAGTTCAGTAGGTGATTTCTAGGCGAAGGA
The DNA here is from genome assembly GCF_011100685.1 of Canis lupus familiaris. Taxonomy (NCBI): domain Eukaryota; kingdom Metazoa; phylum Chordata; class Mammalia; order Carnivora; family Canidae; genus Canis; species Canis lupus. Next base: position 15,431,155 of record NC_049236.1, read on the forward strand.
GAAAGACAACCTAGAAAACAAGAGCAGCAAGGAGAGACCAGAATTATACAACAGCATAGTTCATTTGGTAAGGGCGGCTTGCCATGACCTAGCCTTTGTCTAATGATATCAAACAGTGGGATTGACAATATTTTCTGTGCTTTACATATATAAACCATCTCTTCACAACTTTATGAAGTAGAAACTATAATTATCCTCATCTTAAAAAAATGAAGAAAACTGAAGCATAGAAAATTTATGAAGCTTGCTCTAGTTCACACAACTAATACATGTTAGAACTCAAATCCAGCCGGTCTGCTTCAGGGGTCTGTGAGCTTAAGTACCAGGGTCCCTTCTAGGAACTGAGGACACTTAAAGTTTTAAATGTCAGGCCTCTGGTCACCTCACCTATTAGTGGTAGAACCAGAACTCAAACTCAGGGCTTTTGACTCAAAGCTCCAATGCTCTTTTATAATAACATCAGATGTGATAGGAATTATATAGTGCCAGCCAAATTGAAGTTAAATTTCAGTCTGAGGCAAATATTTGCTGGAATTGAAATTACCATATCTTTAAGTTGTAGACATTGTACAGGAACCTTCACTTTGTGCCTGAGTGTACTGGGTTTAAGTCCTGCTGTTTAAATATTGATGAGGGTCCCAGGACTGAACATAATTATGGGTAAAGGTGCAGCATTATTTGCCAATTTGTTGTCAAATAAATTTTTTTTCTGAACATTGCATTTCACACTTGTATTTCAAAAGTGATACCATTTATTGTAAATCAAAGAGTACCTTTATTTTGAATCAGTAAGGATTTATGACCTTTTACTATGCACCTTATCTGTGGTAGCCACTGTAAAGAGATTCTTTTGAAGGTCAAACAAGTTTATTACCTTGAGTTTAGAAAAACAAATTAATCTGATTTGTTTCTGCCATTGGGTTCTGCAAATCTAGATTCAGATACAAGCCTACATTTGTGTTTATAGTAATATCTTTCATAGTTGGGGATAATGAGAAGATGGGAGCAAATGGCTGTTATTGGAGTCATCGTAAGTCATTTTTTACTTTTCAGAGACCTAATATACTTTTATTTATACTGTTAATTCTAGTTAGAAGTTTTCAATTTTTTTCAAGAAATACTCATATCAGAAGCCCAGTTGGTAAACTCTTTTTAAATAAATTTTTTATTCAAATTTGTTTTTTTTTTAAGATTTTATTTATTTATTTGTCCATGAGAGATAGAGAGAGAGAGGCAGAAACACAGGCAGAGGGAGAAGCAGGCTCCATGCAGGGAGCCCAATGTGGGACTCGATCCCGGGTCTCCAGGATCAGGCCCTGGGCTGAAGGCGGCACTAAACCACTGAGCCACCTGGGCTTCCCTTTTTATTCTAATTTGATTTAAGTAACATATACTGTGTAATTGATTTCGGGGGTAGAATTTAATGATTCATCAGTTGTATATAACACCCAGTGCTCATTACATCAAGTGCCCTCCTTAATGCCCATCACCCAGTTACCCCATCTCTCCACCCACCTCCCCTCCAGCAACTCTTTGTTTCCTGGAGTCAAGAGTCTCTTATTGTTTGCCTCCCTCTCTGTTTTCATCTTAATTTATTTTTCCTTCCCTTCCCCTATGTTCCTCTGTTTTGTTTCTTAAATTCCACATATGAGTGAAATCATATGGTGTTTTATCTTTCTCTGACTAATTTATTGCACTTAACATAATACCCTCTAGTTCCATGCCTGTCATTGCTAATGGCAAGATTGCATTCTTTTTGATGGCTGAGTAATATTCCATTGTGTATATGTATGTGTGTGTGTGTATGTATACACATACACACACACACACACCTCTTGGTAAACTCTTACGCCTTTAAGAGTCAGCTGAAATATTACCTTCCTATAAAACTTTCCCTGTCTTTTCTAAGACTTAGATGTTACCTTCACTATATGCCTACTGCATCTTGGATATATCCCTGCCATGACATTAATGATAGTATATTGTAGTTTACTGATTTTGTCTTTTCCACATAATTGTGAGCACTTCAAGGGAAAGGGCCAGGTTTCTTTAATTCATATGCCTCCTTTAGCCCCTCTGCCCTGGCTGGAGCTGAAAGTATATATTGGCAAGTCAGAAATTATAATAAAGGTATGTTTACTCTATAGCTAAACTTTCTTATTGTGGTTATTGGAGTTGGAAATGACACATTTGACATTAGTGAGTATCAATAACCTAAATAGAAATAGGGTTAGTGGTTAGTACTGTATGTGCTTTGAGTTTTGTTGATTTTTTTTTCTGTTGTTTTTTCTATGACCACAGTTTGTGAAAATGGAATTCCAAGCAGTAGTGATGGCAGTTGGAGGGGGATCTCGAATGACAGACCTGACTTCCAGCATTCCCAAACCTCTGCTTCCAGTTGGGAACAAACCTTTAATTTGGTACCCATTGAACCTGCTTGAGCGTGTTGGATTTGAAGGTGAGCTTTGACAATTAGATGTACTCATAAAATTTTGAGGATGTTTGATCTCAGTGATTTATCAGCTTTATAAGAGTGAGAGAGAATGAGGGAAGACCAGGACTCAGCACTGGCTAGAGACTGTCCTCTAAATTAGGAACATTGGAGTGCTCTATTGCTGTATAAAAAGGTTGAAAAGACAGCACTATTACTGTGTTAGAGCTGCTCTTCACAACGATCCGAGATGAGGGATGCCTGGGTGGTTCAGAGGTTAGGCATCTGCCTTTGGCTCAGGGCGTTATCCCGGGGTCCTGGGATCGAGTCCCGCATTGGGCTCCCTGCAGGGAGCTTGCTTCTCCCTCTGCCTGTATCTCAGCCTCTCTCTCTCTCTCTCTCCGTGTGTGTGTGTCTCTCATGAATAAATAAATAAATCTTTAAAAACAGAACAAAACAATGATCTGAAATGAGCACAGTGGGAATCCAAGTTAGTACCTCATAGTCAGTGCTCACTATGAATCTGTATGTACCCAATGACATATTAATATATTAAGGGGCACAGTATTGAAAAGATAACTCAGGCCTTGATTTCTAGGACCTTAAAGTCTAGATACAAATATAAATAGAGGGGACATCACTACAGATCCTGCAAACATTAAAGAGATAGTAAGTGAATATTATGAACAACTTTATGGTAATAAATTTGACAACTTAGATGCACATTTTAGAAATAATGCTTTGGAAACTGTATAAAGAATGGATTTGAGGGAGTTGACTACAAGCAGGGAGATAAATCGGGAAATTGTTACAGAGTCTACACCAGCAATAAAGAGGACCTGAACTAAAGAAGTAGTACTAAAGATGGAGAAGAGGGAATATTTGAGAAAGTTGATGATTAATGGGGAGAGAGAATGGAAAAAAAAAAGAAGAGTTCCCTCTACTTTTTGCTTGGGTGACTAGATGGTGATGCCAGTAAGTAGGAAAGGTATTAGGAGTCAAAGAATAGGTTTGAATGAATATAATGAGTTCAACTTTGGCCGCAATGAGTTTGAGGTGTCCTGTGGTTAGAAATTGCAAATCCAGGCAGCCTGGGTGGCTCAACAGTTTAGCCCTGCCTTCAGCCCAGGGCCTGATCTTGGTGTCCCAGGATCAAGTCCCGTGTCAGGCTCCCTGCATGGAGCCTGCTTCTCCCTCTGCCTGTGTCTCTGCCTCCCACCTCCCCCTCTGTCTCTCATGAATGAATAAATAAAATTTAAAAAAAGAAAAAAGAGGGATCCCTGGGTGGCGCAGCGGTTTAGCGCCTGCCTTTGGCTCAGGGCGTGATCCTGGAGACCCTGGATCGAATCCCACATCGGGCTCCCGGTGCATGGAGCCTGCTTCTCCCTCTGCCTGTGTCTCTGCCTCTCTCTCTCTCTCTCTCTCTCTATGTGTGACTATCATAAATAAATAAAAATTAAAAAAAAAAAAAGAAAAGGAAAAAGAGAAATAGCAAATCCAAGTACCAGATGGAAGTGGTTTCAGATCCTGGGGCACAGTCTTGCGTTCCATTGTTCATTGAACTATGTGAATTGCCTTCCTGAGACAGACCCATGAACATTTCTATGTAGTGGTCTACATGACATTGATGTTAAGAGATGTTTTAGGGGTACCTGGGTGGCTCAGTGGTTGAGCGTCTACCTTTGGCTTGGGTCATGGGATCCAGTCCTGCATCGGGCTCGCTCCCTGGAGCCTGCTTCTCTCTCTGCCTATGTACCTGCCTCTCTGTCTCTGTGTCTCTCATGAATAAATGAATAAAATCTTAAAAAAAGAGAGAGATGTTTTAGAAAAGATTTTAATATTTTATTTTTAAGGTTTTATTTTTAAGTAATTTATATACACAACTTGGGGCTTGAACTCACAACCATGAGATCAGGAGTGACATGTTCTACCTATTGAGCCAGCCAGATGCCCCAAAGATTTTCTTTTTAATACACTTTAAAATATCATACTATCCTTTCATAACTTTTCATGGATTTGTCATCAATAACTTGTTTTTTCTTTCTGCTATATCTTTAGTTATGGTTGGGGTTGCCTTTTGTGGTATATTTAATACCCATTACATAGGAAATTTCGTCTCACTAAGGCTCACTCAGAAATTGATGAGTGCCTCCTAAACACAGGATTCTGGAGGGTTTTTTTGTTTTGTTTTTTAAGATTTTATTTATTTATTCCTGAGAGACACAGGAGAGAGAGAGAGGGGCAGAAACACAGGCAGAGGGAGAAGCAGGCTCCACGCAGGAGCCCGACGCAGAACTCGATCCCGGAACTCCAGGATCAGGCTCCGGGCTGAAGGCCGCGCCAAACTGCTGAGCCACCCGGGCTGCCCAGGATTCTGGAGTTTAATAGCAAAGTCTTGAGTTCATTTTCTTCATATTGTTCATGAGTTTAGAGAAGTTAATGTAGCCCTGGTCAGCATTTTTGTTTCTCTCCACACATAAGAGTCTTAGTCTAATTATTAGACTGACTGTCCCATATTTGCAGTTACTCTCTTCACTTTATCTACTCTATCTATAATGTTCTCTCCAAAAAAATAAAATAATGTCCTCTCCAAGATGTTATCCTCTCTAAAATTCTAAACAGCATCAATCACCCTGTCCTCTATGGTTTTATCATACTTCACACTTTGTTTTTCTTTTTCTTAAGATTTTATTTATTCACGAGAGACACACAGAGAGAGGCAGAGATACAGGCAGAAAGAGAAGCAGGCTCCCCACAGGGAGCCTGATGTGGGACTCAATCCCAGGACCCTGGGATCACCACCTGAGCCGAAGGCAGACACTCAACTGCTGAACCACCTAGGTGTCCCACATTTTGTTGTTTTTTGTTTTATTTATTTATTTATTTTTTTACATTTTGTTTTTCTATCTCAGTACTAACCAACATACTCTTTTATGCTATAATTAGTGTCACGGAAGACATCTCTCTGAGAGCAGGTACTGTATCTCATTCATCTTTGTACCATCAGCATCTACATAAAGTGTGTACTAAAGAGGTTTTTGGTGGACTTGATTTTATCTTTATGTATCTCAAAGGCCATCCTTTCCAGGAAGCCTTCCTTAGTTAGTCATTTTTTTAAAAAAGATTTTATTAAAAATAAATAAATAAATAAATAAATAAATAAATAAATAAATAAATAAATAAAATAAAAAAGATTTTATTTATTTATTCATGAGAGACAGAGAGAGAGAGGAAGAGACATAGGCAGAGGGAGAACAGACTCCATGCAGGGAGCCCGATGTGGGACTCGATCCCAGGACTCCAGGATCACTCCCTGAGCCGAAGACAGACATTCAACCACTGAGCCACCCAGGCGCCCTCCTTTAGTTAGTCACTTATATGTGTAATTTCTCCATGTTAAGTTTCTTAAGAATAGAAACCATGTTGAGTTCATTTCTGACTTCTTAGTGCCTATTTTTACTTTATGTATTAAATGTATTTGTATTTATTGGTGGAATGAGTTGGTTACTAAAAGCAAAGTGGGGAATGGAAGAAAGATGGGAGAAGGAAGGAAGGGAAGTTAAATTATTTGGAAAAGAAAGAAAGAGGAAGGAAGAAAGAAGAGAAGGGAAGAAAATAAAAAAGTATGATTACTTTTCTGAAAGGGAGAGATCATTGTTACCTGGAACACTATCATGGAACAAGTGGAAAATGAGATGCTAAAATCTGATCTTCAGACATCAGTAACACATGTTATGTTGCAGTGAATTACATTACCCTACCAAAGATTGGTAACAAAGATCTCCAGTTTTCTGTCATTGGTTACCAGCTATATGGGTAAAATGAAGACACCTGTTATTGAAAATTACCTCTTAGTAGGGTTCATTGTGATACTCAATGAAGCACTCATGGCTTCCTGGTGGGAGGTGGTGATAGCTCTTCCTTTGTAGTAAATGAAGATTTATTTTTTATTTATTTATTTATTTTGTAGTAAATGAAGATTTAAAATGTGATCCCATTTGTATATGCTTTGATGAATGTTCTTCTGAGTTCTTTTTATCAAGAAGTGGCATGTAATATATTAATGTGCAACCTCTAATCATCAGACCTGAGTTTTATCTTGAATCCATTGCTCACTAGTTGTGTGAACCTGAACAAAGTCACCTAATATCTTTTAGTCCAAGTTTCCTCATTTGTAAAATGAGATTGTTGTATGCATTGAGAGAATGCATGTAAATATATTGAAAAGGCTCAATAATATTAGCTGTTATTATTACGTCTAGGAACAGACCACATCTTTTTTTTTTTCTTTTTAATAATTTATTTTTATTTATTCATGAGAAAGAGGCAGAGATATAGATGAGTGAGAAGCAGACTCCCCTCAATGAGCCCAGTGTAAGACTCCATCCCAGGACCCCGGGATCATAACCTGAGCCAAAGCCAGCTGCTCAACCACCGAGCCATCCAGGTGTCCCTGAAACAGACCACATGTAATTGACATAGGAAACCATTATCTAAATGAATGAGAGTTTTTGTGTTTTTCCTTTTGTGCTGTAGAAGTCATTGTCATCACAACCAGGGATGTCCAAAAGGCTTTATCAGGAGAATTCAAGATGAAAATGAAGCTAGATATTGTGTGTATTCCTGATGAAGCTGACAAAGGGACTGCAGATTCTCTGCGCCAAATATATCCAAAACTTAAGGTGAGAATCTATTCTTGATTTTTATTGTTTCTTGAAGATAAATATTACTTTATGTTTTCTCAATGCATTTCAGTTTACAATGCTTTGTTGAAAATATATTCTTGCGTCACATATTTTGTTGCCCATGTACTCTTCAACCTCATTTTACTTTTACTATTTTTTTAGGTTTATGTATTTATTTATTTATTTAAATGATCTCTACACCTAATATGGGGCTCAAACTCATGACCCCAAGATTAAGAGTTACATGCTCCTCTGAGCCAGCCAGGCACCCCTATTTTGATTGTTAATGAAAATTTAGACATTTAGTTATCATAGTCACTGATTTCCAATATTTTTGAGTAATTGTACATCTTTATAAAAAAGATATACTTTTTAAAAAGATTTTTTATTTATTCATTTGAGAGAGGCAGAGAGATAGCGAGAGCATGAACAGAGGGAAGGGTGACAGGTACAGTGAGAAGCAGACTTCCCACTGAGCAGGGAGCCCAACACAGGACTCCATCTCAGGACAGAGGGAGAAAGAGAATCCCACGCCTACTCCATGGTCAGCTTGGAGCTGGACTCAGTTCCACAACCCTGATATCATGACCTGAGCCGAAATCAAGAACTAAAAGCTTAACTGACTGAGCCACCTAGGATCCCCCATGAACAAGCAAAATTAATCTATAGTGATAAAAATCAGAGTAGCAGTTGACTCTGCAGATGACAGATTGACTGGAAAGAAGTACAAAGGAATTTTCAAAAATTCTGGCCCCTCACCCCTACAACATGATAACACTTGACCTTTTGGTCTACTTGATTAGATACTAGCAGGGGCATATGGATATGAGGACATAGTCTCCCTGCTGGCCTGTGGCATATGAACTGAGAAATATCCACTGTAAACTGTTTTTAAATTGATGTCCTTTGGAAAAAATTCAGTCTGTATGATACTGTTGTCATCTTGTTTGAATTGGGGAGCAGACTCTTCTGATATTTCTGGTGACTGCAACCAAATGTAATAATATTTTCAACCTGCCTATGCTGTATAGAACAAAAAATTAATGCAGAAATGTACATGGCCTTTCTCTCCACCCCACCTTTATTGGGGAATAATTTATACACAGTAAAATATAGATATTAAATACACAGTTCATTGAGTTTTGACAGATACGTATACACCCTGATTACCATTACCCAAATCTAGAACATTGCCTTTACCTCTGAAAGTTCCTTTGTACTTCTTTTTAGCGAGCGCCTCCCTCAACCTCCCAGCACTCCACCCCTCTAGAGTCAATTCATATGTTAACTTTGTTGTTCATGAACTAGATATAAATAGAATCATACAATTTTATTCTGGTTTCTTTGGTTCAACATAATATTTTTTAGATTCATTCATATTGGGATCCCTGGGTGGCGCAGCGCTTTGGCGCCTGCCTTTGGCCCAGGGCGCGATCCTGGAGACCTGGGATCAAATCCCACGTCGGGCTCCCGGTGCATGGAGCCTGCTTCTCCCTCTGCCTGTGTCTCTGCCTCTTTCTCTCTCTCTCCCTGTGTGACTATCATAAATAAATAAAATTTTTTAAAAAATAGATTCATTCATATTATAGAGGATATAACTAGTTTTTTATTCCATTGCATAAATATACCACTATTTACTATTGATGGTCATTTGTGTTGTTTCTAATTTTGGGATATCATAAATAAAGTTATTGTGAACGTTGTTCTGCAAGTCTTTTGGGAAAATATTCTAGTTTGTAGGGTTTACTGTATTAGAAACTGCTCTATGGTTTTCCAAGTGGTTATACCATTTTATACTTCCATCAACAATGTATAAGGGTTGCATTTGTTTCACATCTTCATCAACAGTTGGTGTTGTCAGTCTTTTACATTTTAACCATTTTAGTGGATATATATATGTAGTAGTATCTCGTTTTAATTGTGTTTCTCCGATAATAATGATGCTAACCACCTTTCTATGTGGTTATTGGCCATTTGCATATTTTTATGGAGTGTTCAAAGCGTTTGCATATTTTTAAATTGAATTGTTTACCTTTTTATTATTGATTATAGAAATTTCTTAAGTATGCTAGATGCAAATCTTTGTCAGATATGTGTTGTGAATATCTTCTGTCAGTCTGTGACTTGCCTTTTTGCTTTCTTAATGGTGTCTTTTCATGACCAGAGGTTTTCAATGTTGATGAAATTTAGATTACTGCTTTTTTTTCTTTTATAGTTAATATACTTTTTGTGTCCTAAGAAATCTTCGCCTATCCCAATCTTGTGAAGACATTATTTTTTTTAAGATTTATTTGTTTGAGAGAAAGAGGGAACACATAAGCAGGGGAGGAACAGAGGGAGGAGGGAATCCCAGGCAGACTTCCTGCTGAGCGTGGAGCCCCACATAAGGTTCAGTCTCATGACGCTGAGATCATGACCTGAGTTGAAACCAAGAGTCAGGCAATCAACTGAGCCACCCAGATGCCCCAATAAAGATACTCTTTTATGTTTACTTCTAAAAAGGTTTATTAGCTTTTATGTTTAGATGTCTACCCCATCTTGATTAATTTTGTATGTGGTATGATAATAGAGATAAAATTTACTTTTTTTCTTTTTTTTTTTTTTTTTTTTTTTTTTTTTTAATTTATTTATGATAGTCACAGAGAGAGAGAGAGAGAGAGAGAGAGAGAGAGGCAGAGACACAGGCAGAGGGAGAAGCAGGCTCCATGCACCGGAAGCCCAACGTGGGATTCGATCCCGGGTCTCCAGGATCGCGCCCTGGGCCAAAGGCAGGCGCCAAACCGCTGCACCACCCAGGGATCCCAATTTACTTTTTTTCTATATAGATATTTGTTCCAGCACTATTTGTTAAAAAGACTTTACGGTCTCTGTTGAATTGCATCAGTACCTTCATTGAAGATCAACTGACCATATATGTTTGGTTTATTTCTGTTTTCTCTATTTTGTTTCACTGGTCTATTTGTCTTTACTTCAATACCACATTGAATAGTGTCTTCTTTTAAAAACATTTTCTTTATTTATTTAAGAGAGAGAGAGAAAGAGCGAGAGAGAGAATGAGCAAGTGGGGGACGGGGAGAGGGAAAAACAGGCCCAATGTGGGGCTCGATCCCAGGACCCTAAGATCACGACCTGAGCCAAAGGCAGACATTTAACCAACTCAGCCACCCAGGCACCCTTTGAATGATGTCTTATTTCAGCTTTATAGTAAGAATTGAACTGAATCTTAGATCAGTTTGGGAAGAATTGCTATCTTAATATTGATTCTTCCAATCTTGAACATCTACTTATTTAGATTTCCTGTAATTTCTCTCAGTAGTGTTTTATAATTTCCATTGTAGAAGTTTTGAACATCTCTTGATAAATTATTCCTAGGTAAATGTTTTTAATGATGTTGTAACTGGTGCTTTTTCAAAACTCCATTTTTCAATTGTTTGTTCCTTAAATGTAGACATAAAATTGTTTTTTGAATATTGATCTTGTTAAATTGTAGATTCTTCAGGATTTTCTATATACATCATCATGTTTCTTGTAAATAAAAACAGTATTACTTACATCTTCCTTTTTAATCTTTATAATTTGTTTTTGTTTTTTTTTTATTGTCTATTGCCCTGGCCAGGACTTCCAGTGTGGTGTATTATAGACATTTCCATTCACTTTTGGCCTCTCTTTTTGTTTTCCTGTGCTTCCATCCAAGTAGGTTTTAGTATTTCTGACTGGAGTGGAGATTTCCAACACCATAATGTTGGGTGTGTTACTTTCTGGACTACAGCTGCTTATTTCCTTAGGGAAGATATGGGGAATTTCACTAGGAAAATGAAATGATAATTCTTTTCTTTTATAGGATTGGATGCCAGGTTTACCAAGAAGCTTATGATATTTAGTGGACTTCCCAGGGACTATTTTAGCTACAGTCTAAACGTTTAGGATGGAGGTGTAATCTCTTTGCTCCCTGATGTTTAAGTCTTAGAAATGTTATTTTTACCCTAACCTGGAGCTAGAGATTCTAGAAGTCTCATGTGGGACTTGTATAAGTAATTCTTAGAGGCTTGAGAGATACTAGTGACAACTATAAATAGGAGTGGGCGTGTGGAAGCAAGTAAAGTAACTGCCAGTAGGGCATTTTACTCCCAAGTTACTGCTGCCTCTTACGGTTTTGACCATTGAATCCTTATATTAGGGCTCCCCCTTGAACCTAAGGTAAGAGTCCTCATTAAGTCATTCTGCACAGTCTCATTTCTTTTCCTCCTTTAAATATGATTTTGTTTTTACATCATTTACATGGCACCTTTTACATATAATCCTACTTGCGTGCCTTCTTCTTGAGCTGTGACTTTGGCTAGCAGGTCTCTGCTATCTTTGCTCTCTCAACTTGGTTTCTTCTATACCAATGGCTTCTGAAATCCTGGCTTTGCATCAACTTGCATTCCAACCTGGAACAGAGGCAACAAAACTAACGTGTGGAGGAACTTAGTAGACTCCTAAATAGCCACTAAGATCAAAGTAAGGCCTGAGCTAAGCCAAAATTTAGAACCATCTGGTTGGGATCAACATAAACTTGTAGGAAAGGTAATGGAAATACATATAAACAGTTGAAGAAAGTGAAGCAGCCTCAGAAAGCAGTTTGTTGGTGTTTGCTAAGAAATGTCAAGTACCTATCTAAAGTACAAAGTTGTACCCCCAGGCTGTGCTGTACTTTAAAAGCAGTGACCCTTTGAGCCAATTTATTTATCTTACCTTGTGCCCACAAAGCAGCTTCCTAAACCTTTGGGGACTGTTTTGGTCTGTTTTAAATAAGATTTTAGGTAAGATTATTCCCTTTGAGATTTGGGGGTTTATTAGCTTTCAGTTCTTTTATCTTTAACCCACTTCCTCCACATTGAGTTCCCCAAATACTACTGTGAGGTTATCCCATGTGGCTTCTGCTTTTCTAGAGAAAGACCACCATAGCATATTGGCATTACGTGGCTATTTTGTTTAAAATGTATTTCACCATTTTAATTGATAATCTTTTTCATTTACATTGCATTTGCTAAGTATATTGCAGTTCTATTTATATGTGGAAACTTTATCACTAGTGCTTATAGGATATTGAAGCTGGACATCATATTTTGCTATGTGTCTTTTCCACTAACAGATACATATTCCATTTGGTTTTATTCTTCTGGCACTGTTTTCTACTTCATTTTGCCTTATCTCATTCCACAATTTTTGCTGACTTACTGGCTTCTCACTTTTTATTTCAGCTGCCCACCCTCTTTCCCTGACTTATCAAGAGAGATTATTGGCTCATTCATTCTCCCACACCCTGAGTGAGCGAGCTCCATTCTTATAACTGGTGTTGGTAATATGAAAGTTCTTAGATTTTAAATCTTCTCCACCATAGCGTTTCGGATTTGTCGATGAATGATTCAGTTTTATCTATGTCTGAACTCATTCATTTAGCAAATATTTATTCAGAGTCTACTAAAAATAATGATTATAAAAAATAAATAAATAAAAATAATGATTATAATTGCTTAATCTATTAAATACCAATTATAGACCATAGTTTTTTTAACTTCTTGTCAGGGAAAATTTCAAACATGTACAAAAATAGAACATTGCTCAAGTATCTATCACCCAACTTCAATAGTTATCATCCCATAGCAAATCTTATTTCATTTATATCCCCACCCATCTTGCTCCCTCTCATGTTCTTTTGAAACAAATCTCAAAACATATTATTTTATCTCTGTATCAGAATATATTACTAAGATGAGAGCTCTTTAAAAAAAGAAAAGCCATATGCCATTAATAAAAACAAATTAATAATTCTTCATTATCAAATATCTATTCAGTATATGAGTTTCCAGCTACCTCATAAATATAATTTTAGTGTTTATTTAAATCAGGAGGCAAATAAGGACTGTAATTACAGTTGGTTGAAATGTCTCTTTTAAAATATAGATTTTCCCTCCATCTCTTCTTTTTCTTATAATTTATTTGTTGGAGAAATTGAGCAATTCATTTTCCTTTTTTTTTTTTAACATTTTTTTAAAGTTTTTATTTATTTATGATAGTCACAGAGAGAGAGAGAGAGAGAGAGAGAGAGGCAGAGACATAGGCAGAGGGAGAAGCAGGCTCCATGCACTGAGAGCCCGACGTGGGATTTGATCCCGGGTCTCCAGGATCGCGCCCTGGGCCAAAGGCAGGCGCTAAACCGCTGCGCCATCCAGGGATCCCAGCAATTCATTTTCTTATATATTTCCCCTCCCACAGTCTGCATTTTATTGATTGCAACCATGTGGTGGTGTTTAATAAGTATCCCTCTCTTGATATTGGTATTGGTATTGGTAGTTGGACTTAGAAGCTCTTGGCTTGAATTTAATAAATTCAAGTTTTGAATTTAGGGATAAAACTTTCTAAGGTGTGTTCTTCTATTTGGAGGCACATAATTTTTTGATTGTCTTTCTTTTTTTCTCTCCAGTCTTTTGGCTATCTGAAGCTTATTTCTAGTAGATTCTGTAGGAGGTCTTCATGATATCGATGCTCAGCAGATTAGCTGCAGCCTTTATATTTCAAAGCCAATTTATATGGTTATAAAATCTCTGACTCACATTTTTTCCTTGAATATCTTAAATTCCCTCATTGATTCTGTTGTAAAGTGTTGCTGTCCAAAAAGTGCTAGTGAAAATCTTTCTTTACCTTATGAGTGAGTTGATCTTTTTGTCTGGATTCCCAAAGGTGGTTTGTTTGTTTGTTTGTTTGTTTTTTAAAGATTTTATTTTTAATCTCAATACCTAACGAGGGGCTCAAACTTAGAACCCCAAGATCAAGAATTGCATGCTCCACTGACTGAGGGAGCCAAATACCCCAATTTTATTTTATTTTTTAAAGATTTATTTATTTATATTAGAGGAAAAGAGAGCACTAGTGAGAAGGACAAAGGGAGAGGGAGAGAGAATCTAAAGCAGACTCTGTGCTGAGTGCAGAGCCTGAGGTGGGGCTCAGTCTCACAACCTGAGCTGAAACCAAGAGTCAGACACTTAGCCAACTCCACCACCCAGGTGCACCCCCTATTTTATTTTTTTAAGTAAACTCTGTGTCCAGTGTGAGGCTTGAACTCATGACCCTAGGATTAAGTCACATGCTTTACCAGCTAAGCCAGCTGGGCACCCCAAGTTTTTATTTTTCTTTAAACTTTTCTGGTTTTACTACATAATATATCCCATTGATCTGAATCATATTTTCTAGATATGTAGTATGTCCTTTTCATGTGAAGTTTTCATCTTTTTTATTGTTTTGAGAAGTTTTCTGGAATTACAGTTTTAGGTATTTGTTCTGTTTCATTACTTTGGTTTTAGCCTTCGGGATTCCTTTTTTTTTTTTAAGATTTTATTTATTTGAGTGAGAGAGAGCACAAAAAAGGAGGAGGGGTAGAGGGAGAGGGAGAAGCAGGTTCCCCACTGAGCAGGGAGCCTGATGCAGGGCTGGATCCCAGGACCCTGAGATCATGACCTGAGCCAAAGACAGACACTTAACCACCTGAGCCACCCAGGTGCCCCTAATTTTTGAGATTCTTATGTATATGCCGAATTTTTGTTGCTTTTCTTCACCTTCTCATATTTTGCCTCAAATCCTTTTTATCTATTTCTTTTTTATGATTTTCTTCCTTTTTTACATTCTGTTTCCCTTGAGGTATTATGCATAGAGTTGTGTTTTATTCATTTTTGTGTCCTTTCTAGTTTAGCTGTTATTTCTGAAAGGATTTTTTTCTTTTATTTCTAATTCTTTCTTAAGTTCTGTCATCTAATTTCTAATTTTTTCAGATTTACTTTAACCATTCACATCTGTTATTTTCTTATTTTAGTCTATTTCTAAATATTCACCTGCAGATTTAACCTATTTCATGAACATGTCTTTGTGACATGTGCTTCATTGTAGAGATGTTATTCTAACCCTTACTATTATCTTTCTCAATAATAACTTTGTACAGGATTTGACTGTAATCCTTTCCTATTGCTAATTTTACCCAAATTTAATTTTCCTAAATTTTTAGAAGGGAAGGATAAGTCAGGGTAGCTTTTGTAGTTACATAGCAATAGAGCCCCCTCTTTTAAGGTCTTCCTCCTCTCCTCTATTATCTCCATTTTATCTAACCTTTGTCTTTGTTGTGTACTGGTTTTCCCTGTGCTGCTCAATTTGGCTTCAATTCCCAGCATATTCTCAATGCAGGATTTCATTTTTATTTATTTATTCGTGAAAGATTTTATTTATTTATTCACGAGAGACACAGAGAGAGGTAGAGAGAGAAGCAGGCTCCCCAAGGGGAGCCTGATGCGAGGAGACTCGATCCCAGTGCCTTGGTATGTCACCCTGAGCCAAAGGCAGACAGACGCTCAACCACAGAGCCACCCAGGCGTCTTATGGGGCTTCATTTTTAAAATGAATATTAGTTTGCTAGTTTTAAGAGTTCACAGGGCCAAGACTGCTCCACCTCCTTCAGACCTCTTATTAAATTTTATTGAGACTAGAAAAGGGGACTGTTTAATGAAGGAGTTAGTGATTGAACATGGGTCTCTTACTTCAAATCCTGTACTCTTAACCACTGTACTATGCAGTCTTTACAGTCTGGGATAGAGGTGAAAATCAAATATATGCTTTATCCTGTAGGGATACTTTGAAGGATCGTTAACAGCTTAATATTTTAGAAATACTACTGCATGAATGAGGAGAGTCAGAGAGACCACTGAGAGGCTGTTATAATCCTAGTAAGAAATGATGAAGGACTAAACTAAGACAATGGTAGTAGTATTAGAGAGATGGGGTAAGTTGGAAAATATTTAGAACTTTATGGCTAATTAATTGGATGTGAGAGGATAAAGAGAAGAAGGATCAAGCATGACCCCTGAGTTTCTAGCAAGAGCGCCTGGATGGATGGTGGCAGCATTCACAAATTTAGAGGCTGTGGGATAAGGAACAGGTTTATGGGAGAAGTAAGATATGTAACTACATTTAGCTCACTAAATATACTTTGCTATGAGTGTGAGCCATCTTTCCCACAAGAATGTTAGAGTAAATAAAAAAAGGACAGAATACAGAGGGCTTAAGGAAACACCAGTGCTTACTAGACATGTGAAAGAAGAGGATCCTCTGAAAGAAGTAAGAGAGACACAACCATGGATATTTTAAAATAATAAATAATAGCTAATACATACATGGGGTTCAGAGTGTAAAAATTTTATGGTGAAATATTTCCCTTCCTTCCTTATCTACTTAGTGTCCCTATTAACAACCACTGTTAGTAGTTTCTTATACTTTGAGGGTATTCTAAGTTGGAAGCAACTTGAATATTTTTATAAGAGAGCAAAAGAGCCAGTGGAGAGGCATAGAAGAAAGGAGATAGATGATGGATGAAGTCCCCAAGGAGATAATCAGGAATGAAGGAGCAGCTTTGGGCGGGAGGAAGGCTGTATCTTCCACTGAAATGAGAAAACAAGAGGAAAGGGAAAGGTCAAATGCACATCAGGAAGAGAGACAGGAATTAAAATAATTCATTCCTGAAGCCTCTATATTCTTGATGAAGTAGGAGCCAGAGTTGTCTGTTGAGCATGTGGAGAGAGAAGGTGATGGGATTGGGACCTGTGAGTAGTGAAACTTGAGAACTGTCCCTGGAAAATAGGAGAGAGCTGACTAGGGACACTGAACAGGGAACCTGAACAACAGCAGGGGTGTACCTGAGGTCAAAGAGTGTAGATGAGAACTACTATAGTTAGCACAGTTGTGAGGTTGGACATTTTTCTTGTCTCTCTTTCACCATCGCTCAGGTGTCTAGATATAGAGGAGAAGACATGTTTCAACTGATCAGGATTATGGGCAAGGTCAGTATTTGTACCCCCTGGAGAGGGGAGAACTGAGGCTGAGAAGAATAAGATTTGGCTAAGGACTCAATGGACAAAGGCCTTCCCTTTCTTCTCTCTGGCATGAGGTTAGCAAAAACTTTCCTCCCAGAGCCAGTCTCTCCAGATTGGATCTGGGTCCCAGGTAACAGTTTATCCATCCCTCTTCTATGGGACAGTTTGCAGTGGTTTCTTTCACTCTGTGTAGTGCTGCAACGTAGGATTGATGTGTGAGTCCATAAGGTATGTCCATCTCCAGTTTACTAGATAGTGGCAAATTGCCCTTCAAAGTAGTCATATTAATATATATTCCCATCAGTAGTATGAATTAGAGTTCTGATTTCTCCCTGTCCTCTCTAACAATTGGTATTCTCAAACTTAGGTTTTCATTAATATGGTGGTGTGAAACAGTACCCCATTGTTGGTTTAATTTTGCATTTCCTTGATTACTTGTGAATTTGAAGAGTTTTTTTGCTAGGTGTGTTGACCATTTTCCTTTTCAGTGAATTTCTTATTCATATCTTATGCTCATTTTGTGTTTGGGTTGTCTTTTTCTTACTTATATGTATAGTCTGTATATACTGTATACTAATCCTTTGCCAGTTCTGTGGGTTACAAGTTTTCCCCATTTGTCACCTCTCCTTCCTATGTTTATAGTATCTTCTAGCATACAGAAGTTTTCATGGTTAACTAGATCAGTTTTTTTGTGGTTAACTAGATCAGTTTTTTCCTCTATGGTTGGTGTTTTTGTATCTAAAATAACAGATTTCTGCCCTCTAAAAGATTTACAGTTTTGCTTTTCATATTTGGGTCTTTAAACCAGTATTAATATTTATATATGATATGAAGTAAATATCTAAATTTATCTTGTCCCAAATGAATAGTTGGTTATTCCAGCTATTTATTGAATAATCTGTCTTTTGCTCCCTTCTACCAAGTTCCACATAAGCCTGAGACTATAAACTTTCTCTTCTCATCCACTGGCCCCATTGTCTTTTCCTCACCAATAGGCTATTGTTTTTTTTTTGTTTGTTTTGTTTTGTTTTTAATTTATGATAGTCACAGAGAGAGAGAGAGAGAGAGGCAGAGACACAGGCAGAGGGAGAAGCAGGCACCAGGAGCCCGACGTAGGATTTGATCCTGGGTCTCCAGGATCGCGCCCTGGGCCAAAGGCAGGCACTAAACCGCTGCGCCACCCAGGGATCCCCAGGCTATTGTTTTAATTACTGTAGCTTTATAGAAATCCTGTCTAGTAGGATGATTCCCCTCTACCTCACATTATTATTATTTATCTTTAAAGTCATCCTAACTGTCTCTTCCCGTTTGACATATGACTCTAAGTATTAGCCATGAAAAATCTTTCTTGGTATTTGACTGGAATTACAGTGATTTTCAGATTAATTTGAGAGAGTTGGCATTTTATAATACAGAGTCTTTCTATTCCTTAAGCATAATATATCTCTATTAAGGCTGGTTTTTTTAATTTTTAAATAAAGTTTAAAATTTTTCTATAAAAAAAACTTCTACATCCTGTGTTGAACTTATTAGTAGATACTTTCTAATTTTGTTGTTATGCAAATGATATTTTTTTAAGGCCCACACATTATATTTGATTATGTCTTTTTAGTTTTTTACTCTAGAACAATCTCCCTTCTACCCAATTTTCTTTCCTTATGCAATTGACTTATCAAAGGAAACAGGTTATTTGTCCTAAAGAATTTCCCATATCTCTGGTGTGTTTGATTGCTCTCTTTTGATGTCATTTAATTTGTTTCTCTTCCCCAGTATTTTCTTATAAACTGAATTTGAATCTAAACATTGATTAGATTCAGTTTCAACTTTTTTGCAATAATATTTCATATGTTTATTTCATATTGCATTGTATCCAGATCTGAAATCAGACATTTTAAAAAGCCCTGATTTTCTTATGTACTGTTTGTTACATGTTAATCAAACCTCAACAAAGTGGTTTTAAAAAAAATGCCCTGGTTTCTTTTTGTGAAGGATGGTGTTTATAGATTGCAATCTGGGCTCAAGGAGAAATAGAAGCTTTTAAATTTGATGTAATTGATTTTTTAATCTTTTCCTTAATGGTTTGTGATTTCTGTGCCTACCTTTAAAAATTCTTCTATTTATGAAGTCTTAAAGATATTTTCTTTAAAGTTTTAGTTTTGCTTTCCATATTTTAGGCTCTAATTCACTTAGAATCTCTCCGTTTACTTCAGGCTTTTAAAAAAATCTCAATGAAGTTTTATAATTTTTTCATAAAAATCTTATCTTTCGTCAAATTTATTACCAAATTGTGTCTTCACATTCTCTCTTTTAAGTATATATGTTATGCACATAATGTATACAACCTAAAAAATCAAATAGTTCTTCAAGACTGAATGAAGGACAAAGGCTTCCTGCACTATCCTTCTTCATTCATGATTTTTTTTCTAGAATATTACCTCATTTATTTATTCCTTTATTCAGCAAAAATACTTATAAGTGACTTTTGCTTTTCAGAGGCAACTGCTTTTGGCTCTTTTCTTTTTCCTTCTGGTAACCTCGGTATTTCTAAATAACATATTTATGCTACTGTGTTTTTATTTTTAGTTTTAAATAATCTATTGAATTTCCACTATGAAAGATAAGGATTTGATTCACTTACTATCACATCCGCCCTCCCCTATGTATACAACCTCCCTCCTTTTTTTTTTTTTTTAAGATTTTATTTATTTATTCATGAGAGACAGAGAGAGAGAGGAAGAGACATAGGCAGAGGGAGAAGCAGGCTCATCCCGGGTCTCCAAGATCACGCCCTGGGCGAAGGTGGCACTAAATTGCTGAGCCACCCAGGGCTGCCCACCAACCTCCCTCTTTCTTAATCTCCCAAATATAGTTACTTCCTAGCTTTTTCTTAAATCAGTCATTTATAGCTTAGCCATATAATGTACCAGTATTATACTTTTTTAAAAATCAACTTTATTGAATTATGATTTATTTGTGATAAAATACACCCAATTTAAATGTACAGTTTGAAAAAAAAAGTATTTATTTATTTATTTTTAATTTATGATAGTCACACAGAGAGAGAGAGAGAGGCAGAGACACAGGCAGAGGGAGAAGCAGGCTCCATGCACCTGGAGCCCGACGTGGGATTCGATCCTGGGTCTCCAGGATCGCTCCCTGGGCCAAAGGCAGGCGCTAAACTGCTGTGCCACCCAGGGATCCCTGAAAAAAATTTTTAAAGGTTTTAAAGGCTCAGTCAGTTAAGCATCTAGCTTCAGGCTCAGGTCATGATTCCAGGGTCCTGGGATTGAACCCTATGTTGGGCTCCCTGCACAGCATGGAGTCTGTTTGTCTCTCTCCCTCTTTCCCTCCCTGCCCCCTCTTCCCCTGACTGTACTCGCTCTCAAAAAATAAATGAATGAATGAGTGAATGAATGAAATCCTTAAAAAAAAAAAGAATAAGCATGGAACAAAACTTTTTTTTTAGGGGGACATGGGAAGGGTAGAGAGAGAATCTTCTTTTCTTTTTTAAGATTTTATTTTTTCATGAGACAGAGAGAGGCAGAGACACAGGCAGAGGGAGAAGCAGGCTCTACGCAAGGAGCCTGATGTGGGACTCGATCCGGGAACCCCAGGATCACGCCCTGAGTTGAAGGCAGACACTCATCCGCTGAGCCACCCAGGCGTCCCAGGTAGCCAAGGTTTCTATTCAGTTTTTACTTCCTTCTTCAGTTCTGGCACTTCATATTTTCTCTTTCTTTCTTGTAAGTTTGAATACATTTTAGAATAATTTTTTGTTAGGTCTTGTCCAAAATTTTTAGGTCTTGTAACAGAAGTTTTGGGTTCTTAATACACCAATTTTCCAATACCAGAAGCCTCCATGCTAAACACTTTTTTTTTTTTTTTTTTTTTTTTTACGATTTTTTATTATTATGAGAGACATAGAGAGAGAGGCAGAGACACAGGCAGAGGGAGAAGCAGACTCCATGCAGGAAGCCTGATGTGGGGCTCGATCCCAGGACTCCAGGATCACACCCTGGGCCGAAGGCAGGCTCTAAACCGCTGAGCCACCCAGGGATCCCCCTCCATGCTAAACACTTAATGCGCATTATTTCATTTAATCTTCTAACAACTTCTGAGGTAGATACTGTCTTTATCCCCATCTTAAAATTAGAAAAGTAGAGCTCAGAGAGCTTGAGTAACTTGCCTAAAGTTCAGGTGGAAAGAAAGACTATGCCTGCGTACCATAGTATCAGTAAATGCATTAAGTAATCAGGGATAATAGGATAATGTCTGCTAGATATGGCCAAATGGCACATATCTCAGTGGAATTTGAATTGTTATTTGACAGTACAGTAGTGGAGTGGGTTAGGGATATTTAGTAAAAAAGAGTACTATGTCCTCTCTAGAAAAGAATCTGCAGGCAGTACTTGGATCTACTTATGGAAGAAGCACCATTTCATGAATGTTACCTTCTAATTGAGTCTTGTAGGAAGAGTAGAAATCTGTGATGGTGGGGCAATATGTAGGGATATTCCTAGTGTAAAGAGGTTAGAATAGATCAAAGAAAAGCAGGAATATGTTGGTAGATCCTATACTTTAACAGTTTAAGAATTACTATGAAGCTGAGATAAAAGGGGATATTTTTAGTTTCAAATTATGTGATCTGATGGCTTCACTCAGTGTGAGCATATACCTTTAAAACTTTTACCCAGATCTATATTTCTTTGAAATATCTAAAAAAAGTAAACATATCAATTAAATAACTTAATTGGCGGTCTTTCTTTCTTTTGGGTGGCAGCCTGAATTACATACATTTAAGGTTTAATTTGATCTTTTTTTATTTAGAAGTTGAACAATTTGGAGGGGGGGAGAATAGAAGAGCAGATAAAAAGTGAAAATGAAAAGCAACAGAGAGGGATCCCTGGGTGGCACAGCGGTTTAGCGCCTGCCTTTGGCCCAGGGCGTGATCCTGGAGACCCGGGATTGAATCCCATGTCGGGCTCCCAGTGCATGGAGCCTGCTTCTCCCTCTGCCTGTGTCTCTGCCTCTCTCTCTCTCTTTCTCTCTCTCTCTCTGTGACTATCATAAATAAATAAAAATTAAAAAAAAAAAAACATGAAAAGCAACAGAGACCTGCTTTGCAATAACAGCTGATTATTCATATAAGATCTCGATCTGTTACCAGTTGAATACTTCTGAGAATACTTAAATTTAGTAAAGCTTTATAAATGAGTATATTTTTTTAATTAATTAATTTACTTCAGAACCTTAGTTTCTGTTCTTAGAGACTATCCTATAGTAGGGAGTTAATTTATTAGCTGATTATGAGAGTGTAATTTTTTCCTTTGGAGTTACCCTGAATGTGCTCTGAAGATCACAAGGGAGATATTTCATATTTACTGTGGATTTCTAATCCCACAACCACTTTGAAAGGTAGATTTCTACCTTGTGGATATCTAATCCCCATAGCCACCTTGAAAGATAGATTTGTTCTGTTTTGCAGTTGAGAAAATTGATACTCAGCTTAAATAATAATCTCCCCCAAATCCCATGTCTGGTTAGGTACTGAGCCAGACTAGAACTAGAACCCAGCCTGGGTTTTGAGATATATCTGTGCATCTCAAATGTTCATGCTTTTTTCACTCATATTACCTCCAAAAGACAAACATCAGTTGTCTTTATAATCTACTCTAACTCAAGACCCTTGGCTTCAGAATAGGTTTAATTGGTCTGGAATTTTCTTCCTTCCTTTTCTTTTCTTTTCTCTTTTCTTTTCTTTTCTTTTCTTTTCTTTTCTTTTCTTTTTTCTTTTTTTCTTTTCTTTTCTTTCTTTTCTTTCTTTCTTTCTTTTCTTTCTTTCCTTTCTTTCTTTCCTTTCTTTAAGATTTTATTTATTTATTCATGAGAGACAGACACAAGCAGGCTCCATGCATTCAGGGAGCCCGCTGTGGGACTTGATCCCTGGTCTCCAGGATCACACCCTGGGCTGAAGGTGGAGTTAAACCGCTGAGCCACCCGGGCTGCCATGGTCTGGAATTTTCAAAATTACATTTTCCTTCTCTTTTTAAGTCTATGGGATCCATGTGTGTAGAAGTTTTTGTGTACGTTAGATGGTTGTATGTAAATATAGAATTCTTTTTAAGTATGCAATTCAGTGGTTCTTGGTACGTGTAGAACTCTTACTTAAATATTTTTGTGTAGGGATCCCTGGGTGGTGCAGCGGTTTGGCGCCTGCCTTTGGCCCAGGGCGCGATCCTGGAGACCCGGGATCGAATCCCACATCAGGCTCCCGGTGCATGGAGCCTGCTTCTCCCTCTGCCTGTGTTCTGCCTCTCTCTCTCTCTCTCTGTGACTATCATAAATAAATAAAAATTAAAAAAAAAAAAGAAAAAAATACTTTTGTGTAAAACATATTTAAAAATCAGCAAATATCCAAACAGGACTCAAGGAACTATGTAGTATCCTTGTGTTACAGTTGTGCAGCTTTGTTTATTGATACTTTTTGCCAAGTAGAGGAAGATGTAGTGTTGTAGGAAGCCTTTCTATCCTGTCTAGAACTATATGAGCAAGAATTCCAGCTCTTCTGGAGCAAAAAGAGCTCTTCTCCTTGGGCAGTTAGTAAGGATGTTTGTGATCAGCACATGAAGCAAAACTGGCTGACTCCTTGGACATTGAGCCTGACCCATATCAGATGTTCCTCTGATTGTCTGAGGGAATCAGCCATTGGTGCCATTTTTGTGCTTCAGAAACAATATGATTATTCCTTAGACAAGTGTTTTTGAGAACAAAGTAGTGAGGTATATTTAAGAGACCTCAGCAGGGCAGCCCGGGTGGCTCAGCAGTTTAGCACCGCCTCAGCCCAGGGTGTGATCCTGGAGAAACGGGATTGAGTCCCATGTTGGGCTCCCTGCATGGAGCCTGCTTCTCCCTCTGCCTGTGTCTCTGCCTCTCTCTCTCTCTCTCTGTCTGTCATAAATAAATTAAAAATCTTAAAAAAAAAAAAAGAGAGAGAGACCTCAGCAGACTAAATCTATAATAGAGTTCTATAGCCTGTGTTTAAAACACTTACTTTATATTCCAGGTCTCATGGCTTGTCTTAACTTAGAGATTTCGGAGTTGATAATTTTCTGTTTAATCTAGACAGGAATCTTTAGCCTCAGGCAAGCCTCATTTGCCCTCTGCCTCAGTTTCACAACCCAGAAAATAGGGATAATGATACCAACACACTAGTTAAAGGTTTAGTTATTTAAATTCTTTGATGTAGAAAAAGGACTATTGTTATATGTCTTATGAAACAGCTAACATGTTACAGCAAAGAACAAACTACCCTTGAAATCCCCATCCTAGGGACAGCTTATTAGAAAGATTAAGCATATGTGCTATTTTTAGATGTTCAAAAAGCTTAAGTACAAGTTATTTTCAGTTGAGTGTTTGATGTCTTTATCGAATTACAAATCTCTGTCATTCTTTCCTGGAACCTTTCATTTTGCCCAAGGATTTGTTTTTGACAGATTTCTATCTGCTTAAAAAGAATGAGTATGCTTTGGTTAAGAGGAAATCTGAGAACTTGGTCCCAACTTGCTTAAAGACTTTAAGTGGCAACTTTCCTTCTTATGATTGCTTTGGTGGGCTGTGGTTGCCTAGAAGGCCTCAGGATATCCCCACTGATGCCTTCTTTGAGCTTGCTAGTGGAATAATGAAAAGTCCAGGACTTACGGTAGAAATAAGTTAACAAGTTGAAGGAGGGGATTTTTTTTTATCTGCCCACCCCACCCCAGGAAATCTCAGTGGAGTTTTTTCCTTGACTGTACTAACCTAGTGTATATATGCACAGCTTTATGGAATGAGGGGTGTAGGGTAGGATGGAAACATGATAGCTAGGAATTAGGATAGAATACCCAGGCTGTCATCACACACTTTCTTTATCTTTGGGTGATAAGCAGCCATATGGCTTAGATTTTTGGAAACTTTTGGTAGGGCCACCTGTCCTGCTCTGAATCATAAGGTAACAAAGACCAGCCTGATTAGTGGAATGGACAGATACTGTTTGTGGGAAATCAGTAAGCAATCTTCCATCATGACCAGGGAGTTCATTTGAAGTAGTCTGTAGCTACCCAACATTTTTTCAGCTCTTAATTTAGACATCTTCTGCTTCAACAAGCCTTGTTGGCTTTCTAAGACTGGATTAGGTTTCATTTTTTTATACTTGCACAGAGGATTAAAATTATTTGTTACACCATCATCTCCATGAACTGGACTATGGGACAGGAATTATTTCTGGGCCTGTCACAGAGAGGATGCTCAATATGTGTGTATTGAATGAATGACAGATGAGGCAAGCTCTTTGTAAACATTTGGAACATGCTCCTTACTCCTTTATTGTAGACACAGATGTCTATATGAGCCTAAGGATGAGTTTCTATGATTGTAGACCAGAGAGATCACAGCATTGGATGCTTGGTGTTCATTTTATTTGTATCTGTTAAGTTTCCACCAAGCCTTAAGTTTATTGACATGGCTAGCCCTCTACCCCAAGCAGGTTATCTCAGAGGGAGGATCTTTTTATCTTATCAAAGAGATGGAATGGTGTAATGAAGAGAATGCAGGCTTTCACAAATAATGGGTAGACCTGGTTTCTAATTATTGCATCACTCACTAGAATATGCCTTTTAAGAGGTTATAAGCCCCTTCCAAGCTTGCATTTAATTTATCTATAAAATAGTCCTTCCTATTTTTCGTTTATTCACCTGCTGTTTACCAAGCACTGTCCTTGATGCTAGAAATATAGGGGTAAGCCAGAAAAACAAGATCCCTGTCCTCTTAGAGCTACTCTCTAAGGAGAGAGAGATATATAATAAACAGGAAAACAAATAACTTCAGATGATAACAGGTCCTAAGAAGAAAAATAAAGCAGGATAAGGAGACAAAGAGTGGCAGAGGAAGGAAAGGTCCTTCAGATAGGAAATCACATTTGAAGAGAAATTCTGATGAGTTTCTTGGGAAGATCTTTTCTTGCAGAGAGAATGCAAAGGCCCTGAATTAGGAGAGAATTTAACCTGTTTTATTTTATTTTTTAAAAATTTTTTTATTTATTCATGAGAGACACATAGAGAGAGGTAGAGACACAGGCAGAAAAACAAGCAGGCTCCTCACAGGGAGCCTGATGTGGGACTCAATCCCAAAACTGGGATCACGCTCCGAGCCGAAGGCAGACACTCAACCGCTGAGCCACCCAGGTGTCCCTACCTGTTTTGGAAGCTATAACAAAACCAATATAGAGCACAGTAATTAAGCAGTAGAATAGTAGTATGGAGGGCCTGAAAGTTATGTGAGGGCCAGTTCATAAAGGATCTTATGATCATAGTAGGGATTTAGCATTTACATTTTTTCTATGTTGGGAAACCTTTTTTGGGTTTTGAGTGACATCATCCAGTTTATGCTTTTATTTTTTATGTTTTTTTTAAACATTTTATTTATTCATTTGAGAGAAAGAGAGCATGAGAGGGGTGGGCCGGGGGTGGGGGGAGAGGGAGAAGCAGGCTCGCTATGAGTGCAGAGCCTGACGTTGGGCTCAACGTGTGGGCTTGATCCCAGGACCCTGAGATCATGACCTGAACTGAAGTCACACGCTTAACCAACTGAGCCCCCCAGGGATCCCTGGTTTATGCTTTTAAAATGTCTGTCTAGCTGCTGTCTGAAAATCTATAATACAACAGAAATGAATCAGAAAAATCAGTAAGGAGACAGTTGCAATAGTCCAGGTGAAAGATAATGCAAGAACAATAGTGATAGAGGTGGTTGCATTCAAGACATATTTTGTTTTTGTTTTCTTTTTTAAGATTTTATTTATTTATTCATAGAGACACACACACACAGAGAAAGAGGCAGAGACACAGGCAGAGGGAGAAGCAGGCTCCATGCAGGGAGCCTGACGTGGGACTAGATCCCTGGTCTCCAGGATCACACCCTAGGCCGCAGGCGGCGCTAAACCGCTGAGTCACGGGGGCTGCCCTCAAGACATATTTTGAAGGTAGAGTTGACAGGACTTTTTATGGATTGGATATTTAGAATGAGGAAAAGGGAAATCAAACAACAGCTTCTGGATTTTTTACTTGAACAATTGGAGTGATAGTAATAGGATTAACTGCAGTGTGGGAGACTGGAGGAAGAGCAAGTTGGGAATCGAGATAATTTTTGGATGTTAAATTTGTAACACTGGGTATTAGATTTCCAAGTTGAGATACCCACTAGGCAGTTGGTTTTACAATTCAGAATCTCAAAAGAGAGATCAGGGCTGGAGATACAAATCTGGAGATCAACAGAGTGAAATCATCTAGGGAGTGTAAGACTGAACTTGGTATTTAGAAGTCAAGAAGCAGAGGAGGAGCAAACAAAGGTGATTAGAAAGTTATAGCCACTGAAGTAGAAAAAAAGTAGAAATTAATTAATTAATAAGATATGAACTAAGAATTTATCAGTAGATTTGGCAAGATGGGTTAATTCATAGGTTCCCTTGCTGGAGCAGTAGGGACAAAAGTCCAATCAAAAGAGTTGAGGAGGGCGCGATCCGGGAGCCCCGGGATCGATTCCCACGTCGGGCTCCCAGTGCATGGAGCCTGCTTCTCCCTCTGCCTGTGTCTCTGCCTCTCTCTCTCTCTGTGACTATCATAAATAAATAAAAAAATTAAAAAAAATATATATATTTTTAAAAAAAAGAGTTGAGGAGGGGATCCCTGGGTGGCACAGCGGTTTGGCGCCTGCCTTTGGCCTAGGGCGCGATCCTGGAGACCCAGGATCGATTCCCACGTCGGGCTCCCGGTGCATGGAGCCTGCTTCTCTCTGCCTGTGTCTCTGCCTCTCTTTCTCTCTCTGTGACTATCATAAATAAATAAAAATTTAAAAAATATATATATTAAAAAAAGAGTTGAGGAGGAAAAAAAAATAGAGTTGAGGGATTTGAAAATGGGAGATATTGGGGGGCCTGGCTGGCTTACTTGGTGGAGCATGGGACTCTTGATCTTGGGTTTGTGAATTCAAACCCCACGTTGGATGTAGAGATTACTTAAAAAGTAAAAATAAAGAGTAAAGAAAAGAAAAATGGGACATGGTAAAACAGCTGTTTGGAGGAATTTCAACATGAAAAGAGAATAAGACGGTATGAAATATTCCACACCTATGAAAGACTGTATGTGATATAAATAAATGTCCATTTGCTCAACTTGCAAAAATTAAATGTTCTTTTTTTTTCCCAAGGTGGGATATACTTTAGCATATGTGTGTGCTGATGGAAATGATCCAGGAGAAAAAGAAATTGATGGCAGAGAAAAGAGAGCATTTAGTTATTCAATTCAACAACTGTATTTTTACTGTCTATGATGTACTAGTCACTGTGCTAGGTGCTTAGGATGAACAGTGAGTAAAACAAAGTCCCTGCCCTCATAGAGTTTACTGAGTAGATTAGGGGGAGTGTGATCCAGCATACAGGTAGATAGGTTTGCCTTCTGTTGGATTAGGGACAGTTAATACATTACTAGAGGTAGATTATGTAACATGTAATGCATGTAGCTTCGTTAATTTTGTGTCACTAAGATGTTTGCTGCTTCTGTTTCTATTTTCTTATTGAAATAAGAGGTGAAGCCACCAGCTGAGACTAAGAAGGGAGGGGAATGTTAAAGTTTCAAGGAAGGATAAGAAGATACAAAATCATCTCAAAATGTGAGAAAACATTCCCTAAGAAATTTCCTAAGAATTTTGAAGGCATTGCTTGTTGTCTTGAGCTTCCAGTGTGGTTGAGAAGTCATAAGTTTTTGTAATTGCTAATGTTTTTAATGTGGTCAACTTTTTCTGTCAAAATTTATAGCATCTTTTTTTTGTACCAAGTGTTCTAGAATTTCATGATGATGTCTTTTCTTGTGAATCTGTTTTATTCATGTGATCCCTTTTACTCAGTGAACCCTTTCAATTTGGATATTCTTGTCCTTCAGTTTAGGGGAATTAAAAAAAAAATCATTTTGTTGATGATCCCTTCATATCTGTTTTTTTTTTCTGTTCTTTTTTTCCTGGAAACTGATTATTCTGATAGTGGATTCCTTAGACTGGTTCTTTAATTTTGTTATCTTTTCTTTCATATTTTCAATATCTTTATCTTTTTTTTTCCTCAAGTTTTGTATATGAATGGGGCATGTCAACTGTGAGCTTCACTGTAGGGTGATATGGTGATGTGATTAGGCTCTTGTGTGTGTGTGTGTGTGTGTGTGTGTATGTGTATGTGAATCTCCTATGTCTGTATCCTAAGGGCTTTTTCTCTTTGATTACTCAGATTCCCTAAAGAAAAGTATTCTCCTGCCTGAAAGGTCTTTAAAGGCCTAGCATTCTAGAAAATGAGTTGGGTCAGGACGGAGGAGGATGTTTCAGAATCCTATATGCATTCTTTTTTAAGTTCTCCCTTTTCAGGGCAGCCCGGGTGGCTCAGCGGTTTAGCGCCGCCTTCAGTCCAGGGCCTGATCCTGGAGACCTGGGATCGAGTCCCACATCAGGCTCCCTGCATGGAGCCTGCTTCTCCCTCTGCCTATGTCTCTGCCTCTCTCTCTCTCTCTCTCTCTCTCTCTCTCGCTCTCTGCCTCTAATTTAAAAAAAAAAAAAAAAAAGTTCTCCCTTTTCAGTAAAGTACATTGCCTCTTCCTATCCCAACTGTGCTTGTGCTTCCCCAGTCTAGATATCCTCTATTTTACTCTCTTCAGCCCTCTGCCAGGGTGAGACCAGGCAATAGTTGGGTTGTACAGAGTGGAAAAGAGATCTTTCAACCAGCCTTCTTAACTCCTCCCTCCTCAGTTTGGACATCTGGACCCTTTCCATAGTTTGGCTATTGTGAACATTGCTCCTATAAACATTGGGGTACAGGTGCCCCATAGGATCACTACATTTGTATCTTTGAGGTAAATACGTAGTAGTGCAATTGCTGGGTTGTAGTATAGCTCTATTTTCAACTTTTTGAGAAACTTCCATACTGTTTTCCATAGTGGCTGTACCAGCTTGCATTCCCACCAACAGTGTAAGAGGGTTCCCCTTTCTTTCTCCACATATGATTTTTTTTTTAACAGTATATTTTTTTAAGATTTTATTAATTTATTTGACAGAGAGCACAAGCAGGGGGAGCAGCAGGCAGAGGGAGAGGGAGAAGCAGACTCCCCACTGAGCAAGGAACCCCATGTGGGGCTAAATCCCACTGGGATCATGACCTGAGCCGAAGGCAGATGCTTAACTGACTGAGCCACCTAGGCACCCCGATTTGGTTTTAAATAGTAAGATGCCTAACCAAATTTAAATACGACATGAATACATTTAAAGAGGGCCTATATTCACAGCATAGGGAATATGGTCAGTGGTATTGTAATAACATTGTGTGGTGACAGATGTAGCTGTACTTCTGGTGAGCATAGCATATGTATAAACTTGTTGAATCACTATGTTGTACACCTGAAACTAATGTATTAAGGTGTAGTGTGTGTGTGTGTGTGTGTGTGTTAGGAGGCAATATGATAGCAAAGGGGCAGATCACATATTTCTGAGCTTCTATTCTCTATAAAATGGGTTTAACTATATTGATATTACAGAATTATGTGAGATTTAAGTGAAATAAAGTGTGTGTAAAAGGTTGTAACATTAATGATGTCCAGTGTTTTGCCATCAACTAAAAGATAGTGTAGCCTTAGAACCAGTTGAGCTGATAGTAGCAGGTAGAGTGTAACCATTGGTTCCAAACTGGAATCATGGATTGGAATCCTAAAAGTATGTGACTACTTGGGCTTTTACTAAAGAGATATTCAGAGACACATCCTTTAATGAATGAACTTGGATAGTAACATAATCTTTAACCAGGTTGGTAAGCTGGTTCTGGGTTTTTTTGCCTAACTGACTTCTCTGATAAACTGAGGATTGCCATACATGCCACACATACGTTATTACTTTTGAAAGAACTCAAGTTTAATTAAATGTGCTGAGCATCAAAATTATACTTAATATGATTTAATCTTTCATGATGATGCCCAAAGTAGATGAGAAACTCAGAACTTTAAGGTCATCATAATTATTAATGCCAGTGAACCCAGAGCATAGCTCCAGATGAAGAATTAAGAATAGAGCCACCTCGGGACGCCTGGCTGGCTCAACAGTTGAGTGTCTGCCTTTGGCTCAGGGTGTGATCCCAGAGTTCCGGGGTCAAGTCCCACATCGGGCTTCCTGCATGGAGACTGCTTCTCCCTCTGCTTCTCTGTGTGTGTGTGTGTGTCTCTCATGAATAAATGAATAAAATCTTAAAAAAAAAAAAAAAAAAGAATAGAGCCACCTGGGAGGCTCAGGTTGAGCATCTGCCTTTAGCTGAGGTCGTGATCCCGGGATCCTGGGATCGAGTTCCACATCAGACTCCCCACAAGGAGCCTGCTTCTCTTTCGGCCTATGTCTCTGACTCTCCTTGTATCTCTCATAAATGAATAAATAAAATCTTTAAAAAAATAATTAAAATAGCTTGATCCTTGTAATCATATGATTTTATGCCATAAGGAAATGTAGAGATCTAATCTTATAGATGAAGACGTTGAGGCCCAAAAAGGGAGGGGCCCTTTCAAAGTTATACGTAAAATTACTAAGAGAAGGAGACATACCTAATTTTAAGAGTTGTTTTTTGAGGATGATTTTAGTTTCTTTTCTTTTTTTTTTTTTTAATTTGTTAGTTGTCTTTTTTTCATATTATTATAAACTCCCCTTTGTCATAGTACCTAACTACCCTTTGCTGCCCCTCTCCCAAGCTTTCTGGCTTCCAAGTAAACTGGACAATATTTCTACATATTTCATACGTCAGGACAAAATTAAAATTCAAGTTACAAACAAAATAAGTAACATAATTGTTAAGAGCATATTTCATGGTCTTGAAATGGAGCAATAATATTTTTATCCTGTGGAGTACTTGGTGTCTTACTGAAGAAAAAAGAATGAAATTATGTAAGATAGATTCAGCATAGTAAATTCTTTCAAAGTGAAGGTTTGATTTGAGAGAACAAAAAAATATATGTTATTTCTCTATTAATGTCCATGCATTTAGATATTAAAATTAAATTGCAGATATTTAAATCCTGGAAGAAAGACCAATAACTTCTATATTTTTGTAAACAACCTCTCTGTCTTAAATGTTACAAAGTGAGTCACATAAATATTTTGCCCCCCACCAAAAGAAAAACCTGAAAGAGATGTGATTAGCATTTAACTCATTTAGCAGTGTTAGAAATTAACAGATTCTCAGTTACTTCTTAGCTTTACACAGGAAACATTAGTAGAATTCCTCTATTCTTTTTTTTTTTAAAGATTTATTAATTTATTTATGATAGAGAGAGAGAGAGAGAGAGAGGCAGAGACACAGGCAGAGGGAGAAGCAGGCTCCATGCCAGGAGCCCGACGTGGGACTCCAGGATCGCGCTCTGGGCCAAAGGCAGGCGCCAAACCTCTGAGCCACCCAGGGATCCCCTCCTCTATTTGTTCTTAACCCAAAGAAGAGAACTTCTGTAGGAAGGTGAATGAACTATAAATATTGAAACTATAAATGTTGAGTCCCCATTTTATTTTATTTTTTAAAGATTTATTTATTTATTCATTCATTCATTCATTCATTCATTCATTCATGAGAGACACCCAGAGAGAGGCAGAGATACAGGCAGAAGGAGAAGCAGGCTCCTTGCAAGGAGCCCAATGTGGGACTGGATCCCATATCCTGAGATCACGCCCTGAGCCGGAAGCAGACACTTAACCACTGAGCCACCCAAGCGTCCCAGAGTCCCCATTTTAAAATTATAAATCTAGCATATTCTCTCCAGCCATACCCTCCAGGACAGCTATCTGGTTTCTTTTTTTTTTTTTTTTTTTCCAGACATTTCTGCCTTTTCCCTTTTTGGAGGCAGCAGGTTTATTCCCTACCTCATTGCTTTACAAAGCTGCAGAGTTACCTTTTTGGCTCCTGTCCTAACTCTGAACAGTCACAGTCTCTATAAAGGGGGCTCTCAGCTCTGTCAGAAAGTATGCATTTCTAAACATCTAAACTTTGATGTTTCCATTTTTTAGTCCATTTAAACAAGGTGAGGGAAATAATAAGAAGAGTGCTAATGTTTGCTGATGCTTCTTTGGCCAGCACTAGAGTGAACTCTGGAGATAAAAAGATAAAAGAGCTCCTTATGAAGCTCACAGTCTAGAAAAAAAAAAAAAAAAAAACTATGTAGTCTACTTTAGTGATTTAAGGTCTGCAATGGATCAGAAAAGTTCATCTCTAGAGATAATATATTGGCTCTGCCTTTTAAAATAACTATGACAGGGCCTGAAACTTGATGGATGACTGTGTAGTGGAGTGAGAATAGAGAATGGGGAATGCATTTTTGGCAGTTTTTTAACATTAGCTATGTGGAGGAGAATTGGGGTAGAGAAGGCTGAATTAAGTAGGTGGAGTCATATTTAAAGACCTTTATTTTTTTATTTTTTTAAGATTTATTTTTATTTATTTATGATAGACATAGAGAGAGAAAGAGAGGCAGAGACACAGGCAGAGGGAGAAGCAGGTTCCATGCTGGGAGCCCGATGCGGGACTCGATCCCGGGACTCCAGGATTGCGCCCTGGGCCAAAGGCAGGCGTGAAACCGCTGAGCCACCCAGGGATCCCCGGTATTTAAAGACCTTTAATGTCATGCTAAGGAATTTAAACTCAGTCTTACAGAGCAATAATACCCTAAATGAGGTGATCTCAAAGCAAAGGGGTGTGCAGGATGGAGTACCAAAGGAAGATATTAGAATCTCTAGTTCTTTTATCTCTTATTTTAAAAATATCAAAATACCAATTTTTGTATATGTTATCTGAAGAGCATATTCTATCACTTATCATGATTCATGTATTTAAAATAAATTTTGAAAGTAAGTGGGAATAAGTGAATAAGTTCAACTTTTTCTTTTGTTTCGAGAATGCTATTTTAGGCTGCCTTTAGTAAGGAAGTGAAATAAGTAGTGGAAATTGGAGTATGGATTAGAATAAGGGAAAACTGGAGTGAATGAGACCAGCTAAGAGACCAGAAAAATATTTTGAGGCCTAAACTAAGGTAGTGCAATGGAGATAAAAGAGGAGGACTTGGGGGCTCCTAGGTGGCTCAGTTGGTTGGGTGTCCAACTCTTGGTTTTGGCTCAGGTCATGATCTCATGGGTCATAGGATCAAGCCTATGTCTTCAGGCTCCCTGCTCAGCAGGGAGTCTGCTTAAAAAGATTCTCTCCCTCTGTCCCTTCCCTCACATTGCTCTCTCTTAAAATAAGTAAACAAATAAATAGAAGAAGAAGAAGAAGAAGAAGAAGAAGAAAGAAGAAGAAGAAGAAGAAAGAAGAGAAGAAGACGAAGGAAAGAGACGAAGAAAGAAGAACGAAGAAGAAAAGAGAAGAAGAAAGAAAAGGAAGAAGAAGAAAGAAGAAAGAAGAAAAGGAAGAAGAGGAAAGAAGAAGAACAAGAAGAGAACTTGATGACCAGTAAGATGTTGAGATGGGAAACTGGGCAAGAAAGGGAGGATTTTAGCCCTAGACTATGGCCAGATTTCTGACTTCAGATTCTGGTGGTGGTGACACTTTGATTAAAATAAGGAACACAGGAAGTATGTTTAGTTCTAAGCCTAAGGATTATCACATTTCTTACTTAGAGACTGAGTTGGTTATCCCTTCCTGTACCTAATGCTCTAGCCTCATTAAAAACAAAATGGCAGTTGGCCCTTTGCCATGCACTTTGGGAACTGCAGACCAGGAGTCTTTTCCAAACATTTTCAACAGAAATCAAACGTGGTGAGGTCTCTAGCAGTTAGACATTGATGTTTATTACAGCATCAAACTACTCTTGAGGGTTGGATTGGGATTGGACCACATAGGAAATATAAATTGTGACCGTTCATAGTCGAACCAAGTAGCTGAATTCATTAGTTCCATATGGCAGAGGTGGAGTGCAGGGTGGTGATTTGGATCATAGCCATTGTTTGTGGAAGTGCTGGGTGGGTAAAAGCGTGGTTACCTTGCCCTGACCGTTTTTTTTTCCCCCCAGGGGAGTAAGTATTTTTCTTTCTCTGTGCCATAGGAAATTGTTTGCCAGATTGTGTTATTTATAACAATCTGTCATGGAGCAGCTGCCAGGAAGAGAAGAGAGGGCTGTTCCCAGTAGTTCTTACCACCTCCCACCATACCACTACCACCACACACACATAACATCCAGTTTTCTGACTTAACTTTTGTTTTTTTTCTTCTAGTTTTACTCAGTGGTTTTGGCTTGATTGAAAATGTTCTTGTAATGAGAGATTTTGGGCTTTGCCATAGCTTTGTAATTGGGTTTTCTGAGCTTAATTTGTTTGCTTTAGCCAAAACTAACTGGCAGCAATTTGAATTTCGAGTTCCTGGGTATCTTGATTTCTTCCCAAACACTAATGTGCTGTCTTCACCTTCCCTTAAAGACCTTGTATGTTTCCAGTTTGTCCAAAGTGCACACATTTGCTGTCCTTTATAGCCATGCTTTTTGCCCTTGACATTGCCTTGTCTCCTCTAAAGGAACAGGCTTGGGATAAGGGATACTGAGGACTTAGAATATTGAATAGGGAGGTCTGTGGAGATTCCAGTTGGTCTCTGCAAAAGAGTCATTATCATCAGTGTTAGAAAAGAACTAATGCCCTGAAACTCAAGGCAGCTGAGGATTGGTGTGCCCAGGGAACTTTCAAGTTAATTACATTTCAGATATACAGTTATTTCACAGTCCAAACAGTCTGTGTTTATTCATGGCTGTGATCACACGTGATCAGAAATACCTCTGGCTCTTAACAGTTTTTCCACTTTTTCTCTGTGGGCTCCAGTTAGTAGAAGAATTTTTGCATTTCTAGAATAGGCTTTACATCGTTAGAATACAAATCAAAGCAATAGTCACTGATTTTCTATTATAGCTTTTATAAAAATGTAAAGAGAAACAGGCAGTAGTATGAAGAATGTAAGATGTTAGCCTTTTATTTCTTATTCCAGGATTTCCAGCTTTGGAAACAAAGTACATTGATCAAACAGCAAAGACTTTCCTTTGGAAGTGGTGGAGTTGTAAAGAGGATGGGAATGTGTTTGGCCTCACTGAGTCTTAGATGGTGCATTTTCTGGGAACAGAGGTAGAAGAGGGCCTGACGGAATAGCACCTCCATCTGTATCCCAGGCCTGCCCTTTCCGACTGACGCCTTTCTTTTCACAGTGAGAACAGATGGCAACCAGACATTGGGAGGAGGGGTCTGTTTCTTGTGCTCCTTGGGGATTTTGCATTCAGCTTAGCATAAAGTCATCTAAAAGCAAAGAAAAAAATGAGGCTGCAACTGTTCACAATTATGCAGAATTTGTTTGGCATTCACTTTACTGACAGATTTATTTTTTGCAGATACTGAATGATAACAGCATTTATTTTCCAAGACAACATTGTCACCACGTCAGAGGCATCTGCACTGGGGTCATTTTCTTCACTTTGGAGTACACTTGATAATTAAATTTATTGTGGAACAGTCAGTTTGCAGAAATCAACCAGCTTATTAGAGAAAGGAAGGTTTTTTTTTTTTCTCAGCAAACTGTCATTTTTATTATAATGAAATGAGGCAACTTCTGTATTACTGTAGTGACATGTCTTTAATAATAGCCCATGTTCCCAGCTTTCCTAAGCATTGTTGTGAGAAGTAGGACTCTATGGCCTATCTCTTCCTTAGCTTTCATATACATGGGCTGATTTGCTAATGTTTGGTGGTTTCTGGATGGTGAGCCTAGGAATTTTTTTTTTTTTTTTTAAGCAGATAGCCTTAAGCAGAAGAGTAGAAAAAAAGTCCAAATTTGAACTTCTTAACTTGAAGAGGTTTTCCAAAGGAATTGTTTAGGCACTAAGTAATGAGTTACATGTAGAAAAAGAAATGATGGTTCTAGTACAGATTCTGTATTCAAAATAAGAAATTTCAAGCAGGATCCCTGGGTGGCGCAGCGGTTTGGCGCCTGCCTTTGGCCCAGGGCGCGATCCTGGAGACCCGGGATCGAATCCCACATCGGGCTCCCGGTGCATGGAGCCTGCTTCTCCCTCTGCCTGTGTCTCTGCCTCTCTCTCTATCTGTGACTATCATAAAAAAAAAAAAAAAAAAAAAAAGAAATTTCAAGCAGTAAGCCAAGGCATTCTTTTTTTTTTTTTTTTTTTTTTTTTTTAAGATTTCATTTATTCATGAGACAGAGAGACAGAGAGAGGCAGAGACAGAGGCAGAGGGAGAAGCAGGCTCCATGCCGGGAGCCCGATGTGGGACTCGATCCTGGGACTCCAGGATCATGACCTGGGCTGAAGGCAGACATTTAACCACTGAGCCACCCAGGGGTCCCAAGCCAAGGCATTCTTATGGTTGAGCCTCACTTTCTAGCAAACATGACTTTCTACTATAGTAGAATGTGAGTTGAAATCCGTTTTCCCCACCTAAAGCAGGAATCTTGATTTTTTTTTTTTTAAGATTTTATTTGTTTGTTTGTTTATTTGAGAGAAGGAGAGAGGACAAGCAAGGCAAGGGGCAGAGAGAGACAGACTCCCTGCTGACTACAGAGCCTGATACAGGGGCTCTCTCCCAGGACCCTGAGATCATGACCTGAACTGAAATTAGATAGTTAACTGACTGAGCCATCCATGTGCCCCAGGAATCTTGCTTTTTCTTTTTCTTTTTTTTTTTAATAAATTTATTTTTTATTGGTGTTCAATTTACCAACATAGAGAATAACACGCAGTGCTCATCCCGTCAAGTGCCCCCCTCAGTGCCCGTCACCCATTCACCCCCACCCCCCGCCCTCCTCCCCTTCCACTACCCCTAGTTCGTTTCCCAGAGTTAGAAGTCTTTATGTTCTGTCTCCCTTTCTGATATTTCCCACACATTTCTTCTCCCTTCCCTTATATTCCCTTTCACTATTATTTATATTCCCCAAATGAATGAGAACATACACTGTTTGTTCCTCTCCGATTGACTTACTTCACTCAGCATAATACCCTCCAGTTCCATCCATGTTGAAGCAAATGGTGGGTATTTGTCGTTTCTAATGGCTGAGTAATATTCCATTGTATACATAAACCACATCTTCTTTATCCATTCATCTTTTGATGGACGTCGAGGCTCCTTCCACAGTTTGGCTATTGTGGACATTGCTGCTAGAAACATCGGGGTGCAGGTGTCCCGGCGTTTCATTGCATCTGAATCTTTAGGGTAAATCCCCAACAGTGCAATTGCTGGGTCGTAGGGCAGGTCTATTTTTAACTCTTTGAGGAACCTCCACACAGTTTTCCAGAGTGGCTGCACCATTTCACAAGGAATCTTGATTTTTCAATTAAAATCGTAGAAAAGGGGCAGCCCGGATGGCTCAGTGGTTTAGTGCTGCCTTCAGCCTGGGGCGTGATCCTGGAGACCCAAGATCGAGTCCCACATTGGGCTCCCTGCATGGAGCCTGCTTCTCCCTCTGCCTGTGTCTCTGCCTCTCTCTCTCCCTCTCTCTCTCTCTCTGTGTCTCGAATGAATGAATGAATGGGTAAATAAATAAATCTAAAAAAAAAAAAACGTAGAAAAGTAGGAACCACTTACAAAAATTTCCGTGTAGACATTTATTTTACTCTTAAACCTGGAATAATTTAGTTAAATATTTTTCAGACTTTTTATTATTTTTAAAAAGATTTTATTTATTTATTCATGAGAAACACAGAGAGAGAGGCAGAAACACAGCAAAGGGAGAAGCAGGCTCCATGCAGGGAGCCCGATGTGGGACTCAATCCAGGGTCTCCAGGATCAGGCCCTGGGCTGAAGGTGGTGCTAAACCGCTGAGCCACTTGGGCTGCCCTTTTTCAGATTTTTTAAAGTAGCAAAACCTGTTTTCCAAACCAAAACTTATACAGAAACTCAAAAAATAACCCTGGCTGACTCAGAAAGAGCAATAAGTACCAGGCTTTACCTGAGGCACCTCTGGGAAACTGCACGTGTGCTATTGGGAAACACTCATGTAGTCAATTTAAACTGAAATGTAAGGAATTTGTTTTTCAACATATTGTTTTAGCAAATCTGTTTTCTGCATTTATGATGAAATGTAGTAACAGAATGTATAGATAGGAATTTGTTTTAAAAATATTAAGTAGCCTTTTTTAGATGCTTACATTTTAACACTTTCTAGTCCAAGTGCCCTCCATGTTTCAGAACAGGACCTGGCTGAGCATAGAGTAAGTGCTCATAAATGTTAAGTAAATAAGTTGTTACAAGTGATAATCCAATTTCTGCCTGGGTACTTATTATGATGGGAAACTCATCGCCTTACAAAATTATTCTTTTTGACAGATGTAAGTTAATATGGAAATCAAAAATACTTTTCATGTTTTACCTATTTGCTCATTACCTAGTTTGGTCTTGGGCTAGTCACGTAAAATTTCGTTTTTCCTTAAGGCTGCCAAATATTTAAAGACTGCTATTATCTCTTCCTAAACACCACCCCATAATCCTTGTCATGCTCACTGTCTCCCCCACAAAATCTTTTCCCTACTAAACAACTTCTCTTCTTTAAGCTGTCCTGTTTCCAGCTCTTGCACCACCTTAATCTTCTTATTGTACTTTTTTAATCAAAAGTTATCAAAGTTACTCTTAAAGTATGATACTCCAGTTGATAGCTAGTACCCATAGTAGTAGTGGGTATAAGACAGACCAAAATTTAAAAGTATCTAAGATCTAGGGCAGCCCGGGTGGCTCAGTGGTTTAGTGCCACCTTCAGCCCAGGGCGTGACCCTGGAGACCCGGGATCAAGTCCCACATTGGGCTCCCTCTGAGGAGCCTGCTCATTCCCTCTGCCTGTGTGTCTCTGCCTCTCTTTCTCTCTGTGTACACACTCTCATTAGTAAATAAATCTTTTTAAAAAAAGTAAGATCTAAATTTAAGTGACTTTGGTATCTAATACTATAGACTAGAAACTCCCTTAAGTGGGTCTTCAAACTAGTAAAGCTGTATTTCTTTAGACACTATTCACTATAAAGATTATTTATTTATATAAAAAAAAAGATTATTTATTTATATGAATAGTCATTACAGGTTATTAGATCTTAGGTAGTTACCTAGCTACTGTAAACCTGTTTGTCTGTAGTACAAATAATAACAGTGCTTATAGCATAGGAATCTAAAGATTGGAAATGCATGCAAAGTGTTATCACAATTCCTGGCCAATAGTATACATTCAATAAACATTAATTGCTATTACTAGCTATTATAATTAATCTGAATTACTAGAAATGCAATCAGAATACCCACCACGTGAGAACATCTGTTTTTATTTTTTTCATTCATTCATCATATAGTTACTAAAAGGCTATTATGTGCCAGACACTGTGGTAGTCAGGTCTCATATTTCTTATCCATAAAAATGGGAACAAATAATATTAATAGTAACAATCCTACCCCATGGTATTGTTATAAGAATTAAATGAGTGATTTTATACATACTTGAGGTTGTATAGTAATTGTTACTAGTTAGATTGGTCTCCTGAAAAATAGGCATTATATTCATTCTTTTATTTTCTAGTACTATAGCAGAGTGCTTTATAATATTTCATAACCACCTGGAATCATCAGACTATATGAAAATACTTTTCAAACTATAAAGGAATGTATACATTTAAGATAATTAATTCCACATGGAAATAGACAATGTGGTAGTTTTCAGACTGTTTCTTAGAGCCCAGGATTCCAGTGGTGCCTCAGATTGGGCAGCAATAAGGCACAACGCAAGAGGAGATAGATATTCCAGACCCTCCCCTAGCAAAGTTCAGTTAAAACAACCCTATTTATTTTACTTATTCTGCTGCTATAAAAAAGGTTTGAAAGTGAGTGTCCAGTTTGTGTGTGCTGCCAAGCCGTTGTAAGTTTATCCTGTAATGATTTGTGTGATCTATTGTCTTTTGTGATACTGACTTCCCCTTTCTCCATTTGACAGACAGATGTACTAGTTCTGAGCTGTGATCTGATAACAGATGTTGCCTTACATGAAGTTGTGGACCTGTTCAGAGCTCACGATGCATCACTTGCCATGTTAATGAGAAAAGGCCAAGATGACTTAGAACAAGTTCCAGGTCAAAAGGGAAAAAAAAAAGCAGGTAAGGAGTTTGATTTATTTGTATATTGGGTTTTTATAATTATTATTATCATTCATGCTTTCACTTAAGAAACATTTGCTGAGGGGCGTCTGGGTGGCTCAGTCAGTTACGTGTCTGCCTTAGGCTCAGGTCATGATCCCCGGGTCCTAGGATCAAGCTCTGCATGGGGCTCCCTGCTTGGCATGGGGCTCCCTGCTCGGCAGGGAGCCTGTTTATCCCTCTCCCGCTCCCTCTGCTTGTGCTCTCTCTCTCTCTGTGTCAAATAAATAAATAAAATCTTTTAAAAAGGGAAAAAGAAACATTTACTGAGAAGTGTCTGTACTGCCGGCTCTGTGCTAAGGGTTGATGACATAAAGTCAAATAAGACACAGTCCCTGGGATCCCTGGGTGGCTCAGCGGTTTAGAGCCTGCCTTCAGCCCAGGGTGAGATCCTGGAGTCCCGGAATTGAATCCCACGTCGGGCTCCCTGCATGGAGCCTGCTTCTCCCTCTGCCTGTGTCTCTGCCTCTCTCTGTGTGTGTGTCTCTTGTGAATAAATGAATAAAATCTTTAAAAAAAATTTTTTTTAAAGACATAGTCCCTTACTTGAAGGGGCTTAGAACTATTTTCTTTTTAAGATAGCAGATTCACCATAGAGCAGAGAGCTCGATGCAAGGCTCAATCTGAGGACCCTGGGCTCATGACCTGAGCCAAAGCAATCTTGAGAAAAAAACAAAATTGGAGGCATCGTGCTCCCTGATCTCAAATTGTATTATAAAGCTATAGTAATTAAAACAGTGTGGTATTGGCATAAAAACAGACACATAGATCAGTGGAACAGAGTAAAGAGCACAAAATTAAACCCACACATATATGGTCAGTTTATGACTAAGGAGCCAGTATACCATGGGGAAAGGACAGTCTCTTCAAGAAATAGTGTTGGGAAAATTGAACAGCCACATGCAAAAGAATGAACCTGGATCACTATCTTATACTGTACACAAAAATTAACTCAAAATTAATTAAAAACTTAAATTAAGACCTGAAACTATAAAATTCCCAAAAGAAAACATAGGCCATAAGCTTGTTGACATAAGTCCTCTTGATTTTTTTGTCTAATACCAAAAACAAAAGCAAGAAAAGCAAAAATAAACAAGTGGGACTATATCAAACTAAAAAGCTTCTGTGCAGTAAAAGAAACCATCAACAAAATGAAAAGGCAGTGTACTGAATTGGAGAAAATATTTGCAAGTCATATATCTGATAAGGGGTAACATCCAAAATATATAAATAACTCATATAACTTACTTAGAGAAAATCAAACAATCTAATTAAAAAATGGGCAGGAGATTTGAATAGACATTTTTCTAAAAAACATATAGGGGGTCAGTAGTCACATAAGGAAATGCCTTACATCATTAATCATAAGGGAAATGCAAACTACAATGAGAGATCATCTCATACATTTTAGAATGGCTATTACCAGGATGCCTGGGTGGTTCAGTTGGTTAAGCATCCAACTCTTGATG
This sequence comes from Canis lupus familiaris, assembly GCF_011100685.1. Taxonomy (NCBI): domain Eukaryota; kingdom Metazoa; phylum Chordata; class Mammalia; order Carnivora; family Canidae; genus Canis; species Canis lupus. Next base: position 15,473,851 of record NC_049236.1, read on the forward strand.
TCAGCTCAGGTCTCAATCTCAGGGTTGTGAGTTCAAGTCCCACAATGGGCTCCACACTGGGCATGGAGTCTACATTTAAAAAATGGCTATTACCAAAAAGATAAGTAATAAGTGTTGGTGAGGATATGTAGAAAAGGAAACTCTCATGTACTATTGGTGAGAATGTAAATTGGTACAGCCACTTTGGAAGACAGTATGGCAGTTCCTTAAAAAACTAAAAATAGAAAAAAAAAAAAAACTAAAAATAGAACTACCATATGATACAATGATTCCACTTCTCAATATTTCTTCAAAGAAAATGAAAACACTAATGCAAAAAGATACATGCACCCCCTTATTCCTTGCAGCATTATATGTAGTGGCTAAGATGTGGAAACAATCTAAATGTCCTTCAGTCCATGAATGGATAAAGAAATTGTGGTATCTGTACACAATGGAATATTATTTAGCCATAAAAAAAAGACTGAAATCTTGCCATTTGCAACAATACAGATGGATCTCAAGGATATTATGCTAAGCGAAATAAGTTAGAGAAAGACATCATATGATCTCTTTTACATGTGGAATCTAAAACAAATTTTTTTAACCAAGCTCATAGATACAGAGAACAGATTGCTGCTGGTTTCCAGAGGTGGTAAGTGGGGGATGGGAGAAATGGGTGAACTGCTTTTTGTTTTAGTTTAAATAAATTGAAATTTTTAAAAAAGATTTTATTTATTTATTTATTTATTTGAGATAGAAAGAACAAGCAAGAGAGAGAGAGCATGAAGGGGTCAGGGGGCAGAAGGAGAAACAGATGGAGAGAGCAGGGAGCCCGATGTGGGGCTTGATCCCAGGACCCTAGGATCACTACCTGAGCCAAAGGCAGACACTCAACTGACTGAGCCACCCACATGCCCCAATAAATTGAATTTTTAAAGATGTTTGGTTAAAACCTGCAAAAAAAAAAAAGGGGGGGGGGGACGCCTGGATGGCCAGCGGTTGAATGTCTGCCTTTAGCTCAGGGCATGATCCTGGGGTCTTGGGATCAAGTCCCACATTGGGCTCCCCTCAGGAAGACTCTTTCTCCCTCTGCCCATGTCTCTGCCTCTCTCTGTGTGCCTCTCATGAATAAATAAATAAAATTAAAAAAAAAAAAAAACGTAATGTATGTAATCTTCTGCTTGTTCATGATTCTTTAGGTTGGCAGTTTGGCCTGTTGTAACTGAGTTGGCTCGTTTCTGACATCAGCTAGTATATATTAACTGTTGCTGCCAGTGTATAAGTGTATACATGCATAACAAGTTACCATAAACGTAACATCTTAAAACAATACTGTGGGTCAGGAGTCCAGGCTTTACTTGGTTGGACCCTCTGATTCAGTCTTTTAAAAAACTAAAATCAAGGTGTCATCTAGGGTTGAAGTCTCATCTGAAGACTCAACTAGGAAAGGATTTCCTTCTTCTTTTTTTTTTTCTTTAAAGATTTTATTTATTTATTCATGATAGAGAGAGAGAGAGAGGCAGAGACACAGGCAGAGGGAGAAGCAGGCTCCATGCCAGGAGCCTGATGCGGGACTCGATCCTGGGACTCCAGGATCACGCCCTGGACCAAAGGCACCCAGGGATCCCCCCCCCCCTTTTTTAAATTATTTATTTATTCATGAGAGACAGAGAGAGAGGCAGAGACACAGGCAGAGGGAGAAGCAGGCTCCACACAGGGAGCCCAACATGGGACTCGATCCCGGGTCTCCAGGATCACACCCAGGGCCGAAGGTGGCGCCAAACTGCTGAGCCACCCAGGCTGCCCCTCCCCAAGGATTTCCTTCTAAGCTCACTTGTTTATTGGCAGAAATTTAGTTCCCTACGGACTAACTGGACTGAAAACCTTAATTTCTAACTGGCTGTTGGCTGTTGGCCAGAGGCTGCCCTCATTTCTGTATCACTTGGGCCTCTTCAGCATAACAACTTGCTTCACCAAAGCCAGCAAGGAGAAGAATCTTCTAGCAAGACAGAAATTACAAAGTTATGTGACTGAATAACAAAAGTAACATCTCATCACTTTTGCCATATTCTGTTGGTTAGAAGCAAGTTGCTAGGCCAGCCTGTATTCAGTGGGTGGGGATACAGGAGGGTGTGAATACCAAGAGGCAATTAGCATTCTTGGAGACAGCCTACCACAGTTGGGCTCACTGATATGTCTAGGGCCTCAGCTGTAATAGTTGAGTTTCTCTTTGCATCTAGTCTGTTACGTACTGGAGGCCCAAGCTATTCACATGACAGCAGCAGGTTCTAAAAGAGTAATATAAGCTACAAAGTCTCATGAAGCTAAGCTTGGAACTCAGACTGTCACTTCTTTTGCACTCTGTTCAAAGTAGTTGCTAGGCCAGTCTCGATATAAAGGATGGGGAACTAGACCTTACCTCTTTTTTTTTTTCCCTCCTACGAGCACTTTCTTTTCCTTTAATTTTTTTTATGGTAGTAAGATACATGGAAAATTTACCATCTTTTTTAAATGTACAGTTCAGTGGTATTAAATCTACATTTATAATATTGTGAGCCATCACCATCATCTCTCTCCATAACTCTTTCCACCTCGTGAAACTGGGACTCTATATCATTAAACAATAATCCCCATTTCCCCCTTTCAGACATAGCCCCCAGAAATAACCATTATATTTTCTGTCTCTATGATTTTGACTATTTTAAGTTCCCTATATAAGTGGAGTCATACAGTATTTATCTTTTTGTCACTGGCTTATTTCACATAGTATAATGTCCTCAAGGTTCATCTATGTTTAGCATATTGCAGAATTGCCTTCATTTTTAAGGCTGAGTAATATTTTCTTGTGTGTATATATATATTATAGTTTGCTTATCTGTTACTCCATCAGTGGACACTTGGGTTGCTTTCACATTTTAGCTATTGTGAATAATGCTGTTATGAACAGGGGTGTATACATCTCTCTGTGAAACCCTGCTTCCAGTTCTTTTGGGTGGTATACCCAGAAGTGGAATTGCTGAATCATATGGTAATTCTATTTTTAATTTTTTGAAGAACCACTATACTATTTTATATGATGGCTATACTATTTTCTGTTCTAGACCTTACCTCTTGAAGGGAAGAAGAACAACAGATTTGTAACCCTTTAGGGCAGCCCAGGTGGCTCAGCCGTTTAGCGCTGCCTTCAGCCCAGGGCGTGATCCTGGAGACCCAGGATCAAGTTCCAACGTCAGGCTCCCTGCATGGAGCCTGCTTCTCCCTCTGCCTGTGTCTCTGCCTCTCTCTCTCTCTCTCTCTCTCTCTCTCTCTCTCTCTCTCTGTGTGTGCGTGTGTATGTGTGATGAATAAATAAATAAAACCTTAAAAAAAAAAAAGATTTGTAACCCTTTAAATCTACGGTCTACATTTTTTTCCATAATTGAAGTATTTTTATTTTATGTACAACGAGTTGGTATTAAGGTAGGAATCTTGGATGACCCATTCAAGGGAGTTCTCTTAATACAACTTAATGAAGCCTACATCCTTTGTATACTGATGGAAACACTGACAGCATGTATTGAGGCCGAATTTCAGATCACACCATGCTGATTTGAGCAGCCATGGCAAGAACAAGAAGAACCCCGACCAGATTTCCAGATGACTCCGGTAGAACTGCTGGTAACCCATCTTACCCTCTCAGCTGCAATGAAGCAAAAGGGCTACTATATACATTCTTAGTTTTGATTTGCTAATATTTTATTTAGGATCCTTGTACTTATATAATAAATGAATATGCCTATAATTTTCATTTCTTATAATACTTTTGGCTGGTCTTGGCATTTTTGTCTGGTCTTGGCATTGATTATGCTAGCCTTATAAAATGAATTGGAATTCCCTACTATAAACATAATGCTTGTCACAGGAAAGGTGCACAAGTATATTTATTAGTTGAATGAATGAATGGACAAGTAAGTGACTATAGAGGAGATAGAAGGGTCAAGAAGGTAAAGAAGGTCAGAAGTAAAAATCAACTAGGAAAAAATATGAATAGTTGACAGAATTTTTTTAATGGAAACTCATAGTTTTAACCATTTTTCCCCTTTTAGCTTTTTTTTTTTAAAGATTTTAGGGGATCCCTGGGTGGCGCAGCAGTTTGGCGCCTGCCTTTGGCCCAGGGCGCGATCCTGGAGACCCGGGATCGAATCCCCACATCAGGCTCCCAGTGCATGGAGCCTGCTTCTCCCTCTGCCTGGGTCTCTGCCTCTCTCTCTCTCTCTCTCTCTCTCTCTCTCTGTGTGACTATCATAAATAAATAAAAATTAAAAAAATATTTTATTTATTTATTTGACAGAGAGGGAAAGCACAAGCAGAGGGAACAGCAGGCAGAGGGAGAGGGAGAAGCAGGCTTCCTGCTAAGGGCCTCAATCCCAGGGTCCTGGGATCATGACCTGAGCTACCCAAGCACCCTTTAACTGTTTTCTTAATCTCATTTGTGTAGTCTATTTAGGATGGACATTCTGATGTTACCTGCTCTGCTCCAAAAGTAGAATTTGCTTTGTTAGAACAGAAAAAAAAAACCTTTCCCAATTCCTATAATTTGTAGCATATTCTGAAATCTCAGTTACTATGGTAGCTACAAGGAAGCAAATACAAGGAAGGAGACCCTGAGAGTGAGGAATGTGAGTCAAGAGCACATAGCTGAAACATGGACTTGTTAGAAATCACTGGTCCCAGGACATTCAGTAATTCAAGGTTTTGTGGGCTGAAGGACTTGGATAGAACAAGAACTCCAAATTATATCCAAAAATAACATCACTGTGTTTCTTTTTAAAATGTTGGCTCATAATCAGACTGTTGCAGACTGTTATATTCTCAAATTTCAGTGTAATGGATGAATTGATGTACGTCATATCTACTATGTGACATTTGAAATTCTCTGCAAATTTTGCTTCAAACTAAATTTTCTGTAAAACTTACCTTCAAATTGGAATTACCCTTCCTTCTTTGGAGTTCACAAATCCTGGTTATTGAAAAAAAACATATAACGTATTTTTTTTAAAGTTTATTTGTTTATTTAAGTTATCTCTACACCCAATGTGGGGCTCAGATTCATGAACATGAGATCAAGAGTCACATGCTCTTCTGACTGAGCCAGCTGAGCACCCCAATATAAAACTTTTTATGGTAGTTTTTCTCTATTTAGATTCAGACACTGCATATGATAAAATGACTAGAAATCATCTGAAGGAAAGAATGCTTTCAAGCACCTAGGCTAAACACATTACACATTTGAGTAATACATTTGGTTCTAGGTGTGTAGGCAGCTGCAGCCAACACTGAAACATGTTCAGTTATGTAGTAGCAGTTGTCAGTATGAGGCAAACAAATTCATCTATAGAAATACTATTTTTCTAGGGACATTTGGGTGGCTTAGTTGGTTAAGTGTCAGGCTCTTGATCTCAGCTCTGGTCTTGAGTTCATGAGTTCAAGCCCCATGTTGGGCTCCACATTGGGCATGGAGCCTGCTTATAAAAAAATATTTTTCTAGAGCTCAACTTTTTTTTCCTTTTTCCAAAGAGGTATTAAATCCTTGATTTATTTGATTGTTGTGAGGATCATATGAGAGCATATATTCTGTTTAATTTTTTAAAACATTTTATTTAATCTTTGTGTTAATAGAGCTTTACAAATATTAACTGATTTAATCCTCATAACAAGCCTTTGTGAAGTAGACACTATTATGATACCAATTTTGCAGATGAAACTAAGGAACAAAAAAGTTTAGTATCTTTCTTAAAGACATACAGCTAGTAAGTGGGATTTATACCCAGGAGGTTAGGCCTCAAAGGCTCTCTTCTTAATCATATAGTGCTGTGCTGCCTCTATATTAAATGCTTTGTAAGTTATAGATATATACTGTACAGATGTTAGTAGGAGCTTTTATTAAGTACCTGACACTGTACTAGATGTTATTGGAGATATAAGCCTGCCTCTGAAGAATTTATAATCTTGTTGGTAGAAAGAAATATAACATAGAAAACAGCAGTAACATGACAGCCTGAAACATCACTGTCTACCAGGGAACTCTCCACATTAGTAAATATGCACCTTATTTTCTTTGAGTCCTCTCTTACACGGCATAAAATCTAATGCATAATAGACATATAGATAATGTTGATTGAATGTACATGTCCTTAAATGATGTTATTCCCATTTCCACAGTGAGCAGATGTAGGGTATTTGCAGAGAAAGAATTCCTTGTTATACTTTCTGTGCTGTGTGTGAGTTTACAGATCATCCACGGATGTGGCTTTTCTTTTTTTTTTTTTTTAATATATATTTATTTATTTATTTATTTATTTATTTATTTATTTATTTATTTATTTATTTATTTATTTATGATAGACACGGGGGGGGGGGCGCAGAGGAGGAGGGAGAAGCAGGCTTCAGGCCGTCAGGCCGGGAGACTGACGCGGGACTCGATCCCGGGACTCCAGGATCGCGCCCTGGGCCAAAGGCAGGCGCCAAACCACTGAGCCACCCAGGGATCCCCATCTTTTTTTTTTTTTTTAAACCTTAGGAAGTTTTATCTTTTTATTAAGATTTTATTTATTCATGAGAGACACAGAGAGAGAGAGAGAGGCAAGAGACATAGGCAGAGGATGAAGCAGGCTCCATGCAGGGAGTCGGAGTCTCCAAAATCATGACCTAAGCTAAAAGCAGATGCTTAACCCCTGAGCCTCCCAGGTGTCCCTCATTTTTTTTTTAACAAATGTTACATATATTTAAAATGTACAGTGATGTTTTGCTGTATGTAGACATGATTGTGAAATGATTACCATAGTCAAACTAATTAGTGTATCTACCACCTCCATAGCTCTTTGTTTTTGAGATAATTTCATATTTACAGAATGATTACAAGACTAGTACAGAGAACTTATATATCCTTTACCAAGATTCCCCAAATGTTAACATTAGTTCTATTATTCTCTCCGCATGATATACATTCAATATATAATATGTATATATATTACATAGACTATTATTATTTTTATGAGCTATTTGAGAATAAGTTGCAGATAATGATTCCTTTTTTTCTTTTTTTTTTTTTAAGATTTTATTTATTTATTCATGATAGACACAGTGAGAGAGAGAGGCAGAGACACAGAGGGTGAGGCAGGTTCCATGCAGGGAGCCCAGTGTGGGACTCGATCCCGGGACCTCAGGATCACGCCCTGGGCCAAAGGCAGGCGCCAAACCGCTGAACCACCCAGGGATCCCCGATAATTATTCCTTTTGCCTTTAAATACATCAGTGTGTATCCTGCCCCCAACCCCTCACTGCCACCTGAAAAGGACACTCTGTTGAAACAGGAAATTACACTGCTACAATATTCTAATCTACAGACCCTTTTCAAACTTTACCAGCTTACCTAATAACATCCTTTAGAACAATACAAAAATATTTTGACTATCTATGTTTAAACATTGTGGTAAGTATGTGCTATATAACAATCTTGTATTTAGTTCCAAGAGAATTGTGAGCAGGTGCTCTGTCCCCCTGACTTAGTCATGCAGGCAGGGGTGAATGGCTTTGTTTGATTTCCCTTCTTTTGTATGATTCAGTGGAGCAGCGTGACTTCATTGGAGTGGACAGCACAGGAAAGAGGCTGCTCTTCATGGCTAATGAAGCGGACTTGGATGAAGAGCTGGTCATTAAGGGATCCATCCTGCAGAAGTAAGCCCTAGGGTTTTTCTTTCTGGCAATTTTCCTGGTCTTAAAACAAAATAAAACCACCCAGTGGATGGGAAAGGGGGAATGAAAACTAGATTATACTGTGTGAAATTGACAAAAGTATGTGACTGTTTTCCCATGAGACAGAATGAAGGCTTCTCCTCACCACACAAGCTTAGCTTTTCCCTGTGTCTTTTTCTTGCCAAGGTAGAGTCAAATCATGCATAGCAGTAGGGCAAAGCAGCTGTGGGGAGAAGTGGAAACAGGACTGTGTTTCTAACAGTATTATAGAACTTCCTTTTTTTTTTTTTAATTGCGGTAAACACACAACAAAAATTTACCATCTTAACGACTTTTAAGTATACAGTTCACTAGTGTTAAACATATTGACATTGTTGTGAAACAGATCTCCAGAACTTTTTCATCTTGCAAATCTGAAGTTCTACATCTGTTAAACAATGGCTCTTCTCTTTTCCCTATCCCGAGCTCCTGGTAACCACCACTTGACTTTCAGTTTCTATGAACTTGACTACTTTAAATAGATAGATACCTCAGATAAGTAGAATTATACAGTATTTGTCTTTTGTTGACTGGCTTATTTTATTTAGTATAGTATCCTCAGGGTTCATCCATGTTGTAGCGTGTATCAGAATTTCCTTCTTTTTTAAAGCAACATAATACTCCCATTGTGTGTACATGCCACATTTTTTAAATTTATTCATCTGTCACTAGACATTTGGGTTACTTCCACCTCGTGGCTGTTGTGAATGATGCTGCAGTGAACATGAGTGTACACATATCCCTTTGTGAGCCTACTTTAAATTCTTCTAGATATACTACCAGTAGTGGGATTGCTGGATTATGACAGCTCTATTTTTTTATTTTTATTTATTTATTTGTTTGTTTGTTTATTTATTTTTAGTTCTATTTTTAAAAATATTTTATTTATTTATTCATGAGAGACACAGAAAGAGAGAGGCAGAGACTTAGGCAGAGGGAGAAGCAGGCTCCATGCAGGGAACCCAATGCAGGACTCGATCCCAGAACTCCAGAATCATGCCCTGAGCTGAAGCCAGACACTCAACCGCTGAGCCACCCAGGCATCCCAACAGTTCTATTTTTAATTTTTCGAGGAATCTCCCTACCGTTTTTCATATTGGCTGTGCCATTTTACAATCCCACCAGCAGTGCACAAAGATTCCAGTTTCTGTACATCCTCATGAACACTTACTGTTTTCTATTTTTTATAGTAACCACCCTAGTGGCTACTAATGGATAACCTAGGCACATCTTCTTTAATCACCATTTATTGAGAGCTCCCCCAGCATGGACTTTTTCATCAGAAGCCACCATACTCAGAGCTTTACTACCTGATACCAGTACACAGGAATGTTGAAAAACTGTTTGGAGCCTGGATTGGACTTGTATTGGACTTGTCTATTGTTTTACCATAGCATCCTTGTCCCAGATTGGAATACTCTGTTGTTGTTGTTGTTTTTTCCCTCTGTTATTCTTTATTAAACCCATTTTTGTTGCTTTAAAAACAAACAAAAAACATGTTTGGAGCCTGGATGAAATGAATGTGAAAGGAATAAGTTGGGAAGGAAGAGTGTCTTGCTTATTGTTTTGCTCTCTAGCACAGCAGAGGTAGGAGACATATTTCAAAATATATATTCTAATGAAAATGAAACTTAATTCTAGCTTCAGTTAGCCCAGTGGATTAGAGTTTGATATTAGAGCCTTCGTTGTCTCATCTATAAAAATGGGTTTAGTAATAATAGGGCTGCCGTAGGAAATAAATGTACATAAAACAACATAATACCTGTTTCATAATAAGTAGCCAAAAAATTGTAGACAATTTTTTTTAAGATTTTATTTATTTATTCATGAGAGAGAGAGAGAGAGAGAGGCAGAGAGAGAAGCAGGCTCCATGCAGGGAGCCCTATATGGGACTCCATCCTGGGACCACAGGATTACGACCTGAGCTGAAGGCAGATGCTCAACCACTGAACCACCCAGCCATCCCAATTATTATTTCTAAATAAATAAACAACACTTGAAAATACATGCATAATATCATTTCCAAATTAAATTGGTTGTTTCGATTGCCTTGCAGACTTCCTACTACTAATTCCTAATTAAATGTGAAAAAATAAATTAATATAAAACTGGCAGAAATTTCAACAATGGCAAAGTAGGATAATTAAATACAATAAAGCTTAAAAACTAGTGATCAAGGAAAGAAACAAGATTCTGATGAGAAACAAAAAGGAATAAAAATAGGCTCCCAACTCCACCCTATCACCATTCCCTAGAAGCCATACTGATATATTAATGAATTCCATAAATTCTCAACTAATAGCTCCAAAGCTGGAAAGAAGTAACTGAGCACATATCTGTACTTTTATCTTCTTCTGACTGAGAATCAATGGGAAGAACTATTTGCAAGTAAATGATAAACCAGGGAAAATGAACAATGAGGCTGACTCTTTAACAGAAACAAAAGATCAAGGAGCACTGGGGTGGCTCAGTGTTTGAGCATCTGCCTTTGGCTCAAGTTGTGATCCTGGGGTCCTGGGATCAAATCTCGTATTGGGCTCCCCACAGGGAGCCTGCTTCTCCCTCTGCCTCTGTCTCTCTCTCTCTCTCTCTCTCTCTTTGTGTCTCTCATGAATGAATAAATAAAATCTTTGGAAAAAAAAAAAAGAAAAAGGAGATCAAGCCTAAAAATGAATAAATAGGTGAAGTAATATAAAGCCGGAAACTATTCCTCTGTAGGAGTAGAATATACTCCTTAATTATATGGAATGAAACAAGAATATTTAACAGAATCTCAGGAAGGAGGGGCGCCTGGTTGGCTCAGTCAGTTAAGCATCTAACTCTTGATTTCAGCCCAGGTCGTGATCTCAGGGTTGTGAGATCAAGCCCTGTGTTAGGCTCTGTGTTCAGTGCAGAGTCTGCTTAAGAGTCTCTCTCTCTCCCTCTCCCTCTGCCCTTCTCTCCTGCTCATATTCTCTCTCAGTAAATAAATAAATAAAATATTTTTTTGAAAATTAAAAAAAAAGAATCTCAGGAAAGAAAAATGTTTTAACAAAGATCCTGCAGTTCTGTAGCTGTGTTTCCTATGCCCCTTCTGTCCCTCTGACTCATCATTCCCTAAAGCCATAGGACCGTACACAGAATACAAAATAACCGGCACTACTGGGTATTTACCCAAAGAAAACAAAAATAGTATTTGAAAAGATCTGTACATTCCTGTGTTTATTGCAGCATTATTTACAGTAGCCAAGATAAGGAAGCAACTTGTGTCCATCTATAGATGAATGGATAAAGATGATGTGGTAATATATACAATGAAATATTAGCCATAAAAAAGAATGAGATCTCGCCATTTGCAACAACATGAGGATGGACCTAGAGGGTATTATGCTAAGTAAAAAAGTCAGACAGAGAAAGATAAATACCATATGATTTCACTTATATGTTGAATCTAGAAAACAAAACAAAGAAACAAATTTTAAAAAGCAGAAATGGGCTGGGCACCTGGGTTGCTCAGTTGGTTAGACATTGCACTCTTGATTTCAGCTCAGGTCATGATCTCAAGTTCTTGGCATCAAGCCCCACCTCAGGCTCTGCACTCAGTCGGGAGCCTGCTTGGAATTCTCTCTCCCTCTCCCTCTCCCCCACTCACATGCTCTGGTGCTACACAATCTTTCTCTCTCTCAAATATTTTTTTTTCTCTCAAATAAATTTTTAAAAATAAAATAACCAGAAATGGGCACCTGGCTGACTTAGTCATTAGAGCATGCTGCTCTTGATCTTGGCCTTATGAATTTGAGCCCCATGTTAGGTGTAGTTATCACTTAAAAATAAAATCTTTTGGAGGCGCCTGGGTGGCTCAGTAGGTTAAGCATCTGACTTTTGATTTAGGCTCAGGTCATGATTTCAGGATTGTGAAATAGAGTCCCATTTTGGGCTCCCCGCTAGGCATGGAGCTTGCTTAAGATTCTCTCTCTCCTCACTCTGCCCCAAACTCCCTCTTTTTCTTTCTCTCTCCCTCTCTCTAAAAAAAAATAAATAAATAAATAAATAAATAAATAAATAAATAAATAATAAATAAAATCTTTAAAAAAAACGAAATTAAAAAAATAAAAAATAGAAACAGACCCATAAATAGAGAACAAACTGGTGGTAGCCAGAGGGGAGGGGAGTGGAGGTAAGCAAAAAGAGGTAAAGGAGAGTAGGAGGTATAGGCTTCCAGTTATGGGATGAATAAGTCATTGGAATGAAAGGGTCAACACAGGGAATATAGTCAGTGGTATTGTAATAGTGTTATATGGTGACAGATGGTAGCTACATTTGTCTGAGCGTAACATAAGGTGTTAAATCACAGTATTATACACATGAAATTAATGTAATATTGTGTATCAACTATACTTCAATTTAAAAAAAGGAAAAAAATAACCACCACTCAGTAGTTGGTGTCAGATACAGGACGGTGAGAGATAAGAACTCATTCAAACCAGAGCAAAACAAACAAAACAGGCCCAGACAAGACCAAAAGAATCAGTATATCAACTATACAGACATACAGCAAACAAAATGAAGGCAAGAAAAATGTTCTACAAAAGACAACATATTCTGAAAAAGGCATAACTCAATAAATAGAATTTCCTATACTATACAACTGTAAAACTATAAAACAACTCATCAAAAAGTGAATTTAATAAATGAAAGTTAAGTGATGAGGTGATAAAACAACAAAATAAGATAAAAAGAGAAATGATGGAACTAAGAAAATAAATTGAGGACCAATTAAAATAGCAAAGAACATAACAGATACCACTGAAAATCGAATTATTGACATAGAGGAAAGGATTGAGGTACTCAGTGATTTCAAAGAAAAAGAAAATGATTAAAAATTATACAGAATCTAATAGGAAAAAAAAAGACAAAGATGACTTAAACAAATTAATGTCTCTAAAATAGAGAACTAAACATGTGACCAAAAGATGTATTCAAAGATAGAAGAAGGGGATCCCTGGGTGGCTCAGTGGTTTAATGCCTGCCTTCGGCCCAGGGCGTGATCCTGGAATCCCGGGATTGAGCCCCACATCAGGCTCCCTGCATGGAGCCTGCTTCTCTCTCTGCTTCTCTCTCTGTCTCTGCCTGTCTCTCTTTGTGCCTCTCATGAATAAATAAATAAAATATTTTTTAAAAAAAATATTTTTAAAAAACAAAGATAGAAGGACTTCTTGGTAAAATAATTTTATTTAAGGATTTTAATATAAAGATGAAGGGCTGAGTAAATATGATGACCTATGAAATCCCACTTAAACAGCAATACAGGGATTTTAGAGAGTTACAAATCCAGAAGACTAAAGAATATGAAAAAGGAAAGAGCAACAACAGAAGTTTGGAAGCAGGAAAGCAAGACAATATAATATACCTCAGAAAGCTGAATGCTAAGCCAGCAATGGGGAAAACTGAACTGCAAACTCATTTACCCTACAAAACTCTAAAGAGTCAAGATTCAGCAGCACCAGCTATATCCACAAGTGAAGCTAAAAACTGGATCCCTTGAAAATTTGTCCAAACTGTAGATAAACCCTCAGATTTCCTTCCCTAAACCTCACAATGCTGGCAAGAGACTGGAGATTTATTCTCAGAAGACGGTAAAATAGGGCAGCCCTGGTGGCTCAGCGGTTTAGCGCCGCCTTCAGCCCTGATCCTGAAGACCCGGGATCGAGTCCCATGTTAGGCTCCCTGCATGGAGCCTGCTTCTCCCTCTGCCTGTGTCTCTGCCTCTCTCTCTGTCTCTCATGAATAAATAAATAAAATCTTAAAAAAAAAAAAAGGGGGGGGGGGTCCCTGGGTGGCGCAGCGGTTTGGCGCCTGCCTTTGGCCCAAGGCGCGATCCTGGAGACCCGGGATCGAATCCCACGTCGGGCTCCCGGTGCATGGAGCCTGCTACTCCCTCTGCCTATGTCTCTGCCCCTCTCTCTCTCTCTCTCTCTCTCTCTCTCTGTGACTATCATAAATAAATAAAAATTAAAAAAAAAAAAAGAAGAAGAGGGTAAAATAGAAGATCTCTGGATTGGGGCACTAGGCATAAATGAGGTTGGAGGTACCATACTTAAAATTAGGATTAAGTGGGTGTCCATCGAAAGATGAATGTATAAAGAAAATGTGGTTTATGTATACAATGGAATAGTACTCCGCCATTAGAAACAACAAATACCCACCATTTGTTTTGACGTGGATGGAACTGGAGGATATTATGCTGAGTGAAATAAGTCAATCGGAGAAGGACAAACATTATATGGCCTCATTCATTTGGGGAATATAAAAAATAGTGAAAGGGGATAAAGGGGAAAGGAGAAAAAATGAGTGGGAAATATGAGAAAGGGAGACAGAACATGAGCGACTCCTAACTCTGGGAAACGAACTAAGGGTGGTAGAAAGGGAGGTGGGCGGGGGGTGGGGGTGACTGGGTGACCGGCACTGACCGGGGCACTTGATGGGATGAGCACTGGGTGTTATTCTATATGTTGGCAAATTGAACACCAATAAAAAATAAATTTATAAAAAAAAATAAAAGCCTTGGTGATAAGCAAAAAAAAAAAAAAAAAAAAGAAAAATTAGGATTAAGTGAATGTATATCCTAAGATCTTCAGCTTTTGTCTCCCACTTATCTTCTAAATACTAGCAGCCAGGCTTGTACCTGTCAAGCAAGAACATTAGAGGATTCTTCTCTATGGTAACAGATGGTCCAAGAGGAGACTTAAAGATACAGACATTGAGGAATTCCCAATAGAAAACCCACTTCTTGGGTCATCCTACATTGAATTTCAAAGTTGGCAAAGCCACATGTTGGATGCTCACAATGAAATATATATACTTTTTTATATTAGAGTTCAATTTGCCAACATATAGCATAACACCCAGTGCTCATCCCGTCAGGTGTCCCCCTCAGTGCCTGTCACTCACCCCAACCCCCCACCCACCTCCCTTTCCACTATCCCTTGTTTGTTTCCCAGAGTTAGGTGTCACAATGAAATATTTATTATGCCACTATTAAATTTAGACAGAAACAGGGATTATAAAATCTAGAGGCCAAAACAAATAGAAAAAAAAAAAAAAACCAACAAGTTAGCAGAAAAACCAACAAATTATTCAGAGAGAAGAAAACTTCAAAAAAGGTAACATTACTCAGAAAGATTCATTAATATTTGAGCATCTGAGTACCACTGTTCTAGGAGCTAGGAATACAGCAGTGAACAAAATACACCAAAATCCTTGCCCTCATTGAGAGGTAAGAGAATACTGCATTCATGAACCCAAAAAGCAGAATGGTGTATTAAAAAAGGAGCATTGAGTGGCACAAAAATAGACATGTAGATCAATGGAACAGAGTAGAAAGCCCAGAAATAAATGCATGGTTTATATGGTCAATTAATCCATGACACAGGAGGAAGAATATACAACAGAGAAAAGACAGTCTCTTCAATAAATGGTGCTAAGGGGATCCCTGGGTGACGCAGCGGTTTGGCGCCTGCCTTTGGCCCAGGGCGCAATCCTGGAGACCCGGGATCGAATCCCACGTCGGGCTCCCGGTGCGTGGAGCCTGCTTCTCCCTCTGCCTATGTCTCTGCCTCTCTCTCTCTCTCTCTCTGTATGACTATCACAAATAAATTAATCAATTAAACAAACAAAAAAAGTTTAAAAAAAATAAATGGTGCTAAGGAAACTGGACAGCTACATACAAAAGCATGAAACTGGATCACTTTCTAACACCATACACAAAAATAAGCTCAAAATGAATTAAATAGTAAATGTGAGACTTGAAAACAAAATTCCTAGAAGAGCACACAGGCACTAATTTCTCTGACATTGAGTATAACAACCATTTTTCTATATATGTCTCCTAAGGCAAGGGAAACAAAAAAATAAACTATTGGGGTTACGTTAAAATAAAAAGCTTGTGCACAGAGAAGGAAACCATCAAAACAAACAGGTAGTCCACTAAATGGGAGAATATATTTGTAAGCAATATATCCAGTAAGAGATTAATACCCAAAATATTCATAAAGAACTTTTATTGGGGCACCTGAGCGGCTCAGTCAGTTAAGCGTCCAACTCATGATCTTATGGTTCGTGGGATCAAGCTGCACATCAGGCTCTGCACTCAGGAGGGAGTTTACTCTAAATTCTCTCCTCCTGCCCCTTCCCCAACATGTGTGCGCGCGCACACACACACACACACACACACACACTCTCTCTCTCTCGCTCTCAGTCTTTAAAAAAAGAAAAGAACTTAACACCGAAAAAAAAATCTGACCCAAAAAGTGGGCAGGGAACCTGAATAGATATTTTTCCAAAGAAGACACACACATGGCCAACAGACACATGAAGAGATGCTCAGTATCACTTGTCATCAGGGAAATGCAAATCAAAACCACAATGAGACATCACTTTACATCTGGCAGAATGGCTAAAACCAAAAAGACAAGAAACAAAACAAAACAAAACAAAACAAAAACCAAAAAGACAAGAAGCAGCAAGTGTTGGTGAAGATGTGGAGAAAAAGGAACCCTCGTCCAATGTTGGTGAAGATGTAAATTGGTACAGTCACGGTAGAAAATAGGATCGTGGGATCCCTGGGTGGCGCAGCGGTTTGGCGCCTGCCTTTGGCCCAGGGCGCGATCCTGGAGACCCAGGATCGAATCCCACGTCAGGCTCCCGGTGCATGGAGCCTGCTTCTCCCTCTGCCTGTGTCTCTGCCTCTCTCTCTCTCTCACTGTGTGCCTATCATAAAAAAAAAAAAAAAAAAAAAGAAAAGAAAATAGGATCGAGATTCCTCAAAAAATTAAAAATAGAAATACCATATGATCCCAATATTTTCCAAAGAAAGTGAAAACATTAATTTGGAAAGATATATGCACCCCTATGTTTATTGCAGCATTATTTATAATAGCCAAGATACAGAAGAAACCAGGTGTCCATCAATAGATGAATAGATATGGGGCAGCCCCGGTGGCGCAGCGGTTTAGCGCCGCCTGCAGCCCAGGGCCTGATCCTGGAGACCCGGGATCCAGTCCCATATCGGGCTCCCTGCGTGGAGCCTGCTTCTCCCTCTGCCTCTCTCTCGCTCACTCTGTGATTCTCATGAGTTAACAAAATGGAATCTTAAAAAAAAAAAAATAGATGAATGGATAAAGCAGTTGTGGTACAGTCACACAGAGACAGGAATATTATGGTGCCATAAAAAAGGGTGAGATCTTGCCATTTGCAATAACATGAATGGACCTAGAGGGTATTATGCTAAGTGAAAAAAGTTAGAATGGGGACGACAAATGCCATATATTTTGCTTACATGTGGAATCTAAAAAATGAAACAAATGTATAAAAAGCAAAAAGCAGAATCAGCCCTATTAATACAGAGAACAAACTGATGGTTGCCAGAGGGAAGGAGAGTGAGGGGATGGATTAAGGGGAGTGAGAGGCAGAGGCTTCCAGTTATGAAATGAATAAGTTAAAGGAATAAAGGGCACAGCACAGGGAATATATGATCAATGGTATTGTAATAGCATTCTGTGGTGACACATGGTAGCTACGCTTGTGGTGAGGATAGCCTCATAAGGTAAGGTATAGAGATGTTGAATCACTACATTGTAGTCCAGTATACTCAAATATTTTTTAAGGGGAGCATTTAGAGAACAAGAAAGTGTTAATGGTAATAAGGAAAAACTCAGTAGAAAGGTTGGAAAAAATTTTTGAAAACTGTTTTTCACAACACAGAATAAAACAAATTGATAAAAAATAAAGAAATAATAATAAGAGAATTAAAGGAGCAGCGTAGGAGGTCCAACATTTGAATATTAGGAGTTTCAGAAAGAAAGAACAGAGAAAATGAAGAGAGGAAATAGCATCAATGAAGAAATATAAAAACATTTCTTAGAATAAAAGGAACTGGGTTTCTAGACTGAAAGGAAGCAGTGCCCACAGAATGCATGAAAAGAAAATGACGAAGGTTGTCATTGTGAAATGTTGTAACACATTTCACTGTTAGACCATTGATGTCAAAGAGAAGATCTAACAAGCTTCCAGATGGGGAGGAGATATCAGACATAAAGGAATTAAAGCAGCTTTGAACTTTTAACAGCAGCACTAGAAACTATAAAACAGTGGAGGACAGCTTTCAAAATTTTTAAATCTATATGTAGTCAAGCTGTCAATCAAGTGTGAGAGTAAAATAAGAATTTCACAAACATTTGCTTTCCATGCATCTGTTTTCAGAAAGCTGCTAGAGGATATACAACACCAAAACCCTGGCATAAACTAAGAAAGAGAAAGACATGGGATTATAGGAAAAAGAATCCCAAGGATGATGATGAAGGGAGATTTCTGGGTAATACCTATGCCCCCAGTGTAGATGTCAATCAGACGTTGGAATAGCTCAGAAAGCTTTGGGAATAATTTCTTCAGGTTGATCATATTTCTTCTGATGAAAATGACAGAATACTTGATGCATCTCAGTGTTTTGAGCACTTGGTGATTAGTTTGGGATTGAATTATTGACAAGTATATGGAAAACTAAGAAATGAGAGAAAACAATGCCAAGGCAAACAAAAATATGCAGGAAAAAATTAACCATTAGTTACTGAATGTCTCAGGTGTAGCTAATGTTTATATATGCATCATAATGTAATTACTGACTTGATCTAACCAAATTTATATTATAATTACTTTGGAATGATGAGAGGAAGGATTAATGTGTTGGAAACCCAAGGGAAGACGAGAGATAAACATCCTCTTTAAAAGTTAATAACAGGGGATGCCCTGGATGGCTCCACGGTTTAGCGCCTGCCTTCAGCCCAGGGCGTGAACCTCGAGTCCTGGGATCAAGTCCTACATCGGGTTCCCTGCATGGAGCCTGCTTCTCCCTCTGCCTGTGTCTCTGCCCTTCTCTCTCTCTCTCTCTCTCTCTCTGTCTCTCGTGAATAAATAAATAAAATCTTAAAAATAAGTAAATAAATAAAATAAAAGTTAATAACTAATACCTGAAGCTGAAGGTATGATAACTTAAACATTGATTATCGAACTAACCAAAATAGTAAAATTATATTAGGAAGTTAAAAGATACATGAGCTGTAGGTATGTGGTAGGGGCAAGGCTAGTGATGAAAGAAAGCTAAATCCTCATCTCCCATAATGGGAAAACAACAGATAATGTCTGAAATGAAAAAACTAAGAAATATCAATATCAATAATATTAAAATGTTACTAGAAATACAAATATTAATACTAAATGGATTCACTAAAAGAATTGAAAGTGGGTGCTTCTGGGGAACAGAAAATGAAGAGGGGAGGGAATGGAGGACTGAAATTTTTCATTGTAAGCCTTAAGAAACTACTTATCTCTTCATGTACATATGCAATTTCATTTTTTTTTTTTAATTAACAAGATAAAAGGGACATCTGGGTGACTCAGTCGGTTAAACGCCTACCTTTGGCTCAGGTCATGAACTCAGCGTCCTGGGATCAAGCCCCATGTGGGGCTCCCTATTCAGCATGGAGCCTGCTTCTCCCTCTCCCTCTCCCTCTCCCTCTGCTGTTCCCCCTGCTTTTGCTCTTTTGCTCTCTGGCAGATAGATAGATAGATAGATAGATAGATAGATAGATAGATAGATAGATAGATAGATAGATAAACTTTTTTTAAAAAAGATAAAATACAATAAAATTTCCTGAATCAAGTAAAAACCTGCAAATCTTAAGAATCTGCAGATATTATGGGGCACCTGGGTGGCTCAGTTGGTTAAGCATCTGCCTTCAGCTCAGGTCATGATCCCAGGGTCCTGGAATCGAGCCTGGTGTGGGCTCCCTGCTCAGCAGGGAGTCTGCTTGTCTCTCTGTCCCTCCCGCCACCACCACCCCCATCATGCTCTCTCTCAAATAAAATCTTTAAAAAAGAATCTACAAATTTTTAGAGAATACTGTGTTCTAAGAAAATTTGACCAGAGGTATCCTAATCAACTTATTAAACTTTAAGGATAAAGAAAGGATTCTTCAAGCACCAGTGACAAAAAGCTAATTACTTACATGAAAGGAAAAATCAAGCTTACCTCCAAGTTCTTCACAACCTTAAATACCAGAGGAACCATATGTAGAGTTCTCAGAGGAAGACGGTGGAACTCAAGAATATTATAAACAATAAAGATATCATTTAAATATAAAGGTGGGGGCCAGGGTGGCTCCATTGGTTGAATGTCTGACTCTTGGTTTCAGCTCAGGTCATGATATCAGGGTCATGAGATCGAGCCCTACATTAGTCTCCACACTCAGCATGGAATTTGCTTGAGATGCTTTCCTTCTCCCTCCCTCCCCACTGATGCACACGTGCTCACCCTCACTTTCTCCCTCTCTCTCAAATATATAAATAAGTGAAATCTTTTTAAAAAAATAAATATAAAGGCAACATTCTCGAAGATGAAAGGACTCACAGATATGACACCTATGAGCCCTTCTTGGGAGGCAGGGAAAGACTTTTTGACAGCTCGCTGTCATGTCATGAGAACATTCAGGCAAGTTATGGAGAAACCCATGTGGTGAGGAACAGAGGTCTGCCAGCAGCCACATTAGTGAGCCTGGAAGCAGATATCCTGAGACTTGTCAACAGCCATGTTGAAAGCAGATTCTCCTCCAGTCAGTCTTGAGATGACTGCAGCCCTTGGCCAGCAACCTCATGAGAGAACCTGAGTCAGAACCATGAAACCACTCCCCGATTCCAAAAACTGAGATAATAGTTTGTTATTTTAAGCCTCTGAGTTTGAGGTAATTTGTTATATAACTATAGATGACCAATAAAATTCTGAATCTCTAGGCTCTGGATCAAGATTTTTTTCAGAAACAAAGAAATTGAAAGACGTCTTGGAGGGGAAAAAATGATGTGCTTATATAGCACAGTTCCTTTCCTTTCAGCCTCAGTTTGCTCCCCATGTATCTTGGAAGTAGGGAAAGTCATATGGCTATGTATGTGGGATGCATCCTGTCTTAGCTGGATGCCTTTGCTAAAATCTTGGACAAACCGTCAGCTCTGTCCAAAACATTAAGGAATGGGCAGTCATCCTATGGTCTTACTAAACTTGAAGGGTTTTTGTTGTTTAAACATTGGCAACAAACAATCTCATAATTTTTCTTTCTTATGTTTCTAGGGAGAGAGGCCTGGGTTAGAATGAATTCTTAAAAGGAACTTCCTCTTGACCTACAGTATTTGTTGTTGTAGTGCCGTATGATAGGCACGGGGGGAAGATGCCTAGGGACCCCTTCAAAGAAGGACTTGCTGCTCATCTATAAGGAGTGTAGTTAGCAGACAGCCTGTAGTTGTCACCTTCAGGATCTACCTCATCTGTAAAGAGCCACATTGCCTGAGGTCATACATCCCAAGACTAAATGAGGGATGGGTATAAAGGCTCGGTCCCTTTGATAGGCAGTACTTGCCCCAGAGCTCCTGGCTGGGTTGGCCAGGGCTTTGTAGAACCTGCATCTCAGTTTAGTTTTTCCTCTGCCCAGTCTTGCTTTCTCCTCTTCCTTTCACAGGTATTAATCTCTAATAAACGTCTTGCACCCCAAATACTTTCTCAGCTCACTTGAGAATCCAGCCTTCAACACACTATAGTCGTTTTCCCCATGGTTTGCTACCACCTGGCAAAGCAAATTTTCTCTCTCAGGATGATCATTTTTTGCAACTGTAAAACTAAACTGCCTGGATCATTAAATTGTTTTCTTTCTCAGGAAGCATACCTGATACATTGGCTTCTGCCTGTATAAAAACTATGATAAATGTTATGTAATAACACGTGTGCCTCTTATAACTCCTGACTAAGCATCTACCAAAAAATATATATATTTTGTTCAGAGTCTTTCCAGCTTCACTACTGTTGATTTCTTGTCTGCTCTTCCCACAAAACCAATAGTTCTCAACCCTAGGGAGCATTTTTTAAAATGCTGATGGCTAGGGCAGCCCGGGTGGCTCAGCGGTTTAGCACCTGCCTTCAGCCCAAGGTGTGATCCTAGGAGTCCCGGGATCGAGTCCCACATCAGGCTTCCTGCGAGGGGCCTGCTTTTCACTCTGCCTGTGTCTCTGCCTATCTCTCTCTCTCTCTCTCTCTCTCTTCTGTGTGTGTGTGTGTGTGTCTCATGAATAAATAAATAAAATCTAAAAAATAAATAAATAAATAAAATAAAATAAAATAATAAAATAAAATAAAATGCTGATGGCTGAGCCCCATCCCTAAGAGATTCTTATTTAATTGGTCTGGCATAGGGCAACCCGGGTGGCTCAGCGGTTTAGCACCGCCTCAGCCCAGGGTGTGATCCTGGAGAAACGGGATTGAGTCCCATGTCGGGCTCCCTGCATGGAGCCTGCTTCTCCCTCTGCCTGTGTCTCTGCCTCTCTCTCTCTCTGTCTCTCTCATGAATAAATAAATAAAATCTTTAAAAAAAAAAAAAAAAGCAAAAATCTTATTTAAAAAAATTGGTCTGGCATAGAATGGGCATTTTTAAAAAGCTTCTTGGAGGATGGTAATGTACCAAGGTTGAAAACCCACTCCTATTCAGCTTACCAGAGTTTGTGGCCTAATAGTGCTGCTCTCCTATCTAAAAATATTTGGTAAAGGGATAGTCATTTGGTCTATCAGAATCTAAAAGAATTTTCCAGCACCACAGGAGTAAATGGAAGCATAATGAAAATGGATCAAACACCTGAAACTGCTGCGTGGAGCCCTGATCCTCATTCTTCAGGGGCTGTGGACCACGTCCATAGCACAAAGAGAGGGCTCCAGCTAGTGTAGGCAACATCTGTCCAACACTGTAGACATGTTTGCAGAACCAAATAAACCCTAGAGTATTCAAATGGCAACCCACTAGATTTGTGGTATTGCACTCAGACCCAGTGATATGGCTGGCATTTGAGCACTCAGGGCTAGATGACTCTGGAGAATTAAATGACACATCAGTTAGAAAGTACTTAGTCAGTGGGGCACCTGGGTGATGCCATTGGTCAAGTGTCTGCCTTCGGCTCAGGTTATGTCAAATGAATATATACTGTCATTTATCTAAATATAACCAGTGTTGGGCATTTAGATTGTTTCTATACCTAAGAACTTGATTTTTTTTAAAGTTAAGTTCATTGAGGTGTCATTTATATGCAGTAAAATTTACTCTTTCTAGTATACAGCTCTATGTATTTGAGTAAAATAGGTGCAAAACCCATGTGTCTATGGTTCCTGGGATGGCATCCTCGTGCTGGCTCACATTCAACCTTTCGAAATTTGTTAAGAATTTTAACTGAGGGGCTCTGGGTGGCTTAGTCACTTAAGTGTTGGCTCAGGTCATGATCCCAAGTCCCGGGACAGAGCCTCCACATTGGGCTCTCTGCTCAGTGGGGAGCCTGTTTCTCTGTCTTTCTCTCCCTCTCCCCTCTGCTTTTGTGCTCTCTCACTTTTTTTTCTCTCTCTCTGTCAAATAAACAACAAAATAAAATCTTTTTTTAGAAAAAAAAAAGGAATTTTAACTGAATCCTTCTTACCCATTTACATGGCAGCCCTTATCCTTCCCTGCTGTACCATAAGCAAGCTGGTATTGATGTTTCATCTCTCCTTGGAGGCTCTTTTTTTTTTTTTTTTAAGATTTTATTTTATTTATTCATGAGAGAGAGAGAGGCAGAGACACAAGCAGAGGGAGAAGCAGGCTCCTTGCAGGGAGCCCGACGTGGGACTCGATCCCGGGACTCCAGGATCACACCCTGGGCCAAAGGCAGGCGCCAAACTACTGAGCCACCCAGGGATCCCCCATAGCTCTTATCTTTCTGTAGAGTTTTGGCTGCTTAGTTGCCCTATGATGAGTTCAAGAAAAGCTATGATTTTGTAAATTCAATTTTTTTTCTTGTTATTTGGATGAAAGCAACTCTTTTAGCTTTAAAAATCTTAGGTGGAAGATGGAAATCCTAGCACTTGATTTTCCCTTTTAAGAATTTATTTTTTATTTTTATTTATTTTTTTTATTTTTTATTTTTATTGAATAAATTTGACATACAGCATCGTATAAGCTTAAGGTGTGATTTTTCTTTTTTTCTTCTTTTTTAATTTTTAATTTTTTTTTAGAAAGGGAGGGGCAAAAGGAGAGAGAAAGAGAATCTTAAGCCGGCTCCGTGTCCAGCACGGAGCCCAAGGTGGGGCTGGATCTCACGACTCTGAGATCATTACCTGAGCAGAAATCAGGAGTTGAAGACTTAACTGAGGGATGCCTGGGTGGCTCAGCGGTTGAGTGTCTGTCTTCGGCCTGGGGCGTGATCCCAGAATCCAGGATCGAGTTCCGCATTGCTTGGAGCCTGCCTCTGCTCCCTCTGCCTGTGTCTCTGCCTCTCTCTCTCTGTATCTCTCATGAATAAATAAATAAATGTTCAAAACAAAACAAAAAAAAGAAGAAGACTTAACTGACTGAGCTACCCAGATGCCCCAGTTTTTTTAAAATATAACAGCTTTGTTGAGCTATAAATATACAACATACAATTCACCCATTTAAAGTGACAATTCAGTGGTTTTTAATATATTCACAGAGTTGTGCAACAATCACCACAATCAATTCTTACAGCATTTTTACTACCCCAGTAGGAAACTCAGTACCCATTAAATCACTCCCTATTTTTCTCCAATCCTCCCCTCCCACTCTAGGCAACCAAAACTGATCTACTTTGTATCTATATATATATATATTTGCCTATTCTGGACATTTCATGTAAATATAACCATTATACTACCAGGCCTTTTGTGGCTGGTTTCATTCACTTAGCATAATGTTCCCAAGGTTTGTTTGTATTGTAACTTATGTCAGTACTTCATTTCTTTTTAAAGTTGAATAATATTCTGTTGTATGGAAATATATCACATTCTCGGTATCCACTATTTATCAGTAGGTGTTGGCACTGCACTTGATTTTTAAAACCTCTTTTTTTGCACCAATGAATTATTTAGGTTTCATTATTCAGAATTTTAAAGGATCCCCAATGAATATAAAATATACTTATTTTCAGAGCACTTGAGTGGCTCAGTCAGTTAAGCATCTGCCTTCAGCTCAGGTCATGATCGCAAAGTCCTGGAATCGAGCCCTGCATCAGGCTCCCTGCTCAGTGAGGATCCTGTTTCTCCCTCTCCTGTTCCCTCTCCTCTCTTGCTTGGCGCCCTCTCTCTCTCTCTCTCTCTCTCTCTCTCTGTCAAATAAATTTTAAAAACGAATTTTAAAAAGGTGGGGGTGGGAGTAGGGTGGCACTTGGGTGGCTCAGTCGGTTAAGCTAAGCATCTTCCATCAGCTCAGGTCATGATCCCAAGGTCCTGAGATCGAGCCCAGCATTAGGCTCCCTGCTCAGGGAGTCTGCTTCTCTCCCACTCTCTCTGTCCCTGCCCCCACTCATGTATGCACCCACTCTCAAATTAGATAGATCAGATCAATCAATCGATCGATCTTTTTTTAAAAAAAGGAGAAACATAGGCACCCATCATTTACTTGTTGAATTGAATTAGAAAAAACTATATAAATATTTTAGGCTATTCAACTTTTAAAAAGTAGAGTTGTGGGCAGCACGGTGGCTCAGCGGTTTAGGGCCACCTTCAGCCCAGGGCATGATCCTGGAGACCCGGGATAGAGTCCCAGGCTCCCTGCATGGAGCCTGCTTCTCCCTCTGCCTGTGTCTCCACCTCTCTCTCTGTGTGTGTGTGTGTGTGTGTGTGTCTCTCATGAATAAATAAAATAAATAAAAAATCTTTAAAAAAAAGAAAAGTATAGTTGTCACAAGTGAGAAAGTTGGTTTGTTACCAAATTTGGATAGATGGTTGGTTTAGGAGGTAGTGATAAATCAATGGCATCATTTAATTTCACATTGTCTTATAATGTTGTTGCTTGAGTTTGGTGCTGCAAGCAAGCTCTGATTTCTCTAGAGAAGTGTTCATAAATTCAAATTGTATTTGTTTTCCTGATAAACTCTGAAAAAGATACTGAGTTCTTGATATATCTGGTGTCAGAGAACTTGTGAGGTCAACTGCTATTTTGTATCAAAAAAGCATTCTCTATTTTTTTCTGCTCTTTCCTAAGTATAAAGTCAAGCCTCAGGGAGGCTTGGTGATGATGGCCATCAGAGAGAGCCTGCTTTTCCTAGGACATGAGGAAAGAATGATGGTAGTGGTGGTGGTGATAATGATGATAATTGCTATCATTTTTCAGATTTTTTTCAGGCATTGTGTTAAAGGCTTTAAGTAATTCTTACAATAACCCTATGAATAGATACTATTATATGCCATTTTACAGATGAGGAAATTGAATCAAAATTCACACTTGATCTTACCCAAAAGGCCGAAAAGCGATTGAATCAAGATTCAGTTAGAAATAAGAAATCACAGTAAATGTTGAACAAATTAGTGGGAAATTACATAGTGACCAGGTGTGAGGGTCTGTAATCTAGAGTTTTGGCACTTTGTGATGAATGTTGAGATATAAAACAAAGATTGGCAGGCTTTTTCCATAAGAGCAAATAGTAAATATTTTAGGCTTTGCAGGCCATATGGTGTTACATTTATTCTACTCTGCTGTTTTAGCACAAAAGCATCCTAAGATATGTAACAAATGAGCGTGGCTGTGTTCCAATAAAACTATCTACAAAAACAGACATCAGGGCCATCCAACTGGCAAGCTATAGTTTGCCAGCTCCACTGGAGGTTTTGGGTTTGTTGTTGTTGTTGTTTTTCCTATATAATGAATAGCTATGATGGTACCGCGTTAACACAATTTATTTCTTAGTCAGGATATAGCTGACTACATCTGGAATCCTTTCTATTAAAAACAAGGGGTTTGTTATGGATTTTTTTTTCTTTTTTCTAAGTTCATTTGTCAAAATCAAATTTTAGGAAACAGAGGGGAGTTCTTTGTATTTTTGAAAAGCTCACCATAAGATACAATTAAATAATATCTCTTAATACATTGAAAATATGATCTTAGTTATAAGATCATATCATAGACTGCCACAGCTAGAATGTCATTTAGTCCAGTCACCTATATTTCAGATAATGATGCTGAAAGCCAGAGGAAGAAGGATTTGTTTCATATCTTTTATCTCTAATTAGAGACAGAGCTGGGCCTTTTCCATTATTTCAACCTTTCTATTTTTCAGGAACACATTATTCAACTGATAAATGCTTATCAAGTTTCTTCCTCTGGTCCAACCACTGTTTTGGTATTAAAGGGGATCCTTGAAGCAGGAGACAATCTCAAAGAATTTGTTCACCTTGGTGCAAGATAAGATTATGCATATAAAAGAAACAAACAGGGGAGCCTGGGTGGCTCAGTCGGTTGAGGATTTGGTTCTTGGTTTTGGCTCAGGTGAATCTTTGTTTTAAAAAAAAAAAAAGGTTAACAAGGGGACGCCTGGGTGGCTCAGCAGTTGAGCCTCTGCTTTTGGCTTGGGGCATGAACCGAGAGTCCCAGGATCGAGTCCTGCATCCAGTGTCGGGCTCCCTGCATGGAGCCTGCTTCTCCCCCTGCCTGTGTCTCTGCCTCTCTCTCTGTCTGTGTCTCTCATGATTAAATAAATAAAATCTTTAAAAAAAAAAAAAAAAAAAAGGTTAACAGGGATGCCTGGGTGGCTCAGCCATTGAGCGTCTGCCTTTGGCTCAGGGTGTGATCCTGGGGTCCGGGATCAAGTCCCACATCAAGCTCCTTGCGGGGAGCCTGCTTCTCTTTCTCTCTCTCTCTCTCTCTCTCTCTCTCTCTCTCCCTTTCTCGAATAAATAAAATCTTTAAAAAAAAAAATTTAAAAAGGTTAACAAACAACAGCAAACAATATCAGATACTGAATAATTATGGTCAGGAGTCTCTAGGGGCTCAGGTGGTCAGGAAAATGTAAGGGAATAATTTAGACTTGAAAGATGGATATATATAGATCAAGTATGGAAAGATACATAGGAAACTGGATCCTGTGTGGGGAGAATCCCATGAGCAAATGTGTGGAGACACGGTATGCAAGATTTGTTTAAGGACAGTCTGGCCCAAAAAAACAAAAAACAAAAAAAACAAAAAAAAAGGACAGTCTGACCCAAATTGAGGGTACCCATTGGGGAATACTAGGAGATAAGGCTGGGAAGTTAAGTTGGTACAATAACAGAGGGCCTTGAACACTGGGGAATTATTAAAAATTTTTTGAGAAGGGAAATGATTCAAATTCAGAATTCTAGAAAGATAATCTGACAGCAGTGTGCAGGATAGATTTGGGGATCCCTGGGTGGCGCAGCGGTTTGGCGCCTGCCTTTGGCCCAGGGCGCGATCCTGGAGACCTGGGATCGAATCCCACGTCAGGCTCCCTGCATGGAGCCTGCTTCTCCCTCTGCCTGTGTCTCTGCCTCTCTGTCTCTCTCTGTGTGACTATCATGAATAAATAAATAAAATATTTTAGAGTATAAAACCTAAAAAGTATCACAGTGTTGCATTGCTAAATTCGCAAGACTCCAAAGAGTGAAAGGATTGTATCTTTTGGAATGCAGAAAGAACTAACTGTGATTATCTATTATTATGTGAAACAAGGGACCCGGCTCATTTATGCATCCATCAAGCACTAATGTTTATGCTTTGCTGTATAGTAGAGTTGGCAGGCTTAGACATTAAGTTCTTAGAAGCTAGTCATATATTTCTATAATTACTACAGGGTGGAGACTGTCTCATGCTTTCTCTTTCACCTCCCTGGGAACTAGCTGAAGGCTCCTTATGGTGGACTGTTAGTAAAAGGCCTCGTCCTAGTGGTCTCTGCCAAAGAGAGCAAGGTTTGGTCATGATGGGAGCAAAGAAGGAAATAGCCAGACAAGGTGAAAATGAAGAGCAGATGGACATGTATTCCTTCATAGCTGCTGATTTGGGGGCCTTGGGTAAGCGCTGGGGTCATTAACACCATTAACACAAGTTTCCTAGAACTAGATTACATTTTAGTTGTTGGTGGATTTTTTCCCCTCCATTCTTCTGACTTGTAATCTACACTCCAGTGATTCAGGATCTTTGATTTGTAGTTATAATAGGGCAGCTGGCTAGATAAATGAGCAGTAAAAATGTTCTTGCCCCCATTCCTATGACCCTCTAGGGTATTGTGCTCCTCCTGGCCTCAGTAAGATGGTGGGTAAAAAATAATTAAATTCAGATTTTCAAGCACTTTTAAATATGAGAATATGATACTTCCTATCTTTTTTTCTTCTTTTTTAACTGAATTTCCAAAGGCGGGGGGCTAGTTCTTATTGGGAAGGCACCAAAGTTATCTTGGAAAAGGCCTTTGTGTATGGAGAGCCTGAAACCTCTTAAGGTTTTCTAACTTTTCATACTGCTTGTAGGAGAAAGAGACAGTGATAATGGAATATACATCTCCTTTGTTTTCTCCCTTCTGAGAGAAGATGAAGTGTTTCCTTGATTGCAAAGAGAGAGTTCTGTTTTGAGGATCTCAGGCATGTTTGGTCCTGGAAAGGGAAATATTATAAGACATTTGGTCAAGTAGGACTTCTGCTGTCCCTATAGTCAGGTACAGAAGAAACAGTCTCCCCAACAAGCTGTTCAGTCATCAGACAGTACTGGTCACTTCACTCCAGCGGGCCCACATTCTACAACCTCAGTGGATTTGAAGATACCACGACTCCTTTCCTCCATGTCAAATTGATGCATTCATGACTTGGAGATGCATTATAAGGAGTAGAAAAGAGTGTTGCTGGTAGAAAGAGCATGTACTGGAAATTAAAGTCTAGAGATTTTGAAATTGAGTTATGAGACCAATCAGGTATATGACCTTGAGCAAATAACTTTGCTTCTCTAAACCTCAGTTTCCCTGACTGAAATTGGCTTAGTTTTTCTTTAAAGACGCCTCTCCAGGGATCCCTGGATGGCGCAGCGGTTTGGCGCCTGCCTTTGGCCCAGGGCGCGATCCTGGAGACCCGGGATCGAATCCCACGTCAGGCTCCCGGTGCATGGGGCCTGCTTCTCCCTCTGCCTGTGTCTCTGCCTCTCTCTCTCTCTGTGACTATCATAAATAAATAAATAAATACCTAAAAAAATAAAAAATAAAAAAATAAAGACGCCTCTCCAGCTCTCAGATTCCTGTGTTATTTCTGAAAGACATGTGTTTTTAATAATTCATAAGTAAAAGGTGTTTGTGCCAAATATTTAATAAGAAAGTCATGTAACTTTTCTCTAGTATTATGTTGTTTTTTTTTTGAGCACTAGTCAAGGTTTTTCACTAGAAGGATAATGATAATATTAAAACAAACTTCTAAAGGATATCTTTTAAAATGGAATATAATGTTTATACGTTCATCTTGTTTAAGTTTAGACATTTTTTTAACTCACTTCTTTAAAGTGATGTAGATTACTTGTAAAAGAACTTTCATGTCAGTGTCCTGAAACTTCTTCTTTTGGACTGGCTACAGACTTCAGAGGAAAATCTTCCGGTCTCCTTTCTAGGTGTGTAAAAGCTCTGGTGACAATTCCTGATTATTTCAGGGCTTCTGGAGGACAAATCAGGTTGCTGTTCAGCTTTCCATATGGCCATTTTGGGATTCAGCTTTTGGATATGCTGAATCTGCCACCACCTTCCTACTTTCCAGCTTCCAAAATTGTTTCACTATTCTCTCTTTTTTTTTTTTTTTTTTAATTTTTATTTATTTATGATAGTCACACAGAGAGAGAGAGAGAGAGGCAGAGGGAGAAGCAGGCCCCATGCACTGGGAGCCCGATGTGGGATTCGATCCCGGGTCTCCAGGATCGCGCCCTGGGCCAAAGGCAGGCGCCAAACCGCTGAGCCACCCAGGGATCCCTCTCTCTTCTCTTAATCTTTGTCCTTGGAGTTTATACTCTTCCAAAAAACAATGAAGACAACAACAAAAACCCTTTACTGTCACTTTAATGAGCTTTCAAGAGGAATAGGGCTGGGGCACCTGGGTGGCTCAGTGGTTGAGCATCTACCTTTGGCTCAGGTTGTGATCCCAGCATCCTGGGATGAGCCCTGCATCAGGCTCCCCAGGGAGCCTGCTTCTTCCTCTGCATGTGTCTCTGCTTCTCTCTCTATGTCTTTCGTGAATAAATAAATAAAATCTTAAAAAAAAAAAAAAAAAAGGAATAGGGCTGGGGTGCCTGGGTGGCTCAGTAGGTTAACTGTCTGTCTTTGGCTCAGTTTGTGGTCCCGGGTCCTTAGATGGAGCCCTGGAACCCTTATGTTATGTCAGGGCTCCCTGCTGAGCAGGGAGTCTGCTTCTCCCTCTCCCGCTGCCCCTCCCTGCTGCTCATGGTCACTCTCTTAAGTAGACAAATTTTTTAAATCTTAAAAAAAAAAGAAGGAACAGGGCTTAATGCCTGTGTTTAATCTGCTGTCTTTACCTAGAAGCCTATTTCCTTCATTTCAGTCTCTATCTTTCAGTTCCTTGCTTTCGCCCCTCCTTCCCTCTTTCTCTTTTTCCTCTTTTTATCCCTCATTTCCTTCTTCATCCAGTCTAGACCCTGCGGTGTGTGACTTCAGTCATTTCCCCTCCATATCCTTGCTCACTGTCCTTTTGCTATATCCACCCTCATAACCCTCAACTTTGGATTACTTTAACATCTATTATTTTGTCTACTCCTACATCTGTTTTGTTCAAGTCACACCAGGAAAGATATTGAGCAGGTTGTAAATTGGCACCACTATAAATTCATGGTTCCAATCTTAGCTGAACCCTTAAAGCCACTCTGAATTCTTGCACATTTCTCCTGAAACACTCTTCCACTTCTCTTAGCAGTTATTGTCAACCATTACCACCTTCCTATCTTAGAAAATTACTTGCCTCCTCCTCCTTCAAGAAAATCCTGGCTATCAGATACTGATTTTCCCAGCATACTACCCCTATCCGTAATTTTATCTTTACCCAGACCTACCTTCACTTTCTTTTCTCTAGCCTTAGAGGAAGAAGTTTCCTGATCCCCTCACTTAATGCCTGTTTCCCCTGGAACCTTGTTCTGTGAGTTTTTCTAGCACTCTCCCAATTTTCAACTTGCTTTCTACTACTACTTTCCCCCCTACACCTATAAGCACATAGCTTGTAGGATAAGGCACAAATTCCTAAAGGCTCTTAGTCATCTAACCATGCCTACCCCTTTCATCCTTATATCTCACCATTCCACCTACAAACCCTGCTCAACACTCTGACCCTATAGGATGGAGAAGTGCTTGTAGTTCTGTGACTTCTGCTTTCTTTTTCAAGCTTCTGTCCTTTTGTTTTCACCATTCCTAACCTTCCTTCAGCCAGCTACCCTTCTCTACCTGGCTAAATACCTGCTCTTCTTTCAAGACTAAGTTCATATATTACTTCTCTATGAAGCTTTTTCTGACCCTCTTTGCACTAGGCAAAAGGTTTTAAGTAGGAGAATGACATGACCAGATTTCCCTTTTGAAAAGGTAACTCTGGGTAGAGTGTGAAGAATGGATTGGCATTTGGTAAGAGGATATAGAGAGACTAGGTAAGGGAGGGTATTCTAGTAATCCAGGTGAGAAATAATGATGGTTTGGACTAGGATATTGACAGTGGAGATGGAGAAAAGTGGATAAATTAGAGAAGGACTTAGCAGGTAAAAACTGAGGAGTTCATGTGTGTGATTGAACCTTGGGGCTAAGATGTGGAAAGGTGTCAGGAATGATTCACATTTCTGGTTTGAGCAGCAAGATAAATCAAGAGATGGGAGCAACTAAGTTTGTAGAGATAAGATCCAAAGTTCAGTTTGGGATATGCTGAATTTGAGGTACTTTTAGGATATTCAGGTAAAAGTGTCAGTAAGAGAGACGCCTGGGTGGCTCAGTGGTTGAGCATCTGCCTTTGGCTCAGGACGTGATCCCAGAATTCCAGGATCAAGTTGTTGTCCCCATGCCCCTCTCCCCACCCATCTCCCCCCACCATCAGGCTCCCCGCAGGGGGCCTGATTCTCCTTCTGCCTATGTCTCTGCCTCTTTCTCTGTATGTCTCCTGAATAAATAAAATAAAATCTTCTTTTATTTTTTTTAAGTATTTAATTTATTTATTCATGAGAGACACACAGAGAGGCAGAGACATAGGCAGAAGGAGAAGCAGGCTCCCCACGGGAAGCCCTATGTGGGACCTGATCCCAGAACTCTAGGATCACGACCGGAGCCAAAGGCAGCCGCTCAACCACTGAGCCACCCAGGCGCCCCAATAAAATCTTTTTTTAAAAAAAGTGTAACAAGTCTTATGTATATACTTAGAGCTCAGAGGATAGGACTATGCCTAAGATAAAAATTTGTAATCATTAATATATAGATGGTGATTAATGAAATGAACATGGGGGGATCCCTGGGTGGTGCAGCGGTTTAGCGCCTGCCTTTGGCCCAGGGCGTGATCCTGGAGACCCGGGATCGAATCCCACGTCGGGCTCCCGGTGCATGGAGCCTGCTTCTCCCTCTGCCTATGTCTCTGCCTCTCTCTCTCTCTCTCTCACTGTGTGCCTATCATAAATAAATTTTAAAAAAAATTTTTTTTAAATGAAATGAACATGGATCGAATCACGTAGAAGAGAAGAAAAGAGAATTAGGAACAAACTTAGACCAGCTAGGGATCCCTGGGTGGCGCAGCGGTTTGGCGCCTGCCTTTGGCCCAGGGCACGATCCTGGAGACCCGGGATCGAATCCCACGTCGGGCTCCCGGTGCATGGGGCCTGCTTCTCCCTCTGCCTGTGTCTCTGCCTCTCTCTCTCTCTCTCTGTGACTATCATAAATAAATAATAATAATTAATTAAAAAAAAAAAAAAACTTAGACCAGCTAGAGGATCAAGGGCCTCCAAAGGAAACATAGAACAGCAAATAGAAGAGAAAAAGAAAACCAAGAGAACATAACATTGCAGGAGCCAGAGTGAGGAAGTAGCAGTAGTGTTGATATTGAGGTTAGGTAAGATGATAATTTAAAAATGATTACTGTGTGACAGACAGATCCCTAGAATGGTACCTGGCAAATAAGAGGGTTTGATAAACAATAGATAGATAGCTGTGATAGCAGAGAGACCAAATTATGGTGCTATTGCAGAAACCTAGACTGGAGAAAGGTTTACTGGGCCAGCATGGTAGCCTGTCATTAAATGTGCATTAGGATTAAGTGTCCAATACAAGTCTGCAAGGTAAGAACACCTTATGTATTTGTGTTGTGTACTGGATCCAAAGAAAAAGTTCTTAATTTTGTTAGACAAGGTAGCATTTTTTTTTTTTTAGCAGTTTCCTTTCTTTAAAGATGTCTTTTTTTTTTCTTTTTTAAAGATTTTATTTATTTATTTGACACACAGAGAGAGAGAGCACTACGGGGAGCAGCAGAGGGAGAGGAAGAAGAGGTTCCCCATTGAGCAGGGAGCCCAATGTGTGGCTCCATCCCAGGACCTCGGGATCACAGCCTGAGCCAAAGGCAGATGATTAACCCAACTGAACCAGCCAGCCCAAAGATTTTGTCTTTTACCACTAAATTGCATTACTACTGAGATGGCAGTTTTGCTGATGCCTCCCCTGCTTTGGAAGGCTTGCCCATACATTTTCTTCTTTATCGACTGACCATGCATATTTCTTCTCTCATTCTTCACAGCAAGGTTCAAACACATAATCTTTCTAATTATTTAAATTTTTTTTTAATTTTTATTTATTTATGATAGTCACACAGAGAGAAAGAGAGAGAGGCAGAGACACAGGCAGAGGGAGAAGCAGGCTCCACGCACCAGGAGCCCGATGTGGGATTCGATCCCGGGTCTCCAGGATCGCGCCCTGGGCCAAAGGCAGGCGCCAAACCGCTGCGCCACCCAGGGATCCCAATCTTTCTAATTATTAACATCTAGGAGAGGGCAGCCCTGGTGGTGCAGCAGTTTAGTGCCACCTGCAGCCTAGGGCATGATCCTGGAGACCCTGGATCGAGTCCCACGTCAGGCTCTCTGCATGGTGCCTGCTTCTCCCTCTGCCTGTGTCTCTGCCTCTCTCTCTCTGTGTGGATAGCTGTGATAGCAGAGGGACCAAACCTCTGTGTGTCTCAATGAATAAATAAATAATCTTTAAAAAAAAAAAATCTAGGAGAAGAAGAGATTGGAGAACAAATATTCTAGAATAAGCAGATGCAACTCTAGTGAGGTTTTTTTTTTAAGATTTATTTATTTATTCCTGAGGGGGTGGGGTGCAGAAAGGCAGAGACAGAGGCAGAGGGAGAAGCAGGCTCCATGCTCGGAGCCCAACGCGGGACTCAATCCCGGGACTCCAGGATTGCGCCCCGGGCCAAAGGCAGGCTCTAAACCACTGAGCCACCCAGGGATCCCCTCTAGTGAGTTATTATAGAGAGTCTTTATCAATTGATGGCATTATCATTCTGAATGTTTACAGATCAATCTTGAGTAGGATTCAGAATACTCACCATTACTGAAAATAGTTCATTACTTGTGTGGGACCACATGTTATGCTATGCACATAGAAGGCAAATGAAAAAGACTTACTGGGTTCATTAATCTGTAACTTTACCACAGTGAACATTAATGGATCAGATCTGTATACTAAACTTAGGATAGTTTCACTAGACTGTAAAGCTTTCCACTTCCTTGTTAAAAATATATATATAAAGTAAAAATGATCACTGTGTTTTACTAAAATGGAAGCCTTATTGAAGTGGGTAGAATGGAAGGTGATGAGATGGTGATAGCCCATTGGAAAATGCTTTTGATAGTTTGTGAAGGATAGGAGAGAGAAAGGACTGAGGGAGGAAAAGGGAGGCTTGAAAAAGGATTTTTTTTTTTTAAGATAGTCACAGAGAGAGAGAGAGAGAGAGAGAGAGAGGCAGAGACATAGGCAGAGGGAGAAGCAGGCTCCATGCAGGGAGCCCGACGTGGGATTCGATCCCGGGTCTCCAGGATCGCGCCCTGGGCCAAAGGCAGGCGCTAAACTGCTGCGCCACCCAGGGATCCCTGAAAAAGGATATTTTAATTTTGAAAAAAACAGAACATGCATTAAGGTTATACAAGCGATGTTTCCTATTAGGCAGCCCTTGAGGGTCCATCCAGCCTCTCTCTTTCTAAAGCTGCTGTGTGAGAGCTGGATTGAGAGAAGGAGATCCTCAACTGCTACCCCATCAGAGGCATAACTGTTACATTGGGACTAGCTCTCTTATTCAGTAGTCTGCCCCATTCCTATCCCAGCTTCTCATTCCCTGCTGTGCACCTAAGCTTGCCAACTCTTCTGAACTTATCAGGAATATTCTGGAGTACACCCAGACTCATCAGGCCTTTCCTGAAGTCTCCTAACCTTTGTTTCCAACGAGTCTGTATCTCTTATCAGAACATATACTCTTGGGGATCCCTGGGTGGCGCAGCGGTTTGGCGCCTGCCTTTGGCCCAGGGTGCAATCCTGGAGACCCAGGATCGAATCCCACGTCGGGCTCCTGGTGCATGGAGCCTGCTTCTCCCTCTGCCTATGTTTCTGCCTCTCTCTCTCTCTCTCTCTCACTGTGTGCCTATCATAAAAAAAAAAAAAAAAAGAAAAGAAAAGAAAAAAAGAACGTATACTCTTTCAGGACATTCAATAAGCATTATTTCATGCTTGCCTTATAAGGCACTGTTCTAGACATTATGCTGCTTATAATTAAGATCTCGTCTCAAATCTTCCTTCCCTGAAAGATGTGATAGTTACACATCATGAATGGAACATTAGTACTATAAGAGATTTTTTCTGATGAAATTCTGTATTAAGAAGGGAAAAAACTTACTAGATTAAGAGAATCAGGAAAAATTTTAGAAGAAAATGATTTTTGAGACTGGAGCTTTAAGAATTTATACATTTTAGGAGTAGTGGTGCACATGGATAGAGACAGTCTTTCTAGAAGGAACCATATGAGCAAGGGCACAGAGAAAGGAGAGCAAAACAACTAGGTCACTTAGTTCTCTGAAGCATAATAATATTATATGAAAGCATCTAGTATAAGCAAAAGGTAAGTCTTAAAGGTTTACAAAAATTAGTGATTACTAGGTTATATCTGTGTTTCATTTAATATTATAGACCTAATACCGTTCTGTTCCTAACACGTATCGGTCACTCAGGAGAAATTTTTTTTTACTCAACTATTGAATCCAAAGGGTAGGGAGTGCCTGGCAGGTTGTCTTGTAATGACTTTTTTTTTTTTTTTTTTTTTTTTTTTGGTAATGACTTTTTAATTTGTTGTAACTCTAGCCATGCAAAGACTAGAACCAGGCTTTGAGAAATGAACCCGAGTGATCCTTTTTTTTTCTTTTTTTTTTAAGATAGATTTATTTATTTATTTATTTATTTATTTATTTATTTATTTATTTATTTATGATAGACATAGAGAGAGAGAGAGAAAGAGGCAGAGACACAGGAGGAGGGAGAAACAGGCTCCATGCCGGGAGCCCGACCCCGGGACTCCAGGATCACGCCCCGGGCCAAAGGCAGGCGCTAAACTGCTAAGCCACCCAGGGATTTCCCCCCCCCCCCCCCCCCCCCCCCCCCCCCCCCCCCCCCCCCCCGCAGTGATCCTTAACGGGTCCCTTGCCTCTGGCCATCTACATAATCAGCTTGAAACTAGATCTGAAAGACAGTAGGAATAATGCTTTGTGTCCTGGAAGAATTAAGGACTGAAAGATAGATGTGCTAAAAGGTCTTGCTAGGTCAGGAGTGCAAATTAATATGTCAGTTTTTACCCAGTTTCTATAGAGGGTTTAAATCTTGTTTATTACATTCTTTTTTTTTAATATTTATTTTTTATTCATGAGAGACCCAGAGAGAGAGAGGCAGAGACACAGGCAGAGGGAGAAATAGGCTCCATGCAAGGAGCCTGACATGGGACTCAATCCCGGGACTCCGAAGATCATGCCCTGGGCCAAAGGCAGGCGCTAAACCACTGAGCGACCCAGGCATCCCTATTAAATTCTTTAGACATAATGGACCAGGCAGTTTAGAAAAATAACTTGAGGGATCCCTGGGTGGCGCAGCGGTTTGGCGCCTGCCTTTGGCCCGGGGCGCGATCCTGGAGACCCGGGATCGAGTCCCACGTCGGGCTCCCGGTGCATGGAGCCTGCTTCTCCCTCTGCCTATGTCTCTGCCTCTCTCTCTCTCTCTGTGACTATCATAAATAAATTAAATTAAAAAATAAAAAAAAAAAAAAAAAAAAAAAAGAAAAATAACTTGAGAGAGTTCTCTTTTCCGGGCTTGTCTTTGAGTAGGAGCTCTTTGTCAATGAGGCTATGCATATTGCTGTCTAGGGCACCTCTTGTGAAGGATGATGGACATTCCAGACCTCAGCAGGTTCCAGATTACTTAATAAATAAAAATAAACCTAATCGAACTAGAAAATTAATTGTAAGTAATACAGAATTAATTCACAAACCTATCCTTAAGGTTCTTTTCTCCCAGGACCACTTCTTTTTTATTTATTTTTTGAAAGATTTTATTTATTTATTCATGAGAGACACACACACACAGAGAGGGGAAGAGAGAGAGAGAAGCAGAAACACAGGCAGAGAGAGAAGCAGGCTCCATACAGGGAGCCTGATGCAGGACTCGATCTCGGGACTCCAGGATCATGCCCTGGGCCAAAGGCAGATGCTCAACCACTGAGCCACCCAGGTATCCCCACTTCTCTTTTTTTTATTTTTTATGTAGCCTCCATGCCCAACGTGGAGCTGAACTCATGACCCTGAGATCAAGAGTTGCATGCTCTACCAACTGAGCCAGCCAGGCGCCCCTTTTTAGGACTAGTTCTGACAGCAATTTTTATATCAATCAGAAAAACAGAACTACTGTGAGTGATACAGACTAAGGATTTATTATACAATTGTGAAAACTGGTAGAGCAGTGTATGCATGCTATTGCTTCTATGTCTAGTGTTCAGAGTGAGATTGCTATTAGTCAGCCAGACCAACAGTCAGAAAGGAAAGCTGGATGTGGACAAGAGCAAGAACAAACAGGGACCCACAAGGACAAACTGGAACCTACATATATTTGTCACCACCTTCAGCCTCATTGCTGTGGGGGACCTGCAGGAGAAGCTGGTATCCTTCACCACAGAACTACACAATAATTGGCTCAGGACTCAAGAGAAGCTAAAGGAAGATATCTGATAGGGTCTAGAGGAGCTGTAAGTCTGGATATTGTTCCATGCCTACTATATGAGTGACATCATGAGCAAGTTGCCAGTATGCAATACCATCCACTGACCTTTAAAACGTAAAAAATGTGGCTGAGGCTTTACTTCTGCCTTGTATTTTTTTTATTTTTTTTAAAGACTTTATTCATTTATTCATGAGAGACAGAGAGAGAGAGGCAGAGACACAAGCAGAAGGAGAAGCAGGCTCCATGCAGGGAGCCCGATGTGGGACTCGATCCCGGGACTCCAGGATCACACCCTGGGCCAAAGGCAGGTGCTCAACCACTGAGCCACCCAGGCATCCCGTATTTTATTTTATTTTTTTAAGATTTTATTTATTTAACAAAGAGCAAACAAAAGGAGAGGGAGAAGCAGGCTTCCCACTAAGCAGGGAGCCTGATGCAGGGCTCAGTCCCAGGACCCTGGGATCATGATCTGAACCAAAGGCGGATTCTTAATTGAGCTCCCAGACACCTCAATCCAAATGCTTTAATATGACGTGTAAGCATAGAAGGCTTTTCAGGATCTGACCTGGCTGCCTGCCTCTCCAGCTTGAACCTTTATCATTGTATCTTGGAATTTTTTTTATACCTCTTTGCCTTTATTGACCCTAGCACTCAATTAAAATATATTTTTCCTACTTTGCCTGCTTCATAAGTTTCTCATCTTGCAGAGCCAACCTCCAGCTTCATCCATCCCTGTAAAACCTTATCACATTCCTGCTTTCTTAGACAGCTCATTGCATCCTCTTCTGTACCAGCTCCCTACATAATAATATATGTATTGTATACCACGTTATACTATACAATGGGTTTTTTTGACATGTAGTCTTCCCTACTAGATTTTGAGCTGCTGAGGG
Organism: Canis lupus familiaris; assembly: GCF_011100685.1. Classification (NCBI taxonomy): domain Eukaryota; kingdom Metazoa; phylum Chordata; class Mammalia; order Carnivora; family Canidae; genus Canis; species Canis lupus. Next base: position 15,513,621 of record NC_049236.1, read on the forward strand.
CAACATCTGTTTATTTCAGCTCTTGTCTTTTTACCAAGCTCATGATACCGTGGCTCATGATAATAATAATAACAGTTGTCAGTTAATGGGTACCTAATGTATCACAAATACCATTCAATGTACTTTGAGTAATTTCTAATCATCCTAATAATTCTGTATTAGGTAGGTAATATGATCAATCTCCACATTTGTTGTATAAAATTAGTGAATATATTAATCTAAGATTAAAAGTTGCAATCAGGGATCCCTGGGTGGCACAGCGGTTTGGCGCCTGCCTTTGGCCCAGGGCACGATCCTGGAGACCCGGGATCGAATCCCACGTCGGGCTCTCAGTGCATTGAGCCTGCTTCTCCCTCTGCCTGTGTCTCTGCCTCTCTCTCTCTCTCTCTCTCTCTCTCTCTCTCTGTGACTATCATAAATAAATACAAATTAAAAAAAAAAGTTGCAATCATTTTCCAACTTCTCTTAAGGCAGTGGAACCTTTTCTTTAGGTGAAATCTTATGGAAAAGCTTAACACATAAAACAAAGAACATGGAGTTTTTCTGATTCAGATTTCCTGTAGTTTCCTAAAGTACCTCTACAAAACTCTGGAACTTTGAAGTACAATACTTCATTTTAAAATAAGGAAACTAGGGATCCCTGGGTGGCGTAGCGGTTTAGCGCCTGCCTTTGGCCCAGGGCGCAGTCCTGGAGACCCGGGATCGAGTCCCACGTTGGGCTCCCGGTGCATGGAGCCTGCTTCTCCCTCTGCCTGTGTCTCTGCCTCTCCCTCTCTCTGTGTGACTATCATAAATAAATAAAAATTAAAAAAAATAAAAATTAAAATAAAATAAAATAAGGAAACTAGCATGAAGAAAGATTTTGCCATATGTAGTGGCAAGGTGAAAGCCAGAACCCTGGGGGTTCCCTGGGTGGCTCAGTGGTTTAGCGGCTGCCTTCGGCCCAGGGCATGATCCTGGAGTCTGGGGATCAAGTCCCACATTGGGCTCCTTGCACAAAGCCTGCTTCTCCTTCTGCCTGTGTCTCTCATGAATAAATAAATAAAATCTTAAAAAAAAAAAACAGAACCCTGACTTTCAACTCAGTGCTACACCAAACCGCCTTTTAATTTTGATTTAGTTCACTGTTAAATCAGTGATATCCATCACAGAATATAAATTGCCATTAGTCTCAAGATACTAAATATGCTAGAGACATAGGAGATGATTCTGTTTTATATACCTCTACTTTGACCTATACATATAACGTGACATCTACTTCCTTTATTTATTTATGTTTAAGTAAGTTCTATGCCTAATATGGGGCTTGAACTCACAACCCTGAAATCAAGATTTACATGCTCTACTGACTGAGCCAGCCCAGGTACCCAAGACCTACTTCTTTAGAATAAAGATCAAGGGACACCTGGGTGGCTCAGTGGTTGAGCATCTGCCTTCAGCTCAGGGTATAATCGGGGTCCAGGATCAAGTCCCACATCGGTGTTCTTATGGGAAGCCTTGCTTCTCCCTCTGCCTATGTCTCTGCCTCTCTTTCTCTGTCTCTCTCATAATAAATAAATAAAATCTTAAAAAAAAAAAAAAAGAATAAAGATCAAAATCCTTAATGTGGCCTAAAACCTCTGTAGCTTCATCTTGTGCCTCTCCTCATCTTCTTTTGTGTGTTTTATCACTACGGGGCAGCTTTAGTTCCTCACACTCACCAGTCGGCCTCAAGATCTTGGTGCTTGTTTTCTCGGCCAGGGTGCCCATCTCAGTTTCTCCACCCCTTTCACCTTGCTAATTCCTGCTCATCTTTCAAGTCTAAGCTTAAACAGAAGTTTCCCATCATCTTCCAGCCTAGGCAAGATCCCTTGTTACACTCTTCCATAACATTCTGTGCTTGCCATTCATTTATTGCACACCTAAAATAATTCATTTCCATTACACTGTACACTTCATGCAACTTTCTTTTTTTTTTTTTTTAAGATTTTATTTATTTATTCACAAGAGACACAGAGAGAGAGGCAGAGACACAGGCAGAGGGAGAAGCCGGCTCCCTGCGGGGAGCCCAATGCAGGACTTGATCCCGAGTCTCCAGGATCACACCCTGGACTGAAGGCGGCGCTAAACTCCTGAACTACCAGGGCTGCCCTTCCTGCAATTTTCATGTCCATTTTGTTCACTTCAATATCCCATATGCTTGGCATAAAGTAGTTATTCAGTGAATATAAGCGCTAGAGACTGTTGGCTAGAGGTGTGAATTCATTGCTTTTTTTTTTAAGATTTTATTTATTTATTCATGAGAGACACAGAGGGAAAGAGACAGAGACATAGGCAGAGGGAGAAGCAAGCTCCATACAGGAAGCCCAATGTGAGGCTCGATCCTGGGACCCCGGGTCACACCCTGAGTCAAAAGCAGATGCTCAGCTGCTGAGCCACCCAGGTGTCCCAATTTTTTTTTTTTTTAAGATTTTACTTATTTTTCATGAGAGACACAGAGAGGTAGAGACATCAGCAGAGGGAGGAGCAGGCTCCCTGGAGAGGGCCTGATGTGGGACTCATCCCAGGATCCCGAGATCAGGAACTGAGCCAAAGGCAGACGCTCAACAACTGAGCTACCCAGGAATCCTGAATTAATTGCTTTTAACGTGAACTAAAATAATTTCCTTTTGTTTTTCAGTCAGTACAATGAGGAGCAGCACTTAGAACTTTTTTTTTCTTAGTTTTTACTTGTTTTTTCATGAGAGACACAGAGACATAGCAGAGGAAGAAGCAGGCTCCCTAAGAGGAGCCCAGTGCAGAACTTGATCCCAGGATCCCGAATCACAACCTGAGCCAAAGGTGTCTAGATGCTCAACCACTGAACTACGCAAGTGCCCCAGCACTTAGAACTCTTAAGAGCTCTTCCAGCTCTGGAAGTCTCTGTCTGCTACTTTGAGTGTAGGGCTTTCCCTTCAACACAGCTGCTTTTCTTGGACGGGGCCTGAGCACCAGTGGTGCCCTAGCCCACCCTGCTGCATAGGCAGACCTTTGTTTTGGAACTGTATATGCACACGTGATGATCAGTGGTCTGTCATTCCTGCCACTTACAATACCACCAAGATCAGGCATTTGGGGTGGTCTGGCAAGTAAGCGCCTCCCTATAAAACAGCTACCAGGTAGTTATGCAACAGGTGCTTGCCCCGGAATCTGTCTCATTAGAATTATAGATAGAATTATAGATAACTGCTTCTGAGCAACCTTAGTCTCTAGTTTCTTTTAAACTATAATGATTAGACATGCAGCTGCAGCAGAGGGGACACCACGTCTGCACCCATGGTCTCCCTTCCCCACTTTCTTCCTGCACTTCCCACTCCTCCCCATGCCCTCCCAAGGCTGCTGACCCTGAAGAGCTGCCCAGAGCTCCCCAGAAGACTAGGTGGTGAATACTTATTCTGCTGGAAAACAGAAGAGTACTATTTTTTAAAAGATTTTATTTATCCATTCATTATATATATAATGAATATATATATAATGAATATATATATATAGAGAGAGAGAGAGAGAAGAGAGAGACAGAGAAGGGGGGTGGGGAGAGAGAAAGAGGCAGATCCTGGGTCTCCAGGATCCCACCCTGGGCTGAAGGCGGCGCTAAACCGCTGAGCCACTGGGGCTGCCCCAGAAGAGTACTTCTTGAGCAAAAAGTATGCCTCTCTGGTGGAGCGGAAGTCACTCCATGAGGCAGTGGTGACAGCGGCAGTGAGAGGATGAAAAGTTCGACGCATTGAAAGATGATGACAGTGGGGACCATGATCAGAATGAAGAAAGCAGCACAAAGAAAGATAGTGAGAAGGAAAAAAATGGAACGAGACAAAAGTCAGGGCAGCAGTAAGAGGAAGGCTGTGGTCCCTGGGCCAGCAGAGCATCCCCTGCAGTACAACTATACTTTCTGGTACTCCAGAAGAACCCCCAGCCGTTCCACCAGCTCACAGAGCTATGAACAGAATATCAAACAGATCGGCACCTTTGCCTCTGTGGAGCAGTTCTGGAGGTTTTATAGCCACATGGTATGTCCTGGAGACCTGACAGGCCACAGTGACTTCCATCTCTTCAAAGAAGGGATTAAGCCCATGTGGGAGGATGATGCAAATAAAAATGGTGGCAAGTGGATTATTCAACTGCAGAAGGGCTTGGCATCCCATTGCTGGGAGAATCTCATCCTGGCCATGTTGGGGAAACAGTTCATAGTTGGGGAGATCTGTGGGGCTGTGGTCTCTGTCCGGTTTCAGGAGGACATTATATCAATATGGAATAAGACTGCCAGTGACCTAGCAACTACAGCCCACATCCGGGATACCCTTAGGCGAGTGCTTAAACTACCTCCCAACACCATTATGGAGCACAAAACCCACACCAACAGCATCAAAATGCCAGGCAGGCTGGGCCCCCAAAGGCTCCTTTTTCAAAACCTCTGGAAGCTGCGGTTGAATGTGCCATGACCCTCTCCCTCTCTGGATGGCACCATCATTGAGGCTGGCATCATCGGAGTCTCTTGCTCTGTTGGTGTGCTACCTGGAAGATCCTTCTGTCCTGGACAAGAGGAATTGGAAGAGCATTTTATGTTTTAAGAACAGGCTGATACGCAGCAGCTACAAAAACAGCTGAGATCACTTAATAAATGGTGCTAAACTAAAAAAAAAAAAAAAAAGTATGCCTCTCAAGTTCACGCACCACCTAAATGTTGATGATATCACTCATTCTGTGAAGAACGAAAGGAAAAATCTTTTGGAAGATGACTCAGATGAAGAAGAGGACTATTTTTGTTATTCATACATATATTTTTTAAGTTCAATTTATTAAAAATAAAAATTAAAAAATATAACACTGGGCAGCTCCCGTGGCTCAGTGGTTTAGCACCGCCTTCAGTCCAGGGCGTGATCCTGCAGACCCAGGATTGAGTCCCACATCAGGCTCCTTGTATGGAGCCTGCTTCTCCCTCTGCCTGTGTCTCTGCCTCTCTGTGTGTGTGTGTCTCTCATGAATAAATAAATAAAATCTTATAAATCAATAAATCAATCAATCAATCACCAATAAGAACATAAAATAATAAGCATCACTGAAGGTATAAAATGAACAAAGTACACAGCACATTGTATTTTCAGCAGCATGAGGATACCAAACATTTGTTTACAGTTTTATAGTTTAATATATATTCTGCTAAGTGTTTTAGTAGGGTGGCGCTCTCCTGATTTTATAGGTGATAAGATGTAGGTTCTAAGAGACTGCCTTACCCTAAGTAGAGATAGCAAGAGTTGAGTTGAGAATGTATAGGGTTAAATGAGCCCCTCACAGTCTCCAAAATGATTCCATTCATACCACGATTGTTTATGACCGAGTATTTCTTTAAATCAGTACTGGCTGATTAAAATGGTATATTTCTTTAAATCCATATTGGCTCTGCTTTGCAGCCACTACTTCCATGTTGCCAAAAGCACTGGATTTCCTGCCCTCAAAATACCAAAAGGCATTTCATTCTATAAAGAATCAGACATGAAAAAAAAAAAAAAAAAGAATCAGACATGATGCACTTCCCTTCTGGTGTTAGAGGATGACAGGCGTGGGTTAGTGCTGAAGAACAGGGCACTGGTCACTCTGGCCTTGAAGTCTATAGCTATTAGGGGAACACAGTCCAGCTTGCTTTATGAATTTCTCTCGTCTAATGACATCTTACAAAGTGCTCCAAGAGTGTATTAAACCGAGGAGTTAGTAGGCAGTACAGCAGACATAAGGACCTTAGGGCCTTCTAACTCTGTTGTGAAGCTCTCAGTAGTAGACCTCTTAACTCTGACCCCTTTGTTTTACGAGTAGGAAACCTGAGACTCAGAAGAGGATAGGACTCTGGGCACAGGAGGAATTTCTGGCAGAGAGCAGCAGCCTAGTGTGTGTCTTGAATCAGACCAAGGCCAAAGAAAGGCTTAACCAACTGAGCCACCCAGGTACCCCAAAAGGGAACTTTAAATCATTATGTTTAAGGCAAAAATAACCAGCCTAGGGCAGCCCTGGTGGCTTAGTGGTTTGGCGCCGCCTTCAGCTCAAGGTGTGATCCTGGAGACCCGGGATCAAGTCCCACATCAGGCTTCCTGCATGGAGCCTGCTTCTCCCTCTGCCTGTGTCTCTGCCTCTCTTTCTCTGTGTGTCTCTCACGAATAAATAAATAAAATCTAATAATAAATAAATAAATAATAAATAAATAAATAAATAACCACCCTAAGGACATTTGGGTAGTTAAGTTGGTTAAGCCTCTGACTTGATTTCTGCACACGTCATGATCTCAGGGTCATAAGTTCTGGTCCTCCATCAGGCTCTGCGCTTGCCATGGAGCCTGCTTAAGATTTTCTCTCTGCCCTCTGGCCCTCCACCCCTGCTCATGTGTGCATGTGCACTATAAATAAATAAATCTTCTTTTAAAAAATGTACAAACGGCTAATAAGCACATGAAAAAATTCTCAATCGTTAGTCACTAGAGAAATGCAAATTTAAACCTTCACACCCACTAGAATGACTATAATCAAAAAGACAGAAAAAGGCAAACCTATAGACAAGAGGCAGATTGGTGATTGCCTGAAACTGAGAGTGAGAAAGGAAAATTGGTTGGTTGCATTGTCATGTAAGATTTTTTCTGAATGAGGGGCAGCCGGTGGCTCAGGTTTAGCGCCGCCTTCCACCCAGGGTGTGATTCTGGAGACCCAAATTCAAGTCCCACGTCAGGCTCCCTGCATGGAGCTTGCTTCTGCCTCTGCCTGTGTCTCTGCCTCTTTCTCTCTGTCTGTGTCTCTCATGAATAAATAAATAAAATCTTTAAAAAAAAAAAATATTTTTTTCCAAATGATAGAAATGTTCTGTAACTGGCTTGTGGTGGTAGTTGTACAGCTGTACATATTTTCTAAAAATAATTTACTTGTACACCTAAAACAAGTGAATTTTAATATAAATTATACTTCAGGGGCACCTGGGTGGCTCAATGGTTAAGAGTGTGCCTTTGGCTCAGGTCATGATCCTGGGGTCCTGGGATTGAGTCCTGCATCAGGCTCCCCACAGGGAGCCTGCTTCTCCCCCTGCCTATGTCTCTGCCTCTCTCTCTCTGTGTCTCTCATGAATAAATAAATAAAATCTTTAAAAAAAAATTATACTTCAGTAAACAAACTGATGGTTACCGGAGGTGAGGTAGGGGGAGAGATGGATAAAATAGGGGATTAAATAGTACACTTATGATGAGTACTGGGTAATGTATAGAATTGTGGAATCACTATATTGTACACTTGAAAGTGATAGAACATTGTGTGTTAACTATACTGGAATTAAAATTTAAAAACTTTTTAAAATTTTGCCTCTAGAGGGGACCTGTATGGCTCAGTCAGCTAAGCATTAGCTCTTGATTTCAGCTCAGGTCATGATCTCAGGTTTGTAAGATTGAGCCCTCTTTCTCTAAAATAATTAATAAAATCTTTTTAAAATGAGAGAGAGTTGGGGATCCCTGGGTGCCTCAGCCATTTAGGGCCTGCCTTTGGCTCAAGGTGTGATCCTTGAGTCCCAAGACCAAGTCCTGCGTCGGGCTTGCTGCATGGAGCCTGCTTCTGCCTCTGCCTGTGTCTCTGCCTCTCTCTCTCTCTGCTGTGTGTGTGTGTGTGTGTGTGTGTGTGTGTCTCATGAATAAATAAATAAAATATTTTTTTAAAAAAGAGAAAGAAAGAGAGTGTGTGTTTAAAAATAAAATGTGTAGAGAAGGAAGGATTCCTGGAGAAGTAAACTTACATAGAAAAGAATGCTCAGGATATGGGGAGACAGAATAAAAGAGTGAAGAAAAAAAAAAACCTAAAGGCCAAAAGGAGAAGGGCAGAAGGAAGTGGGAAATACAATAGACAGTTGCCTCTCTAGAGCAAAGTGGGACTCAGTGGTGCCAGTACCCTGCACTACCTCACTTTACCCATAGTCAAACTGCAAGGGTGTTAGAAGTTGAAGGAACCTTAGCAGTCAAATAGTTGTTTCAGAATGAGTGGAGTCAGAAATTTGGAGAGCTTTTTGGATATGTGAAATCAGCAACAGAAATTTGGAACTCATGTAGGAAAATAAGGCTGTGGGGCTAATGCCTGACAGCTAAATATCATGCCACCTGAGATATCTGTCCCAGCAGGACTCAGAATGAGGCCTTCACTCCGGGAATGCAGTATGCAGACATGTGTGCTTGTGTGCAGTTTGTTAGAACTGTCAAAGCCAGAGCTCAGTTTGGCACACTCAGTTTGGCAGGTGTAGACACTCTATTATACAGACGGGCTAAGGACTTTCATGAAGATACTTTAAAAGCCCTTGATCTTTGTGGTTAAACGGTAAATGCCTACTCTTGGATCTTTTCCAGTATTTCTTTTGTGTATACATTCCTTGTTTATTCCAAAATAATATTATTAATATGAACTATTAATAATTGTTATAATTATTTCACCTATTGGTTTTTGTTCCTTGCTTTAAAAATTGATATTCGGGCAGCCCGGGTGGCTCAGCGATTTAGTGCCACCTTCGGCCCAAGGCATGATCCTGGAGACCCAGGATCAAGTTCCACATCTGGCTCCCTGCATGGAGCCTGCTTCTCCCTCTGCCTGTGTCTCTGCCTCTCTCCCTCCCTGTGTCTCTCATGAATAAATAAATAAAATCTTTTAAAAATAAATAAATAAATAATAAAAATGGATATTCCTAGGATTCCTGGGTGGCTCAGCAGTTGAGCATCTGCCTTCGGCTCAGGGCTCGTGATCCCGGGATCCAGGATCAAGTCCCTCACTGGGCTTCTTGCAGAGAGTCTGCCTCTCCCTCTGCCTGTGTGTCTGCCTCTCTGTCTCTCACGAATAAATTTAAAAAAAAAAATCTTTAAAAAAAAAAGCTATTCCTGTTTTTAAAATCATAAAAACATGCTAATCATAAAAACATTTCTCTCAAAATTTTATTTTTTTTTAAGGATTTATTTATTTATTCATTCAGAGAGAGCGAGAGAGAGGCAGAGACACAGGCAGAGGGAGAAGCAGGCTCCATGCAGAAAGCCTGATGTGGGACTCGATCCTGGGTCTCAGGATCACACCCCGGGCTGCAGGCGGCGCTAAACCGCTGCGCCACCAGGGCTGCCTCTCTCAAAATTTTAAACATTACAACTTCAAATTCTAAAATCCACTTAAAAATCTAAAATAGGAAAAAAAAAATCTAAAATAGGTCTATAAAAATAACCCAGATATATTCTTTATGTTAATGGCTTCTGTTGTCTTAGGTTTCCTAGACTTTTGTATCTTTCCCCATCATCTGTTCTACTTTTCAAAGTTCTTCTTTTCTTCTCTATTCCCTATTTCTTTTTTTTTATAATAGACCATTTTAACAGCATTTTTTTAAAGATTATTTTATTTAAAGATCCCGGATCTCCAGGATCACACCCTGGGCTGAAGGCGGCGCTAAACCCATGGGCCACCGGGGCTGACCCTGTCTTTAAATTTTTTTTTTTTTTTTAAGATTTGTATTCATTTATTCATGAAAGAGAGAGAGAGGCAGAGACACAGGCAGAGGGAAAGCGGGCTCCATGCAGGGAGCCTGACACGGGACTCCATCCCAGGTCTCCAGGATCAGGCCCTGGGCCGAAGGTGGCGCTAAACCGCTGAGCCACCAGGGCTGCCCTTTAAAAATTTTTAAGACATAAAATTACAACTATTTCTAATGTCTTACCCATTTCCATTTACTGTTTTCTTTATGTTCTACAAATTCAAAGGATCTTCCTGGCCTGGAGCAGTCAGTCTGTTAACCCAGATTTTACTGGTGCCTCTTTGAGGTTTTTGGTTTTATTTGTTTTGCTTTAAAATATCAATCATTATTTCTTACTTTTACTATCATTCAAAAATAATAAAATGAAATAAGGAAACCACCATTTTGATAACTTAAATACCATTAGTCTCCAGTCCTGAGATTTACATTCACTACAAATTTAAGCTGAAAGAAAAGAAAAATCTCTGCATTTTGGGCCATCTCTGTTCCTTCATTATATTCCAGATATGTAGTTAAATCTCTAACCTGAATATACCAGGTAAGTTTTTAGAACTTTTCTTTCTTAAAAATGGAAGAATTTATTGTTGTTGTTTTACCCACTTGAAGGGATAAGCTGAAAAACCTTTGTAAATTATAAAATGATATATTAATGTTACTACTATGTATGCTAGGGGTTGATGAGTTTATTCAAACTTTTATTTATTCAGACTTTTTAAATTTTTATTTTTTTATATAAAAGATTTTATTTATTCATAGGAGACACAGAGAGAGAGGGAGGCAGAGACACAGGCAGAGGGAGAAGCAGGCACCATGCAGGAAGCCCAATGTGGGACTCCAGATCATGCCTTGAGCCAAAGACAGACACTCAACCACTGAACAACCCAGGCATCCTCAAACTTTTTTTTAAGATTTTATTTATTTGAGAGAGAGAGAGAGAAAGAGAGAGATCATGAGCAGGGGGAGGGGCAAAGGGAAAAGCACACTCCCCACTGAGCCCAACACCAAGATCATGACCTGAGCCAAAGGCAGATGCCTAACAGACTGAGCCACCCAGGCATGCTACTTATTTCAAATTCTTAAGTTATTCCTTTCCAGTGTGTATAATACAAGTTGACCTCAGCTATAAAAATGAGAGTAATGTATCTACCTCATAAAGTAATTATGAGGATTAAATAATATAGGTAGAGTGCATTGAATGATTCAAGAAATTTATAAGCCAAGGGCCTGAACAGGAGAGTGTAACTTTCCAAATTGGTTAGGTCAAGGGAGAGAATTATCAAAGTGTGGACTTCATTATTTTTTAAGATTTTATTTATTTGAGAAAGAGAGAGTACATGAGGAGGAGGGGCAGAGAGAGAAGCAGACTTGTCACCGAGTAGGGAGCCCGTTGTGGGGCCATGACCTGAGCCAGTGGCAGATACTTTAGACTGAGCCACCCAGGCGTCCCTAGGATGTGGACTTCATATGAAACTCCGGCACCACAAAGTAACCACATTCACATTTGTAAAATTCTGTTTTCTCAGGAACTTCTTAGTACTCAAAAATCTAAAGATTGGGAAGTATCTTCTACTTTCTTCATCCTCTTTGTATACATTAATTGGCTTGCGGGGCAGGTGAGCAGGTTATGAGAGTGGGGTCCTAAGTCTGACAACTCTGTTGCTTCCCCCTCCTAATCTCCTAAAAGAGTGGAAGCCTAGGGTGGTGTACCTTAACTTACTTGATAAATTATTTCTAGGGTATCTAGATCTCATGAGAGTAATTTTCCTTAAAACTAACCAGTCAGGGCAGCCCCGGTGATGCAGCAGTTTAGCGCCGCCTGCAGCCTGGGGTGTGATCTTGGAGACCCGGGATTGAGTCCCACGTCGGGCTCCCTAAATGGAGCCTGCTTCTCCCTCTGCCTGTGTCTCTGCCCCTCTCTGTGTGTGTCTATAAATAAATAAAATCTTAAAAAAAAAAAACTAAACTAACCAGTCAAAGCAAAGTAACACAATATAGAAGAAAAATGATAACCAATAGCTATGATTAGAATCTCTGTTTTTCTACCTTGCTTCTTCTCTTCTCTCCGTCATTTATCTATTTTTATTAAATAAAATTACCTGGGACATTATAAGTATGGCATTTCTTTTTCTTTTTATTTTTAAGATTTATTTATTTATTCATGATAGACACAGAGAGAGAGAGAGGCAGAGACACAGGCAGAGGGAGAAGCAGGCCCCATGCCCGGAGCCCGACACAGGACTCGATCCCAAGACTCCAGGACTGCGCCCTGGGCCGAAGGCAGGTGCCAAACCACTGAGCCAGCCAGGGATCCCCAAGTGTGGCATTTCTTAAGACTGAAACCAAAATGGCAAACTAAAATAGCAACTAAGCAGATGCCTTAATTTGACCTAATTCATTCATTTGTTTGTTTATTCAACAGCTATTTATCAAACATAATCTCTGTGTGAGGTACAAAGCTAAGTGCTAAGGCTATAAAGATAAATGTCTGGCCTCAGGGAACTTCCAGTCTAGGGGGAGAGAGAGCCAAGTAAGTAGGCTGTTACCTTACTGGATAACTTATCTGATATAGACAGAACTGCTGTGGGAACATAAACTTGGGTGGTCAGTGAAGGTTTCCTGGAGGAAGTATATGTGGGAAAAGTCCCAATGAATACATAAGAGTAGGGAGTTAGTGAGTATTCATGGAATTTTACTTCATCTTCTGTGAAAATGAAGTAATACAGGCCAAATCCTAGAGGGAAGCATGGCTGAAGTATGGCCTGCAGGAAGGAGGTCAGTTGGAGTAAAAGGAAAATGTTAGTTATAAGAATTTTGGTCAACAACTGGGTGGTTAAGTCAGTTAAGTGGCCTAGGATCAAGCCCCACGTTGGGCTCTGCACTCAGCGGGGAATCTGCTTCACTAGTCTCTCTCTGCTCCTCCCCCTGCTCGCCCTCATGCTTACTCACTCTCTTTAAAATGAATAAATCTTTAAAAAAAAAAAGTGTGGGGATCCCCAGGTGGCTGGGATCCCCGGGTGGCTCAGTGGTTTGGCATCTGCCTTTGGCCCAGGGCATGATCCTGGAGTCCCGGGATCAAGTCCCACATCGGGCTCCCTGCGTGGAGCCTGCTTCTCCTCTGTCTGTGTCTCTGCCTCTCTCTCTATCTGTGTCTCTCATGAATAAATAAATAAAATCTTAAAAAAAAAAAAGTGTGAATAGGAGTTTGTGATAGAATAAAAGAATGTGACATGTCATTGATTTGATGGTTCACCTAAAGGCCTCATTAAGTGTGAGATAGAAGACCTTTTTTTTTGTGGTAGGATCAGAACTATTATCCACCATTTTGGTCTCCCCAGAGTAGAAGACCAGTGGGCAACATGACTTTAACCCTTATAAACTTTTTAATGCCTACTACCTAATAATATGATAGAACCCATGTTACTTGATTTTGAGCCCCTTCTCTCTTATTGTTTTTGCAGGCACCCAAGAATACATTTCCACACAGGCCTTGTGGACGCCCATCTCTACTGCTTGAAAAAATACGTTGTGGACTTTCTAATGGAAAATAAGTAAGAAAGAGAGAGATAGAATCAAACTCAACAGTGTTTAAACTGTCTTGGTTCTTAGTTAAGGTTTTAAACCTTGAATATTAGATAACTGGTTTATATAAATAGGTTGATTCTCGCCTTTGTTTTAAAAATGAAATTTTGTTAAGCCAACAAAATATTTTTGTAAAATAATAGTAACCTATGATACCTCTCTGCACAATTCCAGACTCTTCTTCTGCAAAGTTGAGCTCACTAACTCTAGTGCTAATTCATCTCCAAGCAGGTGTCCCTCCCCTCTTAGCAAAGGTTCAGAGACTTACCCAGGAAGAGGGGGGCAAAAAGTTTCCCTCCAATTTTGGAAAAGTCCACCTCACTAAGTGAACTTTGATGAATGCAGAGAGACAAAAATTGGTAGTTTTTCTGACTACTTCAAGAACAGAATTGTGGGCCTTTAAATACTTTCTGCAGACTGTGTCTGGCAGATCACAGGACTTGAGTTTCCAAAGGAAAAAGCCTCCTCTGAGGTGTTAATCTCAAGGGTTTTTGTTTGTTTGTTTGTTTTTACAGTAAATGCAGTTAGAATCCAGAGGAACAGGTAGGAAAAGATTTCATAATTGTATGGTTAAGTAGAGGAGCAGCTCATCTCCCTTGATGGCTGCTAGATAAGTTTCTGCCTTGAATAACACTGATGCACTGGAAAGCAAGTAGGCTGGTACCACAGCAGCAAGTTCCCTCAGACCAGCTGAGGAAGAGAGTCTGAGAACCTGAGTTTAAATGCTAGCATGCCCTTGGCTGATAGACTTGGATATATACAGGAATATTAAGGGGAAGAGGAACTGTTCCTCTATGGGCAGTCTATTTCTTGGCATCCTAACTCTCATCCCTGACAATACCTGCTACTAAACCTGCCCAGGAAGACCCATGTAGAACCAATAGTAAAAGAAATCATTTAAATAAATAAATAGATAAGTAAGTAAGTAAATAAAAATTAATAAATAAAAAATAAAATAAATCATTTGGACTCCTAGAAAATTTTCACAGGGATTGTTGTTTCTCTATTTCCCCACCCTAGCACACTGTTGCCCTCTTCCCCTCTGGCTTATTATTGTTTTATCATTCAAGCAACAAATATTTATTAAGCATTTGTTATGAGGCAGGCATTGTGCTAGGTCAACTGTGGAATCAGTGGTAAATAAGCAGACATAGGCCTTGCCTTTAGGAAATTTGCAGCCTAAGCTCCAGGATAGATTGCAGAGACTTTGTTTTTTACATAATGAGAAAACTTACTGCCAAGATTAGACATTAATTCAGGACCTGTTTTCCAGTCACCAACCTGAGCTATCTTTATTCCAAAAATGAAGTTAACTCTTGGTCTTTAAGGTTTTTTATTCTCAAGTGAAAACAAAGCCTTGTGAATGAAGTAGGCACTGTGATGTGTTGAGAGAGTATGGAACAGTGGTAGAAATTATTATTTTGTTTGTTTGTTTTGGGGTTTTTGTTTGTTTGTTTTAAAGATTTTATTTATTTACTCGTGAAAGATGCAGAGAGAGAGGCAGAGACACAGGCAGAAGGAGAAGCAGGCTCCCTACCAGGAGCCCAATGTGGGACTCGATCCCGGATCCCAGGATCACGTCCTGGGCCAAAGATAGACGCTCAACTGCTGAGCCACCCAGGTGTCCCAATAAATTATTTTTGTTTTACTATTTACTATGGAAAACTTCACACAAATATAAAAGTAGGGAAAGTAATGTAATGAATTCCCCTGTATCCTTCACACAGCTTCAGCAATTACCAGTTCCTAGCCAATCTTGTCTTATATGTGCCACCACCCATCTCTCCACTGTCATGCCAGATTATTTTAAAGCAAGTCATTATGGTATAATTTCATCTGTAATTATTTCAATTGTTATTATCTGTAAATATCTGAGTATATATCTATAAAATATAAACAATCTTTTTATCTTTTAAACAAATATCTCGGGATCCCTGGGTGGCACAGCGGTTTGGCGCCTTTGGCCCAGGGCACGATCCTGGAGACCCGGGATCGAGTCCCACGTCGGGCTCCCGATGCATGGAGCCTGCTCCTCCCTCTGCCTATGTCTCTGCCTCTCTCTCTGTGTGTGTGTGACTATCATAAATAAATAAAAATTTAAAAAAACAAAAACAAAAAAAACAAATATCTCAATACCATTATCATACCTTTAAAAATAAATTTATTTTTTAACTAAATACATATATTTATTAATTAACTAACAGTATTCCTTAATACAACCAAATGGAATTTTAGCTTTCAGTGTCTGGATATGCAGTTTTACACCAAAGCTAGCTTTATCCTGGCTGCTGTAGCTTCTTTGTAACTCATTTGGCCACCAGTTAGCTCTTCCCACACCTGGCAAGTATAGTGCTGTGATATGTGCCTTGAGGACAAGCCTTTTAATTTGGCGATTCTGTGGCTCCTGGCCAGAAGCTCTGCCAAATGGAACTTTCCCAGAGCCTGCTACAATAGAGAATGATTAGAGCCTCAGCTCAAACTACCTCCACGTCTCAAGATCTGTTAAAGAGACCCCTATCTCTTCATTCTCCCCTCCATCTACCCTTCAGCTGTTAGAGTCTTTGGGATTAAAGGCGTTATATTGAAAAGTAATAAACTTCAACGTGTTGGGGAAAGTATAAAGTGTACCTTTGTACAGGACACATTAGAATGGTAGTCAAGAGAGTGTCTTTGTTCCTGGCTACAATAGTGGAGGTCTTGTCTCAAAGTTGTGGGAGATGGGTTTGAATAGTTGGTAGGAGCAGCATGTAGAAGGCTTTGAAAGCTTAACAGCGAGATACAGATCTTCAAACAGAATAGTCCCTTTTGGAATAAGCAGTGGTACAACCTGGCAGGGGAACATAGACCATGCTGGATGGGAAGGAGACTCCTTCAAGGTAAGTAGGAGGCGTTTATAATTACCTGGTTATGAAATGATGACTCCTTTAAGGATGGAAGGGAAGAAGTAAACTTGATAGACACCTCTTGAAGAAAGAACACTTTAGCAATCTTCTGTCTTTGACCTATGAAAGTCAACTTAGTCTGCCCTGTGTTTAAGGGGGAGGGGGGGTGTTGTTGTTTTAGTCATTTACATGTTAATATCTTCCACCCCAAATCTTTTGAGATTAGCTACCTACCTGAATTGCTAACACTTTCAGTATATGGGATGAGAAGAGATGTGCTGATCGTTCAGACAGCAGAAATAATGTGATACATCAGTAGAAGAAGAGATGAAGATTTCTATAGTTGACCAAGTAGAAAAGCTATAGAGAAAGCTGTGGAGACAAGAAACCTGCACTCTCTTTGACAAGAGATGTTTAATAACTGAGCTGTGTGACCTTAGAGGAGTGTCTACTTTCTGGTCCTTACTTTTCTCATCTGAAAATTAAGAAGAATAATACCTGACCCAGACGGTTGTTGTGGAAAATACTTGTAAAGAGCTGAGAGCAGGGGCACCTGGGTGGCTCAGTCAGTTAAAGGTACAACTCTTAATCTCAGCTCAGGTCTTAATCTCAGGGTCATGACTTCAAGCCCCACATTGGGCTCCATACTTGGTGTGGGAGCCTACTTAAAAAAATAAAATTAAAATTTTTAAATTTTAAAAAGAGAAGTAATTGGTGCACAGTAGGAACTCAAATTAACTTTCAATTGATCACCTACTGTGTGTCAGGCACTGTGTTGCTAGGTGAAGATAAAAACATGAAGCTTCTGCTTCAGGTTGCTCACTGTTTAGGGAGAGGGGGACAGGTTAAATAAATTATTACAATAAAATGTGGAAAGTAGTATTAGAGTATAGTAGAGTAGGATAATAGAAAAATAAGGGAATTGGTGGAGGTTGATGAAAACACTCCATATTTTGATTCGGGGTAGTGGTTACAGTGGGATACATTTGACAGAATTCATCAAACTGTACCTTTGGAATAGATGTGTTTTATTAAATATACATTACATTTCATTCATTCATCTTTTTTTTTTAAGATTTTATTTTATTTATTCATGAGAGACACAGAGGGAGAGAGAGGCAGAGACACAGGCAGAGGGAGAAGCAGGCTCCATGCAGGGAGCCTGACGTGGGACTTGATCCTGGGTCTCCAAGATCATGCCCTGGGCTGAAAGCGGCGCTAAACCACTGAGCCACCCGGACTGCCCTCATTTTTTTTTTTAAGATTTTACTTATTTATTCATGAAAGACCGAGAGAAAGAGAGGCGGAGACACAGGCAGAGGGAGAAGCAGGCTCCTCACAGGGAGCCCGATGTGAGACTTGATCCCAGGACCCCGGGATTACTCCCTGGGCTGAAGGCAGCACCAACTCGCTGCACCACCCAGAGTGCCCATACATTACATTTCAAAAAAAATTATTTAAAAAAATTTTCTAATGAGTTGGACTTACCATAATATTTTTAAAAAACTAAAAGCAAAAAAAAAAAAAAAAACCTAAAAGCAATAGACATTTAATAAATACCCAAATACATTCTTAGAGTGCTTATTAGATTGACATAAGCCTACACATTCTCTCCAGCTTGTGGATGTGAACATGTTTTTCTTTCTCAAGCTATAAGCACTAAAATTTATTCTCATAGCAGTTTTCAGTATTTTTTTTTTAAGATTTTATTTATTCATGAGAGACACAGAGAAAGAGGCAGAGACACAGGCAGAGAGAGAAGCAGGCTCCAAGCAGGGAGCCCGATGTGGGACTCGATCCCGGGACTCCAGGATCACTCCCTGGGCGAGGAAGGCACACTCCCGACTGCTGAGCCACCCAGACGTCCCTTGGTGTTTTTGTTAAAAAGGAAAATGGTATCACAGAATACTGTATGCCAAATACCTAGCTTTAAAGTCAGTAGCTTTTAATTTTTTTTTTTAAGATTTTATTTATTCATGAGAGACACAGAGAGAAAGGCAGAGACATAGGCCGAGGGAGAAACAGGCTCCTTGCAGGGGAACCTGATACAGGACTTGATCCCAGGACCCCAGGATCACTCCTTGAGCCACCCAGGTGTTCCAGTACCTTTTAATTTAAAATAATTTCTTGTTTACTATTACATATTATGTCTATTTACTTTAAAGGGGGTGGGGGGTAAAAGCCTGAAAACAAAATATAGAGTTAACTCAGCAATCGCCTTATCCTCCCAATTACAGCTCTGCTGTGAGAGCTGAAAGAAAAGGCAAGAAAACCCAAGCCTTTAATGTTCTGCTCTGCAGACTTGAGTTCCAGGCCCTATAAAAGTAGGTTTCCTGTACTACCTCTTTCCTAACTAGTATTTTGAAGGACTGACTTGAAGTGGAAAACATTTAGAGGATTTGCTCTTACAATTTGCTTACAAAGAGAAAAGCCATAATGCAAAAGTAGCCAAATTTTTCCCTTTGCCACAGGCATCATTTTTAGGCCTTCCCTGGAAGCTTATAGCCACAAAGAGGACCTGATCAGAGGGACCAAGGCAAAATGCTAAAAATAGCAGATTTCAGAACTGATAATCATATATTTTTTCAAATGTTGGATTTTTTAATGGTAGTAATATTAATAATAGAGAAACATATTTAGAGTTCATTACAATTCCAAATCAGAAAAGCTCTACTTTATATGTCTAAATCAGAAAGAGAAATTATTGGGGCAGCCCGGGTGGCTCAGCGGTTTAGCGCTGCCTTCAGCCCAGGGTCTGTCTGTTCCTGGGGACCTGGGATTGAGTCCTACGTCAGGCTCCCTGCATGGAGCCTGCTTCTCCCTCTGCCTGTGTCTCTGCCTCTCTCTCTCTCTCTGTGTGTCTCTCATGAATAAATAAATAAATTTTTTTAAAAAAGAAAAAAAGAAATTATTGCTAGCTGTTTGGCCTAGAAGGATGACATTCTGTCATTCACACATTCACCCATTCATTTAGTCAAATATTTATTTAGCACTTCTACATATCTATTTATAGAGAAAATAAGCAAAAAATTATAAATCCTATGGAAAGTACTATGGTTGCAGTAAATAGGGTTCTTGTGGTATAGTGAAGTCATGGGCTTTGGAATAGATATGGAGAAAGTTTCAGCTCTGCCAATTATAAAAGCTGTATTAACCTTAAAGATAATTAATCTTTCTAAGCCCTAATTACCTCATTTATAAAATATGGACAATAATATCTACCATGAGGATTGTTATAAGAATTTGAAATGATCTCTGTTAATTTCCTGGCATAACACTCAAAAATGATATGGATTTAAAAACAGTATATAGTTGTCTTTGTTTTGAGAGTTCAGAAGCCTAGAAGTGTTATGTAAGGCTTCCAAGGAGAAATGATATCTGGGAGCAGTCTTACAGCTCAGTAAATTTTCACAAAGTGAACACACCCTTGTAACTACTATTCTCATCAAGAAATAGAACATTACCAGATTCCCAGGAGCTCTCCTCATGCTACATACCAGACAGTAACTATCCCCCACAACACACAAAAGTAACCACTATCCTGAGCATTAAATTTAAAGAGATAAGATCAGATTTGTACTTTAGAAAAACCATAATATAAGGGGGTGGATAGAAGGAAGAAGAGACGTGATCAGATTATACTTTAGAAAGAGTATTCTGTCTACAATATGAAGGACAGATTTCAAGAGGTAAGACTGGAGGGAGGAAGACCAATTAAAAGCAGTTGAAGGAATCCAAGCAGATGAGGCTAAGTGGTAACAGTAGATGGAGAGAAGTTGACAGTTTTTGAAAGAGATTTAGGGCATAAAAATCAAGAATATTTGGTGAATGGTTATGTAAAAAGTGGAGGAAGAAAGAAAAGTCAGGTGATTACTAGATTTCTTGCTTGGGTGACCAAATGAGTCTTCATATCACTAAGCAAGATAACCAGTGTTGGTGAGGGGAGGTTTGGGGAAATGATGATGGGTTCAGTTTTAGACATGGAGTTTAAAGTATCTGTGGGTCATCTAAAGGACAGGGTCCATTGAACAGTTGGAATTTAAGACTAAAGAAAAGGAGAGAGGTCTTGACTATGGGTCCACATTTGAGAATGAGTAGCAAAGAAGCCACGAAGTTATGATCTCTCTCAGGGAGATAAATAGCATAAGGGAAATCATAGACACCCAATATTTTAGGGGAAACGGAGAGAGAGGTATCAGAAATAGGAACAGATCAAGAGAGTGATGCCATAGAAAGTAAGGGAAGAAGGAATAAGGAATGACTAATTAAATTTGGAAAATTAAAAAAATATAAAAATAAAATACTACCCATAAATCTACTGTAGGATAACTGATAGCATTCTATTATTTTGTTTATTTTTATATATACACATACACACTTGAAATCATGCTATAAAAATAGTTTTTTCTTTATTCAGTATTATTTCATGAGCATTTCATTTTCTTTTTCAGTACTATTTCACGAGTATTTTCCTATGTCATTAAACTATTCTTTACAGAGTTATGCCTATATGATATTCTATTACATAGATATATTACTATTCTTCCATTGTTGAATATTTGGTTCTCAATTTTTATAAATAACATTAAGAGGAATACCTTTTATTTTCCCAAAGGTCCTTCTTTTTTTCTTTAAAGATTTTATTTATTTATTCACGAAAGAGAGAAAGAGGCAGAGACATAGGCAGAGGGAGAAGCAGGCTCCATGCAGGGAGCCTGATCTAGGACTCAATTCCAGGATCCTGGAATCATGCCATGAGCCAAAGGCAGATGCTCAACTACTGAGCTACTCAGGCGCGGCGCGTGCACACACACACACACACACACACACCCCACTTGCCTTTTTTTTTTTTTTTTTTTTTTTAATTTATTTACTTGAGAGAGAGAGAGCACAAGTAGGAGGGACAGGGAGAAAAAGAAAGAATCCCAAGCAGACTCCATGCCAAGCACGGAGCCAACATAAGTTTCAATCCCACAATCCGGAGATCACAACCTGAGCCAAAAACCAAGAGTCAGATACTCAAGCAACTGCGCCACCCAGGCACCCCTCAAAGAGCCTTTTTATAATCTGATTATTTCATTCATTTATTCAGCAAATATTTATTGAGCATAATGTATTTTCCTTTGTTAGGTTTATAGAAATAGAATTACAGGAGCACCTGGATGGCTCAGTTGGTTAAGCATCTGCCTTGGGCTCAGGTTGTAATCCCAGGGTCCTGGGATCCCAGCCCCACATCAGGCTATCTGCTCAGTGGGGAGTCTGCTTCTCCCTCTGCTGCTCACCATGCTCTCTTATTCTCTCTCTCTCTCTCTCTCTCTCAAATAAATCTTAAAAAAAAAAAAGAAATAGAATTCGAGGGTGAAATAATATGAGTATCTTGAGCACCTTTTCCATGTATTGCCAGTTACTTTTCAGAAAAGACTTTACCAATTTATACTCTGGCTCCCATTGTATGAGTCACTGTCTTAAGGCATCCTTAGCAGTAATGAGAATTATTTTAAATCTGTTAATTTGAGGGGCGCCTGGGTGGCTTAGTCTATTGAGCTCCGACTCTTGGTTTTGATCTCAGGGTCCTGAGATTGAGTCCCACATCGGGCTCCAGGCTCAGCGCAGAGTCTGCTCCTCCCTCTCCTTCCTGCTCTGTTCCTTTCTGCAGCCACACCCCCCACCCCAAGGTTCCCCCTTCACTCTCTCTCTCAAATAAATAAATAAAATCTTTTTTAAAATATTTTTAAATCAGGGCAGCCCCGGTTGCTTAGCAGTTTAGAGCTGCCTCTGGCCCAGGGTGTGATCCTGGAGGCCCCGGGATCAAGTCCCGCATCGGGCTCCCTCCATGGAGCCTGCTTCTCCCTCTGCCTGTGTCTCTGCCTCTCTCTCTCTTTCTCTCTCTGTGTGTGTATGTGTGTGTGTCTCTCATGAATAAATAAAATTTTAATCATTTTTTAAGATTTTATTTATTTGAGAGACCATAAGCAGGAGGACTGACAGGTGGAGAGGAAAAAGCAGGCTCCCCACTGAGTAGAGAACCTCACGTGGGGCTTGATTCCAGGACCCCAGGATCATGACCTGGGCTGAAAGCAGACACTTAATCAACTGAGCCACCCAGGTAATCCCCCCCCCCAAAAAAAAACTTTTTTAATCTGCTAATTTGTTTGGGGGAGAAATTGTATCTTTTCATTTTTATTTCTTTAAAAATATTTTTTGAACACGTATCTATCTATTTAGGATATTAATCTTTTGTCTTATTTGTAGCAGTTTCTGTTTTTAATTTGATGGAGTTGTTTGTTTATAATTAATAGACAAAATCTATTGTTCTCCTTTGTAATTTCTTATTTCTTGGAAGCTTAGAAGTCATGAGATGAGGCAGGTGTTTCTGAGAAGGCTTGTGTAGAAGAAGGAAGGGGAAATGTGAGGTTGCCCAGGCCCAGGGCAGTAGGTCCAGCTGCTTATCTTCAGCCCGAAGGTCAGGACATTCACAGAGGTTCACAGTGGCCTATCCCACTTCTTGGCATAGCATTGAGCTGCCTCTACTTTGAGTAGGAAGCAGGAAGAGTAATGTCCTCGTAATGCTTCTGAGCTCACTGCATTATGGGAACTAGCCTGATGCTGAGTGCCAGCAGAGGCAGGTGGGACCTGGCAGGACTGCTTCATATCCTCTCTTTAAATCACTGTTGATGTCCTTAAAGAGCTCTGCCCTAAGGGGCTGTGTGCCAAGGCTTGTTTGCTTGCTTCTTGCAATGACGGTTCTGTTTGGCCCATAATGTAAATATCATGGCTCTGAAATCCCCCAGCTGTCCATGCTTTGTCATTTCTTCAAAGGGAACTGACTTGTTTTCCACCAGAGGGGGCCAAGGAACATTTGCTGCCCACACTGGTTTGGTGCATTAAAAGGGGAGAAAAAGAGCTAAGAGTAAGTGTTGTTTCATTCTTTGTATTCATATGGAAATTTTTAATCTCCATCAAAGGATCAGGAGAAAAATCACATTGAAATTCAATACAAGAGCTTCCAGCTTACACAGAATTTTTCTAAGATGTCTGACTTGATCCTTTAAAAATGACAAAAACCATGAACTGTGTAGCTCCAGGGTTCATAATTTTACTTACCCTCCTCAGCTTCTGCCTCTGTCTTGCCTTCCTATCAACACTCCATCTGTGTGGTCCCCTGTCAGCCTGCAGAGCTTCTTTGAATGGGGATGGGGGAGGGGGCGTGAAGTTTGTAGCAGCAGTCGGGTTTATAGGGCTGCTTATACATTAACCCCTCTCTCTCAGGCCATAGTATCTCCTCTTTCAGAGTCTTGTAACTGGTCTCCCTGTCTTCATCCTCCTTGTATCAGGCCTACCTGCTACCATAGTTCTCTTACGAAGAAATAAAACTGATCGTGTCACTTTCCTTCTTAAAAGTCACCACTAGCTTCTCAGTCCAGACTAGAGACTTCCACAGAAGGCTTCTATGATTTGGCTCCCTTGCCCACCTGATCAGACTCCTCTTCTACCTTCTTCCTTAAATCCTGGATCAGGCTACTGTCCACTGGATTATAAATTCTTTCAACTTGAAAACAGTATATTTCCAAGGCTTAGCATAGTAACTGGCATATTAATAGATGCTTGTTAAATCCTAAATAAATTAATTAGTGATTTAAAATTCTGACAAGGAAAAAAAAATAAAAATAAATAAAATAAAATAAAATTCTGACAAGGTCACAGCTTGAGAGAGAAAACTAAAAATCATGGTCTCTCAGTCTTCTATGCTTTTTTTTTTTTTTTAATTTTTTATTTATTTATGATAGTCACAGAGAGAGAGAGAGAGAGAGAGAGGCAGAGACATAGGCAGAGGGAGAAGCAGGCTCCATGCACCAGGAGCCTGATGTGGGATTCGATCCCAGGTCTCCAGGATCGCGCCTTGGGCCAAAGGCAGGCACCAAACCGCTGCGCCACCCAGGGATCCCTCAGTCTTCTATGCTTTATTTCAAAAGCATACTCACTGTATTAAAAATTGGGTCCCTTCTTCCCTGTTACAGGGATGAGAAAGGAAGAAAAAAACTGTTGTTTTCATAGTTGGTATGATTGTCAGAATGTACAAATAAATTATTAGAATTAAAAAACAAAACAAAAAAAAGAATTAGTAAAATTGTTTAGTGAGGCAATTGGCTAGAAGATTAAAATACAGAGTAAATTAAATTTCTACAAACCAACAAGAATAAAATAATTGTTTAAAAAGAGTAAAATACTTAGGATTAATCTAACAAGATAAGCAAGTCCTTTATGGAGAAAAGTTTTTAATATTTTTAAACAATTTTTTTTTTGAGGCACCTAGGTGTTTCAGTCAGTTGAGCATCCTACTCTTGGTTTCAACTCAGGTCGTGATCTCAGGGTCATGGGATTGAGCCCCGCATTGGGCTCTGAGCTCAGAAGGGAGTCTACTTGAGATTCTGTCCATCTCTGTCCCTCCTCTCTCTTCTCTATCTCTAAAATAAATAGATAAATCTTTGAAAAGTAAAGAGAAATAAACAACTTTCTTCAAGACTGGAACATTCTTCTTTCAAATAGTTTATTACTGGTTAAAAATTAAGGCACCATGTTAAAATACACTTATACATATAAACACATGTACACACCGTGTAAATTAGATCTTGTAAAAGACTATTTTCTGCATAAATTCTTAGATTTAGTGCACTACCCTCCCACCTCCAGCCTGAAGCTAATAGAGAACTTAGATCCTCCACTTCTCCAGAATTACCAGATCCAGGTCACTTTTGATCTCTGTCAGTCCTAAGGTGGCATGACAGGAAGGAATTTGGCTTCTCCTTGGATGCACAGAGTTTTTGATCCCATAGCATCCAGTCAGATTTCTCATATTTGACCACTCTTTCTTCCTAGGTCAATCACTTCCATCCGGAGTGAACTGATTCCATACTTGATAAGAAAACAGTTCTCCTCAGCTTCCTCACAACAAGGACAAGATGAAAAAGAAGAGGACCTAAAGAAAAAGGAGCTGAAGTCCTTAGGTCAGTGCTTGGGGCTGCTGCAGTAAGGTAGGGGTAGCAGCACCTTTGGAAAGAGTAGCTAGCCAGGATGCGTGTCCCAAGGCACCAGCTTCTTATCTAGCCACCAGGCAAGACAGGGTAGTTGACACCATCCCCTGAGCTCTGGGTAGGCTTGCTCAGGCTGATTTGGTCACCGTGCTCTTTGGGCTAATCATGCCTCAAGTCCTTTCTCTGGTTCATAGCTCTGGTTTGGCCGAGTTCCTCACTAGACTGTTGTGAGTAATCTCTGCCCCCTACTTCTCAGTTCCCCTGTTCTCTAGGCTCCAGGCAGCTCCACTCCTGACTCAAGTCAGCCTCTTCTATCAAGAGAAGAAAGGTGAAGGAGTATACTATTACAGTTCAACCAGAGGCCAACCAGACTGTCTCCTTTCCAGAATGTAGGGGTGCAGTCAGTCTTGTTTGCTCTCATATCTCTGCCTAGTCCCTGGCCAGTCCTGGGCTCATAGTAGGTATTCCAAAAGAAAATTTATCAAATGAATAAATGGAGAGAGTGTAGCATGATGGTTAAGATATCAGGACTTGGCATCAGACAGACCTCAGTTTGAAATCTGACTCTGCCTCTTATTAGCTCTGCGACCTGAGGCAGGTTACTCAGTTCCCTGAGCCCATTTTCTTATCATACAATAAAAGATCTCACATGGTTGTTTTAAGAATTGAAAAACTGGAGCCCAGATAACTCTGGCTCCAAGTCCTGTACTATTTCTAACATAGCACAACTACTAGATATGGTATTAAAGGCTAGCAGCACATAGCTAACATGGCTGGTCACTAAAGCCTGCACCCTTGCTTATGTTATGTCATGATTTACAAGGGTTCTCTATTTTATTTTCTCTACTAGTACTTGATTATTGGTCAAACTTGCTTTTAGGCATTTTTTTTAAAGATTTATTTATTTATTTATTCATAGAGACACACAGAGAGAGAGAGAGAGAGAGGCAGAGACACAGGCAGAGAGAGAAGCAGGCTCCACGCAGGGAGCCCAATCCAGGACTCAATCCCAGGTCTCCAGGATCACACCCTGGGCCGCAGGCAGTACCAAACCGCTGCGCCACTGGGGCTGCCCGTTTTTAGGCATTTTTGTATCATACAGTATTTCAGATGTTCAGGAAAGCACATTACCTCTTTTAATTTCACTTAGTCTTTAAGGTTTTAATGGGATTTCCCCAGGGTCCATGCTGCATGAATAAGTTCCAAGGAGAAAAGTGTGAGCTCTATCCTCTTTGAAAATGTGACTGAGTCTCTATTTCCTCTGTCTATTCTGAAGATATTTTCAGTTTTATAAAAGAAGACAATGCACTGACCTTTGCTCCTTATGATGCCTGCTGGAATGTCTGTCGAGGAGAAAGATGGGAAGACTTGTCCAAATCACAGGTGCGCTGCTATGTCCATATCATGAAAGAGGGGCTCTGCTCTCGAGTAAGCACCCTAGGACTCTACATGGAAGCAAACAGACAGGTAAGAGGATGGATTTAGAAGAGAAATCAGGGGAGCTCCTGTTCCAGAAACAGACTGAGCCTTTTGTCTTATTTCTTCATTAAATACCCAGTGACTTGTTCAGTATCCCTCTTTCCCAAGGTTGAGCAAGACCCGGCATGTCAGGTGATACCATTGGGGTACCCAGGTACAGGAAAAGAGAAGCTGTGGGCCTAATCCATAGAGGTAGAGCCTCAGTGGTTACAAAGAAGGGCTAAGATCCCCAGGAAGGCTAACTTTTGGCGTCTGGGTTCAGCAGCTTTCTCCAGTTCTGCTGGGCATGAGGATATCTGCAGTACTTCATAAACAAGCCAATAAATACTATGTGATCATTACTCTGGTGAAGTAAACATAAGCACAAGGAGGAGGCTTTCCTAAAAAGGCAAAGGAACAGAGTATAGAGTAGTCAGATGGCAGAGCCTCAAAGAAGGAATGTCTATGAGAGGGAAGTGTATGAGAGGGAAGTATCTGGAAACAGCATTAGAGTGCTAACCTCTCCCTTTAACCATGAGGTTTGGGAGATATGGAGAATGGGCAGCTTCTATTGAAGGAGAAGCAGTGCTCTAAAAGATAGGCCAAGTTTTAGTTGAAAGGGGATGGAGTGAGGAGACAGTGAAGGAACTGAGGATATAAGGGAGCTCTTCTTTGTGTAGCAGGCACAGGAGGAAGTTTTAGGAGGGAGGGATGATGAGAAGAGACCATGAAAAGGAAACAGCAGTAAGGGGTTGAGATGAGAGGAGGAAAGGTTAGGTGCCTGAGGGAACTATGCTGGGGATGCATACAAGGACAACATTGGTGAGAGGATGAAAAGATTAGCTGTTGATACGGTTTATGGTAGAACTCTGAAAACTGTCAGTACAGGTATAAACTTGGGGGTGGGGGAGACAGGAGGAGGTCAAGTAGAGTGATAAAAGATATTCTTGAAAACCGGAATTGGAATGTAGTTCCTGAAGAAAACCTGGCTCAGAAATCTTGAAGACCTGTGCTATATGATGGGTATAGCCCTGCCCCCGACCTCAAGCTGGCTTCACCCTCAATTGGTTAGAGATCCAAGAGAATCCAAGCCAGGGAGTTTATGCGAAATCGTAACTAGTCCCACATGTAATCCAGGGCAGTCTTCAGTAAAGTTATCCTCAGGTTAGAGTCAGAGTTATTAGAAACATGCCTTAATTTGACTTTTCAGTTCTCATTCAGTCTATCAGCCTGGTCTGAAAGCAGGTCCATGGAGCCTGGGGGCTGAGGCTGAAGAAGTGTCCTCTGAAGTACCAGCAGGTGCTGTGCAGCACAGAGGCCCAAATGGCCTTGGTTGAAGTATAATAGAGGAAGAAGATCCCAGGGATAGGGGCTGAGGGATTAGCCTTCACACTTTCCAGCATAGCCAGTCCTGGCAAGATGTCCCTCGGCCACCACACATAGTGCTCTGACTAGCATTCTGTCCATGCTAGAGAATGACAGAGAAGCATACTACCTGTGCCTTCCTAATGAGTCCAGAGCTAAAATTCTCCACATCTATAGCCTTTTCAGTTTTCTCATACTGGAGAAAGTATAGTTTGAACACCTTCAATGTTTTGGCTGGTGAAGAACATAGATGCCTTCTCAGGAATTGTCCTGCTTGTGGAATTTGTCTAACATTACTCCTACCCTCCCTTTATGCATGGCCACAGTGGTCTAAGAGGGGAGCAGGAACCTGGGATGATTATGGTCAGGACTCAGAATGCTACTTGCCCTCAATAGGCCTCTGCCAAGTGCTGCTGAGTATCTTGAAGGCTTCTCTCAGTGCCTCCCAGTTGAGGGACATGGCATTACTTTCAGGGAGGAGATTTCTCAGCTAGGAAACTAAGGATAAGACCATCTAGAATTTGCTGCATATTCAGTCCTTGTCCTAGGAGAAATGTAGCAGCCTCCTGCTCTGCCCCACCCAAACAGGAAAGCTGTGGCTCAAAACTCCCTATACCTCTAACTGAGCATTGAGTTCTACCGAAGATGCTTTCAGTTGTTTTCTAGTCTTAACTTTAGTGATCAAATCTCTTTCCTCAAGGTGCCCAAATTGCTGTCTGTTCTCTGTCCAGAAGAATCACTGATTCATTCATCAGCCCAGATTGTCAACAAACACCTGGTAAGTGCTAGCTTGGGCAGGGCATTATGGAACAATCTCTGGTGCACTGAGGTATGTCCTTGAAGATGGATTGGGATTCTCAGGCTCTGAAACTCATTAGTCCTCAGGAAATCCCAACTGGGTTCTGATTATAAAATACCATCTTCTATCCCAGACACGCAAGAAGACTACCTGGACAGGTGCTGACCCCAGGTACACAAATTCAGTAAGGAGGGCAGCCCCAGTGGCTCAGCAGTTTAGCGCCGCCTTCAGTCCAGGGTGTGATCCTGGAGACCTGGGATCGAGTCCCACGTCGGGCTCCCTGCATGGAGCCTGCTTCTGTCTCTGCCTCTTTCTCTGTGTGTGTGTGTGTGTGTGTGTGTGTGTGTGTCTGTGTGTCTGTGTGTGTGTGTGTGTCTCTCATGAATAAATAAATAAAATCTTAAAAAAAAAATTCAGTAAGGAAGGTCCATTATGGTCTTGGGACTCAGACACAGACAGAGCTTTCCATCTCTGTCCCTCTTCTTACCCTGATTTGAGCACTCTCTTTAAAAGAGCACATCTAGGGGATCTCTGGGTGGCTCAGCAGTTTAGCTCCTGCTTTCGGCCCGGGCCGTGGTCCTGGAGTCCCGAGAGCGAGTCCCACGTCGGGCTCCCTGCGTGGAGCCTGCTTCTCCCTCTGCCTGTGTCTCTGCCTCTCTGTGTCTCTCATGAATAAATAAATAAAATCTTTAACAAAAAAAAAAGCACATCTATATACACAAATGCATGAGTGTGTAAGTCTGAGTTGATCTCAGAGGTATTATGCGACATTGTGGCCCTGAGACATGCAGAGGGAGCTCTGCTAAAGTATCTCTGGGAAGAGATAGCATAGACTCCAACTCAAGGGATCTGAGGGGTTGGTTTGCAATTGGTTGAGATGAATGGACAAGGTTTTATATTTGCCTTTTGCAGATTGGAGTTGACAGCCTCATTGGGCCAGATACACAGGTTGGAGAGAAGTCATCCATTAAGCATTCAGTCGTTGGTTCATCCTGTGTCATAAGAGATAGAGTGACTATCACCAGTTGCCTTCTCATGAACTCAGTCACCGTGGAGGAAGGGTATGTTTTCCCTTGTATCTGCTTGAGGCAAGGTCCCTGGCATCCCCAGGAGGTTTTGGGGGCCAGTCCAGCCTAGGAAAGGGCTCAGCTTGAGGAAGAGAAGAAAAGGAAAAAGGTGAAGGAAAGAAGAGTGCCTAGGCCTTTTGTAAGGCCTTGGTTTTGGCTCCATAGAGAAATGGTCTCTGAAAGCATTTCTAGCAACTTTCTCACATTTATCCCAGTTGTGGTCCTGAGAGAAGCTACTTTCTCTTGCTTCTATATGCTGCTTGATGGGATGGCCAAAGTAGTGCGCCACTGGCAGTGCTGGAATGACACTGTACCAATGTCCAAGGGTCACCCTCCCTTATCTCAGTGTCCCAAAGCAGCCCTGAAGAAGGCAGAGGGCTAGGAGATGTGGTCATTTAAGCCACATGCAATTTTTTAAGGGACTGGTTCTTTGTTTCAAGTTATGGAGTATCTAGAGTATCCTAAAATCTTGGTTTATGAACAGCCTGACCTAGGAGTAAGAAGAACTTAAATGATATTTAATAAGATCATTCCTCTGCATGGACCTCAGGTTTTTCCTGTATAAAATGCAACCATAGGCAGTGGAAGAGTGGAAGGATATTACCAAAGAAATGGTCTTCAGACTTTTTAGAAAGGAAACTCTTTGTTAAGATAAATTCTTATGCAGAAACTCAGTATTTATGGGGCACCTGGGTGGCTCAGTGGTTGAGTGTCTGCCTTTGGCTCAGGCTGTGATCCCCAGGGGTCCTGGGATTGAGTCCTGTATCAGGCTCCCAGCAGGTAGCCTGCTTCTCCTCTTGCCTATGTCTCTGCCTTTCTCTCTCTCTCTCTCCCTCTCCCTCTCTCTCTCTCTCTCTCTCTCTCTAATAAATAAATAAAATCTAAAAGAAAAAAAAAAAACTCAGTATTTAAAACTGTTAAAGCACAGTTGTTTGCAGTATAGCGGGGAAGGGGCATTTGTCCTTCCTAGAGATGTGAAGCAGATCTATAAAACAAATTTTGGAGAACACCAGACTGGATGAATCAGCCTGAAAGAGCAGATTCTAAAACCTTGATTCTAGTTCTGATATCTGTCAATTTCTCTGTCCAGAACTGATAGAAGGATGGGGAAGACTACAATTTCAGTGAAAGCTGAACTGCCTCTCCTAGCTGCCAGTGAGGGATTGGGGGAAGCATTTTGGAGAGAGAAGCTACATAGGGACATAGCTAAAGGTTAAACCTTTGCTCTTTTAGAAAGACTCATGGAAGACAGTAGACAGGATTGACGGAGTAAGTACCATAATTAAAAACCAGGAAAGTGGGGTGCCTAGGTGGCTCAGTTGATTAAGGGTCTGCCTTCAGTGTGGGTCATGATCCCAGGATCTTGGGATTGAGCCCCATGTTGAGCTCCCAGCTCGGCAGGGAGTCTGCTTCTCCATCTCCCTCTGCCTCCTCCCCATTGCTCATGCTTTGTCTCTGAATCTCTCTCAAGTAAATGAATAAAATCTTAAAAAATAATAATAATAAAGTTGGAGACCATAGGGATATTGGTCACTAAGATCTGTTCTCCCCCAAGCCCGCTTCCCAACTTGACTCCCAAACCCTGACAACCAGGCCTAAAGCCTTCAGTCAGGAGTTTGGAAGAATCCTCTCTGGACATTCTGACTAGCCCAAGAAGAAAAACCTAAATTTATTTACATCAGAAATTTCTAACAGCCCAGTCAAATCACCCTGCAGTGAAAAATTATGGATGACAGGTTCTATTCATGTGCTTAGAGCTTCCAATCAGCTTTTTTAAAATCCTTTTCTTTTTTTTTTAAGATTTTTATTTATTTATTCATTCATTCATTCATTCATGAGAGACACAGAGAGAGAGGTAGAGACATAGGCAGAGGGAGAAGCAGGCTCCTCACAGGGAGCTCAATGTGGGACTCGATCCCTGGACTCCAGGATCACGCCCTGGGCCGAAGGCAGACACTTAACCGCTGAGCCACGCAGGCATCCTGAATCCTTTTCTAAAGATGAAGAGATAATCAAAGATTACCAGAGATCTAAAGAAAGCCTACCATGAAAGATCCACAAATTAAACAGAAAAAAAGCAACTTAGAAGAAACAGAGACTCTTTAGGGAGAGAAAAATACTTTCAAACAATCTATTATTTCAAAGAGCAAAAGAAGAACTCTAGAAAATTAAAACCATGATTATAAAAGGAAAATTACAATAAAAGAATTGGAAGATAAATGTCACATTTCCCAGAAAGTTGAGCAGAGAGATAAAGAGATGGAACATAGAAAAGATAAGGAGATGAGAGGACCAGTTCAGGGTATTTAACATCTGAATAGGAGTTCTGTTAAAAAAAAAAAACATACAGTTCAGAAATCAGAGTTAGAAATTATTTCAGAAATAAATATAGGAAAATGTCTCACAACTGAGAGATAAGAATTTACAGAATGAAAAAGCCTACTATGTGCCCAATACAATGGGTAAAAATAAACCTACATCATTAAATTTCGGAACACTGGAGAAAAAAATATGCTACAAACTTACAAAGAAAAAATAAAAGGGGGGCGCCTGGGCGGCTCAGTTGGTTAAGCCTCTGCCTTCAGCTCAGGTCATGATCCCAGGGTCCTGGGATCGAGCTCCACATTAGGCTCCCTGCTCAACAGGGAGCCTGCTTCTCCTTCTCCTTCTCCCTCTGCTGCTGCTCTCCCTGCTTATGCTCTCTTGCTCTCTCTGTCAAATAAATAAAATCTTTAAAAAAAAAAAAAAACAAAGAAAAAGGAAGGAGGGAAGGAAGGAAGGAAGAAAAGAAAGAGAAAGAAAGAAAAGAAAGAAAAGAAAGAAAGAAAGAAAGAAAGAAAGAAAGAAAGAAAGAAAGAAAGAAAGAAAGAGAGAAAGAGGGATCCCTGGGTGGCGCAGCGGTTTGGCGCCTGCCTTTGGCCCAGGGCGTGATCCTGGAGACCCGGGATCGAATCCCATATCAGGCTCCCGATGCATGGAGCCTGCTTCTCCCTCTGCCTGTGTCTCTGACTCTCTCTCTCTCTCTGTGACTATCATAAGTAAATAAATAAAAATTAAAAAAAAAAAAAAAAAAAAAAAAAAAAAAAAAAAAAGAAAGAGAGAAAGAGAAACGGAAGAAAAGAAAAGAGAAAAGAAGAAAGAATAATAGCTGGGTGGCACAGCTGGTTAAGCATCCTATACAACCAATCAGGAACCAAATGGATGGCTGGGATGCCTGGGTGGCTCTGCCTTTTTCAGCCGAGTCCCACATCATTGGGCTCCCTGCATGGAGCCTGCTTCTCCCTCTGCCTGTCTCTCTCTCTCTCTCTCTGTCTCTTTCTCTCTCTCTCTCTCTGTGTCATGAATAAAAATAAAATCTTAAAAAAAAAAAAAGTGAAGGAAAACTAATTTCAACCTAGAATTCTAGGGGTACCTGGGTAGCTCAGTCAGACATCTACCTTCAGTTCAGGTCATAGGTCATGATCTCAGGGTCCTGAGATTGAGCCCCACATTGAGCCCCACATCAGGGTCCCTGCTCAGCAGAAAGTCTACTTGCCCCTCTCCCTCTGCCCTTCCCCACCACTCATACTCTCATGCATGTGTGCACGAGATAATTTTTTTATGAATTTTTAATAAATTTTTATAAATTATTTATTCTCAAATAAATAAATAAAATCTTTTAAATTTAAAAAAAAAAAAAAACCTAAAATTCTATACCAGCAAAATGTTAAATGTGACCATGGAAAAGTCTCAAAAACTTTTCTAGATGTGTTCCACCAAAACGAAGAGTAAACCAAAGAGGTAAGATACAAGAGATCCAGGGCAGCCCGGGTGGCTCAGCGGTTTAGTGCTGCCTTCAGCCCAGGGCCTGATCCTAGAGACCTGGGATCGAGTCCCACATCGGGTTCCCTGCAATAGAGCCTGCTTCTCCCTCTGCCTGTGTCTCTACCTCTCTCTCTCTCTTTCTCTCTCTCTCTCTCTCATGAATAAATAAATAAATAAAATCTTTTTAAAAATATTTAAAAAGAGATCCAACTCTAAAAAAGCAAAAAGAATCCATAGGATGATACTGAAGGCAGATCCAAGGATGACAACTATGCACGAGCATAAAGGGAGCGGTTAGCCCAGAGTGTAATCCACAAAGCACTTATTCAAAAAGATGAAAGTGATAAAATACCAGATGCATATAAACATCTTGAAAGATTTAAACAACTGGCTAAAAGTTTGGGTTGGATTAGTAATAGCATAGAATACTATCTAACAAAAACAAAACAATTATGAACTCTGTTTAAAAAGTTGTACAGGAGGGATCCCTGGGTGGTGCAGCGCTTTGGCGCCTGCATTTGGCCCAGGGCGCGATCCCGGAGACCCGGGATTGAATCCCACATCAGGCTCCCAGTGCATGGAGCCTGCTTCTCCCTCTGCCTGTGTCTCTGCCTCTCTCTCTCTCTCTGTGACTATCATAAATAAATAAAAATTAAAAAAATAAATAAAATAAAATAAAATAAAAAGTTGTACAGGAAAGGAAAAGACATCATAGTTCACTATGTATTTCAACTATGAAACAGAATTTATGTAGTCAAACTCTATAGACCAAAATGATGCTGTAACAGTATTGAAAGGATGAGGGATAGGAAGAAAAAGAGAGAACAGGGAGAAAGCTAAATCTGCATCTTCCTTTGTGGGAAGTCTGTTGATAATACCCAAAGCTAAAAAATCAAGAAGTAATAATATAAAAAATGTTATTATATAGAGATGGGGAGGTAAATGCTAAAATACTCATCAAAAATAAGTCTAAAAAGTTGTCTTTGGGAAAAAGGAAATGAATAGGGGGAACATAAGACTGCTGTTTTTCATAATAAAGCCTTCAGAAAGATTTGGTTTTAGATACATACATGCATTAGGGCACCTAGGTGGCACAGCTGGTTAAGTATCTGACTTCAGCTCAGGTCATAATCTCAGGGTCCTGGGATCAACCCCCACATTGGGCTCCCTGCTCAGGGGGGAGCCTGCTTTTCCCTCTCCCTCTGCCCCTCCTCCTACTTATTTTCTCTCTCAAAAATAACAATAATAATAATAATATTTTTTAAGGATATATGCATCTATATATAAATTTAACTGCCAAGAAAAAGGTCAGTATTTTGTGGTACACTGCTACCAGTGGTGTGCTGATAAATTGTTAACAACCAGCTCTCCAAAAGTATCAGTAAACAAGCAGAACAGGCTGGCTCCAGCCCATCACTGATCGTAGAGTTCTGTCTCAAGTATTTTACTCTTTCATCAAACACAAAGACCCACTGGATGCTCAAGACTGCCTGAGTGTCGTGGTAGAATTCTGTATAGTCAAAAAGGAGAAAAGAGTCAGGAAAGAACTTAATTAAGGATATAACCCTTGAGCTGAATCTTGAAAAATGAGTAGAGTCCCACTGGACTGGAGAAAGGAATGTTCTAGATACGTCAAGAGTGTGAAGTGTGAGAGAGCATATCTTATTCCAGAAACATCTCTTCATTTTGATCTTAGCTTGAATTTCATCACTTAAGAAGAGACTTCATTAAAAAAAAAAAAAAAAAGAAGAGACTTCATTGACTATCCTGTCAGATATAATCTGTCCCAGGATACCTGGGCAGCTTAGTTAAGTGTCTGATTCTTGGTTTTGGCTCAGGTCATGATCTCAGGATCATGAGATTGAGCCCCATGTCAGGCTCTGTGCTCAGCTGCAGAGTCTACTTGAGATTCTCTCTCCCTCCCTCTCTGCCCCTCCTCCCTGCTTGTAGGCACGCATACACACACACACACACACACACACACACACACACACACACAGTCTCTCTCTATATATATAAAATAAGTAAATAAATCTTTAAAAAATAAAAGGAAGTGGGATGCCTGAGCAGTTGAGTGTCTGCCTTTGTTTTTTTTTTGTTTTGTTTTGTTTTGTTTTGTTTTTTTAAATTTTATTTATTTATTCATGAGATACAGAGAGAGAGGCAGAGACACAGGCAGAGGGAGAAGCAGGCTCCATGCCGGGAGCCCGATGTGGGAATCAATCCTAGAACTCCAGGATCACACCCTGGGCCAAAGGCAGGCGCTAAACCGCTGAGCCACCCAGGGATCCTGAGTGTCTGCCTTTGGTCCAGACCATGATCCCAGAGTTTCGTGATCGAGTCCCACATTGGGCTCCTTGCATGGAGCCTGCTTCTCCCTCTGCCTGTGTCTCTGTCTTCTCTCTATGTCTCTCATGAATAAATAAGTAAAATCTTTGAAAAAATAATAAAAGAAAAAAAAATAATAATAATAAAAGGAAGTAATCTGTCCCAATATTCTCTGCTACATCAACCTGCTTTATTTCCTTCCCAGCATTAACACTGTCTGGCTATATCTTGTTTACCTGTCTCAAATAAATGTTAGTTTGAGAATGTAGGTAACCTTATCTTTTCTTTCACTGTTCTATCTTGAGGGCCTACAGGAACTCAATAAATACTTGTTATATGAAAGAATGATAAATAATTCATAATAACTGAAATATAGAATTCAAAGAAGAATAGATACATAGGAGATAAGGCTATACAGATGGCCAAGGGCCAAATCATGGACTGTCCCCTAAGAAGTTTAATAGGTAACAGTAATTTAAGAGTTTAAAGGAAAGGGATAACATAAAAATCCACATTTTATGAAGATCATTTTGGCTACACTATGGTGTAGAGAGTGATGTGAGGAGGGTAAACATGGAGGCAGGAAGACTACTGAAACAATCCTGGTAAAATAGAAGAGGTCCTAAACTAAGGCAGTAGCAGTGGCAGTAGGGAAGAGAAATAATAAGGTGATTAAAAACTATGAATAGCTTGGTGGTTGCCTGGAAATGTCAAGTGAAAGAGAAATTAGGGAAGACTTCCAGATTTCTTGCTTGAGCAATAAGGTTTCTGGTGTTCTATTCACTAAGATAGAAATCAGCAGAGGATTTGCAGGGTGGGAGGCAGGGAAATGACGAGTTCCATATGGGATAAGATGAGTTCCTGGCAGGTGGCCTTGACATGCAGGACTTGATGTGCAGGCATGGAGCTCAGGAAAGGAACCTGTGTTTGAAGTACAGGTTTGAGAGAGGGGTGGGCATAGAGATGGTAACCGAAGCTGTGAGAGTAGAGGAGATCACCCGGAGGTGTGTGGCCTTAAAAGAAAAGAAACCAAGACAAGGCCTTGGGGAACATCAAAAATTTTAGGCATAAGAAAAGGAATCTAAGGTGACTAACAAGGAAAGGACAAGGAAGGAATGTAAGGGGTGAGGGAGAGGACAGTTGGTAGGTGAAGCCCAAGTTTCTAGTTGGCAAAACGAGGTAGGTGGTGGTATACTCAGATGAGGAAGGGTGAGGGAGGAGCAGATTTGTGGGGAGAAAAGGCTTTGTGAAGGGGCACATGAAGTTGGAAGTACCTCTAAGATTTCCAAGTATGTGGCGGTATCTAGTAGCCAGTTTGTGACTGAGAAGAGAGACCCCCAAAGACCTCTTCCTGAATCATTGTGGTGTTCTCTAAGTTATTTTGCTGTTTCTATTTCCTCTTATTCTTCCAAATCAGCCCTTGTGCCATTCCTTCTATGGATTAGAACATGAATTTTGGAGTCAGGCTGCCAGACTGAATCCTGCTTCTGTCACTTACTAGTCACTTAAGGAATTGACTTGACGTCTTTGTGCATGATTTTCTCACTATAAAATGGGGTAAAAATTGAAACTATCTTGTAGGTTTATTGGGAGTACTAAATAAATAAACAAAAGCACTTAGAAGAGTGTGTGAACATAGAATGTTAGCTGTCAAAAAAATGTTAGCTGTTATTTGTTTATCGTAATCATCATCCTCATTGTTTTCTCTCATTTCACAGAGGTGGCATGTTGTCAGTGTTGTCTTCCTAAAGGATACCTCTGATCATGTCCCTGTTGTAAAAACTTTTTTGAAGACTTCCCATTACCTTTAGAATACAGTTTGAACTTCCAGATTTCTCATGATCTAGTTCCAGCACTGAGTCCAGGAATGTTAGTGAGTTGGGGCTACAGAAGTCACCTGGCTCAGCTTATGCATTCTTATAGATGAGCAAATTATGGAATTCCATACTTTCTATTCATTGCACCCTTGCAATTCTATGTCCCATTCCAGATTCACGCATGAATCATGGTACCACCATTCTTCTGAAAACCAGAACCACACTTGCCTTTATCCATTTGATCACCTAATTCCAGAGTAGTTCATGAAGCTTTATAACTTCCACTGTGTCTCATCCTGCCTCAGACTTGAGGAAGACAATGCCATAACTTTCCCATTTGCTCTAATTAGCAAACTCCTCCTCCCCTCTCGTGGGCAGACAGACAAAGGAGCAACTCTCTGGCACCTCTTTAAAGTCCAGTGTTGATGTCCTGAATTGACATGAAGAGACTTGGTAAGGAACCAAGGTTCCATAGGAAACTCCAGCTTGCTCATATAAGAGAAATTCAGGGCAGCCCCAGTGGCGCAGTGGTTTGGCGCCGCTTGCAGCCTGGGGTGTGATCCTGGAGACCCTGGATCGAGTCCCACGTCAGGCTCTCTGCGTGGAGCCTGCTTCTCCCTCTGCCTGTGTCTCTGCCTCTCATTCTCTCTCTGTGTCTCTATAAATAAATAAACAAAATCTTAAAAAAAAATAAACTGCCAAACTATTAAAAAAAAAAAGAGAGAGAAATCCATAAATAATGCTAGCATAATACCCTAGAGTCCATTGCTGTTTTGGAGGAGGTATAATCTTGGATGGGTTTATAAGCTAAGGAAACAGTAAAGGTTTAGATGGCGGTGGCTGCTATTTTTCCACTAAAAAACTTGGAGAGATGTAGGCAGCCTACATGAGGCTAATGACTAGGGAAGCATTAGAGATTACCCAATCTGGGGCAAATTAGCTCCTGGTGATAAGATCAGACATCCTGCATCCCATATGAACCTTTTCCCATTATTTCCAGGTCATTTAGTTTTAATTACTTATGGTAAATTTGGGAAAAGTAATTAAATTGCAGTCGCATGAGACTTTATTACCCTGTTGCTGTTATATCTGAACTGAGTGGCAGAGTAGGAGCATGAATTTATCCAGAAGGGGGTTTCTCATATTCCGGGCTTGCTTGTCTCTGCCAGCAGTGGTGAGCTGCCGAGGCTTTCTGGACAGTGGCTTGAACAAGGTGCTCAGGGCTTGAGGGATGCTAATAGGACCACCTTGGGGAACGTGTAGGCGAGACTATGCAGACAAGGCTCCTGCCTGTCTTTCTCATTTTCAGTTTTTGGTAGAAATTCCAAGTTGTATGACAGCCGATCCCCATCAATTCAAAGCCTAGTGAAAACTTCATTGTCGAGGCTTCAGTATCAGTTCTGTGTTCTGTCTCATTGGCTCTCTGGTCTTGTGCAACATCTCCTGTAGCTCCTCCTAGTCCAAAATGAGTGACCCAAGCAGCAGTGTAAAGTAGTTCTTTCACATGCAGGCAGGCAGGCCAGGGAGCCAAGTTTTCATCTAGATTTTCTGTGCTACTACAGGTAGCAAGTGCAGCGCTCAGAGCCAAACAATACATTATTGCTTCCCACTGTTACCCCTGAGCGTCCTCTTCACCTACACTCAACTGACTGCCCTGCTCACTGGGCCCCTTACTTTTCTACTCCCCTTTATTCCTGACATTCACTCTGCCTCAATTGCCTCTCTCTAGAGATCTTTACCTATAGAAATCCTCCTACTCATCTTTCAAAATCCAATATATATTCCAGCTCCTGCATGCAGCCTTCTTGAATTGTCCCAGCCAGAAATTACATCCCCTACTTCTGTTCCCTGTGCACCCATAACACTTAATGTATGCTCGTGTGCCATTTAGTGCATTTTTCTTTTTTCCTCAACTGTAGATTTCCTTGAATACAGAAATGGTTTTCCTATATCTTTGTAT
The DNA here is from genome assembly GCF_011100685.1 of Canis lupus familiaris. NCBI lineage: Eukaryota > Metazoa > Chordata > Mammalia > Carnivora > Canidae > Canis > Canis lupus. The sequence goes on from NC_049236.1 coordinate 15,553,240, forward strand.
CTCTTAATAGCTAATACTGTACCTTTTATATACTAGATATCTTGTATTTTCCAAATGAGACATAGAAATTTCTGATTTAACCTCCCCTGCTATAATTATAATTAGCCAAAAGCTGTGTCTACTTCTAGAAAAAAAGCGTCAAGTGCTTCATTCCTTGAAACTCACCAAAATAAAAACATACAAACAAAACTAGAAAAGGAAGCTTCATCTATTATAAAACTAGATAATACTAGGGCACCTGGGTGACTCAGTGGCTGAGCATCTGCCTTTGGCTCAGGGTATGATCCCAGGGTCCTGCGATGGAGTCCCACATCAGGCTCCCTCCAGGGAGCCTGCTTCTTCTCTGCCTGTGTCTCTGCCTCTCTCTCTATGTCTCTCATAAATAAATAAATAAAATCTTTAAAACAAAAAAATAAAATAAAAAAACGAAAAACTAGATAACACCACATACCTGTACACAGACTAAAGAATATCTTCCAGACACAATGGAATGTAAATCAGATCCAAAGAAAACACCAAGATTCAACCAGAATAAGGAATAAGGGCATGGGTAAACCAAAGGAGAATTGGCAAACATCTCTTTTGCAAAATCTCAAGGCATATGGAACTGAAAGAAAAAAAAACATTGAGGCACATAGGAGGGCTGTCCTCAGACATTTTTGTGACAACATTTAGAAAATTTGGAGGAGAAACGATCGTAACCTAAGAATCCTATAGCTTAGGGGCACCTGAGTAGTTCGGTGATTGAGCCTCTGCATTTGGCTCAGGGTGTGATCCCAGGGTCCTGGGATCGAGTCCCGCATCGGGCTCCCTGCATGGAGCCTGCTTCTCCCTCTGCCCATGTCTCTGCCTCTCTCTCTGTGTCTCTCATGAATAAATAAATAAAATATTTTTTAAAAAGGATCTTATAGCTTAGTCAAATTATGATTGAAATATGAAATCATCAGAAATATTCCAGGGCTCAGGAGATGTGTCACCCATGAACCATGAACTCCATGAAATGGAGTTTTGGAAAACTCCATTTGAAGACATAATATAGCCAAGTAAGAAATGAAACAAAAAGGCAGCCCTGGGGGATCCCTGGGTGGCGCAGCGGTTTGGCGCCTGCCTTTGGCCCAGGGCGCGATCCTGGAGACCCGGGATCGAATCCCACATCGGGCTCCCTGCATGGAGCCTGCTTCTCCCTCTGCCTATGTCTCTGCCTCTCTCTCTCTCTCTCTGTGTGACTATCATGAATAAATAAATAAAATCTTTAAAAAAAAAAAAAAGGATCTTATAGCTTAGTCAAATTATGATTGAAATATGAAATCATCAGAAATATTCCAGGGCACAGGAGATGTGTCACCCATGAACCATGAACTCCATGAAATGGAGTTTTGGAAAACTCCATTTGAAGACATAATATAGCCAAGTAAGAAATGAAACAAAAAGGCAGCCCTGGGGGATCCCTGGGTGGCGCAGCAGGTTTGGCGCCTGCCTTTGGCCCAGGGCGCGATCCTGGAGACCCGGGATCGAATCCCACGTCGGGCTCCCGGTGCATGGAGCCTGCTTCTCCCTCTGCCTGTGTCTCTGCCTCTCTCTCTCTCACTGTGTGCCTATCATAAATAAATAAATAAATAAATAATAAATAAATAATAAATAATAAATAAATAAATAAATAAATAAATAAATAAATAAATAAATAAATAAATAAATATTAAAAAAAATAAAAAAAAAGGCAGCCCTGGTGGCTGAGCAGTTTAGTGCCGCCTCCAGTCCAGGGTGTGATCCTGAAGACCCTGGATCGAGTCCCACGTCGGGCTCCCTGCATGGAGCCTGCTTCTCCCTCTGCCTGTGTCTCTCTTTCTGTGTCTCTAATAAATAAAATCAGAAAGGAAGGAAGGAAGGGAGGAAGGGAGGAAGGAAAATATTGATAAATGGGTAGGTTGTGTATAAAAGTGAACTCCCTTAAACATGAAATTTAATCTGTGGTAATTAGAGTCACAAATTATTTTTTGCGATTATTAGATTATTAGAAGAATCATGTCCGTGTTTCTTTGTAATATTCGTGGAAATACCAAATTGTGAAACTTTAGAAAGATCCCCTGTACTTAAAGGGGTTCCTTAGGACTTTTGACTCATTCCTTGCCTCTACTAAACCCATCTTCTTGGATGGAGAATACTACATCCTAATTCTTTGAGGTTACTACTTCATTTCTTTAATTCCCTCCAAACCCTTCTTTTTCTTAGCTTCTGTTTAGGGAATAGAAGGACTTAGGTTTCTTAGAAGGGAGACATTTCTCACCACCAAACCTTTACATAGTGAAGAGAGACACATGGAACTTAAGGGAGGACATTTTCAGCCTGCTCACTGAAGCCAGTACATTTTCATCTGAGAACCAGGAGCAAGACTGACCATAGACAGGAAGGTGAGAGATTTCTCAAGCACTATGTCTCATTACTTGAATTAACCTGGTAAATCTCACAAATATGATGTTGAACGGAAAAAAAAACAAGTTGCAGAGGGATACATAGAGAATTATATATGTATATATTTATATACATCTTATTTATTTATTTATATCCATCTTAAAGCATGGAAAACGATATTGTCTACTAATACAGACTTTTTTCTGTGCCTGGAATATTTCATTAAAAATGCATGGGTGGCTCAGTGGGTTAAGCGTGGGTGCCTGGGTGGCTCAGTGGGTTAAGCGTCTGTCTTCAGCTCAGGTCATGATCTTAGGGTCCTGGGATCAAGCCCCACATGGGGCTCCCAGCTCAGCAGGGAGCCTACTTCTTCCTCTCCCTCTGCCTACCCTCTCCCCTTGCTTGTGCTTTTATTATCGCTCTGTCAAATAAATAAAATCTTTAATTAATAATAATAATACATGATTCTTCATCTAGAGGGATTCTTAGACAAGATCCCTTGGGCTAAGGTTTAGAGGCTCTTGCCTCTGGGGAAATCCAGGTGACTCAACCATTATCTTTGGACTAAAGTAGTGAGCTGGCCTAAAGTCAGGCTTTAGTCATGCGACTAGAAAAACTATGCGTATCTCCAATTCCATACTCTTTTCTCACCCAAGACTATGAGTAAGTTTAGAAAGCCTACCAGCTTCTGTCTAAAGAAAACCTGCCTGTCTTCAGAGTTACTGAAAAGTTTCATGGCTCTTTGCCAAATACTGCCCAGTCACCAGCCAAGTCCGAGTCCCTCACACAATGGAGAGTTACCACTGTGTAGGCTTGGGCACATTGCTCAACTTCTGTGAGCCTCAAATTTCCCTGTAAAAATTAGAATAAATACCACCATCCTTGCAGGCTTGCTAAAAGGATTAAGTTACATAATGAACATAAAATGCTTTGTGTAATGACTGAGAAATATTCGACATCAGAGTCATGTGAGTTCCTTTTACTTCTGTAATAAACTGAAGAAACTTCTAACCAAAACCAGAAGAGCAACTAGAATTTGGAGGCCCTCTTGCTTCCCTGGCCAGGCCTTCTTCCTTATGTCCTAGGCCACAACATAGTACGGCCTAGTGTGCTTGACCAAGCAGTGGATCTACAGATCTTACTGTAGACCTCTGTTTTTTTCTCATGGTCTTCTCCACTGAAGCCTTAGAATTTTCAGGGTAATTCCCCAAAGCCTGCAGTTTAGCTTAAGATTTAAGCACACCAAGGGGCTCCTGGGTCCCTCAGTCTGTCAAACATCAGACTCAATTTTGGTTCAGGTCATGATCTCTGGGTTGTAGAAATGAGCCCAGCCTTTGGCTCAGCTCTGAGCTGTGTGTGGAACGGTTAAGATTCTTTCTCCTGCTCCTTTTGCCCCTCCCCCTCCTCAAAAAAAATAATAATTTAACCCCACCAACTAGAAATTAGGACCAAAATCCCATTAATCTTAGCCATCTGAATGGCTTCTTAGAAAACACAACTGGTATTAGCACAGTGGAGTCCTTAGTATCAAGCTAAGAGTTAAAACTACATTGCAAAAACCATAGTTTTGGAATTGGGCCAGTTCTTTTCTTGAGCCATAGAGGAAGTCACCTCCCCTCCACTTTACACATGGAACAGAAAAGGCAAAGCCATTATTATAGATTGGCACCATGGAGAGGGCTTATTTGATGAGGTAGTATCAGTCCTTCCTCTCTAGCAGGAGCACATACACACTTTCAATAAAATCCTTAATCTTGGAATTTCCTTCTGGTTAGGCGGAAAGCTGTATTGACTTGACATTTTTCCTGAATACCTCAGCCTTGCTAATGGAGGTGACTTGTGACCGTAGTAGTGGCAATACGAAACAATGAAGAAACAAATGGCAGAAAAGAGCTTCACACTCACTAAGCATTTTGTCAGGTGTTCATCTCTAAGCCTTCCACAGATCTTTTGACCAAGAGCTTCAGGAGAGCCCCCAACTTCTTTTCAATTAACCCACTTTTCCCCCATCACATCTGCAGGCTCTACATTGGTAGTTTATGTATCTTAGAGGGAGTTATACATAAAATAAATGAGACAGGGTTCCTGAACACCTCAATCAGACTTGCCAGACCTAAAGAGAACCAGGCTCTCCATTGCTATGGGAATCTGACCTCAGTCAATCTAGCCTCTTCCTTCCAGAAATGGTTCCCATTTAGATCCCAAATTCCAAAATAGCCATGTAGTAGTCTCTAATTATGGCCGCTTCAATTCCTCTAGGCTGTTTCTTGTCTGCCAACTATGTTTACCCCTTCCCTAGCTCCAGAACATGCATTCTCAGGGTCTTAAACTACTGAGCAGGAAGTATTCTCCTACTCCCACTTTGAAAAAAGACAGGAGACTTTTCAGTACAAACCAGTGGCCAATTATGAGCCTGCTGTGTCCCAGGAGCCTGTTTCTGAGGCTTTCTATACTTCCTTACTACTCTTTTTGGGGGAATTTTCATCAAGAAGCAGAAACCACCCCAACTGCTTATTGGACTACTTTGCAGAAGGCTTTACAGAAGGCAAGTTGGAAAGTTCTGGAAGGTCTCTTAATGCTGACCCACTATGTATCCCAAATTTTTTTTTCGTGTATCCTGAACTTAAGCCAAAAAAATAAACTAATACTGTCTGCCTATCTCTAGCCCACACCACAGAGGTGCTGTAGCTTTGGCCTTCTGCTGCTTTCTGACCAATTTTAACCTTCCAGAAGAATAGAGATAAAGAAGACTCTGGAATGCCATAAACGGGCTAGAATTCCTTTTCTGCATTTTACTAAAGTTTTGGCATTTGGGAAGAATCTTTTGTAATGACCTGTGCATTAATAGTTTCAGTCTTTGGAATGTCTCCTCCTCCCATCCCCCCTCCCTGCCTTCTGGGTTGCCTGAGGATTTTTCCTTAATTGGTGTTTTGTTTGTTTTGTTTTGTTTTGTTTTGTTTTGTTTTGTTTGCTTAAATGGATGCTCACACCCTTCCTACTCACCTTCCTTCTCCCCTCTAGCTGCCCACTTCTGACTCTTGAGGGCAGTGATTATTCCCTTGGTAGGACAGAGCCCTTCCTTTTCACAGAGCCAGCCATTTGGCTCAGAAAAGCAAGTTGGCAGTTTCAAGCAAGCTTCCTCCAGTCTTGTCTTCCCTCGATTTCTTTATATGGCTTTATGATTAAATGTATGGATTCTAGAGTCAGGCAGACCTGGATTTGAATCTGCTACTTGGCAATTATGTGGTTTAGGGTAAATGGTTTAATTTCCCTAAATCTGTTACCTCATCTGCAAAATGTGTTTGTTATTGGTACTGCATCAGAGGCAAAAATGATACTCCCAGAATCATGTAATTTTTTTCTAATTAAGTACGTGAGGCACCCCCATCTCAGACCTACCAAAAAAGATTGATGGAAGCCAGGACAATGAGGGTGTCTTTGTTTGTTATTTTTTACACTGCTCAGATGATTTTTCTGGTGAAATGGCTAGATTTGTAAGTTACTCCTATCACTCCTATCACTCCTATCATTACATCCTATCATAGAATATTAGCATAGGGGATCCCTGGGTGGCTCAGCGGTTTAGCGCCTGCCTTTGGCCCAGAGCGCGATCCTGGAGTCCTGGGATTGAGTCCCGCGTCGGGCTCCCGGCATGGAGCCTGCTTCTCCCTCTGCCTGTGTCTCTGCCTCTCTCTCTCTCTCTATGTCTATCATGAATAAATAAATAAAATCTTAAAAAAAAAAAAAAGATTATTAGCATAGCACCTAGGAGTAGGTAGATAGTGGGTGCCTAGTGAAGACTTTCAAAAGGACCTTTCTTCTCACTCACCAGGTCTTCAGGAGCCAGAAGGATGCTCCTTCAACATTCAGATGCTAAAAGCAAGAGGTGCTACTCTTGAGAGTGTGGCTTGGCTTTAGGATCTATAGTAGTCTTTGATGTGGCATGGAGCTAGTTATAAAAAACATTGGGTTTTGGTTTTGGTTTTCTAAATGAGTATGGTTTTGATTAACCAGAGTCTGTTGTGAGAGCTGTGGGGCATCTATTGTTTCCATAGCTGATTTCCTAGGAAGATTCATGGAATCTAAGTCTTTTTTTTTTTTTTAATCTAAGTCTTAAATGAAATTTGGAATATATTTCCAAGTGAGAAGCTAGATTGATGGGTCAGTATGGGACTAGTGCCACACCCCACACCAAAAAAGGAGAGACTGGGTAGAGTTTAGACCTCCAGGTCTGGGGTACCTAAAAAACTGAAGTCATAGGGTCTGCAGTTGTCAAGCCATTGTGGGAAAGAGCATTATGAGCATATCTAAACTCTGGACTTTGCTAAAGTCAAATCTACCGTTGGCCCAGCTAAGCCATTCTGTCTCCTAGTGATAACTTGAGGCATGTAGCCATTAATTGGATGGAGCCTCTATTCCTAGCTCACTGAAGAGCCCCAACCCACAGTGGTGAGGATGGTGATGAGAGCCATGGACACTCTTTAACTTGGCTACTGTATTACAGAAGCAACATCCAGGGCAGCGTTATCTGCAACAATGCTGTGATCGAGAAGGGAGTGGACATCAAGAACTGCCTAATTGGAAATGGCCAGAGGATTGAAGCCAAAGGTAAACCAAATTGCAATCACAGATGCCATTTTTTACTTAGCACGGTAGTGTAGATGGTGCACAGTGTCAGTGACAATTAAGGGAAGGAAGCACAAGCATGCTCTGTGGGGGAGAACATGAATCAATAAAGCCATTTTGGAGGGGGATGGACATCACTGTCAAACCTTTTGCCTTTGACTTAACAGTTCCATTTTTAGGAATTTATCTTACAGATAAATATATGCAGCCTTATTATCTAAAATTTAAAAACATACCAAAAAGATCGAATGGCCCCCAGAGTATTACCAAATCTTCATAGTGGCTCTTAGACATAAGTGAGAAAGGCCAGCAATCCAACAAAAGCAACAAAACTAGCTTTTGACCTCCTAAACTCCTTGAGTACCTTGTCTGACCTGATATTTAAGAGACGTGGTCCCATAGGTTCCTGGCCCAGAGAAAGGTTAGCAGCTTCTTTAGAAGCCATTCACTCAAAGGCTTCTGTTCTCTTCAAGGTGATGTTACGAGCTATGCTGTTAGCTCTGGTCTGTAGCTGGAGAAAAACTGTACAGGCATACCTTGTACAGATCTTGTTTTATTGCACTTCTTTTTATTGTGCTTCACAGATACTGTATGTCTTACAAATTGAAGGTTAGTTGCAACCTTGTGTTGTGCAAGTCTGTGGGTGCCATTTTTCCAACAATGTTTGCTCACTCCATGTCTCTCTGTCACATTTTGGTAATTCTTGCAGTATTTCAAACTTTTTCATTATTATTATATTTGTTATGGTGATCTGTGGTCAGTGATTTTTGATGTTACTGTTGTAAGGGGGGGGGAGGGACTCCATGAACTGCATCCATATAAAATGGTGAATTTAACTGATAAACCTTGTGTGTGTTCTTACTCTTGGTCATAACCCTCTTTCCTAGCCTCTAGCCTCCCTATTCCCTGAGAGACAATATTAAAATTAGACCAATTAATAACCCTACAATGGCCTCTAGTGTTTAAGTGAAAGGAAAAGTTGCAGGTCTCTCACTTGAAATCTAAAGGTAGAAATGATTCAAGCTTTTAAGTGAGGCAGGCATGTTAAGAGCCAAGATAGGGTGAAAGCTGGGCCTTGTGTGCCAAACAGCCAAGTTGTGAATTCAAAAGAAAAGTTCTTGAAGGAAATTAAAAGTGCTACTGTAGTGAGCACACAAATGATTAGCAAAACCACTTTATTGCTGATATGGAGAAAGTTTGAGTGGTCTGAGTAGAAGATCAAATCAGCCACAATATTCCCTTTAAACCAAAGCCTAACCAGAGCAAGGCCCTCACTCTTTAATTCTGTGGAGGCTGAGACAGGTAAGGAAGCTTCAGAAGAAAAGTTGGAAACTACCACAGGTGGGTTCATGAGTTTGGAAGAAAGAAGCCATCTCCATAACATAGAGGTAAAGGTGAAGCAGCAAGAGCTGAGAGAGAAGCTCCAGTAAGTTATCCAAAAGATCTGTCTATAAGACAATTAATGAAAGTAGCCACACTAAACAGCCTTCTATTGGAAGAAGATGCCATCTAGTACTTCCATAGAAAGGAGAAGTAGGGCAGCCCTGGTGGCTCAAAGGTTTAGCTCCTGCCTTCAGCCCAGGGCATGATCCTGGAATCCTGGGATCGAGTCCCACGTCAGGCTCCCTGCATGGAGTCTGCTTGTGTCTCTGCCTCTCTCTTACTCTCTCTCTCTCTCTCTCTCATGAATAAATAAATAAAATCTTTAAAAAAAGAATTATGCTAAATCTACTCTGCCTATGTTCTATACATGCAACAACAAAGCCTGGATGTTTATAGCATGAGTTACTAAATAGTTTAACCTCACTGTTGAGAATTACTCCTTAGAAAAAAAATTATTTTCAGAATACTGTTCATTAATGATGCACTTGGTCACCCAAGAACTCTGGTGGAGATGTACAATAAGATTCATATTGTTTTCATGCCTAACACAACATCCATTCTGTAGCCCACAGATCAAAGAATAAAAGTCTTATTATTTAAGAAATAGATTTCTTGGCACACTTCAGTGGCTCATTCAGTTAAGCATCTGACTCCTGATTTTGGCTTAGGTCATGATCTCAGGGTCATGAGATCAAGCCCAATTAGGCTCCATTCTAGGCCTGCTTAAGATTCTTTCCCTCTGCCCCTCCCCCACACACTACTCCTCCCCCACCCCACTTGCTCACTCATGTTCTCTCTCCCTCTCTCTCTCTAAAAAAAGAAGTACATTTCTTAAGGCTACCATACAGAGTGATTCCTCTGAAGGATGTACGCAAAGTAAAATGAAACCTTCTAGAAAGGATTCACCATTCTAAATGTTCTTAGAACATTTGTGGTTCAGGGGTACCTGGGTGTTTCAGTCAGTTGAGCATCTGCCTCTTGATTTTGGCTCAGGTCATGATCTCAGGGTCATGAGATCGAGCCCTGCATTGGGCTCCACACTCAATAAAGAGTCTGCTTAAGATCTCTCTCCAGGGCACCGGGGTGGCTCAGCAGTTGAGCACTGCATTTGGCTCAGATGTGATCCCGGGGTCCTGGGATATTCTCCCCCTGCCTATGTCTCTGGCTCTCTCTCTGTCTCTCATGAATAAATAAATAAATAAAATCTTTTTTTTTTTAAATCCTCTCTCTTCCTTTCCTTCTGCTCCTTCCTCCCATATTCGTATGATCTCTCTATATATAAAATAAATAGATAAATCTTAAAAAAAAAAAAAAGAAAATTTGTGATCCACAGGAAGAGATCAAGATAGCAACATGAATAGGACTTGGGAAGAAGGTGATTCCAACCCTCATGGATGACTTTGAGGGGTTTAAGACTTCAGGGGAGGAAGTAACTACAGATGTGGTGGAAAGAGCAAGAGAACTAGAATTAGAAATGGAGTCTGAAGATGTGACTGAAATGCTGCAATCTCATGATAAAACCTGAACAGATGAGGAGTTACATCTTATGGACAAACAAAGTGATTTCTTGAGATGGAATCTACTCCCGGTGAAGATGCTGTGAAGATTGTGGAAATGACAACAAAGGATTTAGGACATTACATAGACTTAGTTGCTAAAGCAGCTGCAGGGTTTCAGAGGATTGACTCCAATTTTGAAAGAAGTTCTGTGGGTAAAATGCTATCAAACTACATCACATGCTATAGGGAAATCATTTCTGAGAGGAAGAGTCAATCAGTGTGGCAAACTTCCTTGTCTTATTTTAAGAAATTGCCTTTAAAAAAAAAAAAAAGAGGGATCCCTGGGTGACGCAGCGGTTTGGCGCCTGCCTTTGGCCCAGGGCGCGATCCTGGAGACCCGGGATCGAATCCCACATCGGGCTCCTGGTGCGTGAAGCCTGCTTCTCCCTCTGCCTGTGTCTCTGCCTCTCTCTCTTTCTCTCTGTGTGACTATCATAAATAAATAAAAATTAAAAAAAAAAAAAAGGGAGGGGGGCACTTGGGTGGCTCAGTGGTTGAGCATCTGCCTTTGTCTCAAGTCGTGATCCTTGGGTCCTGGGATCGAGTCCCGCATCTGGCTCCCAGTAGGGAGCCTGCTCCCACTGCCTATGTCTCTGCCTGTCTTTCATGAATAAATAGTCTTTTTAAAAAAAGAAAAAGAGGGGATCCCTGGGTGGCGCAGTGGTTTAGCGCCTGCCTTTGGCCCAGGGCGCGATCCTGGAGACCCGGGATCGAGTCCCACGTTGGGCTCCCGGTGCATGGAGCCTGCTTCTCCCTCTGCCTGTGTCTCTGCCTCTCTCTCTCTCTCTCTCTCTGTCTCTCTCTGTGTGACTATCATAAATGAATGAATGAATGAATGAATGAATGAATGAATGAATGAATGAATGAAAAAGAAAGAAATTGCCATAGCCATGCCAGCCTTCAGCATCCACCTCCCTGACCAGGCTGCAGCCATCAACATTGAGGCAAGACCCTCTACCAGCAAAAAGATGATGACTCACTGAAAGCTCAGATGATAGCATTTTTTAACAATAAAGTATTTTTTTAATGTATGTAAACTGGTTTTTTAAGACATAATGCTATTACACAGTTAATAGACTACCGTATAGTATAAACATAACTTTATAGGCACTAGGAAACCAAAAAATTCATTTGACTTGCATTAGTAGGATACTCAGTTTATTGGAGTGGAACTGAACATGCAATATTTCTGAGGTATGCCTGTGTAGTACATAAGAGACATAGAAACATCAGTGTTTCTCTGCTGGGCTAAGAATTTGAATGGTCCATAATTTGGCTGGATGTTTTTAAACAAAAAGTAGACAAAAAAAACTCAAGATCAATAAGAATGGCTAATTCCTTTTTATTTCTACATCTAAAATAGAGTGGAGGGGCAGCCCCCGTGGCCCAGCGGTTTAGCTCCGCCTTCAGCCCAGGTCCTGATCCTGGAGATCTGGGATGGAGTCCCATGTCAGCCTCCCTGCATGGAGCCTGCTTCTCCCTTCTCCCTCTGCCTATGTCTCTGCCTCTCTCTCTCTCTCTTTCTCTCATGAATAAATAAAATCTTTTTTAAAAATAAAATAAAATACAGTGGAGTAGGAGAGTTGCTGAAGGAATTAATCCCACCAATTCTGAATTGGTAGAAGCCACAAGATTTTCCTTCTCCCTAGCAAACAGAGGCCTTCTTCAGTTTTTTCTCCTTCCCTTTTTTAAAGCCACATACTTCCCTTTTGAGCTTTAGAATCAAACAGATCTGGATTCACATCTCAGCTGTGCAACTCACTGGGTATGCACCAGGTTAGATTTTTCATCCCTGGACCTTCTATTTTTGAAACTAGGAAAATTGAGACAATAATAATGATGTTTTATTGTGACAATTAAATATAATTAAATGTTGTGAGGAGCACACAGAACTCCTGGAGCACACCAAGGGCCTTAGAGCTCCCCATCCACACAGTGTGGTTGTGTCTCCCCGGGGCACAACCAGGGAGACACAACCTTTATACATTCCTTCTCCTTCTGGAATTCCTCTTTTGAAGACTCGTCTCAAGTGTTTTCTCCTTATAGAACCTTCCCTAATTCTTCCCATGGCTCCCCACAGCCAAACTAAGCATTCCTTCTTCTTTTGCACCCCTGAACTTTGTCAACACCTTTATTAAAGTACACTCACAAGTTACGGCAATTATTTATGAATGTGCCTCTCTACTAGATTGAGATCCCTAGGGCCAAGGATGGACTTATTTCAGTATGCATTTCTAGCTCTCAGAACAGGTCCTAGTTTATAGTGGGGGACAGATGGGAGGGAGCAAATGAGTGAATGAATTTTGGATCCATAAGGCATATTTGAAACGGTTGCGATTATGAGATCTCTCCTTACTTTTTTTCTAAACTTAACACTGATAAAAGACCCACATGTAACACTGATAAATGCAATGGGGAGGTGAGGTTTAGGCCTGAAACCATCCTTCACCTTTATTTCTCTACTTGAGATTAGATGAAACTCTCCTCTGCAGTTCCTTTCTTAGTACATTTTAGCACTTTCTTCCTCTGTGTGTGAGAATGGTCATTTCTGAGAGGCCTTTCCTGAGTGTCACTAGTTTATCAGTAATTCTTTATAAGATGTTATAAGCATCATAAACGAACTCTGGCTGATTTAAGCTGATAAAGAGTTTAAGCCCACGGTTCTATGATGGCTGCAGAATCAAGCCTAGAAAATGGGCTCAGCCAAGATTTATACCATTCTGCTGGGACTCTGCTGCCATCCTCACTGAACGCTGGATATCACAGCTTGGATTGCTGCTTCTACCACCCAGCAAGCCCGAAGTGGATTCTCTCTGGTTCCTACTTCTTTTTAGCACTAGTTCCCAGCCCAGTTTGGGGTGGCTCCTTCTGTAGGTCAAGCCTAATGTCATAGGTCCATGCCCTTATTACAAGGAAGGCTGGCATTTTTATTCAATTCGTGGCAGACACATTCCACCCAGTGCCTCACCAGAGAGCCTTCAAGCAGAAGTGTTGGTCAATGGTGACACCGCAGCCTTGTCTGTTTTCTTCTGTGATGGTGTGTGAGGTGGGAAGGCTGGCACACCAACTGAAACTCCCAGCACTGAATGCATGGATAACACTCTCCTCCTAGAATGCCACTGGCTCACAGTTGTTGTTTATAGCTTTGAAGATTCATCTGAGATTCAACTTGTACTTGAGCCATGAGGGGCAGAAGGAGAAGAACAAGCAGACTCTGTGCTGAATGCCAAGCCACACCACACACAGGGCTCAACGCAGGGTTTGATCAATCTCACAATCCTGAGATCCCAAGCAGAAACCAAGAGTCAGACGCTTAATTGACTGCACCATCCAGGCAGTTTATAGCTTTAAAATGTTCTCGAATACACTATCTTATTGAACTCTCTGAGGTAGGGATTCATTATTGACCCAATTGATGAAGTGGAAAAGTAGAGACTTTGAAAAGTTGAAATTTGGGCAGCCGGGTGGCTCAGCGGTTTAGCGCCGCCTTCAGCCTGGAGTATGATCATGGAGACTCCGGATCGAGTCACACATCAGGCTCCCTGCAGGGAGCCTGCTTCTCCCTCTGCCTGTGTCTCTGCCTCCATCTCTCTCTCTCTCTCTCTCTCTCTCTCTCTCTCTCTCTCATAAATAAATACATACATACATACATACATACATAAATAAATAAATAAATAAATAGATATCTTTAAAAAGAAAACAAAAAGGAAAGTTGAAATTTACCCAAGGAACATAACTAGTAATTGACAAAACTGGGTCTTCATCCTGAATTATTGCCAGACAACCTCCAAAAAGACCAGAGGAAGAAGCCACACCTGGCTTGCCAATAGAATCTGATCAGTGATAAACCTTTTCTCCCCTTAGTCCATCTTTCGCAGACCAATTGGAAAAATATATTTGGCCTCCATATCCCAGCTGTTTCTGATCTTCAGGAACCCCAGGTCTTGGTTCTTTCTTCTAACTCAACACACCAGCTTACCCAGGCCTACCCTTGGGTTACAAAGACACTTCTTTCTTGAGTAGCTGGGGCCTGTTGGTAATTTCCTTACAATAGGATTCAAATAAATAAACAAACAAATACAAAATAAAATAAAATAATAAATAAAATAAAATAAAATATAAAATAAATATAAAATAAATAAATAAAATAAAATAGGATTCAATTGGGATGCCTGGCTGGCTCAGTCTGTAGAGCATACAACTCTTGATCTTGGGGTCATGAGTTTAAGCCCCGTATTGGGCCTACAGTTTACATTTAAAAAATTAAAAAACAAAAACTCTTAATAAAATTTTTTAACAGGATTTAGAATGCTCAGCCTTTTCTCTGACTCCAGGGAAGGCCTTGGAAGGGTCCCCAGAGTTTCAAAAGCAGCTGCTCAGCTGGTTTATGAAGCTGCTTTCTTATCCTGTTTCTTCCTGTCACCTCATTGCATTTGTCTGTCTTTTGTTCTCTTCTCTTTGGGTTTGTAGTCCCAAACAATGTTTCTTCCACCTCCTTCCTGCCTCTTTGTCTTTGTAAATTCTTTCCTGCTCAGCAAAAAGTAGAAGCATCCTCCAGTGCTTTCTCCTTTCAGTCCCTCCTGGAGCCAGGAGCTGCTTCCTTTTGTGATTTGTAAGAGTTTAGACTCCATAGGCATATTTGAATGCATGAACTCCATTTGCCACCACCCTAGGGGATCCCTCCTTTCTTGTGTGCTGGAACCTGGAACCTAACAGTTTCTGCTGCTTCTCCTCCCCATTTCCAACAAAATAATGGTACTCCTTCCTTTTACTTTGTAAGGACCCTTTCTATTCTGTGTGCAGAATGCATGCATGACAACTGAATGCGAGATACGAGGTTTTGAGTCATGGCATCTCCCATCAGGGAGCACAAGGCTGGGCTAGCCAAACTCCTAGAATGTCAGAGGCTTTAGTATCTCATGGACTTTTGGCTCTAACACTGTATGTCCCCATTTTATCAAGGAGGCCCTTTAATGGTCATCCTGAAAGAGAGGTGGCCAGGGAAGTCATCTGGACTCTAAACTGGAGAATCCCAACATTTCCTGCTCTGCCCTCTAGGCTGGATGGACCAGCGCATCCAGCACAGTAGTCAGTGCCTCCCTGCCACAGGTACTCCTGGCCAGTCACCTGTTCCTGCTGTCACTTTTCTTTCTCTCTCAATCTCTCTCTCTCTCTTTTTTTTTTTTTTTTTTTTTTAAGATTTTATTTATTTGAGGGGATCCCTGGGTGGCTCAGTGGTTTAGCACCTGCCTTTAGCCCAGGGCACAATCCTGGAGTCCAGGGATTGAGTCCCACGTAGGCTCCCGGCATGGAGCCTGCTTCTCCCTCCTCCTGTGTCTCTACTTCTCTCTCTCTCTCTCTCTCTCTCTCTATGTCTATCATAAATAAATAAATCTTAAAAAAAAAAAAAGATTTTATTTATTTGAGAGACAGCACAGCAGAGTGAGGGCAAAGAGAGAAGCCGACTCCCCACTGAGCAGGGAGCCCGATGTGGGGATTGATCCTGAGACTCCAGAATCATGACCCGAAGGCAAACACCTAACTGGCTGAGCCCCACAGGCACTCAGATGTGGGGATTGATCCTGGGACTCCAGAATCATGACCCGAAGGCAAACACCTAACTGGCTGAGCCCCACAGGCACTCACTCCACTGTCACTTTTCTTTGCAACTGAGCCATATGGAGAAAGCAAATTCCTAGCCGTTAGTGCAACACTCTGAGACCTGTTACTATGGATGACCCAGACAAACAACAACTCAGATCCTCAGCAGCAAACAGCTCGGTCGATGGCAAAATCCCCAGTCTTCTTTACATGGAAGGATTTCAGGAAAAAACATTCATCCTTAGAGGCAATACTATCCTCTCTCCAGATTTCAATCATTTACATGCCAGAATCACTACATCCATATGAGTCTTATACCCCAAAAATGTGACTCTTGTAGCCCAGTGTAGCCCTCTCTGCCCTCTTTAGCACCACCAGCAGAACCAGCCATTTTCTAACAAAACTCTGGGTCTTCCCCCACCCCCCAGCATGCTCAGTTAATGAGATTGTCTCTGGCAAAAAACCTGGCAGTCAAGTTTGACCTCCTGCTCAAGCCAGTGGAAAAGCCACTGCCAACAAAGTCAAAACCTGGAGACTCTAATTGGAGACTTCATGTCTCTTCTCATTGTCAGTGAGATAACTTGGATCACTTCCTTGTGACCACAGTGATCAGTCCTGTGGCCATGAAAGTAGACCTGATGGGTGTATAGGTCAGGTCCTGGCTGGCAGCAGTCCTTCCCAGCTTCCCAACAGTGCAGCTTTTCATATGCAGCTTGTCATTCCCTTCTATCCCATTGGTTTCTCCTCAATTTACCAGCCTCCCTTTGTATTCTTCGGGAAGGATACTTAGGATCCTAGATATTTCCCAACCTGATTCCAGCCCGGAACTTTTCAAGTGTTTACTGCAACCTGCTTCCAACCCTAGCCAAGCAGAACTAGTATGGCTTGTTGGTTCCCTCCAGATTCTTTCTACCTTATAGAATCCCCATGAAGATAACAACCATCCCCCAAATGCCAGATCTAGTCTCTCTTCCCAGAATCCCAATGAGTAAGTCTTCTCCCACCCCCAGATCAAGAGCAGACCAGAGGGTAGAGGGGAAAGTGGTAGGGCAGGCCAAAGAAGGCTCAGGTGTTTATTTGGAACCTGGCAGAGCAGAAGAAAGCATTGTTTGCGCCAGCCAGACACCTCATTTGCCCTTCTGGTCTGGAGCACTGAAGGCCAAGTAGAGTGTTCATTAGAACTGAGACTGTTTTCAGTACAGCCCAGTATCTCTGGAAACTAGGAAGAGACTGGATGAAGGAAGAATAAATGTCAGAGTCTAGATAGGAGATGATGAGGCTGATTCATGGCTGTAGAGGGATAAAGGGTAAAAAGGAGTTTTGAGAGATGCCCTGAGAAGCTAGCCAAAGAAATATTTCCTTTGTTCTTTTCTGGTCAACCTTATCTCAAGGGTGGAGCCTGACTGACAGTCACACTCCAGGACCATCCCCAGCTTTAGGGAATTTAGCAGCCTGAGCAGTATCTCTGGGCCTCCTTCCCATTCCTTTCACTGAAGAAAACAGATGGCTCTGAAGTGTAAGGATCACCTCCTAGGGCAGGAGTACAGCCAGCCCCAGCCCCATTCTGTAATTTCTGTTTAATACTTACCAGAGCATTGTGCTGGGCTCTTTATGTCAATCATCTTATAGAATCTCCACTTGATGAGGAAACTAAAGCCCAAAGACATGAAATAATCTGTTCAAAGTCAAATTAGAACTCGTTAGGGCATCTGGGCTCCAGTCAGTTAGCATCTCCCTTCAGCTCCTGTCATGATCCCAGGGTCCTGGGATAGAGCCCCGCATCGGGCTCCCTGCTCAGTGGGAAGCCTGCTTCTCCCTCTTCCTCTCCTTCTCCCTCTCCATCTCCCCCTACTTGTGCTTGCTCTCTCTCTCTCTGTCAAATAAATAAATAAAATCTTAAAAAAAAAAAAAAACTCAAGTCCTTTTAACCCAGAAACTCAGAATGTCTTTCCTTTCCCACATTGTCACCTTTTCTTTGTCCCTTTCCTATCCTTTTCTTCTCTGAGTTTACCTATGTCTAACATGGTGCTATAATAGCAAACTTTGTGAAAAGCCAAGACCTAGTTTTCTCTTCCTGTGGGGAAAGTTAGAGAAATAGACCTGAGGATGCTCTGGATCCCTAAACACCCTAGCTGTAATGCACCACGTGTGTCAGTTATACTCTCAACAAAGGTTGGAGGCCTTCTCTTCTGTATATGCTTCTTTTCCTACATCTATACTCTCATATAACTCCCAAAACACACATACATTCAGTAAACTATTACTGCCTCCTATATTCTAGGCTATGGTAGGCTAGAAGTGTAAAGATGAAAAAGATTTGCCTGGGATCCCTGGGTGGCTCAGCGGTTTGGCGCCTCCCTTCGGCCCAGGGCATGATCCTGGAGTTCCAGGATCGAATCCCACATCAGGCTCCCTGCATGGAGCCTGCTTCTCCCTCTGCCTGTGTCTCTGCCTCTTTCTCTGTGTATGTGTGTGTGTCTCATGAATAAATAAATAAAATCTTAAAAAAAAAAAAAAAGATTTGCCTCTTGCTGTCCAGCTGCCCCCAGTACAGAAACAGAAATGAGTATAGAAAAGTTTCCCAGGGGGATCCCTGGGTGGCGCAGTGGTTTGGCGCCTGCCTTTGGCCCAGGGCGCGATCTTGGAGACCCGGGATCGAATCCCACGTTGGGCTCCCGGTGCATGGAGCCTGCTTCTCCCTCTGCCTATGTCTCTGCCTCTCTCTCTCTGTGACTATCATAAATAAATAAAAATAAAAATAAAAATAAAAGAAAAGAAAAGTTTCCCGGGGACGCCTGGGTGGCTCAGTTGATTAAATGTCTGCTTTTGATTCGGGTCATTATCCCAGGGTCCTGGGATAGGGCTCCACGTCAAGATCCTGGCTCAGCAGGGAGCCTACTTCTTCTCTCTGCCCTGCTCGTGCTCTCACTGTCTCTCTCTCTCAAATAAATAAATAAAATCTTTAAAAAAAAAAAATGTCCCAGATATCATGGTAGGAGACTGTCAGGGTTAATTAAGGACATAAAAGAAAAATTGATCAGTTCTGGCACAAGGAAGGAATTAATACTAAATCTTGAACTTGGGCAGGCCAGGTGGCTCAGCGGTTTAGTGACGCCTTCAGCCCAGGGCGTGATCCTGGAGACCCGGGATGGAGTCCCACGTCAGGTTCCCTGCATGGATCCTGCTTCTCCCTCTGCCTGTGTGTGTCTTTCTCTGTGTGTGTGTGTGTCTCTCACGGATTAATAAATAAAATCTTTTTAAAAAAATAAATAAAATAAATCTTGAACTTTTGGGCTATTTATCAAATACACAAAGGTGAACCACATAAGCAAGTACTTGAAGGCAAAAACAATCTGATGTGTTGGAAACTGCAAATCATATGGGAAATCTAGAATATAGGGTACAAGGGAGATATAGCAAGAAACAAAGCTGAAAAGGTAGATAGAACAGAAGACATGTCTGAATTCTTAAGGTCTCCAAAGCTGCAGTCAGAAACCTACCTAGAGGCTCCAGCCTATAGGCAGTATGAACAGACCCAAATGTGTCTCTATGAAACTTGGTCCCATCATCAAGGATCTTCATTTAGGGATACCTGGATGGCTCAGGTTAAGCTCTGCTTTCGGCTCTGGGCATGATCCTGGAGTTCAGGGATCAAGTCCCACGTCGGGCTCCCTGAGGGGAGCCTGCTTCTCCCTTTCCCTTTGTCTATGTCTCTGCCTCTCTCTGTGTCTCTCATGAATAAATAAATAAAGTCTTTAAAAAAAATCTTCATTTTGCTGCACCAAAGCCTTCTGAAACTAAAGTAGAGCCTCAGGAAAGCAAACATTTCTGCCTTACTTATCAGGGTCACATTCAAGCTCCCAGATGTGACAAGAAACATGTTGGACCCTTAGAAGCCATGGCAAGCTTGCCCAGAAAGAATCCATTTTCAGCCAGCTGATAGCTTTTTCTGTCTGAGCCAATGGAGGACAGGAAAACTCTGTCCTCCTGTATGTGCCCCATCCTCTGGGCAAAAAGTAGATGGCATGCCCCTGGTTCCCTCTACCCCACCCAGACCATTTGTTCACTGCCTCCATTCTATAGCTGTTATTCCTAGAATACTAACCCTCTTCTTACCTTCTACCCCATCACTGGTCAGCTTCCATGGTGTTCCCCTAAATATATTGAGGGTTTATAATCTTCCTCTTTGCTCCTTCTCTTCTAAACATCTTGGACAACTTATACTCAGCTTTACAATTCCCTGAGCTTCTCTACCTTAACCAAGCCTCTTCTCCTTTGAACTTTTGCTGTCTACTTAATAATCATATGCTATTCTCATCATTACCTGGGACCTCTGAAATCTTTCCCATGCCAGTAGTTGTGCTAGACACTGGGGTATGAACTCTCCCCTTGAGATTCTTGCAGTGAAGTCTAAGAGAATGCGATAATGACATAGAGACAGAAGTATGTATCAAGTAGTGTTTTCACAAAGCAGGAAATGGACAGTTTGGACAGGAAGGTACCACTAATAGTGGAGGTGCTTGGTTTTAGGGCATTTAGGGTAAGAGTGTGATGCGATGAGAGTCAAGAAAGGCTTTCTAGACAGAACAGCCTGTGCAAAGGTCTAGAGCTACAAAATAGTATTGCTTGTAGGTATAAGTGGAGAATGTAGAACATGAAGTGGAGAGGTAGGCAAGGATCAGTCATGGAGGGCCATATAGGTTTGGACTTTACAAAATAATGGCCACTGCTTATCCAGCACTTGATGCACTGCCTGAAAAAACCTCTATTCATCCTTTAGGGCCCATTCAGTTCCCCTCCTATGTGAAGTCTCCTGGAAGCTAGGTGTAGAATCAGTCCCTTCTTCCTGTGTGGGAAGATGCTGCCTCTCCTATAATCCCTTTGGCAGGTTGTATTCTCTTTTTTTTTTTTTTTTTTTTAAGATTTTATTCATTTATTCATGAGAGACACACACAGAGAGAGAGGCAGAGACACAGGCAGAGGGAGAAGCAGGCTCCATGCAGGGAGCCCGATGTGGGACTCGATCCCGGGACTCCAGAATCATGCCCTGGGCTGAAGGCAGGCACCAAACCGCTGAGCCACCCAGGGATCCCGGCAGGTTGTATTCTCAAAGCCTTTTCAAGAGCAGAGCCACCTAGGAGACATAAATGTTTATGAACACAGAAATTAGAAACAATTTGGTTTGAAATTGACACCTTTCTACCAGTTTTCAAACAACCTCTCTCTTTTCTTTTGTAGCCAAACGAGTGAACGAAGTGATCGTGGGGAGTGACCAGCTCATGGAGATCTGAGTTCTGAGCAAGACAGACTCCTTCCTCTTGTCCCTCAGAACTACAGATGTTGGCTGGCCCACCTGTTTGACTCTGTATTTATTTCCCAATAAAGAAGGGCTCCCATGGGGTACCTGCCTGGCTCAGTCAATAGAGCATGAGGCTCTTGATCTCAGGGTTGTGATTTCAAGCCCCACGTTGAGTGTAGAGTTTTGTTTTGTTTTTTTATTCTGTGTGTGTGTGTGTGTGTGTGTGTGTGTGTGTGTTTAGAGCTTATTTAAATAAACTTTTAAAAAAGGAGCGGGGGTTCCCAAAGACATGCCAGAGATTTGTGGAGTCGTTGCAAGCTCCGTATCAGGTAGGCTCCAAGGATACGCTATGGGTTCATGAGTCACGAGGTTAAAACCATCTAGAGCCAGTGTGTAGAACAGGATAAGACACGACGGCCTTGCTCTTGTATACTGTGGCAATCAGGCAGGGGCGGCAGGGTAAAGCTCTTAGGAGGAATGCTTCCTGACGAGGGGCCCAGCCTAGTCCATAAAAGCATTTTCCACCTGAAAGGACCTGGAAGTACTTCAATTCCTGACCCTAATCAGGCTTTCTAGCCCCATCAGCCTAGCTGCTGGCCGTGCCACCTCCGTACGTGCTACTGCTTCTACAGCTGCCAATTTGGGCAGCCTGGCCCCCAATCCTTAGTCCAGGACCTCTGTTCCCATACCTGCCACACAGATTCCCAGCCCTTGCCACCACCCCACCCCCAGCCTTACCTGCCATTCAGTCCCTACCTTCCAGTCAACTGTTGCCTTTTGGAAACTTAAAACAGGCAGGAGGCAGTCCGGGCCTAGCCTCAAGCCTAACTCCACTGGTTTTAGTGGAAGCAAGAGCAATAAAAGAAAGCTGTGATCTAAGAAGCCAGACTCCTTCTCACCTCCCCTTAGTGAGGAGTCTAAGGTCTATCCAACCTGGTAAGTAAGAGCCAGGAACCTATATCATGATTTGAAATTATTTTGACTCTTCTCCAACTGCACTCCTTTATATCCTAATTATACTGACTCTCCTGCTTCAGATAATTAAGAAGTGAGATTTCCATACTCATAGCCCTTCTGGAATCCTACCCAACTTCCCTTTACCACCCCCACTCCCAAACACACATACACTCTGCTCTTGCCTCTCCCTCCACTACTTTTACAACCTGCAGGTGTTTGGTGGAAGATAAAAGTGGTTCCTGGGGTGAGATTTCACCTCCTAGAATTATCAAAGTAAAGGTTTCCCTTGATGTGCTCTCTGTGGGTGGCAGTAATTATAAAGAATGATTTGAAATACTGGTTTCTACATTGCTTCAAAAATCTGAAGTCTCTAAACTTTATTTGAGTAATCTTGCCTGAATCTTAGAGCTCTTCTCATTGAACTTGTGAAAGACTAGATGAGCATTCCTACCCTGGGGGATCTCCACCTCCACCAGCCTTTTGGGAGCTCTAGAGCTCCACATTCCTACCACTGGTCGAGGTTCCTGAAAGCTTGCCCTAATCAGACAGGAGCTGAAATGGCCCAGCAGAAGTGGTTGAAAGAGATAGGACTGTGGGGGAGGCAGGAGTAAAGAACTGTGGCAGTGCCCCCGTTGGTCCTCTTCGGAAATGAAATGAAATTTGTAGAGCCCAGGTGATGCTGTATGGAAGAAGACCTGCCCTCCGGAATGTTGTTTGGCTGTGGCTGAATCACTGCCTCTCCTCTGTCCCTGTGTTTCCACATCTGTAAAATGGGAAAGTTAGACTGGATAACTTTTAAAGGCTCTTTCTCTTCTTGGGTCCTGTGCCCTCTCTCAGAGATCTCTGACCCTTGGGATCTGGATGGCCCAAGAGGCCAGAAGGCTGCTTCTTTTCAACAAAAAGGGGATGGAGCTGGATAGGGTTGGGAGGAGGTAGGTGGGGGAAGAGGAGGCGATGATTAAACTATCTCAGAGCCTTCCCATTCCTCTTCCTGGTCTTCCCCACTGAGAGCCCTTGGAATCCCTGACTGTAAGAGAAAGGAAAGACCTCTCCTCAGCCTTCCCTTTGCACAAGCGCATGAGCAGCCCTTCTCCAAGGAGAGGAGGGAACTGGAGAAAACAGAACAAAGTGAGAGTTTCCCAGGGGAAGGCCTGGCTATTTTTAAGTCCCAGCTGGGATCAACCCCCAGCCCAGGACACTGCTCCAGGATTGACTGGATGCCCAAGATGCTTTAATTTCTCTTCTCTTTGGTCAGTTTGCCAGAAGGCAGGGACCATTTTTGTTTCCTTTGGACAGCAGCTAGCTACAGAGAGTTTGAATATATCTAAAATATAGTGAGCAACTGAATTTCCACTGGCCAGCCACCTCTCCATGGGACAGAAGTCAGAGAGTTGCCTGCCCTGCCTCTCCCAATGATGCTCCATGAGGGAAGTGGAGGAGAAAAGGAAGGGGGCTTTTAGTGCCAATGAGGGAGCACTCTGGGGAGGTGTTGAGCAACAACACCTGGGGTTCTGGGAGCTTGCCAGGTCAGACAAAATTTGATGTCTACTACTACAGGAACCCCTCCCTGAGTACACCTCACCCCCACCTGCTGGCAAGAGCTCCTGAGCCAGTAAAGGGACTGACTGCCAAAACTGCCCTCCAAGCTTTTTCCCAAGGCCAGAGGCTGAACTTCTTCCCAGCCCTTCACCACATCACTCTTACTATCCCACTCCATTCACGGAGGTGAGGGGTGGGGGGTAGCAGAGGATTGTCTAGCTGGAGCCTCAAGAGCAATCTAGGGGCCTGCACAGCCTAGTTTATAAACTGTTTCTATTTCCAGAGGATTGCAGAAAGCACACTTTCTTTATCCACAGCCATCCCTACCCCTAAGAAGGTATATAAGCCAGGCCTTTGTATACTGCCTTCTAAATAGTTAAATATGTCTGAGGAATAGGGAGTGGGTGTGGGAAGGACCACCCAGACACAGGGTCTAGAAAACTTAGCTCTGATGGAGCTCACAGGGAAGGAAAGAGTCTGGGCAGGAGAACGCATTCTACTTGCAGCCAGGAAGACTTGTCCTTGACCTGAGCCGTCTGCCACCACCCAGAAGGACTGCATCAGGGGTTTTCTGCTGTGGACAAATGGGGAGATTCTGTTTTGATTCTCAGCCTCTCTCCTTGCCCCACCCTCAAGGTAAAAGGCCATTTTCTGATCTCTGGTTGTAGCCTCTGACACTAGAGACTCGACAGGTGCTATTGCAGTCCCAGGCTTAGCCATTAAACATAATGGATGGCAGGGTGGGTGGGAGAGTTGGTGATACCAAGGCTCCCTGCTACCCTCTTCTACATCTCAGGGCTACTGACTCTGCCTGGCTCAGATACCAGAAGCCAGCCCAAAGCATTAGTGAGAACCCTGGGGAAATGCCAAGGAAAGAAGGCCTGCCTTTGTTCCTCCCACATGGACCATACCCGGAAGCCAGGCTAGTTATTTTCCAACAGTGTGTTTGTATGTGTGTTTGACCTCACTTTTCCTGGTACTGTCCTTAGCCACATATATTATCTCATTTATCCTTATGTCAATGTCATAGATCATGTGACTTGCCCAAACTCTCATAAGCAATACATGAAAGATCTAGACCTTGAACCATGTGTCTCCTTTTCGATTTGATCATCCTCCCACCTCTCCCATCCAACCCTCTAACTTAAACCTCACTGAGTATTCCAGGTCACAGTAGTTTCTCCTGTGGTCTCTGTGCCCCCCCGCCAGATTATGAACTTTGAAAAAGCAGGTACCCTACAAACCCAGAGCTTAGCAAGGAGCGGACACGTAACAGACCTTAAGGGATATTTGTCTCAATCAGTAATTAGATTTACTCCTTGGTGATAATGAATTAATTACATTGCTTTTCTCTTTTGTTATTCTTTGGAGAACTACTCTGGTCTGAGCCCAAAACACATTCCCAGACCCAGTGGATGTGACACTGAACCAGGCTGTTCCACAGTGAAGCAGGCTGCTTATAGAGAGAGAAGAGGAGCTTCTACTTCCCTTCCTGTTCCCTGGGGTCTGTGGCTTTAGCTCTCCCTGGCTGAGTTCATCTCCACTCAGGAAATCACTTTGTTGGGGAAAAGAAAGGTCATCTTGGAGCTTGGAGCAGCCAGAGGGCACTAGGCCCTGCGTTGGAATGGTTAGAACTGCAGACCAGTTTCTCCCACACTGGTCTTTGGCAAGAAATTTTCCCAGCAGACCAGCCCTGCCCTAGAAGCATCCACAGAAATGCTGGACTTCACCACAGTTGTTAGCAATGGTGGGCCTGTGGTAGAAGCAGAGTCCCAAGGCCCAGGCGATTACAAATCTTTCTCCATGGACTTGATGTCTTGCAGAGTCTGGTAAGAGGGAATGAGGTCTCAAAAGTTACTTACAGCAGTCTGTCTGCGTGGATATCCAGCCATACTCACCTGTAGCCCCAAGAGCAATCCAGGGCCCTATACAGCTAGTTTAGAGGCCATTTCTAGACCCAGAGAATTGCTGAGGGTACACTTTCTTTTTTTCTTTTCTTTTTTTTTTTTTTTTCTTTTTTTCTTTTCTTTTCGGCTTTATTTTATTTTGGCAGAGCACGAGCAGGGGGAGGGGCAGAGGGAGGAAGAAAGAGGGATAAGCAGACTCCCTGCTCAGCAGGGAGCCTGCTGCCAGGCTCCATCGGGGACTCTGGGATCATGACCTGAGCCGAGGCAGACAGCGAACCACCGAACCACCAAACCACGGAACCACCGAACCACCGAACCACTGAACCACCGCCTGAGCTACCCAGGCGCCCCGGAGAGTACACTTTCTTGGATCCTCCGATTTTAGGATGCTGCTGGGGCGCACTTTGTTTATCCATGACAGGATAACCGGGAAGACGAAAGTGCTAGGTATATATGCTGCTTTTCTTTTTTTATATATATATATAAGATTTTAATTATTAATGAGAGGGCACCCCGGGTGCCTCAGCAGTTTAGTGCCGCCTTCAGACCAGGGCTGGTCCTGGGGACCTGGGATCAAGTCCCACATCGGGCTCCCTGCATGGAGCCTGCTTCTCCCTCTGCCTGTGTCTCTGCCTCTCTCTCTCCCTGTGTCTCTCATGAATGAATAAATAAATTTTAAAAAATAATAATTTTATTAATGAGAGATACAGATCCGGGTCTCCAGGATCACACCCTGGGCTGAAGGCGGATGCCAAACCGCTGAGCCACCTGGGCGTCCCAAATGTGCTGCTTTCAATGTGTAGTTACTACTGGCCAACAGCCTCATACATGTGTTATTTCCTCTATAGGCTGGACGAGTGGACCAATAGATGTCACAAACCTGTTAGGTGTTAATCCCCTCAGCGTAAAGTTTCCCTTTCCACAGGACTAAGGCTCTGAAAATAATGTTAATTAATAAAATCTTTATAAAAAAAAAAACGAAAATAGGGCAGCCCCGGTGGCCCAGCGGTTCAGCGCCGCCTTGAGCCCAGACTATGATCCTGGAGCCCCTGGATCGAGTCCCACATCAGGCTTCCTAGGCGGAGCCTGCTTCTCCCTCTGCCTGTGTCTCTGCCTCTCTCTCTGTCGTGAATAAATAAATAAAATCTTTAAAAAAAAGAAAATAAACGAAAATAATGTTAATGGACACATTTTCAAAAAGCAATTTGGTAATGTGTAGCAAGAGCTGTAAAAAATGTTCATATTTTTTGACCCAACACCCTCACTTCTGGGAATGTGTCCTAAGGACGTTCTCCAAATGACTGATACAAAGACTATGTAGTAACATGAAATGTTAATGATGTAATGATAAACAAGTCTGGAAGAATTGACCAAGAAATTGGCCAGAGAAAGTAGTAGTTGTGTTAGAGTAATGAGTTTATTGAAGATTATTTTTCTCTTTTCCAAGTCTTACATGTTAAAATGTTGACTTTACCCTCCTCTACCACTCAGGGTTAATCATTCAGAAACCTGGCAGAAACAATACTCAGAATAGTTGATGAAAATTTAATAAAGGAACTGTTCCCTGTTTCCTGTCCTTTCCGCTCTGGTTTCTGCAACTCTCAGTGAGTCACTCAATCATTACTGAGCACCTACTTCTTGTCTAGTGAGGGAGGCAGGCTTTCAAGTACATAAGTTGTGTTATAAATGCAATAATAAGTAGTGTGTTATAAGGAGCACAATGAAAGCAGCAACTATCAGGTGGGAGGTGTGAATCCAGGAAGGCTTCAAAGGGATGATTGGAGGGGGCCTGGGGGGCTCAGTGGTTGAGCGTCTGAGTTTGGCTCAGGTCATTATCCTGGGTCCTGGGATCTAGCCTGCTTCTCCCCCTGCCTATGTCTCTGCCTCTCTCTGTGTGTCCCTCGTGAATAAATATATAAAATCTTTTTGTTTTTAAAGAGGGATGGTTGGTTTCTGTTCAGCTTTGAAGGTTGCCTTCCAAGACAACAGGGCCACGACGCGTCCAGTGGCAGAGAAGCCTGCGACAGCATGATGCCTTTAGGAAGTTACATCTAACTCTGCGGGGCTGGAAGGACCATTGGGTGGGTGTGAAGGAACTACAGAGAGCAGGCGTTAGATCGCGCAGGGCTCCGTGCTCCAAATGTGCTCTGTACTTGGGAGCTATCGTCATATTTGCGTTTTAGAGAGGGATGGGTCTGGCCTCGGCAAAGACCGGACAGTAGGGGCAGGAATGGAAGCAGAAAAGGGTGAAGTCTTGGGGCGTCGGCTGGGTCGGCCAGCAGATCCCCCTTCTCCGCTCTGGCGCCTCCTGGCCGCCGCCGGGCCAGCGCCGCGCCTCCCGGGATCCCCTCCCCGCGGCTCCCCGGGGCCCCCGCGGGCGGCCGGCAGCGAGGCGCGGGGGCGCCCTGCCTGGGTGGTCTCCCGCCCCGCCCCCCGCGGCGCCGTCGCCTAGCAGCGGATCCTGCCGCGCGGCCCCGGGTAATTTGCGGACCCTCAGCCAATCGGAGGGCGGCGTCCCGGCCCGCTCCCTTTTTCTGCAGCCAGGGACGCCTCCCCTCCGCACTGCGCTCGCCACCTCCAGCGGCGCGGCCCGGCGCGGGCCGGTAGCTGTGCCTGCGCCCGGGCCCGTCGCCCCCGCCGCCGCCCCGCCCCGCCCCGCCCCCGCCGCTCACCCACCCCGCGGGCCCCGACGCGGGGCTCCCGGGCAGGGGTCCGAGGCCGGCTTATGGGGAATCCCAGATAACGCGGGTTGGGGGCGCCCACGCCCCCCATCCCCGCCGGCATGGCCCGGCCGCCGCCGCTCCAGGAGCTGCCCCCTGGCTATACACCCCCAGCTCGAGCCACGTCGCCCCAGGTGAGTGGAGGGGAAGCCGGGGGAAGAGACCCTGGGCCCGGGTCTGTCACTCCGCAAGGTGTGATGTCGCCCAAGTGCAGGGCTCTAGCCCCGGTTAAGCGTGCGCGCGCTTCTGCGCCTCCTGGGCATCTGCCCCGTGAGGGTGTCTGGGTCTCCCCTCTGTCCACCTGAGAACAGACGTGTGCGTGTGTGTCCTCCTCTCAGGAGACGACCTGCGCTTTCCTGGGGTGTGTATTGGGTGGAGGCTAGGAATAGAGTCAGATCTTTTCCAGCTTTGGGCCTGTGTCCGTGTAGGTCCCACCTGTCCTGCATCCAGAAGCCAAGAACCTGGGGCTTGGCAGAGGGTGTCCCTAAGGAGAAAGGGGCGGGGGGGGGGGGGGGGGGGGAGGGGGGGAGTTCATGCATCGTTGCGGTAATGCCTGGCTGACCCTTCTCTCTCCATCCCAGATCCCAGCCGGGAGCCTGAAGGCTCCACTCTGGCTTCGCGCTTACTTCCAGGGCCTGCTCTTCTCTCTGGGCTGCGGGATCCAGAGACACTGTGGCAAAGTGCTCTTCCTGGGCCTCTTGGCCTTCGGAGCCCTGGCACTGGGTCTTCGCGTGGCCATCGTTGAGACAGACCTAGAACAGCTCTGGGTGGAAGGTGAGTTGTGGACACTAGTCATGGACTTGGGTATGGTGAGCCCCAAACAAGAGCAGGGTGAGGACCTGGCGGCCAAGTTCTAGTGGGCTCAGCTCTGGGTCTGGGGAGGGTACCTGCCCGCCAGAACCTGGGCATCTGGGAGTAGCTCCCTCTTACACCTGTAAATAGACATCTGCTGATGGGGGAGTCCTGAGAATAGGTATATAGAATAGTTTATCTGTGAGTTTGTGTGTCTGTTTATTTAGCAATTCTTGCCAACTTTTTATGTATATTTTTTACTACATGGCAGGGTTTGCAAAGACGGCCAAGATCTTTCGGTAGCAAGGAAAGTAAAATATGTGCTGGGATAAAATACACCATAGAATATAGAGCAGAGTATGATTATGATGAAGAAGAAGAGGAGGCAGGGAGAGATCACACCTGACCAGGAGAATCAAGAAAATTACAACTGGGATGGGGAAACTGAGTAAATTTGCTGGCAGGCCTCAGTGGAGAGGTCCCATGCACCTAGAGTCCCATGCACCTAGGCCCCCTACAACCATTTAGTGGGGAAAAAAAAAATGGTACCGGGTCTACACTTTGAGGCAACAGCGATGTCAAATGCAACCAAATCCTCACTTCCTAATGGAATCATTAGATAAAAATGATTTCTTATTAATAATTTTAGCATAACTCCCCTGTCCAGGGGCTCAGTGTCATATGCTGGCCCTTGATTAGAGTCACCCTCTCCTCTGTTCTTTCCTGGGAAATCTGCATTTGTGGGTTCCCCCAAACCTCCCCCAGCCCTGGCCCACACCCAAAGGCAGGGCCAGGTTAGAGTCTCACACCCTTGAGTTATTTCAAATGCTGGCAAGCCCTAGGATGCAGAGCAGATGTTTCTTGGAGCCTGCCTGCCTGCCTGTTAGGCTCTCACACCCCATCCCCACCCCTACCCCAGCCCTCTGCAGGCTCACACATACATACACACTCCAGGCCAGCCCTGGAGTCCAGAGCAGATGTTTCTCTGTGCCTGCCTGCCTGCCTGCCTGCCCCCAGCCCCAGGACACACATGTGCATACATGCACATACACATACCCCCACCCACACTACTGCTGCCTGGGTGGTCCCAAATGACTGCTGGATTTCCTGCCACAATAGAAGCTGTCTCCCCCCTCTTCCTCCTTCTCCATTTCCCAGATCTTGCCCATCTAAACACCGCTTGAACCTCCACGTTCCTCATCTTCTCTCCTACACTCCAGCATAGGACAGGCTACATCCCACCAGGTTTTTTTGCTGCTGTTTATAGCGGGGTGATTGGTGGTAGCCAATTCCTAGGGCTTTTTTTTTTTTTTTTTTAAGATTTTATTTATTCACACAGCGAGAGAGAGAGAGAGAGAGAGAGAGAGGCAGAGACACAGGCAGAGGGAAAAGCAGGCTCCATGCAGAGAGCCTGACGTGGGACTCGATCCTGGGTCTCCAGGATCAGGCCCTGGACTGAAGGCGGCGCTAAACCGCTGAGCCACCCTGGCTGCCCCTTCCTTTATTTCAGAATACTGCTGTGTCCCGTATCAGATAGGGCTGGGGTGAGGTAAAAGCAGTGACCCTGACCTGAACTTTTCTCTGTACATCTGTAGTTGAGGCTTCTCCCAGCAATGCCCTCGGCAATGAGGAGCTGATCAAGGTGAGGACTGAAGAGTATTCTGTGTTCCTTTCCCTTTTTGCTAGTACAGAAAGCAAAGAAAGAAGCAGGACACTGGACATCAGAGTTCTGGACCAGAGTTCAGGGTCCCCTCCAGCTTTGCCATGGTGACAGACAAAATGTGACTTGTCTTTCCTGATCAGTTTTATTTACTTATTTTTTTCCTGATCAGTTTTAAAGCTAAAAGGCTCAGAGATAGATTCATCTCTAAGAAACTTAAAAACAAACAAACAAACAAACATATAGCTAAGCTAGTACTTACAGGAACAGTGATAGAAATGGCTTGAAATTGGAGCTGTCCGTGAAACCAAGGGGCCTGTATCTAGAAGGCAGGGTAGAACATGTCAATTGGTGGAACCACTATCCACTCAAAAACCCAAGGCTAAAACCTTGGGAGTGACCCTCAGTTCTTCTTGCTTACCTAACCAGTTACTAAACCAGCAAATTCTTCTTTCTTAACCTCTGTCACGCAGACCCCTCCCTTACGTACACCCTTGTGGCCGTTGCTCTAGTTGAGGCCTTTCTTGGTCTCTGGTAGTACACTCCGGATTGTATCATTTAATATGCTTTTAGCCACATGAGAAAGGAAAAGAAAAGGAAAGGAGGACTGGAGGAAGGAAGGAAGAAGATTGATTTATTATCCCCTGTCACAAGAAAGCTGTAGTAGAAGTAGAGAAGTTCCAGGATGCTTAATTCAGCCATCTGAGGCCATCAGCAAGGACCCAGGTTCTTTCTGTCTTTCTCCTCTGCCTTCTTCAGCATGTCGGGCTTTTCTCCTCAGGCTTATCACCTCCTTGTCCCAAGTGGCTACGGCAGTGTGGTCCCTTAATGGAAGTGAAGAAAAATTTACCAGAAGCCCCGCAGCTGACTTCCCATTTAGTCACTTTGGCAAGAACTGCGTAGCATCCTATGCCTAATCCTATGCCTAAACCCTCCACTTGGCAAATGCAATGGAATTACTGCGATTGACTAATCAAATTTCACCCCCTGAGGCTGCGGAGGGATCCAGCTTCCCTGAATCACTGGGCCTTTCAGAGGATGGCCAACAAAATCAAAGCATTAGAGAAGTGACCAATCTTCTGCAAGCCTCACCTTCCAATGTGCTCCCACACTGCCCTCCTGTGGTGTATCTAACTCTGGCCAAGTCGGTACCCTGGTTAGAGCCCTTCCACTACTTTCTACTAGGTTCTGGGGAGTCTCCAGAATCAAATTCAAGCTCCTTAGCACACATTCTAGGCCCTCTGCAACCTAACTCTTGACTTCTTCAGCATTGTCTCTGCCTCACTCAGCAATACGGAGCCTTTGACAGTTCCCTACATGTACTTGGTCCAGAATGCCTTTTCCTGACTTCTTCCCCTGGCCAATTCCTATTCATTCACAGCTTAGCTCCAGAATATATTGTTAGGTGATGAAAAAGTTAGGTCATCTCACTTCTCTGCTCAAAACCTGCCATGGGTCCCCATTCACTCAGAGAAAGCCTGTATCACTACAATAGCTTATAAGCCCTCACATGTAAAATTTCTGGACCAAAGATTGAACATTTCTCAGGGTCTGATACCTATTACAATATTGCTTCCCTCCAAATATCATACCAAATTACACTCTGGTGGTAGGTTAGAGTGAACTCCCTAACCCTAACCCTAACTCTAACCTGTAAGCCAGCAATGAGGGCTATCTCTCGCTCTCTCTTTTTTTTTTTTTCCTAATTTGATAGACTGTTATTTGTTGCTGCTTTAATTCATATTACCTATAATACATATTACCATTATAAGATTATCTATAAGGTGGGTTCCTTATCCATAATGGCTAACAGGTTATATTTCACCTTTTATAAAGGTACAAGAGTTGTTAACAGATGTGTTGATTTTGAGGTCTCCTTCCCCCGTTCTCCTACTTTTTCCCCGCTCAGTCTTTTTTCACTCCAGTTCTTTCTCATTTTTCTGTCCCACAATCTGTCTTCTTTAAGATTTTATTTATTCATGAGAGACACACAGAGAGAGGCAGAGACATAGGAAGAGGGAGGAGAAGCAGGCTCCATGCAAGGACTCGATCTGAAAACTCCAGGACCACGCCCTGAGCCGAAGGCAGACATTCAACCACTGAGCCACTCAGGCGTCCCCCACAATCTCTTTTCTAGCAACTATTAAATAATAAATAATAATTCCTTCTCTCTTCCTTCTTTGTGCTGTTAGGCAGTTTCCTAAGTACTTTGCCTGCATTGATTCTGATTCTACCAAGGTGGGCCCTGTCCCCATTTAACAGATGAGGAAATTGAGGGCAGGGAGACTAAGTAATTTGCCCCAGGCACAGACCAGGTGTCAGATTAAGGCCCAAAGCAAGGTCTGTACAGAGCCCCACACTCCCCCTTACACCTGCTGTCTCTTCTTGCCCCACAGTACACAACAGGCCATCTGTCCTCATGTCTGTCATCATCATTATTGTCAGTTGAGGTATACTTTTCTCTTCTCCTTTTTTCTAAGGATTCTTTATTTTCTTTGATGTTGTACTTTACGTTTTCTGTGTTTCTTTCTCTTGCTTTCTTGATGGCTCTTTCTGGGTTCCTTCCTTCTCCCGTGCCTCACTCACCTCAGCAGACTCACCGTGAGGAGCTTATTTCTCACTCCTCCTGTTCCTCCTTGTGGCAGCTCTGGCCTAAGCCTGGTGAAATAAACAATACAGTGCAGGCCTGGGGGAAGGAGTTGGAGAGTCAGAGAAGGAAGAAGAACGTGGAAGCCTGCAACGTGGCTGTGGGAGATTACCTTCGTGAGGGAGGGCCAGGAATGTGATCTGAGTGGGAAAGTGTGAGCATCTGGGTCAGTCTGTGTCGAGGGGTTACTAGGGGTGTGCAGCTCTCATGACTCAGGAGATTACATGGGTTTGAAAAAGAGATTAGGGGAACATCATGATCGCGGGTAGGTCTGGAGTCTTAGAGAAGATGCGCATGCGGGCCCCAGGGGTAGCAATGACCCAACAGGAAGAGGCCCCAGACAGGTGGAAGCACAACTGGGCCCAAGACCAGACCAAGTCCAGAAAGCTTCAGGGGTGGTTTGGCCCTTGCCCTTGGCCTCCTCCAAACCACCGTCAGGCCATAGCCCCTCACAGCAGCCCTGCCCGCTCTCCTCCCCGCACCCCTCCCCAGTACAGAGCATGACCCTGCACCAGCACAGTGCAGGACTTGAGGGGTGCCAAGATCAAGGAGACTAAGGCAGGCTTGGCACTGGGCCTCCCTGTGGCCTGGACGGTGAGACTGAGGAAGGGGATCTGGAAGCCTTTCTTCCCCTTGGCTCCCGTTGATGTCACCTCCTCAGGCTACATGAGC
Organism: Canis lupus familiaris; assembly: GCF_011100685.1. Lineage (NCBI taxonomy): Eukaryota > Metazoa > Chordata > Mammalia > Carnivora > Canidae > Canis > Canis lupus. Next base: position 15,587,011 of record NC_049236.1, read on the forward strand.
TGATTCCAGGTACTTCGCACATGAGCAGAGGCAGGATGCAGCACCAACCACACTGACTGTCCGACCCTCCCCCTCGCCAGTGCCACCACAGGGCCATCATTACCAGACCCTGCGTCCCTTCCTCAAGCACTGCCTGAGACAACCCAAACCAGGAACAAGCCCTAGCACCACCCAGTCTTTTAGGAGACCCTCCCGATGGCAGCCTCCCTATTAATTTTGTCCCTCGTCTTCCTCACCAGGGCACAGAGGGACTGAGTGATGACCCCCTTACCAGGATACCTCCCTAACCCCAGCCCCGGCCCAACTCCTACTGACCTCTCCTTTTGAAGTTGATTGTCCCATCTCTAGCGGACCTAATTCGTCTTCAAATCTTAGACCACACAAGAATTCCATAGAGCCATCCGATGAGGTCTCTCCCTTCCGTGCAAAGCTCCAGATTCTAAGCAGAGTACCAGGAGCCTGGGGAGTCAACATGACCATCGTGGGGCAGAGCAGGGGCTCCTCTCAGGGCACTTCTCCTGCTCGTCCTGGGAGGCCTCGGCAAGCTGGGGTCGGCCATCCCCCAGAGCTCTGGTCCACCAAGGCTCTTCTCCCCCAGCTTTCTCTCTCTGCTCTGGCAGTGGGCAGCCGGGTGAGCCAGGAGTTGCATTACACCAAGGAGAAGCTGGGGGAGGAGGCTGCATACACCTCCCAGATGCTGATACAGACCCCACGCCAGGAAGGGGAGAACGTCCTCACCCCCGAGGCGCTCGGCCTCCACCTCCAGGCAGCCCTCACCGCCAGTAAAGTGCAAGTATCACTCTACGGAAAGTGAGTCTGGCTGAGTCCCCAGCCGCTGGGAGTGAGGCACGCTGTGGCCGGGCTGCTGTGCGAATCCCCCTCTTGAGCTCATCTCTCGTGCCTCGGCCATTTCAGGTCCTGGGATTTGAACAAAATCTGCTACAAGTCAGGGATTCCCCTAATTGAAAATGGAATGATTGAGCGGGTGAGTATCCTGAGCCTGGGTCAAGGGGGAGCCTCTTCTGCAAGCAGGGGAGGGTTCTGAGAGACGAGGAGGGTAAGCAGGGGTGGTCACAGAGGGCATCCCGCAGAGACTGCGGAGGAAGGAGCCCAGGGACAGGACTGATGTGGCCTGGGTGTCCCCGGCAGATGATAGAGAAGCTGTTTCCGTGCGTGATCCTCACCCCCCTCGACTGCTTCTGGGAGGGCGCCAAGCTCCAAGGGGGCTCAGCCTACTTGCCGTGAGTGCTGCCCAGCCGCCCCCAGGCCCTACTTCATCCGGGAGAGGGCGGGAGTGAGCTTGATGACCAGAACCTTCCCGGGAGCCTGCCCACCCCTCCCCACCCCCCCACTCCCCCACCACCCCCCACCACCCCCCCCCAGGCCAGGGCCAGAGCACAGGCTGCCCCAAGGCTCATTCCACAAAGAGAAGAAAAAAGGTCCCCAGAAAGAGCCTTTGCCCCAGGAGAGGTAGCTGGGTGTCAGCTAAGCCATCGGGTCAGCAGGAAAGCCTGTCAGAGGTGCCATGTGGGTACCCACGGGTTATGTATTGGAACCCAAGGTAGATGGCTTGGGAAGGGACCCTCTTCTGGGCCTCTTCTGCACCTGAGTACTGTCTGTCCTCATGTCACCCCAGTGCAGCAACCTCGTGGGCTCCTATAGCCTGGAAGGTTCTGGGAAGCTCAGCATTGCAGACCCTTCATATGGAGGGATGCATGAGGAGCTAGGAGGAGGGTAGGGTGCAGCAGGGATCCCCAGCTGCATTTTGGAGGGTGGGAAGTGATCCTTTATCCTCGCCAACCACGGGCTCTCCCCTCAGTGGCCGCCCTGACATCCAGTGGACCAACCTGGATCCAGAGCAGCTGCTGGAGGAGCTGGGGCCCTTTGCCTCCCTCGAGGGCTTCCGGGAGCTGCTAGACAAGGCACAGGTGGGCCAGGCCTATGTGGGGCGGCCCTGTCTGCACCCTGACGACCTCCACTGCCCGCCTAGTGCCCCTAACCATCACAGCAAGCAGGTGGGTTCCAGCCAGGTTTGCCAGAGAATGGCTATTTTACTTCCCTTTCCCCGTATGTTCCTCAGGTCTGGAGAGCAGGTGGTGCTCTGTTACCCTGCCCCCACTGTACTAGATGTCTAGAGTGTTCCCTTCCTGTTCAGTTCTCCTAAGGAACCCTCAAGTCATATATGAATCCCTTTGTGCTTCTCTAAGCCCAGAAAAGCTGGTCTTTATCCAAATAGATTTAATCTTTATTTTTTTAAGATTTTATTTATTTATTCATGAGAGACACAGAGAGAGGCAGAGACATAGGCAGAGAGAGGAAGCAGGCTCCCCACGGGGAGCTTTATGAGGGACCTGGTCCCAGAACCCTAGGATCACAACCGGAGCCAAAGGCAGACACTCAACCGCTGAGCCACCCATGTGTCCCTAGACTTAATCTTAAAAAAAAAAAAGATTTATACATAGAAACTGAGGACAAGCTAGCTAAGCACAAGTATCTTACCTAGCTTCCCTGAGTGTCTCTGTGGCCCTGTGAATGTGAACCTTTTTCCAAAACCCACCAAAGTTATCCCAGCTCTTCCCCCAAGCTTATTTCCAGGCCTCTGCTTCCTCTGGTGGCCTCCTCTCTGCAGGACAGCTGTTCACTTTCAGGGTAGGCGAGAGGCTCAGGAGAATAGTTATCTAGACTTCAGGCTCCAGAGCCCGTGGCAGACCGGGTTCCCGGAGGTCCCAGCCCAGGGACGCCCAGTTACCCATAGCCGGGGCCTTGACCCCTCTCCTGTCCCCCTCCAGGCTCCCAACGTGGCTCAGGAGTTGAGTGGGGGCTGTCACGGCTTTTCCCACAAGTTCATGCACTGGCAGGAGGAACTGCTTGCTGGGGGGCATGGCCAGAGACCCCCAAGGACAGCTGCTGAGGTAAGGCCTCCCTGGGGGCTGTTGCGGGGGCCACAGGCGTGGAATCCACACTCCCATCTAGGTGGTTCCGCGCAAGCCCGTCCTCACCCCCGCTGCTTGTTGAGGCCAGCTCTGACCCCCAGTTCTCCACTACCCTCGCCAGGGCGGAGGCCCTGCAGAGCACCTTCCTGCTGATGAGTCCCCGCCAGCTGTACGAGCACTTCCGGGGCGACTACCAGACGCATGACATCGGCTGGAGCGAGGAGCAGGCGGGCACAGTGCTACAGGCCTGGCAGCGGCGCTTCGTGCAGGTCAGTGTGCGGATGGGCAAGGGCGGTGCCCGAGGCTGCTCCCTCCTCCTGCCCCTCAGATCCACCCTGTCTCTGCAGCTGGCTCAGGAGGCCCTGCCTCAGAATTCATCCCAGCAGATCCATGCCTTTTCCTCCACCACCCTGGATGACATCCTGCATGCTTTCTCTGAAGTCAGTGCTGCCCGTGTGGTCGGAGGCTATCTGCTCATGGTGGGTCCTGCTCCTGGCGCCTTGCCCCGGCCTCCACCCAGTGCCCACCCCGAGAACCACCGTCTAAGACTGTCCTCTCTCCCCACAGCTAGCCTATGCTTGCGTGACGATGCTGCGCTGGGACTGTGCCCAGTCCCAGGGTGCCGTGGGCCTTGCGGGGGTGCTGCTGGTAGCCCTGGCGGTGGCCTCGGGCCTTGGGCTCTGCGCCCTGCTGGGCATCGCCTTCAATGCCGCCACTACCCAGGTACCCCAGGACCGCGGGGCAGACTCGGGGCCCCCAGTGAGGCTGCTCAGTCGCTCCAGCTTCTCACCCCTGTGCCCCTCCAGGTGCTGCCCTTCTTGGCACTGGGCATCGGCGTGGATGACATATTCCTGCTGGCACATGCCTTCACAGAGGCTCCACCTGGCACCCCTCTCCAGGTAAGGCTTCATCCTCTGGAGCAATTCGGCGTAGGCTTCAGAGCCTCTTGACTGGGGCATCCAGGTGGCTCAATCAGTTGAGCATCCAACTCTTTTTTTTTTTTTTAATTTTATTTATTTATTCATAAATAGACATAGAGAGAAAGGTAGAGACACAGGCAGAGGGAGAAGCAGGCTCCCTGTGGGGAGCCCGATGCGGGACTCGATCCAGGGACCCCGGGGTCACGCCCTGGGCCAAAGGCAGACGCTCAACCGCTGAGCCACCCAGGCATCCCCAGCATCTGACTCTTGATTTCGGCTCAGGTCATGATCTCAGGGTCATGGAATCAAGCCTCATGATGGGCCTTGTGCTCAGCAGGGAGTCTGCTTGAGATTCTCTCCCTCTCCCTCTGCTCCTTCCCCTGCTCATGCTCCCTCATGCTCTCTCTTGCTCAAATAAATAAATAAGTTTAAAAAAAAAAAAAAGGGCCTCTTGGCTTAAGTGACCTTAGGCTAGTAATTAACCTGCCTGTGCCTCAGTTTCCTCATCTGTAAACAGAGGTGACAGTAGTGCTTGTGTGGCAAGGGTGTTATGAGGGTCAGAGATAACTCCAGCTGAATGCTCGGGACGGTGTGCATGGCACGTGTGTGGGACTCCGTAAGCGGGAGCCGCCGTGTGGTTATTGTCCCTCCTCTGCCATCCCAAGCTCCCATGCCTCCCCCTCGCTCTACCTTGAGGACCCACGGCTTCTCCCCTGTCCTGGCAGGAGCGCACAGGCGAGTGTCTGCAGCGCACGGGCACCAGCGTCGCGCTCACGTCCATCAGCCACATGGTTGCCTTCTTCATGGCCGCCCTGGTTCCCATCCCGGCCCTGCGGGCCTTCTCCCTGCAGGTGAGGCCTCGGGGAAGGGCCCAGGCTCGGGGTGAGCGTGAAGGGGGCCGCTTCATCCAGCCTCTGTGTCCCTCCTGTCCACCCCCAGGCAGCCATAGTCGTTGGCTGCAACTTTGCAGCCGTGATGCTTGTCTTCCCAGCGGTCCTCAGTCTGGACCTGCACCGACGCCACTGCCAGCGCCTTGACGTGCTCTGCTGCTTCTCTAGGTACTGTCCCTGCGTCCCCACCCTCACCCCAGGCCTCTCCTCTGTGGCCCCAGCATTTCCACAGAACCGTCACCCCCACTCTCTGCCTCTTCCAGCCCCTGCTCTGCGCGGGTAATTCAGATCCTGCCCCAGGAACTGGGGGACGGGACGGTGCCAGTGGGCATCGCCCACCTGACCGCCACGGTTCAAGCCTTTGCCCACTGCGAAGCCGGCAGCCAGCACGTCGTCACCATCCTGCCTCCCCGAGCCCGCTTGGTGCCCCCACCTTCTGACCCACTGGGCTCTGAGCTCTTCAGCCCAGGAGGATCCACACGGGACCTTCTAGGCCAAGAGGAGGGGACGAGACAAAAGGCAACCTGCAGCTCCCTGCCCTGTGCCCGCTGGAATCTTGCCCATTTTGCCCGCTCTCAGTTTGCACCCTTGCTGCTCCAGTCACACAGCAAGGTAAGAGCCTGGCCCGGGAGAAGTTGGGCTGAGCCCGGGCAGGGTGAGCTGCAGGGGTCTCTGGGCCCCACCCCCACCACCTGAGGCCGCGGCTGTCCCTGGGCCTCCAGCTTCGTTGCCATTCCCCACAGGCCATCGTGCTGGTGCTCTTTGGGGCTCTCCTGGGACTGAGCCTCTACGGAGCAACCTTGGTGCAGGATGGGCTGGCCCTGACGGATGTGGTGCCTCGGGGCACCAAGGAGCACGCCTTCCTGAGCGCCCAGCTCAGGTACTTCTCCCTGTACGAGGTGGCCCTGGTGACGCAGGGTGGCTTTGACTACGCCCACTCCCAACGCGCCCTCTTTGATCTGCACCAGCGCTTCAGCTCTCTCAAGGCCGTGCTGCCCACACCTGCCACCCAGGCGCCGCGCACCTGGCTACACTATTACCGGAACTGGCTCCTGGGTGAGAGGCAAGGAAGCGGGCAGGGAGGGCGGCCACGAGCTGAAGGCCTGGGGACCACAGGCTAACACGCCCTACCTTGTTCTCCCCTAGGAATCCAGGCCGCCTTTGACCAGGACTGGGCTTCTGGGCGCATTAGCCGCCACTCGTGCCGCAATGGCTCCGAGGACGGGGCCCTGGCCTACAAGCTGCTCCTCCAGACCGGGGATGCCCAAGAGCCTCTGGATTTCAGCCAGGTTGGCAGGGGGCTGGCAGGGTCAGGACGCAGAGGGGCTCCAGGCCCAGGGGCCCCGGCCTTCAGCGCCCTCTGCCTCTGCAGCTGACCACACGGAAGCTGGTAGACAAGGAGGGGCTGATTGCACCTGAGCTCTTCTACGTGGGGCTGACCATGTGGGTAAGCAGTGACCCGCTGGGCCTGGCGGCCTCACAGGCCAACTTCTACCCCCCACCTCCCGAGTGGCTGCACGACAAGTACGACACCACCGGGGAGAACCTTCGCAGTGAGTCTCGGGCAAGGGGAGCCCAGCAAGAGCCCCGGCCTGGGCCCACACAGGCCCCTCCCTAAGGCCCTCCCCGCTGCTCCTCACGCTCACTGGCCACCCTCCCTCTCTCCCTGCCCCCCCTGCCCTCCGCAGTCCCGGCGGCCCAGCCCCTGGAGTTTGCCCAGTTCCCCTTCCTACTGCGTGGCCTCCAGAAGACTGCGGACTTCGTGGAGGCCATCGAGGGGGCCCGGGCAGCATGCGCCGAGGCAGGTCAGGCCGGGGTGCGCGCCTACCCCAGCGGCTCCCCCTTCCTCTTCTGGGAGCAGTATCTGGGCCTGCGGCGCTACTTCCTGCTGGCTATCTGCATCCTGCTGGTATGCACTTTCCTCGTCTGTGCCCTGCTGCTGCTCAACCCCTGGACGGCTGGCCTCATCGTGAGTCCTCGCAGGGAGGAGGCAGGAGAGACCCGTGGCTCCCCAGCCCTGCCCTGCCCTGCCCTGCCCATCACCCCTTCTCCCAGGAGCCCTGGGTGAGCCCTGCCTTCCCCAGGTACTGGTCCTGGCGATGATGACTGTGGAGCTCTTTGGCATCATGGGTTTCCTGGGCATCAAACTGAGTGCCATCCCCGTGGTGATCCTTGTGGCCTCTGTGGGCATTGGTGTTGAGTTCACAGTCCACGTGGCTCTGGTGAGCACAGGCCCTGGGGGAGGGTGGACCAGCTGATTCAGTATTCCACAGATATTTTTCAAGCACCTACTATGCACTAGGTATCCCTTAAGAATTGGTTCTAGTCCCTGTTCAGGCACCCGCCTCAAAAAATGGGGGAAATATAGGGGCACCTGGCCAAGTTGATTTGTAGAGCATGTGACTCGATCTCAGGGCCACGAGTGCCAGCCCACGTTGGGTATAGAGATTACTTAAATAAGCAAACAAAAGGAGAACCGGGGATACAATAGCAATACAGACGGACTTTACCTTCAAGGAGCTTCTAGTCTAGAGTGTAGACAGAAAGGAGGAACACGTATATAAATAAGCAGCCGTTGCAGCATAGAAGTGGAGACAAAGCCTTGACCAAAATGGGGACAGAACAGAAGGTGAGGAAATGAGAACCAGTAATTCTTTGGTATGGTTTTACTGTGAAGGGGTCAGAGAAGTGGGGTGGCAGCTGGATGACGATGGGGTAAGGACAGATTCTTCCAAGACAGAGATTCTTCCAAGACAGAGACTGTAGAACTGAGGCAGGCCCGGCCCCTCCCAGAGCTCCACAGTCCCTGGTGAGGAGGAGGGGGAGCGGGAGTGGGGGCCACAGACCCGCAGGGAGCGCCATCCCAAACCTGGCTGGGCCCCACAAACAGAATGGCCCTGTTCTGATGATGATGGGAACGTATATCCTCTGGGGGCAGGGGGTGGGGGAAGTCAGCATACAGAGAAGTACAAAGAATTAGAGATCCTCTGAAACCCCATCCTTTTTTTTTTTTTTTTTTTTGAAACCCCATCCTAACAAATAACTGACTATTTCGTATCCATCCTCCTGGACAAACCGAAGAGCCAGAGAGCAAACACTAGGCTCGGGAGCAGCTCTGCCTTTGTACCCCCGACACGGCCACAGACGGCGCCGTGTGGGTGCCTGCGTGTGGCTCTTTCAGCTAAACTTTAGGAACACAGGGGGCAGGCCTTGTTTGCCAGCCTTTCTAGAACTCTCTGTGTGTCTCCCTTTGTTACCTAAGTAGAGTCCTCGTGTTCCTGGAGGGTCCTGGGAGCCCTGGGGGCTGATGAGGAGCTGGGGGGCAAGGGTGGCCAGGGGGCAGCTACAGGCCTCTTTCTGCCCCCAGGGCTTCCTGACCACCCAGGGTAGCCGGAACCTGCGGGCTGCCCACGCCCTAGAGCGCACGTTTGCCCCAGTGACCGATGGGGCCGTGTCCACGTTGCTGGGTCTGCTCATGCTTGCTGGCTCCAACTTTGACTTCATCATACGGTAGGGGGAGCTGGGCCTAGGGGTAGGGTCAGGCGCTGGCTGCAGGGGCCATCCAGGTGACTGCCTCGCCCCCACAGGTACTTTTTCGTGGTGCTAACTGTGCTCACACTCCTGGGCCTCCTCCATGGGCTCGTGCTGCTGCCTGTGCTGCTGTCCATCCTGGGCCCCCCGCCAGAGGTAGTCACCCCCTCCCCCTGCTCCCAGTCCAGGGGGTGGGGTGGGACAGGCAAGGGAAGAGACAGAGCCAGGACAAAATGTTCTCAGTGGCCAAAAGATAGGGCTCACCTCACAGGACCCTCCCCATTAGGTCCTCGGAGGGCAGCAGCCTCTCCCTTTGCCCCAACACCATGGTCCTGCACTTCAGTTTTCCTGGCTTCTTTTGGGGACCCACTTAGGATTTAGGGTCCAGAGCAAGGTACCGGGCTTGTCCCAGACCTTGGTATCCTGTCCCTTGCCAGCTCCTGTATCCTATGGAAGCCATGGTGATGCACCAGTGAGCTGCTGAAGGGGACTGAGGTCCTGGTATCCTTGGGCTCAGTGGACCTGTGTCTCCCCCAGGTGGTACAGATGTACAAGGAGAGCCCAGAAGGTCCTCAGCCCCCCAGCTCCACGAGAAGGAGGGCTCAGGTGGGGGTTGCCCCCCACCCTGCCCCAGAGCTTTGCCAGAGTGACTACCTCCATGACGGTGGCCCTCCACCCACCCCCACTGCCCGGTGCCTACATCCACCCAGCCTCTGACGAGCCCACTTGGTCCCCTGTTGCCACATCCAGCTGCCAGCGGCTCCAGCAACCTCAGTTCCAGGGGACCATGTCCAGCCACTGGGTGAAAGCACCCGAAGCATGGAGACCCTGCTAGGGCCACCTGAAGTCACTGGGAAGCAGTGGGGGGTGCTACTGAAGGCAGGACGACACCTGGGGAGCCCTGCTGCTGTGTCCGCCTTGCGTCCCCTCTCCTGCCTCAGCCATCACGGACCTCCCTGCTGTCCACAGAACCGCCCCGAGTAGGCTCGGAGCGCCTTGCACACCGGGCTCTAGTGCCCGTGCCGGCGGGGGGCGGGTGGAGCCAGCCAACCAGGTGGCGCGTCCAGCCTCTCCCCCGTCCCCAGCCCTGTGCCCCGGGCCCCTAGCAAGCCAAGACTGGGGGGGCCTCCAGCACCCTCTGCTAGGCCTGGCCCCCCACTGCTTGGCAACTCCGGAGTACACAGCTCCGTATCTCTGCCCACATCCTACCACATAAATTATTTATATGAAGATGTTTATTTTTGTAGTTTGTATAGATGTTAGCTACGCTGAAAGTTTTATTTTTAAAGAGTGAAATATATTCTATATGAACTCCTCTCAAATGACTGGCTCTTTTCTTTTGAACAAAGGTGAGTTTGCAAGTAGAGGTGTCATGGCCTACGTTCCTGGGGCTGCTCTAGTCCTAGGAGGGAAAGGCCCCAGGTTCTAAATTTTTGTCCCATAACTTTGGCCTATTTATTCACCTGGGAAGTGAAGATGATGTTCAGCAAACATAATGCTGGTCGTAGAGTTGAGAACAGGACTGGGTCAAGTGCTTGGTAGACGAAATGATACAAATGTTTTCGTTGTCAAACTACCGTGTGGCTCTTTTTTTTTTTTTAAGATTTTATTTTATTATTTATTCATGAGAGACACACAAAGAGAGAGAGAGGCAGAGACACAGGCAGAGGGAGGAGCAGGCTCCATGCAGGGAGCCCGACATGGGACTTGATACCGGGTCTCCAGGATCAGCCCTGGGCTGAAGGCAGCGCTAAACCGCTGAGCCACTCGGGCTGCCCCCTGTGTGGCTCTTAGAGCGGCCGTAATCCAGCCCTGCACACCTCCCCGGACTTCCTCGCCCACCTTTCTGTTTCAGCATCATGGGGGGCATGGGTACAGGGGCAGAGCCAGGCAACAGGTGAAGGTGAAGCTGGGATGGAAATAGCAGGGTCTGAGGAGATATTTTAGGAGTTTTACTTCTAAGCCAACCTCCAAGGCTAGAAGCCTCTGCAAGTTAGCAGTCTGGCGCCCCAGGGGCATCTCTGGCAGCACAGTCGGGGGATCAGTGGGGGAAATGTCCAGAAATTGAGATGGTGCTAGCAGCCAGTGAGGTGCTGTATTTAGGCTCTTGGTTTTGTGGTGTTCTACAGCCCCACGGTACAGAGGCCTTGAAGATTCTGGCCACGCCCCTGAGCTAGAACACAGCACCTCAGCCTAGGAAGTGGGGGAGGCCTTTTGTTGCCCTTCCCCAGCTATGCCAGGGCTCAGTCTCAAGAGACAGATATCCTCCCTGGGGTCCAGCCACCCACTCACCAGGAACAACCCCACCTTAAGAGCACCGCCTTCTCACATCCCACCCACCAGGCTAAAGGCCAGGAAATCACGTTCTGTCTAAATGTGAGATGAATTAATTTAATACACAAACCTTCAGCAGTTGAATCAACACTACGACGCTTTGGGCAGCCCCAGGTGGCGCAGCGGTTTAGCGCCGCCTTCAGCCCAGGGTGCGATCCTGGAGACCCGGGATAGAGTGCCGCGTCGGGTTCCCTGCAGGGAGCCTGCTTCTCTCTCTGCCTCTCTCTCTCTCTCTCTCTCTCTCTCTGTCATGAATAAATAAATAAAATCTTAAAAAAAAAAAAAAAAACTACAGCGCCTGAAAAGACCTAAGAGAAATGAGTAATTGGCTTTGAACCTAAAGTGGGGCATGCATCCACCACGTGCAAGGGATTGGGGGCAGGATTTCAGTCTGCTCATGTCTGGGTCATTATCGGGGGGCTTCTGGGTGGAGCAGGAGAGCTCACTGAGCTGGAATAGTGCAAAACATATCAGCCAACAACAAGCTGACACAAGCAGAGTGGCCTAGGAAACCTAGCTAACATCATTGTCTCAGTGTCTTCATCTGTGAAATGGAAAGATTAAAGCCTATCCTGTAGGGTGCTATTTTTTTTTTTTTTCTCATTCTTTAAGATTTTATTTATTCATGAGAGACAGAGAGGCAGAGACATAGGCAAGGGAGAAGCAGGCTTTCCTGCAGGAAGCCTGATGGGGAACTCAGTCCCAGGCCCCCACCCTGGGATCACAACCTGAGCCAAACACAGATACTCAACCACTGAGCCACCCAGGTTTCTCATGATTTTTATTTTTTATCTTTTTTTTAAAGATTTATTTATTTATTCATGATAGACAGAGAGAGAGAGAGAGAGAGAGACAGGCAGAGGGAGAAGCAGGCTCTATGCAGGGAGCCCGAGATGGGACTCGATTGATCCGAGGACTCCAGGGCCACGCCCTGAGCCAAAGGCAGGCGCCAAACCGCTAAGCCACCCAGGGATCCCCCTTTTCTCATGATTTTGAATGAAATCATTGATGTAAGGAAGAGCCCAGCATCTCCCTGGTGCTCTCTGGTTTTGTAGTTTGTACAGGTACTAGCTGTGCTGAAGGTTTTTGCTCCGACCGCTTAGGGAATAACCCTGAAACACAGAAGGGTGCCCTGGTGTGGCAGCAACTGAGCGGATCCCAGGCACTTGGAGTTGGGCCATCCCAAGAATGGACAGTCCAGGGGCACGAATCACATTCAGTCTCAGAGACAAGTCCTGGGGTGTGCGGGGCAGCCCACCCTGGGTGGCATCACGGACAGGATGAAATCCGAGCCCCTTCCAGGTGCAGCTCTCTGCAGCCTCGCGCTCACCGGCTCTCCCGGGGCCCAGCCAGACTCCCGCCTCATTCAGGCGCACCACACCCTAGGCAGGCCCAAGGCTCCCTGAGCACCCCCCATCATTCACCGGACTGCACCCTCTTTTCCTCCTGGATGGAACAGCCTGTAATATAAACCGGATGCCACCTCCTGCAGGAGGGGTCGTGACCTGCCTCCCAGGAGGTCCCGGGGTCCCCGGGTGTCTTTGCCCTAGCGCTTCTGCTCTGTCCCGGGATGGGGGCCGGGGGATCGCTGCAGGTTTGCCATTAGACGGCACCCCAAGCACTGGGACTAACAACCCCAGCCCCGGTATAGGGCCGGGCACCGGCGGGGAGCACCCCTCACTGGGAGCAAGCCCGGCGCGAGTGCCCACGCAGACCAGGGCAAGGAGCGAGCGCTGCCCCCCGAGGTCCCCGGCGGCGTCTCCGCGCCGGGAGCGCCCGTGATTTGCATACCCATGGTGCACCACGAAAAGGCAGTTTCACGCTGCTTGAGGTCCAGCCCCACGGAGGTTTGTGCAGTGTCGCGGGGCACGCTGCTTGCCAGAAACAATGTGCTCCCCACGAATTCCGGGCGGGGAGCACGAACCCTGCGGACACGGAACAACCATAACTGAGCCGAGTGTTGTCTGGCTCTAGGAGCTTCCGAGCGGGGCGGGGCCATACGCTCTGGTTTCTCTTCAGATCGCATAAATCTTTCGCCTTTTACTAAAGATTTCCGTGGAGAGGAACAGTTATGAGTATTTACCCAATTTTTTGAGGCCTCGGCTAACGAGGCTCCCTTTTCCCGGTTCGAAAAGCAGAACTAAGGATGTGGGGGTTAGAGCTCGTGCGTCTTTGCGTCGGTTGGTAACCCGTGGTGCTGTACGTAGTTCGGTAGTTTCCGGTCTGCGCTGTTCCACGGTGCTTTCCTGTGGGTCACTTTTCTTTAAAATTCTTTTTTGCTGCTTGGGTGTTTTGAAGCAGTCAACTGTGGGTCGTCCCAACTTCCTTCTGGGGAGGCGAACAGGAGAGAAGGTAGGAATCTCGTATGTTGGGGATCCCTGGGTGCTCAGCGGTTTAGCACCTGCCTTCGGCCTAGGGCGTGATCCTGGGGTCCCGGCATGGAGCCTGCTTCTCCCTCTGCCTGTGTCTCTGCCTCTCGCTCTCGCTCTCGCTCTCTCGCTCTCATATGAATAAATAAAATCATATATATATGTGTATAATCTCGTATGGTATGTTCCTGCCGGTATATGTGGCTTGAGATACAGCAGAAAGGGGGTAAACAGTTCGCACCTGCCCTCAGACTCCCCAGTTGTCCCCCAGCAGTTGGGTATGACCTCCTCAGTGGCTTACCCCCACCCAGCTCTCCCGCTAGCCCTGTTCCTTACCGTAATAGGGGCTTAATTTACCAGGAGAGCCAAGCACTGAAAAAAAAAATTGGGCAAGTAATATAACCGGGATAAGTAATTGACAGTCTCAGTGGTGTGCCCTACACTAGGAGAGAATGGGTAGGGCTGGCCGCCAAATGTGTCCTCGGATTTTAGGCCTAGCTCTTCCCACCTATCTGCGTTTCCTTTGCGAGGGAGCTCATTTAAATTTTTTTTTTTTTTTTTTAAGATTGTATTTATTTGAGAGAGAGAAAGAAAAAAAAACAAGCAAGGAGAGCAGCAGGCAAAAGGACAGGGAGAAGCAGACTCCCCACTGAGCAGGGAGCCCTACATGAGGCCGGATCCCAGAACCAGGGCCCCATGACCTACCTGAGCTGAAGGCAGACGCTGCACTGAGCCACCCAGGTGCCCCTAATTCTTTGGCTTTAAGAAAATGCCATCTCAGGCACCCCGGGTGGCTCAGCGGTTTAGCACTGCTGTCAGCCCAGGGTGTGGTCCTGGAGACGCAGGATTGGGTCCCACATCGGGCTCCCTGCATGGAGCCTGCTTCTCTCTCTGCCTCTCTCTCTCTCTCTCTCTCTGTGTGTCTCCCATGAATAAATACATAAAATCTTAAAAAAAAAAAAGTATTGCCTATTTTTAAAGATTTATTTGAGCGAGAGAGCCACATGCAAATGGGGGGAGGGTGGGAGGGCAAGGATACCAAGCAACTCCCAGCTGAGCGTGGAGCCCCGCACTGTGGGGTCTCTGGACCCACGAGATCATGACCTGAGCCAAAATCACCAGTTGGATGCTTAACCTACTGAGCCACCCAGGTGCCCCAACACAAAAATTGTTTGAATGTAAATCTGATCACACACTCCACTCCTGCACGAACCCCTCCAGATGCCTTCCCGGGACACGGGGTTCACACCCTTCCTCCTTCAGCCTTACCACCCTGTATGAAGCAAGCCAGCTCCCACCACACCATGATTTATCCTCTTAACCTGTTTTATTTTTCTGCAGAGTACAAACTATCCCTGAAATTGTTTCCTACATTAACTTGTCTGCTGTATGTTTCTCCTAAAATGTAAGCTCGGCGAGCAAGGACTTTACCTGACTTGTTCTCTGATGGATTCCAGGATCCTAAATCAGTGCCTTTCACAAGAGCACTTACTATTTGTGGAGCAAGTTAATGAATTTTATTTGTATGTGTGTTTGGATTTCTTTTCTAAACACATATACAAAGATAATCTGTATGGTTCTTAGCACTTTACAAAATCAATCTTCCTAAAAACCCTAAGTAGATTCTGTTATTAGCTCCACTTTAAGGAAATTGAGGCACAGAAAGGTTACAGACTCTCATTCAAGTCACGAAGCTCCAAAATGGTGGAGCTAGGACTCACACCCAGGCATCCTCGCTCCAGAAGAGACATACTCTTAATCACTATACTACTAGTGGGGTTCAGCACATGCTACCCCAAAACACAGTACCTTAGCATATTGAATTTTTTTTTAAAGATTTTATTTATTTATTCATAGACACACAGAGAGGCAGAGACACAGGCAGAGGGTGAAGCAGGCTCCATGCAGGGAGCCTGATGCGGGACTTGATCCCAGGTCTCCAGGATCACTCCCCAGGCTGCAGGCAGCGCCAAACCACTGCACCACCGGGGCTGCCCCGGCATATTGAATATTTTTAAGCTATTTGAAAAATCAGGAACTTACCTCCCCATCCTACCCTGACACCCTCCCTTCTCCCTTTTTTTTTTTTTTTTTAAGATTTTATTTATTTCTTCATGACACACACACACACACACACACACACACACACACACAGAGGCAGAGACACAGGCACAGGGAGAAGCAGGCTCCATGCAGGGAGCCCGACATGTGGGACCCAATCCCAGGTCTCCAGGATCAGGCCCTGGGCTGAAGGCGGCGCTAAACCACTGAGCTACCCGGGCTGCCCTCCCTTCTACCTTGAAACAGGTCATAAAACCCCCAAGGGAGCCCTGCCCTCCTATACTGGAGGCACGGAGTCATCCTTATCCAAAGTCAAAAGGACTCCAAGAAGAATCTAAACAAACAGACCTTGCTAAGTTTCCTGCATACCTCATACTCTTAATTTTTTTAAGAGTTTATTTATTTGAGAGAGAGGGGGAGAACTGAGGGGGAAGGGCAAAAGGAGAGGGAGAGGAAGAAGCAGACTCTTCAGTGAACAGGAGCCCGATCAAGGTCTCCATTCTGGGATCATGATCTGAGCCCAAGGCAGATGCTTAACCTACTGAACCACCCAGATGCCCCTACGTCATACCTTAAGCCATTATATTCCTCCATGACTCTCCATTCTTATCAAATCTAGCATAAAAGTACTAAGGTTGAACCGTTTCTTCTGGTCTTCATTTCCTTATGAAGACTCCCATATCACTAAAACTTATATTGGGGTGCCGGGCTAGCCCAATTGGAGAAGTATGCGACTCTTGACCTTGGGGTTATGAGTCCCACCTTGGGTGTAGAGATTACTGAAATAAATAAATAATAAAGGAAACATCTTTTTTTTTTTTTTTTAAAGGAAACATCTTAAATAAATTTGTATGCTTTTCTCCTGTTAATCTGTCTTTGTTGGTTTAATTTTCAGACCCAACCAGGAACCCTAAGATGGGCAAGGAAAATTTCTTCCTCCCCTACACTACCTTTTCTTTTGGCAAAAGGGATCATGCTTTGATTGGTCTGCACTGAACTTTTTTCAAAGGTCACAGATATCTTTTTATATCACGGTGAGAATACACCAATCAGTCTTCTAGGTTAAACTGGGACATCGTTTATTTTCAATTTTCTTTATCCAAACAATGCTGTCATGTGGTACTCTGAGTAACCACATTTTCAGTCATAAGAGATAATGCCAAATGCCTATCTTTAATTCATGTGCAACATATTTTTGTATAAAATCCGAGACAGATGTTTAACCATATTTTCTTCTAATCAACTGTTCCTCATTTTAGATTGATAGTGTCCTGTTTTACAGCTCTTTTAAACTCTTTATGGAATAAAAGAGCATTTAAATACGGAAATAAAGTCCTCATTGAACATTTACAGAGCACTGATTACATGACAGGGACTGGGGAACAAGAGATGCAGAAAGCACCACTCTAGGCCCAGGGATCTTTCTTCAGGGAGATTCAGACCTTCAGGAAGACAAAATTCATAATGAATTAAAGAGGGAGCATGGGGAGTCTTCAATAATTAAGAGAGTGAATGCACAGCCAGAGGACTACTGCCTTCAGAACCAGTGATTTTATGCAAAGGTAGTATTTGAGAGAAGATTACCACTAGTAATTCGGAGTGTCCTCAAAGTGAAATAGAGTGTATTTTGTGCTGAGAGCAACGGGGATGTTGAGTGGCTTAATAAGGGGAATAGGGCTAACAATCTTAAGTCTGGCTGCAGGGTGGGAAATGGGGCATGACAGGTGCAGAGGCAGTGTGCTGGAGTGAAGGCAGGAAGACTATTATGAGCTTGTTGCATTAATTCTTAACACATGCAGGATTAGGTGAACTAGGAGCACCTAGATGGCTCAGTTAAGTGTCTGACTTTGGCTCAGGTCATGATCTCAGGGTCCTGGGATCGAGCCCCAATGTCAGTCTCCATGCTCAGCAGGGAGTCTGTTCCTCCCTCTCCCTCTGCCCCTCTCCCTGTTCATGTGTACTCTCTAATAAATAAATGAAATCTTGGGATCCCTGGGTGGCGCAGCGGTTTGGCGCCTGCCTTTGGCCCAGGGCGCGATCCTGGAGACCCGGGATCGAGTCCCACGTCGGGCTCCCGGTGCATGGAGCCTGCTTCTCCCTCTGCCTGTGTCTCTGCCTCTCTCTCTTTCTCTCTGACTATCATAAATAAATAAAAATTTAAAAAAAAAAATTGAGTGAACTAAAGCTAAGAAAACGGAACCAACTGGAAAGATCTCGTAGGGGAGGAAAAATAACTTCCCCTCTACTCTCTGAGCTTTGGAAGAGACCCTTGTAATAGATTAACAAGAGGAAAACAAGTTTATTAGTATGTATATCTCAGTGTACATGGAAGATACCCAGGGAAAAATGAGTGGCTCCCCAAAGCGGTCTGAATACCTGCTGAAAAACCATCTTAAGCTAAAGAGCAAAGAAAAGTGTAGGGAGGATAGTTACGGGGAAGCTACCAGGAAAAGCACAGTAAACAACAGGAGGTTTGTTAAGCAGATTTCAGTGGGGGCCTTCTCCACTAATATCCTCCTGTGAGTTCATCATCCTTCTTTTCCTGGCACAAGAATGAGACACCCTTACAAATGGAGATTTCCTTTTTAAATATACATTTCCCTTACAAAAGGGTAACTTCTACTTTCCAGAGCTTCCGCTGTTTCTCAAAACAACCAGCTTAAAATAATCGTTAGCCCAAAGAGGCATATTTTGGGTTGGTACATTCAGCGACCCTTCAGTCTCTTAGAAGGTGGAAGCCGCAGGAGGCAGCTGTGATGCAGAGGAACAAGGCAAGGCCGAGATGCAGGTTTCTGGCTGGGGCACCCACGTGGATGAGAAACACGATGGGGGCGGAATTGGGGAAGATGAGAAGGCAGCTCGACTTGGACTGAGTGTCGGGGATCTGGAGAGAGAGCTTCAAGAAGCAGGTCTGGAATAAAGAGGGAGCAGAGCTGAAAACATGTGGGGGTTACGGAAGTAAACGCGGGGTGGGGGGCAGCGCGGCCAGAGCCCCGGGACAGAGCCAGGGTAAGCCGCTGAGGAATCGCTTTGGGGCCCCGCCCCGCCCCGCCCCGCCCCGCCCCCGCACTGGGCCGACAGCCGTTCTTCCCGCCCCCCGTTCGCAGGGCATGCTGGGGGCGGAAGCCCCCTCTGAGCGCCGGGCATGTTGGGAGCTGTAGTTTGGGACCGGCCCAGAATTCCCCGCGAATCGCGGCCTTCGGTCACTTAAGGGGCAGATCCAGAAAGCCGTGGTGCTCCCGGGGCAGGGTTCCCCTCCGGCGGCGGCACGGGGCGCCCCGGCTCGCATCCCCTCTCCGCAGAGCGTGGCACTTCCACGCCTCCACGATCTGCTCCACCTGCAGGGGAAGGCCTGTCACCGCGGAGTCGGCGGGACCCCCTCGCCCGCCCACCCTGGCCCGCGGCATCCCCCGCGTCCGCACCGGGATGAGCGGCTCCCGCTGGTTCTGCTCCTCCAGGGCGCTCAGCTCCGCCGGGGCCAGTAAGGCCAGTCTCAGCTCCCGCACCACCGGGGCCGCCACCTCCGCCACAGGCCGCTCCAGCACGGCCTGCGAACGCCAGCCCTAAGCCCGGACGGGCGGGGTACCTGGTTCCTGCGCCCCAGCCTCCTCCCGCAGCCCCAGGGCGGGGTCCCCTTCGCCCCCGCTCACCGCGCCCACGCGCGCCCAGCTCCGGGCGGCCAGGACCAGCTCGGCCTCGTCCACGCAGAGCCTGTCGCTGCGCAGCAGGGGCAGCAAGGCGGGCGCCGACAGCTCCAAGAAGCCGCGGGTCCGGAGCGCCTCCTGTGGGTCCACGAATGGGTCAGGGGGCAGTCAAGTGAGGTGTGCGGGTTTGGGGTGATGAAGATGGGGAGCGATACCCGGCTGTGGGCCTCTATGAAGGCTACGCAACGCTCCTGCAGGGCTCCCAGGCCAAAGGTCACGGCAACCTGGGAACAGAAGGAAGGGCAGCAGGTTGGGGGCAGGAAGGCCATGTGGCCCGGGCCTCCACGCCGAGGCCCACCTACAAGCCCGTCCAGCAGCACCTACCTGCAAGGCCTCACAGACCATTTCCACATCCATCACCTTCACCACAAACTCCAGGCACAGCTGGAAATAAATGAAAGTGGGTTGTGCGGAGGCATCTCTGTTCCAAGACCCTGGCCTCACCCCAGAAGCAGTGAGCCTAACAGCCAGGGGAGGCGAGGAATCACCAGAGGCTGAGACCTGGCAAGCCTGAAGGGATTAGAGGCTAGCAGCAGTCTACCTTCTAGCACATTCCCCAATAATCAAACTAGATGCAAGCCTCGTGAAAATCCACTCTCCTTTTCTCTGAGGACATTTGTCTTCTTCCACCTGTTCCCCTCCTACTCAGAGACCTTTTGGTCGTAAGCCAGAAACTTGAATTTCATCATGACCTGTCCCTTTCACCCTCACACCCAGAAAAGTGCTGGGTCATTCCAGTTATACTTCTCACGCACTGCTCTCTTGAGTTTCCACCGCTACTCATCCCTAGCGCACTGGGGAGCCCTTCCCATCTCTCCCAGTCACCTCACCCCTTACCTGAAACCTCCAGTGAACCCATGCCCTCTGGATAAAAAAAAAAGTCCAAATTCTTGAAGGTCCTTCGTGATCTAGCCCCGGCTTCCCTTTCCGATCTCCTCTGTCTCTCCTCCTCTCAAACTCTTGGTCCAGCCACACTAAACGGCTCCCTAGCTCCTTTTGTGCCTCAGTGACCAGAATGCCACCTTTCCACTCCCCCTCCGAGCAAACTCCGACCTGTTCTACTTGATCTAACACAAGTTTCCTCCTCCCAGGAGGCTTCCCTCCTTTTCTCCCTGATGGCTGAGACCCTCTGTAGAGTCTCAGCACCACATACCTTCCTCTACCACCCTTCTTAGGCCCCCGGGTTAAGAGTTTCCGTGTGTCTCTCTAAAGGACAAGGATCAAGGCTGACTTACCCTGGAATCTACTGCACTGGCCCTAAATACCCCCACGTGCCCCTACTGCGCACACACACAGCACGCACACATCCTCTTGCACACAGGCACACATACGTGCCTGTTTACACAGAGATATCCATACTTGTGTGTTGGTACATGTTCCTCTGCAGGCCACAGTGTGTGTGAGGCAGGGTGTGAACTGAGCCCATGAGAGGAAAGCGAAGCGAGACCCGGGCCTGTCATATAAACCCACCTCTCGCAGTTCCTCCAGCCCATATTCCACAGCCGCGGTCAGCACCTCCAGCACCTGCAGAGTGGGTGGTTGGGGGAGTGGGAGAGAGTTTCCCTGCCCCTCCCCTGCCCCCAGGCCCCCAGCCCCATGCCCGATGGGCTCACAGAGTGGCGGTGCAGCCTGACACTGTTGGTGTACAGGAACTCCAGCACTGCCAGGAAGGCCTCAGCTGGCACGGTGCTTAGCACCACAGGGCTAGGCATCCCGGGGCCCAGCTTTGGGCCAAGAAGTCCTCGGAAGAAGTTGCATCTACAGGCCAACAAGCACCGATGGGCAAACACCTCCTGCCGCTCTTGACCGACCACAAAGCAAACATCACTGTGGGGAAGGGGAGAGAACCAGGGAAGAAGAGGCCAGCATCTTGGGTACAACCCCTGGGCTTCACCTCTGCCCACCCTGGGCCTTCATTTCCTCATCCGTCCTAAGGGCCAGGTCTTCGTCTTCTAGCCAAAGGCCTGGGATACACGTTCCTGGATTCTAGTCCCAGCTCCACCGGATGGCCCCTCGGGCAAGTGACTTTATACCTTTGAATCTCAAATTTCTCATCCATGAAACGAGATCTTAATCCCAAACCCTCAGTTCTTAGAGGAGGTGGCTACACTTGATCACTGAGGGGGCGCCAAGGCTGATGCAACATTGATCCTACCTACCCCCCTCCACCCCAGCCTGCGTCTTGAGGCAAAGGAGGCTCTTCTTGGCTCCTCCTCCATAGACTGCAAACTCAGCCTTTCTCAGCCTCCTCCACGCAGGAGGGGGTGGGGAGCGGGGGCGCAGAGTGCACTGGCTGCAGACAGACATGGCAGCGATACACCATCATGAGACCAGACCACATTTTCCATCTTCACAATCACTTCCTGCCCCAGCCTCTGGGCCTCCCAACAGCATAGGGGGTAGGAGGCAGGAAATGAAGCTTGAGCTTCTGGAGCCTCCTAGTCCCTGGTCCAAGGCCAGGGGTTCCCACTACTCAGACCAGACTGTAATCCCCAAAGCAGTAGGGTTACAGGAGTCACCAGCCCTTGAGGAGGAGCTGAGCTTCCAGGGAGGGGGGACAGAGAGGTACACTCTTGTTCTGACCAGCCCTGCTCCCCATCTTCTGTCCCTGGTTGCAGACACCACCAGCATCCTGGGCAGTGAGCTCTAGGCAGCACCCTACTTCCTGTCTGAGGCTCTGGCTCACTCAGTCCCTTGAGCTTTGTTCCTCTTGTGAATCCCCAGTTCCCAGAACAGGGTCATCCGCTCCTCTGCCTCCCAGGGAGGGATTCAAGTTACATCTCATGTCTCAGGATCCAGGGGGCAAAGGGCTCTTCTCTGCCAGGAGCTCAAGAGCCAAAAAAGGAAGGCCTTTGCCTGAAGTCACACAGCTGCTCTGGGCTGCAGCCCCCACACCCTCCCACACCCCTGCCTCCCACCTCTGGTTCTCAGGACATCAAGGACGCTGAGTGACCTGTAGTCGTTCTCCACACTTGACTTCCCCAGACTGAGTGCACCAGGGAGGATTGTCTTCCCCACCGCTTGTGTACCCAAGGCTTCCTCGGGGTCATGGGGCCCAGCAGAGCCAGTTAGGGAAACCTCACAGACAGCCCACCCCCTCACCTGTATTGGGGATTGTTGAGCAGGCTTCGGAGTGCTGTGGAAAAGGATGCAGCCTCCCCTTGCACAACCAGTCCTGGGGTCTCCATGGGGTGGGGGGCGGGGAGTAAGCAAGTAGAACAATAGCCTAGGAGGCCTGTTGTCTGTCTGTAGGGAGGTGGTAGGTGGGAAGGAGCAGGAGGCCTGGCCAGGCCCAGCAGCTGGTGTGAGACTAGAAAGGCCTGAGAGGGAGGGGCAGAAGCTGGGAAAGCCTGTTTCCTGAGAAGCTAAAGTTTAGGGATGGGGCAGGAGAGGCCCAGCTTCCCTAAGAAGGCATCAGAGGCCAGTGGAAGAGGCCAGAGCCTGGGCTAGGGGATGGGGACTCAGGGAGGAGCCCTAGAGAGGCTGAGGGTGGAGCAGACTGGACTGGGGAGGAGAGGCTGGCAGCGGATGAGGCCCCAGCTGGGAGCCTGCCCAGGGAGCAGTGGGTGGGTAGCCTGTGGGTTTCCACGGAAACTGGAGCCCAGCTTGAGAGTCCCCGCCCATCTCCCACAGGCCCCGGGAAAACTTCAGGCCTCAGAGGGGTGGGAAGCTGAGTGGAGGGTCTCAGCATCCAGGCCCCTGCCTGTCGGGGTTTCAAACTCCCTGCCCCTCTCCCCTCCCCCCACTTGCACACAGGGTCAGGATCAGATTAGCCAGGCTTGGGGAACCCCCCTCAACAGGGAACTTCCTCACCCCCATGGAGTTTTCAGAGCCCAGACTGGCTCATCTTGGAGGGGGGCAGTCCTGTGCCTTCCAGAGGGAGGTCAGGTGAGGAGCTGTCAGCCCCGACAGAGGCGTCATGGCCTGTGGCATCCCTAAAATGCAATCTGTCATCCCTAAAATGCAACCACGGCTAGAGGGTGGCATGCTGGGGACAAAAGGTGTGGCCAGCTAGGGACAAGCCCTAGGGCACTTAGGTCATCAGGGGTCAGGAGGCCAGGCCCTGGTTCACTGCCAAGTCCAGTCACCACTCTTGCACCACCATTGCGTCAGGTTGGCTCCGGATCGGCAAGGCTGCCGGCCTCCCCTCCCCCTGCACACAGCCCTGAGCTGAGGAAGTCATCCAAACCCCACCCCAGCTCTGCACAGGGAGCGGAAATGTCTGTCCCAGTTGAGGCTGATGGGGAGACGAAAGAGCCATGACGTTCTCCTTCCTGTGGGCCCAGATCCTGATTCCCCAGCAGCCACCCC
This sequence comes from Canis lupus familiaris, assembly GCF_011100685.1. Classification (NCBI taxonomy): domain Eukaryota; kingdom Metazoa; phylum Chordata; class Mammalia; order Carnivora; family Canidae; genus Canis; species Canis lupus. The sequence continues at coordinate 15,610,064 of NC_049236.1, forward strand.
TGCAGGCTCAAGCTCTCCCCATATCCCAGGCTTCTGCAACTTGCTCACAACTGAAGAGCCAGACTTCACAAGGAGAGAAATGGACAGCAGCTCAAGAGCCCCGGGAGCCACGCTCTATATCTGCCCCCGCAGTGGTATGCCCTGGGTTCTGGGCCCTGGTGATCTCCTCTTCCCTGAGGACTCAGGTACCCCACACTAGACACGTACAGTAGGAACACTTCCAGGTTAATCCAGAGCCGGGACTGCAAGGAGGGAAACCAAACAGGAGTGCCTGCCGGGTAACCCAGGGCAACTTCCCAACACAAGAGGCCATTACCCTCCTGCCTGCCGGTCAGGTCAGCTGGGCAGGCAAGGCTGTGGAGCTAGGAGTTTGGAAGCCAAAATCAGCTGGTGACTCAGGTGCCTGCGGGAGTTTCAGGAGTTTCGGGAGAAGAGGGCATTCATCCCAGAACTGATTCTGGAGGTAGGGCCAGAGGCCAAATGCAGAGGAAGGAAGGCACTTCCTGAGTCACCTGCTTCCAGCCTCAGCCAGTTGTGGGGGCGAGTTTTGTGTCAGCCACCCCAGAAGTAGGTAGGGCTAGAAGACAGCCGGATTCAAAACCTATGGGGCTAGAAGGATCTGTGGGGTTGAAGGAGGTGGGGTCTCTGTGACTCCTTTTGGTGAGGCCCACTGTCTAGACTGGTGCAAAGGGCGGATTCATTCTCCCCCTTCTGCTGGGGAAGTCCGGCAGAAGGGAGACTAGAAGGTGTACTTAGAGCTACCTCCACCGTGCCCAGGGAGAAGTGAAGCTCAGGGGGGCAGGGGCTAGCCCAAAGATGATAGTCTGAGCAGCACCCCTTATGTCCCTGACAGCCCTCACCCCTTTAAGCGCCTAGGAATCCACGCAGCCCGGGACTATTTGATTCACCTGCCCCCAGAACACAGGTAAGAAGGGGTTAGGGGGGGACGCCTGGGTGGCTTAGCGGTTTGGCGCCTGCCTTCAGCCCAGGGCGTGATCCTAGAGACCCAGGATCGAGTCCCACGTCAGGCTCCCTGCATGGAACCTGCTTCTCCCTCTGCCTGTGTCTCTGCCTCTCTCTATCTCTAATTAATAAATAAATAGAATCTTAAAAAAAAAAAGAAGGGGTTAGGGGATAAAAACCCTTATCGCTGAGTGAAAGACCGGATGGAGTACAAAAATGGCCAGTTTAGGCCATCCTGCCCAGGTGCGGGTCTTCCAGCCGACAGGTCCATGGCTGGCAGGTCCGCGCCCCCCGGCCGCCAGGAGGAGGATACTCCCAAAGATCCCGGCCCGAAACTACCAGCAGCGAGGCCTGCAGGCCACCTGCCCAGTATCGATGAGGCCCGCCTGGCAGGCCCGGGCCCGTCCTCCCGCCGGGGCTCTGTGCTGGGCCCAGCCTCGTCCTTCTCACGTCGCAACTCCCTGGCAGGACCAGGCGCGGGTCCCGGGGGCCGGCGACCATCTCTGGGCCCAGTGCCTCCCCTAGGCTCCAGGGTTAGCTTCTCGGGGTTGCCCCTGGCCCCCCTGCGGCGAGCGGCGCCCTCCTACCGCACGGAGCCCGCGCCCGGGGAGCGCTGGGAGGCCGCTCGGGTACAGCGCTCGCTGGAGGCGGCGCTGGCGGCGCGGCTGCGCAGCACGTGCTACTCGGGCGCCGAGGCGGGGCCGCTGACCCGGGAGCTGTGCGAGCTGCTGCGAGTGCGCCTGCGCGAGCTCTGTCCCCCGCGCTACAAGCTGGTGTGCGGCGTGGTGCTGGGGCCGCGCGCCGGCCAGGGCGTGCACGTGGCCAGCCGCGCGCTCTGGGACGCGGAGAGCGACGGGCTGGCCTCCGCCACCTTCACCAACGCCTCGCTCTTCGCCGTGGCCATGGTCCACGGGCTCTACTGCGAGTGAGGACGCCTCCAAGTTCTGCAAAAACGGTTTATTATCCCAGGAGGAGGCCCTCCCCGGGGCTCAATCCCAATAAATAAATGTCTGTCAATAAATAAAAGTGGTCCATAAATAACGTCCCCTGGCTGGGGACTAAGGCTCAGGCTTTTCTTGGAGAAGGGGCAGGAGGCTGCTAGGAGGGGCAGACTCCGACCCCAGTAAAGCTGGTCCCTGATTCCCTGGGGGATTCGGCCCAGAGCCCCCAGTGAGGCACCAAAGGGACAGGGCCAGAGCCGTACAGGCACAGGCCTCGGACCTGAGGCTTTAGGCCACGGCCTGCTCTGCAGGGTAGGGCCTAGGCTGGGCAGCGGTCCCGGAGCAGACGTAGAGCATAGCGGAGCCGCTGCCGCAGGTCTGGGGAGCAGCCCAGCTGCCGAAGGTGGGAAGCGAGGTAAGTACAAGCACTGCGATTGCGAGCCACAAAAGTCACAAGGAGGGGCTCCCAGCCACTGAGGATCAGCTTGGTGTGGTCTCCGTAGAAGTTCACCTATGCCCAGAAGGATGGCACTGATCAGGGCCTGGGGCTAGCTTTGGCCCCAGCACCACCCCTCCAGGCCCTCCCCGAATCCAGGAGGTTCTCACCTGGACGGTGCCATCACTAAACAGCATGAGGAGCGCCTGATCAGTCTTGACCCACTGCAGCAGGAGTGGAGGGACCCGCACCTCCACCTCTTCCACGCTGGGCAGGTCTCCACCCTGGGAGCAGGAGCAGGTCACTTGCTGATGTGAGTCAGCGCCCCCCCCCCCACGGAAGTGTCCCTTAGAGGCTCAGCCCCTAGCTCTGAGCCCTCCACCCCTCCCGCAAGGGGAACAGGAAGGGATCGGGAGGTGTCAATCCTCAGTGTGTCCCACTCCAATCCACACACCTTCATGAGACGCTGCTCCATGTAGGAGGCAAAATACCGGAGGACACCCAGCTGAGGCTGCAGGGCCGGAGGCACAGCACCCACAGAGAAAGAGAAGTGCTTTGTGCTGGTGGGGTTGTAGTGCACGGTCCTGGAGGAGAGGAGACAAGAGGTCAGAAGGAGCCCTGCACCAATGCCCATCCCTAGGAGACCCCAGGACGCCCAAGGGCAGGAGCGCACACGTGCTGGTCACAACAGCCTGGGTTCAAGGCACTCCATAACAGCACTTACTTTCTGTTGGCTGAAAGGGCCATGTGTGTGCCATTGTTGAAAAGCACAGCCACACGGCGGCTGGACAGTTGATACCCAAAGCCAAATTTGTTGGAGTAGTCAACCCACTTGCTGACCCATACCAGAGGCTCTGGCTGTGCAAGGGGAGCTGGGTTCTGTTCCGCTGTCATGGAATAAGAACGAGTGAGGAGCTGTTCCCGACCTTTCAGCCAAAGAACTCCCAACCACCATTCACCCATACAGGACCCCAACCTTACCTGGGGGCATGAAGGCCAGGCAGTTTCTCAGAGCGCAGAGGGCCGACTCCACCACTGTGGCCACAGTCAGACCTTCTTCAAACCCTGAAGAGAACAGAACATGTGGAATTGGGCAGTGGTTCACCAGGATACAGGCCATGTCTCTGACACACCTTCCCTCTGGTCCCTGGGCTTAGCCCCAACAACCCTAGCACCTCTCAAACTCCCAGCTGCTCACCATCTCCACTGCTCGCCAGTGTCCCACGGGGTGAGCTGTCTTCAGGTGCTGTCTCTGCCAGGCCGAGCGGGGCTGGACCAGAAGCTGCTGGAGCCTGGAGGGATGGGCAGGGGAAGGGAGTGAGATAGGCCCCCAAATCCAAATCCTCGAGTCCACGGCTCTGGCAGCCGGGGCACCCCAGGTCAGCCCCGCCTGGCTAATGAGACACAGCCAATTAGGCCACCACGAGGCTAGATGCTTCACTAGCTTCTTTTATCCCAGGCTTCCCGCAGCAGCTAGGGTGAGAGTGAGTCAGGGCACACTACCCATGTGAGTAGCTCACCTCGGGTCTGGCGTCTTGATGGCCAATGGACGTCCGAGTGAGGCCGCTCACCAAACAGGAGACCTCGTCCCGCTCCTCAGGACAGTTTTTACCTGGGTGGGGGAAGGTACAGCCCTCATGTCCTGCCCATCCCCCCGGGCTTCCTGCAGGGATACAGATGGACACATGCTCTCCCAGGGGTTCAAAGGCACTCATACTCTCACCCCCACAATATATGTAACAAGCCACCCTGCCACTCTGTACCCAGACAGAGTGGAAACCATGGACATTCCAGACTTACTCTTCTTCTTCCTGCCAAATAGGCTCTTGGTAACTTTGACAAACAGAATCCTAGCTGGGTTAAGGGGTGTCAGGTCTGGGACTGTCACGCAGCTGCTGACAGGGAGCCGGTCGGGGGTGTAGCCCTAAGGAGGAAAGGCATGTGAGCAAAGAAGGGAGGCCCCAGGACTCCTGTCACCTCCCCTCATTGAATCCCCTGGGAATATGCAGCCTTGACTTAGATGTCTGGGGAGCCACAGACCTTGGTAAAGAAGTCGTGGCGCAGGATCTGGTCAATTGAGGGGCGGTCTTGGGGCGAAGCTCGAAGGATGGCAGCCAGGAGCTGCCGGGCAGGCAGTGAGAGGCTGGCGGGCAGTGTGTAGTGAACCTGTTTGATGCAGCGATACGTCTCCTTCAGGTCAACTGTCTCAAAGGGGGGATTCCCACACAGCAGTGTGTACCTGCAGGGCAGAGACAAGACAAGGGGGGCAGGAGTAAAGCGGAAGGTACACCCCATCCATGCACCCGCTGGTACAGTACAGATGACCCGGGACTCACATGACACAGCCCAGGGACCACACGTCTGACTCGGGGCCGTGACCCTGTCTCTGCAGCACTTCTGGGGCCACATAGTTGGGGGTGCCACAGATGGTTCTGAAAAGGGATAGGGAGGAAGACAGGAGAAGTTTCAGACCCAGCCTGGCCAGCCCTCCCCTTCCCTGCCCCCACTGCTGAGTCCAGACAAAGCAGCTGCCTGTCACCAGAGGCAAGAGAACTCCTGTTTGTCCTGGGACAATGGATGCTGGGGATGGCAGCTGAGTCCCCGCCCACCCGCCTGGCCCAGCTGCTCATGACAGGCAGAGGCCTCGACCCCCACCCCAGCCCCCTCCTCCACGGTTAGCAAAGGGTCCCTCACGGATCCCTTCCTCAGTCCCCCACTCCCGTCTGTCAGACACCCACACAAGCTGTCACCTCCTATGCTCTGTGCCACACACAAACCAACACCAGCTGTCATATTCCCCCCAAAACACACATCCGCCACACATGCTATCTGTTGCCGCTCGCACCTAGGCATCGTGGCCACAGCAGAGTGTTCTTATCCAGGGTGGCATGTCGTGCCATTCCCACACTCAGTCTGTCTCACACACACACACACACACACACACTGCCAATGTCACCTTCCCCCATCTACACATCGGATCCTTACAGCCCCATCTGTCTCAGGGACTCAAACACCGGAAGGCCCCTCAGCCTTTCCAGCAGTCCTAGGGACTCGGGCTGCCGCCTCCACCCCCCAACCCCTCCCAAACGACCCATCATCCCTTTCCCATCTATCACACACACACAGACATCAGGCAGTCATCGTGCCTCCCACATACATACTCACTGTCACACATGTCATCTGTGTCATACAGACTGTGGTCACCCCTCTCCTCAAACACTCACTTCTTCCTATGTTCCGGGGGTTCCAACCGGGTTGCCAGCCCAAAGTCCCCCATCTTCAGTTCCATATTCTCAGTGATAAAAAAATTTCCTGAATGGGGTCAGAGAGGTGTGTCAGAATCCTTTCTCTCTGCCTCCCCAGACCCCACTCGTGCTGGCCCAGGAGTCTCACCCAGCTTGAGATCTCGATGCAGGATGCCCTGCTGGTGCAAGTACTTGAGTCCGGAAAGGATCTGACGCAGGTAGTAGCGTACCTCTGGCTCCAACAGAGTGTGCCGGGCCTTCCAGATGTGGGCCAAGGACTGCAGAGAGCCACTGCTTCAGCCCCTGATCCACCCTCTCTGACCCTCCCTCCATTCGTGCTCACGGAGGAGACGACAGGGCTCCAGCTCCGGGTCTTAAGGCCCCCCTTTCCCTCGCCCCCTCTCCTAGTCATCGCTCACCTTTCGGCTGCAGAGCTCCAGGAAGATGTAGATGTTGTCCGCATCCTCAAAGTGGTGGGAGAAACGCACGATGTGGCGGTGCTGCAGGCCGCGGTGCAGCTCAATCTCGTTTAGGATCTGCAATGGGGGCGCCGGGTGGTCATCCCTCAAGGGCTCCCTGACCGCTGTCCCCACCCCACCCCTGGTCCGCTGGGCCTGGGCCCACCTTCTCGCGCTGATGCGGCTTGGTGATGCGGTTCTGCGAGATGACTTTGACCGCGTAGGCGCTGCCGCTCTCCGTGTCAGTGGCCTCGTAGCAGCGGGCAAAGCCCCCCTACGGGGAGGGGGCATCAGGCGGAGCGCTCCAGGACAGCCACGTCCGGCCCGCAGACGTCCCCGCGATGAGGACAAGCGTCCCCGCGCCGAGGACAAGCGTCCCCGCGTCCCCGCGCCGCGGACAAGCGCCCGGCCCCACCCGGCGCCGTCCAGGAGGCTAGCAGGAGCCCCCCGCTGCCCCCAGGGCACCCCGCCCCGCAGCTCACCTTGCCCAACAGGCGGCCTTTGAAGTAGGTGCGGCCGCTGCGCGGGTCGGTGATGAGGCGCCCCGGGTCCGCCGCCGGTGGCCCCGCCAGCACGTCCAGCGCGGGGCCCGGCCCGGGGCTCCCAGGCGGCCCGGGCCCGGCAGGGGGCGCGGGCGGGGCGGCCGCACGCGGGAAGGGGCGCGGGGACTGGCAGCCGGCGGCGGGCTCCATGCAGGCGGCGCGTCGCAGCGCGGGCCCGGCTCGTTTCGGTTCCGCCGGGCCGCGGCCTCGCGTGGCGCTGCCGGGCTCTGCTACTCTGCGCTCGCGCCCGGGGGAGCCCGGCGTTTTTATCAATGAACGCCTGTCCCCTCCCCGGCGCCCGTCACCGAGAGCCCGCCCCCTCCCGGGCGGAGAGTCCGCCGGAGGCCACGCCCCCGGGCCCTGCGTCACCGCGAGGCCCCGCCCGCCGCCCGCCCCGCCTGCCGCCGGGAGCCTTGCGGGGGCGGCCCGAGTCGGGGGCGGCCTTTCCTCCGAAGCCCTCTCCCTGCGCCCCGGTGACCGAGAGGCCCGCTGAGGGGACTCCCTTTCCGTCCCCATCTTTCGGGGCTTGTTCTGAAGTCCGAGTGGGGCTGGCTATCTGGAGAGCTCCCCCAAGCAGCCAGACGGACTAGCGATGCTGGCGGGAAGGGAGAGGCCGGGGCCGGGGCCGGGGCGGGGAAAGGGGGGCCGCTCGCCTTCTCCAGGGGGCGTCACCAACACTCCCCTTTAAGTGCGCGAGACCTTCTGCGGGTCCCAAGCCCTCGACCAGCGCCCCCTGGCCCAGCCGGATACCACCCCTTTTTAGGGCTTGGGAAGAATTGCACACTCCTGAGCCTGGCTTGAGACCGGGAAGGGAGGGGTGGAGGAAGGGCGAGGCCGCCACGCTGAGTTTTGGGGTCAAACAGCCCAGCATTCAAGGTTTTTTTATCATGTGCCATGTCACATCCTCTGCTACCCTCCTCCACGTTCTTGAGAATTACCTCTCAGGTTCTGGCGGGGTCCCCTATTCCCTTTGCCTGGAAACACCTACTGCCTTAAGTCAGCCCTCAGAAAGCCGAAAGCGAAGACTGGGATTTGGGATCTTCCCAATTCTAGTGACGGACAATTGCGCAGGTGGTCCTGGAGCCAGGTGGACCTCTAGACCCCCAGTTCATGCCCGCCCTTCCCAGGGCCAGAAACGCAGAGAGGTAGGGTCTTAACCCCTCCAGAGTGTTTGTCCCAGTTATCACAGGCCTCCCCCTGGCCTTGTCCTTTTCACCTCTCTGCCCTCACTCTGTCCCATTCAATTATTAAGCCATTCAGGCTCGGAGATTAATGGGGAGCACCTGCTAAGTGCCAAGCACCGGCTGAACAAGGCTCCTCAGGGTGGCAGCCCTCGTTTAATTCATGCTTTTAGATGGAAACAAACAATAGACAAGTATAGGAGCAAGGTCGTCGCAGGCTTTGAAAAGGATATGAAGGAAGTGGACAGAAGAGTAACCAAAAAGCTTGCTTTAGAAAGAGTAGCCAAGGGCAGCCCCGGTGGCACAGCGGTTTAGCGCCGCCTGCATGCAGCCCGGGGTGTGATCCTAGAGACCCAGGATCGAGTCCCACATCAGGCTCCCTGCATGGAGCCTGCTTCTCCCTCTGGCTGTGCCTCTGCCTCCTCTGCCGCCCTCTCTTTCTGTCTCTATGAATAAATAAATAAAATCTTAAAAAAAAAAAGAAAGAGTAGCCAGGAGAGTCAACAAATATTTATTAGAACCTAATTCCTAGGGGTGTCTAGGTGGCTCAGTGAGTTAAGTGTCTGCCTTTGGCTCAGGTCAGGATCCCAGGATCCTGGGATGAGCCATGCATCAGGCTCCCTGCTCAGTGGGGAGTCTGCTGCTGCTTCTCCCTCTGCTCCTCCCCTCTTCTTATGTGTTCTCTCTCTCTCTTTCTCTCTCAAGTAAACGAATAAAGTCTTAAAAAAACAAAAACTAATTCCTGTCAGTTTTATCTTCTAAAAGATAAACATCTCTACAAAGTACCCACTTCCCTCCATCTTCCCCTCACAGCCTAATGTGAGTTGCAGTCGCCCTGGTTGGGATTATCGATCACTGCCACAGTATCTTGCTGCCCTCCCTGCCTTCACAGTCATCTCCATTGCATCGTACCTCCATGTTGCCTGCCCACTCAACCCCTCGTCAGGCCATCTAACCTTGCCCTTCATGGCCACTGATGGGAGAAACCAAACAGCCTGAAATGGGGATAATGACTAATAGCTCAGATGAATGAGGAGGAGTGGGGGTGGGGGTGCTTAAGTGCCATAGTCAGGAGTTTGGTTTTATCAGACAAGTCAATAATTTTCCAGTGGGGAGATGGTAGTTGTGAGGCCAGAAGGGAAGCTCTCCAGGCAAAATGGGGCTGAAGCATGTGTAGTATGAAAAAGCATATTTGGGGGCACCTGGGTGGCTCAGTGGTTGAGCATCTGCCTTTGGCTCAGGTCAGGATTCTGGGGTCCTGGGATCAAGTCCTGCATCAGGCTCCCCTTGGGGAGCCTGCTTCTTCTTTTGCCTGTGTCTCTGCCTCTCCGTGTTTCTCATGAATAAATAAATAAAATCTTAAAAAGGGCAGCCCAGGTGGCTCAGCGGTTTAATGCTGCCTTCAGTCCAGGGTGTGATCCTGGAGACCTGGGATGAGTACCAGGCTTCCTGCATGGAGCCTGCTTCTCCCTCTGCCTGTGTTCCTGTCTCTCTCTGTCTCTGTCTCTCATAAATAAATAAAATCTTAAAAAAAATAAAAAAATAAAATCTTAAAAAAAGAGGCACATTTGTGTTGCAATTTGATATTTGGAAAATAAAACAAAATTTATATTAGCCTTTGTATTAGTTCGGTAGGGCTGCCATAACAAAATTCTATGCACTAGGTGGCTAAAACAACAGAAATTTATTTTCTCATAGTTCTGAAGGCTGGAAGTCCAAGCTCAAGGTATTGATTGGTAAGGTTGATTCTGTCAAAAAGAAAACCACAGGGCTGCCTGGGCGGCTCAGTCAGTTAGGCGGCTGCCTTTGGCTCAGGCTTGATCTTGGGGCTTTAGGATCAAGTCCCCAAGTCTGATTCCCTGCTCCTCCTTCTCCCTTTGTGCTCTCGCTCTCGCTCTCCCTCTTGCTGTCTCTCAAGTAAATTGTGGAGGCCGAGAAAAATTAAGGCCATCCCACCTAAAGTTTAGCATTAGCACAAGTACAACTATCTTAGGTCCCTGTGAATAAGAGCTGAACTTTAAGGGGAAAAACTGCAGAATGTCCTCAATGTCCTTGGCAGGTAATCCCATATCAGAAAGACAACAGAGCCCACGCCCGTGGTAGAAAGTCCTATCTTGGGATCCCTGGGTGGCTCAGTGGTTTAGCGCCTGCCTTTGGCCCAGGGCGTGATCCTGGAGACCCAAGATCGAATCCCACGTCGGGCTCCCGGTGCATGGAGCCTGCTTCTCCCTCTGCCTGTGTCTCTGCCTCTCTCTCTCTCTGTGTGTGTGACTATCATAAATAAATAAAAATTAAAAAAAAAAAAAAAGAAAGTCCCATCTTAGAATTCTTCCATCCCTTCTGGAAATCCCCTAGACCAGCCTATAAAAAACCCAGCTGTAACCCACTTCAGGGTCCAAGTCCCTGCTCCGCTGTGTCGGGTATACTTGGAACCAAGCTCGAGCTTGTAAATAAACCCTCCTGTGTTTGCATCAGTGTCGGCTCCTCGGTGGTTCCTCGGATTCGCAATCTTGGGCACAACATAAATAAGTAAAATCTTTTAAAAAGAGGAAGAAAGAAAGAAAACCACAGACCTTTAATGGCATTCCTTGGGCCAGGCCAAGTCACCAAGCCAGGGCTTAATACCTGACCTAAGTGCGGTTTCCACCTCCCCCAGAAATATAAATCCTAACCTGTCAGGAATTTTCTGATAGGTGCCAGTAAGTCTTTCACATAATCCTTCCCATCCCCCAAAGAAAGATGAGGTGATCTGCATGATAAGATCTCTGCTCTTCCTCCTAAGGGAAAGCGACCTTACCTAAAACAATCCTTTCTTTTATTTTGCTTCTAACTTTCCTGCCCCAAGCTCCTTCTTATGAAAACTTCCATTTTGTACAAACTACGCAGAAGGGCCTCAACTGGCTAGATGAGAGGCTGCCTGACTCATGACTCATTTAATAAAGCCAATTAGGTCTTCAAATTTACTTAGTTGAATTGTTCTTTTTAAGATTTTGTTTATTTTAGGGGCACCTGGGTGGCTCAGTCATTTAAGTGTCTGCCTGGTATCCAGCCCCCCATTGGGCTCCCTGCTCAGCTGGGAGCCTGCTTCTCTCTCCTGCTGCTCCCCCTGCTTGTGATCTCAGTCTCTCTCTCTCTCTAAAATAAATTTTAGGGCAGCCCCAATGGCCCAAGCGGTTTGGCGCCGCCTTCAGCCTGGGGTATGATCCTGGAGACCCGGGATGGAGTCCCACGTCACCTCCCTGCATGGAGCCTGCTTCTCCCTCTGCCTGTGTCTCTGCCTCTCTCTCTGTGTGTGTCTGTCATGAAAATAAATAAATAAAATCTTAGAAAAAATAAAAAATAAAATAAAATAAATCTTAGCACTTCAGTAGGAGCAGGGGAGGGAGGGGGCTCAATCACCAAATTTGACCTTGAGACCATAACCCAAGCCAAAATCAAGAGTCAGAGGCTCAACTAACTGAGCCACCCAGGTGCCCCTGAATTTTGTTTTTTAACCATATCTTTTGAGGTCTCTCTCTTGATTTGTAGATGATGGTCTTCTCCCTTTGATTTCATGTGATCTTTTTTTTTTAACTTAAGTATAATGGACATATTATATTAGTTTCAGGTATACAGCATATGGATTCGACAATTCTACACATTACTCAGTGCTCACCACCGTAAATGTAGTCACCATGTGTCACCATACAACATTGTTGTAATATTGACTACATTCCCTATGTTGTACTATTAATCTCCATCTGTGTGACTGACTTATTTTATAACTGGAAATTTGTACCTCTTAATCCCCTTTATCTACATGACCTTTTTCTCTGTGTGTCCTAATCTCTTCTTCTCTTAAAAACACCAGTTGAGGGAATCCCTGGGTGGCTCAGTGGTTTGGCAACTGCCTTTGCCTCAGGGCGTGATTCTGGAGTCCTGGGATCAAGTCCCACGTCAGGCTCCCTGCATGTAGCCTGCTTCTCCCTCTGCCTGTGTCTCTGCCTCTCTCTCTCTCTCTCTCTCTGTGTGTGTGTCTCTCATGAATAAATAAATAAAATCTTAAAAAAAAAAAAAAAAGCACCAGTTGAATCAGATTAGGGCCCACCTGACAGCCTCATTTTAACTTACCTCCTTAGAGATTTAATCTCCAAATATAGTCACATTCTAAGATACTAGGGGCTAGGGCTTTGTACAGGAGTCAAAACTTTACCTCCACCCATCTTAGGTCTTCAGATGAAACTCTTAAACAAAACATTAACAAAAGAAAAACAGACATAAGCTTATTAACATGTACAATTTATGCATGGAAGAATGGGAGATACCCAAGGAAGAATGAGTAACTCATTTAGCTTAGAATTCATGCTTAAGGGATCCCTGGGTGGCGCAGCGGTTTGGCGCCTGCCTTTGGCCCAGGGCGCGATCCTGGAGACCCGAGATCGAATCCCACGTCGGGCTCCCGGTGCATGGAGCCTGCTTCTCCCTCTGCCTGTGTCTCTGCCTCTCTCTCTCTCTCTCTCTCTCTATCATAAATAAATAAAAATTTAAAAGAAAAGAATTCGTGCTTAAATACTATCTTAATAGGGAATGGGGAAGGGAAATATAGGCCTCTTAGGAAACATAAATGATTTCCAGAAAAAATGAATGGACCCTTAGTTTTTTTTTTTTTTTTAATTTTTTTTTATTTATTTATGATAGTCACAGAGAGAGAGAGAGAGGCAGAGACACAGGCAGAGGGAGAAGCAGGCTCCATGCACCGGGAGCCCGATGTGGGATTCGATCCCGGGTCCCCAGGATCGCGCCCTGGGCCAAAGGCAGGCGCCAAACCGCTGCGCCACCCAGGGATCCCTGAATGGACCCTTAGTAGAATGGATGGGAGATATGATAATTTGTGACCAAGTTTGTCTGGATGTATAGATTCCTAGTTTCCTCTTCATTGATATGAGAAGAAATTCCTAGGAAAGGGATTTATGCCCATCAAGTCCTTTTAGAGATCCGTCTTTAAGCAAATAAGAGGAATTCAAGGGCAGCCCGGGTGGCTCAGCGGTTTAGCACCGCCTTCAGCCCAGGGCGTGATCCTGGGGTCCCGGAATCGAGTCCCACGTCGGGCTCCCTGTGTGGAGCCTGCTTCTCCCTCTGCCTGTGTCTCTGCCTGTGTCTCTCTCTCTCTCTCTGTCTCTCATGAATAAATAAATAAAATCTTAAAAACAAAAAACAAATAAGAGGAATTCAGAGAAACCCTCTTTCTGCATTTGCTGGTTTTCAAGTATCTACAGTTCAAATTAGTCAATATGCCAAAATGGAATACAGGGTACCATATTTTGTTACCCTTCACTGTCTTCTCCCCTTGGGAAGTTAACAAGATTTTTGAGCCCTCCTCCAGAAGCCGTGACACCATATTCCATGTCCCTATTATTAATGCGCTTTCTCTTTCCCCATCAAGAATCTCACAATCTCTGCCCAAGTGAGGTTTTGGAGAGTTCTCTGGGTCTCCATCCCATAGAGGATGCTGTTAGGCTCTGTTGCCACTAGTTGAGGACCTGTCCCACACTTCTTGCCCTCTTGACAGCTCAGAGTCAGAATCTCCCTCTTTTTATTAAGACTCTTTCTTTCTTTCTTTCTTTCTTTCTTTCTTTCTTTCTTTCTTTCTTTCTTTCTTTCTTTCTTTCTTTCTTCTTTCTTCCTTTCTTCCTCTGAGAGAGAGGGAGGGAGAGAGACAACATAAGCAGAGGGAGGTGCAGAAGGAGAAGGAGAGAATCTCAAGCAGAAATATGGGCTGAAAACAGAGCCTGATGTGGAGTGCCTAGGTGGCTCAGTGGGTTTAACAACCAACTCTTTTTTTTTTTTTTTTTAAGATTTTATTCATTTATTCATGAGACACACAGAGAGAGAGAGAGAGAAGCAGGGACACAGGCAGAGGGAGAAGCAGGCTCCATGCAAGAAGCCCGATGCGGGACTTGATCCCAGGACCCAGGACCACGCCCTGGGCCAAAGTCAGGTGCTAAACCGCTGAGCTACCCAGGGATCCCCAGCAACCAACTCTTGATTTTGGTTCAGTTCAGAATCTCAATGTTGGGTGATTGAGCCCCATGTTGGGCTCCATGCTCAGTGGGGATTCTGCTGGAGATTCTCTCTCTCTCTCCCTCTCCCTCTGCCCCTCCCCTTAATAAATAAATAAATAAGCAAACCAATAAACAAATCTTTAAAAAAAAAAAAAAAACAGATCTTAACCCATTGTGCCACCCAGGCACCCCTCAGAATCAGAATCTCTTGACAATGTCAGGTCACAGAGGCCAAGGGATTCTTTCAAGAATGAGAACTACCAAGAGGCACCTGACTGGCTCAATTGGTAGAGCATCTGACTCTTAATCTCAGGGTTGTGAGTTTGAGCCCCACATTAGATGTGGAGCCTACTTGAAATAAAATAAATAAATAAATAAATAAATAAATAAATAAATAAATAAATAAATAAATAAGGGATCCCTGGTTGGTGCAGCGATTTGGCACCTGCCTTTGGCCCAGGGCGCGATCCTGGAGACCCGGGATTGAATCCCACGTCGGGCTCCCGGTGCATGGAGCCTGCTTCTCCCTTAGCCTGTGTCTCTGCCTCTCTCTCTCTCTCTCTCTGTGTGTGTGTGTGTGTGACTATCATAAATAAATAAAAATTAAAAAAAAAAGAGAGAGCTGCCAAGTAAGGGTAGGACTTGGGAGGGGGCCACTGGAATCAGCAATAAGACCCCAGGTATAAAAAAAAAAAAAGGACCTCGGGTATCTTTGACAGGTGCAGAGAAAGAAGTACTAAAGCCAAACCAGAGAGATGCTAATAGCTACAGTAGCATTTCACACTCACCATGTGCTATTCTGAGCACTTTATAAATATTAATCCATTTAATATGCACATTATTAACTCTATGAGAAAGGTATTATCCTCCCTATTCCCCATGGGGAAATTAAACACAGAAATGTTAAACAGGGCACCTGGGTGGCTCAGCAGTTGAGCACCAGCCTTTGGCTCAGGGCGTGATCCCAGGGTCCTGGGACTGAGTCTCACATCAGGCTCCCTGCAGAGGGAGCCAGCTTCTCCCTCTGCCTCTGTCTCTGCCTCTCTCTGTGTCTCTCATGGATAAATAAATAAATAAATAAATATTTTTAAAAAGAAAGAAATGTTAAACAGCTTGCCCAATGTCACAAAGGTAGTTCACAGTAGAGTTCAGATTTGGAAATCTGGGCAGTCTGGCTTCAGACTCCATGCCGTAAACTGTCAAGTCATATATCCAACTCTGGGCTGTGAGGAGGAGAGAGGGCATGGGCAGTCAGGACCAGAAGGGAGCAGGAGGCAAGAAGTAGAAGACCGTAAAGAAGGGTGGAGTAAATGATTTACAGCTAGAGTGGTTCCCTCTCCTGGACCATAAACCACAGGGACCTGTCAGGTGCTGGGAAGGGAGATAAGATGACTCAGGAGGGAAGGGTTGGGTGGGGACTGGGGACTCCCCTTCCTGGAGTGAGGCTTCAGGTCCTGTACCTTTACCCTTGGCTCTGTGGGAAACTCACAGCCCAGTGCTCCAGACTGTTGGTAACAGGCAGGAAGGTGAGAGCCACAGAAGCAGATGGGGGGGGGGGGGGTGGCAGTGACAGAAATGCAGCAGCCTGGGTCATCTGGGTTGTTCCTCAAGAAAGCTCCCAGGATCTCAGGGTGTGAACTCCTCTAGGCCTAGGCCTGGTCCCCAGATACTCTTTAAGTGGTATGCAACCCAGAATCCTCTAGAAAAGCCACAGATCAGAGCTTGGGAAGGGCTGCATGGGCATGATGGCTGGGGTCTCAGAGCTGGTATCTCACCCTCCCTAGGAGAGAGGTCCTGGGTCTCCCAGACCTATGGGACACACACACACACACACACACACACACACACACACACAGATGCAGTGTGATTCTGGGACACAACAGAGGACCAGGAGGTGGAAACTAAGGGGAACAGACTTGGCTCTTCATGGTAATGGCAGCCGGGGCTAAATGGCTGCCGTGCTGAAGTCTCTGGACCTTGTTTCACTGAATAACCCCAATTGCTCTGGTGAAAGGTGCTATTGATCTTGTTTTGTAGAGGAGGAAACTGAGGTTCAGAGAGATGAGGTAACTTGTGTAAGGCTCCAGAGAGCTAGAATTGAAACCCAGGTTTGTCTGACTCTAAAGCTTGTGCTCCTAACCCCCTCTCTCTGCTTCCTCTCTAGGAAACACCTGTGGGTGAGAATGAGCTCACAGTGCAGGGGAAGGAGCTTCCCAAGACAGGTCAGAAGTGGGACCAGCCCTCCTGGGTTGTTTTTTTTTTTTTTTTTTTTTTTGGCTGGGTACAGTATACTTTATTGATGGTACATGACAAGGTAGGGCTCCCCAAGCCCCTCTCCTGGGTTTTTGTGGATGATCTCAGTACTGGGTGGCTAATTGAGCTGGTGCCTCGAATATTATTTCCTCTGTTTGACACAGGAAGAAATTGAGACCTAGGAGTAGAAATGGCCACCCAGGATGCTAAATACCCTTAGGAGTCAAGATGCTGGACACAGGGCTGCGGGAGTGCTGCATCCCTAGGCTTGAGTCCCAGACCCGTGGCCCTGTCAGCCCTGTGGAATAGGGGTGTGGAGTGGTCAAGACAAGCTCCTCAGAGCCTGTACCAGAAGCCTGGTAGTGTGGCCAGTGCACAGGCCCCTGGTCCCCGGGCTCAAGCCCTTGTTTCTGCCCACTGGGCCCCTTCCAGCCTTTGGAGTTGTGAAACTGAATAAAGGAAACCTCATTTAAAATAGAGTTTGGAGGCAGCCCAGGTGGCTCAGTGGTTTAGTGCCGTCTTCAGGCCAGGGCGTGATCCTGGAGACCCAGGATCGAGTCCTATGTTGGGTTCCCTGTATGGAGCCTGGTTCTGTTTCTGCCCACCCCCCCTCTGTGTCTCTCATGAATAAATAAAATCTGAAAAAAAAAAAATAGAGTTTTGAGGGACGCTTGGGTGGCTCACCGGTTTAGTGCCTGCCTTTAGCCCAGGGCATGATCCTGGAGTCCTAGGATCGAGTCCCACGTCGGGCTCCCTGCATGGGGTCTGCTTCTCCCTCTGCCTGTGTCTCTGCCTCTCTGTGTGTGTCTCTCATTAATAAATAAAGAAAATCTTTTTAAGAAAAATAGAATTTGAAGGTCAGAATGAGGGGAGTTCTCACACCCTACCTATCAATGCATCAATTGCAGACCCCAACAGGAAGAAGCATACCTTGCATTCTCCAACTGGAAAGGACCTACTTTACCACCCCTGCAAGAGGGAGAAAGACTTTTTCTTTGTAGAGCAAAAGTCCAGTCAATGAGACGTTGCCGCAACTCAGGCAATAAGAAAACATCCCCAACCTCCGGTGGACTTTTGCTCAAATAGCCCCTCTCAACTTCCTCCTTTTTCTCTATATAATAACATTCCTGTCCTTTGTTCCCGGACTTGCCTATGGTTTGCTGTAGCTTGCGTATCCTGAATTGTCATTCCTCTATTTTTGAACAAACCTATTTTGCTGGTAAAATTACTGGCCATTTTATTTTCAAGCCCAACCAAGTCCATCACCTCTGGCGTTGAATCCTACCTCCAGTGTGTCTCAGCTGTCCGACCTTGAACAAATCATTTACCTCTTGGAGCCTCATCTGTAAACGGGGCTGATCCCTGCCCCACCGAGTTGAGAGGAGGACTCCAGGAGACGCTGATATACTAGTGCCTTTGGCATGGTGCCTGTCAGTCAGTGCTCTGTGATCAGTAGCTGTTATGATTATAACAATTTATCATCATGCATCTGTCTTCTCACCTGGAGCGTGGGACAGTAATCCCTGTCATCCTGGTTTCAAGGACAGGGTATCATTGATACGAGCGGTAGGGTCAGTGCAGATAGCACTTTTGCCACCCAAAGGCCAGCCCAGCCCCGCAGGGGTAGGGAGATACATCTAGTTCCCAGGGCCAGGGGAAGCTGAGCTGGCTGATAGCCTCTATCCATCAATGATAACCTCCGTCCAGCTAAGCTTTATGGGTCCAGCAGATATTTAAGTGCGTGTGGTGTGTGGGCTAGCCCAGTTCTCCTTCCTCAACACGAGCTGCTGCCCAGAGCAGGTAGGCAGGTGTGGAGTAGGAGGTGTCAGTACCCTGGGCCTTGGGAGACCAGCTGTGAGCAAGACCCCAGGGGTAGTTGTGGGTTTGGGCTAGAGTTGGATCTTCTGTCCTCAGAAGTTCATGATCTGGTTACTTCTGGCCCTGCAAGTGGAACCGGATCTTGGAGAAGCCTCTTGCACAAGAGGTTATAGATCTCAGCTTCCCCAGGCCCATCCCATCCTGGTTCAACCTCTGTACCGCTGAGTTCTGGAGGGGATGGGGGTGTGCTTCATGTGCGCTGAAGCTTCTTCCTCCCTGTCTACTAACACAGGGTTTGTGTGTGACCAGAGTTGAAGGGAGGTTGCTTGGTGATAAGAAGGCAAGCTAAGGAGAAGGTTTGCAGGAAAGAGGGACAGCTCTGGGGGCAGTTCGTGTGACCTCCTTCCCAGGCCCCCTGCACCATGACGGTTTCATATACCCTCAAAGTAGCAGAGGCTCGCTTCGGAGGCTTCTCTGGCTTGCTTCTCAGGTGGAGGGGAAGCATCTACAAGCTCCTCTACAAAGAGTTCCTCCTCTTCACGGCCCTGTATGCTCTGCTCAGCATCACCTACCGGTGAGGGTGAGGTCCCAGGGCTGGCCTGGGGGAGCCTAGGCAGTCTGCTTCCCTCTCACCCAGGCTCACGACTGACCTTCCCCAGGCTGCTGCTGACCCAGGAGCAGAGGCACGTGTATGCTCAGGTGGCCCGATACTGCAATCGTTCTGCAGATCTCATCCCCTTATCCTTCGTACTGGGTAAGGCTCCCTCCTGTTCTCCTGGCATCCTTCTTACCATCTTCTCTGACTTTTGGGTTGAGCTGATAGGTCTGAGGCGCAGAATTACCCCAGCAGCACAGCCTAGAGATCAACAAAATAGGCTCAGCAGGCATGCAAGTTGCATCCTGGATTTCCAGAGGGCTGGACTTGCCTATCACTTGCTAGACCCTCACTCCACAAAGGGACAAGACACCTGCTGGCCTCAAAACCCCACTATGGGTACTGGAGAGGAGCTGGAGAGAGGTGACACTCCCTTTCCACCTTGTGGGAAGCAGGGCTCAGAGCTAACCATTACTTGACCACTTCTCTGCCGGAGGAGGTTTGCATTCCTCCATCCTCCAGGCCCGGCTTAGCAAGGAAGACGCTTTAGGAAGAGACGCTCCTCCTGACAGCGAGGCAGGGCACTGGGGCCAAATGCATCCTTCTCCCCGCCTTGGTTCTCTGGCTGGGGGACAGGGCGTGCTGACTCCTACAGGGCAGGCCTTCCATCTCCCCTTCCACGCGGGTGATCAGGTTTCTACGTGACCCTGGTGGTGAACCGCTGGTGGGCCCAGTATACAAGCATCCCGCTGCCAGACCAGCTGATGTGCGTCATCTCGGCCAGCGTGCACGGTGTAGACCAGCGTGGCCGCCTGCTGCGCCGCACCCTCATCCGCTATGCCAACCTGGCGTCCGTGCTGGTGCTGCGCTCGGTGAGCACCCGCGTGCTCAAGCGCTTCCCCACCATGGAGCATGTGGTGGATGCAGGTGTGGACAGGTGCCCTCGGGGCTCGAGCCCCGCTGGAGAGCCCGGGGGTGGCCCCGGGGTCAGGACCCAAACGTGGGCCTCCTGGGAGAGGGGTTCTGACCCTCAGGGGGCAAGTCCTGGGGGGCAGGAGAGGTGTCTGCGCCGCACTCACTTTATCTCCTCAGGTTTCATGTCCCAGGAAGAGAGGAAAAAGTTTGAGAGCCTAAAATCCGATTTCAATAAGTACTGGATCCCCTGTGTCTGGTTTACTAACCTGGCGGCCCAGGCCCGGAGGGATGGGCGAATCCGTGACGACATCGCTCTCTGTCTGCTCCTGGAAGTGAGTCTGCTCGGGACCAGGCCTGTCCGTCCCCTGTAGCTTTGCAAACTGGAATAATAATTTTAGTAATTAGCAATGAGATGGTACCATTCTTGCACTGTTGGAAGCACTGTGCATGTATTAACTCATTTAGCCCTCATCACAGCCCTTGGGACGTTATTACCATCCCTCTTTCACAGGTGAGCAAACAGGCACAGAGTGGAAAAGAAACTTGCCCAAGTCATACGGCTAGTTAGTGGAGCTAACGCCACAGCTAGTTAGTGGAGCTAACTAACCGAGGCATGCTGGTTCCACAGTCTGTGCTTGCACCTACTTTGTTAAACTGCTTCCCATCACGGGCACCCTTGCATAAGACCTCTGATAGCAAAATGGGCCTCTAGGCCTAGTTCATGCTGGTCTCCCCTGTTCTTCCCTATTCCTCCTTCTGCACCTCCACTGACATCCTCTTCCTGCTTTTCCACCAGGAGCTGAACAAGTACCGGGCCAAGTGCAGCATGCTATTCCACTATGACTGGATCAGCATCCCTCTCGTCTACACCCAAGTAACTGCCTCTCCCCTCCCACATCCCAGGGCCTAGTGCATGTCCCGTGCTGTGTGTGACACTGAGGATTAGAGATGATACCTGCCCTGTGGCAGTTCAGTCCAGCAAGACACTGAACAACCACGGGCTCATCCTCAAAGCATCCCTGGGCCCCCACTGAAATGACCCCATCCCCTCTGATGCTGCCACACCTTGCTACATGATTTACTTCCTTGTCAGATTCCCTCCCTGGCCCCAGGGTCGGGGCAGGCTTTTCTCGCTTTTACTCAGCCGGGCTTCCTCCTCCAGGTGGTGACCATAGCCGTATACTCCTTCTTTGGCCTCTCCCTGGTTGGCCGCCAGTTTGTGGAGCCAGAGGCAGGGCCAGCCAAACCTCGGGAGCCTTTAGAGCCAGGCCAGGAGGCAGCATCCACCCTGGGGGACCTGGACATGTATGTGCCTCTCACCACTCTGCTGCAGTTCTTCTTCTATGCTGGCTGGCTCAAGGTGGGCACATAGGGTGGTCATACCAGCTTGTTCTGTAGAGATGTGGGCCCAGGGCCCACCTCAACTTTGGGGATAGAGAATGGGGCTCCAAGCCCAGGAAACACTGCCTTACAACCTGCAGGTGGCTGAACAGATTATCAACCCCTTTGGTGAGGATGATGACGATTTTGAGACCAACAAGCTCATAGACCGCAACCTGCAGGTGTGCAGGGGCCTGGGGGCAGCTCCTTGCGCTCTCCACCTGGGTGTGGAGAGGGCAGGGGGATCCTTGTGACTTGCTGCCTGCCCCAGGTGTCTCTGTTATCCGTGGATGACATGTATCAGAACCTGCCTCCCGCTGAGAAGGACCTGTACTGGGACGATGACTCTGCGCAGCCGCCCTACACGGTGGCCACGGCGGCCGAGGCTCTGCGGCCTTCCTTCCTGGGCTCCACCTTCAACCTTCGGTGAGTGGCCCGCGCGGGTGGAGACAGGAGTTGACCCGGCAAGCGGGCCCCAGGTCCTCACCACCCCTCTCGAGCGCCAGTGACCCGGTGGCCCCTGCTCCTTGCACCCTCCGGAGAGCCAGCCCCGGGGTGGCCCCGCCCAGGTTCGCTCAGCCCGCCCTCCCCCCTGCAGCGTGAGCGACGACCCGGAGCAGAGCATGCAGGTGGAGGCGTCTCCAGGGTCCGCTCGGCCGCTGCCCACCGCGCAGACCCCGTTGCTCGGCCGCTTGCTGGCCGCAGGGGCACCCTCCCCGGCCATCAGCCTCAGGACCTTCGGCCGCGCGCGAGGAGCCCCCCGGACCCCTCATCTGCTGCGCTTCCGAGCGGAGGAGAGCGGCGACCTCGAGGCTGCGGACCGCATCGAGGAGGCGTCGGTGGGGTCAGAGGAGGCGGCCAGGGAGCCCTGAGCGGTGGCCGTCCTGCCTGCCGCCCCTCCCCTCCCGGCCACCGCTGCCCTCCAGCGCAGAGTACTTAACTGTGCGTCCTGAGCCCGAGAATTTAGGGACAGACTTTGAAAGAGGAAGAGGGCGGGGCCAGCACCAGGGCTGGGAATCTGTACGTTTTGGCGGGAGAAGGTAGGAAACTGATGCTAGGACACGTGGGCCAGAACCCAGATGCAGTTAATTTCCCGGGCACTAGGGAGCTGGGCCTGTTCTCAGACCTGAGGGAGCATCAGCAGCACTGAAGGGCCTGTTCACAGGGTCCACTCAGTGTCTCTGATTCATTAGATCTGGGAGGGAAGTAGGAAGTTCCCAGGTGATGGTGCTGCTGCTGGTCCAGGCATCACACTTTGAGTCCTATATAAAAGAAGTTAGGGGCAGCCCTGGTGGCGCAGCGGTTTGGTGCCGCCTGCAGCCCGGGGTGTGATCCTGGAGACCCGGGATCGAGTCCCACGTCGGGCTTCCTGTATGGAGAGCCTGCTTCTCCCTCTGCCCCTCTCTCCCTGTCTCTATGAATGAATAAAATCTTTAAAAAAAAAAAAAAAAAAAAAAAAAGTGGGAATCCCTGGGTGGCTCAGCGGTTTAGCGCCTGCCTTTGGCCCAGGGTGCGATCCTGGAGTCCTGGGATCCAGTCTCGCATCGGGCTCCCAGCATGCAGCCTGCTTCTCCCTCCTCCTGTGTCTCTGCCTCTCTCTCTTTCTCTATATGTCTATCATAAATATTAAAAAAAAAAAGTTAGCATATACCCCATCCTGATTATCTTACTCTGAAGAGGGAATCACCGTGTGCTGGGGGACTTTTGCTTTACCTGTAATATTCAACTTTTTGTGTACGATGAGAAAATAATCATTACTTGTGCAATTACAATTGTTTTAGACCAAGTTGGCATGCTGTGAAGTGGGATAAAGAGAATATAGTAAGGGCTTGGGAATCTTGTCCTGGAGGCTGATCCAACTCAGACGTGAAGGCAGTTGTTGTACACCAGCCAGCCTGAGCCGTGGGAATTTGGACTTCAGAGTGCCACACCCTTCTCTGCTCCCACCAGCCCAACAGGAGAAAGGATGATCTCGGGGTGAAAGCTGGGGGGTCCACCTCTGTTGGGCCTACAGTGCTGAAGGAAAGCAGCCTCACAGAGCACTAGGTTGAAGTGGCCTGAACTGAGCTCCAGCTCTGGAAGTTCTGCTTCCACTCAAGAATTGGTGAGGGGCGCCTGGGTGGTTCAGCGGTGGAGCATCTGCCTTTGGCTCAGTTCATGATCCTGGGGTCCTGGGATCCAACCCCATTATTTGGCTCCCCACAGCAAGCCTGCTTCTCCCTCTGTTTCTGCCTTTGTGTCCCATGAATAAATTAAATCTTAAAAAAAAATCGAATGCCAAAACTGAATCTCAAGGTCAAAGGATGGCAAATGACAGAACTCTGAAGGAAGAAACAAGGGTGTAGTGGAGGTTGAGTACAGCCTCTAACATCGTCGACTGGCTAGAGGATAACACTAGCTTTGCTACTTTCTTGCTGGATGACCATGGGTTACAAGGAGGCCGAAGCATAGGTCTCCAAGTCTTTAGAGACCATAGCACCCAAGACAGCCCTTTATGTGGAAGACATTTGACATTTTTCACGGGGTTGATAGAAGTTAGCCTTGGTTTGGGGCAAGAATGGTCAGCTGAAGGCTTCAGGAATGGTGTGGATGGATCCAAGACTAAACACACTGATTCTATTTATAGAGGCAGAAGTGAAGGGGAGGCAGATTCGTACAGCTCAAATTAGGAAATAAAAGCAGCATCTTGTATGGCTGTTATTCTTGACCCATACCTCAGTAAATAGCTAAAATTATGGTAATAAAGATATAACCACTAGATGGAAGAGAGGTGAGGGCACAGGGCTCCCAGAGCCAATAGTAAGGTTTTAGGTTGAGTTGCCTTTTTTGTATCCTGAAGTTTTTGTACTCGAAAGGGGGTGGGGTGAGGGTCATCTCCATCTTTCTCTATTGTCTATTCACACAAGTCTATAATTTAGCCAAGCTAATGAACCAACTGGAATTTTCACTTTTTTTGGCTCTTAAGTTATGCTTGTACTTTCAACTTTAACCTGAATAAAATCTTAAGTTTTTAAAATTAACTCAGCAGATCTGAGTGCTTGGTTTATTGCCATGCACTTCTAAGTACTAGACACAGTAGGAAACATACTCATCTCCTGGAATTCCTTTCTAATAGGACAAAAAAGACAAAATGAGTAAAAATTTATGACCAGGTTAACAGCACAGAAGGGGGTGTAACAGAATTATCAGAGTAGAACTCACTAGGGTCTAAGACCTCGTGTATGCACATGGTATGTGAAGGAAAATGTTCTCAACAGAAGGACTCAGTAAGGCCAGGATGATCAGCACTATTAAAAAGGGACCAGGTCACATTGAGTTCTGTAATTTGGAAAGACTTCTGAGATGGGACGCTGTCCCATCAAAAACCTATTGATCAGGAACGCCTCGGTGGCTCAGTGGTTGAGGGTCTGGTTTGGGCTCAGGTCGTGATCCCAGAGTTCTGAGGTCAAGTCCTGCATTGGGCTCCCTGCAGGGAGCTTTCTTTTCCCTATGTCTCTGCCTCCCTCTAATGAATTAAAAAAAAACCCAACCAGGGGCAGCCCTGGTGGCTCAGAGGTTTAGCACCGCCTTCAGTCCACAGCTTGATCCTGGAGACCTGGGATGGAGTTCTGCATGGGGTCCCTGCATGGAGCCTACTCCTCCCTCTGCCTGGGTCTCTCACGAATAAATAAATGGAATCTTAAAAAAAAAACAAACCGAAAAGCTCACCAAAAAACCCCTATTGATCACTATTGCTAGGACTGTGTTGGGAAGAACAGAAGCACTGAATGCTACTTGCAAGAGTGATCAGGAGGTAGAGGTGGTGTTAAAAGTTGAACCAATGAGATTTGGTGACATTAGATGTATTAAGGTAAAAATGACCAAGATTTTTATTTAAGCGGCTATATAAAGGCAATAACTTGCTATAATCAAATAACCAAGAACCTATTTAAAAAGGGAAAGCTGAGGAAAAGTCATGTTTTTAACACGCTCACTTTTGAGAATTCAATAATGATACCCAAGTGCAGGTATTAAATAGGTTTGGGTTAGTCAGAAAAATGTAGCACACAGGACACCTGGGTGGCTCCGTGGTTAAGCATCTGCCTTTGGCTCAGGTCATGATCCCAGGTCCTGGGATTGGATCTTAGGTGGATTCCCCGCAGGAGCCTGCTTCTCCTCCTGTCTGTCTCTCATGAAAAATAATCTTAAAAAAACAAAAAACTGACAGCAGACAATGTAGCCAAGCTGCAGACACAGTAGACCCTTAAGGATTTAGCAATGCACAAATCACTGGTTATCTTACACAGGAGTAGAGTGAGGGTGGAAGGGATTAGGGTTCAAGAGAAAATTACTTTAGAAAGACATTCAAAAGCTGACAGGATAGTCCCCAACGTGTACAACTTGCTCTCAACGCAGAAAAGGAACACAACTTCAAGATTATCAAGGTCATCATGAACTTGACGCTAGAAACATCAAGCTAAAACCTAAAAACAAAGGTTCACATAGGAAAAGGGTACAGATCTCTAAGAGCAAAGTTTTTACTTATTTTAAAAGATTTTATTCATTCACTTGAGAGACAGAACAAGTGGACTCCCCACTTAAGCAGGGAGACTAATTTGGGACTGGATCCCAGGACCCTGGGATAATAACCTTAGTCGAATGCAGATGCTTAACCAATTGAGCCACCCAGGTACCCCTGAAAGAGTCACGTTTTTAGAGGCAGCATGGCTTCAGGTTCCAGTCACAACCCCAGTAATATGGGGACCCAGTGCTGGGCTATGTCCTTCACACAGCCTCTGCTTGGTCTGAACGTCACATCCCTGCTCCCACTGAACACTTAACTTTTGTGGTGAGAAATGTCCCCCCAGCTTTATAAAGGCACAGCCCACATCTAGGACTGACCTACAAGGAAAGCATGCAGAGCAATTGGACATTCATACGTGAACACAGGACAGAACAATAAACACCTTTATTACATGACCGAAGACAGAAGATTTATTTGCCTTTCCGGGCTTTGATTTTCCTCAGATAGAACTCCAGCTCCTTGCCCTCTAGCACATAGCCATCTGCCCGGCCGCACTGGCCTGGTCTCGAAGCGATGCATGCTGCAAGAAACCAAGAAATGTATGCATTCATTAGCAAAAGGACAATGGGGCCTTGCCCAAACCAGCAGTCTCCTTAAAAGTCCATGTTTGTTCAGTTCTCCCGGGGGCAGGCTTGAAGCCCAGTGTCTCCTCAGATATACTTTATCGTCACTTTAAAGTCAGTAGCAGAACTGGACAAAGTTTTCATCACCAAGACGGCCCCCTCAGCCCACAGACTTCTCCTGCCCACTATTTCCCATTTCAGCTTCATGCCAATGGGATGACATGTTGAGTCGTGCTTATATGCTGCTATCATTCAACTCTCCTAGCAAGCCTCTGCCACACAGCTGGCAGTTGAAAGAAGAGGCAAGAACGAAATGCAGACAGTACTGTGATTCCTCCCCCCACTGCAAGAGCCGTCTCACCAAGAAGCTTGCCCTGTTGGAACTGCTCCTCCAGAAGACTGCTGATTTTGGCATTCTTTTTCCTTTCATCATACTTCTTCTGGATTTTCTTTGATCGTTTTTTATTTAAAATCTCTTCCTCCTCAGGCGTCTGAATAAAGGAGGTAAGGTAGGTTAGTTGGGGCTCCCAAGGCCCTGGCTCAGGGAAAGTATCCTCAATACCCTATACATCCCAATCCCTGCTGCCTTCCTCAGCACTAAAGGCTTTCATCTCTTTCCTTTCAGTAGCAGAACTGGACAGTCTTTTCATCATAAGAAGGCTGGAATGAGGCTGACCTTCCTTCCCCCACCCCCACAGGGAAGGTGGCTCCCAGAGAACACGCACCAGCTTGGCCCCCTTCTTGCGTCCCAGGGGCAGTGCGTAGTGGGACTCGTACCACTGTCGGTACGGTGTGCTGTCAATGAGCACGATACAGTTCTTCACCAGGGTCTTGGTGCGGACCAGTTCATTGTTGGATGCATTATAGACAACATCGATAATCCTGGTTTTGCGTGTACAACCTGCTCATGGAGGAAATTTAGAATCAAGTCCCAGAAGCCAACTGGCCTTGTCACCTCTCCCCCCAAAGTGCCTAAGGAGAAGCAAGGGAATAAGCCTTTACCCTACCACGGGGTGTTAGCTCATCTTCCACAAAGCCACCTTTCCAGAGAGGACTGGGAACCACACACAGTGTCTCTAGGTTCAGTCCCAATCCCTGAGGCTACAGGAGTTAAGAGACAAAACAGGAAGGAGAGAATTCTCCAGCTACCACAACCTTAAGGGCTTTCAAACAAACTTCAGTATCTTGGTGGAAGCCATAAACCTCCTGTTAAAAGCAATGACTGAATCTTAGAAGTTTTAGGCGTTGGGTTCCCACCCACTCCTGAAGGGCCTCACTCACACTCCGAGCCCCAGGAGAAGTTCCCCACGTCTAGCCTCAAGGCTCGGTACTTCTTATTGCCTCCCCGGACTCGTACTGTGTGTATGCGGCGGGGGCCAATCTGGAAAAACACAGAGACAGGAACTAGGTTATCCAGGAGATTAAGACAAGAGGAGGCAGGGGAACCCTAGACCCCGTGGAGGCAACACAGTCAGTGTAACTATGACAAGTCCTAGCACTGGCATGTGGCACACAGGTGGCCAAGACGGCCCCAACCACACCTAAGGATTCTTTCTCATCACTCCGGTTACCTCCAAGAGAGAAACCCTGCTTCCAAACCCTGAAAATGAAGTCTCTATGCAACAGAAAAATACCGGGTTTCTGACTATCCCTCAAGGGGCCCACGCCCTCCAGGCGCCCTTGAAGTCCTAATACCAGCATGAGTCTCCGCGCAACCTCTTGGGTCTTAACTACACGTCAAGGTGAGGAGGCCGCCCGGCCCCCCAGACGAATCACGAGCCCCGGGAAGCCTCAAGCACCGCGCGGAGGCCAGACCACGCTGGAGACGGGGGAGCGGGCGGGAGGCGAGGGCCCGGCACGCACCTTAGTGTTGGCCGCGGGGCGTCCCAGCTCATACTTCCGCTTCTTGTGGTAGGGCTTCCTCTTGCCCCCGGTCTTGCGGCGCTTGTGCCAGTTGTCCCGAGAGATGCCTGCGTGTGGGAGCAGGAGGCGGGAGCTTTAGCCGGCGCCCCGCGAGCCCCAGAGACCCCTGCACCGGGCGCGCCGCACGCTCAGCTCTCCAAGGTTGGCTCCCCCACTGCGCACTCGGGAGTTTTCCGCATTACCAAGGTGTCATCATCCACGCGCGGCCCAGCCCGGGCTCCTTCCCGCGGCAGCCATGTTGGCAGCGCCCGCGGCACCAAAGCCCCGCAAGCCCCCGGCGCGGGCCTCGGAGGCCAGAACCGAGCACAGCAGCCTCCGCGTGGCTGCTTGGTGCCGGGGGCCGAGGCGCCCGCCCTCCCGACGCGGCTGCGAGGCAGGATGGCGCCGGATGGAGCTTCACCCCCTTCCCCGGCCCCGACGCAGTCACACTCACCCATCGCTCTCGGCGCTGGCTGCGAAAGAGAAAACGCAAAGCCTCACGGTCCGGTTTGTAAAACGCTGCCCCGCCCCCTTACGTGATTTCCGGGCGCCGCGGTCCGGAGCCGGAGTCGGAGCGCGACGTCGCTTCTGCGACCGCGAGGGGGGCGTGGGAGCTCCGGAGGGGTTGGCGAGCGGCTGCGCCCGAGGCCAGCGCGGGGCGACCGGCTCGATTTACATTTTTGAAAGATTTTATTATTATCTATTTATTTATCTATTTATTTATTTATTTATTTATTTATTTTTAAAGATTTTATTTATTTATTCATGAGAGACACACAGAGAGGAGAGAGAGGCAGAGACACAGGCAGAGGGAGAAGCAGGCTCCATGCAGGGAGCCCGATGTGGGACTCGATCCTGGGTCTCCAGGATCAGGCCCCAGGCTGCAGGCGGCGCTAAACCGCTGCGCCACCCAGGGCTGTCCCTTTATTTATTTTTTATTATTTATTCACGAGAGACAGAGAGAGAGAGGCAGAGACACAGGCAGAGGGAGAAGCAGGCTCCATGCAGGGAGCCCGACGCAGGACTCGATCCGGGACCGCAGGATCGCCCTGGGCCAAAGGCAGACGTTCAACCACTGAGCCACCCGGGCTGCCCTCTGTTTACATTTTGAAAAGACTCGTTTCGGAGCCGGGCGCGGCTGCTGTGGGCCAGGGTGGGAGGCAGTAGGGGTGGAAACGAGTGCTGGACTTGGACTTTGTTTTGAAGGCTTTGGTGATAGATGGGGTGGGGGGCGGTTAGGGAAAGGGAGGTGTCAAGGATCCCCGATTCCTCACTCGATCCCTTCGAATGACAGGCCGCTGGGTGTGCATGTCTGGCTTCCTTAGAGAAGGTCTTGCATAGGAGATGCTACTTTGGGAATCGGTAGTGTACAAACGGTGATGATTAAGGTCACCCGGATGAATGGAACCCCGCGAGAGAGCATAAAGCAAACTTTTCTTGTAAAACGTACCAAGTAAATAGGCTTTGCGGGATATGGAGCCCGTCGCGACCACTCAGCTTTGCTGCTGCAGCGCGAGAGCATCCCTGGGCAATAGTAAATGTGTGTGGCTGTGTTCCAATAAAACTTGCAATCCTGGAGGAGAAAAAAAAAAAAAAAAAACTTGCGATAATGGGATTCACCTCTCATGAAATGTTATGCTTTTCATTTTTTCCAAACATTTAACAACTTAACAAGTATTCTTGACGCATGGGCCCAATCAGCATAGGGTGTTGTGGACCAGAACTTCTGTTCTAGGTCCAAGGCTTGAGGAATGTGAACATTTAAGGCCAGGTAGAGGAAAACTGTCAGAGGAATTGAGTGACAGGAAGAAAGCCAGCACACAATGAGGTCATGGTCTAATGCTACTGTGAAGGCTAGTTAAAATGAGGACTAAAAAGTGATTCTTGGGTTTAGTAACTCAAAAGTCTTGGGTAATATTGGCAAGGGGAGTGGCAAAACTTAAGGAAACTGGGCAAAAACTTAAAATCGAATGGGAAGTTTTATCTTTTTAAAAGATTTATGATAGCGCAGGAGTGGTGGTGTCAGAAAGGGAGAAGCAAACGCCACTGAGCGGGGAGCTGGATGCGGGGCTGGATCCCAGGACCCTGAGATCATGACTTGTGCGGAAGGCAGATGCTTCCTTACCTGACTGAGCCACCAGGTACCCCCAGAAAGGGAAGTTTTTTTAGAAAAGATACAGTACATGTGCGGCAGCCCGGGTGGCTCAGCGGTTTAGCACCGCCTTCCACCCAGGGTGTGATCCTGGAGACCCGGTATTGAGTCCCACATTGGGCTCCCTGTGTGGAGCCTGCTTCTCCCTCTGCCTGTGTCTCTGCCTCTCTCCCTCTGTCTCTCATGAATAAATAAAATTAAAAAAAAAAAAGAAAAGAAAAAAATACAGCATATGTAAGCAATTCTTTCAAGAAGTATGACTTTAAAAGCAAGGCGAGGAAAAAAAAATAAAAATAAAAGCAAGGCGAGGGATCCCTGGGTGGCGCAGCGGTTTGGCGCCTGCCTTTGGCTCAGGGCGGGATCCTGGAGACCCGGGATCGAATCCCACGTCGGGCTCCCGGTGCATGGAGCCTGCTTCTCCCTCTGCCTATGTCTCTGCCTCTCTCTCTCTCTCTGTGACTATCATAAATAAATAAAAATTTAAAAAAAACAAAAAAGCAAGGAGAGAAGAGTAAGAGTGCCTGGCTGGCTCAGTTGAAGAAGGTGGTGGCTCTTGATTTGGGAGATCATGAATTTGAGTCCCACGTTGAGTGCAGAGATTGAAACTATTTTTTTTTTCAGATTTTATTTATTCATGAGAGACACAGAGAGAGGCAGAGACACAGGCAGAGGGAGAAGCAGGCTCCATGCAGGGAGCCTGATGTGGGAACTCGATCCCGGGTCTCCAGGATCACACCCTGGGCTGAAGGCGGTGTTAAACTGTTGAGCCACTGGGGCTGCCAGATTACTTAAACTTAACTTAAAAAAAAAAAAAAAAAAAAACAGGGGCGCCTGGCTGGCTCAGTCAATAGAAGATGCAGCTCTTAGATCTTCGGGTTGTAAATTCAAGTCCCACGTTGGGTGAAGAGATTACTTAAATTAGAAAGAAAAATAAATAAATGGGAGGAGACGATTAGGCTGGTGGCTGGAGGGAATCATGCAGCAGTATTGAAAGAAGAATAAGCCTTTTTACAGTCGGCTCCAAATCCTATCCCATCCCTTTGAAGGGAATCTCTCAACATCATCCTTTCTCCTGTATCTTCAACCTTCCACTGGTTTCCTACCACATTCAGAATAAAATCTCAATTCCTTGTTATGGCCCAGGAATATCTGACCTCTGCTTATCTCGTTGGTTTTACCAATTTGACTTCTTATCTCCTACTATCTCCCTCACTCAACTCCTGGCACTGTGACCTTGCTGTTCTTGCCTCAGGCCCTTGTGAGTTGAGAGAAAATGCTCTTAAGTCTTAGCATGGCTTCTTCTCTCATTTCAAGTTTCTGCTCAAAATCTCACCTCTACATACATACACACGCTGGGAGGACTTTTCTGAGCCTGCTTTTTTTTTTTTAAGATTTTATTTATTTAGGGATCCCTGGGTGGCGCAGCGGTTTGGCGCCTGCCTTTGGCCCAGGGCGCGATCCTGGAGACCCGGTATCGAATCCCACATCGGGCTCCCGGTGCATGGAGCCTGCTTCTCCCTCTGCCTGTGTCTCTGCCCCCCCCCCCTCTCTCTCTATCATAAAAAAAAAAAAAAAAAGATTTTATTTATTTATTCATGAGAAACACACAGAGAAAGAGAGAGAGAGAGAGAGAGGCAGAGACACAGGCAGAGGGAGAAGCAGGCTCCATGCAGGGAGCCCGATGTTGGGACTCCATCCCAGGTCTCCAGGATCACGCCCTGAGCTGAAGGCAGGCACTAAGCCGCTGCACCACCCAGGGATCTCCTGAGCCTGCTTTCTTTCTTTTTTTTTTTCTTTTTTTAATTTTTATTTATTTATTTATTTATTTATTTATTTATTTATTTATTTTTAATTAATTAATTAATTAATTAATTAATTTATTTATTTATTTATGATAGTCACACAGAGAGAGAGATAGAGGCAGAGACACAGGCAGAGGGAGAAGCAGGCTCCATGCACCGGGAGCCCGACGTGGGATTCGATTCAGGGTCTCCCGGATCGCGCCCTGGGCCAAAGGCAGGTGCCAGGGCAGCCCCGGTGGCGCAGCGGTTTAGCGCCGCCTGCAGCCTGGGGTGTGATCCTGGAGACCCAGGATCGAGTCCCGTATCAGGCTCCCTGCATGGAGCCTGCTTCTCCCTCTGCCTGCGTCTCTGCCTCTCTCTCTCTCTCTCTGTGTCTCTCATGAATAAATAAATAAAATCTTTAAAAAACAACAACAACAACAACAAAAAAAACAAAGGCAGGTGCCAAACCGCTGCGCCACCCAGGGATCCCTGAGCCTGCTTTCTAAAGTGGCAACATTTGGGGTGCCTGGCCTGCTTAGTCTGTAGAGCATTTGACTCTTGACCTCCAGGTTGCGAGTTCAAGCTCCATATTGTGGGTAGAGTTTACTTAAAAACAAACCAAAAAAACTTCTCTAAAGTAGCAACACTCCTCTTTCTTTACTCACTTAATACTAACAATGTTTTTACATATTCATTATCTGCCTTCCCCACTAAAATATAATAAACATGAGAGTAGAAACTGTGTTGTTGGGGCACCTGGATGGCTCAGTGGTTGAGCATATGCCTTAGGCTCAGGTCGTGATCCCAGGGTCCTAGGATCGAGCCCTGTATCAGGCTCCCCGCGGAGAGCCTGCTTCTCCCTCTGCCTATGTCTCTGCTTCTGTGTCTCTCACGAATAAATAACATTAAAAAAAAAAAAACTATGTTGCTTAACTACTGTGTTTCTAACACTTAGAATAATGCCGAGCATTTAGTAAGCATTAATAAATACTTGAGTGGCACTCAAATATTTGAACAAATTCTTGTTCTACTTACCACATTTTATTCAATATGTTTCCCCAGTAGACTGTGAGATCTTTGAGTACAGTGCAAGGACCTTTTTTTTAAAAATATTTTATTTACTTATTTATTCATGAGAGACACAGAAAGAGAGAGAGGCAGAGACGTAGGCAGAGGGAGAAGCATTGGGTTCTATGCAGGGAGCCCGATGTGGGACCCGATCCTGGTACTCCAGGATCATGCCGTGCTGAAGGCAGGCGTCAAACCGCTGAGCCACCCAGGCATCCCTAGTGCAAGAATCTTAATCATCTTTCCACCTCCAGCTCTTTGGCACAAGAAAAGGAAAAGGCAATTGTATTGGACATAAAAAGGAGTTGATTTCCAGGGGCACTTGGTAGGTGATGGAATTAGGTAGACTGGATTAGGGAGATGAGAGAAGAGTAACCATGTGAATAGTGGGAGCGATTCCAATTAATAGAGAACACAGGCAGGTTTCTAGAAAGTTCAATCTTAGGATGAGCTTGAATTGCCTGTGGAGCATATAGGTGGTTATTCTTTGTATTGCAAGTAATTGGAAAGCAGAGTGTGAAGCCTGGAAGAGAAGGGAACTGATAATTCCCATCCCCGTGCACCATGGTTTTGGTCCTTTATGCATCTAACTTAGGGTTCCACCCTGTCAGCCAGTTTGCATCACATGAGCATGGTTTTTCAGTCACGTACTTCAGTAGCAGAATAATTATAAATGCATATGCATCTCTTGGGGGTAATATTCTAGAGGCATCTCTGTAGCTCTTGAAATCAGACTATGACAGTTCTCCATGTCCCACACCATGCTTCTACTCTGGCTTTAGCAGAAGTCAAATAGGAGCTCTAATTCTGTGTCATCCTGGAGAGATTTTTTTTTTTCTCCTGCTCCCCTCCAACACCTTACCCTGGCAACAACTCCATTTGCTTTGAGACCATTGGCATTAATCGTACTATGCCTTTGTCCTTATTTTCATTAGTCACCTTAAAAAAAATCTCCCAAATTGAATCCATCACCCACATTCTAATCCTGACATAGGTTACTACAATATCTTTTTAAAATCGATCTCTCTTGGGACGCCTGGGTTGCTCAGTGGTTGAGCATCTGCCTTTAGCTCAGGGCGTGATGCGGGGAGACTGCTTCTCTCTCTGTCTCTCATGGATAAATAAAATATTTTAAAAAATAAAAATAAAACTGATATCTCACCATTCTCTATTTCCTAAAATCTCATCATGTCCTATGTGAAAAATCCTCTGTCTCTTCAACCTCTTCTGGAAATGTTTCCTTTGCCTTCATAATAGCCTTCTAACAGAAATCTGGTTCTCTCATGGTTTTCTTCCTTGTCGGTCTTCTCAAGTGGGGGACGACTACACTCCTCTGGATGAGAGACAAGTGTTGGCCAATTTTGGACCATTCTTACTCTATCCTAAAAACCGTAGATTTTGAATCTTATGCTATAAAACAGTAACACTCAGGGCAGCCCAGGTGGCTCAGCAGTTTAGTGCTGCCCAGGGCGTGATCCTGGAGACCCGGGATCAAGTCCCACGTCAGGCTCTCTGCATGGAGCCTGCTTCTCCCTCTGCCTGTCTCTCTCATTCTCTCTCTCTCTCTCTCTCTGTGTGTCTCTCATGAATAATAATAAAAAAGACAGTAACACTCATTACTCCTCTTTTCTGTAGTTACCTATAAATTTTGGTTCTCACCAACCTGTGCCTAGATTTTAGATCTCGAGTCATGGTAACTTTCTCATTACTACTACTCCTGTTATATTTTGGATGCCTACACATGTGTGTCTTTATCTCTTTCCACTTTTACCTTTCACCACTTCCTCACCCAGTAAGTCCTTAAACCTGGGATCAATCCAACCTCTTGTCCCTGATACCTAGATAAAGTCATGTAACTCTTGCAGACTAATAACATTAGAAATTAAAAATAACTGGTATTAGACTTTGGAAAATCTTTATAATGAAAGACTTACCTGAAGCATAAACTTGACTGGAGAAGACATTATAAATAGATTTTTAATAAATGCTGTGAAGGAAATAATATGCTATCATGAGGTAAAGGGGCAAATGAGGTAAGATGGTATGAGATGCCCTCTCTAGGGTGGCAGAGATCTGCAGTAAACTGAAACCTGAAAGAAAAAAAAGAAACTGTATGTTTCTTTTTTTTTAAGATTTTATTTATTTATTCACGATAGAGAGAGAGAGAGAGAGAGAGAGAGAGAGAGAGGCAGAGAGGCAGAGACACAGGCAGAGGGAGGAGCAGGCTTCACGCTAGGAGCCCGATGCAGGGGACTCCAGGATCGCGCCCTGGGCCAAAGGCAGGTGCCAAACTGCTGAGCCATCCAGGGATCCCCTGTATGGTTTTAATTTGTACTCTAAGTAGGCCCAGTACTCAATGTGGGGCTTGAACTCATGATCCTGAGATCAAGAGTCACCTGCTCTACTGACTGGGCCAACCAGACAACTCCCCAAATAGAACCTTTTGAAGAGCAAAGATGGTTTCATGCAGAAAGGATGTCAAATGTAAAAAGCCCTGAGAAGGGTTGGCACTTTGGAAATGGTGGAATAAGGACCTTCAGAAAACCACTCCTCCATAAAAGCAACAAGAACACTGATCCAAATTGTCAAAATCAGCTTTTCCGGAACTCTGAAATTAACTAAGGTTTGCAACAATCCAAGGAGACCTTACTCAAGAATAGCAGCTGAGGGGCACTTGGATGGCTCAGTGGTTGAGCATCTATCTACCTTTGACTCAGATCATGATCCCGGGGTCCTGGGATCAAGTCCTGCATGAGCCTGCTTCTCCCTCTGCCTATGTCTCTGCCTCTCTGTGTGTCTCTCATGATAAATGGATAAAGTTAAAAAAAAATAGCAGCTGACTCTGGGAATAGTGATCTTTGTTGCTTTTTAATTTGCCCTAGTCCCATCTTCTTCCCCTAGTTCCATGGAGGCTTTGAAAACCAGTAGCCGGGCAGCCCTGGTGGCGCAGCGGTTTAGCGCCGCCTACAGACTGGGGTGTGATCCTGGGGACCCAGGATGGAGTCCCGCATCAGGCTTCCTGTATGGAGCCTGCTTCTCCCTCTGCCTGTGTCTCTGCCTCTCTCTCTCTCTCTCTCTCTCTGTCTCTATGAATAAATAAAATCTTAAAAAAAAAAAAAAGAAAACCAGTAGCCTTTCAACTATGTTAGTTGTGAAAAACAGCAGCCTGACCAACAATTGGAGGGGGAAGATGGGTCTCGAGCTCCCCAAAGCCCCATCACTAAAGAATCATCACCATGGGACCTGTCTGGCAGCTTGCTGAAAAGCTCCATTCTCAGTGCTTGTCTTTATTTGACCTCACTCACAGTTCACTCTGGAAACAGCCCTATCCCTAAGGGTGTTTGTAAAAAAAAAAAAAAAAAAAAAAAAAAATCAATCAATCAATCAGGGGCAGCACAGCTGCTGAGGTGCCATTACCAGTTGGGGCTAAAAAGAGGCTGACCAAAAACCCCCAAAATCAATAAACAAACTGAAAAGGAAAAGCAGGGGAATGTGGGGATTGGGGAAACTCCCACATATTCCTGGGAATTTAAAGGCCACATGCATATTCAGGGCTGAGTACATACCCAGAAGACCTGAGAAGACCCTAATATTGGTTATTTGTGTTTTTTTTTTTTCTCTCTAATTTATGATAGTCACAGAGAGAGAGAGCGAGAGGCAGAGACACAGGCAGAGGGAGAAGCAGGCTCCATGCACCGGGAGCCCGATATGGGATTTGATCCCGGGTCTCCAGGATCGCGCCCTGGGCCAAAGGCAGGCGCCAAACTGCTGCGCCACCCAGGGATCCCAATATTGGCTATTTGTAAGATACAGCTGATCTTGGAGCTGCACAAGCAAAAAGTGAAGGTTATACACCATGGGCAAGTGGGATTTATCCCAGGTTTGCAACATTGGTTAAACATCTGAAAATCAATTAACATAATACACTTTGTTAATGGCATGAGAAAAAACATATGATCACTTCAAAATACAGAAAAAGCATTTGACAAAATCCAATAACCTTTCATGATAAAAACACTTAAACTAGAAACAAAATTGAACTTCCTCGGGGATCCCTGGGTGGCTCAGCGGTTTGGCGCCTGCCTTCAGCCCAGGACATGATCCTGGAGTCCCAGGGTCGAGTCCCATGTCGGGCTCCTGGCATGGGGCCTTCTTCTCCCTCTGCCTGTGTCTCTGCCTCTCTCTCTCTCTATCATAAATAAATAAATCTTAAAAAATTTTTGAACTTCCTCCATTTTGATAAAGATTATCTACAAAAAACATAGCTAGGGATGCCTGGGTGGCTCAGCGGTTAAGCATCTGCCTTTGGCCCAGGGCATGATCCTGGAGACCCCGGATAGAGTCCCATGTTGGGCTCCCTGCATGGAGCCTGCTTCTCCCTCTGCCTGTGTCTCTGCCTCTCTCTCTCTCTCTCTCATGAATAAATAAAATTAAAAAAAATTTTTTTGAACTTGTAGCTAAAATCATACTTTTTAAAGATTTTATTTGAGAGAGAGAGAGAGTCCCACATCAGGCTCTCTGCATGGAGACTGCTTCTCCCTCTGCCTCTCTCTCTCTCTGCATCTCTATGAATAAATAAAATCTTAAAAAAAAAAAAACTATAGTAATCAAACAGTCTAGTATTGGCATAAGGACAGATATACAAACAAATGGAATAGCATTTAAAGTCCAGAAATCAACTTTCTATCCTGAAACCATGGCCCAGTTTTGTCTGTAACCTTGGAGAGAAGGTTCTGGTGCAAGTGAAAACTACAGTGACGGGGCAGCCTGGGTGGCTCAGTGGTTTAACGCCGCCTTCAGCCCAGGAAGATCCTGGAGACCCGGGATCGAGTCCCACATCGGGCTCCCTGCTGGAGCCTGCCTCTCTCTCTCTGTCTCTGTGTGTCTCTCATGAATAAATAAATAAATTAAAAAAATAAAACTACAGTGACTTACTCTAAGCCTTAATGACCCAATTGGCCACATTTCGGCACTATGCCAAGGTTCAGCTGGTTCTTCCAACCCCCACTGAGATCCCTACAGCTATTCAGAGCTTGAAAAAAATAGTCAAGAATGGTCAAACTGGGTCCTTCAAACAGCTCATAGTTAAGGAAGCTCTGCTGAATGGCTTGGTGGCCACCAAGGTGTGGATGTGATTTTTATGTTGGTGAGGTAATAAACAAGCAAGGCACTATTGGGATAATGTTTGAAGATCAATCTTTAACATCTATTTATATTTGGTTTATTATTTGAGTGTGCTTGGATCATCTGTGATCAGACAGGTATTTGAATAATGTATCAAAAAGAAAAAAGTCCAGAAATCACTCCATACATCTATATGGTCAATTGATTTTCAACAAGGGTGCCATGTCAATTCAATGGGAAAACAACAGTCTTTTCAACAAACAGTGCTATTAAAACTGGATAGCCACATGCCAAAAAGTGAATTCAGACCCCTTACACCATTTACAAAAATTAACTCAAATTGGATCAATGATTTAATTTTAAGAGCTAAAACCATAATATTCTTATAAGAAAACAAATCTTCACAGGCTTGGATTCAGCAATGGAATGTTAGATATGACACCAGAAGCACAAGGAGCAAAAGAAAAAAGGTAAGTTAGATTTCATCAAAATGGAAAACTTCTGTGCTTTCCTGGACATTAGCAAGAAAGTGAAGGTAACTCACAGAATGAGGGCAAGTATTTGCAAATCATACACGATAAGAGTGTAATATCCAGAATATATAAAGAACTCTTGGGCAACCCAGGTGGCCCAGCGGTTTAGCACCGCCTTCAGCCCAGGGCATGATCCTGGAGACCCGGGATCGAGTCCTGCATCAGGCTCCCTGCATGGAGCCTGCTTCCCCCCGCACCCCCCCGTCCCGTGTCTCTCATCAGTAATTAAAAAAAAAAAATCTTTATAAAAAAAAATGGGCAAAGGACTGAATATACCCAAGAAAATTGAAAACCCAGGCCCAGACAGAAATTTGTACACAAATGTTCAGAGGAGCATTATTCCTGATACCAAAAAGAAGCAACCTAAATGTCCACCAGCTCACGGATACACAGAATGTGGTACCCAGAATGGGATATTTGGCCATAAAAGGGAATGAAGCACTGGACCAACATGGACAAATCTTTTAATTTTTCCAAGTAATCTCTACACCCAATATGGGGCTTGAACTCAGGACCCTGATAACATGTCTTGAGCCCAAGGCAGACACTTAACCTACTGAACCACCCAGGCACCCCAGTATTATTCCATTTACTTAAAATACCCAGAATCGCAAGTCCATAGAGAAAGTACAGATTAGTGGTTGCCTGAGGCTGGGGGGAAGAGTTGAGTGGGGGGTACCTGCTAACAGGTACTTGGTTTTCATTTTGGATGAAAATATTCTAAATTAGTGGTGATGGCTGCCCAATTAATTTTTTTAAAAATAATCTGAGAGTGAGAGTGAGAGCATGAGCAGAGGAGAAGGGCAGAGGGAGAGGGAGAAGCAGACCCCTGCTGAAGCAGGGAGTCCGATGCAGAGCTCCATCACAGGACCCTGGGATCATGACCTGAGCTGAAGGCAGATGCTGAACTGACTGAGCCACCCAGGCGCCCTGAGGTTGCCCAATTAAATGAATATATCAAAACCACTGAATTTATAGTATATGAATTTTATTTTTTAAAAGATTTTATTTGAGAGAATGAGCAGGGGAGAGGCAGAGGGAAAGTGAGCAGCAGACTCTGTGCTGAGCAGGGAATCTGATGCGGGGCTCAATCCCAGGACTCTGGATCATAACCTGAGTCAAAGGCAGAAGCTTAACCCACTGAGCCACCCAGGTGTCCTTCCTGTGAATTTTAAAAGGGTGAATCTTATAGTATGTGAATTATATCTCAATAAAGCTGTTATTTAAAAATAAACAAGGGGGGACCCTTGGGTGGCTCAGCGGTTTAGCGCCTGCCTTTGGCCCAGAGCGTGATCCTGGAGTCCCGGGATCGAGTCCTGCATCGGGCTCCCTGCATGGAGCCTGCTTCTCCCTCTGCCTCTCTCTCTCTGTCTCTCATGAATAAATAAAATCTTTTAAAAAAAATAAACAAAGGTAGTCCAGGTGACTCAGTGGTTTAGCACTGCCTTTAGTCCAGGGCATGATCCTGGAGACCCAGGATTGAGTCTCACATCGGGCTTCCTGCATGGAGCCTGCTTCTCCCTCTGCCTCTCTGTGTCTCTCATGAGTAAATAAAACCTTTTTGGGCAGCCCCAGTGGCACAGCGGTTTAGCGCCGCCTGCGGCCTCCGGCGTGATCCTGGAGACTTGGGATCGAGTCCCACATCAGGCTCCCTACATGGAGCCCGCTTCTCCCTCTGTGTCTCTGCCTCTCTCTCTGTGTGTCTCTATGAATAAATAAATTTTAAAAAATCTTAAAAATAAAACCTTTTTAAAAAATAAAAACTTTTGGCATACTCAAGAAATAAAGGCCAGTGTAGCTGGAGAACAGTGAGCCATAGGAGATAGTGTTTACTCGTCCAAAAATATATGTTGTATGCTTACCATATGTTCTAGACATTGTGGCTACAGTATTGAACAATCTTTGTCCTTGTGTGCTTAAATAGCTAGCACTTAGATAGCATTTATTAAATGTGAGACATTGTACTTACTACTTTGTGTATGTCAACTCAATCTTCCTAACACCTCTATGCCAGTATTATCCCCATGTCACAGCACAGAGATGTTAAACCCACATAAAGTTCTACAGTCACAGAATGATGTGTGGCTTCAGAAGCTGGGGGCTTTTAACCTCCAAACTGTTCTGCCCAAACTGCATTCCAACTGGACCAATAGAGCAAGGAGCTGACCAGGCCACAGTAGGACATTCTGAATTTATCTGTTGTGTGAAGGGATGCTATTAAAGGGCTCGAAGCAAGGGATGCCTTGTAAGGATGTCCCTGGCTGGTCCTGTTTGTGATGCATAGTATTCCAGGGGAGGTCTGGTAAGGTCTTCAAGTAATCTCTCCAATTCTGTGAGGTGGGTTTTGGTAGCATTTCACAGATAGGGGTGGGGGTGGGGGGAAATGTTAAGTATCTGGAAGCTTTTAAGGCCTCAGAGCTAGTGCCAGCTTTGTGAACTTGATTCAGCTGAAAAAAATTTTTTCAGCTGAATTTCTGAACCCAGGTGCCATAGTTGGTTACTGAATGGCACCTTCCACTCATTAATGAGGCAGAGACTGTGCCTGTTTTACAAATGAAGTAACTGAGGCTGGGAGAGCCAGGGCCTAGTCTGTTCAACCCAACTCCTCTCTAGAGTTTCTGCAGTAGCCCATACACCCCATGCGCCCCACCCATCTTCCGGGGGCCTTTCTAGAACACACATTTGGTTGTGTGGCAGGTTTCAGTAGCATATTACTATTCAGAGAACTAATGTTCCATGACAATCTGGAATCCTCCAGCTCCCAAACTGTCCATCCTCTATGCTTGGTTTCTCTTTTTTTTTTTTTTATGCTTGGTTTCTTAGTCCACCTGGCAAACTTCTAAGTTTTCAAGACCTTCCTGTACACCACTCAACAGACGGATTTTTTTTCCTCTTTATTGCTAGACACAGTGTGTAAACACATAAAATACCAGGGAAGGAAGAGATCCCAAAGACTTTTTTTTTTAAATTATAAGATATAGTGCATGACCCAAGGGCATGGAAGGCAGGCCAGAGTCAGCAGACAGCTGGACTAAAGGCTCCTTCCCTCCTCCCAGAGCCAGGACGAGATGGGGCAGGGCGGGGGGGGGGGGGGGGGGGGCGGCGGCTCCACCAGTCGCCAGTCCACATAGGCAGAAGGCCATCCAAGGGAAAACTTTCTACCAGTCTTCTCCTCCTGGAGAGAGGGCAACACCCAGGATAAGTAAAAGGGTCTTTCCGTTTTCTCGGTTGTAGCCATCCAAGGAGCAAAGATGAGAAGAAAGTAGTGTCCTACATCACTTTGACCCCCCTCCCCAGCTGCCCCCATACTTGGCATTTACCAAAGCCTGTCCCAGTTCAGACCCTGACTAGACCCACCAGGTGCCCAAAGTTTGCTGGGGAGGGAAGAGGAGGGGAAGAGGCTAGGTGTGAAAACAAACAGATCTTTTATTTGCAGTCGTCACTGGGGCCGTTTCTTGTTGCTTATTTGTTTGCTGGCCTGCTCTTCCAGCTGCATGGCCAGACGCAAGGCCTTGATGACATCTGGAAGGAAGGGGTGGTGGTGCACTCGGGATTAGTGAGTGTCTCAGAGGCCCCTCTCCCTCAGGGTGGAGGCCCCATCTCCAGCCACACCCACTTTACCTTGCAGGGCTGAGAAGTGCTTGGCTTGCTGGATCATGACAGACTCTGCCTTGTTCACGAAGGTCTCCAGGTCATAGTCTGGCTGTTCAGTCATCTCGGAGAGCTCAAGCCAGCCTGGCCCTTGCTGCAGTGACATGGGGGAAGCTTGTCCACTCAAAAATGACCCAACCAATTTAGCAAATCCTTCCTGGGCCCCTACCCTCCAAAGCAGACAACACACACCAGATGCTCATTCCTCCAGCCATAGCCTGTATTCCACCTCTGGACCTCCTCCAGCAGATTATCTTTATCTTCAGCTTGAATTCCTCCTCTTTCCCACCTTGAACTGTCCCTCTCTCCCCAAATGAATGTCACAATCTGTCTTAACACCAAGTCAGAAATGAGAGCAACAACTTTATTCTTAACCCTCCTTATCCCCAGTATCCCCAGATCCTACCAATTTTGCCCCTAACTGGTACCTGAGTCTCACGTCCTCACTCCAGTCTAGGCCCCGGCCATAATCCATCTAGGCACCAACACCTCTCTTGAACTCTTAACAATCTCCTAACTGCTAACTCTTAAGTGCCTCCACTCATGCCCTCCCACGTTCCCAAACCAAGCTCCACATTGTATCTAAAGCTCTGAGAAGACCAGGTCATCTGATCCCACCACACTCTGCTTTACTCCTTTCAAAGGCATCCACTGCCCTCATAACCAAGTCCAGGTGTTCGGAGTGAACCATAGGTCCCTTAGCATCAGATCTTGCTGACCCAGCCACAGCCTTCATCTCCATCATCTGCTCACTGCTTTTGCTTGACCAGAGCGAACCTCTCATTCTTCCTGAAAGTACCATGTCCTTTCACACGTCTGTAACTCTGAGCACTCCAGGGAGGACATGCTTAAATGCTCACTCTTCATGTTCCCTCCTTGGTTCTAAGTGGCCCATGCTCCTTTCTGTGCTGCACCCTAAGCACCCTACTGGCAGAGTGCACTTTGGCCTCCCCTCACCCTCCCCTCCCGCAGCAGGAGTCACATCAGCACCAGCATCTACCACTTGCTACGTGCTGGGCACTACCTAATCCTCAGATGCAACTCTCCTGTCTTGCCCATTTTAGAGATGAAGAAACTGAGGCCTAGTGATGATAAATGACTTTCGTAAGGAAATCAGCTTATAAATAGAAGAGTCAGGACTGATCTGGTCTTATTTTAGGGCGTACTACCCATACCTCATGTTTTTGGTCCTTGGTTTCAGCACAGTGATTGACATATAGAAAGTACTCCTCAAACACTCACTGAATAAATAAATCAAGGTCTTTGCATATTAAAGTCACCCTCCAAAATTTCAATCAGGAGGACAGAGGGGAGAGACACTAACTCCAGCTAGTATAATGGAGGAGGCAAGCCTGTGTGGGCCAGGCTGGGGGTGGGTGGGGGTGGGTATGGTAATTTGTTGTTCTAGAACAGCTAGATGAATAGATGGGAGAATGAAGGAATGGTAGGTAGGAGGCCTGCCTCATGCCATCCCTATCTGAAGACCCGTGGGAGCAAAGCCCAGTCACGTTCAAGGAATGGTGCTGAGCACTACTGAGGGCCTGTGAGGGTGTATATCCAATCCCACCCCAGCCAGGGCCAGCTCCTCACTTGTATAATCTCCTTGAGCTCCTCCATAGCCCTTTCCTCCAATTCTCTGATCTGAGACATGGCTTCATTAAAGCTGGACATCTGGGAAGATAGTTCCTCATCTTCCTTGGAGAACTGAAGGGGCCAAAAGGAGAGGTACAACAGTGTGGCCTAAGTCCCGTCTCAGTAGGCCATGTTTCTGTTCTGCCTGGCCCCACCCTACACCTTACATTGCCTGAGATCAGGGACCCATGAGAGCTGGATTCCATCTCTTCTGTTTCCATTTGAACTGGCTGCTCCCCACTGGACCCACTGTGGGGGCTCAGCTCCTTGACCCTGAGGAAGAAAACAAGAAGGTGTCAGATCCCATAGGAGCCTTCTTGGCACTCACA
Source organism: Canis lupus familiaris (assembly GCF_011100685.1). Taxonomy (NCBI): domain Eukaryota; kingdom Metazoa; phylum Chordata; class Mammalia; order Carnivora; family Canidae; genus Canis; species Canis lupus. The sequence continues at coordinate 15,654,134 of NC_049236.1, forward strand.
AGACTGTAGCACCATCGGCCACGTGGTTCAAGGGGAGTAGCAGCTTTGATTTTGGCCTAGAGGACCCATGCTGGTGCCCAACCAAGGCCTGAAAGGGCAAGGGGACAAAGCAACTAGCATCATGTCAGAACTCCCAAGTCTCAGATTCACTGAGTCAGAGAATATAGAATAGGCCCTGTGAATCCAGGGCTTCCTCTCTCTTCCTTTCCTCCCTCCTGCACCCCTCTCCCCATCCCACTGGCCACGAGTACCAGTACCTGTCTGCATATCTTAGTGTGTTTAAAGTATATTCACAGGAGCTTATGCCTGGTGAGATCATGGCGATCTGCAAAAGGGGTAAATAGGTGGTTAAGGGTTAGGGATCAGAGGGTAAGGGCACCAGATTGCTGCTGGAGACTGCCAGGCATTGTCTATGGGCTGCTGACACCCACAGTATTGGAGCAGGGAGTTAATTAAGCACCTACTCTGTGCCTGGCAACTTGCCCCATGGGTAGTGAAAATTAGGGCATCTTGAAAACTGGTCCCCTGCCTTTTAAGGTGCATCTGGTTACCCCCTGTTGCTTTATCTCTTTATTGTCCCTCTCGCCAAGGTCATATCTCAAGGCTTTGTGGCTCCTGCTGGAACCTTCCATTCACCAAAGCTCAGGAATGATGGTTTTTTTTTTTTTTTTTTTTTTTTTTTTTGAATGATGGTTTAGAGCTTAGTTAGAACTTCCCACCTTCCCTAGTAGGCAGGGAAGAGGAGGAGATTCCCTGGAGGGGAAGGAGGGCAGACCCTAGCTAGCAGGGCTTATAGAGAAAATAAGGAAGGGAACAAAAAGCATTCAAGGCCATGGCCTTGGGCGGTTCAGTCAGTTAAACATCTGCCTTCAGCCCCAGTCATGACCCCAGGGTGCTGGGATAGAGTCCTGCATCAGGCTCCCTGCTTGGCGGGGAGTCTTCTCCCTCTACCCCATGCCTTCCCAGTCCACTCACATTCTCTCATTAAAAAACAAAAAACAAACCATAGCCCTTTCCTATTTACAAAGCTGGGAGCCAATGAACCTGAAGGAAGCCATAGAAGAGATGAGAATTTCTCCTGCTTTCCCCTGGTCCTTCTTCTGAATTCTGGGGCCCCATTACACCAGGGAGTACTGACCATCCCCAAACCAAGAGCTGCCCAGATATAAAGAGAATAGATCCTTTCCTTCCCCCCCCCCCCTTTTTTTTTTCTTTCCTTCCTTCTTAAATAGGTAAAGAGGAACTTGGTACTAAGGCATCGGTGTGGAGGGGACCTGCCTGGGTGGTGCAGTCAGTTTGGCATCCTACTCTTGATTTGGGCTCAGGGTCCTGGGATCAAGCCCCACATTGGGCTCTGCACTTGGTGAGGAGTCTGCTAGAAGATTCTGTCCTTCTCCATGTGCCTCTCCTCCTAACTCACGCATGCTAATGTTCTCTCTCTCAAATAAATAAATTTTTGCAACTCCGTGTCGTCCTACACCTCCTGCAAAGTGACCCTACTCACCATGCAGGTCCTTGAGTTCTCCCCGATAAAGGAGTCCCTCAGCACCTGTGTCAGCTTACTCTCTCGAAACGGGGTGTGAGCCTTGTTCTGTCCGAGGGCTCTGATGCACTCCTGTGGGGCAGACAGCAGGAGCCACTGAGGTCCCTTCTGTCCTTTGGAGCCACCTATTCCCTCTCCCCCTCGGCCAGGAGCCCTCCAGGCCAACCACCTCTGGCTAGGCTCTGTTACCTTCAGAGCCAGGAGACTCTTGTTGATTTCTGCACCCTCCATGCGGGTCTGCCGGTCAGCACTGGAAGTGTCTGCACCTCTCTCATTCCCTGCCAGATCCACCAAAGAGAACTTGCCATGCACTCTCCCTTTGGCTCGAAGAAGAATCTGGAAGCAGGCGTGGGAGCGGGATGAGTTGGAGTTGGCAAATGTCTGCCCAGAGGTCCTGTCAATGGAAAGCAAAGAAAGGGCATGAGCCTGTGAGGTTACCAGCCACTGTGGCTCCCCAGAGTTCAAGCCACCCCATTCCACAGCACTAAGCTCTCTGGTACAAGGGGCACAGGTCAGGACTCTGAACAGTCCTGTGTCCTACCCAGACTTCAGTTTTGTCCTCCCTAGGCAGCAGCTCTCCCTCTAGTTCTGGACTTAGCAAGTTTTCCTGGTAGTGAAAATACTAGACTCTGTGCTAGGGTCTTAGTCAGACCTGAGGGCCCAACAACACACGAGGAAGGAGGAGTTGCCTGTGTTCCTGGGCACATGGGAAGTAGGGGTCATCATGAACCACTTGTCAAAGCTTGATGGCCCTGAGGAGGAGGCCAGCCCCCTCCCCGGGCCTCTGTAAGTCACCCAGCATCCCACTGTACCATGCCGGGTGGAAGAGCATTTCCCTAAGTCTGTATAGAAGTTATGATCCCACCACTTCCAGCCTAGAACAGACCCAGAGCTCCTAGGTTCCTACCACAGAGGGAGGGGAACATCAAGGAAAAACCTAGAGAAGTCAGAAAGCATGCTTTGGGGTAAGAGCCTGGAAATATATCTGCCCTAGGTTAGACTTAAGATACTTTGACTTGTTCCTGATGAGCCTCCGGCCCTGGGTCATCTGTCCTATTGAGAGTCCTCAAGGCAGGGCCCTCATAGCGCTCAAAAAACTTCAGAGAGTGGCGGTGCTGTGTGGAAACAGCAATGGGCTCAGGGCGAGAGTCTGTCACCTGAACCAGGCATCAGGGGGTCCCCTCCCCTCCCCAGGACTCTGACCTGCAGGCACTGCCTAAGTCGATCATCTTGATGACATCATTAGCACAGTTCACCAGGTGCTCCTGCAGCCCCACCACCTGCACCTGCTGCTTGCCGTCCTCCAGCACACGCAGCTTGGCTTTCTTGTTGAGCAGATCAAACAGCTGTGCCAGGCAGGGGAACGAGGCTAAAACCATTAGGTGGCAGGCACCCCACCCGACACCCCATCCCTCTGGGCCTGTCCCAGCTTAGAGAAGGGCTGGCAGGAGGGAAGGCAGAAAGAAGCGAAGCTGGGTGGAGGGCAGTCCACTTGAGCAGAACGGGGCTGCCCTCAAGCTTGCTAGGACTCTGCTACTTTGCCAGCTATGGGAGCCTGGACCCAGACTTATTCCTCATCTGCAGAATAATGATGGTAATACCTCCTCATAGGTTATTGTAATGACTGAATGAGTTGAGATGAGTGCTTAGCACATGATACCGTACCGATAATCAACATTAGCTATAATTATCAAGATCCTGCTCTGGGAAAGGCAACTCTGCAAAAACACAATATAGAAGTGGTGATGGAAGGTACAGAGTGTAAGGGGTGGAGGAGAGAGTGAAAGAGAGTATGAACATGAGAAGGAACATGCATGATCAGGGGAAGGGTAGGAAGGTTATAAAGGGGGTGGGTCAAAGGAGGAACAGGGTACACACAGGGCACACTTCCCATGTGGGAGGGAGCCCTGAGGAGTGCTCCTGTCACACCTGCTGAGCCTGGGCCCCATCGTACCATCAGATGCCAGGGCAGAGCAGCCCATCAAAGGTTTGGCAGCCCATAGGTTGTTTGGTTTTTACAATTTCTAACTAACCTCAAGGATTTAGAAAGTTCAGGGACCCCAGTGGTATAAACAGGAGCTCCCTGGCAGCTAGTTACCTTCCCATTATAGATCTCGAAGAATGTCACATAGACTTCCAGGCCCAGGTTCTGGTAGCGAGGCTGATTCTTCAGGATGAAGACGTCTCGGGCTATGGGAGAGAGCTTGGGTTAAGTCAGCAACCTGCCTGTCTGTGCCCAACCCCACTGTGACACAACACAGTACTTACAGGCCATGGCATAGATCCCTTTGGATGCATTCTGGGCTTTGCCAGACAGGTCTCCGCCCATCGTCTGCAAAGGGAAGGGGCAGAAAACTGTGGTAAAAGGGCTCCAGGCCTAGGCCAGAGCCCTACAGGCTCCACTGCCACTGTGGGCCACCGCACCACAGTGAGAAGCTGCACCGGCTAAGGCATCTGGCACAGCAAGAGCACCTGGGCAGGGGCATCTGTACCAAGGGAACCTTCTGCAAGGAACTTATTTGCTTCTTTTTTAGGGACCCGGTAGGACACCATGGGCAGGTTTGTTCCCAGCCAGGCCTCAATACTCACATGTGTCTTGCCACTTCCTGTCTGGCCATATGCAAAACAGGTTGCTTTTCCCCCTTCAAAGATTGTCTGGACCAGTGGCCTTGCTGTGAACCTAGGAGAAAGCATAGTAAAGAATATTTATCTCTCCCCAGAATGTGGTCCTGCTGTTCTTCCACTGCAGAACTCCTAAGGTCCTCTCCTTCCAAGCATTAGCTCGCACTCTCCTGCAAAGTGGTCCCCCTGGACCCCAGCCCCACTTATAAATCTAAAATTCTCCCAGCCAACTGGGGAGGGCTGGCTGGCTTGACGTGCCAAGAGTAAGCAGGGGGCCTCCACTCCAACTGAGCCACCAGCCCACCCTCCGACCCTGGAGACCCCAAGGTGAAAACCTGAGCTTTGTAGCTGACTGCCAGCATAAGAAACACTACAAAGATCAGTGGAAACTCTATAAAGCAGGAACCTAAAATATTTTAGGCTTTGTAGGCCACATAGGTCTCTGTCACTTTAAAAGATTTTAAAGTCATCTCTACACCCAATCTACACCCAATATGGGTTTGAACTCACAACCCTGAGATCAAGAGTTGCATGCTCCTCCAACAGAGCCAGCCAGGCACCCTGCTGTCACATTGGAAAAAAAAAAAAAAATCCTTCAAAAACAGAAACTATTCATTTTAAGTTTTTAAATTTGAGATCCCTTTTTTAAAAAAAGATTGTTAGCCAAATTTGGCCTGTGGGCTGTAGTTTGTCATCCTCTGGTCTGGAGCAGTTCTGTTAATAGAACTTTCTGTGATGGGGTGCATGGGCAGCTTGGTCGATTAAGTGCTGGACTCTCGGTTTCAGCTCAGGTCATGAGATCAAGCCCCACGTTGGGCTTTGCGATCAGCTTTGCAATCAGCAGGGAGTCTGTTTGAAAGATATTCTCCCTTTGCCCCATGTGTGCATGTGCTCTCATATAAGTAAATGAGTATTATTTATTTATTTATTTATTTTTAATTTTTTACTTCATGATAGTCAGAGAGAGAGAGAGAGAGAGAGAGAGAGAGAGAGAGAGAGAGGCAGAGACATAGGCAGAGGGAGAAGCAGGCTCCATGCAGGGAGCCCGATGTGGGACTCGATCCCAGGTCTCCAGGATCAGGCCCTGGGCCAAAGGCAGGCGCTAAACCGCTGCGCCACCCAGGGATCCCTATTTTTTTTTTTTTTTTTTTTTTTTTTTTTAAGATTTTATGTATTTATTCGTGAGAGACAGAGAGAGAAAGAAGCAGAGACACAGGAAGAGGGAGAAGCACACTCCATGCAGGGAGCCTGATGTGGGACTCAATCCCAGGACTCCAGGATCACACCCTGTGCCAAAGGCAGATACTAAACCACTGAGCCACCCAGGCGTCCTGTAAGTGACTCTTAAAAACAAACAACTTTCTGTGATGATAGAAATGCTTCTAATAGCAGCTGCTGCCACATGTGGTCATGAAGCACTTAAAGTGTGCTAGTATGACTAAAGAATTGAATTCTGGGATGCCTGGCTGGCTCAGTTGGTAGAGCATGTGACTTGATCTCAGGGTCATGAGTTTAAGGAAAAAAAAGAAAGGAAATTCTTAATTTTGTTTGTTATTTAGATAGTCACATGATGAGGATCCCTGGGTGGCTCAGCGGTTTAGCGCCTGCCTTCGGCCCAGGGCCTGATCCTGGAGATCCGGGATCGAGTCCCACATCGGGCTCCCTGCATGGAGCCTGCTTCTCCCTCTGCCTGTGTCTCTGCCTTTCTCTGTGTGTCTCTCATGAATAAATAAATAAAATCTTTAAAAAAAAAAAAGATAGTCACATGATGGAGAGCCTTTAGCTGGCTCAGTCAGTGGAGCATGACTCTTGATCTTGGGGTTGTGAGTTCAAGCCCTATGTTAGGTACAAAGATTACTTAACTCTGAATAACAAACAAAAAGCAAAACCACATGAAGCTAATGGGTGCTATATTAGCCAAAGCAGTCCTAGTATTTTCTGAGTCTGCTAACCTCCGTGGGGAGCAGGGTGGCCACACAAGACGCTGGAAAAGCCCCTACAGCCTGTCCAGCCCAGCCTCAGAGGAGCGCAATGGGTAGTACCTCACTTCTGTCCCATTCAAGGATGGGCTACTACCGATGCAAAATGGGATGTGACAAGCCCAAACTGGGTCTTCCTGGTGCCCAGGAGTCAGAGTTGGAGCTAGAGCTAGCTCGGGGATGGCTGATCCTAAGAAAATACAAGGAGGCCAGGCCAGGAAGGGCCTCAGAGTTCAGTGCGGCCATGAGTAGTGTTACCACAATGTCCCACATTGATAAGAGGAAGGCTGGGGAAAGGAAAAAAGAGGCGAGAAACCAACCTGTAGACAACTTCATTTGAAGCTGTTTCATCAAATGCAAAGTCAAAGCAGAAGGCTTGGTTCTCCAGATACTTTGTTAAGTCCACTTTTAACTTGGGCTCATGGACCAAGAGGAGACACTTGCTGGGAATGGAAATCACATCAATTTCTTTCTTGGCCAATTCTGCAGAAGGAGAGTTATTTCAGGGGATGATTCCTGGACATGGAATCACGGTCAGTCCAGAGCCTCCTCCTGATTGATCAGGGCTTACCTTGTTTATTTAGTGGACGTTTCCTCACACAGACACATATCCTGTGCTCCTCGATCTTCAGAAGGATGAGAGAAGACAACCAACCAGCGAAAGGTCAGAGCAATAGTGAAAGAAGCCCTCCTCTTCTGATCCCACATCCAGCCCACTCAGGGGCCACAACCTGACCCTAGGACCCCTGCCTCCACCATTTGTTATTCTGGAGCACAGCGGCAGCTCTGAATTTCCTTCCCAGTTTTCTCACTCTGTTGCCTACGGGTTTCAGTGCTACTTCCATGATTATTAGTAAGGATCTAGCCAACCTATGGAAGCAAGGAATGTGGGAGTTTGGGAGATCAGACTCTCATCTAGCCTTACTAGCTCCAGTCCACCAAAAGCTGAAAATACTTCAAGGGTGAGTGGAGGTTCCTGCAGGCTCTCACTCCCCTAGAGGGGAGATCTGTCTCTTAATTGTACATTTAGTCAGGAAGGAGAAGTAGAAGCCCTTTGGGTTTACTTACAGGATCAGTCATAGTAAGTGGATGGCATTCCAAAGTAGTCCGAAATTCTTTAATCATCCGGGCAAATTCCCAGTTTGGAAAGTTGTTGTCATACTCCTGTTTGGGACAAGGGCGAAAAAGGATGGACTGTTGACACATAATTGCTTTCAGAGCTCAGTGCTAAGCAGCATCAGCAACAGTTCTTTATATTATGGACACAGCACTTCAGGTGACAAAGCCCCCCCACCCCCCCAATCTTACTTCCTTGGAACAATGAACCCAGTTAAGGGGAAATGCACCAAACTGGAATTCCATTGCAGCACTTCCCCCACCCCACCCCATGCCATACCCATAAGTAGGGGAGAGGAGGGCTGGAAGCAGGCAACTGTCCAGCTGCTCTGTTGCTACTGCACTGTGACGGGTGTGCCTATCAATCAGCATGAAATATTCCTCACCCGAAGTCTTCACAAAAATATCTGACTTATTTTTTCCTCTGAATCCTAATGAGAAACCAGTTAAATCTTCTAGATATCAGAACTGAAGCTTAAGAAATGGTGGGGCTCAAGGTGCCTGGCTGGTTCAGTTGGTTAAGTGTCTGCCTTCAGTTCAGGTCATGATCCCAGGGTCCTGGGATCCAGCCTGGTGTCGGGCTCCCTGCTCAGCGGGGAGCCTGCTTCTCCCTCTCCTCCCCACTCATGCTCTCTCAAATAAGTAACATTAAAAAAAAAAAAAAAAAAAAAAAATGCTGGGGCCCAACTGTATCTCTGTTGTTAGTAAAGGTGCAGTTAAGGAGAGCTGTCCAAAACCCTTGACCTAAGAAAAGTACCTGTGCTCGTTTTATTCTCATTTCAGAGTTCTGGGCCCTCTTCTCTTCTCTCTTGTTCTTCATTTTTTCCATTTCCTTCACAATACATGATTTCCTCCGAACTGTGGGGGAAAGGGGAAAAAGGAAGCCCACTTTTACCTGTCTAGGCCCGCCAGCCTACTCTTCTCCAGCTACTGTACTGAGTCCTGGCCTTTCCCAGGACAAGGCCTTCCCTAGACCCTTGCTCTTAAATGACCATATGCAAGGAGAAGCAGCAATAGTGGGACTATTGGGAGAGCCAAGCCTGCAAAGTAAAGACTTGCACAAGTCTAGGCCTAACCGAAGTTCTCTCCATGCCTTTGTGGCATTTTCTCAAATTTTCCCTAATTGCTCTTGATGGTCATTCTGGGCTGTTCTTCAGGTGTTGGCCAAGACTTGAGCTGTGACAACATCTCGACTACATAAGAGGGCTCTGGTCAGCTGGTGGGGACAGGGCTACTTCTTATGAAAGACTGATGCCACGGCCACAGGAAAACATGCCTCCATGTGACAAACATGGTTTGAACTCAGGTGCCAAAACAGGCCAGGTTTGGGACAGGATGTAACGACGTGTCCCGCACTAGAGAGCAGAACAGCAGACAGCTCAGTGTGTCTACCTGAGTTCACAGGGTTTGCAGAAGAGCTGCCTCGTACAGAATGGACTTGCTCCTCCACCTCCTCGCTGACCATCGTCAATGGTATTTCAGCCACTGCAGGGCAGGAGGGCCTAGGGGGGCCAGCTGTGGGAGAATAAGAGTCATTGGAGAAGCAGGCAGGCATACCAGAGCTGTGCTCCTTTGAGCTTGAGCACGTCATGGGCCAGGAGGAACGCAACTGAGTGCTAGCTCAGCAAGGGCTGAGAGCAGAGCTGGGGCTTTTCTCTTCACTTCAGTCATAACCCTGAACCCAGTCAGTCTCTGCAGGGGCTGGCTCTTGGAATCAAAAATCTTGGGAGGTTGGGCACCTGGCTGGCTCAGTCAGTAGAGCAGGTGACTCGAAGTTTGAGCCCTAGGTTGGGTATAGAGATTAGTTACAAATAAATTTTTTAAAAGATCTTATTTATTAATGAGAGACACAGAGAGAGAGAGGCAGAGACACAGAGGGAGAAGCAGGCTCCATGCAGGGAGCCCAACGTGGGACTCGATCCCAGGACTCCAGGATCACACCCTAAGCAGACAAAGGCAGATGCTTAACCACTGAACCACCCAGGTGTCCCAAAAATAAAATCTTTAAGGGGCGCCAGGGTGGCTCAGTCAGTTGAACATCTGACCTTTTTTTTTTTTTTTTTTTTTTTTTTAAGATTTTATTAATGAGAGACAGAGAGAGAGGCAGAGACACAGGCAGAGGGAGAAGCAGGCTCCATGCAGGGAGCCCGACGTGGGACTCGATCCCGGGTCTCCAGGAGCAGGCCCCAGGCAGAAGGCGGCGCTAAACTGCTGAGCCACCGGGACTGCCCTGAATATCTGACTCTTGATTTTGGCTCTGGTTGTGGTTTCAGGGTAATGAGATCGAGCCCTACGTCAGGGGAGTCTGCTTGAGATTCTCCTCTCTCTGCCTCCACCCCTTTCTCTCTAAAATAAACAAACAGGGGATGCCTGGGTGGCTCAGTGGTTTAGTGCCTGCCTTCGGCCCAGGGTGTAATCCTGGAGTCCCGGGATCGAGTCCCACGTTAGGCTCCCTGCGTGGAGCCTGCTTCTCCCTCTGCCTGTGTCTCTGCCTCTCTGTGTCTCTCATGATTAAATAAAATCTTAAAAACAAAAAACAAAAAAAACTTTAAAAAATAAAATCTTAAAAAAAAAAATCTAGATCTTAAAGGGTATGTGAGTAGCTCAGTATGGACTTTACTATGAAGGAAAAGCCTGAAGACTTTAGGCTTGACCCAAGCATGGGTTCTCAGGCCAGGACTTTATACTCTTTTGGAAGAAAAGCCAGGACTTTCTAACTTCTCCAAAGCTTTGCAGCCTGGATGGCTAACAGGAACAAAGACTGAAAAGGCAGGAATGACAGGAATCTGAGCAACAACTAAACATACTGATTCAACCCAGAAAGGTACATCCTATGATAATTCGTTACTTCCCATACCTGTTTGTGACCCTTTTGTTTCCCTTCATTTTATTAGAGCTGAATTTGATACACGTAAGATGCAATGACTTTATCTTACAAACTCTGCACCTGCTTTAGCTAATAAAAGTTAACAATTAAAAATATTTTTTAAAATTCCATTTATGCAAAGTCCCAAAAGGGAAAAGGTTAATTTATGCTATCAGAAGTCACGAGTATAGGTACTCTTAGGGGATTAGGAACTGGCAAGGAGTTTGAGGGGGACTTCTGGGTTGCTGGTAATGCTCTGTGATCTGGGCGTTAGTTATGTGAGTGTGTTCAGTTTGTGAACTATATACTCAATGAGATGTTTGCATTTCTGTATATATATGATGTTTCAATAAAATTAAAAGAGCAAAACTAATTTCCAAATAAGGGAGCAATGGAGTGGGGGGAAAAACAGAACTGAAGCTAGGGGGAATATAGGAATCTCAGGATACTCCAGAATAGGGACAGGGAAATGTGTGAAGAGCTGTTCCAGAACCTCAAACAGGGCAAAGAGATTCATTACTCACTGGGAACTGAAAGATGCTTGCGGGAATTTGTAGATGCTGGTAGCTCTACCTCCATATCATTCTCCTGAGTGGTAATGCGAACCTCTGAGACAGTGGACATTCGAGTGGAGCGGCTGCGGAGACCTGCAGAACCAAGGGTGACAGCCAGTCGGTGCGGCATGAACAGAAGGGCCAGTGGGGGCCATTAGGGGGCAGCCCTCCAAGATTCTCTATAGGGAGAGATGGGTCCAGACCACCAGGAAAGGACCCTACCCACCAACTTCCCATTCCTTCCATCCAAGGAAAGATTAGAAAGGCCAAGTACTAGTGACCCCAAAACTACTCTGTTCGTTCTGCCAATCTGAGAGCTTCCAAGAGCAAGGACATCTCCCACAAGAACATCTGTCTTGAGTAAATGGAGAAACCCTATAGCCAATCCAAAATCCTTTCTGAAGGGCCAGACCTAATCTCTGGGGGGGGGAAAAAAAAAAAAAAAAAAAAGCACTATTAAGCCTTAAGAGCAGTGACACCCACCACTGTACAATCTTCTCATATATTTTTTTAAAGATTTATTTAATTATTTATGATAGACCTAGAGAGAGAGAGGCAGAGACACAGGCAGAGGGAGAAGCAGGCTCCATGCCGGGAGCCCGATGGGGAACTCGATCCCCGGACTCCAGGACCTCGCCCTGGACCAAAGGCAGGGCAGGCGCTAAACCACTGAGCCACCCAGGGTTCCCCCAATTTTCTCATATTTCAAAACACCACCGTAAGGTAAATAACATTCTTCCCATCTGATGGAAGGGGGGGGGGCATGAAGGCTCAGAGAAATTAAGTGGCTTACTCATTGTCACTCAATTAGTAAATGTTAGAGCCAGTATGTGAACCCAAGAGTGTCAGATTCCAAACTCCGGGCTTTTTCCACTGCTCCAGGATCCTTTACAGAGCCAGGCGCAGGCCATGTCACCAGATCCCTGCATCATCAGGGTCAGCTATACTGATTTTCTGGAATCTTAAAAGAATGCTGAGACCAACAACTGAGCCACATTTTGAATCATTAACTCTACCGACTCACATAGTTTCCCTCCATAAGAGAGAAATGCTTTATCACCTATGAAGTCGGAAACTTGAAAAATAGAATACACGGTACAAAATAAGTAAATATCAACTTTTTATTTTTTTTATTTTTTTAAAATTTTTATTTATTTATGATAGTCACAGAGAGAGAGAGAGAGAGAGAGAGAGAGAGAGAGAGAGAGAGAGAGAAGAGAGGCAGAGACACAGGCAGAGGGAGAAGCAGGCTCCATGCACCGGGAGCCCGACGTGGGATTCGATCCCAGGTCTCCAGGATCGCGCCCTGGGCCAAAGGCAGGCGCCAAACCGCTGCGCCACCCAGGGATCCCAACTTTTTAAAAAAGATTTTATTTATTCATGAGAGACACAGAGAGAGAGAGAGGCAGAGGCACAGAGGGAGAAGCAGGCTCCACACAGGGAGCCCGACACAGGACTTGATCCCAGGACCCCAGGATCACGCCCTGGGCCAAAGGCAGGTGCTAAACCGCTGAGCCCCCCAGGCTGCCCCGTACTGAATTTCTGAGTCTCCTAAGTCTAGGCTGATCTGATGGCTCTGTATAATCCAGGTCTTTCATTAAGAGCATAGATAATTATAATTTTCCTGTTTCTCAAAAGATTTCCTGTTTGGTAATCTCATGTTTCATTTCTACTACTGAATAGCATGCACCTTTATTAGGATGGTTTTTCACTGACAGGGGCTGTGGCAATGTCCTTTGGGGACATACATAAAGACCATTCCCATTTCTCTTGCAGGTCCTTATGGTACAGCTAACAAGGTGGCCAGCACCACACCACTCAGGCCCAGCCCAAGCTTGCAAATGTACCACCTTTCACCTGGGCTCCTCCAAACCTGAAGCTCCTGGCAAGTAGTTCCTGGGCCCCTGTGGTAGCTTAGACCATGTCAGGGCAGTGAGATCACCTCTGGCTGGGATAGGCCATGCAGGCTGCAAGATACAGCTGGCTCTGAGTCCTAAGTTAGATTTCTTGGGCACTTTGCACCTATAGCCACCTCACCCCCTATAGTTAGAGACCACTGTAGTCAGTTGGTTTATGTTAACTACTTCTGCAGAGAAAACCTTCTATACTTCAAGGCAACACTACTATTCCTCCCATCCCACCCCACCCCCAGAGCTCCATAGCACTGTTGATTATACAGCCCAGACCTAGCTTTCCTCAAGGCCTGCTTACCACCTCACTCCAAAGCACACTGTTCTCTTGAGGAAAGAAAACAAGCCCATTAATGGCTGATTATTGCCCTGGATTCTAAAGGAATTGGCAAATCACCCACATGCATCAGGTCCCTGAGAGGTTGGCCTAAACACTGGATTTTTTTTTTTCTGAAAGCACTTCATCAAAGTATGACTGAAATACTGTAGATATTTGGGGTGCCTGGGTGGCTTAGTCAGTTAAGCATCTGTCTTTAGCTCAGGTCATGATCTTGGGGTCCTGGATCAAGCCCCACATCAGGTTCCTTGCTCAGCAGGAAGTCTGCTCTTCCCTCTACCTCTGCCTCTCCCCCTCTAACTGTGCTCTGTCTCTAATTAAAATCTAAAAAAAAAAAAAAAACAAAACAAAACCAAAAAAACCAAAAAAACCCAAACACCTGGGGCTTTTTGGGTGGCTCAAATGGTTGGGCGTCTGCCTTTGGCTCAGGTCGTGATCCCTAGGGCCTGGGATCAAGCCTCATGTTGGGCTCCCAGCTCAGTTGGGAGTCTGCTTCTTCCTTTGCTTGTGCTCTGTCTCTCTCTCTCTCTCAAGTGAATAAATAAATAAATATTAAAAAAAAAAAAAAAGCTATAGATATTTAATGTATTCAAAACTCAACATGTCTAGAGATAAACACCCATGAAACTATCATTATAATCAATGCCATAAGCTTACCCATCACTTCTTAAGGTTTGTTCCTGCTCCCCTTGTTTTGTATTTTATTTTTGCTTTGATTTCTTTATTTTTAAGATTTTATTTATTCATTCATAGAGACAGAGAGAGAGAGAGAGAGAGAGAGAGAGGCAGAGACACAGGCAGAGGGAGAAGGAGGCTCCATGCAGGGAGCCTGACGTGGGACTCGATCCCGGGTCTCCAGGATCACACCCGGGGCTGCAGGCAGCGCTAAACCGCTGCGCCACCGGGGCTGCCCTGCTTTGTTGTTAATATAAGATCTACTCTAATAGAAAAATTTTAAGTATACAGTAGAGAGTTGTTAATCATAGGCCAGATGTTGTACATTAGATCTCCAGAATTAATTTCCCATAAGTGAAGCATCTCATAAACTTTGGACTCTTCGACTACAGTCTCCCTATTTCTCCCTTTCCGTAGGTTGGCTTCTTCCTCATGAAAATGCTTAGAAGACAGGGCAGGACTCAGCCAACATAGAGCCACCTGTCAAAGTGGAGCAATGAGTTTATGTCACAACTTCCTGTGCCCCACGAACATTAATCCTGGCACAAACCCCATGAAAAGCCAATAGAAATCCATTTACCTTCCTTTGGAGCAGGAATTTTGGAGTGGACTGATCTGCGTTTTTGTTTCTGAAAAACAAAACGAACCATCACAATATATGGCTCCTATCAATGTTCAAGGACCTATCTTAGGTCCATGTTTTATACTCAAGTCCTAGGCAGTCCTAGAGAGTAAGCAAAAGCCAACAAGCCAAGCAAATCATCTGGGGCACTGGTTTGACCAGATGACAAGCACCTACCTGGACCGTTACATTCTCCTGCAGGGACAGATTGTCCTTTGGGTGTAAGGGAAGAAGTTGTAAAAGTTCTGGGTTTATTGCGGCCACATCATCAAAATCAATCTGCAAAGAGCAAATAAAAAGTTTCAGTGGAACAATATAGCTTCTTCAATCCAAGTGCATCTCTGCCACCAAGGTTGCCCCTAGATTCAGAATTTACCAACTTTAAGTTCCACCAAGTACCAATAGCTATAAACAAATAGTCCTTAGTCATAGTTTACCATCTAGATGGATATTGGTTTCTGATTGCCAAGCCAATGGTAGACGTCACTGATGAGAACGAGGTAAAGAGCTGGGCAGACACACAGGCAAACAGGTAGTCCACAGTAGATCTAGGCCACTTGGCTCCCCTATTGTTCTGCTGGGCACAGTCTCTGAGCACCTCTTGTTGGCTGACTTGGAGGAGGAAACAAGTTCTAACTGTCCCGGAGATAGACAAAAATGGAGGGCCCTTCAGGATCTTATGGGCAGGGACAAGTTCCCAAGAGCTGTTACCTAACCCTAAGTCTACCTACATTTTCTACTGGGCCCAGAAACTTCTACCTGAGTCAGGGCTGCCTGTTCATGCCTTTCCTACTTCTGCTCATGCCTATAATGAGGTCACAATTCTAGGTTTACATCACCAGAGTCCTGCAACCCTCCAGGAACAACTCAAACTTTATCAGCATACTTCACAGTACCAATAAGCCAACACAGTACCAACTTGGTTATCTGTATCTTGAAAATTTTTAAAAATATTTTATTTATGAGAGAGAGAGAGAGAGAGAGAGAGAGAGAGAGAAAGGCAGAGGGAAAAGCAGGCTCCATGCAGGGAGCCTGACATGGGACTCGATCCCAGGTCTCCAGGATCAGGCACTGGGCTGAAAGCGGCGCTAAACTGCTGAGCCACCTGGGCTGCCCCTCCTGAAATGTTTCAAAGCTGAATCATGTACTCCAGGATGACAGCTTTACCTCCTATATATGCAACCTATATTTATTAACTAGCTTACTTAAACATTTATTAGATGCGATTAAGGCAGTAGGGGGAAAATATTTAAAGATGAATTAAGACATACATTGCCTTTGCCTTCAATTAGCTCATAGTCTAATGGAGAAATCATATGCACAGAGGGCTAGAAACCAAAGCAGCAAAGGACAGACGAAGATAGAATCACCAAACATAAAAGCTGGCAAGTACTTTGGTAACTACACTTTTGTCCCCGTTTCTTGGACAGCTACAAACCTTTATACTACATACTCCTGTTTCTGACAAACCATAGAAAAACAACATAGGAGACCAATGATCTAACCCTAGTTCTGACATTAACTCTGATGCTGATGATTCATGATGAGTATCCCAGGAAGAAGGAGTTAAAGAGTGACTGTGAAGGCAACAAGGTACTAGGCATGGTCACAGAGTGGGCACCTGACCCATTTGCCCCTGGCACAGCATACTTTGGAAGTAGAGTGTATGGTACAAAGAAAAAAGCTGACTGAGGTCAGATCCTGAAAAGGCTTTGAATGCCTCGCTAAGAAGTTTAGACCTTATTCCACAGGCAGTATCTGAGCTGGAGTGAGGCCCAACAAGAGCTATATTTCTAAACAACAAAAATAAGCTAATGAACAAAAATCCCAAGGAATTATTAAACAGCTGGTTGAAAAGAATTTTAGGAATCTCGATTCAAGAGGCAGATAGTGTAAAGTATTCAGTCCTTTTATTTCTCAAAAGTACCCCCTAAATATCTGCATACCTACCATAAGGCACTATGCCAGGCAAGTCCCTTTCATGTGTTACCACATTATGCTCCATGAAAGAGGGTCCAGGTCTATCTCACCTGCCTCAGTGTAGTATCTGGCATTTTGGAACCAGCACAAAAATATCTGTTGAATAAATCCTCACAACAACCTCATCAGGAAGATATTATTATCATCCTCATTTCTGGGTGAGGAAACTGATTTTTTTTTTAAAAAAGATTTTATTTATTTATTCATAGAGACACACACACACACAAAGAGAGAGAGAGGCAGAGACACAGGCAGAGGGAGAAGCAGGCTCCATGCAGGGAGCCCGACGTGGGTCTCGATCCCGGGTCTCCAGGATCACGCCCTGGGCTGCAGGCAGCGCTAAACCGCTGCACCACTGGGGCTAGCCGGAAACTGAATTTCTAAGAGAGTTGGAAACCTGCCTGAGAACACAAAATAGTGGCAGACCCAGACTAGAATCCAGGTTTTCATACTTCTAACCTGGTGAACTTTTTATCACACGACAATGCCTCTAAAACATAAATGCCAGGCAGCCCCGGTGGCTCAGCAGTTTAGCGCCGCCTTTGGCCCAGGGTGTGATCCTAGAGACTCAGGGTTGAGTCCCACGTCAGGCTCTCTGCATGGAGCCTGCTTCTCCCTCTGCCTGTGTCTCTGCCTCTCATGCATAAATAAAATCTTAAAAAACAAACAAACATAAATGCCTTAGTCATATCTTTCCTCTTCTCAAAATCTTTCCAAGGCTCGCTAGTGCCTGCAGAATAAAACCTTAAACATCTTAGTGCAAGAGATGAAGACCCTCTGGTCTCCTTTATCAACTGTCCAGCATCCTGAGCCTTCCACTGCCTGAAGTGAGCTTCTTCACTAGTCCCCATCAGGGCCAGCTCACTATTTCTGCTTAGCCTACCCATCATGCCCCCATTAAGTCAAGCTCATCCACAGTGAGCTACCACCTGAGCTGCTCTAACACTATTCAGCTGTGCCATTTATCAGATACTTTGTTATTTGGTTTCAGAAATGCTTTTGTCTGCTCAACTGGGTTATCAGTTTTCCTCCTGAAGTCAATGTCATAGGTAGTTTGCGCTCAGAAGCTAGTGTACATAAGTAAGGTTTTAGGATTCTGTGCAGCTTGTCTTCCACAAACACACCAGAAACTGTTGATTGCTTCAATTTAGATCAGGCTTGACTAAACAAAATCCCAATGTGTCCAAAGGGGACCATGTTTAAGAAAGGCAACATCAGCGACAAGGACCTCACAAGTTCCATTTCCACACAGATCTTTTTGTTTGTTTTTAAGATTTTATTTGAGATAGACAGAGCGGGTGAGCGAGAGAGCAAGCATGAGCAGGGGGAGGGGGAGGGGCAGAGGGAGAGAGAGCAGCTGACTCTGCGCTGAGCAGGGAGCTCCATGCGGGGCTCCATCCCAGGACCTTGGGATCATGACCTGAGCCAAAGGCAGAGGCTTAACTGACTGAGCCACACAGATGCCCCTGTTTATTTCTTTAAAGTAATCTCTGCCCAATATGGGACTCGAACTCAGGACCCCGAGATCAAGCGTCACATGCTCTACCAACTGAGCCAGCCAGGTGCCCCTTCACACAGATCTTTTAGGGAGGAAGGTGTTAAATGCAGTAGAGGCATTCTCATAGAACTTACCTCTTTGCCCTTTGTGGCATCTCCTTCTGTCCATTCAACTGAAACGCAGGATTTCTCCAAGTTCACAGTCCTTACATTGGCACTGTGAATTATGCCTACAGTATGAAAGGTCCAGTTTACCCATCTTTTCCACTTTTAGGATCCCACAGAGACTCTCAATATGGAGTTGACCTGAAGGAAGGGACAGCTGCCTTTTTCTTTCTTTTTAACACTAAAAGCCAAATAAACCTCCTGGCACCTCACCCTTAGATCACATGATGACGCAGGCAGGGAACAGGTCTTGAAACCGAGCTGCAGGGGATAAGGACTCACCTCCACTCAAAGGAGCCTAGGTATGTCTAGGCAAGGGAGTCCCTCTAGTCCTTAGGTACTGTTCCTCACCACGCACGGAGGGTCTGGCGCCCTCGGGTTTCCCTATCTCGCTCCTGAAAGGTTATGTCTGACTGTCTGACTCCTAATGACAGAGTATTAGACCTGCCAGAGATGCGGCAGCTGTTTAACCAAAAAAAAAAAAAAAAAAAAGGACAGAACTGTAAGCTCCTGAAGAGTCAAGGGTCTTTTCTGCCTGATGAACCCTGAATCCCAGTGCCTGACGTACTGCAAGTGTGGAATATTTGGAGGAGAGTAAAGGGGCCAGGAAGCCGAGGTCCCTACAAAAGCAAGGGAGTTTCAGGGGAGAACTCTAACCCTAACTTCCCTAGCCCCGCCCACTTCCGAGGACAGGCAGGGGAATCCACCGCCGCCGGAGGCCCCCGGACCCGGGTGGAAAAGACCGACGGCCAGTGCAGAGACGCAGACGAGGCGCGGGCGGGGGAACCCCCCGCAGCGTCTCGGCCCCGCCGTTCGGAGCGGAGCAGCAACTGCAGCCGTCTAACCCCCCCCCCCCCCGCGTCCCCTTGGCTTCGCGACCCCGCCCCTCACCATTACTGCGTTGGATATTGATGGTGAGACCGGGAAACAGGCGAGACTGAAGCGACGAGTCCATGGGCAGTCGTCGGGAAGAGAAACGCGAAACGCAAAAGGGAAGAGCAACAACTACTCCACTACAACGCCGCGCAAACCGCCGCAATTTAAACCCCGCGCGCCCGCCTCCCTGGGGAACACCACGCCGCCGCCCACCTCGCTTCCGCCAGTCGCCGGCGCCCTCCACGGCCTTTTGGGATATGTAGTCTCGGCAGGATTCTTCCGGCGCCTAGGCCCGCCCACCCGCCTGGCCACGCCCCCGCCCGCCCGGCGGGAGGGTTCCGGTCGCCGGCCTTCCGCGCGGAGCGGCAGCGTGGTTGAGCTGCCCGGAGCTGAGCACCTGCTGGAGGTTAGAGACCGAGGGCTGTGCACTCCTTCAGCCGTGGGTTCGAATCCCGACTTCTTCGGTTACTAGCTCAGTGAACTTGGGCAGTTTAGAAACTGGACTCTGGGTTTCCTTCTTCGCACAGTGAGGAGCACGCTTTCTTCCTCACGGAGTTACTGCGAATTTTATTTTATTTTTTATTTTATTTTATTTTTTTTAAATTTTTTTCTTGTTGTTATTGTTTTTTTTTTTTTAATTTTTATTTATTTATGATAGTCACAGAGAGAGAGAGAGGCAGAGACACAGGCAGAGGGAGAAGCAGGCTCCATGCACCGGGAGCCCGACGTGGGACTCGATCCCGGGTCTCCAGGATCGCGCCCTGGGCCAAAGGCAGGCGCCAAACCGCTGCGCCACCCAGGGATCCCTACTGCGAATTTTAAATGAGGAACTACGTTTAAAGTGCCTGGGAGACACAGATTACCTGGATGTTTATGGTCTGCCACGTGCGGGACAGTGCTGGGGGCTCAGGACAATAATAGTGACCAGGATACAGTTCTTGCCCTCCTTGACCTAACATTTCTCATATAAACAGGGAACAAAAGAAGTAACAATTATGAATTGTGCTAAGTGCCCCGAGGGAAACTGACGGTGGAGATAGGAAATAATGGAAGGGCGCCTGCCTCCGGCTCAGGTCCTGATCCCAGGGCCCTGGCAGCCTGCCCGCCCCCTCTCCCTCTGCCTGCTGCCGCTCCGCGCGGAAGGCGGGCAACCGGAACCCTCCCGCCGGGCGGACGGGGGTGTGGCCAGGCGGGTGGGCGGGCCTAGGCGCCGGAAGAATCCTGCCGAGACTACATATCCCAAAAGGCCGTGGAGGGCGCAGTAATGGTGAGGGGCGGGGTCGCGAAGCCAAGGGACCCGTAGGGAGTTATTAGACGGCTGCTGTTGCTGCTCCGCTCCGAACCGACCGGCCGAGACGCTGCGGGGGGGGGCTCCCCCGCCCGCGCCTCGTCTGCGTCTCTGCACTGGAGAAACTTGAAGATGGAATAGGTATGAAAGATTTTAGGGAATTAGTTCTAATTTACTGAAGTATAATAATGATGCCATGATTATGTGAGAGAATATTCTTATTCTTGGGAGATGCATGAAATACTTAGAGCAAGAGAGTCATGATGTTTGCAACTTTTTTTTTTTTTTTTAAGATTTATTTATTCATGGGAGACACAGAGAGAGAGGCAGACATAGGCGGAGGGAGAAGCAGGCTCCATGCAGGGAGCCCGATGTGGGACTCGATCCTGGGACTCCAGGATCACGCCCTGGGCCAAAGGCAGATGTTCAACCGCTGAGCCACCCAGGTGTCCCATGTTTGCAACTTTCAACTAGTTCAGAAAAAGTAATGAAGAAAACCAGGATGTCACTCTAAAATGTGCCTCTTTGACATAAGAATTATTTTGAGTTGAAGCCAATTATGAAGCAGCATATACAGAAAAAGTTCTCTTTACCCTTCCCCTTTCTGCCTAAAGCCAGAATATCAATTTTCCTTTACTGGGGGGACTCTAGACCCTTACCCACCCAGTAATGGCACCAGAGGAATCTGCAAACAAGCTTTAACTCCATTAGCCTCCCCGTCCCCCCATATATTTATCTTCCCCGGGGTTTCCTGTTCTTGGAGCCTAAAACTTTTTTCCTTTGTCCTGTTATTTCTCTACAACTTTATCATTCTTTGTTCAAGATGCTATATAAGCCCAAGTTCTGGCCACCTCTTTAAGTTACTAATCCTTAAAATTTTCCCATGTATACAGGAGATACACATGTTAATGCACTACTGTTTGCTTTTCTCATTACTTTTTTTTTTTTTTTTAATAGGTTCCATGCCCAATATGGGGCTTGAATTCAGGATCCTGAGATTGAGAATTGAGAATACATGCTATATGTGTTAACTGAGCCAGCCAGGCACCCCCACCCCTCACCCTTTGCTTTTTTAATCCATCTATTGTTACAGAACCCCAACTGAGAACCTAGAAGGGTAGAAGGAAAGAATATTTTTCTTCCCCTATAATAACATACAAATAAGCTAAGGGTGAGACGGCACAATGTTAAGAGATGTTGAATTAGGTTGGTTGGTATATAGGTGGTTGCTATAGTAGTCCTTCAACCTTATTGTCTGAAATTTTTTTTTGAAATTTTTCATAACAAAAGTGGGGGAAATTATTAAATGGAGCGGATAAGATAGTGAATGAATCTACACTGATAATCTGGGATGCCTGGGTGGCTCAGTGGTTGAGTGTCTGCCTTTGGCTAAGGGCATGATCCCCGGGGTGTTGGGATTGAGACCCACATCGGGCTCCTTGCTTGGAGCCTGGTTTTCCCTCTGCCTGTGTCTCTGCCTCTTTCTGGGTCTCTAATGAATAAATAAATAAATAAATCTTTAAAAAAAATACTCCCGGGATCCCTGGATGGCTCAGCGGTTTGGCGCCTGCCTTTGGCCCAGGGCGTGATCCTGGAGACCTGGGATTGAGTCCCACGTTGGGCTCCCTGCATGGAGCCTGCTTCTCCCTCTGCTTGTGTCTCTGCATCTCTCTCTCTCTCTCTCATGAATAAATAAAATCTTTTTAAAAAAAATCCCCAAATTGTACCAATGTAAATGCATCCACAGTGAAGGTTCTTTAAGGGGAAACTCAGTGGGAGCTATCCATTTAGAATAAAAATCCCATTTGTTGTCTTGGGCTGCGGGAACTTTTTTTTTTTTTTTTTTTAAGTTTATTTAAGTAATCTCTGCACCCTAGGTGAGGCTGGAACTGATGACTGGAAGATCAAGAGTCACATACTCCTACAACCCAGCCAGCCAGGCATCCCTTTTCTTACTCTTATAATGCACTTTCATCATTTTTTAATGTTTTCAGTGCATTATTGTGATTCCAGTATCGTTAAGCGTTATATTAGTTTCAGGTGTACAGTATAGGGATTCAGCACCTCCATAATCACCTGGCCCTCATCACAGCTCCTTAACCCCCATCACCTAGTTCACCCATCTCTCTGCCTTCCCCCAGGAAAATTTTATTTTATTTTTTATTTTTTTTGGAAAATTTGTTTTTAATGAAAAGATTTCCATCAGAACTTTTTCTGAAACAAAAGCATAGGGTGAAGTTGTTTGGTCGTGGTTTTTCATTATATTCCAAAAGGAGAATGTGGTTGGAGGGCCAGCCGGCTCTTCCCACCCCCTACCCCTCTCCCCATTTTCTTCTTCGGCTGGGAGAGGAGGAGCCCCTGGGCCCGCGGGGACTACCCAGGGAGAGGGGGAAGAAGCCCCCAGGGGCCGGGGTGGGTGCCCGCCGTCTAGGTGGGGTCCTAGCGGAGGAGGGGCGGCTGCAGGGCGCGGGGAGCCGCAGGTACGGCGGCTCCGGGCGATGCCGACCTGGCGGAAGGTTGAGGGGTGCGCGGGGGGCGGGAGGCCGGCGGGCGGTCGTCCCGGGGCTGCGCACCCGCACCCGCACCCCGCCTCCCGGACCTGCCCTCCGCTGACCTTGGGGGGCGGGGAGAGCAGGCGGAGGGCTAGCCTGGGATCTCTGGCCTTTCCAGAAAGGGCTCTGGGGCTCCCCGCCTCCGTAGGGTGCCCGCCCCGGCCGCGGGCTCCGTGCCCCCCGGGACCGCCCTGGGCGGCGCCTCCCCTCGGCCCGCGGGCCTCACCACCCCCTTCCCGGGACTGCCCCCTGCTCCCGGTTTTCCGCCAAGTGCTCCCGCCGCCCCTCCCGCGGCCGCTGCTCCCCTGCCCTCCCCTCCCGGCATACTCGCGGCCTTTCCTGCTGGCTCTCCCCGAGGTCGCAAAACTTCTCGCCTCCAGAACCTCCAGGCGTTAGCCCGAGCAGGCGCTCGGTGGTTCTCGCTTCAGCTGCATCAGAATCCCCAGGGGCGCCTGGGTGGCTCGGGTCACGACCCCGGGTCCCGGGATCGAGTCCCGCCTCGGGCTCCCGGCAGGGAGCCTGCTTCTCCCTCTGCCTGGGTCTCTGCCTCTCTCTGTGTCTCTCATGAATAAATAAAATCTTAAAAACAAAAACAAAAACAAAACAAAAAAAACAACCCTCGATTGTCGACACAGACACTTGGGTCCCACCTCCTCCCCCAGTTTCTGACTTGGTAGATCTGGGATGCGGGTCGATCATTTGCGTTTCTAACACGTACCCAGGTGTATTTTCTAGAATTTCATAACAAAGTACCACAGACTGTGGGGCTTAAACCACAGAAATGTGTGGTCTCACAGTTCTAGAAGCCTCAACTAGTCACACCTGGAATGACCCTATTTCCCAATAAAGTCATATTCTGAGAGACTTCGAG
Organism: Canis lupus familiaris; assembly: GCF_011100685.1. Classification (NCBI taxonomy): domain Eukaryota; kingdom Metazoa; phylum Chordata; class Mammalia; order Carnivora; family Canidae; genus Canis; species Canis lupus. The sequence goes on from NC_049236.1 coordinate 15,677,587, forward strand.
TTAAGACTTCAAAAGACGAATTTGGGGAGGCACAATGTAAAGATTTTATTTATTTGAGAGAGAGGAGGAGAGAGCGAGCGGGAGCAGGGGCAGAGGGAGAAGCGGACTCTCCACAGAGCAGGGAGCCTGGAGGAAGGCGATTCAACTCGTAACACCAGTATCGCAGCTGATGCTGATGCTGATGCTGCTTCAGGAATAAAGAGCTTCCGTTGCCCCCCCCTTCCCCTCAAGGTAAGTGCAAGCTCTTTGCTTGGCCTTGAAGGCCCATCAAAATCTGGTCCTTGCCACTGAGCCTCTTGCCTTTCTCTACCTTGTTCGTCCTGCTTATGGGGCTGCCCTGAAGGCCCTCATCACCCGCCTCTGGTGAATCCTTTCATGCTTGGCCCGTGTGTCACTGAACATCGTGCTCACCACGCGTACCTAAGACCCAGCACAGGCTTTGACACAGTGTTCAATACATTTTTGTTGAATGAATGTATGAAGACAATGATATTCAAGAATTTTTTAAATTGTTTTTTATTTCCAAAAATTAAAAAAAAAAATCGATTTTAATTCAAGAGAAACTTCACCTTGGAGTGCCAATTGTAAAACAAAATGAAAACAAAAAACCAAAAGGAGACTTTCTGGTTGGACCAGGCGTCCGATTTCCTGCCAATCTGGCTTCTGCTCTGCCCCCTGGCGGTGGCTCTCGGCCTCAGCGGGGAAAGGAGCTTGGAGGAATTTCCGGCAACCTGGGGCGGGTGACAGCTTCATTTACATACCCACAATGCATTGCACCCGGATTATTACTTATTTTAAAACGGCTAGATTTTTCTTTTTCTTTCAACTTTTTTTTCCCCTCCCAGAAAGGAGACTGCCGTCACAGGATTGACTGAGAGAAAGGCAGAAGTTCCTGGCTCTTTTGGATAAATAACTACCATTGCTGATTTAGGAGTGACAGTTATCCGAGAGCTGTATGAGCAGGACCGCGGGCATACTCTGGTTTCTCTTCAGATCGTATAAATCTTTCGCCTTTTACTAAAGATTTCCGTGGAGAGGAACAATTCTGAGTGTTTACCCAATTTTTTGAGGCCTTGCGCTTGCAAGGCTTATTATCGCGTGTGAAAAACAGACCTTATTTGTGTTCTTTGTCCCTGCTTGGCTTTCAAAAAAAAAAAAATCTTTAAGTAGTTGTTCTGTTGTTACTAAGTTTTTTGTGTGTGGCGTTTGTGATATTTTAAAGTTAAAACTATATGCCTCTGTTAAAGTGTCTATTCCGAGCTTTGATCTAGGACCCTGAATTTGAGGTTCCTATCATATCAGTTTCTGCAGTTAATAGGAGGTCTCGTTTTTTGGCTTCTCTCCTGCACGAAAATCTTCCAAAATAGACATGAAAATAAGGTATGGTTTGGGGATAACTGTGGAAATCTTATCGCTATTTTAGATGTTAGTAGTTGGATAGATTTTATTGCTGCTGCAACAAGAAACTACAAACTTTGTGACTTTATGTATATTGGTTCTCTTACAGTTCTGGAGGTCCGCAGTCTCCAGTTAAGGGCAGGGCTGCCTTCCTTCTAGAGGCTTTAGGAGAGGATGTTTCCTTGCTTCTTTCAGCTTCTAGAAGCTGCCTGTCTGTGACCCCTTCACCACCCACTCCAGCCTCTTGCTTCTGTCTTGTCATCTTTTAGTTCTAACTCTGGATCCTCCTGTCTCTCTCTATAAGGACTCTTGTGATTACCTCTGGCCCACCTGGCTAATCCAGAATAATCTCCCCATCTCGAGACCCTTAATCACACCCACAAAATTCTTTACACCATGTAAAGTAACAGATTCACAGGTTCCAGGCATAGGATGTGGACATATTTGTGAACCATTACTCAGATCACCAAAATAATATTGTAATTACGTGGAATGTCCTTATTCTTAGTAGAAGCATAATGTGAAGTATTTAGTGACGTGTCATGATACCTGAAACTTTTATTTCTTTAAAAAGTATTTATTTATTATAGCCATAGAGAGAGAGGGAGAGACACAGAGGGAGAAGCAGGCTCCATGCAGGGAGCCCGACGTGGGACTTGATCCTGGGACCCCAGGACAGGTGCCCTGGGCCAAAGGCAGGTGCCAAACTGCTGGGCCACTCAGGGATCCCCCTGAAACTTTATTTTTTTTATTTTTATTTTTATTTTTTTTTAAATTTTTTAATTTTATGATAGTCACAGAGAGAGAGAAAGAGGCAGAGACACAAGCAGAGGGAGAAGCAGGCTCCATGCACCGGGAGCCCAATGTGGGATTCGATCCCGGGTCTCCAGGATCGTGCCCTGGGCCAAAGGCAGGCACCAAACCGCTGCGCCACCCAGGGATCCCTGAAACTTTATTTTTTAAAGTAATCTCTACCCTGGATGTGGAGTTTAAACTCAGGATCATGAGATCAAGAGTTGCACGATCTATCGACGGAGCCAGCCAGGTGCCCCAATAACTTCAACTTTCAAATGGAGAGAAAGCAAATGTGTCCAAGAGTGATAGGTATATAGGTATTGGTTGTATTTTCCTTTCAACTTTGTTATAGCTCTGAACTTGTAAAGAGTGGGGAAAATATGTATTAATTTCATGTAGGATGTTTTAGATATTTATATTATATTTAAGATTCAATTTTAAGAGTTCCATTGTTGGGATGTCTGGTGTCTCCGTGTGTGATCCCAGGGTCCTGGGATCGAGTCCTGCATCTGGCTCCCTGTGAGGAGCCTGCTTCTCCCTCTGCCTATGTCTGCCTCCGTGTGTCTCTCAGGAATAAATAAATAAAATCTTTAAAAAAGGTTCCATGGTTCCAATTTTAGTATATGTGCTGCCAAAGCGAGCACAAAAGTTCCATTGTTTTTATTAAATTATGGTCACCTTATCAGAAAAGACCCCGAATAGCCAGGGGAATTTTAAAAAAGAAAACCATATCTGGGGGCATCACAATGCCAGATTTCAGGTTGTACTACAAAGCTGTGTTCATCAAGACAGTGTGGTACTGGCACAAAAACAGACACATAGATCAATGGAACAGAATAGAGAACCCAGAAGTGGACCCTGAACTTTATGGTCAACTAATATTCGATAAAGGAGAAAGACTATCCATTGGAAGAAAGACAGTCTCTTCAGTAAATGGTGCTGGGAAAATTGGACATCCACATGCAGAAGAATGAAACTAGACCACTCTCTTTCACCATACACAAAGATAAACTCAAAATGGATGAAAGATCTAAATGTGAGACAAGATTCCATCAAAATCCTAGAGGAGAACACAGGCAACACCCTTTCGGAACTCGGCCTCAGTAACTTCTTGCAAGATACATGCATGAAGGCAAAAGAAACAAAAGCAAAAATGAACTATTGGGACTTCATCAAGCAAAGACGCTTTCGCACAGCAAAGGATACAGTCAACAAAGCTAAAAGACAACCTACAGGAATGGGAGAAGATATCTGCAAAAGACGTATCAGATAAAGGGCTAGTTTCCAAGATCTATAAAGAACTTACTAAACTCAACACCAAAGAAACAAACAATCCAATCATGAAATGGGCAAAAGACATGAACAGAAATCTCACAGAGGAAGACATAGACATGGCCAACGTGCATATGAGAAAATGCTCCGCATCACTTGCCATCAGGGAAATACAAATCAAAACCACAATGAGATACCACCTCACACCAGTGAGAATGGGGAAAATTAACAAGGCAGGAAACCACAAATGTTGGAGAGGATGTGGAGAAAAGGGAACCCTCATACACTGTTGGTGGGAATGTGAACTGGTGCAGCCACTCTGGAAAACTGTGTGGAGGTTCCTCAAAGAGTTAAAAATAGACCTGCCCTATGACCCAACAATTGCACTGTTGGGGATTTACCCCAAAGATACAGATGCAGTGAATCACCGGGACACCTGCACCCAGATGTTTCTAGCAGCAATGTCCACAATAGCCAAACTGTGGAAGGAGCCTCGGTGTCCAACGAAAGATGAATGGATAAAGAAGATGTGGTTTATGTATACAATGGAATATTACTCTGACATTAGAAATGACCAATACCCACCATTTGCTTCAACGTGGATGGAACTGGAGGGTATTATGCTGAGTGAAGTAAGTCAGTCGGTGAAGGACAAACATTATATGTTCTCATTCATTTGGGGAATATAAATAATAGTGAAAGGGAATATAAGGGAAGGGAGAAGAAATGTGTGGGAAATATCAGAAAGGGAGACAGAACGTAAAGACTCCTAACTCTGGGAAACGAGCTAGGGGTGGTGGAAGGGAGGAGGGCGGGGGGTGGGGGTGAATGGGTGACGGGCACTGCGGGTTATTCTGTATGTTAGTAAATTGAACACCAATAAAAATAAATTCAAAAAAATTATGGTCACCTTAGACCAGTGGCTTCCAGATTTTTGGATTTTCTGATTATTAAAGTTTCCAAAAAATTTCTGGGGTACTTTTTTTTTTTTTTTACCATCATTCTACAAAACAAAGAGCATCTGAAGAATAAAAACGGGCACTTCTTTAAAACAGAAAACCCCTTTAGCTTTATGTAAAGCATAACTACATTTTGTTAACTTTTCTCTCAAAGCCGGGTCGGTTTGAGGGAAACGCTGGCCCGCCTTAGATTAACAATATCAGGGCCGGTGATGCCCTCCTGTGGCCACTTGGGGAATTACGGCTTTCTGATTTCATTTCCTCTGATTTGATGGACAATTTCCTCAGACCTCAGTCATTAACATGGGCATGGCAGGCATTATTCTCAGTGTTAGGGATGTTTTGTAAGGAACAAAAATACCCCTGCCCTCGTTGAGCTTATGTATACATACAGGTGGAGAGACAGGCCATACACAAATAAAGTAATAAATGTGTTTGGGGGGAAAATAGCAGCTTAAGGGACTTGAGGGCCAGAGTATAGGGAGTGGTAATGTAGGTTAGCCCTCATCGAGAAGGTAAATTATGTATAGAGTTGCAAGGAGGTGAGGGGGTTCACCATGTAGCTACACCGCTGAGGTGAAAGGTTCTAAGAACCATGTAGTTATGCTCTCCAGTGAAGGGGAAAGAAGTAGGAGACAGTTCAGAGGTCACAGAAGACTAGATTGCCTACAGTCCTCCCTGCAGGCCACAGGAAGGACTTTAGCTTTACTGTTCCTGAAATGGAGAGCCATGTATGATTTTTTTTTTAAGATTTTTTTTTTTTTTTTTTAATTCATGAAAGACACAGAGACACAGGCAGAGGGAGAAGCAGGCTCCCTGCAGGGAGCCGGATGTGGGACTTGATCCTGGGACCACAGGATCACAACTTGAGCCAAAGGCAGATGCTCAACTGCTGAGCTACCCAGGCATCCCTGTTGTTTTTTAAAATTATTTATTTATTTTTATTTTATTTTTTTTAAGATTTATTTATTTATTCATTCAGAGAGAGGAGAGGCAGAGACACAGGCAGAGGGAGAAGCAGGCCCCATGCAGGAAGCCCGATGCGGGACTCGATCCCGGGTCTCCAGGATCACACCCCAGGCTGCAGGCGGCACCAAACCGCTGCGCCACTGGGGCTGCCCTTATTATTTTTTTTAAAAGATTTTATTTATTTATTCATGAGAGACACAGAGAGGGGCAGAGACACAGGCAGAGGGAGAAGCAGGCTCCACGCAGGGAGCCTAATGTGGGACTCGATCCCGGGACTCCAGGATCATGCCCTGAACCAAAGGCAGATGCTTTAACCGCTGAGCCACCCAGGTGTCCCGTCCCTGTTGTTTTTTAAAAAAGATTTATTAATGTATTTGACAGTGACAGAGCACATGTGCACAAGCAGGGAGCAGTCTCTCCACCGAGCAGGAGCTAGATGCTGGGCTCAATCCCAGGGACCCAGGGATCATGACCTGAGTGGAAGGCTGACTTAGACTAGAATCTAAGTTTAAAAGACTACCCTACTGCTATATTGAAAAGGGAATGGGGTAGAAAGACCACTAGAGGACACCTGGGTGGCTAGTGGTTGAGTGTCTGCCTTTGCCTCAGGTCATGATCCTGGGGTCCTGAGGGTCCTGGGATTGAGTCCTGTATAGGGCTCCCTGCGAGGAGCCTGCTTCTCCCTCTATGTCTCTGCCTCTCTCGAATAAATAAAAACGTTATGAAAGAAAAAAGAAAGAAAGAAAAGAAAGACCTCTAGAGTAGTCTAAGTAGTGGTGGGAAAACGAAGCAGGAAAAATGATGGTGGCTCAGGCTAGGGTATCAGCAACAGAGTAGTGAGATTATGGCTGGATTCTGGATGTACTCGGAAGGTAGAGTCAACAGACAAATGGATACAGATGTTGAAGAGAGACATTAAGGACGACGCTATTTCGTTCGGAGTCGCAGAGAGGATGGGTCGCCATCAGCTGCGTTGGGGAAGGCGGGAGGGGATCAGTTCAGTTTTGGCCGCAGAGAAGTGGAAATATTTAACCGGAAGTAGAAACGTGGGAGTCACTGGCATACAGATGGCCTTGAAAGCGGAGACTGGATGAGATCACCAGGGTAAAAAAGTAGATAAAGAGCGTCAAGGTCACTTCAATTTGAAAGCAGCTGGGTTGAGAGAATGAATCAGCAATAGGGAGTGAGAGGAAGAAGCAACCAGAGGGAGGGGAAAGAGCGGGTGGCCGTGGTCTCCCGGGAGAGCCAGGGGCCGGTGGGGAGCAGGGGGAGGCTCGCCCCAGGCCGGGCCTTAAACCTTCCGGGCTGTCGATGTTGCTTCCCTCTGCACCCGCTTTCCCCCTGCTGAGCAGAGGCGCCCCAGCCCTCCACAAAGCTCTCATTTCCCCCCTGCCCCCACAGAGAGGACAGACAGACAGACAGCAAGACTATTTATTGAGTCCTCGCCAGCCGGCAGCTCCCCCTGGCCCCCCGCAGCCTCCCGCCTGGGGCCGGTGGAGTCGCGGTGAGCGTGACCCCAGGGCCCGCCTGCCGGGCTCCCTGAACCGCGGCCCCGGCCCCTCCGGAAGGCCCGCAAGGCTCCGTCACTCCTTTCCTTCCGTATCTTCCTTCTGGAAGTAGGTGACGTAAGCCGGCCTCTCGGGCTCGTGAGCGCCGCGGTGAAAGCTCGAGTTGCGGTGGGAAACGCCGCTGAAGCACAACGCTGCGGGCGGGGCGCGGGGCGCGGGGCGCGGGGCTGAGCCTGGGGGGCCGCAGCTCCTGGCGCCGGGTCCCCTCGCTCCCCACTCACCTTTGGAGACGTTGACTTTGTTGGCCGCTAAGATGTCCGCCTGAATGCTGTCTATTTTCATGTACAAGTCCTCGGCATTGCTCTGAGGACGGGAGCCAGGGGCCCGAGGCAGTGGGGGCTCCTGGGCTGCGGGGGGCGCGGGGCGGGGCTGCGGGGGGCGGGCGGGGCGGCGAGGGGCGTGTCCGGGATGCGGGGGCGGGGCTGGGAGGAGGGGCGGGGCGAGGGGTGGGCTGGGGAGGGGCCACCGCCCGGGGCGAGGCCACCGGGCCCCCTCCGAGGCGGGGGTCCCGCGGGGTTCCCGCTCGGGGGGCGGAGCACTCACGAGGAAGAGCTGATAGAGCCCCTCTCCCATGGACCTGCGCACGTGCTCCTCCACCACCGGGAACATCTGCACCAAGTACTGCGGCGGCGGGCGGGAGGGTGACGGCTCTGCGCCCGCCCGGGGCCCGCCCGCCGCCCGCCGCCCGCCGCCCGCCGCCCGCCGCCCACCTCGAGCGTGAGGCTGGCCTGCCGCTGGCTGTTGCTGTGGTCCGTGTTGCCCATGGCGGCCATCAGGCTGTGCACCACGCGCTGGTGCAGCAGCTCCTCCGCGACGCTCGTGTTGCTGCGCGCCAGGACCCTGCGCGGGGAACCGGCGGCGGCGACCCCTCGGCACCCCGCGGCGCTCCTGGCTCGCCGCCTCCCCCCACTCCCGCTGCCCGCTTACCCGATGGCCTTGGCCGCCGCGGCCTGCTGCAGGAACACCGGCAGGTGGGCGGTGAACTGGGGAACCGAGGAGTCTGGTGGAGGCCCGGGGGCGGGAGGTGTGAGGCGCGAGGCCGGGCTCCCCCAAGCCCAACACGCACCCCCCTCCACCCCCCTCCGCGACCTCAGGCCGAGCCGCTCCCTACCGTTGAGGATCTTGGGCTGCGGTTTGCTGGTCTCCTTGACGGACGGTATCAACAGCGCCACGAGGCCCTTGAGCAGCGCCTGGCACACGTCGTAGTTGACCAGGTCCTTGATCAGCTCGATGGCTGCAGAAAAGCAGAAGCCTGGGGAGGCCTGACGCTCCAACACGCCCCGTCCCCACCAAGCAAGCCAAGACGCCCTTGAACCGAGTCTCTTCCCTTTACCTGCATCCCCTTCATGCACCTGTCCTAGCACCTTTTACTGGCCAGAACCGTGTGTGTGTGTGTGTGTGTGTGTGTGTGTGTGTGTGGAGAGCTGGGCAGGCAACATCTCAGTTCTGCCGTCCTCTGTCTGGGGCTAAAGAGGAGGAGGGGGCAGAACCTCATCCCCCACAATCAGCCCTCGAAGAACTAGGCGCAGAGGCAGGAGGAAGCGCTGGGTGGTGAGCCTACCCATCAAGGAGGCTTAGAGGCTGGCAGGGCCGGAGGCCCCTCGGCGGTGGCTCAGGGCAATCCTGGTGTCCTGGAGGTGGGAGCAGCTAGGTCTTCAAATGGAGAAAGGATGGGCAAAGACCCTGGGTGAGAGGGAGACAGAACTAGTGGGTGGAGGACGTGTGGCAGGGAGTGAGAAGGGTGGAAACAGGAGAGGCTGCGGTTTGGAGAAACCTTCACCTGGGTTCTCCACACAGCAGCCCATCGAAGGAAGAGCTGAAAAGAGATTTGAAAAGAGGTTTGCTTTGCAATAACCCTGTGACCGTTGGCCCATTTTAGGTTTGAGGGAACGAGCCACAGAGGTAAAGCAGTTTGGCTAAGGTCCCACGGCCAGGATAGGGGTGGAAGCAAAAGGCAAGACTTGGTTAGGGATAGGGAGGGGAAGGGAACTAGAATTTATTGAGGTTTTTCTACAGGTACTTTCCAGGCATTCACTCATTCCGGCATTCACACAGCCTTGGAGCAAATCTGCACCCAACACCTATTGTGCCAGGTGTACAGTGTGGTGTTCTTCATAGGGGTCAGGCTGCGGCGGGGGGGGGGGGGGGCCTGGGAAGGTGGGGGAAATGGAATATTTTTGCAGAAAGGAATCACAGAGAGGCCGAGCTGGAAGGGGACAGGGTGAGTTGGTATATGCTATTGGAAGACAGGATGTGCTGTTCCCCTGCACAGGAGACAGCCCCCCCCCCTCCGCTGACCCCCAGGGGAGCCAAGACTTCAGGAAGGCTGGGGTCTCTGACTAGGTCATTTGCATACCAGAACTCACATAGACACCTGGGAACTATTACCAGTATTATCTCTTCAAATAATGAAAAATTAACCTTTTATTTCCTTGTCGGGGAATTTTTACCCAGTAAGGCTATGCTTGAGATAATTCTCTGCAATGGAAGAAAAGCTTTGGTGGGCAGGTGCAAAGGCACGGCAAGCATAGGGGGATCAGCCCGTATCTGGAGCGGTGGGCATAGGGCTCCCCTGCATATTTTGTTTCTTTCCACTTTATTTTTTTTTCTTTCCACTTTAATTTGGGCCTTTAGTTTTTTTTTTTTTTTTTTTAATTTTTTTATTTTATTTTATGATAGTTACAGAGAGAGAGAGAGGCAGAGACACAGGCAGAGGGAGAAGCAGGCTCCATGCACCAGGAGCCCGATGTGGGATTCGATCCCGGGTCTCCAGGATCACGCCCTGGGCCAAAGGCAGGCGCCAAACCGCTGCGCCACCCAGGGATCCCAATTTGGGCCTTTAGTGTAGCTGCTGAAGGCTTTTGTGGGATGAAGCACGAGAGAATTGGTAGTGAAATTTTTGGAGGCCTTGCTTAGGCGAGGCTAAGTGTTGAGTGTCTAAAAGACAGATGCTTGGCTTGTGAAAGTGTTATTAGGTTCCTGATTTAATGCTTAGCGAATAACTAAGGTTTTTTTTTTTTTTTTTTTTTTTTTTTATAAGATTTTACTTATTTATCCATGAGACATGCAGAGAGAGAGAGAGGCAGAGGGAGAAGCAGGCTCCAGGCAGGAAGCCCTATGTGGGACTCAATCCCGCTGGGTTTTGTTGTTATTTTGGGGTGTGTCTTTTGCAAGCTCAAGGATGAATTAAGAGAGAACCTAAGTTTGGGTCGCCATATGGATTAGGGGCCCAGGCTTCTTAGGGCCCCCAGAGCCTTCCAGAGTTGGGCAACACCTTTAAAAAATATTTTTAAAGTCACTAATTATTGTCCTATCATGGAAATGCTTTTTTTTTTTTTTTTTTTTTTTTTAAGGACTCATTTATTTAGAGTACACGTGTTGGGGGCGAGGGGTAGAGAAAGAGCATCTTTCAAGCAGTCACCCCACTGGGCGAGGAGTCCGCGAGATCATGACCTGAGATGAAACCAGAGCCCCACCCTAGCCAGCTGAGCTACCCAAGCGCTTTTTCTTTTCTTTTCTTTTTTCTTTTTTTTTCTTTTCTTTTCTCTTCTTTCTTTTCTTTTCTTTTCTTTTCTTTTTTTTCTTTTCTTCTTTTCTTTTTTCTTTTCTTTCTTTTCTTCTTTCCCAGGCACTCTTTAAACAATGTTTTGGAAAAAAAATAAATAAACAATGTTTTGGGGTCCCTCACACTCAAAGCAGTGGGTGGGGCAGGTTGTGAACCTTGCACCACTGTCCGCCAACCCTAGCATCTCATCCAGAGGGCACATTTGCTTAACCAGGGTGCCAGCCTCGATACTACATTTAGGTTTAAAACTGCACATTTCCCTGTTTACTTGGACCAACTTACATCTTTTCCCAAAATTCCTTTCACAAGTTTTTCTAGCAGAGTGGCGGTAGCACAGGAATAGACACCAGTCTTGGGGAACTGCAGTCAATTGTGGAAAGAGTGGCAAACATAGCTGAGTATACTCTGGTTTCTCTTCAGATTGCATGTCTTGCCTTTTACTAAAGATTTCCATGGAGAGGAATATTTGTGAGTTTGTCTTATTTTTGAGCTCAAAGGAAAAGTTTCCAATGTTTCATCTATTAGGTATAGGTATGGCATTTGCTATAGTTTTCTGTAGATATCTCTTATTGGACAGACATTACATTTTTTTCAGACTTTTTTCCTATTATGATGATATATGTGCATTCCAAGATGACCTATTATCCTTAGCATATGCTGTTAGATTTAATTTGCTAATATTTTGGGTAGGGTTTATGCAGATTGGTGTATAATTTCTCTTTTTCATGCTATCATTGATGGATTTTTATATTAAGATTAGGCTAACCTTAAAAAAAGATTAGGCTAACCTTAGAAAATGAATTGGGGTTTGTATTCTCTTTTTCTAATCTTGGGAAGAGTTTGTGTAAAACTAGAATTTTATCTTGAATGTTTGATAGATTCTCTGAACTGATTTTATGGAAAAAATTACTGATACATTTTCTTTGTTGGTTAGAGGACTATTTGTGTTTTCTCTTTCGTCACAAGTCCATTTAGTAGGTTATAATTTATAGCACTTTTCATCTACATTTTCAAGCATATTTTAAAAAGTTCATTATATCATCTTTTTTTTTTTTTTTTAGATTTTATCTGTTTATTCAAGAGAGACACAGAGAGAGCAAGAGGCAGGCTCCATGCGGGGAGCCCGATGCGGGACTTGATCCCGGGACTCCAGAATCATGCCCTGGGCCAAAGGCAGGCGCCAAACCACTGAGCTACCCAGGGATCCCCATTATATTATCTTTTTTATCATTTTAATGACTGTAGCATCTTTAGTGATGTCTCCTTTTATATTCTTCATATTGATTATGTGACTTTTCTCTTTTTGCCTCAAATCCATTTGCCCCCAAGTCCCATTGAGGTAACACACACGGATGCCTGCTTGTGCAATGGTGTGCACTACAAAAAGAAACCCTGATCTCAGAGAACCTGAATGTTATAGTCAGTAAGCATGCCTGCCTTTTGCTCTAAAGGGGGAAATATCTTTATTTTCCAAAGCTGTTTGCTCACCAACATCCTAAAAAAGACAGTCTGGGACAAAGAGCAGTTGGTATTTCACTTGAAAGACATGCAGAAATGTGACAGATCTGTAGAGAATTGTCTCCTAGGATCATTTTTCTTTTGGTAGTAGTAATCCTTCAGTAAACATCCTTGCCTTTTTCCTGAACTTAGGGACAAAACACTCAGTGTTTCACTATTAAGTATAATGTTAGCTGTAGATTTTTTGGTAGATGCTTTTTTATCAAGTCGGGGAAGTCCTTCTCTAGTTCTATTTTCTTTTCTTTTTTTTAAATTTTATTTATTTATGATAGTCACACAGAGAGAGAGAGAGAGAGGCAGAGACACAGGCAGAGGGAGAAGCAGGCTCCATGCACCTGGAGCCTGACATGGGATTCGATCCCGGGTCTCCAGAATCGCGCCCTGGGCCAAAGGCAGGCGCCAAACCGCTGCGCCACCCAGGGGTCCCTAGTTCTATTTTCTTTAGGGTTTTTATCATCAATGGGTGCTGACTTTGTCAAATGCATTTTATGCACTGATTGACATAATAATATGAGTTTTTTTCTTTAGTCTGTTAATTTGGTAGATTAAATTTATTTTTTTTGGCTATTGAACCAGCCTTGCATTCTTGGAATGAACCCCAGTTGGTCATGATATATAATTCTTTTTATATATTGCTGAATCCTAATTGCTAATCTTTTGTTAAGGATTTTTGCCTCTGTATTGATGATGGATAGTGATCTGTACTTTTCTTGTACTGTCACTGTCTGGTTTTGATATTAGGGTAATACTAGCCTCATAAAATTAGTTTGGAATTATTCCCTTCCCTTTCTAGAAATATAGAATTGTGTTCTATAAATGTCAATTACACCCTGCTGGTTGATAGTGTTGTTGAGTTCTATATACTTGGTGATTTTTCTTTTCTTTTTCTTTTTCTTTTGTAAAAATTTATTTTAAGTAGCCTCCTTGCCCAATGTGTGGCTTGAACGCACTAACTGAGATCAAGAGTTGCATGCTCTACTGACTGAGCCAGCCAGGCACCTCTACTTGCTGATTTTACTAGTTGTTCTATACATTGTTGAGGGAGGGGTATAGATGTCTCTGTAATTGTAGATCTTTCTTTTCAATTCTCCCATTTTTGTTTCACATATTTTTAAAGTGTCTTGTCAGCACATATGCATTTAGGATCGCTTTATCTTCTTGGTGGACCTATCTTTTCATCATTATATGATGTCCCTCTCCATCTCTGGTAATTTTCTTTGCTCTGAAGTCTACTTTGTCTGATATTTCTTTCTAAGATTTTATTTATTTATTTGAGAGAGAGAGAATGAGCACAGTGGTGAGGGAGGGGTAGAGGGAAAGTCAGAAGAACAAGCAGACTTCCTGCTGAGCATAAAGCCTGACATGGGACTCCATCCCAGGACCCTGGGATCATGACCTGAGCTGAAGGCAGATGCTTAACTGACTGAGCCACCCAGACGTCCTTAGCTATAGTATTTTTAAGTTTGAGAAATTCCATCTGGTTACTTCTTAAATCTATTATGTCACTTTTTATAACTTTTTGTTTCCTAAAGTTATTTACCAGATTTTTTAAAACTTAGTTTTTGAGGGACACCTGGGTGGCTCAGCAGTCAAACGCCTGCCTTTGGCCCAGGGCGTGATCCTAGAGACCTGGGATCAAGTCCCACATCGGGCTCCCTGTGTGGAGCCTGCTTCTCTCTCTGCTTCTCTCTCTCTCTGTGTCTCTCATGAATAAATAAATAAAATCTTAAAAAGAAAAACCCTTAGTTTTTGATAGGTGGAAGTCTTTCTGAGTCAGTCACCTTCTAGTCTACTGGTGTGCATGATTGTCTTATTCTTTGTGTTGCCCTTGTATTTGGAAAATTATTTGTAGGAAAAAACTGCAGGATGGAGATACTTTCTTCCAGAGAGCATTGTCCTTTCTTTCTGTCAGTCACCTGGGCACTAACAGTTCTGAACCACTTTTGTCTAAGTTCAAGACTTGAAGTTTCCTGGACCACACAGGTGTTTGTATAATCCATGCAAGGTCATTTGAGGGCTGGCTTACTTCTGGCTCATCCTTATCAGGAGGACGTTGTCTTCTGGGGTCCCAGCTTAATGTATTTATGCTTGAGGTATCACATCTCCCACCTGAGACAGGCCAATTTTTCTTTTACAATTCTTTTTCCTTTTAGATATTTATGATATGATGGGAAATATTTTTTTTGCCCCTGGTTCCTAACACACATCTTCTAAAAACCCATGGAATCTCCAGAATGTGAAGAGATGTGAAGAGTATCCTTTATATGTCAAATGAAATAACTGGTGACTGGAAGCCTCTAGATGGCATTAGGATGGGGGCTAATCAGTAGAAAGACCAAGGAGTGATTACAGGATTGGAATGTTCAGCTCAATCCCCTGACCTCTGGGGAGGGGAGAGGGCCTGGATAGTGATTTAATCATGAATAGCCAATGATTTGCTCATCAATCATTAATAACCGTGCTTACACAATGAAACTTCCTTAAATACCTTGAAGTGATAGTTTCAGAGAACTTCTGGATTGGTGAACACATTGAGGTGTGGGAGGGTGGTGTGCCTGGGGCAGTCCCCAACCCATACCTTGCCCTATACATCTCTTCCATTTTCTTGTTCCTGAGCTGTAGCCTTTATACTACACTGCTAATAGTAAGCAAAATGCTTTCCTGAATTTTATGAGTTGTTCTAGTAAATGATTGAAACTGAAAGGAAGGAAGGAAGGGTTACAAGAACACCCCTGGCTTTGAAGCCAAGTGGGACAGAAGTATCAATAATATGGGGACCCAATACTTATGACTGGCATTTGAAGTGAGTGCAGTTTTGTGGTGCTGAGCCCTTAATCCTGTGGAGTCTGAAGCTGATTCTGGGTAGTTAGTGTCACAATTGAATTGAAGTGAATTGTAGGATACCCACTTGATGTCTGCGGAGACCTGGACAACTGCTTGGTGTGGAAACCTATTTGGTATTAGAAGTGCTGTGAGGAAAAACAACTCAACATCAAGCCCTCCAGAAGGAGGACTGATCCAAATTTCCTAGTCTACTATTATTAGGAAAAAGAGTTTTTTCCACCTAACTATTGTTACTTATTCTTTTAGACTCACCTCCGAAATTAGCTTTCAAGGGGCACCTGGCTGGCACAGTCAGTTAAGTGTCCAAAGCTTGGTTTCAGCTCAGGTGGTGTCAGGGTGTGAGATTGAACCTTGAGTCCGACTCTGTACTCAACGTGAGTCTGCTTAAGATTCTCTCTCTCTCCTCCTATCCTTCCCCACCATGTGCACATGTTCTCTTTCTCAAATAATTAAATAAATTTTTTTAAAAAGATTTAATTTATTTATTCATGAGAGACACACAGAGACAAGGGCAGAGACACAGGCAGAGGAAGAAGCAGGCTCCCACACATAGCCCAATGTGGGACTCGACCCCGGGACTCTGGGATCACACCCTGAGCCGAAGGCAGATGCTCAACCACTGAGCCACCCAGGTGTCCCTCAAATAAATAAATAAATCTTAAAGAAAAAAAAAAAGAAATTAGCTTTCAAGTAGTGTTGTCTGGCCTGTTCTCCCTCTGCCTCCACTCTGGACCACTCAGGAGTAGATGTCCTGTGTCTCTAGCTCTATGACACCATTTTCTCACCATGGAGTACCGGCGTCATCCAGTAACAGTCTCTCCACTACTGTGAACTCCAGTGAACATATATGAGACATCTCTGCCTTCCCAGAGCCTCAAACCAGTCCAGTCCATAAATGCTGAATAGAATTGACTAGATCCTATGTTCCTGCGCATTAGAGACCACTCAGGTAATGGCAACCTAGAACTCTGCTCAGAAACTGCCAGCCTGGTGGGAGATGATGTCAGGAGAGGCTCTGTGCTGCCCACCGCAGCCCTTGTCCACACTGAGCCATGGAACCATTCCTGGCTCTGCCCCTTCACAGGCTGGAGAGCCAGCCAGCACTGCCACAGTGCCATCCTTCCATCCCCCATGGCTGACTCTGAGAGAGTTCTTTGAAGCCAGGACCTTATACTTCCCAGTCAGCCCAGAACTGAGCCACATACCATGACTACTCGCTCCATATAAAGCAGGTATATGGAGAAGTGAAGGGACTGCAGCCCCTCCTGTATGGTGGGGGACGAGGGGCAGCCAGCAAAATGGCCAGTGACAGGGACCGCACGGATCTGCAGAGCACACAGGAGTGTGTATGGGAGGCTGCCTGCAGCTCTTGGAAGCTTTACTTGCTTAACTACAAACAAACATATGTTGCTTGCCCATGAGCATGTGCTGGTGATTTATAATCTTGTCAGAATACTGTCACCAACAGTCACCAACAGCACAGTGGCCTGTCTTCCAGAGGCAGAGGCTGGGGAGGAGGCCAGTACCCCATCCTGTGTCTCATACGCCCTACACTCTACCCTCCTGCCTGGTGCTGAGCACCAGAAGGAGGAGTGCCGACTTCTCCACCCCAGGGCTCAGAGTGTTCTTTGGCTGGTGAGCTGGTATAAGGAAAGGTACCAGTAAGGCCTCCCCGAAAATGCCCTTGTCTCAAGCCCTGGGGAGCCTCCCATCCACCCACACCGCAGAGCCATGGGGTGCGCAGAGATCCAGGCCTGAAGCCCCACACAAAGCCAGTCTTGTCTCGGCATATTTTTCCCAATCACAGAATCAAAGTTTTACTCTCTGGTAGGAGAACTCTTAAAGACATCCCTGTACCCCTTCTAGTGCTTAGTATTCTGGGGACAGGCCTTGGATGGCAGCCCTTCCCTCTCTGGGTGGTCGGCACCCCCCTCCCACCCACCTCTGGGGGGCCCTGTCAGCTGCAGCATGCTCTGCCCTAGTAGTTGGGCTCTTGGCACACGTCAGTGCCAGGACACTGGGGAAAAACGCTTGCGTCTAAGAGAGACTGCAGAGAGAAATGACTCAGAGAATATTCAGGGTGGAAAGAATGAATGAAAATATTTTTATGAAATTTCCCCTACCACAAACGGTATTCTCAGCCTGTGGAGGACCAAGTACTCCAGGAGATAAATATCTACTTTTGCCTGCTCACTTCACCCTAAATGCTCAAGCCGTCACTGCTAGTGTATCTGCAATACTTGGAACACCTCGGAAAAATGAAGATTTAGTCACTGAATCATTTTTGATTGAGTTTTAAAATTCACAGCTGTCAATGTTTACACCCAAAGTGAAAGTGCTAGACTCTGTCCAAATGTCTCCACAAGAACCGCAGTTACAACTCTTCATACACTGTGCTCGTTCCTAAGCATAGCAGAGTCATTCAGAGAGCAGAGAGCAACAGGGGATTACTGTCTTTGGCAGCTTTGACTGAAACCTGAGTTGCTGACAACACCCACCTTTCCTAAATTGGATCAGCCCCTGATTTATTCATTGGTTCATTCATTTACCTAACAAAATACTGAGCATCTTCTGTGTGCCAGACCCCTGTGCTAGGGCTATGAGGAGGACTAAGATACAATCTCTGCCCTCAGGGATGACACAGTTTAATAGGGGATGCCAGTAAGGAAACTGGTATGTAGGCCATAGCATTGTAAGAACCACGGGAACACAAAGGAAGTCAGTTGGTGTGAAGTATGTTGAGGAACTGGGGATAGGGAATCCGGAGAAGGCTCTCTTGGAGAAGGGGACATGTGAGCTAAAAATCCATGGAGGAGAAGGGAGGGACTGGAATGAAGAATGTGGCAAGTGCATGTCACCATTGTGGCCAGCCAAGCAGAGAGGTGTGGCTGGGACATGGGGTGTTGGGTCACAGAGTGAGAGCTAAGCTTGAGGAGACAGACTGGCTTCTGAGGACTTGGCAGGTGTTTCTTCTTGTCTTTCATTTCAAAGATTTTTTTTTTTTAAGATTTTATTTATTTATTCACAAGAGACACACAGAGAGAGGCAGAGACACAGGCAGAAGGAGAAGCAGGTCCCATGCCCGATGTGGGACTCGATCCCAGGTCTCCAGGATCAGGCCCTGGGCTGAAGGCGGTGCTAAACCGCTGAGCTACTTGGGCTGCCCTCATTTAATTTATTTAGAGAGAGAGAGTGCGAGCGTGCAAGAGCACACCTGAGAGCAGGGGGAGGGGCAGAGGGAGAGGACGAGAGAGAATCCCAAGCAAACTCTGCACTGAGCACAGAACCTCATGCAGGGCTCTATCCCATGACCCCAAGATCTTGACCTGAGCTGAAATCAAGAGTCCGACACTCAACTGGCTGAACCACTGAGTTGTCCCTCTTGTCTTTCATTTCAGAGGAAACTAACTCAAAAAGGTTGAGTAGCTTGCCTAAGGTCAAACATGAAAAAGTAGCAGAATAGCTCTGCTATTTCGGATTCCAAAACTCACATTCTTCACCACTAAGCTCTGCTGCCTCCGTTTGGGTGGAGGGGTGGGAGGACAGTAGCCACTGTGCTGGAGAGATGGAGATCGGTTTAGAGGTGAGAAATACAGAGACATGAGTTATAACAGTGGAAACAGAATGAAGAAGAGGGAGATTTGAACGATATGAAGGTGTTAAAGTTGACTGGTCGTGTTAGACGTTGGTTGCAGGTGGGAAGCAGGAAGAGAGGGCCATGACCTCCATTTCCAGCATTGGGAGCTTTTCACTGAGACTGGGACCTTATAGCCAGAATCTGAGGAGTCCAGTTCTGAACAGGGTCAGAGAGAGGTCATTCAACTGCTCTGTCCGTTTGCCACAACATGGGAATAATAATTGTGTCTACCCTGTCAGCTTGTTGTGAGGCTTCATGTGCAGAGAGCCGCAGCAGTACTGACAGGGAAGAGGCACCTCATAAAGGCCAGCCCTTGGTGTTTCTATCCTTATAGACGGTAATTGAAACCGTGGGAGTAGATGAGGTACCTCTGGGTACCCCTACCGAGAGCAGGGGACCCGGGATGGAATCATGAGAGAAAAAGAAGCCTGCACTTAAGGGATTGGTGGAGGGACCAGAAGGTACAAAGGACTGCGCCTCGGTTTCCAGAGAGACAGGAGGAAACTAGGAGAGCTCGGGCTCAGGGGAGGAAGTGCTCAGTGTGTTCAGGGAGGGGACTGTGAAAGGGGAGTATGATCTGGGGGGGTCTGAGCCACCAGGAGGTCACGGCCCAGGAGGCTGAGAAGCAGCTCCACAGGGCTCAGGCCCTCATGGACAAGCAACTGGGTGGCAGGGCTGCCCTGACAGCAGCAGGCGGCACAGACGCAAAGGCCGCCCTGCAGACTTCAATGCAAGAGACTCTGGAACCCACAGCCTGTCAGCTGCGGAAGAAAGTTCCGTGATCCCCTGTCTGATAGTTGAAGAAACGCTGAAAGAATGCCTTGCTCTGGGAATCACAATGAGGAGACAGGCTTGCAGCAGCTGGCTCAGCGTGGTTTGGGGCAGACACCTTAGAAATGGCATTGCACCCGGGGGCTGCGGCGATGGCATGCAACTATAGCTCTTTCTTTCCTTCTTTTTTTTTTTTTTTTTTTTAAGATTTATTTATTTATTCATGAGAGACATAGAGAGGCAGAGGGAGAAGCAGGCGGGCTTTCTGCAGGAGCCTGATTCAGGACTCGATCTCGGAACTCCAGGATCAGGCCCTGAGCCAAAGGCAGACGCTCAACCGCTGAGCCACCCAGGCATCCCATCTTTCCTTCTGTTTATTTATTTATTTTTAAAGATTTTATTTATTTATTCATGAGAGACACACAGAGAGGCAGAGACACAGGCAGAGGGAGAAGCAGGCTCCATGCAGGGAGCCGGACGGGGGACTCAATCCTGGGTCCCAGGATCACACCCTGGTTTGAAGGCAGGCTGAGCCACCCAGGGTTCCCCTTCCTTCTTTTTAAAGGTTGATTTAGGGATTCCCTGGGTGGCGCAGCAGTTTAGTGCCTGCCTTTGGCCCAGGGCCTGATCCTGGAGACCTGGGATTGAGTCCCATGTCGGGCTCCCTGCATGGAGCCTGCTTCTCCCTCTGCCTGTGTCTCTGCCTCTTTCTCTCTGTGTGACTATCATAAATAAATAAAAAATTAAAGGTTGATTGATTGATTTATTTGAGAGAGAGTGATCGCGTCGGGGGTTGGGGGTGTGGGGGTTAAAGGAGAGAGAATCTTATGTGGACTCACCCTGAGATCAGGGCCCTAAGATCACGACCTGAACCCAAACCAAGAGCCGGTTGCTAAACTGCCTGCACCAATCAGGCGCCCCAGCACGTAGCTCTCTCTAAGGGACTCAGCACTGAGGAAGTTTTTTGTTTTGTTTTGTTTTTTTAATAAGTCTTTGCTCCTGAGCCTCGGGAAGAAAGCCCGAGTTCTGGGCCTTCACCTCCACGCGAGACTGCCACCTCCTGGCCACACGGGAGAAACGCGCTTCAGTGAGGTCCGGACACGGGTTTGCTGCTTCCTTTTGCAGCCGGTAAGAGAGTGAGAACATTGGGCAAGTGGCTACTGGGTGGTAGAGACCCGGGTCAGGCATCTATCTCCCTGACCAGCTGCCTCCTACCTCTGATTCCTGGACATCTCACCACCTCTTTCACCACATCCTGTTCAAAGCTCCTTGTTGGGGGGCAGCCCTGGTGGCTAAGCGGTTTCAGCACCTGCCTTTGGCCCAGGGTGTGGTCCTGGGGTCCCAGGATCGAGTCCCATGTCCGGCTCTCTGCGTGCAGCCTGCTTCTCCCTCTGCCTGTGTCTCTGCCTCTGTCTCTCTGCCTCTCTCTCTCTCTCATGATTAAATAAATAAAATCTTAAAAAAAAACAAAAAACTCCTTGTTGGGAAAAAAAAAAGAGCATATTTTACACACTATTTCTTGTAAAAAAGTCAATCAATAAAGTAACCCATGTTATGTACTCTGGTGGTATATATACTGCTGAATTCAGAATGACTGTCGTGTGTCTTCCATGGGTATTTGCTCCTCTGGGCAAGGCTCACCAAGTCCAGCCAGCCTGTGCACGGGTGCTGTGTATTGGCCCTAACACCCGAGTGGAGCGCCCAGCACTGGTGGCCCCCGGGACACAAGGGGGAGGTGGTGCAGACACAGGTGTGGAGGGCCAGGCAAACCGGGCCATTAGAAAGGAGTGTTCCCCAAGGACTTTCTATTTAAAAATAAACAACTATGGGAGATTTTATTTTTTATTTTTTAAAAGATTTTATTTATTTATTCATGAGAGTCAGAGAAAGAGAGAGAGAGAGAGGCAGAGACAGAAGCAGGCTCCACACAGGAAGCCCGACATGGGACTCGATCCCCGGTCTCCAGGATCACACCCTGGGCTGAAGGCAGCGTTAAACCGCTGAGCCACCTGGGCTGCTCCAACTATGGGAGATTTTATAATAAAACTTATGAACAGTGAATTAAGTGTGGCAGTCAAAGTATAAGATTTTGGGGAGATAACATATCTTTTAAGAATATTCAGTAGATCTTTATGGCAAACTATCCTTTAGTGTCAGAGCCTTGTGGCTGTTGTTCAATGAAGTCACACAGGACAGGTGGCCTCTTACACAGCCCGAAAGGCTGAAACTCCTCCTGCTGATGTGGATTAGCTCAGAAGACGAAAGTAAAGGCACAAGGTTCTATGGGGCAGAAGGTGTAGTTTTAAAAATAAGATCTTACTGGGGCACCTGGGTGGCATCTGCCTTTGGCTCAGGTCATGATCCCAGGGTCTTGGGATCAAGTTCTGCTTCTGGGCTCCCTGCTCAGCGGAGAGCCTGCTTCTCCCTCTACCCCTCCCCCCAGCTTGTGCTCTCTCTGTCTCACACTTGCTCGCTCTCAAATAAATAAATAAATAAATAAATTTTAAAAAATGAGATATTATAGTATTTGCATGACCCTCAGAAGGGCATGAAGCTAAGAAAACATAATTATGTTTTATGGTACTAATAATATTGTCTCTCCTCAGATTTTTGACTGTTTCTCAAAAGTGGAAAAAAATTTAGAAGTCTTGTTTTCATAATACTGGAGAGACAGGAGAGTGTGGTAGTGATAATTCAGGTGCAGAGGTCAGACACCCTGGGTGTGAATCACAACTTTCCCACTTATTGTCCCCCAAGGGATAACCTGTTTCTTATACCTATGTGTTCATTTTTCAGCAATTCTTTTTTTTTTTTTTTAATTTTTTATTTATTTATTTATTATAGTCACAGAGAGAGAGAGAGAGAGGCAGAGACACAGGCAGAGGGAGAAGCAGGCTCCATGCACTGGGAGCCCGACGTGGGATTCGATCCCGGGTCTCCAGGATCGCGCCCTGGGCCAAAGGCAGGCGCTAAACCGCTGCGCCACCCAGGGATCCCCATTTTTCAGCAATTCTTATAAGATGATACAGTGGGGTGTTTTTTGTTTTTGTTTTTGTTTGTGTTTTTGAGATGGTACAGTGGTTTTAAAATATGTCCACAAGGATTCCTGGGTGGCTCAGTGGTTGAGCATCTGCCTTTAATCCAGGGTGTGATCCTGGGGTCTGAGATCAAGTCTCACATTGGGCTCCCTGCATGGAGCCTGCTTCTCCCTCTGCCTGTGTCTCTGCCTCTCTCTCTCACTGTGTCTCTCATGAATAAATATATAAAAATCTTTAATAAAAAAAATACATCCACAAAAGTTTTAGTATGTTTCCTCTCAAGGGGTAGAGCCCATTTTTCCCCTCGTTTCTAACGAAGAGGGTAAAACACAAGTGACAGTGTGCAACTTCTGAGATTAGATTACAAAAAGTAGTGGGGTCCCTTCTTTGCACTCACTCTTGGATCACTCACTCTGAGAGAAGCCAGCTGCCCTGTTGTGAAGACAGTCAAGAAGCCCGATGGAGAGGCCCTCATGGTGAAGACTCGAGGCTTCCTGTCAACAACTGGCTCTAACTCTCCAGGTGTGTGAGTGAGCCACACTGGAAGGGGGTCCTCCAGGCCCCGTCACACCTCTGGATGACCGCACCACCAGCTGACCGCTTGACTGCAATCTCATGAGATACCCAGAGCCAAAACCACTGAGTTAACCTGTTCCCAGAAAAACTGTGAGATAAAATATGTTTATATTTTTTAGCCACTAAGTTTTGAGGTAATTTGTTATATAGCAATGGGTAATGGATATAGATGGATTGATTTAACAGCTTTTGCAGATTTCTGCAAAGTTTGAATAGAATGGCTTTCATTTTGTCTTCAAAGCAGCATTTTAAGGAAACTTCATTTGTGTCTGCCCGAGCTCTGTAGCTGCTGTGGCAGGGAAGGGGGGCCGGGTGCGGGACCCTGCTGGAGGTCATTGTACTGCACGGCCTAGACCCCCCATCCTTGAGAAGAGGAGATGTGGAGAGGGGGGACAGAGAAACAGAGACCAGGGGCCAGAGAGGGCACCCAACAAAGGGCTCATGGGCCGAAAATTCCAACTTCTAGCTTTCAGGCCCTAACGATACAACCAATGCTCTAAACTTTACAAATGTTTATAGATTTTATTTATTTATTCATGATAGACATATATATAGAGAGAGGCAGAGACACAGGTAGAGGGAGAAGCAGGCTCCATGCTAGGAGCCCAACACAGGACTCGATCCCGGGACTCCAGAGTCGTGCTCTGGGCCAAAGGCAGGCGCCAAACCGCTGAGGGATCTCCAAACTTTACAAATGTTTAAAGGAAACATGTTGTCAGTAAATTGGTAATTTGGTGAGCTGGGCACTCAGTTGGTTAATTGATTTTTGGCAGGCATATATTTGGCAAATTAACTTACAGTGATTGGTCTGCTTCTAATTAAGTCATACATAGTAATTTTTATGATCCTGAGGTAATAATTTATTTGCAAAAGATATATTTACACACACATATATGTTTCAAATTCCCAACAGAACTCATTAATTTCTTCCTCTGCGAAACTTTCTATGACTTTGAAATTTCTCTTCTCTAGGAAGCGAGACCAGTGAGCGAGTACTTCTGTGGCTTTAGACTGCTCGTCATGATTAAGTCCCTGCCTGCCACCAATTCCTGGAATAGCAATCCTCCCTGGGAGGAAACCGCCATTTTTCACTTCACAGAAATCATAAATGGAGATAAATTCCAGGCAGTACCACTTTGAAGATGGCCTCTCTTAATTTTAATTTTGGCTCTCAAATGTTAAGTGGGATCATCATTAAAAGAAATTCTAAAATCTCAATTCTAATGGGAAAAAACTCCCTCTGAAATTAGTGGACATCAGTACCCTTTCCCTGGTTATTTCTACTTCAAAGTGAAGAGTAGACAAGAATGGACAACCAGAAGCCCCTGCACCAAGGACTAGAAAGCCATTCTTTGGCGCACAGGTTTCTCTTCTACTCTTTCGGAGGAAATAAGGTGCCATGTGAACCATACTGGGGTCTGAGGTGAAAGGAAGAATCAGTACTAGCCTCGAGTTCTAGTTGTGGTCCCCAGCTGTCTTCCAGGTGGGCCCCAGAAAACGTGGAGCAGAGATCACCCCCCTCTGTTGTGTCCTGTTGTAATACCTAACCTACATATTATGCGAGAGTAAAATAGTTGATAGTTCTATGACACTAAATTTGGGGTGGTTTGTTACAAGTAATAGGTGACCAGAGCATCCACTCTGTGTACTTGTGGCCTTCCCATCTCTTACCTTCCTCCAGGAAACTTTCCTTTTTTCTCCCCTCCAAACCCTCTTCCTTGGCCCTAACAACTCTCAGGAAATAAAGGGTCATTTAATACACACAGCCTCCACTTAGCCATCTGGGCTGAAAAAACAAGGCATTTCAAATTCTATTTCAGTATGATGACTGTCAGTATAAGCCAGGATATACATGATTCACTCATCTCCATTCATTCCTTCAACGAATATCTAAGAGGCTACACTGGCCAATACTGTCTAGACACCAGGGTACGGTGGTAGACAAAGAAGATGAAGTCTCAGCTCTTCTGGAGTGGAGTTTCTTTCTTTCTTTCTTTCTTTCTTTCTTTCTTTCTTTCTTTCTTTCTTTCTTTCTTTCTTTCTTTCTATCTTTCTTTCAAGATTTATTTATTTATTTTTGATAGACATAGAGAGAGAGAGAGAGAGGCAGAGACACAGGGAGAGGGAGAAGCAGGCTCCATGCAGGGAGCCTGACGCGGGACTTGATCCGGGGTCTCCAGGATCAGGCACTGGGCTGAAGGCGGCACTAAACCGCTGAGCCACTCGGGCTGCCCCTGGAGTGGAGTTTCTTACAGAGCACAGACACTAGACAAGTAAATGAACGAATGAGGTAATTTCTGCAGGAGGGAAGTGCAGTGATGTGGTGAGGTGGAGAAAGCCTGAGGGGGGCTGTGGGAGGCAGTGGGCAAACTTTAGAGAGCGTGGTCAGAGGCCTCTCCCAGAGGCGATGTCTGATCTGAAGTTGGAGAAGTTGTCCATCAATCCTAGGTCTAGGGGAAGAGACTTCCGGAAGTTTTGCTGGCCATGGCAAATGTGTAGATTTTAGTGTAGGTGCAATGGGAAGCTATTTTTGAAATGATTGTTCTGGCCACAATGGCAGAATGGATCACAGGAGGCCAGGATGGAAGCAGAAACTAGCAGGCAGAATGGCGGGTTAGCAGAGGGCCATTGCGGTAGGGACAGTGTAAGTAGGGACAGAGCTGGGAGGACTCGGTAAGGGTGGGACAGGGAGGAGGTGAGAGAATGCAGATCATTTGGTACTAGTCCTACACTTTTTTTAAAAAAAGATTTTATTTATTTACTCATGAGAAACAGAGAGAGGCAGAGACACAGGCAGAGGGAGGAAAAGCAGGCTCCATGCAGGGAGCCCGATGTAGGACTCGATCCCTGGACTCCGGGATCACACTCTGGGCCGAAGGTAGGCACTAAACCTCTGAGCCACCAGGACTTCCCTAGTCCTTCACTTTTTACTTGAGCAGTTGGGGTGGTGGTGGCACCTTTTACTGAAAATAGGAGACAGAACAGGATTTGGGAAGAAAGTCAAGAGTTCTGTTTTGGCTATGAATTTCAGATGTCTGGGGAGATATCAGGGGAGAGATCAGGCCAGGGACACAGTCTGGGACTTGAATATATAACATTTATGTGGTGTGTAAAGCTAGGGGGCTGGACAAAATCATGCAGGCAGAAGGTGTTGGTAAAGAGATGCGAAGTAGGCTGACCCAACAGTCTGGTAGAGAAAAAGGAGAAAGTATAGCAAAAATGGAAGACGCAGCTGGCAGGAGGAAAATTGGGAGCGGTATCACAGAAGCCCAGAGAAGAAAGCCGGTTGCTTTGGGCCAATTGGGTCAAAAGCCGCTGTGTGTGTGTGAGATCAAGTAGGAAGAAAATGGAACAATGAGTGAGTGGAGGCGAATTTGGGGTCAAAGAGGGGTATGAGTCCTTAAATGCTATCATTTAATTTAACTTGGGGGTGCAAATGTTTTATTTATTTATTTATTTTATTATTTTATTTTATTTTTTAAGATTTTATTTATTAGAGATACAGAGAGAGAGAGGCAGAGACACAGGCAGAGGGAGAAGCAGGCTCCACGCAGGGAGCCCCACGTGGGACTCGATCCCGGGTCTCCAGGATCACGCCCTGGACCAAAGGTGGCGCTAAACCGCTGAGCCACCCAGGCTGCCCTATTTATCTATTTTAAAAAGATTTTATTTATTTATTCATGAGAGAGAGGCAGAGACACAGGCAGAGGGAGAAGCAGTCTTCATGAAGGGAGCCTGATGTAGGACTCGATCCCGGGACCATGGGATCACAACCTGAGCTGAAGACAGACGCTCAACCACTGAGCCACCCAGGCATCCTGAGAGTGCACGTCTTTTAAATCTCTTTTAATCCCTAGATTTAAGCCCAGGAGAAAGAGAGAAGCTCTGTTTATGAGAAGGCTTTATGAATGTACCTCAGAGAATAAGCAGAAGCAGAAGAGCTGACTTGTGGTGGGAGCAGGGACACAGGGTTGTAATGGGAAAGAGAGCAGAGAATGTGGGTAACAGGCCAGGCAGGTTGGTAGATTTGGTGGAGGTGGGGAGGTGTGGTTCTCAATGAAAAAAGAGGTGAAGCTGTCACCTGGCTCCTGCACCACTGATCCACTATGAGGGAAAGAGTCACTTTGCCCCCTAAGCTTCTCCACTCCATTTTCATTGGACTTTCCCTGAGAATTCCACTTTCTCTGTAGCCTTCTCAGGGGAACAAGGTCACTACCCCTTTCCAGCATGGGAGGAGGGGCGCTCATCCTCTTTCCCCTCCTCCTTCTGAACTAGTCCTTTTTCTCCTCAATGCAAACAAACACAAGCAACCCCCCAGTACTTGGCATGGTGCTTGGCACACCATGTTCAATCAATATTTGGTTTTTAAAAACAAACTAACCCTGCCCTTTAAAAAAAAAAAAAGAGTTTATTTATTTATTCATTAGAGACACACAGAGTGAGGTAGAGACACAGGCAGAGGGAGAAGCAGGCTCCCTGTGGGGAGCCCGATGCAGGACTTGATCCCAGGACCCCAGAATCAGGCCCTGAACCGAAGGCAGACGCTCAACCACTGAGCCACCCAGGCGTCCCCAACACTACCCTTTTAAGGTTAGTTCCTTCAGCTGTATCACCCAATCCTCCTGGTCACAGTCTTCTCTACCATGACTGTGGCCATCACATTGGGAGGACTTGACCTTGGTCTTGCAATTTGGTGTCCTCCAGCTCAGAGAAATTCCTCTCTGATCCTCTCTGGTCAGCACTGTTAGGACCACATCTAAGACCTGTCAGACCTTCCCTCCTCTGCTTTAGGAGGATTTTCAGGGGGAGCCAAACACGGTGTTCTCTCCCTGAACCTCCACTCTGAGAATCGTGTGAAATAACTCCCCCTAGTGGACAACCACACACATACACGCTCTGTGTTCCCAGTCACACCAAGACGACTTTGAAGTCGGTGAAAATAATAATTCTTCATTCAACAGATATACCTTGAGCACCTGTTATGTATGAGTCTGGCCTATTTGAAATTATCTTGGGTCTCACAGTTCACTGTTATCACAGGAGCAGACATCAAGCTTCTCTGCCTCCGCCAGGGTTTAGGGTGTCTGTGCAGGACTCCCTCCCTCTCTCCCTCAACAAACATGCAGAGACTGCTCTGAGGACATCAGGACAGACGTGGCAAGAAGTGCACTGAAACTGGGCGCTTCGGTGGCTCAGGTCGTGATCTCAGGGTTGTGAGGTCAAGCCCCACGTTGGACTCCAAGCTCAGTGTGGAGTCCATTTAAGACTTTCTTTCTCCCTTTCCATCTGCCCTGTCCCCACCCCTCTGGGCAAACGCATACACACCCTCTCTCTCTCAAATAAATAAATCTTTTATTTTTTTTAGCTAAAAAAAAAAAGCATATGCTTTGAAGCCAAATCTGGTTTGATTCTGGTTGGCTGCATAACCTTGGGAAGCATTCTTAATATCTTTGTGTTCAATGCCTTAGCTTGAAAAACATAAAAGTACCTCCATCATTCATTCATCGGAGCATTCGAATACCTAATATGAGCCAGGCTCTGTACTCTTGGGGCTCTTTTGAGGATTAAATGAAGTGACACAAGGAAAGTAGCTGGCACATAGCAGTACCGAATAGGTGAAAACTCATCAGTCCTACCACTGTCCGGTTTAGTTTCTTAGAAGAAGGAGAGTCCTCTGGGTGATTTCTGCTTAGTGGGGAAGTACCACACATGACTGGGAACCAGAGCCAGGTGGACCATAGCAAATGGTAAAGTACCTCGAGGCTGGAGTACCAGCAGTGACTGTCATTGTCTGAATAACTTCTGACCAGACCGGGCCAGCACCTACCATCAGCCAAGGCTCTCCAGCACACCCAACGAGGTTCTTTGTGACTAAGGGAAAACTTTTAATAGCTAGTCTGTCTGGTTCTCAAGGCCACCTTCCGTCATCTGTGAGCAGGAGCAGAGCCAGCTACCTCCCTTACCTTCATACTGGACTTCCAGGTGCATCGTGCACAGTACCTTGAGCACGCAGTCCACGATGCTGGGGTGTGTGGTTCCAATGATCGACTGACAAGACAGACAACAGGACAAGGTGGTTACTCCTCAGATCCAGTCTACCAGGAAGACATGAAGGGCAGACTTCCAAACTGCATGGCAGCCTGGCTGAATGGGGAGCGGGAGGGCTGTTCTGAGTCCCTGGGCCTTGGCCCCTGTGCTGTACAAGGAAACTTCTTCTCCAGATAAAGTACAGAGATGGGCATCCAAGAATCAGACCGACAGTCTGTTGAGGTTGCCACCGACCCCTCTCGCTCAGGAGGCATTCAGTGAGGGGTTAGCCGGTCACCTGCTAGAGGTGCAGGGCCAGGCTGGCTACCGTGCTGGGGGAGGCTGAACTCAGCCAGGATCCTACATCTTCTGTCCTCAGGGACCTCACAGGATTGGGGAAGACGCCTTTCTACCTCTTCAACCTTTATCCTCTCATTTCCTGTCCTTTCACATGAAACACCCACAAGCTCACCCACTTACACACAACTGTCTCCATCCTCTCTTGCTATCATGCCTTTCCCCCACCTCCCCACCCCCGCACCTAAGCCTCCCAGGAGCCCAGGGGAAGCCACTTTGCCCTTCATGCATCCTTTGACAGGCTGCTGCAATTTAAGTTCTGCTATGGGACCAAAGTTGGGGTGAACCCCAACTTTTCATGCAGGGACCATCCTTCTGTTCTACCCATGCTTAGTCTCTGCAGTATTTGACCCACAGAAGTTTCACGTTCTCCCTGTTGGAACTCTTTTCCCTTCATTTATCACAGCCCTGTGTTTTTTCCCCGTTTCCCTTTAATGGCTTCCATTGGTCTTTTTCAAGGAGGCAGAGTGGCATATGGAAAGACTGAGAACTCTGGAGTTAGGGAGAGTTGGATTTGTACCAAGTTGCCTCTTCGTGTGTGGCCTTGAGTGCGTCACAGCACACCCCTCAAGGCTCAGTTACATCATCTTTGAAATGTCTGCCTCCATCAGCTATTGTAAAGACTAAAAGGCATCGCAGAGGTAAGCTCCTGGCACAGTGCCTGGTGGGTAGGAGGCACTTAATAAATGGAAACCTGGAAATAATAATGATAATCCAGCTGTTCCGCTGGACTGTCTTGCTCAGCTCCTCTCTTTAATGCTGGCGATGCTCCTTCTCTTGCTTCATCTTACCGGGCTGAGCTTGCTCCCTTCTGTTGTCTCAGTGATTACTTCTCTGTTCAGGAAACCCAACTGCCATCCTCATCTCGGGTCTCTTTCTGAGGCTTCAGACTTATTTTCTACTGTCGGCGCCTCTAGAAAATATCCTCAACACTAATTCCTCAATTGAGCTAGGAATCAGAATTACTTGGGGGAGCTTAGAAAGAATAAGCATTGCCAAAGGCTGCCTGAGAGCTGTCAAGATCTATGGGAGGGGGTTCCAGGATCCCTTTTTTTTTTTTTTTTTTACACAAATGGCCTATTGTATCTTCTGCAGCCGGCTAGGCCGGCTCCTTTGATGGCAGTTGGGAGCCACCAAGGCTCATGGAGTCAAAACCTAACTCCTCCCAAATTAACTCGGCTTTTTCCTGCTCTCTCCTGGTGGCACACAACTCAGCCTGCTGCTAGTCCAAAGTTGGGTGTCATTTTTGGCTGCTTTTGTTTTACTGCCCTCCATCCCATGCACTCCACCTCAGAAAGGTCTGTCTGACCAGGTCACTTCTATTCCCAGTGCCACAGGTCAGGCCTTACCATCCCTTTGATCTCTTGTCTCCCTGTCTCCACTGAGCATGGGGCTGTTTTGAGAGCTTTTGATAATTCATCTCAAGATCACTCTTGGAGCCTCTCTTACCTCCTTACTAGCACCGAGTATTCATGTGGCCACCGTGTCCCAAATCCGATTCTATTCACATTCAGGAAGGCAGAAGCCAGTAAGAGAAGAGGAGATTTCCCAAGCCCTGGCGATCTGGCCTCTCACTTCCATGCTATCTACAAACGCACGGGGATTCCTTCCCTACCAAATTGACTCCTGTGAGCTTTTCTACAGTCTTTTCATCATCCTTGTTGCTTGTCTCAACCACTTTTAAGTCTGCCAACATCTTTCTGATCCTTAAGTAAACAGGACAAATCACTCTGCTGGGAGGCATGAACTCTTTGCCCTGCCTTGGCCTTCTGGAAGTAACGCTGATTGAATAGCAGACATACAGCGGGAGGCTGAGCTCTGTTTCTCATGCCTGTGTGAAGTGCAACTGTGGTAGGTAATTTTAAGGTTAGTGTGTTGAATCAGAACCACAGGAGCATGCAGCCTGGACTTACCTGCGCAGTCCTGAGAGTCTGCAGGGACAGCTGCTGAGCTTTTGGGGACGCACAGGGCAGCAAAGCTATTAGACCTTTGTACACTTGATTCTGGTACTTGGGATTACCGTGGACCAAAGAATCCATCAGAATCTGCACTTCTTCCTGGGTCTCTTCTGATTTAGACTTTGCCAAAAACTCTGCTATGGATTGTACACCTGAGCAAAGAAGAAAGGAAATGCTCAATTGGAAGAGAGTTATGAAAACAATCCTCATTCAAGATTACATAATATCATGCTCTGGTTTCTCTTCAGATCGTATAAATCTTTCGCCTTTTACATAATATGGGGGAGGGGGACAACTGAGATGTGTTAACCAGGCCTGTTCAAACGAAGCAGAATCCAGGCTCAATTCTCATGTTGCCTCACTGTCTTGTTTACTTTAAGGCTCTGTGGCTAGAGGATTTTGTTTCAACATAGGCATGTCAGCTTGTCAAAGTCTGTTCTAAAGTTTAAAATGGCTCTGCAGGGATCCCTGGGTGGCTCAGCGGTTTGGCGCCTGCCTTTGGCCCAGGGCCTGATCCTGGATACCTGGGATGGAGTCCCATGTCAGGCTCCCTGCACGGAGCCTGCTTCTCCCTCTGCCTGGGTCTCTGCCTCTCTCTCTCTGTGTCTCTCATGAATAAATAAATGAAAATATAAAATAAGTAAATAAAATGGCTCTGCAAAATGCACAATTAAACATGTGTTTGGGATTGCCATATGATAATTATTTTTTTAAGATTTGATTTATTTTTTCATGAGAGAGAGATAAAGGCAGAGGGAGAAGCGTTCCCGGTGGGGAGCCTGATGTGGGACTCGATCCCAGGACCCCAGGATCACAATCTGAGCCGAAGGCAGCCGCTCAACCACTGAGCCACCCAGGCGCCCTGCCATATGATAATTAACACATGTGCAGCATCCAGGAATTTACTAGATGTTCCTGACAGATGCTGCCTCATTTGATCCCAGAAACATACTGAGAGGAAGGTGTTAGTCCCATTTTATGGATGTGTACAGTGAGGCCCAGGAGAGGCCATGGGGAGACATAGACGAGAACAATGATGAAAAGTTAAGAGAGGGAAGTGCTTTGAAAAAGGGATGCGTGGGGACATGATATCTTCCCCATCCACCTCCATCAGAGCACAGGATGGAACATATGGAAATGACAGGGTTATTTACCCTTCTCACCACACTGTAAGCTCTTTGAGGAGAAGGACTGTATTTTATTCATCTTCATATTCTCAGCACTCCCTATCTATCTATCTATCTATCTATCTATCTAATCTATCACACATATTCAATGATTTTATTTCCATTTTATTTCTAGAGTTATTCATAACTCACTTAATTTCACAAAGGATTTTAGGCAATGGCTTAATAAATCTTTGTTGAATGGATGCATGAAAGAGGATATATTTAAAATGGAGAAGTATTTCCAAAACCACCATGGAAAGATTTTGAGCAAATGATGAATCAGGAAAATCATAAATCTGACTCTCATGATGGTGATATGGACAGGAGCTAGTTGACTTCACTGTACAAAGTGCTTCTGTGCAACCTGCCCATGACATGTTTTCCTAGAGCAGTGCTGGGTACTGCCACCATTTCACCCAGGCCCCTAGGGAGACAGGGAATTGCCACCCCTGACATAACACAGTACCCACCATAACTTTCACAGATGAGCTCCTTGTACTTCCTGCCAGTGTTTGCAATAACCTGAAGTAGCCTGATGGATTCCTTCTTGTCCTCCTCCTTGATCTTCTCCATCCCAAGTATTTCCAAGAGTGTCAGGACTCCTCCAACCTCAAGAAATTCTTTAAGGTACCGATTACTGTCCAGAGGAATACAAAAGTAGAAATAAGACACTTGTCATGTTCCTGGGCACTCACCTTTCTAAGGGATCCCGAGGTCCAGGCAGTGTTCATGGGCAAAGTGACACAATAATTTGGAAGTTTTTCCTTCTAGCAATAAATGCAAAAGTTAAGTACATTGGACATTTCTTGTATTTGGTTTTCCAGAATCTGTTCCTCCTCTTCTTGAAATAGCACCTCAACTATCCTTTGGGGAATCACCCCTCTGCCTCTCATGGGCCATGCGGTTTTGGCAGGGTGAGCAGGTTACAGGGCATGCCATCATTCTGACTGCAGCAATTGGTTGGGACCAGCCATGTGACCTCAGTTGGTCCAATGAGGCTCAAAACCTGGAACTTTCGTGGGAACCCCTGGCAAAGATATGCTCTTTTTTTTTGGGTGTGGCTGAGCAAGAAGGATGCATGTCTGGAGCCTCTGAAGGCCACAGCACATGAAGGCCTATGAATACAGAGAGGGAGAGAGCTGAGAAATGAAGAAAGAGAGAGAGAGAGAGAGGCCAAGTACTGATGACATTTTTTGAGCCCCTGGATCTAGCCAGGCCTAAAATATGGATTTCTACCCATGTGGTAGAATGTGGTGGTCCCATGTGGTGTGAATGCCAAGGACACCATGAGCCCATATGCACTGAGATCCCAGAATCTCTCTAGAATGGAACTCACCTGCTCACAGCAGACAGGAAGATGCCAATAGACTTTAGAAGCTTATCTAAACAGGAGCCAGTCATATAGCTGTACGACAAGTTAAAGAGTGAATTCCAGGGTGGTTTTCCACACAGAAACCGGATCCTGTGTTGATTCCTCATAGCATCTGTGGCCCAGGATGACCAACAGTTGAATTGTGTCCTTTATCTGAGAGGGGCCGCTAGGTCGAAGGGGAAGTGGCAACAAACACATAGTGGGGGGACACAAGGGATGGTGCTAGCAGGCATGTTCGCCATTCCCCCAGGAAGCTTTTCTGGGGCAGTTTAGGCACCTTGGGTCTGACAGGCCCCCTAGAGAGCAAGAAGGCTCTGATGAATAAGAGGCGCATGGAGAAAGCATAGTCAATTTTCCAAGCCTTTCTACGCCATGACCATTGCACCCTTGGGTCTCAGCACAGTTCATTACTTTATGCCTCATTTTTAGACTTCTCTAAAAATAATCGGCTTCATCATTAATTCTCAATTTTGTACTTGCTCAAAGCTTTATACTGGAGGTCACTATCTTTATGAAGAATTGCGTGCCTTCCTAATAAGAACAACGGGAGATGGTGGAAAAATTAAACTCTGATTTAAAACAACCTCGGTATTTAGTGTTATTTTTTAATGTGAGCCTTGCAAAAAGCTTCATTGCAATAAAGCATCCAGAGCACGCATCGGCTCGGATATAAGGTACGAAATCAACCCACAACAGAAAAGGAACCAGTCAACAATTACTAGGCTCATAACACATCACAGGCTCTTAGAACACTTAAGAAATTAGCTGAAATTATTGCAGCTCGTGGAGGATGACTGAGAGCTTCCAAGACTGATAAAGGCTAATGTAATGGGTTGGAGGTAATGGTGCTTTGTTGGGGGGGAGGGCGCATGAGGCAAATTATCTCTGCTGCACCCTGGTTCCCAGGATGCCAATAGAAGTGGAGACAGATTGGCTCATTAGGAAAGGCTCTTTACTGCAAACACAGTGTTTGCTCCGGAGCCAGGCTCCCCCTGCCTGTTGCAGCTACAGCTGGAGGCCAGGCTGTCAGCCCAGAGGGTGGTCCTTGTATTCTCCTACACTGTCCTCCACCCATCTCCCCATGACCCCAGACCCTGTTCCTGCCTCACTGCCTTCTCCCTCTTTTCCTCAGTTGCCAGCCAGGCTCACCAACTGCCATCACCTGCTTTTCCTCTGTCCCAGGCTAGTCTTGCTTTCACAGTCACTCATTACACATGTTTCTGGCCCATTATTTCCAGCAATTAGTTCCAGAAGTTTGCCACAATGTCAGCCGGTGCTAACTAGTCCTAAGCCTTTATTGTGTGCCAGGCACTGTGCTGCTCTGCTTGCGTGGTCTCATTTAATTCTCACCGCACCCTGGGGTGGCTGCTATTAATATGGCCATTTACTTCATGAGGAAGCAATCTCAGATAGGTTAATGACCTGTCCAGGTCTCAGAGTTAATGGACAGAACTGGAATTTGAACCTGGCAGTCTAGCTCAGGGTTCCTCTTGTCAGGCCTTCCGCCTGTGGACAGATGGAGGGTGTAGGACTATTTACACAGCTCATCTCTGGGGATGGTGTTGGACATGGAGCTGTGGGTCTGCCCAGGGCCCTGGGGAGGGAGGCAGTGAAGGAGGGTGGATGGGTAAGGGCTTTGGGCCAGACAGACCCACTGCAAACCTCATCTCTGCCATTCGCTAGTAAATTACTCAACCTTTCGAAGCTCATCTCTCTTATCTATAAAACGGGATAATGCCAATCACCTATTAGGCTTGGTGTTCGGCTCCAACAAGATAATATTTGTACATCACATAGCTCAGTGCCCAGAGGATAAAAAGACATAGTAAGTGGCAACTAATACTTTTGTCATTATAATAGATAAATCCTTAGTGTTACTGGTCTCTTCTGGAAGTTCAAGGTTAGAAAAGGGGTTTGAAGCTACTGTGAGATTAGGTGGTAGTCAATTTTACAAAGCATAGTGATGCTGATATGTTTTCCTTCCAAATCCACCATAACTAGAGGGGTGGGGAGGAGATGTGAGGTCATTGATTTAACACACTCTATCACTTCAGCTGCTCTCTTTTCTCTGTTGCATGACAAGGTCACAAAATTTAGGAAACGGCATAATTTCAGGCATAGAAACTGAACATACAGCTATATACTGAAAGCATGGTTCTTCTCTTTTTTTAAAAAAAAAGATTTTTAATTTGTTTATTTATGAGAGACATACAGAGAGAGAAGCAGAGACATAGGCAGAGGGAGAACAGACTCCCTTTGGGGAGCCTGAAGCGAGACTCAGGCCCAGGACCCTGGGATCACGACTTGAGCCAAAGGCAGATGCTCAACCACTGAGCCACCCAGGCACCCCTGAAAGCATGTTTCTTTCAGTCATTCAATAAGTGTGCTTTGAGTGTCTCATCAATATTGGGCATTCTGACCTGCACTTGGGAGATGGGGAAGGACAATACAATGCCTAGAGCGGTAAGTGCAATGACTAAGTAAGAAAACATTACCACTTAAGGGGGAGGGAGGAAAGATCCTGCAACAGAGACTGAGAACTGGCCATGGGAGAAGGTGGGGGACAGGACATTGTAGGAAGGGGCAGTGATCAAGCAGGACTGGGGCTAGAGGGAGGTGAGTGCGCCATTTGCTTCAGTTGTGAAATTTCAGGGGGCATCAACCAACTCAGTAATCAAATAATGTTCCATAGCACTACGTAAAAAAATCAAAATTAATACCAAAAAATCCACGATGAATGAGATACTCCCAAGTTTTAAATGAAGATGGGATCTGCCCCTGCACTTGTACAACCCTGCCTGCCTCATTCACCTCGTCCTGAGGTCACATGGAAGATGCTGCCAAGTAAGATGAGGCGGGAAAAGGGTAGTCTGGATTTGGTGACAAAGAGGTTTCTGCTAACCTTGGTGAGGTTAGTGTCACAAGTTGTGAGGTGGAAGCCAGATTATAGGTGCTGATGTTTCTCAATGTATCATCTTTGGACGGCAGGCATCAGAGTCC
The DNA here is from genome assembly GCF_011100685.1 of Canis lupus familiaris. Lineage (NCBI taxonomy): Eukaryota > Metazoa > Chordata > Mammalia > Carnivora > Canidae > Canis > Canis lupus. Next base: position 15,714,380 of record NC_049236.1, read on the forward strand.
TCCAGGGTGCTTATGAGAAACAAAGAGGCCAAGGGACTCTCCTTAAATCTACTAAATCAGAAAGTGTGGTTGGGGTGGGGAGGCAGCCTGGTTAACTGCATTTTATTTATTTATTTATTTAACAAATTATTTTATGGGATGCCTGGGTGGATTAGGGGTTGAGCGTCTGCCTTTGGCCCAGGGTGTGATCCTGGAGTCCCGGGATCGAATCTCATGTCAGGCTCCCTGCATGGAGCCTGCTTCTCCCTCTGCCTGTGTCTCTGCCTCTCTCTCTCTGTATCTCTCATGAATAAGTAAATAAAAAAATCTTTAAAAAATTATTTTATTTATTTGAGAGAGAGAGCATGAGCGGGGTGGGGCTGGGAGGTGGTGCAAGGGCAGAGGGAGAGGGAGAAGCAGATCCCCCACTGAGCAGGGAGCTCAATCCCAGGATCCTAGGACCATAACATGAGCTGAAGGCAGATGCTTAACCGTCTGAGCCACCCAGGCACCCCATGGTAATATGCATTTTAAAGCTCTTTCATGCACACTAATGTCTGAGGACATTGGGTTCAACCTAGAGACACCATCTGTAGTATTTCCCTTGGCCTGTTCCAGGCCTGAGTCTCATTAGTAATTTTGTCAATGACTTAACTGTAAGGAAAAGAGTTGTGGTTACTTTAGCCTTTAGTTCTGTCCAGTTGCAGACTCTGGTTCACTCATTCCTTTACTGAACAAACATGTAATAAGTACCCCTTATGTGCCAGGCATGGTCCTGGGCATTAGGAATATAAAGATGAGAAGAGATGTGATTCCTACCCTCACAGAGTCCAGTGGGGAAGATATATATATATATATATATATATATATATATATATATATATATATTTTTTTTTTTAAGATTTATTTATTTGAGGGCAGCCTGGGTGGCTCAGTGGTTTAGCGCCGCCTTCAGCCTGGGGTGTGATCCTGGAGACCCGGGATCGAGTCCCCACGTCGGGCTCCCTGGATGGAGCCTGCTTCTCCCTCATGCCTGTCCCCCACCTCTCTCTCTCAAATAAATAAATCTTTTAAAAAAGATTTTATTTATTTATTCATGAGACACACACACACACACACACACACACACACACACAGAGAGGCAGAGACACAGGCAGAGGGTTGAGGGAGAAAGAAACGAAGCAGACTGTGCTGAGCATGGAGTCCAATGCAGGGCTTGCTCTCTCACCCCTGAGATCACGACTTGAGCTGAAACCAAGATTCGATGCTTAATCGACTGAGCCACCCAAGCACTCGAGATATATTTTTTAAAGATTTATTTATTTGACAAAGAGAGAGCCTAATGAGGGGCTTTCCCAGGACCCTGAGATCATGACCTGAGCTGAAATTAAGAGCTGGATGCTTAACTGACTGAACTATGCAGGTGCCCCAATATTAAGTAGGTACGAACAATACAATGTTATGGTGACTGAGACAGAGGGGCTGCCATAAGCACATGTAACGGGGGAACCTAGGTCAGCCTAGGCTCAGAAAAGGGCTTCCTGAGGAAGGGATGTTTACACTGAGATCTCAGTAATGGAGTAAGAATTAGTCAAATAAGCAGTAGGTTTATTTTTTTAAATTTATTTTATTTATTATTATTATTATTTTAAGAATTTATTTATTCATGAGAGACACAGAGAGAGGTAGAGACACAGGCTGAGGGAGAAGCAGGCTCCATGCGGAGAGCCTGATGTGGGACTTGATCCCAGGATTCCGGGATCATGACCTGAGCTGAAGGCAGACGCTCAACTGCTGAGCCACCCAAGCGTCCCAAGGAGTAGGTTTAGAGAAGAGGAGAGGGTTCAGGCAAGGAGAAAAATATATAATAAAAGGATCTGAGAGGTGCCTGGATGGCTTGGTGGAGTATGCAGCTCTCAATCTCAGGGTTGTGAGTTTGAGCCCCACATTGGGTGTAGAGATTACTAAAAAATAAAATCCTAAAAAAAAGAAAAAAAAAAGAAAAACAAAAAAGGATCTGAGATGATCCATGGAATGCTGTGGGCACACAGAGCAGGAATATCCTCAAACACATTCATAACCTGAACTTTCAAATCTATCTTCAACCCATCTGTCTCTGGGATTCCTGAGCCGAGGCACTTCACATACGACATGTCCCAAACCAGACTTATCTACACCACCTTTTTTTGTATTCCCTTCCCACATAATGGCAACCCATTTACCTGGTTTCCCAAGCCAGAAATGTGAGTCATTCTGTGGGACAGAAGTGCAGATGGTAGTTGGATTAATAGGTATGGAATCAGATCCCAGAGAGAAATGTGGGCTGGGGCACACAACCGGAGAGCCCTTCAGGTGGAGTGGGGTTGACATCCTGATACTGGATTGGGTCACTGAGGGAGAGGGATGTGGGTGGAGTCTCAAGGAACATCCACATTTCAGGGAAGGCCGAGGAAAATTAGAGATGGGCAGAAAGAAAGGAGAAAACCAAGAGAACTGGTATCACAGACACCAAGGAAGAGTGTGCAGTTTTTTGTTTTTGTGATGATCTCCATGTGCTTTTTCTTCTTCCTTTTTTTCTTTCTTTTTTTTTTTTACTGAAGTTTAATTGGCATAGAACGTTATATGAGTTTAGGGAAGAGCGTTTTGGGAAGTGGTAATCGCTGACAATGCCGCTGAGAGGTCATGTGTAATGACCAAGGATGTGGCCACTGGGTTTTACAATTAGAACAGCATTGGTAACCTTGGTGAGACCTGCATCAGTGATGGAGACAGAAGTCACACTGCAGTGGGCAGAGGAGATAAGGGAGGTGAACTAGTGTAGACAGGGAAAGTCAATAACCTCTTCAACAAACATCACCATGAAGAGCAGGAAACAGGTGGCACACTGGTTTGAGATGGGGATTTAATTTTTTAAGGTAGAGAGATTTGAGTAGGCAAATGCCGATGCAAAAGCTGGTAAGGAGGCAAAAGAGGAGGTCATCAGAGAGAAAGAATAAAGGCCGTGAGGGCAGAGAGAGGATTAACCCCAGACAGAAGGAATACCCACTTCTAATCTGATGGTAGCAGAAGAGGTTACGAGTGAGAATGAGGATACATTTATCGGTTGGCAAGACAGGAAGGGAAGGAGTTCTTGACTTTGGGGATGCTACTTTGATCAGCAGACATCCTGATTTAAAATTTTAGAGAATCGAGAGAAGAGCCCTCTCAGTAATCTTTGTTCCTTTTCTCCTTTGAAGACTTCCCAGTTTATTTCTGTTTGGCAAAGGATACATGAGTCTAAGCCAGGTGGTCAAGCGTACCAGGAACAAGCTGCCTCCCTGTGAAAACTCTTGCTCCAGTTCAGGAGCCGTCTTGCCTTGGTTGGCCTTGATGAAACTGTCAAGGATGTGACTCCTTGCAACTTTGCCGGCGTTGTCCCAATCATGTAAGAAACTCAAGAGCCGGCTAATTGCTGCCTGTTCCTTTATGGAAGTCATGGTCAGTCAGGCCTGAAGTTGGCTACAGGGGAGGGAAAACAGACAGGTTACCAAGATGTTTAGAACCATGCAAGTCCTGTTACTCTGTGGGTTTGACTTTTCCAGCAATCAGCTGGAGGCAGGCGAGCCTCTGTCACCTGTGTGGACGTTGTAACATTCAAAAGTCCCCCCCCCCCCCCCCCGCAAAAAAAAAAATACACCTCTAGAACAGATCACCTCCTACTCGGACAGGGAGGATTTAGCTGTGTTGTCACAGAATTCCAAGGTGGTAAAGGTCTGATTCACGTTTAAGAGCTAGCATTTTAGCTCTTGGGATCCTCTGCTGATGGCAGCAACTAAAAGGACCAGCTGAGATGAAGATGCCTGCTAAAAACCTGGGTCCCGTTTCACCCCTCACTTCACATGGGGCCAGAGATTTGGGGCCTTTAGAGACCTGGCCCTTCTCATACCAATCAGCTAAGGAAAAATGCTCCTTAACCTTGTACCTTGGGCTTTTTATACTAACTCTCTTAAAAACAACTTTAAAAAAAAGTTAGTGAGAAGAAAAAGTTCCCATTCCATAGTTGGATTAATGGGCTGTGGTTTGTAGGAGTCTGTGTCCTTGGGAGAGTGTTTTCAGTGGGGGAGGGAAGGTTTAAAATAAACCCGTTTTCCAAAAATAGTTGTGATTGAAAGTGTTATTATCCATAACAAATGTTAGTGCTGATGGGAGAGAGGCATGTGTGATTCTTTTGTCTAACAGACAAGTGAAAGTCATATTTCACATTATCATGGGGTTTTCTGTGATTTACAGAATATTTGTGAAACATTACTTGCAGGGGCCATGATTGATATGGAGAGAACAGCTTGTGTGTAGGGGAGATGTGTATTTCACGAAGACTGTTCAACATGAAATTTACAGTCCCATAAAGTGCTTCTACATCTTCGCCAGAGATCTAGTTAAAAGGACTTTACAGTCTGAAACATCCTAAAATTGATTCTAAATTAACGTTTCCTCACATGTATTTGAGATATTGATGGGGCCCAGCTATCAGAATTTTATTAGGAAGCAATAATCTGAGGCACACGGAGACAGACATACATACACACCAACCTCCACTACTCCCCAGAGGACACTGGATATGTGCTCCCGGGGAAGGGCGTCCACGTAACCTCGGGAGCGGAGACAACCATGGATTCCTGTCAGCCTTAGCAGCCAGGTGAAGGGCTGTGGATCAACCTAAACACAAAAATGACTAAAATCCCTCCTAGGATCAGGGATCCATCACCGGGAATGACATTATAGCCCTAAGTCTGACAATAACTTTCAAGGGCCATGGCCACTTGCAACAGCCAAACAGGCCTCAAGAAAATAGAGACGAGTGGCTCTTCTGGACCCAAGGGAAGAGGAGTTGAAACACCACCATTGGCTATTTTATAAGGCAGGAAAGCACCCTGTGCCCACCCAGCTGCCCCCACCCCTTGTGTGGGTGGACCCTCCCTAGCATCAAAACTTAAAGTGCCACCAGAGATGCACCCAGCAATTCTAAATTCTAGGACACAGAGGGAGGGAAACTTCTAGCTCCCCGTTATCCCCCTTGGATCTTCCCTATCTTACTCTTTTCTTTTTCTTTCTTCTTTCTTTCTTTTCTTTCTTCCTTTCTCTCTCTTTCTTTTCTTTCTTCCTTTCTCTTTCTTTCTTTCTTTCTTTCTTTCTTTCTTTCTTTCTTTCTTTCTTTCTTTCTTTCTTTCTTCTTTCTCTTTCTTTCTTTTCTTCCTTTCTTCCTTTTCTTTCTTTCTTTCTTTCTTTCTTTCTTTCTTTCTTTCTTTCTTTCTTTCTTTCTTTCTTTCTTTCTTTCTCTTTCTTCTTTCTTTCTTTTTTTTTTTAATCTTACTCTTTTCTTAACAGGAAAAGGAAACCACAAATGGCAGCTTTAAAAGTCACAGCGATGCAGCTGTAAACCAGTGACCCTGCAGTGCAGGGACAGCCTGTGGCACCCTGTGAGGTGCCGTGGGAGATGAGGAGATGAATACGGCACTGCCGGGGCCCTGGGGGAGCCCCAGACCTTGAGGTATAGGGGAAGGACGTGAGATCTGGAGGCAGATCTCATGTTCTGGGAGCCAAGGAGAGAGGCCTCTGAAGAAGCCAATCCTGCAACTCCTTGATCTCAGACACCTTGGTCAGGACCTCTAGACCCTGAGATAACTAAGTCCTGTTGTTTAAGACCCTCCAGCCTATCGTGCTTTGTTATGGCAGCTCCAGGATCGAAGTAGTGCCCTTACTTCACTTAAACCTGTTAGTATTTACATTATTGACCAGATAGAGACACACGGTTCACTCAAGCTATAAACCACCATTACATTTCCTTTCTCTTGCCAGTTGGCTTCACCTGGATTAATATTTCTGACTACCTAGTGGTATTTTCTTCCAAGTATTCCAAACACACAGCAATTTTTCCAAACGTTCAACCCCTAAGTGATCAGTTCCATCTTTCCCCTGGCGACTGCTCTCCCACAGTCCTCTCTCTTTCTGCTCCAGTTTGGACCGGTGGCTTGCTAAGCCTGGCACACAAACATCCTGGGATTTCCCTCTGCCAGTTTTCTCTGTTGACTGTCCTGTTTCCCGGACCTGGCTCTTCCTCCTTTTTGGTCTGCTCTCTTATTTGGTCGAAGCACATTCCTCAGTAGTTTCCTAAGAAATGAAAATTACTTCTTGTGTGTATCCTTGACAGTCTGAAAGTATATTGACTTTGTGTTATACTGGTTGGGTATACAATACATGTCGGAAATAAACTTCCCTCGGTTTGAGCCTCCCTAGTGTTGCTGGTGGAGAAGTCTGACATCATTCTGATGTGGCTTGTTTTAATTCTTGATGCTTTTAAATACTTTTCTGAAATTGTAGTGTTGTATGTCATGTTACAAGTCTTTTTCACTTAGTGTTCTAGGCCCTTGGTGGGCTCTTGATCAGGTGCTATATCCTTTGGGTTTTGGAAATTTCAGGCAATACCTAATCTTTTCATTGAGGAACACATAAATGTTGGTCTGGAGGCTTTTTTTCTGACTCCTGGGGTCTTCGGGACTTTTCTACTTTTGGGTGTGTGTGTGTGATGAGAGGGTGGGGGTGCTGGATGCCTGGCATCTGGCATCCTGGGAGTGGAGTGAGGGAGGGGCTGGGGCTGCCACACACGGTGTGTAGGCTTTCCCTCCATCACTCACTTTCCACCCTATATCTCATTCCTGTCTTTCAAACTATGCCTGAGGTCTCTGAGTATGAAGGCCTCCAGAATTCAATTTCCTTCCTCCTTATGCAGCAAGAGAGCTTAGGGTAGGCATGTGGCTTTTTTTTTTTTAATTTTTAAAATTATTTTTTTATTTTTTGGGCATGCGGCTTTTGAGAAAGGAGAGCTCTAGGGTGGGGGCAAAGTGCTCTGCATACAGGCTTCAGCCAGTCCCCCTATGCTTAGCCCCACTCCTCATGTCTAACCTGTGGTAACTTGGGCCTCCAATGCACTAAGATTTTTGGAGGTTAAACTGGGTGAACTGACTTGCTTCTTGGTAATCTCTCCTGGTGGGCACTTAGTTTGTAACTTCTTAGGATGTTTCAAGCCAGGTAACATTCCCCCACCTGCCTTCTACCTTTCAAATATTTGTTGAGCTTTCATCTGCTGTTGCCTCCACCTCTGAACTTTTGTGACTTAATACCTTCCTATATTTCTTTTTTTTTTTTAATTTTTATTTATTTATGATAGTCACAGAGAGAGAGAGAGAGGCAGAGACACAGGCAGAGGGAGAAGCAGGCTCCATGCACCGGGAGCCCGACGTGGGATTCGATCCCAGGTCTCCAGGATCGCGCCCCGGGCCAAAGGCAGGCGCTAAACCACTGCGCCACCCAGGGATCCCTCTTTTTTTTTTTTTTTTTTTTTTAAGATTTATTTATTTGAGAGAGAGAGAGAGAGAATGAGTTGGGGGAGGGGAGAGGGAGAAGCATGACCCTGGGATCATGACCTGAGCTGATGGCAGATGCTTAACTGACTGAGCCACCCAGGAGCCTTTATATTTACTTTTAAAGGTTTTACTTATTTTTTTTTAGGCAGGGAGGGGCAGACAGGGAGAGAAAAACTTAAGCAGACTCTGCGCTGAGTGCAGAGCCTGACATGGGGCTCCATCTCACAGCCTTGAGACCACAATCAGCTAAATCCAAGAGTCGGTCACTTAACTGAGCCACCCAGGTACCCTGCCTCTGTATTTCTTTAGTGTTATGTCAGGGAGGTTTGGAGAGGTAGGGGAGATACAGGACTATAGTCATGTTTAATTAAGAGTCTCTAGTCATTTATTTTTATCTCAACCTTTCTTCAAAATAAGACCTTTTAAAATTTTTTAAATTTATTTTATTTAAATTAAATACATATAGTGTAGTATTAGTTTCAGAGATAGAGGCCAGTGACCCATCAGTTGTATATAATACCCAGTGTTCATTACATCATGTGCCCTCCTTAACGTCCATCACCTAGTTACCCCATCCTCCCACCCTGCCTCCCCACCAGCAACCCTCAGTTTTTTCCTATGACTAAGTCTCTTATGGTTTGTCTCTCTCTCTGATTTAATCTTGTTTTATTTTTCCTTCCCTTCCCCTAAGCTCCTCTGTGTTGTTTAACTTCTACATATGAGTGAAATCATGTAATTGTCTTTCTCTGATTGACTTGATGACTAGTTCGATCCCTGTCGTTGCAAATGGCAAGATTTCTTTTTTTTTTTATGGCTGAGTAGTGGTCCATTTTGTGTGTGTGTGTGTGTGTGTGTATGAGGATATATATATCCTCCATATATATGTATATATGATACATCATATATATATCATTTATATATATGATATGTCATATATATATCTTCTTTATCCATTCATCTGTCAATGGACATCTGGGCTCTTTTCATAGTTTGGCAATTGTGGACATTACTGCTATAAACACTCAGGTGCAGGTGTCCCTTCTGATCACTATATTTGTATCTTTGGCGTAAATAACTAGTAGTGCAATTGCTAGGTTGTAGGGTAGTTCTATTTTTAACTTCTTGAGGAACCTCCATATTGTTTTCCAGAGTGGCCACACCAGGTTACATTCCTGCTAACAGTGTGAGGGTTCTCTTTCTCTACATTTTCTCCAACATCCATCATTTCCTGACTTGTTAATTTTAGCCATTCTGACCTGTGTGAGGTGGTATCTCATTGTGGCTTTGATTTGTATTTCCCTGATGATGAGTGATGTTAAACATTTTTTCATGTGTCTGTTGGCCATTTGTATGTCTTTTTTTGAGAAATGTCTGTTCACATCCTCTGCCCAATTCTTGACTGGATTATTTGTTCTTTGGGTGTTGAGTTTGATAAGTTTATTATAGATTTTTTCTAGCCCTTTATCTGATAAGACATTTACAAATATCGTCTCCCATTCTGTAGGTTGTCTTTTGGTTTTGTCAACTGTTTCCTTTGCTGTGCAAAAGCTTTTTATCTTGATGAAGTCCCAATAGTTCATTTTTGCCTTTGTTTTCCTTGCCTTTGGAGACTTGTCTAGCAAGAAGTTGCTATGGCCGAGGTCGAAGAGGTTGCTTGCTGCCTGTGTTCTCCTCTAGGATTTTTTTTAAAGATTTTATTTATTTACTCATGAGAGAGAGAGAGAGAGAGAGGCTGAGACATAGACAGAAAGAGAAGCAGGCTCCCTGTGGGGAGCCCAATGTGGGACTCGATCCCAGGGCCTCGGGATCATGACCTGAGCCAAAGGCAGATGCTCAACCACTGAGCCACCCAGGTGCCCTCCTCTAGGATTCTGATGGATTCCTGTCTCATATTTAGGTCTTCCACCACAAAATAAGACTTGATAAGGATTATAAACCTCCCCTCCTTCCAAAAACTCCCAAACCAACCAGTAAATACAATTTTCAAAAGGATTAAAAAGAAGGAAAGAGTGGGAAAAGGAGAGAAATGTGCCAACTTCAGGAGGGAGTTGCTGGGATAAATTCTGTATCTTGAGTTTTTTCTTGAGGGGATACATAATGTGTCTTTCAAGGTGCAGGGAGGAGAGATGATGGCAGGGAGAAGAAACCAACATTTTTTTAGTGTTTATAAGAGCTAGTCACATAGAATATGTTTTATGGACATTATTTGTTTTAATTCTCTTAAGTTCCTGAGGAGGTAGTTATTATTATCCCTACTTCTCAGATGTAAAAACTAAGGTTTAGAGAGGTTTGCTCTTTTTTATTTTTATTTTGTTTTATTTTATTTTTTTAGGTTTGCTCTTTTATTGAAGGTCTCACAGCTCAACAGGGGTGTAAACAAACTGCACTCAGATTGTGTAAAACTCGAGTCCAGGTTCTCTCCCATGTATTGCAAAATGTCATCAGTAACCTTTTTTTTTTTTTAAGATTTTATTTATTCATGAGAGACACAGAAGAGAGAGAGGGGCAGAGACACAGGCAGAGGGAGAAGCAGGCTCCACGTAGGGAGCCCGATGTAGGACTTGATCCCGGGACTCCAGGATCAGCCCCTGGGCCAAAGGCAGGCACTCAACTGTTGAGCCACCCAGGCATCACACCAATAACCTCTTGTTGTCAAATTCCCTGGCTAACTTGCAGTCCAATCTTGCTTGGCTTCTGATGGGTTGTGGATGACTCTCCAAACATTTCTTTCCTGACCTCACTTCCTCCTGGTTCTATCCCTCCCTAGAGCCTCCTCAGACTCCTTCGTATGTCCGTTCTGTTCTCTGTTATTTCTCATGCTTTGTAATCTTCTTCAATCCCATCACTTTGTATTACACATGTAGGCTTCCGGATTCCCAAACCCATGTTGTCAGCCTGGGTCTCCCTCCTGAGGACCAGATGCCTGTATCTAAAGAGCTAGGGGAAGTCTTCATCCTTATGTTTCACACATTCTTCAAATCCTAAGTCCCCAGGGTGGCTCAGTTGGTTAAGCATCTGACTCTTTTTTTTTTTTTTAAGATTTTATTTATTTATTCATAGAGATGCAGAGAGAGGGAGAGAGAGGCAGAGACACAGGCAGAGGGAGAAGCAGGCTCCATGCAGAGAGCCTGACGTGAGACTCGATCCAGGGTCTCCAGGATCACGCCCTGGGCTGCAGGTGGCGCTAAACCGCTGCGCCACCGGGGCTGCCCTCTTTTTCTTTTTTTTTAAGATTTTATTTATATTTATGCATGAGAGACACAGAGAGAGAGAGAGAGAGAGAGAGAGAGAGAGAGAGAGAGGGAGGGAGAGACACAGGCAGAGGGAGAAGCAGGCTCCACGCAGGGAGCCTGACATTGGACTCAATCCTGGGTCTCCAGGATCAGGCCCTGGGCTGAAGGCGGCATTAAACCACTAAGCCACCAGGGCTGCCCAGAATCTGACTCTTGATTTTGGCTCAGGTCGTGATCTGAGGGTCCTGGGATCAAGCCCTGTGTTGTTGGGCCCTGCTCTCAGTGGGGAGTCTGCTGGAGCTCCCTCCCTCCCTCAGCTCACCCCTTCAAATAAATAAACCTTTAAAAATGCATATTTGACAGATGTCCCTACTTTAAACTTTTCGGTTGTTCCTCATTACCCTCAAGATAGAGTTTCAAACATCTCAGCCCAAAGAACTTGTCTCAATTCCGCCACAACTGAAATCTGACTTCCCTTCGGCCCCGCCCCTTGTCACGGCTTCTAGTGGGAATTAAGAGGAGGCTGCCAGCGTCCCCAGGCTTCACAAACCGGTGTCTACATTCCCGAACTAAATCCTGTCTTTTCCTGTAGCTCAAGCCTCCTGTCCTTCCCCCCTGCTGTGCCTTGGCGCTCATTTATGGGCCACTCCCTCCTGCCCACGAGGGCGTGGGCACCTGTCTTCCTGTTTACCCAAGCGCGGCTGGGCAGTGTCAACATCACCATGTTCTATCTTTGCACTCTGGGTGGCTGGTATCGTCCCTGGCACATAACGGGTGCTCAACAAGTGTTATTTAAACTGACATCCGACACAGTGTGCTCATAATGAGCACTTTAATTTCCTTAACTCCACACAGTAATTAATTAAACAGATGTCCTGGGTGCCAACCCCTAGCCAAGCACTGCCATTGGGACTGGTTAACATGACAAACAAAGTCTTTGAACCCTCAAGATTCTCAGAGATTTGGTGGGTGGAGAGAAAGGCAACCTGGTGATTTTAATTAAAAGTGAAAAGTGCTCTGATGGGGTAAATCCCAGGATGTGCTGGAGCAGGTAGGAGAGGCACAAAATCAAGACTATAATGACCTTGAACCTGTACTTCCAACTAACCCAGCACTGATACTCATGATCCACATGCTAAATGCTGTGACTTGCCTGTGATGTCTGCAATCCCCAGCTCCTTACCCTCCCACGTCTTCCATCTGTTCTCAAGACATCTATTCTTGCCACAAAGCAAGAATGTCCTCACAGTCCCTCATGTGATCTGTACCCACACCTGTCCTGTCTTCCTTCCCCTTCCGGAGCTATCCATCCTTCCTGCCTCCGTAGGGCCCTCACTCCATCCACTGCTCTCTCCTCTGTATCCTCAACTGCTCTATTTAGGCATTTTTCTGTTTATGTACTTAAAACAAAAGCAAAACATGAACACCAACCTACTTACCTCAACCACATGACTTCTTCCAGTTACCTCTCTGGTTTTCTCACTTCACAGCAAAGCTTTTTTTTTTCTTCACAGCAAAGCTTCTTAAAAACCTCTATGTACTCTTTCCTGTTCTCCCACTGACCATTCTCTCCTCAACCCACTGTGATTTGACTTTTCCCTCCCTCACTACCCATCCCCCACACTCCACTCCCACCACTATACCCAGTGTCTCTAACCTCCTAATTGCTCAGTTCAGTGAGGACAGTTCAGTCTTTTGCTCACTTGTCCTGTTACTGCAATAACTAACACCACTGACCGTGCCCTCCTGCTCAGAAGGCTTGCTTCCCTGATGCCTCTGCATCATGACATCTCCTGGTCTGCCTGCATCTCGGACAGCTGCCTCCCTCTGTCCCATCTCAGGCCTCTGGAACCTGTCGCATTGCACGAAGGCCTCAGTAAGTTGCTTCAAACACAATTGGGAGTCTCTCTGTCTGACTTCCAGTCTCACATTCCATTAAACATGAAATTCAACAAATCGTGGTAGACAAGTGTGTCCCATCTTTATGCTAGGCTTCTAGAGATAAGTGTGAAAAAGACACGGTTTGGGGTGGCATTGAGCCCTCTAGATAAGCAACTTCAGTTTCAATAGTGTACTAGGGGCACCTGGGTGGCTTAGTGGTTGAGCATCTATCTGCCTTCAGCTCAGGGTGTGATCCCGGGGTCCTGGGATCGAGTCCCACATTAGGCTCCCCACAGGGAGCCTATTTCTTCCTCTGCGGATGTGTCTGCCTTTCTCTCTGTGTGTCTCATGAATAAATAAAATCTTTTTTTTTTTTTTAAAGGGTGCTAAAGCACTACAATGGGGTGAGCACAGGATACTCTGAGAATGTGAACAAAGGCAGACTTCTAACCAGCCATGATTGGGGTAGTGGCTGTTCTGGAGGGCATTCCAGAAAAGATGCCATTTGAGCTGAAAGGTGATCTGTAGATAGCTAGGTGAAGAATGATGGAACTGTCTCTCAAGTAGGCAAGTGGAAGGCAGTACAGGCTGTGGTTAGGAACCCAGACACCAGAGCTCCATGATCTCCTTCCTCCTGGCTCTGTGACCTCACACAAAGTACTTAAATCCTTTAGGCGTCAGTTCTCTTACATGAGAAGAGGTGATACCTCACAGGGCCAGTAGACCACCTCACATAAAAAGCTTAGCTCCTATTTTCATTGCTGAGGTTGTTCAGAATGGCTGGAGCACAGTCTGAGGGTGAAAGCGGCAAGAGATTAAACTGAGGAAACAGGCAGAGGCCAGAGAATGAATGGGCTGTGCGTGCTGTGCTGCAGGGTGGGCCCTTCATCTAGAGGGCCATGTGAAGGTACTGAAGGGTTTGAAGTCCAGAGTGACAAGAAGAGAGTCTGTTCTAGAAATATCATCTTGACTGCAGTGTAGAAAGGTGACCGTAAGGGGGCGAGACGGGAAGTGGGGCACCGGTTAGGAAGCTGGCTGTCTCCCTTATCTTGGGAAAAGATGCTGGTGACAGTAGGGCTGGAGAGAAGCAGAAACGCCAAAGAGGGAGAAGCAACAGGACCTGGTGACGGGCAATGGAGGATGAAAATGGGGGAGGAATCAGGATGCCCATCCCACTGTTTCTGACTTCACAGAGAAAATAGGGCCCATCAGGCGCACCGCCCTTCTCTACCCTATCAGGTCAGTACCCAGCCCTTCCATGTGTGTGCGAGTCCGCCCCTCCGTCTTCAATCTTTCCATCTTTCTGACTCCCCTTAAACACCTGCTCAATTTTCATCAACCAAAATCAGTATGTAAATGGTGTCTTCCAAAAATTTAAATAATAAATAAATAAATAAATAAATAGTGTCTTCCTTGACTCCCTTTCCTGCCAGCTTCTATCCTTTCTCTCTTCTTTTCCCCAAACTTTCTCCTACTGGCCTACAGGGTAAAGTCTAAACACCACATGAATGTACAAGGCCCTTCAAACTTGGTCCCAGGCTAACCTCATCTCACTTCTTAACTTCCCAGGCCTTTCCCAGGCCCTCTGCTTCTCATTGCTGCTCTAACATCAAGAATGGCCAGCTTCCTTTTTGTCCTTTGGCTAATTCCCCAAGACAGCAGGTGCTGTTGGTTCTGTGGTCCCCTATTTCCCCTCTTTCCCTACTATTTTGTAAAACTTAACCATCCATCCCACTAGAGTGTGAGTTCCTCAAGGGCAGGGGTTGGTCTTCCCTATCTTTGTGTCCCCTTCCCTATCTTTGTGGCCTGGCATAATGCCTGGAACAAAATAGATGTTTAATAAATGTGTGCTGGGTGAATGGATGAAGAAATCAGCGAGCTCCTGTTTGGATGGTTATTTCCGAAGGTCCATGATATGTAGGTCCATAAAACTACCAACTTCCCAAAGCCGCCATGTGCAGAGTAGCAGAATCTCTATCCAAGAAGGCCAGTGCGAAGTCTATGAGGCATTTTACAGCTATGACAAGAAATAGCAATGTCAGCAACGGTGTCATCCCTGGACACTGAGGAAGGGATTCAGTGCCATGAACGGTCAGTTAAATTGTAATTGGAGTGAACTGTTCCTCTGCAAACCATAATGTTCTTTAGCTGCAGCCAAATGGCATTCAAGAAGGGGAGAGATTTTTTTGAAATGTCAAGGAAATTATTTCCAATTTGGTGCTCACAACCAGAGACTCTAATGATCAGTGGAAATGAGAAGCAAACAAATTAGCACTAATGGAAAATGGCTTTTGGAAAAGAGGATTTAATTTATAGTCAACTGATCATGGCATGCAGCATGCAGTAAAAGTCAGCCTCACCAGCTTGATCATAAGAATAGAGCACACATGGAATGCAGGAGAAAAATATACGTAAGCCATCACGCTTATTGGAATCTCTCTGTAAGTGGCAGCCAATTAAAATAGTCATTATTTTACCTTGGAGAGAAAATGGTCTGAAAAATCAAAGCACATGAAATTAAAATCCGGATTAGGAACCATGGTCCAAATTGGTTTGTTTGTGGCCTTTTCACCTTGGCAAAGTCTTCTGAAAGGACGACAAACCTACTTTGTCTTCAGCCCAGAGTCAACTCTTTGTTTTTAATTTCCTCTCCATTTTCAGAGGTGATTAATAAATCTGGACTCATCCATAAATCATTTCTATAGCAGGCGAATGGCTCTTCTTCATGCAGGGAAACTAAAAATCACAAAAATCTCAAAAAGCCCAGCTATTGTACTAAGTCAAAAGTCCTTAGTGACAAGAGAGAAGAGGTATTAAAAACCAAAAGGTCACTTGGTCTTGTTTCTAAATAAAATTTCTCAGAGGGCTTTTTTTTCTCCTCCTAAATCAAAGACACGTTTCTAAAAGCAAGAAGCCTCCAGGGCATTGCCAGCCTGGCTCCCTGTCCCCAGATGGCCTTGGAGACAAGGCAGTCACTGTCCCCTGTTCTTGCAAGATCCACCTGCAGAATGTGACAGGGGCCTTCTCCTTGGGCTCCCATCCGAACTCCTCACTCTCAGCTCCCCATTTGGAAAGAGGGAGGGAAGGAGGGAGAAGAGAGACAGAGAAAGAACATTCTCCTTCAGACCTCAGGCCCAGCCAGAGGGTGTTCTGGCCTTTACTTCTCCTTCAGGGCATACACGCTACAACCGGTCACTTCCTTCTCATAGATTCCCTTCCTTCTGCTCCCCCCTCATACCTTCTTCACAGGTCCCTCCAGCCACTCATTGGTTCCCTACAGACTCCCCCATACCCCATCTTTCCCCCCACAGCTGCCTTTCCCTCCATCTTCTCCCCAGAGACCACCTTTCTTCCCATCTCCCTCCTGCAAAGCCCTCTGGCTTCATCCCTCCTCAGACTTACCCTCACTCTCTACCCAGATCCCACTTTTCCTCTCAGATCACTTCTGCCCCCAACTCTGCTCCACAGACCTGCTCGCGTGCTCTCCCCACAAAAAAACTCTCTAGGCCAACCATCATCTTTTACCCACATTCTCCTCACCCCTGCACTGCTCTGTGCTTCCCCTTCCCTAACCTGATTTCCTACCCTCCTTCCTTCCCAGGCTTTTACTCTACCCTCAAAGGCCTCTGTTCCCAATCAGCAGCCTTCTCCACCCTTAGCTTCTGCCTCCCCTCAGCTTGTCTCCAAAGTTGGCTCTACCCCAGGTGCCACTTCTGCAGAGCCCTCCCAGGTGGAAGTTGCTTAAACTCTTACACCCCAGAGGTCTCAGGATTGGCACGGGTGGCGGCGGGTGGGCGGGGGGGGGGGGGGGGGGGGGGGGGGGTGGGGGGTGGGGGCTGGTAGTGTTTTCTGGCCAAGGCCCACCCAGTTCCTTATTCCACTTTTTTCTTGCAAGAACCTTTACTACTTTGAGGGTCATGCCACTCTGCTGTATTGACCATTACCCTTCCTCATATTCATATCATCACCTATAGACTCCAGAACAATGTACTTAATTCATCAAGGGCTTTGGTACCTGGCTCACAAGCATCCTTTCCCTCTTCAAGTCCTGCCATCACCTAAGGGGACTGGCCATGTCAACATCTTGATTGTGTTCTATATTCCACTCCAGCCACCAACTCCCATGGCTACACCCTGGACCTTGTCATCACTTGGAACAACTCAAGCTTCATGATTCCACTTTCTGATCACACCTGTCTCATTCAACTATTTCCAAGATATGTGTTCTATGACTTCACTGGGCCACCCAGTCCATAACACTGTCATACTGCTCTTTTATGCAGTGTAGGGTAGGTTCTAAGCTCCATCATCTCAGCCTTTTGCCAGGATCATCCACTTCCTGTCCTTCGTCCTTCCATTTCATCTACCTGATGAAACCCAAACCTGAAAGGATTCAATTAACCTCTCTGCGCTAGATGGCTGAATAACTTTTGGGGAAAAATATCTCCCACACAACCATGTAGACCGCTGCTGCTACAATGAATGGTCACCAACCTCAACAGGCCTCATAACTGCCCAGAAATCTGTATGCTGCTCAGTCATCTTGCACCCACTCTTCACTCACTGAGGCTAGTTCAGTCCTTCTCTGCTCTTCTCAGATCTCGCACACCACCTCCAATCCTACTCTCACTGTCTGATATCATGTCTGCATTTCAGAGAAAGTACAAACCACCAAACAAGGATTTCCTCAACTTCCTGCCACCAAAACTACTAATGTACTGATCTCACATGCTTCCTTTTTGTCACAATGCGAGTGTCTCTCTGCTTTCTAGATGAATTTCTCCACCAGTGCTTTGGATCCCTAACCTTATTCCTTTTCTGGGGGGTGTTATTGTCTCAGTTATCTCCTTTTCTCTGTTATTTTTTCTTTTTTCCTTTTGCTGGATCTATGCCAACAGCATTTCTCTTATCTGAATAAAAACCTTTGTCTCCTTCCAGCTATTGCCTTCTCCTTTTTTTTTCTTGGGAAGAGCCAAATGTCTCAAAAGTCTTCACTTCCTCACCTTCCCACTCACTTCTCAACTCACTGTAATTTGACCTCTGTTCCCATCGCTCCACTGAAACCACTTTTGCAAAGATCACCAACAACTTCCTTATTTCTAAATCCAGTGGATTTTTTCAGACCTTATTTTCTTGATTATTCATCAGCCTTCAACACTTTCTTCCCTTGGCTTCTGAGACACCATGGTCTACCACTGACTATCTTGCCATCTGCACAGTTCACCTCAATTAACTTTGCAGGTTCAGCCTCCTTTGCAGACATCAGACTTGGGGACTTCTCAGGGCTCTGTCCTAGGCCTTCTTTTCTTACGCCTGTATATACTTTCTGGAAAGCCCAACAAACCCATCCACTGGTGTGGCAGATGTCTACAAGGCACTACAGGCCACCACATTTCTATTTCTGATTTAGACTATTCTCGCAGGCTCCAGTCAGGCGTATTCCACTGCCTATGGGACACTTGCACTTGGATGTCCCACTGGCATCTCAAACTCATCAGAGCCAGAACATATCCTCTCCTAAAAACCCTGCCACCTCTTCCTTCTGTTTACTCAAGCCAGGAATTTAGAAGTCATTCTTCGTTTCTCCTACATGCCCCACCAGGCACCAAGTCCAGCTCTTTTTTAGCTCCCAAGTGTCTAAGGAATCCATCCCCACCTTCCCATTCTTTAGGCCACCATAATCTTTCCTCATTATTGAAACGACTTCCTAACTTGTCTCCCTCCTCCCAATTCCCAATCCATTCTCTGCAATGATCATTGATCTTTCTAAAATGCAAATTTGATTGCTCCTCCTTTGCTTAAAGGCCTTCCGTGATTCCCCACTGTCCTCAGGATATGATTCCCCACTGTCCTCAGGATATCGTCTGAACATTTGCACTCATAGGTATAAAACACACTAGAAGATTTTTACCATCTACCTATAAGCTCACAGCTGAGTTTGACATCCAAGACCCTCCAGGACCTGGGCCGAACTGTTCTTCCAAGTTAACTCTCACCTTAGTATCTCCTCTGGCCAGAAGACGCTCAAAATTTCTGGCACTCACCCCTGCTTCCTGTCTTGGAGTTCCTGCGAGGAGTCCTTTGTTCTCCATATCCCCACAACTGTTCACCGCCCAGCTCAAGACACATCCCCATTGTCATAAATGCCCCTTCAACACTTCCCGAGCCCCTAAAATACTTCGGGCCCACTCCTCTGTAGTATTTATCTCTCACACAGAATTAGAGTTGGTTCAGGCATGGTTTGTCTCCCTCTCCTTTTAAGACTTATGGAAGTCATGGCCAAAAGCTTCATCTTCACTAGAGCTCAGCCACCTAATAGGTGCTCAGTAAAAATTTTTAAATGCATGGATAATTTCAAGAAAACTGTACTCTTTAGCTCCTTTGTGTCGTCCAGGTACAAAGCATTCTCTAGAGCCTTCCCCTGAGGACACCACTCCCCCGCCTACCACTCACCCCACCGGCCAGGATAGGCCTCAACCTACTGGGTGGAGGATGGGCTGGCACGCGTCCCCTTGGCCGTTTTTTGTACGGTTTTCTACCTCCAGCCCTCGGAGCTGCGTCTCGTAAAGGATGGTGGAGGTAGCGGGTGAGGTAAGTCAAGAGGCACTGCCGTCCATCCCGTAGGAAACGACAGGTCGGGAAGGGAGACCCTCTCGTTTGCAGAACACCGCAAATCTCCCGCAGACCCTCTCACCTACACGGGGGGCGGGGACTCTCCCCGACCGGCGTCTCCGCTGACCAATACCTGGCCCAGGCCGGGCGAGCCAGCCAATGGCGGCGAAGCAGGGCCAGAAGGGGCGGGGCACGGTTGCTAGGGCCGGGCCGCGGGGCGCGGCGACGGTCGGAGAGGGACTCGGCGGTTGCTAGGACCGGAGGTCACAGAGCGCGGCTCGGGGATTGGGCGGCGACGGGGGCGGTGGGTGGTGATTGGGCGGCGCCCGGGAGGCTCCCGGGTGAGGCGCGGGCGCGCGAGCGGGAGTTCCGGCGGAGGCCCGTGCCGAGGGCTGGCGCCTTCACCATGGCCTCGGCTGAGCTGGACTACACCATCGAGATCCCGGATGAGCCCTGCCGGAGCCAGGGTATGGAACGAGGGTCGGGCCCACCGTGGGAAGGTGACCGAACGAGCCTGCGGGTCGCGGGCGCAGCCGTGGCCCCGCCCCTCCCGCAGCCCCGCCCCCTCGCGCCCCGCCCCCTCAGGGGGCCGCGGGTCCCGGACGCGGTCGGGCCCCGAGCCCCGCCCCGCCCCCGCCCCGCCCCCGAGTGGTCTCCGCCCCCCGCGGCCGCGGCTCGGCGCCGGGCTCTTTCTGTCCTTGCAGCCGCAGCTCGCAGGCCGCGGGCCTCGCGGCTGCCCCCGCGGCTGACGGCTGCCGAGCTCGGGGGGCGGCCCTGATTCCTGTGTTTGGGATCGGGCCTCCCGCCTCCAGCCTCTGCGGCGGTGTGCGTAGGGGGCCCACCCATTTTTCACCAGCTGTTTTCCCGGGGGTCCTTGCAGAAGCCGCCGGACACGGGACTCCTCCCCGCGCTCTCCGTGGCCGCGGGTAGCCCCGCAGTGCCTGCCGCCGGCAGGGAGAAGTCGGTTCAGACCCTCCGTTCAGTAGCTGGATGACCCTTGGCAGTTTCCTCATCTGCAGAGCGAGGCTCCTGACAGCAGCCTCCCTTCCAGGGCTGTGGGTTGCACAACTGAGGCAACTTGTGTAAAGGACCCAGCATAGTGTCTGGCGTGGAGTAAGTAGAGTGGTTAGCATTACTCCTTCCTACAGTCCTATCATTAAAGACAGGTGTGGGGGAGGCTCCAAGAGATGAGCAGCCTGTAGAGCAGGCCTGGGCCCCTGCAGTTGGGAGTTGGGCTGGGGCCCAGACAGTGGAACGTGTGGCTGGGACAGGGAATGCTGCTAGAGGAGGCTTGAGGCCCGGAGACCAGCATCTGCCTCCCTGCCTTAGTCCCCGTGGCCTCTCCGCCCTCCAGGTTTGGCTACCACAGTGATCGTCCTTAATGTAGAGGTTGGCTCGCACCACCCGTCTCCCCAAGACCCCTCAGTGGCTCCTGCTTGGCCTCAGGATAAATCAAGTCCAGGTTCCTGAAGGTGGCGTTCAAAGTTCTCATCGTTTGGCAGCCCCTGCTTGTCTCTCTGATCACCGTGCCCTTCTACTCACTGATCAATTTGAGTTTTATGTTCTTTTTTTTTTTTTTAAGGATTTTATTTATTTATTCATGAGAGACACAGAAAGAGAGAGAGGCAGAGACACAGGCAGAGGGAGAAGCAGACTCCATGCAGGGAGCCCAATGCGGGACTTGATCCCGGGACTCCAGCATCACACCCAGGTGCTAAACTGCTGAGCCATCCAGGGATCCCCGAGTTTTATGTTCTGGCAACCCAAACTGCTTGTGCTTCCCCACACACAAAGCAAAGGCTTCTCTGCCTTTGCTCCTGCTGTTCCTCTGTCTGAGATGCCCTTTCCCCTCCGCTGGCCCACACTGCCCCCTCGCTTGTCCTTGTCCAGCTTCTCACTGAAGGCTTCGCTCAGACATTGCCTTCTTCAGGAGAACCCTCCTGGCCCCCTCCCATAGCATCCTGTGTTACTTGGTTCAGATCTAGGAGGAGAGGGTGACCCCTAGGCTCCCACGGGACAGCTGGCCCTAGCCCAACTCTGTTTCCTTAGAGCTGGGTATGGTGGCGCAGGGCTCTTGGGCTTAGGGATGTAGAAATGCTTTTGAAGAGTTTTGACATCAGGGGGAGATGAAGCCAGTTAATGTTACTGCCCTCGGAGAGCCACACCAGCTGGAAAGGGCTGGAAGCTGCCCTCCGTGTGGCTAGGAGGGCACGTTTTCCCTCGGTGCAGGTGGGCAGCCTGGTGATCTCGGTTCACAATTCACTTTTACCCTCTACTGACTTTATGGCTTTGGCAAGTTACTGAACCTTCCTGGGCCTCAGATTCCTCCACTGTAGAATGGCCGTGCCTACTTCATGGGCTTGTTAGGGTTCACAGGATAGTGACTGATGTGTGTGCCTGGCATCGGTGTATCCCCTCTGCTAGTGGGTCACCTCACTGCTTCAGGGGGAGAGGTCTTAGAGTTGGAAGAAACCTCGGGGGGGCATTTAGTCCTACTGGCATAAGGGTATTCTGTTGCTTTCAGACCCTTCCCTGACAGGATGCTTCCTCCCAGACATGCTGGCCTGTTGTAGGTACCTGGGATTGTTAGAAAACACTTCCCTTTCTTGAGCCGTGATAGGCCTTCCTGTCATTTCTGCTTTTAGTTCAGTATTTGCTGTGTCCTGGCCACAGGCTCATTGCTGTTGCCTCGGAAATGATTCACACATGGGCTCACTGCAAGGAGCTGTGGTTCTGGGGAGGGGTGAGGATTTATAAGCAGGTCGCAATGATGCGGTAACTGCAGGACAAGAGGGTCATGGTGGGTACAATACAGCAAGGTAATCTCCCTTCCTCTCTCTTCAAGAGGTCAGCTCATGCCTTCCTCACATCTCTCTTCTCCAAGAGAAATAACTCTAGGGCTGTCAACTGCCCTTCCTCTGATGTGGTCCCGAGAGCCTCCTCTGGATGGCTTTAGTTCATCATGCCTTTCCCTCTCAAAGTGCATGCCCCAGAGCTGAGCTGGAGGTTGTAGGACCCCCTCAGAAGGAGATAATAACACCATGATCCCCTGAATCTGTTTCCCATCTTCAGAGAGCTCCCTCCAGGCTGAGATGGCTTCACACGGGGACAGCCTGTGGGGATCCTGAAGATTGTCTTTCTTTTGCATTTAATGGTGGAGAAGTATATAGGACAGTCATATTTGGTTTCTGGAATTTCTGTCCTCCATATTTAAACATCAAAACCGCAGTGCCCAACGCTGCTCTGAGTTGACAGGTGAGCGGCTGCTGCTGGCACATCAGTTAGCTGGAAGGCAGCTGCAGCTCCGGGGTGTTCAGAGCCCAGGCTGGGCAGCCTAGGAACCTTCTGTTGGGAATCCCACCAGCCAGTAGGTTGTGGGATGCTCATGCCGGGAGACTAGTTGCCTGGTGCTTTGCTGAAGCTGATCTCTTGACCTGGAATCTCCCTACATCCTTCTTGTCTGACCAGTGATCCCCTTCCCCTCCTAATACTGTGCTCCCGTCTCATTTTCTTGAGGAAGGTTCTGTTCTGACTTCCACATCAGGGATCCCTTTTGTAGTGCTTTTGTTGGTTTTGCTCACTGTTGCTAGAGCCTGGTATGGATGAGGTGCTAAATGAGCTGAATGTGGGCCTGAGCCAGAGATGCTCTGACATCCCAGGCCAAGGCTACGCTACGTTTTCTCCCAGCCAGAGAATGGGCAGCCAAGTTCTGCCCCAGGGCCCCTCTTTGGCTTGCAGGCAGGCCAGCAGGCCTTCTTAACGGCACTATATTGCTCTCATGTTAAGTAAACATTTTCAGAAATAATTGATTCACAGGGTCTGGGTACAAGGAAGGCTTTCGGAGGTCACAGAAGGGGAAGTGAGGAGTTTATTGTGAGCCCAGGTTTTATTGTGACTCTGCTTTTCTGCTAAGCTCTAGCAAAAAAAAAAAAAAAAAAAAAAGAATGAGGAGGGAAAGGCCATTTAACCTTCAGTTAGCTTTCACTGGCACCCAGGAAACAGTTCAGAGTTTTGAACACCATGGTGGGCTGCATTGGTCGGGATGGCTTCTGGAGAACAGTGGCCCAAGCTGGATCTAGAGCTTCACAGGGCTGATAGGTAGATGGTGTGAGAAAGAAAGTGCAAGAAGTAGGGGCGCTGGGGGAAACTGAGGTGGTCCCACAGACCTGTCACACCAGAGAAGTCTTAGAGACCCAGGTGAAGAGGGAGTTGGGACTCAATCCTCTCTTTGCCTGTGGGGCTCCCAAAGGGTTTTATTTTTTGTTTGTTTTTGTTTTTTTAAACAGAGGAGTTTAATTTACAGGCCTACCTTCTTTTTTTTTTACTTTTTAAAAAGACTTATTTATGATAGACATAGAGAGAGAGAGAGAGAGAGAGAGGCAGAGACACAGGCAGAGGGAGAAGCAGGCTCCATGCCAGGAGCCCGACGTGAGACTCGATCCCAGGACTCCAGGATCGCACCCTGGGCCAAAGGCAGGCACTAAACCGCTGAGCCACCCAGGGATCCCCATAGGCCTACCTTCTTTTATTGTGTTTTGCTTTATTGCACTTCGCAGATGTGCTTTTTTTTTTTTTTTTTTTTACAGATTGAAGGTTTGTGGCAACCTTGCATCAAGCAAGTGTATGGATGCCATGTTTTCCAACAGTATTTGCTCATTTCGTGTCTCTGTGTCACATTTTAGTAATTCCCATAATGTTTCAAACATTTTCATTATTATTATATTTTTTATGGTGATCTATGATCACCTTTGATATTACTATTGTTGTTGTTTTGAGGCACCATGAACCCCGCCAATACAAGACAGCAAACTTAATTGATTGGCTATTCCATCTTCTCTCTCCCTCTCCTTGGGCCTCCCTCTTCCCTGAGACACAGTATGGAAATTAGGTTAGTTAATAACTCACTAGTGGCCTCTAAGTGTTCAAGTCAAAGGAAGAAACAGGAGTCTCTGACTTTCAATCCAAAGCTAGAAATGAGTAAGCTTATTAAGGAAGGACTATGGAACACTGAGAGGCTGAACACCAGTTCTGTTGTGCCAGAGAGCCAAGCTGCGAATGCAAAGGAAAAGTTCTTGGGATCCCTGGGTGGCGCAGCGGTTTAGCGCCTGCCTTTGGCCCAGGGTGCGATCCTGGAGACCCGGGATCGAATCCCACGTCGGGCTCCCTGCATGGAGCCTGCTTCTCCCTCTGCCTGTGTCTCTGCCTCTCTCTCTCTCTCTGTGTGACTATCATAAAAAAAACAAAAAAACAAAAAACAAAGGAAAAGTTCTTGAAGGAAATAAAGTGCTACTCCAGTGAACACATGCATGATAAGAAAACAACCTTACTGGTAATGTAGAGAAAGTTTGTGTCATCTGGATAGAAGACTAAACGTTCCTTTAAGCCGAAGCCTCATCCCGAGCAAGACCCTCGTTCTCTTCAATTCTGTGAAGGCTGAAAGAGGGGAAGAAGCTGCAGAAGAAAAGCTGGAAGAAAAAAAAAAAAAAAAGCTGGAAGCTAGCACAAGTGGGGTCATGAGGCTGGAGGAAAGAAGCCGTTTCCATGACATGAAAGTGTAAGGTGAAGCAACAAGTTATGGTATAGAAAACACAGCAAAGTTATCCAGGAGATTTGGTTAAGATAATTCATGAAGGTGGCTACACTAAAGAACAGATTTTCTTTCTTTTTTTTTTTTAATATTTTATTTATTTATTCGTGAGAGATACAGAGAGAGAGGCAGAGACACAGGCAGAGGGGGAAGCAAGCTCCCTGCAGGGAGCCCGATGCTGGACTCCATCCCAGGAACCCAGGATCATGCCCCAAGCCGAAGGCAGATGCTCAACCGCTGAGCCACCCAGGCATCCCAAGAACAGATTTTCAGTGTAGATGAAACAGTCTTATACTGGAAGAAGATATGATTTAGGACTCTCATAGCTAGAGAGAAGTCAATGCTTGGCTTCAAAGCTTCCAAGGACAGGCTGATTCTCTTGCTAGGGGCTAAGGCAGCTGGTGACTTTAAGTTGAAGCCAATGCTCACTTACCATTCCGAAAATTCTAGGACCCTTAAGAATTATGATAAATCTACTCTCCCTGTGCTTTATAAATTGAACAGCAAAGCCTGGATGACAGCACATCTGTTTACAACTAGGTTTACTGAATAGTTTAAGCCCACTGTTGAGACCTTCTGCTCAGAAAAAAAAAGATTCTTTTCAAAATATTGCTGCTCATTGACAATGTAGCTGGTCACCCAAGAGCTCTGATGGAGACATATGATGAGATTAATGTTGTTTTCATGACTGATAACACAACATCTATTCTGCAGCCCCAGATCAAGGAGTAGTTTCAACTTTCGAGTCCTATTATTTAAGGAATACATTTCTTAAGGCTACAGCTGCCACAGATAGTGACTCTCTGATGGACCTAGGCAGAGTAAATTGAAAACCTTCTGGAAAGGATTCACCATTCTAAGTGCAATTAAGAATATTTGTGGTTCATGGGAAGAGGTCAAAATAGCAACATTACCAGGACTTTGGAAGAAGTTGATTCCAACCTTCATGGATGACTTTGAGGTGTAAGACTTCAGGGGAGGAAGTAACTACAGATGTGGTGGAGAGAGCAAGAGAACTAGAATTAGAAGTGGAGTCTGAAGATGTGACTGAAATGCTGCAATCTCATGATAAACCTGAACAGATGAGGAGTTACATCTTATGGACAAACAAAGTAATTTCTTGAGATGGAATCTACTCCTGGTAAAGATGCTGTGAAGATTGTGGAAATGAAAACAAAGGATTTAGGACATTCCATAGACTTAGTTGCTAAAGCAGTTTCAGGGTTTCAGAGGATTGACTCCAATTTTGAAAGAAGTTCTGCTGTGGGAAAAATGCTATCAAGCAGCATCACATGCTACAGGAAAATCACTTGTGAGAGGAAGAGTCAATCAGTGTGGCAAACTTCCTTGTTGTCCTATTTTAAGAAATCACCACAGCCACCCCAGCTTTCAGCACACACCTCCCTGACCAGGCTGCAGCCATTGACATCAGGGCAAGACCCTCCACCAGCGAAAAGATGATGACTCACTGAAAGCCCAGATGATGGTTTGCATTTTTTAGCAATGTATTTTTAAAGATTTTATTTATTTATTTATTTATTTATTTATTTATTTATTTATTTATTTATTTGAGACAGAGAGAGAGAGAGGCAGAGAAGCAGGCTCCTACGGGGAGGCCAATGTGGAACTTGATCCCAGGACCCCAGGATCATGCCCTGAACCGAAGGTAGATGCTCAACTTCTGAGCCACCCAGGCGCCCCTAAAGATTTTGTTTTTTTAAGTAAACTCTACACCCGATGTGGGGCTTGAACCCACAACCCTGAGATTAAGAGTTGCATGCTCTCCTGACTGAGCCAGCCAGGTGCCCCAGCGATATAGTGTTTTTAAACTAAGGTATGTATGTTGTTGTTGGGTTGTTTTTTTTTTTTTTTTTTTTTTGGATATAATGTTAGTGGCTACTTAATAGACTACCAGTATAATATAAACATAACTCTTGCATGCTCTGGGAAACCAAAAAATTCGTTATTGTGATACTCGCTTTATCGGGGTTGTCTGGAAATGAGCCCATAATAGCTTTGAGGTATGCCTGTGTTTTTTGAATCATAATCTCTTTTACACATTAATAAAAATGCTTTAGACTTTGTTTACTCTATACCAGGCGCTGTGCTAGGCTCTGGATGTGAGCTTCAGACCTGGTGGACCCTTTTCAGGTCTCCTGTCCCTGAGCTTACTGGGGTTTCCGCTGCTCTTATGCCATTGACCATGTCCTGCTCACATGCCAGGCCTGCCAGGAGCACCTGTTGCGATTTGATTAATGGGCAGCCACCTTATATAGGGAGGGCTCTTACACCCTTTTACCTATGAGGAGCAGACACTTGGGGAGCTGAAGTATCTTACCCCACGTGGTCCCAGATTTCAGCTCTGGAGCTCCACTCCTAAGCCAGTGGTGTGTAGCTTTCGGTTGCCATTTGGAAGGTGTTGCTTGAATACAGTTCCATTTCTAGGAAACAATTAAGGACACACACAAGGAAAGAGGTGTCCAATAAAGTTTTTTTTTATAATAGCAAAAATTGGAAACATCATGTCCGATAATGGGAGATTGGTCACCACAAATTATGAAATATTCTACAGTCGCTCCATAGCCACTAAACATATATTTTTTTAAATTTTTATTTATTTATGATAGTCACAGAGAGAGAGAGAGAGAGAGAGAGAGAGAGGGGCAGAGACATAGGCAGAGGGAGAAGCAGGCTCCATGCACCGGGAGCCCGACGTGGGACTCGATCCCGGGTCTCCAGGATCGCGCCCTGGACCAAAGGCAGGCGCCAAACCGCTGCGCCACCCAGGAATCCCTCCATAGCCACTAAAAAGAGTCATGGAGAAATATATAAACTGACATGGAGAGACGTTCACAATATATTGCTAAGTGGAAGAAAGCAGATTACAAAACAGTGGGATTCCAATTTTATTAGACATTTTCTCCTTTTCTCCTGTACGCACGTGTTCCTCGTGAAGGAACGGTGTCTCGGGTTCATTGAACTCTTTCTTTGTGCCGGATACGATGCACAGATATCTTATTTAATCTATATATCAACAGCCCCATTTTACAGATAAGGAAGTTGAAGTTTAGAGAGATTGCTCAAGGTCTGTCTTATAGTTATTCGTGGCAGAGCCAGGGATTTGGATGCAAATAAGGTTTTTGTTTTATTTTTGTAAAGTTTTTTATTTAATTTTTTAAAAAGATTTTATTTATTTATTTGAGACACAGATAGAGAGAGACAGACACAGGCAGAGGGAGAAGCAGGCTCCACGCAGGGAGCCAGATGAAGGACTCGATCCCGGGACTCCAGGATCGCGCCCTGGGCCAAAGGCAGGTGCTAAACCGCTGAGCCACCCAGGCATCCCCCGCTGCCCAACTTTTTAACTTTAATTCCAATTAATGTATCATTAGTTCCATACATACAATATAGTGATTCAGCACTTCCATACATCGCCTGGTGCTCATCACAGCTCCTTAATCCCCATCCCTTGCTTCACTCATCTCCCCCTCCCCGCGCCCTGGTCAGCATCAGTTCTGTATCCTTAAGAGTCTTTTTCTTGGTTTGTCTCCTTCTCTTGAATTCGGATATGGTTTTATAAAGTATGTACTCTTAAGATACTGTGCTACTGGGGCCCCTGGGTGGCTCAGTGGTTGAGCGTCTACCTTTGTCTCAGGGCGAGATCCCCGGGGTCCTGGGGTCCCACCTCGGGCTCCCTGTGGGGAGCCTGCTTCTCCCTCTGTGTCTCTGCCTTTCTTTCTGTGTCTCTCATGAATAAATAAATAAAATCTTAAAAAAATAGATATGGTGCTACTTTCCTAGGTAGGCTATTATTTCAAAAAGTTAAAAAAAAAAGGTAATTTTAAGTAAAGTAATTCAAATATATAAATATGGGAACTGGGGGAAACCTGGCTGGCTCGTTTAGGTAGAGCATGTGATTCTTCAGGCAGGGAGCCTGATACAGGACTTGATCCCAGGACCCTGGGACCACGACCTGAGCCAAAGGCAGATGTTCAACCACTGAGCCACCCAGGCACCTGAGCATGTAATTCTTGATCTTGGGGTCATGAGTTCAAGCCCATGTTTGGGACAGAGTTTACTTAAAAAAAAAAAAGCAAAAAAAAAAAAAAAAAAAAAAACAACCAGAACCAGGTATATGAGATTCTAGAAAGTATTTCTGGGGAGTAGAGGAAACTGAGGATTCTTTTATTCTTTGCATTTTAAAAAGAAAACATAGATTCTTTGCATTTTGATTCTGGCTTACAGATAAAAAGCACATATTGTGCCACAGACCCTCATGCCTTGTCAGCCTTTCCTTTGTCTTCTCCACATGCCCCTGGGATATAAAAAATCTAATTTATGCCTTAGTTTTATGACTTAAACTGTTGTACAATATATGTATCTGTAATTCTTATATTATTGGTGTCAGTGTTGTTTTGTTGAGAAATTCTAGAGGACAGGGAGCCTGTGAGAATAAATTGTTTTGTGCGTGCTCAAGAATTGCCGGGATCGAAAAGCATACTTCTGCTTTGCCAAAGGGCTAAAATAACATTTTAACTCTCATTGCAAAAGTAATGCATTACTGATTTTAGAAAATGGGTAAAAAAAAAAGAA
Organism: Canis lupus familiaris; assembly: GCF_011100685.1. Classification (NCBI taxonomy): domain Eukaryota; kingdom Metazoa; phylum Chordata; class Mammalia; order Carnivora; family Canidae; genus Canis; species Canis lupus. Next base: position 15,743,665 of record NC_049236.1, read on the forward strand.
TGAAAAAGCAATTGCTTCTAATCCTAGAAATAATTGCTATTAATATTTGATGTGTTTTTTTCTATGTATCAGTATATAGGTGTGTATGTATGTGTGTATATATATATATATATATGTATATTCTGTTACATATGCTGCTTTTCAACTTGCTTTTTCACTTAATTTATTACTACTATTTTTTTCTTAAAGATTTTATTTTTAAGTAATCTCTTGACCCACCATGGGACTTGAACTTACAACATCAAGGTCACGAATTGTACGCTCTGCAGACTGAGCCAGCCAGGCACCCCTATTACTATTAATTTTTTTTAAATGATAGTATTGTTGGGATATAATTCACATGCCATAAAACTCACCCTTTTAAGATGTACAATTCATTGGTTTTTAGTATATTGGCAGGATGGTGCAACCACGCCACTAACTCCAGAACATTTCCGACACCTCAGAAGAAACCCTATACCCATTAGTAGTCACTCCCTGTTCCCCCCTCCCTTCAGCTCCTGGCAACCACTGCTCTACTCCTCTACGGATTTACCTGTTCTGGACATTTCATAAAATGGAATCATGCGGTAGATAGTCTTTTGTGGCTGGCTTCTTTTACTTAGCACAGATTTCCAAGGTTCATCCATGTTGTAGCCTGTGTTGGTACTTGATTGCTTTTTATGACCAAATAGTATTTTGTTGTATGGATATACCATCTCATTTTTAAAGGTGATAGGCATTTGGATGGTTTCTACTTGGTGGCTATTGGCTATTCTGAAGAAAGCTGCTATGAACATTTGTGTACAGGTTTTTGTGTTCATGTCTTCACTTCTCTTTTTTAAAAATTATATTTATTTATTTATGAGAGTCACAGAGAGAGAGGCAGTGATACAGGCAGAGGGAGAAGCAGATTCCATGTAGGGAGCCCGATGTGGGACTCGATCCCGGGACCCTGGGATCACACCCTGAGCCGAAGTCAGATGATCAACCGCTGAGCCACCCGGGTGTCCCCGTCTCTTCACTTCTCTTAAGTGTATATTTACCTAGGAAGAGAAGTGCTGGGTCCTATGATAACTTGATGTTTTATTTATTTATTTATTTATTTATTTATTTATTTATTTATTTATTTATTTATTTTAGGAAATGCCAAACCGTTTTCCAAACTAACTGCACCTTTTTGGATTCTAACCGGTAGTGTACGAGTAATCTGATTTCTCTACATCTTCATCAACACTTGTTAATATCTGGCTTTTTGATTATAGCCATCCTAGTGGGTATAACGTGGGATCTCATAGTTTTGATTTTTATTTCCCTAATGACTGTGATGTTGAGCATCTTCTCATGTGCTTATTGGTTATTCATATATCTACTTTGGAGAAATGTGTATTCAGATCCTTTGCCCATCTTAATCGGATTGTTTTTTTATTGTTGAATTGTAAGAGTTTTTTGGTATGCGTCAGATACAAGCCCCCTATCAGATATGTGATTTGCAGATATTGCCTCCTGTTCTGCAGGTTGTTATTTTCATTTTTTTTGATGCTGTCCTCTGAAGTACAAATGTTTTTAATTTTGATGAAGTCCCGTAAAAATTTTTTTGATGAAGTCCCAATTTATCCTTTTTTTTTCTTTTATTCCTTGCACTTTTGGTCACATCCAAGAAACCACTGCTTAATGCAAGGCCACAAGAGTTTACTCCTGTGTTTTCTTTTAAGAGTTTTATGGTTTTAGCTCTTATAGTTATGTGTCTAATTTGCTTAATGTATTATCAAACATTACCATATGATTAAACATTTTTCTTTCTCAGAAGTGGAATTTCTATGTCAAAGATTGCATATTTTTGAGACTTTTGATATATGTTCCAAAATTACTCTTGTCCCTGTCCTTTCCCTCTACCTGCCTACCTGTCTTCCACTGTTCTGGGTCAGACCTTTGCCATCTCTCACCGTGCATGTTAGAGCAGCCTCCTACCTGTTCCAGATGGACACTGCTTGGCAGTGTGATAAGCGCAGTGACATGGTGATGATGGGTGCTGTGACAGTACAGAGGAGGGGCATCTACCCCAGTCTGGTGATTGGGGTGGGAGATGAGAAGGGGTTGAGGAAGGCATCAGGCGAGGCTTCCTGGAAATGAAGAGTGACCTGACTCAGTAGGTGGAGTGGGCATTAGCCAATCATAAATGTGGAGCATCAGCATCCTGGGCCAGGGAGGGAGGAGCACGTGCGAAGTCTTGGGGGTGGGAGTGGGGTGGCATGGTGGTCCAGAGAGATGGAAGCCGGCTTTGGCTGCGTGTTCTTGGGGGAGAGGGACTTACTCTCTCTCTGTTTTAGTTTTCTTGTCTTTAAAATGGGAACAATAGTGACTGACTCCTAGGATGGTTGCAGAGCCAAATGATGTAACATATGCTGGGGCTCTGGCTGGGGTGACCGATCCCTGAGGAGGAGGAGGAGGAGGTGAAAGAGGTCAGAGTTGGATCTGTTGACATGCAAAGGTAGCTATGTGTACTCGTTTGGAACTGAGGTGATAGAGATGTGGTTCAGACTGTGGGCTTGGGTTTTGTTACCCAAGGCGCCAGCTGGGACAGTGGTTACAAGCTGGTCTCTAGACCACTTAGGTTTGGATTCCACTTTCACTGCTTATTAGTTGTGTGACCTTGAGCCAGTTATCGATTATCTCTGTGACTTGGTTGTTCATTGGTAAAATGAGAATAATGACAGTACATTTTTCATAGGATTGTTGTAAAGATTAAATGAGTTGATATATAAAAAAAATAAAAATAAAAATAAATGAGTTGATATATAAAGTGCGTAGAACAGTGCTTGACACATAATGCTCTTTTTCCTGGTATCATTATTGTTTTTCTTGGTGATGGGAAAGAGGGGGAGGTAAGAGCTGGACGGAGATGTGGATTTCAGATGGGCTGGAACCCGTCTGTGATGGCTTAGGAGGTGGATTTGATTGCCCGCACCGGGTCATGGGAAGTCTTAGAGTACAAATGAGAGATGGAGCCAGTGCCTGAGTCTTGCCCCTAAGGGACAGCAGCCAGAGGCCCTGAGATATCAGCCACAGGAGGGAAGTGGGTGATATGGCCGTGGAATAAGCATAAAGGGAACAGGGGCTTTTATAAAAGGATGGAGGAATCATGATCTGGAGGTGGCAATAAATAACAATAGCCATAACAATCACTTTTATTACTTTGGAAAGGGCAATGGGTAACAAGGAGAATGCTAGCTCTTTCTCCTTGGATCCATCCTTCACTTTGCAGCCACATGTTCATTCCAGCACGTTTCTCCTGAGTGCCTGAATGGGCCAGCTGCGGGGCTAGGCACTGGGGATGCGGTGATAAACATGCCACACTCGGTGCCTGCCTTCACGGAGCCCGCTGGCTAAAGGCAGAGACACACATTAATCGTGCAAGTCATTAATCAGTACAGATGGGATCCTGCTGCTTCCCCCAATTCCAGAATCATCATTTGCTCTCTACTCCTGTGAAATAAAATCCCAACTCCTATGCATGGCCTGAAAGGCCCTGTGGGATCAGGCCCCAGGCCCACTCTGGGCAGCTCTCCCAACCACTGCTCCTCCTCACCCAGGTTCTAGCCCCCCAGGACTGTTTGCTGGGCCCCAGACCGACTGTAGCATCTCCATGGCCTCCTGCCCCCGCTCATGACCTCTCTCTGCCTGGCATGTTCCTACTGGGCCTCCGGGCCAGTGCAGCAGATGTGTCTTCCTTTGGGAGGCCTTTCCTGGTCTCTAGCAATCTCAGCCAGAGCACCTCGGACTTTTCTGGGTTGTAGCCCTTGAAATACAGAATCAGAAGGGACAGCATGGCTCCGGTGGGAGAAGGTCAGGATAAAGGCTTAAGTTAGGAACCAGTATTGAGAATGGGGCCCCGGGAGGAGATTGTTGGGGGAATAGGAGATGCCCATAGACAGAAAGAACACCTGTGGCTCAGGGGAAGCCTCGAGTGCCTGGCTGGAGGGAGGGATCAATCCCCTCCCGTGAGGGGCAGTACGGAGAGGTTGGGGTCAGAGAGGCAGTGTGTTCAGGGTGTCTATATATATATATTATTTTTTTATTTTTTTAGATTTTATTGATTTACTTGAGAGAGAGGGAGAGAGAAAGGGAGAGTGAGAGGGAGAAGCAGGCTCCCCGCTGAACAGGGAGCCTGATGTGGGGCTTGATCCCAGGGTCCAGGGATCATGACCTGAGCCCAAGGCAGACGCTTAACCGACTGAGCCACCTGGATGCCCCAGGATGTCTATATTGTGAGAGTTTCTTCATGGAAATGCCTACCTAAGTCGGTGATGCCAAGGGTTCCCGTAAGACCCGGTGGAGCAGAATGGGGTTCCAAGTCCAGCTGTGGGAGAGGGTCAGGTCAGGCCCAGCAGAAGCTGTTGGAACCTTCCCCAACCCAGAATGCACCATCACTGCTGGTGGGGGCTGGCCTTAACTTCGGGGGCCACCAGGGGTTGTGACGTCCCTTGGCTGCCTTCTGCGTATGTGAGATAAATGCCGAGGCCGTTTGCTGTGTCTTGGTGGTGGCACGGGGGGGACCACTGCAAACCACCGTAGGGGAGGGGAGCCTGTGCTCAGGCGGCTGCACAGAGGTGAGGGAGCCTCCTTGGGGCAGGTCTCAGGAATCTAGTTCCAGGATCTCAGGGATTCCAAGGCAGATCCAAATGGGTGGCTGTTGATTGGTAGGAGGCTGTTGCGGCCTGAGCTTCATGGGTGGTCACCCCCAGTGATGTAGGTCTAGGGCCCCAGGGAGGCGCAGATGTGGCCTCTCCGCCAGAAGGGCCAGGGCAGTTGGAGAGCTGCCCTAGCAGCAGAGGGGGACACCCGATGGGGACACCGGGCCAGGAAAAGCAGTGCGATTATTTGGAGTGGCCTGAGTGAGATCTGTGGGCCCGTCTCCCTCACCAGGGGCCAGGCCAGCATCCGGGGATTCTGGGAGGGCTGGCAGGCGTCTGCAGGGCCTGAGGCGCTTGGCAGCTTCTGCTCCAGGCCAGGTTGCAGTCCAGCCTGGGATCCCCTGGGGGCGGGCAGTTAATCTCTGAAGGCCAGAGTCACCACTGCTGGAGAGCAGGAACACTGAACTTTTCAATCACATTAATTTCCACAGGAAATTGTTGTCTTCCTTTTGTCCAAAGGTTAGTGATTTATATTTACCATCCTCTTAACTAGCCTTGAAATTTACTGTTGCCAGGTCACCACTGGCATCCATAAATCTCGAGGTGGCAGCTGAGCATGGCCAAGTGGCTTGATACTTGGAAGGGCACAGCCCAGCCCTTTTGGGAGGGCAGAGAACTAGTAATGGACAGACCCTGCACAGAAGTCCCCCGAAGTGGCTGGGTCCCTACTCGGCCCGGGAAATGAGTGAGATCTGGCCAACAAGGTTACAGGGAGGCCTCTGGGAAACTAGCCACAGAGGAGGCAGCTGGCTTGTGCCTGGGCACCTCATGATGTGCTTCTTAGCTGGGGACGGTGCTGGTGGCACATAGGTCTCAGGTGGCTTAGTTCGGACAGGGAGGGGGCAGTGGCCAGATTCCCAGCCATATGCTTCCTGTGTGACCTTAGGCCACTACCCTAACCTCTCTGTGCCCTAGTTTCATCATCTGCAATAATATACCTGCTAGTGATGTTCTGAGTGTGAAGGCTCAGTACACATCGGCAAGGATTACAGGATGGGGTGGGCAGGTTGGTACGGGCCCTTAGGGGCTGCGTGCTCTTCCTCCCTGGTGTTACTGACCTATCCCTTTCTCCGTTTAAGGTCCTCTCCTTCCAACTACTTGTGAAATTAGAATAGGGCTGGCAGGCTTTTTCTGTAAAGGGCCCTAAGTATTTTAGGCTTTGCGAACCACAGGGACTCCGTTGCCACTACTCAGCTCTGCTGTTTTAGCATGAAAGCAGCTACACACAGCGAGTAGATGAATGAGCATGGCCGTGTTCCAATAAAACTTTATTGTGGACAATCAGACTGAAATTTTATATAACTTTCATGTGTCACAAAATGTTATTTCCTTTGATTTTTTTTAACCATTTAAAAATATAAAAACCTCTATTATTTTTAGTGTGTGGTTCCTACAAAACCAGACCATGGGCTGGATTCGGCCCATGGCTTGTAGTTGGCTGACCCCTGGATTAGAAGGTGAAATTGCATGGAGAAGGTTCTCACTTCTCTCACCAGGGCTACATCTTTGAGTTGCTAAAGAAAGGTGCCCTCATGTGGGTTTTTCCAGTGACCCCGCATCGCCTCCCGAGAGGCCTAAATGCCACTTGAGGCAGAATTAGAGGAGGGTGCCCCATGGGGACCCGAGTGCCTGCGTCTGGCACCTGTTGGCTCCTGGCCTACAGCTAGGTGGGCTCCGGGCTGGCCAGTGGGCCTCGCCCCACACCCCGCGTGGCCACTCGGTGCTCACAGCCCCACCATGTCTGTGTTTCAGAGAGCAGCTCCGACCCAGGCCGGAAGGAGGTGGGGGCCCGGCAGCCTTTGGTGATTCTCTTGGGCTGGGGTGGCTGCACCGACAAGAACCTTGCCAAGTACAGCGCCATCTACCACAAGAGGGTGAGTACCGCAGGCTCGGGGCGGGGGGGGGGGGGGGGGGGGGGCGCTGCCTGGGGGGCTGCTCTGTGGGGCGCTCAGCCCCCCCACCACCGCCAGCGCGGCAGGCCTGGCACCCAGAACGGCCGGGGCCACGGGGACTTCGGCAGGGTTATCCCGTCTTTGCTGCCAGCTCTGCGGCCGCTCTGTCTCCTTCGACCCGCTTCCCCCAGCCCCACAGCGGGCAGCCCCCAGCTGTGGAGTCGGCCCACACCTCAAGCTCTTGCTGAGCGAGAGCCTGGGCCCAGGGTGCTGGGCGGAGCGGGTACTCCCGGGATGGCCCCTTGCTGACCAGGTCGGTGTCTTAGGGTCGACCTGGCACCGCCACATGCCTCCCGTAGGAGGGCCTCTTGGAAAAGAGACTCAGGCTGGACGTTTTCTGGCTTCTTCTGAGGCCACCCCAAGAGTTCGGGACGCAGAGCTTGTGGTAACCGGAGAGAGCCTGAGGGGGCTCTGGTTATAGTTTAGAGGCCCCTTTCACATCTTTGGCCCCTGGCCGGGGCCTGCCCTCCTCAGCCCAGACCTCCCAAAGCAGGGAGAGCCAGTGCTGACAGCCCTGGTTGGCACCCCGAAGCCCTGGGCTGAGGGGGAGTGGGAATCTTCTGGGAGAAAGGCCAGTGCCGGTGCCCCCAGCCCCTTGCCTCGGCCTCCCTCCCCTGACCGCCGTTTGCAGTGGGCCTGTCGAGTGTGGGGGCCCCAGGATGAGAGAGGGGCTCGGGGCTGGGGTGGGGATTGTAGTTCTGAGCCCGAGGCCTTCCCCCCGACCAGAGGGCCGGTCCTCTGGCATCGCCCTTTACGCCCTTTATGAATGGCCTTGCTCTGCAGGTAGTTTCAGCCACTTCCGAATTCCACTCACTGGGCCAGGTTGGTTGTCTGGCTTCTCCAATGGACTAAGATCCCTGAGGGCAGGGGGAGACTAGGAGTAGGTGAGCGTGGCCAGAGCAGAGACTGCGGGGAAGGGCAAGTGTGCAGAGCGGAGGCTGGGGAAGGTCCTGGGGGGGTTGACGCGGGGGTGTGGGGTTAGATCCCAGGGTCCTCTGGGAAAGGAAGGGGGTCAGGACAGGATGGGTGTGGAGAAAAGCATTTTCTAACCCCAAAGTCTGGATACTTGATTTTTAAAAAGAAAGTAAAAATGCCCTATCTACCACCTGTGTTGACCGGCAGTGCCCATCCTTCCAGCTTTTCTCCGGGTATAGCTTTTCTTTCACTAAATGAGATCTATTTTATTTTATTTTACTTTAATTTTTAAAAATATTATATTTATTTACTCACGAGAGACACACACACAGAGAGAGAGAGAGGCAGAGACACAGGCAGAGGGAGAAGCAGGCTTTACGCAGGGAGCCCGACTTGGGACTCGATCCTGGGACGAGATCTATTTTATATACTTTTTTTGTATCCTGCTTATTTATTTACTTTTTTCAGATCATGATCTCCACCTTGCCATGTTAATCTGTTTTTATCTCCTTGAGTCCCCAGTCCATATTCAGATTCTCTCACGGTCCCCAGAATGTCCCAAACTGGGATCCAATCCAGGATCACCCACTGCATCTAGTTACTTTGTTCCTTAAGGCACTTTTATTTTTTATTTTTATTTTTTTAAAAAGATTTTATTTATTTATTCATGAGAGACACATAGAGGCAGAGACACAGGCAGAGGGAGAAGCAGGCTCCATGCAGGGAGCCCAATGTGGGACTCAATCCATTGACTCTGGGATCACACCCTGGGCTGAAGGCAGGCACTCAACCACTGAGGCACTCAGGCATCCCTATTTTTTATTTTTTTGAAGATTCTATTTTTAAGTAATCTCTATACCCAACGTGGGGCTACCAGAGAGTATAGTCAGGAGTGAGTGGTCACCAGCGCTGCTGGAAGGAGAGTACAGTGGGCATGAGGAGGTGTCATGGGATTTGGCCATTTGGGGAATTGAGGGGTGACCTTGGTGAGAGCAGGGCGGGGGAGTCAGTGGGAGGGGACGAGGTGGAGAGGGCAGGTGTCAAAGATTATCCAGGAAGGTGGAGAGAGGGTAGGAGAGAGTTAGAGGGGAACACAGTATAATAGAGGCTTTAAAAAAAATAGTAATGTTATTTATTTAAGAGAGAGCACATGTGGAAGAGGGGATGCGGAAGGGGCACAGGGAGAGGGAGAGAGACTCTTAAGTGGACTCCCCGCTGAGCACAGAGCCGGATGTGGGGCTCCGTCTCTGGACCCTGAGGTCACGACCTGAGCCCAAACCAAGAGTTAGATGCGTAACCGACTGTGCCACCCAGGTGCCCCGAAGGGGTGGCTGCTGTTGCTGCTGCTGCCACTTTTCTTTGATGAAATTGATTTGACAGGAATCTAGAGAGAGGAGGAGACTGAAAATACAGGAGAGAGAGGCAAGGAGCCACACAGGGCCCCGGGCCCAGTGTGCCCAGAGATGGGGAAATGCTTGGGGGGAACCTGGGATCTGACACGCGGGACTTCTGGGAGCATCTGCCTGGGGAGGTGGCCTCGGGGATGCCAGGCACCTGGGAAGCCTCGAAGTGAGGCCCAGACCCATGGGCACAGGGAGCCTTGGCACATGTGTGCCCTCCCTCAGGAGTGTTGGGCCCTTGTAGGACAAGTCCCGTGTGTGCACCCTCAGATGATGCGGAGCTAGAGGGTACACACCGTGTGTGTCCCCATAGATGACATATTCCCAGGAATTGTGGTTTATTTCTGCATGTGAATGCTCCAGGGGAGGAGTGTGTGTGTGTGTGTGTGTGTGTGTTTTGGAGGGTGTGCAGCATGTAACCATGCACCCACCTGTGGTATGTGTGCATGTGCATCTGTATTCACAGATGGTGTGATGAGTGCACGAGTGAGTGGGGGGTGCAAGTGTCTGCACCTGTGGGATGCGACATGGGTTTAGTTCTGGGAGTTGCGTGTGTGCGGTGGTGTGAGGCGGGAGTGTGTGTGCGTTTGTGGAGATGCTGTGTGTCGGTTGGGGTGGTTGGGAAGTTAGAACAGAGCACTTTATGGAGTGTCCCAGAGCCTGAGGGGCCAGGTGGCATCAGTGACCCCGTCTGCAGAATAAGAGGAGGCGGGCAGGTCAGGGCCTTGGTGAGAATAATGCCAGGAGGGGTCGGAGGCAGATGTCACCCTGGAGTCCGTGGGAAGGGTGAGGCTAGGGGGCTGGTGGCAGGGTTAGCTCGGCGACGTGTTTAGCTCTGGGTCGTTCGTCCTCAAGTGCTGCGGCCGAGCGCCGTGCTCCTTCGCACCGCTGGCCGTCCCGTCGGGTTACTGGGCCAGGGCGGCGTGGGGCCCCTAAAGTGCATTTTGTCATTCAGTCTCCACCTTAACCCTGTGAGATGGATGTCATCCCAGTTTACAGGTGGACGCACAGGCCCAGGAAATTACTCTTCGCTCGTGCTGTTGATAAGTGGTGCCAGGAAGCGAACCCCGACCCGTGTGACCCCCTGGGCCGACCTCAGGCCCCCCTGGCAATGGGCCCTTGGTCTCCCGAGTGGGACAGTGAGGGGGAGCCCAGGCGCATGGCGTAGGCCGTCGTTCTTTTTTTTTTTTAAGATTTTATTTATTTATTCATAGAGACAGAGAGAGGCAGAGACACAGGCAGAGGGAGAAGCAGGCTCCATGCAGAGAGCCTGACGTGGGATTCGATCCCGGGTCTCCAGGATCACGCCCTGGGCTGCAGGCGGCGCTAAACCGCTGCGCCACCAGGGCTGCCCCTAGGCCACTGTTCCTAAATGACCTAGAGGAGGATGTGCGTGGAGACTTGGAGGCGTGCTTGACCTGGGCACGGAGGGGTCCGGGAGCCGGAGAGATTGGCTCAGGTTGTAGAATTTGAGGAACAACAGTGTTACCATGTTCCGAATTTCAGGGCGAGTGGAAGGAGGGAGCCCGGGTTGGGTGCCAGGCCCTAGGCCCTGCCAGGCCCGGGAGGGACCCTGGGGGTCTGCGACGGGGCAGCTGAGGCCACTGGCTATTGCGATGCGGGCCCGGCGCACAAGTGGCCTCTGGCAGGGCTGGGGCATGCAGGCCGTGTCCCGGTGTGGGGTTGCCTGGGGTGCCCCCGGTGCCAGGCGGGGGGCCGGTGCAGAGGAGGGTCACTGCAGCCGGCGTGGCCAAGAGGGAGGCCTGAGTACGCCAGCAGCGTGCAGCAGATGAGGCACAGGGGACCGTAAGAGGGAGACGGGAGACGGGGCACGGGCCACGGGCCAGCCTGGAATGATCATTCCGGACGTGGGCCTTGAGTGCCGCCTCCAGTTGGGAGGGCCTGTGTCTGGGCGGGGAGCCCGTGCCTGGAGCGTGCCAGGCCCGTGGGCCCCCGCGGGCTGGTGGTTGGAGCTGCCGGCCGTCTGCCCCCTCCCCCCCCCCCCCCGGGACCCAGCAGGCCTCTCTCCTCTCCCCAGGGCTGCATCGTCATCCGATACACAGCCCCGTGGCACATGGTCTTCTTCTCCGAGTCCCTGGGCATCCCTTCACTTCGCGTTTTGGCCCAGAAGCTACTTGAGCTGCTCTTTGATCACGAGGTGGAGAAGGAGCCCCTGCTCTTCCATGTCTTCAGCAACGCGGGGGTCATGCTGTACCGGTACGTGCTGGAGCTGCTGCAGACCCACCGGCGCTTCTGCCGCCTGCGCGTCGTGGGCACCATCTTTGACAGCGGGCCCGGCGACAGCAACCTGGTGGGGGCCCTGCGGGCGCTGGCCGCCGTCCTGGAGCGCCGGCCTGCCGCGCTGCGCCTGCTGCTCCTGGTGGCCTTCGCCCTGGTGGCGGTCCTGTTCCACGGCCTGCTCGCGCCCCTCACGGCCCTCTTCCACACCCACTTCTATGACCGGCTGCTCGACGCCGCCTCACGCTGGCCCGAGCTCTACCTCTACTCGAGGGCCGACGAGGTGGTGCTGGCCAGGGACGTGGAGCGCATGGTGGAGGCCCGCCTGGCACACCGGGTCCTGGTGCGCTCAGTGGACTTCGTGTCGTCTGCACATGTCAGCCACCTCCGCGACTACCCCACTTACTACACGAGCCTCTGCGTCAACTTCATGCGCAGCTGCGTCCACTGCTGAGCCCCCTGCCCCACCCACTCACCCCGCCTCTGTTCCAGAAATAAATGCCCAACACCTCCCGCAACCTGTATCCATGGGTGGGGTCCTCTTTTGCTTCAACTCCCCTGTAGCCCTTGGGGACTGTCGTCCCGCAAGTAGAGGATTCCCACTGAAGCTCTGCCGCGGTGACTGGTTGTCCCGGCATCCCGGGAGCGCCTGGACGGGTTAACGTAGGAGTCTCGCAGTGGCTGCATGTGGGCAGGTGCGCGCAGGCTGCTGGTTCCTGTGGCTCTAGGCTCTGTAGGGTCAACCAAGTGGGGACAGTGGGGTTGATGAGCCTCAGGGTTGGTCTCTAGCTTCTTGGAAGGACGGTGAGCCCTGCGGGGAGGTGCCAGACAATAGGGTCAGGCTGGTGCGGGCGCTGCTTCTGCCCCAAAACCCCGGGAGAGCGAGGCCCTGCAGCATGAAGCAGCTCCGCACAGACCCCACTTAGTAGTTCACGTGGAGACGCTGCTCTCTCCTCCCTGCTGGAGAGTCTGAGGTAGGAGCCAGATGCGAAGCTGAGGATGCAGAGGAGGCAGGCCTGCCTGGCCCCCCACGCTTCGCCAGGAAGCCACTGGTCCAGGAAAGCTGCAGGGTGTTTCACAGGCAGGTAGGAAGCCCTCAGTGCCAGGAGGAGCCAGGGCGAGCTAAGTGAGTAGCCCCGAAGACCAGAACTGGGGCCAGGAGCCATTTGGCTAAAACAACGAACTCCCATCTCCTCAAGAGACCCGCTTGGATCATCTCCAGGCAGGAGGGGTGGCTTCCGGGGTTCTCCATCGTCGCTCGGGCTGTCAGTCCCTGCTGCACAATGCTGGCGCGTAGTAGGTAATCAAGGTCAGCTGACTGAGCTTACTGTGGCATTCGGGGACTTGGCTGGGCGGGGATGGGCTTTGGAAGTTTGGCAGTGAGGGAGCTGACCCTTAGGTTCTCCGGGCTGACGCACCCTTTACCTCCAGAGCCGACTCCGTGTGCATCTTGTCAGGCCTCTGGGCCCTCGGGGCGCTGCCACTGATCCCCAAGCTGTGTGGCTGCATTCCTAGCCATGGCCAACAGGTGGCAGTGCTGCCTGGGCCATGAGACCAGGCCTCAGGATCCCGTAGCAGGGTGGGCTTCACGACCTCGCTCAGGGTTAAGTCCCCTCTTAGAGAGCATATGCCCCCCACCCTGGGGGTGGGGAGAGTAACCAGCCATCGGGACCTATGGAGCCCACGGCAAGGCAAGGGGAGAGTCGAGCGAGACCTGAGGGGAGCCAGCCCACTGGGACTGGGCATTACCTACTTACCTTCCAAAACCTTAACCCCACGGGGCCGCTCTGCTGTGACAGGCCACGGACATTCCCTAGAATCTTAGGCCCCAGGATTGTTGTATTCAGGATATTTGGTGCCATCAGGCTGGGCCTGGGGCCATGCAGGGCCTTCGCTGGGCTCCAAGCAGGGTGACTTGTCACCTGGGTGCTGGAGGCTGGAGCTGCCAACTGGGCCCTGTTCTGTAGAATGTACCACAGGCACCCCAGATGTCGGGGTGTCTAAGGTGGGGGGTCCTGGGAAGATGGAGTTTGGGCCTGGGGTATGAGAATGTGTAAAGGACAGGACTCACCTGCAGCTTTGAGCACCCACCTGAGCACTCAGGATGCAGATGACTCACTGGCAGTAGGCAGCCTCAGGGATGACAGTTTGATAAGGTGCCATCTCCAGTGCTGGCTGCCCAGCTTCTGTTCCCGACGGGAGTCCAACTGGACAACTGGGGGTTCCTACCGTAGCCAGCTGAGGATCCAGGCAGTAGCTCTATTGGAGTGTTGGTTGGTCACTAGCAAGAAAGCCTTGGGGGCTGAGATGCTCATTTTGGTCCGTGGCTCATTTGAGGGGACTAGCAGGGTCTAGAGGCTTGGGGTTTGTGTCTTTGCCCAGCTCATAGCTGCTGCTGCTCTAGATTGGGGCATAGAGCTATGTACCCCCAAGCTCTGACCTCTTCTGTGATTAATGAGCTGACGATTCTGCATCGATAAGGAATTAACCTGGAGCCCCTACCCATCAATAGTCAGAGGAGTCCAGGTCCCCGGCCCCACCCCCACTCCTGACAGAGTGCTCCAGGGCCCCCCTGAACAGACCAACCCCACACTGCTTTGCACACCCACATTCTAGTCCTCTCCCCTACACTGCTGCCAGGAATTAACCCCTCACCTGCCCCCTGTCCACGCGGCCCCATCACAGACCCCTCCCTGCACACACACACAGAGGCAGCAGCTGTTTATATCGGTTTAATCCATGTCAAATGTAGTTTACAAAGGGAAAGGACAAGTACCTTTGTATAGAATATACAGACACAGCATCACACCGTGGGGCCCATGGGAGGGGCGGGGGAGACCACTTTCCCTGGGAACAGCAGTCCTAATCCCAGAAATGGTTCTTGGCAGAAGGCTGGGCAGCCAGGAGCACACTCTTCCAGGCCCCATCTCAGCCCCTGCTTCAGCTCGGTTCCCGTTTCCTGTGTCTCCCCACTCCCCCAACTCCTTATAAAGAGCCCCAGGAGCTAAGACTAAGGAGAGGATCGTGTCCCTTGGGGCATGTGCCCCATGTCTGGGGGAAGAAATATACACCACTGAACACCGAGCACATGGGAGAGGGAGAGGGATACCATGGGGGAGAGGCAGGCACCCTGAGAGGTGGATGGGCCGAGCCCCCAGCCAGCCCTGAAGGGGACACTGCTTCCAGGTGTTCTTAAAAAAAGAAGAAAATCATACAACCAAAGGGGAGGGGATGGAGGGCAAGGAGTTGTCCCATTTATACACAACATTGTAAACATACACAGTCTATATTACATGTGCTTCAGTCTGGTGTTTGCATGTCTGTCTGTCCGTCTGTCAGTCTGGGGGCTGGATCTCAGGAGCCTCGCCCCACTACTCCCCCTCACCTCCACCTCCCTGCCCTACCCTGGGAACAGGACCTGGAACAGGTATGGTCCCCAGGCTTAGTGGCAGCTAGCAGGCAGGGCCTGGGCCTCAGCCTCTGCTCTGGCTCCAGAGTCCTGTGTGTGTGTGTGTGTTGTGTGTGCGTGCGTGCACGCACATGTGTGGGCATGTGTGCGCGCATGTATGTACATGGGGAACCTGTGTGCAAGTATGTACAAGGGGGAGGGTCAGGTCACAGAGGCGGGCAGGCGGGGCTGCTTGAGGCAAGGCCTGCCAGGGGTGGCTAGCTCACAAGTAGATTCTCCGCAGGTCTCCGGGCGCTGTGATGGTGTTGCACTGAGGGCAGAGCTTCTTGGCGCCCTGCAGGGAGAACAGGGGGGCTCCGGTTAGACACGCTGCCGCATGTTTGCTCGGGAGAGCACCGGGCCTGCAGCCACGTCTCCCCGCACCAGTTGTGCGCTGGCACCTTGGTCCTGCCGGCCCAGGCCGGGGATGCACGGGCGGCCTCTGCAAGCAGGCAGGCACGCTCCTGTGCTGGGGGGACGCCAGGATCAAACCCGCCTGGCCAGCCCCGCAGCGGGAGCCCCGGTAATGAGAACAAGGCTGGGTCCAGCTGTGGCTGCGGCGGCCCTAACGAGATTACATGCGGCCTTTGATCAGGACACAGAGCCCACGTCCGGGCCTTTTATTGCTGTCTCCGGGCGACATTTTAATGGCTGCTCCGGAGCGAAGAACGGGCAGGAGCAGAAGGAGCTTAGTAATGGCAGGGGGAGGGGCCGAGGCCCCGGTCCTGCTTACCCACACTCAGCCTCCTCCTGACCCGGGATCTCACCACTAGTGTGAGAGTGGGCTTTGGGGGTGGGCAGGCAGTGAACCCACGGAGGGAGGGAATTTAATAAACCTGGTGGGGGAGCAAAGAGTGGGGGGACCTGGGGGGGTGACTATCCTGGCTTCCCGCCGCTGTGTTCGAGGCTCGTGCTCCCCTGGCTGTGTGCATCTCCCTCCCCTTAAGCAGGTTCAAGCATCACCGGAAACAGCCACCCACTCCCCGACCCCCATGCCACCTCACCAGGGTCCGCAGCCAGCACTCCTCGCAGTGCACATGCCAACACTGGATGGACGTGAGGGGCATCGAGTAGGAGTCCTAGGGAGGAGGGGGCAGAGAAGGAGTCACCCTGAGGCTGGCCCGCCCTCTAAAGCGCTCTGATCACAGTGCAGAGGCCCTGTCCACCCCCCAGAGGGCACTGAAGCCTGACCAGAGGCCTCCCAGGTTCCCTTTCTCTCACCATACAGATGAGGCATTTGTAACGGTCCCCACGGGATAGCTGCCGTTCAAGCTCCCTGACCCGAGCCTTCAGGGCCTCAAACGTGGTCACAGCTGAATCTTCGGTGATTCTGTAAAGAGGACGGCATGGTTGGGCAGGCAGCAGCCTGGCATCTCTAATCTGAACCTCCAGCCCACACCTCCCTTGAATTCTAGAAGCACACACATATATAAATGTCTCTCAAATGTCCCTGCCCCCTGCTTGCCCAAATCCCCTATCTGTAAATTCCACCTTCTAGAACTGAACTCCTAGTTCCTCCGCCTCCAAACCAGATACCTGGGAGCCATTCTCCAACTGTCCCCTCGACCCCTCCAATCTGTCCCCTCGTTCTCAGTCTCTCTGTAGTCTCTCCACTGCCACCACTGGTCCAGGCTCTCATGATCTCTCCCCCGATTCCACCGCTGACCTGAATGGCCCTTCTGCCTCCAGATCCCTCATTCTATTCTCTTAGCACCTAGAATTTGGCAAATCTGACCACTTCTACTTCCAACATCCCAGTTGCCCTCAGAATAAGGCTCTACCAAACCCCTCACAAGCTGACCAGGAACTCCTTGGTCTAGCCATCCACCACGTGCTGCTCCATCCACCAAAGAAGAAGCTGCCCACACACAGCACCGTTATTCACTCCCTTGGCCTCTCCGGCACCTTCTGCTTGCTCGGGACCACCCCACCTCCTAACTCACCAGAAGCCTCTCCTGACCCTTCTGCCAGCACCACCGCTGGTGGCTGCTGCCCTGTGCTCTCCAGCACCCTGCGCCAGACCACACAGAGGCACAGCTGCAAACGTCCTGGTCTCCTGTGCAAGACGTAGTTTCCCAAGGGCAAACTGCTCACACTACCAATACGGTCTATGGACATGAGCCCCACGGCGGGCACATGAGTACGAGTAAATGTTTGTTGACTGAAATGCCACGTAATTAAGAGATGTGGGGACTGCACAAGTCTCACAGAATCCAGGTCCTGGGCCATAGGCCTCAAGGGCTCCTTACTGTTTCTTCCTGGGCACATCGGATGCCCTGAAGAGTCCTCACCTGCTGGTTCAAGCCCTGCCCATGAAAGTCCTTGTAACTTCCAGAAGGCTCTGTGGGCCGCGGTACTGAACAGTGAAGAGCCAGGACTATCTCAAGGAGTGGAGGGATCCCTCCCATCCCTTCTAAAACAAGTGAACAGAACCGAGAGGAGCTCCCAGATGGGGAAGAGTAAGAATGCTGCCTGAAGGAACAGAAAAGATGCTACCAGAGATGGGCCTTAGGGGATAATAATGATAATAATACAAATAAAAGAACCAAAATTTATTAAGCGCTTACTAAATGCCAGAAATTGTACTGAGAGGGATTAAAAATTATTTTATTTATACCTCACAAAAACCCCATGAGGAGATTGTAATATTCCCATTTTATATACGAGGAAACTAAAGCAGCAGAGGAACATTAAGTAGCTTGCCTCTGGCTCAGAGTGAGGGAGGTGGGATGCAAACCCCGCAGACCCATGCTGTGATCAACCAAAAACTACGTGACTACCATTACCGCACTGGCAACGCCCAGGAGGAGCTGGGTCTCTAGGCCCAGGCACCACTCGCCCGTGGGCAAGCACAGCGTGCTCCAGTGGGAAAGGAGACAGTATCCGGGCAGACTTCGGGGGCCACACTCAGTGACAACCAGAAGTTGCTGGGCGCCCTGGAGGAGGCTGTGACAGGGAGGAGCCGAGGTTTAAAGGGGAAGTAAGAGCGGACTGAGGGAGAATCGTAAGCGTGGTGCCGTGCGGGCAGCGATGGCCCGTCCTGCCAGCCTGGAGCAGACAACTGGCTTAAAAAAAACCTGAAATCTTACAGGTGGTCTTTCCCTGTTGGGCCTAAGCAGTACTGGGGGGCATGGGGAGGATGGTAGGTAACATTCCATGGACAACAACAAACTCTGATCTCTGACTTTTCTCTCTTATGCACTAGCAGCAACAAAGAATGTGACTTCTTGATGGCTGTCCCTGTATCAGGGATGCCCTCCATCTATTACTCCACGGGTTCCGGACCCTCTCTGCCCTGCCTCTCTCCAGGGGAGCTGCGAAGGGTCTGCACTGGCTGATTTCTCTGGGAGGGTCCATTTGACTTTCCAATCTGGAGGCCTTCACCACCCTCTCGAACCTTACAAACACTGGCACAGCTGACGCTTCCCCTGGCACTCTGCCCAACGCCATGTGTGCCATCCTCATCTGGACTGCTGGTAAATTCCTGACAAGGGGACAAGGTAGCTGTGCTCCCTTGCTCTCCAAGAACCAGGCTGGACATCTGCCTCGTCTTTTGCAGTTATTTATTTATTTATTTTTTTAAAGGTTTTATTTATGAGAGATCCAGAGAGAAAGAGGCAGACACACAGAGGGAGAAGCAGGCTCCACACAGGGAGCCTGACGCGGGACTCGATCCTGGGTCTCCAGGATCATGCCCTGGGCTGAAGGAAAGTGCTAAACTGCTGAGCCACCCAGGCTGCCCTTACACAGTTATTTTTATTATTATTTTTTAAATTTTTAAAACATTCTGTTTTTTTTATTCACGAGACACACACAGAAGACAGAGGGAGAAGCAGGCTGCCAGGACCCCGGGATCACAACCTGAGCTGAAGGAAGATGCTCAGCCTTGAGCCACCCAGGTGCCCCTTATGCAGTAATTTAAAAAATTGAGAAACTAAGGCCTGGAACTAGGGGCACAGGCCGACCCCAGAACAGAGCAGAGCACTCTCAAACCCTGTATCAGACGAGTTAGAGCTAGAAAAGCAAAAAGGATGGGGCCAGGAGAGAATGAAGCCATCCCCTGCTTCATCTTCAAAAGCTCCACAGGCCACATCCAACTGCAGAGCCCACCTTATCGTGGATTTGCTCAGCATACACCTGGCCTGTAATCTCTGCTCTGGTGCGACACCCAATTCTCTAGTTCCTGACCCAGGCTGCTTGTGAGTTGTTATTCCAGAGACCATCCAGGGCAGGGGGTGGAAAATTTCCTGGAAGAAGCCATGGCATCCCGCCTTCCTGCTTCCCCTGGGTTGTGAAAAAGATCTAGGGTAGGAACACACGTTCTGTACCAGGAAGAGAGAAGTCCTAGGGACTGGAGAGTCCTAATCTTGGCAGATCCAGACCCAGTGGAGATCTCTGCATATACCTGGGCTAGTCTACGACTCATCCCAGAGAACCTCACCTACTGGTGCCTGTGCTCACACAGGTGGGACAGAAGTTGCAACTTCCCCCAGCCTTGGGTAGGTAGTACCTTCATGGATGGCCACTGGCTCTGGCCCCCACCTCCCCCTCGGGCGCCATCCCTGATTAATGATCTTGTCTTTCTGATTTATGAGCAGCCCCTCCAGACGAGGGTGGGCGCCCCTTGCGGCCCCGCCCGCCCCGCTCAGCTGGAGTAGGAGAGAATTATTAAATAAACATCCATACGTCATTCCTCCCCCCCCCAAGCTGGTTGCGCCGAACCCGTGCGGCCCGCTCCAGCACTGACACGGAGCAGCTGCGGTGATTCATGGGCA
The DNA here is from genome assembly GCF_011100685.1 of Canis lupus familiaris. NCBI lineage: Eukaryota > Metazoa > Chordata > Mammalia > Carnivora > Canidae > Canis > Canis lupus. The sequence goes on from NC_049236.1 coordinate 15,763,066, forward strand.
GCCGGGCCCCGAGCCGCGGCCCATACATCATGCCAGCAGCACTCGCGGCCCCAGCCGAGATAAACTGATCAACCACAACGGGCTGGAATGAATTTATGACAACACAAAATGGAGGGAAACAAATGGGAGGTGACCCTGGGCCACCGACCCGGCCTTGCACCGGCCTGCAATCCACTCTCCTGGCAGGAGGCAAGATGGAACACTGGCCCTGGAATGAAGAGGCTGCCTTTTAACCCCAGGCAACCTAGCCTCCAGCAGAGAGAGAGGGGTGGGGTGAGGGGAGGTAAGCAGTGGCCAACAGCAGCAACTCCAGGCAGCCAGAACTGGACAATGCCACTCTTAGGGCCAGAGCTGGCCTTGCTTGGGCTCCCGGAAAGGCAGTAAGACGCTCGGCTGATTCCAAGTCCTTGTGTCGCCTGGGGATCCAGGCCAGGGGCTGCCCAGCCCCATGTAAAGTGCTAACGGATCAGATCCCCTTTCCCCTGCCACTGAACCCAGGCCAAAAATTCCTACCAGAAGTGATGAGACCCAATGCTCCTGCCTAAAACCCACTGCGAGCGCCACCCGGGACAAGAAAAATGAAACCAATTTAGCTCCCGATTAAGAAACAGAAACTAGAGATGAATCAAGTGCGCCGGCTGGGCTGGGCAGCCATACATCACATTCCCGGGCGGAGGCCGCCGCAGCGGGCAGGCAGGCAGGCCGACTGCTCCTCCCTCCGCCAGGACTCCCAGGGCAGTGGCCCAGCGATCAATTCACAGAGTCACGCTTAGCACCAGCTGGGCCCCACTGCCGGTCGTGTGCCCAGGGCTGCAGGACTAAGCTGTGCTCTGGAGAGCCAGGAGCCCTGGCAGCAGACCTTTCTGCTAGCAAAGAGCACCCCCCACCCCCTGCACTGCCCTCCCAGGCGCCCCTCTCTCCTGGCCAGACACTCACTTCTCGATGTCACTATTCTTGCAGGTCTTCTGCATGGCCTCCTGCTTGCTGCTCTCACCATTGCTGGTAGATGGCATCTCTGCTGGGACAGAGGGGCAACTCATACTCTGGCCAGACGGGGCAGCACAGGTGAGGGATTGGGCTTGAGTCAGTCACCACCACCCAAAGGATGTCCCTTCTCCCCCATTACTCCTAAGGTGGGTCAGGACTTACCGTCACTGGCCCATTTAGAGAACTCAGGCGTGATGCGTGTGCTGGGAGGGCCGCCACTAGGGAGAGGAGGAGAAAACAGAGTGAGCCCTAAAGGGGCTCCTAAAGGGGAGCCCTAAAGGGGAGCCCTGGGGTGGGTACGGGGTTGACCCTTGCCTTCAGGACTTCCCATCCCTCTATCCCACCCCACCCACCCAAGCCTATGCCCACACTTGCTTTAGGACTGCGCCCCGAAGTGCCTCTCTTTCCTTGGCTTCACCAGGCTCCTCGCCTGTGCAGGGGATGACATCAGCCTCCGTGTATCTGGCATGGTGGTCAAGGACAACAGATCCTAGTTTGCAATAGGCCATGAAGGTTAAAGCTTTTACACTGACCCCAAGCGGGGGTGGACGGTATGAGCAAGTACCAGAGGTAGAGGTGCTGGCTACTTTTTAAATTCCCTTTGGCCTGTCCCACCAGCCCCCCCCTTGTCCCACAATGCCCCAAGGATACTGCGGCTTCCCGTACTCCAGAGTGTCATCCCCATCCACATCCAGGTCAGCATCGCTGTCCGGATTCTCCTTGCCGCTGCACATGACGAAGCCAGAGCCTGTGGGAAGCAGGATGTGAGCAGGGCCAGGGGCCAACAAGATGACGCCAAGGGTGCCCCTTCTTTGTTTCTAGGTAGGGCTCAGGTTTGGGGCCAGGCGAGGCCCAGATAGAAATTTGGGCCTGGAACACAGAGAGCCAATTACTCAGGTGCTCTTGGCTCTGATGTTTCAATCCCTTTCACTCTGTGTATCTCTTCCTCTTCCTCCTATGCCACTTCTCGCTGCTCCCAGTGGCCTCTACTCATAAACTAGCCCATTCATATACTACGTCAGGTCCTCAGGAGACACTCAAGCTGGCCCTGCTGTCCACCTGTCTTCCAGGTCTAGGACGAGCAGAAAGAGGACAAGAAATTCAGGTCTACGAAGAAGCCACTCGCACCGAGGACCTGGGCATCCCCTGTGGCCCATGGTCCACCGTGACAGTCCATCAGAGGGAAGAGCAAACTGGCTAGGGCCAGTCAGAGCCACACTGCAAGACCCCCAGCCAACGTCCTGATTTTGGCCGCCAGGTCCTTGCCAGCAAAAACACCAGGCAGCTGTTCAAATATTTGGTGTCTGAAGCGCCTGACATTAATTATTCATCTCCACCTCACTCAGCCCAGATTCCTGGACAAGTGCAGTTATAAAGGGATTAGGAAGGGACAGACGAGGGAGGATAGGCACGCACACCTGCTTCTCAGAGCAATCCACAAAGGCAACCGGGCTGCATGGAGGCAGGGCCATGGGCCAGGAAGCTGCTGACCCTACCAAGGTGCATCTGGCCCAGCCTCAGGCAAACCCCTGGCCAACAGGGACGGGTGAGCTGCCAAAGCCACCTCAGGGCTCCTTACCTGCCCTGTGCTCCCATCACCTTTCCTGAGAGCCAGGGTCAGGGGCCACAAAGGTGCTTCTCCCTCCCTGCCCCTGCCTCCTCCTCCCAGTGGTCTCACACCACATCCCCTGGCAGGCACAGCAGCCCCGCCAGGACACAGAGAGATGAGAACAATGGAATCTGTGGCAGGTAGAATCAGCAAGGAAACCCTCAGAGGCGAGGAAGCTCCAGAACTTGTTCTTGTCGTTCTTTCCATTCTCACCAGGACAACAGTCTTACAGGGGGCCCTCAAGCCTCTCATCTGTTCCTCCATCCTGCTTGCCACATGTTCTGACCCTTCTGTTCCTGGCTCCAAAACCAGCTATGGCTCCCACCAGGTGTATAATCTCAGCCAGATCTATCAACATGTGGATGCACCTACTTCTCCACCTTTGCTCATTTCCCTCCATGAGCACTATGCCTACAGACAACGTACTGCACCTCACACGAGCCCATATGTCCTGCTCTTGAGACCTTTGCTCATGCTCTTCACTCCATGTGGAATGTTCTCCATCTTTCAAGCCCACTTTCTTCCTGACCTTCCTTCCGCCACCTACGCTTCCAGTCTCTGGTCTCACGGAAGTTCCGTCCATCCCAAAGGCAAGTAGCACGAAGGAAGGAGAGGCGCTAGGCACTGCCTTGGCTCCACCCCTCCCTGACAATCCTCATTTCCCCTCCACACTGAGGCACCAACAAACTGACACACTGAGGCAGCAGGCAGGTCAGCAGCAGGGCCATTAAGCTGAGAAAACACCAAGTTACAGCTCTGTCTCCTGTTCACGGCCAGGTGTCCTGACAAGCAATTCCCTCCTTGTGGGTGAGTGGCACCTCTATAAACCCTCTGACAGTTTGGGAGACAAACTCCGCCATCAATCAGAATGTAGCTATCAGGTTCACTTACAGCCTGTGCCCCCGAACCCTGCCAACGCCCCCTCCCCCAAGTACACACAGCTCAGCAGTCAGCCTCACATCCTCTCCTCAGCCTGGCCCTGCCCAGCCCTGTCTGGTGAGTGTGCAAAAAAGAAAGCAAAGAACTGGTGGCGAAGCTGAGAGCAGGGTCCCACAAGGCTGCCAGGAAGAGTCCCAGTTTCTCAACACAGAGAGCAGCCCTGTGGCCTGAAGTCCTCTCCTCTGCCAGGCCCTGACCAGGACTCCTGCTCCAGTGGACAGGAGCTTTCCCCAAGCCTGTGCCCTTGCCTTTGTACATCCTGTTAATTCTTCTGCCTCCTGGTCTACAAAACAAACCCGGCTGGCTTGTTCACAAGTCTGACCCAGCTCAGCCATGCCTCCTGCTATGAACTCACAGTGCCTATGCGCATAGCTGCTCCAGAAATACCTCCTGAATGAACTCACCCCAGCAACATTCTTTCAACTTTTACTGAACTCATCATCCTCTGCCTGGTTTGGCATCTGAGACCCAAGAGTTTCAAGACCTGATCTGTACCCTCCAGTGCTGAGGGCAGAGATGTCCCCAGGTATTTCTACATAGCTGTCCTCTTCCTTGGTGTCCACCCAGACTCCCGGGCAACTCCAATCATATTTATTTGTATCGCCATGGTCCCTCACCAGATTCAAAACCCAGGTCTGATACACTGCTGTGGTCTCAGCATCATCCAGCAGAGCTGGCCAGGCCCACAGCAGTGATGGCTGGCCCCAACCTGGTAGGGCCCGAGAGCCCTGTGTCAGAAAGGAGGCTGAGGCCTGAAGCAGGTGACTTCCTGCTCCTCTGACCAGCTAGGTAGGACGGGGAGCATGACACATGCTGTGACCCTGACCCCATCCCCCAGTGCAGACAGGTGTAGGGAACCTCTCCCTGCCCCCACAGGTGTTCAGAACAGGCTGCTACTGCCAATTTCCCTCTTATGCTGCCCTAGCCTGCTCCAATCTCCTTCCCAGCACATTAAACTTTATTTTCTTAATGAAATGTCACTTGCTGACTTCTGGCAGAATCATAATAAAAAGAAACTGCCATAAAGCCGTTTTATGCAGACAGCGCCCCCACCAGCTTGCCCTCCCCCCCTGCTTTGAGAGGAAGGCTCCATAGCTGTTTTATGTTCTCAGCTGCTGGAACATCCCAAGCCAGTACTCAGAGGCAAGATGGCACACAGAGCTCCTTTCCAAGCCTCTGGCTCCTGTTCCATGTAGCTCTGGGGATAACAAGCAAGCTGCCACTCCTGCTGCTGCTATCCAGGGAAGCAACTCAGCTCCCAGGACCTCCAAGATGACCTGGAGTACCCTCCAGTCTACAGGGCAGGCCCCTTGCTGGGGCTCAACCCCACCTCAAGTGGCACAACACGATGGGCTGCTGTCTACAGTCAAGCTAAGCCTGACTGTCAACGACGCTCAGCAGAGTGGGTTCTGGGAGGGCAGGCAGTGTGAAAAACCACTTCCCTCCAAATGAAGACTTAGCAACAGAAGAGATTTAAATGCAGAAATGATAAGCAAGTCTAAATTTTATAAAAATGACCCCTCTCCCATAAACTCAATTCTTCCTGGGTCATCAAGGAGAAAAGGGGGAAAAAAAAAATCAGTGTTAATTTAATCAATTGATTAGGTGATCGATTGAGAAACTGGAGATGCCCGTTTACTGGGGACACTAACGTCCTGGAACCCGAAACCACAAAATAAAGGAGCCATCAATTTCCTCACCTGCTGCTCTTAACAAAACCTGAGCCCAGGGAGAAAGGAAAGTCTTGGGGCCCTCCAGAGGCCATGCTCTTGAGGGGAGGGGCGGGGGGAGAGACTGGGGCAGCAGCTTCCGGAGAGTTTTACACTGGAATTAGTTACAGATGCAGTTACGGTGTCTTGTGTAAACGCCATCGATTGGGGAGCTGACAGTCTGGGGAGCTGCGATGCGGGACAATCAATCGGCCTGCAGTGTCACCTGCCACCTCGCTGAACAGTTGACAATGCAATTATCCAGTGTGGAGGCAGGGAGTTGGCGTGTGTCAAACGCACTTAGCCACTTTCCGGGCCTCCTCAATAACGCGTTTCACTGCCTCACGTCAGGAGAGACGCAGAGAGACAGACGCCGTTTAAAACCATTGATACTTGCTCCTTCTGCCTGCACTCCCTCTGTCCCAGCTTAACAATTGTGTTCCAAAAGGCGATTAAATCCCCGTCAGTTGCCACAGGGGACAGAAGGTGCCCTGCTCCCTGCCACCTCTCCTCACCCCTCCCACCAGGCAGCAGTTAGAACTAAAGGCAGTAGGGAGCTAGAAGGCAGAAGCCCTAGCCATCCCCACTCCAAGACGGCCACCGGTGCTCCAGCACCTGTCACTGACCAGACCAAGCAGCGGGGCTGCACTGGGGGGTGCTTGTAGCCGTGGGGGCTCCCATCTTTTGGGGACTAATGTGCTAAAGGGGGCAGCGGCTAGGGGAGAGCCTAGCTCTCTGTGCCCTGGGACTCCCAGTACCTCTCACCTCCTGACCCAGAATCGGGTGGTTTTAGCAAGCCACAGCTGGTCAAAACATCCGGGAGACCTGCCAGGTCTTTTAGCTGTCCTGCCTGTCCTCTCTGTGAGATCTCATCCCTGGCTACTTGGAACCCGCCTAAAGCTGAGACGGGAACTTGAGAAAGATGCAGTCGCAGGGCAGACGCCTGCACAGCTGATTCTCTAGTGGCCTCATTCTCCCTCCCCTCCACCTGTTTGATTCAAACGTGCTCAGGCACAGAGTCTAGCAGTGTGCCTCCTGTCAGGGCTCACAGATGCAGCTGCGGCACCTTCTAGTTCCTGTGTGGCCTCCCGGGAAATTTTTCCATGTCACCACACTCTTGTGCCTGCCCCATCCCTGTTACCTTTTCTGAAACCAACCATTCCTGTGTCCTCTCTCCAGCCTGTCCATTCCAGACACGACGGGCTCCAGGCTCCTTAAATCCAGCAGGGTGAACTTTCACTAGCAACCAATACAGGGCAAGGATGAAAGCTCAACATAAGTCTCTTCTAGGACCCAGGGGCCAGAGACAGGCAAAGAGGAAAGGTGTGGCTCATTCATCACATACTTCCTTTGCCTACAGATGGGAGAGTTTTGTCCCAAAGGGCTGTGTAATTAGGTTTCCCTGAGGCCTGCTGCTCTAGCCTAGAGGCCCCTTGCTCTGCCCATGCTGGCATGATGTCCCAGAAGAGGATCTTTTTCTTCTACCTGCTAAGCTCTCTCAGGGAGATGTTGGGGAAGCACCAGGCCCTGTGCCACCCTTTATGCAATTCTAATGCTCAGTGGAGGAAATGGCAGGAGCCACTGAGCATCCCTTGGGTTCTGAGAGGACGTCAGCAGCTCGGGCACAGTCCATGACTTCTGAGAACTGGGAAGGCCACCGTATTTCCCAATGTTTTAGGTCTTCCAACCTACTGTCTTGAAATCTTTATTTCCTTTAGCCTCTTAAAGATCTAATCCTAGCTAGACCTATCTTGGTGCTTACTTACCTGTTCTGTCTGGTATTTCATTTTGTTCTAGATTCCAACTCCAAGCAATCCAGGGCCTGAGCTAGCTGGGCTTTGCCTTCGATAGCCACAGGTCCATCTCCAAGGCCTGTTCCCCTCAGCCAAGTGTCTCCACCAAAACTCTTGCTCACTCCCTGGCTCCAAAGCAGATCACATTCAAGGTAACAGATCTGCTCCATCAGACCAGTTCCCAGTGGGCTTGGTGGGAAGCTTTGCTGAGGATGATGAAGGGGCTCTGGTCTGGGAGGAGGGATAGGGGATGATCGGATACAGGAACTTATCTGCAATTCTTCAATTCTTTCATATCTAACAAGGACAGCAATCTCTGTTCTGTCAGCACGCACAGTGCCGCTTAAATGGGCCTCACCACTTGCCCGCTCATCCTGCCTCTGCTCCCTCTCTCTGAAGTCGGCTGGGCAGCTTCTTCAGCCGGCGTTATCACTCCCTCTAACCGGTCTTGGCAGGCAATCTAATTCCTCCTGAAAAGGTCACCGCCATTTTAACTGCCTTTCAATCACATTAAGCACGCGCTGCCCGGCTTGCGGCCCGGCCCGCCCGGCGGGCGATCAATGCGCAGCACTGACACCAGCCCGCCTGGCGGGGCCACACCCAACCCCCCAAGAGTTGAGGCCTACCGGTCCTGGCCAGGGAGGGTAGACTGACAGATGGCCAGCTTCTGCAGACAGGGTTTCAGGGGCAGAGGCAGGCAGGATCAACCAGGGTCTCCTTTGATGCCCCTCCCGCCCCCCCACCGAGGAGCCTCAGCCTCCTCTGCTCCACTGCGCCCCGCTCTCTGCCTCGTGGCCCCCGCTGATCTTGCTGTAAAACAGCCTTTCAAGTCTGCCTGTCTTTTGACTGCACTAAGCTGTTTAAGAGGCGGCAGCAGCTTCTATCAGGCAAGCTGGAGCCATTCTCTGCAGATAAAGGCACCTCCGGCCCTGCTCCCTCTTCAAGCCTCACTCTCATTCTCGCTCTCCAAATCGCTCAAAGAAAAGCCCCCCTTTGAACTACCCTCAGGAATTCTTGAAAGGAACAACCTCACACTGTAAACACTCAGGGAAAACTGACACCCGCCCAGGGCCTAAGAGCACAGCACACCCGCTCTGCAAGTGCGTCCCAGCGCAGGGGAAATACTCTGTCAAACCAGCAGGCCCCATGTATGCAGCTTTACCCCCTGGAAGCCTTGTCTGGTGCCCAGAAGCCATCAGGTCCAGTTCTGTGCCAGGAAACCTAAGAGGTTGCCACAGTCATGGAAGATGTGAGTATCTGCAGCTGCCAACAGAGTGAACCTAGGGCGGCATGCTGCAACAGACCCTGCATGGGCCACCACCAGACACCTGTGTGTGCGATTCCCAGGATCCTCGTTTTTTTTTGCTGCTCATCCTCCCAGGGCCTCACACACTCTAAAACTCTAGGACCAGAATGAAATGGCAAATGAACTTTCTCCAGCTCAGGCTCTGGCAATGGTTTGGGCTGATTTACTGTACTGATTTACACTCTGGATTGCCCCAAATGCTTGGGGGATGGAGAGAAACCCAGAGGCAGAAAGCCTCACCTGGACTCGGAGCCCTTCACGTGTCCAGTCTGCACTGCACCGGTGCTATGGAGACCGCTCCTCAGGACCAGCCCACACAGCATGGCCCCAACAAGGCAGAGACCCTCTGCCCAGCTGCTGTGAGATTCCCCGGGGACCAGACCCACCAGTACTCCCAAGGGTGTTGCCCAGGGAATTGGAGGCAGACGGGAAGCAGATTGGTTCACTTAATGATCGTAAGTTACAGTGCCAGCTGTGCTCGTGCACAGAAAGAGGAGAGCTAGAGGCCAGGCGGCAGACTCTTTCCCTTTCCTCCTGCCCAAAGCAGGGGAGTCTGACAAGAGGACATGACCCTAGGCATCCAACCGGTCGGTCTACTGTCCGACCTGGTGGGAGAATTCCACTGAGCTGAGCCCCTTGGTGGGAGAATTCCACTGAGCCATGTCCCCCTGTGGAGCTGGCAGGGCAATGGAGCTGGGCAAAGCCCTGCAGACCCCTATGCAGCACGGGAGAGAGCCCAAGGGAAGCAACGAGCAGCTGGGCCTAGGCCCTTCTTGCTGCAGGGCAGAGGGCGCCCAGGGAGAAGGGATGGGATCAGAGCTAAAATTAGATTCACCAATGAAGCTCATGGGAGGTCAGATTTTGCCATAACTCACTCTCTCCTCTGCAACTGATTTCCCTGACATGGGGCTGAGGAGGAGGAGGAGGAAAATCCAATGTGTTTGCCTGGAAGCCCTCAGGGCCCCCAGTGCTGGAGGTGTACAGCAGGTTGCTGGATTCTCATTTATCAGCCTTAAGAGGGATGGAGTGATAAATGCATAACCGTCCCTTTAATATTTTATGCAGGTACTAACGCGGCTTGGCTGTCACCTTCAATGCATCACCCGAGGCTGAGAGCCCCCCTCGTCACTCCTAGCTTGCAGCCTCACAATTCCATTTCCCCACCCAAATACATCCATTTTAATATGCACATCACAGGCAGGCAGCACGGTCACAAAGGAGCCCCGCCAGCAGCGGTTCCCACGTGGTGGAACGGATGACCAGCCACCGGCCCTGGCCTCTCAGCTCCCAACAGATGGATCCCCAGCGGAGGCCTGGCCACCAGAGTGCCACTGCTTTATGTGTCAGCTGCTTGTACCTCGGAAACCACCTTCCAGGAGAGTGGTGGCCCGTATCCGCTTCTGCCCGCACCACTCATATTCCTCAAAGCGGTTGCTGTTCTCGTGCTCGATGTCCACGGCATCATCCTCAGCCACGCAGGAGCCTTCCCTCTGTGAAGAGCAGAGTAGGATCATGCGGGTCCCAGGCCACACTACCTGCTCCCCAGAGTGTACGAGGAAGGCACAGGCCTGGCCCCCAGTTTGGTGTGCCAGATGGGCTCCTGGCTCCAGTGCTCCTTTCAAGTAAACAAATCTAGAAGTCAAAGATCTGGGCCTCTTCCCAATAATTTTCCACTGGAGCCCCAGGGGAGGGGAAGAAGAGTAAAAGCAAAGGAAGAGGGTGAAGAACAAAGAGGAAGAAGCTGCTGAGCCCACATGGAGACCCCAACATAGCCCATAAACCTGGGGGCAGCCAGCAGCTAGTGTCAGGGGAAGGGAGGGAGGGAGGGGAGAAGAGGTAGGTAGTGATAGCCCCTCTACCTTAGAAAGGCAATGCTCCACATGCCTACTCATCTCCTGCTCCGATCCTGCCAGGGGGCGGTTGCACAGGGGACATACCTGCCCTTCATCTTGCTTCCTCCGTTTCATTTTCCCAATCCGAGCTGCATGGAGAAACCGAAAACAAAGCACAGAACAGGCAGACGGTCACTGTAGCTCCCAGGGTCCCAGTGGAACTGACACATCCTGACCTCTTGGCAGCCATTAGCCCTTTTGTTCAGTGCCTGATCTGGCCCTCATTATGCAGCACCTTCTGCTCCTTTGGGGACTGGGCCTTGCCAAGGGCACCTGGGAAGGAGATTGGTGCTAGGGCAGCAAAGTGTCCACTTTTTGGCCACAGCTGGCTCAACTTCAACCCATACCTCCCTACCAGCAGTGCTCAGTAGGTCCAATGAGCAAAGACACTCCAAGTTGCTAGGTATCAGCCCAGAAGACCATGGGCTCCCATAGAGAACATCTCTTGGCTAGAACCCAAGGTCCCCCGGGGGGCCAATCTGGCCTGCTGTTCACTCCTCACCTAAAATCCCTTTGTTCTTGGGCCAAGGGCCTTGAGGCACAGCCCTTAGTATCCTACCTAGAATTCCTCAGGAAGATTTTCTCTCATGTCCACTGATCCCTTGTTAATTTTTATGGAACGCTTTATGAATTTGCATATCATCCTTGTGCAGGGGCCACGCTAATTTCTGTATCTTTTTTTTTTTTGTATCATTCCAATTTTAGTGTATGTGCTGCCGAAGTAAGCACTCCACTGGTCCCATTTTACAGAAGAGAAGACTGAGACCAGTCATAAAGGTATAGAGGATCTGAATCAGAGAGCCCAAGCTACTTGAGAAGACAGCCTTAATTGTGCCTACCCAAACCTGTTCCATCATTTCTAATCAGTGCAGGGGGCTGGCAGGCCCCTGAGGCAGACGGCTGCCTGCCATGCTGTCCCGCAGGGGGCTCAATTCCAAAGTGCACACTGTAAGCCCACAGCACTGCTAATTAATGCTGAGAGATGCAATCATTTCTAATTAGCTCACTAATCCCTCTCCGCAGCCCTCCTGTCACTGAAGCAGGAAGGGGTCAAAACAAGGGACTGCCACCTTCCTCATGCACTATCAAGAGCAGAGCTAGGCACTCTGAGATCAGACTGATGGGGGGGGGTGTGTGTGTGGGGGAACCAGCCAGGGAGAAAAAGGTTCCCCCCTGTAGGGCCAGGAAAAACTTTCTCAAGGACACTGACCCTGGTGGAAAGCTCATGAATTCTGTTTAGGGAGGGGAACACAGGTGAAAGCTGATGTTACAATTTAGAGCTTCAGCTGTGTATCAGACTCAGCATTAAATACCTTACAAGGGTAGCTTGTTTAATTCTATGTTCAACCTGAAAGCAAGGTTGCATTAACCATTTTAACAGAAGAAACTCAAGGCTTAGAGAGAACAAGACACTTGTTCGAGTAGCTAAAAAGTGGCAAAGGCAGGATAAGAAATCAGGCCTCCCTCCACAGGTTAAAATGGTCTCCTGTCCTAAGAGGTCTCCCCAGTTCCCCCCACTGACTTGAGAGTAGCAACAAAGACTGATCCCTGAGTGTGCTAGGGCAGTAAGAATGTGCACGTGGGGACCTACCTCTTTCCTGTTGAGTCTGAGAGGCAGGGAGCTACTCCAACTCCAGAATAGTAGCTCTAGAAAGACCCAAATCAATAGGAAAGCCATCACCCCACCAGAGGTGGCATGGAGTTTGAGAAGTCTTGGTCTGTAGCCTGACCCTTATCTTCAATTTCCTGTGTTCTCACTACAGGAGAGGGGACTATGTTCTAGTGATCTCTTTGGGTTTGTAGACAAAGATCTAGATCCCTCCACCTTGACCATCCTAACCCTTGGAATTTCAGGCTTGAGCCACTATGGCACCCTGCAGCCTGTGCTGGGATGGGGAAGGGATGCTAAACATCAGAAAGGCAAGGGACCTTGACAGGTTCTCGAAGACCATGTGGAGCAGTGTGCCAATTCAAAGGGCCTATGATAGACGCTGGTGACTGAATAAAGAAATCAATCTTACAGAACTGCCAAGGAGAGCGTGATACTGGACGCTGTTCTTGCCCAAGCCACTCAGAACAGGAGGTCCCTTATAACGCCAGGAAGGCACCCTCATGGGTTGGACACCACCTGAATAGTCTCAGATATGCAAGGTCGGTTTGGTTTAACTTGCCATTCATTTTGGAAGTCCTGAACTAAGCTTACTAAAGGCACAGGTAGGGAAAGGTCTGTATTTGCTTAAGGAGGTAGCATGACATGGGTACAGAAGCACAGGCTGTCGGAGGTAAACTTCAGTCTAAATCATGGTTCACTAATCCAGCTACGTGATTTTAAACAAATCACCTTCACCTTCTTCCAACCACAGTTTCCTTATCTACAAAATATGTTCCTACTTTCTTCTCAGCGGCCTCATAATGATAACGCTTAACATGGTGTCAGCCCATAACGAAAGCTTTCCTCTTCCCGGATCGGGGCTGGGCCAGGCAGCGGAAACCAAGTGGCAGGACCTGGGGATGGTGACTGTCCATAGCCTCGCTCACTTACCAGCTGGCCCAGAGACCCTCAGCCCCTTGCAGCCGGCACCCAAATGTACCACACCCTACTCAGCACAAAAAACTAGGATCATCCAATTGTGTTCAGCAAATAGTAATGCTCTAGAGGTTTGAATCCAAAAGGGGGGGGGGGCACCAGGTAGTGCATACACGACGTCCTTTCAGAGAAGGCCTCTAAGAGCTGTCGGGCCCACGCTGATCACCTTTGTGAAATGTGGGCCGACTGATAACTCAAAGAGCCCTGGGACGAGTTAGTTCCTGTTGCCGTGGGAACTCCAGATCTCACTGCATTGTCAAGTCTCAGCAGAGAGGCTGTATTCACGCTACTGGGCACTGATTAAAAACTGGAAGAAAAACATTTCCAGCGCCCTGCCGGCTTGTACAGTGAGGTCCCAGCAGTCTGCAAATTCAAAGCTGGGCTCCCGAGTGGAATTGTGTAGCCTGTTCCTCATTCTCTGGTACTTATTGCCCGCCAGGGTTCTTGAAGGCCTTTAGAGAGGCGTGGGCAAGAGCTGGAACCATAACCTCCATTAGACAGACGGGGAAACTGAGGGCGGCCGCCGCGGTTAGCACGTTCTCATGCGCGGTGACTGCGACCGAGCCAAAGGGCCCCAATGTCGAGGAGCCCCAGGCGAGCCTGGAGCCGCTCGCAGCGAGGGAGGGAGGAGGCCGGGGGTGGGGCGGTGGGAGGGGCCGGGCAAGACTCACCATTCAGTCGGGTCTGCCGGTTGGCTCGCACTCGCAGGAAGGTCTGGGAGAAGATCCCGAGCAGAAGCGAAAAAAAAGAAAAAAAAAAAAAGAAAAAAGAAAAAAAAAAAAAAAATAGCGTCAGGCGCGGCCTGGAGCCCTGGCCCCCGCCCCAGCACTAGACCCCGGGCCCCGCCTGCCCCGCCCCAAACAGCCCGTAAACAAACCTACTTCCTCCCTCCCGCCGGCCCCCCTGCTCCGCCGGCCGCTCCGGGCCCTCGGCATAGCCGCCGGGGGATGCTCTAACGGGACCCCGTGGCCGCCGCACGGTGCCGCCCCAACCCCGGTCTCTGGCGCTCTGGGCCCTGCGGCCGCCCGGCCGGCGAGGGCGGCGATGCGGGCGGATTCCCCCCGGCTGCCCGGCGGCGGCGGCACTTCAGCTCCCACCGGCGGCGGCGGCCATGTTGGCCCTGATCACGTGACCCGCTGCCGTCGCGCGCCGGGGTGAAAGTTCACGGGGGGGGTGGGGGCACGGCGGCCGGACCGGGACTAGGAAACAGCTGCTCGTACTCCGGTAGCAACCGGCTGGGGCCGCCCTGGGGCCCCTCCCACCGTCCGCCAAGCCTACCGGCCCGAGGTTCAGCCTGCCGCCGGGTCTTCCCAGCCACCCCCGCGCCCCCTGCCCGCGCGGGGCGTCTTCCGGCCCAGAGCCTCGCGTCGGACCCCGGCCGGGACCCCGCCTCCGCGCGGCCTGCGCTCTGCTGGGGGGTGGGGGGGGCGCCTGGGTCCCGGGTGGCTCCGGGCGATCCCACCGTGTGTCCTGACCCCGGGCTCTCTGCGGGTGCGGGGGGACTGTTAGAGGCCGTGGGACAGCCTCTGGAGGGTTCACCTGCACCGCGCGCCTAGGCCCCCCCAGCCGCGTCCCGCCAGGGGGCTCCGCGTCCCTCCAGGGGGCTCGGTTCCGGGGGAGGGGGGGGAGGCACCCGGGGGGGGGGCACCCGCCGGCCCCACCCTCCTTCAATCCGGCCGCAGATGTGGGACAGCCCAGCTTGAAAGGTCTCCTCAAAGTTCTCTCCACCTCTGTGCAGCTCCGACTCCTCGTTCCAGGCCTAAGCAAAATTCTTTCCCTCCCCCGTTAGAGTACTTCCATCGCTCTCTTCGTTGTAGCTCCTACACATTTTTATGGGGCGCTGACCGCTCCAGGGGTGGGGCCACGTGTGGGTCAGCCGGGTGACCCCAGGGCCCCCCACAAGGCTTGCGAAGCGTGCAGCCTCAGTGGCTGCAGCTGTCTTGAATGTTATTGCTCTAGTTCGTAGTCCCTGAGCTCTCAGAATTTGTCTCTCATCTGGCTTTCTGGCCTTCGGTTTCTCTCCCTGCGACCCATCCCTCAGGCTGCACACAATGTGATCTTTGTATTGTGCAAGATTGACCCCGTCTCCTTCCCCGCAACGTGGTTAAATCCTTCAGTGATTCTCCACCTAGAATATCTGCAGCCTGGCACACGGGCCTTATGTGACCTGCTTTTTTCCCTCAGACTCTCCTTCTTCTACCAGTTTTGCTCTGTTCCTTTGCCATCTTGACACTCAGCTTTGCTGAGTGTCTGGGCTCTGGACTTAATTATCCTCCATGCCTCCATCTTCCCTGCTTGGTAAATGGTTGTTCATCCCTTCAGGACTCCGGGAAGGCTTCGCTTTTCCCCAAAGGTTGAAAACTCCCCCGAGTTTTCCCCATCCCTTGGCTTCCCTCTGGTCTTGAGTATTGTGATTGTTTGCATGTGTGTCCCTTCTACTGGGGGTAGGGTCATCTCTATCTAGTCACCCAGCACAGGGTCTAGCCTTGCAAGAGATACCAGTGGGAAGGGGAGAAGGGTGTTTATGTGGGAAGCCTTTGAGCCTGGTGCAGAGCTGGAAAACAATCTAGGATTCAGGGCCAGACAGATTCCAGTTCAAATTCTGACTCTGTTACTCCTAATTTACATGTTCCCAAAAAAGCCACATCCCCTCTCTAGGCCTGTTTCCTTAGCAGTGAATTGGGGGCAGTGAATCCTAGCATGCACAGTTGCTATGAAGGTAAAATGAGGTCATGGTTAAGGGGGTTAGGTAACCCAGCAGAAGCTAAGTAAATGGGAATCCAAACCAGGAACCACTACCCTCCACTTTCAAAATCTAGTTTGATGATTAAAAAAAAAAAAAATCAAACTTAACTGATCAACTAGTACATGCCAGGCATTGTACAAAGATCAGGGGTTGGGATACCCAGCTAGCCCCTGGGGTACTTTCAGCTTCACCCCCTACCAATTCCCTGTGTGTTTTACACACTAACAAAACGGAACTGCCAGCAGGTCCCCAAATACATCCTTCCGTTATACCTCATGTCCTTTGCACACAGGGTTGCCTTGAAATGGCGGATTTTCTTCTTTGTCCACCAAAGTGAACTCCTACTTGTCCTCTGAAGCCCTGTTCAGTTGTTACCTCCTCCATGAAGCTTGCTCTGATTTGTCCCTCTTTATACTGTGTGGTCCCAGAAACTTATTTATAACTGTCATAGCACTTAAAATACTGGGCTATAATTATTTATTTGCAAATCTAACCCCTTGAAGACAAGGACACTGGGCTAAGCACGTTTGAGTACAGGAAGGGAGTGAAGAAGGATGAGACAAGGTCCTTGCCTTGGAGGAACTCCCAGTCTCGTGAAACAGTCATGCTCACTGTGATAGATTAAATGTGGCCACACTTCTTTGCAGCTCCTTCTGTCAAGAGCTGCATTTCCTCATCCCTTGATTATGGGTTAGCTTTGCGACTTGTTTTGCCAAGTAATGTGTGAGTTCCAGTGTCTGGGCCTCAAGAGGCTTTGCAGTTTTGGCCTTCACCCTCTTGGTGTGACACTGCCCTGAGGCTGCCAAGTAAAGAAGCTGATCTGACCTACTGGAGGATAGGAGGCCACATGAAAGAGAACCAAGGCACCCTGATCTCCCAGAATGCGAGGCTTTTCAGCCTAGTAGTCAGTCCTCCAGCTGAATGAACTGCATAAATGAACAAAGGCCCAGTCAACCAACAAAATCATGAGAAATAATAAATTGTGTTAAGCCACTACGTTTGGGATGGCTTGTTATACGTCAATGAATAATGGAAATATAGCTAAACAGGTGATCAGGGCAGCCCCGGTGGTGCAGTGGTTTAGCGCCGCCTACAGCCTGGGTGTGATCCTGGAGACCTGGGATCAAGTCCCACATCCGGCTCCCTGCATGGAGCCTGCTTCTCCCTCTGCCTGTGCCTCTGCCCCCCTCTCTCTCTCTCTCTGTGTCTCTATGAATAAATAAATAAAACCTTAAAAAAAATAAAAAAAAGAACAGGTGATCAATATAGGATGATAAGAGCAATCATAGGGACATACCGGGGTCATGAGAAGAGGGTAGCTAATTCAGAAAGGCTTCCTAGGGGAGACAGGTTTTGGGTAGGATTTTGAAGGGTAAATAGAAATGTGATGGGGGGCAGCCTGGGTGGCTCAGCGGTTTAGCGCCTGCCTTCGGACCAGGGCCTGATCCTGGAGACCCGGGATCAAGTTCCATGTCGGGCTCCCTGCATGGAGCCTGCTTCTCCCTCTGCCTGTGTCTCCGCCTCTCTCTCTCTCTCTCTCTCTCTCTCTCTGTCTGTCATGAATAAATAAATAAAATCTTAAAAAAAAAAAAAAAAGAAATGTGATGGGGTAAAATAGTCCCATTAGAAGAAAGAGCATGTGTAAAAGCGCGGGCAAGAAAGGAATGGCACAGCCAGAGAGTGGTTAGCATTAATTCTGTGAGGATAGCCCACAGGACTCACGGGGGGCAGTGTTAGGGATAGAAGCTGGAAATACGGATTGAACCTAAATCGCAGAAGACCTTAGTGCCATGCCTATGCCTGATGGCAGTTCTTTTCCTAGTTTGGTGGGTGCTGAGGCTGAACGCCATGACTGAAGTAGACAGGGAGGCAGGATGACCCCTAAGGGCAGGGCTCTGTCCATCCCTTTGGAGTGGAACTCTCTGGTACAGAGCCTTGTCTCCCTGTCAGATTAGGGAGATTAGGTTGGGTCATTTCTCCACTTATACTAGGGTTGTCTGGGTGAGAGCTGTGTTCCCCAGGGGCTGGACTTGGCTGCCTCTCTTGAACCAAGGTCTATGAGGGTGGGGCTCCCTCCCCAGGGCTAGGGCTTTGGGTCCCATGTAGAGTTTGAGTCCCCTATAGAGAGGCATCCAGCACAGGAGGTACCCTTGGAGGCTGCTGTCCACTCCCTTCTCTAAACTCTGCACAATGATGTGCAGTTGGGAGGACGGGGGGGGGTCCAAGGAGAACACCTCTAATTCTAACAGAGGCTTCCTGTGTGCCAGCAGTGACCCAGGCCTCCTATCCAGGATTATGGGCCCTGCTGCCTTGTCTTTGCATGTCAGACTACGGTTTCCAAGTCAGAGCTGTTTTCTCCTTTCGCACTGGGGTCCCTGAGAAGCCCCATTGCCATTTAGACAAATGTTTCTTGGAGCAGGGCTCTGTTTTCTTCCATCTGACCAAGGCTCCCAAGGGCAGGACTCTACCTCTCCTCAGAAGTTCCTGGGGGAGTTCTTTCCCTTTCCTATTACAGAGGAGATCCATATAGAGCTAGGATGTTACCCGTAGGCCCCCTCTTGCTATGATCTTTTAGGATTGTGTGATTACTCCCTTCCTGTCTGCTTGTTTCTCTCTCTGGGTCTGATACCAAGGTCTGGCCGGATTGAGTAGTTATTTGCTCAAAGGATCCTGGTCTTAAAGTCTGAAGTCTTCAGGGGATTTAGGACTACGTCTCTGGGTCCCTCATTAGACCAAACCACATAGGATCTCTCTTGATGAATGAGATGCTTCAGAGGTGCTCAGAGGCTGCCCGAACCCAGGTGACCTTGGCATCACTCCTTAAAACCCGTCCGTTGAGGCCCATTCCCTGACACCTGTGTCTGGGTTCACTTGGGGGACCCAGAGAGAACTAAATACAGCTCAGGTTTCTCTACACACACACCCCCGCCATGAGGAAGGGACGAGTTAGCACCAGGTAAGCCCCTCTAACCTTTCAGCGTGTGAGCTTCCCTCTGCTGCCCACCCACCCCTCCCTCACCTGGTATCTGTCTGAGTGGTGCAGGTCGTCGGTGGCAGAGGAGTGTGGTGACGCTGTTGGAGACTCTCCTTCTCTCTTGATGGAAGCAGACAACAACAGGGACTGGAAGAAGAAAGAGGACATGTCGCCTCAGGCCAAATGAGACCTGCAGTTCAGCCCCCTAGAGTTTCCAGTCCAACAGAGCTTTGGGGAGAGGGGCAGAGAGGAAGGCAGAGGGCATGTCCTCCACTACTCTTGCGCCTCGGGAGGCAGTCTCTGGGGCCCTGGCGGTGTGGTCATGGGAGAGGATGGCTTGATTCTAGGAATGGGTAGGGACCTCCCAAGAGTGTCCAAACCTCCCAGACCCCCGGTGACCTCTGCCCCACGGGAGGCAGGACTCCCTGCCCCCTCCCGGTGGGCTTTGTTCTCCCTTAGCAGACAGAGACTCTAGGACCCCCCTGAAGGGCTGGGGGTAAGGCCACATACCCGCTGCCCTGCCTGCCCCTAATACAGACTGGCGGCAGCCCTGCTAGGGAGACAGTAAATTAAATAGTATGTATGAGTTTCCCGCATGCAGCTTGGGATGTACGCTGGGTCCATTTATCCCTGCGCTGCGGCAGTGACCCCAGCAAGAACCCCGGCGGAACTAACCCCCCCACGTCAATCCTGCGCGGCCTCTCCTACATGCGCCTGCAGTTTAGATTAATAAACTGTCTGCTTTACATTGTGTGCGAGCGCCACAATTCTAAATACCACATGGCACGTTCAGCCTGCACTTGCTGGCTCTTGCCAAGGCCTGTTCAGCTGCAAACGGGGGGCCTGGAGGCCTGAAAGCAATCCCCACTTCCTTCCCCCACCCTCTCCAGCCTGCACAGCCCTGAGCCGGAAGCGTACAATTCCCTAGGAGGCCTCCCCAGCCTAGAAACCATGCCAAATCGCCAGTGACAGCCCAAAGAAAGCAATTTGGGAAAGATGGAGCAGCCATTTATCCTTCATCTCCGACCGAGCCTTAGGATGTGACCCGCATGCGGTGGCCAAGCTTGCACATCCTCAGGCAAGGGCCCTGGGAGGGGAGGGGCAGCTGCTGGTCTGGCAGGGCTCCCTGACTCAGCCTCTCTCCCCCGGAGCAGGGAGCAGGCGGAGGCAAGAGCTGGGAAGGGCCTGCAACTTGGAGCCCTTTCTTCACCCCGCCAGGCCCAGGGCACAGTGAGGTGGGCTTCCAGGCAAGGTCCCTCTCCGCTGGTCCCAGGGAGGATGCTGAGGAGGGGAAACAATGTGGGGTCCCTGCCCCCCCACCATGAGAGAGCTCGCTCTTGTGTGCTTTCTCTCTCTCTCTCTCATTCTCTCTAGGTTAGAAGCCCTGGGAGGCCCCAGCATTATACCTGGGGCAAGCAGAATAAAAAAAGGTCACTGGCGCTTTTTAAACATGGACCAAAAAGCAGTAAAATGTGTTTTGAAAAAAAAATCCAGGCATTAAATCATGACTTTTTGCCTGGCTCTTCGCCTCATTAAAAGTGGCCTTTTGGAAGGTAAAATTATCATTGTAAGCGATAAGATCTTTAAGAAAATAATTCACGGCTTCTTCACCCTTTAATATGATAGCCGCCACCGGCTAATTTTTTTCTTAATGGCAATGAGGCCATCAATCTTGTCTAAGGCCCCCTCGCCCTCTCCTCCTCCCCCCTCCCTCCTCCTCCCTGTCCTCTCAGTCTCTGGTTTGAACCTTCTGCCTCACGCCTCTTCCACTCATGACCTGCTTCCCTAAAGCCTCAGCTACAGGCAGGGGGACAGACCCTGAGATGGTCAGCTTTGGGGGCATGAGCATGAATCTAGGAGCGGTTGGGGGCCCTTGCCTGGGAGTCTGATTATCCACATGCCTGTGTCTGTAGTTGCAAGATCCACGCATGTTTTAAGACCTCCTGTGTCAGTATTCTGACCTCAGCGTGCATGCACCTGCGTTTGCACGGGACTAGATATGGACGTGGGTTGTATCTGTGTTTATCTTTCGAGCACAGGCCTCACTGGGGTCCACTCCCTAGTCCTGACAGACGTGCTCAGGTGTCAGGAGTCAGCAGCTGTGGTGGCTGACCTGGCAGCTTGACCACATGCACCGAATGCTACGGGGCCGGGCCAACCTCGGAGTGTGGCTCCCCCACCTGTAAGGTCCACAGCTGTGCGGCAGCCCCCACCTTTTCTCTTTGGGGCAGGAGGGCTTTGCTTCCTTGGGCAGGGCCTGCATCTGTCTCTGCCCCTCCTCTGTCCAGCTTTCTGTGTTGAGTGATGTCCTGAGTGAAGGTGCAAAATCCACTCACCCTTACTAAGGCCTCCAGGGTACTTGGGCCAACCCCTGGAGGTAATATTATCCCTCTGGCTCCTTTCCTCCAAGCTGCCCTCTCAGATGTCACCAGTGCTTCTCAATACAGTGACCCCCTTCTCCAGACTTTCTCTCTCTGACTGCTGGCCACCCCATAGGTGTTAGAACTTTTCTGCCCTAGGAGTCTCCCCTAGGGCACCATGCTCTCCTGTGCCCCTCCTAACTTGTGACTGTTCCTCCTCTGCCCCTTTCCTGGTACCTGCGCCTTATCTTGACTTCCCAGTGCAGGGGTCCCCAGAATCTCTTCTTGGCTTTTGCTCTGATTTCTCTGGGCTCTCCTCCTGATTGATTCCATCCATTTCTGAAGCTTTAACACTCACTCCTCACTCCCTAGAAAAAGGGCCAGAGATTCCTGCCTTTGCAAGTCATGTGAGAACTTTTAAGAAAGGATGTTGCCTTACCGAGGGTGAGGAAGGGGACACTCAGTGAGTAGGGTTTAGTTCTCCTCCCCATGTCCCCACTCCCTCAAAATCATCACCTTCGGGGAAGCAGTACCATCTGCCTCTGTGGCCACCTATGGGAGTGCTTGGTACAAATCGTGTGTCATTGTGCTAAGACCTCTCTGGCTCCTCCTTCGAGCCAGCTACATGCCCTTCATTTTTCCTTTCTCCATCTGATGCTCTCAAACTTCTCTCCCATAGTATCTGTTTAGAGGGGGCAGACTGTCCCCCCAGAGAAGCCCAACATCCTCCCTGGCTCCCTGCTGCCCTCAGGACAAAGTGCACACCCACGCACACCCACACACCACAGTCTGGCTTCTAAGGCCTGTGCCCTATCTGTCTTGACCTGCACTTCCATATTTTTTCTTAACGTGTTACAGCTCCCTTTCCTCCTTTGGGTCTTGGTGTCTGAGTTCCCCTTGCCCCCAGGTCATTCTTAGCTTTGCCCCCTGTCCTGACTGGAAGGGGAAGAAGTCAGATGAACATACTCTGGCTCACACTCAGACTACACACACACATGCACACGCACACGCGCGCGCACACACACACACACACACACACACTCTCTCTCAAGCACACAGGGCAGCCCTAAGCCTCAGGCTGATGATCAAACCCTGGAGACAGCTGGGGGGTGGGGGGTCCAGGAAGAGCTCCTTTTCCTCAAGGGGAATCAGTTATGGGTAGGCCTAGAGGCCTAGGTTAGGATGCGTAGGAGGAAAACACACAATTGTCCACCTACCTTGGGGGTGCCTGGAGCCATGGCATCCTTCAGAAGGGAATTCTTGCTGCCAAGAAAGAAGAGAACAGGGTGACCATCCCACTTGCTGCCCAGGGCATGCAAGAGAAGAATAGCAAGAAGACCCCAAAAAGAGAAGGCATAGCCAGCTTAGCCCAGCCCCGTTCAGCCAAGCTCCACCAAGGCCATTCAACCCCCGCTGGCCCTGACTAGCTCAGCCTCCATCAGGGACCAGTGGTCAGAGCTGGCCTCTGGGAGGGGGACGGAGACACTAGGCATGGAGGGCTCCCTCGTGCGCTGAGTAGGGGGCTTTACCTGACTCCTGGTATCAGCCCTGAGGATTTTGCTTGTCCTGGATGCCCCCTTCCCTCCACCTCCTGTCCCCAGCCTGCTCTTAGCTCCTATGGGATTGGGGTGATGGAGCTGACATGGCTCTTGTCAATTCTCCCTCCAACACGCTGCAAACTGCGTTAGGCCAGGAATGATCTCCCCCTGATTCAATTTGTCAGCCCCAGGCCCTCCGGCATCGGGCGCGGCAGGCGGGCGGGAGCTGGGCCCTGAAATATGGTGGGCGGCTTGGAGCAGGTGGGGGCGGGGGCGGGAGGTGATGGATGGGCTGTGGGGGAGGCGAGGACTGTGTTTAATAACAAAATTGGTATGCAAGGCCACATCCCGCGCTAAGCATGAGTGATCCAGAGCCACAAAGTATTACAAATCCCTGCTAAACAGATGCTGACAATGGAACAAGACGTATCAAATCAGATCCACTTCAGAAACATTAATATCCCTGTTCCTGTCCCTCCCTCCCTGCTGCCCCCACTGTGCTCACCACATCTGTGCTCACACATTCACGCACGTGCACTCACACACACATACAAATACGTGCACACAGAGGCACTGGCTGAGCCATGCAGGAGGCAGACACAGCCCGTTCACACGGGCCCCTGCACAGGCCAGCCCTGCAGGCCGGGCATACCCACAGAGAGACCCGTAAGGCACAAAAGACACATCGACACACCCAAGGCAGGATGCACGAAGCACGCACGGAGTCACAGGGCAAATGCACAGGGAGCACCCACAGAGGCAGACACAGACACACCCAGTATGTGAGCAAAGGCTTTTAGGCAGATTCAGATAAAGCAGTCGTTGTCGCCCGGGGGACCTGTGGCCACTGGAGACCTTTCTGACCGTTATGACCGGGGGCAGGGAGTTTGCTACTGGCACCTGGTGGGTAGGGGATATTGGCCATCCTACCATGTATGGGGTAGCCCCTCACAATGAAGAATTATCTGGCCCCAAATGTCAAGGGTGCTGAGGTTGAGGAACCCTGGTGTAAAGGCAAATACTCACATACCCACCGTCCATAATTCTGTCAACAGTCACTCTGACACATGTGGTCACAGCCAGAGGCTCAAACGTGTTGTAAATAAAGACACGTTCACAACGGTCACCCAGACGTGGGTGAAGAGCTGCTCAGGCCCCAACATCCACATAAATGCATGCATAGATACAGATACCCACATGCACTGAAACTCAGCCAGATACTCAGGTGTCCACACATGCAGACACATATGGACACACACCCACACAGACACACGCATCACAGTGCAGGGGCCACCAGGCTGAGCAGCAGGGTTGAGGCCAAGGTCTGAGTGTAAAAACAGAGCTGTCTGCCTGTCTGATCACACAGTGTGGCCATCATACACTGGGGAGGACAGCCAGACCAGGTTTCTATTCAGTTCCATTTGGTTCCTGAACAGTCCCTGTATTCCTGTGCCCTGCCAGGCCCTGATCTAGGCAATGGGGACACAGAGAGGAAACTGGGTGCCCTCGAGGAGCAACTAGTTGGTGACTTGATTCCTTTTAGCATCCCTTCAGTCCACAAGGATGGACATCCCATTACACCTGTATCTGGACAGGTACAGAAATGAAGCATCTACCTTGTGACAATGTTCTCACTGGACTCCCAGCCTGAGGTCTGAGCTTTGTCTGAACAGGATCAGGTTGGGACAGAAAAGGAAAGGGTGAACCATGATCGTGCACCAACCACATGTGATGGGTCTGGCAGCTGTGGGCCAGGGACTTTATATGTGTTCTGGTTTTGATCTTCACCAAAAACTTTACAAAGTTGCCTAACAGGTAAATGACACCTCTCTGTTCACACAGTCCACGTAGGGTTTGGGATTTGAGTTCCTGCCGCACCAAGTCCGAAGCCCTGCTTTTCGACTGCTCAAGCTGCTTCTCTAAAGATACTCAGGGGCTTAGGATGGAGGACGGAGCTTGGAGTTCTTTTGCTCTCTCCACTTTGGGGAGCATCCCACTGGCTCTGGGCTTTAGTTTCCTCTGCTGGTGAGCAGAAATAAGGACATCTAGGGGGAGAACATCCAGCCTCTCCCTTTTGCCAATTCTCTTCCCTTTCCCTCAGGTTGGACTGGTACTGCCTCAGGCTCCTTCCCTCTCTGTGCGCAAGTGCCCCCCCTTTCTTCCAACAACCTGATCGCCCCAAGTGTGCTTGGTGCCCCAGGGACAGGAGGCTGGTGAAAAGCCTGCCTCGGGAAGGAGAGGTCCGAGCCCCAGAGCTACAGGCAGATGGCTCCTACCCAGCCCATCCACTCCTCTGCTTTCCATCCCTCCCTGTTTCCACAGCCCGCCCCCAACGATTTCCTCCCTTCTCAGTCACTCGCTGCCTAGTGATCCATGGGTTTTAAATTATAACTGGGACCCAGGAAACGCGTTCCTAAGTACAATATTCATGGGCTGGGCTGACACTTTTAATTAAGGTGATTTACACTGAATTATCCTTGGAAATAAAGAAATGGTGTGCTGCCCGGGAATAAACCATCATCACCAGCCGCCTTTGTAAGTTACACTTCGTTTTAATCTATTTGGGGAATTGTTTATCTAGTTCATTACCCAACCAAACACCGAGGCCGGCCTTAAATAAGGCTTAAGTGGGGGTGGGGGCACTGCCATCTCCATACCCCGCCTTTCTAGAGTCACCCAGCCTCCCTGTGGCTCCTCTCAGCACTTTGAAAGCGCTGACCAGAGAGCTGGCTTCCCATCCTAGAGGCCAGAAGCCTTCCAGAAGAGGTCCCGGGGCTCAGGCCTTTGCACACATCCAGTCTCCACCCCATCGCCATCCCAGAGACATCTTAGGTTTAGCAGAGCCCTGTCCATTGTCTCCTCGTTTCCTCAGAAACTTGCTTCTCTGCCACCATCAGCCTTCGGGTCACCCAGGTCGGGAAGCGCTTCCTAGTGAGTACCTTGTGAGTAATCAGCTACCTCCTCCTGCTTCTCCCTCCACCAGTCTCTCATCATTCCCTCTTCCCCGTTCCCATTGCCACCGCCATTGTCCCAGGTCAGTGGGTCAGTTCGTCATCTGTCCCTTGGCCCTGCCAAACCTCCTCACTTGCCTTCCTGCTTCTCTCCTGGATTCACGCTCCACGCTGGCCTCCGGAGTGATTCTCCTACAGGTCTGCAATCTGGTCAAGTTTCTTGGCGGCTCAGCAATCTTCTAACACCCCCACTGCATCCAGGACAACCCTCCAGCCCTGGGAGCCCCCTACAGTCTGCCCTTAGTCTAACTTTGCCCTCCTTGTTCTAACTAGCTGAGTCCTGGGGTCCGTTTGTGCTCCTGGACAGGACGGAGAAAGGGGAGGCTGGGGTGAAGGAGCGTGCGTGGGCACAGACTCTAATCCCAAGTGTAAAAGTACTTTGAGGGGCGTCCGGGTGGCTCAGCGGTTGAGCGTCTGCCTTTCGCCAGGGTCATGATCCTGGGGTCCCGTGATTGAGTCCCACATCGGGCTCCCTGCATGGAGCCTGCTTCTCCCTCTGCCTGTGACTCTGCCTCTCTCTCTCTCTCTCATGAATAAATAAATAAAATCTTAAAAGCATAAAAAATAAAAGTACTTTGAAAAGTCTAAGTAAGTGCCTTGTCAGCAGGAGTTTTGAGTCTTCTCCTTGTAGGTGTCTGTGCGCCCATTCCCTGTGGGAATGAGCATGGGTGGGAAGCGGTTCTTTCAGGGTGCATGTGTGTGCGTATCTACGTGTGTTGGAATGTGGGGGTGTGCATGTGCCTGTATGTCATGTACACGTTTGCCTGTCTGTGAAAACCAGCCAGCTCTCGTTTGGGAGCAAGAGGTCCCTGCTTCTCTGGGTGAGCCCTCAGGTGTGTCTGAAGTAACAGCCTGCTGGGTGGGGGGATGGTGTTGGTCAGGGGGTGAGGGGTGGGGGGTGGGAGGAGGTTGCTGCTCTGTACTAAGGGAGGCAGGAGGCACACATAACAACCAGGCCCATTCTGAAGAACTTCGGGGGGAGGGCGGGAGGGAGGCGTCCCCGGTGGTGGAGAGGCCCCTGCAGCAGCACCCACAGACTCCCCAACCCACAGGGGTGGGGGAAGAGAGGCAAAGGCGGGGTAAGAGAAGGAAGGGGGCCGCTGGAGAGAAGAGAAGGGCCACGAGGCGGGAGGGAAAGGAGAGATTGGAGAGCCCGGGAGGAGGGCTCCGTGCGGTGGGTGGGGGACGCCCAGGCACACGCAAGCTCCGCCCTCCTGCAGGACTCAGTTTCCCCATCTGTGAAATGGCCGGTTGGAGGTCCCGTTCAGCTCGGGGAGCCGGTGGCTGGGAGGGAGGACGGAGGAGCCCGGGAGCCCGGGAGCCCGGGAGCCCAGGGGCGGCCCCCCTCCCCGCCTCCCCCCTCCGAGGCCCGGCAGGGGCGGGGCAAGGGCGGCAGGGCCAGGCTGTCCCGCCCGGAGGGAGCTGACACGCTCCTCGGGAATTTATCACGCACCCAATTACAATGTTAATTGGCAAGTTCCTGAAATCAATTAATTCGCAAATTTTTTCCAATTAAAAATCCAGATAAATCACGAGGGCGGCGGCGGCCAGTCCTGCCCGCAGCCGGGTGGGCGCAGCGGCCGCAGGGCGGGGCGGGGTGCAGGGGGGCGCGGGCGCGGGCGCGGGGGCGCGGGGGCGCGGCTGCCCTTGAACGCCTTTGCTGGCCGGTCGGACTGTCAGCGCCGGGCGCGGCGGGGCCGAGACAGATAAAACCATCGACCCGTCGCCGCCAGCGCTTCGGCTTTATCGATCCGACGGGAATTTCACTTGCTGTGCAGATCCCGCTGTCCGGCTGTCAGACACCGGGTGGGGGGCGTGCCAGGGGTTAGGGGTGCAGCGCCGGGCCCGCACGTGAGGGGCACAGAGGTGGGGGACGCAGGGCGCGGCCGGGAGGGGCGGGGGAGGGCGTGGGGGTGGGGAGAGGGCCTGGGGGAGGGGGTGCCCCGAGAAGACGTGGGGGCGGGTTGGGGGTGTGGGTGCGGGGCGCGTCTGCGGGTAGATGCGATGCCCCGCGCGGTGCAGGGGTGGGGCCGCCCCTGCCGAGGCCGCAAGAGAGAGCTTGGGCCCCCATTTGCCAGATCCTTAGGGGTCCCCGGCTTTTACAGGGCGCCGCAGGTCCCCCCACGTACCTGTCTCTATGCTCTGTTCTTACTCAGGGGAAGTCCCTCTGCGGGAAGTAAATTACTCGGAGACCCTCCAGACAGCTGCGGAAGGGCATTTCTCACGCTCTGCTGGTTCTAGGCTAGTCCCAGGTGTGTAGGTTTGGGGGTTCAGGGCTGTGTGTGTGTATGCTGGGAATTGGTTAAAAAGCATAAAAGCATGGCACTACAGTCAGAGCGCTTGGATTGGAATCTTATCCTTACCACTTTACAAGCTGTGCAACCTTAGAAAAGTCACCTAGCCCCTCTGATCCTCAGTTTTCCCCATCTGTAAAATGGAGTTAATCATAATCACCTACCCTAGACGGTTGTTGGGAAGGTTACATAGATTAATGGCATGGTAAGTACTTGGCATACAGCAAGTGTTCAAATCGGATTATTATTTTTATCATTTGTACAGTCTGCTGTGGTAGTTTTAAGTATTCTCACAAATTCTTTGATATTCCTCCTGTTAAGGAGAGTTAATAGACTTTAGTTCTCCTCTCTGGGGTCGGGGCTGGACTTGGTGACTTGCTTCTAATAAAGGGAATAGAATACACTGGAAGCAATAGTGTATGACTTCTGAGACTAGATCATGTAAGGCGTTGTGGCTTCCTCCCTGGCCTCTCTCTGGGATCACTTCCTCTGTGGGAAGTCAGCAGCCATGTCCTCGGGAAACTCAAGCTGTCCTCTGGAGACACCCACGTGTGGAGGAGCCTTCTTGGGAATGGCTCCCAAAGTCCCTGCATCAAACCAGAGGACTGCAGCCTTGGCTGACATCTGAACTGCAGTCTCACGAGAGACTGAGCCAGAAGCCACGACGACCCACAGCTACCCAACTAAGCTGTTTCTGAATTGATGGTCCATAGACACTGTAGATAATAAATGTTTGTTGTTTCAAGCCACTAGGTTTGAGGGTAATTTGTAACACAGCAATAGATAACTAATACTTCTTCCTTTAAAACTCAGCTCAGGCTGCCCCTCCCCTAGGAGGCCTCCTCTGCTCTGTGCTAGGGTTGGTGCTTTCTCCACACCCCATAGTTCTTCCCGTAGAGCAGCCTCTACCCCTCACAGTTTCTGTGGCTGCACCCCCCTTACTCCCATGCAGGGAGCTTCTGGGGTGGGACCAGTCCTGGTTCACCTTCGGGTCTCTGCACCCCACAAGGGGGATTAGGTGAGAGGGTAGAAGGAAGATCAGTCAAGTCTGATGACTTGGATTGAACAAGGGATGGGGTGGAGCTGGGAGTCGTGGTGCAGGCTGTCCCCCTCTGGCAGACAAATGTCCCAGAGGTGGCTGCAACCATGTCTCCTATCCCACATGTTCTCCTATCATACGACCTTGCCACCCTCCCATCAAGAGGTGGAGTGTGTGTCTGCTTTCCTTTAGTCCGGCTGGACTGATACTGCCTCGACCAATAGAGAACAGCAGAAGTGGCTTTAAGTGACTTTTGAGGCTAGACTTTTGTAAAAGGTGATCCAGAATCCATCTGGTCGGCTGGACTGTTTGCTTTAGTGCCCTAAGCTGTCATGTAGAGAACATGCAACCACCCGGAGGCTGCCCGGCTAGGAGAGAGCTCAGGCCTCCTGGAGAAACCAAGTGTAGGTGCTTCGGTCACAGCCACAGCTGAGATCCCAGCGGACAGCCAGAATCGGTCATCAGACAAGTGAGTGAAGAGGGCTCCAGATGATCCTGGTTCCCAGCCATTGAGTCTTCCTAGCTGGGGCCCCAGGATCCCGGAGCAGACATAAGCCTGTCTGAATTCCTGAACCCACAGATTCCATGAGTACAGTGAAATGGCTGCTTTAAATCACTAAGATTTGGGGGAAATTTGTCACATCCCTTGCTCTGTTCCTTTGATAACCTGGGTCCTCTATAAGACCCTCTGAGAGGTTGGTCCTTCTCACCTGAGATCCTCCTCACCTGGTCCTTCAGGCAGGGAGGAAGGAGGTAGGGGAGAGCAGGGGCTTAGGGGACACGCCTGAGCACATCCTTGATCGTCACCTTTCAGACCCTGAGATTCACAGAGAAGGTAGGGCTTACTCCCCTGGATGGCAGCACGAGGCCGCACTTCTCTGGTCAGGCTGCCAGGCCCGGTCCCTGCTTCTGTTACCCTACCCTGAGGCTTAGCACGGCCGTGCAAGGCCCGTGGGGCAGTGGCTCATCCCTTTCCAGCTCATCTTGTGCCCTTTTGAGGCTGAGGCCTGAAGAGGGGACCACTCTCTTCCCAATCTCAGAAAAAAACAGCAAGAAGGGAAAAGGCCATCGCCATTCAGCTGGAGGATCCGAGGACTGAAAGGAGAGTAGAGGAGAGTAACAGGAGGGCCTTGCCTTCTACCTAGAGACTGGGGAGTGCGCCAGGCGGCCGTTCCTGGGGCCTGGTGTCTAGAACCCTGAGCGCAATCCTCTGGCAGGCAGGCTCCCCCCGGCGGGTGGCTTACCTGGCAGGCAGCTGGGCCAGCTGTTCCAGTTCTTGCTCCATATGCTCCTGCAACTCACTGGGCCTTAGCAGGACCTGGCAGATGGGGCAAATAGGGGCCTGGCTGTCAAACAATGCTGCTGCCTTTTTCTTACCTGGGGAGGGAAGAAGAAGAGACAGACAGATAAGCTGGGCTAGTCTGTGGATGGAAACCCAGCGTCCCGATCCTGCAATCCAAGCCTGCTGCGTCCCAGGGCTTCCTGGCCTAGAGGAGGGTTGAGCCCGAGGGTCTTGGAGACCCTGACCATTCACTCTACTTTGTGGCTCGGAGCCGCAAATGCCACCTCCTCAGCTGTCTGCTCCTCTGGGAAATCTATCGGGACACAGTGAATGCTCCGTGCAATCCAACCTGGATCGCTTCATTTCATACAGGTTAGTGAAGGTCTTGGTTTAATCATACCATCACCCAGAATATCCAGTGCCCCCTCTGTCTCTCCCTTCTTCACTGGCTTTCATATTCTCCAAATATGGAGAAGGAAGAAAAGAGGGAGAAAGGGGATTCATTCCTGCAGTCATTCAACAAACGTTGTCTGGGGTCTCCTCTGAATCAGCCCCGGTGCAGAACTGTGGGACCACAGAATACAATCGGATCTAGTTCCTGCCCTTGAGGCCCTCACAGTAGAGTGGGAAGGAGCAAAAAGGACCCATGTGACTTTTGGGGGTAGTGTTCTCCAGCAGTTCCTCACCTTCCCAGGACTCTGCTTGAGCCTCTTCTTTCCCTATTCTGCATGCAGGACGATCTTCCTTCTGTGGCCCTAACTCCCATCTGTGCCCTGTAGACTCCAGAATCTGTGTCTCTGCCCCAGATCCCTCCCTGATTCTCTCGGCCCCTGGACCAAGCACCTAATGGACATCAGTGCCTGCATGTCCCCCAAGAATCTGAAACTCGATGAGCCAAAAACAAGTTCTTCAGTTTCTTCACCCCTTGCAAAACTGTTCCCCCTGTAGCACCACCCGTCTTAGTAAATGACACCAGCACTCACCCAGTCACCCAAGCCTGGAAACTATGCCTCCCCTGAGGCCCTTGCCCTTGTCTACTGTCCCTCCCACATTCATTTAACTACCAGGTCCTGTCTGTTCTGCTTCCTCAGTATTCCTGGAATCTATACTCTTCCTGTTTGGGTCTCACTACCTCTCACATGGATAACCTCATTGGCCTCTTGTAAGCCTAACAGATTTTGGGTTTCCCCCTCTAGAATACCCTTCAAATTGTATGGGAATACAAGTGGGTATTGTGCTGGCTTGGGGGCCAGCTGGGAACCTAAACTCTGTCCCAACTCTGTCACTGTCTCTGTCGCTGATGGTATCCAGAGCATACTATTCTAGAAAGGAGGCTGAAGGTTGCATACCTCTTGGGGGACCCTAAACCCTCTCCTTTGTTACTCTCTCTACCCACTGCTCCTCTGCCCTCTGCTTAAGGTGTGGGGCTGAAGAGGCCTATTCGTTCAGAAACATCCTTGCCTATCCATGTAAATGCTGACTGTAGAAAGACTTCTTTAGCTTTAGCCAAACTTTTCCTCCCTGCGTCTTCTTCCCACTTTTGCCCAGGGAGGGTCACAATTAGCTTTCAGAGAGATAAAGGCCCTGCCAGTAATGACGGAGGTGGTTGAGTTGGGTTGCCAGATTAAATATAAAATGCTCAGATTAAATATATTATGAGGCACCTGGGTGGCTCAGTTGGTTCAGCATCTGCCTTCGGCTTGGGTCATGATCTCAGAGTCCTGGAATCGAGCCCTATGTTGGGCATCTCTGCTCAGGAGGGAATCTGCTTCTCCCTCTCTCTCTGTGCTTTCTCTCTCTCTCTCTTTCTCTCAAATAAATAAATACAATCTTAAAAAATAAAAATACTCGGTTACATTTGAATTTCAGGTAAACAACAAATACTTCTTAAGTATAAGTATGTCCCAAATATTGCATGGTACGTACTTATGCTAAAAGTTATCATTGTTTTTCTAAAAGTCAAATTGACCTGGAGGCCTTATATTTTTATTTTTTTATTTATCTATTTATTTATTTTTTAAAGATTTATTTATTTATTTATTTATTTATTTATTCATGATAGACATAGAGAGAGAGAGAGAGAGAGAGAGAAGCAGAGTCACAGGCAGAGGGAGAAGCAGGCTCCATGCCGGGAGCCCGACGCAGGACTCGATCCAGGACTCCAGGAACATGCCCTGGGCCAAAGGAAGGTGCCAAACCGCTGAGCCACCCAGGGATCCCCAGTCTTATATTTTTATTTGCTAACTCTGGCAACTCCATGTCTGAGGGAGCTCCCAGTTCAGGCTGAGCACAAGAACCCACTTCCCCTTGACACAAGGCTGACGTTGGTCACAGCTCTCCTGGATGCCCAGAATGAGTCATCTGAGCACTCAGAGGAGGGCGTAGTTTATTCTGGGTGTACATTTTGAGGAGTGAAAAAAGGGAAGTCTTAACCAAAGAAATGAAATTTAAGTTGCACTTCAGATGTGTTTCAGGCAGAGAACAGGAGCAGACGAATGAGTCGTGAGTTTCTTGTAGGCAGGGGCCATTTCTTATCCAACTTTATAGACAATTGAAAACAGACCCGGCGTTGACTAGATGTGCAGTAATGAAGCGAAGGAGAAGAAAAGAGGAAGGGAGAGGGGGTAGGAACAAAGAGCAGATCGTCCTAGAAGCCAGATGATCTTCGCAGAGCTGGGATGCCCACCGTGGAAGCTTGGTG
This sequence comes from Canis lupus familiaris, assembly GCF_011100685.1. Taxonomy (NCBI): domain Eukaryota; kingdom Metazoa; phylum Chordata; class Mammalia; order Carnivora; family Canidae; genus Canis; species Canis lupus. The sequence continues at coordinate 15,795,833 of NC_049236.1, forward strand.
TGTGCAGGGTGGGGCAGGTGTAGCTCGAGTCTGTGTGGTCAGCTCTCGGAGAGGGGAAGGGGCCCCACTGATCATATGCTTTGGTGGCTACACCTCAGATGCTCAGAGGACAGCTGGAAGGCAGCTCTGAGTAAAAGAAGCAGATGTGGCCTGGTCTGGAAGATGGGAGATGAAGATTCTAGTCTCAGCTCCGCCTCAAACTTCATTTAGCCAGGGACTCTCCAAGGTGAGTGAGACCCTAGACATTCTGCCGGCCACTACCTTTGTTTTACAGTTGGGGAAACCGAGGCTCCAAATTGGATAGTGACCCCTGTACCCAGCTCATGATCTCAATCCTTCATTTATTTATCCACTCAGCAAACATTTTTTAAACAATTATTTAACTTCAAGTATTATTCTGGGAGAAATTGGAATTCAGAGAGAATTAAACACATTCTTGGCCTGAAGGAGGTCACAAAGTAATGGGAAAGCCAAAGAAAGGTCCACGGGTTCATTCAGTGTAGCCAGGGCTGAGGGAGGTTCGAATGGGGGCTCCAGGGTGGAGGCCAGAGGATGGTTGGTGGGGCGTGGGGTGGGGAGGAGGCAGGGCCTGATGGAAGGCATGAAGGGTGAATAAGGGAGAGTTGACAGGGCTGTTGAAACAGATCATTGAGGCAGGGCTTGGGGCATCACTGAGGGAAATGGTAAGGGAGGAGACCTGAGAAAGAGGAGGATCCAGGGCACAGGGGCTGAGGTGGAAATATCAGGGTTTGTGCCCTTTTAGGCTGGGACCCCAACTCTGGTTCTTAGGGATTCCTAGAGCCCAGGGTCTTTCCTTCAAGGCTGGGACCACAAATCCGCATTCCCAGACACTTGTTCTCAGTTCATCTGCTTTGGTGCCACAGAGATCCACTTTTCTGAGCTTGGCCTCAGTTTCCCTATCGGGACAATGGGTCCTCTTCCTGGCCCCAGCTTTAGGAATAGCATTGACAGGGATCAGCAGAGGAACCCTGAGCCTATGCCCTCCATCCCACCCCCATTTTCTCAGGGGTTAGAGTGGCAGGTGTCAGCCTGGCCATGGGCCCCCTGCTTCCCCTCCCCCGCTGTGTTTCCTATAATTTTATATTGAGACCTGTGGTCATGACGTGGGTTTTACTGCACTAACGACATGGCCTGCCCAGGTTTAATGACAAAATCCATACTCTGGCCCTGGGCCTGCTCCTCGTTTGCATAATTCCCAGAATACAGCTCCCTGAAGCTTTTGACCTGGGCCATTACAGTGGCCATAAAACGGGCCATAAAACCGCTGGGAATGGCCAAGAGGAGGGGGCTGTGGTCTTGCGGGGGTGGGAACCAAGTCCTCAACCCCTGTCTCTCCTTAGGCCTGGGAGTGGGCATCCTGGCCCATCTCTTCCACGGGTCCCAGAACCTGAGAGTCCTCCTCAGGCTGGAGAGGCTTCTGGGAAGCCCTAGTTCAGCTGCCCATCCACGTAGGAGGCGCTTCTCCAACGCCAACGCCAGCCTCATAGGTAGGCAGCCCAGGCAGACTGTCAGAACGCATCTCCTTCTGGAACATCCCTCATTCCCCCCCCCCCCAGCCCCCTCCGGGCACCCCAGCAGCCAGGCCCTGGGCCACAGGTGGGCCTGGGTCACTGGGCGTCGGCTCCATCGGGCCCCTCTTCAAGGCCAGGCTCCACGGGGAGGTCAGGAGGCAGGCCGAGCAGCCTAGTGGGGGACGTGAGAAGCACGAGGGACCGGGGACAGGGACTGGGACGGGCTGTCAGTGCTAAAGATGATGAATGGGGGAGGTGAGGCGGGAGGCCCAGTGTTATCGGTGCGGCTGGCGGTGCGGGCGCGCCGCTCCTGCTAATCCCCGGGCGCTGCCTCGGCCCTCGCACTGATAACGAGGAAATGGGACTGACAACAATTTTTAGCTGAGAGATTCTTCACCAAAATGCCAGGCGGCCCGAGGTCTGACAGCGCCTGATTGAGTGTGTGAGTGTGTGGGGGGGACGCCCGCAGCCCCCGCCTCCCACGCAAAGATGGATCGCTCATTCCGCCTCGCGTCCACATTCATTACCGCGCCGCCCCCGCTCGCTCTCGCCCGCCCGCCCGCCCGCCGCCGCAGGTACCCCGGCAGGAGCACCAGGCGCCCCGGCAGGAGCACCGAGCACCCCGAGCAGGAGCACCCGGCGCCCCAGGAGGAGCACCGGGCACCCCGGGAGGAGCACCAGGCACCCCCAGGAGGAGCACTGGGTACCCCGAGGAAGAGGAGCACCAGCTACCCCGAGGAGGAGGAGCATTGGGTACCCGCGTGCAAGAGGACCAGGTACCCCGAGGAGGAGGACTGGGTACTCTGAGCAGGAAGAGGGCTGGTTCAGAGGGCCCCACCCGGTCCTTAGCCCTCCCTAGGGTGCCACCAGCTCAAAGGGAGGGGATTATGGGGTCAAGCTCCCCCAAGCTGTGTGACCTCACAAGGTCCCCACCCAGCTGGTGCGGCTCCGCCAAGAAGTGGCCAACTGGGGGCTGAGAGGCCTCGAGGCCGGAGAGGCATGCTGAGGAGAGGACAGGGGTCAAGCCAAGTAGCCCTCTTCTTTGGGGTGTGTGTCTGGGGGGCCAGGCTCCCAGCAGTCCCGCCCTCAGGCCTTGGGCCTCAGGCACCTGGCGTCCCACATCAGCCCTCTGCTGCCCCCGTCTGTTGGGAAGTGCTGACCACTGGGAGCAGGCCACTCGAGGGCCCACGGAGCTGCTCCTCCTCTGCCATCTTCCCCGGTGAAGCCCGTGCACAGGCTGGAGGATGGGGGCTCATTCGGAGGGAAAGCCCTCCCTTCCTAGCCCTCACTAACCCACAACCCACCCTGCAACACCCTGTCATGGGATTGCTTCTGTGGCTTGGCCTGTTTGGTTGTGTCCTAGTTCTGTTGCCCACAGGTTCCATTCTTGCCTCTCTGTTCAAGCAGCAAGTCCCATCTTCATGATCTTTTCTCTATAGACCACAAGAGGCAGGGCTTGACCACCAGGTGTCTGATTTAAGAAAGAAGCAGGAAGGTTAACACGAGGGCGAAGGTACTGCTAATGACACATGGCGATGGAAGCTGGCCCCTTTAAGAGAAGGTATGTGTGTACATGTGTGTTTGTGTGTACACACGTGTGTGCTCCACCCTTCCCTTCCCTGAACTCCCCCCTGCATAGAAGGGCTTCCATTTCCTGGTGACCAAGACACAGAGGAACCTTCAAGCAGAATTCAACAGAGTTGTCTCTTACTGGCCCTGAGACCTTGGACAAATCACTTAACACTTCTGAGCTTAAGTGTGTGTCACACATTCTTTGTGTGACACAGGTATAATGATATCTAACTCCCAGGACTTTTGTGAGGATTCAGTTAAACCAGGGCTCTGCACAAAGTGATGAGTCATCATCTGTTTTTGTGATCATCATCACAGTTGTTTGTGCTTGTATCTGTCCCCTTCTGACACCAGCCTGTCCTTGCCCTGGATCTGGCCTCCTTCCCTGCAAATTATAGAGCTTGAGACATTGACACGTAGGTAAGACTGTGTATCATTCAGTATGTACCCTGGCCCTGGCCCTTCCGGCCTCCATGGAGGTCCTTCTTCTATCCATCATCCCCATATATCTCTTGATTGGTTTGTATGCCAATATATCCATCTGTCTGTCCATCTAACCATTTATCCGCTGTCTGTGTATTAATAACCATTGGGTGTTACTGTATGCCAGGCTGTAGGCTTAATGTGTATATTTTATCTCATTTCATCTTTACAACAGTCCTGTGGTACAGATACTATTCCTGCGATCACGCTGATGAGGAAAATGGAGTTTGGAACAATGAAGCGACAGTTAGAAGGTTCAGAGCAGGATTTAAATTTGGGTCTGTCTGACTCCAAAGCTAGTGCTCCTAACCACTGCGCAAGACCCAGCTACTTACCCACCTATCCACTCACCTAGGCAATAATTCAGTAGTTGCGTCCTAGTTGACATTCAACCAATGTCAACTGGATATTGACAATGGGTCTGCTATCGTAGGGATGCCACGCAAAAATAAACAAAACAGGTACACTCTTCTGTCCTCAAGGAGCTTAGGAACCAACTACAGATAGGGACATCATACAAACATCTCTGGAGAGGTTTTAGAAAAAGGAAAGCATGTGGAACTGTGGGAGTATATCCGTTGGCCTGGGAGGTGAAGGAAATGACATTCAAGCAAAGGTGTGAAGGATGAGTGGGAACCAGTCAGGTGATGATTGCTCTAGGCACACACAGCATGTTTGAAGGTAGAGAAGGGGAAAAAGCCCAACTGAAGAACTGAAAAATGTCCAGGGTGACTGCAGCAGAGTGAGTGAGGGCCAGAGTGTTGAGATATAATGAGAGAGAGAGGCCAGATCCTGGAGGACTTTTTAATCATGTTTAAATTATCATTACTATTATTATTTTTTAACCTACAGGAGAGTTTTAAGCAGAAGCAAGAGACATATCAGACTTGCATTTAAAAAAGATCATTCTAGGGGCACCTGGGTGGCTCAGTGGATGAACATCTGCCTTCGGCTCAGGTCTTGATCCTGGGGTCCTGGGATGGAGTACCGCATTGGGCTCCCCACAGGGAGCCTGCTTCTCCCTCAGCCTGTGTCTCTGCCTCTCTCGGTGTCCCTCATGAATAAATAAATAAAATCTTAAAAATAAAATAAAATAATAAAAAAGATCATCCTAACTGCAGAGAATGGTCTGAAGGGGCAAAGTAGAGAATGCAGGAAGGCCGTTTAGAAGGTGCTCTCACTAACTCAGGCGAGACGGGCTGGTGCCTTGCTGGAGGGAGATGCTGCTGCTGCTGGTGATGATGATGGAGGTGAACAGAAGGTGGATGGGTTGGATGTAGGGATAAAGGACTAAAGGAGCCAAGGATGACTCCAGGGTTTCTGGTTTGAGCAACAGGAGGAAGAGCTGCAGGCTTGGTGAGGAAGAAAATGAGTTCAGGTTTGGACGATGTGCTTAGTTGGAGGAGCTGTTAAGACATCCATGTGAAAATGCTTTCTAGGCACTCTACGGGAGCCAGAGCCAGAGTTCCAGAGCTGGAGACATTGACACGTAGGTAAGAGCCAAGGTTCACCAAGGCATTCTCTGTGCCTGGCACAATGTCTGGCATATGGTAAACAGCCAGTAAATACTTATTGAATGAACAAACCATTTACTGAAGTTGTGAGTAGGTAAGATCACCTAGGGAGCAAGGATACAGTAAGAAGAGGCTGGAACAGAGCCCTGAATAATTCCAACAGGTAGAGGAAGTTCAAGTCATCAAAGGCTAAGAAAGAACAGTCAAGAGGAGGATGAAAACAGGTGCAATGTCATCAAAGCCAAGAAGGACTGAGTTTCAAGGGGTAGGGAGTGTCACTGATAGGGTCACGTGCTGCTGAGAGGTCAAGAACATAAGGCATGAAGGTGTCCCCTCCACCCATTGTATCCACAACTGTCTACCCCACTTCATCCGTCCATCGCCGTCCAGACCATCTAATTACTCATCCTGCCCCCTCTCACTCGTCCCCTTTCTCCTTCTCTTCCCTCCAGAAAACCATGATTGGTGCCTCTGGTGAGTGTGGGGCAGGAAGAGTTAACATGCTGACAGATGGCATTTTTTACCTTCAGTCAATATGAACAAGGCCCCAAGACTATGATTCCAAACATCTGGATTTCATCAATATGTGATCTGTCATCGTATATTGGCATTCCCCAGTCCCCGCGCCAGAGCAATGCGGCTGGTTTTATTAATACGTCAAATACATTATCCGTGTAATACACTTGTCTGGCTGGGGCCTCCCGCTGGGGCGGGGCGGCGGATTTGAATGTATGATGAATCAGTTTGCATTACATGTTCGTAAGTCATCATTTGTCAGGATTAATAGGCATCCCTGGTCGAGGGGGTGGGGGTGGGGCAGCCAGAGGAGAGATGTGCATCTAGTGATGGCCCGTATTTATCTGCCAGTACCCAAGGATGCCCTGAAAACAACCGTGTACCCTCCTGCCCAGCCCCCAGGGCAGTGGCTGGTGCTCGGGGGAGGGTGACATTTTGAGCAGTTCCCGAGTCACTTGGACCAGATAGGCCCATCCGTCTCTGCTTTGGGCTTGCCACACAACCAAAAAGGATATGGCCGGGGCCATCTGCACAAGCCTGCTAACTCTTACTCTAAAGGACTCACAAGTCCTTCTTCCAGGGAGCCTTCCCTGACTCCCACAGACTGTACGAGGTACCTTTTCTGTGTCCCCACAGCCTCTTGTGCCATCTCCAGTGACACAGTGTTACAATTGCCTATTCTGTGTCGGTCACCCTCTTTAGACTATACATTTCTTGAGGGCAAGGATTAACTTGTTTACTGCTATAGCTTCAGCATCTAGCAGAAGACACAGCCCGAAGTAAGAGAAGAGTAATAGTAATAGTAGAAATCAATACATATTCTTCGAGGGAACGACTGAATAAATGACCACTGACCTTGCTCAACTCCCCAAAGGACGCAGGCATTTGCTGGGAGACGTCGTGGCAGTTTTCTTGACTTCCTGCCTCCACCCTGACCCTTACCCAGCATCTGCTCTGCTCATCTATCCTACTATCTATGCTTGTTCCTTCATTTGCTCCCCATCCTCCCATGAGACGGTGCAGACCCCCTCACACAGCACCAGGTTCTTTACATGCAGCATTTATACATAGAATACACAGGGTGACACATTTCTGCCTGCATACCATTAGCTCAGATTGGCACTGCCCACCCCACACGGCCTCCAACCACCTCTAGGTCCTTAGGAAACAAGAGCTTGGCTGGTGCCCTGACCCCCACTGTTATGGGTACGATTTACACCCTACCCTAGCAGTAGAGGGGGCCTGGATTGAGCCGGGCAGGTCTCCCGGGTGGCCAGTGGCCAACATATGCAGGACAGCCAGGCGGAGGTCAGCCATGGACAGGTTTAGGCTCAGACTTGGGCTCGAACTGGAGCCAAGGGTTCTAGGCCAACACACGATCGAGCTCACTGGGTCTGGGGCATGGAACCCCAGTTGTTGCCACCATCAGCCTTTGCTCCACCAAGGGCACCAGCCAACCTGTTTAGGGACTGATGGGGCTTCGGGGGTCACAGGTATTTCATAGCCCTGACCTTGGCTGTCCCAAACACAACTGCAGCCTCTCTCCTCTCTGGAGCTGCAGTTCAGCTCCCCTCCTCCCTTAGCTAATAACTTCCAGACAGAGCCCTGTGCTGGGCCAGGCCAGTGGTGGGTGGCAGCAGATGTAGCCTCCCAGGGTTCCCCATTACTGACGGTAGGAAAGGGCCCAAGTCAGGAAAATCTCCACATGTGGACACGCACACAGATCCTCTCAAATGTCTGGACACACGTTCACGTGAGGGCACTGGCACACACAGGTAGGGGCTCACACGAGCACGTCTAGAGAACCTCGCCAGAGTGTAGGTTCTACATCTGCGAGTGTAGACAGAGTATACCTGGACGCTCTCCCCGGCCTGCCCACCCACTTCACTCTCCCCCAGCGCCTTCCTTGCCATGGAGCCCAAGTGCTAGGACTGTACTGTTTAAAGTAAAGTAAATCCAAGTGTGCTTTACCCCCCGCTGGCTCTGACTATGGGCTTATAAAAATGAAGTGGGGAACCTCTGCAGCTGTGGGCAATAAATCCTGAACTGCGGAGGAGGGCACGTTACCTGCGTTCTGGGCTGATGGGTGGGACTTGGGGCACTGGTTACAGGGGCCTGCAGGCTGGGTGGGCAGCAGGCCAGCTCCTCGGCCTCAGGCACTGCCTGCTAGCCCAGCCCCGGCCAGCTGTGCCCCACAGACCTGCGGGGTCGGGAGCCTGGAACCCCTGAGCCCAGGCTGGCCGGTGGGCAAGGACAGAGAGAGAGAGAGAGAGAGAGAGAGAGAGAGAGAGACTGGAGCAGAGAGATGTAGGGAGGGGAAGAGGAGGAGGAGGAGGAGGAGGAGGCTGGGGTGGGGAGAGCGAGTAAGACAGGCACGTGCTGCTAAGGCTGAGGGGAGCCCTCGCATCTGGAGATCAATTAGCATCAATTACTGACTTCATTTAATTGTCGTCCAAGATGAATTTGTCATTTTTAGCTGGGAATTAATGGGAGACCTTCACCTCTCCCTGGCAGCAGCCGCGGAGCCCGCAGCGGTCACCCCAGTCTCCTAGGAGCCCTGAATCCTGCTGGGCCGGGCCAGGCCGAGGGGCGGGCAGCGGGCTTCGGGCAACTCCGCCTCCGGGGTCCCCCAGCCTGGCCCACTAGCCCGGGGCGCAGGTGGGGGCCGTGGGGCCCGCGGAGCAGTCCTTTGCTGCCTCTGGCTTCAGCCAGAAATTAATTTGCTGGGCTGAGCGTGTTTACCTTTTCCCAGCAAAGGCGAGACAGTAAACAGCGGACCGGCGGCTGAAATTGAATTGATAACTGCATCAACGTGCCAGATAACGCCTAAAATAATACGCCGATAAGGAAATTCGATTTGATTTGCTGCTGCGCATCAGATTGGCCCCATCTGTAGCTGCCTGTAATCATTTTCAATTGCGTTGGGAAACCTTATTTGTCCTTAAATATTTCTGTCATTTTTCATTGCTGGCGACAGATCCTCGGGCAGGTGGCAGGGGTGCGCTGCCTCTGCGGGCGCGGGGCAGCGGCCCGAGGAGGAGGGGTGGTGGGGACTCTCAGGAAGGGAGGCAGGGAGCCGGCGGCCGGGCGGCCCGGGCGGTGACAGCTGTTCCTCCAATCAATCACGCTGTCGACAGGGAGGGACGACTGGCTGGCAGAAATTGAGTTTGCCTCACAGGGGACGATTGAGCAAATTAATAGCCCATTAGCCAAGCAGTGACCTGAGAAATGAAGGTGCAGGGGTTCCTGCTCACTCAGGCCGGCTGGGGTGGGGCAGGGCAGGGGGAGGGGCTGGGGAGCAGGTGGGGGCACCTGGGGATGGGGCACTCGGAGGTGGGCCAGGGAAGGGAAGGTGAGGCAGGAGCCCTGGCAAGCTGGGGGAGGCCGGCTGGAGGGCGGAGGTCGGAGGAGAGATGCTGGGGGAGGAGAGGGGAGGTGGCTCCGGGGTCTCTGGACATCTCCAGGGCTCTGTGCCCCGCCAGAAGCTCTCCTTCCTCCATCCCTAGATGCTTCCTTCACTTTTTCTCATCCCTTTTCCCTGAAATGGGCCCCTCCCCTGGAGACACCACTCCCTGGAGTCGTCCAGGTGCAGGTGGTCTCTTCTCCCAAGTCCAGGTGGCTCAGGCCCTGGGAGGTGGGGTCAGTGGCTGGTGGGTGCTCACTGCCAGGCCGGCCCTCGGCCTCCCGCGCTGTGGGCTCTGATGTCAAGCACTGCCCTGTGCCCCGCATCCCTGGGCCTGCTCCCACTCGTCCACCCAAGCCCCACCACTGACCTCCCCTCCTCGATGGCCGTTCTTTCCCCTGTACTCACTTCCTCCTGGAGGACCTGCTCAACAGCCCCAATTGCTCTGTGGCTACAACTCCCTCTCCGCCCACCCTCCTAGGGCCTTACGCCCATCACACTTGCTTCTCCCGCTCTCCTCCTCCCACCTCCCGAGACACCACTCACTCGTGGACTGTAGCCCGAGTCCTAGGGCCCATCACCTCAACTCCCTCTTGCATCCTCTGCCTCCACAATCCAACTGTTCTCCTTTTTGTCTCAGACACACAGGCGGCTAAACGCAGCTGGGGAAAATCACAAAACCGCGCAGATATGTGCCAATAAAAATTCACAGTTTCCAATCTCGGCACTCCTAAGCAATCCCTTCACATGCCCTTGGTCAGCTCTGTCTCCCTTTTCCCACAGAGACAATCCAATAATATTTTACTATCTGGAGCCCCCTCCCCACCGCCCCATCTCCTGTCCCCAGCTCTCTTACTAGGTGGCCTTGCTTCCCACTTTGCTCAGAAATCTGAAGTCCTTAGGGAGGAGTTCCCTCAACTTCCAGATCCACACACACCTCTTTTTCTCTTCCAGTTTCAGTGGAAGAGGCATCCGTCTCCCTGTTCTAGCCAGGATCCCTTCTCTTGGGTTTAGAATCTCACTCCTGCCTATGTCTGTGGGGAAAGCTGCTGTGGGTGCCCTCTCTCCTGCGCCCCCCCTTCCCTCCTCAGGCCTCCATCCATCAGTATCTACATGCTTGGAGTCACCTCCACTGCAACAATATCAACAACTCCTCTCTCCCTTCTGTATGGCACCTTGTGACAAAGGCCCTCTTCTTCCCATCTCACCTAAGATGCTCCAAGGAGCCTTGCTTGCTGTCCATACTCCTTTCTCTTAGTAGTTCTTTTTTTTTGTTTTTTTTTTTAAGATTTTATTTATTCATGAGAGACACAAGAGAGAGGCAGAGACACAGGCAGAGGGAGAAACAGGCTCCACGCAGGGCTCGATCCAGGACCCTGGGATCACAACCTGAGCCCAATGCAGACGCTCAACCACTGAGCCACCCTGGTGGCCCTCTCTTAGCACTTCTTAACTCCCTGTGATCTGCACCCCCACTGCCCCACACTCTAATATTTATTGAGGGTCTTCCATGTGCTAGGCACTGCACCGAACTCTAAGGATACAACCAAATCTACGTCCTAATGGAGCTTACAAAGTAGGAGGAAACACACAATAAAATTATACAAACAACTGTAGTCATGCCAAAGAGAGGTGAACAGTGCTCATGCGGACCTGGAAATGCAGTTTTGCCCTGCTCAGAGGAAGCCAGCAAGGCCTCCCTGAGGACGAGACGCAGGCTGAGACGTGATGGGTAGGTACAAGCTGTACAGATGAGGAGGAAGGAAAGAGAATAACATCGATCAAATCCTTCCCTGTGCCAAGTACTTTACTACTTCGTAACTGAGGGAACGGGCAAGAAGCTCCATAACCTGCTCATGGTCACCCTGTAAGCGGTGGTGCTGGACCTCCAGCCTAAGCAGGGCAAGGCCAGAACCCGGGCTCTTAACCCTTCCACCCCACTCCCTGGGGCCAGCTATCACCTTGTCTTCGCCCACTCCTCTCTCTGCCCCCCACCCCCATCCCTACCTCCAGTCCTGTCCCATGCCTGTCACCATGCAGGATCCTCTGCTAGGATGACCCGCAGGCTCTTCAAGCCCAGTGCACCTGAAATAGGATTTACCTTCTCTGGACCTGCCTTCCACCTGCTTTTTCCATTTGCATGAGACACTTAAACCCCCCGCCCCGCCCCAGATTCCCTGCATCTGGGAGTCTTACTCTTTACTCTGGCCCCTCCATCAAGTAAGTCTACATCTTACTTGTCTTTATGTCCTAAGCAGCCCCTGGCACCATCTTTTCTACATTGCTTTGGTTCAGGCATCATCTCCAGTCTTTCCTGTCATCTCCTAACACATCTCTGTCCCCTCTAATCCATTTCTCTCTCTACAGCCAGCAGGATCCTCCTAAAACACAAATTGGGTCCTATCGTTCAGCCACTTAAGACCCTTCTTCGGCTCCCGAAGCCCACAGCATAAATTCCGGACTCCTTATCCCGCGAGCGCCTCTCCAGCCTGTAGCCTCTCCGGCAATGCTGTGTGGACAAGCCCCAGCTCTTCGCATGGTGTCCTTACCGCCAACGGTGCCCACGACATCCATCTCCCTATGGGCAACCCATAATTCCTTATTTATTCCTGAAGACTGCACCCAGACAATCCTTCCTCTTCGCAGCCTTCCCTGGTATTACCCTCCCATGCTATGTCTTACATGTCTTTACCTCTTCTCGCACACATCATGCATATAACATTGCAATGGTTTGTTTGTCCATCCGTCTCCCCTGGTGGACTCTGAGCTCCTTGATGGCAGGGAGCTTCTCTGATTTGCCTGGTCCGCTCAGGGCCTGACACAGGGCCCGGCGCAGAGTGCGTGGCAGTTAGGCTGCTGAAGGACTCAGTGGCCAAGCCAGTGGGAGGAGAACTTGAAGGGGCTGCAGGAGAATGGCTGAAAAGACAGTGAAAGCTGGGGTGGGTGGGAGGTGGAGGTGCGAGGGTGACAGGTAGGAGTAGGGGAAGGTCGGCAGTTGAGGGAATGCTGTCAATTTCTTTTGTTTAAATAAAGCCTGGTTTCATGGTCAGTGACAGGGACGAGGCCCAATGACTTTCAAAGGGAGGAGCCCTTGAAACACAGAAGCTCTAACTGTTCTAGAAAAAATAACAGTGTCCACAGACCTGGTGGGAAGGAGGTGGGCAGTGGTCCCCTGAACGCAGCTGGCCAGTCAAATCCTGTGCCTAGAAACACTGACAGGACAGACAGATACTCACGTGCTCACAGAGGGTCTCCAGGAGCCTCCCCCATCTCCGAGCCCTCCGGGGGCCTCTATGCTAGCCCAGCACCCCACCCAGAACCCCTGGGCTGCTCCCTCTCTCAGCAATTTCCCTACCCAAGAAAGCTCTAAGGGTTTCAATTACCGGCGCATGGGATTTAGTGCCCTGGGCTTCTCTGACTGGAGGAGATTTATTTGAAGGTTTAGTGTCGTGGAGAATTCACGTCTTCACTCCCAGGAGCCCAGCTTCCGTCCTGAGCCCCTAAATCAGGAACCAAGATGGGCTATTGTCACTTACCGCATTAGCCTCGTTAGCGGACCAGGAGGGGTGATTAATAGCAATGCACACACAGCCATCCTGCTCCCTGGCCCGGGAGGGGGTGGGGAAGCGGCTGAGCCTGCTCCAGGATAACCTGGGGGTCCGCATGGGAGCTCCCCCAGACACGGAGCCCCATGGACAGGTGAGCGCCTGGCCCAGACTGCCCCGTGGGAGGCCTCTGGGGCCTGCTCCTGGAGGGGCCGGTTCCAGGTGAAGGCCTGAAGCAGACACCTGTGTGCACGGGGGTGTGTGGGGGGGGGTGTAGGGCATGGGGAGCAGGGGGTCCCTGATTTCATTTCCCAAACACTCCATGAGTGCTGCCTATGGGCCAAGTGGTTTTCTAAGAGCTGGAAGCACAGCACTGGGGAGGACAGACAGGGCCCTGAGACAGAGGGGGTGTGTGTGTGAGCGGAAGGGAGCAGTGTAAAGAGAGAGCAGTTGGGGGAGAGAGAGAGGTGTGAACCCCTGAGCGAGGGAGAGGTTCACAGGAGAGGCAGGAGGAGAGAGGAGGGCAGGTGTGAGGGAGCGCCTGGGAGCCCTTGGTGTGACAGTGGGTGTGTAGACAGGATTGGGAAGGTGCTGGAGAGAGGAGGGAGTGTGTATAGGGGCAGAAGATGTGGGACAGAGGGCTGGGTGTGTACTTTCTTTCTCTGCAGTTTCTAGCACCTCCCAACCCCCCCCCCCCCCCACAGATTTTCTGGGGTCAGGCTAGCCTGGGTTTGAATGTCAGTGCTGGGTACTTCATTCACTTATTTATCCGTTCGCTCGCCTGACGTTTACTGAGCATTTACTAGCTTTTCCCTTCAGTGCCTCATTTTTCTTACCTGTAAAGCGGAGACTAACAGGGCAATGATGAGAACCCAGGGAAGTAATTTATTAAAGTGTCTTGTGAGCACACAGAATTAGGAGCCAGATGCACCGTGGCCCAGCACCTGGCGTGTGGGTCAAGAAGTAGTAGCTACAGAGCTGAGGTTGCCCTGCCCATCCTGTCTCCCCCTCTCTTTTTCCTCTCTCTTACCTCGTGCGCTCACAGTCACAGCTGAGCCATAGTATTAATTATTAGAGCCAATTGACTGTTTAGACTCTGATGTTTTAACTAATCACCACTAATGGCAGACACTGGTGGGCAATCACAATCATTTAGTTCCCAAGCAAACCCCTTCTCATAGTTGAGAGCAGCCCAGGGTGGGGCTGGGGTGTGTGGGTTCAACAATAACTGGGACTAGGAAGGGGAGTGAGGGGGTGACTGGTACCCAGAGGAGGCTCTTCTCTCCCCACCCGGGGTGGGGAGGGGGTGCCCTCTGGGCCAAGGGCCCTCCGGAGCAGTCAGGTCCCCTGGGGTGGGTCAGCTGAGCCCTACCTTGAAATGAGTTGCCTTCCTTCCCCGTCCTCTCACTTCTCTGCCCTTTGGCCTCAGTCTACCCTTTTGACCTAGAATCCTGTCACGGGAATTCAGTCTCCAGCAACCACCACCCTGCACCAGAAATATCCTAGCTGTTCGCCTTCTCCGAGTTGCTTTTCAATTGTAGTTCCTAAAAGACTGCTTCCGGGAAGAGTCGTTCAGACATGGGTTCAAATCCCACCTCCTTGATGGGCAGCAGCTGTAGGCTGGTTGGACTAGGAAGTGGCACCCTGCCCGTTTGGCTGAGGGCCTGGAGAAGAGGGCACGCATGTGCTCTGTGTCGCTGAGTGTGGAGAGCACACCAGGGATCGGGGTGTGTCCTGAGCCCTGTGCACCCGTGTACTTGCCCTGCCTTCTTCACACGGAGGCCTCAGGGCCCTGGCCCGCATGCAGCCCTGACCCATTTGAAGCCCGGGTCCATCCTACATCTGCTCCAGCCTAGCTGGGGAAGTCAGAGCCCCAGATCTCAGGAAAGCCAGCTTCAGGGTAGAGGCCAGGCAGGGCGGGACCGTGGGGTCCAGATGTCCTGGAGGGGGTGGCCTAGGTGCCCGTGGCCAGTAGGTGTCGCTGTGGCTCCAGCAGTGGGAGGGGGTGCCTGGCAGGGGGCCCTGGAGGAGGCCCTGGGGCTCCACGCCCTCTGGCCTTCCTGCCCTGGCCTCTCTCCTTTCTGCCAGAAAAGCTTCCCGGATGCTTCTCAAACTTTAAGTGAACAGAACTCTTGGAAGTTCACGTTAAAATGTAGATTTGGATTTGGTAGCTCTGAGGTGGGTCCCAAAGATTTTTTTTTTTAAGATTTTATTTATTCATTCATGAGACACACAGAGAGAGGCAAGAGACACACAGGCAGAGGGAGAAGCAGGCTCCCTGCAGGGAGCCCGACATGGGACTCGATCCCAAGACTCCAGGATCACACCCTGGGCCCAAGGCAGACGCTTGACCGCTGAGCCACCCAGGAGTCATGAATTACTGTTTTTTATTTGAATTTCTAAAGAGTTCGCAGGTAAAGCTGATGCTGCTGGTCTGTGACCACCCTCTGAGTAGCAAGGTCCTAGGGGAGACAGCTCCCTAGCTGGGGGACCCTGTCTGTCCTCCCTTCCAGAGCCAACACTCACCCTCACTCCCACTTCCTCGACAAAGATCCCAGACCAGAGGATGGGGTACCTAGTAGAGATTCCATCTTTTTGGAGACCAGCACGAAGCAGGCAGTCTACAGGGAAGCTCTGAAGCAAAATCTAACTCCAGTCTTCTGAGTCTGCCCAGCCTCACCACCTAGCTCAACTCCTAAATTTAAACCTAAACCTGAATCTACTCCCAATTTCCCAAAATAACCCCAGTTCCCACCGTCAGAGCTATATCCTGACACCAGCCTCAGCCCAGCTCTCGTGCCCCTTTAATCTAAATCCAACAATTGTACCATCCATTGCTTCAGGCCTGTCCCAGGACTGAATGTCCCCCCAGCCTCCCCGATAATCTTCCTGGCCCCCTGCCATACTCTTCTAGAGACCAGTTTGAGCCAGAACAGTGGGGCAATAGGATCTGAGAACAATTGCCTCATCAAGCTGGTCCAGGCCCGCCTTAGCAGCAGAGCTCAGGCGTTTGCCCCAAGCAGAGGGAAAAAGCAATTTAGCAGCCTGGTTGAGGGTAGGCATTCCCACACATTTTCTGGAAGTTTCCTTTCTGCTGGAGAGAGTGAGAAATCTTGTCCTTGGTCTATATTCTCCGTCCTAAAGGCTCCATTTTTTGGGGTGTTGGAGAAGGCAGGGAGGAAGTATATCCATTAGCCCAGCCTGATTGCAGGTGAAAAAGGAGGATATAGTGTGTGTGTGTGTGTGTGTGTGCACGCGCGCGCGTGCTGGGGAGTGAAGCAAGCAAAGCACCCTCTAGGGCTTTTTTTTTTTTTTTTTTTTCCTGAATCAAGGTTTTTCTGAGAGGCCCTCCTCTTTTCCCAGCTCTGTCTACTATCTGGTCCTCTCGGGAACGACAGAAGCTGATTATTACAGGTCGGACATTTTGTGATTTTTATTTTAAAGATTTATTTATTTATTAGGGAGAGACACAGGCACAGGGAGAAGAAGGCTCCATGCAGGGAGCCGGATGTGGGACTCAATCCCAGGACTCCAGGATCACGCCCTGGGCTGAAGGCAGGCGCCAAACCTCTGGGCCACCCAGGGTTCCCCCCATTTTGTGATTTTTAAAGAAAGAATGCAACTATAAATAGGAATTATTTGGTTTTGCCCTGGTGGACTACCCACTGTGACCCACTCTCCAACTCTGGGGTGCAGGAGTGGCTCAAATCAGAGAAGAACCATTTCTCACACCGTGAGGCACTGAATAACAAAAAATACTTCTACCTGTGTCAAACACTTCTGCCTTTAAAAAGCACTCCCCAGGATCCCTGGATGGCGCAGTGGTTTAGGGCCTGCCTTTGGCCCGGGGCGTGATCCTGGAGACCCGGGATCGAATCCCACATCCGGCTCCCGGTGCATGGAGCCTGCTTCTTCCCTCTGCCTGTGTCTCTGCCTCTCTCTCTCTCTCTCTCTCTCTCTCTGTGACTATCATAAATAAATTTAAAAAATTAAAAAAAAATAAAAAATAAAAAGCACTCCCCTTCTCCATTTATACGTAGCTCTACGTAGGAAAACTAGTTTCTAGAACATGTCCACGTTTACAAAGTAACTCTATAGGGGATCCCTGGGTGGCTCAGCAGTTTAGCGTCTGCCTTTGGTCTAGGGCACGATCCTGGAGTCCCGGGATCGAGTCCCACAGCAGGCTCCTGGCATGGGCCTGCTTCTCCCTCCTCCTGTGTCTCTGCCTCTCTCTCCCTCTGTGTCTATCATAAATGAATAAATCTTTATTTTTTTTAAGATTTATTTATTTATTCATGAGAATACACAGAAAGGAGAGAGAGGCAGAGACACAGGCAGAGGGAGAAACAGGCTCCATGCAGGGAGCCTGACATGGGACTCAATCCCGGGTCTCCAGAATCACGCCCTAGGCTGAAGGCGGCGCTAAACCCCTGAGCCACCAGAGCTGCCCCAATGTAAATCTTTAAAAAAAAAAAACAAAAAACAAAGTAACTCTATAGTTTTACAAATCACTTCTCATCAACCATTTATGGGAAAAGACCCTTTTGGAGACCTTGGAAAAATTCCTTCACTCCCCTGTGCCTCAGTTTTCTCATCTGTAAAATAGGAAGAATAGAAGTAGCTGCTTCACAGGGTTATGCATCAAGTCATTTGAGTAGTTCCTGGCACATCTAAGCCCTTTATGTCAAGTGTTTGCTATCATTATTGCTGCTGTTGTTATTACTAATATCCCGGGATATTTAGCACCTGAGGTAGGGAAAGTCTCTGTAGATCGGGGTAGGTGAAAGTACTTGTCCAAAGTCTGCTGCTGGTAAGCTTAGAAATGAATCTCTTGGGATGCCTGGCTGGCTTAGTGGGCACAGCGTGTGACTGCTGATCTCAGGGTGGTGAGTTCAAGTCCCATGTTGGACATGGAGCCTACTGAAAAAAAAAAAAAAGACTACAAAAATGAAAACTTTGAAAAAAAAAAAGAAAACTTTGGCTTCTTTGGTCCGGTGCTGTATCCTAACCACATTAAACACATCCGGCCAAAGCAATCCCTATCAGGAAACAGAGACTGAGTGGGGAGAAGGGTAGGGTCTTAGACCCTCTGGGGGGTCTAGGGCATGGAGGGAACAGAGGAGGAGGCCTAGCTTCCCCTTGTTGAGTGTGGGAACTGAAGGGGGGTGGGAGTGGGGGCAGGAGACTGGGTAGGCCCTGCTCCTGGATCTGTTCTGTGGCTGTCGGCTGGGCTCCCATGACCCTTAACCACGCAGCTCTAGACCCGATCCCCCCACCAGAAACATTTTCCTCTCCTCAAGCTTGTGTCTTTTTCGTTTCCACATTGGCATTCTCTTCCAGGCCAGGGGTGGGCTAAAGGTAGGCGGTAGGAGTAAGGAGCCTGGTGGGTGGAACGTGAGTTTTGGAGTCAGAGATCTGGTCCCGAAACCTACCTTAGCATTACCAGCCACGCACCCTTTGGGCAAGGGCCTTACTCTACGTGAGTCTCCACTTCCTCACACCTAGAGGCTGAGGGTAATGCTATTAGGCTCCCAGGTTGCTCTGAGGAATGAATCAGCATGCACAGCCTGAAGCACAAAGATCCGCACGGCTAGGTGTCAGCATGCCTCCCTGCCCTGCCTGGAAGTGGGGGTGCCAGGGGCCGCTGCAGGCTGAGGAGTGTAGGGGGCCCAGGCTGACAGCCTGGGAACCTTGGGGTACCCTTGGTCACTGGCTCTAGGGCTCCTCCTTCCACACAGGCCGAACCCTCCCCCAGGCAGAGTGGTCAATGGTCATCAGGACAACACAGGCCTGTGTCATGAGGAAGGCAGCTGTGTGGGGGGCTGGGCTGGAGGTTCTGTGCAGAGAGGGCGTGAGGCGGGGGGAGCTGGGTGGCCTGGCCAGGCACAGCCTGTTACCAGCTGCGCCCTGGGGCTCTCCACCCTGCCCCCACCAGCACCCTGTAGCTGGAAGTCACCAGCCCTGGGCTCCTGTGTCCTAGTTCTCGGTTCTAACTGTGACGTGGGGCTGAGGAATTTGGTGAAGTGTCCCACAGCTCAGGCTGGGTCTGCTCAAGAGAGAGCCTGCCCTCTGCTCCCTCTCCCTCTGTCCACTGGGTTGTCTGTCCCTTTCGCTCTCTTTTCAATTTTATTATGAGCTGTTCCAAACTTAGTCCTGGAACACCCTCAAAGTTTGGGGGCCAGTGCTTGGGAAAGAAAAGCAGCCCATGCTCCAGGGCTGGGCACAGAAGATCCCATTGCAGGGCCGAAGGGGGAGGGACTGAGGAGGACAGGGCTTCCTGGAGGAGGGAGCCCCAGAAGCCTGGCTTGTAGATGAGATGGCAGGAGAAGCAAGGGTGGAGCAGTAACCAAGGCAAAGGCGGGGAGACAGCCCAGCAAGGCTTGAGAACATGGCTGCAAGAGAGGAGGATGGAGCAGTAATGGGGCTGGGTGACATAGGCTGGCGGGGGGGGGGGGGGGGTCCCCTGGGCCTCTGTGCTATAGGCATCAGGAGCGAGGGATGTGTTGTGAGCCAGGGAATAACAAGGCCTTGGCATTTCAGACCATGAAATGGTCTGGGGAGACTTACAGCCCATGCCATTGACCCCCCTCAATCTTTAGACAGGGCATTGAGGCTTGCAACCAGAAGAGTCCTTTGCAGGAGGACGCGTCTTGGCCATGTCTGTAACTCCCATCAGCCAGCCACTGGCAAGCCTGCAGCAGCTGGATCCTTGCACACGGGGGAGGTAGCTGGGATTATCATCCCCATTTTACTGATGAGGCGGTGAGAGGCGTCAGGTGAGATGCCTGACGTCCCCCAGCGGCACATGATGGAGCTGGGACTTGCAAGGTTGGTTCATGGTCGACCACTGTTTACCGGCCAGCCTCGTCTCTTCCCCACTTCCTGCTGTGTACCCCACTGTTCCGGCCACACCGGATTCTTTTGGTTTCTCAAGTGGGCCACTTTCTCTCACCTGTGGGCCTTACCATATGCTGTTCCCTCCGCATGGATGGCAGGCCTCTCCGATCTCGGCTTCGCGGTGAACCGTCCGGGAAGCACTACTATTTTGAATCTTTTGGCTCCACCGTGCGTCCCCGCAGCCTCCAAGCCTCACCTGTCACATTGTGATTACACTCTCCTGGTCTGTTTTCTCAACAGGGCCTGGCGCAGTGATGTCAAGTGAGCTCAGGCCCACCCCAGCCTTCCTATCTAGCTGTGGCATCAGCAGCACCCCTCCACATGGGAAGGAGGGGCACCGGGACCTGACCAACACAGGAGGTGCTAAGGATGCTCCTGGGCCTGCCAGGAGCAAAGGGTCGGGGGGCGGGGGAGCGCTGGAGAAAGCAGAGACGCATGGGTATTTAAGGTCAGTGTAGCACCTGGCCTAACGCAGGCCTGGTGAGACTTCGGGGAGGAAAGGGGGCTCCTCCTAAAGGCTGCAGAGGTGCCTCTGGGACGAAGGCCCTTGAAGGATAGGGAATGCCACGCTTCCTGCAGAGCAGAGGACATCCCGGGGAATGAGTGGGAACAAACACGACAGAGGAAGGAATTCGGCTCCCTACCAAGACTCTCTGCCCAGAGGGCACCATATGGGGTTACCTGGGAGGCTGGTCCCTCTAACATGCTGAGTGGATGCCCCAAGGTGTCATAACTACACCTGTGGGTGCCCGTGCCCCAGCTCAGGGCTTACCACGGAAAGCACATTGTCTGAGGACCATACCATGAGCCAGCACCCCCTGGTCACAGAGCCACGCACATGTCAGTCCCAGTGTGCCCTGCCCATCCCTCCCGGGCCTCCATCCTCATATCTGGCTTTGCCTTGGGCCAGCGACTGCCCTCATTTCTCTTACAGCACTTTGCATCTTGACCTGTGCCAGAGTCCACAGCCCGCTCACCTGTCCATGCAGCCGCAACTCACCCCTACTGATTGCATGCACCCCCTCTGCCTGCACTGTACCTCCTCCAGAGTAGGAGCTCCCTGAATGCAGGGGCTTTGTTTTAGAATCATGTTGTTCCTGGGCGGCTGGGTGGCTCAGTGGGTTTAGCATCCGCCTCTTGATTTTGGCTCTGGTCGTGATCTCATTAGATAAAGCCCCATGTTGGGCTCCGCACTCAGCGGGGAGCCTGCTTCAGGATTCTTTCTCTCTTCCTCTGCCCTTCGCTCTCTCTCTCTCTTTCTCTCTAAAATAAATAAATCAACAAATCTTAAAAAAAAAAAAAGAATCATCTCGTTTTTTTGCAGTTCCCAGCCTACATATTGTTTGTAAATATATGTTAAATTTTAACTATTGGGAGGGACAGAGACGTATAGGATAAGGGATGAGGGCTTTGGCACCCTCAAGCCTGTTTTGCTACATGTATAACAGAGACAGTAATTCCCCATCGCCTGGGATCCTCGGGAAGCACAAGTGAGATTAAGATAGGCATTAGTCCACTTTTAAGAGGTGGATGTTCCTTTATCTCTATTTCACAGATAAGCACTTGGGGCTCAGAGAAGCTTGAGGACTTGCCCAGGGTCACACAGCAGGGAAGTGGAAGCGCCTGGGATTCAGATGAATCCTCTTCCCCTCTCTGCTGCTCTCCAGTTTGAAGCCGGTGGGTGGGGGTTTGGCTGCAGGTGGGGATATGTAAATCAAGAAGGGGAGACAGGTAAGGATCTTGTGGGGTATGGAGTTCAACCCGAAGCACACAGTTTGGCAGGGTGAACCAGAAGGGAGAAGTAGTGGGGAGGGGCCTGCCTGAAGCCAGGGGGCTCCTCAGGGAGAACACATGGCCTTGTCTTCTGGGTGCCGGATTTAATTCTGGGAGGGGAGGCAGGCCCCAGACACAGGAAAGGCAGCGGGTGAGTTGGGTGGCGGGGCGGGATGGTGAGGGAGGCTTGAGATCACAGCATCTGAAGGTGGGAGAGCCATCGGAAATGGGTGGCAGAGATGGGTCCAGCCAGCCCTGGTACTCTTCATACCCTGCTTCCGCAGGCAGGGCTGGCGCCTGGCCACCTGCCAGACTCCTTGCACCTGGGCTGGGGCCCAGCCCGTGGGCAGCCCTGGGCTCCTACTACCTCTGCCCCCTGGCCCAGCAGCAGGCCCAGCTGGCTCACCTTCTCAATCAATACTGTGCTCTTAATGGGCCCAGCCACCAGCACCAACCAGGGGCATTAAATGTTAATTATATCTATTTGGATTTGAAAAATTTTATTACTCAAGTTAATTATGGCTGGAGTCATAAAAAGGTTTCAGAGTGAAAGGGCTGCCTTATTGGGGCCACTTTCCCCAAGACAGATTGGAAAGGAAAAGAAGAAATAAAAGCATCTGGCTCAAAGGGCTGGGTGCTCCCCATCCACTAGGTTGAGAGCTCGGGGTTCCGGACCCGCATCCGCCAAAGCCTGAAGCATAGCTCACCCACCAGCAGTGCTGGGCCCCAGAAGACAGGAGAGGTCTGTCCTGGGAAGGCCGGGCCTCCGCTCACAGCCCGGGTGTGAGTGGTGCCATCAGCAGAGAAGGGCCCCCTGCCAGGGGAGGTCCAGGGAAAGCACTGAGGACATTTGGGCTTCCACAGATCTGGGATTGAAGGATATGCCCGGGGCTCCTCTCCAAGTGGTCTTGATACTGGGAACTCCTCCAGCCCAGCTCCCCACCCAGGGCGGCCCCACCCAGCCCAGTCTGATTGCTTCCTGCCAGCCCCACTTATGATTCATGGGCCTGACCTTCAGCTATAAAGTGCTCACTGTAGCCGGCATAGAGGCAGGATTTACAGCTCTGGGGTCAGCTGTAGGCAATGACACACACAATAGCTGACTCACGAGGGTGCCCCATTTCCAGCCCACACATAACTCTCTTTTGCACACACAGGTACACATGCACACATCTCGACAGAGACACAGATGCACGTTCACGCCCAGGAGCTCTCCTACTGGCACATTCGGTAATGGGAGTTCCATTTGTGGAGCAAGTATGGTGTGTTAGGTGCCTCACAGGCATTTGTCTAATCCTTAACACCAATCCTGTAAGGTTGAAGCAGTGCTACTCGTTTTATAGAAGAGGAAGCAAACCAAGGCTCAGGCAGGTTAAGTCATTTGAGCTCATGTGCCCAACAAGGGAACTGGCTCTGCACAGAGCCGCGATGTCAGCACAGTTGGCCAGGGAAAAGGTAAATCCGTCGGAGAACTGGCACTACAGCAGCCTAGGGAGTGGGGTGGTAAGCCAGGCCATCCCATCCCGCCTCCCTCTTCCCCATCAGGACCTAGAGGCTGGTTCAGAGTGGAAGAGAATGTTCCAGAAGCAGATCTCCCCCTGGGCCCCCTGCAAAATGATAGAAGGGAGACTAAAAACCAGGAGAGGAACGCCTTAACCAGATGAGACTGGAACTGAAAAGTGCACAAACTTTAAAAAGTCACAAGTCATTGCAGGTGGGGGGTGGGTGCCTGGGTGGCTCAGATGGTTAAGCGTCTGCCTTCAGCTCAGATCATGATCTCCAGGTCCTGGGATGGGGTCCCACGTCAGGCTCCCGGCTCAGCGGGGAGTCTGCTGCTCCCTCTCCCTCTGCCTCCGCCGCCCCCTGCTCATGCTCTCAATCTCTCTGTCTCTTTCTGTCTCAAATGAATAAATAAAATGTTAAAAAAAAAAGTCATTGGGAATTAGGTAGGATTTGCCCATGTTGTGAAAAGATCGACTGCCCATCTGACAAAGGGCACTCAAGAAAGGATAGTTGGTAGGGAGGGGAGAAGTTTCATATTTGTGTCTCCCAAGTTTGAGCTACTCAATATACTGGTTTTATTATCATTATTGTCATTCTTGTTCTTATTACTATCCTCTTCCTGGGAAGACCCTGCAGAAGAGGTCCACCATTCCTCTTGGGCTCACATAGCATTTGCCTCTAGCTGCCTCCCATTTTCTCAGGTCTCAGAATTTCCCCAAAGCTAGTGCCTACTGTCCCCGAGGGCCAGCCTGTCACAGTCCTCAGCGGGGGCTCCACTCTCAGGGCCGGTCCTCTTCCTCTCACTCTTGAGTTTTTGCCCGTAGATTAGTTCTTTCTTCGCAGTCTTCAATCGTGTGTGAAATTTCTCCCTGACCAAGGCCAGCCCTTCCCTTGATCTGGGAAATCCCTCTACGCCCTAAGTTTCTTCTGTCTTCTCATCCGCCTCCTGGAGTGAGGGCCTTCACCCTCTAGGATGGAGGGCCCATCACCACTGGCGTCACTACCGTGGCCTCACCCCTGGCTGCTCACCGGTGCCCCACAGAAGCTGTGACCCTTAGGTCCTCCATGGCCTCCTTCTCATGGCATCTGTAGCTATATCTCATGGCCCTGCCCTGCCATCTCCCCTCACCTCTGCTGTCCCTCCTGTCCTTTGTCGCCCCCTCCTCTTCAGCTGACCCGATGCCGGTATCTTGTCTCCTCTTCCCAGTCCTCCAGACTCAAGACTCGCTCCTGTGCTCTTTGCTCTTAGACAATTTATCCTCGGCGACTTTGACTTTCCCCCTCTCTATGTGACTCCCAGAGCTGCCTCCAATTTGATGTTTCTCCTGAATTCCCATCCTGAGTTGTCAACTGTCCAAAGGACATAACTGCTCAGACGCTCTACTGCCACTTCCAATGAAACGTGCTGAAATTGGTGATCACCTTTCTTCAAAATGGCTCACTTTCCTCCACCTCATTTCTATCCATGAAATAACTCTTGTTCTGGCTGCCCCGCCTCCCCAAACACCAGGTCCACTGATTAAATTAATAACACTGAGCAAATATTTTCCAGGTAACTTCATGTGCAAAGCCCAAATAGCCCAGGGTGGTGGGGGTGGAGCTGGGAGGCAGGACAGAGAGTAGTACGATGCCACTGAGGGGGAAGGCTTGGGAATCAGGTTAGATTTGGGTCCAAAGGCTGGCCCCACCACCACTTGTCCGCTACGTGCTATTAGGCAAGTTACTTGAACAGAGAGTGCTTCCTCTTTGCCATACCCTGACATAAAGGCCCTGCCCATCTAATCCACCTCATCCTCACCAACATCTTCACAATATCATCATAATTATTCCATTTTAGATATTGGAAAAACAGAAGGACCTCAGAGAGGTTAAGGAATCTGCCCTAGGTCACATAGCTTAGTAAGTGGCAGAACCCAAGGATGGACCCAGGCAGGCTGGCAGCCTGTACTTATGACCACTTTGCTATATTTAACCTCTTAGGGTCTCGGTTTTGTTCCGTTTTTTTTTTTTTTTTAATTTTTTTTATTGATTTATGATAGTCACACACAGAGAGAGAGAGAGGCAGAGACATAGGCAGAGGGAGAAGCAGGCTCCACGCCGGAAGCCTGACGTGGGATTCGATCCCGGGTCTCCAGGATCGCGCCCTGGGCCAAAGGCAGGCGCCAAACTGCTGCGCCACCCAGGGATCCCTGGTTTTGTTCCGTTTTGCTTACTATTGTGTCACCAGCATCCAGGAACCCGTTAAATATCTGTTGCGTAGAAGAGGACAGATAAATGGCCAAAATGCACCTGTTGGATTTGATAGCTTGAGTAGTTGCTGACCTTGGCAAAAGCGGGGTCAGGGAAGAGACAGGATCGCAGGGAAAGCTGCAGTGGTGTAAGGAGTGAATGGGGGGGGAAGGAGGCTATGGGGGTGTCAGGTGTGGACCAGCCATTCAAGAACTTGGAGGGAGGAGAGAGAGGGGCACAGGGTCTGGGTTGTGACTGTGGTGTGTTTTGTTTTAGTGTACGGAAAAGGGTTGGGGCTCCAGGAGGGAGCACCAGTGCCGGAGCCAGGCATCAGAGAGGACCCAAGGAATAGGATCCCAAGCACCAGGAAAGGGGGCGAATCCTGACCAGGAGGGATGTGGCTCTGTTGGAGAGAGATAGGAGTTAAACAGATCATGGCAGCCTCACTAGGGAAGGCCTGAGCTGAGGAAACCCCAGGGGCTGGAGAGCCTGGAGGAGAGGGACACCTCCTTAACACGATCTTTGCTGGGACAGCCAGTGATCTGGAGAGAGGGGCTCGGGTGGCTGGATCAGAAATGGCTACTTCTGTCTGTGCCAAGACAAGCTGGGGTGGGGGTGGGGGTAGGGGAGGGCAACCCTTGGGCTATGAGAACCCGAGCCCCCAAGCCCCAGTCTTGCTGGGACCAGCAGCTAGCTACTAGGGGACAGCCAGTGAGTATCCCCCCACTGCATCTTACACCCTGACTGGCGGAGCCAACCCCAATTTCCAGAGCTGGAGCCAGCTATGCTTTCCTTGAGTGAAGCAATAAAAGGGGAAAATCAACATCCCAATGATCTTGTTTATGGTGCTAAGTAAGCTGTACAGCTTAATACGTGGAGGTTAATGAATTTACGACTTGCTTTGGAGTTTGACAAGGGCCGTAAAAGAGGAATGAATGCTCTGGGCAGCTCTTTCCCTAGTGGCTACTTAGGGTTAGATCAGCCTGGCCAGGCCCACCCTGGTGAGGGAGGGGAGAAGACTGAAGTGGTGGGTTCATGGCCAGCCATCTGGGGTCTGGGCCGACAGGACCAGAGGAGGGACAATCCAAGGGCCCAAGGACCCTTTCCGCAACCCTCTGGTAGGCTGCAGTGAGCTGGAGCCCCCAGGCTCTCAGGATCGTTGCATCTTGGGCAAGTCATTTAACATCTCTGAGCCTCATCTGTAAGAAAGAGAGGGATGACACCAGCCGTGACAAAGATGTGAGGTACCACGTGTGAAGAAATTAGCATCAGCCCCTAATCAAGGTGATAACCACCGTCCTCGGTCTCACCTTGTCACCTGCTATTTATTCGTCTATGTCCCTCTTACCATTCACCCATTCCTTCAGAAACCCCATAAGTCTTCGTGAAGAGGTTACGCTGTGTGCCAGGCCCTGTGTCACACACAGTTTGGTGCAAGAGGCACATACTTTAAAACCCCTGTAAATGCAAAGAGACCAGTGCTGGGAAGGAGTGATGTGCAAGTTATTCTAGAAGCACAAAGAAAGGAGGGGCCAAGCCTGGCTGTCTCGTCTATGCCAGCCTGAATAATGCCTTGTTCTGATAGAGTGCTTGGCAGGTCACAGAATACTTCCACGTGATTCATTCTTTTGATTCTCACAGCAATCCCATAACGACCACATTTTCTAAGTCAAAAATTAGAACCCAGTGACCACCTGGCGTGACAGTAGCTCAGAACACTTGGAATTTGGGCAGTTTAAAAACTCTGTGACACACCGAGTTCCAGAAGCAAGAGAAGGCAGGGACTTCAGGATCTCTGAGCGGTCAGGAAAATGAAGCTAAAGTTGTCAGCGAGGGAACCGAGGCTTCACCTCATCCATCCACCCATTACTTCGGGAGGTTGCCAAAGTCAAGGGCTGTGCTGCTTACTTCTGGATGCAGAGGGCCGAGGGTGGAAGCTCGCAGAGATCAGGGCCCCAGGAAGTGTTTTTCAGATGAACATGAGAATCTCTGCGTGGATGTGTTTATCTGCTTCTGGGGGCAACACTCCCCAAGAGAGCCATCAATGTATTCCTCATGGTCCCTTCCTTCTCTCCCATCCTCTTTTTTAAAAAATATTTTATTTATTTATTCCTGAAATACACTGGTAGAGAGAGAGGCAGAGACACAGGCAGAGGGAGAAGCAGGCTCCACGCAGGGAGCCCGACGGGGGACTCGATCCTGGGTCTCTGGGATCACGCCCTGGGCTGAAGGCAGCACTAAACCACTGAGCTACCCGGGCTGCCCTTCCACCCTCTTTTGAACGTGCTCTTGCCAGTGTCATCCCATTTGCCAATCGGCGTGGTTAGAACTCAGTGACCCTCGCCTTACTCTACGGGCAGCAACTCTAGAGCAGGAGCTCACTCCTTCCTCCTCGAACCATCTGTTTAACTTGGCTTCTGTCACAACCCGCCCTCCTGGCTTCTTCTTGCCTCACTGGATGCGCCTTCTGAGTCTCCTTGCTGGAGATCCCTCCTTTTCTGATCCCCTAAATACTGGAGTGCGAGGCCAGGTCCTCAGGAAGGTGCACAGGAGCCTGTGAGCCAAGTGTAAGCCAACTCACACGCCGTGGGGGCTGCAGGGTCCTCTGCTTGTGCTGGGGTGCCGGTTTCTCAGGCTTTCCCTCAGGGAGTAGCCCTTTCCAGCTCCCCTCCTCCTAGCTCACCGGCCTCCAGTTCCAGTGTTTTCAAAGTGTCTCTCTAACTCTGACTGTCCTTGTTTTACTGTGAAACTAGAGTTCCTCTGTGATCTGTTGGTAGCTCCCTCCAGACAAACCACCGCAGAGACCAAGGTGTCTCCCATGTGGCTGGTAAAGAGATGGCCTCCCAAGGGGAGGGCTGGGTGCTCCATGTACCAGTGCAGGTCACACACGGGAGGTGGAGAAGGCACAGATGCCGGTGCCTCCTGGCCCATCCCTTGGGCCCACGGATGCCAGCATTGACTGATGCTGCCCCTCCCACGGACCTGGCCAGTGTGCCCAGCTGCTCCGTCCTAGAGATGGAACCTGACAGCATAAGGAGCACAAGGGTGGAGCGAGAAGACCAGGCTTGGGCTCCGGCCTTGCCAAAGAGGAATGAATCAAAGACCAGGAGATCCCAGGTTCTGTCCAGGCTCCCAAAGGAAGACCCAGGATCCTGCCCACTGTGGCCTCCCAGGCCTTTCTCTCCCCCCACATCCTCTATTTACTCAGAGCATCCACTCTGTACCCTCAGCTCTCTCTGAAGAGCTCCTCACATCTCCTTCCTTCTGCCCAAAGGATGATACTCTTGGGGAAACACTGAGGCTTTGGTTCTGTCTTTCCCCTTTCCATGCATTCCTGACCTGAAAGTCATGGTTCCCTGGCCAGAGAATTCATGTTCTGGCTACCAGCCCTCCTTCCTCCTCAGGCATGTGTGGGAAAGAGCTTGGCCAAAGCAAAGATTCCCTGGCTAGTGCCCTGGGGAGTCCTTTTGCTCTCCAGGGAGGGTCCCTGTGGGCTCCACCTGTCCAGCTGGCCCTACTGCAGGGGACAGGCAGCTGGGTCCCGTCCTGCAGGCGTAGAGGCTGAAACAGGCTAATGAATCCTGATGGGAGAAGTGACCTTTTCCAAATGCCACATGTCATTGGATTTTATATCACACAAGGACAATGTGCCATGGGTATTAAAATCGTTTTTCCAATAGTTATATATGTGTGTGAGTGTGGTGCAGAGTCTGTATGACGAGAGGAAAATCCTAATGAAGATGTCATCAGATGAGCCTTCCCTCCTCAAGCCCCAGACAGGCAGTCCTTTAGGACACTCCTTCTCTTAGCCAAGGTTTGGCCCTAGACCTTAGCTCTGGAACACAGATAAACTTTTCTCCCACGAAGTTTCCTGGTTCAGACCCTGGCTCGGCATCTGGCCTTGGCTCCACTTCCTGGTTTAGGAAGGTCTACCTGGCATCAGGGGAAAAAGCAAGACCTAGAGGCGGGAGTCCCCCAGAAGTTGATGTCCTATAGACACAGGCCCTAGGCATGTGGGTCTCCTCCCCTTGGTCTCCTGGAGAACCTAGAGGACACTTCCAGAAGGAAGGACATATAACCAGAGAGAGCTGCCTGGGTGGCAAATGTGATGCTTAGAGGCTTCCAGAGCCCTGAAGGCCAGGAGAGGCTGGACTTGGGGCCGAGAACCCCAGACTCTTCTGTTTAAATCCTCACTGTTCCCATGGTCTAGCTTATCTCTACAATATTCCTGACAGGTGGTCTGCCTAAACACCTCCAAGGCGGGGAGACTCCAGACATCCCCAGGAAGCATTTTGGCTCTGGAGAGCATTGGCTGTTTAGAAAGTTCACACACAGCTTGAACTAGAATCTATTTCGCTGGAAGTTCCACCCGCTAGTCTGTGTTTAACCCCTTGGGCCTCAGACAGAAAAGGTTTGATCTCTGTTTTACACAATAGCCTTTTGGGAGTCTGAAAACACTAAGGATGTTCCCTGGAGTCTTCTTTTCTCCAGGGCAAACATTCCCAGTCCATTCGCTGATTCCCAAGATGACCCCACTTCACATATCACCACCCTTAGGCACCCAGTTCTGTTATGCCCATTTTCTACTGTCATCATGGGCAAAGGAAGTCTGCATGATAAAGGGAGGAAAGAGCAAGCACCGGAGTCAGAGCCCAAAATCCCAGCCTCATTATTTAATAATGATATGAAGTTGAGTAAGGTGCTTCACCTTTTTGAGATACAGTTTTTTTTTATTGTAACACTAGGTGAATCAACAGCTTCCTCCCCGGGACAACCTCTTCAGAATGTGGTCGAAGGACAGGCCAGGACCTCAGTGGAGACCCACCCAGTCAGAGGTCAGCAGAGGTCATAGGATGAAGGGCAGAAAAAGTAAACACTATCCCCAAATAGCTCCTTGTCCCAGATGAGTGCCCAGAACTAACTGCCCCAAATCCCAGTCAAAAGCTTCAAACACACAGTCTGAACCCATTCTTGCCCTTCGTGCTCGGACAAACAAGCCAACGTGCAAGAGACTGCTCATCTCGGTAAGGGAGCCACTTCCTTCTTAGGCCCCACAGCACCAGAATGCAAGTATCTTGGCTCAGAGGGGGCTCCCCAAGTCCAGGGAGAGATTAAGATCCAGCCCTGCACTGCCTGCCCTAGCAACTAGTGCTGATTCCCAGAGAGTCTCCAGGTCTTGGGCTTGCTCAGACTCTTCTGTTACCTGGGTTTGAATCTTGGTCTAACAGCTTGCTAATTGTGTGCCCTTGGCCAAGTTACTTAACCCTCTGTACCTGTTCCTTCATTTGAAATATGCTGATAATTTACCTACCTCCAGGTTGTTGCAAGGATTATGTGATCTTATACATGGAAAACACTTAGAACAAAGAGAGTTGAGCACACGGTAAGCACTCAATAAATATTGGCTATTAGTATTATCCCACACCTAGGACAGCTGTGAAGGTCATGGGTGCTAGATAATAGGAACAGGTCATTCTTGGCAAACAATCAAGCTCTGTGATTCGAGTTGTTGCCTGCCTATTCTCCTGCATTGGACCTAGGCCTCCAGTTGGTCTGATCAGTGCAAAGTGGAGCAGAACTGTCTGTCTCTTCGATTGTTATGGGATCCCAATGATACCAGATACTTGGGGGGTAAGCCTTAGCACTTGCTGGAGTCTCCTGAATTTACTATCAAAGATTCCCCAGAGCTTTTCTAGCTCCCTTCCCTCTGCATGTACTCAAAATCAAATGTTGATCCTGGTTGCATTTCATCTGGCTGGAAGTTTCTACCCATTATTTGAGCCAATCAAGATCACTTGATATTCCGATTCAGTCATCTTTCCTTCTAGAGTTGTGTCTTCTGCAGGTCTCATCAACATGGTTTTAGATCTTTTGTGAAATTCCATAGTTCAGAGCCAGCAGAGAGAAAATATACCCTCTCCCAGGCAGCCAGCTGTTTCAAATCTTCCTTGTTCACCTGGTAAATTCATTCTCGCCCTTCAGGACCTAACACCAATGTCAAGCTTTCTTAAAAACCCTGCACTAAAAACAAAGTAGTAAAAAATAAAAGGCCAAGAATCCCAAAGAAGAAGAGAAAAAAACAAAACAAAACAAAAACAAAAACAAAACAAAAAAAAACCCTGCACTAATATTTAGTTTTTAAAAAAACATTTGTCAGAATACTTTATACTCACTAAGAAGACTATAACCAAAAGGACTATACCAAGTGCTGGTGAGGATGTAGAGAAACCGGGACCCTCATTATTTGCTGGTGGGAACATAAGATGGTGCAGCTGCTTTGAAAAACAGTTTGGCAGTTTCTAAAAATATTAAATATGGAGTTAACATAAGACCAAGCAATTCCACTCTGAGGTGTAACCCAAGAGAAGAGAAAACATGCTTTCATACAAAAACATTTATGTGAATGTTCATGGCAGCATTATTCATCAGAGCCAAGAAGTGGAAACAACTCAAATGCCCTTCAACTGATGAACCAATAAATAAAATGTGCTATATCCATACAATGGAATATTATTCGGTCATAAAAAGGAATGAGGTACTGACACATGGTACAGCATGGAAAAATGGAAAGCATACTAAATGGAAGAAGCCAGTCTCAAAAAATCCCCCATATATAATAGAATTCCATTGATATGAATCGCAAATTTTTAGAGATGGTAGTTTAGTGGTTGCTTAGGGTTGGGGAGGAGGAAGAGGGAGTTTGACTTCTAATGGGGTTTCCCTTAGGAGGGACAAAGTGTTCTAAAATTAGATTCTGGATTCTGGTGATGGTTGCACAGTCCTGTGAATACACTTTAAAAAAATCCCAATTATATTCAACTCTACATTTTAAATCGTATGGCATGTGAATTCTATCTCAACAATGCTTGCATTTGTTTGTTTGTTTGTTTATTTGAGAGAGAGCAGGGGGAGGAGCAAAGGGAGAGATTCTCTGCTTGAGAGAATCTCAGGCAGACTCCATGCTGAGTGCAAAGCCCGGGCAGGGGACACCATCTCACGACCTTGAGATCATGACCTGAGCCAAAACCAAGAGTCAGATGCTTAACTGACTGAGCCACTCAGGCACCCCTCATAATGCTCTTTTTAAAAAATTTATCAGGCATCTACTACATACTAAATATTGGTAGCAGCAGAACTGGGGGCTGGGAGACAGATTGGGGAAGGGGGTAAAGAGACATTCCCTGGAGTGAATGATGCTTGAGCCTAGTCTTCATGGAGGAGTAGATATTAGGCAAAGAAGTAGAGGCAAAGGATGTGCTCAGCAGAAGAACAGTAGGGCAAAAAGCATGAACTCTGTGGTCAGACTGTGTAGATTTGTTTTTTGTTTTTTTTTTTTAAGATTTATTTATTCATGAGAAACACAGAGAGAGAGAGAGAGAGAGAGAGAGAGAGAGAGGCAGAGGGAGAAGCAGGCTCCATGCAGGGAGCCTGAAGTGGGACTCAATCCTGGGTCTCCAGGATCAGGCCCTGGGCTGAAGGCGGCGCTAAACTGCTCAGCCACCCAGGCTACCCAGACTGCCTAGATTTGAATCCTAATTCTACCATGTACTAGCTACCTGACTTTGGTAAAGTTATTGAGCCTCTCTGTGCCTCAGTTTCTTCATCTCCAAAAGGGGGATGATTCTAGCAGAGTGTGCATGGTAAAATATTTTAAGAGTAACACAGTGTAATATGGCCAGGGTGATGATGAAATGAGTTAACACATGTCAAGTGCTTAGAACCAAGACAAAAAAAAAAAAAAAAAAAAAAAGAACCAAGACAAGATACATAATAAGGTCTCAATAAACATTAGTTATGGTGGCTATTGGGTACAGCGTGGTTTGGTGTTAAAGGATAAGGCATAGAATGAAGGGAGATGAGAAGGAAAAGGTAGAAATCGGATCACATGGGGACTTGGATGCAGGCAGAGAAGCTTGGTCTGGAACAAGAGGAGGCAGACCTCTGGAAAAGAAAGAAGGGGAGAAGAAAAGGCTTAAGTGAAGTTGAAGGGAAAAGCTCAAAGTTGAGAGATGTCAGGTATCCTGGGTTTCTATGTAAAGTAGGAAGCGAGAGTGGTAGAGGAATAGAAGCGAATCAACACTGAGGCTCAGATGATGTAGAGGACAGGTCTGTAGAGTTGAGTGATTTTGTTTACCAGCTCTCAGCCATGGGTGTAGAGACAGATTGTGGCAATGATCCAAGAGTTAGGGATTTGCTAAGTAGTGCCATAGGACAGGTGCAGAGGACTTGAGGAGTACTGGTGACAGGAGAGTTCAGGGGTTGAGTCTGGGTAATGAAATAATGAGCAGGGTGTGCTGATATCCTGGGGTAAAATGTTAGAATTGGGTACTGGATGTCTTTATGAGGTCAAAGGGGAGATGTTCAACTGTGATTTATTCGATTATTCATTCCCTCATGCAAGCAACACTTATTGGGAACCAACCCTGGGCCAGGGATACAAGAGTGGAACCTGGTGGATACTGTCTTTGCCCCTCCCTTGGGAGGTGGGTAGGACATGAAGTGGGAGTCTGGGGGTGAGAGACAGGAAAGCATAGATGGCTGGAGTGGACATTTTCAAAGGTAATGCAGTTTTATCCAGTGACTTAATCCTTAGACACCTTCCACTTGTACTTAGAATATACCCAAGCTTCATGCCATAGGCTAAAAGGCCCTACATAATCTGGCTCTTTCCTGCCTCTCTGACTTCATCTTATACCATCTTCCTCTTAATGCATTTTATCTACTCTGGCCTCCTTATCAGGTCTTTGATTACTCCCACTTCTTTCCCTTCCTGGGACCTTTCTTGGCATGCCTGCCTCCATTTCATCTAGCAGTTCTGAGCTCAAACATCACGGAGGAGTCCGTTCCCTGACCATCCTAAGCAGAGGAGTCCCTCCCACTATGACCCTCTATTTAGCTTGCTGTTTATTTCCTTCATAGTACCGATCACTCTAATTACCTGGTGTTTTTTTCATTATTTGTTTTCTGCCTCAAACACAAAAGTTTTTGAAAACAACGGGGTTTTGTTTAGCACTCTATCTCCGGTGCTGAGGACAGAGTAGGCGCTCAATGAACATGTGTGAAATGAATGAATGACATGCAATCAGGGATGGACAAATAAAGTCGTGGTAAAGACCACTCAAGTTGAGGTGGTCAAGCCCCAAGAACAGGGAGCACTGGATGGCTCATCACTTCACGGACCTTGAGATCCCCTAAGATGAGGGAGGGAATGGGGGAGATAAGACTGACACGGGTATATGCATTGGGGAACAAGAAAGAAGCCAGTAGATGACAAAGATAGCAAAGAGAAGTGGTCTGATGAAATATCAAGAGCTTGAAGGGAAAAGGGATTTTCTCTTTACATGAGGGTAGACTAGTGACAGCCTAAAGTGGCCCAGGAGAGGAGCATGAAGCTGGGATCCAGGAGAATGGGGACAAGAGCTGAGATGAGGCCTTTGCAGAAAGCTGCATTTCAGGCAGGGTGAGAAGTAGAGGGAAGACTCAGAAGCTGACGTTGTGTGGAATTGACTGGTGGCTACGTGTGGCAGAGGGGAAGATCTGGGAGACAGTGGGTCAGGGGAGGAGGGACATATTAATTTGGGGATGAAAACCCTGGGGAGAAGACTGTAGGGGCATGTACTTGGGCAGTGACTGGGGATGGCTGGGATGTGACATCAGATAGGAAGGACAGTCCTAGGGTTCCAAATGGAACCTTGGGGTCAAGATCACGGCAAGGTTAGGGTGACCTTGCTTTGCAGAAACAGAGTAGGGGCGTCCGAGACAATGTAGCTCAAGCTGTCTTGACTGGTTGGATCTCTGCTTTATGTTCTCTCAGTACCTTGGACACAACCCCATGGATGCGCGGAAACTTGGCAAATGCCCAGTTCCTTACCCTCCCATCAGCTCCTGGAGCCTGGCCCCACTTGTTTGCAGTCTCCATCTTTGGCCCCTTTCCCAGAAGTGAGCCTAGAGTAGAGAAGGAAGAGGGAGTTGAGGTGAGGGAGAGGAGATGTGGTGAGGAAGATTCCTCAGACTTTAGCTCAGCCCAGCCCGCCCCTGTCCCACAGTCAGCATAGCCACTGTCCGGCTGAAATAACAAGTCAGAGACTGAAAAACTGGCCAGCCCTGTTTGTTTACTCAGCTTTTCCCCCACCTTTTTCTTTGGACAATGCCCTGCTGGGTTGGGGCTGTCCTGCTGGGTTGTTGCTGGGGCTCCCCCGCCAAGATGGAGCCCAGCTGCTCAGCTGTTTACAAGGCGATTCCGGTTTACGCTGGGGCCCATCCTGTCCTGGCTGGGCTGGGAGTTCAAGTCAGAGCCCAGACAGTGGCCTCTCATGGCCCAGAGCTCCTCAGTCTCTTTCTCAGGCTGGGGAGCAATGGGCTGGGGGATCCTGGATGCCCAGTGCCCAGGGAAGGCACTGGCCTCAAGACAGAGTGAGAATGGAGTAAGACCTGGCCCCAAAGCCAAACTTCTGCCCTTAGGAGCCCCAGAGAAAGAAAAACTGCTGGAATCCCATGGCCTCTGTCTCTGTTCTTTCAGGTGGTGAAGTTGTGATAACAAAGATGGCAGCCCCTGCCCCCCCACATTCTTCCTGGTAGCTAAGGTCTGGGAACTGCTCTCTGCCTTATCTGCCACCATCCTCAAAGCTGAGGATCAAAGGAAATTATGTGTATGCCAAGACTTGAAAAGCACTTGTTACTATGATGAAATGATCTGCAGTAATTCATTGAAATGACACAGATGATCTCCAGCCCTAGATCGGCAGCTGCTCAAGGCAAGGCCCTTGTTCCGGTCAACTTGGTGGACTCAGGGCCCATCGTGGAGCATGGCACACGGTGGGGGCACAATTATTTCATTTATTAAACAAATATTTCTCAAGAAACTTTCAGACTGGTGGGAGAGACAGGTCATAAAAACACAGTGTGAGCAACGATAGAACAGGAACGAGCACAGGGTCTGAGTAAGTACAGAGGACAATGCATCCTCCCTGGCCTAGAGGTCAGGGAAGGCTCCTCTGAGGTAGCAGCATCCAAGATACAGTGAACAAATGTGCTGATAAAGTGAAGAAGGAACTTGCCGAATCCCTAAATGGCAGTTCAGGGGCAGGGTAACGTGGGTGATCTCTCTTATTCCCTTTTCCTCCCAAGTAGTACTAAAGGGCCTGGCTTTAGGCTCTTGGGCCCTGAGGTCAGTGAACTGTCTGGATCTAGTGAACCTATTAAGGAATCCTGTGGAGCCTTGGGAAGCCTTTGTCCACACTACCCAATCCTCTTCAACTGGAGCAGGAAGGGGGAAGCGTCAATGCACTTGTGGGCTGCAGGAAGCACACGGTAACCGTATGTTCTCCTGGACTTAGTGCATCAACCTTCTCACGGGCAAGCAATTTGAAGCTTGATCTTTTTTTTTTTTTTTTATGTTTTAAAGATTTTATTTATTTATTCATGAGAGATACAGAGAGAGAGAGAGAGAGGCAGAGACAAAGGCAGAAGGAGAAGCAGGCTCCATGCAGGGAGCCCAATGTGGGACTCGATCCCTGGTCTCCAGGATCACACCCTGGGCTGAAGGCAGTGCTAAACCACTGAGCCACCTGGGCTGCTCAAAGCGTAATCTTTAAATACGATCAGAAGGACAAGTAGGAGTTAGGCAAGTGAAAGAGGGTAGGGAAGAGATAGTTCCAAGCCAGAAGTGGTGGGGAGAGCCCAGGAAACAGGCTGCAGGTGGACCAGCAAGGTCTAGCTAGGGAAATCCAAGAATTACAATGAGGCCAGAGGGGAGAATAACTCTGGGGGAGACAGGGGGCCCTGAGGGCTGATTCCTGAGAGGTAGGCAAAGGCTGGTTGATGAAGGTCTTGTAAACCCAGCTCTTTGTCCTGAATGGGGATACACTTCCATGGAGTCAACTGCAGAATTTACATTCTGTTGATTTTAAATTTGTATCTTTACCCTGGAGCTCTCCTGGGGGTATCAGACTCTCATATCCAATTGTCACTGGTTGTAAACACCGGAAACTCAAACTAATCAATAGGAGCTCCCCCTGGTCTCCTTCCGAACTTAGTCCTGATCCTAGTATAGGCCTCTGCCCTGGTTCGGGTCTGGCCTCTTCCTTCTGACCTGGTGTCCCCATGGACCGATAGCTCAACACCCACCTCATTGTTTTCCTGATCCCAACATCTCCCTTTTTTGTATGCAGCATTCCACGTGCAGGCCCTACACAAATCTGACCGTGCAACTCCCCTCCTTCGAAGCCTTCAATGGATCCCCACGCCTTCAGGATAAACAAGATGAGTTTCAAACTCCTTAGCACTGAACTCGTAGAATTCTAGGGAAGGTGATGTGCATAAAGCATTTGGCATGCCACCTGGGACATTTTGGGCATTCAAGTAATAATAGGTATTATTACTATCATCATAATAAGTATACAATTAATATCATATTATAATCATATTCTAAGCTCCCTCCAACCCACATTCTGCAGCCCGTCTTTCTCTTCAGTCTCCTTTTATGCCATTCTCCTCCATGCTTTCTTCCACAAGCTCCTAGAGAACTCCTCTGTCAAGCCTCCATGTCCTTGTCCATTTTATCCAAACTCATTTCAGCCTGGAGGACCCTTCCTTTTATTTTTTACTCAATCAACTCCTCATCATCCTTCCTCACAAGCGTCTCTCCACAAGCAGAGCAGAAGAGCAAAAGTCTACGAACACGCATTTCTCTTAGACAGCAAGGGTTTCTTGGTGTTGTAGAGAGGAGGGGCGACAGGTGACAATGACTCAAATCTTTAGTGGCAGTAGCTGATGGTAGAGATCAGAAGCCACTCTTGGGGCAGTGAGTCACAGACACCCAGAGAGCTGAGAAGCAGCTGGGCCGGAGAGAATGGGCCTGGCGGGATGGCTGGCCTTACAGCTGTGGCGGCCGGCTGGTCAGGAGGAGAAGAAGGACAGGTATTTACTGGATGTTGTAATGTACCAAGGAGAGAATCAGTCTGTTGTTTAGTTAGCACACATGATTGGGCACCCACTCTGTGTTGACAATTTAGCTGTGAAAGAAGGGCTCATCATTTAGTGAGGGATCAGACAAGTAAACAGGCATTACAGTCCAATATGATAAATATTAGAATAATAGCAGTGGTGAGGTGCCATTGAGACATGGATTTCAAAAAGAATCCCTTCCTTTTTAAAAAAAAAATATTTTATTTATTTATTCATGAAAGACACAGAGGAGAGAGAGAGGCAGAGACACAGGCAGAGGAAGAAGCAGGCTCCGAGCAGGGAGCCTGACGTGGGACTCGATCCGGGACTCCAGGATCACACTCTGGGCCAAAGGCAGGCGCTAAACCGCTGAGCCACCCAGGGATTCCCAAGAATCCCTTCCTTAATGAATTTCAGGGTGACAATTACCTGCAATAAACATTCATGGTCCTGTGTCAGGCACTGTGCTAGGTGCTGAGGACACAGAGGACACAAAGATGAATGAGATGATTTCCGCCACCTAGTGGGAGGAGACAGCCAAGCTTAAAAATGCCACAAAAGCAGTCAAATGTCGCGTGTCTCCAGATTGCCTTTTCTTCCATTTAATGTGATAGGAATCATTATCATTTAATTCCTCAAGCTACAAGCCTGGACATTATCTCTGACTCCAAGATTTATGTTTTAGATGAAATATAAAATATTCTGTAGAGGATGGATTAGAGGGAAAGGAGACTGGAGGCCGGGAGACCAGCTAGAGGCTGATGTAGTAATTCAGCGGGGAGGTGATGGCTCTGGGTTGGATTAGGCCAGGAACCTGAGAGACCAAGATAGCTGGTAGATCTGAGAGCTTTTTAAGAGCAGGATTAGCAGAATTTGAATAGATGATTCAATGGGCGATTGAATGGATATACCGGTAAGAAAGAAGGAGGAGTCCAAAAATGATCCCAGGGTGCGGCACCTGGCTGGCCCAGTTGGTAGAACATGTGACTCCTGGCCTCTGGGTTGTGAAGTTCGAGCCCCATACTGGGTGTAGAGATTACTTAAAAATAAAATCTTAAAAAAAAAAAATCTGGATCAGATGTCTAAGATTATGGTGCCATTTAATGAGATGGGAATGAAAAGAGGGGGGAAATGATATGTACTGCACTTTAGATATCTTTATGAGAAGATGTCCAGTGGGTAGTTGGAAAGTGGGTTGGAAGCTCAGGAGGTTGATTTGGACTGAAGTTGAGATTTGGAAGCCATTGGCATAGTGGAGTAAGATTTATATTTGAGTGGATGAGATCGCCCAGACAGGCTGTGTGCAGAGAAAAGCGGAGCAAAAATTGATTCGTTAATGCATTCATTCATCATTCATTCATTCATTCATTCATTCATTCATTCATTCAATACATTTACTGGGCACTTACCGAATTCCGGGTACTGTTCCAGATGCTAGAAGTAAAACAGTGAACACGGAGTTTACCTTCTATTGGTGGAAACAGACAATGGACAAATAAAAATAGAACAGGAGGTCAGAAAGGGACAGGTACGACGAAGAAAAGTAAAGCAGGGTGAGGAGATGCGGAGAGCAGTGGTAGGCAGTCTGGGAGGGGCTCTCTGAAGAGGTGACATTTGAGCAAACATCTGAATGAAGTGAGCAAGAGACTCCTGGGAGTCTGTGGGAAGAGTGTTTCAGGCAGAGGAAACAAGGTCAAAGGCCCTAATGGGGAATATGCCTGGTGTATTAGGGAGCAGCAGGCCCATGTGGTTGGAGTGGAGGGAGCACTTGGGAGAGGAGCAGGAAATGGGGGCGGAGAGAAGCCAGGGGCCAGACCAGGGGGTCCTGCCGGCCAGGATGAGGAACTGGATTTTCTTCTATGTGTGACAGGAAGGCCTGGAAAAGTTTGGAGCAGGGAGTAAAATAATCTGACTTACGCTGCAAAGGATTACTCTGGTGGCTGTGCCGAGAACAGATTGTGGGAGGGCAAGAAAGGAAGTGGGAGACTGACTACTGCAGTAGTGCAGTGAGACGTGCTGGTGGCCTGCGTGACCACAGGAGCAATGAAGGTGGTGAGAAGTGGTCTGAACGCATTTCCATTGGCTGATGTATTGGACGAGCAAGGTAAGAAGAGGTCCAAGAATCAGAGGGGGATTAGAAAGGAGGAGACTTCGGTTTTCCTCTCTGTTCCGCTCTAACTCTTTGGTCTCGGGTCTGGTATCTGACCATCCTCTGCCGCATTTACATTCATCCAACAAACAGGTAGGGAGCGCCTACGGTATGCAGGCTTTGTCCCAGGTGTGGAGCAGAAGAGCTGAAATTCTAGTAGGAAGGAAAACAAGCAATTTGAGGAAGTAAATAAACATTACCCCAAAAATCAGGCAGAGTCCTGTCATAGGGAGTGACAAGGAAAGGAGGACGTGTAAGAAAAGCTCTCGTGGAGGGGACACTTGAGCTGAGTCAGGAGTCAGAACTGCACCCCTTGCTGAGTCTGTCCCCCAGCTTGGCTGGGTGTTCACCGAGACAATCGATAGAAAAGCACACTGGTGAAAGCAGTTACAGATGATAGTTTTAACTTGGCTCAGCTCTCTTCCCCCAAATACGCATCCCATCATTTCTGGTAAGACCCGAAAAAAACAAACAAACAAACAAACAAACAAACAAACAAACAAACAAACAAACCCACAACTCCTTCTCCAGCCCCTGTCTCTAGGGGACTTCACAGGATTATCCCAAGGATGCCAGGTCTTCCAGGAGCTCTTGGTATCTAGAACCACCACCAAGTGCCGTCCCACAAATCGTCATGGAGCTAAGCTCCCATTGGGGCCCAGGACACTGAAGGCAGAAGGCATCTAAGTAAATGACTATGGAAGGAATAGTCTAGAAAGAATGCCCCTTCTGCCTCCTTTTCTCCTCTCATCTCGCCATGGCCTCCCAGCTCCCTTTCTCTTGTTCTCTCTCAGTGCTCTCTACACCTTCCCACGGGGTCCTGGCCAGCGTCTGCCCCTGGAGGTCGTGCAAAGATCCTGAACTCTGTCAGGGTGGGGTCTAGGCCAGTCAGCCTAAGTCAGCAGGCTTTGCCCACAGCCCCACCCTGACAGGCGGTGCCTCTGGCAGCAAAGTCATGGCCCTGACTCCTCTGTCTCCACGTTTAAGAACATCTCTAACTGCTCCTTGGATAGCTCAATTAGTAAAGTGAATATATTATATAAAGTCTAAAAGATTAAACTATCATCGTCAGCCCATAATTTCATGAAGAAGTCAGGGGACCGTATCCCTCTTATTAACTCTATAACAAATGTGATGAAAATGTTCAAATAGAATGTTAATGCAATGTTACGTGTAATTTTCCCAGGCGATTTTCTGCTGAAATATTTCTTTATTAATAGTAATTGAGGGTATAAATTATGAATGAGGCGATTTTCTCCTTTCAGTAGGAAAGACGTACTAATGGCAATAATTCTTTATAATAATTTTTGGGGAGAGTGTGGCGGGGAGAGAGGCTAGTCTAAAAACAGACAAAAGCCCCCTTCCAAAGTCTCCCTGGGGGGACGACGCCTTTGCCACAGCCACCACTCTTCAGCTCTACGCACCCCAGACTGCCCGCAAGTGAAGTCTTTGTTCTTTATCAATTTTCCAAAAACCTCAAGGTCTGTTTGGAGGGCAGGAAGGAAGTTTTGCCTCTGGTCCTCGAACGGACCAAGTTCCCAAGACAAACTTTTCTGCCTGGAAACCATTCTAATAACAAGACCAAAGCCAGGCTCCTCTGCTGGGCTTCCAGATCCAATCAGTCTGGACCCAAACTGTTTTTATAGCATCCTAGAATATTCAAGGAAGAATGGCCCTCAGAAATCTTTCCATCTAATCCCCCCATCCCTGTCTATAAATGAGAGGGAAAAAAGGGTAGAGAGTGGGGATGGGTTATTCTATGCCACATAGTGAGTCGTGGGGAAAGCAGGGACTTAGCCCAAGTGACCCTCCTTGCCCCTCTGCAGGTGGACAGCCTCCAAGCCTCTCCTCTCCTGTCTCTTCAGCTTGTAGGGGAACATTTTCCAAATTCTGTAGAGTGGTTAGCCTTTCTCCGTGGTCTTTCTTCATTCAGGGATATCCCATTTAACATTTGCCCATTCAGTTATTCAGCAGACATTAAACATCAGCCATGTGCCAGGCACCATCCTAGGCACCAGCATTACAAGGATGAATTTATCCACTAAGAGTTAAGATCACAAGTGGAAAAGACAATAACAGGTACACAAGCACCCATGGAAATAACACATGCTTATTTCATAGCAAGTGTTTATTATTATTATTATTATTATTATTATTATCAATTATATGTTTGAGGAATGGCCTGGCAGCCCGTGTGGCTGGAGCAGAATGAAGGCAGGAGAGGCAGATCCTGCAGGATCTTGTGGCCACAGTAAGGATGTTACCCTGGGTGAGAGGAACGGTCACCAGAATGTTCTCAGCAGAGGGGTGGCATAGTGTTCCCCCCACTGATGGACTGCTAGTTGGCTGTGGAGGTCGAGGGTGAGGAAGCCATCTAGGATGAGTCGTAATTTTGGCTGCGGTGCCATTCACCGAGTTAGGGACACTGATGGGGGAACCGATTTGGGGACAGAGGACATGTTCAATTTTGGACAAGTTGAATCTGAGGAGTGTGGCAGTCAAACAAGTATGAGTGTCCAGAAGCCCAGGTGGAATCTGGAGCGGTGGGGTGAGGTTGGGCTCTGCGGACTGGTTTCAGCCAGGGGCCTCTGGGCTGGGAGGTGCCTTGCATGCTCCATATCGTCATCTGTGTTTACAGGTCTGTTTTTCTCTACTAGTCTTGAGCTCCTTGGGGCAAGAACTGGGCTGGGCTAATTTCTCCATCCTTGGTCACCAGCGTAGGGCAGGTTACACAGCAGTTGCTGGCAGCCAGAGGGCACTAAACAAGCAAATGAACCAATGAGTGAATGAAGGGAGGGGGAGCATTGCTTATGCTCTGTGAGGCACCCCCTGTGGTCTTGGGGGGCGCTTTAGAATCTCTCTGGATTGCTCTAAACAAAGGCTACCCCCACCCCCATCTAGACTCCAGGAAAGGTAGGCTCTCTCCAAGTCTCCAAAAGATCATGTGAGAAGTGCTACTGAGGACCTTAACAACTGCCATGATATGGGGCATTCTTGAGGTCATTCATAGGGCTCCCTCTGTCTGTCACTGCTTTGAGTGGAGCAGGAGAAATGGGCCCCCTCAGATCTGAAACTCTGGGTGGTCAACTTGTGTCCCTGCCCCAGGATCCCGCCCAGCTGGGAACCTCGTCACATGCCCTTCCCTCTACCTTCTTGCTATGTCCTGATCCCCAGTAGCTGGTCAGAAATGGGGCCACTGTGATAAGAAAATCTTGTTTTGTTCAAAATAATATTTTTCTAAGCCTTCTGTCTGGACCCTTCCTGGTTCCCTAACCAGAGTCCATAGCAGGAACATCCCACCTCTTGTGCCCAGATTAGGAACACAAACCCACCCACTCGATTCGGTTGCAAGAGCCCAGATTTCAGGAGAGAAGCCTGACAAGGGCTCTATGGACATATTCCAGGATAATTCTCCACCAGTTCTTCCCTGCCTTTCGCCATCTCTGGCTGTTCCTCCCCTTTAAACACCAAACCCTTAGGAGTATTCTGGGAGTCCTTGGCAGAGACAAGGGCCCAGGTCCCTATAATCAGGCTGGCTTAGTTCTCTGCCCTCTGAAAACAGTGAGGGTGGGGTGGGAAACGGAGCTATGTTAGTGATGTTCTCAGAGTGACATAGTGACCTCTTGACCAGAGGCCCCTGGGGTGACCTCCAAGGGCATCTCTATGTCTCCCCGAGCAGGGCCCTGGGGCCAGAAGGCCATGCAGAGTTCCAGAGGTCTTTCCTCCTCCCTCAGGGAAATCTATCCATTAGTAGTTGCCCTCCGAATTAGGATAATGTATGTGCTCCTGCACAGGCCCAACGCTGTAACAGCCAGCCCTGAGGCTTCCGCAGCTCTGTTTCAGATCCACGCCCCTTGTCTGGAGAGACCCCATCCCCTGTTCAATACTGGGTCACTTCTGGAGAAGGAAAGCTCAAGGCTAGCCCGAAGTGGCCTTGATGGGGAGGGGGACAGAGATCTGCCAGGCAGGGTGGAGGTCCCCAACTCTGGAGCCCATCCTCTGATCCCTTCCATGCCCTACAGGCCGAGGCCTGGGAAATAGGCAGGTTTCCCCGGAGAGGGGCTGGGACTTGATCCACACTCCACCCCCCAACAGGGGAGTCTTGGCTCCCCTGGGCACCGTCCTCCCACTTTGGCCCCCTTCCTTGTTGAGCCAACAGCTCGATCTTGATCTCTTGAACAGGAAGGTTGACTCCAGAGGGGCCTCCTCTGAAAGCCAATGCTAATCGGGTTAGGGGCCAGGCTAGGGCGCTGCACTCCCTCTGTAGGACCAAGTGCAAGTGAAAAAAAACGCC
Organism: Canis lupus familiaris; assembly: GCF_011100685.1. Taxonomy (NCBI): domain Eukaryota; kingdom Metazoa; phylum Chordata; class Mammalia; order Carnivora; family Canidae; genus Canis; species Canis lupus. The sequence continues at coordinate 15,840,188 of NC_049236.1, forward strand.
AATTACCAGATGACAAAAAGGGTCCCTGCCCCTGGGGAAGGGCAAGCTGGGGGAGGGACGGGAGGGGCACAGTAACTGAACACCTTGCCGGAAATAGCTCCCATCAGTCCACTTAGGGAGCCATCAGCCCCGGCAGATTTATGGGCAGCGTGCGCCCCTCTGATAGATCGGACTATTTAAAGGCAGCCGAAGCCTCCATTTATATCAATGTGGAGCAGGGAGGGAGGGCGAGAGGCTGTGGCGGGGGAGTGAGGAGCAGCACTGGGGGCAAGCCCCGCGTGGCTCAGTGGCTTCAGAGAAGAGGGGAGGCCCTGGCGGGAGCACTGGCTCAGGCCCGGGGACAGGAGTCGCCAGATCAAGTCCCAGTGGTGGGCACCCAAGCTTTCCGGGGGGCAGCACCTCTGCCCCCCAGCTCCCACCCACCCCCTTCGCCAGCCCCCCCCCCCCCCCTGGCTGCACGGGGTAGCTCGGGCTAAGACAGAAGTGGAACTCCTGATTGCATTTCCAGCCGGGCCCCCACCCTCCCAGCTGCGGGGCATGCTTGCCCTCCCTGCAACCTCCCCCTTGCCTGGGCTCCAAGAAGGAATTGGGTTAGGCTGGGGGCATTAGCGCTGAGGAATGGCCTGCTGCCTCCCGCCTGCTTGTCCCCAGCCTGCACTTCCTGGGGGCAGATTGAGCTGCGCCCATCGCTCTCCCTGGGCCTTCCTCCCTAACTCCATTATTCCCAGGCTGAGGTGCTTACCCGACCCATGGTGCTCCCACTGATAATTCACCTCTCAGGAAACTGCCTTTCTGACCTCTCGTTGCCTCCTCCCCCACTCCCGCCCTCCCCCTGCGCAGCCGCCTCCCCAGGCTTCCAGATCTGGACCCAACTGGCCATATTCTCCTGGCTCTGGGGTAAAGTGCGGTCATTCCCCAACATACTGCTAGAGACAGAACCGACGCCTATCAGGTTGTGGGTCACTGATTCATTAATTCATTCACTCACTCAGCGAGTGTGGACTGAACGCTGTCTATTGAGGGCTCTGGGCTGGGTCCTGGGGGTACTGAGCTGATTCGGGTACATCTCCATCCTGGGGGAACTTAAGATTGAAAGGCAGGTGAGCAAGGGAGCAGCACAACCAAACTTGTCCCCGTGGGGTGGAGCGCAGAAGGAGCTGGGGATGGGAGTAAGGGCAGGAGAGCAGAATAGTTCTCAGCTCTGGCCACACAATAGAATTAACCGGGGAGCATTAAGCGATGATGCTCAGGCCACACAGAGGAATCTCTGGGGAGAGATCCAGGTGTCAGGTTTTAAAAAGCCTACCCTATCAGGAGATTCCAACGTCCCCGAGCCAAGGTTGAAAACCAGTGAACGAGAAGTCTACTGCAATAGTCCAAGCAGAAGACAGTGATCTGAACAAGAGTATCAATGGCGTGGACGGAAGGGAGAGGAAATTTGAGAACTGTTTTTCTTGCAGCTGTTTCTAACTGGTCACACTCTCTGGTCCCCCATTCAACCTCTGCTCCCACCACTCTTATCATCTGACCGCAATCCTGACTTCACAGAAGAAACTGAGGCCACTGGGCAAAACTCTGTAGGATGGTAAGTCCCCGCAGGCAGGCAGCAGTTCTCAATTCACAGGGGTCAGTGGAACTCCTGCAGGATAAGCACCTAATAGACCCTGAACTGAATTGACTAGCGGGCAACCTAGAAGTATGGGTCCCCAGCTCAGGGGACAGATGTGAGGAGAAGACACAGACTGGGGGGACAGCAGCCCTGGGGAAGACCAAGGGGCTTGTGAGAGGAAAGGAGTGCAGGAAGGAGACAGAGGGGATGATCAGAGGGGGGACGGGGTTGTGGAGGAGGGAGCAAACCGACAGTCCTGCAGTGCTGTCCTGGGTGCCCAAGAGTTACCACTGCATTTGAACTTCACCTTTTGAAGGAAGTGCTCTGTCTTTGTTTTATAGGTGGAGATCCAGGCCCAGAGAGCGTAACTCATTGCAGGTTAGGGAACCCAAATTCAGGAGCGAAGATGTGAAACCATGTCTGTCCAATCGTAGGCATCTTGCACGATGGCACACCCCCAGACACACCCCCGCATACCAAGGGGTCACGGAGCCCAGTGACAGGGGATTTCAAGGAACAGGAAGGAGCTTCCCTTTATCCTGTTCATCCGGCCCCACCTGCCTGGACGGCCTTGGAACAGGCACCATCAGGGCTGAGAGGAAAGCACAGCGCCCCCAAGTCCTCAGCTCTTTTGGATAGAGCCCCTTTTTCCACAGTCACTGGGCCATTTCAGGCTCCTCCAGCAGCAGGGGCCCAGCAGCCCAGGCTCTGGGGCAGGGGTGTCAGGGGGTCTGCTTGAGCCGCAGCTCAGCCCAGTTGGTGCATGATCAACTCAGAGAGGGCCCAGCCTAGCCTTACCCTGCGGACCTAGGATGGTGCCGGGAAAGAAGGGGCTGCCTCCTTTCCCTCCAGCTCACAAAATCCTAATTTGGTAAGGCCCCGGTCCCATCGCCCCCTTCTTGGTGCAATATCCCGAATCTACTCCCCACTGCCTGGCCTCCCGAAGCACTCCTGCTCCCTTCCCTGCATCCCCACCACAGCGCTTCATTCATTTGGGCCTGTGAGAACTTGATCACAGTGTATTCCGTGACCTGGTAGGTGTTATTCTTGGCCCGAGTCAGGTCAACCAGCTACCCAAGGGCAGGAAGCAAGTATGATTCTTGACCAGATCCCCGACATTCTCTGTGGTGTGGCATTGGATAAATACACACAGATGGAATGACGCAAGAAACTCTAGGACAAGGCTGGAAGGGGACACGTGGGGTAGAAGAGGGGAAGGTAGGAGAAATGAGGCCTTTTGGGATTTATAATGGCCCAAGCAGCACAAATGGCCCTGGGCTTTCAGGCAACACTTCCAGTCCTTGAGAAGAACCACTGGGGGCGCATAGGGAGCTTGTACCTGCTTTTTTGGGCTTCCTTGAGCTAAGCATGTTCCAGTCCCTTCCAGGCACCCCCACTCAGCCCCCGTGGTTGCCTGGGACCTACTGAATCTGAGGCACAGATTGAAACAGTGGCAGCAACGACATGGCCAGGAGAGGCTGAAGGCGCTCCTATATCTTTGCTCAGGAAATGGCCTCATAAAAGTGACAGGGAGACGCACCTATGGATGCTTGTTAAAGTTTTATTACTAATCACCTCCAAAGTCAGCGAGGCAGAGGGAGGGAGCTGGGAATGGAGTCATCAAGGCCTGGGAGCAGGTGTCAGCTGCTTCCACATTGCATCGGAGGCAGAGAGTGCCCTGTGGGCTGAGGAGGCAACAGCTCCCTGCAGCACCCTGGGTCTACCTGGATGGGGCATGGGCCCAGAGCTCTCCCACCTTGTGAAACAGAAACTTCTGGGATCCCTGGGTGGCACAGCGGTTTGGCGCCTGCCTTTGGCCCAGGGCGCGATCCTGGAGACCTGGGATCGAATCCCACATCGGGCTCCCGGTGCATGGAGCCTGCTTCTCCCTCTGCCTGTGTCTCTGCCTCTCTCTCTCTCTGTGACTATCATAAATAAATAAAAAATTAAAAAAAAAGAAACTTCTTCTTCTTTTCCCGCATCTAGAAGGTCACCACACTGACTTCAAACCTCCTCTGAAGCATCTGACCCATCCTGCCCCTCCTCCCCAGGCAGCTGCCCTGGTCAGACGCACCACCTCTCACTAGGCCCATCCAGGCAGCCTCCCAAAGGGCTGTAGCATTTGGTTTTCGGTCGGTCTCTCTAGGACAACCTCTCCCACTGCTGCTGAGGTGATCATCCCTTTTCAGTGACCTCTAGCTGCCTTTAGAATGGGGCTAAGTCCTTGACCTAGCATGGACATTCCTTCAGGACTTGGGCCCCTCCTTGACCTCTCTCCTCACACTATTTTCCATTATTTCCTCCACGGCCGAGCAATTTGAATTTCCTCCTAGATCCATGTGTTGTCGACCAAGAAATGCCTTGTCCCCAAATGCTTGGTAAACATGTGCTCTTTTATGGGGCCTTAGCTGAGACATTTTTAGGAAGGCTTCCCTAACCCCTCAATGCACTCATCCCAATGTTGGATCATCGCAATTCCTTGTACAAGGGCTTCAGAGACTATGAACTCCTCTAGGGCAGGATTCATGTCTGATTCATTTCTCCATCCCTGGCTGCCTGGCTTGGCATCATGGTTTGCTGAACGAAAGGACGAATGTGGAATCGTTATGAAGTGTGCACTCCACAGGGCTGCACACTACACAAGGGTAGGGGCAGCGACCCTGACCCCGATGCCCCGGCCCAGGGAGAGGGGGTGCATCTCACCAGGGTGGCAACACTGGGGAGGAGGGGCAGGATGGGTCAGATGCTGCAGAGGAGGTTCGAACACAGCTTGCTCACTTGCTAGGTACAGGAGTTGAATAAGAAGAGTTCAGCTATTTATGGAGTATGTGAATGAGGATTAAATGAGACAGTGTATGGGAAAACGTTCAAACTCTAAAGATCCTGTTTTTCTTGTCCTGCTTCCCTGTGTTTCCTGCTAGTGTCCGTTTTCTTGTCTGTTTGGTCACCACCACCTCTATTCTCCTGGAGCCAAACTGACAAAGTCCAGACAGGAATCTGAAAATACTGGAAGACCTTGAGGCTGCTTTTCCTGTTGAGAAACTACACCTGCTCCTCGAGTACCTCATGGTCCTCTCCCCTCTCAGCATCTGAAGGGTGCGAGGGGGTACGGAGTCTTCCCTCACTCCCTCAGCCCCCAAGGTGACCTTCTGTAGAAGAAGCCCAGCTCTGAGCCAGGCTCCATGCTAGTGCTGGGGACAAAGAAGCATCTGACAAGTTCCTGCTCCCCACGAGCTCTCACCATGTCTCTGGAGGCGCTATAGTTAGCCAGTGGCCACCTCACTCCAAGGTGCTGAGCTCTGCTGGAGCTATCCAGGTGAGCATGGAAGAGTGTGGAAGCCAGGGAGCATGGAGGGGGCTCAAGGAGCCATGGCTTGGCAGGCAAGCCCCAAGTCCCACCTCAGGAACAGCCCTTCCCAGAGGAAGCGGGAGGGGGTGGTGCTCTGCTAGACCCTGCGCTCCCTTGGAGGGGGCCACTTCACCATGCTTCCCTGTATAGGTCCAACCTCCCACAAAGCACAGGTCATCCTCTTGCCTTCACAGTAGGCCAGCGAATACGGTCAGAGTTCTTCAGGAACTATGTGCCCAGGGCGAAGGGAATGACATTTGATGCAGAGGAGTGAGCATCCTCAAAGTGCGCCAAGATGCAGGGCACCTGGGTGGCTCAGCGGTTGAGCATCTGCCTTCGGCTCAGGTCGTGATGATCCTGGGGTTCAGGATGGAGTCCCACATCGGGCTCCCTGCAAGGAGCCTGCTTCTCCCTCTGCCTGTGTCTCTGCCTCTCTCTCTGTGTCTCTCATGAATAAATAAAAGTGGGCTCAAATGCCTTGACGACCTAGGGCCAAGTCCCTCCATCCACTGCACTGGATTGACAGCAGCTTCAGTGGTCACGGTTCTCCCCCTGTGCCCTCCTCTCTGCGAGTCAGAGCTTCGGCCCCTCTGCCTCGCAGGCACCACCCACCTGCTCCAGCTCCCACTCCTTTTCCTTCTGGACTCGAGGGAGGTCTCCCCCGACATGCCCCCTGCCTCGCCTACATGAGCTTGGTCAGATCCTGTGGAGCTGCCCGCCCCCCTTCCTCCTTCTCATCTCTATATATCTGTCTAATGAACATTTCAATAAGCCGAGCACAGCTTTTTCCACTTAATAAGCAGAGTGCTGACTTCATTGCGGGTTTGCTCTTCACTTATCTGTTCGGGGTCTTAAATCACTCCTAGGAAAAAGCTTAGCAAAGGGAAACCTGGTATCCTGGCTATTGGCTGCTCCTGTCAGTGCCCTGCCCTGCTGAGGCTGAGCTGAGGGGATGCCCTGCTTCCACAGAAAAGCTAGAAAATGCAAATAAGCGCCTGGTAGCCAAGAGACAGGAAGGCTGAAGACTGAGGCCAGGGGGTGTCAGAGCCACCACTATTGAAGGAAGTTATAGAAGCAAGGTGGAGGTGGCCGGGCAGAGCTGGCCTGGGGTGTCCTGCTCCAAGCGGGGGACGGGATGGGGTTGGAAGCCAGTGGAGCTCCATGGGGGAGACATGCTGACAAAGGTATGTTTAATGAACATCTACTATATGCTGGGACCTGGGCTAGATGCTAGGGGCAAAATGGTGAACGAAATTTTCACGAGCCCTGCCCTCATGGACTTGCTTTCCAGCAAGAAAGGAAAACAGCAGAACAATTTACTAAATAAATCAGGTCTGTGAGAGCCAATGACAAGGTGTCATGGGAATGAATAATGGGGTCTGAGGAAAGCTTCCCTCAGGAAATGAGGTATAAGCTAAAGTCTGAAAAGACTGGCTGAGACAGGTGACAGGTGACCAGGGAGAGACCAGAGAAGCCCAATAACTGCTCTTTCACCAGGGCTACTGCATGTTGTGTAACTGTTATGTGTTTAGACCACGTAATATAGCGGCAAAGGACAGAGACTTTGGAGCAAGACACACCTATACTTGAATTCCAGCTGCGAACTTACTAGCTGTGTGATCTTGGGGAAGTGAGTTAACCTCTCTGTGCCTTGATATCTTCATCTGTAAAATGGGGTTAAAGTACCCACCTTGTGGGGGTATTGTAGATTAAACTTGATCCTCATTGTAAAGAATGTATAAAGTACCTGGCGTGTAGGACATGCTCAATGAGCAGTAGTAGATGTTGCTGCTAATAGTCCCATCATCTGTGTCTATTTCCCCCCCAAGCCTACCATGAGGTCCTTGAAAACTTGGACAAAGTCGTATAGGTTTTGTGTCTGATTAGACATGGAGAACTGGGAGAGATTGCTATTTTACATGGTGCAAGGACTCTCCCAGAAAAGAGCACCAGGCATCCAGCCAAAGAAAGGTATGACCCTTGGAGTGTATGTGTGAATATATACATATATATAGAGAGGGGGAGGATGAGCCAGGGGATGCTGTTTTCCAGGATCCTTCTGGATCTAGTTGGCAGGAAGACTTCAGGGCAAAAGGGTACAGACTCAATTAAATGTGAGCAAGTGCAAGGCAGCGCCTTTTGTGATAAACACATCAAAATTCTCTCTCCAGTGTTCAACTCTGCATGGTCAGCCACGGTTCTGGCAAAGGACCTGGAAATCCTTCTTCATTTAGACAGTTCCCTGAGGCCGTTGGCCAAAAGACTAAGAGAATTGTGAATAAGATATGAAAAAAGAAGGAGAACCTACTTCTCGAGGTGTCCAGCCGGAACACTCCTACCTGCAGGGCTCTGCTGTGTCACTCTGTCCTGTCCTGGAGGAGATCCAGGCGGATGCGAGACTTCCTCAGTGGGAAAGGGTAAATGCCTTACTCTCAAGTCTGCAAAGTTGAAGGCTGAGGGGGGTGGAGGGGATATGCCGGAAATCACAAGCGGTGTAGAAAAGGTGATTAAAGACTTACTCATGAAATCCTGAAACCCTAGGCAAGTGGGTTCACTTTGAAAGCTTGAGCACATTGGAGATGAACAAAGGTGATTGCCATTTTACACAGGGGCCAGTAAACTTCAGAAATACATTAGCCCAAGTGCTGGGTCTAGCTGAAAACATAAATGAATTAAAAAGTATATGGACAAATTTATGAAAGACAGAGTCCTATATGTCCCTTGATCAGGGTTTGTTCAGGGAATGAACCAATGAATATGAATGATCCCAGTTTTTTAAGGTATTTCAATTCAATGCAATAAATATTCATGGAGTACCTACTATGACAAAGCATTGTGCAGGATGTAAACCTGAACAGTTTCTATCCAGAAGCTTACACTTTTATAAGAGGATTAGAAAGCACAGTGTCAACACAGGGAGAGCATCATGAGGAAAAATGTGAGAGGCCATGGGCACTCACAGAAGAGAGATTCCGTAAGGTTTGGAAAAGGGATCAAAAAAGATTTTATGAAGGAGGTGGTATTTAAAGAACAAGTTGAAGAACAAGTTGGTTTTTAGCAAGTGGCAAAGGAAATAAAGGTATCCCAGAAAGATGGAATGACAAATCCCAAGATGTAGAGGTGGAAAAATAAAAGGACATGTTTAGGTATAGATAGTAAGTATAGTAAGAAGGGGTGGGAAGGAGGGGAATGGGGAGCAAGAGAGAGGGATTGGGAGGGAGAGAAGAGACATGGAGAAGAACAGAGCAATGTCTGTTGAATAGTAAAGGAAAGCCTAGGCTGCCCTTTACTAAAGGCAGAGTCTGAATTCCCAAGGCAAGATCCTGAAGATCCTCTGACAACTGGGCCCTGAGATGGAAAGGAGCAGAGATTAGGGTAGCTCTTGAATTTAAGACTCAAAATAGCCAGTAGATTCCAGAGCTAAGCAGAAAGAAGCTCCTTCAGCTCAGCCCCTAGGGAGATGCAGAATGAGGCCCCATGGTTCCCCATTAGTACAGAAATGGTCTTTGCCATGTCTGGCCTCCTGGGGTTCTTAGTGAGCAAGAACATGGAGCTCAGTCACGCTGTGAGCTCCCTGGATACTCCCTCCCTGTCCAGCAACATTTGTACAGAGGGGAAATTTGATTAAAAGTGAACATCAGGGGCAGCCCTGGTGGCTCAGAGGTTTAGCGCCACCCTCAGCCAGGGCCGTGATCCTGGAGTCCCACATCGGGCTCCCTGCATGGAGCCTGCTTCTCCCTCTGCCTGTGTCTCTGCCTCTTTCTCTCTCTGTGTCTCTCATCAATCAATAAATAAAATCTTAAAAAAAAAAAAAAGTGAACATCAGGAGCAGCCAGGAAGAGACAAGAGAGGGAAGAGATATTAGAATTTGGTGCAGCCAGGCTGGGAGAGATCTGTTAAAAAGAGGGCGGGTTTACTAGAAGGCAGCGGCCGCATCTTGGGACAGAGAAGGGAGTCATATGTTCATTCGAGTTGTTATTAACTAGCAACTTATGGAGCATGTTTTATGTGCCAGGCACTGTGCTAGATCCAAGGAAATACAGAACCTGTCTTTAAGAAGCTCACAGTCTGGGAGGGGAGAGAGACATATGGACAGATCATTAGAACATGGTGTGGTTAGAAGAGTAAGTTCTGGGTGAGTACCAGGCAGGGGATGGTCAGCAACATCGAGGAGTGCTTTAAGGAGGCTATGTCAGTTGAGCTGCATCTTGGACCATGAATGGGAGTTCAGCAGGTGGATGAAGGGACAGAGGGCATTCTAGGCAGAGGGAAGAGTATGTGCAGTCAAGGAGGTAAAAATAAGTTAGTATTTGGAAAGGAAGTACTTTAGTATGGCCGGAATTGAGGGTATGCATGGAGGTGCCATAGGGGCTGAGACTGGACTTGATCCTATAGGCAAAAAGGAGCCATTGACGGAGTTAAGGAAAAGGTGAGACATGGTCAGGTTTGAGGTATCAATCCAGAAGCAGCATGGAGGAGAAATTAAGGCATCAGAATTGCTGGCAGGGAGACTAGCTGAGGAGCTATTGTAGAAGTCTAGGCGAAAGGATGAGGACAGGCCTGAGCTTGAACAATGGGAGCAGTTGGAATAAAGAGGACAGATCAAAACAGAGTGAAGAGGCGAGAGGGGAAGGTGAGGTGGGAAGGCCATTGCCTTTTACCTGCTTGCTCTGAAATTCCAGGCAGGACCTAGACTGGCTCTCCACCTGGCTGGTCGTGAGGACCTGCTCTATTCTGGAGCACTGGGTGGCAGGGCCCCAAGGGTTTGCCTCAGATGATTTCTAGGGAAAGGGTAGATCTTTCTGTCTCTCCATTCTCTCGTCAGTTGATTCTGGGTCCCTGGTCAATGCTCTACTCCCTCCCAGCCCACCTGTTTCCTGTTCTTGGGTCTATATCAGAGCTCTTCCTTCTACGCGCTGAAGAAGCTATAGGATGGTTCTTGCCTATATAGGACAGACAGCTCTGTTGAGCATGGATAGACCAGGGAATGTAATCTTGAGATATGTGCCAGGATCCTACTCTGCTTCACTTGGGGCCTAGTACCATGCTTGGGGTGTGAGATAGCAGAGGAGTAGGGCAGGGGAGAAGGACGCTCCCTATACAGTGATAAGAGGTTCTCACTTTTTGGCCAAAGTCTCTTCTCAATGCCCAGCTGGCTGCCAGCTCCCCACATTCTAGACTTTGCCTCTTCAGAGACTCTTGCTCTTTGTCTCAGTGAAGCCTGAGTGGAGGAGAGCCAGCCCTCCTCATCTCCATCCTGCCTCCATTTCAGGAGCAGGGGCTGGTGAAATCTGTTTGCCCCTCCAGTTCCACACACCGGCCTTCTCCATCCTATCCTGTGCCCAGGAAGCTGACTACTACGGATGGCCTCAACCAAGCGCCCTTGCCTTCAGGATTCTTACTGGGTTTGACACATGGAGGACACTGGTGGACAGGAGGAGAGAAGCAGTTGGGATAATATTATCCTGGCTCCTTCTTCCTCTACTGGTGGTCAGAGCTCCTAAGCACAGCCATAGCCCCATAGCCGTGGCCACAGCTCTGTCTGGGATCTGGCGTTTGCTCCCTCAGGCCAAATTGTTAACAGCTCCCCTGCTGCACTTCACCCTCTCTTTGCCGACAGACCCTTCAGCAGACTTTCCTCAGTTATTCCATTTGTGGACCTCTGTTTCCTGCTAGAATCCTGACTAATACGGCAGGCATCCTCGGATATATCATGCTAGCTAGACATACATTTGTTCTAGCAAGTTCTCTTCAGTTCCATCCTATTTTGTCTACCACGGGCCTTTCAGGATTGTATTAGTAAATGTCGCTCCCTGCTGGGTTGATGGGCAGACTGTAGAGCCAAACAAATTAAATTCCATGCTCTTAGTCTAGGCAGCTTCTCAGAGAGCTCTACTTAGATGTTCATTCCTACAGCTTTGCGGAGAGTACAATGGTGAAAAAGAAGTTAAACTGAGACACAGAATGTTAGAACTCAGAAGCTGGAGGGATTGAAGCATTCATTCATTCATTCATTCATTCATTCATTCATTTTTATACTTAGCAAATATTTGTGGAGCACTCACCATGTTCTAGATACTACACTAGGCACCATGGATACAACCAACAGTAAACAAAATATAATCCTGGACTCACTGCACATGTGATTTTGTTGGAGAGACAAAGGAGTAATTAGGCAATTATAGTAAGTTGACCTTATTAGAGGGATGTAAATGGGGTGTAGTGGAAATATATAAATGTGGCACCTATCCTAATCTTGGGGGGTGGGGCAGAGAAGGCTTCCCAGAGGAAGTGAGTCTAAGCTATGATCTGAAGGAAATCTTGAAATTGGCAGGAGCGGAGAGTAGGGGTATGGAGGGGGGAACAGCATGTACAAAGGCAAGGAGTGGGAACCTGGCATGATGGAAAGCTGAAGTAAGCCAGTACGGCTGGAGTTGGTAAGTCAGGGGCAGGGTAGTGAGACATTAGTCTGGAAAAGTGGTAGACCACATCATATAGAGCCTTCTAGACTGCATAAGGAGTTTGGACTCTGTTCCAAGAGCAATGGGGAGCCACTGGTGGTTTTTAACTAGGGAATGCACACAATCAGTTTAGTACCAAAGTAACCAGCTGTACTGTGGGGAATGGGCTGGAAAAGGCAAGATGGAAGGAGGGGACCATCTCAGAGGCTGAGACAGGGACAGGAGCGGGGACGGCAAGACTTGATCAAATACTGGCTAGTGAGTGATCGCTGTTGGGAAGAGTGGGAAGACAGAAGAGTCAGGGGCTGCTCCTATTTCCAACTTGGTGTCTGCAGAGAGTTGAAGGAAGAGGGGAAGAGCTGGTCTGGTGGGAGGTCGAAGATGAGTTTATTTGCATCCTTGAGGAGATGTTAGATGCACATGTCTGAGGACAACCTAAAGGATGCTGGTTACAGGGAACTGGGGTTTCCATATTCACAAGTTCTCAGCCCGCTGTTGAGCATCTTTTTTTGGAGCACCCTGACATGATCCCGGGTGAGGTTTATCAGAACCACTAAGTGCCTCCATACTTCCTGTCCCGATAGCCTGCTGCCTGTTCTTTGATGGCATCTCCTAGCACTGGAGGGGCACTAGCTCCCACTCGCATACATCAAACCAGTTCCAACTCTGGGTCAGGCTCCCGGAGGTGGTGGCTCCCATCCATCTCCCATAAGGAGGTAAAATGGAGGTACATGTCAGGAGGAGACAAAATATATGGTCTAGCTTGTGGAATGTCAGCTGAGGAGCTTTGCCTTATGCAGCACGTGAGCCTAGGAGCAGGACTGAAGATTCTGAGTAGGGAAGGAACATGGTGAAACCGTAACCTTAGGATATGTAACCTGATGGTAAATGGGGTGGAGGTAGGGAAGATGCCACAATAATTCAGAAAATGTTTGTTGGGGCAGCCCTGGTGGCTTAGAGGTTTAGCACTGCCTTTGGCCCTTGGCATGATCCTGGGGGCCTGGGATGGAATCCCATGTCGGGCTCCCTGCATGGAGTCTGCTTCTCCCTCTGCCTGTGTCTCTGCCTCTCTCAATCTCTGTGTGTCTCTCATGGGTGGATAGATAAAATCTTTAAAAAAAAGAAAAGAAAAGAAAAGAAAATGTTTGTTGGTTGTATAGTGTTTTCTAATGCTAATCAATTAGTAAAGGTTTAAAAATTGATAATGTGGTTAATGGTTTAAAAAAAATGGGTGTTGTTGGGGTCCCTGGGTGGCTCAGTTGGTTAAGCATCCAACTCGTGATCTCAGCTGAGGTCTTGATCTCAGGGTTGTGAGTTCAAGCCCCATGTGAGGTTCCATGCTGGGCATGGAGAAAAGAAAAGAAAATGGATAGTCTTCACTGCTGAGGAGACTGTGAATTGATATAACCTTTCTGGGGGAGACAGAACATGAGAGACTCCTAACTGGGAAACGAACTAGGGGTGGTAGAAAGGGAGGTGGGCGGGCAGGTGGGGGTGAATGGGTGACAGGCACTGAGGGGGGCACTTGATGGGATGAGCACTGGGTGTTATTCTATATGTTGGCAAATTGAACACCAATAAAAAATAAATTTATAAAAAAAAAGATATAACCTTTCTGGAAAGCTTTCTACCAATATGTATCAACAAATTTTTAAAAGTTCATACTATCAGATCCAATAATTTCTTTGCTAGGAATCTAATCTAAGGTAATTAATTGTCAGAAATTCTCAAAAATATGTATGCTCAAAAATGCTCATTAATGTATTATTAATAATAGCGAAAGAAAGAAAGAACCATCTAAGTACCCATAAAGGGAGAATGGTTCAATAAATTAAAATGCAAAGAAATAACAAGGAAAATAAATGATGAATTATTTTAACATCATTGGGAAGAAGGAGTTGGAAGCATATTTAAACAGAATTAGGAAATGTTCACGGTAGAGTGATAAGTGGTAAAATCACAATACAAATGAAATTTTGTATCTTGGATTGAATCCTGGACAGAGAAAAGATACCAGTGGAAAAACTGGAAATCTAAATGGAGTTTGTAGTTATAGTCCAATAGCTTGTTAATAATAACATTGTACTGGTGTTAACTAATTCCTAGTTCTGATAAACATGGTGATCTAAGATGTTAACATTAGGGGGAGCTGGATGAGGGGTTTATGGGAACGCTTTATCGATCTCTATAATTTTTCCTGTAAATCTGTAGCTAACATTTTTTGAGGCTTGCTACATGTCAGGCGTTGTGTAAACTACCTTCCTTACAATATTTCTTTCTTTCTTTCTTTCTTTCTTTCTTTCTTTCTTTCTTTCTTTCTTTCTTTCTTTCTTTCTTTCTTTCTTCTTTCTTTCTTCTTTCTTTCTTTCTTTCTTTCTTTCTTTCTTTCTTTCTTTCTTTTTTCTTTCAGATTTTATTTATTTATTCATGATAGACATAGAGAGAGAGAGGCAGAGACACAGGCAGAGGGAGAAGCAGGCTCCATGCCGGGAGCCCGACGTGGGACTCGATCGCGCCCTGGGCCAAAGGCAGGCGCTAAACTGCTGAGCCACCCAGGGATCCCCTACAATATTTAATTTAATCCTCATTACTCTCTTATGAGGTAGGTACTGTCATAGCCCACTGTAGAGACGAGGAAATGGAGGCTCCAAGTCACACAGCCTCTAAGTAGTAGAGCCGGGATTTGAATTCAGATATTCTTGATTCTGCGCTTTTTCAATTCTGCATCGAAAAAAGAAACACAGGGCAGCCCAGGTGGCTCAGCGGTTTAGCACTGTCTGCAGCCCAGGGTGTGATCCTGGAGGCCCGGGATCGAGTCCCACATGGAGCCTGCTTCTCCCCCTACCTGTGTCTCTGCCTCCCTCTGTCTCTTTCTGGGTCTCTCATGAATAAATAAATAAAATCTTAAAAAAAAAAAAAAAAAGAAACACAGTATCAACGGTTAATAGCAGGTTATCTCTGGGAGGTGGAGTCATATTCCTTTCTGTCCCCCTTGGGGGTTGTCGTGGGAAGAGAAAGGACAGGGGGATAGAATGGATAGGACTTCCCATCTGATGAGGTGATGAAGAGTCAAGGATTGAAGATGGAAGCACACGTAGTCGCTACGTCCAGAGAGGGGCCAGTGTTGCTGGGTGCTGGGGGAAGACAATGACTTTGGCTTTTGCTCTGCTGGGATAGAGGTGCTAGGGGATAGCCAATGTTCCCTGAACAACCTGAGTGGGAGGTCAGGGCCTGCCTGGGGGTCCCCATGGTTCTGGGAACCATGGTTTCAGTACACCATGTAGGCTAGGAGAAGGCACACATTCAGGGGTGGAGAGAGGGAATGAGACGAATGGGGCCCACCTACCCAGAGGAAGCATCACAGAGAGGCCCAAGAACTTTCTGTGTGTCTCCACTAAGCTGTAAGCTGCCACTGAAGCTGCTCCCAGGCTTGTGTTGTCCTTATGATCCATACGATACAGGCTTATGATACACTTTGGTACAGCCCCAGCCAGTGTAACCTCGGGGCTGGGACAAGGCGGGGCAGGTGTCTGGGACAAGTCCTCAGCAGATATAATTTTGCTCTCTGGAGAGGTTCTCGCTCACGAGGGTGGAAAAACACATTTTTCTGCATCTCTTTAGAATCTCTGGCTCTCCTGATTTCCCCATTTTTATTTTTCCCCTCAGCTCATCATTGATGACAAGCCCTCAGGTTCTCCCTAGATGCCCCGGGGAGGAGCTTTGCCCTGTTGTCCCTGAGTTCAGGGGACTGAATGCTGCTCAAACACTGCAGACTCAAGGGCGGCTGCTGGCACTCAGTGGCCTTCCCAGCTAATGCACCCTGAGACGGGCACATGGTGGGTTCTCTTATGGATGTCTCCCTGACCCCAAATATCTCCACCCGCCTCCTCATCAAACCTGCCTCACACAGCTGCAGTAGAAGAGGTCAGACCTGAGCCCTCTGGGTTTTTCTCTGGACCAGCCTTGGGCCACCTCTCCGAAACCCCCTGGACCTCCAGGCCTAGACAAGAGGACTATGGAGGGACACCAATCAGCAGCCAGGAAGGCCCAGGCATGCCCTTCCGCTCTCTTCTTGGTTGATTTGCTCTCTTTCTATTCCTCTGGGCAATTGGCCCTTAGGGCCTGAGGGCCTCCCAGGCTTTGGCCCTGCAGGGAACAAACTCCAAACTTCTCAGCTGGCTCCAGGTCCCTGCAGAGCTACGTCTGAGGACGGGGCTCTATGGTGGCTTGGGGCCCTTACTGCTTCTCTTTTTGGAGGTTGGACAGATGGAGCCCAGGCATAGGATAAATAAACCAATTAAATCTGAGAAAACAACGTCCTGCTACTTCTCTCCAGAACCACTGCCCACCCCCTGAGTCAGAGTGAGGGTGGGTCTGTCTGAGAGCTAAGAGGCTGGTGTGAGGACTCTCCCCATCCCTGGCTAGAGACCCCCTCCTTCAGGCTGGCGCCTGCAGCGTGCCGTATTTTCCTAACGTGGTGAACACATGTCTCTGGAGGATCATTGTTTTCTCTCTGAGGTCCTTCAGTTACACTGGAGGAAGGAATGGGAGAGGCCAGGTGTCCCCCAGCTAAGAGGCAGGGAGAGGAAGGGGAAGGGGTTGTAAGGTTGGGGAGGCAGAGTGGGGAGCAGCGACAGATCAGCCTTGGGGAAAGAGGGAGTTCCCAGACTTCAGAAACTTGAGGTTGGTGAATGCCTCCTAGCCACACACCAGGATCGGGCTGGGAACAATTGTGATGCAAGACAGAGATGATCACTTTTGGACTCTGCCTCTTTTGAGAACCTCAGAAAAGGTGGAGAGAAAAAAATGCCAGCTTAGATGAAGTTTCCTTAGGTATGCTGTGCTTCCTTTACTTAAATTTGACCTTTTTTTTTTTAAGATTTTATTTATTTATTTATTCATGAGAGGCACACACAGAGAGAGAGAGGCAGAGACACAGCAGAGGGAGAAGCAGGCTCCATGCAGGGAGCCCGATGTGGGACTCGATCCCGGCCTGAGCTGGGTCTTAAACAACGATTGGGAGTGTATGTGATAGAGGCTGAATGACAAGGTCGGGGTGGGGTGCTCGGGTGGAAGAGCACACGCCAAGTAAATGAGCATGAGCAACTGCGTGGAGAGTTGGGGGGCTTGGGGATTATCCTGGAGCAGTGAGGAGCCCTTCCCGGGCTTTAGACAGGTATGAGAATGGCATTCTAGCAACATCGCACTAGCAGCAAGGTGGAGGATGGCTGGGAGAGAGAAAGACTGGATGGTGAACACCAGTTGGGAGGATTTCTAGATAATATAAGTGAGACATATGGAGGACCCATCCTGAGCTAAGTCGGTAGCACGGGCTAGAGATGAGCAGACATACGCAAAGGATGGTAAGGAGTCCGTAGGACTTAGTGACTGATGGAACATGAGAGATGCAAGGCCCAGAGAGAAGAGAGCGAGGATGCCTCGGTTTCTGGATTACGTGCCTGAGAAAGTGTGGTGCTGTTCATGCTGAGAGAGAAATAAAGGAAAGAGGACAAGTCGTGTGTGTACGTGCGTGCGTGTCGAGGCGTCATAATGCTGTGCGGAGACAGCCCTGGCCCAGCTGGGGATATTCAGTATGCAGTGGGTTTACGGGTCTAGAGCCTCTATACCAAAGATCACTCCAGGATTTCATGACTGGGTAATTGAAAGGATGATAATGTCATCAACAGAAATAAGGACCACTGAAGGTGAATTATGATGGGGTGGGGGCGAGATGATGGATTGAATTTTGTGATGTCTACGGGACGTAGCACCGAAGGTATTCACCAGGCAGTTGGAAAAATGGGATCAGAGCAGCCCGAGGTCAGATTTGGAGCTTTATATTCAGGAGTCCTCGGAGTCAAGATGATAGTTGCAGCTGCAGAACGGATGAGATCATCAGATGCAAGTGTGTACGGTGAGCAGAGGGTCAAAGAGAGAATGCTGGAAGACACCTACTTCTTTTTAGGGTGGGAGGGGGCCACAGAGCCGGAGGAGGAGCTGTCTGCAAGAGCCAGGAGCGGGCCACCAGGGTGGCCAGCAGGTTAGCTAGGAGGTGCTGAGAAGTAGAGGCGGTTAAGTGTAAACAACCCTTGGAGCTGCCACGTGGCAGTGAAGGGTACAGATTTTTAAAATGAGTTAAGACTTGGCCCAGTTGCATTTCTGTGATGCACGCCAGGTCACGTGCACTTCAGTCCTCTCATGGGGCTGTTGGCGGTGCCCTTCCCTTGTCCTGGGGCCTCTTGTGGTCATAGATCCCTGGGGCCAGTGTGCTAGCAATGCTGGGGGAGGGGGCCCCTTCCACCTGCGACTCATGAACCCCTCGAGGCACTCCCCCCTTCTTTCTGCCCTGACTCCTCCTATTCCTTTGCAAAACAAACATTTACTGAACCCCTATTCTGTGTCACCTGCCTTAGGTGGCCCTGTACAGCCGGCAAGGCCTGCAGAGAGGGGAGGCAGGGCAGGGGGTCTGGCCGGGCTGCGGCAGTGAGCGGTGTGAGGTGGACAGCAGCAGGTGTGGGGAGAGGAGCGTAGCTCTGAGGGCTGTGTTTGAGAGAGACTCAGGCCTTTGAGACTAATTGGAAGAGGGCTGAGGGGAAAGAGAGGGGCAGATGTCACCTTAGAAGTTGCAGCTTCGGGGTGCTGGGGCGGCGGGGTCAGGATCGAGGCCCAAGGCCCTTCTGGCCTGCTCACAGCCAGAGCTGGGGGGCGTCAATGGTTCTGAAGCAGGCACTCCATCTCGGGGTAACATGATCCTGTAACGCAGGGCTCCTCTGATGTGGGCTGCTTGCCTTTTACAGCATTAGGGGAGCAACATTTCATGGAAAATTCAATAAATCCCCCTGTACAGCCAGACGTCTGTAAACAATGGCTTCCAAATTCAATCAGGCTGGGGACCCGCAGCAGCATTTATGAGCTCTAACGTGGAATATTATATAGGGGAGTGAGTAGCGGGGGCTGGGGGAAGGGCTTCCTGGAAGATGAGCACTCCTGGGCGGCTCCTGCTCTCCGATCCTGGCAGCGGAAGTGGTCCTCCAGGTAGAAAGCCAGGCCCAGGGGTCCCCCCACCAAGCCAAGGCTCTGAGCCTGGGGAGGAAGACAAGAGATTGAGCCTCTGGTACTGGCTGTGAGGAGGCTGCAGGGTCAGAACAGCCAAGGCTTGGGGGGAGCCACCCACCTGAAGCACGGAGCACCCTGGGGTGCGCATCCTATCTCTGCCACAGATGAAGGCCCTCTGGCTTTCAAATCTCCTTTCTATCAACCTTCTGCCCCTCTGGTTCTGCAGTCTGGCAGGGATCTTTAGAGAACTCGTCCCTCCCTCCTGCTCAGGTTTAGATGGTTCCTCACCTAGAACAGAGAGGTTTGCAGTAGGATCTGGCCGGGACAGGGACTGTAACTTTGAAAGGATAAGAGGGTTGATGGCTTAGGGAGGCTGAGGTCTCACCTGCTTTCCAGGTCCCCCCTACATCTCGCCTCTCCTTTGACCTTTTCACACTCCAAACTCTGGCCTGCTCTCCCCACGTCTCCCCCTCCAGAGTTGCTGCCTCTGGACCTCTGGCAGCCTTTCTCCGCAAACCCATATGGGACCTTACGCAGCAAAGGAAAGGCCCACAGCTCTGGATTCAAATCCAGTTCTTGTCACGGACCAGCTACGGGTCTTGGTTATGTCCCATTCTCTTCTGACTCTCAGTGTCCTTACCTGGGTGGGGAGAATAATATTAACTGCCTCGCAGAGCACCTCTGAGGTGAAATCGGACAGCGTAGGTGAAGTGCCTGACATTCCGGCATGTGATAGGCTCTAGCTTCCTTTTCCTTTTCCCACATCTCTCTTCCTCCCCTCAAGTTTCTCTTCCATAAAGCTTCTCTGCTAATCACTGGAAACTGCCCTCCATGCAGCCAAAGGTACCAGATGTCCCATCATCTCTTCTCTCACATCCTGCACATTTCTCAGGCTCCCTTGTGGGCCTGGATCCGACAGGAAGAGACTCAAAGACCATGGTAGGCCATGGCCACACTGGACAGCCCATGGCAGGGCCAGAGGCAATTCTGAGGTGTTCCAACTCTGAGGTACCTTCCTTATAGACCTGGGGGTAAGCTTCCTGAGGGCAGGGATTTTTGCCCCCCACCCCCTGTTTCTGGCTCTATTCCCTGTGTCTAGAACAGTGCTCAACACTTGGTAAGTGTTCAGGAGGTTTTCTTGAGTGAATCAATCACTTCAGTTTCTCTTACCATTTTCCTATGGTTCTAGAAGGAGAATGGATAGATGGCCTTCTAGAAAAACATACTGCAAACCCTCCTGAAAGTCAGGAATCCTCTCTTCCCTTTAAATGGCCTTGGAATGTTGGCCAGGCTTCTGCCACAGAGTGGGCAGGGAGTAGAATCACTGCCAGCAAGGATTCTCCTTGCAACCCACTGCTAGAAACATGAGTTTCAGAAGGATGAGGCGGAAAGGGTGATTCTTGCAATAAAGACTTTATGAAGGTTCTAGGCTCATCCACGCCTGGTTTTTAGAGACAGTGGAGATATAACTTCTGTGGATGTGGACTGGATATGCACTTCCTTCCCTCTGCGGAGGACAGTTCGATAAAGCAATTCCTCTTGTCAATCTTAAAATACAGGGCAAAAGGGAAAATAAGGTTGGCCAACCCCAGAATACTACTATGTAGCATTTATAAAGGGTTGATCACATGCCAGACTCTACATTCAACACTTCATGCATTAACTCATTTAAACTCCGCATCGGCCTATGTGGAAGGTACTAGTATGATCTCCATTTTACCGGTAAGGAAACCAAGGCTTACAGAGGTTAAAAAACATGCCAAGGTCACAGGGCCAAGAAGAAAAGGAACAGGATGGGATCCTAGAACTGTCTGGCTCCAGGACAAGCTATTAATCACTACTTTCTGCTGCCTCAGAAAAAGGTGGAGCCCAGTCCTTGGCTTGAATGGTTCTGAGGCCCTGATAGAGAGCAAGCATTCTCCATCTGCTTTTGCTATGTTTTGCTGCTCCTCCCACTCCCGACTTCACGATTGTCCCAGAGGTCATCTCCTCTGGGCTTCCAGCCCTCCTGCTGGGCACTCCTGGGGGAAGAGAAGGAAGGTGGGATGGGACCAGGGGAGAGCCCCAGCTCCCTGACCTGAGCTACAGGTACAAGGCGGATGCTCTCTGCTGCCCAGCTGGGACCATCTCCAGCCAACTGGGCACATGCCTGCAGTCTCAGGCTTGGTATATGGGCTTCACCACACTCAACATTCCACTCATCTGGACGGCGAGGTCCTTTAAGATTGGGGCCAATGTTGACCTTTTGGTTTTCCATTTGGCAGGATGGGGGAGAGGGTCCAAGGAGACAGAGCTAGATACCCAACCTCTGGGGCTCTGGGATTCACTCCTGAGGCAGTCGTGCAAAATTACTGTGTTTTTTTTCAAATGTCCAAAATATGATGCCATGTTCACTGTACACCCCCAGTCATGTACCCCTGTCCACGCACATGCGGCTTCAACATTGACTAGCTGGGTCTGTGCTCCAGGCTTTCTCTTTTTTTCTCTCTCTCTCAACTCCCCCCTCCCTCTCTCTCTCATTCTCCCTGCTAGCTGCTGTAAGGATCAGTCCCCAAAGAAAAATGCCCAATTTGTCATGTCATGTCCAGCTGTTAACCTCCCGTCGGTAAGCCATGGGGAAGACTTACTTTCTCCTATTTATTTATTTGCCACTTGGACAATAGAAGGCCCCAGGCCTGCTGAGTTCTCCATAATAAAGCCACCAACGATCTCCCCCATCACCCCTCCCCTCCCCCCAGCCCCATGTCAACAACACTAGCCAACCTGCAGGTGTCACTGGGCATTAACCCCGGGCTTAACTCTGGCTCTGCTGAACCGGAGGGAAGGGGGAGGGGGTGGTGAGCGAAGGTGGGGGGTCTGACGGGGAGGTCTCTGCACAAAGAGGAAGGCCTGGGGATGGGCTGGCTCATAACCATCCCTCCGGAAAGCTCACTGTGCTGAGGCTGGGGGAGGGAGGGAGGGATCAACCAAATAATGCAGCTCCTTCTTCCCAGCCTCCCCAGTGGTCTCCAGGCAGAGCCTTGGCCAGCCGGTGGCAGGCGCCGGGCTCACCGCACCTAGCAACACTGCCGAGAGACGGGGCCCTGCAGGAATGAGGCCCCGTGTGGCTGGCCCTGGAGTAGGCCCGGGAAGGGCTGGGGCAGGGCCTCGAGGCTCAGACCCTCCGGACTCCAGCCTGCTAGGTAACCCCCACTTTCTCTAGCACTCCCTTGCTCCTGTCTCCAGGTTTCTTTGGCCCAGGCCAATTTGCCAAAAAGAACTTGGCGCTCCAGGGAGGAACTGCTAGCAATGTCCAGGTTGGACTGCCAGTTCTCCTGGGGTTTAGACAAGAAGGGAGGGGGTGTAGGGGGAGGGGCTGCTTTTTAGTCAGTGGCCCCTCCTTCTGTTCAGATGTCAGAGTGAGTTACAGATCACACCAGAGTGCAGCTCCTGTGGCCTTTCATCCGGGGCTCCCAGGCCCATGGTGCCAATACCACTGTCCTATCTCCAGGGACTCTAGCTTTCCCTGAGACGAACTGTGGAAGGGAGAGCACGGATTAGGATTAGCTGGACTGTACACCCAGGCCATGGCTCTGTAATTCTGTACATCCTGTTGACCACCTTGCCACTCCCAACATCCTCCCCATCCCGCGAGAGAGGCAGTCTGAAGCATAGAGGCATTAGCAGGGCATTTCCCAAGGCTAGTCATGGGGGGTGGGCACTTGGTTTTTCACCCACCGGTGACTGTCCTTAGACTAGCAGTACTCAGAGACAAATGAAAGATTCGGTGAGCTCCTGCTCGCTGAGATTTCTTAGTTACCTATTTGTTTCACGGTAAGAGCTTGCTACTTGCTGCGTCAGAATGGAAAGAACCAGGAAAGGGAAAATGATAGTTGGCTGTAAACATGTCTTGAGGGTCCGCAGGGGTCCGTACTGGTACCCACTCTGTTCTTGGCCCAGTGCTGCCATTATTTATAGAAGAAGGAACTAGAGAGACTCTAGGGCCTTAGAAGGACCAGAGTGCCAAGACGGAGGTCAAAGCTCAGGAAGACCAGGCAGCCGCAGGTGATCAGCATTAGTTATGTCAAGCCCAGGCTCTCCTGCAGCACCCATCCTGGTCACCACCGTGAGGGAAGCAAGGCTACTTTCCATCTGAGGACTTCAAATGCTAAAATTGTTCTCAAGAGGACTTTCTCAATATTTCATTTTGTGAAATTACCTATATCCAAGAGACGTATGGTAAGAGGGATGCTAACAGTTGCCATGGGCCAGAGTGAGGCGACCAGAATGGGAAAGCATCTGACCAAACTGGAGATGTTCAGGTCACTATCCACTGTGAGAAGCACACATCTAGAACTATTCATTCCACGGGCTGCCTTGAAAAGTAACACCCTCCAGCAGGGGCTTGGTGACACCTATCCAGGACAGAAAAGGGGAAGATTCTATGGCTGGTAAAAGATGGGACTATGATATAGGTCTTGGAGGAGCTTTCCAATTAGTGCTCAGAAGTTATGCTTCTAGAGATTTCATGATCCAATCTAGGAGACAGTGTGTACAGAGGAACACATCCAGACAATGGTATGAGATGGATCTGGACTGGACTCCCAGCTCAGTTGATTACTAGCTACGTGACTTTGGATAAGTTACTTGACTCTTCTGAGGTTCAGTTTCCTACTCCATAAAATGAGCATAAGGATACCTAACTCCCGGTTGTTAGGAAGATTGAGTGAAATAATCTAAGGGAAAACACCTAGAATAAAGCCAGGTTTACAGCAAACATCACAATAAATGTCAATTACTGTCTCCTTTTCCTTATCTGGAACTTCCTTGGTTCAGTCTCTGCCTCAACGAGGAAACCCAATATATTGTACCCAGTGGCCACCATGGAAGGGGGAGATGTGTTAAGCACCCCTTTTCATGGCACCTGGCTTGTCCTCTCAAAGAGTTTGATCCTTCTTCCTCTCTACTTCCACATCACCCCTGGTTCTGGGCAGAGGCGCTGCAGTGGCTGGTTTGTGTGGGATGCATATACACATTTCTTATCTGGCCTGAATAGTAGGCATTAAAATGCATTTTGGTTCACCCAGGACAATAAAGAAAAAAAAGGAAGCTTTAAGTCACTAATAAAAATCAAATGTAGGCAGTTTGCAGGAGTGATCAGCTCAGAGCTTTGCTGTTCTCTTGTTAAGGGTCTGGAGCCATAAATAACTTCCCCATAAGAAGGCAGAGGCGAGGGGGAGTGAGTGAGAGGGAACGCAACAACACAAAATTTTTCATTTTTCTCCATAAATCATTTCAGCGTGCGATAATATTTGTTTTTTCTAATGAGTCTCTTGTGATCCATTCCAGGAGCTAACATCAGGGCCTGTCAGGGGGTGATGTGTGGTACAGTTCAACGCTTTACAAAAACTGCCTGCTACACAGATTTTTTTTCCTCTCTTCCTTATGCTAAGTATTCATGAAGCCCATTATTCTGTGCTCCTGCTTTACAGATTCTTCCTTTCTGTCTTTCTCCTTTGGGCAGCAACTGCCCTACTCTCTCCTCCTGCTTCTACTGAAGGGCTTTGCTGCACCCTGGGAAAGAGATGTAGGCAGTGAGAGAGGACGGTGGCTCAGAAGTATCGGTGGGAGGCCTTCAGGTGTAGACTTTGAGCTTCGGTGGGTGGGGGAGCATTCTTCAAAGTTCAACTGAAGGTATGGGAGAGAATGGCTCTTAGAGGCTGGAGTTCTCATGGCCAACTATGATGGACCCTATCAGAACAGGCAAGACCACCTGCGAGGCAAAAAGCACCCAGAGAGAGCCAAAACATTAACAGAGCCCAAGCTTGTAAGAGAGATTGTGCGTACCACGCTGGAGAATTTGGAGTTTATCTTATAAGCAAAAGGAGTCAAGAAAGTATTTTATAAATAATCGGATTTATCTTTTAGACTCTCATGATGAGCGTGGCGGATAGATTGAGGAGTCGTGCAGGTTGAAGGGAGCAAGGAATGAGACTGGAATCTGGAAATTCTGGAAGAGTGTTGCAGTGATACAGACGGAAAAAGGATAAGGTAGCAGATTCATCAATAAGAGATTTTTTTTTTTAGGACAGTTTAGTAAACCTCTACTCATCCTTTAAGACTCATTTTAGTATTACCTTTGCTGTGAAATCATTTCCACCCTCTCCAGATTGGCTCACTCATTCCTCTTGGCTCCTATAATATCTTTCTCATACCTCTCCTCCCTTCAAACACTCATCACATTGTATTATGACTATTAACTTGAGCTCTTTGAAGGTAGGGTCTGTGCTACATGAATCCTTGAATCTTACCAGCTAACATGTGGATGGCACATAGAATTACTCAGTGGCACCTATTTTGAAAAAGTAAACAAATGAACGAATAAAAAGAAGAGGGAAAACAGAACTAGAGGTAGAAAGCTGAGGGGTCTGGAGCAGGTGCAAGAAGCGGAGCCACCCAAGGAGACTAAGAAGGAATATTCAGAGTTAAGACAGAACTCTGAGAATCACGTCATGGGCTCGTGGCAAGTCATGGGAATAGAGCTTTTTAAGAAGAAGGTAACAAGAGGCGCCTGAGTGGCTCTGTCAGTTGAGCATCTGACTCTTGATTTCAGCTCAGGTCATGATCTCAGGGTTGTGAGATTGAACCCCTCTGCTGGGCTCTGTGCTCCATGGGGAGTCTGCTTGAGATTCTCTCCCTCTCCCTCTGACCTTCTTCTCTCCCTGCTGGCACATGCTCTCTCTCTCTCTCTCTCTTAAAATAAGAAAAGGCAATGGTTTTTGGTGCCAAATGCAAGAGTGAAATTAAATAAGACAGAGAGAAAAACGTCCATGGGATTTGGCAATTCAGAGGTTGTTAGCGATCTTTGTGAGAGCAGTTTAATTGGAGTGAGTGCAGAAGCCGGAGCAGCCAGTTCACTTCTGGATGAGAAGCAAGAAAGTGTGGACTCCTTTTTCAAGAAGGGAATGTGACACATAGGAGTACTTCAGGGGAAATACAGGGTCAAGGGGAGACGTTTTCAGGAAGGAGGAGGGTTTAAAAAACATTTGTAGGGTCAAACCAGACAGAAAAAAGAAGTGACACACATACAAGGAGCAAGTTAGGTAGATCCGGAGCACACTGGATAAGCATATCCACAGAATATTGATCAGGGTTTGGAAAAGAGGTCTTCAGTGACACACAGCAGGATTATGGCCTTTGCCCTGTTCAGCATTTTTATCAACAACTTGAAGTCGTAAACAATAAGGCTAACAAAGGTGTAAGTGAGACAAGGCTAACGACAGCCAGGATGGACTGCAGGATCAGGATTCAAAAGTCACTTCCGGGCAGCCTGGGTGGCTCAGTGGTTTAAGTGCTGCCTGGAGTCCTGGGATCGAGTCCCACGTCAGGCTCCCTGCATGGAGCTGCTTCTCCCTGAGCCTGTGTCTCTGCCTCTCTCTCTCTCTCTCTGTGTCTCTCATGAATGAATAAATAAAATCTCTCTTTTTTTTTTTAAAGAAAGTTTAATTTAAAAAAAAAAGTCACTTCCACGAGTTGGATCACAAGTGAAATTTAACAGAAAAAGTAAGTATTCTACATGCAGGCTAAAAAATATATAAAATTTGAGAAAGTATACGTTGGAGGAGTTCTACCTTGAGAAGAATTCTTAGGACGAAGACCTGGGGGTTCCGGGTGAGTTTACATTTGCTGAAAGACTTGTGAACACTTTGGCCACATTAGTGAGGTACATGCAGTGTACAGAACAAAGGAGTCTGGTCACACCACGGCTCGGTGGAGACGCTCTGCTCTGACTCAGGCTTCACACTACGGGCGGGCCATTGATAACTAGGGCGGGTTTGGTCAGGGTGGAAAGATGTCTTGGGACCGTGATTTGTGATCAATGGTTGTGGAAGCTGGGGAAAGAATAATTCGAGACATGTGATAGGAATTCTTAAGTATTCGTCAGGTTATCATATAGTAAAGAGGAGAGATTTCTTCCGAAGAGATTCACAGGGCAGAACTTTAATCCCAGGGCAAGAATTAAATAAAGGCAAATTCAATTTTGGCCTCATATGAGGTAAGAAGTCTATGGATTTCCCTCCCACCCTATGCATGAGTTTTAGGATTCCTAAAGCCAAATATAAAATGTATGGGGTCCAGTCAGTGATTTTCGACACATTTTTAAAGGGGTCTGCCACACACACACACACACACACACGAGATCTGTCTCTCAATTATGGCAATTGGAATGGAACTATGATTTCCAGAAGGAGCAGGCTTCCCAGTACTAGATATGCTCAAATAGAGGCAGAAAGACCTAGTTAAACCTCTATCAAGTTTGGAGGTCTGATTTGGGAAGAGGTTGGCTGTAGACCATGCAAAGGAAGAGGTGTGAGTGTGTGTGTGTGTGTGTGTGTGTGTGCAGAAGGGGAGAGAGATAGAGAGAGGGAGAGAGATAAAGGAGAAGGCAAGACAGAGGTACTGAGATAAACACTGTCATGGGCCGTTTCCATCATGTACTCACAAGAGCATAATAAAGCCCTTGTAATATACTAGAACTTGTGTGGTCCCGGGGCCTAATTTGCATACTAATTACTGAGTGCAAATGGGACCGAGGGGTAGGGAGGGAGGGTGGGGGAGGCATGCAGGGAGCGAGGGGCCTGGACTGTTTGCTCTGCCATTTCATATCATGCTAACAAGCTAATCCGGCGTGCAGTTAGCTCCTGATATATAACTGCTCATTAGTATTATAATAAAGTACATGAAACAACCATAAAACGTTATATACTGCACAAGTGTTGTTTTCTTGCCAATTATCTGCAGGCGGATTTATCACCACAGTTGTTTCGAATTCCCCTTGGTGAGGTTTGGGCGGAATAAAGAAAGGTGTTGGTGGCGGCAGCAGCAGAGGGGGGCCTTTTCGAGGGGCAGACCATGTGTTTTCTTAAGTAGCACTTACTGATGCGCCATTTCATGAGAGTGAAGCATCGAGATCCCATCCTTCCCCATCTCGGCAGCTGGGGGGCGGGTGGAAAGCAAGGAGGGTGGGCCCCAAGGAGGGCTGCAGGCCCATGGCTCGGGACCTGGAGACACAGCCCCCGTGGCCCTTTGGACAGCCCAGATCCGCCAGGGGCAGCATCCTGAATCAGGCCCACAGGCTGTTTAATGAGACCTTGTAAATCTGTACCACTTGCTTTCCAACCTTCCAGAGCAGTGGCTCAAGTAACCCAGTTCAAAGCAACACTTGGTCCCCACTGCCTCACCCCGCAGCCTTGTTTGGGGAAGACGGTCCAGAGATCAGTGGTTCTTGCGAAGAGGTGCTTTCTGCCTCGGTGCCGAGACACTCCTACACCCCAGTGCTCCACTCTGCAGGGGAAGCTGGTGGCAAGTGAGGGAACTCCCCAGGAATTGGGCCCAGGCCACACCTCTCATGGTCACTCTACTCCATCATCACCAGCAGACACAGGAGAGGCCCATAATGGTGCTGGGATTGGAAAACAGAGAGTCCCCCTTCTCAGTTTCTCTGTTAGATCCCCTTTATTTAGTGATGGAGCAGGAAGAGGCTCTGGGACCCTGTCACCCCTCCTCACCTCGCCCCAGGCTGCCGGACAATCGCTGAGCTCTCACTGCACTTGGCTGGCAAGGTCTCTTTTGGGTGGCACCACAGCATATGACCAGCTCTTGACAGCCTCGTTGTCAGGAATGGGCTGGCCACAGGATCCAAGAAGCCTTAGCTAGGCCCTGGGTGTCCTCTCAGACCTGCGTGGGGACATCGACTTTAGTAGTTCCCCGGGAGCCGTGGCAGGACAATGAGTCAATTTTGTCTTGCTCTGTGCTGTCTTGAAGTACCAAAGGATGCATGTGGGTTCCAGGAAATGCATGTCAACAGCAAAGGCTGGGGGTGTCCATTAATAGCCACACTTCCTTTACTGATCCACAGTGGATCTGCTAATTCACTCATTAAATTCAAACTTCGAATGCATTTGTCCTAGACTCTGGGCTCCTTCCCAAGAACCCAAATGATTATAAGCAAGACAAGGCAATAGCAATAGGAGTTCCACTAAATTCCCAGAAGCCCCTCCCCACATGGAAGGTAGGGATGGAATGGAGCTGTTTGGTCTACATGGCCACCACCGTCACGAAGCCACGTGGCTTTATTCCTAACAAGAGAACATGCTTTAACGACCCACTGGCCATACACATGCTGTATATGTGGTTTGTATATACATACATCCATGCTGTTACTGCCCCCTGGACAACTCAGTAGCTCCCTTTTCTCCCTGTGAATGACATCGCCACTTGAAGAGCTTAATGATATGTCAGAACTTTCTGTTCTAGATACGTTCTTTGTTGTCTTAATTCTACACCCTTTATTTTTATTATTTTTTAAAAAGATTTTATTTATTTATTCATGAGAGACACAGCGAGAGAGACAGAGACATAGGCAGAGACACAGGTAGAGGGAGAAGCAGGCCCCATGCAGGGAACCCGATATGGGACTCCATCCCAGGACCCCGGGATCACAACCTCAGCCAAAGGTAGACGCTCAATCTCTGAGCCACGCAGGTGCCCCAATTCTATACCCTTTAAATATCTGTCTGAATCAGACTACAGATGGCCAGAGAAGTGACTCTTGGACTCTCTTCTAATGCCAGAGGCATGCTTTCATGTCCCAGAGACTTTAGGTCAAGGAAATGGAGGATCAACATTCTCTCTCACACGCAATTCCATTTTATTATTCGGTTATCATGATAACCATGATGCTAACGATGATGGCAAAGATGATAAAAGAACGCCACCTCATCGTGACACCCGATAGTCCCCAAGTCCAAGGAGAGAACAGCAGGCTGAAAGGTGACTTGTGTCTCTAGAATAAACGCAGCAGAGTTCGGGACAAATAAACGGTAGTTGGGATATAGGGGCAATTGTTATGTGAATTGACTAAAGAATCAAGCTCAAGTTCTTTAGCAGAGGCTATAGGATCTCCTGTGGATGGGTACCCACCTTGCTCTTCACTCCATCTTCTGTGCTCTGCCCCTCCCCCAAGGCCCCTGCAACGCTGGGTTGGGTCTAGTTCCCCCTACCAAAGGAGGCTTTCCGTGTGCTTGTTCCGATCCCTCTGCCTGGAATGCCCATCAACTTTTTTCCACTGCCATCTCTTCATGCCTTGGGTTGGGCATTATCTCCTGCAGAAGCTTTTTCCAATACTCCACCCCTCACCTGATCTAATCTGCCCTCATGTGCTGTACTTACCTCTACCTCAGTGTGGACCAGCAGCTTTGGAACCTCTGCGGGGCGGGTGTCTTACTCCCTACAGCCCCAGCACCTAGCATAGGGCCTGACCCAGACCAAGCACTTAGTACATGTTTCTACTTATCGCAGTTTGAGACATCCGCTGTGGATTGAAGTTTTTTAGACTCACACCGGCATCCCAAACCAGACACAAACTTCGGTGGACTTTGGTTTACCCTCTAGTTAACAAACACTAATCCAGCATGTGTGAGGCACTCAAAGCCAAGCAGTCCTCTCCGAAACCAGAGAGAAGTATTACTGTTTCTGTGATACTGAAAGCCTTTTTGCTTCATTGTCATCTACTTTCTCCTTCCTTTGAGTCTCATCCTAAGGGTGCAGGTAGCGACTGACCCGGTCCCGGGACAACTCCACTGTGGCTCGGTCCTGCAGGCCACCACTCCCACTCCCCGAGGACCCTCTTCCTCCCATGCAGTGGGCAGTGGGTGTTCGGGGACTGTTCAACAGAAAGCCCCAGGACCCCCCCCTCTGCTCTGGGCTGCTCCCATCTGCAGGAGCCTTCGGTGGACCAGAGTGGGCTACTGATACCTTCCCCAGGGTAATGACCGAGAGGAACTGAGCCCACTGATGCAGCACTCCTGACACTGTGTCAGCCACCCACCAAGCACTGGCATTGGACCATGCAGTCCAAGCCATAGTCCAGAGGATGTGCTAACCTTCTTCCCCATTGGAAGACACACCAATGGTGTGTTATGATGAGAAGAGGAGGGGAAAAAAAAAGAACATGGGCTTGGAAGTCTGAAAACACTTCTGTCTCTTCTAAGCTATTCATCCTTGGGAAAACTGCTTGGCTTTCTCAGCTCCAGTTTTCCTACCTATAAAATGGAATTAATAAAGCCCACCCATAATGCTAATAAGGGCCAAAAAATTTGATAGAAGTTACCAATATATGCATAAATCTGAAGTGCCTACCCCTGGCAAACAGCAGGGACCCAATGAATAGTAAAGATAATAATAATAATAAAATGTAAAGGTCTGAATTTGGATCTAAAAACCCAACAGCGTAGAATGGGGTGAAAGAGATGTGACTCAGCAATGAACTGTTTGGGGTTTGGGTTGGTAAGCAGCTCAAGAGGAGCCAGCAGCTGATGAGAGATGCCACTGCATTCACAAAGCGGTGACAGGCTCACCCGGCTCTGTCCTTGGTCAGCTGCCTCGGGCAGGGCAGGTCCGGGCACTATTCTCCAAGAGCCCCAATGACCATATATGTGAAGACCTACTATAAACCATAGAGCTTTTATACATGGATAGCAGTACTTTGAGCCAGCAGCAATATATTAATAAGTGAGGTAGAGATAATCCATAGTGACTTCAGAGGGGAGCAAACAGTACTGAAAGGCAGGGCAGGGGACTTAGCACCATAGAAAGAAAGGAGGGATCATCAGTTTGTAAAAAGGAGGCTGATGATCCCAGAGAGAACTGATTCCTGTATGTCCCCCTTAAGGAAAACCCAAGAACAGGGAAGTGAAAGCTCATTTAGACTCCTCAAATTCGGATTCTTTTTAAGAAAAGTATTTTCTGACAGACAAGATATCCAGACAAGGACTGCTTTGAAAAGTAATGAGCTCCCCCTCATAAGAGGTATTCAAGTAGAGGATGGTTGATGTTAGTTGGTCCTAATAGAGGGAATCCAGACAAGGAGGTCGGGACCAGAGCTCTCCTACACTGAAATGTCATGGCTAGAAGGGCTCTTTGCCTCCTGTTCTCTATCACCAAAGGGGCAGGGAAGAGTCAGAAATCCTCAAATCGATCACTTATCCGACATTCATTAGACATCTAGTGCATGCCAGGCACTGTGCTAGATACTGAGAAAATAAGCAAAAATAAGGAAAAGATTTTGGCCTTGGCGCTCTTACAGTCTAATAGGGTTAACCGCCACGGCAGAGGTCTGGCCTAATGCCCGGGTGCAAGCCAGAGAGAATAACTAGGTGCCAGGAGTCCTCGAGCTGAGTCTTGAAGAAATGCTTTTACTGGATGGAAAAGGGGAGAGAGAATACAACAGGTCGAAGCGACAAGACGTGTAAAACCATGGCATCCTGCACAAACAGGGCACAACCAGGGAAGATGAGGTATGTGGGGAATGAGACTGAAGACATCGGTTCGGGTGAGGCACTTGGTGCAACTTACTGAGGACCCCTCTGATGTACGGGAAGGGTTATGGGAAGCATGGTGGGGATTGCAAACAGGGACACAGTCACTGCATTTAAAAATGATCACTGTCACGGGCCATAAGAAAGGACTGAAGTGGAAGGAGACTATGGTAAGTGGAAGCACAAGCAGGGAAGGATGATTGGTGACACATGCTCAGAATTTTTAAAAATATTTATTTATTTATTTGAGAGAGAGAGAGAGATAGAGAGAGAGCACATGAAGTGGCGGGGGCAGAGGGAGACAGAGAATCCTGAAGCAGACTCCCCATTGGGCACAGAGCCCAACACAGGTCTCCATCCCAGGACCCCGAGATCAGGACCTGAGCCAATTCAAGAGTCAGCCACTTAACCAACTGAGCCCCTCAGGCCCCCCCCTCCAAGTTTTTTCCTAATTGTAAATGTAACATATGCCCATTGTAGATAGTTTAGAAAATCAAGAGAATTTTAAGGAAGGATCCCACCACTCAGCATAATATGTTGGTGTGATTCTTTTTATTTTTTTCTCTGCATAGTTTTAACCTTATTTTAGGAGCTCTGCTGAAATATCCTTCAAAAACATGATATTTTAATGGCTGTGCAATATTCCATCATATGACTTTACTATACTTTATGTAACCATTCCTTTGTTGTTGAACATTTAGGTTATTTTCAGATTTTCCAGACTACAAATACTACTGAAATGGTTTGCATAAATCATTGACCACATGTCCAGTTATTTTCTTAGAATAGATTCCAAAAGAGAAATTACTAAAATAAAAGACATGAATATTTTAAGGCTTTTGCAACATATTATGAAGTTGCTTCCAGACAAATATGTGCTTTTACTGATAGTATATGAAAATACCTAACTCCACCTTCATTATTATTGAACTTCATAATTTTAAAAGTTGTCCATTTGTATAGGCAAAATGTTACCTCATCAATTTATACTAGCTGCATTAATTTGCAGGCTTTCATATTTCTTTTGCAAACTGCTTGCTCATGCCTTAGTTCATTTTCTATTGAGCTAGTAATACTTTTTATTGATTTTTTTAAAGATTTTATTTATTTATCCATGAGAGACTCAGAGAGAGACAGAGAGAGAGAGGCAGAAAGAGAAGCAGGCTCCTCCATGCAGGGAGCCAGATGTGGGACTCGACCTCGGGTCTCCAGGATCACACCCTGGGCTGAAGGCGGCGCTAAACCGCTGAGCCACCAGGGCTGCCCCTTTTTATTGATTTGTAAGAGCTCTTTATATATGAGAAATATCAACTGTTCTACTGTGTTTACAGCAAATCTTTGTTTTCCAGGAGTCATTTTGTTTTTGTTTTTTAAGATTTTTATTTATTCATGAGAGACAGAGAGAGAGAGAGGCAGAGACACAGGCAGAGGGAGAAGCAGGCTCCATGCAGGGAGCCCGACGTGGGACTTGATCCCGGGTCTCCAAGATCACACCCTGGGCAAAGGCAGGCACCAAACCGCTGAGCCACCCAGGGATCCCTCAGGAGTCATTTTGATATTTGTCTTTTATTTTTGTTTATAGTGGGACTTTTGTTGTATAGAAATTTAAAAGCTGGGATGCCTGGGTGGCTCAGCAGTTGAGCATCTGCCTTTGGCTCAGGGAGTGATCCCATACTCCTGGGATCGAGTCCCACATCAGGCTTCCTGCGAGGAGCCTGCTTCTCCCTCTATGACTCTGCCTCTCTCTGTGCCTCTCATGAATAAATAAAATCTTAAAAAAAAAAATTTAAAAGCTTTGGTAACTTATTCCATTCTGTTTATGCTAAGAAGGTCCTTCCCTAACCAGATACATACCCATATTTGATACAGATTTAGCTATTGCTTTATCCTTTGCATTTCAGTTTTTTAAAAAGATTTTATTTATTTATTTGAGAAGAGGGAGGGGAAGAGAAAGAGCATGAGCAGAGAGGTGGGGTGGAGGGAGAAGCAGACTCCTTAATGAGCAGGGAGCAGGATGCGGGATTCGATCCCAGGACCCTAGGATCATGACCTGAGCCAAAGGCAGACACTTAACTGACTGAACCACCCAGTGGCCCTGTATTTGGCTTTTTAATTCATCTGGAATTTATTTTGATATGAGGTATAAGGCAAGGGACTTACTCCTTTGCCACCTCCCAATATTCCTTTTCTTTTAAGGTGAAGGAGGAAAGGTAAAGGGCAGGGAAAGGGAAGAATCTAGACTGAACCAGGTTTTGCTTGTGTGTTTAGTTGGATGGTGCTTAAGGATCATTTAAGTTGCAGGCTGAAAAAATATAATGAGGTCACTTTTGAATATGTTGAATATGAGGTGCCCTGCAAGGGTTCAAGGGGAGGTAGTGAGTTGGCAGTCAGAATATGGGCATGAAGCTCAGGTGAGAGGTCGAGGCCAAAGTTGTAGACATGGAGTCATCAGTGTGTGGAGGGCAAGTGGTATGGCATGGATAAGCTCATGCAGGGCAGATGTATAAAGTAAAAAGAGACGAGTGTAGGTATTCTGGGCAGCAAGCATATTGAAGGAACATACAAAGGAGGAGAATCTAGGGAATGAGAAGGAGGAGATAAAATCCAAAGAAATGAGTTGGAGAAGTTGAGGAAAAAGAGAATTTGAAGATGGAAAAGGTGATCAAAGTACCCATAAAGTAGTAAGACAGAACATAGTCTACAATGAGCTGAGCGAGCTGGAGATGGGCCAGTGGACGTGCAAGAGTTATGACTGCTGTTGAACAAGTTTATCAGTAAAGAGGAAGAGGAAGATGGGGCAGCGGAAAGGCACCTGTAGGAAGAGGGTGATTGATGAAGACGTGGTGGTGCCAGGTCTCAAGGAGCAGCGTTGACGCACTAGGGTACGGGGAGAGGATTAATACTGAGTCAGGGTGCAAGGCTGTGAAGATGACCCCCTGGGTGGGGGCCATGGTTAGGAGGAGAGAAAAGTTGAGCTTTTGGCCTCTAGTCTCTCTGTAAAGTAGGAAACGAAGTCATCTAGGGAGAATGAGGTAAACAGAGGCAAGGAAGGAAATTTTTTTCTTAAGAGTTTATTTATTTATTCATGAGAGACAGAGAGAGAGAGAGAGAGAGAGGCAGAGACACAGGCAGAGGGAGAAGCAGGCTCTCTACGGGGAGCCCAATGTGGGACTTGATCAGAGGACTCCAGGATCACGCCCTGAGCTGAAGGCAGACGCTCTACTCCTAAGCCACCCAGGTGCCCCCGGAAGGAAATTTTTTGAGAGAAAGGAAGGCCCTAAAACAAATGCTGTGGGAAATGGAAAAGGGAATGGACTATAGGCCAAGCCCAGAGACTGGTGAGAAGCATTCAGGGCCTGGCTAAGGTTCATACTAGGCACACCGGTTGTGTGATTTTTCTCAGTCAAGCGTCGCAGGGCGGACGTAAAGGAGGAGGCAAATACTCACATGGAGCTGGATCTGAGATAGGCAGAAAGGCAAAGGGGTAAGGAAAGTGGACCAAGAAATTCTTTAAAGAGACCGATCAAAGGGCCGTTTGGGTAAGAAAAAAAGTGAACCCAAGAGGGAATGATGGGCTTGTTACATTGGAAATGGTCCAAGGATTGAGTCCAAAACCAGTGTCATGGGGAGTGAGGAAGGAGCACGGATGTCGGCATAGAAGGTCTGGTTAGAAGGTGGGATCTGAGGTGGAGAAATTCTGGGGTACAGACGGAGGCTGGGGCCACGTGCGTGGCCTTCTGCTACAGGAGTAGAGACTGGGGCAGGGAGTCCGGGATTTGGGTGGTCCCCGTGGGTGCTGAAATCCCCAGGCTGAAGGTGGGAATAGGGTTCCGGGAGACAGAGAGCCAAGGGCCAAAGTCCACGGTGGACAGGGGGTGGGGTGACATCAGGAGACGGCAGTGCCGAGAGGGTGAAGAGGCTGGCACAGGCCAG
Source organism: Canis lupus familiaris (assembly GCF_011100685.1). Taxonomy (NCBI): domain Eukaryota; kingdom Metazoa; phylum Chordata; class Mammalia; order Carnivora; family Canidae; genus Canis; species Canis lupus. The sequence continues at coordinate 15,875,954 of NC_049236.1, forward strand.
AGAGCAGCAGGGCTGCTTGTGTGAGGCGGAAAGCTCGACCCTCGACCTTGTGCGCCCCTGGACCCTGGCAGCCTGCACGCATCTGCTGCGGGCACCAGGGGCCAACAGGTTCGGGGCACAGGTAGGCCACCCAAAGCGGGGCGGCGGTGTCCAGGCTCTGTTTATTTTGTTGGTTGGTTCCATCACCAACCGTTCACTCAAAAGGGACTTGATGAGACGGGTCTCTGGGTCCCGAGCACCGTGCCAGGGGTTGCACCGAGCCTACCTCTTCGGGAGCAATGCACTGGAGCCAGCAGCCTTTCCCCTTTTTGCCAAAGGTGGCCCCACTCTCTCTCAGCAAGCCCCCCACACCAAAGTCCTGCCACCAAAGCCAGGCAGGCCCTGACACGGCTGATGGCCGGTAGGGGATCTTCTTGTTACAGCTTTTTCCCCAGAGATAAATAGGCCACAGTAAAAAAGATTGCTACATCCTTTCAATAAAGATTTTTTTTCTTTTCCAGACAGCTTGAGAAATGTTTTAAAAGCTTCTCACATTTCCAGTGAAACCCACAGAGAAGAATTTTGCTTGTTATCAGCCCTGGAAGCCTCTGATAGACGGGTGACATTTTTTTTCTTTTTCTTTCTCTTTTTCTCTTTTCCTTTTTTTCACCAGCTGAAGAGAGAGTCACAGTGTGTTTTATAACTGGCTCTCTGCATTTCAAAAGCTCAACGAGAGCTCTCTGCTAACCCCGATAAGCCTTGGGCTCTTAGCGTCTTAAATACCTCTGACAAGCTATACATTACAGCGCTAATAATTTGCCAAATTTGCGCCCATAATATGATATCTGTAAAACGTCAAGGGCAGTAATGCGATTAGCGGTCTCAAATGAAATATCGAACATTCAGCGTTTAGGTCCTGAATAGGGGGAGAAAGGAAAGGAAATCAATTTCAAAAGCAGGAGGGAAAAAGGCGATAAGCGTGTAATAAAAATAGAGAGAGACAGAGGAGAGATGCGGAGGAAGCGAGCCGGGCAGAGAGAGACCCGGGACGAGATAGAGCCCCGGCTCGTATTCATGTTTTCGGCAGGTAAGAGGCGGTTAAAAAAAAAAAAAAAAAAAAAAAAACTTTTACGAATTAGTTTGAATGCGAAGCTGGGAAATAACCTTTGGTCACCAAGCAACTGGCTTTGGGTGGAAGGCAGAGGCGGGGGCTGGAGGCAGCGAGGGCTCGGCCGAGCCTAGGGAGGGCCTTTCACTCTCTGCCCCCAACAGCCGCTTCCATAAAACACAGGAAGTTGAATTACAAGGAGTCTGAGGGTGGGCTCCCGCCCTGCCCCCACCCACCCGAGGTGGGAGAGTCGTAATGGACTAATTATCTGGCCAGCAGAGGCGGTGGCGGCAGTCGCAGGAGAGAGGGCCCGGGCTGTCACATACCAGGCTCTAGACTAAATAACAACATCTCACACCTGCAGCTTTACGAGCCCTCGCCGAGAGGGGAGCGCGAGCTGCCCCCTCCTCCACCCCCTCCTGCTTCTCCCCGTCCACTGTGGGCCCCCACTCGAGCCAGGCCGCAGTGGGGGCACTGGTGTGTGTGTGTGTGTGTGTGTGTGTGTGTGTGCAGGAGGGGGAGGTCCTGCTGCAGGTATCTCTGCAGGCAGTGCTCCTTCTCCTTCCCTCGGGTCTTCCATCCAGGTGATGTCTCCTGGGCCATCAGCAAGGCAGGGGGGCTGCACCCTCAATCCACCCCCTCCCAGGGCTCTTCGGTGAGCAGGTCTGCCTACACCCACCATCTATCTCAGGTCTCAATACATCCACCATGTATCTCAGGCCGAGGGACTGTCTCTGGGTTGGGCTGCCTTGGAGCATGAGGGCAAAAATGACTAGGGGGTCCTCTTAGACCTGAGGGGACAGCAGAGGCAGGAGCCCTCAGCACATCTCTCTGCTCTGCTCTTTTCATTTCTTGCCCTAATACCATGCTTCACAGAAAGAAGCACTTCTTTCAAAATGTGCTGTGCCTGCCCTTTCTGCACCACTTGGTCTTGGAAGTGACCCCATAACCCCGAACCTCCCTCTTTTGCAAAGAGATGAGACGGAGCTGCATCAAAAGAAGAAAGAAAACGGTGATGGATGTAGGAGCCAGTGCCTCATCGGGGAGATGGCAGTCCAGGAGAGCAGGGTCAAGTCCTTTCCCTGCTCTGAATGCCGAAGTCCTCCAGTCCCACGGTCACCCCGCGGGCAGCTGGAGGATGCCAACCAGGAGGCAGGCCAGCTCACCTAGGCCGAGAGGGCCTGGAAGGTGGTAGATGGGCCGGGGTGGGAGAAAAGCAAACAGGCTGCCTGGGGCCTGTCCCAGACCCTTCCCCGGGGCGGCCTGGAATGGCCATTCCAGGGCCACTTCTTGCGGCACCACGAGCCATTAAAATAGGAGTGCTCAGGGAGCCATCAGCCCAGCACAGATGACTTCCCCAGATGTGGCAGTGGGGCAGGATGTGGAAGCCCCCAACCCCAACTGCACAGACAAAACATTCCCGCACTAACCATCCTCGGAAACCCCACAGCCCAGAGCCCCTCTTACAGATGCTTTCTAGACCATTTAGCAGGAGGCAGTGTTTATTTTTGAACATATGTTCTTTCCCATCTCTCGCCTCCCTTCTCCCTTACTAGTCCTTCCATACCTAAAGCTACCCTCTGGATGGGCTGCTGTTGGTTGTTAGGGCCAAGCTCTAGGGTGGGTAGCATGCTTTGTTTTGGCTTGGCTGCATGCTTTAGTGTGTGCACGTGTGCGTCCGGGCACACATGCACCCGTGCGCGAGAACATTTGCTCAAAGCTCCATTGGTGGAGGGCGTGTACTATACAAGTTCAAAGAGTGCAGGTTCTCAGGAGTTGCCCAAGTTTGTGAGCAAATCCTGAACCAGGCCATAAGTTCCCTACTTTCCAAAACCTGTACACCAGTCAGAGATGGTTTCCTGGGCATTTTATTCCTATTGGGAAGGTGAGATAAGGGATAGAAGGTTGCTGCCCAGAAGGGAAATTTTTGGCCTCGAGTTTGGAATGGGCTTTACTTGGTTCTCTATCCATGCACAGGGCCCAGCATATTGCCGTGCTCGGTAATCGCCCACCCCCTCAGCTAAGGCCTCTCTCTTTTCTTTAATAAAATAGAATCCCCCAGTCCCTAAATGACCTGCTCAGATTTTGCCCCTATCAAAAAGCCTTCCTTGAGTGGTCCAGTCGGCCAGCTCAGGTCATGATCTCAGGGTCCTGGGATAGAGCCCTGAGTCAGGCTCCTTGCTCAGCCAAGACTCTGCTTGTCTCTCTCCCTCTGTTTCTGCTCCTTGCCTCCTCCTCTCATGTCCCTCACCCCCCTCCTGATCATGCTTTCTCTCTCTCAAATAAATAAATAAAATCTTGGAAAAAAAAATGAAGAAGCCTTCCTTAACTCAAATAGTCCAGAGTTCTTTTTCTTCTAATAGACATGTACTAGCTGCCTCTTGTGTACCAGGCACCACGTTAGGCATTTTACGTGTTATTTTATTTAGGTTTCAGAACTCTAGATATTATTTTTTTTAAGATTATTTATTTATTTATTCATGGGACACACACACAGAGAGAGAGAGAGAGAGAGAGAGAGAGGCAGAGACACAGGCAGAGGGAGAAGCAGGCTCCATGCAGGGAGCGCGACGTGGGACTCGATTCCGGGTCTCCAGGATCATGTCCTGGGCCGAAGGCGGCGCTAAACCACTGAGCCACCAGGGCTGCCCAGAACTCTAGATATTATAATTTCTATTTTATAGGCAAGAAAACAGGCTCTAGAGTGATTCGTCCAATCCAGTGAGCAAGTAGTAGAGCTGGAATTCAAACTCGGGTCTGTCTGAATCAGAAATCCCATGTTCTTTCCATTATGTGGTGGAACTTCCCACATGCAAATGTTTTGCAAATGTTTGTCGCAGTCCTTTCTAAAGTGTGGCCCTCAGGAAAGAAAATTACACCCTAGGTTTAGTCTAGCCAGGGCAGAGACTAGAAAGGTTTCTCTCAATGAAGCCTAAGTTTGTAGTCATCTATCTTACTTTGTTGTTTCATACATAGCTGACAGGTAACCAAACCCTGAGCCTGAGCTTTTCTCAGGCTCTAGGTGTCCCCCACACTATGTGGTGTCTCCCCACCCACACTATGTTCCCAGACACACTGGCCTTTGGTGCTTGTTCCCTCTGCCTGGGATGTCTACCGCCCCATTCATTCTCTTGCTAATTCATTCATTTACTCTTTCATTCATTCAATAAACATCAGTTGAGAGCCTACAACATGCCAGGTATGGTACTAGGCTCTGGGAATACACTGGTGAACAGAAAGAGACAAATCTCTTCACTGCACTTACAGTATAGGGACGGAACGGGCATTTGTCAAGTAACAACAGAAATACACGTGAGTCTGCGACAGAGGTAAGTTCTGCAAGAGCCACCCTGGGTGCTATAGGAGATGGGACCTTGTCAGGAAGGTCAGGGCAAGTTGACTTATGGGAAGTAATAACAGAGATGAGATCTGCTGAGAACCACACCTCCTATCCCAACCCCCACCACCAGGCCCCACCAACCCTTGACTTTGCCTAGAAAACTCCAGCAGTCTTTCAGGTCAGCTTTTTTTTTTTTTTTTTTAAATCATATCATAACCTGGTTTTTAAAAAGATTTTATTTATTTATTCATGAGACAGAGAGAGAGAGAGAGAGAGAGAAGCAGAGACATAGGCAGAGAGAGAAGCAGGCTCCATGCAGGGAGCCTGGTGTGGGAATCGATCCTGGGACTACAGGATCATGCCCTGGGCTGAAGCCAGGCACTAAACCGCTGAACCACCCAGGTGTCCCTCAGGTCAGCTTATATAGCACTTCTTCGCAGTCTTCCCTGGTCCTCCAGACCAGGTTAGATCTCCATTGCTCTCTATATTCTTCTCTACAGCGTTTCACTTACATGAACTACTTGTTTAAGATCTATCCTCCCTACAGACTGTAAACTCCATGAGGGCAAAGAATGTATCTCCTTGGTTGCCTGCTTGATATCTATTGTCAAGCACAGTACCTGGCATGTACTTGATATTCAACAGATGTTTGCTGAATGAATAATCTTGCTTTCACATCCTATCCTGGGGCAGCTGAAGTTTGGGATCCAAGTACAGGAATTTGCATTTATTAAATTTCACATTAGACCATCCCAGATATTAGTATTCTAATAAATCTCAATCTTTCTAATATTTAGAGCACCTACTGTTTACCCTGAATGTACCTGATGTTGGGAAATACAAAGAAACTAGCACAGTCTTAGCTCTAGGAGCTGATAGTCTAGTTTGGGAGATAGATAAGAAAACTAGTAGTTCTAGGGGCACCTGGGTGCCTCAGTCAGTTGAGCATCTGAATCTTGGTTTTGGCTCAGGTCACGTTCTCAGGGTCGTGATATTGAGCCTCTCATTAGGCTACACCCTTGGAAGGGAGTCTACTTGAGATTTTCTCTCCCTCTCCCCTCCCCCGGCCCCCTGCTTACACATTCTCTCTCTCTCTCTCTCATAAATAAATAAATAAATAAATAAATAAATAAATAAATAAATAAGTAAGTAAGTAAGTAAGTAAGTAAGTAAATAAATAAATAAATAAATAAATAAATAAGAAAACTAGTAGTTCTGGAGCTGTTGTTATGCCCAGAGAATGGAACTGCTAAATCTGGCTGGGCAAGAGGGGTAGGGAAGGCTGAACTAAGAAATAATTTAAGATGGACACGAGGCAGGGAGGACTTTTCAAGAAGAGGAGGCAAATGTATCTTGGCATAGAGGCAAATCCAGGACATGTGAGGTCAATACATGGCAAGTAGTTCAGTTGACTCACGAGGGTCAGAATAGGGACTTTTGTAGATAGCTTCTTATAATCATATACACACGCCACATTATCTCGGACTTCAAAATTTTCTTACCATTCTTTTTTTCCAATCTGAAGAATGTCTTCTTGGCAGAAAATATGACAGAAAGTGGCTTCTGGTTATGTCTCTGTTACTCCATTTTTCATACTAGCTATGAGTTATGTTTCTAAGATATGTATCTGATCATATCACCACCACCACCCTTCCTGATTTAAAGCTTTCAGTGGTTACCAATTACCCCTAGAAGTCAGATTCTTTATTATGGCAAATAAGGCTCTTGGTGCAAGCTTATGATTCCAAGCCCACTTTCTCCTCACATGCATCACGGGGAGCCACAGTGACTCTACTAACATGTGCACTTGACTTCCAGCATCATTTATTCTCTCTGAATGGGGAGACAGGAGGGATGTTGAAGAGGTCCATGGCTTGGATCTCTTACTACTTCCCATGGAGCATCCTGCTCCCAACACCATGATTCCCACTTGCCGAGTTATTTATAGTTCCCTGAATGCTTTCTTTCTTTTGCCACTGGGCTTTTGCACATGCTACTTCCTTTGCTTGGAACACCCTTTCCCTGGCTTTAAGTCAGGCTGGCACCTCCTTCCCCCAGTTTTCAGAATGCAAGGGAGGTGTTACTTTCTCCAGAAAGTCTTCCTGCCTCCACTTCTGAAGTCCCACAGAACTATGTGCTCACTTTTCTAAGGGCAAAACCACTCTGTTTTAATCTGCTTTCTGATCCCTTTCCCTTATTTGACTTATTTGACTTCATCTGACTTACTGTCTTATGTTAAGCATGTAGCATGGTACTAAACTTTGAATAGACATTTGTCGATTAAAGAATGATCATATAAGTGAATAAATGAATGGATAAACTTCTCATTGTTCCTGAAACACATTCTTATTGATGACTGTGCCTTCTCTGCAGGTCAGTTCTGAAACTGAGCTCTTCATTCCTCCCCACTTCTCCCCGCCCACCAGTGAATCGCCTCCTCCTCTCCCCTGTCCACCTCAGTAAGTGGTACCTATGCCCACTGGTTCATATCAGAAACTGAAGACTTTCTCATGGTTCATTTGTTCATTCAACATTTATTGAACACCTACTTTGTGCCAGGCACTTTGCTAAACAGTGAGGACATAGCCTCTGGCTTCACAGAGTTCCCTATCCAGTCAGGACTAAGTTTCTGAGGGCTCTCCATCCTGTCTCTGAAAAGAATTCCAGGAAGACCACATGCTGCCTGCCTATCTATGCTGGTTCTCACCCATAGGAGGGCAGGATGGTGGAGAGGAAAGTTCCAGGGCTTTGGCCTCAGGAAGAGGTGGGCTTAAATCCAAGCTCTTCTTTACCCTGAATCAGTTTCATTTAATATTATTTTTTAAATGAAACATATAATATTTAAAAATATAATATCCAAATATATGTATATATATACATATATATGTATATGTATATATATACATATATATATAATATCAATGCCTACTCAATGCTTGCTGTTGTGCAAGGTGGCCATGACTCAGTGGAGAACAAATGAGACATAGCACTGCCTGCACAGAATTTAGGCTTAGTGGAGGAGACAGATATTAAACACATAAACAAACATATCACTAGAATTCATCATAAACACTTAAAGACAAAGATAATAAATAGAAAAAATCAGAGGTATTTTTATTAGATTGAGAAGAGTTCTCTGGGGGAAATGGCATTTAAGCTAAGATCTGAAGCATAAGGACCCAGCTATGTGAAGAGGTGGGTGGGATGCAAAGACCCTTAAAGTGAGGGAAGAGTCTGGGCAGACAGGGAGCCCGTCTTGCCAGGTTAGGGATGATGAGCTGACTCTAGGGGCCATGCATGTTAAAGAGATTTCTGGGTTGCCGGGCTAGAGAGTCTGGATTGGGAGGTGGCAAGAATGGAAGAAAGATATCAAGGAAGACTATTTCTGCAGTAACAGATGATAGGAGATGATGGCCTGATTGGGAGTGGTGGAGCTAAGCGGGGTAGAAACGCATGCATTTGAGAGAAGTTTTAGATGCAGCATGGTCAGGATGGAGTGATGCATCGAATGTGGGGCTGAGCAAGAGGGAAAGGTCAAGAGTGGCTCTAGTTTCTTGTACAAGCAAGTGGCTAGGGAGATGGCATGGGAAGAGTGGAGAAGGAGCAGATTTGAGGGGGTGAGTTATTGGCAGCATCTGGACAGGTAAGTTGGAGTGTCTGTCAGAGATCCAAGTGGTGGTAGTAAACAGCAGGTGGGGGCTTCAAAGAAGGGTCGAGGTAAACTTGGAGAGGGAAGGGGGGGAGGGAGGTGGGCGGGAGAGGACGGAAGAGCGAGGAAGGATGAAGAAATTCATTCATCTCTCTGAACCACATCTTCTTCACTTCTAAAGTGGGAGCAATAACATGAAATGAGATCATGTAAAGCCTCCTGGCATATAACAGGCACTCAGTGAATGCTGCTTTCCTTCCTTTTTCTTCCTCTTTCCCTTTAATTTATGCCCACCTTCCTTCCTCCCTTCTTTTTTTGAAGATTTTATTTATTTATTCATGAGAGACATAGAGAGAGAGGCAGAGACACAAGCAGAGGGAGAAGCAGGCTCGCTGTGGGGAGCCTGATGCGGGACTCGATCCCAGGACCCCAGGATCACGCCCTGAGCCAAAGGCAGATGCTCACCCACCAAGCCGCCCAGGCGCCCCCATCTTCCTTTCCCTTAGTGGCTCTTTGAGCCCCTTTCCTTTCTCACTGTCCCTATACCTTGTGCACAATTGTCACAAAAATGAGGAGTGAGCTTCTTAGAAATGGCTAAGGAACTCAGGGCCAGGATTAGTTGACTTAAAATTCATGCTTTCAACAATTACTCTGCCTTCTGCTTGGAACACTCTTCTTTTGCTCTTCGGCTGCTTATCACACTTGTGTTCTCCCTAAAGCATCATTCCCAGTTTTGCCAGCTCTGTGACGCTTTCCCGAGGTCTCTAGCTGACTTAGGTGCTTGCTTCTGGGTGGTGCTGCAACTTGTTCATACATCTATCTTGGCACCTATCATAGCACATTGAAATGAACTCTTTAGCTGGGCTGTCTCCTCCATGAACTATGAATTCCTTGAAGCAGGAACTATTTTTAAATCTCTCCATCTCCAGCATTTAAGTTAGAGTAGGCAGTCTATTAAAAAATGTCGCATGACCTCCAAGGCTCTGAGATCCCATAATTTGAAGCAAAAAGTTTAGATGAGTGAAAAAGCAAGCACCACCCACAGCTCCTTTGATATCTTTTTAGGAGGGTGTATGCTATAACAGCTAAGATCACGTCCAAGGGAATCAGGCTGGAAGGTTTTAGCATCTTGTCTTCAGATCAACACGCTGCATTGACTGGCAAGCCAAGTGGTACCCAGAGGCACCTGCAGCCAAGTCATCATTCCAGATCCCAGTGAAAGGACTGTATTTTAGGAAAATGTCTGTAATTTACAATTTTAATATTCCTACACCGAGGTAATATAGGAGGACAAGGTTATCATCTCTGTGCTAAATGCCAAAAAGAAGGAAAATTCTGTAAGCTGCAGCTGTTCCCCTAGACTCTGGGAGCGTCTACAGAGCTTGGAGAACCCTGAGGTTGCCAAGAGAGCCTTCTCATATTTTGTGATTTTCCTTCAGGGAATGCCAGCCATTTTTTTTTTCCTTTACTCACACTCTCGATTCAGCATATAAAGGGAAAATAAAAGGGAAGTGACTTAAACAGTAGGTCTGGAGGGCTTTGGCCAAGCAGAGTGGGCCTCCCATAAATATTGGCACAAATAAATGATTCTAAAACCCCAAATGCCTCAGTTTTTCTTTTAGAATCTGTATTCTGAGCGTAGACAATCACTTTGTCCTCTCTCCTCCTAGAGAAATCTTATGAATCATTTATATCACTTGTTATCACTGTACCTAATTCCATACTGACCACATGGGCCACACCTGATATTATTCCAGAACTGTCCCCTGAAATGTATCTACTCATCCTCAGTTGGCATCTCAGTGATCGTCACAGCTCCAGGAGTATCATTCCATTCGATTCTAGCCACTGCTGCCCTCTCTGACCCCCAGCAATGTCCACATGGCCAGGGTTCTGGATTCCTCTGGTGGTCTTGGAACCTTCTACTTTGCCTGGGTTGAAAGTTTCTTCAGTTCATGAGGTAAAATGGAGAGGATGTAGAATATTGCCTTGTCTCTGCTGCTGGTACCTGTCCATTCCTGTTCTATACCAGTTTCCTGGACTCTCCTTTCTTTCTTTCTTAAGATTTTATTTATTTATTCATGAGAGACAGAGAGAGAGATAGAGACAGAGACAGAGACACAGGCAGAGGGAGAAGCAGGCTCCATGCAGGGAGCCCAATATGGGACTCGATCCCGGGTCCCCAGGATTAGGCCCTAGGCCGAAGGCGGTGCTAAACCGCTGAGCCACCCGGGCTGCCCTGGACTCTCCTTCCAAAACTGGTTTCCACACCACAGCAACTCCCTGGCACAGTCCCCACTGGGTCTTCCCTTTCTAACTTTGTTTTTTATTAATTTTTTTATTTTTTTATTTTTTTATTTATGATAGTCACACACAGAGAGAGAGAGAGGCAGAGACATAGGCAGAAGGAGAAGCAGGCTCCATGCACCGGGAGCCCGACGTGGGATTCGATCCGGGTCTCCAGGATCGCGCCCTGGGCCAAAGGCAGGCGCCAAACCGCTGCGCCACCCAGGGATCCCTTCCCTTTCTAACTTTGTTCCCCATGACTGACCCATTTCTAAGGACAAGCTCTTGCCCAGCCCAGTTCCTAGCCCCCTCATTTCTTGACTCCTGCTGGACATACCCATCTTTGCATTTTGGAGCTTGAGGGGTCATTGTTGAGGTTAGGGATGCAACTAGTAAAAGCTGGACTTCAATCAGAACCTGTAAAACCATATCCCAATCTGAGATTCTGTGATTCTGGTACCTCACGTTGAGGTCACCTGAAGAAAACATTTGATTTAGTTTCATTCACACATCTCATTACTACTTTAGTCAAAGGGTATACATTTTTTGAAAATCTAGACTTTTTTTTATTTGACAGAGAGAGACTGTGTACAAGCAGGGGGAAAGCAGAGGGAGAAGGAGAAACAGACTCTCCACTGAGGAGGGAGCCCAAAGCATGGCTTGATCCCAGGACCTGGGGATCATGATCTGAGCTGAAGGCAGATGCCACCCAGGTGCCCCTATTTTTTTGAAAATCTAAAAAGTAGCTGGATAGCTGACTATTGCTCAGCTTAGCCCACACCTTGTGCTTAATGTCCAGATCAAACAGGGAGCTACGGTCCATCTTGCAAGGCCCAAGTGGACCAGTCTACACTGGAAATGGTCACTAGCATTAATGAGTTGATTGGAGTTGACTGTAGAGCTTCTAGTACAGTTCACAACGGAGAAAGTCTGAACTACTAAGAACAAGTGATCAACACCTAATGTTCTAGTTTCACCACCACCTCAGAAGTCTTCCTGTCTGGCCACATTTCCAATAAGCAATGAAGAATCAATTCCCTGAATATTTTAGTACCCAAGACAAAAGTCTGATTCTTCAGCATTTTATACTCAGGAAGGTACAGTCTTCCAACTCAGCTACTGTTTCAACATAATTCTGTGATCCAGGGCCACCAAATACCAAATGCCTGCTGTGCGCTGGGCACTGTGCTGGGTGCTGAGATTACGGCACTGAGCAAGATAAAGTCCTGCATTCAAAGGGCTCACAGTCGCAGGAGTAGGAGTCAGACACTAAACAAATACAATTACCCAATCTATTACTTGGTTATATTTAGGATGAAGTGCTACAAGGATAAATGCAAGATGCCAGCAGACTCTATAGTGGATCTGAACAAGCAATGCTAAGGTGAAACGATTAAGGGTGACCTAATATATTACTCAAATGATTCTCTTTTTCTCCCTTCTTGTAGGCTCCTTCTACTTCTGAAAGAGAAACTTCCAAAGCTAACCAATGTTTCCAGTTGAGTAAGGGAGAAAATAGAAGGCATTGACAATGCAGGTACGCAATGCACATGTACCTAGGGGACAGATGCATGGCCATGTGTGCATACACATGTGCATATACACACAGGAGTATGCTCACACACACACACACACACACACACACACACACCCAGCAGAGGAAGACCCATGAAACATGCCCTGGAGGGAAGAAGAGGAAGAAAAAAAAATGAAATCCAAACAGTCTTTTTCACCCCGAAAACATATAATTTTGTGTAAATTTTTACTTTAAACATCTCTCTTTTCCTGAGCTGTGATATGGGCCCTGTCAAAGCCAGGGCCAATTACTGCCATTAGGTTCCCATCATGTCACCGCTTCTCCCCGTCAGGAAGGCCCTCGCCTCACAGGCCTATAATCTGCACTCACTTTCGCTCCATCACTTTCAGAAGGAACAAAATTGTTTTGTGTGTTTTTTTTAAAAGGGCCTTTATTTGGCCCCTGTCAACTCTGAAAAGAAGAGAGAAAGAGAGAGAGGGGGAGAGAGAAAAGAGGAGAAAGAAAGATTGTTTAAGTGTTTAACTGTGAGATTGCCAACAGGAAGCATGACGACAGGCAGCCCAGCTCTCCTGAGGGTCCAGGCTTGGGGACCCCTGGGCCTTGTCCCCCCTTTTTGGACAAGTTCTTTCTGCTCCTAGAGGAGCTCTTCTCACAGGTGCTGATCTCACAGCTTTGGAAAGACTCCATCAGAAGACATCCTGAGGGACTGGCCTGGCTATGAACCACCAGACCAGCTACAAAGAATGTCAGGCCAGAAAGCAGGGTAATCTTTTTGGGTTCCAACCCTCCTAAGTCATTGGCTGTGGTGGGGCCGGTGGGTCAGAGAGGACCCTCAGGAACACGGAAGGTGCTCTTCTTAGCAGAAGGTGAAATGAAAGCTGATCCATTGGGACAGTCTTGCCTGCTAAGAATGTGGGTTGGCTGGGTCCCTCCCTTAGCTCAGCAGGGATGTTCTGTGCTCTCTTCTGCTCCTCTGGTCAACTGGCTACTCCAGGAGCTCTGAGCTCACCGTTGGGAACCCCTCCCTGCATCTCTTTCCAAGGGAGGAGGCCGAGGCCCGTGCCCCACCTGAGCCAGCCGCTCCTCCTGCCCTGGAATTACACCTTTCCGAAATCTGCAGACAGTTATCACACCCCCAGCCCGGCCAGGCAGGCCCAGCATGCCGCTCCACTCCCGCCGCCTCCGTCGTCACTTAGCCAAGCTAAACAGATTTAGCTCCTTTAATCTTTCCTCATTAGCTGGCAATCTGGAAAGGAAACAAATGCTCACCCCATACAGGTTCAAGCTGTTGCTTTAACCTTGTAAAAGCGTGCAGGGCGCTGGGGCTGTGGAGTCAGTTAGGATCATTACCATGAGAGGCCACTCCCTCTCAGCCACCCGTAGGGGCCTTCCCCACTCTTTCCAAGCCACTCCAGAGTGTCACCCCCCCCTTGTAGGCCTGAGAGCTCTGCATCCAAACTTTGTGCATGAAGCCCCCAATGCTATGGCTCTCTTGGAAGACCAGGGAGAGTCGTCTTCCCCACCCCCATCCCCGCATTCATTTGTTCCAGCCCAGAGGGTCCCCACCACACACACACACACACACACACACACACACACACGCACGCACGCGCATAAGTAGGTGCTGACATCCACGACTTGTTCAGGCTCCTGCGTTACTCCCCAGCCTCATCCCCATCAGCTTCTTCAGCGCACACAGTCCTCCCCCTGCCCCACCCGGGACCAAAGTGAGACCTTGTCAATGGGCTCAGAATCCCTGTCCATTGGGAGGGTATCCTCCTCCCTGACTGGATTCTCTGCCACTGATTTTCCCTTTCTGTGCAGTCTTCGCTTCCATGTCTACACCACTGGCAAAAACCTGAACCTGTCTTAACAACAGCCACTTGTAGTGCACCTATTATAACACATCTGTTGTTCTGTTTCCAATTTGCTCACTTAGTACTATTCTGTTTGGTGTGGTTTGGCCCTTAGGCACACTTACACACATGCACAAGCACGTGCACACACGTGCACAAACACATATGCGCGCGCGCGTGCGCGCGTGCACACACACGCATGCACTCCTCTCAGTTCAATTTTCCTCTCGAGGATGACAGATCCCTCCCCCTCCCACTGTATCCAGCTCCAAACTAACTGGATGAACATTTTTAGGGCTGTTGTACCATTTTGTAGAAGTCACATCTGTTTCACTTGCCCAGGCTCCTGATGGCCCCTTTTACTTTCTATGATTTTCCAGACATAATTATAAGTGGTTCAATCAGCTCCCTGCTTAGCATGTTCCCAGAACACTAGCCTTAATACCTCATGATGGATGTCATCCTGGCTTGCTGATTTGTGAAATCCTTTACATTTTCTGAGTATTCTCCTACCTGCTTTCTATCAGTAACGATTTTTGCACCGTCTGCATTTACTTCCTAATTATCCAAATTCCTTTTTGTCATTTTTCTTTTTAAAGACTGATCTAAAAAATGAGCTGAGTATCTCTGCCCTGTAGGAGGTAAGATGAATCTCCCACTTCTCCTCATTTATTAAAGGTCTATATGCTCGCTGGTCTTTCCCCCACCTTTCCCTGCCCCTCACCCTCAATATATTGCAAAACATGTTTATTCCCTTTAACTCTTCACTAGTTCAAGTTTCTCTCCACCTCCTCTGGTTTGTCCTTTTGCCCACAGGCCCCAGGATCGCTCCTCTATTGCCTACCACAGACAATCCTTTTATTTTGCTGAATACTAGGGTGACCTCACCCAAAGCTATTCTAGCCAGCAAAACCTTTCTTGTCTCTTACTCTGCATCAGAACTGGCTGCAGTTCTGAGCATTCTTCAGCCTTCTCCTCTTCAGGGCTCCAAAATTGGACTGGCATCTTTGGAACATAAGGGAAAAACTGAAGCTGGCTGTCTGCCTTGCCTGCCTCACCTGAAAGACCTCAACTATCATTCCCATTTTCTCCCACCCCCTGCCCTGAAAGTGTTCTCTGTACCATTCAGGCTCTCTGGCTTCCATTATGGGGTTCTAAAGAAATTTTCTAGAGGTCAAAGCAACACCCAGTCCTCACTTTTACCTCTGGAAAGACTTGGTTTTCATTTTGCTCATTTTCTCTTTGAGTTGCTACCTTTCCTCCTCCTTCTGCTTGCATTCATTCATTCATTCAACATGTACTAAGTGCTTGAGTACCCACCACAAGCACTGGGGAGAGAGTAGTAAACAAAATGGCAGGACGTCTGCTCTCACAGTTCTTGGGAGAGATGTTAAACATTCTCCGAGTGTGATGAGAAAGTAAAACCGGAGGACCAAACTTACATTGGGAGGATGGGACAGGCTTCTTTAGGCAGTAAAATTTGCAGAACTGGGAAGGATGGGTAAGAGATGGGTGAAGTATACCCTCAGATGCCTAAAATGAAATTTGAGCATTTGATGAACCAAAGGAAAAGTAGTTGACTGAACACAGGGAAGAGGAGAAGCCCTGAGCTGAGGCTAGAGAAGAGTGCCCCGAACTGAGCATGAAATTCAAGACAAGGAATGGGCTTGGGAAGGAAAATTATGCTCTACTGTGCCTTTGAAGAGTTGAGGGACAACTCATTTCTAATACTTTGGAATATTCCAGTATCATCTCCCCTATTGCTTTGATGAAAACCAGAGCTGGTAAAAAAAAAAAAAAAATCAAGTGAAACCGTTGGGTTTATTCTCTCTTTTGCCTTAGCTAACTCAAGTGACCTTCCTGATTTTCTCACCCACAAATGGGACTCTATGCTTAGCTAAAGGAAAATGCGAAAGATACAATTCCATGAAACAATTCTACTCTGGAGTGAAGGTAGAGGTAGGAGGGGTGAAAGTTTTGGAATCTTTGGGGATGGATGGGCAATTTGTAAGAGGCCCCTCGGGGAGGCTGATGTGCCATCTAAGGGTTAATTTTTCAAAATTAACCCCTCTTGAAGTCCCAGTTTCCTCATCATAGAAAAGAGATTAGCCTTATCCACCTGTCTCCACAGATGAAGAGAAGACTCACATGAATCTTTTGAGAACTACAGAGTGTTCTTCAGGTACCAGTAGTTAGAATGGTGAGAGAAGTTTTCACTGTGGGGACCCAGGAAGAGCTGGGGGCCCTGCCATTGCTGTGTGGCCTAGAGGGAGGAAGAGACCAGCAAAGCCCATTGGAAGATCTGCCCCCAGAGCCCCAGGAAGATGGGCAAGGCCACGGGATGCAGCCCTGGGGATGTAAGAATGGTGGTGATTTCTGGCCATATTGTATTGTAGGTAGATTCTACGTTGCCATCGGAACAGGGTTGGAAAGGCCTTTGAGCACATGGAAGTCCAACACCACGTGAGCACAATCCCTTCTATGAGTGTTCTCCCCGTGTTCTGGGGCGCCCCTCCCAAGAGTTGACACTAAAAGGCAGGACTTCTTGAGGCGAAGAAGGGCAGAGGTGTAGAGAACACCGATCGCCATCAAGGGGCAACTGAAGGGTAGTGAAGAAGGTTCTCACTGCCCAGCAGTGGGTCTGCACTCCACCTGCTGCCTCCATGCAGTTACCCCCATCTCTCCTAGATTGGGCACTCCCCGGATTCACGAACAAACCCAATCTACACAGGTGGGACCTCAGGCCAAGGACACCAAGGGCTTCTCAGAATAGTCACCAGAGGAGAGGGTGCTCCGGCTGGCCTAAGGAAACAATCCCACTGCTCCCCACCCCCGCCCAACCCTGCCTCAGGAAGAAAGGTCATTCCCTCCTCCTCGTCTCCACAGCAGCTTTTCAAAGGTTAAATTCAACCAGCCCGCTCCACCACCCCCCTCACGCCCACCCCCAAACAAGAGAGGAAAAGTTAATTGAAAATGCTGTTTAATTTTTCAGCTCCAGTGGATCCTACCCCAGCACAGATGGCTCCCCCAGGACTGTCTGTCCCAAGCCTATCTCTACCACTCCATTGGTCCCCCCTCCCAAGCACGGGGGCAGAGGCACCGCCAGCAGTGGCTCAAAGGGAGAAAAGAGAAGGGGGAGGGTGGGGGGGGGCACCTCCACACAAAAGAGCATTCTGAGCCCTTGGTTCCCTGGCCCAGGGAACAATGCTCCCGACTTGATCCTTTCATAAAGAGAGTTTCTGGTGTCAGGAGACAGCCGTCCAGCGCCCAAGCCGCCCGCACAGGCCACTTCACTGCCCACCACCAACTGCTGTGCTGGCTGGGCTTCATTCCGCACCCCCCTCTGCGTCCAGCTGGAAGCGAGTGCGGTCCCAACCCCCACCCTCACCCCCCCACTTGGAGCAGCCCGCTACTTGTTGCCCCTCAAGGCTCTGACAGGGCCCCAGAGAGGCCAGCCAGCTGAGATGAAAGCCGAGGACTCTAACTGGATTACCCCAACCAGCCCCAGGACTAAAGAGGCCAAGAAGCCCTAATTAAAGCCATCCCCCTGCCCCCGCCCCCCCCCACCCCAATCACCGCAGCATTTCTCCTTTCATCCCAGGTTCTCCACTTTGTTCAAATTTCCGCTATTGATGAGTTACTAGGCTCTGGAGAGGTGGGGTGAGTGGAGAGAGGTACAAATCTCCGCAGCCTCCTGTAGCTTCAACATGCTTGGACTCTGGGGTCCCTCCCTTATAGCCGAGAGGGAGAAATCCTGGGGGCGGGGGCAGAAAAGGAGCTCGAGGCAAAGGAGCCCAAGAAGGAGAAGGGAATGGGCCCGAAGTGGAGAGGGGTTGAATGGGATCCCACTAGGTCCTACGCAGCCGGGGGTGGGGGGGGACCTGCCCTGATGACCAGCTAGGTGGAGGAGAGCGACAGAGATCCGCCCCCAAGGGGAGCCCTGGGGGCGGGCGCTGGGTGGGAGAGCTCTGCCTTCCTCCTCTCCCCTTCTTTTGTACCACCCCAAATCTCCCGGCTCCCATCTTCCCTTCCTTGGCCAGAATTAGCCCCTTGCCTTTGGCTGGAGAGCATGATGGGACATCTGAGCCCCCATGACAAACCCTACGGCAATGGTTCTGGGGTTTGTATTCATCTCTTACCTCCTTCTTGATCTTCATAATCTCACAAGGCAGGTATTTTTGCCTTCACTTTACTTTGAAATTGAGATGGAAAGGTTCCAAGGAACTTCCATTACCACAGTTCACTACCATTTGGTGGGAAAAACTGAGCCAAGAGCCCAGGGCCCCAACTCCTACTGTCGTGTGCCCTCCTCAGCCAAGTGCCCCAAATGTCAGGCCCAAGGAGAGTGCCCTTTCCAGTGATTCTGGGCTCGCTCTTAGGGAAGAGGGAGTTGAGGTTTTACTTTTCTTGGGTCACCCCAGCCTATGGGGCATTGCCAGAGGCTGAGAGATAACCCTCGGGGCAAACAGATGAAGGCTGGGAGCTCTCACCTCTGGAGAAGCAGAAGATTGACCCAGACACCCAGGGCACCTTCCCCCTTCACCATTCCCGGGTCATGACGATGGTCTTCCCCAGCAAGCCAGGGAGATGTGGGGCCTGGTGTGACAGCATGATGAAGACAAGAGGAAGAGTCGCGGTGGCCACTGGAGTCCATTTCCCAGTCCCACCATCAGAGGTTGCTGGCCAACCCAGTCTTCTGCGCACCTGCCCTCTCCGACCCCCGCAGGCCCGTCAGCCTGGACAGGTGCGCCCTAAGGAGATCCGTGTCCTAGTGAGCGCCAGTGCCCCGCTTCCCTGAATGAAGGGACAACCACCTCTGGGCCCGGAGGCCCGGGCATCCCTTGGGCACTGAGTCCATGCGGAGGAAGCCTCGGTGTTTGTGTTTATTCTTTTGTTCTGTCCTGTTTGCTGCCCAGGGGAGAAGTCAGGGGTAGGAGTGCTCTTTTCATCTAATTTTTCAAAATAAGGGGGTGCAGGTAGGGAGGGATACCTTCCTGAGGTGGGAAGGGTGGGGGAAAGCGATCCTACCAACCAGAGCAGGGCGGAGACTGGGCAGGGCATGGGGGGAGGGGAGCGGCCAGGATTGGAGGGAGGTCAAGGGAGAAACGAAGAAAAAGGAAAAAAGAAAAACCCAGCAGTGCGCCATGTCGCATTGTTCATGCTCAGCCCTTCAATTTGCTCTCTGCATTCTCCTGCCGTGGGGAGAATGTTACGCTGGCTTAAGGGACAAATCAGACACAAAATAAAGACCAACACTCAGCAGTAAAGCAATTATCGCAACATTTTATGCCAGGACTGTTCCTTTTGAAGGCAGCCTGGTGCTACCCGCATGTACCTTAACCCGTTCCTAATAACCATAAAGTTACCATTATTTACGGTACAAGACATTAAATAAATAATGCAAACTCAGGCAGGCGAGCAGTCCGGGCAGAGCTAGGCAAGAGCGCTTCCCTGCTGTGGGCCAGCCGCAGGGGTTAACAGGGGATGCAAGGGATGCTCCCAGCGACCTGTCTAGGCCTCCCTCTGCCCTCTCCCTGGGGAGCCCATGAAGGGCCAGGAGGGCACACAGCACAACAAGCCACAAGGGAAGGCCAGAAAGTAGGGAAGGCCTGACCCAGGGCCTAACCAAGATGGAATCGAGCCAGGACCGACGTGGCCCATGGACTTGGCCAGCGACCTGTCTCCTTGATGGCTGCCTGGGAGGGAGCCAGGACCTCCAGGAACTCTCTGAAAATGGTATGGTAAAGGGGTATGAACAGGAGCTCTGACGTCAGTCAGATCTGGGTTCAAATCCTACTGTTCCTTAAAAGCCAGCGGACCCTGCACAAGAGGCAATCTCTTCAAGCTGCAGTTTTCCTAGTGACAAAATAGGGGACAGGACGTGTAGTTTCGAGGGGTGCCATGAAGATAAATAAAATGAATGTAAAGCAGGGATCATAGTGCTTGGCACTCAGTATCTACCTAATGGTGATTTTAGGAATCACCTAAAAGGAAAGGAATTCTTAGCCTCACTTTTATAGATCAAAACTGGTCATGTGATCACAGCAATCTGAAATCCTGAGGATGCCAAAGGTTTCCAGCGCAAGGTGAGAGGCCAGAGACACAGATTGGATAAAAGGAGACATGCCACCTTCTTAAGACAGAAATGGTTATGCGGCCTCCAACAAGACACTGTCCATCTATGGCAAGAAAGATACTGACACCAAAGAGATGCAGGTGCTGGGGTCTCTTGAGCCTTGTTCCTGAGGCATCAGATACTTTGTGCAAAATCAAATATGGAAGAAGGGGCTTTGCGCTTTCCCCTGCCCTGTTCTAACCAACTCTTCATAACCTGTGCCCATCCAGAACCCCAGAGAATCAAACTGCGTTAGGTGTTGTTACAAGTCTGGATTCCTGATGGGAATCTCAAAGGAACCAGCCGCACCAGGTTGCCACTCCGTGCTTCTACCGGCCTCTCCTCCTCTTGCCAGGCCCTATTCTCTGATTTTGAGCACAGGAGGCCAGTGAGGATCAGAAGGGCCTGGGCCCCAGGTATCCACGATGAGGGGCCCTTAAAGCTTCTGTGTGACAGCCACTCATGTTCACACCCTTGGGCAGATGAGCCAACGATCTAACCCAAAGACAGGTGCTGGGCTGGGTGGGCCCACTGGCTTGGCTTCTACCCAGAGCAGGTTATTTACCTTTTTTAAGATTGATTGATTGATTGATTTATTATAGACATAGAGAGAGAGGCAGAGACACAGGAGGAGAGAGAAGCAGGCTCCATGCTGGGAGCCTGACATGGGACTTGATCCTGGGACTCTAGGATCACGCCCTGGGCCAAAGGCAGGCGCTAAACTGCTGAGCCACCCAGGGATCCCCCAGAGCAGGTTATTTTTGAGGCGCATCATGATTATCTAACCAAGAGTAGTTGATCAGCGTGCCTACAACTTTAAGGAGCATCAGAATCCGTTGGGAGCTTGTTAAAACACAAATTGCTGGGCTCACACCCAGAATTTCCGGTTTAATAGATCTGGAGTGGGGCCTGAGGATTCACGTTTCTAAATTCCCAGGTGATGTTGACATTACTGGTCCAGGGACCAGGCTTTGAGAACACTGGCCTAGAAATCTTCCTCTGGTCAACTACTCCAGTGCCCTCTCTTCACCTGTGACCAGGACCTGAAAGATGAACTGAAAGACCCCCTGGTGGAGGTGGGGATGAGGGTTGGGGTTGAGGGGGCCTGGGATTATTTTTTGGCTGCAAACCAGAGAGAGAACAAAATAAGGAAAGTACTTTCAGTGTGCCACTGGATGAAGGGCAGCACAGTTATGGACCTCTCTTAGCACATAAATTGGTGTGCACACAAAAATGGGTGTTTTCCTCCTTTATTCCTTTAGCCAGGATTTGGGGTCCATGCCTCTTCTTGCTCCCTGGGGCAAGTTTTCACCTCTGGAATACTTTTCCTTTGTAAACCTTTCAAATGTACCAGAATTAAAGACAAAAAATGTGGGCACCTGGGTTGCTCAGCGGTTGAGCCTCTGCTTTTGGCTCAGGGTGTGAACTCCAGGCGAAGCCTTGCCCTGTAACTGGGGAGAGGACACACAAATTCACACAAAGCTCTCTAGTATTTTCCTGTCAAATGAAAATAGATGTGATTTATGTCGTTGCGTGGTGTGGTGACAGCATTATTATCTCATTGGATTATAATTATTTGTTAATCTTTTTCTATTCTAGACTGTGAGCTCCTTGAGGACAGAGACAGTTCTTATTCCCTCTTGTCCCCAAGGGCCTCGCATAATGTTTAACATAAGGAATGTTTAACAAATATTTATTATTTATTTAACAAATATTTAATGGACACACACTGCTCCATGAGGAAGAGGCCTAGCACCATGCACAGTGTTTATTAAATGTAAAAATGAGAATAAGTCCAGTCACCGATTCTCCTTCTCTCTTCCTCAGACTCTCTTCCTCTCAAGTATTTCTAGGCTGGAGTCCAGGCTACAGTCCAGGCAGGTCTGTACCCCGTGGACCTAAAAGCACACGGTAGTACCAGTTGGAGAACATGGAGATTCCTCCGCCAGGACTCCCAGAACACCCCACGGACTCCCAGAAAACCCCATCGGATTGTGCCACAGTCTTATAAAGTGTGTGTGAGGGGGTGTATTCCTGCCACCAGTTCAGGGAAGGGAAAGACCAGAGGCCCAGGCCTATGGGTCTTCCCCCAGGCACTGAGCTGGGGAATGGCTGACCCCTGTTTCCTGGCTAGGGGTCCCTCCTCCTTTCTCTTTTCCTGCTGTTCCAAGGACTCCAACAGTGCCCCCGACTTTATGTTTCATTTTTGGGGGAGTTAGGGTGCTGGCAGGGGGGCGGTCAGCAGAGGCCCAGAGCAGGGAAACCAGCTGATTCTTGACCGCCAGGGGTTCCTAAGCCACCCTAGCCTCCTCCCCACCCCCACCCCCAAGCCTGCACTTATCACAAAGTCCTGGCACAGGCGCTGTGGCCCCTGGGGGCGGGGAGGGGAGACAGGGAGGGAACTCTGTTCTTTGCTGGCTTAAAATAAGTCAAAGGCTTGGTAAGACTGGAGAAGGGGAGAAGGAAGATCCTGGGCCCTGCCCAGCGGTGCTTCCCAGCTGACCAGCTTCTTCCCAACCCATCCAAGACTCCCGAGGGAGGCTTCTCTGCTCCTTCTCTAGCTCCTCTCTCCTCAATCCGCTTCCGGTGGAGGGAGCTGGGACTCCTGCGCCTTCCTGCTCTCCCATCCCAGCCTTTCTGCCGGCCTGGGGGTCCCACAGCTGACTGGCCTGCAAACAGGACTCCATCTCCAGAACCCACCCCCTCCCCCTCAACTTTAGCATTAACCTTTCTCTCTCTTACAACAAAAGCCAAACTCTTTCAAAGCCAATCTGATTGAAATTCAAAAACTTTCCAGGGCCTCGGCACCACTCTCTCTACTCCTCCCCATATTGACAGCCGCTCACCAGCCCCCCCAACCAACCTTCCAACCCCTCACCCCCCCCCAGCAATGCATAAAATAGAGGGACAAAGGGCTCTCCCACCCCCTTCCCCCAAGCACAAGACTCTCCCTTTGTATCATTGTATCACTTGAGGCTGGTGGAAAGGAGAGCTGGCTCTGGGCTCTCCATTGTCTCGGGCCATCCCCACCCCCACTGCCTTCTGCAGCTAGGAGGCCTAATGCTGGGACCAGCTTAGTTGACCAAACCAAGAGAAGTTGGGGCCCTCTGTGGAGGCTCAAGGCCCACCCTCTGATAGAAGGAAAAAGAATTGAGAGCAAGTCTAGGGCAAAAGAGGGCCTGGCCTCATGGCTCCTTAGCCACACATGCTGGGCTTGAGAGCAGACCTAGAACAGCAGACCCAAGCTTACTCCCTTGTTTTCCTGGACACCAGATGGAGATCCTCCCTCCCTCTTTCCTGTTTAGAGGCTCCCTCCCTCCCTCAGCTGCAGGAGCAATTAGAATGCTCTGGGAGGCTCTGGGGAGGGGTGGGGGCCCAGGTGGTGGCCAGGAGGCTATTAGAGAATAGA
This sequence comes from Canis lupus familiaris, assembly GCF_011100685.1. Classification (NCBI taxonomy): domain Eukaryota; kingdom Metazoa; phylum Chordata; class Mammalia; order Carnivora; family Canidae; genus Canis; species Canis lupus. The sequence continues at coordinate 15,899,233 of NC_049236.1, forward strand.
GAAAGGCAGCCTGGGGACACCTCCCTGAGCAGGGCGGCAGCCACTGGGGAGGAAAAATCTAAACAATTTTCAATTAATTAATTAATTCAACAAGTATTTATTGAGCACCTACCATATGCTCACTGGGGAAATGGCAGTGAACGAAATAAAGGTCTTCCTTGCAGAGCTTACATTCTAGTGGGTGAGAGATAATCAAGAGATCGAATCAATACATAATATTCAGGTATAAGTCTATATGGAAAAATAGAGACACAAAAGGGGCCAGAGAGCGCCAGGTGGGGTATTGTTAATGGGGGAGAGAAGGGTGTGTCATGAAGGCCTCCTGATAGAGTCAGAATTTAGATGGAGACCTATCTCGAGGAAGTGTCTGGGAAAGGAAGATCCCAGCCTGCGGGAACAGCAAGAGCAGAGGCCCTAAATTATTGATTAAGGAAGAGAAAGGCTGAAGTAGTGAGATCAAAGGGAGACTGTAAGCATGAGATTAGAGAGGAGCAGGGAGACCAGATAATGTAGGGTCTCTTAAGCCTTGATAAGGGGTTTGGATTTTACTCTGAATGGGTGGGAAGCCTGAGGGGTCAGATAATTTATGTTTTAAAAGTTCTCAGGGCAGGGATCCCTGGGTGGCGCAGCGGTTTAGCGCCTGCCTTTGGCCCAGGGCGCGATCCTGGAGACCCGGGATCGAATCCCACATCGGGCTCCTGGTGCATGGAGCCTGCTTCTCCCTCTGCCTGTGTCTCTGTCTCTCTCTCTCTCTCTGTGTGACTATCATGAATAAATAAAAAATTAAAAAAAATTTAAACAAAAAAAATAAATAAAAGTTCTCAGGGCAGATGCAAAGAGGGGAGACCTTATCAGGAGACGGTTGAAATTACCTGGGTGAGAGAGGATGGTGGCTCGGGCCAGGGACTGTGGTAGAAATGGAGAGGAGTGGCCAGATTTTGGATATGTCCGCTAGTAGAGCCAACAGGATTTGCTGTTTGGTTGTATGGAAGATGTGACAGAAAGGAATCCAGGATGACTTCAGGGTGTGGGGCCTGATCCAAATGAAAGACTGAAGTAGCCATTTATTGATAAGGTAGAGATAAAAGGGATATGTCTTTGGGCCTATGTGCTTAGAAGAATGAGGAGTTCAGTTCTGGGCTTATAAATCTGAGCTGCCTCTTAGACATCCAAGTGGAGATGTCCCGTAAGCAACTGGGGACAGAGGTTTGAAGTTCAGGAGGAAGGCCTGGGCTACAGATGTACATCCAAGAGTCACCAGCACAGGGCTGGTATTAAAGCCACGAGCCTGGCTGAGATTGCCTAGGATGGGAGTGTAGCTAGAAAAGAGGAGAAATCTGTGGGCCAAGTCCAAGGGTACACCAAAGTTTAGGGGTCCGAGAGAGGAAGAGGAACCAACAAAAGAGGAGCAAGCAGTGAGGCAGGAGAACCAAGGGAAAGAGGTGTCCCAAAAGGCTGGTGAAGAAAGGCTGGGAGAAAGGAATGATAGGTTGAGTGTGATGTGGACTGAGGACTGGTCATTGGATTTGGAGATAGGGGAAGTCACTAGGGACCTTGACAAAAGTCATTTCAGAGGAAAGATTGACGAAGAATCTGACTCACATTGGGGCTTGAGTGACAACGAAAGGAGAGGGTGACCACAAGGATGGACATAAGGGAGGAATGGGACAAATGGAAAAGTTCTTTAGAAGGTGATTTATAGGGACGCCTGGGTGGCTCAGCTGTTGAGTGTCTGCCTTCAGCTCAGGATGTGATTCTAGGGTCTGGGATTGAGTTTCACATAGGGCTCCTTGCAGGGAGCCTGTTTCTCCCTCTGCCTATGTCTCTGCTTCTCTCTCTGTGTCTCTCATGAATAAATAAATAAAATCTTAAATAAAAAGAATATGGTCAATATTAATAGATGTTTGCATGTTGATGGGAATGATCCAGCAGAGAGAGAAAAATCTGATGATGAGATGGAGAGGAGACAACTGGGAAAGTGAGTGTCCTTAAGGGAGTGGGAGGGACTGGGATCCAGAGCATAAGTGCAGGAGTTCTCCTTCTAGAGAAGAAGGACAAGTCACCCATACAATAGGAGAGGGCTCAAAAACGAGTACAGACACAAATGAGACGTGGTTCATGAGATGGTGGGAGGAGGTTGAAATTATCTTCCGATGGCTCCATTTTCTCAATTAAATGAGAAGCAAGAATTAAGTAGAGAGAAGGCAAGAGGTAGACTCAACAAGCTTTGGAGTTTTACTAAGAGAGGATAATGAAAGGGAGAGGGGTAATGGGATTGGTTGAGGGTACGCGCAAGGCAACAGAAATAACAGTGGGCCACGAAATCTATGCTAGCTGAGGAGAGAAGTTAGGGCATGGTGTGGTGAGGGACAGTGAAATGCTGGTAGGACCAGCAGAGTATTGTCCCACTAGGGTTGGAACTGGGACACTTAGAGGAAGTGAATTGGTGGCTGGAGGGAAGGATGCTCAACATAGATATTACAGAGGGGGGTACAGTTATTGGTAATGACAAGGTTTGGGGGATGAACTTCAAGGTCCCTGACTGAGGTAGGGTGGAAAACAAGATTACTGGAAGGGAGAAGGTCTAAGAACCAAGAGAGCAGGGAACTGGAAATGGTTCTCAGAGTGGGGTCCTTGGACCAGCAGCACTGACAACACTTGTGAACTTGTTAGAAGCACGCATCTTGGGGCTGCACTCCAGACCTACGCGCTCAGAAACTCAGAGGGGAGGGCCCAGAAATCCAACCCTCCTGGATGAGTTGATGATGTAAAAAATTTGACAATTACTGGTATTGCGGGTTTTGTTGGATTGTGTGGGTTGAGAGGGGGTGAGAGTGGGGTCAGATTAGGGCAGCAGTTCTCAACCCCAGCCACACAGTTTTAGAATCACCAGGAGAGCTTTAAAAACCCCAGTGCCCAGGATGTAGGGTGGAGTCAATGAAATTATAATCTGTCAGGGATGGGGAATTTGAGGATATGAGTATTTAAAAAAGTTTGTCCCATGGTTCCAATATGCAGGCAAGGTTGAGAACCACTAGATTATGGGATATACAGAGCCCTAAGGAATGACAGGGTCCAGCTGATGAAGACGTCCTGGGACCCAGGGGGGTTTTGTGGTGAGTGCAGCAAACAGAAAGCATGATGATACTGGTCCAGGTGGACTCTGGGGCAGAATTTGGTGGTGAGGCTGGCTGTGCTAGCACTGAAGGAGTGGCAGTATGATTAGGAGCATGTGGACCTCTGGAGTTTCCACTTCATACCTGCCAGGGTGTCTTTCTCTTCCAGGAATCCAGAAGAAATGTTGTTTCGGAGGACAGACAGATCTATAAATGAAAGAGGGGGGTTCACTGCACACCAGGTGCACTCTGTGGTAAATGCTGGCTGCCTCTGGGCCTGCCCAGGTCTAGGGAAGCAAGTACTGTCTGAGCCAAGGCCTGGCAGGGTCTCTGCTGATCCACTGCCTCCAATCAGGGAGCTCCCTGGCCAGACCAGGCTTTCCCCAGCCGGTTTGTTCTCACGGAAGCACAAGCAGCTTTTCATGCATCAGGCATCTTGGCCTCCACGTCCAGTCCAGATGCCTTGGGGGTTCAGATAAGAGAAGGAACATAATTAGCTTTGGAGGGAGATGTACCCTAAGAATTTAGGAGGCAACTTCAAGCAGAAAAGGGGTTTTTGAGAGCAGTATTATATGTGCTGAATAAATGTAGATAATCAATAAACTGAGAAATGAGAATTGTTGAATTTGGGAGGAATGGGGAGATTATCATGTACTGGGGAAAAGGAGTAAGGATGATCCTATACTCATGAGGTTTGGCCTCTATGTGGGAGGACTTGACTGGGGGAGATTCTCTCATATAATAAAACACTAAGGCCAAAGAGAAGGATTACCGCCTGGCGGTGATGGGGCGATAAATGATTATCACCCACAGGTGGATAGGAGGACTTGCCATACACTGGAGTCTGATCATACTCTGGTGAGATCTGACATTCACTTAGGATTCCAGATTAACCCCGACAAGTGCGTAAAGATCCAAGAGCATAAAGGGCAGGCGATTTCATACAGGAAGAGCTTGGTCTCTAAGCGTAGGGGAGAACTGTGGTGGTGGGGAAGGAATTATCAAGTACATACATGCCTGGAATCGCTAATACCCTTGAGAATATATCTGGACTGTGGGGCCAGGTGGATACCATCAGAACGGAGGGAACGGACACATGAAATACTCTGTCATAACAGCACTGAAAAGAAGCCCCGGAGATGCCTCAGGAATTCTGGGCTCTACAACTCGGAATTTATTTGAAAGGTAACATGTGTGTAACTCTTGCTCTGTGTCCAGGGAAAGGGGGAAGCGGTCATAGGAGAAATCGTCCTGAAGGTCCTGCCCCCATCCTCGGGCCAGGAGATGTTAGTGGCCAGGACTCTTCATCTTTGAAGCAATAGGCAGGGCAGCCTGGGTGGCTCAGTGGTTTAGCGCCGCCTTTGGCGGGGGGCGTGATCCTGGAGACCCAGGATCGAGTCCTGAGTCAGGCTCCTTGCGTGGAACCTGCTTCTCCCTTGCCTGTGTCTCTGCCTCTCTCTCTCTCTCTGGATCTCTCATGAATAAATACATAAAATATTTAAAAAAATAAAGCAATGGGCAGGAGGAAGGTGCCACTGTCGTTCTGTTCATCAAGGGTTTGGAGAGGGACTACAGCAAAGTGGAAGCACCTTTTGCAGCTCTCGTGCTAGAATTTTCTGCCTAGCGGTTCCTCGTTCTCTAGCGCAGGCTGCAAAATTATTCAGCATTCCTAAGTGAACATGCTTGATTAAGTTTTAATTTTAGCAACTTGCTAGGTGGAAAGGGGGGGCTGGTTCATTGTTGAGGTGGGGGAGGGAAGAACTAGATGAAGAGCGAGGCTCTGGACTGTCAGCCCACATCACACAAATCTATACACATCAGCAACACAGGGATGAGGGAGGTGAACAGGGCAGGGGTAAAAAGTGGGAGCTGCCGAGGTGGCGAGTGGCCCTTGCCTACTCCGTGGCACACACCTGTCTTCTCTTACACCAGCTGTGCAGCATGGGGTTGGGAGGGCGCACTGGTTCATCCATTTAAGCCTTCCCTTCTTTTCATAGCATTCCTCATCCTGCAGGTTTTTAGTCAAAGCTCTTCAGAGCAGGTTTCTGTGATTCATTCATTCATTCATTCACTCATTTTCATGCCATTCCACCCCTCTTCCATATCTCATTCACGTCCACAGCTTTAGTTATTACAGAAATGTTAGTGACTCTATCACCTGCCCAGACCCCTCTTCTCAATTCAATCCTGGGAAAACTGTCCAGCTTCACCAGGAGCCCCATAGGCACCTATCAAAAGTAGAGCTCATTCTCTCGCCCCTTCACATTAATTTGTCCTTCCATCTCCACGGAGGGTCCTTCTGTTCACTCTATCACCTGGTCTATCCTGGAGCTACTCTTTAATCTCCACTCTAGAGCCACACTGCTCTTTCTAAAGTACAAATCTGCGGTGTTTCCTAAAACTTAAAACCCTTCAATGGTTTCCCATTGTCTTTAGGATTCGATCCAAGCTCCTTAACAGGGCTTTTGAAAGCCCCACACGGCTGGCTTTTGCCTACCTCTCCCCCATCATCTCTTGTCACTGCTTCACTTATCCATTCCTTCAGTGACCATGCATTGAGTGCTTACTTTGCGCCAGACAGTATTCCAACCGGTGGGATAGAGCAGTGAATAAAATGGATCTCTGTCATCGTGGAGCTATAGCTATCCTGATTTAACCTTCTGTCCCCCTCTCACCTCTGGGCCAATATATGCAAAGTTTATTTTGCCTAGGAAGCTCACTGTCTTCTTCTACCAGAATGTCTCCCGACTCCAGTTACCCTTGCCTAGCTAACTCCTATTCATCATTTAGGTCTCTCTTGCTCTCCAGACTAGGTTAGGTTCCCTTAACTACACACTTGCAAAGCAACGTGTACCAGCCCCACCACAGCACTCAACCACATTTTCTTTGAACTACGTTTTATTTTAAATATTTTTTTTTAAGATTTATTTATTTATCCAGAGAGAAAGAGAGAGAGGGGCAGAGACACAGGCAGAGGGAGAAGCAGGCTCCATGCAGGAAGCCCGATGAGGGACTCGATCCCAGACCCCCGGGATCACACCCCAGGCTGCAGGAGGCGGCTAACCGCTGCGCCACTGGGGCTGCCCTGAACTACGTTTTAATGTCTGTATTGCCGTAAGACCATACATTCATTGAAGGCAGTTTTCGACATCATCTTGTTGTATCCTTAGTGCCTAGCATTGTGGAATTCTGAGAATATCTTGCCATCCAAACATAGTCTTCTTTTTCTTTTTTTAATTTTTAAAAAGATATTTATTTATTTATTTGAGAGAGAGACAGCATGAGCTATGGGGAGGGGCAGAGGGAGAAGCAGGCTCCCTGCTCCCTGATGTGGGGCTCAATCCCAGGACCCTGGGACCATGACCTGAGCCAAAGGCAGACACTTAACCACTTAACTGACTGAGCCACCCAGGTGCCTCCAAACATACTCTTCTTTAAAAAATCTGTATTTCCAGGCAGCCGGGGGGGTCAGCGGTTTAGTGACGCCTTCAGCCCAGGTTGTGATCCTGGAGACCTGGGATCGAGTCCCACATCGGGCTCCCTGCATGGAGCCTGCTTCTCCCTCTGCCTGTGTCTCTGCCTCTCTCTCTCTGTGTCTCTCATGAATAAATAAAATCTTTTTTAAAAATCTGTATTTCCTGTTCTTATTAGTAGTGTTACTCATTGCATACAGGCACCCAACTTAGAAACTTTATCAAGAATTTCTTTCTTTTTTTTTTTTTTTTTAATTTATTTATTTATGATAGTCACACAGAGAGAGAGAGAGAGAGAGAGGCAGAGACACAGGCAGAGGGAGAAGCAGGCTCCATGCACCGGGAGCCCGATGTGGGATTCGATCCCGGATGTCCGGGATCGCGCCCTGGGCCAAAGGCAGGCGCCAAACCGCTGTGCCACCCAGGGGTCCAAGAACTTATTTCTTCTTATGAGTCCATAACTCAAAATCTTAGCTAAGTCCAATAGATCCTCTAGCTCTGTCCACTTTCTTTAGTTTATCCTCTCTTTTTTAATTCTCACTATTACTGTTCCAGTTCAAGTCCTCAGCTTTCTTGTCTTTTTAAATATATCTTTACTGAGGTGTAATTTACATACCACACAACAGACCCATTTAAAGTGTAAAATGCAATGATTTGGATATATTCAGAGGCAGTTATGTAGCTAACACTACAATGAACTTTAGAACATTTTCATCACCTATCGCAAAAGCTATACCTTTAAGCTATCACCCCCAGTCCTCTTATTCCCCACAGTCCTACCAACCACTAATCTACTTTCTGTCTCTACAGCTTTGCCTATTCTGGAGCTTTCATATAAATGGAATCAAACAACGCATGGCCTGGCCTTTTGTGTGATGTATTCAAAGTTCGCCCATGTTATAGCACGTATCAGTAATTCATCCTTGGTTTTTTCCAGCTTTATTGAGATATAGGTGACATATAACATTGCATAAGTTTAGGGTATACATTGTGTTAATTTGATGCACACATATTACAAAATAATTATCACAATAGGGTTAGTTAACATTTCCATCACCTCACCTAATTACCATTTCTTTTTGTGGTGAGAACATTTAAGACTTACTCCCTTAGCAATTTTCAAGTATATAATATAGCATTGTTAACTATAATCACCATGCTGTACATTAGATCCCCCAGAACTTATCCATCTTATAACTAGATATTTGTGCTCTTTGCCCAACTTCTCTCCATTTCCCCCACCCACCAGCCCTTGGAAATGCCATTCTAATGTCTCCTTCTATGAGTTTGGCTTTTTAATTTATTTTTATTTTTTCTTTTTTAAGTCACCTCTACCCCCAATGTGAGGCTCAAACTCACGACCCCAAGATCAAGAGTTGTGTAAGTTGTGTACTCTACCGATGGAGCCAGCTAGGCACCCTCAAGTTTGGCTCTTTTTTTTTTTTTTTTTTTAAGTTTGGCTCTTTTAGATTCCACATATAAGTGATTTCCTACAATATGTCTTTCTCTGTCTGACATATTTCACTTAGCATAATGCTCTTAAGGTCCATCCACATTACTGCAAATGACAGGATTTCCTTCTTTTTTTTTTATAGTTGAATACAATTACACTGTATATGTATGCAGCACATTTTGTTTATCCATTCATCTGTTGATGGACACTTAGGTTGTTTCTGTGTCGGCTACTGTGAATAATGCTGCAATAAATGCGAGCAGGGATATCTCTTTGAGATTCTGATTTCATTTCCTTTGGATATATACCAAGAAGTGGAATTACTGTTCATATGGTAGTTGTATTTTTAGTTTTTTGAGGAACCTCCATACTGTTTTCTGTCGTAGCTGTGCCAAGATACATCCCCACCAATGGTGCCCAAGGGCTCCCTTTTCTCCAGATCCTCACCAACACTTGTTACCTCTTGTGTTTTTGGTGACAGTCATTCTAACAGGTGTGAGATGATATCTCATTGTGGTTTTAATTTGCATTTCCCTGATGATTAGTGATGTTGAGCACATTTCATGTATTTATTGGACATTTGATGTTTTCTTTGGAAAAATATTCAGATCCTCTGCTCAATTTTTCATTAGGTTTTTTTGGGGCTGTTGAGTTGTATGAGTTTCTTATATATTTTGGATGTTAACTCCTTATCCAATAAATGATTTGCAAATATCTTCTCCCACTCAGTATATTGCCTTTTCATTTTTAAAAAAGATTTTATTTATTTATTTGACACAAAGAGAGCACAAGCAGGGGGAGCAGTGGGCAGGAGAGGGAGAAGCAAGTAGAGAAGGGAACCCAATTTGAGGCTCCATCCCAGGACCCCAGGATCATGACCTGAGCCGAAGGCAGACATTTAACGGACTGAGCCACCCAGGTGCTCCATTGCCTTTACATTTTGTTAATGGTTTCTTTTGCTGTGCAGAAACTTTTTAGTTTGATGTAGTCCCACATACTTATTTGTGCTTTTGTTGTTCATGCTTCTGGTGTCAAACCTAAGAAATTGTTGCCAAAGAACAACATCAAGGAGAATTTTCTCTGTTTTCTCCCAGGAATTTTATGGTTTCAGACCTTACATTTAAGTCTTTAATCCATTTTGAGTTAAAATTTGCGAATGGTGTAAGACAGGAGTCCAATTTCATTCTTCTGCATGCGATTATTCAGTTTTCCCAGTTCAGTTATTCAGTTATTGAAGAGACTATCCTTTCTCCACTGAGTAGTCTGAAGTCCCTTGTCAAATATCAGTTGACTGTATATATGAGGGTTTATTTCTGGGCTCTCAGTTATCTCAGTTCAGCAGTTTCATTGCTCTGTGTATCTATTTTCATGCCAATACCACACAGTTTTGATTATTATAGCTTTGTAGATAGTTTGAGGTCGGGAAGTATGATGCCTCCAGCTCTGTTCTTTTTCAGGATTGCTTTGACTATTCAGTGTTCATTGTGGTTTCATGCAAATTGTTTGCTTTATTTCTGTGAAAAATGCCATTGGAATTTTGATGAGGATTGCATTGAATGCATAGGTGGTTCTGTGTAGTATGGACATTTTACCAGTATTAATTCTTCTGATCCATGAACATGGGTTATCTTTCCATTGATTTGTGTCTTTCTCAATTTCTTTCATCAAAGTCTTATAGTTTTCAGTGTACATCTCTTTTACCATCTTGGTTAAAGTTATTCTTAAGTAATTATTGTTTTTGATGCTATTGTGAATGGAATTGTTTTCTTTACTTCTTTTTCAGATATTCCACTGTTAGTGTATATTGATTTTGTATCTTGTAACCTTACTGATTTTGTTGATTTGTTCTAATAGGTTTTGTGTGTGTGTGTGTGTGTGTGTGTGTGTGTGTGAAGTCTTTAGGATTTCCTTTATACAGTATAATATCATCTGCAAACAGACAATTTTCCTTCTTTCTAATTTGGATGCTATTTATTTATTTATTTAGCCTCAAAGTTCCAGCTAAGACTTCCAGTACAATGTTGAATAGGAGTGGTGAGGGTGGGAATCCTTATATCATTCCTGATCTTAGAGGAGAAGCTTTTTGAATCTTTCATCACTAAGATGTTAGCTGTGAGCTGGTCATATGGCCTTTATTATGATTAGGTATGTTTCTATCATATCAATTTGTTGAGAAAAATTTTTAAGCTTATTTATTTATTTTAGAGAGAGAGAGAGAGAGAGGCAGAGAGGGCAGAGGGAAAGGGAGAGACAAACCTAAGCAGTCTCTCTACAGAGCCTGATGGAGGTGCAGAGCCTGTGGCAGGGCTTGATCTCACAAACCTGAGATCAGACCTGAGCTGAAACCAAGAGTTGGAACACTTAACCAACTGGGTCACCCAGACACCCCAAGAGAATTTTTATTATTAAAGGATGTGGCATTTTGTTAAATGCTTTTTCTGCATCTATTGAGATGATTATATGATTTTTATGTTTTATTCTATTAGTGTAGTTTATCAGACTTATTGATTTGCATATATTGAACCATCTTTCAAACCAGGGATAAATCCCACTTGATCATGGTGTATGATCCTTTTTCTAAAGTGCTGTTGAATTCAGCTTGTTAATATTTTGTTAAGAATTTTTGCATCTATAGTCATCAAAAGTATTGGCCTGTAGTTTTCTTTTCTTATAGTGGCCTTAACTGCCTTTGGTATCAAGGTAATGCTGGCCCTGTAAAATGAATTTGGGAGTGTTTCCTCCTCTTCAATTTTTTGGCAGAGTTTGAGAAAGATTAGTATTAATGCTTCTTTAAATGTTTGGTACTTCATGTACCATCCATTTTATGGCTGAATACTATTTCATTGTATGGATAAAACACATTTTGGTTATCCATTCATCACTTGATGAATATTTGGGTTCTTTCCACTTTTTGGCTATTTTGAATAATGCTTCTAGGAACATCTGTGTACAAATTTTTGGGTGGATATATGTTTTCAGTTCTTTGGAGCAATGTGTAGGAGTCAGAAATGCTGGGTCAAAGGGTAATTTTACATTTAAGTTTTTGGGGAATTACCAGACTGTTTTCCAAAGTGGCTATATCATTTTACATTCCCAATAGGAATTTATAAATGTTCTGATTCTCCACATCCTCACCAACATTTGTTTATCTGACTTTTTGATTATAGCCACCCTAGTGGGTATGAAGTAGAATCTCATTGTGATTTTTTAAAAAAATTTATTTTTCATTTCTTCTTTAGAGAAATAGCTATTCAAATCCTTTACCAATTTTAATATCGGGTTATTCTTTTTTATTATTGAGTTTACTTCTTTCTTCCCAATTGGATGTCTTTTATTTTATTTTCTTGCATAATTGCTCTGGCTAGACTCTCCAGTACAATGTTGAACATAAGTGGTGAGAGTGGACTTCTTGTCTTCTTTTTTAATACTCCCAACCTTTCATCATTGAGGAAGTTCCCTTCTATTTCTAGTTTCTTGAGTATTTTACCATGAAAGGCTGCTGAATTTGTCAAATGTTTTTCCCCCTTCTATTGAGATGCTCATATGGTTTTTGTCCTCTATTCTATTAATGTGGTGTATTACATTGATTTTTTTCAAATGTTAAACCAACTTTGCATTTCTGTTTTTTTCTTTTTTTTAATTTTTATTTATTTATGATAGTCACACACACACACAGAGAGAGAGAGAGAGAGAGGCAGAGACACAGGCAGAGGGAGAAGTAGGCTCCATGCACTGGGAGCCCGACGTGGGATTTGCTCCCGGGTCTCCAGGATCGCGCCCTGGGCCAAAGGCAGGCAGCTAAACTGCTGAGCCACCCAGGGTTCCCTGCATTTCTGTTTAGTTATGGTGCATGATCCTTCCTGTTTAGATGTTGCTGGATTTTGTTTGTTATAATTTTATTGGGGATTTTTGTGCATATATTCATATAGGATCTGTAATTTTATTTTCTTATGATCGATTTACCTGGTTTGTTATCACAGTAGTATTGTCCTCACAGGATACCTCACCTGGGAAGGAAGGGTTCCCTCCTCTTCTATGTTTTGGAAGAGTTTGTGAAATATTGTTCTTTAAAAGTTTGGGAGAATTCACCAGTAAAGCCATCTGGGGTGGGCTTTTCTTTGTGGGAAGTTTTAAAATTATTAATTCAATTTCTTTACCTGTTATAGGTCTACTCAGATTTTCTTTCTTTTTTGAGTCATTTTTGGTAGTTTTCATTTTTCCAGAAATTTGTCCATTTTACCTAGGTTATCTACTGTTTTTGGTATATAGTTGTTTACTGTATTCCCTAATAATGTTTGTTTATTTATTTTCTGCAAGGCTGGTAGTGATGTCTCCTCTTTCATTCCTGGATTTTGGTAATTTGAAAATTTTCCCTTTTTTTCTTAATCAGTCTAGCTAAAGGTTTGTCCATTTGTTGATCTTTCTGAAGAACCACGTTTTGGTTTTGTTGATTTTCTCTTTTGTTTTTTAATTTTGTATTTCATTTATTTTATTGCCTGATCTTTATTATTTCCTTCCTTCTGTTTGCTTTGGGTTTAGTTTGCTTTCCTTTTTCTAGTTTCTTAAGCTGAAAAGTTAGGTTATTGATCAGAGATATTTCTTCTTTTTAAACTATAGGTGACTAGAGCTATAAATTTCCCTCTGAGCACTGCTTTAGCTGCATCTCTTAAGTTTTGGTGTGTTGTGTTATCATTTTAATTCATCTCAATTTCTAATTTCCCTTTGATTTCTTCTTTGATACCTCCTTATGTATCTTTAACTGTCCCTAAGAAACATATCCAGTATTTCCTTTTCTACTTGATATTACATTTTGCTGCCTGACTAGTCTTATGAAGAACAGTTTGGTTTAGTAAACATTTCTTGAGTACCTACTATATTCAAGCTGAGGGTTGGGAATACAAAAATGTTTAAGACAGTTCCTGCACTGAAGTAATTCACAGTACAGTGGGAGAGATGACCCTGAAACAGATAAGTATAATATAGGTTGATAAATTCAATGACAGACTTATGTTTAAAGTTCAAAAGAATTTAGAAAAGAAAATAATTAGCTCCGTTTATCAGAGTAAATCTTACAATAGAGATAATTACTAAGCAGGGTTTTAAAGGACAAATAATAACTCATTAGTTAGGCAAAATTATGAAGGACTATTTCCCAGGCAGTGGAAACAGAATGTATAGACTTAGGTTGTGAAACAAAATATGGAATTCAAGACCACCCTTTCCCCCATCCTCAGACTATGAAATTCTGGTAAAGCAGTTTCCACCCCTCAATCCAGGGTAATGGATGTCACCCAGACATAAGACAATTCGAGCATTATGTTGTCCTGGACAAAATAATTAGCTCAGGATGACACAAGTCAAAGCCAAAAGGAGGTACTGGGACTTCAACTGGGATTTTGAGTAAAACGATTTGCCTTTCCATGCTGGAAAGTGCCTAATGAACAGCTAAAAACCCAAGTTATCCTCATTTGTTGAAACTAAGGAGATGTATGAGAGCCAAGGGAGAGTGCCTGGCACATAGTGAGAACACAAAAAATACTCATCCAACAAATGAATGAATGAACAATATGTTGAACAGAATCCTGAAGGATACCAGGAATTACCAGCTGAAAGCCATCTCAGCTTTCTCTGAATTCCCCCAGCTTCTCAGAATTGTTCTTATAGTGTTTAACAACTTTGATTTCATAGTAATCTATAAATCTACATTATCTGTTCTGTTAGGCTCTAATGCTTTCCTGATCCTACTGGAGATATATCTCCATATATATATTCAGCATCAACTTTTATCACTTCAGCAGTATTTTAAAACTTGAACATGCCATATGCACTTGTTTCTATCCTTCTCATATTCTAATCCCTATTTCAGAATACTTCAACTCAATTCAACAAGCAGTTTTTGAGAACTAACAAAGTAACTATCACAAAGTGAGATCCATTAGTGGAGGGTAATATCAACTTAAGAGTGATCATCAGCACCTTTAAATGAAATACAATAGAACAGAGTAAGACAGAAAATTGTAGAGTGCATCACATAAAGTAAGGATAATGTTTTCTTTGTGAAACTTCTGTTTCAGTTGGTGTGTACTGAGTCACATTGTAAAACATATTTTTTAAAATATAAACCATAAAGTTGGAAGGCTACTACTCTAAGACACCCATATTACCAAGATGAGCAGCTCTTTGGTTTGTAATCAAACAACTAAGAATGCCTGTGAACTTCTCTCCCTTTATGTCTAGTCAAAATTTGTCCTCAAGCCCAAACTCTGAAGAAGGATCTCAAATCAGGTTAGAGTACTTACTTCTGTTGCAACAACAACATTAAAAAAAATAAACCCAAACTATCCTTTCAAATCCAACACACAACCTGGCTCACAGCAGTTCACTGCTGTTAATTGTGCTACTTATAATAATAATTAGCAGTTATTTGGCATTTGGTGTTTGCCAGGCATTTTTCTAAACTCTTTACACGTATAATCATATTTACTCCTCACAGTAACCCTAGAGGTAGATAACACTATCGCCAGTTTCATTTTATAAATTAGGGAGACTGAGGCACAGGTATATTGACTCAATGTCCCCACAGCCACATTGCTACGAGGTGGTGGAGCTATTTGAATCCATGGAGTCTAGCATTTTAGCCCATGCTCTTAATCACTAAGATATGTGGCTTCCCAAGTGGGCATCACTGTTGGGCAGACACATGCATATCTTAAGGAACAACTCTTCTGGAATGGGCTTGAGTAGTTATCTCCTGAAGAATATTCTTTCCACTGTAGCTCCCGTCTTTCCTAACCATCCATTTTGATGAAGAACAGCCTAAGTTATTTGGGCCTGGTTTCAATGTTAATCTGCAGGTTGGTTTCTCTCACTAGTTCCTTTGGAGAGAGAGAAAAGGAGGAAAATGAGGCCAAAAATGCATTTCAATTTTTAGGGCTATTTTTAAAAAGCAAGATGATGGGGGAAGCGAGCATATATCTGTCTCTTGAAAGGAATGAGCCTCTGTCTCTTGCCCGTGGTTTTCTCTGGCTTTGAAGCTCTGCTTCCTGCTGGAGCCTCCGAGCTCTCTCAGCTCTGGGCGCTCTCTCAGCCCACGTGCTCCCGTTGAAGGTGATGAGGACAAAATTGGGCCAGGTCGCCAAAAAGACCCCCATCCTTTGTTCCCAGTGAATGCTCTCTTTCTGAAAATCCTCAGCTTTATCTAAGAAAGGGAAAGGGCAGACCCTATTCATTGGAAGAAAGGAAGAGGGTCTGGGAGACTGTTCCTTCCCCAAGTATTCAGCGAGTTGCTAAATAACAGGGAGAAGAGTCAGAGAAAGGACAAAAAAATAAAAAAATAAATAAAAATAAATAAAGAATAAAATGACACAGCACAGCTCTGAGTCTCTCTCCTATCAGGTTTTACAGAGGGGCAATAGATTTTCTTCATTGCCAGTCCTGACTTATCACAGCCTTGTTTTTAATGAGGTATAATAAGGGGAACATTTTGTAACAACACGGTTCCCCTATTTTATCCCGCAAACAGCTGTGTCATGCTTGTGGCTGGAAGAATGAATCATATCTCTGCCTGCATATGCTAACTCCCATGTAATTACCCCAGCATCTTAAATAAAGCAGGTCCTAAACCTGTCGCTCACATTACAAGCAAACGGTGCAGACCTCGTAACTGGGGCCTCTATCATTACAATTAATTTATCACAGAAGCAACTGAGATTAGAGGCTAGAATTAAAACCCAGAGCATGGAGAGTCATCGTAGTGACACTGAAAAACAGGCTCTTGAGAGGCGGCTGGCTCCAACGGTTGCCTGACTAATGCCTTTCCTGGGGAAAAGCAGCCTTAGTTGGATTTTGTTTTCTTTACATTTTTCCCACTCCAAGATTTTACTAAAGTGATTTCACTGCCTCTCTTGATTCAGAATGATGTTGGAAAGATTTTACCTGATACTTAACCAGAACTCTGAGCAGGAGTCACCATTTCCTCATTCTTAAAAGACCACTGTCTCTCCACACGAACTGATCCCCTGAGACCTCCCATTTGTTTTTGTTATTAGAAAGGAATTTCTCATGACATCAGTTTGTTTCCTTTCAGGGGGCAGGAGGCTGGGGGAAGAGGGGGAAAGAGCCCAGAGCATTTGCTTCAGATATAAAATGCTGTCCGCCCCTCCACAGGCAACGGTTCTCAACCAGGGTTCCTAGACTGAAACCTCAGGGACAGAAATATTACTTGAGTAGCGTTTTTTTTTTCATTCTCCTAAGGATGGTACAATTAGTCCATCTAGACAGTATATGCGTAAGAGAGAAGTTAATCCATTATGTTGAAGGGGGGCTTGGGGCGTCTGCTTACCCTGGTTGGAAAGGCTGACAAACAGATGCCTACAGCATCATTCGGAGAACCCACCAGAGAAACCTCCTCCAGGCCACGTGAGTTTGCCCACCCCCATCCTATTCAGAGTAGGTCTCCCTCATCCCTTCACGGGGGGCTCCTTTCATTCATGAGGTGGATCATGCCTCTACCAGCCATCCACCTAAAACCTGAAGTAGGATATTCTTGGTCTCCAGACACGGAAGTTGAGGGATCCTGTTGCTGCTTCGTTGTCATCATCATTACCAGAGATCAGTAGTCTACTGTGTCAGTTCCGCCTGTTGTGTGGCAGAGTCTACTGTGTGCCCACTGAAACCTGTTTCTTCCTTCTGGGCACACTAGATGGTCTTTCCTAGCTTCCCTTGTGGTTAGAGATGACTGAACTCTGGTCACTGGATCGTAGGTAAAGGTGATGTGTGCTATGCTATTTCCCCTGGGCCAATGGAAGTCTCCTACTTGATCCTTTATACCGGCTAGAACATCCAGCCGAGGATTTTGAACCCCAGGGGTTGATGGATCTGAATTCCAATCACTACTAAGAAGCTGTCCTCTGAACAGGGTTTGCTTGGTATAAAAATGACCTTACCCTGACTAATAAACTCTGAAAGTGAGCTGACCCAGCCCCTTCCTCAGGAGGCTCAACAGCTTGTGACGGGTAGGTGAGGAAGGAGAGTCTGGAGTCCAAGGCTGGGAAGCCAGATTTTGGAGAGGATAAATGACTGAGGATGGCAAAGGCCAGCTGTGAGCTGGACTCTAGGCCTGGAAAAGGGTGTTCGCAGCATTTGGGATTTCTTGGTCCCTCATACAGTTGACAATTTCATTTTGATAGGCTTTGGAAGGCTCGAGGAGAAAAGGTAATGGGGGAGGGCGGGTCTGAAAAATCTGATTCAAACAGATTAATAAACATGTATATGAAAGCAAACTATATATCATAATCTCAAATCTGGTCAAGTTGCACATTTTGGCCCTCTCTCATCTGGTTACTTGTCTACTCTTGCCTAGTACTGCTTGTTCTCCAGCTCCTTGGACATGTCTTCATCAAACATCTTTGCAAGGAAATCTGCTTGCCCACAAGCTTGGGAGCTCTTCAAGGTCAGGAGAGGAGCCTCATTTCACTCTACCCCCCCTTTGGTCAGCCTGGGGCCTGGAACCCAGGACTAGCACAATATCTGCCGAATGAATGGGTGTACAAGACACTGCACACGTTAATGTGATGAGTATATCTCCTGATACAGGCATGGCACTCCCCCCCTCTCCTTACTCTACACGTTGGGGTGCTTTCTAAAGTAGTGCTGTTGATACTGGAGATGCTGATGGTTCCTCCCCATACTTCTTTCAGCTTTCTTTCTGTTCCAGAGCAGGCATCTGCAAGCTGGCCTTCGGGCACTGAGCAGGGTGGAGCAGAGCTAACTGGCCCAGGAGGAGATGAACTGATCCCCTTGAAAGGTGTAGGTTAATTAACACCAAGATTGAATTAGCCACAGGCCACGCCAAGGGCTAGCAATGTGAAATGTGAAGAATCTCATTTCAGATCCCCTAGTACTCAAGTACCTCATGGCTACCAGAAAAAGCCCCTTTTCTTCCTATAGAAAGACTGCTAGCTCCATATAAAATATTCATTACTCACTGAGAGAAGGAACACAAAATGCTTTGAAAAATCTGTAGTATATAAAAGGGAAACAGGGCAGCCTAGGTGGCTCAGTGATTTAGCACTGCCTTGGGCCCAGGGCGTGATCCTGGGGTCCCGGGATCGAGTCCCACATTGGGCTCCCTGCATGGAGCCTGCTTCTCCCTCTGCCTGTGTTTCTGCCTCTCTGTCTCTCATGAATAAATAAATAAAATCTTTAAAAACAAAAGGGGAACAGATCGGTGTTAGCATTGGTCTGATCTGCCTCTTTCCTTTAAATGTCTTTACTGTAGCCCTCTCTCCCTATTCCTCCTGCTCGCTTGAGAAGGGAGCCTACAGAGATCTCATCTAGACCAGTTCTGGCCTTTATGCATTCTTGGTTTATCTTATTAAAAAATATTCCTCTATGGAAAAATGAATTGAATCAGTTTGGAATAGAAGTTAGGAGTGTGGGTTCAGGGACCCCTGGGTGGCACAGGCAGTTGAGCAACCAACTCTTGGTTTAGGCTCAGGTCTGATCTCAGGGTTGTCAGACAGAGCTTTGTGTCAGGCTCCCTGTTTAGTGTGGAGTCTGCTTGGAATTCTCTCTCTCTTTCCCTCTGCCCTCTCCTCCTTCCCCCAAATAAAGAAGGAAATCTTGAAAAGAAAAGAGTGTAGATTCAGAGTCAGACTGATTGGGTTCAAGTTCTAGTTCTGCTACTTGTAAGTGGAACAATCTTAGGAAAATTACTTCACCTCTTTAAGCCTCTGTTTTCTCATCTGTAAAGTGGGGATGAAATAAAACCAAGTTCACAGGGATTGAAGTATTGAATGCAAAACATTTAGCACAATGCCTGACAAATAAGAGGTACCCAGGAAACGTTGGCTATCATTGTTTTGGTTTCCTATCTCTGGATTAATACCCATCTTCCTGTTGAAAACCATGATCCTCTTCCTATTAAACTCTAGCCCTCCACATGTGTGTGCTCTGGATCCTAACCCTTCTTGCCTTTTAAAAACTGCATCATTAATCGTCATCTCTTTTTCTTGCACTATCAGTCATTTTCTTTGTCTGAATCATTTCCATCAGCATTTACACATGTCCTTGTATACTCTATTAAAAAAAAATCCCTCACTTAACTTCCCATCTCTTCACTTGCCATCGTATTTTTATGCTCTTCTTTATAGCCAAACATATCCAGTGTTGTCTACATATGCTATGTACCTTTTCTCACCTTTCATTAACTCTTCAATTCATGACAATTTGAATTTGCCCTGTCACTCCACTAAAATGACTCTCAAGGCTACCAATCACCTTCCATATTGCCAAACCCTGCAGGCACAACCCTTTACTTGATCTCTCAGTAGCATTTGACATAGTTCACCATTTGCTCTTTTCTTAAAACATTTCCCCCTTTTGCTTCTTGGTTTTACTATCCTTCTCAGACTCCTTTCCTCTTCCTCTTCTACTAAATCCTTAAATGTTACAGTTCACTGAGGGTTGGATCTGTGCCCTTTTATTTTCCCCTTTTTAACATGATTTGTCTTGGGGATTTCATCTTTTTTAATCACTCCCAATATTCAGATGGTGCTATAACAAAATAACAAAACATCTAAAATATAACAAAATAACAAAACATCTAAAATATAGGACCATGCATTGGCTTTGGAACTGGACAGAGCTGCAAGGAAGCTGATATAAAAGACTAGAAAAATAGCAACTTGTATCATGTAGAGGTAAACACTTGGTTCAACAATAGTAATCTGAAAGACAGAGAATGTATCTGGTGAACTAGTAGAGTTGGAAGAGATTTTTTTAAAAAGATTTTATTTATTCATGAGAGACAGAGACATAGGCAGAGGGAGAAGCAGGCTCCCTGCACCTGAGCCGAAGGCAGACACTCAACCACTGAGCCACCCAGGTGCCCCGAGTTGGAGATTTTATGGAAAATATTGAAACCATGAGCTGGTTGCTTTGAGCTACATTTGATGAGGCACTAACTAAGAAGAGAGATAAATTTTAAAAAGAACTAGCTAGTCTGCAAGCAGAACTCAGTGGAAATATAAAGAACTCAGAACTTAATGAGTTGAAACATAAAATTTTCTCAACTTTAGCTTCTTCAGTAAATGATTTTCAAAGTAACATCCATCCTGGAGCTAATGATCAAATTCGGGATGCTGCCAGAAGAGATTGTTCAAGTAAAAATTGTTGAAGTAAAAATCAAGGGTCTTGATGAAGCTCTGAGGGAAATAAGATGGCATCTAGCAGGTTCTTTCAGTTGGAAAAGAGGCTCCTAGATAGCTTGTGAGTGTGGTTCTCCAGCAGCCTGACAGGTCCAGACTGCTAGTAATTAAGTCTAGATAGATCAAGTCTTGCAAAAATTATGGATATGGCTTGTGGCACACAGAGTAGACTAGTATCATATACATAGGAAACCCACAAAGTTTGTGAGACAGTTGTATTGGCAAAAGCACTGCCAGCTCCAACTAAAAGAGACTGAGACTGTTCAAGATGTAAAAAGATCTTTTGAGTCCTCAGATTTCTATAGGCAGACAGTAGGCAGAAAAAGCTGCTCAATGATCAAAAAGACATATTATTTAATGCCCCCTTTAGAAGTGACCAAGGCAGGACACTGGCTTGGTGGCTCAGGTGGCTCAGTCAGTTAAGGATCTCTGTTTTTTTAATTTTTAAAATTTTTAATTTTTATTTTTTTTAAGGATCTGACTCTTGATTTCAGCTCAGGTCATGATCTCAGGGTCATGAGATTGAGCCCCATGTTGGGCTCCCTACTGGGCATGGAGTCTGCTTAAGATTCTCTCTCTCCCTCTGCCCCTCCCCACAACCTCCTTCCCTGGCTTGCTTGCATGTGTGCACATGCCCTCTTTCTCTCTTAAAAAAGGGGAGAAAAAAAGCATCCAAGGTTGATGGAAAAGGAAGAACTTCTAGAGGACATAACAAAGAGCCATAGAAAACAATGGATTGGAGATCTACTCTCAGAAAACAGAAACAAGGACTAATCAAAGAATTCCCAACTTTATCAATATTCGTCTGGTAGAATTTCAGAACTGCTATGGATTGATGATTTCTATATGCATCTAGTTATTCCCTTTTTTGAATGGAGTTTATTGCTGTTATCTTGTACCTAATTCCGCCACCGTGTATTAAACGGGGTTGGGGGGTTATTTATTCATTTTCATTCTTAGGTCTTCAGATGAAGAGAAACCATAGTTATGTCCAATGTAGAGATTATAAGATGCTGGACTTTAATAAGCCAGATGCCATGATTTAGATAAAAACTGGGGGAGTCTTGAAATTGTAGATAAGTGTATTTTGCAAGTGAGAGGAATATGAATATTCATGAACAAGAGGTAGACTTGCTAGATTAGATTATTGTCCAAAAATATTCACTACCCTGCTGCCTCCATGGAGAAGTTTACTTTCCTGGTTCTTGACTTTTGGCTCAATTATGTGATTGTCTGGGCTAATGATGGTACATTGGGTCAGATATGTCCCAAGCATGGGCTTGAAATGTACTTATGTGAAGAGAAGTTCTCCCTACATAGCTGCTATCTCTCCAGACCAAGCTGCAGAATGAGCATCCATGTATCAGACTAGAGTTCAACCCATTTGCAAGGCGCAAAGATGTCTGACCAAGCTGAAGCTAGATCAGTGGACTTACGGATGCATGAGAAGCGTGTGTTACTGTTGGATGCAACTGAGATTTTCGTGGTTGTTTGTTATGTAGTTATAGCTAACAGGTTCTTTCTAATTCTTCAAATGCAACAAGCACTCTCCTGCTTCAAGACTATTGAAATAACCTGTTCCTTATTTTTGAATGTGCCTTTTGCTCATTGCAGGTCTTAATACAAATGCATTTCTTCAGAGACCACCTTTAGTAGATCACTCAACTATTCTACATTATTATGACATTTATTTCATAACATTCATCCCATGTGTAATAATAAATATTTTGTTTTTTTTTTTTTTGCTTTCCCCACTGGACTATAGGCCTTGTAAGGGGAAGGACCATATCCACTTATTCACTAATGCAATTTGAAAGGCTTGGATTAGTATTGGTGCATAGTAGGTTATTAGTAATTATTTGTTGAGTAAAGGAATTTTTAAAGTGAGTGAATGAACCTAGATATGTTGGGAAATACTTGGAATATTCTTTGGGCTACTCAGAAAACAGCTTTAGAAAGTGTAATTCAATTTATTTCTATTCTTCATATGTTAAAAAATATTTTTAAAGGTTTTTTTTTTTTAAGATTTTATTTATTTATTCATGAGAGACACAGAGAAAGAGGCAGAGACACAGGCAGAGGGAGAAGCAGGCTCCATGCAGGGAGCCCGATGTGGGACTTGATCCCAGGTCTGCAGGATCATGCCCCGGACTGAAGGCGGTGCTTAAACGGCTGAGCCACCGGGGCTGCCCATATTTTTAAAGTTTTAAAAAAATTAATTAATTAACTAATTTGAGAGACAGCAAGAATGAGAGCACACAAGCTGGGAGAATGGCAGAGGGAGAAGGAGAAGCAGGCTTCCCACTGAGCAGGGAGGAGATGCGGGGCTCAATCCAGGGACCCTGGGATCATGACCTGAGCTGAAGGCAGATGCTTAACTTACTGAGTCAGCCAGGCACACTAAGGTTTGTTTACTTGTTTGAGAGAGAGAGAGAAAGAGCCAGGGGAGGGGCAGAGGGAGGGAGAGAATCCTGAAGCAGACTCCCTGCTTAGTGCAGAGTCCAACACAAGGCGCAACTCCAGGACCCCGAGACCATGACCCTAGCCAAAATCAAGAGTTGGCTGCTCAACCAACTGAGCCACCCCAGGCAACTCTCTTCTTATTTTTAATAGTAACTGCTTTGTTCCCTTCCTAATGAGCTATGCTTCCCAAGGAATTAGGTTGGTAACCAAACCAACCAACCTAGCTAAATTACATAACTAATGGGCTCCTTCTTTATGCTATGTCTGACTGCTTTGGGACAGATATTGTGACTTAGGGTCAAAGATGTAGATGAGGCCACCTGCTGTTCTGCCAAGGTCAGAGCAAATTTTGTCACCAAGCTTGGTTGATGTATTCCATCCACTCCAAAAACATAAGCATACCCATAAAAACACATGCAGATACACAGAACTTTGGTTCAAGGCTATGGCAGAAACCTGAAGCCCAAAGATATTTTCTATCATCAGCCTGATGACTCCAAGCCCAGAGCCTGGCAACCTAACACATTTCTTCCCCAAGCTACCATTAGCTTCCTCCCTGTAGCATTTGCTGCTCCTGCTACATGGTCCCCATGTCAGTCTCTACAATGTTTCTGAAGCCATGGACCACATACTGTGAAGGAACAGAGGGGTTCCAGAGCATGAAGGTCCTCCTATAAGGGAGAAGTAGAAAGAAAAGCCAGGTCCTAGATCCTGGTGTAAGCTACACAGATCGTTTGGCTTTCTAGCTTTTCTAACCCCAAGCCTCTCAAGTCAAGATCTTTGATGTTTTATCTTTTTCTTTTCTTTTTCTTTTTTGGAAGTAAGCTCTGTGTCCAACATTGGGCTTGAAATTATGACCCCAAGATCAAGAGTCACATGCTCTACTGACTGAGCACCAGCTAGGTGCTCCAAGACCTTTGACTTTAATCTCTATACTTTTCTACTTTTTCTTCTTTGTTCAGGCACTCACATTTTATTAAATATTATATGAATTGTATGGTACAAAGATATATTATACAGATATATCCTATATGATATGAAGATATGACCTGAAGATATGAAACATAATAATAAAATGAACATTTGTGAACCATGATCCAAACTTAAATAGAACATAACCACTAATAGTTATGTGCATCTTCTGGATCCCATCTCCCTACCTCTCTTATCCCTTCCCAGACTTGTGTGTGTTCTTTTGCAACTGTTTTTATTTTGTTTTACTCAATATTATATATATTTTTAAAGATTTTATTTATTTATTCATTAGAGACACACAGAGAGAGGTAGAGACATAAGCAGAGGGAGAAGCAGGCTCCTTGCAGGGAGCCCGGTGTGGGACTCGATCGCAGGACCCTGGGATCACAGCCTAAGACTAAGACAGACACTCAACCACTGAGCCCCTGCAGGCATCCCTCAATATTATATTTCTAAGAGTTCTCTATGTTGACTCATATGGTTATAGTGCTTTCATTTTCACCTCTTTATAGTATTCAGTTATATAAATACACCACAATCTGTTAATCCATTCTCTTGTTAATGGACACATAGGTTATTTACAGGCCTTGTTTTGTTGCTATTATGAACAATTCTGCTGTGAACATTCTTGTACACACATCTTTTGGAGTATGTGAGCAAGAGTTTCTCTAGGGAGTATACCAAGGGGTGGAAGTGCTAGGGGATATGATATATACATGTTCAGCTCTACAAGAATGTAAGCTACAATGCATGAGGTCAGTGTTTCCAGTCTATTCTGTTCATTACCATACCCCCAAAATATAGAACAGTGCTTGGCACAGAGTAGGCAACTCAGTAGTTATTGATTGAATAAATGAAGATAATGTTACATTTTTCCAAAGTGTTGACACCAACGCATATTTCCAGCAGTCTACTGGCTTCTACTTATAATTACTTTTTTGATCAAACACAAATATCCATGTGGTCCTGTATTCCACAGTAGACTTTTCATTTATTCTTGGTTCTTTAGCTAATGGACCTGAAGTGGTCACCCTCTCTGTGTGAACTAGCACAACTGAACTATTCTAAGCCTCAGTTTCCTAACTTGTAAAATGGGGATAGCAATGCCTTCCTCCTCAAAGATTTAACACACTCAATAATGATACCAATAAATGATAAATCTTATTACAGGGAAACCCTCTCATCCAACGCACTGGTTGATTATCAAAAAGTCCTGTAAAGCAGAATATCACTTTAAAAGATATATACTTACCTCAAACATTTTATTTTAACTTAAAATATACAAATGTAGATTCATTCTCCAATTTTTTGATGTAAAGCCAAGGAATGTGTCCGCTGACTGGCTTTCCAGATCTCTCCTGCATAAATCACACCCATAATACATTGTCTACAATTCTTGGTTTTAGATTTTTTTATAGCAGAACAAGAACTTAGAGAAATTTGAGTGCAGATTCTCAGATCGTTGTGATGTTTTGCCTCAATCAGTATTACTCACGGCTCTTTCAGCAGCCATTATTTTAAAAACTCACTTTCGTGTTCAACTTGGCTTTCATAAAACAACAGCAAAAAACACCTCTCCAATTTTATTGTTGAGTTTACAAAATATTTAATGAAATTGGGCAGTTGTAATAGCAGGTACCACTGGCATAAACAGGCTTAGGGCCAAGTCTAGCTGGGTCTTGGTTAGCATATAAATCAGCTGGTGGGAGAAGCAGTGAGATGGCATATTGTTCAAGAATAACATCAAAGGTAACCATCACCTGAGAGGACACTACAGGCACTAGTACATTTTACACAGGGCATAGAGAGCGATGGTTAACCAGCCAAGGATGTTAAGTGAAAGTTGGTTAAGAGAGCTACTCAACTACTATTCTCTTTGTTTCTACCACTGACAGTTACAAGGCCCATCTATCTCCTCAGCTGAGCTCCCTGAATGAGATAATCAACTTACATTAAGCTTGGTTCATTGTCTAGGTTTGCCCCTTGGCCAGTGAGGGACAGAGGAAGACATGGACTCCCCAGTGAATGAAGCCTGGTAGGATGGAGGAGATTTCTAAAACACTCAGTTATTGAAGGGTTGCTTTTGCTTTCTAAGGGTTCTTTGTCCCTGATAAACTTGAGATAGGAACAGAGGTAGAGAGAAGGTTCCACCCTTCTACATTGTCCTCTGACAGGGCACAGCACTGCGGTGAGGAAAAAGGCCTGACTTTAATTAGTCAGACCATCACCCTACTAAACTCCACTGCAACCAAAACAAACCAGGCAGTCCCATATGTCATAAGAATTAAAGGCATGGTTCCCACTTCCTAACGATGCTTTTACAGAAACCGTTCCACTGTAAAACTTTATGATTTGAATCTTTATAGCCGCCAGCAGAGCACATGTTCACTGCCTTAAATTATAACTTAATCACAATAGAAGCTGACTTTCCAGCCCTTTGCAGGCAAGACAAGAGAGGAAAGGGCCTACAGAGAAAACTGGCCACTATTCCTCTGCCCACCTGCCTCCTCCTGGGTTGTAGAGTCCCAGGATGTGTAGTGACACAAAGAAACACACAACGTCCAGGATGGCCTAAGCAAGAACCATTCAGTAAGGTCTAGAGACATAAATATAGTCCTATGTGGCACTCACATGGTTTGATCAGGACAAAGTGAGTGCTGCCAAGAGATTAAGAGTAAGAAAGGAAACACCAGCAGGGCTTGCAGGTGTCCTGATCCCACCTCATCACTTCACTGCTCAGATGACTCTTAACTTTGGTTAAGCATCCTCCATTACTGGAGACCGAGTCAACAAAAAAGGATACAAAAAGTACAGTCCCCCTACCTCTCCTCAGTTCAATATGGCAAAAACATCAACCCAGGGGAGGAGAGTAACAGAAGGTGTTGAACAGAAAAAAAGCTGAGGCCATATCCTGAAGGGCCTTGTAGGACACACTGAGAAATTTTCGTTTTTTTATTTAGACAATAGGGAGTAATTAAAAATTTTTAGTACTGAAGTGCCATGATGAAATTGCTTTTTTAAAAAGACTCTGCATCCAAAGAAGATGTACAAGTGGCCAAAAAATGAAAAGATGCTCAACATCATTAGTTGTTAGAGAAATGCAAATTAAAACCACAATGATATGCCACTCCACATCCAGTAGGATGACCATTAAAAACAGACAAACCGGGCAGCCTGCGTGGCTCAGTGATTTAGCGCCGCCTTCAGCCCAGGGCGTGATCCTGGAGACCCGGGATCGAGTCCCACGTCAGGCTCCCTGCATGTCAGGTAGCCTGCTTCTACCTCTGCCTGTGTCTCTGCCTCTCTCTCTCTCTCTCTCTCTCTGTATCTCTCATGAATAAATAAATTTAAAAATCTAAAAATAAAAAAAATTTAAAAACCAGACAAACCAACCAGAATAAAAGCAAGTATTGGATGTGGAGAAAAGTGGAACCCTCATACACTATTAATGGGAATGGTGGCTGTCAATCGTGCAGACACTATGGAAAACTGTATAGCAGTTCCTCAAAATGTTAAACACAGAGTTAATGAATGACCCAGCAATTCCACTCCTAGGTATACACCCAAGAGAAATGAAAACACGTGTCCACATAAAACCTACGCTAGTGCTCATAATAGCATTGTTCATAATAGCTGAGAAGGTGAGACAACCCCAATGTTCACCAACTGATGAATGGATAAAGAAAATGTGATACATCCATATGATGGAATGTTATTCAGCCATAAAAAAAGAATGAAGTATTGACAGACGCTGTAATATGAATGTTCCTCAAAAATATTATGTTAAGTGAAAAAGCCAAACACAAAACCATACATTGTATGATTCCACTTATGTACAATGTCCAGAAAAGGCAAATCCATAAATACTGAAAGTAGATTAGTGGTTGCCAAAAGATGGAGGCTGGGAAGCACAGAGTTTCTTTTTGGGGTGATGGGAAAGTCCTGTAATTAGTCAGTGGTGATGGCTGTACCACATTGTGAACAGACTACACACCACCAAGTTGTGCACTTTAAAATGATAGAATGATGGATTTTATCTCAGTTAAAAAAAAAAAAAAAAGACTGGAGAGGAACAAGATAAAGGCCAGAGAGACTAGTTTAGAAACCTATTCAAATAATCTAGGTGAGCTACAAGAGTAAGAAAAGAAAAAACAGCAGGGATCTGATGAGGGACTGGACAAAGATAGTAGTAGTGGGGATAGAGGAAGATACAGATTTAATCATATTTAGGGGTAAAAAAATCAAATCTTAGTGTTTAATGTGAGGCATTTGGATGACTAGACTGGCAAGCCTACCATTAACCAGAACAGGAAAAGAAAGAAAAAAAAAAAAGAGGAGGAGTGGGTTGGAAGGAAAAGATGATTTCTTTTTTGGACGTGGCAATTGTGAGGTGCTTATGGGAGTTTGTAGGTGCTTCATTCATTCTACCAATATTTAACAAATACCTACCAGGAGTCTGGGGGGACTATCCAGCAGGCAGGTAGAAACACATTTTCAGAGTTTGATAGAGTTCTGAGCTGGATGTAGCTATTTTGGGATTCACAACACAGAGAGTGGATAGGATCAATGGATAGATGAGGCATGAAGGAGGGTGAAGACACTCCTTGAAGGTTAGGATTCCTCAAAAAAGCCGAAGGAAAAGTAGACAGGCAGAAATGCAGACTTCGAGGAATGTAGAGTGTGAGAAGAAAGGCAACAAGGCCAGCAACAACAAAGAGCCCTTATAAAAGAAAGGCTGGAGAGTACCCACTGGATTCTGTCAACACCGCCACTTGCAGTGGGTTAAGGAAGAGGAGACCATCATCCCCTGGATGCCTGCTATGTGTCAGGTGATGATACGGAGGAGATCCTTCTGGGAGGGCTGGAAATAATGGGAAGGAAAGCAACAGGCCAGAACATGCAGGAGGACGTGGACGCAGAGGGGAGGGAAAGTGCAAGGACGGGGAAGCACAGTGCGAGAAGTTCAAGGCTGGTGAGTTCCGAGTGGAAAGGTTCGCGGTGTGGCCGTGGGGCTAACCAGTGACCTGAGTGGTGACAAAGGTCTTTAGAAATTAATAGGCCAAGAGGTATCCATGTCAGGTATTGGATCATTCCATCCAGCTGATGAGGAGGAGAGAAGAGAGTCAGAAAATAGACCAATGACAGAAGAAGGAATGGACAACAGACTAGTGGAACAGAAGGGGCCTCAGAGGGGGTACAGTGTTTAATTCTTTGACCCCCTTTATTACCAATAAGCAAACCCATGAGTCCACCACCAGCTGTGCCGCAGATGCCCCACAGTAGATGCTGCTGACCAAGGTGTCCTCTCAAAGGCATCTGTTTCCACCCCCAACTCTGATGCTTCCCCCCAAACCCAGTTCTCTCTGGGTTATTTTCTGTGAACAGTACCATCATCTCTCCAGTCAGGAAGCATTATTGACATTTTCCTTCCTCCCCGTCACTCCTCAGATGGAGTCCACCATGGGGTCCTGCCCAGGTCGCCTCCCAGGCATCTTTGCACCTGGGTCCACTTCAGCGCTGGAACCCCTGGCGTCCTCCTAGCCCACCTCCAGGGTGCAATCCGCTCCTGCCTCCCCCTCGTCACTCCCCCCCCCCCCCATAGCCAGAGTAATAGTTTAAAGCTGTGCATCTGCTCCAGGCCCTGGTCCCCTTCTCCTCTATCCCCAAACTCTCCGGAGGGTTTCCATGGCCCTGAGGGTTCTGACTGAGCTCCGGAAGGCCAGACCCCTGTCTCCTCAGCCTCCCCTCGTACCACACAGTCATCACCGAGTCTACTGTTTGCCCTCCTAGGCCTTGTGGGGAGCCCTCCTCAGGCACCCTTCCCCTCTCCCTGTTGCCTCACTAAACTCCTATTCAATTTCCCTAAAATCCCCGTTGGGGTCACATCATACCCTTAGGCTTTCACAGCCTGCCACAGTAGCAATTTTACATTTGTTTGAATAAATATTTGATTAATGTCTGTCTCCATGAAGACAGGGGCTGTGCCTGACACACACAGGAGGAGCTCAGTAAATATTTATTGAATGAATGATATAGTAATAAACTTGCCCAGTGTTAACAAGTGGCAAATCTGGGACTGCGTCTCAAGAGACAGAGTGTTAGGTGGCAGGTTCCCTTGCATTTCTGAGATTTTGTGCTTTCTAGGGGACTTTTCATTATTTTCGTTTTCCTTCTTACCCTAGGCCTTGTGAACACCCCTCCATTGGGTACCAGAAGGAATTAAGGCCTCTAAGGACAAGAATGAATTCTTTCCTTCAGATGCTAGAAACTTTTCCTGTGTCAGATGTGTAAAAGAGACGCCTCAATGGCAACCTTAGTAATCCGTCACTGAGTCTCCACATCTAATAACAAAGCTCAGTTGTTCTCTGAAGGAGTCCTTCTGATTTTTCCTTTATTTTCTTTAATAATGCATGAGTTGGGCATTTTTTTTCCATGTAATTACTGGCCTTTTATTTTTTTTCTAAAATTAGTATTTATATCCTTTACCTATTTCTCCCTCTGTCTCTCTCTATTCTTCTTTTTTTTAAAATTGTATTTATTTATTCATGAGAGACACAGAGAGAGGCAGAGACATAGGCAGAGGGAGAAGCAGGATTCTTATGGGGAGCCTGATGCAGGACTCGATCCCAGGACCCCAGGATCACGACCTGAGCCAAAGGCAGATGCTCAACCGCTGAGCCACCCAGGCATCCCTCCCCATGTCTTAATTTAACTGATTTATAAACTCTGTAGGTAAAGGACATTAGCCCTTTGCCATATCATGTTACAAATACATTTTCCAGTTTGTTGATCCTCTGATACTGTTGATGTCATCTAAACAGTATTCTAAATGGAACAAAATGTAAAAGATACACATCCACAAAGAAATCTTCCTCTCATCCTTGTTCTGCTCAATTCCCCTCCCAAAGGCAAGTGCTTATAACAGTTTCTTGGATACCTTTCCAGAGCTTGCTTTAACAACAATAACATACATGGGGATCTGTTTCCCCCCCAACCCCAGGCATAGAAAGTAACCACTGTTCTGTAACTTTCCTTCTTACTTACAACACAAGGTGTACTGGAGACTTCCCTGTGTCAGTCCATAAAGAGTTGACTGGCATTGCCCAGCTGCCCTCCACAGAGGACGAATGATTTACACTCCCATCAGCAGTACGTGTGAATGTGTTTTTCCACACCCTTTACCAATACAATGTTCAAACATTTTTTTGATCCCTGCTAACCTGGTACAAAAAGGCTATATGCATTTAAGAAAGAAGTTAAACATCTTTTTATATATTTAAAGTGCTGATGGCCATTTAAAACTTTTTGTGGCTTCAAGACCTTTCCATTTTCCAAGAATTAGGATTAGGAAGGATTATCGTGATTATGGGAGAAAGAATCTTTACTAATCTCGATCTAGTAGCCTACTTTCCCACTGGTGTAGCAGTGGGAGGGTTTGAGCTTTATCCTTATTTTTATCAGCAACACATCTGTGACTAAGTCTAAATTATGGTAGAGTAGAAAGAGCTTGGGCTTTAAGGTCATGCAGACTTTAATCGGAGTCCCATCTTCCTTCTTTCCTTATTGAAGGATCCTGAAGATTCAAAGATAAGTAAAATGCAGTTCTTGCCATCCAGAAGCTCTCAATACAATGAAGGAGCAAGGTGCATAAACCAGTAAGTGTAATGCAAAATACAAAACAATGATGCTGATGCTGATGCTGACAGGATACTGATGATAGCTGGCAGCTCTGTGGATGATGAATTGGGAAAGGACAAGACCAGAGACAAGGAGAGCAGGTATTAGGCTGTAGCAGCCATCTACGCAAGCATGAAGAAGAACCACATTCTAGATATAATGAAGCAAAATAAGGAAAACTTAGCAGTTTTGGTAAAAGCAGGGAAAGAGAATAGACTAGTACATTGAGGACTGGGAGGTGAGGAAATTTAATCTTTCTTCACTATGACAGCTCTTGTGGCATATTAGATGATGGTTCATCAGATAGTTGCTCTTTCCATGCCTCCACCTCCATCTTCCTTGCTCCCTGATGCTGCTTTGCCCATGTGGTTTGCTTTGTCTTCAAAACAAGGCAGAGTGATTTTTCCTACCCTTGAATTTGGGCCTGGCTATTGATAGGATTCATCCAGGGGAATGTTAGCAGATATTATGCCAGCAGAGGCTTGAACTGTGCTTACAAAGTTGGCCTTGGGCTCTTGCCTTTCACCATGAGAAAAAACATGCCTCTGGTAGCTGCTGGTTCAAGGAGGATAAAGGACACACGGAGCAGACCTGGACCTCACCCACAGTGGAGCCAAGCCTGGCAGAGCCAGCCCAGATCAGCTAAACCTTGGCTGATCCAAATACCTGTGCGCTCAAGAAATGAATACCCACCCACTTCAAGCACTGAATTTTCAGTGGTTATGCAATGTTGTGGTAAGAGCTGCTAAGATAGGTTTCCAACAGAGAGATCTCTTCTCTGACTAAATATCCTCACTTCCTTTCCCTGGTCATCATATGCCTTCTCCTTTCTCAGCAAGATATACCAACTGGGACCAATTAGGAGGCACCCCCAAAAGTCATCAGATTAGAATTCTGTATGCATGAGGTCCTCTTCTCCCTCTTCCCTTCAACTCTACCTCCATTCTAGAGCCAGCCAAATGGCAAAGGAAGAACGAATCTGTCCTTGGGGCCTCGGCTCAAAGAGACTTAAGAATTAAGAGTTTCAAGCTCAAACACCATGAATGAATCAGAAGGGAGTGGTCTTCAGCTCCTGGTTAATTCTAGAAACTCAACTTATTCTATAAACCAAAAAAGGCCAGGAGCCATCTGAAAGGTTGACATGGAAAGAATCATACACCAATTGTCTGTAGTTGGAACGCTAAAGATGATAGTGCTTTTTTATCCCAAACTACGGAACACTAGGAAGATAAAGGAGGATTAGGGGCAGATTCATGTTTTGTGGCACCTAAATCCTAGCATATACAACTTTGAAGGCCCTCTTAAAAAGAAAAGAAACAAAAGTAAAACTATAAAATTAGGTTCAAAAGTGAGTATTTATTTAGCATGACAAATGATAGCACAACAAATAACAAAATTTTTAAAGTTGACCATAAATATCACAAAAATTTTTTAATATGATTTTAAAATTGCCTGATATACCCCTAAGTGATTATTTCCTACAATTTTTGGGCTGCAGACTTTTTGATTGACTCTTCATATGAACAATTTTAAGCGTCATTTTCTATAGACAAATAGAAATATAATTCAGTCTTCTATCATTGTTGATCAAACTTTATTATTTATAATTTAGAAGATTTTCTTTCAGCTTCAAAATTCCTTATCAGTACTGTTATATAAATCTTTTAGGACTATTGTGAAATTTGGGGAAACATCTATCAAGTTTCTTTCATACAGGAGCTGTGAAATTTCAGGGCATTTCAAATTTTCCTTGGACTTTATTGACTCTTCTTTTTTTTCTTTTTCCAGTTTATTATTGATGCCCTAGCTATAATGGCATATTAGGAGTTTTATGTTTCTTTGGGTGATGCCAATATACTGGAGAGATGTAAAATATAGAACTTCACATAAGAATGCACTCATTATTAATAGTGTTGCTATGGGCTTATGCCCTATAAAAACAGGAATTTTAGTAAACTCTATCCTATATGAGTTCCTTTTTTAAAAATGTGTGTGATACCTTTGTCATTGTATACGCTCCACTAAGAAGTATATTCCCAATGGGCAAGAGGCTCTGTTTTGACCAGGCATTAATAAGAATAAAAATTTCCACTGAAAAAAAAAAAAAAACCACAAAATTTCTACTGAGAATTTTACATATATGGTGACTAGTTTCTGGATCCATACAATTTAAGCCTTGTTTCTCTTCTATTGCAGGCTGCCATGGGGCACATTCATGTTCCCTACAAGCTCTGGCTATGCATCTTCGTGTCCTGACACCCAGTGAGTTAGCATAGTGGACAGGAGCGGTACCCCTGAGAGCCATTTCTACACCGAGACAGCCAGTAGTAAGTTGACACAGCATGGAAGAAACTGCAGCCCACATAAATAGATTTCATTAAACCCAAATAAACTAAATATATTCCCAATTCAACTTCCCTTAACCAGGTCCCCCAAACACCCACTGTCACTCCAAAGCCATTCCACAGGAAGGGGATATGTGAAGTCCAAGCAGAATCAGTGATCTCATTTAATTTTGATAAAAGTATTTCCTTTTTGCAAATCTTTTTAAAAAGTGTGACCATATAAAAGTGTTGTTAAGGCCTCTCCCAGGATCTTCAAAGAAGCCCTGTAAGTAAGGGGCCCTTATAAGTTTCAATTTCATTAGCTTCATAGAAAATCTACTTCTAGGGGGTAAAAACAATCTCAGCTTTCCCTTGGTCTAGGCTCCATCAAAAGACAGCAGTACTTGTGGGGTTTTCTCCATTAAGCACATGTTTATTGAATACTGACTATGTGCCAGGCACTAGGAGTAGGGTACTGCTAAGATGAACACAGTCTCTCATGAGCTTATGCTTTAGCTAAGAGATGGACAGCAATCAAAGAGTCATTCTTTAGATCAATATCATGAGAGTATTCTTTTAACATGCCTGTTAATGCCCCGATCAAACTGGTTATTGTGATTTGTGGGCATGAGAGGGGAAGGCCAGGAAAGCAAGGAGCTACTTAGTGGAAGACCCCTCAGGAGCAGCTCTCCTCTGACCTTGTGGTTCTCTGTGGGCTCAGAGTCTGGCCCCTGAGCTCACACCTGCTGCGATCAGCTTGGCATCACCGTCAGCCTCTTCCTCTAGGAACATGAGGCTAGAAAAGGCTTGCTCAGTAGGGCTTCTCCAGCAGGAGAACACAGGTCCCAAAGCCCAGCAGAGGAAACTCTGGATGCTGGTCCAAGGAAGCTGAAGAAGGTCCCTGAAGTGAGTAGTAGTTAGTGCAGCTAAGTACAACTCATCCTAACTAAAAATGGGAAAACGTAAATTTTTAAAAAGATTTATTTATTGGAGAGAGAAAGAGCATGTGTGAGCACACAGTAGAGAGGGGCAGAGGGAGAGGGAGAGAAAATCTCCAGCAGACTCTGCACTGAGCAGCCCACTGCAGGGCTCGATTCCAGGATCCTGAGACCCTGACCTGAGCTGAAACCAAGAGTCTGTGCCACTCAGGTGCCCTGTGAAGCTCTTCAATGAACATCACCAGGATGTTCTGACCTTCTGTTACACCTGCCCTTCTTTCCTCCCCTCTACAGAGTCAGCCTGTTGACCTATCTTCTACCTTCTTTCAGCCAAGCACCTTGAAATAGATACCTACACTCATTATTTCCACTTCTCACCTCCAATTTACTACTAACCTACACACATCTGGCTTCTGCTACTGAAACTGCAGATACCAAGAGTCACAGGTGCTGTCACTGCCCTGTCCATACCTCCGCCCCTACTCCTAGAGTGCACACCAGACTTCCAACTGCCAGGACCTACGTTCATTCGCTTCCTTATACAAGCAAGGTCTGCTCTGTTGCCCAAGCAGCAGGTTGGAAAAGTCACTGAGTTATGCCCTCCAAGAGCAGCTCTCAACCAGTGACCCGCAGGAGTTGGTATATAAATATTCCAGGTCCCTCATCCCTTAAGAGGGATAACTATGAGCTGGGTGTTCTGCACTGATCTCTCGAATTTTCCATGGGAAATTAAACTTTAACTGCTCACTGTGGTTGCTGGCTTGGTAACTCATCCTTTATTGGCTGTTCCCCAGTCCTGTTTCACTCTATCCCACCTCCCAGGGTTTCTTCATCTTCCAAATACACCGATCCTTATCTCAGGGTCTGCTTAGGGAAAACCCAAACCTAGGACCAAGATCACCACCAACATCCTAATCATTTCAGTCCTAATTAGTCAGTTAACAAGTGTGCACTGAGTATCTACGTGGTGCTGGGCACCATCTAATCTTACTTCACCTCTTTGTTATGTTTAATACTGGTAACCACTCCTTCTTGAAGCCCTCTTTCCATGGATTCTGGCTTCCTTCTATCATCGGCAGCTCCTTTTCCACCTATTCCCCACACAGTAGTATTCCCCAGAGTTCTCATGCCCTGTTTTAGTGATGTGACATACTCACATGGGGTCAAATCCCACTTACTTATCGAAGATTTCCAAATCTACTTTTACTTTCTCCTGGGTTCTAGACTTTTATGTCCAACTGCCTGTTGGATATTTTTACCCAGAAGCTGCAAAATCACTCCAAATTCAATATATCCAGTGTTTAAGGGGCTACTGGATGGCTTCTATGTCAAGATAAGTATGTAAGGAAATGGGGTAGAAGATATTGGCAAGAAAGCAGTTAAAGGCAATGGACCATAGGGTCTAGGCTCAAAAAGGAGGAAAGTGATTCTAGAAGGCTGAGAGATTGGCAAGAAAATGGAAGAGTCAAAGGCAATGCGGGATTACCCAATAGATACATTCATTCTCAGGGCACCAGCAAAGGGACCACCTACAACATTTTTGGGGAAAGAATTTGAAATTGAAAAAACAACAAAAAAACAAAGCACTGAAATAATCACCATGGGAAAAGTCAGAACTTTATTGGACTTCCTTATGCTTATTTTACAAGTTAGTATTGTTTTTATTTTAAATTCCATAGGGGAGCATTCTCTTTTCTGGTGCTTCGGAAGATTAAAGGTCTGGCCTGGGTCTAAGAAGTTGATGAAATTAAAACATAGCTAGAAAAAAAAAAAAAAAAACATAGCTAGAATAGGAGCAAGGGAGAGAGGATGCTGGAAGGATAGAGGTTGTCATCCAGGATTAGATGCTCTCTTAACTGATCGTGTCTTTACTGACCTACTGGGCTCACTATATACCTTTTCCTCCCCATTGTAAGATGCACTAATTAATGACCACGGCACCCTGAATATTCCTGGTGAATAAGCTACTCTAGTACGTCCATGTCTGCCTCCACCAGTTGAGTGTAAGTCACCAATTCATGTCAAATTTGTTTATGCCGATGGTAATGGTTACTGAATTGATAAAATTTAAATAAATATTTTGTAAACCAACAGTACAAAAATAAAGAGAATGTTTCCAAGAATACAAAACCAAATGCTTTGGCAAGTCTCAATAAAGGTAAATCCCTTTTTCATTTCATTCTATGTATGTATTTAATTTAGAAAGAGAGAGTGAGGGCAGCTCGGGTGGCTCAGCAGTTTAGCACCGCCTTCAGCCCAAGGCATGATCCTGGAGACCCGGAATGGAGTCCCATGTAGGGCTCCCTGCATGGAGCCTGCTTCTCCCTCTGCCTATGTCTCTGCCTCTCTCTCTCTCTGTCTCACATGAATAAATAAGTAAAATCTTAAGAAAAAAAAAAGAAAGAGAGAGCAAGAGAGCAGAGGTGGAGAGTAGAGGGAGAGAGAGAGTATTTCAAGCAGACTCCACACTGAGCATGGAGCCTGATGCAGGGCTCGATCTCACGACCCTGAGATCATGACCAGAACTGAAACCAAGAGTTGGATGCTTAACGGACCGGGCCACCCAGGTGCCCCTAGATCTCCTTTTAATTAATTTATTATATATTTTTTTATTTTTAAAGATTTTATTTATTTATTCATGAGAGACACAGAAAGAAAGGCAGAGACATAGGCAGAGGGAGAAGCAGGCTCCCTGCAGGGAGCCTGATGTGGGACTCGATCCCAGGATCCTGGGATCACACCCTGAGCCAAAGACACTCAACTACTGAGCCACCCAGGTGCCCCCTAGATCTCCTTTTTATAAAACGCTGTTGAATTAGGGCATGAGTAGGACAACAGGAAAACAGTTAACATCTATAGAACATTTCCTGTGTGTCAGGTACCACATAAAGCCTTTATATCAAATATCTTTTTGATCATTGTGATAACCCTCTGAAGTGAGTGTTGAAGAAGCTGAAGCACAAAGAGACAAAACAACTTGTCCGAGTTAGGAAGCAGTGCATCTGGCATTTGAACCCAGGTGGTTTGGCTTGAGAGGCTATGCTCTTAATCATTATTATGCTATCATGTACAAAACCTGAAAAATCATGCTAAGGTTATTTTACAAGAAATATTTAAGTTTCTTGTTCAACTTTAAAGACTTTAAAGACGTTGAAGCTAAGATCCAAAGATGCTTCCATATGGGTGCAGTCATTTAAGAATCAAGGACTCCACGCTTAAGGAAAGGCCTTGGACCTGTACCTGAAGATCAGTCCATGGTTGTGATTTATATGTTCTAAATTAGAATAAAATGTTGAACACATCTATGTAGTGCTTTTTATGATTTCCTACTTTAACTGAGTTTGATTCATAAACCTAGTAGCGATGCTGTTTTAGAATTTAAAATTTTGGAGATGGAATACCAAGAGATAAAGAATCTGTTATCTTCTGAAAACACAGATCTGAATAACATTCTTTTGCTTAAAAGCCTTTGATTTCCATTCCTTTCCCTCACTCCCAACTGGGAAAAAATCCAAAGATACAAACAGGCTCCTGCTTACCTTTATGATTTTATCTTCAGCCAACCCCCTTATTCATATTTCATATTTTGCCAATTACAGGCATACCTCATTTTATTATGCTTCACAGATAATGAGTTTTTTACAAACTGAAGCTTTATGGCAACCCTGTGTCGTGAAAGTCTATGGGTGCCATTTTTCCAACAGCATTTGCTCACTTTGTGTGTCAGTGCCATAGTTCGGTAATGCTTGCAATATCTCAAAATTTTTCATTATTATTATACTTTTAGGGTGATCTGTGATTGGTGATCTTTGAGGTTACTATTGTAATTGTTTTGGGGTGCCATGAACCCTGCCCGTATAAGACAGTGAACCTAATCAATAAATGTTGTGAGTGTTCTGACTGTTCCGCTAACCTAGCAGTTCCCCTGGTGTCTCTCCCTTCCTATTCCATGGAGACACAATAGTAAAATTAGGCGATGAATAACCTACAAGGAGGTCTAAGTGTTTGAGTAAAAGGAGGAGTTGCACATCTGTCACTTTAAATCAAAAGCTAGAAATGATTAAGTTTAGCAAGGAAGAAATGTGGAAAGCCAACACAGGCCAAAAGCTAGGCCCTCTCATGCCTAATAGCCAAGTTGCGAATGCAAAGGAAAAGTTCTTGAGGGAAATTAAAAGTGCCACTCCAGTGAACACACCAATGATAAGAAAGCAAAACAATCTTACTGCTGATATGGAGAAAGTTTTTTTTTTTTAAAGATTTTATTTATTTATCCATGAAAGACACACACAGAGAGAGAGAGGCAGAGACACAGGCAGAGGGAGAAGCAGGCTCCATGCAGTAAGCCAGACATGTGACTCGATCCGGGGTCTCCAGGATCACACCCCAGGCTAAAGGCGGCGCTAAACCGCTGAGCCACTCAGGCTAACCTGATATGGAGAAAGTTTGAGGGGTCTGGATAGAAGATCAAACCAGCCACAACACTCCCTTAAATCAAAGCCTAACCCAGAGCAAAGGTTCAGGGTTCTCTTCAATTCTGTGAAGGCTGAGAGAGGTGAGGAAGCTGCAGAAGAAAAGCTGGAAGCTAGCAAAGGTGGTCATGAGGTTGGAGGAAAGAAGTCATCCCCATAACATGAAAGTCCAAGGTTAAAGTAGCAAGTGCTGATGTAGAAGCAAATTATCTAGAAGATCTAGCTAAGACCATTAAGGAAAGTGGTTACACTAAACAATAGATCTTCAATGTAGATGAAAACAGCCTTATATTGGAAAAAGATGTCATCTAGGACTTTCATAACTAGTTAGAGTCAATGTCTGGTTTCAAAGCTTCAAAGGACAGGCTGACTCTCTTGCTGTAGGCTAATGCAGCTGGTGACTTTAAGTTGAAGCCAATGCTCATTTACCATTCTGTTTACAACATGGTGTACTGAATATTTTAATCCCACTATTGAGAAAAAAGATTTCTTTCAAAATATTGCTGCTCATTGACAATGCACCTGGTCATCCAAGAGCTCTAATGGAGATGTACAATGAGATTAATGTTGTTTACAGATCTGCTAATACATCATCCATTCTGCAGTCTGTGGATCAAAGACTAATTTCAGCTTTCAAGTCTTGTTATTTAAGAAATACATTTTGTAAGGTTATAGCTGCCATAGAGAGTGATTCCTCTGACAAATTTGGGCAAAGTATATTGAAAACCTTCTGTAAAAGATTCACCATTCTAGATGTCATTAAGAAAGAACATTTATGATTCATGGGAAGAGGTCAAAACAGCAACATGAACAGGAGTTTGGAGGAAGTTGATTGCGACCGTCATGGATGACTTTGAGGGGTTAAAGACTTCAGTGGGGGAAGTAACTGTAAATGGGGTAGAAAGAGCAAGAGAACTGGAATTAGAAGGGGAGCCTGAAGATGTGACTGAAATGCTGTAATCTCATGATGACACTTGAATGGAGTTGCTTCTTATGGATGAACAAAGAAAGTGGTTTCTTGAGATGGAATCTCCTCCTGGAGAAGATGCTGTGAAAATTGTTGATATGGCAACAAAGGACTTAGAATATTGCATAAACTTAGTTGATAAAGCAGCAGCAGGGTTGAGAGGATTAACTGCAATTTTGAAAGAAGTTCTACTGTGAGTAAAAAGCTATCAAATAACATTGCATGCTACAGAGAAATTGTTTGTGAGAGGAAGAGTCAACCGATGAGGATGAGACAAATCTCACTGCTGTCTCATTTTAAGAAATCGCCACAGCCACCTCAGCCTTCAGCACCCACCACCCTGACCAGGCTGCAGCCATCCACATGAGGCAAGACCCTCCACCAGCAAAATTATGACTTGCTGAAAACTCAGATGATTTTTTTAGCAATAAAGTATTTTTTTAAAGATTTTATTTTAAGTAAACTCCACGCCCAATGTGGTTCAAACACGACCCCGAGATCAAGTCATATGCTCTACCGACAGAGCCAGCCAGGCACCTGAGCAATAAAGTATCCTTACATTAAGGTATGTATGCTGTTTTTTTAGACATAATGCTATTGCTCACTTAATAGGCTAAGTATAGTGTAAACATAACTTTTATATGCACTAGGAAACCAAAAAACTCATTTGACTCGCTGTAGTGCAATATGTGCTTTTTTTGGGGTGGTCTGGAACTGAACGTGCAATATCTCTGAGCTGTGCCCATACTTCATGCCTATTCATGCTTCTGTATCTTTGCACATACCATATTTTTGGCCTGGAATTCTCTTACTGTATTTTCCAACTTGAGATATCTTACTGATAATGAATTGTCATTCATTCAACAAATAATTCAGGACATGTATTTGTGTGAATCATAAACCAACATATATAATATATATTTATATGTCCTCACTGAAATGAATGATAAGGTACTTTTTCCCCACAAAGCATTTATCACAATTTCCCATTTTCTTTTCTTTTTTTTTTAAAGATTTTATTTATTTATTTGACAGAGAGAGGGAGCACAAGCAAGGGGAGTGGCAGGCAGAGGGAGAGGGAGAAGCAAGCTCCCCATTCAGCAGGGAGCCCCATGTGGGGCTCGATCCCAGGATCCTGAGATCATGACCTGAATTGAAGGCAGATGCTTAATGGATGGAGCCACCCAGGCATCACCCACAATTTCCTATTTTCTCTTTATTTTTTGGTTCATGTGTTTGGTGTCTGAGGGAAAGGGGAGAGGAGAAGTGGCCAAGTAGGGTACACACAAGTGGAGTACATGCGGCTTACAGGAAAAGGGGAATGGTCAGGAGGACTTCGAGGAATTCAATTTGGAGCTGAGAAAGGGTAAGTGGGACTAACGGGAAAAGTGGGCTAGCAGCAGGGGTCAGGAGGGGCAAGAAGTGCTGTAGGAGGACACAGATTCCTTTTTTTTAAGATTTTATTCATTTATTCATGAGAGACGCAGGGAGAGGCAGAGACACAGGCAGAGGAAGAAGCAGGCTCCTTGTGGGGACCCTGATGTGGGACTCGATCCCAGGACCCCAGGATCACGACCTGAGCCAAAGGCAGACCTTCAACCACTGAGCCACCCAGGCACCCAGGAGGATCCAGATTCAAGGGAACAGCAGGTGCCAAGCTCCTGAGGCAGATGGTGGGAGAACATGTTGGAAAAACTGAAAGAAAGCAATGGTGCAGGATTGCAGGGCGTAAGGGAGACTGCAGGAGGATAAGTCCAGGGCCTTGGGGGCCCCAGGCAGGCTAACATGACTTGGGGATCTTTACCAGAAAGGCAAAGAGAAGCCGTTGGTGAGACAGCAAGGGAATAACCTTTTCAGGCCTGTGATTTTAAAAAATTCTTTCTGAAAAAAAAAAAAAAAAAAAAAAAAATTCTTTCTGGAAAAAAAAAAATTATTTCTGGCTGCCTCATAGAGACAGATTGGGAGGGAGTGTGGCCAGGGTCGGTCCTCCCTTAAGCCTTCCCTGGTCCCAGGCAGACAGAATGATTTCTCCCATGTGTTCCCACCCAACTGAGAAGCTTCCTGAGGGCAGGGCCTTGGTCTGTTTGTCCACTGCTGTATCCTCAGTGCCTTAGACAGTACCCAGCACTAAGTAGGTTCCTAATAAATGTTACCTAAATAACGCCACTCGATGATATAATTTCTCACACTCCACTGTAAGTTATTTCTGTACATAGGAGGGATCCTGTCTCCATGCCTTGTCCAGTGCCTGAGAGGTAAAAGATCTCTCTTGTAAAAGGGAAACCAAAGTTCTACTTAATGCACTGTTAGAGCTGTGAATAAAAACCATTTAATCAAAAAAAAAAAAAAAAAAACCCTTTAATCAGAAGGGAGGAGACATTTGCCACCAGATTCTCTCCTTCTCTTACAACATGGAGTAACCAGACCTCATAATGGGAGCACTGGACAAAAAATCCCATCAATTCTGCCGTGGAAAAGAGTTTCATTCTCTCCCAAGAACTCATTTCCAGGGATGGATGAGAACTGTCTTGGCTCAGATTGCCCAAAAGCCTTTACTTGCTCTTTCCCACTGAAGGCCTTGGGGCCTTTTTCCAAGCCAAGAGAGTCCTTACTCTTATTCCGGGAATGTGACACTTGAGTAGTATTTTCACTAGAATCACAAGATCCTAAGCTAGAGAAGATCATAAGGCTAGAAAAGTGCTTCAGAGTCATGTCATCTACCTCTCACCCCCACCCCAAAGCATAAACCCCCTCAGGAACATTTCTGCTCAACACTTAGCTGTCTGGCCTCAGGGTATCCGTAGACAAGCCCGTAGACACCAACCAGGGTCAGAGGTCAGGTACCAGAGCCCGAGAACCCAGAAATTCATCCTTGGTCTTTGCAAGGTTTCCATGTTTATTCAAAAAGTTTGTGTTAGGGATCCCTGGGTGGCGCAGCCTGCCTTTGGCTCAGGGCGTGATCCTGGCGACCCGGGATCGAATCCCACGTGGGGCTCCCGGTGCATGGAGCCTGCTTCTCCCTCTGCCTATGTCTCTGCCTCTCTCTCTCTCTCTCTCTCTCTCTGTGTGTGTGTGTGTGTGTGTGACTATCGTAAATAAAAATTTTTTTAAAAAACTTAAAAAAAAAAAGAAAAAGGTTTGTGTTATATTTACGGCTTTAAGTCTTGCCAAATCCTTCCCTTACCCTAGACCATTAAAATAGTTCACAGGATTCTTTTCCCCTCTCAACTTACTCATCTTTCTGTATTGTTCTCACTGTTTTCACCTCTTTGGTTCATTTGTTTGTAGTTCTAATGAACTTCTACTTCTGCAACCAACTTAAAATGTCAAGTTCTAGAGGCGCCTGGATGGCTTAGTCGGTTAAGTGTCTGCCTTCAGCTCAGGTCATGATCTCAGGGTACTGGGATGGAGCCCCACATCAGGCTCCCTGCTCAGTGGGGGGTCTGCTTGTCCCTGTCCCTCTACCCCTCCCCACAGATTTTGCTCTCTCTCAAATAAATAAGTAAAATCTTAATAAAATAAAATACCAAGTTCTTTAATTGTTAATTAAAAAAGCATTTATTGAGTACCTACTATATTTTCCATCCCACAATTTTTTCTTTCTCTGGTAACATCATGATCGCCCGAGACTCTTAGAGCAGCCTCACAGCTGGGCCCATCTCAGCCTCTGTCCTTTTCCCAAACTCCAATCTCATCACAATCATCACTGGGATCAGACCATTCCTCTTTCCCAAAGTCCACAGTGGCTTAACCTCTCTACTCATATTGAACCTTGGAACCACAGGCTTTCAGGATCTGCACTAGTAGTTTCTGGCCCACCTCCCCTACCCTACTGCCCTCAAGGCCACTGCTCTAGGCTACCATGACACCATGATGTGACATTAAGGTATTACCCAGTAGCACTTTTATTTTCATTTATTTTCTTCCCCTTCTGCTTTCTTTTTTCATCTTTCCGATTTTCCTCCTCTCCCTCCTATGACCCCCAGGGTTGTCTCACTTGGAAAAACTTAATATCATTTTGCTCAACCACTTCCCAAGTCTTGTCACTGAGGTGTCCTCTCTGGTGTTTTATGCTTGAGGCATTGTGGTGTGCCCTATGCCCTTGCTAAGGTGAAT
The DNA here is from genome assembly GCF_011100685.1 of Canis lupus familiaris. Taxonomy (NCBI): domain Eukaryota; kingdom Metazoa; phylum Chordata; class Mammalia; order Carnivora; family Canidae; genus Canis; species Canis lupus. The sequence continues at coordinate 15,943,413 of NC_049236.1, forward strand.
TAGCAAGAGGAGACCAAACTCACATTCTAAAAAAAAGAGATTTGACAGAAGCAAGGGAAAGAACAAAACAAATAGAAATCCAGTAAACAGAGAATGATAGGAAAACGATTTGGCGTTTCTTATAAAGTCAAACATACACTTATCATATGACCTAGAAATTCTACTCCTAGGTATTTATTCAAGAAAAATGAAAACTAAAATTTATACAAAAACATATTTGCAAATGTTCATAGTGGCTTTATTCATAATCACCCCAAACTGGAAACAACCTATATATGCTTCAACTGGTGAATGGATGCAGTGCATCCATATAATGGAATATTACTGAGAAAAAAAAACAAATAAACTACTAAAACAGGAAACATGATGCCAGAAACTGAAGATCAAGGGGGAGCTGACTGCAAAGGGGAATGAGGGAATTTTTGAGGATGACAGAAACTTTTCTGTATCCTAATTGGCTAGTGGTTACATGATTGTATGCATTTGTCAAAACTCATAGAACTGTACACTATAAAGGGTGTATTTTACTATGTGTAAATTATGTGTCAATAAATATGACTTTAAAAATAAATCCACCAAAATAAAAGAATAAGGAGAGATGCAGAAACAAACAAAAGAACAATAAATGTGATTAATAATACAAAAAGTGGTCCTTTAAAATATACCAATACATAACAATACAATAGATAAAATTTTAGCAAACTCAAATGAGAATAAAAGAGAAAACACACAGGCAAACAATATGGGAAATGAAAAAGCAGATTTAATTTGTGACATAAGGAAAATTTAAGAATTATAATTTAAGCATTATCATAACTTATACTTAAAAAATAAAAATCTACATAAAATTGCATGTTTTTCTAGGTAAAGATGAATGTATAAATTGACTTAAGAAGAGATATAAAACCTGATTAGGCCAATAATCATATGGGGAATTGAAATGGTAGGCAAAGATATAACATTCCAAAAACCATAAGTTCCAAATAATTTACAGATAAGTTCTACCTTCAAGACACAAATAATTTCTTTGTTATTTATATAGTACAGGGGGAAAAATGGAAACTTTGCAACCCATTCTGCTAGCCAGCAGTTCTCAAAGTGTGGTCTAGGGATCCTTTAAGATCCTTGGGGCCTCTTCTGGTAGACCATAAGGTCAAAACTATTTTGCTAATAATATTAAGATGTTTTGACTTTTTCATTTTCATTTTTTCACACAACTGTAGTTGGCATTTCTAGAGACTAATGGAATATGATGTAATGATGTCATTGTTCTGGCAGTTGATGAAATGTGTGCTTGTACATTGTTGAATTTTAAAACTTGCTTCATTTTAGTTTTTGACAGGAAACACATAAACAAAAGTCCTTTGAGGTTTCTCAATAATTTTTAAGAGTATATGGGTCCTGGGAGAAAAAAACGCTCTCAGGTAAACTAGTATTACCCCAACATGAAAAACCAAGAGGAAAACTATCCACTTACTTAAGAACATCAATACAAATATCTTAAACTTAATTTTTCTAAAAAACTGTTTTCAGGATGCGTGGGTGTCTCAGTGGTTGCGCATCTGCCTTCCACCCAGGGCGTAATCCCAGAATCCCAGGATTGAGTCCTGTATTGGCCTCCCTGCATGGAGCCTGCTTCTCTCTCTGCTTATGTCTCTGCCTCTCTCTGTGTCTCTCATGAACAAATAAATAAAATCTTAAAAAAAAAAAACAAAACTTTTTTCATGACTAATAACAGATAAGATTTATCCAGAAATGTAAGGGCTGACTCTCTACATCAATAGATTAAAGGAGTGGCAGCACGGGTGGCTCAGCGGTTTAGTGCTGCCTTTGACCCAGGGTGTGATCTTGGAGACCAGGGATCAAGTCCCACATTGGGCTCCCTGCATGGAGCCTGCTTCTCCTGCTGCCTGTGTCTGTGCCTCTCTCTCTCTCTCCCTGTGTCTCATGAATAAATAGATAAAATCTTTTTAAAAAATAGATTAGGGAGATCCCTGGGTGGCACAGCGGTTTGGTGCCTGCCTTTGACCAGGGCGCGATCCTGGAGACCCGGGATCGAATCCCACATCGGGCTCCCGGTGCATGGAGCCTGCTTCTCCCTTCTCCCTCTGACTACGTCTCTGCTTCTCTCTCTCTCTGTGTGACTATCATAAATAAATAAAAAAATTTAAAAAATTAAAAAAATAGATTAAAGGAGAAAAACATCATGATTACCACACAAAAAGATACTTTATTTTTTAAGATTTTATTTATTTATTCATGAGAGACAGAGAGAGGCAGAGACATAGGCAGAGGGAGAGGCAGGCTCCATGCTGGGAGCCCGACATGGGACTCGATCCCAGGACCCCAGGATCATCCCTTGGGCCGAAGGCAGATGCTTAACTGCTGAGCCACCCAGGTGTCCCCAAAAAGATACTTTAAAAAGTGATATATTTTAATTCCCATTTCTGATTCTAAGAGGCAAGCAAGCAGACCAAGAAAAAATGAAGCAAAAATTTAAAAACTCATGGCAAGCCAGCAATAGAAGGAAATTTCTTTAATTTGACAAAGGACATTTACTATTCCCAGTAAAGTCAGGAAGAAGAAAAAAATGCCAGCTTTCATTGCTATCACTGTAACTACTAAACATGGCACTGGAGGTCCTAGCTGGTCCAATAAGACAAGAAAAAGAAATAGAAGTATTACAAAGTCAGACATAAAATGGTCACAATTTATAAATGATTTAATTTTCAACTTAGAAAATCTAAAAATTGGGCAGCCCCGGTGGTGCAGCGGTTTAGCGCTGCCTGCAGCCCAGGGTGTGATCCTGGAGACCCTGGATCGAGTCCCACGTCCCTGCATGGAGCCTGCTTCTCCCTCTGCCTGTGTCTCTGCCTCTCTCTCTCTCTGTGTCTCTATAAATAAAATCTTTAAAAAAAAAATCTAAAAATTAACTATAACAAAACAAATACTAGATTTCAGGAAAAGCTTGATACAAGATCAACAACAACCACTCCTTTCCTACACACCAACTATAACCAAATAGAAAAATGTATTGGAAAATATCTTATTTATCATAGGAAGCAAATTGTAAAATACATGTAACTAAACTCACCAATGTGTCTAAGATTTATATGAAGAAACTGTAAACTTTATTGAAAGACATTAAGAGAAGACAAAAATAAATGAAGAATACATCATGTTCTTGGATGAAACTCAAATTAAACTATAAATTTAATGAAATTCCAATGAAAATACTTATAGAATATTTTATAGAACTTGGCAAATTGATTCCAAAGTTCACTTGGTAGAGGAAATGTACAAAGGCAGTCAAGAAAATTATGAGAAAGAAAAACAATGTGACAAAAAAAAAAGAGAAACATAATAAAAAGGTAGAATATGCAGTTGTGGGGTCCATAAAATGTAAAAATGTCCTATAATGCTATAGTGATTGAAACAGAGTGGTGTTGGCACACACACACACAAAAAAAAAAAAAAAAAATCAAGGGAATAGGATAGAATCCAGAAACAGACCTGTGTACAACCTGGCATCTCAAATCAGTGGGAGAAGGTGGAGTATTTAATTAATTATGTTGGCACAATTAGAAATTACCTTAGAAAAAACTAAGATTATAATCTTAATTCACACTGTTGATATTTATTTTAATTGTATTAAAGATCTAACTTGGACAATAAAACTGTGAAAGCATTGAAAAGAAAAGGATTATATACATATAAAATCTTCTGAAAGAAGGAATGGCATTCTAAGCAAAAGACAAATCTAAGAGATTATCATAGAAAAAGACTGGCAGGTTTTACTTTTTTATTATTATTTTTTTACTGGCAGGTTTTACTAATAAGAAAACCTTTTGTGTGATATAAAAGTGTAAATGAAGACAAGAAAAAAAAAAAGACAAGCAATAGGCTTGGAAAAAATATCTGTAATGTATATAACAGAGAAAGAATTAATATCGAAATGTAATGATGCAAGCCTTCAAATCAATGAGAAAAAGACAACAATCTAATAGGGAAATAGGCAAATAATAAAGACATCCATTTGCAGAAGAAATACAAATGATCAATAAATATATGGAAGCATGCTCAAATTGACTAGTAACCACAGTAATACAAATCTGTAAAAGATGAATAGAGCTTTTTTACTCATTAGATTTGCAAAAACTGAAGAACTGATAATAGCCAGTCTGGGTGAGATGTGTTTCCACATCTGAATGAGTATTCTCATTCACTGTTGGATGGCAGTGTAAACAGATACAGTCTTTTTGGAGCACACTCTAACAAAAACTTAAATTCTTACATCTTTTATCTCAGCCCTTCCACTACCAGAAACTTACTTGCAGAAACAATTAGATACATCCATAAAAACATGTGTGTAAAAAGTTCACCACTGCATTGCTTATAATAGTGAAAAATGAAGCAATAGAAGGATTTCAATAGGGAAGCAACTAAATAAATTATGATAGTTACAAAATATGGAATAGCACTAGGGGCTAAAAGAATAAGATGATTCTATTATGTATTGACATGAAAAAAATTTAAAGATATATTGTTAAGGGGTGCCTGGGTGGCCCAGTTGGTTAGACGTCGGACTCTTGGTTTCAGCTCAGGTTGTGACCTCGGGGTTGTAAGGTCGAGCCCTGCATTGGGCTCTGCAAGGGTGCAGAGTCTGCCTAAGACTCTCTCTGTCCATTGTCCCTCCCTGCTGCACACTCTCCCTCTCAAATAAATAAATACATCTTTAAAAAAAGATATATTGCTAAATAAAAAAAGCAAGAAATATGTTTATGGTACGATCTCATTTGTATAAAAACATATCTTAACCTACATTTAACTATATCTTTATCTATATAAGCATACACATCTATAAATGGGAAAAGGTCTAAAGGAGGTACCTAGCAAACTATAAATAGTGTTAACCTTTGTGGATGCGAGTAGGATTACAGAAGTGGAGTAAAAGAGACTTTAACTTTGTAATTATTCTGTAATTTACTTTTTTTCCCAATGAGCACCTATTTCTGGTTTCCCTATATATTTTGGAAATCAATAAGGAGGAGGAGAGAAAGAGGGAAGGAGGGGTAAGTGGAGGAGGACAGGAGAAGGAAGAAGAAAGAAAAGAGAAAGAAGAGGAAGAGGAAAAAGGAAGAACTCCTGTAATATCCACAGTTGGAGGTGACATAGGTTGAAGTGAGAGCACTTGAAAGGAGGAAAGAATATCTCTCCCAGGCTCTTTTTAATGCACTTTTAATGCACTTCGTGCATTTCCATTAAGTGGATCACTTAAAGGCTGTGACTATGTATGTATCTGCCTTCACAAACACAGAGACTGGTAAGTATTCCTCTCTGTGTCTTTGGAGCCTAACAACGTGTTTGGCATTCAGTAGATGTTGAGTAAGTGTATGTCGAATGAGCCATCATCTGGAAGATAACAAAACAGTAGAACATACAGTTTTAGGTAACTAAGTAGATGAGATGGAGTGAAGGTGAGGGTTGGAGTGGGTAATGGTGTCATTACCAAGTAAAGAACATAGGAAGTTTGGGGGAATTATGATAATAGCTACCATTTAATGATTACTGACTATGTGCAGATCCTGTGCTAAATGCTTTATATCCATTATCATTCTCACAATGACTCCGAGGAACAACCCCACACAAGGAAAGAAGAGTTCAGAGACTTTCCCAAGGTCATGCAGCCATTAAGTACAGGAGCTGCGAATCAAACCAATATCCCAGGCTCCATGCTCTTAATCCTGAGGTTACAGTGCCTCTCCAAAGATGGAAAGTTAATAAAATCAATTTTGACATGTTGTGATTGAGATGCTAATGGGATATTCATTGAGGTGGAGCTGTCCAGGGGGCAGCTGGATATCACAAGCCTGCAGCTTCTTAGGGAGGTCAGAGCTAGAGATATGGATTGGAAGTTGTCTATGGGAGAGTGCCATCTTGGAGGTCAACATTCAATAATCATTCAATAAATATTTATTGAGCCCCCATATAAGCTACAGGCACATATGATATCAAACATTCACTTCAAACCCATTCATAAAATGCTTACTATGTGAAAGTACTGTGATCTTGTATTTTTAATTGTTAGTCATTTCTTTGTTCATGTCTAATGCTCCCAATTATACCATAAAGTATCTTAGAATACTAAATTTCTTGTATTCCCTGTTGTTATAAGGCTCAAAACAGGTTTAAAAAAAAACCCAGAATATGTTTGCTGATTGAATGCTTGAGAAAACATTAAGAAATGAGCAGCCATTCACAAAGGCTAGCCTACCTAAGTCTTGGGAAACCAAGTGCAGATAGTCTCCATCTCTGTTACTATCAAAAAGTCTATAGAGGCAGTCAGGTTTCAAACCAAATAAAAGATTTTTTCATAAAAAATTTTTTTTTCATCACTGTCATCAAGGTTAATGATAGGCATCAGAAAATTGTAGTCTGGAGCAGTAGGCTGGTTGCAAGAAGACTCATCAAGAGATGTTTCCCTTGGCAAATCTATCCAAGCCCAGAATCTGGCCCTCACCCTCACTGGTCCAGAAACTCAATCTTGTCAGTTGAGAGAAACCAGGGAGGTTTACGCATGTTCACTAAGTCATAAAAGACTGAAAAACTAGCATGTTAGTTTATTGATGCACGACTAGGTATTTGCATTCACCATCATCTCCCTATAGCCAAGTGATGTGCAAAGCCAAATTATTAGGAGACCGTATTGTAATCTCAGATTCAGCACACAGGGAGTTAATAATAGGATCAGGATGTTTAACAGCACCAGGCTCTGACAACCTGACGCAGAGGCAGCATGGAACAGGAACAGAGCAAAAACTTTGGAACCAGATTAACCTGGATACACACAGAGCTCCTTGCTTCCCAGCACAGTGGCTGTGGGCAAGTCACTCAATCTCTCCAAACTCTAGTTTTTGAAAGGTGAACGATGATACCTACATCTCAGGTTTATTGTGGAGGATTAAATGAGATCATGCATAAAATGCTAGACCAGCCTCTGTCATGTGAAAAATGCTAGACCAGCCTCTGTCATGTGATAGACACTCAGTAAATGGCAGCTCTATCTCCATCTCCATACCAGGGACATACCTGTTAAGGGTTCAGGTCAGCCTTTGAGAATATTTGCTTTGAAGGAAACAAGGCAAGTAAGGGTGGGAGCAAAAGACCAGTAAGAAGGCTGCTGCAGAAATCTGGAACATGATACTACTGGCTCAAAACAGGGTTACAGCCGGTATGGAGTAGGGAGTGGCGAGAGAGATGTATACAGATTTGAAAGATATTTAGGAGGTAGGCACTATGCTGGGTGTTTTACACAATTATTTATAGTCCTGACAGCAACTTATAAAGTAGCCCATTTTTCAGATGAAAGTCAGAGATATTAAGCAACTAGCTCAGGATCACATGGCAGTGACTACACAGCAAAATGAATCACAATTGGTACCATTCCAAAGTTTCTCATCTCTCTACAAATAAAATATACCACTGTTCATATCTTTGGTTCTCAACCAAGATGTCAATTGTGAGGAATATAGTAATTTCTTACCACTAATAATTAAAGTATTGAAGTTTGGAGAAATGATTGAGTTTTTAGAAAACATAACTTGGAGCACATCGAGATTATCACTATAATAAATTATGTCATGATTGCACACTTCCATTATGATATGCTTTCTTGTGGGGGAGACAGAGAGAAGGAGGCCGAGCTCCAGAGCTCTGGAGGACCAGAAATTATACATCACTGTAGATTTGTCTATGACAGATTACCATGCAAGGGAACTTCATCTACTGTGTGGAGATGAAAATAGCTTAAGAATGGTTACTCCAAGGAAGAGGTGTTCTTTTTGAGCAAAGAAAGTCTTAGCCAAGCCATCTACAAGATGTCACTGTAACACTGACAAGCTCTTCAGACAGCAGACATAGGTGCTAACCAAAGGATAATCTCCTAGGACCTCGTTCTTAGATTTGCATCTTTCCAGTCACACTCACATACAAATTATAATCTGCTGCAAAAGCTTCATCTTTCTAGATGAAGGACAATATCAAATAACAGATTTCAGCTCCTCTTCCACAGGAACGGACACATCAGGCTTTTCCCACTTTTACTTTTACAGCTTAAATTTTTAGCCCAAGCATAAAATTTTACATTTGTTCCTCTAAAATTTCACTCTGAATTTATTTGAGATTAAAATTTCATCCTCGTAAAGTGGATGCAAATCAGCTCTGTTCCTCTGAGAATATAATATACACGGCTTCTATATTCCTACTTCAAATATCACTTTAAAACAATCACTGTTGGAGCACCAGGGTGGCTCAGGGGTTGAGCGCCTGCCTTTGCCTCAAGGTTGTGATCCCAGAGTCCAGGGAGCCTGCCTCTCCCTCTGCCTATGTCTCTACCTCTCTCTGTGTCTCTCATGAATAAATAAATAAAATCTTAAAAAAAACAAAAATAAATAAATAAATAAATAAATAAATAAATAAAACAAGCAATGTTTTCAGAAGTTTTTGTAAGTTATTTATTCATTCAACAAATGTCACTGCTTGCCACCTGTGCGGGGTCCTCAAGGAATTCACAATCTAATAAGGAAACAGGTGGACATGTACTCATAATAACATTAATAATACTAATGACAATGTCTACTATACTATTTACTGCTACTTTCTCTGTACCAGGCACTGTGGTAGGCCCGAGATTAAAGAGAGGAGTGGGATCCCTGGGTGGCGCAGCGGTTTAGCGCCTGCCTTTGGCCCAGGGCGCGATCCTGGGGACCCAGGATCGAATCTCATATCGGGCTCCCTGAATGGAGCCTGCTTCTCCCTCTGCCTGTGTCTCTGCCCCCCTCTCTCTCTCTCTCTCTCTGTGTGACTATCATGAATAAATAAATAAAATCTTTAAAAAAAAAAGAGAGAGAGAGAGGAGTAAGAAATATGGCTCCATTCAAGGGGCTCCCCATGCCTTCGGAGGACGTATGTATAGCCTAGTGGGCAAGGGAGGTATATTAACCAGTATATGCAGTAGAATAAACAGGTAACCTACTAGCAATAATAATGTATTTAATAGGAGGACAAAGGATGGTGAGGTTAATGAAGGATGAGAAAGAGAGCTGGAAAGGTCTTAAAGAAGGAGTGACCTTTGAAATGAATTTAAAAACGGTAAGTAGGTACTCTCCCAATTAAAGACAAAGGGGAAAAAAAGTATAACTCGAACAAAGGCAGGTATAAAATGGTTTTATGTGTGTTCAAGGGACAGCAAGTTTAGTAGAATTGGAGGTTACAGTAAATAAAGAGGAAGAAGGCAGTTGAGTGGATCCAGCAAAAACCGAGGCTTTTAGGGCAGATGATGGAGGGCCTCACATGTTATGTTGTCCAGGAGGCAATGGGGAGACACTAAAGGGTTTCAGGCATGGGAATTACAAGAACAAGGTTTGTCTTAGAAACAAAACTCTCATAGCCATGAAAAAGATGGAATAAAAGGATCTGAGTAGAAATGAGGAGATTAATAAGGATATATAGGGTTGGGGTGAGTGGGTGGCTCAGTTGGTTAAGCATCTGCCTTAGGCTCGTCATGATCCCAGGGTCTTGGGATCAAGCCCCAATTTGGGCTCCCTGCTCAGCTGGGGAGTCTGCTTCTTCCTCTCCCTCTGCCAATCTCCTACTCATGCTCGCTCTCTCTTTAAAAAAAAAAAAAAAAAAAGAATATATAAGCTATCTTTATATAAGGAGCAGTCTCTGAGTAGGAGAAATACTAAGTCTATGTGAAGAAATCAGGGAAGAGACAACCCAGTAGAAAAATGGGCAGAACCCTCAACAGGCACTTAACAAAAGAGAAAATCAAATGGCCAAGAAATATGAGAGGGTGCTGTATCTTATCAGGAATCAGAAGTATATGGGGACCCTGGGTGGCTCAGTCAGTTAAGTGTCTGCCTTTGCCTCAGGTCATGATCTTGGGATTCTGGAATCTGATGACCTCATGGTTCATAGCACATAACAAGTATTCAATATATTTGTGGAATAAGTGAATGAAAACGATGACCTGCTGTTCACTTCTCTTACCATAACGTCTCAAGTATTCTCTGCACTCCACTCCGCAGAGATCAGGAACCTTCTCCACGTACTGTTTCCAACCGTCACTCTATCCTTTCCTCCACAGTTCTCCACAATGTATCTTGCTTCCTACTTTAAATGTGGAGGCCATGGCATCTTCCTCCTCATCCATTTAGAATTTTCTCTTCTATCACTCTTCTTAGATTTGCTGCTCATCTCCAAAGCTAACCATTTTATCTATCACCTTAATTATATCTGTCCCACTTCTTTCTCAGATTTGCAACCTTCATTGTTCCCAATCTCAATGATCATACATGTTATCTTCCCCTTCAATCACTCATACCAGCTCGGAGAATGTGAAGGTAACATACTCACCCTAGAAGATACCAGACTTGGGAATGAAACTAAAGTAGAGTTCACATTCTGTTGGTTATATTCTCTTTAATATCCTCCCAGGTATGACTTTCATTGGCTCAGAAAATGCTTGGTGCTATGACAGCAAATTAAAAGCTTCAGCTCACCCTCTCCAAAAAAATTTTTTTTAATTAAAAAATAAAAACTTCAGTCCCTATGACTGCTTAGGGGTGGGGCAGACAGGGCCTAACACATTCCTCAACTGCTGGACGAGATAGATGGGCTTGTATTAAGGCAAGGACTTCCCTCTTTAGCTGGCGATCAGCACTCTTCCTTTCTGAAGATAGTATCTTGGAAGTGGCCACCACATAGGTTCTAGGTCAGGGATGACTTAAGTCACATATTCTGATACTCATGAGGACCTCTGACAGGTTTCAGATGGGGTTCTTCAAGCTGGTTGCTCTTTTTGGTAATGTAGTCTTGGTTCTTTTTTTTATTTTTTTTTTATTTTAAATATTTTATTTATTTATTCATGAGAGAGACAGAGAGAAAGGCAGAGGCACAGGCAGAGGGAGAAGCAGGCTCCACGCAGGGAGCCCGATGCGGGACTCGATCCCGGGACCAGGATCACACCCTGAGCCAAAGGCAAACGCTCAACCACTGGGCCACCCAGGCATCCCTGTAGTCTTGGTTCTAAAGTCAGCCCCTGGACAGAGCTTCCCCTTGAATTTGCCTAATATCAAGGTCTCTTGGACAGCTGAAGGAGTTTCTCTTGGGAGACTCAGGAATCAAGAGACCTAAAGTTCCAAAGAAAGGGGGCACCTGGGTGGCTCAGTGGTGGAGCATCTGTCTTTGGCTCAGATCGTGATTCCAGGATCCTGGAATTGAGTCCCGCATCAGGCTCTCTGCAACGAGCCTGTTTCTCTCTCTGTGTCTCTGCCTCTTTCTGTGTGTCTCTCATGAATAAATAATCTTAAAAAAAAAAAAAAAGTTCCAAAGAAAGCTCTGCCTCTAAGTTCTCCCTCTCTCTCCCTCTCACACTTCCAGGCTGGGTCCTAAGCTCACCCTTGAGTAATACTCCCAGAATAGAGTACCAAGTTGAGAAGGGATCTGTTCTAAGTCAGAATCCCTTCTATCCTGATCCAATAGATCACTCAGTAGAGCTTTCTGAGTCAACTGAAGTGACGGAAAGAGTACAGATTTTTGGCATCAGACAGGTCTGACTTTGAATCTCAGTTCTGTCACTAACGAGGTGTGTGTTGGTCAAATGTCTTGAGTTCTCTCAGTCTCTGCTGCACTGTCCATAAAACGGAGATAAAATCTACCAGAGAGGTTGATGTATAATAAAAGTTAAATTTATTCCCGTTTCCTTCCTACTTCCTCTATAATAGGCTGGGAACATTGGCCCCAATACCACAGTCAGCTTCGACTAAGTCCCTGCATTCTTTGCTCTGTCCTCTTCATCTTTTGCCACCCCCCTCTGTCGTACACTATGTACCTACTGGAGTGAACTCTTTTCAGTTCCCTGAATACATAAAGCTCTTTCTCCACAGTGCTGTCCCACAGAACTTTCTAAAATAATGAAAAAGCTTTGTACCTGAGCTGGTCACTGTAATAGCTACTAGTCACATGTGGGTAGTCAGCACTTGAATTGTAGCAAGTGGGACTGAGAAAAAAAATTTTTTTAATCTTATTCAATTCTATTTAAATAGCCCCCATAGCTGGTGGCCACATAACTGACAGTTTTAGACTATAGGTCTCTGGGTTTGCCATTCCCTGCGTGAAATGCATTTTGCCTAGCTAACTTCTAATCAGGCTTAAAATCCCAACTTGAACATTTATTCTTCCAGGATGCATATCCTGAAGAATAAAGAAGTTCCCAGTATAAAGAAGTTCCCCAAACCGGACCCAGTTTGGTTTCCCCTTTTTTACCTTTGAAGCATCATCTATGCTTCTCCTATTAGATACTGTCTGTCCATATTTACCATTAGGTTGTGAACTTCTTTGGTCATCCTACCAATGGACTACCTCCCAGTTCTGGATGCCGCCTATACTTCTTTTTAGTGGACATCCACAGGAGCTCGGGATTTAGACTTTTTCCAAAATAATAATAATAATAATAATTTGGGGACCATTATCTTTGAGATAACTATTGCATATTTGAATATGCTTTAGGGATTGATTGATACTAGATTATCCTTATACCTTTCTCAGGATAAGCCTAAGTCAGAAACTAAAAAGAATAGAAACCATAAAATGACCCATTAAAAATTAAAAACTTCTATATGCAAAGTAAACAACAAAACTCCATTATTTTAATATATCGAGACAAATGATAACGGGAAAAAATGTACAACATACATGATACATAAAAAAGAATGAGTAGTCTTCTAAAAAGAGCTCTTAAAGTCTAAGAGAAAGATAGAGAAAGGATACAAACAAGAAATTAAAAAAAAAAGACTAGGGGCAGCCCTGGTGGCTTAGTGGTTTAGCGCTGCCTTTAGCCTGGGGTGTGATCCTAGAGACCCGGGATCGAGTCCCACGTCGGGCTCCCTGCATGGGGCCTGCTTCTCCCTCTGCCTGTGTCTCTGTATCTCTCATGAATAAATTTTAAAAAATCTTTAAAAAAACAAAACAAAAAAAACAACAAAAAGACTAATGTCAATAAACATTTTTAAAATGTTTAACTCCATTAGTAATTAAAGAACGCAGACGAAATAAAGAAAATACAATTTTTTGTCCATTGAATTGACAAAATGGGGGATGCCTGGGTGGCTCAGTGGTTAAGTGTCTGCCTTCGGCTGAGGGCGTGATCCCGGAGTCCAGGAATCAAGTCCCACATCAGGCTCCCTGCATGGAGCCTGCTTCTCCCTCTGCCTATGTCTCTGCCTCTCTCTCTGTGTTTCATGAACAAATAAATAAAATCTTTAAAAAATAAAAAAAAAAGCAAATTGAAACGAAAATGCTTTATAATACATTGATGAGTATAAAATAAAATGAAAATGTTTTATAATACATTGATAAGAGTATAAAGAGGGACACCTGGTTGGCTCAGCAGTTAAACATCTGCCTTTGGCTTAGTGTTGTGATCCTGGAGTCTCCAGATCGAGTCCCACATCGGGCTCCCAGCATGGAGCCTGCTTCACCCTCGGCCTATATCTCTGCCTCTCTGTGTCTCTCATGAATAAATAAATAAAATATATTTTTAAGATTTTATTTATTTATTCAGATACAGAGAGAGAGAGAGAGAGAGAGAGAGAGAGAGGCAGAGACACAGGCAGAGGGAGAAGCAGGCTCCACACAGGGAGCCCGACATGGGACTCGATCCTGGGTCTCCAGGATCACACCCCAGGCTGAAGGCAGTGCTAAACTGCTGGGCCACCGGGGCTGCCCTATAAATAAAATCTTAAAAAAAAAAAAAAAAAAAAAAAAAGAGTATAAAGAAATAGGTAAAAAAAAAAAAAGGTAATGGGGCAATAAGCATAAAAATTTATTTTTTAAGCATAAAAATTTCAATAAATATATATTTTAAAAATATTTTACTTATTTATTCATAAGAGACACACACAGAGAGGCAGAGACACAGGCAGAGGGGAGAAGCAGACTCCCTGCAGGGAGCCCGATGAGGGACTGGTCCCAGGATCCTGGGATCACGACCTGAGCCAAAGGCAGATGCTCAATCCCTGAGCCAACCAGGTGCCCCATATTGTTTTCACTTGATCTTAGCCAAAAGACGGAGAAGCGATGCCCTATATTTTTTTTTACAGCTTGCATATTGGGGGGAGGGGCAGAGGAAGAAGGAGAGAGAGAGAATCTTAAGCAGACTCTAAACCCATTGTGGAGCCAATGTGAGACCCTGAGATAATGACTTGGGCTGAAATTAAGAGAGGACACTTAACCCACTGAACCACCATGGCACCCCAAATATGTGCATTTTTTTATTCAACAATTCTCCTTTCAGGAATATATCCTGAGAAAATAATCAGATACTTGGGCAGCCCGGGTGGCTCAGCAGTTTAGCGATGCCTTCAGCCCAGGGCCTGATCCTGGAGACCCAGGATCAAGTCCCACATTGGGCTCCTGCATGAAGCCTGCTTCTCCCTCTGCCTGTGTCTCTGCCTCTCTCTCTCCCTCTCTGTGTCTCTCATGAATAAATAAATAAAAATTTTTTAAAAAGAAAGAAAATAATCAGATATTTGCTGAAGGTGAAGTTACAAAGATGTTCTATGCAGTGTTGTTTATAACACTGAAAAGCTGGAAACAAAATAATTAGCTAACCAGACATTGGTTACATAAAATGATACATCTCTGCAATGGAATACTAAGTAGCTATTTAAGGGTGGTGCTATAGATCTGTATTTATTGACGTGGAGCATTATCTATAATAAATAAAAAGGTGAGGGACGCCTGGGTGGCTCAGTGGTTGAGCATCTGCCTTTGGCTCAAGGCATGATCTCAGGGTCCTGCGATCAACTTCTGCCTCAGGTTCCCTGCAGGATCAAGCCTGCTTCTCCCTCTGCCTATGTCTCTGCCTCTCTCTCTGTGTCTCTCATGAATAAATAAATAAAATCTATAAAAAATAAGTCAATAAATAAGTGGAAAAGTGAAAAAAAAAAGCATGTTAGTAGGATCCTACTTGTATAAGAATATTTGTCAGCTTACTTATCTATCAACTCATGAAAAGGAATCTGGAAGGACATATGCCAAAATATTAATGATTCTCGCTCTTCCTCACTTAAATTCATGGCGGTTAGCCAGTGGGAGGTCCTACTCAGGATTATCTGGTGTAGGGTTTGGCATCCCCTCAATGGGTCACAGAGAACCTGAGAAATATCCAATACTAGGTTTCCTGGTTGATGTAGATGTAAGTCACTGGGAGCACGGACCCTATCTAACTTATTCCCTGCAGTATCCCTGGTATCTTGAATTGCTTGGCACTTAGTAGGCATTCAAAAAATATGTGTTCAATTAATGAACTGTATCAGAGCACCAATTTTACTTAATGATAAGCATATTTAAACATTGTTGTCATAAATTAAACCCAGAAGGTAAAATCCACAAAAGTTTAAGGTAATACAAGACTCCCAAATGTTTTTTATTTCCTATATACCATTACAATGCTGAGGGCCAGAAGTGCATTTTCTTTTATCATTTGTGTATTCTCCCAGAAGAATTTGAGAAGCAGTGAATAACGTCTTTGTGCAAGGCCTTTCCCAACCACTTTTGAGGCTACATATTCCAACCTCTGACTCACAGATGAGAAAAATGAAGGTTTGGTGATTGCTCAAGGTCACACAGTTAAAAAGCAGGAGAATCAGGATCCAAATCCAGGCCCATTTGTCTCCTAAACTCACGTGTGGCTTGAAAGGTGCAAAGTATGACAATGAAAAGGACATTGCAGCTCTGTGACAGCTAATGTCTGTGCCTCCTAACGAGTCACCACCACTTAGCCCGGAGCTCCCATGTCTAAGAGGTGCTTTTTCTTAACCCTTGGAGAATCCAGAGGACGATTTGTCACCGGGGTTATTAGCATTTTTCCCTGGATATCGACAGCTTGTCTTTCCTCCCTCCAACCAGTGACTGATTTCTTCAAATGCTCGCCAAATACAGCCCAAGTCACCATGGTAAACGTATTGACGGAATCATATTAACAGCTACTGAGCATTTACAGGGTTGTAAGTTATGCAGAGGGAAGAAAAGATAAGAAAAAAAACACAGGAAAATAAAACAAGTTCAATCAGCAGTGACAATTATTTATTTAGAAGCTGTTGGTTGAAACAGTTTTTTAAATATATTTTAATTGCTAATTAAGGTTTCTTCAAGAGAGTGGCCTGAGTCCGTTGCTCCACCTCAGAGCTAACCATTAATATTTTAGCTGCTCAGCTCAGAAACTGTGCTTGTTGCAGTTGACGCACCCACAGCTGTGTCTATGCAGTCGGCTTTAGCTTCAGGGGCTTGCTTTGGTAACAGAAATTCAACCGCACTGGGTAGCTTGCCACACCAATCCTCTAGTCTGCTCCTCCATTTGCCAGAAGGCAGCAGACATTTCCGTCCTTAGTTCTCGAAAGATTGAGGTTGGTTCAATAAGCAAAATTCTGCTCTGAGCCACCAAGACAACTGACAATTTTTCAAAGGAATGACCTATCTTTTCTAAGTTAATTTACACCTTTTATTGGGGAACATAAGTGTGGCCTTAGGCAAGATAGAGAATACAGAAGAGTTTGTTTTCGGTTTCTAATTCCCTGGGTACTCCTAGGTGAACCTTATAACAAATAAGGTCAGCCCCTAGGCCCAGGGAGGTACTGCGGGAACACAGGCATGAGGGCACTCTGGGGTCCCTGTGTGTGAGTGTGTTTGGGCACAGCCTCGTCTCCCGTGTCCAACTTTGCCTGCTTCTTAAGGAGAATCTAATCCTCACGGGAGAATTTAATCTGTTCATTTGCACGCATCTCATCAGCACCCTGCTTTGTTGAGGACTGTTTGATGTCCCAAGGAAAAGACTTCGAAGTCTTTTATTTTTTTATTTTTTTTTTTTTTTAAAGCCTTTTTGATGTGAACCAGAAAATCACGTTTTGTCAAGAGTGCACTCAACTTGAACCTCAAAAGGTTCAGGACTCAGAAACCACACGGTTCAAGTGGGATTTAAACTGGGTAAAATCACTTCCTTGTCTTCCCCTGCAAGGCCCTCCCCTGGCCTTTGTGCCACCAGTTTCTGTGCACTATTGGGCCATTTTTCAACTTCTTCTTATTCTCTCTCTTTCACACACACACACACACACACACACACACACACACACATACATCTTGGCAAGAGAATCTTAAGAAAAAGAAAACTCTATTACCCCCAAAGAAGTAGCTATCTCCCCACTAAGGATAAAAACTGTCTCTAGCTCCATCAAGTCGTCACAGGTTCAGAATGATCATTGCTGCGGCCTCAGAGGCCTGGGCCACTGTAGGTGAGGGTCAAATGATACACAGAGCTGAACAGCTACGACTGCATCCCTCCTCGAGGTGTTTTAACCAGGTACAAGTCTAGAGCTTCCTGTGCCCCCACCAGCTTTTACAGAGAAAACTGGAAATTTGCCTCAGAGGGTAGCTAGTTTGTGTGTGAACGAAGCACATACCTTAGGACTTCACAGTTCAATTTGGGAATTAAGGGACAGGAGATTTCCCAAAATCAGGGGAAAGAACTGAGCTAACCAAGAAGATGCTAACCATAACTGTCTCTCTCCCAAGATTTCTTCTATTTTTTTCCCTTTTAAGACTCGCAAACACAGTTACTCAAAGGCTAGCAAAATTTAGATTCAGGATATGGGATCTCAACTGGTAAAAGGTCCAAAGTGTTCCTGATATCCTAAGGAACACCAGCTGCTCTGTTCCCTGTGGCTATATCCACATCAAAGCTTCCCTGACCACTAGCTCATGTCCTAACCATAATGGTCGCGATTGATTGAGTACTTACTGTGTATCAGACACTATGCTAAAAATACAATATCAATATTTTGTTTCAATAAAAAAAAATGTGTCAGCTTATTCCTATTTTGCAGACGAGGAAACTGAGGCTCCAAGAGTTTAAATTACCACCTCAAAGTAGCACATCTAATAAGTGCCTGAGCTGCAACTGAAGCCCAACCTGTTGAACTACAAAGTCAATGGTCTTGGCTTACCACCTGCTCTACTGCAGTTTTGGTGTTTTTTTTTTTTTTTTTTTAAAGCATTTAGTGTTTATAGATTTATTTATTTAGTATTTATTGGGTACCTACCATGGGAATTGTGGATATTTCAGGAAGTATAAGGTACTATTCCTTCCCCTTCTCTCATTGTGGCTACTGCAACGGCCTTTTTACAATGATCTTTTTTACTAACACCCTACTTCAATCCATTATTCACACAATAGCCACAGTCATCTTTTAAATGATAAGTCATAACATGGTATTTCTTCATTTAAAACACTCTGTAGGGGCACGTGGGTGGCTCAGTGGTTGAGCGTCTGCCTTCGGCTCAGGGCGTGATCCCGGGGCCCTAGGATCGAGTCCCACATGGGGCTCCCCATGAGGAGCCTGCTTCTCCCTCTGCCTGTGTCTCTGCCTCTCTCTGTGTGTGTCTCATGAATAAATACATAAAATCTTTTAAAAAAAAAATAAAACACTCTGTGGCTTCCTGTTAGAGAATAAAATCCTTTTTATCCTGCATAGAGGATAAAATCCAAACTATGATTTAAAAGATTCACGAAGGGCAGCCCAGGTGGCTCAGTGGTTTAGTGCCTGCCTTCAGCCCAGGGCATGATCCTGTAGTCCCGGGATCGAGTCCCACGTCGGGCTCCCTGCATTGGAGTCTGCTTCTCCCTCTTCCTGTGTCTCTGCCTCTCTCTCTCTCTCTCTCTCATGAATAAATACAATCTTAAAAAAAAAATTCATGGAGACCTGGCTGTTCTTTCTTTCTTATACTGCTGTATTTCCCCACGTTCACTCCATCCCAGTCCTCAGACTCTCTGTCCCTCAAATGTACCAGGACCCAAACCCTTATGTAGTTGTCACTTGCTCACCATTCATATTCAATTCAAACATCACCTCCAGGGCCATACTGGGCATGTTGGACACAGCGCATCATTTTTTATGACAAATAAATAATCATGTCATAATCAATGATAACAATTATTTTCTTGATTGATTCTTCAGTTTTAACATAAGTGATTAACAATCTTTTTTTTTTTAGGATTTTATTTATTTATTCATGAGAGACACACAGAGAGAGAGAGAGAGAGAGAGAGAGAGAGAGAGAGGCAGAGACACAGGCAGAGGGAGAAGCAGGTTCCATGCAGGGAGCCTTATGTGGGACTCGATCCCAGTCTCCAGGATCAGGCCTTGGGCTGAAGGCGGTGCTAAACCGCTGAGCTACCTGGGCTGCCCATTTTAGATTAACAATCTAACATTTTTTTTTTAATGTTTTATTTTTAAAGATATTCTAGTCTAGTAAACTGTTTACTAGATGAACTAAAATTTGCATATACCAAATGAAAATGTCACACCCCACTTCTTAGTTTGTATCACTGTTTCAAAATTTAAACATAAAGGACTCCAAGAAGTCAAGAAGAATGGCAGCCTGAGACAGCTCGATTTTTGTTTATCTTTACACTTAATGTGCTTTATTTTGAATTTACTGTTTACATGCAGAAGGGTGCAGTATCACAGGAGCTGGAGTCCTAAGTGAGCTCAACTGCTTCTGAACTGTTAGGCCCCTGCTCTCAAAGCAAAGTGAGCCTGCAGGTGTCATGGATCCACAGTATAACTAAAAGTTCTCTCAATTCTTCCCTATAGAATGCAATGTAATTAAAGAATAAAATTGGGATCCCTGGGTGGCGCAGCGGTTTGGCACCTGCCTTTGGCCCAGGGCGCAATCCTGGAGACCCGGGATCGAATCCCATGTCGGGCTCCCGGTGCATGGAGCCTGCTTCTCTCTCTGCCTGTGTCTCTGCCTCTCTCTCTCTCTCTCTCTGTGAGACTATCATAAATAAATAAAAATTAAAAAAAAAAAGAATAAAATTTAAACATGCTTATTTAAAAGTTACATATATATATATAAGAGTCACTACAGCAATCTTTATTTTTAGAACTTAGGCCAACAAAAGAGATTTTTGGGGAGAAATGTTTTATAACTGACAAACTGATGTTATTTAAAATTGCCAGCACACAATGACATTAAAAAGCAGACCAACTTTCAGGTGACTGGTGTTTTAAAATTCCTCTACAGGCTAACATAGCACTTTACTCCCCTCACCAATGCACATGATACTCTATCACAATAAAAAAGTTGTAAGTGCTGTGATACAGGGAAACACAGGTACTGTGGGAACAGAAACAAGGGCAAAGGAGGAGGAGAAGAACAATGGAAGTATAATGTCCCAGAAGCCAAGGGAGTAGGAATTCCAAGAAATATGAAGTCAGCAGTTAGTTGCAACCAATACTGCAAAGGAGCCCTCCTCTGAATTGGGTGCTAGGGCCAATGTGAGTAAGGCCTAGAGATCTCCCTTTACTACATGGAAAGGTAAAACTAACTCTGCCTTCCTCTGGCCGGCATGTAAGTTAGTTCAAAGGGAAAATTCTTATCTTTGGTCTTAACTATTTCTTATTATCAGAGGCAGAAAGATAGAAGAGCACATATTGGGACACCTGGGTGGCTCAGCAGTTTGGCACCTGCCTTAAGCCCAGGGCATGATCCTGGAGACCCGGGATCGAGTCCCAGGTCGTGTTCCCTGCACAGAGCCTGCTTCCCTCTCTCTCTACCTCTCTCTCTGTACCACTCATGAATGAATAAATAAAATCTTAAAAAAAGAAGAAGAAGAAGAAGAAGAAGAAGAAGAAGAGGAGGAGGAGGAGGAGGAGGAGCACATATTATATTAAGCCAATGGCAGGTCTGCATTCTCTAGACCCTAATCCTGCACAGAACTCAGCTAATGGCCAGCACTGGCCCTGGCCAGTGCCTGAGAAGGGAAGAGAGCCCACTTAGAAGATGGGTTTAGGAACAGAGTCTTCTGGCCTGCTCCTACTTGGCCATAGCGCCAAATCTCATATAAATAACCACAAACAGAACTGCTTAAGTGGAATACAATTTAATCCTCACATCTGCTCTCTGTTCACCCCGCCGTGCTCACTTGAATAAAGCAGGAAGCATTTGGCCACCATAAAGTCTCTTTTCATGTTTAAACTCCCTTCACTAGGTAGCTCCTGCACCTGTACTTTTTGGATGGTGAAGCTGAAATAGCCATCAGTTAATTTAATCTTTTTATAAACTAATTCAGAAAAGAAAATTAACTTTTTAAGAAACAACAACAAAATCAGACACTTTCACAGCAATTGTGACTATCCATCCCATTCCACTTTGCATTCGGAAGAAACAGAACCAATCAGTAATGAGTTCTAGAACTACAGAAATCATCCAGCTTTATCAAATCATCTCTCTAAGATTCAATCTTTAAAGGCTAGGTCATGGGCCTTTCCTGTAATATAGTCTTCCAAATTGTCTTTTTTTTTTTTTTAATTGTCCTTTTTTATTTAAGTGGAGTCCAATTCAGGGCTTGAACTCATGACCCTGAGATCAAGACCTGAGCTGAGATCAAGAGCCGGATGTTTAACTAACTGAGCCACCCAGGTGCCCCCAAATTGTCTGTCTAATATAAACTTCTTTAGAAGTTTTTAAATTTACAGAAAAATTGCAAAGATAGTACAGGCAGTTCCCATATTCCTCACACCCAGTTGCCCCTATGATTTACATCTTATTTTAAGTATGCTGCATTTGTTATAACTAATGAGCCAATGTTGATACACTATTACTAACTCAAGTTCATACTTTATTCAGATTTCTTTAGTTTTTTCACCTAACATCCTTGATCTATTCTAGCACCTCCAAACTACGTTTTAAATCATAAACTGGATTTTTAAATTGTAAAAATAGTACATACATATGTTACCTATTCAAATACTGCAGAAGAGCATAAAATAAAAAGTACTATTTCTACTTTCCTTCCCAGTCATACTCCCCAAATAAAACTACTGTTAACAACCTCTTTTGTTCCCTTCCAAAAGTTTTATACGCATATAAAGATATATATGTATGTATCTTCTTTTCTGTACAAAGGAGTCCTGTACTTTTCTGTACCTTGTTTTATATATAAGCACACCCGGCCCTAACTTACTTTTTAAAACCATGACACAGTTTTCTACAAGAGAGATGTATGATAACTTATCAATTCCCTATCAATGTACATTTAGGGGGTTTTCAAATTACTAACAATATTATAAAGTACATACATCTTCCTACAGTTGAACTGCATCAAAGGATATTTGCATTAAAAAAATTTTTTTTTTTGCATTTAAAATTTTCATAGATATTGCCAAATTGCCTTCCAAAGAGACTAGGCCGGGATCCCTGGGTGGCGCAGCGGTTTAGCGCCTGCCTTTGGCCCAGGGCGCAATCCTGGAGACCAGGGATCAAATCCCACATCGGGCTCCCGGTACATGGAGCCTGCTTCTCCCTCTGCCTATGTCTCTGCCTCTCTCTCTCTCTCTCTCTCTGTGTGACTATCATAAATAAATAAATAAAAATAAATAAAAAAAAAACAAAACAAAGAGACTAGGCCACTTTACATTCCCACCTATGCATACAGGGCCTGGTGTCCCCACAGCTTCACCAACAAGGGGTATGTTATGAAACAAATGGTTCGTAATTTCCTTAAATGTTTCCAATGTTCCATCATCTTCCCACAGCCATCTTCAAGCATTCTCTCCTTCTTTTTAGCTTTCTGATCACTTTTGGTTTTCTTCCTGCCCTCTCTGAGACTGTCCTGTACTTTTCTTAAAAAAATGTTATTATTGAAGTAGTGTTGACATACAATATTACATTAGTTTCAGATGTACAACATAGTGATTCAACAACTCTCTACATGACACAAGGTTCACCATGATAAATGCAGTCATCCCCGTCACCATATAAGCTTATTACAATATTATTGACTATATTCCCTATGTTTCTCTTTTTAGCTTCCTGACTTATTTTATAACTAGATGTCTGTACCTCTTAAACCCCCCTTCACCTGTCTCGCTGTACTTTTTTTTCTACACTTACACTCTTGATTTCCTTTCCTCACTTCTCCAGCAACCTTGGTTTTCCTGCTCACAAATTTCCTTTATAGTTTTCCTGCAGCTCAAGATGGTTTAACAAAAAACACTCTTCCCCTGCCCTGCTCTCCCAACCTGCTGGCCCTTCTGAACCAAGAGAGAATGTTAATAGGGAAATCTGAAGATCTTTAATCTGGGCCAAAATATCAGAAGGCATAAATTCATCTTGGTGTAACTCTAAAGAAAAAGAACATTGAGAAGAATTCTGCATTGTTTCCTTTGTTAGAATCGAATCTGTTATTCTTTTTCTACATTCCACACCTGGATTTCCTCTCTTTGAATCAACAGTTCATAATTTTTAGTCATTGCTCCCTTTTTTGTAGCTAGAATTAGAGAGGAGGCAAAGGGTGGAAGGAAAAAAAGGAAAAATCCCAAAGTGGCTGATTGAAGAAGAGGAACAAATGGGCAGGAAGGATAGAGGTAAGAGGCAAAGCACAGCTCAAAAAGAAAAAAAAAAAAAAAAAAAAGCCAACTTCTTAAGTCCTCAAAGAAAAGTTCTTTACTTTGGCTCCGTCACCACCCCTTTCATTCCTGAGCTCTGAAAACAGGATCCTAGTGCAGGAATGGGTTTGAGGGTGGGGAACAGTGGAAGAGGGAGTGAAAGTATCCTATTCCTAAAACTGCAACACCCCCCCCCCCCCATCCAACTTCTTATGCAGCAAAGCTCTATCCACCACCAAGAATCAGCTTAATAGAATAAACCACTTAGGGCTAAAGCTCAGAGAAAAGTCAAAGACCCTACAATCTCCTTGCCTATTAAGCTTCTTAGAAGTTAGAATGCTGCTAAAGAAAGTGATATTATGGCCGAGCTACTTAGAAAGAACACAAAGATGCTAAGTTGGGAAGAGGGAGGCCAGTTTGGGGATTTATGGGCATCTATCATTAATGAGAGATGATAGGGCAGGAATGGGAGCAAAAGTAGCCAGCATGAGAACAGGTGCTCTTGTGAGTCTTCAAGTTGAGACTGAGGAGATGGGTATTTACAGAATGTACAAATGGGATGAGAATCTGAATAGAGAAGTAATTGTTTTCTTCCGATAAAGAGGAAAACATGGCTTCATGTAAGCTCCACATAAGTAATCAGAGAGCAAGCAAAATAAAGCAACCTGCGACAGTTCCTTCCTAGGTCAATTTTCCCAATGATTTCAGGCACTCTGACACTTCCTTATCTTCTCCCAAGTATAGCTGCCAGAGTCCACAAGCTTGCTCTCTGAAAGGCTGGCAAGGAAGAGGCCAAGAACAAGACTAACCAAACGCTTTATTCCCAGATAAAGTCCTGATGGCTCCCTGTCCTTCCCCAAGTAGGAGTGTAGTGTGGAATTCTGGTTATTTCTACCCTGTGCCATTTAGGGTAGTTACAAGGGGCGATCATTGAGGTGAGCTGTAGTCATTCTTGCTCCAGCCCCCATTTAACTGGAGCCAAGAAGGAAAGACAACATCATAGGTACCAGTTCCTTAATGTCAATTGGGAATTTTTTTCAGCTATCGAAAGAACTGTCACAAACCCCTAAGAGATCAGGACTCACCAGTCACTGCCCCTATGATGTAATCAGGAATAGAAACTGGGACTAGGGCAGCCCAGTGGCTCGGCGGTTTAGCGCTGCCTTCAGCCCAGGGCCTGATCCTGGAGTCCCAGGATTGAGTCCCACATCGGGTTCCCTGCATGGAGCCTGCTTCTCCCTCTGCCTGTGTCTCTGTCTCTCTCTGTGTGTGTCTCTCATGAATAAATAAATAAAATCTTTAAGAAAACAAAAACAAAAACAAAAACAAAAAAAAAAAGAAAGAAAGAAACTGGGACTAACTAGAATTTAAATAAAAATTTGAAAGAAAAAAAATTTTGAAAGAAAAAAAAGAATAGAGGCTGGTGGGGAAGAGCCTTGTTCAAGAGACTTCAAAACTGTGCTTGAGCCCTTGTAATAGAGATTATTAAATCTAACATGTGTTTAAGGCCTACTTGGGGCCAGGAACTATTCTTGACACTTTATTTGCATCTTATATTAACCCCTTTAACCCTTATAACACCCCTAGGGACTGGTATTAGTGTTAGTCCCGCTTTATCCTGAGAAAACTGAGGCACAGAAAGACTAGAAGCATCCATCTCAGAGCTAGCTCTCCCTGCACTGCTCTGTGAAGTGCAGGGTACCACACAGGCGGGCTCTGCACCACAAACAGCATGAGGAGTCAGCAGATGCTAAGCCATCTGCCCCCTCTCCCATCAACACAGACTGGGTTTTGTTTTAGATCACAACTAGTAAGTTCCAGGCAACACGTTAGAGACTGAGATCAGAGAGGAGTAAGACACAGTCCCTACCTCAAGGAACTCACAGCACAGGCAGGGTGACCAAGGACTGTGAGTGGGCTAAAAGAGACTGTGCCTTGGGGCTGCCTCACTGTGAAGGGCTCCCACAATTTCTCCCAGTGTGGACACAGCCTGGCATACAGACACGAGGTGCCGAGAAGCATCTGGCACGCTGTGAACAGACACAAGTCCTATTCTTACTACCTCACGACTTCCCTCTTTTGGGGTTTTCCACCTTCCCATAGGCTCTAGAGCTGCCTGCATCTGAATCTCCTCTCTGCTAGCCCTAGCTTTTCCGACAGTGGGTACACCACTTAAATGCTCTGGGCCTCAGTTTCCTCATCTGTGAAATGGACATGGTAACAACCCTGCTCCTGGAGGGATTTTATGAGGACTAAATACACAATTACTTGTAAAGGACTCAGAACAGTGTCTGACTCGTGGAAAGCACTCAAAAGGTGTTAGCTTTTCTTATTAGGAGTAGTGCTCGGTGCCTGCCTTTGCCCGCAGTCATTTCTCTTGCAATAAAAAGACCGAATTTAAATGCGTCTGGAATGGTTAGTTTAAGGAGGATAGGAAGTCTCTGGGACTAAATAGGAGGAGAACAGTTCCCCTGGGAAGTTGGAGGAATAACCCTGGAACTTGTTAATTAAGATCTTGTTAATGAATCTGCTTGTTAATGGTCTATTAAATAATCACACAATGAAGTTTACCGCACAAGTAAAGCCTTTTTCAAATGCTTGCTCTTTCCAATCCTCCTGGCTCAAGCTCTGACTTCTAAAGATCTCGCCTGCAGGGCAAGTCCTTCCAAATCCTTCCAAATCTGATGGCCCTCTTCATCTTGTCATACTCGCCTGTAGAGAGTGGCTATTCTTGCAGCCTAGGCAAGGTCTCGAGGACAGAAAGCCCTCTTCACCTCTCTTCTGCCCCTCATTCCTTAGGCTAAGACCTTCTAAGTCAAAATATTTCCCTCCCCAAAGTAGGAAGAGAGAGTCACGGGCCCTGGGAATTGAAAAAGAAAGGTGCTCTGAACTTTGCTGAGAAGAAAGGCAGAAGATGAATTCATTTCAGTGGGAATCCAGCAAAATAATATTTCAGCTCTGATGTCACAGATCTGTACGGAGAGTGGCCTGCCAACCTACATCCACAAAGAGTCTACAAAACTTTTGTCCCAAACCACCGAGGAAAATAATGCTTCAGCCGGTGGCAGGGAACGCAGCCTCTCTTCTGGAGTCCAGCAGCAAGGATGCAACTGCAGGTAGGAGGGCTCCCTCTAGGTTGAACATTCAGGTATTTCATAAACTGCTTTACCCCCCACCCCTCCGCCCCCCAAGACCATGCTGCTCCTTAGACAGATGCTCTCCGAAGGGGATGAATACATTATACAGTGAATGCGTTATCCGTGCTCTCGGTGTTTGTGTGCCATTTATACGGTAACTTTTGGATGACAAAACACATCTGTGTTACCTTTCCTGATTCAACAACCCTGTAAAGTAGGGCAGGGATTGTTTGCCACCTTTCATTTTATATATGAGGCACTGGGGCTCAGAGAGACAGTGACATACCCAAAGGTACACAGCTTGGAAATGAGAAGCTGGAGCCTCTGGCTTTGTCCTTTCGCCCTGTCGCTGAGCTGTTTCCAAAGCTTCTATTTGTAGTCATCACTTCCCACTTGTAAATGTGCCAAGGGGTGCCCAGCCCTGTGGTGGATTCTGTGTGGTCCTTCAGACTATGTCAGAGTGGGTAGAGCCAGCTGGCAACACTCAGCATAACTCGGTCGAGGAAACAGTGACCCTGGGTTCACTTATTCTCACAACAAATATTTATTGAGCCAGGTGCTACACGAGGAGAAACACTGGGTAGAGTCACATAAGGAGACAGACTCAAGCTGACGGAGGAGGGACAATTAGGCAAATGATTACAATGTGATGAATAGTTTAAAAGGAGTATGTTGGGAAAAGGACGCCACTCCCAAGTCCATGACCAAAACTGATGAGAGTATCCACTCGTGTGTACAGGTGCCTGAACCACCTGAACCTCAGCCCCAGCCCCTACTCATGGTTCATTTAACTTTCTATCCACTGGCAGCTGTCCCCAGCAGGGTTAAAGCTTGAAGCAGAGAGCCAATCTGCAGGTGTTGACTAATTCAGCCTCAGAGAGATTCCTCTAACTCTCCAACCCGCCACTCTTATTTCTTTACAAATGAGCATTTTAGCATAAGAAGAAAGCTTAAGGGCTGGGGAAGAGGAGAGAGGAGGCTGGCAAAAACCCTCTCCAGCCCCAACTCGGCAGTAACAGCAGTGAGAAAGCCAAGCTGGCTGGAGCCCAAGAAGCACCAAAGCGCGCACTGGCTCCCTCACATCTGGCTAAGCACCGTGAGCCCCTCCACTGGGCCACCTTACAGCTACAATATTGCACCAAGAAAGGGGCGGTCTGAGCATGTACAATCAGCCGGTCAGCAATAAGGGAGAAAAGGGGAAACAACCCGAGGAGGAGCAAAGGCCAAGGGGGCAACTAGAAGCAGTTGGGCAGATCCTACCCATAACAGGAGACTAGAGAAGAAAGATACTGTCTTAAGCGGAGACTTCATCTTCACTCTTGCCATCCCGGGCTTCTGGGTGGAATCCCAGCCTCTTCCTCTCTACTCGCCTATGCTGACTCCCCTTCCTCCAAAGCTGTGTACTCCTTGGTGAAAGCTTCCCTCTGAGACTCTTACTCTGGGGGAAGGGGGGAGGGTAAGACACACTTGAAGGAGTCTAAGAATCCCCTGCTTGCTAAATGTACAGATTTCCAGGTCACATTCCCTGTGATTCTGATTAGCTGGTCTGGAGAGGGCCCTGGGAATCTGCATTCAATATTCCCCTCCTCACCCCCAAACCACTCCCTCCTCCCTCACAGGTGGTAGGGGAAGCTGGTGGTCCTAAGATCACATTTTAAGAAACCTAGCATTGGGAATGACTCTTCTTGAAATCCCAGAGCCATTGTTGTCTGTTATTTTATGCTATTATTTCTTTTTCATATATATATCCCATCCACTCACCTTAACCATAAGGCCCTCAAGAAGAGGAAGTATCATCTACTTTTTTGACTCCTCTGCAAACAGCCCCTAGCACTGCTCTCTACAGGAAACGCTGTGGATGTTGAGTGATGACCACGATAAGAGGCCAGGGGAAGGAAAACCACAAGAGGGATGGCAGCGTGCGAAGCCCTGGCTGGAGTGAACTGTTTTTAGTATGCCTACATGTGCCAGCCTGGAACAACGGTTTCCTTGCCTTCTTTTTTTCCTTCTTCAATAGTCTTGGCACTAAAAGTCTAACCTCCCTCATGAAAGTCATGCCTGAGCAAAGCACCTCCCATAGGAAACTTTGCCAAGAAATCCTGCCAAGAATCCTGGGTGCTGTGTGGCTTAGTTT
Organism: Canis lupus familiaris; assembly: GCF_011100685.1. Classification (NCBI taxonomy): domain Eukaryota; kingdom Metazoa; phylum Chordata; class Mammalia; order Carnivora; family Canidae; genus Canis; species Canis lupus. Next base: position 15,972,194 of record NC_049236.1, read on the forward strand.
AACGGTCAGGGTAGTTTAACTACAGATCTTGAGACCTATTGGGTCTCTGTGCAAGCAAAGTATAGAGCTGAGCATGAACTTGAGTAAAAAGGCCAGAGCTCCTGACCTACCCCCCTAAACATCATCAGGGTAATGGTCTTTTATATTCAATAAATATTTCCTGAGTACTTTGTACCAACCATGGTTCTGGGTGCTCATGGGTCTTAAGATATCATATGTCATTAGAAAGTATTTTATAGTGGCTTGTGTTTAGAAAGTTATTTTGTTTTGTATTGTTTTTGTTTTGCATAGCGAAAGATGACCCTCTGAATGGGAGGCGATATATGCAAGTGATATATCTGATAAGGGGTTAGTATCCAAAGTGTATAAAGAATTTATACAACTCAATACAAAAAAAAAAAAAAAAAAAACCCCACAGATAATCCAATTAAAAATGGGCAGGGGACCTGAACAGAAATTTTTCCAAAAAAAAAGAAAGAAAATTTTCCAAAGTGGACATAGAGATGGCCAACAGACACATGGTAAGATGCTCAACACCACTAATTATCAGGGAAATGCAAACCAAAACTATGGTGAGATATATTACCTTATATCTGTCAGAATGGCTAGACTCAAAAACACAAAAAATAACGAGTGTTGGGGAGGATGTGGAAGGAAAGTGCACTGTTGGTGGGAATATGAATTGGTGCAGCCACTGTGAAAAACAAGATGGAGTATTCTCAAAAAAAATTTAAAACTAGAATTACCCTATGATCCAGGAATTCCACTAGTGGGTATCTACCCAAAGAAAATGAAAACACTATTTTGAAAAGATATATGCGCCCCTATGTTGATTGCAGCATTATTTACAATAGCCAAGATATGAAAGCAACCCTAGTGTACATCTATAGATGCATTGGCAAAGAAGTTGTGGTTATATATATACTATAGACTATAACACAGCCATAAAAAAGAATGGGATCTTGCCATTTTCAACAACATGGAGGGACCTAGAAGGTATAATTCAGTAATTATAATTAAGTCAGTGAGAGAAAGACAAATACCCTACTATTTCAATCATATGCTGAATACCCTACTATTTCAATCATATGCCGAGTTTAATAAACAAAACAAAAGACAAAAAAACCCAGACTCTTAAATACAGAGAATAAACAGGTGGTTACCAGAGGGGAAGTGAGTGGGGAAGGATGGGTGAAATAGGTGAAGGGAATTAAGAGGAACACTTATCTTGATGAGCACTGCACTGAGTAATGTATAGAATTGTTGAATTACTATATTGTATGCCTGAAACTAATGCCTGCTACTACTGTATGTTAATTAGCTACTACATCTACTACTTTAGTTAATTATACTTCAACAAAACAAACGGACAAAACGAAAGAAGGTTACTTCAAAAGCAAAACCCTATAGGATATTTGGCTTCTGAACCATATAAGCACCAAACGAATGTTCTCAAGAACACCTGGCCGTAGCATGATCTGAGGTCATGTCTCAGGTCCTGGCAGACAGAAATTCTATTTTTACTTTATCATGAGCAATCCTTGGCAGCTCTGAAGTTCTTCTTCCTCTCTCAGATGCTATACTTTGTCCAGAAAGGCAAACTGCCACACCTAGCCCCTTTGAATAAGTAATTCCTTTTTGATTTCCAGATACCAGTTTAAAGGTCACTAGGTTCCAGAAAGTTATCTGCACTCATAGACAAGATTAGGTGCTCCAGTTTCTAATCCCATGGCATTTTATACTTCTCTTATAGGACTTTTCACAACTTCCTGCAATTGCTTGCTAAACTTTAAATTCTAGTAAAGCCGGGACTATGTTCCACTCATGGTTATGTCCCCAGCACTTAGCAAAGCACCTGGAACAATGCGGCTACTTAGTAAATACTGATTGAATAATTAAATGAATTAATGAGTGCATCATACTAGCAAGATGGAAACTGAATCATGCCTCATGTACTCTGCCAGTTTTATCCATAATACGCCAATAAACACCTAAGACAAGCAGCACCAGTCCTTCTGTGGTGCCAGTACTGTATGGAGGCAGAGCTGAGGCTCACAGCATCACCCGATACAGACTCCAGGAGGCACTTCCCATGACCAAGGATGGATATAATGCTCCAAAGTCAATATAACGTCACCAAGAGCCTGAGAGTTAAATCGGCCATAAGCCACAATGCCAGCCCTGTCACAGACTGGATGCTGAGATCTCTTTCAAGTCATTCAACTTTTCGTAGACTCAGCTTTCTTTCTCATGAAGAGGGTATGAAGCCCTTCAGCAGCAGGTACCCTCTTTAAATAAAGAACAAATGGCAGTAAGAAGCTAACTCACACCCATGATGGGAAGTTGGAAGAAGAGGGCAGCCTTGGCAATAAGTCATCTCTGCAGTTAGGAAAGGGTTAAGCCTAAACGTCTGTCTGGGATCTCTTACCAGTAAATCAGCCTTGACTGCTGCTCAGGCTGAATGAAGCCCCCACCAGGTTGGCCTGTCAGGAAGGAAGCCCATGCGTCCAGACTTTTGTTGTTCTAAGGATTTTTTTTTTTTTTTAATTTTACTGCTCAGGAAGGAAGTCGAAAGCCTAGGCCCTAACTGCAGTCCTGCTGATTCCTTACCCTACCATGAGCTACTGCCTCTACTTCTCCATCCACCTCTTGGGTCCAACTCAGAACTCTTTTCTGGAATTCCTTCCTTCCAATGACTTTGGCATTTGGGCCTAGATCTCAGACTTTCCTCCTTCTTTAACAATTCAAAATTCAGAATGGTGAGCATTTCCCTTCCTACCCCCGGTCCACCTTTGTGTAGGGACACAACACAGCACCAACAGTGACGTGAACCCCTTCTTGGCAACAAAGCCATGTAGGAACCAGTAAGGATTGAGGGGTCAGCCTCAGTTGGCTTCCAATGGCTATTTATGCTACATTCCTATGTGAACAGGAGACTTTTCAAATACGAACCACTATATTTAATAGACTCAAATCCAAAGACCTTAGGCAGAAGGTCAGGCTTGCCCACTCCCATCCCCCTACTCCCCACCTCTCCCACTGATATGCAGAATCATTCTCTGATACTCCCAAGCCCCACGGGGCTTTCTTTCTACAAAGAAGAAAACACTGAGTTTATTTGTGCACTCAGGGTAATGGACAGCCCTCTTTTACTCCTAGAAAATGCACACAGACACCATGGAAGAGGCCTATCCCCGCCCAACCCTGCCCTCCCCTTCCCCTGCTAATCCCTCCCCAGCAGCTCTCCCAGCTCAGTCCTGCTGCTGTATTTCTCTCCTGACCTACAAGGCCCCTTCAAGCCCCGTCCTAAGCCTCCCCCAAGCAGAGACAATCCATCATGCTCTGAGGCTGTGACACACACAGATGGGGGAAGGTTCACAGATTTCTCTCACACAGGCAAGAGGGTAAAAGTGCCTATATAACTTAAAATCTAGGGACACCCTGGAAACTCGGGGACTTGGAATTCTAATACAGTCAAATACCATTACAGAAAACCTGATTATGTAGAGCTCAAATCTCTACCACAAATACTAATGGTCCATTTATTTCAAATGCCATCTGATAATACAAAGTTCCAGAATCAGAAAATATGATGAGATCTGGCCTCTCTGACCTGGGCCACTGCCTAGACACCTAACCCTGGTCAAGCCTCTTCCAGACTCAGACTTGGTTTTTCTTTAAATATTGCCTTGCTTCTAAATAAAACAGAGGAGAAAGAGGTCAGAGGGCCACCAGGGCTAATCCTGGTGGATGGGTAATAATGAAGGGAGGTGAAGCAGCTGGCTGTCACAGAAAAGGACTCTGTGACTTTCTCTCTCTCTTTTGCCACATTGCCATAAGGCACAGATATGTGAAAGGATCCTACATACATGCTAGTTGTTAATGTGTTTGGCTAAATGGGTGCTTCTGACAATGAAGATTATACCACCAGATTATCCTTGAAGTAAATCATTATGCCTTGAATGCTTAGTATGTATGGGGAACTGTTCTAAGCATTATCTGTGTACTTAATCTCATTCAATCCTTCACAACAGCCCTTGAAGGTTGTTGTATAACTCCCATTTTACAGTTGAGAATACCGAGGCCCAGGGAGGTCAAGTAATCTGCCTAGGGTCACAGAGTAAGTAAGCTAAAGGGTCAGGATCTTACTCCAGAGGCTGAACTCATAACTCCTAGGTTACTATGGTCTCCCCACCTTTGATCTGAAACATCTTCAAGTTGAGGCTCAAGGGGGCAAATGCAACATTTATTCCTCTCACAGGTATTTATTCTGTTAGGCCACTCTGACTTGGTATAAATCACACCCCAAAAAGCAAGGCCAAACGACAGCACTATAGGCTTAGCTGGCACCTAAATGGGAATCATATACCTGAAAATAAAGCAAAGGTCTCTCCAGGGCTGGCCCTTGCCCCCTCCCTACAGCTTCTCACTGTCTGCTGCTCTAAGATGGATGCAAAGCCATAAGTCTCAGCCTGCAAATGAATTTCAGTGGAAAAAGACAACCCTCATCTGGTGAGTCACACTCAGGCTTACTGGGCTTGATTTCTCATGAGACTGTACCAAAAGGTTCCTTCTTCACACATCCAGCTCTGGACCTCCCTAAAGCTCCATGTCTCCCGGACAGAATGTACTGGATGCAGCACCATGTCTTTCCCCCCAAAACACAACTTTCATTTCCTCTAGGTCATCTTCAATCAGAACACATTCCACAGAGAAAATTGACGGTCAAATGTCTGAATTGCCAGATGGTTATATGTGTCTACAAAACCCCCACATCACTTGTCTGTTTCCAGCTTCAACCAGGACCTGGGTAGGAACTTGTTTTTTTTAAAAATACACATCAAAAGCGGATCAGCATTTGTGGACTCCATGATAGGGGATGTAATGCTGTGAGAAAACATTTGGGAAGGGGATAGCCTCTGATCTTAGGTTTCTAGAGTGTTGTTAGGTGAGAAAAGCAAATTTTAAATTGTTTTTTAAGCTATGAAATATCCTTTTGGCACCCCAAAATAATCAACACAGTAAGTCTGTATTTGAGAAAGGCAATTTCACATGTTTCTTGAAAAACTCCCTACCTACTTTTATCATTATTAAACCTCAAGGCAAAAATAAATTCTTTTTTTTTCCCTCAAAATTCTACACCTTTGGGATAGCATAGTCTGATATTATCCAGTGCAATGCTGAGTGGTGGCAAACTGATGAAAACTTAAGAGAAAAAATTAGATTACCCTCACACCATTAATTTATTCAGTACTCAACTAACACTTACTGAACCCTTTGGTGTGATTGGCACCAATGCCAGAAAAAAAATTTTTTTAGCACTAAAACTAAACTGTGATTAAAATTATAGAAAAACCTGGGATCCCTGGGTGGCGCAGCGGTTTAGCGCCTGCCTTTGGCCCAGGGTGCGATCCTGGAGACCCGGGATCGAGGCCCACGTTGGGCTCCCGGTGCATGGAGCCTGCTTCTCCCTCTGCCTGTGTCTCTGCCTCTCTCTCTCTCACTGTGTGCCTATCATAAATAAATAAATAAAAATTAAAAAAAAAAAAAAGATTATAGAAAAACCTAATCCATTGGGTAAAAACGGAAGGGAATGAATTTCTCCTGTTTACTTTGCATCTATGAGGTTTACTGATTCATACCACAGCCTATCATTTCTCTAGGCCTAAGCCCATGGTCCCAAATCAGGATCTTTTCCTGGAAAAGGCATAAGAGAGAGACTAAGTAGGTGAAAGTTCTTTTGCAGAAAATTCTCCTCCTTGTCCAAAGAAAGGGATATTTACAAATTCCCACCCACAGCACACACTTTTAGGTTCTGTTCAACCACAAATGCCACCATTTAAATGGTATTTTTTTTAAATGTGAAGGCATGTTAGCTGCTATACAGCAATAAGTTATCCTCAAGTCTGCAACTCATCTGTCTTTAAGAGGGCTAAAATAGCATTGAGAAGTGCTGTTAAACTGTTGGGAGAAAATATTCAAATTCAAAAATTATTGTAATTTTCATGTTAAATCATGTGGATTTTACACTTAAAACGTATCATCACTCCAAATCCCAAGGATTTATAAAGAGTACACTCCAGCATGTACACTGATATTTACTGACCAGATGGAAGTGGTTAATAAGTTAAAAATATAAAAAAAATTATGAAAATAGAACTCTATTAAATGTATTGTCACTCCAAATGCCGAGTATTTACAAAGAGTACATTGCAGCGTGTGCTAATGTTTATTAACCAGATGGATGTAGTTAACAAGGGTTAAAGATAAGAAAAACTATTATAAAAAATATAATTCTATTTTTTCAGTTTCCTCTTCTGTCTAATGAGGAAAGGGGATGGGGAGGGGAAAGCAACTTTTGTTATTAGGATACAATGTGTGTTTTTTGTTTTCAAACAAAAAAGGGCCACCAAATAATCAACCTGGGGCCGCTGACCGGAAGGCAGCCCCGGAAAACTTCCCGTGGGAAGAGTTCCAGAAATTGCCCGGACTTTTAACAAGCCCCGCTGTGCTGGCTGCGACCTCGCCTCGCCCGAACATCACCGGCCGTCCTGCGGGTTCAGCAAGGCCAGGGCTCCGGAGACAGTCCCCGGAACGGTTTACAAATTTGCAAAGCAAGACTGGGGGGGGGGGGGGGGGACACATTTCGAATCTACAGGGGAAGCCGCAAAGTCCTCGGGCGCCTGGGGAAATGCGGGGCCCCGATGCGAGGGCCCCCATGCGTTCTCCCCACGCCCCCACCCGCACTCCCCGCCCCCTGCCCCCCATGTCCCCTCCCTGCGCCCCCTGCCCCCACCCTCACTGCCCGCCCCCTGCCCTCCCACGCCCTGCTCCCACTCCCACTCCCCACCCCTGCCCCCCACGCCCCCTCCCTGCTCCCTTGACCCCCACGCCCTGCCCCCCCTCCTGCGCCCCTGCCCTCCACACCCTGCCCCCACTCCCACTCCCCGCCCCCTGCCCCCCATGTCCCCTCCCTGCGCCCCCTGCCCTCCCACGCCCTGCTCCCACTCCCACTTCCCACCCCTGCCCCCCACGCCCCCTCCCTGCTCCCTTGACCCCCACGCCCTGCCCCCCCTCCTGCGCCCCTGCCCTCCACACCCTGCCCCCACTCCCCCTGCCCCCCACGCCCCCCACGCCCCCTGCCCCCACTCCCCGCCCCCGCCCCCACTCCCACTGCCCTACCCCTGCCCCCCGCTCGTCCCCTCCCTGCGTCCCCTGCCCCCCTCGCCCGCGCGGGGTCCCCCGCCTCCTCCCGCCGCCACCCGCCCACCTGCACCTCCCGCCGCGCCCCCCGTCACACTCGCTCCCTGTCCCCTCACCCCATCCCCACACTCCCCGTGCGGCTCAGACGGCAGCACAGGAAGCCGACCGAGGGCTCCGCTCCTAGCGCGACCCGGGGGCGCGGCCGCGGGGCGGGCGGGGGTGGGGCGCCCAGGCGGCCGGGGGACCCGGGGGCCGGGCCGCAGGTGGCGGCGGGGGGCGGGGCGAGGCGGGGCGAGGCGGGGCGCGCCCCCGGACTTCTCCCGCAGCCTCCGAGTCCGGCCGAGCGACGGCGAGGTCACCGACATTTCTGCCGCCGCTTGAAGGCCATCTCGGTGGCGGGGGCCGGGTCCTCTCCAAGGGAGCCGACGGGGCGCGCCCGCGGGCCCGGCTCCCCCGCCCCGCCCCCCCCCCCCCCTGCGATCAATTACCAGCCACCCCGCAGCCGGAGCGGCGAGGGCTGGCTGGCGGCCGCGGGAAACGGCAGCCCGGATCGCTTCTGCATGACAATTGCTGGGAGGGCGGGCGCGAGGCGCGGAGGGAGGACGGCTGCGGCGGCCGCTTTCTCACCATGGTGATTAGGCATTCCGGCCGCGCGGGGAGGCGGCCGCCGGCCAGGCAGCGCGGCGCGGAGCGAGCACCGGGACAGCGGGCGCGGGCGCGGGAGCGAGCCCGGGCGGCGGGCGGCGGGCGGCGGGCGGCGGGCGGCGGGCGGCGCGCTGAGCCGAGCCAAGCCAGGCCAGATGGCTCTGCAGCCATCAGGGACTGCTCCCGTCCAGCCCGGCCCCACTTTAGCTGTGCAAACATTTCTTTATCCCGACAAGACAATTAAACCCGGCAGCATGAAAAGGAGTCTCCATGACTGTGCTGGGAGTGAACAACCAGAAACAACCCCACATCACAGGAGTTCTTGCCCTCCACCCCCAGAGGGAGGAGAAGAAGGGGCTCCGGGAGGAATCGGGGGGCAGCTGAGCCGCAACTGGGCTGGGTCTGGGCGTTCAGTATGGAGGGAAGCATCCCACCCATCTCCCCTGGTGATCTGCTGGCCCTTTCACAGGGTCATCTGCTCCAGCTAAAACCCAGAAGTTGAGCCTGGTGACCTGACAACTGTCCCAAACATTTTCCCCCCTCAAGAGCAATTCTTCTAAAAGCCCAGGTTAGGGTCCCTGGCCGCTCCAGTCCCAGAGCCCTTGGGAAGTAACCCCCTTCATGCCACCCCCATGATGTAGTGGGAACTCCTCATTCCATGCTGCCCTTGGGCCTGTGTGGGCTCAGCTGATCTGATTGTTAGGACGCAGGATCTTCGGCGATACATGGTTTTATAAAGACACATTCTCCTAGTACAAAATACTGTTTCCTACTCAGGGCTTTAGGGGCCCAAGAATGACTTTTCAAATACATCAAAGATGAGAGCAAAGCAGAACATTCAGGAACTGCTGTGAGCCACCCAGTTTGCCTGCCTACCTGTGAATCTGCCTGACACAGGGAAGGGCCAAGGAAACAGGGCCACTGTGGGGTCAGTACCCACTGCCATCCCTGAGGTAAATCAGAGGGCCAGTCACTGCTCCAACTGGGACAATTCTGGTTCCTCTCAGCTCTCTGGTGAGCATGCATACTAGCCAACTCCAATTTGGGCTGACTGAGTAGAATGACTGGCAGGCTGGCCAAAAACAAAACAACAACAACAACAAAAAAACCCCAAAACCAAAACCAAAAAAACTCCCTCTGTCACCCAGGCAGGCAGGAATCTGGGCATAGAGGTGGCCAACAGAGAACAATCAGGAAATGCACATGATAAGAGCCAGGGCGCTAAGGGGGTAATAAATGTATAGATTTGAGCACAAGGCAGCAGACAATACTTATCTTCCCTTTTGTTGTAAAGTTTCCTTAATGAGGAAATGTTTATTTTAAAAGCCCTGGGAAACATATCTGTAGACACTTCATATGTAAGATACACGTGGACCATTCGTAATTGGTCCATAAATTTTAGCATCATTTCCCTGGACAAGAAGCCTTGGAGACCAGTTCAGGGAGTGACAATAAACAGGAGTTACCTCAGTTCCCTTCCTGGGGAATTACGCATCCTCCATGAACGGCTTCTCACAAAACATCTCCCTTTCTCCAGGGCAAGTAAGTCAGTCCTGTGGAGTAAAGGCTTCTTTTTCCCATAGAACCCAACACCTACCTCACGAACCACCTGTGATGCCAGGTAGATGAACAGGCAAGCAAACTGGAAATCATCCACTAGGAGAGACAACACTTAACCCAAATAGCTACATTTTGGTCTGCAAAAATGCATATTTAATCACAAAAGACATCCTGCCTATCGGCACCCAGATTTAAGGAGAGAACATGTGTGCATTACACCATGTCTGCAGGCCCCTCTTTCAAATGCTCTCACATGTGGACATATCTGCATATGGATGCAGTGTGTGAGCAGGGGGTGGCTGCAACAGTAAAAACTGTCAGTGTTTCCATTGTAAAACTGATTTTTCATTGACCTCAAACTCAGTCATAAAACTTCTACTCTAAGTAAAGGACACACACATACACACATCCATACTCACTCCCCACCCCCCACACCCCCCAAAAAAACCCTTAAGCTAAGTGCCTATTTAGGAGTTTTACTGTTGTATTTAATTAAAAGATTTTTTTAAAAAACATTTTATGAGAAAAATGTATTTATATGAAGAAAACTGAAAAATAAGTCAACCACATCAGAAATGAACTCTTAAATTTTCAGAATAAAAAACTAGAATATACACAGTTAATTTTGGTCATCTGACCAAAAGCTACTGCATCCCTACTACTTTGCTCTTTTGAACACTTTCTATCCTCTCTCTCTTCTCGCCTCCCCACCCCCCTCACTGCCCCATCTGCCCCTTAAGCTCTCCCTTTGGAAGCAGTCTTGTACACTGTCACTCGATTATCTGAGAAATATTACTTATTTCAAAACGGTTCTGTAGGGAGGACCTGAAAGGCATCTAGTGGGAATAATCAGGCCTTCTAACGGCCCTTAAATATGTATTTACATAAAACAGACCATAAATATTCCGACACACGTCGGCATATGACAGGAGCCAAGAAAGCTGCTGCAGACTTTGTCACAGTGCCTCTTCAACCCTTCCCTACAGAAAAATGTTTCTCCTGCCTTCCAAAAACTCAAAATCAAAAGCACAAACGCTGCCCAGTACCACCCTGTGAAGGGGGCTCTGGCACCTAAGGAAAGGAAAGGAGGAAGGAGCCCAGATCCAGGGCTATCAGAGGCAAAGAGGCTCCTCTTCACTTTGCATCTTTGTTTCTTGTCAAAGATTAGTCACAAATGCAATTCTAGATAATAATGCGGGTGTGCAAACATCCTACACTCATAGACAAGCCCGTAGGTTTTATGTTTGTGTAAGAGAAGAAAGGAACACAAAGTACTCTCTAAAGAAAGAATATTTTAAGCAAATAAAAGGGACAAGGGTTCCAATTTCTGTAACACAATTTGAAATAAAGAAGTTTCTCCACCCTTCTGATCAGAATCTCATTAATTTCAAGGTCAGAATTCCATTTCACTTTGGGAGATAGACTCATTTAATTTTTCTCCACCCAGGCGTATTCCTGTGTGAGGGATCCATCTCCATGGGGGATGGCACCACCACACAATGCAAACCAGGCAAACGGAAGAGTTATGGCTTTGACACTCAGAGGGGTAATGGACAGCCACATCTATGAGTTCTGACTTGACTTACAAGCTGGCTCCTGCTCTGGGGATCTGACACAGGTTTGGGCTAAAAAGAGAGAAAAATGGAGACAAGCCGGATCTGTTGGGAGAGAAGAAAGGAATCTTGATCTCCAGATGTCACTTTGTGGCCTATTAGTTTTGAGAGGATTTCATTTTCAACTTGTATTTGGAGCAAAAAAAGGGACAGAACCCGTCGTACCCTCACCCAGGGCAGCTTTAGCCAGAGGTCAGACTACAGCTCGCCTTGATCACTCTGCACACTGACAAATGAACACTGCCCGAAAGTAAAACAGAACAGACCAACGCAATGCCAACTGGGTGTCCGGCGGGTGTACCCAGAAAGCAAATGGTAACACACACACCAGCTGTCCAGAAGGGGAGAGTGGGGAAGTGAGAGAACACACGGGCACTCGTGCTGGCATACAGCAGCTTCTCCCTGAAGTGAGGAGGTCTCGGGCTTACAGACGCTGACATAAAAGACACACTTGCAACATATTTCAAAACCAAAGAGCGATGGATTTACAAGGCAGGTTGATTTTATGATGACTTTTATTGAAAAGGTACGCTGGGTTTAGGCAGATGCCTTTTAGCACAGGAAAGTTAACACAGTGCCTAATTCAAGGAGACAGCCTGAGGAAGCAGTGCCGACAGGGGAGAGAGCTGCAATGTCTCTATTACTCTCCTCGGCATCATAAAGAGAAGAGAAAAAAAAAATGGTATTCGTGTTGGTGGTTATAGAGAGGACAGGAGCACAAGAAATAGAGAAGAGGGGAAAGCAAACCTCAGATGTAGTTTTCTTAAGAAAATAAAATGAACCAAGTCTTAGAACAAAGGGTTGGGTGGAAAAACACCCTCAGTTCATAAATTCTCACCAGGCTTGAAGAAAACTGCTCTGCCTACCCATAGCCCGAAAGCGTCAGAACGCAATTATTTTCTGATTCCGTTAGAGGAGAAGATTGCAGGGTTCAGCACTCCTGGTCTACAAGTTCCAAATAAAGGTTTAGTTCCAAATATTAGCGAGGGTCGCCAAAGCTCACCGAGGCACTGGGAGAACACGAGAAAGCTGTTCCATAAGCAGAAATTAATAATAGTTGTGAACATCAAATATGGAGCAGTTACACAGGTTAACCGTGTCTAGTCCTAAAAGTGAGCCCCAGGATAAGCATCCAGCAAACCTGTTAAATCCCAAGAGAAGTCGGCTTTCTAGCCTTGCGATCGCAAGGAAAACACAGCTGTTTGAAATGCTTTATGGTGATTGACGACACCTTTGTCCTTCTCTGAAAAACAGCCTGATGTAGACAAGGGCTGGGAGTTGGGAAAATAAAATCATGTGGAGTCCACTGGATGTGATACAATGGAAAAGCTAAAAAATAATGCCAAGTTCAGGGAAATATAATGAGGATAACAAAGAGGGGAGGGATGGATGAGTTTCTTCAGGCCCCCCCCCCCAATCCCTAGGAACCTACGCTTTCTAATAAAATGACATTCACTCTAGTATACATTGGCACCCCTCTTCACTCCAGAGTCCCCAGAGAATAAGCCAATCATGCCCCGGAGAGAGGCAGCGTGGAGGCCAACTTGCCTCTGGCTACCTTCAGAAAAACATGTCCTATCGGAACTGTCAACGCTCAGCGACAAGAGACAAGTAAATGTTAGCGCTCGGCAGCCACCGAGTGGGAAGTAGTGGGCCCTCCCGGTTACTAGGAGCGTGAGACCTGTTGAACACGACTGTGAGGCAGGGCTCGCTGGGGATAGGGAAGGCTCGCACCAAAGTACTTACATCTGTCATTCCGATCCTCTGGGCTAGAAGAGGCTTCCCGATCCGAAATGAGGCCAGAGACAGCAAAAATCTTCTTCCCAGTATCGTCAACCTTAAGTGAACCGGGAGAGCTAGATGGCAGCTGTGTCCCAAAGTCATATTCCTTGCCATCTGCATCTGAGAAGCGCAAGTGGGGAGACTCTGTGTCGTGGCAGTTCTTGAGTCGCTTGGCCGGCGTGAAGGCTGACTGATAACTCTCCCGGTCCTCAGTGGAGGCGAAGGGACGGAAAGCCCCCACTCCGCTATGATTCAGCATACTGATCGGGGTGCAATCTAGATTTGGGGGAGCGAACTGAGGGTGGAGGTGTAGTAAAGAAGGGGGGAAATCACGATTGGCAAAAGTGCCTGGCACCCCACCTTGCCGATGGTACATAGAGGCAAAGGTGTAGGAACCGTTGGTGAATGGAATATGCACGTCCTTGTCTACTGAGACAGGTACACCAAAGGGTCGTGGCTGCTGACAAGGGATGGAAGCATCGCGGCTGGCCTCAGCTGTGGACGCCAGGACCATCAGTGCTGGGGAGGCCAGTGGGTTGGGGAGGTAGGATGAGTTCTCCATCTTGAAGGCTGCCCGGTGTAAGTCCATCGGAGTCTCTTTCTATGGCTGGTGTCACACAAGAAGCAGTCTTCCCTGGGAGGGAGGCCGAGTGGCACCTTGGATCAGGGCAGGGAATATTACTGGGGAATCATCCCCTTCTACGACCTGTGGAAACAGCAGAGAGAAAAAAAAAAAAAAAGAGGGGAGGAGGAAGGTCAGGGGGAGGAAAAAAAAGGGAAACCCCAAGTGATCGAAACACCATCCTTCTGGCTTACAAGATGCTCGGGCAAGAGACACCACGGGCTTTAGGAGCCAGTGGGCAGCAGCATCAGACCATTTTCATTCAGGAAAATCAATAGACAACTTACTGTGATGTACGCATAGCTGACTTTGGTCCCTACACGTTCCGGGTGAAATGCGCCTGAGCCCAGCAAAGGAAAAAAAATCATAAAACCTCCAAATACAATATTCCCTGAGCAAATGAGCTTTGGAGGGCCAAGTCACCCAGTAGATTAGGTGGGGTCTATATTTTAAAGGGCTTCCACCTGCACACACTACTCGTGGCAGGCCTGATGTTCAGACAGAGGCGGGGTTCTCCCTATATGACCCCCCAGGAACACAGCCTCTCTTCATCTCCCCTAACAATGCCCTGGTGCTGAAAAATTCCTAAATCAGGCACATCTAGACCATCTGCACATGCTAGTTGGTACGAATTGTACGTGTAAATAAACCACACATGTTGGCACAAATATAAACACACATCTTCATGTATCACCTAAGACCGTTTCCAGAAAGAAGTGCTATGTGAAGAAACAAGAGCAACATTGTTTTTGATGCACACCTCTCTCTAATCACACAGGTTTTCTCTTTTCTGAGAAGGAACAAAACCTTCATCAGTAAAATGCCTGGCATCTCTGACAATATTTAAAACCATAATGGGTGCCTTTGGCATATGTTCTCTAGAAGCGGCTGTCTTCCAGGGGCAGCAAAGAACCGATCGGTAATTTTAGTTACTAATGCACTCGCTCTTAAGTAGATTTGTAAACAGCCTTGAATTTGCCATTAACATTTGGAGCAAAATGTTAACAAAATTTCTGACTTATTTTGCTCTGCTTATTGGACCAGTCAGAGTTGATGTCTGATAAAGGCCCCCGCAACAAACTGGAGTTCAGAGACTTCCTTCAATTCCCTTTTTAAATTTAGGTTGCACATTTCCATAGCCACCGATTCCATTTCAAAATGTATTTTGAGTTGGGAGGAGAAGGGCTAGATATCAAAAGTCAGGCTAACAAAAGATGAATGCTAGAATTTATTAGCTTCAAAAATATACCCTAGATAGAAACTTAATGAAACTCCAAGTGTAACCAAAAAAAATCACCATCTGCTACAAATTACTACCTTAAAATCGAGAGTCGTATCTCAAATAAGAATATACCCCCTCCCTTAAAAAAACAAAACAAAACAACACCCAGATAATGGAGTATCTTTGGTATTCCCTCAAATGGAGAAGCCTCAGTTAAACAGTAGATGAATTCCCTTGGCTTAATGCAGTGCAAAGAGAGTATTTCCTTCTCTCATCCTGTAGCAGACGTGTCAATGGCTGTTATTAATTGGGAAGATGAGTGCACATCATCAGACTGCTTCCTCATTTGGCATCTCTCCTTATAGACATCATTGCTAAATTACCAGATTATGTATCTCACATTAACGGATTTTTCTCTCTTCCAAATTTTAAATAACTTTCCTGTCAAGTTACAGCAGTGCAGGGAATGATCTGCCAAGGACAGCCAGTTAGCCTGACAAGTCTGGTCTGGGAATCCTGTTCTTGGCTGTTTTCAAGTCAGATTAATAGTCACACAACATGGACGTTCTAAAAGTGGGTCTAGGGCTGTTCCAAGGGTTCTGAGCATCTCTTCATAACAGAAATAACTACTTGTCTCTCAACAAGCAATATTACATGAGGCAAGCAGGGGAAAAGGACACACATACCACACTGGGGGTGAAGGGTGGAATGTTTTCCCCCCCAAATAACCCGTTGCCCAGAGAATTCACTTTCTATTTTTACTTCCTGGATCACCTCATTATGTTAAATGAGTTTCATAAATTAGTAATCTGGCGACAGCACCGGACACTCCAGCAGGACACGGTGAATCACTCAAACCTGGTTATTCATTTGAAACTTCATTATACTGAAAATAAATCAACAATATTTTTCCAGGCCACATCTCTTTTACTCCACTGTGTGGGCGTTGGTCTCTGTGGGGGCAGGGGGAGTGTTTTTTTTTTCTTTTTCCTTTTCTTTCTTACCCCCTCCTCACATTAACAACTTGTATAGATGAGGCTTCAGCAGACCACACTCATTATGAAAATCTATAGTTAATACACTCCCAATGTCAAAATGTCATGGGTTTAAACACAGAACCCAAAATAAGAAAACTAACTGACCCTCTTAATTAAAAAAATATGGATCGTAAGATAATCAGCTTGATGGAGCATTTGGGCGACTGTAAAGAACCAGGCAAAGGGAAAGTAAGTAACTGTTACTTTTCTGCCTCTATGCTGATTTTTTTTAATTTAGCACTTCGTGCAAATCCAGATTAAAATAACTCCAGCTATTGATCCGAGCAGTGGAATTGACATTAATTTTAGTTCACTTCTCACTTTGCAAAGGGATCAATAGGAAGTAATAACAGCTGACATCCCCGCTGAAAGGAGGAGAAAGAAGGGCTGAAGACAGAAATCGAAAAGCAACCAAATAAATCATCAGCTACTTTTCCACGGCATCAGACAAACTCCAAACAGATTGCAAAAAGTCTTTGTTGAATTAACTAAACAAGGAGGAGGGATCAATCCACGAAGCTAAATAAATTGTCTGGCAGGCAGTGAGGTTGGACGGAGGGGACCAACAAATATTGAGTTTTAAAAATTTCAAATCCTTGACGTGATGGGCTTGGTTCAGGGTCTGCGTGCGTGGGAGTTTTGTTTGTTAAATCGCACACCGACCCTTGTTTAAAGTGATTACAAAACGCCAGCTAACTGAATAATTGGGGAGATCACTAATTGCGTGGTTAAACATGCCAGAACCAAGACAAATGCAACGAAGAAACTGGCTTTGGGAACGTGAAAATGTCTGAAGCTGGGCTGATGCGCAGCGCTCCGCGCTCTCCGGCGGCGCGAACTCGCCACTTTCGCATTGAAAAACCGAAAGCCAGAAAGAAAGTCCCGGAGAGTGGGCATCCTCCCAGGCCAGCCTCGGACCATCCCTGTCCAGGGTCTGGGCTTCCTGACCCGCGCTGGGATCAGCTTGGAAGGAAGCGGCGCTGCTGCGGCGGCTGCTGGGAGCCAAACCCACTTGCAAATGACTGCCACAAAGAAAAGCTGCAAAGCCTCTTTCCCGGAGCCCTAGCTCTGAACGCCCACCAAACTACGACTCTGCTGGCAATTAAAACGCACACACAACACCCCTCTGCTTATTACAACAGGTGACATTTTTGTGGTCTCTGAATCGTTTCCAAAAGCCAGGAATTAAAATAATAGAACAAATTAAACGATATTTTTCCTTTGCATAAATAAACTTTTAAAAAATTAACAGGCAACTTAAAAAGCAAAGAACAATGGGAAATGGGGCCAGGGCAGTGGGGGGTGGTGAAGAACTCAGGAAAGAATTTTTTTCCTTTTTTTTTTTTTTTTTTTTTTAAGTTCACAGACTTCTTCGCTGGAAGAGAATTCCCGCACACCAAACGCCCAGGGGGTATTTGGAAACACCGCTCTAACAGAAATTTTACCACCATATGCAAGAGCTCAGGAAGCATAAGCTTAACACTATTCCAAAGGCTGGGGCCAACGCCTGCGATTCAGACGTGGCCGGGTATCGGGCCCAGATTTGGACCCGGCCCCAGGCCCGGCTTGGCCGACGGGTGCGAATCGGAATCGGCCCGGCCTGTCGAAGAAGAGAGCGGGGCTGCGGGGTTGCCAGCTCAGCTAAGAGGTGCAAGATCCAGCCGGTAGGAGTCTCAACCAGGGAAAACCAACTCTTTTAGGGAAAACGGAGGAAGAAGAGGCGAAGGCGAGACCTGCAAAAACTTGGGGCCAACGTAGAGCCGGGCCCCCCGCTCCCCGGCCTGACCTCTCCCTCCAGCTCTCGGCCGCCACTGCACAAAGAATACTTTAGGTCCCGACAACCTCCGCACGAAACAAGCTGCTTGGAACTTTGGGGAACCGGGGCGCCGGCCAGGGAAGAACCGAGCAGGGCGCGGAGCCCAGGTCCACAGCAGGGCAGGGCCCGCGGGACACGGCCTGGGGGGGAGGCTGCCTTCGGGCAAAGTCCGAGGACCTCGTGCCCCCGCACAACCCCGCCCCGCGGGTCACCCGGGTCTCCCCGCCGCGCGCCGCCGCCTCGCCGGGCAGCCACCGGGCGCTCCCGCGGATGCGGGCCGGCGCGGAGCCCCCGAGCCCTCCGGGGTCCGGGACTGCGGCCCCGGGGCGAGGGCGGGCGGGCTCCGCCCGTCGCGCCGCCGCGGCCCGGCCGCCGCCCACGACGCGGCTCGCAGAACAGGTGTGTGTCCTGCCGGCGGGGCGCCCGGGCGGGCCCCGTCGGAGTGCAGCGGGCCGGCGCCGCCCTGTCCGCGGCCTTCCCCCACCTCGCCCCGGGTCGCAGCGAGCGAACTCACGCCACTTCGGCCGGGCTTCCGCGGGCCGGCAGGGACGGGAACGGAAGGCTCCCGCATCTCTTCCTCGACGCTCTTCCTGCCTTCCCCCCGCGGTTCCTTCTCCATTTTCGGCGAGAACCCCCGCGACGGGCAGAAGGGGAGGCCGGGCGTCCCTGGCCGCTCTGCTCCCTCTGGGCCGACCCGCCGCCTCCTCGCTGCCCGCCCTTTTGCCTCTTTATTTTTCCTTTCTTCCCCCTTTGCCCCTCGGGCCGGGTCCGGAGCGGGGGCTGCAGGAGCGGCGTGGCCGGCGGGCATCGGCGGGCACCGGCGGGCATCGGCGGGCAGGGAGCGCCCCAGCCCTCCCCCTCGGCCGCCCCGGGGCGCGCAGGCGGCGCAGGCCACGGACCCCGGCCGCCCGGGCCCGCCACGCCACGCCACGCCGGGCAGCGCCGAACCCCACGCCGAGCGCCCCCGCCCCCGCCCCCGGGCCCGGGCCCCGGCCCTCCGCTGCAGCCGCGGCCGGGGCCGGGGTCCAAACGAGCGGCGCGTTCCGAACGGGAAGCGCGAGCTCTTCCTCCGCCTCCGGGCGGCCGGAGCCCCCGCCACTTCGGGGCTCCCGCGCGCCCTCGCCGGCCGGGGTCCCCCCGGGCCCCGAGCGCTCGGAGGGGCGCGTGGAGCCACGGGCGGCCCGGGCATCCCCTCAGACGGCCTCCCCAGCGGGGGCGGCCTCGCCCGGGGGGCCACACGGAAGCGCTCCGCCCAAGTTTGCGGTGCCCTGGAAGAAAAGGCTTTCCCTTACAAAGCACAAAGGCGAAACGCCCCGGCCGAGCCCTGAGAGCCCGGGGCTGGGGAGGGGGCCCGGCCCGGGGCTCGGGAGCGCGGTGGCGGGGCCCGGCTCCGGGCCGACCCGGTCGCTCCGCGGGGGCGGACGAGCACCGCGGCGGCGGCCGCAGGACTGCGGCGACCTGCGTGCTCGCTGAAAAGTTTTGTTCCCAAGTCGGAGGAAGAGAAATTGTTACTCAGTTGAAGGCAGGTCTGAGATCAAAATAAAACTAGGGCGAGAGCTACGCGCCGCTGTCTACACGGCGGTCCTCCCGCCCCGCTCGGCAGGAGCGCGGGGCGCAGAGTCCCGACCCCGAAAATCCCGGGAGGCCCCCCGCGGTCCTGTGCTCCGGGGCCGGGCGGTCCGCCGGGCGGAGCAGGGAGTTTACCGGTTGCGTTCAGAACGGAGCACCTCAGTGCCAGCACCTGCCTCCTCGCCGCGCGCCGCGACTCCCCCCCCCTCCCTCCACGCCCTTCGCACCCGCCCCCGCTGGGAAGAAGTGAGCCAGCACCCCGCGGCCGGAGGCTCCCAGCCGCGCGCGGGGACCCCGCCGGGCGCCTCGCGTGCGGCGTGGGGGCGGCGGCGACCCTCCGCCCCGGGGTCTCCCCGCCGCCCTCCCGCCCGCCGCCTCGGGCTCCCCGCTGTGCGCCGCCCCGGCCGGGCCCCGCCGGAAATCACCGCGGGGTACGCGGGGGAGCGCGGCGACCGGGCATTCTCCCCGTCGCCCCCAACAAAGTGGGAACGGGGCTTATTAGAAGATGGAGAAAAGAAGTCCTGCTCCCTTCCCTGGCTGTCCCCTCACCCTCCCTGCTTGTCCAATTCCCGCATCTGGTCCCTCCCCCTCGCACCCCCCAAATAAAACGCATTAAGGAAAACTCAAGACGGAAAGTTTGAGCGCACGGAGCGCGCAGGGCACCGATGCCGGGAGGCACCGTCGCGGCGATCAGAGACGCGCCAGCCCGGGTCCCAGCCCTCGCCCCTGTCGGGAGGCGCCGCCCGAATCCCTAGGAAACGGACCCGGAAAGTTAGTGAGGTTCCCGAGCAGCCCGCCGCTCTCGCACCCACCCCTCTGGGTACGCGCACACACCCACACCCCTTTCTGGTCTCCGTACTTGCCGTGGAAATTCCTTGGGAGAACGGTCGCACTTTTCAGGACACGGAGGGAAGGAGGCGGTGAGTGTGGTGCATGAAAAGTCCGGGGTGCGCAGAGCCGGCGGAGGCAGCGGCGGCGGCGGCGGCGGCGGCAGCGGCAGCGGCAGCAGCAGGCGGCCGGCCCCGGGTTTGTGGTCGCGAGCTGCCTGGGATTGCATGTACAGATCAAGAGACTCGGTTGGTGTGAGAGAAGGAGCAGTGCTGCCTCTCAGCGCTGGCTCTAATCAGTGAATGAGCCTCCACTCTCCCAGGGACTCGGAGACACACACACACACACACGCACGCACACACACGCACACATTCTCTCACACTCACACACATACAGGCACTCTGAGCACTGAATACATTAGGGCACTAAGGGACTCTGGGAAATGGAGTCCAGACCCAGGGCACTCCTGGAGAACAGACAGACCTGCTGGCCCTCACCAAAGAGCTCCAAAGTCTTGGGGTCGCCGGACACTGGGGTTACCGAAGGGAGCTCTTGCTTTTTTTGTTGTTGTTGTTGTTCACATTTTCCCCATCCCTTCCCCGCCACCCCCCCCCCCCCCCCAATCTCAACGAATGCTTTGGTGCTCTTCTTCCTTTTTGGAACCCAAAGTGATCACGAGTAAATGGGTACATCTTTGAGGCTGACACCCTCTGCAGCAAAATGACCCCCAAATCCTGGCTCCCTCATAAACTCTTGTCTTTTTTCCAGAAAAATCTTACCTACTGCTTTGCTCCTGGAATGCTGCACAGGGTCTTTGCCTATAATAATAAGATAACAGATGAATGTAAGTAAAACTACAACTTTCAGAGATGGTGGGGAAGGCCTAGCTTAGCACCCAGAATCAAGAATTTAAAATTTTATTGGTATCCGTATTACAGTTCTTTTTCCCCCCAAATCATCTTATATCATTTTTTAATTCACCAAGGACAGAAAGATAAATAGGGGGAAATGGATGGAGAACTAACATTCCCCGAGAGCCTTCTAAGAGCCAGGTTACAGGACTAAATGCCTTTACATAACCTCATTCAACCCTTAGATTAATTCTGGAGATAATATTATCATTATTTTATATATAAAATAGGAACCTGAAGTTTAAAGGGTTTTGCAATTTGCCCATGGAACATGGTTAAAAAATCTAGGATAGCAGGTACTCCTAGCTCTGAAAGCAAAGCCCAACCAAAGTCTAATCCTGGTTTAAGAAATCACTCCTTTGTTTGTGGCTCAGTTTCTGAAACCTCAGATTTCTCATCTAAAAAAAAGGGGGGGGGGAGGTAGGGTACATACTGATAATCCACTCAGCAAATAACCACATGGGATTACAAACTGTCTCTTTAAAAAACACAGAGCCCTCAAAGTCTCATTCTTGCTATTATTTCATGGTTCTTTTTCTCATGTGTAACATTAAGGTAACATCTACACGTCATGTATGTTTATGTGTATATGTGTGGCTTGTATTTCAAAATTTTAATTAGCAACCCTTTTAAGTAAATGATTATTGATTTGATCAATCTAGAGTTCTATGGGTATGACTATTTCTGTATCTGTAATTCATCGGACTAGGGCTGTTTGTTAGGAGCCTCTAAGTCTTAATCCACATTTAGTCATTCAGTCACAGCAGCATTTGTTGTATTAGGTGCTATTCTTCCCATTAGATAATTCTTTATGTTGGATTGTAAGCTTCCTGAGGGCAAGAACCATTTTGGTCTTATTCAACATTATATCCTCAGTATCTAAACAGTGGCAATCTCTTAGTTGAATGCATAAGCGAGGTTATAAAAATAAAATCGACAAACAAAATTTCTGCCCCCAAAGAGCTCATCATCTGGTAGAGGAGACTAGAGGTAGAAAACAATTGGGATGACCGTGTAATTTATTGGTGTGAGACAAATCTGAGGGTGAAAAGGAGCATTATTAATTATGCTGCTATGCCCAGTGTGAACAGGGACCATCCTGAGCTGAGCAGGTTAAATGGTCAACCCAGCTACATAGGGTGTTTTATCCATTTATTTAACAAGCATCTGTTGAGAATTCTCTTCTGTGATGTGCTTAAGGAGCTATAAGCCACTTGATTTCCCTAGAAATTGAAGTATGAGTCATTGAGCAGCAAGAGATAATCAAGACAAGTGGGGGCAAATCACAAAAAGCTATGTATACTAGGGGCACCTGGGTGGCTCAGTGGTTGAACTTCTGCCTTCTGCTCAGGGTGTGATCCCAGGATCCTGGGATCGAGTCCCACATCGGGCTCCCTACAGGGAGCCTACTTCTCCCTCTGCCTATGTCTCTGTCTCTCTTTCTGTGTCTCTCATGAATAAATAAATCTTAAAAAAAAAAAAAAAGCTGTGTATACCAAAGAAAGTGGACTTTATCCTATAGCTGATGAGAAATCCTAGAGGGTTTTTCAGGGGGGTGACATGGTAAGATTTCTGCTTTAAAAAAGTACTAAGTTACTGGGTGAGCATGGTGGAGGTTAGACAGGAGGCCAGGAAGACCAATTAAGAAGTTTGTTACAGGTAAGTGAGTTGGGATCTAGTAGGGCCTGAACCAAGGTATTGAGATAGTAAATGGAGAAGAAGGGACTCATTACAGATCTAAAATGTGAATTAACAGGATTTAGGGGCCACTGGCTGGCTCAGTTGGTAAAACATGTGACTCTTGATCTCAGGGTTTAAGTTTGAGTCCCACATTGGGTGTAGAGATTACTTTAAAAAAAAAATTAAAAAACTTTTAAAAGACAGAGGTGCCTGGGTGGCTCAATTAAGCCTCGGACTCTTGATTTCAGCTCAGGTCTTGATCTCAGAGTAGTGAGTTCAAGCCCCTCCTCCGGCTCCACATTGGGTGTGGAGTCTACTTAAAAAAAAAAAAAAAAAGGACAACTGGATTTAGCCACTTTCTATGGGAGATGAAGCAGAAGGGAGACCCTATATAAATCTGAAATAGAATTTTATTATTTATGGAACAAGATGCTATCAGTACTTTAACATTCATTAGTAGTAAAGGACTTCCTCAGATCAGCTTCTAAAGTTTTCATAAATCCAGTGGATATTCTCACAGGTAGATGATACAGATAAGAAGCCCTATGTCAATCATCAAGCCAAACATTTTTAACTGCTACCATATCAATACTTTGCACGTAATGCAAGTACTGAAGAATGACATGAAATAATGAAAAAATTAAATCCACAAAATCATAGCAAAGTTATATAATGCAAAATTGAATATGTAATGCCTCACGAATTCACAGGTCATTGTCCAGCAACCTCAGCTATCCAAAACACAATGGACCAGGAAACAAGCAAAAAAGGGTCCCAGAATAGCCAAAATAAACACTACAAAGTCCTTGCACTAAAGTTAACACATTTTACTCCTAGGAGAATTCCTCAAGCCTTCACTCAGAGCCGATTTACTCTTTCTTAGGTACAATTCTAATAAGCTTGATTATTTGGCTTTCCCATTTACAGCTGATTAAGATTGTCAAATTAAAAGGGGGCAGCCATTAAAAAGAAGGAGATAGACTTGGATGTACTGACATGCAAGAATATCTATTGTATATTGTCAGGTGGGAAGAGAAGCAAGTTGTATAAGGGCATGCATAATATGATTGGATATTTGTATGTACCCAAGTATGCACACATATCGACAGAAATGGCCTGTGGGGATATACATTAAACTGCCAACAACGGTTATGCCAAGGAGGGGGAGTGGGGATGTGGGTGAGTGCTGGGGGCGGATGGGGGAGGGGTGGAGCAGGAATGAAGAAGGGATTTTTTGCTTCAAATGCTTCCATTTGTGTTTCAGGGAACATATATTTTGTCATTTTAATATCCATTAAAAAGCATATAAAAGGAGCAAAGGGCAATGTGGTTAGAACAAACACACTCACAGCCAGAAGTGGGGACCAATATACAAGAAGCGAGCACAAGAACTCAAAGAAGAGGATGGAGTTCTTCAGTGTGGAGGCAAAAGGTCCTATCCCATCAGTGGCCCCTAGAGGATGTCACAAATTCCAAACCAGCATAACCCGAATGCTTTCAGGAATAAGCCATCAAGGAACACACCATACTTAGTATATTTTACTTATGAGAGCAAGCAAGTATGTAAAAGCTTAAAAAAATAAATTCGCACCAAAAGCAGATTTTTATACTTTAGGAAGTAAATTTCAGTTGTCTGGAAAACATACGTTCATAGAATACATCATTCCCTGAAAATGAGAGGTAAAGAAAATATTACTTTACGTAAGAGTAGAGGTGATGCAGAGTAAGGAATGATCCATAAATACTACTTTCAATAGACATTTATTGCGCCAGACACTAAGGACACAAAGGGTAAATTTTAAAATAGTCCATCCCTGTCCTAGAGAAGCCTACAATTCCAGGAGCAGAGCCGAGGAAGCAGCTGGTGAGCAGTGCTGTACAATGTGAGCAGCGCTGTGACTGAGATTCTGAGTAAAGGATGGCAGGAGGTACTCACTCTGCCTGGAGCTATGAGGAAAGGAGGCAGGGGTTGAAGTGGGTATTCAAAAAATAACCACTTTAGGGGCACCTAGGTGGCTCAGTTGGTTAAGTGTCTGCCTTCAGCTCAGGTCATGATCTTAGGGTCCTGGGATTGAGCCCAATGTCAGGCTCCCTGCTCAGTGGGGAGTCTGCTTCTCCCTCTTCCTCTGCTCCCCCCCTTCTTGTGTTCTTTTTCTCTCAAATAAATAAATGAGATCTTAAAAATAACCATTATATGGGATGACATTTAAACAGTGTTAAGAACGATTATTATGCGGGGGCCTGGGTGGCTCAGTTGGTTAAGTGTCAGACTCTTGATTTTGGCTCCGGTCATGCATGATCTCAGGATCATGAGATCGATCCCCACAATGAACTCCATGCTGGGTGTGGAGCCTGCTTGAGATTCTCTCTCTCCCTCTTCCTCTGCCTTCCCCTATGCTCCTCCCATTGGCATGTTCTCTTTTTCTCTCTCTCTCCTCCCCCCAAAAAACACTATATGGGAAAACACTTAAGTTGCGCTTTGAAGGATCCAGTTTACCTAGGGAGGAGAAAAGTGATGAGGGAACAGTATATGCTAAGGCATAGAGACATGAAAGTTCTTGGTGTATTCATATATTGCATTTCAAACTTTTCTACAAGAAAGGGGTGATGGTGGATACCAGTGTCTAAGGGCAAGCCTGAAATTTATGTATCAGGTTTTATCTTGAAAAAAATTAATGGAAATTTTGCCTTCAACTCCACAAATATATTATGTTTGAATATAAAACAATGTTCTCAGTGATTTATCAGCTGATAAAACTGATGCTCCAGAAAGATGCACCACATTTATCCAGTGCTTTCTCATATTGCATGTATAACACTAAATGATCCAGGGGCTCTTGTTTCTAGTTTGAAAAACAAAGGCATAGAAGATATAAGGGCACACTGGAAAGGTAGATCAATGAATTGTGAAGGATTTTGTTTGTTGGTTAAGGATCCAGATTATGCCGTATCTAGCCAACTCCTATTCATACTTCAAGACCCTGCTTAGGCTTGTCTCTTCCAGGAAGTTGCACTACCCACCAGTCCTCTCTTTTCCTCAACCTGTGTTATTGTAGCATGCTATGTATTTATCTATCCACTCACCATGCTGTGCTGGAATTATTGATTAAATTTTCAGGCACCTCCACTAGACTTTGATCTGTTTAGAAGCAGTTGTTTTGCATAGGACTTTGCACAATAGATACTAGTATCTGTTAGATTGAATTGATTTAAAGCTAAGGACAAGATTCAGGAAGCACTACTTGACTTCCCAAGACAGCACAAGGTGCTCCTCTACACAATCCCACAGAATCGTGTGCTTCCTCTGTCAAAGCTAGTATTAAACTATACTGAAACTATCTGCTTATTTGTCTCCTGGTCTAGACTATAAGCTTCTTAAAGGGAAGGACTGTTTGCTTACCACCCCATCCCAAACACTTAACATCACAGTAGGTGATCGATGACTATACAAAATGAGTGAATGAGGAGCCGTTAAAAATTCTCAGGTCAGGAATGACACCATCAGATCAAGGTTTAGAAACAATAGATTTGGGGGCAATTTTAAATGTATGCTGGAGAGGGATAAGACTGGCGACAAAGAAATTAAGATAAAAACTGAAAAAGAAACATAGGACATACTGGTAAAAGACTGTCCTTTCTTAATAAATGTCTTTCTAATTGGCTAATTTGATTAGATGTTTATATGTATTTTACAAGGCTGACCTCTTTAGTCTCTTAGGATTCCCTAAGGGAGAATATTCAGTTACCTCGTTGAGAAAGCCTTCCCTGACCCCAACCCCCACCAAGTTGGTGCCTTCATGTACATCTGGAGGTCATTGAGGGCAGTGACTACGTCTTATTCATCTTAGTATCTCCAATGCCTAGGACATGCCTGCTCAATAAATGTTTGCTGAATGAATGAACACATAAATTGATCTATTAGTATACTGTACTCAAGCTCCGACCAAGACACAGAGGACCTAATGATCCCTAGTGTGCAGGTTTCTGGATACAGGAAACAGAACAAATAAAACAAGACTAGATACGGAGGTACACCTATTCCACAGGTAACACAGGGTAAATTTCTCTCTCTGACCCCTCCATCCTCATTCTGAAGAATAACTCTCATTGAGTGAAAATCAATAAAAGTCATTTTAAGGGAAGTAGGTTTAGAAAAAGGCTCTGAAGGAGGAGAAAGGAGGAGGAGGGAAACTTCAAGTTCAACCAATTTGGGCTTTTTTTTTTTTTTTTTATGAGAACTTGTAAGCTGGAAAAACCTTTACAAAATAAAAAGTCTGCTTTTCTACAGTCCCTTTCAAAGGAACCCCCCACTGCCCTTATACACATACAAACCCATATTCTTTTTGAGATTCCCAGCTTTGTAACCAAAAAAGAAAAATAAAATCCACTGCAGAAATAATAATAAATCTTCCATTTCTCTTTTTTTTTTAATATTTTATTTATTTATTCATGACAGACACAGAGAGAGGGGCAGAGACATAGGCAGAGGGAGAAGCAGCCCATCCCAAGGGGAGCCTGATGTGGGACTCGATCCCAGGACCCCAGGATCACAACCTGAGCCAAAGGCAGACGCTCAACCACTGAGCCACCCAGGCGCCCTAAATCCTCCATTTCTCCAATTAACATCAACAAGAAACTTTCTGAAGTAGCTGCAGACAGTTCTCAGAAACAATCAACCCATATCCATGGTGAGATTGGCCCAGCAATCTTTGTTTTTATTTATTTATTTTTTAAGATTTTATTTATTTATTCATGAGAGACACAGAGAGAGAGAGAGATAAGCAGAGACACAGGCAGAGGGAGAAGCAGGCTCCATGCACCGGGAGCCCGACGTGGGATTCGATCCCGGGTCTCCAGGATCATACCCCAGGCTGAAGGAGGTGCCAAACTGCTGAGCCACCCGGGCTGCCCTGGCCCCACAATCTTTAGCAATAAATATTGACTACAAACCATGGACAAGGCATTAAGAGTAAGTTTTAAAGATGTTCAGAAAGAAAGAAAGAAAGACAAAATAAAAAGGCATAGGATGTACCTCCTATCCCCTAAGAAGCTTGTGGAATTGTGCTGTTAAGTCATTATCATAAGAAAATCCTATGAAAAGCTCAAAAGAAAAGTGAACATTCTCAATTACAATGCAGAAAAATTTCACCAAGTGAGAAGCACAAACTGTTGTAGGATTTCAAAGACAGAGAGACCATTAGGATTTGAGGTGTCCTGAAGTGTTTAGTGAGAAAGTAGGACTTTTTGAAAAAGATTATTTATTTATTCATGAGAGACACACAGAGAGAGGCAGAGACATAGGCAGAGGGAGAAGCAGCTCCATGCAGGGAGCCCAATGTGGGACCCGATCCTAGGACTCCAGGATCATGACCTGAGCTGAAGGCAGGTGCTCAACCACTGAGCCATCCAGGTGTTCTGAGAAAGTAGGATTTAAGTAGGGCACTAATGGAGATAGAATTTGTATCTTGAAGAGCAGGAAATATCACAAGAGAATAAAGCCCATGGCATGCCAGGGAACATTTTACTGATGACTGTACCATGAAGAGTGATAAGTCTGCAGTGATAAGAGTTAAAATCTGAGATGGACCCACAGCACCACAATTAAGAAAAATGAAGGCAGATCTGGGTTTGAATCCTGTCTCTACCACTAATCGGTTGAGTGGCCTTGTCACATTTATCCTCTCTGAAGCTCAGTTTCCACCATCTTAAAACGGAGACAGTATTAATTACGCCTGCTTCATAAAGTCCGTATGAAGATAAAATGAGAGTTACTCTCCATAGTTCTCAGCAAATAAGTGCTCAGTAGGGTGACTATTCCATGCTCTCCCCCCAGGTCAGAGTTTGTGGTCTGAAACTTCAAGAGATTGAAAAAGAATTTTTTAAATTAAAAGTATAGAACAAAGCAGGCCATAGAACAGATAGTCAGCTTTTTTGCTTTTACTTTATCCAATAGAGCAGCATTTTCCCTGCTGATTTCCATTTGGAGCATGACTTTAGTATACATATTGTTTGATTTTGAAACATCCTTTCCCAAGAAGCATTCTTCCTAAAGAATACTCTTCCTGAAAAATATTCTGAATCCTGCTCACCTCCACTATCATCTCCATGCTTTTCTAGACAACAGAATGCTTCTAGAGGAAAATAAGAAATGATGTGGATTTCAGATTTGTGTTACTTGCATTTATTCATCCATTGATTTAATCAATATTTATTGAGTACCTATTTTTGAAAGATGAAAGGCCATCAAGGGGAAGCTACTTCACTTCCCACCTCCTACCTGCACCTATAATTCCCTTTCTGTGTTCTCTTCTGTCACAAGGAGGGAAGAAGAGCCTCTCCTCCTTTATTTATTTATTTATTTATTTATTTATTTATTTATTTATTTATTTATTTATTTTTACAGATTTTATTTATTTATTAATGAGAGACACAGAGAGACAGAGACATAGACAGGGAGCCTGATGCAGGACTCGATCCTCGGACTCTATCCCAGGACCCAGGGATCATGCCCTGAGCCAAAGGCAGACGCTCAACTGCTGAGCCACCCAGGGGGCCAGCCTTTAAAAGGAGGAGGGGCTTGGGATTCCTGGGGGGCTCAGCGCTTGAGCATCTGCCTTTAGCTCAGGTCTGCCTTTGGCTCAGGGCGTGATCCCTGGAGTCCTAGGATCAGGTCTCACATTGGGCTCCCTGCATGGAGCCTGCTCCCTCTGTCTCTGTCTCTGTCTCTCTGTCTCTCTCTCTGTTTCTCATGAATAAATAAATAAAATCTTTAAAAATTAAATTAAATTAAAGGCTGGCCCCTCCACCTGTGCTTTGGAGCCCTCGCTTTCATAGGAGGTCTTTGCCTTAGTATTGTCTCTTTCCTGTTTCCAACCTCTTCCTCTTTAGTGGTTCCTTTCTAGTCAATATTTAAACATACTCAAGTATCCCTCATTAAAAGAAAAAAAAAGATAAATGCTCTTTAGTCTTTCATCCACATCTTCCTTATGTTCTCTCTCCCTTCTCTCCTTTCTAAAGTTGTAGAAAGTGTGGCCAACAGACTCTGCCTTGATTTTATTAACCACCCCTTACTCCTCAACCCCATCAAAACTGGAATTTGTGCCTGCCAATCCTCAAAAACTGCCTCAGTAAGATCATCAAATTTTATTTCTCATTTTGCTTTGACCAATTACCTGTTTGAAATTCTTTCTTCCTTTAACTTCTGTGATATCACACATTTCTGATTTTCTTCTCTCTTCTCTAGATGTTCCTTTTTACCCATCTTTGACAGCTCTCCCTTTGTGAGACCATTAAATGTTTTTCACGTTCTTTTCTAATGCACACATCTCTTCCTACTCTGGCTTTTTCCTAAGGAAAATGCATTCACTCCCATGGCTTTATTACCAATGGCATATCTGCAACTCTCAAATCTCTAGCTCCAGATCCACATATCCAACTGCCTCCATAAGCCCTCTACCTGAATTTTCCACTGGCACCTCAAACTCAGCATATCCAAACCTGGACTCATCGTCTTCATTCCCAAACCTGGTTCTTCTCTGGTGTTTCTCAGCTCAGTAAATGATAATACCAGCTGCTTTAAGAGTCATCTCTGACCATTCCTTCTTCATCATTCATTACAAATCAATGACTAATTTTGTCATCATACTTTCTAGATATTCTGAAAACCATCTTTTCTCCATTTTTACCACCATCATTTCTTATCTAAGCTACTGCAACAGTCTTCTTTTAAAAAGGGCAAATCTGTTTATATCATTGTCAATGCCTATATTAAAGCTGTCCATTGAACTGGGGATAAAGTCCAAAATCCTTAATACGGTCTACAAGGTCTTATATGTTCTGACCCCTATCTGTGTTTCTACCTTCATTCTATGTTCTTTTCTCCCACTTTTCTCTCCTCGGCTGACATGCTAGTTTCCCATCAGTGCTTCAATGCATCATACTCTCTCCTCTTTCACACCTATTTCTCCTCCACTCCCCTAGCAATCTCTACCCCTCACCTAACTACTCGTATTTGTCTTTTCAGGTTTCAGCTGAATTGAAAGCAAAATTGACTAGTTCTTCTTCTATACATTCACATTATGCCCCATTCTCATCCTTTGTAACACTCCTCACTTTTATATTGTCTACCTTAACTAATTGTCTATAAGTTCCAGGGGCTATACCTGCCATGCTTATCAATGTATTATTAGTGCATAGTATAGTATCTGACAAATTTAGGCAATAAAATATATATTAATTCATTCATACAGTGATAGGTCCGCTTCACCTTTATTTCTGCCAAGTCGTCCTTGACTCATTCAAGCAGAATTGGTAACTTTCATATTAATATAACCACTATACAGGGGATCCCTGGGTGGCTCAGCGGTTTAGCGCCTGCCTTTGGCTCAGGGCATGATCCTGGAGACCTGGGATCGAGTCCCACATCGGGCTCCCTGCATGGAGCCTGCTTCTCCCTTTGCCTGTGTCTCTGCCTCTCTCTCTCTCTCTCTCATGAATAAATAAAATATTAAATATATATATATATATATATATATATATATATATATATAACCACTATACCAAAGATACTATCTGTATCTTATTTCTCTTTGTGCCCCTAGCACTTCACTTGGTGTCTGGAACAAAATGAATGCTCAATCTATGCTTATAGAATTGAACTAACAGAGACTTTGCCAACTGGCTGGATATGAGATCTGAAGGAATATAGAAAGTCAAAGATAAACTCTGAAGGGTGGGCTAGCCTTTAACACAAATGGAAAAGTTGGTAAAGGAAGGTGGTTTAGAAAGTAAATATATGCAGTTCTGAGCATAGGTATTGATAGTGTAGTGACAGAGGGGAGAGTTTATACAAAAAGTCATTAAAGCCCTTTCACAAAGATGGCGCCAAAGGCGAAGAAGGAAGCCCCTGCCCCTCCCAAAGCTGAAGCCAAAGCAAAGACTTTGAAAGCTAAGAAAGTGGTGCTGAAAGGCATGCACAGTCACACACACACAAAAAAGAAGAAGATCCATACGTCACCTACATTCCAACGACCCAAGACCCTGTGTCTCCAAAGGCAGCGCAAATATCCTCGAAAGAGCACCCCCAGGAGAAACAAGCTTGATCACTATGCCATCATCAAGTTCCCCCTGACTACTGAGTCAGCCATGAAGAAAATAGAAGACAACAACACACTTGCGTTCATTGTGGATGTCAAGGCCAAATAAGCACCAGATCAAACAGGCTGTGAAGAAGCTCTATGACATTGATGTGGCCAAGGTCAACACCTTGATCAGGCCTGATGGAGGGAAGAAAGCATATGTTTGACTGGCTCCTGACTATGATGCTTTGGATGCTGCCAACAAAACTGGGGTCATCTAAACTGAGTCCAGCTGGCTATCAATATAAATATAAATTTTTCACCACAAAAAAAAAAAAGTCAGTAAAGCCATGGAGTCCTGAAATGGCAACATGAAGATAATTCCCGAGGTTGGAAGCAGTCTGCTGGAGCCAGAGAAGGCTAACGGATGGGATACATTCTAATTTGCCTAGGACAATCCCAGTTTACACCTATTATCCTAACATAATAATTGATGGTGCTGCCGCCTTGTATGCTTAAAAGTGTCCAAATAAATTAGGCGTACCCAGTTGGCTCAGTTGGTAAAGCATGCAACTCTTGACCTCAGGGTCTTGAATCAAGCCCCATGTTGGCCATACAGCTTACTTAAAAAAAAAAAAAAAAAAAAAAAGTGCCCAATAAACTATATGACCAGCCAACCAGAAGACCATGTGAATTTGGAAAAGTTAAGTGAGTTAAGGGCAAGAACATTTAGGACAAGAGCAGAGCAAGAAATTACAGTGATTTCGAGTTGTAGATAGTGAAGGAATGTACTGAATTGAATGACATTTTATAAAGAGCTATGAAATGAACTAGCTACCATTTCTGGATGGACAATGTCACAAAAACCCTGATAGGTAGGCATTTCCATCCATATTTTATAGATAAAATAATCAAAGCTTAGATTAAACACCCACTCAGAAAATTAGCTAAAATATAGCTTAATAAGTAAAATACAGTGACTTTTCCTCACTCATAGCCATCTTAGCAGCTGCTCTTGGTTGGGGCCTGCTCAAAACCTAAGGCAGAGGGATCCCTGGGTGGCGCAGCGGTTTGGCGCCTGCCTTTGGCCCAGGGCGCGATCCTGGAGACCCGGGATCGAATCCCACATCGGGCTCCCGGTGCATGGAGCCTGCTTCTCCCTCTGCCTATGTCTCTGCCTCTCTCTCTCTCTCTCTCTCTGTGACTATCATAAATAAATAAAAATTAAAAAAAAATTCTTAAAAAAAAAAAAAAAAAAAAAAAAAAACCTAAGGCAGGAAATACAGTGGATGCATAGAAGATGAAAAGGCCACTGGAATCTTTCTACTCTGGGCTCCAACTCATCATGAAAAGTGGAAAGTATGTGTTGGGGTACAAGCAGAATCTGAAAATAATCAGAGATGGCAAAAGCAACACTGATCATCCTTGCCAACAACTGCCCAGCTTTGAGGAAATCTGAAATAGAGTATTAAGCCATGTTGGCCAAACCTGGTGTCCATCATCAGTACAGTGGCAAGACTATTGAATTGGGTTTAGAATGTGGGAAATACTGTGGAGTATGCACACTGGTTATCATTAATCCAGGTGATTCTGATATCATTAGAAGCATGTCAGAACAGACTGGTGAAAAGCAAAACATGAAAAATCTCTCTCTAATAAAATTGGCCAGAGCTTGTTTGTTTGTTTGTTTGTTTGTTTTTAAAGATTTTATTTATTTATTCATGAGAATACACAGAGAGGAGAGAGAGAGAGAGGCAGAGACACAGGCAGAGAGAGAAGCAGGCTCCCTGCAGGGAGCCTGACATGGGACTGGATCCCGGGTCTCCAGGATCACACCAGGGACTGAAGGCGGCGCTAAGCCGCTGAGCCACCCCGGCTGCCCCAGAGCTTTTTTGGAAAAAAAAAAAAAAAAAAGTAAAACCTAGCTAGAGAGCAAAACTAACTAAATATAAATGAATAATTGAAAAAAGAAGTCAAAGGGGGAAATATCTGGAAGTCACAAGAAGTCCCTTCTCCAATAACTTGTAAGCATCTTGAGTGGGAAAGGAAAAATAAAGCATTGATATGGTAACTTCCCCATAAAGGAGGGTAACCACTGCTACCAAGATCCTTCACTATAACTTGCAAAATTACTGCTCACTATTTTCTGAAGTAGCTTCATTGAAAACCATCCTTCTTTCCCCAAGAGACAAGTAATTCCAGGAAGTAACTTTTTAAATAAAGACTTTATTTATTTGACAGAGAGATGGAGAGAGAGAGAAA
This sequence comes from Canis lupus familiaris, assembly GCF_011100685.1. Classification (NCBI taxonomy): domain Eukaryota; kingdom Metazoa; phylum Chordata; class Mammalia; order Carnivora; family Canidae; genus Canis; species Canis lupus. The sequence continues at coordinate 16,006,021 of NC_049236.1, forward strand.
GAGAGTGAGCATGAGCAGGGTGAGGGGCAGAGGGAGAAGCAGACTCCCCGCTGAGAAGGGAGCCTGATGCGAGGCTGAATCCCAGGACTCTGGGATCATGACCTGAGCCAAAGGCAGCAGCTTAACCTGAGCCACCCAAGTGTCCCTCCAGGAAATAACTTCAGTGAAATGGAAAATAGACACTTCTACCCTGGAACACACCTGACTTCAAAACCAGCTTGTAGGTAGGGAAAAACCAAATATTCAGGGGCAAAAGGAATTTAATCTTGCTAAAATGGATGTCAGAGAAGATATCATTGCAATGAAAGCAAAAGCAAGAAAGGGAATAACCTAAGGAGAGCCTGGAAATGTATATGTAGAGGCAAAGATTACTCCGAAAGTCGAATCAAAGCTAAGCAGTGGAGAGTGACACCACAGCGGCATGGGCAGAAAAGGTAAGACAAAGGAATATAAACATTTCATGAGGATGACTTAAGGATTCTAAGTTAGTTGATACTTGTGATGATTCCTTCAAAGTGAATGAAAATTGCATTTTAGCAGCAAATGTCCTTCAATCTTTCCCAAGAGCTAAATAAGGTGCTCTTTACTAAGTAATAATAGGAGTTTCACTTTTTTTACTGCCTCCCTCATTGAACGATGCCTAAAAGCAATTATACTTCAGCTGTGCTGCATCTTTTCCCTTTCCCCTTTTCTCCTTCTTCTGAAGACTAGAAAGAGATTAATGCAACAGCACATATGCAGTTAGAATTTCACTTTAAAGCAATCAGTTTTAAGAAGCACTTTGTACAAATGCGCTGCATTTAAGAATGATTTTGGTGCATGTGTCTTTCCATGGGACAACCCAGCTCAATGTAAAGAACAAGTACTATAAACCAAGAAACCAAGCCTGACTAGTTGTGGAACTTAGGTAAATCATATACTTTCCCTATTATTCATTTTTTAAAGTTTATTTATTTAAGTAATCCCTACACCTAATGTGGGGCTCGAAATTACAACCCCAAGATTAAGAGTTGCATGCTACCCTGACTGAGCCAGCCACATATCCCATAAAGTGAGTGTTTTTTTTTTTTTAAGATTTTATTTATTTATTCATGAGAGACAGAGAGAGAAAGAGGCAGAGACATAGGCAGAGGGAGAAACAGGCTCCATGCAGGGAGCCCGACGTGGGATTCGATCCCAGGACTCCAGGATCACGCCCTGGGCCGAAGGCAGGCGCCAACCCGCTGAGCCGCCCAGGGATCCCTTTTTTTTTTTAAAAAGTAATCCTGGGATACCTGAGTGGCTCAGCCGTTGAGCATCTGCCTTTGGCCCAGGGCGTGATCCTTGGAATCCCAGGATCGAGTCCCACGTCAGGCTCCCTGCATAGAGCCTGCTTCTCCCTCTGCCTGTGTCTCTGCCTCTCTCTGTGTGTCTTTCATGAATAAATAAATAAAATCTTTAAGAAAATAAAATAAAATAAAAATAGTAATCCCTACATCCAATGTGGGGCTTGAACTCATGATCCCAAGATCATGCTCTATGGACTGAGGCGTCAAGCATCCCTCTGTTATTCTAATAGCCATATATCTATATCTATATCTATCTATCTATATATATCTTATATATAGCATGGTTTGTTGTTTTGGTGAAAAATTCTACACAAAAGTAAGGTACGTGCTGTTAAGGAATGCCTTGTAAATATTAAATCCATTTTAAATAATTATAAAGGCAGATGAATTATTACACTTTCTTTATTCCTTTCCTCTATTTTTGTAACAACCTAACATTTTATTGAATAAAGACTTATGAAACTTAAGAGTCTGAATAAATGCTGGAGGTCAAGTTAAAATTGGTATTTAAGAAATAATTCAACTTGTATGGCCTCTTCTTAATTTACATATTAGTCAATCAATAAACAAACATTTGTTCAGTGCTTCCTGTGTGTCAGGAATTATGTTAGGCTGTGGGAGGGGAGGGATACCAAGGACTATATTTCAGCAAATAAAAGACAGCTCGGATTATGAGAAGTATATCAGTTTCTGAGCTGTTAAAATGTAGAAAAATATGCATCTAAGAAGGGATTATATGTGGGTAAAAAACAAAGAGCTTCCATGGTGAAAAAATAGAATATATCCATAATAGATACCAAGTGTTAGAAACCAAAAGCATCCCCAGAAGTTTAGTGAACAAGAAGTCCCAAGGAGCTGAGGGCCGTGAGGGAGATGCACTGTATATGACACTGGCCTAGTTCTGCTAATGTATTTTCTATCGATTCTATAAGACATTGGCAAGAAAAGAACAAATTAAAAACTAAGATTTATACTTTCCCTCCTGAAATGTGACAACTTTAAGTTTCGTTGAGACTTCTGAATTCTATAGTTATACCAACCTGAAACCATGATTTCTCTTGCATTGGAAAATTTAACTTACCAACGATTATGTAAATTACGAATTAAGCAAATACACGCTTTGCTAAAATACAAAGGAAACTTGGGGCAAATGGCCCAGATCATTTAAAATTTGAGCCTGTAATAACGAGTGAAAATACTTTGAGATAATAGTTTTGGCATCATTTCTCATTTGGCATTGAGAGAGTAAAAATAAAAATTTTTCTCCAGTGGAAGTTCTTTTAAGATTTTATTTATTCACTTGAGAGAGAGAGAGAGGGAACAAATGTGGGGGAGAGGCAGACTCCCTGCTGAGCAGGGAGCCAGATATGGGGCTCCATCCCAGGACCTGGAGATCCTGATCTGAGCTGAAGGCAGATGCCAAACATCTGAGCCACCCAGGGGCCCCACCAGTGGAAGCCCTAAACTAGACCTGCATCTGTAGCTCTAGGCTCAGTTCCTGGGCTACTACTAAGTCCCTCTTTCTCATACCCTACCCCGAGCTCTAAGTACCAAGGCCTCCAACCCCTGATTAAAGAGGGCACCAGTTGATGCTACGCCTAAGAATTTAATCTTAGGACCACTGTTCATTCCTTCCCTCAAAGAAACTTGAACTTCAAGCCTCTTAGCTCCCATTACTGTCCTCTGTTGCATCTACTGTGACTAATCACACTTGTGCATGAAAACAAAAACTTGTAGGATCTTACAGACTACAGCTGACTTTTATTAAGACTTTATGTCCACTATTCTCCAAGAGTCAGCTGTGACTACATCTGGCAAGCTTCATTCCCATTTTGTTGTTGTTTTAAAGATTTTATTTATTCATTCATAAGAGACACAGAAAGGCAGAGACACAGGCAGAGGGAGAAGCAGGCTCCATGAAGAGAGTCCGATGTGGGACCTGATCTGGGGACCATGGGATATGCCCTGAGCCAAAGGCAGGGGCTCAACCGCTGAGCCACCCAGGTGTCCCATCTTTCCTATTTCATTCCTATTTTGATAGGTCAAAGCCCCAAATATAATTACCTGCTCTCTACCCCTGTCCTCTATGGAACTGTCATTCCTAAAATGCTCTGAACTTCCTTAAGCCTAGTACAATCCCTATCCTCTCTCCCTATGCAAACCTTCCATTTGTCCTCTGGAATTCCAACTTCTACACAATCATTTTCCTGAATGTTCCTTCCACTTTTCAAAAAAAATTTTTTTTTAAAGATTTTACCCATTTATTCATGACAGACAACAGATACAGAGAGTGAGAGAGAGAGAGAGAGTGAGGCAGAGACACAGGCAGAGGGAGAAGCAGGCTCCATGCAGGGAGCCTGATGTGGGACGCGATCCTAGGTCTCCAGGATCACGCCCTGGGCCGAAGGTGGCGCTAAACAGCTGGGCCACCAGGGCTACCCTCCTTCCACTTCTATACTTATGTAAACCTGGCCTTCTCTAGGTCAGTACCTTCTGTGCTGCTCCCTCCAGTGAGGTCTGCTCACACTTTCACACCTATTTAGTGTCAGGAGACTAGGATACTCCCCAGTGCTATTTGGAGTCCACTGCTTCCCCCACCCTTTTGTAAAAACCCCTGCCATCCTCTCCCTCACTAACTGTAATCTATCTGCCTCCCATGTACTCATTGTTCACAGAAGATATTGGCACTCATTACTGTGTTATCTTGTACCGCCAGTACAAGTGAACTCATCCTAAGTGAGTTCAGAGTCCTCATGAAAGACCCACCTAATCTCCAACGTCCTCCTCTAATGTTACTTGACCACCTACCGCCCCCCGCCCCAGTCACTCCCTGGACCTTGTCATCATCTCCTAAAACTCCTCTACTTTCTTCATTCCTAAAATCACTAAATTCTTTTCCCCCTTCCCCTAAAATCTCTAATTCTAAAAGTCCACTTTCTGACCACAATCACCTATACCTCCAGCTCACTTACTATACCAGTCTGAGTGCAATTGTCCTTCCCTTTGTTTGAAAAGATTATTGATCACTTCACTTCCTTTCTATTACCCCCTTCCTGTCTTTACTTCTCTGTTTATCTAGCTTAGTGTTCATGGTCCATCATTTCACTCACTCTTAGAATTAACCTTGAACTCCCTCCTTGAATGCACTCTTTCCTTGTCTTCTAAGACACCATACTCTCCTGGTTTCTCTTGTCTGGCAGCCTTTTACAGACATTTTTACTGGCTTCTCCCTCCTGTATTACTAAACCTTTAAATGTCGGAGTGTTTCAGCAATCTGTCCTGGGAGCTTTTCTCTTTTGATTCAATACCCTTTCCTTAAGTAATTGTAGCTCTTCCCATGGGTTTAATTATTATCAGTATGCATATACTCCTCAAATTCATACCCGAGTTCAGAATTCTTGTTTCAGCTCCAGATTGATATACCTGCTTACCTGACATCTTCAAATGAATATCTCCAAGGTATCTCCAACTCAGCGTGTTTAAAAGAAAACTCATCACTTTCCCATTAAATCTATTCCTTCCAGAAACCTGAATCACCTTTGAATCTCCCTCTCTCACATCTCCCCAAATTTAAATAATCTCTCTATATTTATTTTTTTTAAATATTTTATTTATTTATTCATAAGAAACAGAAAGAGAGAGAGAGAGGTAGAGACACAGGCAGAGGGAGAAGCAAGCTCCCTGCAGGGAGCCCGAAGCGCCCTGGGCGGAAGGTGGCGCTAAACCACTTAGCCACCCGGGCTGCCCAGATTTTGTCATCTCTTGATGTAAGGATTAAACTAGATTATGCATGTAAAGGATTTAGTGCCTGGCACATGATAATCAATAAATGCTATTCAGTGGATATATGTTGGATAATTCAGTAAATGATTTTGGAATAACTGGTCATCCATTTAGAATGACCATCCATTTAGAAAAAATACAAATTTATCCCTACCTCACTTCTTAGACCCAAGTATGTGGGGGGAATGAAACCATAAAAATACTTGAAGAAGACATGGGGAAATATTTGTATAACCTTGGAGTTGAAGAAAGCCTTTCAAAACATGTCCCAAAAGTTAGAAGCTGTAAAGAACAACCAGTAACCACATACCAATGTAAACATTCTGCATGGTGAGAAAGCCATAAATAAGACCAGAAGACAAATAACAAATAGTGAAAATATTTATAATACTTAATTAAAAGGAGTTAATAACAAATATCTAACTAGCTCTTATAAATCAACAAGAAAATATTAACAACCTACTAGCAAAAGGTCAAGCTGCATAAATACAAAATTCAGTCTAAGATCTACAAGTGTCTAATAGTCTAAAGAAAATACAAATAGGGGATCCCTGGGTGGCTCAGTGGTTTGGCACCTGCCTTTGACCCAGGGCGCGATCCTGGAGTCCCGGGATGGAGTCCCATGTCGGGCTCCTGGCATGGAGCCTGCTTCTCCCTCCTCTTGTGTCTCTGCCTCTCTCTCTCTCTATGTCTATCATAAATAAATAAATATTTTAAAAAAGAAAATACAAATAAAACAATAAGCTATTACATTTTACTTATAGATTAGAAAGGTTGACTACATTTCGTGTAGGTAAGGAGAATGGGCACTAACCTGCTCTGTAGGTGGAGCATAAATTTGAACAATCTTTCTGGAAATAGTTTGACAATGGAGAACATAATATGAAATGTGTGTACCTCTTGATATAGTAATCCCACCTCCAGAAATTTACTCTAAAGAGATCATTTAAATGTTTCAAAGAGATATATGCTGAGAATGTTCACTGCATAATTTATAAAATTGGAAATAAATATTTATTGAAACAGCAATAGTCTTCTTGGGCACTGCTCATGATAGTGGGGATACAGAAATGACAATAGAGAGATAAAATTCCTTTCTCATGGAATTTACATTCCAAGGGTTAGAAAGACATTAAACTAATAAATAAGATACTTTCAAATAGTGACACATGCTTTGGAAACGTAAAACCAGGTGCAAGAACACAACAAATTAAAAAGAAAAGGTGCTTTAATATATGACAGAAGAAATTTTTCCTGATATGAAGAGCTGTGGAGAACTGAATCTACACATGAAAAGGACATACTGTATTGCAAGAAAACCAACAATGAACAACTGAAACTAAAATATATCCTGATTAAGTTCTTCAGCTTTCAGGATAAAGAAGCAATTCTTTTGCAGAATTCTGCAGAAAAAACAGGTCACTTATAAGAAGGAAGAATCAGGCCTGACTCAGATTTCTCCACAGCAGCATTCAGTGCCTGCAAAGTTTCTAGGGAAATAAAGTGAGCCCAAGAATATAATATCTGGTCAGGTTGTCATTTAAGTCAACAAGCCAACAACACACATTTTCAAACAAGCAAGAACTTGGGAAGTAAATAACATACAATCCTTCCTGAAAAAACAACTTAAGATGAAATCAAGCCAACCAAGAGATGAATGGAAGTGCTGGGGTAAAAGTAAAGCAACATTCAATATCAGAAAAACAATGAAGCATGACTTCAGGGGTGTGAGGAGAAGCAAATGCAACCCATGAATTTTCTTCTTAGTTGAGTTGTTTTTCAAGTAAGTTATATCTTGTTTTATTGTACATCGCTTTATGGCATTTCATAGTTTTTTATAAATTGTGGCAATCCTGCATTAAGCAAGTCTATTTGCACCGTTTTTCCAACAGCATTTGCTCATTTTGTGTCTCTATGACACATATTGGTAACTTTTAAAAAAGATTTACTTTATATTTTATTTGAGTAATAGCATAAACAGAAGGGATAGAGAGAGAATCTCAAGCAGACTCCATGCTGAGCGCAGAGCCTAAGGCAGGCCTAATCCCACAACCATGAGATTACAACCTGATTTGAAAACAAGAGTCAGAGCCTTGACTGACTATACCAGGCAGGTGCCCCTCATTTTGGTAATTCTTGCAATATCTCAAACTTTTTCATTATTATTAGTTTTGTTATGGTGACCTGTGATCAGTGACCTTTGATATTACTATTGTCATTGTTTTGGGGCACCATGAACTGTGTTTATATATAAGCTGGCAAACTTTTTAAAAAAGATTTTATTTATTTATTCATGAGAGACATACAGAGAGAGGCAGAGACACAGGCAGAGGGAGAAGCAGGTTTCCTGCAAGCAGCCTGATGCAGAACCCGATCCCCGGACCTGGGACCACACCCTGAACTAAAGGTAGATGCTCAACCACTGAGCCACCCAGGCACCCCTAAACTGGCAACCTTAATCCATAAATCTTTTATGTGTTCTAACTGCTCCACTAACTGGCAGTTCTCCTGGTCTCTCTCCCCAGGCCTTCCTAGTCTCTGAGATAAAACTGTACTGAAGTTAGGCCAGTTAATAACCCTACAGTGGCCTCTTAAGTGTTTGAGCAAAAGGAAGGTTGTACATCTCTCATTTTTAGTCAAAAGATAGAAATGATTAAGTGTAGCAAGGGAGGCATGTCAAAAGCTGCAATAGGCCAAAAGCTAGGCCCCTTAAGCCAAATAGTTAGTCAAGTCACAAATGCAAAGGGAAAGTTCTTGAATGAAATTAAAAGTGCCAGGGAGGGGCAGCCCAGGCGGCTCAGCAGTTTAGCACCTGCCTTCGGCCCAGGGCGTGATCCTGGAGACCTGGTATCGAGTCCCACGTCAGGATCCCTGCATGGAGCCTGCTTCTCCCTCTGCCTGTGTCTCTGCCTCTGTCTCTCATGAATGAATAAATAAAATCTTAAAAAAAAAAAAGAAAGAAATTAAAAGTGCTATTCCAGTGAACACATCAACGAAAAGAAAACAAAACATCCTTATTGCTAATATAGAAAAAATTTGAGAGGTCTGGATAGAAGATTAAACCAACCACAATATTCTCTTAACTCAAAACCTAATCCAGAGAAAGGCCCTCACTCCCTTCGATTCTGTGAAGGCCAAGAGATGACAAAACTGCAGAAGAAAAGTGGGAAGCTAGCAGAGGTGGGTTCATGAGGTTGGAGGAATGAAGTCATCTCTGTAGCAGAACAGTGCAAGGTGAAGCAGCAAGTGCTGATGCAGAAGCCGCAGCAAATTATCCAGAAGATCTGGCTATAAGACAATTAATGAAGATTGTTAGACTAAACAACAGATTCAATATAGACAAAACAGCCTTATATTGGAAGAAGATACTATCTAAAACTTTCATAGCTAGAGAGAAGTCAATGCCTGGCTTCAAAGCATCAAAGGGCAGACTGACTCTCTTGCTAGAGGTCACTACAGCGGGAAATTTTAAGTTGAAGCAAATGCTCATTTATCATTCTGTTTACAACATAGTTTACTGAATACTTTAAGCCCACCGTTGAGAATTACTGCTCAGGAGAAAAGATCCCTTTCAAAATATTGCTGCTCATTGGGATCCCTGGGTGGCGCAGCGGTTTGGCGCCTGCCTTTGGCCCAGGGTGCAATCCTGGAGACCCGAGATCGAATCCCACGTCGGGCTCCCGGTGCATGGAGCCTGCTTCTCCCTCTGCCTGTGTCTCTGCCCCTCTCTCTCTCTCTCTCTCTGTGTGACTATCATAAATTAAAAAAAATTAAAAAAAAATATTGCTGCTCATTGATGGTGCACGTGGTTACCCAAGAGCTCTAATGGGGATGTACAATGAGATTTTTTTTTTTTAAAGATTTTATTTATTTATTCATGAGAGACAGAGAGAAAGAGAGAGAGAGAGGCAGAGACACAGGCAGAGGGAGGAGCAGGGAGTCTGATATGGGACTCGATCCTGGGACGTCAAGATCACGCCCTGGGCTGAAGGCAGGCACTTAAACCACTGAGCCACCCAGGCTGCCCTATACAGTGAGATTAATGTTGTTTTCGTGCCTGCTAACACAGCATTCATTCTGGTGCCCTTGGATCAAGGAGTAATTTCAACTTTCAAATTTATTATTTAAGAAATACATTTTGTAAAGTTATAGCTGCCATAGAGAGTGATTCCTCTGATGAATCTGGGCAAAGTACATTGAAAACTTTCTCAAAAGGATTCACTATTCCAGATGCCATTAAGAACGTTTGTGATTCATGGGAAGAGGTCAAAACGGCAACATTAATAGGAATTTGGAGGAAGTTGATTCCAATCCTCATAGATGACTTTGAAGGGTTCAAGACTTTAGTGGAGAAGTAGCTGCGATGTGGAGTAGTAGATGTGATAGAAGGAGCAAGAGAACTAGAATTAGAAGGGGAGCCTCAAAATGTGGCTGAATTGATGCAATCTCATAGTAAAACCTGAATGGATTAGGAGTTGTTTCCTATGGATGAACAAAGAAAGTGGTTTCTTGAGATGGAATCTCCTTCCAATGAAGATACTGTGAAGATTGTGGAAATGATAAAGGATTTAGGATATAACATAAAATTAGTTGGTTAAGAGATCCCTGGGTGGCGCAGCAGTTTGGCGCCTGCCTTTGGCCCAGGACGTGATCCTGGAGACCAGGGGTCGAATCCCACGTCGGACTCCTGGTGCATGGAGCCTGCTTCTCCCTCTGCCTGTGTCTCTGCCTCTCTCTCTCTCTCTCTCTCTCTCTGTGTGTGTGTGACTATCATAAATAAATAAAAATTTATAAAAAAAATTAGTTGGTTAAGTTTGCAAAGATTAAGTCCAATTTTGAAAGAAATTCTAATGTGGGTTAAATGCTGTCGAATAGCATTGCATACTATAGAGAAATCTTTTGTGAAAGGAAGAGTTAATCAATGAGACAGACTGCCCTGTTGTCTTATTTTAAGAAATTGTCACAGCCATCCCAGCTTTGAACAACCATCACCCTGACCAGTCAGCAGCCATCAACATCAAGGGAAGACCCTCCACCAGCAAAAAGATTAGGTCTCACTAAAAGCTCAGATGAAGGTTAGCATTTTTTACCAATAAAGCATTTTTTAATTAAGGTATATGTATTTTTTAGACATAACGTTATTGCATACTTAATAGACTACAGGGTAGTGTAAATATAACTTTTATATGCATTGGGAAATAAAAAATTCATTTGACTGGCTTTATTGTGACATTCGCTTTATTGTGACATTTGCTTTAATGGGGTGGCCTGGAACCTAACCTGCAATATCTCTGAGATGTGCCTATATAATAGCAAGTCACATTTGGATATATCCTTCCAAGTGATCCTCCAAAAGAAGCCGTACTAACACAGCCCATTAACAGTATTTGAAAATATGTTTTCCCATACCCTCATCAATTGTATTAAAAACACTAACAATTTTTAAATTAAATAGCAGTTATATGCCCCTCTCATGTATCTTTTTAAAATTATAGCAATCTTATGGAAGAGGTTAAAAGTGAACTTGAACCATTTTCAAATGTTTCTGAGACATATTATTAGATATATTTTATGTCACTTTTCTAATTTATATCCTCTGCTCATTCTTCTCTTGAGTTGTCTTTTCCTTATTTATTATTAGGTTTTCTTCATACATGGTGGATAGGAATCCTTTATTTATTATGTAAGTAGCCAATGTGTGATCCTAGTCTATTGTGTCTTTCAAATTTGTTTATAGTGTTTTTCTTTGTATAGAAGTTAAGTATTTTCCTTTATAGATTCTGGATGGTAGGTCTTACTTAAAAGGAGCATTTCAACCACATGATTAAAAAAATATTCTACTGTATTTTCTCCTACCTCATAAGTTTCATCTTTTTTTGCTAATATCTTTACTAAATTATCAGATTCACGTAAACTAAGATTGTCAGATTCACACAAAGAATAGAGATATACTTTTCAATTAACTGGAATGCTTAAAATCCTATCAGAGGCGCCCCCATCTCAATATCTAAATACCTAAGAAGCAGAATTAGTAAACCAGTAGCCTGATGGGATTGCCAGACCTAGTAATTTAAAAAAGAGGACTATTTCATCCAGGAGATCGAAGATGACTAGAATGCTGAGTATCTTTATTAGAGACATACAAGGGAGGAAGACCAGGTTCTCCTGTTTCCAACTGTCTTTCTTTGTCCCATGGTCAATGCTGGACGCATTCAGTTAACGTTGATCTCTGTGGCTTTCTTCTATTTTGAGTTGTATTGCAGACCACACTGAAGCTTTCTTTCCTTATATGTGTTCAGATCACTGATTAGTAGTCAAGTAACCGTTCCCAGGGGCCCAGGAGACCTCGGGTTCCTTTCATCACCTGCCCATTAAGTTAGATTCTCTCAGGAGCAACCTTATTTTCCTTATTTGCAAGTTCTAAGTCCTTCCTAACTACAACAGTTTTATCTGGGAAGAGACGTCTAAATTGAAGAAAGATTGCTGAGCACTTCAAGACAGTATATAACAGAGAATTGTGTAGTACAAGAGTTAGCCAAGGTTTTTACGCATGGAAATGAGTGACAAGGAAGGCAGGGACATTAGTCTGGAGGCTGCTGTAGTAACCTAGACAAGGCCAGCTCCAAATTCTAGGCCATAGACTCCCTACCAAATTCCTCTCTAGGGCAGCCTGGGCAGCTCAGCGGTTTAGTGCCTGCCTTTGGCCCAGGGCATGATCCTGGAAACCCGGGATCGAGTCCCATGTCAGGCTCCCTGCATGGAGCCTGCTTCTTCCTCTGCCTGTCTCTGCCTCTCTCTCTCTTTCTGTGTCTCTCATGAATAAATAAAATATTAAAAAAAAAATTCCTCTCTAGATCCTCAGCCCTTAGTCCTAAGGGAATTTGAAACTTCAGGTATTTTTTTAAAATGTTGTACACCAAAACATTGTTTGTCCTATTAACTTATTAATCCTCTCAATTTGGCTTAGTAATACCTTTCTTTGTAATAATGTCAACCATTTATCAAGGGCCCACAATGTGACAGACATTTAAACATTTTTCTATAATCTCATAACAAACCTATAATGATTTACAGATAAGCAAAGCAAGGTTCAGAGAGTTTTAAGACACTTGTACAAGGTTTCACAGACAGAAAATGACAGTCCAGACACCAAATAACATATCATAAATTAAGAGAAGTGAAGTTTTATCCCATCACTTTTCTGGAAAACAATAATTATTTTTGACAAAACCTGAGATACAGATAAACTGAAATAGTGGTCTCCAAACTTCTTGACAGTGCATACTCGGTAAAAAAAAAAAAAAAGCACACCAGCTCTCAATATATGTATATTTATTTCTAAATTACTACCATCAGCTAATATCTTAAGGTACAATATATACTTAGGGTAGAATTCACTATAATGTATGTAAATCCATATTTCAAATACTCTTCTTAATAAATTCAAAAGGTAGGGATCCTTGGGTGGCGCAGCAGTTTAGCGCCTGCCTTTGGCCCAGGGCACAATCCTGGAGACCAGGGATTGAGTCCCACGTCGGGCTCCCTGCATGGAGCCTGCTTCTCTCTCTGCCTCTCTCTCTCTCTCTGTGTGTGTCTATCATGAATAAATAAATAAATAAATAAATAAATAAATAAATAAATAAATAAATCTTTTAAATAAATAAATAAATAAATTCAAAAGATTATTGCTGACTCCTTGTCAGATCTGATTGGCTTCCAATTGTTTTTATCTGATAATCTGTCTAAGGGTTCCCACTAGGAGTAGAAGCCATTGTGCTTACATTTTTTGTAAGCACTAAATTACATTACACAATAATGTAAACATTATTTAAAAATCATGTTTTCTTTATAGGAATCTTTTTTATTTTATTTTATCTTATTTTATTTTATTTATGATAGGCACACAGTGAGAGAGAGAGAGAGGCAGAGACACAGACAGAGGGAGAAGCAGGCTCCATGCACCGGAGCCCGACGTGGGACTCGATCCCGATTCTCCAGGATCGCGCCCTGGGCCAAAGGCAGGCGCTAAACCGCTGCGCCACCCAGGGATCCCTATAGGAATCTTTTAAACACTGTCCATTCTATGAAGATGTTTAGCTAAAACTAGTTAAAATTGGGATCCCTGGATGGCGCAGCGGTTTAGCGCCTGCCTTTGGCCCAGGGCGCGATCCTGGAGAATCGGGATCGAGTCCCACGTCGGGCTCCGGTGCATGGAGCCTGCTTCTCCCTCTGTCTGTGTCTCTGCCTCTCTCTCTCTCTCACTGTGTGCCTATCATAAATAAATTAATTAATTAATTAAAAAAAATAAAACTAGTTAAAATAATCAGTAAATCCCTTAATTGGGCACATGTTAATTGCAACACATCTTAAGAACCTCTGTCAATCTTCCATATTGTTGAATTCCCTGCTTCCTTTCAGGATACATCGTGTTCCTTCATGAAGGTGACCTACCAGGTAGGGTGCCTATCCCAAAGTGTATGTCAAATATCAGTAAAACCCAATTTCTTTCTTCCTTACATTTATTTTTTTTTTCTTCCTTACATTTAAAATACATACAAATTCTAATCTTTTCTTCCTGGACTAAGGAATCACCTTTGAAGATCCCTAGACTAGATGACTGTCTCCAAGTAACAAGGTTGGAAGTTTTCTAGCTGGCTCTAATTCTTAATCCAGAGTTTTCCTGAAAATGTTCTTCCAATGAAGAAACCTGTACATCTGGGCCTTTTTGTTCACTTGGATGGTGGGTAAGCCTACTCTGTGTCAGGAATGTGGGAGAGGACCAGGGGTTTGGCCTATACATTTAAGTTTTAAGGTTCCAGAGCTTAGAAGAGTCATAGTAAGACCTCAGGTCTGCTCTCTCATTTTCCTTTATGCAACAACCACAATAAGAGACAGAATCTCATACAGGCTTGTGGCTGGAAGAGGCTTTTAGGGGAAGCTTGTCAGAGTTCCTTGTTTTACTTTAGAGGGAAATGTGGCATGAGGTGCACAAGCCTCCCCACTCCATAGGCCTGTGGCTTTCCAGGACCCACCCAGAGACCAGGTTTCCTTACCTACTCAGCTCATCTCCATCCCATTACCACTTTGGGTCAGGGCCAAGAACCAGGATGTTCCCTCTTCCCTAGAGTGGTCACTGTTCCTCATTCCCCTTGAGTTTTTAGGAGGCCCAGATCCTGAGGGCAGCAGGGAGGGTAAGAGGAGGCCAGCTAATTAGCTGGTCATTGTGATTAGCCATGAGAGCCACTCTCCCTCCAAAATCCAGACAGTCAGGCAGGGGTAGAGCAGGGGTACAGGGCCACCTGCCCACTGCACAGATGTCCTGCCCCTGGGGCAGTGCCTGCAATGCCACCTCTCCCACTCCCCTGCCTGGGCCCGTATACTCTTCCCTCCCATTCTAGACCTCCTTCTACAGGTTTCCTAGACTGTGCTCAGAAAGGCAAGAGAATAGTCATTCCTCCCCCTACTCTTAGGTATAACATCAGTTTTGTCAAAGGGGGTGCCAGGCAGCTCCCACTCCTTAATGTACCCTGAAAGGCTGTGAGTCTTTAATGACCTGGAACCCAGCCTTTTCCCTTCCAAAAACCCTACAGAGATGGAACTATCTGGACTTTACCAGGAGTCTACTCAGCATCCCACCATATACACCATTCCTGCCTAAATCTTCAGTCCTTCTCCTCAACTCCCCTTCACTTTGAATGACTTAGAAATTGACTTCCAAACACCCATTTTGAGCACCACAGCCTCCCATAGGCCCTCTTGTCTCTTCCCAATAAGTAACAGTAGCTAGCTAGCTCTTTTTTTTTTTTTTTAATTTTTATTTATTTATGATAGTCACAGAGAGAGAGAGAGAGAGAGGCAGAGGGAGAAGCAGGCTCCATGCACCGGGAGCCCGACATGGGATTCGATCCCGGGTCTCCAGGATCGCGCCCTGGGCCAAAGGCAGGCGCCAAACCGCTGCGCCACCCAGGGATCCCAGCTAGCTAGCTCTTAAAGAAGACTTATTATATGCTCAACAATTTATATGGATTAACTCATTTAATCTTCACAAGTCTGTAAGGTAGACACTACAGTTATCCACATTTTATAGATGAGGAAATTAGATCATAGAGAAGCTAAAGCCCTTGCTTGAGGTCACCTCAATGGTTAATGGTGAAGCTAAAGTTTGAGCCCAAGCAATATAGATCCAAAGGTCTGCCCTTAGCCACTCTACTATGCACCAAGATAAACCTTATATAGAAAATTTATGTTTTCTCCACTTTTGTAATGTATGACTAAAAGCATGTTAGGAAATATTATTGATCTGCATCATATAAGCTTCACAAATTCAGCTTCAGGTTAAATCCCCCAGCTGCCTTCCAGTCAAATTGCTGCTGCCCCAAAGATCTTCCTACATAGAAATTCTGGAACCACTGCAGCAAATGCCCTTCATTTTGCTCCTTCTTGAGACCCTTGATATCCTGTGGACACCTTCATTGGTGGTCTTGTCTGCTCTCAATGATATTCCTTTCCACTCCTCAAGGGAACACCTGCAGTGCTCACTAGCTGAATGTTTACTCCTCTTTCTGGAAGGAAGATGAAAGCGAGCAAGGAGAGCTGGGTACACAGACATCCATCAACTGGGCTTTTGATCTCTCTGCCCCGGGAAGCAGATTTCACACCCACGCCAACTGCAACAAGCTTTACTAGTGAAGTTTCCTGTAATATCCCATGCAGTCTGCAGTTGAATCTGCACAGTGGCGGGTCCCCTCAATGCCATGCCCCCCAACGGCCTAGGGTTGGCTGTGGCGTGGGTACAGTTAACACTTGGCATAGCTGTCAATTCCTGTGGTTTGAGCAACATCAGACCCCAAACTCAGAATTCCTACTATGTGCAGAACCCATCCCATCATGTGTCCATACTTGCCACCACCACCAGCACAGGAGAGAGACGGGCTGGACATCAAGGCCAACCCTGCCCAGGGCTCTTGCCCTTGGACCCTTGAATTCTGATACAGGATCAAGTAGGGAACCTGGGCACCAGTGAAGAAATTGTCTCATGGCCCTCTGACAAAAGGGGTTTGGTGAACGGATGAGGGGGCTGCCCGGGGGGCTGCCAGGTGGCAGCTGGAGGAGAAGAGAAGCAGTCAGTGCAGGCAAGAAAGGCAGGGGACCAGCTGTGGCAGAGGCCAGACAGCTGGCTGGCCAGAAGAAACCCTTTAGGATGTCGTTCAGGGCTGAAATGCACCCTCAGCAGGGAAAGTTATTGCGACGCCCTTGCAAATATAAAGTGCTGTACAAACACTAAATCTAAAATGGCTAATAATTTTGTTATGTTAAAGCATTCGTGTCAGGTAATTAATGTACTCATTGTGATCATTTAATTTTATGGCAGGTAGTGTAGGGCTGGACAGAAATAGGGCTCTTTGGCCCAGTCCCCTCGTTTCTCGTTAGATAAGCCAGCAGCGCAGTCTCCCCCCATCCTGCCGGAGGGGGCTGAGGCGGGGGCTGAGCCGGGGACCTGGGCCTCCAAGCTTCAGGGATTTCATGCTCCTTGGCCCCTGGTGCCTAGAGGCCCTAGTGCCCCCTGGTGGTGCCTGACGTACCACCACTTCCTCAAAGGAAATGCCTGGCTGAATTCGTGGGGGAGAGAAAATTGTGATCTCCTAATGGAAACTTCTCCCTTGACAAGTGTGCCTCAAGGCTACCAGGTGCTAGGCACAGTAAAGGGGGAGTTGGCGTTGCTGTGTGGCGTTCCTTGGGGAGGGGGGACGGCAGACCAGGTTTTGTAGCAGTTGGAGCACCTGGAGGGAACCCAGAGGCCCAGCCTTACTGGCCCAGAAAGCCCCAAAGGGAGGTGAAGTGGTTCAGGCTCCAGCCCCCAGTGCAGGCCACCATGGAGCTCTGTCGTTGCTCTTTGCTCAGTCTACCGAGGGTCCAGCCTGTGGCAGGGACCCCATCTTCCCTCTGCTCTCTCTATTCCTTCTCCCTGCCCACCACCCCTCTGCCTCCTCCACATACCCCGACCCAAGGCAACTACTCGCATTCCTTTTCCAAAACATTCTCATAGTCTCTTCCATGGGGATCCCTTCCTGGTTAAGTAGGTTCCAAAGAAGAACCTCATCTTCTATCAGCATTCAGTCTCAGTCTGTATGCCAGCCTGGAGTGGAGCTCAAGAGGGTGTAAGCCTGGCCACACCTTGCCCTGAATGAACCTCCAATCTCAGACATGTCTACATTCACATAAAGGCACAGATAGCCATCTCCATCTCATCGTTGGCTGCCGAGACAGGGGGACCAGAAGACTCCTCCACACTGGAAATATTAAGATTGGCTTGGTTAGATACTGAGTTATAACTTGTGGAATCCTTGACTGCGGTCAACGTACCCTCTTGTTTCTCTCTCTTCTCTCCCCTTATTCTCTGTTGGACATACCTGTAACTTCAAGAGATTGAGGGTCTAGCAACCTGCTTGCCCAGTAACTAATATATTTATTGCTGATCCAGAAAGGTTTGATACATTCAGTGGCTTTCTTTGCTAAAATCAGCAATAGCTGCCTAGATGACACATAAACTCCAGGTTACTTGTAACCAGGTAGGCGAGGCCACAGGGAAAAAACAGTAAGTCCAGCCTGCGGACCATGGCCTTGCCAGCCTCAGGATCAGTGCGTGCTTAGGCAGCTCTCTGTGTGATAGGACCCTACCCACTCAGGTGAGGGAAAGATGTGACTCCTGCCTTCCAGACCTATATCTAGCCTAGAGCTTTATGATTATTAGCATGAATCTCACAAAGGAAAATCACAATGATACTATTACTGAGGCATCACCATGTGCCAGGGACTATAGAAAAGCACTTTATATATATTGGCTCATTTACTGTACCCGAGGTTCCTATGTCATTGGTGCCATTGTGGCTTCACTTTCCAGATGTAAGAACTAAGTCTCAGGGAGGTTAAGAGGCTTACTTAAAGTCATATGGTTGCTGGGGAGCAGAGCTGGGATCTGAACTCAAGCAGTCATTGGCAAGAATCCACATGCTAAACCACTACTCTGTATTGCCTCCTTTTGTGCTGTGTTGTTTGGATGCACTGGCCTTCCATTCTGCATAATTATTGTTGTCTACTCTGTGCTGGGCACTGTGCTGAGCCCTTGGGAGGGATGGACATTATATATAAGAATGATTGATTGATTGAGGTTTCCCATTTGAAAGTCACTGTTGTAAGTCATTTATACCAGAGAGTGAATAACTGCCACACCTATAGCTCCTTGCTAGGAGAAGGGGCTCTGGGTGCTTCCTTATGCATAGATGACCATGCTTTGTATCAAGTAACTTTACTACTCACTCTGGCCACAGCTAACTGGGTCAGGGATGGACACGTGACCCAAAGGCAGCCAATCTATTTGTTGGTCAGGAGGCCATGAAGTGGTCTAGCTAGAAATTCTGCTTGGTGGAGTTACTGACTGGGATGCGGCCAAGCCATTTAGATCCTTTTCCTTAGAAAATATAAACTCATGTTAATTTTAAGTGTTAGGGGGGATTCCTGGGTGGCTCAGTGGCTTAGCGCCTGCCTTTGGCACAGAGCGTGATCCTGGAGTCCCGGGATCGAGTCCCACATTGGACTCCCTGCATGGAGCCTGCTTCTCCCTCTGCCTGTGTCTCTGCCTCTCTCTCTCTTTCTCTCTGTGTCTCTCATGAATAAATAAATAAAATCTTAAAAAAAAACTATTAATTTTAAGTGTTAGGTGCTGCGGAAGCAAGGACAGAGTACTAAGTGACTATACTGGTGAAAGACAAGAGTGGAGATCAATGCATGCTTACTCAGAGGCAGAAATAAACACACCTCCTTGCTAGAAACACACTGTGTCTGAAACAACAGCATTCTCAGAGTTTCTATAGGCTCTGTGATGGCTCATGGTGTGCCTGTCTTGCCTTCCTTATTTCTTTCTATGTCCTCACAAGGATCCTCTATTATCAACAGAATCTCAATGTGTCCTCATGGAATTCACGGGTAAGTGGGGGAACACAGACAGGTAATGAAGCAATTACAATGGAACGTGATAAATGCAACCATGATGGAAGCCTAGGAGGCTGTGAGAGCACAGAGGAGGCACCAGGAAGAGTAGATCCAGCCAGAGACAGTCAGGGAGAGCTTCCTGGAGGAAGGTGAATCACATACACTTCTCATTTTACTTAAAGCAAAAATCATCACCCTCCTGCCTTAGGATCTTTGCTTTTGCTCTTCTCTTTCCCCGGAATGTCTCCAGATACTCACTTGTTCAACTCTCTTACTTCCTTTAAATTTTGCTGAAATCTCATCTTCTCAATGAGGCCCATTCTGTCTGCTAACTCCTATACCCAGGAAGTACTGATTTCCTGACTCTGCTCTACTTTTTCTTTATTCCTTAGAACTTATCATACTTACCATCTTCCAACATACTCAATGATTTCCTTACTTATTTGTTTATGGTTTTTGCCTGCTTCCCCCTCTAGAACGTAAGCTCAACATGGAGAGAGGTCTTATTCTGTTTATTGACTGTCATATGTAGTGTTCCCCAGGAAGAAGGTTCTGAGACAAAGATTAGTATGCAAGATGTGTAGCAGACTGCTCTTGGGATCAGTACCAGTAGAGAGAAACATGATTAGGCAGGGGGAGAAACTCAGTTGTGAAGCAGTCCCAGCAAGGCCTCAGCCAGTCCCATAGGAAGCCCTGGAAAGCTGGGATGATCTTTCAAAATTACCCGGAGTTGGGACAAGGGGCTTGATCATTATGCCCCAGTATTGATCAGTCATTGTCCTTAGAAGAAGGCGGGCAGGGATCCCTGGGTGGCGCAGCGGTTTGGCGCCTGCCTTTGGCCCAGGGCGTGATCCTGGAGACCCGGGATCGAATCCCACATCAGGCTCCCGGTGCATGGAGCCTGCTTCTCCCTCTGCCTGTGTCTCTGCCTCTCTCTCTCTCTTTCTCTCTCTCTCTCTCTGTGACTATCATAAATAAAAAAAAAAAAAAAGAAGAAGGCGGGCAAAGAAGTTCTCTTCAGCTGCAGCCAGCCCCCAACAAGGCTAGCTGTTGAGGGCTGCTAGCAGCACTGCCAGTAATTGGTGGAATTGGTCCTTCATTTCTGAAGGGGGATCTAGGCAGCAGATCACTGCATTCACTGCACTTGACCCTGGTACCACCTGGATTCCCTTTTTCATATTGGTTCTGAGAGCACCTCCGTCAGGCTCTCTGTGGGCATCTCTTTCCGTGGGGAACTTAGAAGAACAAGGTTTGAAGAATGAAATACAGACCCCACAGTTGCTGCTGGTCTCAGGGTCACAGCTTATATCTATTATACTCCTCCTCTTCTCACAGTTCTAGATTCCTTTCACCCTCAGCTAGCACATCTGTTGGTCTTGATAGCTTAGCTGGTGGCATGATGCAGACTCTCATCCTTGAGGGATCTCAGACTGGTTACCATTCCCTTCTCAGTCTGGGGTTGTTGCACTTGTACTTACACCATCAAATTAGGAGAAGTGAGTACCAATAGATCAAGTATCAAGTAGGTCACCAGGCTGTTCCCACCGTGTAAGAGCAGCCCTACTGCCCCTGATGATCTGAGCCAATTACCTTTGCCAAGATATGGTGTCACTTCTGCTTGCCTGTTGTCCTTGACATAACGAACCTGGAGGACCTAGGCAGGAGCCATATCATACAGTTTAATGGGATTCTTGCTGTGTCTTCTAATAGAAGGGTTCCCATTCAGGAGTCAGCTCTTCTGAATTTGCCAAGCCCAGCATTGTATATTCCACAAGTAGATCATTGGGAGTAATTGTAAATGCGGTGGTTTCTGGACCCCACTAGGGACACATCTCTATATAAAGATCTTTGATTTAAAATGGATACTGTGGGGATGCCTGGGTGGCTCAGTGGTTAAGTGACTGCCTCCGGCTCAGGATGTGATCCTGGAGTCCCGGGATTGAGTCCCACATCGGGCTTCCTGCATGGAGCCTGCTTCTCCCTCTGCCTGTGTCTCTGCCTTTCTCTCTCTGTGTGTCTCTCATGAATAAATAATAAATAATTTTTTTAATAAATAAAATCTTTTTTTTTAATAAATAAAATCTTAAAAACAAATGGATACTGTGTCCTAGGGGGCACCTGGGTGGCTTAGTTGGTTAAGCGTCTGACTCTTGATTTTGGCTCAGGTGATGATTTCAGGGTTGTGAGATGGAGCCCCACGTCAGGCTTTGCATTGGGCATGGAGCTTGCTTCTGCCTCTCTCTCTCTCTCTGTCACTCCCCCCTCCTCAAATGTGTTCTGTGCCCTAGAACAGGGTTTCTCAATCTTGGCACTACTGACATCTTGCACAGGATAATTATTTGGGTGTGTGGCAGAGGGGGACAAGATTGTCCTGTGCGTTGTAGGATGCACACTCCTAGTTTCTATCTACTAGATGCCAGTAGCATTACCTCCCTTCCCTTCCTCCAGGTGCAAAAATGAAACATGTCTCCAGATATTACCCAATGACCCTATGGGGCAAACTGTCCCCAGTTGAGAGCCAGTATCCAAAAAGATGGTGCCCCATTCTCATAGAGTATCACCTCCTCAGGACCCAATGGAACTCAGTTTTAGTGAAAGGATGAAGTTCTAGGACCTCCCTGAAAAACCACGCAGCAGCAGGGGGAGTACGGGCCCACAGAGAAGGTTTGAAGGCATACAAAGTGGGGAGAAAGGGAGCATTAAGATATTTTCTCTATGACTGTTTTAATTTTCTCTATCATTTTAATTCTATTGAATCCTACTCCAGGGCATCCGGGGTAGCTCAGCAGTTTAGCGCCTGCCTTCAGCACAGGGCGTGATCCTGGAGACCTGGGATCGAGTCCCACATCGGGCTCCCTGTGTGGAGCCTGCTTCTCCCTCTGCCTGTGTCTCTGCCTCTCTCTCGTGTGTCTCTCATGAATAAATAGATAAAATCTTTAAAAAATAAAATAAATAAAAATAAATAAATCCTACTCCATCTGCGTAGTACTTAAGTTCTATGAGCCAGGCACTGTACTAACTTCTTCACATGAACTGTTATGAATTATTAATTCAATCCACACAACATATGAAGTGGGCACTATTATTATTCCCATTTTACAGGTGAAACTGGGACTTAGGGGGTTTAAAGCACATGGCACTGGCAAGTAGTGGAGCAAAGTCTGAATCCCAGGATGGTCTGACTCCAAGGCTTAATCTTTAAACAGCCACATACTATCAGCCATTCTCTTCACGCCAGCTGCCTTGAGATAGAATGAGGAAAGAGGGTGTGTGTGCGCGCGCGTGTGCATATGTGCATGTGCCTGTGTGTGCACCTATGGCAGGCAGGGGAGATTTTTCTAGCACCGGCTGTGCTGAAGAGCTTCAGGATTTTTACTAGTTCATCCAACCCTTTATCCAACTAACATTCAATGAATACCTAGTTACTAGAGAATAATAAGGAGTGAAACAGATGTCTTGCCATTATGCCCTCACCACTTCCCTTAGGGAAGGTTCTTCTGTAAGGGGAGGGTTGCCGCTGGAGACAGGAGCAGAAAAGGGAAGGCCTCTATAGGGAAGGCTGTACTCCTTGGCCCAGATAGCTCGGAGGGCTGGAGGAGGAATAATAGGATTGGCTATTTGGCCCAAGATGCCAACCGCTTTCCTCTGCTTCAAGAGCTACCCCTGATGGGTCTGGTCAGAAGTACTGATGGTCTAGTCCTCAGAGTTCCCTTCAGTTATGGCCTGTGTGTCATCTTCCCTTCCTTGGGGATCTCGGTCCTGTACCCTGACCCACCACATCGCTAGAGTGATTGGTTACTCTCTACCCGCCCCCCCCTCAAGTTTCCCTATCAAGTAACCACCTGTCTACTTGGCCTCCTGCATGCATTTTGGAGGTGCAGTCCTACCTTGGCCCAAATTTTCTTTTTTCTTTTTTTCTTTTTTTTTTTGGTTTTGTTTTGCTTTGAGTTCAGCTTGGAAATACTAACTATCAAAATAGTAATAATTTACATTTAGTGAGCATGTACTGTGTATCAGGCCTTGTGCCAAAAGCTCTATGCATGACTTCATTTCATTATTCTGAGTTGACCCTGTGATGGGAGGTCGGGCCTACGGTTAGAGGAGAGCCCGAGATAGGGGTGCAGGAGGACTCTGCTGGTGAGACTCGCTGCTGCTCCTGTGCTTGTCCTGCAGGTTCAGCCCACTACAGAGCGCCACCGGCCTCAGGCGACACCCAGTGTCCCCAGGTGAGCCGAGGGTTCGCAGGGCTCAGCGCTGGGCTCGGCCTGTCGCTCCCCTTCTCGGAGCAGGCATCTCTGCCAGGTCGGCGCCCTTTCCCTTGGCTTCCTTTGTGCTTTTCCTGGCCGTGGCTCATGCTGTTCCTTCTGCCCAGAATCCCTCTTTTCCGTTTTCTGCCTGGTAAAATCCTTATTTTTCAAGCCATGCTTTAATGTCACCCTGACCTCCCTGCCCTCCCCTGTCAGAATTAATTGCTCCCTCCTTTTGTGTTGCTCAACAGCACTTATCACCGCGAACTGTAGTTACTTGTTTCGCCACTCAGCCTGGGGGAAAGGGAGGCAGAGGCCCCTTTCGATTCACCTTCTGGTCTCCAGGGCTCAGGGGCCGCCCAGTAAGTGTTTGCTGAAGCCCACTGGGACTGGGGCAGGGGGCTGGGGGCCCCTGCCCCCCCAATCCCTGCTCTCTAAACCTCTAGCTCCCAGGCTGGCCCAAACCCGATCCCAGGGACTAGGATAGGATCCCCTCAGCGGGGAATATATCTGTCCTTCTTCCCCACTCCCCAGATGACTCCCCTTCTTCAGGGGCCAGCCTGCCCACCGGCTTCTCTCTTGGCACCCCCTTCTAGCCCAGGGCTCCCCTCTCTCCCCATTTAGCGGCATCTGCGGATTTCATTAACTTGCTACTTAACCCCTCTCGCTCAGATCAGCTCTGAAGATGATAAATCAGGCCCGGGGCTCATCCGTGCAGCGGCCAGCCTCTCCACACCCCTCCTCTAAAGAGGCTCTGGCTGCCTCTATTCATCACCGGCTGCCCTCCCTTCCTCCTGCCGGCCTCCTTGCTTCGTACCCCCCACACCCCCAAGCAGACGGTGTCAGTGTTGCTACGGCCCAGCCACTTGGGGTTGAATTCTGGACGGAGATTCAGGACATACCCTGGAGCTGGTGAGCTTCCTAGGCCAGATCACCTTTGTCCCTTGGGGGGCTGTGGGCCTCGGCTTCCCTGGACATGGCAGGGGTTAGCCCAGAGGCAGCACCCAGGGGCTGCAGTAGAGGGAGACCCTGGCCTGGAAAATGATGGGAGGGATGAGAGAGCAGAGGCTCCCTTCCTAGCTACCTTTATTTCTCTGTGTGTGCAGGGGGTGGGGTGGTGCGGGTGGTGGTGGTGGTGGCAGCCAGGGTGGCTGGCTGGACCTGCCTTCTCATTCCTTCCTTTCTTTCTCAAGACCTTCCACTCCTTCCCTGCCTAGATCTTCCCAAGAGCCCTCCTTTAAATGTCCTTCTCGGTGACACCGCTAGTCTCACAGGCACCCACCCTTTCTTCACCTCCTCCTAGACATGGGTGGGATGATGACTGCTGTAGCAGTGGCCCTGGTGGTGGGGTGTGCAGAGCAGCGCCCAGACTCTTCCCCATCCAGTTCCCCCACTGTGGCAAAGCTGCCCCTGCTCTGGGACTTCCTTCTCCCCCTCATCTTTGTAGCTCCCTCTCCCCTTATTTCTTGAGGCTCCTCTGCTTACACTCAACCTGTGACCCCTCTATCCTACTGCCACCTGTCACTGAGGCTGCCCTTCTGCCCTGTGGGCAGATTACCTGTGCCTCAGTGGAGTGCTAGAGCTGGCCAGCAGTGTGGTTTTTCTTGGTTTAGCAAAATGGCCCCTTTCCCTTCCACCCTCCACCCCAGCTGCTTCTTTAAGCCCTGCCCAAATACCATCTTTAATTTTCCTTTCTCCCTATGGTTACCTTTTCCTCTCTCCCTCAGGCTCCAGGTCTCTCCTCCTGGCCCCTCTCTCCTTCCCTCCCATGGCTCCTCTCCTATTCTCTTCCCCCATTTATAGGACTTCCTAAAAGGTACCACCCCAAATTTGTCAGAAACCTCACCTTTTTGTCATTCTAATCAGGATCCTTCTGGTTCTCTCTGTCTTTTTTTTTTTTTATGATAGTCACAGAGAGAGAGAGAGAGAGAGAGAGAGGCAGAGACACAGGCAGAGGGAGAAGCAGGCTCCATGCACCGGGAGCCCGATGTGGGATTCGATCCCGGGTCTCCAGGATCGCGCCCTGGGCCAAAGGCAGGCGCTAAACCGCTGCGCCACCCAGGGATCCCGGTTCTCTCTGTCTTTAGAGATCTCACCTCTCTGGGCCCCTTCCTATCACCTCCACCTGCCCTCCTTGTGTCCCCTCCAGCACACATTCTCACTGTCATTCTAGCCTTCCCAGGGGACAGTGTCCTGCCCCCTGCCTCTGCCCCCAGTTCGTACCCTACCCCTTTCCAGTCCTCCTCTCCTTTAGCATTCTTCTTCTAAGGGAGTCTAAGCCATTGGATGTTCCTTCAGCAACCCCCGCCCCCACCACCACGTGTGCTTTTGTCAGGTGCTATTTCTACGATGTCTTCATTACCTCCTAATTGGCCAAATCTCTTTTCTTTATTTTTCTTGTTAAAGACAGATTTAAAGAACGAGTTCAGTAGCTCAGCCATTTTCAGACCATCATTAATTTCCCCGCCTTCTTATTTATTAATGGGGCAACTTCCTTGCTGGTATTTCTTGTTCCCTGGATATCTCTGTAAAAGCCTGCCTGGCTCATGCAGCCCCTGGGACCAGTGCTAACTCACTCTGACTTTGTGCTGCCCTCAGCTGCTCTGGCATTCCCTGCACAGTCCCCTCTGTTCTTGCAGCCCTCCTTGGCCAAGATCGCCCCTTCTGCTCCCTGCATTGAGGCCCAGAGCCTTCCCTCCTATACACGGAGAAGACTGAGGCTCCCAGTTCTCTGCTCCATGCCTCCTCCCTTTCCACAGCATCCTAGGTTCTACTTGAAGCCAAACAAACACATGCATGCTATCTTACTGACTCCCCAAGATCTTAACACAAAAGGACAGGCTAAAGCTCAGGGAGCAGTGCTGACTTGTGCAGGGCCACTTTGCTTAGAAGGGTTAGGGCCAGGATGGGAACCCAGCTTCACCTGGCCCCACGGCTAGTGCTTTTCCTCTCTGCCAGCCCACCTCAGGGAACCCCGCATAGAAAGGTCACGTTTAGGGTAAGTTGTGATAGTTGTGATCCAGACAGCAATGCTGGGATCAGTGAAGGCAGCAGCACAGTGGGGAGTAGAGGTCAGCAGCCTAAGCCTCAGTAGGGCTGTGGTCAGCAAGCAGTACTGGGTGACCGGTCTCCTTCTTCAGCACCTGACCTTTCTGGGTTCCACTTTCTTTGCCTCCAACGCCAGTTAGCTAAAGGACTCGTGTTCTGATGAGGGCATTACTAACACGTGGGAGCAGTATCTGGGCTCTTTCTATGCTTCTGAAGGCTGGGTCTGTGCATATACTCTTTTTGAGGCCTTTTGATTCTAGTTCTCTGGGAGCCTCAGCCCTTCTCTGCAGGTGAGAGGGTTGGTCCTGCTGCTGCCCACCCACCTCTGCCCATGCACAGGTGGAAGTCAAAATCAGTAAGCACTGGGCTCCTCTGGCAGACAGCTACCGCCCTAGAATCCAGACCCCAGGTCCAAGCATATGCTGACTCCACTAATGGCTCCTAAACCTTCTTGAATATGAAAGATGGGGGGTCTAGCCTAAGATAGAGGCTACTTAAAAGCAAAAAGACTTCTGATATGGTCTTGTTAAGATCTTTCCATAATCAGGAATATTCCTGTTATCCCTAGGCTCTGAGCCCAGACTCCAGGTGAGGATGTAGCATGCCCAGGGACCATCGTTAAGGCTGTAGCTGCTTCCACATTGCCAGTGAGAGATGAGATGGTGATGAGGATAGTGATCCCAAGTCAGGGT
This sequence comes from Canis lupus familiaris, assembly GCF_011100685.1. Taxonomy (NCBI): domain Eukaryota; kingdom Metazoa; phylum Chordata; class Mammalia; order Carnivora; family Canidae; genus Canis; species Canis lupus. The sequence goes on from NC_049236.1 coordinate 16,033,108, forward strand.
AGAGGCCTTGAGGTCCCCCGTGGTTGCCACTAAATGCCAAGTCATTGCTCTTCTCTTTGGAAAAGAAAGCTCTGGGCAGGCCCATCGCAGGATCCGGGGAAGAAAAGGCAGAGACTGAACTCAGGACAGAATCATCCTGTGCAATCTGGCCCTCTGGCAGCAGTAGCTGGGAGCAGCAGCAGCAGCAGCAGCACAGGGGAGGAATCCCCTGAGGCCATGCCCTGGGAGCCATGTTTTTACACTAAAAGACCTTGTTTCTTGTCTCGTCCTGGTCATAACCCTGCTTAATAGAGACATTAAGATGAATGATTGAAACTGCCTCTTTCCCTGCAGCTAGAAGGGGAGGGGCAGCCTGGGTGACCCTGGACAGAGGGGACACTCTGTGGGATGGGGTTGGGGTGGGAGGGGATCCACAAAGCATCCCTCTCCAACACAGAGCCTCAGCTTTTGTAGACTGAAACCTCCTGTCCCAAAAGTGTTCCCCAAAGGCTGCCTCATCCAGCAGGGCTTCTCTGCACTGACCTCCAAGGCTGCATCTGCCTCCCCAGCATTAGAGAGGGGCTGATGCCAGTAGGAAAAACCATCCCACGTAAGGGGATGGCAGGGATTTTTGTTTATACAGACTTTCAAAGGGGCTTTCATAAGCTTCTAGACACACAAGTTTTCATATTTATAAAGACAATGGCTAACAGTTCTTGGGTTTTCTCTGCATGTTTCAGGGGCTGTGTTTTATATGCATTGTCATACGCAGTCTCACAATAGCCTCGTGATACAGAAAGAATTATTATCCCCAATTTACAGATGAGAAAACTGAAGTTTTGAGACGTTAAGCCACTTGCCCAAGGTCACCCAGCTAATAAGTAGTAGTGTTTGGCTATGAATCCAGACAGTCTGACTTCAGAGCCTGGGCTGGGAACCGCTGCATCATATACTGTCTGCAGTCTTAAAAACTGTCATGGTCTTGGATTGGGAGGATCGGGGTTTTTGTATCAGATAGGGAATTGATTTAGAGGTCAGAGACAACCGTTAGGGATAAACAGGCTCATCTCTGGATGGGGTTGCAGAAGCAGTGGGAGCCCCAGGGAGTACCACTGAGACAGGCCTCATTTACCATGTTTATGACAGGTCTGGCAGAGGGCAGCTCAGGGAAAGCTGCCCCTTCAGAGATGATGCCGAACATTTTGGGCAGGAAAATGTCTTGCTTTTTGTTTTTCTCCAGACCCCCTACCCCTACTCCCTGCACCTGGTCTTATGCTGGACGGGCATGGAGCAAATAAATATTCAATAAACAGCTTCTAAAAGATAGAGGCTACTTAAAAGCAAAGAGCCACAGCAGCCTTGGACCATTTTCAGTGGAAAGGAGAATGCTCTGTGCTTGCAGATGTGAGTGGATGCATTCGGGGAAGGCGGGCAGGTGGGCCAGAAGGATTGCTACTCCATGTGTGGCCCGGGGGCCAGCAGCATCACTTAGGAATTTGTTAGAAATGCAGCATCTGAGGCCTTTCTTAGAGTCCATAATTACAGTTTGCATTTTAACAAGATTCCCAGGTGACAGGAATGCACACTAGTTTGAGAAGCAATGCGCTAGCACGGAACAGACCTCATCACTGCTCTACTTTAAAGCTTTTCCGTGGCTCTCTATTGCCCTCAAGCTCAAGTCCAAACCTATTAAGGAGGCTCACTTTAAGACTAAGCATGGTCTAACTCTTGCCTACTTCAAACTCCTCTTTCACCACGGGCTCTGTCACCCTTGCTGCTCCAGTAATGCCAATTTTTTTCTTTGTAGGGCTCATTTCTTTGCCTTGTGACTCATTTCCTTGCCTCATGGCTTTGCTCATGCTATTCCCTTTGTCTGGACTGCTCTCTCTTCTTCACTCCTTTCTTCCCCACTATTCCTTGGCCTGGGAAATTCCTACTCAGAAAAAGACTTGACTTCAATGCTAAACTGTTCAAGTTGTGATCAGTACCTCCTCTTCAAACTTTCACTGCAATTGGTCTCTCTCTATGATTACAGTTATCTGAGTGACACATTTCTTTACCAGTGTCTGCCTCATTACAGTGTAAGCTCTATGAGGGCGGAACTGTGTCTCTTGTTCTTGTTCCTGTCCTGTGCATTCAAGGAGCCAAGTACAAAGCAGATATTCAAAGAATATTGTTGAATCTTGGGAAAGTATATACTTTGAGAAGGATGGGCTCAAGCTCTTAGTTCAGCTGCGGTTGCTGGAGGAGATCTCCTGAAGTGTTCGGATGCCTCCTAAAAGCCCTACAGCATTCTCAGGTCCTGGGGGTGTGGTCAGGCACTGCCTACAGATTAAAATGCTGAGGGGCACCTGGCTGGCTCTCTATTTCAGGGTTGTGAGTTCAAGCCCCACAGTGGATGTGAAATCAACTTAAAAAGAAGAAGAAGGAGGAGGAGGAAGAGGAGGAGGAAAGGGAGAAAAAGAAGAAGAATGCTGAGCAAGCCCCTCTCCTGTGGATTAGTGAGTGCCACGCAGGGTAGGACACATAGATGGGGTCTAAGGGCTTAGAGAGAGAAGGAAAAGAAGCAATCACATCCTGGGGCAGGGCACATTTCTCAGGAGGTTCAATGGTAGAGATGGAAACAGGGAAGGCACCTCGTTGAGAGAACATCATCAGCAAAGAAAGTCTTGGAGCAGAGAAGTAAGTGCAAATACCTTGATGAGTAACAATTAATCCTTTTGGGCTGGAAGAGAGGGGAGGTAAAGAACTACTAGGAAAGAAGCCTGGAAGTGTAGGTTGGAGCTGTGTGTAAAGCACTTGAAGGCCAAATCAAGATCAGGAAGGAGGAACTATGAAATCACAAGGGGTCCAGTGGAAGGACAAGGCTGTATTTGTCTGAGAAGGCCAAGAAAAGTGGCAGACAGTACCAGTTTATACATTGAATCTTAGGGGGAATATGCAGTGTAATGGAGGTCCTAGTGGGTTGGGGCTGATACTGGGCTACATCCATGGTGGGGAGTTAGGCAACACTCCTGACCCAAACATCTATTTGTTTTTTTTTTTTTTTATTTATTTATGATAGTCACACACAGAGAGAGAGAGAGAGGCAGAGACACAGGCAGAGGGAGAAGCAGGCTCCATGCACCAGGAGCCCAATGTGGGATTCGATCCCAGATCTCCAGGATCGTGCCCTGGGCCAAAGGCAGGCGCCAAACCGCTGCGCCACCCAGGGATCCCCAAACATCTATTTGAATCTACCATTTACATGGGGCTACACAGCCAAACAAATTAATTTGAACCAAGCCTGAACCATAACTGGATCAGGTATATACCAGCATGATTACAGTGCGGGAGTATGGACAACCCAATGGATAGCAGATTGCCAGAATAGCCAATAGAGCTTGAGAGAGAGAGGCTTAATGATAGAGGGGCAATGAGCCAGTTTCCACAGTAAGACTAATGGTTCAAGAGGACCATGGCTCTGATTCAGTATGGTGATTTTTACATAAACTCACCCAATCCTGGCTACTCTCATGGTAGGAGGTATGCAGAATGAGAAGAAAAAGGACTAGTTGAATAAGTGGAAAGAGTTGTCTCCAAAACACTTAAGAGCTCAAATACCCTGCTGCAGGGCTTCATATCCTACTAGCTGAATGTAATATGTAGGGATTCTTCTTACTTCGTGAAAGAATGCTGTGTTCTCACACTGTCATGGTGTCACTAGAACTGAGCGCGCCAAGCAGAGGCATTCAAGGCCAGCATCTATGGTGCACTTAGTGATAGAAGCCAGCAGAGCACAGTAGCTTGGATTGATCCATGGTCACAACTGAGGGGTTTGTTTTTTTTTAAAGATTTTATTATTTATTTATTTATTTATGTATTTATTTATTTGAGAGAGAGAGAGAGAGAGAGAGAGGCAGAGGGAGAAGCAGACTCCATGCAGGGAGCCTGATGTGGTACTAGATCCTGGGACTTTAGGATCATGTCCTGAGCCAAAGGCAGTTGCTTAACCACTGAGCTACCCAGGCATCCCAACAACTGAGGGTTTTTAAAGAAACATTGCTGGGGACTGGTGCTTCTACAGGAGCAGGTAGGGTCCTAGGATTAGCAAGACTGGCGTGTTGTGTTAATGTTAACATAGACTCGTTGGTATCGCCAGCCGGAATGGCCTTGCATCAGACAAGCTACAAGGCAGTCTGGGGAATAGACACAGAGCCATCAGGCGGCAGCAGTTTGTGAGTGGGTTTACAAAAACTGAGGGAGCCTGGCCTGGAGGAGAGGAGACATCAGTGTCACTCCAAAGGGTCCAGGGTGAACACTGGCATCTGATCAGTGATGGGAAGCTATAACAGGCAACAGGAGACAGCTGAACTTGAAGCTGAGATGGAAACAGGCAAAAGAGGGGAGCGCTGGTGGCTGATGACCAACCTCAAGAGACACCTGATGAAGGAAACTTGACTCACTGAGCATCCTATGTGACGTTGGGTGTGTACTGTGGTTGGTGCTTTCTTCACTCTATTGGTTATGCAGGTATTATCTCCATTTCATAGTGGAAGAAACAGGCCAAGATAAGGTGACTTTGCTTATTCATCAAATATACACACTTGGAATATAAAGACGATTAAAACACAGTCCTCTTCTTTGAGGACCACAGAATATTGGTCCAGAGGCAGACAAGGGAAGACATAAGCATGAAGCGCAATGACACTACAAAGAGGTTCCCCAAGCCACAGAGTCAGTAAGTATCAGAGCCAGGATCCAATTCCTGGATTATCTGGATCCAAACTTTAGTGCCTGCCCCCGCTAGCTGCATCATAGCTGCATGATAATAGTTGTCAGCTTAGTCAGAGTCCAAGTTCTGAGAAACAGCAGTAGGGGTAGCCCCTGCAGCTGGCAAGGAATTTGTTTGTTTTTTTAAAAGATTTTGTTTGTTTATTCATAGAGACACACACAGAGAGAGGCAGAGACACAGGCAGAGACACAGGCAGAGGGAGAAGCAGGCCCCCTACAGGAAGCCTGACGTGGGACTTGATCCCGAATCTCCAGGATCACACCCCAGGCTGCAGGCGGCACTAAACCGCAAGGAATTTGTAAGAGCAAGAAGAGGACATTGGGAATTGGGATGGGACATGTACAGGTGACCCAGCAGCAGCCCAGGTCCAGAAGAGATAGATGATGGTGGCCTCAGGGTTATCAGGTCATGGAGGCCTTCCCCTAGGACAAGACTGATTCCAGTGCCTAGAGGTGGCAGTGTGTGGTTCTAGTTCTGTCAGCCACTGGAGGCAAGAAACCAGGCTGCTTCTTAGAGAGGCAGATTGGGACCAGAAAATTGGAGGGGAGGGGGTGTCTCAAAAATCAAGTTGGGAGTGAGAGGAGAGCCCATATTGGGAATGGGAGTAGGGAAATGGGAATGAAATCAGACAGTTTAGGGGCTGGAAGGAAAACCTGTCCAGTCTCCTTTTTGCTTCTATTGAGTTCAATACACCCTGACAGGATTGTCTGCCTTTTTGAAACACCTCTTTTGCTTTAAAAACTTGTCTTTTCCCTCCCCTCTGAGCATCAGATCTAGAAGAGGCCTGGGGCCCCCAATCTTTTCTAGGGATGCTTTGCCTCTGACTAGAGTGGACTGGACAACCCAAGCCAAGCTTCCATACTTAGGGTAGGGCTGTGAGCCATACCCCTGGGCCATGTGAATCACCACGCCCTCTGGAACAGTGGGCAAGGCAGGGAGAAGTCTGAGGATGAGAGGCAGGGAGGCTAGGACAGAGAAGGCAGGGTGGAATAGCTTGGGGGAAGAGAGCCTCCCTGGGCAGGTGGCTCCATTTGATTTCCGATTTAAAGGGGAGGCTTAGATGGCCAAGAAGAAAAAGGCTAATAAGAAAAATATTAAACTGCAGTGTGTGTGTCCCCAGGGACTTCCTGTTGCCATGACTGACCTCCAGGAGAGCGCCATTCGTTCCCGAGCATGGCAGCTTTATAGGCACTTGTAGGCCTGCAAAGAACACCAATTTGCTGCCGCAGTTTGTTTTGATAACTGAAACTTTCAATAAATCTATATTAAAATCAAAGGGAAAATTAACTGGGCCCCAGTGAGGGGCACGGAGATAAGGGAGCACATTACCACCCTGGCCTCAGCCACCCCACATCCATCTCTCAGTTCAGATTCAGGTCACCAGGGAGATGAATGGCTTGGGCTCATGGGGAACAGCCTTGGGGAAAGCCAGGCAGAGAAGGCACAACCAGGTCTGGCTCCCACTGCTCCTGCAGCAGACTGTGGGGGGCAGAGGATTGGGGGTGGGGGTAGGAAGGTGGGGGAGTGGTCATGGTGGGAAGAGGAGTTGGACAGAGGCATGGGGGAGGGGCAAGAATAATAGTAATAACAGCCAGTATTTACTGAACTCTTTCTGCTGGATGCTATACTAAGCGTGTTTGTATTTAATTCTAATAAGGAGATACTAGTGTTACCTCCACTCTAGAAATGAAGCAATGCAGCCTCATTGCTGTGGCTTGCCTAAGGTCACAGAGTTAGGACTCAAACCTGAGCAGGCTGTCTCTGGGCTCACACTCCTAACTGCACCGTGTGGGCTTATGCAGCGTACAGTTTTCCCCATTTTTAGATAAAATGGTTTCAGACCCAGCCTGGGTTCGCTCAGCCTTGTCAAGTTTGTGGGCTGTCATGCCGGCACTGTCGTTGGGTCCTTGTCCTTGGGTCTCCTCCATTGCTGGTTAAGGTCCCAGCTTTGCTGGCCATCTTGCTGTTTTCCCTTGTGGTTTCACAGAGCAGCCGAAGAACCAACCTGGCCGTCTAATTCCTGCTCTGTGTTCACTTTGGCTCAGTCACTTCATCCATCAGGCAGCCTCCTGATGCACAGGTATATCTGTGTCTGTGTCCTGGACTCAGTTCATCTGCCTCCAAAAATTCACTTGCCCCATCTGTACCCCCACCCCGTGCCTTGGCCACTTGTCTTCTGGACAGCCCAGCTGCCATTACTGTCACCTCATTTACTAACACAGCTGGTTGTCTTAGCCTCCTCAGGAGGAGGGTTACGTTTTGACAGAGCTTCCCGTGTGCCCACTGTACGGGGACTGCAATGGGCCCAATTTGGCCAAACCAGGGCTGTGACTCCTCTCATCATTTCTAGTCTCAGATGAATCCCTGAGCTTTTAGGGTGTGGAATCTGGTGCCCCCTGTGGCTACCGGAGTGCTTGGGGTAACACAACCTCCCTTTCCTTTTAAAAGTGATGGCTTGGGATCCCTGGGTGGTACAGTGGTTTAGCGCCTGCCTTTGGCCCAGGGTGTGATCCTGGAGACCGGGGGTCGAATCCCACGTTGGACTCCTGGTGCATGGAGCCTGCTTCTCCCTCTGCCTATGTTTCTGCCTCTCTCATCTCTCTCTCTGTGACTATCATAAATAAATAAATAAAAATAAAAAAAAAATTAAAAGTGATGGTTCTATATGGCCTCCATGACAGAGCAACTAGCTGTGTTTCTGTTTTCACATACAACCTTGTATTTTCTTCCTTTTCTTCTCTGCCTCACTTGCCTTTGTCTCCTCAACTCTTGCTGCCTTGGGATTATATTTCCCAATGAAGTTTTACCATATAAGCTTTACCTTAGGCTCTGTTTTCTAGGAAATCAGAAAACAGAGGGAATTACAACAGAGCCAAAGGCTTAAGGGAACCAAATGTATGTTAGGCAACAGTGTAAGGCACCAATGTATACTCATCTCTTAAACTGTTCTATTATTTTATTTTTTAAAAAGATTTTAAAAAGATGAAAAGATTTAAAAGATTTAAAAAGATCTATTTTTTAAAAAGATTTTTTAAAAGATTTCTTCATGAAAGACAGAGAGAGAGAGAGAGAGAGAGGCAGAGACACAGGCAGAGGGAGAAGCAGGTTCCATGCAGGGAGCCCAACATGGGACTTGATCCCAGGTCCCCAGGATCATGCTCTGAGCCAAAGGCAGACGTTTAACCGCTGAGCCACCCAGGCATCCCAAACTGTTCTATTATTTGAATACACTCTGCCTGGAATTTGTCCAAAAAGAGCTTATATATAACATAGTTTGGTGAGGTCCTGGAAGTGTAGGGGTGAGCTCTAGAGCACCGAGGAAAGAGCACATGCTGGGGAAGTTAAGGGCACCATGGAAGGCTCCATGGAGGATATTGGTGCTGGGCCTTAAAGGAAACTTCCAATTCAGACACTGTAGGTTGACTTCATTCTAACAGCAAGGAAGGTTGATTGTGCCCTATTTTTAGGCCAGATTCAGGACATATGAAAGACAGGGACAGGAGGAACCATCTCAGGGCCTCTAATTTGTCAAATTTAATTTATCTGCTTACTTATTTATTGTTTGTTCTGCCTCTCCCTTCCCCTTCCCAGTATAAAGGCGCCTCAAGGATACAGGTGTGCCTTATTGCCTAGCGAATCCCTAGCACCAGAAACAGTGCTGACGCTTAGCAGAGGCATTATAAATATATGTTGACTGACTAATTAACCGCAATTAATGTCTAGATGACATTAACAGGAGCAAGAAGACCCAATCCCAGCTCCAAAAATCAGAGAATAGGAAGGTATGTCTCCACTTTACTGACCTTGGGTTAAGTGACATCTGTCCTTGCTGACGTCTATTTCTTCCTTTGTCCACAAACATTTACCAGATTCCTGCTTTATATTCGGAACTGCGCTGGGAATTACGGATACACCATGAACAATACAGAAGTAATGCTTACCTTAAATGAATTTACAGCCCTGGGGTGGGAGAGACAACAAGGAAATCGGTAATTACAAAACAACACGATGAGCTCTGTAGGTGCCGAGTAGAAACACCTAACTCGTTAGGCGGGATTGAGCAAGACATTCCTTCAATATGGTATTCTCAAGCATTCCCAGCTCAGGCAGGAACCATTACGTTAAGGTCAGATCTCACAGAAATGGTGGGCCCAGAAGTGACATCATTTTGTTATGCGAAAATATGCAAATGACAGAGAGAGGGCTTGGCGACCAAAGCTGGGCCCGGAAGTGACATCATTTTGTTATGCGAAAATATGCAAATGACAGAGAGAGGGCTTGGCGAGCCAAAGCTGGGCCCGGAAGTGACATCATTTTCTTATGCGAAAATATGCAAATGACAGACGGAGGGCTTGGCGACCAAAGCTGGGCCCGGAAGTGACATCATTTTCTTATGTGAAAATATGCAAATGGCAGACAGGGGGCTTGACGACCAAAGCTGGGCTCGGAGGATGCCTCCTGCTGGTTGGGAAGCTGTTGGAGCCATCACCGGTTCGGCCAGGGCTGGGGGTTCCCCCCTAGAACCTGTTACCCATAACTTCCCAACGAGCCATAGACAAGATGAAGGAGCCCCTCTCTGGCTTTAGCTAGACTTCTCTCTGGGCGACAGAACAGATGCGGTAGCTCCCGAAGCTGGAGGCCGGAATCCTTTCAACTCCGCCGTTCCCTCCGGGGCCAATTCAAACAAATCCGTTCTCTCTTCCGTAGGAAGGCCCTCCAAAATCGAAGGATCTTCTTCTTAGCCTAAAATCGGCCTCCTCTTAGCTCTCCCCAGTCCTCCCTCAGAGAGTGGAGGATAATGACTTGTTGAACCAACAAGTCGCGAGAAGGTGTCCCCTAAATCGAACCCGTCGTGTTATGAGCCTATACTCACCTCATAAGTATATTGGGAGGTGGGGAAACGGAAGAGGGGGGCCTGGGTCGCTCTAGGCCTTAGGAAGTTTTCGTTATTTAAAACATTTCTTTCCCAGCTCGTGAGCGAGCTCCCCCTTCACTTCTTCTGAGTACGTGCAACCTCAAAACTACAAGTCCCATAAGGCCAGCCGCGGGGAGGCACCATCTTGACACACTTTAGCGCGCATGTCGGCGGGAGAGCGAGCATTTGGGGGGAAGAAGCCCCGCCCCCTTGCAGCCCATTGGTCGGGGCCGAAAGCGGCGGGCTCAGCGGTTGGCCACCGCGCCCGCCCGTCAGTCGCGTCGGCCGGGGTCAGAGTGCGCGGAGGTGAGTCGGTGTGTTGTGGACTCGTGGTGCTGGCTGCCGCTGTTGAGGCGGCCGGGAACGGGCGGTGGGGAGCGGGCGGAGCTGGCCTTGCCTCCGCCTGGCCGGCGCCGCAGTCGGCGCGGGCCGCGCCCGCCGCCGTAAACTGCCCTGAGCGCCTGCTGAGGCCGAGGGAGACGTCGGGGCCTGCACCTGGAGGGAGCCTGCCGCGCTGGCCCCGAGGAGGGGGCGTTGCCATGGCGACAGCCTCTCCCGCCGCTGACGGGGGGCGGGGGCGGCCCTGGGAAGGAGGGCTGGTCTCCTGGCCCCCTGCCCCTCCCCTTACTCTCCCCTGGACTTGGATGGGCCCGAGTTGGGGGCAACACCCTGGGGTGGGTGATGCGGAGAGGCCCCCCAGATTGGGCCCTGGTGAATGCATGTGGGGTGAGGGTCGCGGCGCGCAGTTTGTGCAGTCTGAGGTGCTGGCCCGTGTGCTCGCCCTGGATGCATGATCTACTGAGTAACGTTCTGGCCGAGAGGGAGCGGGGCAGGGCTTTGGAAGACCGACTGGGTGGGGTGATTAGGGTGCTGACTTCTTACTTGAGATTACTAGGGAAGAGGAAAAGAGGTTTGACTACGGAGAATAGAAACTGAACAAAGAGGTAGCGGATAGAATAACCCCACTCTTACCTCTCCAGCACATACACGAGGTTAGCACTTCACCTCTTGGTAGATCTGTAGCTGGTGTAGATGTAGATGGTGGAAGGAGTGAATAATGGGCCTAACCTAGCTAGCTTTCTCTTTGTTTTTACTGCAAATGTTCCAGCAACAGGTGTTCTCTTAAAACAAAAAAGCATGAACTTGGATTGAGGCTTGACTGTGAGTTCTTGCATAATGTAACTTCTGGTTGACTTGGAAGGAAGATGCTGAATGTGGCCCCTTCCTGGGGGGTTTGGGTTCTACCCTTAGGGTTGGATTCTTGCAAACTGATAATGCCCATCATTGTCTCTGCTCTAGGTCTCTGGCCACCTCTATGGTATTAGCTCTTATCAGACATTTTAGCAATCTCCGAGCTAAAGGGCAAAAAAACACGAATCCCATTGGCTAAAGACTATACACTATTTGAACTATAGTAGCTTGTGATTGGCTGAGTGGTTTTTGATTGTAGAGTTTCTACCAGAAATTGGCTTCATCAAATTCTGCTTTATTCTGACTTTATCATACATGGCATGCCTTGTTTTAGTGGGTTCGTGCCTGGAGCTTAAGTATATTATACCTGAATCCCCTACCATTTAAAAGCCAATTTATAAACAGGGACTTGGAGTGTGACTCCACTAATGTGTGTGTCTGTGATCTTGGTTAGAAACCCACTTGGCTGCCTTTCCTCAGAGAGGTGGGGTGTGGGGGAAGGGAGCTGCCGGGAAGTGATTGATAAGGTTTCCTTTATGGATTCTGTGGTGCTTCACTGGAGCTCAGAGCACTTTGGCAACTTAAGCACTCCAAATTAAAAGCTCATTAACAATTCCTGCCCAAGGATCCTGTAAATAATCGGCTAGCTAGGTCCTAGAGCTTGGCTGAGAGCTCTCCTTCCAACTTGAAATTTCCAAATAAAAGTGCCTTTATTCCCTTTCATTTTGAAAAGTGTTTTCTTTGTGGTAGGGTAAGTCGGTGAGTGGTCTTTCCCAGGGGATCTGAGTAGCATAAAATCTTAAATGCGTAGAGTGTTAGACTAGAGGAATACAGGAATAGATTGGTTCCAAACCCAAGTGTTTCTTTGTGCAAAGGGCGTTGCTAGCTTACAAGAGCACCTCTGCAGCTTCTAGTCTTTTGGAAAATCTGAATTAGGTGATAAATATGATAGGTGTCCAGTAATGGTTTGACTTATGGTTTGGTTACACTTTGACTTTCTTAGGACTTGAGGTAGACCTGGAAGTATATTGCAAGTGTTTAAAGGTCTGTTTGGCCATTTGCAGTATGGCCTGTGGGTTTGTGGAAACCAGCCCCGCCCCCAATCCTGTCCGTAGTTTCTGAGTTCTGAACATTGTCAGTCTTACCAGTGTCCTCTTCTTGATTAGGCTAGGATTCTGGTGTTATCCTGAGAGACACTACTTTCTTGGTCCAAGCTCAGATATTACAAATGTTTAGTGTTTCTAGGAGTTAACCTCCTTAGGAAGAAAGGTATGCTACTAGAAAACATGAAATTCATCCTTCCAAAAATATATTGTACTAGTAGCTTCTGAAAGCTCTATTCAGGATTATTCTTCCACATAAATCCCAAAGTAGTGTGAGTTTAGGAGTTTGAGGTTTGGTATGGTCCTTAAATTGTTTCAAATAGCAGCAGTCCCCAGGGGATTTGATCCTTTATACTGAAATAGACTTGTTGCAGAGATGTGTATTTATCCACAGCATTGGGGCTTTCCAGCTCTCACAGAACCTTCAGCATCCCCAGCTGGCAGTCTTGGCATCTTCGAAGTCAGGAGAGGTGAGAATCTTTTTCATGGTCAAGTTTGGCTTGACTTCTTTCTTATGAGTATTTATTTGGGTTTGAAGGGTGAGGGGATGGTGGTCGGTGTAGACTGTATTTTTCTGTGGCTTTTTCTGATTAGACACCATGAGCTCAAAGACTACTGAAATGTACCCAAAGTCTATAAAGTGGTGAGAATTAGAGGTAGGGTATCCATACTCTCAAGTTCTGTCATGATTTCTTTGTGGGCATTGCATGAGCACCTACTTTAGGTTCAGGAAGGCTGAATAGAGCTGGAATAACCCTGCATCTTGAGAAATACACAGCTTAAAAATAACAGGAAAGAACACATCGATTTGGCTTTTGATAATGCATTTGACCAAGGCCTTTAGGATTTTGGTTTGATTTGGGTTGGGAGTCACCGTTGGGTGGATGGTTAATCCCAGCCTATCTCCATTTTACAAGGATCAGAGCTGGCTAAAAAGACTGACTCTGATGATTGATATCCAGGATCTCAGAGTCTGTTTGTTCAATAATGAAGGGCCAGACACTTTGCTAGGACTGGAACTGTAGTAGGAGTAAGACAGCTGCTGTCTCTGATGCCAGAGGGCTTACAAATTCAGGTGTCTAGAGATAGGTAGTAAAAAATCAGTTCTGATACACTCTAGGAATACTATAATAAGGTAAATTTAGGTGCTTTGGGAGTACTCAAGGGTCCTCAACTCAGACTTGTAGGCTCAGAGAGGGCTTCTCAGAGGAAGGAACCCCTTTATCTAGAATTAAATGAAAACATGAGGGACCAAGTGTGAAGGTCAGAGTTTTGTTGAGTTTGAGAAACTGAAGTTCAGTGTGATTAAAACAGCATAATCAGTAGGCAGAGGGTTGGAGAATATGGTGAGAAATGAAGCAGGAAAAGTAAGCAGAGGCCAAGGCCTTATAAACTCTCAGGATTAGGTGGTAGATAGAGAAAAGGTTAGACTAGGTCAGCAAAAGACTAGGTCCTTTTTCTTAAAGGACCAGATAGTAACTATTTAGGCCTTGTGGGTCTCTGTCACAACTATACAACTCCATTCAACCCTGCTGTTACAGCATGAAAGCGGCTATAGTACAAAAATGCATGAACATGGCTATGTTTGAGTAAAACTTTATAAAAATGAGTGGCAGCTGGATTTGGCCCATGGAACATAGTTTGCCAACACCTGGATCAGACTATCGTAAGAGCAGTAAGAAGCCGTTAAAAAGTTTTTTAAGTCATGGACTGATAACTAGATTTGTGTTTTAGAACATTTGCTCTGATTTCAGTATTAAGAATGGACTGAAGGGGACAATACTGGAGGCAGAGACCAGTTAAGGAGCCTGTGACAGTTACATGGGCGGGGGGGGGCATTTTATATTTACCCCTTGAGGCAGTATTTTGACACTTAAAAATTGAGTGTAACTGAATTTTTGCAAATTGTATATACTGGTTATCTATTAATTTCCTGGCCATCAACTAGAACTTAAAGCAAGCCTACCAAAGAATTTGTTGGTAAAACCAGCTTCTATTTTACAGACTAGAAAAGATGTAGGTATAAAATGAATGAAAAGGTTTGGGGAACTCTTCTAATCAAAGAAGTGGGGAATAAATGGATCTCTGGTAGGAATGTTGGTCTTAGGGCTCATAGCTTAATGTCAATTGCTTTAAACTTTTTGAACAATATAAACAAAGGAGGACCCATTTTCTTAAGTTTTCTAGGGAATTGTCATCATTCTGTTACATATCCTACTTCGTCTTTTCTTTTTTTTTTTAAGATTTTATTTATTTAATCATGAGAGACACAGAGAGAGAGGCAGAGACACAGGCAGAGGGAGAAGCAGGCTCCATGCAGGGAACCCGATGTGGGACTCAATCCCGGGACTCCAGGATTACTCCCTGGGCCGAGGGCAGTGCTAAACCGGTGAGCCACCCGGGGGCTGCCCATGTCCCACTCAGTCTTAACTTTCCTTGCTTATAGCAAATTGATGATCTTTTTCTGGTTTGGGGACCGTCTCCTGGTTCAGATATGATAGTATATGCCAGGCACAGGAGCCAGAGTGTTTGTTGAATGTCTGATGGATTGTCTTCCTCCTCCTGCAAGCCTACTTGCCTTGCTAGAAGGAAGCCTGTAGGTTTCTGATAACTACATTATAGCGTTTATGTAACCTTGGGCAAGTGACTTACCTCTCTGAGTTTTACCTTCCTATCTGTGAAATGCAGATAATGGGACTTAAGAGGGTTGATTAATGGGTTTAATGAGATAAGTGTTTTAATAACTTTTGTTACTAATAGTATTTTACCCAATTAATAATTTTTTAAAAAAACAGCCCACAAATGGATGAGTTGGCCTTTGGCTTAGTATTTATTTTGGGTCCTCACAGTTGTCATTATGGCCATGTGGTAGAAATATAACCACTAGTGGTGAGAGCCAGTAGACAGGAGGAAGTTATAACTAATGCAAGGGGCCACTCTTCATAATTGAAAATTTTCGGGCATCAGGAGTCCAGAAAACCAGAACTTGCTTCAGGATAGACCTTAGCCCCAGTACCATCAGTGAAGCGAATCGAGTGAGCAGCTATCTGAAAGAGATTCACCAAAGTGTGACCAGTCATTTCTCCCAGTTGGTCAGGGTTATTTATTAGTGTTGCCACCCTTGTGGCCCTATATCTTTGTAAAGTGCCTCTTGAATGTTTTTTATTACTTTTCACCGTCACTCTGGGAATGAGTCAGGTGGTCAGTATTATTGTCTCTGCTACCCCTGTGAGGAAACTGAGGCCCTGGAAGGTTAAGTGTGGTGCCTGAGGTCATGTTATGCTGTGAGGTGCCGTCAGAGCGGATTTGCCTCCAGATGAAATTGTGTTCGTTTATTGCTGTGATTTCTCTTCCTTTGAGTGAAAGATGTGTAGTCATTGCAGAACAGCACACTGATGCATGCTTTGTCCAGATGCGCCAGGAGTGATTTGGGTCCCACTTTGTCCACTTGGTCCTGGTGGGTTTTCATTGATGACTGCTGGACCAGGGAAGCAGATTCCCTTTGGGTCATTGTTTTTAGCCCCTCCTCCTTTGGGGACATTCTTAGGGGAGCCTTGGGTTACAAGAGATTGCTTTGATATGTTCAAAATTGTGCCTTGTGCCCCACAGCTACAGGTAAAATCAAAAGGCGGATAATTTATGGGAGTGTCAGAGCTGGCCGCTGGCACCTCAGGAGGCCATTAGTATGCCTGTTCAGACCCTCTGTGTCCTTGCAATTGATTCCTCTTTGCATGAGCTTGATTTGGGAAGCTGTAGATCTGTGGGTAGTGATTGGATGTGACAGTCCAAACACCGGTCCCTAAATTAATCCTTTTAATAGTATTCCTGCACCAAGGCAGTGTGGTATCTCTCTGTCTTTAACTGGGGAGGACAGAATGGGGTGGGCTAGGAAGGAGATAGGGGAAAAAAAAAAAAAAAAAAAAAAGCTTTGCTTGGTGCTTAGGGTCTGCTCTGTTCTTTTTTTTTTTTTTTTTAGGATTTTATTTATTTGAGAGAGAGAGTGAGAGCACAAGTCGGGGTGGGGAGCGCAGAGGGAGAGAGAGAATTGGGCTGGACCCTGGGATCATGACCTGAGCCAAAGCAGATGCTCAAATGATTGTCCCACCCATATGCCCCTGGGTCTGTTCTGTTCTAACGTGACATCAGGATGTCGGGCATATTCATTCAACAAACACTGATTCACACTAACGTTGTGCCTGGTCTTGTGCTGGGTGCTGGGACTACAGAAGTGAATAAAATGTGGTCCTTGCCCTTAAGGGTATATGTCTTAGTGTTTCTTGGAGTTTTTAAACTTTTTTTTTTTTTAAGATTTTATTTATTTATTCATGAGAGAAAGAGGCAGAGACACAGGCAGAGGGAGAAGCAGGCCCTCCACAGGAGCCCTTAATCCTGGAACCCCAGGATCACACCCTGAGTCAAAGGCAGAGGCTCTACCGCTGAGCCACTCAGGTCCCTTTTCTCAGTTTTTAAACCCATGCACTATTTAGGTGAAAAAATCTTATACTTTTCTTTAATGCTACTTCAAATTTTAAAATGCATGAAAGGGTCTGACAAACAAATCAAAGAAATTATGCTTTTTTTTTTTTTAGACCTACATGCGCGCGCGCGCATACACACACACACACACACACACACACACACACACCCCTATACCTTCTCTCTTAAATCCTTCTCACCTAACTCTCTGAAAGTTATAGTAGGAGAAATAGATTAAAATTTTACAATATAGTGAGACAAAAGTTATGAAATAGGAATAGAGTCTGTTACTGGATCACACTTAAGTAATTAACTTTCTGATGGAGTATCAGAGAAAGCTACTAAAAGGGAGTTTTGAGCTGCATTTTGAAGAAGGAGTCTGGTGAAAATGGATGTAACATTCCAAACCAGGGGGTGCAGCATTGGTGACGGCACAGATTTGTAAAAGGAAACATCACATTTGGGGACCTGAGCAAGAGCTAGTTGCCCTGCCTCCTACCAGTTGCTCTGCTCCTCTGGAATTGTGTTTGAGAAGAGGCTTTGAGTTTCTGGTGCTGCAGTTTTAGTCCAGGCTTCCCCTTCCTGTTTCTGCTTTTTTATATCCAGGGCTACAATTTGTTTTTCCTGTTAAAATATGATAAATGTATTATGAGAACAAATTTGGATGATTTGGACATACTTTTTTTTTTTAATTTTTATTTATTTATGATAGTCACACAGAGAGAGAGAGAGAGAGAGAGAGAGGCAGAGACACAGGCAGAGACACAGGCAGAGGGAGAAGCAGGCTCCATGCAGGGAGCCCGACGTGGGAGTCGATCCAGGGTCTCCAGGATCACGCCCTGGGCCAAAGGCAGGCGCCAAACCGCTGCGCCACCCAGGGATCCCTGATTTGGACATACTTGATCATTGCTTATGGTTGAGTTACTTTTAGTTAAAGCCACATCCTAACCTCAAGGGAAAAACTGAAGTTGATATGCATTTTTAGCTCTTTGGCAGGTAGGGGACTCAATCAAGTAGGGAATGTGGGCCCTCCAGACATGGGAGAGGAGAACAGAGCTTTGAAGTGCTGAGTACCTCAGAGGCTTAGTTTGCTTGTATGTAAAATGGGAATACTGTTACCCATTTTGCTTGAGAGTTAGGAGATGAAATATGTAGGTCACTAATACAATGCCTGGCTTATAATCTTGTTTCCCTCTCCTCTTTCTCGTGCATTAACAACAGTAGTTCTCTTTTACTGAGTCCTTTAAATGTGCAAAGTGCTTTACATACGTTGTGTGGTTGTGAACTGAACCCCAAAGAGATAGATATTATTATTATAGCTATTATTAGGAATATGTGGTAGAGGGGCGCCTGGCTGGTTCAGTGGGTAGAGCATGCAACTCTTGATCCTGGGGTCAAGAGTTCAAGCCCCACATTGGGTGTGGAACCTACTTAAAAAAAAAAAAAAAAGAATATGTGGTAGAATTAGGATTTGAACGTAGACTTGCCTAATTCCAATGTTTGAACATCTGGGCTGTGTAACTCGTTTCTAGAACAGTTCCATCTTGGAAGCAGGGGAATGGAAGGTTCTTGATACCTCTCCTCTGGGGTCAGATGTTGTCTATAAGTGTGAGAGGTGCTTAAAGGGGTAAGAGTAGCACACTCTGCCCTTCCTCCATGTCTGTCCTTAGAAACTTTGCCCTCTTTTACCTATGATGGGTATCACAGCTGACTTGTAAGACTTTGCAAAGAGTTATTTCCCAGCTTTGCCCCTCAAAGGAGTTTGTCCAAACTACTGAGTGTAGCTGGTGAGTTAGCAAACAGCAGGGAAATCACAGTCCCTTCTTTTTATGTGCTGCCTTGAGCTGCTGAGATGGCCAACCGAGGAGGAGAGTAAGCCTCCTGTGGCCTGTGATGTTGCCATCAGGATGTTGTGTTCCTGAAGGTCTTTAGTGACTGTAGCTCTCCTGATAATTTAGGGTTAGTAGCTGCTTCTTATGCTGAGAATGCTCTCTCTAGCCCCACTTTGGAACAGAAGCAGTTGTAGCTACAGGCCAAGGGAGTGACAGGTTGTAGAGAGGAGGAGAGGGTTTTGTTGAGATGAGGACTTAGCTTCAGAGTTGCTGCTTCCATTCCATGCTGGGGCCATCAGGAAGTCGTGTAGAGACTTGTAGAGGGCATGTCAGGCTTTGTTCTGCCTCAACCTCTGGCTTTCAGCTGACTAGGCCAAGCCCTCAGACCCTTGGCCTCCACTGTGAGACTTCAGAGGAGCTTGGGAGGTGAGCGGTGAGGCCTGCTCCTTGTGCTGGGCCAGTGGTCTGAGACCCTGGTGGGGAGTCAGGAGCCCTGGCTTCTGGTGTTACTTGCTATGTGAATCTTGGGCAGTCCTTTTCTCTTCCTGGGGCCCATTTTCCCTGGCTAGCTGTACTGTGTCTCCCCTTAGGTTTTCTGTTACCTTTGGCAATTTGTGATTTTCACAGAAAGTGCTCTGGCAGCAAGGATACATTCATTAGATTGAAGATTATGACTTTTGAGGGCATGCAGTTTATTTAGCTTTTTTCCAGGCTATTTTTAGCTTCCTAATACAGAGCCTGTGACTGAGTGGTTCCAGACAGGTATTACCGTGCCCTCTGTTGATGCCTCTGTGACTCCGGTACCTGAGCCCTTGTGATATTGTAGGTCAGATTGGGACAGGGACTGGACCTGGGGAAGCTGCAGCTCTCTCCCGTGTTTCTAGTCAGCTGGACTCAGAGCCTGCCAGTAGTGCCTTAGAGTTCCTCTGAAATGTACTCCTGTCTCCCAGTCCTCCCAGTCTAGTTTTTGATGGAATGGATTGAATCCAGGGATGGTACAAGTCTAAACCCTCCCCAGGGATTCCAAGTACAGTTGACCCTTGAACAACACAGGTTTGTACTGCACAGATCCACTTACATGTCGATTTTTTTCAGTAAATACAGTACAGTACCGTAAATGTATTTTCTCTTCCTTATGATCTTCTTGACATTTTCTTTATCTTTATTATAGGAATACGTATATAATACATACATAAGATATGTATTAATTGACTGTTTATGTTATTGGTAAGGCTTCCAGTCAACAGTACTATCAGTAGTTAAGTTTTTGGAGAGTCGAAAGTTATAGGCGGATTTTCCACTTTGTGGGTGGGGGAGTTGGTCCCCTAACCCCTGTGTTGTTCAAGGGTCAATGTATTTGCAGTTGGGGAGGTGGGGTGGGAGTAGACCCTATATTTCATGATGGCCCTCTCTTCTATCCTATCCCCCAGGTTCCCGTGGCCTGTGTATGTGGATGTTAAAGGATGGCCCCCTCCCTTTGCTCTCTCTTCCCCCCTCAGTAATGGAAGGCTATAAAATGTCTATTTACCCAAGACACCAGAATGACTCCTCTGTGGTTCCACTAATCTGGTGATTTGGTGCTTCTCTGGTCTCTCAGGTAAATACAGATTGAGGCTTTTTATAAAGGCATATTATTTCCCTCATTAAATGTGTGTTTTGGCACATGCGTTATTTACCTGACGGACAGTAATGGCTGCAGAGGAGCCATTGGTGTCTGTTGTGTAAATACTCTGCACAGAGACCATCCTCCAGGGGCTGTGGCACAGGCCTGTTTCTCCAAATCGGCCTGGCCCCACAGCAGTCCCTATTTACCACTCCCCTGTCCCCACTGGGGCCCTGATCCTTTCATTTTTGAGGAGGGAATAATTTATTTTCCTCCTTGCCATAGGCTACTTACTGCCTTTAATTACTAGGAAAAGAAAAAGGATGTCTGAGAATAAACGTGTGCGAGTCTTGGTCTCTGATGAGAGACAGTATGCAGAAATATATAGAATCATAAACTGTTCCTTTTGAGTTCTGCCCCTTGACTAGACATTCAAAGTCCCAATTGATGATACAAGTTAGAGGCTTATAGTCTACAAACTTGTGACTAAAGTATAAAGATAGCAGTAGGAAAGGGGAATCTGTAAGATGCCAGAGGGTGCAAGGCAGGTGGGATGCCTCTGCAGGGAGTGTAGGGGTGTTTCCTAAGAAGGCTCTAATGGTGGTAGGAATCCCTGGTGAGGGGGCATTGAGTGGGGGCTCTTCTCCTGGAAACTTGATGTTTTACGGGCTGGCTTTTGCTAGCCTCCCTGCTGAAGGAGAGCCTACAGCCTACAGCCTGCCTTCCGTGGGCAGTATGGAGAGTTGAGCCCTCACATACCCTCTCTTCTCTCTCTTTTTTTTCCTCTCTCTCTTTTTTAGACCACAGTGCAGTGTATAGATTTAAAAAATAATTTTTAAAAAGTTTGGAATAGGCCAAATTTACACACAAGCTGGAATTATGGTACAAAGGATTTTTTGTGAAACTATTTGAGAGTTAATGTTGACCTAATGCCCCGTCACCCTGAATGAATACTTCGGGTGCATTTCCTACACGCAAGGACATTTTCTTTCCTAACTACAGTTCAACCAGCAAAACCAGGAAATGAATATTGGTACTTTACCTCCTTCTAATTCTGAAACCCCATTCAAGTTTGCCGATCGTCCCAGTAATGTTCTTTGTAGCAAAATGATCTAGTTCAGAATGTGCATTGCATTTAGTTCGCCAAGTCCCTTTAATCTCCTTCAAATTTTGCTCAGTAAAAGTTCCTTGACATTCATGACCTTGATACTTTTGAAGATTACAGGCTAGTTATTATGTAGACTCTCCCTCAATTAGGGTTTGTTGGATATTTTCTCATGATTAGAGTTAGATTATGCATCTTTGACAGGAATATCACAGAAACGATGCTTTATTCTCATTGCATCCTGTCATGTGCATGATTTTGATTTATCCCATTATGTTCATTTTGATCACTTGATTAAGGTGATGTCTGCCAGGCTTCTCCATTGTATACTTACTTCCTGTTATGATTAATAAACATTCTGTGGGGAGATAGTTTGAAACTATGTGACTGTCCCTTATCAGACTTAATTAATTAATTAATTAATTAATTTGTGTATTTTACACTCATGGTTTCCTTTTTTAGTCAATGCAATATAATCTATTAATATCATCATTTATTTGCCAGTCAGAGCCCCTTCAAGCTGGCTTCTGCATCCTTCTTTTTTTCTTAGATTTATTTATTAATTCATGAGAGACACACAGAGAGAGAGAGGCAGAGACACAGGCGGAGGGAGAAGCAGGTTCCCCGCAGGGAGCCCAATGCGGGACTCCATCCTGGGTCCCCGGGGTCATACCCTGGACCCAAGGCGGGCGCTCAACCTCTGAGCCACCCAGGTGTCCCTTCTGTATCCTTTTGATAAGTTCCCATCATTCTTGAGCATTCGCTTGCTCTCTGGCCCCAAAACAAAATGTTCTAGACTCATTTTGTACTTTTCTTGCCACAGTCGTGGAATCAACCATTTCTCCAAAGAGTTCTGGTTCTTCTACTGAAGAATGTTGTTTAGAAGGCAGCTGGGTGCTAGGTGTGCTCATTGCTGCTGGAGTGTTGCTGCTCCCTGGCCCTTTGATAGGCAGAGCTAGAAAATAGATGGGTGTGTGTGTGTGTATGTGTGTGTGTGTGTGTATTCATATTCACAATTATGTCTAGCTTTATTTTTATATATTATATACCAGAAACCATGAGTTCACACTGTTTCCTCCAATTTTAATTTGACACTAGGGATTTTTTTTCCTCTTTCCATATTTTAATTCCATCCTCTAACAGTGAGAAACCTGGTTCTCATCACCCTTAATATATGCTCTTCTTTGATCAATCCCTCTGTATGTAACCAATCTCCCATTGTTGCCATTGCTCTTTCCCCCTCTTGACTGCCTCTTTTACCCTGCCCATGACTCCCTGCATCAGACTTGCTCCCACCTCCCCATGCCCTCCACACCCCACATGGGCTATGACATGCTACATCACACCTTCTTGCCTCTGTACAGATTCCTTCCTTACTCTGCTTGGGCTCTAATACCCTCCACCCCCACCCCCAGACTCTTCTGCTCCTCCCACTCAACTTGTAGATACTTAACCTTACTCTGCCACAACTAATGGCTCTAAAGCTGTAAGATTGACTTTTTCAGGAAGGGAAGAGGAAGAGCTGCCCTCTGTGTCTTGTCTTGAGTTGAACTTGGTTTTTAGAAGTAAGGGAAGTACAGAATCCAGTGATTACTGACATGTGGAGGCCTGGTCTCCTATTGTTTATTCTCAGGACTAACCTGCAAGAGCAGCTTTTTGATGTGGGTGAAAGAAATCAGGTGAGAAGGCAAGGCCTGTAGGCAAGAAGACCAATGTGTTGTTCTTGGAAGGGAAGAGGGCACATATAGTATGCTATATGGGAGGTTTAGAGCATTCTGGGTATGCAGGAAATTTTGATGTTACTCTCTGAGGTTGCCTTATACATTAATTGGATATGTAGCCCCCAAGCATGGGGATCCAGGCCTGGCCAGGTGGGTATAGCCCGATAAAATAGTAGTAGTAATAATAGTAAGCTAATATTTATTGAGCCTCTATGTGCCATACACTGCTCTTAGTGCTTTACATGTGTCCTCTCATTTAATTCTCACTTAAGGACTAAGAGCTATTACTGTTGTCATTTTACAGGTGAGAAATGGAAGAACAGAGCTTGCCCAAGGTGCCATGGCAAAAAAGTGGCTAAGCCAGGATTCAGACCTGGAAACCCTCCTTAGTTATGCTTAATTGCTGGTATTTTTTGGTAGATGGGGTCTGGTTGACTATATATACTATATACACACTCTCTGCATATTAACAAACATTAGGACTCTCAAATGTCCTTATCCTGGCCTGACTTTAAGGAGTTAGAGGAGAGTTCTAAGGCCCTGAGGGACTTTGGATCCAAACTATAATCCTATAATCTGCATAATCTGAACAGACTGGTGTCTCCCATCTCAGCAAGGCTTCCAGTTCAAGGAAGGGGGGTGGGGGTGATGTGAAGTTATTTTGGATCTGGTTTTCAAAGGAATGTTGGCCCCTTTGGCTTTCCAAGGATTTCCATAATGAAATCCCAGCCAGCCTTTGTCTACCCTGAGCTGAAGAGTTGAGGCTGCATTTTTGGAGATGCTGTAAAGCCATGGTGAGAGCAAGCTGTGCTCTGTAGGATCCATGAGTTTATAATACTTTTCAGTCTTAGCACCTCTGAATCTCCATGGAATCTCACTACAGGGATGGGGAAATTGAGGACCCACATTAGCATGTGTCTTAGTAAATAGGCAAGTTATTGTAAGTCATTCAGTGAGTCAGGGAAGAGCCGGGAGGAAAAGTGATACTTGGCATTGTACATGTCCATTCAGGTAGTAGGGACCTCATTGCCTCTGAGGGTGCTCTGGACTTCATGGCTTTCTATCCTCTCAGCCCTACAGGAAGGAGCCAGTGCCCATTTGCAGCCTTTCAGAGGCAAGCTTTTGGTTCTATTAGAATGGGGCTTCAGAAGGCATAAATTATGGCCATTGCTGCTTTGAGCAGAGAGATTTCTTGTTTAACTTTGAGGATTAAAGTTGAGTGAATTTGAATATTGAGTGTAAGAGGCGTAAAAACAAAATTTCTGGTTGTTCCTCTTTTTTTTTTTTTAAGGGAAGCTTGAGTTATTTGTGAGTAAAACTTAGGCTTTGATTTTTATATTTAGTTAACCCTCTAAGGAGCAGACATTC
The DNA here is from genome assembly GCF_011100685.1 of Canis lupus familiaris. NCBI lineage: Eukaryota > Metazoa > Chordata > Mammalia > Carnivora > Canidae > Canis > Canis lupus. The sequence goes on from NC_049236.1 coordinate 16,057,175, forward strand.
TGCAAATTTAAAGGGAAAACTTGAAAAGTGATTTGGAATTTTTTTTGCACATGTTCAGTCAGAAAACTTTACTAGATTTTTTTTTTTTTTTTTTAAAGCAGTGCTCCCATTACTGCCACATCTGGGTTTTCTCTTTTTCTTCCCTGTTTAAAAAAGTTCCGCAGTCATTCAGGGCCTCTAGTAGAGAGAGTCTGAAGGCAGCGAATGGGGGGAAGGCCTGAGGCTGTTGCCAGCTGTGCTTTCCAGGCGGCATTCATTCCCCCAGGGTGCCACTTCCTGCCACGTGGGCGGGGGCAGCGCCCGCACGTCAGGAGCAAGCTCCCCTGTGATTGGCTGTGTTCCATTTCACCTTGGGAGACCGGAGGGAGGGTATGTGGAGACGTGAGCAGCGCACTGGAAAGCCAAGGGGCCACTGGCTTGTAATGGAGCTGAGGAGAGAATCTTTGGCATTTTCCACTCTTCTGTCTGAGGCTCCTTAGCTCCTGAGACTGATTGTGCAGCTGGGTCACCTCATGCTACTTTGGGAACCTTAGCTTTATGTTGTTAACTGTTGCCACCTGAGAAATGACCACAGAATTTTTCTCTCCCCTCTCTTTTGAACTTTAGAGCTCCATTTAAAGATGAAGGCCAGCGTGACAGGTTGTCCTGAGAATGATCTTGGAGACCCAGAGGTGTCTTAATGCTGCAGGGACCAGTATTAGGGTCTTGAACTTCAGTAATGAATACTGTTGATTTAGAAGAGGGGTCCAGAAACACTGGGGAGTGGTTCATGTTGTGTGACTATTCCTGAAGACCAGATGGAACAGGGCCGCAGTGGGAGGGGAGTAACCCAGGCTCTTTGTTCTTTTTTTTTTTTTTTTTTTTTTTTTAAACTTTCCTCCCCTAAGTTTTAGATGCTTCTGGATGTTCAATGCTAGCACCTTTACAGACTGGAGCAGCTCGATTTTCTTCATATTTACTTTCAAGAGCAAGAAAAGTGCTGGGCTCCCACTTATTTTCTCCCTGTGGTGTTCCGGAGTTCTGCTCCATATCCACCAGAAAGCTGGCGGCCCACGGCTTTGGCGCATCCATGGCGGCAATGGTGCCCTTCCCTCCCCAGAGGTATCACTACTTTTTAGTGCTGGACTTTGAGGCCACGTGCGACAAGCCACAGATTCATCCTCAGGTAACTGTTGCATCATTGCTTCAGAAAGGTGGGGTGGGCAAAGAGGGAGGGAGGATAGTCTTGCTTTCTGTGTTCCAGAGGAACTTTCTCATGTCTTCCTGGCTTTCAGCTACTCATCGGGAGTTCCTGCCTAGGAAGCCGGACTTGGTTCAGGCATGCTAGGGTAAGGTAGACCTGAGAAGTGTCTGGAGAGAACGGGGCATATTGTTTCTCTCTGGTCTCAGCCTTTGGGAATCAAAATATTTCCTTCTGTCCCATCCTTCCTCTCTCCTTTCCCTTCCCTCCTTCCTTCTCCTGCTATTGCCACATGTTATTTTAAGGAATACTGTGGTAGTCAGCCTCTAAGATGGCACCCAATGATCCTTGCCTTCTAAGATTCATACCCTTGGTAGTTTCTCTCCCATACTGAATCAGGGATAGCCTTGTGTAACCAGGAGAATATAGAGGAAAAGACATCGTGTGACTTCTGAGGTTAAGTCATAAAAAGCACTGCGGTTGGCCTTGCTCTTTTGGATCACTTGCTCTGGAGGAAGCCAGCTGCCATGCATTGAGGACTCCAGTGGCCTGTAGGGAAGATGGCCTGTAGGGAAGCACATGTGTACAGGAACTGAGATTCTTAGCTAAATACCAGTACCACTTGCTATTCATGTTTCTTGGTACTGTCTTGGAAGTGAATCTGCCAGCCCCAGTGGCCATCTGACGTCAACCTCAGGAGAGACCCTGAGCCAGGCTGGGTAGCCGAGCCACTCCTGAATTCCTGGCTGGCAGAAACTGTGAGAGATAAGTGATTGTTGATGTTTTGAGTCACTAAGTTTGGGGGTGATGGTGTTTCACAGCATTAGAAACCCTGAACCAGTACAACTGTTGGTCTGTTGGAAAGGAAAATTTCTTTGCTTGTTTTTTTTTTTTTTCCCTTACTCGTCAACTGTGTTCAGAGACGTTTTACCTTTTAAGGTAGTGCTACTAGGAAGTTTGGATTAACAGCAGAGAGGCACCTGTGTTTGGAGACAATGGTGTGCTTGGTACTTGTTTTGGGGGAATGATTTGGGACCGATGTGGCAGTTCATTATACTGTGGAGGCCTTGAGTACCCCCAGCTCTAGGACTATGTAACTCTTCCTCCTGGGGCTGGGTTATTAAGGTGTAATTTGGGATGTATAGACATGTTAGTCTGAGAGCAGCTTTCAGTGGTAGGGAGGATAGGGGAAAAGGGGATGGTAGCATCAGGCAATTGGGAGACAGGGAAGAGTGGGGTCCATTCGAAGATAAACTGGGTTCACTTCTCATGGTTGTGTTTTGTTTTGTTTTTTTCCCCCATGAAGAGGTTCTATCTTTAGAATAGTAGATTATTTTCCATAAAGGAGATACCACCACCCTTTTACCTTCCCTCTTCTCTCTCCTCTTTCATATTCTCCCAAGTTGTGGTCTGTCTTTGGGAGCAGTGGAATTAGGCCTGTGGAGGTTTGGGATGACAGGAGCAGGATGAGGAGAATGTCCTGAGGGAAGGAACTTTGCATAAAAAGGAATGTGGCTTAGGTGCTGCCTGAACCACCCTTACTTTCTCAGCTGCCTGTTCCTGTGTGTGCTGTAGAGTTGTCTTCTTGGCCTCCCAAAACTATTGGAGATTCTGTGCTGGCTGTTCTTGGGTGGTGGGAGGGAATTTTGGTTACATGGATTCTCCTAGGTTAGAAATCAGGGATCCATATCCTAACACACCATATTATCTCCCTTACTGATGTAGATTTTGATAACTGAGTAAGCCCTAGTGGGACATGAGTCTAAAATCAACACATCCCTATTGGATATGAGTCATCCCTCTTCTGAACTCTCATAATCACTTGACACCTCCTTTAAGGCATTTTCTACATTCTGCTTTCTGGCACATGCCTATGTATGTTTGTTTCTGAACTTTTCAGTTAGATTGTAAGCTCAGATAATTATGTAGCTCTGTTCTCTTGTCCTACAGACGGTCTTGTCAATGTTGCTGAAGGTGAAGCCTGATTCATGTCTCAATTTGGTCTGTCAGTATCACCTTTCATTTCTCTTTCAAGGGCATTGTTCTTTTTATTTATTTATTGCAATGCTGAAGATATAATGCAATACAGATTTAAATCATTCGTATCACCAAGTTCCCACCTAGACTTAGGCACCAAGGCCTTCCTGACCTAGGCTGAGGTAAGACTTCATGCCGTTGACCAGGATCTGGGGCCTGATTAAAGATTATCTCCAGAATCAATGAACCCTGATGATGTGATTCCAAGGGCACTTAAAGAATTGGCTGCCCTGGCTCATTATTAGAAAGCATTAGCTGTTGCTTTAGAGAACTCCAGAAGAAGCATTCACTGTCTTGCTTATCTTTAAAAGGGGAATACGAATGATCTTAGGAAATTATAGACCCGTTAGTTTACTGTGATTCCAGAGAAGATACTTGACCTGATCGTCAGATAATCAATCAGCAAACAGCTAGAAGAGCATAGGGTACTGAGTAATAACTTACATGGGTTTGCGAAGAAGAGCAAATCCTGTCAGATCAATCTAACTTCTTGCTGTGACATAGTGATGGATTTGAGTGGATCTGGGGTAAGTGATAAATGTAATGCATCTCTACTTCATTAAGCCTCCACAATGCTGTGATCAACAGGTAGGAAGGTGAGTTTGGGGCCAGGCAGCCAGGCACTTGGACTACCCATTGGATCATTCTCAGGAAAGGAATGGGTAGCTCAGGAGTGATTTGAGACTTGTTTGTGGCAACTTAAAGCGTCTCTCTCTTTTAAAAAAAAACATCTTCTCTAAAGTTTGCAAATAGCAGGATCCTGGTAGGATTCAGAAGGATTTTGGAAGATGGTTTGGAGAAGCTGTCAGTTCCACATAGGATAGCATCCTTTCCTGAGGTCATCATAGGTCAGGTTGTCATTAGAGCCTCTGTGCTGTGTAGGGGGCAGTGGAGAAATTGAAAAAGCTCAGGATAAGAGGAAAAAAATCATTAGGGGTATGAAAATAGGGCTTAGAAAGACAGAAGAGACATTGAATATGTTTTAGTGACTTATTTCTTATTCAGACTAAAAAAAATTCGTCATATGGGCGGTAGTTGTTCCAAGGAGTATACTAATAACTTGCTCCTCATTTTAATAAGGATAAAAAAAAAGAGAAATGAATTTAAATGGAAACAGGAAAGATTGAGATTTGGGATGAGAATGAACCTTTAGAGGGACAGGAAAAGGACTAGAAGATGAGCTGCAGGTTGAATCCAGGCCTCCCTAGCTCTCTTAGAACAGCTTAATGGCTGTCCACTTGACAGAGATGCTTTCTGGGCAGTCTCTGTGCTTCCTGGGGATGAGATTGGGACTGTGAGTCAGAACCATCCCAGCCCTCCTTTTCCCTGGCTTCCAGTTGCTTTCAATACTTGAAGCCTCTACCCAGTCCGTTTCTAATCCTTACACCATTACTCCCAGGTGTAGGAGGTGTAGGAGGCAGAAACAAGTTTGGGGCCAAGATCTCTCTGGAGGCTTGGCATGGGGTTCATTTTTCTGATCTATTTTTGGTCTTCAGAAGTCCGTGTGACAGCTTATTGGGACTGTCCTTAAGGAATGGCACCATGAGAACTAACAGGTATAAGCTTTGTTGTGCTTGGATGAGTAACAATATTGGTTATAAACATGTTGAAGCATCTAGTATTTTCCATTTGTCATCATTTTTGGTGTTTATTTTTGTACTTTGTTCGGGTAGGTGAAACTGGAGTGGTCGGTTTACCAATAATAGGCTTCACTTTCTGATTTTTGCACTCCTTTTGATTTACGTTTTGATTTCGATTAACATGATAGATATTGGCAAAATATGAGACTCTACATTTGAAAACATTTTTCCACTTAAATATTAATTTAGGTGGTTTAAATTGCTTTAGAGACTCTTAAGTTTGGGGAATAGGATTCCTTTCTTGCTTTAGGAAATGTTAGGGTAGGTTGGGAGGGAGGGAGGTTTTCATCTGGTTTGGGAGAGTCCTGACTCCTTTGTCCTGGCTAGCAGGAGTTCATGTTGCTCATTTTGGTGTGGATGTGTATGGAATAATGGTGGTTGTGACCCTGAGGCCCAGAGAGCAGCCTGAAAGCTTTGGTGGGATCTTAAATTGTCCATCTTTAACCTGGGGGCAAGTTCTCTCACCACCTCCGTGTTTAGAAAGGAACAAAGCAAATGTAAGTGAGGACAATGAGGTAAGGCCATAGCACAGGAGGAGAAGGAAGTAACCTGAGCTATCGGGAAGGCCAGAGAGAAGGCAGCCCTGTTTTTCCCTTCCTGGGGAACGAAGTCCTGGCTGCTGCTGCCCTCTCTCCCTGAGTTCCCTCTGGCCCTCCATCAGGTTCCTGGGTATGGTCTCTTTATCACTGCTCTGCAGCTGCCCTGTGACTGTTTTCCTTCTCATCTGTATTCAAGTGCCCATAACTTTGGAGAAAAATGACCTTTGGGGTTGAGGTTTTCTAGTGTTTGGTCTTTGTCCACAGGGGCTTTTTTTTCTTTTTCTTTTCTTTTTTTTTTTAAGGAAACCTTGAAGAAACTCCCATCTGCATTTTGAGTTAGAACTATGAGTAAAGGAGTTTCTCTTTTATAGAAAATTGTCCAGATGCTAGGTTATTTTGGGAGGGTAGGGTAGAGGAAGGTTAATGGTGACAGGAGAAATAATAATATAGCCGAGAGACATTTGGAGGATTTCAGTATGACTTAGAACTGATACATCATTATTAGTCCTTTGTGAGAGAAACATTTTGGAAAACTTTATAGGAAATTGGTTAAGATCCCTACAAATCAAACTATCGATTCCCTTTTGCATTCAGGGCTGAAAGCAGGACCCCCCCCCCCCCCCCACACACACACACACACTCTCTCCCCCAGCATCCAGCCAATTTGCATATACACACGTTGCTCTCACTGGGCATTTTACCTTTGCCTTTTCCCTGCTCTTGGCTCTTGCGCACTCCAAGTGGATGGAAAGGCAGTTCCCAAGAGAAGAAACCACCCTTCTCGCCCCATTTGCTTGTCCTAGTCAGGGCTCCTTCAAGTAGGAGGGGTCCGCCCAGGTTTTCTATTGCCAGAGCCCAGTTGTTGGGTTGTGGTCCATCAGCCTGTGGGCCCCAGGCAGCCTGCACTTTTTTCTCTATGGACAGGCGAAGGCGCTGACGCTATTCTTCTAAACTGGGAAATGAAATGCAAAACCGACGTTAATGTAACATTATGGTTGAGATTAAATGCACCCAAATCAGGAAATTCAAAGTTATGCTTCCCACAGCAACTATAATTCAGCCTCATCTGGCGTGTGTAGTATTTTGTGTTAGTGCGGATGGTGTTATATGTTAAGACATTAAAGTTAACACCATAAGCAGAGCACAAAATGCTTGAGGGGGCTGAGTTATGACGACTGTGTGAGCTGTAAGTGTTCTTGCAAAGGCTCCCGACTCCTGGTATAATTTTTCCCTTGCCCATCAGACCAATTATTGCCTTTCTTTTTAGTTATATTTCTGCTTTAACACATCTCTTTTTCCAGGGTCACCGTAAATGAATTCCTCTATTGGTGGCCAGTGATGGTGGTGGGAATGGGACAGCCCATTAGGCGCTTTTGTCCTTTTTGTTGCTGCTTCCATAAAAGTGGAAGCTTCCCCCTCTACCTCCAAAAAGCCCCCTCCTTCACAGACTGCTGTTTCCTGGTGGTCTGTCACAGGGATCCCCACCCCCATCCCCACCATCCCTTTACTCTGACAGTCACTGTGGGTCCTCACAACGGCTCCCTGAATGGGAACAAGCATTTGCTGTGTCCGGGTCTTGGCCTTGTTGTAACTTCATGTGAAAGCCAAAGGACCCTTCTTTATTTGGAGCAGACATAGCAATGCAGAAGTAAAATATACATCCTGGGGAGTGGAGCACCGATGCGTGGTGGTGCTGCCTTATGTGTTTGGCATAGCAGAGGCATAGATCGAAGTGGGTTTATTTGCTCTATTCAGATTGCTTCTCTATCTTCCCCAGGGTTTATACCTCTAAGCTGCTGTGGTGTGTAGTTAGGGCTGTGGAGTTGCCTGGGGGTGGGACCAGGAACTTTCCTTGGGGAGCATTGGGTCATTGGTAACAAAATCACCACATAATTTAGTACAAATCAGGAAACCTCCCCCTAGCCTCTTATTATCCTGGTGGCCTCCCCAGGGCTGAGACAGCTGTTGGAATGCAGATTTTGTTAGACACTGGGCTAAGGTTGGTGGTGGGGAAGAGCTGTAAAGAATAGGGCCATTGATAAATGATGAATGAAATCAGGGACTGTAAACGAACAGTGACACTGAGCTGCCTTTTAAAGTTTTTGTTGGACATGACAAAACCAACCAAGTAAGCAAAGGAATAGGGAGGACCTCATTGACCTCATTGTAACTACTTTAGAGGCAATGAAAAGGCCTCTTTCTACTCTTTAGATAGCAACTTCAAGCTCTGCGTTAGATGCTGGAGACATAGAAACAAGTAAGAAATGGTCCCTACCCTCAAGGAGCTCATAGTCGAGGAGGGTAGACCTATATGTAACCACAGTTAAGCATTTGATTTTATCATGCAGGTGAGAACTTGGTGTGGTGAGGGGTCAGGGGAGGAGAATGATCAACCCTGCTCATGGGGTGAAGGAGGGGTTGCATAGGTTTGATGTTAAGAGAAATCTAGTAGATCTGGGATCCCTGGGTGGTGCAGCGGTTTGGCGCCTGCCTTTGGCCCAGGGCGCGATCCTGGAGACCCGGGATCGAATCCCACATCGGGCTCCCGGTGCATGGAGCCTGCTTCTCCCTCTGCCTATGTCTCTGCCTCTCTCTCTCTCTCTCTCTCTGTGACTATCATAAATAAATAAAAAAAAAAAATTAAAAAAAAAAAAAAAGAGAAATCTAGTAGATCTAAGAGGGGCCAAATCAGCCTATCACCTCTCACAATTGTTGTAGCAGGAATGAAAGAAGGTACTTGCATAGTAAGCCAGGATGAATTAACCTAAGCCTGAAAAACTGACCTGGATTGCAGGGTGGTTTGTGGGAGTGTTGAAAAAGAGGAAAAGAGAATGAAGACTTTGTACCTGACAGATATTTTACCATTTGCTTAATTAGTAGGAGTATCCACTATTGGTTATATAGTATTTCTCACATTCAAGCTAGAAGGTTTTTTGTTTGTTTGTTTTTACATTTATTTATTTGTTTGTTTGTTTGGTTTATTTATTTATTTATTTATTTATTTATTTATTTATTTATTTATTTAAGAGAGAGAGAATACAAGTGCACAAGAGTGGCAGGAAGGGGCAGAGGGAGAGGGAGAAGCAGACTCCCTGCTGAGCAAGGAGTCTGATGTGAGGTTCCATCCTAGGACCCCGGGACAATGACCTGAGCCAAAGGCAGATGCTTAACTGACTGAGCTGTACAGGCACCCCGCAAGGTAGACAGTCTTAGTGGGGTCTGTGAGAGTATGAAGGCTAGAATAGGTTTGAGAGAATTTTAGCCAATAAAGTTTGGACAAAAAGGTAAGGGTCAACAAAAAAATATGTGAGCTGAGGCCCTGAGGTATTGTCAGGGTTGGGCTACTCGGCCTCTGGGGAGAAGGAAGGGCTGGAGAATGACACGACACCTCCCCCAAACCCCCAGGAGTACTGGCAGTTTGGATCTGGATCTGTGAGACATCCCTGGGAAGACCTACCTTCCATAGACTGGGGAGGTTTAGACCCGTCAAACTGATAAACAACTGGCTGACTGACATTGAGAGACACGATGGAAGGATTAGGGAAGAGGCAGGCAGGCCTGGGTAATAAGAGAAAATGTGCTAGAGCAGAGGTGACTGGAGGGCGTTGAGATGGGGGATTAGCTCTCCCTCTGAACAGCAGCAACAGGTACACAGCCATAGAAAGAAAGTGAGTAGTTTGGAATGGGGTAGTGAAGAAGAGAAATCCAAAGGAGTGTTTAGGGTAGGTCCATAGGCTTCTCTTCTCCCTGCCTCCATCCTGTCTTGTTTTTCTTCTCTCTGATATTGATTACATTTCTTACTTTGTAGATTGATCTTGGTTGTTTGACATGAGGAAACTGATATTAGGAGATGTTTTCTTCATCTCTTTGTCTTGTTGGGGAAAAGGATCCTGCATCATTTTGATTAAGATGCTATTGGGATGATTATTTTTTATTCTCTTATCCTGGGTGTTCACAATACTTTAAAAAAAACCAAAACCCACAGCTATATATTTATGTGATGAGTTTTGAGCTCTAACTGTGACAATTAAGTTATAGCCTTAAAAGCCTGAAATAAGAGTGTTCCCAGATTGGCACTAGCCCCATAGGCTGGTAGGTCTGCAGCAGAAGGGCAAGCTGCCTGGGACAGGCAGAGAAGGGTTTGTGCACATGAAGTGCTGCCATGGACAAAGCCCTGTCAGTGCTGAGAGAGTTGGAAAGGAGGTAAGTGGACTCTGGAGGGAGAGACAAACATTAGCAAGGTACCTGACATGCAGATACCTTGGAATAGGCTGCTGTTTTGGTCCTGTCCCTGTATGTAGTGGGCAGTGGGCGATCTTGGCCGGTGGGCAGGAAAACATATCTGTTGTGTAGCAGTCCACTGCTATTCCAGTGCTGTGGTCATTGTCTAGTCCGAGAGAGGCCCTTCCAGCCAAGGATTAGTCTGGAGGCTAACTACTGGCTGAGTTTCTTATTTGGAGATGCTGATGTTGCTGAAAGGAAAGGAGTCCATGGTACAGAGGCTGGGAGCAAGGTTGGTGAGCCAGAAGGAGTGTGAAGATGTTGTTGGATGGAATAGAAGAAAGAGAAAGAGATGTTGTAAGCCAAAGTTCATAGGAATGGCAAGAGAAGGTGTTCCAGAGGGTTAAAGATGGATGCGGGGAACCTGATTAGGAGACATTATTTGGAAGAGTTGTTAGGTTGAACTAAAGTGGTGATGGTGGGGATGGGGAGAAGTTATGTATTGTAGCTTTTAGATGTGCTGGGAAAGAAGTGAGCTTGAGAACCATGCTGTTAAGTAGCTAGTGGCTCCTTTGGATACTGGTGATCCCCTGGGAGTCAGTGGTGCTAAGAGATTTGGCAAGGAGTAAAGGTGGAACCTATTGTTGTAAATGGGGTGTTCTGAAAATCGATATTAGTGAGAACTAATAAGGTGAGTTCCTTAGTGGTGTTGTAAGTAGGATCTTTTTGATGAACTAGCCATTGGCCTATGGGAGATAGGTAGTGATTGTTAGGTAGATAGGTTAATAACTGGAAAAAAAAGCTTGGAATCTTGCTCTCCAAAAGTGTGATAGAAACTGAGAGCCATGGCTTGAAACTGTGATGTTTGAAAATGGAATTCCAGGGAGTCTGTCTGCATTGTTCATGGGTTTTGTTGTTGTTGTTGTTTTTTCTTTCCCCAGTGCTAGCAACATTTGAATGAAATGCCAACTGAGGGACTGAAAGGGATTGGTAGTTAATTGGGAATGGAGGAGGTAGGCACTGAAGAATGGGATGTGAAACATGCCATTTTGATAAGGTCCACTTTGGCTAGAAAGATGAGTGACTAAAGAAACAAGGCTGGGGGTAGGTCTTAAAAGGAAGCTAATGGTGATGGTGTAGAATGTGGTGGTTGGTTGATGTGGGTGAAGAATCTCCAGCTTGGTGCCTCAGGATATTGCAGGAATTGCTATGATCCTGTTCCAGATCTGTGGCCACAGTTAGGTCTTTCTCAAGAAGGTCTTCATTGGAAAAGTATCCAATCCTGCTTTTTGATTCATTTGGACAGAAGGAAGGTTTTTCTCTGGAGAGGATAGGGTGAGTGCTCTGTGGGTAGCTGATGCCCTGATCTTGACAGTATTCTTTAAGGGAGCACACATTGTCATGAAAGAAGACCTCTTGCTGGCTTCCTAACAGAGAGTGCCACCTTGCTCAATAAAAGTCTGGGATATGACATGCCAGTTTTTCTCCCCAGGATTGTGGTGGCCAGGCTAATGAAATGTCTGATGGCAAGAGCCAGGAGTGGTTAGCAGATCTAAAGGGCTTGTCCCAGGTGCTTGAGAGTGGGCCAAGTAAGGGTTTGTTCTGAGAAAGCAACTAAAACCTGTGGCTTGGATTCTCACTTGGTCAGTGTATCTGTGAGAAAGAGGTAGTCTCATAGATGTTCCAGACTACACCTCTGTTATTTGAAGTGTGGTCTAAGAACCAGCAGCATTTTCATCCTCTAGGAGCCTATTAGAAGTGCAGAGTATCAGGCCCTGCTCCAGCACTAAATAGAATCTGTAATTTGATAAGATCAAATTTGAAGTAATTTGAAGTCTGAGAGACACTGCTCTGGTCTACATCAATAGTTCTTAAACTTTAGTAATCAGAATTGTGATCAGAATCACCTGGACAGCTGGTTAAAACACAGCTTACTGGCCCCTCAGGGTGTCTGATCCAGAGTCTGGGGTGGAGGCCACGAATTTGTATTTCTAATAAATTCCCAAGTGATGGGATGCTCCCTGTGAGGGAGCATGCTTTGAGAACCACTGACCTCCCTAGCTTTTTCTTTTCTTTTTTTTTTTTTTAAGATTTATTTATTTATGATAGACATAGAGAGAGAGAGGCAGAGACACAGGAGGAGGGAGAAGCAGGCCCATGCTGGGAGCCTGACGTGGGACTCCAGGATTGCGCCTCGGGCCAAAGGCAGACGCTAAACCGCTGAGCCACCCAGGGATCCCCTCCCTAGCTTTTTCGTCTGTAAAATAGGGCAGTGATCATGCCTGCCTCACAGAGATGTAAGATCAGATGAGCCAGTGTGTGAGAAAAGAGTTCAGTGCATTGTAGGTGGGATGTCAGTTTGTGTATTGGTTGCTCCATGGTCAGTGATTTTAAAAATCTACCATCCTACCAGCACAACTGTTTTCCTGTCCTGGCTTCTGGCCAGTTGCTTCGTACAAAGAACAGGGAATCTATGAGGCACCCCATGGAAATAAGTCTTCTGTGAAGAGACCAGCAGCCCCTTCAGGAGGAGGTGCTCCCACAGCCCAGATAGTTTCTCTGGTCTACTTCCCAGAACCTCTGTCTACCTTAGTGGGCCTGGGCCTGTTTTGATCACCTGTTACCCCAAGGTAGCAGATCTTTGTACAGTATTTGCACTGATTGGGAAATGGTCTTTGACTAACCAAACCCCTGATTCATCTTGTGATCCTGAGCATGTTCCATGACTTTTCCTCACCTTATTGGTTGATTAAATAAATAGTCATTGACTGCATGTGCCCAAGTCCCAGGATATGAACTCTGGACCTGCAGAATGAGGGAAACTGAGGTGGAGGCTGTCCTGATGAGAAGCAATATAGCATAATAATTTATAGAGCGTAGATTGCAGAACTGGAATCTGGATTTGAACCCAGTCTCCATCACCTACGAACAGTATGACTTGCCCTTAGGCAAATTACTAGTACTCTTTATGCTTCAGTTGCCCTATTGGCAAAAAAGGGGATTAATCATAGCACCAGTCTTAACAGGACTGTTGGGAGGATAAAATATAAGTGCTTAGAACAGTGCCTGACATGTAATAGCTATAGGAGTTAGCTCTTATTAGTAGAATTAGTACTAGTAGTGTTCTTATTCATGGCCTCATTGCAGGGTATTGGGATATAGCAGGTGGCTGGGAAGCACGCCCTGCTTCAGGAAACATAGAGAAAGCCTTTAGGTCCTCTATCAACATAGTGGGGAGAGCTGAGGCACCACCCAGAGATATTTTTTTCTCTCCACTGGAATGGTAAGTTGGACTTGGCACCCTTCCACTTCCACACCCTCCCTTAGTCCTGCCTCTGGGGGGCTTCTCCTACACACAACCCCAAGATTTACTTAAATTAATTTTATGACCAATATATATACAGGTAGCTACAAAGAAATCATTTGGTTGCTTGCTGCCCTGAAGGGTCAGCTTCACAGAGGCCACTAATATCTGCAGTTATTTACAATTGAGTACATAAGAATGCTTGAACTGAGGTGGATCCAGAGTCATGTGAAGGTAGACACATGTGTGCACACTCCTGGGTGAGGATGCAGTTTTGGAAACTTTTGGTCTCCTTCATTTATTGGTATTATCATTTTGTTTTTTAAATTCAGATTTCAGTAAAAGTAAATTATAAATCATCCTGCACACCGCTCCCTGCCCCCCAATAAAGAATAGCAGTGTCTATTTTCAGCTCCTTTTCTACATTTTAATTGCTTTGGGGTCTATAGGGATAGTGAAAAGGGACATGTAGGTGAAAAATCAGCCTTTTAAAGCTCCGATTTTTTACCCTTCCTTGTCCTGAAACTTCGAGCATCAGCTCTCATCTGTCAAAGTGTAAATCAGCAATTAAAACCCAAACAGCCAAATGCCAAAGATGACCCGAAGCACAAAGCAACTGACAAACAAGTCCGGACAAATCGACGGGTAATTTATAAGCTTTGCCCTAAAATCTAATTATTTGGCAATTCGAATTTGCAGCCAGCCAGGGCTCGGCAATAAATTTAACCCGCCATAAATTATTTAGGAGCAGGCTGTGGTGTAAATCAAAACCACGAGTGTTTGTTTAAGAAATAAGCTCCTTGTGCATAAAATGTCTTTTTTTTTTTTCCTCAAGGGAGAAACTGTTAAGCAAACTGTGCCCTATTCGTTGCCCAGTGCAGCCTTCACTTTCCCCTCTCAACTTCCCCTCTTCCCTGTGGCCAGGAGGCTCCTTGATCCCTTGAGGAAGGGCCGTCCTTTGCATGGGATTGGTAGCCAAAAACCAAGTATTTGCATAAAACTCATGTTTTTGCCATGTACTGCCTTTTCTACCTTGTGTGATGTCACTTTTGGATCTATCAAGTCTGTGTAGGGGTGTACACGTTTTGGAATTTTTTTCAGAGGGATGGAGGGAAGGGATAGATTAGTTGTTACCATCTCTAAATTGTAGGAATGCCAGTTCCTAGCTTGAGAGGAGGAAGCTGTGAAAAATGATTTGCCGATTCCTTATTTCAGACAGGACCATAGAACCATCAGCTCAGGCAAAGGAGAATCTGTTCTTTGGAGAAAAGGTCTGTAAGAACACGACACTATTAAGCCTTCTGTCCCATTGTCAAGAAATTCCAGCAGTCTAACCTAAGTCCCTTCTGCTTAAAATCCTTTTGTTGTTGTTCTATCTTCAAATATAATCTTATCACTGAAGACACTTTAGTTGAAGGGAGTTTGAATACCCTGAAAGCAACCTACACGTTTATTTCTTGTAATCTACTGATTGTAGGTGTGAAATTTCACTTGCGATGCTATTACACTTTTGTCCTCAGTTAATCAAGACAATCTCTAGTATTCCTTATTGAGCAACTAGAAAGCAACTGTGTCTAAAACCTTTGCTCCAGCTTTTACCTCTGCTCTCTTAAAAACGTAAAAGAATGTTTATGTGGTGCGTCCTTTTTATCTGCTACCTTCACCTTAAAAAACAAATTAAGGCTTGCTGCTGGCACTTTATTGAGGGAGACAACAGACGCAGTAGGTTTGGAACCCTGTATACTTTGAGAGATCCAAGTTCTGAGGCTTTTGTCTTCAGTTGTCAAGTTGTGGCTAGTTCCCATCCACCACCAGTAGACCAGCTTTTTCTGACTATTGTGCTCTGTCCTTGAACAACCTACTAGTATAGGTAGCTGTGGACAGTGTAGGGTGACCAACTGTCCCAGTTTTACCTCTGAAATTTCTGTGTTCCAGAAAACCTTGGTCTGGACAGACAGAAAACTGGGATGTTTGTGGTTTGTAGCAGTTGTGGAGGGAGGATGAGAAGCCACTTAAAGATGAGAGACAAAAGTGCTTTAGGGTGTTTTGTGTCTGGGTTTGAATCCTGGCTCCACCACCATCTATATACCCTGTTTTTCACCTTCAGTAGATCACTTTGCCTCCCTGGTCTTGTGGATAGCTCTGCAAAAGCAGAGATGTTTCTGTTAGAGCCATGTACTTGGCTTCCATCTTTCCATTTATTGGCCCCTTCAGATGTTACTCACTAGACAGGGAGAGAACAAGGACAGCTGGGTGCTGAAGATGCAAACCGAAGGCTCCTGGTTCTCACCCTCCCTGAGCTCAGAGCATAGCGCCATCTGTGTCACCACAGTTGCAGTGGAGCCTCTGCAGCAGTGGGCTTCCAAGACTTTCTGCTTGGGTAGGCCACATTCAGGGCTCCTGTAACTGAGAGCAGCCTCTCTTGCTAGGAGACAGCAGACCGAGCTTCCTAAGGACACCCTTTCAGGCTGGAAGAATCAGCTCTTGACCCGTCAGATTTTGAAAACTGCGAATTTTGTTCTCTTTAAATCTCATTTCCACATTTGGAGTCCCAGCTCTGCCCCTCAAGCAAGTTACCACTTCTTCTTGGGCCTTAGTTTATCTGTAAAATAAGGATCCTAGCGATTCCCACCTCCTGAGTTGTTGGTTGTTAGGAAGCTTCAATGAGGTCATTCCTGTTAAGCATTTAGCAGTCTGCCAGCCATGTGGTAAAGAACAAATGAAGGAATGAAATGATTCCATTTTCCATGTGTCCCTGAGGGTGTCGGGCCAGCTCTTCTTTACCTTTTGCCCAGACTCCAAGCACCTTAGACAGAGGAGCCATATCTCATTGTATTTGTCTATGTGTCTATACCCAGCCCCTGCCAGGTAGATATTAGGCGCTTAATAGCATTGGTTTATGAGCTGCTGCTGCTGCTGATATGACCTATCTTCCACGATTAATAAGGGTAAGATAAGAAAATGTATTTGCAAGCACACTGTAAGTTGAAAGTCCTAACATTCAGTATGTCCCCCCACTAAGATATTTATCATAGTGCATCATTATTTGTTCAGTATCTTCTCTGCTCACTAGTCTGTGCACTTCTCCAAAGCAGAGGCTACATCTTCTCTCTAAATCCCACTCCAACGCTGGTACAGTGCCCTGCACCCAGTAGACGCTACTCAGGCAGTTTAATTGAATGCAAATGACGTACGGATGTAAGGAATTGTGAAACTGCTCTTAGGGGAGCAAGAGAGAGCTGGTGAACATACAGTGGTTCTTCTTTCCTTCCTGGTGCTACCTCCACAGAGGTAGACACTCAACTACTAAAAACTTCTTCCCAGGGGAATTAGGAGATAGAGAGGGAAAAAGAGGAGGGGCAGGAATAACAGTTTCATTATCGGAGTAATCCTCTAGAAGATAGCAGGGAGGCACAGCTTCCCAAGCTCCTGGTTGGAATTAATGTGATCGCCCTGTAACTTTGTTGTTACCATTCTGATCCTCATGAACTGAAAACTGCTTAAGTGTTTGGCCTCCTGCAGTTGCACTGGCTGCAGAGTCCTGCCAACTTGGTAGAGATTAGGGTTCCTTTCCCATGAGGGAGAGGGCTGTTGAGGCCAGTATTTTGAGGTTCTGGGCTTGGTTGGGTAATATGGGAAGATAAGAAGTACCTAAGTGAGATCCTTTCTGCTCTGACTCCCCAGGGGGGTCTTCTGTCAGAAGCTCCTCTTTGGCACCTCATTGGCTTAAATGAGTCTGTCAGTGTGCAGGGCCATTGTTACAACAGCTGCTGATGGTGCTGAGAAAGGGCCCATGCAGAGTCATGTTCTAAGATTGGCTCTTGAAAGTCCCTCTTCTTGGTCTTGAGGAGGTGTGGCTGATGGACTAGTGACTCTGGAGAGGTATGTTTATCATAGGTCCAGTCCGTTGTGTCCTTGACGCCCATGCCTTTCAGGGATCTCCCCTTCTTTGTGCTTAGAGCTGAGACTGCCTTATTCTTCCTCTCTGGGAGGGTACAACTGAGGGTGAGCACAGATTAGCTCCATTTCACTAGGGGTGAGGAAGCCAGCAGCAAGAGAGCTTGAAGAGCAAGCTGCAGTGGGGAAACCCAAAGGCCAGGTTTTCAGAGAATCTACTGGGGATGCCAACTTGGTGCTGGTCAGAGCAGGAGCTGAAGCGCTTACTATTTTATAATAAATACTAATGAAATTCTAGGTCTATAATAACATTTAGATATCTAAAACAAACCATGTGCTTGTAAAAAAGTGGAAAGAGATCAACTTTAAGCCATAAATTCTTGGTAATAGAGGGTTTTTTTTCTATTTATGTTTGATAGATATTTTTGTTTCCAGAGGAATGTCAACTCCTAATTTCATAATGTATCATGGGCTTAAGAAAATTGAATTTAATAAAAGCCAGAGATGAATGGCATCCTTAAAGGTCCCAACACTTGTCTTTATTAGCAGGACAAACTGCAGGTCTCCAAACACTGCTTCTCTCCAAATGAAAGTTTAAATGAAAAGTACAGTTGTGTCACAGGTTAAATTTCATTGTGGGCCCAGCTAACATTGTTAGTGAGAACTGGCTGTATTTGTTCTTTAGACACCAGGGCAGCCAAACTCACCAGCCAGTGGAGCTCCTATTGGGGAAGTGCTGCTTTTACATAGTGGGAGAAGCAAGATATATCATAAATTTGGGTGTCAGATGATTCCCACTTCAGAGTTAGTGTTTGGAAATCTTGGATATCTGGTTTTTCAGGGGGCCCGATATCTATCTATCTATCTATCTATCTATCTATCTATCTATCTATCTATCTATCGTGTGTGTGTGTGCACGTGTGCATGCATGCATATGTGCCTCCATTTTATTTTTCAGCACAAAATTGTCCATCAGGTCTGCTAAGGAGTGCTTTGTGAGGAGTGAGAGGGGCCCAGGGAATTGGGGGATAAGCCCCCCCTTCAAGTTGCAAGGAAACGTATCACCTACTCTAATCAAAGCTGGGGCCTCCTTGCCATGCCCCCTCTGGCTCAGCCTTGTTACCCTTCCTATCTCTGGGGGCTCCTGTCAGCTTCCCCATTTTGGGGAAACCATGCAACCAGAACCTTTGGATTTTTCTGCCTTGATTTGGTCTTCCATCTTGCTTTAATGTGTTGGATAAAAACAGATGCTTTAAAAACAAGCCCGATAGTCATTCATAGGTGTGTTTGAGGGAGGGGCTACCTGGCTGCCCTGGGATGTCAAGGACATTGGCTGTTTCTCCTGTCTTCTCACTCGTCCACATCCTGCACGTGGTCAGGTGTCAACAGCTTCTGTGCTGTTTCTCCAGGCTGTCCCTGGAGAGAACCAGTTTGCCTTGATTTTAGTGGTACTAGAAAGGTCCCTTCCAGACCTGGGGACCTGGGGTAGGGATGCTACTGGAGCTGACTGCTGGGGCCACAGAGTGGGCAAAGCCCCCCTTCTCTCTCTGCAGTGGAAGCCTTTTCCACATGCTAATTTTACTCGGAGGATTTTGCTTTTATTTATTTTTTTTATTATTTCCTATTTGTCTCTTCCAGATGTTTTCAGGGCAGTTTTTTTGTGTTGTAAACTAATTCCATTCATGTTTTAAAAATTTATGAAAGCGCTAATAAAAATGTCAAAGTGGTAAAAATGTTAGCTTTTCCTCTGCTTTGATTAAATTTTGCAAACTGTTTTTGAATATTAAAAAGCAATAATTTTTTTTATTCTCTCTCCTCGCTTTCCCTTTTCTCTCTGGTGCGTGTGTGCTCTCCTGCCCTCTCCCTCTCCCCCCTCTGGTGCATTCCTCCCTTCCCAGGAGCGATGTAGGAGGCATACTGCACAGCCAGCGTTCTGCAAGCCTGTTTGCACACCAGGACCTTGGTGCTGTGCATCTCTATTAAATAACGGAGACAAATTAATCTTAGAGACACCAAACAAATTGTCACTCCTCCTCCTTCTCTTCCATTACGTTCCAGTGGACTGGGAAGGGCTGGCTAAGTGATTGGGGGGAGCAGCCTGGGGGAGGGTGTACTGCCTGAAAGAAAGGTGGGAGGCACTAGCTCCTATTACTCTTACTCATTTTGCTTCTTCTCTTTAGTATCCCCTTTGGCTTTATTTATTATTTATCCTTTTTTTTTTTTTTTTTTTGAAAATGAATGAAGAAACTCATCGGTTCTGCTTAAACTTTCAATGCAGAAGGCTCTGATTGGTCTTATGGCTGGTTGTCTAGGTGACTGGAGATCCAGGCCATTCAGGGCAGAAGGCTGAGCAAGGGGAAGGGGCGGGGCTACTTTTATGGGCTCCAGTGAAGGCTTCTGGCAGAGAACCAGTTGGGGTAACTGGGGCAGCTTGTACTACTGTCTTCTTTCTCCTTTCCAGAGATGGTGGGGATCTAGTCCTGTCACCTGTGAGGGTAGTAACAGCGGGAAGGTTAGGGTTAGAGCTAAGCTGGCACCATCTTACTCAGTCTTGGGTCTGGCTTGGCAGGAGCTAATGAGTCCAAAACACTGTGTCATTCTTGACTCTGAGTTACTTGAAATGGTTGGCTAGAAAAAATCGTATTCTTTTTCTTTGTCTTTGCCATTCCAGGAAATCATCGAGTTCCCCATCCTGAAGCTAAATGGCCGGACCATGGAGATTGAGTCTACCTTTCACATGTATGTCCAGCCCGTAGTCCATCCACAGCTTACTCCCTTCTGTACAGAGGTAAGGGCCCTGGAGCTGGGCAGCACGGGCTGCTGGAAAAGGAGCCTTTGGGTCACTGGTGCACCATACATGCCACTTTGGGACAGCTTTAGTCCTCCTAGTGGTTACAGCAGGTGTGCACTGGACCCAGCAGTTGGCCTTTTACAAAGTCTGTCACTCCTCTTGCACCACTGTGGTCACTGGGGACCCAAGGAGAAATAGCACAATCGGTCCCAGCTTTCCCAGTGTTTTCCCTTCCTTATAGTCCCTCCCCCTCCTGGTGACCAGGCACTTGGAGTGGTGCACCACTGCAGGGTGGTGGTTCTGGGAGTCAGCTTCTTTTCAGTTCCATTTCCCTTGGGGCCTCCTGATGAGAGGTGAAGATTGCAGCTTCTTGGAAGGACAGGTTATGTTCGGGCTCTCAGCTTCTGGTGAGGTTTTCCTGTCCTTGAGCAAAGTGGCCCTGCGTGAAGCATTGATTGAGTTTGTAGGAAGCACAGCTCCATCGTTGAAGAAAGAGAGGGCAGGCCAAGTGGGGTATGAGGCTGAAACGTCCTTATCCTTATCCTGTGCAGGTGTTGTACTTGGCCAGCCAGCAGGTTAGTATTGGCCCCATTTTGCGGATTGTGAAATTGAGCTGAGATCTTGATGCTTGCTAGGGGGCTCAGAAGAGCTAATGGAAGCAAGGAGGTGCCCCTGAAGAGGTCTTACTCTTGAGACCCTCTGTAACTGCCTTCCCCCATGACCTATCATGCTAGGTACTCTGGTAGCCACAGGCTGTGGTGGAATCATAGACCAAGTATGTGTGGTAGTAGAAGTCATGGGAAAACGTGAGTGTTTCTGGAATGTTTTTAAGAATTTGGGGCTAGAGTACATTTGAGACTTCGTGCTGTCATTTAGAGATCTTTCTGCATATGAGTGAAACATGAGGGAGAAGTTCTTGAATGATCCCAAAAAGATTGTCTTGGCGTGGGGAATGCCTGCCTGCCTGCCTGCCACTGGTGGGAGGGCCCCGTGGGCTCTGAGGCTGCCTTAAGCTCAGATACAAAGTTTCAGGGGTCACTCCTGAGCTTGATGCCAGTGTTTGCCACCCAACCCACACAAGCCTTTAGGTGCAGGAATCCATCTGCCAAGGTGTGTAGTCTCTCACCCCCTTCATTGTTCCCACTAATGTTGAGATTCCTGCTCCCTCTGGGATCTACCCTTTTCCCCCCCTTGCCCCTGGACATCACCTGTACCACCAGGGGGCGCTGATCTGCTCTTTTTGCCCCTTGTGGGAAAAAAAATCACCACTTTAAAGGTGAAAATCGCCTTGTGGAAAGGGAAGACTTTCCTAACTTAAGCCAGCCAGTTACCTGAGCTTCCACTGGACTGAAAATGGAGTATCCTCTTGTGCTTCTCTTCCTCTTTGTGAGCGGATTCCCCTCCTGGGGGCTCCAGCTGCAGCTAAGCTGCGTTTGGGAAAGGTTGCTAGTAGCTATTTAGGGATGGAACTCAGCCCCGGGCAGGGGTGATGCTTGAGAGTATTGGGGAAAAGGGATCTTTTTGAGGTCAGGGCTGCTGTTGCTGCTGCTCTGGGAGAGGGGAGGAGAGATTGTGAGACTGTGATGAGAGCTATATTTCTTTTTTCTGGAAAGTTTCACTCCAGGAACACATACATAATTTGGAGGGCAGGCGGCATGGTGGGGTTGGGACTGTTGTCCTGAAGCCTTATCTGAAAGTGAAGATGTAACTGTGGCACCTAGGGTGCTGTTTCACCTCAGGCTTCCAGAGCCCCCAACTCTCCCTGCCTTTTTGTCCAGCCTCACATCTCCCTGCTTCATGCCCCGTCACTTCCCTCACCTAAGGTTGCCCCCTCCCAGTCTGCCTTTGCACATGATACTCTTGCCTAGATGCTACTCCCACTCTCCTCCCCCACCCCTGCTTGTCCTCTAGGACTTGCTCAGGGTCACCTTCTCGGAGGAGCTTTCCCTGAGCCCCTGGCTGGTCCCACCACCCAAAGCACTGATCAAATGCATTATACTGTATTTATTTACATGTCTCCTCACTAGACTGTGAGTTCCTTCAGGGCAGAAACTAGATCTGATCCATCTCTGGCCCATCATTAGGGCCTGGTGTCAAGTAAATGCTTAAGACGTGTTCCTTAAATGAATGAGTATTGTCAAAGAGTATCCAACAATACCTTGTTGCCCACTGCCCTACCCCTGCCCCCCCCACAAAGTAACTGTCCTGCTGACACGTTCTTTTGAGTAAGTGAACTCTTCTCAGATCATCTAAATATTATCCTGTCTCCATATCAGATGGAGTTGTAATGTCAAGAGAGGCATGGACACAGGATGGGGGCCTGTGGTCCCCACAGAGGTGGGACCTTGTTCAGTGTGGCAGTAGCTGCCTTTGGGGTAGAGATAGAGATCATCATAGTTAGAGAGAATCTTTCCCTGGTGTGAGGAACAACCCAAAACCTCTGGGTTGTGCCTAAGCAGCTCCTCTAGTAGAATTTTCTGTTGTGCACAAGCAGTTCTTAAGAACCCTGGCCTGTGTGCATGTGTATGCATGCATGCACGTGCACCTCTGTGCACACACAGGACACCTGAGTACCTATATAAGCACATGATTGTGGGGGGAGAGACAGGCTCAGTTCTGGGCAGCAGGAAGAGGGATTCTGTGTCTGCAGCCAACATACAGACACTCTTACCGCTCTGTGTA
Organism: Canis lupus familiaris; assembly: GCF_011100685.1. Lineage (NCBI taxonomy): Eukaryota > Metazoa > Chordata > Mammalia > Carnivora > Canidae > Canis > Canis lupus. Next base: position 16,079,466 of record NC_049236.1, read on the forward strand.
ATGGACATGTTGTTAGCCTTCTTGAGATCTCTCTTAGTTCCAGTTGACAGTCTGCCTGGAGACTCGTTTCTGACAGAGACGGGATGGGATAAGTTTCATCCCTTCCAAGCCCTTTCCCTACCACCTCTAGAGTCTACTCCAACCCATCAGATCTCTGCCTGTAGCAGCTGGGCTGCTGCACAGTCCCTGACCATGTGTAGTCTTTTTTTGTTGTTGTTGTCACTGTCTTGAAAAAAACTAGGAAAAAAAATTTACCAATTTTGCTAAATGCCAGTAAAGGGCTTTGTCTTGCACCTGTACTTATAAAGGGTGAGATTTATTGGTCTCTTTGTCTGAGGAGAAAGAGTGGGTCTGATTATCAGATTGCACAACAGAGACAAGTGCTTATGTAATCAACAAACTGTCTTGGTGTCAGAATACGATTGTGTTGGAGATAAACTGTGAAAGGAGAAAGCGCTGGATGCTGACATGCTATTGGCATTGAGTGTCCTGGGCTGCTTCCTGTAGTTGCTAGTGTTTATGATGAAGCCAGCTCGTCCCTGGACAAAGCCCTTGTGTGGGCAGGGTATCTCAGTAACCAGTCATGTTATCAGTCCGGGTCAAAAGCCTCTCGCCTTGTGGTTTCCGAGTCTGGAGAAGCGGGAGTTAATCTGTAATCCCTCGGTGAAAGGAGCCACAGAGCACACATTAATTCTTCCTCTCACCTCTCCAGCTTTAAGTGGTTAAGGTCTTTGAGCTCTGTTTAGCCTGTGAGCCCTGGTTCTCAGCTTAATAATACTTGGCTTTGCTCTAGTACCTTTCATTGTGAGGATGTGAAAGCTTTTTACAAATATATATTAACCCAAGTGGGATTGGGTTTAAACTGCAGCATGAAGGATTTAAGTTATGCCTAAGGTAGAACTTTCCAGTATATATGTTTTTTAATTGGCTGTCTCTTTCATGGCTTCTTGTGTAAGTCTTAGAGACATCTTATAATGTGTCAGTACCAGGTAAAAGGACTCATTCTTTTTTTTTCTTTTTTAAAGATTTTTTTTTTTTTTAATTTATTCATGAGAGACACACACAGAGAGAGGCAGAGACACAGGCAGAGGGAGAAGCAGGCTCCATGCCGGGAGCCCAACATGGGACTTGATCCCGGGTCTCTAGGATCACACCCTGGGCTGAAGGCGGCGCTAAACTGCTGAGCCACCAGGGCTGCCCTAGGGACTCATTTCTTAATTTCACACTCTATTCATCTAGTGCCTTGGAAGAGCCAGCAAGATGTAGTCCATCCTCTGGAAGGATTCATATGGGGAAGTAAGGCCTCCCCCTGGAAGAGTGCCTCTAGCTGAACCAATAGTTCAAGCCCCTGTGTCTCTGGCGATTGAGTTCAAGCCCTCTAGGAGCTCAGCTGTAAGCCATGTCTTGCTGAACCGCAGGTGGTCTAGAAAGCATGGAGAGAGAGGCTTGGGCTTGGAGAGGCTCCTCCAGGCCAATAATTCTAGGATTGCTGACCAGTGGACAGGAATGTGAGAAAGCCCCAGGCCCCTGGAGCCCTACCACCTACCACCTGGGTGGAAGAAGCAGGCCTCGTCTGTAGTGAGAGACTGCAGAGCAGAGCCCTAGTTTTCCTTTTTAGGGCAGTGACTTTCTTTCCCCACATTAGTGATTTTCCTGGGGCCCAGAACAGGTGCTTGTGGGATACACAGATGCTGACCTAAGGCCCATCTCCAAGGAGGGGGCTCTCTTGGCAAGGGTGCCTTTGGTTTCTTCTGTGAGTGAGCCTTTCTGGAAGTCCTTCAGTGTTCAGCTCATCCGAGTGACTCTTGCTTGGTGTAGGAGTCGAGAAGTGGTAGACCTAACCTTGCCCCACAAGACTCAGACTAGATGTGAGACTGGCACGCAGACCCCAGAGCTTTCTACGTAAGAGTGGCTGTAGGTTTTCCAGGATAGTCCTGACCCTAAACCCTAGCTGTAAGCTTGGGGATATGGCTTGGCCCTGGAAGAACTAAGCAGGAGAGGAGGAGGGCCAGGAAGGGCAGTGGTGGGTACAAGGGTGCTAGTCAGTCATCTGGGTGTTCACCTGGAGTCAGCCACAGCTTACTCTGGACTCTAGCCCCTAAGTGCCTGAGACAAAACACAGGCACTGCTGTGCTATGACACCGCCTGCTCAGTGTGGGGCTCTGGAAGGTGTACAGGCTTTGGGTGCTGGCTGGGCTGGGCATAGAGGGGCTGCCAAGTAGAACGCAGATTCCATGAGGCAGGGATTTCATGTTTTTCCTTATGACTGGATCCCTAATTTCTGGAATGGGGCCCAGCACATTGTAGGCTGGCAATGAATAGCTGTTGACTAAATAAAAGGAGAAGTCTTAGCACTCCAAGATTAAAGCCGCTGACCCAGAGCTCTTTCTCACCCCTCATCTGCCAGCCCCACCCCTAGCCCTCAGTGGACCAACTTTTCTTCTCTTTGGCTCAGGCCCTCCCTCTGCTGGGCAGTTCTTTGGTCTCCCAAGCAAAGAAAGGGTGTGGAGGTGCCAGCCGGGTGGGCATGCTGTGGGTTAAAGCCTTGCGAAACAACAGTGTAGTTAATCTTTCTAATTTATTTTCCTTTTAGACCATGGGAAGTCTGTAGGCAGCAGCTGTTACCCAATTAAAATACAGATTAATATAAAAACAGTTTCTGGAATATAAAATAGAGTGGCTGTGTCCTTACACTTCCTTAAAATACCACCTAATAATGACTTGATGAACTACAGAAACCCACCTAGAGGAACTCAGCGTTCTTAAAATGAAAATTTCTTCCCTAAAAGGTGTGTATTACCATTCCATGTAAGTCGCTATGAGAAAATAACCTTCCCTCTTAGAGCCAGCAGTTCCTGTGAGTTGGGTATTTGATATTCATTAAATGTAATTATAGTTTAATTGGAGTTTAATCCCCCCCCCCAACACTTAAAAAAAAAAAAGAAGAAATTCCCCAGCAAGCCTGAGATCTTACTCTGTGTAGAGGTAGCCAGGGGCACATTGGACATGGTGATTTCCAGCTGGGTCCAGGTCTGTGGCTAGGGGCCTCCTGCCTCAGATCCCTGAGGCAGTTTGTCTTTGTCTGTGTTCGAGGGATATTTTCACTTCAAATCAAAACAAAGCAGAGCAAAGTAACAAGCTTGTTTGAACCTAGGCCTGACCTGGGTGGAGCAGCCTGAGTCAGTTGTTCTGTAGACCAGGTTCCTTTATTAGGTCTTTCGTCTGAGTTTCCCCATCAGTTAAAGGATCCTATTTCTTGCTTACCTAGTTGGTATTGAGGGCCCAGGTATTCAGGGTAAAGGGTGGATGCCTGTGGGGCTCCCCTGGTTCTTCACCGATGTTAGAGGAGGAAATGCTGGACATTGAGACCCAGAGAAGGGGTGGACTTGAATCCAAATGTGGCTGCCCTAAGTTCTACAGGAACTTCTGTGAAGCTTGGAGGTAAACTTTAGATTCTAATTTGTAGGGATTTATTGAGCCTATTGAATACAAGACACATAACATCTTTTTTTTCCCTCCCAAAATGAAAGCTGAAATAGGTATGAAACACACCCTGCAGTCAGCATATAGATGTGTTTCTCCCTCTCAGGGCAGGATATTGTGGGGAAAGTTCACCCTGTGTCCTGGGACTTCATTCCCAAGGCTTCTGGCAAGTTCTGAGCTGAAAGCAGTGCAGGCCAGGGCCTTTCGTAGAATGAAAAAGGAAAGGATCCAGTCCGGCTTTGAGACTCTGCACCCTGCTGTTCCACCTATTGGCTGTTTCTCTTTCCTTTCAGCTCACCGGGATTATTCAAGCCATGGTGGATGGTCAGCCAAGCCTGCAGCAAGTGCTGGAGGTAAGTTGAGTGACCTTTAATTCCTGACCTCTGACCCTTTCCTGCTGCCTTTCTCTCCCTCCCCTCCTGTGAATGTAGCCGTGTAATTTGACTATGATTATGGCTTGATTAGAATAACATTTGCTGTCACATCAGTGACATGCTGTTGAGAGTATCGAACCATTGATCTGTCATCTCCAGCTGTTCCCGTCAGGGTTACTGGCAAGATGTCCGAGTGCTGCCCCGAGTTCCACACAGGCCCCCACCCCCTCCTGGCCCCTGGCCCTCTGCTGGGCAGCCCATGCAGCCTGTGCTGGGCTTGTTGGAAGGAGGGGAGCTGAGCTATGGCACTGCAGAACTAGCCCTGGGGACCGAAGGTGTTTTTGTTTAGCTTTAGTGTTGGCTTCCTGTGGCATGTGAGCACTTCATTAACTCACCCAGAACTCCCCATCGATGGCTTTTGTTTGCTGTCAGCTCCTCCAGGAGGTGCGGTTGGGCCCGCCTGCCCCACTGCAGCTTGCCGCTGGATGCATTGTGTCTGTCAGGGGTGCAGAGGCTGCACTGGGTAATGATTCCTAATCAGAATAATTACAACAATTGCCCATGTGAAGGAAATCAAATTAAAGGCTTTAGAACCCTTGGCAGAGACCACACTTCTAGGATGTTCTCCTCAGGGAGCTGGAAAAGGTTAAGACGCTGCTGCTTATGCTCCAGCCTGAGGGAATAAGGATGGGCTGCGCTTGGCCTCAGCTTGGCTCCCACCGCTTTTGGCCTGGGGGTTTGCATTGAGGGAGAGGATCCCTCTCTCCCTCCCTCCTCTCTAAGGGGAGGGGAGAAGAGAAAAAAGCCTGTGGATCTCATTAGGTGCTTTATTTATCTTTAAGACTAGTAAACCCAAAGCTCAGTTCCTATCAAAGCACAGGAGAAAGCAGAGTATGGGGGGGATAGCAGGACACATCTGCATTGCTGGTATTCAGCCTAGAGGAGGTTGGGTGGTGGCAGGGGGAGGGAGGAAGGTCTCTATATAGCCAAGAGACCCTGTCCCATGGGAGAGAGAAATGCAGACTGAATTTCCTGGGGTTTCCCAGGATGGAGTCAGGTTTAAGCTCACCCAGTGGCAGGTATGCTCCCTAGGTTCTGTGACTGGTCAAATTCTGGGTAGGGTTAGTGTTAGGGTACCTGCAATAGGTTGGAAGAAGAGAAGATGAGCTCTGAGGTGTCTCCCAGTCTTACTGACCCTCTTTTTTTGAGGGGAAATTCACTCCTATTATTGAGGGGTCTCCTCCACATTGACTGCTCCCTGTAAGACTAGACTCATGGAGAAAGAGGGGACTCATTGTTTCCTATGGCCCAGGCAGGGCCTAGCCCCTGAGGGAGGCCACATAGCAGGCAACTATTCCCTGGAATGTCTCTGGCCAGGATCCTAAGAGGAAGATGCTTGCTGTAGGTCAGCACTGAACCAGAGCTTTTGAGGTTATGGGATTTTTTTTTTTTTTTCTCCTCAGTGGTATTGGTTGAGAGGGAGCGATGGTCTTGAGGAGGCTTTCTCCTGCTAACCTCAGGCCAGGCTGGAGCAGGATGCTCCAGGGATTCTGACTCATCCATGAAGCTACTGTCTACTATTTCAGCATACTTTGTGGGATGAAGAGGGAAGGTTCCTGGCATCAGCCTGAATAGGGAGTCTGGCGAGGAGACCAGAATGGGCTCTGCTTTGTCCTATTAACCCTGAGTTTGTCATACATCTAAAAAAGCTGAATTCTTGTTCTAACCAAGGCCTTGAGCAGGTGGCCAGCTGGATTTTTGCCTGACTCATTTAGTCCAGGTAGGACCCATGCTAGACGTAGCTGGGAGGGCTAACCCAGCTGGTTGGGGGTTGTCTTGGTGATTCCTCCAACTGTTTATCCATATAAGCAGAGTAGGAAAGGAAAAGGACAGGCTTTATTCCAAATGTAGTATCACTTTCCTGGACAGGCTCATAGTACAAGGTTTTCACTAAATATCTATTGAATGAGTGAATGGCGTAGGTCCTAAGCTTCCAAGGACCTCTGTGAGTATTAAGTGCTTCTCATGGGGAAGGCCAGGTCTTGCTGACCAGGCTCCTGACAGTCCTGTCTTGCTCTCTTTTCCAAGACCACCTTGTAGGACTTGAGGCATTGGGGAGCCCTCCTCTACTGCCCCCAGTTGGGGCATTTACCTTGGAGATTTAACACCAGTGAGCTGGAGCAAGGTTAGCTGACATAGGAGCTCTAGGTTTGCCTTCTTTTCTTATATTAAGTCTTAGAAAGGATACATGAGTGTGAGTGTGTGCATGTCATTCAGTGTAAGTGGGCCATAGTGGCTGGGGAGACAAGCCATTCAGTAGCAGAAGGTCTAGAATTTAGCTTGCTGGGGAGACTCTTGAGCTGAGGGGGATTCTCCCGTGTACAGACTATGAAGAGGTTCTGCACAGTCTGGCTCGAGGAGCAGCTCTGACCTCCTGGGAGGTAGGACAGCTGTAGCCTTGGAACGACCTAGGATCGTTGGCCCTACTCAAAGACTGCTTCGGCGTGGACGAGGCCTTCAGGATCTCTGAGATGTCCCAGGGAGCCAGCCTCCACCTGCTAGAAGTGATCTTACTCAGGACTTCAGTGGGCTCTCCATTACGTGCCTGAGTCTTCACAGTCTGGCCCACCTAGTCCCCAACGTCATTTCCTAGCCCGCCTTTCTACACATTGTACATGGGTCACACTACTCCTAACTCATATTTCAGTCAGTCAGCAGGTATCTGTTGAGAAGACACTGCTGGGGTTAGGGATTGTGACAGTGAGTTAAGACAGAAGTTCCTGCCTTCATGGTGCTCGTAGTCCAGTGGGGAAGGCAGACAGTAAACACATAATTGCTTCTCAAATACAAAATGATTGTGCCCGTGCCTGTGTCTCTGCCTGTGGTATCCTTTGCTGTGCTCCATCCACCCTGTCAGGCAGACCCAACCACCAAGTCCCTAGATCCGTTGTCTTCTTTGTGAAGCCTTCCTTCCCAATTCCTTTCTCTGTAAAAGGTAGAGCTAGTCGCTTCCTCCTCTTGGTCCTATAGCATTCTGGTCACTTCTCCATGGCTGCATTTATTATATTGTATTATGATCTGACTTTCTCTCCTCCTCAGTCTACTGTCTATTTTGTGGTAGCCATTTAATACATTATTATGTTTAATTCTCAAAACAACCCCATAAGGTTAGTCATCCTGCCTCATTTTATAGATGAAGGAAACTGAAGTTCAGAGAGGTTAAATGACTTTTAAATGACTTCCCATCAGTGACACAGTCAGGATATAGAAGAGCCAAGGTTAGAACCCAGATGTGTCTGACTTTCAATCCTGCATTTCTAGCTACTTTGCCATGTAGCCTTTAAAAACTAATCCGTCTGTGTGAGTGGAGTGGTAGTGATCTGCTGTACTCTCACCCCATGCCTGGGATCTTCTGAAAAATAGGCAATGCTTCATGAATGTTTTATGATAATTCTCTCATTAAATACTGAGTTTAGTATTTGTACTTCCAATGTGAGTGCAAATAATAAGACTGATCAAAGAGATGAAAGGAAAGAAATACTTAAAGTGTGTTTAGGAGCTGTTTTATCTCTTAGTCTAGAAATTGAACTCAGCCTTCAAAAGGTTCCACCGAATTTGAATTTGAATCCTCAACCAGGAGAGGAGAAACATAAAATCTGGGGCCAGTTTATGAGCTTTCAGCGACTGAAGTGGAATGGGGTTCCAGCCCAGCAAGTGAGCTTTTTCTGCTAGACTCACAGTGAAGATAAACTTCACCATCATTTGGGGGAATAACCAAATTCATAAATTTGGTTAATAAACCTTTGGTGGGAGGGTGAAATGAATAAGTGAATGAATGAACCTGAGGATTGGAGTCCCTTCTTGGGGCCTCCTTCCAGCCTGTTCTCATGGCCAAGGGCATCCTGTGTCTGTACTAGGCTTTGCTTTTGAGGGCCGACTTACTGGGATATGTCCTTATCCCATCTGGAGCAGGCTGCTCGGCAGTGGGGCAGTGGAGAGGTTCCCTCCCCCGACTCACTCAGGCTTGTGGATCTTCCTGTAGGGATCATCCTCCTAGTGCTCCCATAGCCCTGAGCCAAGGCTGAGAGCCCAGAACAGAGCCATGGCTGGATAAGATTACAGTTTTCTCCTGCTCTGATTACAAGCAGCTTATCTGCGTTTCACTGTTGTGGCTCTTCACAGACTTGGAAAGAAAAAAAAAAGGAAAAATCTCATCTGTTCTTGTTGTGTACTTTTCAGAGGGTCGATGAGTGGATGGCGAAAGAAGGCCTCTTAGATCCAAACGTCAAGTCAATTTTTGTCACCTGTGGCGACTGGGACTTGAAAGTCATGTGAGTATAAGAAGGACTACTTTGCTGACAGGGCTTGGAATCAGTGGGACCAGGTCTTGCCTTTCGCAGGCTTACATGTCCAAGCCTACAGGGCAGCTGGGTCAGAGAGTCCCTGGATCTTTGGGGCTGCCAAGGTGAGAAGAGGGCAGGGAACCCTACCTTCTGCCTCTGGAGCAGGGAGTAGATAAGTCAAGGACCCTACTGGGACTGCTATTGTTGGGGCCTTCCTGCCTTTGCCAGGTCTCACTGCTTAGGACAGCCCTTCCGGTTGTGGGCTACATATTGTTGCCCTGGAAGGGAAGAGTTAAAAGCAGATCTTTTTTTTTTAGTGTTTATTACCCTTAATGCTTTAAAAATAGTAACGCATTTAATAAACCTTGGTACTTTTGTTCCTGTTTTATAGATAAGGGAATTAAAGCACAGAGAGGTTAAGTAACTTGCCCAAGAACACACAGAGCTAGGATTCAAACCCAGGCAACCTGGCTCCAGGGTCCTGTCTTAACCATTACGCCGTGCCTACCCTTTTATCTGGGGAACAAGGCCCTGATGATTCAACTGCAAGCCCTATAGTGGGATGAGAGAGGGCTGCTTCTAGGGAACTACCCAATTCCCCAGCCTCCTTGTTCCTCTTTCGTTCCCACTGCTTTTTCTCCTTTGTCTCCGGGTCCTGCCCTGCTTATAGAAGACAGAACTGGTTCCTCTGCTGGGTTGACACTTTTGCCTCTTGTCTATCCTCATGGATACCTGGTTTCAGACAGCCCCCAGGGAGCTAAAGTGGGGTGGAGGTGGTGGGGGCATTGTTTGCTGAGGATTGATAGAATCGATACCTCTGTGTTCTTTGTGACCGAAGGCAGCCGCAAGCATTCTGGGTGTGTGTGTGTGTGTGTGTGCGTGCATGCTTTTGTGCATAGGTGGGGTATTGTTGGGGGGTGAGGAATAGTAGCTCTGAGGTGACATTTTCTACCAAATAGGCATTGTCTTCTCAACGAGGTCCTTTTTTATGCCTTTTGGATGCTGGATGTTGAGGTGAAGTTAGGCACTCAGGTGGATGTCAAGCCTGCTCTTGGACACCATTTCCCTAGGTGACAGGAGGAAGAACAAGTCCAGATCACATAAACACATTTCCACATCCCTCAGGTCGTGTACACACGTTGACTGCATACCTCTAGGTGTGCGCACACGACTCCCAGAGCTCCAGAGGATCTCTGTGTTCCCAGCTGACACTCCTGTGTCAGGGAAATTACAGAGGCTGGACCTGGAAGCAGATATGAATCAGGGGAGGATTCTATGGAGAAGGTGAGGAGGAGGAGGCTGTTGCTCTTATTTATGGCATCTTGGGCAGCTCTGAGTACTTGAATCTTCAGAGAAGGGATTTAGGTGGAGCTCTGTAGCATATAAGAGAAGCTCTTTGGGGTGGGCAGGGTTCAGGCTGATACCCAGCACCTGGGGCTCATGTAGCCCAGTCCAGAGGCCCAGTTTCTCCAGATAGCCTTCCAGGACTTCCATTCTTCCAAGTGTTTTTCACTCTTTGGTGTGTTTGTATCCCAGATACTCACATTTCAGAATCTTCTGCATTAACTGTGAATGGCATGTCCATATGTGTGTATATGAAAACTTCCCTGTTCATCCACGCGGGGACTATCTGGTCAGGCCTCCTAAGTTTGGATTTGGTTTCTCCATGAGGAGAGGGGGATTTTCAGAGAGTGCTGTCTTCTTTGGGTCTGGCCCATTCTGGCCTATAGCACCAGTTCACCTCAGTAGGCCTGGGACAGATTTTGTTGGCTCTGGAGGCTGCTTTGCATCTTCACAAGAAATGATGTAATCAAGAAAAGGGATTGGGTCAAAACATACAGGAAAAGAAACCCCCACCCCAATTTTTTTAAAAAAGATTTTATTCATTTATTTTAAAGAACGAGCATGAGTGGGAGGGGCAGAGGGAGAGAGAGAATCTCAAGGGGACTCCACACTGAACGCAGAGCCTGACATGGGGGCTCCATCCCAGAACTCTGAGATCACGACCTAAGCTAAAACCAAGAGTCAGATGCTTAACTGACTGAGCCACCCAAGCGCCCCAAAACCAAATTTTAAAGAGCATGTACCAAATTTCATTCAGTCCTCCCAACTATCTTCCTTGGTAGAAGGGGATATCTCCCTTTATAGATAGAAAAAAACCAAAACAAAACAATTTGAAACTGAGGCCCAAATTGGTAGACTCATAGGTACACAGAATTGAATTCTAAGACCACGTTGCTTCTAAAAGAGCTGGGTTGGGCAGACTTTGGTAGCCTGTTTGGGTTTGTATTGAAAAGACCACTGAAGCTCTAAAAAAGAATATGCAGGAAGGAAGCAGATGTCAGGTGGCAGGAGCTGGGGGGAGGAGAGCTTTGTGACTGCCTTTTAGAAGCAGGAGTCCGCATAACTGCTGGGAAGGCTCTTAATTAAATGTGTAACAAAATAAAAACAGCCAGAGAGGAAACCTAAGTAGTGCTTCGTGACAGTGCACAGCTTATCGGTGTTCCTGGAACCTCTCGTCAGATGGCTCTCATCAGAGCCATCACCTTTTTATGCGTCTGGTAAAGGCTGCTGAGGAGCCTGACAAGGGTGGTGTTAAATTGACACCCGCAACTTGTTAGTATGGGGCTTACTTCTTATTTTGACATCCATTTTCAGATTTAACTAAGTCTAAGGGATTCAAATATTTTCATTTCCCACTCTAGTTTCCTGGAGCCATGGCTCCTTCTCGTTGCTGCCCTTCCCCTCTCTCCCAGCACCCACCCCCAACCAGCTTCACATCACTTTTGTTGGAAAGGGCCTGATTAGTGAGCCACTGAGAAATGGGAACTGAAGTGGCAGCAGAAATCCCACTGGAGAAGAGAAATCTGCTCAGGTCCCGACAGAAACATTTTGTGTCCATCTTTTGTCAAAGCCAGATGAGTTGATACTCTGTGGGCTTTGATGCTATAGTCACAGATCCTGCTGAGGTGGGTTTTAATTTAGTGGGCATGGATTTAATTTTCCTTCTCAACTTGTTTAAGAAATGACATGACACTTGTTATGGCTTTGGTGCTTGGTCAGCTTGCCTCCCCTACCTGACCTACCCTTTCTTTGCCTTACCTTGTGGTTCTTGAAGCTCTTCATGGCATTTAGTGTTCTTTCTCTAGTTTTTTCTCTTCTCTGCCTACCCAGGCAGGGAATGTCTCTGTAGAGGGGTTCCATCTTTGACATGGCAGCAGAGATCTTGCTGGAAGAAAGCAGTCTGGACATGTACTTATTTATACATGAGATTGTATCGTGCCTCCCTCTACTTCTCCTTATTACTAGATTGTGGGCACCATTATAACCTTGGATAGTGTTTGGCACTTAGTAGTTGTTCAATAAATGTTTGTTGAATAAATGACAGCTAAGTAATGGAGTGGGCTTGTGGTATTTGTACTCAGGAAGAATGACAGAGGATCAATGGAAGGTAGATTCAGGGAGAATGGAACAGGAGAGGAAATCTTGGGCCTTCCTGTACCAATCTGAGTGTGAGGGGTTGGAGAACTATGCTGCTAATGCCAGGTGGCCCCTGGATTTTCTCACACCAGCACTGGGTGTTGGGTCCTCCCTTCATGTTGGGTACTGGGTGAGATGGCCCACAGGCCTGGGTCGTGGAGGAGTTTGGTCCTCAGCTGGCTGAAGGCCTTTCTCAGAGATTTGTGCCTTCCAACACTGAGGGCTGGGATTGCTCTGGGGACATTTATATCATAAGAAAAATAGCATGTATCGAGCGCTTATTACGTATCATATCAGGAGTCTGCTGTGCTATTTATTTACACATCATCTCATTTAATTCTGCCACAATACTATGAAATAAATTCTTTTTATAACCTTTTTTTTTTTTTTTTAAATGATGAGGAAACTGGAGCCCAGGGAGGTAAGTTTGTCAAGGGAACACAACCAGTTTGTGGCAGGCGTATGAACCTAGGCATTCTGACTCTAGAACCAGTGTGTTTAACCACTATGCCATCTGACCATCTGCTTCTGCCCTTCATGGCCCATGGCTTTGTGATGATAGGGGGGATGCCCTTCCCGCTTTCCTTTGTTTGCACTGAGTGGCTGACGTTCTCTGACACCCTAGGCTGCTGGTACCCCATGTGGTGTTGGTGGAGGTCTGGACTGTTACATGTATTTTGGTATGGGGGCATGGTTGGCCAGGGGGTGTATTGAGGGATGATTTGGGGCTGCTGAGAGCCTCCTTGATGAGCTACAAATGAATGAATCCTCAGATCTGTTTTAAGGAAACCACTTCCAGTATCATTTTGGATACCTCTATCCTATAGTATGTCTGGAAGCATGTGGGGGACCTCATCATGTCACTAAGCTCATGAAAGCCTTACCCCTTGCCCATGGGTGTGCCAGTTGGTCCCAGCTCTGAGCTATATCACTTCTGATTAGCAGCCTGCTGGGGGAAGGGGCTTGAGTAAGAACTCCCTGGCAGTTCTGACTTGTCTCATTTCCCGATACTTTTATCTGTCACTGCAAGTGCTTGGGCTCCCCTCCTGAACTAATTAAGTTTGCATGTGTTTAGACACATTGCCAAATAGGGCTTAGCAAAGCGGAACTGAGCTACATCTCTTTCCGAGTAGGGAAGGAAGGGTAAATGAATGCTCTCCCACAAGGGCCAGGGAGAACTGTGGATGACATGGAGTGGGTGTGTGTACAGATGATAGGCATTTTGCCCTGGCCCTCCTAGGGACGTGGTGAGCTTGCAGAGCAGCCTTCTGATTGGCTGGCAGGGGCAGGTGAGGGCCCAGTCTCCAGCTCTTTTAGTGAATTGGGCATTCTGAGAGGGCCGAGGATGGATAGAGGACAGGCTTTGATGTATGATTGTTATCCCAAGCACAGGCAAAACTGAATGTCAAATTCAGGATATAACAGGAGGAGTTTGTAGGGCTGTGTGCTGTTTGCCGCCAGCCTGAACCACCTACCTAGTCCCTAGGCCTAAAACCACCTGTATGAATAACAGCGTTCAGGGTAGCCTTTCTTCTAAGTCTCTGAGAAGTATGCTGGAAATGTGGACGCTGTTTTACCAGAAGACCCCAGGTTCCCCTGTTCAGTCTTGTGATCGCTATGAGACGGCCTCAGGGGGAGGTGGAGAAAAGGAGTAGTATTGTATAGAATCCCCTGACCTTAGAGGCTCACTATAGTGAGGCAGTAGCTGACAGGATGTTTTTGAGTCAGGCCAATGCCCACCTCTTCCCTAGTGCTGGGTAGCCTGAGATGTTCTGTGGCAGGATGTACTTGGATCCTGTCCAGACAGCAGATATGGGGGCAGATATGGGGGACAGTGGACTCCTCCTCTGAAGTAGGGAGGGTGGGTATTTCCTACACAAAGTAGTTAGGAAAGCGAGCCGCCAGCTGTGGTCAATCTTACAGTTTGGAGGCCAATGGGTCAGCTTCCTGGCCACGAAGAGGCTTTCTCAGTGGGCAAGACTGGCTTCCAGTGCACACTGAGTGTGTGTGGCGGGTGGGGAGGGTGTTCTGGAGGTTGTATAGGAATTCTGGGCCTTCAAGCTATAGCCTAAGCCCAGAGAGAACAAGAAACAGACCTTCTGCCCTCCCTTCAGCTTCCCTAGAGCCCTCTCGTCAGCAGAGGTGCATCGGGTTAGCCCCAAGAAGGCAGCTTGAGTTGATGGGGTCATGTTTCAGCTGCAGCTAATCCAAGTCACTCGATATAAATCTCTCCCTGCTGTCTCTCCCCTCCCTCCCATCCCCAACCCACAGACAGGGAAATGAATCCTGGCCCTCGCCCTGAATACATCATGGCAGGCCTGCCTCTAATGAGAGAGGGCCATTCATTGTAGGGTGAAGCTCCCTGCAGAGCCTGGGATGCCATTAATTAAAGAAGAGCCACCTGAAGCCAGTCGTGCGGTGCAGCCTGCCACGCTCAGATGGAGTGGTGGTGGGGTAGCCTCGTTAGCCTGACAGCTCCTTGGGCCGAGAGTTCTTGGGCTCTGAGGAGCGAGGGGTGCCCCGCCTCCCCCTGAGAGCTTGCAGGCCTCTGGGGCCAGCCTACTCACAGATGCATGAGACTTCCCTCTGGCACATGTCCTGGTGCCTAGCACTAGTGGTAAAGGGGCTCCTGAGTGTGGGCTTGGTGCGGGTTATCCATTTCCTATGGGCAGTCTCTAGGGCAGGAGCAGGTTTCTGTGGAGTCCATGGGAACTCTTAGGCCCCTGCCTGCGCCCCCTTTCCGCTCTTCTCCTTGTGGTCCTGGAGCTACAGGTTAGTAGGCAGCTCAGCTTTTATCCTTACCTCAGAGCCTGAGTTTGGGACAATTAGTCTGCTCTGGAAAGATTTTGGACCTAGAGGGGCATTGGGGAGGAGCTTTGTTGTCCAATCAATAAGTTCGGTCCCTCCTTGGCAGGCAGAGCCTCTGGTGATCCACCTTCTGGGCAGTTTTACCCAGAAGTCTTACCACTTCTGGGCTGAGTGATAAGACTCTAATGTTGGCCTCATCTCATCCACTAGGAAGGTGTCAAAGGGTCTAAAGCACTCCAGTGATTTTTGGAACCCCTGGAATGGAAGTTTTGCTTGGTTAAAATCCTGATAAAATGATAAAGTCATTTGTGTATTAACTCCTCAGGCTTTGAGATGTGTGTGGTAATGGGAGACCCATGCTTTGGCCTGCTACAGAGCTGCTGACTGGATGGCTCTTTACTGTGTCCTGAGGCAAGTGTTGCTGCCTAAGTATGGGCCCTCAGAGTTATACTCCCCTTGACCATCTGTGAGAGTCTTATCACCTCCTCTTGCTGGCAGGGGGGGCCGTAGGCACTGAGACCTTTGTATGGCCCAGAGTTGGAGTAGCTCAGCCAGTGTCTGCCTGGCTTGTCAAGAAGACAAATTGGTCCTGTGGCTCTTTGGGACTGTCTCTGGAAGTCTGGTTCTATCCTTTGTAGCAGTATCTGACAGGCTGCTTCAGAGAGCCTCAGAACCAGCTGGGGCCATGGCTTAACCATATGTTCCATCTCTGCTTCCCCACATCTCACCTGGTACAGAATAGAGGCTGCTACTACCTCCTAGGTCTGGGACTTGGGTTGCACTTCTTTGTGTTTTGAGTATTTCTGGACCTTGCAAGGCCTTGGCCATTTGTTTGGGCTCCTCTGTCCTCTGGCAGCTAGAGAGTGCAGGCTGGAGGGCTTGCCCCTGAACTCCTAAGGAGAAGGAGCCACTGTTGTTCCTGGAAAATGTTTTGCTTCGGGTGAGATATTTTTGTGTTTGTTTTTTTTTTTTTTTTTAAACTTGTGTGACTCTTGAGACCCAACTCTTTTTTTTTTTTCCCTAATATTTTTAGAAATCAAGGTATGAAACAGGCACAGTAGGGTACATAAAGCATACAAACATGAAATGCACAGCTCCATATGTTTTTATGCGAGTATGGGCCTGTGTAACCACCACCCAGATCAAGATAAAGAACCTTTTCCATCATCCTAGAAATTGCCTCGTGCCCCTCCTCAGTTAGTAATGCCCTCCGCCTGTCAGGTAACCACTGTTCTGACTTCTATTACTTTTGGTTCATTTTGACTGTTCTTTTTATTTTATTTTATTTTATTTTATTTTATTTTATTTTATTTATTTTATTTTATTTTATTTTATTTATTTTTTTAATTTTTATTTATTTATGATAGTCACACGGGGAGAGAGAGAGAGAGAGAGGCAGAGACACAGGCAGAGGGAGAAGCAGGCTCCGTGCACCGGGAGCCCGACGTGGGATTCGATCCCGGATCTCCAGGATCATGCCCTGGGCCAATATTTTGACTGTTCTTGACTTTGAATAAGTAGAATCATACAAAATGTACTCTTTTATGTCTGACTTCCTTTGCTCAACATTATGAGAGAGTCCTCCACGGTTGTTGTATATATTAGTATTCAGCCTTTTCATTGCTGTATAGTGTTACATTATATCTCCTTAGGGTACTTTATCCCTTCTCCTTTTGTTGAACTGCATACCTTTAGCCCTTAGGTACATGTTTGTCGAATGAGTATGTGAATGTTCAGTCTGATAGAATATCCCGAGGCCTGTCAGCTTGTCCAAATCTCCCTCCTCCTTTAAAACCTAATTCCAGTCCTTTGGATATGTGGCCTTCTTGTCTCTTCTGGAATCTGCACCAGCTTCCCTCTTTGAACTCCTATGATAGGGAGAAGCTGGCCCCAGGCCTGTGGAAGTGGTCTTTGGGCCATACTGACCCATTTAGTTAGTCTTTCAGTAGATGTTGATTGAATACCCACTCTGTGTCTCATACTATTCTAGGTATTGAGGATACAGCAGTGATCAAAGAGATAAACCTTTAAAACATCCTGCCTTCATGGAGTTTACATTCCAGGGCATGCAGCCAGCACTGCCCTCTGCGCTTTGGACCGTGGTGCCAGAAGAATCTTGGTTTTGTCCAGGCTCCTCTGTGAGGTTCTGCAGGAGCTGGGTGGCATTGGCTCTTGCCATCTTGACAAGGCCTCTGTAGGGCATGTGGGCTTTTGTCTCCCTCTCCTGCTGCTGCTGCTGCTGCTTGGCAGTGAAAGGGTTTCCTCAGTATTGGTGCATCCTTTCTACTCTCCAGGAGTCTGATTCCCTCGGTGAGAGGAGAGAATTAATCTCCAACTTTCCATGCCTGTAAGGTGAGTGACCTCTGTTTTGTCAGCACTTGCCAATCTGTCCTCTAATTCCCAGCAAGGGGATCCCTGGGTGGCGCAGCGGTTTGGCGCCTGCCTTTGGCCCAGGGCGCGATCCTGGAGACCCGGGATCGAATCCCACGTCAGGCTCCCGGTGCATGGAGCCTGCTTCTCCCTCTGCCTATGTCTCTGCCTCTCTCTCTCTCTCTCTCTGTGACTATCATAAATAAATAAAAAAAAAAAAAAAAAAAAAAAAATAATTCCCAGCAAGGGTAGGTAATGGAGACATAACTCTGTGCTAAAGCAAACCACTAGTTTTCCTTGTGGCGATATGGAACTGATCCAGGCACTGGGAATGATGGGGCAGTCTGTGGGGATCTCACAGGTGCACGGTCATCTGGAGACTGCAGGGGCATTGACACCTGAGCTCCTTTGGTCCTGAATTGCAGTTGGCAGATTCAAGGAGGGAAAACGCCCTGCCATCGTATTCTCTTTAACCACCACCCATGCCTGTGGGGCAGTTGCCTCAGTTTGGTCTAAAATACGTTTCCAGTTGTTGGGCTTCTAAGAGCACATGGGAGGCTGCAAACACCCCAGTGAGGAAGAGGAGTCCAGAAGGATGGGTCTTAGAAGATGAAGGCTGGGGAACTCCAGGCTGCAGCTGGTGTAGTGACCTGTGCCTGAATGATCTGTGGACTTTGGAGGCTTAGCTCAGTAGGGCTTGGGAAAGATGGCTGTGAGTGGGTGGGATAAATTTTCAGTGTCCCTGGCTAAAGGGTGACATACTCAGACTTGATAGTTCTGTAAAACTGTTTCTTCCAAAGCCTGCAAGGATGTTGGTTTGGGGAAGAAAGCTAGCCGCCCAGAGAATCCCGAGAGCCTGACAGGCCTTTTTCTCTGCGATTCTTTCTTGCAGGCAGCCTGAGGCAGCCTGTCTCTTTGTTAACAGAGTGACAGCAATGTGACACCATGGAAATAATTACTAACAAATCACGGTGCTGACTGCAAACAGCTCTCTGTCTTCAGAGGCATGTCAGGGTGCATTAGAGCAGGACTGGAGGAGTGGCACATGTGGGGGCCAAGGCACAGCCCGCACTCAGACGCTCTCCTCTTCTTCCCCCAGCCTGACCCCTTTCTGCTATGGCTGACTCTCCTGCTTGTTGCCTTTTCCTAGAGGTCAGCTGAGGAGGCAGCTGGATAAGTGACATGTGGCTAGTCCCACTTCTTCTGGGCAGGTAGCTCAGACTCCCATCTTTGCTAAGGAACACCTGGGTAGTGATGAGATCCAGGAGTTTTTACATTATGAAGCCTTCAAAAGGTGGAGGGATGCACCCTTTCTGATTTACTCTGCCAGTGGTTTTGGGGTGATGGGAAATATTTGCTCCAGCTGGAGTCAGACTATGGGGGAATGCCTCAGTGTGGGCCCAGCTCCCTTCCCCCACAGCCCTGGTTTCTTCTTCAATTGCCATAGTCAATTTTTGGTAAGTCGACTTTGTCCATTCCCTCTTGGTTAGCAGAGTGATTGCTCTGACTGTCAGGGCTGTAAATAATGTTCCTGGTATGTGTGGCTGGAGGCAGCCATGTGGGGTAGGGAACAGAGTGGAAGGAGGAGCAGCACTCTGAGGGCTCCCTCGCTCTCCCCCCTCCCCTCTCATACAATATTTATCCAGGGACGGGAGTCAGATGCAGCGACCTCAGGGGTCACCCAGTTAAATAGCTTCTGAACCTCCCTGCATTCTAATTGCTGCAGTTGTCCTTTGCTCTGGAGACTTCTCCTCCCCATTGTCTGCTGAGGCACACACTAATGGCTCTCTTCCCTGGCCCTGCTGGGAGGCATATGGGGGGGGGGGGGTGCAAGGGAGAGGGCTCATTGCTACCTTCCTTTCCCCCGGGATAAGGGAATCTAGGGCCTATTAACAAGTGGCTTTAGCTAGAAGGAGCACAGATCCCTGCCTCCCTCCTGCCCCTTCCCCAGAGTTGGCTGGAGAAGGAGCCCAGGCAATGGGGCTTGGTTTATGGGGCCAAGGGTCTTCACCCATTTCCAGTCCTATAAGCAGAATTGTGAGACTAGTGACTCTTCTGCAAGGCAACAGATCCAGGAGCACTCAGCTGAGGAGTGTCATCTTGTGTTTCTATGGATGGTCCCACATTCAGGCTTTGGAAACTTCTAATGAATGATATTTCCTGTGGGAATATCTGCATTTTGCCCAAAGATTGGCCCATTGAAAAGTCTCTTTGATCCCCCAGAGGTTGAGGTTGATTTAGGTGATGGATGAGGGTAGCAGGTGTGCCCCCATTTGGTGATTTAGGAGTGGCATATGCCACGTGTCTTCACTAGGCCCTTCTTTGTAAATGTCAGCTCTTCTCTCTCAAGGAATTCTTTTGGAAACTGCCACTGAAGGTGCGGACTGCTGTGCATGCTGGAGGTGCTGGTATATTCCAGCAGTAGCCTGAAGTCAGCCCCTGTTGAAAGATGCTCCGGGCCGGGAAGTCCTGTGCTAGGGACTGTCAGGACTGATCACCAGGTGATCAGGACAGAAAGTAGCACGTGAATAAACCACCTGCACACTGGGTAAGGTGGAGTGTGAGAGCACCACGTAGGGAAGATACCGAACAAGTGCCGTTGAGAACCCAGAGGAGGAACAGCAGAGAGACTGAATGGGTAGTATTTTTTAGCAGGAAACTTTTTAAAAAACCAAAATATTAAAGCCTAACATTACAAAATATATAAAAGTTGAGCTGCTCTGGTTGAAGCTGGGGCAAGGCCCTACCTACCGTTCTTCCTCCTATTCCCCCAGTCCCCAACGTGGCCTGATGTCCCTTCTAGAATCCTCGAACCCCATCGAGCACAGTTTAAAAACCACTGGGCTGTTCTGATGCCCACCTGGAAGGGTTCACTCCGTGTAGGCCACGTGCTTACCTGTTTTGAAAGGAGTTCAGGGCGTTGGGATCAGGGCGGAGGAGATCATCCAGAGGGTTCGGGGAACAGCTGTGTCCTTGAGTGTATCCGAGCAGATCGACAGAACCTGACCGCCTGCAGATGCCTCTCCGTGGAGCCTCCAGAGGGCATTGTAGGCCACACAAAAGCAGCCCAGGCAAAGGGTCAAGATGGCCATAGGCTAGGTGGAGGCTGTAGTGGGGGGGTGAGTGAGATATCTTGGAAACAGCTCAAACTGCTAAGGAACTCTCGATTTCCTTGGCCAAAAGAGAGGACAGCTCATCAGCTGAGACACTGACCAAAGTGTCCTGGAAAGCTCCTGTCACCTGCTCCCCTCCTCCCCCCACTCCTGCCTGCCTCCTGCTGGGGCCTCTGCCATTCTATCTGGGAAAGAGCTCTCGCCAGGAACCGGTGGCAGCTCTGACACTTCCCCGCAGTCACAACAGGTGGGGCACCGTGCCCTTCCCTTGGAGGAATCGGCCTCAGGGAATTCCGGAGAGATGCTTGTCCTACTGTTCCCACTGTAGAGGGGCTAGGGAGATAGAAGGTGTTTGATTTCTTGAACTCTCTGTGGCACAGGGGAAATGTGTATTATACTGTTCCACAGCGTGTCTGTGGCACTTGTGTGCTTCTTGTCATTTTTGTGGGCTTGGTGTGGGGAAACGGTTGGCAAGTGGGCTGGCAAGCAGTGGAGCAGGGAGGTGCCGTTTACGTATCACTGCCTCTCGGAGGCTTTGGGTATCTGCTTGGCAATGGGGATTTGAGGTTGGTTTTCTCAGGGACAACCAGCAGCCTGGCCTGTGGGGCGTCCCTCTGCTCTGCCTGTGTTCTGGTTTCTGTTTGGGAACTCTCCAGAGCAGCATGTCTGGGAACACTTCCAGCTGTGCCGCCAGACCCAGACGCAGGTGACGGCCTTTCGTCTGTACCATAGGGAAACCAAGAGGAAATTAAATGTCATTTGCCCCCTGCACAGCAGGTCGCTGCCAGAGCAGACACTGCTGATCAGAGTTGTGCAGAGGGTACCTGAGGGAAGGCTTATGCCTGCAGCTATGCCCTCTGAGCTGTGGAGACTCCCAGGTGATGGCCTGGCTCACTCCCAGAGCTTTCTTTGCCAGGCTGGATTCACCCTGGCTTGGAGCCCAGCCCTGTGCTACATGGCAGCTGTGGCCTATGCCAGGCCAGAGGTGTGTGTGTACCAGTGGGAGGGAATGGAGGGAGACGGGCAGGGCCTGGGAGAAGAGGACACACAGGAGGTAATGAGGTGATCAGCCCTTCCCAGAGAAGCTACATGGTATTGTGGAAAGAGATGGGCCTTTAGAATTAGGAGACCTCGGTTCGAGTCCTGACTCCAGTACTTAGGAGTTGTAGGATCTTGGGCAAGTCACATTCCCACTCAACCTCCACATACTTATCTGTAAAATGGAGATTATGATAAGCTCTGGTTCCTGCCACCTGTGGGGGAAGTACTTCCTGTTGGGACTGGTGCCAGTTTCCTCCCCCCTCACCTCCCCTAGATCTGGAAGGGAGTCCCTGGAGCCCCTTGCCCTGGGCCTTCCTGTGAAGTGAGTTGGCTGAAGTTGATGGGGAAAAGGGGTGGGCAGTAGGTCTGGCCTGGAAGCATAGCTGGTGATCTCCCCCCACCTGAGGCCTTTCCTTCCTGTCCTGGTCTATGGGTCGTGGTGGTCACCCTCCCAATTACAGGGCTCACCTGGCCCCCTCCAGCCTCATACATAGCATTCTCCCGTTGGGAGGCTTGTCCCCACCCCTCCTTTGCTTTGGTGTCCTAGCGGTAGGCCATAGTTCTCCGCTCTGCAGTGACATTTATTAACAGGGCTTTGGGAAAAGATGTTTTAATACTGCGAGGTTCTCCCTAGAAAACTCCCCACCCCCATATTCCCCCCCACCCCCCCATCTGAAGCATGGCTGCTGGTGGTGAAATTCATTAGTGTTCCCTGACAGGCAGTGGCGACAGAGGCGCTCACTGTCTGCTTCCCGCTCCCTCGCTCTCGTGCTCCTGCTTCACGCACACTGATATTTAAAGCTGATGGGCTGCTTATAGACTTCTTGTACCATGACAAGTTTGGGGAGGGGGGTGGGGGAGGAAGAGACAGACAAGGAGCCAGCTGTCACGCTGGTATTTCAAACAGTACTCTCTCCTGACCCTTCGCAGGCTCCAGCAAGTGTATCATCTTTCTGAAGCCTGTGGTTGGAATTGTAACCTGCAGCTGTCCCAGAGGATGGGGGCAAGTGTGAGAGCAAAGTGGGCTGAGGAGTCGGTGCTCTCCCAGGGCTATAGGCAGGCAGAGAAGAAGGAATGGAGGGAGAGGGGGAGAGAGAGAGAGAGAGAGAGAGAGAGAGAAAGTGTGTGTGTGTGTATGTGTGTTCATGTTCCAACAGAGGGGACTGAAGCAGAATGTTTGTAAATGTTCCCCAGCAGTGCTCTCCCATCATCAGAAATGGGATGGCCCTTTTATCTTTCCTAAGGTGATCTTTATGTTTCATGCTGTGATTATCTTCTGTGTGGTCTTGGAATCTCCTTGAATCTAGGAATCAGGTTTGATTGGTTTCTGCCCTTGAGGGTCCTGGGTCTCAGCGATGCCCTTAAGTATGTGGTGACAATTAAGGTGGAAAGTTCTCCCATTTAATGTCTTGGTGCCTTGACTTTTGTTCCCACCGATTTGTGTACTGATTCTTTAGATTTGGAGAATGAGTTCCGAGGTGCCTCCTCCATGCACAACTCCTCTCATCCCCAGGCTTCTTGGAATTCATTTTTTTGTAATTGTTCAGTGGTTTTAGAACTTCCCTTTCTGTGTCATCCCTAGCAAAGTTTCACTGGTGTATTTTTCCTGACTAAGGCACTGTCTTCTCAAGGCAGGTGGCCTGGAAGCCTCTCTAAAGGCTGTTGCAGGTTTGGTCACAGCTGACCTCCTTATAGCCAGCACTTCATGAGTGCTTATGTAGGAATGTGTTTCCCTTGGCTAGCTCCTACAACCTTCACAGAGCAGGGCACGGACGTGACGTAACTTGCTCAAGGACACATGGGCACTTGACCAAGTTGTCTCTTGGTGCAGCAGAGCCATGTGCTGGGTGGGGTCGTACTGCCCTCTCCCTCCTCCCGCCCCCTTCTAGCTCTGGGGGTCTGCAGTGGGGGAGCCATTAGGGAATGGGCCTGACTCCTCTACTCCTGGCTCTTTTAGCCTTGTTGCCATCAGTCCTGCCATTGGCTTCCTCAGTTTCAGCACAACTGTGTGTGTGTGTGTGTGTGTGTGTGTGTGTGTGTGTCTGTTTACTTAAGGGGCAGAGAGGGGTTACTGGACACCTCTCTTAAAGCACCCAGGACATCTCCAGGTGGAGAGTGGAGCCAGAATGCTGCTTCTGTCTGGAGACTGAGGTACATTCTTGAACTGCCCAGGATCATCTTTAAGTGATCACCTTCTCCAGCCCCCCTGGCCTCCATCCCTCACCGCACCCTGCACCCTCTCCTCTAGGCTTCTAGGAGGGGTTGCCGGCATGGGGCTGCTGTCTCGGGCAGCACTTTTGTCTCCCTTCCTGACCTTGCCGATCCCTGCATTGTCTGAAAGTCCCGAGTGTGCAGCCTGCCACGGATGGCCCAGGCCATGTCTCCTGCCATGGTGCATCTCGCAGGTGAGACGGAAACTAACCAGCTTTGATAAGCAGGAGGCTCAAGCATTAATTTTTTATACGTCAGCAGTGGCCGAGTGAGTGAATTCAATTATGAGTCTGCCCCCCCCAGTGTAGGTGTTCAGAGCAGAGACTAAGGAACCTGTTGAAATGAGAAACCCCTATTTCCTGGCTTGACCCCCTCACTAATTCGGGTTAAATTGCTACGCTATTGCAGTGGTGACACATTGTGCCTGCCTCTGTTTGTACAAGAGGATGCGGTGGGGGAGGAGGAGGGACCAATTTGCGCAGAGATAAAGGTGTCGTGGCAGATAACTAACGTCCCAGCCTTGTGCCCGCTCTCATTGTAGCTCAATTTGCTCCGTGTGGAAGCCCAGCCTTCCCCTCTTTCTTCCTTCCCTCCCCTTGCTCATATTTTACCTCGATGCCACAGTGTAATGATGCCCTGCGTAGTGGGGGAGGAGATAGGCACCTCTGGCTGACAGCCCTTCCCGATAACCAAATTCCAGCCCATCCATCACTAGCTACTCTCCTCAACTTGAGGAAAAGTGATCGTGAAAGGCGGGCCGTTTATCACCCAGGGTCTGTTTATCTCCTCTGGTGGGGGGGAACGGAAACAGAGACAAAGAGCTGCGTCCCTAGCTAAGTGCTGCCTTGCCTGGGACAGCCTGCGTGTGCCGGGTGCACGCTCATCACACCGGCCAGCAAGGCTCTGACTAGGTGCGCCTCCCAGACTGGGATCCAGTGGAAACGGGACCTTTCCCGAGGCCTAGGAAACATGGCAGCTCTGAAACATAGGACAGCGGTGACAACATTCTGTGGGCACGTTTGTGTCAGAATGAGCAAACGTAGGGAGCCTACATGGAAGTAAACCCCACTCCCCCTCATGGGTGTCCCTTTGGCAGGAGCATCCATCTGGCTGATTGGTTGGGTCTCTTGGCCTACTCCTTCCCCGGGCTGGGCCTTCCCTCCCTCCATGGTGAAACTGTGACTTGGAAGAAGACTGAGACAAGCCTTTTTCTCTCCCACCTCTTTTCTTTGTTCCTTAACACTCCTCCGTTTCCACGTATCAGATGGGATAAAATAGTTTGCCGTTGTAGGTGAGCAGTATGTGCCTCCTCGAGCTTTTGGACACCAGGACTCACAGCCTACATTACTTCAAGATCTGGGTCTCACGGCCTTCCCAGAGCAGCAGAAAAGGGATCACGTACGGCTCCAGATTCAGCTGGCCTCCTGTTCTTTAAGGGCTCAAGTCTGCTAAAAGTGAGAGTGGCCTGTATCTCCCTGGGATCGAGTTGCCCTCAGACTTAGAAAAGCACAGAAGGAATAGGCTGCATAGCCTTTGCCAGCACTGGTGCCTGCGCTCCTGCTGGTCATGGCTGTTGGTGTCTGCCAGTCTGTCTGTCAGACCTCCATGGATGCTGCTGGCCTCCTCAACCCAAGCCTAGCGGTTCTAGCAGAGCCCCCCCAGCTCTGTTTCACCTAATCTTCAAAGCTGAGCTCCTGTTCACAATGGCTTCATCCTGCCCCTACCCATTAGCGAGGGTGGTGTTCCCTTAACGAGCTAGTCCCCTGCCTTGGCTGGCGCCGAGCTGCTCACACCTGTTTGCCATCAGGGCTGTCTGGGCCCAGCCCAAACGCTGGACTGCAGGTGGTGGGGCTGGATGAGGGGTGGGGAGGGCTGGGTCCCTTATGCTTTGTGCCTGATACTTGTTGGAGGAGGGCAGTTTCTTGTACCCCTCTTCCTCCCACTATTCTTTCTAAATGGCGGGATCTCTGCTTCCTTTTTTTATTATTTGGAAGGAGTAATGAGGGAACTTGAGGAATACCCCATCTTTTCTAGCTCTTGCCTGGAGTTAGAAGTAGCGAGGAGCTACTCAGGCTTCTTTGAGCAGGGTTTGATGTTCTGTGCTGATGACCCTGGGGCCCAGTGTGATAAGAGCAGCGTCACATGAGAAGTGCTGAAGGTGGAGCCCCTTTGTAGCCCTAGGCCCCACAGTATTTGGAAAGTGATCATAATCCCTCGGTTTAGAGCCCACGGCAGGACTGGGGGGCCCTTCCTTAAAGGGGGCCCCTTGCATTCATGAAGCTAAAGGAAGTTTTGATTTGGTTGAAAAAATCTCATTCCTTTTTATGGCCTGGACATAATTGGCTCTTTTCTATTGGCCATCAGTGATGTCATTCCGACCCTCATAAAGAAGGGGAAATCACACCTGTGGACTTGGTGCATAAAATTTCATTGGGCAGCAGTAATAAGCATGGCCAGATGATGTTTGGGCAGTTGCGGAGCTCTGTGCCCAGTGATTCCAGCTGCACAGAGACCTGGGCACCATAAACCTGCCTGCACGTTCATGCCCGCAGGCTAGTTCAGGGCCCACTGCCAGTGGCTCTTTCCCTGGGATCAGTATCTGGTAGGAACTCACAGCATTTAGACCCTTTGTGCCAGTGGGGCTTTTGCCCTTTTCCTTTACAAGTTGATGGAACCATGTACCCCATGGTACCCACAGACCCTAGCCTTAGGCTCCTAAGAACCTTGGAGCCAGATGTGACCTTGAGCAGTAACCGCCATGCCTACCATGCTACCTGCCTCTCTAAGGCCCCAGCCCTTACCTCCCTGGGGACTGTAAAGAGCTCTGAGTGCATGTGCATGACTGATGCCTTGTGCAGTCAGAAGGCTGAGATCCTACTTCTCATTCTCCCCTTGGTTTGTTATGTGATTGAGCAAATCCTTTTTCTTCTCTGGGCATTGCTTTCCTATTTTATGTAGGGTCTGATGACTATTCTGACCTACCCTCCTCCATGGCTTCTCTTGGTGCTCTCTAAGCTGGGTAGGGTTCTGTCATAGAAATGCGTAGCTGTCTTCCCATGAGGCATCTGGAAGTTCAAGTTCTGGCATTTGGCTCTGAGTCTCTTGTGAAGATGGGCCTGGACCATGCTACATCTCTACTGCTTGTGTCTTGGAGTCACAGGGCTAGAACCAGCCACAGACTGGAGGACTCAACAACCTAAATGCCTGTGAGTCTGCAAACTGCATGTGTCCCTGCAAGTACTAGAGCCTGAGTGAAAATTATAGTCCCATCCTCCTCTGCTTCAGTCAGCCATGGGGTACAGATAGCACTCAGGGTCGCTGCTGAGCCTCATCTGAGGCTGACCATCCAGCCTGACAGTCTGTCTCCTCTGTCTTTGACACGGCCTCTCTGGTATGGGTCCTCCTCTGAGAGGATCAGGTAAGATTCTACTGTGCTAGACCCTTCCTACCTGGGTAGAAATGGCTACTTTTGAAATCTTGCTGGAGAGGGAGCCCCCCCGCCTGCACCCCCAACCAAGGGTAGCCACAGCCAGTAGGGCTCCTGGTCCATCTCAAAGAATTGAGGCACTGGGAATGGCTAAGGGAGAATATGATAGGTAGCCCAGGACCCCTGCTTTTTGCTGGCCAGTCCCCCTGACCTCTTCCTTTGCAGATTCTGCTGCTTCTGGTGACCCCCTTCACTCACAAGACCTTAATATGAGTTTTCAAAAATAGCTGAGCTCAGCAAGCATTTTCACAAATAACAAGGGTAAGGAACATGAAAGAAAAATAGAAGGAAATAAAATTATCTAGACAATACAGTTCTCCTTAAGCAACCACACTTTAGCTCCTAAGGCTATCTATCTTTCATCCTTCAAAACCTTGCCTAGGGACACCTGGGTGGCTCAGCAGTTGAGTGTCTGCCTTTGGCTTAGGTGGTGATCCTGGGGTCCTGGGATCAAGTCCCGAATCAAGCTCCTTTCAAGGAGCCTGCTGCTCCCTCTGCCTGTATTTCTCTCTCTCTCTCTCTCTCTCTCTCTCTCTCATGAATAAATAAAATCTTTAAAAAAACAGAAAAAAAGCCTTACCTAGTCTCTTTACATTCTTGGTCCTCAGTTCCCACATGGGGATGTGCTCCCTGCATATTACTTCATCTTGGTCTCAGCCAGAATTTGCCTTCTGGGAAATTGGTTGTAATTAATGTACCTGAGCCGCCTGGATATTTGAGAGGAACCTCCCTTCAAGTAAGATATCTCAGGTCTCAGAAAAGTAAATCCTTACTATACTGCCTGAAATATGGGTATCACTTTCCTCTCAGAGTCTGTCAAATAATGGAGGGAAGGCTGGACTGCCCTGGATCTTTCTCTGACGGAACCAATCATCTTAACTGGATTCTTACTGCCAAACTTCCTCAAAAAGGAGCTTACAGTGTGGTCTCCACTTTCTTATCTCTTAATCCTTGTTTGACATGTTGCATGCTGCCTTCTGCTCCCACCAACCCACTGATACCAAATTCATTAGGTTTTTCTCAGGTCTCATCTTGCTTGACTACTCCATGCCATTTGATACTAATGATCTGTAATTTAAGCTCAGAAATCTGTTGTATATATTCCAGAAAGGGGAAATGTGCTTTTAGATTGTTTAGATTGACTACAAGTTGATGTAAAGTGAGGTTAAAGAGCATGTGTGGCTCTGGGTATCTGATACCCTGAAAAAGGTCCAGGAGCTCTGCCCTCTAGGAATGAAGGTGGGTTGGTAAGTCCTGACTCATAGTCCAGTATCTCCTGTGGAATTCTGGAAGGAGCTGAGCAGGGACCTCTGGGGGAAGCTTCCTGGGCCCTTAGATCTGGGAAGTATTCTGTAGGGAAGAGTTGGAAGTCTCACTCTCTAGTTTCTAAGGACTCATGGGTAGAAAATATAAAGAGATAGGTTTTAGTTTAGTATTAAGGAAGGATGTTCTAGAATTGAAGGAGTCCCAAACTAGAGCTGATTGTCATGTAAAGTAGTGAGTTCCACTGTGTGGTGATGGTCTTCTAGGATGACTTCATTTCATTTTAGTTCAGTAACACTTACGAGACATTAGCCTGGGCCCTCTGCTCATCTCACTCCATACTCTTCCTTGTTGATCTACTTGTGTGGCTTTAATTTCATTTAAATTACATTAATGAGGGATCTCTGGGTGGCGCAGCGGTTTGGCGCCTGCCTTTGACCCAGGGCACGATCCTAGGGACCCGGGATCGAATCCCATGTCGGGCTCCCGGTGCATGGAGCCTGCTTCTCCCTCTGCCTGTCTCTGCTTCTCTCTCTCTGTGTGTGTGTGTGTGTGACTATCATAAATAAATAAAAAGAAAAAGAAAAAAAATTACATTAATGATTTAGTAGTTTATATCTCCAGTCCAGACCTCTCCTCAAAACTGGATATCCAGCTGCCTCTGTAGTTATCATCCCACTGCCGCATGTCTCCTAGGCACTTTGAGTGCTTACCATGCACCATGCATGTATATAAAACTGCGTTCCCAAACTTGTGCCTCCTTCCAGTGGTGCATTAGGGGTGAGACAATGAGCAGTTCACTGTGATTTGGGCAGAGAATTTAAAAACAGTAATAAAGTTGACTAGCCACTAGTCAGCTCTGGGTGTCAGATATCCTCTCTCTGCCCCTGCCTCCTCCTCTGCCTGACCCAGTGAGTAGCGTGAAGCTCGTCAAGCCACAGAGCTTTGAATTGGTCTGTACCACTTCCTCTCCTTTGGCCCCACATCCCATTTGGTTACCAAGGCCTCCTTCACATCTCCTATCTGTTCCTTGCTCATTATCTCTACAGTCTTTGCCTAGCTCTGAGCTACTACCCAGCCTTTTCAGGGTATTGTTTTTGTTGTCCCAGAAAAATATTTGTAAACCACAACTCTTCAGAGGCTCTCCCTTGCCTGTGGCCAAGCTCTTCTCTTAGCAAGAAAGTTCTGTGATCTTTCCCAGCTACTATTTCTGGTATCTTCTTCCATGTTTCCATGTATCCCAGTGCTCCTACTTAAGGCTGTTTCGTCTATTTATTTCTTTTCTTGTCTGTCCCATTGAACAAATTGTGAGCCCCTTAGAGGCAGGGGCTAAGTCTTACGGTTTTTTTTGTTTTTGTTTTTGTTTTTTTAAGTCTTACGTTTTGAGCCCTAAGTACCTGTCTATTATTAAACATCAGTAAATGTTTGGTTGAATGGATTTATGAGGATACGACATCCTATCTAGAGGGAAAGATCATTTATAAATTATAAGAAAAAACAAGGACAACCCCTTAGTTTAAATTCTGACCTCTTGGGCAGCCCAGGTGGCTCAGTGGTTTAGCGCCTGCCTTTGGCCCAGGACGTGATCCTGGAGTCCCAGGATTGAGTCCCTCATCAGGCTCCCTGCATGGAGCCTGCTTCTCCCTCTGCCTGTGTCTCTGCCTCTCTCTCTGATGAATAAGTAAATAAAATCTTAAAAAAAAAAAATTCTGACCTCTTATCCTTTTGCATGGTCTCTTCTCTATTTGTAGAAAGCTTCTTGCTAGAGACTTAAATGTGAACTTAAGGCCCTGCCCAGCTATCACCAACTTGCAAGCTCCTTCTGTCCCTCCTCCCACCTTATATCCCTCCCTCTCTGCTGTAATAAAAGTTACAAACTGGTGCATTGGAAAGAACATAGGCTTTGGGGTGAGGTAGACCTGGGTTCAATTCTTGGCACTGTCAGTTTTTAGCTATGGGACCTGCGGTGACCCCTCTCATTTTCTCATCTGTAGAAGGTAGGCAACAATACCTTCTAGCATCATCACACTGAGGAATCACCTGCCAAGGCAGGTAAGATCCTTAGCATATTGCAGGCCATCAGAAAATAGTAGCTGCTAGAGGCTCCAGGTGCTCACATTTAGATCTGGAGCCCAGTGCCCACGGTGCTAGAGGCAGGGTGCCTTTCTTGGGCAGGGTGGGACCTGTGGCTAATGGATTAGCCTTCTGAGGTCTGTTTGCATTTCCTAGACTCAGACTCTATACCTGGGATGTGGATGTTCCCAACTTGTTGTCTTTTCCCTTTCTTGTAGGCTCCCAGGCCAGTGCCAGTACTTGGGCTTGCCAGTGGCGGATTACTTCAAGCAGTGGATTAATCTGAAAAAGGTACCGTGTCTGAGCCCCATGTGGGTGCTTCCTCTGGGTCTCCTGTGCCTTCAATCCCCTCCCTCACTCACTTTTTTTATTCATTTCTCTTTTTGTTGTCATCTCTTTCCTTTTCTTTGTGTTCTCTTTTCTCAACATCCTTCCTTCCTTTTCCCTAACTAATATGCACTGGAAGATTGTGGTTCTTTCTGGGAGTGGGGAGCTGCTTGGGGATCAGGCTTCAGTGTAGAGCATGACACCGTCCTATGTGGTGTCATCCAGATGTGCAGAGAAGTCCCAAAGAAGGGGATTTTCTAGGTTCTTGCTCAGATCTGAGTCCCTGGGCTGAGCTGCATTGTCCTTAGGAGAGCTGTGGTGCTAGCTGAGTCTCTGGGAAAGTGTCCTTCTTTGATGTGATCATGAGTGTGGCCTCTGACCCTCCTGAGTGGCCCTGGGGTGTCCCTCTGGTTGGGAGATAGAATTGGTTCAGGCTGGCTTTGGTCCTGCCTCGCCCCAGCGGAGCCTTGCTCATGTGAGAAGGATCGTGGAAACTAGAGTCCAATTACCTCTGGGTATGAGGAAGGACATTGGCCCTAATGCAGCACCAAGTGCCAGGGGAGTGGGTGCCGGGGCTGTGGGCTGGGAGGGACCCCATGTGGCTATGAAATTGGGCCCTAGTGGAGAATGGATTACCCAGAAAAGTGTACTTTTCCAGTGTGTGCTATACTTCTCAGGTAAGCAGAAGAAAGGAAGTGTAGGTATAGATTCCCAAGATCCCTGCTCTGTTGGGATACTTCTTCCATGAGGCCCAGTCTGCTAGAAAGACTCACTCCCATAATATTGATATAAGGGTAATAGCCTTGGAGCAGCCTCAAAACCCCATGCTGCTGATCAGCTTAGTGACACCCAGGAAATCGGAGAAGAGAGAACACACCAGGGTTCAGAGTAGGTGGCTCCCGGGGGGCTTAGAGAAGAGAGAGGTCATTGAAGGCTAAGATGTATTGTGAGGATTTGGGTCTTGAACTGGGTGTTTGATGGAATATGGGTCTGAAAGAGAGAAAGACTTTCCGGGCAAAGGGAGCAGCATGCTTTTGGTGTATGTTTGAGTTGGAGCTAAGTGAGCATGTGGAAGAAGAGGAAAGGAGAATGACTTTGGACTTAGTTCCATTGATCTCAGGGCAGCCATTCTTTATGGCGACATTTGTGAGCTCCTCTATTTTCGCCTGGTACTCAGATCCTTCACACTTGGTCCTTGGCTTGTTTGTACTTTAACCCTTACCCACCTCTCCAAATGATCTCCCTTGGACTGGAGCAGTCGCTATTTACTACCTTCCATCTTTGGCTGAGGGGGCCAGGCTCTGTCCTATCTTCAGGTCGTGGCCTATGGCCTTACCTCAGTCTGAAGCGTCCCCCAGTCATATTCATCAGGCACATTCGATCTTGAGGATTCAGCTCAGATATCACCTCTTCTGAGGTCAGCAGTCAATCTCTTGTCTTGAGACTCCTTGACCCTTTGGATATCAGTGATCTTTGAGTATTGAAACTGAGTCCCTATATGTTTCCTCAAAGACCTATCCATCTGGAGCATGGAGATTGAGGCTGGTTCCTCTCTGCGTCTGAAGTGGCCAGATCAGGGCTATGTACAGAGGACGCGCCAGTGGCTAGTGGCTGGCTGATGATCTTTGAGAACTGGCTCCACAAGCCCTCTCACTCAGGGCTTGGCGGAGCTCTGCACGAGGGTGTGGCTAGGTCTGCGCTCCTGGAAGACAGCATACCAGCTGTCAGAGTGCATCTGAGGCTACTTGCTGGCCTCAGCAAATGCAATGTGAAGGCCCGGCCAGGCGAGGCAGGCGCTGACCATGAACAATTGCTCTGTGAAGTTCACTAGACTTTTTGGTGTCTGGATAACTCTCTGCCTCCAGGTTCCTTGGCAGAGAGGAGGAAAACAGCCGACCCGTGTGTTAACATTGCCACTCATGGCTACCTTGATGCTGCCGGGGTTGGAGGCAGGCTGTTCTGAGCCTGTTCAGCATAGTTCTCTGCCAGACTGTGCTGAACCGTAGGAGGGAAATGAGTACAGGTAGAAACTGGAGACTCTGTTCCCAGGTGGCCTTGTGATTGCCTCTTGGTAGGTAAACTGAGCAGGTTTAGGAAAAACAAGAATGGCATGAGGTGAGTGGCATTAGAGGGGCCTAATCTCTTCCTTCCCCAAATCATGTTCCAGCTATGTCAGAGGGCCCAGCAGGAGAGATGACTCAGTTCAGAACTTTGGGCCAGTCCTTGCCAGCAGCTATTCAAAAGAGAGGCTGCAGGGCTCTGGAGGTCCAGGGGCCTGGTGATC
Source organism: Canis lupus familiaris (assembly GCF_011100685.1). Taxonomy (NCBI): domain Eukaryota; kingdom Metazoa; phylum Chordata; class Mammalia; order Carnivora; family Canidae; genus Canis; species Canis lupus. The sequence goes on from NC_049236.1 coordinate 16,112,123, forward strand.
TTTTTGACTTATACTGCATGAATTAGTGCATGGTGCACAAAGATTCCTCCTCCCTTAAAATGAGTAACAGTAAGAGCAAGCCAGAGAGATCATTGCCAGGGTTGCGTGGGTATTGTGCAACATATTACTCCATGCCTTTCTTTCCCCCTGTATGACCCAGGTCCTGGCTGTCTCCAGGACTGCCAAGATTTGCCCAGTGAGTGAACTGGAGCTGAATTCACCATCCCCATTTCTTAAGGCCTCTGCTGTCCAGAAATGATGTGTACTGTGTCAGGGAAGAGCAGTTTTTCAGTGGCCAGGCTTCCACATCTCCCGCCTCCACCTACTTTCCCTGTAGCAGAGTGGAGCAAGCCAGTGTTTGCTGACATTTGGAGTGTCATTGAATGATCTTACACTCTTATTGAACTGTCAGCTTAGAGAAGACTTGGGGCCCTGCTCCCAGCTCCCTTCAGGAGGTCAGAGCTGTCACTGAGGAGCCAGAAGAACACATACACACACACACACACACAGGTGCAAAAATACACACATGTTTACTTATGTGAATGATTATACCCAAGTAGGCATATCCAAAATTGTATGTATGTTTCCATCCATACGTAGGGGTGTATATACGTAGTCACATATTCACCTTCAGAAATATACGGAAATATACACCGGCACACCTTTATACATACGTATCGTAAAACATGAAGACATTTGGAGATAGATAGATGTATATAGCTATATCATATATGTATATATATAAACATACATACCTTCATCAATAAATACATATTCTTAAGTGCCCTCTGTGTTCCAGGTACTGTACTAGGCCTGGAGACATAACAGGAAAAATGGATATTAAATAATTCTTATTGTGTCATAACCCTGCTAAATCCAGAGTCATGGCATCATTTCAAAAGTGCACCTGACTGGGAGGGGCGTGGGTGCAGGGTCAGAAAATAGTTCCCTGAGGAAGGGTGTCTAAGCTGAGATCTGAAGGATGAGTAGAAATTGGCTAAGCATGTGGCAAGGCCCTGAGGTAAGGAGAGGCTTGGCAGCTTCATGGGATGAGAATGTGAGTTCCGTGGGAGTGGAGAATTTTTGTCTCCTCTGTTCACTAGTCTGTTCTCATCACTTTGAATAGTTCCTAGCACACAGTGATGTTTAGTCATTATTTGTTGATTGAATGACTGCTTAGAGCATAGAGAATGTGGGGAAGACAGGAGAGTGGCATTGGATGAAACTGGAGGGGGAGGCCACACTTTAGATTTTGATCCTTATCCTTAGGGTTAGGGGGAGGCTATTGAAGGGTACTAAATGTAGGAGAGGTGTCATCGGATTTGCTTTTTGAAAAAGCTCTTGCTACAGTGTAGAAAGAGCTGAGAGTTAATACAGGGGTATCAGTACTGGCTTTTCTTACTGGGGCTATTAGTTGGCATCTTGGGGTGGGAGAAATCGTTGTATGGACAACATTGCTGAACTTTGTAGCATTCTTGTCCCCCCTGCCTCCCTCCAGGTCCTTGTGACAACCAAAAACACTCCCTCGCTGCCAGATACACATACGTTTCCAGCAGCCTAGACATGGGTGAAAGTGGGGAGGTACTGTCCCCGGTTGAGAACCACAGAATTAGAGCATTGCTCCAGCCCAGGTGAAAGATGATCGTTACCAGGATTGAACTGATAGCAGTGGGAATGTAGAGGACTGGATTGATTCTATGGTGTTAAGTGGTACAGTCCGTTTTGCTATAATGCAACATAGACCTTCTTAAAAATCACTGTGCTATGAAAAGTTGTAATGAAAAGTTGCAATAAAAATGGGGTTAGGAAAAAAAAAAATGGGGTTAGGAGCACAATACTCAAAAACTTCATCAGTGACATATAAAAAAGATAGGAATTTAATAAAAATGGTAGCATAATTTTACGCATGTTAAATGGCTAAGAAATACATAAATACTACAGTAAATATGGCACTCTACCTTGAAAAAAAACCCTGAAGTTTGCTTGGCAGTGGGCGTAAGAAAGTTATTGCGCAGGAGAGTTCTCTGGAATCATTTGGTAAGTTGTAGCCAGGTGGATGTGACTTATATATGTAGTGTTCTAGAAAGCTACTATGTTTGAACTGTGAGCATGTGTGCATTCTGCATGTTCTTACATAGCTCTCTTCAGCTGTGTATACTTTCCTGTGTTTATCTAGTATTGATTATGGACAAAATGACACATAAACAAAAGCAAAATTTACATTATGCTAAACTGTTTCCTAATACATTGACTACATGAGAATTTACTCTTTCAAAAACAAGTATTATAGCAGAATGGACTACAAAAGACAGGAAAGGGTGATTGGCTATGAAGGTTGATGATAGAGGAAACTACAATGACTCAAGGTTTATGATTTGAGCAACTGGGTGAATTGAAGTGAACGTACTGAGTTAATGGAAGGAGGAGAAGTTTGGAGATAAGAAGAGAAGATGCATTGGGACATGTAGAGTTCAGAGGCTTGCAGATGTTCTCGTGAAGCTACAGAGGGGTAGTTGAATATATAGGTCTGGGCTCAGGGATAAGGGATAGATATGAGCTACAGATTCAGAGGAGTCACTGGTGTATGAATGACCATTAAAGCCATGAGAGCATAGAGTATACAGGATAAGAAGAAATGAGGACCTAGGATGAGCACTGAGAAATACCAACACTTAATAGAGGAGGAAGAGTCAGACAGAGAAGGAGTGGTCACTGATAAGTAGTGATAAAAGTTCTTATTTATTGATTGCATTTCCTGTGGTAGACCTATGTTATCCAATATAGTTGCCAATTTTTTTCATTTTAAAGTTCAATTAAAATATAAATAAACTTTCTTGAAGAACTTTTAAGTATATTTAGAACAACCTGTGTTGGTGAGTTTACATTTTCAACTGTCAGCAGTTTACAATCTAAATACAGATCTAGTATTTCTAATGAAGGTTTAGTGTCTGAATTGACATGTACTTTAAGTCTAAATTACACACTTAAATACAACGTAGTTCATTAATTTTTTCTTGTTCACTAATAATTTTTATATTATTACTTCTTGAAATGATCACCTGTTATTATTTGGTTATCTTTTGCGTTTTAAGGTTGAAAAAACAGGCACGTAGTGATGATGCAACTTGTTTGTGTCCCACATTGATACCTGGCAGAGGTAGAATGTAAATTTAGCTTTACCTGACCCTTTGTGCTAAAGAGAGTAAAGAGGGTAAAAACAAGAGAGTAAAGAGTGGTAGAGAAGGGGTAGACCAGGAGTGGGTGGTGCCATGGAAACCAAGGAAAGAAAGAGTTTTCAGGACAAGAGGACTGGGTCAGTTTCAGAGCCATGTAACAGAAAGACTGAGCAACAAGTGCCTAAGATGGAAGGGCTTCGGGACCTTGGTGAAAACTCAGTGGCGCGAGAGGGACTGGAGCCAAATTGGAACGAATTGGGGAGTAAATGAGGCAATGGAGAAATTTTAACCTTTTCAGAAACGCTGCTTTGAAGGAGAGAGAAAGGACAAGAGCCGTGATGGGGCAAGTGTGGGGTTGAGGCAGGTGGTATGTTGTAAGATGGAGACAAGTGCTTGTTTGTAGGCAGTGTTAGAGAAGGAACGTTGGAAAATGGCAGGCATGAGTGAGGTCTTGGAGCTGGTGAGAAGAGGTGGGGTGGAGAAAACAGTGGAATGGAAATTGGCTCTCTGCAGGAAGAAGGCCCCTCTTCTGCCACGAGAGGGAAGGTGGTGGTGGTAGGTGCGGTAGAGGTGGAAGGTGTGCGAACTTGCTGGCAAGTGGAAGTAGTCCCCATCTGATGGCTTGTATTTTTCTCAATGAAGCCAGTGAGCTAATAACTAATAGGGGAGGGACTGGAAAGGTGTGTAGACAGTAGGAAAGGATTGTTGTAGTTTTAGTAAAAAGAAATGTGAGCCAACTTGAGACATAGAGTAGGATTTCTAAGCAGTATTGAGAGTCCCATCGAGCTTGATGGCATTCAGTCATGGTGGAACCACTGTTCAGTTGTAGGACTTTTCTTTTTTACATTTATTTTTATTTTTATTTTTTAATTTTTATTATTTTATTTTTTAAAAGATTTTATTTATTTATTCATGAGAGACACAGAAAGAGAGGCAGAGACATAGGCAGAGGAAGAAGCAGGCTCTCTGCAGGAGCCCGATGTGGGACTCGATCCCAGACCCCGGGATCATGCCCTGAGTCAAAGGCAGACACCCAACCGCTGAGCCACCCATGTGTCCCTCTTTTTTTTTTTTTTTAAGATTTTATTTATTTATTCATGAAATAGAGAGAGAGGAAGAGGGAGAAGCAGGCTCCATGCAAAGCATGCCAAAGGCAGCGCTAAACCACTGAGTCACCCGGGCTGCCCTGTAGGACTTTTCTTTAGCAGAGCTTGGCTGTCTGGCTGTAGGCATGCCGAAAGCAGACATTTAGATTCATCCAAAGTGGAGACTTTCCCAAGAAGTGTGATGAAAGAAACAAAGGAGTTGTTGAAAATACTGGCAAGACTGGTTGCCCAGATGGACTATGAGACCTCAGCTGGATATTGAGGAAAGACAAGACAGCAGGGGGCCTGATGGATATGGAAAAAGTTTAAGGCGAGGAAAGGTATATAGAAATCAGGTGTAGTTGAGCATGCCACATGGAAAGATAAGAGGTTATGGTTAGACTGGGATGTCTGAGTTAGTGAATTCAGAGATGGGGCAGTTCTCCGTGTTGACAGGTTCCAAGGTGTGCCCATGGAGTGAGTAGCTAAGATTGGGTGGAGGAAAATGTTAACAAGAGGTTAAGAAAGGGAGTATGTGGATACACACATGCACACATAATGTGTATGTTCTTACTGCATGTGCATGGACACATGGGGATAAATGTATATATAGATACACGTCTGCGTGTATGCACATACAGTTCATGTACATTCAGACCAGGCCATGCAAGCGCATGCACAACATGCAAATGATCTGGAATTCCCTCGCCTGTTTAGATGGGCTTTGGGGGAAGCAGGCGGGCAGTCTTAGGAGGATTCTGAGACAGTCCTGTCCGACAGGGCTCAACCAGTCATACTCAGAAGTTGTAGGGAGGGGGCCACCTAGAATTTAACAGACCCAGATGTGCCAGGGTGTGAAGATCACTGTTCCACTTTTCCTCTGCCGTCTGTGCTATCTGCCCTGCTGTAATTTCTGGGTATTCTGAAGGGGGTGGGGGTGGGACCAGCTGTGAAAGAGAGAGTAAGGAGGAGGAGACCTCCATGGGCCCCTCCAAGAAGGAGAAGCATTTCTCCAAGAAGCCTTTCTGTCTCCCCCCTCCCCTGGGAGCGGAGAGCAGGAAAAACTGCTGAAGGGAAGGTTGGTGTCTACGATTGAGCGCGACTTTTTCTGACCTTGGAGCATTCAGAGTCCCAATCAGTGCAGTAATAAATTAAGGGCTTATGGAGGAATAAATTCTTGGCCTTAATGAAGTTCTTTGCTGGGGGCCATAGGCAGGTCAGCAGGTCGGGATGATGCAGATTGGAGGCTCCAGCGAGTGGGCTCAGCTAGCTGGGAAGCCATCAGGAGTGAAAAGACCTGAAAGTCTGTTGGTCAGGTCACTATTTTGGAGCTGTGGGGATAAAGCTGCTCCAGTAATAGGCAGCCTGACAGAGGCTGGGACTCTTTAGCATGGTGGCTACATGGTGCCACCTGCAGAGCACCTCCATTAGGGTTATTCAGAAGCTAATTTGGAAGAGGAAGAAAAAAAACAAAACCGAACTGAAAACCAAGACAGGGGTGTGAAGATCTAGGGGCCCTGCAAGGTGTTTTATTTTATTTTGGAGGACTGGGGTTTTGTGCCAAGATGAATGCTTCTGGATCACTCAGTGGTCAGACCCAGATGGGCTGTAGTCCAAGTCTTTGGCATCATCCAAAATACAGAGCATTGTCTGTTGGGCAGTGGGCAGTTATGGGCCACTATCCTGGTGGGAGCCAGCTCTGAGGCCAGGGCCTCTAGCTGTCTTTGGGAAGAAATATGTACACAGAGGACAGGATACAGAGCACCAGGTATAAATGAGGAAGAAGTGGGGACGCAGGCATGGGACAAGGAAGGGGGCGAGTGGGACAGCAGCCTGGAGCGCTTGCTGCTGGATTTGATGCTGAAGTCCTGGGAGGAGCCAGTCTTGGGGACTGGTGGCCCCTGAATTGTAGAGCTGAAACTAGAACCCAGGCCTCAAGACTCCACATTCTGAGCTCTTTCTCCCATCATCTCACCCTCTGCAATGTCTGCCTTTGGGCATGAGCTTTTGGGATGTGGTCCAGAGGTAGCAGAGGGAACAGTGCAGTATTTGGGATCAGGGGCAGCTGGAGCTGGCGAGAATATCTCCTTTCTTCGTATCTCCCTGCCCCCATGGTGTAGTGCCCTGCCCGGCTTTTCCTTTAAATATGTCTTACAGCTGTCTGAACTCTGAAATTTCTTTCACTCCTTCCCTCGCCTTGTTAACATGTGTTGCCTTTGGGGTAATCAGGGAAAAAATATTATGTCCTTTTACAATTACCGGGTTTTGGAATATTAAAATGTCTCGCTGCATCGGCACTGTTATTTTGATTGGTATTCTAACCTTTGACTAGCCCATAAAGCGCGCCGCTCCTGAAGCCAATATTGCAGGACTGAAATTTAATTCCGAAATGATTCCAGATAATAGGGAGACAGATAATATATGCATGAAGGATATTATGTTTGGACTAACTGCAGCAGGGCCAGGGCTGGGGAGCTGAATAATAGCCCAGAGTGAGTTATAATCTGTGGGACAGAAATGCCTTACTGTCAGGGCCAGGAGAGGAACTCTTAAATCAAAGGCACAGGAAAGGGTGCGATTGTAGTGTGCTTGTTTTGACAGGAAAAGCACTGGAGCCAAGAGGGTAGGTATGGAAGGCTGTGGCCCAACCTGTCCCTTGAGCAAAGTACCCAAGCCTCTGGATGGACTGTCTCATTGCAGCATCCCTAGCTTTGTATCTCCTGTCCCTCTAATATTTTGGCAATATCAAACTTCTTGCCATTCTTCAAATACACTCTTCAAAGAGACTGTTCACTTCCCTTTGCTCATTCTGTTCCCTTTGCCTACATTGCCTTTCCTCTTTTAGTATGTTGGGAAAACTCCTGTTCATCCTTCAAAACCCTCCTCTATGAAGCCTTTTCTGATGTTCCTCGACCCCTGGTAGAAATAGTCGATTACCTCCTCCTTTGTATGGTTTCAGCACTTTGTAAATGAATGTATTACGTGCTTTTGTAATTATCTACTTATATGTTTTTATTTCCTACTCGACTGTGAGCTCTAAGGTCTGTGTGCCATCCATCTCTCTATATCCAGTGCTCAGCACTGGACTTGGCACACACTAGGCATCAACAAGAACTAACTGAACCCACACTGAATATAGGACTAGACTAATGAGCCCTGGAGTCCAGATGCCTTTTCCCCTGCCAGATTTCCCAGACAGATAGTCTTAGAGACACTAAGTGACTTGCCTAAGGGCACATAGCCAGGAAGAGGTAAAGCTAGGATTTGAGCCCAGTTAAGGGAGTTCTTTTCCCCAGACCATATATCTTAGGCAGGTGGGCAGGGAAGGGGCTGGAGGCCAGGGTCAAAAAAGACAGAAACTCTCTTCCCTGACTCCTTCCTTCCTTTCATAACTCAGGATTGGAGTCCTCTTTGCGAGAGATGGCATTGGTTCTTAACATTCATGGGCCTCAAGTCCCAGATGGGATTGTGCCTCCTGTCACTGCTAATGGCCTTTGGACAGTCATTCCACACAAAAGACACTTCTCTTCTGTGCATTTGTAACTAAGGATTGGGAAAGTGCCTTGAGAAAGTGCCTGCATGTGGTTTTGGAGAGCTCTTAAGGAGGTAGGCAGGCAGAGTACATGAAGCCCTTAGAAATGCCAGAAAACTTGACAGACATTCCTTCTCCTCCTCAGCACTTGATGGAACGTAGGTTTTGGGTGTTTAGAGATAAGATAAGGGAAGTCCATAATGAAAAAAGCTACAGTAAATTTGGTTGGCTCTTAAATGGATTTCTTCTTGTTAATGACAACACTATCTGCAAAAACCTACATAAATAAATGGTATGGCTATAGGTGAGATGTACCCTTTACTTAGGGTGATGCTCAGTGTATACACTGGCCCCTGGGGATGTAGCTCACAGGCTGGAGAACATTAGTGCAAGAGAAAGAGTTTTAGGATCAGACGAGTCTGTCTCAAACTTCAGACATTGCTCCCAACTAGCTATGTGATCTAAAGCAAATTCCTTAACCTCTCTGAACCTATAAAAGACAACTAATACCTGACACACAGAATGTGGGCTCTGGAGTCCAGTAGGCTTGATTTAGAATCCTGACTGCACTTACTAGCTATGGGGTTTCAGTAAAGTCACTTCTTTCAGCTTCAGTATCATTCTTTGTAGAACAGGAAAAACATTACCCACTCCTAGAGTTGTCTTAGACATGAATGTTAGTGCTGTGCCTCTGCTCCTCCTCTGTCCTCATACTGACCACTAGGACTGAGGTGACTAGGCTAGGGTGAAGGAGAGAGGAGCTAAAGGTAGACTTTGTGTATAGGAAGTAGGAGAAAGAGGCTCCCCCAGCAGAATTCATGTGAGTACCAGGGAGGAGGAGCCTCATGCTGCCTGTGGACGAGCTTACCCCGAGTGTGAAGGTAGTGAACAGAGTTGACTATCTCATGTTCTTTTTTTTTTTTTAAATTTTTTATTAAGATTTCATTTATTCATGAGAGACACAGAGAAGCAGAGACATAGGCAGAGGGAGACACAGGATCCCTGCGGGGACCCCAATGCGGGACTCGATCCCAGGACCCCAAAGGCAGAGCCTCAACCACTGAGCCAGCCAGGTGCCCTGATCATCTCATGTTCTTGAGTCCTGCTGCCATCAGCATGCCTGGTGTCCAGTGGGAGTACAGAGTCACATTTACCTTCAGATGATTCCTGGCTCTGTCACCACCACATGGTGGTGTCATGACCTTGGACAAGTTACTTAGTTTCTCAGAAACTTGGTTTCTTCCTTTATAAAATAGAGATAATTAATAAAAATGAAGAGCTAATGCTCTAAATGGTTTTTGTGAATTAGCTCACTAATCCTCAATTCTATAAGTACTATTATTAGCATCTTACAGATGAGGAGCCTGAGATCCAGAGAGGTTAAGTATATTCCATGGGGTTTAACAGCTAATGAGTGATGGAGCCGGTATCTGATCCAGGCAGTAGACTCCAGAGACCATGCTCTTATTGCTGTGTTGCCTCCAGTGCAGAGGAGGGAGGAGTCATTTTTGTCTGGGGTACAAGAGAGAGTCAACAAAGATTTCATTGACAACGTTTGACTTGGGCCTTGAAAGTGTTGGGGAGACAGGGTAGGGAGGGCATTCTAGGTGGAGGGAGCAGCTTACACAAAGGCCCGAAGGAATGTGGCAGTTTGCTGGATGGGGAACTACAACATACGACAGTTTTGAAGGTTTCTTAAGCTACTTATGTGGGCCAGCCATGTGTATGCCTTTTCCCAGAGAGCAAATGAGAACAGTTAGGTACCATTGCCTGATGTCTAGATGGAGCCAGCCTAAGTTTCCTTCTAAGAATGGGGCAGTAACTCCAGAAAAATGTCATGATTACGTCCAGGTGAGGGAAGAAAGAGTCTATGGGCCCGGGATAGCGGGAAGGGAAAGGGCACCATGCCTTGTAGCGTTATCGGCTATGGGCAGTCCGACACTATTGCGCCAGAAGACCTCCCTCCCTGTCCTTTTTTTTTTATCTTGTTTTGTTTTTTTAATTTTTATTTATTTATGATAGTCACACAGAGAGAGAGAGAGGCAGAGACATAGGCAGAGGTAGAAGCAGACTCCATGCACCGGGAGCCCGATGTGGGATTCGATCCCGGGTCTCTAGGATCGCGCCCTGGGCCAAAGGCAGGCGCCAAACCGCTGCGCCACCCAGGGATCCCTCCCTCCCTGTCCTTAAGGCAGAATGTAGCAGAGTATAGTGTGAGGCATCGGGTTGCCTGGAGGCTCAGTCAGTTAAGGCTTTTAACTCTAGATTTTGACTCAAATCAGGATTATAGGGCTGTGAGATTAAGCCTTGCCTCAGGCTCCATGCCCAGCACAGAGCCTGCTTAAGATTCTCTCTTTCCCCCTCCCCCCTCCAAAAGAATAGTGCGAGGAATCAATTAGGTCACTAGGTGTTTGTAAAGCTTTTAGAAGAGTATGGCACTCGGTGTGTGAGTGGTTAGCTGAGCACACTCTCACCCAGAGGGCTAGCCCACCTTGCTCTTGCTCTGTATCCCTGGCGAGTCTGGCCTTAAGGGGAAATGGAACAGGTGAGGCAGTCAGCTCAAGGCATTCCTCCTTCCTTGGTGAGGTTCCCTGCCACTGCTCTAAATCGACCTTTACCCTGGAGTTGCTTGCAGTGCCCTCCAGGGCAGGTCTTTGCAATGAGGCCCACCACATGGTCGGCCTACCTCTTGCTGGCTGCTGCTCAGAGTCACATGTGTCCTGTCATATGTGTCCTGTCACATGATGCCACCTCTTTCCCCTGGTCCCACTGTGAGCCTCCTCTGTCTTTTGTGTCCATGAGGATGTGAATCCTGAGAATGAGGGAGTGTGTGAGCCTTCTCCTGGGTCTCTTTGGGGCTTGGATTTAAGCCTAGGCACCCCAAATGTCCAGCCTATACTGTAGCCCTCAGGCTTGCCTCTGGGACCCAGAGTAGCCCAAGCTCCATGCCTCTTGATTATTTTGTGTGGTCTGGTCTGTCCTTGTGTGGGACCATGAGACACTGAAGCATAGGGATAAGGACTAGATCTCATTCTTGAATCCATCAGAATTCTCAGTCCACAGAGCTAGGTCAGCAGAGGGAACATCAGGACACTGAGGGAGAGCTGCTGGGGAGAGAGGCGAGGCAAGGGAGAGATCAACTCATCCACACTCAGTATTAAGTCCAAGAGAAGTAAGGGAACCAGGAATTACTGTGACTTCTTTCAAGTTTTTGTTTTGTTTCTTTTTTTTTTTTTTTTTTGTATTGTTTTTTTTTGTTGTCATTATTGTTACTGTTACTCTGGACCCTAGAAACCAAAGGACTTACAGAAAAGGAGAGAAAAGGACAAAGACACTTCCTTGAAGTCAGGAGGCACAGCCGTGCCACCCTTCTCCCTCCCATATCACCCTACTGCCGCTCTGGAAAAGCAGGGCTGACCATGTCAGTATCAATAATAGAGCACCCACGTTTGGAGCCCCAGTTGGTGCCAGCTTCTTTGCTAGGTGCTTTACACAGGTTAATTCATCTCCTCTTCACAGCTACTCAGCAAGGGAGGGGCTGTTGTCCTTGTTTCATGGGTACTGAAGTAGAGACTCGGAAATTAAGAAGCTTGCCCAAGGCCCCATGACCAGGAGATAAATTTAGCTTCTCTCTTTTTGTGGCTTCTTTCTTGTCACTTATCCCATAGCAGATACCACCTAAAGGCAGTTCCTTTGGTCTAGCCTGGTTGGAGCAGGAACCTGGGGCAAACACATAACCACAGCCATTACTAGTTATAGGGTCAGTGAAAGGCAGTGATTGGGGAAGGTTAGGGATTGGCCTTATAATCTAGGTCTCTTGGGAGTGGCACCTGTTTAATGGGGATCTATCTGTTTATGTACAGGCGTGTGCCCATGTGTACGTGGATATCTGATGTGTTTAAAGAAGTATATTTGTCCACGTGGGAGGTTTGTGTCTGTGTATACTCAGACACATGGGACATGTTTGCACATGCCCATGTGTAAGAATATGATACGGATGTAAATATGGGATCTGTGGATATATGTGCCCACCTAAAGGTGAGCAGATGAGGCCCTTATCTCTAGAGAACAGCTTGGCACAATACCACAAGAACCCTGGGCTGCACTTGAAGCTAGAAGATTAAAGACATGGGCTCTGGTGTTGGGTCACTTGCCTTTTCTTTCCTCCTTTCTTCTCCTTCCTTTCCCTTCCCTCACAGGACCCTTAAGACACTAGGCTTCCCTTCCCCTCCCTCCCTTCCTTCCTAAGATTTTATTTATTTGAAAGAGAGTGAGTGAGAGAGCACATGAGCAGGGGCAGAGGGCAGAAGGAGAAGCAGACTCTCCTGCTGAGCAGGGAGCCCAATACAGGGCTCTATCTCAGGACCCTGCCATCACGTCCTGAGCCAAAGGCAGATGCTTAACCGACTGAGCCACCCAGGTGCCCTCACTTGCCTTTTCTGAGCTGTTACTTTCCTCATCTAACAAATGAGGGAGCTAGAGAAGGTAATCTCTTCTACCTTTGCCATTCTGAGATCATTCATGGTATCTTAGGTTTCCTCTTTTTTGTTCTCAGCAAAAAAATGAGATGGAAGGAAGGAAGGTGAGAAAAGTTCCCCTTTGATCTCGAGCCTTGGGACTACTCTACTATCCCACTGGGAAAGCAGAGCATTGCCTGGCATCAGGTCGGGAGAGCTGGGGCTCAGGTATTGGGGAGGGGTTTAGATAGCTAGTCCACAGTTTGGGGAGACCTAGAGTTGAATGCCATTAAGACTTTGGATTTCTCCATGAGACCATGGGGTGAGGTAAAGCTTGTTGTCTCCTTGCTTCCTTGAGGGGAGTGGTAGTAAGGGGACCTCTCGATACTCTAAAGGCAGAGTGCAGCCCAGGCTTTTCTTCTGGCCTCTGATCCCTCTTGTTTATCTTGGCAGGTGCAGGCAGGTAGAGACCAGAACAAGTAGCTGGACATGTGTTCACATTCATATGGGACTTGCTCGTTCAACCCGAGGTCATTGTGTGAGCTCACTTAGCCTGCTGTCAGCTCTTTTGGGGGAAGAGTGGCTTAGGGTTGGGTGCTTTAATTTTCCCCAGGCTGATTCTTCAAAGCTGATTTGAGGGGCTCCTTTAGCTATCTCAGCCTTCAAATGAGATTGTAGCAGGGTTTTGTCTCTTCTGTCCCATGAATTAGCCACCAGTTCCCTGAAATTTCTGTTTGACTGGCTGGGTCTCTAGAGAAGGAACAGGCATTGTGTGGATTCACAGGGAGGCATCCTCGGCGCCAGATATCTATAAGTTGAGCTTGGAATAAGCCTGGACTTAGGCCCCAGGTAGCAAGTGACTTGTGCTCTGCCTGCACCAGGACCTCTAAATTCGCACTCAGCCACCAATCACTCACTAAAGTCCTGTGTATCAGGGCATTTAGACTCTGAGATGAATCAGGTCTAGTCTTTACCTCTACAGGGCTCCCGGTCTAGCAGGGAAAATCAGGAAAAATACAATAGAGATAGTTAAGTATAGTAATAGGAATTATGTGTATAACATGTTTAGGTGTGTTCTTAAAAACAACTTATTTTGGATTCAGCTTTGTATGAGTTAGAATTCACAGAAGAGAGTCCACGTAAGCATGTGTTTGTGTTTATATGTCTGCTGCCTATGTAACTCAATAAGCTCAGAGCTACCCACCTGGGTGGCTCATCCCAGCTGCAGCTAGGCCACTTTTTCAAGGGCCTTAACACAGGACCCTCTAGAGATGCTAGGCTGCCCTACTTGGTAAAGAGGAGTGGTCCTTCTGGGAAGATGAGGTCCAGGCTAGCTGCTTGGCAAGTGCTTATGTATGGGTGTGGACAGCTGTGCCTGTGAGTGTGCACAGGCATGAACCCAAGTGTGCATAGGGTAGCAGCCAGAGGTCCGTCTTCAGCACCATGACCAGGGCTTATGGTGCTAGGCCTGGGCTTTGCACCTACTTGGCTGCTGGCTAGAGGACAGGCTGCAGGCAGATCCCAGGGCAACCCTGAGGCCTCCCCAGTGGTGTGTTTGCTGTGCCTAATTACCCGGCAGTTGTTTAACTATGCAAGCTGCATGCCTGCCTTTATTGCGCTGTGATTGCCGAGCTGCCTATGGGGAGTGTCATAAAAAGATATAAAATGCCCATTATCTGTCTGACGCCCTCCTCCTGGACTGTGGGTGTTTGTGTTTTATTTTATTTTTATGGCTCAAGGGAAGCTCTGCAGGAAGGAAAGGGAGGGAAGAACAGGGAGGGGAGGGGAGGCCCTACAGGAATTGGGGGCTGGGAGACTAAGGAGCCCCCTTCGTACTGTGGTCAGCCGTGAGCTGAAGGGCTCTCCTGACCAGAGGGGAGAAGTGCAAATGGCGGATCTCTAGGGTCAGAACAGGGTGTTCAGGAAATAAGGCCCAGACCTTCCCTTCCTCATCCACCTGCAGCTTATGTTCCCACCCTGCCTCTATGCTGGCACCCCTCCCTGCATGTAGGCCCACTGCCTTGGGTGCTGGGTCCCCCTTCTACAGACGGGTGTGGGAATGGTCTCTCATTCCCTCTCAAGTCCTCATTGGCTTTGATAACTGGAATTGCCTACTGGCGTCCTAGAGCACCCTGGCTTGCTGTGGGTCGCGTACCTTGGGCACCACCACCTGCTCCTAAGACCTTGTACCCCTACAGCTTCAGCTCCTCTTTTCTTGTCAGCCACTGCAACAGGTTTGTGCCACACCTATCCAAGATTCACTGGGTCTTAGGGAGACCTCCTAGACCACAAGAGAGGGAGGGGAATTAATACAATTCCAGTACTTGCCCTATGCTGTACAGAGCCTGGGTGAGTCACTGAAGTTGAGCTCACACACAGACCCTGCCTGTGAAGAGCTCACACTGTGTAACCAGTGTGAACTTCGTAGTAGATGTTAAATCAGTGTTTGCCAAATGGGACTAGATTCAATGTGGTCATTCCTTCATTCATTTTCATTCAGTAAATGGCTGTTGACCATCTACTAGGGTCAGGCACTCTGCCAACCACTGGGAATAAAGCAAGCAAAATAGACAGAATTCCAGCCCTTTCATTGGTCATTCAAGTTTATTGGGAGAAAAATTAAAGGATTTAAATGCTGGATATGTGACTCTAGAAACCATGGCCTAGCACCTGTGACATGTTTCCCATACCTAAACCGTCAAAGCCCAAGATATTCCTGTCATCTAACTTCTCTACTTGAAAAATCTTGCTGTCTGCTGTGTGAAATACAAGCTCTCTGGCCTACCTCATGAAACCCCTTTTGGGTTTTCAGCTATACCAAGATAGCTTGCATGGTCACTCACTCCCAGGCCTTATTCATATTTGTTCCATTTACCTGGAATGCACTTTGCTGCATTTCTGCCTAGAGAGCTTCTACTTACCCTTCATGACCGGACACCTGGCTCAGTCAGTTAAGTGTCTGCCTTCGGCACAGGTCATGATCCCAGGGTCCTGGCATCGTGTCCTGCATCAGGCTCCTTGCTCAGCAGGGAACCAGCTTCTCCTTCTCCCTCTGCTTGCCCCCCTGCTTATGTTCTCTCTATCCCTGTAAGATAAATGTATCAGATCTTAAAAACAAAAACGTAACCCCTTTATGTCCTCTTGGAAGACTTGTTGCATTTCCCATTGGGAACTTCCTTTTCCTTCAGACACTATATTAAGTGCCTGGATAGCGTGGTGGAGCTTTCTGGCTTTGTTCACTTAGGTGAGCTCTTTGCACCTCCTCTGTGGTACTGTATTTAAAGGGTTTTTTGAGCTACAATTCACATACCATACAATTTACTCAGTTAAAGTATACCGTTCAGTATTTTTTAGTATATTCCTACGGCTGTGCAACCATCATCAGCATCTAAGTTTAGAACATTTTTTGTCTCCCCCCTAAAAGAAACTCTGTTAGCAGTCACTTCCCATTTCCCCAGAATGCCCCAGCCCTAGCCAACCACTAATCTACTTTCAGTCTATAAATTTGCCTATTCTTGCAATTATGGGAATTTCTTATATGTGACCTTTGTGACTGGCTTCTTTCACTTCACATCATTTCCAAGATTCATCCATGTGGTACTATGAATCAGCACTTCATTTCTTTTCGTTATTGAATAATACTCCGTTGTATGGATACATCACATTTTATTTATCCACTTGTTAGGTTGGTAGACATTTCAGTTTCTACTTTTTGGCTGTTATGAATAATGCCTTTATGAATATTTGTGTACAAGTTCACTTTATTACTTTTGCAGTTTTTAGTGTTCTGTTTATTTGTTTTATACCTGTCTTTCCGAGTAGACTGTGAGCTCCTAAGAGTAAGGGTCCCTTCTCTACTGATCATGGCTATATCCCCACCACTTAGCCCATGGTTAGCACTCAGTAAATGTCAGTGGATAAATACATGCATGCTTTCGAATTCTCTTCCCCTTGGGATGTAATGGCAAATTCCCCAAGCTGCTCTGCCCCCCTATATCTGTATTTGCATATCTGCAACCCATGTTGCCGTGTAAGTTCATTCATCAGTGTCCTGGACAATTCCCTACCTGTTCCACTGTTGGCCTTTCTGGTGTTAAGTCCTTTGCCCAACAACAGCTAATCTGGGAAGCTTTCCTGAGTTGCCCCCTTGATGGCAAATCAGACCAGTAAGGTCTCTGGCTAACTCAACACTGTGGCAGAGACTGCCTCCTCCCTCCCCTCCCCTCTTCTCCTGAGGGGCCCTGGATTGTTTTATACAAGGAGAGTAGAATCTGTGGAAAGACCCTGGAGGGAGTATTGAGCTGGGTGGCCTCCCGGCTCTAGGCCAGGCTGGCTTTGTGACAGCTCCAGATGCCTGGGCATCTGAGGAGGAGAAGAGTTTGCCCCTGCCATTCTAGCCAGTAGCCCATATGAACCAGGTCTGTAAAAGAAAAGGAATTTCTAGAACCAATGGCCTCTGAGAGATTAGTAAAACCAATATTTCTCTTTTCTTTGCATTTACTCACCTTAATAGTTTGAGCCCATAATTAGAATTGGGCTTTATTAGGCTAATTAGGAGGTAGGAATGATGGCAGGAGGGCATGTGGAGATGCATCAGGGTGGTGGGCAGTAAATCTAGGGTTTTAATAGGTTTGTTCCATAATCAGGTGGTCTGAAAGGCTGACTGGGTGGCTGGGCCCTCTCCCCTCCCTTCCTTCTATTCCCATCACTCCTTGAAGTGGCCTTCACACTTTGCCGTCCTTGTCCTCGATACTGGCAGCGGTGCTGGGATATGGGGGACTCAGGAGGGAGGGAGGAGACCCCACCCGGAGCTTCATTGCCTATGCACGCGCCGTCCAGCCTGGCGGCATGATTACCTTGCTGAGAAATCCGTCCAGGCGCAGGGCTGCTGATAGCAATCATTGATTAAGAGGGTAATTGTCCTGAAAATTCAGATTGATCAGAAGGCAGAAATGATAACTTGTGTAACTGTGTTTAAAGCCACGTCCTGTCAATAGACGAGACTGAGATGTATCGCGCCAAGAGGGGGGCAGAACGGATGGGTGTGTGCGGGCGGGCGGGTGCTGCCATCCTTCTCTCAGGGCTGAGCAGGATGTTTCTTGTCAGTAACCTGGACTATTGGAGATTCAATCACTTTTATCTCCCCCTCTCTCTCAATCCAAATGCCTTTTCATATTAGGAAATTAGAATCGGCCCTGCTCATGCAAGATTTATTAGCTCTGCTGAGCAGTCACACCGAAGAGTAAATGATTTTGCTTTGCTGGAGCTTTTTACACATTAGGACCCAACTTCTTCCCTGCTCTATGCCACTGGCTGCCTGGGGAGTGGGCTCTAGAACTAGACACTCAAGGGGGTGAGCTTTCAAAGTCTGGTTCAAGGAAAAGCACCACTGGGATCTAGCTTCTTGACCTGCTAGGGACCCTGCTGTGTCTGGCTGACTTCCTTCTATCTGCTCCCCAGATAGGTCCCTTAATGGGGTCTAGATTGTCCCTCTCAGTTGAAGGGGTCAAACCCCCTGAAGGAATGAGGTTCATCCCTCCGAGTTGGGTGACATAGTGGAGGCTTACCTAGAGGGTTGGCGCTGAGACTATATATTGAGTAAAGATTGGCAATAGAGGCAGAAGATGGAGGAGCTGCCATGACTTCTCTTCTCAGAGCCTGGGGATTGACATCCTGTCTGGGGTAAGGCTGCAACAACTAGAGCATCTTTCTGAGCCCCTGGGGAAGTTGCCCAGGAAGTTGCCTGGGAGTTTAGAGCCCTGAAG
This sequence comes from Canis lupus familiaris, assembly GCF_011100685.1. Lineage (NCBI taxonomy): Eukaryota > Metazoa > Chordata > Mammalia > Carnivora > Canidae > Canis > Canis lupus. The sequence continues at coordinate 16,130,138 of NC_049236.1, forward strand.
TTAGTTAGAGTAAGTTTAGGTGTTACTAGGCCTGCTGACTGCCCATGTTTAGAGGGCTGCAGTGTTGACTAGCCGAGGAGCTCTCTGATCTGCCAGTAATATAGGCTCTTAGGGAAGGAAGGGGCCAAGATCCATGTTTCTGGAATTCTCCTGTGGCCTTAGGCTAGAAGGCAGTATGGGCCTGTGTACCAGCTGAACCTAGCCTGCTGTGGAGATCAGGGTACCAGTGGGCTAGGTTGGTTGTAGGGGGACCATTCTCCTTCACTGAGACTGTATGGTTCTCTCTTACCCACCTCCTTGGGTCACTTGGACTCATTGACAGATATCAGCCACTGTCATTCTTTTCACTCTCTGTTGTTAGTGTCTGATCCTGGAGGTCTTGTGGAACAGGTGACCATAGAGAGTCCTGAAACAGGGCTAAAGAAAGGTTACCAGAGGGATCCCTGGGGGGCGCAGCGGTTTAGCACCTGCCTTTGGCCCAGGGCGCGATCCTGGAGACCCGGGATCGAATCCCACGTCGGGCTCCTGGTGCATGGAGCCTGCTTCTCCCTCTGCCTATGTCTCTGCCTCTCTCTCTCTCTGTGTGTGACTATCATAAATAAATAAAAAAATTTAAAAAAAAAAAAAGGTTACCAGATTTCCTGTTTTTTTTTTTTTCATGAGAGGGATATGGTCCCAAGGGCTGCCCTCTACCCACTTGCTCTTTTAGTTGGCCCTATGAAGCCTCCAGTTCTCTCTGCTTTCAAGTTCTTTCCCCAAATCTGAGGGTTGGAGCTGTAAGTGATAGAGTCCCCAGGAATGAATGGTAGGTAGGTAGCAGCCAATTTGATCCAAAAGGAGGACTGTGTAGGGGGAGGGGGGCCTGGGGAGGCTTTTTAGAGGAAAGTAGCCTGGCAAGTGTCGGCAAGACATTCCCTAAGTAGGACTTGCCCCTAAACAGACCCGCCACCAGCTGGGTCTGCTTCTCTGCTGTTTGCCACCAATCTCTGTCCTTGGAGAAGCCTCGACTCTCTCAGCTCCTCCTACTAGGCTGGGTTGGACAAGGTAGGCCGGCCTTCTGCACATGCGCCACCCCACCTCCCACCATGAGAATGTACTGAGGGATAGAGCAGTCTGAGGAGCTTGCCATAAAAAAATTTTTCAGATGGGGCACCTGGGTGGCTCAGTCAGTTAAATGTCTGCGTTTAGCTCAGGTCATGGTCCCAGGGTCCTGGGATCGAGCCCTGCATTGGGCGCTGCACTTAGCCGGGAAGTCTGCTTCTCTCTCTGCCCCTCCCCTGCTCTTGCGCGTGTGCTCTCTGTCTCTCAAATAAAATCTTTAAAAAAAATGTTCACATCATATGTATGTGGTGCAGACTTCTATGTAAAAAAAATTTGTACAACTTTCTATGCAATATTCTCATCTGGCACATTCTAATCAGATGTAAGTCAATAAAGGTTTTGGATTGTTAAAAAAAATCCACCTTGCCCCACTTTGATGGATTGTGAAGGAAGTGGGTGTGCAGGGCCGAGAGGGTTTCCCAGCTAGCTGTCCCTCGCAGCTGGGCTTGCAGGCAGCCTGGGAATACTTTGCAGTCTGCCTGGGAATACTTTGCAGTCCAGAGGGAGGGTCAACTCTTGTTTGGCTTAGTCTTCTGCTACAGCTAGTTTGGTCAAAGTCAAAAAGGAACGGAAGTATCATGGGTAGCTTGGACCTGGGAATAGAGAACTCAGAATTCTTACAGACTCCCAGTGGGGTGAGGGAGACAGATAGTCACTACGGGGTGATGTAAATGGTGTTACTTTCCAGAGCCCAGAAGAGGGAGTGCCTGAATTCTCCTGGAAGAGCTCAGAGGGGCATCCAGAAGGGGGGGTGCCTCTTGAACTGAGTCTGTGAGGAGGATGGGGGCTGTGCAATGGAGACAAGTGTGGGCAAGCCTCTGGGCAGCGAGAACAAGGAGAGTCGTCACAGATCAGCTGTGTTACGGCTGGGACCCAGTGGGGTTTATTTTCCCAGGCATACTTATCCATCATAATGTGATGGGTCACACCTCAGTTTTAGCAAACCTGAGTGGTGCCTACTTTTACCATCTACTTGGGCTGCTGGGGGCAAATGGCCTCCCGTGGGATGAGCCAGAGCTTTGGGAGGGAAAGATGCACAGGACAGAGCCTTAGGAAATGGACCCTGGGCCCTCCCTCTGCTCTGTCTCCTCTCCTGGTCAGCCTAAAGAGCAAGGCAGGGGGCCGGGCTAAGGCAACAGCCCCGCAGAAGCGTAGGCCAGCTCGCCCACCTTTGCTCAACCCATTCCCAGCCCTGCCTGGGCCCACATCCAGCCCTGCCGAGGCCCAACTGGTTCCCTGGGCCTGGCAGGGAGGCTGGGAGGAGCCCGGGAAGCCGGGAGACTCATTTTCACTAGAATTTGACCTAAAGCAGGATTGGAAGGGAAGAAAAGAATCGGAACAAAAGTGCAGGCAGGAAGGAGCTGTTAACGAGCCTTTCTTTCTCTTCAGGGATGGAGCGGAGCGCATAGCGGGGCGCAGCGGCCCGCTCTCCTCGGTGGCTCTGTGAGGCAGCTGTAGTCTCTGGCCGCTGCCTGCTCTCGCTCGCTCTCCTTTTTTCCCTCTCCTCTTTCTCGGCTCTCTCTATTATGGGGACTTGCTCCAGCTCTTTCTCTCTCTTCTGTCTCTCCTTTTGTTCTCTCTTTGTCTATTTATCACACTGTGAAGGTTGAAAGAGATGTTATTAATCTGGGAGAATGAAGGCAGGATTAGTGGTATGAATCGGATTTTGAGAGGTGTAATGATAGAAAGACTCGCTCGGCTGGCGGCCTGCGTGAGCTTGATAAATGGGGAGCACTCCAGACTGACTCGCGCCTTCCCCGCGCTGTGCGCCCTGCCCGCTGGGGCGTGCCGCGCTCTCAGATCTGCCAGCCGGCCCACCCCGCTCCTACCTGAACCAGAGCAAAAAGCCAAGGGTAAAGCAGACACAAATATCTCCCATCGCACTCGGAGACATCATTGCTTTCAGCACCCTTTTCAAGTAGAGGCCTCTCGAGTTCTCAAAGGACTGTGGACAGAGGGAGTGGGGACCCAGACTTCTGCCTGCTTCTGGGGCCTGCAAGAGTGGAGCTCCCCTCCTGCCTCCAAAATGGATGTCAGGGGTCAGGGAGAGACAAGACAGTCCCCACACCAGTTAAGTAAGAGAACCGGAGCCCATGTGATACGTAATTAAGCAGAGTGCTATAGTGCAGTTCATAGTATGGACTGTAGAGGTCAGGGTGGGATGTGGGGGAGGGAGGAAGAGAAATCAGGAGGGGCTTCCTGAAGGTGATGTCCTGGCAGACAAGTAGGATTTGGAGAGGATGGAGGAAGGCCAGTGTTTGGGGGGTGAGATAGCATAAGCAAAGATATGGGATCAGAAATGAACCTGAGTTTTGGGAGGTTCCCCTCAGATCCTGTGAATTTCAGATCAGGAAGAGACCTAAGGAGTAATTAAGCCCTTACTTTCCAAAGAGGAAGCAGGTCTGGGGACTAGAGTTACCATTTCCTGAAATGATTTCCTATTTGAGTACTGTTGCTTATTCTAAAAGTGCCCTTTCCATCATCCTGGGATGATACAGTGAGCCTTTCCCTCCTCTGCCATCTATAGCTTTGGCCACATCCTTCCATCCTTCATGTGTGTAATCAGAAGATCCTGGCTCAATTTCATTGCTGCCCGGTCTCCAGCCGTTTCCCCAGAGCCTTGGCTCAGGGTCCTCCTCCCGCTCTGCCCCCAGCCCAATCTGCAGTCTGTGTGGGAGTGCTTGTCCCAACCAGCCACCTGCTGTTTGCACGGGGAGGAGAGGACCAGGAGGCAGCACACCTCTTCTGGGCTCCAGCTGCCCCTGGGCCTAAGTACTTTGTTCCTTCATAATACTACTGCAGTTCTCACTGATCACTTTGTCACGGTGACTGAGCACTTCCTGGCATCTGTATTCATTTCCCTGCAAAGGACTGTGAGTTCTTGAGGGCAGGCTGTACATGTGATTCAGTTGAGGTGCCAGGGTCTGGCAGGCCTTCAGCGAATGTGTGTGTCTTCGATGAATGAATGAATGAATGAATGAATGAATGAATGAATGAATGAATGAGTCCCTCTCCTTTCTGAAGAAAATGGTCTTGGCTCTCTATTAGCTTTTCCCAGGCCTGACTACCCTTAGGAATAGGGAGGGGTAGATGTGCAAAGCAACTAACTTTTGACTTTGGTACAGCGCCCTAAGACCACATCGCATGACAGTAGTAGACCTTTGGATGGCTTCCCATCACCTTAGGAAACAGTAATGAAACCCTTTATTGTGTCCTCTGAGGCCCTACATGGCCATGCATCTCCTGCCTTCCTCATCAAACTCATCTCAAACTTGCCTCCTGTGCTCCAAGGATACCGAGTGTTTGATTCCTTCCAAGTGCCACTACCCTTTGCCTAAAGGCCTTGGCGTGCATCATTCCCTTGACACCAAACACCTCCCCCTCCCGGTCCATCCGTTTCAGCTTACCTGTCCTCAGGGAAGTGTTTCCCCATCTAGGTCAGGTTCTCGTTTTCTATCCTATCCTAACCATCTACCTTTCTTCTTTGAGTCCTTGCTACAGGTACAACTTAATGGTTATTTATGTTGCTGTTTATTTAACATCTGCTTTTTCCAACAAAGTGAAGCTCTCTGAGGACAGTACTGTGTCTGTATTGCTAATGTATGCATGTGGTCTGGCGTATAATAGGCCAGTAAATGTTTGTCATGAGCGAGTCAGTGTGATTGCAAAGCCTGCACTCTTCCATCGAACCGCATCCAGGTGGAGTGAAGGTGGTGGTGATAAGGGCGTGCCCAGAGAGGAGGCTCTTTGGGCATTGATTCGGGAGGCTCTAGAGTTTCACCCTTCCGTGTCTGGGCCTTTCTCTTTTCCCTCCAAACATCAACGAAGAGAGGGCCTCTTCTGACCCTAAAGCCTTTTTTATTCTCTTCTGGTTGATCTTACCTAGAGTTTCAAGTGCCACCCATACACATTCTTAGGACTTTCTTGTCTCAGCTCACCCCTCTGAACTGAGCTCCAGGCCCACATGTCCACCATCCCTAGGCATCCTGCCTTGAATGTCCTACTGAAGGCCACATCAGTCTTCTAGATGATTTCCCTCCAGGCCTGGTTAGGGTTTCTACGTTGGGGCTCTTGTTACAGGATCTTGGCCCTCCACTGTATGTGATCTTCTGTGTTTCTCTTTGTAACCTGGAAGCTCCTTAAAGGCAGTGGCTTAGTCCATGTGATCTGTGTGTCTCCACCTAGCACAGAGCTTGGCACACGGTAGTTACTCAATAAGTATGTGTTATATGAGCAAGCCAATGAAGATGGAGGGAGGTCTGAGTTGAAAGTTTTGAACACCTTTTTCGTTTTTCTCAGGGAGAAAGAAAGTGAAGTTGTATGTGCTATGTGTAAGCAGGCACATGCTTTTGTGTGTGAGGGGTTGGTGGTAGTAGTGGTGGTGGTGGTGGTGTCACATGCTCAGTAAAGGATTATATTTTAATTTGGAAAGCACTTTAGAAACTTAAAGTGCTTTGCCTAAGTGCTGACTGCTATTAGTGTCTCCTTTTTATTAGGAAAAAGGACATGATTTTTCTCTTTTATCTTCAGGCCTGTCCAACTTCTGAGAGTCAAACTTAGCAAAATGCCTGCCCCTCACTGAGGACTAGTTACATGCCAAGTTCAAAGCTTTGGACTTGAAACACAGAATTCTGCTTTGCAGACTGGTTCTGACACCCCTGAGGGGATTAGCCCTAATAGCTCAGTATCAGGAAGGGGGTGGTGGGAGAGACAGGGTCATTTGACATAGTTCAAGCTGCAGTCTCAGGCCCCTCCCCTTTCCATATAGGTCTGGGTGGGAGGACATAAGCACCTGGACCATTTGGGGGGGTGGAGGAACAACCCCCAGTGGTTACCAAAAACCCACTTGTCATGCAATATGAAGGACCAGGCTTCAGAGAGAGAACTGGGGAGGAACAGCCACAGGAAGAATTGGGCTTGTTCAGCTCAGGGATTTTAGGACCAAGAGGCAAAGACATCACAGCTATTGGACCTGGTGATGTTAAGAGCCACCACCACAGAGGGCTAGGTCAGAGAAAGGGAATATGTGTAGCAGTAGCAAAGACATTCTGATCTAGGAGACCATGAGGCAGGAATTTGCCTTGTGCCTTGCAAGCACCTTTGAGAGCCTTACTGGTTGGAAGGAAAGGTAACACTCCTCCCCATGGAGAAGATTTGGTGCTGCAATGACAGGAGGTCTGGAAGGCCCAGCTGAGCCTTGTCATTGGGCCCCTCTGTGTAGCCTCTACCTCAGGCTCTTTACTGAGCATCTCTGGTCTCCATCTGTCCTATCTCTGCCAGTCCTGGATGCTGAAGGCTCTGCCCATGGCTCAGGCACTGGGAGGTGGGAGCTTTGACCCAACATGCTAGTGCCCTGCAGTTCCCAGCTCCTAATCGAGCCCTAATCTGGGGAAGCTAGGGTGGGGATGGGGTGAGGGGAGTACATTGAGCCTTCTGCCTTAACTGAATTTCCATACCTCCTGTTGTTAATTATAGAGATGTAATAATGCGATTAGTGCACGATTAAAAAAAATCCCTGATATGATTACCATGGATTTAATATCACATGATATATCATTATATCGTTATGCAGTGACAGATGTAATTGAAATACACTTATTGGAGCCGGGGGTGGTGTTTCATTCAATCCCCAGCACCCCAGGGAGGAAAGGGCCAGCTAAAAAGAAGCAATGGGAGAGGAAATTGTAATGAAAACAAAGAAAACTCACAAGGTAGCTCTCACCCTGGGCAGCTGGCTGAGATCTGCTGCCTTCAACTGTGTAACAGTGCACGTGGAGCCCCAGCGAGGCCAGACTCTTCCGTGGGGGCTCAGGAGCTCCTTACCTGGTCCTCACCTCAGAAACCCCAGTGTCCCCAAGTCCCCCCTGACTCAGCAACGAAGCAAGGGCTCTGGATTACTCCACCTGAAAATGGACTTCGGACCCTCATGGGATCAAGCTGAGTTGTCAGCTGTCTCCCAAATGCTGCGGGCCCTGGACATGTGGTACAGCCCCTGCCTTGGCTGTGGTGGCGGTCCAGCACTGGAGGCAGCTGTCCTGTTGGGGGCCATGCGCAGGCATATTAAGTACACAGAAGCAGTAATTATGCCACTCAGGTTCTGCTGGTGGACAGAGGCAGCGGCCACTCTGGAGCCCCCGAAGTATGTCGGTAGCCAGGGAACACTGTGAGCACACAGAGCTACTCACTGGGGGTAGAGAGGTTGGGTTTGGTCAGTCGACGTGAGTGTCCACACTCTGCTGCTATAGTTATGCCCGCCAAGCCTCTGCTGGGCCACGGGAATGGAGTGGGAGCTACCTGTAAAGCCAGAGAGCTCAGAAAAAGAGAAGGGAGACAAGAACAGTCTCCCATTCCCTCCTCACACAGGCAGCCGAGCCCCCAGTTCTAAGGTTGGCTGGGGTGGCATTGCTGGTGTGCTGGGCAGGGACAACTGGTTCCTGGAGGAGACCAGATAGTCAACAGGAACAGCAGCCCCGAAAACCAGGCAGAATCAGGCCCATCGAGAGGTCTCATTCTCCCTTCCCTCAGTGGAGACCCTGTAGAGGAAGGGCAGACACAGCTCCCACCTTTAGGAATCTCCCAGCATTGTGGGGTAACGTCTCTGTAAACGTGCACCACGTGCACCGTTAGAGATGCCTTTCAGAGTATGGATGGGTTTAAAGAAGGGACGAGTCAGGGAAGGTACTTCAGTTAGTCGTGAAAGAAGAGTATGTGTTCCCTAGGACAGAAAATGAGAGAAGGCCGAGGGCAACCTGGGCAGGCTGAAGGAACTGCTCAAGTCAAGTCTTGGAGCGTGAAACAGCAATCCCAGGATGCAGGGGGCAGTAAGGAAGAAGGAAGCACAGTTGACCCCACATTTCTGATAGACTGATAGTACAGAGATGGTAATGGCTTTCATAGGGATCTGGGAACCCAAGAGAAGGAGAACTTGGGAGATGAGATGTTGAAATGGTTAGGGGTTTTTTTTGTTGTTGTTTTTGTTTTTTTAGATTTTTGGGTTTTGTTTTTGTTTTGTTTTGTTTTAATGTTTGAGAATAAAGTACCTGAGTGAAATCCAGGTGGAAATGTCAGGTGGACAATAGAATAATATATGTGTCTGATACTCAAGTATTGGCAAAGAATATCGATTTGGAAGTCAGAAGGTGAAAGACAAAGAGGTTGAAAGTCACCCAGGGAAAGCAGTAGAGTGTAGAGGAAAACAGAAGTGAGAGCACCTGAGCTCCTAAAGGTGGCCTGTGTGCAGAAGAGACCGGGAGATTATGAGGCAAGTGGCAGGATAGAGAGATAAGAAAACTTAAAAGAGAACTGAAGGAGAAGAGTTTCAAAACTGAAGCAGGCCACAGAGAGGTAGAGCTAGCAAAGCCTTGAAACTCCCTAGACATGGGCAGCGTGGAGAGGACCATCGGCTCTAGCAGGAGCCGAGTGATGTCAGTAAGGCTGGAAACCAGACTGCAGGGGTGAAGGAGCAATGGGAAGGTAAGTGGAGGCGAGTGGGCACAACTTTGGGAAGTTTGGTTGCTAACAGGAAAACAGTCACCGGATAGGGATATGGAGGGCTTTAAAAATAATAATTTAATACTGATGTAACTTTCAAAGGGCCAGGTGTTTTAAACACTTCATGCACAATAATTCATTTAATCCTCACATCAACTCTCTGGAGTAGGAACTGTTATTACCTCCATTTTACAAAGAGGAGCCTGAGACACAAGAAGATATATGAAGTTGATAGAGATTCAAACACTGGCTACAATACTAGTGCAAAGGAGCCAGCAGAGAGGGGGAGGGTAAGGGTTTAGAAAGAAAGGGGATCCCAGAAGGAGCAGGACCAAGCAGGGAGGAGAAGGGTGAGATATAAAGCACAAGTACAGGATTGGCCTTAGGTGAGAAGCGAGGTGTCCCTTCCATTAGAACAGATTTGGTGGAGCAGCAGGTGTGGAAGGCTACAGGTGCACTTGTAGACGAGGTGTATGCAGTTGAAAGAGTTCTGTGCCACAGCTTTATTAGCTTTGTGAAAGGAGTAGGATTGTTGCATACCACTGAGAATTGCTCAGGTTGTGATCTTGTACCCACAGTAGCCACTGTCTGTGCATGAGTGACTTTCCGGCTTAGCTCAAGCGCAAATGTGGAGAAATGGAGTCACAACTGGGTTTTTTCGGGGAAGGTGTAGTAGGATAAGTGGGCAGGGGAGGTGAAGACTGAGGAATGGGTGCTTGAAGTGATAGATCCCAGGGCTCCAGGCTTGGTAGGAAAAGGATTGAGGCCAGAAGGGGATGGAGAGCTTACGAGAAGAGCAAGAGCAGAGGGTACAAAAACTGGAAGGATGGGAGGGTGGGGTCAGAGCAGAATCTGTCATGATAAGATTTCTGAGGGATAACAAGGCCCTGAGTGTGGCCGTAGGGATGGAGGGCTGAAACAGGTAGAGGAGAAGGCTCTTAGAGCACGGAACTTGAGCAACTGAAAGGCAGTGTTCATGGGTAGACTGTCCTGTAGAAACTAAAGTTACCTGGCGTGATGATGACCTGGCGTGAAGTCCCAGAGAGGGGCACAGTAGTGTCGGAGCAACCAGAAGTTGAAGGTATTGGCAGAGCATATCCAGGGTGTTGGTGGTCTAGTTAGCATTGCCACATAATTAATCACCCCTACATTTAGCGACTTAACAGCAGCTAGTTTATTGTATCTGGTGGTTTCTGTGGGTCAGGAATTCAGGAAGGGCTCAGTGAGGTGGTTCTGGTTCAGCTTCTCTCATCCATTTGTAGTTAGTCCTTGAAGCTGGCCCCGGGTGTGATTGATCAGCCGGGGGCTGGCTGGGCCTCTGCCTCTCTCGGCCTAGTCGCACGGCTTCTGCATGTGGTCTCTGCACACACCTTGTTCGGCTTCCTCACATCATGGCTGCCCTGGAGCAGTCTGGCGACTTACAGAGCAGCTCTGGGCTCCAGGGCCAGTGCTCCAGTGAATGAGGTGGAAGCTGCCTCCTCTGTTTCTGAAATAGCCTTGAAGTCCCGTAGTCTTGCTGCTGCGTTACTCTGTTAGTTGAAGTAGTCGCAAAGGCCTCTGCTGTTTATCACACAGACACCTCTCTTGGTAACAGGTGTATCAAAGTCACATTGTAAGAGCATGCGAGATGGGAGATGGTGTTGCAGCCCTCCCTGGAAAACGGAGTCTGCTCCCGTTGGTGCTAGGCTGAGCCCAGAAAAGGGAGAGGGAGCGGCATTCTCAAAAGCAATGTGCATTTTGGGTGATGGCACCAAGAATATCTGGAGGTCACAGTGGGAGGGGGTGTTCCCGAGTGACCTCAGACATATCTGGGGAAAGAACTGTCATCCCATGTTGTAGGACAGGAGACCGAGGCTCGGCGAGTTCCCATGACTCCTCCGAAGTGACTGTGCCGACTGGCAGAAGTGGGAACCAAACCCGTGTCTGTCTGACTCCTGAGCCTGACCACACTGCCCTTCTCTGAGGCCTGGGCTGCTGGGTCTGCCGTCCTCGTGTTTACCTGTGGCCTTGGTACTGGTTCACCAGCTGGAGAAGTGCCGGCCAATTAGAGAAGGGATTAAGGAGTAGTCGTGTCTGTGAGGCTTTCTCTCCCCTATCCTCCAGAGTATCCCCCTTACAGCCTCATCTGTTGGGTGTTTGTGGGAATGGCAGGTGATTTGATTTGCTTCCTCAGCTTGGGAAATGACCCATTAGCCTTAGGTCTACCAGGTGACACGTCACCCAGAGGTGCCCTGCTCCTCCCCACCTCATGGGAAGCTGGAGAGGTCCAATGTGCTGGTTCTGGCTTGGAAGCTCTGGGTTTTCTGGAAGTAACAGCGCAGCCTGCGCTTCTGTGTGCAGTCTGAGCTAGGGTTATAACCCCAACTACTGCCGCGCCCACCCCGTGGCCACCCCATCCTTGGGGCCATGGCAGATAGCAAATGGGTGGGCAGAGACACCCTAGCAGCCATCGATGCCTCTTCCTTCCTCTTTGAAGGATCTGATGCTGCTGCCGATGAGGGCTACTTCATCTATTAAACCCAATACACTTGTCGCAGCTGCTAAGCCCCCGTAAGCCGCCGGGCGCCGTGTTTGTGATGGGACTGACAGTGCATGGAGGAGGCTGATTATACACGATTCCATTTCGCGGGCCCAGCAATGTAATTTCACAGGGCGATCAGCGTTTGCATGTAATAGCAGGCTGTGCTGAGGTGTCAGAATATTAAAGGCGCTAATGGCAAAGCTCCCTGTTACACAGGGGGCCACCCGCCGCGCCTACAGCAGGGCTGCGCGGCAGGCCCGTCGCAGATGGCTGGCCACTAAGCTAATGGGGCAGCAGCCAAGGCGGGCAGAGCCGCGAGAGAGGAGAGCCAGCCGGGAGCAGCTCGGCACCTGCTTCCCCGCGCATAGAAATTACAGCAGCCCAGGGGAAGGGAAGTGTGCGTGCCTGCCTGGCACAGGGCTGTGGTGGGATGGTTTGCTAAACCCCGCGTCTTTTACTCCAACCCTACCTGCCCCGGACAGGGCTCAGGGGCTCCTCAGTCATCCTTCTGTCTGCCCCACTCTTTGGCCGGGAAGCCACAGCTGGGCTGGCGGGGATGGGGGGGTCCCTGGTGGCTGGGAGAGGTGCAGCTGGAGAAGTGGCACCCCAAGAATTTGGAACCAGTCTGGGAAAGGGACTTGGAACAGGCTTTTTGGCAAGAGCTCTCAAAACCGATTCCTGCCTGTGCTGTTGGAGGTCAGAAAGCTCGTAGGTCCCTTACCCCCACACTGTGCAGGCTGGCAGGAGAGAGGGAGGGAGCAGGGATAGGAAGCAAGCGAGAGAAAGAGGATGGACAATAATTAGGTTCCTTGATTGATGCCCATGTTGCCATTGGTACAGGGAAGTGAGAGGCGGCCCCTCAAGATACGGGTCTTTCTGGCTCTTTCCATCCTTGGTGGCTGCCCCTGCCACACCCAGGTCCTTGCCTGTGCTCTCACCGGGCTTGCTTCTGCCATTCTCCTTTGTCCTTGCTGTGTCTCCTGCCTGCAGTGTTGTCGTCACCACCACCACCACCCACCCAGCTGTCCACTACCACTCCCTCCAGGAAGCTTTCCTAGCTGCCTCCAATGCCAGACAGGCCTGTTTATCTCTATTGTCCCTGTGGACAGCCACAGGGGATGGTCTCCCCGATCCTCCTGGTCTACCGGTTCCCTAGGTCCCAGCCTTGCCTTCTCAGCCAGAATCTCTGAGACACAGCCCGTATCACCTTGTCCTGAGCTGGGCTCCTGGGAAGGCTCTGCTCAGATTCACAGACAGATGTAATCTTGGGGAGGACGCCTGGAGGGAACGGGGAGTGGAAGGATAAGCCGAGTAACCTGAGGGAGAGTTTGGTGCCTGTGTGGGTATGCACGCTTGATAGTGTATGTATCTGGCAGGGAGACACTTCAGAAGTGCGTGCTGGGGGAGAGGGGGGGCAGGGGTGGTGTGGGTAGCAGGTGTGAGGATCCAGACCACCCATTGGTAGGAGGAACACAGAGTGCCATAGGACCCTGTGTTCTCTGGGTGGCTTTCTGTGTCCCCTGGCTGTGACCGAGGGGTACCTCAGATGGCAGGAGCTGGAGGGAGCTTGTGGTGCCGTGCCCTAGCACGTGCCTGGGGGGGGTTCCTTGAGATTGGTGGTCACTTCTGAAGGTTCAACTCTGCAGGGGTACCTGGGGGAGACATGCCAGGGTTCTCAGCAGGGGCAGCAGGGGGAGAGCCCAGGCTGAAGGAGAGCAGTTTTAATTAACCGTTTTTAATATCATTTTGGACTTTGGCTGGTATGTGAAGGCCCCGCTGGAAGCAGCATTTGTAAAAATTAAATCCCTCTTATTAGGAGCTTGGCAGACCCATGTGCACGTGCTGCCCCCTTCCCCCCGCCTGTGCCCCCCTGAGGAAGTGCTGGATGAGGCCGTGTCACAGCAGCAATTGGTTATCATGCCTTATCTGGGAATATGAAACTGTGCGCATGACACCCACGGCCACGCTGGAGACGCCAATTCATCTCGCCCTCGCTCTGACAAGCTAGACTGCCCTTCCTGAAAGGCATCCGTCAGGCGGGCCCAGGCCGCCGCCTCGCCTGCTGCCTCTCCTTTCCTGCCTGGGTCCCGGCTCATCCTGGTCCGGCAGGCCCAGCCCGGCCCTCCTGGGCTCTGGCCCTCTCCTCCCCCTTGCGCATGTCCCAGTCTAAGGACGATCTTGGGGGGGAGTCGTTATAATAATAATCTAGTCACAGTGACGCGTCAGGGCAAGCGTCTAATGTTATCTGAAGTGGTCTTCCCGCTTAGCTTTGATAAGACTCGGGATGACGTGCAGATAACGTTGAGCTGCCCTGTCCCCCAGCCCCGAGCAGAGCAGAGGGGCCTCCGCTGCCCGCCCGCCGCTCTAAGCCGGGAAGCGGCAGCACCTGCTAATGCAAGTGTTTAATATTTGATGGGCTGGGATAAAGCAGGATCACCTTCGAATTGAATTGAGTGTCAGCCGAGAATCTATTACTGAAATTCGGGTGTGATTTGACAGCAAAGTAGACGATGTTATTCTTCACTAGTTACTGCAATCTTCTCCCCGACATCACTTAAATATTTTTTTCTTTGCTTGAGTAAACACACATTATCCTTCTTTTTTCCCCCTTCCTTCCCTTTTTCCTTTTTAGAGGGGAAAAAAACCCATCCAGCTCGCCTTCTCCAGGCTGATAGGGTAGATTGTTATTTCTTTATTTGTCCTATTAAATGGAATTTCTGATCGTTTAATCCGGCCTTTGTAAGTGATTTTAAAGTACTTGAAAGCCGGCCCGCCACTGCTCTCTGGCCCACTGCGCTCCAGCCATGGCCCTGACCACGCTCAGCAGCTTATCCAGCTGTGCACCACCCACTGGCTGCTTTCCCTCGCTGCCTGCGTTCCCCAGCGCTGCCTTCACTGCCCTGGCTGTACACCAGCGTTCTCTCCCCTGCCCTTGAGCCTTGCACTCAGCCCCCGGTTTGTGGGTCCAGCTGTGGCCTGGGAAAGTGTGGGAGGGTTGGCTGGGAAGTCAGGTTGTGGCTGGTACCTCTTGGTCAAGGAAACTAGCTCGGGAGGGCACTGATGTTGAAGGACCTGCAGGGCCGGGGCTTGGTTCCTGCAGCTGAGAAGGCAGGGTACCAGCCCCTTGGCCTCAGCACAGACTCTGTATCCAGCCTCCTCTCCTGTCTTTGGTTTCTGACCCAGTGTTAGGCCCTCCCTGCTGTGAGGGAGTCTCTGGTGGGATGGGGACCTCCACACCCGAGCACGAGTGGGGACACCACAGTGCCTATCTGACCGTGGCTGCAGTCACCTCAGTTCGACTAGTGACCCTCGGGTCTAGCTTCTGGGAATTCCTCAGGCTACATTCCTATTGACCACATCTCATATGCTTCCTGCCATTGGGAGCAGGGCAGCCTAGGATTCCAGGACTTCAAAGGTGAGGGGATGGGTAATGTCTGAAGGACCAGCCAGCTACACAACTCCCCCCCCCAACCCCCCCCCCCCCCCGCCCCGCAAAAGCCCAGGCTAGCAGGCAGAGCAGGGATTCAGTTCTAACTTAATAGCTTTCTAACCCTTGTATAAGTCTCTTCTTTCTGGGCCTCAGTTTCCTCATCTGTGATGTCAAATCAGTTGTTCCTATAAGGGATTGTGAAAGAAAGTGCCATCCCTGGTCCTGCTATGTACCACCCCTCACTGTGGAGGTTGGTGGCGGCCAGGTGGCGCGAGTAGGGGATGGAGGGGGGCAATGAAGTGCTAGGGGCCTGAGCAGATCGATGCCCCCAGCACTTCCTTCCCCAACCCCAGGAAAACAATTAAGTACAGATCGATGGGTGGCTGCTTTGAATATGCATAAGTGAGCACTTGACCTTCAGCAGAGATCTGTTCCCCCCTAACACACACACACACACACACAGACGCGCGCGCAAGCTCTCTTCATGTGTTCCCCTCACAGCTGCTTGAGTCTACCAGGTGACCTTACCCCTCTCAGTTGAGCCCATGCATGGCACTCAGCCTTCCATAGCCTGGCCTGCCTCTCAACCTAAAGCAAGTAGACCATGGGCAGTTGGTCCTCTCTGTAGAGTGAAGTTTGGATATGTTGGTCTCCACATCCTTCATGACACCAGGCTTTATGACCAACAGTACTGTGGTGAGGGGCCCAGCACAGTGCTGGGTGCACTGGAGACCGGGAGACTAACAGGGCTGTCTGGTGAAGGGAGTGCCCTGATGACAGGATGGTCCTGATAAGGAGGGTCTTAGTAAATGGGAGCTCTCTAGAGGAGCCTGGCAAAGGGGCACCCAGTGGGGGCTGGAGGTCTCTGATGGGGAGATGCCTAGCACAAAAGGAGCTCTGAAAGAAGGGATTTTCTGGTGGGGGTCTTGGTGGCAAGGGGACCCAGTGAGGGGGGACTCCCATGAAGTGACACAATGAGAGGAAGCCCCTAGTGGGAAGATTTGGCTGGAGGGTGGAGGTGGTGAGTACTGGGGGTCAGGGCCTCTGTTAACCATTCTTGCCTCCTGTCTTCCAGGCTTACAGCTTCGCCATGGGCTGCTGGCCCAAGAATGGACTTCTAGACATGAACAAGGGCCTCAGCCTGCAGCACATAGGCCGGCCCCACAGCGGCATTGGTCAGTCCCTCCACATATACCCCTGGCAGCTTGGTCAGCCCCCTGCCCGCATGCCCTCATCCCCTAGTGCACAGAGGGGTTCTGCGGCTCATTCTGTGCTCTAATGGGGTGCTTTCCATAGATGGGGGGAGTGGGGAAGGAGGGTGGAGTAGGGGAGAGTGGAACCAGACCATTGGAAAAAATCTCTCAAAACACTGTTTAGGAGGACAGTGGGGCCTGGGCTTTGGGTGGGTTGCAGGTGGCCTTGGATTCAGGCCAAGCTATCCCTGACCCTGCCTGCATCTCTGGTGGGTGATGTCCTCAGAGGGGTGGGCACATGTCTGTTTACCCACCCCCACGGAGCTAGAGGAGGCTGTTTAATATTGTTTCAAGTCTGTGGCTACTAAACTGGGCGATCAATGGGAGTTAAGGAGATGAATTATTTAAACCTCACCAGCTTTTAATTAGTCGGGGTCCTTCTGACCGATGGCTCCGTCCACAGGGTATTGACTCCCCTGCAGGAGCAGCAGCCTCCATTGAGCGGTGCCTCGGTTGGGAGGGGCCACTTGGGGTACCAGGTGGGGGTGCACCCTCAGAGGGATCCCTGCTTGGGAGGGGGCTGGAGTGGCTGTGGTTCTAGGCATTGGAGGCTCGGCTAACTTCCGATATATCAGTATTGGGGTGTGTGTGTGTGTCTGTGTAACAATATATCTGGGTTGATTTTCCTGAGGGCATTTGTCTGTTTATGGAAGCAACCATCAACTTGTGTGTGTATCCACCAGAAAGTGTGTCTTTTCATTTCTGTGTATCTCATTTTCTGTGCGTGAGCACACGTCATGCAAATGCTTTCAGGCTTGGTACTTGACAAGATAGGCTTTGTTCCAAGTGGGGAGGAGGGGGAGTATTCCTGGGAGGTGGTATGACATTATCATAACTTGTGTACCTTTGGGGAGCTGTGACAGCAGAGGGGACTGGCAAGATACACCAGAAGGACCCAGTCACCTCTCAGAGACTAGCCCTTCCTCCTTCCCGCAGACATCACTGGTGCCTAGTGGGTGCTGGGCATGCTAAGTGGAGATTCTTGTCCTCAAGGAGGCCACATCCTAGGACGAGACGGATGAACTGGGTACTCGGGGTACTGAGGGCCATGATAGGAATGCCTAGGCTGCTCTGTGGGAGGGTTCCCCTGACCTCAGGTGCCAAGGTGACTTCTGCTTCTTTATTTACATCTCCCTGACTTCAGGGACGCTCTGTATCATTCTTATTGGGACACCTCAAGGCTCTCCTGGGGTCCAGGGGGAAAAGAGGAAGCAGTCAACATGCCTGAGGGAATTGGGGCTGCCCCACAACAACTGCTGTTCTCCGAAGGAGCTATTCCATACAACCTGGAGAAGACCCCAAACCTAGCAAGGTGATATGCTTGGGAGCTCAGCAGGGAGTTTCCTAGAGAAGAAGACTCTCGAGTCAGGAAATCCTTGAAAGATGAATAGGAGTTCGCTAGGTAGAAAAATGGGGGAAGGATTTTCTACTTAAGTGCAGCTGTGTGTACAAAAGCACAAGGGCACGTTAAAGACCACTTAGACCCCTACAAATAGTTTGCCGTGACTGGAATGGGGGGGACATTTGGATCAGGGAACAGCTGGAAAAGAAATGGGGAAATAAGCGGGTCTTTAATGCCAGGTTAAAGGGTTGGCTTTTTGATGAGGTTCTTAGGAGACAAGAGGTTTGGGAGGGAGAGGACAGCGCTATCAGAGCTCTTTCTCAGAGCTGACGGGGCAGCACACGTTGCACACTTCGATTCTTAGTAGATGCTCAGTAAGCACTGCGGGGTGGGCGGCTGGATAAACAAGTGAGTCAGTGAGTCAGTGACTGAGGGATGGGAAAGGGAGGGACCAGAGAATGAGAATTAGTGAGAAGACTTGCCCTGGCCCAGGCGGGGAGGGGCTGCAGCAGGACCCACAGGACTGGGTCGGCCTTGAGCTGGGTGCCCTGCGTCTGTGAATGTGTCCCAGGTGTGTTTGTGAGACGAAGAGGTTCCTTCTTGCCTGTTAGGACTCCTGAGATGTTCCTTCCCTTTCCAGGGAAGGTTTTTCCATCTGGCTGGGCCACAAGAGGACAGTCCAAGGTGACAGGTGATAATGGAACCAAGAGGAAGTTCTGGCTCTACCACCCAGAGCCCTGTGACTTTAGACAAGGGACCCTGCCAGTGACTCTCAGGGCTGTTGGGGAGGTTCAGTGAAGCGCCTATGTAAAGTGCTTATGTAGTACCTGGCCCGGCACACAGTGGGTGCTCAAGTAGCCCCCTCCTCTATGGCCAGGCTCACACCATGGTCTCCCCAGGGCACTGGGGGTTCCTGGCCCTGGGTCTTTGTATCTTTGAATGCAGAGGGCTGTCCTGCCAGCTCCGAGCTGCCTCTGAGGTGTGGGTGAGGGTGTTTGGAGGGGAGGGAGGATGCAGGGCATTAATTGGGCTGGGAGAGGCGGGGAGGGGAGGCGTTGGTTTTGAGCAGTGAGGTTAATGGCCCTCGCGCCAAAGAGACAGCTTTAATGAGCTTCAGCTGGCGGTGCCCCGAGTTACTGTGCGTGCTAAAAGGGTCGCGCTGTAAGAGTTTGATGTAGACTGTTTCCCAGCCCTGGGGTCAAGGGTCAGCTCCTGTCACTGGCCACTCAGGCTGGTCCTCAGTGACATAGTGCTAATTAACTGCATGAGGAGCTGCCAGCCTGAAGTGGGGAGTGGTATGCATATTGGTTGGGGGGGGGTGGCATTGGTGATGCTGGGCAAGGGTTCTGCAGATCCCACAGCTTGGCCATCTCTGGAATCTGCTCAGCTCTCCCATGATGCCACAGTGGTGGGGCGGGGAGGGAGGCAGTGGTTCTGTGTGCAAATCACTGATGATCCTAGGCCCTAGAGGGATCTTCTGAGCCTCTTTGTAAGGTATGAGTGGCAGGGGGAGGTTTGTGGGGCCTACCTGGTGGGGACTGCCGCTGAGCACTGGGTGTGTGGCCCCTAAGAGAGCAAGGGGCAGGCATGCTGGAGGGTTGGGCAATGGCTCGGGGCCAGGGCCAGGAGGTAGGCTGTAGGAGGGGATGGGGCCCATTGGGATGGATGTGCACAGCTGAGCTGTCTGAGGGGGAGCCGTGGGAGCGTCCTGGCAGAGGAGTGACGTGGTCAGAATTGGGCTTTAGAGCAGTCTGAGAGTTTGCACAGGGAGGGTAACGAGGAGAAACTATAGAAGAGGAAGTTGACTAGGGTGCACAGAAGTGACGGTTAATTCAGAGCCAGCAGTAGCCTTGGGAACGGAAGCAGAGGACCAGGTCAGTGAGTGTCTACCTCACACCTGCTCTGTGTCAGGAGCTGTGCTGGGCATACCTATGAGGATAACGGACAGAGTGCCCTGCCCCCCAGAGCTCAGCTCCGATCGTCCACACAGGTACAGCTGGCCCTGGCAGCTGAGGGAGAGGTAGGCTCAGGAGTGGAGACAGTGGAGCTCCAGGTACAAAGGGCGGGGGGGGTGTCGGGGGCTGTCGGCATGGCCTCTGTCGAGAGAGGGACACTTCCTTCTGGGGTGCTGGATTTGGCCTTGTGAGCCTGGTTGAGCAGGGTGGCGTGGAGCGGGTTGTGGGCAAAGAGGACCCCGTGTCTGTGGGACTGCTGCCACCCATGCTGTCAGTGGGCTCTGTCTGCATCCTTGGTGTGGACCAAAGGCTTGGAGGCGGGTGCTCTGTGGTGCTTCTCGTGTTTCTGCAAAGGGTCAGCAAGTATTCAGGGGTACTTTTTATTAACAAATGTAATTTTCACACCAGTTTTATGGAAGGCAGGCATTATCATCCCCGTTTTAGAGACTAGGAAGCTGAGACTCAGTTAAGTGACTGGCCTGAGGTCACACAGCCAGTTGAATTGAAGAGCCAGGACTCAAACCCAGGCCCTTCTGAGTGCAGAGTCTGTGTCCTTACCACTGTGCTGAACTAGGAAGCACCTTTTTGGTGTCGGGCTTTGTGCTTCCAACAGAGACGATGAGGACGGACACAAGCTCACTTCCCTTGTTTCCCTCTGTTAATGTGAAACATACAGGCCTTGACCAAGCCTTGCCAAGGAAGAGAAAAAAGGAGGCATTGCCACCGCTTCACCCCTGCTGCAGTCGCCCTCCGAGCCAGAGCCCGGCAATTCTGACCTCCTTCTGACAGTTCTTACTCTGATTTGTTTGCTCTTCACCTTGTTGACCAGGAAAATCCTGCCCATTTTCCCAGGACCACCTCTTCTGGGAATCTTGCCTGATTTCCTAGTGTGAATGTACAAAATACATCCTTGGGCCCCACTTACAGTCTTGGGGGTGTGATGTTCAGGCCCTACAGACTTGATCTAACACTAGGACCCAGGCCTTCTTCCCTTCTTCCTTTTTAGAAATCTGCACAGAAAATGTCAGTAAAATCTCACCTGTTGTTGGGACAGGAACGCTCCACAGACTGCTGATTTTCAGCTGGCCGGGAGAATAACGGGAACCTTCCCTGATGCCCAGCCGGGTGGTCCTGCCCTGGCTCCTTAGCCCCCCTGCTCAGGCCCTGAGGAGGGTCTCTCTGAGGCTCATGGTAGGAGGGATACCCAACACCCAAGTGGACTCTCAGGAGCTCGTTTCCCAGCATGGTTTGGCAAAAAGAGCTGGGCTGGCAGGTGGCAAGGTGGGGGCCTGGGCCCAGGGGGGCAGCACTGGCCTGTGGTCTCCCCTGAAGGAGTAGGGTGTCTATCAAGAGTCCAGTCAGAGCGCATTAGCTCTGTGACACAGATCTCATTAGCTCCCGTGAGAGGTGTCACTGCAGGAGAATCGTCGGCTCAGGGAGATGCTTGTACCAAAAGGAAGAAAGGACAGTGACAGCCTTTTCTCTGCCGCCTCTGTTGCCACGCTCCCTGGGCCGCCCGCCTTCCTCCTCGTGGGGGGGTGGGGGTGCCGGCTAATGAGCTCGTCTGCAGTACAGCTTTGCCTTCCCCTCCTTGAAGTTCCCCAGGTCCCTCTGAAGACCTCAGGCCCGGGATTAGCACACACCAAACGCCAGCCCCCCTCTTGCCCAGCAGGGAGTGCCTTCTGATCACCCTGCTCCGATACCTTCAGTGAGAGAAAGGAGGTGGGGCCAAGGCAGAGCCACCGTGGCTGCCAGGGAGGGAGGGGGCTTCCACCCTTGGAAGGCTCAGGCCTCCTGCTTCCCTTGACAGAGTGACCACATCCATTTTTCTGCAGTGGGTTCTTTCTTTCCAGAGTTGCAATCTTATCCTCTCTTCCCCTTTTCCCATGACAGCTTTCCAGGTGGTGCCCCATCCCGATGGGGAACCCTTCTCCCGAGGCACAGAAGAATGTGGGGACGGCGGTTGAGGGTTCAGTGGGCACAGCATTCAGATCTAATCTGAGCTAAGGCTTTCTGGCTATAAGCCAGGGGGGCTTCAGAATCAGCTAGAAACCAGTCTGGGCTTTGGAACACCTGAGGGTGGTGAAGTATTGATAAAGGCCCCTGCGGACCTAGTAGCCCTCTCCCTGGCTGTCCCAGAGAGAGAGGCGCTGCTCGGGCCACCCCCCACCCCCCTACCCACACTTCGGGCATCCTCAAGTTGGGTTCAAGAGGGGGCAGAGACAGTTGGAGTATGTGCTTCCCCGGCACTACTGCCACCCCCTACTCCTGTCTAGTTCTTCTGGTGTGGCCCAGAGAAAGTGAGCAGCTGGGGAGAGGATGGTCATGAGAATGGATAACTCTCCAGGCATCCACAGGGGCTCCATGGGCATGGGCCTGCCTGGAGGCAGTATTCACCTAGAGGGGTACTCACTCCCTCCTCTCTGAGCTGGCACCCTTGGAGTCCTGGGGGACATCTGAGGAATCGGTCCTTGCCTAGACACCAGGTTCTAGTCTTCAGTAGAAACCACAGATGGAAAATGGATAGACAGATGGACGAGTGGATTGCTGGATGGATGGGGGAAGGTTCTGGTATGTTTATGTATGTGTTCTGTGTGTGTGATGCAGTGGGAAGTACAATCTTTGTTTCCCTACCTTCCTAGCCCCGGGCCCGGCCTGGCCTCCCCTTGTCTCTCTCTGTATCTCCTGTCAAACCATCGCAGACGTAAATGACAAAGAAATCAGAAAGACAGATCAATGCCGGCCAAATTAGCACTTGCAGATAGACTGTGCGGGGATGTCAGCGCCCTGACCCCTGGTGATCTTGCAGCCTCCACCGCTGATATTATGCAAATTGCATCCATCTGGCAGGACCTGCGTGCTGGCTGTTCCTACTCAGAGGAGTAATGGGCTGGGGGTGGGCGGGAGTGTTGGAGCAAGAGTCGGTGGAACGGGTGTGTGCGTGTGTGTGCATGTGTGAGCATGTGCTTGAGTGTGTGTGAAGGCGTGTGGTGCCCACCGAGCACTCTGGGCGGTGATGGAGTGATTGACAGGGCAGATAAGGGGCTGCATTGGATTCCTTTGGGCTGGGGGATTAGGAGCAGCCACAGATGGGAGATAACTGGACTTCATTTCAGTTTATTTTCCTCCTTATCCTCGCTCCCCACCTTCACTCCCCGAAAAACACAATCTCTGTAGTTTGCGTTTTCATCAATATTTGCAAGTCATTACCACTGGTTTAAGGTGAGAGACAATGTCAGGGCCCAGAGCAGGCCAGCCCTCCCCTGATTGTATCCAGGTTTGGTACCCTGAAAATGAGCTCCATGAGTAGCGAGACAGCCTTCACTCTCGCCGTGTTCCCAGCATCGCTCCTCTCAGGCCCTCAGTACTCCTGGGATGCGCCACGCCTCGTGGCCAGCCCCAGACCTACCTCCCCAGCTGACCTGGCAGTCCCTAAGCTGGGCCCTGCCCTTGCCACCTGAAGCTGCCGTGTGACATCCCTGCCCCCAGGCTGAGGCTGCAGCATAGGTGCTTCCGCCCCTGGTATGAGCTGTGCCTCTGGGAACTGCTGTCCTCTTCTGCAGGGCTCTGGACCTTTCCCCACAGCTCCTCCTGCCCTGGACACTGCTGACCAGGGTCCAGACCCCACCTGGGCAAAGTGGGGCTGTGGCCTGTGGAGGGGGCAGCTTGGTCTGGATTGCATCCCTCCACATTTGCGGAGTGCCAGATGTAGTACAGAAGAGTTCACATCTGTCCTCTCATTGAGTTCCCAAACCCTGTAAGATAGGGGCTGTCCCCACTAGTGGGTGTGAGAAATCTGGAGCTCGAGAAGGTTACTGTTCACCCAAGGCTGCGGAGCCAGGATGTGGGAGCGCCGGGATGTAAATGCATGTCTCTCTAAGGTCAGAGTTTGTAACCACCAAGTTGGGCTTCACTGCGGCGGCGGCAGCCCTGGGCGCCCTACGCATTAGTGTGCCTGAGCCCGCGGAGGGAACCACCCTGGTACGCCGGGCAGCCCCGTTCCTTCGGCTCCCAGCCTCTGAACACAGACCGTGACCCAGACCAGACCCCTTGCCAGGCTGAGCCAGACCAAAAGGGACGGGATTCAAACACATCCCGCTGTCAGGAGCAGTGTGTCTGAGACAGTCGGGCTGTAGCAAGAAGGACGCACAGAGGACAGAACGCACCCAGCGGCTGAGCCAGCCCAGGGATCTGTCCCCACATGTGGCATCCAGGCCCCTGCAGCTCAAGGAGAGGGGCTGAGCAGCTCAGTCCAGGCAGCTGTGGGGGCACAGGGTCTCGCTGTCCCAGGGGCCCCTGCAAAACTGGGTCCCCACCGTACCCTCCTACCAGGCAGGGTTGGGAGCTGAGAGTGCTGGGGACATGTCCGGGGACACGTGTGCAAGGGGAGCTTGTCCTAATGAGGAGAACATGGCTGCTAGTTAGGCGAGGGGCGGGCGGGGAGCCGCAGAGCTGATTGAAGGCAGGGGCAGGGGTCAGACAATTAGGCCCAGATCCGGCCGTTTGATGTGAGTTCTGAGGCCTCAAAGCCTCCCTTCAGCCCGCTCCCTCCACTCCCTCCACTCCCTCCTCTCCCTCCTCTTTCCTTTCTTCTTCTGCCCAAAGGCAGGAAGGATGGAAACGCTTACTCTCACTGTTACTATTATTAAACTCTGCGGCAGGCCAGCCAGACCCCAGGACTCCTGCCCACAGGGGGCACCCCAGGCCCCCAGGAGGCTTCTTGGGCCCCAGGGGGCATCTGGCCAGAGGCTAGGACCAACCTGAGGGCAGGGATGAGCTGAGCCCCTGGAACAGGGTAACCTTGCTCCCTTTCTTGCTTCTGAGGCCGAAATGAATAGGGCTGCCCAGTGGAGGTTTGGGCCCAGGGCTGCTTTGACCATCACCTCCTACAGCCACCTAGTTCTTTTCTGTTCTGTCTGGGGTTTGAGGGTGAGGGTAGGTTCATTCACACGCTTACCCCATCACACAAACAGTTGTCTGCAGCAATCACGCCAAAACCCTGCCCTGCAAGGGGAAGCTACATAAAGCCACACAGCCCTACGGTACTGTCACACCAAAGTAGAGCGTGTGTCGTCCCCCCCACCCCAATGTCCTAGTCACACATAGCATCACAGGGTCCCTTACTTTATCACACCCACTAAGGCTCCGCCTCCTGCAGCAGGGCCCTGGGAGCTCAGCCCCTCCCCAGAGTGTCTGGGAACAGCAGTCGGATCTTGTGGCCAGGGTGGGTGGGTGCTGAGACCTTCCAGTCCCCCATCCCAGGATATCAGCCTAGAGAGCAGGTACTGACCAGAGAGTGGGAGGAAGCCAGACTGGGGGGGCAGTGGGGAGAGGGAGGGTGGGAGCAGAGATAAATGTTAGCTCATTTCTTCCGTAATTAGTTACTCCCTCATCCCCGCGTTGTAATTGTGAACAAGCTGTAATGTTTAATTAGTCTGTAAATGAAACCCCAATTTCATAATGGCCTGGCTGACAGGGCTAAGTGAGCAGGGGAGGAGGCAGCGGGGAGGTAATAGGGAGGGCCTGTGATGGGGGGCGTGAGGGGAGCACCAGGGGGCGGTGGCTTGTGGGATCACCTCCCCTTTGGCCCCAGCTGGGGCTCTGTGCCTAGGCCTAGTACTTGCACTCTCCCCCTCTAATGTCCTCTCCACCAACCCTCCTTACCAGAGAAAGGAGGCGGGAGGGAAGGCTGCTGGCACCCTTCTGCCCCGCTCCCTGCCTGCTCTCCAGTTCTTAGGGTGGGATACCACAATCCCAGCCCAACGTACGTGCTTCTGGTTAGAGAAACTGGCTCTGAGGGCGTAGGCCTTGTGACTCCAGCAAGGATGATGCTTCCTCCCTAGCTCCAACTTTCCTCCTTCTCAAATCATCCTCCTGGGAGGCCTTTGCTCAGGCCTCGGGATCTGGTCCTCCACCTAAAGGAGCCGGTGATTGGCACAGGATAGGCCCTTCCCCCTCCAGCCCCTCTGTGAGGCAGGATCCAGCATCTGTGCCAGGCCGACCCCCCAGACCTGACCTTGCTCTCCGTGGGTATCACCGCAGACTGTGATAAACTGGAGCTGCCGCAGGGGGGAGCCCCCGGCCCCACCACTCTCTCATCGGTCTCCCTGTCTCCCCCACAACATCCTCACCGCCTGCACACGCCCCTACCCCGCCTGCTGCAGCCATAAATCTCAATTTACGAGGGCGGCTCTGGTGGGGGAGGGAGGCAGCGCCGCTAATGACGGCTCCTCAGCCGGATTTTTCATGTTGCACAGTCATAAATTTTTAAGAACAGCATGGGCAGCACGTTAGCGAGTTATCGAGGCTGCCTCCGTGCTGGCTGCCTAGCTCCAAGAGCAGAGAAGAAGGCAAGGCAGAGGTGGCACTTGGGGCAGGGGTGGGGCCCAGCAGCCAGACTAGCCTGAAGGCCAGGGGACCGCTGGGCCAGGCAGCCAGGCCAGTGTGAGCTCTTGCGCAGGGCCGGGCAGCACTGCCACGGCAGCTGGGAGCCAGGGACGGGCACACGGTGTGGACAGGCACGTGGGCACACAGACCATGGCGTTGGGAGGTGCTGATGGATGCCTCTGCTCCAGGACTTGACACCATGATATACAGGGAGCCTGGAGACATATGGATTTTCAAAGTGGCCACTTTGAATAGAATTACAAACCCTGACATATGCACAGTGAGGCCTCCGCCCTGGCGGAGCTACATTTGGTTCATAAACGAGGGGGGGTCCTTCTGGGATCGTTCTTGAGAGCTCGGGTCCCTGGAGCTACCGAGGGAGATCCCTGGGGAAATAGGCACAGAGGGGGACAGACCTATGGATATGCTGAAGCCAGGAGCCTGGAAACGGGAAGACCTCGTTCTAGTCAAGGCTCATCACTCCCAGGTTGTGTGGTCCTGGGTAAGTCACTCACCACTCTGGGCCTCTGTCTCTTTTTCTTTAAAATGGGGCTGATGGTGACTTCTACCTCCCAGGCTTATGGTGAGGAGGAAGGAGGTAATGTGCCTGAAAATACTGTAAACCTCCCACTGAGTACCAGTTGGCTCATTGGTCTATTTTCCATCTCTGTAGAAGTTTTTGAGAAGAGTGTCTGTGGAAAAGATATTTGTGGAGGATAGAGGGGCATTTGCTTTTGTTCAGTCTTTCAGAAGATGCTTGCTCAGGCCCCTGGGTGCCCAGTGCAGTGCTGGATTTCAGAGCTGAGGGAGGTTCCTTCCTGGGAGGTGACGTGAGCACTCTTGGCTGGGAGCAGCTCTGTTCCCAGCCCTGTGCCTGGTCCCCACGTAGAGTCAATGGGCCAGAACCAGCCCTGTCCTGCCATGGGCACACCTGCGCTTCAGGGCACTGAGGGGCCCACACAGGCCTTCTCATAACCCCCAGGCTGAATGCACATCTGAGTTTCCTAATCTGTGCAATTGAGGGTTAATGATCTTGACAATCTCTCAGGAGCCACAAGCAAAAGGTCAAGAAATCGGGATGTTGCTCAAGTCAGCAGAGGACATATGACAGGATGAGTCCGTGGTAATCCACCAGGAACAAGTGCCAGTCATTTAGGGAGAAGAGCACCCCTGAGCTGGGCCCTGCCCCCCACCCCTTCTCAAGCCACTCTCCTCACGCCCTGTGTACTCCAGCACAAGGCCCTCCCCTATTTTCCGGAAACTGCCATTCCTTCTCTTACCTCAAGGCTTTCCCATGTGCCTTTATGGCCCTTGGAATCCCCCCATTCCCATCCCTTGCCCTGATGACTTCCTGCTCATCCTTCAGAGCACAGCTCAAAGTTTGCTTCCCCAGGGATGCCTCCCCTGACTCCTAGAGTTGGTTAGGTCCTCCCCTGTGCACACCCTCCTAACACCCAGCACTTCCCTGCACAGCATTTCCTCACAATCCTAATTAAGAAATAGTCGTCTAACACCTGTCTCCCCAACTGGATTGTAAGTTCCCTGAGGGCAGGAACTTATGTCTGTTTGTTCAGCTTGTATCCCCAAAGGGTAACCTTATGTCTGACTCATGTAGGCAGATAGTAAATAAAATGTGTTGCTTTGAATCAAGTTGGGCTGAAGTGGCCCTGGCCCACCCCTGGGTGCCAGGGCAGGGGGAGGCAGCTAGGGCAGTGCCTGGAGCTGAGGTGCTTCCCATTAGTCCTCATGATTAATTCACAGCCACACTGTGATGGAGTGGGCTTGTCCCCAGTCAGCGCCTCCGCTGGGGCCCACCTGTTAGCGACAAACAAACAAAGGGGATAAATAATGCATTGGGAGCTGAGCCAGGCAAGGCGGCGGTATTGAAATTAATAGGGATTAGCTGAGCAGCTTGAGGATGAAATATTTACCAGGTGGGACTGGGCTTCGGGAGGGCAGCTCCCCTCGCAGAGTCCCCAGGCAGAGCCAGCCCCTTCTCCAGGGCATCACTGCTAGCACTGGGGAGCCCCAACACCGCTGCTGCTGCCACCCCAGATGCCTCGGTTTGCTGGCCAGACTGGTGGCCAGACTGCTGAGAGCTCAGGTCCCAGCCAGTGTCTTGGCCCAGCAGGTCTTGGGGGAAATCAAGAGAGTAGGAAGGAATGGAGGTGGGGAAAGTGGTGAAGCCTGCAGCACTTTGGAAGCTGGAGACAAGGACCTTGACTAATTTTCAGGGCCTGGACATGTCTAGGCTTCGGGCAACGGATGTCAGGGCCGTGATCTTGTCTTGCATCCTTCCCTCTTTCTTTTCTTCCAGTTCTTCTTTCTTCCACTTAATACGTGTTTACTGAGAGCTCTGCACAGGTAACATTAGTGCCTCAGGTTTGTGGTCTAGCAGGAGGTGACAGGCCATCACAGTGGAGGAACATTGGGTGCTGTGAAACACGTAGAAGGATCGCTAACACAGACCTGAGGGCCCAGGTAAGGCACTTGAGGAAATGATAGCGAGGGGCGGGACTTTCCAGTGGAAGGACAGGCATGTGAAAAAGCTGAGAAGCAAAAGAACCTGAACTTGGGTCCAGCAAGAGAGTGAGGAAAATGAGACTGTGGGCGGGGGGAGGAAGAGGGGGCACACCTGGGAAGATTCCCCAGAACTTTATAAAGAAGTGTGGACACTATCCTGCGAGCAGTGAGGCGCTATTGGACTGGTGGTAGTTTTAATTATTAACTCTTAGAATTTTTACTTTGAATCAATTTTACATTGCAGAGAAGGTTCTATATACATCTCTTCCCCAGCTTTCTCTCGTGTTAGCATCTGACATAATCACGGTACGGTTATCAGCACCAGGAAATGAACGTGGCTACTATACTGTCAGCTGAACTGGAGGTCTTATTTGGATTTTACCAGTGTTTCCAATGCTGTCCTTTTTCTGTTCCAGGATCATTGCAGGGTTTTAAGACAGGGAGTGAAATGACCAGATTTGTGGCTTAGAAGGACACCTTGGAGGAGATTGGCGGGGGCACTGCTGTCTCCTGGGTGAGAGGTGGTGGCGCCCTGGACCAGGGCGGTGGTAGTGGGAATATAGGTTTAGAAATCCCTGGGACATCTATGGTAGATATAGCTCAGGGCTGCGTAAGTATGCCCAAGGAGAGAAGAGAGAGAAGGGGGGCCAGTGGCAGCTCTGAGCAACACCCATTTTGTAGGGATGGTCACATGAAAGATGCGTGCAAAGAAGCTGAAGAGTTGGATAGGGAGGGAAGGTGCTGTCACTGAACCAGGGGAGAAGGGCGTCAGGGCAGGAGTTAGTCCACTAGGGCCGTCTTAGCCACTGGACTTCAGCCCCGTGAGGTCAGAGGGGTCATTAGAAAAAGCGGTTCAGCGGGACGCAGGTGGGGCAATCAGAATGCAGTGTGGGGAATGAGGGAATGAGGCCTTGAGCGTTAACAGGGAAGTTTGGCTACGAACAGGAGGAGAGGTTGGGTACCAGGCTCGTAGAAGAGCTAAGAGGAGGTTGTTTTTAGAGATGGGAGAGATCTGATAGGTTTACATGCTTCTGTGAAAGAAGTAGTGCAGAAAAACAGTTGAGACCCTATCAGAAAGGAGGTTGCTCATCACGTAAGTCCCCTGAAAAGGAAGTGGGGTGGAGAACCCAGGTGGTGTGAGGGTGGGCTTTAGAAGTGCCATCAGGACGTGCCCCCTCTCCTCTCTCCGTGACAGGTGAGAGGAAAGTGCCTCCTGTGTGTCCTGTGAAATAGGAGGCAAAACTGTGGGAGAAGGTTCGGGGGTAGGGGACTTGGGAATAGTGGACAGTAGAGAAAGTTCGGCGATGCCACAGGGAGGAAGGGCGAGGGCATGCACACTGCTCGCAGGACATCAGCTGGGCGGTTTTAGACACCCATTTGAGGTTGAGGACTCTGATTCTAGGAACGGCGCGAGTCTGTGTGGTTGTGATGCTCTCTAGTCCCACTCCGTCTAGGTGCAGGCACAGAGGAAGGCAGTGTGGGTTTTTCCAGGCAGGGATGATGGAAGGAAAAGGAAGCAAGACAGTTGAGAATATTGGCAAGAAAGGACTGAGGCGATGAACCATGGAATCCAGGTTCCTGTTGGCGGTGTGCCGGCTATGTGGCGAGGACGGAATGCGTGGTACATACCCAGTACCCTTTGTCTTCCTTCCCCACTAAATGGAGCCCTTGGATACCCAGGGGCAGCGGTGTGTACCCAGTTAAAACACCGTAGTTGTTGTTGCAGTTTTAAGTTCCTCATACAGCTAGATATGGTTACGTCCCTGAGTTCTGGCCAGTGAGATAAAAGGGAAAAGGTGGTGTGAGACCTCTGGGAATGATACTTCAAAGGAAATGACTTGCCCGGGAGGAAGTACATTATTCTTGGTGTTTCCTCCTTCCCCTTTCCTAAAATGTGGATGTGATCCTTGGAGCTCCCGTAGCCATTTTGGACCCGAGGTAACCTGGACGTTGGAAGCGACATGCTGAGAGGGGCAGAAAGGAGAAGTCTGAGCCCCTGATGACTTTGTGAAGCTGTGGGACTTTCAGGCAACTCAGATCGCAAGCCAGAGACATAAAAATTTTTTCTTCGTTCAGTTGTGTTTTCTTCCCTGTTTTCATGTAGGTTCCCATCAAAACTTGACTCTTTTAGCCTTTTTAGTGGCCTGTGTCTTGAGATAGAGCAGGAAACAATTTGGTCAAATGTTTCAAGAGAGCATAACAAGAGTTACCAACTTCCTGGCTTGAAATAACAGCGCCCTCATTGCCCTTTGCCCTCCCGCCTCCCTTCAGCCAAGTTTATGTTATAGGGCCCATTTGTTATGTCATTCTCTTTCCTGTCTTTACAGTCTGTATCAGTTAATATGCTTCTGGCTACAAGAAAAAAGAAAACCCAGTGTGAGATATCTTAAATAATGGGATTTATTGCCTCACAAAAGTTTGGAGATAAGGTGATCCTAGGGTTAGTTAATTCACCACCTCAGCAATGTCATAAAGGACTTAGGCTTTTCCCATTTTTCTGTCCTTTTATCTTCAGCATGTTCCTTATAGGCTGACTACCCTAATGGTCGGACAGTGGCTTCTGCAGTCCCAGACATGATGTGTAGACATGAGAACATGAGGCAGAATGTAAAAGACTGTCTCCTCCTTGTGTTTCTCTTCATAAGAGTGAAGAAGTTTTCCTTGAAGGGCTTTCAGCAAACGTAGCCTCCCATCTCCGTTGCCAGAATGCAATGAGCAGCCAGGGGGACAGGATGATGGTGGGAGGCTCAGACCCAGAGGCCTCATCCGTCACGCGAGGGAGGAGGGGCCCTGGCAGGTGGGCAGCAAGGGAATGACTGCTGGGTGAGCGACCAGAAGTAGGGGAGAAAGTGGAGGGAGGCGGCGGCTGGGGTACCTGGGGAGAGTAGAGGTGGTAACGTTGCAAGGTTCCAGCGAGATGAAAGCAAAGTGTATTATTGTCAGTAACTAGGGAGATTTGGATTTAATATTTCAAAGGAAGAGCAGTGGAGGATGTTAAAAAGGTAGAAGGTGTAACTGTGGGAATGAGTGGAAATAGGATAGAGTAGAAACAGCCGTCAGTGCTGAGGTCAAAGAACCAGGAGCTGGCAGCGAGTTTCTCAAAGGACAGGTTGTAGAGGCGGTGACAGCAGGTCTCTTGGGAAGCAGGTGGCCAGGGTCTGGATTGCTAGGCTTCAGATAGGCTGCTGGCACATCGGTCTGGGGCCAGGCCACAGGGGCCTGGGTGGTACTGGCAAGTGGCCCAACCTATCTGTCTCCCAGGGTTCGCATTTTTGGAAAAAAATCCACCCTGGTTGGTCAGGCCATTCTGGAAAGGGGTAGGGCCCTGTCACCTTCCTGCTGGAGCCACTCAGGGACCCTCAGAAGATCGTCTCATGGGAGACCCCCAGGGACCGGGTAAGGTGGAAGCTTGGCTGGGCAGGTGGCTACCAGGTGTGGCAGATGTGCTCAGCTGTTCTCAGTGGCTGCGTCTTGTCCCCAGCCCAGCCAAGTCCCCTCACTCAGCCTTAGTTGTCTGGCTACCTCTGGCACTTCCAGCCGTAGCATCCCAGAGTCAGGAGGAGGGCAAGGCTTCGCGGCCCCTCTACCTGGATGGGGCCTTGGCTGAGGAGGAGTGGGGGAGGCGGGCACCCATTGTAATGGCCAGAGCAGCCGCCCTGTTACTACGGCGTATTTCACTTTTAATTCTGACATATAATGTAATGATCTTTTTTAAGGCCCGATGATATTATCTGCCTGACTAGATTATTGAGTCTTCATCATCTCCAGATAAATTTATGGCCAGGACGAGGCTCAGGATTTATCATCAGTCAATAGAGCTCGATACTCTAACAAGGCGTGTAATAAGATATACATATTTAATGATCCAAGGGGAGGAGCGCTAATGGGAGCCCAGAGTGAGTGGTCCACGGGGCCGGGGCTCTGGCCCAGGGCTGCCATAGCTGTAGGGGCATGCATGTGCTCTTTGCCCTGTGGTCTCCACCTCTGGCCTTTCTCACGACCACCCCAGTGTCATCCTTGTGAAGATCCAGAGGGAGAGGTGGACAGGGAAAGGAAGAGGAGGCAGGAGAAAAAGTGCTGGAGCTGGGGCCTAGGCCTCTTCGGTCCAAGGGGTGTAGTGACACCCCACCAGGGAAGTCCTCTCCCTGCTTCTGGGCCTGGGGTTGGGAGTAGCGGGCAGCGGTGTCCTGAGACCTGTACACCCAGGCCCCTGAGCATTAGGGCAGGCCCACAAGGGGAGGGAGTGCCGGGGCTGCGTGCCCAGGCCGCGCTGATGGTGACGGATGGTTTTTCATTACAGCCTCTCAGGTCCTGCCCGCGCCCTGTGTGGAAATTCTATTTATTCCCTAATTTGTAAAAATTCCCTCTTTATCTGATCCCAATCAGGGCGGGGTAATTGGCTCTCTGGGGCAGCGGCTGGGGTCCTTGATGAAGAGCTATGTGGATGTACCCAGCCTGGCCCCCACCCAGCCCGCCACCAGGGCCCACAATTAATAATGATTTGCAAATGGCAGACAAGCAATAACACAGAAAGATGTGGCGTCCGCGCTGCCTCTTCATTTCCTCCCCTCACAGATATAAATGGCCACAGAACAAAAACCCAGCACTATAAATTCTGGAATTAGTTATTCACTGGGATAAATGGGACCTGGAGCCTCCAGCCCCTCTCCCACCACCCTTCTTGCCTGCTTTCCTGATCCAGGTCTGTCCCCAGGTGTGTTCCTGGGCCTGACCCTTGGCTGCTCTGTATCTCTGGCTCCGGGCTCAGTTCCCCAGGTCCCTCCTAGACCCTTCCTCACCCACCATAACTAGCCCTTCCTGTGTGGCCCAGAGGTGGGAGTGGATCGCTGGCTTCTGTCCCTGCTCTGCGCTACGGTTTGAATGGAGGTCACAGGTCCTACCCAGCCTGGGAGTCTGGATCAGGGTTGGTCTTGGGTGTCTGCTTTGGCATGTGAGACCGATCTGGTCATTCGCCTGGCCAAGTCTGAGTTGGGCTTCTGGTGGCCAAGTGTGATGTAAGTGACATAAGGGCTTTGACGCCTGCTTACTGGCCAGGCTGTTGTGGGATGTTGGCACAGGCGTTTCCGGGCACAGTGCCCTCTCGGCCAGGCACATCCTCTCCCCGCCCCCCAAGTGGCTGTGAGCTGGCGGGTAATGGGCGTGTAATGGCCTCATTTCCATGCCCGGCCTCCAGGAGCGGCGGTAAGTGTTTGATTGCCTTAATTTCCAAACACATCATTATCCCAGCTTTACCAGCGCTTAATAAACACTTTATGAGGATTTTTTTAAAAACATCTTCGGTCCGCATACTTCTCTGAAGTGATAAACTCTAATTAAGTCTAATATTTAAAAATATGGTAATGGTGAGTTGTTTGAATAAGTGGACTGCATTTCTGTAATTTCATTATTACGTAAAACACGCTAATTATTTGGAGCGCGCTTATTACGGAGAGAGAAATCGCCTGCTAATCAAGATGAAATTGCCTTTTCCCCTTATTGTGGAACCACCGTCATCCTTCACCATCAGCCCTGTGGCACCTCCAGGCACCTCGGTGGGGCGGAGGGGGCGGAGGGGAGGGGCTGGAAGAAGGGGTCACTTTGGAGTAGAGGCTGTCAGGGCCCTGTCTCGGGGGGGAGCAGAAGGAGCTGTGGGAGCCGTGTCTGGGGAGAGGGGTCTATATCTGGGAGTGGTGTCAGGTGGGCCAGGGTAGCCCTGTCTGGGCACCCAAGGGGACTGCGTGAGTCATGTCTGGGACGAGGCACAGGGGCTTGTGGGATACCAAGGTGTTACTGCTGGAATAACATTATTATTGGATGTTATTGGAATAGCAACCACAATAATAATCACTAACCCAGCCACTGTTTTAAGCACTTCACAAATAAAAACTCATTTCATCTTTTCAACAACCCTTTGAGGGAAGTAGTTGCTATAATTATCATTATTGTTCCCATTTTAGAAAAGAAGAAACCGAGACACAGAGAGGTGAAATAAAAGCGCGGTAACTTGCTCAAGTTCACAGTTACGAAGTGATGGAGTTTGGATTCGAACCCAGAATCTCAGGATATCCAAGGCCCCCTGCTGGTTCAGTCCTAAATTCACTGCTTTGGCGCCTGTCTTCCTTCTGAGCTGCCATTTGCGGCTGTACCTTTGAATTGTATCCAGCTGTAGTTTGAGGTGCTGGCCCCCAGCAAAGAGTTATCTGGTTAGCAAATAAAAATGTAGGACTCCAATTAAACCAATTAAATCTGAACTTCAGCCACACAACAGATAACTTTTTAGTATAAGTATGTCCCTTCTGGGGCTGGGGACTTATTCCTCTGGCAGGCCCAGCATTGACCCACTGGCCCCTTGCTGTCAGGCATGATGCTGCCACGATGTCCAGACAGACAGATAGATGTAATAACAGAATGAGGTTCTAGAATGTCAGCACGCTGGGGTTCCTGCACCCTAGCCCATCCTTGCTGGCCCCTCCTCCGTGGGCTCTGGCCCTGTTCCTCACCAGCTCCTGGAGATCACTGAGAGAGGGTGCTTCCCAGGTTGGGCTTCTTGGAGAGGAGGCCTCAGGTGTGTCTGAATCTTCTTTTAGGCCACACCCCCTTGCAGGCCCAGAAAGTCAGCAGCTTATCACCCTGCTGTCCCTGAGGTCTCCAGTCCAGTTCGCCTCTTTGATCATTTCATGTTCATTCTCTTTTCCTCGTTCCAACAGACTCACGTAAGGGAATTCTATGTATAATAGAGGCATCGTTTCAGAGGGGTGGGGAACATGCGGACAGTTCAATCAATGCTGATAGGACAATGGCTCTCCATTAGGGGAAAGAAAGTAAAGTTAGATCTTCTATTTCTCACCATATACAAAAATAAATTCCAGGTAGATTAAAAAGTTAAATAGAAAAAGCATTAGAGGAAAATATATGATAGTTTTCTAATAGCGGTGGGATATGGGAGGCCTTTTTCAGTGAGATACAAAGCCTAGAAGCTGCAAAGGAAATGCCTGATCCGTTTAAATGTCCCATAGGAATCTTAAGATTTAACACTGAGGTCGTCACCACCTCAGACCTACGCCACCTCCGATTTGCTTTACCTCCGCGAGTGGGGACTAAGATCCCAGCCTCGGCCCCACACTCTCATCTGCCCCCGTTAAGGTTGCTCGTTCTCTTCCCTTAAAATCTCTGGCCTCTGTCCACCTCTCCATGCCGCCGACATCCCCACCTGCATCTCCACCACCACTGGCCTGGACCGTGGTACAGTCTGCTAATGGGTGCCTGTGCCTTCAGGGTTAACCCCTCCAAGGCTTGATGATAATTCTGAAACACAGATGTGGTCCTGTCTTCCTCCTCCTCGGCTCTGTTAGTGTTTCCCCGTCGGTCCCCGAATAATCAACTCTGAAGCTCCTTAGCTTAGCATGCAGTCTGCTGGGTGTCTTTTTTTTTTTTTTTTTTTTTAATTTATGATAGTCACAGAGAGAGAGAGAGGCAGAGACACAGGCAGAGGGAGAAGCAGGCTCCATGCACCGGGAGCCCGATGTGGGATTCGATCCCGGGTCTCCAGGATCGCGCCCTGGGCCAAAGGCAGGCGCCAAACCGCTGCGCCACCCAGGGATCCCTGCTGGGTGTCTTTTGGCCAGTCGCTGCTGACCTGGCCAGCTTCCTCTCACCACTCCCCTGCCTCTTCCTCACCCCCCACCCACCTGCTAGACTTGCAGGTTTGGGCCCCCCCCCCCCTCCCCCCAGCAGTGTGCCTATGCTGTTCACTATGCCAGGACCACCGGCCCACCTGAAGCCCAGTTTGCTGGCCAGCCCCCTCCCACACACCCTCAGACATCTGCCTGGCTTTGTCCTCTGGGGAACCCTTTCCTAATTCTCGGGGCCTTTTCTGCGCCCCTTCTTCCCGTAGCACTGCTCACACCCCACCACTTACAGGTCTGCCTCTGAGCTCCTTGAGGGCAGGGAGCAACGGAGTCTGTGCGGCCAGGCCTGTGTCCCAGCACAGCCCTTGTGCACCCAGCACACAGAGGTGTCAGTGCGTGTATGCTGAATGAGCAAGTGCACAAATAAATGCTTCTCCAGGAGCTCCCTTGGGCCCCTTTCCTCCTGAGGGTGAAAAAGAGCAGGGCCTGGCACCCTCGCCCAGGCCCTGCTCACCTGCCCTCTACTGTTCAATTCCCAGACAAGTGCAGCTAACTGGAGCCGGTCAGCCTCAGGCCGCTGCCCTGTCGGCCCTGTCGCAGCCCTCACTGGCTGCCCTACGTGGTCTGAGCCACCCTTCCACTGGCAGCTTTGCCAAGCAGGTATTTGGCCCCTTGGGCCCAGCCAACAAGCTCATCCTTTGTCAGGTGCTAGCCTCACTCACCTCTCTGAGGAGTTTAAACGGCTGCACATCTCCCATTATGGCCTTGGCAATATAAAAATATTTCCGACATTAAGAATACTAATGCCCGGGATCCCTGGGTGGCGCAGCGGTTTGGCTCCTGCTTTTGGCCCAGGGCGCGATCCTGGAGACCCGGGATCGAGTCCCACGTTGGGCTCCCGGTGCATGGAGCCTGCTTTTCCCTCTGCCTGTGTCTCTGCTTCTCTGTCTCTCTCTCTGATGACACTCATGAATAAATAAAATCTTAAAAAAAAAAAAAAAAAGAATACTAATGCCCCAAACACAAGAGGGTCATTTTGTCACAAGCTGATAACGCTGCAGGAACATAAAACCAGGTTAGTCTTCTAGAACTTGGAGGTAAGGAAGATCTACTTTGGGGGCCTCCTCCCCTGTGGGCATAAGGCTGTGTGCCTCCCACCCCTTACCTAATTCTACACCATAACGGCTTCAGGTTGACCTCATTAGCTCAGTGAGAGGTGCGGGGGGGCGGGGAAGGTAATGGGGGTTACTGCTGAGCCATGTGGCCCCAGTGCTTCACACAGAGGACTCTCCCAGAGGCCATGTTGTCACCAGCCTCATCCTGCTGCTGCTCGCTCGCTCTCTGAACTTCTGGCCTGTTAAAAGGCCCAGATTTTTCTCTTCGCTTCTGCCCCATTTCCTCATTTTCTAGCTGCACCATTAACTTTTTAAACTGATCAGTAGGTTGCACTGACTCATGAGGTTTCAAGGGCTGGATAAAGAGCCTAGGCTAGAAGCCCGTAACTGCCATACTACTGACTTGGTGAACTGAAACAAGTGTGTTCCCCAGTCTGGGTCGGTCTCTTTCTCTCTCTCTCTCTCTCTCTCTCTCCCTTTCCCTCTCTCCCTCTCCCCATCGCTCTCCCTCTCCCCTCCCCCCCACCTCTCTGTCTTGTAGTGGACCAGTTACAACAAGTTAGACTCCAGAAACCTCAGTAAATGGGATCAGTAGTCAGTGTGAGTTCGTGGAATGAATGATGGTTTCATCAAGTGTGCTGGCCTGTCATCTGTGCCTTAGGTTATACAGTATATACCTTCTACCGTTGGGTCATCCAAGAAACTAGCATCCTTGCCTCCCCTCCAAGAAAAGGAAGTATTCTAAGCCTAAAGCACGGACAAAGACGGGGGTGGGGGTCACCTGCACAGTGCTCACAGTTAACACGGGTGGTGTCCCTTGCCACCCCTAGTGGAGGAACCTGAAGAAAAAGGAACTTAAGCATTTGCCACAAGTACACAGCCAGTGGGCAAAGTTAAGACTAGAAACAGATCTATCCTTGTCATTTTCAGAAAACAGTGGTTCCTGGAGATTGGAACACAGGGATCGGGGGTAGAAAATGGCAGAGATGAGACCAGAGACAGCAGGCACCCCTTTGTACAGGCCTTTGGCTCTAAGTCCTTTTAAAAAGAGGATAGCCTTGAACTTGGGGGCAGCAGGAGCCATTGAAAGGATTGAGACAAGGATGTGATCAGATTTGTAAGATCACTTGGGCTACGAGAGAATGGATTAGAGGGAGAAGAAAGAGGGTAGGTTGTGTAAGAGCAAGAGTGATGGGGTCTTCGCTGGGGTGAGGGGGGCTGCCCAAAGGAAGGGAAGTAGATGATGAATAAGATGAAATCCACAGTTGATACTTGACATTTGGGAAGGGAGAGGGCGAAGTGTCAAGCCCAGTTTCTCAGGCTTCTTTGGGAGCACTTGAGGTGCTGTTCACCGAGATGGGGGAACACTGGGTAGTGAAGACGTGGGGAAGGAAATTGGCGCATTGCTGCATGTTTTGAGTTTGTCTGGAAATCTAGAGAGAGCTGTTCCGGAGTCAGGGGAGGCGCAGGCAGGGGACGGCGATGTTCAGGGCGATGTTGGGGGCTTGCCGAAGCGCCGGTGCCAAGCGCCCAGGGGTCAAGGACAGCCGGGCCAGGCACAGGTGGGAGGTCAGCGCTCGCCCACTGGATGGCTGGAGGCCTGGGGGAGGGGCCGGGCACACTCGCTTGGGCCGGGGGAGGTAGATTGAGCGATTTGTCCGGCAATGAGGGAGGAGCCAGATGAAGTCAATAGAAAACTAATTTTCTTTTCTGCTGGAAGAAATGAGGTGTGTGGCCGCTGGGTAATTGCAGATAACGAGGGGACTTATTCTTAATATGCACAGCGGCCGTGGTCCCCAGAGTACAGGAGACAGGAAGGATTGGAGGTGCCCTGGCAAGGCCAGACTTCTCTGGGAAGAAAATCACCCTGTCGTAGCCCTGTAGACGGTGCCATCACCACCCGCGGACCTTCCTAAACCCACCTGCTCCCGGACCCTTCCCGCCCCATGGCCAACCCGCCCTCCTGCACTGCCCTCCTGCCCCCTTCCCCTTCCCGTCAGCTGCCTCCTCCCTTCCCCCGCCCTCCACCCTCTACCCCTACAGCACAGGCACACGCACTAAGGGAGACAAATGACGGGGCCTCAGCTGAGCGGGGCGCGTGTCCGGCCCATAAACCACGGGGATGGGTCACGTCTGGAGTTGCCATGGTCGCCACCACCCTCCCATCCGTCTTCCCACTGTCCTGCCGCAGACCAGCCCTCGTGGCTTCCTGAGTCCCTGGAGGAAGGTGTCCCCACGTCTGGGTCCTGCGTCCACTTCTCTGAGCCCACATCCCCCTCGGGTACATTCACGTTGAGGCCTGCGAGCCAGGACCCTGCGTGACAGGGCTCGCAGTCGTGTCTGGCTAAGGACGCAGGGACCTGGGCTGACCGGGACTCCCGCCACCACAGCCCTTTCCTAGCCCCGTTGGGCCCTGTTTCCTAGTCTGAGCTTCTGGCGGGGTCAGGCTGGAGGGCTCAGTGGAGGGGGTTAGGCCTTGACAGATGCGGAGGCCTCCTGACCCCACCTTGACCTTGCCACTGCCCGCACCTGATTAGGACATGGAAGTATAATGCTTCTGCAGTCGCAGCATCGATCCCAGGAGGGCTGGCAGCCGGGGGGCCTGGTTGCGGCCCAGGAGCATCTGCGGGGGGCGGGAGGCGGGAGGCGGTGGGAGGAGAGCCGGCCGTGCTCTGGGCAGCGGAACAGAAGACCCCTGGGCGCTTGGCCCATTTCTGCCCTTGGCCGCCTGTAGGGGGACAAGTGTTGGGCAGCTGCACCTCCTGCTGGTGGCATCGGAACAGGTCCTAGCCCGTGTCTGTGATACTGAAAGCCCAGGGTACTGTACTGCCCCTGCAGCTGCCGGGGTTCCAGGAGTTGGCGCGTGGACTTTCTCACAGGGACCAGTGCTGGAAAGACCGCGGGGACGGGGACAGGGACAGGGTCTGCAGGAACAGACATAAGATAGAGCTGGAGACAGGACTGACGCCTGACTAGCACCAGCTTTGAACGCAGCGGGGTGGAGAGGCAGGGCGCAGCCGGGGTGCACAGGCCCGCCTAGGAGCACTGCGGGCCAGGGTATGGGGACCGCGAACCCTCGCCGCTCTGGGGTACGCAGGAGCAGGTGCCCAGGACCCAGCCCGGAAGTGCCAAGGCTTGTGCCTCATTACCAGCGATTATGGCCCAGGGCCCCATCTCTCACACGCACGCAAGTGCCGGCAAAGTCACCCTGGCCGTGGGCGTGATGAATGGCCGCACAGTAATGAAATGGAGACATCAAGGCGGGTGGCGGGAAGACGGAGTGTGGCGGACGGGCCGTCCCCACGCGGCGGCAACAAGAAGGATCGCCCAGCGGCCGGGGGCCGTCAAGGGAGAAATTACACATTTACTCTGCCTTTTTCTTACTGCGACGGTGCCCATACATCACCGCTGGGGCCGGGGCGGGACATGCCGGCCAATTTCCAGCATGAATTATGGGACTGAGCAGCACGGAGACACTTCCTGCCGGCCTAGCAGGAAGCCTAACCTGAGGCTGGAGACGCTGCCACCAAGGGACAGGACCCCTGGCTAAGAGCCTGTGGCTCCAGAATCTGAGCCTGCTCCCCTCCCCCACCCACGTTAAGAGCACCCATGGGCACAGAGGGGCAGGATCTGGGACCCATCTAAATGTCTTCTCTTTCTCTTCTTAGATGACTGCAAGAACATTGCCAACATCATGAAGACACTTGCATATCAAGGCTTCATCTTCAAGCAGACATCAAAGCCATTCTGATTGGCCGAGGACGGGATGGGGCAGGACAGGGTAGCTGCTTGGCCCAGCCCAGAACCCTCCTTTCCCTCACCAGAGGGGAAAAGGGAGAGTGGCACAGCTCTACATCCAGAGTGTCCCCCAGCCTGCCCTGTGGGCTTATGCCCTGGGTAAGGGCTTGGCCACTCGGCCCCTCTGGAGCAGACACTTTGTGCCCCCCTGCCCCAACCCCTCAACCTCAGCCCAGTATTAGCCCCTCCCATTGTGGGCCTGGGCTAGGGGAACCCAGGCACTCACCGCCTCTTCCCTGGTACACAGGCTTCTGCTGGGGCCACCAAGCCCCCCTGTGCCCCCTCCCATCTGTAGTGCATGGTGTGTGGTGCCCCCAGGGCTCCAGGACAGATCAGGCCCCACCTTGTGTCTACCCCCATCCCCGCTGTGAACGTGCCACTGAATAAAGTCGGGGAAACAAGGCTCTGGGTATGTGTGGACTGGGGGGCTGCTGTGCTGAAGGCCACCGGTGTGGCCGGCAGCCACTGGAGTACCTGGGAGACCCTCCCCAAGTGAGCACAGCACCATGGGGACTGTCTGAGCATAAGGCAACATTCAAAGTTGCTGGTATCTGAGGCCACTACTGTGTGTGAACCATCTTGAGTGCAGAACCAAGTACAGGTGTTCGGGCAAAGCTGGCAGTGGCAAGAGGGCTGCTAAGGGCCTCTGCACAGGCAAGTTCCAATGCCACCCCTGTGCAGTGGGTGTGGCGACCAGCTCCTGCCCACCCTCCCAGCCAGGGGCATCACAAGAGGTGGGAAGGAAGAGGAAGCAGCCCAGTCCGACTCAGCAGTTCTATTTACACAGCAGCACCCACACCCCGTGTGGCCTCTTATGGCTTCTTGGCTTTCTTCACAGAAGAGGAGCTGGAGGCCGATTCCCGTCGCTTCCTCTGAGAAGACACAGAAGGTGCTGGGGTCAGTGGCCCCCAAAGCTCGATTCGGGCTTGGTGCATGCATTTCACACTCAGGGCAGGTGATACCCACTGGCCACCCACTCCTACCCTCCATCTCAGGACCCATCAGAGTGACCACTCCCAGTGTGGGCACTAGAGGGAGCGGCGGGGCCCGTACACACTGGGGCGCTTGCTCTTCCGCTGAGCCAGTCCGTGCTCCCCTCACCCAGCCAGGCTCTTACCGAATTGGGTGTGAGGGGTGCGCCCACCACATCAATGATGGTATCCTTGGTGGGGTCAGGGCCGAGACCGGGTTCAGGTACTGCTGGCTCAGCAGAGGCTGGGGCCGGGCCCGATGCCGGTGTGGCAGGGCCCCCCAGCACGCCTGCCCTCGCCAGGGCCTCGTGCCTGTGCCGCAGCATCTGCAGCTCGTACTCGCAGTTGGCGCAGGCCTGCTTGAGCTCGTAGAGCAGCACTAGGTCACTCCGCAGCTCGTTGAACATGTGCACCAGCTCCTCCGTGGGTGTCGGGCTCAGCTCTGTGGGTGGTGGGTGGAAGGTGTTGGCAGAGCCAGGGGGTGTGAGGAGGCCAGCCACAGGACATACCCTCTCCTGCCCAGCCCCCACTCACCCACACCAAGCTCCAGCAGCATCTGCTCCAGGGCCTTGATCTTCTTCTGTCCTACAGAGCTTGGCAGCTTCATCTGCAATGACCCAGGCTGCTAAGCCCTCTCCCGGGCAAGTGGTTAAGAATGAGGGGGACCAAAGGCAAGGGGGAGCAGAAGAGAAGTGAACCCCTGGAGGCAGCTCTACATCCAAAAAGGAAATAGCCAGCAGGTGGAACAAAGCAAGAGCTTGAGAGCTTTGACTTCAGCCTGGCCACATCCCGAGACCTCCCCACATGCAGCACATGGCACAACCTCTCGTGGTGCTCCAGCGCCACCCCTGCAGCATGCAGGCTGCGGGGAGCCCGGGGCCCGGCACGACCACGGAGGGGCACATACCCG
Organism: Canis lupus familiaris; assembly: GCF_011100685.1. NCBI lineage: Eukaryota > Metazoa > Chordata > Mammalia > Carnivora > Canidae > Canis > Canis lupus. The sequence continues at coordinate 16,172,563 of NC_049236.1, forward strand.
CTGGCTCCGCAGGGTGACGCCTGCAGACTTGAAGTCCGGAAACTTGATGCCTGCAGTCTCCGGAACAGCCTGGGGGAGAATAGGTTATGGAGACCAAGGTGCGGCAGGGACAGAGCCCAGGGTTAGTCCCACACACCCTTCTAACGCTGGGTGCTCTCGGAGCCCTCCACCCTGAGCTGGGCTGACTGCGCTTCCGCACCGGCTTCTCGGCCTCCTTCTTCTGGGGTAGCTTCTTCTTGGGGGCTTTGCGTTCCGTGCGCCGCTGCTCCGCAGTGGTGTCTGCAGCCGTTATCAGCTTCTGCAGGTCCTGGCTGCGCTTCTCCCGCTCCTTCTTCCGGGCCTCGATCTTCCGCAGCTCCTGCAGCAGATACTCCTCCTCGGCCACCTGGGAATGCAAGATGCAGAGGTGAGGGCAGACGGGAGGGAGTGCAGGTGGCGGGGGTGCGGGGCCACTGGGCTGTGAGGGACTCCAGGAGGAAAGGAACCACGGGGGAGGTGGGGGAAAGGGTGCAGGACGGAGGCACCCAGGCCACGAGGCAGAGGCGGCGAGGCCTGGGGCTGACCTGCTCCGGGGTCCGGTTGTAGAGCCGCTCCAGCTGTTCCTTCCGCCGCCGCTCATGCCCCGCATCAAACACTGGGATCTTGAGGTCTGTGCCTGGCACGGCCCGCACGTTGGCAAGCTTGGCACAGATGTGGTAGTACCGCTCCTTCAGGTCCTCCACGGAACGCTTCTGAGGATGGGGATGCGGTCGGGAGGGAGGATGAACGGCCAGGGCCCCTGGAAGGGGTGGCGGGAAGGCGGGGCCTGCCAGGCCCAGGGCTGGGCACACAGGCAGATGCCTGACGCCCGCTCACCTTGAACTGCTGGTGGTCGTACCGGTCATGGATGACCACGAAACGTAAGTCAAAGCGGCGGCTGAGGTCAAAGAGATGGTCGGTCTCTGCCTTAGTCCAAGCGTCGTCGTGAAGGTACAGCTGGTACTCCTGCTCTGAGTACACGGGAACCTGCACAGTCTGCTGGCACAGAGGGGGGCACGCCATATCAGGTCGTGTCCAGGCCGCCCCAGCCCTGGGGACCACAGCCCCTCCTGTTTACCGCCCGTCCCTAGGCTGGACCAAAGCGAAGCCTGCCCTGGCAGCCTGGGAATAATGTTTCCACTTGACAAAACCCACGGCTCGCCTAGACACCTCTGGCTTGGGCCCTGGAGCTACTTCACCATGCCTTCTGCTGCGGAGCCTCAGTACCAGGATGTGTGCTCCTGTCCCCACGGCTAAGGTGAGGGGCTCACATGTAAGTGCTCCTGTGGAGTCCAAAGGTTAACTCTGGAGTAGAGCAGATGCCTAAATACTGGAGAAAGGCCCAGGATCCCCTAGTGCGTGGGACACTTGTCTGAAGCACTCCTGCCACCCAGTGGTCACAATGAGACTTGCAGCTCTTCTCTACAGAAGAGGGGCCTGAATCCTACTCCCAGCACATGCTGCCCCACACCCGGCACCTGCACCCAGCACAGCGCACATGTCCCTGCTTCCCCGCGGCCACGCTCCAACTCCCAGGTCTTCATCAGGGACAAAACGCAGCACCAGCAGCAGGGCCCATAGTCAGGAGTCCAGGCCTCCAGGAAGGAGTCGATGTCAGGCTGGACCAGGGAAGCCCCTTTTCTCTCTCCAAGACCACACTGGCTCTGAACCTGCTCTCAAGACCCTATTGCCAGCTGCCTCTTGGACTTCTCCCAGAGGTCCCACATACACCTCAAACTTTGTATGTTCAGATGATGGATGTGAACCAGACTTACTGTGGTGATCATTTTGCAATATACACAAATACCAATCATGATGTGCACCCGAAGCTAACAATATTGTGTGTTGATTATACCTCAACAGAAATATATGCATGTGTTTGGTACTGGACTCATCACCCTCCCTCGAACCTCTAGCTCTTCCAGTTCAGTTCTCATGTCACCATTAGCCAACACAGGTGCCCAAGCAGAGGCCTGGGAAGCAGGCTCCCCCTCCCCTTCCAAAAGCTGTGGCTTTACCTCCAGAATCTCTATCTCCACCTGCCACATCACAGTCCAGAACAGCACCACCTGCCTGCATCAGAGAAACAGCCTATCCACTGGCCTCTCTGCCTCCATTTGATCCTCCTCCAAGCAATTCTCCAACTGCAGCCAAGATGTGATCTCTCGGACCACTGTTACCTAAAGGATAGCCTGCAGACCAGTGCTGCTCCCAAACTGGTACCACTGGTCCGTGTATGTTCAGAGTAGACGATTAGAAACCTTTATGACAATTTCACAGAAATCACATGCTACTGAATTGAATATGAAGAAATATAGGGGACGCCTGCGTGACTCAGGTCGTGATCTCAGTGATCTCAGGCTCGAGGATCAAGCCCTGTGTCGGGGCGGTGGGGAGGGGTCCCTGGTCAGTGAGGAGTCGGCTTTTTCCTCTCCCACTACCCCCCACAGGCTTCTGCTCACTCTCTCTCAAATAAATAAATAAAATCTTAAAAAAAAAACACACACACACACGGACTTATATTTAGTTTTTTCTTTTAATCTTACTATCTTTATCAGTCTGATGGATTGGAAATATTCTTTTAAAGTCCTTCATCATAGATAATTTCAGAAGCATTATTCTAGAATAAATATCATGTCACCCAACCATCTCTTACTAAAAGTCTCAGAAGTTCTCCACTGCACTAAAAGTGCCTTCTAGATATTCACAAACTCCTCAAGAGCAAGGGTTGTCTGGTTCATTGCCTATCTTCAGGGTTCAGCACAGGGCCAGGCACACTAGTATCAATATTTACAGAATCAACCAATGAACACATGGGTGCATGACCTGGCCTCTCTCTGCAGCCACTGTCCCTTGTGCATCTGAAGTAAATGACTAGCAGTGTCGGGAACACAGTAGGCTCTCCCCCTCAGCCTCTGTTGTTCTTGCCTAACGTGTGTTCCCACTTCCATATTCTTTCTTCTACATAGACAACTTCTCATCCTTTTGCTCTCTTTCAGGCAGTAGCTCCTCTAGGAAGTCTCTGGTTTCCCAGGCTTGGTTAAGTATCCCTCCTATGCATTCTAATCCAATTAAAAGAAAAAAAAAAAACTAAAAAACTCAGAACTATGTAGCCAGTCCTGCTCTCTCAAGGAGCTCACAGTCAGGTGAGGAAGATATCCCTTCATTCAACAAATATTTATCCTGGGCCTGCCAGACCTATGCTGGGAACACAGTGCTGAATAAGACAGACAGTGGCCTTACCTTCTCAGAGTTCACAGTCCAGCTTGAAAATATAATTTAGTCCAGAGTGGCAAGTCTGATGACAAAACTGTAATGAGTGACACCTGATCCAGCCTGGGGACAAGGCTTAGTCCCAGAGCAGGTGACAGGAGACACTAAAGTTACTTTGAAAGAGGAGAGTGAAATGATCATGATTCTCTTTTTATAAAGACCACCCTGGCAGCAGTAAGGACAGATGGGGTGAAACCAGAGCCTGGGAAGCCAGCTGGAAGGCTGTGGAAATAATCCAAGTGAGAAGTGAAAAAGCCTGAACTAAAAGTACCAGTGGAAGGGAGAGAACAGGGCACACACATAACTTTGGGTTAAAACCACAAGACTTGGCACCTGGATGAGGGGTGAAGGAAGATGCCATCACAAGTGACTCCTGGGTCCCAAGCTGGAGCAAGAGTGGCTGGGGAGCCACAGACTGAGAGTGGGGCCCCAGGAGCAAGCAGTACTGGAGGAACAATCATGAGTTCACCTTACTCCATTCTCCACCTGTAGTCACCATGATCTTTCTAAGACTCAAATCAGATCCGACCCTACTCTACTTAAACATCGGTCGGTAGCTCTCCAAAGATATTAGGGCAGAGCCCAGATTCCCGAGCCTGGCTGCCAAGCCCTGCCTGACCCGGCCCTGCTGACCTCTCAGGCCTCACCTTCCACCAAGTCCTACCCTGGGCTCTAGGCTTCATCAACAGGGAAATGCCGGCAGCCTGCCATTCACGTGACTCCTTTCTCCTTATGCCTTTGCTCCTGCTGGCCCCTCTGCCTGAAAAAGTCACCACACTCCTTAACATCACCTGGTGACATCCTTTAGGGCTCAACTCCAGCTCTAACTGCTCCAGAAGCTTCCATGACCTTCAGGTCCTCCCCAAACAGCATGTATCCCACCAAACTATAATTGCCTGTGCCTCTCCCTACTCCCTCCCCCACAATATCGAGAGTTTTTTGTGGGCCAATATTGTTTCTGATGCATTTTTGTGTCCTCAGTGCTGACTTGGCATGAAGCAGCATTTACCAAATACAAAATGAACATTCTGGGGATCCCTGGGTGGCTCAGCGGTTTGGCGCCTGCCTTCGGCCCAGGGTGTGATCCTGGAGTCCCGGGATCGAGTCCCGCATTGGGCTCCCTGCATGGAGCCTGCTTCTCCCTCTGCCTTTGTCTCTGCTTTTCTCTCTCTCTCTCTCTCTCTCTCTGTGTGTGTGTGTGTGTGTGTGTGTGCGCGTCTGTCACAAATAAATAAATAAAATCTTTTAAAAAAATTCTTTGGTCTTTTCCTCAAATTGTGTCATCCAACCTTCCCTCCCATTAACTCAACATCTCACCTCTTGGTTGTCTTTTCTCAATCCTACACCTCCAGCCTCTCCCTCCACTGGACCTGAGGGGGTCTGAGGATGGTGGTGAGATGGAGGAAAACCAGGTCTCCCTGAGCAGATGAATGATGAGTCACACCCAGATGTGCTCAGTCCAAGAAGCCCGTGAGCCATCCAGGCAGAGCTGTCAAGGGACAACTGGCTACACTGGCCTGAGGGACTTGAAATCCTGGGATCAGGCCCCTACTGTTTTCAGCCTCCAAGTCTAGGCTGCTCCAGGCTGCAGGGACTGTGACACCATATTGTATACTGGCTTGAACAGCCTAGGAAATCCTAGCCTAGCCCGGCTCTGCCTCTCACTGGCTGGGGTAGTGTGGATAAGGCCCTGTAAGGCCCTGCTCTATGTGGGCCTCAATCTAGACCAGAGATGATTCAATTTGGACTAGGATGCCAGCACAGGGAATGAAGAACAAAGGCAGACGTGATTTATTATGGAAACAGAATCAGGAGGACTCAATGACCACACATATCGCAGAGATTTAGTTCAGGTGCCACCTTCTCAAAGAGGCCCACCATGACCACTTTATCTAAATTAGGCCTCCCCTAAGCCTACAAGTTCACTCTCAACTCATTTCATATTCCATTCATATCTGGCTTCATTCTACTGATGGCTCTTATCTGAAAGAACCCAATTTATTTGCTCCCGTGTTTGTTATCTATCTTTCCCTACCTCCTCTGTCCTGTTGTTGACTGAAATAATTGGGAGACTATAGGAGAAGTCAAGGATGATTCCCAAGTTTCGGGTCTGGGCAGCTGGATAACCAGTGGTGACATTCACTGATAAGAGTAAGGAAGAAGGGCAGTCCCGGTGGCGCAGCAGTTTAGCGCCGCCTGCAGCCCAGGGGGTGATCCTGGAGACTGGGGATCGAGTCCCACATCAGGCTCCCTGCATGGAGCCTGCTTCTCCCTCTGCCTGTGTCTCTGCCTCTCTCTCTCTCTCTCTCTGTGTTTCTCATGAATGAATGAATGAATGAATGAATGAATGAATGAATAAATAAATCTTTAAAAAAAAAAGTGAGAAAGAAAGGGAATGGATGAGTTCTGCTCAAGGATACCCACTTGATCTGAAGTACCTGCGGGGCCTTCAGAGAGAGACATTAAGTAAATGACTGTTATCACTCTGGCCTAGAGATATTAGGTGGGGTCCCTGGCATACAGGGGGCAACTGAAGCCACAGAGAAAATGAGACACGCTAGGGAGAAAGTGCAGAGAGACCAGGACACAGCTCCGAGGAACCAAACAGCAACATTTGAAGGGCCAAGAAAAGCCACCAAAAACCAGACCAGGTCCAGGGAAGGACAGGATCCCACAGGCAGAAGAGACCCACAAAGTCTCACTTGGCAGGCAGTTGTCATGTGGACGGAGCCGGTAGCCGTGATTGAGACACAGACTGAGTGCGCCTCTGGAGCCAACCCCAGGAGGCTGAGAGCTCACAGGAGGCGCTCAGAGGGGGTGAGCAACCTTGGCCCACGTCTGAATGGCGGTGGCTCACCTTATTGAACCTGGCGAAGGGGTAGTCCTTTCCCTCCTCAGCTGCCCGTCGCCAGTGGAAGAACATAGCTCCATCCTTGCGGGCTGGGTTGGTGAATGGCATCCACTTCCAGGGCCGCACCTTCTTAGAGCCCAGCTTGGCCTTCACCGTGCGGTAGCCTTGACCAGTGTCACTGGGTAGCAGCGGGGGTGCATCCCTGGCAGCAAGGTTCGGAGAGATGAGAGCTTAGAGTCGGAGGTGTGTAGGGAACCTTTGGGCCCAGGCTGAGCCACCCTAGAGGAAGTCGCATCCTGGAGTGGGAAGCCTGGGCTCCTCCTGCACCCTGCTAAGCAAATGGGAGGCTTGGCCGGGGAGGGCCGGCAGGGAGAGAACTAGCAGAGAAAACCAGGAGACGGGGGCACGCCGGGGGAGGGGGGACCAGGCCCGGGGCTGTGGGGTTCCAATACTTGCTTCTTGTCGGAGTAGAGCAGCGCGTAGACCTCCCGGTGCATGCCCTCGGGCCTCTTGAAGGTCAGTGTCTCGGAGGACTTCTTGGACTTTTTCTGAGAAGGGAAGCCACAGGATAGGAAGCACAGCCTGGACCCCTCCTTCCCTGAAATTCTCTAGCTAGGCTAGAGCTCAATCCCCGCCACAGGCAAGGGCGGGCTATGAAAGCGCGCCCGGGGGCACTCCTCCGACCCGTCCGACTAGGAGATCCGTTTCCACCGCCTCTCGGCAGGTGGCAGCGACTTGGGGCCACCACCCCCCGACCCCACAAGCGTCTCTGCTGCTCCGCTCATCGCTGACGGGGTCGCGCCGGTTCCCACGCGTGCCCCACACCTCGCCGAGGCAGCACACGGTCTCCGTCCCCTGACGTCACCGCTCTGCCCCCCGCCCCCCTCCCAGGACCCAAGGCTCCCGGCCGCCCCGCCACCTTGTCCGGGTTGATAATGTCCTTCTTGCTGATGGTCCCGGAGGCTGCGTCCCCCTCTGGGCCCCCGAGTTCCAGGATGTCCCGCACATCCGCGCCGGTGGCCATCGCGCCGGAGAGCAGGGGGAGCGCCCCGAGGTCAGGGGTCAGCGCCTGGGGAGGGAGCAGGCTCGGGTGAGGGGGGCGGAGCCACTGCAGCCCCCCGGGAGCGGGGAGAGGCGGGCCGCCGGCGGGAGGGCAGCGGGCGCGGGGCGGGGCTCCGCCGGGGTCTCCCTCGCGGCCCGGCCCGCCGCCCAGGCCCAGAGCCTCCGCACCCGGATCCCCCGACGGCCGCCGCCGCCGCTCGCCTCTCCCCGCAGACCCGCGGACAGAAACTTCCGGCCGTGCGCCCTCGAAACTCCGCCGGCAGGAGCACTTCCGGTGTGCGCTGCGCGGAAATGGGGCCGGCTGGCAGCCTCGCGGGGAAGCCGCACCCTGCGGGGCCCCGGCTCGCGGCCTCGGCTCCCGGGCCCCCGGCGCCCCCGGCGCCCCCGGCGCCCCCGGCGTCCCTGCCTCGCCGTAGCTCCGCCGCGCCCTGCGCCGCAGGAACAGCGCTCGGTGACCTTGCAAGTCGCCTGATTCCTCCGCACCCGTCTCGCTTGCGAAACGGAAATCGTGCTGGCACCTGCTTAAATGAGGCACCGACAGTCCACGCAACACATCAGCAAGTAGCCTGGCACGTTTAAAAAAAAAAAAATTTTTTTTATTAAATGAATCAGTGGTGTTAATCGCCCCTGTCCCTGAAATGCTAAGCGTGTACCAGGCCCGGCGCTGAGCGCCCGAGACGAAGAGACCAGCGGGTCAGGGCGGGCATCCCGGCGGCGGCGGCCTGCACTGCAGCCAAGCAGGGGGCAGGGAGGAAGTCTCTTTGATTTTTTTTTTTTTTTAAGATTTTATTTATTTAACAGAGCGCACAAGCAGGGGGAGCACCAGGCCGAGGGAGAGGGAGAAGCAGACTCCCGCTGAGCAGAGAGCACGCTGTGGGGCTCATCCCAGGCCCCCCGGGTCACCGTAGGAGGCCACCAACCGAGCCACCCAGGCGCCCCAACAAGTCTCTTTTCAAGGGGCACCTGGGTGGCTCAGGGATTGAGCGTCTGCCTTTGGCTTAGGGCGTGATCCCAGGGTCCCGGGGTCGAGTCCCCCATGGGGATCCCTGCATGGAGCCTGCTTCTCCCTCTGCCTGTGTCTCTGCCTCTCTCTGTGTGTCTCTCATGAATAAATAAAATCTTGAAGAAAAAGAAGAAGAACAACTCTTTTGAGGGAAGAAACTAATCTCCCTGGAGAGAGAGATGTCTAGAACAGGACCGCCTGAGGAGGGCAGGAGGAAAGAGAAAGGCGCTCAGACTTCAGCCTCAGCATCCCCGCCTGCAAACATGGAAGAAGGCTTCCTAAGGCATTGGGGAGACCACACCCCAGGCCGGCCTGCCAAGGAACCAAGCAGGGACGGGAGGGCACACAGCCTCTGCAAGTTAACTCTCCGTGTGCAGCCTCTTCTGGCTTGGAGGAGACAGGGACACAGCAGCTGCAGCTGCAAGCCCAGCTACACCCCACAACTTTGGAGAACTGGGCCTGGAGGTAGAAACCTTGCCCTCTTCCAGAGACCTGATTCCTGGGTGAAACCTGTGGGCTCTAGACAGTTCCTAGGCAAAGCCAGTGTCTTGCTACAGAAATTGCCCACAGGAGAAGAGAATGGTCCTTGCAGCCAGAAGTGGACAGAGCAATGGGAAAGAGTCCTGCACCTCTGCCTCAAACACTTGACTCTACTTGTAGTTAGTTGTGTAATTATTTGTTTAATATATATCTCCCCAAAAAGAGTTTGTTTTGAAATTTATTGGGGGTGTTTGTTTTTGTTTTGTTTGTTTTTTAATTTTTATTTATTTATGATAGTCACAGAGAGAGAGAGAGAGAGAGAGAGGCAGAGACATAGGCCGAGGGAGAAGCAGGCTCCATGCACCGGGAGCCCGATGTGGGACTCGATCCCGGGTCTCCAGGATCGCGCCCTGGGCCAAAGGCAGGCACCAAACTGCTGCGCCACCCAGGGATCCCTGTTTTTGTTTTTTTGAGAGAGAGAAAGCACATGAGTGAGGGTGTAGTGGGGGAGCAGAGGGAGAGAGCAAGAGAGAATTTTCAGCAGGCTTCATGCCCAGTGCAGAGCCCGATGCCAGCTCCATCTCACAACCCTGAGATCACGACCTGAGCTGAAATCAAGAGTCCAATGCTTAGCTGACTGAGCCACCCAGGTGCCCTACCCCTGATAGATTTTTTCCATGAGAATCATGGTATGTAAATATATGTGTGTATCAGGCATTGTTCTAGGCTCTGGGGATGCAGTGGGTGAATGAAATACAAATGTCCCTGGGTGGGGCTTATATCTAGTGGGAGAAGAGAAACACTGAGCATATAAACAATAAAACAATGTACATTTTGATGGTGACGAGAGCTACGAAAAAAATAAAATAGGGTAATAGGATAGGGGACTACTTTAGTAGTGCGGTCAGGGAAACCTTCCCCGAAATCTGAGCTGAGGTTTAACTGCTGCAAGCAGCCGCACAGCATACCTGGAGAAGGAATGTTTCAGGCAGGAAGAATAACAAGTAGCTGATGGCATTGGGAAGGTCCCCGGATGACCGGTCCAGAGCTTCTCATCCCCTGGGGAAGCTGAGTCCAAGGATTGGGAGACGGGGACAAGAGAAGGATGCCTCTCTCTTGACCCTCAGAGGAGCCACTGCCCACACTTCCTCAACCAGACTACAGGTGGCAACAGGTTCCACCGTCAATCCAGAGAGGGGCTTGCTCCGCTGTACTCACCCAGCCAATCCTCTGTGGGATCACAGCATCACTTCTGGAGAGGCTCTCGCACTACAGTGACCTAGTGAGTGAGGAGCCAGGGGGAGGGACTTCAGGTGGGGACACTCTGGGGCTGCAACTTCTTTTTTTTTTAATTTCATGAGAGACACAGAGAGACAGAAGCAAAGACACAGGCTGAGGGAGAAGCAGGCTCCATGCAGGGAGCCTTATGCGGGACTCGATCCCAGGACCCCGGGATCATGGCCTGAGCTGAAGGCAGACCTCAACCACTGAGCCACCCAGGTGTCCCCAGAGCCAACTTTAAAGGAAGTTTTACTTAACCCTAAGAACAGCAGGAAGCCACTGCTTGGGAGCAGGCTGGCTGGCCTGCCAGTGGGGAGGGCAGAGCTGGAGGCAGGAGAACCAGGGGGGAGGCAGTGGAATCGGGAACCCATTGGATGGGGATAGAGGAAGCAGAATTTCAAAGGGACCTGGTAGCCCATCCCTCCTCACCTGGGCCTAGAAATAGTAGACCAGAGCTCCTGAGTGCCTGGCCTGGCTCCCTCCTCCCTTTCCTCTTCTTCCTCTCCCACCTCCACCCAGGCTCCTCCCCCAGACTGTGCACTCCTTAGCCATGGCAGTGGGTCTCCTCGTCCCCAGCAGGTGAGTGTGTGCTTTATTTGCACGGGCTCCTTAGAAAGTGTGAAAAAGGGGAGGCACTGTGTGTGTGTGGTGTGATCAAGATCCAGAGCATCTCAATCTGACCTGGTCTTGCTCAGCTTAATTATAAGGAACATTTTCCAACTAACGAGGACCAATTTCACATTTTTTAAAATGGGCAAAGAGCGTGATTAGGAAAGTCACAGAAAAAGTGCTACAATTACTGTAGAGGTAAATATGCAGCATCACTGGTATTCAAAGAAATGAAAAATTGAAAACTATAATGAGAGACCAGGTTTTGCCTTATCAGGTAGGTAAAAACCTAAATCATAATTGTGATACCTATTCTTGATGAGAGTACTACGGAAATAGCCACCCGCCTACCCTGTTGATGAGAATGGAAATTGGCCTGGTTTTGGTCATTAGTTCACTCAACAAATTGCTTAGCACTAAGCATAAGCGACTTAGACGTGCAGCACTCGGGGCGCCTGGCTGGCTGTCAGCGGAGCGCGCGACTCATGATCTCAGGGTCCTAAGTTCAAGCCCCATGTTGAGTGTAGAGATTATGTGAATAAAGTTTTAAAAAAGAAGCAGCAGCAGCACATGGCACTCTATGCCAGGCCCTGTGCTAGCCCTGAGCATACAGCAGAAAAGACAAACGTGATCGCTGCCTTCAGCTGGTACTTTTAAGAGCTGTGCACTTTATCCTATGAGAGTTATTCCTTAATAAGAAGAAACAAGTCAGGGCACTGAGTGGCTCAGTCAGTTGAGTGTCTGACTCTTGATTTTGGCTCAGGTCATGGTGTCAGGGTCGTGGGATCAGAGCCCCTTGTGGGGAATCTGCATGCAGCGGGGAGTCTGCTTGAGATTCTCTCTCTTTTTCTCCTCTGCCCCTCCCTCTGTGTCTCTCAATCTGTCTCTCAAATAAATAAAATCGAAGAAGAAGGAGAAGAGGAGGAGGAGGAAGAAGAAGAGGAAGAGGAGGAGGAAGAAGAAGAAGAAACAGTAGGGGCACCTGGGGTGGCTTAGTCGGTTAAGCATCTGACTTCAGTTCGGTCATGATCCCAGGTACCTGCTGAGCAGGGAGCCTGCTTCTCCCTCTCCCTCTCCAAGGCACCCAGACTTCCAGGAAGATCCTTTGGGGGAAAGGCCCATCGGGAGCTGGGGATCAGGATGTCTGGGGCAAGAAGCTGGGACAAGGGCTTTGACGAGGACCGTGTGGGCCCCCATCAGTTTTGTGATCAAGAAAGATGACCTCTTCCAGGAATGACTGAAGGACACAGCCCGCGCCAGCACCCAGCAGTCAGAGCGGACTGAGGCCTTCTTGCAGGGCTCTCTGGGCAGCCCCCAACCCCCAGCACTGAGTCTTCAGTTGTTCAGCCCAGTGGGTCCCTCCTCCTGCATCTGCCACAAAGGAAAATACTGCTGTTGGTCCCCTCACCTCCAGGGTCTCTGGGGAGCTCTCTCCCCTTGCCATTTCAACTCTTCTGGAATTCTCTCCCTTGCATGCATCTCTCTTCTCCTTCCTCTGCCAGTGTCCTATCAACAGTTATCAGCTTTCCAGAGTGGATTCCTGACTCCTTCTCTCACCCCACCCTCACCTCTGGACTGTTTTATATAATTTGGCTCCTTCTTTATTGATTTTATTTTATTTTTTTAGCAGAGTGGACTTCCCAGCTGCCAGAACTGTGATAAAATAAGTTTCTGGAGATCCCTGGGTGGCGCAGCAGTTTAGCGCCTGCCTTTGGCCCAGGGCACGATCCTGGAGACCCGGGATCGAGTCCCACGTCAGGCTCCTGGTGCATGGAGCCTGCTTCTCCTTCTGCCTATGTCTCTGCCTCTCTCTCTCTCTCTCTCTGTGACTATCATAAATTTAAAAAAAATTAAAAAAATAAAATAAAATAAGTTTCTATTGCTTAAGCCACCCAGCCTGTAATAGTTCTGTTAGAACAGCTCAAACCGAAACATTTTTCTTTTAAATACATGTTTGTATTTGGCGAGCCAATCCTTCTAAAGTCTGGAGTCCCTTACAAATCTTTGTAAGTCAATTCTTTTGCTTTTCTAAATTAAGCAAATAAATAAAAAGCAATGTCAGACCCAAGACATGGCACCTTGTACCAGCCGTGTCAAATAAAGTGTTACAGAGCTCAATGGTCCTCTTTGGATTTGGAGGCCACACATTCCACATTTGGACAGGCTGCTCTGATTCATTCACCAGGTAACCATTAAGGTCAGAGAGGGGCCTGGCTCAAAAAAGAGGTTCTCCATTAGATCCAGGTTGCAATGTGAGCTGTGTTAGCAATTTGGCCTGATTATCCAACAGACCCAGTGGTCTGGGAAGTATTTTTTTTTTTTTTTTAATTTATGATAGGCACACAGTGAGAGAGAGAGAGAGAGGCAGAGACACAGGCAGAGGGAGAAGCAGGCTCCATGCATCGGGAGCCTGATGTGGGATTCGATCCCGGGTCTCCAGGATCGCGCCCTGGGCCAAAGGCAGGCGCTAAACTACTGTGCCACCCAGGGATCCCTGGGAAGTATTTTGTGCCAAGGATCTTATATGCACCTTCAGGCAACCCCAGTGGGAGACTCACAGCACAGGCACCCAGGATTTTGCAGTAAGGCTGTGATCCTGCCTGCAAATAGGTGGCTACCACTTGGAAAGCAGTTTCTGGTACCACTGGTAGAAACTCAGTGCCTGCCCATGAGACACTAAGTAGGAAACTGGAACTGCCCCACGTGAACTGAGGATTGTCCTATCCCCTGAACCATACAGGTGGGGATGCAAGTCGGCATTCCATGCTAAAATGTAAGGAGTATGTAGGGGCTCCTGGGTGGCTCAGTCAGTCAAGTGTCTGCCTTTGGCTCAGGTCATGGTCCCAGGGTCCTGAGATCGAGCCCTCATCAGGCTCCCTGCTCATCATCGGGCTCCCCACTCCTCATCCTTGTTGTCAGGCTCCCAGCTCATGTTGTCATCCTTGTTGTCTTCGTCAGGCTTCCTGCTCTGCTCCACCCACCCCCCACTTGTGCTTGCTCTCTCTTTCTGTCATACAAATAAATAAAATCTTAAAAATAAATAAATAAATAAAATGTAAGGGTTATATAGACCTTTCTTCTCTTCCATTATAAATACTTAGTGCTCTAAGTTTCACCATAATCACTGCTTTAGCTGCATCCTGCAAATTTTGTTACATTTTCATTATCATTCTAATTTCCCTGCAATTGCTTCTTTGATCCATGGATCATTTAGAACTATGTGGCTTACTATATTTCCAAATATTTGAGCGTTTTCAAGGTATCTTATGATCATTGATATCTAATTTAATTCCACTGTGGCCAGAGAACACGTTCTATGTAATTTCAATCCTTTTAAGTTTATTGAGATTTGTATTATGACCCAGCATATGATCCATTGATGAATATAACATGTATAAAAAATATGTGTCCCACAGTTTGGTATAGGGTTCTATAAATACCAATTAGGTCAATATGATTGACAGTATTTTCTTTTTTTATTAAAATATTTTATTTTAATGTCTCTTCATGAGAGACACACACAGAAAGACAGAGAGAGGCAGAGACACAGGCAGAGGCAGAAGCAGGCTCCATGCAGGGAGCCCGATGTGGGACTCGATCCCATGACTCCAGGATCACGCCCTGGGCTGAAGGTGATGCTAAACCGCTGAGCCACCCAGGCGTCCAAACAGTATTTTCAAATAATCTCCTCTTTTGATTTTTTTGGCCTATTGTATCAATTGCTGAGGGGGGTTTAAAATCTCCAACAATGATTGTGGAATCATCTGTTTCTTCCTTTAATTCTGTCCATTTTTGTTCCATATATTTTGAAGCTCTGTTACTAGGCACATACACATTTATAATTGCTATATCTTCCTGGTGAATTGACCCATTTATTATTATGAAATATCTATCTTTATTTCTGGGAATAGTCTTTTTTTATTGAAGTGTAATTTAATTGATATTATAGCCACTCCAGCCTTTGCAAGCTTGCTATTTGCATGGTATATCTTTTTCCTGCCATTTTCTCTCATCTTGTTGGTATATTTACATTTTGCATCTGTTATACATATTTGACTTTTACTCTTTTTCATCCTTTTGGACAATCTCTGCCTCTTGAGACCATAGGTGTTGGATGGGTAGCAAAAAAGAACAAGCTTAAGCCTGGCCTCATCTGTATCCTTTCTTCTTGATGATGAATGCTAGTGGACACTACAGACTTTATAGTGGACCAAATAGTTTGCAGGCTGCATTGGGCACTTCAGTTTGCAAGGTCACCTGGTTGTCCCATGGACAAGCATTCCGTCTTTACCAGGGCCCCGTAGTAAGATAAAACTGTTTCTCAAAGGGAGATCAGTTGCTTGCCAAACAGGGCATGACTTTCTTCATAAATCCCAGGGGCTTCTTCTGCAATGTTCCTCCTGGCTTGCTATAGACCCTATCAGCATGGGGCATCAACGTGATTGGATCTGGTGGGTCATGGAGACCAAGTGGCCTATTTACATTGCAGCCTAGACCAACTGGACAGTTTTCCTTTGCTCTGGATTCCTCTCAAAGCTGACAGCCTTTCAGGTCACTCAGTAAATGAATGGGGTGCAAGACACCCAAATATGATGTATGCTCCTCAAAAATCCAAGAAGAACACCAAGTACCATATTTCAACTAATCTAAGTCACCATCAACTGAAGAGTGCACCTTCATTTATATTCCACTATGAAGATTTTTTTAAAGGTACTATCAGTTAAGCCACAATATACCATTAATTGTAAGATGAATTCTCATGTTAGAGATGTTAAAATGTGAGGAAACAAACGTTGTGAATGTACTAAATGCCACTGAATTGTTCACGTTAAAATGGTTAATTTTATGTTATGTGTATTTTACTTTATTTTTTTAATGTGAACCAATGAAATAGAGTTTTCTGTCCCTTTCATATGGTAGGAGGGCGTAAGGTGAAGCAACCTGTACTTAAGAGGGGACACTGTGACACTCACTACAACACTGGACCTCCAGAAACACTCCTGAAGTGTGTTTTCATGGGTTTTACTTGATTTCATTGAATCTCAGATGCTGTGATCCTGGCACATTCTTTTTTTTTTTTCTTTTTTTAATTTTTTAATTTTTTAAGATTTATTTATTTATTTGTGATAGACATAGAGAGAGAGAGAGAGGCAGAGACACAGGAGGAAGGAGAAGCAGGCTCCATGCCAGGAGCCCGACTCAGGACTCAATCCCGGGACTTCAGGAACATGCCCTGGGCCAAAGGTAGGCTCCAAACCACTGAGCCACCCAGGGATCCCCCCCGCCACCGCCGCCTTTTTTTTTTTCTTTTTAAAACATATTTATTTATTTTAGAGAGAGGGAGAGCATGGGGGGAGGGGCAGTGGGAGAGGGAGACTCTCAAGCAGTCTCCATGCTGAGTGTGGAGCCTGATGCCAGGCTCACTCTCACCACCCTGAGATCACAACGTGAGCCGAAACCAAGAGACGGCCACTTAACCCACTGTGCCACCCAGGCGTGTCCTCGCCCTCAGCACATTCTTGATTGACCGGAAGGTGTCAACAGGCTTTCACAGAACTATGTCACTATTTCCTCCTGTTGACCAGGATTGTCAGGAGTCACTCATTAACCTCAGCAGAGGAAGAAAGAGGAACTTCTGTCAGCAAGGAGGCTCAAGGAGGTAAAATTTGGGATGCTGCAAGTCATCCAAATGCCTTTTTTAAAAATAAATTTATTTTTTATTGGTGTTCAATTTGTCAACATACAGAATAACACCCAATGCTCATCCCATCAAGTGCCCCCCTCAGTGCCCGCCACCCAGTCACCCCCACCCCCCGCCCTCCTCCCCTTCCACCACCCCTAGTTCGTTTCCCAGAGTTAGGAGTCTTTATGTTCTGTCTCCCTTTCGGATATTTCCCACTTATGTTTTCTCCTTTCCCCAAATGCTTTATTTTCTGATCAGTGCTTCAACATTCACATAAGAGACCTGGCAAGGCTCTCATTTTTACCTGATATTGTACTACAACAATTCTCAGTATCACACTTTAGATCTAATTTTCAATTATTATCAGCCCCATGACTACAAGAGAGAAATCATTTTTATTATAGACATAAAAAGTCAATGGATTAGGACTTGTCTTGAGCCAAAATTTCAGGAGCTCAACATTCTTTTTCTTTACTCTGTCTAGAAAAAAAACCCCTCTTCACTGAAGTTCCCAAAGCCCCCAGTCCTCATGCTGCTCCGTAGCAGAGGCCATTTTAGTTCCCCAAAGCTTTGCCTTCAGTGCAACTTTCATTCAGATGATAATCAATTGTGATTGTGGGTGTAAATTAGTGGCAGGCCCAGGGCTGCCTTTGATGTTAGTTGGGTTTTCACTGCCCAAAAATAAATACCAAATTCATGACTGTCTTTATTAGTTAAAGCCATAATTTTTAGTTATGTTTTCTAATAAAAACAAGCAGCCGAAATTGTTCCAAGAAGAATTAGGAGACCAAATAGAGCAATAACCATAGAAAAACTAAAAATATTGTTACTGAGCTTCAATTTTAAAAAGTAACAGACTTTGGGGCAGCCCGGGGGGCTCAGTGGTTTAGCGCTGCCTTCAGCCCAGGGCCTGATCCTGGAGACCCGGGATCAAGTCCCATGTTGGGTTCCCTGCATGGAGCCTGCTTCTCCCTCTGCCTGTGTCTTTGCCTCTCTCTCTGTATCTCTCATGAATAAATAAATAAATAAAATCTTTATTTAAAAAAAAGGTAACAGACTGAAGATTATAAATAGATAAGTTCTAGTTGACCTTCAAGGAACAGAATATTTCTCATTTATTCAAGTTGACTTTACAGCATATAAGAAATTGACATTTTTATACTTACCTGGCAGGGGAAACACCATGATCAAGAAATTGACATTTTTCTCAATTCAAATTGAGACTAGCACCATATCAGAGTCTAAGAGAGGAATGCTTTGAAGAGAACATAATTCTCATCTTATATAAACAATTTAAGGAAATCAGAAAAGGCTGAACATTTTGCTCACCAGTCAGGATGTATGGTGGGGCAGAGCTGGAGAGTGGGACAGTCAAGCTACTCCAGAGGTTGGAAAAACCATGCCAGGCAAAGAACTTGCATCAAGACCAGGACTGAAATACATTCATGTGAGTGATTTAGCTCAAGAGGTCTGAACACCGGATGTCATGGAGTCTGGTGAGAAGGCTTCTCCCAAGAGGATGCCAAAAGATGCACAGATGATGGCTGAAATCCTGAAGGATATGGAGATACAGAATGCGAGGCATGAGTTGTAAATCAGGTGTTGGAGTTTGCCTTACAAATTATGACCACCATCCTAAATGATGCAAAAATTCATGCAAAGCCATGCTACGATAGCTATTGTTGGTGCAGATCATGTGCGCTGGCCACCCAGTGTTGCTCTGACCAGTCTTTTACTTCCTCTTCCTTAGAGAGAGTTTTTATTAGATATTTCCAGGCAGGGATCCCTGGGTAGCGTAGCAGTTTAGCTGCCTGCCTTTGGCCCAGGGCGCAATCCTGGAGACCCAGGATCGAATCCCACGTCGGGCTCCTGGTGCATGGAGCCTGCTTTTCCCTCTGCCTGTGTCTCTGCCTCTCTCTCTCTCACTGTGTGCCTATCATAAGTAAATAAAAATTAAAAAAAAAAAAAGATATTTCCAGGCAAAGTAATCAACCCTCTTTTCCATTGATCAAGCCATATTCAGGCCCTAGAGTGCCACTTGATTGACATTGTTTAACTGCTCCAAATTACACACTCAAGCCTCTACCAAAAAAAGCAACTACTTCTTTTTTTTTTTTTTTTTTTATTTATGATAGTCACAGAGAGAGAGAGAGAGGCAGAGACACAGGCAGAGGGAGAAGCAGGCTCCATGCACCGGGAGCCCGACGTGGGATTCGATCCCGGGTCTCCAGGATCGCGCCCTGGGCCAAAGACAGGCGCTAAACCGCTGCGCCACCCAGGGATCCCAAGCAACTACTTCTGCAAGAAGAAAAACAGTTCCATGACTGAATGTTGGTTCAGTTGCTAGCGGGCCAAGTACTCCCACTATGGGCACACAATCCCCACAAACCATGTCTGTTTCGGCTAAGACAGGGACTCCAACATCCCTCACAAGGCAAAGGATTGCAGTACAGATACCCATTTCAAAGTTCTCAGCTGTGAAAGCATCAATTCCTGCCATATCAGCAGTTCAGAATGTTCTGATTAATCCATCACCAGTAACGTTTTCATTGCAAAATAATACCAATGACTCATCAAAGGCATTAAAACAAAATGTGAAGATGGTAATAAGAGTGATGACAATGGCCACTATCATTTATAGTCCAACCTTGATGCATGTAACATGTATACTTGGTCTTGAGACCATTGTACTGAAATTCAACATGCATATTGGATGTTTTACAGTTGTTTTAGAAAACTTAAATACTATTTATTGAGTAAATATAGTTACCATACTTTTCAGTTGAGATATAAGATTTTCTTTATAACTAATCATTTTTTATCAGCCTTTAAATGTAAAAAATGAAATTGTCATTCATCAAAAAAAGAAAAGATTTTTTAAAAGAAAGAGAAGAGGAGATAGAAAACTATCTAACACATTTTACTAACTAGTATGTCCTGAAAAACAAAGCTAGAGAAGGACAAGATAAAAAATATATGCATGATCCCACATAAGAACAGTGAAGCAAAATCTTAAATAAAATGTAACAAACTAAATTCAGCTGTGTAAAAATAATAAGTAAATAAATAGATAAATAAATAAATAAATTTAGCAGTGTTTTAAAAGAACAATTCATCAAATCCAAAGAGGATTTATCCCAGAATTGCTAAGATAGCTCAGGATTAGAAATATATCAATTTAGCGATGCCTGTGTGGCTCAGTCAGTTAAGCCTCTGACTTTTGATTTTGGCTCAGGTCATGATCTCAGGATCATGAGATTGAGCCTGGCCTCGGGCTCTGTGCTGGTTGGTCATGGAGCCTGCTTAAGATTCTCTCTCTCTCCCTCTGCACCTCCCCCTGTCTGCTGCTGCATGCACTCAGGCTCTCTCTCAAAAAATTATTTTAAAAAAATAATGAATATGTAATCAATTTAAATTATATTAATAATTTTAAATGTTTAAATATGATGGTTTTAATAAATTCAATACCCCTTAGTGATCTAAAGGAAAAAAGTCTCCTAGCAAACTAGGAAAAGAATAGCCTTAATTTGATACATTATTTATTTCTAATGAAACAATGATAAAAACCTACAGCAAATGGGGCACCTGGATGGCACAGTTGGTTAAGCATCTGCCTCTTGGTTTTGGCTCAGGTCATGATCTCAGGGTCATGAGATCAAGCCCCCTGTCTAGCTCTGCACTCAGCATAGAGTCTGCTTGGGATGCCCCTCTCTCTCACTTGCCTGCTTTTTCTCTTTCTCTTTCTCTCTGTCTCTCTAAAAATAGATAAAATCTTTAAAAACAACAACTACTCCACAGCAAATGCCACACTTACTGGTGAAACAATAGATACATTCCAACTGAAGTCAAGAATAGGACAAGAATGACCTTTATCACCATTACTATTCAAAATGGTGTCAGATGTTCTAATTGAAGAAAGGAAGAAAAGCAATAAGAGGTATAAACATTAGAAAAGAAAGAGGCAAATTGTGATTATTTGCAGATAACACTATTGCTTACATAGAAAAACCTAAAAAAATCAACTGACAAATTATTAAAATGAATAAGAGAATTTACCAAGGTAACTACATACAAGATCAAAGTGCAAAAATCAATAGCTTTCCTATATACCAGCAATAACCAATTAGAAAATGTAATAGAAAATAAAATTACATTCAGAATTGCAACAAAATCTATTAACCACCTAAGAATAAACCTAAAAAATAGAATTTATCTCAGGCCAATAAAGGGAGTACAAAATTAGAAAATCCATCAACCCAATTAATGACATTAATAAAATCAAATTCAAAGTTATACAATTACATAGCAGCTGAGGAAATTCAAGAACCATTTCTGGAAAAAACACCAAGTAAAACAAAAGACACAGGACATTCCTTAACTATGATAAAAGTAGTCAATTTTCCTTTTCCAAGAAACAAAGAGCAAACATCATATTAAGTGGCTAAATGCACTGCCATTAAAGTCAGGAACAGGAAGGCAGCAATTATCACTGCCCCTCAAAATTTGTTTCGTGTAAAAGTGAAACAGAATTTGAAAATGGGAGTAACAGAAGAGCCTAGGTGGCTCAGTCAGTTGAGCATCCAACCGACTGGAGGGTTCAGGTCATGATCTCATTGGTTTGGGGATCAAGCCCTGTGATGAGCTTCATGCTCAGTGGGGAGTCTGCTTGAGATTCTCTCCCTCTGCCCCTCCCCCCACACACGTATCCTCTCTCTCAAATAAATAAATATATCTAAAAAAGAAAGAACAAAAGAAAGAAAAGAGAAAGAAAGAAAGAAAGAAAGAAAAAAGAAAAAGAAAGAAAGAAAAGAAAGAAAGAAAGAAGAAAGAAAGAAAGAAAGAAAGAAAGAAAGAAAGAAAGAAAGAAAGAAAATGGGAGTAACAACCTAACCAGAAAAAAAAAAAAAAAAAAAAAAAAAAAAAAACAACCTAACCAGATCTCATTCCAGAGTCTGACAAAATATACAGGGGAATGCCCCCTCTGTAAACAAGACTACTTTGGTTTCATATTATACAAATAGGATGTAAGTTGAAATCACACTCAGATATAGATACTGATAAAAAGAGTCTTACTTTCTTTTTTTATTTTTATTTTTTAATTTTTTTATTTTTTTACTTTTTAAAAAGATTTTATATTTGAGAGAGAGAGTGAGCATGTGAGCAAGGAGAGGGGCAGAGGAGCAGGGAGCCTGACACAGGGCTTGATTCCAAAACCCTGGGATCATGACCTGAGCTGAAGGCAGACACTTAACCAACTGAGCCACCCAGGTGCCCCCAAAGGGTCTTATTTTCTTTTATTTTCTTTTTTTTTTTTTAACCTATCAAAGCCATTGCCAAGTACTATCCAGATTTTATTCAGACTATCCCTATCCTCTGCTTGAGGGAGAGATTTAAGACCCAGAGCTGGTTTTGGCAATGGGGAAATGAGGGCAATGAACTAATGGGGGCTGGTGGCACAAAGGAGGGTCTGAGTGAGGGACAGCCACACCCTAAGGGCACAAATGCTGTCATACCAATGGCTCTGGCACCTTTCACTACTCTCCTCATGCTCAGAAGTGTTGGAATCTTTTGATATCCTATCTCAACTTTACCTTGTTTTAGATACTGAAAAGTCTAGGTTTATTTCTTTTTAAAAAAATTTTAGACAAGACAGAGAGAGTGGGGTGGAGGAGGCAGAGGGAGAGAGAGAGAGAGAGAGAATCTTAAACAGGTTCCAGGCTGAGCACAGAGCCCAATGCAGGACTCTACCTCACAACCTTGAGATCATGACCTGAGCTGAAATCAAGAGTCAGACAACTGACTGAGCCACTGTGCCCCAATTCCTTTTTTTTAAAGAAGAAGAAAGGAAACCCCATCCAGATGAGTTCTAAAGAAAGTTGTGGTTTAGCTTTCTCTAAGAAAGAGCAAACACAGGTTATTTTAGAGCAAATGAGCAGAGTAAGTTGGAGGTGGGATGAGGGACTGTTTTGAGTCTCTGCCTCTCTTCTCATAAAAACAGTACTATTAAGGTCCTTGAGAAGCATACTCTGGAACAGAGATATTATATCTCCTATATCGTACTCTTGGTACCAATATCTGTAGAGGGAAAAGGGAAAAGCTGGTTTGGGCTTTTCTATTATTAACATTATTGTACTAGTCTGAGGGAGACGTTGGACTATGATAAAATCCCAGCAAGTCCTCAGCTGGCACGTGAGGTGCTCTGAAGGAGAGATGACCCTTCAGAGTTGTCTCTAGATGGAGTGAGGAGACCAGGCCTTTGTATTCCCATTCCAACCAGTCATCAGATGTGGGCTATCCTGGGGAGGGGATTGACCTTGAGTGAGGCCAGAAGACTAAATTACTTATAAATTTTAAAAATCAGGTTTTTTAAAAAAGATTTTATTCATTCATGAGAGACATAGAGAGAGAGGCAGAGACACAGGCAGAGGGAGAAGCAGGCTCCATGCAGGGAGCCCAACACAGGACTCGATCCCGGGTCTCCAGGATCAGGCCCTGGGCTAAAGGCAGCGCTAAACCGCTGAGCCACCCAGGAATCCCAGGATATCAGTTTTGCATCAATGTTTTCATCAAAACACTTCATACCAGAAGATAATAAAGTAATAACCTTAAAATACTCAAGAAAATATGGACCAAACATTTTATATCCAGCTAACATGACCAGAAAGTATAATGCCATAGACAAGTGTTATGAACATGTGAAAACTCAGCAAATGTTCCCATGAGATCAATCCTGAGGAATCTACTAGAGAATGGACTTCAACCAAAAAAAAGAGAGAGAGAGAGAGAGAGCATGGACTTCATAAAACTGTGAAATAATTAGAAAAGCTTCAACACAGGGTTGGCAGTAAACACTGAATGTATTTAGTTGTAGAACTATTTTTTTTTATTTATTTTTATTTATTTTTTATTTTTTTTTATTTTTATTTATTTATGATAGTCACAGAGAGAGAGAGAGAGAGAGAGAGGCAGAGACACAGGCAGAGGGAGAAGCAGGCTCCATGCACCGGGAGCCCGATGTGGGATTCGATCCCGGGTCTCCAGGATCGCGCCCTGGGCCAAAGGCAGGCGCCAAACCGCTGCGCCACCCAGGGATCCCCCTAGTTGTAGAACTAAAAGCAAATGTCGAGAGTAAGGATGATAGAATGGCATGTAGTTGTTATGTGCTCTGATGACGTACGTAAAGTGCAATATCAAAAATGGGGGAAAGGGGGCACCTGGGTGGCTCAGTGGTTGAGTGACTGCCTTTGGCTCAGGGCATGATCCCAGGGTCCTGGGATGGAGTCCTGAATCAGGCTCCCCACAGGAAGTCTGCTTTTCCCTCTGCCTGTGTCTCTGCCTCTCTCTGTGTGTCTCTCATGAAAAAATAAATAAAATCCTTTCCAAAAATGGGGGAAAGGGAGAATATATGAAAAATGGGGTAAACTCACCAATTGCCTTATAGTTTTTTTTTTTTAATTTTTATTTATTTATGATAGTCACAGAGAGAGAGAGAGGCAGAGACACAGGCAGAGGGAGAAGCAGGCTCCATGCACCGGGAGCCTGATGTGGGACTTGATCCTGGGTCTCCAGGATCGTGCCCTGGGCCAAAGGCAGGCGCCAAACCGCTGCGCCACCCAGGGATCCCTGCCTTATAGTTATTAAGAGTGAATAATAACGTATCATTTTAACTAGATGTCAGGCAGAGGGAGCAGAATGTGAAAAACGTGTTGCTTATTAACTTTAATATTGCTCAAAGTAGAAGACCAGTGTACTATTATCTAAAAAAAGAAGGACATAGTATTTTGCAAAGGTATTATTATGAAAATGTACAGGACAAAATGTAGAACTCCCTAAATGCCAAAAGAAATATTTTTTGAAGCTCAAGAGAGAGAGAAAGAGAGAAAACAGGTGACAATATAGTGAAATACTTTAAATTAAAAAAGATGTCAGTCTTTATCAATAATATAAATGAGGCAAACTCACATATTGAATGAAAGTATTTTCAAATCATCAAATCATCAAACAAAGCAAAGTCTAACCCTGTTCCATAGAAGACACCTGAAAACAAAGATACTGAGACTGTTTAAAAATAAAAGAATCGACAGGCAAATATATACCAGGCAAAATATAAAACACAGAAAATGCAAGGGTCAAGTTAGAATTCTGACCTCCACCTATCTATCAAGTTAGAATTCTGACCAAGAAGCATTAAAAAGAAAAAGAAGGGCTTTTTATAATGCTACTGGCTGAATTTAACAATGGACACATATATCTGTTTCACAACCCAGCAAAAGACAAAACTACAGGAGATGCAGATGAACTAGAAACATATCAATAAGAGGAAAGTTTAACACATTACTCTCAGTTGAAGACAAGTCAAGTGGACGAAGAAATGAATAAGGATTTAGGAAACCTAATCCAGTGCCACCAAAAATGTGGTTAGAGACAGCTTCAAGTTCATGAACAGTGGTTACCAGATGCAGTGAGATAGGAAGCTTGCTCCAGAATATAAATCAACACACCACTTCCTTCATAAAGTCTTGCCACCAAAGCAGGGGGATCAGCTGAACTGTTATGTGCTTACGGTGACACAGTAGACTGGCCACTTTGAGCCGCGCTGACCTAATGACATAATCAATCAATACATACCAAATTATGAATCCCAATATTAGGGAATATGCCTCATTTTGAAGTGCACTTGGAATGTTCATATGGATGTGTCAGGCCATAAAGAAAAACTGCAATAAAATGCAAATAACACAACAGTGCTGTCTGACTACAATGCTAGAAACTGATAGAGCTGATAATCAAGTTTCTTCCACTCGAATTTTTTTTTTAATTTTTATTTATGATAGTCACACAGAGAGAGAGAAAGAGAGGCAGAGACACAGGCAGAGGGAGAAGCAGGCTCCATGCACCGGGAGCCCGACGTGGGATTCGATCCCGGGTCTCCAGGATCGCGCCCTGGGCCAAAGACAGGCGCTAAACCGCTGCGCCACCCAGGGATCCTCCACTCGAATTTTTTAATGCACATACTTTTAAGTACTTCCTGCAAAAAAAGGGAAAATGAAAAAGTAGAACTCTTGGAAATACTACTACTAATAATGAAATCATCACATCTGAATAAGCAATCTACAGTAAAAATCATCAGAGGGAAATTCATACACTAGATATCTATATCAATGAAATGAAGGTAAACAAATGAAATATTTGATTGAAAAAATCAAAGGAGGGCAGCCTCGGTAGCCCAGCGGTTTAGCGCTGCCTTAACCCCGGGGCATGATTCTGGAGACCCGGAATCGAGTCTCGTTGGGCTTCCCTGCGTGGAGCCTGCTTCTCCCTCTGCCTGTGACTTTGCATCTCTCTCTCTCTGTGCCTCTCATGAATAAATAAAATGAAATCTTTAAAAAAAAAAAAAAAGAAAGAAAAAGATCAAAGGAAAGCATAAGGAAGGAATTATTAAGATAAGAGTGAAAAATTAGTGAATTAAAAAAACAAACAGGGTAAAAGTAGTACATACATAAGAAGGCTTATTATTTGAAAACACTAATAATATACACAAACTATTAGATAACTTTTTCTTTAAGAGAGAAAGTACAAATATACAAGCTAAATGATAAGGGATAGTGGCCACCAAAACATAGCTTACTAAGTTGTATAATTTTATGTAAATGAAGATGAAAGTCTCAATGAAATGGATAACTTTCTAGGTAAATATAATTTACCAAAATTGAACCCAGTAGAGACATAGTCTCATATGTAGAACTACAAATTTGTAAAACAGAAACCCAACAAAAAGTTATCAGACCAAGGCACCTGGGTGGCTCAGTTGGTTAAGCATCTATCTGCCTTCCACTCAGGTCATGATCCCAGAGTCCTTGCTCAGTGTGGAGTCTGCTTCTCCCTCTTCCCCTCACTCTGTTCATGCTTTCTCTATCTTTTTTTTTTTTTTTTAAGATTTTATTTATTTATTCATGAGAGATACAGAGAGAGAGAGAGAGAGAGAGAGAGCAGAGGGAGAAGCAGGCTCCATGTAGGGAGCCTGACATGGGACTTGATCCCAGGTCTCCAGGGTCAGGCCCTGGGCTGAAGGCGGCGCTAAACCGCTGAGCCACCAGGCTGCCCTGCTTTCTCTATCTTGTCTTTCTCTCTCTCCCTCAAATAAAGAAATAAATAATCTTAAAAAAAAAAAGTATCAGATCAACATGACTTCACAGAGGATTTATACTAAATCTTTAAAGCAAAGATCATCTGAATGTTACTTCAACAATTCTAGAGCATAGAAGGTGAAGAAATACTTCCAATTTATTTTTTGTGAAACAAAGTATAACATTGATAGTAAATCAATAAAAAGGGTAAAACATTAGCAAACATAACTCAGCACATTTAAATAAATACATAAGTAGGGTTTATTTCAGGAATACAAAGATCATTTAACATCAGGAAATCTGTTAACATAATGTATCAAATTTATACATGTAATGAGAAAATGAACTGATCAACTCCACAGACCCTGAAAAGGCATTTGACAAATCCAAAGCCCATACATGTTAAAGACTCAATGAAACAGAAATTGAGGGATACTTCCATTATATATCTTGATTCCAAATTTGGCATCAATATTAATGGCATCAAATTAATTAAACACTAGAGTCTTCCTTGTTTGTGATCTAATAAAAAATAAATTTGGTATTTTTCCCAGGTTCCTGGTACAGAGCTTCAAAAACCCTTGAAATTTCCTGAATGATAGGAATGTCTTGTTATTCATGAATCTCTTGATAGTTGAGTTTATAAACTCAATACTTTATAAGATCAGTACTTGAGTTTATGAGGATAAGATGATTCGTGGTAATGATTGATGGGGGGGATGGGTTTGATAGCTTCAGAATGGGGGCTAGGGCCAGAGGAACCAACCATGTGATTAGAGGGTTGGAAAATCTCAGCAACCTGCCATCCAACATACACACACACTAACTTGAGGAAAGGGAGAGGGACTGGATATAAGTCATGAAGACAATGACTTTTTTTTTAAGATTTATTTATTTATGATAGACATAGAGAGAGGGAGAGAGAGAGAGAGGCAGAAACACAGGAGGAGGGAGAAGCAGGCTCCGTGCCGGGAGCCGGACGCGGGAGTCGATCCCAGGACTCCAGGGTCGTGCCCTGGGCCAAAGGCAGGCGCCAAACAGCTGAGCCACCCAGGGATACCCATGAAAACAATGATTTAATAATCCTGGACCATAAGGGAGCTTCCCCAGTTGCTAAATACTTTGATAGGCTCAGAGGGTAGCAGGCTTAGATTCTGTAAGGACAGGGCATGGGAACTCTGGTCAAGCCCTTCCCTTAAAGATCTTGCCCTATTCTTCATTTGGCTGTTCAATAGTATCCTTTATAATCAAATGATAACTATAAATAGTGAATTACCAATCTGAGGAGGTTTTAAGAAGCCTCCAGTTTGTAGTCAGCAAGGCAGAAGCATAAATGGCTTAAGAACACCATCTAGGATTTTCTTTTTTAAAGATTTGATTTATTTATTCATGAGAGACGTAGAGAGGCAGAGACACAGGCAGAGGGAGAACCAGGCTCCTCGCGGGAGCCCGATGTGGGACTCAATCCCGGGACCCCAGGATCATGCCCTGAGCCAAAGGCAGACACCCAACCACTGAGCCACCCAGGTATCCCACCATCCAGGATTTTCAGCCAGCTTCTGATGCAGGGCCATGACGCTGCATGTGCTATCATGACTGAGAATTTTAACCTGTCAGGGTCTTCACAGACCCCCTGTAGGTAGTTACTGTCAAAACTGAACTGAATTGTAGGACACTCAGTATCAGATAATTGGTGTTGGAATTCACTGCAAAAATCAGAAACAAGACAAGGGTGGCCACTATTTTAATACAACAAAAAGCAATTAGAGGCATAAGAATTTAAAAAGACAAGATAAAATTACATACATGTGCAGATGATATGTTTCTAGGAAACCTAAAATGACAACCTCCTATGAATAGTAAAACCATTTTGTAAAGTAGCAAGATATAAAATTAACATATAGAAATAGTTTTCATAACCATTTAGAAGAAACAGTAACCACTTGGAAGAAATAATGGAAAAGATCCCAGATCCCATTTATAATAGCAGAAGCAAGATAAAACAAAATGTAGGCACACGTTTTTGTTTTTGTTTTTAAGATTTTATTTATTTATTCATGAGAGACAGAGAGAGAGAGAGAGAGAGAGAGAGACAGGCAGAGGGAGAAGCAGGCTCCCTGCAAGGAGCCCAACATGGGACTCAATCCCCAGACCCTGGGGTCACGCCGTGGGCCAAAGGCAAGCGCTAAACCTTTGAGTGTAGGTGCAAATTTAATGAGAATTGTGTAAAACCTACATGAGAAAAACTGTAAAACATTCTTACAGGACAAAAAGTAGACTTGAACAAATGGGAAAAGATGCCATGTTTTTCATCAGAAGAATCAATATCGGAAAGATATCAACTTTCTCCAAGTTAAAATTTACAAACTTAATGGGATTCCAATAAAAATATCCAAGTTATTAATTTTTTTCTGGAGCTAGATAAGTTGATTATTATTTATTTTGGAAAATAAATGCAAGACTAGCCAGGAATCTCCCCCTACCCCCAAAAAATAGCAATGGGGGACTACCTACACATTGAAACATTTATAAAGCCCCTGTAATTAAAACATTATGCTATTGGTGCATAAATAGACAAATGGCTAATGGAAGAGAACATAAAATCCATAGACTCCAAAGGCATATGGAAATTTAGTGTTTGATAAACAAATAGCGTTGGAACAACTGATAGCCATGTGGATAAAGATAAAATTGGATTCATTCCTCACACCTTACACTAGGATAAATGCCAAATGGATCAGATACCTACATGTAAAAAATATTGAGTCATACAAATACTAGAGGAAAATATAGCTCAATTTCTTTACGACCTAGGAAGGAGGAGGACTTTCCTAACTGTGATTCTATATCTGGAATCAATAAAGGAAAATGGGAAAATTTGTCTAAAATTTTTTTAAAATTTAAATGCCTACCCAACATACCATCAAGAATATATGTATTAAAAAAAGAATATCAAAAGTTAAATTAAAAAATGGGACAAAATTGTAACTAATATCACAAAGGGCCAATATCCTTAATATACCCAAATTTTCTAAATATTGAAAAGAGGGGATCCCTGTGTAGCTCAGCGGTTTAGTGCCGCCTTCGGCCCAGGGTGTGATCCTGGAGTCCCTGGATCGAGTCCCACATCGGGCTCCCTGCATGGAGCCTGCTTCTCCCTCCGCCTGTGTCTCTGCCTCTCTCTCTCTCTCTCTCTCTGTGTGTCTCTCATGAATAAATGAATAAGATTTAAAAATAAATAAATAAATAAATGTTTAAAAAATAAATAAATAAATAAATATTGAAAAGAAACTCAAATCCTAGTCTAACAACCCAGTAGAAAAATGTGAAAATTATAGAAAAATAAATGCTAATAGCTCTTAAATATATGGAAAAATGCTGAACTTTGCTCATAATAAGACAATTGCACATTAAAACTAAACTGAGATCCATTACTTACCTATCAGATTGGCAAAAATCCCAAACTTGACAACGCACCAAGTTGGTGAGACTGCAGAGAAGCATGTGCTTTCCTGTGTTGCTGATGGGGATGAAAATGGTACGACCCTGGACAGAGATTTGACAATAGCTAGCAGGATTACCTGTGCATTTACCCTTTGCCCAAACAACCTCCTTTCTAGGTAAATATACTTGAGATACAGTGGTAAAACCTTGAAATGATGGAAGCTTAAGGTTATTTATTGTAGCACATTTTGTAATAATAAAAGGCTGCAAACAGCCAGCATATCTTTCTTTTTTTCTTTAAAGTAGGCTTCAGGGATCCCTGGGTGGCATAGCGGTTTAGCGCCTGCCTTTGGTCCAGGGCGCGATCCTGGAGACCGGGGATCGAATCCCACGTCGGGCTCCCGGTGCATGGAGCCTGCTTCTCCCTCTGCCTGTGTCTCTGCCTCTCTCTCTCACTGTCTGCCTATCATAAATAAATAATAAAAAAAAAAATTAAAGTAGGCTTCACATCCAACCTGGGGCTTGAACTCACAGCCCCAAGGCTAAAAGTCCCATGCTCTACCAACTGCCAGCCAGGCGCCCCCTGCATGTCTTTCCATAGAGGATGGGACAGGTGAATAAACCATGGGACATACATGCCCTGGAATACTATTAAACTCTAAAAAGAATGAAGAATCTCTCTATATTGCTGAAGAGTGATCTCTAGAATAAAGGTGAAAAAAGTAACATGCGAAAAGGTGTGTATAGTATTATATTTTTTATGTAATAATGAAAGGAAAATAAAAGTATATAAATATACATACCTTTATATATAATTTTTTAAAGATTTTATTTATTCATGAGAGACACAGAGAGAGGCAGAGACACAGGCAGAGGGAGAAGCAGGCTTCACATGGGGAGCCCGATGTGGGACTCGATCCCAGGACTCTGGGATCACGCCCTGAGCCAAAGGTAGACGCTCAACCACTGAGCCACCCAGGCGTCCCTTATATACAATTTTACATACAATTTCAGCATCAAGAAAACTATTGACTACAAAGAATAAAAACACATGGAATTTATAAACATCCATGAATTCATAATGATAATAATTTTTTGAAACATCATTGCTACATGCTAACCCTTTGTGTCTCATACCTACTGCTGCATAATAAGCCCACCCCAAAATGTGATGGCTTAAAAAAACAAAACCTCGTTGATCACCCCTGGACGTTGCTAGAGTATGATCTCATTATTCTGAAAGTTGATTTTTTTTTTTAAGATTTTATTTATTTATTCACGAGACACACAGAGAGAGAGACAGAGACAGAGACACAGGCAGAGGGAGGAGCAGGCTCCCTGCGGGAAGCTAATGTGGGACTCGATCCCAGGACCCCGGGATCAAGACCTGAGCTGAAGGCAGACGCTGAACTGCTGAGCCACCCAGGTGTCCTGTTAAATTTTTTTTAATTTTATTTATTTTTTATTTATTTTATTATTTTTTTTATTTATTTATGATAGTCACAGAGAGAGAGAGAGAGAGAGAGAGGCGGAGACACAGGCAGAGGGAGAAGCAGGCTCCATGCACTGGGAGCCCGACGTGGGATTCGATCCTGGGTCTTCAGGATCACGCCCTGGGCCAAAGGCAGGCGCTAAACCGCTGCGCCACCCAGGGATCCCAAATTTTTTTTTTAAAGGGAAAGATCCAGGTGCCTTTCCTGCATGTCTTGTATTTCAAACTATCAGAATCAATGGTGAGAGAAAATAATTTACAGAAAAACCACAGCTAACAAATGAAAAAAAAAAAAAAAAAAAAAAAGGTGGAAACAGAAAAATCACTACTTTGCATTCCTTTATGAAATAATGGATCTAAGCAATCATCATCAATTATTATTAAAAGTTTGGGGTGGAAAGTTGATGACAAACTTTAAACCAGGCTGGAAACTCCTGAACCCACTGATTAATCTCAACATCACTACAAATTGGACCACGCCCTGATCTGATGCAGTGGAGCCTAGAGAGCACTGCTCACAAAGTACTGAGTGACAAAAACAAAAATTATCAAGCCTCTAGATACAGTTATCAGTTTATAAAGAATACGGAGGTTAGAAAAATGTTAAATGACATCACAAGATTACAAACCCAAATCCATAATGTGAGAAATCCCATATGACAAATTACCCAGTTACTTCAATAAAACAAAACCAAAATGAAACCAGTAACAAAGACAGAGTAGCCATTCTACTGATTGAGAGAGACTTAAAAGTGGCAAAGTTCAGGCCCAGCAAGATGGTGGCTGCCTTGGAGCTCAGCTGCTGGGGAAGTGGGGGGAGGCTCCCATTGTACACAGTGGTGTAACCTGGTGGTGATGGTTTAGGCCAAATTTTCTGATGCACTCTTGGACATCAGTGTCATAGATAATACGCTGAGAGGTTCAAGAGGAGCGGTACCAACATGATTTCTCAGCTGACAAAAACACTAAATTTTTTAAGAACGCAAATATAGGGGCACCTGGGTGGCTCAGTCGGTTAAGCATCTGCCTCCAGCTCAGGGCATGATCCCCAGGTCCTGGGATCAAGTGCCTCATCATGCTCCAGGCCCAGTGGGGGACTGCTTCTCCCTCTCCCTCTCCCTCTGCCCTACTCATGCTTCTCTCTCCTTCTGTCTCAAACAAATAAATAAAACCTTAAAAAAAAGGGGGGGGGGGACGCCTGGGTGGCTCAGCAGTTGAGCATCTGCCTTCATTTCAGGTGGTGATCCTAGGGTCCTGGGATCGAGTCCCGCATGGGCTCCCCACATGGAAACTGCTCCTCCCTCTGCCTGTCTCTGCCTCTCTCTCTTATGAATAAGTAAATAAAATCTTTAAAATTAATTTTTTTAAATTCAAAAAATTAAAAAAGAACACAAGTACAGTTCTGACTATGAATTCTTGGCAAAACAGGGGGCAGATACACTGGCTTACATTGCTCTCCTAGAAAAGGCACTTGATTGAGAGGCACAAATTCTTTACTGTGACAAAATTATTGGGTTTGCTTCACGAATTCCTTTTCTCTTTGGTTTGATCCTGCCTGGAAGGATGTCTTAAGGAGCACTGAACATAATTTTCTCCTGATGGGAGGAGAATCTCCCCTCTGAGAAGTGGAAGCACATATACACAGACATGCCAGGGGGTGCCTAAGCCTTCTGGCAAACAGACTGGGGACACGTCCATTTTCCTTTGGAGATATGCCTACTTTGGATGCCTGTGTGTTTGGTTTTCCTGCACCTCTTAATAAAGTGTACTTTTCTAAAGTTTGGTTATAAGAACATTTGAAACAGCTCTCCAGCCTATGTCGCTTTTGTGAGGACATCCTAAACAGTTATTTTAGATGTGGCCCCTTGGAGACGGATGACAATCTCTGCCGAAGCCTTCCACTTCCTCCTTGGAAACTACCAATGTGCGCGAGTGGCTTCTCCCACAGGAAAAAAGCAGTTCCATACAATGACAGTCACCCTGCTCGGTGCCCAAGTGTTTGCCTTGGAGTCACACGATTGTGCAGTAATATCTTACACTAAGTATGTGAAGGCAAAAAGGAAATCCTGCTGATATGTACAAGGAGGACTTTTTTTTGTACAAGATTTAAACCAAAGGGAATTTTCTATGCCATCTTTTTTTGAAATTGCATTAAATATTTGTTGAATTTGTTTTCAAAGATTTTATTTATTTATTTGAGAGAGAGAGAGTGAACATGAGGCAGAGGGAGAGGGAGAAGCAGACTACCTGCTGAGCAGGGAGCAGGTCAGGGCTCGACCCCAGGACCCTGAGATCATGACCCCAGCCGAAGGCAGCAGCATAACTGACTGAGCTACCCAGGGGCCCCATATCTGTTAAATTTTTAAACTGTATTTAAAAGCTTGTGGGACAATAGCCAAACTGTGGAAGGAGACTCGGTGTCCATCGAAAGATGAATGGATAAAGAAGATGTGGTTTATGTATACAATGGAATATTACTCAGCTATTAGAAATGACAAATACCCACCATTTGCTTCAACGTGGATGGAACTGGAGGGTATTATGCTGAGTGAAATAAGTAAAAAGGAGAACGACAAACATTATATGTTCTCATTCATTTGGGGAATATAAATAATAGTGAAAGGGAATAGAAGGGAAGGGAGAAGAAATGTGTGGGAAATATCAGAAAGGGAGACAGAACATAAAGATTCCTAACTCTGGGAAATGAACTAGGGGTGGTGGAAGGGGAGGAGGGCACGGGGTGGGGTGACTGGGTGATGGGCACTGAGAGGGGCACTTGACGGGATGAGCACTGGGTGTTATTCTGTATGTTGGTAAATTGAACACCAATAAAAAATAAATTTATTTAAAAATAAATAAATAAAAGCTTGTGGAAGGGCAGCCTGGGTGGCTCAGCAGTTTAGTGCCACCTTCAGTCTGGGGTGTGATCCTGGAGACCCGGGATTGAGTCCCACATCGGGCTCCCTGCACGGACTCTGCTTCTCCCTCTGCCTGTGTCTCTGCCTCTCTCTCTCAAGAATGAATAAATAAATTAAAAAATCTTAAAAAATAAAATAATAAAATAAAATAAAATAAAATAAAATAAAATAAAATAAAATAAAATAAAAGCTTGTGGGATCCCTGGGTGGCCCAGCGGTTTAGCGCCTGCCTTCGGCCCAGGGCGTGATCCTAGAGTCCTGGGATCGAGTCCCACATCGGGCTCCCTACATGGAGCCTGCTTCTCCTTCTGCCTGTGTCTCTGCCTCTCTCTCTCTCTGTCTCTTGAATAAATAAATAACATCTTTTTTAAAAAATGAAAGCTTGTATTCACACTATATAATATAAAGATGAACACAACATGAACTTGGAGGGAAAAAAATAAAACATGTAGTGTTGTATATATTTTTAAAAAATAAAAGACATTTCCTCTTCAAGGAGATGGCCTTGTGGCAGACGCAGAGTTGCAGATCTTTGTGAAGACCCTCACCAGCAAGACCATGACCCTCGAGGTCGAGCCCAGGGACACCACTGAGAATGCCAAAGCCAAAATCCAAGACAAGGAGGGCATCCTGCTGACCCAGCAGCATCTGATTTTTGCTGGCCAACAGTCAGAGGACAGCCCCATTGTCTCAGACAACAATAGCCAGAAAAAGTCCATCCTGCACTCGGTGCTTCACCTGAGAGGGGGCATCATTGAGCCTCCCTCCGCCAGCTGGCCCAGAAATACAACTGCGACAAGATGATTGGCCACAAGTGTTAGGCTCAGTGCACCCCGGCACTGTCACCTGCCAAGTAGTGCAGCCCCACCAACTACCTGGCCCCAGGAAGGTCGAATAAGGCTCCCGCACCAGCTCTTCC
Organism: Canis lupus familiaris; assembly: GCF_011100685.1. NCBI lineage: Eukaryota > Metazoa > Chordata > Mammalia > Carnivora > Canidae > Canis > Canis lupus. Next base: position 16,207,723 of record NC_049236.1, read on the forward strand.
TTGGCTGGGGGTGGCCTCCTGCCAGAGCCCCAATGCCCTGGGGCCTCGGTAAAGTTTTCCTCTCATTGACTGGAGCAGTAAAAGAAAAATAAATAAGTAACAATAAGAAACCTGCCTTAGGGATCCCTGGGTGGCGCAGCGGTTTGGCGCCTGCCTTTGGCCCAGGGCGTGATCCTGGAGACCGGAGATCGAATCCCACGTCGGGCTCCCGGTGCTGAGCCTGCTTCTCCTTCTGCCTGTGTCTCTGCCTCTCTCTGTGACTATCATAAACAATATAAAAAAATTAACAAAAAAAAAAAAAAAAAAGAAAGAAACCTGCCTTAATCTTGGCAGATTTTTGCCTTTGGTTCGGGTGTCTCTAACTAAAGGCTACGGTTTTGTTTTGTTTTTTTAAGATTTTATTTATTTATTCATAGAGACAGAGAGAGGCAGAGACACAGGCAGAGGGAGAAGCAGGCACCATACAGAGAGCCTGACGTGGGACTCGATCCAGGGTCTCCAGGATCACGCCCTGGGCTGCAGGCGGCGCTAAACCGCTGCACCACCGGGGCTACCCAAGGCTATGGTTCTGTTGTGCAAGTTCACCTTAATGTATTCAAATTCATTTATTCATTATCAGTTTTCTTGGGCCAGTCTGAATGTCTCATACATGACTCTTCAGCTAAGGCTTTTTTGTTGGGTTTAGAAATGTGATGTCTATTTTAGGAAACAGGAAGAAATATAAATTACTTCAGCAGAAAGCCTGTATTTAACTTTTTTAAAAGAGAAAGAGGCTAAAGATACCTACCAACCAAATGCAATATGTAGATTATGTTTAGATCTTGATTTAAATCAGCCAACTATAAAAAGGCATTTTGAGACAACTGGGGAAAACTGAACACTGACTGATTTTTAGATGAATTAGGAATTATTAATTTTGCTGGGTATGATAATAAAGTTATGGTTATGTTATGGCTATAAAATTTGTATGTGTTAAGAGATTTTTATTGAAGTATTTACAAGTGAAATGATATGATGTCTTGGATTGTTTTAAAATACTCTAGCAAAAGAAAAAAAACTCGTGGTGGGAAGGACAAAATATAAATAAGAGGAACAGAGTGTTGATAATCACTGAAGCTGGGCGATGGGTGTATAGAGGCTTAAGATTCCATTCTCTCTATGTATGTTTGAAACTTTCCATAATAAAAAGGTATGAATTCCCTCACTCACATCTCCCCTGGTGAAGCCATTGAACTCAAAAGAGCAAGATAAAGTGTTAGATCGAATAAAAGTTTTATAATATAAATTGCTTTCTTTAAGTTGCTTTCTTTGGTCTTGAAAGGCTTTTAACAGATAGAAGTTAAAATATTATGGAAAAATAAAAGACCATTGTCACAGTCTGTTAATCCCATATGCTTCCCATGAGAAGGATAAATACTTATATGGCAGTTTTATGGGATCCAGAGCCCAATATAGGAAAATTTCCCAAAGGGCTCTCTAACTCTCCATACTTTATTTCTTCCTCATTTTTTTTTTTAATCAGTAGGTAGGAGGAGCAAGTGGGAGAAAATTTGAGGTATAAAATAATCTCTTATTTGACCAGTTAGAGCAAAGCAAAGATGAGGGCTCTCTGGTTTGAGATACACTGGTATGATAGAAACATATGTACATTAAGGCCAGCAGGATAAGCATTTGAAATTGCCAGGTGAAGCTAGCTTTGCCCTAATAGAGTATCATTGAGAAAGCATTTCTTCAGCAAATGGCTCTTTTGAGAAGCTACTGAACTCCAGGACGGTATAAAAACACTCAGCCATGAAATACTTGGTGACTCCACAGCCCAAACTGATCCCAAACCATAAAATAGAGTGCACATCACCCATTAATTACAAGTGATACTTCTAAGACCAGGCTCAAGTCTAACTATATAAGTAAGCCACATGAGCTGCTTCCATTCCCAGTATGTCTACTCCTATCATGTGTCATCCATGCTCAGCCTATGCCTAGGACCTCACGGAGAGCTTCCTATGATCAGTGAGCTAAGAGAGAAAGCTTTTAGCCTTTATAGGCTACAGCACAGGAGACTGGCAGTGGTGAAAATTATACTGTTATACTGTATGCGCCATTATATTATATTCTGTAGAGAAGAAAATTCCTTCTAGTGGGTAGAACTTCAGGTAGCACATCTTGTTGTCCACTTTCCCTATTAGGGGAGCTGGGTTGAGATAAGGCCCTACAGTGATACAAAAAAAGGAGGCCAATTGTTAGCTGTATGTCAGGGACTTGGAGGGGGAAGGTAAGAAAATAGATGACAAGGAAGATAAGAGATATGTGGATAGATTTAAGATCCTCTTAAATTGGGTCTAGACTATGAAAGTATTTATGCATCTTGTGCATCTTCAAAATGAAGGAGACTTTCCACCATCTGGACCTATTCTGTGAGTGCTGGTCAGCTTCCTCCCCCCATCACCCCAGAACTTGCTCAATGGATTCATAAATAAAATGGGCTCAATGACATGGATTTCCCCTTACTAATGTGCTTACTGACATCACTATTACCCGATGTACCAGCAAAGTGGCTAATCTTTAGCCACATGCACTTGGGGACAGCCAGGCACCTTGGGGCAGGTTGATCATACCATAAAGTGGTACTGACCTGCCTCCAATGGAATAGACACTCATTCTGATGTTGATTTGTTTCCCCTGCTCACCATGTCTCTGGAAGCATCACCAACTAAGGCTTGTTAAGTGCTGTATGTAGTTCTGGTATCTCATACTTATGGATAATGTTAATTTAAATACAAAAAAAAATTTTTTGAATATAGAATTCCATTAGTCATAGGTTTGTCTTATTTCTCTTATTCTTATTCATGAAAGGAAAAGAGAACATATCTAACATACCCAGTAAAGAGTACATCTGTGAAATTGTAGTATGTCTGGAATTCTCGAAAATAGCTGTTTCTTGGCTCTTATAGAGATATTATTCCCATGCAGAGATATTATGTTCCAGGTAGTGGACTCAGGGCACCAAAACTGTAATTTTTTTTTTCAAAAAAGCAGTATGGCTTGTTTAGGCTTTACAGGAAAGATAGTTGTTCTCTTTGCAGGCATCTACTGAAGGAAGAGCAATAGATCATCATTATGTTAAATGAGACTAAGCAATCAGGAAACATGATATTATTTAAACCTTTTAAAATCGTTTGGTAAAATACATAGGCCTTGGAATGTCTTTTACGTAGGTTGGAACAAAGAAGGTAGAATCAAGCTATATAAGTTATTATAAAATACTTAGCAGTAGTTGGCATGTTGGACAGTGTTGTGGCTGAATTAGGGGCAACTGGAAATGAAGGCAGTAACGTTTCATTAAGAGAGTAGAAATATTGAATTAAAATATAAGTATTTTTACTAACTTTGTGGCCTTCCTACAAAGTATCTAGGTACAGAAAGGCTCTTGTTGGATGTTTGTTTGTTAAAAGTGATATAGTTATAGAAGGGATACCTTCTTCTGCTTCTTGATGCAAAGGATATATATTGGTTTGCTAGGGCTGCCATAGACTGGGTGGCTTAAACAATAGAAGTTTATTTTCTCACAGTTCTAGAAGCTAGAAGGCTGAGATCAAGGTGTTGTCAGGATTGGTTTCTTTTGAAACCTCTCTCCTTGGCTTGTAGATGTCTCTGTTCTCCTTGGGTCTTCCCACGGTCTTCTCTGTATATCTGTCTGTGTCAAAATCTCCTTGTCTTATAAAGATAACTGTCAGATTGGATTAAGGTTCATCCTAATGTCCTCATTTTAACTTAATTACCTCTTTAAAGACCTAATCTCCAAATACAGTCATATTCTAAGGCCAACTGGGGGTTAGGAATTCAGCATACGAATTTGGGGGAAAAGCAATTCAGCGCATAACAGGTACTTTGAGAAAAGATTCATCTGCAAGAAGTGGTCACTGCAGGGCTTCCCCCCACCCACCCATGTTCTCAGTTCCCACTTATCAGCTTTGTACACCCTTCCTCCAGCTTCTGCACGCTCTGCTGCTACAAGCTTACACTCACTTGCAGCTTTCTGAGGATTGCCCTTGAGCACTGGACTCCTGCTGCTCCTCGCCTTCCCCCACCCCCACACACCATTGAACTCCGCCTCACAGTGCAGAGGGTTGGAAGTGCCTGGGAGTATTACAAATCCACTTGACCTCCCACCCCAGCCCTTGAGCAGTCATTGGCTAGGAGTACAAAAGCCTCTGTCTTTAGGACAGGACAAACTGAAGCCTAATTGTTACCCTAGAGCTCCCAGCAGGTCCAGGTGTGTCTGGGGCATCACACGCAATCTGACTCTGGTTCCTGCCCCTTTGGGAAACTGCTTCACCACTCCCTCACTTGTTCTCCTGAGGACTTTCCTTACTAAGCCACTTCCATATGGGTCCCTGACTCAGAGAGGGCTTCTGGAAGGATCCTACACAAAACCTATTTTAATTGGTAAAACAGAACAAATAATTCAACCTAATATGTCAAGACCAGAAGGAAAGAGGCACAGAAGGAGGAGTTCTTGTTGTTTAAAGGTCATTGAAATAGGATTTTCAGAAGTAGACACTGAAAATTTAGTCAGTTACTAACACAGAAGTTCCTGCCCTGTGGGTGTGGTGTCTTCTAGAAATTCTCCACCAGGTCACCTGATGGAGATTCTTTTGTTTTAAGATTTTATTTATTCATTCATGAGAGACACATAGAGAAAGGCAAAGACATAGGCAGGAGAGGCAGAGTCCCCACTGAGCAGGGAGCCTGATGCCAGACTTGATCCCAGGACCCCAGGATCATGACCTGAGTCAAAGGCAGACGCTCAACCACTGAGCCGCCCAGGCATCTCCAATGGAGATTTCTAAAGGGAATTATGACTCAATAGGTTGACAGTAAAGGAAGGATTTAATTAAAAGCAGAATGGGAAAAAAAAAAAAAAAAAGCAAAATAGCCCTAAGGTAATATTTGCATTGGGAGAGGTAGAAGTCACAATTTATTTTTTTAAATTTTATTTATTTATTCATGAGAGACACAGACATAGACAGAGACAGAGACACAGGTAGAGGGAGAAGCAGGCCCCACGCAGGGAGCCTGATATAGGACTCCATCCCAGGACTCCAGGATCACATCCTGAGTCAAAGGCAGATGCCCAACCGCTGGGCCGCCCAGGTGTCCCCAGAAGTCACAATTTAATTAGAAATTCCCATAGCATTAAAATTTTCTGAAGAGGGATGCCTGGGTGGTTCAATCAGTTAAGTGTCTACCTTCACCTCATGTCATGATCCCATAGTGCTGGGACTGAGCTCCACATTGGGCTCCCTGCTCAGTTGGGAGTCTGCTCCTCCTTCTCCCTCTTCCTCTCCCTTAGCTTGTGTTCTCTCCTCTCTTGCTCACTTTCTCTCTCTAATAAATAAATCTTTAAAAAAGTTTTTTTTTCTGAAGAGACACCTGTCAAAACTTATCAGAAATGGAACATGGCGGGGATCCCTGGGTGGCTCAGCGATTTAGCGCCTGCCTTCCGCCCAGGGCATGACCCTGGAGTCCCAGGATCAAGTCCCACATCAGGCTCCCTGCAGGGAGCCTGCTTCTCCCTCTGCCTCTCTCTGCGTCTCTCTCTCTCACTCTCTGTGTCTCTCATGAATAAATAAATAAATTAATTAAAAAAAAAAAAAAGAAAGAAATGGAATATGGGGACAGACCTTTGACTTGGGTGCCACCTAGTATATGAAAGACATGAAGACCAGAGTGACCTAGGGTTCCTGCCATGTGAAAATAACCTTTCAAGTAAGCAGATCCAGGGATGTCTGGGTGGCTCAGGTGTTGAGCATCTGCCTTCAGCTCAGGGCTTGATCCTGGAGTCCCAGGATCAAGTCCCACATCAGGCTCCCTGCATGGAGCCTGCTTCTTTATCCCTCTGCCTATGTCCCCCCCCTCCCTTTCTCTCTGTCTCTCATGAATAAATAAATAAATAAATAAATAAATAAATAAATAAATAAATTTTTAAAAGGCAGATCCAACACATCCATAATTTTTTTTTAAGATTTTAATTATTTATTTGAGAAAGATAGATAGTAAGGGCAAGCAAGGGGAGGAGCAGAGGGAGAGGGACAAGCAGACTCTGTGCTGAGCTTGAAGCCCAACATGAGGCTCAATCCCACGATCCCAAGATTATGACTTGAGCCAAAATCAAGAGTCAGACACTTAACTGAAAGAGCCACTCAGGTAGCCCTCATTCATGATTTTTAAAAATATATTCACTGAACTTAAAAAAAAAAACAAAAAAACAACTATATACTTTATCCATGAATTTTCCTCTAGAATAGGTAGTTTCCTAATGATGAAGAAAGGCAATGTGCTTCTTGCCAATAGGTTTCCCTCTGACATAAGTCAAAGATCCACTTTGGTTTACCTGTAGTCTGCTAAAGCATCTGACATGATAATTTAATTTTAGTTCTTATAAGGAAGAACCCTCAAATTAACGATCAGTAGAATTTTACCATATGATGGTGGATGCTGCCTAGAACTGATATTTGCCACATCTCCCTCTAACCATCAAATAGAAAATTGAGAGCAAATAAAAACACCCAGAACTTATTCTCATAGTATAATTCACAAACAGGAAAGACTACACATTCCAATTCAAGAGAAAAGGAGGGAGATAAATGCCAGTGACTAGCAGAACTGGGGCTGGAGCCCAATAGACGTGGCTGTGCAAGAGTGGAGAATGTGGGTAGTCCTACCAGTGGCAGAACATAGGTAATATCAACAAGATTCACCCCTCAAAGGAAAGGAACCCATCCTGAAGGGAACTACTGAGAGCAGATCTGAGACTGATGTGTTAAAGCACTAGCAATAGAGAAGTCACAGGAAGTGGCTTGGAAAGTGCCTGTGACCTTTGGAAGTACTACTTCTATGGGAAAAAAGGGAGGCACCCTGAAAGATAGCAGTGGCCCCAAAAGGTTTCCATAGATGATGAAGAAAAGGAAAGAAGTAGCTCAGAATAAGGATTTTTCTTAAATAGATGAGATCAGAGAAAGCTTGACTAGAAATAAAGGTATCCTACATTAAAGAAACAGCCCTACAATGTGGCAACAGAAGAGGGAACTCTTGAACTGAGCATTAGTAAAAATACTTAAACCTTCCCTCTTTACCCTCCAGAAATTCCTCCTTCAAATGATTCATTGAGAAAAAAACCAACACATTCCAAATATGAACAAAAAACTTAAAATCAAGCATCAAAGATATAAGTGTTAAAAATGAGAATCAATTATGTTTGTCAGATGAAAACACTCAGAAAAATTCCTATCATGAGGCAAGGGAAAATTGCAAAATAATGATCCAACCTGAATTTAGAATACTTGAAAAAGCAATTGTAGATATGGCCAGGGGGTGGGGGTGAGGGTGTTGTTGGATCACAAGAAACAAAAATGCAAAAATAGAGAATGGACCAAACCAGAAGATGATGGAAAATGTAGCTGATAAGTTTAGGAAAGAGACTGAAAAAGGTAAAATTATCTCAGAAATGAAGGTTAAATTACCAATGTCCAAGGGAGAATAAATTAGCTGAAAATACAGTAAAGGATACAGAGAATATAAGTGAAAGAAGCCAAGAAAATGATTCAAAAATTAGGAGTTTTTTTTTCAAAGATCAGAAAGCAATAGATACAGAAAATAGGCAAGGAGGATCAACAGATGTATAATTGGAGTCTCTGAGAAAGAAAAGCAAAACAGTGGAATGGAACTAATTTTTAAATTCCAATTCAAAAAAGTGTTTTGAAATTAAATAGGATCCAAGCATGCATATTTTATTATCTTTTAAAAGCACCACATTTGCCTGGAGAAATCAACTCAGGACAGGTAGAATTTTCAGTCTTTAAAGATTAAAAAAATTCTTAGGGACTCTAAGCAGAAAGACCAAGTCACTTAACAAGGGGAAAATCAGTACAGCATTGTATTCTCAGGAATACATAACATAAACATTCAGTACAAGAAACAGTGGAATAGCATCTACAAAAGGAGTTGTGGGACACTTTACCTATAATACCAAGGCTGTAGGAAAGCAAGTTCAAACATGCCCCCAACTCAGGCAATATCGTTCTTGCCAGCTCTTTCTGAAAGAGGAATAGAGTTGCATAGGAGCTCAGTTTGTATATGCTATTGAAGTTAAGCTGGCATAAATTCAAATTAGAGCATTAAAATTTTGAGATGTGAAAGATAGTCCCTATGGTAGCCACAAAGAAAATACCTAAACAATATAAGCAAAAGGAAACCAGAAAGAAATGAAAACCTACAAAAAAACAACTAAATACAAAAGAAGACAGTAGTGCAGGAGATGAGGGGGGAAGTCCTATAAGGCATATAGAAAACAAATGGCAAAACAGTAGAATTAAATCCTTTCTTGTCAGTAATTACATTAAATGTAAATGGATTAAACTCTCCAAAGCCAGAGATTAGTAGAATGGATTTAAAACACATGATCCAACACATGCTGTTTATAAAAAACTTTCACTTTGATCCAAAGACCCAAATAGGTTGAAAGTGAAAGAATAGGAAAAAGACATTCCATACAAGTGGTAGCCAAGATGGAGGAGAAGTTGCTAAACTAATACCAGACAAAACAGTTGCAAAATGAGATGCCTGAGTGGCTCAGTCAGTTGGGTGTCCAACACTTGATCTCAGCTCAGCCCTTGATCTCAGGGTCACGAGTTCAAACCTACTTTGGGCTCCATGGTTACAACAGACAAAGAAGGATGTTGTGCGTTAATAAAAGTTTTGATACACCAAGAAAATATAACAATTATAAACATCTATGTATGTAATAACAAAGATTCATAAAGCAAAAACTGAAAAATTGAAAAGAGAAATAGAATTTTACAGTAATTGTTGGGAGACTTTAATACCCCACTCTCAATAAACAACCAGAGAATAAGTGAGAGGACTTGAACAACACACACAAAAAAACAGTTCTAACTATCAAACTTTTCACCCAACAACAAAATATACTTCTTTTTCAAGTGCCCGTGGAACATTCTCCAACATAGACCCTATATTAAGCCACAAATCAATTCTTAATAAATTTTTAAAAAGTAAATATCTTCAAAGCATTTTCTCTGACCTTGACAGGATGAAGTTAGAAATCAAGAACAGAAGGGAAGTTTTAAAATTCACAAATTTGTGGAAATCAAACAACACATTCTATTTTTTTAAGTCATGTAAAGTTAATCCATGTCTTAAAATCATTACCTTAAAATAGTGCATCTTTGGGGCACCTGGGTGGCGTGGCCGGTTAAGTATCTGCCTTTGGCTCAGGTCATGGTCCCAGGTGCTGGGGATCCAGCCTCACCTCTGGCTCCCAGCTCAGTGGGAATCTGCTTCTCCCTCTCCTCCTTGCTGGTGTGCTCTCTCTTGCTATCTCTCTCCTTCTCAAATAAAATCTTTGAAAAAAAATAGTGCATCTTTGCATTAGCTTTATTATTTATAAGAACCACCTGGTGAGCTTATTATTAAAATACAGATTCTGGGGCTAACCTCCAGAGATTCTGATTCAGTAGGTCTCGGGTAGGCCTGGAGAACCTGAACTTAACACACTCTGACATGATGCTGCTCCTGTCAACCAATAGACTATTTTGTGTAACTCTGTCCCAGAACAAAACATAGTAGTTAATTTTGTTTTAAAACAATTTAAAGTTTTGGGATGCCTGGGTGGCTCAGCAGCTGAGTGTCTGCCTTCAGCTCACAGGATCCAGGATCGAGTCCCACATCGGGCTCCCTGTGGGAAGCCTGCTTCTCCCTCTGCCTGTGTCTTTGCCTCTCTCTCTCTCTCTCTGTGTCTCTCATGAATAAATAAATCATTAAAAAAATAAAACAGTTTAAAGCTTTGAATAATATCATTATTTCAAACCTATTGTTTGACGTGACTGTATAAATACACGCAGATAGACATACGTATACAACTGTCAATGTATAATGAAGTTAGAAATTATAAGAAATGTATGAAAGAGAGAGATTGGTAGCTCAAATGAAAAAGAATTGGACTCTGGGTACAGAACTGGTGCTCAAAACTTGGTAGAAAAATGCTCTTTGGCTTTCATCTCTCCTGCCTTGACCTTACCCAAGTACCTCTCCTAGCCTCAAGCGTGTTGCCATCTGGACTGACTGGCATGACATTTTTGGATAGTCCAACTTGAGACATTGGTGAAAGAAGAAGGCTTCTCCTGCTTGAAAGAGTGGAAGTGTCTAATGATCTTGTCACTTTCTGCCTGGATGTAATAAACATTGATGTGACGAATAACACAGGCAAGGGTATAGCCATTCCTCAGTCACCTTTACTCTCTGTTGTGAAGTTGTAAACTGGCCTGTTTTTTTCTTGGTGACTTTTCTTTATCCAGGCTCTCTCTTGCTTCCAGATTATTTTTTGCCCGTGCCCCCTGCCTAGACAGTCACTGAATATTACCAAAAGTTTGCTCCTCCTCTTGCTTGGGTGTCCTAAGGCAATGTCTCCTCAAAAACATTTTAGAAAAAAAAAATGTGCTTTTAGAAGAAAAAAATTGCTTTGCTCCTAATTCTTCTGGTGTTGTTCAACAATGCAGCAAAAACTGCCTTGTTTACCATTTCCACAACGTGGGGAAAACTGTCAGGGCAAAGAGATAAAGTCCCACATTACCATAATGTAATTTCCACCCCAAAGAGAAATAAGTCATGTTCATACCGTGTACCTCTGATAGGGCACTTCCCCTCTGTGATCTTCTCAGCACAGAAGTCTGATTGAGATTCTCTCTCTCCCTCTGCCCTTTTCCCTGCTTGCAGACTTTCCCCTTCTCTAAAAAAAAAAAAAAAATCCTAAAAAATAACACAACAAAATTTATGCTATTAGTATAGTTAGCATTATTCCATTATTTCATAGGCTCACATAATTTTCATTTTTTGTCTGAGATTTACAAGGATAAACTTTATAAAGATACCAGTTTTGCTAGTTTTGCTTTAAGTGTATAATTGACACACAATGTTGCATTAGTTTCTAGTGTACAACATAGTGATACAGCATCTCTATACATTATGCTATCCTCACCACGAAGTGTAGCTACCAGCTCTCCCCATACCTATTACAGTATCATCCACTATATTTCCTGTGCTGTGACTCATTCCTGTGACTCATTCATTCCAAAACTTGGAAGCCTGCATCCCTCACTCCTCTTCACCTATTTGGCTCCACCCCTCACCTCAGCCAGGGTAACCCCTCTGGTAACCAACCACCAGTTCTCTGTATTGATGGATCTGATTCTGCTTTGGGGTTTGTTCATTTGTTTTTTAGATTCCAAGTGAAATCATATGGTATCTGTCTTTCTCTGACTTATTTAACTTAGCATAATATTTTCTGGACCCATTCAGTTTGTCACAAAGGGGAAGATCTTTTTTTTTAAGATCTTTTTTAAAAAAAAATCTTTTTTTTTAATGGCTAGTAATATTCCATTGTATGCATATGCCACATCTTCTTTACCCATTCATCTATGATGCACCCTCAGGTTGCTTCCATATAAACGTACTGTCTATTTAAGTTATAATTCAAGGTAATTGTACACCTGTGTTTACATTTAGGATTCTTACATATTAGTGTAAATAATAATAAGCTATTTGCCTCACAAGGCAATTTTAAGGAATTTAGGTGATTCTTTTAATCTAGCCTTTTTATTGAAATCAAATAGAGTCTTACATAAATCAGGCTGTTTGCATGTTTATTTACACGCAGTTGAAATCTAGGAGTCATACAGCCATCCTTTAAACCCCAGACTCTCCAGTTTAACTTATCAAAGAGTTTGCCTTGATTGAATATATTTAATTAATAGTGATGAAATTTTGATTACCTTGATTTCATTCACTTCCTGAATCTCAATTAAAAGTCTTAGTAGAAGGGCGCCTGCCTGACCGGCTCAGTCAGTAGAGCATGGGACTTTGATCTCAAGGTTGTGAATTTAAGTCTCACATTTGGTCTGGAGCCTACTTTAAAAAAAAAAAAAAAAAAAAGTCTTAGTACAAAAGACTTTCTTAAAACCTTTCTTATGACTCGTAATTGTTGATCTGGTATCAACTTGCACATCTTCACTCTGTATTTCCAACCCAGCAGTGACATGAGCGCCAAAGGCGGCTTAACTTTTCTTATCAGACACATTCTTCAGGCAAAGGAATTAGGTGAATACTATTTAACATGTTTCTAATAACTTAGTTGTTTACACGGTTATTTACATGAAGTTCCAAATTTTTATTAGAATGTGATGTTTACCTTTTAAACAAAGTTTTATTTATTCACTTTTAAAAGATTTATCCATTTGGCAGAGAGAGAGAGAGAGAGAGAGAGAGAGCAGGGGGAGGGGCAGAGGGAGAAGCCGGCTCCTGCTGAGCAGGGAGCCCAACCCAGGGCTCCAACCAGGACCCTGGGACCATGACCTGAGCCAAAGACAGACACCTAACTGACTAAGCCACCTTTTGGGTAAAGGTGCCCCTTACCCAAAGTTTTAGAACTCATTCTAGTCCAAGTGAAAAAAAGTTTTCACTTGCCTGGGACTTTTCTTTTTTTCTGAAACAGAAAATCGCCTTAGGATTCAGAGTACTAAAGATTAACTTCTTCAAACTATTTGCTGCACTCCTTTAATAGTTCAATACGAATTCAATCAGCGACAACAAATTTGAGGGGTTTACACCCTTGACTTTCCAGGCATCTATGAGGGTAGACTGGCCTCCCTTATCCAATGGTAATTTCCCAACTTCTTCGAAGGTAACCTCCAGAGGAACCGCCTTTCCTTTGCCTTGGTGGTTGTGCTCACACCAAACGCTTCCCTACTTGCGTTGCTTCAGAATCAGAGAAGCCAGTCTCTCTCGTGAGGGCCCTGAGACCCCTTGGAGGCCCCTCCTCATTTCTACAAAGGGCAAGAGCAGCAGTTAAAAGGCTAATTCGCTATTCACATGAATGGATGTCAAGACCTAACATCCCGTGAAAAAAGGCAAATTTCAGAATAAGTGGTGAATAATGACACTTCTATGTATTTAACAGCACATAAAAACATTAATATCGTGGGAGAAAGCAGATTAGTAGTTGCCTGGGGATGAAGTGAGAAATCAGTAGGGATTACAAGTGTATCCCACGGTGGCAGCTCCTCGGGGCGGCCTTCCAGCAGCCGAGAGCCCCAGCCAGGGTCTGGGAGTCCCTGCGGCTCCTCTCCCCGCACCTCTCAACCCATCCCAAGCCCCAGGCAAAGGGGCGTGGGCCACTTGGATAAAAAATTTTAGAGACCTGAGGCTGGAGGGGGTGGGGGTGGCCCTAGGGCGGGACTTTCTGGGGATCGCTAAAGCCCCAAGGCTAGTTGGTGACAGTTAGGCCTTCGGTGGTGGGGACCCAGCGGAGACCTAGAGGCGAGTTTCGGGGGAGGTCAGGAGTCACTCGTGCAACCCCAGACGTGCGTCCCTTGGCTGAGGATCTGAGGACTGGAGGAAGGAAGATGGGCCTCGAGAATGCCATTACCATTTCCAGGCGACCTGATGGAATCTGTTGAGTTTTACCCTGGAAGTAATCTGATTAAATCCACAGCAACGAGATGGCCTCTGCGGGCCTGAGTGGCTGATGGGATTTAGGACCGAGGCCTCGCAGGCCGAGGCGCGGATTCCCAGCGCAGATCCTCGGAGTCGAAGGCCCGGTTCTCAGCTCCGGGATCGGCCGAGCCGCGGCCAACCACTCGCCTTAACGGCTCGGAGCTCCAGTTTTCACGTCGTAAGACCCACCTCGGGGGCCCGTGGCGGGGATGAGGGGGCCGGGCCGCGCCACGCGCCGGGCGCCCGGTGGGGCCGCGGGGGCCGCCTGGCAGGTAACGCGATGGGCCGCGGTCGCGAGAGGTCGAGCGCACAGGTGGCGGGATGCGCCCCGGCTCCGCCCCGAGGGGCGTGGCCGGCCGAGGGCGCGAAGCTGCGGGCGCGGCGCATCCGGCGGGCAGCACATGGAGCCAGGCCGCGCTCCGGGCGCCTCGGAGCCGCCGCGCCCGGCCTCGCCCCGCGTCCTCGCGCCGGAGCCGCCGATGGTGAGGTCCGGGGGGGTGGGGGAGCCCCGGGCCCCCCAGGTGGGCCGTCGGGAGCCGCAGCCCCGCGTGCGGAGGCGGGGGCCGGACCTCGCAGAGGGCTCCTTCCCTCGAGGGCGTGTTCGGGGCACCCCCAGCCCCGCGCCCCGTGCCCGGCCTGCCCCGGGGGCGCCCCCCTCCCGGCGGACGCGGCCTGCAGCGGGGGCACCGAGGGCTGGGCCTGCTGCTCGTCCGTCCGCGGCTCTCGAGGGCCTGGCGGCTGCCTGCCCGGAGCCCCCCGGGGGCCCGCGGCCCTGGGCCCGGCCGCGCAGACGTCGCGGGAGGGACCGCGGGGGCGGGGGGTGGCAGGGATGGGCAGGGATGGCAGGGATGGCAGGGTGGGCAGGTGGGCCCGGCTGGTCCTGCTACAAACCAGCCATCTGCCGCCGGACGTGGAGCCGGGGACGCACTCCTTCCTCCTCTCTCTCCTTTCCCGCCATCCTTCCTTCCCTTTTTTTTTTTTTTTTTTTCGGAAAAATCTCTTTCTTTTCCTCCCCTGGTCTCATCGAAGTGAACTGACAACCGCCAAGGCATTTGAAGCGGACGGCAGGGTAATCTGATGTGTGTACAGGTTGTGGATGAGCCCTGCCATCAGGGTAATTAGCACATCTATCACTCACGTGGTCCCCTTAGTTGTGTAGGTGAGAATGCTTGCGACCTACTCACTCTCTTAGGAAATTTCAAGCCCACCTACCGCGATCTCGAGCCCAGTCACCTCCTCGGAGCTTATCCCCTCCAGTTCGTGCCCCGGGACCGACCTCTCCCGCTCCCCTCCTCTCGGACTCCTCTGCTTTGGACTTCTCTTTTCTTATGTTCCACGTAGAAGTGATACAGTATTTGTCTTCCTCTGGCCGATTTCCCGTAGCATGATGCCCTTCAGGTTCACCCCTGCTGTCAGGAATGCTAGAATTTCCATCTTTTTAGTGGCCCAATAATATTCCATCGTAATGCACACACACCCCCATTCTCTTCGTTTAGCCATTCGCCCTGGTCACAGACCCTCGGGTTGTTTCCATATCTTAGCTCCAGTGAACGTGGATGTGCAGATATCTCTGAGATCCTGATTTTATTTCCTGCAGATAAATAGGCAGAAAAAGAATGACTAGGCGGTAGCTCCACTATTTCTTTTTTGAGGAACTTCCATACCATTTTCCACAACGACTGCATCGATTTAGGAATTCCAACAACAGTGTGCAGGGATGGGGGGCGGGGGGTGCCTGGGTGGCTCAGTCCATCCGATGTCGGCTTTCGGCTCAGGTAAAGATTCCCAGGTCTTGGGATTTGGGGGATTGAGCTCTATATGGGGCTCCCTACTCAGCGGGGAGTCTGCTTCTCCCCCTGCCCCTCACCCTACTCATGCTCTCTACCTCTCTCTCTCTCTCAAATAAGTAAACAAAAAGAGTGCGTAAGGATTCCCTTTTCTCCACATCCTCCCCCAAGTGTTTTATCTCTTATCTTTTTTGATAATAGGAGTTCCAGCAGTTAATGAGGTGCTGCCTCATTGTGGTTTATATTTGCATTTCCCTGATGATTAGTGATGATCAACACCTTTTCCTATAATACCTGTCGGCCATTCTGTGTATCTTCTTTGGAAAAAACGTCTTTTCAAATCTTCTATTTTTCAATTGAATTGTTTGTCTTTTTGCTATTGAGTTGTATGACTTTTCCATATATTTAGATATTAGCCCCTTATCAGACAGATGGCTTGCAGATGTTTTCTCCCATTGCACAGGTGGCTTTTTACTTTGTTCATTATTTCCTTTGCTGTATAGAAGTGTCTCCCTTTGATATGGTCCCACTTGTTTATTTTTGCTTTCGGTGCTTGAGCTTTTGGTATCAAAAAAGTTGTTGCCGAGACCAATGTTAAGGGGCTTTTTCACTATGCTTTCTTCTATTTTTTATTTATTTTTATTTTTTTTATTTTTATTTTTTTTAATTTTCACCTATTTATGATAGTCACAGAGACAGAGACAGAGAGGCAGAGACACAGGCAGAGGGAGCAGCAGGCTCCATGCACCGGGAGCCCGACGTGGGATTCGATCCCGGGTCTCCAGGATCGCGCCCTGGGCCAAAGGCAGGCGCCAAACCGCTGCGCCACCCAGGGAACCCGCTTTCTTCTATTTTTAAAAGATTTTATTTATTCATGAGAGGCACAGAGAGAGAGAGAGGCAGAGGGAGAAGCAGGCTTCCCCTCCAGGAGCCGGATGTGGGACCTGATCCCTGAACCCCAGGATCACGCCCTGAGAGGAAAGCAGAGCTTAACTGCTGAGCCATCCAGGCGTCCCTCAAGCAAATTTTTTTTTTTTAAGATTTTATTTATTCATTCATGAGTACACACAGAGAGAGAGAGAGGGAGAGACACAGGCAGAGGGAGAAGCAGGCTCCACGCAGGGAGCCCGATGTGGGACTTGATCCCGGGTCTCCAGGATCACGCCCTGGGCCAAAGGCAGCCACCCAGGGATCCCTCAAGTAAATTTTTAAAACAGATTTTGTTTATTTGGCAGAGAGAGAGAGAGAGAGCAGAAGGAGAGGGAGCAACAGGCAGAGGGAGAGGAAGAAGCGGGCTCCCCTCTGATCTGGGAACCCAATGTGGGGCTCAATCCCAGGACTCTGGGATTATGACCTGAGCAGAAGGCAGATGCTTAACTGACTGAGCCACCCACGCACCCCATTTCAAGTAAATTTTTGGACGTGGTGTAAGAAAAGGGTCTAGCGTTGTTCTTTGGCGTGTACATACCCAGTTTTCCCACCATTATGGAAGAAACCATCCTTTCCCCATTGTGTGTTCTTGGCACCGTTGTCAAAGATTAGTTGACCTATAGGTATGGGTTCAGCTCTGTGTTTTCTTTTTTTTTTTTTTTTTTAATTTATTTTTTTATTGGTGTTCAATTTACTAACATACAGAATAACACCCAGTGCCCGTCACCCATTCACTCCCACCCCCCGCCCTCCTCCCCTTCTACCACCCCTAGTTCGTTTCCCAGAGTTAGCAGTCTTTATGTTCTGTCTCCCTTTCTGATATTTCCCACACATTTCTTCTCCCTTCCCTTATTTTCCCTTTCACTATTATTTATATTCCCCAAATGAATGAGAACATATAATGTTTGTCCTTCTCTGACTGACTTACTTCACTCAGCCAGCTCTGTGTTTTCAATTCTGTTTTCTTGGTCTGTGTCTGTTTTTATGGCAGTACCGTGTTATTTTGATTGCTAAAGCTTTGTAACATATTTGAAATCAGGAATGGTGATGCCTCCAGCTTTGTTCTTCTTTCTCAAGATTGCTTTTGTTATTTTGAATCTTTTTTTCTATTTTTGTGAAAAATGACGTTGGAATTTTGTTAGAGATTACTTTGAATCTATAGATCGTTTGAGATAGTATGGACATTACAACAATAATCCAGGAGCAGTCAATGGCTTTCTGTTTGTGTCTTCTTCTGTTTCTTCCTTCAGTGTCATACAGTTTTCAGGGTACAAGTTTTTTCACCTTTGGTTCAATTTATTCCCAAGAATTTTATTGTTTGTAAGGTTTTTGTAAATGGGATTGTTTTTTAAATTTTTTCTTTCAATAGTTTGTTGCTCGTGTATAGAAACACAACTGATTTTTGTGTATTGATTTTTGTATCCTGCAACTTGACTGAATTTGTTTATTAGTTCTAGCAGTTTTTTGGTGGAGTCTTTAGGGTTTTCTGTATATAATATCATCATCTGTACAAAGACATTTTTACTTCTTCCCTTCTGAATTGGGTGCCATTTATTTCTTTTTCTTGCCTAATTGCTCTGAGTAAGACTTCCGTGATGAATAGGAGTGGTGAGAATGAGCACCCTTGTCTTGTTCTTGATCTTCGAGAAAAAGCTTTCAACCTTTCATCATTCAGTATGATGTTAGCCGTGGGCTTGTCATACAGGGCCTTTGTTATGTTGTGGCATACTCCTTCTTTTTTTTTTTCAGATTTTATTTATTTATTAATGAGAGACACACAGAGAGAGGCAGAGACATAGGCAGAGGGAGAAGCAGGTTCCCCACTGAACAGGAAGCCCAATGTGGGACTCCATCATAGGACCTCAGGATCATGACCTGAGTGGAAGGCAGATGCTCAACCACTTAGGACGCCACCCAGGTGTCCCTATATTCCTTCTTATTTCAAACTCAGGAAGACCAATTGAGAGGCAACTGCAGGGACGCCTGGTGGCTCAACGGTTTGGCCCCTGCCTTCGGCCCAGGGCCTGATCCTGGAGACCCAGGATCGAGTCCTGAGTCGGGCTCCCTGCGTAGAGCCTGCTTCTCTCTCTCTGCCTCTCTCTCTGTATCTCTCATTAATAAATAAGTAAAATCTTAAAAAAAAAAAAAAAGAGAGAGAGAGGCAACTGCAGGCTTTTAGGCAAGAGATGATGGTGGGGCAGACTAGGGTAGAATCAGCACAGATGGAAAGGAAGGTATGTGGAATTGGGACTCAGTAAGGTAAGAACCCTGAACTTCTAACTTTTTTTCCAGGATCCTATGACTGAAGATCTAGTTCAGTCATCCTGCAGCAGCAGAGAGACTTCCATGGACTCTTTGCCTCAAACAATTGAGGAAATTGAGGAATTTCTCAAGGAAGTCTCTGAGTCCTATAAGGCAAGAACCGCAGCTGCACCAGAACCACAGATATATACACCTCTGACTGCCTATGGTGAGGACAACCAAAATGAGTCAGCCCAGAGGGTGATGACTCCTTTGAAGTCCACAATGATGATTTCTGCATGTTCTAACAATCCTGGGACAGTCCTTGTTCAGAACTCAACAACACCCACCGTTAAAGCCCTTGATATGCCCCCTGGAGACCTAAGTGAAATTTTTTTCATGAACCGAAAGGTGATGTTTGATGAGAGAAAACCCACAACAACCTCCTGGATGACAGATACTACTGACAACCCAAAAACATTCACCGATTGCCAAAAGATAACTATCACTGCAAACAAGATGGCAGTCCCCAATGAAGGCAGCCAGATGAAGATGATGACCAGTGATGACCAGATCCTCTATGAAAGACAGGTAATAACTCTTAAAGAGGGCTACATGATGACCTTTAGTGGTAACCAGACCTTCACTGAGGACCATAAAATTACTTCCAATAATAACTATACCCTGAAGTGGAACCAGATGGCAACCCTGTGTGAAGAGCAGATAATGACCCTCAGTGATGACCAGACCTTCTATAGAGACCAGATAACCTTCAGTGGGGGCCAGACCCTCAATGGGGGTCAGATGGAGACCTACATTGGTGACCAGACCCTCTATGGAGGCCAAATGACCTTCAGTGGGGACCAGACCCTGTATGGGGGCCAGATGAATACTCTTAATGATGACCAGACCCTTTATGGAGAACAGATGAACTCCAGGGGAGACCAGATCCCCTATGGGGGTCAGATGAAGACCCCTAGTGGTGACCAGACCCCCTGTGGAGGCCAGATGACAACTCTTAAAGGGGGCTATACAATGACCTTCATTGGTGACCAGACCTTCCCTGGGGGCCAGATAACAACATGCAGTGGTGTCCAGACCCCCTATGGAAGTCAGATGATGATGTATAAGGGAGATCATATGAGAACCTTCACTGATGACTACAACCTATATGGAGATGGAGGCCATATGATACCACATCAATCCTCACCACAGCCATACCCGGGATTCTTGTACTTTTCAAGTTCCCATTTGACCCATGGACAATACCTAGAAGAGCAGAAATGCAACATCAAAACCCAGAAAAGTAAATTCCAGAAGAAGCCTGACATTTTGAAGACCTACACTTGCACATACCAGGACTGTGGGAAATCCTATACTAAGCCTTCCCACCTCCGAATCCATGAACGCAAACATACTGGTGAGTGAGGGCTGAGGGATAGGGATGTGCTTTTATAAAACTTTGGGATCATTGAGATTGTTGACACCTCTCTCTAAGCCTGGGAGCTCAGAAGACTAGAAAAGGCTGACCTGTTTGAAAGGGTGGATAAAGCAGTTCTAGAAAGAGAACTATATAGTTCTGGGGGAGAGCCAACCTGGCTGCAGCCTTTTGTGTTGTTAACTGTGCTGAGATGATGGGAATAAGTGGAAGGGTTTTGACCTTCTAAGGCTGGTCTTGACTCTACCTCTCCTGGGACTGACCTTTCATGGACCTCTCCTAAGGCCCAACAGATGCCCACTCCCGACCTCATTATTCCCCCACTGACTTTCCTGCTGACCCTTGCTTTTCCTATTTCTCTTTTTCTCTTCCTCTCCCTCCTTCACAATTTTTCTCTCATCCTTCCAACCTGCGCTGCCTTCCTAGTCTTCCTCTTTTTTTTATTTATTTTATTTTTTTTAAATTTTTTATTTATTTATGATAGTCACAGAGAGAGAAAGGGAGAGAGGCAGAGACATAGGCAGAGGGAGAGGCAGGCTCCATGCACCGGGAGGCCTGATGTGGGATTCGATCCCGGGTCTCCAGGATCGCGCCCTGGGCCAAAGGCAGGCGCCAAACCGCTGTGCCACCCAGGGATCCCACCTAGTCTTCCTCTTTCACTCACCACCTCCAGTCTCCTCTCCTCTGGCTCTCCATCTCCTACTCCAACATGCTTAAACCCTTTATCTTCTCTGTTCACTTTCAGCTTCCCTGTCCCATGCTACCCAGAAGCATGACAAATTTCTCTTTTTCTGATCCAGGGGAAAAGCCATACAAATGCAATGTGAAAGGATGCACATGGAGATTCCCCCGTTCGGATGAGCTCAACAGACACAAGAGAAAGCATAGTGGGGAGCGGCCCTACCTGTGTACTAAATGCAACAGGAATTTTGCACGATCTGATCACTTGAAGCAGCATCAAAGAATCCACAGATAATGTTCACCTGTGACTATATACTCATCAGGCTATGAAGAAACGGGTACAGCTGAACAATTCTGTCTACTAAGCTTTTGTTTGCTCTGTATCTAGCACTGTCACAGCCTATAATAAGTGCTTAATATTATCTGTAAGGTTTTTGTTTATTTTTTTCTGAAACACACAAGGAACACATATATGCATTTCAATAGAATCAGAAGCACTTTTCATTCATTCCCCACTCCAACTTTAACTTTTTATCCTGTGCTATCAATCCTTCTAGATCTTGCTCTGTGCATTTGCCTCTATTTGTACATGTAAAAGTGGACATATGTAGGTGATGAAATTTATACACAGTTCAGATGTGTAAAGAATGTAGCATTCTGTATCTGAGCTCATATTTCTCTGGGTATCCATTTTAATGTGGTTAAGAGAAGGGAGACCCTTGGTCACTTCTAGTGTAAGATGGTCTACAATTAAATGAAATTCATTTGGATGAGTACTAAATCTATTCAAAAGTTGAACCTCCAGTCACGACTGTTTCTTCTCTCAGGCAAAGTGCCTCTTTTGAAAAAAAAAAAAAAAAAAAAGTGTCTCTTTTGCCCCCTACCTTCTCCATATTCTGTCAGGATACAGGGAGTGATAGCTTTGGAACAGGGGTGGTCATGTGGTGGCTATCCTTGCCACTGGGCCTTGGGCCCTTTGGTTCATTGCTTCTGCAAGTGGGGTGACCTGCAGTCTGTTTTTCTCTGTATGGGCATGATTTGATAACTGCTTCGAGAAGCTCTGTCATTTTCCCTACTGACTAGTCCTTTTCCAGCTCTTAAAGGTTCTGCGCTCTTAGGGCTTGACTCCCTTCCAGCTTATAGAATATCCCCCTGGCAAAAAGGTCTGGGTAAAGTCAAGGATGTGATATTATCCCACTCCTTATTTCCAAAAGGAGCACTTTGAAAAGCACTTTCTACCCAGAGCCCTAAAAGGGAAGTGGACCACAAATCCCCCAGGGCTTCCAATTGGCCCTGCTGCATTTTTTAAAAAGACTTTATTTATTTATTTATTTATTTATTTATTCATGAGGGACACAGAGAGGCAGAGACAAAGGCAGAGGGAGAAGCAGGGTCCCTACAGGAAGCCCGATGTGACACTCGATCCTGGGACTCCAGGATCATGCCCTGAGCCGAAGGCAGATGCTCAACCACTGAGCCACCCAGACATCCCGGCCCTGCTGCATTTGAGATGCTTCTTCATTCACCCACTTTCACCTCACCCCCAGACACTAGATCCCTGAGTCTTTAAGGGACTTGGACAGCATTTTTGAAGTTATATCTTAAATGTTGTGTTTGGTATTGCATGAAATAATATATGTAAGTTATAAGTATAAAAAAAGTGAACATCTGTGAGAGCCCATCACCCAGTGGTATGCAGTCAGGTGTCAAGCTGGCCAATTAGGACGAGCCAAACTGAAAGTAACAAAAAGTTGCTTACTTCCTGCTACAGAGAAAGTAAGATGCAAAAAGACAAGGTGTCAGCTCTCCAGTGTCCCATCTTTCCCCGTGAAACAGCACCGGGCAAGGGCTAAGGGATATGCAATGCAGATGGGGGTAATTCTCTCACTGCCCTAAACAAAAAGATTCTCCTACCTTTTTCTGGAAGGGGTAATAGAGGAAGAGAGGAAAGTGCTAGGGTTGGAAAAGTAATGAGCCAGATGGGGGAAAAAAAAGTACCTCAGCACGTCCCCCAGTAAGGAGACTTCTGAATAGAGATGCCCAGGTTCGGAATCCAGATATGCATAGGAGCAGGCCTGGCCTGTGTAGTGACTTCTCGACAACAGCTCCCTTCAGAAAATTGTAGTCCACCTGCTGTGCACCAAGTCTGGTGTGGGGAGGGCAGCCAAGGTCTTATAATTACCTATGGTTAGACCTGAAAGGTCACAAATAGGATGTTAGCCTTAGACTGGACTCCTCAGCTGCACCCCTTGATCTTTCAGGGCCCTAGTGGGAAGCATAGACTACTCCGTTATAGACTCAAATGAGCCAGACATTGCAAGAAGTCTGGTTAATCAGTCTGAGGGCCATGATCAAAGTCCCTCTAAGTAGCATATCAGGCCTGCCCAGAGGAGTGAATAGCTCCAGCCCCAGTAGCTGCCAAGCCAGAAAAAGATACATAGCTCATTAGCATCTACCCTAGAGAGCCAAGAGGCCTTCTGTCTAAGCCACCTAATGTTCTGTTTTGCCAGATTTGTTGATCCAAATGTTGGTAATTACACAGAACCTCCTTGACTAGCCAGCAGAAAGCTGAGGCCTGTGTGGTTAGCCAACACTACTTGGGCCGATGAGTTGAGGTTGAGATCGTATGAGTAATAATCTTAACGAGGAGCAAGGACAGAGATTATATAACCTTTTCTAATTGGAGGACAGTGAGAATAACCACACAGCCTATATAGGGCAGGAGTGAGTAGAGAAGAAGGCCACCGCCACTGTAGACAAAATAACTCTGATAGCAGATCCTGCACTTCTCTCCCAGATGTTCTTGTTGCCTCCTTCTCTGACAGGAGTGAGTTTACATTTAGGGAGGTATTTTGCTCCTGTAGAATCCAGTCGTAGCAATGTATCATGTCCACATTAATAAGGCTGGTGCAGTTGAAGTACCAGAAAGACCCTAACCAACCAATAATTGCTTCTCAAAGAGTGTGTACCTTTCAGCCATCTCCAGGAGTTTATGGATTCAGAAACCAAGTGGTGTGACTAGCCCATGGCACCGTTCTGCCATAGGCTGTCATCAGTGAGCTCAGAGTTTGCTGAGACCTGTAACTCAAAGGTAAATGTGGATCCATGGGGCCTAAGGGAGGGTCAACTAGGGTGGCCCACTGGAGGGCCTCTAGGTATTTTGTTAAAGGCCCTACTCTAAGGTAGCGTTCTTTCTGGTAACCAGTAGATGGATGCCACCAAGATCCCTACATTATGTGAGAGCACCATTAGTTATGTATCTTTTTCTGGCTTGGCAGCTGTTGGGACTCATGGCTATATTCATTCCTCTAGGCAGGCCTGATACACTACTTAGAGTGACTTTGATCACTAATCACTAGGTCTCCTTTATGTTTGTCAGGGCAATCATCTCTGGAATGAGACATGACACCCTCTCCCAGATAACACTTACCATTGGGTACTAGATCATTGTGCCTTGCCTGTGTTAATGACCTCTGCTTGTGTTTTTACATGTTGCTCAATAGGGTATCCAGTTCTTGGGGGTGGTGCCCTTATGTGGGCCCACTAGGAGGATGTTATCGATAAAACAAAGGCGAATACTCCTTCCAGGAGCAGGACTTTTTTCCAGATCACATTGATGGCAGAGAGCTGGAGAATTTAGGCAGCCTTGTAATAGAACATTAAAAGTGTATTGCAATGTGTTGCACACAAAGACGAATTTGATCTGGATCATCTGGGTGGAGAGAGGATGCTAGAAAAAGTGTTTTCTAGAAAAAGTGGTTGCTGCATACCAAGTTTCTTCAGCTTGGGCAGTAGCCTCTGTGACACATGATACCAGGTACTTCCAGGACTGGCACTGAACCTCTTCTAATCAATGATGAGTCTCCAGATACCTGAGGCCTTATGTACAGGCCAAACTGATTTACTGAATGAAGAAATCGTCTCACGGAATTTTGGCTTCCCTGAGATCGGCAATTTGGGTGGTTTATTTTTCTCCTTCATGCAGCCAGTATTGTCTTGGACAGACAGTGAGTGGTACTAGGCACTGGTTGGTAATTCGGTAAGTTCATTCACATGCCCCACTAAAATGCAGCAGTTCTTATCAGGGATTTGGGGCAAAGGCAAATCATCTATAGACATAGACAATACCTAGACAATACTTCTATACTGATAATACATTCACTAGTGAGTCATATAGCAAAGGAAGTTTGTAGGGACCCAAAAGGACCCACCCATAGCTAGGCTTGGACAAGGGTCCCAGTAGTAGAGCTTTATTTTTTATTTTTTTATTTTTTAAAGGAACTTTTTTTTATTTTATTTATTTATTTATTTATTTTTAATTTTTTTTTTTTTATTTATGATAGTCACACAGAGAGAGAGAGAGAGGCAGAGACATAGGCAGAGGGAGAAGCAGGCTCCATGCACCGGGAGCCTGATGTGGGATTCGATCCTGGGTCTCCAGGATCGCGCCCTGGGCCAAAGGCAGGCGCCAAACCGCTGCGCCACCCAGGGATCCCCCAGTAGTAGAGCTTTATGTTTCCCCCTTATCCTGGAGCTAGGATTTTGGGGATCACAGTCACCTGTTCACCAACATCCAAGGACCCAAGAAGTGCAACTCTCCCCCACATCCCTGTTGAACCTTGACCTTGGTGTAGGGCCTCTGACCCCTCATGGAAAGAGAGGGGCCTTGGACTGTCCCAAAGTCTTGTTAATTTTGAATGCCAAGAGATCTGGGTAAGATTCGTGGCACTTCCCCATTCATTTCTAGGCTCACTGGGAGGAAGCTGCTAATCAAGTATCCCATAGGCCCTAAACTCCTTGCCCTATCAATTTCCTCCTTTGAGACTGTCACAAAGTAACCAAATTCAGAGATCTTTCTGGAAAGGCCTTGCCCAGGCTGTCCAGGAGAGGGCGCTAGGTTATTACTCTTATGCCACTCTCCTGGTTAATCTTTGCTTTCTAGCCCCTGGCTGCTTTTTCCATGTCCAGGAATTTGTCAGTTAAGACTTGGACTATATCATGGGTGAACTGACCTGATCTCATGAAGAGGTTTAACTAGCCCTGGTGACCAGTGCCAGCAGGGGTAGCATGGACAAACTTGGAAATCTGAGTCTGGCTAAAAATCTGACCATCTACTGTCCTTAGTCCCTCATTGCAAACAGAAGCACAAAGATGGTTTGCAGGGACATTAGAGCCTCTGCAAGTGTGGTCCAAACAAGGAACTTATGAGTGGGACGACCTGTTGGAGCCAAATAGTATACCCATTGAGGAAGGAAGTCTCGGATGTTTGCCCACTGTTAGGATACTTCAAAAGACCAGTCTGTGACAATGCACCCCACAAGGCACCACTCTCCATCACTAAGTTTAACAAGATGATTTGTTCATTGTGGAGGCTAACTAACCAAGTCTCTAGGTGTCTGAGCCACAGGGCAAAGGCCTCTACACTCTTTCACTTGAAGGCATGAGTCTCTATAACACACTACACTGCAGGATGTCCCTTGGCATCAGCAATCTGCTTAGAGCCGATAGTTATCAGGTGCAATTCAGCATGTATGTTCTCTGACAGTTTTTGGTCCCATTTCTGAAGGACCATGAACAGTAGCTGGGGAACAGATTCCCTAGCTTTCCTAGAGTTCCCTTTGTTGAATTTCAAATTTGACCCTGTGGGCAAGTCCAGCCAAGGAGTGGAGGGCTAAAAGGGACCAATGATTTCCCCTTAAAACTGAAAATTTTCTGTAAATAATCCACTAGCACCCCCAAGTCCTATTGGTATGGCCGCAGAAGTGCCCATGGGACCCTCAGGTGTTTTATTCTTCCAGAAAGGCTTCGTGCTCAGTCGGCCATCCATCTTGCTGCATCAATTTGTTGAATTGCCAGGGTGCCAAGATGGTTAATCAGGATAATGAGACAAACTGCAGGTAAAAATCAAGGCTTTATTTACTTACTGTGATAGTGCAAGCAAGAGGTGAAAAGGAGAGATGCTGACTACCTAAAGCTCCCAAGTAAAGTCAGTTGGATACAGACAGGGGAATTAACTCACTGCTGAGGAGCCCCAAACTGAAAGGCTCCTGCCTTTTAATGGACCTGGGGAATCTGAGGGAGGAAGGGGAGGAGGGCTCAGAGTGGAAAAGTACTGAGTCAGATCACTAGCACCCCATAAGGAAGCCTCTGAATGGAGGCCACTGGGCTAGAAATACATATGCACATGGGCATGTGTGGCCCATTACCAACACACTGGTGTGTGAAAGGAAGAGACCAAAGAGCTATGAAAGTGTACTTGGATCTTATGTTAAATGCATTTGCTGGAAATGGTACTTTACACCTCTGTGGTCTTCCTCCTAAAAACACATCATTTACCTCTAGCCAAATCATGCAAAACAACCCAGATCCCAACCAAGGAACATTCTACAAAATATCTGACTAGTGCTTTTCAAAACTGTCAAGGTTGCCAAAAACAAGGAAAGTGGGAGAAACTGTCACTGCCTCAAGAGGATCCAAAGGAAACGTGATAACTAAATGTAATGTGCTTTCCTGGATAGGATCCAGAACAGAAAAAGGACATTAGGGGGACGTCTGGGTGGCTCAGCAGTTGATTGTCTGCCTTTGGCTCAGGGTGTGATCCTGGAGTCCTGGGATTGAGTCCCACATCGGGCTTCCTGCAGGGAGCCTGCTTCTCCCTTTGCCTGTGTCCCTGCCTCTCTGTCTCTCTCTCTCTCTGTGTCTCTCATGAATAAATAAATCTTTTTAAAAAGAGACAGAGAGAAAAAAGACATTAGGAAATCTAAATAAAGTATAGCCTTTAGTTAATAAACATGTATCAGTATTGGTTTATCAGTTGTAACAAATATATCATACTAATATAAGATGTTAATAAGGAAAACTAGGTATGGCATATAGGAGAACTCTAGATACTATCATTCTAATTTTTCTAAAACTGCTCTAAAATAGGGGCACCTGGGTGACTCAGTTAAGTGAGTTGGCCCAGTTAAGTATCCAACTCAATTTCAGCTCAGGGGTCATGAAATTGAGCCCCGAGTAGGACTCCACACTGGACATGTAGCCTGCTTAAGATTCTCACTCTCCAGGAGTGCCAGTGTGCCTCAGTCAGTAAAGTATCTGCCTTTGGCTTAGATCATGATCCCAGAATCCTGGGATGGAGGCTGGCATCAGGCTCCCTGCTCTGCAGGAACCTGCTTCTCCTTCTGCCACTGCCCCTTGCTTGTGCTCGCTCTCTCTCTCTGTCAGATAAATAAAATCTTAAAAAAAAAAAAAAAAAAGATTCCCTCCTTTCCCTCTCCCCCCATGCCCTGCACAAGCTCTCTCTCTCTCAAAAATAAATAAGTAAATAAAACTGCTCTAAAATAGTTTATTTAATGCTCTCCAAAAGGCATTAGAATAAATCCGTAAGACCAAATATTTATATAATTGCAATGGCAATACATTTATCTATTAAAAGAAAAAAAAACAACTTTCTCAAGATTATAGCATTGTTTCGTGGCAAATGAGCTGAACATCCTGCAGTAGAAGATGGATGAAATAAATATGGTACATCCATACAATGGAATTCTATGCATCCATTTAAAAGATTCTAGTAGTTCTCTATTTAATTACACAAAAGTCTCCAAGATGTACTGGTAAGTGAAGACAGCAAGAGAGCCAACAGTGTGAATAATCCACTGTTTATGTATTACAGATTGGTCTGGAAGGCACATAACCAAAAGTAGCATCACTTCCAAGGAGAGAGGCTCAAGAGCAGTAGGAGGATTTTTCACTAAATAATATGTTCTACCTTTTGAATTTTGTACTTACATGTACATATTATCTATTTAAAATGTTTTTTTATGAACCAGGCAAAGGAAAAGGAGGAAGGAAAGAGGAAACTGAAAGTTAGAGGCCCTGTTTATCTTTTATCTCAACACATACTTGTGTTAAGTGTTGAGGTATGAGTCAGCAAGGGAGACTTGAGTGAATGAATGAACACCTGAAAGCCAAAAGAAAAAACTTATTGGAAAAGCCACTCTTATCTTGCACATGGGAATAGATGTGCCACTGTTTTCTAAAAGCCTGTTTACGTGTCACCCCTGTTTTCTAAAAGCCTGTTTATGTGTCATCCCTCCTATCACTTCCCCACCTGACCCCTTACACCTTTTCTGTACCCACTCAGGGCTTCATTTTGCAGGAGGCTTCCATCCCCATTGCCCCAGAACCTAGGAGTCTCTTTAAAAATTGTATCCCCAGTCTGCAGAGGGTGGCTGAATTTACGTCAACCCAGAGGTAGGAGGGTGTGTTCTCCTTTGGACCCAAGCCGCACCCAGGAAAGTTGCCTTTGGGAAGGCATTAGCTACAGCCCCAGAGCCTCAAGCCAGGCATCCCCCAGCACCTTCCTGACAAAAGCAGGACCATCATCAAATGCACCCAAGGGCAGGAGTTGCCGGCAGTACAGCCAGCCACCAGCAGTTGTGGCGGGGGTGGGGGTGGGGGTGGGGGTTGGGAGGTGACCTATAGAATGAAGTCAGAAGTTCTTTTCAGCTCATGTACCTTATATCCCAACCAGTTCTCAATAATCTGCTTACCTGTACAAACCACTATCCTCCACCTTCCCCAAATGCAAATAATGCTCTTCAACCCAGAATAATCCATTCATTCTCCACCCAAGGCAAACAAGATGGGCTTTCCAAATGCAATTGTAATCATCTGTTTCTGAGTCAGTGTTTCCTGCAATTAGCTTAGAGCTCCAGGAGGAGCGAAGATCCAGTTGACCGTTTGGCCACTGTATCCCCATCAATGAGGCCCCTGGGCACCCAGTAGACACCCAGTAAATTTTTTGATGAATGAAAGAGAGTGAATACAATGCAAGTTCTAACAGTGTGCAAGGACAGTGTCCCAAGACCTTTGGAAAGCCTTCCCCCATCTTATTTTTTATTTCCCATCCTTCCCAAACTAGCCCACTATACTCTCTGAAATTCGTCCATAATCTGGGAACTCCCCTACATCCTCCACCTCCTCAGAGAAGCTATCTCTTCTGCTTGCCTCCATATCCTGCCACCTTGTGAAGACATCCCAACCCATCCCACTTACCTTAGGAATTATTCTCCCATCCCATCTACTTTAGGATCTCTCATTACAGTGCTACTTTAAAAAAAAGCATTATTCTCCTAGATATTTGCAAATTATATATCTAATAAAGGGTTAATATCCAATATATAAAGAACTTATACAACTCAACACTGTGAAACACAAATAATCGAAGAATGGGCAGAGGACCTGAATGGACATTTTCCTAAAGAAGATAACACAAATGGCCAATAGACACATGAAAGACACTCAACATTACTAATCAGAATGGCTGGAATCAAAAAGACAAAAAATAACTAGTGTTGATGAGGTTGTGGGAATGTAAATTGGTGCAACCACTGCAGAAGACGGCATGGAGTTTCCTCAAAAAATTAAAAATAAAAATACCATATGATCCAGTAATTCCACTACTGAGCATTTACCTAAAGAAAATGAAAACATTAACTTGAAAGATATATGCACTGCTATGTTTATTGCAGCATTATTTACATAGTCAAGATATGGAAGTCCTCCAAGTGTCCATTGATAAATGAATGAATAAAGAAAATGCGGTATATATAGATACAATGGAATATTACTCAGTCATTGAAAAAATTGAGATCTTGCCATCCGCAAAAACATGGATGGATGGACCTAGAAGGTATTATGTTAAGTGAAATATGTCCAACACAAGAGACAAATACCGTATGATTTCATATGTGGGATGTAAAAAGCAAAACAGAAGCAGAAACAGTTCCATAAATAGAATGATCTGACTGGGGCGGTGTGGGGGAGGGGGGCGGTTGATGTGGAGAACAAAGGGCTCAGCGGTTGAGCAAGCGTCTGTGTTTGGCTTGGGGCATGATCCCCGAGTCCGGGATCGAGTCCCACATTGGGCTCCCTGCATGGAACCTGCCTCTCCCTCTGCCTGTGTCTCTGCCTCTCTCTCTGTCTCTGATGAATAAATAAAATCTTAAAAAAAAAAAAAAAGTCATGGAGACAAAAGGTATAGCATAAAGAATATAGTCAATGGTATTGTAATAGCATTGTGTGGTGACAGATGGTAGCTACACTTGTAGTGAGCATAGTGTAATGTATAGACTTGTCAAATCACAATGTTGTACACCTGAAACTAATGTAACATTGTGTATCAACTATACTTTCAATTAAAAAAAAAAAAAAAAAAAAGAATGAGAAGAGCCTGGGTGGCTCAGTCAGTTAAGCATTGGACTCTTGGTTTTGACTCAAGTCACCATCTTAGATCAAGCCCTATGTCAGCCTTCGTCTATAAATCAAGGAGCCTACTTGGGATTCTTTCTCTCTGCCCGTTACCCTCTTACCCCTGCTCATGCTCTAAAAAAAGAAAAAAAAAGAAAAAAAATTAAGGGCGCCTGGGTGGCTCAAGATCCAGAGAGGTGTCCTTTTGAGTCTTCGACTAAGTACTGATCAAGCATGAGAAGATTTTACTCAAGGCTAGAGGGGGAAAACACTGAAAAGTAAGCAGAACTATTCCTGGATCTCACACAGAATGGGAAATAGTCTGGTTTTGTTTTTGTTGTTGTTGTTGTTGTTTTGGTTTTTTTTAATATTTTATTTATTTATTCGTGAGAGACACAGACAGAGAGAGAGAGGCAGGGACACAGGCAGAGGGAGAAGCTGGCCCCCTGCAGGGAGCCCGACACGGGACTCAATCCCGGGTCTCCAGGATCCCACCCCGGGCGGAAGGCAGCGCTAAACCGCTGAGCCACCAGGACTGCCCGAAATAGTCTGTTTTCACTAACCAGAATGCAAAAACATACAACATAGACCAGGAAATATCCTTAGAATGTTGCCTTAGTGGTGGGGTTAAATTAGCCCTAGAAAAAAATGCAGTTCTGGGATGGTCCTAAAGAATCTTAAACTGTGAGTCTCATATAAATAAAAATTCCCGAAGTAAAAAAAAAAAGTAATCCTCAGAGAGATCCAACTAGAAAGTAAAATGCATGCCAGAAATAGAAATCAACAATATGTAAAGGAATAAAACAAAATCCAGCAACCAACAATGTAAATTCACAGTTGTCTGGCATCCAGTACAATTTTTTTTTTAAAGATTTTATTTATTGGGGATCCCTGGATGGCTCAGCGGTTTAGCCCCTGCCTTTGGCCCAGGGCGCGATCCTGGAGCCCAGGGATCGAGTCCCACGTCGGGCTCCCTCCATGGGGCCTGCTTCTCCCTCTGCCTTTGTCTCTGCCTCTCTCTCTCTCTCTCTCTCTCTATATATATATATATATATCTATCATAAATAAATCTTTAAAAAAAAGATTTTATTTATTTATTCATGAGAGGGGCAGAGATACAGGCAGAGGGAGAAGCAGGCTCCCTGCAGGGAGCCCAATGTGGGACTAGATCCCAGGACTCCAGGATCATGCCCTTGGCCAGAGACAGAAGCTCAACCGCTGAGCCACCCAGGCGTCCCATCCAGTACAAAATTATCAGCTATTCAAAGAAGCAGGAAAATAAGGACAATTATCAAGAGAAAAATCAATCACTACAGACTCAGAAATGACAAACATGATGGAATTAGCATAGGAGGACATAAAACAGCTATTTTAACTATGTTTCATATGTTCAAGGGAGAGAAAAACAGGAGCATAATAAGGAGAGAATAAGAAGATTTTAAAAAGATCCAGATGGAATTTCTAGAGACAAATTACAGTATCTGAAAAACTGAGAGCAGATTATCCTGCAGAAGAAAAGATCAGTTAGCATGAAGATGTCTAATATGAGAAGGAAAAGATTGAAAAAAATGGACAGAGCATCAGTGGCCTGTGGGACTATAGCAAACAGACTATCATATGGGCAGATTGCATGTCAGGAGGAAAAGGGGAGGAGGATAAAAAAATTGACAAAACATGGCCAAAAAACTCTAAATTTTATGAGAACTATAAACTTTTTTATTGAAGACGCTCAATGAACCCCCAACAGAATAAACAAAGTTCAAAAGCACATAAAATAAAATATGGTTCAAGAATATATACATAGGGTAAAAACAAAGAAAGCAAACACAAATTAACCAAAATTCAGGTTAGTGGTCACCTCTGTGGAGGATGAGGAATGTGGTCAGAGGGGAGCACAAGGCTTCAAATTTATTAGTATGTGCTTTTTTTTGAAGTGGCATAAAGGGTAAATACGTTACTACTTCAAACTGTATATGAGCCAAACTATTTTTTGCAAATGATGGACATTAGCAATAAAAAAAAAAAAGGAAAAATTAATGACTTCATCCATTCTGTCTGTGTCACTTAGAACCAAGCTATAAACCTGGGAGTTATCCTTGACCACTCCCTCACCAATCCAATCCAGCTATCAGCAGGGTTGATTTTATCTCTTAAATCTTTCTGCTACTCTCCACCTACACTGCCACACCCCATCCAAGCCGCCTTCTACTCTCACCGGGAGCACTCCCTGTCTCTGAAGCAGAAGAAACCGTTTTTTAAATGTGACTAATTCTCTCTTCAGCTTGAAGGTGTCAATCTTGCCGGCTTGCCCTCTGACACAGAGATAAGCAAATTGCCCAAGGCCACATGGCCAGGAAATGGCAGAGGCGGGATTCAAAATCCATTAGTCCTACTTGGGAGCCCACGAGGTCTTACCCCACCCACTATCCTGCCTGGTGTTGAACAATGCTGGGGAAGGCTTAGCCATAAGGTAACCTCTAAAGGATAGACGTTATCATGTATCTCACTCATGTGGGATTTAAGAAACAAAACAGAAGATCATGGGGGAAGACAGGAAAAAATAAAACAAGATGAAATCAGAGAGGGAGACAACCGTAATAAGAGACTCTTAATCATAGGAAACAAACGAATCATAGAAAAAACAAAACCAAAGAGTCGCTGGAGGGAAAAGAGTGGGGGATGGGGCAAGTGGATGATGGCATTAAGAAGGGCATGTGATGTAATGAGCACTGGGTGTTATAAAGACTGATGAGTCACTGACCTCTACCTCTGAAACCAGAGGTAACATCATGTTAATTGAATTTAAAAATGAAACACACACAAATATTTGTGATTTATATATACTTTGTTTGAATAAGCAATACACAAATATTTATGATTATATATAGTTTGTTTAAAATAAATATTAAACAAAATTTTTAAACACAAAAAATATATTAAAGCATAGACCGACTTTTCCTCTTCAATAACTTCCTTAACCTCCTTATCTGCCTAACTCCCAGTTAGTCCTCACCTCTGAGCTCAAACCTTATGTCCTGAGGAAATGCCTTCCTAATCCCCTTGTCCTATCACAGCAAGTCCCTGATATTTGTCCTCACTGCACTCTGCATATTTCTAGTGTCCTTCCTCCACTAGGTTGTGATCCCCACAGGGCAGGGGCCTGTGTTGCCCACCACTGTAAGGCATGCGGCACAACCCTTGCCCACTCTGGCTCCTCCCAGTTCCAGTCCTTGGTGAAAGTAATTAGTCACCAACAGACCTCTCTCTTATGTCCCAACAAGCAATCTGGCCTTCTGACCCTACCATCAGGGATGTGTGTGAGCAGGTAGGGCAGGGGATGGAGACCAGTGCTGGCGTATCAAGCTTGAAATGTGCTGCTTCACAGGAGGGACCTAGTGCCCAGGTGGGAATGAAAGAGACCTTGGGCCACTCATTGGGTCACAATATAGTACCCCCTGCCCTTATTTATCATCTCAACTCCCCTCGGAGTTTAGGTGGGAAGGCACTTGAATGCCTGCCCAGGTACACTGGGGCCACTAGGGGAACAGATCAAGATGGCCATGCAGGAGAGGGTGAGGGTAGGGATGGGGGTGACAGGTCATCAAATGTGGGACTTTCACAATGCCGAATAAATGAGCCCCCCAGAAGTTTGGCTCCTCTTCTTGGCAACACTGAGTGCTTTCAGAATATTTGTCTGTGGTCTTAATGGACAGAACAAGGCATTGTTATGCTCTAAGTCCTTAGTGTCCAACACCGGATATGACCAAGGTTAGACTTCCAGGAAATGGAGGTCTGATTAACCCCCATGAGTCCTTCAGCTCTGACTCAAGCACCTCCTTGAGAAGTTTTTCTTCCCTGACACACCCTTCCATTGTCCCTGCCCCCCACCCCAGGAGTCCCCACAACTGTGATGCTTTTTGTAGTGGGCTCAAAGAACATTTGTCGAATGAATGGAAGCTTCCTGGTTGACTCTCTTCTGAGCAGTTGTGTTTACTCTGCAATTTGTCTGGAATTCTTTCCTCTTCATTCACCTGCTCAGTTTATCCCAACATTTAAGGGGTTACTAGATGTTACATATACTCACTTAGCTCAAGGGTGACCTCCCCCAGAAAACCTTTCTGATCTTCCCTTTAGGTGCTCCTCCTCTCCATGGCCACCACACCTAGGTGGACTTCTCAGCCCCTAGACCAAGATGATCCCTTAGCCATAGGAACTGGACCTGATTCATCTCTCTGTGGCCATCACCTGGC
The DNA here is from genome assembly GCF_011100685.1 of Canis lupus familiaris. Classification (NCBI taxonomy): domain Eukaryota; kingdom Metazoa; phylum Chordata; class Mammalia; order Carnivora; family Canidae; genus Canis; species Canis lupus. Next base: position 16,242,867 of record NC_049236.1, read on the forward strand.
AGTGCTTGGTAACACCTGCAGAAGGTATCATTTCTAGAATAGATTCTGGTTGAGATCCCAGCTCTACCACCTGAGTTTAGGCAAGTTCCTTTCTATTACTTTGCTGGTCAGTGGAATGGCTGGCTGAGACAGAAGTACAGAAATGAGATTCAAAACTACCTGAGTACCCAGGATAGTTATCACGCTCTCGACCCTAGGGGAGGATCAGGGCAGAACAGGACCTTTAGTACCTGGTATTTGGTAGTACAGATACCTGGGCTCAGTTAAGGGGGGGAGAGAAAGTTACAATAGGCTTTGTCCTTCTCTGCCCCAGTCTAATGTCCTCCACCCCCAAGTTACCTAGAAAACAGAGCCTACAACAAGAACTAAGTAATGAAGTTTTATTTGAGAGTTACAAACCCAGGGCACTGGGTGAGAAAAGGGAAGAAGGGCAGGGAAGAACTGGCGGTAATGCAAAGTGATAGCAGTTGGGTCCTGCTTCAGGACAAGCCTTGAAGAAACACAGTAGTTGTATCCAATGGCTACCTGGGTGATCTCCCCATTGGCGGAACTGTTTGGAGAAACAGTGCCTTGCAGTAATTGAGGAAAAGGAGGGAAGAAGGACTTTATCTCCCTGACTTTCTCCAATCTCCTATTAGTCAAACCTTACCTCAGGAGCATTAACTCCCCCACACTTCTGGGTTGCTAATAGCAACTTGAGATGCCCGATTCCATGCCCGACAGACTTGGCATTCCATCCAAGTCTGGAAGATACAGGAGAGACAATCTCTAGGAATGTGACTGATGAGTGCCAGAGAGAATCTGATTCAGTACATAAGATGTGTCCAAAACAGTCCAATACTTTTTCTCATTTACCAAATGAAGAAACATGGCATAGTTATTATCAAGGATCTTTCTCAAGGTCACAGGGCTAATAAGTGGTAAATTCAGGATTTGAACAGTCTGGCTCTGGAAACTATATAAGTTGAAGATAAGGAAGTTGGATTTTATGTAGCAGGCAAAGGAGAGTCAATAAAGAGTTTCAAACTGGGGAGGGACACAAGACAAACAGCTTTTTGATAAAGCTCCCAATCTCTACTTGCCTCCATTTTCCCATGTGGCTAAACTTGGCAAAAGTTGGCAGCCCCAGAGAGGCAAGGGGATGCAAGACAGTTTTGAGAAGCCTCTGACTGGGTCCAGAGCTCATGTAGGCTTTAACACCACCTCACAATCTTTCTCTGTCTTCATCTAAGCCTGCACCTACCGAAGACTAGCTGGTCAGAGGCAGGCAAGATCTGGGTAGAGAAGCCAAAATGTGAAGAGGAGATTGGCCTAAAGACCAGGAGCAGGAGGACCAGCCATCTGTCCATTGTTGTCCTGTGGGTCTGGGGGTCCTGGCACCCGTAGATGAGTCTTTTGGTGTTGCCGGAGATGGTCAGATCTCATGAATTGTCGGCCGCACTGATCACATCTATGTGGTCGATATCTGGTGTGTATCCGCATATGTCGTCCAAGCTCATCAGAACGGAAGAAAGACCATGTACAGCCTTCCCACATGCATTTATAGGGCCTCTCACCTGGGGGCGGGGGGAGACAAGGAACAGAAGAAATTAAGTAGAAGAATATGCCAGCAGGTGCATTGAAAGGGGTCTGACTCTATTAAAGAAGAGCAGTCAAGGTTGAGAAACCAAAAGAAAACCAAGGGAAAGTAGTGAGGAGGCAAAACAATCAGCAATCCCCATGATTTTGGCATGGTTGCACTAGATGGTGGGAAAGTAAATATTGGGGCCAATGTATCTTTACCCCAAGCTTGAAGGATGATAAACTAGTCCCAAGCCATTGCAAACCCATGGTCCAGCACAAATCTAAAACCCAGAAACTCCTCTACCCTACCCAATCCTATCCCACTTATATGTGACACCTTATTCACCTGTGTGTTTGCGTTGGTGACTCACAAGGTGGGAGCGCTTAGTATAAGCTTTTCCACAGCTCTCATATTGACAGCAGTAAGGCCTTGAAACAGGGAATCTTCTCCTGGAAGCCCTTTCCTGGGCCCTGGAGTACCGCTCTGCTTTCTGTGAAGCACGCATGGGCTGCTGGGGTAGGAAGGGGTCTTTCTGGGAGCCTGGCTGGCTGAGAAAGTCCTGGGATTCTAAAGCCAGAAATGATGGGGACCCAGCTGGGTTCATCCTAAAGTCATGGGGGTTTTTAGGCGGCAGCATCTGACTCAAAGAAGGGAGCATTGCCTGGGCCTCAGTAGAAGGCACGGTGGGGGCCAATAACATTTTAGGTGTTAAAGAGTCTCTATTAGAAGGTACCATTGCGGGGCCAGAATAAGGCATTGTTGGCACATTGATGTGGGATGTCATTGAGATTCCACTGGGAGCTGAGACTGGCAGCCCACTGGGGGGCATCCTTAGATTCCTACCAAAGGTGATGTCCACCCCTGGAATACTGGGCTCTCCTAAGGGCATCATCTGGGGCCCCTTGAAAATCATCATTCCTGGCTGGGAGGGAGCCATTCCCTCACAGTAAATCATCTGGGAAGGAGTGTGAGTCACTTGGGGGCAGTAGCTCACACCATGCTCAGGCAGCGACATACTGAACTGCGGCCCCATTTCACTTGCATTCTGACTGGGTGCCTCAGCTAAGGCCAAGGGGACCCTTGCCAGCTCTGTGCACTGGTGGAAGTGTTGAATGCCTGGTGCGCCATCATTCCAAGAGGTGTGCACTCCACTGTGTCTAGGAGATGGAGACATGTCCAAGACGAACTTCTCAGTATCCTTGAAGAGAGAGAGAGAGTGGGATGAAATTCACCCTAGTTCAAATTCCAGTTCCACACGTCCCTCCTTCCCATCTCCAGACCCCACCCTAATCCAGCCTCCAATATATCTTCCCTGAATTATCCTGCCTCCAGGCCATTCGGTTCAGGCTTTCTAGGATGCAGGTCTGGTTGATAGCATAATGAATGCCTAGATGTGACTCATGCCATGTTTCCTCCTTGCCACGTTGTTTATTTCATAAAATGCAACCAAGGGAGCAAATAAAATATTCGACAACCTTCACCTTCAGTAAAACTCTGAGAAAACCTTCAAAGATTATCTTTAAGCATGAGGGTGAAAAGACATCCAAAATCAGCCTAAGTGCAGAAAGTCACAAAAGTAGGAAGGATTAAGGTTTCAAAGAGTCATGGCTCTGCAAATATTTACTTACAGAGAGGGTCTCGGTTGAGTTGGAACTACTGTGGACGAGTCTGAGATCAAGTATTGGAGGAGGTGAGGAAGAAAGACAGACTTTTAACAAGGGGGGTAGATTGGCTTGGAAGTCAGAGGCAGTGTTCCTGGATGACTAACTGGTGTGAAGCGAAGTGAGGAAGAGATTGGTAGTAGAACTTCTTGAAACAGGACAGGATCCAAGAATCATATTTTTTAAAGCTGTCCAGTACTGTAGCATCAGAGAGAGCTCTTGAGCTGAGAAACTGAGAAAGCGAACCCATAACCCCCCATCTGCCCCTCCACTGTGACAGTTCAGAAAAGACCAATCCATTCAAATATGAAAACCAAAATGTAAGTAAAAAATACAGTATCCATGAAAGATACTATGACACCAAAACAGAAATTGAAGATTGCAATCTCAAAAAACAAAAACAAAAACAAAAACAACCACCACAACAAAAAACCTCAGGGTTCCTGGGTGACTCAGTTGGTTAAGTGTCTGCCTTCAGCTCAGGTCATGACCTCGGGATCCTGGGATCAAGCCCTGCATCAGGCTCCAGGAAGCCTGCTTCTCCCTATCCCTCAGCCCCTCCCCACTGCTCATGCTCTTTCTCTTTCACATGTACTCTGTCTCAAATAAATAAAATCTTTAAAAAAATTTTCACCAGTAAAAATGTTGCCACAGATCAAGGAAAAATGAGCAACATTCATACACACACACACAAACACACAAAAAGAAAGCAAACTTAAAGCAATGTCAGCTTTTACACCAACTACAGAAATATCACAGAGCAGAAACAGAGGAATTCAAAGAAGTTGCATCCAGATTACAGGCTACAGCTTATATTAGAGAGGAGGGAGGGAAGCATAAGGGGCCCTGGAAGAGCTTCTGTGGTGGTGGCAATGTTTCATAGATCTTCACTTTGTAGTAATTCATTAGGCTGTACATTTATATTCACTTCTCTGAGTGTTATTTTTCACTAAAATAGTTTCAAAATAATATTGTGAAAGATCATGATTTTTAGCAAGTGAAAAATTCTATCATAAAAATCAGAGTAGGGATCCCTGGGTGGCGCAGCGGTTTGGCGCCTGCCTTTGGCCCAGGGCGCGATCCTGGAGACCCGGGATCGAATCCCACGTCGGGCTCCCGGTGCATGGAGCCTGCTTCTCCCTCTGCCTGTGTCTCTGCCTCTCTCTCTCTCACTGTGTGCCTATCATGAATAAATTAAAAAAAAAAAAAAATCAGAGTAAAAGTCAGTAAAAGTAATAGTGAATTTAAATAGGAAACATTCTGTACATTTTCCCTAAGAGGGAATTTATAGCTGTAAATACTTATAATAAAAAAAAAAATCTCAAATCCACAACTTAGCTTTGCACCTTAAGGAACTAGAAAAAGAAGAATGGCTGATCCCAAAGCTAGCAGAAGGAAAGAAATATTAGAAAAATATATCCATAAAACCAAAAGCTGGCTCTTTGGAGAGATTAACAAAATTGCCAAAACTTTAGCTAGATTGATCAAGAAAAATATGAAAGTGAAGACATTTCTACCAATTTTACATAAATGAAAAAGATTATGAGAATACTATGAACAATTTCATGCCAATAATTTGGATAACCTAAATAAAATGGATAAATTCTTAAAAAGACAAAAGCCTACCAAAACTGAATCATGAATTAATAGAAGATCTGTACAGACCCATAACTAGTAAAGAGACTGAATCAGTAATCAAAAGGCTCTAGGACAAAGAAAAACCTTGAACTTGATGGCTTAATGGCTTAATTATAAACATTTAAAGAAGAATATCAATGCTTCTCAAATTCTTCCAAAATATTGAAGAGGAGGGTATACTTGCTAACTCACCCTAGCATTGCCTTGATATCAAACCCAAAGACACAAATAAAGCAAAGAGACCAACATCTTTCATGCATCTTTCACGATGCAAAAAAATACTAAAAAAAAAAAAAAAAAAAAAGCAAACCAAATCCACCAGCATATTAAGCAGATTATACAACATGACCAAGTGGGATTTATCCCAGGAATAAACAAGCCTTATTCAGCATCTGCAAATCAAAGTAAAATAAGGGGGTAAAAAAAGCAGAAAAAAGCATTTGAAACAATCCAATATCCTTTCATGATTTAAAAAAAAAAAAAAAAAAAAAAAAAGAATAGAAAAAAACTTCCAAATTGATAAAGGGTATTTATGAAAAACCCATAGCTTACATCATACTCATGATGAAAGACTAAAGACTTTTCCTTTAAGATCAAGAAGACAAGGATGCCCACTTTTACCATTTTTATTCAACATTGTATTGAAAGTCTTAATCAGAGCAAGAATAAGAATAAGAAAATAGAAAATAAGAAAAAGTATAAAAAGTGTAAAAAGCAGGGGAAAAGGGTAAACTATGTTTCCAGATGATACAATCTTATATGTAGAAACCCTAAGGATTACACATACACACACACCTGTTAGAACTAATAAATTCAGAAAAAGTAGCAAGATTCACTTTATTTTTAAATAAAAACAATCCCACAGCATTTATTGTCCTCTGGTAATAACATAAAGGTAATCAAAACAATACAAATAAGGGTTTTAGAACTATGTTCCCAACAAAGGACATCTAAAAAAACAAACTACACGGCCTTCTCAAGAATTTCTCACTTCATTGATCATTCTAGTTGGAGACACTTAGGAGCATCCTTCTAGCATGATCCGACTCAGTTGTTTTCTTGACTTTGTTTTAGAATGAATCCTTTCGTGCTCGCTTCGGCAGCACATATACTAAAATTAGAATGAATCCTTTCGGCATCATCTAATACAAGGTTCATGTACTCATCAAAACCAATGATACAGCCCTCTATCCGCATGTTGACTCGCTCATAAAGCCAACCTGAATCCGAGATCTATTTTGCAAGTATCTGAAGATGAGATTGATGGGCTGAACTATCACCGTCTGCACTTTTTGACCCTGACCACAGTACACCATGGTGGAAGCTGACAAAGACCGCACCGTAAGATTGATTGATTGATTTTAAGATTTATTTTTTAAAAAGATTTTATTTGAGAGAGAGTGCACTTGTGTGAGCAGCAAGGAGAGGGAGAGAATCTCAAGCACTGAAGTAGAGCCCAACTCAGGGCTTCATCCCATGACCCTGAGATCATGACCTGAGCGGAAACCTAGAGGCAGATACTTAACCAACTGAGCCACCCCACTACCCTAAAAGTAGTAAGATTCAAATTCAAGAAATGAATACTTTTCCAAAAAAGACATCCAGAGTGCTAACAGACACATGAAAAGATGCTCAATATCACTCATCATCAGAGAAATACAAATCAAAACCATGATGAGATACCACCTCACACCTGTCAGAATGGCTAAAATTTACCACAGAAGAAGCAGCAGGTGTTGGCGGGGATGTGGAGAAAGGGGAACCCTCTTGCACTGCTGGTGGGAATGCAAACTGGTGCAGCTACTCTGGAGAACAGTATGGAGTTTCCTCAAAAAATTAAAAATAGAACTACTCTATGATCCAGCAATTGCACTACTAGGCATTTACCCAAGAATATAAAAATACAGATTTGAAGGGGTATATGCACCCTGATGTTTATAGCAGCATCATCAACAGTAGCCAAACTATAGAGAGAGTCCAAATGTCCATCGACTGATGAATAGATAAAATGTGGTATATATATATATATGGAATATTATTCGGGCATCAAAAAGAATGAAATCGGGGATCCCTGGGTGGCACAGCGGTTTAGCGCCTGCCTTTGGCCCAGGGCACGATCCTGGAGACCCGGGATCGAATCCCACGTCAGGCTCCCGGTGCATGGAGCCTGCTTCTCCCTCTGCCTATGTCTCTGCCTCTCTCTCTCTCTCTCTATGACTCATAAATAAATAAAAATTAAAAAAAAAAAAAGAATGAAATCTTGGGGGTACCTGTGTGGCTCAGTTAAGTGAATGACTTAATTTTGGCTCAAGTCATGATCTAACAGTCATGAGATCAAGCCACACATTGGGCTGGGTGTGGAACCTGCTTAAGATTTTCTATTTCCCTCTCCTTCTCTTAAAAAAAAAAAAAATCTTGCCATTTGCAACGATGTGGATGGAGCTAGAGTGCACTATGTTAAGTGAAATTAGAGAAAGACAAATACCATATGATCTCACTCATAGGTGGAATTTAAGAAAGAAAACAGATGAACATATGGGAATGGGGTGGGGGAAGGAGAGAGGAAAACAAACCATAAGAGAATCTTTTTTTTTTTTTTTTAATTTTTATTTATGATAGTCACAGAGAGAGAGAGAGAGAGAGAGAGAGGCAGAGACATAGGCAGAGGGAGAAGCAGGCTCCATGCACCGGGAGCCCAACGTGGGATTGGATCCCGGGTCTCCAGGATCGCGCCCTGGGCCAAAGGCAGGCGCCAAACCGCTGCGCCACCCAGGGATCCCCTACCATAAGAGAATCTTAAGGATACAGAACAAACTTAAGGCTGATGGAGGGGAGGTGGGGGGGTTGGGTTAGATGGGTGATGGGGATTAAGGAGGGCACTTGTGATGAGCACTGGGTGTTGCATGTAAGTGATGAATCACTGAATTATACTCCTGAAACCAATATCGCACTGTATGTTAACTAAAATTTAAATTAAAAAAAAAAAAGATTCAAATCAGACACACAAAAATCAGTTGTTTCTATACATTGACAATGAGCTATATGTAAAGGAAATTAGAAAAACAATTCAATTTACAATAGCATCAAGAAGAAATACTTAGAAATAACCAAAGAGGTTAACTTAATCACCAAAAACTACAAAATATTACTGAAGGAAATTAAAGACATAATAAATGGAGAGACATTTTAACGTTCATGGATTGGAAGACTTTAATAGTTATGATGTCAATGCTATACAAATTATCTACAAATTCCATACAACCCCTATCAATATACCTTTCCTGCAAGAATAGAGAAATTAGGGATGACTGGGTGGCTCAGCAATTGAGCATCTGCCTTAGGCCCAGGGCATGATCCTGGAGTCCCGGGATCAATCAGGCTCCTGGCATAAAGCCTGCCTCTCTCCCTGTCTCTCATGAATAAATCAATAAAATCTTTAAAAAAAAGAAAAGAAAAGAAATCTACCCTCTAAAATTCATATGGAATTTCAAAGGTCACCAAAGAGCCAAAAACAATCTTGAAAAAGAACAAAATTGGAAAATTTACACTTCGTGATTCAAAATTTACAAAGCTAAATCATCAAAACAGTGTAATATTGGCATTAAGCATAGACCTATTCACCAACAGAAAGGAATAGAGCCCAGAGATAAACCCCCACACATACGGTCAAGTGATTTTCAACAAGGGTGCCAAGATTGTTTAACGGGGGAAAAGTCAGCCTTTTCAATAAATCGTGCTGGTATAACTGGATATCCTCATGCAAAAGAATGAAGGGCCCTCACTTAATATCACATACAAAAATTAATTCAAAATGGATCAAAGACCTAAACATATGAGCTAAACTATAATACTCTTAGAAGAAAACAAGGGAAAAGCTTCAAGACATTGGATTTGGCAATGATTTCTCAGATATGACACCAAAGGCACAGGCAACAAAAGAAAAAAGACAAAGTTGGGCTTCATCAAATTAAAATCTTCTGTGCATCAAAAGACACCACTAACAGAATATAAAGGCAACCCACAGGATGGGAGAAAACATTTGCAGATCACATATCTAATGGAAATACCCAGAAAATATAGAGAGCTCCTAAAATTTAACATAAAAACAAACAACTTGATTCAAAAATGGGCAAGGGACTTTACTAGACTTTTCTCCAAAGATACACAAATGGCCAATAAGCAAATGAAAGATGCTCAACATAACTAATTAGGGAAATGCAAATCAAATCCACAATGTGATACCACTTCACATCCATTTAAAATGATTGTTATCAAAACAACAACAACAGAAACAACCAAAGGGTTGGCAAGATACGGAGAAATTGGAATCCTTGTACAATTCCACTTCTGGTATCTACCTATAGAACCGAAAGCAGGGACTGAAACAGATATTTGTACACCTGTGTTCAGAGCAGCATCACTCACAGTAGCCAAAATGTGGAAGCAACCCAAGTGTCCATCAACCGATGAATGGATGAACAAAATGTGGCATATACCTACATTGGAATGTTATTCGGCCTTACAAAAAAAAGGGAGGAAATTCGGACACATACTGCAACATGAATGAGTCTGGGAGATATTAAGCTAAGTCAAATAAGCTAGTCCCAAAAACAAATAATGTATGATTCCATTCATATGAGGTATCCGAGGAAGTCAAATTCAGAGACAGAAAGTAGAATGGTGATTCTGCCAGGGGTTTGAGGGGATGGAATTGAGAAGTTACTTTTTATTGGTTAAAGAATTTCAATCAGGCAAGATGAAAAAAGTTGCAGAGATTAATAGTGGGGATGGTTGCATAGTAATGTGAATATGACTAATGCCACTAATTATACACTTAGAACGGTTATAATATTTTTGTTATATGGATTTTACTACACTTTTTTTAAATGTCTAAAAAAAGTACACAGAAGGGGTTCCCACCACTGGGCACCTGAGTGGCTCAGTTGGTTTAAGTCCCTGCCTTTGGCTCAGGTCATGATCCCAGGAACAGAGTTCCACATCCGGTTCCCTGCTTGGGTGGAGAGTTAGCGCTCCCTCCCCCTCTCCCCACTCATGCTCTGTCCCTCTCTCTTTCATGTTCTGTCTCTCTCAAATAAATAAAATCTTTTTTTTAAAATTTGTTTTATTTATTTATGATAGTCACACAGAGAGAGAGAGGCAGAGACACAGGCAGAGGGAGAAGCAGGCTCCATGCACCGGGAGCCCGACGTGGGATTCGATCCCGGGTCTCCAGGATCGCGCCTGGGCCAAAGGCAGGCGCTAAACTGCTGCGCCACCCAGGGATCCCTCAAATAAATAAAATCTTAGCAAACAAACAAACAAACAAAAAAAGAAAAAAAAAAAAAAAGAAGGAGTTCCCACTGGACAAATTTGCGACAATTTGAGAATCAAAAATAATGACTATTGGTTTTAACAGAAGCTTTGAACATTGTGAATTGAAGTGAAAATTAAGTGTTTGTTATACTTTTCCAGTAAGAAACTTATTTCAAAATCACAAGAGCTCAGTGGTTTAAGAAAAATCCTGCTTTACAAAAGAATACAAACTAATAAATGTAGAAAGAATAATAAATTGGAAAAATCATTATTTTACAATCCTTAAAACTTTTGATTAAGGGAAAATTAATATTTGGTTGACACCAGTGGGTGAATGATTGCTGGGGAACGGGGCATTTGGATGTACCTAAGATAACATTACACAGATTACTTTCTGACCACGAGGCTAAATGTTAAGTTTGAATAGAGAGATCAGGATTTTCACCTTAATCCAAGGGCTAGGCCTAGTGTTACCCAAATGGGGGAGCCAGATGTGTCTCCTGATGAAGATGGAGCCTACTGTACCTATGACACATTCTTTTTTTTTTTTAAGATTTTATTTAATTATTCATGATAGACATAGACAGAGAGAGAGAGGCAGAGACACAGGCAGAGGGAGAAGCAGGCTCCATGCCAGGAGCCTGACATGGGACTCCATCCCCGGACTCCAGGATCACGCCCTGGGCTGAAGGCAGGCGCTAAACCGCTGAGCCACCCAGGGATCCCCTCTATGACACATTCTTACCAACAATCAGGAATACAGTGAAGCAGGACACCTGGGTGGCTCAGTGTTTGAGCATCTGCTTCGGCTCAGGTCATGATCCCAGGGTCCCGAGATCAAGTCCCACATCAGGCTCCCCACAGGGAGCCTGCTTCTCCCTCTGCCTATGTCTCTGTCTCTCTCTGTGTCTCTCATGAACAAATAAATAAATAAAACCTTAATTTAAAAAAAGGAATACAATAAAGCTTTAAGGTCCAACACCAATTTAGAAGTAATACAAGAGTCAGAAGCTGAATTATACCGTAAGAACACAATGTGATGAATCCAGAAGAAGGAATGATCTACAAGACAACTTAGGATCATGGAACATGAAAAATGGAAAGTCAGTTGGGAAAAAAAGAAAAATATTCTAATTTCAAAGAAGGTCAAGAGATGTAACAATCAGATGCAGCTGCGAGCTTAGATCAGATCCTGGTTTGGACATATTAGCGTAAAGAACATTTTAGTGACAACTAGGGGAATCTGAATAAGAATGACATTTAAGATGATGTTAATTAGAATTTTGGTAGGTCTGAAAATATTCTGATTATGGAAGAAAATTTTCCTTCACCCTAGGAGGACTGGGGAGATCCTATCTGCTGTATTCACCACTCCATGAAGTAGGCACACAACAAGCTCTAGATAACTGTCGGTCCGGTGGGTGTTTCCAGGTGACTCAGCTCCTCCTACCTCCGTCTCAGTGATGGCCCTATTTTCCTGATCCTTCACAAGCAACTTCTTTGGAGATGTCTAGAATATACCCCTTCACCACTACCATATCTAATTATCCCCCCAAATTCAATCTGGCCCCCATTTCTCCGCAGAAACAGCTTTCATAAAACTCATCAACGACCTTCTTGTCACTTAAGTCCAAACACTTGTCAGACCCCTTCTTGCTTGACCTCTCAGGAGCTCTGGAGAGGACTAACCACATTCTTCTTGAAACATCTTCTTCCTTTGCCCTCAGGAACACCTTGTCACACTTGCTTGCCTTTTCTCCTTCCCTTCTCCCTGGGAGAGCCTCTGTCTCCTCTACAGTTTCCCCTTACTTGCACTTACTAGGCAATCTTTCTCATGCTAATGATCCATTTCAGTTTATATTCCACCTTTTCTTAAGCCAGTAGCTCCAGGGTAGACTTCTGAATCTCCCAGCTGCCTACTGCTCAGTCCATTTGGATAGCCCAAAGGCACTTCAACGGTTTGTATCTAAAAGTCCTGCTCATCCTTACTCGCCCACCCACAGGAGTAAAAAACAAGCCTGTTCCTTGTCATCCTTTGCTGTCTCACAAAATGTCACTCTTCTTGCCCAATTGTGCAAGCCAGAAATCTGGGAAGGTGTCCTGGCTGGCTCTCACCACCTACTTGTAGGTTAATTATCCATTCTTGTGGTGTCTACCTCCAAAACACATCCAAGATCACCAGTTGGTGGTCACCATGCTCACCTCCCTAGTTAGGCTGCTGTCTTAGTTCTCACCAAATGAGACCCCAGTACCTTCCCAACAAATCGCCTTGATTTCTGCTCACTTCTATCAGGGCACTCTTGACTCAAAGCAAATCTAATCATAACTGGTGGCGTTTAAATTCTTCAGTGGCTTCCTACTGGAGCCGGGAAATCCCTGCCTCCTTTCCCCGGGGCCACTCACTCTCCCATCAGGCTCTTGGCCTTAGTTCTAGGTCCATCTTTTGCTTCCTCCAAGGGAGATGCTTACTGTGTCCGGCCTCAGGTCCTGCAAACCGTTCACCCAGCCAGTTCTCAAGTCCCTCGACACGGCGTTACCTGGGCCCTTTTTACCCCCAGAGCCCAGTACAGGTTCTCAGGCTCGGTGAGTTTTCATTGCATAAACGACACCTGATTTATGTCCTCGATTTGCCACCCCTCCCCTTCCCAAACCTGTCCCTCACACTTCTGAAACCCGCATTTCTGCTTCTCTCTGCCAGCCTGCACCCACCCCGCCCGGAGCCCCCCACGCCCGGCCCAAGGGCTGACTTCTGGACTCACGTGCACCAGCTGGGGCTGCCCCTGCTGCCCCTGGCTGAGCCTCCGGGCCTCCTGCTCCATCTCAGCCTGGGTTGGGCTGCACATCGGGGCCGCGTGGGGGTCCAGGCCCACACCGGAGCACAGCTGAGCCGCTGGGCGTCGCAGGTCGCGAGTCCTGACACCACCACGCCGCAGTCACAATTGCCTCGCTCACCTTCTACTTCCCACCCTGCGGTGGGCGGAGCCAAGGGCCGCACCCACCGCCCCGCCCACAGCAGCGGCCCCGCCCCCCTCCTCCACCCCCCCACCCTCCCCCCAGGCACCCGGGTCCTGCCCAGCCACCGCAGGGTCACTAACAGGGGGCCTCAGACCTTCAGCACATCTTGGGTCTTACATCTGCCCCGCCCCCCCATGAGGCCATCCACCCTTCAGTCAGAGCATCTCTGTTTGGCCCAGATAGGGGTAAAGACACCGGGGTTTCGGACCCCAGGCCTTGTAGACCTCAGGGTGGAAAATCCAGGGCAGGAGGCCCGAGGCAGCCACAGACAAGGGGGTAGGTGACAAAAGAGCTTCCACCGCCACCCCACCAGGTCAGGGTCCTTTGCCATGAGCTCCCAGAGGCCTGGATCTTCTCTGCTATAAACCACGTACCTCTGCCCCGTGTTCGAACCGGATACTTGGGAGCTCCGTGGCATGGGCCTTTATTCCAGGATACTCACTGAGTACCTCCCGGGTGTCTGCACTGCTTTTTGGAACTAGGGATTCAATGGCAAACAGGACAGAACTAAGGGTCTTCGCTCTCAAGGAATTTTCATCCAAAATAGGCAAGTGGATATAATCAAGCCAAGTTAATATAATTTTCTTTGGTGGTGAGTGCCACAGAGAAAACGAAATGGGAAAATGTGAGCTGAGAACTGAGTGCCTGGAAGGGACCTCCTCATAGGAAGATTGGAGGAATCTGGGGCAGGAGAGGGCTTGGCCCGCTAGAGGAAAAGTAGACGGACCAGTGACCTCCACCAGGGGAGCACAGTGGAGAGTGGAATGACGTGATAGGGATGGTCTTGGAGACCTTGGACAGCAGTTTGAACTTTATCCCAAGTGTGTTGGGAAGCCACTGAAGGATTTTAAATAGGAAATTGATATGATCTAATTTTTTAAATCAATCATTAGGCTCCTTTGAGATTTATGGATTATAGGAGATGAGATCAAAGAGGAGACACCAGTCACAAAGCTAAAGGAGCTCTCCAAGAAAAAGCTGTTAGTATTTGTGGGGCATGGTGATGGCGATTAGAAAATATTTTAGGATTAACAAGGGAAAGGACTCGGTAATGGATTGGGATAGTAAAGGGCTGAGAGGAAAAGAGGAATCAAAGATGACCCCTATGTTACTGGCTTGAGCAATTGAGTGATTACTGCACCATTCCGGAATATGGAAAGATAAGAAAAGCAGATTTGGAGGCAGCTAAAACAATCCAATTTTAGACATACTGACTTTGAATTGCCTACTAAACGTGCTCAGAGAGAGGTTAGGGCTGTAAATGTAAATTTGGATATTGTCTGCACAGAGATGGTGGTTATAAGGCCAGTAGAGTGAATGATGTCAACCAGGGAGCTGGTTAGGGAAAGGGACTGGGGACAGAACCTGAGGACCTGCTACATTTAAGGTTTAGCAGAACAGAAAGTTCACCCAAGGAGACTGAGAAGTAACAGATGGAGAAGTAGGGGGAAAGTCAGGAGATTGTATTTCAAGAAGCCAAGAGAAGCGTGCATTCAAAAGAGGCAACCACATCAAATGTTGCTGAGATAAGAATCAGGATTTGACAAGATGAAGGTCATTGGTGACTGACAAAAGTGGGTAGAGGGCAGCCCGGGTGGCTCAGGAGTTTAGCGCCTTTTTAGCGCCTACCTTTGGCCCAGGGTGTGATCCTGGAGACCCAGGATCGAGTCCCATGTTGGGCTTCCCGCATGGAGCCTGCTTCTCCCTCTGCCTGTGTCTTTGCCTCTCTCTCTCTGTGTTTCTCATGAATAAATAAATAAAATCTTTAAAAACAAAACAACAAAAAAAAGTGGGTAGAGCCTGGGCCTCCTGATCTTGGAGTCAGGAGTTCAAGCCCCATGTTGGGCATAGAGTTTACTAAAAAAATAAAAATTTTAAAAATACGTGTATATATAATATTTAAAAATATAAGTATATATAACACATATATTTTTTTAAAGTTTAGCTATAATTGGGAGCAGAGAAATGAGATGGTAGTTAGGAGGATTAGAGAGGCTGAATGAGGATCCACCAATAAACAGAAACTTATATTGAAGGAGATAGCTTAACCATAAGAGCGACATTGATAATTCAAGTAAAGACAGGACCCAGAGTACAAATGGACAAATGGGACTTTGGTGAGAGTAGGGACTTTTGTTCCATTGTAACAGGTAGGATAACAAGAGTTTAAGTATCAAAAAAAAAAAAAAAAAAAAGTCTTAAGTATCTTAGTGTCTCCAGCTCCTAGTATGTGGTGGAGCTGAGAGCAGGCCCTTGAGAATTAGCGGCTGTGCCTCTAACACGAGCTCAGGTTTCAGCTCAGGGGCCACTGCCTTCTGAGGCCATCTCTGACTCCTATGTGATGCCTCTTTCATTATCAGAAAGTGGTGTTTCTCCCAACATGGCATCTAGAATATGTCTGTGGGGGCACCTGGGTGGCTCAGTTGGTTAAGCATCTGCCTTTGGCTCAGGTCTTGATCTCAGGGTCCTGGGATCGAGTCCCGTGTGGGGCTTTCTACTCAGTGGGGAGCCTGCTTCTCCTCCCTCTGCCTGCAGTTCTACCTACTTGTGCTCTCTCTGTGTGTTAAATAAATAAATGAAATCTTAATTAAAAAAAAAAAAAGAAGAAGAATATGTTGGGGCACCTGTGTGGCTCAGTCAGTTGGGCCTGGGATCAAGCCCCACATCAGGCTCCCTACTCAGTGTGGAGTCTGCTCCTCCCTCCTGCCTGTGCTCTCTCTCTCACTATCTCTCTCACTCTCAAATAAATCAAGTCTAAAAAAAAATAGAATATGTCTGTGGAGTGAATCATATTTGACACATGGAGCAGATTGTTTATTAACCTGATCCTCTATAAGATAGAATTATTTTCATAATTCAAATTTCATATTTTCAAGTCCCCATAAAATGAAAATAATAATATGCAGAAAAGAAATGCGGGAGTGAAAATTTTCTTTTACAAGGTTTATATGCATATTCATGCCAGTAAAACAAATACATATATACAATTAATATTTTGGTACAAAAAAATGAAATAAGTACAGCTGTTTACTTCAATTGTTTTCACATCAACCTGTTTGAATTTTGATCCTTTCATTACTTATGTAAATGATCATTCAGTAACTAACAAGTGATTTTAATAAAACCAAAACTGCTAAATTGTACCACTGATGTAACATTTATTTCCCTGATTCATTGAACCTATTTCTCTGCTGGGAGCACCCTGCCCACTGGTCACCAGAGCTTTCCTAACCAGACTAACTCCTACCCTCTATAAGTTAGCCTATCCTGGGATCCCTGGGTGGTGCAGCGGTTTAGCGCCTGCCTTTGGCCCAGGGCGTGATCCTGGAGACCCGGGATCGAATCCCACGTCGGGCTCCCAGTGCATGGAGCCTGCTTCTCCCTCTGCTTATGTCTCTGCCTCTCTCTCTCACTGTGTGCCTATCATAAATAAATAAAATAAAATAATTAAAAAAAAAAAAAAAGTTAGCCTATCCTGATACACTGGGTTAGGGGGTCTCCTCTATGCTCCCACTGCCTGGCACAGATAACCTATTGCTTTTGTTGTTGACAGTGTGGTTGGTATTTTGGCTCAAGAATCTTTTCTGACTTTTCCTTCCCACCTCTGAGGCCCACAGATGCACACCCTGTTCTGCACTTAACCTCTCTCTTCTGTGCTCCCAAAGAGCAGGTCTTGGATGACCTCAGTTTGCAAACTTAACCAGTCTGCAACGAGATAGGTTACAGAAATTGAGTGGAACATTTAAAAATTTTCGGGCAGCCTGGGTGCCTCAGTGGTTTAGCACCACCTTCTGCCCAGGTCATGATCCTAGAGACCTGGGATGGGATCCCAAGTCAGGCTCCCTGCAAGGAGCCTGCTTCTCCTTCTCCCTGTGTCTCTGCCTCTCTCTCTTTCTGTGTCTCTCATGAATAAATAAATTAAATATTTTAAAAATAAAATAAAATAAAAAATAAAAGTAAATAATTAAATAAATAAAAATCTTTATAGCTATTTGGCAAGCTATTTTTGTGTATTGAATCTAATAATGAAAAACTGGTCTTGGATTTTATCTGTCCTTTTTATTTTATTTTATTTTATTTCATTTTATTTTATTTTATTTTTGTCCTTTTTTTTTTCATCTTATTCGCCTAGTAATTGGTTTTCATTGTTTTTAGAAAAGAATCCATCCTTGACTGATTGGGGGTGGGAAAAAGTTCCTTCACCAAGATAGTTTGAGAAGAAAAAAAAAAAAGTTAGTTTGAGAAGCCCTGGTTTATTTTTACTTCCCTGGGTTCTGACATAAAAAGGCATTGAAAAAGGCAAAAGTGAAGAATGAATGAACGCACTTGACAAATGTGTCTACCCTAAGGTCATAGAATAAGCAGAGCTTGGTGCTGCATTAGATTGTTGTTGCTGGGCAAGAGTGTGGGGGGGGTGGTCAAGGGAGACTCCCAGTTGTTTACCTTGAGTTCTGGGAAGGTGCTGAGGCCATTCCCTAAGATTGGGAAGAGAACCACATTCAGGGCATTTTACAGATAATAAATTCATTTTTGACCAGATTGACTTTGAGGTTACCTATGAGATAGCCAAAGAAGGATGCCCAGAAAGCAGTTAGATATATGGGTTAGGAACCCAGGACACAAAGTTAAGGCTGGAGAGGCAGATTTCCAAGTTGAAGCCATTAGAATATAGGAAGGGAAGAAAAGTGGCTACAGGCAAACCCCTGGGTGCCTAGCACAGTGTCTGACACATGGACATGATTAGTAACTCTTTGTCAAAGGAGGAGGTTAGTTAGATAAGAGCCTACGTCCACTTCACTCCAAGCCCAAGCTCTCCTTCCTAGATTATAAATTTTTTGAGCTTCCTGTTTTCCTGCTACCCTAACAACCCACAGACTAAGAGTCCCCATGCAGGATACCAGGTGCACCAGTGTGAGAAGTGTAGTCTCTGCCACAAGTTCTTTATGCCCTGCCCTGACTGTGACCTCATGGCATTCAAACACACCAATGAAATTCTCTGTTGCCTTTTGCTTGTGTCCTTACTCCTCCTTGACCCCCAGAAAGGCACTTGTCTATGGTCATCACTCTCTGGGTTTCCTGCCTGTTTGGTTGAACACACTCCCTTGGTGCTGACCTCATAAGCCCCCTGGCAGGGCATGCCTGCCTTCCTCTTCACCACCTTCACTTTTGCTACCTTCGCTTTTATGTGCCTCAGTGTGGTTTTAGTCTGTGGCATTATCAAACAAACAAACAAACAAACAAACAAACAAAAAAACCCCACATTTTTAGTAACATAATTGTTCCTCACCCCATACTGATCCCATTCGGGTTTTAATTAGTGCAACCTTCTAACACACTGCTGAGGCTGGCAGTGGGGTGAGGGAGAAGATGAGAAAAGGCAAGGCTGGGAAACGGGAAAGCACATGGCAGGTTAGAAAACATGGGAGAGGTCATGAACTTGGAGGACTGGCTGGGGGTGCTGAGGTCAGAGAAGAAAGTCAGAGCCAGATTTTGAAGATACAGCCTTGGACTTCACCATAAGTTGCAGAGAGATGCTTTCTCTCTGTTTCCTGCCAGTATAAAGATTAAGGACAAAGGTACAAGGATTGTACCCATTTATAACAGTGAAAGAAACTTGGAAATAGTCTAAATATCTACCAGTAGGAGAATAAAACCACACTGTGTGGGGACACTTGGGTGGTACAGTCAGTTTAGCATGAAACTCTTGGTCTCGGCTCAGGTCCTGATCTCGTGGTCATGAGAGGAGCCCCACGACAGGCTCTGAGCTCAATTCAGGGTCTGCTTGAGATTCTCTCTCTCCCTCTGCCCCCTCCCACTTGTGTTCTCCCTCTCTATGAAATCAATCAACCAATCAATTAATTTAAAAAAAAAAACAAAAAACAAAACTACACATATTGTGTTATAGTAAAACAGTGGAATTCTAATTCAAGTAGAATGAATAAGAATACGATGTATCATCGTAAATCTTAAAAATGCAAACTGCTAAATGTAATGTGGTACCCTGAGTTGGATCCTAGAACAGGAAAAGGACATTAGTGGAAAAACTAGTGAAATATATATATAAAAAGTCTATAGTTTAGTTAGTAGCCTTTTACCAGTGTTTGTTAGTTTTGACAGATATACCACAGTTATGTATGATGCTACCATTGGGGGAAGCTGAGTGAAGGGTATACAGTAACTCTCTGAACTACCTTTGCAACTCTTCTGAAGTTTAAATGACTCCCAAATAGTTTATTTATAAAAATGTAAGCTCAAAGAAAAAAAGCAAGTTTTTTAAAATAAAAATATAGACTCAAAGATAAAAAAGAGTTCATACAATAGGATAACATTTATACATAGTTTCAAAACATACAAAATAATACTAGATATCGTTTATGGACATATATAATAAAGATATAAAAACTCATAAGAATAAAAATACTTAATTTAAGATAGTGGTTTCTAGGAGCAGGAGGGAGGAGAGAGTAAGGAAGTAGATTCAAGAGAAGTACTTAAGTAGTTTCAAAAATGTGGGTACTATTTTTTCCTCTTTAAAGTAATCTGGGGAGCGGCCCTGATGACTCAGCAGTTTAGCACCTGCCTTCAGCCCAGGGCGTGATCCTAGGGTCCTGGGATTGAATCCCACATCGGGCTCCCCGTATAGAGCCTGTTTCTCCCTCTGCCTGTGTCTCTGCTTCTCTCTCTCTCTCTCTCTCTCATTCTCTCTCTGAATGAATAAATAAATAAATAAAATCTTTAAAAAAATAATCTGGGGAATGTCCAACAATAGATGAACCGATAAAGAAGATGTGGTATGTATATACAATGGAATATTACTCAGCCATCAAAAATTGAAATCTTAAAAAAAAATTGAAATCTTGCCATTTACAACAACATAAAGGAACTACAGGGTGTTACACTGAGCAAAATAAGCCAATCAGAGAAAGACAAGTATTGTATGATTTCACTCATGCAGTATTTAAGAAAGAAAACAGATGAACATAGGAAAAGGGAGGGAAAAATAAAATAAGATGAAATCAGAGAGGGAAATAAATCATAAGAGACTCTTAACTCTAGGAAACAAACTGAGGGTTGCTTGAGGGAAGGTGGGTGGGGGGATGGAGTTACTGGGTGATGGGCATTAAGGAGGGCACTTGAGTAATGAGCACTGGGTGTTATATGCAATTGATGAATTACTAAACTCTACCTCTGAAACTAACAATACTCTATGTTAATTAATTGATTTTAAATTTTTAAAAAGATTAAAAAAAGGAATCTGGGGCAAAAATTGTAAATGCAGGGGCAGCCTGGGTGGCTCAGTGGTTTAGCCCCTGCCTTCGGCCCAGGGCGTGATCCTGGAGTCCCGGGATCGAGTCCCACATCGGGCTCCCTGCAGGGAACCTGCTTCTCCCTCTGCCTGTGTCTCTGCCTCTCTCTCTCTCTGTGTCTCTCATAAATAAATAAATAAAATCTTTTTTAAAAATTGTAAATGCTAAGATTTGGCAAACCTGGGAACCAAGTACATGATAGTCATTACTGGGGTTTTTTTGAGAAAGGAAAGGAAAGGAAAAAAAGACTAGGGGGCTTTCTGGATTGTCAAATTATATAACTATAGAGCATATCTTAATTTCTCAGGAATGTCATCTCAACCCTCAACCCCAGATTCATGCTAATTCTATCATAGTAGAATTTTTTAAAAGTTTTTTTTTCAAAGTAGAATTTTTAAAATGTTAACTCATTAATCAGAAGGTTTGGAAAGCTGATTCAAAGGGCATTTTAGGAACAGAGATTTACATGATTTCATAGGAAGGGGATACTTTAGTAAGTTTGCTAAATAAGAGACTGTTGTGGACTAAATGTGATCCCCCCAAATTCATATGTTGAAAGGTGATGGTATTAGGAGTTGGAACCTTTGGGGAGGTAATTTGGTCATGAGCCTGGGACCATTATGAATGGGATTAGTGCCCTTATAAAAAGTACCTCAGCAAGCTCCCTCACTTGATTTCTCACCAGAATCTGGCTGTGCTGGCACCCTGACCCTAGACTTCCAACCTTTTAGTTCCTTTTTTTTTTTTTTTTTTTTAAGATTTTATTTATTCATTCATGAGAGACACAGAGAGAGAGAGAGAGGCAGAGACACAGGCAGAGGGAGAAGCAGGCCCCATGCAGAAAGCCCAATGTGGGACTCGATCCCAGGACCCCAGGATTATGCCCTGAGCCGAAGGCAGGCGCTAAACGGTTGAGCCACCCAGGGATGCTGGAAATTTTAGTTCTTTATAAGCCACCTAGTCTAGGGTACTCTGTTATAGCAGCCCAACCTGCTAAGACAGAAATGAAACTAGTTAATGAAGCCCAGAGAATTAAAAGCAAATATCAACAGATCTAAAGGGAGAAATAAGCAACAATACAATTGTGGGAGAATTCAATATCCCACTTTCAACAATGGACAGACTCTCCAGATAGAAAATCAGTAAGTAAACATTAGACTTACACTACACTTTAGACCAAATGGAACCAATAGACATATGCGAAGCGTTCCATCCAACAATACACAATACACAGAATACACACACACACACACACACACATTATATGGTGCATATGTTATTATGTATATTATCACATGTAATTTGTTATTATTATGTAACATTATATATGTTATGTGTATTAGCCATAAAAAAGGAATTCTTGCCATTTGCAACATGGCTAGATCTTGAGGGCATTCTGCTAAGTGAAGTAAGTCAGACAGAGAAAGACAAATACCGTATGATCTCATTTGTATGTGGAATCTACGAAAGCTGAACTCAGAGTAGAATGGTGGTTGCAATGGCCTTGAGTGGGGTGGAGGTGGGGAGAAGTGGAGAGAAGTCAGTCAAAGGGTACAAAGTTTCAGTTATAAGATGAATGAGTTCTGGGGATCTAGGGATCCCTGGGTGGCGCAGCGGTTTAGCGCCTGCCTTTGGCCCAGGGCGCGATCCTGGAGACCCGGGATCGAATCCCACGTCGGGCTCCCGGTGCATGGAGCCTGCTTCTCCCTCTGCCTGTGTCTCTGCCTCTCTCTCTCTCTCTCTGTGACTATCATAAATTAAAAAAAAAAAAAAAAAAAAAAAGATGAATGAGTTCTGGGGATCTAATATACAGCATGGTGACTACAGTTAACAATACTTAATTATACATTTAAATTGCACTGAAACTAAATCTTAATGTTTTCATCACAGACACACACAAAGGTAATTAATTATATGAGGTGACTGAGGTGTTAATACAGTGGTTGTGGGATCCCTGGGTGGCGCAGCGGTTTGGCGCCTGCCTTTGGCCCAGGGCGCGATCCTGGAGACCCGGGATCGAATCCCACATCGTGCTCCCGGTGCATAGAGCCTGCTTCTCCCTCTGCCTATGTCTCTGCCTCTCTCTCTTTTTCTCTCTGTGACTATCATAAATAAATAAAAATTAAAAAAAAATACAGTGGTTGTAATCATTTTGCAATATATATAGGTATCAAATTATCATGTTTATTTTTTTATTATTTTTTAAATTATCATGTTTATACCTGAAACTTATACAATGTGGTGTGTCAATTATATCTCAATAAAGCTGGGGAAAAAATAGAAAGTTGAAGAAAAGAAATAATGAAAAAGTCAGAAATAATGAAACAGAGAAAAAGCATAAAACAACGGAAAGCAACAAGCCCAAACTGATGTTTCAAAATGATTAATAAAAAAAATTGGGGGGGAGGGGAGCCTGGGTGGTTCAGTGGTTGAACATCTGCCTTTGGCTCAGGAGTCAGCTCCTGGGGGGAGCCTGCTTCTCCCTCTGCCGGTGTCTCTGCCTCTCTCTGCATCTCTCATGAATAAATAAATAAAATCTTAAAAAATAAATTTTTTATTAATAAAATTGATCAACCCTGAGGAACCTAGCTGGTTCAGTCAGTGGAACATGTGACTCTTGATCTCGGGATTGTGAGTTCAAACCCCATGTTGGGTGTACAGATAGCTTAAATAAATCAATTTAAAAAAAAGAATTGATCAACCCTTAGAAAAACCAATCAAGAAAAGATAACTGAGAATGTTATTCTATATGTGCAATTAAAACTTAAAGAAGTGTATGGAATTATAAAAGCCACCTTAAAGGGGTTAATAACGTTTTCTGGATTTATAAATAGAATAATAAGAAATTAGAGTGATATGAATTTAAATGTAATTATATGAATATGAAATAATAGAAAAATTTTAAAAGAATAATATAATCAGTAAATGAAATAGAAGCTTGAGGAAGAACTGGGCTATTTACCTTTATAGCTTTCAAGAATAAAATATTAACTTTAAAAAAACTAAAAAAAAAAATGTACTTGGTTACATAAGCTATTAACCTTGTGAGATGCTGGGTGATAGGTATATGAGAACACTTTGCACTATAACTGAAACTCTCTGAAAATTGAAAATTATTTCAAAATAAGAGGTTTAAGGAAAAACTTTTTAAAAAAATATTTTATTTATTTATTCATGAGAGACAGAGAGAGAGAGTAAGAGAGGCAGAGATACAGGCAGAGGGAGAAGCAGGCTCCATGCAGGGAGCCTGACATGGGACTTGATCTCAGGTCTCCAGGATCACACCCTGGGCTGAAGACAGCACTAAACCACTGAGCCACCAGGGCTGCCCAGGAAAAATTTTTAAAAAAGATATGTAGTCATCCTTTTGCCTTATTACCAATTTGATATGATTTTTCTTAACTCCTGTTGTGATCATAACTGTTCTCCAAAGATTATTCTTGATCATGGCAAAACTCTGGCCTTACAGTGTTTGGCCTGATTCATTTACGTCAAGCAGCAGTAAGCCTTCTTGTAGCCTTGTCAACAGATCTAGGGCAACATGATACTGAGCACCTACTCAGGCCAGCGAAGTTACCTTTGTCCAGAGATTTCATAAAGAACCTAGGATTCAACTTTTAAAGACTTTTATTATTTGCTCTTCCATTGCATGGCTAGGAAACCCCCAAAATTTATTTCTGCTATGTTTTACCTATAGTAGCTATCAATGTGGTGAATCCCTTCTTTTCAAGGTTCCCCAAATATGCTGAGGTTTGCTATGGCAGGAAGTGACCTTCCTTGCTACCTAAAAGACTGTACCACTATAAACCATAGAGCAGGTAAGATGCTTCTTCAGGATCCTGGGATGGCTTTATGGGATTTGCTTACACATAAGAAATGAAACCCTTGCTCCTAAATCAGGTTTGCCCAACGAAATGAGACTGATTCTCAAGTATAATATTCCAGGGATGGGTATCACTGAGCAATAGATTTTTCCAATTACATGCTGGTAAAAAGGAGGACAGATGCATATGGAACCATACCAACAGCACTGCCGTATGATATTTAAAATCAATAAAAGCAGGACTGACTCAGAGAGATGCCTGTACATTGTTGATGTTCATAGCAGTTATTCACCTTACCCAAAAGGATGAAAACAACCCAAGCATCCATCAAAGGATGGGTAGATAAGCAATGTGATGTGCATGCAATGGAATATTATTCAGCCATAAAAATGGAATAAATTCTTTTTCTTCTTTCTTTCTTTCTTTCTTTCTTTCTTTCTTTCTTTCTTTCTTTCTTTCTTTCTTTCTTCTTTCTTTCTTCTTCTTCTTCTTCTTCTTCTTCTTCTTCTTCTTCTTCTTCTTCTTCTTCTTCTTCTTCTTCTTTTTGGTGGGCAGCAAAACAAAGTTTATTCAGTGATAGTAAAGTTTATTGAATGATGGAGTACAAATCTCCCAAAGAGGGAGGGGAGCCAAGAGGGTTGTCCAAAAGAAATAAATTCTGATACTTGCTACAACATAAATGAACCTTGAAAACATTATAAGTAAAAGAAACCAAACACAAAAGGACAAATGTTGCATGCTTCCACTTATATATCTAATATAGGCAATGTCATACTGATAGAAAGTAGACCAGATGCTACCTGGGGCTGGGGTTGAAGGGGAATGGGAAATTGCTGCTTAACAGTTACAGTCTTTGGAGGGACTGATAAAAAATTGTGGACATAGTGCTGATGACTAAACAACATTGTGAATGCAATTAATGCCACTGAATTGTACATTTTAAAAATGTGCATAAAAATGGCAATTCATATGTTTGATATATTTTACCACAATTTTTAAAAATTAATAATGTAATATACCCAAACCATTGAATCATATACCTTAAATGGGTGAGTTGCATGGTACCAACAAAGCTGTCTTTATTTTTTTTAATTAAAAAAAAAGTTTAAAAAATTAATTAATTAATTAAAAAAAAATTTTTTTTTCAAGTAGTCTCCAAACCCAGCCTGGAGCCCTCACCACAGAGCCCGAAATTAGGTTTGAACTCATGACCCTGAGATCCAGACCTGAGCTGAGACCAAGAGCTGGATGCTTAGTGAGCTACCCAGATGCCTTTCAACAAAGCTGGCGTTTTTTTTGTTGTTGAAGATTTTATTTATTTAATCATGAGAGACACACAGAGAGAGACAGAGACACAGGCAGAGGGAGAAGTAAACTCCATGCAGGGAGCTGACATGGGACATGATTCCTGGTCTCCAGGACCACACCCTGGGCTGAAGGCCGCACCAAACCGCTGAGCCACCTGGGCTGCCCAACAAAGCTGTTTTTAAAAAGGACTTTAAAAACATGAAATAGTATGTTCCATTAAATTGAAGTACAATTCTGACAAACTTTTGGATATCAACAGTAATTAGGTTCTGTAATACGTCCACTTAAATAAAATTCCCAAGATCCTTAGTTAACTCCAAAACCAAGGATAAATATTAAGTAATGATTTTTAGATGCCTGGATAATATCTAAGTAAGATAAGATGCTCAAACATTGGTCACCAAGTATAGTATATACCTAGCTTTGTTTCTTATTTTTGTTACACAGCAGTTAAACCTTTGTGTCATTTTAATGATCATTTTAAGAAGATGTAGAAGGGAGGTGTATGGCAGTGGGGGATTATTTCATGTGTTCATACAAACTCTGTTGGCTTGTGTGATGCTATGATTTACAGTAAAAAATATATATATTTGGTTTTCCTCCTACTTGTGACCTAGAGGTCCTAAAACCCTTGGAATTTCTTAACTAAAGGAAGTGATCGAGGTGTCTTTGTTATGTTAATAAAGCAGCTTTTGTAAAAGCCCCTAGACCACCTAAGGATGGGGGCTGGTCCTCGAGGAAATAACCATTGTGGTCAGAGGGTTGAAACTTTCAGTTCCATCCCCCTGACTTCCTGGAAGGGGACCGAGCCTGGAGGTTGACTCAATCACCAATGACCAATGATTTAATCACTTATGCCTATGTAATGAGTCCTCCATAAAACTCCAAAAGGCCTGGGCTCAGAGAGCTTCTGGGTTGGCAAACACATGGATATTTGGAGAGAGCAGCATGCCTGGAGAGGGCATGGAAGCTTGCCCTGTGCATCTTTTCCATCTGGCTCTTCCTGAGTTTTTATCCTTTTTACAATACACTGGTGATCTAGTGAGTAAAATGCTTTCCTCTAAGTTCTGTGAGCCATTCTAGCAAATTAATTGAACCCAAGGAAGGGATTGTGGGACCTCTGATTTATAGCCAGTCTGTCAGAAGTACAGGTAACCATTATGGACTTGGCAACTGGCCTCTCAGGTTGGGGTTGGGGGATAATCTTGTAGGACTAAATCCCTACACACAGAAGTATTGGAATTGGGTCCAGGCACCTGAAAGAATTTGATAAAATACTTGTATTTCAGGATTTCTTTTCTTTTAGTGCCTACAGTTCTTCGTCCCACTGCTTTGACAAATGAAGAGGTAGAACAGATGAAAAGGGATGGGCATTTATTGAGCAATAGTACAAAGCTCCCAAAGAAGGAGTAGACCCTGAAAGGGTTGCCACCGGAATTTCAAGTCTACTGGTTGGGTTTCTATGAGAATATTGGTGGGCTGTTTTAATCTGATTAACCCTCCAGGAAACTGTCACCTCATCAGGTTTTTGTCCACATGCTCATCTGCCTACCAGGTAGTTGTTCATGTGGGAAAGGGTGGAGGGCTCCTTCCAGGGTGGTGTACAATAGCTATAACGGGATGGGGACTTTTTCTTTTTTTCTTTTTTTTTTTTTTTTTTTTTGACTTTTTCTTTCTAAGGGTAGTTTCCTTTTAGGACAGGACCCTTTGCCCCTGCCTGCCTTTCTTCCTACTCTCCTCCATTATTTGTAAATGATGGATGGTACCCAGTGTCCTGCCTCCCTGTTCCCTCTCTGAAGCAGGACCTAGATACTCCATAAAAGTAAAAGTTATAATAAAGATGATTGAGGCTATACCAGGAACAACAGTGGCAGAGGGATGTTCAGCCCACCAATTGTCTTCCTGAGAAAAGGAAAACGAATCTTAAAAATTAAACTAGGAAAAAAAAAGAAACAAACAAACAAACTAGGGGTGCCTGGGTGGCTCAGTCGGTTGAGCATTCAACTCTTGGTTTCAGCTCTGGTCATGATCTTGGGGTCATGAAATTGAGCCCAGCTTTGGGCTCTGTGGTCAGTGCGGAGTCTGCTTGAGATTCTCTCTCTCTCTCCTTCTGCCCCTGGCCCCATTCGCAGCATATGCACACATTCTCGCTCTCTTAAATTCTTAAAAAAAAAAAAAAAAATCAAATAAACTAAAATGCATGTTTATTTTATATTCTACACTGGTAAAAATCAGGAAAAAGACAAAAAATTTAAAATATTTTATATATTGAGCAGCCCCGGTGGTTCAGCAGGTTTAGCACTGCCTTCAGTCCAGGGCGTGATCCTGGAGACTCAGGATCGAGTCCCACATCGGGCTCCCTGCATGGAGTCTGCTTCTCCCTCTGCCTGTGTCTCTGCCTCTCTCTCATTCTCTCTCTCTGTGCATGTCTCTATGAATAAATAAACAAAATCTTAAAAAAAAAAGATTTAATATATTTGAGAAAGAATGTGAGAAAGAGAGAGGGCATAAGCAGGGGAGGGGCATAGGAAGAGGGTAAAGTAGACTCCCCACTGAGCAGGACCTGGGTAAGGGACTGGGTCCCGGGACCCTTGGGATCACGACCTGAGCTGAAGGCAGTTGCATAACCGACTGAGCCACGTAGGAGCCCCCAAAGACAAATTTTTTAAGGTAAAATTTCAGGTCAGTCTGACTTGTCCAAGCATTCAACCTTCCTCTATTGCATAAACTTGGATTTTGCATAAAATTGCTTCTGAGGCAGCAGTTTCTATGAGAAAAGGTTTTGTTTTGTTTAACCCATTTAAAATATTAGAAGTTCAGTTTCTTTGTTTTCAGGGGGTTTAAGCAATATTGGATTTATGTAAGCTCTTATTAGTCTTTATAAACCAATCAGAACAAATGTCCTTTAATTTGAGTCTTTATAATCTAATTTGTTAATACCCTTAGGACATAGGAAAATAATCCACACCCACACAATGAGATTTAAGGCTTTTCTCATTTGTAAGCCTACAGACACGGAGAGTTTGCAGCTTCAGCTTTACCTGTCACTAGTCAGAGTAGACACAGAACCACAATAACTCACCAGTCCTGGTCTCAAAGGGCTCTTCTCTTTCCCAGTGGGCATGAACTATTTTAAGTGACCTGATCTCACAAATAAACTCAAGACCAACAAACCAGATTCTCTGTTATCTCTCATCCAACAGAAAGAGCATCAGTGCACCCCGTGGGGAAAATGCACCACCCCTGCACAATCAGACTGTTGTGTACGCACTGCGCTCTCAGGGATGCCGTCCAGCCTGGCCTAGGGGTCTGATACCTTCTGCTTATGGACCAGCTATGAAAAGGGAGAGACCCCAAAACAAGCTAGACAAGTCTCAGACAAACAGACCTGGCCAATAACCAGAAAGAAAAACAAAGAGTCAAAAGTTAAAAAAGAGAGAGAGACAGCAAAAGTGAAGTCTCAAGGCCTCTTGGAGTTCACTCCAGGAGTCATGAAAATATATGATTAGGCTTAACCCATGGGTTTTTACTGCTAAATTCCCAACACTAATATAAGGGAAGAAACCTTTTAGCATCTCTGAGCAAGGCTTCCCTAGTATGGGTTTATCTGACTCTTGAAACCTCCAAGCTCACTCTTAGGTAAGGTCAGAAGAACACACAGCAGGGTCTTGGGAAAAGAGGCTCTAAGCAGTGTTAACCTTAAAAATAAAACCGTGGGGACCCCTGGGTGGCTCAGCGGTTAAACCTCTGCCTTTGGCTCAGGGCATGATCCCGCAGTCCCTGGATCGAGTTCCTCATGGGGCTCCCTGCATGGAGCCTGCTTCTCTCTCTGCCTCTGTCTCTGCCTCTCTCTTTCATGAATAAATACATAAAATCTAAAAAATATAAAAACAAAATAACTTTACTCTTTAAAAAATAAAATAAAATAAAATAAAATTGGGAACCCTGGGTGGCGCAGCAGTTTAGCGCCTGCCTTTGGCCCAGGGCGTGATCCTGGAGACCTGGGATCGAATCCCATGTCGGGCTCCCGGTGCATGGAGCCTGCTTCTCCCTCTGCCTATGTCTCTGCCTCTCTCTCTCTCTCTCTCTCTGTGACTATCATAAATAAAAATTAAAAAATAAAAATAAAAATAAAAATAAAATAAAATAAAATAAAAAACTGCCAGGGGGTGCCTGGGTGGCTCAGTCAGTTAAGCATCCAACTCTTGATCTCAGCTCAGATCTTGATCTCAGAGGCAATGAGTTCAAGCCCCATGTTGAACTCCTCACCAAGTGTGGAGACTACTTTAAAAAAATTAAAAATAAAAATAGGTAAATTGATAAAACTGCCAGTTAGTTTACCAGCAAAAATGGGTTTATTTGGGAATAGCAGAGAATTGCAGTCCAGGACAAACAAGCTACCATATACAACCACAGGCAAGGCCAGAGAACCAAATGGAGGAACACTCTCACAGGGGAGAGGAAGGCTGTTGGAATAAACTGGGAGTTCAGAGTATATGGTGGCTCTTCATTGGCTGTGTTGTGAGTCTTTCATTGGCCGGGTTGTTGTCAGGGAAGGAGGAAACCTTTCTTCCTCCTTCCAGAATAGTCAAGTGGCAGCTAAAGAAGTGCAGACTTGCAAGGTGCACCTCTCCCTGCTGGGTCTGCTATGGACCAAGGCGGACTCCCAATCCGGTGAGTGAGAGCTCCCCCTTCTGGTCTCTCAACTCCCCTCTAGAGGAGGTTTCCCTTTATTAATTTTCACAGCAGGTAACTGGCTGGTTGGATGGTCTGAAACTCACTCAGGGTACAAACATAAAACTGTTTTATTATTTTCTAATCACTGCCTTCTACTTTACTTGTCACATTTCCCTTTCCAGTGCCTTAACAATATCTTGAGCAGGCTCGTTAGCTTCCAGTCATTCAGTATAATTTAAAACTCTAGACTCATATTCGTCAACCCATCACCATCATCGTTACAGTTCCACCTCTGTTCGCATCTCCATCATGCCCCACCCTTCTTCCTTTTCTGCGTAAAGAGGATAATCTCTGCAGCCAGATAAATCAGAAATAATTGTCCATTTCCAGCTCCTTTCTTCTGCTTCATTAGAATAAAAAAGCCATGCTGCACAGATAAAGGATTGAATGAAGGTGCAGACCACACCTTTCCCCTTCTCTAGTATCTGTGGCGAAATCTGACCTGTGGGGGAAAGTGGGAGGAATGGGAAAGAGGTTCAGATTGACTGGATCTGAGCTGTTACTCCTAATTTTTTACTTTTCTGCCTCTTCTGGTCTCTCACCTCACTGTAGCTTCTCTCTTTGTGTTTAATCCTCATGTCTCGCCCAGGGTTCCTTTATTTCCCTTCTACTCTCCATCCCAGGCCCTATAATCACCTTGAATGGTGGACAAGTTCTACCCGGAATCTAACTTGAGTGACTTCTTTTGAAGTTTCATACTTGGAACTGGGAGGTAGGGGGGGATTTGTATAGAGGGTCATCAACCTTGATAGTCTGTAACATTTCCCCAAACTTAGAGTTCTTTGTGAATCTTCCTCAACTTTTACCCTGGAAGAAGGTGAGGATGAAAAGGAATCTGAAAAAAGAAAAAAGAAAAGAAAAGAAAAGGGATCTGAAGAATAGGGATGGGGGGTTTTGAGAATAGGATGAAAATAGTAATGAGGATCAAGGGGCACCCAGGTGGGGATTGGGATGGGACAGGAACAAACACTGGGAAGAGAGGCTGGTGATAAAGACGGATGGGAATGGAGATCAGAATGAAAATGGAGACGATGGAATGGAGACCAGTTGGGCATGGGCATGGGATAGAAGCAGAGGATGGACAGGAGAATGGAGAGGCGGATAGGAATGGAGATAGAGGGCAGCCCCGGTGGCCCAATAGTTTAGCACCTGCCTTTGGCCCAGGGGCATGATCCTGGAGACCGGAAATCGAGTCCCATGTCAGGCTCCCTGCATGGAGCCTGCTTCTCCCCCTGCCTGTGTCTCTGCCTCTCTCTATATGTGTGTCTCTCATGAATAAATAAGTAAAATCTTAAAAAAAAAAAAAAAAAAAAAGGAATGGAGATAGAATGGAAGTGGAAATGGGAATAGGATGGAATCATGAAGTGTGTGGCATCAGGTTGGAGATAATGATTCAAATGAGTCAGTAGCTTCAACTTAGCTATCTTCCTTGGTAGCCACTGACCTACAGGTAACTCTAAATCGTGGGAGTACATGGTGCACTCCTTGGTAGCACCCTCTTGTTACCCTGCCATCTCTCTAATCTGCTTTCTTCCTGTTCAACCAGACCCAGAAGGCTTACCAAATCCATGGCATGTGCAGCATAGGATACCAGTCTCCTTGTGATCACTTCCAATATCTCAATTGATGATCCTTGGCCCACTCCCCCTTGGGGAAGGGTATGAAATCTCCTCCTCCTCCCCCGCCCTCCACCACCACATGAAGGGGATAAGAAACCATAGCTCTTCTCCCTACACCACTCTCAACTCACATCTCTAATTCCCCTTTCCCTCTCTCCTTTCTCCCTTTTCTTTTGCTTATGTGGAGAGGGGTGTTCGGAATGATGGTTAGGAGTAGTAGAGCTAGTTTGGTTACCCCGCAAGTCCTCAAAGGGGTGGCTCGCCCTTAACTATTGGAGCACCTGCTGCTGCTTTGTCCTCAGTTTTGGTCCTAAGGGTCCCTCTAGAATAACAGAATCCCTTTCAACATGCTTTTATAACCATGGTCGTTGAATTGGTTGAGTTGATTTTTTTTTTTTAATCATGTTATTTTTATTTTTTTAAATTTTTTTGTTAATTTTTATTTATTTACGATAGTCACACACAGAGAGAGAGAGAGAGAGGCAGAGACACAGGCAGAGGGAGAAGCAGGCTCCATGCACCGGGAGCCCGACGTGGGATTCGATCCCGGGTCTCCAGGATCGTGCCCTGAGCCAAAGGCAGGCGCTAAACCGCTGCGCCACCCAGGGATCCCTTTAATTTTTTTTTTTTAATTTTTATTTGAATTGGTTGAGTTGAGATGGTCACATCAGATTTAGCTGAGATGTTCTTTTCTCCTCATAGATTTTTTTTTTTTTCCAGCATGAACTGAGAATTCATCAGAACAAGGTATGCTCTCGGGAGTACAGTCATGGGTAAAGGCCTATTGACTCAGTCTCAGTGTGCTCCTTGTATAAACTGAGTTACTAAATCGCCTAGGACAATGTCCCCAGAGGCTTGTAGCCTGAGGCATTCTCTCAGCTTTCATTAAGGGTACTTCTTCCAGCCATTGCTACACTTGAAGGAGACTCTGGCTCCAGACTTTGGAGATTAACACTTCTGAGGAAGGTAATGATTTATACGAGGAGATGCCCAGGGCTGACTAGTCCTCTTGACCAATGGGTAGGTATGTGCTTCCTTTGTGCAAACCCATACTTTTGCTGTGGCCAGTCCCTGCATCAATATCACACTGACTTGGGGCACCTGGGTGGCTCAGTGGTTGGGCATCTGCCTTCGGCTCAGGGTGTGATCCTGGGGTCTTGGGATCAAGTCCCGCATTGGGGACTCGAGTCTCTGCCTCTTTCTGTGTGTCTCTCATGAATAAATAAATAAATTCTTAAAAAAAAAAAAATACCATACTGACTTAATTACAATAGATTTATAATAAACACCCGTTCCCTGGTAGTATATGACATACACATTGTTTTTCTCATCTCAGGTAGTAATTGGTAATCCTTTTTTTTTTTTTTAAGATTTTACTTATTTATTCATGAGACACACACACATACACAGAAGCAGAGACACGGGCAGTGGGAGAAGCAGGCTCCCCACAAGGAGCCCGATGTGGGACTCGATCCCCGATTCCAGGATCACGCCCTGAGCCAAAGGCAGAGGCTCAACTGCTGAGCCACCCAGGCATCCCAGTAATTGGTAATTCTTAATAAAAATAATCCTTTTTATTTCCACACATATTTTACAGTATTCTTGTCATGTTGGGAATTTTTTTTGCAATGAATTGTAGTGAATCCATAAATCCACTTGGAGAAACTTGATACATTTACACTATTGACTCTTCCAATCCATATTATGTCTTCCATTTATTTAGATCCCCTATAATTACAACAGATAACTCTAAACAGAGTTTTATAATTTTACATGAAAAGGTCTTACACATATTTTGTAGACTTATTCCTAGGACTTCTTCTTCTTTCTTTTTTTTTAAAGATTTTACTTATTTATTCATAGAGACACACACACACACACACACACAGAGGCAGAGACACAGGCAGAGGGAGGGAGAAGTAGGCTCCATGCAGGGAGCCCGACGTGGGACTCGATCCTGGGTCTCCAGCATCATATCCTGGGCTGAAGGCAGACACTCAAGCGCTGAGCCACCAGGCACCCCAGACTTCATCTTTTTAAATGCTATTTCAACTTCAATTCTGGTTTCTTGCAAAAATGTAGAAATGCAATTTGATTTTTATGTTGATTTCATTTCTAGCAACTATGCTGAATTACAATTGTGTATTTTGAGATTATTTAAGGTTTTTAAATACAGATAATCATAGCATTCTGTGCATAATGCTGGTTTTATTTCTTCCTTTCCAATCTTTTACCTTTAATTTAATTTTTTTCCCTTTTTATACCTCGCAGGCTATGACCTCAAGCACAATGTTGAATTGAAGTAATGATTATAGGCACCCATGGCTTGTTTCCATCTCAAAAATACGTTTTGTTGCTTGCTACAGGATTTTTGTAAATAGCTTTTATCAGGTTAAAGAAATGTCATTTTATTCTTAGTTTGCTAGAAGTTTTCATGAATACATATTACATTTTATCATATGTTTTTTCTGGCTATTGATATAGTGTAGTAATGAGGATAACATTTTTGTCTCTGTGTTTATGGGTGAGATTGGTCTATTATTTGCCTTCTTCAAATGTGTGCTTGTCAGGTTTTGTTATCAAGGTTATATTGGCCTCATAAAATGACTAATGGAGAGCATTCCCTCTTCATTAGTTCAATGGAAACATAAGATTGTAATTGTGTCTTCTTGGATGTTTGGTGGCACTCACTGGTGGCAGTCAGTCTGCCATCTTGGATCTGTTTGGTAGGCTTAACAGCTGCACTGATGCAAGCTTCCTCCTACAGTGGCTATTCTCCTAAAAGCTAGCAGTAACATCCCCTAACACCCAGCAAATCAGATATGAAATCTCTCTTCTTATAATCTTATGATCCTTAAAAAAATCCCTCTGTTAAATCCAGCCTGTTTTCAGTTCCAATAATGAGAGAAGCTCATGATAGCTTTGAAGTCGTTACCAATTTAATAACATTTTCTGTTCTTTTCTCCCCAAATACCAATCTTGACAGGTCAGTGAGATTCTCCTGGCAAGTTCCACATAGGAAGTTTTGGTTTCAGCAGGAGGTTGTAAAGAGGTTCCCTCTGCCTTACACTGTGCACAAGAAAATTGAACTTGCTAGCCTTGCTCTAGCAAGGCTGCTTTGCTGCTTTGCAATGTTATGCTGCTGCTTATGAATCTGTTATGATTTATATTTATTCTTTTTTTTTCTACTTAAAGTGATGCATAGGGATGCCTGGGTGGCTCAGGGGTTGAGCATCTGCCTTCAGCTCAGGTCATGATCCTAAGGTCCTGGGATCGAGCACCACGTGGGGCTCCCTGCTCAGTGGAGGCTCTGCTTCTCCCTCTCTCTCTTCCCTTTCCTCCCCCCACTTGTTCTCTCTCTCTCTCGCTCTCAAATAAATAAATAAAATCTTAAACAAATGAAAAATAAACCCACTTTAAATATAATGACACATATGGGGCACCTGGGTAGCTCAGTCGGTTAAGTGTCTGCCTTCGGCTCGGTCCTGATCTCGGGATCCTGGGATCTAGCAACACGTTGGGATCCCTGCTCTGTAGGGAGCCTGCTTCTCCCTCTTCCTCAGCTGCTCCCCCGCTTGTGTATTCTCCTTCTCTCTCAAATAAAAATAAATAAATCCTCATAAAAGAATAAATCCCTTAATAGCACTATTTGTTTTAAAAACTCTTTTATTGTGAAATGTAACAGATACATAAAAGTGCATAAAATATGAATGTAAAGTACAAGGACTAATTCTAATGTGAACATGCATTTAACTACCTCCCAAATAAAAAAAAATTTGAATTTACCTAGAATCCTCAAAAGCAGCTCCTCATCCTTACAAGATTCTTTCCAGATCACATGACCCTTTCTATCCTTAGAGATAACTATGATCCTGAATTTTATGTGGATTACTTGCTTGTTTTTCTTTTAGTTTACGTTACGTTTTCTTTTAGTTTAGTTACGTACGTATATGTCTCTAAACAATATAGTTTAGTTTGGCTTGTTTTTTGAACTCTATATAAATGGAATCATGTATAAAGTGCTTTATGCAGTCAATCTGTAAGATTCATTTGTGGTATTGTGTTTCATTTTATTGCTGAATAATTTTCCATAAGAATATGAATATATTTATCTCTGCTGTTGATGTATAATAGGGTTGTTGAAGTTATTGTCAAAATGCTATCATGACTGGTTTTATACAAATATTCTGGTGAACATGTGCACAAATCCTCTATGGAAGTGATTCCAAATTAATTTCTCACTCATCCCTAAAGACTTGAAAAGTGTATTCATTCTCTCACACATTTTAAAAAATTTTTTATTTATTTGTGAGAGACACACAGAGAGAGGTAGAGACATAGGCAGAGGGAGAAGCAGGGAACCCGATATGGGACTCAATCCTGGGATTCTGGGATCACAACCTGAGCCAAAGGCATATGCTCGACCCCTGAGCCACCCAGGTGTCTCACACATTTTTTAATAGACTTTATTTTTTAGAGCAGTTTTAAACTCACACACACACACACAAAAATTGAGCAGAGAGTAGAGTTCCCATATACTTCCTGCCCCTACACATGTACAATCTCCTCCACTATAAACATCCCAAACCAGTGATAACATTTGTTACAACTGATGTACCTCCATTGACACATCATTATCACCCAAACTCCGTAGTTTACATTAGGGTTCACTCCTGGTGTTGCATGGTGTATAAGTCTTGACAAATGTATAATGACATGTAACTAGTATCGTAGTATAGAGAATGGTTTCACTATCTTAAAAAATGTCACGTATTTTTAAGTTGATATCAGAAATGTTCATTGTAAGTTAAATAGTTGCAAATGATTTAATTTTTGAAGTACTACAAACATTGATATTTTTTAAAAAGCTATTATAGCACTCTTTTTTTGAAAGATTTTATTTATTTATTTATTTATTTGACAGAGAGAGGGGGCACAAGCAGGGGAAGCTGCAGAGGGAAAGGGAGAAGCAGGCTCTCTACTGAGCAGGGAGCCCAACATGGGTCTCCATCCCAGGACCTTGGGATCATGACCTGAGCTGAAGGCAGACTCTTAACCTAATGAGCCACCCAGGTATCTCTTATAGCCACCACCCCCCCTTTTTAAAAAAGATTTTACTTATTTATTCATGGGAGACACAGAGAGAGAGGCAGAGACATAGGCAGAGGGAGAAGCAGGCTCCTCGGGGGGCGCCCCATGTGGGACTTGATCCCGGGACTCCAGGATCACGCCCTGAGCCAAAGGCAGATGCTCAACCACTAAGCCACCCGGCATCCTTATAGCCCTTTTTTTTTAAACACCATCTAAATCCCCGTAAACTAAACACTATTGCAATTTTTTATTTTCAAATAATTTAATATTTACAAAAAAAACTTGCAAGAACGATGCAAAGAATGCCTATATACCCTTTACTCAGGTTTTTCAGATATTAACACCATTTGCTTTATCTATCTATCCCTAAATACTTTAGTGTATATTTCCTAAAGATTAAGGACATTCTCGTATATAATTACAATATAAATATCATAATAAGGAAATTAATACTGAAACAATACTAAATGGCCCTGTTCCAATTTTACCAATTATCCAAATAATATTCATCATAAGCAAAGAAAATCTGGGACCATGAACCACAATTTAGTTGTTATGCTGCAAAGCCTTGTTCTGGATCAATTCCTCAGTCTTTCCTTATCCTTTCTGCTCTTAACATTTTTCAAGAATACAATCAAGTTACTCTGTGGAATGTCCTTTAATTTGGGTTCGTTTGATGTTTCTTCATGAGTAATTAGGGTTATGCATTTTTTGGCAGGAATACCAGGTAAGAAATGTGCCCTTCTCACTGCATCATATCAGGAGATATCTATTTGTCCTTTTACTAGAGGTGTTAATGTAATCATACATTTCTCCACCATAAAGATAAAAAATAAGAATATAATTTTATTGATATACCAAAAAATATTTTGATTGATATACTAAGGGGAGAAAATGAAATCGCTTAAAGTGCTCAGTAAAACCACACAGGGCAAAAAAAAGTGGAAGACAAAAATAGGAACAAAGAACAAGGGTGATGTATAGAAAACAGTAACAAAGATGGTAGATACAGGGATGCCTGGGTGGCTCAGCGGTTTGGCACCTGCCTTCGGCCCAGGGCATGATCCTGGGGTCCTGGGATCCAGTCCCATGTTGGGCTCCCTGCATGGAGCCTGCTTCTCCCTCTGCCTCTCTGTGTCTCTGCCTCTCTCTCTCTCTGTCTCTGTCTCTCGTGAATAAATAAATAAAATATTTTAAAAACCCCACAAAGATGGTAGATATTAATCCAACTATGTCAATGGTCTAAATATATCAAAAGAGATCATCAGACTGGATGGAAAAAAACGAGCCCTACCTATACGCTTCTCTAAGAAAGCCACTTTATCTTTTCATGGTATATAATACTTTCATTTTAGCAAGAGAAAAGAAGTGTGAAAACTTTTGAAGAAGATCAGAAGTTCTGTACTCTAGCTTCTTTTGCTCCAGCTGGAGGGTATTAAGAAACCCACTCTGAATATAATGACACACATGGGGCACCTGGGTGGCTCAGTCAGTTAAGCATCTGCCTTAGGCTCAGGTGATGACCCCAGGGTCTTGGGATCGAGCCGCACACACGTTGGGCTCCCTGATCAGTGGGGAGTCTGCTTCTCCCTCTCCCTCTGCTCCTCCCTCCTGCTTGTGCTTTCTCTCAAATAAATAAAATCTTTTAACAAAATAAATATGATGATACATGTAGATTAAAAGTAAAGGGATAGAGAAAGATCTACCATGGTAACACTAAACAAAAAGGTGGAGCAGCTACATTAGTTTCAGACACAGGAGACTTTATCATGGATAAAGAGGGGCATTACATAATTATAAAAGGGTCAGTTCTCCAAGATGACGTAACAATCCTTAATGCGTACGCATCTAACAACAGAACCTAATAGGTGGGGCAAAATATAACTGATAGAACCGCAATGAGACTAACTGAATCCGCTACTATAGTTGGAAACTTCGATACTCCTTTATTAGAAATGGACAGGTCAGCAGGCAGTGAGGACATAGTTGAACTCAACAGCACCATCCATCAACTGCATATAATTGACATCATATAGACTATTTCACCCAACAGTAGCAGAAAAGAGATTCTTCTCAAGTTCACATGGAACAAGACAGACCACTTTCTAGGCCGTAAAACACACTTTCACGAATTTAAAAGACTAGAAATCTTAGAATATCTGCCCTCAGACAACAATGGAATCAAACTAGAAAGCAATAACAGAAGCATAGCTGGAAAATCCCCAAATACTTGGAGATTAAAGTTACTATTTTTTCTTTTCACAATCATTAAGTATTTTGTGGGGAGAATTTTTGAGACTATGTTAATTCACCCACTAGTTTTAGTATCCATTTGTGATTCCTGCCTGAATCAATTGTTACTAGTATGGTTGCTAGACAGTAATTTCCTTTTTTTTTTTTAAGATTTTATTTATTTATTCATGAGAGACACGGAGACACAGACAGAGGGAGAAACAGGCTCCATGCAGGGAGCCTGATGTGGGACTCGATCCCATGTCTCCAGGATCATGCCCTAGGCTGAAGGCGGCACTGAACCACTGAGCCACTGGGGCTGCCCTAGACAGTAATTTCCTAATCCTACGTTTATTTATTATTGGCATCCTACTGTATGGAAGAGCTTCCCTTTCTGCCTTGTTTATTTATCTGTAATGGTATAGACATTTCCATCTGACTCAATGGATATAACCCATACTCAATATGTTTTTTAAATATTTTGTTTATTTATTCATGAGAGATTATAGAGAGACATAGACAGAGACATAGGCAGAGGGAGAAGCAGGCTCCCTGTGGGGAGCCTGATGCAGGACTCGATCCCAGGACCCTGGGATCATGACCTAAGCCAAAGGCAGACACTCAATCACTGAATCACACATGCGCCCAATTCATACTCATTATTCATTTTCATACTCAACTGGTCCCAGATTTGGCCAGGGAGAGCCACTTCAGTCTACCACCTATGTGACCTTTTGACATGTCACCATCTTTCTTTGGGTACTAACCTTAATTTCTGTTACAAGATATTCCTACCTCATGTACATTTTCCCAATCTAGCCTTAGAGCCTTGGTTTCTTTTTAGTATGAATTTAAAAACCAAGATCTAGGCACTAGAAGAACACATTGCTATTTAAGTATTATTCTTTTCAGACTCTCTCAGTGGCCCGAGCTAAGAAATAGGAATATACCTATACACATGCACACATGAGTACAAAGCGTGAGTTATGTTAACATTTCCAATTCTAATCCAGTTCCACAGGGTTCATCCCAGCCTTCCCTCTTGCCATGTTTGTAACTTCCTTGTCCAACAGTGATAAACCTGACTCATAGTTTCAGTCCTGGAATACATAGGGGGGTGGGGAAAAAAAGAAAAATCTAACTTATACCATTGCAAGAAAACAAACCGGATCTCAATATTAAGCAGACCTCAATATTTCTGTTTTTCTTTCACTGGAGAGGGTGCCCACATACTTCTGCATTCAAGAGTGATTTGAATTGGCTCTTCCCCTCCCTTCAGTGTGGTTGGTTATGTTTTCCATTTGAAATACGCTTTGTTTCATTTGTTTCTTTATATTCATTCCACTGTAGGCTTCCGTCATTCTTGTTTTTTTTTTTTTTTTTTTTTTTTTTTTTTTACTGTATAAAGCATTAGCATGATTCTGAAACTCAAACTCAGACCTGGGGATGCCAAGGTGGCTCAGCAGTTGGGCATCTGCCTTTGGCTCGGGTCGTGATCCTGGGATCTGGGATCAAATCCCACATCGGGCTCCTGTGAGGAGCCTGCTTCTCCCTCTGCCTGTGTCTCTGCCTCTCTCTCTCTTTCAGTGTCTCTCATGAATAAATAAATGAATCTTTAAATAAATAAATAAGTAAATAAATAAATAAAATAATAAAACTCAGAACTGTACAAAAGGTCTACTCAGCAAAACATCTCTCGCCTTTCCCGTTCTCGGTACCCCACTTCCATCCTCCATCCTTTCACCCTAACCTACTCAGTGTGGGTTAGTCTCATTTATTTCTGATCTCCATTCTGTGCTGCTTTTGCACAATGAACAGATGCATGTGTATTTTCTTATTTTCTCTTCCTTCTTACATAAAATGTAGCATATTGTAGTTGCTCTTTTGCACTTTGATTATATTTTATTTCCTTAACAATATATACTGCAAATCATTCAGCATCTGTTTACATAGATTCTTTCTTACAGTGCATAGTAGTCATGTGTATGGATGTACCACAGTTCA
The DNA here is from genome assembly GCF_011100685.1 of Canis lupus familiaris. Lineage (NCBI taxonomy): Eukaryota > Metazoa > Chordata > Mammalia > Carnivora > Canidae > Canis > Canis lupus. The sequence continues at coordinate 16,284,180 of NC_049236.1, forward strand.
TTCACCTGTATCTGCCATTGAGGTTGCTTCCAATGATTTGCAATTACAAACAATGGTGCAATGAATAACCTTGTCCATAAGTATTTTTGTATTATTGGAGGCATATCTTCTGGAAGTGGGATAGATGGATCAGGAGATAAATGTCTATGCAACTTTGACAGATATTGCTAAATTCCCCTCCAAGAAGTTTGTGCCACTTGTGTTCCCACCAGCCATGCGCGAGAGGGTCTGTTTCCCCACAGCCTCGCCTCACCAACAGAAAGTGTCACAATTTAAAATTTTTACCCATCTGATGGGTGAAAAATGGCATATCAGAGTAAATTTACTTTGCTTTTTTTTCTTACTATGTGTGGGGTTGGACATCTTTTCATATGTTTAAGGACATTTTTATATCTTTTTTGTGAATTGTCTGTTGATGTCTCTTGCACATATTTCTGACAGGTTTTGGTCTTATTTCCTTAAATTCGTTTTCAGAAAAAAATGCATTTACTTTCTAATAAGATGTTAATGATAACTACCATAGAAACCAATGTTTCAAAAAAAAAAAAAGAAACCAATGTTTCTCCTCTGATTCATCTTCATTTCATTTTAGATGAAATGTATTTAAGTTTTCAGATTTAGTAAATTATTATAAAGTTAAAATAACTATTTCCAACTGCATATTGTGATTTGCAATAAGAAATATATATTTGGTCTTCATCATAGTTCTATCACTGAGCGCCCTTGGAATTTCCCAAGTGATGAGACCAGTAAAGGTCTTTTGTTAGGTTAATGAGGTGATTTATGGACTGCTCCTACCAGTGGGGAATGGTTGTCTGAAGGACCAATCATGAGATTAGAGGGTTTGAAACTTTCGGTTCCATCCCCCTGACCTCCAGGAAGGGGTCATCCCTGGCCAATGATTTAATCACTCCTGCATATGTAATGAAGCCTCCATAAAACCTCAGAAGGACTGGGTTCAAAGAGCTTCCAGATTGGTGAACACGTGGAGGTTCTGGGAAGAGTGGTGCACCTGGAGAGGGCATGAAATTCCAAGCCTTTTCCCCCTATATTCCTTGCCTAATGCACATTTCCCAAATGGCTGTTCCTTCCTGAGTTACATTCTTTTACAACAAACCAGAGATCTAGTAAGTAGAATGTTTCCCTGAGTTCTTGGAGCTGTTCTAGCAAATTAATCAAACCCAAGTTGGGGTTCATGAGAACCTCGGATTTATAGCCAGTCAGGCAGAAGTACCGGTAACAACCTGTAGGAACTTCTAATGCATTGCTGGTTGATCAGAAGCACAGGTGATAATCTTGGTTTGCAATTGGGGTCTTAAGTGTGGGGTAGGGGGGACAGTCTTGCAAGACTGACCCCTTCACCTGTGGAATCTGATGCTAACTCTGGACAGATAGTGTCAGAATGAAGTTAAACTGTAGGACACCTGGCTGGTGTCCAGAGAATTACTTGGTGGTGCTGTGATGGGGAGCTCCCCTCTCACCCACAGTGGAATTGGGTCCAGAACCTAATTTGCCAACTTAAGTCTATGAAACATTTTATTATCAAAAAAATATTTTAAAATGCTTGGGATAATATGATCGGAGAGGAGTGATCAGTAACAAAGTCAATGCAGTGACAGAAGTTCTTCAGAGAAAACTGTGAAACTGGTCATTCCTTCAAATAATAGCATAACTTCTGTATCAGAGAGATTGAAATGAGGAAAGAAAAAAAAAGAAAGAAAGAAAGAAAGAAAGAAAGAAAGAAAGAAAGAAAGAAAGAAAGAAAGAAAGAAACTAACTACAGGGCACCCGGCTGAATCAGTCGGAAGGAGTGTGCAACTCTTGATCTCAGGGTTGTGGGTTCAAGCCCCATGTTGGGTGTGGAGATTACTTAAAAATAAAATCATTTTTAAAATTATTTTTTAAAAGATTTTATTTATTTATTCATTTTTTAAAGTTTTTATTTATTTATGATAGGCACACAGTGAGAGAGAGAAAGAGGCAGAGACACAGGCAGAGGGAGAAGCAGGCTCCATGCACCGGGAGCCCGACGTGGGATTCGATCCCGGGTCTCCAAGATCGCGCCCGGGGCCAAAGGCAGGCGCTAAACCGCTGCGCCACCCAGGGATCCTTTATTTATTTATTCATGAGAGACACAGAGAGAGAGAGAGGCAGAGACACAGGCAGAGGGAGAAGCAGGCTCCAGGCAGGGAGCCCGACATGGGACTCGATTCCAGGTCTCCAGGATCAGGCCCTGGGCTGAAGGTGGCGCTAAACCGCTGAGCCACCCGGGGTGCCCCCCAAAATAAAATCTTCTAAAAGAAAAAACAACAACAACAACATACACACATGGGCACCCACCTCACCCCCACTACAGCAATTTTCTCTTCTTCATTTTGATTCCAAAATACTTCAAAAGAAAATCTGCAGACTTACCCAATCTCCTTTGCCAACATCTTTTGTGTCTTCTTTACAACTTGACTTACTTCTTTTTTTTTTTTAAGTAGTCTCCACACTCAATGTAGGTCTTGAATCAACAACTTTGAGATCAGGAGTCACATGCTCCACCAACTGTGCCAGCTGGTCGCCCTCTGACTTGCTGACTTCTCCCAACATTGTGTAAGCGCCCTCTGCCAACTGTCAGTCACAGGCAGGGTACTGGTACCAGAGTGTACGGCAGCAAGCCTTCTAATACTTTGTCAAGGAAGAGTACAAGCACATGGCTACCAAGGCAACCGGGAATTCAGATAACACAATTTTTGTTTTTTCTCTTAAAGACTTAGCTTGGCATACACAGGTTAAAACTGTGACAATCTCTTTCTCTCTTTCCAGACCTAGCCAAGCAGGGGATGCCATCATGGGAGTGGACACCGGCTTGATATGGGAACGAAATGGCATTGTTGGTGAGCAGGATGGTGTTATTATTAATAATAGCACTTCAGTAAGCCACGATGAATTTGGTAGACCTTCAGTTTCCATATTTCATCCAGCACCCTACAAAATGTGTGTGTAGGAAACAAAGTTCTTACTTTAACATATGGCAAAATATGAAAGATGAACAGAGATGACTCCCATCTCTTTCTCCCAACTCTTTCTAGTTGCATATATGTGTACACATATAAACGTGTCCTCAATTTCTCTTTCAGGGACAGAATATGGGACACTTGCTGATTAAACCAAGTGCTCTTGGAAACTAGGTACCAGTGACGTTGCTGCTGCTCCCCTCTAGTCATTTAGACACTCGGTTTGCAAGCCACTTTTTGCCTGAGACTATGTGCACTCTGACCTTTAGCTGCAAGCCAGGCATCAGCTTCCCAAAGAATAGCATTAGTGGGAGTCAGGAAATAAGAGGCTTAGTTTCCATTAAATATGTCCAGAAAGGGACACCTGGGTGGCTCAGTGGTTGAGTGTCTGCCTTTGGCTCAGGTCATGATCCTGGGGTCCTGGGATTGAGTCTCACATTGGGCTCCCCTCAGGGAGCCTACTTCCCCCTCTGCCTATGTCTCTGACTCTCTCTCTATGTCTGTCATGAATAAATAAATAAAATCTTAAAATATATATATATATACATGTTTGGGGAATAGAGATTGAACAATTGCACCATAGTTTGTATAGAGAATAATTTGATGTTCTTGCTAGCTGGTTTTGTCATTGACTTTAAGTTGTGCATACATATTTATATTATTGCTCAGTAACTTATTTTTAAATTTTTCCATAAATCCTTTCAACAGCAATGACTTTTTAAAAAGTGCATGTTTCATAAAAATTCATGTATTTCATTTCTGGAAAAAGTTTATGTAGATGTGTAAATTGCACAAAATGTCTGCTGACATTTACCATTCACTTGGGAGGATATAGTGAAATCACTGGCTGCATAAAAAACTAAGACATTAGCAGCTACATTTAAAAAATGGTCAGATTGGGGCACCTGGATGGCTCAGTCAGCTAAGCATCCGACTCTTGATTTCAGCTCAAGTCATGATCTCACAGATCATGGATCTTGAGTGAGATTGAGCCCCAGGTCAGGCTCTGTGCTCTTGGGGAGTCTGCTTGAAATTCTCTCCCTCAGCCTCTTCCCCAACTCGAGCTCTTGAGTTTGCACGTGTGCACACTCTTTCTCTCTCAAAAATAAATAAATATATTTTTTAAATCATCAGATTTAACTTGTGTCACTGCGGAAGGTGATTTAAAAATCATTCTGTTAGGGACACCTGGGTCGCTCAGTGGTTGAGCATCTGCCTTCAGGTCAGGGCGTGATCCTGGGGTTCGGGATTGAGTCCCACGTCGGGCTCCCTGCATGGAGCCTGCTTCTCCCTCTGCCTTGTCTCTGCCTCTCTCTGTCTCTGTCTCTCGTAAATAAATAAATAAAATCTTTTAAAAAACAACAACAGGGCAGCCCCGTGGCTCAGTGGTTTAGTGCTGCCTTCGGCCCAGGGCATAATCCTGGAGACCCAGGATCCAGTCGCACATTGGGCTCCCGGCATGGAGCCTGCTTCTCCCTCTGCCTGTGTCTCTGCCTCTCTCTCCTTCTGTGTCTCTCATGAATAAATAAATAAAATCTTTAGAGAACAACAACAACGTGATTTTAATCTGGGTCAAATGCTTGTTCTCAATTTCTCTTGTTTCAATTTTTTCAGTTTTCTTGTGCAAAACAACAGTTTTTAGGTGTTAAAGTGTTGGCTCCACCAGTGAAAGAAGTATAACAACAGTGTAAATTATGCCAATTTGATATCAGCATCATATGCATCAAAGAGAAAATCAGTGATATAAATGTCAATAATGGGTAGATTATTTTCATTCAATTCATTAATTTAAAGAAAAACTTTTGAATGGTCCTACTTTTTTTTTTAATTTTTTAAGTTTATTTTTATTTTTTTTTTAATTTATGATAGTCACAGAGAGAGAGGCAGAGACATAGGCAGAGGGAGAAGCAGGCTCCATGTACCGGGAGCCCGACGTGGGATTCGATCCTGGGTCTCCAGGATCGCGCCCTGGGCCAAAGGCAGGCGCCAAACTGCTGCACCACCCAGGGATCCCTGGTCCTACTCTTAAAGGTTAAATAACTGACTTTCCCATTAGAGTTGAAGAATTTAACACTGAAGGCATATTTATTTGCTTTTGTATTAACAATACAAGTATAAATTTGGTAGAGTACCCATTAGGCTAAAAACATTGTTTTTACTAAATTAATAAACTTATATAACAGATTAAAAAAGCCAACAAAACCATGTCTACCTCAATCCATAAATCTGCCACAGTTTCTCTGCATTAATTTCACTATGATTCTTCAATGACATCAGATGCTAAATTTCTCTGAAAGCTCTGGCTTATCTATCACAACTAAAATTCAGAAGTGATTTGCTGAAACAAATAAAATACATAAGTTAAAGCTATCTTGTCAGATTATCAAACCTGTCTATCAAAACTATAGGACTCTTGGGGCACTTGGGTGGCTCAGTTAAGTGTTGGACTCTGTTTGTTTGTTTTTAAAGATTTTATTATTTGTTCATGAGAGACCCAGAGAGAGAGGCAGAGACATAGGCGGAGGGAGAAGCAGGATCCTTGCAGGGAGCCTGATGCAGGACTCATCCCAGGACCCTGGGATCACGACCTGAGCCGAAGGCAGACGCTCAACCACTTAGCCACTCAGGCGTTCCAAGTGTTAGACTCTTTTTTTTTTTTTTTTTTAAGTGTTAGACTCTTGATTTTCACCCAGATCATGATCTCAAGGTCTGGAGATCAAGCCCTGTGTTGGGCTCTGCACTGGGCCTGTAGCCTGCTTAAGATTCTCTCCCCCTCCTCTCACTCTCTCTCTCTAAAACACACACACACACACACACACAGAGAAATGTTAATAGGCAAGACACAAAATAAATCAACGAATTACAAATCTTATTGATTTTTTAAAAATTTCAAGTCACATCTACACCCAACCTGGGGCTCGAACTCACAACCCTGAGATCAAGAGCTGCATGCTTCACCAACTGAGCCAGCTACCCCTAAATCATAATGATTTTAGAAATTACACATTGCCTGCAAAAGTAATCCAGTCTTATTTTAATTAGAGAGATCTAAGGAATGTGTTTCTTTTTTTTTGCGTGTATGTTTTTTTTCTAAAAGATTTTATTTATTTATTTATTCATGAGAGACACAGAGAGAGAGAGAGAGAGAAAGGCAGAGACACAGGCAGAGGGAGAAGCAGGCTCCATGCAGGGAACCTGATGTGGGACTTGATCCCAGGACTCCCTAAGGCAAGCACTCAACCCCTGAGCCACCCAGGGGTCCCTCAAAATGTGTTTCAATTGATTTTAATTACTGATAGACGTACCGCCTCCTCATACCTTTCCAGCCTGTTTTTACATGTTTCTTTTTCTTTTTTTTGTTATGTTTATTTTTCCATAGGAACTTTAGTACCAACTTGTTGACAGTTTGGGGGTCACAATTAGATTTATAAGCTAACTTAGGGAGAACTGACATTTAATTATGTTGAATCATCCTGTCCAAAAATAAGGGACATCTTCCCATTTCCTTATGTCTATTTTTGTGTGTTTCAGGAGTGTTTTCAAATTTTCCTCAGCTTTTGCACATTTCTTTTTATTTTATTTTATTATTTATTTTATTTATTCATGAGAGACGGGGCGGGGGCAGAGATACATACAGAGGGAGAAGCAGGCTTCCCTCGGGGAGACTGATGTGGGACTCAATCCCAGGATCATGACCTGAACCAAAGGTAGATGCTCAACTGTTGAGCCATCCAGGTGCCCCTAGACTTTGCACATTTCTTAAATGTATTCCTAAGTGTCCTCTCTGTTGTAAATTGGCTTTTTCTCTACCATCCTATCTACTGATTATGAGTTACATACCTGACAGCTATTTACTTCTGCCTGTTAATTTTGTACCCTGCTATTTTATTGAATTCTTTCACCGAGTGAATATTATTATTCTGTTTTCATATCTAATTTAATATTAAATATTGATAGAGGTAACCCCATACAAAGCTCTTTAGGGTACTCAATTTTTTTTTAACTAACATATAGCTGACACACATGTTACATTCATCCCAGGTGTACACCATAGTGATTCAACATCTCTCTACTTTATGTTGTGCTCACAAGTGTAGCTACCATCTGTCACCATACAACACAATTACACCATTACCTATGTTCCTTAGGCAGTATCTTTCATTCCTGCGACTTAGTCATCCCTTAGCTGGAAGCCTGTACTTTCCATTTGCCTTCTTCCATTTTGCCCTATACCTACTCTCCTCCCCCTGGCAAACACCAGTTTGTTCTCTGTATGTGGGTCTGTGTCTGCTTTTGTTTGTTTTATTTTTCAGATTCCATATATAAGTGAAATTATATCATATTGGTCTTTCTCTGACTTATTTCACTTAGCACAATACTTTCTAGGTCCATCCATGTTGCTATCTGGAATATGAAAAGATTCAGATTTGGGCAGCCCCTACTAACCTTGACAACCTAGATTTCATATTGTTTGGTAGGGGTTTTTATATTTGCCAAAATAAAATACAGGTGTCCTCATGGTAGACACAGAGAGGCAGCACTCAGATGCCTCTGCAGGGAGAGCTGGTTTTCCTTTAGGATGTTAACTAAAGACTTATTGTAGTGATCACTCTGCAATACATACAAATATCAAGTCACATAGTATATCTGAAACTAATATGTTATATGTCAACTATACCACATAAAAAATGAAGAAGAAGAGGCACCAGAGAGCTCTCTCTCCTCTGTGTCCATACATGTGGGAGAGGCCATGTGAGGACACAGCAAGAAGGCAATTGTTTGCAAGCCAGGAAGAGAGGCTTCACCAGAAACCAACCCTGCCGGCACTTTGATTTTGGACTCCCTGCCTCCGGAAGTGTGCACGGATAAATGTCTGTTGTTGAAGTCACCCAATCTGTAGGATCTTGATAAGGCAGCCTGAGCTAATGCACCTCCTTAACCTGGTAACATTTCAGGATTAATCACAATGAACCACTGTAAATGCTCTCAACTCCCTGGGCCAGATCTCAATCTGTATTACTGGCTTGGCAAAACCCAGACCTTGGCTACTCCACATCTGGGTCAAAGCTGCGGAAAAACATGGCTGAAAAAAAGCTGTGTTGACCAGACTACTTCACACTCATGACCACTTAACCTCCAGGAGGCACTTAACTTCCTAGCAATTATTCTACATTTGTCTAGTCCATTAACTCTCTTACTCTCATAATTATTTTCCATCTTTTCCTCCCTCTTCATCCCTAACTCCCTGTGATGACCTTGCCCCTTGGCTCAGCAATGGAGGCCACCAGGAGAGAATCCCACAGCTCGGGCTAGCCGGTCTGCCAGCATCTCTCCCCAGGAACTCTGTCTTCTCTCCTTCTGGTTGTGCCCTCACTCTGCTCCCACAATTTCCTTACAGCATTGATATTTACTTGCTAGTGGATGATTGCCCCCCCATTCAGAGATGCTGCATTATCTTCCAACCTCCCCCCAGAACCAGAACGCAGTAAGGTAGAGACTTTCCTTTACCTATTATGCTGTCTCTCTGCTCCCTGTCAGAACAAAATCCCTCAAAATAATGGTCTATTCTTATGGTTTCTAATTTCTCTCCATCTGTTCTCCCCTAAAGCCACGTTAGGCAGGTTTTCACCCTTGTTGCTCCTCCAGAGTTGGCCCGCTCCCTGCCTTCTTCTTACTCAACTACCAAGCAGCATTTGGCAGAGCTGGTTACCATCTCCTTTCTGAACACATTTTCTTTACTTGATTTCCAGAACAACATGGTCTCCTGTTTACCCTTCTACCTCGGTAGAACTTCTACTGTTCCTCATCTCCTTTTATGTCCTTCTGGCTTTATTCAAAGGTCTCCTTCCCTGCGAAGCCTTGCCTGGCTACCCTATCTAAAATTGCAATCCGGGATCCCTGGGTGGCACGACAGTTTGGCGCCTGCCTTCGGCCTAGGGCGTGATCCTGGAGTCCCTGGATCGAGTCCCACATCAGGCTCCCTGCGTGGAGTCTGCTTCTCCTTCTGCCTGTGTCTCTGCCTCTCTCTGTGTGTGTGTGTGTCTCTCATGAATAAATAAATAAAATCTTAAAAAATAAATAAATAAATAAAGTAAAATTGCAATCCTTTTCCAGCCTACCACATACATACTTTTTATCCTCTTTCCTTGTTTCATTTGTCTCATTAGCATTAAGTACATCTAACATAATCTATTTTACCTCCATACTGTCTTTTCTTTCCGTCTTCCCACTAGAATGTGAGCTCCATGGAGAAGGGGAAGGAATTTTTGCCTTTCCTTATTCACCACTTTATCCCCAGGTTCTAGAATCGTGTCTGGGGATCCCTGGGTGGCTCAGCAGTTTAGCGCCTGCCTTTGGCCCAGGGCATGATACTGGAGTCCTGGGATCGAGTCCCACATTGGGCTTCCTGCATGGAGCCTGCTTCTCCCTCTGCCTCTCTCTCTCTCTCTGTCTCTCATGAATAAATAAATAAAATCTTAAAAAAAATTCTTAGAATCGTGTCTGGTGTGTAGCAGGTGCTCAATAAATATTCATTGAATGAACAGTAACGCCAACTTGCCCATAAATATGAGTTGCTCATCTTCCACCACAAGGACATTTGTAAATATTTAGGTTTCTACCTAGGCCAAGAAATGTTGTTCATGTGATTATGTCTTGGTAATTCAAGTATGTTTTTAGCAATAATCAAAGTCTTACACAGTCACCATTCATCAAAGACTTCTAAAGAGCTCCTTTCCCAGGTTGAGGCAATTTTATCCTTCAGCTGTGATCAGGTCAAACTGTAAAGTGGGCAAAGCCTCACTGAAACTAATACTTGCACTGCTCACATCACCCACAATTAGCTCAGGTGGTAGAGAGCCAAAATGGGGTTTCAAAAAGGAAATTAGCCAAAATGTACAGACCAAAATGGTCAAATGTCTCAAGATCGTAAAAACTATAGCCAACAGAAGAACTAGATAGGCTCATGAAACTTCTTGTTGCCCTTCCAGTGGCCATCCACTTGGAAAATATTTATGTATTCAATGGCATTTTGGTACATTCTTACAAAGCACTACTGAGGTGTGTCAGAACTTCTATTCCCAGGAACAAGAGGCCTGAAAGATCACCCTGGTGAAACTGAACTATAATCGGGGCACCTGGGTGGCTCAGTGGTTGAGCGTCTAACTTCCACTCAGGTCGTGATCCCAAGGTCCTGGAATTGAATCTCGCATCAGGCTCCTTGCAGGGAGCCTGCTTCTCCCTCTGCCTGTATCTCTGCCTCTCTCTGTGTGTCTCTCATGAATAAGTAAATAAAATCTTAAAAAAAGAAAAGAAACTGAACTATAATCTACAGACTGAAGATTGAATATACTTTAAGATGCATCAGAGGAAAGAAGTATCACTCTAACTTCCCTGGAGGGAACCATCCTAGCTTGTACTTATCACCCACATATCCTGCTCCAGTCTTCCCACCTCAAGAAGACATCCAAGCAAAAGTCTTTTTTTAAAATTTTTATTTATTTATGATAGTCACAGAGAGAGAGAGAGAGAGAGGCAGAGACACAGGCAGAGGGAGAAGCAGGCTCCATGCACCGGGAACCCGAAGTGGGATTCCATCCCGGGTCTCCAGGATCGTGCCCTGGGCCAAAGGCAGGCGCTCAACTGCTGCGCCACCCAGGGTTCCCCCAAGCAAAAGTCTTAACCTTAAGAACAACTTGGTGGGGATGCCTGGGTGGCTCAGTGGTTGAGCATCTGCCTTTGGCCCAGGATGTGATTCCGGGTCCAGGGATTGAGTCCCACATTGGGCTTCCTGCAGGGAGCCTGTTTCTCCCTCTGCCTGTGTCTCTCATGAATAAATAAATTAAATCTTCAAAAAGAAGGGGATCCCTGGGTGGCGCAGCAGTTTGGCACCTGCCTTTGGCCCCGGGCGCGATCCTGGAGACCCGGGATTGAATCCCACGTCGGGCTCCCGGTGCGTGGGGCCTGCTTCTCCCTCTGCCTGTGTCTCTGCCTCTCTCTCTCTCTCTGTGTGACTATCATAAATAAAAATTTAAAAAAAAAATCTTCAAAAAAAAAAAAAAGTAAAGACACAGTGAGTGTGGTCCCCTCTCTTTTGACCAAGAGACCAAATGATGAAGTCAGTTCTGCTAGGTCACCACGGCAGTGGTCCCACAGTCCCTTCTGAACACACAGGTTTGGTTTGGGTTCTTGCTCATACGGTACAGAATATGTGCCATTCCAAAATGAAAAGGATGTTCCCCTCCAGAGGGAAAAGGACTATCTAAAAGATTAGAAAAAAAATCCAAAGTCATTGATGGGCTTTTGTCTGGCTTTGGTACGTCAAAATCCAGAAATAAAAATACTATACTTTGCTTAAAACTGATCTTTCTATTCATAAAGAAACTTCATATCTCCAAGTATTGGGTCAGTTCTCCTGGGATACCCAGGATACTGACGCCCCTCCTCTAAGAAGACTTTTGAAGTCTAGGGATGCAAAATAGTTGTGTTTGATTGCTACAGGAATAGGACCAATAAAGCCCTCCAAATGCACTGTCCCCAAGTGTAATTTCCCCTACTTCCATACTCTTTCCACAAATAGCCATCACCATTAAAGTGTTTCAATGTTTCATTCAAAATGGATTAGTTCCTGTGGCCAGTGGCCAATGTAATGATAATGAATGTTGTATTAATCCTTATGATATTTCCCTGAATTCAATACATCACTGTATCTTAATCTTCCACTATTCAGTTGCTCAATTGCCCAATTAGACTGTCGGTGATCATTTATTGGGGCTTATTTCATCTGTGGTACATGAGCTGACTTTTGGCATCCAAGGAATTGGTCTGGCGTATATGATTATGGGGATATTATCCTGGTTATGCACCACTTCTAGTCTCTCCCTTAAGCAAAATTATAGAATCTCAGAGAAATAAGTGAAACGGAAAGGCTTTGGACATTAACTTTCCAAATATATGGTGTTGCCAGGTCCATTAAGAAAAATTATCCAAGATTTTAGAACAAGTTGGTAATGTCACATATAATAACACTCTGAAAGGTATTAGAACAAAAAGACTTCTGCCATCAGTAGTATGGTTCACTGGAAGATGACCTTCTGTGTAAAAACACTGATACAGATACATTTCAACAAATAGATATTCATACACTTCACTAGGACTTCAAGACACCAAGGAAAACCTCCAGGGGCCTGAAACAGATAGAGATTGCTGGAATTGGTGATAGGCCAACATAGAAGCTAGGTTATCATGGGGAAGGTATCAATATCAGAAACCTAAAGCTTTGGGGGGTAAAGAAACATTATGGGGAATAGGAGATAAAGTTTGGGGCTCATATAAGACAGGGCAATAAAATAACAAGAAAAAAAAAACTGTTTCTGTTGTGACTCTGAGTGAAAATAATAATAATAGCCTATCCAGAGTTCTAACCATGAACCTGCCCTCTCATAAGTCTGGGGTTCAAATTTTATCATTTAATCTTACAGATTGTTTAGCCCAATACAAGCAAGCAATTAAAAAAAAAAAAATCCACCACATGAGGAAATAAGCCACCATGAGATAGAGCCAGCAGAAATAGAAACAATAAAATAGTTTAGAGTTTAACATTTTTTTTTTTTTTTTTTTAAATTTATTTATGATAGTCACACAGAGAGAGAGAGAGAGAGAGAGGCGGAGGCACAGGCAGACGGAGAAGCAGGCTCCATGCACCAGGAGCCCAATGTGGGATTCGATCCCGGGTCTCCAGGATCGCGCCCTGGGCCAAAGGCAGGCGCCAAACCGCTGCGCCACCCAGGGATCCCTAGAGTTTAACATTTTTAAAAGGTTTATTTATTTTGGTAATCTCTACATCCAAGGTGTGTCTTGAACTCACAACCCCAAGAGATCAAGAATCACATGCTCCACTGACTAAGCCAGCCAGGGGCCCCCAGAGTTTAACATTTAAAAAGCAATCAATGTGGGACGCCTGGGTGGCTCAGCGGTTGGGCGCCTGCTTTCAGCTCAGGGTGTGAACCTGGAGTCCTGGGATCCAGTCCCACACTGGGCTCCCCCCATGGAGCCTGCTTCTCCCTCTGCCTGTGTCTCTGCCTCTCTCTCTCTCTCTCTCTCTCTTTCTCTGTGTCTCTCAGGAATAAATAAATAAAATCTTAAAAAAAAAAAAAGCAATCAATGTGATTTGCCATAGATGAAAGAAGAAAATTTAAGATTATCTCATAAAAAGTGGAAAAAAAACATTTGATAAAAAGCCAACATAATTTTGAAGAAAATGATAGTTGTGGAAGGACATGCTTTAACTTTACTAGATACCAACACGTATTATGAGATATGATTAAGACATGAATGCATTAGTACAGGTACAGACAAACAGAAAAATGGGGCAAAACATACATCCTAGAAACAGACACACCCAGGGACTGTCGCTCTATGACAGAGTTGTCACCAAAGAGCAATGGAGGAAAAGAAGTCTTTTTGCTAAATGGTGCCAAGACAATTGGCTATCTGTATGGAAAAAGTGAATTTGGGCTCCTGTCTCATATCGTATACTAAATGATTTCTAGGAAGACTAAATGCTTTGTCAATCAGGATCCGGTCAGGCAAAAGAAACCACATGAGTTATGTGAACCGGAAATTTTTAATATAAAAAATTACTAACTCTTTACAAGGGGATTAACTGCTTAGAGGAGTAGAGAATTACAAATAATGCAGGCATAGCAGATGCAGGGAGCAGCCCCACCTCTCTGGTTACAGAGCACCCAAGAGAGGAACACATTTGGAAGAGTGTCCTCCCCTCACCCCCAGGCTGAGTTACAGACCTCATTGGAGAAGATGTCCATTGATTGAGAGAGAAGGTGCCTCAGGCTGGCTGGCTGGCAGGAAACAGCCCACGGGGGGGTGCTGGCCAAACTAGCTAGGAAATCACCTCTGGGGTACCAGCAAAACTCAGTGAGAAGCCATCCAATGCCAAGGAAGCCACTTACTGGCAGCCATGCCTTTGGAACCAAAAGAGAGAGCCCCAGGACCAGGAAAGGTCCCCTCCTCTTGCAGTGTCTCTCCAGCATCCTCTTCTGGCAAGATTCAGCATTGTGTCAGAGGACAAGGGGGAACCATTCAGAAGATTCAGCTCCATGACTACAAAGTGGGACCAAAGAGGGTGGATTTCAATAGCCAAACTGTGGAAGGACCCATGATGTCCTTCGCCAGATGAATGGATAAAGAAGATGTGGTCTATATACACGATGGAATATCACTCAGCCATCAGAAAGGATGAATACCCACCATTTGCTTCGTCGTGGATGGAACTGGAGGATGTGATGCTGAGTGAAGTAAGTCAATCAGAGAAGGATAATCATCATATGGTTTCACTCATATGGGGAATATAAGAAATAGTGAAAGGGACCATATGGGAAAGAAGGGGAACTGAGTGGGAAAAATTAGAGAGGGAGACAAACCATGAGAGACTCCTGACTCTGGGAAATGAACAAGGGGTAGTGGAAGGGGAGGGTGGGGAGGGGGTTGGGGTAACTGGGTGACAGGCACTGAGGAGGGCACTTGATGGGATGAGCACTGGGTGTTATACTATATGTTGGCAAATTGAACTTCAATTAAAACGAAAAATAAAAAAGCAAAGAGGGTGGATTTGAGCTGAGCACTAATAAATCGATAACTGTGTAAATATATAAATGTGAAAAGCAAAATCATAAAGCATTTAGAAGATACTATAAACTAAGAGCTTCATGGACTCAGTGTCCCGGAGGCATTTACACAGCAACCATAAAGGAAAAGATCTATCATTTGGCTAAATTAAAATACTACTCAACAAAAAATAAATAAATAAATAAATAAATAAATAAAATAAAAAAATAAAATAAAATACTGCTCAATAAAAGATACCATTGAGACAGTGTAAAACGAATCCTCAGAGTGGCAGCACATGTCTGCAGCATATATAATCAATAAAGGACAAGTATCTAGAAAATGTAAAGCACTCCTGTACATGGCAAATGGATTTTCCAAAGATACTATCTCCCATCTGTGTGCTCTTATACAGTCTAGTTTCTAATCCTCCAGTAGTTAAGTGAAACATCTTACAGATCAATAATAAAAAGAAAAAGGACATACCATCCAATAGCACATTGGATTAAAGTAACAAATGGGTGCTTCACCAATGAGGAAATACAATGGCCAATAAACGTGTGAAAAGTTGGTTAACATCATTGGATTCAGGAAAATGCAAAATAGAACCACAGTGAGATACATCCAACGGAGTGGCATATTTGTTTAAAGTCTGACAATCTCAAGAGTTGGTGAGGAAGTAAGTAATGAAAATGTTCTTAGCCTGGACCCTCCTAGAAAGCAGAGCCTGAGACAAAGATTAAGACAAGGACTAATGTTCTCTTTTAGATGTGCCAGCTGAGGGCAGCGAGGTGAGGAGGGAAGGGAAGGAAGGCAAGGAAAGCTAGAATGCAGGTGTGATGCTTTACTGACCACCACTGATAATGCTGCCAGAAACTTGGTTTCTGTGACCTGGCTCACATGTGTGCAGATTTTTGATTAGTGCTTTGCAACCAACTTCAAAGAGACACAGTAGATTGTTCGTTAAACGTGGTCATTCATCATGTGAGAAAGATTACAAGATGAACTAAGCTTCAGAAGAGAGAAAGAAGGCTCTTGGCTCCTGGATTTTCTTGTTTCTGTTAATCAAGGTTTACGTCACATAGAGCTACTCCCCTACACTCCCGGGCTGCTTCCCAGGGCTCTCGGGCCGAGCTCCGCGGTGTGGATTTCAGCCAAATCTGGAATTGGCCAGGTGACTGGGGCAGTTTGAGTGCTCAGGAAGAGAAAGGGGGGAAAGGAGGCATTTGAGGGAATCTGAAGGCCCACAAGGTGTGTGTTGTCACAGTAAAAGATACTTGCATACACTGCTGATGGAGTACTGAATGGGCACAACCACTTTAGCAGCAAAGTTTACGACACATGTATCCTACAGCCTACCAATGCTCAGGGTCATACCTTTTTGAAATCTGTGCACATGTGAACCAGATCACACAAACAGAAATGTTTATAGCAGCATAGTTTGTAGTAGTCAAAATCTGGAAGTAACTAAAAAAATGCCCATCAGCAGGAGAATGAGCAAATAGATGGTTGTTTGTTCTTACTGTGTCATACCACACACCCTGAAAAATGAACAAACTGTGATTACACATAGCCATATGGAAAAACTCAAGAACAAAACGTGAATTGAAACAAGTAAACCACTGAAGTATAACATGCATTATGAAGCCCTTCATGAAATACTCAAAGATTCATAAAATATATTTATTTATTTTAATTTTTAAAAATTTTTTTAGATTTTATTTATTTATTCATGAGAGAGAGAAGGAAAAAGCAGAGACACAGGCAGAGGGAGAAGCAGGCTCCATGCAGGGAACCCGACGCAGGACAGGATTCCAGGTCTCCAGGATCACGCCCTGGGCTGAAGATGGTGTAAACCACTGAGCCACCAGGGCTTCCCAGATTCATAAACTTTAATAACACACTTTTTAAGGTCATGTACATAATCTGTAATAAAATGATAACAAAAAGCAAAGAGTTCATATCCACAAAATTGAGAATATCCATTATCCCTGCAGAGGAAGGAGAGGAATGCAATGGGAAGGATCTTCTAAAAGGCTTCAAAACTAGGATGAGGCTCTACTCCTCGAGCTGGATGATGGGCACCTGGGTGTTCATTTATGCCAAATAGTCCTCATACATTACCATTCTCTATGGTGTTCTTATTTGTTGCATTACTCTTTGGGATGCAAAAAATAATTTGCTTTATAATTTATAAGAAAATAAAATATGTCAGTCTGAAGGGTCTTGGTTAGTACGGACCTCAAACAAAATAGGATTCTCAGAGGTGAGAGTTACACGACGATGGTTACCCATTATGTAGAAGAGAAATTGACTTGGTCATGGCGTCCATGTGCTTGATCTATGGCAATAGGTCCCTACTTGAGAAACATTTATTCAATCCTGAGTCAAATAAACATTCTTATATGTTAAATTTATATACAACAGTAATGGCAGGAAATTCCACCATGATGTTTACAAAATCACATGTCTCTTGATTTTATTCTAGCCAAGAAAAAGGGGTTTGTGTGCTCATTGGTAAAGAACACTAATATACAGGGGGTGTCCGAGTCTCTAAATCAGTTAGGCTTCTTTTTTTTTTTTTTTTTTTTTTTTAAATTTATTTATTCATTTGAGACCCAGAGAGAGAGAGAGAGAGGGAGGCAGAGACACAGGCAGAGGGAGAAGCAGGCTCCATGCACCGGAAGCCCGACGTGGGATTCGATCCCGGGTCTCCAGGATCGCGCCCTGGGCCAAAGGCAGGCGCCAAACCGCTGCGCCACCCAGGGATCCCCAGTTAGGCTTCTGACACTTGATTTCAGCTCAGGTCATGATCTCAGGGTCCTTCATTGCAGAGTCTGCTTAAGACTCTCTCCCCCCTCCCTTCCTCCACCCTCAAGTAAATAAATAATTTTTTAAAGATTTTATTTATTTATTCATGAGAGACACACAGAGAGGCAGAGACACAGGTAGAGGGAGATCCAGGCGCCCTGCAGGGACCCCAAAGTGGGACTTGATCACTGATCCTGGGATCATGCCCTGAGCCGAAGGCAGATGCTCAACCACTGAGCCACCCAGGTGTCCCTAAATAAATCTTTCTTTTTACAAAAAGCATTAAGCACCAGATTGAGAATTATGAATTATGAACTTGGGCTGGTATCTTACTAAAAAATCTAGGAATAAAATTACATAAGGAATCATAATTATATCAGAAATAATAGTATTATTAATATGTGACAGTAACTAGTTATATATTAAGTAATTTTAATAATATATAATTATTATAGTATCTCTATATTATATACAAGCATACCTCAGAGATATGGCAGGTTCAGTTCCAGACCAATGCAAAAAAGCAAATATAGCAATAAAGTTAGTTAAATGAAATTGTTTCCCAGTGCATAGAAGAGATATGTGGACATATAGTCTATTAAGTGTGTAACAGCATTATGTCTACAAAAACAATGTACATATCTTAATTTTTATATACTTTATTGATTAAAAAAAATGCTAACCATCATCTGGGCTTTCAGTGAGTCATCATCTTTTTGCTGGTAGAGGGTCTTGCCCTGATGTCAATGGCTGCAGCCTGGTCAGAGTGGTGGGTGCTGAAGGCTGGGGTGGCTGTGGCGATTTCTTAAAATAGGACAACAAGGAAGTTTGCCACACTGATTGACTCTTCCTCTCACAAATGATTTCTCTGTAGCATGTAATGCTGTTTGATTGCATTTTACCCACAGCAGAACTTCTTTATTTTTTTCTAAAGATTTTATTTATTTGTTCATGAGACACACAGAGAGAGAGAGAGAGGCAGAGACACAGGCAGAGGGAGAAGCAGGCTCCATGCAGGGAGCCCGATGTGAGTGAGGCTTGATCCCAGGATTCCAAGATCACACCCTGGGCTGAAGGCAGGCACTCAACCGCTGAGCCACCCAGACGTCCAGAACTTCTTTCAAAATTGGAGTCAATTCTCTCAAATCCTGTAGCTGCTTTAGCAACTAAGTTTATGTAATATTCTGAATTCTTCATTATTTCAACAATCTTCACAGCATCTTTTACCAGGAGTAGATTCTATCTCAAGAAACCACTTTCTTGGGGGCACCTGGGTGGCTCAGTGATTGAGCGTCTGTCTTTGGCTCAGGTCCTGATCCCGAGGTCCTTTGTTCATTCATATATTGTAACTCCTCATCTGTTCAGTTTTTATCATGAAATTGCAGCATTTCAGCTACATCTTCAGATTCCACTTTATTTAGAACTATAGAACTTTATATAGAACTACTAGAACCTAGTAGTTCTCTTGCTCTTTCCATCCCATCTGTAGTTACTTCCTCCACTGAAGTGTTGAACTTGTCAAAGTCATCCATGGAGGTTGGAACCAACTTCTTCCAAATTCCTGGTCATCATAATATTTTGACCTCTTCCCGTGAATCATGATTATCCTTAATGGCACCTAGGATGGTGAATCCTTTCCAGAAGGCTTTCAATTTACATTGCCCAGGTCCACAGGGGAATCACTATGGCTATATTATTATTATATTATGGCTAAGCTATAGCCTTAATAAAGACTTAATAAGTCTTATTTTTTAGATAATAAGACTTGGAAATCAAAATTAAACTTTGATCCATGGGCTGCAGAATGGATGTTGTGTTAACAGGCATGAAAACAACATTAATCTCATCCTACGTCTCCATCAGAGCTCTTGAGTGACCAGCTGCTTTGTCAAGGAGCAGTAATATTTTGTTTTTTTTTTTTTTTTTTTTTTTTTAAGGAGCAGTAATATTTTGAAAGGAATATTTTTTCTGAGCAGTTTTCAACAAGAGGCTATTCAGTAAAGTATGTTGTGAACAGAGATGTGTGTCACCCAGGCTTTGTTGTTCCTTTGATAGAACACAGGCAGAATAGATTTAGCATAATTCTTAAGAGCCCTCGGTTTGGAATGGTAAAGGAGCATGGACTTCAACTTAGCCACCAACTGCACTAGCCCCTAGCAGGAGAGCAGGCCTGTCCTTAGAAGCTCTGAAGCCAAGCATTGGCTTCTCTGTAGCTATCAAAATCCTAAACCGCATCTCCTTCTGGTATAAGACTGTTTTGTCTATGTTGAAAATCTGTTGTTCAGTGTAGCCACCTTCATGAGTTATCTTATAGCCAGACCTTCTGGATAACTTGCTGCAGCTTCTACATCAGCTTTTGCTGCTTCACCTTGCACTTTTATGTTATGGGGATGACTTCTTTCCTCCAGCCTCATGACCCCACCTCTGCTAGCTTCCAACTTTCCTTCTACAACTTCCTCACTTCTCTCGGCCTTCATAAAATTGAAGAGAGTTAGAGCTTTCCTCTGAGTTAGGGAATGTTCCGATCTTCTATTCAGACCACTAAGACTTTCTGACTTTCTCCATATCAGCAATAAAGTTGTTTTGCTTTTTTTTTTTTTTTTTTTAAATCATTCATATGTTCACTGGAGTAGCACTTTTAATTTCCTTCAAAAACTTTAGCACTTTTAATTTCTTTCAAAAACTTTTCCTCTGCAGTCACAACTTGGCTGTTTGGCTCAAGGGACCTAGCTTCAGGCCTATCTTGGCTTTCCACATGCCTTCCTCACTAAGCTTTAATCATTTCACGTTTTGGATTTAAGTAAGAGACATGTGGTTCTTCCTTTCACTTGAACACTTAGAAGCCATTGTAGGATTATTCATTGGTCTTATTTCAGTACTGTTGTGTCTTAGGGAATAGGGAGCCTGAGGAGAGGGAGAGAAATGGGGGAATGGCCCGTCAGTGAAACAATGAGAACACACATAATATTCATTGATTACATTTGCCATCTTCTGTGGGTGCAGATCATGGTTCCCCAAAGCAATTATAATAGTAACATCAAAGATCACTGAGCATGGATGGCTCAGTCAGTTAAGTGTTTGCCTTCAGCTCAGATCATGATTCGCAGGGTCCTGGGATTGAGCTGCATGGAGTCCCTGCTCAGCGGGGAGTCTACTTCCCCCCTCTCTCTGCTCCTCCCCCACCAGCTCCTGCTCATTCTCTCTCTAGCTCTGCTCTTTCAAATTAAAAAAAAAAAAAAAATGTTGGGATGCCTGAAGGGCTCAGCAGTTGAGCGTCTGCCTTTGGCTCAGGGCGTGGTCCCCGGATCAGGGATCCAGTCCCACATTGGAACTCCCCTGGGGGAGTCTCCTTCTCCCTCTGCCTGTTTCTCTGCCTCTCTCTCTCTGTTTGTCTCTCATGAACAAATAAATAAAATCTTTTTAAAAAAAATCCTAAAAAAATATTACTGATCACATATCACTATAAATATAATAGTAATGAAAAACTTTGAAATATTTCGAGAATTACCAAATGTGACACAGACACACAAAATGAGCAAATGCTATTGGAAAAATGGCTCAACACGGGGTTGCCACAAACCTTCAATTGGTTTTTGAAAAATGCAGTATTTGAGAAGTGCAATAAAGCCAGGTACGCCTGTAATTAATTCATTCATTAATTTTAATATATACATATTTTGGTCCAGCCTTGACAAGGAAATTCTAGGTCACAAATTGGGATGAGGGGAAAGACTTATAAAACAAAAGCCTCAAGAAGCCAGAAATAAAAAATAATAATAATAAAAATAAAAAATAAAGAAGCCAGAAATACTGTGTTTATTCAGGTGCTGGGCTGATAATTTCTCTTGAAGATAAAGGAAGACAAAGTACTTACAACCCAGTGAGTGATACAAAAAGGCTTGTTAGCTGACTAGTCAGTCTGGGGCAGAGACCAGAGTGCCGAGCAAGATTCAGTTGGAATTGCTCTGTTTTTTTATCATTACTTACAGACATTCTCAGTGTTTCCTGACATTAGAAATTAAGGGAGGGAAAAAGCCCTCTGACAAGTCATATTGTTTTTACCACAGAGTTTGGCTTAATCTCTCAGGTTCAGAACCCCTTAGTCCCAAGGCTTGTGATAATGCCAATATTTGTAAAACATGTTCTAGAAAATTTCATTCAGAAAGTCATGTATTATGCCTGCTGTGGGGAATAATGCTAGTTTGTAAGACAGGCTTGTTAATATATATCTAAGTCACTCTGAGAAAGAATTCATCAGACTCTCTTCCCACAGACTTGTAATAACCATGGCCCTGGCGATTTCCAACCAAGGCGAGGAGGCGGGTTAGGTGGTGATGGTGTTGGCAGAAGGGAATGGGGGAGAAACAGTGATGGAGGTGGAGACCCCGTGTTGGTGGCAAGAGAATGAAATGGGAGTGGGGGGAGCAGAGAGGGTATAGGCAGTGGAAACCGGATGAGGGTAGCCTTAGTGATGGGATCAGGATGAGGAACCCAACTGGGTAGGGCTAGAGCTGAGACTGGGGTCTGAAAGGGAATTAAGATGGGGAGGGGTGGAGGAGATCAGACCTGGAAGAGGCGGGGTACACATTGGTTGGGGGAATGATGGCATGGGGCAGACAGGGGTGACAATGGACACGGGACTGAATGTTTTCCTGGGTGAATGGGGGAAGAGATGTGGGTTATAGAAGAATGGAATAAAAATAAGAATGGAGTGAGAATTGAGTGTGGGCATCGGGGAAAGATTCACTTGTTCCTTCATGCTCAACTGTTTATTGGGCACCTACCGTGCAAGCCACTGTTCTGGGTGCTGAGAATACAAGGGTGAACAAGACCAAGTCTCTTCCCACACGGAGCTTATATCCTAGTGAGGAAGATGGAAAATAAACCAATGTGTTATATATAATATGATTATGAGAAGTGCTCCAGATAAAAGCAAAGCAAGATGAGAGGATAGAGTGATGGGTGGCACTTTTCCAGAAGAGTGGTCAGGAAAGGCTTCTCCAAGGAGCAGACATTCGAGCAGAGTAGGGGAGAGAAGAAGCCATGCAAACAGCTAGCAGGAGCTGATGTCCAAGGCCAACCTCTCTGCTGCCAATAGGTCCCTTCCTCTCTCAGCCCCTCAGGATTCCGTTCTTCCAACATTTCTCTCGTCTTCCATCAATCTTTTCCCATCTACTGGATCAATCCCCTAGACCAAATGATATAATGTGCTGTTATTTTTCCCATCTTAAAAAAAAAAAAAAAAAAAAAAGCCTCTCATGTCCCTAACCCACCCTCCAGCTAGCACCCACTTTACCTTTCTACAGCACAATTCCTTCAAAGAACGGTCTATCCACCTGACTCCCACCCTTCTCTGTTCTTTCCCAGACACGCTGCAATAAGCTTTCACCCACACCATTACCTGAACTGCTCTTGTCAGCGACATCAGTGACCTTCCTGTTATGAAATCCAGTGGTTGATTCTCAGACCTCTACTTATTTGATCTTTGACACAGTTGACTGCTCCCTCCTCCATCAAATCCCTTTCCACTAGGCTTCTAGGGTGCGGCACCCTCTTACTTTTCCTCCTACATATCTTTTCTTTCTGAAGCTCATCTCTCTGCTCTCTTAATGTTGGGAACCCCTGTGCCCCCTCTATTTTCAATCTACTTTACATCTTCGGTGTTCTCATGGAGTCTCGTGGCTTTGTTTATTTATTTATTAATTTTTTACTTATTTATTTGAGAGATAGCGCGCAACAGAGAGCATGAGCAGTGGTGGGGACAGGGCAGGGATGGGGAGGGAGGCAGAGGGAGACTCCCCGCTGAGCAGGAAGCTGGATTCAGGACTGGAGCCCAGGACCCTGGGATCATGACCAGAGCCAAAGGCAGATGCTCAGCCGACTGAGCCACCCAGGCGTCCCCACACTATTTCTTTGCGGTGTCGCTCTTCCTTGTTGGTGCCTCCAGCACATGCCTGGTTTGTCCACTTGGTGACCCAGCAGTGTTTGGCTCTGACCCAGACAGGACAGAAAGGAGAACACAAGCACGATGTGTGGTGGAAACAGAGTGGGGCCTTTTCTTTCTTTTTTTTTTTTTTTTAATGAGGGAAGTTTTTGCATGTTGATAGGCTACAGATAGAAACTCATATTCTTGAAGGCTAAAAATGCAGGAAGGGCTAATCAATAAATCAAGAGGGTTGAAGGTGGCAGGATCTGGAGCACAGGAAAGACAGCTGAGGAAGTAGAGTCCCCACCCAGGTGCTACCAAGGCAGGGGGAGCCCCTGACTGCAGTGGCCGCAGCTGTGAGGGGCCATGGGGCACTGGGTCTGAAGGAGGGGACAGGCATTGACTGCACAGGCCAAGAGCCAGGAAAGAGAAAGGGGGAAGTCAGTGCCTTTGGGGTTGGAGTATTGGACCCTGACCCACCCAAGCAGTGGGGCTAAAAAGAGATGCAGGTTTTCCCCAGGCACCCTCAAGATAAGAGCAGGCTAAGGAGAAAAGGAGAGACCAGCCTGGGAAGAGCCTGCTGAGCCTCCTCTGGCCAAGACCCCTCCGGGAAAGCTCTCCCTCCCTGCCCAGGCCCTCATCCCACTCCCACCTACCAAGATGCCCCCTATCCAGCAGCAGGAAGGATGGGAGAACAGAAAGTCTCCCTCCCAGGCCTGTCTCAGCCTCTGAATTTCTGCCACTAGGGTGTGCTGGCTCTGACTTTTTGTGTAAATGCTGCTAAAATACACATCTCTGCTAGATATGGAGTCCTGGTCACTGAGAGGAGGGCCTGCTGCTGGGGGAGGGAGGAATGAAATGTGTGCGGAAGGCACAGGTGAGGCCACTCGGTTCATGACATCACAGCAGTGACCCCAGAAAGTATAAACAGAAGGGCAGAGGGTGGCATTTATGCTGAAAAGGGGGGTCGGCCAGGGGATACACTATCTTTCCCCTAGATGAGGTGTTTCTCGGATGGATGGAAATGAGAAGTGTCTACGGCCCTCTACCAGGCTTCTTTTGGTGCCTCCCTGGAGAAAACAATTTTCAGAACCCCAGGTATCTGGTCTCAGGGAATCATGCTGGCAGAGCAGGAGTTAATGCCCTTGGGTTTGCCCTTCGATGAGGCCAGAATGTTCCACTCCAGACTGAGACAAGCAGCTTGGGAAAAAACTGCCCATCACCCAATGAATCAGATATCACATTGAATCCAGTCCTGCTGGAGCCGGAGGTCAAGGAGAAGGCCCGGGTCGGGGGTAGGGGAGCAGATCACTAGGAGAGAGAAGCCTCCTCTCTCTGCCTGAGTAACTGGGAGGGCGACAGTGACGAATGGGGCCGGGGGGTGGGTGGGGGGTGGTGGGGGGTGGGTGATGGTGTGCTTGGGCCTCACTGGAATGAAAACCTAAGGAGAGAGCTTAGCCTATCTTTCCATGTCCAGATGGAAGAGAGGTCCCTGCTGCATGAGGCCAAGGCCCCAGGGTCTTAAGGAACCCAGGCTGATACTTCCAAGGTACAGAGATGCCCCCTGCTGCTCCCCCCACCCCAGCTCACTGCCCTCCTCTCCCCACCACCTCATCCTAATCTGGTCCTACATCACTCCCCTTTCCCAGTGAGCTTTGGGTTGGCATTGGGTCACTGCAGTGCTGTACCCTGGTCCATGCACCCAGCCCTGGTCGCTGTGAGAGCTGGTTGCTTCTTCTCTAAATAATATCTCTCAGCTACGTGGGAATCAGCTTTCCCCTGAGGTTAGGCACCCTCCCTGGGGTACAAAGGGCTATCCTGTCCCACTTGCCTGAAATAGGAGCCAATTCTATGGAACGATTCATGTTCCAATGCTCCCCTGGGAACCAGGCTGGGGAGTCCCCAGAGGAGACCACGTCCACATCCTTGTTCGACTTTCTCCCTCTGACCTCTTCTGTTCCTCTCACCTTGTCCCACATGAACTCATCCAAGAAATCACTTAAACAGGGATCTCCATGCCAGACTTTGTTCTAGGGACCCCAGCCAGTCTAGAAAGCCCCATATCATTCATAACCAGCATCACCCAAGACCCCATCTCAGCCGCAACCCATTGTCTCTCAAAATTCAGCTTCACCTACTACCTAATACCTTGTAATAAGTCCCTTCCTGTTTAAACTGAATATTGCAGATTCTGCAACTTTGACCAATACAGTGATTCACATGAGAAGGGATTAACACAATTATGCTCAAGGGAGCAGGGAGTCTGGTCTAGGGGTAGGATTGGTCATTGGTCATCTGACCTGATTGGGGTTTTAAGGCAATGAAGACCCTTTAAAAAAAAAAAAGTTTTATTTAATTATTCATGAGAGACACAGAGAGAGGCAGAGACATAAGCAGAGGGAGAAGCAGGCTCCATACAGGGAGCCTGATGCAGGACTCATCTCAGGACCCCGGGGTCATGACCTGAGCCAAAGACAGATGCTCAATCACTGAACCACCCAGGCAGCCCGGCAATGAAGATCCTATTAGTAAGAGAAGATGAGATACTGAGGATTATTTATCTATTGTTATTATTTTTTAAATAATATAATGAACACCCATGAGTTGAACACTCATCCCAAGTTACAATATTAAAATATGTAAATCAGTAACTTAGATCTGTCAATGTGCTCCTCAGGACCCGTGTCACTACTCTCTGAGGGTTTTATCAAATATGTGGATGGCTAAGTAAGATACTGTTTTTGCTTTATTTGTCTTTGAACTTTATGAAAAGCATAGTCATTTGAAACTTGCTTTTTCACTCAGAATAATGCTACTCAGGTTTACCCGTGTTGTGGCCTATAAAGGAATATCATTCATTTTTACTGCTGTACAGTATTCCACGTGTGAATACAGCACAATTGATTCATTCTGTGGCCGCTAGGCATTTCAATTGTTCCATTTTTTTGTTCTTACACAAAGTGCTACTGGCAACGTTCTTGTCACATGTCTTCTGATGTACGTGGCAAAAATTTCTCTTGGGTATATACCTAAGAGTTGAATTTCTAGGTATATGATTATTCAATAGCATAAAATGAAACCAAATTGCTTTCCAAGTAGTTATTCAATTTGCATACCCATCATCAATATGTCAGAGATCTCACTGATGAATGTTTTCTTCAGAAAGTACTGTTCTGGGGCACCTGGGTGGCTTAGTCATTGGGTGTCTGCCCTCAGCTCCGGTCATGATCCCAGGGTCCTGCAATCGAGCCCTGTGTTGGGCTCCCTGCTCAGTGGGGAGTCTGCTTCTCCCTCTCCCTCTGCCCCTTGCTGCTCTCCCAGCTCATGCTCTCTCTCTCTCTCTCTCCCTCAAACAAATAATAAATAAAATCGTAAAAAAAAGAAAGTAGGGATCCCTGGGTGGCGCAGCAGTTTAGTGCCTGCCTTTGGCCCGGGGCACGATCCTGGAGACCCGGAATCGAATCCCACGTCAGGCTCCCAGTGCATGGAGCCTGCTTCTCCCTCTGCCTGTGTCTCTGCCTCTCTCTCTCTCTCTCTGTGTGTGTGTGTGTGACTATCATAAATGAATAAAAATTTTAAAAAAAGAAAGAAAGTATTATTCTTAATTTTTGTCAACTGGCTGTATATAAAATGATATCTCATTCTGGTCTTGATTTCCTGATTATTATAAAGTTAAACGTTTTTCATCAACTTATTGACCATACATGTTTTCTTCCCTAAGAATGTCTTTTGTCCATTTTTTCACTGAATTCCTTCTGTTTTTGTTTTTGTTTTTGTTTTTTTTAAGATTTACTTATTTATTTAAGAGAGAGAGAGAGAGAGCACCCACAAACACAAGTGAGTGAGGGGAGGGGCAGAGGGAGAAAGTCCTGAGCAGACTCCCTGCTGAGCACAGAGCTTGACTTGGGGCTTGATCTCACAACCCTGCTATCAGGACTTAAGCCAAAACCAGGAATCAGAGGCTTAAGCAACTGAGTCACCCAGGCGTTCCCTGCCGATCCCCTTTTTAAAGATCTATTTATTTATTTGAGGGGGAAGGGGGTACACAAGTGTGCATTTTCTTTTTCTTATTGTTTTATAATAGTTATTTACAGATACTAGATATTAATCTTTTGTTGGTTATGTATGCTATAATTATCTTCTTTGCTGTGGCTTATATTTTTATTTCTTCTGAGGTGTCTTTTTAATAAATGAAAGTAGTATAGCTGGTAAAGATTATTTTGATTAATGTTATGAATACTATTGGAACTCTCTAAAATTGGGATTATGATAAAATCTGATCACTAGTTCCTGATTTGTATTATTTAAATTGTTATAAACAGTTCTAGACTTTAAAATAATATAAAGCTTGGGGCACCTGGCTGGCTCAGTCAGTGGAGCATGCTACTCTTGGTCTGGGGGTCATGTTGGGTGTAGAGATTATTTAGAAATAAAAATTTTAACCCCCAAATAAATAATTCAGTTAAGAAATGGGCAGAAGACAGGAATATAGACATTTTCCCAAAGACACAGTTGGCCAACAGACATGTGAAAAGATGCTCAACACCACTGATCATCAAGGAAGTACAAATCAAGGGGCACCTGGGTAGCTCAGTGGTTGAGCGTCTGCCTTCAGCTCAGGTCATGATCCTGGGGTCCTGGAATTGAGTCCCATTTCGGGCTTCATGCAGGGAGTCTGCTTCTCCCTCTGCCTGTGTCTCTGCCTCTCTGTGTGTGTCTCTCATGAATAAATAAATAAAATCTTAAAAAAAAAAAAGGAAATACAAACCAGAACCACAATGAGTTACCACCTCACACCTGTCAGAATGGCTAAGATTAACAACACAGGAAACAACAAGTGTTGGTGAGGATGCAGACAAAATGGAACTCTCTTGCACTGTTGGTGGGAATGCAAACTGCTGCAGCCACTCTGGAAACAGTACAAAGGTTCCTCAAAAAGTTGAAAATAGAACCACCCTACCGTCCAGCAATTGTATTACCCAGTATTTACAAAGGATACAAAAATACTGATTTGAAGGGGCACATGCACCCTAATGTTTATAGCAACATCATCAACAATAGCCAAATTTTGGAAAGAGCCCATATGTCCCTTGATGAATGGATAAAGAAGGTGTGGGGGATATATACACAGTGGAATACTACTCGGCCATAAAAAGAATGAAATCTTGCCATTTGCAACAATGTGGATGGAGCCAGAAGGTATTATGCTAAGTGAAGTAAGTCAGTCAGAGAAAGACAAATGCCATATGATCTCACTCACATGTGGAATTCAAGAAACAAATGAGCATGGGGGAAAGAAAAACAAAGAAGGTGGCAAACTATAAGAGACTTCTCTTATAAAATATTTTTTTATTTATTTGAGAGAGAGGAGAGCATGAGTGGGAGGAAGGGCAGAGGAGGAGGGAGGCACAGACTCCCCACTAAGCAGGATCCTAACCCCAGGACCCTGGGATCATGACCTGAGCTGAAGGCAGATGCTTAACTGACTGAGCCACCCAGGTACCCTACAATAAACAGACTTTTTTCTCCATAACAGACTCTTAACAATAGAGAATGAACTGAGGGTCGCGGGAAAAGAGGTGGGCAGGGTATGGGCTAGATGGGTGAGTGATGGGTATTAAGAAGGGCATTTGTTGTGATGAGCACTATATGTAAGTGATGAATCACTAAATTCTACTCCTGAAACTAATACCACGCTATTTTTTAACTAACTAGAATTTTATTTTTTTTAATTTTTATTTATTTATGATAGTCACACAGAGAAAGAGAGAGAGGTAGAGACATAGGCAGAGGGAGAAGCAGGCTCCATCCACCGGGAGCCAGATGTGGGATTCGATCCCAGGTCTCCAGGATCGCGCCCTGGGCCAAGGGCAGGCACTAAACCGCTGCGCCACCCAGGGATCCCCTAACTAGAATTTTAAATAAAAACTTGAAACATTAAAAATAAAGAAATAGGATCTTTAAAAAATAATATAATAATAATAATACATAGTTCTTCCTAAAGATATCCAGTTAACACACTTTTTCTTGAAAATTGCATTAACTGTTAATCTACTTCCATATTTAATTATTTGAAAGTTCTTAGTCATTGCTTGTGTACAATTAGCAGCTTTCAAATCATCAATTATTACAGCATTTTACTCACAAAATATTAAATATACATTTGTACTTCACTGGCTGATAAGAATTTCAGCATCTAAAGCAAAGAAGGCTCTTTTCACCGAGTTGCATCTGGAATGGCTATCCATATTTGAAAGCAAATATTCAGATATTAATAATAAACCCAAATAACATGGCTTACTTACATTTGCAAACATTGTTACCTTGATAAGGTGTGATGGAAGTCATGATCGTGGACCACACAAGTTCAAAGACGTCAGATATGATGCTGAAGTGTTTGGCTAGTCAACTTTCTAAGAGTTCAGGCCAAAATCACAGCCAAATAGCACATATGAGCCAAAAACCCAGCCTGCAGCTGATCGCTGGCACAATTCTAACACAAAATTATTTTACATTGTATGTCATTAAATGATTTCTATCTAACCTTCTCTATACATTGTGTAGAAAGTTGCTCAAATGATGATCAACCAAGGTTGAAGATAATTATTTTGGGGTAGTGGCATTTGGGGTAATTAAGAACCCTCCCTGCCTGGGATGGCCCCCAGGTTCCTTTGGGGTACATTTCTCCCTGCTGCAGCAAACCAAGGAAACCTGCCTCGGATGAACTGCTGGTGTGCTCCTGGTGGTCTTTTGCTCGTGGATCTTGACACAGCACACAACCTATGGCCGAAGGAGAGAAGACTGCAAATTAAAAGCAAGTATTATTATTCTCAAGCTGTGTCTAAACCACATAAGCAAAGAGCCAGAATACATCCAAGTGACGATTTTTTAAAATGCCATTTAAAAAAGTGGCAGCTGCCAAATCTTATGATTAATGAACTCTGGAACCGCCTAAATGAAAAGTACACCCAAATATATTTTTTTAAGATTTTATTTATTTATTCACGAGAGACACAGAGAGAGAGAGAGAGGCAGAGAGAGACATAGGCAGAGGGAGAAGCAGGCTCCATGCAGGGAGCCTGATGTGGGACTCGATCCCAGGTCTCCAGGATCACAACCTGAGCCGAAGGCAATCGCTTAACCACTGAGCCACCCAGGTGTCCCAGTACACCCAAATATTGCAGAAGAAACAGCTCTCAGGCACCTGGGTGGCTCAGTTGGTTGAGCATCTGACTTGGGCTTGAGTTGTGACCTCGGAGTCCAGGGATCAAGTCCGGCATCAGGCTCCTTACAGAGAGCCTTTTCTTCCTCTGCCTGTCTCTGCCTCTCTCTGTGTCTCTCATGCACAAAAAAATACAATCTTAAGAAAAAGAAGAAGAAATAACCAGAGACAGTGTTCTCTCTCTTGTGTGCGCACTTCCTCTCTCCTCCCCTCTCTCTCTACAGTAAAGAGAGGCCAACCTTCTGGAAGCCAGGAAGAGAGCTCTCACCAAGAACTGATCTTGGACCAATCTTGGATCACCAGGCTTGATCTTGGACTTTTCGGCCTCCAGAACCATGAGAAATAAATGTCTGAAGTTTGACCCATCTAGTCTACGGTATTTTGTTACAGCAGCCTGAGCTGACTAAAACAATTAAGTTTACACAGAAGTGTTCAAGTTGAAATGATGCGTTAAGTTATTTATTTATGATTTATGAATTTTTCTATGTGAGTTGTTTCAATTAAAGGGTTATTAAGCTAATACATTCAAGCATTATTTGCACGCGTAAAACCAAAAATCTTATTATTATCAGAATAAATTAACTTTCCAACATCTCTAATTCATAGATAAGTCTTACTGTATTCATAAATTAAACAAACTATACTTCAGCCAAACCCACGGAGACCATTTCAGCAAAGAGAAATTCAGGCTCACCTTGAGGCCCTTCATTTACATACTTAAGAGAAGCCATTCAAGCAAAAAAGAATCTTTTCCCCATCCCCCAATACTAACTTTTAACCAACTAGTGCTAAATCCAGTCATACCAAAGAAAAGTTTCTGGTTCAAAAAACAGAATGTGGTACCTTCTCAGAAGGAGAAGAAGTCAAACACAGTTATCAAGACAAGGCGTTCTCCATTAAGGAGAAGCCTCTAGCTCGTCTGCCCTTATCTGCTTTCCCCCCAAACCCTTCCATTCCCCCATTCTGACAAAAACATCCCTTTATTACAGGGTGGCTGTGATACCTCTGGCCTCCCCCCCGCCCCCATCTGTTCTGGGTGAACCAAGGGAATCGGTGGAACCAGAGCATTTCTCAGTTTAACTGACATCCAGAGTCACCCCAGGCAGGGGGCCAATTCTGTTGGAAAGTTACTGGCTGGGCCTTCTTTTCTTATTTAAATCACCGTACTTGGTCTACTTTAGGAAAGGGGAAAAGTTCCTATCTCCACAGCCTTTGGTTTTTCTCACATTTTTAAATAAAATCTTTGGGCCCTTGCCAGGAGCTACTCCCACATTTTGCCTCTAGAGCCGTTTCCTGACGTCTGCACGGTGAGGTTAGGGGAAGACACACAGCTTCCAACACACACGCACAGGGGCTTTGGGGGCCTGCTTTCCAAACCGCCCCCCCCCCCCCCCGGGAGCCACCCCCTGGTAAATCCTCTTGTCTTGGGCGAGGGGAGCTGCAGGCCTAACCCGCACCTCGGAATCTGAAACCGCTTAAATTCCCGAAGTGTCCACTGGAGGGCACCACGACTCCACCTGTGACGCCCTGTGCGGCCGCCTGGCCCCCGGGATTCCTCTTCCTCTCCTCCAGCCTCCCCCCCCACACCTGACCTGCGTGCTCCTTGTACTCAACTCCTAAGAAGAAACTAGGTGGCGTGAATAAGAAAGCAATGCAGCATCTCCCTGTTCTCGAGCCCTTGGTCCCAGGGCAGCACACGCTCACACCAGCCAGTCATTCTTTCCCCTCAAAATGTATGTGACTGACAGGTGCAGGTGTGTTATCAGCGCAGGTGATTTCACAGTGCTGGACCCCTGTGAATGCTCCAGGAGAAGCCAAAGGGTTGAGTTGGCTCTAGGGTCATTATGCAAACATAAGGGACACCCGGGTGGCTCGGGGGTTGAGCACCTGCCTTGGGCTCAGGTCTTTTTTTTTTTTTTTTTTTTAATTTTTTTATGATAGTCACAGAGAGAGAGAGGCAGAGACACAGGCAGAGGGAGAAGCAGGCTCCATGCACCAGGAGCCCGATATGGGATTCGATCCCGGGTCTCCAGGATCGTGCCCTGGGCCAAAGGCAGGCGCTAAACCGCTGCGCCACCCAGGGATCCCGGGCTCAGGTCTTGATCCCGGAGTCCTGGGATCCAGGCCTGCATCAGGCTCCCTGCAGGGGAGCTCCTGCCTCTGTCTCTGCCTCTCTCTTTCTCTCTCTCTCTGTGTGTGTGTGTGTGTCTCATGAATAAGTAAATGAAATCTTTAAACAAAAAATTTTTTTGATCATAAAAGATAAGTCAACATTGTCAGCAGGCCTACCTCATGACCACGCTGTTTCCTATCTAGACCTAGCTCTCCTCCTGGTCACCCCCACCTGCTTCCCCTCCTCCTTCTTACCTGACTCTTTGTCCCAGCACCAGCTGTTTCCTCTCCCCAAGGTTGTTATATCAAAAGTCAGGGGGCAGCCCGAGTGGCTCAGCGATTTAGCGCCACCTTCATCCCAGGGCCTGATCCTGGAGATCCTGGATCGAGTCCCATGTCGGGTTCCTTGCTTCTCCCTCTGCCTGTGTCTCTGCCTCTCTCTGTCTGTGTGTGTCTCTCATAAATAAATAAATAAAATCTCTTAAAAAAAAAAGTCAGGACTAATCTCTCATTAGCTCCCCCCCAAGGGAATGGGTGGCTTAATGGTATTTGCACAAGTACGTTATCTTAGAAAAAACGAAAATGAGCAAACTTTTGTGTTGAAAACATTTTTTTTAAGATTTTATTTATTTATTCATGAGAGACATGGAGAGAGAGAGAGAGAGAGAGAGAGGCAGAGACACAGGCAGAGGGAGAAGCAGGCTCCATGCAGGGAGCCCGACGTGGGACTCGATTCTGGGTCTCCAGGATCACGCCCTGGGCCGAAGGCAGGCGCTAAACTGCTGAGCCACCCGGGCTGCCCTTGTTGAAAAAATTTCTATGGCTGAGCCTCCACAATGAGATGTTACTTCTTCTTGTACAATTTGACAAAAATGGACATGTTTAAGCAGAAATGTATTCAAGCTTGGTGGCTCTCAGATCGAGGGCATGTTTTTAAGCCAGCTCAAAGGCTTGAGTTGGTCAAGTCCTACGTTTGCTATGGCCTAGCCATGTGGACTTGGGCAAGTGACTTCACCTCCATGCATCAGTTTCCTCTTCCTGTTGAAAGAGGAAGGTAAGAGCGCCCACCTACTCCACGTTGGTGGTGTGAAGATGACAAGAGTTGATGTCGTTCCTCGGGTGGTCACATGATCCCAGCTAGGCCAACGAGAGCTGTCCTTGGGGATTTAGGAGTAGTGAAGCAGGGAAAACTTATCTCTGTTCCTCTGACACCACTAAGCCGTGTGATATAAGGCCTGAGCTGCTTTTGGCCGTGTGGTTTCCTGCCATGGAAGTTTCCTGAAGTAGAAGCTATAATGAGAAAGGGTGAGAATATCCGAGTCCCTGAGTCTAGATCTCACTGGGAAAGAGTCAATGAGCAAGACTCACTGAGTGCCAGGCGCTATTATGAACGCCATCCGAGTTCGGGTTCGGTAATCCCAATAACCTCAGAAGCTCCATGTTAGAGATGAGAAAACTTGCTCAAGGTCATGGAGTGCAAGAGCTGGGATTTCAGCCTGGGCAGCCGTTGCTCTGCGTGTGAGCCCAGTAACTCTTTTTTTTTCTTTTTTTAAGATTCTATTTATTTATTCATGAGACACACACAGAGAGAGAGAGAGAGAGAGAGAGAGAGGCAGAGGGAGAAGCAGGCTTCATGCGGAGAGCCCAACGTGGGACTCGATCCTGCAACTCCAGGATCACGTCCTGGGCCAAAGGCAGGTGCTCAACCACTGAGCTACCCAGGCATCCCCAGCCCAGTAACCCTTTGTTATGGAGGACCATGGGGTGCATTGGGGGATGTCCAGCAGCACCCCTAGATGCTTAGCACACCTTCCTTCCGGTTGTGGCAACCCAAACTGTCTCTAGACATAGACAATTGCCCCGGATAAGAACCACTGCTGCCACTCCTACTGCCTCCCAAATTCTTTCTGAATTGCTACCATAGCGTCACCCAGGTCTTGTGTCAACCACAGCTTAGCGCCACCCCCCAATGCAAGTGTCAAACACAAGCAACCCGATTTCCCTCAAACCCTGGGTCACCCACAACACATGGCCACCTAGACCCCCTGGTTGTCTAAAACCTCATGTCACCCAACAGTCTGTGTCCCCAAAACTCCCTGTCACCAGTCCTGTCTCTGAGTTCGGTGGAACCCATGACCTAGTGCCCTCTGTCCTCAAGCAGAATTTCACTCCAGAGGTCTTCACAGAGACAAGGCACAAAATACGCATCGAGACAGAGACAAGGAGACAGGAACACACATGCACAACACAAGGCAGGAAGAGGCAGAGACGCTCCCAGAGACCGAGGCCCTCCAGGAGGGCCAGAGCTGGTCATGCTAAATGGGTCACCAGGGGCCCACCAGAGCCCTTCCCCCCACCTCAGGATTAGAGCTGGGGGTGAGGAGGCTAGATTCTGGGGGTAAGGAGCTTAGACCCAGTGTGACAGCTAATCGCCCACATGAGACCTCTGTCTAGGTCACCAAGCCCTGAGCAGCCCCCGCCCCCACAGTCACTCCCTTGTCCCCCACCCCCCACCCTCAGGTACTCGAGTGACAAGATCTCACCCCTGAAACATCACAGCCCAGGAAGGCAGAGACAAGAGGTCAGAGCCTCCAGCCTCCCCTCCAGCTCTGCTACCAGAGTGCCAGGAGGGGGCAAGATCCACCAGCATCTGGAGCTTTGAGGAGGGCTGGGGGCTGCACACAGAGCTTGGGTTTCCCACTGGGTTGTCCCAGGCAGGACCTGGTGGGGTGCAGAGAAACATCTTTCTGAGTTGAGAGACCTGGTGGGGGGCAGATGGTTCCTCCTATTCCTGACCCCTCAGCCACAGGGCCCCCGAGGATAACCGAATGAAAGAATCAGGCCTAATAAAAGTCTTTAAAGCAGCCCCACCCACACACTGGCCTAGCCTGGTTGCCATGGTGATACCCCAGTTGCTCCAGAGGCGGCTGCCAGTCCTTGAAGTGGGGACAGTGGGGGCAGCGGATCTTCGAACTGTAGCGGGTTGGGGTGAGAGGTCAGTGCTCTCCGGGAACATTTCTGACGGTGGCTGGGGGCTGCGTGCCCAGGTTTGTCCCCATCCCTCCTCGCTCAGCTCAGGGCCCATCCCCACCCTCCGACCCCTCTTCCTCAGCTGCTCCCTGGAATGGGCTCTCTCAGAGGCCAAATCCACCTGTAGTTCATCAAGTGCAGTTGTGAGGGCTGACCAGTGGGCTCAGGTATGAGGCTTAGCTGAGGAGCCGAAGCATGTTGCCCCAGGGTAGGGGCTCAGAGAGGTTCTAGTGGAAAAGAGAGGGTGTGAAGGCTCAGCATAAAGGTTCTGGAAACAATCCAGGCAAGACCCAGGTGCAAGAGTTCAGGCTTGGGGCAAACATGTCCTAAATATGACAGGGGGCTTCCGTGGAGGCTCAGGGACATGGACCCAGATGTGAGGGCTCCAACGGGGCTCAGCGGAGGATCTGTACTGATGTCTCCCTTCCGTAGTAGCTTGTTACTAAAAATAATTGTTAAAGCACTAAACTTCAGATGAATCTTCTTGAATGTATAAATTAAAAGGGACTGGGATCCCTGGGGGGCTCAGTGGTTTAGCACCTGCCTTCCACCCAGGCTGTGATCCTGGAGTCCTGGGATCGAGTCCCACACCGGGCTGCCTGCATGGAGCCTGCTTCTCCCTCTGCCTGTGTCTCTGCCTCTGTGTGTGTGTGTGTGTGTGTGTCTCATGAGTAAATAAATAAAATCTTAAAAAAAAAAGGGCATACATTTATATATATATATATATATATATATATATATATATATATATATATATATACACACACACAATGGAATATTATTCCTCCATAAAAAAGAATGAAATCTTGCCCTTTGCAACAACAGGGATAGAACTTCAGGGTATTATACTAAGTGAAATAAAGACAAATACCATATACTCTCACTCATACGTGCAATTTAGGAAACACAACAAATGAGCCTGAAGTGGGGTCGGGGAGAGAGAAATCCAGAAACAGATTCCTAACTCTATAGGGAAGGAACTGATGGGTACCAGAGGGGGAGGGACGGGGGCGGTGAAATAGGGGGTGCCCTGGTGATGAATGATTTGAAAATGATTTTGAAAAGATTCTTGTGCTTGTTGGTTTTTTAAAAAGGGACTTAAATTGAGTTCCATTCCTAGAGGCTCCCCCTTAACCTTTCTGAGGCCAAGTTTTCTTATCTGTAAAATAGGAAGAATAGTATCTGGCTCGTGGAGTCATTGTCGGGACCAAATGGAAAGTGAATGTAAAGTTCTTACAGAGTGTCCTCAATAAATAATCGTGTAAAAAAAAAAAAAAAGTGCGCTTAGAGACAGAAGAACCCAGGTGAAGCAAGAACACCGGGAATCATGCAGAACATTCTTCTGCTCATTCAGGGAGGCCGTAGGTGGGGGGGGAGAAGGGGTGCCCTGCAAGCGGGCGAGGGGTGCTGCCAACCACACCAGGAACATACTGGAAATCTGTAGCTGATGTGCTTTGTAATGTAAGCAGTCAAATGAGCTGGCTCGCCAAGAGCACACTAATTATAAAGGTCTAGGGCAAAAGAGGGGGCTGTTTAAAAAAAAAAAAATCGAAATACAATTGACATATAACATTGTGTACGTTTAAGGCAAATAACAAATTGATTTGCTATATTTATACTGCAAAGTGATTGCCATTAGGGCTTTAGCTAACCTCTTCCTGTCCTGTCATTAACATTTCTTCTAGCGCTGGGAACAATCACGGTCTAGTCGCTGAGCAATTTTAATGCTATAATAATTTTGCAGTCTTTTTTTGTGTGTTTTCATAATACAACTCCAGGGGCACCTGGGGGGCTCCGTCAGTTAAGCGTCTGCCTTGTGGCTTTGGTTCGGGTCATGATCTCCTGGCTTGTGGGATGTGGGCCCTGAGCCCAGTGGGGCTCTGTGCTCAGCAGGCAGTCTGCTTGAGATGCTCCCTTCCTCCCTCTGCCCCTCCCCCTACTTATGCTCTCTGCACCCCCCCAAATAACTAAATAAATCTTTAAAAAAAAAAAAAAAACTCCAGGGGATCCCTGGGTGGCTCAGTGGTTTAGCGCTTGCCTTTAGCTCAGGGCATGATCCTGGAGTCCTGGGATCAAGTCCCGCATCAGGCTTCCTGCATGGAGCCTGCTTCTCCTGCTTCTCCTGCTTCTCCCTCTGTCTGTGTCTCTGCCTGTCTCTCTCTCTCTGTCTCTGATGAACAAATAAGGTCTTTAAAAATAAATAAATAAATAAAACTCCAATTCAGTGGTTCTCAAACTTTTTTTTTTTTATCTCAGGACCTCTTTGTACTTTGAAAAATAACTGAGGACCCCAAAAAGGTTTATTTAAGTGGGTTTTATCTATTGATATTCACTGTATTCAAAGTTAAAACTGAGAGACATTTAAAATACGTATTAATTCAAAATAACAATATCAGGACTCCTGGATGGCTTGATGGTTGAGCATCTGCCTTCGGCTCAGGTTGTGACCCTGGAGACCCCGCATCGAGTTCCGCATCGGGCTCCCTGCGTGGGGCCTGCTTTTCCCTCTGCCTGTGTCTCTGCCTCTCTCTCTCTGTGTTTCATGAATAAATCTTTTTAAAAACAAAACAAAATAACAATATCAATGTTCTGTTAACATGTTAACAGAAAAAATGTCTATGAAAAATAGCTATGCATTTTCCAAAACAAAAACTTTAGTGAGAACAGTGACATAATTTTACATTTTTGTAAGTGTCTTTAACGTCTGACTTGATAGAAGACTGCTGGATTTTTTTTTTTTTTAATCAGGAGTTTTTTAGTTAAAATCCAGATTTTTAAAAATATTTTTATTTATTCGTGAGATACACAGAAAGAGAAGCAGAGACACAGGCAGAGGGAGAAGCAGGCTCCATGCAGGGAGCCCGATGCAGGACTTAATCCCACAACCCCAGGACCACACCCTGAGCCAAAGGCAGACGCCCCACCGCTGAGCCACCCAGGCATCCCAACTGCTGGATTCTTATATCTGTTTCTGCATTCAACCTGTTGCCATATGTGGGTTTGGCTGAAATATGTAAAGGAAATTCAGCCTCATAATGTATATAGTTGGAAAAGGGAAGCATTTGAATAGCCTTTTTGTTATGGATATTCTTCTTTGATACTACACCCAAACTCGACTGGTGTAGTTTCTTCTTCTTCTTCTTCTTCTTCTTCTTCTTCTTCTTTTTTTTTTTTTTTTTTAAGATTTTATTTATTTATTCATGAGAGACACAGAAAGAGAGAGAGGCAGAGACAGGGAGCCCAATGTGGGACTCGATCCCGATGTGGGACTCAATCCCGGGTCTCCAGGATCACACCCTGGGCTGAAGGCAGCGCTAAACCACTGAGCCACCTGGGCTGCCCAGGGACTGGTGTAGTTCTTAAAGGTTCTTTGCAGTGGGGAATCTGAAACTCTATTAATGAGCTTTTCTGTTACATGAAAACCCATCGGTCTGTCCCATACCTTGAATGGATCTTTTATCCATGCATGATTTTTTAACATCACAAACTGGTCACTTGGAAGATATTGGTTCACTGAGTTAGGCAGCTCTTCCAAATATTGACACATTTTATCATACAATACAAACAAGCAAACAGAAAACCTCCACACATTCATTGATGTCATAACCAACCTCGTCAAAATTGATTTCAAACTCACGGTAGCAGATAGATATTTTCCAAATTCTAATTTTCACTGGAAAGCTCTAATTTTATCACTGGCGACAAGCTCTAAGAAGTTGTTTCCCTTAAAGTGACAGGCTCGTTTAGTTCACTTTGGAGAAAGTGTATGCCAAATACCCAAGTCTGAATAACTATTTTTTGTCATTTGTTCTTTTAAGTAAATCCAGTGAGAAAAGTGAGTTTCAGCTCATAAGTCAATTGCATAAGTGCTTTTCCCCAAGATAACTATCATACATCAGAATGCAGAAGATGTGGGATCCCTGGGTGGCTCAGCCGTTTAACACTTGCCTTTGGCCCAGGGTGTGATCCTGAGGTCCCAGGATTGAGTCCCACATTGGGCTCCCCACATGGAGCCTGCTTCTCCCTCTGCCTGTGTCTTTGTCTCTCTCTCCATGTCTCTCATGAATACATAAATAAAATCTTTTAAAAAAAAAAAAAAGAATGCAGAAGATGTGCTTTATGTATGCTTCCCATGTGTCACAAAAGTATTGAAAAGACATGTAAGCGTTGAAAGTTTAAAAAAATTAATAATTTTACTGCTTCATCAAGACATTTTTTTTCATCAAGACATTTTTAAAAGATTTTATTTATTAGAGAGAGAGAGAGAGAGCACAAGCAGGAGGAAGGGTAGAGGGAGAAGGAGAAGTAGGCTCCCCAAGAAGCAGGGAGTCAGATGCTAGACTCGATCCCAGGACCCTGGGATCATGACCTGAGCCAAAGGCAGATGCTTAACTGACTGAGCCACCCAGGTGCCCTCATCAAGACATTTTTAAGTGAAGTTGCCCCCTTTCTTTCCTTTTTCCTCTTTTTTTTCCTGTGTATGTGTAGTGGCAGACAAAATACAAAGATGGTTGGAAGACACCCCCTGATTCCTACTTGGGCTCCAGGTTAGACCTGCCCACTGCTGCCCTTGCATCACTAACGTGAATATCAACGTAGTGAAAATGACAAATAATAATCGGTATTATTATGAAAATTGTTTTGGTCTTGTGGATCCCCCATAGGGGTCTTGGAGACCCCCAGAGGTCTTCGAACAACACCTTGAGAATCGGCACTTAAATTCGAATTAAAGAATTCAAGTAGCTGTATTCACTTTTCTTTTTAAATGACTTTTTTTTTTGAGATAACATTCAAAGGTTTGTAAAAGGCTCTCTCAAATATCTCGTGGAAAAAATGAAAGTCCATTCCATTTGTGGTACTATTTGCTTTACTTCCTCCAAAAAGGGGCGTGGAGAGGAATCAAAAGCGGGTTGGCCCATGGGAGTGCACCAGGCATGTGAAGTCATCCATCATGTGTGTCATGGTGAGCAGGACACAGTCCTGGGACTGCAAAAGCAGACAGTGCTGGGAACTCAGGGCCCTCTGTCACCTTCCCCCACACAGTCTCAGTAACCTAACCACACATGCCTCCACAACACACACACACACACACATGCACACACACACACATGCACACACACACACACACACATACACGGGAGGACGAGCCACATGTTTTGCCATGGCTGATTTCACACAACATAAATGACAAGCCCGACCATGGTTATGCTCACACAATGCAATCAGCCACATCGAAGCCACACAAAATGTCCCAATAAGTCAATCACCCAACCTTATTGTTCTCAAAACCAATTCATGTTTTATATTCACAGTTGGAGAACTTCAATGGCCCTACACCCAATCGTGCTTACACTCAAACTGTGTAACTAAAAAACATCTCTGGTTGCCATGCAACTCTGTGTGGATACTGTTCACAAGGTGAGAGGGTAGGTTTGGGAGACAGGACAACGTGGGCTCAAGCTCAAGTTCAACCATTTACTGATTCTGTAAACTTGGGCGAATTATTTAACTTTCCTGAGCCTGAATTCTAGAAAATGAGGGCAATTGCCACCTTGTAAACTTGAGGTGAGGACGACACAAAATAACCAGACAAGTGACAGCAGCACCTGGTCTGGCCAGATGTGCCCCAGGGGAATCCAGCTGTAACTGCCGTGTATGGCTTTTGTCACCAGAGGGCACCAGGTCTCCAAGGTGTCCGTGGGGGGTGCAGGAAGAAACCAGGCCAGAAAGGCCAGGATGCCTGGGAACGATTCCTGAGGCAGGTGCAGACTGGGGAGGTGTGGGGGTGCGGCCAGGGATGCTCATGGGCCCTTACGGCCCCCAAGCCCCAGCCCCCAGCCCCCAGCCCCCAGCACCAGAATGTGCTGCCGGGTAAGACGGGCACCTCCTGGGAGGATCCTGGTGTCACCTAGGAAGGAGGATGAGCACTCACTGTATACCAGGCCCTCGTCACACATAAGTAACCCTCATAATATTATGATTGATCCTCACTACTACTAGTATCCTTTTTTTTAAAAAGATTTTATTTATTTATTCATGAGAGACACACAGAGAGAGAGAGAGGCAGAGACACAGGCAGAGGGAGAAGCAGGCTCTATGCAGGGAGCCCGATGTGGGACTCAATCCCTGGTCTCCAGGATCACGCCCTGGGCCAAAGGCAGGCGCTAAACCGCTGAGCACCCCGGGCCGCCCACTACTAGTATTCTTGTTGAGGATATTCCAGAAACTGAAGGCCCAGCTTCCCCATATAGTAAGCTGGAGAGCTGGCTTCAGAATCTAGGTTCCTAACCACAGCTCTTCAATGGTCTCCCAGAGACCCCTCCCCTCCTCCTCCTGGGGCTCTTCCAGGACTCTCTGACCCCTGCCGTCTGTCCTGGAGCTCAGCCAGACTCAGCTGACCCTTTCCCCTCTTCCAGCCTCTCCCTGCCTGCTCCCTGGGCCTGCCCTGGTAAGAGGCTTATCAGGCATGTGGGGGAGACAGATAAGGCAAGGCCCCGAACACGGCTTTATCCGATCCTGCCATCCCCAGCTGCTGGGAGTTGGGGGAGCTGCCAGCAGATGGAACCCCACCCACCCAGGCAGCCAGACAGCACCCACACCCAGAGCCTTGTGTCCCTCCCTGCCATGTCATAGCTCCCTGTGATGTCATCATTTGCAGTGACATCATTG
The DNA here is from genome assembly GCF_011100685.1 of Canis lupus familiaris. NCBI lineage: Eukaryota > Metazoa > Chordata > Mammalia > Carnivora > Canidae > Canis > Canis lupus. The sequence continues at coordinate 16,326,577 of NC_049236.1, forward strand.
CTCCGTCCCTCCTTCAAGTCTAAGGGGGCCAATGAGATGCAAGTTGGGGAAGCAGAGTCCGACAAGAGTCCTAGCCATGCTCCAGGTCAGCACGGTGTGTTGGGCTGGTCTGGGAAGAGAGGGTGGTGTCCCGGGATCCTCCTGAGGGTGGGTGGCTATTTTTGGCATTGGCTGCTTCACTTATAGCCACCCTTCTTCCTGCCTTTTCGATCCAGACAGGCTCTGGGTCCAGCAGGGGTGGGAGCAGTGGTGGCAATCTCTAGGCCCACTGCAGGGTGGCTCTGGGTATCACCTCTAGCTCTCCACCAGCACCCTGCTCCCCACAGGGAGGCCTGCTCGTGGGGCACAGGGGCCTTGCATCACTTCCCTTGGGCAGCAGCGAAGCAGGGAGGGACCGTGACGGATGGCCAGACAGACAGACATAGCCAGCCCCTGTTCTGAGAGTCACCTGCTGACACAATTTATGTTCACAGCCTCTCACCAACACTATGACATGCCGACAGCCGTCGCATCTCACAGCTATGCCCTCGGCCACATGGGCCACAGATGGTGACCCACACCAACACACTGGCACAAGCACATCGTCATACATCCCATATCGAGAGCAGGGACCCCTTTTCTCTCATGACTCTATTCCTAGAGATTATTAGCCAGTTCCCAGAGGATGCACACTCCTATGTGGTGAGTAAATGGACGCTGGATTATATAGGCCCTGTGACTGGGAAAGCCATCCCTCCTGCTGACCCTCTTGACCTCTCCAGACCCAAGATGGGGGCATCAGGGAAGCAGTACTGCTGTTTCCACCACCACTGATGGTCCCAACTTCAGTGACAGCCACTCTCCAGGTTATACCAGTCTCTGGAGGGCCCTGGGCCATGTAGGCCCACTGCTCCTCCCCTTTGGGTGTGTTCCGGTGGGTTAGGACATTGGCGCTCAAAATTGGATATTAGGAATGTTGGGTGGTCTAGATGTTGGGTACCCTGGGCATGAGACCCCCTGGGTATTGGACCCCCGAGGCTCTGGGAATTGAGAACTCTGAGTTTGGGTTTTCTATGGTGTTGGGAGCTCCGGCACCCTTGGCACTGGGGATTCTGAATTTGGGGAGCTCTATGGTGTTTGAGAATCGGAGCTTTTCATGCTCTGAACGTTGGGGCTACCCCCCAGACAGGGCCAAAGCCAACGTTTCCAATCTATAGGCCTAATTTCACCCAGAGCTGCTAGGATCCAGCCTGGCACCCTGCTCTGAGCCCATGATTGGCTCGTACTGCCCCCATGGACCAGGGCCAGAGGCAGCACAACAGAACAGTCTGAGGGACACATGGAACCCCACAGACATGGATTCCCCCTGGATCGGGAACCAATTTGGAGATGCCAGGCACCGACCACTGGGCTCCAAGTTCAAGGGAGAAAGAATCTGAGAGCAGAGCCCATGCGGGCCACTCCCAGTAATCCTGCCTCTGAGGCTGGGACTCCAAGGAGGTGGAGGCCAATGGTCGTGCCAGGCTGCAGCTCAAAAGTGTCCACCCTCCCCCGACGTCTCAGCAGGGCCCCTCTGCACCCCTCCACCAACTCCCCAATGCCACCAGCTCCTCCAGTGCCCTTCAGAAGTGGCCCAAGTGTGGCCTTATTCCTGTTGCCGCACACATACACCTAAGCCAACTCTGTGTGTCCCAACAGAGGCCTTGATCCTGCGGGCTGACGACAACAAAGGAGGAAACCAGCCAGCACTGGGGGATCTGACGCTGGGTGCAGCCCTCCCAGGAAATGGCACAATAACTGGAGGCTTGGGAGACACACCTTAGCCCACAGTGGGTGGGGCCCTCCGCTGCCTGCCCTCTTGCCGCCCTGGCCCCAGAAGAAGCAGGTCAGCAGGTCCTCTGACCCCTTCGGTCCTCCTGTCTGTCCCAGGCCTGATTCCCCACTCTCCTGACAGCGGCCCAGGCTTAGCCATGCTCTTCCCACTCTGTGGGCCAGCTGCCCCGGGCCAGGAGCTCACAGCCAGGGACAAGGCCATCCCAGTTTCTGACCTGGGCTCAGGCCCAGACCTGCCTCCCTTGGGGCCTCATTTTAGTTGGAAAAAAAAAAAAAAGCCAAAAAAAAAAAAAAAAAAACACACCAACAATAGCCGCTCTCCTCCCTGTCTCACAGAGCTGTTTTTTTTTTTTTTTTTTTTTTTTTTAGCTGGCTTTTCAAACCAAAATCTTTCTCAAGTTTCTCCTCCGGATTCAACTCACTGTATAGCTGCCTGAAGTCCTTTCTAGATCAAGGCGGGTAAAATGCACACATCCATGAATCTCTCTACATGTGTACAAATATATTTTGTGTTTTCTGTCCAGCAAAACCCTCAAGAGCAAATTTCCAACTTCCCCAAACACCCCAGGGAAAATCTTTTCTCCCCAACCCATGGACTAAGGTGATGACTGCCTCCTTGCCTTGGATTCATGCCAAACTATCTTCCTGATAAGGCCTCAGAGAGCTAAACCCTGAGCACCCCACCCTCCCCTGCCCCCAGCCCCCAGGGCCCCAGGGCCTCCTGGGCATCTGGCTCTGAGTATCCCGACCTCCCTTCACATGGATGCCTTAGTGTGAGGTAGGAAGTCCCGGTTTCCTTGGGCCACAATAATCATCAGAAACTTCACTGATAGGCTTGGGCTTCTCTTCCTGTGCCCCTTTACCCTCTGTCTATTGCTTCAAGAGAGAAGGAGGCCATCGTCCTGCCCTTCTCACACACTTCCTTGTCCCCACTCCCTACCTGGGGGCCTTTTCTTTCTTTCTTTTTGTTTTTAAGATTTTATTTATTTATTTATTTATTTATTTATTTATTTATTTATTCATGAGAGAGAGGCAGAGAGAGAAGCAGGCTCCCAGCAGGGAGCCCGATGCAGGACTGGATCCCAGGACCCCAGGATCACGACCGGAGCTAAAGGCAGATGCTCAACCACTGAGCCACCCAGGTGCCGCTTGTCCCCGGAGTTGGGGACACCCCCACACTGCTACACAGAGCTGCTGCAGTGTGCCTACAGACACTTCTCCAGAAACACAGATCCACCTGCACAAATCCACAGGGGCAGGGGCATGACGACTCAAGTGTCAAGAGTAGAGGCGCACTCAAGCGCACACACGCACAAGCCACCTGCGATTCGTTCATGGGAGAGTATAACTCCCAAACATGCTATACCTGCTAGGTTTGGGAACAAAGTAAAAATGCAAATAATCTTGTGATGAGATAGTCTTTCCAGATCTAATCAGGTCTCCCAATGTAAATAGGTTGTAAGTTCCGAGCCTAGGGCCCTGGAGAAAGTCTGTGAAATGGGCTGTGTGCGGCCTGAGAGCGTTCCTGTGGTCAGGAAATGTCTGTGCCTGATACCTATTATCTTGCTCAGTGCCTCTGATTGTAAATTAATAAAGTGGAATCTCACTTGTGTGACTTTGGCGTGTGTGCATCAGCTTCTTGGAGGCTGACTGTCCCCAGGGAATAAAGCCAGTCTCCTGACCAGACAACAGTGAGGAATCGAGTCCAGGTACAGAGGGGGTACTATGTCTCCGGGCTGGGCCCCTTCCAGGCAGATGCCTCACTCAGGCTGGGCCAATACCCGTTTCTCTGACAGCCAGTACCAACTAGTGGCTCTTGCTACACTACGTAAGCAAACTCTGCGCCAACTGCCAGGCATTGCTGTCCAGGGAGACGCCTGGAACAACGTGTCTTAGCTCATCCTCTCCATTTCACAGGGGAGGAAACTGAGGCTCAGCACACTGCTTTTGGCAAAGTCTCCTTTATCTAGTATTGGAACCCAGGTCTGTCCCCTCAGGGAGGGAATAAGGGACCCAGGTTGGTGTCTGCAGCCCAGGAACACAGCAGCAGAGTAGGGCTGCCCAAACCAGCGGTCCAAGGAGCGTCCCTGGAGGAAGGACTACCCCCTAGACCTCCAGTTCCAAGGATCAGGACCGGGGCCTTACCCAGCTGTGCCCAGAGTCCCTAGAGGCACCGCTCCAAAGGGAATGGAATTTGCTCTGGCTTCTCCCCGGGGGCAACGCAGGCGCAGAAGCCCAGGGGCCTGGAGGGCCAGCTCCAGCCCCAGCCCCCCGAAGTGCCCCAGGTCTTCTGGCTTCACTCCAGCCTAGTCCGAAGTGGGCAAGGACAACTGCTTCCTCCAAGGGCCCCAGGCGGCGGGCAGCAAGGCCAGGGCGAAGAAGGGGGGTTCCTTTGCGGAGCCCACTCCCAGGGGTTCCTGGGGATCAATCATCCGAAAGCTGGAGAGCCTTGTAATTTTATTCCCTGGGAGGAGGAGCCTGAGAAGTCGGCCAGTGGGGTGGGGATGAAACGGGGAAGGGGGGGGAGAGCAGCCAGGGGAGCCGTTCAGGGAGGGGAGGGACTTGGCTGGGTCTCCCAAGCCTTCTCCACTCTCCAAACTTTCACCAAACTCTTGGCCCCCGCCTCCCCGAAACCAAAACACAACAAGCTCCGGAGGAGCCTCGAGCGGCGCGGCGGGGCGGGCGGACTCGCGGCGGCTCTGAGCCTCGGGAGGCTGATGCAACTTTCCCTTTAAGAAAGCCACCTGGGCGCACCGCGGTGCGGACCCAGCGCCCGGCCGGGGGCTGCAGCATGGTAAGGGGCTCGGGGAGGGCCGCGCCGAGCCCGCGCCGCTGTCCGTCCTGCCGTCCGCCTGGGTTCGGTGGCTCCGCGGGGCTAAGCCCCGGGAGCAGCGGGCAGCAGTGTGTGTGCGTGTGTCTGTGTGTGCGATCGCGCTTGCAGGCGGGCATCCGTGGGGGAGAGTGTGGGCGCACGCACGAGGGTGTCTGTCTCGCCGCAGAGATCGGGGTAGGTGCGCGCGTCTGGGTGTCACCGCTGTCACCAAGGAGCTCCAGCGGGCGAGACCGGGGGGGGGGGGGCGCGCTCACGAAGCGGGGGGGCGCTGCGTGCCGACGCCGGGGCGGTCGGGGGCGGCGGGCGCGGGGCTGTGCGGGCAGCGCGGGAGCCGAGCCGCCCCGGTCCGTCTGGGGCGCCAGCGGGTCTGCGCGCCGGGGGCCTGCGGCCGGCTCTGCGCCCCCCTGCGGGCTCCCGCTCCGCCCGTCCGCGCCCCGCAGGCCCCGCCGCCGATCTGGCCCCTCCGGCCGGCCTGCCTCCCTTCCCGCCCGCCCACCCGCCCGCCGGGTCCGGGTTCCCGCGCGCCCGCGGGTGCCGGGGAGCCGCGCAGGGGTCCCGGCGCCTCGGGATCTCTGTCCGCGCCCCCCCCCCGGCCCCCGCGTTGGGCAGGGACTGCGGCCGTGGAGTTCCTTGGGGGCGGCTACTCCGGGGAAAATCCGCGCCCTCCCTGCCCAGCCTCCACTCGGGCGCGTGCGGGGCGGGCCCGGGCGGCCACAGGTGAGGCCGGGGGCCCGCAGCCGGGCGCGCACCCCCAGCCGGCGCCCCGCACCCCGCAGCCGCGGCGGGCGCTGGAAGGCGGCGGGGCCCGCGCGGGCCGGGAGGGGGCTGGCGGGGCGGGCCGGGAGGGGCCGGAGCCGGCCTGGGGGCGGGGCGAGGGGGCGGGGACCTCGGCGCCCGGTACTTTTCCACCGCTGGGGCCGGGGGCGGGGCCGCCGCCTCCACACCAGCTGAGAGGCCCACACGTGGCGGCTGATGTAACACCGCCCCCAACACCTCGCACCTCGATTAAAGCGGGCGCACCCCGCTTCGAGGAACCGGGGTGCGACGGGCGGCGCCGCAGCTCCAAAGGCGACCGCGCCCCTGCCGGCCGGCGGGGGCCTCCTCGCGGTCCGCCGGCTGCTTCTTAAAGGAGCCGCGCCCCCTTTCGGGCCTGCTCCCCGCAGGCCACGCCCCCTCGCCGCTCACTCTTAAAGGAGCCGCGTCCCCGGCTCTGACAGCTCCAAGCACAAAGCACGGCTCTATTTCTATGCTGGAACAAGCTTGAGGCTGCGGTTGCTAGAAGATAAAGGCTGGGGTGGAAGTGGGGGATCCGGGGGGGGGGCCGGGGAGTGGAAAAGGAAAGAAGGACGTGAGAAGTCCAGAGTGAGGGTGCATCGGAAGGTTGGAGAATAGTGGGTGAGGGAACTGGTTCTAGGAAGGGACCAATGGGCGGCACTGAGCATGCCCGAGTGTTTCCAAGGACCGCAGAGAAAACGCCCCCTTACTCGGCCTACACTGCGACTGCGGCGGTGCCCGCTCAGTGCCAGCCCCGGGGACAGAGAAGAATCACACGTTTGCCCTGGAAGAGCTCTCCAGGGCGTGGGGAGCCAGATCTGGGCACCGATGACCATGCCGCAACACTGTATGTGACGGGCGTGTTAATCAGATGTACTCAGCGTGCTTTGGGGGTACGGGGGAAAGGTGACAGCAATTGGAGGAGGAAGGTAGGCTTCTTGAAGAGAATGCCATTGGGACGTGGCATTGAAGCTGGGTAGGATATGTACAGATGGAAATGGGGGCAAGGATGCTCAAGGAAGAGGGAGCCTCCTGCACAAACGCGGAGGCAAGAAGCCCTGGGAATGCTGGAGAGTCCCGCATGGCCACAGGTGGCTGCAGGTAGCTGACCTGGGCTCCAGGCAAAACTAGAAGCCCTCCCCTGCTCCCACAGCCCCTCCACTCCCTCGGTCACAGTGAAAAGAGTGTATGCTTCCTCCCCTCTCTTTCTTCTTAACTGTGAGGTCCTTTTTTTTTTTTTTTTTTTAACTGTGAGGTCCTTGAAGACAGGGGAAGAGCCTGTCACCTTTCCATTCCCAGAGAGGACCCCAGGGCTTGGCTCAGATGGACCCTTACAATTGACTGACAGCCCCGTTTGGGAGAAGGAAGGACAGAGCAATGAGAGGGTAGAGGTAGTGGGGGTCCTGCGCATCCCCTCTCACCATCCACCCTTGAGCAGCTCACAGGCCAGCTCACGCCCAGCTGGCCCTCTCCTCACTCCAAACCTGTTGCACCCCCACACTCCTGTCCTTGGGCCTGGCCCTGGCTTCTTCCTGTTGCACCAGCAGAAACCAGACACCCCTGTTTGTCCCTCACCTCTCGTGCAGCTCATCATGGAGTCCTGCCAGTGTTGCCTTCTCTATTTTTCTCAGGTCTGTATACCTCTCCCCATCCTATGGCCACCTTCCCGGTCTCTACCTTCTCCTCCCCGGCCTGGCCTCTTCCTGACTGACTTTTTTTCCACTAACCCCTCCCTCCTTTCTCCTTTCTCCACACTGTGTCCTTTCTCCACACTGTGTCTAGGGTGATGTTTTTAAAATGTGCATTCCACCAGTTGCTCCTGCCAGGTACAATTCTGCCTTAAAGCCTTTGATCACGGCCATTGCCCTCAGGATAAAAACCAAAATCCAGGTCCCAAAGGCCCTGACCCTGCTTATCTGTCCACCTTCATCTTTGGTCACTTTCTCCCTGGTGATCTGAATCCAGCCTCAGGGTCTTTGCACATACTACTTCATTTGCTTGGATCTCCCTTCCTGTTCTCTTCCTCACTATTGCCACTTTGCCTAGAGTAGTCCCTCTGACCCTATAACATTGCTTCCTCAGGAAAGCCCTCTGTGGCTATCAGACAAGGCCAGGTCCCCCTGCTCTAGACTCTCATAGAAGGATCTTTCTCCTTCACACCCTTTATCTCAGTCTTTGATTGTCTGCCTCTGAGTCATGAGTTTCCCCCAGCCTGTAAGATGCAGGAGGGCAGAGACCAATGACTTCTTGCTGCCCAGCACCGGTCTGGCCCAGAGCAAGCCTGAAATAAATATTTGTGGAATAAATGAATTGTGGCCAGCCTTAAATGCCTGCTAAACAATCTAGGCCATGTCCTGTTGTCTGTGGAGAACAATGAGGGGGAATTGGGGCCTTAGGGCTTTGGGAAAATTAATGGACTGGGAGGTGGGGACTTGCAGGGGAGTCCAAAATAAAGCAGAAACTTCAGAATTTACAAAGGAAGGGTTACTAGCCCCATCTTCCAGATTAAGTAAACTGAGGATCGGAGAAGTTAAGTAACTTGCTTGAAGTCACATACAGAGTGAGCGGCAGAAGCAGAATTCCAGGCCAGGCCTACCAGAGCCCAGAGCCCAAGCTCTCTGTCATGTGCTGAACCCACAGCTTGCCAGTGGTAGTCCGTATGGGGACCACTTTTGTTTTTGTGTTTTTTTTTTAAAGATTTTATTTATTTATTCATGATAGACACACAGAGAGAGAGGCAGAGACACAGGCAGAGGGAGAAGCAGGCTCCATGCACCGGGAGCCCGACGTGGGATTCGATCCCGGGTCTCCAGGATCGCGCCCTGGGTCAAAGGCAGGCGCTAAACCGCTGCGCCACCCAGGGATCCCATGGGGACCACTTTTGAACGGTTGGATGGGGCCATTTAACAGAAATGGCAGAGGCAGGAGAGGCAGCAAAGCTTTATACCCAACTCATTCGTTCTCCTGGAGGCCACCACCAGGCAGTCTTTGGGTCACTAACCAGTAAACGCTTTAAGCACAAGGACTGTATTTGCAGTAAGTGTTCAGGGATAACCTGAGTGAGAACACTGTGGAGCCTAAGTCCCTGGGCAGAGTGCCCTCAGTTTACTTACCTAACCAGGGGGCATAACAGTGACCAACCCACGAGGTGGCTCTTAATAATGCCATCTGCTGTTATTACTGTTTGTTGGCTGAAGAGGGACAGCTTTGGGGAAGTCACATGGAGAGTTTACGGCTTAGGGAGAGGTGTAGTGAGTGAAGACAAGACTGTGATCTTCTAAGGGAACACAAACCCCCCCTTTTGGTCTCCTGGGCTGCCCCCAGGAGACCAAAACCATGCACAGGGACCTCTTTAGGAGGACCCCTTTGAGAGGCAGAGAGGCCAACCTGGATGAGTGACAAAAGGGAAATGGTTACAGGTCACATCTGCGCCTGCCTCTGCCCCGGGGAGAGGGACCCTGAGTGGCCAGGGCCAAGTCCTAAGGAAGCCAAGGGCTGATTTTCATAGGCGAGGTGCTCCTTCCTGGTCTCTTCTGGCCTTCTACAACCTTCCTGGGCCTAGAGGAGAGAGGCGGCCCTTTACAGGAGGCCATGGGTGGGGCAGAGTGGCACAGAACAGCCTTTGGAGTAGAGTCTGCTCCCTGGGAGGGGAGAGAAGGCCTCAGAAGCCGAGCCCAGTCCCTCCAGGGACCAGGCACAATGGAAGTTAAACAACCTTGTCCACCGAATGCAGGGTTTCCCTCCCATGAGAGAATTCTTTGAGGCTCCCTGAAGGTGGAATTCTCTCCTGAGGCCTGTCAAAAACTACCCTCTATTCCATCTGGGTCTCACATTAAACCTGGATACACCAGCTTGGCCGCGCAGCCACTCCTTCCATTTGTCTGCTGCCTTCTCCAGCTCGGCAGGCCCACACTGCATCTCAGAAGCTTCCCACAAGATCTCTGGCTGACCTGGACCATCATTCCAGGACCTCAGTCTTACCCATTGCCCTTCGATTCAAGTCAAGCAAGACTTCCTGAAAGCACGTACGGGGCAAGGTGCAGGCGTAGAGGGTAAATGAAACACGGACCCAACCCTCAACCCGCAGACTCATGGTTGATGGACATAAGCAAATAAGTCTTGAATGAGTTGATAAGGACACTAGTAGAAATCTGCCAAAAAAAGAAAGGAGGAAGCAATTTGTTCACGCCAGCTGGGGAGAGTGCCAGGAAAGGCCACAGAGAAGAGGTGACACTTAAGCATGGTCCTAAAGGATTTGCAGAACTTTACAGGGTGAGCCAGAGGGAAGATGTTGCTGGCAGGGGACAGCCTGAGCCAATGGAAGGGGGGCAGTCCCGTGCACGGTGTGTTTGGTGTTCATAGGGCTTATGGTCCAGGTTAGTGATATAACAACATGTCCAGATGCCCTGGAGCCCAAGCCGAGCAGCGCCAGGATGAGAAAGCACTGTCCTGGCTGCCCGGCTGGGGTGACGATGGGGAGCGTGCACTGACCCCAACGGACTCCCCTTCAGGAGAAAGGTTGAAGCCATCCACACAGACGATGAAGGAATTGGACTCTGTCCCAGTTCTGTGTTCATTTTTTAATCTTTTATAGAATTGGGCATCTGGAGAGTCAAAAATAGACCTTTGCCCATTGGGACAGGAAGCCTGGAGACCAAGGGATCCAGGGGAAGGGTTGGAAGAAGGGCTATGAGGGAGCTGATTGAGGGGCATCCAAAGAGGACAAAGATGGGAAAGCGCCTGGCAGAGGGTGGGCTGGCCTGGGTGGGGCAGGAGCCTGGCAGGGACTGTCCTGGAGCACCCTGAGGGCCACACCTGGCCTGCCCTCACCTTCCCCGGCCAGGTTCCCACCCCGCTTCTCTGCTCTCTCTACAGCTCTTGAGATCTGTGGTCTGAAAGGTGCTGGAAGCGGAGCCTGTGAGTGCAGTCCAGGACTCCAGAGTCCCCCAGCCTGCTGCTGCTATGGTAGGAAAAGGTGCCAAAGGGATGCTGGTGAGTACAGGAACCAGACTGCAGGGAGGAAGGGGGGGATGGTGAGCACCGCCCCTCTGAGGCCTTCTGCCAGCTGCTTGCCGTGGTAGGAGGGCCTAGGAGGCTTCTTGGGGCCCTGAGTCTGGCTCTGCCCGGGCTCCTGAGTGCTGGGGCTGTCCCAGGCCCCAGGCAGGCAGCCCCTTGCCCAACAGGTTAGATGGTGCTGCAGCTTGGAGCCCAGAACGGGGCAGAGTCTGCTCCAGAGCCCACAGACGCCACAGGGGCAGGAGCACACTCCCCATCCCCAACACAAGAGATGCTCGGGAGAGGCTGCAACTGGTCCTGCTGGGAGGCCAGTAGGACCCAGGGTTGGCACCCTGGCACCCCCCTGCACCCCATGCTCTGCTTGCAGCAGGAGGCATTCAGTACTTGCTAATCAAGGGGTCTCCAAACCTGTCTGGTTCTCCTCTACTTCCCTGGTTCCTTCTCACTCTGAAAAGTAACAACATTTCCTCCTCTGAGGCCTCAGAAAACTTCCCTCTCCCCCTTCCCCAAGCCATGGCCCTTCCTTTGCCCGCTGCCCCGGAGCACAGGAGAGTTGGTAGAGAGGCACCGTGAGGAGCAGAGGGCAAGAGCCGGGCCTGGTCAGGGCTTGAAGGAGGAAGACTCCCTGACGGACAGAGCGGGTTGGCACTGGAAGCAGGAACCGGGACAAAGATGTCAGATCCTATCCCAAGAGCAGTGGTTGTATTTCTTCTCTTGGGATCTTGCCTCAGGGACAGGCTAGGCCGGGCAGCTGTCAGGGGAGGAAGCCAGTGACCACACAGCCCTTGCCTGGGCACTCTCTTGCCCACATCAATTCCTTCTGTTGTATTTCTCATTCTGTTAAGGATTGTTTGGGCCGGGGTCTCTGCTGAGCTCCCCCACCCCCTAAATAGGCCCCGTCTCTCACCAAGGATTTCTGGAACTCAGAGTACTTGGTCCAAAGGAATGGTTTGGGAGAGGGAGATGGGAGGTTTTGCTCCAGGGTAAGGACCCCCTGTCCCGCCCCGTCCTGAACTTGTAGCATTCCGCCCCTCAGGCCTGCTCTGGCCCAGCTCCTACCTGGTTGGAACGAGCCCGAGTGAGCCAAGCTTCGGGAAGTATTCCTGAGCCAACCTGAACTCCGAGTGCTCATAAATGGGCAGAGGTAGACATCCCATGACCTGAACACTTGCTAGAGGTGATGCCGCAACACAGCCAAAAATGGGCTCCCTGTTCCCAGGGGAGGCTGGGAATCGCCACGGGCCTGTCGTCCGGGGAAGCAGGGTGTGGCTCTGCCCACGCGTGGAGAGTCCGAGCCCCATGAAACCCAAGAAACCCCCCGAGTATTCCCTGGCTGCTCTTCTTCCTCGGGAGCGACCCGGGAAGGACTGGCACAGGCAAGCGGCCGAGGTGGGGAGCATGGGGGCCACCGGGGGAGCGTGAATCACGAGGTCCGGTGACCGGCCGGGGCTCCGCTTCCCGGACTTGGGCTCTGCGGGGCCAGCCTGTGTGCGGAAGGCAGCGCTGCCTTGGGACGCGCGTTCCCAGCCCCAGGATGTGCCTAAAGATAGCCGGGGCTTGGTTTCCTCCGTGCCCTCTGCCCTTTGGCTTCTGCCCGCCACTGCTTGTTTGAGGCCCATAACATCTGTCCCTTGGGCCCCCCCCCCCCCCCAGTGGTTGCTGGAGATTCTATTCCTGCCTCTTTCTCGGTTCTGCTGATGACCTTGGGCTACTCTATTCTCCGGCCCCAGTTTGGAGCTGGAGCCACCTCCATTCAGTGCTCGTCTCTAGGAAACGGGCTCAGAGGAGCGCTAGCCCTCCTGGCTAACCTAGGCAGCTGAGCCAGCACTTTGTGAGGTGCCTGTGCCCCCCTAAAGGCAAAGCGCTGAGGACACTCCTTTCAGACATGCCCTTCTCGGGATCCCTGGGTGGCGCAGCGGTTTAGCGCCTGCCTTTGGCCCAGGGCACGATCCTGGAGACCCGGGATCAAATCCCACGTCGGGCTCCCGGTGCATGGAGCCTGCTTCTCCCTCTGCCTGTGTCTCTGCCTCTCTCTCTCTCTCTGTGTGACTATCAAAAAAAAAAAAAAAAAAAAGATATGCTCTTCTCTCCGTGCCACGGTGGGGGCAGAAGAGAGGGTACTGAGGGCCAGGCATGTAAGCCATGCGGACAGTCTGGGGCCTGTGGCTTCTTTGGCCATTTGTGCCCTGTTTTGTGGGTAGTGGACCGCTAGCCCCTGCCCTGGGCTGCCCCCTGCTCCCCGGGCTCTCTTGAGCATCCCCAGACACCCTGCATCCATCTCAGAGCTCTTGCCCTGCTCTTCATGTGGCAGGCACCCCATGGAGAAGTGAGCCCCTTTGCAGCACGTGCCCAGGCCCACATGCCCGCTGCACGTGTCCCTCCCTCCATGCCGGCCCAGATGGTCTCTGCCAGGCCAGCTCAGCTGCCTCCCTCACGCCTCAGCAGCTCCTAGGACAGGGCCATGCAAGAACCCAGCTGGCCGGGGTGCCTCCAAGCCTGGGAGCAGCTGGGATGCTGGGGGGCACCAGGGGTGGGTGGGGTGATACTTCTCTACACGTGTGGGGTGGGGCTGCCTGAGGCTCGGAGGCCAGGGCGCTGGAGGAGAGGAGCCCAGGGCCGGAGAGCCCCACTGGGTCAGCTTTAACCACACGGCCTCACAGCAAGGTCACAGGCTGGCTGATTCAGTCCCCTTCCCATGCCCGCTCCCCACTGGCAACAGAGTCTGGGGCAACAGAGGCCTTGGTGAGCCTCACTGGCCTCTCCCCATATCTTTGAGGACTCTGGTTGCTTCTGCCGTTGGGAAACCTTGTGATGAATAAGAGCGGAGTCACCTGGGCTAGGGCCCTGAGCACCAGAGCATCTAAATCATCCCAGAAGGCTTTGCAAGCACCACAGGCCACCCCAGGCTGCCCCACCCTGACCTGTTGTATTACGCTCTGATAGGAGGATGTGTACCCTCCTCTTATCTGCACCATCCATTGCAGGGCCTGGCACACAGTGGGTGCTCACCCAGCCCACATCCTGGCAAGTGGCAAGTGCTCAACTAGTATGGGCTTGGCCATACTGGGAGCTCACCAAGCACAGGGTTTGGCACACACTGGGCGCTTCGCAGGTGAAGAGCCTGTCGACTATCAGGCACTCACCTAGCACAAGCCCCAGCACATGAGAAGTGCTCAACTAGTGCAGACTTGCACACGTTGGGCACTCCCTTAGTGTAGAGCCTGTCACACATCGGGCACTGGTCTATCACAGGGCCAGGCAAACAGCGGGTGCTCACCCAGCTCCAGGCTGGGGATTCACTGGGTCTTCACCTGGCACAGAATTTGGCACATGTCGGCTGCTCATCTAGTGCAGGACCTAGCACACCGCAGGGGCTCACTAGCATTGGGCTGATACAAAGTGGGTGCCGTCTTAACACGAGCCCAGCACACTCAGACTTTACGCACAGTGGGCACTCTGCTAACTCAGGTCCCCGCACCCTGCGGGAGCTTTCCAAACCCCAGTCCTGGTAGTACAGTGGGTGCTTTCCTAGCACGGAGTCTGGCACACAGCAGATTCTCTCCTAGCTCAGGGACCAGCACACAGTGGGCACTCTCGCTGTATAAGGCCTAGCACAGAAGAGGGGCTCCCTCAGCTGGGACAGCCTGAGCAATGACCTAGGTGACCAGCCAGGTGATTGGAGATGCACTACTACACCCTCCCAGTGAAAGGGACAATATCTAGATCCAGAGAAGGCCCAGCATTCTCAGACCTCCTCTCTGGACCTGAGACTGTGCCCTCCCTTCCCCTTTGGTCCCCATCCCCTCCTCACCTTCCCTGGAGCGCACCTGCTCAGTTCTGTGCCCTCACCTCCCTTCACTCAGCTTCCCTGCAGGCCCCACCCGCCTTGGTCCTAGCTCAGCAGGACCTCCCCCTCTGGAGCCACAGGGCACAACAAAGCAACTAGATTCCTTGCCCCTCTGGAGGCATGCTCACTCTTATTAAGAAAAGTCAGAGGCGGGGGCTCGGGGAGTCGGCCTCCCAGAGTGGGGCTAGAGCAGCTGGATCCCACTAATGAGGCCTCATTACGGCCAGGGCCCAGCTGGGCTGCTGCCGCCTCCTGTCCCCATGGCCAGAGCCAGAGAAAGCCGTCCAGCCAGGGCTGCCTGTTCTGGGCACCCTGCCCAGGCCAGGGCAGTCAGAGCCCAGAGCCCACCCTGGGTGGAAGTGAGCATTTGGGCATCATGGGTGACTGGGCCTTCCTGAAGCCAGTGGCCCAGCCAGGGCCTTGGCCCACAGTCTGTGCTCGCAGGAAGTCAGCGGAGCGTGTCTGGGGACCTGGCTGCATGAAGCTGGCCCGGTGAGAGGCTGAGTCAGTGGGGTCTGAGACCATTCCTAGGAGACTTGCTTGGGCCAAGGCTGATCTCCGTCTACCTCCCAAAATGAGGATGATAATGTATCTACGTCAAGGCATTTGGGGGGGAGGATTAAATGAATTAATATGCATAAAGTGTTTAGGACAGTGTCTGGCTCATAGTAAGTACTTAATATGTATTATTAATATGTATTACTATTACTGCTGATTCTCACTAAAGTCGATGACGGGTGATACCCTTATTTGAGAGACGAAGAAACTAAGACCAGACACGTTATGTGATTTGTCTAAAGCTTACATGGTGAGAAACTGGCAGTGCTGGGGTTTAAACCAGGCCTATCTGACTCTAGAGCCTGTGCCTTTTTTTTTTTTTTTAAGTCATCCTAAAAAAAAAAAAAAGCCATCCTGCCATGTTCCTTTTGAGGTCATCATACTTAACCAAACTCACAGAAAAGCAAGCTTTACATCAGAATTCATGCATGCTTCCCATTGGTGGATGCTTACTAAGACTCTACCACGTACCAGGGCCTCCACCAATCTATTAATTTCCGGAATATTCATGCCCACCTTCCTGACCGCTGGTCTGTGGTATCTCAGCACCTGCTGGAGACCCGACTGGTGAGCAGGGCCTCGGAGAAGTGGGACTGGATGGGTCTGAGCGCCATCTCGCCCCAGTTATGGTGACACCTGCTGGTCCGAACCCAGCCCTGGGCCATGCAGTACAGATCTCCAGGGGTCCTTATTCCATGGCTGCGCCTCTGCCATCTGTGGTGACTCCGTGGTGACTGCTCTCTTAGCTTGTGCCATCTTTCTTAGGCCAGGTGACAGTGCCATTCACCAGGCCAGGGCTTTCTTGCATGGTCAGCCACATTCTTCGGTGAGGACACTCCATCATCGTGGCTGGCTGAGGCTCTCCAGCTCTTGTGAGGGGGCCGGGGACAGTTCCAGGGCCCACCGTCCCCCTGCCCGCACCTCTCTGAGCAGTCGAGGATGCTTTGGTGTTGCCCTGTGGACTCTGCCCCCACCCTCTTCCTGTCCTGTCTCATGTCTGGTGCCCAATGGCACCCAACCACCCTACCAGGAGCCCACCAAGTGCGAGGCCCGTGAGCTCAGAAGCATCTGGGCCCCGAGGCCGCTCACTCTCTTCCGCGCTCGCTCTGCCTCACTCTGTGGTTGTGAGTCTGTGTGTGTGTGTGTGTGTGCTCTGTTCCAGTAACTTGCTGGGAACAAGGGAAAAACACAACAAACCCCACGCCTCACTGTAGCTTGGAGCACCCGCGCTGGGCTGCATGGGGCCGGGCCGGAGGGGGAGGGCCGGGGAGGGGTAGGCAGAGCTTCGGGAGGAGACGAGGTGAAAGTAATTGTCGCTGGCCGCCACTGGGAGAGGCAGGGGATGCGTCAGTGTCGCCGGGAGCTGGCAGAGGTGTGAATGAGCAGCGGGGACACGCGCTCCGCTCTGGGTGCTCATCCTGGGATGGCCTCGGCTCGTGGACCTGTGGCCCCCTCCTCCCCAGAGCAGGTCAGTCACCTTCCAGAACGTTGAGCCCCCTCCCTGGAGCCAGGCGGTCCCGGAGGCTGGGCTGGGGGGTGGGGAGAGGGGCTGAGTGGTCTGTGCCAGGGAGGGGCAGGGCCGGCCAGCCAGGGAGACGGACACCAGCAGAAGTGACCCAGAAAGTCGCAACTGTGCGAAGGAGCGCAGGAAGAGTTAGCTGTGTGGTGGGGGCCTGGGGGAAGAGAGTGGGGGGGGTGAGGGCTCCCCCAGCCCAAGGACCTGCTGAGAATCTGCTCTGTGTATCAAAGCTGCATTGTCCCAGCTCCCGGGGAGACGGGCCGGAGGTGCCCAGGAATTGTACTAATCAATACAGCCCCATTGTCCGTGCCACGGCAGTTACTCCTATGGGGAGAGTGAGTGAGGGGGCAGGGGGACGTGGTACATGGACTGGGCAGGCACGGTGGGGGAACAGGATGGGATGGGGGTCTCAGCTGGGAGGACAGAGACCCCAGACGACGTTCAGCAGTGTCCGCGGCAAGTGCTCGGACGGGGTGGGCACCAGTGGGGCCTCTTCCCTAGAAGCTGGGGATGTGGAAGGATGTCGGGGACCACGGGGCTGAGGACAGCAAGCAAGGGTGAGGGGACAGGGGAAGCCATCCTCCCCACTCTGTAGAGCATCCCGATTTGACCTTCCGAAGGCAGGAGAAGGAATGTCCTCTGGGGAGACATGGGTTGGGTCTGGGAGAAGCATTATGCAGGGCTGCCCTCAAACCTCAGAACTGCCAGGGTCACAAACCGAAGCCACTTCCCCGAGTGCCAGCCCCACTGCCAACTGACTGGGGTAGAGGCTGCCCACAGCTGCTGCAGAGTGAGGCAGGGCTGCCGGGCTTCTCCAGGGCAGAGGCAGGGCCCACCCGGCGCTCCCCATCACTGCTCCCCAGGGCCTGGAGCAGAGCCTGGCATGCCTGGGGGTGCCTCCTCGGTCTCCTCTCCATGGTGTTGGCAGGTCTCTCTGCACCAACTAGGGCTCTGGATGAAACAGCACAGGGCACGCCCTTGCCTCTCGCACCTGCTACGTGAAGGTTTGGACTCCTAACAGGTGCCCAGAGCCTGCTCTGAAGTTTTCCTTGAGGCAAGAGGCGCTAAGAGCCCCTGGGTACTGCTCGGGCCTAGGGCGGACTTTCCCATGGTCTCGCTCCTCCACCTCTGGCTCCTGACTCTTTCCCATATCTGGATAAGCGAGGCCAGATGAAGGACGGAGGGCTCAGGGGGCTACCTAAGGGCCAGCCTGGCTCCCGGGGAGACAACTCGGGGGAGCAAGAATGTAGGGGTGCGAGGAGGTCGTGAGGTCTTTTGAGGCAGCCACAATTTACTGTAATGGCTCTTCTGCCTCAATTCCCCGATGGGGCTCAGAGAAAGTTGCCAGTGATCTGGATTTGGCTCAAGGTCAGTCTGGGGTGTGGGGTCTTGTCTGTCCTCCTCCATAAAGTTTGTCTTGGCTGGGACTTCATCCCATGAGCAAACCCTGGGGTTGCAGAGTCCTGAACAAGAGGCCTGCTGGATCCCAGTGGGGCCTGCCCCCTAGCCGGGGCAGCCCCAGGATTCTTCATCGTCCACCGAGAGCAGGAGGAGGGAGCTCACAATTCACGAAAATATCCAGTGGCCACTGGTCTTGGGAGGGCGGGAGTCAGGAACCAGAGGAGAGCCGGAGCCGGAGCCGCCGGAGCCGGAGCCGGGGCTAGAAATCCGGGCTCTCTCTGAGTCTGGGCACAGGAAAGGAGGGGGTGCCTCCTGCGGTGCTGGTTACCTGGGGAGGGGGCTTTGCAGCTTTGTTTCCTCTGTACTCTCCAGCGCAGGCTCCCGTTTTTTGGTGATAAGCTTATAATGCTTTTATAATTAGAGGAAAAACAATAACTTTTTTTTTAACGATAACATTTTTAAAAGGCATTTGGAAAGTTAGTGGGAACTAATGGAGGCCACAGGAAAGAGTCGGAAGTAGGAAAATCCCAGGCAAGCAGAACCACAGATCAAATCAGTAGGCCTGCTGAGGTTGTCCAGCCTGTGACTGATTTCACAGTCAAGGACACGGCGTTGCAGGGAGTGGAAATGACTTGCCCGGAGTCGCTGGGGGCGCGGGCTCTAGAATGCAGGGGTTCTCATGCCCAGCGCAGGATCCCGCCCGGCCAAGCTCAAGGTGTGCTTGGGGGGGATCTGGGTTCTGGCCTCGTAGCTGAACACCCCTCATCCCCCCACCCCAGGAGCTTATCCAGAGCAGGGAATAAGCAAGCCCAGTTCAGGGCAACGTAAAGGACTCCTGAGATTGCTCCCTAGGGCTCACCCGGCTAGGCGGGCGGGGTGGGAGGTCACCAGTGCTTGTGTGGGCCTGGCCTCCTGCCCCAAAGACTTCTCCTGAGGGGAAGGAGCATCTGTGCCTTGCTGGTCTTGTGGGAGGGGCTTATGCATGTGTGTGTGGGGGGGGGGGCGGGGGCGTCATGAGGGTGATCAGCCAGCTGCCCCCCTCAACCAAGGAAAGAAAACCCCAGAGCCTGCATTCTAGCCCCTTGGGGAGTGCAGGCACAGGGCAGGGCCGTCCCTGTCCTGGAGAGCACCGCCGGTGGCTGTGGAGTCACAGGTGAGGGTGGGCGCTCTCCGGGGAGCCCGGGGAGGAGGCACCAGGCCACCGTGGTTTTATTCGTCACCGAGGTGTGAGCAGGGGAGGAAGGGAGAGCAGCGAGGGGCAGAGTGGAGGAGGATGGGTGACGGGCAGGAGAGGCCTGGAGCCCGGCCAGTCGGCAGGGCAGAGCTGGGTGAGCCAGACGGGCCGCCAGTCTGGGGGAAGCTGCGAGCACAAAGGGGTTCTTTCGTGGGCACCTGAGAGCCGACGTCCACACAGGGACAGATCTTATGGGTGACACGTGTGTCTACCCAGCAGATCAAGAAAATGAGAGGCTTAGGCTGGGGAAGAGGATGCAAGGAAAACATCTCAGGCAGGACGGCGGGAAAGGGCTCGCCAGCTGTGGGTCTGGCTGCCCAGGAAGGCGGCGCAGGAAGTGCCCGGCGGAGGGCAGAGAGGGGCACTGGAGCCCCCAGACGCCCTGCAGAGCATTTGGGGCTCCTTTCCGCTTGAGTACCTGGAGCAAGGTGGGGTCACTCTGTCCTCTGCAGGGGGCCCGGCCCTTCCCTTCCAAGTGCTGGGACTGAAGTCGGAGCCCAGCCGTGGCTCCCAGGGTCACCCAGCCGCCGCTGTGGGAGTCGGCCCCCCAGTGCTGAGATGCAGGCTGGGGAGCCAGAGCCAGTGCTGCTTCCGCTGGGCGCTTCTCCCGCTGGCTGAGTGTCCAGCTCACCCTGCACCCTTCCCCGAGAGCCCCGTCGCCACCTCTCCGTCCGCAGGCCTCTGTCCCAGGGCTCCCACCTTCCCTGAGTTGTGGGGTGTGGCCCAGTGGCCCAAGCGGTCAGCGCAAGCCCAGCGGTGTGCCACTCGGTAACTGGGCCCCTGAGGACTCAAGTGGCCGCCTGCGGTGTGGGGCTGGGGGAGTCCCCACCCTCAGTGCCCCCCTCGATGCCAGGGAAGGAGCAGACCTCAGAAATCCGACTTTGGTGCTGCTCCACTTGGTTGGGGGCCCAGGGCCAGGACAGAAGCCCCAGATTTCAAGCCTTGGGGACTTCGGTCCCTGCAAGGAGCCTTGCCTTTGCCCTGCCCAGGAAACCATCCTGGATGGTTGGGTGTCTCTTTGACAGCTGGAAGCACTGCTTCATGACCCCACCCATGTTCTCTGCAGCTGTCACAGTCTCCCATTGTGCCCCTAAGTAAACAAGCCTTGGACAGAATAAAACTATTATTGTAAGGTCAACATATAGGAGCCCTATTTGGCCGGGATTTGTTTGGGAATGCAGAGACTGCCCCAAGCAGGCCTCACACCCTCTGAAAAAATGCCCCCTTGGACCGTGTAGAATTGCTAGGTTTGTCCCAGAGAAGGTGGTGACAACCTGCAGCAAGATTCTGTATGGGCCTGTCCCAGGGGGCACCCGGGGCTGTGAGCCACCCTCTCCCAGGGCCAGACTGGGCCTCAAGCCCCTTGGTCAGGGAAGCCTTCCTGACCTCACCCTGCGTGCCCCTGCCCCTCCACCTGGCCTCCCTCCGTATTCTTATGACTCGAGAACCTCTGCTTTGTGGTCACTTTGCAGCTGTGATATAAAAATCCTGTATTTATTTCATTGGTGGCCTGCTGCTCCCCTAGATTTTGAGCTGCGGGTGCACAGGGGTGTCTGTTTAGTTCACTGCTGGATTTCCAACGCCTGAGGCAGGGCCGGGCGCGCAGCAGGTGTTCCTAAATCCCCATGCTTGCATGAATGAACGTATGCAGCCTCTTTCAGCCTGTCAGTTTGCTCTGGGAGCTCCTTGATGCGGACCAGACCACTGGACACTGCTCTTGGGCCTGCGCCCCGAAACCTCCCCAGAGGGCGTGACGGTCGGTGTCTCCTCTGGGCAATGCCTGACTGGGTGTGCAGGATGGTTGCTTCACAAGGGTGGCTGTGCGTAGTGCCACGGCACATGGCTAGAGCCTCCACTGGGCCCTGGTGCCTCCTGTGTCTGCATTCCCAAATGGGCCTTTCTGGAAGGGTCTCAATGAAGCCATTCCTCTCCTCTGCATTTGTTGGGTCAGTGTCAGGATCCGACAACATTTCGAAGCACCAGACCTCTTTGTTCATTGGCCAGTGTGACTGCTGTCCTTGAGTATGTCTCTTTCAAGCTAAGGGTCGGTGTCACTTCAGCAACGTCCCTCAGAAACCATGCTGCTCCGTCCCTCATCCTGGTGTCCTCCAGGGACCCCTGTCCGTTTCTCTCAAGGGAAGAACCATCTCTAAGAGGCTGTCCCTGTCACTCCAGGACTCTGTGCTTCTCTCTTGGTGATTCTCAGGGTCCCCATGTGTCTGAGTGAGGACCCCCCACCCCCACCCCTCAGGCTCTCACTCAGGGTGGCTTGAGGGCCATGGCATGGGAAAGGGGCACAGTTACACTTATTTTTTTTTTAAGATTTTATTTATTTATTCATGAGAGACACAGGGAGAGAGGCAGAGACATAGATAGGGGGAGAAGCAGGCTCCCTGAGGGAAGCCCGATGTGGGACTCGATCTCAGGACCCCGGGATCACGACCTGAGCCAAAGGCAGATGCTCAGCTGCTGAGCCACCCAGGTGTCCCCAGTTACACTTATAAAGGGACTTGCCGAGCCAGTTCCAACTGTGGGATTGGGGTTCAAACGGGGCTGTCCTCAGTGGGGCCTCAGGCCACCCGGCCCAACCCCACAGCTCCCCCAGCCAGGCCTGGCTTCCTTCCCTTGGGGCAGGTCCCCTCCTGGCTGGCCCCCTCCTCCGCAGCCCCCCCCTCCCAGCTCAGAGACCTTTCTCCGAGCGCCTCCCTCTGTTTCCCCTAGCAGAGTCTGTCCCTCAAGTCTGGCGTGGTGCCTACAACTCTAGTCTCCTCCCCCACTCATGGCCAGCACCACCCCGTCCAGGTCAGCTCCAGGACCCGGGACCCCCAGCTATGGGCAATGTAGAGGCTCCCCCGGGCCCTCCCATCCTGAGTCCCAGGACCCCTCCCCGAGGCTGGCCCAGCTCGGTCGCTCCCCCGACACCTCCAGCCCTGGCCGTCCTGTGCCCCCCAGGAACGGGCCTTGGGCGGAGGAGGGGTCGGGCATGCCCTGCCCCCCGCACTGCCTGCCCGTGGGCAGCGTGCTCAGCCTGGTGATGCGGTAGCGGCGGGTGGGGGGGGCCGTCTGGACACAGGCCCCTTTGTGCCCAGCCCGACTTGGCTGCTTGGTATGAGGCTCAGCTGCTCCCAGATCCTCACCCAGAGGGGAGAGGGGAGGCTTTGGAGGGGCTGGGGCTGGGGGGCTCTGGGCCCGAGCTCCCCCTGGGCGTCCCACCTCTCAGATGTTGGCAGCAGCTCCTCAGGTGGGCTGGTACCCCTGGCCCAGGGCGGGGGACCCGGTGACAGACGCCCTGCTTGGCGCCCTCTGGCCGCCACTCCTCCCTTCTCCCCTTCTCTGCCAGGGCGGCCAGTGCTCCTGCCAGCAGAGGGGAAGCCCGGGTGGGGGTGGGGGCTTGCAGGGTCCATGGTGGCCCTGCTGGGCGAGGCCCAGAGGGCCAGGCACGGGAGCACAACTGCCTTTCTGATGGTAGCTTCTCTCCTGTCCCCACAGAATGGTGCTGTGCCCAGCGAGGCCACCAAGAGGGACCAGAACCTCAAACGGGGCAACTGGGGCAACCAGATCGAGTTTGTACTGACGAGCGTGGGCTATGCCGTGGGCCTGGGCAATGTTTGGCGCTTCCCATACCTCTGCTATCGCAACGGGGGAGGTACCCAGCGGGCACAGGGCAGGGACCACCCACTTGGATAAAGCCTACCCACCAAGGCCCGGGCTACTCCCTCCCTGGCACGGTCCCCACCCCAGACAGGCTGGCCTCTGGCTCTCAGCTTCCCCCGCCCCAGTCCCTGGCTTAGGTACCCTTTACCTAAGGCTCAGCTCACCCCTCGACCCTGGCTGTCTGCTGTCTGGGCTCGACCCTGCTAGCCTGCTCCCGTGGGGTTGAGAGAGGGAGAGAAAGGCACTCCAGCCTCCCGAGGTTGTTCCCTGTCTGATACCCCCTGTGTGTCGACAGCCCCCTAAATGGTTCAGGGAATTTGAGGATCCCAGCGACTTCTGTTTGTGAATTTGCTGGGTTAAGCCATCAAATCCCGCCCTAACATGGTGGGTCTGGGACCTGGGTTCTGCTCGGGGAGCGTCTGTCAAATTCAGAGACACACTGTGGGTAGGATACCTCAGACCCAGGCTCCTGCTCAGTGCGTGGTCTCAGCCGATCGCAAAGGTTTTGCTGTTGGGTTCTCAGCAGGAAGAGGGGGGGACCCCCCAGGCCTGCCCTGAGCCAGCCCTTTCCCTGCCTGCCAGGCGCCTTCATGTTTCCCTACTTCATCATGCTGATATTCTGTGGGATCCCTCTCTTCTTCATGGAGCTCTCCTTTGGCCAGTTTGCAAGTCAAGGCTGCCTGGGGGTCTGGAGGATCAGCCCCATGTTCAAAGGTGAGGCCTGGATGGGGTACACGCCTCCCTACACACACAGCACGCACGTGCTCGGGCCTCTGGGGGCCTACTCACCCATCTGTACAAACACTGCCAACCCCCGCGGAGCCCTAGTGCTCCCCTCAAGCCCTCCATCAATGGCCAAGGCCACGGATGCATGCTGAGCCCCCTATTTACTTGGCCTCCACCCTCCTCACCTACCATGTGTATATACAAAGGCCCTGGGCCCTCCAGCTCACCCCTGCTAAGGCCTTGACCTGTCCTCTCTACGGGCCTCCCTAAAAGCCTGCCCCGTGAGCCCTTCACAGTTAACCCTGTCTTCTCCAGCTAGAGGTCTGAGGCCACTCCCCCGCCCTCCCCCCCCAGGTGTGGGCTACGGCATGATGGTGGTGTCCACGTACATCGGCATCTACTACAACGTGGTCATCTGCATCGCCTTCTACTACTTCTTCTCGTCCATGACGCACGTGCTGCCCTGGGCCTACTGCAATAACCCCTGGAACACGCCCGACTGCGCTGGGGTGCTGGATGCCTCCAACCTCACCAACGGCTCCCGGCCTGCCGCCCTGCCCGGCAACCTTTCCCACCTGCTCAACCACTCCCTCCAGAGGACCAGCCCCAGTGAGGAGTACTGGAGGTGAGGCCCCACCGCCCGGGCTGGGGGGACACCGGGTGCCAAGCCGCAGCTCTCCCCCTAGCCATCAGGCAAGTCTCTGCCGCCCAGGTGGGGTGCCGGGAACCGAGCAGGGCAGAGGAGTGCAAAGGTGCACAGGGAGTTAGCAGAGGAGCTCAGAAGAGGCTGACACTGTGGGGCCGTGGAGGGCAGGACGCTGAGTGAGGGACCTTGCAAGGGGTGGCGAGGGAGCTCCCCTCCAGCAGTCAGGGCAAGTCAGCAGAGCAGAGCCGGGGTGGGGGTGGGGGTGGGGGGTGGGGAGCGGGGTGGCCTCCTGGTGAGATCAGCGGGAGCGGAGGCCTTAGGTCCCAGAGGAGCAGAGCCGGTCCTGACACAGGGCAAGCTGTTCTGATGAGACTCTCCGGTGTGTGGGAAGCTCATGGAAGCTCACGGCGGGAGGGGGCCTAGGAGGGGCCCCCGGCCTTCAAGGAGAAGGCACATGAATTGAGCTTCGACTTAGCAGTAGAGCAGAGGGAACCGTAGACGCCTCCTGAGCCCAGGGCCATCATCATCAAGCCTGGCCCTACTGTGCTCTGTGGTGACAGACACTAGGAGTCTCAGGGCTGGCTGCCCACAAGCTGCCGCTGGAGGTGTTCTGGAACACCTTGTCCCAACGGGCCGGGCGTGAGGGCAGAGTGGGGCTTCCCAAAGAAAACTCCTCATGTCCTGTTGGGCAACCTGTGGGAAGAGAGTGTTGGGGGCCCGAGGGTAGGCCGCATGGATGCATTCCGTATCCACATGGTCTGCTCTGCGAGGCCCCGTGTGCCCATGGGGTCTGGAGAGCCTGGAGCCCCCTAGCCTGAGGAGTTCACAGTCCTGAGGGGGGGCCATATTAGGGCAGGTGCCCAGGTGCCCGGATGCTCAGGTGTGTGGTAGGGACACAAAGAGGAGGTGGCCACTTCTGAGCGGACGGGGCCAAGAGGAGGTGGCCCAGAGGGCTGCCCTAGGAGGGAGGAGGGAGGCATAGCAGGGCTGGGAGAGACACCTGGGCAGGTGAGCCAAGGCTGGGAGGTGGCAAAGTGGAGACGAGTGGGACAGGAGCCACGCCAGACCGAGGTTCGACGTTTCACCACCACGTGGTAGAGAGCTGGGGGTGAGATGGCCAAGGCCCCGGGGAGTCTGGAGTCCTAGCGGGTCAGTAGCCTCCAAGCCCGGTGCCAGTGCTCCGACCCCACAGGGCCCAGTGTCCCTGTGCCAGCCTCTGGGCTGTGCCACAACCATCCAAAGACAGCTGAGATGTGGTCACTACCCACAGGGCTGGTGGTGTAGACAACAGCGCTGCTGCCTCCCAGTGAGGGGCAGGCACAGTGACCTCCAGGCCGACTCAGTTACTCAGTCGCTGGACAGATCATTTCTTGAGCACCTAGTGGGTACCAGACCCTGCACTCAGAGGGGAGACAGAGTGAGGAGTGAGACTCACGGATCCTGCCCTCGTGGAGGTCCCGTCTACTGAGAAGACTAAGCGAATTCCTGCCCAGTTAGGTATTCAACTACGTCTCAGGCATGGTGTGGGCAGGGCAACGTGATCTACACCAGGGACGGGGGTGAACCTGGGGGCAGCTCTAGAAGCTCCCACCCCAGGGGCTGTGGGTCAGGGAGTCCCAGCTGGCTAGGACCAGTCAGGGCAAAGTTCCGCAGATTTTACCCAGTGTGATCAGAGGGGAATAGCCCTCAAAGAGAACTGGTCATGGGTTGGGGGGCCCACTGGGGGACCCACTGAACTCTCCTCCACCCGCCTAACTAGGGGCAGTCCCAAGGGACTCCTTCCCTGTAGGATGGCTCCCTGCTGCCCCCTCCTGGAAAACCTGGGGAAATGACCCTTGAGAGGCCTGCCCAGGTTGGCTTTGGGCAAAGGAAGTGAGGAGAGCAAGCCTCCCCATCTCCAGGGCACCCACTGTGTGCCAGGCCTATTGCCTATTATCTCCTATAATAATATCCCTATTTTTCAGATTCAGGGACTGATGTTCAGAGGTTAAGGAACTAGGCAGCTGTGCCGGGGCAGGATATGTGCATCCACTGTGCCTGGCCTGGGTACGAATTAGGCCGATGATGCTCTGCAGGTGCTCTTGGTCCACACTCTCCAAACCCCTTTGGAAAGCTGTGTGATCGCATTTGAGCCCCACAACAGCCTTGCTCACTAGCTCGTGCAGGCAGTATGAAAGAGTCCCCTTTTACAAACGAGGGAAGCAAGTCAGAAAAAAGATTGAGAGACTCCTCTAAAGCAAGAGAAGCACAGGAAACAGATTTCGGAGCCCCAGTCTGCCCCCTGCCCACCCTCTGGCCCACAGTCTCCTTTCTCCCAGCAGCCCTGCGGCCTTGTTTTATGGTCATCTGTGTGCTGGTCTGATTCTGGCCCAGAGGCCCTAAGTAATGACCGCGTCCTCACCTCCACAGTGGTGCACAGTGAGACTCGGGGCCCCCCAGCCTGCTCCCCGTGTCTTCACGGCGGCTCTGGAGTTGCACAGACCCTGCTCACACCATGGCTCTGTGGCTTATCAGCTGTCTGGCCGCGGGAGATCACCAAACCTAAGTCATAGCCGTTCATCCATTAAAGTGGGGGGGGGGGGGTTGAAACAAGC
Source organism: Canis lupus familiaris (assembly GCF_011100685.1). NCBI lineage: Eukaryota > Metazoa > Chordata > Mammalia > Carnivora > Canidae > Canis > Canis lupus. The sequence continues at coordinate 16,353,191 of NC_049236.1, forward strand.
CAGATGCTTGTTGTTATGAAGAGGACATGAGATCACACAGCATCGCCACTAAGAACAGTGATGGGAGCCCAGGAAGCACAGTGATGTAGCTGCTGCTGAGATGCAAAGAAACAGATCAGGCTGTTCTGTTCACGAGGAGTTGATCACTGGTTTGGGGCAATTAAAAAAATAATATGGAATAATCCCAGAGACGTTATGCCTCAAGAACCAACTTGCAAATATGTTGGGTTCTAAGAGTTCTTAGGTTAATTGACCTCAAAAAGCACGTAGTCCCAAAACAAAATGAAAAACTAAATACGGTGCCATAAAAAGAGGTGGAATTCAGGACTTGGTGACCAGGTTAGCATTCTAAACTTTTAACCACCCCCACCCCGGGTTTTGTGATGCTGTGCCCTTGCAAATAATAGAAATGATTAAAAATAATCATAGAGGGGCACCTGGGTAGCTCAGTCAGTTAAAGGCCTGCCTTCGGCTTAGGTCACAAGCCCAGGGTCCTGGGTTCGAGCCCCACATCGGGCTCTCTGCTCAGCGAGGAGTCCACTTCTCCCTCTCCCTGCCATTCTACCTCCTTCTATGCACGCTCGCTCCTCTGTGTCCAAAAAATAAATAAAATCTTAAAAAAAAAAAACACCCATAAAAAACACTACCAGTTTAGGGACGCCTGGGTGGCTCAGCGATTGAGCACCTGCCTTCGGCCCAGGGAGTGACCCCAGGGTCCTGGGATCGAGTCCTGTGTCGGCCTCCCTGCAGGGAGCCTGCTTCTCCCTCTGCCTGTGTCTCTGCCTCCCTCTTTGTGTCTCTCATGAATGAATAAGTAAGTAAATAAATAAATATCTTTAAGCAAGCAAACAAAACTACTACCAGTTTAACATATATAATTAGACAAAGTTAAAAACAAATCTCTTGAACGAGAAATGGTCTCTACGTTGAATACTGTTGCTTGAAGTAAAGCAGCTCTGCGTAGCAGCAGTAGAGGGACGCTGTGGCTACTGTGGGGGCGGCACTGGCCAGGGGGTACCCGGGGTACCTGGTCGGCAGCCTGGAGTCCCCAGCACGGTGACCTGGTCTGCTTACCCCAATGGCCCCAAGCTGCTTTCTCTGTGTGCTCTGAAGGAAAAAAGATTGGAAGGTACCGTTGAAGGGGAGCAGGTGACCCTTCTGGGTGGTCCCAGGGCTCCTGAACTTCTGCTATCCCCTGGCCTTTGGCTCCCCCACTGACTAAGAGCCCAGAGGGGGTCTAACGCAGGGCCAGGCGCTGAGGCCTGTTCAACGAGGGTGTCAGTGCTGGGAGTTGGGCAGGAGAGGGGCGTGTTGGACGGTGCCCTCTGCGGGTCCCTGTGCAAAGGGCAGCCTCCAGGGAAGGTGGGAGGCGGAGAGGAGGCAGTCCCCAAGCCAGCACCAGATCCCAGGCCTGGCAACATTGTCCCATGACGCAACAGAGAAACATCGCATCACAAGGTGTTAAAAATATTGCCATGAGGTTTGAGAACTGACTTGCAAAAGATAGAGCAGCTGAGAATGATAGAGGACGGCCTGCGAGCTCTCCCGAGAGGGCCTAGCCGTAAGAGGGCACAGAAGGAAGCCTGTAGACACCTAACTCCATCTACACATTATACTAGGTTGGTGTTATTGTGCCCATTTTACAGATGAGGAAGCTGAGGCTCAAGAGCTAGTAGTCTCTTGTTCATCACTTCCAGCCTGGACAGCGGCAACAGCCAGGCTGGCCCCCAAGGTTCTCTCCTTTCCACCTCCGGATCCATTTACCACAATGTTCACTTACTCAATCACTCATTCATTCATTCATTCATTCATTTGTTCAAGAAATACCTATTGAGTACTGCTCTGTGCCAGGCACTTGGCTTGACATGGGGGCACTGGGTACTCCTGCCTTCCTAGAAAATGGACGGCAGGCAAAATAAATAGGTTAAAGGAAAAAGGAGACGTGTGCATATGCTGGGGAGGAAAATCTAGCAAAGAAGGGGGTAAGGAGTGCTGCGCTGCAGTTTTAAGCAGGGTCGCCGGAAAAGGCCCCTTTGCAAGGAGGGTACCTGGAACAAGTACCTGAGGGAGAGGGGGGAGGATGCCATGGCGACAAACACAGCTGCCTCGTGTGTGGGGCCCAGTGTGAAATGTTCGAGTGTATTAAGAATTTCAAGATGTCACTGGCAGAGCGGCAAGCCCAGCGCAGGACCCTCCTAAGCCTGGGGCCCTGGGTGACTGCACACTTGCCCCTCCCCCACCTGTGTACATATGGATGTTTGGGGAAAGGGCACTCCCGATGGCTGGGTGTGATGAAGGACCTACCAGAGGCCCCTGCGCAGCTGGAGCAGTGGGCGGTGCAGAGGAAGGCCAGGAGAGCAGAGGGAGGCAGGTAGAGGGCCACGGGTCACTCACGGCCTTGCAGCCACAGTGAAGGACTCAGACTTTGCGTGCTGAGAGCAGGAACCCCCTGCAAAGTTTTGAGCAAAGCAAGACCTTGAAAGTGCTCTTAGAAAAACCCATTTAGGGGCCCCTGGGTGGCTCAGTGGATGAAGCTCTGCCGTCAGCTCAGGTCATGATCCCGAGGTCCCAGGATCCGCTGTCCTGGGCTCCCTGCTCTGCGGGGAGCCTGCTTCTCCCTCTGCTCCTCATCCCGCTTGTTCGCTCTCTCTCTCAAATAAATAAATAAAATCTCTAAAAAAAAAAAAGGAAAAGAAATGAAAGAAAGAAAAAGAAAGAAAGAAAGAAGGAAGGAAGAGAAAAGAAAGAAAAGAAAGAAAGAAAGAAAGAAAGAAAGAAAGAAAGAAAGAAAGAAAAGAAAAAGAAGAAAGAAGAAAAAAAGAAAGATAAACAATAAAGAGAAAAAACCAAAAAAAAGAAAAAAAAGAAAAAAAAGAACGAAGAAAAAAAAGAAAGAAAAAGAACAAAAAAAGAAAGAAGAAAAAGAAGCAAGAAAGAAAGATAAGAAGAGACAAAGATAGAAAAGCAAGAAAACCCAATAAAGAATATAAATATAACACGCCAAAGCACGAAAACCATACACAATAAAAAATACAAAACTAACAGAAAGACGAAGACCTAAACAAAGAACGAACGAATAGAAAAAGAAAAGAAAAAGAAAGAAGAAAGAAAGAAAGAAAGGAAGGAAAGAAGGAAGGAAGGAGAAAGCCTTCAGAAGCTTCCCATTGCTCTTAGGATAAAATTCAAACTCAGCAGCCTTGCCTTCGTGGCTTCTCATAATCTGGCTTCTCCCCACCCTTCATCCTTCTCTCTTCCAGCCTTGCCGAGCCCCCCACCAGCCCGGGCTGGGCCGCGTTATTCCATGATGCCCTGGCCTGCTGCATGCTGTTGCCCCAGCCTGCCACCCGCTTCCCCTTCTGTTCACCCTCCTGCTCCCCTTTCCTCAAACCTGAGCTCAAGCCTCACCTCCTCTGGGAAGCCTTCCAGTGTGCCCCTCTGCCCGGGACTGAGATGCCCTTCCAGCGGTGCCCGCATGCCTGATTCAGGTCTCTGTGCCCAGCACCTGGCTCAGAACCTGCCACATAAGTATCCGGTTGATTGAAAAGGCCGCTGGGGCGGCAAAGGGGGCCAGATAGAGCTGCACACACGTAGGAGAGGAATTCAGGTTGGAGCCCAGGCCCACGTGCTCCGGAGCCTCCAGTCCTTCCTCGGCGCTCCGACACCTCCCTCGGTTCGTCGGAGATGGAGAAGACTAATGTGGGTGAAAAGTTCACAAAGGGCATCCTGGAGGAGGTGCCACGGGATAGGATGTGCCCGGTCTAGAGGAGAGGGCGTTACTAAGGGAGAGATGCACAAGCCGGGGCCCGCGTAGAGACAGGGAGACCTGCACAGCCACAGGCCGGAGGAGGCTGGCCCAGGCCCCGCGTGTCACCTCCAGGTGCCCTTGAGGTCCTGGAAGAGGCTGCAAGCAGTGGAGTCTCAGGGCAGCAGGCAGAGGGGTGTGCTGGGGCCAGCTGGGCCCGGGGCCTCACCAGGCACCCTTCTTACACATGCTGGGACCTCACGAGAAAGAAGGGACCTGCCAGGCCGCGCCCTGGGCCTTGGGAATCGGGTGCTGGGCGTCAGGGCCCGGCCCTTACTGACGAGCATCCCTCTCCCCAGGCTCTACGTGCTCAAGCTCTCAGACGACATTGGGAACTTTGGGGAGGTGCAGCTGCCCCTCCTCGGCTGCCTCGGTGTCTCTTGGGTGGTAGTCTTCCTCTGCCTCATCCGGGGGGTCAAGTCTTCAGGGAAAGTAAGTACCCCTCCCCCGGCAGGGTCTGCACCCTCCCCGGGAGATCTGGCCTCCCTGCGGGGCGTGGGAGTGGGAGCTGGGACAGGTGGCGATGAGGGGGCAGAGAGGGGAGGAGGGTCCGGAGGGCCCGTGGGGGTGTCGGGGAGGGGGCGCCAGGGCCCCCCCAGGGAGAGCTCGGAGGAGTCCGACGGAGCCGGTCTCGCACAGGTGGTGTACTTCACGGCCACCTTCCCCTACGTGGTGCTGACCATCCTGTTCGTCCGAGGTGTGACCCTGGATGGAGCCTTCACGGGCATCATGTACTACCTGACCCCGCAGTGGGACAAGATCCTGGAGGCCAAGGTGGGCCGTGGAGAGTGGCCTGGAGGGGTGGGGAGGGCCAAGGGGCGCTGCCTCTGACGCCCGCTGCGCGCCTCCTGCCCCGCAGGTGTGGGGCGATGCTGCCTCCCAGATATTTTACTCGCTGGGCTGCGCGTGGGGGGGCCTCATCACCATGGCTTCCTACAACAAGTTCCACAACAACTGCTACCGGTGAGCCTCTCCCTGCCAGCCCTCGGCTGCCCCTCTACCCTGCAGCTGCCCCCCGGCTTCCCCGGAGCCCCGGATCCAGCGTGGCCTCCGGGACCTCCCTCCAGGGCCCTGGGTTCCACTCGTAGCCTTGAGGTCCTGGGCGCCCTGGGTCTGGATCGGGTCACTGGAGAACAGAGAGAAGAGGGTGGGGAACAGTGATGCCCAGGGGTCTGAGGCTCAGCCCACTGAAAAAGGCCCTAGAAAAGAGGTGGGGGGTGAGGGGGAAGCTCTGTTCCTAGAACTTTCCATCTCAGGTCTTCTCTCTGCCTGCCTTGAACCCTGTTTTCCTCCCCCTCAGGGACAGCATTATCATCAGCATCACTAACTGTGCCACCAGCGTCTATGCGGGCTTTGTCATCTTCTCCATCCTGGGCTTCATGGCCAACCACCTGGGCGTGGACGTGTCCCGCGTGGCTGACCACGGCCCAGGCCTGGCCTTCGTGGCTTACCCCGAGGCCCTCACGTTGCTGCCCATCTCCCCACTCTGGTCTCTGCTCTTCTTCTTCATGCTCATCTTGCTGGGGCTGGGCACTCAGGTAGGGGTGCTGGGGCTGGGCACTCACGTAGGGGGTGCTGGGGCTGGGCACTCACGTAGGGGTGCTGGGGCTGGGCACTCACGTAGGGGTGCGGGTGTGGGCGCTCAGGTGGGGTGCAGGCGTGGGCCCTCAGGTAGGGGTGCGGGCGTGGGCCCTCAGGTAGGGGTGGGGGTGTGGGCGGCCTGCTGAGGGAGCAGGCGGGCAGGAGGCCGGGCTCTGACGGCCACTCCTGTAGTTCTGTCTCCTGGAGACACTGGTCACGGCCATTGTGGACGAAGTGGGAAATGAGTGGATCCTGCAGAAAAAGACCTACGTGACCCTGGGTGTGGCTGTGGCTGGCTTCCTGCTGGGCGTCCCCCTCACCAGCCAGGTAAGACCTGGAGGAGAGGCTGGGCGGGAGGGCCGGGGGTGGGGGAGCCTGGCCCCGGGGGTCCCCCCGACTCAGCTGCCCATGGCCCACAGGCAGGCATCTACTGGCTGCTCTTGATGGACAACTACGCGGCCAGCTTCTCCCTGGTCATCATCTCCTGCATCATGTGCGTGTCCATCATGTACATCTACGGTGAGTGCGCGTCCCCCACGTCCCCACGTCCCCATGTCCCCGCGTCCCCCGCCCCTGGTCCAGCGGCGCTCGCTGACCCCCCTCTCTCCAGGGCACCGCAACTACTTCCAGGACATCCAGATGATGCTGGGGTTCCCGCCGCCCCTCTTCTTCCAGATTTGCTGGCGCTTTGTCTCTCCAGCCATCATCTTTGTAAGTTCCCAGGCCGGCGCCCCCTGGCAGGCGTCCTCGTCTCCCCACGGGCGTCCGCACCCACGGCTCCTGCCGCGGGGAGTCAGAGCCGTTGCACAGACACAGGCGGGGCTCAGAGGCGGCTTAGAGCCCCATCCGGGAGCTGCCCGCCGGCTCCCCCAGAGGGACGCAGGGACAGTTAGCCAGATGGGCGTCAGCCTCCTGTCTCCAGTCCCTTAGCCCAGGTACTCGGGGCGCGGGGTACGCCACACGAATGCACGTTCCAGAAGCGGGTGGTACAAGTGCTATGTCAGCTCCGGGACGGAGGCAGTCTCCTAAGCCTTCCAGGCCCTGGAGTGGCCCGGCTTCCCCCAGGGAAGGCTCCCCGACAGGGAAGGCTCCCGCCCCACGACATTCAGCCCCCGGGAGCTCCCAGGGGGACCCCCCCAACCGCCCGGCACCAGGCGCTTTCTGCACGTGGCTCACGTATCAGCTCGCGTGATAGGACTCTCCACGGGGCGTCCTCACTCCCGCTTCACGGAGGAGGAGACGGGAGGTCACAGACCCAAGTTTCCGCGGCTCATAAATGACGGAGGCCCCGCTGGCGGCAAGGGGGTCCAGGGTGGAGCCTGCGTGCGGCCCGGGCTCCACCAGAAACGCCGCAGGAAGCAGGACTGGTCCGTGGACTAATCACCCGAGTTTGCTCCTCTGTGCTCAGGGCGGGAGCAGGGCCACAAAGCGTTCCACGGTGTAACGGAGGCTCCAGGGGAAGAGGAGAGGCCGGGCCGTCTGAGGGACAGAGGGGCCAGCCTAGTGGCAAGGGCAGCGTCCTGTCGTGTTCCCGTCACGCCCAGCTTCTCTGGGCCACACGAAGCTCAGCACCGGATTTCCATGTTGGCTCCTGTTTCGGGGGAGGCCCCCCCAGGGCTGAGGCGGCCACCACCTGGGCGGTGGGGTCTTCCCCGAGGCTGGCATAGACCCCAGCTCTGGCCACTGGCCCAGCTTTGAACAGGAGCAGCAGAAGCGTCGTGTAGGTGGAGGGAGGCCAGGCCAAGCCTGGGCCTCTGGGGGTGCGGCCAAGGCCCGGGGCCCTTCGGAGGGAGCTCACCCTCCAGAGCCCCAAACAGGCTGCCCCCCGGGTGGAGACCTGGGGTACCAGCCCAGGCAGAGCGGGAGGCAGGAATGAGGCAGGTACAGGGGGGCTCGCAGGGGCAGCTCGGCCTGGCTCCCGAGTCTCCGCGCGATGGAGGCTGCGTGGGCAGCGGCCTCTCCGTGCTCAGAGAGCCAGGCCAGAGTCTCCCGAAGCTCACGACTCCAGGCCCCGTGGCCCCGTGTTTCTGGAACGTTGTGTCTTTCTGGGGGGGCTTTACCTCTTTAGATTTCTGCAAAGCTCTTTTGGACAAACCATCTTTCTGTCTGCTGGAAAAAGGGATCTGTTTACGACTTGGTCAGCACCTAGTTCCACTCAGGAAAACTGTTTCACGTGCAGCGTGCCAGGAGGTGCCCCTAGTGCGTGTGGGTCTTGCCCTCCTGAATTTGGTCACGCAGGAGACGCAGCTGAGGGCTCAGGAGGTGGACACGGAGCCCTCCTGGGGAGCGGTGCATACGCCAGGCCCCTGGGTGGCCCGTGAGCTGCCGGCCCGTCTTTCTGCTTCCTGAGTTTGCTGCTGTCGCTGCGGCCCCAGGCTTCATTTCCCGTCCCACTCTTGTCTTTCCGAAACGGCTCCGGGTCCCCAGCCTCCCCTGTGGCTCCACAGCCAGACAGGTGGGGCCTTGCCCTCTCCTCTCCCGCATCGCTCCCACCTCTCTGCACAGGCCCGTTCACATCAGCCCATGAGACTGAGACCCTGCTGCAGTCCCAGGAGGTCCCGGCCTGTGGGCAATGTTTAGCGGGTAGAAAATGCCCTGGAGAGGCCTTTCGGGAAGAGGGATGAGAAATCTGGAGAGGCTTCTTGAAGGAGGTGGCATTTGCATAGGGTCTGACAGAGGAAAGTGTAGAGGGTTCTCCAGAATCGATGAAGGGGGAAGAGAATGCTGGGTGCAGACGCGACCACGCGACGTTGAGACCAGGGTAATGTGGCCAGAGGGCTAAGTGAGGTGCGGTGTGCGATGCTAACAGCCCTGAGGCCAGGGATTTGGCCTTACTTACTTCGGCCTTGGTCAGTGGGCAGGAGGGAGCCCTTGGGAGTCTTTGAGCAGGACCTACTGACCTCAGAGGTGACGTCAGTTGCTCCCGGGCTGGCTCAGGATTACAGCAAAGACAGACCTCCCTGCCCACCAGGCTCTGGACCCCTGGCTCCGTCTGTTCCTTCCACTCCCCAACCTTGACATTGCCCCGACCTGCCCACGATGCCGCCTTGTAGGCCGGGAGACTGGAGAGGAAGGGACGGGGTGCTGGGAGGAGGACAGGACCCGGGGAAGGGCGGCTGGGGTGGTCCTGGGCAGGCCTCAAGCACGCTCGTCCCCTGCCCCCTGCAGTTCATTCTTATCTTCACGGTGATCCAGTACCGGCCAATCACCTACAACCACTACCAGTACCCTGGCTGGGCCGTGGCCATCGGCTTCCTTATGGCTCTGTCGTCTGTCATTTGCATCCCTCTCTATGCCCTGTTCCAGCTCTGCCGCACAGATGGGGACACCCTCCTCCAGGTGAGGGGTGGGTGCACCCGGCGGGAGGGGGCGGGTGGATGGGGCTCCCCAGCTCCCTCCTGAAGCGCCCCCCCCCCCACCCCCATGTCTGCCTCTCCCACAGCGCTTGAAAAATGCCACAAAGCCAAGTAGAGACTGGGGCCCTGCCCTCCTGGAGCACCAGACTGGGCGCTATGCCCCCACCATACCGCCGTCTCCCGAAGATGGGCTTGAGGTCCAGCCGCTGCACCCGGACAAGGCCCAGCTCCCCATGGTGGGCAGCAACGGGAGCCGTCTGCAGGACTCCCGGATATGAGCACAGCTGGCCTGGGGAGTGCCCGCCCCGCCCGTGCTCCCACCACAGAGACTGGGGAGGCAGGCGACGGGTGTCGCCACCTGCCCCTGCCATGCCCTGGCCAGGGCGGCTGCTGTCCCCTTGGTCGCCACTGGTAGCGTGGTCATTTGTGCTCGTGTCCCCAGTGTTTACAGGTCCTTTGGATGCCAAGACGGCAGCTGGGGATGGGTGTGGGCCATGGGGGGGTGGCGGGGGGGGGCGGGGGGCGCTCAAAGCACTTTGGAGGGTGGTCTCAGGCCAGGTCCCCAGAGATCTGCTGGGCTTTACATGGCCTCTGATGCCCCCACACTCTGCCCTGAGCTGAGGTTCTAGGTGGGCCCCTACCTGTCCCCCTCCTTGGGCCTCCACCTCCTGACCAGTGTTCCTGCCCTCAGAGCAGACCCCGGCCTCCACCCGGGCAGATTTGGGTCTTCCTATCTGGGGCCAGGGTGAGGGGCTGAGGGGGCTGTACAGTGTTACTTGTCAGGCCGCGCCGCCCAGCCCTGTTTGTCTATGTAATTATTTTTGTAAAAATCGTATTCTCTGTGATTGCCATTCCCATGCCCCCAGCCACGGGCCCCGTTTGTCTTCCAGGCCTGCCTGCACCTCACTCGGCTGCCCTGGGGTCTCTGCGCCTCATTCCAGCCCTGGCTGTCAGGCCCAGCCAGCAGAGGCCCACGACCCAGCAGCCTGCCCAAAGCACTAGTTTCTGGGGGGTAGGGGTGGGGTGCTCCTCAGCAGGAGGTTTGAGCCCAGAGCCCCGGGGAAGGGGACCTTACATGAAACCCCCTTGCCCTCCCTCCACCAGGCAAAAGGCCCAGGATTCCCAAACTGGGCTGCCCTTGTTCATGTGCCAAATGGCCCCAGCCCGCGTGCCCCATCCCCTCTCTGGAGCCGAGCTCATTCCCCCCAAGCCCTGCAGTGTCCGTTTGTCCGTCCTCTGTGCCCCTCTGTGCCGTGACAGCCCCGGAAGAGCCGCCTCTAATCCTCTGTAGCAATAACGGTGCACCACCCGCCCCTACCCATCCGTGTGCACCACTAGGATTTTAAAGTCCATAGATTTTAATGAAATTTCTATTCCTGTCTCTGAGCTGCTGCTGTGCTTTGTCTGAGTCCCCCAGGGGGACAAGAGTCGGGGCTGGGATGAGACCTCTGCCTGCCAGGCCTTTGTGGAGAGCCAGGAGAAGGAGGGCCAAAGGCTCTGATTGTCAGAACCGGGCACTAGGGACTTGACGAGGGGGGTGGGGGGCAAGGCCCAGACAGACGGACAGTGTCGGTGTCCTGGCAAGGGCTCATCTGAGACCAGATCTGAAGCAGGCTGGGCCATAGCGGCGGAGAGGCGGCAGCTGGCGTGAGGTCCAGCAGAAGCCGAAGCCTTCCTCGTGACCAGCCCCTCAGGTGGGGGCCTATGGTGCTGCGCTGGACACTGGAGCAGAAGATGGCTTTGTCCGCGGGCCGCACTGAAGCTGCCGTCCCCAGCGGCAGGCGGTGGCCAGGCCTCGGGGTTGGGGGTGGCGCCCCGGAGGAGGAGTGGGCCGGCAGCACTGGAGAGGCCCAGCCCGAGCTCCTGAAGCCCCATGGAGGCGAGGCACGGGCCCGAGACCCCAGCTGGAGGACCCCACGGGCTGCTGCCTGGACGGAAAGAGCAGCGGTGAGCCAGCAGCGGCCTGAGCCTCAGCCCACCCTGTCCAGCCAGCCAGGTGCTCTGGTTTACCTGCGGCTGGAGGAGGCGCAGGGGGGCCTCAGAGGTGCCTGCAGCTCCTGTTGCATGGCTGCCTTCTGTTCCTTTAGCTCTGCAGCAGAGAGGTATCTCTGAGACACAACTCGTAGCAGTTCCGGGGTGTGTACAAGTGTGGGGTGGACAGCAGGAGGCTGGGTGCTCTGGGGCCTACATGGGGTCCTCACCTGCCAGGGTGGGCTCTAGGGTTGCCTCAGAGGGCTGGGGTGCCCCTGTATACTCTTCCAGGCAGCGCTGCAGGGAGAGCTGGCTCAGTGCCCCAGCCTTGGACGCAGAGGCCAAGATCCCCATGGCAGGACCCCAAAACTGGTCCAGGCAGTCTCTGGGGGGAGCACCAGTCCCCCCGCCCCCCTGAAAAGCCCCGCTGGGTGAGGTGGTGGCTGGCTTGGACTCAGACTTAGGGCAGGTAAGGAGGCAAAGACAGGGCAAGTTCAGCAAATTAATCTAAAGTGCTGACCTTGGACTTAGGGGCTCACCAGAATATTCTGGATTCACACACACAATAGGGACCATGCACATGTGAGAAATGGCCTCAGGACTCACACACCTTTACATGCACATATGCACACAGACACACATGTATGTGGGCCTCACACACCAGTGAGAGGCAGCTGCGTCTACACTCAGCAGAAAGGCTCTGGGCAGGGCGGCCCACGGCTGCAGCTCACCTGCAGGATGGGGACCATCCTCTCCAAGGTGTGACACTCCTCCTCCAGGAGGATCCTGGGACACATGCGAGTGTGGCAGCCGGGACCAGCGCCACAGGACCCAGTCTCAGCTGAGCCTTCCACCCAACCCCACCCCCGCCGGGCCCTCCTGCCTCACCCACCCTGCTCTCGGCCCCAGCCTTCCACCCCCCACCAGCCTCTTCCAGGGCAGGATGTGTCCTCCCCGCACCTACTGCACAGCACCCACCATCCTCTCTTCTTACTGCAGGGGCCTCCTCTGGCCTCCCTCCTCCCCCACATCACAGCCCTTCCTCTGCTTGAAACCCTCCCACGGTGCCTCCCCTCAGGATAAAAATCCTCAGGCTGCTCCCCCCCCCCCCCCCCCCCCCCCCGCTTGACCACTTCCTGGCAGCAGCCACTGAGGCCCTGCAGCAACCTGCCCTTTCCACCTCTCAGCCTCCCCATCCTGGCCTCCCACCAGGTGTGTGGCCTCCTTCTCCTCTCCCCGAAGCTCAGTCTCAGTACTTCAAGACCTGCCCCAGCCCCATCCTCCCTGTGTCCACCCCCCACGTACGCTCAGGGGGGCCTCACCGCAGGTGTCCAGCAACCTGGTCGATGCTGGACACGTTCAGCTGGTCCTTGATGATGCTGAGGTCCCTCTGACCACTGCTGGCAGAGGAGGTCAACATCACTCTCCCCAGGTTGCCTCACCCCAGGCCTTCGGGACACAAATGCCACTCCTAGACAGTTCTGTGTCTTTTCTCGAAAAGGCAACATATAGAGCACAAAGGAGAGGAGTCCCAGAGCCTGGGTTTGCAAATGGGCTCCCTCACCCTTCAGTGTGTGTGACCTTGGGCAAGTCGGTTACCCCTTCTGAGTTTTAGTTTCCTCCTCAGTAAAAGGGTGCTGTCACTCCCTCAAAGGGTTGTGTGAGAACCAGAACTAAGTGGCTGCTGCCATTCACTTAGGAACACCCTCATTTGTCTCATTTGGTCCCCTGGGCTCTCTAGCCCAGCTCCTGTTGACCCCCACATGTGGTTGTGGGGGTTCCAGCTCCAGGCCAGGAACTTCTCCACAGAGCCAGGTGGAAGCCACCAGCTGGCTGGGCCCCTGCCAAGTAGGGAGAGATCCCTCCTTTCCTACCACCACTTCACCTGGGTTCACTCCTCATCTGGATTTTCTGTTCTGGCAAATCACACCTAGGCTCCTCCAAGGCAAAGCGCAGGACCCTGGGGCTGTACTGGACCCAAGCCTGGGTCTGGTCCCTGCAGAAGGTTCACAGGAAAGTCAGGGGCTCCTTCCTGGGGACCACCGAAGGCAATCCTGGCCCCTTTTCAGGTGCAGGGCAAGCCCCCTTAGCCGTGCTCCGGGGCCTCGCCCTAGGTCCGAGGTTCCCACCTGCCCTCGCGGATGGCCTTCTGGCGGAGACTCAGGAGCAGCTGCCTCAGCTCCTGGCGCACGAGGTCTCTTAGGAGGGGCGGCGGTGCCAGAAGCGAGGAGGGCTCAGAGGTGGGGCGGGAGCCCGAGGCTCGGGAGGCTCGAGCCTCCCGGAGCAGGGCCTGTAGCGTCACCACCTGCAAGGAGAGCTGGCACACCTTGCGACGAGGGAGAGCAGTGACGGGAGTGGAGGGGGCTGGGGACCTCATGAGGGCAGAGCGCAGTCTAGAGGGCTGGTCGGCCGGACCTCGGGAGTTCTCGGGCAGGACGGGGGGCCCGAGGGGAGGTGGGGAAATCACCCGAGTCTTGGGACAGGCCTGGAGTGTGGCCCCTCCGCCCACGCCCCACCTCTGCCCGCAGCTCCAGGCTCAGGTCCACCGTCGTCTCCCCCAGAAGCCTCTTCACTTCGGGCCGCTCCGGGAGCGGAACGTGCTCCTCCACCAGCTCCCACAGCGACGGGGAGTCCCGGAGCATGGCCCGCCCGCGCCGCCGCCCCCCGGCGAGCGGCCCCAGGCTCGCACCTGCGGGACAGCAGGGGCCCCGCAGCGTTACCGGGAGAGGGCGGGTGGCCGGGGCTGGCCCCGCCCCTCCCCTCCCGGGCCCCGCCCCTCCCGGGCCCCGCCCCCCTTCCCGGCCCCCAGGGCCGCGCCCCTCCCCGGCCCCCAAGGCCCCGCCCCCGCCCCGTCGCGCTCCCCGGCGTCTCCCAAGTCCCCCAGCTCCGCCGCCAGTCTCGGCGACTGGAATCACCGGGCCCGGAGCCGCCTGTCTCTGGCGCTGTCCCTGCTGCCCCGCTTCGGCCGACTCTCGCGGGCCCCGCCTCCTCCGCGCGGCCGTCACCAGGGAAACCGCGCCGCTCCGGGCCCCGCCCTCCGGGTGGGCGTGGCCAGCCAGCGGGGGCGTGGCCAGCCAGCGGGGGCGGGGCCTGCGGGGAGCTTCGCCGCCCGGCGCTCCCGGCTCCTCTCCCGGCAGCTTCGGGGCGGGTGGGAAGAACCGAGAAGCCGGGGCCCACCGGGGGGACTGCTCGCTGCCTCTCCGGGCCCGGCCCGCCCGACGGCCTAGGCCAGTGGCCCTCCGGCCGCACACGCGGGGTCTGGGACCCGGGACCCAGCTTCCCCAGCGCCAAGCAGACAAAGGGGCTGCTCCATTCACGTTTTTTACTAAAGCACCCACACAAGTTTCTGTGCAATGTACAAACACCGAGCCGGCCCTGGGGCTGCTGCCTTCTCTCTGAGATAGGGAGGCGGGGACCAGACTGACGGATCCAGGCCCCCTCCCCCGCCCCCCATGCAAAGCCCAGCCCCAAGATCCCAGGCAGCGACACAGCACCCCCTCTGGTCCCCTCCTGGGGCTTCTCCTCAGCAGGGGGCGCACCAGAGTTTGCCCCTACAATGTTGAATGAAAAAGGTTTCCCCTCCCCTGGGAGCGCGGGGGATCCCCAGGTCTGAGAATTCCCCCTGGAAGCCACACTGCCCCCTAGTTGTACCTCCTACTCTTCCAGGCCCTAGGGGACTCGAGGGGGGAGAAACTGAGGCACAGAGAGGTGGAGTGACCTAGCCCGGGCCACTCGGTGAGGCAGTGCAGGGGCTGGGCCGACCCTGACAGTGATGGAGGGCTGGGCTGGGCAGGGAGGGACAGGACGAAGAGTTGACCCCAGAGAGGGCCACACTGGAGGGGCTCGCCCAGGTTGGAAGTCCCCCAAAGTAGGTTCTGAAACTTCCAGGTGCAGCTGGAGGGGCCTGTGGAAGACCCTCCGAAAGCAGAGCCCACAGTCTGAGTCCTGGGGGATCCTCCACAGAGTAGCCGCCAGCCAGGCTATATAGTATATAGGTCAGTCCTCTGGCAGACAATCCTTGGCACTGGGAGCCTTTACCCATTAGCTCAGCCCCGAGGGGGCCATGACGGGGGCCGCCCAATGTCCACTGTGATATTGGTGAAGAGTGGTTGCCGAGACACCTCCAAGACCTGGTACCGCACTGACCCGATGCCATCCCGCTTCATGGTCAGCTTCGTGTTTTGGATCTTGGTAAACCTAGATAGGATGGAAGTGGGTCCAGATCAGGGCTACCCAATAAACCCAGTATGGGGTCTCTGGGGGTAAGGCTCAAGCCACCCTGGCTTCTTCCAGGGATGACTCAGTTCTCCTCACCAAACCCTCTGCCCGTCACCTGCTTGGAGCCCTTTTGCTCTGGCATCTGCCTTTAAAACAGAGATCTTCTCCCCTCGAGTCCAGAATTGGACACCCTCACAAATCTCTCTCTGATCTCAGGCTCTTCTCAGCCTTAGACCCAGACACGGGCATCCCATAGGCACCTCAAAGGCAACTTGTCCTGCGTCGGGTCATCATCTGTGCTCCCCAAGCCCCTCTTCTCTCTTGGCTATCTCCTCCGTCCCTCACCACTTACTTACTGAGCAGTCCCCCCAGTGCCAGGCTCTGCTCATAAGTACTAGGGACACAGTCAGGGACAGGGCACTAAGTCCTTCCTTTCATGGCAAGTCTGTTCCACCAGGGAGACAGGCAACTGACAAGGGACGCATCAGAGTGCTAAGGGAGACAGGGGAGGGAGACGGAGACGGCTGCCTTGGAAGGGGTGAGCCTGTGACACCAAGCTGACAGCAGGGGGGAGAGCATTCCAAGCAGAGGTCAGCACACGCTGACCCTAACCTGGAAATGAGAAGTTGCACAGCCAGTGGTTAGAGCTTCATGGGCCAAGGGCTTAAGAACAGCTTGGAGGCTAGAGCATGTCGGGGTGGGGCTCTGTAAGTCAGAGGATGCAGGTTTTTTATTCGAGGAGTGAGAAGACAGGGATTTTTTGCCCAGTGGGAGGCCGGCGGGGACGGCCAGAGGACACCAGCCACAGGAGGACAAGGACGAGAGGAAAACAGGAAAACTAGTGAGAGGCCACTGCAGCAGTCCCGACAGGATGACAGAGGCTGTACTAGGGCAGAGGTGGTGAAGGGAAAAGCAGATGGGCTCAGATCTGTTTTGGGAGTGGCACTGACACCACCTGCTGGTGGTATAGACATGTAGGGTCAAAGAAGAATCCAGGAGAACTAGATTTGGGGCAAAGGCGCCTAGGTGGACGGAACCAGCGCCCAGAGAGTTCTTCAAGCTAGAAATGCTTTGCCGTCTGGCCACTTCCTCACCCAAGGCAGACATCACTAACTCATGATGACACCTCGGCATGTGCTTCTAGAGCTCCACTCCCACCCTCATCCCAAGTGTTCTGATCCTCCCAGTCCTTCTGAGCTCGGCTCAGATCCCCCCCCCCCAGCCATCTCAACACTGAGCACGCTCCCTCAGACGCCCTCCAGCCCCTCTTCTCCCTGCCCTGCTTGCCTCGGTTTCTATCTGAACTGCTTTTTCATCAGCTCCCTGGATGCCCAGGGCTTCGTGCTCCTGCCAAATGCCGGCCCTCCGCTGCTGCTGCAGCCTACCTCCCCACCCTTACACACTGTTCCATCCGGGGACACGGCAGCCTCACACCCAGCACACCCCAGGGCCCCCAATTCCATCAAGCCTGGTCAGCTTCCTTCCAGGCCCACCAGCCCTTCACCTTTTTCGCACTCACAGGGTGGTCCTTTCAAACCCAAATCTGATCCTGCTCCTTCCCTGCTCAAAGTCCTTCCACGACTCCCCGGTGCCCTGGGCACAAAAGTAAAACTCCCAACCTGGGGTTTGACACCCCAAACAGCCAGCACTGACCCCTCTATGGTCACTCCCAGCCTTCAGTGACTGTAAAACAGAGTTTCAGACTCTCAGCGTATATATCATGCAAGTTCACATTCCAGACTCCTGCAAATACTATGCCTTTTCTCCAAACTGGCCTCCTCCACTAGCCTGGTGAATACAGCACTGTGCCCCCGGCCGGTGGGTGACAAATACTTGTCCAATGGATCATCTTCCAAAGTCTAGTTTACCATCACCTCCTCCAGGAGGGCCTCCCACCATCACTCCCTCTTCTGCAAGGACAGCACCTTGCCCTGATCACCTTGTGCTACAACTGCCTGTATCCCTCCCTGGAGTGAACCTCACCGTGTGATGTCCGGCAGGGACTGGCTCCAGGCTCCCCCCACCTCCCACCTAGGTTAGAGCAGTGCCAGGAAGCCCTGGTCTACACTGCACATGCCCCAGGTGCTTCTCCCAGCCAGCACCGGACACCAAATGTTGCTACACCCCCAGGGACAGAGCGGCCTACTCTGGTCTCAGAGGGCTCAGCACTGTCTTTCGGCGCCTGGCCCCATGCCACTCAAGGCCACCTCTGTTGGGTCCCCAGGCCCTGGAGCTGTGCCCAGTGCCTGCTAGCTCTTGTCCTATCTGCTCTGGCACGAGGGAGGTCTGTGAGGACACCGACGGGAATGTCATCAACTTGTGATGATTTGAACCCTGCCGTTACATTGTTGTCACCTCTAGGAATGAGGCCAGGGATGACAGAAGTCTGGAGTGAGACTGAGCTAGGGGCTGGGGAACAGGGAGCAGGGGCGTGGGGGCCATCTCTAGGAGTCAAGGGTCAAGGGCCTTGGGATCACATCTGGGGATCAGTGGCACTGGGGAGTCACTTCTAAGGAGCAAGGGAATAGGGGCGCTTGGGGTCACCTCTGCGGGTTGGGCTCGTTATGCTTGTCCCGGTCGTGCTTGATCATGCGGTAGCGGCCTATGCGGATGTCTGGGCGCGAGATCTTCATCCCAGTCAGGGAGATCCTGGGGATGGGGACAGATGGGCTGGAGCAGGCACCAGGAAGGGCAAGGAGCCTCGCCCAGTCTGTGCTGCACCTTCTGCACCCGGTCGACTCCCTGCCCCACCCCACCCCTACTCACCGGTTGAAGATGTCGTCATCCTCGCCACCCCAGCCCCAGTACTCGTTGGGGAAGCCGTTGATTCTCAGAAACTGGGCTTTACTCAGGCCTGACACGCCTCCAAAGTAGCCAGCATAGGGCAGCCTGTGGCAGGGGAGGGCAGGTGTCAGTGAGGGGCCTGAGAGGACTCCAGAGGGAAGGCCAGAGATGGGTGGGTGTGGGGGAGAGTGTGCTACAGGGGCCAGCGGCAAGGGGGCGCTGGGTACGGCGGGGGAGTCTGGATCCAGCTGAGAAGGGAGCCCTCACCGGAAACCAAACTTGTCCATGGCAATGGCAAAGTGGCGGGGCTGGTCACCACAGCGGTACAGGTTGCGGTCATCCATGGGGACCAGGTCCACGTCACTGAAGATGAAGCAGTCGTAGGTGGCATCCTCCTTCAGCGCCTCTAGGAAGCCTACGTTGAGCAGCTTGGCCCGGTTGAAGGTGTCCTCACCGTGCTGGGGTCGGTGCAGGGGACAGGTCAGCTCTGGGCCTGTGACTGGCAGGCACCTGCCACTTTAGCACTGTCCAGAGTGGTCCCCAAGGGCCTGCCACTTCCCTGCCTCCCCCACCCCACTCTGAGTGGCTCCCCTAAGTCCCGCCTACTAAGGCCTTCCATGGCTTGGCTCCAGTCTCCTCTCGCGCCATCGCCCTCAGACTCCAGGGCCCAGCTGCGCTATGTTCCTCAGCTGCTCTGGAACATGTCAGGCTCCTTCCTGCCGTGAGGCCCTGGTGTTAGCTCTGGAATGCTCTCCTCTGATTTGATCATCAAGCTTATGTCTGGACAGGCATCCTTGACCTCCCTGCCTCTGGGTCATCATTCACTCTGTCCTGTGAGCTTCACTTATGCCAGAGTCCGGTTAAGCTGGGACTCAGAGTGCTCCTGTCGCTCATTTTTTCACCCCTTCTTTCCAGCGTGCCTTGCAGCCGTGTCCCTTGTGCCAGGAAGAGCAGCCCTGAGACACTGTATCCCCGCTGGGCACTCACAAAATGAGATGAACGATGCACACCCCAATGCCCAGTGTCCAAGATCAAGAACCATGGGGATGAGCCACCAAGCCTCATCCACCCAGCCCTCTGGCTCATCTGGACCCACATCCAACTCCCTGGGCAGCCTCTGAGACTGGGACAGGATGGGGACAGGAACAGGACAGGATCTGGCTAGATTGACTTGTCTCCCCAGGTGTACAGGCAGTCGCAGGCCAGTGAGCCTGAGGTCCCCTTAGAAAAGGGGCTGCAGGGCCGGGCCTCCTTGAGGCTGGGTTCCTGGCCACGCATGCCCAAGCTCCAAATTCTAGCCAGGGCAAGGAGGATCTCATGGAAAGAGCTGGGCCCTCTGTCCCAACCCACCATCTCCAGGCTAGAGCTGGCCAGGCCCCTGAAGGGGTCTTGAGGCATGCCCCTCCTACCCACCAGGCAGCCTGAGCCCGAGCGAATGGGAGCTGCTCCCCTAAACTGCCCAGCCCTACTTGCTCTCTCCCCTCCCTGCCCTGTACCTTCTCTCCCACCAGCCCTTGCAGCAGTTGTGTACTTTCTCCTGCCTCATCGGCTCTCCTTTCTGACCTTTCTCCCCAGCCAGGAGCCCCGAGTTTCTCCCACACGGCTCATGAACATGCCCAATTTTACTCCATCTGAAAAATAAACCTCTCTAGCCACCGCCCTACCTTTGCCTCCCCTTCTCGGCAGAGATTTTTCTTTTTTTTTTTAAGAGTTGCCTCCAATTGGCTATTTCCATTTTGTCAAATCTGATTCCTTCTTCAACCCACTGCAATCTGCTTCCGCCCCCACCATGCCCCTGAAATGGTTCTCGCTGGGCCCACCTTGTTACTAAATCCACTGGACGCTTCTTGGTCCATATCCCTACTCCCCCGGCAGTGCTCACGTAGCTGCCGTGCTTCCTTCTGGACACTTTTTCCTGGGCTTCTGGACACCACCTTCTCCCGGGATTCCTCGAGCCTTTCTGGCCAACCTGCGCAGTGTGTGCTGCTGTCCCTCTCTCCACCTGTCCCTTACGCGCTGGCTTTCTCCTCTCAGGTCCTGTGCTCCCGGGGCAGCCTGGACACTGTCGGGCTTAGGGTTCACCTGCATGCCGGTGGCTCCCAGATGCCTCTCCGCACCTCAGACCTCGTTGCTCGCTGGACTCATTGGTCCAACTGCCGGCTGAACACTCCTCTCATACTTCACCCGGACATTCAAACTCATCACATGCAAAAAAGAATTCCGAGTCACGCTCTCCCCCAGCCCTGGCCCGGCTCCTGTGTTCCCATCTCACTCACAGGCACAGCCAACCACACGGCAGATGGCCAAGGAGAAACCCTCGAGGTGTCCCCGTGTCTCCCTCTCCCTACTCCCTACTGTGTCACATCTCCCTTCATGGCCACAACTGCTACTGACTCACATGCAGGTTCACTCTTTTCCTGAACGTTGTAGCCTCTTCCCAACTGGTCACCCCCACAAGTCTCCCCCTCCAGCTCCTCCCCCACATGCAACCAGAGCCATCTTCCCAATAAGCAAACGTATATGCTACTCCTCACTTAGAACCTTCCAGTGGTGCCCCACCACCTCCAGGCTGGAATTCAACTGCCTGACATGCCTCCAGAGACCCTTCTGGATTTGGGCTCTGCCAGCAGCTCCAGATTCATCTTTGCCACCCACCCTGCATGCTGGATCCCACACCTTGGCCACCAGTTCCCGAATACACGAGATGGTTCTCTCGACCCCTGGGGCCTCCAGCCAGTCAGCCGGCTGATGCCTGTTCACCCCTCAAGACCCATCTCTACTGTCACTTCTCAACTCCCGGGCTGGCAAGGCCCTCTGTGCCCTCCTAGTCCCCAGCCCCAAGTCAGCCTGCACCATCAGCCCGGAAGGGGGATCCAGGTCCCATACTTAGAGGAGGCCCAAGTCCCACAGCAGATCCTCCCCGGGGCCCAACAGCCGGGCCTCGCCAGGCTCATGGCAAGGCTTAGACACGGAGCTCAGTTCCCGGGCCTCTGCGGTGGCTGTGGCCCTCAAGCAAGCTTCATCCCTCTCTCAGGCTCTACCTCTCTCTCCTCACCCAGGTCTCCACCTCCATGGGGAGGGGTCTCTGGGGAGCAACAATGGGGCCCATCCCGAGGCCATGCACACACCCATCAGTGCGGCCAACATCCGCGTGCACATACTCCCCTATATGGGCATGCAAGCCCTCCTGGGTGCGCATGGACATCACGCAGGCCCGCCTGGGGCTGTGTATCCACACAACCGGCGGCAGACAAGATCCTGCGAATGTTCCCAACCCCACGTGGGTGCTCGTACCCACAGGTGCTCAGGGGTCCCCCGGCAGCTAGAGCCAGCCCGGGGCCACCGGCAGCGCACCTGGTTGATGACGTAGACGCCGTAGCGCAGCCTCTGTCGCCGCAGAATGGGGTGCAGATAGTGGAGCCAATAGCGGAGGTGGTGCTCCCGGTGTCGAAAGGGGATGATGACCGCCACCGTCTGGGCGGGCGTGCAGTCGGGGGGTGCATAGCGGCCGCCCAGGAGCACGCCCGGGTTCTCCCTTTGCACCCGCTCCAGTGGCATGGGCGTGGTGAACTCGATCAGCAGCCGGCCCACTGCAGGCAGGGCGGTAGCAGGCATCAGGCCCTCGCCACCATCCAGGGGCACCAGCCCTCTCCCTCAGCCCCGGACGGGCCCGGGGTGGGCCGACAGAGCCCCAGGAGCCGCCCTCTCGCAACAGGCCCGGACCCCTGCACCCCCAGGGCTCCTTCCCCAAGTCAAAACAGCGGTGGGGTCTTCTGCTCACCCCTAGGGGCAGGCCCTCCCCCCAGGCTCACCAAGACCAGGCGGCGAGTCGGGACAGGGAGGCAGGACGGGAGCCGTGGGGCCAGGACGGGCGCTGGGAGCCTCGGGGAGCCCCGAGCTGGGGGCCGTGGCGTTGGGCCGGGAGAAGTTGGTGCTGCTGCTGGCAGCTGGGTGGAGGGCGCGGGCAGGGCCACGGGCGCTGAAGCGGCTGAAGAAGGCCAGGTGCTGGGCGTAGACGTCAAAGTAGAGGATGACGGCCACGAGAAAGTGCAGCAGGCAGAGAAGGAGCACGGCCTTGCACACGCGCTCCAGCGTCCCCCCCAGCAGTCTGCTCATCCCGCAGGCGGCCGCTGGCCCGCCCAACGGGCCCGGGCATCCGGCTGCCGGCCTGGGCAGGGGAAGAGAGAGAAAGACCCAGCAGGTCAGGGCTGGCAGGGTGAGGCTACCCGCCCACCCCTCTCCTGCCACTGCTCACACTTATTATCTGCTCATCCCCTGTGATGCTCGCAGACTCCCAATCTACCTGCTAATAGACACGCAGACACAGTCCTTGGCCATTCACTACTCACACATCTTCACGCACCCGAGGACTAACCACGTATGCAGACATTCCTCCTCCTTGCTCACACACACACACAAGTGCAACCTCATGCACCCGCACTCAAGGTGCACGCCTGTGTGTTCTCAGAAACACCAACACAGACCTCTGATCACAGTGGTTCATAACTCCAAATGGAAGCACGTTTACCTGCAGACCCACACGTGTACCTGTGCCCCAGAGAACAGACACCCCGCAGGGCAGCATCCTCAACCCAGGGCTGGGGAGGGGAGACCACTGACTGAGCACCTACCATGCAGGAGCGCTTGGTACTCATGACTTCAGTTAGTCCTGCCAGGAGCATGGTGGGCACTGGTTTGGTTGGACAGGTAGGTACCAGGGACAAGTAGGCCAGGCCAACTAGGACCAGGCTGGGAAGTGGCCCTCAGCACCCAGGAGGCCCAAATACGATCAAGATGTTTATGGCTGGAACAAGAGGTCAAAATATAGGGTGGGGCATAGGATGCCCCTCCTCTAAGACCTCAAGGATTGGCATGAACTTTCTGGAGCCTGCCCAGCACTCCTGGTTCTGGTTCCCGGGAAGAAGGAAGGTCCGGGCCCTGGACACTGCTCCCACATCGGCAAGGCAGGCGCGGGTCCTCCCTGGGCCACGGCTCCAGCTGCGGTTCCAGCAGCGCTCCAGGGAGCAGGCTGGGTCTCACTCAGATACAGGGCACCGCACGGCCACCACAGACACCCCGGGTCCCAGCTGAAGTCACCTGCACTCAGACACCCCAGGAACTACGTACAGAGTCGCAGACACGCCCCAGTGACAGTAACAGTAGCGCAGAGTCACACACTCACAAACAAAGCGGCGGCTCCTCGAGGTGCACAGCCATGCATGCAGGCTCCCGGGCGGGCGCGCAGACGCCGGGCCCCACGTGCAAGCATCCCTCCCGCCGCCCTCCCAGCCGGGCTTCTGGGTCAGGCCGAGGTGCGTTAGGGCGGGGCCGACACGCAGGCCGGCCGGGGCACGTGGCTCCCGGGACCGGGGCGGCCCGAGGACCCGGTGGGTGTGGAGCCGGGGAGCGTCCGTGGGCCGGGGGCGGGGGGCGGGGGCCGGGCCGCGGGGAGCGTGAGTGGGGCGCCGGCCGCGCGCGAGGACAATAAGGGCGGCCGGCGGGGGGGCGCGGGCGGGGGGGGGCAGCCCCGGGCCGGGGTCCGGCCGCCCGCGCCTCTCGCCGGCTCCGGGGCGGGGATCGCGGGCCCGGTCTGGAATGTCGGGGCGCTGGGCGGGGGGCTCACCCGGCGCTCGGGGCTCAGCAGGGGGCGCCGCTCCGGCTCGGGCTGCGTTCCCGGCTCCCGTGGCTGCGGCCGGCTCCGTCCCCCATGGCCCGGCCCCGCCGCCTCCCGCCGCCCGGTCAGCGGCCCCCGCGGCCCCCGGGCCGCCTCCCGCCGCCGCCGCGGGCCATGGAGCCGAGCCGCCCCGGGGGGCAGGGCGGGGCCGGGCGGCCGGCAGACCCACGGACCGCGGACCGACGGACCACAGCGCCGCCTCCCTCCCGCGCTACGGCGCCTCGGAGGGGCAGGCCTGGCCGGCGCGCCCGCGCCCGCGCGCGCGCCCCCGCGGCCCCCGCCTCCAGCGCGCCCGCGCCCGCCGCGCGCCTCCGCCGCCCGCCCCTGCCGGCGGCCCAGCGCGGCGCACGGGGGCCGGGGCCGGCGGGGGGAGGCGCACCCGGGGGCTGGCCTCGGGGTGCGGACTGGGGAGGGCGCGGGTGGGGGCTGGGGCGCCAACTCTGCCAAAGAAGGGCGCCTGGAAGTTAGGCGACTCCAGCAGGGAGGTTAGGGATCTGTGAGCTCGTTGATGGGCACGGGATTGTCTGCCCGCGGCCGCGGAGGGGGCCGCCAGCTTAAAGACATAAAGAGGGATGTGGCCGGGGCTTCTAGGGTAATAGGAGGTTGGCAAGAGATGGCACGGAAGGGGGAGGAGCTGGACGGGGCCCTGGGAACAAGCGCTCAGGTTAGGTACTGGCAGGGCAAGTGATGGGCTCCAAGCCCCACAGCGCTGGAGGGTGATGGATGCCCAGTAGTAGAGCCAGAGCCAGATAGGAGATGTGGCCCTTCCGGGCTTAGCAGACAGAACCTTGAAGAAGCCAGGGGAGGAGGACAGCCCCCTCCCCTGCACAAACACCTGGGTCCGTATCCCCAGACTCTCTTGTTCCCTCCAGGAAAGATGTTCAGCATCCTTCTCTCCAGCCCAGGAACCAGCTCTGTCCAGAGCAGAGACAATGTGTATGAGACAGAAACGTGCCAAGAGGGTGGCATAAGGTTGAGGCCTACAGGCCCGTTTACTCTCCCTCCATGAAAGAAAGTAGCAAAGAAGGGCAACAGAAGCAGCATTGACCCAGACGAAAACCACGTTTATTTCACAAACACTGGGAAGATGGGTTGGGGGCAGAGTTGGGACACCAGTACACAGGTGCACGCAGCCATCAGTGAGTGGCCCACTCCCCACACTGAGGGTCCAGCCAGGCAGTGCCTCCAAGTTGACAGGCAGCACGTGCAGCAAGTGCAGGGGGGCCCCTGAACACCAAGCCCCCTGAAAGGCCAAGGATGACAGCTCCAGCTGTCCCGGGAAAACCACAAATAAATAAGAGTGGGACACGGCCCCACCCAAACAGATCATCTAGTCACCCATCTTCACTCTGGAGGTCTGCAAAAGAAGAACAGGAGAAATCAGGCAGAGACAGAGGAACAGATTAAGACAGTGACAAATGACAGATCAGCTCTAGCAAACCCATGGTGGGATGGGCAGACCACAACAGATGGATGACTGGACCAAGATGGACATGGTGTGACAAACACAGGAACAGGGACAGTCAGACAACTGCAGAGTCAGGCTGTGGGACACAGAGACGGAGAAGTGGCAATATGGACAGGACCAGTTGCCAAATGTCAACCCCACTTAGCACACAATCACGTTCAGACCGTCAGGCTGATCCTCAGCCTCCCTTACACACTGTTGGACAAAACACACACAATACAGACATGCTGTCCTACTGACAGCACACATGCACACAGACCCTGAGATACACAATCACACCGAGACAAACTGACACACAGACAAGATCCCAACCTCGTCTAGACTACAAACAGAAACAAAAACTAATGGAACAAAAAGCTTCAACAGAAGACCTATAGGCACAAAACAACAGGAAAATACACATTACTCTTGTCAACAATACCAGATTGGAAAGCTTCAAAAGGAAAAAACAAAAAAATGGGAATGAAGTGGTGAGAGCTGTTCAGGGATTCTCTGGTTATAGATGGAGAAGGGAACACAGTGGCTCCTCTGGAAGGAGGGTGAGGCTGGGATAGGGACAAGGACAGAGGCTCCCCAGGGGATTCATCACCTGAAGGATTGCAACAATGACCCCAAAGAGGCCAATGGCACTGCCAAAGATCTCCACGATAAGAATCTTTACAAAGAGGCTTGGGTTCTGTGCATCAGCCAGGGCGGCTCCACTGCCCACGATGCCCACGCAGACTCCACAGAAGAGGTTAGACAGGCCTACTGTGAGGCCAGCTCCGAACATGGAGTAGCCTGAGAGGATAAAGAGTATTGAGGCCAAGCCAGGCACAGGGGGAGAGGAGGACAAGGGCCCAACATGGACTAATGGGGATAGTCAGCACTCCAACTAGGCCAAGCAGGCCAAACAAAGGGAGTGAATGTTGAAATAATGAGTCTGAGCTGAGGCATGCAAGTGGGGAAGCAGATGTGAAGCCCCAGCCTTTTTCCTTCACACATCTACCTACCTGCGTGGTAGTTTCGATGTCCAATGGCCTGGGGGTCAGTAGCACTGAAAGGCTGCAGGAGGCAGAGAAATACTCAGAATCTCCCCTCCCCCTTATGCCACTCCCTCTCCTCCAGCCTCACTAAGCACTGAATAGAACACATTGGAAGAGATGCCCACACCACCCTGGTTCTCCGTACCTCAGCCATGTTGCTAATCACAATAGCCATGATGATGCCATAGATGGCCACAGCCTCACAGAAGATGATGCTGGTAGTGGTAGTGGTGGGCATGAGGGGTGGAGAGGAGAAAAAAATGAGAAAGAAATCAACCTTCCTCCCCAGAGTCCTCAGTCACCATTTCCCCCACTGACATCTCACCCCACCAGGAGGCTGGTCAGCAGCAGCATTATCAGTTCAAATAGGCAGCTCCCAATGCAGCTGGTTCTGACAACCCTCTGAAGGCCCTACATTTACCTGACCAGGTTCTTGGTCTTGATTCTGGGGGCCTTCACTCCTCCCCCAATGATAGAAGAGCCAGTAATATAGATGCCCCTGGTGGAAAGATAAGAAACGGATGAGCAGAGCCTGTCACTGCCCCCAGGATGACTAAGGACCCAGTGACACCTGCTATGACTCACGCCCCCCCCCCAACACTCACCATGCTGCCCCAACCACAGACAGGGAGATAGCCAGACCAATGCCCAAGTTTGACCACATGAAGGGGGAAGTCTCAGTCAGGAACCTGGTGTGGAAATAGGGAAGAAAGCAATTTCAGCTTTGGTGGAGAAGGGAGCACAAAATCCGTCCTCCGGCCCTCCAAGCCCATGCCAGTCCTGGATGCTGAGATAAAACACATCACATCTCCCAAAAGTCTACACTGCAGACAGCTGAGGATGAGGCGGAGTAGGGGCTTAGATCAGTGAAGAGGAACTGCAAAGTTCTTAGGGGAATCCTCTCCCCGCCCTCCCTTACCAGGCCACATCAAAGCGGAACCCCAAGTCAAAAATGGTGTAGCAGATTCCTGCAGCGGTGAGGCAAAAAAAAAAAAAAAAAAAAAAAGAGTTAGAGGCGGCTCTCTACTAAGAAACTTCACAACTTCGTGGAGAAACTGCTGCTCGGCTGACATGCCGGTCCCCAAAGGCCCACCTCGCTAAGTCAAGGGAGACTCCTCGCCCGGCCTCCGTGCTTCAGGCTCCTCTGCTCAGACCTCCATTTTCCGCCACTGCCTCAGTAACCACCCCCCCGCGCCCCCCCCCCCCCGGCCCGGGTCACCACCTCCCAGCCCGAGGCCCCCCCCCGGCCCCCGCGGCCAGGCTCGTGGGCCTGAATCCCCTGGAGCCCGGGAGGGTGCACCGGACCCCACCAGCCCAGGCTGAGCTGCTGTTTACCCAACAAGCTGAGGGGGGGGGGAAGGGCAAAAGGACCCGGCAAAGAGGAACCGGAACAGCCGGCTCGTGACCCAAGCGGGCCCCTCTGGAAGGAGCGACGGACCGCGGCAGTGAGACGGGGGAGGGGCTGCTCTCGGCCCCCTCCCCGCCATCCGCGCCCCGCGTCATGGGGCCAGAGACCCGGGTCTCCCCCGGCAGGGTCACAAGCGCCGCCAGGCCGGAGGCCACGTCCCGAAGCCCCGGGCACAGGACCCGCGCTGGGGCCCAGCACTCCTGGGACCCCGCTGCTCCCGCGGCGTTGCAGCCCCCCTGCCAGGGCCCGGCCTCACCCACGACGACCATGCAAGCCCAGAAGGCCACGAAGACCCCGGAATAGAGCAGCGCTAGCCCCGTCATGGCGGCGACGACGGCGGGGCTCGGGTCCGTGGGGCCACAGCTAAACCCGCGTCCCTGCGTCCACCGTCCGCCCCGCAGTCTGTCCGCCCGCCCCGCAGCGTCACCTGACTCACCCACGTGACGCGCCGGCACCACGTGACCCCACGCCGGGCCTGGCGTCGCGCGGCTGCCGCCCGGCCAGAACTCGGCGACGCCGGAACCGGAGCCCGGAGGATTGTGGTTGTTGTAGTCTCGCGCTTCCCGACAGGCTCCGGCGTCCTTCGGCCGCCGACCTCTGGCTGGTCACCCGCCCCCCTCCTCCGCCCCGCAGCCAGCCCCCCTTGGGCCCACCAGCCCTGCTTCACACAGAGCCCGCCCGCCGGCCTCCCTAGCTTAGCCTCCAGCCCCGTGCTATTCCGTGGGCTTCCTCCGTTGCCGTCCTTCCCAGTCCAGCCAGGGGACTCTCCCTCACTTTGCTCGTGCTGTTTCCTCTCCCTGAAGCATCTTCTTCGTGCTCACCCCGTTGCCCAGCTAACGCCCATTGGTCCCCAGAAAGCAGAGGCAGATGATGGGCCTGCTCTGGGCTAACCCTGCTGCCCTGGTGATTCTTATGAAACTTAAGATCATGTCACTGGTTTAAAATGCCATTTCGGGCAGCCCCGGTGGTGCAGTGGTTTGGCGCCGCCGGCAGCCTGGGGTGTCATCCTGGAGACCCCGGATAGAGTCCCACGTCGGGCTCCCTGCAAGGAGCCTGCTTCTCCCTCTGCCTGTGTCTCTGCCTCGGTCTCTCTGAATAAACAAACAAAATCTTAAAAAAAAAAAAAAAAGGCCATTTCATTCAGAATAAAAGATAAAGTTCTACTAATGGCCTACGAGGCCTCTTCCGATGTGGCTTCCCATGCCCCTGACCTGACTTCATCTAATACACCCCTACCAACTGCACTGGCCTCCTTGCTATTCCTTGAACACACCAGCCATACTCCCATTATGTCACCCTTGCACTCGTTCCCTCTGCATCTACTCATCCATGTGGCTCACTCCATCACTTCCTTTCAGTCTTTGCTCACCCTCTTCACAAGGCCGTCCCTAGCCGACTTGTTCAATATGGCAATCCACTCTCCTCCCTTACACTCCTTCCCAGCGTTATAGCTCTCCGTAGTACTTGCTTATCACCATTGGGCATACTAATTGTTTTACTTTGTCCATCTCTTCCCCCACCCCCCAAGGGAATGTAAGCACTACGAAACGATTTCTGTTGAGGTTACTATTTTATGTTCAGTGACTGGCACACAGTGGCTGCTCCATACCTATTTGTAAAATAGACGATTGGTGTCCACTTTGCTGCCAGAGTTAGTTTACAGATCTGCCTCTACCAATAGACTGGGCACTCCCTGAAAGCCCGGACCTCATAGCTCCCTGTGCACCTGCTTCTTCAACTCCTTGGACAGGGCGAGTATGCCAAGATTCTCTGCAAACGTGGAGATGTACCCCCAGGGGGCTTCCCTCCTCACGGAAAGTACCATTTCACTGTGTGGTAATTGCTTATATAATTGCCTCTCTTCCGAACTACACTGTGAGGATGGGAATACAATTAAATACAATTCAGATCTCCACTCAGGACCTGTAGTGTTTGATGAATAAAAAGAAACAGAAGGAAAAAAAGTATCTAGTTTATTCAAGTTTCCATACTCTCCCTGAGAAACAAAGTTACAGTCCGTGTAGACCAGCACTGTTCAATACAACTTTGTGCAATAATGGAAATGTCCTATAGATACACTGTCCTCTCATGTGGCCAAACAAGCACTGAAATGTGAATAGTGTGACTGAGAAACTGAGTTTTTATTTTTAACGGTTTGTGTTGTTTTTTGTCGTCTTTTTTTGTTTGTTTGTTTGTTTTGTTTTTTTTTTAGTAATCTCTATACCCATCATGGGGCTTGAACTCATGAATCAGATCAAGAATTGCATGAGCTGGCGAGGCACCCTGAGAAACTGAGTTTTTCAAATTGAATTTAAATTAAAAAAATGTAAATGAACAAACAAAAACAAATTGAATTTGGGACACCTGGGTGGCTCAGCGGTTGAACATCTGCCTTTGGCTCAGGGTGTGATCCTGGAGACCAGGGATTGAGTCCCACATCAGGCTTCCTGCATGGAGCCTGCTTCTCTCTTTGCCTGTGTCTCTGCCTCTCTCTCTGTGTGTCTCCCATGAATAAATAAAAAACCTTAAAAAAAAACAAACAAAACAAATTGAAATTAAAATAATAAAAAGAAACAGTTTTTAATTCTAACTAATTTAAATTCATGCTTAAATAGCTGTATGTTCAAGTGGTTACTTTTTGGAGAACACAAGTCTAGACTAGTGGTTCTCAACTAGGGGCAGTTTTGCCCCCATTGGAGACATTTGTCAATGTCTGGAGGCATTTTTGGTTATCACAATTGGGAAGGGGTATGTTGGGGGCATCTAGTGGGCAGAAACCACAGACGATGCTAAACATACTACAGTGCACAAGACAACCCCTCACAGCAAAGAATTCCGTGGCCCAAAATGTCAATAGAACCAAAGTTGAGAAACCCTGGTCTAGACCACCTAGAACCTTTGACAAGGGCAAACTGTCAATTGCACATCAGAAACTGGGACTGGCCAGAGTCAGTCAGCCTCCTGGGCTGTTCCCAGGAGGACAGATGGGCCAATAAACCTTCAGGAAAGCCTCAAATCACTCCCATCAGTCCAAAAGGCATTTATTAAGCCACTATATGCTAAGCCCTGTGCCGGTGCCAGGACAGGACAGAGCTGGATTCTCTTCCTCAGTGAGGGGCTATCTGCCCTTCCCTGCAGCCAGGCTCTTTCAAGGTTCCTGGCAAGGAGTGAGGTTGATGCAGGGAACATTAAAGGTCTTTGCATCAATTCTTAAGTCCATCTGTGTCTCTGGCCTCACATGGTATCAGCTGTTTCCCTCATCCTCATAGGCGATGGCAATCCCTCGTCTTCCGCTCACAGCTCCTGTCACCGTTGTCTGACCCAGGCGGGGCTCCAGGCCTCGCCAGCTCCGGGAACTAAGGAACAAGGCTGCAGAGAGAGGGGACTGAGGCCAAGTGGGCCAAATCTGGGGAAAGAGTTCAGCTGGGAACAGAGACTTGGCACACTTACCTGCAGGGCTGCTCTCAGCCAGCTCTAGCTGGGGCCGCAAGTTCAGGTCTAAACATCCAGGATCATTTGATGGCTTCCATGCAGGTGGGGGTCGGAGTTCCCCAGTAATGAGTGACACATCTGGGGTGTCCCACAGTTCTGAGTCAGGTGGTGGGAGAGGCACATGGAAGGGAGAGCCTAGGAGGGAGAAAGAGGATCCATACTGGCCCAATTCCATGCCCCAAGTGTTTCTACCTCAGCCAGTACCCCAGTACTCACCAGGCAATAAATCTGCATAATGTGTGAGGTAGGGAGCCAGGCCTGAAGGTGGCCAGGCGGGGTTGCAGGCAGCTTCTAGCTCACACGGTGCCAAGATAGGCCGGAAGAAGCCACCAGGAGGCTGTGGAGCTAAAGCACCAAGAGGGCAGGCCAATAGCACAAAGACATCCACCTCAGGGAAGTTGGCGAGCTTGGGAGGTGTGGGTCGCCCCAGGGCCAACACATAGCTACGCTTGCCTGCAGCCCGAGTCAGGTTCCGCAAGTGTGTCAGCGCCTCACGGTGTCGGGCCACACCCAACGTGCCTGCCAAGAGCCCCACCACACGGGCATCTCTGGCCCTCTCTACCAGATAGTGTCTACGTGCCCTGAGCCGCCCAGCTCGGACACCTTCATCTTGAGTCTGCCCTGTATCTGGGCAGCAGGTGAAGAAAGGCTGCCCTGGTGCCCAGCCCAAAAGCAGCCGACTCAGGTCCGGGTCTAGGTCAGCACTGGCTTCAGAGCCCCCCACGTAGAAGGCACCATATTCTTCCAGACACCTCCCTGGAGCAAGGGGGAAGCGGCGGCCAAAACGCTCTAGGGGCTCAGGCTCTGGACTACAGGAGCCCGCTGGCAAGGGAAGAGCTGGGCTGGAGACAAGCAGGTCCAGGTACCGTGGGCGCAGGAGAGTGGCCAAAGCCTCTGGAAGGAGGAGGTGGTGTCAGAGTTGGGGTCTGCCTAAACAGGAACCCCTTCATCCCCAAGAGACTGAATGTGACCCAAAAGACTGGGATCAAGCCCATATCCTGAGATTTCTCTGGGAGTGTACTGAAGCGGGACTATCGAGGAACAAAGTAGTTGGCCTACCCTTCCTGCATGCACAGGCAAAAACCCTCACCCAAAGCGTGGGCACAGGCAGGCTCACTTAGCAGCACCACCGGAGCTTTGGGGTCTGGGTTCTCGGCCTCAAAGGCTTTGGCGCAGAGCTCCAAGTGCACAGGACGCTGACCGAGGACAAAAGCCACAGGCAGTGGGCGGGCTGGAGGGCTTAAGCAGGCAGGGCCAAAGTGTACAAGGGCCTGAGCTCCAGCTTGCTCGGCGCCCAGCACATCCACACAGCAGCTGCAGGGAAGATACCATTAGTGAGAAGAGTTCGCCGTCCTTCATGGAAGTGTGAAATGTCGTCAGTGGGGAAAACGACGTTAGAAAAAGAAGACACTGTCATCCGGCGGAGCAAGTATCAGAAGAGGAGGGGGGCATTATCAAGGTAAAACACAGCCACTGGGGGCACACAAGGTCATAGAAGGGAAACACCCAGAGCCTTGGGTCACTAGACCTACACCTCCCGCCCCCGGCCCCCAGTCCTCAAGCTCAAATCCACACCTGCCGTAGGCCGTGTCGCCCAGAATGAACATCTTCGACCCCGTGGTCCCCTCCAGTCGTGCAGCCACCGCCCCAGCATCTCCCAGTAGCTGGTCAGGGAACTGCAAGGCCACCTGTAGGCACAAGCCACGGAGTCAGGAATAGCCTCTCCTCTACTGAGCGCCTCTTCAAGGAAACCTTCCCCGAGTCCCTACCTAGCCTTCAAAGCCCCTCCTCTCAGAGGAACAACGCCCCCGCCCCCCGCCCCATAAAGTTACCCCAAGATCCGGCTTCCGGGCTGCCCATCCCGAGGGGAGCCACCCTTTCCTGCCCTGCCCTCACCTGCTGACACCCCAGGTCGCGGACAAATCCAGCGACTCGCTCCAGCTCGTACACGCGGTCCAGGTCCTCGGGGGGCGTGAGCAGCCCCGGGGCGCCCGCCTCCCGCTGCAGCGCAGCCTCAGCGGGGCTGCTGAACGTAGACTCCATGAGGCACAGCCGGGGTGGCGGGAAGCAGCGGGGACGTCCCTCGGTCAGCTTCAGGCCCCGCGTCCTCGAAAGCAGCCCTCGCTGAGTCACAGTCACCCAGTGAGGGCAGCCCTCGGACCTCGCCTGCACGGGTCCAAGCTCACATTTCTCCGCTACGCAGGTACCCACGCGCCCCGGGATCACTTCCGGGTTCTTGAGGCGGGGTCGGCGCAGCCTCGCCAATCGTAAGCCAGCACTGCTCCCGCCCTCCAATCCCCGCCCGGCCTTCCACAGAGAACCAATGACGTGCCTCGGAGCCCGAGTCCTTCCCGCAGAGGAAGGCGCGGAGCCTTGTGGGTGTTGTAGTTCCCCGGGCCTTCTCCAGCCTCTCGTGTCCCGGGTCAACCCCACCCCCCCTTCCAAGCGACTCTCCGGGCGCCTGGCTGGCTCCGTCAGAAGAGCATGACTCTTGACTGCAGGGTTGTGAGTTGGAGCCCCACGTTGGGGGTTGAGATTAAGTTAATAAACTTAAAAAAAAAAAAAAAAGCAGAAAAAAAAAAAAAAAACCGACTCACTAAGTATCGTCGTTTGAGCTCCCATCTGCCGTACACTGTTAAGCGCTTCATGTGCACTGCATAATTTTCAACTCAGGTGCTGAAGTGCCTGGCTTTGGAAATTGTGCTCCGCCATTACTACTTACTCAACATCTCTGTGGCTCTTTCCTCATCTGCAAGGTGGGGGTTGTTAACAATAACATTCCTAGGATTGCTGTAGGATTGCTGGATCGGGTTAATCTAGATATAAAACTTCACAAAGTAAGTCTTCGCATATCATGTATACTGAAAGCATTTGCTGTTATCCTCACAGCAGTCTGTCAATCAGGCGGATATTGAGCACTTACTGTTCACCAGGTACTACATTCTTAAAGTTAACAGTCTTTGGAATAAGAATTGTCCCAGAAACACCTGGCTGGCTGTCGGTAGAGGGTGTGTGACTCTTGATCTCAGGGTTGTGGGTTTGCGTCCCACAGTGGGTGTAGAAATTACTTTTAAAAAAATCTAAAAAAAAAATTGTCTTATTTTACGATAAGGACACTGAAGTCCTGGTGAGACACAGCAAGTCAGTGGCACAATCAATATCAAACCCAGATCTGACTTCAGAAACTAGGCTTTAGCTCCCTCGTTCTTCTAGCTTATATATGCCACATTTGATCATAGGGAATGGGGGAGGAAGAAGACGCTTGGATACCATATAGTAAGAGTAAAGGACTCAAAAGAAACATTTCCACGTACTCCAGAAGTGATAAATCAAAGATAAGGTGAGAATGGGACCAAGGAGGGGCAGGGAAAAGGGACAGAGTGACTTCAGGGTGGTATATGGTATATAAAAGGGGGACTGATGCTGGCTGACATGGGGAAAAAAATGAATGTTCCTCCATTTTTGTGCAAAGATTGGGGAATGAACAGGGAAGGAGACAAACGTGGGAGTAACCAGTTTTCCTGTCCCCACCAAGAAGATGCAAGGTTCAGGAATGGAAATGGGGAGATCCGAGTCCTGCTCTTCAGATCTTACTGAGGAGAAAGCTGGGATGGATAAGAGGCAACAGCGATGGAGTTATGGCTAAGGAGACAGAAAGGAGGGAACCCTGCTCAGGGAGGGAGAGCAACAGCCGTCCAGGAGCTGTCCCTGGTCCTGACTGAGCTCCAACCAAGAGCGGGTCAGGTACCACAGAGGTGGGCAGCCCTGGGTATGAAGACAGTTCTAGGTCCTGCGTTCCTCTTCCTCTGGGGGCTGCCACACTTCCTCTCACACATGTTCAGCACCACTTTCTACACCTTTCCTCAACCACGTGCAAGTTTGGTCTCCAGAACCTCACACAAGAAACCCATCCTGGGACTTAAAACCACTCGTCATTTCTTCCCTCCTAGCTGGATCCTGCCCCACCTCATTTCTGGCCAAAAGTCCCAAGTCCTCTACCTAGGAAACCTTCCATTTCCATCAGAAATGAAAGTTCCTCCATGCAGCCTTCCCTTACTGGTCCCATCCTCCGAGTTTAACATGGTGACTATGGACTAGATCAGCCTTTGTTCAGACAGAACAAAGCAAGGCAAAACTAGGGGGCTAACACTCAGCATTGTTGAATGTCACATAAATCAATGTATGCATGCATGGATGCTGGGACTAATTTAATGGGTGGCAGTAGGGGAGGAGGTGGCTGATACTACTGCAGTCCCACTCCAACCCAACGGCAATGGCAGTATTATGAATGGCTCCAGCCTAGTAGGCTTGGCTACAGGGAACCCCTTCCACTCTAGGATCTAGAAGTTGGACCTGTAACTCCCTATTAAGGCCTGGATCTAAAAATCCTCCCATCCTTCCCCCAGACCTTCCCCCAGTTATGTGATGGTGGCAGAGGAAAGGAAGCAGAGACAGCAATGCAGTGAAGATCCAGGTTTACTCTTTGGGGATAGGGAGGGGTGAGGAGGAGGTGTGGGTGGGACGGGGGGTGGGGCGCCCCTCAGTAGTCAGCTGTATAATCTGTGCCATGTAGCCCCCGGCACAGCAGTGTGAATTCCTTCACCATCTCCTTCACCCGCCTCTTGTTCACTCGCTCACTGAAGAAGGGAAGGGAGATCAGGTTAGTACCATCCACCAGCACCACCCCCTCCTCTGGACCCAAGCCCAGGCCCCGCCAGCTCTGCTCACCGAAGGATCTGCTGGCTGAAGGTGTCCTTCTGTTCAGGACTGAGGCGGGCAGAGGGAAAACCAGGTGGCTGCAGTGCCTCCTTGATCCACATGCTCAGGAGGCTGAAGCAGTGTTTGTTCAGAGCAAATAGGATGTCGGCAAAGCAGTCCATGAGGCTGCGGGAGGCCTGGCCCCCAATGGCCTGAGGGAGATGGGTTCTCAGCATACCAGGGCCTTGCCCCTTTTGCATCAAAGGTGCCTAGCCACACCCCACCCACTCCTGGACAGTTCCTCAGCCAAACTGCACATGGCAAGTGAGTGCTGTTTTCTGAGAGCCAGCTGCTCCTCACAGCAACCCTAACAACTGTCAGCCATTTAACTGATGAAGAAACAGAGTCAGAGAGAGTTTAGGGAACCAAAGGTTCAAGCTTCCCAGAAGGGCAGCTGCCTCAGCAGTGAGGGCTACCCCACCCCCCTCAAGCCCCCACCAAACACTGGCTCCATCTCACCTCCAGCACTGCTACGAGCAGCATACGGCCATCCTCCTGAACCACTTTCCCCACAGGTTCTACTTCCCCACACCGAGGCAGCAGCTCTGTCTACAGAGGATGGAGAGGCCGGTCAGCCTCAGCTCTTCCCCCATTCTCCCTGGAGACAAGACCTGCACACCACACCCCTACCCTCTGGAGTCCTGAGCAGGGCAGGGCTGGGTATAGGGGTGGTGGGGGCTCAGGACTCAGCATGGGACTCACAAAGAAGCCACAGGAGGCCTTGACAGTAGGTGCCTCGGGGAACTTGAGGGCCAGCACAGCTGTGGGAGAGGCAGAGGCAGATCAGATGGGGCCTAAGGATCCTTCCGAGGGGGCCCCAGGCCCTCCTGTCCACCTGACCCCACTTACCACACTGGAACACAGCTTTGACATCCAATCGTTCACACAGGAACAAATCTGGCTTCCGCTTCAGAGCCTGCAGGAGGTGGAGCTGGTAAGCCCAGCCCCAACCAGCTCCAAGGACCATCCCCCCTACCCCCCACTCACCTGCCACCCCAGGCCCCAACTTCACGCACCATAGGTACAGGCTGCCAAAATCAGCCACCCAGCCATCTCTGGGAGACCCAAACCACCCCACAGTTCAGTCAGCCAGGAGGGGAGCAGCCAGGGGATGCTATGTACATGTATGTGTACATGAATGCACAGGTGTGTGTGAGAGGTTGGAGAGGGTGTCACAATACAGAAAGCTTGGGTCCCAAGTCACTCCCTGAGAAAACTCTTTTATTTTCCCCTCCATCAAGGCCAGACCTCCTGCAGGCTCCAGGTAGCCAGCCCTCTGGATTTGTTAACAGGACAGCAGGAAGAAGAGATGGCAGCTGGATGCGGAGCCCAGTCCAAAAGCCCCCCTCCCACATCCCGCCTGCATTCCTCAGACACCCTCCAGCTTAGGAAGAGGAAAAGTAGGGTAGGAGCCTTGGAGCCACGGCCCCACCATTCAACCAGGATACCCTGTGTCCAGGCCCTTCTCAGCCACATCCAGCCCAGGAGTCAGTGCTGCCATGTGGGGGGAATGGAAGGAGTACAGGGGGCAGAGAGCCCACCCCAAGTGGTACCGGGACACGAATGGCACATCCTCAGGTCACAGGAGATGCTCTGCACAGCTCCAGCAGTCATCAAACACTGCTGCTTCCCAGCAGCCCCCCAATGCCATAGCATGTAGACCCCTAACCGTCCAGCCCCTTACATACCTTCCACTCCCCCATGTTCACTCATGTGCAAACACTGCCACACACACCCTCTCTGGAAACACCCTACTTACCCTCTAACACACCTCTATCACATCCTTTATACATACTTTCCCACATTCGCAACACACTCTGCTACATATTCAGGTTCCCAAACCTCCCCAATCCCCCAGCCACATCCACATGCCGACACCTTCAGACTACCCAGTTCTCCAGCACATGTACTCTCCCGACACACCCATCCACAAACACACACGTCAACGCCCTCACCCCTAAAGATGCACCCTCACAGATACCCACACACGTGTCCATCCAGGCCCAGAACATACTCCCTATTCTCCCCTCCTCCTGCACCCCATCCCCCCACTAGACTATAAGTTCTAAGAGAGTAAGAACTGTGCCTGCCTTTGCTTACCATTATATCCTCAGCATCTAGCAGAGTACCAAACATGTATTACACACCCAGTAAATATTTGTGGAATGATTAAGCAAAGAAACACATCATTTACCCCAACCCACAGGAACCCCCCATTGTCCCCACACTAACCCCATGTCCCCACAGCTCAACACATGTATCTTCCACAACATACAACCTCTAATACAGACATAGTAATACCATAATATATACTCCTCCACCAAAATACACACTCCCAGTCCAATACACACACCTCCAACACATATCACTGTTCAAACCCCATTAATGCCTAATGCACATCAACATACAACATTCATCAATGCACGTGCCCACACTTAACACATTTATCCCAACACAACACACATACCACTTAGAGCAGCTACATGATTTGTTTCCAGACCAAACTAAACTCAAAACACAAATAAGGTCCAACACACTTAAACACACACCAAACACAAACACATCCCAACGCAGTCTCACAATGGAGCCAGCACCCCGTTCCCCAGCAGCAGCAAACCCATCTGACAGCCCGACTCAGGGCTCCACCCCAGCACATTCATCTTCAGCCCCTCCCTTCAGAGCTCCTCCTGGCCACCTCTTCAGAGCAGGCTGGGGGCACTGAGGCAGGCAGTTCCCGGCAGGAGCACGGGGACAATGAACCCCAGGCCCTTCAACTCCAATCTTACCCCTGAACTTCTCGGGCACCCCAGCTGCACAGGAGCTGCTGGGCACAGTTACTCCCCCTCCCCCGCCCAGGCCAGCCCAGCTCCCTCCCTTCGGGATGGCCTCTCCCTGGTCTTGGTGGAAGAATGAGCTAGTTGAGGCAAAGGGGCACTAAAGGAGGATGTTGGGTTGTCAACTTCCACGGAAACAGATGAAGAAACTCTATTCAACTGAACAGAAAAAAAATTTGTCAACAGAAAGCTAAAAATAGGCTTAAATTGAATTTCAACATAAGAGAAAGAGAAAGAGAGAGAACAGAACGTGAATGAATAAAACTAAAACACACCTGTGCCAGGAGTTGCATAAATGAATCAACAATATCAGGATGATCCCTGGGCCCTAAAATATAATAAAGATGGAACTTAAGAAAAAATTATACAAACAGCAACTCAACCTCATATAGTTATGTGGGACTGAGAGCCTGCAGGGAGACAGCGTGGGGGCACATGAGCAGCAGGAAGCAAGATAAAGAAACAAAACATACAAAAACCATGAACTGGGAGAAGCCCAACAGAAAGAGACGGCAAAGTGAAGGACGGGCCTGCCCCAGCTCCCTCCCAAGGGGCCTTCCACCTACTCCCCACTCCTCCTCAGGCCAGTCCCCCAAGTGATCCTTTGGTGCTGGAGCAATGTTGGACTCCACAGAGCTGAAGAGACAACCCCTACACTCTTGCTGAGGCCTCTGGCTGGCTGGGGTGCCCCTATACTGCCTCCTGGCACTTATCTCCCCAACACTAGCCATCAAAGAGGAGGGCAGGCTGGTGGGAGGCAGTCCTTGGTAACTCCCTCGGACGCCCCGCTCGCTTCGGGGTGAGGTGAAAAGGTGAGGTCATTAGGGCCTGAGCACATGCCCTCTCGCTTCGATGGCCTTAGGGCTCTTGGTCTGGCCAGGGAAAGGAGTCACTTGGGTCCACTTAAACCAGAGGACTCCTCTCTGGCTAGGGCAGAGCCCAATATGCGGTGGGGATGGTTGGGCAAGCTACCGGCAGGGCCTAGGGGAAGAAACCGTATCATGAGGCCAAAAATGAGAGCCCCACCCAGCAAAGTCCCTCCACATGAACACCGACTCAGCAGAGAGCCAGGCTCAGGGTTGAAGACCAGCTCCCCCCATCTGGACACACAAAGAAAGAGGGAAACCAGTCAACATATCACCCCATGGTGTAGTGGGGAGGGCAGAGGCTGAGAAAGGAATGGGAAGACTGGGACAGCATAACAGGTAAGGGGGCCATCCTGTCCTGCAAGACAACCAACAAGCCCAACAAATATGACTACTGTTGGACACTACTCTGCCTCCAGTGCTGTTGACACTTGCAGCAAGGACAAGGTATGTGTCTGGAGCTCCTGCTTGGGCTGTTCCACTTTCAGGAGGAGGCGCTGCACAAATATCTGTCTGAAACACCACTAAGGAGCTGTGTGATCTTGTGCAAGCCACAAATGCCCAGTTTCCCCAACTGTAGATAATGATCTCTTTCCTGCTTCCTTCTCCAGGCTATGAGGAGCCACTGATAAAGCCCATCTCCTTCACATCTGAGCCCTGAGTTACTCAAGTCCTGGAGAGTGAGGCCCAATGTACCCCATGCCTGGGGTCCCCCTGTGGACAGCATGTTTGATGTCCAGCAGCCACCCTGCTCGCAGTGGGCCCCAGACAGTGAGGAAGAAAGGTTCTGAGGGCAGAGAGGCCTCACTCTCCTCTCTTCAACAGCGCCTGATATCTGCTCTATGCTGCCCCTGTTCTGGGTACCGAGGATGCAGAAAGAAGAGACTCAACCCTGCCCTTGAGGGGCTTAGTCTAGGGAGAGAGACAAACACATGAAAGCTAATCACTGAGTATGACTGGTGCTGTATCAGCAGGGCGTATGTGATGCAGTTTCAGCACGAAGTCGGTAGCACCCAATTTGGCCCCAGAGAAGCTTCTGAGGGCTGATGCATGGGTAAGGCATGGAAGAGTGAGAGCTCACCCATTAAAGGGCACAGGGCATTCCAGTCAGAGGATCAAATGGGACACAGGAAAGGAGAAGTCAGTGTGGCTGGACTGCTGGTATCTTGGGGACGCTGGCAGAAGACACTGACGAGTATGCAGGAGCTGCATCATGTGGGTGGGAGTGGGATGAGAACCTGAGGTAATGGAGAACAATGAAAGGGTTTCCAGCCAGGGAGGGAAAATACTCAGATGTGTGTAGTCTAAAGATCATTACACCTGCAGGGTGCAGAATGGCCTGGGGAGAAGGGCAGATGCCAGAGAAAGCAGTTAGAGGACGGTTGAGGTGATCCAGACACCCTACACGGAGGTGTGGTCATGGAGGGAGGGGAGAGGTAGGCAGATGGAGGGATAATCAGGAGCCAGAACCACCCAGACTTGCTCCTGACTGAGTAAGAGGAGTGGGAGGGGTGGAGTTAAGGATGGCCACATCCGGTTTCTGGCTCAAGTTTCTGCCCACTTTGCACCTACCCATGGCCCACTGGAGCAGAGGCCAGCATCATGGGACCACACACTTGA
This sequence comes from Canis lupus familiaris, assembly GCF_011100685.1. Lineage (NCBI taxonomy): Eukaryota > Metazoa > Chordata > Mammalia > Carnivora > Canidae > Canis > Canis lupus. The sequence continues at coordinate 16,394,048 of NC_049236.1, forward strand.
GGACAGAAGCAGAGAGCACTCTGGCTCCAGCTGAAATCCCTGGTAAGCTCCCAACCCGTGACTACAAATCCAGGCAAGACTCATGAGGCTGGTGAAGTAGCGCCATTTCTTTTCCAAGTTAGAAGCCTGGGTTAGACAGCAGGGGAAGCCTGGAGCCCCCTGCTCCCAGCTCTCTTAGGCAGAGGGCCACAGAGAATAGAGTGCTGGGGCCTTAGCCATAGAGTGTTAGCCTAGAATGTAGGGAAAGGAACCAGCACTCCCTGAACACTTCATGTGCAAAAACCCCAAGCCAGGGGACCAAAAAACGCTACTTTTATACCTATCACAATTCTATCAAGTACATGAAATCTCCATTTCACAGACATGGAAACGAAGGCTCTGCAAAGGTAAGTGACTTGCCCAAGGTCACACAACTAGTTGGTGGTGATGAGCTTAAAATCTAGGTCTATCTGACTCCAAAGCCCATGCTCTTTCCACTTTTCATTATATCCCAAAGAAAAGGAGCCAGCCTAGTTCCCCAAGTCCCTCAGAGCTCTGGCCCCACCTTCCCCCACATCAAGACTGGCCCTGAGCCCAGGAGGCCAGTAGAAGACATCATTCACTCTCTTATCCACTTCAACCTAAGGTGTCAGCTATTTGTAGGGTGACAGTTGTGCTGTGCTTGATCCCATAAGTTTCCCACCAAGTCCCATGTGCAACTCAGGGGACAGAGGAGAACAGAGTGGGCAGCTTTGGCTCCCCAGTCAGGGAAGCAGAGGCAGTGGCAGTGGCGGCAGCAGCAGAGACCCTGGTCAGGACCTACCTTGCTGGAAGAGAGTGAGTGTGACGGAGGTGACGAGCAGGAAGAGGGCCTCGATTGGGGGAAAGTGGGCAGGTTCATGAGCAAAGATGTGGACCAGCTACAACAAAGCAGGGAATGCTGGTCAGCTGAGGCCCTGTCTCATCAAGAACTGGCCAGCATCCCTGGAATGCAGGTCAGGATCCCTGCCAGGGCAGCCCTTCACCCCACTCTACCCACCCACCCCATCCCCGAGTCAGATCTCTAACTAGGATGAAATCTAGAACACTGCTGCCTCAGTCAGAAGGCCTACCTGTCGAGTGAGGTCAAGAGCAGAGGCCTGGGGGATGGTGCTGTACATCCGGCCCAGCATCTCACACAGCTGTGGCACCATGGGGGCAAAGTCATCCAGCAGCGTCTTAACAGACTTCTCAAAGATAGCGCACACCGCCTTGGGAAGGAAGCAACGGGACGAATGAGATAAACAACACTATTACGATCATCAAACTTGCCAAGAGACTAGATCTTAATTATTCCAACCACTAAAAAGAAATTATAATTGTGTGACTTGATAGGGGTGTTAATTATCATACAGCAGTAATCATATTATAATGTAGAATTGCATCAAATCCACATACTGTACACCTTGAATTTAAACAATGTTAAACATCAGATACATTTCAATTGAAAAAAAAAAATAAAGAGAAAAGGAAGAAAGCAAAGGGACCTTGGTTAGCAGGTCATAATCAGCTGGAATAGAACTGAGGCCCTGCACAGAGAAGGCCTAAGGAGGAACTCTTACCTATAACCCTGGCCTGACCCTGCAAATCAAGAAAGGTAAACAAGTCTGACCCTCACCGTGAAAGGCAGGAGGCAAAAATGCCCTTCTCACAGGGGCACAGGATAGAACTTTGCAACTCAAGTCTTGCTACTTACATCTCCACCATTTCCTCTCAGAAAGCGGGAATAGCAAGAAAATCCTGAATTGAAAAGGGACCAAAGGCAGGTCTCTGATTACAAAGCGGACCCCTGACTGTCACAGACCCAACATCACAGTTCTTCAGTGAAGCATTTCTTGTGATATTGGGAAGTTCTGAATGTCTTCCCAAAAGATTCCTTGTACCTGTAGGGCAGGATTCACTTCCTTTATTTTCTCCAGAGCCATTGCAAGCCAAGCTGGGGCAGCAACACCTTCCTCCTGCTCCATATCTAAGCAGTCACCATGAGGACAGAGAGCAAGGACTGAGGCTTACCTCCACCACCTGGGCATCATTCAGCCATTTGCTCAGCACCTTCTGGATAAGCTGGAAGACCTGCTGCAACACCACAACCACCTGAAGACACAGAAGAAGTGAGGTGCCCCCGCCATCACTCTCACCTACCCATGATGGACCTGATAATACGAAGCAGGCCAGAAGTTCAAACCTATTACCCTAGACTGGACATTGGGGACTCAATGGATGGGACCTTGGGGGAAGGAGTGGTTTGTTGAAATCCTCATGAATGAAAGAGGATATTCTGAATTCTAGGGATCATTTTATAGGAAGCGTCAAAGTGCAAAGCAGGGATACTATGAGGGCTTCAGAAAATTACCAAAACTGTAACCTTTAAAAAAAATCACTCCCTATCCATTTCTGCTCAGAAAAATCCTTTTAGTGCCAAAAGCCTTTGGGTTAGCCCCTGAAGAAGTAGAGATGCTGTGTCATCTAGAGACCCTAGGCCACCGGTGGAGAGTCCCAAGGGATGCACATATATGGTAGCATATATATGGTAGAGGGAGCAGAGAGCAGACTGAGGTCCTAGGAGGTGAGGGAAGGCAGGACAATGACTACCATGGAAGGAGAAGGGGCTCTGTTGGAGGACGCTGGCCCAAGTTTGGTCTAGAGCCAAAAGGGCACCTGAAACTAAGGTGAGGAGTCGAGGAGAGGAGCCAGGATGCTGTAGCTTCCTTTTCTCTGGGAGAAACTGTGGGAACAATGATCCAAACAGTCTCTCACTTTTCCACAGAACTTTACAGTATGCCAAGTACTTTCACTCAAGACCACATATGCCATCTAGCGTAGTTCTACGAGATGAACAAGCCAGCCAGTCTGACATTCATAGTTTTGAAAGGGAAGCTGAGGCTTGCCCCGGATCAAACAGCTTGTAAGTGGCCACCCCAACACCCCTGTGCCTGAGCTTACCACAGTACTTATCACATCGCTTTGTGACAATCTGTTTATATGTATTTCCTCTAGACAGGGAGCAACTCAAAGGCAAGAACTATTACATGTAGAGCAAGTAAGCTTTCCCTGTGCCTGCTGGGGACAGTGAATAGTGAAGTAGAAGTAGGGGGTTAAACAGGGGCCCATAATTACATCACTTAGGAGGCTGAAGGATAATGCCAGTGTCCCCCATGGGGTGGAGAAACCACAATGACATCACCCTGGTTGGACTGGGGACAAAGACCATATCATACACAGGGTTGGATGAGACAATGACATCACTCCCTATAAAGTAAGTGGCAATGATAAGGTCATTCACAGGGTCAGAGGACTAAATGTATCATGCCCCATGGGGCCAAGGGAACAATGGCAAATATTACCCATAACATTGGGGAGAAACAATGACATTCCCACAGGGTGTGTGGTGGGGGTGGGACAATGGCAACATCACCCACGGGATTGGGTCCCTGCGGCACTGGCAGCTTCCGGAGCTCAGAGCCTTCATGATCATCTTCATGATGACTGACATCCAGTGTGGTGAAGAGGTTGGAGAGAAGCCCCAAGATGTGGACAATGGCCAGCTTGTTGGAAGGATTAGGCTATGGGGAAAATCAAACCAAGCTCTGGATCTCCCAGCCCCAGCTTGGCCCCTGACCCCAGCCCTGACTGCCAACTCCAACCCTATGCCCTGACAGCCACAGCCCACACAAAGGGGAGCCCACCCCTGCCTTCTGGCCACACACACACACACACACACACACACCCAAGCTCACTCACTATCTCCTCTGCCAGCTTCTCCAGCTGCTGGATATAGGGCGAGATAAGTGAGTGCAGATTCTTAAGGATCTCCTCCACCTGCAGGGCTGACAGCAGGAAGCCCAGTGCCTGCATCAGCCACATGCACTGGCTTGTCTGTGGAGCAGAACATGGAGAGTCAATCCTGGACACATCTCATCATGGGTAGGAAGAATGAACCTCTTGAGGGAAGGTTCCAAGAACAGAATAAAAGACAAGGGGTAGAAAAAGGCAGAAAAGGATTTCCGCAGATTTCCATAATATCCCCAAGGATCCTCTAGAAACTTTTGGGCTCACCTTGTGGATCTGTTTCATCAGCACATCCTGGAGGTAAACAAAAGGAATATGGTACCAGTGGAGTCAGGAGAGGAGCCCTAACTCCACATGATAATGTGCCCTGAGACCCAGCCTCACCCCAGCCCCTGCATACCTGGGAGACAGCCACGATGTTAGCAGCATAGGGTGGCAGGTCATACTTGCATTCTCGGCAGATCTTCTTGAGGGTGGATACAGAAGAGACAGAGAGCTCAGGATTGCCTAGGGCATGCAGTACGAGGGGCAGAACACTGTTGATCATGACAGGGTGGTCAGCCAGCCATTCAGACAAAGCTCCTGGAGGAAGAAGGAAGATGGGAGATATTTGAGGCAGGCCAGGCTGGCTTTGTACTATGTCCCTGTGAGGTAGGCAGAGCTTCTGGCAGGATCAAGTTATAGCCCTCATACTGAATAGGGAGATATGCATGCACATGCTTAAATAGGAGCCTTATAGCTGAGAAGCAGGAAGGAGTTACTCAGAAGAGACCTAGTGCTGCTGTTCCATTGACAGCAAACCAGCCTCACTGAATTGCAGCTCAGAACACTGTGGGAAGGACCCCTAGATGTGCCAGGACAGTCAGTTGGCTGCCATGCTGATTGTGTGTGTGTGTGTGTGGGCATGTGTGTCTCTCCCATTTTGGACAGGAACCAGCAGGCTGACTACGGCTGGGGATGGGTGCATGTGGCTCTGGAAATGTGCTCATGGGTATGTGCCAGGTCTCACCAATGGTGAACATGACAGTATCCGCCAGCTGCACGTTGCTGATACTGATCCGTGGAATGAGGCCAATGAGCCCAGGCACCACATCAGAATAATTGACATCGATGGTCTCTGCGATGGATTGGAAGCCATAGAGCAGGGCCTCTGTGTGCTGAGGAAAGAGGGTGCCACTGGCTTGGCTGAGGAAGGGCATGACAGTTTGGGGGAGGGCTAAGGGAATCAGGCTTGGGAAATACCTGCCAGGAGTAGGGCTCCTCTGAGCTGGTGAGCAAACGGCCTAGCTTTTCATAGAGGTTGCTGAGCAGCTCGGCCCCCAGCATCTCATACACATACATGAGCGTATCTGAGATGTCCACCCTAAGAAGTAGATGAAGACCTTATATAATGCCCGGATCCTGCCCCCAAGCCCAGGAGCCCACCCAGTTCCCTCACAACCCTGTAAAAGTGCCTAGAGAGTAGGGAAAGGAGCCCCAGGATTCAGGAAGCCTGGCCTTGGGCTCCTCCTCTTATTGACTTCATTATTTCAGGATTCTATTTAGAGGTAGGGCTGGCCTGCTACCATCACCTGTAAATTCGGAACTGCTCCTTCTCGTCTGAGGACCAGAATCCGTATTCCTCATCAGAAGGGAACTGAGCCTTGTGCAGAAGTACATCCACCAGCTGGAAGTAGACTGGCCGGTACACCTGCTGGTACACAGCCTGCTTCTCTGCCTCGAAAGACAGAATGTCATCCTGAGAGAGCCAGGGAAGGAAGTTAGCCACCGAGGCACTAGGCCCAGAAGCCTATGACCCACCTCCTATCATTACAGCTTAGTCCTACTAGAGCTCACACAGACACACCTGCAGCGTGTACCAGAAGGTGAGGGTCAGGGAACTGGTGGTCTCGTTGACAGGATAGTGGCCAGGGATGCCAGTACAGAACATAATCATGTTGACAAGGGCTAGGAAGCTCTGCCAGTGCTCCACTTGGTCCAGCAAGGCCCTTGGAAGGAGGAGGTATAGTAAGGTCATTCCACCTCCCCCAGTAGGACTCCATAACTCTACCTCTTAGAGGGCACTATCCCACCCTCAGCTGCCCCACTCCTTACCGGGAGTGGTTCTCGCCCAGGGCCACAGCAATGCGACAGATGCCATGGGAGGTCTCCATGTCCCCATTCTGCACTGCCTGTCGCAGTTGATCTTGCAGTCCCAGCACCAGCGGGATGAGTTTCAGGAGTGTATTCACATACCTGGAGGCATGAGGTAAGGACTCATCAGAGCCCTCTGCCTATCCCCCACCAGCTTTGAGAGAGAGGCACGTTCTCTGTCTGCCAGCAAAGCACTCACCCCACATTAAACCCAAAGCAAAAAAGAGGTCAGGGCCTATAGGGCAGCTTTGATGCTGCCCATATCAGGAAAACCCTTAAGTCAGGGACCTCCAGGAGAACTCCAGGAAGGAAGTATGAGAAGGTGAGTGTTGAATGGGTTGAATTATGTCCTCTAATTAGACTTATAGTTGATGTTAGCATGGCTTAAGATTTCTGGGGAAGTTGGAATGAGATATACATATCTTACATGTGGGAGGAACATAAATTTGGCGGTGGGGGGGGCAGAGGGCAGACGGTTATGGGCTGAACTGTATCCCCCAAAAAGATATGTTGAAGTCCTAACCTCCAATACCTCAGAATGCAATCTTATTTGGAAACAGGGTCATTGCAGATGAGGTCATGGTGGGGTGCGGGGCGGGGGGGGGGGACTCTAATACAATATAACAGGTATTCTTTTTATCTTTTTTAAAGATTTTATTTATTTATTCATGAGAGACAGAGAGAGAGAGAGGCAGAGACACAGGCAGAGGGAGAAGCAGGCTCCATGCAGGGAGCCTGATGTGGGACTCGATCCTGGGACTCCAGGATCAGGATCATGCTTTGGGCTGAAGGCGGCGCTAAACCACTCAGCCACCCAGGGATCCCCCTATAACAGGTATTCTTGTATGAAAACAACCATGAACACAGACTCTTACAGGGAGAATGACACGTGATCACAAAGGCAAAGATTGGAGTCATACAACTGCAAGCCAAGGAACAAGACTGCCAGCAAACAGCAGAAGTTAGAAGGGAATGAGGAAGGTTTGGTTCTCCTACAGGTTTTTAGAGGAAGCCAACACCTTGACTTTGGACTTCTAGCCTTTGCAACCGTGAGACAATAAATTTCTGTTGTTTAAAGCTACCCAGTGTGCAGTACTTTATTATAGCTCCTCTAGGAGACTAACATAGATGCTGTTAAGGGAGATTGCACAAGGATGGGAGACAGAGAAGTTAATACAGACTTAGGAGCCCTAATAAAGACATCAGGAGGCACTGACAGCAATCCCCACAGTCCACTCCATTCCCTACCACCAAATCCTAATTCCTATATACTCTGGTGGCAGTACGAAGGGAGAGCAATAGATGATGAACCTGGAGACAGCTAAGGGGCAAAATGGACAGGACTTGCTGACTAACTGGATATAACAATGGGAAAGAATTAAGGACACCTCTCAGGTTACTGGCTGAACAACTAAGTAGATGATGGAGCTATTTACTGAGGTCAAGAGGAATGGGTGGAAGGTGAGAGTAATAAATGTAATGGGAGCCCAGAAGGTGCTAAGTTCAGTGTCAGGCATGTTGAATCAGAGGTACCTGGTGAGATCTGCAAATAGAAGTGTCCAGAGAGTTGGATATGAAAACCTGAAGCCCAAGGGAGAAGTCAGAGCAAGAGACACAGTCATGGGCAAACAGCTGGTAATTGAAGCTATGGGAGTAGATGAGCATTGCCCAGGAAGCAAGCACTGAATGAGAAAAAAAGAGGGTCCAAGTCAGAGTCCTGAAGCATAATGATCTTAAAGGGGGAGCAGGGGAAGTGCAGTATACAAAGGAGACGGAGAGAATACTACCTCCATCTCTCTGTACCCCTCCCCAGCGGCCAGCTCTGTGGAGATCAGACTAGTCAGAGGAAGTGATGCCCTTAGAGGGTGGCGGAATCAGATGCTTGAGACCCCTCCGCTACCAATCACAATGTCACCAGAGCAATCTATGGAGAGGCAGGGGGACTGATGGGCCAGAGGAGTTCTATCTGCATTTGCCCTAAGCAGAGTGCTAGGCAGATAGCCTCATAACCTCAAGGGTAGGATGAAAACAAGAGGCAACCAGCCAGGGATAATGGCTTTCTTCAAATCTCTATTCTGGTGGGACAAGGTGTCCACACCAGGATACCCTCAACCCAGAGACAGCCCTAGAGGGTGCTGCCTGGAGACAGCTGGGATAGCTTCAGTCTCATGACCCTGACACAGGCCGCACCACCAGACAATGGGCACCTTCAGGCCAGACTCCAGCACAAAGAGCAGGGGCAGGGCCAAAGCCATGGCCTGCGAGCTCCCCAGCAGCTGAGATGGGGGCAGGAAGTAGTGCTCTATCCCCAACGCATCCCTACCATGGCTCCTTCACACCTCCCAAAGTTGATGTACACAGCAGGTACCCAATCTTCACTGGGTTCTTGATTTGTCATGTTTGAGTTGCATAATAGGCTAAATTACAGACAATATGGTCCAGAAGGGCTCAGAGTATTACTCAAGGTGATATAGCAACTTAGAGACAAATTCCAGGCTGAGGTAGCTGCTTCTGCTGCAGGACTGCTCTTTCAGGGCCCAACCTGAATTTCCCCAAAGGATCTATGCAAATCTCAGTCCGTATCTCAAATTCTAACTGATGGGAGCCCCCCAAGAGCCTGTTTAATTCACCTTCTTTTTTCTCCCAGCCCCCAGTGAAAAGCTTTTCCAAGATTAAAAACACGTTTCAAGAAAAAGAAAGCCAACGGAGAGGGAGCTGCGCAAGCAGCAGCAGCTGTGGAAGAGCGGGAATGAGGGGCCCTGAGTGCAAGCTTAGCCAAGGGGAGAGCCAATGTCAGGACACCTGGGGAAGAGAGTGGCTGGATGACCCAAGACTCAAAACCACAGGTGACTTTCTCAAGCCAAAGTCTAGGAAACTTGACTCAACAGAGCAAGGCCCAAACTCTGACACCAGGCTGGGTGCAGCCCACCAATAGGAGAAGCCCTTGTTTAGATTTCCTACCAGCTGGGCACCTGCTCCTAAGAACTGTGAGTAGACAGAGGGCAAGTCTGAGGCTTCCAGAGGTTTCTAGGTTTGGGGGAGGGAGATAGCAAGGATGTCTTTTAAGGCCGTAGCTGAGACTGGGTTCAAGAGGCCTAGTTCCATTGGTCAGCTCAAGCTGCCGGGGCAGGGCTGCTGGGACTTGCTGGCTGCCACTCACACTGAGCTCAGCCCAGACCTGCAATTAGAGCTCCGCGAGGAGAGCTGAGAAAATGGGGAGAGTTGCTAAGCAACCATGGGGGCTGCAGCCAATGGGCGCTCAGGAGGCTGTGGGTTCCCTCACTGGCTCCTTGTTCGCTCATTCGTTCAGTGGAAAAGAGGCATCAATTACCTGCCAGAGCCCTCGAGACTGGCTGGGCGGGTAAACCTGGGTGTATCCAAGGACACCCCATATCACCCATGCAGTGGCCCTGGGCAATCCCCCTTGGCCACCAACTGTCTGAGCCCAGCTGGCACTTGAGCTTCAGGCTGCCAAGGAAGGCTAGACCTCAGACTTGGTACCCACCTTGAGTTGGAAAATCTGGGAAACCACGGGAAAGATACACTAACTGCCAATGCAGTAACAATACCAAATACTAGCAAGTGCTGTTTATGGGGGGTACAGGAACCACACGAAACCTTTCACAGACCTTCTCTTCTTTGATCCTCATACCAAAATATTCTTTATAGAGTACCAGGGGCCCTGTGCACACTATCCTATTTAAGCCTTTACAGCTCTGTGAGGTCAATATGATCACACACATTTTACTGATGAGGAAACTGAGGTTTATTTATTTATTTTTTAAAGATTTTATTTATTTATTCATGAGAGACACACACAGAGAGAGGTAGAGACACAGGCAGAGAGAGAAGCAGGCTCCATGCAGGGAGCCCGATGCGGGACTCGATCCAGGGACCCCAGGATCATGCCCTGAACCAAAGGCAGACGCTTAACCACTGAGCCACCCAGGTGTCCCGAAACTGAGGTTTAAAAGTAACTTATCCAAGGTCTCAGATCTAGTGAGTGGACCATCTGGGATTCAAAAGTCAGAGGTGACTAATGCCAAGGCTGGAGCCATTGACCACTCTTTGAAGCTATCTCTTTCAGAGTTTTCCCCTCCAACTCTATTAAGGGTTTCTGAAGCCCCATCTCTCATTCCTTTTTTATTTTTTATTTTTTTTAAGTAGGCTCCTTGCCCAGTGTGGAACCTAACTCAGAGCTTGAACTCATGACCCTGAGATCAAGACCTGAGCTGAGATCAAAAGTTGGGCACTCAAATGACTGAGCCACTCAGGCACCCTATTTCTGAAGTGTTGCTGTCTCCAGTCCTGCCCTGGCCAATCCGACTTATACTAAAAATCTCATTATGCCATTTTCTCTACTTGAAATTCTTTAATATCTTTACATCCTCCTCAGGATGAAGACCAAAATCTTAAGCCTGGTTGACAAGGTCTTGCATGATCTGGACCCAAACCTCCCACAACTGGCCCTTAAACCATGCTGTTTAAGCATCACCACTCACCAGGCTCTCTCAATGCCCTTTCCTTGCTCAGGCTCCTCTGGGAAGCCTTTCACGACCCTAAGACGGGGTTAAATGCCTCCTCTGGGCTCTTACATCTCCCCACTTTCTCCATTATAGCACTCATCTCATTGACCATACTTGCCCTTTATGTGTCTATTAGACTGTGACCTTCTGGCCTGCTGAAGTCAACCAATTCAACTTTGTGCACCTGGCACTCAACACAGATGCTCAACAAGCGTTTGCTGCACAAACACCTCACCGTATTCACCTTCTTTCAGGTCCTTGTAGGTAACTATGGTGCTGCCCACCAAGGCCATGCCCCTGCTTTAGTTCCTGAAGCCTGGAACACTCACTCCTCCCCTGGTCTCTCCCACCCCACTCCCACCTCTCGCCACTCAGGCAACTCCTACTTTTCATCTGTTTGAAAAATACTGAATGCTACCAAATGCTGCCAGGCATAATGTGACAAAATAAAATGACACAGTGCCTGTCCTCACAGAGCTGAGAAACCAATGGAGAGACATACACTAATTTACAATGAAACTGTGTTATAGGCTAAGAAGAAAAAACACTAAGAGCTCTGAGATAAAATAATAAAAAAGACCAAAGTTGGTCTTAAAAATCATTGATGGCTTTCCCAAGAAAGAGAAGTTTCAGCTGAGGTAGAGATGATATGTCAAGTACATGTGATGGCTAGGAGGAACATGGGACATTCGAGGAACTGAAAAGATTGTTGAGAGTGAAGAAAGGAGCATAGCATGAGAAGAGGCTAGAGGTTAGCCATACTGTGCAGCTGCTTTGTGAATCACATTAAGGATTCTGAACTTCATCCTAAGAACTGTGAAAAGCCACTGAAGAGTTCTGAACAGAAAGGACAAACTCGCTCATTTCCAAAAGATCACTCCAGCTGCTGGGTGTACAATAAAGGGTACAAGAGTAAAAACCAGGGGACTAGTGAAAAAGCTCTGCAGTAATTTGGGGAGAGAGATGATGACAGCTTGGACTAGGGTGGTGGCAGTGGAGATGGAAAAAATAGATTTGCAATATGGTCAAGAGCAGAACAGCCAGGACTTGGCGACTGATTGGTTGAGAGAAAAAGAAGAAAGAGTCAAATACTGTAATGAATAATTCGTTGGATGGTTAGTTGTCTGTCTCCCTATTTGAACCATAAGGACCGTGTCTTGTTTGCCTCCTTGTGTATCTCCAGCATAGGACCGCATATGCAGTAGGCACTCAATTAGTGTTTATTGAATGGATGGATGGATGGATGGATGGCCAAACAAGCTGTCCTTCTCTGGGAAGATGGGGACCAGCTCACCTCTGGGCATCAGGTTGCGAGATGGCATTGACAATGGCCTCCACACTGCTGTCGAAGAGCTCCGAGTCCTGCAGAGCAGCAAAGGCAGCCTGAATGAGCGCCTCACAGTCCTGCAGTGGTACCTCCAGCTGCACCCAGCTGGAAAAGCACTTGAGCACCTTCTGACGCACACAGCTGGGTGAGCTGGGCTGCTGTAGCAACTGCTCTAGCAATGGGAAGACAGCCCCACACTCCACTGCCAGGCTGGCCCGCACCAGGCCTTTGCGGTACTGGGGCAGACGGCTTGTCTGGAACTCCTCTGGCAGCACTGTCAGCAGCTCCAGTAGGGCCAGGCAGCGGCCCTGGCCATCCACCGGTGAGTCCTCAGCCTGGAAGAGCCGTACCATATCTGCGACAGCACATGGCCAAGCGTCAGGCATCATACTGAGAGCCAGGGAGGCCAGCGCCACACACAGCCGAGTCAGCACAATCTTGGAGCCACTAGCAAAGTGGGTGATCTGGGTGAAGAGCTGTGCCTTTAGACTTTCATACTGGTCAGTGGGAATGTCACTCCAGTAGCGAGAGATCTTGATGTGTAGGGCACTGGCCCCAAAGTACTGGATCTCAGGCACCTTGTCGGGCTGCAGTAGCTGCCAGCTGAAGTGCCAGGCCTGTGGGGAGACCTGGGCCTGCATCAGCCACTTCTGAGCCAGGTTCTTGTTCTCAATGTTGGGATCATAGTAGAGCTGGTGCAGCGCCTGCAGGACAGCACAGGACTGAGCAAGTGCTGACCACTCTGGGTCCTGCCAGAGCCCAGAACAGAGGGCATGACTTGGTCCTGCAAGTCTGCTCTTTGTTTCTGACCGAGGGGCTCAGCAGGAAGGGCCCAGGGTCCTACTGACATCTTGAGAGCCTGAACTCTGCCCACGCTCTGCCATATTCTCTTCTTCTTATAGCAAAACACTATGGGCCAGAGAGTGAACCTCCATAAAAAAGCAGAAAAAGCGGAGGCTGAGCTCTCCAAAGGGGAGGCACCTGAGGTAAAGGATAAGGCCCAGGTTGAAGGAATGGCTCCAAAGGGATGAAGCTAAGCCTGAAAAGAGCATGGAACAGCCTGAGGGGCTGTGACCCTCCCAGGCACAGCTGCTCCCATCAACTCCAAGAGTCCTATTCAGCTTCCCATCATCTCTAGGTCACTCCAGATGCTGGCACCAAAGCCAGTGTGAAATCTGAGCAGGACTAAGACTTTGCCAGGCGGCCGTAGGCCAGAGACGTACTGGAAGGGAGGGTGAGGACACCCCTCAGAGAGCACACGTGAGGGTCCGAAAAGCTAGTGAAGAAGTCTTGGCCGAGAGCCCTGGCAAATGTCTTGTCTGGAGCTCTCAACTAGCCAAATCTCCAGGGTCCCAATTCCACAGGGACTTCACACAGCAAGAACACAGTGGTTTGTCTCCCTGGTAGCACACGGAAGAGAGCGCCACCATGCCAACACCGCCCAGTCCCAGGGGGTGGAACAGCCAGGTCAGGACTCTGACTCCCTAAGCAGGATCCATCTATGTAGGCTTAGCCATATCCATACCTCTGATGGCAAGTTACAGCTACTGTCCCTTGTCTGGCCCCTCGGGGATGCTGAGGCAGGCAGAGCAAGGCAGAAGGGATGCATTCCCATCATGTGGTATGGCAAAAAGGGCTCAAGAATAACAAATGAGTATCTGCAACCATTCCTTGCTTTCCTGCGTGGTACCCCAATCTTCCCATTCATCCCAGCAGGGAGGCATTTCTGCATCCCAGGCCCCCCTGGGGCAGAACACAGTAAAGAGCCAGAGAAACAGTTCAAAGAAGACGGCCTGGGCAGTGGGAGAGCCTGGGGAGGCCATGACAGGAGGCTGTGTGGGCAGGAGAGCAGGGAAGGGACCCTGAAGCTGCCAGCAGGACTGAACCCCCTGGACCCAGCACAAAACAAAGGGGGCCAGCCCTTCCTGCCTGCCCAGGACTGGTCTGGCCTCCATCCAACACAAGAAGGACCCTTCCCCAAGAAAAAGGGAAAACAGCCCAGGCTGTTTCAGTCTCGGGTTATCTCCTGAGCCGCTGGGTCACAACACAGGTCCAGGATGGCTCAGCATCTGTATGGTTCCCGGGGACTGAGCTGTAGGTCTCCCGGGTTCCTACTGCGCTGCTCATGCAGTTCCCATGGAGCTGGAGGACAGCCAGGCTGGCTGTAGGTCTGGGCTACCCGCACCCTGGAGGGACCATCCCAAGACCCTAGAGTAGCCACAGGGAACCCATATCTAAGGAAAGCCAAAAATAGCCCATTCGGAGGCCACCACACTGCTGTCCGCCCTGCCCAGAGAGGCAGCAAGTGCCAGGTGCCCTGGGGCACCAGCCCAGCAGGCAGCCGGCCCAAGCCTGGCTCTGGCATCCGAGCCGGGCCCCAGGACTTCTGCTCTGTCACCAGACGGCCCACCCCCGGGCCCTCGTACCTTCTCCACGTTCTCCACAGTGAAGTCCAAGGCTGGTGCTGCTCCAGCCCCTGCAGCCCCCGGCTGCTCCTCCCGCCGCTCCATCTTTGCTCCCTCCCCGGCAGGGAGCTGGATCCCGACCTGCCTCCGGCCCCAGCCCCTTGGCTGCTGGCCCCCTGCTAGACCCCGGCTTGGGTGCCCAGGAAGCGGCGGGGTGCCAGGGGGCCCAGGGCGGGCATGGCTGCCGAGGCCGCCCCACCTCGGGCGGGGATGGGGGGCTTGCCAGACGCCCAAAGGGGTGTTCGCAGGGGGAGGCCAACCGAGGGGGCCTGGGGGAGGGGCCGGCAGTGAAGAGTCCGCAGGCGGGGTGTCGGCGGCAGGTCACGGGTCTGTGCCCACAATCTACGAGGCAGGAGTCCCTGGGAAGGCAGGCCGGGGTGGGGGGCGAGCCCCGGGCCCCGGGCCGGTCACAGGGTCGACGGCCTGTACCCACAACACCCTCGTGTGAGCGCGCTGCCGGGTCCTGCGAGGAGGTCACGGGGCGGGGGTGACGGCGGAGCGAGCCCTCCGCGGGTTACGGAGGCGTCCGACGGGGCGCAGGGCTGCAGCCCCGCGAGTCTGCGGCGAAGAGTCCGTAGAGTTGAGGGGCGGTGGCAGGTCCCCTCCGCCCGGCCCGGCCCGCGCTCTCCCCTCCGCCCGGCTCCGGCCCCGCTACCGCCGCCGCCGCCGCCGCCGCCCCAGTGACTGACAGGCGAGCCGGCCCGGCCGGGACGGGGCGGGGACCTCAGCGAGGCGCGGGCTGCCCCCGGCGCCTGTCCCCCGCACCGCCGCCTCAGGCGCCGCCCTCCCCCCGCGCCTGCCCTGGCCCGGCCCGGCCCGGCACAGCCCAGCCCGGCCCGGCACAGCGGAACTGCGCGGAAACTCATTCCGGGTCCCTGGTCCCGTCCCCGCGCCAGCCCGCGCGCCCCCGCGCAGGCGGCGGACCGGCGCGCCGCTCGAGGCCCCCGCTGGGCCAAGGCCCCGCCGCTGAGTGCTCTGGGAAATGTAGTCCGCGCTGCGCCCAGCGGGAGGGCGGCGCCTTGCGGCAGAGGTCGGGAGCACGTGGGCTGGGGACCCGCGGGGAGCCCCGCCTGCGCGGACCTGCTGCCGGCCGCGGGGTCGGACCCGCGGGCGGCGCCGCTGAGCAGCTCCCGAGGAGGGCGTGACCGGAGGGGCTGGTGGACGGAGCTGCGAAGCCGGGCCAGTGGATGAAGGTGCGTGTTGGGGGCTGGCGGAGAGAAACAGGTCACTGCGGTGCCGCGCGGCCGCCGCCACCTGGGGCGCAGGAAGGAGGGTTCTGGGGAGGAGGCAGCGCCCCGCCCAGAGAAGCGGGGGGGCTCGGCGCGCCGCTGGAACGGGAAGGGACGGCTCTCGGGACTGCCCGGGGAGCCACCGGCAAACCCCTTACCATGGACAGTACTCGGAGACTTGGGGAGGCGCTGGGAAGCAACTTGTCTTTTATGAGTGATCAGAGTAAGAAGAGCTCACATTTAAGTGCTAGGAACAGTGCTTTGCACACCTTAGGTCCGATTCTCTGGACAACTCGGGTGGGATTTTTAGTCCCCGTTTTCAGAGGAGGAAACCGAGGTTGGGGAAGGTTCGTTCAGCTTGCCTTGTCCAGAGACACAGCTAGTGTAGCAGAGACCAGCCACAGACCTGGCTCCAGCAGACCCCAGCAGCCCCTACCCCTTAAACTTCCACTTGTCCTTTTATTAGCTCTTATTTTTAAGGTTTGTTTGTTTATTATTTTTAAAAGATTGTATTTATTTACTCATGAGAGACACGGAGAGGCAGAGATAGGCAGAGGGAGAAGCAGACTCCCTGCAGAGAGCCCGATGCGGGACTCGATCCCAGGACCCCAGGATCACTACCTGAGCCAAACAAAGACAGGCGCTCAACCGCTGAGCCACTCAGGGGCCCCTAAAGTTTATTTATTTAAGTAATCTCACGTGGGGCTCAAACTCACAACCCTGAGTCCAAGAGCCACATGCTCGCTCCTGACTGAGCCACCAGGTGCCCTGTCCTCCCTGTCCTTTTATTAACTTTTGCCAGCTATCCCAGCAGGGGAAAAAAATAATAAAAGGGAAAGGAGGACCTCTGTACCTGGATTCAGGTGGAAGAAGCTGACATTGGCAATAGCTGCTAAGGCCAAAGACGATGAGTGTAGGCTCCCCTGAGGAGGAGAAACCTAGTCTGAGCTTGAAGAATAGAGACGCTGGTGAGGTGGGGAGCTTGATTAAGTGCGGAAGCAAAATCCTGTGGGAATCTAGTTCAACAAATACCTATCTGTAGGACGTAGGATAAATTGCAGGAATGGTCTTTTCATCATGGGGGTGGGGCGCAGGGAGAGAATCCCTGGCTGTTATCAGATTCTCTAAGGACTCTACAGCCCCAAAACAGGTTAAGAACCACTGCTGTGAACAATAAAGGGGATCTCATGTGGCACAGACTCTCCAACATCTTTTCTCTGATCCCTCAGTTTTCTACCCAGCCTCTCCTTTTCTGGAGGAGACCGCAGGGAGTCGGCCAGCGCACCGACACTCTGCCGCAGGGGTCTCGAGCCAGGGGAAATAGGGCAATCCTTGGACAAGAGAGGAGGAAAGCCGTTGGCAAGTTCAGGAAAGCACATGGAACCCCAAACCTCGATTCCTGGATGAACCAAATCTAGAGGGCAGTTGGGTGCTCCCTGAAGCTGGAAAAGCTGCCATTTCAAAGCTGCCTGTAGTTTTTCGTCTTACAAGAAAGAGGTGGTGACTTGATGGCCCTTTGGAGGAGACTGTACCTCGGTTCTGGGAAGACCACTCAAAGGGGCAATGTAGCTTTGCAAATGTGAAACGAAGACTGCAGTCAAAAATAGAGCTACCAGAACCACCTGTGACTCTCAGGAGTGGAAAGTGCTCTCCTGGTCAGGTCGTAGGCAGAGAACTATAGCTCTGGGGCTTGTTCCTTTTGGGGGGAAAGTGGCTTTATTTTTTTTTTTTTAAAGAGGGATTTGGGAATGTGTTCTTGGAAAAGGTTCTGTTTCATCTAGGACTTTGTGAGATGTTGGGCACAATCTCTCTGGGGTCCAGAATGCAGTAGGAGGGACCCTTCTGGCTTAAGGACTGGCAGTCTGGGGACAGTTGAGAACCAGCACCATTGGCTTGGGGTCTGACCTGGCTCTCTTGCTGTGAGCATTGTCAGAGGTGGCCTCAGTCGGCCTCCTTGGAGGGCTTGGGGGCTAGGCTAGGCTTTCAAGTCTTTCCAGCAGGGGCTCTCTGGGCCCAATGACCCTGCTCAACAGGATGCCCCCTCCATCCTCAACCAGGGCCAGAGCCCAGGCCTCCATGAGGCATCTGCAAACTGTATGGCACTGGTGCCATTATCTTCGGGTGGGAGTGGGAGGGCAGGAGACTGAGGATCCTGAATCAGTTTGGGGGCAGAGAGAGGGACCAAAGGAGGGTTTGAAGGTGGTGTGAGCACCAGAGTTTTGGGAGCATCTAGAACTGGGGCAGTGAGCACAGAAGACTGGAAGCCCAGACTGGTTTCTCCTTGACCCAGAATGCACACAGCCCTCACTTTTGCCTGCTCCTTGCCCTGTCCTGGGTGACAGGGGCACCTGTGCCAAAGCAGGCAGGCGCTTAGACAGTTTGCAAGGAATTTTGCTTAGCAGTGGCAGATGGCTGAGGGGTCCCAGCCTCAGCCGGCTCACTCCTATGGTGCTCCCACGCACCTCGGCCGCAGCTATTGCCCTTGTGCTCACAGCCGCTAGCACAGTCTCCAGCCCAGACCTCCCTCCTCAGCTTCAGGCCAGCGACAGGCCAGCGACAGCCCCTCTAGATGCCTGGTGGTTCCCTCTGAGTCGGCATCCTTTCCAAACGCATGCCCTCATCTTCTTTCCAAAGAACATCATCATATTGGACAAATTCATAGGACCCAGGAATCAGGATTTCACAGGACATGCAGGAAAGCTCAGAGGGGTTGCATGGACTTTTGAGAGATGACTTGGGGACACTGTGAAGGCCAGGGTCAGCACTAACCCCTCCTTCCTTCCAGATGAATGTGTATACCTCTTAGCTTCTTGTCCTTTTTCATACGGTTTGTCAAATTGAATTTGTCTCTCCTGACTTAAGCTTCAGGGCAGGGATCATATCCCTTTCACTTCTGTATCTCTGGGGTCTCCCTAGTGTCTGACATATAGGTAACTAATCAGTGTTTGTTGAATGAATAAATATCCTTGTTCATCACTCAAAATTGCAGATCCCTCTTGGGGTCTCTTGGTCCTTTCCTGCCTTTCTATTGCCTTGACGCTCTCTGCTTCGTTCCTCCAGAAACCAGCCTCCCATTGCACCTTCTTCCCCAGCCCCAGCCTTTTCTGCAGCTCTTTTACCCTGGGCTGCTTCATGGAATGTGGGTAGTGAGCGCCCCCCATGCTGGATTGTCTACAAGCAGAGGAAGTGTATGCGCGTGTCAGGGTGCCCTGGAGGGTAGGACACAGATTAGTGACAGTGGGATGGGGCAAGGTGTGGTTCACTGTGTCATTACACACTGAGGCCCCCAGAAAGCCTGGGGTCTGTCCCAAGGGTAGGGTTTTCTTGTAACTCCAGGTCCCGAGCACTGGGGACTGTGCGTGCGGGTGAGAGCTGGCCTGTTGGGCCGGAGAACACACCTGTGCCACCCACTCTGCCTGTGTTCCGTGCCCCATGTCCCAGAGCTGCAGGATGGAGGTGAGCAATGGAAAATCCGGGCCAGGCCCGATTGCTGACTCAGCCTGAGGCCAGGCTCGACGGCCATCAGGGGCTCGCAGCCAGCCCCACTGCCCGGGAAAAGATCCAACACAGCATGAAAGTAAATAAATAACTTAGGAGTAATAAATAGGGGTCCAGCTCCTGCCAGTGGGTACAGGCCCGCGCGCGCAACGCAACCGCGCCGCCTCCTCCGGTCCGCGCCCCCCCCCAGGCCTGGGCAAGGCTTGGCGGCCCGGCCACTGCAGGGTTGGGGGGGGCGGCTGGCTCCGGGGCCTGGTCCGTGGGGCCTGGGCGAGGCTTGGCGGCCCAGCCACTGCAGGGTTGGGGGCGGGGGGCTGGCTCCGGGGCCTGGTCCGTGGAGCCTGGTCCGTGCCAGTCCGTGCGCAGCGGGTCCTACGGGCTCCAGAGCCGACGTGTCCGTGTCTGCGGGGCGGGCACCCTGGGGGCGCGGGTCCGTGGGCCCTCCGCCTCTCGGGGCTGCTGGCATCACTCACCCGCCGGCTCAGAGGGGGCCCCGCGGCCGAGGGTGCAGTCCGCCCGGCCCCGGGGCGAGGCCTCAGCCCAGGCAGCCGCAGGCGGTGGCCGACAGGCGGTCCACGGTCCTCCAGGTGCTGTTGACGTCCATGAAGGAGACGGCCTCGTAGCGCGTGGGGCGGCAGCACGGCTGGCTGGCGGGCCGCGAGCCCGGGGGCGGCCGCAGGGCCCCGGCGCCCAGCAGGCTGGCCAGGCTCAGGTCGTGCGCGGAGCGCGCCCGGCGGCACGAGCCGCTGCAGAAGCGGAAGCGCACCAGCTCGTCGGAGCTGTGGCCCAGGCCGAGCGCGCGCACCGGCACCAGCTGCGAGCGCAGGCGGCAGCCCCGCGCCCCCGCGCGGCCCCCCCGGCCCCCCGCCCGCGCCGCACGGCCCCCGCGGGAGGGCGCGGGCGAGGGCGCGGGCGGCGGGGGCGCGGCCCGGGGCGGGGGCGGCGGCCGCCGGGCTCTTCCGCCGCACGTGCGCGCCGCGCGGCCTCCTGCAAGGAGACGGAGTCACGCGCCGGGCCCCGCCCCCGCCCCGCCCCGCCCCGCCCCTCGCCGTCACCTACCCGGCAGGTGGCCGGTGGGGGGCGCCGGGGCCGGAGCGGGGCCGAGGCGCGGGGCGGGACTGCGGGGCGCGGGGCCCAGGGAGGCCTCGGCGACGCTGCTGAGCAGGACCAGGGCGGCCAGGGCGGGCCACAGGGCGGGCTGCGCGGAGACAGGGTGGGAGGAAGAGGGCCCCCCGCCCGGCTCGGGTGGGGGCAGCGCGGGAAGGGATCGGAGAGAGGCTGCGGCGCCTAGCTGGGTGCGGGGAGCCCCCTTAGGATGCAGGGCGGGGGAGGGCGGGCCCGCTGCCCCGGGGCGCCCAGGGGCGAGCTCACACCCGAGGACGCCGACTTCCCTCCTTCTGCGGCCTGCCCAGGCCAAGCCCTGTGCTCCCTCCCCGCTCAGACCAGTTCCCTCCATTGGGGCGGCGGTGCCGGGAGGGCCACTCACCTGCCGCCTAGGCTGCGGCCAGGGGGGCAGCACGGAAGGGCTTCCACATCCGGACTCCATCTCTGTCAGGACCAGAAGCTCCCATCAGCCGCGGCTGACCTGGTCGCCGCCCCTCCTCTCGAGGCAGCTTGGAACATTGAGAGAAGAGTTATCCTTTGGGCAGGTCATCGCTCCACTTCGGTGTCTCCAGACGAGGTCCAAGGGGCCTCCAAGGGGACAGCTGGACTCAAGCCAGGAGGAGAAGTAGCTGCATTGAGAACCTAACTATGAGTTGGTGCTTTGCACCTGTCCCTGCTTCCAGTCCTTACAGCTCCAGGCCGTGGACGGCATAATCCGCATTTTCCACCCAAGCAAATAAGACTCCGAGAAGCTCAGCGGCTGCCTGACATCACAAGGCCTCTTGCCCCAGGACCTCCCTGCTCGGCGCTGCAGGGCCGGAGCTGCCAGCAGCAGCCGGAGAAGGGGCTAGTTGGACATGTGTGGTCCCACCTACAGAGAGCTTCGTCTCCATGTCCCAGACAGGGCCTAGGGAGGATTTGGGGTTGACCTATCTGACATCAGCGACGCCCCGGCCTCAGCCTGTGTTGCCCACCCAGCGCTGCTGGCCCAGGCTCCCCCGCCAGCTCTGCCTGGGTCCAGAGCCGCCAGGGTGCTCTCGTCTCACCGCAGGTGCCCCTCAGGAGCCCGCCGCCGTCGGGGCTGAGGGGTCCTCGCACAGAGGGCCTGGGCCTGGCTCCCCAAGGCCACCAGGGGGCAGCATTGCCAAGCCTGCAGACTCAAAGGGTGGGTGGGGGGTGGGCTTTCCACTCGGCTCAAATAGACTCCGCCGTGAGCAACTCCCAGGAGGGCCAGCCTGGCCTCCACTGTAGCCAGGTCTTGGAGGGCTGGCCCAGGTCTGTCCGCCCTCCAGCTTCCTGTGCACCTGAGAGTCTGCGCCCCCCCCCCCATCAGGTTCCCCCACGAGCCATCCTTCCTGAGCCCAGCCAGCCTTGCAGAGCCCCACCAACCTTTGGTGAACCCACACTGGCTGGCATTCCTCCCTCTGGGGCCCTGGAGCCCTCCCTGGCTCGTCCGCCCTTAGGTCCCAGGTGTCACCCTCCACTCCCCCCCTGCCCCCCAGGGCACGGCACACAGGACGTCTGCATACCTGTGGACCAGACCTCGCCCGGCCTCCCAGGTGTGGTCCTCCAGGGCCAGGTGTGCCTTGCTAATTGAATGAGGCCTTGAGAGGCCAGGCTAGTGGCTGTTCTCCTCGCTGGAGGGCGGGCGGGGCCGGGCAGCCTCAGTGGCCCCCTGCGCTAGGGGGAGCTCAGGAGCAGGTCTCTGGAGGGCAGGGCAGGCCCAGTCTCCCTCCTGGGAGCCTGGGGCCACTAGGTCCTCCAGTCCTCCCGCCTGCCAGCCAGCCGGATACTCACCGCGGGAGGGTCCTCCTCCGTGTTCTTCTAGGCACCTTTCCTGGGACCAGTGCTGGCCTTTCTTCCGCAGCTGAACAGGCTCATGCCCAGGGCTGTGCACCTGGGAGCGCGTCTCTTAGCCAAGAGCGTGGCCTTGGCAGCCGGTGTGCGCCCTGTAGCGGCCGCGGGAGCCTCACATTACAGCAGGCAAGCGCAGTCCGGCCAGCGACAGGGGGACTGAGGGCTGGGAGGGGCGGAGAGCCGTGCCTCCGGCCCAGGAGAGGGAGGATGCGAGGGGGAGCAGAGGGGGGCTATCCGGCCCGCGCCCCCCGCCCCGCGGCTGGGACGGGGTGGGCCAACAGGTTGGCTTACCGCAGTGCAGGGCTCTGGGTCCGGGACACAGTAGGGCTGGCGCCCGAGGGACCTGCTGCTGGCGGAGCCCGTGGGCCGTGTCTGGGGGCCGGGCCCAACTCCATCCCTCGGCAGCCTCCTGCCCGCCGCCATCCGGTGTCAAATTCCAGCCCCGGCGTCACCGGATCCCGGGGTGGGGCCCGCAGCGCCCCCGCCCAACCCCACCTTTCAGGGCTCACCTGGCCGCTCCACCTGCTGGGATCCGGTCTCCCCCCCACCCCACCCCCAATCCCCGGGCTATGCTAGGTGCCCCGAGCGGGGCAGGGAGGTGGGGGGAGGAACGCGGGGAAGGGACCCTGGGACGCAGGGTGAAGCCGGCGCGGCGGAGAGACACGGGAACTGGGCGTTCAGAGTTTGTAGACACGCGAAGTAGGGAGCTGGGAGGCTGGGCTGAGGGTGGGCGGGGAGGGGACGGGCAGGTCCCTGCCTCGGCCGGGGGATGGGGGCGCCGAGATCGGCGTGGTGTCCGGGGTCCCGCACCCGCAGGGTCTGGCCCACCGCTAGCTCTTCTCCGCAGACGTGGGGAAGGTGTCCGGGCGCCGGGGTGCAGCGCTGGCCTCCGGGAGCCCGACCCTGCTCCAGCCGCGCCTGGGGCTTGGGGACACACCCTGGCAAACCCCGTGCTCCGGCCTCGCCGGGCCGGCGGCCGAAGGGAGGGTCACAGAGGAGAGACTCCTAGGTAGGAGCTGGAGGCTAGTATTTCAGGTGCCTAATGACGGCAATTTGGCAGGTGGGGTGGAGGTGGCGTGAGTAACACGGATAGAAGTAAGGAAAGGCCAGGTGCCGCGCATCATGCTAGGGGGTCTGGACTTTATATCAGTGGCCCTGGGGACCACCGAGGGGTGTCAGGCAAAATGTTGTGACCGGACACGCATTGCAGTGACTGGCTGCGGCCGGCTGGATGGTCTGGGGAGACCGAAGCAGGCTGCGGGGAGAGGGGAGTCTGAGTTAGAGACGCGGGGTGAGCAGGGGGCTGCAAGGCTCTTCAGACCACACCTGCTGGAAAACTCAGTTGGTGCCTGATTAGATGGGGTGAAGTGACCAGGTGGAGGGGGTGCCCGCTGGCAGCTGGGGCTCCCTCCAGGAGGACAAGCTGGAGACGGGAGCTCAGGGTTGGACGGGTGGAGTTGGAGGGACCTGCGGATCACCCCCGGGGCAATATCCATGAAGTGTCTGAAGCTGTGGCCCCGAGCAAAGTGGAGAGCTGGGCTGAAGATGGCAATTTGGGAACTGTCGACCGACCGACAACTGGAAGCCGTGGGTGGGGCCCAAAGTGCTCAGGGGACGTGTGTGGACCAGCTTTACCTTGCCAATGCATCGGAATCACCCGTGGACCTTTAAAAACCACCCACATCTGGGCTCCACCCCAGACCTGAATCAGAATCTTGGGGTAGGCATGTGCAGTCTTTCCAGCCTGCACCGGTTTATCCTGGTGGATGGCGGCGGCGGGAACCACAGCTTCGTGAGAGCAGCTTCCATGCAGTACAAGCCAGGCCTCAGAGCAATGTGGGGCCGGGGGGTGGCAAGGGGGGCTGTCCGCAGGCTTGACAGGCCCCCTGTGGGACAGGGGACCAAGCAGTGAGTACCTCCTCACTTTGCTGCCTCCTGCAACCTGGGGCTTGCGAAGCCCCGCTGCCTCCTGCAGGCATGCAGCCTGCGCCCCGTGACTCCAGGGGACGCCATTCCCGTAGAATAGGATGTGCGTTGGGAGTTGGAGTCGTGCCCTGTTTCCAGCAACATCCCAAGAGAGCCCTGGGTGTGCCCGTCCCTCAGGGCCTTGCTTTCTTTCCAAACTTCAGCGGACACTTCTGCCTGAGGACAAAGCACAGCAGTGCAGGGGCACTGGGAGGCTGGTGGTCCTTGGGATGGCAAGGACTCTAGGATTGGGGCGGCCGCCTCACTCTGCCCCAGTGGCAGCTCTGGCAGGAAGCTCACTCGCTGGCCTCAGGTGCACGTGGGTGTTGGCCCCAATCTCAGGCCCCGGGCATACCGGGAGGGTAGAGATCAGATTCTAGGGCTCTCCAGGGATGGGGTCCAGGATGTCCTTTCTCGGGCTCACCTGACGGTGCCTAGAGCTGGGCTGTACCTTCCTGTCCTGTGTAGGTTAAGGGGAGCTGAGGGAAGAGGGAGAGGGTATGCCTTTGTGCTCTGGGAGTGGGGGTGGGGCACATTCTCCAGAGTTCGGCCTGGCCAGGAGCAAGTTTGGCCTGTGAGCCTGTTTTGGGGGGAGGGGGGGGCTCAGCATATAGCTTTCCTGTGCTTGCAGGAATCTCTGCATGCCGAGCTGGGGCTCTAGGGACCCTGGGGGCGCTGTCCTAAGGCTGTGGACTTCAGCCCCCGCCGTGTGGCTCCTTTAGGGTAGGACAGACTACCCTATGACTACCCCTGCCCTCATACTTCTGGTCTGCCTCTTAAGGCAAAGAGGGTGCGGCCCGTGTGGGATGGGAGAGGCTTCTGAAGGCCCCCAGGTGGCCCCCAAGCTACCCAGGTCCTGCAGTTGACAGAAGAGACAGGGACCCGGGAGTCTGTGGGCTAGAGAGATGGCCCTTGGGTTTAAGGTAGTAGCTGAGGCCCCAGGCTCCTGCTTCTTCCAGGAAAGTCAGAGAAAGCAAGAGGCCAGATTCAGGGAAGAGCTTTATTGCTTCCAGGATGGCTGCCACAGCCTGCGTGAGGTCCTTGAGCCTCGCTTCCCTCTGGTCCAGGCTAAAGGCAGAGCCCAAGGACCTGACGGCCTCATTGCTGAAATCCAGAACAGCTGCCAAGTTGGTCAGTTCAGGCTGGGGCACTGTCCTATGGATCAGCGGCTGCTGGGGAGGGGGGGCGTTCCCACCGCCTAGGCCGGGCCTCACCTCCCGAGCTTTGAAGTCCTCTCTGCTTAACCCAGGGTCTGTCTTGTTGGCTTAAGTGATGGCTCCAGGGTTTCCCTGTGCAGTAGTTAGGGGCTGGTGAATGGGAATACCCCATCTTCTCCTCAAGAAAGGCCAGTATCATGAGCTGGAGGGCGCTGGCGGGAGGCCCTGCCCACCTCCCTGTAGCCCCGAGCGGGGCACAGGCGAGTCACGGCACCCCCACTCTACAGGGAGCCCGCTGGTACCACTACCCGGTGGGCCACCTACCGGGCCTCTTTCTGAACGGCAAGTGGACCAAACTTGACATCTCCAACCTTATTTAAAAATAAATTATCCCTACCCTCCCCCCTACCCAAATTCACAAAATGATAATACACCAAACACTGATTGGAGAAATGATTCCAGCAGCAGCCCTGCGGCCTGATGTCCACTTCCTGCATGCTGGGCCTGCTGGGCACGGCCGGTGGCCTCCTGGCCCTCTGGCTTCAAGGACCCAGGCTGAGAATGAGCCTAAGTGCTGGTCTCTGAGGCTGGCCTCTGGGCGGACACAGCTCTGGCTGCCCTGCCAAGGCCTCGCCAGCCCTGGGGCCCCTTGGCACTGTCCTTCTCTGGGTCTGAAGACTCCTGCGCCTTTCAGGCAGAGCCAGACCGAGGCCAATGAAGTGGACAGGTGGCAGTGGCTGCGGCTTCCTCTTGGCGGTGCCAGGACCTCCGTGGCCATGTGCTGGGCCCACCTCAGATGCCGCTGGTTAGGTCGGTGATGACGCGCGCCTTCACCAGCTTGCGCAGAAACTCTTTCTCTCGCTGGATATTGTGTGTCCAGGACTGAAAGGAAAGGCACGGGGAAGTGATAAGTGGAGCTTGGCACTCTCTTCTGACCACCACTCTCCCAGCGCCCTGTGACTGTGGGAAATCTGCTCTCCGAGTCCCAGGGCTCCTCCTCCTCCCTTCCCAGAACCTCTTTCCACCCCCTCTACGAGAACTACGCCTCTTTCCTTCTGAGTCTTAGGAGATATAAGACCTTCTGGCCTTGTTCCCACAGACTTGGCCTCGTCGCAGTACGTCCAGGGCACCTGGGTCCTAGGCACCTTGAGGATAGGCAATGTGAGTCAGGGAGATGTGGCCCAGGCCTGGGGGGTGGGCCCTGCCGGAAGGAGAACCGTGTGGGGTGGCTGAGTCATCCTCAGGCCTGATGCAATGCAATCTCCAGGCTGATGAAATCCTGCCTCTCAGATCAGAGGAGCCAGGGGGCCTGAGGACAAGAGGCTCACCTTTCTGCTAATTTGGAAATCACAGGGAACGTGCCGCCTTCTGGGGCTTTCCTGGGTGAACACTGCACCCAGGCTCGGGCTCTCCTGGTCCCCCGTACTCAGACCAGGAGGCTCTGGTGGCTAAGTCTCTCAGAATGAAAAAAGACTGGTGGCCTGACTCAGGGAAAGCTGACAGCCTCTTGGAGGTCTGTCTGCACCCGTGTGCTCCGCTCTACGTCAGCACTGAGCCTCACCGCCTTGTTCATGGGCACTGCTGACCTGCTCGGGACCGACGGCTCTGTCCTGGCCCTATTCTCATCCAGTCACCTTTCTCCAACCTGAGGCCAGAGATCTTTTCAATCTGAAACTCAGGCAAAATTCCCTATATCCTCTGAATATCCCCTTCAGTATCTCGGGCTGGCCACGAACCCGGCTGCCCCAAGGACAGTGTCCTCCCGACACCTCTCCAATGTGACTGTTTCTTCTCTCCCGCTCCATGCTCCATGGCACCTGGAAGGTCTACAGGGTCTTCCTCTCTCAATTGCTGCATCCACACCACTGTCTCTCCAAACTCCCCGAAACCTCTGGCCCCCCCTTGAGGCTCCTGTCATGACCTTCTGCTGTCTGTGAACTGCTGCAGACCCCCAGCGCGATCTGCCCTCCTCCCTTGAGGAGTCAATCATCCAGCACACTGTCTCTCCTTGAAGGAGGGGCCTGGTTGGCACACAGTAGGTGCTCAATAAAGATGTGCCGATGGAGATTAGATTTGTGGGTCAGAACACAGAGGCTTGGAGGACTGGCAGGGCCAGCATCTGAACAAGTGTGTAAACTTGTACTGCTCTTTCCTGCTTGCCCTTTGTCACCCCCAGGAAGAAGCAGTCAGCCTGATGGGTTAGTTTCAAGAACACCCACTGGGAGTCACTGATGGCTAAAAGCTTGGTGGAAGACTGGACTTTTTTTTTTTAAAGCTTATTTATTTTTTTACTAATCTCTACACCTATCACGAGGTTCACACTCATGAACCTGATACCAAGAGTTGCATGCTCTTCCAATTGGGCCAGCCAGGCACCCCAAAACTGGAATTTTTTATGATATTAAGGAATTATTAATTTAAAAAATTTTTTAGGTGTGATAATGGTATCATGATGGTTTTTTGGAAGTTCCTATCTTTTGGAGAAAGTTACCAAAATATTTATGCCTGGAATGATATGGTATCTGAGACTTGTTTCCAAATAACCAGTGGGGAGGGGTGCATGACGGGAAGAACAGATGAACACCGGGCAGGTGCTGATACTTGAGGGAGTGAGTGACAGGTGCATGAGAGTTCATTATATTATTTTCTACATTTATGAATAGGTTTGACAGTGTCCATGATAAAATAGTAAACAAAAAGGTCGGCCCTGGGCTGTAGCTCTCGGGGGCCAGGCAATGCCTCCTCATTCCCCCTCCCGTGCAGATGGCGCAGGAGCTTACAAGCGGGCTACACTATGCTGTCTATACTGTCTCCAGGCAGTCCTGGGTTCCCGGGCTCAGCAGGACCCCTGATTCTGGACGTAGCTGTCCTTCTGACACCTCTTTTTCCATCTTTATCTCTGGCTCCCCATCCTTGGTCCAGTCATTAACCACCGGTGCTGCCCTGACCGCCTGCACTTTGTACTCTGGGCTCCCTGGGCGATGCCCTCCAGGCCGGCCGCCTATCTGAACAGGCAGCTGGGCTCGCAGCGCACTAATGGACATTTCCAGCCTGAGTTTCCCTGCTGAGTGGCACATTCCTGTGTGAGCCCCCTTCGGCCTTGAGGGAGCTGCTGCTCCGTCCCTCTCCTCATCCTCCTTCCCCCTCCCGGGGAGCACGTCCTATGCACCACGCCCACCTCTCTGCACAGCCTCTACCCACTGCTCAGCTAGCAGTCTAGCTCCTAGCCACTGGCCATTTCCCACTACTCCTCTTACTGGACTCCTGGATGGCACCTGGCATGGTGGACAGCGCATGAACGCCCTTGGTCTCTGCAACCCTGCACCTTCGGAACTCTTCCCTACTTTGGCTCTGTCTCCTCTCTAAACTCCCTTGAAATCCCTTGTACATCCCCCAGCCTGTGACCCTTGCTCTGCTTGTCTCCACAGCCCGCCCACTTCTGCTGGGTCTGGAGAATGGACCCGTGGGCCGAGTGCAGGGGAAGTGGTGCTGGGGCCAGGGTGCTGCATGGTTCAGTTGCTTCCTGGAGACACTCAAGGAAGAGATGCAGCAGGGATCCTAAACCCAGGCATTTCCAGGGAGTCCTCATCTAGGATATTGGGAGGTAACAGTGATGAGCACGGATAAAACATTAGTAATAATGGCTAACATTTATGAGTGCTTACTACGTGCCAGGCCTTTCTTTTTTCATACATCATTGTGTCTAATCTTCCCCAAACCTAGGTGGTAGGTGCTGTCATTACCCTTTTACTGGTAAGGAAAGAAAGGTACAGAGCCAGGTTCTAAACCCAGGCTGTTTGATCTCCTGGTGTGAAGTCCCCAGCACCCTGCATGGAGGGGGTGCAGCAGATGCCAGAAGCCTCAAGCCAGCCAGTGTCAGAGGATAATTGGGGGGGGGGGGGGGCGGGCAGCCTGGCCTGAAAACTGAGATCTTTCTTTGGCATAAGGAAGGGAATGGGCTCCACCAGAGGGCTTCAGGGAAGGTGCTGTCCTCCCTCGTTCCTATATCGAGGCAAGCCCGGGCCCTGCTGATTTAAAATTCTGTTTCTCTCTGTCTTCTCATCAACACTGAGCAGTTCCTGGTCAGGAGTCTTCATCTCTTGCCTAGACTGCCGTGATGCCCTTCCAGCTAGTTTGACCTCTGCCTTGTGCCACTCTATTTGATGCTGCAGCCACAGTGACCTGCTACATGCTGATCTACAGCCTAAAACCCCTCCGTGGCTCCTCCTGGCCTTCAGAGTCAAGTCCAAACTCTTCACCATGGCACAGAAAGCCCTGGGTGAGCTGGCTACAGCTTCTCACCCTCTGCCTGAAACTCTGACACAAAGTTTACACAAAAAGAGTTTGTAAGAGACCAAAGATACAAGGAACCAGAAGCCAGGAGACAGGTAAGAGCTGTGCTAGTGGTTCAGAGGGGGTGGCGGCAAGGGGCAAAAGAGCAAGAAGATACAGGAGAAGAGACACAGATGGAAAGACCACTGGGCTCCTGGCAACAAGGAGGCAGGGCCTGGAACCACTGCCGAGGAGGATGGCATCAGACAGTTCTGGAGCTGACCTAGACCCGGGATGGGCGCTCTGCTCCTGAACCCCGCTCCAGGCAACAGGAAGGCTGCTTCTGGTTTCCCAAGGCTCTCTTAAATTCCTGCAGTAACTTCCCATCACTTGAGATGTCCTGAGTGAACCAACAAGTGTGAGACCATACAGATGGTCACTCAAGCTACAGGTGGGGACGCCAATCTCCTGGAGGATGTGGAGAGTGAGAAGAGAAGGTGGTCCAGGACAGAGCCCTAGCGAACGCAGACCTTTGGGGGGTGGACTGAAATCAAGGACGCCGAGAAAGAGAAGGAGAGAGACTGGCGAGTGAAGTAAGAGGAACACCAGAGACTACAGGCTCACCAGTCTGAGCAGGAAAAGTTTCAAAGAGGAAGGAGTGGTCAACAGAAAAAGCATTTCTGGGAGGTCAGGAAAGATGAGGCTTCCATGTGTCCACTGGATTTGGCAGCCTTGAGCTGAGTCGCTGGTGACCTTAGTGGGAGACATGGCAGGTTAACGGGGCAGCCAGGGAGGGAGGAGGGCAGACGGGGTGAGTCCTTCCTGCAGGGAGGGTCGGGGAGCTTTCAGGGAGTACAGGGCTCTGGGTTGGAGAAGCATGTGTGAAAGGGTGATGAGCAGGAAGGAGGGCTGGCTGAGATGGGAACCCCTATATTTACAGAACTAGGAATCTGCACAGATGGGAGGCGTCCTCAACATCCTGTCCACCCCATCCCCTCATGTGGGAGCAGAGAAGCTGCTCAAAGCGCTGGCCCACGATGTGCTGGTCCCAGGCTGGCGTCAGTGGAAGGCTGACAGTGGAAGTGGAGGGAGTTGTAAAAGGGGCTCCCACAGCTCTGGATGTGAAGGCAGAGATGCTGTCAGAAGCAGCTGATGCCAGCCCAGAGAGCCTCAACGCTGCTGAACATGAGGGCAGCTGGATGTATGGATCACCCGGGAAGCAATTCTGGGTGATAAAGAGCTTCAGCTCTTCAGTGCTCCCCTTCACAGGGGAGGGAAGAACAGGTACAGGGACTGTCCCTGCGCTGACAGGCAACGTCTCTGGGTGGTTTGAGGGGGCATGGAAGTCTTCTGAGGGAAGACAGGACTTGCAATAGAAAAGATGGCCCTGAGCTGGAACCAGGATTAGTGTATGACATTTGGGAATAGCGAGGATGAGGCAGGTGCAGGACCAGGGCAGGGAGAAGGCCAGGGAGGCAAAGTTTGGGGACCAGGGATGGGAAGGGGGCACAGAATACCTGGTGATCAGACCCAAAGGCAGGGAGGGACCTCCAGTGACCCAACCTAGCTAAGGGCAGGGCGAGCCTTCTTGCCAGCTCCAGGCAGCCAGACTAGCCACTGGCTCACCCCTTTCTGTTCGTTTGTGCTGCGTGCACTCCTCCCCCAGCCCCTCCCAGGGACTGCCCCCCCGCCCAGCCCGGCACCTCTTTGATGGCTGCCATGCGCACGGTCTCATAGTAGTGCAGGGGCGCGTTGGGTGTGCTCATGTCGTAGCCAAAGCCTGCGACTGCCACCTCATCACAGCCGTGTAGCGCCATGGTCACTGCCACACTGCCAAGGGTCGGGATGTTCTGGAGGGGATGGACGTGCAGAATTCAGCTGGAGCACCGAGTTGGGCTGAGAGCCTTAGCCACACTCCTCAGAGTTGAGCTCCATGCCCGAAGACTAGGCCCCCTGCCCCTCACCCTGCTGCCCGGTTTCCCCTCCCAGGGCATCTCTAAACCGGCTCCCCCTGCCCTCCCCAGGGCCCCGTCCCCTCACCCCGCGGCCCATGAGGCCGTTGTTGAAGGGCAGTCCGATGAGGGTGAAGGCGGCCTCCTGGATGAAGTACGGGTTGAGGATGCGAATCTCAGGGGGCTCCTTGGGCACTCGTGTGGCCACGGATTTCCAGAAGCCATCTGATGCACTCTGCGGACGTAGCATAAAGGGGCATGAGCTGGGCACACAGCTCGTGATGGGACTGCGTGCATGGCAGGGCCCCTGGTATGTGCAAGCTAATAAGAAACAAGGAGGGGGCCCGTGGTAGAGGGATGAGCTGGTGTGTGTTGGGGTGGGGTGGGGAGGGGCTGGGGATGTAGGATGCAGGACAGAGGGACAAGAGTACGTGGCAGGGCCACAGTGTGCAATGGAGGACACGGGGTGAACTGCCCACAAAGGTCAGGGGCACACCGTGTGGGGCCTCGAGGTGTGCTGCTCTGGTCTGAGGGGGTGCTTGGGTCAGCAGGAAGACCCGGCCGCCCAGCTGTCCCCTCCCGTTGGCAGCTAACGGAGGGGCCTGCGAGGAGCCTGCCCTCTCTCTATCTGCTCTGCTGGGCTCGCCTCCTGTCCCTTCTGCTGTCTCTCCTTGCTTTCCAGTCAACTGTTCTAAAGTGAACCTGAAAAATAAGGATAGAACGTGAGCTAGTAAGGCACAACAGACCACGGTAAGCCACTGATCAGCAGTGGGGGACTTTAGACAATGGACAAGCTCTCAGAGCTCCAGTTTCTGTAACTGCAAAGTGGAGATCTCAGGGAGCTCGGGCCCATACGGAAAAGGCATCAGCTCTGAAACCTGCCATCCCAGCATCCATTCCAGGGCCACAACATCCTCTCCCAGTTCTCTCCCTCCCTCCAGTTCCCACCCCTATGTGTCTGTTCAGCACATGAGCCCTTCCTCGTCTAGTCCCTGAAGCAGGTCACTCTAGGGACCTCTCAGGAGCTCTTTACCCCTTGCCCTGCTATGGCCCCAGGCTAGGGAACCCCTGGACTTGGGCTCAACCCAATCAGCCACTTTTTCTACCCTTATAACTGGGTTCTGAGTACTGCTGGAGGGAAAATCTAACCACCCCTGCAGACTGGTGGCATTACCAAGCCATGGACTCCAACCTGGTATTTCAGGGCGTTTGTTATTTGCCCAGGAAAGCTAAGAAAAATCAACTAAACTTAGAATGGATAGAATAATTTCATAGTGGGATCTGTACTCCAACAGGAAACAGTCACTAGAAATAATACAGATCCCAATTGCAATCCTAACAAAAATATCAAATACTGACTGATAGACTTAAAGATATGTGACCTCTTAAAAAAAAAAAACCCTACAATTCTTTATTGATAAATATTTAAAAATGACTTTATTTTTATTTTTTTAATTTATGATAGTCACACAGAGAGAGAGAGAGAGAGAGAGAGAGGCAGAGACATAGGCAGAGGGAGAAGCAGGCCCCATGCACCGGGAGCCCGACATGGGATTTGATCCCAGGTCTCCAGGATGGCGCCCTGGGCCAAAGGCAGGCACCAAACCGCTGTGCCACCCAGGGATCCCTAAAAATGACTTTAAAACAAAAACAAAACAAAACAAAAAAACACACACAAAAAAAATAAAAAATAAAACAAAAACAACAGGAGGGGATCCCAGGGTGGCTCGGCAGTTTAGCACCGCCTTTGGCCCAGGGCGTGATCCTGGAGACCCAGGATCGAGTCCCACGTCGGGCTCCCTGCATGGAGCCTGCTTCTCCCTCTGCCTATGTCTCTGCCTCTCTCTCTCTCTCTGTGTCTCTCATGAATAAACAAACAAAATCTTAAAAAAAAAAAAAAAAAAAAACAACAGGAGAGACAGACGATGGCTTTGGATGCGAAGGCTGACTATAAGCCAAGCCTGCTCAGATTAATGTAGGCTTAAAAGAAGTAAAAAAAGAAAATCCCAATAGGACTTTTGAGATTTCCCAAAAGGATTCTAAAAACCCACCCAACATATTTAACAGGTAAAACAGCGCTCAAATTTAAAAATTAGATATTCGAGTATATTATGAATTTGCAATTAAGACATTGATAGAAGATCAATGAAACAAGAGAGCCCAGAAGCAGAGCAATATATATATACCTATATATATAGATATATATATAGTTATGAGATATATATATATATATATGGTTATGCTAAAGGAAGATTCACTGTCAGTGGGTACAAGATGATTTTCTCAGCAAGTGATATTTGAAAATTTGCTTTTTAGAAAAGAAGATCCTTTTACCTCCTTTCCTCGTACCGTCCACAAAATAACTAACTAAATGCTGAAAAAGCAAAACTAAAAGAAACCTGAGGTATATATTTTATCACTGAACTTTCTACATGTTAATACAATGTGAGAAATAAATTTTTAAAAGATTCTGACTTGGTAAACATTTTTAAGGGCTTTGGTATATCTAAAATAAGTAAGACTAAGAGGGGAAACAAAAAAGTGAGAAACATTTTGTCACAAATAATAACTACATATTTTAAAAATTCATGAAAGTTAATGAGACACCGTAAAAATAGGAGAACATAAAATAAGGTTTTAATAAGCATAAAAAAACTCAATAGTGACAGAGATGCAAATAAAAATAAGATGCTATTTATCCTCTAAAATACGTGTATGTGTATGTATGTGTCTCCGTGACCGGATCTTGGTGCTTGTGGTGGGAAGTACACCCAGGTGGAGTTCCCTGTACTGCTACAGGAGTAAAATTGGTAGAGCCTTTCTAAAAAGCAATCTGACGTTATGTATCAACAGCATCACGGCTTCTTTTATACCTGACGACTGCAACATTTCTCTTCTAAAAGTAACCAGAATGGTGAAGACCTTTGTAAAAAAGCTGTTTATCCCAGTGTTCTTTATAAAAGTGAAATTCAAACCAGAAAATACCCCAGAAGTATACAGCAGAGGTTTGGTTAAATAACAAATCTATATAACTGAATGTTAGATATCAAAAGTATGTTTTCTTGAACACCTGGGTGGCTCAGCAGTTGAGCACCTGCCTTCTGCCCAGGGCCTGATCCTGGAGTCCCGGGATCGAGTCCCACATCGGGCTCCCTGCATGGAGCCTGCTTCTCCTCTGCCTATGTCTCTGCCTCTCTCTGTGTGTCTCTCAGGAATAAATAAAGAAAATCTTAACCAAAAAAATTTTTTTTAATTTGTATTTATTTATTTATTTTAATTAAAAAATGTTTTCTAAGAACCGTGTCACCAGGATATATCATAGCTTAGTTAACCATCTGCTGTTGCTAGACATGGACATGGTTTCTGGTTTCCCCAGATCTGCTCTGTCCCTCTTCTACTATCTATATGCTCTTCTCTCTCTTTTACTATTTGTCCTTTCTCTTCTACTATCCTCCCCATCTTCCAAACCAGAAACCCGGGAATCCACATTGGATTTTTGGTCTCTCCAGCCCACCCTGGCTTACTGGTCATCTGCTTTTTTCGATTCCTTTTCTTAGAATTCCACAGGCCCTAAGGCAGGGACAATAGGACCCAGTAGGAAAGGGAAGGGCGGGGATGGCCGAGATCTTATGCAGACCTCGGGAGGAGCCCCTCCTGAGAAGGCCAGGTGTGGACTGAAAGGAATGCAGGTGCCAGCCTGTGCCAGGCCCCTATCCCTTCTGCGGAGCCTGGCAGGCCTCAACAGTTCCCCACCTGGGGTTCCTGCCCATGCCTGCCCCCCACACCTGAAGAGCAGAAGGCGGAGGGGCACTGCTAAGGGTGTGCAAGGCTCCCGGCTAGTTTTCAGAAACATTACTTGATTTCTATGTCCTCCACTTTCAACCACTTCATAGGTACAGACTCTAAGATGAAGCAACATGCTCAATCAAGGTCATGCAAGTGGCTGGGCCAATAATCAAACTTGAGTGCCATGATTCCAAGATGGTCAATGGACCACCGTCACTACTGTTCCTGCCTTAGGAATTCTAGGGCCTGGGGTTAAGGATGAATGGGACCTCCCCTCTGCCCTCCAGCAGCTCTGAGGTGAGTTGGGGTCACCTGGTAGGTGCCCCATATCCCATTTCACAGAGGGCCCTGGGGATCAGAGAGGCGAGGGGAGAATCTGGCTGGTCCAACCTCAGAATCTGGTTCTCTCCATGACACGAGATGTCCTCTCTGAAACAACGTCTGAAGTCCCGTATGTGACCACTATGCGAAACTGTTGGAAATTGGCTTATTAGCTCAAACCCTCTGTGAGATTCTGACAAAGGTTCAGTGGGGAGGAGAAGCAGCTGATCTGGCCACTTAGGTACGAGGGTACCGCGTGTGTCACATTTACTGGGATAAGGCAAGAAGTCGTTCTCTCTCACACCCACACATGCCCCCCAACACACACACCCCTCTTTTTAACTCCCTGCTTCCACGCAGCATGGGCCCAGCCTCTGCTCCCGGCCTCCGGGGAAAGGAGCCCTGTGCTTGGGTCTCGAGTCCCAGAGAGCCCTGTACAAGAGCGCTGGGAACTGGCACACTGAACAATTCCGTGGCTCTATTTTATTCTTCCCATCTGTCACTGTCCTGAGGCAGAGCCTCCTCAGGAATTTCAGGGAAAGGAGGAGTAAGACCAAAATATGATTTGGGGCATTTCGGGATTTCCCCAGCCATAAAAATATCAAGTACCAACAAAACCCCAGCCTAGCTCCTAAAATAAAAGCTATGGCTTCTCTTCTCAGAAGACCCTACACATGATATTTTGCATACCACTGCGGAGGGTTGCAGGATCCCCGAAGCCAAGGGCTCTGCTGACTTCTGATTAAGAATCTCTGCTATCGGGGCAGCCCCGATGGCCTAGCGGTTTAGCGCCGCCTTCAGCCCAGGGCCTGATCCTGGAGATCCGGGATCGAGTCCCATGTCAGGCTCCCTGCATGGAGCCTGCTTCTCCCTCTGCCTGTGTCTCTGCCCGCCGCCCCCCCCCCCCGCCCCCGCCTCTCATGAATAAACAAATAAAATCTTAAAAAAAAAAGAATCTCTGCTATCAGGATGGGCGAACTAGGTGATGGGGCTTAAGGAGGGCACTTGTGATGAGCACCAGGTGTTATAGGGAAGCGCTGCACCACTAAATTCTACACTGGAAACTAAATAGACACTGTATGTTAACTAACTGAATTTAAGTAAAGACTTATTTAATAAGGAGGACGGCTCAGTGGTTGAGCATCTGCCTTTGGCTCAGGTCATGATCCCAGGTCCTGGGATTGAGTCCCACATTGGGCTCCCCAATGGGAGCCCGCTTCTCCCTCTGCCTATGTCTCTGCCTCTCTCTGTGTCTCTCATGAATAAACAAAATCTAAAAGAAAAAAAAAAAAAAACCCTTGGAAAGGGGAAAAAAAAAAAGAATCTCGGTATTGGGTAAGAAGGGAAGAGAACCCTGTAACCAGCTCTACTGATGGGGCAGGTGGAAGCAGCGGTGCCCGGGGTGGAGGTGGGGGGACTGGCAGGAACCAGGGGAGAGATGGGGAATGCGGTAGAGGAGCGGAGCCCTGGAGTCCACAAAACTGAGGTTCACGTCCTGATTCTACACGTGTGTGACCTGGGGCAGAGGAGTAATCTCTTTAAGCCTCAACTTCCTCGTGCGTAACGGGGATGACAGGACCCACTGGCAGAGGGCTGGGAGGGCTATCCCAGAGGCCCGGCCCGTCAGCACACAGCACGGGCCCCCTAAGTCTGATCTCCTAGGACTGTGAACCAGGGTCACAGAAGTGGAGAGTGAAGTAGAGGGTGTGGTCAGCAGTGCTGGATGCCACACAGGCAGCGCACAGACACAGGCGTTCAAATGGATGGGGGGATGCTTTGCCCTGTGGTTCCTTGCAGGAGGGCAGTGGGTGCTGGAGCCGTCCCCGGCTGGGTGACACTGCCAAGCCCGCCACCAGAACACAGCCCTGTCCCAGAGGGCCTACCCCAATTTGGCCCTGGGGCCTCTCACGGCTCATTTCCTTGCCCCACAGGACACAACCCAGAGGCCCAAAGAGCCAGCCCATGACACTGGCCCCAGAATGGTCAAACCTTTCCCCAAGGCCAGCTGTGGGCTGCATTCCTTGTCTAGTCCCTCCCCCTCCAGGAATGTCCCTGCCTCAGTCAAGTCTGGACCCAGCTCATCAGTGTGCCCTGCTCTTCAGAACAGCCAAAAGCAGTGGGGAAAGCTTCTGGGAAGAAAGTGCCTCCCCAGCCGAGCCCCTGCTGTTTGCCTTTGCAGGGTCTCCTCCCCTCACAGAGGAGGTGAGAGGTCTGGGAGTAGAGGGGCTCACTGTGGGCTGGCTTTCTGTGGACCAGAGCAGGGCAGGCGAGCTCCCTCCTGCTCCCTGCTGCTGCAGCCTTGGGACAGGCCACCACCTCTCCCTGGGGGTCACCCCAACAGCCACCAGGCCTCCCAACTCCCCTTCCAATTCCTTCACTTTCCTGTGCAAATCAGATCTGCACACTCTCAGGACTAAAATGTTCAGTGGCTTTCCACAGCCGACTGAGACAGCTTGGCAGGGTAATTAAGAGTGTAGGTCTGGTTTTTGTTTTTGTTTTCCTAAGCCAACAGGAATCTGAAATGCAAAAAAAAAAAAAAAAAAAAAAAAAAAAGGAATCTGAAATGCAGTGGAAAAGACAGGGTTGTATCCAAATACCTCAATATATGGTAGGGTTAGGGTTATTATAATGCGAGAAAGAGCCAGAGAGAGGTTTAAAATATCTGCTATACTTATTTAAGATATATACAAAGGAGACATATCCAAAAACATTCATGTGCATGGCACATAAAATGGAAGGACACGGTGACACACTAACAGAACCATATAAGCAAAATGAAGAGCTCAAGGGGCACCTGGGAGGCTCAGTCCGCCGTTAAGTGTTCACCTCTTTTTTTTTTTTTTTAATTTATTTATTTGACAGAGTGGGCACAAGCAGGGGGAGTGGCAGGCAGAGGGAGAGGGAGAAGCAGGCTCCCTGCATAGCAGAGTGCCCAATGCGGGGCTCCATCCCAGGACCCTGGGATCATGACCTGGGCTGAAGGCAGATTCTCAACTGACTGAACCACCCAAGGTGCCCCAGTGTCCAGCTCTTGATTTTGAATTTTTTTTTTTTTTTTTTTTTTTATGATAGTCACACACACAGAGAGAGAGAGGCAGAGACACAGGCAGAGGGAGAAGCAGGCTCCATGCACCGGGAGCCCGACGTGGGATTCGATCCCGGGTCTCCAGGATTGCGCCCTGGGCCAAAGGCAGGCGCTAAACCGCTGCGCCACCCAGGGATCCCCAGCTCTTGATTTTGGATCAGGTCATGAACTCAGGGTCGTGAGATCGAGCCCTGCATTGGGCTCCAAACTAGGCTTGTGGGATCTGCCTAAGATTCTCTCTCTCTCATTCCCTCTGCCCTTCCCCCTCCCTTTCTTACAAAAAAAACAAAAAAAAAAAAAAGAGCTCAAAAAGAAGGCTATTTATAGTTGCAAATATTTCAGAGCTAATGAGTACCCTGGATCAACCAAATACCTGAGTGCCTGTTATATATAAATATATTCTTTAATATCTCGGACAACCAACAACCCTCAAAGCACAGATTTCAATCACACAAAAAGAGACATTGAACAGCATCTGGTCCGGTCTCCTGCTAAAGAAACCAAGGCCCAGGAGGATTGTTTTCTTATCCAATCTATTTTCCGGAAGGATCCACCACCATCATTCTTCCCCAACAGCCCAGGCGTGAGTCCTCCATCTCCCTTGACCCTTCCCCTCTCCCTCATCCCCAGGAACTAAGTAACTACCAAACCTTTGGCTTCTGGGCAGATCCATCACACAACCATATGCCTCCCACCTTTAAGCTCTCTGCCCGCCTACCCTGGCTGGCGGCCTGGGTTGCCTCCATGATTCCATAGGTCTGTCTTTGAGCCCTGACACCCTAACTACCAACTCTGTGTCCCAACCACGTTATTTGCCCCTTGTATGTCACCTTATCCTCATCTACAAAATAAGGAAAATGGGTGGCTCAGTTGGTTAAGCATCTATCTGCCTTTGGCTCAGGTCATGATCCTGAGGTCCTGAGATCCAGCTCCCTCTGCTCCTCCTGCTTGTGCTCTCTCTCTCAAATGAATAAATAAAATCTTTAAAATAAGTAAATAAATAAAAGTGAACTTATCCCTTTAAAAAAATAAGGAAAATAAGAATAGTTCCTCCTGCATAGTGGTTTTGTGCTATGACATGTAAGTCCTGCATGGAATGTTTGGCAACAAGTCAGCTCGCTGGCCTTTGCTATGATTTCTACCACAGGATGAAGTCCAAGCTCCTTGATGTGACCCTTTACTAGGGACCCCTTACCAGACCCTTTACCGTCTGTCCCCTGTCTACCCAGCCTCACCTGCAACCCTCGCCCCTACATCCACACAAGCCACCCCCAATGCTTGTGAGCCAGAGACAAAATTACAAACGGAAGCCCACATACCACACTTCTGAATTTTAGATCCTAAATATTTGAAAGTTACAGATCAAGACCTCAAGCTGTTCAATAAGATATATTCTATTCTCCCTTGAAAAACCACCTGGAAACCCAGGTTTGAATTTAGAACCCGGACTCCTGCAGATCTGTGCCAGGCTGGGGTGGTGTCAGGAGAGCCAGCCCCAGCCTGCCTCCCTTCCCTCCCCACTCCAGCTCCCACCCTACACCATGAGAAGTATTGTGCACATGTGAGTGGACTCCCCAGCCCGCACATCTACCTTTTGCTCCCAGCCTCTGCAAACAGCCCTCCTTGGTCTACGCGGCGAGGTATACAGTGTCTTCAGGAGGATGGAAGTGGACTTGGCACCACCGCTAACACAAGAAATCCTGAGGTCTCTAGGAGCTGGTGACAGTCTACCCAGTGGGGATGGGCCCACGTGGGCATCTCCCTCTTGCCTGCATATTCTTTTTCACACCAGAGCAAACAATGTGGCTAGAGGAGAGCCAGGCGCCCTCTCGGCCAGGTCTAAGGGCACTACTGCACTCATGCCAGTCACACTGGATTATTTTTAATTCACCAAATATACCACACTGGTTACCAGTGCTCCTCTCTGTGCCCCAAACTTCATCTAGCACCTACAAGAGGCCGGGGCAGGCAGCTGGGTAGGGTCCTGAGTTATATTTAAGTGTCCTGGACACCAAGAAGGAATGGGAGTGGCGGGACCTTTTCCGGCCAGGTGGCACTTGCCCTGTGCCCAGGCCCTCTTGCCCTCCCTGACACACTCATCCCTGGGCCCTGGCCTGGCTGACTCTCACTGCGGTGATCGTCATCGCAGGAGGAGCACGGTGTGCCCAGTGTTGCCATGTGCACTGTCTCGCTCCCTCCTGAGGGCAGTGTGACAGGGAGCCACTCAGGGAAGCTTTTCGAATCCCCAGTGTACAGAGGAGGAAACTCAGAGATGTGGGCTGAGGCAGAGGAACCATCCGTGCCCAACGCAGAATCCAGCGCTGCCTTGCGGACGTGGCTCACGCCGGAAGAGCACGGGCCGGGGGATGGGTGGTATGTGGCTGTGACAGCAGCTGGCCCAAGCGCCCACCCCGGCTGTGGGGTCGCCGCACTGCTGCTTCACACTCCTTCGTGTCACTGAACTATACTTTGCACGATAAACCCCTCAGGTGATATTTGGGTTTGGCCATTATAAATAACACCATAATAATAATCTTTGTGTGCAGATTTGTCCTTCCTTTGGTGTTGGTGCCAAATGTCATTTCCTTGCCAAAAATCTTGTCCCCATTTACACTGTGACTAGTAGCCTCTGAGAGCACCTGTCACTGCCCTCTTGCCAGAATCACGTATTATGATTTTAATCTTTTTAAAAAGATTTTATTTATTCATGAGACACACTGAGAGAGGCAGAGACACATGCAGAGGGAGAAGCAGGCTCCACGCAGGAAGCCTGATGCGGGACTTGATCCCAGGACCCCGGGATCATGCCCTGAGTCGAAGGCAGACACTCAACCACTGAGCCACCCAGGGATCCCACATATTATGATTTTAAACACATTCTTTAAAGATGTGGCAGGTTGATAAAGGCATCCTGTTGCCTTCACACGAATTTTCTCTGCTGCAAAGTTGAGTATATTTGTGTTGTTCCCAGTTGTAGTTCTTCCTGTGTGATCTGTTCGGTCTCCTGTCCTTCTCTCTGCTCGGGTCCTACTGGCTTTCTTGTCAACTTCTGTAACAATAACCAGTGGTCTGTCGTCTTTCCCAAACACACTTTTCAAGGTTTTGTGCTATCTCCCGTCTTTTCGTTGTTGTCAATTCAGTATAAATTTTCATATATTATTAATCTGAGTTCTCCTAGCACGCCTATCCCTTGAAAGTTCTTTTCCCTCCAGGGATCTGATTTCTGTTCTACTCACTTTAAAGTTCCCTTTGGTCGTATTTTTTTGGGAATATTTTTACTTTTTAGCTCATTTGGGATTTACCTTGATGTGCGCTATGAGGAGAGGGTCAGAAAACCTTTTTGAACGCTGTATTTGGAAAAAGCGGCGAACAGAAATAGCTTCGTGAGGCTAATGGACAACTCCAAGAGGCAGGGCGCCAGGGAGACGGGGCGGTTCTCACCTCTTCATCGAGGACAGTGATCTTGACCCGCAGAAGGAAGATCAAACGTGGCTGAGGGAAAAGACGCCCAGGGGAGGCAAGAGGAGAGCCGGGGTCTGGATCTAAAAGAACGGCCTCCCAGGGCCATGAAAGAGGGAGGCAGCCCGGCTGAGAGGAAAGAGCCCTGACTGAGGGGCTGGAAGACCTGGGTTGGAATCCTGGCTCTACCAGAGCTTCCTGCCCTACTCTGGGCCTCAGTTTCCACACGTATTTATTCGTTTGTGGGTGGCTGACTTTTGTCAAAGACGCTGCTGGAGGTGATAGGCCTAGAGAGACAAACGCCACTGTCCCTGTCCGCCAGGGCCTTGTAAGAGCTGAGAGGGACGTAAACCCTTGTGTAGGACCGAGGGAGGAGTGTTCTGGTGTGGGGGCGGGAAACAGGATACCTATTCCGCCACAGTCAGAGCGGAGGGTGTATGTTGGGTGCAAGAAAGAGGGGGCGAGGACAAGGAAGGGGCTGGGGTTAGCAGGGTCTGGGTCGCGGAGCCTGGTTTTACCACAGCTGAGCCTGTGTCCAGACCTCCCGGGGGGATCATTACAACAGGCCGTTGGGCCGGCCCCAGACTTTTTCATGAGGCCAAAGGTGGAGCCCAAATGCATTTCTGACACGTTTCCAGGTGAGGCCCACGCTGTGGGCGTGAGACATGTAGGCAGTGGGAAGCGTTAGGCAGAAGGAACCAACCAGATGGACACCCCTGGGGAGGATTCTTTTGGATACAGAGGTGGAGCATGGACTGCGGGCGGGGGACTAGGAAGCTGCTGACACAGTGAACGCGAGGCATTTTTAAAGGTGAGAATCCCAGATTTGGAGACTGGATGAATACGGAGGGTGAAGGAGAGGGGGAGTCAAGCACGGCCGCCTGGGTGTTTAGGCAGGAGCTCAGAAGACCACGGGCTGTCCCCGCAACGCAGCGCTGAGCCCGGTTCAGTGCTCCCTGGGGTCGGCCAACAAGGTGTTCCCGAGAGAGAGGAAGAGGTTGGGCCCGCTGGACTCGGAATCAAGAGAAAAGAAGGGAAAGATGGGGAGATGCGTCAGGGACAGGTGATCACTCTTTCCAGACACCTGGAGAAGGAGGGAAGGAGAGGGAGGAACACAAAATAAAGAGGGCTTCCGTTTGTAAGGCGAGAGAGACCTGACCGAAATCACATCCATGAGAGGAGGATCCAGGAAGAGGTCGGAGGCAGGAGAAGATGGTGTCTGCAGCCTGAGAGAAGAGCGAGCTTGGGCGGGAGGCACATGGAGGACGGTGAGGACGGAAGCGGGATGGACGGGGCTGCAGCCAAGTCGGGAGGCGGGAGCCTGGGAAGGCCAGGGCTGCTGACTGCTGCCGACCTGGATCTTCCCTGGGGAGCGGGGTGTGAGACTTCTGCTTAGAACAGGGGTGGAGGAGAGGGCGTCACGCAGAACTGCAGACCATGGTGCGTAGGTTCTGAGAGGAGCAATGGCCAGGGACAGGACACAGGCTGGCGAGCAGCATCCAGATGCTGGTAAGGTGCTGGGGCATCTGGATGGCTCAGGGTTGAGCGTCTGCCTTCAGCTCAGGGCGTGATCCTAGGGTTCTGGATCGAGTCCCCCATCGGGCTCCCTGCAG
This sequence comes from Canis lupus familiaris, assembly GCF_011100685.1. Lineage (NCBI taxonomy): Eukaryota > Metazoa > Chordata > Mammalia > Carnivora > Canidae > Canis > Canis lupus. The sequence continues at coordinate 16,437,604 of NC_049236.1, forward strand.
GAAGCCTGCTTCTCCCTCTGCCTGTGTCTCTGCCTCTCTCTCTGTGTGTCTCTCATGAATAAATAAAATCTTCAATAAGGCCTCACATACAAGACCTGGTGGCCCTGTGTGTCCTGGGGACTCCCAGGGCTGTTAGCCCACCCCTGCTGTTTTTCTCAGGAGGCCTCAAGTCTCCTTCCTCTGGGCCTAGCCTCTGATTCCTGCTTTAGGTCACCTTCTGGGTCAAACCCTACTGCGTAGACAGACGATCCTTCATTGCCTAGTGCAACTGGGCTGTTCTAACAGCACCACCACCAATTACAACAGTAATCATAAAATAATAAACAGCATTAGTCATTGCCACCGACAGCACTTACCACACCAGGTGCTTGTATATAGCACGTGCTTTAATTTTTAAAACAACCCCGAATGATGTGTAAAACGAACGAGACTAAATCTAAGGGGCTTGGGTAATTTGCCCAAGGTAACTCAGCCAGCAAGTGACCGCCTCCATTTAAACCCAAGTCCAGGGACGCCCAGGTGGCTCAGTGGTTAAGCATCTGCCTTTGGCTCAGGGTGTGATCCCAGAGTCTGGGAATCGAGTCCTACATCGGGCTTCCAGCATGGAGCCTGCTTCTCCCTCTGCCTATGTCTCGATCTCTCTCCCTCTGTCTTTCTCATGAATAAGTAAATAAAATCTTTAAAAATATAAACCCAAATCCACATGATTCCAAGGCCTGATCTGCTTTCCCCCCCCAAACCATGTTGTCTTCCCAAAGGTGGGGCCCAGTGCGCTCGCGCTTGAATGCGGAGTCCCGGCGGCCTTATGCCCCTCCCTCCTTCCCAAAGGCCTTGAGCTACCACTGGGAGGTCAGGCCTGTGTCAAGGTTGTCCAGGGGCTGCCCACTGCAGCCCGTCTTCTCCTGTCCCCCAGCCCAGGCCACATCTCAGGGCCTCATAGAACTGACAGCCAGTCAGGGGCCCTGCAGCGAGGCCAGCCTCCCAGTTTCCATAGTGAGGACGAGGTGGGAGGAGGAGGAGGAAGAGGAGGAGGTAGCTAAGAGGTCTAGGAAGGCTGCTCCCTTCTGAGTTACCAGGCATCCTGGGGCATGGGGAGGGGAGGCTGGCAGAGGTGGGAGGAACGGGGCCTGAGTGGCTGCATGGGAAGCCCTGTCTCTCACGTGTCCCGTCCTCTCCAGGATGGAGCGTCTTCAGCCTTCAGCAAACACCAGGAGGAGGATGCTCAGCCACAGCACCTACCACGCTGCATTATAGCTCTAGTTTCGGGACCATCACTGCCACTAGACTGTGAGACACTTGGGGACAGGAATGAGTCAAGAGCAGCACAGTGCCAGCACCTGGGACACCTCACTGATGCCCGGCAAATGAGTGCGTGCGTGGCGATATGAAGCGGGATGTGCCTCTGAGGATTCCACGAGAACTGGAGGCTGCCCTGGCCCACCATGGACTTCCATACACCTCCACCCCCAACCTTGGCAGTCCACTGGTGCTCCTCTGAGCTGCCCCCAGCACACATGGCCTGCTGGGAACTCCCCCAAGCTTGCTGCCTAGCACAGGGCTCCTGGGGGCTGGGAGACAACGAGCCTTTGGGTAACTTGTTTGGAGTTATCTGAGCTGAGCAGTTGTCCAGTGATCGGGGAACCAAATGGCCACAAATGGTGACAAGAGCCTCCATATGGATGAAGAAAGTATGGCTGGATTTAGCACCAGCTGTCTTTTGGGTTGTTCGGTCTTCCTTTCCCATCTTTCCCCTTTCCAGATCCCATCAAGGCTCGTGGGTACCAGAAAGTTACACCCAGTGGGCAACTGTTCACATAGTCAGTGGCAGGTGGCAGCCGTGAGTGAGGCCTAGTACCCTTTCCAGCCATGCCCAGCCAGGCCTTGGCTCCCAAACACAGAGCTGCCTCCTGCCTGCTGGAATTCTACAGGTGAGCCTCTGGGCAGGTACAGAGAGCTCCCCAGCAGCCAAGAGGCTGCACGGTTGGAAACATCACTGTAGGAGCAGGACCAGCCTGTGGTTGGCACCAGAGAAGAAGGTCCTTCCCCACATTTACCTGGGTCTCAGATGCCAGAGAAGTGAAACAGAGCATCAGCCCTGGTCTTGGGGTAGGGAAGGGTTCTAAAGGAGAGGCTTCCTGGGTCACCAGAGATGGCTACGGTTGGGGAGGCATCGCTGGCTCTCCTCTGGCAGCTCACTCTAAAGGCCTGAGCTATCTCTGACTTGGGGGCCAGGGAAGGCTTGTGGAACTTCAAAGGAGTCCTCCCTGTCCCCTCTCTCTCCTCACTCACCCCTACGAACTCTGGGAATGAGTTCTCCCTAACACAAGGCGGGTCCTACAACCCCGGGCATGGCCAGGCCGAGACACAGACATCCACATGCGTGAGCGTGTGCCTGAGCACAGCCCACACTTCCTCATCCCAACTGCTCTGGTACCTTCAGTCAGCCTGCAGCCAAGGCCAGGCCAGGTGGGAGCGCCTTGGAGTCTTCCTGGGAATAGTGAGGCCCTGCTGTCTGCTTCCTGAATGGCTGGAGCACAGTGAGTCTCCTGACGCTACCTGGCTGTCCTCCTTTTTTGCCTTCTTTCCTGATTTCCTTGGATGAACTCTAAGAGCCTTGAGTGAACTGACCTTGGTGTTCTTGGAAGGAACCTGTGATGACAACCACCTGGCTGTCCTGACCCACCCCCTTGGCCTGCCTGTTCGATCCCAGTCTGCTCAGCAGGAAGCAGGATCTGGTGTTTGAGCCAAGTCCAGATCATTTATGATGACCGGGCATTGAGGGGTTTAAAAAAAAGCCAATGGGAGCAGGGCCCTGCCTTCCAGAAGCTCCTCTGACAGGTGTCTGTGTGCAGAGGAGAGGACGGGCAGGTGGGCAAGAGGCCAGGGGGAGGAAACAGCCCTCAGACTCCCCAGAGGTCACCAAGGCAGATCCAATTCCCTCCCTTTTGCCCTGAGAAGTGTCTACCTGTGGTCCCAGTTCTGTGGCCTTTAAGGCAAAGAGAAGGACCCTGAGGACACTAGTATTCAGGCCATGGTTCTAAAAACAGAGGGGTGCTCCCCCAGCCCCCATTCTCTCCCTGGTTTGCACGGGCAGTGGGCCTTCTTACAACTGGAGCTGGCCAAAGCCAACCCCTTTCCTCCCCTGTGGGGAGCCAGGCTGGGCCTGGTGGAGCCTGGCTGCCGCGTTCAGCTTGGCTCTGGGTGGGTTCCCCTTCCCCACTGTCCCACCTACCTGCACTTCTCGACCTGCCTTCTGTCTTCTCTCTCGCTTGCTACCTACGTGACACTGCCTGCACTTGGCATTTCTTGGGAAAGGGCTGTGGATTTAAACCAAATTGCACTGAGACCCCCACAGGCAGGTTAAGCTGCTCCCACCCCCAAACTCCCCTCCAAACCTCCAGAAAGAACAATTAGCTTCTCACTGTCGCCAGAGGCTGTCTGTCATCATTCTCCTCCAGTAGGAGGCTCGGGTATTGGAAGAAGAATGGCCTGAACTCTGCAGGACCCCTCCCCTGGGGTGGCTGGTGACAGCTGGTGGAGGGGAGAGGGGGATGGGCCCAGACAGATTGGCAGGTATCCCTGCGGGCCCAGAGCTGAGAAGAAGAGAACAGGAGGGGACTCAGTGGGTGGTCTACCAAGGAGCAGTCACATAGGTCACTTGGCCACACAACGTCCCTAGAGAAAACAGGCCCAGGCCCTTGCCCGCCTAGAACAAGGAATACAGAATCTGATCATTCCTGGAGTGGAACCCCTTCTCGGTGGCAGCTGGGGATCCCGGGGCAGGTCAGCGGTAAAATTATAAAAGTAGGGGAGAGGCTAGGATTTATGGGCTGGGGAATGGGACCCCTCAAGCTCAGAGAGGTCTGTTATCCCTGTGGGATGGGCCAGGGTCCAGATAAGGCCTTCCTCCCCGGGGCTGGGAATGAGGGTGGACCCACATTAGAGTCAGAGAGTCTTTACAGAGGGTAAGGGGCTGAGAGTGGGGGACACTACAAGGTCAGAGCAGGGGAGGAGGAAGAGTAGGAGTGAAGCTGGGGCTAGCCAGATAAAAGCGGTCCTTCCAGGGGGACCTGAGGCCAGGGAAGGGCCTGCAGGGGCTGCTGCAGACCCATGGTCTGGCTAGGGAAGGCTGAAAGAGAACTCGCACTCTGGGCATCCGGGCAGGTGGCAGGTATCAAGCTTAGCAGCTCCTGGAGTCCACACCAGTGCCCTCTGGCATCCCCTGGCCTCTCTGTCCCTTGGTCTGAGTTTGAGTGTCTTTCAGCTTTGTGTCATTAATGCTTCTTTTGAAAGGTTCCTACTGGTTCTTTGTGGGGTTCAGGGGAAGGGGCTGACCTGGAAGCCAGGCAAGGACAGGGCAAGAGGGGAAGGAGCTGGTGCAGGGGGAGCTCACCACTCTCTCCTTGTAGACGATGTACTTCAACCACTTGAAGTCCTGCCACTTGAAGCCAGCGAGGACAAATAGAGAATCGCGTTCATATTGCTCAGGCCGCTGCATGGCGCCCTCAGGGTAGGTGATGCGCAGTGTAGTTTTGCTGCCCACGTCCTTCTCAAAGCCTTTCACTGGTGCGGAGTTCAGTCTACAGAGAGCAGGCCCAGTCAGAGCCTGCCCTGGGCTCGCTGTGTGTAGTCTGTGGGCTTGTGTCTGGGGAGCCACTCTGACCCCAGAATTCCCCAGGTGCAGAGAATAGGGAGCCAGGTCACCTGAAGCCACCAGGTCACCTGGAGCCACCTAGCTTTCTAGAGCCCTCCGACCAGGGTTCTTCTCTAGGCTTCTGCTGACCTCCAGTCCGACTAGCCAGATGGACAGATAGTTCTCAGTGGACTCAGGGACGAGGGTTCGGGCCAGGACCCTCAGGTGCCTGAGGCACTGCTGTTTGGGGAGCTCACCTGACCACAATGTCATAGTCATCAATTCGTGACCCCAGAGACTTGTTGGCTAGGACACCTCCGTTGCCCACGATGATGCAGCGGCGGCAGCTGAGGCTGAGGGGAGAGAGGCAGAGACCCCTGGAGAGCTGTCCGCCAGGGCTCCTTCTCCCTACCCCTTGGGCCCGTGACCTCATGCCTTTGGCCAGATGCAGGCTGGGATGGGGGAAGACCAATGGGCTTCAGGCAGCATTCTGAGGCCAAAGCCATACTGTCGGTAGCTGGGCCACTTGGGACTCTCGGACAGCCCTAGTCCCAGAGATTCTCCAGGAAAGTGTCGCTGTGGAAGGGGCAAGGACGTTAGTTCTGGGGTGGTGAGGAAGGGGCCTCTGGTAAGATGGCATTCTAGGCTCAAGGCTCCCCAAGGATTAGTGGAGTTCAAGAAAGAGGGCAAAGTGGGCTGATTTGAAGGCTGTGCCAGAGAGGGAAGCAGAGAGGACAGGCCTGGAGGCTCCAGGACCCAAGGGTGGGCTTATATTCAGCTCAGAAGCCCCCAGGCTCCCATTAGCCACCAGAGAGCCCTACTTATTTTGCTTCTCCCACCTGGGGCTTCCGCACCCAGGGGCGGTGGGCTCCTCAGCTGTCACCGTCTCCTGCGTGTAAGCCCTGCCCCCTCAGCTGCCTTCTCCACCCTGTCCTTCAGCCCCACTGCTGGGCTGATCTCAGCCCAGTGCCTGGCCTGCCCTTCTTACCCTCAGACCTCTGCTGGCTGAGGACTGAAGACTGAAACACGTTGCCAAGTGCTGACGGTCCAGGGGGTGCAGGCCAGCACCGGATGGCCCCACTGATCTGCTCACCACCCCAGCATGTGTGCTGTGTGTGCACATCTGTGGACATGCTGGAGAATGTGCTCGTGTCCAGGCTAAGCTGGCAGGGCCTCGGCATCTCTGAGCATGCCAGGCAGCTGAGGGGCGGGAGGGTGGGTAGGGAGCGGCTCACCTGTCCAAGGCAGGGGTCAGGCGGTACTCTTTGGTGACTGACAAGATGGCTTTGATCAGATTGTCTGTGGACAGAGGAGGGAGGTTACTGTTAGAGGGTCACGGGCATCCCCATGAAGTGTTTGCGGATGACATTCAGGAGGCACATGCTCCCATGTAGGGTGGAGGTGGAGGTGAGGGTGGGGAGAGGGAGCTCTGGCACAAGGTTTGGCTGGGCCACTGGCCCAGCTTTCTCCCTGAGGAACGAGATGCAGGCAGGGGAACGGGCAGGTGCACTCGGCTCTGCCTGGAACCAGTCTCCAGTATGGACGTGCGCTTTCTCCCCCAGGGCTCCCCAGCCCTTTCTGGGATGCCTCCTCCGGCTTCCCGAGGCTTGTGGTCAGGCCCCAGGACACGGATCCCCGGCCTGAGACCTGCTCAGGGACAGAGACCATGCTCGGCTTGCCTCCGTGCCCCCAGTGAGGAGACACCAGAGAGCGAGTGAGGAGGCCAGCGATGATGAAGAGCTCAAGTGGGCCCACCAGCTCCCGAGTCAGACCCCTTTGCCACTTTCTGATACCGGCTTCCCCTCACTTCCCCCTCTAGCACTGCCCATCTTCAATCTTGGCCTTGCCCACCTGTCTCTGCCTCCTTCGCTCTCCAACCCGAGGCCTGGGATCTGCCCACCTGCACTCCACTCAGGCAGCCCTCAGCAAGGGCCCAGGACCTCTGTGTTCTCAGATCCTGTGACCACTAGCCAGACCTCCTACTTCTTGGCCTCAGGCTTTGCCTATGGTGACTTACTCCTCTTTCAAACTCAGGCATAAGGAGAACATTGTAATATAACATGTAAAGATACTGGCTTTGGAGTCAAATCCTAGCTGTGCTACCTCAGAGCTCTGTGACCTTAGATAAATCATGTACTTTCTTTGCGTTTTAGTTCCCCATCTTTCAAGTGAAGATGGTAATTCCTATTCCGGCAGAGTCATTGGGAAGATAAAAAGATAATATACATAGAGATCTGGAGGTAAAAGTAAGTAAATCAGTGCAACCATAGTGGAGAGCATCTTAGTAACGCTGAGCAGAGATGTGGATGTGCACAGACTAAGATCTTGCAAGTCTCCTCCTAGGCAGATAGCATCTGAATGTTCCTACATTTGTTTAAGGAAACTTGTGCAAGAAGGTTCGCTGTGGAGCTGTTCATAATAGCAAAATGCTGGAGGCAAGCTAAATGTTCAAAGGAAGACAGATTAAATGTGGAACCCAGAGTACTACGCAGCAGTAAAAACAAATAAAAAAGTGACCTTGGGCCACATGTACTAATACAGATAATCCTGAAAAGCATAAGCAAAAAAAAAATAATAATTTGAAACACACACACATATACATACGTATACATATAATATTATTTGTAAAATGTAAAAACATGTAAAAACAGTGCCTTATTTTCAATGGACATATAAATATGTCACAGACATAGATAAACAGGCTTTGGAATAGTAACCCCCCAACCAGGCCAATGGTCTCCTGAGAAGGAGGGGCAGGGAACAGAAAAGGCCACACAGAGCTTTGATTATATCTCCTGTTTTATTCCTTAAGCTGGGGACACAATACGTGGTTGCTCACGGTTTTCGTCTTCATTCTTTTTTATATGACTGAAATATTCCACATAAAGAAACACTGCCTCCCAACTTAAAAGTAACAACCCTGTGGTTTTTTTTTTACAAGATGGGGCCACAGACCCCCTCCTTTTCCCACCTCCCATTTCACCTCTAACAAAAAAGCAATATTGCTACTAATTGGCCAAAGTCGAGGATATGGCTTAGGTTTTTGTTTCCTAGGAGGGGACTTTAGCAGAAGAGTATGAATTAGTAGGTGCTCTCCTCTTGCTGGCCAATGGGCTGTGTACCAGCCTTCTCAGGCCTTCGTAGTTTAACAGGATCAGAGTGAGGATTTAGGAAAAGAGTAGGCTGCTGAGACACCTGTGCCCAGTAAAAAGGAGTTCTACCCATTAGATTTGTCCTTGGGGGTCTGAGGTTGAAATTCCTGTTCTTGAGTGTCCTTTTGCTGGTCACTGTCTTCTTCTCAGGGAGGGGTGGACTCACTAAGTGGCAAATTCAGGTATGTTTGAGTCCCCTGGCCAAATGATATCACCCCTTCAACGGTGCTCTTATGTAAGTCTGGCCACAACCTAATACAATGGGATTATTTTCCCCATGTAACTGATGAAGACACTAAAGCACAGGCAGGTTAAGGAACATGTCCAAGGTCACAGCTAGTAAAGAAGTAGTACTGAGATCTGATCCTTCAGTGTCTGACCATAAAGCCCAATCCCTACCATGCAGGAACTTGACAACAGAACTGTCAAACTGTCAGGGGCTAGAAAGTCTTCAGTCAGGAGGGAGCTGCATGGCCAAGGTCCCTAAGGCAATGGAAGGGGACAGTCCTGAGGGCACAAGGGACAGGTGAGCCTTGGACAGGGTAGGAAAGGACTGGAGGGGGGACCGGGGTAAGGAGGAGGTGATGGAGGAGCCTGGAGTCTTTGTGGGGGATGGCCTCTGTCTTCTCAGGGATACTCCAGCACGGATGTCCCTGGCATCCTGTCCTGTGATCTCATTGTGCTCTTTCCGTGTCAGAGCCCTTACTGTCCTGCACTCTAAGTATCTGTGTCTCTACTAGACTGGAGCTTTTTTTTTCTTTTTTCTTTTTTTTTAGACTGGAGCTTTTTTAAGGCACAGGACTGTGTTGTCCACTCCACTGTTGTGTGCCTGGCTCTGGCCGAGTGGTGGGCTCTGAGTAAACAAACAGTCCATTGAAGTTTAGAAGAAAGGAAGGCAGAAGACGGAAGGAGAGGGGTGGATCCCCAGCATGGGGACTTCTGAGGGTATAGCCTTGCCCTGAGTGCAGGGACACAGGCTGAGGGATGACATGTTAATACAGAGTGGGCCAGGGTTCCCAACCTACCTTGACCTTTGATCCCAAAAGGCGGCACAAACTCCCGAATCCTAGCCCACTTGCGGAAAGAGTCATCCAGGAACATGGGTGCTGGCTTGGAGAACCTGGAATAAAATAGGGCTGTTGAGGATCCCCAAATACAACAAGATGGAGTTCAGATGGGCTCCTCAGTACATCTGTGTGGGCAGTGGATCTGCTGGGAGCACCTTCACAGTCCAGCACGCCCTCCCTACCCTTGGTCTGCGGGAAGCTGTGGCATCTGACCCATCTTGTCCAGTGGAGCCTGAGTTGAAGGGGGCAGGTCTGGCCGGTTCCTCCGCGGCCAGCTACAGGGGTGGAGAGGCAAGCTCCCACTTGGCCCGGATGGAGTTGCACACTGCAAGCTCTCTGGCAGGCGACCTAGGCACATACCCACCAGCCACCGCTGCCCACACTGTGCCTGCAGTCTGGGAACCCGGAGACAACACGCTGGCCAGGTGAGAAGGAGACCCGAAGAAAGCTGGTGCCTGGGAACAGAGTTTTGGAGAGAATTCTGGGAGGTGGCCACCCAGCATGAGGAGGAAGGAGAATTCATGGCCACAGTGAGAAGGAGAACAGCCACAGGAGCAGATGTTTGGTAGAGAAGAAAAAAACCGGAGCATCCTGTGGCTGGGAGGCAGGCCTGAGAGGAGGCCTCACACAGATAGGAGCCTGCCAGAGACAAGGATGAGAGAATGCTACCCTCCTCAGGAGCTGAGGGAGGGGTATGTGCGTAAGGGGAGGGGGTATCTTGCAGGGAGATGCTGAGTTGAGAAGGGAAAAGAAAGTTTCGCTTTTCCGGGGAAAGCCAGGGCATGGGCAAGCCGGGGTGCAGGCTTTGGGAAGTAAGAAGGGACAGAGAAGGCAGCGAGGACGGAGGGGAGAGCAACAGGAGACACAAAGGTCTTCAGGGATGCTCGGACAATGAGCCTCGCATGGAACCTGGCATCCTGGTTTTGAGGCCTTTCTCAGGAACCCTGGAGGCCCCGAAGACGGCCAGCACCTGATTGTCTATTGTGTGTTGATTCTTCTGCGGAGCCTGCTTGGGGCCTTGCTGGCCAAGGAGGAAGGTACGGAGGCCTAGGCCTTGGCTCCGTCTCTGCATTTCTAACTCAACCTGAATCAGCCACTGAAAACCTGAAGATGGGAAGAGAATGGCCTCCAAGCCCCGGACCTAGAACTGAGCCCTCTGAATGTACTCCGACTCAAGCAAACCCTTCTCATTTCCATCCCACTAACCATTATAATCACCCTACCCAGGAGGAATATTATTAGAGATTTTCAAGGGAACTTGAAGGAGGCAGAAAACTTGCAGTCCTGCTCCCTCCCCCATCACTCACAGCTGGGAAGAAGTTGTCAATACCTGATAGCACAGAGGCCACTCCCTGCCGAGCAGCCCTCCTTTGGACTTAGGAGTTAGCACGCTTCCCTTCTGTGTACGGGGGTCACGCATGTTTCTCATACCTGGTATAACAAATCTAAGTACATTAATATATTTGATGTTTTCCAGAGGCACTGAGGATGCTGGCCACAGCTTAGGTGTACCAGCAAAGGAAACCAGTCCCTGGATAAGCCCACACCAAGAACCTTTCCTCTTGTGTCAGGACTGAGCTGATGAAAAATGTTTGCAAAGTCTCTCAGCCAGGCCTGGACAAGATTTTATCTGCTTCCCAATATGTACTGGATGTTATATGCTAATAAAATCTCTTAAGATCTGGCCAAACGTTCTCAACATATTTTTTTTTTCCTTTTCTTCTCCTTTCCCTGTGTTTTTCAGTTGATGAGAAAGTTCATTACGTTAATTTTTACTTTAAAAAAACTCCTTATTGGGGATCCCTGGGTGGCCCAGTGGTTTGGCACCTGCCTTCGGCCCAGGGTGTGATCCTGGAGTCCCAGGATTGAGTCCTACATTGGGCTCCCTGCATGGAGCCTGCTTCTCCTTCTGCCTGTGTTTCTGCCTCTCTCTTTCTCTCTCTGTCTTTCATGAATAAATAAATAAAATCTTTAAAAAAACCTTATTTTTGGCGTAGCTTGTAGTAAGTGTTCATTTTGGGGGGAGAATACTAAGGGGTGCACACAAAACACAAGTAAGTAAAAAATACTCATAATCCTAAAACACAAAGGATTGTGTTTGTGTATATATCTGCACTGAGCTCTGTAGACTCTTCATTCACTTTATAATAATGAGAACATTGCTATGCAAATAGACGCAACTTTCTCCTAACACACAAAGACTAGATCAAACAACAAAAACAGTAAGCTGCTGGTAACTGACCCAAGTTGACTCCCAATGATCCAATGTACAAGGACACACAAGTGAAAATAGGACCAAGAAAAAGTGTAAGTTCCAATATTAGTGTTACAGGTTGAATGCCTGTGATCCCTCAAATTCATATGCTGTAATTTCATCCCTAACATGATAGTGTTTGCTGGTAGGGACCTTTGGGAGGTCACTGGGTCATGACGGTAGTCTTCACGAGTGGGGTTAGTGCTCTTATAAGAAGAGGCCAGAGCGCTAACCAGCTCTCCTTCCACCATAGGAGGATACAAGGAGAAGCCAGTCATCTGAACCTGAAGACACTCTCATCAGGACCCCACCACACTGGTACCATGATCTCAGAGTTCGGCCTCCAGAACTGTGAGAAAATACATTTCTGTTGTTGAGAAGCCCAGCCTATGGTAGTTCGTTATAGCAGCTAGAGCTGATGAAGTCAGTAAGTAAGGAGAAAAAAAAGAAAAAAAAAAAATCGTGGGAGAGATCCTGGCAAAAAGCATTACAGGAGTCTGATAAGCATTTCTTAATAAAAACCTTTGCCTCCAGTGTAGAACTCATTTATTTATTTTTATTATCTGGTTTTAAACATTGTCATTTTCACCTTGTTCTTTTATTGGGTCTTCATGTTTCAGTTGCTTATTTTGTAGACCTTCTTTATTCTTTGACAGATGGAGCCAGCCTCCTCTAACATTTCTTTCTGCTAGTTGGGTGCACCTTTGTGCAAAGGGTATTCTTTTTTCCTCCTGGGGATATATTTTTAAAACTTTGTATTATGGGAGATTTCAAACATGCACAAAAGTTGAAAAGAGAAAACAGTGAACCTTCATGGATGGACGTGTTACCCAGATCCAGAATCAGTGGTCATGGTCAATTTTGTTTCTCTTGTACTCCCTCTACTCTCTTTTTGTATTATTTTGGAAACTCCCAGAGATCCTGCCATTTCATCCATGAAATACTTTAGTATTAGTTTCTAAAAGATAAGGCCAACCTTAAAAACCATAACCACACCTAAACAACTCCTCTTAAAGCCATTATCACACCTAAAACACTATAATTTCTTAATAGCAACAAATAGTTTCAGATTTCTCATTACTGTTTGCTGTTGTTGCTTCTTTTAATAGTTGGTTATTTAGATCAGAATGAAAGCATGATCCACACACTGAATTGGGCTTGTCTCTAGTCTCTTTTAAATCGATAGATTTGGGGATCCCTTGGTGGCTCAGCGGTTTGGCGTCTGCCTTCAGCCCAGGGCGTGATCCTGGAGTCCCAGGATTGAGTCCCATGTTGGGCTCCCTGCATGGAGCCTGCTTCTCCCTCTGCCTGTGTCTCTGCCTCTCTGTGTCTCTCATGAATACATAAATAAAATCTTAAAAATAAATAAATAAATCGATAGGTTTCCTCCTCATTCTTCTTCTCTCTTTGGCCTTTTCATCTTGGCTCTTGAATCCTTTTGACACACCCCAATAATATGAGAAAACAGCCTTGCTGCCCAGTATGTAAAGATGTCCCAGGTTCATCCTGTACATTTCTCTTTTCTTTTCTTTTTTTTTCTTTTCCTTTTCTTTTCTTTTCTTTTCTTTTTTTTCCTTCCTTCCTTCCTTCCTTCCTTCCTTCCTTCCTTCCTTCCTTCCTTCCTTCCTTCCTTCCTTCCTTCCTTCTTCTTCTTCCTCCTCCTCCTCCTCCTCCTCCTCCTCCTCCTCCTCCTCCTTCTTCTTCTTCTTCTTCTTCTTCTTCTTCTCTCTCTCTCTCTCTCTCTCTCTCTCTTTCTTTCAATATTTTATTTGGGACGCCTGGGTGGCTCAAGGGCTGAGTGTCTGCCTTCAGCTCAGGGCGTGATCCCAGGGTCCTGGAATCGAGTCCCGCATTGGGTTCCCTGGATGGAGCCTGCTTCTCCCTCTGCCTGTGTCTCTGCCTCTCTCTCTCTATCATGAATAAATAAATAAAATCTAATTTTTAAAAGTGATTCTTTTTTTTTTTTTTTAAGATTTTTATTTATTCGGGCATCTTGGGTGGCTCAGTGGTTTGGCGCCTCTATCAGCCCAGGGTGTGATCCTGGAGACCCAGGATCCAGTCCCATGTTGGGCTCCCTGCATGGAGCCTGCTTCTCCCTCTGCCTGTGTCTCTGCCTCTTTCTGTCTATCATGAATGAATAAATAAAAACCTTAAAAAGAAGAAGAAAAAAGAGTAACTTTAAGAAAATCACTTTTAAAAAAGTCAAAAGAAGAATCACATTTTATTTATTCATGATAGAGAGAGAGAGAGGCAGAGACACAGGCAGAGGGAAAAGCAGGCTCCCTGCAGGGTGCCCAATGTGGGACTCGATCCCAGGACCCCGGGATCACACCCTGAGCTGAAGACAGACACTCAGCCCTTGAGTCACCCACGCATGCTGTCCTGTACATTTTTTTTTTTTAAAGACCTTATGTATTTATTCATGAAAGACATACACAGAGAGAGAGGCAGAGACACAGGCAGAGGGAGAAGCAGGCTCCATGCAGGAAGCCCGGAGTGGGACTTGATCCCAGGACTCCAGGATCATGCCCTGGGCTGAAGGCAGATGCCAAACCGCTGAGCCACCCAGGGATTCCCATGTCCTGTACATTTCTTGCCTCCTACCTGGAGTTGGTCATTTTCCAAGGAACCCTGGTTCCTTTTCATTGGAAATGGTATTTAGAGACCACCTTCTCAATGGCTAGGTCACTCAGTTGCTAGGGTTAGTCATTTTCCCCAGACCTTTTCAGGGGGACAAAGTCAGGAAATAATTTTTTAAAGAAAAAGTACATCATGCATTTGTACTAGTATTCCAGTCCAAATTCAGGATGACAAGATTTGTACTTTCTTTCTCTTGTTTAATAGCTTCACTGAGATAGAATTCATATGCCATAAAAGTCATCTATCCAAACTTCCTTTATTTTATATTTGTATCTATTTTCAATTAAGTAGACATTCTTGTTTATAGTGACATTAACACAATTGCTTATTTGCTTTAATAAATACACACATACAGGTACATGAAGAAAATATAGTAGTTTCAGAATAACATTATTAACACTATCATTACTAAAAATAATTTAAAGTTTCTTTACAATTCTTTCTGCTTCAAGTATGCCCTACTAGAGAAGTACAGACAAATGACTTTGCTTTTGCCTCTTGAAATAATTCTGCTGAGTTTAATTCACCAATGATACATAGTTAAGTTCATTTGTTCAATTTTGCTTTTGCTTTTAAGGAGTTGCTTATACTTCACTTTAATTTAATTTTGTTTTATGATGATATAAAACTTTACACAGTGCCAAAACTAAATTCACAAAACAAGATATATTCAGAGGAGTCTAACATTTATCTCTGTGTCTGGCTCCTGTTGCTTCTATTCTCATGTAGTATTTATATTTTATTATTAAACTCACTTTATTTTTATTTTATTCAGATTAGTATTATTCCTATAATGAATTCATTTTTATTTTATCCTTCCTTTGTCATTTTTTTGATGTAAGCATTTATCATAACACAGGTGTGTGTGAAAAGTGTATTTTACTATTCCCTTCTTTATTCGATAAAATGATAGCCTATTATATATACTGTTTTGCCTACTGAGAGTTTGGGTTGTTGTTTTTTTGTGTTTTTTTGCCCTATAATATATTGTGATGAGCACTCCGCAGCAGCATATAGAATTACAGACTTGATAATATTATTCAGTTAGTCCCCTGGGTTGAGGCAGTCTTTTGTAAAGTGGGTTCTACCAGCAGCAGTTACAATGAAAAACTTCATGTATATGTCTTTTCTCTTTGCCAATTTATCTTTGGAATAGATTCCTTGAAGTGGGTCAGTCGGGTCAAAGGGAAAATGCAATAAGTAATTTTGCTCCATATTGCCAGATTACCCTCTGTGGGGATCGTGCTGTGTCGCAGTGCCCACCAGCAACAGTATGAAAGCACACTGCCAAACATTTCAATTCTGCTTGGCTGATAGGAGAAAGACAGTATCTGTGTTGTTTTAATTTGTATTTGTTTTATTGTAAGTGAAACTGCACATTATTATATATAGAAAGAGGTCATCTACAGCTCTTTTTCTGTTAGCTTTGTTTCTATCTCTTGCTCATTTTTCTACAGGGTTATCAGTCTCTTCTTTCTTTTCTCCCAGCTTTTTTTTTTTTTTTAAGCTTCTATTTATTTATTTGACAGAGAGAGAGCAAGAGCATGAGTGCACAAGCAGGGGGAGAGGAAGAGGCAGGCTCCCTGCTGAGCAGGGAGACTGATGCAGGGCTCAATCCCAGGACCCTGGGATCATGACCTGAGCTGAAGGCAGATGCTTAACCGACTGAGCCACCCAGGTGCCCCTCTCCCAGCTTTTTTGACATATAATTTATGTCATTGTGTAAGATGTACAAGGTGTTGACTTGATACACGTCTATACTGCATTATGATCACCACCACAGCATTAGCTACCAATCTTTGTTTTTTGAAGGTCTGCATATATCAAATATATAAACCTCAGAGACGCAATTACAAATATTTCCCCTACTTTGTTTGCTTATTTATTTAATATTTACTTGGCGGGATCCCTGGGTGGCTCAGCGGTTTGGCGCCTGCCTTCAGCCCAGGGCGTGATCCTGGAGTCCCGGGATCGAGTCCCGCATCGGGCTCCCTGCATGGAGCCTGCTTCTCCTTCTGCCTGTGTCTCTGCCTCTCTCTGTGTCTATCATGAATAAATTTAAAAAAATATTTAAAAAAGTAATATTTACTTGGCTTCTGGTGTTTTCTTCCTTTCTTTTTCTCTCCACATTTTTTGCAATAGATTTTTTAAAAATTTAGTCACATTTATTAAACTTTTACCTTACTGTTTCTGAATTCTGAGTCTTAGAAAAATTCTCTTCATTCCCCGGTTATATCTCTTTCCTGGCTAGAATCCCATCCATTTCTTACTGCTTTCTTGCCAAGACCCCATACCCTCAGTCCCACTGTCTTTCTGTCCCACTCATTAGGCAAATCCCAGAGATTAATCTAATCCTACAGCCATGTATTCTTTATACTTTAAGTGCTGCGAGAACACACACACACTGACACACTTCCATGAATTGACTTGAACCTTGGACCCTCACCTTTGCTCAGTTGCTATTCCAATTCTTCTCCAAGTCCACACTCTATCCTTTCCAGCTTTCTCGAAACAGATTACCTCTTCTCTCACTTCACAGCCCCAACCAGGACACTCAGATAGGAACTCACTCGGCTTCCTGCTTCCTTACCCCATCCCTCGGCCCACCCAGGCTGATCTCTCCAGCAGGCTATGGTTCCCTTTGCTGTGTTTCCCCCAAGCATAAATCAAGCTCAGGTCTCTCCTATGGGAGAGACACACAAACCCACTCAACAAACCTCCCTGATCATATACCCCTTTAGCTACCCACCTTTCTCTCTCTCTCTCTTTCTCTTTCTCTCTCTTCCTGGCAAAACCTCCAGGAAGACCAATGGATGTGCTATCTCAGGTCCCTCATCTAGTTGCTCCTCAATCTAATGTAACTGGGATTTACTCTTCTGAGACTACTGCTATGTTCCACTGCTGGCACCCTATTTGTGACTCCCTGAACATGCTGGTCTGCGAGCACTCACACAGGCAGTGCCGCTGCCCGAAATGTGCCCCCCGCCCCAATTCGCACACACTCTATTCCCCGATCCCCTGCCGTCTCTCTCTGCCTGGAAAATCCCTTCTTATTCTTTCGGTTCACATCCTATTCCCTCGGGGACAGCCTTCCCCGATGCCCCCAGGTAGGCTCTACTCTTCCTGCAGTGATTCCAGGGCACATCGCTCAGCCCCCATCAGGTGGCTCAGTGCCCGCAGAGGCCTTGGAAGCTGAGCCAGGGGCCATAAACAACAGGAAATGAGGGCGGGGTGATGGCAGCGGTGATGTCTGTGTGTGTGTTTGTGTCAATTCTACAGGTGGCCTGGCCTCATGCTACACCTGGAAGAGAACCAGGGGCTTCTGTCCAGAGACTAGTGTGCCAGTTTGGTGGTCTGGCCAGGGCGGAGGTGGCCTCTGAGGTGCGGAAGGACTGGTCAGACTAGCGGGGGTTGGTGTGTGGGACGCCTGACCTGCCTGCCCTGGCCTGGGGGGTAGCAGGGGAGGGTGGGGCCGGCTCCAGGCAGACAGGCCCCAGCCTGCCAGCCCAGGGCTCCAGCACGCGAGGCAGCCTCAGGATCCGGTTTCAGGAGGGTGTGTGAGTGCGTGAGAAGGAACAGGGGAAGGAGGAGAGGGAGGCTGCGCTCGAATGTGCTCCTCCTTCCTCCTTAGGTCCCAGAGCACAGTAGTTTGGAGACTTGTGGCTCTAGGAGGGCACGTGATAAGGGTGGGTCTGACCCCAATGCTCTCATAGCAAGGCTGTGACCCCAGGACCCACAAGCTGTCCCGTCCACAGACTCTGAGCAGCTGGAAGGGCATCCCAGGACCCTCTGAAGATGCCTCTTGGCTCATTCAATGGCCAGCGGTGTGACTGAGGTGCAGCATAGAAGGTGAATGACCCCAACTCTGGCTACACAACCTAAACCACTCCGGGAAGCCCAGCGCTTTAGCCTGTACTCAGAGACCAGCAGGAAAGGCGACTGGGTCTATCAGGGTGGGGGAGTAGTTTTACGTGGGCACCAGCAGACTCAGAGTATCGTCTCTCTCCTGGTCCCATCAACCAAACTGAAAAAGTGCCTCCACAAGTGGGTTTGCTGGATTAGGGTAACGCACACCCTTAGCTCTCCATCTGTGCCCGTTTAGCCTGCTAGCTACTCACCCCAGGAACTGTGAGCAGCTCAAACAGTCTGGGGAACACAGGGAAGGCAGATCCCAGTAGTGGGTCCTGAGGACCAGGGACCGGAACACATCAGTCCGTTAGATTCAGCTACAGGCCTTGGCCCCACAAAGTGAGACTGTCATCCAGCAGGGTGAAAGGAAAACGCCACAGACTCATCAACCTTGAGCCTGTTCTGGGAGGTGGTAAGGTGGACAAAGCAGAGGGACACTGGTTTTCTAGAATTTACCTGGTCTTATTTGAGATCTAGCTACAGCAGCCCCACCACAAATGGCCTTGCACAGTGAGACCTTGGTATACATCTATGCAGGCAAGATGCACACTTCTCAAACGCCTTGCCAAAGTCTTCCTGAGTGTCTCCCTTGCTCACCACTTGAATGGGTCCCCTGAGAAAGAGGGAGAAGAGGAGGAGAGAAGATGGTAAGTCTGTACGGCAGGTGGACATAGGCCCAGGGAGAAGCAGCACAGAGACGAGAAGGTGAACACCGGGCAGCAACCAGGGAGCCCTGTTCCAAGCATCAGCACGAAGCTCTGGCCTCCATATCGTGCGTGGGACTAGACGAGAGTGGAAAACGCAACCCTGTCCAACACCTCCTTGCCTACTGAGTGCCAGCTCCTGTGTTGAGGGCTGGCTCGGGACCTAAAGGAAAATTAACCCTGGTCTTTCCCTTCAGGAGGTAATCGCAGACACAGGTAAATAAATAATCAAAAAATACATCTGCACACTGTGTGTTTTGTAACACAGGCAGGGGTACAAAGGTCTCAGACTGACTTAGGTCTAAGAGAGGTCTAGGGTACAGGAGAAGCTTTGTGAAGGAGATGACAACGAAACTGAGCTGAGTCTTGAAAGACCAGTAAATGAGCCTGGGAGAGAATGTCGGGAAGGCTGTTCCAGGAGAAGGGTGGTGTAGGCAAAGGCATAGGAGAGAAGCGAATCTTCCCTTCAAGACAAGGTGAGGTACTGCTGAGGCCAGACAGGGCGAAGCAGCGCCCACCCCGGGCAGAGCAGCTCAGCCTGGAACCCCCTCCCAGGGAATCTGCCCTCTGGTTCCACCCAGGAAGTGGGGTGGCGCGTGAGGAAGGAAGGCCCGGGCAAGTGCATTCCGACTGACCGGTGTAAATAAAGCAGCTGAGGTACAAACTCTGAGTGGAGAGAAAAGGCCAGGGCAGGGCGGGCGTCAGCAGCGTCAGAGTTGGCCTGGTGCCCTGACGCTGTGTCAGGACCAATTTCAATCCGGATCATCACCGGTAACTTCGGGCGCTCAGTTCATGTTCTTTCTTGTTGGCGCCTTGCAGTGGGTATCTGCATCCCTTCCCCCTTTTTCTGGAAGCCCATCTGACGGTTCATTCCGCATGGTCCTACTGAGCTGACCCCACCACTGCTACGGGGACGAACGAGTGCATGTCCTAGGCTGGCCAGTCAGGGTACTTCACCCCCTTGAACCACAATAATGTGGAATGAATCAAATTCTTCTCTGAGGTCTAATACGTGGACATTGGAGGACAAGGGAATTTCTTTTTTTCTCTGAGATAGTGAGTTGTCATGACCATGTAAGCCAAGAACAGGGTTTGCACAGGGATGCCTGGGTGGCTCCGTGGTTGAGCATCTGCCTTTGGCTCAGGGCGTGATCCGGGGTCCGGGGATCGAGTCCCACATCGGGCTCCCCGCATGGAGCCTACTTCTCCCTCTGCCTGTGTCTCTGCCTCTCTCTGTGTCTCTCATGAATAAATAAAATCTTTAAAAAAAAAAAAAGAAAAAGAAAGAAAGAAAGAGAGAGAGAGAGAGAGAGAGAGAAAGAAAGAAGAAAGAAAGAAAGAGAGAGAGAGAAAGAAAGAAAGAAGAAAGAAAGAAAGAAAGAAAGAAAGAAAGAAAGAAAGAAAGAAAGAAAGAAAGAAAGGAAGGAAGAAAGAAAAATAGTCTACAGAACAGGCCAACTGAGATGAACACAGGACCAAAACATTGGGAGAAAGACACTGTTTGGGTCCTATATTCACTTGGGCCCAGAGAGAGTTCAGTCCCTGAACTTAATAGTTACATAGACCAATACATTTTCTTTGTGTTTCAATTAGTTTGATCTGGGTTTCTCCCGACAGCAGCTGCTAACTAGAGGATAAATTTTAACCTCTTTGGTCTGGTTTCTGAAACCACTGTGATCCGGCTCCTGTCTACCTGCCTCGGATATCCCCTCTCTCCTTCTCCTTTTCCTTGAGCACTAGCCCTAACCACCTATGTAGAGTTTCTACAACCTGCCAGGCTTTTTTTTTTTTTTTTTAAGA
The DNA here is from genome assembly GCF_011100685.1 of Canis lupus familiaris. Classification (NCBI taxonomy): domain Eukaryota; kingdom Metazoa; phylum Chordata; class Mammalia; order Carnivora; family Canidae; genus Canis; species Canis lupus. Next base: position 16,457,763 of record NC_049236.1, read on the forward strand.
TTTTATTCACTTATTCATGAGAGACACGGAGAGAGAGGCAGAGACACAGGCAGAGGGAGAGCAGGCTCCCTGTGGGAGCCAGATGCAGGACTCGATCCCAGGACCCTGGGATCATGCCCTGGGCTGAAGGCAGATGCTCAACCACTGAGCCCCCCAGGCGCCCCCCTGCCAGGCTCCTGAATGCCTCCGTGATTTTGTACTCGCTATTCCATTTGCCTGGAACTCTCTTCCCCTTCTCATTCACAGGCTCCATTTCTGCTCTTTCTTCAAGCAGAGCCCAGCATCTCTACCTCTTAACAGTGAGAATCTTCCCTGAGCCACCCGGGGCTGATGGAGGCCCCTCTGGTCTCCGTGGCTCTGTGTGTACTGTGTCTTCAGGGTGCTCTCTGCACGCTGGTGTCATTGCCCGGTACCCCCCGCCCCCGCCCGGGCATGTGGCACCTCTAGTGCTCGGCCATGCACACAGCAGGTGTCCAGCAGATGCCTGCTGGTTAGAAGCGGGAGGAGCAGCTCAGGTGGCAGATTCCACAGTGTACATCCTGCTGGGCCAATCAGGCCAAATTTCTGCTCCTCCATGGAGGTCTGGGGGGCTGCCTGCCTTCTTGGGGCTCCTCATGGACACTTGGATCTCCCTGCTCCAAAGGGCCAGGCTTCCTGTGACATCTCTGTTGTTCCACAGCAAACCCGTCCCGAGTCTGAAATACTGCCAGCGACTGCCCCTCGGCCTGCTTAGGGACCGTGGCCACAGACAGCCTGGAGCCACACGCAGGACATGTCTGACAGGCAGGGAGGCCCACGCTGAAGGAGGAGAGGAAAGGCTGAGGCAGGGGTCCTCCAGGGGGCAGTGCCCGGGCTCTTGCTGACAGGCTTGCACTGGCCGTGCTGACAGCCCGGGCCTTGTGTGGACGAAGGAGGGAGGGAGGGAGGCACAGGGAGCCAGAGGGGAGGACTGTGAGCGGAGAAGCTGCTGAGAGCAGCCTCTCCTCCCTGTGAGAGCATGGCTGCTGGCCAGACTGCACAGGGGCTGCCTAACCCAGAGCCGAGGGCGCAGTCCCAGGTGTCCTCGGTATCCCCCCTCCAGCTCAATGACAGGGGCTAAGCCCTGGCCCGCCCCAGCCCCTGCACTCGTCACTGGGAGTGTGACCACACACAGTTGAGCCTCTGCCTCTGAGGATGATGGGTGAAGCAGCCAAGCACACACAGGCCCCCGCGCAATACCTGGTAAGGGCCACGATGATCACTACAGCAATGACGGAGACTTAAACGTTCCAGACACTGTCCTACGTGCTGTGTGCACACGGCCTCGCTTCATCCTCACAAGCACCCCATGGACGGGCACCACCCGCACCCATACTGATCACACTGCCTTCGGGAACACACGAAGGCCACTTGCCCCTTTGAGAGAAGCACGTTGTCGGAGGAACGGGGCGGCCTGCAGGGGGGAGAGAAGTGAAAGTGTTCGGGAGAGCTCGGGCAGTCTCTACGGAACCTTGGTGGTGGAGGAGAGGATGGAAATGGAATGGGAAGGGGGGCGAGCTGCAGGGTCAAGGCGGGGAGCTGGCAACCAGCGTGTCTGTACTTGGGCTGGAAGGAGGCAAGCAGAAGGGGGGGGACGGGGAATGAGGCCCAAGCAGGGATGGGGCCAGGATCCAGAGTAGGAGGGAGGGACACAGGAGGCAGGACACCTCCCTGGTAACAGGGTGGGGTGGGGGTGGGGTGAGATGTGACGCTGGCTACCCTGACAGGTGCGGCTGGAGGGAGGGGGACCCGAGCAAATGTCAGACAGAAGCTCTGATGCTGAGCACTGAGCAGAGGCACAGACCATGGCACGCTGGGGGGCCAGTGCGTGTCTTGGGTTCTCCATCAGCAGTTCAGGGGCCCAGAGGCAGAGAAGCGGCTGCAGGAATTCAATCACGGCCACTGCTGTATTCGGAACCTAATGGGACTCGGAGAAATGATGAGAGCACCCATGATGCCTAGGACTCCGGAGCTGGGTGGTGGTCTTTGGCTTCGATGGTGAAGGGGGCCAATGCAGCCCCCCAAGATAAACCTAACATTCCCCCATTTTCCATTCCGGTGCCATTTACCTAGCATCAGCACCTTCTACGAAGGGGAACACCTATTTCACAAACAAATCTCTATCTTGCCAACTGGATGGTATCCCTCGGAGTCATTCTTGCCTCTCATCCAACAGATGAGCAAATCCTGTTCATCTCTGAACATACTGGAAATCCATCCACTTCTCTCTATCCCCACTGCTGCCATCTGGGGCTAAGTCATCACCTCTTGACTACTGTTGATGGTCGGTGACCAGCTTCCACTCTTGCCCCTCAATCCATTCTCTAGAAAGGCCAGAACAATAGTCCTCAATTATCAGCCATATCATGCCATTTATCTGCATAAGACCTTCCCAGTGCCCTTTGGATAAAACCAAACCAGGGGTGACAAGGCCAAACCCTCACCTGCCTCTCACTCCATTTCAGGTCTTCTCCTTGCTCACTCTCCTTCTGTGGAGCCGTTGAAAACAACCTAGTTTTTTCTGTGTCCGGAATTTTCCAAAAACACTCTGGGCTCTTCCCAAGGCTGGCTCTTCGTTTTCACTCAGCTCTGTTCATATGCCACCTCCTCGGGGAGGTCTTCTCGGACTCCTCCGTCTAAGGGGTTTCTCCTCCTGCCACTATCATTCACTTGCTGGATTTTCTTCTTTCTTTCATTTAGCACTGTATAAAATTATCTTGTTATTTGCTTGTGCTCTCTCTCATGTACCGGTTTCTCATAGCACGGAGAATGCAAGCTCTATGGGACGAGGGATCTGCCTATCTCGTTCACTACCATATCCCCCGGCACCCAGAACCGTGTCTAGCAGAGTAGGTGCTGAATAAACATGTGCTACGTGAGATCAGCGGTCTGCCTCCCTCCCAGTCTACAAAGCCACCTGCGTCTGCTCCACCACCTCTTCCATCCTTCGTGATAAGGCTGAGGAAGTGTCCGTTTTTCTATCAAAGATCAATCTCCCCACGCCCCACCTGCACAACATCTTCCCATCTCAGTCACGGTAAAGGGTGATGTCCCTGCAATGGCCTAGAGGTCAGCCCTGATCCCTGACGCCCCTCCTCCCCCACTTCCTCTCCTGCTACTTCACCCCCCCTGCTCATACACCACAGCCATATCCCTTGCTGCCTTAGGGCCTTTACTCGAGCTATTTCCTCAGCCTGGAACGTTCTTCCTCCAATAGTCATTTGGTTTACTCCCTCACCTCTCTCGTCTTTATTCAAATTTCACCTCTCCCAGGAGATGAACTCTGACCACCCTATTTACACTGCAACCTCCTCTTACCCACCCTGCCCTACCCTTTCTCTTTTCCCACAGTATGTATCTTGTTCTGATTTACTAAATACTTTACTTACTAGTTGTTTAGGGTAAAACCATCTATGCTTCCCTGCTAGAATATAAGCTTCATAAAGGTAGGCTTTTGAGATGAGGAAATTATCCTAGATTATCCAAGTGGGCCCTAAAGCATGCACAGGTGTCCTTCGAGGAGACGTGGGAGACAGATTTTACCACATACAGAAGAAAAGACAAAGTGACCAGAGGGGCAGAGATTGAAGTGATGTGGCCACAAGTCGGGGAACACCAGCAGCCACCAGAAGCTGGAAGAGGCAAGGAACAGATGATCTCCCATAGCATCCCGAGGGAGTGTGGCCCTGATGACTCTCTGATTTGGGCCCAAGGATGTGGATTTTGGACTTCTGGCTTCCAGAACGGTGAGAGAATCACTTGTTACAGCAGCTACAGGGAACTCATACAGGTATGTTGTTTTCTGAGCCCCAACAGAGAAATGAAAGAAGGCTGCAGTCATCTCTCCCCTCTGCTTGGGAATGAGACATGACAGTGAGCGAGCAGAAGCGGTCTTATCAGATGAGACCTTGTGCCTTCAGCGGAGAGGGCTGGGGAAGGCAGCCCAGGCTTGGGAGGGGCACAGGGGCAGTTGTTGCTGCCCCCCATCTATTCTGCATCCCACCACCGCTTACAGGCTCAGGAAGGACTAGAAAGGAAAGACTGGACAATACGACTGTTTTGACAGGGTTCAAGTTCCAAACACCCAGATGCTTATGCCCAATGGGTGGCTGCCAACTGTCCATCCCAAATTCAGACCTAAATCCTGGGCTCAAGACTTATTATCCAACTGCATCTGGAGCATCTTGGCCACGATCCCTCACTGGCATCTGGATTCAACATATTTTTAAAAAGTAACCCCCCCAAAAATAAATAAATAAATAGAAATAAAAAATAAATAAAAAGGAATCCATGATCTCCTCCCAAATCTATGCCTCCTCTTTTTTTTTTTTTTTTTTCCAGTGAAGAGCACCCAAGTCACAGACAAAGGGACAACCTATCAAGCTGCTCGCTGCCTCTAGGGCCTGAGTGTGGCCCCACTGCTTCTTTCTCAGGGGCCAGTCCCCACATTCAGCAAAATCTATACCACCTTCCTTAGAGGGCTCCTGTCCCCTCAACTTCAGTCTCAGTCCAAAATAAAGTACGGAAGAGAAGCCCTAAAGCGGTTATCACCTGTCTCAACACCTGTAGCATCTTCCTTCCTCACCAAGCAGGGAACAGGGCAGATGAGCTTCCTTCTAGAAGCTGCCTTGCCCTCCCCTCCTTCAGTGATCTTATTTTCTACCCTTCCTCACTTATTTGCTCCTACATCACACCGTGGACCGGATCATTACTAACAACGAAAGCCCCGTCCTACCCCAATCTCAGATGGGTTCTCCGGCCACCTCCACCTACTGAAGTATCTACAGCTCACCTACCCCTGTAGCTAAACTCCAATCTTTCAACTCACTAGATCTTCAGGCCACAGGTCCTGTTGTCTTTTTACTATCCTTCACCTCCTTCTGTTTGTACTATCATCCTCACCCATCTGAAATCCATCATAACGCTCTCTTCCTTTTTTTTTTTTTTTAAAGATTTTATTTATTTGTCAGAGAGAGGGAGAGCGCGCACACAAGTAGGCAGAGCAGTAAGCAGAGGGAGAGGGAGAAGCAGGCTCTCTGTGGGGAGCCCAATACAGGGCTCAATCCCAGGACCCCGGGATCATAACCTGAGCTGAAGGCAGAGCCACCCAGGCGCCCCACACTTCCTTAATTCACTCTCAGCTTCTTCCCTCCTCTCTCATTCAGCTAAAACACAACCGTGTTTTAAATTCCATTTCCTGCCTACTCCGGGTACGTGCCTGCACAGAGAAAGGATGCAGGCCAGAGAGGGATGCACACCGGTTCATCTCATCTGAAATGCCAGGGAGTGAGGCCTTTGTGCGGCCTGGGCCACTGTACTGTACGTTAGTAGCTCAGCCACTCTCCCATCCTGGGTAACTATTCACACCTTCTCCTCTCTTGATGTCCCCTACCCCTCCTCCCTCATCCCTACTGTCCCCAGGTGGCCCCGCTGACCATGGCACTGAAGGAGCGGAGACGGTGAGAACAGAGCTTCCACAGGCTTCAAACCACCACGTGCCTGCCCTTGTGCCCACCGTCTCTACTGTCTCTACTTTCTTTCCTATTTGAACTGTCCATACTCATCACTGGGCCAACTTTTGTTCCCTCGACCTTATCGCTTCCCATGTACTGTGGGACACAGCTCCCGGAAGTCTTCACTCCCGCACTGTCTCATTTCTGGATTGTTCCTGTCAGCATACAGACATTATCTTCCCCACAATGAACTGTCCCCGGCCTCCTCTTTCTTCTAAAGCTTTAACTTTTTTTTTTTTTAATTTTTATTTATTTATGATAGTCACAGAGAGAGAGATAGAGAGGCGCAGAGACACAGGCAGAGGGAGAAGCAGGCTCCATGCACTGGGAGCCCGATGTGGGATTCGATCCCGGGTCTCCAGGATCGCGCCCTGGGCCAAAGGCAGGCGCCAAACCGCTGCGCCACCCAGGGATCCCAGCTTTAACATTTTTGCTTTTCCAACTTGGTATTAGGAAAAAATTCAAACATACATAAAAGTTGAGAGACAAGTACAATGATCCCCTATATATCTGCCACCTAGATTCAGCTACTGTGCATTTCTTTCTTTCTCTCTACGGAAACACACCTTGAAAGGGTTACCTACACTTGCCCTCTCCTGACTCTTGATTTCCACTCAGGTCATGATCTCAGGGTCGTGAGATGGAGCCGAGATGGGCTCCACATGGGGCGTGGAGCCTGCTTGGGATTCTCTCTCCCGCTCCCTCTGCCCCTCCCCATCTTCCTCTCTTAAAAAAAAAAAAAGTGTCCTAGTTTGGACAACTTACAGGAGCACCCTACCTACAAGCAACACATTACACAGTTAATTGTCCCTCTTAAAATACTTTAACTTGGCTTCCAGAACACCATATTTTCCTGGCTTTCCTACTATTCCACTGGTCACTCTTCTGTTTCTTTCTCCTTTGCGGAAGGTGTCTCCTCATCCCACAGGACTAAATGTTCGTTTGCCCGAGGGCTCAGTCCTTGCTTTTCTTCTCCCCCTACCTTCACTTATTTGGCGGTCTCTTCCGTTTCCATAGCCTGGACCTCACCCCTGAGTCCCAGACTCCTTGACACCTCCATTTGAAGGTCTAAGAGGCCTCTCAAACTCTCCCTGTTGAAACTCGAGTTCCCCATCCTCCCCCTAAAACCTGCTCCTCTTGCAGACCTTTCTCCAGCTTGGTAAAGGGCGCCTTCTTGGTTCTTCTCGTTGCCCAGGCTAAACACCGAACGTCAGCCTCCCCTCCTCTCTTTCTCTCACACCCACATGTGAGCTGCTGGCACGCCTGTCACCTCTGCCTTGAGATAATATGTCTCGTCTGACCACCTGTGCTGCTTCCACCATGGCCTGCGTCACCACCGTCATCTCTGGTAGATGATGACAACGGTCTCCTAGGTGGACTCCCTACCAGGCCACAGTCTATTCCTTTTTTTTTTTTTTTAAGATTTATTTATTTATGATAGACATAGAGAGAGAGAGAGAGAGAGGCAGAGACACAGGAGGAGGGAGAAGCAGGCTCCATGCCGGGAGCCCAACGTGGGACTCGATCCCGAGACTCCAGGATCGAGCCCTGGGCCAAAGGCAGGCGCTAAACCTCTGAGCCACCCAGGGATCCCCCGCCACAGTCTATTCTCATCAAAGCAGCCAGAGAGATCCTGTAAAGCCTGGAATAACGCCTCTGCTCAAAATCCTCCATCCTTATAATGACCTACAATGTCCCTATGCTTTAGACTTCTCTTTCTCTCTCTCTCTCTCTTTTTTTTTTTTTTTTTTTAAGATTTTATTCATTTGTCAGAGAGAGAGAGAGAGAGAGAGAAAACAAGCAGGGGGAGAGGTTGGACACAGAGAGAAACAGGCTCTCGGCTGAGCAGGGAGCCAGACATGGGGCTCGATCCCAGGACTCCAAGACCACAACCCAAGCCTAAGGCTTAACTGACTGAGCCACCTGTGCGCCCCAACTGCTGGACTTCTCTTAACTCCCTGACTTCATCTCCCATTACTTCTCACTCGGGGAACAGAGGCCCCACTCCTGTTCTGGGATCCCACCTGAGAGCCTTCAGCCTTCACACCGGCTGCTTCCTCTCCGGGCAAGGCTCTTCCCTCGGCAGCAGCACGGCCCCTCCCTAACTGCCCTCAGGGTTTTACCTGAGTGCCACCTGCCCAGGGAGGGCTTTCCCAGTCACCCTATCTAAAGTGGCAGCCCCCAGCCCAGGTGGCTCAGCGGTTTAGCACCGCCTTCAGTCCTGGGGGTGATCCTGGAGACCGAGGATCGAGTCCCTCATTGGGCTCCCTGCATGGAGCCTGCTTCTCCCTCTGCCTGTGTCTCTGCCTCTCTCTCTCTGTGTCTGTCATGAGTAAATAAATGAAATCTTTAAAATAAATAAATAAATAAATATATAAATAAATAAATAAATAAATAAATAAATAAATAAATGGCAGCCCCTCCCTGACTCTCCCGCTCCATCTCACGTCCTATACATTTTACTTCTATGTCTTGGGTTTTTTTGCCTGCTTCCACTAGAATATGAGCCCCGGGAAGGCAGGGACATTTGTCTCTTTATTTTGCTCACTGCTGTGTCTCCAGCATCCGGAGCAGCACTTGATGCCTAGCAGGCCCTCCATAAATATTTGTTGAATGAATGAATGAAAGACGGAGCTAAGGCCTCCACCTCCACGGATTACCAAGTGAAGGAGATGAGATAAAGCATGCAAAGTTCCTGGCACACCATGTTGCTCAATAACTGTCAGGTTCCTTCACCTCCCTGCCTCCCCTCCCAGTTTTGGTATCAGCCATGCCCTCCCTCTCCCTCGGGGAGTGCCGGCTTAGGGGTAGGGGTGATGCAGGAGCTGCCCTACCGGACTCCAGGACTCCCTCAGCCCCGAGGCCCGGCTTGGCTCCCAGACATTGGCTCCTCTGGCTGGATGCAAGCTACGTTGCTTTAACTCAGGAAGCTGAAGGCTCCAGAATGATTGAGTGAGGCTTTCAGAAGTCCCACCTGCAAGCAGATCTGTGTATCCAAGGCCCAGGGACTGTTGTACCCAATACCCCAGCCTCTCACACACACATCAACGCCGCCCCTCTCCAGAATGCTCTCCCACAGTTCCTCGGGCCCCTTCATATTACAGCGTACAACCTGCCCAACTCCGGCCACCTCACTCCAGGAAGACTGGTGTGTTCTATCCCCCAGAGACTGCTGCTGTTCCCCTACACAGGATGGGGCCCTGGGAACTAACCATCCTCGGCCAGCTACTCGCCTGGCACAATCCATTCTGGCCATGGCTGCTCCCTTCTGGGGTGGCCTGAGACCCAACCCTGCCCCAACTCTGGGCGCCTTTCTCTTCACTTTGGGAAAAAGGCTGTTTCCTACAGACAAACCCCTGGTCTGGGGCTGCCTCTCTTGGAGTCCCTGCCCCTGTATTTGGATGACTAAGCCCGCTGGAGAAAACCCTCACAAGCACACCAGCTGGTGCCACTACGGATTCCCTGTTCCCCATGAGGCCTGCTCTGCTGCTTGGCGGTCTCTGGGTTGTCCATTCCGCAGAGTGGCCTCGTAAGCACCTCCACTGGCCCCAAACCTCCATCCTAGCACCCCACTCTCCCGTGCCACACGGGAACCCCTCTTCTGCTTTCTTGGGAAGATTAAAGGGAACCCCTTCACCCTTGTACTGCACTTCTGAGCCCGTCTAGGTTTCTAGCACCCACCCCCCTTGAGATTAAGGGCCAGTCCCTCCCCTCTCTGTCCTCAGGGACCTTGTGGTATCACCCACCCCGTCCTTCCTTCCAGTGTTCCCACCACTCCTCTCTGTGTACAAGACCTTCGACACCCTCTTCACTCTCGTGGCCACACCCTCCCCAGCTTGACGCACCTGTCCCCTCCCTCAGGAGCACAGCGCCTGGAAGAGTCCACACACACTGACCACAGGGCCCGTGTCACAATTCTGCCAATGTGTGGCTCCCCCCAGGTCCTCCACCCCGAGACACAGGTCTCAAGGACGTCTCTGTCTCTGGTTCCAAACGCTAAGGTCCCCCCTTCCTGTCTTGACTTCTGCAGGTTTTAAGCCTCTTATTCTCCAAACATGTGTTCAGACCCTGGACCAGGCTGAGGGAAGGCCATCCGTTCTCAGCCTGACCTCAGACCTTCCTGGGAAGCCCTTCCTCTGCTTTGTCTCGGGTCCCTAGGCACTGACTGCCCCAATCCCAGGTTCGGCAACCTTGTTTCCCACGTGGCCCGTGAGTGCCCCGGGCTGGTGGCATGCCCAAACCTCCCGCTGGATCAAACTTCAGCAGGGCTCGTGTGGTTCCTACTGTGTCACACACAGTGCTTACAGATTGGTAGGTCTCTGATACGTGTTTAGGAAATAATAATCATCACCTTACTTTTAGCTATTGTTTTGCATTGTAACATAATCCTTTTCTCCTCACAAAAGCCACCTGCGGTAAGCGAGGTAGGCATTTCCCCTCATTTACAGATGAGGTTCAAAGAGTTTAGGTAATTTGTCCAAGGCGAGAAGATGCTGAGCCAGGTCTGAAGCCTGGGATTTCTGGTTTCAATGTCGGTGTGCCTCCTAGGGCTCCGCAGTGCTCATTTAAAGGATGAGTCTTGGGATCCCTGGGTGGCGCAGCGGTTTGGCGCCTGCCTTTGGCCCAGGGCGTGATCCTGAAGACCCGGGATCGAATCCCACATCGGGCTCCCGGTGCATGGAGCCTGCTTCTCCCTCTGCCTGTGTCTCTGCCTCTCTCTCTTTCTCTCTCTGTGACTATCAAATAAATAAAAATTAAAAAAAAAAAAAAAAGAAAAGGATGAGTCTTGTTTTTTCTTTTTTCTTTTTTCTTTTTTTTTTTTTAAGGATGAGACTTGTGCCTGGAGCTCCCAGACACCACAAGTGACAAGGTCCCAAAAGAGCATGTGGCCAACGTCCTCTCACGTGGACTCAGCAAGGTATAGGAGATGGCTAGCAAAGTGGGCTAGGTGGCAGGATGGTTCAAGAGGTTGGTAGCTGGTGAACAGCTCTGCTCACGCCTACCATGTCAGTGGCAAGGTTCTGCTGTAGGCTTATCTTGGTCACTGTTTTTATGTATATTGTTCAGCACGGGGATAGAACGGCTTAATCATCAAATCTATGGAAAACGGGCAGCCCAGGTGGCTCAGCGGTTTAGCACCGCCTTCAGCTCAAGGCCTGATCCTGGAGGCCCGAGATCGAGTCCCACATCCCTGCATGGAGCCTGCTTCTCCCTTTGCCTGTGTCTCTGCCTCTCTCTCTCTCTCTCTCTCATTAATAAGTAAATAAATAAAAATCTTTAAAAAAAAATCTATGGAAGACAAAGAAAGGAAAGAAACAGCTGATGGTGGAGGTCTAAGGAGGATCCAAAAAGCTTCGGACAGGCAGCTACATGGGCAGGCCTGGTTTGGGCCCAGAAATTCCCTCACACATGCCGAGTAGGACAGGGATGGGGACTTGGCAGCAGCACGTGCAGCACAGGCTTACAGCCTGTGAGTCGTGCCCATAAAGCAGTGTCTCTTAGAGGTCAGTGTCCAAGAAGAGCATCACTAGGGAGGTGCTCACCCTTATATCCTCTCTGCCTATGCGCCTACCTCTGAGGAAGCCCGAGCCCCACTCTGGGTGTCTCCCAGGGGAACAGCAATGAAGTGGACCTGCCTGAGAGAAGAGGATCGTCATGATAGTGAGGGGCCTTAGTACCTCGTGAGAGTGGAGCTGTTGGGCTAGAGAGGACAGAGGGCACATGATCAGTGGCTTTGAATCTCTGACCATCTGATAGAGGGGATCAGATTTGTTCTGTGGCTCTGGCAGTCACAAGAGGCCCCTGCACAGACGGAAGTTACAGAAAGGAAGATTTTGCCTTTTCTTAGTTTAAAACTCTCTAGTTACTGAGTATCTTGGAGTGGATGGGCTGTTTCTGTAGGCGAAGAGCCTCTGGCTATTGGGAATGGGGGATGGACCAGGTAACCTCCAGGGTTCAGAGACACGGGGGCTCTAGACATACCCCTCCCCTCCACCGCAAGCCCAGGGAAAGGACAGGAACCATGGAAAGGAAAGGAAAGGCCCCCCCGGGGCTGAAGTTAGGTGGGAAAGGATGGCAGGTCTAGTGTCTGTAGTCCCACTTCCATGGCTCGGGCTGCCAGTCCAGTCACTCGGTGCCAGACTCTGGGGACTTTCTTGGTAGGGCTGTCTACAGTTTGGATAACTTGTTTTCTCTCTTTAAAAGGAAAGACTTTGGAAAGGGGGGAGGCTGTGGGAGACTATTTCCATCTCGGGTGTCTATTCCAAAGCGCTGGTGTTTTGCCAGGATTTGAGCATAGTATACACAACACCGTTAAAAATAACCCCTTGATTGAACAGAAGGCGTGGGAGAGACGGGACAGCCAGGCAATCCTACTAGAGGGTCGGGAGGTGGATGCGGAGATGAAACTTGTACCCGGAGACCCTGGGAAGGGTTTTATTCCAGAAGAGTCATATCGACTCTAAGGGCCTAAGGGCCATGGAGATACTCTCCCTAAGTGCTCCTTTCCAGAGAACTGCCCAGTGAGTGCCCTGCTTTGGGCGTGCCTGGGACATAAACAAGCTGCCAGTTTTGAAAGGCTCTCCCAGGATCGAGTCTGCCATTTTTCAGTCCTGATTGCCAGCCTGAGACAAAGGTCAGGGAATAACAACAAGGAGAAAGAGCCAAGAAAGGTTAACCATGTCAAAAGCCACAAAGAGGTCAAAGCCACAGAGGCCAGAGAAAGGTCTACTACATTTAGCTACTAGGAGATTCTTGTGATTGTATGTGAAGCTTTCCAGACTTTTCCTTCTATAACCAGACATTTAAACACACACAGGATTATCTCATACGTACTGTTCCACAACTCGCTTTTGAAAAATTTCACAATAAATTGTGGGGTCGTGACAGTAAAGCTGACATCATTTTTTATGACTACATAATATTTCATCATGTGGACATACTGTATATACTTAATCATTCTCAACTAGGAGACACTTATGTTGTTTCCAATTTTTTGCTATCATAAACATGCTGCAGCAAGCATCATATGACAATAACTTGCGTGCACAGACATGATTATGTCCTTATGTTAAATATTTAGAAGTGGAATTGTTGGATCAAATGGAATCCACATTTTATATTTTATTACACATTGCCTACATTGCCCTCCAAAATTGTGGAGAGAGCAAAATGCTGTTCTCACGACTTCCTCCAGTCTCTTGGGCCACTCTTGCCTCTATTCATCCCTTATGTGTTGGTATTCCCCAGAGTAATGTCCTTCTGTTTTCTTCCTCTCCAAATTACAAACTCAAATGCCTATGAAAGCCAAGAAGGTGCCGTAAATACATTAATTGGACCAGATGTGAAACAATAAGAAGCAGCATGGTTATAGTGAGGTGGAATATACACACCAAGCATTCACATTACCTGAAAACCCTGTGCCAGCCACACAAAGTGTGTCTGCAGGTAGATTTAGCTGGTAAGCAGCCAGTCTGTGACCCCGTCTACACACTCATCTTACACTACCTCATCCACTGCCAAAACTCCATCTATATGCTAATAGCTCCCACTACATCATCTCTGGCCCTAACCTCTCCTCCTGGACTCCAGTCTCATGCATGAAAATAATGGCTCTTCATCTCCCAAGTGTCCTCAAGGCATCTTAAAGTCATTGTGTCCACAACCAAGTTCATGATCTTCACCCTTCCCTCTCCTCCTGACAAAGGCCAAGAAATCCAAAGCCAGAAACAACTGTCCTTCTTTTAGGCTCCCTAGCTCGATGAATGGCACCCCTCATTTTTCCTATCGTTGAAGCCAGAAACTTGGGAGTCATTCCAGATTCTTTTCTCTCCCTAACCTTCCAAATTACCAAATCAATTCAATAGGTTTAAATAAGCATTTACTTGAGTACCTCATCAGTGCCAGGTACTCTTCTTAGGGTTGGCCACTCAGAGGGATGATATGCAGACCCCGTCCTGGAGGGGGAGACAGATAACAATGTCACGATCAGATGTGGTGGTGGCGGCAGTAGGAGAAGCGACTTACAAGAGGTTCTGGGATAAGAGATGGGACACTTTGATTCTGTTTCCTAAGTGTTCCTCAAACAGTCCCTGTTCTCTGTCCTCACAGGATTGCCATTAGCAGCTACTGCAACAGTGTCCTAACTGATCTCCACGTTCCCAAGCTTCCTCCTCCAATTCATCCTCCACAAGGGGTTAGAGCGATCTTTCCAAATAGCAAATCTGACCATGTCATTCTCTCGTCTCTTGTCTAAAACATGTCAATAATTCCCCATGTTCTTCAGGATAGAATCAAAATCCTTTCAGAATGACTTGTAAGGTCTCCCAGGATCTGGACCTAGATGACTTCTCCAGTCTGTCTTCCAGCATTCTAGGATGTAACGCTACATGCAAGCCATACCAAACCATTCACAATTCTCTGAATATCCTTCTTGGATATCATGCTCTTGGTTTATGCATTCCCTCTGTCTAGAACACCTGTCCTATCATTTCTCAATTGCCTAATTCCCACACAATCTTTAAGACTTCCATAAAATATCATTTCCTTCAAAAACCCTTTCCTGATCACTTCACCCAAAAAGATGATTTCTCCAGGTGTTTCCTGTTAGACACCCTCCCAGGACTGCAGGCTTATGGCAGGGGAAAGAAAGGAATTTCTAAGACATTTTGCCCAGGCTGCTGAAGGGGACCACATGTCCTTATCTGGAGGTCTTTGAGAACAGACAGTGTTAAGAAAATACAGGAATGTGGGGCAGATAGTGAGTGATTCCAGGGGAGGTCAGGAGACCAGAAAAAGGCACAGCTCTGGCTCTGGTTGGGCATGGCCCCAAGGGTCCCTTGAATGTTTCAGGTCTGTAGACCACATAATTTGAGGAGCTGCAGACATGATCTATCCCATCCACGAACACTTAAGGCACCCCCTTGCCAAATACAAAACAACACACAAAACAAAAAAAAGAAAGAAATGTTTTCAACTAAATGACAGTAAGATACCACTCACCAATGGACCCATGAGAGCATCATCTCTGGCTTTTATTTTTATTTTTTTAAAGATTTTATTTATTTATTCACAAGAGACTCAGAGAGAGAGAGAGAGAGAGAGAGAGAGAGAGAGAGAGAGATAGGGCAGAAACATAGGCAGAGGGAGACGCAGGATCCATGCAGGGAGCCCGATATAGGACTCGATCCCAGGACTCCAGGATCATGCCCTGGGCCAAAGGTAGGCACCAAACCACTGAGCCACCCAGGGAGCCCTCATCTCTGGCTTTTAAATGCTAGAAGCAAATTACTAGAACTAAGGCCAAGAAGTACTGTAAATAACAGTGGTAGAAGAGAAGTGGACCCAGAAATCCAAGCCTCCTCTGACCCCCCTCAATTTAATTAGGTGTCTCCTCTCTATGAATCCATAGCATCCTATGCTTTCATCTATCATAGCACCAACACTCTATATTATAATCATTTTGTGTTCATGCCTGACTCTCTCTCTAGACTGAATTCTAGGCTGGGAATTATGTATTACTCTACATTCTTAGTACCCAGCATGGTGCCCAGCAGGTGGAAATGCTTATAAGATATATAACAGGGGAAGGAGTCAAAGGAAGCTTAGGCAAACAGATTTCAAGTGGAGAAGTCTGGTGATAAAAAGGGAAATATACAATGAATCAGTGCAATATTAAGAAAAAATGTCTTTTATTATGTCAGAGGGATGAGGAAATTGTCAAGGAACCACATAAAGATTTTGTTACAAGAATACTGTCCACAGCACTGTTGTTTATAATAGAAAGGAATTAGAAAAAAAAGAAAAACAGGAGCACTTGGCTGGTTCAGTCCATGGAGCATGCAACTCTTGACCTTGGGGTTGTAAGTTTAAGTCCCGCATTGGGTGTTGAGATTATTTTGAAATAAAATATTGGGGTGCCTGGGTGGCTCAGTTGGTTAAGTGCCTGCCTTCGGCTCAGGTCATGATCTCAGGGTCCTGGGATCGAGCCCCACATTAGGCTCCCTGCTCGGTGGGGAGTCTGCTTCTTCCTCTCCCTCTGCCTCTCCCCATTGCTCATGGTCTGTCTCATAAATAAGTAAATAAATAAACAAACAAACAAATAAATAAAATCTTTAAAAATAAATAAAATCTTGAAAAATAAAAAGTTCCACATCTCTACTGGATGTTCCACTGAAGTTCAAGGTCAGCATTTTCCCAAATGAACTCAATAGCTGCTCCCAAGCCTGTGTTCTCTAGGTTAGAAAGTGGTGCCAGCGTCTCCCCTTCTGCCTGGAGCAGAAGCGAGAGCTATTTTCACTCCTTCCTCTACCAGCCACCTCACAGCCCCATTGCTGCTCCTCTAACATCTCACCAACCACCCCCCACACCCCTTTTGTCCTACCACTGCCTCCAGAGTGTCACCCTCCTCATTCTCACCTCCTCTAACCACTCCACTCCACCCCCATTTCCGGTAATGATCTTTTTTTTTCCTTTTTAAAGATTTCATTTATTTATTCATTAGAGACAGAGAGGCAGACACACAGGCAGAGAGAGAGAAGCAGGCTCCCCACAGGAAGCCCGATGTAGGACTCGATCCCAGGACCCCAGGATCACATCCTGAGCCAAAGGCAGACGCTCCACCTTCTAAGCCACTCAGGCATCCCGATCTTTCTTTCCTTTTTTTTTTTTGTTTTTTTTTTTTTTAAGATTTATTTATTTATTTGAGGGAAAGAGAGAGAGAGAGCAAGTGAGAGTCGGGGGAGGGGGCAGAGGGACAGAATCCTCAAGCAGTCTCCCTGTAGAGCATGGAGCCCACTGCGGGGCTCGATCTCAGGACCCTGAGATCATGACCTGAACTGAAACCAAGAGTTGGACATTTAACCAATCATGGGCCACCCAGGCACCCCAGGTAATGCCCTTTCTAAATCATAAATCCAATGCCACCCTTCCCTCCTTGCCTTGGAACCTTCAGTGACCTTATCATAAATTCCTTGGCATGGCATTCAGGGCCTGTTCCCACCCCAGGGCCTCTACTCCAGGCGGCCCAAGTGATTTGCCAGGGAGCTTCCTTCTCCCAGGGTGAGTGCCTTTCCCAGACTCTGGCCAGCTGTGAATGCCCTCCAAGAGTCACCGCAGGTGGCATCTCTTCTAGGAAGCTCTTCCTGCCTCCCTGCCCATTTGGTTAGCTGTCCCTAATCTGCTTGGCTTGTTCATTCCTTGCAGTCGCCCCGTTCTCCTGCTTGTCACCCACTTACCATAAGCTCCCAGGTGGCAGTGACTCTTTCTTACCACTGTCCTCTAAAGCTCTGCACAGGCTTGGCAGAGATGGGGTGCTCAGGGGTTGGGAAAGGGGTCAGGAGTGGAGCAAGAAGCAGTCTCCATGGGCAGGGTCCAGAGGGAGCTCTGTGAGGCCTGGTCTGGTCTGCACAGAGGTGGAGGACGTGGGAAGCTTTCTTGCACGCTGAGGGCACTCCCTGTCCCGCTGGAGCCTCTGCAGGGGGCTCCGAGGATTGAGAACACATGCTGTGCAGACATGCCCAATTTCAGGGGGTGACGGTGACTTAATGATGGAGCCCTGCTTTCCCCAAGCCATTCTTCATTCTTTATGGTCTCTGAATTGCAGAAGCAGAAATTGCTCACCCTTGGTCTGAAGCTTTTCGTGACTTGTGCAGAAGAAATGTCATCAACAGCCTTTTGTTTAGGCTTGACTTGGGTGAACATGCCAAGAAGACTGGCTCAGAAGAGGCTTTTCAGATGTCATTTCTGTCTCCTTAAAGCCCTGCTCCATGAAAGCCATTCACAAGCCAGTTTTTCTGCGGCTCCAAAACTGTCATCCCCTCAGCTCTGCCAGAGCTCACAGAGCTACTGTGTGACACTCACTCTGCAATGGCCTTTGCTGTCACCACACCCTGGCCCGGTGCAGGGAGGCTCTTAGACCAGTGCCTCACTTTCAACCCGGTCTGAATGTCACTAGCACCCCGAGGTGCAACCCCAACTTACATCCCCCAGATGGTGACCTGGCACCATGCCTGCATTTGCCAAAACCATTTTTTCCAATGCCCAACGCAGGCACGCAATAAAAATGCATTCAACGAAGAAATAAACAAATATGCAATTCTCAAGTATTTGAGCTAATTGAGGGAGCCCATCATACTCAGTATTTTGAGGGGGGGAATTATCTAGAAATTAATATATTCTTAAAATCATTTTAGACTCTTCCCACTACTGATGCTGGCAGTGTGGCTGCTGAGACGGAAGCCCAGAGCACTGGGTCCAGTGACACAGTGGGTCTGGATGTAGCGCAAAAAGATCGGCAGGATTCCCTTGCTTCCATTTCCCTCTCCGAGCCAAAGCTAACTGTGACAGCTGTGCTGAGGACGGAAAAAGGCAGGGGAAGCTGTCCCCGATTCATTCCCAGCTAAGTGGTGACACAGAGTGGATTAAAGGTGAAAATGAGACGAGGATTAGTGGAGGACTCAAGAGAGAACTACGAAACGATGTGTGAAGTATTGCAAAGACATACAAAGCCATGGGAGCCCCAAACCAACTCTGCCTGGAGATCCAGGGAAGAGCTTGTCACAGAGGAGGTGACATGTGAGTTGGAGTTTGAGAGGTGGAGGCCGTGAGGAGGGACCCTCCAGATAGCAGGTGCATGTGGCCAGCCTCCCAGGCTGAGAGCACACCCAGTCCAGGCCCCTTTGGCGGGAGAAGCTGCCACAAGCAGCTCTTGGAGTAGAGATTACCCTGCGCTGACCCAGGCGACATTCGGACTGCTTCCTGAAGTGAAAGGAGTGGTTCTGAAGGCAGAGAATTTGCAGGAGAGCGTTCCAGGTTGCAGGAGATGTGCATAGCACAAAGGTGAAAAAGGCTATGGCTCCATAGGGCAAGGCCACCCGAGGGTTATGGTTCCAGGAGGCAGCTGGTGCTGGTGCCTGGTGCTCCGACAGCTCTGAGAAGCCTTTTGATTAAATTACAAGTTATCAGTTGCATCCTGTGTGGCTGGAGTTGCCCAAAGCCATACTTCCCGATCCGTGGAGGCATTCCTGTATCAACAAATGCCAATCACCTGGGTTTGTATACACAGTCGGGACAAGTCCTGACGGCTCCCAGCCGAGATATGTTACTGGAAGGGCTCCGGGAGAGCTGAAGCATCCAGGGTGTGAGGATAGTGCAGCAGCAACAGTTACCACCACGGGCCGGGTGTGCCCACACCAGCTGCTCGTTGCCGTGACGGCCAGCACCAGGCCTAAGCCTCACGGACGTGGAGTCCTCCTGTTACAGGACTGCGCGCCCCCTCGGCAGATGAGGGAGCCGAAACTGGCACGACTGTGGAACTTGTCCAAGGGCACACAGCAAGCTGAGTGGCAGAGCTGGGATTCAAACCCAGGTTTGCTTGATACCCAAACCAAGCTCTTTTCACTGGCGCAGCCTGAGGACAAGGATCCCCAGGTCCTGTTCAGTCTCTGTTAAGACAAGATGTCATGAATGTGGCACAGTCACTGACAAGGCCCGGACCTCAAGGGATCACTGATGCAGTGGTGAGGTCAGATGGCAAAGACGCCTCCTCCTAAGGTCCCTAACCAACTTCACTCCAGCACCAGGCGATGACAGTCTGGCTACGGTGGGACCACCGCATCCCAGCTACAAAGCCCTCTGCTTCCTGAAATCCAGGCCAACACTCAGGAAAAAGGCTGAAATACAGCCAGCAGTTCAGTTCAGTCATGGCCTGGAGGAAAACAGGCAACCTCTGGCTACAGGGAGCGTGGGGGCTGCAGCCACGGAGCCCGTCTTCTTGGCCTCCTCTCTGCTGCATCCAGCCTCCCAGGCCCCTGCTGGCAAGGGCTCATGGCTGGACAAGGACGAGAGCTGCTCTTCACAGGGGTGGGCCCCTGGGCTCCGGAGGCAGCACTGAGAAGAATAGTCCTTCCTCTTTTCCTTGAGCAAGCGCTCCTTCAGAGTCTTTGTGTGAGCCCCAGAACAGATGGGAGGCCCCGAACCCTTGGTTTCCTCCTGATAATCTGAGCAGCAAAGGAATGCATTTCCATGAGGGTCAGGGACTTTGCTGGAGGCCACTGGAGACAGGGCTGGGTCAAAGGCCCCATGGTCCTGGATAAGCAGTCCTTCCCTACAGCCTCGAAAACTGGGGATAAGGTTTGTGGTGCTCTGGCCTTCCGCCTCTTGCACTGCTCTTCACTCAACCTCAGGAGGACAAGGCTGCCAGCTGGACTGGCTCCACCAGAGAAAGCCACTGGCCATATTTTTTTTTAAAAAGGTCATTGCTTCTGAAGGCTTCTTATCATTAGCGGAACCACATTAGCTCCCAGGACCTAATCAAACCAGCGGTCATTCTTGTTGCTTCCTCCCCCAGAGGTAGGGGCAGAGTAGAGCCAAGTCCACTGAGGAAGGGAAAGGACCTGGATTTCAGGGGCACTTGAGCATGTGTTAGCTTGTGAGCAGGAAGAGAAAGGCACAGGTGCAGACAGCAGCTTAGAGAGGGTCCTATGGGCAAACACAGCTGGGCAGGGTGCTGCCCTTAATACCCTTTGCAGGTCCTGGGGGTGTGCAGGACGAGGGTGGGGGGAGAGTGGGACTCAGGTGGAGACAGCCCTTCACCTGGCCAGAACTGCACTGATCACAGCCTCCCCTTAATCCATGGAAGCAAGGTCAGCATGGGCAGCAAGCACGGAACCATCACTAATTAGGCTCCACGGAGCTCGTTTCTGCATCCAGGTCCCAGGCCCCGTATGGGGGTCTTGTTCCATTTGGGGGTATGCTTCCCCGGCAAGCTCTGCAGCCGGCCACTGGCCTAGACCCCCCTCTTGAGAAGCTGAGCAGCAGAGTGCAAAGCATCCTTTTGTTTTTTCCAGCCATCTGTTTTCAAACTGTGTGTTCTCAAGTGCTCCTGCCGCAGGAAACTTCCCTATGCTAGGCCCCCGGAATGCAGGGAAGGAGGATGGGTCTGTCCCAACACAAAAGGCCCAGAGATGTCTGGGGTCCGCTGTCAACAGACCTGCTTTCGTGATGCTGCCAGGAGCCAGGCTGGTGTTATCCCCATCAGGGTCTCCTCAGAGCAGAGACCATGTTGCCTGATACCCTCCACACCATCTCGGACAATCTTGTCCACCTTCCAAGGTTCGTATATAAATCACCTCCAAATTGTTCCTCTGGACCAGGCCTCTCCCCTGAGCAATTCACTGAACTCCTGCTGTGCGGGGCTGTGGCTTCCCTCTGGCTACTTCATTTGCCTAGGCCTGGACTCTCCACATGGCAAAGGGGCAGAGAGTAGAAAGATCTCGTGACAGGGGTGCCTGGGTGGCTCAGTAAGTTAAGTGTCTGCCTTCCGCTTAGGTCCTGAACCCAGGGCCTGGAATTGAGCCCCGCATGAGGCTCCCTGCTCAGGGGGGAGCCTGCTTCCCTGTCTCCCTCTGCCCTTCCCCTCTGTTCATGTTCTCTCTCAAATAAACAAATAAAATCTCTTTTTTTTTTTTTTTTAAAGAAGGCTGTCATGACACGCAGGCGGCACAGGCTGGTGTCCTGCCTCCGCCTGGGGGAGGTCAGTTTTCAGCACTGCTTCTCCCCTCTACCTCTGGCTATTTACTCTGAGGGGGCCAGTCACACAGTGACCATCCCTGCTCCCTGAAATCCAGTCAGGGTAGGAAGGGCAGGACCAGTCCTGAACACGCCAGCACCGCCTCTCAGCCCACCTTCTGCCCTGGGTCGTGTGTGAGTGGAGCTGGGACGAGAACCCTCCCTCTCGCTGCAGAGCCAGAGAGATGAGCCCTGCAGGGCTGTTCCTGGCCCGAGCCTCTCGGCTTGGGAGAAGGGCCAGGATCACGTTTTGTGCTTTCACCAGCTTTTGCTCTTCACGAGCAGCACAGCTCCCCACGTGGGGATCTTGTACCTCAACCAAGAAAAGCAAAGCTGCTAATCTGACAAGATCAATCCTCAACTACCGCAGGAATGCAGCCTGCCTGCCTGCTCTCACCAGGGACTGCGCTGCTAAGTACCTCGAGGATTCCTGCTGCCCTGCAGAGCCTGGAGCTCGGTCTGCAAGGGGGGAAGCTGCTCCACACCGGTGTGTTCGACCTTGCATCCTTCCAGGCACAGCTCAGGTGTCACCTGCATGAGGAACTCCCCTCACTCATCTCTCGCCAGCTCTCCCCACCTAAGGGCCTCCTCTGTGCCTGCACAGGCCTCTGTCCTCACCGCTCTCAGAGCGCATATTGCTGCGGATCTGTGTGTGTGTGTGTGTCTGTGTCTGTGTCTGCGTGTGTGTGCTGCCCCCCTTAATCCGTGTCTGCATGTGTGTGCTGCCCCCCTTAATCCTGAGGTTAGGAGGTACAGACGAGGGAGGGAGGTCCAGAGTTTCAGCCACCCCGCCTTCCTCCCTGGGCTCTTACCACTACATACTGGTGCTTCTCAAGCCATCTGGGAAGAAGCAACAGTTTGTTTTGCTTTTGAAACCTCCAGTCTGTTACAGCATGATACTGTTGATTTCGGCTCAGGTCTTGATCTCAGGGGCGTGAGTTCAAGCCCCACACTGGGCACTGGGCTCCACGCTAGGTGTGGAGTCTACTTAAAAAAATAAAAATAAGGGCGCCTGGATGGCTCAGTCAGTTAAGTGCCTGTCAGTGGCGCAGGTCATGATCTCAGGGCCCAAGAATTAAGCCCTGAGTCGGGCTCTCTGCTCAAAGGGGAGTCTGCTTCTCTCTCTCACTCTGTCTTTTCCCCTGCTCATGCTCTCTCTCTCTCCCCCTCCCTCTCATAAACAAAAATTTTTCTTTCACCCTTAAAAAAAAATAAGGGTGCCTGGGTGGCTGAGTTGGTTAAGCATCTGCCTTAGGCTCAGAGCATGATCTCAAGGTCCTGGGATCCAGCCCCACATTGGGCTCTCTGCCCAGCAGGGAGTCTGCTTCTCTCTCTATGTTCTCTCTCTCACTCTCTCAAATAAATAAAAATCTCTTTAAAATAAAGAAATAGGGACACCTGGGTGGCTCAGTGGTTCAGTATCTGCCTTTGGCTCAGGACATGATCCTGGAGTCCTGGGATTGAGTCCCACATCGGGCTCCCTGCATGGAGCCTGCTTCTCCCTCTGCCTGCTTTTCTGTCTCTGCCTCTCTCCCTCTCTCCCTCTCTCTCTCTCTCTCGCTGTGTCTCTCATGAATAAATAAGATCTTTGAAAAAATAAATAAAATGAATTACTAGAAAAGTTAAAATACATATAAAACATAAGCTCCATTTTTAAATGATTAGATTCACTTGGCATAAACTTACTCTAGTTGCTACAGACATTTCTAACACTTTATTACCAATTTCTCAGAAATCTGGTGGCAGACCAGGTCACATCGCTTTTGATTCCATAGCACACAACAAGCTTCCTGATTGATGCCCAAGGGTTTTGCCCAGCATTCGCCTTCTGGAGATGTTGGAGAGAGGCCAAGACACACATGGCTCCTCAGGTCCTGAATCTGGCAGGAGAAGGACATGCCGACATCATCAGGGGCAGGCAGCAGACTGAGGCCTAGCCCCACATCTGTAGCAGATGAATTTAGAGCCAGGAAAAAACCAACAGGTTTTCTGCAATGTTCACCAGTTCAAAGAAGTAGGTAGGGGTCCCCAATCAAGTAGGGAAGGAAATTTTTCCATGGAAAACAACTTCTGGCCATTTACCACAGACTCACCTATAAGGGTTAGTGTACAGAGCAAAGAGGAAGGAGATGGAATGCTCAGCTCTAAGACACAGGGCGGGGAAGACAGGGCTGGGGGTGGCAGAAAGGGGAGGCTGAGACAGGAGCAGTGTTAATTTAAAAGCAGATCATGGACTGGTTCCCAGAGGTCAGAACAACCGACACAGCGAATACATGAAGAAAAAACTGCCAGCGGAGAAACCAAGAGGACACAGGTGGCAACTCCTTTAGCTTCAGGCTGGAGCCCAAGTCAAGGCCAGCTGTTTAGCCTGTCTAGAACCTGCAGGGCTGTAGACCCTTGGGCACTGGGCAGCCCCAGTGGTGCAGTGGTTTGGCGCTGCCTGCAGCCTGGGGTGTGATCCTGGAGACCTAGGATCGAGTCCCGCATCGGGCTCCCTGCATGGAGCCTGCTTCTCTTCCTCTGCCTGTGTCTCTGCCTCTCTCTCTGTGTCTATGAATAAATAAATAAAATCTTAAAAAAAAAAAAAAAAAAGACCCTTGGGCACTATGCAGAGAAGGCTGAGTTCCTGAGTGCTCTGCACCTCCCAGAAAGGCCCAGCCCCCAGGGATTTCCTTGCAGGGGTACCCACTGAAAATATTTAAAACACTCTCCAGGGGCAGCCCCGGTGGCGCAGCGGTTTGGCGCCGCCTGCAGCCTGGGGTGTGATCCTGGAGACCCGGGATCGAGTCCCACATCGGGCTCCCTGTGTGGAGCCTGCTTCTCCCTCTGCCTGTGTCTCTGCCTCTCTCTCTCTGTGTCTATGACTAAATAAATAAAATCTTAAAAAAAAAAAAAAAAAAAAAAGTTTAAAAAAAATAAAAAAAAATAAAACACTCCAATTAAAGGAAGGAAGGAAGGAAGGCAGGAAGGCAGGAAGGAAGGAAGGAAGGAAGGAAGGAAGGAAGGAAGGAAGGAAATAAATGGAATTTACATTCCCCTACAGGCTCATGGTTCACGGCCAAGACTCAGGACATAAGGTAGGGTGGGTGCCTTTGATTCCTGGCTCTGTACTACTGTGACTGTGGCCAAGCTATAGCTAAACAACACTTATTCCAAAGGGTCACTGCACAGAATAAATCAAGTAATGAATATACAATGTTGAGCACAGTGGCTGGTACGTAGTAAAACTGTGTGACCTTTTATACACACAGGCTGTGTATGTCTGCCAATGGAACGTAAGGCCTCTGAGGGATGGATTACATGTATCTTATACAATGCTGAGGCTCTAGCACCTGGAGAAGGATCTAGCACCCAGGAGGTGTTCAAAAAACATCCGCTGAACAAATGAAATGGTAGCTATTATCATTAGGTTTAAAGGACAGTAGAGTCAATGTGGCAACTACTCTTTTTTTTTTTTTAAGATTTATTTATTTATTTATTTTAAAGAGACAGTGCTAATGGGGACAGGGGTAGAGGGAGAAAATCTTTAAGCAGACCCTCAGCTGAGCACAGAATCTGCTGCCGGGGTGGGCCTACAACTCACAAGATCATGACCTGAGCTGACACCAAGAGTCAGATGTTCTACCAACCGAGCAACCCAGGCACCCAACATGGCAACTTTTTAAGGGAAACCAGAGACCTCAGTATGATTAAATACTGGTATGAAGGAGACAGTAAAGAGAATGAAGATCCAGGTTCCTGGGTCTTTAGGTCCAAGATCCAGGAGAGGTTGAAGAGCCAGGGCACAAGAAAGGATTGACCTCAGAGAAGAGATATTATAGAGGACAGAAGTGTCAGGACTCAGTGACTAACTGGATATTTGGTTGAGAGAAGGAGAAAGAAGAACTCTCAGATTTCTGGCTCAGGCAACACTCTCAGGTAGATATTGGTGTCATTTACTGAAATAGGCAACAGGGGCTGATTAGATTTAACAGAAATTCAGTAAGTTGGGCACATTGAGTTTGAGATCCTTGAGTCATCCAAGTGGAGCTGTCCAGCTGGAAGTTGGGTATCTGGGTCCAGAGATCAGGAGCTGAGAGTCATTGGCACATAGGTGTTAGCTAATAACAGCCAAGTAAGAAGTGAAGAGGACCATAACTGAGCCCTGGCACACATCAGCATTTAAAGGTGGGCACAAAAGAAGAAGGCTGAAGAGGGACTGAAAAGGAACAATCAGAGAAGCAGGAGGAGAACTAGAAGGGAGTTTGGCCAAAGAATTACTGAGAGGAGAGAGTTTCAAAATGGAGGAAGAGACCAATACTGCCAAATACTTCAGAGAGGTCAGAAAAAGAGAAGCTCTTGGGTTTGTCAGTTAGTCCTTTCAAGTGATCTGAGCAAGAACATTTCAGGGAGGGAAGTGGTGGGAGTGGAAAAAGCAATTGTAATGAGTCTCTGCACACTCTTGGTTGGGGGGTACTCAACTTGCTCTTAGTCTGGAAGGACAATAATTTTGTAGAAGTGGATGGTGCTCTATTCTCCTCTATAATTTAGGACAAAGCTTAGTAAGGATGACTTTCAATCTTACCATCCCTCCCTGGTATTGCAGTGATAAGAATCCCAGGATCCTTCTTGGAAGAGCAGAGAGGGAGGATCTTTGGGATATGGGGATACCACATTGCCCTGGCCAGGAGCCCATAAGCTTTCAAACCCCCTGAAGGCAGTGCAATAGGTCTCCTCTGCGTTCTCACACAAGGGTCCCAAAACACACAGCTGGGACTCTGTCAATATTCCAGACTTCCTACCTCAGAGAGCTCGGCATGGTTTCAAAGGCCATCCCTACATTCTCAGGAATTCAACCAGCTTGGACCATGGCATTAATTCCTTATTGGTATGAAAATCACAGATACACACAGTCACAGATAGACAACGTGCTCCTTGGCCTTTGTAAAGCCAAGTGGATCTCAAGAGAAGGGAGGTTTTCCTCTGTAGAAATGGACAAGAAGGCAATTTCTACACCAGTACCTCATCAGCCACCACCAGACACCTGGTAGACTTCTGTACTATGGCTACTAGCCAGCCTATCCATGAGACAGCCTCTAGGAGAGGAAGCAGCACATGGCAGGTAAGCTGGAAGGCTCTGTGGTGCTTGGGTTCAAAACTCAGCTTCATCACTTCCAATCTTTATGACTTTAAGCAAATTGATCGATTCTCTCCACCTCCACTTCTCACACTTAAAACTGGCTCAATGACAACACCTATCTCCTAAGATTGTTGGGAGGATTAAACCAGAAAAGATAGGAAAAGGTCTCAGCAGAAGACCTGGCACACTGAGAAGTATTAGCTATCACTGCTGCTGCTGTCTGGCTCTGCAGCATGGCCACAGCCTGGGCTTGGATTCTGCTTTCTGCTGAAACTGCTTGACCCACACTTAGCCTGTAGATGCTATGCCTGCTCCCCATGCTAAGTGGCTCCACTGGCCACCATCTAAAAGACATTAAATTAAATCTTTCACCAAGGTCTGCCTGGGTGGCTCAGTTAGTTAAGTATCTGACTTGATTTTGGCTCAGGCCATGATCTCAGAGTCATGAGATGGAGCCCCACATTGGGCTCCATACTAGGTGTGGAGCCTGCTTAAGATTCTCTCTCTCTCCCCTCTAAAATAAATAAATAAGTAAAAAGAAATCAATCTTTCACCAAAGCACAAAAAGTGATTCAAAAGTAGGTAGCAAAGTATTGCCAGGAAAACGGAGTGTCAATTGAGGTTTCATCAGCTATACTTCTTGCTTTAAAAGCTTACACTCCTTCACTCCACCCCTAAAAATTACATTTTAAATATTTATCATGATCTATTCTGGGAGCTTCCTTCCTGAAAAAAAAAAAAAAAAACTTATCCGATCATAATAAAAGTCATTGAGAAAACAGAATTCACTTAGTAAGTGTCTAACATTAAAATTTTCTGGAATGATCAACATTTGTAGCCCCAAAATAGATCATCTCATTTCATTCTCTTGACTAATGAGATAAGTAATCCCCAGACTTTTCCAAAATCACACAGTATGTTAAGTGAGAAATTTGTGAGAACTTTGTCTCCAAATCTCATCTCTTTCCAATCTTTCATGTATTAGTATATGACAAAATAATAAATTTTCTACATCAAAAAAATTATTTTCTTCACTCTTTCCATTAGAAGAGTATTTTACCAACATCCCTCACACCTTAAGCCTCTCCATCTCCTATGGCCAGAAATTAATATCCACTCATAGAACAAATATTAAATGCCTACTAAGTGTTAAAGGCTCTATGTTAAGTGTTGGCAGCCATGGACAAGAGCACATCTCTATGCTGAGAAGTTCACAGTCTACTATGAAAGAAATATCAATAAATAATTTTAAGTACAATGACAGAGCTATGTAGGTGACACTGTGGTGGTATAGGTTGAGGAAAGAATAACTGAGTGGGTGCAGAGAGATGGAGGTCAGTCAGAGAATGCTTCCCCTTCCGTGAGACCAATACTGCTCAGAGCAGAGCAGATGCTCAATAAATCTGAGTTCCTTTGGGCCTTATTCTCCCCTCTTCCCTGTCTCTCTCATTAGAAGAAGATGTCTCCAAGCAGGCAAGTCTCAGGAAAAGAAAGGCAGACTTCCCAGCAGACAGCACAAAGGGTGAAAAAGGGAACAAGCTGGCTTCCTGAGAAGCAGGACTCTGTAGGCAGAACAGGCTGGCACATTGGCATCCCTTCCATTACCACCGCCTGCTCCTCCATATGTACCCCAGTGTGAGAGTCAGTGACTGGGTGGGCTCCACAAGGAGCAAGGCTTAGAAATAGAGTAAGAATGTATGTTTCACAGAGCACTCAGTGGAAAAAAAAAAGATAAAGATTTATGGTTTATTTTTATTAGACTGTGTCAAAACTAACACATCAAAAATGCATTAAGACCTTCTGTGTCAAAATGTTGATGCTATAAAAATCAAAATCCTGATTTTACTTAGTACATTTGGTCAAAATAATCAAGAAATGCTAGCTACAGTGTGCCTGGGTGGCTCAGTCAGTTAAGCATCAGCCTTTGTCTCAAGTCATGATCCCAGGATCCTGGAATGGAGCCCTGCTTAGCAGAGAGCATTCTTCTCCCTCACCTTCCCACTTGTGCTCTCTCACTATCTCTGTTGTTATCTCTGTCTCTCTCTCTCTCTCTCTCTCTCAAAACAAAACAAAACAAAACAAAAGGTAACTACCCACAAGGAAAAAAAGTAAACAAACCTAAATTACAACATCACTCCTAACACCACAAGCAACACAAAACCAAACAACAACAAAAACCCAGATGGATTAATAATTCAAATATAAATAATAAAGTTATAAAAGTACCTGAAGAAAGCATAGAAGGAGGCACCTTCACAGACTACTATGTGCAGATGTAAATCCAAAAACTGCTTGCAGAAGGCAATCCACCAGGAACTTTCAAAGTTTCAAATGCTTATAATTGTGATCCAGAAATATTATTCTTTATTCTTGATGATCTTAAATGTGTAGGAAGTGACGCACAGAGAAGATTATTCAATGATATAATAGTAATAGTAAATGATGTAATTTGTAATAGTAAAGATGAGAAATTACCTAAATGCCCATCAATAGGTAATCACCTAACTAAACTATTATACATCTGTACAACTGAATGCCATGTAAAACAGAATAAGGGACTTCTGTTTCTAGCCATGATGGAATAACAGGGATGAGGTTTAACCTCTTACCTTTAACAACTAGAAAACAAGCTAAAATACACGAAAACACACACACACACACACACACACAACAATTTCAGACCACTACAAGCGGCCAATGGTCTTTCTGAGTTGAGAAAACAGGTCACAGTTTAGAAGACCAAAGAGGCTAGAATTTGTGGAGGAGACTAGGATAGAAGATAGAGTTGTATAGAAAGCTCTAGAGATCTGCAAAGGGGTTCCTTAGATCTTTGGCCAAGCACTCATCAGTATATGTGAGAGGAAACTCTGAGGCTGAGGGAAAACCACCAGGAAGCAATTCCTGATGCTCATACGGGGCTGGGAAGTGTTAGTGTTCACACAAACCCAAGTGGAAATAAGTCCGTCAGAGTGGAAATATCTCATAAAGCACAAGGAATGGGTCAAATCCTCAGAATGGTACCACATGAGAAATGAGGATAAATTAGCCCCAGACAAAAGACTGCTCACAACCTGCACTAGTGGTGTGAAAAGGCAGCATCACAAGGCTACAACTGATTCCAAGTAACTCAACCCCATGCCCAAGCAAAATCTAGCACTCTTTAAAAGAATATGACAAAATCTAGCACAGAAAAATGTAAACTTTGCAATGTCTGGAATCTAATAAAAAATTACCAGGCAAGGAATACAAATAGCCAAAAAATAGGGGTCATAACCAGAAGAAAAATCATCAGGAGAAACCACCTCAGAAATGACAGACATGATGGAATTAGCAGACAAGGATGTGAAAACAGCTATTGCAAATATATTCCACATGTTCAGGAAGGTAGAGGAACACATGAGCATACCAAGGAATGAAATGGAAGATATAAAAAGACCTAAATGGATCTAGAGAGATTAAAAACTCAATATCTGAAATGAAAACATACCAGATGGGATAAACGGCTGACTGGACACTATAAAAGAAAATTCAGTGGACAGGAAAACACAGCAACATCAACTATCCCAATGAGGCACAGAGAGAAATAAGATCGTGGGGGTAGGGAAGGGAAGAGCATCAGTGGCCTATAGGATCCCTTAGAATCCAGGGAAGAAAGGTAAGGTAGAAAAAATATTTAAAAAAAAATAAGGATAAGAAAAAAGTCCAAATCTGATTTTTAAAAAGTCAACTATGAACCCATAGATCCAAGGAGCTAAAAAAAAAAAAAAAAAAAAAAAAAAAAAAAAAAAATCCCAAACCAAATTAAAGAAAACCACAACAAGCCACATCATAATCAGGTTGCTGAAAATCAGTGACAAAGAGAAAATCTTAAAAAGCAAGCAGAGGAAGATAAAGACATTAAGTATGAGGTAAAACAAGATAAGAATGACAGAGACTTTCACTGGAAACTATGTAAGCCAAAAGAAAATGAAGTTCTAACTTTGAAGTACTTGGTATGTGTGAAACTGTCAACCTAGAATTGTATACCCAGTCCAAAAAAAAGAACAAAACACCCTTTCAAAACTTAATGTAAAATAAAGATTTTATCAGAGAAACCAAGGCTGAAAGACTGCATTATTGTCAAATCTGATTCATAAGAACCATTAAAAAAAAGTTCTTCAGGCAGAAGAAAAGAGAAACCATATGGAAATATATATCTCTACAAAGGAAGAAAGACCAACAGTAAAAATTAACTTGTGGGTAACTATAATAGACTTCTCTCTCATTAAAAATTAAAAAGAGGGCAGCCTGGGTGGCTCACCGGTTTAGCACTGCCTTCAGCCCCGCGGTGTGATCCTGGAGACCCGGGATCGAGTCCCACGTTGGGCTCCCTGCATGGAGCCTGCCTCTCCCTCTGCCTGTGTCTCTGCCTCTCTCTCTGTGTGTGTCTCTCGTGAATAAATAAATAAAATCTTTTTTAAAAAAATTAAAAAGAAATTGGGGGCACCTGCCTGGCTCATTTGGTACAGTATGCATCCAACGCTTAGTCAAAGGGTTGTGAGTTCGAACTCCACGTTGGGTATAGAATTTACTTAAAAATAAAGTCTTAAATTTTTTAAAAATTAAATTGTGGTAAAATACACATAGCATATTACCATCTTAAACTTTGTTTTTTTTAAGATTTATTTATTTTAGAGAAAGAGAGAGAGCACACAAGGAGGGGAAGGGACAGAGGGAGTGGAAGAGAGAGAATCCTTAAGCAGACTCTCCACTGAGCATGGAGCCTGATGCAGAGCTCAACCCCAGGACCTTGAGATTATGACTCAAGCCAAAATCAAGAGTTGGACACTTAACCTGAGCCACCCAGGTGCCCCCATCTTAAACATTTTTTTAAAAAGATTGATTGATTTATTTATTTATTTATTTATTTATTTATTTATTCATTCATGATAGACAGAGAGAGGCAGAGACACAGGCAGAGGGAGAAGCAGGCTCCATCCCGGGAGCCCGACGGCAGGACCCGATCCCGGGACTCCAGGACTGCACCCTGGGCCAAAGGCAGGTGCTAAACCGCTGAGCCACCCAGGGATCCCCTAAACATTTTTTCTTTTTTCTTTTTTCTTTTTTATTAAGATTTTATTTATTTACTCGAGAGACACAGAGAGAGAGAGAAAAAGAGAGGCAGAGACACAGGCAGAGGGAGAAGCAGGCTCCATGCATGGAGCCCGACATGGGACTCGATCCCAGGTCTCCAGGACCAAAGGTGGCGCTAAACCACTGAGCCACCCGGGCTGCCCTACATTTTTTTTAAAGTAAGCTCTATACCCAACGTTGGGCTCAAACTTATGACCCCAAGATCACATGCTCCACCAACTGAGCCAGCCAGGTCCCCTCCATCTTAAACATTTTTAAGTGTACAATTCAATAGTGTTAAAGTACATACATACATATCATTATGCAATCAATTTCCAGAACTCTTTTCATTTTGTAAAACTGAAACTCTTTATCTATTTTTTCCCTTTGCAAAAACTTTGCATTTACTAGAAAATAAAGTTAATTTTATTTATTTATTTATTTATTTTTAGTCTTTATCTAATAAACAACTACTTCCCACTGCCCTTACCTCCAGTTGCTGGCAACCATGATTCTGTTTTCTGTCTCTATGAATTTGACTACTCTATGTAGCATGTAAGTGGAATCAAAGGTATTTTTCTATGACTGGCTTATTTCACTTTGCATAATGTCCTCAAAGTTCACACATGTTGCAGCATATTAAAATTTCCTTTCTTTTTCAGGTTAAATAATGCTCCACTGCATGAATGTACCATATTTTGTTTATCCTTCCATCTCTCGATAGACACTTGGATTGCTTTGGCTATTGTAAAATAATGCTGCTATGAACATGGGTGTACAAATATCAATTTAGGACCCTGCTTTCATTTCTTTTGGGTATATACCCAGAAATGGAATTGCTGGGTCACAGAGTCATTCCATTTTCAATTTTTCTGAGGAATTACCATACTGTTCCCAAACTGACTGGACCATTTTACATTCTTTTTTTTTTTTTTTAAGATTTTATTTATTTATTTGACAGAGAGAGAGCACAAGCAGAGGAAGCGGCAGGCAGAGGGAGAGGGAGAAGCAGGCTTCTCGCCAAGCAGGAAGCCCATTGCAGGGCTCAATCCCAGGACCTCGGGACCTCGGGACCTCGGGACCCCGGGACCATGACCCTAGCTGAAGGCAGATGCTCAACTGACTGAAGCATGCAGGTGCCCCTCATTTTACATTCTGATCAACAATGCACAAGGGTTCCAATTTCTTTGTTGTCTTCATCAACACGTTTTTCTCTTTCTTTCTCTCTATCCTTCCTTTCTTCCTTTCTTCTCTCTCTCTCTCTGGATAGCAACCATCTCAATGGGGGTGAAATGGTAGCTCACTATGTTTTTGATTTGCATTCCCTAGTGATTAGTGATGTTGTGTTTGTTGGGTCCTTTGTATATCTTCTTTGGAGAAGTACCTATTCAAATCTTTTGCCCATTTTTTAATCAGCTGTTTTGTTGTTGTTGATATGTGTTGAGCTGTAGTTCTTCATATATTCCAAATATAACTCCACATCAGATGTATGATTTGGAAATATCTTCTCCCACTCTGCAGGCTGCATTTTCCAGTTCATTTCTAAATCACTTTAAATAGCTGACTATTTAAAACAAAAATAAATAAGAACAATGCTACGTGGATTTATAATACATAAATGTAAAATGTATGACAAAAATAGCACAAAGGACGGGGGTGGGTAATGGAACTATACTGTTGTAAGGTTCTTAAACTCTAGATGAAGTCCTGGAATATTATATTAGAGTAGATTACAGGATTGCTTGGGTGGCTCAGTCGGTTAAGTGTCTGCCTTCAGCTCAAGTCATGATCTGGGATCATTACATCATCAACCCTGAGATCAAGCCCTGTATCGAGCTCTCTGCACAGCAGAGTCTGCTTCTCCCTCTGCCTCTCCCCCTGCTCATGCTCTCTCTCTCAAATAAATAAAATCTTAAAAAAAATAAAAATAAAGACAGATTGTAAACACTAGAACAATCATGAAAAATATAAAACAAAGAGGTACAGCTAACAAGCCAACAGTATGGGTAAATTGAAGCCATAAAACACACATTCAATTAGTCCAAAAGGAGGCAGAAAAGGAAAGAAAAAAAGAACAGAAAATGGGTATCAAGATAGTAGATTTAAATCCAACCATATTGATGACTACATTAAAAGTAAATGGTGTAAGCACTGCAATAAAAGGCAGACATTGCCAGGTTGGATAAAAAAGCAAGACTCGACTATGTGCTGTCTACAAGAAACCCACTTTAATTATAAAGACACGGGATGCCTGGGTGGCTCAGTGGTTTAGTGCCTGCCTTTGGCCCAGGGCATGATCCTGGGGTCCCAGGATCAAGTCCCACATGAGGCTCCCTGTGCGGAAGCCTGCTCCTCCCTCTACCTATGTCTCTGCCTCTCTCTCTCTCTCTCTCTCTCTCTCTGTCTCTCATGAATAAATAAAATCTTTAAAAAATAATAATAATTATAAAGACACATATATTTAAACATAAGAAGACCAGTTCTGAATTGAACCAGCCCTGAGAACCAACTTCTCTGAGGCTCAAGGGTAAACAAAAACATATGCTGCCCCACAAACACACACAATAGTAAAAGTATGGGGAAACCTCAAGCACAATGAAGCTAACTCTAAAAAGGCTGGAGTAGTTACATAAGTATCAAACAAAGAAGATTTCAGAACAGAGATTATTATACCAGAGAAGAATGGACATTTCAAAATATTGAAGGAATCTATTCACAGCAAGGGAATATAACAATCCTAAATGTATAAAAACTAGTGGCACAGCCTCAAAATATGTGAAGCAAAAACTAATAAATGAAGACTTCAACATCCCTTTGTCAATAACTGACAGAAAAATCAGTAAGGATGTAGGAAACTTGAAATAATCAACCAGTATAATCTAATTGCCATTTATAGACTACTCGATCACTGCAGAAAAAAATTTTTTTTAAATATTTATTTATTTATTTATGATAGAGAGAGAGAGAGAGAGAGAGAGAGAGGCAGAGGAGGAGGGAGAAGCAGGCTCCAAGCACCGGGAGCCCGAGGCGGGACTCGATCCCGGGACTCCAGGATCGCGCCCCGGGCCAAAGGCAGGCGCCAAACCGCTGAGCCACCCAGGGATCCCCTGCAGAAAACTTTTAAATGCACACTGAATATTTATCAAAACAGACCATAGTTTATCCCACAACTCAGGTCTCAATCAACTTCAAAGTGTTAAAATCATACAAGAAAATATTCTGATTACAACAAAAGTAAACCAGGTATCTATAACACAAAGATATTTGGAACAACCTCAAATATTTGGAAATTAAGCAAAACACTTCAAAAGAACCCATGGGTCAAAGTAGAAATCACAAGTGAAGCTAGAAAATATCTTTAACGCAAAGAAAATAAGAATATGATATCAAAATTTGTGGGATGTAGCTGACACAGTTTATAGAGGGAAATTTATAGCACGAAATCAAGGAATCAAGAAATCAAATCAGTGGTCCTAACTTCTATCTCAATTAACAAAGAACAAATTTAACCCCAATAAAGCGTATGGTAGGAAAAAATAAAGGTGAGAGCAGAAAACAATGATCATAGTGAAAAAATGAAAAGAGAAAAACCAATGAACCCAAAAGCTAGTTCTATGAGATCAATAAAAATGATAAACCTCTAACCAGAAAGACTAAGAAAAAAAGAGAAAATACATAAATTACCAATATTAAGCATAGTAAGCCAATACATTCAATAACTCAATGAAATCCACAAATTCCTTGTCTGGCACAACTACCAAAGAAGAAACAGGAAAACCTGAATACAAATAAGAAAGCTCTAGATCTAATAAAGAAATGAAATTCTTCATTCTTTTTTTTTTTTAGAAATGTAATTCTTAATTTAAAAAGCCTTCCCACGACGGGATTTTTTTTTCTAAGATTTATTTATTATTTGAGAGACAGCATGGGTGAGTGAGAGGAGAGACAGAGGGAGAGGGACAGAAAATCTCAAGCAGAATTCCCACTGACTGTGGAGCCCAGGGCTCGATCTCAAGACCCACAAGATCATGACCTGAGCTGAAACCAAGAGTTGGGAGCTCAACCACCTGAGTCACCCAGGTGCCCCAAAGGGATTTTCTTAATACAAAACCTAGGTGGCCCTAGATATCTTTGCTGGTAAATTCTATCAGTCATTTAAAATATAAATATAAAATAAAACCAGGGGGATCCCTGGGTGGCACAGCGGTTTAGCACCTGCCTTTGGCCCAGGGAACGATCCTGGAGACCGGGGATCGAATCCCACGTCGGGCTCCCAGTGCATGGAGCCTGCTTCTCCCTCTGCCTCTCCCTCTGCCTCTGCCTCTGTCTCTGCCTCTCTCTCTCTCTCTCTGTGTGACTATCATAAAAAAAAAAAAAAAAAAGAATCTTTAAAAAAAAAAAAAACAGTACTAGTTCTGTACAAAACTTTCAGGAAACTGCAGATGAAGGAGTATTTTCTCACTTGTTCTATGATGTCAGCATTACCCTGATGCCAAAACAGAACACTATTCAGCAATAAAAAGAAACAACTGGGGGCACCTGTGTGGTTCAGTCAGTAAAGCATCTGCCTTTAGCTCAGGTCATGATCCCAGTGTCCTGGGATCGAGCTCCACATGGGGCTCCCTGTTCAGCAGGGCGCTTGCTTCTCCCTTTAACCCTCACCCCACTTGTGCTCACACATTCTCTTCTCTCTCTCAATAAATGAATGAATGAATGAATGAATGAATGAAATCTTAAAAAAAAAAAAAAGACCAAGAATACCAGAACGCGGCTCTGGTAAAGAAGATGCCTATATCCAGCCCTCTGTGTTTCAAGTGCCTCCTGGACGCCAGCTTATATACCCAGCATACTGTGATTGGGGCCCAGGAAATGCAAATACAGGCGACACAAGATCCCAAGCCTCAAGGAGTTCCTGGCCCAGCAGGGGGCGGGGGGCTTGGTGTGCGCAACTCAAGTCTCTGCCCTTTCCACTACTGTCTTCCCTCATCCCCAGCTCAAGCTCTCTCTTGCTGTCTCTCTCTCAAATAAATAAAACCTTAAAAAAAAAAAAAAAGAACAACAGATACACACGATACACATATGAATCTCAAATGCATTCTACTAAATGAAAGAGGTACACTCAAAAGGCTTCGACTGTATGATTCCATTAATATAACACTCTGAAAATACTACAGGAACAGGAAATGATCAGTGGTTGTCAGGGGCTCGGGGTCAGGAGAGAGGTTAACTACAAAGCAGAACAATGGAACTTTCAGGAGCCGATGATGGAAATGTTCTATTGGACTGCTGTGGTAGTTGCTCAAAGGTATGCATTTAGCAAAACTCCTACAACTACACCAAAAAGTAAATTTTACTGTATGCAAATTAAGCTTCAATAAATCCTACTTTCAAAAAATTATAATATATCCATACAATCATATGTTATACAATCATTAAACAAATAAGATTATCATATATGCTGATAAGAGGATAATCTCCAACATATATTGTTAGGAATAAAAAACAAGATACAAAATAATAAGTATGTGATGTTTCTATTTATGGTACTACTGGCAGTCTCTGGGGCAGGGATCTGGAGCAGGAGTGTATGCCCTTTTACATATTTTCAGTTATTATTTAACCATATGCTTGTATTACTTTCGATTAGAAAAAGCCAAAAAAACAAACCACATCTATATCCAGGTCAAGGAAAACTCACAGGCATCTGGTCCAGGGGACTGAGTCAAGTAAGCCCTAGAAAACATGTATAAGGACATGGAACATAGCACCAGATACTTTAGAGCTGCTCAATAAATAGCTGGGGGAAGAAAGTTATTTGGAATCAAGTCGGAAGGCAGACCTTAGACAAAGAGATCCCTATCTGGAAACCAGATATTCAGCCAGCAGACCCCCGTTTTTGACAAGGAACTAAGCTTGATCACTCACATTAGAAAAAGAAAAGGAGTGGGTTGCCTGGGTGGCTCAATAGGTTAAGAGTCTGACTTTGGCTCAGGGCCCTGGGATCGAGCCCCGAGTCAGGCTCCCTGCTCAGTGGGGAGTCTGCTTGTCTCTCTCCTGCCTCTCCCCTGGCTCATGCCCTCTCTTTCTCTCTCAAATAAATAAAATCTTAAAAAAATAAAAAAATTTTAAAAGAGAAAGAAAGAAAGAAAGAAAGAAAGAAAGAAAGAAAGAAAGAAAGAAAGAAAGAAAGAAAGAAAGAAAAAGAAGCATAAAAACCACATATTCTGGATTAATTTCAGGCAAGCTGTTTCTCAACACTCCTCTGCAAGCACACTATGTGCCCTAACCTCACCCTGCTCAGGCATGGATGCAAGCTGTTCCCCCAGTGAACAGATCCCACCCCAAGAGGCCACTTCCAGGGCTCCTCTGCGGTCTGAGTCCTACATCCCATCTCCCAGAGGTTCCTGGGCAGTCTTTCCTCCAGCCCCTCTAAGTCAGACACTACAAGAACTTTCTGAAGGAACAAAATGACCCCGACAGTCTCACTGCACTCCAGGCTGCAGACAAACCCATCCTGGCATGTCAGGACCTTCTCTACACTATGGCTTCATGGAAAGAAAACTCGAGAGGAAAAGGCAGATATGTAAGCAAGGCCCCTCAGCAGTGGTAAAAGGAACTCCCGGGGTTTGGCACAGTTTCTTTCAGCAGGCCCGGTATCAGGAAATCAGGAACTCCAGAATGCAAGATGGACAATGAGAGGAGGTGCTGGAACAGCTAGCCTCTGAAACTCTTCTTTGTTTCTTGCTTTATTTGGGTATGTTTCCCTGAAGCTGGGTAGTTCTGATACTACAGCTCGGCTCGGAGCTTCTGTGCTGGGTAGCCTTGTCTGGCTGCCTCCGGGTACCTGGCTTCCAAGGAGCAACCACACAGGTTCAACCCATTCCCTCCCCTCCAAAGAAACAGGCTGGCAGGTGTAAGCTCCCAGAGGCAGGACAGAGTACGGTAGAGCAAGGACATAGAGCGGGACTGAGGTAGGAACCAACCCAAAACAAGTCCTTTCCAGGCACCCCTGGACTCAAGGACACAGTGAGTGAGTTACAACAGAATCTCGCATGCTCAGAGCACATCACTTATGCAGCATTGGGGTTCTGATTCCTGGGCCATGGACCAGGCCATCTGGGCGGTGGAAAGAAACAGAAGCACTTACCGGGGAAAGATGGCAGTCATCAAGGCCGAAGCATAGCCAGGCTTGCAAGCTCCCTCTGAAAAGTTTGCATACTTGGTGGCTAACTCAGCAGGCCTATGGGGAGAGAAGGAAAGTCACAGCTTGCCGGGTACAGAGCAGTCAGTGGTGTTCATTCTTGAAGAGCTGTAGGTAAAGAGCTTGAATAAAGCTTCATTGTCTATAATCAGCCTTTCAGCCCCTTTTCCACAACAAGGGTTCAGGGGGAAAAAAAATCCCAAACCAAAAAACCCTAAAGGAATAATAGATAGATAAATGAGCAAGGCCCCTCTGTAGAATTTGGTCAAAGGGGGCGCCTGGGTGGCTCAGTCAGTTGGGTGTCTGCCTTGGGCTCAGGTCATGATCCCAGAGGCCCAGGATCCCTGCTTCTCCCTCTGCCCTTTCCCCTGCTTGATCTCTCTCTCTCTCAAATAATTTTTTTTTTTTTAAGATTTAAAGTATTTATTCATGAGAGACACAGAAAGAGAGAGGCAGAGACACAGGCAGAGGGAAAAGCAGGCTCCATGTAGGGAGCCCGACGTGGGACTCGATCCCGGGTCTCCAGGATCATGCCCTGGGCTGAAGGCGGCGCTAAACTACTGAACCACCCAGGCTGCCCTCAAATAAAAAAAATAAATAAAAAAAATAAAAAAGAATTTGGTAAAAGGAACTCACTGGGTTTTGCACAGATTCCTTGCAGCAAGCTCAACTCAACACCAAGGACGTGAGGAACTCTGTCCAGGCTCCCGGACAAGGCACATGGAGCCTGGAGACCCAGGGAGAGAGCCACCCAGGCTCTGACAGTCGCGGGCACTGCCCTTCCAAGCCTCATCGGGGGACCCGACACGCCGGCCACGCCTGCCTCTGCTCTCTCCACACACACACAGTGGCAACCACTCTCAGGGGCCTGAGCGGAGTCAGACAATGTTGGGGCTGTTGCTGTAACAACTAGATGTTTAGTTGAAGATGCTCTCCTGCTCTCCTATCCTCTCTGCCTGGAACGTTCTTCATTATCCCTCACCACCTGGCTCTGCCTACACGTCCTTTGCAACCGAGCTCAGATCTCACCTTCACTGGAGTCCTGCCCTGACCCTCAGGTGGGGCTAAGTGGCTCCCCATGCCCCACGGCCCGTGCCCCTGCCCCCCACATTACAGGCCCAGCCCAGAGGCGCTGCCACACGCTACTGTAATTGCCGCTAGTACGTCTGCCCCCCTACACTGTGCATTCCCATGGCCGGGGCCTGGTCTGACCCTGCATCCCCACGACCTTGCACAGAGATGGGCCCACAGAAGACACCGAGAAAGTTTTCTGAAGGAACAAAATGACTCTGATACAGTCTCACTGCGCTTGTCCTGAAAAACAAGACCACCTGGGGAGCCCACAGTTCAGAGTGTTTGCTGACCATCTGCGGGATGTTTTTCTGAAGACGTGGGTGTTCTAGCCTGGCTTTGTGGCTGCGACTACAGTCACGTCACTAGGGCGTCAGTGTCCTTATGTGTTTGATGAGGGGCTGGAGTCATTGCCGTGCGGCCCAAACCCCTGCCAGTGCAGTCTGGAGAGAAGCACGCTGGGACGACAGGACACACGCAGGGGCTGTGAGGCTGGAGGCCGTGCATGCTGGGGCACCTGAGGGAGCCCTGGCGGGGTGCCAGTCCCTGGGCCCATCCCCCTGCCCCCCCTTGGGCCCGCGGCCAATGCTGCTCTGCGGCACCAGGGGCCCCCTGGTAGGTCTCCCCTCAGGGCTGCCTTCTGCAGGAACTGGGTGCGGCAGGGGCAGGGCCAGCGGGGAGGGGGCTGCCGCCCACACTGGCTCTCCAGAAACCACGATGTGTCTGTGTGATTCACTCATGTGCCCCTGCGGGCCTAGCCCAGGGCCCTGCGCAGAGTAACTGCTCACTCAATGTAGACAAACTCTTCTGCATCCCTGTGCCCCTGCTTCTAGAAATCTACTTTTTTTTTTTTTTTTAAGTCTTTCTTACAATGAAATGTAAAGCCAGAAATGCAAATGCCAATGCCAAGGGCTAAGCCAGAGTTAGAGACTTTATTTGGTAGGCAAAAGAAAGTCAAAGGTAGGGATCCCTGGATGGCGCAGCGGTTTAGCGCCTGCCTTTGGCCCAGGGCGCGATCCTGGAGTCCCGGGATCGAATCCCACGTCGGGCTCCCCGTGCATGGAGCCTGCTTCTCCCTCTGCCTGTGTCTCTGCCTCTCTCTCTCTCTCTGTGACTATCATAAATAAATAAATAAAAATTAAAAAAAAAAAAAGAAAGTCAAAGGTTTAACAAGAGAATTTACGTAACAGTACTCTCTTATGTAAACAACTGTTATTTCCGAAACAAAATACAAAACTTCGGGACAATTCATGAACTTGCGGGAAGCCCTCAGACAGGGCACGGTGACTGAAATACAGATTTTGTTACTTCTTCAGCAGCGATGTGAGTAGGTGGCCATGAGTTATCAATTTACACATGAGCTCAGAAAAATGAAGAGACCTAACCAAGATCAGAAGGCTCGTCAAGTGGCAGCCTTGGTAGACTTGTGCAGTGTGGATCACAGAGGGAGGCACGGAGTCCTTGGCTAGCACAGAAGTGGTGAGGGCTGGTGGGGAGGGGCAGAGAAGAGGACCACGAAGGCCTCACACCGCGCTCTGAAAGTACGCCCCAAGCACCGAGATGTCCTGAGTCCTTCATATCCCTGTCTCCCAGTCCCCCACCATCTGTGGGCCTGCCTTCTAACTGTGGGTTTCTGTGTTCTTTCTGAATTCCAGAAGTTTCGCATTGAAGACAGAAATGTATATACAACAAGAGAAAAGCCTGTGGCCACATCTTTCCTCTCTCCAGTTTATACCATCAACCTGTGGCAAGGTGCTTCAAGGATTAAGGACCATGGGCAGTGTTGTGCCCAAGATTGTGAATCCAAGAAACCACCAAGGAGCCGACACTGATGCAAGCGCACGAGGGTTTATTAGCAAGCTTGAGCTTGGGTCCAAGTGTACCCGACACAGTGGAGCAGGGACTTAGACCCCAAAGTGGTTTACAGCTGGGTTTTTTATGGGCTGGTCTAGGGGATTTTCAGAAGGAGTGGAGGAATTTTTTTTTTTTTTTCCATTCCAATATGGGAGCAAAGGGTGGGGGAGTCTCTTAAGATCTGATATGGGATTCTCTGAGCTCTGTTGTCTTTCTGATATGGGATTTCCTGCTAAGGGCATTCTGAGCTTTGTTCTCATTCTAATATGGGGCTTAACTGAAGTAAGGTAAAGTTCAGCTCTTATTCACAGGGCCTGAGATGGCTGTACTTGTGCTAACGCTGAACTTAAGGTGGAATGACCTTAATTTTTCTCGGCCTCCACAGGCAGTCCAAGGTCCGAGGACTCAGGTAATCTCTCATGGGGAAGAGGAGGCACTGGGAAGCCAGAACCCAGCCGGGAAGGCTCTTCCCATGA
The DNA here is from genome assembly GCF_011100685.1 of Canis lupus familiaris. NCBI lineage: Eukaryota > Metazoa > Chordata > Mammalia > Carnivora > Canidae > Canis > Canis lupus. The sequence goes on from NC_049236.1 coordinate 16,499,694, forward strand.
GAGCGCAAGGTAGCCAGAGGTGGAGGATGAGCAGCTCTAAATCAACCCCCCATTGAGAAAGCAACAGTAACTCCTAAAACATACAGCCCCGGGGACAGTGGGCCAGGTCAAGTTATTACCAAATTAAAATGCCTTAGCAATGGCCTCTGACTACCCCAGGGAGAGAAGAATAGGGGGAGTGTTGGGGAGTCTGAGTCATCCAGCAGGCTGGGACCTCTAGGGCAGTTAGCGGTCAAAACCACCAAGATTAACAGTTGCCAACTCCCTCAGGCCAGAATAGTTAGTTTCTCTAAGGCACTCACACTCCAAATGCCAGGAGGGCCCCACAGATGTCTGATCAAATCATTCAGCCCTTGTTCTTCTCATACTCTCCAGCTGGCCTTTCATTTCGGGAGATTTAGCATTTCAACCAGTAAGAGCACCCATTGTCCTGCAAACGTGACTACCAAGCCCCTGGGGTGAAGAGTGTGAACCACTGCACTCAAGAGGAAATCCAGATAGACAGACTGGAACCCAAGAGAAGGAACCACACTTCCATTCAGCTGCTGCAGCCAGGAGCACGGGGTTGAAGGATCAGGCCAGGCAACGGGTGGCAAATGGGAAGAGCATAGGATCTGGAATGAGAAACTTTCACAGAGGACACTGGCACATCGTGTGACCTTGGGCAAGTAATGGAAAATCTGATTCTCAAGCTTCCTCATCTGCAAATGGGAACCACTTAATTCCCAGGGATCTTGGGAGGATGTGGTGAGAAAGCACACTTGGAGGGGCTGGCTGTCCTCTAGAGCACCACACGAAGGCTATGTGAACCATGAGGTGGAAGAGGCAGGCATCCAGATCACGGAGACTGAATGCTTCGCTCCAGTTTGGATCCTGTCTTTGCAGAGGGTCACTGAATGATGGCCAGTGGGAGGGAACATTTAGGGATCAATGTTTGGGAGGTGAGGAGGCTGCGAGAGGCTGGAAGGGGCAGTGTATGGGACAGAACACTCTTCTGGAGAGAGTAAGTAGGTGCTCTGTCAGTTGCCAAAGGTGAGGAAGTGTCCCAAGAAGGACAGAGGAACCAACTGCAACAACACACTGGAGGGCCTGGTAACATGTGGCCACTGGCTTGAAAGCTGGCTTTGGCAATGGGGAGGTCACTCCTGACCTTGACAAGAGCTGGTTCACTGGAGAGTGGGGGTGAAATGCCGATTTCATTGGCTTTAAGAGAAAACAGAAGAAGTGGGGTCATGGAATAGAGACCATGGTTTTTGCTATAAAGGGAGACAGAGAAATGGAGCAACAGCTGGAGGGAGGAAGCAGGGAAAGATGTTTTTGAGGTTAAAAGACAGTTGAGCATGTTTGTAAGTTGGTTGGAATAAGAGGGAAACTCCTGATGTGGCAGAGATGGGACAGTTGTAGGACAAATGTCCTCGAGGAGGTGGCAGGGGTTGGGGGTGGGGTGGAGAAAAGGACCCAATACAAAGTAGGAGGGCTGGCCTTCCTCTGCTCACCCTCCACCCTGGCCATCTTTGCAACATTCGGTTAAGCAACATTCCCATCCCCAGCAGAACCAACCCACCTGCCTGAAGACCCCATTTCGCCCAGCCAGCTCCACCTTAGCTTGCTTGTTCCCATGTTCTCTTTCTCTCCCGTCTCCTTCTCTTCCTCCTTCTCATTTGTTCATTCATTCATTCATGCATTCACTCGACAAAACATTTAGAAGCAAAAGAGTCACTCTGCTTGGATTTGTGTCCTGGCTCCACCCTTTCCTAGCTGTGCGACTTTGGGCACGTTATTGAATTGCTCTGTGCCTTCGTTTCCACATCTTTAAAAACTGGGATGATACTCATACAACCATATTGAAGGTTAGGTTGAGAATAAAGTACTTTTAACTAACTAGAATTAAAATTGTTTTTAAAGACATGACAAATAAACACAAAAACAAAACAACAAAACAACCAAAAATAAATTGCATCCAGGTCTTTGTGTAGCCTAAAGTTCATTTGTTTTTATCACTGAATATTAGTTAATTGTATGGATGCCCCAAACTTTGTGCATCCATTCACCTTGACAGATATCTTGGCTCCTTCCAGTTTTGGGTGATTTTGAATAAAATTGCTATAATTACTCATTTAAAAAGGAGAGAGAGAGAGAGAGAGAGAGAGAGAGAATAAAGTGCTTAGTATAATGCCTGGCACTTAGTTTTCTCTCAATACATGGTGACTGTAACAGCCTTGCTGTTGTGTGCCAGACACTGGCCTGGGATTAGGGACCCAGCAATGGCCAGGACCTGGTTATGGCCTCCCACTGGTTACACTGAACAGGAACTGTCCTTTTAAATGATCCTTCTATCCTAGACCATGGTAACTAAGCATGGTGCATAGCAGAACGGTGCATGGGATAGAGTACGTAAGCACCCAACAAAACGTTTGTTGGAGTGAACTCAACTGGTTACCTTGACTGGTTGGAAGTACAATTAACAAAGTGTTAGGGAGAGATGGTGATGGCTGGGGGGAAATGGAGATGGGACTCTGAGGGTTCTCCCTACAGGCCAGTGGTGGGCATCTTGTGAGCAATAATCTAAGTTCTAGAACCTTCTTAGAGAGGACTGAAATCAGATCAGCCCCTGGCTGTCTCCTCATTCATTCAGCCCCTAGTTCACCAGTTCAGGAACTGGTCTTCACAATGAAACAAGACCACGCAGGTAACACCTGGCACACTGCTTGATAAGCAGTGTGTTAATAAATATTAGTGTCCCTTCAAGCAAGTATGGTAATTTAATCAGAAATAGCCAATATTATTGTCAGAGGGAACTGCCTGAACACACCAGTAAGAATCCTCAGCCCAGGGCTGGTCCCACCACTGCTTCTTCAGTGCTATCCTAACTTCCCTGATGAAGATGCATTTCTCCAATTACTAGAGATCTGTTTCTGGAACATGACTTGGGAAATGGCAGATGCAGGTTAGGTTAGCTTTCGTAATCCTATTCTGTTGTTAAATATTTTCATTTTTATTTCTTTCTGAAGTAGACTAACAAAAGAAAGGCTACTAACTACGGCCATAGGTCCTTTCAAGCTGTGAGATGAAACTCTTCTCCTTAAGGATAATTTCTCTCTCCTCTGGCTGCCTCTTCCATCTGACTTCATAATTACAGATCTGCTGGCTCTTCACATCGTTAGTCTCTTCATTCACCCACATTTGGCAGTTGCCAACCCATCTTGTGAACTCCACTGCCGGCTGGGGCTTCCATACGGTTTTTGCCCCACTTACGGTGATCTATAATAAACTTGGCAGCATTGTCCTATGTCTCTTTCATCGCTTTAAGGCAGAGAGACTCCTTGATCTGAGACATCTGGAATTTGTGATATTTCTCAGCTCTAGAGGACTTGCCTTTCAGCTCTTGCTACTTACTGTGCACTGTAAAACCTTTTCAACAAACCAGGCCATTCTGCTATTCCATCAGTGATTCTGGACCTGATGCTACTGCAGTTTATCTTTGTCTCCAGAATCATGTCACTTATTTCATTTTGGCCAAGAGGATGCTCTCCTCTCCAGTAAGCTCTTGCAAGTCCTTTAGCCTGAGCTGTATAGGCAATGCTCACAGTGATTCTCCATCAGGGGTCTGTTGCAAATGCTCCAATTCAATTGTGTTTCTATATTTCATTTCTTTTTTTTTTTTTTAAGATTTTATTTATTTAATCATGAGAGATCCACAGAGAGAGAGGGAGAGAGACACAGGCACAGGCAGAGGGAGAAGCAGGCTCCATGCAGGGAGCCCGACATGGGACTCGATCCTGGGTCTCCAGGATCTGGCCCTGGGCCGAAGACGGCACCAAACCACTGAGCCACCAGGCTGCCCTACATTTCATTTCTTTAAACACACACACACACACACACACACACACACACACACACACACACACCACATCCTCTTTCAGGGTGGTAGTGGGAAGAACAGGGAAACTAACATTTACTGAGCATAAACGATATGCTAATAGTTGACCTAATTATTTCATTTAGCTTTACAATAATTCTCTAAGGCAGTAAAGCCCTGAGATCCAGGCATGCAGGGTGTAGAGTCCAAGAGAAGACATGGTTGGAAGATGTGTTCTATTTTTAACACTGTAAAATTTCAAATGATAAATTCTGACAGGGATTGCATTGAATCTGTAGATTGCTTTGAGTGGTATGTACATTTTAACAATATTAATTCTTCCGATCCAAGAACATGGAATATTTTTCCATTTATTTGTGTCTTCTTCGATTTCTTTCATCAAAGTCTTATAGTCCTCAGTGTACAGGTTTTTCACCTCCTTGGTTAAATTTATTTCTAGGGGTTTTATTCTTTTTGAGGCAACTGTAAATGGAATTTTTTTTAAAGATTTATTTATTTATGATACACATAGAGAGAGAGAGAGAGAGAGAGAGGCAGAGACACAGAAGGAGGGAGAAGCAGGCCCATGCCGGGAGCCTGACGTGGGACTCGATCCCGGGACTCCAGGATCGCGCCCTGGACCAAAGGCAGACGCTAAACCGCTGAGCCACCCAGGGATCCCCTGTAAATGGAATTTTAAGGAATTTCTGTTACTGATAGTTACTGCTGTATAAAAATGCAATTCATTTTTGCGTAGTGACTTTATATCCCGCAACTTTACTGAATCCGTTTATCAGTTCTAATGGTCTTTGGTGGTCTTTAAAATCTCCTCTATATATCACGCCATCTGCAAATACACATACTTTCACTTCTTCCTTTCTGATTTGGATGCCTTTCTTTTTCTTCCCTGTTCTGGCTCAGACTTCTAATACTATGATGAATAAAAGTGGTGAGAGTGGACATCCTTGTCTTGTTCCTGATCTTAGAGGAAAAGCTTTCAGCTTTTTTTTTTTTTTTTTTTAGCTTTCAGCTTTTTACTGTTGAGGATGATGTTAGCTATGAGCTTCTCATATATGGTCTTTATTATGTCAAGGTAAGTTCCCCCTATACCCACTTTGTTGAGGGTTTTTATTATGAGCAGACACTGAAGTTTTTCAAATGCAGGTTCCTGGGTACCTTAGTCAGTTGTGCAGCTGTCTCTTGATCTCATGTCATGATCTTGGGGTCATGAGATCCAGCCCTATGTCAGGCTCCATGCTCCTTAGGGAGTCTGTTCAAGACTCTCTCTCCCTCTCCTTCTGCAACCCCACCTTCTCCACCCGCCCCCATGCTGGTATGTGCATGTGCACTCTCTCTCTCTCAAATAAACAAATCTTAAAAAAAAAAAACAAAAAAACACAAGTTCCAGAGAGCTAAGGCACTATGAATAATAACAGTATTATTAGTTTTTTTTCTTGTGGTAGAAGGTGTGAATTAGCCAGGAGTGATGCCCTGGACAATAAAATCCACAAAGAGAAGCCTGAACCAGAACAGAAAGAGGTGGCGTCTGGATACTGTGAAGAACTTTCATGTGTACTGAGCGGATAATAAACAAATACATAAGCATGCCTACTAAGCACCAAGCCTTATATACATTATCTCTTTGAGACCACATCTAGTTTTCTCATCTTCTTTCCCCACTGTTCTAAATCTTCATCAGTAAATCATTACATCTCACATGGGCCCATCAATGTGTTTATATACCAGAGGTGCTACTTAAAAATATTTAGCCAGGGCTCTGCACACCCTTGGTGCAGCCCTACTTTAAGGTAAGTATTATTCTCATTTTTGACAAGACAAACTGAGTCTAAAACTCATCCTCTGCTCTCACCAAAGCCCTTGCTTTCTTTGGTATGAAGAACAATGGGCATAAAGGTAAAAAGACTTGAGTTTAAGAAGCTAGCTCTTCCACTTACTAGTTAGTTGTATAACCTCCAATAAGAAGTAACTGGTTTCCTCAACTCTTACAATAGCTATAATAATACATATTTTCTAGAATGGATGGAAAGACCAAATGATTTCCTATAACAATGTAGGTTAAAACATTCTTTTAAAGGTTACAGAAATGTCAGTTAACTACTCCTACTGTTTTAATGCTTGATTTCTGCTTTTACTACTTCTGGATCATCTGAATTATCATTTTACTAATCTAATGAGGCAAAAATTGTTCCTTTTATGTTTCTTACTTGGATTATCGTCTCCAACTCCCCTGGCTGTCTCCAAACCTCGGCTAGTAGGTGTGTGTGTAGTTAGACTTATACCAAAGTCTTTCGTTGCGTGCGTATGCTAATATAAAATTATCCTGTATTTTTATATATTTTTTTACTTAAAAAAAAAGATATTATTCACGTATTCATGAAAGACACAGAATGAAAGGCAGAGACATAGGCAGAGGGAGAAGCAGGCTCCCCGCAGGGAGCCTAATTCAGGACTTGATTCCCAGACCCGGAATTACACTGAGCCAAAGGCAGACGCTCAACCGCTGAGCCACCCAGGCATCCCTACTTTTATTTTTTTTTACATGTGAGCTATTCTTTTTATTTTCCCAGATGCAGCAATTCTTTGAAGGCTTGAGTTTTTACTTGCAAAACGGGTAATAATGGCACCTACCTTAGAGGTGAGGTCTCAAAGAGATAATGTATATAAGGCTCGGTGCTTAGTGGGCATGCAGTATACGATTAGTAATTAACATAGGTTTCATTTGTTCCTGCTAATCCAAATTTTGCACTGGAACAATTAAAGCACAGGACTTGACTGTCCTCTAGAGGTTCACAGTCTAGTATTATGACGTATTAAGAAACAAATACATGTCATACTTGTCATAACCATATTAAACATGGGTATGCAGGTCTGGGCATCTCTGATGGGCAATCTTCATCTAAGGCAGAGTAGACATCTTGACACCCCCAGGACTGTGCCAGCTGGTGCCCTGCCTGGCACTTCTTTTCTCCCACTATTAGGCTCCTGAGGCTGCCACCACAAATTATCCCAAACCAGGGAGCCTAAAACAACAGAAATTTATCCTCTCACAGTTCAGGAGGCAAGAAGTCTAAAATCAAGGGGTTCCCTCAAGTGGTTCCTCCTAGAGGCTGTAAGGGAGACTTTGCTCTGTGCTCCTTTGTAGCTTCTGGTAGCAGCTGTCAATCCTCAGCGTTCCTTGGCTTGTGGGCACATCACTCCACTCTCTGCCTCCACTGTCACAGTATTTCCTTAATGACACTGTTTTTAATGTCAAATTTCAGTTGCTTATTCCTGGAATATAGGAAAACAACTGACTTTTGTATATTATTAACTTCGTATCCTACAACCTTGTTAGAATTGCTAATTAGCTCCAGGAGATTTTTGGCAAGTCTCTGGGTTTTTCTAGATAGACAATCATGTCATCTGTGAAAAAAAGACAGTTTTATGTCTTCATTCCCAATCTCTAACCCTTTTAGTTCCTCTCCTTTTCTTTCTTTCTTTTTTTTTTTAAATTGAATTAGCTGGAGCTTATAGTATAATACTGTCAAGGAATGGAGAAAGGGGACATTCTTGCTTCTTCCCAATTTGGAGACAACACATCTAGTTTTCTCATCATGAAGTATGATGTTAACTGCAAATTTTTTGTAGGTGGTCCTTATACTTTTACTAGCTTGCTGATAGTTTTTTTTTTTTTTTTCCTAAAATCATGATTGGATATTGGGTTATATCAAATGTTTTTTCTGTATCTAATAAATTTGACCATATTATTTTTCTCCTTTAGCCTGCTGATGGGATGGAATACATAATTTTCTAATGTTGAACCAGGCTTGCATACCTGGAATAAATCCCCTTGGTCGTAGTGTTGATTCTTCTTACACATTGTTGGATTCAAAACGCTAATATTTTGTTGAAGATTTCTGTTATGTTCACAAGAGATAATGGTCTGTAGTTTTTTCATTTCTTATAATATCTTTTTTTTTAAAAAGCAATCTGTGCACCTAACGTGGGCCTTGAACCTCATGACCCTGAGCTCAAGAGTCTCATGCTTGGGATGCTTGGGTGGCTCAGTGGTTGAGAGCCTCCCTTTGGCTCAGGGCGTGATCCTGGGGTCCTGGGATCAAGTCCCACATGGGGCTCCCAACAGGGAGCCTGCTTCTGTCTCTGCCTCTGTGTCTCTCATGAATAAATAAGTAAAACATTTAAAAAGAAAAAAAAGTCTCATGCTCTATCAACTGAGCTGGCCAGGTGTCCCCCTTTCTTATAATGTCTTCATCTGGTTTTGGTGTTAGGATAATGCTAGCTTCATAGAACAAGTTAGGAAGTGTTCTCTCTTTTTTGTTGTTGTTGTTGTTCTCTCTGTTTCTATTTCCTGGAAGAGATTATAGAGAACCCGTGACATCTTTTCCTTAAATGTTTGATAGAATTTACCAGTGAAACCAACTAAGTGTAGTATTTTCTGTTTGGGAAGGTTATTAAATTTCGATTCAATTTCTTTAGTAGATACAGGCCTATTCAGATGATCTACTTCTTCTTGTGTGAGTTTTAGTAGTTTGTACCTTCCAAGGAATTGGTCCATTGCACCTAAGTTATTAAATGTGCCTTTACAGAGTTGTTAATTATATTCCTTCATTATCCTTTTAATATCCATGGGATCAGTAGTAATAATGCACCTTTTATTCCTGATATTGCTCATTTGTATATTCTCTCTTTTTTCTCGGTTAGCCTGGCTAGAGGTTTATCAATTTTATTAAGATTTTTCAAAGAACCAGCTTTTGGTTTTGTTGATTTTTCTCTACTGATTTCTGTCCTTTACTTCTTTACTATGTACTATCTCTCTTTATACTTCTGTCCTCTCCAATCCACCTACCCTCCTACAGCCAAAGTCATCTTCCTACAGGTCAAAACTGATATGTTTTTCACCTGCTTAAAACACTTCAATGGCTAAATAAATATAATCTTTAAAAAAGGGTGGGGGGCACCTGGGTGGCTCAGTGGTTGAGCGTCTGCTTTTGGCTCAGGGTGTGATCCTGGGGTCTTGGGATTGAGTCCTGCACCGGGCTCCCCACAGGGAGCCTGCTTCTCCCTCTGCCTGTATCTCTGCCTCTCTCTGAGTCTCTCATGAATAAATAAATAAAATCTTAAAAAAAAAAAAACTTCAATATCAAATAGAAGCCTAAACTTGTACTGTCTGCCCTTGAGATGAAGCCCTCGAGATGAAGCCTAAACTACTGTTCTATAGAAAGCCCTGCACGGGGTTGCCTGGGTGGCTCAGCAGTTGAGCATCTGCCTTCGGCTCAGGGCGTGATCCTGGGTTCCCGGGATCGAGTCCCACATCGGGCTCCCTGCGTGGAGCCTGCTTCTCTCTCTGCCTATGTCTCTGCCTCTCTCTCGCTCTGTGTCTCTCATGAATAAATAAAATCTTAAGAAAAAAAAAAGCCCTGCATGATTTGGTCTGCCCATTCTTCCAGACTTAACATGTCTCACCCTCAGACCTCCTGGGGATTTGACAGCAGAGCAAAGACAGATATTAAGTCTTTACACAAATATTTATTTCAATTACAGATAAGGAAGAGATACTTAAATAGGCCAATAAAATGCATAGGAAACCCTTCAACTGATTCAGATTTTAAAAGGCCATAAAGAAAAAGCTAGAGAAAGGACTGGTAACCAAAAATTAATATAAAATAGATTTTTGAAAGTAGTGTTTAAAGATGTAGAGACCATTGCGGAAGTTAGAAAAAAAGTTACAGAAAAGAATATATTCAAATATGTCTTTTCATTGTAAATGTATATGAGGAAAACACACGAAATGTAAACTCAAAGGAAAAAAGGTACCCACAATGCCACTATCCTAATATAACTACTGCTACATTCCGCAGTAGTTAGTACGATATTCAGATTTGACTACAGTGATGGGCTTGAAGGCTATCTCCCACAGTTCTCAACATCCTGGGATGTTAGAATTACCGGAGAGAACTTTTAAACATTAAAGCACCTATGTCTGATTCCTGATCTGCTAAATCAGAAGAATCTCTGGGTGGTGAGGACCTGGGTTGAAAGACAATGTATGTAGACAGACTCCTGTGTGTCGGCAGGGCTCTCCCCTCAAACCTGAGTTTATTCTGGTATCAACTACCTGGGAAAGTGGAGAGTTCCTCAGACAGAGAACAGTATCTTTCAGAGCAGGGAATCTCAACTTGGAACCATATCAGACTCACCTGAAGAGCTTAAGAAACCCCAATACCCAAGCTACACCTCAACTCCATGACTTCAGAGTCTATACGGGGTGGGATGCAGGAATGGGTAATTTCTTGAGCTCCCCAGGTGATTCCAATCTGCAGTCCAGTTTAAGGGGCTGAGATCTCCAGGTGAGCTACAAAGTAGGAATGTGGCTCTTTGGGTCTTGATCACATAGGTATCGAGATGTATAGGAGGAAGTCTTTGAACCGTGGGTTGTGAACAAGCTAGAAGTTGTGAAGCAAAGAGCACCATCAAATTCTGCAATGCTGTGCTCTCCTGCTGTGAACTAAGTATGGCTCTGGCTTGAGCCATCAAGAGAAGAAACAGAACTCTGTAGTTTGCAGACCACAAACTACAGAGTTTTTTGGGTTTCTTATGCTCTCGGGGTTTATTTTTCTATTGTCCCCTTTTTCATCTTTAGTGAAATATTTTTAGCTTTGCTTAAAGGAACCAAGAAAAAAGGTTTTTGTTGTTGTTTTCTCTCCTTCCTTTTTAAAGCATTAAAGAGAACCTGTGCTCTCTAGAGTCATCGTGATGGTGGCGGCAGCAGTCTGGAAGTGAGAGACCCTGAGGGAGACAGTGACACTCGGGGCTGAAGACAGGGCCACGTGGCAGTTCTCATCACTGTACTTCCCATTCCTCCAAAATCTTCCAAAATTGAGACCTGGGGCCTGGGTTTTGTTATTAAAGATGGTGTTAGTCTGCCTTATATTCTCTTCCTCTGTCCTTAACTGAGTTAACACTTACTGATTAATTAGTTCCTGGGCACCAGGAACAGTGTACGAGGCACCTGGGAATACATCTGTGGGCAGGACATTCATTCCTCCGGCCTTTATGAAGCTCACTTAGAATTTGGGGGGAAAAGGGGGGGCAGTGGGGATGGGAAAGCTCTTTAGAATAGTGGGACGGGTAGGAAGTCAGGAGCCAGGGAGGAGAGGGTCTGAATGCTGGCTTGATCACCCACAGTTCTGTAAATGCGGGTAAATTTTATCTACGGCGATGCTGTCATTTGTTAAAATGCACTTAAATATCACCTACTTTATAGAACTGTCCACCAATTCATTCACTCATTAATTCAACAAATATTTACTGAGCAATCACCAAGAGCTGGGCACCGTTTTAGGTGCTAAGAAATAATAGTGAGAAAAAAACAGATAAATTCCTTCCACCTGCCCTCCCTCTAGTGGGAGGGAATAACCGACAATTAGGCAAAACATAGATAGCTGACAATGAAAGACACTGGAGAAAAATGACACGGTAGGGGGGGATGGGGAATGCCAACGGAGGTTAGAGTTATTACCATAAATGGCACAGGCAAGGGACATTTGAGCTAAGGTCTGAAAAGGTGAGGCAGTCTCCGCAGATGTCTGAGGAAGAGCATCCCAAACAAAGAAATGGGCAAATGCCAAGAGGCCGAGGTGGGAATATTTGGAGTATTTGAGGCACAGCAAGGAGCCCAGTCTGGCATAATAAACAAGGAGGGGGTAAGAAAACACAGGTCGGGACTATGGAAGGGCCTTGGTTGAGTGTGATAAAAACTCTGGCCCTTATTCTAAGAGAAATGGGGAGCCATTGGAGAGTTCTAATCACGGGAGAAACAAGGTCTATCTTGCACTTAACAGGATCATTTTGGCTTCCGTGTGGAATTGGACCACCGGGAAACAAGCGTGCAAACAACCAGGAGTGCAATAATGTTGGGGATGGTGGCTGTCTGGACAGAGTGATGTTGGGAGAGGGAGAGAGAAGCAGCTGGATCTGGAGATATTCAAGGTAAAGCCAATAGGCTTTGCTGATGATTAGTGTCAAAGATGTGATGCTAAGGTTTTTGACCTGAGCAACCGGAAGGATGAAGTCACCATGTACTGGGGCAAGGGGTGTGAATCAGGAGTTTGGTTCTAGATATGTGAAGTGTGAGATGCCTAAACATCCATGTTAAGGAGGCACCTGGATAAACGTGTCTGCAGTACAGGCAAAGAGGACTAGGCTTGCATGATACATTTGGGAGTCAACAGCTTCAGATGACACGGTATCTAAGCTACGGGACTGGTGACATCTTCCAAGTGGCCGTGGTGAGGACAGGTAATGCAGAAAGCACCAAGTACAGCATGAGGCATATAGTAAGTGTTCAATAAACACTTGCCCGGTGTAGCCACAGGGAACTTGGCAGGCTCCTTGGGAAACAGAAAACTAGGTCTTGGGGTCTATTTTAGGCTGCCCCAGGTTTATGGGCTTTTCAGAGTTGGCTTGATTTTCACAAGCCTTTGGGGGTTAAAAATGGTTGGTTTTGGCTTTTGTATCTTTGTGTCTTCACAGAGAATGCCTTATGAAAGTAGGCTGAGCACTGCAGTCCCCAAGCTCTCGCCCACATAGTGACTATAAAACACCACACTGTGGCAGCAGACAGGAGCTTTCCCAGAGCACAGAGCACCTGCCTACACTCAGCTGAAACAGACGGAACCTCCATTTAACCAAATCAGCTCCCCGAAGGCTGACGTGAGCTCAGGAAACACGCACACCTGGATACCAGGGGCTGGCTCCTTCAAGGCTCCAGGTGGCTCTTCTCTCCACCGGACTAACAGGCACATTCCTGGCTCCTGGTGTCACTGCCATCCATTCCTCATAACAGATTTCCTCAGGGTCCTGTGCTGAATGCTCTGCACCCCCATACTGGTGGGCCTAACCCCGTCTCTTCCTTTGAGGCCTGACTCAAATATCACCTTCCAATGAGGCCTACCCTGACTACCTCAAGTTCAAACTTAAAATCTTTCCTCCAGCATTTGCCTATCCTGCTCTATTTTCTTCCAGGCCATCTGTTAATCTTCCAAGATATTGAAAACTTTACTTATTGGTTACACGTTTGGTTCAATGACCATCGTGTTCAACCGGGATACTCTCAGAGCACAGAACACTGCCTGATGCACTCAAGTTGCTCAAGAAATTGGCTGAATAAGTGAAGAAACGCTTACCCCACTGTTGGGGCAGCAGCCTGTAGCCCTGAGCCTTTCCCCAGCACCCTCCAGAGGAGAACCCTGAGCCTCCCCAGAAACCAGACTGCTCCCCCTCCCCCACCAGAGGTATCATCAACCCAGCTGGAGTTGAGCGCACGGAGAGCCTCCATGGCCCCCCTCCCCATTCTGGGGACAAGGTGAGATTAATTCTTGGGCAATCTTGGGGCAGCCTCACATCCTGGATATTCTTGTTCAGTCCCTCAATTATGTCCTTGTTGGTCTCCTCCTGCTCAAGTCACTGCTCTCTGCTTGCTTTTCTCGGCCCCATTTGTCATTTCTCCTGGCCTCACTATTCTAACTTTCCACTGGGTTGTCCCTTATATATCCTCGGCTTCTTCAGTGACCATCGCTTCCATCTGCTGCTGTCATGGAAACTTGGGTCTCTTCTGAAAATCCCATTTCCTCTCCAGCCCTGTTTGATGGAAGGGTGCTCTTTCTTGTGTTCCCCACGCAGCCAAGGATCCCTTGTATCCTCTTGGTACTCCATTTATGCTTCTAAGCAACAGCTTATGTCCTTCTTTTTTTTTTTTTAAAGCTTATGTCATTCTTATTAGACAAAATAAAAAACAAAAACCCGCCCATTGTTCATACTCTCCAGAAATACTACCTCCTACCGTCCCCTGCAGCTCTCATCTACCCCCTTCCCATTCACTAAGCCTCTGGCTCACAGGAACCCTTTCCAATCAAGCTTGTAAGGTCATCCATTTGGCTTAGAATTTCATTTTATCCCAATTACAAAGAGCATAGTTGGTACTCAAGAAATATTTGCGGGGTGCCTGGGGGTGTTCACTCAAGTCGGGTGAGTGTAGTACTCTTGGTTTGGGTTTGGGTCATGATCTCGGGGTCATGAGGTCAAGCCCTGAGTCAGGCTTCACACTTAGCGGGGAGTCTGCTTGGGATTCTTTTCCTCTCCCTCTCTCTCTGCCCCTCCCCCTGCTTATAAGTGCAGGCACACACTCTCTCTCTCTCTAAAATAAATAATCTTGGGAATCCCTGGGTGGCTCAGCGGTCTGGTGCCTGCCTTCGGCCCAGGGTGTGATCCTGGAGACCCAGATCGAGTCCCATGTTGTGCTCCCTGCATGGAGCCTGCTTCTCCCTCTGCCTGTGTCTCTGCCTCTCTCTCGTGTCTTTCATGAATAAATAAATAAAATCTTAAAAAAATAAATAAATAAAATAAAATAAAATAATCTTAAAAAGAAATACTTGTTAAATGTATGAGTTAAAAACTGAAATCTGAGGCACGAACAGGAGGTAAGCTGAGGCTCAAGTCTCATTTTTGGGCTATATCCTTCCCAATTTAGCAGACACTGATAAGGGTAGGCTGAGTCTCATCCTTGGATGATTATTATCATTCCCATTTTATAACTCACTCAAGATTACAGTTAGTAAGACGTGGAACTGGGCCTTAAAAAATCCACATCTGACACCACAGTCCACGTTTTTAACTGCCAAAAAACACTGGCCTCCTGAACATAGTTTGTAGTTAAAAGACAAGGTTTCGTCGTATAGCTCAATGCATAGAAGTATTCTGAATAATTTTCAAAGTGTTGACATATGATTTTGTCATATAGATACAAGCAACAAGGAATTCTCAAAGGAAAGAGGAGACTATTTTTCTTCACAGGGATATAATTAAAATAATATAGTAAAGACCAAAAAAATCCAAAACATCTATTTCCAGATTTGGGGAGAATCACTGGATCTAGAGACATTATTTAATTAAGACTATTTGGGCACCCCGGCGGTGCAGCGGTTTAGCGCCGCCTGCAGCCCAGGGTGTGATCCTGGGGACCCAGGATCGAGTCCCACATCGGGCTCCTTGCATGGAGCCTGCTTCTCCCTCTGCCTGTGTCTCTGTCTGTCTCTCTCTCTCTGTGTCTCTCATGAATAAATAAATATTTTTTAAAAAAATAATAATTAAGACTATTTCTGGGGCAGCCTGGGTGGCTCAGCAGTTTAGTGCCACCTTCAGTCCAGGGCGTGACCCTGGAGACCTGGGATCGAGTCTCACATTGAGCTCCCTGCAAGGAGCCTGCTTCTCCCTCTGCCTGTGTCTCTGCCTCTCTTCCTCTTGGTGTACACACTCTCATGAATAAATACATAAAATCTTAAAAAAAAAAGCCTATTTCTGCATATTAGGATTTCAAGAATGGAAAGCAACTGAGGTGGGGAGACAATTTTCATGTAGATATATCTGTGCAGAACTCTCAATGAAGGCAACTATGATTTGTGGGCCAAATCCAACCCACTATCTTGTTTTTCTTATGGTCCATGAGTTAAGAGTTATTTTTAACAGCTGAGAAAAAAAAAATCAGAGGACTATTTCATGATACATAAAAACTATATTAAAATTTCAGTGTCCATAAATGAAATTTCATTGGAATACAAACTTACTCATTTGTCTACATGCTGTCCCTGGCTGCCTTCATGTTATGGCAGTAGAGCTAAGGAGTTGCAACAGAAACAATAAAGCCAATGTTGGCTAAAATGTTGATCATCTGGCCCTTACAGAAAATGTTGGCTAACCCATTACAAATCATTTCTTCTGACTTATCTTCCAGTTCACTAACACAGGATTAGGTATCTAATCCTGATCAATCCTATTGAGTTTTTAATTTTACTAAATGTGTTTTCCAATTCTAGAAGTTTTATTTTTCCAATATTTTGCTTTTTATAATCCCCTATTCCATGTATGTAATATATAATTCAACCTTGTCTTTGTTTCCTTAAAAATAGTAAATCTAATTGCTTTATCAATTGTGTCTGGTAATTCCGATTTCACAAGTCTTTATGGGTCCCCCTCTGTTGTCTGTTGTTTTTCGTGGTTCTCACTAATGAAGCCTTATTTCCTTTTGCACTTAGTTATTTTTACTGTTAGCTGTTCATTTCCTTGAAAGGTTATTTGCAAGGAGTTCATGTCTATCTCCAGAGCAGGTCTGCATTTGCCTCTGCCAAGACCTTGACAGGCACTGCCAGTCTTGAGTACCTTAAACTCTCATACACTTGAAGTTCATAGCTTGAGGTTCCATAGCTCACCAGGCTGTGAATATCAAGTGTTGCTTTTTTTTCTTTTTCTTTTTTTTTTTTTTTTTTTTTTGAGTGTTGTTTTACTGACTTATTACCCTGGGACACCTGGGTGGCTTAGCTGTTGAGTGCCTCTCTTCAGCCCTGGGCATGATCCTGGAGTCCTTGGATCGAGTCCCACATTGGGCTCCTTGCATGGAACCTGCGTCTCCCTCTGCCTGTGTCTCTGCCTTTCTCTCTCTGTCTCTCATGAATAAATAAATAAATAAAATCTTAAAAAACAAACAACTTATTACTACTCTGATCCACTCAGATCCTGGCAACCTTTACTGCAGTCCTGGTTTAGGGGTGCAGGTTTCCTTCTAGGTCATCCTATGCTAAATCCTTTGGGGTTCCAGTTTAATGTGGAAAGGATCAAAAGATGAAAAATATGGAAGAGATGTTAGTAGACTTGGAGGCTAGAATGAAAGGTCTAACATTTAAACTCTGATTAAAAGGGAGAAGAGAGAGAATGGGCAGAGGCAATACTTAAACAGATAATGGGGGCACCTGGGTGGCTCAGTCGATTAAGTGTCTGCCTTTGGCTTAGGTCATAATCCTGGGTCCTAGGATTGAGCCCCACATCCGGCTCCCTGCTCAGTGGAGAGCCTGCTTCTCCCTCTCCCTCAACTGCTCCCCCTACTTGTGCACTCATGCTCTCTCTCTGTCAAATAAATAAATAAATAAATAATCTAAAAAATAAAAATAAGTAAACAAGTAATGGCTGAAAAATTTCCAAAACATATGAATTCCTATACTCCAGAAGTACAGCAACTCATAGCAGCTACACTTGTGGTAAGCAAAGCATAACGTGTGGACTCTTTAAATCACTATGTTGTACACCTGAAGCTAGTGTAACATTGTGTATCAACTATACTTCAATTTTAGACAATTCTGTTTAAAAAACTATTCACTTTAAAAATTAAATAAATAAAATTTTAAGAATCTAAATTAATCCAATCAAGATAAAAAGAAATTCTTACATTTAAATTTATTCATATTTTATACAACCCTTTCTTCTATTCTTCCTAAAAACCTTGTACTACCACCTACATTTTTCATAAGGAAAAACTGGTATTCCGAGAACTAAAACAAATTAGCTAGTCATGTAATCCTAAGCAGCAGGGGCAGGATTCAAATCCAGTTCTTGAGTCAGAACTCAAGTTCAGGTTCTTTCCGTAGGCTGGAAATAGAATACGATACAGCAGAAGGCGACTTCATAAGAGGAGATCTGGAAACTGCTAAGGGATTATATCAGAACTCTTAATTTGGAAACTTCTTCCTGGAAGCAGGTAAAAATCATTCCCACAAAATCTGTGCTTTCTTCTAAAGATAAGCACTGGACTGGAAAAGCCTTTGCAATAAGAAACAGGAAGAGTTCCAGCTTATACCTTAACTTGTGAGTTATTCCCTGAGCTAAAGACCAGGTTGAGGGCAGCCCGGGTGGCTCAGTGGTTGAGTGCCGCCTTCAGCCCAGGGCATGATCCTGAAGTCCCAGGATAGAGTCCCATGTCGGGCTCCCTGCAGGGAGCCTGCTTCTCCCACTGCCTGTGTCTCTGCCTCTCTCTCTCTCTTGTGAATAAATAAATAAAATCTTAAAAAAAAAAAAAGATCAGGTTGACTCAAATGGCTCATGGGTCAAGCCTGGTACATCACAGAAAGCTGCACAACAGCCTGCTGGGTACCACCCAACTGTCAGGACAGCAGGACAGGAGCGCCCTCCTAATTCCCCTCCTTACGCCGCTGGAGACCGTTTAAATACTGTAGTTAACGTGTCTCAGATAACATGCCTTTTGTTCATCAATGTGATTTGACTTGGTAAATTACTATATCTCTTCCATTCTGGTGGCATTTCACTTGTTTACAACTTATCCTGGATTTCTTTTCTGTCCAGAGCACTAAATTAAGAATTTTCCTAAGAGTGAGGTCTGTGGCTTTCTAGCATAATTGCGCCCCAGTCCCCAGATGTTAACATGTGGCTGACATCTCTCTACGGGCCTGATATCAAAAGTGGACCATCTTTCCCTCGTGGCTGCCTCTGTGATGTTAGGCAACTGGGAGAATTACGATGCCTGAACTCACAGCCTGAGGTACAAGAACCGCAAAGCCAGAAATCAGGAGACAGGCCTAGGCGCTAGACAATTCAGTGGGAAAGCCAAACAGCCCTAGGTTCGGTGCATCGTGTGCAGGCACAGTCATCACCATCACAAGCAGCTCTGGCCAAGGCCTCATGCAAGAAAGCAAAGAAGCCACAGGCAGTTTTGCAACCATTTCCTGCATATCAACCATGTGGGAGGTGCCGGGCAGGGCATGAACACACAGGATGGATACAGCCCAATCTCAAGGCATCTTAGGTCACCCACCTCTCCATCCATCATGGGGCCACTGTGGTAGGTGCTAGGGAGACCAAGAAGGCCAGGTCGGGGGGAGGATTCTGAAAGGATTACATACTCTGTACTTGAAAGCCCCTATGAATTAATTATTTCAATTAAATCCTTACAATAACCCTGTGAGGTAGGTATATTGGTGTCCTCATCTTATAGACGGAAGTGAGGCTCAGTGTGGCTAAGTAGCAGGCCCCCAATCACAAAGACAGTAAATGGCAATCCGGGATTTGAACCAAATCAGGTCTGGCTCCGAGCCCACGCTCTTAATAAATTGATAATTATTACACAGTTAATTATAGTACACGGAGATCATGGGTGACAGAGGGCAAACATTCACAGGAAGCATGGAGAAGAGGTCATGAATATTGTGTAGGGAAGAGGTGGTCTTTGAGTTTTCCTAGTTGACCAGCCAGCCAGGAAAGGGAAGTGCAAGCACCAGTAAGGAACACATGTAGAGGCAGAGGGGGATGGAGGCTTTGCCTGTGGCAGAGTGACAGGAGCTAATGCAGGAGAGGAAGTCTGATCACGGAAGGCTTTGCACACCAGGCTGCCAAGAATCTTCGTGAGGCACTGCTTCCTACTGCAAAAGCCTTTCCAAAGGCCTCCTTCTTCCTCGAAGCCGGCAGTGGCTCCTTGTGTACGGAGCTGCCTGTACCAGCCAAACTGAAGGTTTTATGTTTGCACTACAATCCCATCCTCTCTGGGCCCCTGCAAACCGCAACATGCTCTAAGAGTCGGCTGACTAGGCCAGAGACCCCAGGGAGTCCCACAACAAACACAGGGCTGAGGAGGTGAGCCTTTGAAGCTGGACCCCAGCTCCCACAGATGTCTCTAACACAGAGTCAAGGCACTTTCTCATTCTACTCACAGTTTAGAGTCCAGCTTCAGGAGGAAACCCAACCGATCATACTCTGAAAAAGAAAACCAGAAAATGTCATTGAAGTCAAGCCACTGTTGACACTAGCAAACTGTATTATTCCCCAGACATAGACCATGGGGACAGACACCTGCTCAAGGAACAGACCCAAATACATAAGCCACGATTAAATTTAAGTCGTGCTGAACACCTGTTTATTAAAGGACCAGGTTCAATGCCAGGTGTTTCCCAGACCCTCTAGGCCAGCAGTCCTAGCTGGCATGTAACTGCCTTCCTGTTTAAATGTGGTACTTGACTAAAATTTACTTAAACCACAAAACCAGACCCCCAGAAGTAATAGGGCCAGAAGCAGTCTCTGCTTCCTCTAAGTTCTAATCATAATTTTTTGCTGAAGCAGCTATGTTCACTATGAAGACATGGAAGCCAAGGGGTCTTCAAATCCATAGCCATGATCCCTTCTTCTACATGACAACCACAAAGAGCTGACATATCTGATTACATAAAGGATAGGAAATTAAAACAACATCTAAAATTAAGTTGTAGTATGTTTACTGCAAATGATAAATCATTAAGAGTTTAAGTCCTTTATGTCTTGCCTCATCCTAAAGTGAAGTTGAAGCAGTCGGTCTTACAAAGTTGATGAAGTATAAGATTTTTAAAAAGAAGATATCTGGGACCAAAGGGGAAATAAGCACAAGAAAAATCGTAAAATGCAGCCAGGATGAGAATTCCAAAATCAGATGACCTATAAGGTCCTATATGCTTGCTAGGGGATGATTATAGATGCACCCCCAAGAGTTCTCATAGCTAAAGCTAAATGCAAAGCACTGATAAAATGGTTTACAGTGTTCATAAATAAACCAGGAGAATCACAGCTATTCCTGCAACTAAGCCTTGAGAAATGTCTTAAGATTATTTTTTATATCTTTGTTCAATGATTTCAAGATATGTGTGTGTGTGTGTGTGTGTGTGTGTGTGTGTAGAGTGACTACATCAAAACAAGGCAGTCTATGAATGCAGTTCTCAGCGAGCCTGGCTTCACCTGAAGGTAAAACAGAACACCAAGACCAAACAACTAAATGGAAAAGACCATGCAGCAAGGCTTTGGGGGAACTCAGTCTTTAATAAGCAATGATGGGCCAAGAGAAGGACGTTACACATACTAGCAAGTACCTCACAGGAGCCATTCTGCAAGGCCAAGTAAGGCCCAGATTTGTACTCTTTCTTAAGCAGCAGAGCTGTAGTAGTAGAGTAATTCCTCTTCTTAAAACTGAAGCTATCAGCTAGGACACACAGCCCAACAGAAGCTGGCCTCCCAGGAGAATACACTTGAGCAGTCAATGCCTTTCCTCAAAATAACTCTGCTTTTGCTCCAACTCAGACAAATGGACGAGAGATTTTGCTTAATATATCAGGAACTTCTAAAAGTCAGTAAAGGGGGAAAAAAGGCTTTAATTTTAAAAATAAATCGAAAACAAAATTCGCAAAAAGGCTTGGTTTCAAAGGTTAATACTCTTTCAACAATCCTATTTATCATTCCATAAAAAAAAATCTCATTAACTTGCCCACACCTGTTGCTTCTCCCCCATGTGGTCATAACCTTGGGGCAACTAGCCTGCTACTGCTCCTCAGACCTGAGCTAACACTTCCTTGGACATAGAGTGAATCCATGCTTTGGCTGCTCCCTTCCAGGGACACCAAAGAATGTTTCCCCTCGTTGCAAATTCAGATGTCAGGGCCAAGCAAGAACATAACCCAAATGAAGGGAGAAGGGGGGGAATATGATACTCTCCCATAGTAACTCATACTACTAATTTTAGTTGCATTAAAAACAAATCCGGTTGAAATGTCTTTTTTTTCGCTCTTCATTTTTGTACAGTAGCCACAATGAGATCTATGGATTATTTTCCAGTGGCACCTTAAATTTGGTTTTATACAAACATGTACTAACTGCATTTTAAATAGATAAGAACTCTTTGCATTTCTAAAGATACTCTCTTCATGGCTCTCTTTGACTGTTGTTTTCTCTCTTTTGTTAAGAGACAGGAGTACCAGAGATGTTTCACCTTACTCTGTAATTTAAGGAAAGGTAATTGTGTGAGCCCAACAATGATAAATGGCAACTGACATTGCCTTTGGGTCACAGAGCCGAGCGGATTGGAGCCCATCTGGAGACTCCATGCCCTGCCAAAGGGGAAGCCTCCACCAGCACCAGCTAACAAAGGCAGTCAGTGATGCAGGCCCAGCACTGCCACCTTCTAATTTTTTTTTTAATTCAAGAATCTGGATCTTTTAAGGTAAAACTTCTCAATGTGTAACTATTAGCAATAGATTCAAGAAAATTTTAAAGATTATGAGAGTTACCCAAAATGTGTCCACGGGCAGGATTCATCCTGTGGGCTAACAGTCTATAAACCCTGTCCTAGACTGGCAGCCCATGAGGACTGGAAGTGACTCTCTTTCATGACTGCAATAGTAGGTGATCCATAAATATCTGTTGATAGTTATTACCAAGATTATTTAATGAGAGCATTTGAGGGGCACCTGGGTGGCTCAGTCCATAAGTGTCCAACCCTTGATTTTGGCTCAAGTCGTGAGATACAGCCCCGAGTCAGGCTCTGCACTGGGTGTGGAGCCTGCTTAGCATTCTCTGTCTCCCTCTCCCTCTGCCCCTCCCCACCCCCTTGCTCATTTGCGCTCTCTCTTACACAAAAAACGGTATTTCGGGCAAGACTCCGGGATGAGAGATCTCAGACACTAAGGTGAGGTTCTAGACTGAGATGTAAATTTTTAAGGGAAATATCTGAAAGCTTGCTATGTAATTCAAAAGGCCCTCCCTACCTCAAATATAAAAGTAACTGGCTATGAGAAATTAAGGACAGAGGATTCGAACAACTTCCCTGGAGAGGGTAGTGCTATGGACACCATTTCACTTAAGAGGCAGAACGGGTAGGACTTGTCTGTCCCTCACTCCTTGTGAGGGAAGTTTGACAATGAGCCTTAAATAATAGGGAACATGGTGGACTTCCAGGGGGCTGACTTCCATCTGACAAGTGTAAAAGGACACAAGACGGGCTGGATGCGAAGGAGAGCTGCATTAGAACCGGTCTCCACGCCCAGAATTTGTTGTAGAAAAGGATGTGTGAATGAGCTAGTATGGGTTTGTTCTAGGTCCCTTCCAAACACCTGTCCAGGGGGTAGCCAGGGCCTCAGCAGTTCCCTCAGTGGAAAGACAGCGGTAGCCCCAGGAGCTGCAGAAGGAGTGATGAGGTTTCAGTGAGTGCATTACTCTCATCAGGAGAACTGCACAGAAGGTCCCTAGTTGGAGGGGGTCTCCAAAATGCCTACCAGAGCATCCCACAAGCATTAGCTTTAAACACTCAACAGTTGAGACAGTGCTAACAGGATCTTATGTCTTTTCTGCTCACACTCTCTCTCTCCATTCCCCACCAATTCTAGAGAGGTCAGAAACTACAGCCCACATCTGGGAGGAGTGGCAGGAGAACGCCAAGCAGGGCACATCCCCTTCCCAGGGGCAGGCACCTGCTGGTACGAAGCCCTAAGTGCAGGGAGGGGAAAAGTCACTGGAGCTTTGAATGAATTGAAAGCTATGGCTATTACATAAGGCTGGATACTCTAATTTTGGAATTTGTGACTCAATGTGACCATGGGATTTTTATTACCTCAGCGGTATCAAAAAGATTCTCCGGACCTCCCACGCTGAAAACATTTTAAGAGGACATGGGGAAACAAAATGAAGTCGGCTTTGATTATTCCCTGATGTGTCTTGAATGTGCAATATCCTGGTTGTACTAATTAAGGCAGAAAGAGCAATTTAATGGTTCACACAACCAAAGCGTAGAAAGGGACTCAGTCTCTCTGCTCCTGATAGCAGAACTCCCGGGAAGGGCCCAAATGGCCTAGTGTGCATCCGTTCCTCACACCTGCTCTAATCACAGCGACAGGAGACAGGGTTGTAAAAAATTATGATTCCCACATGACACATGTGGTTGGGAGCATTTACCAGAAGAAGGAATGGGCGGTCCTGAACAAAGGCAGGGTCTCGGGACATAGGAAGTCTTTGGAAAACTTAGAGCTAGCTTCATCTCCCAGGTACAATAGGTGTGGCCATGCCTATGTCAAATAGGCCACTGTTAAAATGGGCGGTAGACTGTTTTCCCCTCACCCTCATTCTGCTGTCGGTTTTTCTTCCCCCACCAACCTTCCTTTTAAAATCTTTCTATAGGGGCGCCTAGGTGGCTCAGTAGTTGAGCATCTGCCTTTGGCTCAGGTCATGATCCCAGAGTCCTGAGATGCTTCTCCCTCTGCCTACATCTCCACCTCTCTCTCTGTCTCTCCTGAATAAATAAATTTTTTAAAGCTTTAAAAAAATAAAATAAAATCTTTCTAGAATGTCCTCTGGCTTACCTCCCTCTACTTCCCGGCAGACCGAAGCCTTGCTCTGCCCTGCAAGACCTTGCTTTTCCTGCAGCTCTCACCGGGAGGCCACTTTTCCTCTCAAATGCCAACTTCTCTCAGACATGACCAGAGAGTACTTACAAAGTGCTGTGGTGCAGTTTTCAAAACCTTTCTTATGTTTGGGGTTCACTGAAGATTCTTGGATCTATGGGATTATGGTTTTAATCAAATTTGAAAATTTTCTGGCCATGACTTCTTCAAAATGTCTGCTCTCACTCTCTTCCAATGACACAGTATTAGTCTGCTTGACATCCCACCAGTAACTGATGCTGTCAATTTTTTTTTTCCCAGTAATTTTGCTCTCTGTATTTTATTTTAGGTAATCCCTATTGAAGTATCTTCTAGCTCACTACTCTTATCTTCTGGAGTGTCTAATTGGCCGTTTACCCATTCAGTATATTCTTCATCTCAAACACTATTTTTAAATCTCTAGATTTCTTTTTTATATCTTATATGTCTTTCCTTAATATTGCCATGTTTTCTTCTACCTTCTTGAAGATACATGTTTCGATGTCTTTGCATACTAATTCCACCCTTTGCATTATCACTAGGTCCATTTCTTTTTTTAAATAATTTTTTAAAAATTATTTATTTTAAAATTAATTTAAAATTAAAAAATTTTTAATTAATTTAAAATTAAATTTTTTTTAATTTTTAATTTTTAAAAATAATTTATTTATTTATTTATTTGAGAGAGAGAAAGCACGCATGAGAGAGAGAGCGCGCACACACGACCGAGGGGACCAGGTAGAGGAGCAGCAGACTCCCTGCCGAGCAGGAGCCCAATGCAAGACTCGATCCCGGAACCTTGGGATTGTGACCCGAGCCAAAGGCAGATGCTTAACTGACTGAGCAACCTAGGCGCCCTCTAGGCCTATTTCTATTGATTGTTTTTTCTCCTCATTATGGGTTGTATTTTCATGCTTTTCTGAATTGCCTGGTCATTCTTTATTTATTTTAAGTTTTGATTTAATTTAAATTTTTAAAAGATTTTTCCTTAAGTAATCTCTACACCCAACATGGTGTAGGCATCACAACCCTGAGATCATGAGATCTCACAACCCCAAGATCAAGAGTCACATGCTCTACTGACTGAGCCAGCCAGACGCCCTTACGTTTTTTTATTCCAATATAGTTAACAGAGTATTGTATTAGTTTCAGGTGAGCTTGGTTGATTGGATGCCAGCCATGTGAATTTTACTTTGTTGGGTGCAGGATATTTGTGCACTCCTTATTTATTTTTGAGGTGCAGTTAAATTACTTAGTACATTTGCTCCTTTCAAGGCCTACTTTTAAGCTCTGTAGGGCTAAGATCAGAGGCGAAGTGGACTTTAGTCTCAGTCTTCAGTCGCATACTGTTTCCTGAGCTCCAGACTTGTATACCCAGCTGTCTGCTGGACATTTCCACTTCTTACAGACACCTGAAACTCAGGCTGCCTCACACAGAGTTCTCTTTCACCACTCTCACATGTGCAGA
Source organism: Canis lupus familiaris (assembly GCF_011100685.1). Taxonomy (NCBI): domain Eukaryota; kingdom Metazoa; phylum Chordata; class Mammalia; order Carnivora; family Canidae; genus Canis; species Canis lupus. The sequence continues at coordinate 16,525,084 of NC_049236.1, forward strand.
ACCTGGTTCTCCTCTTGTGGTCCCTGGCTTAATGAATGGTACCACTATTCACCCAGCTGCTGAGCTTGAAACCTGAGAGAATTCCTTGATTCCTGTTTCCTTCTTACTTAATTACCATGTCCTTTTTTAAAAAAAAGTTTCTATTTAAATTCCAGTTAGTTAACATACAGTGTAATATTAGTTTCAGGGTACAGTACAGTGATTCAACACTTCATTCCTCACCTGGTGCTCCTCGTGACAAGTGCACTCCTTAATCCCTGTCCTCTATTTCCCCCACCTCCCCCACCCACCTCTCCTCTGGTAACCAGTTTATTCTCTATAGTTAAAAGTCTGTTTCTTGGTTTGCCTCTCTCTCTCTCTTTTTCCTCCTTGGCTCATTTCTTTTGTTTCTTAAATTCTACACATAAAATCACATGGTACTTGCCTTTCTCTGACCGACTTATTTCACTTACCCTAATACTCTCTAGCTCCGTCCACATCCTTGCAAATGGCAAGGTTTCATCTTTTTTATGGCTGAGTAATATTCCATTGTATACACACCACATCTTCTTTATCCATTCATCAATTAATGGGACACTTGGGCTGTCTCCATAATTTGGCTATTGTAGATAATGCTGCTATAAACATCAGGATGCATGAACTACTGTGTTCTTTTAATTTCATCTTCTAAGTAGATCTCAAACCCATTTACCTTTGTCCATTTTTACTATCGTTGACTAAAAAGCCAGCTTCACCTCTCATTTGGATTACCTGCCTCCTGTCTTATCCCTCTCAAAGACTCTTCCTATGTGACCAGAGCTACCTTTCTATAGGATAAATGTGGTTATGTCATATGTCTGCTTAGAACCTCTGAATGACCACTATTGTTCTAAGAATGTATCTCGGTCTCTTGATTCATTAGGTCCTTCAGGATCTGACCTATAGAGACCATTTCAACTTTACTTTTGGAGTCCCTGCATCACCCCCACTCTGCCCCTGCCAAATTCTATGCTCTGGCCAGACTGAGCTACTTTATTTTCCTCCAAAGTATCTTTACCATCTCCAGGCCTTTGTACATGCTTTTCCCCTCACTCAAAACATTATTCCCAACCCATTTCCACACTGGTTATTTCCTACACATTATTCCTCTAAATAACCCACAGTCGCCTCAAACTCAAAATGCTACAAATCAGACTTATCTGCACCCTACGTTTTTTTTTTTTTTAAAGATTTATTTATTTATGATAGACAGAGAGAGAGAGGCAGAGACACAGGAGGAGGGAAAAGCAGGCTCCATGCTGAGAGCCCCACACGGAACTCGATCCCAGGACTACAGGATCGCGCCCTGGGCCAAAGGCAGGCGCTAAACCGCTGAGCCACCCAGTGATCCCCCACCCTACTTTTTTTTAATGTTATTTATTTATTCACGAGAGACACACAGAGAGAGGCAGAGACACAGGCAGAGGGAGAAGCAGGCTCCTCGCAGGGAGCCCCATGCGGTACTCGATCCCAGAACCTGGAATCATGCCCTGGGCCGAAGGCAGATGCTCAACCGCTGAGCCACCCAGGTGTCCCTGCACCCTACTTTTTGGTTTGTTTCGTTTGCTAGTGCCATTGCCATTCAGTTCTTTGGGAAAGACATATTTAGTGTACCCTCTCTCATTTCTAAATACAGATCCTCTTCCCTATATCATGGTCACTGCTTTTGCGGGATCTGCACTGCTGCTTAGGCCATGTGGCAAGCTCTTCATCTGCCTGTACCTGTCCCCCTGGCCTCACCCTCTGCCACTTCCCTTTGGGCAGCCTTGCTACCTGAGAGATACTGCAGACAATGTTCCCTCTATTTGCAATGCCCTCACTCACCTGCTGACTTGGTAAATGCCCACTCATCCTTCAAGATACAGTTGTCACCAAAGCACAATCTAACAGGTACTCCTGTAGTGCCATGAGGGCCTTCATGGCTTGGCCTTTACCTACCTTTCCATCTCCATCTTACACTATCTTCCCCGCTGTGCTCTCTGTTCAGGCCTCTCCAGCTTTCTTTCAGGTCCTTGAATGAGCCACAAGCTGTCTCAACATAAGAGTTTTTCTTAAAAACAGTTTTTTTCCTGTCTGAAATGTCTCCTCACCTCTCTACTTGGTTAATCCCTGCTTATCCTTTAGACTCTAGTTCAAATGTACTCTCTTTCACTTCAAATGTACATCTTTCAAATGTAACCTCCTGCCCAGGTTGCGCCCCCTCTTACATGTTCCTCTAACTCCGTGCTAGAGCATCAACAAAGTTGTCCTCCGGTCCTTCTGTCCTCCTCTGGAAACAAGCCCCTTGAATTTCTTTTAAGGAACCATCCTTCTGGGGATCCCTGGGTGGCGCAGCGGTTTAGCGCCTGCCTTTGGCCCAGGGCGCGATCCTGGAGACCCGGGATCGAATCCCACATCGGGCTCCCGGTGCATGGAGCCTGCTTCTCCCTCTGCCTATGTCTCTGCCTCTCTCTCTCTCTCTCTCTCTGTGACTATCATAAATAAAAAATACAAAATAAATAAAAATAAAAAGGAACCATCCTTCTCCTACTGCAGGCAATTGGTGAGACTGTCAACAGGATTTGCCTGCCCAGACTGGAGGCTCTTGACTAAAGCTAGGTTAGTTGGACTCTCTCTCTTAAACTAAGTGGCACCAGGCAGTAAAACAGGGTGCTGAAGAAATGGACCATTTGTTGTAACCTAGATTTCTGGCACTGCCCTTTATGTCCTTTTGGAGGGCCAGCTGGTTTACATTTAACTTGACTCTATGGGTACCCATGCCCTTCCAGTAAATTCCTTTTAAGTTAGTCAGCTTCAGTTTCTGTTGCTTGCAATTAAACAATCCTAACTATCTGTATCTCATATAGGGTCTGACATAGGGGTTGTATTCTTTTTTTTCTTTAAGGGGTTGGTATTCCATAGACGTGCTAAACAAATGGAAGAATGCATGGAGTGACCAAATGACCAAGAGAGCCTAGCGAGTAGCCCTAAGACTTGGGTTCCTTGTCTTCTTCCACCCCTTGATGCCAGGAGAAACAATGATTGTGCACCAATGGTGGTGGCAGTAGCTACATCTACCTATCAATAGCCTGACCACCTTTTACTGAGCTCGGGCCATTTCTGGCTCCCAGTGCTCCCAGCTAATTACCTCATGGTCACCGGCCCATAGAGAGCCTGCTCTGGCTCTTCGTAGACACCGCTTCTCCCATTTTGGTTTCTGGCTTTTACTGTGGGGCTCCCTTTTGAAGGCTCCATATTTGCCAATGTAATTCCCTCCTGTCATTTATAAAAGCTGAAAACTTAACTTTATCCACAAAGACTTTCTGAGGCTCTGAGTGACTACCCCATTTCCAGCACAGCCAGGGATCTGACCTGACAGGCACCACACTCTCATATTCATCAGCTGGTTACTGGTGATCTGTTCTGTGTCCAGTTCCCCAACCGGCAGGAAAGCTTAAGTCTAATCTTCAGAAAATGTAAACCAGAATAGAAAGCAGTCAGGAAGGCAGAGGCATAAAGCTCTGAGACACAGGAGCAGAGTTTCTTACTGTCGGATTTGGGCAAGGCTGCAGATCCCAGGACATCTCACTGTATGCAAATGTGTTTTTGAAGTTGGATATGAATTCAGCTTAGACAACGGAAATGCTATTTTGAGTGTACCAACTCTTCAGGGTCAGTTCATGTCTGGGGAATTTGGCAGTAAAGCTTGGGTCTCACTGTCAGTCCACTGATGCCAAATCTGCAGTAACAACAGAAGACTCTAGGACTCGCAAGTCAGCCAGGTACAATGTAGGCTGATGTGCATAGACAGCCCCCCACCCCCAGTGCCTGAAGGTACCCTCTCCTCAGGTGTCAAAGCAGCAAGCCCACAGATATGCAGTGAAGGAGAGATGTTTAGTCTAGTGGTTTGGGCTTCTGCCTTAGCCAGGCTGCAAAGCTCAGCATTATAAAAATGCCTGACCAAGGAGCACACGTGTGTCCTTTGCCAGGCTCCAGGGGGGAAGTGGTATGGATAATGCAAATCTCTGCTCTCCTCCTGCACCTGTACCACATCAGACCTGTGAATGTACACAGACAGTGCTTTTTCAGATGCTCACGGTCTTTGAAATTAACCATTAACCCTTCTGCTGCCATTCCAAAGGACCAAGTTGATGTTCTGAGCTCAGGCAAATTCCTAGAAGGTTCAGAAGCTGGAAAGAAACAAAAGAAGGCCATTCACTGACGTATACGTGCCTAGTGATGAAACCTCTCTTTCGGTAGGACAAAATTAACGAAATTACAAGGAGAAATATACAATATGTCTCCTGCCATCATAATGGGAAACACAAGAAGCACTGAAAAACCAGGTTCACAGAGTCAGTGAGAATTCAAAAGACCTGAACAGAACAATTAATAGAGTTGAACTGATATAAGCCCAACGAGTAGAGAAAGCACATTCTTTTCAAGCATATATGCAATATTCAGGAAAACTGATGAGCTCTGAGGCATAAACCTTGATATAAGAAATGATGAACACTGAAACGAACACAAGCTTTTCACTTAAAAATTTGAAAATGTGGGCAGCCCTGGTGGCTTAGAGGTTTAGCGCCGCCTTCGGCCTGAGGCATGATCCTGGAGACCTGGGATCAGGTCCCGCATTGGGCTCCCTACATGGAGCCTGCTTCTCCCTCTGCCTGTGTCTCTGTCTCTTTCTCTCTCTGTGTGTGTCTCTCATGAATAAATAAATAAAATCTTTAAAAAATTTTTTTGGAAAATGTTTGTGTTTTAAAGCAATTTGGTATTTAATGTAGTGCATAATACTTTGTATTTCATTTTGTTCATGATTCTGTAAACAAAATTATAAATGCTTTCATAACACCCACTTTAGATAATCCTAAGTCCCCTCCTGTTTATTTTAGGGTAGTGTACAAATAGTATCATTCTCAACTTCTGCTCTCACGTGTAAAGAGCCAGGAGCATTGCACTAAACAGCGAGATCCTATTCTAGGACAAAGGGAGACCTCTCTCAAAGTTCCCCAAGCCAAGTATCCTACCCTAGCCTCATCATCAGGCCACTGAGCCCCAGAATGCAATTTCTGGGAATACAGGTACACACCATGAGCCAACTGTACGACTGGCACTTTGGTCTCCAGAGACCCCCATCCCTTTTTCATTCTAAAGAATCACCACAAATTCCCACCAACTGTCCCTATAATCTGCACAACACAGATGTTTATTAACTAACAGCTGCTGATTATATCAGCAAACATTTCCCACAAAGACCAGTTTGAGGAACACTATTAAGATATATAAAGTTTAGTTTACAGGATAAAAATATGGACTTCATTCTATCAGAAAACTGCAGTGCTTCATATTGGAATGCACACAAGCCAGACAGACAGGGCAGGCCAACAGGCAAGAAAACTCCGACCACCAAAAAGAAGAGGCTCTGCAGCCAGATTTTCTCTAAAGGAGTCGTCTTTGGTTCCAATCTCTGAGCTACGATAAATTACTATGTGCCAAGGGCTAAAGGATAATGGAATGAGGACCTACCCTCACTGAAATAGGTCTCTCATTTCCAAAGGAATGGCATTGCACAGTCTCTGATAAAAGTCCTAGACTATATTAAATATAAGTAATATATGTCATGGCGTGGATGAAGGAGAAGGTTGGCAAGAGTAGCAAAGGGACTGTCAGACATGGAAGGGAAAAAGTGAGGGGAATGATAGCTTACCGAGCACCCACTGTGTACTCTCGCTGCTATCCGTATTTTACCTACACTCTCTATTTAATCTCATGGCCCAAAGGGGCAGGCACTGGCTCCACTCTACAGATGAGAGAACAGAGGCTTAAAGAGCAGAGATCACGTGTTCAAAATCCCCAACCAGTAAGTGGACCAGCTGAACCAACCCAGGTCTGACTATAAAGCTTCTTTTCTTTAAATTATGCCACGCTGACTCTTCGAGGCTACAACAGCAGACCTGCATATTAAGAGAACAGCTGCTTGGAGGGCAGTTATCTATTACCTCCACCCCTCTGCCCCAGGGTGATGTCAAAAAAGCCCTAGCCATGCCTCCCCCCACCCGCCCTTGAATCATGGGAGTCAACAAAAGCCCAGAGGGGTTGGCCAAAATGCAAACAGCTCCCACACATCATCTCAAGTCAGGGAAATAAATCATAATGGAGGATCAATTAATCAAAGCCAAACTAAAATAGGAAAAGCAGTATTATAAAAGCAGTATTATAAAAAAGAAACACAGAAAAATTCACTGACCTAGACTAAATTAAGTGACCCAGTAAAATAACTCAGAAGTTCACAAACTGAAATCCCATCCTAAATGGTGCACATTGGTATGGGGAGGAGAGAGGCCTTGTGAGAAGCTCCTGATAAGTCATGGTCCCCTGGGACTGTGTCCCCTCCATCCGAGCACAGCATAGCTCTTCTCCAGTGTGTCACACTTGGCGCCAAGTGGCCAAGTGGAAAGTGGAACCTCAACTGGGAGGTAGAAGCCCCAGCCTAGCCAATGGAAGCAAAGGGGTCATGCACCTATTTCCCCTCTGTCCTGGGGAAACAGCAATGCCCAGAGCAAGGCATCCAGTGAGTTCAGCTCTATTCTAGCAAGTTGTGTCCAGATCAGGGCATCTCGAGTGAAGCTGCAGGAGAATTTTGGTGGACAACATGTCAAAAAGAGCAGCTGGGACAAGAGAGAGCAAAAATGGCTCACTCTGCAGTTCATATCTCAAACTTCATGGAGCTTACCACCTACTAGGGTAGATAAGGACAAATAATCACCAAACAATTATTATTTAAAATAAGACAGAGTCCCTCTCTCCAAACAAAAATCATTTTCTTTTTTCCCTGTTATGGGATTAACACATGCTATTTTTTTTTAACACATGCTATTTATTAACCACATAATAATATTTTTACATTTGGATTTTCAAAGAATGAAGAATCATTTGAAATTCTCATAACCTAAAGTTAATTGCTGCAAATATGTTGGTGAATATCTTCCCAGAAATCTCTTTTTCCATAAATACATGTGTGACTATGCATATATAATTTTACTAGAAGGCCATGGCCTTAGTATACATGCTCTTTGTTCCTGTTTTTGCTCACTCAACAATATCCTCAACATCTTCTGTGTCAATAAAAATTAAATTGTATTATCATTTTTAGTGGCTATCCAGTATTCCACTATATAAATGTACCTTTTTTTCAACGTAATCCTTAAGTACGTATTGCATCATGGACATTACCATTTCTATTTTTCTACTCTTCATTCAACACATATTTACTGAGTGCCTACTATGTGCCAGGTACTATTCTCTTAGTACCAGGGACACAGTGATGACCAAGACCAGCAAGGTCCCTGGCCAAATTCTACTGGGGGAGATTGACAGTATGCAAGTAAATAGCAGATAATTTGAAGGAAGGATGAGTGCAAAGAAGAAATAAAGACATATCTTCTTAGGGAAGGACTGGGTGTCAAAAGGGCAGACTACTTTAGGTGCAGTAAAGGTGCCAGAAGACCTCCCTGCAGAGAGGACATGTGAACATACGCCTGGGACAGTCACGTAAAGCAGGGGTAAAGCACTCTAGGTAGAGGAGACACTGAGCACAAAGGCCCTGGTGCAGGAAAGGGCCAGGCATATTCACGGACTCAGGAATGTCAACATGGCTTCAGGGCAGGGAGGGACAAAATGGACTTACACGCAAGTGTTGAGATAATTAAAGAGAAACCGAAGTGGGAGGCAGCAAGTTGGACTCTGCAGGTCATGGAGTTTGGACTTTATTTTAAGTGCACTATGAAGTCAGCAGACAGCTTTCAGTGGGAACAAGATATGTCTGATCTACATTTTAAAAGATCATTCTGGCTACAGTGCAGAGAATGGACTACTGGGAAGGCAACCAATGAGCAGGGAGACCAATAGATGTTTCCTTACCCAGGAAAGAGAGGATGGTACCTTGGACAGAGCTGCTAGAGAAAGGCTGGACAGGAACACCCGGAAAAGACAGAAAAAGTGAGAAAGGGAGAAAAGACAGGCAACAAAGTGGTTTCCAGGGCTGTGGCTTGAACGCTGGGGAGGAGGGGGACGAACAAATGGAATAGGAACAACTTCGAGTGCACAGCTCCCATACATGTTCCATTAGGTTAATACATAAGTATTTTGGTTTGGAGAGGGGCTACTGTTAATTTTTTATTTTTTTAAGATTTTATTTTTTTATTCATAAGAGACACAGAGAGAGGCAGAGACATAGGCAGAGGGAGAAGCTGGCTCCCTGATGTGGACTCAATCCCAGGACCCTGGGATCATGACCTGAGCCAAAGGCAGATGCTCAACCACTGAGCACCCAGGCATCCTATACTGTTAATTTTTAAAATTATTTTTATTTTTATGTATTCATTGCTAGCATACAGAAATACAATTAATTTTTCATGTTTTGATCTTATATCCCATCATCTTGCTAAACTCAGTTATTAGTTCTAGGAGATTTTGTGTGTGTGTGTGTAGATTCCTTGAGATTTTTCTACGTAGGCAATCATGTCACCTATGAGAAGGGTCAGTTGTATTCCTTCCTTTCCAATCCATATTCTCATCGTTCCTTTTTCTTGCCTTACTGCACTGGCTAGGACTTGCAGGAGTGGCTCCGGATCTCTGGGGGAGGGCAGTCTCTCACCATGAAAGCATGACGTTTGCTGTAGGTTGTTTGGAGACGTCTCATATCCAATTGAAGAAGTTCCCTTCTAAGTTTACTGAGAGTTTTTCTCAGGAGTAGACGTTGAATTTTTGTCAAGTGTTTTTTCTTCACCAATCAACATGAACATACAGTTTACCTTCCTTAGTGCACAAGGCAGACTACACTGACTGACTTTTGAATGATGAACCAGCCTTCCATTTGCAGGATAAACCCGGCTTATCCTGGGGAGGGGTTATCCTTATCTGGGGAGCTTTAGCCATTATTCCTTTGAGCGCCTCTTTTCCTCTTCTTCTGGGACTCCAAAGGCAGACAGTAACCTTCTGGTATTGCCCCACGAGTCAGTGAGGCTCTGCTCAACTTTTTAACTCTTTTTTTCTTCTGTTGTTCACAATGAATACTTCCTATTGCTTTACTTTCAAGTTTATTGATTCTTTCCTCTTCATCTCTATTTTCTTATTAAGCATATTTTTTAAAAATTTCAGTTACTGTATTTTTTTCCTTTATCTCCACTTAGTTCTTTTATAATATATATATTTTTTTGGCAGGGGGAGGGCTTAACAGTTTCAATCTTTTTTTTTTAATCTTTTTTGTTTCAATATTGTCTGTTCTTACTGTGTGAAGCGTTTTTGTAATAGCTACTTTAAAGTCATTGTCAAATTATTCCAACATCTCTGTTGAGTTTTTCCTGATTCTTCACATGATGAGTAATTTTGGATTATATCTTGGCTATTTTGAATATGAAGTTATGAAACTCTAGGTCCTGTTTAAATTCAGTGGAAAGCCACTCTGTTGGCTTATGTGTTGGACTCTTGATTTCAGTTCAAGTCCTGATCCCAGGGTCCTTGGATCAAGCCCCATGTCAGGCTCTGCACTTAGCAGGGAATCTGCTTGAGGATTCTCTCTCCCTCTGCCCCTCCCCCTGCTTGCGTGCACGCTCTCTTTCTCTCTCTCTCATTCTCTCTCCCTAAAATAAATAAATAAATCTTTAAAAATAAATAAATAGATCCAGTGGAGAATGTTGACATTTTTGTTTTACCAGATTCTCAACCAGGCTGGATTTAGGTGGCAAGTTCTGACCAGCCTTCCATGGGTTGTGGTTTCAATGTCAGTTCCAGTTTCAAAGCCTACTCAGGTGTGTCCTCTGTGGACGCACCCCATGTCCAGTCTGGGTCTTAGGTGGTGGTCTACCTTTCAGATCAGTCCTCAAAGTCTTTGGTAGGTTGGTTAGAATCAGACACATGCAGGTACAGCTCAGGGGTTAGCTCAGAAGGTTGTAAGTAACTTTCTGGAGTTGATTTCTTGAGTTCTTTACTCTCTGCTTTCTCCTTATAGCTTCCAGTTCCTTGAGCCTGCCCTTCTTGGTTCTCTGGCCTGAAAGCTGGGATCTTAGTTACCACATTCTGCTACACATTTCCTGAACTGTACCCAAATTCAATCAGCAGGAAGTCGGGGGGCGGGGGGAAGCATTAAAAAAAAAAAAAAAAAGACTTCACCCCACCTTCTTGGAATTATACCTCCTCTGACCAGAGAGAAAGGTTTTACTTTTTTAGTTTTAGGTGCCTGAAGACCCGACTGCTGCCACTGAAACCAGCACCACCACTACCGTGGGACTTTCTGGGGACTAAGGCATCAGAGGACAGAGGAACAGATAATTCTTGAGATTTCCCCCTCTGCCTGAGCCTTAGAGCCCCTTCCCCACCCCAGAGCCCTGAGTAGAGGTCTTCTGGAATTCCCTCTTGTTGGGCCCTGATGTGCAATGCTGGATGTAGGGCTCTAAGTCTAGGACATGGAACATCAGAGGAAAAATGAGAAATTCACTGCCAGTATGGCAGTACTTTTAATTCTAGTCTTTTCCCCCAATCTGTCTGCTACCATTTATATTTCAGAGTCTTCAGATAGCTGCTAAATGCATCGGTCCAGGCCATTAGCTGCATTCAATGACCCAGAGAGATTCTTGTGCATGTATCTTATACACATATCCTGGTACCTACAGAAGCATCCATTTATGTAGGGAATATAGTGATGAGAGGAAACACCAGGTCATGAGGGATGCAGATATTTACATTTTGCTAGATACTATGTGGTCTTTTCTACAGGGGCTGTAACCAACTTAACCTCTGGCCAGTAAAGACTCAGAGTTTCCACTGTACACTAGCCTCACCGACACTGAAATAGCAAGTTTTTCTAATTTTGCCATTTTGGTAGAGGTGCTGTGGTATCTCACTGTAGTCCTAATTTGCCTTTCCCTAGGTAGCAATGCAAAATGCCATCAAACACCTTTACACAAATTTCTTGGCCTTCTGGATTTCCTTCTTTGTGAAGCGTCCACTCAGGCCTTTTGCTTGTTTCAATAATGGGTTGTTTCCTTATCCCTATTGATTTTTTGTAGTTCTTCACTCTGGAAAACACCCCCTGTTGGCTGTTTGTGTTATAAATATATTTTTTCTGTTCTGGATTGCTTTTCACTTGCTTAACGGTGTCTTTTTGATGAATAAGAAGTTCTTAACTTTAATGTAATAAAATTGATCATTCTTTTCCCATAGATACAACTTTTGTGTCTATATAAAAACTTCCTGTCTACTCTGTCTGAAAGTGATCTCTCTTGGGCAGCCTGGGTGGCTCAGCGGTTTAAGTGCCTGCCTTCCACCCAGGGTGTGATCCTGGAGTCCCAGGATCGAGTCCCACGTCAGACTCCCTGCATGGAGCCTGCTCCTCCCTCTGCCTGTGTCTCTGCCTCTCTCTCTCTCTGTGTCTATCATGAATAAATAAATAAAATCTTTAAAAAAAAAAAAAAAGAAAGAAAGAAAGTGATCTCTCTTGTCTCAACATCTGGGTGGAATACATCTCAAGCCTATGAGGTATGAGACAGCAAGATCACAAGGGGGACAGTATGAGCTCCAGAGGTAGAGAGATCTGAGTGGCCTCAGACAGGTTCCTTTACCTTTTGGAGCATTAGTTTCTTTTACCTATTATCAAAGATACACTCTCTACCTACAAGATGTGTATAAAGCACCTACCATGGCGTTGGTACATAGTAAGCCCTTAGTAAATGATGGTAGCCATGACTACATTCTCCGAACTCACCTTTCCCCTTGTCCATATTGCCACAACTGCCTGAACCTCATGGCTGCTTTGTGAAACATCAGTCGACTGCATTCAAGGACAACTAAATGGATTAACTGCCCTCAGTAGGCCAGCAAAGTCTCTCACAGGCAGCACCCACCATACAAGAACCACCATCTTCAACTAAAAATGCAGGCCTGATGCCCGGAGGTGTCCTTCTCACAAAGTCAAGTCATCCTGGGGCTCCCATGCAAACCTAATGGCTGCAAGTTGAAGAATCAAAGTAACGTGTCTCTCTGCTCACTGCCCACAGCACAGTGATACGCAGCAGGCTGACTGCCTCAGACATGGGAGAGCCAAGCTCCACCAGCCTGGCTGATGTGGTGTCAGAGGTGTGGGCAGGTCAATCTGTGTCCTGCATGTGAAGAGAGGGAGCATGTTGGCCTGCACATGGGTTGTCATCCTGGAGGATGTGTGTACCTGAGCATATGGGATGTCCATGTAAATGTGCAATGGTGTATGTTCCCAGGAAGCTATATCTTGCTGGAGAGCTCTGATGATTACCTACTCTAGCATACCCGGAGTTTGGGGTCTCTTCATGCTCTCTGCCCCGCTCTCTGGGCCAGGATATGTGCTCAGAAAGTACACACCCTTTATACGAACCTGGGACACTCTGAATAAGGAGGGAGTATCTACCCAAACCCCTTCAGTGTCCACTTTAAAGGAACTGACAAAATCTTCTGGATGTTGCATCCCACTTTGTAGGCCATGAGTCCCCAGAAAAGTTGAAGACTTTCCCACAATTCTGAGGTATGCCACTGCCCTCCCCAGATACCTCCCTCGCCCAACCTCACCAGGCTCCACTTCAAATGTGGCCAAGTGCTGCGTGCCCAAAGGATAGAGGTGGAAGGATTGGTACCTGAGCCTAGTGTTTGTCCAGCGGAGTCAAAGGAAAGAACCACTGAATCTGCAACACAAGAGGACAAATTCATTTTTTCTCCTTCTTAGAGGGAAAAACAAAAACAAAAACCAAAAACCAACTCCCACCGACTCTGCCCAAACCCTCTCCGGAGGGAAAGTCAACTGGATGGAAACTTAGCTGCATAGACAGCTTCCACGGGTCCATGCCCACCCGTCCACTGGGCCAGGAGGCCCTGCCAAGACCCACCCCTCGCCTCCTGCCACTGGGAAGAACATCTCAGGGCAGAGACAGGCCCCACATTCTTCAGAGGTATTTCCTGCCAAATTAGGGGAGACATTTATATTTTTTTTCCTTCTTACAATGAAAATAAAATTAAAGCAATGCAAAAGAAAACATCTCTCCTGCATCTGGTTAAAGGCACTAACATTCCCCTTTGATTCTCCCTTTCTTTTCCTCCTCTTATACCCAAGTGTTGATTATTTCTTTCCCAAAAGGACTTAGAGTGGCCTACAGGAATTTACAGTACACACTGGAACTTAAAAATGAAGAAGTCAAGAAAGTTAAGATATGGTCAGGGGAATGTTAGTACACAACACGCATGCCATGAGGACACATACGCCAGAAGCAGGATCAGGAAGGCTGGAGCTCCCAAACCACCAAAGGAAAGGAGAAAATAAACAGCTACAAGATTTGGTGACCACCGTGCATTCATTTGGCCATTCAGTAAATATTTATTGGGCGTGATATTAATGACTTTGAGATACAGCAGCTAGCAAACAAGCATGCTCTCTACCCTCACAGATCTCCCTGCGATTAGTCTAAGAGACAAAAAAAAGTTGCCAAACAACAAAAGCATCTGATTAAAAGCTGATGAAGTAAAAAAGGGTGCTGTGAACATTCCCATTAAGAACAAGACCTAAAAAAAAAAAAAAAAAAAAAAAAGAACAAGACCTGGGGGGCACCTAGAGGGCTCAGTCAGTTAGGCATCCGACTCTTGGTCTCAGCTCACAGTCTTGATCTCAGGGTCGTGAGTTCGAGCCCCATGTTGGGCTCCATGCCGGGTGTGGAGCCTACTTAAAACATAAAAATTAGAACTCACAGGTGAAGGGAAGTAGGGATTAAACCTAACAAGAATGGAATGACGCATTCAAAGAGAATGCCATGTCTCATGTGTGGAGACCTGAAGCACAGCAGAGCGGAGCAACTAAAAGACCAAAATACTCAACAGTATTTAGCAAATACTAAACAGTCATCAGAAAGAAATTTCTCTTGTGGGTCCTAATAATAAAAGGGGGGGCGCCATATGATGTTGAAGACTGTAGCTTCTACAGCATGTCTATAATAAGTAAATGTGAATCTTGTATGGCTATTCCTTCCAACAGGGGCTCATACGAAATGATGGCATAAAGCCAATGAACAGTTCAATAAGCAATTATAAGGAACACCAAGATAATTTAAGGCCCAAGACAACCCCAGATACCCCAGACTCAAAAGGGATCATATTTCAAAGGTTCATTCACCACCAATGAAAGCCAGCTGGATGCATAGAGGACCAGGATCTACAGCCACATTCCCACTCTAGCATTATCCTTCAGATCTTAGGTTGATGTCATTTTCTCTCATTGTACAAGGAAATCCAATGCAATAGTTATCTTAACTGTAAGTAACATCTGTGCCCACTGCTGGACTATCAGCCCCATAAAGGCAGACACTCTGCCTGCTTTGTCCCCTGCTCCATTACCAGCAGAACCCCTGGCACTCAATAACCATTGACTGAATAACCGTGCCCAGAGAAATGAATGGGCCACAGATCCTTTGGGCAAGCCTTCATAAAATATTTTGTCTTGCAGCCAAGTGTTTACAAAGAAAAAGGGTGGCAGACAGCTGGAGGATATGGCTTTTGATAAGGATCCAGAGGCAATATTCTGCACTGACAGTTAAGGGCAGATCCACATGCTTTGAAACCTACCAAGTAGATGGTAGGGTTGATTTTTTATTTTTTATTTTTTATTTTTTTTACAAAACTGCAAAAGCACAGGTAGGTCACTTGGCTGGTCAGACAGGTGACCATCCTATCTCTGTGAGGTAAAATCAATGTCTCTTACAAATTCTACTTCTTTTTTTTTTTTTTTTTTTTTAAGATTTTATTTATTTATTCATGGGAGACACATATAACCCACCAGGGCTGCCCCCAAATTCTACTTCTTTATCAATGTTTCACATATCTGTCTTCTCTCAATGCTACTGCCCTTCCAGAAGAGAACCCTGTATTTCTCTCTTTTTTTTTTAAAGGCGCTTTATTGAGGTATAATTTACATACTATAAAATTCACTCATTTAAAATGTACAATTCAGGCAGCCCCGGTGGCTCAGCGGTTTAGCGCCGCCTTCAGCCCAAGGCCTGATCCTGAAGACCCTGGATCGAGTCCCATGTCAGGCTCCCTGCATGGAGCCTGCTTCTCCCTCTGCCTGTGTCTCTGCCTCTCTCTCTCTCTCTATGTCCCTCATGCATAAATAAAAGTCTTTTAAAAAATAAAAATAAAATGTACAATTCGATGACTTTTAGAGAATTTACAGAGCTATGCAACCATCACCACATGCAATTTTTCAACATCTCCATTACTCCAAGATCTCTCATGTCCATTTACAGTCCCGCCCCGTTCCCACCTCTGGCCACAGGCAAACACTGACTGGTTCACTTACTGTTTCTATAAATTTGCCTTTCTGGACATCTGCTTACCACTTTCGCTGGGTTGTTCTGATAGCCGCTAACCACACCCCTACCCTCAATGGCCCACTTCCATCAGCCTTTGTACCGCTGCTATTATTTCCAAAGGAAAAATATACCTCACTGTGGCTTTGCTCCTGATTAAAATCCCTCAGAGGCTTCCCAGAGCCTGTAAGATTAAGTCCAAGCTCTGACATTCCTTCATTTGCCATTTTTAATATATCTCACGTTCCAGATGGGCCAAACTACCTCTACTTCCCCAGAGGTATACATCTGCGTGTCTTCACACATCAGACATACTGTGCTCACTTCCCATTTGCATGCGAAAAATCTCCAACTTTTCCATTAAGATCCAACTCAATTATCTCCTCTTCTTCTTTCTTCTTCTCTCCTTCTCCTTCTCCTTCAAGTAGGCTCCATGACTAGTGCAGAGCCCAACACAGGGCTTAACTCATGACCCTCAGGTCAAGACCTGAGCTGAGATCATGAGTCGGGAGCCTTAGCCAACTGAGCCACCCAGGCGCCCTAATCATCCCCTCTTCTTGATGCCTTCTCTGGTCAGTTCTGGTCACCCCCTTTGGGACATCACTGTACTGTTATGTCATTTATTATAATCCCTGGTTACTTCTCTTTTTCTCTTATTAAGCAATTCAAGTTCCCTGAGGACAAGAAGTGTGTATTTTTTTGAGGTGGTGATGCCTAGTTCAGTGATTGACACATAGAAAGTGGTCAATGTGTTTCTTAAACAAAAGAATAGGGCATATGAGTGGCTCAGTCAGTTAAGCATCTGCCTTCGGCTAAGGTCATGATCCCAGGGTACTGGGATCAAGCACCACATTGGGCTCCCTGTTCAGAGGAGAGCCTGCTTCTCCTTCTCCCTCTCCCTCTGCCACTCCTTTTGCTTGTGCTCTCTTGCTCTCTACAAATAAATAAAATCTTTTTTAAAAAATGAGTGAAGGGGGCATCCCCGGTGGCGCAGCGGTTTGGCGCCACCTGCAGCCTGGGGTGTGATCCTGGAGACCCAGGATCAAGTCCCACATTGGGCTCCCTGCATGGAGCCTGCTTCTCCTTCTGTCTGTGTCTCTGCCTCTCTTTCTCTGTGTCTATGAATAAATAAATAAAATCTTTAAAAAAAAAATGAGTGAAGGATGCCTGGGTGGCTCAGTGGTTGAGTGTCTGGCCTTTGGCTCAGGGTGTGATCCCCAGGCCAGGGTCTTGGGATCAAGTCCCACATCAGGATCCTCACAGGGAGCCTGCTTCTCCCTCAGCCTATGTCTCTGCCTCTCTCTCTGTTTCTCATGGATGAAGAAATAAAATCTTTTAAAATAATAATAATAATAAAAATATTAATGAATTAATTGAACAAATAAACAAAGGAATAAATCATTAAATGTCCTTGCTTGCTTTCAAAGGTGATGTGATCTAAATGGTATTTCACAAGCTGGGGGGAAAAAAAACTCCATTCTGCATATAGATTTTCATTCAATTCAAGTCAACCTAACTGTCCCTTGGCAGTGAGGCTTCAGGGGTTCGAGTGTGGCCTCCTCCTAGTAGGATAAAAATATGTACGTGAATTAGCGTAAGGAGAATAAGAAAAGAGGCCTCACAGCTTCTAGGTTAGAGGCTGCAGCCACCTGGAGAAGATTAGGACCAGTTTCCTGAGGAGGTGATTGCCCACATGAGCAACAATAAAAACAGCATCTCAAATTTTTATTGCATTTAACAAGTACCATTCCAATTGTAATTCACATTCTTTGTACTCTCAAGCAGTCCTGAAATAATCTCTTTTAAACTTTCCAATATAAAAAAAATAAAATAAAATAAAATAAACTTTCCAATATAAACCAAGAAAAATAGCTTAAGAGTTAAGTAAAAGACTAAAACTTAACTGAGCCTAAAAGTAGTGAGATGAAATGTTAACAGTGGCTGTCTCTGGTGACAGAATTAGAGTAATGTTTTTTACTCTGTGTTTTTGCAAAATTTCTGCAGTGAACATGTATTGCTTATATCATCAGAATAAAAAAAACTGAAAAAAATAACTCTAATCCATGTGTAGGATTTTAACCTCTAATTCGCTGGTACCAATGCAAAAGGATGGAAGGTTCTTGATTGTCTTCGTTTTTCACTGTACATGCCAAAAAGCTGTTCAGCTTTTTCCTGTAGTTACTGAGGTCATCCTTATATTCCAATTCCTAAATAGAATGGGCTTTTTATTGTTATTATTCTTTTTATCTTCCTTCCTCCCCTCCCTCCAAATATCATCAAATGCCTATTATGTGCCAGGTCCTGTGCCAGATACTAGAGACAGGGAGCCAAATAAGAGACTGTCTCTGACTGTCTTGCAGCCAAGGAAGATGGACAAGCTAATTGGCACCTAAAATAAAAATAAAGTAGATAAGGATGTGCAAAAAGTAAGCAGTAAGCAAATGACAGTTTTACTGGAAAGAAAAAGTCAGGGTTTTTGCAGCTATTACTTCCAGTGGTAGTGGCCTGCCCCCAAGAGCAGCACACCTCTGTACTGTGGAAGATGCAAGTGACAGGGTGGAAATTTCAGGAGGAAGTTAGTGACATATTCATATTTTGTGTAAGTTTTGATGGATTTTGCTTTCAGCATGAAAGGCACAGACTTGAGAATCAGTTTGGTCATTCGTTACCTGTGTTTATTCTAAAGGATGTAAGATCATTTTAGTCATCAACCACTGTGACAGCGAAAGCGAAAACTCGGTATTGAACGCATCAAGAAGTTTGTTTTGCGAGAAACAGAGCAAGAATATCCAGACTTCTCCCTCTCAAGCTAACAAATATGTCATTTTTATTTCAAGCAGCCCAGGCTCCAGCTATTTCTGGCTCCCAGGCCAGAGGCAGCCATGTGGTGTGCTACACAAGTGACCGAAGAGAATTCCAGACCAAGGTACAACAGAGCTTTGCTGTGCACAACTTTGTTCAATGAGGAAACCTAGAATTTACTGGAAATCTTTTATTATAGTCAGATGTTTCCTGTGTCTGGTTTCTGAGGCAGATAAAAGGAATATAAAAGCACTATGAAGAATGGGGCTCAGTCTTTCCAGTCGCTGGAGCAGCTTCCAAAGATCAACATACATGAACATGTATGTATTCGGGTACCAGGTAGTTGTCACAGTGCACACTCAACATGTATCTTCTGCTATCTCCCATGTGTAAGCCCTAGAGATGTAAGAGTGATTAAAAAATCTTGCATGCAGGTGAAATAAAAACACATCCCGTACTATACATGTGATATTTGTTACGAGAGTGGATCTTAAATGTTGTCACCACACGCAAAGACACACACAAAACTAGGACGAGTTGATGGACGTCCTAACTTGCCTTGTTGGGTGATCATTTCAAATCATCACATTGTACATCTTGAACTTACACAAAGTTGGTGGTCAGTCAATTCTATCTGATTAAAGTTGGGGATAAAAGGCTAAGCAATAACACAGAGGGATGGAAATAAGAGTAATGAGGGAGATATTTCACTGTCTGTTAAATTAGCAGGTATTTATTAAGCAACTCCTCTACATCAGTCTTATGGATAAGCAAGGACAAGAATGTTCTTATTCTCGAGGAATTATGTTTTAGGCAGGGAGATGAAAAAAATGAGTAAGCAAACCTGTGGTATGAGGAATGTTCAGTGATGTGACAGTGGCCAAGGGTGAAGCAGATGGGGTGTTTCGGGAAGGCTTCTATGAGGAGGTGCCATATGGGCTGAGACCCAAAGACACAGGCCAGACAGGAGAAGACGAAGGGTATAAAAGAGCACTTGGGCAAAGGAAAAGCAAGTATAGCAATCTTAGTACATTTAAAAAACAGAGAGAAGGCCAGTGTTGCTGGATCACAGAACACGGAAAATTCAAGGAGGGTGGGAAATGAGGTCAAAGAGGAAAACAGGAACCAGATCCTTGGGAGGCCCTATGTAGGAGGCCATAGAAAGACTCCGCATTGTATTTCAATAGTTTTAACCAGTGGAGTAACATGATCTGATTTATTTTTTAAACATCAACTTTGACTGCTATGTGGGAATGAAATGGATTATTCTGGCAAGGGAGTAAAAGACAGATTAGGGCAGAGAGCCTGAAGGCAGGGAGATAGATAAGGAGGAGAACACTCATTCCAGATGAGAGGACGTGGCACCCTGACCAAGGCAGTGGCAACAGGAAGAGAGGGATGGATGCTAACTATGTTTAAAAGTGACTGGTAGGACAAGACGGAAAGATGAGGAAGAAGGATTATTTCTACATGTGGGGCTTGGGCAACTAGACGGTAACTGTGGCTTGACTGTCTTCATCTACACCATGTGACCCTGCTTCTCCTCTGGCCACTGACGACTGGACCATAGTGGGAACCTGACCCAGGGACAGGCAATCCACAGATTGATCATTATCCATCTATGAGGCAGACAGGGTCTACCTTTGGGAGTTCAGAGAGTTAAGGAGACACAGCAGACAAACAAGAGCAAAGACCAGTAGGCCATGAGCCAGAGTTAATGTTGGGCCCTACCCAGCCCGCCTCAGAGGCAGAGAGTACAACCCTGCCATTGAGGGCAACAAGACATCTTAAAAGAGCTATCTTGGGGGATCCCTGGGTGGCTCAGTGGTTTGGTGCCTGCCTTTGGCCCAGGGCGCGATCCTGGAGTCCCGGGATCGAGTCCCGCGTTGGGCTCCCTGCATGGAGCCTGCTTCTCCCTCCTCCTGTGTCTCTGCCTCTCTCTCTCTCTCTCTCTCTCTCTCATAAATAAATAAATAAATAAATAAATAATAAATAAATAAATCTTAAAAAAAAAAAAAAAAAGGAGCTATCTTAAATCCAGAATGTTCTTCCAGTGCCAGTGCCTGTGGCATTCAACTATACCATGGATCACACTTCCACTAGATCTTAGGGTTCAGCTTTTCCTTGGTTCCTTTGAGGCTTACCCTATAGTTGAGATTCTCCTTTTTGTGTCTCTTGCTATCTGTCATGGAATCATCTATAGTCTGAGTGGGCTCACTTCCTCTACCTTCCAGTCCTCACCCTTTAATACTCTAGAGCACATTCCACCTTCCTGATGACTGCGTATAACATGCAGATCTGACACTAGGCTGGACCTACACCACTCACCCCATAGGGTCTGAATCTCAGAAGTAGAAGGCCCCTCTTGGACCTTGGCTCTCAGCTGTGTTCTCCAACTGAGCTTTACAGAAGAGCCTCAACTTTAAGAGTTTATTGGTCTATTAGCAGAACCCATACTTTAATGGCCATGTGGCTGTTTCTTATTCTAGCTTCTCCTTAGCTCTTCTCCTGGGCAGAGGGTTCTAACCTCCTAGCCTTGGCTGCTAAATTTCTTCCCTCTCCCCCCAGTCCCAAACATACAAAACCTGAATAAATGAGATTCCTGAAGATAAAGAAAAAAGAAGATAGAGAAAAAAGGTCTGAGGACAGAAAATAAAACCCACCCATTAATTTAGGGGCATGTGGTATATGAAAGAGAAATCAGTGAAATAATCAAAGAGACAGGAGTGACAGGACAGAGCGAGCCATAGGAGGTGAGAGTTGGTTACAAGAAGGAATATTGAAATGTGGCAAGAGGTGGAAGAAACTGATGGATGAAAAGATACAGCAGAATTATTCACTGCAAAGACACCTGTAACCTCAGTGGGAACCATTTCTGTACAATGATCTGCTTGCAGACTTGGCTGTGAATAAACAGAGTAGATATAGTAAACGTATTTCAAGAAGTTTCTTAGATCTATTTCATTAATTTAACTTCTCAAACACACATAATAGGATTCTTACTAAGCTCGAAAGAGGAAAAGATTAGACATGGTCGCTGACATGGAAGAGTTTATGAACGAACCATCCATCAGGAAGAGAATACAGAGAAGTTGCTATAGGAGTTCAGAGGCAAGAGGAAGAGTTTTTGGTGGGAGAACCTAGTAAGACATGGAAGAGATAAGTATTTGAGCTGGTATGAAATGACCTTATAGGACAGGCTATGCTGGTAGGGTGGGAACAGCTTAGGAGAAGCACTGAAGCATTGCAAGTGAGGGGTGTGTGGTTTCAGGAAGCTAAAATCATACCTAATTAATATATTAGGGTTTCTTTCAGGAGGTAAAAATGCATGTGACTAAAAGGGAACTCGTCGATACGATCTGTTTAGACTTTCAAAAAAGGCTTTGACACATCAAAGACTATTTTTAAAAAGTGAGTCACCACAGAATTGAGAAAAAAAGTGCTATATCATCCAGGAGACAAAAGGCACTTGGCTGAGGAGCAGGGGCAGGACACCCCCTGGGGCATCGGCACCCACAGGGAGACCAGGAAGTCTAGGAGGAGCTAGAATTCTACTACCTCTGTGAGGGTGGAGCTGGAATTCTACTACCTCTGTGAGGGTGGGGGAAGGGAAGGAGGGTAGCACTGCTTATAAACCCCAGAGTGGGCAACAGAAGCAGCTGGAATGACCCCAGAACTAGGCATGTGCTGAAACTGAGTGAGGTGTCAGATGAAGTCTGGAACTGCAGGGGCACTAGAAAGCTTTAGTCCTAGTGCCCTCAAAATAGGAAAGAGCTGGACTGGGTGCGAGAACTACAGTTTGCTGTACTCTGGCTTCAAGTACCCACATAACTCCACTCCCTTCTAAACCCCTCTAAGTGACATAAAAGATCATTTGTTGTAAAGCAGAAAGCAGTAAACAAAGACAAAGAAAATAGGAGAGGAGACACCAGCAATAATGGATTTTGAAGCTGGAAAGCAGATAAACAAGAACTGATGCAGCAAACCCCCTGAAAGCTAAATCCTAGGCTAGTAGTGGAGAAAGCTGACATAGAACCTGAAATACCCCACAGAACCCCCCAAAGGCTCAATCGCTGAGCACAACAGGTACCACTGGAAGTGGGAGAGCAAACAATACTAAAAACAAGACACCACACTCTTAAGTACGGACTGAGATCACCAGGCATTAGAAAAAAGTATCCAATGTAAAGAACAGAGACCAAAACAATTGGAAAACAACTACAATAGTGGAAAACACAGAAGATACAAATGGAGATGAAATCTCAGGGAAAAAAAATGATTAAAATCCTCAGAGAGAAGATACTTTATTCATGAAACAAAAGATGTCAATTTTTCAAAAAGGCATGTTTAGTGAATAAAATGAAAATAATAACTCTCAAAAATTAAAAAGACGATAGTAGAAATGAAAAAGATTGGAAAATAAGTTGAGGAAATCTCTCAGAATGTACAGTGAAAAATAGTTGGAAAACAGGAGAGAAAAAAATTCTTTTTAAATTAGAGGGCCAGTCTAGGAGACATGACATCTGAATACAGGAGTTCTAGGAAGAAAAAAATGAAAGGGAGAAAATATTCAAAGAAGTAACTCAATAAAATCTCTCCATAATTAAAGGGCTTGGGGGTTTTCTTTTACCTCTGAAAGGACTTCTGAGAGTAGAGCACAATATGAAAATCACCCTCCATCAAGGTACAGCATCATGAGATTTCAGAACAGTCAAATTTCCAGAGGTTTTATGCAAATAATAAATCAGAATGGCATTAAGACCCCTCAACAGTAACAGAGAAAGACTAGAATGCAGTGGGACAATATCTTCAAAATACTAAGGGAAAATAATTTCCTTCTTTAGAGTTTATTCATATGAGAGAGAGAGAGAGAAAGCACATGAACATTAGCAGGGAGAGGGGCAAAGAGAGAAAGACAGGGAGAGAGTCAAGCAGACTCCCCAATGAATGCAGCACCCAGACGCACACTTGATCCCAGGACCCTGAGATCATGACCTGAGCCGAATTCAGACATTTAACCAACTGAGCCACTCAGGTACCCCTAAGGGAAAATAATTTCTAACCAAGAATTCTATACCTAGCCAGACTATCAATTAAGTATGAGATTAAAAACAGATTCATACAGGCAAGGTCTCAAAAATTTACCTCTCATGCATCCTTCCTCAGGAAACTATTAGAGGATATGTTCCACTAAATGAAGAACAACAACAAGAAAAACACACACACACAAAAAAAACCCCCATGGGATCCAGTAAGCAAGACACACCAGAAGAGTATGACAGTGGAGAGTGACTCCAAGACACAGCCCAGCAGTAGGGATAAAGAGCAAACAGTCCAGAGTAGTGCCCATCAGAAGGCTCCTAGAGAGATTTTATTCAAGAAAATGAAAATGATAGACCACCTAACGTGTTTGAAGGTATGGAGAATAGATTCATACAACTGAGGAAGAGTTTAAAATTGAATTAGTGGGATCCCTGGGTGGCGCAGCGGTTTGGCGCCTGCCTTTGGCCCAGGGCGCGATCCTGGAGACCCAGGATCGAATCCCACATCGGGCTCCCGGTGCATGGAGCCTGCTTCTCCCTCTGCCTGTGTCTCTGCCTCTCTCTCTCTCTGTGACTATCATAAATAAAAAAATAAAAAAATAAAAAATAAAAAATAAAATAAAATTGAATTAGTGATAAATACACAGAAAACTAAGCAAAACAAAATGTGCAGTGAAAACACAGTAACCTTGTTATCTACATATAGCATTTTCATGGTCATAGTATATGGACTGAATGCTGTTCTAACTGTATCAGAAGAATGGGGGGATGAACTTCCTATCTGTGGTGGAGAAGCAGTGAGTGTGATCAAGTACCAAATCTTCATCTTCCATTGTAGAAAGTCAATAGGTAATACCCAAAGCAGAAGTATTAAGAACTAGCAATATAAATATGTTATTTAGAGATTTAGGAGGTAAATACCAAGCACAGTACTTAGAAGAATTGAAAGTGGATGCCTCCAGAGGTAGGAAATCAAGTAGTGGTGGTAACAGAGGAGGGCTTTTCTTTCTTGTCCATTTTTGTTGGTAACAAGCCTTGCAGAGGTGTCTTTTTGAACTATGTACATGTATAATTTCAGTAAGAACAAACACTAAATTAACTTGCACAGGATTACATAGCCTACAGTGGTAGGAATGGGGCTTCAAATCTAGTTGATCTGGTTCTCTAACCTATTTGTCATATATCTACCAACAAGGTCAAGGAAGAGTCTATTAGAAATCTGGGTGACTCATATTTGACCACATCCTACTTACTTAATGCCTTACTAGATACTGTCTTATGTCATTTCATGATTATTTATCTAAACTTGATTTATCAAAAATAGTTTAGAATAAAAGGCAATCAAAAGACAAACAACCAAATACGTGAACCTTGTTTGGGCCCAGATTAAAAAAAAAAACAACAAACTATGAAATGGCATCTCTAAAATTAGAGACATTTGAGTATGGATTATGTATTAGAAGATTAATTAAAGAATTAGATTAATGTGAGGTAATAACATGATAGCTATATTTTTAAAAGTCTTTCTCTTAGAGATCTATACTGAAATATTTATGGGTAAAACGACATAATATCTAGGATTTGCTTTAAAATCCAATATAATTTTTTAAAAATCCAATAATAAAAGAGAAATGAATCTCTGTGAGAACAGGGCCTGCATTATTCAAATGTACCAGAGACTCTCAGACAGGATGAGACTCTTTAGTCATTTGCTCTGACATTCTGTTCTTCATTTGGAAAAAAGATGTACTTGGTAGGCTGTCATTAAAAGAGGATGATACTGGGATGTCTGGGTAGCTCAGTGAGTTGAGCATCTGACTCTTCATTTTAGCTCAGGTCATGATCTCAGGGTTGTGGGATTGAGCCCTGAGTCAGTCTCCCTGCTCAGCATGGAGTCTGCTTGAAATTCTCTCTCTCCCTCTGCCCAAGCCCCCAGTCTCTCTCTCTCTCTCTCTCAAATAATAAATAAATAAATCTTTAAAAAAGAGAGAGTATGGTATTTGGGACACCTGGCTAGCTCAGTGGGCAGAATATGTGTTTCTTCACTTGATCTTAGCCAAAAGGCCGAGAAGCAATGAGTATACGACTCTTGATCTCGAGATCATGAGTTCAAGTCCCTTGTTGGGTGTGAAGATTATTTAAAAAAAATAAAAATTTTAAAATAAACAAATAAAAATAAAAAAGTATGATGCCATTCTATTCTCCGGAGATAACTTAGTTAAGGCAAAGGGAGGGGATAGAGTAAAAAGGTTGCTCAACAAAGTTTTTATATTCTGTCATGAGAAATTATGTGTATCTATGACTCTGTAATATTTCTATATAAAAAGGGAGGGTATGCACCAGTCAGTACTCCAGCTGAGAAATGAAAAGCTGTACCTAGTTGCCATCACTACTGTTCATCTTAAGTACTGAGAATGGAAGGTAGGGGAGAAATGGAATACATCATGGGTGAGAATGTAAAATGATGAAGCAGCTCTGGAAGAGTCTGGGATTTCCTCAGTTTGTTGTTGTTGTTGTTGTTGCTTTATTTTTTTATTTTTTATTTTTTTAAAAGATTTTATTTATTTATTCATAGACACAGAGAAAGAGGCAGAGACACAGGCAGAGGGAGAGGGAGAGGGAGAAGCAGGCTTCATGCAGGGAGCCCGATGTGGGACTCGATCCCAGGTCTCCAGGATCACACCCCAGGCTGCAGGTGGTGCCAAACCGCTGCGCCACCGGGGCTGTCCTGTTGTTGCTTTAGTTTTTGTTTATATATTTATCTAAGTAATCTCTATACCCAACATGGGGCTCAAACTCATGACCCTGAGATCAAGAGTCACCTGTTCCTCCACCCCAGTCAGCTGGCCCTCCGCACCCCCCTCAGTAGGTTAAATATAGTTTCTATAGGACTCAACAATTCTACTGCTAGGTCTATACATACCCAAGAGAATTTTATGTCCACACAAAAACCTGAACATCAATGTTTACAGCAGTATTACTCACGATAGCCAAAAAGTGGAAGCCACCTAAATGTCTATCAGCTGATTAGTGGATAAACTAGATGTGGACTATCTATATCATGGATTATCATTCACCATAAAAAGGAATGAAGTATTGTTACATGCTTCAGCATGGATGAATCTTGAAACATTATACAAAGTGAAAGCCAGTCACAAAAGACCAAATACTGTATGATTCCATTTATGCGAAATGCCCCAAATAGGCAAATCTATCGTGGTAGAAAGTAGATTAGCAGCTGCCTAGGGCTAGGAGTGGTTGGGGGAAAGTAGAGCATGACTACAAACGGGTAGGGTTTCTTCCTAAAACAATGAAAATGTTAAAAAATTCATTGTAGTGATGTGTACACTCTCTAAAAGGACCAAAAACCATTTGATTGTGTACTTTCAATGGGTGAGCTGTATCTGATATAAAATATTGTTCAAGAAAGCTGTTCCCTAAAGAAAGGGGGGAGGAGACTGGAAGGCACATCATGTCTCCTCTAGGGAAACATGACTCCTCTGAACACAGGGAACTTTACTGTTCGGATTTTTTTTTTTTTTTTTAAGATTTATTTATTCAGAGAGAGAGAGGCAGAAACACAGGCAGAGGGAGAAGCGAGCTCCATGCAGGAAGCCTGACATGGGACTTGATCCCAGGTCTCCAGGATCACACCCAGGGCTGCAGGCGGCGCTAAACCACTGTGCCACCAGGGCTGCCCTTTTTTTTTTTTTTTTTAACAAAAGCAAGAAAGAAACCTCAGCAGAGGGCTAAGAAATCAGTGAAGGCAATCGTTATTTATTACTTAATTATTATAGCGAAGAGAAAATTAAAAGGACCTAGTTTTTAAAACCCTCTTTTGGCTTCTGTCCTTAATATTCTGAATCTCTTATATAGCAATTTCTTTTAAAGATTTTATTTATTTATTCATGAAAGACAGAGAGACAGAGAGAGAGAGAGAGAGAAAGAGAGGCAGAGACACAGGCAGAGGGAGAAGCAGGCTCCATGCAGAGAGCCTGACGCGGGACTCCATCCAGGGTCTCCAGGATCAGCCCTGAGCCGAAGGCGGCGCCAAACCGCTGAGCCACCGGGGCTGCCCCACATACTCTTTACTTAGCACAGTACCTGATGCACAGCAGACATTCAGTAACTATTCTTTTTTTAAAGATTTATTTTATTTATTTATTTTTTTAAAGATTTTATTTTATTTATTCATAGAGACAGAGAGAGAGAGAGGCAGAGACACAGGCAGAGGGAGAAGCAGGCTCCATGCACCGGGAGCCCGACGTGGGATTCGATCCTGGGTCTCCAGGATCACGCCCTGGGCCAAAGGCAGGCGCCAAACCGCTGAGCCACCGGGGCTGCCCAAGATTGATTGATTTATTCATGAGCGGCACAGACTGAGACAGAGGCAGAGACATGGGCAGAGGGAGAAGCAGGCTCCATGCAGGGAGCCCGACATGGGACTCGATCCCGGATCCCGGGATCACGACCTGAGCCAAAGGCAGGCGCCAAACCACTGAGACACCCAGGCGTCCCAGTAACTATTTATTGAATGATAAATTTAAAAAATGAATGAACAAATGATGTGGAATCTGAAAACAGTCAATCTTTAGGAAACAAAAAGCCTACCATGTCCTTTTTCACTATAAAAGAAAGAGTTGAAACCTACATAGCATTACTGTATTTTTTTTGAAGTCTGTGTTTTAGAATATCCCCAGGATGCTTGGTTCCGCCTCCTTCAGAGAGAGGAATAACGTATGCCTTCATGCAGGGCTTTCCCTTACTTCATACAGGGCTTTACTATTCTAGTCCTGTCTCTGGCCCCTAAGCTAAAAACTCGTGATCATGGTCAGCAATGCAAAGGTCCTGAATCTGCCAGAGAGTGGAGCTCTCTCAGTGGCCCACATACCTGCACTTATAGCAAGGTGCAGTCTTCTGGAAACATTCACTGCAAAACTCTCCACCAGAGACTGGCACAGAAAACAGCTCTGATTCTTTTTTTTTTTTTTTTTTTAACAGCTCTGATTCTTATTAAAATATATAATAGGCTATATGGCCCCATTTGCTCAGTGAAACTATAATAAAATATCAAAAGAAAAAACCAAGTTAGAACTGGAATCACCACAGCCTCTAACACTGTTTTATATAATAACAACGATTCACTGTCATCACATACAGTACATATTAAGATCTAACCAACTGCCCCCCAAATGTCTTTTATGGCCTTTCTCTTCACATGTGGGTTCCAATTAAACTTCACCCATCACATGTGGCTATTTTGTCTCCTTAACCTCTTAAATTAGGAACAGCCCACTTCCTCCCATTTTTGTTTACTCATGTCACTGACTTTTTTTTCAGAAGAGTCCAGGTCAATTGGTTTGTAGCATGTCCTACACATTGGATTTGTCTGATTATGTCCTCAATTGTCTGATTATGTCCTCAATACCAGATTCAGGTTAAATATTTTTGGCACACTCTGTAGATAATGGGGATTTACCTCTGCATCACATTAGAAGGCATATAATGTCAGACTACCATACTGATGATGTTATACTTGATCATCTGATTAAGACCACTTTTTCTCCCTTGTGATTAGTAAGCTAATTATTAAGAAATCAATGAGAATTAATAAGTCAATTTTCTTAGTGTGATAATGGTACTGTGGCTATGTAGGAGAAAATGCTTAAGGTTTTTTTGGAGGGGAGGGTTGGGGCTTTTTTGAGGAGGAGTTGGAGTTTTTCTGAGGGGGGGAGAGGCACAGAGGGAGAAGAAAAGAGAGAATCTCAAGCAGGCTCCACACCCAGCATGCAGCCTGATGCAGGGCTGGATCTCATGACCCTGAGATCATGACCTGAGCCAAAATCAAGAGTCAGATGGGAGGCAGCTGGGTTGGCTCAGTGGTTTAGCGCCCTCTTCGGTCCAGGGCCTGATCCTGGAGACCTGGGATCAAGTCCCACGTTGGGCTCTCTGCGTGGAGCCTGCTTCTCCCTCTGCCTGTGTCTCTGCCTCTCTCTGTGTGTGTCTCTCATGAATAAATAAATAAAATCTTTAAAAAAAAAAGTATCAAAAACTGCAGCTTACTTTTAAATAAAGGAATACTATGAACAACCCTAGGCCTACAGGTTTGATAACCTAGATGAGATGGATTAATTCCTTGGAGACACAATATGCCAAAACTCACACAAGAAGAAATCAACAATCTGAATAGGCCTGTATCTATCAAAGAAATTGAATCAATAATTAATAGCCTTCTAAAACAGAAGGCACCAAGCCCAGATGGGTTCACTGGCGAATTCTACCAAACATTTAGGTAAGACATTAAACCAATTCTCTATTATATCTTCTAGAAGACAGAAGCAGAGGGAATGCTTCCTCACTTATTCTAAAAACCTAGCATTAGGGATCCCTGGGTGGCGCAGCGGTTTGGCGCCTGCCTTTGGCCCAGGGCGCGATCCTGGAGACCCGGGATCGAATCCCACGTCAGGCTCCCGGTGCATGGAGCCTGCTTCTCCCTCTGCCTGTGTCTCTGCCTCTCTCTCTCTCTCTCTCTCTCTCTGTGACTATCATAAATAAATAAAAATTAAAAAACAAAAAAACAAAAAAAACCTAGCATTATTCTAATACCAAAACAGGACAAAGACATTACAGGAAAAGAAAACTACAGACCGATATCTCTCATGAACGTAGACGTAAAAATCCTCAACAACATATCAGAAAATTGAATCCAGCAATGTATTAAAAGAATCATATACCACAACCAAGTGGGATTTATCCCAGATGGAAGGCTGATTTGATATTTGAAAATCAATTAATATAATACATCAATATCAGCAGGCTAATAAAGAAGCAGCACATGATCACATCAACAAATACAGAAAAAGCATTTAACACAATCTAATACCCAGTGATGATAAAAACTCTCAGTAAACTAAGAAAAGAGCAGAACTTTCTCAACTCGATAAAGAATATCTACAAGAAAACTACTAGTACTATCACTTAATGGTGAGAAACTAGAAGTTTTCCCACATGATCAGGAAAGAAACAAGGCAAGAATATCCCCTCTCACCACTCCTTTTCAACATTGTACTGGAAGTCCAAGCTAACACAATGAGGGGGGAAAAAGGAAATAAGGTATACTGATAGGGAAGGAAGACATAAAACTGTCTTTGTTCACAGATGACATGACTATGTAAAAAAACTGAAAGAATTGACAAAAAAAAAAAACCTCTTAGAACTAATAAGTAATTATAGCAAGGGTGTCAAGATACAATGTTAATATATAAAAGTCAATCACTCCTATAAACTAGCATTGAAAGAATGGAATTTGAAATTTAAGACAATACCATTTACATTAGTACTCCCCAAAATGAAACACTTAGGTTTAAATCTAACAAAATACAAGATGTATAAGAGGAAAAAATGTAATTTCAGATGAACAAAATCAAAGCAGAATTAATAAATGGAGAGACATCTCACATTCTACTAGAAGACTAAATATTGCCAAGAGGTTAGTTCTTCCAAACTTGAGCTATAGATTCAAGGCAATCCCAACCAAAATCCCAGCAAGCTATTTTATGAATACTGACAAACTGATTCTAAGGTTTATATGGAGAGGTAAATGACCCAGAACAGGTGACATAACACTGTAGAAGAAGAACAAAGGTGGGAGACTGGCATTACCTAACTTCAACACTACTATAAAACTATAGTAATCAAGACAGTGTATTGGCCAAAGAAGAGACAAACAGATCAATGGAACAGCACAGAGAGTCCAGACACAGACTCACATAGAGTCAACTGATCTCTGACAAAGGAGCAAAGGCAACACAGGGAGCAGAGACAGTCCTTTCAACAAGTGGTGCTAGAACAATTGGCCATCCACAGAAAGAAAGAGAAAGAAAGAAAGAAAGAAAGAAAGAAAGAAAGAAAGAAAGAAAGAAAGAAAGAAAGAAAGAAAGAAAGAAAGAAAGAGGAAAGGAATCTAGGTAGAGACCTTTCAAAAAACTCAAAATGGATCACAGACCTATTTATAAAACAGAGAACTCTTTAGAAGACAGAGGAGAAATCTAGATGACCTTGGGTTTGGCGGTGACTTTTTAGATACAACACCAAAGGTGTGATCCAGGAAAGAAAGAACTGTCATACTAGACCTCATTAAAATGAAAAACTTCTGCTCCATAAAGACAGTGAAGAGACAAGCACAGTTTGGGAGAAAATAATTGTAAAAGGCAAATCTGATAAAGGACAATTAACCAAAATACACAAAGAACTCTTAAAACTCAACAATAAAAACAGATAACCCAATTTAAAAATGGGCTAAAGACCTTAATAGACTCCTCACCAAACAGAATATATGGATGACAAACCTATAAAAAGACATTCCACAGGGCACCTGGCTGGCTCAGTTGGTAGAGCAGGTGACCCTTGATCTCAGGGGTTGTGAGTTCAAGTCCCATGGTGGGTGTGGAACCTAATTAAAATAAATAAATAAAGTAAAAACTTCCCCCCAAAATAGATGTTCCATATCATATGCCAACAAGCTTTGCATAGTGACAGTATCATAGCCAATGAGGTTCATCTGAGGTATGATTATTGGCAATTGAAAATTTTTCCCATATCATATGCCAACAGAGAAATGCAAATCAAAACAATGACATACTACTACACATCTATTAGAATGGCCAAGATCCAGAACACTGACAGCACCAAATACTGACAAGGGTGTGGAGGATTTTTTTGTCACAGGACAAGGATCCTGTGAAAAACAGAATTTTTCATTTATTGTTAGTAGGAATGCAAAGTGGTACAGACATTTTAGAAAACAATTTGGCAGTATCTTACAGAACTAAACCTACTCTGCTATACATTCCAACAATCGTATTCTTTAGTATTTATCGTTAGGGACTGAAAATTTACGTCCACACACAAACACAAAAAACCTGCATACAGATGTTTATAACAGCTTTATTCACAATTGCCAAAACCTGGAAGCAATCGAGATGTCCTTTAGTAGTTAAATAGATAAGTAAACTGTGGTAGATCCAGAAAATGGAATATTATTAAGTGATAACAAGAAATAAACTATCAAGTCATGAAAAGAAATGGAGGAGCCATAAATCCATATTACTGAGTGAAAGAAGCCAATCTGAAAAGGCTGCATACTGTAGGATTCCAACAATATGACATTTTTGGAAAAGGCAAAACTATAGAGACAATAAAAAGATCAGTGTTTACCAGGGGTTGGGAAGAAGGGGAGAGATGAACAAGTGGAGCACAGGGGATTTTTTTAGGGCAGTGAAACTATCCTGTATGACAATATAATAGTGGATACATGTCATTACACATTTATCCAAAGCAACACACAGTGTAACACCAAGAGTAAACCCTACTGTAAACGATGGGCTCTGGGTGATAATGATGTGTCTGTGGTTCATCAACTGCAACAATGGGGATGGTTGGGGGTGTTGATAGTGGTGGAGGCCATATATGTGAGGGGACAGAGGATTTATGGGAAAAATCTGTACTTCCCCCTCAATTTTGCTATGAACCTAAAACTGCTCTAAAAAATGAAGTCTTAAAAATAAAAACTCTGCAACTTACTTTCAAATAGTACAGAAAGGGATCCCTGGGTGGCGCAGCGGTTTGGCGCCTGCCTTTGGCCCAGGGCGCGATCCTGGAGACCCAGGATCGAATCCCACGTCAGGCTCCCAGTGCATGGAGCCTGCTTCTCCCTCTGCCTATGTCTCTGCCTCTCTCTCTCTTTCTGTGTGACTATCATAAATAATAAATAAAAAAAGAAAAAAAAAAACAAATAGTACAGAAAAATGTGTCTGTCCATCCGTCTGTCTACAGAGAAAGAACAGATGCAGCAAAACATTAAAATGTTAACTAGAAAATCTAGCTGAAAGGATCCTGATGCTCACTGTACTGCTGTTTCAACATTTCATTGGGGTTTTTTTGGTAATTTTTCCAAAGCAAAAAACTGAGGTGAAACAAATAAAAAGGGTTAACAGTGGGTCAGAACTGAAGTCCTGAGACAAGAGCATGTAGTAATCTCCATCGGCTAACACTAAGATGCCAAAGAAGGTTGAGCTAGAATCTCTCCACTCCTTGGGGAAAAAGAAAAAACAAAAACTCACAGGTTGAATGTCAACCAGAAGCCATAATCACAGCCACCAGAGGTGGGTCAGATGCGAGCCTACGGAGGTAATTGAGAAGTAAGTCACTGCAGTGACAATACTCAAAACCCTTCACTTCTTACTGTTTCACTCCCATGTCCCTACTCATGAGAGCATTTACAACCAAACTAAGAAATTCATTAGGGACGCCTGGGTGGCTCAGTGGTTGAGCATCTGTCTTGGGCTCAGGGCGTGATCCCGGAGTCCTGGGATCGAGCCCCACGTTGGTCCCCCCACAAGGAGCCTTCTTCTCCCTCTGCTTGTGTCTCTGCCTCTGTGTGTCTCTCTCATGAATAAATAAAATCTTAAAAAAAAAAGAAAACTTAAAATTATATCTATACACCAATGTGATTATATACAACAAGGAAAAATGGGACACAGGAAGCAATTAAAAAAAATAGAACAAAAAATTACTTCAGATTGCCTCTGAATGACAGAAGTATATATAGGTGTTCATTCTAAAACGAGCCTTATTTTTTCGTGACTCAAACACACACACACACACACGCAATTTTATGAAAAATTCTAATTCCTGAGTTCTGGTCTAATTTTGAGATTTACTACATGAAAAGTGGTTTCCAAAAAGACCCAGTCTTACTTATTTAAATAAAAATGAGGATTTCCAAGAATCTGTATCACAGTGCATGCAGAAGAGGTCTCTAATTCATGTTTTCCAAACCAGTTTGTTTATGGCAGACACGTTCAAGCACTCATTTTAGATATAAAATGCGTTTAAAAATTTTATGTACATGTAAATAAGCAGGCACGCTGATTGCCCAAAGGGAGGGAGCCAGGGGATGGTGGGTGCTGGGAATTGCAGAGAGAGACACCAGGGTCGACCCCAGGTGACACGGGAAGAGGGAATCCCACTGGATGTGGCAAAACCGGAATGAAGATCGGATTCTGGCAGGTGCAGGGGTGAGGCCCCGGGTCACAGGAGATGCCAGCCATCTGGCAGACGAGCTGTGAAGCCGGTGGCCCATCAGGGCATGCAGGGCTCTGTACACCCTGCTGGGGAGTTTTGAACACATCCTGCCTGGGACCAGGGCATAGTGCTTCCCTCCAGCTCCGAGCCGGGACTTCATTTGATTTAATATCCCAGCCATTTGGCAAAATATCTGGCCTGCAGCAGGAATTCAGCAATATTCGCTGAACTGAATGAGGTCTTCTCCCTTCTAAGCAATGAGAGGCCAGGGGAGTTCTGATCAGAGGCTTTGCTTCTCTCATGGACAGTCGAGAGCGGTCCAACTAATTTTCATCCCTGTCTTGCTTCCAGGACGGTTTGTTGCTTTTCCTCCGATCGAGGTGGTCTTTGGACAAGATGTGCCTTTTTTTAAAAAGATATTTTATTTATTTATTCATGATACACACACACACACAGAGAGAAAGAGAGAGAGAGAGAGGTAGAGACACAGGCAGAGGGAGAAGCAGGCTCCATGCAGGGAGCCCGAAGTGGGACTCGATCCTGGGGCTCTAGGATCACACCCTGGGCCCAAGGCCGCGCTAAACTGCTGAGTCACCTGGGCTGCCCAAGACATGCCTTTTCATTATGATTTTTGTCACCAGCTCGACCTCGACAAATCAAGATGAGCTTGCACCTCCCTTCTTGCACCAAAAGCTCTAAGTCTGCTCTGTTCCTATTCGTTAATCTATGCATACAGGTGGGGGCCTGAAGGCCAGTCACCGGGGAAGAGGTTCTCTCTCAAAACTTCTTGTATAAAGTTGCTCGTAATACACTCTTTTTATCTTTTTAAGGTCTTCAGCTTCTCTCGCACGGTCTCTCCTCCATTCCTGGCGTTGCTCATTTGGCCCTGGTGTTCCCACGCTCCCCCCCCAACCCATCCATCCCTCTATGCTTAGCCCTACCAGAGGTCTGTCCATTTTATCACTCTTTTGAAAGGACAAACTTTTGTTTTGTTGTTTTGTTTTGTTTGTTAATTTTCTATATTCTGAGGTGAGTTGTGTTTTTTTTTTTTTTGTTTTGTTTTTTCTCTTCCAACTCTCTTTATTACTTTGGCTTCCTTCTTTGGGTTTAACTTGCTGTACATTTCCTAACTTCTTGAAACACAGGTTCAGATCTCTGATTTTTAGCCTTTGTTTGTTTGTTTTTTTCTAATATACGTACTTAGGTCTGATTTCCCAGGAAGCTTGGTTTTAATAGCATTACATATGTTCTAACGTGTTTTTAGTGTTTTTAGTATCGTTTAGCTCAAAATACTCTCCAGTTTCCGTTATGATTTGTTTTCATTGACATGACGGTTATTTACAAGTTTACTTCTTGACTTCTAAACACGTGAGGATTTTCTAGTTATCTTTCTGTTACTATTTCTAGCTTAATTCCACTCTGGCCAGAGAATTTATTCTGTATGCTACCAATCCTGGGAAATTGGTTGAGACCTGCTACGTGGACGGCCTGGGGTCTCCTCTTCATTTACCTGGTAGAGTCTAAATTTTTCAGTGCAACCTGAGTCATGACCCACCCACCTGGTGAGGGACATGTCCCCATTAGAGCCCTGCCGTGCTGGCCATGCTGGCTTCCCCGTAGTTGTCCAAAGATGCCAGGCTTTCATATTCTGTCACTTCGCCCATAATCTTCACTTTGCCAGAGATGCCCCAGTACCACTGTCTGCTCCTCCTTAGGATCCTTCTATATGCAGCTCAGATCACCCTCCACCCTCCATGCGGCCTTTCCAGTCCCCGCCCCATCCCTGAACTCACAGAGGCAGCTGGTACCCACATCTCACCTCCTTTCTCTCGTCACTGCTCTTCCACGCTGCTGCCAGAGTTACCTTTCTAGAGCACAGATCCAACCATTTCTCATTCTGGCTTACAATCGTCATCAGACCCCTCTACCCAGAGCCTGAAGTCTGTGTTCCACACAGGAGTCTCTCCTGGCCGCTGAGTGAAGTAAGCCAGTCAGAGAAGGACAAACATTATATGTTCTCATTCATGTGGGGAATATAAATAATAGTGAAAGGGAATATAAGGGAAGGGAGAAGAAATGTGTGGGAAATATCAGAAAGGGAGACAGAACGTAAAGACTGCTAACTCTGGGAAACGAACTAGGGGTGGTAGGAGGGGAGGAGGGGGGGGGTGGGAGTGATTGGGTGATGGGCACTGGGGGTTATTCTGTATGTTGGTAAATTGAACACCAATAAAAAATAAATTAAAAAAAATAAATAAGGAGTCTCTCCTGGCCTTTGTCCAGGTCCCCACACCTGTGTTCATGCTATTTCCTACCTAAAATGCACTTCCTGCCTCATTCCTGCAGCTTTCAAGTAAAGGCTCAGGACTTGCTCCCTCCACAAAGTCCTTGCAACACCCCCATCCCCTAACACTGCACTTCCAGGGCAAAGTAATCATTCCCTGTATAATGGTCATCATCAAGGGCGGAGGTGGGGGCAGGGGAATTTTAATTATGCTATTTCTTTTATTTCAGGGAGATTTTGGTACTTTCACAGCAGAGTGTGGGTTTTGCAAAAGGTTGGCCTGCACTGTATACCCAGCCATATCTCCCTCCGTCTTAGCACATGTCTCACCTAGGGCACTAATTTTTTAAAGTATGTCTTACCTACCAGACTATAATTTCCTTAAAAGTAGGGAATGAAGCTTATTTAATTTTGTTCTTCAGAGACAAGCACAGTAACTAGCTTAATAAGTACAACTAAATGAATTTCACTGAGGGAATTAAAGGAAGACAATTTTAAATTCTAGGTACTCAAATAGAAATTCCAGAAGAAAGCTCTGCGCTCTGTTAATTCCTGAAGTCCAGAGCACCATGTTTCCACCAGGTATTTCCATTCCGTGTAAGAAACTTTAATGGCCCTGCTGCATTAAATCTAAATTTGCAGAGCTGGCACCCAGGCCTCCGTAATGGGACTCTGCCCCCCATTCCAATCTTCTGTCCCACTTCTGCGCCCCACCCCACCCCTTGCCACCATTTTTCACAAATGACTCTCAGCAATCACTGTTGCTTCAGAAATATTGCTAATGCTCTACTTAATGGGAGCACTTTCCCCAGGTCCCCTAATGTCTTACCCCACCCATCAGGGTCCCAGCTTCAGAGAACACTTAATCCCACCTTGTCTTAGCCTTGGTTCCTTTCTCTGAGCCTCAGCTTTCAGGCTGCAAACTTGTCAGGCCCTGGTGCCTCTCATCCTGTGTGCCCACACAGTGCCTAGAACATGGCTAGAAGAGGCCCAGCTGTCACTCGGCAGTAACACCTGTTGACAACAAAGTCACTGATCTCTCTACCTTGGCTTCCCTCCTGCGATTCAAGGGCTACCTGGGTGGTATCCAGTGAATCCCCAGGAGCTATCAGTGCTATTTGTGTGAATATTTCCTTGTAATTCTATACCTCCCGACTATCTCCTTGGCACCCTGCGGAAGATATTTCTGGATAACAGAGAGGAAAGCCTGTTTCCGTAGCAATGGAGCAGAATCAGAGGCTTTTCCATTTTCTTCTGCACCCCTAGAAATATATACACATACACACGTGCACACACAACTGCACTTGTTTTACCTCTTTTTGCCTTTCCAGAGCAAGCAATCCTTAAATTCTCGGCTCTGTGTGACTTTGTTCTATTTCCACCGTCTGGTAAAATTTTGCTTTCCTGAACCTTTTAAAAATACCCCCAGGTAAAAATAAAACTGTGATATGATAGTTTGGAAAATTTAAATATGTAGCTCTAAGAAATTAAAAGCACAGTTTTGAAGCATCTTTCATCTACCAATAGTGCTGAAATCCAGCCACAGCAGGGTATGGGCAATATAATACTGGAGCGATGAGGGTTCCATGTCTGTCCTTTCCCCCCACAGGCACACAACTCCTCTAGGTGCCAGCTTCCCTTAGTCAGTGACCGGGGTCTGGTCAATGGGATGTGGGCTACAGAAGCACGTCACCTCCAGTCCTGGCCCACGGAGACCTATAGAATCTCAACGTTCTCACCAGTTTCTCCTCTGTGGACTGGATCAGGACCGGAGGAGGACTCCAAGGCCCTAGGGGCTGGTGGGGTCACTAGATGGGAGGAGACTGTGCCTCTGAGCCAACGAGGTAGAACAGAACTCTTCCTCCCAGCCCTGCACTAGAGTGTGATAAGAAAGAAATAAACCTTCACTGTGTTAAGCCACTGCAATTCAGGGGTGGTTTGTAATAACAGAAAGCCCACCCTAAAATGATATTATCCTGAATTCTTAAAGTTAAAAATTATTATTATCCCTGAGAATTACTTACAAGCAACTCTGTCTAAAGCTCTTTTGTCACTATTCTCCCTGTGACTTAGGCGCAGGGGGGAGTTGTAGCCTGCCCCTCAGATCCCCCACCACCCGGCAAGGAGGAAGACTAGTCCCCATCTGCTGGCATCACAGTGAGCAGAAAGACCCCAGATGTCAGGCATCTTCAGGAAATGGTTTAGTTGAAAAGAGCTGCCTGCCCAGGGTCATGGATTGGCCTTCCAAAGACTAGTGGCAGTCTATGACCAGTTGAGGAGAAACGATAAGGGCACAGCCCCTTCACCCCAACTCTGAAGAGCTGTCCCTACTTCACAGTCCCCATGGCATCAGCTGAGGCCTTTCCTGGGACTGAAGTACAGCCCAAATTCTCCCTCTGCACAATCCCGCTTCCCTTTCCTCCCTTTCCTTTCTTTGCCTTAACCCCAAAACCACTCCCCCGTAAGCTTTCTACACACTAAATCTTCTCTCAGAGTTACTTCCCTGTGATCCCAACCTAAGACAGGCACTGTGTTCTTGATGCGTCACGTTGCCCAAGCCTGCCAAAGCATATGGCACAAATACCATGTTTTTCAATCAAAAATGAAAATACACAAAGTCACAAAGGGTCAGAAGCTCCAAAATTGAGACTCTCCAAGATGGGTTAAACAGGTGATGGGGATTAAAGAGTGGATCTTCTGTGATGAGCACCCAGGAATGTACAGAAGTGTGGAATCTATACTATGCACCTGAAACCAGTATTATACTGCAGGCTAACTAGCTGGAATTTAAGATTATTTATTTATTTTTTATTTGACACAGAGAAAGAGAGCACAAGCAGGGGGAGTGGCAGGCAGAGAGAGAGAGGGAGAAGCAGGCTCCTGGAGGAGCAGACAACCTGATGCAGGCAGGACTCGAGCCCAGGACCCTGGGACCGTGACCTGAGATGAAGGCAGACACTTAACCAACTGAGCCACCCAGAATCTAAATAAAAACTAAAAAACAAACAAACAAACAAACAAAAAAAAAAAACCCTGAGTATTATAGTATTATACCATTAAAAGATAGACTCTTTCCTAGGAAATGAGAGAAACCATAAACATTTTGAGACCCCCGTTGGGAAAAGGGGCTTTGAAATTGTCCCAAAGAAAACATCACTACCTGGCTTGTCATCCAATAAAGAAATTATTAAATACATAATAAAGAGCTACATTACAAAAATTATTGAGGATCTATTATCCACCTGTGCAGGTATTTGGTATTATTATTATACTTACAGCAGTTACTTTTTGAGCTAAGAGCTTTATGGACACTCATTACCTCAATAAATTCTTCATACATTTGGCAGGTGATAAAACTCAGGTTCACAGTGAGTAAATAAATTACCTAAAGTCAGGGATCCCTGGGTGGCTCAGCGGTTTAGCGCCTGCCTTTGGCCCGGGGCATGGTCCTGGAGTCCTGGAGTCCTGGGATCGAGTCCTGTGTCGGGCTCCCTGCATGTGGCCTGCTCTGCCCTCTGCCTGTGTCTCTGCCTCTCTCTCTCTCTCTCTCTGTCTCTCATGAATAAATAAATAAAATTTAAAAAAAAAAATTACCTCAAGTCCCAGAGTTAGGGCTCAAAGTCAGGTTGGGGTTACTCCAAGCCTCAACTCTGTGGTATGTCTTGCATATTCAAGCTACTGTAAGGAGTTCAGTAAGTAATTTGCAAGGGGGGAGGGAGAGCAAAAGGCAAGTGTATATGATTCCAAGACCTGTTCTCTTCTCTTACCCCGTCTCAACTGACAATAGGCAGTCACTGCCTTTTAGGTACACAGACGCCAGACATGAATTAAAGAATTATTCCACACACAATTTTGCCATAAAGAAGATACCTCCCCCCCCCCCCCCAAAAAAGAAAGTAGATCCCTGGGTGGCTCAGCGGTTTAGCACCTGCCTTTGGCCCAGGGCGCAATCCTGGAGTCCTGGGATGGAGTCCCACGTCGGCCTCTCAGCATGGAGCCTGCTTCTCCCTCCTCCTGTGTCTCTGCCTCTCTATGTGTATCATAAATAAATAAATCTTTTAAAAAATAAAAAAATAAAAAATAAAAAGAAGATACCCAGCACAAAACTGTTCTATGGCGATTCAAAAGGTTCTCCTGCCCTCTTGTGGCTCAAGGAGACGACTACATATCAAAGCTCCATTAAAAAGCTAAAATACCATATAAAGGCAACTGGCAGTCACATAAAACAGCAGGAGGCAACTGAGATGGCAAATGAAGCAGATTCAGTGACTCAAAAATCTGATTTTTTTAAAAAAATATTTATTTGTCCATGTGAGACACACAGAGAGGCAGAGACACAGGCAGAGGGAGAAGCAGGCTCCATGCAGGGAGCCTGACATGGGACTCGATCCCGGGCTGCCCTCGGGGTGACTTTATAAGCAGCAATCACTTGCTGCTCCCCCACCCTTAGTTATAAAATCCTCCAGGACTTGGTTCTGGGTCCTCTTTCATCCCATGTCCTTTCCCAGCTATCAGTTTTCTTCCCTGAAGGCATTCAATGTTACTATTTTGGGGGTTTATGCTTCCAAAGTAATCTTATGCATATCATGCAAATCTATATGTACTATATATATATATATATATATATATATATGCCTCTGTGTGTGTACAAATATGAATGTACACGCTCAAGACTTTTCCTCTTCCCGTCTATAAAAATGTCAGCATTCATATTCATATCCAAACTGAAGGAGTTCTAAGGGGATATTGCCAAGCAGCAACTTTCATAAGAAATGAAACTGTGACCCCAAACATTTTGCAACCCACAGTTATGTGGCAGACAACTGGAGTGAACCCATAGGGGAAGATCAGATTCAAGTACTCTATCCCACCCTAGTCTACTGTTTGAAAAGGTTTCACAAAGAAGCCACAAATTAATTCAAGGGAAAGATAGAACACAGATGCTGATAAATCAAAGATCAGAGACTACATATGATCTTTCACATCTATGGTTATTTACCTATGAAAAATAATTTATTTTATTTTTTTTAAGATTTTGTTTATTTATTCATAGAGACACAGAGAGAGAGGCAGAGACACAGGCAGAGGGAGAAGCAGGCTCCATGCAGGGAGCCCGACGGGGGACTCGATCCCAGGTCTCCAGGATCACACCCCAGGCTGCAGGCAGCGCTAAACCGCTGTGCCACCGGTGCTGCCCCTTTTATTTTATTTTTAATGAAAGTTCTCTAACTACATAAAAGTCAACAGAAGAGTGAAATGAACCCCATCCTACAGATTAAACAATTAAAACGTTTCACTACTGGTTTTGTGGCTTCATTCCTTTCTTCTGTCTCTCTTCCCTTCCCTCCTGGGCTGGGCTGCTCCTTCTCTCTGTTTTAGCTATATTATTTAAAAATAAGTCCCTGACATCATGCTGTTTCATCCCTAAATGCTTTGTCTGGACATAATTATAAAACACAAAGACATTTCCTTATATGACCACAATATCATTATCGCATCTAACAAAGTCAATAATTTCTTGATATCATCAAATGCTCAGTCCATATTCATACTTCTACAATTATCTCAAGAAAATCTTTCTACAGCTGGCCTCTCAAGTTTCAAAGGAACTGTACAGTCAAAGAAATTCCAAGGCCAGTCTGCAACGGCCCATGACTATTAAATCTTGAATCTCCAGGTTTCCAAACCCTCACCAACAGGAAATGAACTGCTAAAGCTCCCAGGAACGGCATTTCTCCCAGTGCCCATGCTGACGTGGCCTTGGGAGCTCTGGGTTAAGGAAGAACCACTCTTTACCCTTTAGCTACCATATTCTCAGACCCCTGGTCCTATACAAAGACTAAACTATTTTGTCTCTATAGATTTGTCTAATTTGGACATCTCATACAATATATGGTCCTTTATGATGGGTTCACATGCTTTCAATGTTCATTCATGTTGTAGGATATATCAGTACCTCATTCCTTTCCTAATATTCCATTCTATGGATATACCACATTTCATTTATCCACTCATCAGTGGATAGACATTTGGGTTGTTCACACTTTTTGGCTGTTATGAATAATACTGCTATGATCATTTGTGTATAAGTTTTTTTTTTTTTTTTTTAAATAAGTCTTTTTTTTTTAATTTTATTTATTTATTTATGATAGTCACAGAGAGAGAGAGAGAGAGGCAGAGACACA
The DNA here is from genome assembly GCF_011100685.1 of Canis lupus familiaris. NCBI lineage: Eukaryota > Metazoa > Chordata > Mammalia > Carnivora > Canidae > Canis > Canis lupus. The sequence goes on from NC_049236.1 coordinate 16,567,859, forward strand.
GGCAGAGGGAGAAGCAGGCTCCATGCACCGGGAGCCCGACGTGGGATTCGATCCCGGGTCTCCAGGATCGCGCCCTGGGCCAAAGGCAGGCGCCAAACCGCTGCGCCACCCAGGGATCCCCTGTGTATAAGTTTTAATTTGGACAAATGTTTCCATTTCTCTTGAGACTCTGGGTCAAATGGCAACCCAAATTCTAACTTTAAGGAACTGCCAGACTGTTCTCCAAAGTGGCTACACCATTTTATATTCCTTGCAGCAGTGAATGAAGGTTCTAATTTCTCCATGTCCTCACCAACACATATTGTTATCTATTGTTTTGATTAGAACAACACTAGTAGGTGTTAAGTGGTGTGTCAATGTGATTCTGATTTGCACTGCCCTGGTCACTAATGATGTTGGACATCTTTTCATGTGCTTATTGACCATGTATACAGGTTCCCTCCATTATCCAAAAGTGGAGTGTTCCTATGAAATCTTTCGTAAGCCAAAATGGCATACAGTGAAGAAGCACTTAACCATTAATTTAAATAGAAAAATGTTTGAGCGTCCCCCAACCCAAAAATATAACCCCTCTAGGCCTTTCTGACACCTTAGGGCACATCTTGCTAAAGGATACACAAAATAAATTGAGCAAAAGTGCAGATGCTCACAGACACAGTTCAATGCTATAGGCGGCTTGATGATGACACACTGAAGGAGCTTGGAGGTGCCACTCTTGTTGCTTGGAGTTCACGCTGCCTTTATAATAGTTTGCTGCAAAACACTGCATGTCTTTTTCTCTTTTTGCCTTTTTTTTTTTTCCATAAAGGCAAAAATCCTCTTCAGAGTTCCCTCAGAGAAAGCAGGTACTAATAATGTAGGTCTTTCGTAAAAGTGAAGTGGCTAACACGAACTTTTGAAAAAGCAGGAGATACCTGTATCTTTGGTGAAATGGCTATTCAGATCCTTTGCCCATTTGAAAAATTGGTTTGTCTTTTGATTATTGAGTTATAAGAGTAATACGTTCTATTTTTTCCTCATCTTTTCCATTGAGAATAAAAGGTTTCCAACCACTTAAGAGAGTATTGATTGTTCTTTTTTCTATAGCAAGAAGTAACCACCAAAACTAGTTTCAAGCTTATCCAAATCAATGACAGATTCACACCATAATACAGGCTTTTGAAAAGCCAGACAATCAACAACAGCTTCACTTCAATGACTATGCTTCTGAAAGCCATCCCATTCAACAACAATCTTACTCAGACAACTGAGTAAAGGTCACAGCGAAAGGTCAACCAATCCCTAAACGCTCTTACTTCTGAAAGTCTACCATGGCCTGAACGCCATTCTTTTGAAGACTCTAGAATAAACCAGTGGTTCTTAAATTCCTGGTATCAGGACCATTTTACATCCTTAAAACTTACTGAGAACTCTAAGGAGGGTCTATATGTGTGGGTGAATAATATTTACTATACCAGAAATAAAAAGAAATGTTTAAATACTAATTTAAAATTTATAATAAGCCCATTAAATATTATCATAAACAATATAATTTTATGAAAAAAGAACTTTCTAAAAATATGAGTAGGAAAAGAGTGGCACTGTTTTACATTTGTACAATGTCTTTAATTTACAACTTTATAAAAGTGTGGATTCTCATCAATTTCCACCTTCAGTCTGTTGTGAAACATTGTTTCTTTTTTTTAAGATTTTATTTAACATTGTTTCTTTTTTTTTTAAGATTTTATTTATTTATTCATAGACACAAAGAAAGAGGCAGAGGGAGAAGCAGGCTCCATGCAGGGAGCCCGACGGGGGACTCCATCCCGGGTCTCCAGGATCATACCCCAGGCTGCAGACGGCGCCAAACCGCTGCTCCACTGGGGCTGCCCTGAAACACTGTTTTATTTTATTTTATTTTTTTATTTTTTAAAAGATTTTATTTTATTTATTCATAGACACAGAGAGAGAGAGGCAGAGACACAGGCAGAGGGAGAAGCAGGCTCCACGCAGGGAGCCCGATGTGGGACTCGATCCCGAGTCTCCAGGACCACACCCCAGGCTGCAGGCGGTGCCAAACCGCTGCGCCACCGGGGCTGCCCGAAACACTGTTTTAAATGCATGAAAAAAAAATTCTGGCCTCTCACAGATACATGATTAGAAGAGGGAGAGGTGAAGAAAGAGGAGGAGGAAGAGGAGGAAGAGGTATTATAATAACCTTTTCAGATGTTTATGGATATTCCTCTTTGATGCTATACCAAAACTCAAAAAGTGGTAGTTTCTTAAAGGTTAGAGGCAATACTGAATCTGAAACCATACCAGTAGACATTTTTCATACTTTATCACATTAACATCCACTGGTCTCACACTTTGAACAAAGCTTTTCACCATGCATGAACTGTGAGCATCAAAACAGCGGCTTTTGGACATTATTAGTTCACTGAGTTATATAGAACTTCCAATGCTTTCATATTCATTATGCCATATTTTTAAAAAATCACATTTGTAGGGCACCTGGGCGGCTCAACATCAATGCAAATGTCAACACGGTTCAACAGCCAACCAATATTTTATCATCAATGTGAGAATACTTTTTTTTAAAGACTTCTTTTTTTTTTGAAGATGTATTCATTTTAGAGGAGAGGGGCAGAGGGAAAAGGAGACAGAATCTCAAACAGACTCTGTGATGAGCATGGAGCCCGATGTGGGGCTCGACCCCATGACCCCGAGATCACAACCTGAGCTGAAACACCCAACCGACTGGACCACCCAGGAGCCCCAACATGAAAATACTCTTGATCAAACTCTGAAAATCACTGCTACAAGACAGCTCTCTGCTTTGTCTAGAGAGACCGTGTCCCACACAAGCACAGTTCTCCTCGCTCAAACTACCAGTACATTCAACAATTTTGGTTGATGTTAAGTGTTGGCCTCCTCTGGCAAAATCATTTGTTTGACTTTCCTGCCTTCTGTTTATTCTCATTACATTTTCCTTCTGTTGGTTTTTGAGTCATGCACTTTCCACACTCTATTTGCATGGGGGTTAACCTAGAAATCTTACCTGCATGTAAAACTTAAAACTCTGAATTTATCAATATATTTAACCCTCCTACTAAACAACACAAGAAAAATACTTTAACTCTTAACATTTCTCAGATACGCTATTGCTGGCTAGTGGTAGAGTTCTCTCCCTTTGTTTTAATAATGCCAAACACTGGGCAATACAGTCATTTCTTTTTCTATGGCCATCTTGAACTTCAATTTCCCCACATGTCTACTGTTCCCTTTGCTCACCATTCCCCCCTGCACCTTCCTTCTAGGATCATTTTCTTTACTCTGAGGTTGATACTCTCCAAGTGCCTTTACTGAGTATCTGTTAGTGTGAACTTCCTTCAACATTTGTCTCATTCTTGAAACATGGTTTCGCTGCAAATACGAGTTCTAGGCTGACAGTTGTTTTCTTTACACACAATAAAATAGCTCACTGTCTCTGGCTTTTATTGCTACTCTCGAGGAAACAATTATCAGTCCAATTCTTGTTCCTTGGACGGTAATCAGTCTTTTTTCTCTGGCTATTCTTAAAAACAGTATCACCAAGGTATAAACTAACATACAATAAACTGTCCATATAGAAAGTATACATCATGAATTTTAACATACACCCATGAAATCATCACCACAATTACAATAAATATATCAACCCCCAAAGTTTCCCCTTGCCTCTTTACTTCCACTCCTCACTCCACCCCATTCCCATGCTACCCTTGGTCTGCTCCTTGTCACTATAAATAAGTTTGCCTGTTATAAATAGAGTCATATTTTATGTACTCATCTGTGTCTGGCTTCTTTCACTCAGCACAATCATTGTGAGATTATTCCATGTTATTTGTGTATCAGAAGTTCATTCCTTTTCTGTAACTATGTGAGGTGATAGATGTTATGTAAATTTATTGTGATTACTTCACAATATATACATATATCAAGTCATCATGCTTTACACCTAAAACCAATACAATGCTGCATGTCAATTATGTCTCATAAAACTGGAAAAAACAGCTCATTTTTTTAGGTCATTCCTTTTTAATACTGAGTTGCATTCCCTTGTATGGATGTACCACCATTTACCTACTGATTGATCTTTGAGTTATTCCTAGTTTCAGCTTTTACAAATAAACCTGCAATGAACATGCATGTACAAGTCTTCGTATGAACATATGCTTTCACTCCTCTTGGATAGGAGTGGTTGGAGGTTTAATGTTTTAAAAAATTGCCAAACTGTTTTTCCAAGCAGTTGTACCATTTTATATTCCCACCAGTAGGTGTTATGGTTGTTCCAATCCTGAACACCTGATATGGTCCATCTTTTAAATTTTAGCCATTCTAAAGAGTTTAGAGTAGGAGCACCTCAGTGGCTCAGTGGTTAAGCATCTACCTTTGGCTCAGGGGGTGATCCCAGGGTCCTGGGATCAAGTCCCGCATTAGGCTCCCTGCAAGGAGCCTGTTTCTCCCTTTGCCTGTGTCTCTGCCTCTCTCTCTGGGTCTTTCATGAATAAATAAAATCTTAAAAAAAAAAGTTTAGAGTAATACTTCATCGTGGTTTTAATTTCCATTTTCTCCTAATGACTAATCATGTTGAGAATCTGTCCATGTGCTCAGAATGCCATCCACACATCTACTTTAGTAAAGTGTGGATTCACATCTTTGCCCATTTTTAACTGGTTCTTTGTCTTATTACTAAGTTGTAAAAGGTCTATAAATTCAAAATACAAGTTATTTACTGTACATATGGTTTGTAAAATTTTCTCTCAGTCTGTGGCTTGCCTTTAAATTTTTGGACAATGTCAGGGCACCTGGGTGGCTCAGTCGGTTAAGCGTAGGACTCTCGATTTCTGCTCAGGTCATGATCTCAGGTCATGAGATGATGCCCCGCCTCAGGCTCTACACTCAGCACAGAATCTGCTTGAGGATTCTCTCTCTCTCCCTCTCCTTCTGACCCCCTCCAATCTCTCCCTGTCTCTCTTTTTCTCAAATAAAATCTTTTTTAAAAATCTTTTAATGTTTTTAGAAGAACAAAATTTTTTACTGTTGATGAAGCCCAATTTATTAACTTTTTTCATGTTTTTTTTTTTTTTTTTTATCCTCCTTAAGAAATCTTTTTTTTTTTTTTTTTTTTTTTTTTTTCTCCTTAAGAAATCTTTAGCAAACCTGGGGCACCTGGGTGGCTCTGTAGGTTGAGCATCCAACTCTTGATTTTGGCTCAGGTCATGGTCTCAGGGTTGTGGGATCAAGCCCTGGGTAAAGCTCCACACTCAGTGAGGACTCTGCTTGGTTTTTCTCACCCTCTGTCCCCTCTCCCTGATCATGTAATTTCTCTCTCTCTAAAATAAATAAATAAGAAAATGGGCAAAGAGTTAGAACAAAGAATTTACAGAATAAGAAACCCATAGGCTAGGCATAGGAATAGATATTCAAACTCGTGGGCTATAACAAATATTAAAATATTTATTAACAAGATACTACTTTATATCTCTTAGACTGACAAAAAATAGTTAGCTGGATAATGGCAAGTGTTGGTAGAAATGTGAGAATATAGTAACCAGTATTCTTTGCTGGAGGTAAAGTAGGCTAGCAAAGCCATTCTGGAGCACAGTTGTAATAATTAATCAACATGTCATTTAGCTCAGCAAGTCTGTATATATGATATATATATATATATCCATCCATCCCATGGCACTTAACAGTTACATGCATTATTTGTGTGTCCAGGGAGTTGGAGAATGAGATATGGCCAATGGAGTTTTTTTCTTTCCTTCTTTTTTGTTTTAGATTTATTTGAGGGTGGGAGCAGAGGGAAAAGGATAAGACTCCATGCTGAGCACGGAGCTGCAGGGGGCTCGATCTCACAACCCTAAATTACAACCTGAGCCAAAATCAAATCAGTGGCTTAACTGACTAAGCCACCCAGGCACCTCCTCTCTGCCCATTTTCTACTGGAAATGCTGCCTTTTTCTTCTTAATTTGCAGGAATTCCTTGTGTATTCTAAATATCAACCCTAGCAATTTTTTAAAAATTTTAATTCCAGTACAGTTAACATACAAATATTGAAGTTTTCAGGGCACCTGGGTGGCTCAGTTGACTGGTCATCAGCCTTTGGCTCAGGTCATGATTCCAGAGTCCTGGAGTCGACCCCCACGTCGGGCTCCTGCTCAGTGGGGAGTCTTCTCTCTCTGCCTCTCCTGCTTGTGCTCCCTCTCTCTCGAATGAATAAATAAAATCTTTAAAAAAATAATTAAAATGTTCTTCTCCCAGCATATTATCTGCATATTAACTGTCTATGATGTCTTCAATGACATAAAAGTCTCAATGAACATTCTGTGCACACTTGGAACAAATGTATAGTCTGGCATTATTTTGTAAAGTGTTCTATAAATGTCAATTAGGTAAAGGTAGTTGCTTAGATCTTCTATATCCTTACAGATTTTTTACCTGTTTTATTAATTACTGAGAGAAGGGTATTAATATACTTAAACATCATTGTGGATTTGTCCTTTTCTCCTCCCTAGGCTTAACAGTTTTTGCGTAATGAAGTTGGATACTTTCTGAGTAGGCACATACATATTTATGTATGTCTTTCTGGTAAATTGCTTTTTGATCATTATGTAATGACACTCTGCAATCTCTTGTAATACTCTTGCTTGAGGTATGTGCTGAAACTAATATAGCTACGTCAGCTTCTCTACGCTTATTGTTTATTTTCCTTCCTTTTAATTTGAACCTGTTATGATATTTTTTTGTTTGTTTGTTTGTTTGTTTTATGATAGTCACAGAGAGAGAGAGAGAGAGAGAGAGAGAGAGGCAGAGACACAGGCAGAGGGAGAAGCAGGCTCCATGCACCGGGAGCCCGATGTGGGACTCGATCCCGGGTCTCCAGGATCGCGCCCTGGGACAAAGGCAGGCGCCAAACCGCTGCGCCACCCAGGGATCCCGGTATTTGTTTTTTTTTTTTAAGATTTATTTATTTATTTTCAAAAGAGAGAGCATGTGGTGCGGGGCATGGGAGCAGAGGAGAGACAGAGAGAGGGAGGGAGACACTCAAGCAGACTGGGTGCTGAGTGCAGAGCCTGATGCAGGGCTCAATCTCACAACCCCGAGATCACAACCTGAGCTGAAACCAAGAGTCGGATGCCCAACCAACTGTGCTCCCCAGGTGTCCCTACTTTGACCCTTTTTTTTTAAAGATTTTATTTATTGAGGATCCCTAGGTTCCCTAGGAACAATTGTTGATACTCAAGAGTAAGTCAACTATCTTACCATTTGTTTTTCATTTCTCTCATCTGTTTTGTGCTTTTATATCGCTGTCTTATTGCTTTCTTTGAGGTTAATTAAAATTTTTTTAGTGCTTTTTATTTCTTCTTTGGCTTCTTAAATATATATTTGGGGGGGGGGATTGTTGTTGTTTTTATTAATTTTTTTTCTAGTAGTTGTTTTACCAAGGAGTTCTATTAAGGAATACACATCTTTACCTTATCAGAGTCTATGTAGAGTCAATATAATACCTCTTCATATCGGACAGTTCATTCCTCTTATTTTAACTCTTTCTTCACCTTACACACAACATTCCTACTTCCCACTTATTTTTTTCTTTTATTTATTTATTTTTTTTAAAGATTTTATTTACTTATTCATAGAGACACAGAGAGAGAATGAGAGGCAGAGACACAGGCAGAGGGAGAAGCAGGCTCCATGCAGAGAGCCTGACGTGGGACTCGATCCAGGGTCTCCAGGATCACGCCCCGGGCTGCAGGCGGCACTAAACCGCTGCGCCACCGGGGCTGCCCCCGACTTATTTTTCACAAATGTAATAACCTTACAACATAAGGGTCCATTTAGCTCCTCTCTCCCCATTCCTTGTGCAAATTTTGTCACAGCTTACTTCTACATATATTCTAAACCTCATTCTATGTGGTTATTATTTTTGCTTTAATCAACTGTCTTTTAAGCAAATTTTAAGAAAAAACAGAAAAGAGCCTTTTGTATTTGCCCATTATTTACCTTTTCCAGTGATCTTCATTTTTTCCTATAGATCCAAGTTTCCATCTGGTCTCACGTCCTATTGTCCCAAAGGACATCCATTAGTATTTTTTATAATGCTGTCTGCTAGCAACCAATTCTCTTTTATTTGAAAAAATACCTTCATTTCATCCTTGTTTTTAAAGGATATTTTCAACAGATAAAGAATTCTGGAACAACAGGTGTTTTGGTATTTTTCTTTCAGCACTTTAAAGATCTTCATTGTATTAACTCCACTATTTATGATGAAGGGTCAGTGGGATTTCTTACCCACATATATAACATTTCTTTTTCTCCACTTTCAAGATTTTCATGTTAGATTTCAGATGCTTGACTATGATAAGCCTAGATTTCCCCAATATTTATCCTTAAAGTTTGCTGAGCTTCTTAGATCTGTTAAGTCAATGGTTTTCACCAAATTTAGGAAGTTTCCAGACATTACATCTTTAATTTTTTTCTGTCCAATACTCATACAGATCAGATAATTTTATATTGTGACACAGCCCCCTGAGATGATTCATTTTTCTTCAATATTTTTTCTTTCTGTGACAGGATAATTTTTATTGCACTCCAGTTCACTGACTTCTGTTATATTCAATCTACTGGTACATGAAATCTTCATTTTCCATTCCTATACTTCTCAGTACTATAATTTGCTCCCTTTTTAATGGTTTTCTCTCCTGAGACTACTTAACTGTTCACTGTATTTTTAATTATTTAAATTACTTATAATAGCTACATTGCTAAGTCCAATATCTGAGCCATCTCATCTATAGACTTTTTCATGAATATGGGTCACAATTTCCCGTGTGTTTGTATGTTTGGTAACTTTTAACACTGACCACTGTGGATATCACATGAAGAAACTATGAATACTGACCACTGTCCGTTTGTATTTTCTTTAATAAGAATTTTTAAAATCTTATTTAAATTCAATATAATTACCAAATAATGTTATTATTAGTTTCAGAGATAGAGGTCAGTGATTCATCGGTCTTATATAACACCCAGGACTCATTATCTCACGTGCCCTCCTTAATGTCTATCACCCAGTTACCCCATCCTCTGACCACCTCCCCTCAGTTTATTTCCTATGACTAAGAGTTTTTTTTTTTTTTTTTTTTTTTTTTTTTTTTTTTTTTTTTTTTTTTTTAAAACGTGGAGAGCGGAAATGTACCTGTGGAATCATTCTCATTTTCCTTTTCTCAAAGATGCTAGGAATGGCTAATCCTGTGATTCGTGATATTGGACTTAACTACATGCCCTTCTTTTTTTTTTTTATTTATTTATTTATTTATGAGAGTCACAGAGAGAGAGAGAGAGGCAGAGACATAGGCAGAGGGAGAAGCAGGCTCCATGCACCGGGAGCCCGATGTGGGATTCGATCCCGGGTCTCCAGGATCGCGCCCTGGGCCAAAGGCAGGCGCCAAACCGCTGCGCCACCCAGGGATCCCTGACTAAGAGTTTTTATGGTTTGTCTCCCTCTCTGATTTCATCTTGTTTTACTTTTGCCTCCTTTCCCCTATGATCTTGTTTCTTAAATTCCACATATAAGTGAGATCATATGATAATCATCTTTCTTTGATATACCTTTTTCACTAAGCATAATATCCTCCAGTTCCATCCACATCATTGCAAATGGCAAGATTTCTTTTTTTTGATGGCTGAGTAGTATTCAACTGTATATATACCACCTCTATATCCATTCATCTGTCGATGGACATCTGGGCTCTTTCCAAGTCTGGCTATTGTGAACACTGCTGCTATAAACACTCAGGGTGCAGGCACCCCTTCAAATCACATTTGTAACTTTGGGGGAAATACCCAGTAGTAGTGCAATTGCTGGGTCATAGGGTAGCTCTATTTTCAACTTTTTAAGGAATCTCTATACTGTTTTCCGGAGTGGCTAAACCAGCTTGCATTTCCACCAACACTGTAAGAGGGATTCCTTTTCTCTGCATCCTCACCAACATCTTGTTTCCTGACTTGTTAATTTTAGCCATTCTAAGTGGTGTAAGGTGGTATCTCATTGTGATTTTGAATTTTTATTTATTTATGATAGTCACAGAGAGAGAGAGAGAGAGAGAGGCAGAGACACAGGCAGAGGGAGAAGCAGGCTCCATGCACCGGGAGCCCGACGTGGGATTCGATCCCAGGTCTCCAGGATCGCGCCCTGGGCCAAAGGCAGGCGCTAAACCGCTGCGCCACCCAGGGACCCCTCATTGTGGTTTTGAATTGTGTTTCCCTGATGCCAAATAATGTTGAGCATTTTTTTCATGTGTCTGTTGGCCATTTGCATGCCTTCTTTGAAGAAAGGTCTGTTCATGTCTTCTGCCTATTTCTTGGTTGGGTTATTTGTTCTCTGGGTGTTGAGTCTGATAAGTTCTTCACAGATTTTGGAATAAGTAGGGCAGCTCAGGTGGCTCAGCAGTTTAGCGCTGCCTTTGGTCCAGGGTGTGATCCTGGAGATCCAGGATCGAGTCCCATGTCAGGCTCCCATGGAGCTTGCTTCTCCCTCTGCCCGCACCCCCACCCCCACCGCCTCTCTCTCATGAATAAATAAAATATTTTTAAAAAAGGATTTTGGACAACAACCCTTTATCTGATGTGTCATTTGTAAATATCTTTTCCCATTCTGTCAGTTGCCTTTTGGTTTTGTCACCAATTTTCTTTGTTGTGCAAAACCATTTTATCTTGATGAAGTCCCAACAGTTCATTTTTGCGCTTGTTTCCCTTGCCTCTGGAGATCTAGCAAGAAGTTGCTGCAGCTAAGGTCACAAAGGTTGCTGCCTGTGTTCTCCTCTAAGATTTTGATGGATTCTAATCTCACAATTAGGTCTTTCATCCATTTTGAGCCTATTTTTGTGGATGGTGTGAAGAAATGGGCCAGTTTATTCTTCTGCATGTGGCTGCCTAATTTACCCAACACTATTTGTTGAAGAGACAGTCTTTTATCTATTGCAATAGATATTCTTTCCTGCTTTGTCAAAGATTAGCTGACCATAGAGTTGAGGGTCCATTTCTGAGTTCTCTATTCTGTTCCATTAATCTGTGTGTCTGTTTTTGTGCCAGTACCATACTGTCTTGATGATTACAGCTCTGTAATGGAGCTTGAAGTCCAGAATTGTGATGCCATCAGTTTTGGTTTTATCAACATTCCTTGGTTATTCTGGCTCTTTTCTGGTTCCATACAAATTTTAGGATTATTTATTCCAGCTCTGGAAAATAAGTTGATGGAATTTTGATAGGGATTGCATGGAATGTATAGATCGCTCTAAGTAGCATAGGTATTTTAACAATATTTGTTCTTCCAATCCATGGGCATGGAACGTTTTTCCAGGTGTTTGTGTCTCCCTCAATTTATTTCATGAGTGTTCTATAGTATTCTGAGCACAGATACTTTGCCTCTTTGTTTAGGTTTATTCCTAAAGTTATCTTATGGTTTTGGGTGCAATTATAAATGGGACTGACTCATTAATTTCTCCTTCTTCTGCCTTATTGTTAATGTACAGAAATGCAACTGATTTCTTTTTTTTTTTTTTTTTCATGATAGTCACACAGAGAGAGAGAGAGAGAGAGAGGCAGAGACACAGGCAGAGGGAGAAGCAGGCTCCATGCACCGGGAGCCCAACGTGGGATTCGATCCCGGGTCTCCAGGATCGCGCCCTGGGCCAAAGGCAGGCGCCAAACCGCTGCGCCACCCAGGGATCCCTGCAACTGATTTCTGTGCATCGATTTTATACCCTGCCACGTTGCTGAATTCCTGTGGAGTGCTAGCAATTTTGAGGTGGAGTCTTTTGGATTTTCCACATAGAGTATCATGTCATCTGCAAAGAGTGAGAGTTTGACTTCTTTGCCAATGCAGATGCCTTTTTATTTCTTTTTGTTGTCTGATTGCTGAGGCTAGGTCTTCTGGTACTATGTTGAATAACAGTGTTGAGAGTGGACATCCCTGCTGTGTTCCTGACCTTAAGGGAAAAACACTGTTTTTCGTCATTGAGGATATTTGCTGTGATCTTTTTGTATATGGCTTTTACGAGATTGAGGTATGTTCCCTCTGTCCCTATACTGTGAAGAGTTTTAACCAAGGAAGGATGTTGTACTTTGTCAAATGCTTTTTCTGCATCTATTAAGAGGATCCTATGGTTCTTGTCCTTTCTTTATTAATGTAGTGTATCACAGATTGATTTGCAGATGTTGAACTACCCTTGCAGCCCAGGAATAAATCCCACTTGGTCATGATGAATAATCCTTTTAATGTACTGTTGAATTCTATTGGCTAGTATTTTAGTGAGAATTTTTGCATCCATGTTCATCAGGGATATTGGTCTATAATTCTCCTTTTTGGTGGGGTCTCTGTCAGGTTTTGGGATTAAGGTAATGTGGGCCTCACAGAAAGAGTTTGGAAGTTTTCCATTTCTTTTTTTGAAATAGCTTCAAAAGAATAGGTATTCACTATTCTTTAAATGTTTATAGCATTCCACTGGGAAGTCATCTGTCCCTGGACTCGTTTGTTGGGAGATTGTTTTAATACTGCTTCAATTTCCTTGCTGGTTATGGGTTTGTTCAGGTTTTCTATTTCTTCCTGTTTCACTTTTGGTAAATACGTCTCTAGGATGCATCCATTTCTTCCAAATTGCCTAATTTTTTGGCATATAATTATCCATGATATGTTCTTATAATTGTTTGTATTTCTTCAGTGTTGGTTGTGATCTCTCTTCTTTCATTCATGATTTTATTTATTTGGGTCCTTTCTCTTTTCTTTTTGATAAATCTGTCCAGGGGTTTATCAATCTTATTAATTCTTTCAAAGAACCAGGTCTTAGTTTCATTGATCTGTTCTGTTCTTTTGGTTTCTCTTTCATGGATTCTCCTCTAATCTTTATTATTTCTCTTCTCCTCTAATCTTTATTATTTCTCTTCTCCTGCTGGGTTTAGGCTTTATTTGCTGTTTCTCCAGCACATTTAGGTGTAAGGTTAGGTTGTGTAGTTGAGACCTTTCTTGTTTTTTGAGAAAGGCTTGACTGCTAAATATTTTCCTCTTAGGACTGCCTTTGCTGCATCCCAAAGGTTTCAACAGTTGTATTTTCTTTTTCATTTGTTTCCTGAATTTTTAAATTCTTCTTTAATTTCCTGGTTGATCCATTCATTCTTTGATAAGATGTTCTTTAGCCTTCATGTATATGCTTCCTTTCCAAATTTCCTCTTGTGATTGAGTTCCAGTTTCAAAGCATTGTGGTCTGAAAATATGTAGGGAATGATCCCAATCTTTTGGTACTCATTGAGGCCTGATTTGTGACTCAGTATGTGATTTATTCTGAAGAATGTTCCACGTGCACTTGAGAAGAATGTGTTTTGTTGCTTTAGGACAGAATGCTCTGAATATATCTGTGAAGTCTATCTGGTCCTGTGTGTCATTCAAAGCCCTTGTTTCCTTGCTGATCTTCAGTTTAGGTTATCAATCCACTGCAGTGAGTGGAGTGTTAAAGTCCCCTACTATTATTGTATTATTATCAATGTGTTTAATTTTGCTATTAATTGCCTTATATAATTGGCTGCTCCCGTGTTAGGGGCATAAATATTCACAATTGTTAGATCTTGTTGAGTAGAGCCTTTAATTATGATATAGTGTCCTTCCTCATCTTTTACTACAGTCTTTGGTTTAAAATTGAATTTTTCTGATATATGATTGCCACTCCAGCTTTCGATTCATGTCCATTAGCATGATAAATGGTTTTCCACCCCCTCACTTTCAATCTGGAGGTGTCTTTGGGTCTAAAATGAGTCCCTTTTAAAAATTAAAAAGCAAGATCCATCAATATGCTGTCTGCAAGAGACTAATTTTAATTAATTAATTTTTAATTCAATCTGATACCCTGCATGCTTTGATTGGGGCATTTAGTCCATTTACATTCAGAATATGAATTTAGTGTCATTGTATTACCTGTAAAGTCACTGTTTCTGTATGTTGTTCTGTTCTTTCTGGTCTATGTTATTTGGGGGCTCTCTTTTCACTTCACCTCAAGGATCCCCTTTAATATTTCTTGCAGGGCTGGTTTGGTAATCACTTTTTTTTTTTTAATTCTTTTAGTTTCTGTTTGTCCTGGAAGCTTTTTATCTATTTTGAATGACACTCTAGCTGGATAAAGTATTCCTGGCTGCATATTTCCCTCATTTAGCACCCTGAATTTATCATGCCAGTCCTTTCTGGCCTGTCAGGTCTGTGGATAGATGCTGCCAGTCTAATGTTTCTATCCTTGTAGGTTATGGACCTCTTGGCAAAGCTGCTTTCAGGATTTTCTCTTTGTCTCTGAGATTTCCAACCTTCACTATTATATGTTAGGGTGCTTATCTATTTTTATTGATTTTGAGGGGGGTTCCCTTTGCCTCCTGGACTTGGTTGGATACCTGTTTCCTTCCTCAGAGTAGGGAAATTCTCTGCTATAATTTCTTCCAATCTACCTTCTGCCCCATTCTACTCTTCTTCTGGGATCCCAATTATTCTAATATTGTTTTATTTTATGGTACCACTTATCTCTTGATTTCCTCCCTCGAGATCCAGTAATTGTTTATCTTTTTCTCAGACAGCTTCTTTATTCTCCATCATTTTGTCCTCTATATAACTAATTCTCTCTTCTGCCTCATTTATCCTAGCAGTTAGAGCCTCCATTGTATATTGCATCTCACTAATAGCCTTTTTTATTTTGACTTGAGTAGATTTTAGTTCTTTCATTTCTCCAGAAATGGATTCTCTAGTGTCCTCTATGCTTTTTTCAAGCCTAGCTAGTATCTTTATAATCAATATTCTGAACCCCAGTTCTGACATCTTACTTTTGTCCATACTAATTAGATCCCTGGCCGTCAGTACTGCTTCTTGTTCTTTTTTTTAATTTTTATTTTTTTAAGGATTTAATTTATTTTTTCATGACAGACACGGCGGGGGGGGGGGGGGGGCAGGCAAGGACACAGGCAGAGGGAGAAGCAGGCTCCATGCAGAGAGCCCAGCGTGGGACTCGATCCGGGAACTCCAGGATGACGCCCTGGGCTCAAGGTAGCGCTAAACTGCTGAGCCACCCAGGCTGCCCTCTTGTTCTCTTTTCTGAGGTGAGTTTTTCCATCCTTCATTTTGTCCAGAGAAGAACAGATGAATGAGAGAACAAAATACTGAAATGGCAACAACCCCAGAGAAATATACACTAAGCAAATCAGAAAAGACCCAAAATTGAAAAATAAATAAATAATAAATAAAAACAAAGAGAGAATATAATCAGACAGATGAACAGAATAGAGCAATACACTGGTTCCCATGTGTATTTTGGCTCATTTGTTAGAAAACTAGATCCCAAAATTGTAACAAAAGAAAAACCTGTAAAAAAAAAAAAAAGAAAAACCTGTATGTACCCTCCCCCAAAAAAATTAAATACAATGAAAGGATAGTCTGTAACTGTAAAACTAAAGAGTAAAAGCCAAAAAAAAAAGAAGTAGAAGGGGATCCCTGGACGGCTCAGCAGTTTAGTGCCTGCCTTTGGTCCAGGGCGGATCCTGGAGTCCCGGGATCGAGTCCCACATCGGGCTCCCTGCATGGAGCCTGCTTCTACCTCTGCCTGTGTCTTTGCCTCTCTCTGTGTCTCCATAAAATAAAATCTTTTTAAAAATACATAAATAAAAATTTAAAAAACTCTGACCTAGCTACAAAAGCCAAAGTTGATTTGACTAATGCTCCATTTAGATAATGTCAGAGCAAACACAATTAGGTTTAAGATGTACAAGATTGACTTAGTAATACCCCAAGAGTTTCTTTCCAGTCACTGTATTTAAAATTTGGGTCATTTCTCTCAGAGAAAGCATCTGACAAAGTACAACAGCCATTCATGATAAAAACCCTCAACAGGGCAGCCTGGGTGGCTCAGCAGTTTAGTGCCGCCTTCAGCCCAGGGCGTGATCCTTGAGACCCGGATCATATATAAAACATATATATGTATATAACATATATATAAAAAACATATATATATACTATATATACACACATATATACAAAAATAGAATTATTTTTTTAAATGATTTTATTTATTCATAGAGACACAGTGAGAGAGAGAGAGAGAGGCAGAGGCACAGGCAGAGGCAGAAGCAGGCTCCATGCAGGGAGCCTGATGTGGGACTCGATCCAGGGTCCCCAGGATCAAACCCCGGGCTGCAGGCGGCGCTAAACCGCTGTGCCACCGGGGCTGCCCACAAAAATAGAATTAAATATAATGAAAGGGTAGAATGCAATTGTGAAATGAGAATTTAAAAATATTTTTTAAAAAGAAAACAGTTTTGGGATCCCTGGGTGGCGCAGCGGTTTGGCGCCTGCCTTTGGCCCAGGGCGCGATCCTGGAGACCCAGGATCGAATCCCACATCGGGCTCCCGGTGCATGGAGCCTGCTTCTCCCTCTGCCTGTGTCTCTGCCTCTCTCTCTCTCTGTAACTATCATAAATAAATAAAAATTTAAAAAAAAAAAAAAAAAAAAAAGAAAACAGTTTTATTTTGATAAAATAAGAAACTGGTTGGAAAAGGAACGAGAAATAGAATTAAAATTGAAAAATTAAAGAATTGTGGGGGGAAAAAGACCCATAAATTCTATATGACATATACCCGTAGCACTGGAAATTTAAAGTTCTCAATGTTTGAATGGTAAACTTGGCCTTGGCTGGATGTTCTTGTCGATCTTCTGGAGAAAGAGCCTGTTGTTGATTCTTAGGTGTCTTTGCCCCAGGCGGAACTGTAACTTGCCAGGGGGCCAGGCTAAGTAATCGGCTTGGGATTGCTCTATGTGGCTTTTGTTCCCTGAAGGCTTTCCACAAAGCTTCAAAGGATGAGAATGAAAAGGGCAGCCTCCCAATCTCCAGCCCCAGAACCTACAGCTCAGGGCCCCACTCCTCAGTGCACCCTCAGGGAAAAGCAGTCAGTCACTCCTGTCTCCCTGGTCTCTGTCTCTGCTCACCCAACCTGTGACCCAGCATCTCTATCTCAGGCACACAACTCCATTTGGAGTCCCCAAACCCTGCAGACTCCTGCAGCACACTCTCACACTGCTCCTCCAGAAGGAAGAAGGGGGGGGTGTCTCCCTGCTTCTGCTGCCAGCTGGGCCCCTAATCAGACAGCAGTTCGTGGTTTATGCTCCACCACCACCCACGCCCCCCACTGGCTGAGAGCCCACTCCTGGGCTCCTTGATTGCAGCTAGCTTCCCGATTCGATGCCTGGGAACTCGCTGCACTCAGGCACACCCCCACCCCCATCTTCCTATGACCTCAGGGATCTTGAGACCACACTGTCCCACCTAGGATTCCACTCCCGCTTCACTGCCTGAGCACCTTCCAGGCCAGGATGTCCTGCACCAGAGCAGCCTTCTAAAAGTTCTGATTTTAGAACTGGTGCTCTGCTGCCAGAGGCTCCCTCCCCTCTGCGGTTTACCTTCCCATATATCGCCTCAGAGTCACTTCTCTGCACTTCTTACCTTGCAGAAAGAGGTCGCTTTTTTATTTGTAGAGTCCTAGCTATTCTTTTCTTAGATCTCTGGTTGAGTTCACAGGTGTTCAGAATAATTTAATAGCTATCTAGCTGAATTCCTGAGACCAGACGGAACTAAAGTCTCCTACTCTGCCATCTTGGACTCTCTCCTTTTGATGTGTATTTTAACAGGTTGTTCAATTACTGCCTGACCACCTTGAATTTGTGTAGGAATGAGTCTACGCTATGTTTTTGTGTATCTGAGGAAATCCATGGTATTTTTTACTTCTCTAACTTGATGGGACCCAACATTCAAAATCTGCATTGCAGGGGCTTGGTTATACTCTTGTTAGGGTGAGTCTTGAGTAGATCTTATTCTTTATTCTTAAGGCCTGGCCTTTCTAGCACCTTCATGCCAAGGGTAGTAAAGTATTAATGAGATTTCTCCACTCTGCAGGGCTATCACTTCAAAGTCCCTGACTCTTCAGCTGCCCACAACACTGCTTGACCTCCACTCCCATTCTGTGTAGATGGTTATACTCAGATGGTTTTGCCCTGTGCATATTATACAGCCCAGTCCCCAGCTACAGACTCCCAGGAACTGCCTCTGCCCCCAGACTTCCAAGACCCTGTCTCTGAACAATTTCCTACTCGGTGATGACCCATCTCATGGACTCCAACCACTTCAGCTGCCCTGAAGTCTGATCTCTGCCTTGTTAGCCAAGTGGAAGCACTGCAGTGTTTAGATTCCAGCTTTCTGAACAAGGTTGGGAAACTGTTCCCCCCTCTCCAAAGAGAACCATGGAGCTCACCTCACAAGTTTCCTTTCCTTAGGGACTAAATTTTATACTGCCTACTGTCCACTGCTTGACAAGAGTTGCTTCATTTATTTTGTCCAGTTTCAGAAATATAGAGAGGCTAGCCCAATACCAGTTATGCCTTTATCATAAGAAGCAGAGGGTGACCCTCAGCTACAAGCTAAAAATGCCAGCCTCTATTTCATTTTTAAGATGGAAAATTAATAGTTAATATAATTTCCTAGGTCTATTAAGTCAAACTGAATCTACCCTTCTCCCAATATCAGATCCAAAATTCAACTTACTTGCCAGATGGTACTCTCCATAGTAATCAGATCAATAATGCATATTTTATAATCTCTCCAATTATGATCTTTTGTAAATATAGGCAAGAACACAGAGGAGTTGCTGTAATGATAAACATGATAGTATGAATTTTTAAAGGTCTCATAAGAAATTAATCCTACTCCTATAAAATATCCACTTTATGAAATACAAATAGATAAAAATAGTAAAATATGTAAAGTTTCCATGAAATGGACCACAGGTATTAAGTCTACTGATAGGAGACAACTGCCCAACTCTCCTACAATGCCTGACCTGAATAAAGCATCAGAGCCAAGGGAAATGTCAGTATTTTGTCTCCATTTTGAAGATGAAAAAACTGAAGTACACCCAATTCCTTCCAAGATTGTGTTGATTTGTTCATTGAGTTAAAGATATGTACATATATTTTTTATCATATTATGTGTGTATACATGTACACACATACATAAAATATAATTTTACAGTACTTTTTTATTAAGACTTTAAGATTTTATTTAATTATCTGACACAGAGAGAGAGAGAGAGAGAGAGAGAAAGAGAGAGTGAGCACTCACAAGCAGGAGGAGCAGGAGAGGGAGAAGGAGAAGCACGCTCCCCATCAAGCATGGAGCCCGACGTGGGGCTCGATCCTAGGACCCTGGTATCATGACCTGAGCTGAAGGTAGATGCTTAAGCAACTGAGCCATCCAGGTGCCCCAAGACTATTTTTTTTTAGAACAGTATTAGGTTCACAGCAAATTGAGGGGAAAGTACAGGGATTTCTCATATATCTCCAGCCCCCACACATGTATATCCTCCCCCATTATTGATATCCCTCATCAGAGTGGTATACTTTTAAAAGTGATGAACCTATACTGACACATCATAATTACCTAAAGTCCACAGTTTACGTAAGGGTTTATGCTTAGTATTGTGTATTCTATGTGTCTGGACAAAAGTACCAAAATATATTCATCATTATGATACCATACAGATTGATCACTCTAAAAATTCTCTATGACTTGCTTGTACATCACTCCCTTCACTGCCAACCATTAATCTTTTTTACTGTCCCCATAGTTTTGCCTTTTCCAGAAATGTCATATAGTTGGAATCACACAGTATGTAGCATTTTCAGATTGGCTACTTTCACTTAAAAATATGCATGTAAGGCTCTTCCATAACTTTTCATAACTTGATAGTTTATTTAGTTTTAGCACTTAATAACATTTCATTGTATGGACCTATCACAGTTTATCCATTCAACTACTAAAGGACATCTCGGTTGCTTCCAAGTTTTGGCAATTATGAATATAACTGCTATAAACATCTGTATGCAGGGTTTTTTTGTGAATATAAGCTTTCAATTCCTTTTAGTAAACACTAAGGAATGTGACTGCTGGGTTAATACTGCTTAGTTAATACTAAAGAGTTATCTTTAGTATTATAAGAAATTCCCAAACTGTTTTCCAAAGTCACTGTACCATTTTGCATTCCCACCAGCAATGATTGAGAGTTCCTGGTGCTCCAAACCTTGCCAGCATGCGGTGTTATCAGTGTTCTGGATTTTGGCTACTCTAATAGGTATATAGTGGTATCTCAGTGTTGTGGTTGTTTTGTTTGAAAACAGGCTCCAATGTACAATGTGGGGCTGAACTCATGACCCAGAGATCAAGAGTGACATGTTCTACCCACTGAACCACCCAGGCACCCCAAGCTACAGGACTTTTAAAAACAGGTTGAGGGGTGTCTGGATGACTCAGTTGGTTAAGCATTCAACTCCTGATCTCAGCTTGGGTCTCGATCCCAGGGTCATAAGTTTAGGCCCTGCACTGGGCTCCCTGCTAGGCTTGGAGCCTACTTAATAAAGAAAAAACTTTTTTTTTTTAATTTGAAAACAGGTTAATAACTAGATCAATCTTATACTTAAAGCCTTTCGGTTGAGCATCTGACCCAAGTCCTAGCAATCTGACCAAGACTTGACCACACATAGCTAGCTCTAACCTGCTCAAAACAAAGCAGTTTGCATCCTGCCACAGTATGTCTCGGGATTAACAAAATCATAAAATTTTCCATCTGGAGGGGACTCCATGCTCCAACATGGCATTTCATACAGACATCTGTTTTAGAACACAACACAGAAGTGCTATTTTATTTCTTTCTCATGTTATAGGGCTACAAGTACACAGGTCTACGTCCATCTTACATGCTGTTTACACAGAACAGCACATGGACCATAACAGGAATAAACTGCTTAGAAAATGAATAATTTAGTGATAGAAATCTCTAGACCCCCTACCACTACCACTATGAAGGAATTCTAATACATGAATTTGGTAAGTCATAAAAAGTATAAAAACTAAAGAAATGTAATGCTAAAGACATTTATTTTTCAAACTTGTAAATGTCCTCGTGTGAAAGACATAAACACTCTTACTGAGCTTCTCTGAAGCCTCAGCTTCCACATCTGTGGGACAGGACAGTCATGGTCAGTCTAAAGTCCGAGGATCCAGTGAAAGTTGGAATGTGTATTGTTCCCATGACAGGGCGGACACAGAGTAGACACTAAGTCACTATTCCCATTATTGGCAGCAGCACCAGTATTAACCACAGCCTAAATCTCCCTCAACAGGCACCTATCTGCCTTAGGGAGCACCCTCAGGCTGACTCTGTGAATGGAGTAAAGGTCCCTTCTTCGCCTGGGTAAGCCATCAGAGTTAGTCATATTACCCTGCTTTCTGATGTGACGGCACAGGGAACAATGTGCTATAGTAAGATAGTCTAAAACAACCTATTCAAACTCAAGTATCTGAAAGGCTTGGGAGTCGGAATAAGAGAAAGATGCAAATGGTGGTTAGTCAGCTGATAACTCACTCAAAGGAAAGCAGACAGCTATTCATGAACTACTGAGGCAAGCCTACAGCCCTGTGGGCAGACAGCCACGTCACCTCCAAGGTCATAAACCCCTCTGTCTTCTGGAGCACTTTCTTGCCCTTCCCCTTACTTTCCTTCCTTTTTCTTTCTCCACCGCCCTCCTGATGCTCTCCACTATTTCTTCTGAGTCCTTCTCATCTCTTTTTACCAATCAGAATTTAATCCAATTCTTAGTCTTTGTACTTACTGAACTTTTCAACAACATAATGATACAGGTTTTAAAGACAACGGGGGGGGGGGGGGGGGGCAGGGGGGAGCAGGCACCAGGGCAGCTGAGTCATTAAGCATCCTACTCCTGATACTGGCTCAGGTCATGATCTCAGGGTCGTGAGATAGAGCCCCACATAGGGCTCTGTGCTCAGAGTGGAATCTGCTAGAGATTCTCCCTCTCCCTCTGCCTCTCTCCTCCCTGCTCACTTGCACACACATGCTCAATCTCTCTAAAACAAATAAATAAAATTTCAAAAAAAAAAGTGTAAAAATAAAAATAAACCAAGATTCAATTCTGGCTCTAATAATTAGCTGTGTAACTTAGGTAAATTAATTAAATACTTCAGTTTGCTCAACAGGGAAACAAGGATAACTGCATTTCGTCATGGCTAGAGTGAGAAGTAAATTAAATTTGTAAGTTGGCTAGCTTAAAGTCTGACATATAATAGGTCTTCCACAAAGTTAATGTCCTTCTCAACTTTCTCTAGGAAAATATTATCTAATTCTTGGTTATGTCTACAGGTCAATAGTTCTCGACCGAAAAGGAGACAGCTATTCCTCGAATGTAGTTTTATCTGTTTTATGGATACAGACGAATCTATCCATTATGGACACAGACAATGCCTTTCACTACAGAATTTTGCACTGCAGTGATACAAACACTTTATTTCGGGTAGTCTCCTTGATTTTAAAAATAAGCGAACAGAGAAATTTAAATAACTCTGGAAACACAAAGTAATTAGTAAAAATTATAAGCTGAGCATTTAAGAGGCACGTAAACATTAAATATAAAACAAAAGAGGTGCCTGGGTGGCTCAGCTGGTTAAGCAACTACCTTAAAATATAGTGTTATAGCTTTAATTTATTGTTTTATTTTTATTTATTTACTTATTGTAAAGACTTTATTAAAACCCAGGACCTCTGGGATCATGACCTGAGCCAAAGGCAGACGATTAACTCACTGAGCCATCCAGGCGCACCATAACACTACATTTTAAAAAATGGCTTGACACTGCTTCAGGAGTTTGAGCCAGGTAAGAAATAAATGAGCCTATTTCATAGGAATGGTTTCCATATTACAGTCTCAATACACTATACCAGGCAAACTGCCAGCTGCCTCTTCCAACTCACTCTAGCTCATTTTAACCTCACACCTAGAGACTGACTCTCTAAATTCTACACTGGTATCCAATTGTTGTTTGTAAAAATAAAACTATTTTAGAGAAATCACATTCACTGGGAATCAGGACCCACTACCCAATGTCTCCTGCACCAAGCTCAGATAGCCACGAGACAAAAGAAGCCAAAGGAAAACTACTTATGGCCGCTGTGTGATACTTCGAGCTGCATCCAAGAAGGGAACAAGCCAAGGTCAGTGCCGCCCAAAGTGAGCCCTTCAACCACAAGCCTAAAACCACAACACAGAAGCCAGGCTGGATGAATCGAAACTAAGTCAGAAGGGTGCAGAAAGCTGCGTAGGAAATACTGTGTAACACAGAAGCCACAGGTACTACAAGCCAAATAAAGGGATTAGGAGTTACTGGGGAAGAGGGGTGGGGAAAGCCATTATTCTATTCAGAGGGCAAAATAATTAGACAGGTGAACTTTCTTTAGGGAAAACAAAGCAAAGACAATATCAAATTAAAAACTGAAAATTCAAAGAATAGGTAAAGGTGAACGTTTTAAGGGCAGAAGAAAACCAACTTCAATCCCAAGCCCTAAGGCAATGAATACAAATGGCAGTGGCAATACACTACAGTGATTAAAAAGAACTGCATTCAAAAACTAGAAGTACTGGTAGAGTTTGGAGGTTTTATTGCAGATTAGCATGTTTTCACTGCGATCATAAAAGGATATGCCATGGCATGCAGTTTTTGAAAAACATCAAAGTTCTCAACCTACAGCAACAAAAATGGCAGGCAATCTGAGCCAGGAGCCTGTGGCTTCCTCTCACTGCCAGTCTCTGAAGAATATGAAAGCACTGCAGCCCCCTGAACCCCCAGTTACCGCCCGCTCCATGAAGGGCTTCTCCTGGGGGCAGGCTAGAGCAACCATACTTACTGGAGTCCTCCCACTGGAGTAAATGCAGCTTCCACGCAGAATAATACAAAAATCCCAGTACCAGAAAAAGGCAGAGGGCTAGCAGCAGATTGCGTACAAATACCAAGAGTCCCATCTTCACATGATTTACGATTTCCTACATGACCTAAAATCAAAAAACAAACAAAAAACCAATTTAGGTCTTAAAGGATAAAGCAATCATCTCGTTGATATACTCTACCTTAAAATAAGTGTGCATAGGAGAATTTGCAAATGAAGAACCACCTGAATTCCTGACATGGTGTCCTCCAACCTGCTAGCCCTGGGTCTTAAGAAAACAGCTTCACCAGTCACTCAGTATCAAAGCCAGAAATCAGCGATCACCCCAGTGTCCCTCCTCTCCCGCGTTCCCAGCAGCCAATGACCAAATTCTGGCAATTCCAACTCTGCCAGATAAACCCTCAATCACACCCCCTGCCCGCCCATCACTACCCTAGTCCGTGCCACCACTGGGCCCCAAAGACAAGCTCCCCCCATCTCCAAACTGCACTCTCCCAAATCCACTTTCCACACAGAAGCAGGACTGGTCTGTTAGCAACACAAAATCTGACATTCCTCTCCTCCTTAACCCCTCTCCACTGCTGCTGTGATAACACCACAACCTTGGTGGCTGAAAACATGAACATATTATCTCAAGTCCAGGTGTGGTTCAGCAGGGTCCTCTGCATGGGGTCTCCCAGGGCCAAGACCAAGGGGGCACCAAGGGCTGTGCTCGGCTCTACAGACTCCTAAGGCCAAGCCGCCTCCAAGCTCACTCATTCCAGCTACTGGCCAAATGCAGTTCCCTGCATCTGCAGAGCCGGGTCCCCATCTCCTTGCTGGTTATCACACAGTCTCTGCTCCTGTATTTCCTTCTCATGTTTTCCAAGGAACCCCCTTAAGCCACAATGGGTTAGGTCTCTCTCACCCTGAGTCTCTCTACCACATTTTGCTTCTGTGTCCGGCCAGAGAAATTTCTTTGCTTCTCAGGCTCATGTGATGAGGAGGTTGGGCCCTCTTGAAGAATCCAGGATAATGTCCCTATTTTAAGGTCTATAGCCTTAATTGCATCTACAAAGTCCCTTCTGGCATATAAGGGAATATATTTTTGGATTCCAGGGATTCAGGTATGGACATCTTTGGGGTGCCATTCCTCCTCACACACCTTTCAGTAAATCCTCAATCCCTTTAAAATAAACGAATTGCCCCTTAGAGTCTAGCAGCTTCTGACTGCGCCCCTACTTTACTCTCCAAGCCACCTCTTACACTCCCAACCTTGTCTGTGTCCTGTGCCTGTCATCTTCCAATTCATAGGAACGTAGCCTTGTTATTTCTCTCTCCCCGAGGCCTGTCTGGAACATTCTCTGCCACACTGCTTGCACCTATGGCACATTATCTGATGGATGCTCATCTGAAATGGAACATCAGCCAAGAAGACTTCCCAGGATCACCCTCAACCCCAATATTTTAAATAAAGTGATAAAAAGTTATCATTTGCAGATTTAACTGTCCACCTAGAAAAGCAAAGAGAATCAACTGAAAAACCATTAGAACTAATAAGTAGGTGATTATTAAGATTAATTTACAAAAATTTTTAAAGTTTTATTTATTTAAGCAATCTACACCCTACATGGCACTCAAACTTACAACCTTGAGATTAAGAGTCACATGCTCTCCCAACTGAGCCAGCCAGGTGCCCCACAAAAACCAACAGCTTCTTAAAAACTATACCAGCAATAACTGATGAGAACACATAAGGGGAAGAATTCCACTCATGATGGCAACAAAATCTGTAAAATATCTAAAAATGAACAGGAGGAAACGGGCAAGATTTTCACCAACGAACATAAGAGATCTGAATAAATAAAGACACATAATAAGCTCCTAAGTGAGAAGTTTCAGCACTGGAAATAATATATCAGTACTCTATAAATTCAATCTGACTCCAGGCAAAACCCATGTTTGTTTGTTTAACTTAAATCTAAAGTTAATCCGAAGATTTCATGCCCAAGAAGAGCCCAGAAATTAAAAAAAAAAAAAAAATTAGATGAGGATTTGCCTTATCAGATATGAAAACTGATGCAAAGGATGCCTGGGTGGCTCAGCTGGTTAAGCGTCTGCCTTCGGCTCAGGTCATGATCCCAGAGTCCTGGGATCGAGTCCTGTATCGGGCTCCTTGCTCAGCAGGGAGCCTGCTTCTCCCTCTGCTTGCCACTCCCCCCTGCTTGTGCTGTCTCTTTCTCTCTCTCTCTGACAAATAATAAAATCTTAAAAAAAAAAAAAAAAAAAAAACTAACTCAAAGCTGTAATTCTTAAGATAGATGAGTACTGGCACAGGAAAAGACAAATAGATCAATAGAACAGAGTAAAGTCTACAGATGCACTCACAAAAGAGACAGATACACATATATATAAATGAATTTACCTTATCTATATATGAATTTATTCTATGATAAGCATATAAATTTTGCAAAGAAAAAAAACATGATAGGCTACATAGCTAACTGTGATGTGGTTATCTCCAGGAAACACGATGAAACAATGGGAAGTACTTTTCCTTTTATATATGTCTAAAATTCAATTTATTTGTTTTAAGCCGCAAGTATTACTTCTATAATTTTTTTTAAGATTTATTTATTTGTGAAAGAGAGAGAGAGAGTTGGGCAGTCTGGTGGCTCAGTGGTTTAGAGCTGCCTTCAGCTCGGGGCTTGATCCTGGAGTCTTGGGATGAAGTCCCGTATTGGGCTCCCTGCATGGAGCCTGCTTCTCCCTCTGCCTGTGTCTCTGCATCTCTCTCCCTGTGTCTCTCATGAATAAATAAATAAAATCTTAAAAAAAAAGAGAGAGAGAGAGAGAAAGAGCATGAGCCAGAGAGGCAGAGAGAGAGGGAGAATCTTAAGCAGACTCTGCACTCAGCACAGAACCCGACATGGAACTCAATCTCATGACCCTGAGATCATGACCTGAGCTGAAATAAAGAGTTGGACACTTAACTGACTGTGTCACCCAGCCACCCTATACCTCTATAATTTTTTATATTAAAAAAAATCAAAAAACACATTGTAGAAATGTAAACTGGTAAACTCCTGAAGGAGCAACTGGGAAATAGCTACTAAAATTTCCAACATTCATGCACCTCCACCTACTATTTCTACTTCTGTGATTTTTTCCTACAGGAACATTCCAACAAATACTTTACAAGATATGTATATGATTATTCATTAGCAATGCTCATTATAAGAACAAAATACAAGAAAAAAATTTCAAATGTCCATCAATAGTGAACAAAGAAATGAATTACGGTACGTCTACACAATGACATCTCTATCAGTGGGTGTCTTGGCAGGAAACAGATGGCACTCGCAAAGGAATTAACCAAAGGAAGTTAATGATGGGACTTTTTTATAGCTGTGTGATTAGAGTTAAAGGAACCAACCAGGGGTGGTGAAGCACCCAGGGACCATCAACAGTAGGAAGCTACTCCTGCCTTCGAGGTAAAAGAACAAAAGACAGAAGGGTTCCAGTGGAAGAGAGCCCAGCCATCGGGAGCAGTGCTGCGGACTGGGGGGCGGGGGGGGGGGGGGGGGACACAGCCACTCCAGGGGGCAGAGGGGGATACGAAATGCTCTGACTTCTCTCATCACTTTGATCTCTGTCAGTGTCTTTTATCAGCTGATTCCAACTGGAAGCCAGAGGGCAAGGAAGCTGGGATGATGCTGTCTGTAAAGGTCAGTCACCAGCACAGAGGATACAGGTGGGTAATGGATCAATGAGGGGAGGAGAATAACAAGCATAGACCATGATGTATTGGTTAGATAGAGTGAGGCACTGCTGTATGTCCTGCCACGGGGGAAATGTCTAGTATATACTGCTAAATGAAAACAAAAATTGAGTTGTAGAATAGTAATATACATCTACGTAGGGCCTCATACTGGTGGTAACAAACAAGGGCAACAGTAATACTGAAAATTAAGGCTACATATTAAGTACATACTTAATATGCATAGACTGAAAAGTAGAGGGGGTGTTTTATACAATCTATTTATTAGTATATTTATTATTTTTAATTTTTTATACTTATGCAAATAACAAAGTTTTCAAATTGCAAATGAACTCAGAGACTTGCAATTCTAGCAACACAAAGGACTATATATCCAGTGCTCCCAATGAAGACAAATTTAAAGTATAAGTGGCCTGCCTACAAAAGCAGGTGGCTGT
The DNA here is from genome assembly GCF_011100685.1 of Canis lupus familiaris. Lineage (NCBI taxonomy): Eukaryota > Metazoa > Chordata > Mammalia > Carnivora > Canidae > Canis > Canis lupus. The sequence goes on from NC_049236.1 coordinate 16,595,944, forward strand.
TGGAAAGCCTTTCCCTTCGGAAGATGGCTGGTACCAGGCCCTCCTCCTTCTGTCTGTCCTGAAAGCAGATGTGATACCTGAACTGCCACAGCCACACAGTGACTCCAACCTAAGGCTCCAGCCAACACACAACCATCAGTCAGCCACCTGACTTATCTGTCCATTCAGCAAATATCAAATATTACAGAGAAGGCTGAACTAATTACCTATTTTACTTCTATCTTTTCCATTATGGAAAAGGATCTTCAAATGAAGAGTTAGAACAAACACCCAAAGAGAAAACTGATTTCTAAAAGTGGATGACATACAAAGAAGAGCTTAAAATAAGTCAAGACCTTCAAGACAAGGAAAAGAACAACATCTCGAGATTCTTAAAGAGATAAAATTTCAAACTCATTGCTAGGACAAAAGCTTGAGGCTGTGAGAGGAACCAGTCCTCTCACATACTGCTTGGCAGTGGAAAGGAAAAGACCACATCTAACGAAATTACACATGCTTTTACCCTTTACCTCAATAACTTCACTTTTAAGAAACCATCCAGGGATCCCTGGGTGGCGCAGCAGTTTGGCGCCTGCCTTTGGCCCAGGGCGCGATCCTGGAGACCCGGGATCGAATCCCACGTCGGGCTCCCGGTGCATGGAGCCTGCTTCTCCCTCTGCCTGTGTCTCTGCCTCTCTCTCTCTCTCTGTGAGACTATCATAAATAAATAAAAATTAAAAATAAAAAAATAAAAAATTAAGAAACCATCCCAAGGGCACCTGGGTCACTCAGTACGTTGAGGGTACTACTCTTGATTTGGCTCAGGTCGTGACCTCAGAGTCATGAGATCCAGCCCTGCATCAGGCTCTGCACTCAGCACGGAGTCTGCTTGAGATGCTCTCTCTCCCTCTGCCTTTCCCTCGCTTGTACTCACTCTTGATCTTTCTGCGTCTCTCTAAAATAAATAAAGAAATATAAAAAAAAAAACTATCCCAAAGATACACTGACAAAAATTCAAAACAACTTATGCACATACCTGTTCACTGCAGCACTATTTGTAATATAAGAGTAAGTCAGTCCTTCACTGGGATTAAATGAACTATATAACCACAAAACGAGAGGATTATACAACCACAAAAAGGCGCTCTCTCCACGTTCCTTTCTGAATAATTTAATCTAAAAGCCATTAAGCTTCAGGCACCAATCAAGGCAGGCATGTATACCTGGAATGAAGGGACATGTGGGGCATCAGTCCATCGTGACTGGTCCGGGGGTGTGGCAACAGGCAATACTGGGATTGACCAAGTAAGTAAATATACTGACGCTAAGAGGAGCCAGATTTCTCAATGATGGAGAAGGGAGGTGCAAACAGGAAAACTGGAATAAATTTGGGGGGTGTACTGAAGTGGAAGGGATTGGTGTAAATGGATGGCTTTTGATATATAAAAAAGATATAGGGCAGCCCGGCTGGCTCCGTGGTTTAGCACCGCCTTCAGCCCAGGGCCTGACCCTGGAGACCTGGGATCGAGTCCCACGTCGGGATCCCTGCATGGAGCCTGCTTCTCCCTCTGCCTGTGTCTCTGCCTCTCTGTGTCTCTCATGAATAAATAAATAAAATCATCCTTAAAATAAAATTAAATTTAAAAGATATAAAAATAGAAGTAAAGATAGTGTGTGCCTTTGTGTGCAATACATGCATAAATTCCCAGCTCTGGTCACTGAAAAGGGCCTGGCAGCAGTCATGCTCCGATTACAGGGAGATGTACATCTAGCAACTAGGTCTTGGTTTTTATTTTATTTTTTTAAGATTTCATTTATTTATTTGAAAGACAGAAAGGGAGCATGAGCAGACAGAGGGGCAGAGGGAGAAGCAGACTCCCCACTGAGCAGGGAGCCTGACGTGGGGCTCCATCAGGTTCCTGGGATCATGACCTGAGCTGAAGGCAGATGCTTAGCAGACTGAGCCACCCAGGTGCCCCTAGACCTTGGTTTTTAAATACCATTCTTCCCTAATGGGAACCAAGGATCCCTGGAAGAATGGCCAATAGCAAGGCTGAAGCAAAGAAAGTATAAACAAGCCGAGGCTGGAAACTTCTAGGTGCCTAGAAGTAAGAAAAGTCTCAGAGTAAAACCATGTCAGAAGGAAAAAGGAGCCAGCTTGAGGGGCTCCTAATGGCCAGCTAAGGAGCAATTCAGACCAATAATAATAGATTATAACCCATTAACTAAGAACCTAATGAATGAGAGGAGAAAGCTCTCCCTCAGAGCAGAATGCCCACTAATGAATGCAGAAGGAATAATCTAATTAGAAAGTCACCATTTGGTGACCATTTCAGTAATAATTTGGCTAAGAAATATCAAAGGATGCTAAAATTAATGGGTAGACTTTTGAGAAATGGGGTATTATACAGTCTTCAAGTATCTGCTCACAAGATGTTTCTTAATTACAGAGGGGAGAAGAGTTGCTTTACAAAGGAGAGACCTGATAGACCCACCATAAAATAGCTGAAGGCTATATGAGAGCTCTCTGTAATATTTTTTGCAACTTTTTTTGTAATTTTCAGATATTTCAAAAGAAAAAAGAAACCAAATGCTCAAGTAAGTGTTTGAATGAACATCTAAATGAGACATTTGGCAGCCACGTGAGATGTAACTGATGAAAAAAAAAAAAAGATGTAATTTATGTCTTTAAAAGATTTTATTCATTTTAGAAAAAGAGAGAGAGTGTGTGCACGCACAAGCAGGAGGAGTGGCAGGCAGAGGCAGAGGGACAAGCCAACTCCCCACCAATGCGGGGCTCGATCCCAGGACCCCGGGATCATGACCTGAACTGAAGGCAGATGGTTAACCGACTGAGCCACCCAGGCGCCCCAAAAGGTTTTATTTTGTGAAAAAAAAAAAAAAAAAAAACTGTAATGACATAGGGAAATGCTGATGACATACTACTGGGTGAAAAAAAATTGACAAATGATATACCCAATCATTAAAAAAAAGAAGAAAAAGACTAGACTAAAACATAAGAACACTAACACTAGATTAATACTGAAGATTGTTGGGGCTGGAGGAGCTCACATGGCCTCCCTGCGCAGGTGAACAGTTGCAGTAAGCTCGCTTCAGCCGTAGAGGGAATGCGGCGATCTGGGCTCTTGCCTTTCCCCTGCAGTCATCTTTGAGAAGGAGGTGTTTCTCTTCTGTCCAAAGCTGATGCAACACTAAGTGCCAGGAGTTATGCAAAGCACGGGGACGCTAAGACAATCAAATTCATACCCTGCGCTAGAGGGTCCCCAAGTGTGCCACTGACCTTGTAACTGTCAGGCCTGCTGGACGTTACTGTCTTCCCATGCCTTGACCTTTCTACAGCATCTGAAACTGGAGGAGGCAGCACAGCAGGTGGGAGAGACCCTTCTCTGCCTTCTGTGCCTACCAATGCCAGCTCATCTTTAGGGCTCCGTTCAAGTCTTACCTCCTTGGGGAAGCTTTCCTTCATCATAGCCCCATACTCTGTGTCTGCTTCCATAACCTCCCATGCTTACCTGTGTCATAGCATTTATAAAACATCCTGCCTGTTTTTCTGCCTCGGCAAAGAATAAGTACACAATTTGAAAGCAGAAATCTGTAACTTAGGCCTGTGAATCACCTGCCTTTAACAGCACAGCACCACTGTTGAAAGAATAAACTACTGTATTTCTAATGATATGCCCCAACTCCAGACTCGGTATAGTAAGTTGTACACATTCCAAAACATAAAACATCCTGAAGGTATGATTTGTGTGCATGTACATATGCACAGCAATTTTTGAATCAGGAGAGAAGCTTGTGGTAATGTGTGCAGCTTAACATTTCCATTCTGCAGACATCCCCAAGGCAATTTCGTTCTGCTTCTGTGATTTAATTTGCCATCATTATGCTGACCATCCCAAACTTGATCTCTTCCATCTAGATAACTACTTCTGAGTTTCACGTCCGTGTATTTAACTTCCCACTCGACAGCATCATCTAGATGTTTCACAGATGCCCCAAATTTCCTCTTTCTCCACTGGTCCCCATCTCAAGTAAGAAGCAACAGCCTCCCAGGTGCTTCTGTCAGAGACCTGGAAGTCATCCTTGACACTACCCTCCTCCTTGCTCTCACCTCCACATAAAGTCAACCACCGAGTCCTGTGAACTTCGCCTCTGAAACCCTTCCTGAATCCATCCTCCCTCCCTCCATCCCATTTCAAGTCGCTATCACCTTTGGCTTGGACTCCTACTACAGCCCCAGGTTAGCCTCCCATACCCACTCCCGATCCTCTCCAACTCATTCTCCACACAGCAGCCGATGTGAATTTATCTCACTCCCAGGCTTTAACTGTGCAAATGTCTCACCGTCCTTAGGGTAAGGCCCCATTCCCTTCACAGGGCCTGTAAGGCTCAGGTGCTCTGGCCCCTGCCGTCCTCTCCCCACACCTCTTGCCATCCCTGACACCTCGCCCGGGTGGGTCTGCAACACCGACCACCTCTCGGAGTGTTCCAGGCCCCATGCTCCCTTCCCAGGTCAGGATGACACTGTCTGGACCCTCCCACTTCAGCTCACCAGGTCCCACTCAGCCTTTAATTCTCAGCTTAAAGGTTAATTCCACAGAAAAGCCTTACCCGGCTCCACACTTTAGTTAGGTCTCCCTGTTATAAATTCCCACAGCAGCTGTTTATCCTCATCCCAGTACCCAGGGCACTTGTAATCTTCCGCGTATTTACAGTAATTTGTTTTAACATTTATACTGCGGCTAATCCAGGCAGGGAGTGCGTCTATTTAGTCACCACTGTATTCCTGGTAGGTATTCAAGAACTATCTGCTCACTGACTGAAGATTCATTCAGTCAATGATAATATGCTCACAAAAGAAACAAAGAAAGGTATAAAAGGTATATAATGCTAGGTTATTTTAATTGAGCCATCAAAAGAAAATCATAAAAATCTGAGCTCACTGAAACAAACTGCACCAAACTCCTGTCATTTCTAAAACAGCCTACAATACGGTTATTTTCTCAACTCTACCTGGCAACATTTTTTAGTCTAAAATGTCAGAATTTTGCTGACCTTCAAATATCAACCATACTGGATATAAACCCAAGTATGACGAAAGTATGCAGAGCAAAAACCGCTAAGTATTTCCTGAGCATGTCCCCTGTGAATATTTTTGAGGCAAGCTAATTAGAAGTTATTATATGCAGTATTATTTATCATCCAGCTTCCCAAAAAAAGTCACTGAAAAGCTCATCAATTTTTTTAACAAACATTTTTGCTGAATGCACACCTCCTATTCAGACATTATGCATGACTAGGAGGATTTAAGTAGTTAATTAATATGCAATATGTTAAATTATTCTATGAAGAACTGTGCATTTTCTAATTGCAAGTCAATGTGCAGGTAAGTTTATATTGTTAATATTCATATAGCACTTACTGTGGACCAATCACAGGTCTAAGTTTTGAACAATTTAATTCACTGAATCTTCTCGCCAATCCTAAGGTTATCATTCCCATTACATACAGAAAAAACTGAGGCACAGAGAGGTTAAATTATCTTGTTTAAGATCACAGAGCTAGTGGAGTGCCTGCGTGGCTCAGGTGGTTAAAAATCTGCCTTCACAGGTCATGATCCCAGGATCATGACCCACATCCGTCTCTCCGCACAGCAAAGAGCCTGCTTCTCCCTTGGCCTGCCACTCCCCCTGCTTGTGCTCCCTCTCTTTGTCAAATAAATAAATAAAATCTTAAAAAATACTAATAATAATAATCACCGAGCTAGTAAGTGGCAAAGCCAGGATCCAAATCCCAATGATCTGGCTTCAAGTTACAATACTTTTTCATCTGAAGAGGTGCTATAGAGTATATCAAAACAAAACAAAACAAAAAAATCAGCATGGGGTCTAAACAAAAATGCTGCAACCCAGTGGAAGAAAGAAGTAGGGAGGGTTGAGGCAAAACATGGTAGATGAAGATCCCAGGACAGAAAAAAATGCTGTCACAGAACAGATTAAAGATCCTTAACAAAGATTACCCAAGCCCCCACCCACTCCCAAATGGCTCACAAGAGCTAAGAGCAGGCATTAAAGGGAGAGCTCAGGGAAAAAATACTAAGAAACACCATTTTTCTTAATAAAATAAAATTAGCATTCAGGTAGAGTGAACAAAGAAAAAAAAAATACCATCACGAAAATGAAAGTCTCAGTGGAAGAGAACAAAGTGGTCACTGCTGAAAAGACAGTTAAGAGTCATGAAAGCAACAGTGGGGGTGCCTGGCTGACTAAGTGGGGAGAGGGTGTGGCTCTTCATCTCAGGATGGTGAGTTTGAGCCCCATGTTGGGTTTGTTTACTTAAAAAAAGTAAAATCTGGGCAGCCCGGGTGGCTCAGCGCCGCCTTCAGCCCAGGGTGTGATCCTGGAGACCTGGGATCGAGTCCCACATCGGGCTCCCTGCATGGAGCCTGCTCCTCCCTCTGCCTGTGTCTCTGCCCCTCTCTCTCTGTGTGTCCCTGATGAATAAATAAATAAAATTAAAAAAAAAAAAAAAAGTAAAATCTTGGAGGGAGGGAGGGAGGGAGGGAGGAAGGAAGGAAGGAAGGAAGGAAGGAAGGAAGGAAGGAAGGAAGGAAGGAAGGAAGGAAACACTGGTGGATAAAAAGCAAGATAAAATGAAAAACAGGGGATCCCTGGGTGGCGCAGCGGTTTAGCGCCTGCCTTTGGCCCAGGGCACGATCCTGGAGACCAGGGATTGAACCCCATGTCAGGCTCCCGGTGCATGGAGCCTGCTTCTCCCTCTGCCTATGTCTCTGCCTCTCTCTCTCTCTCTCTCTCTCTCTCTCTCCGCGTGACTATCATAAATAAATAAAAATTTAAAAAAAAATGAAAAACAGGAGCACCTGGGTGGCTCGGCCAGTTAAGCCTGGGCTCAGGTCATGATCCTCACTCTAGAGCCCAGTCCCTCCCCTTCTCATGCTTGCACTCTCTCTCCCTCTCTATCAAGTAAATAAAATCTTTTTAAAAAAGAAAAAGAATAAAAAACGTAGGATTACTAAAACAAATCCAAACAACAAAACAAAAACATGCAGCAGCAGGAGTTAGAGGAGATCCACTGTACTCATAGTTGCTATCTAAAAAAAAAAAAGAGAAACCAAGCAAACAGAACAGAAAAACATATGTAAAATTGGACTAGAGAGAGCCGGGCTGAGGGCAAGTTGTCCCAAAGATACAGTATTCTGGCTTCTCTGAATCACAATGCCCTAGGGGCAAGGATAACCTTGGGACCCCCAAAGGGAATGAAAAAGCTGGAGGGATGCTGAGGTCCCAATGACTCCTGTGTGGGTTACTGACTTACTGCCCCTCAGCTCCACATTCACCGTGTTTGCTTGCTCTGTCAAGATGGATCTACTCCCGCTAAGTACTTTTCTTACCAGGAGGCAGGATATTGAGTTCTGTCAGTAAAAGGTGCGGGAGGAAAAAAAGGGTTTTGTTTCTGGGTTCCAGTGTGTTCCTCTGGGTAGGCTCCTCTAGCACATCTGGCTTTCCCAGTGCCCAACCATGTGCAATGAGCAGCAGCCAACAGCTGCCCCAAGCACCCTTCTTGGGCAGTTTTGTAGCAGAGAGCCTCTGGTGAGACTTCTCTATGCAAACAGCTTCCTCCCAACACCACAGAAGGCTGATTTCCAGCCAATTCCAGCACGCAGCATCACAGGAACTCATCTGCAACCCAGCAGGCCATGGTCCTGTCCACTACACCCCAAAGTCTGTATCTTGGCTTGCACCAGGTGTGCGGTGGACCGGGGAGCTCTTCAATGAGCCCTCTCTCTCAGCCCTGGGGTGGTGGTTACTCCTTAAAAGGAGCATCTTAAAAGGTGCTACATCTATATTCTTTAGAGTTCTCTTTATTTCTTTGAAAAGCTTTATTGCATAGCATTCACGTACCGTACAATTCAACCATTTCACATTTCAATGGCTTTTAGTATTTTCACACAGTCGTGCAAACATTACCACAATTTTAGAGCATTTCCATTACCCCACAATGATATCTTGCACCCCTGAGCTGTCACCCCTCTGCCCAACCTCCCATTCTCTTAGCCCTAAGCAACTACTACTCTACTTTCTGTTCTACAAAATAGGCAAATGTCTACAGACACTTCATACATATGGAATCATAAAATATGTGGTCTTTTGTGACAGGTTCCTTTCACTCAGCCTGATGTTTCCAAGGTTCACATATGTTCACATATGTAACAGGATCAGTATTTCATTTCTTTTTAGTGCCAAATAACATTCCATCACATGAATATGCCACATTTTATTTATTCATTCATCAGTTGATGGACATTTGGGTTGTTTCCACTTTTTGGCGAATGATGCTGCCAGGAACACTGATGTACAAGTTCTTATAAGGACATATATTTTAATTTCTCTTGGTTGTGTGTATACACACACACACACACACACACACACCTAGGGAAGGGCTTGGGTATACACCTAGGATATATACCTGGGTCATATGGTGACTATGTTTAACTGTAGGAGGAAATACCAGCTGTACCATTTTACATTTCCATCAGCAACACATGAGATGAGAGTTCTGATTTCTCCACATCTGTGCCAACACTAGTTATTATCTTCTTTCTTACAGCCGTCCTAGTGGGTGTGAACCAAGCAAATGGATCAATAAATATATATATATATATATGCAAAAATAGATAATCATAGAAACCTGGGGTGAGGGCAAGTGTCTCATTCTGGTTTTGCTTTGCATTCTCCTGATGGCTAATAATGTTAAGCATCCTTCAATGTGCTTATTTACTTCTTACTAGCGGATCTCATGTTGCTCCAAATCCCCGTTATAGTTAATAATTTTTTTTAAAGATTTTATTTATTTATTCATGAGGGACACAGAGAGAGAGAGAGGCAGAAACACAGGCAGAGGGAGAAGCAGGCTCCATCCAGGGAGCTCAATGTGGGACTCGATCCTGGGACTCCGGGATCACACCCAGAGTCAAAGGCAGACACTCAACCACTGAGCCACCCAGGCATCCCTAGTTAATAATTCTTATATTAAAGTTTATCTGCTCAGAGTACTGTGTGGTTTCTCTCTCCTGATGAGACCCTGATTCCTGTAACACAGGTGGTCAGTGACTTTCTAAGTAGAAATCGGACATCCACCAAAGTTATAAAAATAGAAGACTGAAGAGGAAAGCTAAAAAATGTTTTGTCCCTGGTCAGATGCTCCCTTCAGAAGTAGCTGAGGAAAAGCTGGGGGGGTGGGGGGGGGGGGAGGGTCCAAGGGAACAAAACTTTCAGCTCATCTTTGCTTTTATCTAAAAAACAAATAAGTAAAACAACACTTTCTGAATAGGAGCTGTTATGGTTTGCTTTTTGGGTTGTTTGTTTAAAGATTTTTATTTATTCATGAAAGACACACAGAGAGAGGCAGAGACACACAAAGGGAGAAGCAGGCTCCATACAGGGAGCCCGATGTGAGACTAGATCCCAGGAGGATCCTGGGATCACACCCTGAGCTGAATGAAGGCAGATGTTCAACCCCTGAGCCACCCAGGGATCCCTGTTAAGGTTTGGTTTTAAGGGGATTTTGCTTAATGGTGTTTTAATGGTGTTTGGGGGACAAGGTTATAGACATAATGTTTTATTTAGAAAAGGTAAATTCTCTGTGTAAGAGTAAAAATGCTGAATGCAATCAGTCTTGAGAAAATTCAACTGGGGGCAGCCCCAGTGGCGCAGCGGTTTAGCGCCGCCTGAAGCCCAGGGCGTGATCTCCCGGATGAGTCCCACGTCGGGCTCTCGGCATGGAGCCTGCTTCTCCCTCTGCCTGTGTCTCTGCCTCTCTCTGTCTCTCTCTCTCTCTCTCTCTCTCTCTCTCTGTCTCTATGAATAAATAAATAAAATCTTTTTTAAAAAAATATTTTTAAAGAAAATTCAACTGGAATGTTTGAAAAGGTGACCCTCCTTTGCCTGGGCCAACTGAAATCAAAGGGTGGGGGCTGGTGTTGAAGGGGGCTGGGAGATGGCCATGTACCCAGAAAACTAGAAACAGAAAACTGTAGCCTGAGAGCAGTCAGTAACAATACTCACACATGGGCATGGATGGCAGTGTCCCAGTAAAACCTACAAGCTCATTTGCCAGCCCCTGTTGGGTGCCTTGTGTGTGGGCATGTAACATGTAGCAAAAGCATAAAAACACGTATGGGAATTTAAAAACTTTAAATTCAAGATGCTGCTTTCTCTGGTGAACAAGGAAAGAGACTAGGGAAAAAATACATAGGAGGCATTTACTGGAAATGTAACATTCTATTTCTTTTAAGCAAAATGAAACAAAATAAAACCCCTGAAGCGATATGGCATATTAAGACTTAGAAACAGACATCATTATACAGTTCTGGTGTTCTAAGTGTAAAATACATCATTAGAAAATATGGGGGCGCCTGGCTAGCTCAGGGGGCAGAGCATGAGACTCTTGATCTTGGGGTAGTGAGTTTGAGTCTCTACACGCTGGGTGTAGAGATTACCAAAAGTAAATAAATAAACTTAAAAAAAATAAAAATAAGAGTAAAATCTTTGGGATGCCTGGATGGCTCAGCGGTTGGGTGTCTGCCTTTGGCTCAGGGCGTGATCCTGGGATCCGGGATTGAGTCCCACATCGGGCTCCTTGCATGGAGCCTGCTTCTCCCTCTGCCTATGTCTCTGCCTCTCTCTCTGTCTCTCATGAAGTAAATAAAATCTTAAAAAATAAAATCTTTACAAAAAGAAAGAAGGGGCACCTGGGTGGCTCAGTCAGTTAAGTGTCCAACTCTTGGTTTTGGCTCAAGTCGTGATCTCAGGGTCATGAGATTGAGCCCCACATGGGGCTCTGGACTCAGTGCAGTCTGCTTAAGACTTTCTCCCTCTCTGTCTGCCCTTCCCTGCCCCTGAACTAGCATGAGCACTCTTGCTCTCAGAAAGAAAGAAAGAAAGAAAGAAAGAAAGAAAGAAAGAAAGAAAGAAAGAAAGAAAGAAAGAGAGAGAGAGAGAGAGAGAGAGAAGAAAGAAAGAAAGAAAGAGAAAGAAAGAAAGAAAGAAAGAAAGAAAGAAAGAAAGAAAGAAAGAAAGAAAGAAAGAAAGAAAGAAATATAGATAGATGAGATAAATATTCCCTTTCATCACTGTTGAGACTTTAAATGTCTTAGGTCTGTGTAGTAGTTCCGCATTATTTATCTGCCCATGTCTTTTTATACATATATAAATATATATGTATACATATATATAATACTATATGTTACACGTAACATAACAGATTATGTATATAACATATAATATATATCCAGGCACAAGCTATTATTAGGTGCCCAAATCCAACAGTAGGAGCACAGTGCATGCAGTACCTGCCCTCGAGAGCCGTGTGATGCAAGCAGTTAGAGTATAAACAACATTATGAGATAATAGAAATTACTGTGCGTAATGTTTAGCAAAAGATTCAGGAAAGAAGGTGAAGCAGTAAAAAGGGTAGGAAAGGCATTAGATGCTGTGCTGAAGAGTCTGGAATGTACCCCATCAGTAAGGGAGAACCACTTAGGGGATTAAGCAGAGAAATGATGGTCAGATCTGTAGTTTAGAAAGATCACGGGAGAAGCGGTATGGAGCAGGGCCTGGGGAAGACTAAGCCAACAGGACGAGGCCACCACAGCAGCTCAGGCCCTGTGTCTTCAGAGAGGACGGACATCGCAGAGGGTACTCAGCCTGAGGTACCATGGCACCGTAAGGAAACAAAACTCTTCTTGATTAATGCTTCCGATATTTTTTTTAAGATTTTATTTACTTATTCATGATAGTCACACAGAGATAGAGAGAGGGGCAGAGACACAGGAGGAGGGAGAAGCAGGCTCCACACAGGGAGCCCAACGTGGGACTTGATCCCAGGACCCCAGGATCATGCCCTGGGCCAAAGACAGACGCTCAACCGCTGAGCCACCCAGGCATTCCTGCTTCACACAATCCTCATATCCAATGTCTTGTGGCACATGAGGTTTAGGAAGAACCCTCAGGAAGTGTGAAGGCCCATCATTTGCTCCCCCGCTTTGTGATGCGGTGCAGTGTATGCTTTATAGTGACATTAACATGGCTCATCCCCTAAGAATTGAACCTTTTAAATAGGACCATAACCAAATGTGACAATGAGATGGTGAGTGACCACGAAACTCTTAAACCTCAAAGTAGTTCTCCAAGTACTGTTTGGCTGACAGGGGTATAAGATTTCTAGAATTAGGGGCGCCTGGCTAGCTCGGTCAGTGGAGCATACAACCCTTGATCTCCAGCCTGTGAGTTCAAGCCCCACATGGAGTCATAGAGATTACTTAAAAATGACATCTTTAGGGACGTCTGGGTGGCTCAATGGGTTAAGTGTCTGACTCTTGATCTTGAGAGCTCAAGTCTCAATCTCAGGGTTCTGAGTCCAAGCCCCACAATGGGCTCCACCCTGGGTGTGGAGCCTACATAAAAAATAATAATAATAAATAATAATAAAACAAAATCTTAAAAAAAAATTCTAGAACTAAAAAAGCAGTTGTATATTTTCCTTTTACAAAAATACTGGTGTTCCAAGTTTGCTGACCATTACTGGCAACAGCAAATGTCTGTTAGCAGTATGGTACTTAGCAGATATTCCAAAAATACACACAACTGTCCTTTCAAGGTAAATGACATGTCTTAACCAAAGCTAGAAACTAGTTACTTTTTTTTTTTTTAAGATTGTATTTATTCATGAGACACAGGCAGAGACATAGGCAGAGGGAGAAGCAGGCTCCTGGCAAGGAGCCGGATGCAGGACTCGATCCCAAGACCAGGATCATGCCCTGAGCTGAGGGCAGACGCTCAACCTCTGAGCCACCCAGGCGCACTGAAACTAATCACTTTTTTTTAAAAGAAACTATGTTGAATGTATTTTGAAAAATGATCTTTGGGGAGACACCAAGGGTCAGTTAAGCTCCAGACTCTTGATTTTGGTTCAGGTAATGATCTCAGTGTTGTGAGATCAAGACCCACATCCAGCTCCACACTGGGAGTAGAGTCCGCTTAAGATGCTCACTCACGGGATCAGCCAAGGGCGTGATGCTGGAGTCCCGGGATCAAGTCCCGCAATGGGCTCCCTGCATGGAGCCTGCTTTTCCCTCTGCCTGCCATTCTCTCTCTCTGTATCTCAAATAAATAAATAAATAAATAAATAAATAAATAAATAAATAAATAAATAAATAATCTTTAAAAAAAATAATAAAATTTAAAAAAAAAGATGCTGGCTCGCTCTCTCTCTGCCTCTCACCTCTTCCCTCTAAAAACAACAACAAAATCAAAACCAAAAACTGATGTTTAGGGACGCCTGGGTGGCTCAGGGGTTGAGCGCCTGCCTTCGGCCCGGGGCGTGATCCCAGAGCCCCGGGGTCAAGTCCCACGTCACACTCCCTGCATGGAGCCTGCTTCTTCCTCTACCTGTGTCTCTGCCTCTCTCTGTCTCATGAATAGATAAATAAAATCTTTTAAAAAATTAAAAAAACAACCTGATGTTTGGTAGTGTTCCCACCTTATTTCATTTTGTTGTCAAAAAGATAAAAAAGTGGGGATCCCTGGGTGGCGCAGCAGTTTAGCGCCTGCCTTTGGCCCAGGGCGCGATCCTGGAGACCCAGGATCAAATCCCACGTCAGGCTCCCGGTGCATGGAGCCTGCTTCTCCCTCTGCCTGTGTCTCTGCCTCTCTCTCTCTCACTGTGTGCCTATCATAAATAAATAAAAATTAAAAAAAAAAAAAAGATATAAAAGTGTCATGTATAAAAACTCTCATATCTATGTCAGAAGTTCTCAAACTGATCCAGGGACCTATGAGGGTCTCCAAGGCCCTTTCAGCAGATCCACAAATTTAAAACTATTTTCAAAATAATTCTCAGACATCATTTGCCTTGCTTACTCTCACTTTCTCACAGGGGTCCAGCAGATTTTCCAGAGGCTACATATCACAACATATCACAACATCACTGTCCTCACACCTAATGGAATGTATGGTTGTATTCCTGTGATTTAAATGTTCTCGGTGGGGCACCTGGGTGGCTCAGACAGATAAGTGTCTGCCTTCAGTCTCTGGTCATGATCTCAGGGTCGTGGGATCCAAGCAGGGAGCTTGCTTCTCCCTCTCCCTCTGCCTGCCACACCCCCACTTATGCGCATTTTCTCTCTCTCTCTCTCTCTCTCAATCTCTGTCAAACTTTAAAAATAGGGACACCTGGGTGGCTCAGTTATTGAGCATCTGCCTTCAGCTCAGGGTGTGATCCTGGAGTCCTGGGATCTAGTCCTGCATCGGGCTGCCCGCATGGAGCCTGCTTCTCCCTCTGCGTGTGTCTGCCTCTCTCTCTCTGTGTCTCTCATGAATAAATAAATAAAATCTTTAAAAAAAATTTTTAATAAATAAAATAAAGCAAAATTTTCTCAGTAAGTTTTAAAATCTTAAATCTCAATAGACAAAGCCCATAAAAATGGAAGTTCTTTGGGGTTTCAATAATTTTAAAACTTTTAAAGGGGTCTTGAGACTAAAAGCTCTAAGAATCACTGCTATGTAATTTATTTTTTATATACTTTAGAAACTTAGTAATAAAGCGTCAATTATGCTTCAATTAAAAAAAAAAAAAAAAAAAACTCAGTGGAGGGCACCTGGCTGGCTTAGTCCGAAGAACATGTAACTCTTGTTCTCAGGTCGTGAATTCGAGCCCCATACTGGGTGTAGAGATTACTTAAAAAATAAAATCTTTAGGAAAAAAAATTCTATTGCTAAGTTCTTTCCTTTAATTAATTAACTAATGAATTAATTAAAGTAATCTCTACACCCAACATGGGGCTCAAACTCATGACCCAAAGATTAAGACTCACACACTCCACTGACTGAGCCAGCTAGGTGTTCCAGTCATAGAATTTTTTAACCTGTTCAACATATTTCTAAGAATTGAACATTTTATTAGATTTTAGATTTTATTTATTTATTCATGGGAGACACAGAAGCAGAGACACAGGCAGAGAGAGAAGCAAGCTCCCCTGCAAGAAGCCTGATGCAGGACTTGATCCCAGGACCCCGCGATCATGACCTGAGCCAAAGGCAGAAATGCTCAACCGCTGAGCCGCCCAGGTGCCCCTGTTCAACATATTTCAAACAAAAGGTCTCGGTGGATTTTTAAGTCATGTCAAAAATACACAAACATGCCATCTTTCCATTATTTTGTAAGAAAAACTGACATCAAGGAAAAGGGGAAATGCACTGACATGTAGTCAAATAATACAAGAAGATAGTAGATGACATTTAATCAGAGTAACATAAATTACATTGTACAGGAGCTCAGAGAGGAGGAACTCCCATCATCAGCCAGGATGACCAGGGAGGAACCTAATAGAAAGCAAACATGATTAGAGCCCCATTATCATCTTTAAAACCATGCTCAAAAGAAGAGAGGAGCAAAACTTCAGAGGGAAGCAGTCAACGACAAAAGACCAAAGAAACACACACTCTGGCTGCACGCGCAGTGCTCACGTTACAGGGCCAAGAGTGTGTGCACTCTGCACACACGGCTTCTGGGTGAGGGCTGGAAACAGCTGAAGAGCCATATATCATTTGTTGGCATTGAAAGAATGTTTATGCTGGTATGATATCCGTATCAGTTCTTTCCTTCTGGATTTCAGAAGAATTCCCCATGCCTATCACTCCCAGACCAGAATTTGCCAATCACTTAAGATATAGAAATAAAACCACAATGTTGACAGTGGCTATCTCTCTAGACCAGGGGATGTAAGGCTCTCCATCACCCACCATGAACTAGGTAAATGTCAGAAGTCTTAAAACTATTATTTTTACTTTAAGAGGTCCTTTATGTTATCTAATAGCACCAGGCTTTCTATTTGCTTGAATCCCCAGAGGCAGCAACCCGGCAAGGTAGGGACTTTTTCACCCCATTTTACAAATTTGGAAACCAAGAAGATACAAAGGGTTCTGAAGCTTGCCCAAGGTCATACTGCAGACACTAGGGAAACCATGAAGGAAATCCTGGTCTGCAAACTCCTGTATATGGTGCTCAAATCCACCCCCAGGAAGGACCTGGCCTCCGCCCCTCACATCACTGCCCTAGTCTAACTGGTGCCTCCCCCAACTCACCCCACGCTCCTCTCTCCCCACAGATAAACATTCTATGACTCTTGTGTAGCAGGCACAGAACTATGGCTGCAAACCTCAGAACCTCCCATGGCAAGGAAATGGGGTATTTACTCCTCCGCTTCCTCTACACACAGTGATCTTCCAAAAAAAAAAAAAAAAAAAAAACCAAAGTTGCTTTCCTACCTTCAAATCCTTCAGTGGCTCCTAATGATCTGCGGGATAAAGCTCTGACTCCTGAGCTCACAAGCCTTTGCAAGCTGCCTTCTGCAGCCTTCACACGCTCCCTTTTCTCTCCTGCCACTCAAGTGTCCTCAGGACACAGCCACACTTGTTTCTAGGCCATTACACCCATCGCTTCCTGTCAGAAAGCCTTTCAAACCCACATGCAACCAGCTTATAATTAGTGACTCTTCCAGACTTAGGTTAGGTGTGAACTTCTCTGGATAACCATTATTTATATTCCCAGAGCCACACCAGGTCCCCTTTTAGGAGATCCCACGGGACCCTCAAACACAGCCCTTGTTACCATGTATTTTAACTACTGGCTTACTGGCTTCTGGTCCTACCAGACTATAGGCTCCTTTATTAAGGCCAAGGACACCTCATTCTTATTTACAATGCCATGACCCAGCACAGTGTCTTGCACACAGCACCTGTTCGGTAAATATTCATGGGATGACTGGAGTGGCTCATGTGATGGGGGACATACAGACATGCACATGACTAAGTAAAATAAAACATGACAAATGTGAAAATTAGAAAGTTGGGAAGGAAAAAAAGTAGGGAAATCTGAGGGAACCCATCTACTTACATTCCTGGGGTTTCTCAACATTTTTTCAAATCCTGCTGCTGCTGCTGGTCACGTTCATGAACATGAGTGCTTACTCTGAACCAGGTACTATGCAAAGCACTTTACCAGTAAACAAACTCTTCTGATTCACCCTATGTGTTGAAAACACCCTATGCATTTTACTGATAACCTTGGACTCAAAAATAAGACACTTGCTCAATGGCAGACAATTAGTGGCAGAGACAAGATTTCAACCCAGATCTTGTCTCCCAAACCATCGCTCCAACCAGCAGTCTAGGCTTCTATGCCTTATCGAAAGTGAAATCTCAGGGCTCCTGGGTGGCTCAGTCGGTTAGGCATCCAACTCTTGGTTTCAGCTCAGATCATGATCTTGGGATCAGAAGATGGAGCCCCGGGGCAACCTGGGTGGCTCAGCAGTTTAGCGCCACCTTCAGCCCAGGGTCTGATCCTGGAGACCTGGGATCGAGTCCCTGCACGGAGCCTGCTTCTTTCTCTGCCTGTGTGTCTCTGCCTCTCTCTCTCTCTGTGTGTGTGTGCGTGTGTGTGTGTGTGTGGTTTCTCATGAATAAATAAAATCTTTTAAAATTTTTTAAAAATTAAAAAATAAGATAGAGCCCCATGTCGGGCTCCACACTTACTGCAGAGTCTGCTTGAGATTCTTTGCCCTTCCTCCGGCTTGCTCCCTCTCTCTATCAAATATATAAATAAAATCTAAAAAAAATAAAAAGTGAAATCGCTTCCCTGAATACCAAAGTTCGATGGCCTCAAGGAAACCCAATTAAACCAATGTTAGACTAAGATTCCTTCCTAATTATACAAGTGAAAATGTACCTTGAGTTATTTCACTCTTCCTGGCTAAATAACTTGAATATGATTGAGCTTTTTTTGGATGCTTCAGGACCATTCCCATGTTCATTATTGAGGGTACTGTGTAACAGTGGTGCCCTTAGGCGTCACTATGCTGGGACTAGGGTGCACCAGACGACCCCTGTACCAGCAGCCCTGGCCTGTGGGCATGTACAGTGCCAACTTCCCAATCCACCCTCATCCCATGCCTAGTTAGAGCTCCTAGTTCTTGCTGCTGTCAACATGCTCATCTCTAGCAGGCCTTTTGATTTTGCTACCTCCAATCTTTTACGGACTATGATACTCATAAAAGATGTAGTAGTCCTTCCTGCTGCGCACCAATTAGGTCTGGCTCTTTGCTTTCTAGGCACATGTTAAGGTGCAATTCCCTGGTCTTCTTTAAAGTTAGGCATAGCCATGTGACTTGCCTTAGCTGATGAAATGTGAACACAAGTAACATGTGCCATTTGGGAACCATACCCCCTGACCACCATCTTTCACACAATCAAAATGATCGTGCAAACACTACATTCAGATAGAGTGTCCAAAAGCCTGGGTCCCTGAGTGACTGACTGTGAGGCACATAGTTCCCCGCACACACACGCGGGGACACATGTGGCCTGAATGAGAAATCATTTTGTTCTGTTAAGCCACTTAAGTCTTAATGGGTTTTTGTTAATGCAACCTAATCCAAGCTATCTGGATCAATACATCAGATCATCAGATCTCTCTCTCTCTCTCTAAGATTTTATTTTTAAGTAATTTCTACATCCAATATAGGGCTCAAACTCACAACCCAGAGATCAAGAGTCACATGCTCCACTGACTCAGCCAGCCAGGCACCCCTCATCAGATCTCTTAGTAAGGAATTCTCTCACATAAGTAACTTCCTTTACAGATTTTATGATCAACATTTTGTTTACACAAAGAATTTTTTTTTGCATCCATCTTGGTTCAAAGCTATGTTCAGTATAAAACAAACCTGTCAAGAACCTACTATGTACAAAACACTATGCAAGATGATGAAGACGACCCGACTCTATGTCTCAAAAAAATCTCAGTCTTCTGTTGACAACTGTGCCAAAAAGGCAGACTCTAGTGTTATAACAGTCTAAAGGAAAGACAAGTCCCATCTAGACGGGAAGAAAAGTACAGGAAAGTCTCACGAAGGAAGTTCCATATCACATGGCCCTGAAACATGGGTAAGAACCAACAATTAAAGATTCAAGGGGGTCATTTAAGATAGAAAAAGCAACATAAGCAAAGGTATGGAACACAAACAGCAAAGCACAAAAAGCAAATAGTTCTACTGACCTGGAAAAAAAATCATAAAACCTAAGGGGATGGGATCCCTGGGTGGCGCAGCGGTTTGGCGCCTGCCTTTGGCCCAGGGCACGATCCTGGAGACCCGGGATCGAATCCCATGTCGGGCTCCCGGTGCATGGAGCCTGCTTCTCCCTCTGCCTGTGTCTCTGCCTCTCTCTCTCTCTCTCTGTGACTATCATAAATAAATCAAAAAAAATTAAAAAAAAAAAAGTATAAAAAAAAAAAACCTAAGGGGATGAAAAGCAATGAGCTTACCCATAGTGTCTGTGCCAGGCTGGTCTGAGCTTAATTCAACAGACAGTGGGGAACTGTTAAAAATCTTGACTGGGGAAGGGAGACATCTGGAAGTGATAGAGGTACACAGAATAGATGGGAGGAAAGGAAAAAAAATTGGGGGTTTCCCACAATTCAACAGAATGGTATCGATGATCCCATATAAGCCTGAAGACAGTAGAAATGGAAAGAAGCAAATGCAGGAGTCCATCAGCAAGGCCCTGCAGCCAAGTGAACACAAAGGGCGAGAAGGAAGGCAAGAGGTGCTGATCCCTGGGCAGCTGCCAAGGATGGTCAGTCCATGCAGCTGAGATTAATCAGAAAAACGACAAGAACAAATAAAGTGCTACTGTCTATTTTTCTAATGGCTAGCTGAAGTAAATGCTACCACCTGCCCGAGACAAAGTACTTCTCCCTTTGATGCAACCCACCCACCTTTTTTTTAACCTCTCAGTTTCTCTAACAAGAACCCAGAGGAATCACTCATGAGCATTTCGGGTTGTCCCCTGCCCCACTGGCCATCCTCACTTTCTCATTTCCTCCCTTCTTCATCCCCCAGGCTTACCGAGTCACTGCTCAAGGCAAGCCTCAGCTTCCCTGTGAACCCTTCCTCTAACACCTGGGTTTCTCCTTTCCCCAGATCCTCATGCCTACTGTCGAGGAATCCTAGAGGCAAGATCGTCGGTTATCAGCTTCCTGTGTGCCCTTTAGTCCCACAGCTATCTCCTGGGCTCATCAGAACAGGACTCTTAGGTTACGGGTCTTCCGTTGCCCACACTCCTCACTGCCTTGCACACAGTATGTATTCATTAGGCGCTTTATTGATGACCCTAAGCCAGTCGCTCTAAGAACATGCCTGTCTTATTCCCTCTTTAATAATCTACTTTTATTAAACCACGACTACACATTCAGACACACAAAACTGCGAGACTCATCATTTCATACTTCAAGATGTCCTTGGGTAAAGAATCTTTCATCTCAGGAGGCGTCATTGCCTTAAGAGATGATCTGAAAACACCCATTTGGTCATACGTGTTGGTGTGCCAGCTTCCTTTCAATCCTTGTGACTTGCAGGTAAACCAGACGGCTCCACGATCATCGTTCCAAGGTGACTGTGACTCCCAAACAACCTCACGTTCCACGAGGACACGTTTAACTTCAGGAACCTAGTAAGTGCTTCTGGTCTACCTTCAACCGGCTACAGCACAGACAACTCAAACCATGACCACAGAAAAGTTCCCAGTTTGTTTTGTTTTACCAAATAACAGCCGCTTTGGTTGGCCTCTCTGTCTCTCTCTCCCAATTAACTACTAGGATTTAGTTCACGCGTCTCACTCTTTCCTCGGGGCGGAAACGCAAACAGAAACGAAGTGGACTGAGGCATCCTAAAAATGAGCAGCGGTAAAGAAGAAATCCCAAATATTCGTGGGACAGCATCCTCCCCAAACCTGCTCTCATCACGGAGGTGCCTCCCCTTGCAAGCAGGACCCCGGAATCAACAGCGGGGGATGGGGTCGGTGGGGATGGTGGGGGGCCGGAGGGGGGGGCCGGAGGGAGGGGAGCCGGGAGGCCAAGCGTGCGGGCCCCAGCGACCGGACCCGAGCGCGCGGCTGCCTGAGCGGCGAGCAGGGCGGCCGCGCGCTGCGACTCCCGCTCCGCCGGCGGAGGCCGGGCCGGCCCTGCTGGGCGCCAGGTGCGCAGCGCGCGGGGTCCCGCAGCCGGCTGCAGGCGCCCTCCCCGGGCCCGGCCGCAGCCGCCCCTCCGGGCCGAGGTCGCCGGGGCCGGGCCCCAGGGCTCGGGGCAGCTGGGCCGTGCCTCCCCCCCACGCCCGTCCCCGGCGCGGGCGGGGCGGCCCCCGTTAGCCGCGCGCACGGCGGGCCTTACCGCAGCGGAGACGGAGGCAGCGGGGAGGCGGCGCCCGGGCCGGCGCGGGCGGGGAGGCGGAGGCCGAGGCGCGGGCGGCCGCCACAGCCGCGGGGGAGCCCGGCGGGCGCCCACGACGCGGTGGGCTGCACGGGCGCCGCCATGGTGGGGACGCAGCGGCGGGCGGAGCGCGACCACCAATCCCGCTCTCCGCCTCGGCGCCCTCGCCGGGGGTCGGGCGGCGCCGGCCAATCGGGGCGCGGGAGGCGGGCGGGGCGCCGCGCTGACCAATGGGGAGCGGCGCTGCGGGCCGTGGGCGGGCGCAGGCTCGCGGAGGCCCAATCGGCGCGGGACCCGGGCCGCGGGGCTGCGGGGCTGCGAGTGGGCTCGGCCGCCGGCAGCAACCCCCTCCCCCGCCTCTCGCCCCGCAGGCGCCCCGCGGCCGCGACCCAGCCCCTCGGGACACGTGTCCTCGCCCGCGACGGCCCCCCGGGGCCCAGGGCTTGGGGGGAGCTCCGCGGGCTGGGCGACCCGGCCCGACCCTGCGGCGGCGGAGGGCACGGGGTTCCCTGCTACGGGCGGGGGGTGGGGGGGGGGAGGGCAACGGACACGTCTAGCGCGGACTCAGGACCCCCGCCCTGTGCAGCTCCCGAGGTCCCAGCTCCCTCCCACCCTTCGCTCCCGCAGCTGAGCCAATAGCAGGGATGGGGCTGCGAGCCTCGGTTGCCCACCCGGGGTACCACCTTAGCAGCCGGCAGTTTGCCCCCGACAAAAACCCATCCCTGCAGCCGGTCTTCCAAGGCCTGGGCCTGACCGCACGGGCAGGCAGGCGGTAAGGACGGACGAAAACCGACGGCCTGTTCCATGGGATGCAAGCAAGTCTCATCGCCTCTTTAAACTTCGGTTTCCCCAGTTATTACTTTGGCCAAAATGCAAAGGGCGGTATTTCTAGAAAAAGTCGGCTGTTAAGAACTCTGCTGGAGTTAGACCAGGCACCTCATCCCTGCAGGGCTTTCAGCAAGGATCAGGATGGTGGGGTCCATCAGAGGAGTAGGGCCTGGGACCCTGCCAAGTCTGGAGAAGCAGTCCTGCTTATCAAGGAAATGCGCTCCCAGGGCTCAACAATCCATTAAGGCCTGGTCGCATCTCCCAAATGAACTCTTGGATGCTGGACAAAAAAAAGTCAACTTCTTTTTCTTGGCCCCAGGGAGGAGAAAAGTATCTTTGAAACCTGCCGCTTCTCTCTTCTACAATCAGACACCAGGTAGCAGCCACCTCCCAAGCCCCGGGATACAAAGAAGCATTGAGTTGCTGAAATGACCAAGCCTCTCTAGCACCTGGACAGGGCCATGAAACAAGTGTCCGGTCATCCAAGGGTCAGCTGGAGCAGCTGCCCAAGTCCTGCACCTAGTCACTGGCCCCTCCGTGCCCTGCTGCTGCTCTATCCTCAACCACCGATAGCCCAGGAACCCACCAGGCAAAGGGACAGATTTTCCTCCAGGGAAGTTTATCACTAACTACAGGCAGCTCACAGTAGCTTCAAGCCCCCACTGGATCCCACTGGGGGTGTCGAGTCCCTTGCTTTTAAAGCATCTTTATGCTAGCTCCACAATTTGTATGAAACACAGATGATGGATGACGTGGACCTAGACCAGCTCCATGAAGATAGGAAGATAATGAAGTGAGAGCTCAAACCCAGTTTGACTGTGAGAGTGGCCCGGTCCTCAATCCCCTCCTTCCTACCCCGAAGACAAAGGAAGCAAAACAAGGAGCTCATAACCACCAGTGCCTCTGCTCCCCAGGTCTCCCCCTGCCTGGTCTAACACACAGCCCACAGGACCAGGACTTGACAAGGAACCCATCGCTTTAGGACAGCTTCCTAGATCCTGCCCGAGTGGTCTTCTTAAAATAGCTCGCCCTGCCCCAGAGCTTATAACTAGATCTACCCCCAGCCTGACCCTGGGCCATTCAGGCTCTGTGGGGCAGACACAGCAAATCCTCTGCTCAACACATTTTATTGCTAAGGACAAGGTGATGCACCAGTTTTCAAAATAATTTGGTTTATAGCGTTCATACGTAACAAAAAACAGGGAAGTATTATAAATCTGATTCTTGTATACACAAGGGTATAGGTGTGAAGCCCTCCAATCCTGGGCCCAGGCAAACAAATTCATGAGGAGCAAAAACCTGTTTAACCCCTTCAGCGTTGCCCTCCAGTCCCACCCCCACCCCCAAATCAGCTCCCTCCCACCCCCAGACCAGGGGCATATCTAGACCTGCCCCCCAGTCTCCAGTGGCCCCAGTTCATCTTAACCCTCCCAGCCCCTGCATGATTGCAATTTTCTGTTGCCAGAATCACCCACCAGGCTCTGCCTGCTTCCATCATTAAGATCCCCCTTCAGGTGCTCCCCACCCGCACCCTAATACTGTGCCAGAGAGGTCCTGTGCCTAGAGTGATATGGGCACAGCCCCATGCTACCTCCTATCTTCTCCATCAAAATAGGACAAAGAGGTGGCATTAACTCCCTAATATCTCAACACTTGCAGCTTCGCCAGCACTTCCTTGAGCCCGTTCCAGGGACACAGATGCCATACTTATCTCCAGCCAACCCCTAGGAGCCTTTGCTCAGCTCAGCTGAGGGCCAAATTTCACATTCTGTTTGCCCTGGACAGGCAAGGAAGGCAGTAAAGGCCAAGGGCTGGCAGAAGCTGGTCCAGACCAAACATCCACACATGCGCACACGGACACACACACACACACATATACACGCAGGCACGCACGCACACACACACATAAATACAAAAGAGGGGAGGAAGGAAGCACCAGCACCTCTGCCTAGTTGGTGCAGGTGATTGTTAGGAAGCTAAGTCCTAGGCCAGGAACAGGGCAACCAGCCCAGCCAGCACAGTCAACCCCGCTGCAAACCGGGGCCAGGGCAGCCCCAGCAGTTCAGTGCACAGCCCTTCAGCTGGGAGATCAGCTGCTGCCACATGTCCAAGGAAGGCTGTCCTTTCACTACAGCGGAATGCGACGGGGATGGGGGTGTGAGAAGACAATGGGGTCAGTTATTCCATTCCTTTTCATTGTACAACTTCACTTTCAGAGCCTTCAGAGTTCCAAGGGTCTGCTGTGCTGTGGAACCCCACAGTGCTCTCGCCTTGATGGCTGGGCACCGGTTGGCCCCTGGAAGCACCTACTCCATGATGGCTCGGTATAGTGCAGGCTCAATGTAATCTTCCCGGTATCTTGAGTTGATCACTCGTTGCCGTTTCTTTTCCTGCTTAACTTCCTTCTCTGTGAAAATCTCGTTGAAGCGCATGTCTGAGGCTACAGACTGTAGAGGAATAAGCAAGCCCGATGAGCACTTTGTGGCCAACCACCCCAGGGAAAGAACAAAAGGACACACCCTTGCCTTGTTCCCTCCCTCCCAGACCAGAACCATGAACACACAGAAAACACACTCACCAGTCTAGACTTGACTCTCTTGGGAAGCTCTTCATCCAGCGTGTACACGTCATCTCTCTTAACCACAAGCTGTGAGCCATCCTCAAACTCCACCTACCGAATAAACAAAGACCTTTGGCTAAGAGATCCCTTTCTCCCTGGTCCACTGTGCACAGTGGCAATTTCCTGCCATCACAGGAAGGATCCAGAACACTGAATGAAGGACTGCCAAATCTGAAGCCACCTCTGGCAGACTAGATAGACATAGAGCAGTCCCAAGCTCTGAAAAGGTTATTACTGACCGCTGAGCTCTCCCAAGAGCAAAGATTCCCCTCCAGCCTAAGAGGAAACATTTGAATTAATCAAGTGCTCCCCAGCCCCCCACAAAAACCTTTGGCTGGCTACCTGGTACATCTGGATGGGGTGGGAGGCCACAAATTTAGCTCCGTAGACTTGGCCATCTGTCCATCTCACTTGGACCACTTCTCCTTCAGCAGGAGGACCCAACTGGAGACAGTCCTGACTCTGAGGGAACAGTAGGGGAGAAGAGTGAAAGGAAGATCCCTCTGCGTGCAGGGGTTACCACCACCTACTTAGGGAAGAATGAACTGGGACAAATTCCTGCTCAGGCATACAGGCCAGGCAGGCTCTCCCTGGGCTGAAAGATACCCTAGTTAGAGACCTGCCTGCTGAGTCCAAGTCAGCCCCATCTCTCTGCCCCTGTTGCTCTGAGGTGACAGAGCAAACATAGAGTAAATTTAATAAACATAGTGCCAAGATCAAGAATCCTTCTCACACTGCTTTAACTGTCCTGCTAAAGGTCAAGGGACAGGCCCTGCCCCGAGGAGACAGAAGACAACGACGAATTCTGAGTAACGTTAAAACGTTATTAGCCTCTTTCTTTGTGCTGTATTTTTTCACCACCGGGAGCTTATAATTGAGGGAAAAGAGAAAAATGCCTGGTTTCACATAATAGTGTCTCTTGATGAAGCAGAAAAACTTAACTTGTCAAACCTCAGTCCTGGAGTATGCATGTGAGTACTTGGAGACGGACACTTCTACTGCAGGCTGAAGGAGGATGGTTGTCTTGAGGGAAAGCACTGTGGAACCGAGTTGTGAGCTGCTTTTTATCATGGAACACTAGCTTTGTTTGAAAAACTGGCTGACAAACTATGGTTATTCAGACTTGGGTTTTGGCAGACATCTTCTCAGAAATGAATGAAATAAGCTTGTCACTTCAAGGAAAATAAAAGACAGTACTGCCAATAAAAAAACTTCAGCTTTTAGAAAAATCTGAACGTCAGAAAAGTTGTATCACCACAATAAGCTTCAATAAGCTTGAAGCTTTGCCAAATTTAAACATATTTCTGAGGGGCACCAGGCAGGCTCAGTTGGTGGAGTGTGTGACTCTTGATCTCAGGGTTGTGGGTTCGAGCCCCAAGTTGGGTGTAAAGGTTATTTATAAATAAATAAAATCTTAGGAAAAAAAAAAAAAAAAAGATGTGCAGAAATGTAGAAAATGGCATTCTTCCCACTAATATTTTGTTTTAAAAGCTATCTTTAAAAACCCAGATTATATTAATCTCCATTTTAATTTCCAGTAAACATGGGCAGACATTACCCACAAAAAAGCTCTATGAGGTCCTCAGTAATTTTTAGAAAACAGAGTCCTGAGATCACGGATCTAAGTTAGAGATAGCACCGCTTGCTTCTCAGAAGTGACAGAGACACCTAACATGAAGCATTTAGTACAGGGCCTGGTGTGCTAGAAAAGCTTAGTAAATTATACCTCTACTGCTGCCACAAACACTACTAATATCATCTTTACTATGACTCAAGTCTACCTTGTAACTAACGTTAGGTGCTTTTAGCAACTAGGTTGCTAATACAGGATAAAGATGGGAACTACTGGATTCCTTAAAGGTAGAAGTGGCTTCATCCACTGCTTTGGTGCTTAGGAAAGGGCAGAGTGAGAGTAAGGGAAACTCAAACTAAGTCCTGAATACTGAGCCAGGAAACCTAGAAGTGGGTCCAGGCAGAGCTTCCAGTGTGTCAGGTGTCAATAACATAAGCAGGCCAGGGATGTCTCCAAGCAGTTTCTACTCAGCCCCAAAGCCTTCACCTGTAAAGAACCAAAAGCAAATTCCATACATCCACTAAGAGGGCATGACAGGAAAAGAAGGTGGATAATTCTTCCAAAATCACACAGCTACTAAGCAAAGGAGCTGGTGTTGGCACATTGGTCAGATTCCACTGCACTAGAACACCTTTCATGGTAGTTTGACTGAAATAGAAGCAGGCTTCAAAATACTGCAGAAAACACGGATTCCGGGCACCTGGATGGCTCAGTGGTTGAGCACCTGCCTTTGGCTCAGGTCGTGATCCTGGGGCCCTGGAATCGAGTCCTGCATCAGGCGCCCCACAGGAAGCCTGCTTCTCCTTCTGCCTATGTTTGTGTCTCTCTCTCTGTGTCTCTCATGAATAAATAAATAAAATCAAGGAAAAAGAAAAGAAAACACAGATTCCTGTGAGCGTCTAGGGGAAGCAGAGTAGCCTAGCAGCACGCAGTTTTCTTCACAAAGAAACACCAGTACAAAATGCTTCCTTATGTTCAGGGAAAGACTGATGGGACTGTGGGCCCAGCTAGAAATGGCAGGCAGGCCCACAGTCAGTCTGCCAGCCAGCCCCAGAAACACCCCCATCCCAAACTGCCCAAGAAGCTCCTTGCAGACATTACCACTATGTCCTCAGGATAGAGATTGTCACTGAAAGAACCATCATCAAAGTTGACTTCATAGAAGGTCTCAGTGGTGAGCCTGACCACCTCACACTGGTAGAAGCGCCCATTCTTGTGCTTGCTAATGACCTTCTGGCCTGCAGTGATGCTCTGCAAGGCCCCCTTGGCACGCTGGAAAAAAATAGAGGCTTGGGTTACTCCCACATGATTTGACAGGCCTGAAAAATGTGGACCAAGACCAACTGGTTTTTCTTTCCCAGGGAAAGACGATGGAAATGGAAAATCAAGAAAGACTAGGGGGTGGGAGCTGAACCAGATCTTTCCAGGTACTCAAATCCCAGCAGGGAGGCTACAAGAAACCAGCAGCATGTTTCCCTCCATAAATGTAGCACCTCCCTAGTTCCCAGTCCACAATGGGTCCTTCTACCATACTATCTCCCAGAATAGACTCTTGTGACTTCCCTATTGTTGCCAGGAACTAACCAAATAGCACCTACGAATGCATACAGCTTAGATACACATCAAGGAAGACACTCAGTGGGGGCTCTGAGCCCAGGCCCCCAAACAATGCACCATGCTAATCTCAGCACTAGCTCTACACTCAGGGCTAAAGCACAAAGACTGAAGATCCCTGGATGTCCTTAGCCGCATGTGACCAGGAGCTCCCATTCTAAGGGCCCTATAATCTCTGAGACACTCACACCACCCTCTCATCCTGAACTTACCCCTGATGCAAATGGATCACAGAGCATCTGGTGGCACTAGATCCAACCACTCCTCCCCAAGTTCCCCCAAGCACTGTGCTCCGTCACGCTGGCCCCCTTACTGTCCCTGAACATGTGTGCCAAACACATTCCCCACCTCAGTCTTTGCCCTGCTGTTCCCTCTGCCTGAAATGCTATTCCTCAGTCATCTGCACACTGGCCCCCTCACATCCAAATGTCAACCTACTGATACTTCCTTAATATTCCTCTTCCATTCCCCTTATCCTGCTACATTTTCATCCACCACCCCTCTGGCCATCTGACATACTGTACATTTACACGTTTCAATGGGTTTTCCAACTGCATGGAGCAAGAGGACAGGCACGGTTGGGTCTGGGTCACTGGTATACTCCCAATGCCTAAACCTGAGCCTAAGATGTAATAGGTGCTTAGTAAGTATTTGAAAGATTATGAAAGAAATACTCAACAGTACCCCATGTTCTCACAGGGTCAGCAGCCTACAGCTGCCAATTTAAGGATCTGGAGTGCTAGGGATGCCTGGGTGGCTCAGTGGTTTAACACCTGCCTTTGGCCCAGGGCGTGATCCTAGAGTCCCAGGATCAGGTCCTGGGATTGGGTCCCGTGTCGGGCTCCCTGCGAGGAGCCTGCTTCTCCCTCTGCCTGTGTCTCTGCATCTCTCATGAATAAACAGATAAATAAAATCTTTTAAAGAAAAAAAAAGGATCTGGAGTGCTGAGGACAATCCCCGTAGTACTGGCCTGGCTCCATAAGCAAACTCCTGCTTCCCTGATCCTTGGGGCTCAGCCCTACACCTCACGCACCACCCCTCCAGTCTCTTTCTCACAAAGACTTTCTCCTCTTCCTGAGCTCCTAACCTACCTGCCCACCTGTCATGCTTAGTCAAAGATCTTTATGAAAAAGAAGAATCCAGTCAGCCAACAAGACCTATGCCACAATCTCAAATGGTAATGACAGGTGTGCTCCTCTAGAGGAGCCCTCTATTGTGTTCTTCACTACCGTATTCATCATCTTTATAAGCATCTCTCCTATTTGACTCTAACTCCCCCAACTAGAGTCTGGCTTCTGACCAGAAGACCCCATGGCAACTCCTCAGTGTGGGGCACCAATGAGCACTATGCCAGACCTGCCGGCCCCAGAGCACACAACCTCCTGATCCCCCTCCAGTGGCTTCCATCTGTACTTTTTCAGCTACTTTGGCTGGCTTCTGCTCTGCCATCTGCTCCTTATATTAGGAATCTCCAGATTCCAGTTTCTAATGGCAACTGGATTGAACTACCCTGTTAAAGACTGCTAAGATCCAAATCTTCACCCTCATAGTTAAAGCAGCCTCCTTTAGAAGCTCCATCAGAGTGCTCCAGCAATCACCTCAATGTCAAATGTCCTATCCTCTTCACTTCTCCCCCTCCTCACCTGGGAACCAGCCCTACTCTGAATCAGTTCTGGCCAGTTAATAGCATCATCGAATTTGCATCCCTTCCATCTTTCAGGGAAAGAACATGAGCCGTCTTAAATAGACACTCCCTTACACCTTCCCCATGTTAATCTCTAAGGCGGTCAACAATCCCTGTCAATTCCACCCATCGTAGGAGCCCATGGTTAGATGTGACCCCCAAAGCTCTACCTCCCTGTATGTTCTCACTTCAGACCTCACTTTAATCCCAAACTAACTAGTCCCCCTGCCTTAAATTTCAGCTTCGAGCCTTTGAATCCACCACTAGAGTAACTGTTAAGAAATATGGCTCAAAATCAATTTTTGAAAAGTTCTCATCTAGTGGAAGAGAGATCAAATTCCTAAATGGGGCAGTCCAGGGCCTTAACCGCCTGGCGCCGCTTGTCTTTCAGTACCTGCCATATTCCCAGAACCAGCCTCACATGCACCTTCTCCTGAGCCTTGCTTGTTCTGCTTCTGAAGCCCTGAATGCCCTCCCTCTCACAATTGCTACTTATTGTTTAAGTCCCAATTCAATTGCCACCTTCTACCCAAACTCTTTCATAACTTGTCTACCTAAGATGACATGTAATTTTCTCCAAGCTTCACTATTTAGAGAAGCACAAAAGTCTACTGTACGGTGGTTAACAGTTAACTCTTCCGAGCACTCTCTACCAGCTGACACTATCTGCAGAGCTCCTGCTACATCCTAGACACCGTGTTAGGGAAGAGGGACACTCATGTTAATAAGCTAGGGCCCCCTCAGGGAGGGGTGGCAAACAAGTAAACAGATAATCACAAAGAATCGACCACAAGCAGTTTGATGCTGATTAGGAGGTACAAGGCAGGGAGCAGAGATGGATGAGGGCCACCTCTTCATCCCTTCCACATTGGCACTCTCCATAAAGCAGGACTCTGGAGAGAATACTTGCTGACACAATAAATGGATAGCCTGCAGAGAAAATGACCCTAGAAACTGTCAAGAGGATTCTAGAATGGCATCCTCCCTCACCTCCAGATTAGGGATCTTGTGTCGAAAGCAGGTAATGAAGACAACAAAAGGCCAGTCATCGGGCTGCATCATCACCCCAGCAGCCTGGGCACAGCTCACGTGGAAGGCAGTTGGGCAACGGCCGTGAGAACATTGCACACAGCAGCCAGCGGTTCTTTTCCTCCGCTTCTTGCAGAAGACGCATTTCTACAACACAAGGGAAGCAAGCCAGTGACTCCAGCAGCTACCACTGCAGTCTCCTCCACTGTTCCCCTGTCTAAATGCACACAGCCAAACCAGCACCTTCTTCCCGAAACAAAAGGGTACATACACCTCTTTCAACCTCCTATATGAATACATGTGTCCTCAGTAAGTAGTTTTAACCATATGGTGCCTCACAAACCTTGACCAAAACCAAGGGTAAAAGATGACCACTGGGCCTCAAAAACGTTATGTTCTCCTCCACCCAGAGACATATAAATGGGGCAATGACAGAGAGAGTCCCCAAGCCCATTCCCTCTTCCTTACCAGTTTGAAGCGGGGCAAGGGAATTTTGCTCACATCCACTGGACTTCTTTCGGCAATGTTGACAAACCTTGCTTCCAAAATTGCCACAGCACATGAGACGTGGACCCACCTGCCAAAAGGCAAAGGCTACCTCAGTCACCTCTGGCTGTAAGGCCCTGTTGCCTTTTCACCAAATCTATCAATTCAGGGGGGGGGGGGGGGGGGGGGCCTGCACACAGTGCTCCCTCCCTAGCCAAACAAGGCCTCTTCCTTCCACCTGCAAGGTCCAGGGACTTGGCAAGGTAAGAACCAGGAGTGTTCACACTGAGTACAGAAATGGGTCCCTACTATACGGCCCTGCATTAGCACAGGGTTGCGCTTCTTACACCACAAACTCATATAAAATCTCTTGCAAAATGAGCAGAAACACAGCTGATTGAAAGGGGTAGGTTTCAGGAAGTGAGAATAAATCAGAGAGCTCTATATAGACCTCTTTTACCACAGAAGCTGGGTGCTTCCTCAAAATGTCTCCATCTGTCCCCCGTCTGCCAGTAGCCATAGGTCTCCCCTCTAGGCCTTCACCCAAACCTTTCCCCTGGGCTGAAATGACCTCTCCTTCTGATCCCTGCATCCACAGCAAGCTCACTCGTTAAGGTCTGGCACAGGCCCCACCTACTCTGACAGGTCTGTTCAATGGACATTTTGAGAAAATTACAGTTCTGGGCATTTTGATAGGAACATGATGTGACTCTTAACATCAGACCAGATAAAAGCTATCACAGACAATGTGGGGCCTACACAGAAGCTGTCTGTATAGTATTGGTGGGGCTCCTCTGCAACTGTGGGAACAGACTTGTTTGGCATGACCCCACAGGAGCAGAACTAGGGATATAGGGTTAAGGTGGGAGGCTCAAGGAGAGCCACTTCTGCTCCAAGTAAGGAAGAACTTTTAACAGCGCTCTCCCACAACTATGAGGAACAGGATAACCTCAAATAATGGCAGCAAGTGCCTTTGAAGGCCTGGAAGCCGGCAGCCCAGGGTGGCTCAGTGGTTGAGCACCACCTTCAGCCCAGGGCATGACCTGGAGACCTGGAATCAAGTCCCATGTCAGGTTCCCTGCTTGGAGCGTGCTTCTCCCTCTGCCTATGTCTCTGCCTCTGTGTGTGTGTGTGTGTGTGTGTGTGTCTGTGTCTCTCATGAATAAATAAATAGAATATTTAAAAGAAAAAAAATAAAGGCCTGGAAGCAGCAAGCAGAAGAGCTGTCTATGTGGAACAGAACAAAGGATCGGGGAGGTTCCTGTACTGCAGGCAGGCTCCAATTCCCACAGGACGTTAGCTAGAAGCAGGATATTCACCACCGGCTGCCCACCAATCTGTGTGCACTACAGTCCCTCGGACAGCCAGCTTTTCCAGAGCAAAAACTTCATCCACCTCACACTTCTACCTCAGACCAAGTAAGCTAAGACCAGGCACAAAGGGTCAGCTCAGTAAGAAAAGCTGCCTGCTGGCTAGGATGCCCAGACTTCTGTAGGTCTGACTTCACAGCAGGTGGGCGAGGCTGAGCTCTCCTCCATGTCCCACTCTGCTCCCCAAGGACACTCACCCTCCTTCCAACAACAGGCCTGAGCCAGGCAGAGTGCGCCTGTGGACAAGGGCTCACAAGCCCATGCCCATGGCCACCTCTGCACCAGCCCCAGCTACAATAAGGTAACTGTCTCACTTCTGGCCCATGGGGCCACTACATGGTCTGTGCAGGATCCCCACACCCTCATGCGCCTGTCTTAGCTCCTCCAAAAGGAAGACATCACTTATATCTCTGCCTCGGAGGAGAAGCTAGATTGGAAAGGTCTAGAGCTGCTTGGCTCCCCTTGGCAACCCATTTTCAAAATTAGTCTTGGAGATGCTATTCCAGCTCCAACAATGTGCTTCCCAAACCCTCCATCAGTCATTTTGATGAACGGCCACTGCCCTCTCAGAGCCTCTCCAACGCTGCTCCAGAGCTGAGCAGCGGAGCCACTGCTCAGAAACTCACCTGTCATCATTGGCTCTCTGTAGGGCTCCCCCTCGTAGTGAGCACAAACAGCAATCCTGCCAAGAAGGGATGGGGAGGAAGGGCGGTTACCACCAAGTCATTAACATCCAATCTGCTCTCTCCTTGGCCTCCTTTGGGTAACTGCAGCCTCCACATAAGAAAGTGGCTTAATGGCATGTGGGGCCTCGCCTACACAGTCCACATAAGCAGGACTCCCCCACAGGAAGACAAGGAGACCACCCAGAGCTAAAGTATACCAAGTATTTGCCTGACTTAACATAATCCTCTTCGTTGTTAATAGTAACAGCTGTAAGTGGTCACCAAGAACGCTCTGTCCAAACTGAAGGCATTACAGGTCTCTGCCCGCCTCCTACGTGGGGTGCTGCCAAGGTTCCGGGGCAGGGGATAAAGAGGAGAGAGCTACTAAATGAAGCATCTGAGCCCCGTTCTGATGGCCCAACCCAATAGCTAAGTTCTTTAAAGGGGGTTATAGCTGGTTCACAGGGGGACCTACTTGGTCCAGATACAATGTAGCAAATACAACTTTCAGACTGATACATGTCCTGCCATAGCTGAGCAGCAACCAGGCTATGGGGATTTATTCTGACAATACCCACTCTGACATCACTGTGAACCAGGCCCTGTGCAGACTGCTGGAGACAGAAAGCCCACATGAGGGGCACCTGGGTGGCTTAGTTAAGCGTAGGCCTTCAGCTCAGGTCATGATCTCGGGGTTCTGGGATCAAGCCCCATGTCGGACTCCCTGCACAGTGGGGAGTCTGCTTGTTTTCCTGTCCCTCTGGCCCTCCCTCCCTTTGTGATCTCTAATAAAATAAGTAAAATCTAAAAAAAAGAAATAAGAAGAAAGAAGAAAGAAGAAAGAAGAAAGAAGAAGAAGAAGAAGAAATAGAAGAAGAAAGAAGAAGAAAGAAAGAAGGAGGAGGAGAAGGAGGAGGAGGAGAGGAGGAGGAGGAGGAGGAGGAGGAGGAGGAGGAGGAGGAGGAGGAGAAGAAGAAGAAGAAGAAGAAGAAGAAAGAAGAAGGAAGAAGAAAGAAGAAGAAAGTAAGTCCATACAAAAAAGAAGAAGAAAGTAAGTCCATACAAAAAAAACCTGGCCCTGAGCAAACCCCAAGTCTCACAGGCAAGACAGCAACACTGTGGACACACTCACCTCCTCCAGGGCATTGGCTGAACATCGAGAACACATCCAGTCTTCAGAAGCCTTTGTCGGGGGGACCCCATAGCAACCTAACAAGGACACCAAGATGAGTAAATTAAACCCAGAGACCAGAGTAAGAATATATACTTGCAACTCTTTTCCATATACCACCAGTCTGAAAGCTGTAACCAAATCTTACAGAAAAACCTCTGAATTCTAGAGTCAGGGGCCCCAGGATTCACCCACACGGTATGGCCCAAGGTCTCAAAAGTCAAAGACTGTAGATTCCCTGGTACGAGCACGCAGGGAACTAATCCCTCCCTTCTCCCCCGGTATGTGCAGCCCAGAGAAAAGTACAAGGTTGACTACACAAGCAAAGACCCCAAAATCAATGGTGGAACTTCAATTATCAGCAGCGAACTCCCCAACAACACAAGAGCAATCTTTGCACTTGAGGGCCTAGGAAGGCCCCTGGAAAGCTGGGGTGAGGCCAACATGGGGTGAGACCACAGTGAGCAGGCCTCTGGGTCAGGCCGTAGAGCAAAGGTGAACCACTCACTGGCATGGACGCGGACACTGCACTTCTTGCAGGAAACTAGAAGACTAGTGCCGTCCTCCTCAAGGTAAGGGGTAGAAAGGTTGATGTCGGTGCTGCAGCCAGTGGAGGTGAAACACATTTCTGGAATCAATGGCTTGGTCCTCTGCTTCTGGGGGGCCAGAGCTGAAGTGTTTCCACAGCTCTGACTAAGGCCTCCAAACTCAACCTAAGGAGAGCAAGCAGGGGCAGCCCTCAGTGAGCATGTGCCTGTATTCCCAGCTTCCCACCTGCTCTGTCAGCAGAAAGCTGCCTCTCTTACTGGTAGGACTCTGGCTACAGTTCCTAGGTGGCAGCTATTATCCCAGAGCTGCTAATTGAAGTTACCTCTAATGACTCAAATTCAATTTCCCACAACGGCATCAAACAAAGGCCCCTGGGGACAACTGAGGAAATGGAGCGAGGTAAGAGGCAACTGGGATTTCAATCTTTCCAAACCAAGTGGTAATAAAACGCGCTGAGATGTTAGCAAGGTTGCTCTCGTGGGCTCCCCTATGTGTGGCACTGCATGGTGGCCCCCGCCCAGGGAGAGGACCCAGAGCTGGTGCTCCTAACAGACTAGCGTGATTTCCCCCAGGGGCCAACAGCAGTGAGTCACCTAAGCTGCAAGCACTGCCACATGGCTGGAGACCCACCTGTGATTCCTGGCTAGGGGTCCCTTCAGAAAGAATGGTAGGTCCATGTACTTCCCTTGACAAATACCCTAACTGCAAATATATGCTGGCACTACCAGCATTTCAAGGACAGGGCCTCAAATATGTCAACCCTAAGTACATGCCCCTCATGAAAACAGAGACCCACTTGATAGGTCTGCTAACAGTACAACCAGGCCATGGTTGTACTTGCCTCGCAGGCAAGGGCACATACAATTCTTCAGTTCTGCCTTTTTTCGGTCAATGGAAAGAAGCAGTGAGCTACTAACCCAAAGTATGTATGGTCTCACAGTTCCATTCTTTGGCAAGCGTGAAATCTGGGGCCATGCCAGGCTCAGTGCAGCCATGCCAGGTCACCCTGTGCAGGTCCCAGCTGAGACCAAGCTCCTCACCTGGCACATGCTGGTGTGGATGGCCATCAATGCCCCAGGAACCCAAGGGGCACAGATGAACTCAGCCCCAGTGCCTCCCCCTCCTGCACACCTTCTACTCCTACCTCCCCACCCTAGTTTCACCAACACCCACTGTAGCAAAGAGAAAGGAAAGACTGTACTGGAGGCTCTGGCAGACTAAAGAAATGCACAGTGCTTCAGCCTGGCCAGGAAAAAAAAACACCTGGAAGGAAGAGTTTCTGACTAGAAAGATAACAACAGATTTCTCTGCAAATGGTGTAAATGCCACAGGGTACAGGGAATCCCCCCAAGGCTAAGCCACACCCCAGTTGTTCTGCAAACCATTCTCAGGTAAAAACTCACATTGCTGGATTATCTGCCTGGAGAAACCTGACTACAGTACATGGATGGGGCAGTGAATACTAGAAGAACATGTCTTTCCCAAGACAACCAGTGACAAGCTCTGTACCCACAATTAAACCTCGCTTCCCTCCGGACTGCTGGCTCTGGATAAAAGGAGAGGATGAAGTGGGCTTACCTGATGGTAAGTCTGAAAGATCATACAGACAGCGCAGTGAGGGGCCTGCTGGGCCATGGTCTCATTGAATTCCTTTTCAGCCTCAAAGTTTGGGGGTCGGTTCTGCCATAGTTGGCTCAGGGGCTTGGCCCAGGCCTCTGTCTCCTCAGCCTCCTCCTCAGGGGTCAGCTGTTCAGACGACTCTGGAGCAGAGAGCAGAGCACAAGTCAGCACCAGCCCCGTACATGTGTAACTCTGCCTAGAGAGCAGATGAGCTCAGCCTGGTTCCAGGCTGGCCTAAACCTAAGACCCTATAGGTGATAAAGGCAAAGGGCAGAAGCAATTTTCAACAGACTTCTTCAATACTTGTATGATACTGCAGATGGTCCTGCCTGTAGCCCCTTCTCTTCTTACCCAGAGTCCAGCCTGCTCCTCTCCCCTAACAGCTGCCTGCGTTCAAAGCCTGTGCCCAAGGGCAGCACAGTAAGACACAGTCTTGCCAGAAACCACGTTACTTGTTGTCTCCGGTATGTTAGCATGTTGAGTCCCTACCTTTTAAGAGTTTTCTCTACAGTTGCACTGAAGGGAAAAAAGGGGGGGAAAAAAAAAAAAAAACAAGGAAATGGCAAGACTTAAAGGTTTTTATGTCATGTGCGTTAGTCAGAACTTTCTAGTTCCCTCTGCAAAGGTTGGTGGGACAGCTGCCTTTTCTGGACAGGGATCCCCAACTGTCCTGGCTCTGCTCAGAGGAAGGTAGAGCGTGACCAAGACGAACCCTCTTTCCCACACCTTAAGTCTAGGCCAAGGCCTAACACACAATCATGGCCCACAAGACAAATGCAATCCACTTGGGGGGCTAAGAACTGTTTTTACATTTTTAAAGGATTAAAGGGAAGAAAGAAGAATATGTGAAGCCTATGAAGTCTGAAATATTTACTATCTGGTCCTTCACAGACCTCTGGTCTAGATGACAAATTTGTGTCTCTTCATTACTCTAACACAGCAGAGTGTAGGATTCATTGGGCCCCAGCACTGCCTGAGGAAGGAAAATCCCCTCCAGGTGCCATCTTCCCAAAAGAAAGGGACACACTGCTGAATGGAAAACAAAAAAACTGGGCTCAAAAAACAAGATGGATGTGATACAGGTATACCCCTTCCAGTTCCCAGTAAATCAGTGAGATGGACTTAGCCCACTGGATTCCAACATAAACCATGAAGGAGGGAGGAAAATACCACAACTCTAATATTATGGGTCAACGGAAGCAATCTTTGGTAAAAGGAGCAACAAACATCAAAATAAATGAAATAGTGTTTCTCCAGATGCTCCCCCAAGTGAGGGAAATATGAGAGGTCACATTTGGGATGTCCTTCTTTGGCGAGTGAGTCCAAAAAAAGGTCCAAGTATGACACATCTTACAGGAGATTGGCTCCATGCCAGTGACACTACGTGAAGCCCTCATTGGAGTCACCATATCTAGCTATGTAGAGGCATCAGGAATCCCCAGCTAGGATCTCACTTCCCAGACAGAACCACTATGAAAAGGCCCTACAGATCTAAGCAGAACAGCCCAAGGAAGGCGCTGGTATGTACTTGCACTAGGTGCCTATTTATTTGTTCATTTCTAGCAACTCCAGCTCAGTGCGAATAGTTACCTACTCTGCCTTCAGTCATGTTAAATGACCCCTGGCAGCTGCCATGTGTGTGACCTCAGTCAAGTGTACTGTTAACGTAGTGAGGTAATTGCAGACAATTTTTTTTTAAGATTTATTTATTTATTTATTTATTCATGATAGACATAGAGAGAGAGAGAGAGAGAGAGAGAGAGGCAGAGACACCGGCAGAGAGTTCGAGAAGCAGGCTCCATGCCAGGAGCCTGACACGGGACTCGATACCGGGACTCCAGGATCGTGCCCTGGGCCAAAGGCAGGCACCAAACTGCTGAGCCACCCAGGGATCCCCATTGCAGACAATTAAAATCAACCTATACAAGCCCTATCAAACAGGCCGACCAGGAACTATGGTGCCTAAACCAACACAAGTATTTTTCTTATCCTGGGCAAAACAAGAGTGACCAAGATTGAATAGAAGAAACAGAAACAGACAGCCTCTCAAATCACAAGAGAAAAATTAACACAGGGATATCTGCTCTGTTTACCAAACCATAGGTGGTAAAACAAAACAAAAGAAAACAAAACAAAAAAACAGGCAGCCCTGGTGGCCCAGCTGTTTAGCACCGCCTTCTGCCCAGGGTATGATCCTGGCGACCCGGGATCGAGTCCCATGTCAGGCTCCCCGCATGGAGCCTGCTTCTCCCTCTGCCTGTGTCTCTGCCTCCCTCTCTGTGTCACTCATGAATAAATAAAATCTTAAAAAAAAAAAAATCACTCCACTTATAACCACTGTAATGAGAAGGAAAAATGTTCACTATGTTAAGTGAAAATTGCAGGAAATTTACAATTTACATGTATAAACCATCACTGAGATGCACAAGAAAGATGTATTTCATTGAGTATTTTATTCCTCGATTAAAAAAAATTTGGTGGGATCCCTGGGTGGCGCAGCGGTTTGGCGCCTGCCTTTGGCCCAGGGCGCGATCCTGGAGACCCGGGATCGAATCCCACATCGGGCTCCCGGTGCATGGAGCCTGCTTCTCCCTCTGCCTGTGTCTCTGCCTCTCTCTCTCTCTCTGTAACTATCATAAATAAATAAAAATTAAAAAAAAAAAAAAAAAATTTGGTAAGGGGAGGCGCATGCTAGACTAAGAGACTAAAGAAACAAGACTTTGAAATGGGTGACCCCGGTTTGGTTTATACTGGTTTAAAGGGAAAAAGCTATGAAACACACTTTTGGGATAAGTAGGGAAAAATTAACATGGACTGAAGATGGGAGAACATCATGAAACACTGCCTATTTTCCTAGGTGTGGCAACAGCATTTATATGACTCTTGAGGAAGTGCCTCTCGGTGCACTTCAAGTGACCTGATGAGGACAACCCACTCTCATGTGGTGGCAAGTGTATGCGGCATGTACCCCAATAACACAAGCAGAGCGAGCGCCCACGGCAACATGGCAGCGGCTGCTGACAACAGGAGGCACGCACGGGGCTTCCATCTCTTCAACATTTCCACATTTAAAATTGATCATGAATAGCTGTGAGGTCCTACGTTATTATCTCAATGGCATCATTATAAAAAGACATACATGGATATAATCTAGTATCTGGCTAGGAAAATCAGGAAGATTAACACATTAAGACATGCAAGTGGTCACCTTTGCAGGGTAATTCTGTTGTCCTCTCTATAAATGTTTCCTGTTCCAATTTCCTACAACCTCTATTTGGAGCCTTTAGAGCACCAGGGGGTTGGGGTCAGGGGATCCTGAAGCTAGGCTGCTGCTACCCAGAGAACCCAAGCTCCATCTGGGCCAGAGGAAGAGCAGAGAGACTTCTTAAGACTCTGACACAGGCTCTGGCCTACTTTTGACTAGAGGATCTCAAGACTTTCCCCACTCACTTATCACAATCCTACTACCAAGGAAAACAGCAGAGATAGGGATCAGAAGAGAAAGGGAACATAGGGCTTGCTTCAGGAGCAGGGAGGCTGGTGAGAGTCTGGGCCTTCTCACCCAGTCACTGGTGCCAGGAAGGGCAGGGCAGGAAAGGACCTGGCATCAGTCAAGAGTAACAAAGGACCTGCTCACTGCCAGAGACTTGGCCACACTCATGTTACTGGAACTCGAGCTCCAGGCAGCACAGGAGACCACGCTGCGCTGAGGCCAACAACTCTGAGCTCCAGCGATAGACACAGTTCCCATTTCTGCTCCAATCTCTGCCTATTTCCCTTCTGTCTCCTTCACCGGCTCCTCTTCCTGTCTTTCCACCCCCAGCCTCTGCCCTCTCCCAAGTGGCCTCATGTACTCTAAGTAAAGGTTATCAAACCAACGGTAGCTACACTCGTGGTGAGCACAGAATACCAGAGCTGTCCAATCACTATGCTGTATACCTGGAAGTAATGTAATAGTGTGTCAACTACACTTCCGCTTAAAAAAAAAAAAAAAAAGTTTAATAAAATTTTTAAAGTTATTTATTTATTTGAGAGAGCATGTGGGGGAGGGGGGGAGCAGAGGGAGAGACTCTCAAGCAGACTCCCCGCTGAGCCCAAAGCCCACGACCTGGTGGACCACGACCTGGACCCTGAAAATCATGACCTGAGCTGAAATCAAGAGTCTGACACTGTGCTCGCTTCGGCAGCACATATACTAAAATTGGAACGATATAGAGAAGATTAGCATGGCCCCTGCGCAAGGATGACACGCAAATTCGTGAAGCGTTCCATATTAAAAAAAAAAAAAAAAGGAGTCTGACACTTAACTGAGCCACCCAGGTGCCCCATTTTGGTTAAAATTTTTCAAAAGGTATCAAACACTACCTCTGCTGAGCCCCAAATCTACATTCCCCACAGACACTGAACTTAGGTTTCTAATCCCAACCAAAGCTACAATGCAGGGAGGCATTGAACTCAGGCTTCTACATGCCCCACACTCACAGCTCTACACCCAACCCCTAAATCCAGCTGACTTTAGGCTCCCAACACCCGTCACTGTATCCCTCCCCCATCCTTACCACCATCATCCTGCTTCAGACCCTCCGCTCGCAGAGGGTCTCGCAGAGACCAAGGCAAAAGCCCATCTGTTGCCCTCAAACCCATTCTCTAGATGCAGTCGCTAGGAGCAATCCTTCTTTTCTTTTTCTTTCTTTTTCTTTCTTTTTTAAGATTTTATCTATTTACTCATGAGAGACACAGAGAGAGGCAGAGACACAGGCAGAGGGAGAAACAGGCCCCATGCAGGGAGCCCAACGCGGGACTTGATCCCAGGGTCCCCAGGATCACTCCCTGGGCTGAAGGCGGCACTAAACCACTAAGCCACCCGAGCTGCCCAGGAGCATTCCTTCTTATGTACATCTGGCCACTTAAAACCCGTCAAAGGAAAAAAAAAAAAAAAAACCATTGAAGGCTCCTGAAGGCCCACTATAGTAAGGCCTCCCTCTCAGCCTCCCCCACCTCACTCTGGCCCACCCATCACACCCTGGCCTGGCCCTTTAACTGAGCAGCTCCCTCTGAATCGATCTTCACGCTCTCCCTTCTGCTGTAGATTAACATCTCCTCTCTTTAGATCTGTTTACCTGTCAGTTTGCCCCACTACCTTGTGAGCTTTTTGAGGGCACGGACATATCTTAGTAATCTCTGTAGCTACACATTCAGCATTTGGCTTGGCATCATTGACAGAATTGCTATCCAGAAATATCAGCCTGTACCTCCTAGTAAAGAAAGAGAAGAACCTGCATGCGATCATCCTGTATTAGGTACATTCCAAGATACATAGACATACAAAGAAATATGATTATAAATTAAGTATCAAATGAGATCCTGTTCTCTTTGTGGAGTATCTGGGAGAACAGTGAAGCATGGGCCCACCCCTGGCACTTAGCTGGGCTTCCCAATGTCCTGTCAGAGCAAGTCCTAATGGGGTGAAACACTTTCCTCTTCCTGGTCAAGAGGGAAAGCAACACTTACCATCATCACTGACGCAATCCTGCAACACGAGTGGGTGATGGCGGGGGAGCTTGCTTAAGGGCTGACGACGGCCCTTGGACTTCTTATTCTCTTCCAGGGAAAACATGTATTCATCTGCCACCTAGGCAAACCACAAGAAGAAATCAAATTGGTCTTGCCTCCACTTAGGGACACAGCAGAGGTTGGTCCTACAGTGAAAACCAACAGAAAGGGCAGGCCTAAAGAGAAATATAAAACCAAACACAGAATACACCTGCCTTTGGATAAACCAAAATGACAGTACCACACAAATTAATCTAAACTAGGATTATGTAAACATTTTAGGGCAAAATTTGTGCCTAACAAGTATAGCTCCTGTTCTCAAAAGCAGCCTGAAACAAATCTACCAAAAATAAATGTACTCTACAGGAAAGCCATGCCCCCTCCCTTAAAGTCTGGGTCATGAGATTGCATCTCAGAAAGCCCCAGAGAAACCAGGTGCCCCTTTTCATGGACCAGAAGGGCAGGAACACCTGTTACAAAGAGCCAGGCAGCTGGGCCATCAGACTTGAAATGCTAGAGGACATCCGAAGGGGTGAGGAACAGTTGACCCACTAAAGTCAAATAGGCCAGCTTCTCCTCACGCGCTGTCAAGCCCTCAGCTCTAGTTGATACTATTTATTTGTCAGCTAGTTTCCTCATCAGACAGGACAGAGTATTTAAAACTGTGACCTAATGGAACACCTGAGTGGCTCGGCGGTTGAGCGTCTGTCTTTGGCTCAGGGAGTGATCCTGGGGTCCCGGGATCGAGTCCCACATCGGGCTCCCTGCAGAGAGCCTGCTTCTCCCTCTGCCTGCGTCTCTGCCTCTGTGTTTCTCATGGATAAACAAATAAAATCTTTTCAAAAATAAATAAATAAAAATTTTAAAAACTCTGACCTAGCTACAAAAGCCAAAGTTGATTTGACTAATGCTCCATTTACATAATGTCAGAGCAAGCACAATTAGGTTTAAGATGTACAACACTGACTCAGTAATACCACAAGAGTTTCTTTCCAGTCACTGTATTTAAAATTTGGGTCATTCCTCTCAGAGAAAGCATCTGACAAAGTACAACATCCATTCATGATAAAAACTCTCAAAAGGCAGCCTGGGTGGCTCAGCGGGTTTAGCACCGCCTACAGCCCAGGGCATGATCCTGGAGACCCAGAATCGAGTCCCATGTTGGGCTCCCTGCATGGGGCCTGCTTCTCCCTCTGCCTGTGTCTCTGCCTCTCTCTGTGTCCCTCATGAATAAATAAATAAAATCTTAAAACAAAAAACAAAAAACAAAAAAACTCAACAAACTAGGTTTAAAGGGAACATACCTCGACACAATAAAGGCCATTTATGAAAAACCCACAGCTAACATCCTCAATGGAGAAAAATTGAGAGCTTTTCTTCTAAGGTCAGGAACAAGACAAGGATGTCCAGTCTCACTACTTTATTTAATAGTACTGGAAGTCCTAGCCACAGCAATCAGACAAGAAATAAAATGTACCTAGATCGGTAATGAAGAAGTAAAACTCTATTTACAGATGACATGACACCATATATAGAAAACCTGGAAGACTCCACCAAAAAACTGCTAGAACTGATAAAGGAATTCAGTGAAGTCTCAGGATACAAAAATCAATCTCCAGAACTCTGCTCCATTTCTATACACCAATAATGAAGCAACAAAAAGAAAAGAATCCCCTTTACAATTATACCAAAAATACTAAGATACCTAAGAATAAACCTAAACAAAGAGGGAAAGATCTACACTGTGTAAACTATGAAACACTGATGAAAAAAAACTGAAGATGACACAAAAAAATGGAAAGACATTCCACACTTATGAATTGGAAGAATAAATACTTTAAAAATGTCTATAGTACTCAAAGCAATGTACACAGTTAATGTAATTACTATCAAAACAGCAACAGCATTTTTCACAGAAATAGAACAAAGAATCCTAAAATTTGTATGGAACCACAAAAGATCCCCAAACACCCAAAGCAATAGTGAAAAGCAAAGCAAAGCTGGAAGCATCACAATTCCAGACTTCAAGTTATGTTACAAAGCTGCAGTGATCAAAACAGTATGTTAATGGCACAAAGACACACAGATCAATGGAACGGAAAACCCAGAAATAAACCCACAAGTATATAGTCAATTGCATTTAAAAAAGCAGGAAAGAATATGCTGTGGGGAAGAGACAGTCTCTTCAACAAGCCGTGTACAGAAAACTGGACAGCTACATGCAAAAGAATGAAGCTGGACCACTTTCTTACACCACACACAAAAATAACTTCAAAATGGATTAAAGACCTAAATGTGAGACCTGAAACCATAAAAATTCTAAAAAAGATTTGCACAGGCAGTAATTTCTGACATTGGCCATAGCAACTTTTTTCTAGATATGTCTCCCAAGGCAAAAGAAACAAAAGCAAAAATAAACTATTGTGACTACATCAAAATAAAGGAACCCTTTTGCACTCCTGATGGGAATGCAAACTGGTACAACCCCTGTGGAAAAGAGTATGGAAGTTCTTCAAAAAATTAAAAATAGAACTGCCATACAACCCAG
Source organism: Canis lupus familiaris (assembly GCF_011100685.1). Lineage (NCBI taxonomy): Eukaryota > Metazoa > Chordata > Mammalia > Carnivora > Canidae > Canis > Canis lupus. The sequence continues at coordinate 16,640,596 of NC_049236.1, forward strand.
TAATCACACTAACTACTGGGTATTTACCCAAAGAACACAAAAATACTACTTGAAAGGAATAATGCACCCCAATGTTTATAGCAGCATTATTTACAATAGCCAAATTATGGAAGCAGCCCAAGTGTCCATTTACTGTTAAAAGGATAAAGATGCAGTATGTGTACGTATATATAGATATATAACAGAATATTATTCAGCCATAAAAAAGACTGAAATCTTGCCATTTGCAACAACATGGATGGAGCTCAAGGATGATGTTAAGGGACATAAGTCAGAGAAAGACAAATATCATAGGATTTCATTCATATGTGGAATTTTTTTTTTAAGATTTTATTTATTTATTCATGGGAGACACAGAGAGGCAGAGACACAGGCAGAGACAGAAGCAGGCTTCATGCAGAGAGCCCGATGTGGGACTCGATCCCGGGTCTCCAGGATCAGGCCCTGGGCTGAATGAAGGCGGTGCTAAACCACTGAGCCACCTGGGCTGCCCTCATATGTGGAATTTAACAACAAAAGGAGCAAAGGGAAATAGAAACAAACCAAGAAACAGACTCTTAACTATAGAGAACAAACTCCAGACAGGAGGTGGGTGGGGGAATGGGTGAAAGGGATGGGGATTAAGGAGTGCAACTTAATAAGTACCAGGCAATTTAAATAAAAACCTAAAAAAACTGGGATGCCTGGGTGGCTCAACGGTTGAGCATCTGCCTTCAGCTCAGGGCATGATCCTTGAGTACCGAGTTTGAGTCCCACATTGGGCTCCCCTCAAAGAACCTGCTTCTCCCTCTGCCTATGTCTCTGCCTCTCTCTGCAATCTCTCGTGAACAAATACATAGTATCATTAAAAAAAAAAATCTTGATCATCCTACATTTAGGAGAAATAGAGTTAGCTAAAACCATTAAGCAAGGAAACAAGGCCTGGAGGAGGGCTACTTTGCAACTATGAAAAAAACAATTCATCAGCAGTGCTAGAGAGAAGTGGTGGTACTGCAGGGCCACTTCAGAAGTCACACTAGGCCTACAGGCTTCACGTGTTAACTACACAGACCAGAGAACTCGAGGCCTGCACTTGGAATGCCAAGAAAAACCAAATTCTGAGCAAGCTACGTCCAGGGAGAATAGAGCCAGCCAGGCGCCCCAATGATCACAGACTTTTAATCAGATCTGAACTATACTGACAGGCTATAAACCAGCAATTTCCAAAGTGCACAAGAAAGCCCCTCAAGAGCCTCCAACCAAAACAGCCCTGCTTTCGATTTATACTTTTCAAATGAGAAAGATTTCACTTAAACAAAGGGTTCTTTGGATAAAACAAACTGGAAAACAATACTCAAATGTATTTCACAGTGCAACCATGGAACTAAAAAACTTTAGGGACATGCACCACCATCATATGTAATACTTACTAACAAATTACATGCACCAATGTGTTTATGCATATTTTAAAAGAAGAATAGGCGCCTGAGTAGCACAATGGACTAAGCATTTGACTCTTGGTTTCGGCTCAGGCCATGGTCTCAGGGTTATGAGATCAAGCCTGGAGCTGGGCTCTCTGCTCAGCGCAGAGTATGCCTAAGACAATCTCCCTCAGCCCCTAATTCTCTCCCGCCACTGCCATGCAGGTGGACATGTACGCTCTTCCTCAAATAGATAAATCTTGGGACACCTGGGTAGCTCAGTGGTTGAACGTGTCTGCCTTCGGCTCAGGGTATGATCCTGGGGTCCCAGGATCGAGTCCCACATCACGCTCCCTGCCGAGAGCCTACTTTTCCCTCTGCCGGTGTCTCTCATGAAAAATAAATAATCTTAAAAGGGGGGAGGGGCAGCAGCCCAGGTGGCTCACCAGTTTAGCACTGCCTTCAGCCCAGGGCATGATCCTGGAGACCCAGGATCGAGTCCTGTATCAGGCTCCCTGCATGGAGCCTGCTTTTCTTTTTCTTTCTGCCTGTGTCTCTGCCCCCCCCCCCTCCTCTCTGTGTATTCTCATGAATAAATAAAATCTTAAAAAAAAATCTTAATTTACAAAAATAAACTATAAAAAGATAAAGTTCCAGGCAGCCCAGGTGGCTCAGAGGTTTAGCGCCGCCTTCAGCCCAGGGCCTGATCCTGGAGACTCGGGATCGAGTCCCACATTGGGCTCCCTGCATGGGGCCTGCTTCTCCCTCTGCCTGTGTCTCTGCTCCTCTCTCTCTCCCCCCCCCCCCCCCATGAATAAATAAAATCTTTTCAAAAAAAAAAAAAAGATAAAGTTCCATTGAGGAGCCTGGGTGGCTCAGTCAAAAGAGCATGTGACTCTTGTTCTGGGGTCGTGAGTTTGAGCCTCAGGCATGGCACAGAGTTTTTTTAAATTGCCTTTTTTTTTTTTTTAATTTAAGTTCCAGGGGCAGCCTGGGTGGCTCAGCGGTTTAGTGCCACCTTCAGCCCAGGGCCTGATCCTGGAGACCCGGGATCAAGTCTCACGTTGGGCTCCCTGCATGGAGCCTGCTTCTCCCTCTGCCTGTGTCTCGGTCTCTCTCTCTCTCTCTCTCTCTGTCTCTCATGAATAAATAAAATCTTTTAAAAAATAAATAAATACATAAAGTTCCATTATTTCTGCATCCAGATAACCTTCTTGCATTGCCCCTTTGAAGACCACCTAGTAAATAGGCCTAAATCTGGGATATGGCAGTGGCAAAGACTAGGAAGTAAGAAAAAATAAAGGAACCAGAAATGGCGGGATTTCCAGTCTGGATCACCAAGGCGAGAGGGACCTAAGAGGATTCATGCAGATGAAGGGGGAGTAGAAACAAGCCAAGTTAAACATGATAGGCAGGTAACACCCACCCTGTTTCTGTGGAAACACCCAGAGGGGCAAAAAGAAATTAGCCTGAGGGTTCAGAAAGCAGGTCAGAGCAAGAGCTGTAGATTTAAGGATACTTAGCATCAGGTTGAGAATTGAAATCGTGGGAGTGAATGACATTACTGGTAGAAGATAAACTGAAAGGAGATCAAGCCTTTGGGAATAGGAGGAGGAAGAGAAAGAGAAAAAAGAGATCCCGCCACAGAGAGTACAGGAGGAATAGAGGGCAAGGAGGGGAAAGCCACAGTGCCAAGGGATGCCAAGGGCTGAGCAGGAAGTGGCCAAAGGACTGGGCAACTGGGAGGCATCAGGACTTTGCTGAGATAGTTTGTCTGCTAGAACTTAAGGAATAAATGCATCCAAGACTCTTTTTGAGAAGATTAAGAAAAGAAATGAGATCATAGGGAATTCCCTCCAACTGTATTTGAAAAAGGGGCTGCATAGGGTTTTACCAGCAGAGAGAAAAGAAACCTGTGAGACAAGAGGTACTACACATGTGGCAGACAGACCCCAGACGGACCCCAGAGATGTGCACTTCTAATCCCTGTGAATGCTATGTTGACATGAAAAACATTAAGTTTGCTCATCAGATAAAATAACAAGATTATCCTAGATTCTCTGGGCAGGCCCAATGTAATCAAACAGTGCTTAATAGTGAAGACGGAAGCAGAAGACTCAATGTCTAAGTGATGTGATGTAAGCAAGACCTGGCCAATGTGGCTGCTTTTGAAGATGAAAGAAAAAGGCAAGGACCAAGGAACATAAGCAGCCTGAGCAGGACAAGGGGCAAGGGGTCTCTCTCTGGAATTTTCAGGGAGGTACAAAGCCCTGTTGACACCCTGATTTTAGCATAATGAGGCCCATGTCAGACTCCAGAAGAACCGGAAGACAATAAATCCGTACTCATCTCAGACTCAGTTTTGGGAACTTATAAAAGCAGCAACAGGAAATGGACATGGTGGTAGGAGATACAGACATCATTTAGCAGGTCCAAGTACTAGAGGAAGTAGGGGGATCAAGACCAAGAACACCAGGGCTGCCTGGATGGTTCAGTCGGTTAAGTGTCTACCTTTGGCTCAGGTCATGATCCCAGAGTCCAGGGATCAAGCCCGGCATCGGGCTCCCTGCTCAGCAAGGAGGCTGATTGTCCCACTGACTCTCACCCCACTCATGCTCACACGCTCTCTTCTCTCTCAAATACATAAATAATTAAGACCAAGAACCCCAGAATGCAGCTCTGGTAAAGAAGATGCCTGTATCCAGCCCTGTGTGTTCCGAGTGCCTCCTGGATGCCAGCCTATGTACCCAGCATACTGTGCTTGGGGCCCAGGCAATGCAGATACAGGCGACACAAGGTCCTGAGCCTCAAGGAGCTCCTGGCCCAGCCAGGGGTGGGGGGACTTGGTGTGCACGACTTAAGTCTCTGCCCTTTCCACTACTGTCTTGTTGCCTCTGACCAAAGTAGTCAAGTCTAGTCAAGAAAGTATCTTTGCAGATTTTCTCATCTTCCGGCCTAAGTACTCCTGCTCCCTGGTCTCCACACGGCCTTCATGTGCTCACTTCTAAATTCCCTCACAGCAGGTAGCAGAAACGGCTGAGTTCCAATCCTAGTTCTAGCAACTAGCTGTGTGAGCCTAGGCAAGTAGCATCCCACTCATCAAGTGGGAGGACTGAATGCTGCCCCCTGCCCAGGGCGCCGTGAGGATGGGGTGTGATAGCAGGTAGGGTCTCCCAGGCCTCTGCCTGCAAGAGAGCTAGAGCTCAGGCTCCTGAGTTCTCTGTTCCCCAATTAACATCAGGCCCCCAAGTCAAGGTCAGTGTTACTAATGGACTGTACAGAGAAGAGCCAACTGTTCCCTCCTTGTTTTGGGAACTTACTTTTTCAAAGCAGCTTAAACTAACACGAAATGTTATAACAGACACATCACTGGAGCTCTGTCTGCAGTTAAGTGAACATCCTAAAGCTTGGGTGCTTCTACAGTCCGTCAACCTGGGTGCTTTTACTAAGGCCCTTGACATAGAGGAGCACATAAACTGAGCAGCAAGAGGCCTGAATTACAGCATGGGGAATGCAAAAGGGGGGCAGGAGTGACACCAGGGTGCTCTTCAAAACCCAGCTATTTCCAAATACAGCTACAATGCCATTAGACCTCCCCAGGGATCGGTAAGGTGCTTCAGCTTCTGCACCAAGCCGTGACTATCACTCCCCCATCCCACCCAATTAATCCTGCTGTCAGCTTCCTGGTAAAACTAAACTTCCATTCCTTCCTTCCACGTTTACAGAAGGTTCATGGGCTGAGTCCCAGGACCATGTCGGTGCGTGAAGCAGCAACGCGAATATGGCACAGGGCCTGGCTCCCTCAGCTCCCTGGGACAACTGTGCAGAGTGACATGGACTGTGGTGAAAAGGGAGTGGAGTGCCACAGGTGTTCCAGGCAGAAGGAAAGTAGATTGGAAGCAGTGAACGGTTGCTGGGAATGGTGATTTTTGCAAAGGACTGGGCTCCAATAAGCAAGAAAGTCGTGTTCCAGGAAGAGAGGTGTGCTGAGGACTCCCTGGCTCCTCCTACCTCAAAACCTTCTGTAGCCTGGTGATGGCTGCACAAGTGAGAAGGCATAAAAGGTCAGAGAACTGTATGCTAAAAAATGTTTAAAATGACAGGTTTTACATCATGTATACTTTACCACAACTAAAAACAAATCAACCCAAAATTTCAAAAATAAATATAATAAAAGGAGTTAATTAAAAGTGAAAAAGGAAGGCGGCAGCTGACTGGCTCAGTCCAAAAGGCATGTGACTCTTGATCTTGGGGTTGTGAGTTCAAGCCCTGCATAGGATGTAGAGATTACTTAAAACAAACAAACAAACAAACAAACAAACAAACAAACTTAACGGACACCTGGGTGAGTCAGCGGTTGAGCATCTGCCTTCAGCCCCGGGCGTGATCCTGGAGTCTTGGGATTAAGTCCCACATTGGGCTCCCTGCAGGGAGCCTGCTTCTCCCTCTGCCTGTGTCTCTGCCTCTCTGTGTGTCTCTCATGAATAAAGTCTTTTAAAAAATTAAATTTTAAAAACTCAAAATTGTCAACCCATATATAGCACTCTACTCCTCATCCAGCTGTGCTGGAGCCCCACACCCACCCCTGGGTGTTTGGACCTGCAGGATCCAGTCCTACCCCCTTACCCTCATGACCTCCAATAACACAGCCACACTTGCCTGTTGCTCCCAGGTCTTCAGTCCTTCGCCCCTCGCCCTGGACACACTGCCCTTCTCTACTTCCCCATAACCTTGGGCTGCTCTACCCTGGCCTCTACTCCACCCCATTATGAAAAGTATTCTCCACACTTTGCATGCTCCACAGGTAAGCTCCTCCACGCCCGCCGATACCTCCAGTGACTGCCTCCTACCCAACCCTCCTGAACTTCAGATCTGCGCACACACATCTCCATCCCCTACCTCACACACGTCACTCAGCACGCCCCAAACTTGAACTCCCCACCTGAGCCACACTCAAATACCCCTTGGCTTTTCCATTAATGCACCCCCATCCATCCAATAACTCTAGTCTGAATCCGAGTCAACTCCCACCCACCCCACCCCCATAGCCAGCCCCCTAGTCCCTCAGGGGCTCTCAGATCCACCTCCTGCTCCTTATCCCTGTCACCACCACGCAGCCCAGGTCCTTACCACGTCACTTTCAGACTAAACAGGTTCCAAAATGATTTCCCTATTGCAAATCTTTCTTTCTTCCTGAAGTAGAAGTATTTGACTATATGTGGTAATCATAAAAATATTCCAATTTATAAATGTAGAAAGTGAAAATCATCCATAATCCACCTTCAGGAGAACCTCTGCTATTTCTGCTTTTGCCTACTTCCCCATCCCCAGGCCCAAAATCCTTTATACTTTTTCCAAAATGATCTTTCAAAACATCAGTGCAGAGCTAAAAAACCCTTCACCAGACAACCTGAAAAACTGGCATTGTTTCTTGAGTAAGCTAGGAGGCGGGGGGAGCACTGCCCTAAAATGAGACAACACAAACAGAAGGTGTGAGACTAGACTAAATCCTGATTCAAACAAACCTAATGTAAAATCAAATTTGTTTAGACAACTGGAGAAACTGGATTATAGGCTGGATATTAGATGATGCTAAGGAACTCTCCTAAATTTGCTAGGCAGAATGACGGCTAGCGATTAAAGAAATACCCACAGTTTTTGGAGGTCACAATGAGTGGGGAAGAAACAACACACCTGTGATTTGCTTTAATGTGCTTCAAATGACAAAAGGCCAGGTGAAGCAAATGTGGCCAAGTACTGACAACCGTCAGACCTAGGTGAGGAGCATTTGTGGGTTCACGTTAGTATTCCACATGCAACTTTGTGCATTTAAAAATGTATTCTGGGGACTCCTAGGTGGCTCGGTGGTTGAGCTTCTGCCTTTGGCTCAGGACATGACTCCAGAATCTGGGATCGAGTCTCATATCGGGCTCTCTGCGAGGAGCCTGCTTCTCCCTCTGCCTGTGCCTCTGCCTCTGTGTGTCTCTCATGAATAAATAAATAATTTAAAATAAAAAATAAAAATGTATTCTGAAAATCTTCAATCTCCAAAAACACATGGCGGTGAACCTTCCAAAGTCAAACTGCTTCATGGCACACAGGCAGACTGTGATGATCTGACTCCTCACACCCTCCAGCAACAGCTCCCAAGGCTCTCTCCAGGCCCACAGGCCTGAGACTAACACAACTCTGCAGGCCCCCATGTGCTTTGACCTTGGCATGTGCTACCATCCCCAGGAGAGGAACAGGTTCCTCTCCTCGATTCCCTTTCCATTTTCCCTCAAGGCACTGGGCATACTTCTGCAAATCTTCAGCCTAGTTATAATGCCTGCTTCTCTGCAGTCTCCTCAAACTCTACACCCCAACCCTAGGCTGAGCCACTAACTCTTCCACTTGGACTACAACACTTACCCCTGAGGAGTAGATTAATTTGCTCCCATCTAGACCCCGAGCTCCCTGAAGGCACAGTCCTGGCCCCAAGTAGGCACACCGTATGTGATTACAGAGTAAAGCAGAGGCAGAGCAGCCAAGATATTTTTTCAAAGATGCAGCACATCTAGGAGGTTGAGGGCAAGGGGCAGGAAGGCAATGCCACCGAGAATGGTATTACCATCAGACTACTAGCTAAGACCATACAGAAATAAAAATGAACCAGGAAGGCACTCCTGGGTTTTTTTTTTTTTGAGGAGTAAAGATTCATGTCAGAGAGAAGCCTCCTTCTCCCAGCATATTCCACATGGCTTTTCTCCTCAACCTCTGGATGACAGTGAGCTTCACTTAGCTGGGATCTGCCTTTTGCGGAGGGAGTACATTCAGATCTGTGTCCACCACCAAGAAAGGCAAGTGGACAACGTTCAGCCACCATGAGAGGCCTGTGTCCTCTACGACTGCCTGCTGACTAGGCAGGTAACTTGTCTCACTGAAGGTAAATGAGCAGCAAAGCCATTTGGCCATAGGTGTTAAAAGCCACTCTCTCCAATCAATTTAACTGGTAATAAAGCAACATTGTTTTTTTTTTGTTTGTTTTTTTGTTTGTTTTTTGACGCAACATTCTTAACTCCACATGCTGACTCCTGTATCCATTCCATAACTGGTTCTTAATTTGGGGAGGAAAAAAGATGGGTGTCATATGTTGACTCCTCCTACCAAACACACACAACTTGACTATAGTAAGATTAATTTAGCAGAAAGATATAATCTGAAGAATGCAGATAAAGTATTTAGCATGTAGTAACTCCTTGCTTGATTAGCTGCTTTTGTGGTTGGGACTGTAACCAGAGGTAAGAAAGTCAGGAGGATGCTGCAAGAGGACGGTGGGCCCTGTAGCATGATAGCAGGGTCAATGAAGACCCGAGGGCTCTGTGAAGAATGGCTCCGATGTGGCAACAGGGACCATAAAGGGATTCTGGTGTCTAAGATGGAAAGCCACCTCTTGTGGAAGCTGCCACAGGACAGCAGACAGCAGCCACCAGAAGTGATGGGAAGGAGACATAGCTTCAGGCTCATCAGCCTGCACCCAACCGGATGGAAGGAAGAACATGCAGTAGAAAAGTACACCTACAGAAACTGAGCCCTGAGAGCAGCCTTGGTGGCGCAGCGGTTTAGGCCGCCTGCAGCCTGGAGCGTGATCCTGGAGACCCTGGATGAGTCCCACGTCAGGCTCTCTGCATGGAGCCTGCTTCTCCCTCTGCCTGTGTCTCTGCCTCTCCTTCTCTCTCTGTGTCTCTATGAATAAATAAATAAAATCTTTAAAAAAAAAAAAAAAGAAAGAAAGAAACTGAGCCCTGAGACTGAGAGACGGGAGAAAGGAAAGTGATGTGGGTATTCAAAACAAGGAACAGACCAACCACAAAAATGCACTACTAGGGAAACCAGAACTGTAATATGGACTCAGGTTTAGTACTTTAGCCCAAAACCCAGAAAGCCAAAAGGCTAAATGTTAATATATGGAGACAGTAAGCACACAGGAGGGGCTGGTGATGGTACTCATATGTACTTTTAAAACATTTCATAATAAAAACTCCTTGGGCAGCCCAGGTGGCTCAGCGGTTTAGCACCACCTTCAGCCCAGGGCCTGATTCTGGAGTCCGGGGATCGAGTCCCACGTCAGGCTCCCTGCTTCTCCCTCTGCCGTGTCTCTGCCTCTCTCTCTCTCTCTCTCTCTTTCTCATGAATAAATAAATAAAATCTTTAAAATAGTAACAATAATAAAAACTCCTAAAAGAGCAATTTTTCAAAGGTAAAGATAAGGAAATGGGAAATAACTCTAAAGTCTCTGTGCTGACTTCTATCAGTGACCCCACCCTAGCCCCACTCAAGGCTGCAACTAGACCCACATAAGCTGTGAGGCTGAAAGTAAGACCAGGTCACTTGGGTAGGCACAAGTCTGGATCCATTCAACACAGCTCTGCTGGTGGCCCCCTCGGGTCCATCAGGAGCCTTTTTACACAAAGCAGAGAGAGAACAGCTTTTGGTGTCAGTAGGTTCTAGAAGGAAGCCTGGAAAAATGTTCACATTTATGGCTTCGGGAATTCATTCTGGGCTCCAAAAAGATGCTCTATCAACAATGTTGTACTGGAAGGTGGAAAATGTATGGGGAGGAGTAGAGAGAGAATTCCCATGGGTGTCTACAAGGCAGTCAAGATTTTTAAGGAAAAAAAAAAAACCCTGAATTTTTAGGTAAGTAGAGCCATCTCATCCCCAGCCCACATCTAGGCTAAAACCACTGCCACTCTAACCTTCATGCCTCTAGGGCAGGTTGGGTCAAGGGTACGTCCCACAGCCTGAGCTCTGCAACTGTCACTAAGGCTACAATGCAATTCTCTGGAACAGTCACACAGGGGCCAGAGAAAAGGAGCTCCCAACAAAGAACAAGCTGGAAGTGAACCAATGGCACTAGCTTTCTGCTCGACACTGCAGGTCCATTCTGCTGGTCTCCTGCCACCCTGCACAACTGCAGCAAGCAACGCTCACCCTCCAGACGACCCCCTGCCCCCCAGGATCCCAGCCAGGCAGCCACCCCCCCAGCACTGCCCAGGGCCCATACCTCTGCCAGCTCCCGCTCACTGATACTTCCGGTGGCGCCCCCTTTCTTCCTCGTGCAGGGTTCTCCCATGACGACCCTGCCGTCCCCTTTGGCATAGCTGTGTACAGTGAGAACTCCCGACTGCCCTTGGGCTCGGCAGGACAGAGGCTCACTGGTTTCTGAATCGGAAGAAATAGAATCCCGAGAAGAACTGGAGCCCAGGCTAGAAGAGGATTTCTTTTTCGAACCTGAGAGGACAAGGCGTCCCCCTATAGAAGCAGGATTCACAGAAAGATCCAAGGCGGCTGCTTCTTGTTCTTCCTCTTCCTCCTCATCCTCCTCTTCAAGTTTGACATTTTTAAGCTCTTCAAATTTTACTTCAGAGGAGTCAGAATAATCTGAAACACACACACACACATTGGCCAGAGTCAGCTTCCTCAAGCACATCTGAAGCAAGTGAAAAGCAAAGTGGCAAAGCAAGAGAACACGGGTGGTGAGTGAGGTATGGCTTCCAATTCCAATCTTATCCCTTACAGGTGCCTGTGGGACCTGGGGCTGACCCCTTACCAGCTCCAGGCCTCCACGTTCATCCCATGGACTGCAAGCAGCCTACCCCCTATCTCCAGGGTTCTTTGTCTGCGATGGAGCACAGCCTGGCACACAGCAGACACTCAGTAAGTAGCCACCATCATCTCCCCAGAAGTGTCTTGCAGGAATGAAGGCCTGAGCTCGGCAGACCCGGTGACCCCTAGCTAGACAAGCTGCTAGACAGAGGCAGCCAGGCCCCCGGGCCCCAGTCCACAGGGCCGTCCAGCTGTCAGCAGATGTACCATGACACTCTCAGTACAGATCCTCCATGCCTCACCCAAGACTGCCACCAGCCCCTCCCTAACAGATCTACTCTCAATAACCCCCTGAGCTGGGTGGAGTCAGTAGAAGGGGAGGGGGGGAACACCTGCCCCACCACACTGCTGGACCACACCACTTACTTCCTAAAATCCAAGTGGCCCCTCAAGCTCTCTAGTGAGCAAACTCTAAGCTGGCAGCCAGTCCCCCAACCATCTCATTCCTGCTTCTCTAGCCTCATTTCCTGCTAGCACAGCTGTCTTCTCCCCTTCCCACCCCACTATGTTCAAATTACAGGAAACTACTACAAACTCCCCAAATAGCTCCTGTGACTTCACATCTCCATGCCATCACCTCTGTACTCCCCTCTGGGTGCCCAACCCTCTGCCTGCCTGGGAAATTCCGACCTCTCTTGTAAGAGTTGGTTCAGCATCACTCCACCAACCCTCAGTGTTGCCCTGACCCCTCCCCAGGTGGTGGAGGAGCACTTCCACCCAGCATGTCCCCCTCCGAAGGACTCCTCACACCCACTCTCACACTCCACTTACACTCTCTGCTCAGGCCCACCTCCCCCCTTTTTCCTACCCATGACCCTGAATACAGCACGGCATCTAATGTAGAACAGAATAGTTAGGCATGTGGGGAAAATACTGTAACCAACTAACCTGGGAAGGGAAGATTGTCCTCAACTTGCCGCACGGAGCTATGGGTGGGCCTCACGGGAGCAAGGGCAGCCTGGCACTCCGTCATGTCGTACTGTCCAGTACTCAGCTCCTCCTTGGGGAAGAGCTCACTCTGACTCACCTCCTGTGGTATCTCAAGACACACTCGGTGCCGTTTTGTCCCTATACGGTGCTTGGCGAGGCTGCGAGGAGAGCAGATGTTTTAAGGGCCCAGGAGTACATTTATGGACACACATGTTCACACACATCCACACACATAACCCAAAATGAACGAGTGGCCAGAGCCTGCCCAGGCTCCACACATTGGCCCCACCTCCTATTTGTGGGAGAGACAAGGGACTCTCTGAGCCTGTCCCACCCAAAGGAAAATAGGAATTTTCACCATCCACATCAAAAGATTTGATGTGAAGCTTAAAAAGTATGCAAGGTACCTGGCATACAGTAGGCACCTCATAAATACTCTTTCTTCTCCACATGGCCCAGGATCAACTCACCAGGACAGATCCTCCAGCTCAGACACCAATGATGCTGGCCAACGTCAATCACACACACCCCCTGCCTCTGTGAGTTTCATTCCCACCCTCCATTCTCTTTTCTAAAGAACATCTCATATGATGGGGCGCCTGGCTGGCTCATTTAGTAGAGCATGTGACCCCTGATCTCAAGGTCGTGAGTTTGAGCCCCATGTTGGGCATGAAGCCCACTTACAATAAAAAATAAATAAAAAATGTCTTATGTGGCAATGAGAAAATGACTTCTCTGGCTGAGGGAGCCACGCTCTCGTGTGTGTGATCTTCGTTCCAGATACGGATGTGGTCATTCCTGGGTGACAGCCCAAGGAAGAGCCTGAATGCCCTTGCTCTGGGCATTCCAGAGCCTTTACTTAGAAGAAAGTTCCCTCAGTTGTGGCTAGAACCCCTCACTTTGAAAGAGCCCCTTGACAGGTTATGGAAGCTGCCCAGACCCCCCCCCCCCCAACACACACAGCTGGGCCCAGAGTGCCACTGCGTTACCTTCTCTTGAAGTCACCCTCCTCTCCATCCTCAAGCCCTTCCATGTCATCCTCCTCTGGACACTCCTCGTTTCTGGCTCTCGGGGCCAGTTCACTCTCCTTAAGAAACTCGGCTGCTTCTGGTGTGGGCAGGGTATGGTCAATAACTGTGCTGTCCTTCCCAGCTTTCCAAAGTTTGTACCTTTCTGGCTGGAACTTCCTCACAAACACGTCCATGGAGATCTTCACCATGTCCTTCCTACAGGAGCACTGTCCCAGGGAACCAAAAAAGCTCCAGTCAGCACTCATTAGTGGCTTCCCCGCAACCTCCGTATCCCCTCTCCTCCCTCCAAGTGAAAAAGACACAAGACAGTTTAAAGCCAAACTGCTTGCGTTGATAGGCTGAGGGCATACTGTCATTGCAGAGCCTTCAGGCATTGAAGGAAGCAGGGAAAACAGCAGGGAGGAATGTGTGGTGCTGGGGTGCACCCACCCAGGCACGAACTAGGCTACACAGAGAATGATGCAATGAGGGCGTGCCTGTGTGGCTCAGTGTGTTAAGCGTCTGCCTTCTGCTCAGGTCATGATGAAGCCCCACCAGGCTCCCTGCTCAGTGGGGAGTCTGCTTCTAGCGCTGCCACTGCCCCTCCCCCACTGCTCGTGCTCAAACTCTCTCTCCCAAAAAGTAAATAAAATCTTAAAAAAAAGGAAAGAAATGCTGCAATGAAGTTCTGCACTCAGAACCAGGATGGTCAATGTCCAACCTTCCTTCTGAGATCTAGCCAAGCCAGGACCACAGGAGCAAATGTCAATGTCCAGCCTTGCCTTGCTTCCCTAATCCTAAGAATTTCTCAAGAGAAATCCCAGAGTGGCCAGAGCAAGAAATATCAATGTGTGTGGTTTTCAAGCTCAAAGGACTTAAGCATGAAATCTCACTTTATGCACCCCAAACCTGAACAAACTTTTCACAATTCGGTATGAACACACTATGCTGGCACATTTGCACATCCCTGCCACCCCGTTTCCGAATTCAAAGAATGTTCTAATCGCCAGCCAGTGTATCTAGCAAGAATTTGGTCAGCAGACATTTTTAGTCATGGCGTTATCCAAAGAAACCAAACGGACTTACCAGCACAGCTTGTTTGCCATACTCAATCCACCGCCGGGTAGCAAAATTGGTAGACTCCGCACAGTTGAAACCATGGTTAAAGCCGGCATGGTAACCATAAGGGAAAGTGATCATGAATTCTCCAGCTTCTTGAGTTACCTGAACGAGAGCAGACTTGACGCAGCTGCGGCAGATGGCTCAAGTCTACAAAACTGGGCCTCTGAGCTCCAAGTCTGCCATAGCTTAGCTGAGTAACACAGGAGAAGTCCTAAAACTAATGGGGGCCTTTATAAAATGCCCAGCCCCGTCACATCAGACCCCCTTCACTGTAAATGACCATTCATCCAAATCAACACTGCCCAAGGGGATGTGACTCTGCTCTGGCACCAGGAAGCTACAGTAGCTCCACCTTATATATATATATATATATACTCAGATCAATGTACTGCCATACAGGTTAGCCTTGGCCCATCCCTGGAACAGACCGATGAACGAGATTAAAGGTTCTTGTGACACAGACCCAAAAGGGTGGCTTCCTTGTAAGCCGGAAGGGCTTCTGCATGTGAAATCATCTCACCTTGTCAAAGGGAATTCCGTATTTCTTCAGCATCAAAGGGGAAATCAAGGTCATCTTGTGGCGGAGAAAAGCCTCGCAGCTTTGAGCACTTCCAGGGAAAAAACCTGTTCCATTGAACACGGGCACGAGTTAATGCACTGTTCCACACTAGCTCTGCAACCCTGGACTTGCTGCATGCTCATGCATCATCTGGATGATAAGGAGGATAAACTACCACAGACCCTTCTAGCTTCAGGCCAATCCTAAGATTCTACAATGAGCCTCTGGGCTCTCTCCCATGTAAGCTGTTACGTGAGTAAACAAATTAGGAGAGTGACATCACCAGAGCTGCCCTGTCCTTATAAAAAGCTTTGAAAATATTTAGGACCTTCCTCCATTAAACCTGTAAACCTCACTCTTTTGCTGGTAACACCTCTACAGCACAGATTACCCAAGCTCTCCTGAAATGGGCTCTCTAGAGGTACAAATCAAAGTCCACTTAAAAAACAGAAGCACAAAAATTCCATTTTCACATTTGGATTTCTGGCAGAAGAACGAGACCCAATATGCCTAGTATACTATCTGTGGTCAAATAAACTCATACCTGATGGGCAGCCCAGGTGGCTCAGTGGTTTAGCGCCGCCTTCAGCCCAGGGCATGATCCTGGAGACCCGGGACTGAGTCCCACATCAGGCTCTCTGCATGGAGCCTGCTTCTCCCTCTGCCTGTGTCTCTGCCTTCCCCCCCCCTCCCTCTCTCTTTGTGCCTCTCATGAATAAATAAATAAAATCTTAAAAAAAAAAAAAAAAAAGAATAAACCCATACCTGATAAAACTGAGGCAAAGACTAAGCATTACTTAGTCCAAAAAAAAAAAAGAATTACTTTCTCCCTTCCCAGGACAAACAGAGAAAGCTTCCAACTTTAACTGCTCCACTGGGGTGACCAATCTGGCCATTTAGCTCATCCCCTACACAGAGGCCTGAGAAAGGACACCTAAGAGTCTGAACATAGGGAATGGACATTTCAGACCAATTAGCACAGCTCACAGAAAGTCTGACCCAGCACAGGAAGAAGAAATAGTACCTTTGGCAAGGCGCTCCAACCGCTTTCCATGCTCAGGGGGAACAGAGTACCTGCAATCATATAAAAGCATTGGATGCTGAGCAGAGGACACTACAGGAGCCAAGGGGCTCGTTCCCATTCTCTAAACAGCTCAAAATACCAGATTTTTCATCTGCCCAACCACAAAAACTGGAAAGAAGTCTGGAGAAATGTGTTAGACTATCTGGAGAGGGGAGGGAGGAACCCACGAAGTATGAGTAAATTTATTTCTCTTTATGTTCATTCATTTACCAAGACATTTGCTGAATACTCACCACAAGCCACAATTTATGGTATGTATTCAGCATGTCTCTCCTTAATAATGTTCCAGCATTAAATTTTAAAAGGATAGGATTAGGGGACGCCTGGGAGGCTCCAGGCTCGGCGGTTGAGCACCTGCCTTTGGTTCAGGGCATGGTCCCAGGGTCCCAGGATAGAGTCCCACATCAGGCTCCTTACAGGGAGGGAGCTTGCTTCTCCCTCTTGCCTGTGTCTCTGCCCTTCCCCCCAATCTCTCATGAATACATAAAATCTTTTTTAAAAATAATAAATAAAAAGATAGCATTAAAGAGCTCCTGAGACCCTGAAAGGCCTAACTAGGATAGGATAGAGGAGGAATAGAAAACAAGGTGAAAATGGGATTTGATACTAGAAACCAGGCCCTATATATGCTGCTGACCCCATTTTTCTCTTCATCTCCATTAACAGCTACAGTGATTATCCATTAATTAATTACTCCACCCCACAGAGTAGTCAGAGAAACTGCTCTTCATCAAAAAAAGAAGCCACGTAACTACTTAAAATTTTTGCAAAACTGTAAAAACTAAATATTCTGAAGCTCCCAGTAAGTCGATTTTAACCTTTATAATTGATTCTAAAAACTATTCCACAACAACAGAAATCTCTCATTCCAAATAATTTCATTATGAAACAAAACACATGGGGAATAAAGGAAGATGTTGGTCACCCAAAGGACCTTGGTATCCATCAGGCAACCTTGCCCAGAAGTCTCTGGAGATCCCACTTCCAAAGACCTAACGAGCATGTGTAATAACCAGAAAATCTTCTCTCTCTACAGAAAAATTAAAATCCAATCTCAAGGAACTTAGGAGTAAACGGGAGGAAGGCACAAAAGCTACATTTATAGATTCTAGAAGTCTATCCATCTAAAAAAGGAAATGCGGGACGCCTGGATGGCTCAGGGGCTGAACGTCTGCCTTTGGCTGGGGTTGTGATCCCAAGGTCCCGGGATTGAGTCCCATATCTGGCTCCCCACAGGGAGCCTGCTTCTCCTTCTGCCTGTATCTCTGCCTCTCTCTCTGTTGTCTCTCACGAATAAATATATAATCTTAAAGAAAAAAAAAAAGACTAGAAACTGGAAAGCATCTGAAAAAAGAAAGGAACACCTCTGGGAAAGGAGGTGGCTGAAGACGCTGGCAAAGGAAATGAAGATGCTTGGTTCCACGACTCCTGAACCTGGCCCAAGGTGTCCCCACCAGCCTCTTCCTCACTCCTCCGTCCTTCTACGAGGCACCCAAACCACAGGGGACTTCCTCCAGTTCCTGGAGATCTCATGCTCTCTCTCAGCCGAGGCTCTCTGCACATGCTGTTCCAATCACCTGGGCACTTTCCTCAGTCTTCTCTGCCCAAAACCGGCCACCTGCCCAGCAGCTAGGCCTCACCTTAGGTCTCAGCTTCATTGTCACCTCTTCCAGGGAAGCCTTCTCCAATCCTCACACCACCTTCACATGCCCCTCCTATGCGGCCCTAGGGCACCCATCAGAACTTCTCTCACTATGGATTATTAGTTCCTCACACATTCTATCTCCTGACCGGTCTCCTGTGAGGAAACCTCATCTGTCTTAGTCACAGTAGTCTAACACAGTACTTTCACTAAAATTTGGAGACTGAGGTGGATCAGCCCAGGGAGAGAGGAGAGAATAGATCTTTGTCTCCCCAACTAGATGGAGAACATCCTGGAGAGCAGGAAGCAGATACTGAATAGCCTCCATCCATCCTCTCTTGGGTCAAGTACACACTGCTGCTCACCAAATATTTTTTCCATGAGGAAAAGATAGCTTTCTGTCATCTGAAAGAGTGACTCTAGTCTTGGAAGTCTGCCTCTAAGAAATGCCTCAGGCCTGTTCAGAAGAAGAAATCAAAAAGCAGTAGGAGAGCCCATAACAGCCTTAGTGGCTCTCAGTAACTTAGCCAACTTAGCTTTTCATACAATAGTGCTAAATGCCCTGCCCTCTAAAGCCTTGCTATTAAAAGAGGAGTTTGAGCACCAGAGCTCCAACAGCATCTTCCTGCTTAAACCCCTGGTGAAAATGTCAAATGCCAGCATCAGCCCAGGCCTACCAAAGCAGAATCTGCATTTTAACCAGATCCCAAGGTGCCGTGTAGGCACCTGAGAGCTAAGAGGCCTGCAGTGGCCCAAGAAGCCCCAGGGCCAAGGGCAGCCCGGCTTTACCAAGACTTTGGCTCTCCAAAGTGCAGGTAGTTAATGCTGTACAGGTCCATGTCTTCGGTGTGCCAGGCAAAGGAGGTCTTCCACATGCCAAAGTACAGGTACGGGGTGTTCACACCCTCAATGGTGATCCCACTCTCCTTTTCCACCAAGTCCAGGATTGTTTTCAGCCGGCCAATATTCCACTCATCAACATGCTGCAAAGGAAATCAGAGTTGAGAACAATTACAGTAAATATCAACTAAGGCTCTGCACCTACAAATCAGAAGAGGTCACAGGTGACTTGTCACCTCTAACAAAGATGTGGAATAATGTCAAAACAGCCTGGACCTGAAGACCGCAGCCGGCCTCACTCACTCTTCACATGGCCACCACTGGAATGGGCGCCATTAGACCTCTGAAGGGCAAATACCACTTGGTAAAGAAAACCAATATATGACAGGTGAATGAGGAGGAACAGCCAGCCTCCTGTTCTCAACCCCTGGAGGCAGAGCTTGATTTAAAGCTAAAGAAACTTAGGTCAAAATAGGAAAGGACTCCTAAACTACTGAATATATAACATGGGAGTTAACTATCCCAATTTGTGACTATTTGATCTCAATTTCTACTGGGCAGTGTCTTCAGTAAAAAGCCTACCATGTCACCCAACTCCTTTTCCTGAATTATAACAGTCAGCTGCTTTTGTGCCTCCCCAGTCCAGATCCTTACAGTATCTCCCTGCCATTTACATCTCTAAGTTTCACTTTCTGCCTTACTCTAAGTCTCACTTTCTGCTCTTTTCTGACTTAAAGAACTTGTCATCAACAAACTTGAAATCTATTTAAATCAATTCCTTCCTCTCAATAATTTATAAAAACATTAAATCAATCAGAGTGATAAGACCTGAAATACTCTACAGGGTTTTTAATCATCCAAAAACCATCCCAAATATTCCTTCCTTAGACGGTATCTAAGGCTGTTCTTTATGCTGAAAGCATAAGCTACACCCCAATCCAATGCAAATTGTTATAATAGCTTCTGCTAAAGAATCTTGTTTGAAGGTGCTGAAAATCTAAATCTGTTTCTCTTCTTTTTTTTTTTTTTAATGTTTCTCTTCTTAAATGTATATACCCCTTTCAGTAGATTAGTCAGTGATCTTTTTTCTGCAGGAACCACATTGCCTCTCCCCCAACATTTCATTAATGGTGATCCCACCCTTTCAAGAACTCATCGGCTACCACCCACAGACTATTCTAACAGCCCTTGCAAAGAAGGCCACATCCCCCGATTCACATGTAGAGTGAGAGAAATAAAATTCAGTCACATGCAAAAATCCCTACAATTAAGTGAGCACAAGGGCATCAGCTGGTGGTGGATCATTCTTTTGTTCAACCACTCATTCAGCAAGCAGCTTTTAGATGCCTACTAGGTGCTGGGCAGATAAAAAATGGTATTAAATTACAAAACTCGATGATGTTTCCAGCAAGTCTCACCTTTTCATAGAGAGTGCCATTCACATCTGCACCATAGATTGGGGGGTTAAACGTGAGATTTTTCCAGTATTTCCGTTCAAGCTCTTCAAACTCACTGTACCGTGGGGTACAGTACCTTTCAAAAGTAAGCAAAGTGTTAACCCACTTACCAGGACTAAATTCATTAGGCATTATCAACAGCACAAGACACAATCCCTTGTTCTAGGGAAACCAAGCTATTTCAAGGCCTTCAAAGCTCCAATCCAGAGTAACTTCCTCAACATCCCTTCCATGAGCTCTGGGCCTGAGGAAGGTCATGTACATGAAGATGTGAAGCCCTTCTTCTGTATGAGGCATAATACCCTCAACGCTTTCAAGAGCCCACTAAAATTTCATCTTGCTGGGATCAGGGGATCAGGAGTGGCCTGGCCACCCAGAGTGAAAATAAGCTTACAAACTAGTGAGAACCAAGAATACAAATCCCTATATATCCACAGACAACCAAACCCCGCCAGCATGTGAAGAGCTGGGACCCTAAAACAGCATTTACTTCCCCACACTCTGTATTGGAAATGGCTCCAAGAGGGCTCACCTGTATAGTCATTGCTACATTCGCAGCACCCTATGTAAATGGATAACTCAATAAATAATCACATCTAAAACCAAAGTATTTTAATAAAAATATAAAATATTCTCAGGCGCCTGGGTGGCTCAGTCAGTTAAGCATCTTGCCTTTGGCTCAGGTCATGATCTCAGGGTCCTGGGACTGAACCTGTATCAGACTCCCTGCTCTGCAGGGATTCTGCTACTCTTTCTGCCCCTCCCCCTGCTTGTGCTCATGTGCATACTCTAATAAATCATATGTAAAATATATTCCTAAAAATATTAGATTTTTACATATCAAATGTTTTAGTTAGGAAAAAATCTAATTTTATATATGCATTCATACACATATAGCTGTCAGTATGTCTCTATATAAAAACATTAAAAATGGGGCACCTGGGTGGCTCAGTTGATTAAGCATCTGCCTTCAACTCAGGTTATGATCTCAGGGTGTTAGAATCGAGCCCTCTGCCAGGCTCCCTACTAGGCAGGGAGTCTGCTTCTCCCTCTCCCCCTACTAGTGCTCTTTCCCTCTTTCATAAATAAATAAAATCTTTAAAAAATATATTAAAGGGCAGCCCGGGTGGCTCAGCGGTCTAACGCCGCCTTCAGCCCAGGGTGTGATCCTGGAGACCCAGGATCAAGTCCCAGGTCGGGCTCCCTGCTTGGAGGCTGCATCTCCCCCTGCCTCTCTCTGTCTCTCTCTCTCTCTCTGTGTGTCTCTCATGAATAAATAAATAAAATCTTTTAAAAATAAATAAATAAAAATTAAAAATACACTAAAAATACCTATACTCTTTAGCTTAATTATCACCTACTAAGAATTTACTCCAAAAAAATATTTTAAAAAATTCAACCACTCAAAAAAAAAAAAAAAAAAAAAATTCAACCACTCAAAAAGTATTAACACAGCAATTTAAAAGAGTTATGTGTAGGGCAGCACTGGTGGCTCCGCCTTCAGCCCAGGGTGTGATCCTGGAGACCCGGGATGGAGTCCCACATCCTGTTCCTGGCATGGAGCCTGCTTCTCCCTCTGCCTGTGTCTCTGCCTCTCTCTGTCTAATAAATAAATAAAATCTTAAAAAAAAAAAGTGATATGTAAATTGAATAAATATTTGAAAATGCACATTATAATTCAAAAGGGAAAAAAACATTATGAATGGATAGAAAGGAAGCGAAGACCCAAAACAAACTGTGTGGAGACAATGGGCTGAAGGGGGAAAAAAAATCTTACTTTAAATACGGCCATACAGGGATCCCTGGGTGGCGCAGCGGTTTAGCGCCTGCCTTTGGCCCAGGGCGTGATCCTGGAGACCCGGGATCGAATCCCACATCGGGCTCCCGGTGCATGGAGCCTGCTTCTCCCTCTGCCTATGTCTCTGCCTCTCTCTCTCTGTGTGTGACTACCATAAATAAATAAAAATTTAAAAAAATAAATAAATAAATACGGCCATACAAAAAAAAAAGGGGGGGGATAAATAAACAAATAAGTAAATAAATAAATAAATACGGCCATACATTTTAATGTCGACCTATTGAATAATAAAGTATAGGACTCTTAAGTTCCCTTTGAAATAGAAGTAACTCTTCCACCTCCAACTGATCTGCTTCATAAATTGTGATTTTTACCTGCTGGGTTTTCTTAAAGCTGGCTAACAATGCACATAGAAATTAAGGGGAAGAATTTACTGCATTTCAGACAAAGGGGAAAGACACAGGACTGGCTAATTGAAAAGAAGAGGTATCTTTAAAGAAAAGGCCTACCATACGTTGAGAAGAGAAACCAGACACAGGAGAGCGAGGCCTCTGGCTGAGCCCCATGTGAGCTGGAAGGCAGGCAAGCCTCCCACCGCATAGCTAGAAACCAGACATAAAGGATGGCACAGGCTTTCATCTGCAGAGCATGTCACACTTCTTGGACACGCTCTTACATAAATTTGCTCTTTAGACAGCAGGTTGGTCAGCAATGCAGATGTTTTAAGAATTAAGCTGTCAATAAAACTGGAAAACAACATTCTGAACTGTGATAAGTCAAAGGAAAAGATGGCAAAACACAGAAATAGAACAAGATCTGATGTGAGAGAGCAATGATAAAGCACATGAAGTGGTGGTGCCCCCAGAAGCGTGAAAACTGGTGAGCTAAACATCCAGCTCTGGGATCATTCACAGCAAACCCACAATCTAACACATCTGACTGGCTGAAATCAAGACGTATGTAGATCAAAAGGGCGCAGGGAAAAAAGCAAGAGAAAATAAAGGAATCCCTCATGGACACTAAAAAGTCAAGGAGTAACACGGGAAGGGAGAAAGTCCAAGAAAGGATTAAGTAGGAGCAGTCACAGCTCAATGAAAGAAACCACAAAATCACACTCTGTAAATCTGAGGTCAAATGAAAGCTAAATATGAAAAAGAACAGACAAGAAACCATGGAAAATAGCAGACCTACAGACCTACACAAAGACGTGTCTAACAGAGATAAGGATGTATGGATGAAGAGGAACGGAAGCAAAGGAAACAGCAACCAGGGGATCCCTGGATCCTGGTGGCTCAGTAGTTTAGTGCCTGCCTTTGGCCCAGGTCATGATCCTGGGGTCCCGGGATCGAGTCCCACATCAGGTTCCCTGCATGGAGCCTGCTTCTCCCCTCTGCCTGTGTCTCTGCCTCTCCTTCTGTGTGTCTCTCGGGAATAAATAAATAAACCCTTTAAAAAAAAAAAAAGAAAAAGAAAACAGCAACCAGCTTGGCAGTTTGATCACACTTTTTTTTTTCTTTTTTAAGATTTTACTTATTTATTTGAGAGACAGAGCAGTGAGAGAGAGAGAGTACATGAGTGGGGTGAGGGGCAGAGGGAGAAGCAAACTCACCACTGAGCAGGGAGCCCAATGTGGGGCTTGATCCCAGGACTCTGGGATCATGATCCAAGTCTAAGGCAAACGCTTCACTGACTAAGCCACCCAGGTGCCCAGTCATATTTTAAGTCAAAATAGAAGGGGACAGTGCTAGTAGTGAGTAGTTTGAGCATGAAAAGACAGGAGGACCCAGAAGGAAGAGAAAAACCACTAAGGCAACCTTTCGATAAGCTGGTGTTATCAACACAGCTGGCCAAAACTCTTTTTGAACCAACTCCTAACTTTCTCCTTTACAACTCTACAATTTACCAGGGTCAGAGAATGATTCTGCCTCTGATGGAAGAACAATGGGATTACTTTAGGGAAGACTTATGGATGCGTTTAGACTGTGACACAGTACTGGGAGTAGTAAGGATGCTTCCATAAAAAGAGCAGAAAGGGAGACAGAGCTAGGGCTGAGGAAAGCATCCTTCAGTGGCTCGGCAGCGACCTTAGGAGACAGCTATAAAGATCAGACGTTAGCTCCTAGGTGCTACTACAGGCGGGAAGGGACGGGTTTTCACTCACTTATCACTATTGGCTATCTTGCGGAACTCTCGAACAGTCATGGCTTTCTTCTGGATGTTGTACTGAGTGAAGAGGCCAGACTGCCCTGTCACTAGCTGCTGGATGGGGGCAGGAATGACCAGATCATCAATATCATCATAGGACGCTCGAGGTTTCCACTCCTTTGGAGGAACGACCTGTAGGGAACACAAGAAACAAAGAGATCAGAAACCTAGCAGGCCAGGTCCCAGCCCAGGTTGGGGATAGGCAGCTATTCAACCGAAAGGTCAATTTTACTATAAAGTGACTCTGATTTAACCAAGTATACCCAAACATAGCAAGTCACGCTGTTGTGCTAACCCTGATCCAATTCAGCCACCAATTGGCTGCCTCATTACAATGATCAAAATAAGTAATACTCATTCTAAGCTCAGTATCTTATCTGGACATCAAGACAAGAGCTGAGGGTTGATTCTCATAATCTAACAGAAGGTGCACATAAAGAACCAACTTGCTAACAGAGTGCTAGATGAGACTGA
This sequence comes from Canis lupus familiaris, assembly GCF_011100685.1. Classification (NCBI taxonomy): domain Eukaryota; kingdom Metazoa; phylum Chordata; class Mammalia; order Carnivora; family Canidae; genus Canis; species Canis lupus. The sequence continues at coordinate 16,664,765 of NC_049236.1, forward strand.
AATGGGAACAAGGTGTATGGTATAAGCCTCAGTGACAGGTACAAACACTAAAGCACACATCTCTGCCATGAGAATGGAAGCAGCACAGCAGCTGGCCCTGGGACACTGGCTCTTTACTTTGCTTAGGCTCTTTATTTCTCTTTAAAGACTCCGAGCAGCTCCCACCCTACCTAAAAGATGCTTGCTTCAGATGTTAACGAAAGGAATTAACTTACAAATAGGACAGTATACACTCAACACCCAGCCTGGCTTTTTGTGAAACTCAGTTCTTTCATCCACCTTTTAGGAAAAATTCCTGCTGACCTAAGGAACAACCCCACCCACCCTCACCTTGGCCAGCCCAGCCCGATGAGCTCCTTGGGATTCAATGTAGGCCATGTATCGACTGAAGTTCCGGAACTCCTCCATGGTTGGGTAAAACGTCATTATCCGAGCACTGGGATTCAGAGTTTCAGATTCAGAAGCCATCTTCCTTCTTTTTTGAGGTCACTTTGGTCAGACAGGAATCTGAAGAAATACATGAAGAGCATAAACTGTAGGGACACCTGGGTGGCTCAGTGGTTGAGTGTCTGCTTTCAGCTCAGAGTGTGATCCTGGATTCCCAGGGCTGAGTCCTGTATTGGGCTCCTTGCATGGAGCCTGCTTCTCCCTCTCCCTCTCTCGGTGTCTCTTGTGAATAAATAAATAAAATTTTTTTTTAAGAGCATAAACTGTAATTTGAATTAAATGCTGGGTATATCAGGGCAGATGGGTAATTGAGTGATGGATATTAAGGAGGCAGGGCACTTGTTGTAATGAGCACAGGGTGTTATAAACAAGTGATGAAATCACTAAATTCACACCTGAAACTAATATTTCACTGTCTATTAACTGAATGGAATTTTTAAAAACTTGATAAAAAAAAAACGCTTGGAATGTCAATGCTGAAACAACAAAGGATGTAGAAATCCTGAAGTTTTAAGACCTCACACCTTGAATCTGCCTCTAGATAGGTTACTTAAGTAAACAAAAACAGAGTGAGAATCCAATGTATCAAAATTGTAAGTATTCAAATCTCATTTAAATGGAGACACTATTTCAGCTAAAATCTGTTACTAGATTGTTGTACTTAACAATACTAAAGCTGCCCTGCCCTCTTTTATCTTTTCCAATTGCTCCCTTATCCACCTTTGATAACTGCTTCAGGATGTATTAAACAATGTATTAGATTAAAAAAAAAAAAACAAACTATGGGCTCCCTTTCAGGGCACAACCTAAAACAAGATTCTAGATTACTAAGGCAAGTTAACTTGGCCATAAGATTATAAAGTTTTAAGAGTTAAAAAAGCACTCTGATATTTGTATTTAAAACCCCTAAAATGAGATTGTTCTCTAAACCAAAACATCATTTCAGCAATACATAAGGTCAAGCTGGAGACTAGTTCAACTACACAGTACCCAGAATTCAAAGGACAAAATTTAAATGGGCAATAAACTGGCAATACAGGGTACACTTCAAACTGACCGGAAAAGGTGAAACACTGTGCTCCTAGATGAGGCCTTCGAACTAAGTGGGTGCATCCCCATTGCCTGATTAACACGATAGATGATTTCAAATGAGTAAGAACCAGGCACAAGATCTAAAAGAAGCCACTTGAGGAACAAACATTTCCCTCGACTCCTCCAGTCTGGGCCCCAAAGCCATGGCAGTTCAGCTCCCAGGGTTCCCTTGAGAGCTGGAGAGCTCAGAAGGAAACTACAGCACCTCCAACCTGCCAGCAACCTACTAACACACTGGGAAGCCAGGATGACACAAAACTGTCTAAGCCCCATTACCCACATCTCTCAAGCTTCCATTTCACCAAAAAATAAAGTGTTCTTGGCCAGGAGCTTTTCAGGCGCCTCCCCAAAACTTTACAGAACAGCTAGACTGTTAACCCCATTTTACATAGCAGGACTTTCCCCCCACAGTCCCCACAGTCCTGCAACTCATCCCCACTGCTTCTTCCATTACTCTGTGCTGCCTACTGTATAATTTCCACCTAGAAGCAGCCCTTTGCAAGGGGAGATCCAAGTGTGGAGGAACCTCAAGTTCGATCAATTTTAAAGGCTGTCTTTTTCAGAATTACAAAATCTTGCTTCAGCCTAATTTGATGAAAACATCCTAATCGTGTGAACACAGTGCTAGGCCTGGAACGGGGCTTCATCTGCCTCTGGACTTAGTCATCTTTGTAGCCTGGAACCTAGAACAATGCACGGCTCGGCGCAGACACTCCGTAACTGTTGAATAACTGATCCCCTCGCCCCCACTTCGCTCGCTCATTGCCTTTCTCCGACCCTAGGATTCCCTTCCCCCCACCTCTCCCCTGGGGGAAGCTCCGGTGCCCCGACTCTTTCATGTCCCCCATTCAGCAACAAAGCCTGGTGTGGTTCAAGAGCACCGGCTCCGGAACCCAAACAACTCTGGATTCAGATCCGGTCTCTGCCATTCGTTGGCTGTGTGACCTTGGCTGTGTGAGCTGCCCGAGTCTCAGTTTCCCCACCTGTAAAATGGGGATCCCGACCTCCTCGCCCAGCAGGGCTGCTCCGATGAACTCAGATGATGCAAGCGAAACGCTGAGCACTAGGCCCGGCACTTAAGAACTCAATAAAGGTCGCCGCTGCTAACACCCGCCTCTAACTGCCGCCCCGCCCCTCGAAGCTGACCCCACGGAACCCCCCCAGGGCAGCCCCCCGCTCCCGGGGGCCCCCCCACCTCACCGCGTCGAGGGCCAGCCCCTCCCGGCCCCGCCGCCTAGGCGAGTGAGGCCCGGCCGCAGGAAGAAGAAAATAAGGCCCAGGACACCCGCCTCCCTTCCCGACGCGCATTGGCCACAGGAGATTAGAAAGGACCAATCTCGGGATGCATTTCGGAGCCGCGGTCCGCATTGGACAAGGAGCACGCCTATCACTCGGCGCTGACGGCAAGCCCCCCGCCCCTCCCCCACCGGAGCTCACGGTCACAGGGACGGCTGCAACGCACGCAGAGCACTCGGAAGCCGTACGGTCCTTACCCGCCAGCCCTCCGCCCCTGCAGGGCCCGGGCCTGGCTCCCGCGGTCGCCGGCGGCCGCGCGCTCCGCTCCTCCAGCCGGCGGAGGACGGAGCTCCGCCTCCCCCGGAAAGTCGGCCCCTGCGCAGCCGCGCGGCCCTGACCAATGGGAGCCCGCTGGCGCTCGGCAAGCAGCCAATGGGAGCGCGCCTATGATCTGCTCCGCCAATGAGCGCCGGGTCGGGCTGTTGCCAGGAGGAAAAGCCGCGCCGCCCGGCTCTGCGGCCACTGAGCATCTTGGCTGAGCCGCGGGGCGGGCCAATCACAGGCGGCCATCCCCCCTCCCCACCCCCCATCCCCCCCACCCCCGCTCCCCGGGGTGGAAAGAGGCGAGTGCCTGGAAGTGGGACGCTCGGCGAGGGTCGGGGCCGCGGGATGCGCGTGGGATGTGACTAGCGAAGAGTCTAGGGGCCTCCCCAAGGTGGGGCCTCCCCAAGGTGGCAGTGCGCTGGGAGCCCTTGGGGGCCGCTTCCGAGATCTGATAGGGTGACCAACTTGGCCCTTTTTGCCCGAGACTGCCTTGGCTTTTCTTTTTTTCTTTTTCTTTTTCTTTTTCTTTTTTTTTTTAAGATTTATTTATTCATGAGAGACACAGAGAGAGAGGCAGAGGCACATGCAGAGGGAGAAGCAGGCTCCATGCAGGGAGCCCGACGTGGGACTCGATCCCGGGACCCCAGGATCACGCGCCCTGGGCCAGAGGCAGGTGCTCAACCACTGAACCACCCGGGGATCCCTGCCTTGGCTTTCAAAACTGGAAGGCCCGTGTCATGGGAAACCTCCCACTCGCCGGCAGAACCAGACATTTCCTGAAGGGGAGACAGCTCTGAAGGGGGAATGTCCTTAGGGTCATTAAGAGAAGAGTTGTTCAATGAGCGGGGATTTGGGGGTCATTAGGAGCAGCTCTTGGGGCGTGGGAGAAGGTCCTGGGAGTCATTACACGTACTTCTGGAAAGTTGAGGGAGTGTCTAGAAGTCATTAGGAACTTCCTAAGGGGCACTGAGGCGCCCTAAGGAGCCCCCAGATTATCGCGGATGGTGGGCCAGGAAGCCTACCGAACGCTCTGATAGGCCCAATAGAAAAGTAGAATAATCACAACCAGAATTATAAAAAAGTGGCCACAATTACCCATAGGTGAGCTATGATGCAGTGTCCTGTAAAGAGCTATGGAGTCAGATCTGCGTTCAAAATCCACCCCTCCTCTGAGCCTGGGTTTTCCCATCAGTAAAATGGAAAAGATAATACCTGCCTTGCGGGACTGTTGCAAAAAGGAAGGGTAATAAATGTTGGCCAAAAGGATGGTATTACCTAGAGTGGCGGAGGTAGAACAATCATGAGGCTGGGCACGTGCACCCAAAAAAACCCAAACCAAACCAAAAAAAAACAACAAAGCAGAGTTATATTGGGGGAAATTTTTTAAAAAGGAATGATCATTGATAGTTGTGTGGGCAATCAATAGTCTTTCACAACAAAGTTGTTCTCTCCAGACCTAGTAAGGAATTAGCTACTAGATTATACTGGGTAGCTCACAAAATTGTTAAGAGCCTGAAGAATCTAACCTGGAAGGTTCTTAATGAGGAAAACAACCCCAAATCATGCCAAAGAATTCATCGGCAGGTCTCCTTGCTGCTGCCACGAAATAAGATGCTGCAGAGGGCCTTCCCAGCTCCCCTGACCTGGGCATGGATACAGTTGCTAGTGCTGCTGTCACTGCCAACTACTTTGTGAATGTGATCTTGCTACATTTCCCAATGTTGCCAAAGAGGAGTTTCCAAGAGTCACTGCTACTTTGTATCACCAGTTTCTTGTTGGTGTGTGCATATGGTAGTTGAAGCCTGGCTCTCTGGAAGTCCTCCCATTTCCCTGACCAGTTTATCTCAGTCAACTTTTTAAGCTCATCTTTACTGTCCCACCTCTTAATGTTGATATTTACAGCAAAACTAATCATGGCAAAAGAAGCCAAAAGTGGGGTTACCTTTGAGTGGGGGACAGGGAATGATGGGGGAGTAGCATAAAGAATGCTTCCAAAAGGAAAGAAAGTTTCTGGGGCGTTAAGGTGTTAGTAATATCAGGGGAATTTTTTGGGTTTGAGGTGGGGGGTTTTAAATTTGGGGGGGGAGGGGGCAGCCCAGGTGGCTCAGCTGTTTAGCTCCACCTTCAGCCCAGGGCCTGATCCTAGAGACTCAGGATGGAGTCCCGTGTCAGGCTCCCTGTATGGAGACTGCTTCTCCCTCTGCCTGTGTCTCTGCCTCTTTCTCTCTCTCTGTGTGTCTCTCATGAATAAATAAATAAAATATTTTTTTAAAAAGTAAAATAAAGAGGGAGGGAGGGAGGGGAAAAAGAAAAAAGAAAAAAAAAAAAAAGTAAAATAAAGGGATCCCTGGGTGGCGCCGCGGTTTAGCGCCTGCCTTTGGCCCAGGGCGTGATCCTGGAGACCCGGGATCGAGTCCCACATTGGGCTCCCTGCATGGAGCCTGCTTCTCCCTCTGCCTGTGTCTCTGCCTCTCTCTCTCTCTCTCTCTCTCTGTGTGTGACTATCATGAATAAATAAATAAAATCTTTAAAAAAAAAAAAGTAAAATAAAAAAAAGTAAAATAAAAATAAAAAATAATTTTTTTGGTTTTGGTTTTGTTTTAGTAGCATTCTAAAGCAGTTTCTTGATCTGGATGGTGGTTATTACACTGGTATGTTCATATTTTAAATTTTCTTTGAGCTGTACACTTATAAGTTGTCCATAACATTTAATGTACACGATACCTTAATTTTTTTGATACCTTAATTTTTTAAAAGATTTATTTATTTCCACGAATGGGTGACGGGCACTGAGGGGGGCACTTGACGGGATGAGCACTGGGTATTATTCTGTATGTTGGCAAATTGAACACCAATAAAAAATAAATTTATTATTATATAAATAAATAAATAAATAAATAAATAAATAAATAAATAAATAAATAAATAAATATTTCCTTCCAAGAAGAAAAAAAAAAGATTTATTTATTTCCTGTAAGGGAGAGGGGTAGTTGGAGAGGGAGTGAGAGTCCCAGGCAAACTCCTCACTGAGCGCAGAGCCCCAACTCCGGCTTGATTCCACGACCCCAAGATCACGACCTGTGCTGAAACCAAGATTCAGACACATAACCGACTGAGCCACCCAGATGCCCCATGACACCTTTTTTTTTTTTTTTTTTTCTTTTTAATTCATGATAGACACAGAGAGAGAGAGAGAGGTAGAGAGACAGGCAGAGGGAGAAGCAGGCTCCATGCTGGGAGCCCGAGGCGGGACTGGATCCCAGGACTCCAGGATCATGCCCTGGGCCAAAGGCAGGCGCTAAACCTCTGAGCCACCCAGGGATCCCCTACCTTAATGTTTTTAATTACAAACTTAATCTTTAATTAAAAAAAAACTAAAGAACTGAAAATATGTTTCTGTGCTTGTGGCTCTATGTCTCTTGCCCTCTTCTCTCATTCTACAAGCTCTCCTTAGATGTTTCTGATTTCACAAGTCACTAGCAGTATGACCTGGGGCCAGTTACTTAATTTCTCTAATCCTCAATGATAACTAAAATTGGAACAGTACTTCTCTTTCTTGGTTGTGAGAGCTGAACAAGATAATGCAGGTAAAGTACTTAGAAGTCAAACTGGCACATATTGAGTGCTCCGTAAATGTTAGCTGTGGAATGGATGGTGGTGGTGGTGGTGGTGGTAATACAAAGCACTTAACCTAAAGCCTGAAACAAGAGTTCAAAACACTTAAACTCTCAGGCTTCACTCACGTGCACACTGATGAAACCCATTCCATACTCCAGCACGATCTTCTCCCCTGTGCTCAGATCCAAGCATCCTCCTACCTCTGGATCCCTCCTGCTGGATTCCTACAGGTACCTAAAACCCACATGCTCAATTAAGAACTAATGTATTTGCCCCACAAATGAGCTCCACCTCTTAGGTTTTCTATCTCAGTTAGTGGGGCAGTCAATCACCCATTCGCCTGAACCAGGAACTGGTGTGTAAACAGTGACTCCTTGATGCAGTCTATTGCCTCACCCTGCACAGAGTTCCACAAACAAGTGTTCTGCAAGTGCCTGGATTTGTTACGTGTCCATCTTCCTCCACTAGGCAAAATCTCTCAAGAGCATCACTTCAGTCTTATTGATATTATCATTTAGGAATGTGTTCCATCACCAAAAATAGAAAACCCTAGCAACAGTGGCTTAGATAAATACAGAGGGTTTTTTCCCCCCTCACGTGTAATAAGAAGGCTGAAGGGAGGTTTTGTTTTGTTTTGTTTTGTTTATAAATGAAGGGAGGTATTTATTGGCATTCGCCCAATGCTCAGAAAAGTCACCAAAGAGGCTGCTTCCACCTTTCTCTATACTTCACAACCTGGCTTTGGCCCTCAGAGGTGTGCACCTCATGGTTGGAAGGCGACTGCTGAAGCTCCAGATATCCCATCTCCTTCATGGGGATAAGGAGGAAACAGTACCAGCAGCCGGGTGTCCCGGAGCACCTGACTCCTAATCGAGGGTCATGAGTTTGAGCCCCACAATGGGTGTAAATATTACTTTAAAAATTTTGGGGGGAGGGCAGATAGGGTGGCTCAGCGGTTTAGCACCTGCCTTCAGGCCCAGGGCGTGATCCTGGAGACCCAGGATGGAGTCCCACGTCGGGCTCCTTGCATGGAGCCTGCTTCTCCCTCTGCCTGTGTCTCTGCTTGTCTGTCTCTCTCATGAATAAATAAAATCTTTAAAAAATATATATATATATATTTTAAAGATTTTTAAAAATTTATTTATTCATGAGAGACACAGGCAGAAGAAGAAGCAGGCTCCATGCAGGAAGCCTGATGTGGGACTTGATCCTGGAATTCTGGGATCACACCCTGAGCCGAAGGCAGATGCCCAACCGCTGAGCCACCCAGGCATCGGCAGTAAATAAAAAAAATCTTGAAAACAAAAAACAAAAAACAGAACCACATAAATAGAACCGTATAATATATGCTCTTTGTATCTGGCTTTTTTTCCCTAAAATTTTATTTAAATTTAATTAGTTAACATGTAATGTATTATTAGTTTCAGAGGTAGAGGTCAGTGATTCATCAGTCTTTTTTTTTTTTTTTAATTTTCATTTATTTATTTATCATAGTCACAGAGAGAGAGAGAGAGGGAGAAGCAGGCTCCATGCACCGGGAGCCCAATATGGGATTCAATCCTGGGTCTCCAGGATCGCGCCCTGGGCCAAAGGCAGGTGCTAAACCGCTGCGCCACCCAGGGATCCCCAATTCATCAGTCTTATACAACACCCAGTACTCGTTACCTCACATGCCTCCTTAATGCCCATCATCACCCAGTTGCCCCATCTCCCCACCCCCTTCCCTCCAGTGACCCTCAGTTTATGACTGAGTCTCATGGTTTGTCTCCCTCTCTGATTTCATCTTATTTTATTTTTTCCTCTCTTCCCCTATGATCCTCTGTTTTGTTTCTTAAATTCCACAAACGAGTGAGGTCATATGATAATCATCTTTCTCTGATTGATTTATTTCACTTCACCTAATACCTTCTAGTTTCATCTATGTTACTGTACATGGCAAGATTTCATTCTTTTTTTTTTTTTTTTTTTTTTTTGACGGCTGAGTAGTAGTAGTCCATTACATAAATGTGCCACATCTTTATCCATTCATCTGTCAGCAGACATCTGGGCTCTTTCCATAGTTTGGCTATTGTGAACATTGCTGCTCTAAACATTTGGGGTGCAGGTGCCCCTTCAGATCACTGCATTTGTATCTTTAAGGTAAATACCTGGTAGTGCAATTGCTGTGTCACAGGGTATCTCTATTATCAACTTTTTTTTTTTTAAGATTTTATTTATTCATTTGATACAGAGAGAGAGAGAGAGAGAGAGAGAGAGAGAGGCAGAGACACACACAGGCAGAGGGAGAAGCAGGCTCCACACAGGAAGCCCAATGCAGGACTCGATCCCGGGTCTCCAGGATCACACCCTGGGCTGAAGCTGGCGCTAAACCGCTGAGCCATCCGGGCTGCCCTATTATCAACTTTTTGAGGAACCTCCACACTGTTTTCCAGAGTAGCTGCACCTTCTTGCATTCCCACCACAGTGTACCAGGGTTCCCTTCTCTGTGTCCTTGCCAACATCTGTCATTTCCTGACTCGTTATTTTTTTGGCTTTTTTTTTTTAAGATTTTATTTTTATTTATTTTTATTTTTTTAAAGATTTTTTTATTTATTATTTATTCATGAGAGACAGAGAGAGAGAGGGAGAGAGAGAGAGAGAGAGAGGCAGAGACACGGGCAGAAGGAGAAGCAGGCTCCATGCAGGGAGCCCGACGTGGGAATCGATCCCAGGACTCCAGGATTGCGCCCTGGGCCAAAGGCAGGTGCCAAACCGCTGAGCCACCCAGGGATCCCCTTAAGATTTTATTTTTAAGTAATCTCTACACCCAACCTGTGGCTTGAACTCACAACCCCGTGATCAAGAGACCTGCGTTCTACCTACTAAGCCAGCCCAATGCCCTCTTGTTGTACTATTATTAGCTAGGATGCCATGGGAAGTTACTCAGCCGAAACAGGAGGGGAAGGGACAGAAGCAGGGAAGGAATGTGTTTTGTTTTGCAGAACCAACAGTTCCAGCCAAGGAGACACCCAATTAGTTTTTTCACTTGATAACCTCTTGCTAGGTACGTCTCTCCCAATAGCCCCTTACATGAGCAAGTTCTGAGATGGGTTGGAGCTTCAGACACACACAGAAGCCCCCTCCCCGACCCCCACAGTTGTCCTGAGGTTCCCTTTAGCTCATTGTAATACTACGATCTTCTCCCTTGTGTGTTTTATTTGTTTTCCTCCATTTTTTGGACATAAAATGTATGCACCAGTGTGTTGACATATTAGGAATGCACAATTGAATGGAAAATGCTTACGCAAGCTCCCTGACCCTGTCCCCTATTATTATTATTATTTTTTAATTTACTTATTTATTCATGAGAGAGACAGAGAGGAAGAGAGGCAGAGACACAGGCAGAGGGAGAAGCAGGCTCCATGCACCAGGAGCCCGACGTGGGATTCGATCCCGGGTCTCCAGGATCGCGCCCTGGGCCAAAGGCAGGCGCCAAACCGCTGCGCCACCCAGGGATCCCCCCTGTCCCCTATTAAACTGAATAAAAATGTCCTCTGCTAATCCCATGGGGAGACAGTGCTTTAAGCACCATCTCTCCGTCTCCTTACTTGTAACAAGTAAAAGTTATTTGCCTTCCACATTTTCTTGGGTTGTGTTTAATTTGATGCACTTGGGTTGTGTTTAATTTGATGCACTCCAAGGAGCAAACTCTCCGAGTTAGGTTACAGTATTGATTAACTGTAATTTGGGCTGTTTCCACTTTTTGGCTATTATAAATAGAACTTCTATAAACATTTATGTGCAAATCTTTGTGTTGAACATGTGTTTTTCTTTCTCTTGGGTAGATAATTAAGGGTGGGATTTCTGTGTTGCAAAGTAAATTTATATTTATCTTTTAAAAAACTACCAAATTGTTTTCCAAAATGGTTGTACCATTTTACATTTCCATTAACAATAGACGAGGATCCCCATTTCTCCATATCCTTGTCAACATTTGTTATTATCTGTCTTTCTGATTATAGCCATTCTAATGAGTGTAAAATGGTGTCCTCATTAGGGATTTGATTTGCATTTCTCTAATGATTAACGACTTTGAACATCTTTTCATATGCTTATTAGCCATTCATATCTTCTCTGGTGAAATATCCATTTAAATCATTGGTCCAGGGCAGTCCAGGTGGCTCAGCGGTTTAGTGCTGCCTTTGGTCCAGGGTGTGAGCCTGAAAACCCAGGATCGAGTCCCACATCAGACTCCCTGCATGGAGCCTGTTTCTCCCTCAGCCTTTGTCTCTGCCCCCAGCACCCTCTGTGCCTCTCGTGAATAAATAAATAAAATCTTTAAAAAAATAAAAAAAATAAATCTTTGGTCCATTTTTTCCCCCTTCTGCCCATTTTTTTAAATTTTTTTTTAATTTTTATTTATTTATGATAGTCACACAGAGAGAGAGAGAGAGAGAGAGAGAGGCAGAGACACAGGCAGAGGGAGAAGCAGGCTCCATGCACCGGGAGCCCGATGTGGGATTCGATCCCGGGACTCCAGGATCGCGCCCTGGGCCAAAGGCAGGCGCCAAACCGCTGCGCCACCCAGGGATCCCATTCTGCCCATTTTTTAATTGAATTTTCTTAACATTGAGTTGTAAGAGTTCTTTATATATTCTGGATACAAGTCCTTTATCAGATATAGGCTTTGTAAATATTTTCCCATATTCTGTGACTTGTCTTTTCATTTTAATAGTGTCTTTTGAAGCACAAATGTGGTTTATTTTTATTTTTTTAAAGATTTTATTTATTTATTCATGAGAGACACACACAAAGAGAGAGAGAGGCAGAGATACGGGCAGAGGGAGAAGCAGACTCCATGCAGGGAACCTGATGTGGGACTTGATCCAGGATCACGCTCTGAGCCAAAGGCAGGCACTTGACTGCTGAGCCACCCAGGCATCCCAGCACAAATGTTTTTAATTTTGACAAAGTCTAATTTACTGAAAAAAGAATATATGAATTGTGCTTTTAGTGCATTGACATTAACAGTCATATAGTTCTGCTCTGCCTATAAAATATATCCCAAATCCAGCTCATTCCTCCAGTTCCACGTTCCTCCAGGTGTTAATGCTTGCTCCTTCTTCTGCTTCAGAGCCTTGCCGACATGTCACCTCCCCAGTGAAGCCTTCCTTGACCACCACTATATGCTTTATTTATTTTTCTATCACCTCTCCCCATTAGAATGTCTGCTACAGGAATCCCTGGGTGGCTCAGCGGTTTCGCGCCTGCCTTTGGCCCAGGGCGTGGTCCTGGAGACCCGCGTCGGGCTCCTGGCGTGGAGCCGGCTTCTCCCTCTGCCTGTCTCTCTCTCTCTATCATAAGTAAAAATAAATCTTAAAAAAAAAAAATGTCTGCTCCATGAGGGCGGGGATCTGTGTTTTGTTCACCACTATCCTGAGCACTTAGGTCAGCCCCAGCCCTTCATGCTAAATATTTTTTGAGTGAATGGATGATAGTCCTTAATTTCATCATCATAATAAACTTCTGAAGAAGGCTTTGGGACTGTCCCCATTTTATAGCTGATGGATTTAGGATGCTGGGAGTTTTGCTCACTGGAACACTGGACCTGAGGGTATTTGCTGAATAGAGGACTGAGAGGGCTGCAGGAGCAAGCTGACGGGAAGGACTGTTTGTATGCTAATGATGCTTTTGGTCTTCACCTCTGGGTCAAGTCTTCTTCCAACCTTTGCCTGTGGGCACTGGTTACTAAACTTAAAAAACCTTTCTCTCCGGAGCTTTGGAGGCTCTGGGCAAAGCGCCTGACACTAGCTGCTCGGAAAAGAAGCCTTGATCCGTGAGCAACAGGAACGCGGTGACTCAGCCTTGACCTGCTCAGCCCGGTTGGCTGGGGGCGGGCCTTGAGGGTCTGCAGCCAGGTCAGTCCAGGTAAGTAAAGAGAATTCAGCTTTGCAGACAAGGTCAGCTGGAAAGACCAGGGCCTTCTAGCCTATGAAAAATAAAAACAGGGATCCCTGGGTGGCGCAGTGGTTTGGCGCCTGCCTTTGGCCCAGGGCGCGATCCCGGAGACCCGGGATCGAATCCCACATCAGGCTCCCGGTGCATGGAGCCTGCTTCTCCCTCTGCCTGTGTCTCTGCCTCTCTCTCTCTCTCTCTCTCTCTCTCTCTGTGTGACTATCATAAATAAATTTTTAAAAAATTAAAAAAAAATAAATAAATAAAAAGAAAGAAAAATAAAAACATTGGGGTACCTGGGTGGTTCAGCAGGTTGAGCATCTGCCTTAAGCTCAGGGGGTGATCCCGGGGTCCTGGGATCGAGTCCCACATTGGGCTCCCTGCATGGAGGCTGCTTCTCCCTCTGCCTGTGTCTCTGCCTCTCTCTCTCTCTCTCTCTCTCTCTCTCTCTCATGAATAAATAAATATAATCTTAAAGAAAAAGAAACATAAGAACACAAATATAAAAATGTTTCGAGGCAGACACATACATACCCAGAAATACACCCTGGATTCTTCCATTTAATAAAAGCATGATTTTTCTTCCTAGCCCTGACCTCTTTTCCTGCTCTGCAGAGGGTGCCTCAGTGTCAGAGGCAAAGGCACAGAGAGCCTTGGTGAGCACCCGGGACAACAGGCACCCCAGGAGCCACTTCCACCTCCCTTCAGCCCTTTATTCTTTGCTTCCGCCAACTGTTCTATTTTGTTTTTGTTTTGTTTTGATCTCAGGCACCAAAATGTCTTCATCTCAAGGCCAGATCCCATCCATTCTTCAAGGCGTGACTCCAATTCTACTTCCATTTGTGTTTTTTTTTGTTTTTGTTTTTTGTTCACAGCTTTTAAAATAAGTACCAATTTTGTGCTGATTCTAGGGGCCCAAAGATGGAGACAACTCTCATGGTCCACTGGGAAGGCATCTCAAACTCAACAAAAGCAAACTCTTGGTTCTCCCCTCAGCCTGCACCTCCCTCAGTGGTCTCGTCTCAGAAAAGGCATCGTACTCCTCTAGGTGTCCAGCCCCTCTAGTCTTCTCTTGCGGCCCACCCTCAATCCGACTTGCCTTACTTTCAAAACTCCATCCCACATCCCCCCTCCCCTCCCCACGCCCGTCACTGCCGTCCCATGTCAAGCCATGGGACGGTAACTGTTGCCCTTTCCAATCTGTTCTCCACATGGCAGCAGAGTGATCTTTCCAGAAAGCAAGTCTGACCTCACCATTCTATTGAATACCCCTTGAATCTTCCTAAGTCCCTTGCCTTGGCTGACCAGGCCCTGAGTGCACAGGCCCCGACCCACTCTCCCCTCCACCCTGCACACTGTGGTGCTCTCTGGGCTGCAGGCCTGCTGGCCTTTGCCCCGCTTTTCTAAAGCACTCCTTCAGGGAGCTGTGTTCTCTCCCACCTCGGGGCCTTTACTAAAGACCACTTCCTCACAGAAGCCTCCCCACACCAGTCCTGTGCTGCTTTCATTGCATTTGGTGCTTTGCTCACAGAGCAAGGCATCCGGGAGAGTTTGTAATAATAGGATTTCTGGGACTGGTGTCTGCTTCCCACAAGACCAAGCCTCTAAGGGGAGGGACTTTGTTTTCCACCATTGAATCCCATCACTTTGTGCAGAGACTGGCTCAGGTAACATCCCGGAATATTATTTCTGGAAGGGATGCATGAATGAAGCCACATGGACTGCAATTTGCATAGCACGTAAGCATTCTGGCTCTGGAGTCACACAGATCCAGGTTTATTTTATTTTACTCATTTATTTTTAAGATTTTTAATTTTTATTTATTCATGAGAGACACAGAGAGAGGCAGAGACACAGGTAGAGGGAGAAGCAGGCTCCATGCAGGAAGCCCGAGCCCAATGTGGGACTCGATCCTGTGACCCCAGGATCACGCCCTGGGCCAAAGGCAGGCGCTAAACCACTGAGCCACCTAGGCGTCCCTACTCATTTATTTTTAAATATTTTATCTATTTATTTGAGAGAGAGTGAGAGAGCACAAGAGGTGGAGAGGGAGAAGCAGGCTGCCCATCGAGCAGGGAGCCCGACGTAGGCCTCAACCCCAGGACCCTGGGTCATGACCTGAGCTGAAGGCAGCCGTTCAACTGACTGAGCCATCTGGGCACCCCAGCTCCAGGTTTATAGCTAGGTTCTATTCCCTTCCTGTGTGACTTAGGGTGAATCGCTCCATCTCTCTGAATCTTAGCCTTCAGCTGCAAAAGGAGATAATATACAACCAGCTATATAGGGCTGTTGCAGGAATTGAATTTTAGCAACATATGGGGTAGCTGGCTCAGTCAGAGAAGCACGCTACAACGCTTCATCCCGGAGCTGTGAGTTCAAGCCCCATGTTGGGCACGAAGCCTACTTCAAAAAATAAAAACATAAATTTTAACAACACAGAGTGCTTGTCAATTTAAGGAGTTAGTAAGGTATCAGGTGTCATTACAGCAGGTGGTAAGTATGTGGCATGTTTGTTGGATTTAAGTGTTCAGGACCACACAGAAGCTCAGATAGGAGCTGCTGCAGAGGCTGCCCTGGGGTGAGGCTGGAAGAAGCCTTCCCTGCAGAGGGGGTTTGGGCCACAAGGAAACTGAGGGGTACCCCCAGTTCTGGGGTCAAAAACCTCCCTGTGGGTCAAAGTCTAGTCCAGATCCTAAAGAGTCTTATTTATTTATTTATTATTTATTTTTTAATTTTTTTATTATTGATTTATAAAATAAAATACTAGGGGGCAGCCTGGGTGGCTCAGCAGTTTGGCTCTGCCTTCAGACCAGGGAGTGATCCTGGAGACCCAGGATCGAGTCCCATGTTGGGTTCCATGCATGGAGCCTGCTTCTCCCTCTGCCTATGTGTCTGCCTCTCTCTGTGTGTGTCTCTCATAAATAAATAAAATATTTTAAAAATAATAAAAAATAAAATAAAATAAAATAAAATACTGGGGACAGCGGGGTGGCTCAGTCGGTGAAACATCTGCTTTTGGTTCAGGTCTGACCTCTAGGTCCTGGGATGAAGCCCTGTGTTGGGCTCATGGCTCAGCAGGGGAGTCTGCTCCTCCCTCTGCTCCTCCCCACTCTCGTGCACTCTATTTATTTATTTATTATTATTTTTTTAATGCACTCTCTCTCTAATAAATAAAATCTTTAAGTAATAATTTTTAAAAAACCTGTTGGGGCCCCAGGGTGGCTCAGTTGGTTAAGCATCCAACTCTTGATTTTGGTTTGGGTCATGATCTCAGGGTCTTGAGACAGAGCCCTGGCATTGGGCTTCATGCTCAGCAGAGAGTCAGCTTGAGGTTCTCTCCCTCTGCCCCTCTCCCTGTACTGTCTGTCTCAAAGAAATAAATCTTGAAAAATATATACTGTTGCTTGGTAAATCTCCATTTGAGCCATTGGTGCAGTTGGCATGGGGAAGGGAAGCAAGCAGCTCATCAGGGAGAGGGCGGTCTGGTGTGATGGATACAGGCCCTTTCTTAGGTGAGGTGGTTGGGGGATGAGAAGTCCTGCTAGGAGCTGATGAGGGTGTGTGCTCAGGGTGGGAGCGGAAGGAAGGCCTGGGAGGAGGGGAGAGAGGAGATTCTGAGGGCAGCCCCAGCCAGAATTCCTCCTGACAAATTAGATTTACTTCTTGCCTCAGGCCAGGGCAAACACCTTCCCTTTCATCCACTTAGCAGACATGTATTGAGTCCCTACTCTGGGCCAGACGAAGCTGGGAGGCAAGTGAGACGTGGTCCTTGGAAGTTCACAGTCCACTGGAGGAGACAGATGAATCAAACCATAATTATAATGTCAATTTGCATTTCCTTTCTGCACTGCAGCCTGGATAATTTCTTTGGTATTTTTTCCTATTTTAGTTTAGTGAACAGCTGAAGAAGCAAGAATAATAATTTCAGCACAGTGCTATGGTTACTGGACCAACAACACAGCTGGATGGGAGGCTGTCTGGTTGGGGGTGGAGGAGGAAGGGGCTAAGATTGGGATTTCTTTCTTTTTTTTTTTTTTTTTAAGATTTTATTTTATTTGAGAGAGTGAGAGAGAGCACAGGAGGGGGAGTGACAGAGGGAGAGGGAGAAGCAGGCTCCACGTTGAGCGGGGAGCCCGACATGGGTCTCGATCCCAAGACCTCGTGATCATGGCCTGAGCCAAAGGCAGATGCTCAACTGACTGAGCCACCCAGGTGCCCCTAAGTTGGGATTTCCTAGAGATTTCCTTAGGTCTTGGATGAGGTGCCAGGAAAGGTGTCCAGGCATATTTAGCCATGGAGTGATGTGTTCTACAACTGACACATTCTTATGAAAACAGTGCATGTCAGAGGTAGAAAAACTAGCAAATGCATTTAAAACAGGGAGCATCGGGATGCCTAGATGGCTCAATGGTTGAGCATCTGCCTCCGGCTCAGGGTGTGATCCTGGAGTCCTGGGATCGAGTCCCACGTCAGGCTCCCTGCATGGAGACTGATTCTCCCTCTGCCTGTGTCTCTGCCTCTCTCTCTCTCTCTGTCTTCCATGAATAAACAAATAAAATTAAAAAAAATAAATAAATAAAACAGGGAGCATCACTCCCTGAAAAATCACCACTAACATTTTGGGGTATATTCTTGCAATGCTTCTCTAATTTAAATGCTCATACAAATACCCCAAGGGATTGTCAGAATAAAAACTGTTTCAGTAGGTCTGGGGTCCTGGGACCTGTTGAGACTGTTTCTAAAACGTCCTCAGGTGATACGGATACTAACGGTCTCCAAATTCACTTGAGCAAGATTGAAGACTACATATGTTTTGGGGTGGGTACGGGTGTGTGTCTTTTGGTTGTTTCCAACTTTTTATTTTTTTTTAAATTTTAAAAAAGATTTATTTATTTATTTATTCATGAGAGACACACATAGAGAGAGAGAGAGAGAGAGGCAGAGGGAGAAGCAGGCCCCATGCTGGAAGCCTGACGCGGGACTCGATCCCAGGTCTCCAGGATCACACCCTGGGCTGCAGGCGGCGCTAAACTGCTGAGCCACCTGGGCTGCCCAGTTTCCAACATTTTAGTATTATAAATGATGCAGTAGTGAATCTTTGCCCATGGGTTTTAAAAATATCTGTCCGATTGTTTCTTTTATATAAATTCCTAAATGTATATCAGCGGGGCAAGGGGAAAGCATGTTTTAAGGCTTTTGATACAGTAAATATTCCTCCAGAGAGGTAGAACCAGCTTATATCCCCACTAATAATATGAGTGTCCAGTTCCCCCCACCATGTTAACATATAACTTTTGCCAATCTGATAGTCAAACAATAGTACTTCTTTGTTGTTTCTATTTGCATTTCTTTTTTTATTTTTTTTTTAAGATTTTATTTATTTATTCATGAGAGATAGAGAGAGAGGCAGAGACACAGGCAGAGGGAGAAGCAGGCTCCATGCACCGGGAGCCCGACGTGGGATTCGATCCCGGGTCTCCAGGATCGCGCCCTGGCCCGAAGGCAGGCGCTAACCCGCTGAGCCACCCAAGGATCCCTCTTTTTTTTTTTTTTTTTTTTCCAATTTGCATTTCTTCGATTAGTGAGGCTGAGTATCTTCCACATTTTTATTGGAATTCCTGTGTCTCACTTTGTAAATGGCCTATTTGTGTCCATGCCCATCTTTCTATTAGGGTGCTTTTGTTTTCATTGATTTGAAAGAAGCATTGGATTTAACACTTTCCTTGGTACAAATATCAAAGTATAAATGATGTACTTAGGGGGATCCCTGGGTGGCTCAGTAGTTTAGTGCCTGCCTTTGGCCCAGGGCGTGATCCTGGAGTCCCGGGATCGAGTCCCACATTGGGCTCCCTGCATGGAGCCTGTTTCTCCTTCTGCCTGTGTCTCTGCCTCTCTCATGAATAAATAAATAAAATCTTAAAAAAAAAAAATGATGTACTTAGGAAATGACAAGTATTTGGGGCACCTGGGTGGCTCACTGGTTGAGTGTCTGCCTTTGGCCCAAGTCATGATCCCCGGGTCCTGGGATCAAGTCCTGCATTGGGCTCCCCACAGGGAGCCTGCTTCTCCCTCTGCCTGTGTCTCTGCCTCTCTCTGTGCGTCTCTCATGAATAAATAAATAAAATCTTAAAAAAAGAAAAAAAGAAACAAATATTCAGATAAGCCTGGGTTAAAGAGAGATGAGCCACATGTTGAAGAAAGCATGATGGTCTAAAGTGCCAGGCTGTTGACACTGGGGATGTTGAAAGGTTGCAGGCACATTACAGCACTTGCTCTAGAAACTGGGATGACTCCCTTTCAGCAGTATTATAAATGCTATAGTCAGTAAGCAGTGCTGGATGAGCACAGCTTACTTTTGATCCCAAATTCTAGGTTGCATCGAGGCTTCAGCCTTTCTTTGTTTTATGTTTACACATGTTCTTCAGATACATTGTTGTTGCTTTTATTGATTGAGATACAATCAAATCTGCAACCTACATGGAGGGAGGGGAATTTTCCAAAAACAAGCTAGAATCCAGTTGGAAGCAAAACAGGGGGATAGCACTACTTTTGAAAAAAAAAAAAAAAGATAATGATGGGGGGTACTAGCTGTGTCAGGTAATAAAACAAAGCCACAACAGTCAAATGAGTAGTTTTGGCTTTGACTAGACGGATGAATGAAATAGACTTGAGATCCAGAAATAGACACTGTACTGATAATGATTTCACAGGAGATAAAAAGGAGGCATTACAAATCAGTGCAGGGAAAAAGGTGATCTAACAATTATTTGGAGGGGAAAAAAGCAAATTTTTGGGGGGTGGTTAACTCAATTCACATTAACCAAACACCAAAGTTTTTTTGTTTGTTTTGTTTTGTTTTGTTTACCTATTTATTCATGAGAGACAGAAAGTCAGAGGGAGAAACAGGCTCCCTGCAGGAAGCCCGGTACAGGACTTGATCCCAGGACCCCGGGATCATGACCTGAGCCAAAGGCAGAGGCTCAACCACTGAGTCACCCAGGCATCCCTTTTTTTCTTTTTCTTTATTTAATTTTTATTATTTAAAAAATTTTTTATTATTATTTTCTTTTTCTTTTAAATAAACTCTACCTTGGGGCACCTGGCTTCCCATCAAAATCCGACATTCTTCTTAAAGCCAGAATACTTGAGTCAAAGGTTGTTCTTCCCAAGAGAAGCTTGGACAGGTTTCAAGTTCAGAGTCTACAAATAAAAAATCAAAGTGGTCCACAGGGCAAATATCGGGGTAATTTGATAAGGAAACCCATCAGCGAAGCCTCCACGGTTGCCATACATCCCCTCCTCTTTCAACAACTGGTTAATACAGAACCAGGAAAAATATCTTCAGGTTTCTGGGGAAAACAATTTTTTTATAAAGAAGCCCACACCAGGCAAAGTTAAAACTGCAAGTGTAAAAGAAAGATATTTTCAGGGACGCCTGGGTGGTTCAGTGGTTGAGCGTCTGCCTTTGGTTCAGGGCATGATTCTAGATTCCCGGGATCGGGTTAAATTCCACATATGAGGGCAGCCCAGGTGGCTCAGTGGTTTAGCACCACATTCAGCCCAGGGCCTGATCCTGGAGACCCGGGATCCTGAATAAATAAAATCTTAAAAAAAAAAAAAAAAAAAAAGATATTTTCAGACATACAAGAATCAGAAAGTTTCTAACCCTGGGCGCCAAAATCTCACAAAGGGAGTACTCACCAAAGAAAAAGATTAACAATGCTGTCCGAGCAACAGTGGCAGCTGAGTGTGATCCACAAGTGAAGGGAATAAAGAAAAAAATCAGAAGACTTATTTGAAATTGATGCTTGAAAGATTTTTCATAAACATACAATTAAAATACTGTTTATCGGTTTTCACTTTCTAGAATGGACAGCTTAACTGCACTAATAGAACAGGAAATATTGTAAACCTTGACAAGGCGAAGTAACAAAAAATGGTGGTGGGAGAGGGAGGGGGGTCCAGGGAAGTGAGCTAATGTCGTCATTCTTCATAGAGGGTAATCAATAGGTACTGCTGAAGGTGATAAATCAAGACACAGATGTGTAAATATATTGTTTAAAGTCATAAGGGGAAAAATAAATAAATAAAAAAAATAAAGTCATAAGGGAGTTCCAGAAGAATGAAAGGTAATAATATAGCTAACCAAATCAGGAGATACAGGTGGGAGGTCACATAAATGGATCAAACCCCCACAACCTGGAGTCCCCAGGCGCTGTCTGCTAAAGCAGACATCCTTCCAAGCTGTGATGCTTCCCGCCCCAGAAACCTCAGCCAGAAGCTTCAGGGAATGAAACTGGAGCTGGGGAGAGGATGGAGGAAAGCTGACCTTTTGTTTTGTGTCCTCCAAGAATTAATTATTTTTATCTATAACTTGCTCCCATTTTTTTTCTTCTGTAAAAAAACTGTATTGGTAACCGTTTTAAGAACTTATGGTAGGTCTTTAACAGTAGAGAGTGCAGCAGTTTAAAGGATGAGGTACTGACATGGAAAGAGGTCTACAGCATATATATATATATTTAAATGTTTTATTTATTTTTAAAGATTTTATTTATTTATTCAGAGAGACACACACAGAGAGAGGCAGAGACACAGGCAGAGGGAGAAGCAGGCTCCACGCAGGGAACCCGATGTGGGACTCGATCCTGGGTCTCCAGGATCACACCCTGGGCCAAAGGCGGCGCTAAATCGCTGAGCCACCCACGGATCCTGGTCTACAGTATATGTAAGTGAAAAAGGGTGATTTGCAGAAAGGTGGGACTATGCCGGGCATGGGTGGCTCAAGTGGCTAAGCGGCTGCCTTCGGCTCAGGTCATGATCCCAGGGTCCTGGGATGGAGCCTCAGGTCAGTATCCCTGCCCAGTGGGGAGCCTGCTTTTCCCTCTGCCCCCTGCTTGTGCTCCCTCTCTCGCTCTTTCTCAAATCAATAAATCTTTTTAAAAAAAGGTAGGGCTGTGATTCCAGTTGTATAAAAAATAGTTTGTATGCATGTTTATATATTCACAGAAAATGCCCAGAAGGCTATAGACTAAATCTTTGTGACTACCTCTCTGGATTTTGGGGGCAGGAAAAAGAACAGGGACTTGAACATTTTCCGCTTCTATCCTATTTGAAAGACATTAAAAAATTAAAAGTAGAGGCAACTGGGTGGCTCTGTGGTTGAGTGTCTGCCTTTGGCTCAGGTCCTAGGATCGAGTCCCGCATGGGGCTCCCCATAGGGAGTCTGCTTCTCCTCTGCCTGTGTCTCTGTGTCTCTGATGAATAAATAAATAACATCTTTAAAAAAAATTAAAGCAATATTAATTCTTTCCAGAAATTTCAAAAAATTATGAAGACAATCACCTAACCTCACAACTCGTGGTGTATTTCCTTCCACACATTTTCCCGCATCTGTGTCCTTGGCTCTGGGCAGGTGGCAGTGTGGGAAGAGCCCTGAAGTCAGGCTGGCCAGGGAGCGCTGGCAACTCCGCTGCATTCCAGCTGGGGACCCTCAAGCAGGTTATTCAACACTTAGGCTCAGCCTTCCCCATTCCAATAAATGACAACTCCTTCCTTCCAGTTGCTCCAGCCAAGGCTGTGGGGTCAACCTTAACCTTGACTCTTTCATCTGGCCTCTTAGTCCCACATCCAAGATGAAAGAGTATCTGGTCACTTCTCGCCACACCTGGGTTTCTGCAAGGTCTGGCTCCCATTTCTGACCTCCCCCTCCACTACTCTCTAGCCCCTGGTTCCTGGTCTCACAGCCACACCAGCCTCAACAATCAGGCACATTCCTGCCCAGAACCTTGGCTCCTGGCCACTCTTTCTGCCTGGATGCGCATGCATTGTCAGGCAAAAATCCCTCACCAGCTTCCTCTTTCTTCCCATCCGATCTTTTCAGTGACGTTTCCTCTGACCACACTTTCCTACAGGCCTGATCCCCCCATTCTAACCCCTTCTCCATGGCTTTTATCAGCAAGAAACTACATATACATTTATGATTTGTCATGTGCAGCACCAGGTTTCCTCCTAGGGATGTAAATACCCCAAGAGCATTAGTCTGTGTTTAGGTCACCGGTGTGACTAGCACACAGCCCATGCTCATTAAGATGTGCTGAGGGCGCCTGGGTGGCTCAGTTGGTTAAGTGTCTGCCTTCAGCTCAGGTCCTGATCTCAGGGTGCTGGGATGGAGCCCTGCATCCGGCTCCTGGTTCTGCGGGGGGCCTGCTAGTCTGCTAGTCCCCCACTCCCCCCCCCCCCCCCCCCGCCGCCACTTCCCCTCCTTGTGCTCTAATAAGTAAAACCTTTTTATTTCTTAAGTATGTGTTGAATGACTGGACAAGACCTAGTTTTCTCATCTACAAAATGGGCATAATAGGACCCACACTATACAGTATTGAGGATTACATGAAAAAACATCCAAATTGTTTGCACAGGAGAGTCAGTCAACCTCATTTAGGATAGTTAAGGATAGTTTCTGAAGAAAACATTTCAGTGGAGACCTAATGAGCAGGATTTAGCCAGCTAGGGCAGCCCAGGTGGCTCAGCGGTTTAGCGCCGCCTTCAGACCAGGGAGTGATCCTGGAGACCCAGGATCAAGTCCCACATCAGGCTTCCTGTGTGGAGCCTGCCTCTCCCTCTGCCTGTGTCTCTGCCTCTCTCTGTGTGTCTCTCATGAATATATGAAATCTTAAAAAAAAAAAAAAAAAGGATTTAGCCAGCTACAGAGGTGGGGGGGGGGGGCGGAATGTTCCAGAATAGTTTATGGGACGGTATGGAGCTGAGAGGTGGAGTGGTGAGGTAGGCACAAGCTGACAGAGTAGACTGTGTCATGGCTGGAGGGCAGGGGGCAAGGGGCAGGGAGGCTGCAGAGGCCGGGTCCTGCCGCCTGGGAAACCTGCGCAGTTTGGGGGCTTGGCCGGGTCTGGTCAAGACAGTGACAAGGTCACGTCTGCCCAAGAGAAGAATCCATCGTTCCAGCTGCTGTGCTGAGAATGCGTTGGCTGGGGTGGGGCTGGGGGCAGGCCCAGCAGGTGGGAGTCCAGGCGGGAAGGTGGTGGGGGACACCAGCAGGGGATGCAGAGAGGCCAAAGGGGGAGAGGGAAGGCCGGATGGGCGGGGCTCAGTGATGAGCTGGGCGTGGGGGGGGACTGAGTGGATGGGGTGCTGCACACTGTGATGGGGGGGCGGCAGAGGAGGGGGGGCGGGGCAGGGACTCTGGAGCAGACTTAGCCAGGTGTCGGTCCCAGCTCTGGCGCTCACCTGCCCTGTGGTCTTTGACAAGTGAATCCACGTAAACCTCAGTCTGGTCTGTGGCACGGAGTGCAGAGGGTCTGCCCAGCCTTGGCGATCAGGACCTCAGGACGTCCGTGCAGAGCCTGCCCCGCGGTCCTCAGGCTCCTGTCCAAGTGATGATCTGACACTTACTCCTCACTTGGAGATGTCTGGAGGTTCATTCTTTTATTTAGTAAACAATCACTCAAATTTAATACCATCAAGAGTAACGCAATGACGAGGTCATTTTTCTAAGCAAGTAGAAACACGCAAGGCACTGAGCAAGGTGCTGGGGAGCCCGGATCCCAGGCCTCGGGGACTCGGGGTCCCCCAGGGGGCAGCTGCCAACACTGGAGGCGGCAGGACGTGACTGAGGGACCTCGCCTGCCGGGGACTCGTCCGGTCCACATCAACCGAAACCCCTGCGCTGTGCCATCTGGCTACTTCCAGCGGCCTTTCTCGGGGTGTCTCAGCCCCCGACCCCCCCACCCAGTCACACCCCACTCCTTGCAGTTCCTCCTGTCGGTCTGCTTCCCACTTCCAAGCCTCTGTGAGTTGCTCTCTCCATTGGAAATGCTTTCCCCACTTCGTAAAAGTCATCACCGCTGGCCCCATGAAACACTCCGAATCCAGCTGAGGTCACCTCCTCTGGGAAGCCTGCGCCCACCCGCAGTGGAGTCAGGTGGCAGGTGCTGCCCGGGCGTGCCCGCGGCTCCTCCGCGCTGGGCTCGTCACGGCCAGAGCTCTCCGACAGCCCGGTCCCTGCTGACTTAGCTCCATCCCCGCTCAGTCCGGGTCTGGCCTCTGTGCCGGGGAAGTTCCGTGGCCTCACAAGCTGGCAGGGCTGGGCCGGTCACTGCTGGAGAGGCTGCAGGGCTCCACGAGCCGAGCCAGGCCCATGATACTGCTGCTCGTCGGGGGGGCCAGACAGCCACCCTGGGGCCAGTCGCCGGATCACGTGGATTCCAAGAGTCCTCACTAACCAATCTCCGTCGGGTCCCAGCCTCCGGGGGCACCCAGGCCATCTCTCTCCTCGGCAGCGGAGGTGGAGAGGGAAGGGGAGGAGAGGCAAAGCGTCTGCTGGCTGCCTGGGGAGCTGGGTCCCCCGTGGGGTGCTCTTGATACACACCGGTGGCTGGTTTCCAGGCTTCATAACGCTCCTTTCGGAAAGTGAGCCGCAGCGCCGGGAGCCCGAGCTGCCACAAATACTCAGGCCAGCCTCGCTGCCTCCTTCGGCAGCAGGGCATCTCCAGAATCTACCCCTCGCTACTGACCTTACAGAGCCCACTCTTTGGTTCCGGAAAGAGCTGAGACAGAGGCCCAATTGTAAGAAATCGGATTATTCAAATTTATTACCATCAAGAATTATGCAATGATGCTGTAGTTCTCTTAACAAATAGAAAACAGACTGTGTACAACAGTGGACTCTACAGCACTAGCATCCACAAGGTAAAAATGAATGTTTCATCCAACATTACCAACCCTGGATTGTTGATCTTGACTGAGCCTAGATAGAGGACGAGCTCCACGTCCCTCGGCTAAAACAGCTATGCACCCTTCCCCGCCCCCGCTTACCTACCTAGATAGTGTTGCCCAGAGGCCCTCTCCCTGCCCCTCAGCAAGCCGAGATAATAAGGATTGATTATAGTACCATTGAGAGAAGTCCAGTAGTCTTGCCACATTGGTTTATGAGGGCATCTTGAGAGAGTGGAATAGAGCGATTCTCAGGGGCTCTGACGACAGCTGCAAACCAGGGAGGGGAATCATCTGGCCCCTGCTCTGAGGACACACGTGTGCTCCCAGGCCCACTGGCCTGGACCTGAAGGGCCAGCTGTGCCCCTGCTCGGCCCTGAGGTGTGCGGGGCGTGGCACACACCCTGACCTGTGTTGATCCCCGTGGCTGCACGGCCAGATCCACAGCTGACCACCACCACGCCATACCGCAAGGCTGGGGACGAAAGCACGGCTCTGAGGGCCCCCGAGGTCAGCCCAGCAGCTCCCCTGGGGAGCCCAGGCACAAGGGGCCACCTCCCCCTCTTGGGGGCTGGAAGCAGACGCCAGGGGGATGACTCTTGTTTTTTTCTTGGTGGGTTTTGTTTTTTTGGGATTTTTTTTTTTTTTTGTCTTTGTGTTTTTTTTAAACCTTTGCAAACACGATGGTGATGAGGAATGCCTTGCCAGGCTCCCCGAAACACGTCTGTGGTTCTGGGCTGTGAATGTTACACACACACACACACACACACACACACACACACACACGCACGGGAATAGACAACTGGAGATGAGTGTTTCCTATCTCCTCCCCGCCCACCACTGTCTGTGGGGCCTAAAATAAGGCTCTGGAGGAAAAACAAAACAAAACTTAAAAAAAGAATTGTGTTTCCCCACATTTGGCTGAAACAGGATCTTGTCTGAAGGGCTGGAGGAGCAGCTGGGTCAGCGGTGCCTCCCAGGCCCGCGGCTGGGCCTCCACTCAGGCTGGCGGCCCCAGCTCTGCACAGAGGAAGGTATGTTCTGTCCTTCAGCAGCAAAAGTCATACACAAAAAGGATCCAAAGTGAACTCAAGAAAGAAAACAACTGAACCCCAACCCCCACAGCGGCCCATTCTGCAGTTAAGGATTTGCAAAAGGAAAATCAAGAGGGAAGAGGCTAGAATCAAATCCCTCAGTCTACCCCCACTTAATGTATAAAAAAGGAGACTTTGCCCCCATCCCCACCCCATGAGAAGAAGCATGAGAAACGCGGCACAGAACAGAGAGCTCGACGCAGGCTCTGGGCGGGCCTGGTGGACAGAGACGGGCCATGGCATCCGCCTGTCGGCCCACCCACTTGCCCAGTGGTGTTCTGGGCTCTCCATTTGGTGTGGCAATGTTCCTGAAACGCTGTGACCCCAGTGGGCTGTGCTCTGCCAGCAACAGCATCCGTGCAGGAGGGCTAGACGATGGTCGGTATGGCTCAGAGGAGCTGGGTCCCCTCCGGAGCCCCAGGCAGGGGCAGCGGAGGAGAGGGGAGCGGTAGTTACGTTGCATAGTGGTCAAAGCTGCCAAGGTACTCCAGGGCCGCACGATAGCACAGCTGGTACTGGTCCTGCCGGGACAGGGGCGGGTCAGCCAAGGCAGCGTGAGTGGATATTCCCGACGCGCTGCCAAGGGCACTCACGCTGCAGCTGGGGGCCACAGGCAGGTGCTAGACCAGATGTCTCCCCAGGCGGTGTCCAGGGAGCCTGGAGGAGCCCCGGAAGGCTTGGTTCTCCCCGTTTGCCACTGCCCCACCCCTACCATGTTTATCTGCTCCTAGACTGCGCAGCCCATAAGGACTGCTGTCCCACCCTCGCCGGAACCAGGCACACTGCTGGTGCTCAGGGCACAGGTGCGGAAGGAGGAGCACACTCCACTCATCCTACCACAGTGCCTCAGGCAGAGCAGGGAATGGTAAACGTCGGTGGCACACGCGTGGGAGGAGCCAGGCCCCGTGCCAGCCAGTGGGGGGCCTACGTACCTCCGTCTGCACCATGGCTGGGCGCTGTGTGCGCAGGGTCTTCACGGTCTGGAACATGTCGACCACGCCCTCGTAGCGCATCCGCTCCAGGACGATGCTCAGAGTGATGAACACCCCGGTGCGGCCCACGCCGGCACTGCTCAAGGACAGCATTGGATTGGGGTCCTGCCCACCAGGCCCACGGGCGCCCCCGTGCCCCAGCCCCCCACAGGGTCGGCCCTACCTGCAGTGCACCGTGATGGGCCCGTCCTGCCCGAACTGCTCCTTGGTCTTGTGCACCTGCCCGATGAAGTCGATGAAGCCCTCACCCGTCTTAGGCACGCCCTGCTCGGGCCAGTCTGTGAACTGGAACTGCCGGATTGTCCTCGACTGCCCATCCTGGAAGAGGGGGGCAGGGAACAGGGTTAGCCTCTGTGCCCCCACGGCCCCACCAGGCCATATGGGCAGCATGACACGGGTGCGCGCCCATGAAACTATCATGCCTGAGGCCCCGAGAGAGGTGCTCCTGGCCCCACACCCTCACCCTCACCTCAGGTTCCTGCAGCTTGAGCCAGGGCTCCGTGAAGACTGCCACCACCCCACATGTACTTGGGCAACATCACAGACATGCTATCGTGCAGACATACACACCCCTGCTCTGTACACTCACCCGGGCATCTGTGACCTTGAACTCACGCAGGATGTACTGCGGCATGTTGTACTCAGCCATCGGGTCAACGACAAAGTATTGGTAGCGAGCGGAGCGCTCTGCTGGCCAGTACTGGTGGCATTTCTCCTGTGGACAAAGGGCCCAGTCCCCGTGGTCAAGTGGAGAGGGATTGGGGGGACAGCTGCAGGTTTCAGAGGGTTCTGGGGCAGGACGCTGCAGGTGGTGAGGAGGGGGCCCGGGGCTCTGCCGGGGTGGGTGGGGGGAGGCCGGCTGTGAAAGGGGAGAGGTGTGGAGAGGTGGTCGGTGCGCCCTGGAGTGTGGGGGGTGGCCTCACCCTGCCCATCTCCCGAAGCCTGGTCAGCATGACGACGATGGTGGAGCCGTGCTCCCAGAGCATGCGCCAGAAGTCCTCGGTGCTCTCTGCCAGGGGCCCCTGCGTGGCGATGTAGGCCTTCTGCTGCCTGCGGCGGGCATGGGACCGGACATGCTGGAGCTGCTGCTGCCCCCGAGTCTCCCCAAGACTGCCTCATCAGTCCCTTGGACTCCCCCTCCTCCAGGAAGCCTGCTCTGATCTCCCGGGCTGGCCCTACTCTGCTGTGCCCCCCAGCTGGCCTGCTGCAGGCCCAGGCGCCTGCAGAGTGTGGGGGCGGTCACAGGCATGCTGACCTATAGCCGTCCAAGAAGCTGGCATTGATGTAGTCAGAGCCCTCCACACCACGGATGGGCTGCAGACACACACGGGTCAACTCATAGGGCATGATGTTCACCAGGCGGTTCTTGAACTTGTTGCAGGGCAGGTTGGCGCTAATGAAGCGGGATGTGTGGGCCTTGGAGCTGGCCAGCAGCTAGACAGAGGGATAGGCCAGTCAGGCCTGGCTTCTCGGTGGGGGTGGGGGTCTCCCCCTCAGCCCAGTCCAGGCCCCTGAGCCCACCTTGAACTCGAGCTCCATGGCAGTCACACTCTCCCCGGGAGGCACTTGGCCCAGCTTCTGGATATGGGCATACAGGCTGCGGGCAGGCACCTCCGTGTGTCCGCACGTGGCGGCCTCTAGCAGCGCCTCGTGGATGAACACGTACTGGTCCTCTGTCTGCACCATGTAGTTCCGCTGCGATCGCATGCATGTCACGTGGCCATAGATGTCCACTGTCTTCTCGTGCTTCATCCGCTCCAGCATGGCGTCGATGACGATGAAACAGCCCGTGCGGCCCACGCCCGCGCTGCAGGACACGGGCTTGCTTGGGCAGAGGTCCAGCCCGCCTCCCACACCCGTCCCCCAGGGTGGCCCCGAACCCTCTCACCTGCAGTGCACCACCATGGGCCCTGCGTCTAGCGGGTTACAGGCCTTGACCCGCCGCAGGAAGGCCAGGATGGGGGTGGGGTACTCGGGAACCCCGTGGTCCGGCCAGGCCATGAACTGGAACTGACGCAGCTCCCGCTTCTCGCTGGAGCCACTCTGGGGAGAAAAGCGGGGAGACCCGATGTGTCAGGGCAAGCATGCCCACTCTAGACTCAGGGCAAGACAACCTGGCACTGAGGCCAGGCCAGGACTCCGGCCACAGGAGGGGGACTGGAGGAGCCTGAGGTGCTGTTCCCACCCCCTACCTCCACCCCATGGCACGGGCTGCCACAGGGCACTTACACACCTCTGGGCCCTGACTCTCAGCACACCATGCTCAGAATGCTTCCTGACAGGGCCGGGGCGGGGGGGCGAGCACGGGGGCAGGCTGTACCTTGTGGAGTGCAAAGGTGCGCACAGTGTATGTGGCCAGCTCCACCGTGTCCAGCAGGGTCACCTGAATGAGGCCGTGGGTCTCGGTACCCCGGGCTGGCCAGTACTGATCACACTTCACCTATATAGAGACAAGTGGGGCAGGTTTGAGGGTGCTTAGGTGTCCCCAAAGGCCTGGACAGGCAGGGACCCTGGGGCAAAAGGGGGAGTGGGAGGTCTGGCCCACATGGCTGCCAGGCCCCCAGCCCCGAACTCTCATATCTATCATGCCACCCCCCTGCCAAACCAAATCAGGTTCTCACGCTACACTGCCATCCCTGCCCTAGCTAGGAGAATGAGGGCCATAATTGAAAATTATTTATTCATGACCAGATCGCACCAGGCACATTTTCTGCCAAATTTGCCCATAACGTTTATGCGCCATTTTCAAGCTCTGTAAATTTTACGTTCCGGTTGATGCTTTGCAGTGCAGAAGCAGATAACAGCAGCTCTTTCCACTAATTAACTTAGGAGATGGGCTAATGTCCCGGGAACACTCCAGCATCTGGGGAACATGTGAACATCCTGGGAACATGCTAGCAACTGGGGAACACATTAACGTTCCTGGAAAAAGACAGCATCTGATACAACATATTAATATCTGAGGAACGTGCCAGCGTCTAGGGAACGTGCCACAGCCCAAGAATACCCAGTAGCTGGGGGGCGTGAGAACACCCCAAGAAGACAAGAGGACTTGGTGAACCCCTTGGGGAGCTTCTGACAGAGGCAGGAAGAGGTGCCTGAAAGTCACTGGAGACTGAGTCTTCCCCAGCCCACCTCCCCAGCAGGAAGGCTGCTGCACAGTCCTACCCGAGACTTCTCCTCCAGCCGTGTCATCATGACCACGGTGGCTGTGCGCTGTTCCCACACCATCCGCCAGAAATCGCCCATGGTCTCGGGCAGTGGGCCCTGCGTGGCAATGTAGGCGTTCTGCTTGCGGTAGCCATCGATGTAGTTGGCGTTGATATAGTCACTCCCTGGGACACCTGTGAACAAGAAGGGACCCAGGAGAGCATTATTCCAGGGGCCCTGTCCAGCCGTCTCTACCTCGGTGCACCTTAGGCCCGCGGGCCTCTCCTGCAGGAGGAAACATCACCCCAGCCAGCAAGGAGGAGAGCAAGAGGATGGAGGGGGCGCTGCCCTTGGCTCACCATCGACGGAGGTAAGGATGACTCGGGAGTGGTCGTAGGCGATGACGTTTGCATAGCGGTTCTTGGGCTTGTTCACTTCCAGGTTTGAATTCTCCCAGGTGAACTGCTGTCCAGGGTCAATGGACTATAGGAAATGGAGGCAGGTAGGCAAGGTAAGGGCTGAGGTCTCCCTGCTGCTCGCGAGACCCAGCCTGCCAGGTGGTGCTCATATGCTGCCTTCGCTTCCGGGCCACGACCAGCCCCACGCTCCCCTAGCCGTAGGGCTGAGGCTGCCCTACCACCTGTCGGGTAGGTGATGGACCAGAGACCCTTCTGAATGGGGCACCAAATCCCCTTGCCCAGTAGAGTGGTCAGGGGAAAGTCCCTCAGACCCTGCGCCCAACTAGCGAAATGCGTACAGACCAAGAGGGAGCGATGGTAGCCAGTGGTGCCGCACCTGACGCCGCTGAGGGCGCTGGGCACCTGCTGCATCACCCTGTCTGGCTCTCCTCCTACCTCCCCGGCCCTTCCTTGTCTGTCTCCGCTCTGCCCATCTGCCCTTGCCACAGGCAGGGCCCAGCACTCCTCCAGGGGCTGTTCCTGGGCTGCCTTTGCACTCTCTATCACTTGCTGGGGCCCTCATTTGCTCGTAGGGTCTTGCATTCACATGCTGGGGCTGCATGCACCCCCAGCTGCAGCCCAGTCTCCCTGAGCTCCCGAGCTGAATGGCCGGCAGCCTCCTGGGCAACCCCACCTGGGGGCCCACAGGCCCTGCGATCTCAATCCTTGCTAAGTAGCTCGCCACCGGAACACCGTCTCGGTCAAAGGCACTTTCATGCATTTACCCTCACGTCATCCTCAAAAACCCCTCCATGCCCCTGTCCCCTCAGGCCCCACCATGTCCTAGGGCTTCCACACCCTCCTCAGCCTCTCTTCAACCTGCTGTCACTGGCCTCGGCTAGGCCACCCCAACTCGGACTTGGGCATCTCCCTTTCTGCTTTCACCCCATTCTGTCCTGTGGCTGGAACAACCCTCAGAAAATGCTGATTTATCATTTTTCTGCTTCAGTGCCTTCTGTGCTCACCACCACAGATCATGACGGTAGTAGCAGAGTCTCAGAACCCATGGTGTGCGTGGCGCTATTCTGAGCACTTTGCACGTATTCCCTCACCTAATGCCCCTCTGAAGCAGGCTCCAGGACTATCCCCCTTCTACAGAAGGACATTACCCGAAGTCCTCAGCAGAGCACGCGCTGCGCTCGTGTTTTGGCACCAGGCTACTACTCTCCACAGGACAGCAGGCACAGCTGAGGCCCTCTAGCACACCCCGCCCCTCGGCCTGCCTTGGTGCTGCCAGCCTGCTTTCTCCGCAGGATTTGGCATATGTAATCCGAAGGTATGATGTCGTATTCAGGGCCAATCACCTGCCTGAGCTGGCCTCCCCACCGGCTGAGCCACCTGACGAATTTGTCTCCGTACGCCCAGCATTCAGCACAGGTAGGCGCTGGGCAGTGTGATCACTGACTGGCTGTCAGAGGTGACAGAGTTATGGGATCCTGGCTGAGGGAAAGCCCACAGCAGGCCCAGGAGAGCAGAGAAGGCTTCTGGGAGGAGGAGGAGGAAAAGCTCAGGCCAGAGGAAAGAAGTGGGCAGAAGGTGAGAGGGGGGATGCCGTTAACCTCGACAGTGAGGAAGGAAGGGCAGCTGTGGGACATGGGACGGGACAGGGGTGGGCAGAGATCATGGAAGGCCCTCCAGGCCAGTGGAAGAACTGAAAACAGGCCCCAGAGGCTGCTCTACAGGTCGAGGCGGCATGCCTTCCTCATGGCAGACACGTTTATCAATCTGCCTGCCAGGCCCAATTGCTTCTGCAGAAATCTGGCCCACGGCCGTGAGAACCCAGCTGACCCACAGCCCCCAGAAGGGGAATCCTGGGACCCCAGGGTACCACGCACCACCGGGGTGAGGGCGGGGGACATCTGATGAGAGGGAGCAGACTCACAGGCTGGGCTGTGCCAGCCCATCAATCACCTGTCTGCCCATTATTGATCGAGGGTGAGTCCTAGCCAGGCCTGTGCCGGGAGCAGGGGCAACGGCAGGAGAGGAGCCGAAGCAGGATACCACCTGTGTGTGCTCCCTGGAGCACAGGTGTGGAGGTGGGGGCCTCCTTCATCACCTCCTTCTCCAGCAGAGCCCTCCCCACTGGGCCGCCTGGAAGCCCTCAGACTCCAGGAGCTCCGAGGTTGGAGCCCTCAGCAGGTAGGAGTCAAGACCAGAGTGAAGAGGGCACATACGTGGGGGGCCGTGAGCTGGAAGGTTTGTGCAGCCTGAGCAGCGGGCCTGGAGTCCCCCGACTCCCTGCTCTGTGACCCGTGTTGCTCTGAGAACACACATGAATGAGGGTGTCAGGCAGGCCTGGGTCTGACTCCTGGCTCTACTATGCACCAGCTCTCTGCCCTTGGGCAAGTCACTTCCCCTCTCTGAGCCTCAGTTTCCTCATCTGTAAGGTGGGTTAACAATAGAACCATTTCACATTGTGAGGAGAGCAGAACGAGAAGACGCACATAAACTGCCTAGGCTGGTCTGGCCTGTGGAAGCTCCTGATGTGTGAGCTGTTACTACCCGTCCACGCGTGAGCGGGTCCAGCCGTGGGCTGCTTACAAGGGCTCAGCCAGGCCTAGCACCCAAGGAGCTGGGTTCTCCAGTAGCCACTGCTGACTCCTCCAAATCTGTGCTCTAGGGAAGCCCGGAGGCCCCCCACACCACGGCTGGGACCCGACGCAGGGCAGGAGCCGGCATGGGGGTGGGCCCAGCACATGCAGAGGTAGGGACGTCTCACCTCGTACTCCTGGGAGAACTTGAGGCCGTCGTTGGCTTTGAGGCGCTCAATGTTGTCGGCCAGGTCAGTGATGGGGATGGGCGGGTGGTCTCGCATACCTGGGGGGGGGGGCACACACGGGTGGTGTCAGCGCGAGGCCCACGCCGGCAGTGGAGATAGCCCGATGCATGTTATGTGCACACGTGTGACCATGGAGCACTCGGCACTGGTGGCATGAGGACAGCAGCACATGCGGCGACAAGGATGGCGGAGCACACAGCAGCCAGGGGCAGGGGTGGAGTGAGGCAATGTGTGTGCTGTGAGCAGCATGGGCGTGGGCTGCGGCGCTCAGTGAGGGCACCAGGGCCCCGCCTGGCGGGTCCTCTAGGGGGACACTAGGCTTCCTTCCTCCTGGGCGGGGGCTGGAAGCCCAGGTGGCAGCTGCACACCCCGCCCCACGGGCCCTGCCTGTGGACAGCCCTCCTGCCCCTCACTGGCGCCAGTCACGGTGGGAGACTCGGTGACATCGGCGCTACACCGAGTGTGTGGATGGAGTGGACGCAAAGTACGGCGACATAGAATGGCGCAGAAGATTCCCGAGAGAGGCGCAGAGATGGGGAGGGAGATGTGGACACGGGAGACGGGAGGCCCCCAAAGGGTGTCGGATGGGGACTGGAGATCACAGAGGCAGACACCAGGGCCGGGCCAGTGGGAAGGAAGACAGGACTGGAGGAAGGTGGGGGACACAAGGAGAGGAGGGGAAGAAGATTCAAGAAGGGACAGAGGTGATGGCGTGAGAAAAAGTTGGAGGAAACAGACACAGAAGCCAGAGTAGCCCCCGAACTCAGAAAACTAACTTGAGATATTCGGGCAACTGGGGACACTGGAACCTGCAGGGAAAGAAAACAGAAAAACTAGCGGGGCAAAAGAAGGAAGCCCAGAACCTTCTCGGGTTACCGGTGCTGCATGAAGGGACTGGAGGAATGGGCCCGACCACAGGCCCCCTCCGCACCCTTCCCCCAAGGAACGCTCGCCCATCTCCCACCAGGAGCAGAGCGCTCCCAACCCCCAGGGGCCTGGGCAGCCGTGGGGGCCTCTTTTTAAGACTAAATTCTAGATCCCAACCAACCCTTAGCCCCTCTGGTATCAACATTTGACCTTGGCTATTTTCAGATGATTAGGCGAAAGGGGAGCATGCTTTCCCCTAGAGAGAGGAGGCACGCATGGCCAGAAACGACAGGGTCAGGCTACACAAGGATATGCATATAGGACTGTATTTTCTGTGATTTTGAAACATTTTCAGAATAAAGATTAAATTATAGAAGGAAAAAAAAACCTCTATGAACTAAAAAAAATTTCGAAGAAAACTCGCCGTGCCCCTGATCCCTTCCCTTGTCCCTTCTGGTCCCTGGTTCTCTCAACAGTCCAGGGACTGCTGTGTCCGTGGGGATGCCTCTCCCCACTGGCAGGGCCGGTTCCTTGAGCTCTGCACCTGTGGTGACTCATGGCTGGCCCCAGCCCCCAGCCCCTCCTGGACACCCCATCCCTCTGCACTCAGCCCTTCCCACGTCTGCACCCTCCTTTCTCTCTCCATCCCTCCTTTCCTCTCAGATCCCTGCAGTTTCCCTCCAGCCCCTGCAGCCACAGGCACTCGGGATCTGAACCCCGGGGGGCCCTTGGCGGCTCAGCAGTCCTCCCAGGGCGTGCCTGCTTAGCGCCCACACCCAGGCCACACCTTCCCTGATGCTCTAACCACTCTCACCTCATCGTGGAGAAAACCACGGCCACCAGCCCAGAGCTCCAGCAGGACCCGGCCACCATGCTCTCTCCACAGTCCCAACTGCCAAAGCCAACAGTCCTCCCAGTGCACAGCCAGCCCTGGCCTTGGCTCAGGGACGCTCCGCTCCTCCCATACTCGTCCTTTCTGGCTGCTCCTTCTTAATCTCCCTGGCTACTCTTCATTCAGCCTTCCTCAACTTCCCCTCCTTCTTGGCTGCCCTGCCTTCTGTCCTCCGGCTTTGACCACCACAGGCTGCTCGTCACCTCCCACATCCGTAGTTTCAGGTGGGTGGCAGTGGTGGAGGCGTGGACCCACAGACCAGGGGGGCTCCTGGAACCCCACACTCACTGCTCAGCCTTAAGCCCAAGCCCTGCTGCCTCCTCACGCTGGCGACGCCTGCCCCCCACTCCCATGGCCACCCTCTTTGTCCACGTCCTTGGCGCCTCTCACTCACTCCGTGGCTTTCAAGTCTCCCAATCTGTCCCCTCCAGTCTGACTTCCACACAGTGGCCAGAGCGAGATGTCCAAATCACAATTTGACCCTATCGCTCCCCTGGTGAAGACTTTCAATGCCTCCCTGGTACCGTCATGATGAAGTCCAAACCTTAGCCTGGCACTCAGGTTTTCCCCTGTGGCGGCCCCTGTCTACCCCCCAATCTCATCTGTGGGCTCTCAGTACCCCAACTCCAAGAATGCAGGACTCCCAGTGCCCGTGGGGTGCTTCCACAGTGCTATTTCCACCGAATGGAGCTCCCTCCTACCTCCCCCCATTTGCTTGACTCATGCTCACACGCCTGGCATCCCCTCTCAGAGGAGGCTTCTCCACCCTCCAGGCCCCTAAGCAGCCTAGAGAGTGGATTCCGCGTAGGTAGATATGATCATGCTGGGTTGCAACAGCCTGCGAGGTGGCCCGGCTTGCTTGCTCTCAGGACGCATGTCTTTGGGACTCAGTCACCGTGCTGTGACGGAGCCAGGGCCACGTGAAGAGCCTTGTGCGGTCGTTCCCACTGACAACCCCAGGTGGGCTCACGGCTGACTGACTCTAGCATCAACACCCGACAGGTAAATGAATGAGTCTTCAGAATTCAGGGGACAAGAAACCGTTCCACAAAGGCCAAATAGTAAACATCCTTGGTTTTGTGCCCATACAGTAGATGCTACTTCACCTTGCCTTTGTAGCGTGAAAGTAGCCGTGCGTGGTATATGAATGAGTTGCCGTGGCTGGGTTCTAACTTTACTTGCAGAACCAGGTGGTGGGTCATGTTTGGCTATAAGCCGAAGTTTGCTAACGTTTACTTTAAGTGATTCTAGCTCTCAGACTCTAAGTTCTCCAGGTGAGGGCCCCAGACATCCTGGAATAGAGACAAGCTGTTCCTGCTATATACTCTTGTCTGAATTTCTAATCCACACAAACTGAAAAGGGTAACGCATAATTATTGTTGTCTTAAGCTGTCACATTTTGCAGCAATTTGATACGTGCTAATTTAACTACCTCACGTAAGCCCCATGTGTGTGTTAGTTCACTTAATCGTGTGTCCATTTCACAGGTATCCAATCAGAGCCCACTGTGTGCACAGTACAAGGGATGGCGATGAACAAGACACAGTTCTTGGCTCCACAGAACTTGGATTGCCATGGAGGTGATTCTAGTCCAGAGTGAGAGGTGTCATTGGGGAAGGAGCAGGGAGGTTCTGGAAACCAGAGGAGACCCCTAGGCCTGTGTGGGGGCTGAGGTGGGTTGGAAGGCGTCATCTAGGGGAGGCGTCTCAGGTGTGTCTACTGGGGCACGGGGAGGCAGTGACACTTTAGGAAGAAGGGACAGCCAGAGAACCACGTGAGAGTGGCTGCAGAAGGAAGGGCAGGTGTAATGCTCTGAGTGGGGTCCTTGTGCTCACACAGTTAAGTCTGGGCACCCTATCTCACCAGAAGTGTCTGATGGGGCATTTCCCACCTCTTGTACAGAAGGGACAAAGGGCAGGTGTAGACTCTGGCCACCCTGTGGCTGGGACGTGGGCCCTGTAAGGGTCCTTAGCCCAGATTCGGAGGCCTTGACCTAACATGAGGCAGGGCCTATGCAGCTGGGCCTCCCGAGAAGCTGTGGGGCTCCAGGGCTCCTGGGCATTTGCTGCCTATAAAAGCTTCTGTCACTTCAAAAAAGTGGATGGGTTCAGGGAGCAGGCAGCAAGAAACAAGAGTAGGAAGTGGGGGCACAAGGCCAGGAGCTCTTGGGAGAGACTCCAGGACCTGCAGGCCTGGGCGGGAGCAGGTAGGCTGGAGAGCTGCCTACCTGGAGTCTGGTAGTTGAGCCTCCGCATCTCCACAGGGTCAGAGGAATGGGCCAGCAAGGAGTCCTTCAGCCCGATTGACTGCTCGTCCTTGGATGATGGGGAGTGAGTCCTCTTCCTGAGGAGGCAGCAGGGTGGCTGGTGAGGACTTGAGGTCCACGCAGAGGACAGAGACGGGCGGTGTGGCTGGCTGTGCCAGAGACCCTGCGTCTACGGCTCGGTCCCTCCCACCGCCCCAGCCCCTCCTGGGGTCTCAGAGCACAGGGGAGCCAGTGGCAGAGCAGCTTTAACACAGAACACAGGGTAGGGCGGGTAGGGAGACAGTGGGACCGGGATGGACAGAGGGCCAGTGCAGCGAAGGGGCAAGGGCTTGCAAAGGCTGGTGGCGCCTCCCAACAGAGGGCAGGCCGCTGCTGGGCAGGAGCTGCTGTCCCCGAGGCTGTCACAGTGAGGGCAGCAGAAGCCACCAGGAATAAACATGCAAATGACACATAAGATACGCAAACATCACAGAGAGCCGGGCCCCAGCTGTCTGTCTCTC
This sequence comes from Canis lupus familiaris, assembly GCF_011100685.1. Lineage (NCBI taxonomy): Eukaryota > Metazoa > Chordata > Mammalia > Carnivora > Canidae > Canis > Canis lupus. Next base: position 16,703,140 of record NC_049236.1, read on the forward strand.
GGTATCAGGGTCAATGTCCAGAGCAGCAGGGGAGGGACGGGGAAGGCGTCACCCTAGCTGGGCAGAGTCCTCCCTCGTTGGCCTCAGCTCCCCCGTCTATAAGGACAGGGTCAGAGACAGACCATGGGGTCCAGCTGCTGACAAGCATCTGGGAGCTGCTCCTGCTATGTGGACACGGGTGTTTGCATAAATGTGCACGAGTGTGTAGAAACACACACCTCCCCCTGCCTCGCACCCAGTGTTCTTTGCACGTATGTCTCCAGCAGCACTTAGATAATCTTAGAGAACCAGGAGCCTGGTAGAAGGTTCCAGTGAACTCGGAGCCCATCTGTGCACTCAGGGGAGGCACTGAAGCTTGCACTGTGCTCACGCCATGGGGACGGGGCTTCCCCTGTGCAGGGTACAAGGCGGGAGAGCAACAGAGGCCACCCCGGAGCCTGCTGAGCTGACCAGACAAGCACAGGCCAGGAGGCTTCTGTTTGGAGCCCCATCCCTCCCTGCTGGGCCCGAAATGTGCAGAAGGATAAGAAGTGAAGGGGCAGGCACGTGAAGAGAGAAGGAATGAGTCCTACCTTTCTTGTTTACTAGGTCCCGAAAGACAGGCAAGGACAGAAGAAAGGAATGGTCACTGTTTCTGCCAAGCACTCAGGCCCTCTTGCGACATGGGGGGCATGGAGGAACCTATCTACAGCACCTACGTGGCACTCCTAGGCAGGGTGCTGGCTCTCCTGAAAGGCCCCAGGACCCGGATGAGATAGGGAGGAGGATGAGGGGATGTGCGGGGCACTCCTTGGGCCGCCGCCTCTAGTCTCCATGCCTTGGACCAGGAAAGCCTGTCCCTATTCACCCCGGGAGGAAGGAATGAACTCTTCAAGAGGGCCCTCAGTCCAGGTCAGGGGTCAGGGGTAGGTGGGGCACAGAGCACAGGACCTCCTCTGTGCAGACTCGTTCAGACATACAAACCAATACGGCCTCACTGACAAGTGTTCACGGACATGCCCTAAGGGCTCAGAGTGGTGTGCTGGGTGCTAGAAACACAGTCCTAGTGATGTGCCCACTGGGGCAGATAGGGATGTAGGGAAGAAGCAGAGACCAGGAGGGTCTGGTGGGCACCAGAGCCTGGAAGGGAGGAAAGGGAGTCTTTTTTTTCCTTCCCTAAAGTAAGTTCTAGGGATGCCTGGGTGGCTCAGTGGTTAAGGCATGTGCCTTTGGCTCAGGTTATGATCCTGGAGACCCGGGACTGGGTCCCACATCAGGCTCCCTGTGTGGAGCCTGCTTCTCCCTCTGCCTGGGTCTCTGCCTCTCTCTCTGTGTGTGTGTCTCCCATGAATGAAAAAAAAAAAAATCTTTAAAAAAATAAAAATAAAAATACAGTAAGTTCTACTTTATTCAATGTGGGGCTTGAAGATCCAGAGATGCATGTTCTCCCGACTGAGCCAGCCAGGGGTCCCTGGAAGGGAGTCTCGAAGGATGGCAGTAGCTGGGTGGGCCTGAGCAGGAAAACTGCAGAGTGGAGGGGGCACAGCCCTGGTCGGCCAGGGAATGGCGTTAGCTCAGTGACGAGGTCAGGAATGGCAGGAGGGGCCAGACCAGTCAGGCACCTGATTGTCAGGTGATAGAGGTCATGCTGTATTTTGGGAGCCACTGATAAGTTTTAAACTGTGGGTCACAGGGACGCCTGGGTGGCTCAGTGGTTTAGGGCCACCTTCAGCCCAGGGCCTGATCCTGGAGTCCCAGGATCGAGTCCCACGTCTGGCTCCCTGCATGGAACCTGCTTCTCCCTCTGCCTGTGTCTCTGCCTCTCTCTCTCTCTCTGGGTCTCTCATGAATAGATAAATAAAATCTTTTTTTTTTTTAATTTTTTAAATTTATTTATGATAGTCACAGAGAGAGAGAGAGAGGCAGAGACACAGGCAGAGGGAGAAGCAGGCTCCATGCACCGGGAGCCCGACGTGGGATTCGATCCCGGGTCTCCAGGATCGCGCCCTGGGCCAAAGGCAGGCGCCAAACTGCTGCGCCACCCAGGGATCCGATAAATAAAATCTTAAACAAACAACTGTGGGTGACAAATCTTTGGAAGTACCTTTCAGGCTGGTAGGTGGATGGATAGAAGGGGTAGGTGGCTACCAGCACCCGAGAGGACTGAGAAGCCCCGTGTGCCAGGTCCCCAGCTATGTCTGCACGTGTACCGTCTCACGGGGAGCCCACCAGGAGAGGAGGAGGAGCAGGTGCAGCCATCTTCGGGACAGAACTCTCAGGGACCGGGCCGAGTGAAAGGGAAGAGGAGGGAGGAGGCTGACATCCAGCTTTCTGGTTGCTAACCAGGTGGAGGGACCAGTCCCCTTGTTGCAGGGACTGCACGGAGGAAGGTTAAGGGGAAGGTTCAAGACACATTGAGTTTGCGACAGCTGGGGATGCTGTGGTTACACCAGGAGCGCAATACACGGGCGCCAAGTGAATGTCCGTGGGTGTGTGGGCCTGCAGTTGGGTCTGCACCTCTCTAGGCCTAAGTGGGAGAGCCGGGCTAGGGAGTCGTCTAGGGATGGTGGCAGAGGAAGTGCTGGAGGTAGGAGACTAGGAGAGGGCAGTGTCCTGAAGCTTAAAGACAGACATGCTCACATCCACCGAAACAGAGACACAGATGGACAGACGTGCCCAGGGATGCAAGTGAACCAGCCCTCTGTGAAGCTGTGGCTCCTTGGCGCACCTAGATTAACACACACGCATGTGTACACACGCTGCTTCTGCTGTTCTGGGCTCCCCAGTGAGCCCAGGAGCGAAGGTGCAGGCTGCGGTGGCTGCCCTGTACCTGTGTGAACCGTGCTGGGGGGGACCTCAGAGTCCAGGGGCAGGTGGCTGTCCCCTAGAGCCCTGAGTGCAGCACTCACCTCTTGAACAGGAGGATGGCGATGACAATGAGGATGATGAGGATGACTGCGAGGACGGGGCCTGTCACCCACAGCATCTCAGGCTCCTCCTGCTGCTGGGCTGGTGTCACTTGGACCACGATCTCATCAGAGTAGGGGCTGGAGGCATAGCGCTTCTGTGGCCCAGTGGAGGAACGGCATGGGTGGTGAGCTGAGTGTGAGACCCCCCACCGTCTGCCCACCAAACCTGGAGAAAGGGCTCTGGGGCTGGGCTCTGCTGGGCTGACTGGGTCTGGATCCTAAGGGGCAGACCTGAGCCTGGCCAGCTGACTGAGTCCCTAGGGCCGGATCAGCTCTAGTCTTCCGGGTCCTAGGGGCCGATGTCTTTTGAGATCCCTAGTGCAGGTCTGGGGTCTCTGGGGCAGCCCTAGGTCTGGGATCCCATGGTGCTTGACATGGTCTACTCCCGGGGTGCTGGGAGCCCAGGTGGCTAAGGCAGACCTGGTCCACGGGTTCCTTCAGGGAGGCGAGCACAAAGCACTGATAGCTCAGGTCCGGAGACAGAGGCCGGTTGTAGAAGCCCCGGTAGCTCTTCTTGTCTCCTAGGGTGAAGCTCTCGGGGAGCACGTCCACCTGTGCAGCCACATATGTCTTCAGCCGCTCTGCCTGCCGCCGTCGTCGCCGCTCCCCACCGCCCTGCTCGATGGCCTCCAGAAGCTGACGGAGCAGAGCACAGGGATCACACCGAGCCTCAGACCAGGTGCCCCGGGGCCTGTGGCTTGACATCTCCCTGGCCTGAGACCAAGGCTCACTTGCCATGGAAGGGGCCTGAGTCTAGCCCTGCCCCTTGTCCTCACAGAATAAAGCCACATACCAGCATAGAGACATGCCAGCCCTGTGAACAGAGGGCCTCTGGGTAACCTGCCCCTTACCCTAACCAGATGGGGCTGGCTCTGCACCTCTAGGAGGAGGGGACAGGGGTTCCCAATCTGCTGGGACTGCCCAGTCGGTAGGGCTCAGGAGCCTCTAGACCTGCAGAGCAGGTCCTGGGGGATCCTCAGCAAAACCCTCCAGGGTGTCTCTAGTCTCTGTAAGCCTTCCAAGAGTTTTCTGAAAACTCCCAGGGGACCGCTTCAGAGCCCCCAGAGAGGCCCAGGCTACTGGCCAGAGCAGCCAGACAGTGATTCCAACTTGGGGGTGTCACTGGGGCCACCGCCAACCAACGCAATGGGGCTGTCATTGATGGCGCCCTGTCCCATCCGCAGGCACCTCGTCCAGCTCCAGCTCCTCAGGCGTGCTCCATCTCGGGGCCAGCACACTCCCACCCACGCGGTCGATGGGTACCACCACGATGTAGAACCACCTGGGTGGGCAGAGCAGGAATGAGGGCTGTCATCGCCCACACTGGCGTCACCAGCCCTGGCCCTCTCCCGCACGGCCTCATCCGCACACCTGATGAGTGAGGCATCCTGCACGTGGGGCATGGAGAGGGTGAAGCGACCATCCTCTATGAAGGCGGAGGCGGGCATCGGCTTGTGTGGCAGGAGGTCTGGGGCCGTGCGGATGGACACGAGGTGCTGCAGGCCCCCCGCGCTGCTGCCACGGTTCATCAGCACGAACGAGTACTCCGTGTTCGGCTGCAGGTCTGCGATCAGTTTCCGCATGGAGTGCCCGTCCACCTCCACACTCTGCCCGTTGTACAGGATCTGTGGGGCGGGGGGCGGGGACAGGCGGTGTGTTTAGGGGGGGCCTCCCCGTCATGGGCCTATGGGCCAGAGCATGTGTGGCCACCTAACCAGGAAACTGCGTCACAAACGCCCCCACGCAGGATGGCCCATGGCAGGCCTGAGTGCATGCTAGGCTTGGCTGGCCATGGCCCTCACCCACCTTGAAGGGTACAGCCGACTTGTAGGAGTCTGGGACCTCCCAGCTGAGCAGCACAGACGTCTTCATAGCGGCCGCCACACGGAAGTTCTTGGCAAACACTGTGGAATACAATGGGGGGGGGGGGTTATCAGCTCTGGCCGTGTAACGAGGCTGGGGTGATGGGTTCCCTGCCAGGAAGAGACGCCGGTCAGGGCTGGTGGTCAGGAATGGCTGCAGAGGCCAGGTACCCCGCTCCTAGCCAGCTTCAAATCACACAGCTCAGCTCTCAGCCCAAACTCCTCTTCACAGTGAGTACCGAGCCGGGCAGATGCCACAGGACCCGTGGTCAGGATCTCCAGAGGTGCTGGTCAGTGACCAGTTGTCAGTGGGATTTGGTCATGAGAGGCATGTGATCCCACACCAGAGCACGGTGGAGCATGTTCACTGGAAGTCAGTGGGTCATGGCCCCAAGAGATTAGCGTCCCACACCCAAGAATGGTGATGCGGTCAGAAGAGATCAGTGGGTCAAGGTCACTAGAGATTGGAGTCACACAGCAGAGGTCAGTAGGTCAAGGAGAGCAGAGGTCAAGGGTTGTACACCGAGAATGTGGCACCTGTTTGCTAGAGGTTAGTGGTCATGGTTATGAGATTGGAGGGTCACACAGCAGAGGCTGGTGGATCACAGTCGCCAGAGGTCAGTGGGTGAAGGAGAGCAGAGATCCCCAGGCGCGGCCATGTGCCGGCAGCACACACCTTGCTCCATGGGCATGGTCCGGGACTGGATGCTGGGGCTGAGTGGGCCGGCGCCCTTGCTGGTACGTGCGCGGACCTTGATGTCGTAAGTGGTGTCCGGCTTGAGGCCGGAGAGCATGAGGTGGGTGTCGGCGGTGACGTTCTGTAGCTCCTGCTGGCTGTTGATGTCACGGTACACCACGGAGTAGTTGGTGATGCGCCCGTTCCTCTCCGCCAGCACCGGGGGGTCCCAGGTCAGCTCCGTGGTAGAGGTGGTCAGCCCTATCACGCGCAGGTTTTGGGGGAAGCCGCTGGGCGCATCCTCGGGAGTCGTGATCTCCTTCTCGAACTCTTCTCCCGGGCCAGCCCGGTTCTTGGCGGCAAGCCGGAAAATGTAGGTGGCTCCCTTGTGTAGGCCGGTGACTGTAAAGTGCTGGTCGTCCTTGCCAAAATCTAGGATGTTGGGCTTTGCCTCATCGGCACGGTGGTACTGTAGCCGGTAGCCCAGCAGCTCCCCTGGCAGCTCCTTGGGGGGGTGCCACTGCAGCAGTGCGGTGTTCATGGCCGTGGTGCTGACCATCATGGTGGGCCGGCCTGGGACTGAACAACCACGCACTGGCTCTGGTGCTGCCCGCCTCGCTGCCCCCGCCCTCGGCTGTCCCGGACCGCCCCCACTCACCTGCCCCGGTCGTTGTGACAACTTTGGGCTTGCTGCGGGCACCATCCCCTTTGGTGGTGTAGGCGGCGACGGTAATGGAATAGGTGGTCTCTGGGGTCAGGCCGCTGATTATGGTTTCCTAAGGAGGAGGAGGGGCCCATTCCCATCACAGAGGAGCAAGGAGGCCAGACTGTGCCAGCCCCTCAGGACCTTAGCCGGCAGGGAGTGGCTGGGGCACACAGGGCCAGAGGTCCTGGAGGGCAGGGTGGCGGTGCTGTGCAATGCTGGATTCTGCTGGACGCGGAGGGCGGGCAGGTGGGATGTGTGCCCAGGAGGTCCCCGCCCATCCCGGGAGCTGCACGCCTGCACCAGACAGCTCACTCTTCCTCTCAGGTAAAAACAAAGGGCTACACTGTTCCTCTACTCCATTGCACTGTGCCTACATGACACACAGGGCATAGAGCTTTGCACGCACGTAGCACCTTGTGTGGTTCCTGGCACGCACATGCAGGCAGCCTACAGCTCCTCCTGTGTAAGCAGGCAGAGGGCCACTGCATTGCACGGGTGTGCGCGCACACACACACACACACACCCATCTACACCCACAGCCACAAGCAAGGTGGAGTGGGCCCAGGTCCCACCCTGCAGGACCAAGTCAGGACCCCATGCGACCTCACGTAGGAAAGGGCTCTGTGAACACCGTGTGCTCACAATACCTTGTGAGACAAGAAGAAAGCAGAGGAAGACAGAAAACCCCCACCGTGGGGAACACACTTCCCCACTTTCCCGGGTGATGCCCAAGGAGTCGGCCAGGGCACTGTCTCCTAGCCTTGGCAGGCCCTGCCTATGCCCATCTCCAGCCAAGGCATTATTTCCAGAACATGCGGACAAACATCACAGAAGGCCAAGCCACGCCACATGGAGGGCAGAGTGGGAAGGGAGGGAACCACCGAGCAGTGGCAACAGAGCTGTCACCGCCAACCCTGGTGTCCCTCCAGCTCTGAGTCTCAGGTGGGGCCACTGCAGCCACCACCCACCCCTCGCAGACACCCTCCTGCCCGAGCTGGAGGGTGTCCAGGGCTGGGGCTCCAGAATGCACCAATGCCGGAACCGGCTCCGCTGATTTCCCTCCCAGCCTGGGCCCGGGAGCAGGTGATTTTTCACTCCAGGGATCAATAAGGCCTAATGATCAGGATCGGATTTAACTCCATCCCTGTCTGGCCAGAGCAGGGGCCAGGCCCTGGTCGATCACAAACACTGGCCTGAAATTGCCGCTCGACAGGCGAGAAGTAAGGATTAGAGGAAATGCCAATCGCTGCTCAGCTCGCCGCCTGAGTCTAAACGCCAATTTTCTCCGGATGTGGCTGGTGCCCTGCGGATCTTGGCGGCTCAGGCTGGGGGAGAAGGCGGGGGAGGGGAGTGTCCCACGAGCCCAGCCTGACCCAGGTCTCGCCCGCGCTCGCACACCTGTTACTTACATAGTCCTCGGACTCCTCTGGCCGCCACTGACCGCGGGAGGGAGAGAAAGGGAGACAGGATGTGAAGGACTCTGGCTAGAGCGGGCCTGGCCCGGGGAGGGCAGAGGGAGGCTGCGGGCCTCTGAAGGGCCTGCCCTTGGCGGGTAGCACCCCAGGACCACTCCCCATCCACAGATGCGCCAGGGTTGAGGAGAGGAGGGAGCCGGGGAGGGCACACAGGCTGAAGGGGGAGGGCGCCAGGACACAGAGGGACCAGGGAGCGCTGCCTACAGATGCTTTGAGGGAGAGGCCGCCAGACTTAGGGGAAGACCCCCAACTCCTCTGGGAGAGTCTGGCCTAAATGCCTGTAGTCACGGTGACTATTCAATCTCCTTTCACTTTCCCAAGTCTCCCACTTGGGAGACGGAGAGTACAGCTGGCCCGGGCAGGAGGGTATCCCCAGAACGGTGACGAGCTGCACGGGCCAGGAGGTCAGGGGCAGGCTGGCCAGCATGATGATGAAAGGGTGAGTGCCAAGCTTGGAGTCTGGGCCCTTCCCCACAGGCACAAGGGAAGCAGTCAGACCCGTGTTCCTCCTGGGGGTGCCCGAGATCTCATTTTGGTAGGAAGGCATACTTGAGGGCCGGCAAAGTTGCTATTTCTTCGTACGTTCTTCTTTAGGCAACAGTGCACGCAGATGCGCTAGTTAGGCAGAGGCAGTGAGGTGTCCCTTCTGGGGTCCTGCAGCACCAGAGAGCTGAAGCTGGCCAGCATCCAGCACAGCAAAGGGAGGTGGCTCAGGACACCTCCGGGCTAGAGGTACCATGGGGTCCTCTGGCCCAACCACCCTCGTTGAAATGCTGGTGTGGCCTTTGTCCACGGACCCCGGTTTCTCCTGTTCTGGGAAGCCGTTGGAAAGGCCTTGAAAGGGGCATGGGACAGGATATGGCAGGAGGCCATCGATGGGTCCCTGCGGGCCATGTCCACTTTCCAGGGTGTGGCTGGGCCCACCTCTGCTCTAGGTTCCCCATCGGGGGGATGGGGGGAACCTCTCGCTGTCCAAGCCAGGCCTGGGCATGATGAAGGTCCTCACAGAGCACCTCTCCCGTGTTGGAGGCAAAGGGAGTGAGGAGGAGGAAAGACAAAGCGGGTGAAGCAAAATGGAAGGACAGAGGATGGAAGGGAGTGGCGGAAGGGAGAAGATGAGGTGGACACAGCCAAAGAGAGGTGACACAGAGGGAGGGAAGGAGGGAGGGAGGGAAGGAGGGAGGGAGGGAAGGAAAACATGCTGTGAGAACAGACCTGAGATGGAGTGTACAACTCCATTACATAAAAGGTGACAGGTCTGGCCACACACTTGAGGAGGGTGTGACCCCCATGGTACTTCCAGAACTGAGGAGAGCCCTGGCCTAAGCAGGTGGGGCAGCTGCTGGGTAAAGGAGGACAGGCCGTGGTGTCCTTGACAAGGCGGTCAGGGGACAGCTGGGCCCTGTGGCCAGGCTGGGGACCAGGCCCCATCTGCTCTCCTCCAGGCTTGGAGCAGAATGACCCAATCCCAGGGAGTCACAGGGCAGGCCCTCCATCTTCAGCTGGATTTCCTGGAGCCTGGAGCTCATGTCTGCCCCCCTGTTGTGGGATGTCTGAGGTCACAAGGACGGTGTCCCTCCTCCCATAGCCCAGCTCCCTTCTGACCACTTAGAACCAGAAGGGGCACCTGAAAGGGTAACCCCACTGGCACAGCTGTGTCGCTAGCCCCCTAGGATGGGAGGGGCTGGAGGGAGCCCATTCCCAGGATGTTTCTGGGCGGGTGTGTCGTGGAGGCTCCAGGAGGAGTTCTCGACCTGCCCCAGGAATGCAGGCGGGTGCGCATGTCCGCCTCCTCCACCTCCGTACCCCCTCAGCACTGGGCAGGCTGAGGAGAGGAAGACAGGACCCTCTGGCCAGAGAGGAATGTTGCCTCAGAGGACTAAGCCCAGCCGGAGGCATGAAGGGGGTCTTTTTATGTGGGTGAGCACAGCACGTAGAATAGGGGATCTGTCCCCAGCACCCCTGGGCCCAGCCCACGTAGGGCTGGAAAGCTGGATGGGGAAGGCGTGTGGTCTCCGAAGGGAATCTGGGCTCCTTCTCCCCCTCCGCCAGGGCCAGCTCAGTGCTGCCCTGTGGGTCCCCTCCCAAGGCCCTGGTTTTGGCTGGGGACACCTTGAAGGCAGACCACACCAGGTGTTAGGACTCTTCAGCAGAGTATTTGGGGAGGAAACTCGCCACAGCACTCACAGCCCTTTCCAGGAGTTCAGAGACGGTTCTTGTCCAAGCTCAGCCACCTACTTCCTGGGAGATTCTGGGCCATTCATGTAGTCTACCAGTATCCCAGATTCTTGCCCTGATTCACAAACCAGTGCTCAGAACACCCCAGGGACCTCACCCCAAGCTCACAGGCAAAAGTCATTATCCCCTGGAGAACAGATGCACACAGAGGAACACATGAGGCTGGCGGCCAGGCCTAGATCTTGAGCGTAAACACCAGGGGCTGAGCCATCCTCCTGTGCGGGGCCAGGCACAGAGCAACACCCTGGCTCAGCCGTTCACAAAAGTGCCATGGCCAAAGGCCAAGCGGGGACCGGCGACTGCGGGAGCACTCTCCCTGCCCTGGCTGGGACGGGACGGGAACAGCTGCCCAGCCCGGCACCGCTGAGGAGGAAGGCGGATCACAGATCCCAGCCTAACCGACAGTGAACGTGCTCTCTGCAAATCACAAAGGAGGGTCCGGGGGGAGCTGAAGCCCAGGCGGGGCGGGGGCGGGGTGGGGTGTACACTGGGAGCCGGGGTCTGGGCTCCTTGCTGCCTGTGTTGGTATCTGCTAGTCACAGAGGGGACTGCCAGGCTGGGACAGTCACCAGGGCAGATGGGGCTGGCGGGGCCTGGGCTGGCATGCCTCAGGTAGACCCAAGACAAAAGAGGGGGTGTCCCTGGCACCTAGCCCTGACTTCCTGGTCTGATACCTCCCCAGCCTGACGCAGCAGGGTATCTGGGTGTCTCCGTCCTCTGAGGGGAGGCAGGGGACGCGGGCTCCAAAGAGGTAGAGCAGCAGGCTGGTCTTGTTCACCCTTCCACCCACCACCTCCCAGTGGCACACCTGGGCCTCAGCCAGCATGACGTCCTGGATGATGGGTGGGCCACGGGGCTCGCCATTCTCTAGCCGCACATAGGTGACCTGGTAGCCGCGAATCTGGCCGTGCTGCTTGCTGGGGACGGGCAGCTTCCAAGAGACACGCACAGCAGTGGAATTCAGTGGTTCCACCTCCACCTTCCGTGGCGGTCCACTGGGCACTGGGGACCAGGAGGAGGGGAGAGTCAGGCCTGGTGGTATGGACCTTGAGTTGCGGGGGAGCACACACTCCAGGGCCTTGCCTTTGCACTCCTTGCCCCCGGAAAGGCCCTGATACGGCTTCTACAGACCGTCTGTCCCGGGTGCCTAGCACAGGGAAGCCCAGCCGACCCTGGCCCTGAGCTACCTCACTTGGTGGGGAGAGTGGTGGTGAGGCACCAGGCCTTCGGCCACCCCGGAGTCAAGCACGACCTGTTCCATCTCCTCCCGGGCCCCCACATCGTGCCGATGTCTGGCCAAGACCGAGTCTAGTTGATTGTGCTCTGAGCGTCTCCTGCACCAGTCTCCCCAGTCTCAACCTCCAGGACCTTCGGGAGGGGCCGCTGCTTCTGCCTTGGAGCTAGCCCCAAAGCCTGGGATTCGGGCACAGGCTATCCCCCTCTGCTACATTCCCCCAGCGTGGGCTACCAAGCCTGCACCAGGCGAAGGCCCTGGGGTGCTGTGGGGGTATCTGGGAGGGGTGCCTCCCTCCCCCGCCCCTCCCCTTGGCGCCAAGGCCTACCGTCCTCGTCTGTGCGCACGAGCACCGGGCTGCTCTCTGGGCCGGGGCCCACGTCAGTGTGCGCCCGCACCCACACCCGGTACTCCGTCCACTTCTCCAGGCCCACCAGGTCCCAGCTGGAGTGCTCGCGACTGATGCTCTCCACCACATGCCGCCCTCGGTCCTCGCCGTCCACTGCCTCGTAGGCCACCGAGTACTGGGTGATGACGCCGTTGCGGCTGGCAGCTGGCGGCGGGACCCAACTTACCCGAACCGTGGTGGAGCCCGTGCTCACACAGGTCACCTTCTGGGGAGGGGCTGAGGGGGCTGGGGAAGACAAATGGGGGGAAGCAGGCAGATGGAGGGTGGGGGTCACGGGCACAGTGACTAGTCACAGAGGATGGGAAACTCACCCAGGCAGGCTACTCCCTGAGTGCAGAGTGGCTATCCCAGGGCCCCTCCTAGGCAGGCTGCCACTGCCGCCAGACAGCCCAGCTCCCTCTGGACCACAGGCTACACACACATACACACACACACACACACACACAAGGTCTCTCCCACACGTATGCCATCTCGCATTAAACCTTGCATCAAACCCTGCCAGCTACACACAAGCATGGGTCATGATTCCCTGGCCCCTGGGTCTCTGGGCCCCTGGCCCCTGGTCACACACACAGCCACGCAAGGAGAACCTCTAGCTGCTGTGCCCACAGCTCCTGTCAGGACGAGCAGCCTTAGTGGCTCTTCAGGCACAAGAGAGCCATGGCCTGTGCCTACGTGGACAGGGTGCCTGTGCTGGAGCCACTAGGAACCTGAGACTGGAGGCTGTACGGGAAGGAGGCCCATGGCCTTGGGTAATCTGGAGAAAATGTACTCTATGGAGATGCTCTTCCTCAGTGAGTCCCCTGGGGTCAGGAAGCAGATGTGGGCCCCCTTCCCTCGCCCCCAGGGGCATATCCAGGCCTCAGTCCCACCAAGGAACCTGGTGCTGTTACGTGGCTTCCTCACCATCTGGAGTTGCAGCCCCACACTGTGCCAGGGTGACTTGGGCACCTCCCTCCCCGGCCCCTGAGGCCCTCATCTCCACGGCTTTCTCCTTCCCTGCACCGCAGTGGGCACACCCTGGGTATCGCCACGCTCAGGATGGTCCTACTCCCTGCACGTGGCCTCCCACACCCCCTCGCAGACCCTCACCTTGTGCCAGCTCAGCTGCTCAAGGTGCCCAGCAGCACCCTGGCTCCTCGCCCCCCTGCGACCTCCACCCGTTCGCCTACCATCCTTACCGCCCTCAATATTGGGCTTTGACCTTGAGGTCTGCACCTCACCATCTACCCCCAACTCCCTCACTTATTTCTCTTTCCACGCCCCTGCCCGGCCGGTGCCAAGCCCTGGATGGGTCCAACCCTCTGCCCTCTCCAAGGCGGTCGGTCCTGAGGCAGGTGGAAAAGCGTTGCCTGCCCTGGAAGGCTGGCATCCTGTGTGCAAAGTCCCCAGTGGCCTCACCTGGGCCCTGTGTGCTGTCTGCAGCCTCTCTTCTCTGCCCAGCTCACTCTGCTGCTGTACACAGAACGTTTTCAACCTCCTCCACGCTCCGCTAACCTCCAGCTCTCAGCACACAACTGTCTCCCACTTTGCAGAGAAAACTGAAGCCTCCCACCAGCAGCTCCCTCTATCTCTTGCTACCAAACCCACCGAACAACTGCAATCTCGCTGAGCTGCCCTTGCTTCCCACGAGGAGGGAGCTGTGCTCTCCCGTCCAAGGTGGATCTCTCTCATCCATGCTGTCCCCTCCCCCTACCTCCTGAGCCTCCAAAATCCTTGTCTTTCCTGAATTTTCGACTTCTCCGACTTCTCAGAATGGACTCATTCCTCACCACGTTTAAACTGCTCAAGGGCAGCCCCGGTGGCCCAGCGGTTTAGCGCCGCCTTCAGCCCAAGGCCTGATCCTGCAGACTCGGGATCAAGTCCCAAGTCAGGCTCCCTGCAGGGAGCCTGCTTCTCCCTCTGCCTGTGTCTCTGCTTCTCTCTCTGTGTCTCTCATGAATGAATAAATAAAATCTTAAAAAAAAAAAAAAAGTTCAAAAATTTCCTATCTTTAAAGACAAAAGCCCATCCTTGGGCCTGCAGCACTCAGCCTCTACCTATAGCAGTCCCCTCCCTCCGGCTAGGCCTCACAACCCTCGCCCCAGGTCCTCCATCCAGCAGACGCTCCTGCCTCCTGCGTTCCTCTGGCCCTGACTGCTCAGCAGCAGCATCGGCTCTGTTCCTTCTGCTCTCTTCTTCCAGCCTCCGAGACACTCCCCTCTCTGGGATTTCCCACTACCTCTGGTCTTTGTCCTCAGAGTCCCTCACCCCTAGCTCAGCATCGCCACCTGCACGGCTGGCACAAGGCCCCGGGCTGAGGTGCCTGCTTTGGCCCTACTTCCTCCCCTCTTCCCAGGTCTGCACACCAGAAGCACAGACTTCGCCTGATGCTCTCCTTTCCCTCAGCATCCAAAAGCCAAGCCGTCACCGAGTCCCAGGCAGCTGGCACCCCAGACGGCTATCTGATCCACCACCATCACCACATCTGAGCTGCCGTCTTTTGCTTAGACTCTTGCACAGCCTCCCAACTGGTGTCCGGCATCCCGCTGGGCTGTCCCATGCATGCTTGCCCAGCAGCTGGGTCAGCCCTCCTACCTGTCTTGTCCTCTTAACCCGTGGCCAGCTGCCATGGCCTGCTGCTTATCCCAAACCACAACTAAGTGCCTTCCCGCTTCAGGGTCTTTGCACCTGCTGCCCCTCTGCGTGAGGCCTACATCACCCAAGGAAGCCCCCCTGGCCCCCTCAGACCAGATGAAGCTCCAATCCCAGCACCTCTCCACTGTTTGTCTCCTCCGCAGCACTTCAGACAAATGTAATTAAAAGCTCATTTGGATAATTGCAGGTTGAACATCTATCTGCCCCACTAGACTAGGATTCCCTGCAGGTACGGGCCACGTCGGGGTCATGCTGCCAGCCCTGCTCCGTGCATGGGCACAGTGGGAGCGCAGCAGGTGCCTGTAAGTCAGATCCGTGAACATGGGGTCGCATCTACACAGTCTGGGGGCACATGGACCGCCTCACAGACACTGCCGTGATTAAGGCTGTCACACGTGCTGTAACTGCCTCAATGTCATGATCCTGTCCAGCCACATATCCATGGCCCCTGTTAGCACACAGAGCCTCACAGCCACCCAATCCCGGGGCACACCAGACACTCATACGGGTGCGGCCCTGCCAGGTGGCCACACAGGGTCACACGCAGGTCCACAGCACTAGTCTCACGTACACAGGAATACGATAACCACACAGCAGGCAGCCCCACACGCGGAAGGCCGCGTGGTCCTAAGGCAGGCACGTGGACAGTCTGCCACCCGGGTTCGTTCTCACAGACGTGTCCCTACGTGCCGTAGGCTCAGTGTGATGACACAGCTCCCATGTTCCTCCCGTGGTGCGGGGCATGAGGCAGGGAATGCAGGTGACAGGGGAGATGAGATGTGGGGATATGGAGCAGGAGGACAGCTGCCAGAGCGGGGACATGTCTGAGACATGGCAAGCGTGGCTGTCCCAGCGCTGAGCATGGCCCAGTCAGCTAGTGTGACCAGCGCAGACGGGTGGGGGCGGGGGAGGGGGATGAGTCACAGACACAGAACTTACCTGGTGGGGGGCTGGGGGAGGGAGGGACAGAAGTCAGGTGGGGAACGGCATGGGCAGCAACTGCCTGGACACAGACTAGTGGGAACTTACCTGCCCCTGTGAGTCCAGACCCGGAGCCCAGACAAGAGCCCATCCGGGGCCCAGCAGACCTGACCACCCCCCCGGTTGAGGGAGAAGGGCGTGTGTGTCTCTGCCCCGGCCCAGCTACAGGAGGCGTAGCCTCAGAAGACACTTACTGGACTGTGCTGTGCGGGCCTCAACGGTGGGGGTGAACACGCCCACCCCCATCTCGGAACGGGCGGCCAGCTGGAAGTGGTACAGTGTGTCAGGCTTCAGGTCCTCCAGGGTGTAGGAGGAGGTGGGGTCGAAGGTCACCTTGTGCTGGAAGAGCAGGGAGCACTCACTGACTGCTCTGACCTCACAGGCTGCTCCCCAACCTGGGCTGCGGCTGGCCCCTGTGGACCCACTGTGGCCTAGGGCCGCCTCCACATCACACGGCCACTGCACAGACTCCGTGGCCATGAGCATCTGAGACAACAGCTCTGTGAGTGCCAGGTAAGCCGCAGAGCCGGAGAGACCCAAGGGCAGACCGAGGGACTGTCGCCCAGCAGTGGGGACAAAGACTATAGAACCACGCTGGCCACGTGAGCCCCAGGGCCACCCCTGGGGGCCATGTCCGTACAACCACAGGATCCAGAAAGTCTGCCCGGGGGAGCCCCGCACAGAGCCTACGGGATCCAGGGGAGCCCTCCTCCCTGCTCTTGTCCCCGCTGAGCACCCACCTGCTGGCCTTCATCCTCTGCTGCCCAATACACCAGCTCGTACTTGATGATCCGCTCCTGCGGGGGAAGCAGCCACGAGAGCTGGATCCTGGTGTCCGACTCTGCTTCAGCCTGGAAGTCCGCCGGTTGCGCAGGCACTGCAACACCCCCACACCCCCACGCCAGGCGCCGTGAGCCTTGCCAGTTCCCCACGAGGGCCGGTGGCACCCGGAGAAAGGAGGCATGGGAAGACAGCCCCGGGACCCTGTCCCGCATCCCAGGTGACCGTGCACGGCGGGGTACAGGCCCTCAGCCTCCCCCAGCCCCCAAGGCCCCGCCGCAGTGGCCAGGCCGGCGTGCTGCCCGCACCCACCTCCCTGCTGTGTCTTGACCTGGATGGTGGGGCTGGGAGGGCCGTCGCCCACGGCGGTGAAGGCCAGCACGCGCAGGCTGTAGGTGATTCCGGGCAGCAGGCTGCCCACGGTGGTGAGGAGGCCCGCGTCCGTGTTGTGCTTGTGCCAGGCGCTCAGGGGGCGGCGGGCGTCGGGAGTGTAGTAGACGCGGTACCCTCGCACCAGGCCGTTGGGCTCCTCGGGCGGCTCCCACTGCACCAGCATGGTGCTCGCGCTCAGCATGCGTGCCTGCACGCGGCGCGGGGGGCTGGAGGGCGCCTGCTCTCCCGTGCGTGCCCGCACCGCCTCGCTGGGTGGTCCCCGGCCGATGCTGTTCACCGCCAGCACGCGGAAGGCGTACTCGGAGAAGGGGCTGAGGCCGCCAATGCTGTAGCGGGTGGTGGCCACACCGTCCACCTCCTGGAAGGGGCCCTCCGTCCCCGCCGCGCGGTACTGGATGCCGTAGTAGGACACAGGCTCTGAGTTCCCAGAGTCCCAGGTCAGGGTGACGCTGGTGGCAGTTGTCTCAGTCACCAGGAGGTCGATTGGAGGTTTCGGCAGAGCTGGGAGACAAAGCGGGAGGCTCAGAGCTGCCCGAGGTCAGGACCCCAGAGGCCAATCCTGCTCCGGGTGTTAACTACCCATGGTACAGCTGGCCCTCACGGGCCTCCTTGAAAAATGGCCTGGGGAGCTCGAGGTGACCTCAAAGGGCACCTAGCGGGGGATGGCGACACCTGTCAGAGCCCTCAGGGGCCTTCGGTCATCTAGGGTCTACCCACATCACTTCCAGAACTCACTGGCTCCTCACTTAACAACAGCCCCAGAGGTGGCGTGGCCTGGCCGGGTCCCTGCAGATGGAAAGCGCGCCGGCTGGGAGGCAGAGGTCTGCCTTTGGGGCTTGCCTGCGCTTCCTCACGTGTAACTGGGGTTGGTGTCGGGGAGAGATGTGCCTAAGACAGCCTGGACGGGGCTGCTGGCCCTACACACCTGTGGCTTGGCTCAAATTGAAGGTGGAGCAGTCCCAGATCCCAGGCCAAACATTACACAATTATCAAGTGCCTACTAAGTGCTAGGCGCGGTGCTGGGCTGAGGACACAAGGTCACACTGTTGGTCACATCTCTGCTCTGGTGGACTTTACATTCTAGGGTGAGTGGAAAGCACCGAGTCCGTAACGATGACTCTGGCGCATGCGAGGACAGCAGAGAGCGGGAGGCTGAGCTGGGGAAAATCCACGAAGGCCTCAGAGAGCTGAGGCCCAGACAGTGAGAGGACCAGCACGGCGAGGGCTGGGTGAGGGCCGGAAGGAACCCAGCAGAGCCAGGAGGGCCAGGCAAGGGGAGTGAGGATCCTGCTCTTTGCCCTGAAAGCAATGGGAAGTCACTGGAAGGCAGTTTCTTAAAACAGTGGGGAGATCTTGCTTTGTATCTTCAAAAGATCATTCTAGTTGCAGAATGGAGGATGGGTCTGAGGAAGGAGGATGGAAGCACGGAGCCTGGAGGAGTGTGCGTGCCCATCCTGGGGCCCTGGTGGAGAGCCCACTCTCTGTGGCCACTCTTTCACTGCAGCCTTGACATGAGGCTGATGAAGCTGAGGGTCTGGCACCAGGACGTGGCTCGGGGGCCTTTCTGCGGCATCAGACCCCGCGGGTTCAAGTCCCCGTCCTGTCACTGACTCCTGCATGACCTTGCACCTCAGTTCTCTCATTTGTAAGAAGAGAATGAGAACGTCTACCTCCCAGCGTAACAGAGCAGTCTCTGTGCTAACCAGCACAATCTGTGCTAACCAGTACAGCATCTGCCCCCAGGAGCTCAGTACCCGTTAGCTATTATTACTAACATCACGAATAACAGAAACCTCTCTCTCCACCGAGGGCTGGCAGGACCCCAGGAAGCACCTGGGAGAGGGCAACGACCCCTCAACCTCATCCAACCCCACAACAGCCATGCTCACCTGCTACGGGTGCTGGGACCTCCCGTCACCCTCTGCACCAAGGCAGGCCTTAGGCCACAGCAGGCATGCACGTGGCACTCACCTTTCACTGTGACCTGGGCCGTGGCCTCGATCATGCCTAGAGAGGAGATGGCCACGCAGGTGTAGTTGGCAGAGCGCACGACATTGCTGAGCTCCAGCACGTTGCGGCCAACTGGCATCTCATCCTCCTTGGTGAGCTCCTCGGCCCCCATCATCCACTTCACGTAGGGCATGGGTGCCCCCACCGCAACACAAGTCAGGTTCACGCTGCCACCCGGCATCACCTCCTGGCTGCTGGGAGGGATGGAGAAACGAGGAGCCACACGGCGCACTGCAGGAGGAGGGAGAGAGGCACTCACAGGCCGGGCAAAATACTCGGGAGGATTGAAGGGCAGGGGCCCCTCATCCAGGAAGCCCCTCTTGTCAGAGCCAAACCCACCTGAGAGACAGGTGGGGCAGTACCAGGGCCCCGGCTTACCACCTCCCACCCCACTTTTGGCTACAAGTAGCCCCCACACTCAAGAGAATGGAACACAAGAGATTCCACAACCAAGCTCCCCCGTTTTACAGCCTAGGAAACTGAGGCCTAGAAATGTGCTGTCTGCCCAGGGTCACACAGGGATTCAGCGCAAGGTCCAGGCCCCAGGTCTATACCGCGGGCCTCCTCAGGGCCACATTCCAGGTTGCCATCTGGTGCCTGCCCCTACTTGCTCCTGACCCCCACTACGGGCCTCCAGAGGGGCTCACTGGGGCACGAGTGAAGTCCAGGCACCGTAGGGTGGAGGACCTCAGAGCATCTGGGGCAGGGCACAGGGCTGGTCCAGGAGTGACGTGGCCACCTTCTCTAGAGTCACGGCCTCCACCTCTGGGCCGTGACCTGAGGGAAGAGATGAGGGCAGGGGCATAATCGCCTGCCAGGATCTCAGCCATGCTTAAGGCACAACCTGGGAACTCCAGGGGAAGGGCTGCCCCTCAGAAGGGGGTGGGCAGGGGCAAGGGATCAGGGCAGGCCAGGGACGTGGTCCGCGGGCAGGATGGGCATGACGATGGCAGTAACATGATGAGTGCGCCGAACAGACGGCTTTCTGAGCCAATGAACAAGGGTCTCAAGGGAGAGGGTGGCTGTGCCTGGCCACGACCTCCGGCCTTGGGCTTCCCAGGCCAGAAACTGTTCTGAGCTTCCCAGGCCAAGGTGCAGCCTGGAAACCCCCAAAGTTGCAAGCTTGGTACAAACATTTGGAACATGCAGAGGGAGGGAAGTCAGGCAAGACCTAGCCATGGGCAGGCATGCTTGGCGTGCTGACGGGTCATGCAGCTGGTGGGCAGGGGCTGAAGTGTGTCCTTCGTGGGCACCCCTACCGACAGGGCTGGAGGAGGCAGGCAGTGAGGCAGAGTGACCAAACGGCCTCACTGAGAGTGTGTGGGTCTCCCAGGACCCTTGCTGGGGCGCCCGGCATGCAAAGGACCCATGCTGTCCCATCAGGAGCACCTCCGCTATGGGTTCCAGACTCTGCTGCTCGTGTAGCCCCAAACCACAAAATCAGAGCTGGAAGTAGTAACTACAGACACCATCTTGTCCAACCCCTGACCTCACTGCCACAGGGGTCAAGCTGTGGCCCAGAGCCTAGACACCCAAGGAATCACCTGTTAACGGATGGCCCGAAGGCATCTTTCCAACCCAGTAATTTTTCTCCAAACCCAGAGGTTCCCCAGGTTGGGGGTAGAGTTACTTAAAGAAAAAGAAATGCCTTGGAGTGAACCAACCCCAGAGGCTACTGCCCCACCAGAGCCTCAGCCCCTCCATCTCTCCCTGCACTGACGCACTGGGCGGCTCTCTCCCAGAACCGGCCCCCCACAAACAAGCAAGTCTGCTCACATCATTTCTCTGTTAAAAACCCCTGCTCGGTTCCCTGAGGGATTCCTCACTCAGCCTCACTCCGAAGCCTCCACACAGCACCCCCAAGCAAGCCACGTGTGACTGGCACCGTGGGCTGAGTTCCCTCTGTGCCACAGGCTCACTGGGGGCTTCGGTGCGTCTCATGGACATCTTGTGTTCTACCTTCTAGAACTGGCCTTGTTTTCTTTAGAGGAACCACCTCTCCCCACCCTAGTCTTGCTAAGTGGAACATGTGACCCAGATCTGGCTAACGAGATGTAGCCTGTGGACTTTTGCAAAGACCATTAGAACAACAACTTTCTCTCTGTACTGCAGGGGCCGACCTGAGAGGAACTGAGGCCCACCTTTCCTAACACATGGGAGCACATGCTAGAGAATAAAGGAGTCTATTGTGGAGGGCAGAGTTAAGAGACAAACAGAAAAGCCTGATCAAACTGCTTAAATATCTGGATCTAGCCCTGCCTGACACCAAATCTACTTCTACATATTTTAGTTGGGTAAGACAAGAATCTCCTTGTTTTGCTCAAGCTGATTAAGTGTTTCTGTCATTTGTCCCAAAGCTGGGAGTCCCCCATGGAACGATGACAACATGTAGACACTTCCGCATGGCAGGCAATAGGTGGGTCCTGGGCACGGCTGGTAGGAGGGCCCCATGCCAGAGCACCGTTCAGCACTCCCTCAAATGGCACAAGAGTGAGACCAGGAGGTATGGACAGACGTGTCACCCAGCCTGGTGCTACGTGCCCTCCCCGAGCTCTGGAGCTGGGCCTGGGGAACAGGCGGGTCTATCTGCTGGCCAGGGGTCCAGCTCAGCCCTGGCTGGAGCAGAAAGGCAGAGGGGCGCAGCCTTAAGTCATCAGGTCTTTATTCTTAGCCAGGGGCGGCCCATCTCCTCTTGGTTCACAGGCATCAGAACAGCCTCAGGGAAGGGAAACCGCTCTTGAGCTCCTGCTACATGAGGCAGGCTTCCTTGCTGTAGATCCCATCACCTCTCGATGGCGGACAAGGGAATGGATGTAAGACTGATACTTTTTAAGTGACGTGCCTGGGTTTATGTATTATCAGGAGGTCATCAGTGGGATCAAAAGCTCACGGCCTTTTAAAGCCTGGCTGATAGGGTGGAAAAAAGATCCTGAGGAGGCTCCAGGGAGAAGCTTCTGGAGCTTCTGGGTAGTCAAGGCTGGTGGAAGGTATTCTCCAGTTGGCAGGATGGGGCTTGGAGGAGCCTGCGTCAGGAGAGGTCATGGCCGCAGGTGTGACCCTGGCAGAAATCTTGGGGCCGGGCAGCCCTGGTGGTTCAGCGGTTTAGCGCCGCCTTCAGCCCAGGGTGTGATCCTGGAGACCCGGGATGGAGTCCCATGTCAGGCTCCTTGCATGGAGCCTGCTTCTCCCTCTGCCTGTGTCTCTGTCTCTCTCTCTCTCCTCTCTATGTTTCTCATGAATAAATAAATAAAATCTTAAAAGAAATCTTGGGGCCTGATTAGTCCCTGGGAAGAAAAACAAAGCGCCCCACAGAAAGGAAGTAGGTCCTTGGCCAATACACCTCGGGTCCCAACCTAAGCAGTCCAGAAAGCGGATAGGACCGTACTCCAAGTGGTCCGGGGGCGGGCAAAGCCTTCTGTTCCACCACCAAGTAATGGAGGTCTTTCAGAACAAACATTGGGAATAGTTTTGCTTTTAGTTTTAGTTTTCCCCTCCTCCATGCAGGTAGAAGGGAGAAGTCCAGGGGCTAAGGATGAGTTTGAGAGGTCAGATATGACCCTTTGAATCATCCCTAGGACCAGGCAAGGGCTTCCAGCCCAGAGACTGCTGGGGGCGCCCCCACTGACGCTCTCACCAGAACACTGGGCTCCGGGCACATATAAAAGGAGTTCTGAAAAAAAAAAAAAAAAAAAAAAAAAAAGGAGTTCTGGGATGCGATTCCCCACAGCTCAGGCTCATCCTCCCTGCAGTGTGACAGAGGTTAGGGTATGTCCACAGAGGGAAGGTGGGGGCAAGAGAGGGAAGACACCCCCTCCTGGGATCCTGAGCGCCAGTGGGGCCCTGTGTCCTGCACCTGCCTGGACAGCCACCCCCATCCTAAGAGCCAGGAGCGGCTGGAGCCTCCCTGCAGCAGCCCCACCAGCACTCCTCCCGCTGGCCCAGACATGAGGCCACCAAGAGGGAGCAGGACTCGCCCTGGACTCAGTCTATTGACAGAAGCAACAGCAGGGAAGAAAAAAACCAGAGCCGGAGAAAAAACGCACTTAGGGTCTAATCTTGGGCTCCTCCAACAATGCCGGTCTATTACTGTTCCCCGTGCATCCTTACTGCTGACATTTTATAGACAATTTCCAAAACAGGGCTCTGCCATTTCTGGATTATATTTCAGCTGTAACTTTTAAGTCTAATTATTTGCGCTGACAACCCCATATAATAGGGCGGTGTGGCGCCCGGAGGCATCAGCATTCAGCAGAGTGACAGCATAATCGCAGGGGGAGGCAGCCCCGCAATCTGCATTCGCTCGCAGAAATTTCTCTGATGAAAATAACACAACATTAAGGAGGGGATAAGGGGCAGGATCCACTGTATCAAGATAAAATAACTCTTTAATAAATAACCTTGTGGCTGCCGCAGAGCGGTAATTAAATGCCGGCGCACTCGGCACACAGTTTTAAGTAAAGCTGGAAAAATGTAAGATGTAATTATCAGCGCCAAACAAATTACCAGCCCGGCAAATCCCCCTGGAATATTTAGAAACTCATTTCTGCCTTCCCGTTAAATATTTGTATACGCGCTTTATTTTTGGTGGGACCAGAGAGGGGGAGGAGGAGAAGGGACAAGGGACCGGGAAGGTGGCGGGGAGGGGTGTAGGGGGAGGTGGCTGAGGGCTGGGCTGTCTCTGCTGATGACTGCTTTCTGAACGCCCCAGCAATCCGCCAGGTCAGCGAAATGGTGAAACTGAAATGTCCCAGAGCTCAAGAGTGCCTATGGATGGATGCTCAGGGCTGATATCTGAGCTCAGGCCGCAGCCCTCCTCCCCATTGGCTCCCTTCTCCCTCATGGAGGAAACCCAAGCCAAGGAGACATGATGCCAGAGGGGGAGCCGGTGGCCCGAGCCTGCTCCCTGGGACTCAGCCCAAAGCCCAGTGGACAAGTGTCTCATCTGACCGCTTGGACCATGTGCCCCAAGAACGACCACTAGCCCCTGCTGCCAGCCCCAAGGCTGGGGTAGAGGTCTGACCTGGGTGGGGCTGAGAACTGAGCCCCGTGTGAGAATGCTCTGGGGTGAGCTAGAGCAGGGGCTCCTGGGAGCCCTCCCCAATCTGTGGCCGGGCTGGGGCCTCTCCGGGGGTCCCACGTGGACCTCACTAACTCTCCGTCAACCGTTCCTCAGCTGTGAGCTCCGTGAACCTGAGTGCTCAGCACCCAGCACAGGCCTGAGGAAACGGAGCAGGCTGGGAGGGCCTGGGCAGAGGGGCCTAGGGCAGGTGGCAAGATCTTCATTTGGCTCAGGTCGGGGAGGAAAAAGACAAGAGTGTGGATTTCCTCCGTGCCTAACGTGATGCCACCAACCCGTGCCATGGACACCAAGCCTCATGAGGCAGACCAGGGCTGGCTGCCCACTGAGCTCCGCGGGGACCTCAAGGTCACGGCAGACCTGAGGGACTTTTGTCCTGTGCTGCAGGACCTTGAGGCGTGAGCTCATTCTAGATTATTAGTCTATTCCCTTCGTCTTCACAAGTGGCTGCAGCTGAGCTCGGGCTAAGGTGGAGTTTAGGCGATGAGGTTGTGGAAGTTCCCAGAGGCACACGTAATGCACTACAGCTCTCACAGCTCCCCCAACCACTCCTGGGCCCCACCCGGAACAGACAGCTGGCCCGACCCAGGCATAACGGGGGGCACAGTTTTGTGTCATGCACCATGCCTGCCTGACCACCCCTGCAGGGGAGCCCAGCTAAGGGGACATGCAGACACTGGCACATCAGGGACTCAAGCAGCAGAAACATGCAGGGCAGGGGGCCTGCCCACCCACCCCTAGTCCTGCCAGCCTGCCAGCCCAAACAACGGAGAGCAGAGCCCGACTGGCGGGCAGGCCTGGCTGGAGCGAGCCCGAGGGAGCTGACCGAGCCCGCTGGTCCCTACTGACGGGAGCATCCCATCGACGGGCGAACTGTAGATGGTTAAGAAGTGAAAAGGACCAACCTTCTCGCTGATCTGAGAGATGAGAGTTTGGGTTGATGGCAGAGTGCGATGAGGATGAGGAGGGAATAAAAAAAAGACAAGGAGAAACACAGAGAGAGTAAAAACAGGCCAACCTTCATCTGCCCACACAGCACGGACACGAGACAAGACTCTTGTGCCCCACGCACACGCACGTGCACGCAGGTGCGCGCGGACCACGCCGCTCATGAAAGACTCAGGACTCATGGAGGACACGGTGGACAGGGCTAGGTCCCGCTGGCAGGTGCCAGGATGCCAAGGGCGGGACAGGGAAGGGTGGAAGGGGAGCACAGGCGGGCCCCCATGCCTCACGCACACCCCATGGCTCGACAGACCCAGTGAGCTGGGCTCAAGTCGGGGCCCCCCAAGCCCACAAACCCACCAAGGCACAGGGGCCACTAGATTCCCACCACCTTGAGGGAGCCCCACACTGCAGGGCAGCAGGGTGAGGAGCCGGTCTGGGTACCTATGGGGAGAAAGGCTGTGGGGACGCTGTCCCCGTTTAGAGACAGCTACGGCCAGTGGCCAGCTCCCTGCAGAGAAGGGGAAGGTCGGGGGCAGGCAGGGCACGGCACGCCTTGGCCCCTGGCAGCTCTGCGTCCTGAGAGCTGGAGAAAAGAGACGCTGTGGATAGAAGGAGAGGGTGAGTCACTCGGAGGGAGATGGATAGTGACACAGAGAGGATGGTCCACCCAGCCTGCCTGGGCCTGCTGGACCGCGGGTGGAGCTGCGGGCAACTGTGAGGAAAGGCAGATGTAACCGGATGACGCATTCCCTGACAGCTATCCTGACGGCAGCAGCGGTCAGTGGTCGCCAAGCGCTTCTTGTGTGCCTGCCACCGTGCCGGGAGTGTCAGCGGCAGCCGCAGGGGCTCAGAGAGACAGCGGAGCCCTGAGAGTCTGGGTGACATAGGATGTGAAGCACTGAAGACAAATCCAAGGAGGAGACGTAGCCTTGAGCCCAGTGGACACAGTGGACACAGCGGGAGAAGAGGGAGGTGAAGGGAGCTGAATATTGGCGGGAGGCTGTCCATCTAGAGCAGCGGTTCCCAACATCCAGGGTGGGGAGGGGTCCCCCCAGGTGACACTGGGCAAGGTCTGGAGATATTGTGTGTTCTCGGGACTAGGGGTGCTGCTGGCATTTAGGGGGCCACACGGGCTGCTACACATCATACGACGCCCAGGAGAGCCCCATGTCACAAAGAGTCATCTGACCCCCAGTGTCAACGGTGCCGAGGCTGAGAATCCTGGGCTGGAAGCCACCCGGACCCGGATGCTGAGGCTCCTGACAGCTGGGGCCCACTGGTCTGGAGGGGAACAGGTGCCTGCTCTGGAAGGAGGTCTCAGAGCCGCTCTGCTGGCAGCAGGCAGGCAGGCACTGGGGGATTGCTCTACGGGCGGCCCACTCACAAGCAGGGTTCAGGACAGAGCTGGTGGCCGGCATGGGAGAGGCGGTCTCAGGGGCACCGGGGCTGATGGGCCCTCAGCACTGCTGAGAGCAGAACGCAAGGGCTTTTTGCCAGGACTGAGATGAAAAGCGGTGGGGACACCAGAGGCAAAAAGCCCTAGGAAGAGGCTTCCAGGTGTCTCCAGGTCTCCTCAGCAGGGCCTGTCCTGGGGCTACAGGGCAAATTGCTCTTGACAAAACAGGGCAGGTACAGATGCAGGTGGGACCAGGCTGTAAGGCAGGTCCTGGGCACAGAGACTTAGGACTGGCCCGCAGACATCGGGTCCACAGGAACGTGTGTGAGAGGGAAAGACCAGCAAAGCCGAGCTGGGACAGCCTGCCTTAGGGTCCCTGGCAAGTGGGTCAAGAACCAAAGAAACCCCCACACTGGTCTCACTGCCCAGAAGGCCTGTGCGTATGCGTGGTGTCGGGACCCCGCCTGATCCCACCATGTGGGGCTGGAGGTACGAGCTCCCTGGTTAGTACCCGAGCTGCCACCTGTGGCGGCTGGGCTCAGCTCACCTCCAGAGAGACCCACCGCCTCGCCTCAGGGCCAAGGCCAGCGTGACGGGGACTTCAGAGAATGCTACCCAGCCAAGATAATAACGCAGGCTCCGTCACCTACGTCTGGGCCTCCTCCTGCCTCAGTATGGCCCCCTGCAGCTCTGCCCCAGGAAATGTGTCCATTAGACCATGCCCAGGCAGTTTGCTTGGGTTTCTCAGTGGCCCTGCTGGGCCGCTCCTCTCCCTGGTGCAGCCACATACAGCGAAAGGCTTTCGAGGCATCTCCACTCTTTTGACCCTATGATCTTTTGGGAAAAGTGTTCAGTCAGGACCGCGTAGCATTTGGAATGGTCCAGGTGGCAGGAGGCAGGTCTCTGAGCAGGGCTGTTCTAGCGTTCCTCCCTAGGAGGGGACTCGTCCAAGCCCTGTGTGCCCGTCAGACGCTCTGTCTGAAGCCGTGTGGGGGGAGGCAGCGCGCTTCACCACCGTACGCATCTCAGCCATCTGGGTGGCTCTCAGGCCCCTGGCCTCTCTGCCCTGATGTTGTTCCTTAAGACAGCCCCTGGGGCCACTTAGGCAAGCCTTGAGGGGCAGGACACCTGACCGAGGGGCCAGTGGGGACCTCTTACTCCACACCCCCAACTCCAGTGAAGTGTCGTCTGTCATCTCTGAGACACAACGTGCCCGTCACCCTATGGGCTGGTAGCCTTGGCCTCTTGGGAACCTGACACGGAGCAGCTCCTCGATAACTATATGGTTGACCATGTGGCTCCAAAGAGTAGGACAGGCCACTAACACTGCCTGGGTGGAGGGGCAGAGGATCCCCTCGAGAAGCTACACCAAGCACTTAGCATGATGAAGTCATCGTTGCAAGGAAGCCATGGCCACTTTCCTTTCCAAATCCCCCGAGTGGAGACAGTTTCACTTGTAATGACGCCCATCTGTGCAGAAGGGCTAAGTGACGGGGTGTGGGGGCAGGAGGGGCTCCGAGGGTGCACTGTGCACACCAGACCCAGCACTTTCTCTGGAAGGAGCAGGTGACCAGCTTTGGTCACCCTGGGGCTGGGAGCACAGCAGACACTGGACACTCCCCAACAGTCTCCAGGTTTCTCTCTGCTGGGAACCTGGGCTGATGAAGATGCAGGATCCACTAAGTCTCAGCAAGGAACACCTGAAACACAGCACGTGCTCACCTGCAGGGGCTCACAGCTGCCTCACACTGACCTTCTATACAAGGGTCCTGGCTGGTGACAGGGTGCGGCTGGCTCCTCCTCCAGGAAGACCCTGGGCAGCCCTGGCCAGAGGGCAGGCTCATTTGGCCTGGAGCCCCCCTTGCTGGGCTGGGCAGGAAGGACTCGAGGAATGCCAGGGAAGTATGCCCGATGTTTACACGCAAATGTGTGCCTGCTGGTGCACGTGCACACACACACACATACACACACACCACAGTGAAAAATCTGCTTGGAAGGCTCTAGACTCCCGTGGGGCTCTGGGCCCTTGAGGCAGAACCTATAAGAGATACAAATACTCCCAAGAGTGGCTGTGTCCCAAAGGGCCTGCGGAGAAGGAAGGAAAAGTAGCAGCGGCCATCAGGAGTGTGCCCAGTGGGAGCTGCTGTGGCTGTTCCTGCTGCTGCAGAAAGAGGCGGGAAAAGGAGAAACGGGACCCATGGCAGCCCCCACTGTCCCCAGAAAGGGATCCAGACAGCATGGCCAGCAGGGCCAGTTCAGCTCCGTGGAGACAGGGCTGGGCACTGCCCGCGTCCTTACCTCGTACATATAGGTTGGCAGGGGCCGAGTAGCGTGTGCCTGCGGAGTTGGTCGCCACACACTCGTACTTGCCTTGGTCCGACTCCTCACTGCTCTCAATCTGCAAGGCACCTGCGGGGACACGGTGACAGAGGTCAGGTCTGGATCATGGGGAGGGGGCTTGACGGCATTTGGGCTTGTGTTGACCAGACGCTGTAGATAATCAGGGCCGCACCAGTGTTGCTTCCAGGAAGCTCTCCCTGATGAGCCCACTGGCCTCCTGGCAGGGAGCAAGCCTTGGGCTCTGAAGCACAGTCCCGCTTGCCCTGCCCTGCAGTCTAGTGGAGCCTGTCGGCTGGGCCAGGGGCTCCATCCCATCCCCCAGCTCCATGGAGTGCCAGTGAGCATCCCTGTTAGTGCTCCCAGACCTCCTGGCCCTGCCAGGTGATGTGGAGCCAGGCGTGGGTGGGAGCCACCTGAATACCTGCTGGCCCGGGAGTTGCAAGCATGCAACGGCCCTCATCGCCCACCAGAACTCCACAGGAAGGAAGGGGCTTGCTCTGGGGGCCTGGTGCCCAGCAGCCTCGGCTCAGAGCACCCATCCTCTCCCTCCACCCCACCCCCACCCCGCCGGCCCCACCCATTCCGGCTCCTCTCCTCAGCCTGGTCCTGCTAAAGTGCTTCGACCCACCACGGCTGCTGCATAATTCAGGAGGCTAATGGAGGCTGTAGCTCCCACTCGGGCCAGTGCCCTGAGGAGCTGCTCTGGCCGCAGACGGACAGATAGGAGCCAGGAGTGGGGGGGCAGGGCAGCTGTAAAGGCCCCTCCACAGGGCCAGTCCTGGCAGGTCCGGGTAGGGGAGCCCAGGCTCTGGAGGTGGGCCGTGAAACCACTCGGCTTGGCCACCCCCTGGCCCCGGGAGTCAACACTTGGAGACACTGTTCTCGAGAGCACACCAGGCAAGCCGTCCGTGACAGTGACACCCCAAGGCACAGGCAATACCCCCTCCCGGGAACAAGCCGACAGACAGTCAAACCCACACAGGACAGTCCAACGGACACTTAATAACCCCACAGCACAAGCCTGACAGAGAACCGCCGCCTGCACAGAACAGCCAGAGCGACCCTAAAGACCCCATCCTGGGGCTCAGGCTGGCTGATGGCACCATACCCACAAAGGACAGAGACAGAACTGCTGAACCCCACCTGTGTGGACTGCATAAGGAGCGGAGGAAGAGTTCCAAGCCACACTCTCATGGCCCAGGCCCCAGGGGAGGACTGCCCTGGGTGCAGGGCTGCAGCCCCCCACTGCCCGCCCTCCCTCTTCTGCCGCCCAGACCCAGGGCAGCAGGAGGGGCCCTGAACACTCAGGGGGCTGGGGCCCGGGGGCTGGAGGTGGGGGAAGGGGCTGCCAAGGCTTAACGTCGAGGCCGGCCTGCTCTGCGGTTCTGGCCTCAGCCCTCCCCACTGGACATCAGGGAGCACGAGGGCCCAGGGCACGTGCCAAATACCCATCTCCTGCAAGAACAGTTCTGACGGGCACCCAACAGGTCATGTGTATGGGATGGATGGACACTGTTACAGAAAATGTTCCCTCAAGCAGGCAGGGTCAGGCCCCTGGCTGGTTGGGGGTGGGGGGTGCTGCACTAGGTCAGCTCAGCTGGGGAGTGGGGGGAGACCTGGGGGCCTGGCTCCACAGGCAGGGACAAGAACTAGTGCCTGGGTGAGACTCCTGCTCGGGGAGGAGGCTCCCCTGTGTGGAGACCTAGGACTGGCTGGGGACCCAACACAGAGCCCGGGCCTGGATACACACAGAAACCCCCAAATCTGGAACCAACACCAAGACCCGGTGGCAGGGGCATGAAGAACTATAAGTAGTCCTGGCCTGGGAGGGTCATGGACAAGATGCCCCACAGGGAGGCAGCTGCTCCTCTCAGCCCTATCTTCTGTCCTGAGACCACCCTGGCCGTGGACTGAGGGTCCAGATGTGCCCAAGGAAGCCAAAAGACTTGTGAAGAAATGATATGAATCAAATCAGTCCAGAAGCGACCATTTTACAGTGGGCCTGCTCCGAGCCAGACACTGCCCAGCCCCTCATCCCCTCCTCTAAACCTCAGGAGTCCATGAGGTGGGCCCTGGCCCCAATTTAAAGAGGAGGACGCAGACTTCTGAGAGATCAGACCGATTTTCTGAAAGTCACACAGGTGATTCAAACTTGCACCCGGATCTTTCGGTCCAGAGTGTGGTTCGGGAGCTCCAGGCTGCAGGGCTCTGGGGCATGAGAGCAGCCAGGGCTGGCAGGCGATCTGAGCTAGTCACGGTGGACCCTGGTTGTTCCCTGTGTCCCAGCAGCATCTGTGCTGGGCTACGGGGATTTACAGGATGGTCCTCACTCTGCTCTAGGGCCAGGATGTTAAAGGGAAGTCAAGCCATCATGGAGGACCCCAAGAAAAAGGAGCTTCCTGGGAAGAAAGGGGGGCCTGGTCATGCTGCCCCACCTCCCGGGAAGGCTCTCCACCTGTGGTCGGGCTTGGGGCTCAGCACTTGGCTTCAGTGTGGGGCGGACAGGGTCCCTTCTGTGGGGTTGGCCTGGAAGGCCTGGGAAGCAGGGCTTGCCATCCCCCAGGCAGGGCTCAGCTGAGTATATCTACAGTCCAGACTTGCAATGGATGAGTCCACAGGAGGGAATGACTGAGAGTGGAGGTGTGTGGTGGCCGGTGGTGCTTGGGGGACCGGAGCTGGAGATGAGGAGGCTGGAGAGGTCAGGATGGGGATGGGGGAGGTGACGGACTGGACGGGATGGAGTGGTGGTGACGGCAGTGGCGTGGCGTGGCGTGGCGTGGCGAGATGCACGGACAGCATTCTTACCTCTGATTGGTGAACCACCTGGCGAGGTAATTTGAATGCAAATAAGATCAGAGAGAAGCATTAGTACAAAAGGAAGGAAAAGCCACAAAAAGCCAAACCAGATAAAATAAAACACGGAGAAATCAAGGCCTGAGTTAGGCCAACGCAGGTGGTAAGTGCGCAGGCGCCAGGCTGAGCCAGGCTGAGTGTGGGTGAAGCTGTGTCCCCCAGGTCACTGGCACTGCTCAGAGGGGGCGGAGAGGGGAGTGGGGCTGGGGTCATCGGGGCTGGAGGGGACGGGAATCAGGAAAGTGGGGTTAGGGCTCCTGCAGACCAAGCTGGCTGAAGCCAATAAGGGGAAAGTGAATAAAAGAGGTAGCAACCCCACTCCTAGGGGCACCCAAATGTCACAGGTGGGCAAGATTCAAAATAAAGCACTTACCAAAACAAACCAAGGAGGTTAAGCACACAGAATGGGCTAATGGGAGGGCTTGCTGTAGGCCACCACCAGGCCAGGTCTCCCTCAAGCAGACACACCAGCCCGGCCCGGCCCCATCGTGGGACCTGGGGTGAACTTACAACCCAGTGGCAGATGCCCTGTAGAGCCCACTCATCCCACTCATAAAAAAGTTTGTGACTACTGAGCTTCCCCTGAACCCGACTGGTGAGAGCCAGAGGCCAGGGCCTCCTCCTTGCCCTTTTAGTGCTTCAAGCCCAGAGGGGCAGACATGCACTCTCCAAATGCCCAATGCAGGGCTGTTACGAGGTCTGCACAGGCTGCCTTCCCACACGTGCCTCCTCTGAGGCTGCGCTCGGGGCCCTGCTTCTGCTACTGCCTCATCCAGGAGGTGAGGAGCCTATGAGGGGGCCTGGCCCCAGTGCCATCTACCCTGCCCCCCCTGCCCCCGCCCTCTCTGCCCATTGCAGTGGGGAGGGAAGTGTGCCAAGAGACAAACACCGATCACTCTCTCATCGAACTTGATGACACCTGCCTAGGAGGAATTATCCGTGTCTACGTCGGAATGATGAAACAAGCTAAGGGCCAAGTGGCTTCCCCAGAGCCCAAGGTCACGTGGCCTGTGAGGCGGCAGGAACTAACCAGGTCTGGTGCACAGCCTTCCCACTGGATTAAGACTGCCTCCTGCAGACACAGGGGCTGGACGGGAGGCAGAGGCAGCTGCTGGGACCTGGGCTGGGCATGTGAGGGGCTGTAGAAACCCTGGGAAGAACCATTATCACAGCGATCCCCCAGGCATGGTCCAGGCACCCTGAGTGTCTCTGAAACTCTTTCAGAGGGTCAAGGTCAAAGCTATTTTCCTGATACTAAGAAGTTATTTGCCCTTTTCACTCTGGCTCTCTTATGAATAAACGGTGGAGTCGTCCGGAAGCTCCACGAAGTGTGATACTGCAACAGACCAAACGTAGAAGCAGCCCTAAGAATCCGGCAGTCTTCTATCCAGCCCCCATTTAAAGAGATTTGCGAAAATGTAAAACAATGCCACTCTCTTCACAAAATGTTTTTGTTTTACAAAACATAATTATTTTTCATTAGAAATGTTATTTAACGTGTAATGGGTTTTTAAATTATTTTAAGATTTAAATATTTAAAACCTTTTCGGTCTCAACATCTAATACGGTAAATAGTGATGAATAAAACCTACACAAACAAAAGCTCTCTGAGGTCCTCTAATATTTACAATCAGAGGTCCCAAGACCAAAAAGTCAACAACCGCTGATCTGCTTCTGCAGGGCAGGCCTGGCCTGGGAGAGGGCGGCAGTGGAAATGGGCCAAGGCTGGCACCCCTAGCTCCCGGTCTCTGCTCCCCCAAAACCTAACCTGCTGGTAATGAGTCTCTGGACCTCTCAGAAGAGTCATTCCTCCACCAAACAAAAAATTTGCCTTACCATTTCACAAGGTGGGTGTGGGAGACTGGAGGGACCCAGGAGTCAGCGGCGCTCCTGAGAGGTGCCAGTGTGCTCAGGCCAAAGGGAAATCATGACCACGCACTGTCAGCGTGCCCTCCTGGCAGCCCCAGCTGGTGGGAGGGGTGAGTCGGGGGACAGGCTCTTTCAGTCAGAGCCGGGCCAGCCAGCAGAGTAGGGGACTGCAGGCCTCAGGCCCACTCTGGAGTCTGCTCTGCACCCGGCTCTGGGTCCCATCTGCCAGGGCCGGTGGGCCTCCACCCACAGTCAGCTGCTGGCATCTCTGCTCAGGACCTGTAGTCTCAGCCCGGGTGTCAGAGGGTGTGGAAGGAGACTGTGGTCTGGGTGAGCACGTGCATGTGGTGGATCAGGTTGTCCTCGACGGTGATGCATTCAGGGCCCTGGGATGGAGCAGAGCCTGGGAGGGCTCCTCGGCACCCTGTCCGGGCTGGGCAGAGCCTGTGGGCCACTAGCTCCTTTCAGGACCCAGAAGGGGCTCTGAGCCCCACCTGGAGGTCAGCCTCCACCTGCTGCTCTGGTGACATCGTCTGCTCCTGACTTGACTTCCACTCTCCCTGAGTTTGTCTTCATTCCTCACGGGCCCACACTGGGCCTCAACTGCAAATTCCCAAGAGGCTCTTGTGGCACTTCAGTGAGGAAAACACCTGCAGAACAGAGCTCAGGCCTGGATAGCGCTCACACCAGCCGCCCTCCTCTCCAGCTGCTGTTCCAGGGGCCACACCCTGTGGCCCGTGCTGGAGCTTAGCCTGCAGGTGCCTGATAAGTTCTGGGGACCTGTCAGGGAGGGCCTGAGATCTGGAGAGGATGGGACCGTTGCAGCTCTGCAGTGCTCGCAGGGTCCAAGCGTACCCCAGGCCCCAGGTTTGGCATTTGTGACACTAGAAGGCCTCTGGGTGACTGCCTGGGGGAGTTCCCGGCCCTGGATCTCCATGTGGGACCGCGGGTGAGTCCCTTTAACTCAACTGTAAAGTGAGCATGATAATCACAACCTGTCCTACTTCTCAGGGTTGCAGAAAAAACAAGTGCAACAAAAGGCAGGGAAATACCTTGTGATCCGTCGGTGATGCATAAACTGTGAAAGTCCCTGTAAAGATGAGTGCTTGGGGGCCTGATTCCACTCCATGAAGGGATGTCCCTGTCAAATGTGTGGGGATCAGCCCCAGCACCCTTCTACATGGTAATAGGACAGGGCCAGCAGCTCCTGGAGTCAGGGCCTGGTGCCAGGGCCAGGCAAAAGGGGGGTGCAGGGAGTCCTGCTACTATACAGGTGGGATGATTAAGTCCCTTCAGGTGCCATCCCAGGAACTGGACCTGAGGTCCATAACCCCCAGGTTACAGCTTCCAGGTGGCAGCAAAGGTTAAACAAGGTCTTCCTTGGACCTAAGAGGCAGGGGGAGTGGACCTTTGTCTGCAGGGACAGGGCCCAAAGGTCTCGTTCATGAAATAATTTATTAGCAATGGCTCAGAGATACCTGTCCTGTAGCTGGTCTTGGGTTGGGAGCTGGGGGGGGAAGGGGACCTCGCAGTGGGGAGCCAGACCCAAGCCCTCCCTGCAAGGTGCGCCCTCGCTTAAGTGAGCCACGCTGGAGCCAGGCAGTAACAACACGGCGTGGGGTGTGTCCTGAAGGAGGAGGCCTTAGTTGGGCAGAGAAAGGAGAGGCTTCCTGATTTGGTGGCTTAGAGCAGATGGCAAGGATGGGTCAGGGTGGCTCTGTGCAAGTGGCAAGTGGCCAGAGATAACAAGAGCCCCATTCCTGAAGCCCTCCCCATACGCGCCAGGCGGGGAACTAAAACTTCCATTGCTGTTGTCTTGCTTAATCCTTCCTGTCACTCCTTTTTAAAGGTGGGGAAACAGAAGCTTAAAGAAGTTAAAGAACTTCACTGAGGCCACAGAGCTTGCAGGTGCGGAGCTAAGACCCAAGGGGGTTAAGCCGGAGGTGTGAGCTGGGAAGATCAGGAGCGGTTCTGTGCGGCTTGCTCAGGAGCAGGTGCCTGGCCACGTGGGCAATGAGATGCAACTGAGGTTGTTGGAGCACAGAGGGACACGGGCAGAAAACTGGCAGCTGCTGGGGTCTGGATTCCCGGGGAGGGCCCGCAGGCAGGGAGCACAGCGCTTGGTGACTGGGACATGGCCGGGAGGCAGCGGGAGGACAAAGTGGGTCGACAAAGCGGGTCCAGCATGACAGCCGTGTGGGTGACCAGTGGACGTGACACATCCTGATGGGAGGAGTCGGCGTGCATCCCCTGCCACTAGCAGGGAGATGGTCGGTGGGAGAAGGCCACAGTTGTCTGGGAAGAAGTCACCACTCACGGCCAGTCAGGGTGACACCTGAAGGCAGCTAGGTTTTTTTTTTGTCTTTTTGTTTTTTTAATCTAAAGCTTGGGCAAGCTGTGTGGTGCTGGAGACAGAACGAGGGGTGTGGGAGCAGAGGGGGCCTGAAGCTACAGGAGCAGGTGAGCTGGCCCACGGGAAGGCCCTGTCCGTGGGGACAGCGCAGGGGCCAAGGGCTCCCCGGCTGGAGGGAGGAGCCGAGGAAGAGGCGGCCTCAGGGAAGCCAGGAGGGAGAGGGAAGCCAGGGAGAAGGGGAGGGGGAGCAGCCAGTGGAGTAACGGGGCAGGAGCCGACTCATCGGGCAGTGAATGGGTGGCACAGGGCCTGGCACACAGTAAGCACCACATAAATACTTGATGAACAAGCGCGAGAGACAGCGAGCCTTCCCAGAATTGCTGCCACGGACAGTCAGTGCCATTCTGGGGCGGAGGCCAGGCCTGTGGGGAGGACCATCTGGCTGTTTGGGGAGCCTGCTTGGGGGGCTGTGGGGAAATGCAGAGGAGCCGAAGCATGCGGGCCGCTGGGCAGTGCTGGGCAGTGGCTGCAAATGCTGCCGGACCATTTCCTGCCTTGATTATGGCTGTTTTAATTAACTGCATTACAGCTGCCTCCATCTTGTTGAGTTTTAATTAAATTAAATGAGCTAACACTTTGTAGGCTGTCTCAGGCGGCCATGGCTAGGGCCTGAATCCTGCCCCTGCTGGGCAGCTCACCACTCCCTCCTCCCCTGGTGGGAGGGAGCGGGGAGGGGCTGGCACCCCAGGGAGCGGCACGGGCACCTCTAAAGCCTGCAGGACCCCAAAAGGGCAGAGTCAAGTACTCCTTTGTAATGTGGACCTCACGGCTGCCGGGCAGCAGGGGCTCTGGTGGCGCTGGCCATCTTGCCTGTGCCCACCGTCCCGCAGCTAGCGGAAAGTTTCTGGACCAAGGTCTATCAGTCCAGGGTTGGCTGGCGGGCAAACGCAGAATGCAGCTAAGCCGATTCTGAGCCTCCTTTCCCGCCTGCACCGTTCCCACAAAAACTGAATCAATTATCCTGGCGGGAGTCTCGGAGGCAGATCGATCAATGGGGCGACACCTCCTGCCTGGTCATGACGGCATCCTTGCTGCCAGGGCTCCGAGCTGGCTCGACTCAGATATCTGGAGGAGACAGGTGGCCTTGGTGACCAAGGGATGGCAGCAAGTCCTCCTGGCTCTAAGCCCCTGAGGTCCAGCCTTTTGAAGCCTGATGGATCAGGCATCTCTGGCCTCTATTCCTGGCTAAGCCCTGCTGTCTGGAGAAGTAAAGAGAAGCATCATGTAGGCCTCCTCTCGGGCCAGGCTGTAGGCAAGATGGAGGATAGACACCCACAGAGCACCTCTGCAGAACCCAACACCACACTGGGCACATCACTCATGCTGCAAGGAGCCGCGCTGGACCAAAGTTTAGGCTCTGACCGTTCCAGGAAGGTAAAAGAATCACCGGCAACGAACCCATGCTGTCAAGCTCTCTTCCCTGGGCCAGGGGGGCCTGTACCAAGATCTGACCCGCCCACCAGATGTCCTCTGCTCAGCCCCAAGAGGGAAGGCACTGCTGGGTGTCAGGTGGACACCTTTCCTGGAGTCTGTGTGGCCCCTTGACCCTTACCCTCTGCTCACCTGAACGTAGCTGCTTGATGCGGCCATTGCTTGTGGCAGGGTCCACAGGGAGGAAGTCCTTGAACCAAGAGATCTCAGGGTCTGGATTCCCGCCTGCTGCGCACAGCATGGTGGCTGTGCGTGCCTTCTCCACCACCTTCAGCTGAGGCCCCATGTCGATGGAGGGGAACCCAGGGGGCAGCTGTTCTTCTGCAGACAAAAAACAGAAGTGCAAGTTAGGGCCGGCACTGCCTGCCTGCTGGCACCTTCCAGCATGGGCAGCTTCTCCTGACTCCTGGGTTGGCTGGGACCCTTAAGACCCTCGTCTCCCAGTTCCTGACTTCTAAGGATGCTCCATGTGAGGAACCAGAATCCCAAGTCCTGCTTCCCAGGCCTACTCCCCAGTCCTACACAGTGGGGCCCACCCTGCCCCGTCAGGGAGTTTCCAGATCTGAGAAACAATGCCTCAGACTGGAGACGTCAGCACTTATCTCTCTGGGCTCTGGGAAAAACAAGGATTGATGCTCTGCTGGCCACAGCAGAAAGTGCTACACGGATGCTGGGCTGCGAGGGGCCCACAGCTCGTACGGCAGCCCCTAGAGCCACAGCTCAGCCCAAAGGCTCCCGGGGCTGTCTGGTACCCACTCCTTTTTCTGAACATGCGGTGTCCCCTCCACCGTTTGCATCTAGCCTTTAGCTCCACAGCATAGGAGAACCCCATATCACAGCCCAGATACAGGACCCGATTGGGCACCCCCTGCCCTACCAGTGAGCCCCCACAACCCCTGGTCCTGACCCATTCTCTACTAGAGTCTTTTTTTTTTTTTTTTAAGATTTTATTTGTTTATTCATGAGAGACCACAGAAACAGAGAGAGAGAGATGCAGAGACACAGGCAGAGGGAGAAGCAGGCTCCACGCAGGGAGCCTGACGCGGGACTCAATTCCAGGTCTCCAGGATCACACCTTGGGCTGCAGGTGGCGCTAAACCGCTGCGCCACCAGGGCTGCCCCTCTACTAGAGTCTTGACCCTGACCTTCTCGTAGTCCCTGGGGGGGCCACAGTCAGGCCTAGGGACCATGTTGGAGCACGTGGAGGCCAAGGAGATTAAAAAAGCTCTATGAGGACACCAACATTTGATGAAGGGAGGCACAACTCTTCCCTGGCTGCCTTTTCCCACCTTGCTGGGGGTTGGAGGCTCATGCAGGAGTTGGTCCCAAGGGAGCAACAGCCACGGATGTCAGCATACCCTCACTCCCGCTGCAGAGACTCAGACACACAGCCCTGGAAGCTGGCAGAGCAAGGCCGGCCTCTCCCCACCCTTGGAAGCACCAGGGACTGGGAGCACAGGCTCTGGACTGGTGCGAGCCAAGCGGGGCTCCCACCTCTACCATTAACTAGCTCTGTGACCTGGGTGCCTTACTAGTCTTCTCTGTGCCTCCACTATCTGTAAACAGGGTTCAAGTGCCCGGCTTGTAAAGCCATCATGAGGACCACATCTAAGGATGCACAAGGTGCTAGGGAGTGTCTGACAGAGAACCTGCACCAGGGAGTACTGGCTGACATCACCATCATCAGTGGCTAAGCCACCAGGGTGGACGGGTACCGAGACTAGGGCCTGGGGCTGGTGGGGTTTGCAAACCCCACAGCAAAGCCCAGAGTGCGTCTGAGCACTCAGCAGAGAGCCTCTCCCACGGTGTGGACGCCTGACACGCCCTATGGAGGACAGAGAACAGTGTCTGTCTTCCGATGGGGGATCGAGGCTCCGTGGTGGCAGAAACCAGGACATAGCCCCTCCT
The DNA here is from genome assembly GCF_011100685.1 of Canis lupus familiaris. Taxonomy (NCBI): domain Eukaryota; kingdom Metazoa; phylum Chordata; class Mammalia; order Carnivora; family Canidae; genus Canis; species Canis lupus. Next base: position 16,741,724 of record NC_049236.1, read on the forward strand.
CGGGCCCAGCACAACACGGGTGTGTGGGGACACTCGCTGAGGTTGGACTCCTGTGCCAGGGAAAAGGCACATGACATCCTCAGAAGTGATTCTAGAAAATAAAGGCTGGCAGTGCTGATCCTCCCTATAGACTCTCAGAGACCCAGGGGGACTGACTGAGGAGGCAGGCGGGAGAGGAAGCTGGAGGAGCCCCAGTAGGCGGGGGTAAAACATCCCTCTATCAGCTGCCAGACCTGGGGTGGGGGTCGGGGGGTGGGTTCCTGCCAAGGCTCTGGCTGCCAGGGACATCCCAAAGGTACTGTGGTGGCCCCATTAGGACAGGGGGTCTTGGGCTGGGGAGCAGCAGGACTTGGAGCACGGCTTTGCTTCCCCCGCCTCTCCCAGTGGCTGGCGCTATGCTTACTTCCCCACCTGCAGCCCTATAAATTCCAGATGTGAACCCAGCATCTCCTTGACTATAAATATGATCCCACAGTGTCCTGACTCCCAGCTCTGATTTTCCAAGGAAAATGTTAAACAGTGGCAGGGAAGCAGGACTTGGGATGTACCACGCAGGAAGCAGCTTCCTTTGGGCCTGAGGCCCAGTGCTCCCCACCCCCCGCCGGGCCCTCCTCAGCAGCTGGGGGACACTCAGGACAGTTAGAGCCACCCTAGCTCACCAAGGTGACAGTCCTCAATCCTCCCTGCTCAGCTGTCCTGAGCACATGGGGGATGCAGGGACGACAGAGTCGGCCCAAGTCCAGGCCCGGGGGCCAACCAGCCCCAGCTCCCTGGCAAGGTAGAGCAAGGAGAAAGGAAGAAGTATGAACACCTGCGGCCCCGTGTCCCGGCATCCACTCTGAATTCCTAACACGGGGAAGGTCTGGGGGATTTACGCCAAATTAAGGACAATTAATTTTCTTCCCTCAATTATCGCGCCCTCAATGGCTCCGTCCTTGGCTCAGATCATGCCTCAGGCGCTGCCGCCAGAGCCTAAAACCGGCATGTGTGAAGAGCTGTCCATAAAACAGCGGGACCCAAACGCCGGTCCCTTGTGCCAACTAGGCTTCTAGGCAGAACTCAGGCGGCCGCGGTCCCGCACCTCCAGCGGGGGGAGCGTGTCTCGCAGGAGGACTCCGGCCCCTCAGGGGCAACCCGCTGCTGTCTCTTCCCTCTCTGCTCCCCAGGAGGCTTCTGGCACATTCAAACGGAGCCAAGATCAGCAGCTGCTTACTGATGCCCCCTGTGTGTCTGGCCAAGCTGGGCACAGGGCACGCTGGACCCATTCGCTCATCCGGCACTGCCCCCCTGCCCTGCACCCACACCACCGCCTGAACCACTGAGGCTCAGGGTAAATCCCTCACTCTGACCTCACATGATCACTGCAAACCCATCAACAATCAGGAAACTGAGGCCCAGATAGGAAGCGTAGAAGGTTACGGTTTTGGAGTATTTACCGTGCTCCATGTAGAGAGGTAATAACGTGCTTTAAAAAATGATTTATTCTTAGCAAAACCCTACGGAGGGTGGAGGAGGAGCGATGGGGTGCTTGCAGACCTGGCCAAGGTCATGCAAGCTGAATGAGGTGGGGCTAGGGTGACCCGGGGGCGGGCCCCATCCTGGCAGGGCCGGGCCTAGGACTCCCAGTGGGGGCGGCCCTGGGGACAGTGCCACCATCCTGCCCCCTACCACGCCCTCCGCCGGCTTCGGGGCCCGCCGCTCCTGGAAGCCCCCCAGCACGAGTGGCCACACGACCCCGGCTGTCCCCCCCACGGGGCCGCCCGCGGGCGCACACCCACATCCCCGCACCCCCGGGCGTGCTCAGCGGGGCCCCTCAGAACCTGTCCTGCGGGCTGCGGGGAGGAAGGCCCCTCCCCCTCCCGGCCACCGGTAACCATGGCAACAGCGGAGAGGCGGGCTCCGGAGGAAGGCTGCGCGCGCCCATGTCCCAGCCCGTGTCCCAGCAGGCGCGCGCCGGGGTCGGTCGGCCAGCTGCCACCCCTCCGCCCCGACCCCCACCTGCCGGGACCCTGCTCCCCCATCCCAACTCCCAGCCCTCCGCTCCCCTCCCGGCCTCCTTTCTGCTCAGGCGCGCTCAGCCGCGGGCCCGCCCGGCACACCTGCTTCTCAGCCCCGCGTTCGCAGTGTGTGCGCCCGCAGGGCGGAGGCCCCTCCATTCTCTGATACAGGGGTCCCTGGGAGGGAAAGAGAAGCCCACGGGGCCTTTAAGGGACTGCAGAGCCCCGGTCTCTACAGCTGCCTGTGGCTCCTGCCAGCACGCACAGGTAGGGCGCACGCACATTCCCAAGGGGCGGCCCCCACGGATCCCTGCGAACCCGTGGTGGGTGTGCACCTGGATGTTAACGGTTCCTGCAGCAAACCACACTGGTCTTTGGATGCTGCAACAGATCTAAACTCCTCCCCTGTTGTCCCCACTGGGCAGAGGCAGATGACAGGGTGTTTGTGTGGGGGTGGAGGGTGTTGGGAGACTAAGGCTCAGAGAGGGCCAGAAACTTGGCTGAGGCCCCACAGCAGTGGTGGAGCTGCTTCTGCTCCATGACTCACTTGCTATCTTGGTGACTTCCTGGAGGAGGATACAGATGCAGGAGTACTAAACCCTTGAGCATGAGAGGCAGGGAGAACTTTGGTGGTGGGGGTGGGGTGGGGTTGGGGGGGAGACATCTGAGTGAAGGCTATAGGAGGGTAGGGGGCCAGTAGGAAGGTAAGTCTGGTTGCAGCTAAGGCAAATGTTGGGGTCTTGATAGATGAGGCTGGGGTAGGGGTGGACAAGGGGATGAGCTTAAGCTGGCTGCAACGGCTGGGGGGAGGGAGGCTGGTGAGGCCCCTACAAAGCACACACAGGTTTCTTTGTCCAGCTCAGCCTGGGATGCCTGAGGCTGAGTCTGGGCCAGAGGGAGGAGGCTGCACCAGGGAAGCCGACAGATGGAGACGCCTTGCAGGGTCCTGGGGCGGGCAGCACCGTCTGTCAGCACGACCTTCTCACCCGTGTTTACCCAGCTTCATGGCGTCTCTGTGCATATGCAGGCACACACCGGCACACACGTACACAGGCTCCCTGGGGTGGCACCATCTGTAAGCCTGACCTCCTCCCCTGTGCCTGAGTGTTGGGCCTGGCCTCACCCTGTCTCGGAACACAGACACAGAAACATGCACAGCCAGGGACCTGCGGAGATATACATGGAGGAGACAGGTGCAAAAATAGAAGCCTACATGCGTGTGTGGGGGGGCACCTGTGGTGCCAAGCACCTGTGGAAGCAGACTCACACAAGCAGCTCCAGAGGCGGTGCACACGGGTACTCCACACACATGTGGAGATGTGCAGCCAGAGATACACGTATGCCGAGGCATGTGCGCCCAGAGACATGGCAAATGTGCCAACAGGTAGACACACATGAAGGAAGCTCACAGGTAGCCTGGCTGCTGGTTCCCGCAGGCCCTGTGCACCTAAAGAAGCCGAGGCACCTCAAGCCTTGGCCCTGAGGCGGCTCCATCCTGAGCAGGGCTGGGGACAAGACACCAGCTACCCATTCGGAGGTCCCCCCAGCCCTGTAGGCTCCTGCTCTCCCAGAGAGCACCCCCACCCTGCTTCCAGGCAGTAAGGGGGGGCTGAGGGAGCCTGGGGCCCGTCTTCCTTCACAGCTTTCAGTCTCGATTTTCAGCTTTTTCTAAGAGAAAACTCCCACCTCTTCCAGCACTCAGATTTCATCAAACTTGGCATCTTAAAAGCCTGTTTTGTTTTTGAATCTGAGCTGTTTGGGGCCTGTCGGCAGCGAGAGCCCGAGAGTGGCAGTGAGAGCTGAGAGCAGTGGTGGCCTCCCCTCCCCCAGGGCTTCCCTGGCATCTCACACTGCCCTACTGCACCTGGTTGGTGAGGCCTCCTCGCCACATACCCCCCAAGTGAATCCCGGGGCTATCCCCAGACAGACACCGTACTCGCACTCTGGCTTTTGAACCCTGCCCCAGGCTGGACTCTCCTCCTGGGGTTCCCCCACCTTGGCCCTACTCCAGGAAGATTCTTTTTATCCATTTACCCCCCCACCCCGAGGTTCAGGCCCAGTCACTCCAGACCACTGACAGTCTCCCACTCACTCCTCAGACCTGTCACCCCAGCTGGCCAGTTCACCAAGGCCAACCATGACTCCACGGGGCTAAGTCCAAAGGACACTTGCCAGTGCGCATCTTGCCTGACCTCTTGACAAGCGCCCCGCCCCATGGACCACTCCCTCCTCCTTCACATACCTCTCTTCTCTCCACTTCCACAGCCTGGCTCTGGGTTTCCCTCTTCCCTTTCAGGCCCCTCCTCACCAGATTCCTATGGAACACCGCCACCCCCCTCCCCGCCGCCCTCCAACATGAAGTACTAGCCAGCTGGGGCTCCATCCGGGCCCTCTTCCTCCCTTCTTGGCTCTAGCTCTCTGAGATGTGCCATTTCTCAGCCTTCAAAACTCCATTTCCAGATGTCCCTTGGAGTGCCAGGCGAATCCGAACAAGGCCTCCTGGATACCTCTCCCTGGATGCGCGCACATGCCTGATACAACAGATTTCTAGCTGAACTTGTCAATCTGCCCCTTCAGACTAGGTCCTAAACCTCAGAAAATGGCACCACCATCTACCTGGCCCCAGAGCCATAACCTAGAGTCTCTCACTTCCCCAGTTCAAGTAGCCAGGCAGCTCGCCACTCTTTCTCCACTGCTCCGTAACCCATTCCCCCTTCCTCCCCTGCCGGCTGCCTGGGTTTGGGCCATTGCCACCACTTGCCTGGGCTGCGGGGCTGCCCCAACCTCTCACTGGTCTCCTGCCACCCTACTCTGCACCCTCAGGGACCGTTCTGAAGCGTACATTTGATCATGTCATTCCTCTGATTAAAATCCTCTCTCTCCTGGCAACCAGAGGGAGGCATCTTACCAAGGATGAAGAATGTGCACACACGGGGGCATTTAAAACCTCCAACTTGGTTAGCTGTTCCCAGAGCCGCTGGCTCCACTCCGTGGTCATGAGGTTGGGGGAGAGAGGAGTCAGCGAGGGGGCCAAGCCCACAGCAGGGCCAGGCACAGTGGAGGTACCTACTGTCTGGCTAACAGAAGACACAAGCGTACTGCCTACGGCCCAGGAGGACCATTCAGAAGGGAATCCACTTGGGCCCTTGGAAAAGGATCAAAACTAGAGAAAATGAGGGAGTCTAGGTACCAAGAAACCCAGGGTCTGGAGTTGAAGACCCTCCTGGCAATGCCCATCTATAATACCTCTCTCAGCCCCAGGCCTCAGGGCCAGAACTCTCCAGGAAAAGGTTGAAGAGCCTCATGTTTGTATGGTCCCAAATGCTGCAGTGGCCGTGAAGGGGGGTGGAAGGACAGGTCGCAGAGACCACAGGCTCTGGACCGGAAGCATGCAGGTCCATGGCTCAGCTGTGAGGGGAGGGGCAGGAGCTGGCCTGGGTTGTAGCCCTTCTGCAGCTGCAACTCAGGGAGGAGACAGGCCCAGCTTCTGCAAAACCAACCTGTTAACCAGACACATACGTAGGCAACAGGGAGAGGGCACGACCTGCCCCTTGGGAAGTCATCCTCTGCCTGTGGTAGCCCTTGATCCAAAGGCCCCCAACACCAGTCAGGCCTGGGGCAGTGGCAGAAAGGAGGGTAGAGTAAGGAGTGCCAACTCCTGGGGAAAACACCCCCCCATCCTGAAAGCAAGTTCCCTTACTGACTCTGCTCCAGGCCTAGCCCAGCCCAGGGCCTCAGCACAGGGTCATATGTGGCTCATCAGTCCTCCGGTCCCTGAGGCTGTTTCTAAAGGGACGGAGAATGGGGGTGAGGAGGTAGAGGGTGTCTCAAGAGGTCCTTCATCACCCTCCAGGTCTCTAAGCCAGCCAGGGTCAGAGCCACTGCAAAAAGTCGGGGGTCCAGGCCCAGTACTGATTGCCCCGCTACCCCAGTGAGTATACTGTATGCTTAACAGTTGGCACCCCAAGAGCCTGCCACCAAGTAGGCAAGACTGGACGCACTCCATGTGGGCACCTGGATTCCTGGCCCACGTGGCATCCAAGGATAGTACGCTCCATGTCGGTCGGCAGACACCGAGGCCAAGTGCAAACAGGTAAGAGGAGGGACATGGGGGGGTCCCGAGGTCTCGTGTATCCTCCCTCTGGCTGGCTGCAGAGGAACCACGCTGGGGGTGCCACTGTACTTGAGAACAGGTCAGCCTGACCACTCTGCCCCACATTCATCTGCCCAGCTGTCGTGCTGACCAACGGCTCTGAGCAGGGAACCCATGGGTCCCCGAGACAATGAGCCCAGACACAGCCTCTCTGACCATCCCCCCCAGTGTCAGACTGACCCCCACACATTCAGCTCAGGCCGCTTGCCACACAAGCACCACACACCTCACACACACTGATGTGCGTGCACACGCAGACACAGCACGATGCACACCACCTGCTGTATATACCACACCTCCCCAGTGCTTGATGGGTACACACACACAAACACACACGTGCGCACACACAATCTGCTGCACACCCCCTGCTGAGCACAAAGGCACACACCCGCCACATACACACGCCACGCACACACTACCCTACCCAAGGCACACAGGGCAGCCACAGCACACAGCACACACGGGGCGCCTCTCGGCCCTGTCCATGATACCACCCGCACCCTGAGTCCTGAGAACCAGGCCCCCTAGGGCAGGGTGGGAAACAGCTCATTGGTGCTCCTGGGCTCCCCCCAGCCTCCCCCTCCCGCCTCACCTGCCTCAGCCCTCCCAGAACCCACCCAGGTCACCTGGGCCCTGCCCACACCTCTGCTGCTGGCCTCCCTGGGGCTCTCCTGACCACTGTCCTGCCCGGCCTGGAACCCGGTGGCTCAGGCAAGTCCTGCGCCCGGAATGAGCCCCAAGACCCTTGCTCCCCCACCCCGGGGAGGGAAAGGCCAGGAAGCAAAGCCTGCCTCCCCTCCCCCTCCCTCGAGAGAGAGAAAATGTCAGCTTCTCTGTCTCAGCAGCGGGCGGGTTGGAGGGGGAGTGATTCAGCCTTTGCCTCAAGAGTGCGGAGTGAGAAGAGCTTTTCCTGCCATTACCGGGGAGGGAGAGGCTGGCGCGCTAATGGCTTCAATTACCTCTCAGACAGGAACACCGGGCGGGGAGCCCTGCTCGGCCAGGCCGGCTCGCCCAGCCCCTGGAGCCGGGCACCGCTCCCTGTCCCCAGCCCCCCGGCCCTGGCCCGGGGCGGGGGGGGGGGGGGCAGGGGGCCGCGGTGGAGCCCTGGGGGCCGCCGGGGCACGGGAGGCCACACCGGGCCACACCCGGACACGCGAGGAGCGGCTGCAGCGTCAGGGGAGCCGGTGCAAAGGCCGGGGCGAGGGCGTGGCGGGCCTCGAGGCTGCGGGGCGCTGCGGGGTGCTCCCCAGCCTGTGTCAGGGCCCGTCTGGGGAGGCTGGGCCTGCCGGGGAAAACACGGGCAGGGGGCACGGGACCAGACTTGTAGGCCTGGGCTCCCCTCTGGCGGCGACACCGACTCCTCCCTGAGCCCTGTCGCCGCAGGCGGCCCTCAGCCGCTCCCGAGGAGCCCAGCGCACAGGAAACATGTGCACGGACAGGTGCTTTGGGGCGTACGTGCAGTGTGTGACACCTGTAAGGCTCACTTATTCCCAACCCCCAAACCAGATTCAAGCGCTCCCCGGGCCTCCTTAGAGCCTGTGGAGGCCTCCCAGGAATGGCCTGGCCCTCCTCTGGCTCCAGCCCACAGCCCCAGACTACCCTCTCCCTTGCTCCCCTCCAACACCTTTTCGGGGTGGGGGGGGAAGGGGCACAGTCTGGGCTGCTGCCTCCCAGCACCTTTGAGGCCTCCCGCTCCACTCCTCTCTGCCAAGCCAGGAGCCTGGTCAAGGTTACACAGACCAACGTGGTAAGTCAGCATTTCGTCTTCCGGCTGCTGCGTTTCAGGAGGAGGAGGCGGGGGGGGGGGGGGGGGGGTTACCGAGGCCCACGGGGACAGGAGCACGAGCAGGGCAGGGACCTGCCCCACACTCACCCCAACCTTACTGGACACCTCCCACAGACCAGAAGTGCAAACACACCCAGAATGCCCCGGATGGAGGGACCCCGTCCAAGTCTGAATCCCACCCCACCCCTCTCACCTCAGGACCTGGAAGACCATCCTCATCTTCCTGAATCCTTTAGAAGATAAAGCTGCCCAGGGCGGCGGGAAAAGAGTGTGCCCACAATGGAACTGGGGTGCAGGGACTGGCGGGGGGGTTGCTTTTCTTTCTACACTAACATGGAGGTCCTCTTCCCTCAAGAGAAGAGGATGATCCAATGTCCTCTGGGGCGGACACCAACGGCGGGGCGACAGGCAGAGCTAAACTATTTGTCCCTGGTTATGGCTACAGAAACTCACGCAGGGCCTGTCATCTGGGTCCCTGCTCCACAGGTAAGTCCCCCCGTGGGAACAGACCAGGAGGCTGCACCACCTCCACGATACCATGGGAGCCAGCTACGGCCAGCTTCCAGCCCGGCAGCAGCCACCGTTCCCCCTGGAATCCCGTGAAGTCCTCTACATCATATTCAGTTCTCCAACCCAGCTCAGGTTGTAGGTTTATGGATGGAGCAAATGAAGCCTGATCAGAGGCACAGTTACTTGTCCAGGTCCCAGGGGAAGACAGGAAGGGGTCGCAGAGCCCCTGCTCTTCACCACTGTCCTCCACTGTCCGTCTAAACTGGACACCCCCCGCCACACACACACAGGAGATGCTGGGGCACAAGGGAGTTACCGAATAGATGTGTTCGAACACATAAAGCCATAGCGTAAAAATGGCCAATGTGAAAAGATGTTCAACTGCTCTTGTAATCAAAGAAATGCAAATTAAATTGAGATGCCATTTTTTGCCTATTAACTTGGCAAAGATTTTTTTTTTTTTTAATGATAATTCCCACTGCTGGTGAGGATGTGCAGAAAAGAGGCCCTCTCATGCCCTGCTTGGTGGGAGTGTAAACTGACACAATCTTCTGGAAATACTGAAAGGCTTAAAAATTCATGTGTCCTTTGATCCAGCAATTCTACTTCCACAAATCTAGAATAAGGAAATAATCAGGAAGGTGAATACATATTCTCTGCAAGGAAGTGCAGAGCGCTTTATTTATAAAAGCAAGAAAATGGGAACAATATACGTGTCCAACAATAAAGGAACGGCTAAATAAGTTAAGGTGCTTCATGTGAACCTACAGCCATTAGAGATAATGATATAGAATATTTAATGGTGAGGAAGATGTTCATGATACGCTATTTTAAAAAGCACTCTACAAATGAGGGGCACCCAGCTGGCTTAGTCGATGGAGCATACATGCAACTCTTGATCTCAGGGTTTTGAGTTTGAGCCCCACATTGGGTGTAGAGATTACTCAAAAATAAAATCTTGAAAAAAGAAAAGCAGTCTAAAAAAAAAAAAGAAAGAAAAGCAGTCTATAAACCATTGGGGAGGATGTGATCCCATTTTTCTTATACAACTGACCCTTGAACAACATGGGTTTGAACTGCACAGTTCCACTTAATGTGGACTTATTTTTTTTAAGATTTTATTTATTTACTCATAAGAGACACACAGAGAAAGGCAGAGGGAGAAGCAGGATCCCTGTAGGGAGCCCGATGCGGGACTCGATCCCAGGACCTAGGGATCATGCCCTGAGCCAAAGGCAGACACTCAACCGCTGAGCCACCCAGGCATCCCCTGTGGGCTTCTTTCGATAAATACAATACTATACAAATGTATTTTCTCTCATGATTTTATTTTTCTAAAGTTTATTTTTTTTTAGTAATTTCTGTAGTCAACATGGAGCTTGAACTCACGACCACAAGGTCGTCACAAGCTCTCCTGACTGAGCCAGCCAGGTGCCCCCCTCTCATGATTATCTTAGTAAGATTTTTTTTTTCTCTAGCATACTTTATCATAAGAATACAGTATATCGCACATGCACAAGACATGTGTTAATCAACTTTTTTTTTTTTAAGTTTTATTTACGAGAGAGAGGGAGAGAACGCATGTGTGCATGCTAGAGCACAAGCTGGTGGGGAGGCAGAGAGAGAAGCAGGCTCCCCTACTGAGCAGGGAGCCCAAAGAGGGTCCCTCAATCTCAGGATCCTGAGTTTATGACCTGAGCCGAAAGCAGACCCTTAACCAGCCGAGCCACCCAGGCGCCTCTGATTGACTTTATGGTATAGGTAAGGCTTCCAGTAAACAGTAGACTATTAGTAGGTTTTCAGAGAGTCAAAAAGTTATATGCAGATTGTGGACTGCTTGGCAGTGAGGGGTGGCGGAGTCAGCATACCTAACCCCTGCGCTGTTCCAGGGTCAATTGCATACATAATGCCTGTCCAGAAAATGCACCTTAAGGAAAGAACTAATTGTCATTGGTAGAGGCAAGACAACAGGTGATTTTTACTTTTTCCTATGCACTTTTATACTTCTCAAATTTTCAACAGTGAATAGGTATTGTTATTGTAAATTTTTTCTAAAAGGCAACGATCAAGACTATATTTTGAAAATACACAGACACATTCAGGCTGAGGAATCCGTTGTGGCTGGGGGCCAATTGTGTCACTCCCTACCCTGTGGTTTCCTACTTCCCCAGGAAAACGTTCATTTCTCAGCCTCCTCCTGTGACATCTGTCCCCCAGCCTCTCCAAATCTCCCCCGGCGTCTCTCCGTCTCTCCGTGCCCTCAAACTCCACCCGCCCCCCCCCAAACCCAACTGAGTAACTTCCAGTTCCCTGAGAGCATCCTTCTCTCCTGCTTGTGGGCCTTGGCATGTGGCTGCTGCTGTTCTTTATGCCTAGGTCCCCACCCCAACTCTTACTTACCCTTCTGGCTCAGCTCAGACAATAGTTTCCTCTCCTCTGTGCTCCTCTAGCCCCCTGGCTGCCCCTGTAAAACTTCCTGGAGACTGTCTCAAGGGCTGGGCCCAGGTCAATGGCCCTCTGGACTTGAGAGAAGCATTAGGGAGTGTTTGTGCATGAATACAGGAGCCAGGAGGTGAGCGGACACTGAAATCCACACAGAGCCCTAGCCCCCAGCCTAGGGCTCCTGTTCCTAAGGGCTACAGAGAACACACCTCTCCGAAGCTCCCCACCAGGCTCCACAGGAAAATCAGATCCGCTGCCATGAGCCACGTAACCCAAACGATAGATAACTGCAGCCCCACACCTGAAGTCAGACCTCAGACCCTACCCGAGCAATGCCACGGCTCAGCAGGAGGATACAGACGCCAGGCACACAGCTAAACAATCCAGGCCGGATCCAATGACCATCTCCGTCCACACCTGACCTTTGCCGATGCCAAGATGGCCAGTTCTCCTTTCTGCCAAACATACAGCAGCCCGCGGCAGGGACAAGGGCTGGCTGACTGGCTCTTCCCACAAGTCAGTCTACCCACCCGCCCCGCCACGTTCCTCCCCAGTGCATACCTTCGAGAACTGAGAGCTTGGCACTCGTGTTAATCTCTCCCAGACTGTTGGTGGCTGTGCACTCGTAGATGGCTTCATCTCGTTGCACCCGCAATGGCTGGATCCGCAGCACAGACCCTGCCCCATCATCAAACTCAATGACCTGCCAGAGGACAGACACAGGGTCACAGCCTGCCTGGGGTCAGACATCCTCCCACCCCCAAAAGGGCCCTGAGGAGGGAGACCAAGGAGAGAGGATGTAGGGCCAGACCCTGGAACAGGATAGGCAGACCGTGAGCCCTGCCTGCCCCTTCCTACCCAAGGTTATACCTCAAAGCGCTGGGAGCTGACTTTCTTCCCCTTCTTCATCCATGTGATGCGTGGCTTGGGCTCCCCTGTGGCTTGGCACACGAAGGAGGCCACTCCTCCCGACAGCCCAGTCTGGTCCTCGGGGACCTTAATGAAGGCAGGTTTGCCTGGAAAAATGGAGACACCCAGTCACCATGGCACAGTCACTACAGACATGGCCAATGCTCCATAGGTGGCAGTCACGGCGGGGGGGGGGTGTGGCAAGAAGATATATAAAGAAAAGATTAGGGATGCCTGTGTGGCTCAGTCGGCCAAGCATCTCTTGGTTTCCGCTCCAGTCATGATCTCGGGGGTGTGAAATCAAGCCCCGCTGTGTCGGGCTCTGTGTTCAGCGTGGAGTCTGTTTGAGATTCTCTCCCTCTGCCCCTTCCCCCTCTCACTCTCTAAAATAAATAAGTAAATCTTTCAAAAAAAGAAATAAAGAATATTAATAGTGCCATCTAACCCTCCTAAAGTGTTTACTATGTGCCAGACACTATTCAAAGAACTGCAGCATATGAAGTGGGTACTACAATACATCTGCTTATAAAGAGGCACAGAGAAGTGAAGCGGTTTATCCAACATGATACAGCTGGTTAGTGGCAGAGCGGAGATTTGAACCTAGAGTTCTGAGTTTGGAGTCTGTGCTTTAACCGCTATGCTCTGTCTCCCATCCCCCCATCAATTCCAAGCTGGAGGACAAAGGCTGGAAGAGCCCTAGCATCTCTCCCAGACTTGTCCCTCCCCCACAGCTCTCCATCTGGGTGATGGTCCCTCCATCTACCCCAAGGCTCAAGCCAGAAAGCGTGACTCCTCCTCTCTCTCAGCCCCCACACACCAGCAGTCCCGAAAGGCCTAGACATTCCACCTCTTAAGTGTCTCTGGACGGTTTCCCAGGTGAATGCTTTCCTGTAAATCTGCACCCCCACTCGCCCCCACTGACTTGGTTATTGCCTTCTGATATAGCTAGCCTGTACATCTCCCCAAGGTGTCCGCTGGGAGGCGGGGAGGGGAAGGAGGCCTCAGACACCATACTTCTATGCCCACATCACCTGGGTACGTACACCAGGGCTGACCTGGAGCACCTGTCCCTACGAATCCCACCTCCCGGGGTCACACCAGAGAAGCCTGCTTCCATTAAGACGCAGCAACGCCTCGTTAATCCTGACAGAGGATCCAATTCCTATTAATCAGGCCAATGAACAGCTCTAGGGAGGCTAATACCGTGAGAAATGACCTTTCGGACCACCTGGTCAGGGCCGATAAGCCCAGGCCCAACCCAATCCTCATGGCAGAAACATGCACATGCCATGATGACAATCCCTCCCTATGCACCCACTCTGCACCAGGACCTTTGTCTCATTTAGTCTTTCATCATCGTTATTCCCAGTTTACAGGCTCAGAGAGGTCAAGTCACTTGCCCAAAGTCACACAGCCATCTAACGGCACATCTGAGACTTGAATTCAAGCCTGACTCCAAGACACTTGGTACAGAACGGAGGGGCCTTGTGTAGAATAGGGTCAGGGGCGTGCGGGGTGAGGAAGTGGAGGGAAGAGTGCAGTGACTGTTAACAGACATTGGCTGTGACAAGAAGGCACAGAACAGATGGCACCTGGAGGGGTCCAGGGAGGTTTATATCTTGGGTTCTTTTTTGGTTTCCTAAGACATGAAAGACAATGTTTACATGCTGATGGGAAGGAGGCAGCAGAGAGGCAGAGGGTGTCAATCCAGGATCCAGTGGGCAGAGATGGGCACAGTCCCCGAGGAGGGGAGGGTCTGGGGGACCACCAACGTCAGCAGTTACAGTGAGTAGGAGGGCTCAGCTTTGCAGGGAGAGGGAAGGGTACCACCTTACTGAGCACCCTGGGGACTCATATAATTGGGGGTTTTATATAATTTCTGAGCAAGCCACCCATCATCTCTGAGCCCCTGCTTTCTCATCTGCAAAATGGTGCTAGTGACTCAAGGGTCTGTGCAGACGAAATGTGATGCTATTAACTGTGGGCACAGGCTTGGCACCTGGTGGGCCTTTTGCCGGAGGGCAGTCATCACTCTCCTTCATATAATTAGTCTTCAAACCATGCCGTGGGTAGGATTAGCATCTTCATCTGAGAGATGGGGAAATGGCGGCTCAGAAGGCTAAGTAACGGACAAGTCACAGCGATATAGGGGTGGAGCTCGGCTCTGGCTGGAGTTCTAAATCCTTTTTTTTGTTGTTGTTTTTTTTAAATTTTTATTTATTTATGATAGTCACACAGAGAGAGAGAGAGAGAGAAGCAGAGACACAGGCAGAGGGAGAAGCAGGCTCCATGCACCGGGAGCCTGGCGTGGGATTCGATCCCGGGTCTCCAGGATCGCGCCCTGGGCCAAAGGCAGGCGCCAAACCGCTGCGCCACCCAGGGATCCCTGGAGTTCTAAATCCTAAGGCTCGTTGTCCAGCACCAGCACCCAAGGCTCCAGCGAGGAGGGAAATGTGGCCCCCACCTGACTGCTCTTGGAGTGCTCAGAGTGGGTGAGGGCAGGTGGGCCAGAATGGCCTGGGGATAGATAACAAGCTTCTAGAAGCTTCAGTTTGCTTCACATTTCCTCCACCTGAGCTCTGAAGGAGGCTCCAGATTCTCCCAGCCCGTGGTTGTCAGCGGGAAATGCCCCTGTTGGCTGGTCCTTTCAGATGGGTCTCCCGGACAGGACTCTGCACAATGGGGCTCTACTGGGTGCACCCCTCCTCCACACCTGAGGACCCGCACACAACAGCTCCATGATCTCCTCCTCACCCCCTTAGTCCAGATACTGCCTTCCCTTGACTAGACACTACCTGTGTCCCTGCCTCCAGTCTGGCTCCCTCCAGTCCAGTTTCTATTCAGCAGCCAGAGTGAACTGCCTCTCTCCTCTGATCAAAACCCTGCGAGGGCCTCCCATTGCTATGAAAACAAAATTTCAACTCCTTTCCTGGTGGACAGAGCCCTGGCAGCTCTGACCCCAGCCACCCCCTACCCCCAGGCCTCGCTTCCTTTCCCCCAGATAAGCAATGTTCCCTGTGGCCTCAGGGCCTTTGCATAAGCTGTTCCTGCTGCCACAAACCTCTTGGACATCCTCTTTACTCATTAACTCCTATTTACCTTCCTGATCCCAACTTAAACATCATTTCCTTAGGAAACCTTCCTTGGTCTCCCTGTCATAGTGCCCTGCTCCATTAGCTCAGCTTTCTGGTAAACGCCCTCTGCCTCCCTCCTACCTTTGTGGGGTTATTGCTTTTTCTAGTTTGGGGGGAATATTTGGCTCACAGCAGCTTCCCCACCTAGAACAATACCCCGGGGCAAAACAGACACCATGCCTGCCTTGCTTCCTGCCCTGTCCCAGGTGCCCGACCCAGTTCCTGGCACACAGGGGTGTAGAACAAATGAGGGGGTGACCTGACAAGGGAATGCCTGGGGGGGATGGAGAATGCAGCCCCTTACACACCGGGGGTGGGGTGGGGGGATGCCCGGTGCCCCAGGGAAAGCAGCCCAGGGTAGAAACCCTCTTTGGCTCTTGCCTCAACGTGTCCACAGCAGAAACCAGAGGCTGGAAACCTGCTGAACCGGAATGGCCGGGGGAGCGCGCCTGGGGGCGGGGCCTCCCGCCAAACAAAGAACCAGAAGCCGGGGAGGAGAGCCAGGTCCGGGTCACGAGAGAGCGGGCGAGAAGGGAAAGGCCTGAGTACTGTGTGGAGGCTGGCCAGCGCCCAAGACCTGGGGCCACCGAGGAGCCGGAACCCCGTGGAGGCTGGCCCGCAGCCAGCGCCCCACCCAGCCCACCCACCCACCACCCACGGGCAGTGGTCCCGCAGCCCCCCAGCTCCGTGCACCGCCAGGGGGCCGCCCCTGCACTCACTCAGGCCTCACCCACCCCCACTCCCACCCAGGGTCCCTTCGCCCAGCGCTGGAGCCAAACCCCGCTCGGCCTCGTCCCAAAGCCCTGCCAAGCCCTTGCCCTTTTGTTCCCCAGGCCCACTTCTGGGGAGCACAAATCTGACCAGGTCGCTCCCCAGCTACAAACTGTGCGGGCTCCCGTGTCCCTCTGACGCCCTCCGCACACTTGCTCAGGCCCAGAGCACCCCTGCGGGCCAAGCACTGTGCTAGAACACCGCTGGGCCCTGGTGGATTTGCCACCCCCTCCCCAGACCTGCCCTGACAGGCCAGGCCAGAGGGCCCCTCCTGCCTTTGCGTGTGCCCTGCCCCCTCCCGCCCCCGCCCCCCCAAAGCCTGTGGGAACCTGCCCTGCCTCCAGCAGCCCTTGGGTGTCCCACCCCAGGGCCGATCCCAGCTACGCTGACCGACGATGCACCACAATGTACCACGACGCACCGTCAGAACCAGGCAGCCCGACCATTCTGCCTGGTGCAGACCTAGAGCTGGTGTCGAGGGAGGGACTGACTTTCAGCACCCCTGCTGCCCCCCCTTCCTTGCGGCAGGGCAGGGCGACTGTGGGCCTCACAGCTCTTTGGACAGCAGCTCCCAGGTGTGCCCTGGGGCACTCTGCACCCAAGCAGGCCACTAAGCCTAGGCACAGTGGGAGTGAGCCGGCTTGGGGAGAAGGTGGGCACATGGGGGGAGTGTATGTGTACACACACACGTACACAGAAGCGGAGAGCAGACACGCAGCCATGAGGGAGTGAGGGACAGCAAGGCAGGGAAGGGAGCTCCTGGAGAGGTGGATTTTCCAGGCCCTCAACCACCTACTGTGCTGGGGACTTATCAACTCTGGCTCCGGTGACCACTCTTGGTGCCCTCCAGTGGGGAGCCTGCTCGGAGACAACCCTGGGTTCCCAGGGAATACACGGGGTGCCCCAGGTCATGGCCTCGGATGCAGGGACCACATACTAGTTGCCAGGTGCCTTGAACACGTGACCTCAGTTAACCTTTCCAGGTAGGAGTGATTACCCTCTTTAGGCAAGAGGAAAACAGGCCTAGAGAGGGAAAGCAATCTGCCGGAAGTGCCCCAGAGGGCAGAGTCTAGGGAGGCCACCAGGTCCTACCCCCCCGGGTGGCCCTGCCTACCCATGAGGCTGGCAGGTCAGGGGTGTGACATGACACACACATCATCCGCTACACAGGCCCTTGCCCCCACCCCCGCCCCTGCAGCTATTATGCATCCTGTTCTGGCCTCCGATGAGTCCAAGTAACAGCCAAAACCAGGGCCCCAGCTCAAAATTGATCACCTGTGCCGCATTCCTGCCTCTGTTGCAGGCTGTCTGGGGACAAAAGGTCTTCACTGAGCTCTGTCATGAGCTCCACGGAGAAGCCCAGGGCTGTTCCTCCCCCCACCCTGAATCTCACCCCACCAAGCAACACTCCCCATCAGCAAATACTCAGTCACCCTTCAGGGTTCCCTTCTTCCGGGAAGCCTCCCAATGGCTCTACTAGGGACTTAGGTCACTACCTCTGTGCTGGTGCCACCCCCAACAGAAGCCCCGCTGTGGGTTCCGGGTCTCAAAGGCAGGCCTGTGCGGCCATGTAGCACCTGACTCGCACGTTAAAGCAGGAGAAACCTCTTCCTGCTTGGAACCATCTCTAGCCTACTCAAAGCACAAAGGCTGGGCTCAGGGAGCTGCCCAAGCCCCGCGTGCCTGGGTCTCCACTGGAGCTGACTCGGCATTAACTCGGGGGCCTCTGGGCTAACTCTTGGCAGCTGCTTCTCCACTCCCCTTCCCTCCGCTCCCCTCAGAGGCCAGGGCTCCCATTCATTTGTCTCGTTAAGAGGCCTATAGAAACACATTTGTCTGCTCCGCGCTTCACTGCCCCGGTCGTCAATTCTCCGGGGCACCTGCCCTACCTTTTGCAGCAGCTCCGTTCACGTTTGCCCACTCACCCTGGCTAGAAGTCTCCCAAGCCCAGCCTAAGCCTGGTCACAGTGGGAGGGGTACAGATCCAAAAGGGTGTGTAGTGTAAGGCAGGCCTGTGAGACAGACCCTGCCTCCTGGGGCCAGGTCCCCACAGCTCCCAGCCCAGGCCCCTTTCCCACAGCTCTCTGCGTGGGAGCAGAGCCCCACTCACCCTATTTCAGCATCTCCAGCTGGTTCCTACCTTCCAGACCCTGGTCTCTGGGTTCTGGGTCTTGAGGGACCAGCATGGAGGTTCTGGGACTCTGCTCCAAAAATCGTTCCACTCTGCCCCCCAAGTAGCACATGACCCAGACTCCTGGAGGAAGTGTATGGGAACTGGCCAGGTGAGGGGATGAGAAGAGCATTCCAAGCAGAGGGATCCGAAGGAACAGGGGCCTGGGGAGCACACGAGGGGCAGAGAAGTCAGCATGGCGGGAGTACGGGGTGGGGGAGGGGGGCAGAGTGAAGGAAGAGGTTGGCAGAGCCTGGAAAATGCAGGGCCTTGAGAAGCACTGAGACCCCTAGGCTTGATCCTGAAGGCAACAGGGGAGGAGAGTGAGGGATCTCAAACTGAGGGGTGACACAGTCAGGCTCTCACGCTGGAAGGAGGATTGGATCGCGAGGGCACGGAGGCAGGAAGCCATCAGAAGGCAGTTGCGTGTGAAAGCCCAAGCGAGAGCTGAGGGTGGCTTGGGGGAAGGCAGCGGAGGGGAAGGTGGATGCATTCCAAAGATATTTAAAAGGGAGAAGCAAAAGAAGTTGGTGATGGATTAGATGTGGGGTATGAGACAGGGAGGAGGCCCCAGGTTCTGACTTGGGTGGCGGGGTGGGTGGTAATGCCAATTCGCTAGGAGAGAGAAGGCAGGAAGGAGAGCAGGTCTGGGGGGATAAGGGTACGAGTTAGGGCATGTCTCAGTCTGCACAGGAGGGGGAGGCGGTCTCCCAGGATGCGCTGTCTGAAAGCCCAGCTGGGCGCTCCTCCCTCTGCCCTCAAGCTCCTGTCCAAAGGCCGTAAGAGTGTCCAGGGTGAGGTCGGGGAGCAAGGACAGTACTTCAGCGTCCAAGGGCTACTGACCACACCTGACTGTTGACAAGCCTTTGCCTCCCTGCCAACGTCAGAGTCACACCCAGTGACTTCTACTCCAACCTGCCCCTGCAGGCTCAAGCTCTCTCCAGCAGCCCCGGCCAGGCCTGGAGATCAACCCCCCCCACCCCCACCCTGGCCCTGCTCCTGCTTGCCCAGCCCTCCGTTGGCCTGCACCTCAAAGCTCCCACCACCCCTCACTGCACCGCCCCCCCCCAGGAGGAACGCCCTCCCCTTCCTGGGCCCTACTAGCCCCACCAGGGCCCAGCCTCAGAGGACAAAGGGCGGGGTGCCCGAGTCCCACCCCTCTCCAGGATCTGGTCCTGAATAATTAATGAGCCATTAGGAGAAAGGGCCTGGGTGGGGCAAGGAGACAGATGAGTACCCAGATACTTGGAGTGGGGGGTGAGGGAAGCCCTATGGCCCACTGTCACCCAGGCTGACCTCCAGGTTGGCCCTTGGCCACCTCTGGGCTCCGGACAGGCTGGGAACAGCCCCTGCCCCCAGGGACCTTGGCTCCGACCTCACCCCTCCCAGTCAGCGTGCAGATTGGCTAAATCTGCCCTGTGCTCCGCCTCCCACCAGTAACCAAGCAGTGGTAACCATGGTGACGGGGCGGGCTGCGGCCAGTCTCGTAGTGCCAGGCAGGGGGAAGGGCGGCAGGAAAGGGATGAAAGTTCGGAGTTGGATTTGGGCAGGGGACAATCCCACTTCCCCCAATACACACATCCCCACACGCACACACACACACACACATCCACACACACACAGAGCCCCCCCCACCCCCTCCCACTCCCCAGGCTGAAGGGCTGGGGGAAGGGGGATGACCCTTTGCCTTAAAGGTGGTGGAGAAGGGGAAGGAGGGGCTCAGTGTCCCCACATCTGAATCCCAAGGGTCTGGCCCAGGGAAAGGGCTGTGGTGGCTCTGGCTTCCTCTCACTCCCTGGACCTGCGGACACATCTGGCACTCCATTCACACACCCGTACACATTCCCCCGTGTGCCACCCCCTATTCCCACTCAACCCTGACATGGCTCACCCTGGGTCCTCGGCACAGATCTGCAGTGGCAGACACGCTACACGCCTGAGCGTGTCACCCGATGACCACATGAATCCTGGTCAGGTCTCACCCCAGTTCCATACAACGGGTTACAGTTAGACACACTCCACCCTGCAGCGCCTTAAGGGCCATGCAGGCATTCCCCAGGATGCTCCTAGGAAGCATGGGGCTGGACCACTTCTTGGAGGGCGGGTTCTCTAACTGAAGCAGGGGTGTCTCTCTAGGGCAGTGGGTCTGGGTAGGTATCGGACTATCCCGCCCCTCATGGTAGCTGGTCGCGTCCCCCAGCCTAGAATCCTACGACCACCACCTTTGGACCCCAGAGGTCCTGCACCCTGAGGGGCCAGACTTACTGTCACCATGGGCACCTGCCACCAAGCCAAGCATCACGAGCGCAGGCACAAGGGGCACCATCGTCTTCCGTGGGGCTGGCGCAGGGGCCATCCGGGGCTCTAGCACCACGGCCAGCCACCACCACAGCCACAGTCAACCTGTGATGGAGAGAAGGGCAGAGCCAGTCAGTTGGTGCGCAACAGTGTCCCTATCACCCCCCCATGCTGCCTCCTGGACCCTGCTCACCCCCCAGAGCCCGCTCATACTTACCGACCATCCAGAGCCTAGTTCAACAGACAGTGTTAACAGTGTCCCTATCGCACCCCCCACCCACCGCCTCCTCGACTTCAGACTGGGTCATGGCCACCCAGACCCAGAGCCCTGTGACGACCCAGGCTCCTCTCCAACGCCAAGGATAACCTGACAGACACTGTCGGGCGAGAGACAGCACAAGAGGCCTTCAGGTCATTCTGTAAACCTGAGTAGGAGGGCAGGGGGTCACTGGGACCAGAAGATCTGTACAGGGCTGTTCTGTCCCAGACTGTGGGTTCCCAACTTGCCTCCCTAAGGGGACAGGAATAGGAAACAGGGCTGGACACAGACACACAGACTAAACAAGCCAGAGACAGGGAGCCTGAGAAGGTAGCAGACCCATGCAGGCCTGGGACTCTGGTGTCCCCGGGGCATCCCACGGTCTCTGGTCTCCTCAGCGGGGAGCCCGGAGGCAGTGGGCCAGGCCCCGCATGCTGAGTACAGGCCCCAGAGCACAGACTTGTTAGCAGCAGACAGAATCCAGGTATCTGAGGCTTGGAGCCAAAGCCACAACCCGTCCGGGCTCGCCAGGACGTGCTCTTGACAAGTCGTAGCTGCCCTGCCCGGCCACCCTCGTCCTACCCAATTCCCATGGCTCCTTCCCACTCCAAAAGGAAACCACACGGAGTCCCTAGTGGCCAGGAATGGGGGTGCCAGACCCGCAGATTCCACCCACGCCTCCTCCGCCCTTGCCCTGGTGGCCCATGGCAGATCAAGCTTCTGGGAGCAGCTCTCTCAGAACAGCCTTCCAGACTGAGGCGGGCACCTGTACGCAGGGAAGGCTGTGCTGAGATTGCTCACAGGGCTCCTCTGCCAGGTGCGTCCTTCCCAGTCTGCCTGGCACCTGCGAGAAGCCTTTGGCACGGCCACAATACGCACCACAGTTGCACTGCTCTCGCTCTACAGCCCCGATGGTGAGCTTCCAAGGGGCTCTCTCCTACGGCCCCCCACCCAGGGGGCGTCAGGGGATCCACAACGGTGCACACTAGCTCCGCCCACGCCTTACTCTGAGCAGGTGGCTGGTACATGAGAAGCCCCTCAATGATGCTCTGAGAGCACAACAGGGGATGCAGCAGGGAGGGAGTGATGATGAACACACCCCGGGCCCAGGCGGTGGTACCCACGGGCTCTGGTGGGAGAGCCCTGATAAGACCCAGGTACCCGCTGACCCATGACAGTAAGAGAATGGCAAGGAAGTGACGGGGCTCAGAGATGGCTCTGCTCCTTTCTGGAACTTGAACTAAGGTCCTAAAATCGGAGGGTGCTAGGTAAGCAAAGTCGCTAAGGCAAAACAGGCAGGGCCGTGAAGTGGGGCAGGGGCTACACACAAAGGGAGATGCCCTCTGGCCTGAGATCTTGCTTAAAGTCCTAGATGGGAGCTGAGAAACAAAAGCAAGAGAGCTGAAGCGAGCTGCCCCCAGCTCCGGGAACCCCCTCCTCCAAGTCCTGGGTCCCTGGGCCTCACCGTGTCCCCACCCCAGAGTGCCTGGGGTCACCTGTGGGGAGAAGGTGGGAGAGGAGCAGGGACTGGGGGACTGATGAAGGGGCATGGAGGGCATCGGGGCCCATTCACACCAAGCCTGTGGTTCCACTCGACAGTCACAAAGTTCAGGTGGCTGCGACCAGGACAGAGGGCGTCCCCACCATGATGCCAGGTATCGCCAGCCTGCGATGGAGGCCCCCGTATCACGAAGGCCCTGTCTGAGCGTGGCCATCGCTGGGGTGGAGCCAGGGAATCAACAACAGAATCCTCTTAGCAGACATCAGGCAGCGAACTGCCTGGCCAGCAGGGGCACGGCCCCCTGACACAACCATCCTGTCGCCCCCCATACAGAGACCACGGGTTTACAGCGCAGGGGCGTGCTGCACTGACAGGCAGGGGCACAGGGGCTGAGGCCAGGCATCGTGGGGTACGACAACACCATATTCGCAGAGCTTTCGCTCCCAGGTACAAGCATTCTGGGTGTGCACACCATCCCCAGTGTAGACACCGCAGGGGTGTAACCTTCTGTAACACACATCATGGCAGGTCTCCCTGGCACGAAATAAAGGGGATAAAGCTACAAAGAAGAGATGTCACAGAGGTACAAGCACACGGCACAACAGCATGGGACGTGACTCCCCAGGATGATGATCACGGAAGCATAGCCCCGCGTCGGCCTACGTACAGGAATCACAGAACCGTAACTCCCAGGTGGAGACATTGTGGTGGGGCATAGCTGTCCGGGCCAGACATGGCGTGAGTGGGGACAGAGGGTCCAGTTGCCCAACAGACATTACAGGGGTCTAACTTCCCATTACGTTATTATAGAGGTGTACCCCCCCCCCGGACACAGACGTCATGGGGTGTCCGTCCCTGGTACCGATATCAAAGGGGTGTGAGTCCCCAGGACAGCCACCATGGATGGGGCCTAACTCCAGAAGAGATGTCACATGGTACAGTCTAGGATGAGATTCTGGGCCGTGGGTGTCAGAGGAGAATTTGGGCCTATGTATCTGACTCTGGGATACCAGCAAGCTGTGCAGACACGGCAAGGTGGAGAAGATGAAAACAAAGACGTTCCCTCTCTCTGCAAAGAGCTTCTCCCAGAGGCCCATGGACTCAGGGACGAGGCTACCCAGAGGCGGAGACACAGGGGACACACAGACATGGACACGTTCTCAGGGAACTCCTCCGGCAACCACACTGCTGTCCAAGCCAGGGCTTCTCCGTCACCAGCTCCTGGCGAGAGCGAGCTGCCCCCAGCTCCGGGAACCCCCTCCTCCAAGTCCTGGGTCCCTGGGCCTCACCGTGTCCCCACCCCAGAGTGCCTGGGGTCACCTGTGGGGAGAAGGTGGGAGAGGAGCAGGGACTGGGGGACTGATGCTGACCTTACTGGGGTCGCCGAGAACCTTCTGAATCCAGCACGACCGTGTTAAGGGCTGAGCATCCACTTGCCCCAGCATGGCTGGGTGAGCCTAGGGTCCCGACAGCTGAGATGAGAGCAAGGCCTGAGCTCCGGGCGTTAACAAAGGCTTGTCTCTGAAATGCACTGGGCCACTGGTTCTACCTCCCTGACGTACTTGGGCAGGAAAACAATGCTGTGCGTCCATACTGGGCGACGTTACAGGGACTTAAGTGGGCACGGTTTTCCTACACTCAGAATGGTTTTGATATATCCTTTTTCTTTGCTACGTCAGTGTGAAGCCGCCAAATGCCCTTTCTTGGGAAGAACTGTCCTTTCTTCTCAAATTGTGTTTTGGTGTTAAAATGTCCTTTCTTGTATGCAATACGGTGACAGCAGAGAGCAGTATTTTCTATAATGTCCTTACTTGGTAAAATAAAAAATTGCCATTCCTGTGTCTGAACCCCAAGTACTTTTGCAAAGTGTACTGGTTTGCGAAATCGAAGAGTCTGGGAATCACTGCTTTGAGGAAAAAGGAAGGAAGCACACGAAGCCACAAGATGCAAATAAGAACGTCATAGAAGTGTAGGTAACAGGGAGGCCACGTCACCTCCGTGCAGCCCGACCTAAGCACCCCGGCCAGCCTCAGTGGGTCCCTCCCACCCGAGACACCGTGCTATGCCAGGGATGGGGGGGATCCCTGGCTGGAGAACAGCTGGGATCATTCTGAGTCCTCTTCATGAATATGCAAACACAGATTGATTTGTTTCCCTTGGGCACGTGTTATTATTCACAAATATTAATTAGTCTCCAAATACCACCTGTTCCTACAGCTCCCCCACCACCAGACGGGGACCCTGGCTCCCTGGAGGCTGGGGCCCCAAAATGGACATCAATGAGAGGAGGGTACCCGGGGCCCCCCCGAGGGGCTGGCCTAGAGGAGTGACCAGTGCCTGGGCGACAGGGGCCTGGGAGCCAGGCGTGCGGGGAGTGCCGGAGCCGTTCACGCTCTCACCCACGGGCAGCTCTCACCCACGAACCCTTTTGTCATGTCCTGGACAGTTCACCGCGTGGCACTGCAGCAGCGGCCGCGGAGGCGGAAACAGGCCTTGTTACACTTGGGAAGGAAAACCAACATGTTTCCAACTCTCACCAAACCGACCGCCGGATTATGACAGGAATAAATCAGTCTCAGCCACGACCCCGGCCCCGGGGAAGGAGGCAGCCGGCAGCAGGCAGCTTCCCTCTTTCAGCCGGGTGGCCAGAGTCTGTGGGCACAGCCTGCAGCGGCCCACCCACCCTCCTACAGCTGGGCCCCCTACCCTCTCACAGCCCTCGGCTCCTTGGGCCCCCCTGGGAATGGAGGGGATCTGAGGAAGAGCATCCCAGAGTCTCTCCAGGTGGCACAAGGGCCAGCAGGGGTGAAGCTGGCAAAGACCAAGGGGACCAGGGGAGACACCTGCTTACAGCTACGGACCCTGAGCCCCCAGCGTTCCAGGTTCCTTCCTCCGGCGGCGGAGCCTCCCTGGGGTTAGTGCTCAGCAGCACCTCCAGGCCTCTGTACTTGCTGTTCTCTCTACTGGGGGGAATGCCCTTCTCTGCCCTCAGCCACCTACTCACCCCTTAGAACTCAGCTCAGGTGACCTATCCCTGTAAATCCCCCGGGGGACCCTCCCCAGTTTAGTGAAGGCAGTAAGAGGTGGTGTTGGCCAGTGGTTCTCAATCCAGGGTGATCCTGCATCTGCCCCCCCAACCCCATGGGAGTCAGGCAATGTCTGCAGACACTTTTCATTGTCAAGAGTGGAGGAGGCGGGGTGGGGGGCCAGGTGCTGCTGGCATCCAGTGGGAAGAAACAAGGGATGCTGCTGGATATCTTACAGGAATAGGCCAGCCCCCCACAACAAAGGATTGTCTGGTCCAAAAAGTCAACAGTACTGAGGTTGAGAAACCCTGACATAGACAGCAAGATGCTTTGCTGATGCAGGCTAGGGCTGACCCCAGAGCCCAGTCCCCCAGGAGCACCTCGGACTCTCTACCCGAAGGCACCCCAGCCTGGCTCTTGTATCAGCTGTACGTGGGCCTCAGGACCTCAGGGCATCTTCCCCTCCCCGTCAAAGTCAGCCTCGCCTCCAGGAGCCAGGCCCTACACACATCTCCCACGGCCCTTCGCACATGCCTCGGCAAGCGGCCTCCCTAGAAGACACAGCTCCATTTTCAGGTATGTTTTTTGCTGAGAATGGGCTCCCAGGTGATGGGACCCAACATCTGAGGATGGATAGGTGAAGGGACACATGGTAGCCCCACATCCACCCTCCCCAGCTGACCCTTCCCACCAGTGACGCAGCCTTCCTGCCACACCCTCTATGCTACCCCAATGTCCACCTCGCCACACACAGGACCTGGCCCCTAGCAGACACCCAATGCATGCTCATCCCCTTGCCTGCCTAGGCTGGGCCCATTCATGACCCTCCTCATCAGTTGACCAGACAGGAGTATTCAGTGGGCCTGACTGGGCCCTGAACCACAGGGTAGGGAGAGGAACCAGAGAGCCATGGGCTGGGCCTTCCAGGACCTACAGAAGATGACCCAACCAGAACTTACCCTTCCCTGTCCCGCCCCTCGTCCAGGTCCCCATCTTAGTGATGAGTGCTACCGCTGACCTGGGCTCCCAAGCCAGACAAACTGTCCCTTTTCTGTACCCCACACACCCAACAGGTCAGTAAGTCCAAATCTGTGTGTCTTCTGCACCAACCACCGATGTTGGTGAGGCCTCGGATCTGTATACCTCTTCGGGGGGCCTCCTGCCTCAGGCTTCTCCCCGTCCACCCTGCACACAAACCAACGCCCCCACGGCCTTACAGAAAAGTGAAGGCGATCACGGCCCTCAAGCGAATCTGACTGCCTGATTCCATAGTAGACACAGTTTCAGGACTGAGCAGATGGGCAGATGGAAAGATGGATCCACGGATGATACTTCTCTGCCTAAGAACCTTCAGTGACTCCATATCACCCTCAGGAAAAAGTCTAGAGTCTTTAGCCAGATGTCCAAAGCTCATCAGCTCTATCTCCAACTTCACCCTTTCCAGCCCTGCCTCACTCCACCTGCTCTGTGCTTCTGGTAGAAAGACAGGAGGAGAAGCGGACGTGAAAGAGACACAGTAGGAGGTACCTGGATCTCGGGAGTCCCCTGCTCTTCCTACCACAACGTACGGTTGATGGGAACAGACTTTTCCTCAGAAACATGGAGAATGGAGAAGCAGACAAATCCCAGTGTGAAGTCCCAGAAGCCTATTTCACACCTACAGCAGCTGACGATCTGTATCTCGCTCCCCACCCACCTCCATCAAGCATTCTGGCCAGACACCCGGCACCATCCTTGACACCTCCCCTCCTCCCTCATGTCCCACATTCAGCCCTTCACCCTGTCCTGTCTCCTCTGCGCCCCAAAACAGCATTCACATCTCTTCTCTCCACCTCTATCCCCACCTCCCTGCTCCTTCGCCGTCGCTCAGCCATATGCACACTGGACCATGTCATGCATCCAGTGGTGACCCTTCCGTGGCTCACCACCAGCCTGCATCCCAATCCAAGTGCTCAGCCTGGCTCACGGGATCCCTCTGTGCCCCTGACCCCTGCCACCTCCTGGGTCACACTCACCAGGTCTCTGCTGGCTCACGTCAGTCACTCTTGGACAACCAGCTCTGAGGGCAGGGCATGGGGGTCTCCGCTCCTTCCTGGAGAGAGAGTAAAGGATGAGAAAACACCAAGAATTTCATCACAGCAGAGTATACCTGACACAAAAAGACATTCAAAACCTGCTCTTTGGGGATCCCTGGGTGGCTCAGCATTAAGCACCTGCCTTTGGCCCATGGCGTGATCCTGGAGACCCAGGATCGAGTCCTGCGTCAGGCTCCCTGCATGGAGCCTGCTTCTCCCTCTGCCTGTGTCTCTGCCTCTCTCATGAATAAATAAAATCTTTAAAAAAAAAAAACAAAACCCTGCTCTTTAAGGGGGGGAAAAACTATTCGTACAGGACAATCGCCATTCAGTAAAAATGCCCATCTCTTTACTCGCTCACTCACTCATTCTTCTCAGGACTCCTGAGCATCTATGTGTAGGGCTTTCATCCAGGTACCAGCCGTGAGCAACATGCATGGACTGAGCCCCCCACTTAAGTTGGCAAACTGGTGTCTGCGCTCCTCCACCACCCCTCCAGCCACCACCCCTCCAGCCACCATCCCTCCCGGTCAACCCTCCAGCTACCATCCCTCTAGTCACCCCTCCAGTCACTCCTCCAGCCACCATCCCTCCAGTCACCCCTTCAGCCACCACCCCTCCAGCACATCCCTCCAGCCACCACCCCTCCAGCAGAGCTGAGGCCCCGCCCACCTCTGCAGCCCCACCTGCCCAAGCTCTGGCCTGCCAGCCAACCACAAGAACTTCCTCTTCTGCTCCTCAAATGTGCCACATTTTGTGCAGTCTCCAGCCTTGTCAGTGCCTGAAATGTGCTGCCCATGCTCTTATGCCATGTACCCTTAGATCTCAGAGCCAATGGCACTTTCTCAGGGAGGCTTTCCATTACATTCCAGACTACGCGGATTATTTTATCTTTAAGATAGATTAGATAGATAGATTTACTTAGTTAGTTCTTGAGACACACAGAGACACAGGCAGAGGGAGAAGCAGGCTCTATGCGGGTAGCCCAATGGACCAGGATCACGACCTGAGTCAAAAGCAGACGCTCAACCACTGAGCCACCCAGGCGTCCCCTTTAAAAAAAATTTATTTAAAGATTTATTTATTGGGCAGCCCCGGTGGTGCAGCAGTTTGGCGCCGCCTGCAGCCTGGGGTGTGATCCTGGGGACCCGGGATCGAGTCCCACATCGGGCTCCCTGCATGGAGCCTGCTTCTCCCTCTGCCTGTGTCTCTGCCTCTGTGTCTATGAATAAATAAATAAAATATTTAAAAAAGATTTATTTATTTATGAATAAATAAATAAATCTTATTCATGAGAGAGAGAGCGCGCGCGAGAGAGGGAGAGGGAGAGACACAGGCAGGAGAAGCAGGCTCCACACAGGGAGCCCGACATGGGACTCGATCCTGGGACCCCAGGATCACACCCTGGGCTGAAGGCAGGTGCTAAACCGCTGAGCCACCCAGGCTGCCTGTTTTTTGTTTTTGTTTTTTTTTTTAATTTTTAAAAAAGATTGTGTTTATTTGACAGAAAGAAACGCAGAGAGTGCACAACAGAGGCAGCGGCAGAGGGAGAGGGAGAAGCAAGCTCCCTGCTGTGCAGGGAGCCTGATGTGGGGCTTGATCCCCGGACCTGAACCAAAGGCAGATGTTTCACCTACTGAGCCACCCAGGCACCCCGCTAATTATTTTCCCGTACAACTGCTGAGTGGTCCCTGAGTCATGACCATGCGCCTGGTGTGTGCCCGGCTCAGGTGCGTGTCGCCAGCACCCAGCAGAGAGCAGGTGCATAGTAGGTGCTCCATCAGGATGTGCCGAATGGGTGAATGAACACATGAATGAGTTCAGAGAAAACACCCCAGCTCGGAAGAACCACACCGGCATACGTGCAGCCTTCAAAGAAGCTTCAGCAGCAATATTTATTTTTGACTTTCTGCTTCTCTATAATTTTTAAAATGAAGGTGTGCCCCTGGATGCCTCCTCCGCCGGCGCACACATCCACTCAGCCCCACTCTTCCCTCCAGAATCATCACGGAGCCCCCCACCAGCGTGGGCGCCGTCCCGGGGTGGGGGGGACAGGCCCACACAGTCTCGTCACCACCACACCCCAGCTCAGCGACGCGGGCCCTGGGGCCCCTCAGCGCAGGCCGCACATCGCGGGGGGCTCCTCCCCAAACGGACCCCCGGGCCGGGGGTCAGGAGCGCCCTCGCCCACCCGCACCAGCCTCCCGCACCCGGGATCGTGCCCCCTCGAGACCGACGGCCTTTGCCAACACGCGGCGTCCTCACTGACAGAAGGCCCCCAGGGGCCCGAGGCGGGCCTCGCCAACCCACCGCCATCCCGGGCGGACCCGCAGCTCACCCTCTCTCTGGCCCCACAGGCCCCTGCCCCTGCCCGACCCAAGCCCTGGCCCTCAGGACGGCCGCGCGCCTCCCCGCCCAGGTCCAGGAGATTCCACAACGTTCCCTGTGGCCGCTGCTCCCCGCACGCGGGCTGCTGGGCGGGTCCGGCCAGACAAACCAGCTTCCATGTCCCAGCCTCAAAGGCCGGTTTGTCGGGGACGCCCGCTGGGGCCTCCCGGGGCCGCCTGTGAGGCTGTTGGCTCTCCCGTTGCTCAGGGACCCTGGGGCAGGGGACAGAGTCTGAGGCAGGAATGGGAGGGTCCCCTAAGCCAGCTGGCACTAACGCCACTCCCAAGGCCACGCCAGGAGCAGTGCTCTAAGATGACCAGGAGTCACACCTGGAAAGAGGTATTTGTCCAAAATGGCCTGGCGGTGGGTCAGAGAACGGACAAGACGGGCACAGACAAAACTTGGCACTTGGAAAGGCGTTGAAGTACACAGAACACCACCAGGGCAGCATTCTGGAACGGCCAGGACAGTACCCGGGACCACAGCAGCCCAGCACCAAACTGGCCCCGAAACGACCTAGACAGGCAGTCACCCCTTACATTCACCAGCAGCAGCTCCCAGAAACACTCTAGACTCATCCTGGGACAAACCCAGGGCACCAGACGCACCCAGAAAACCAACTAGAAAACTACTCGGAAAGGACCCGGCTGGTTCTGAACCCAAGTCTGGAATCGCTGGCTGGCACCCAGGAAGGCCTCAGAAGTGAGGGTGGGCAGCAATGACTGGGATCAGGTAAGAGGCCCTGGCACCAGCCCAGGGTTGGCCCCCAGCAGGGCTCTCGGTCACACGCCGCACCTGGAACCCTGCCCAGCAGCGGGACAGGGAGTGAGCCCGAAATCTAGAAGAGCAGAGAGAGACCCGGCAAGCCTCCCACGCGGGTCCTCTGGCTACACCGGGTACAGTCCCCAGAGGCAGCAGCTGAACCACCACTGAGGAGCAAAAGCCACTGTTCTCAGATCTGGAAGTTAGGGACACACAGAGACCAGAGCATCTGGACCTCAGACCAGTGCAGGGCCTCATTAGACGCCCAGGACCCCGGTGGGGTGGGGCAAGAGGGTCCTGAGCACGCTGAGGCCTCTAGTCTCACACCAGCCCCCCGGAAGTTCAAATACACCTGAGCAACACTCCCAGGCCCACAGATGAAGACGAGGGTGGGCAGCTGGGGGCCACGCAGGCTCCTTGCTGAGCTCCCCCAACCTGCTCACCTCAGTTTGGAATTGCAATTAGCTTAGATGGGTGGGTGCCCTAACCTCAAGTTTCAAAGGCGCCTCGTCGCCCCCCCAGGATTCTGATGGGGGTGGGTGTGCACCAGTCCCGTCGATGAGGATTACGACGCTATCTCTAATGCTATTGAGATATCGTGCTGACTAGAGGCCAGGCCCTGTTCTAAGCACGTTCTGCATGTTCCACCTTAATCCCCGTCACAACCCCACGAGGCATGGATTGTCTTATTCCCGTCCATCCCACAAAGGAGCAAACGGAGTCAGAGACCTTAAGCAACTTGCTCAAGGTCACACTGCTGCAAGTGGAATGGCACCAGAGCAGCGAGGAACCAGAGCCTGCACTAACCACTGCAGGGCACAGCCCCACACTCTCTCGACCTCTCTCCGCCCCTCCTCTGGCCTGGGTTTCTCTCCCAAACTCCAGATCCTCACTCCAGCCCCTCCTGGAACTCAAGTGTCCTAAGCACCTCAACAACAAGTCCAACCAGAAGCTCGAGCTCCTTATCTGGCCCCTAAATCTATCTCTCCTCCCTGTTCCCAGCTCAGTGAGGCCTTCAGTTGAGGCCCCACGCGGTCACCCCAGGAGCCTGGACCCCTTCCTCTTCCTCTCTTCCACCCCCGCCTCCCATAATCACTCTGTCCTGATAAATTAAATGGGCCTTCTAAGTGGCTCCACGCTACTGCCCTATCCAAGACACCGCCACCTCTTGCCTGATTCATCCGCACTCCCCTCACTGGGCATCCTGGGTCCATCCGCTTCCCAGAGCCACAGATCCTCTTCCGGAAATGTAAATCTGATCATAGCTCATTCCACCCCCGCCCAAGCTTTAAATCTTTGGTGTCTCCCTTCTATATTCTCAGAGTAAAATCACAGTTACTTACAGAGCATTAAGGATCCTCTGTGATCTGCGCTACCTTACAACACCTCAACCTCGGAGTCTTCACTCACAGTCTTTTTTTTTTTCCCTGCCTGGAGAGCCCTTTGTTCAACCAGAAAACTCCTGTTCATTCCTCAAAACCCACTTCAGAGAGCCCCTCTCAGTCCCTTCTGGAACTCATCTCACTGTGACCCTCGAACTCTCCCTTGCCTCATGTGGAGGCAGCTTCCCCGGCCTTGTGACTTCAGCTCTGGACCGCGGCTGCTTTAGATGAGCTGATGCTGAGCTCAACCTCAGTGGTTCCTGAGGGGAGGGCTGCCTCTTCCACACAGCTGCTAGTCCCCGAGGAAGCAGGGCAGCCTGGCTGAAAGTGCCTAGCCCAGTGTCTGGTACACAGTCGGGAATCAATAAGAGGTTAGTGAATTGCTCCGCGTTCCCATGATGCAGTCTGTTCCCCCAGGGACCAAGAGCTTCTCAAGGGCAGGGCCCTGGCTGCAAGCTTGGCCCAAGCACATAACAGTGTCAAGTCACACGAGAAGGGCCTGCCACTGCTGATGATGCACTGCCACACGGCTCCCTGAGATTCTCACAGCAGCCTTGGGGCCCGATCGGGGTTGGACTGGCGGTCCCATTTCACAGGGGATAAAGGTGAGGTGCAGGAAGGGACAGGCTGGAGAGTGGAGAAGCTGTGACACATGTCACAGTCGCTATCAAACAGGCCTGGGTCCCACTTCCCCCTGACAGAGGGCCCTGAACTCCTGAGGGAAGAGTGGAGAGACCACAAATTGCCAGGGCCAGTATTTTGCTGCATATCAACCCAATTCCCAAGAAAAGCTTTTCAGCCACCCCCCACCAACTGCTTCACTGGCCCCCAACTCAATGCCCTGGACATCACCCCCATGCTGATGGGATGAACAAGGCTGAACAGAGAGGAGGTCAGAAGTCGCAGGGCGCACAAGGGGGAGGGGGTGGGAAGAATACTATTCAAACAATTTCCTTGTTAAAGGAAAGAAAAAGGGAAGAGGAAGAGCAGCTGGAAAAGAAAACAAAACTACAGACACATTTCCAATAATAAGGGGGAAACTGAGCCAGCCAAGATGTGCAAGAAGGCGGGTGCCGGAGAGCACGCTAGACTGTGAGTGCACACACACCCCTCCCCAGGATGTGCAAAGGGGTGCTGTGAGGGCACAAGCAAGCACACAGCGTGGTGCATGGGCGTGCAAGCAGATTCCTGAGCTCTGGCTGCTGTGCAGGCCCCAGTCTGCAAGTGTGAGGGCAAGAAGGCAAGTGGGTGTGCAGTGTGTGTGGGGTGAGCTGAGTGTGGGAATGGAGGGGTGTGTGCGTGTATGCGAGTGTGTGGCCTATGCCCGGGGCTGCGGATGTTGGGGGCTGTGCTTGGGAAGTTACACCTGCTCCTTCTCGAAGCCCTAGGCTCATTCATACAATCAGTGAAAAACAGGGATTTTCTTGCTCCCTGAAGCAAGAGTTAATAAGGCGCCAAGCACAGAATTTTCTGAGATTTTCTCTCAGGACCCTCCTCTGGATCCCATCAGATCTCTGATGCCTCCCAAAGGATCCCTTGGCAGAGCCCCTTCCCTTTCCAGGGGATCTCTCACTACCGAGGATCCCCCAGAAGGATTCCCCTGGATCTTTCTCTAGGCCTTCCACCCCAATGCACTTCCCTGGATTTTCTGGCCAGATTCCGCACCAGGTCACTCTGGATCCCTGCCCTTGTCTCTTCAGGAACCAAACTGGAGCCTTCATGGACACTCAGCAGTCCAGTCTCCCAGGCTCTGCCGGGTGGCCCTCAAGGGAATCCAGAGAATCTCCTCCCTTCCAGCTCACAGCTCAGGTACAGTGCTCCCACCCCCAACCTGTTTCAAGGTGGGGGCCCTGCACGGTGCCAGGTGGGGGGTGGGGGGTGGGGGGTGTTGAAATGGGGAGAAAGGCTAGCCCCTCCCCCATCCTGGGGTGGAAGAACCAGAGAGGCGGCATTCCAGAGAAATGAGGAGGGGGCCTGAGGAGGGCTGGCAGAGATTCTGGTCAGTGGGAGACAGAGACACGGAAAAACCAATAGGACACACGTGAGAGAGACCCGGGGAGACAGACTCAGAGATGGGGGGAGGAGGAGCAGAGAGAGGGAACATAGAGACCCCCGGAGGGGGAACACAGAGACCTGGGAGGGAGAACACGGAGACCTGGGAGGGGGAACATAGAGACCCGGGAGGGGGAGACCCGGGGAGGGAGAGCTCAGAGACCCGGGGAGGGAGAGCCCAGAGACCCGGGAGGGAGAACCCAGAGACCCGGGGAGGGAGAGCCCAGAGACCCGGGGAGGGAGGGCCCAGAGACCCGGGGAGGGAGAACCCAGAGACCCGGGGAGGGAGAACCCAGAGACCCGGGGAGGGAGAGCCCAGAGACCCGGGGAGGGAGAGCCCAGAGACCCGGGGAGGGAGGGCCCAGAGACCCGGGGAGGGAGGGCCCAGAGACCCGGGGAGGGAGGACCCAGAGACCCGGGGAGGGAGGGCCCAGAGACCCGGGGAGGGAGAGCCCAGAGACCCGGGGAGGGAGAGCCCAGAGACCCGGGGAGGGAGGGCCCAGAGACCCGGGGAGGGAGAACCCAGAGACCCGGGGAGGGAGGGCCCAGAGACCCGGGGAGGGAGAACCCAGAGACCCGGGGAGGGAGGGCCCAGAGACCCGGGGAGGGAGAGCCCAGAGACCCGGGGAGGGAGGGCCCAGAGACCCGGGGAGGGAGGGCCCAGAGACCCGGGGAGGGAGAGCCCAGAGACCCGGGGAGGGAGGGCCCAGAGACCCGGGGAGGGAGGGCCCAGAGACCCGGGGAGGGAGGGCCCAGAGACCCGGGGAGGGAGCCACAGACAGCGGGAAAAACCCCGGGGCTGCAGGGGGGAGACCAGGAAGCAGTGACACAGGGAGACAGAGACACAGAGACACTGAAGGGCACTGAGACGGAGACGCGGAGGAAAACAAAAAAGCTGAGCCTGAGACGGGGGCAGGGCGACGGGGCCGGGGCACCAGGACGGGACGGGACGGGGCGCGGGGCGGCGACTGAGTGAACTTTCCGGAGCGGGTCCGAGCGGACACGTCCTCACGGGACAGGTCGCTCCGGGGCCCTCGGGTCTCGCAAGCCCGCCGGGGCCCCTCCCCTCCCTCCCCCCTCCCCCGGCCGAGGCGGGCGGGGGCCCCCGAACTCGCGGCCGGCGCACCCCGGGCCCGCACGTGCTCCGGGGCGGCGAGCGAGACGGGGGCGCGTCGGCTGCGGCTCCCCCGCCGGCGGGGAGGGGGCGCCGTGCGGCGGGGGCGGGGGCGGGGGCGGGGGCGGGGGCGCGGCCTGGCCCCGCCCGGGGCTGGGGCGGGGGGCGGCGGGGGGCCGTGGAGGGCCGTGGAGGGCCGCCCCCGGAGCGCGGCCACCCGCGGGGGGAGGCGAGGCGGGCCCGCGCACGGGAGCACGGACGCGAAGGGAAACTTTGCACCGGGGGGCGCGGGCTGCGGCTCAGGTGCGGCGGGGGGCGGGGGCGGGGGGCGGCGGGCGGCGGCGGCGGCGGCCCGGGCGGGGGGCGCGTCTGCCGCGGGGGCGGCGCGGGGAGGAGCCGCCAGGCAGGGGGGGCCGCCGGGGCTGCGGGCGCGGCAGGTGGGGGCGCGGCCCGGCCTAAGCGGCGCCGCCGACCGCGCTCGGAGGACGCGGGGAGGGGGCGGCGGGAGCCGGGGTGCGGAGGGGCCCGGGGGGGGGGCGGGGGTCACTCACCGCCCATCCAGGGGCCGTCGGTCCGCATGTCCCCCCCCAGCCGCCGGGGCCGCTGCTCCCGCCGCCGCCGCCGGGTCGCTCTCCCGCCACCGCCGCCGGAGCCCGAGCCCGAGCCCGAGCCCGAGCCGGAGCCGGAGCCGGAGCCGGAGCCGCCGCCTCTGCCGCCGCCGTGCCGCCGCCGCCGCTCCCGCCGCTCCCGCGCCAGCTCCAGCCGCGCGCCCCGCTCGCGCCCGCGCCCGCGCCCGCGCCCCTGCCCCCGCCGTGCGCGCGCCCGCCGCCGCCCCTCCCCTCGTGCGCTCGGGCCCGCGGAGCCGCGAGCCGCCAGGCCGGCGAGGCCACAGCCCGGCCCCAGCCCGGCCCCAGCGCGGCCGACCCGCGCTCCCCGCCGCGGCCCGCGTGCCCGCGGGGGCTCCCGCCCCGACCGTGCGCCGGGGCCTCCTCTGGGACCCCGCTTCGTCCTCCCACACCTCTGCGCCTGACGGGGAGCCCAGGCCCACTCCCACACAATATTGCCTCCGAACCCCCAAGTCTGCCCCCACCTTGGCACCCCCATATCGACCCCAAGTACCAGCTCTGACTCCAAACCCCTTTGTCATCTCTACCTGCCTAAGCTTAGTAGTGACACCAGCACCAGCTCTGGTCAGCAAATGGACCCCAGCACTAATGCCCAGCCCCAGATCCCTCTGTGAACCCTAAAGCCCAACAGCCAGCTACCTTGCTATGAACCCCAGTACTCTCTTCTGAACCCCAAGACTTACGTAAAACTCCAATACTGCACTCCCAGTCCCAGGCCAACACCACTACTTTCTGACTTGGGATTCCCAATTCCAGAATTGGATTGGGTCATCAGATACTGACCTGAAACCCCACAAATCCTTGGGGGCAATATAAGACCCTAACTTGCCCCAACTCTGATAATAATCTTAGAACGCAAGGCTAATGGGACTAGCTTTGCGGAAACACCACATAAATTTTCATCCCGGGGCTCGCCCTCCTCTTATCTGACCTGATGTCAACACGAACGAGAGGCTAGCCAACACCCTAATACTTATACCAATTCCAACTGTGAGCCTGAATCAAGTCTTTCACTGGTTCCCGAGCTCAAGACTTGATAAATGTCTCCCAAACCTGATTTTTAAAATTAAATAAATAAATAAATAAATAAATAAATAAATAACAAAAACAAAATCCCACAGTACTGAGTTTCTGACTTCTCATACCAAACCCAAATGCTGACCTTACAAATTTCTGGGCTAAACCTATACTTACCTGAAGATTCATTCCAAGCCCTCACTCAGAGGGGAGACTCGGTGAGCTCCAAAGCAAGCGCCACACACGGGGACACGAAAGCACTCCCCTCCCCTCTGCTCCAGACCCACCCTCCCAGTCCATGTCACCACTGTTTAAGAATCAGACACACAGCCCTCTCCTTCCTGGGACAGATGAGAACCCGCCCCTACTACCCTCGGGCAGTTGACCCCCGTGGGGTCTCTGATCTAGGGTCTCCCTGATACCCTCGTGAGCCTGGAAGTCAGGTGAGAAATAGAAGATTGTTGAGGCACCTGGACGCAGGGATCACAGCGTTCCTGGGCCGGGCACGGGGGGAGGGGGGCTCTAGGGATCTGGGCTGAGGGTCAAGGTCTGGTTATCACCTAATTCACTGCCTGCTTTTGCGCAGGACGCGGATTCAGAAGCAGTGCGTGTGCGCCCCCTGGTGTGCGAGGACGGGATGGACCGCAAATGTGGGCAACAATTAGGTCTCAATGACAAATGGCTCAAAAATGAGTATTCCCAGTCGGTGGTTTTTTACCCATTGGTCATTTTGGTGTACTGTGGGGGAGGTGTTGTAAGTTTTATGTATCTTTAGACCTGTTGCCTGGTTTTCTGAGTTCGGAGCCGGTTTAGTTTCTTGTTTCTGTTTTCCGATTTAAAAAACATATACTTTTTAGCCAATTATGTCTGTTCTTGGCCGACTTCCCCTTGGCTTCAGTGGCCTGTACCGTCCTCACTGGCTACCCCTTCTCAAGCTCTTTTGCCATCCCCTGCTCCTCCCAGGGTCTACCCTAGGCCTCCCGTTCCCCCCTCTGCTCCTTGCCCCAGGACCATCCAGCCCACTGTGTGCCCATGACCTCCGCCCCGTCTCCAGTCTGGGCTCCCTTCTGAGCTCTGTTCCAGCTAACCAGGAACCTTCTCTGTACCACTCCCTGGAGGTTCCTTGGGTAAACCGAATTCCCGCTCTCTCCCGCCCCACATCTGCTGGCCATCAGGAGTCATGGCATCCTCATTCTTTCTGCCACAGGGCCACAAACACGGACACCACAAAAACCCTGCACCCCATTCAATCAGTCACCAGTCCTGCAAACCTTGAAAGAGAGAGAGAGACTGGAGACCACGGGCTCCTTGAGAGACATAAAGGGTAGGAGGTAGGGGCAGCTGGATAGCTCAGTGGTTGAACCTTTGCCTTTGGGTCCTGATCCTGGGGTCCTGGGATCGAGTCCCACATCAGGCTCCTCGCAGGCAGCCTGCTTCTCCCTCTGCCTGTGTCTCTGCCTCTCTCTCTCTCTATGTCTATCATGAATAAATAAATAAATCTTAAAAAAAAAAACTAAAAAAAAAAAGGTAGGAGTTAGGGGTGCAGAAAAATGAGGAGAGGGGAGGAGGTGAGGGGGAGAGACAGAGTTTCTAATTTTGGGGGTTTTGGTCCATATAAAACCAATTTGGTCCTAAAATCTCTTGCATGTAGTCATTAAATAACACCACTTAAGATTTGCTCTTCCTGAAATGGTACCTGGGAACCTGTTTACAGCCATTGCTTCCAATGGAAAGCCATTCTTTTCTTTCTTTCTTTCTTCTTTCTTTCTTTCTTTCTTTCTTTCTTTCTTTCTTTCTTTCTTTCTTTCTTTCTTTCTTTCTTTCATTTTCTTTCTTTCTTTTTTTTAAGGTTTTATTTATTTATTCATGAGAGACACACACACACACAAAGGCAGAGACCAGAGGCAGAAGCAGGCTCTATCCAGGGAGCCCGATGTGGGACTCGATCCCAGGACCCCGGGATCGCGCCCTGAGCCAAAGGCAGATGCTCAACCACTGAGCCCACCCAGGGATGCCCAGAAAGCCATTCTTAATCCCTGGCTGGGTCAAGGGCTGGCCTGTTGAAGTGCTAAGCACTAGGTATCACCACCCCGCAGACTGTGGGTTCCCCGAGGGCAGGAGGGATGACATTGTGTTGTCCACTGCCATAGCCCCGTAGCCAACACGGTGCTCCTTATGTATTTGTAAGGGAGTGAAAAGGTAAATGTTCCTCTTCTGTGCCCGGGGACCCATCAGATGTAAATGACGAGGGAGGGAAAAGCTCCCTGACTGAGCCTCAGAGCTCTTCCACTCTTGGGGCCTCCACAGGCACAGCCGATGCCGAGGAGGGGCTGGTGATGTCTGCTGCCCCCCATGCCTGCTAGCCTGCACCTCACTAGAGCTAAAGCCCTGGCGGGCCAGCTCCCTCTGTGCAGCACAGCCTGGTCTGTGACCACAATGTAGGAGGTTGGGTAGGCAAGGCCCTTACACTCCTGCGGTTGGAGCCAGCAGCCCCCACTCACTGCTGTGCTAACCAGGCTCTTGTTCGGGCCCCCAACCCCCAACCCCGAGGACTCAGTGGTCTTGGAAACTCAGCCCATCGGGCCCCAGTCCCCTGAGCGCCCAGCTTCCGGTACCACACATGGTCAAGTGTTGGCCGAGGCAGCACGAGGGTGCCTATGTGCAGCCTGCCCGGGGCCTCACATGAAACTGGACACAAGGCCAAGGCAGAGAAGCCAGAGGCCCAGGCCCCAGGGCCACTCAGACCAGAGCCTCAGGTGGCTGGGCCTGCGAGTGCATGACAGCTGTGGAAGGAGAAGAGCCAAGGCTCTGTGAGCACGGGGTCCGTGTGGGACTGACCTGCCTCCC
Organism: Canis lupus familiaris; assembly: GCF_011100685.1. NCBI lineage: Eukaryota > Metazoa > Chordata > Mammalia > Carnivora > Canidae > Canis > Canis lupus. Next base: position 16,780,943 of record NC_049236.1, read on the forward strand.
TGCCCCTGGGCCTGGAGGGGAGGGACGTCCTTGTGCTCATCTGTGAAGGCCGAGTGGTACCACGTGGTCGTTCTGTGTCTGCTGTGTTCCAGCCCCAGGGTGCCGGGTGAGGGGAGAGCCAGATGTCAGCTCCCACTCACTGTTCGCCCTTTGTCCAGGCCCTGGGCCCACCGGACACTCGCCTCAAACTCAGGTCGTAAATAATCTCTTCGTAGGTCTAAATCAAATTAACTTCAGCTTGAGTCCCTGCCCAGCAGACCAGCGAGGATTCCATATCCCACAACCCTCCTTCACCCCCCTCCAATTGCCGAGACCTCCGGGCCTGCACAGCACCCCCAAAACAATCTGGGCTCCGCAGCTTTGCAGGGGAAGGCTGAGGTCTGTTCCAGGCCACGGCTGTTGTGGCGGACACAGCCGTTGCTGCCCTGGGGCTTCCTCCGCTTGGCCTCATCTGCGGGGCCTCACTTGTCCAGCCTGGGCTTTGGTAAGGGGACCCCCCACCTGAAACTCCTTCCATCCAGGCTCTTTTTTTTTTTTTTTTTTTTTTTACGATAGTCACACAGAGAGAGAGAGGCAGAGACATAGGCAGAGGGAGAAGCAGGCTCCATGCACTGGGAACCCGATGTGGGATTCGATCCCGGGTCTCCAGGATCGCGCCCTGGGCCAAAGGCAGGCGCTAAACCGCTGCGCCACCCAGGGATCCCTCCATCCAGGCTCTTGAAGGGGGCCTCTCCCCTAGATGCACCAAGTTGCAGCCTTGAGTTCTTGGCACTTTTGGTGATACACAGCTATTTTTCTGGAGGTTGTCAGCATGGGAGGGGGCATGCCTGACCCCTGGCCCCCATCTTCCGTGTTGGCCAATCAGCTCCCCGAGATACGTGTTCTCCTTTTTAGCCCCCTCGGAAGGAGTTGAGACTGCAAAGCAGTGTGTTTACCTTCTCAGGTGTGGGGCGGGAGAAGAAAGGCCCTGGCCTCAAACACAAAAGCCGGGTTGATGCCCTTCATTCCTTCCTGATGAGTCACTCTAAGGGGGGAAAATGAGCCAGGGGTCAATTTCTCAACAGAGGGCTCTGCTGGGGACTTGGCCTAAAGCTTCTCTGAGGAAACAGAAGCCCCAAAGGAGGACTCCATCATCCCCCCACTACCAAATCCACCGACCCACCCCGGCTCCTCCTGTTGGTCTCCATCCTGGTTCCCAGGAGGACGTGCCCCACACAGCAGGTGCTGATCCCCACCCGTGTGCAGGATGCTTCGGCTTCTCTGTGACGTGGTTGCTCTCCCCACTCCATCACCCCCTCCCTTTTTTTTACTGTGTCATTCCCACAGGCTTGCAGTCATGTTAGGTCATTCCCATCCTAAGAAAAATCCCTTGCCTTGCCCCCACACCCCCCTCAGAGTGGGAGAGATTGAGCGTTTCTCTGCTCTCCTTCACAGCAAACCCAAGAGCCTGTCTGTACATGAAACTTCCACTCTTCCATCCCGTGCTCACACTCAACCCCCTACGACCTCGCTCTCCGACCAACACTCCACGGCAATGGCTCTTGACATAATGACTATTCACCTCCGTTTTGCCAAACCCAGTGGCCCTGCCTCTGTTTGCAGCTGAGGGGACTTCCCAGTGGCTTTTGCTGCTTCCCGCCATCTGCCTGGGTCACTTGGGGACAAGTGCAGATAGGCCAGCTCCTTGACGTCATCACAGTGCCCATCTTCCACAGGCCACTTAGGCCATCCAGTTCGTTCGTTCTTTCTTTCTTTCTTTCTTTCTTTCTTTCTTTCTTTCTTTCTTTCTTTCTTTTTTCTTTCTTTCTTTCTTTCTTTCTTTCTTTCTTTCTTTCTTTCTTTCTTTCTTTCTTTCTTTCTTTCTTTCTTCTTCTTTTCTTTCTTAGGATTTTATTTGAAAATAAATACCCAACGTGGGGCTCAAACTCACAACCCTGAGATGAAGAGTCTCATGCTCCACCGACTGAGCCAGGCAGGCTCCCCAGGCCACCCATTCTTACTGGGCCTTGTCCCCATCCCTGACCGCACCTCCAACTGCTCCCACCTTGCTCATGGGACTTTGAGACGGCTGTTTGGTCTCATCAGACCCCCACCCTGTTGACCCCTTGGTGTTTTTCTCACACACCAGCTCTCTCCTTGTGTCACTTCTCTTCTTGGCCAACTTAGAAGCCAGGGCCCCACACTTCAATGACACTTGCCAATACCTCAAACTCTTTGCCTCTCTGCCTTTATATCACATGTGTCAGGCACACGCGCAGCTCCAAGGAGCCCTCCTATCTGCCTTTTTTTTTTTTAAGTAATCTCTACTCGAACTCATAACCCCATGATCAAGAGTCACATGTTCTATCAACTGAGCCAGGCAGGCACTCCTCTATCTGCCTTCTTGTGCTGTGCTCAAGCAGCCAAGTGACTCGACAGGTCAGCTTGATGTTCCCATAAATCATAGCCCCTGACGGCATATGGGCCCTCAACACATTTCTCCACCTGCTCCCAGCAATGGCTGTTTTCAGCCTTCCTTGTCCTCTTAAAGTCTCCCACCAGCCCATTTCCTCCTCGATGGCAGAGGTGACCTCGCTGCTCCTTTACAGAGAGGATTAAAGTCACCAGACTGGAGCTCCCCCAGACTCCCCCTGGCACAGCCCACGTCTCCCTACATCTGCCCTCTCCCCTACTGCCTTGGAGAAACTGCCCCTCCTCCTGTCTCAGGCCAGTGCTCCTGCCTGTCTTTGATTCCCTAGGTCACTCACTCAGTGTCATCTCCTCTTCCTCTGAGCACCCTCCCAGCTGGATCCTTCCTATCCACCTGCCCCTGCAACCTCCACCTAGCTCGCTTCCTCACTGCTGGCCATTATGGGTTCCTAGTCGCTCCAACATTCAGTCACATGTAGCTTTCACCTCCCACAGCTCCCCCAGAACATGATGCTTGAGATATGACCTCCATGTCTCAAACTAGATGGCCTTTTTTTCCCTCTTTCAGTATCCATCTTATTAGATCTCTTGATTACTACATTCTTTTTTTTTAATTTTTTTAAAATTTATTTATGATAGGCACACAGTGAGAGAGAGAGAGAGGCAGAGACATAGGCAGAGGGAGAAGCAGGCTCCATGCACCGGGAGCCCAATGTGGGATTCGATCCCGGGTCTCCAGGATCGCGCCCTGGGCCAAAGGCAGGCGCTAAACCGCTGCGCCACCCAGGGATCCCTGATTACTACATTCTCAAATTCTCAAAACACTGGCTTCTAAAAAAAACAAAAACAAAAACAAAACAAAACAAAACAAAACAAAACAACCACTGGCTTCTTTGACTCCCTGGACATTGTACTCTCCTGGTTTCTCTTAACTCCTTGGTCTCCTCCTCAGGCTTCTTTGCAGGGTCCCCTTCCTCCACCAAATGTTCATCTTCCTCAAGGTTGATTCCCAGACCTCCCCACCCCCTTGCTGTGGACTCTCCCCAGTGATCTCACCCATGCCCATAGCTTTGATTATCGTGCATCTGCTGATGATTCACACCTGTGTGTCTCCAGCCTGGGGGAGCCTCCCATCTAAGCAGCCAGCAGGTGCCTGGCTAACTGCCTAGTCAACATCTCCAACTTGATGTCTCAAAGGCACCCAACCGCAGCATGTCCAAGACCTATCTCGCTCTCTCACCTCCCCAGCGTTCTCTGTCTCAATGAATGGCACCATTGTCCACCTAACAGACAAGCTGGAGTCCTAGGAGCCATCACCAAATCCTGCCAGTTTTACCTCCAAAGCATCTCTCTAACCTACTCTCTTCTCTTCATCTCTACTGGTATCTCACTGATCCCAGCTACCATTGTGTCTTATCTGGATTCCTACGGCGGCTCCTAAACGATCTCACTGCACCTGCTCAGCCCTTCTTCAGTCTTCTCACGTCACTCTCCTTTTATGACTTTCTGATAGCCTCCTATTGCTCCCGGGATTAAAAAGCCCACTCCTTACCCTCCCCTTGCCTCCTGCCCAGCCTCATCCAGCATCACTCTCCCCCTTGCTTGGCTCCCCTCCCTTGCTGTGCTGGCTTCCTTTCACTTCCTCAAACACACATGAACACCCCACTCCCAACCACCTGAACATTTTTTTCTAGGTGATTTCCCCACACCCCACCTGTTTTTACCTTTAGCTCATCTTCACTTTTGGCTCAAGCATCACTGGCTTGGGGCAGCCGTCTCGGACCCTTGGTCTAGGTCAGGGTTGTTTGTTAGACATTCTTACACAGCTCTGTTTCTTCCACCAAGAATGATGCATCCATACCTCTCTGGGACCACAGCTGTGTGCAGAAGGTGGGTGGAGTCTATGGGCATCTCTGGCATTACGGGCAGTGGGATTCAGAGGTGTGGTGAGAGCTTCTGGCTAGGGGCATGGAGCTGCATGGGTGAAGATCAGGAACACCTCCAGGTATCCCCCACACGCCAGCTATACAACCAACGCCACAGGCTGTACTGGCCCCAGTCAGGACAGACCAGATACTGGGGGCAGCCTAGCATCCAGGGGTTTCCGCACCTGGTCTGAATGACAGCCACGGCACTTACTAGCTGCATGGCCTTGGATAAATTACTTCTCTAAGCCTCAGTTTCTTCTTCTGTAAAAAGGGGATGCTACTTACTTTGCAGCATTGTAAAAATGACGTGAGATTGTGTTTATAAAGCGCTTCACCAGAGCTTCACATCACAGGTCCTTGAAAATAGAAGCTATTTGATGATTATTGGAATTAGCATAATCAAGCCTCTAATAGCACCAGTTTGGAGGACTATTTAAAAGCTAATCCCACTGGGCCCCATATCCTGGTAATCCTCAGCCACTGTCTGAATGAGAGCTGGCTTCATCCTCCATCAACCTTCTGCATTTCCTCTCCCCTGATCCAACCTCCCACTGCTTCCTCCTCAACCTTCCCTGTAGCCCTCCAGAAGCCCTCAGCCTCTTCAGAGGTCCTTTCTCTAATTCCTGCCTAACTGAGGACCCACCACCGGTCTCCAGGGGAGCTGCCATTCTCCACAACCACAGAGTGAGGAGGCAGGGGCAGAGCCTTCCTAGCTCTCAAAAGCCACTCCCAGATCATTATTTCTTCAGCCTCATGGAAAAATTCCTGCTCATTTAAGGCTCATGCCATCTGGCTCTTGCAATTCATTCATTCAACCAAGATTTATTGAGTGCTTTTTCCTCTTTCTCTCCCTTATCTTCTTTCACCAAGGATTTCGGTGACTTAGAAAAAACAAAACATGTAATATAAGGTGCCTGGTACTTAGTAGGACTTCTATATTTGTGAATAGATGAATGCCCTTAAAAATATTACATAGATGTTTACCTCTCCCCAATACCCACCTTCAGAGGTGGGTTTCATCTAACATAAGCAGAGAAGTGGAAGGCTTAGCTTAGATCTCCCTTGAGTTGTTTTGACTGGGAGTTGGCCTGCCGTATTTAAATGTTCTTCTAAGTTCTCGTGGGGATCACATCTCATAATGCTAGTCATCACCTGGAGCTTGGGATGTAGATACCTTAAGAAAACTTTGCACCTTCCTCATGAACCTCAGCAATGAGATGAGGGTAGAGCAGGACCCCATCCCCTTCACCACCACACCTTTTCATTTTCCCCAAGACCATATTATGAGGCTGGGCTGCCCAGTGTGACTTGCTTTAATGAAGGGCAGGACAGCTTAAAAGAGTAATTACAATGCAGAAAGAGAAAACTAGGGACGCCTGGGTGGCTCAAGTGGTTGAGAGTCTGCTTTTGGCTCAGGGCGTGATCCTGGGTTCCTGGGATCGAGTACCGCATCAGGCTCCTCCCAGGGAGTGGGCTTCTCCCTCTGCCTATGTCTCTGCCTCTCTCGGTGTGTCTCATGAACAAATATATAAAATCTTTTAAAAAAGAAAGAGAAAATTATAGCTGGACAACAAGTAAGACTTTCCTAGAGACCAAAGTAAAAAGTTTCTCAGGATTCAAATGTTAACTTTGCTCTCCTGTCCTCCGTTGTACATCTTCTCTCTGGACTTCATCCTTTCTCAGCTTCCCCTTGTAACTCATTTGCAGAAAATCCCTTCTGTCTTCACCAGTAGTGGGGGGTGGGAGGCATCTATCTCCCTGGCTCCCTTCCCTTCCCCTCTTCACTTCCCCAAGCCAGGATAACTGGGGAGTCACATCTGCAGCTTCGTTAAGTTGGTCAGTAACGTGTACATTGGCACCTCCTCCCGAAGACCATATTTGTAGGGAAGGGCATTGGCATTCTACATCCCATCTTTCAAGGTGGGTTCCTTTTCTTCGAGGGCTTTCTTTTTGATATTCTATATCCATATTGGTTTCCTTAAATGTTGAACTTGCTAAACAAATACGTTCATATCCATAGCTCAAAGACAGACGTGACTTCTTAGGTCTAGCACATTCTAAAGCCATATTGAGAATGGAAATAATTCCTTAACTGCCTCATAATTAGCAGTGTGTCTTCCCTTCTCCCTGGGAAAGAGTAAATCCGATTATTGTGGCAAGGGTAGAATGTCTGCTCCTTTCTTGATCCCCTTTGGGATTTGTACGAATAAGAATATGGCCATAGTCCCTTTAATGACTTCTCAATGATTTTCACAAGAGAGGCTTTGATGGCTTGATTTTAGGAAGCCTCAATTACATTCTCTCCAAGAGCTAATATCAATTTGGGGAAAGAGAAAGAGGATGACCTATTCTTCCAGTTAAATGAAATTAAGAGTAACTGTATGAAGAAACTGAGAAAAAAAAAAAACCAAAATACTCATCAAGGCATTGCGATATTGGCATAAAGATAGATACACAAATAGATGGAACAGAAATGAGAGTTCCAAAATAAATCCCTACAGTTATGGTCAGTTGATTTTTGACAGAGGTGCCAAGGCAATTTGATGGGGAAAGGATAGTCTTTGCAACAAATAGTTCTGGGACAATTGGATATCCACATGCAAAAATATTAATTTACACTCCTATCTCATGCCATATTCAAAAATTAATTCAAAATGGGCCATAGAGCTAAATCCAGTCTTAGAAGAAACATGGGAGTGAATCTTCACGTGCCTTTGGGTTAGGAAAAGTTCTTAGGTATGACACCGAAAGTACAAACAGGGCAGCCTGGGTGGTTCAGCAGTTTAGCGCCTCCTTCAGTTCAGGGAGTGATCCTGGGGACCCAGGATCGAGTCCCACACCGGGCTCCCTGCATGGAGCTTGCTTCTCCCTCTGCCTGTGTCTCTGCCTCTCTCTGTGTGTGTGTGTCTCTCATGAATAAATAAATAAAACCTTTTAAAAAATAAAAAAATTTTATTTCTTTAAAAAAAACAAAAACACAAAAGCACAAGCAATAGAAGAAAAAAATGATACATAGGACTTCACAAAAATTAAAAACTTTTCAATTCAAAAAATACCATTACGAAAGTGAAAGCCAGGTTCGACTAGGAGAAAATATTTGTAAGCCTTATGTCTGATAAAAAGCATTTATATCCAGAATATGCTGCTCAATGATAAGAAGACAAATAACTATATTTAAAAATGGGGCAAAAGAAAACGAATAGACATTTTGCCAAAGAAGGCATGTGAATGGCCAACAAGCATGTGAAAAGATGCTCACTGTTAGTTGTTAGGGAAATGCAGATTAAGACCACAATGAGAACCCACAACACACCCACTAGAATGGCTATAATAAAAAAGACAGGCTATAGCAGGTGTTGATGAGGATGTGGAGAAATGGGAGCCTTCGTACGTTGCTTGTGGGAATGAGAAAACAGTGTGGCACTTGGCACCAGTTTGGCAGATTCTTAACATAAATTTACCATGTGACCCAGCAATTCCACTGGTAGCCATGTACCCAGGAGAAATGCAAACATGCGTCTGCAGAAGGACTTCTACCGGAAAGCCCATAGTAGCGGCATTCCCAACAGCCACAAAAAGTAGAAATAACTTAAATGTTTATCAAGTGGTGGATGGATAAACAAAATGAAGTGTATCTGTACAGTAGAATACTATTTGCCAATAAAAAGGAATGAAGTACTGATAGATTTTACAGATGAACTTCAGAAACATTATGCTCAGTGAAAGAAGCCAAACACAAAAAAATCACATATGATATGATTCCATTTATATAAAATGCCCAGAAAAAGCACATCTACAGAAACGGAAAGTAGATTAGTGGTTGCCTATGGGAATATGGAGTGACTAGAAATGAGCACAAGGATTCTTTTTGGGGTGATGGAAATGTGTGTGGGATAGTTGCACAACTCTGTAAATGTACTAAAAATCATTGAAGGATACGCTAAAAAATCAAGCAGACAAGTGAAAAAGGCAACAGGGTAGGGAAGGGACAAGTGGAAGTGAGGGCCACATCAGTATCCCTGGCGGGTTCCAAATTTGGCCCAACTTCTTGAAAGCCCAGGGAGAAAGGAAACTCGACAGAGTATGCAATTCATAGCATCTTTAGGATTAAAAACAAAACAAAACTACCTAGTTGTTTAAGAGCGACTTTGCCTCTTCAGGTCCTTAGACCTGAGAAAAATACTTCCTAGCAAGAGGACAGCAGATGAGCCAGTGAGCACCCCGAGTGCCAACCTACAGTCAATTTAATTTTCAGTTTTCTTTGATGGCTTCCTATGATGTCTCTCATTGTCACTGGTGGAACTAGGCTAGAGTTGTGTTGCCGAGTAAGGTAGCAACCGGTTGCCTGTGGCTATTTTAATTAAATTATTATTTTTTTAATTTATTTTTTAAGATTTTATTTATTTATTCCTGAGAGACACACAGAGAGAGGCAGAGACACAGGCAGAGGGAGAAGCAGGCTCCACGCAGGGAGCCCGATGTGGGACTTGATCCCATGACCCCGGGATCACGCCCTGAGCCAAAGGTAGATGCTCAATCACTGAGCCACCCAGGTGTCCCTATTTTAATTAAAATTAAATAAAATTAGAAATGAATTTTTCTGTTACCCTAGCCACATTCCAAGTGCTCAGTAGGCCCCTGGGCTCGTAGCTACCACATTGGATGGTGCCTCACCTCTACAGAACGTTTCCATCATTGCCTAAAGTTCTATTGGGTAGCGCTAGGCTAGAGGGTCGTTTAGTAAAAGTAAAGTAAGCTTAGAACTTGGGATGTTGGGGAAAGAGTAATTCTGTCCCAACCTTGGCAAGGGCAGAACTTTTTTCTTACATTTTAATAAAACTTTATTAAAGGTGTGAGCTTAAAATTTAATGTAAATATTCAAGAAACTATGTTTCTTATGTAGAGAAGATGAAACTGTGAGGCAGCAAAAGTATTTCATTTGGTTTCAAATTATTTTTTTTAAAGATTTTATTTATTTATTTGAGAAAGAGAGAGTGAGTGAGTGGGAGCAGGAGTGGTGGGGGGGCAGAGGGAAAAGCAGACTCCCTGCTGAGCAGGGAGGATGGCTGTGATAATGGGGCGGGGTGTGGGGAGGTGTGGGGTGGGGTGGGGGGTGTTTGGATCCCAGGATCCCGGGATCATGACCTGAGCTGAAGGCTGACCCTTAACCAACAGGAGCCACTCAGGCACCCCATGTGGTTTTGATTTAATGGCAACAAGTGGAACCCGTTTTTCTTTTTTTTTTTTAAGATTTTATTTATTTATTAATGAGAGACACACAGAGAGAGGAGAGAGAGGCAGAGACACAGGCAGAGGGAGAAGCGGGCTCCAGCAGGGAGCCCGACATGGGATTCGATCCTGGGTCTCCAGGATCACACCCTGGGCTGAAGGAGGCACTAAACCGCTGAGCCACCCAGGCTGCCCTCGAACCCATTTTTTAAAAAGCTTTATTTATTTTGGGGGGAGGGAAAGGCAGAGGAAGAGAGACTCCTGAAGCAGACTCCCTGCCTAGTGCGGAGCTCAGGTGGGGCTCCAATTCCAGGTTCTGATCTGAAGTCAAGAGTTAGCAACTTGGGGGATCCCTGGGTGGCTCAGTGGTTTAGCGCCGCCTTCAGCCCAGGGTGTGATCCTGGAGTCCCGAGATCGAGTCCCACGTCTGGCTCCTGCATTGAGCCTGCTTCTCCCTCTGCCTGTGTCTCTCATGAATAAATAAATAAAATCTTAAAAAAAAAAAAAAAAAGAAAAGTCAGCAGCTTAACCAACTGGGCCACCCCGGCTCCCCCGAGCAGAACCCTGGGCCCGGGGGTGGTGCAGGCCCCTTCCTCTGTATATCTGCCTCTTTCTCGCCCCGCAACCTAACCAGGCAAGAGTCAGTTCTCTGATGTCATTCTACCCAGTTTATTCACACAATGAACCATCTTATTACGAGTGCCAGATAATTACTGTTCACCCCATTAGTATTTACAGGCAACACGCACGTTGAACAAAGGATGGAACGTTTCGATCTACTTTCATAACTTCACACATCGAGAAGGGGGTGGGCGCAAAGATGGGTTGGGGATAGGAGTGGAAGCATTGTTTGAAACAATAGGACAAAGTTGGACGCAGCTGTGTTTCATGGAGTGGTGGGGTACACAGAGGTCCACCAGGTGCACACTGGGGTAAACATTTGGTTAGTTTAGCCGCTTAGCTAATGACTGGGCTTTTGTTTTTGCAAAGCACCCTTTGGCTGGCTTCTCTTCCACTGAGTGGAATATTCAGGCTGGCAGGATTGTGACACACAGAGCCGGGAGGGCCAGGGCCAGCCTGGCTGGCAGGGGCTGGAGCACCAAGGGCTGGGGAAGAGAGGGAGAGTGGGCTTGGCCTGGGGAGGGGTGCTCCAGGAGCATGCCTCTGACGGGGCTCTCTGTGCAGAGGGCCATGCAGCCTGCTCTCCCAGAAGCTTCTGGTCACACCGGACTTAGGTTTGTATCTGGGGGGTATTTTGTGGAGTGTGAGTTCAAGCAGTGGTGCAGGGAGATTCCCTGGTGGGGGTCTCGTCTGAGATTTTTTTTTTTTTTTTTTTACCTACCGGGTGATGGTCCTAGGCTACATCTTGGATGAAACCTTCCTGCTCCAGAGTACAACCTCATGCTGACTGCCAAGCTTGCAGATTTACAGCACAAAGAAATGAGGATTGATCAGGCTTGAGCTGTAATGAGATTTGGAATCCCATCTCAAAGTCGGGGGGAAATTGTGGAAACCACTCTAAGACAGAAACGACAACGGTGGTGGTACAAGGTTCCCTGTAGGCCTGTGTCGCCCGCCTTCCTGAAGCATGGGACATGCAAAGACCAGAGCGACAAAAGGGACATGGGGCCACGTGACTCCTGACTGAAGAGTCAACAGCTCTTTCTGCAAAATGGCACACAGGCCAGATGCCAAGAGGGGATGGGTGCTGGTAGCATGAAAGTCGATCTTTTTTTCTTGTAGATCCTCTAACCAGTGGCCCCAGCCCCAACCCTGCCCCTCCTCCCCTGGTGTGCAACCAGACGGGACCAAACAACCGAGAGCTTGTACCAGAGTCCAAGGAGGCGGGCTCCTGCCGGAGGGAAGGAAAGGGATTATAGGACACAAATAGGTGGAGCTGAAGAAGAGAGCAGGAGAGTTCGAGAATTTTTTTTCCTCCCAGTGTAGATTGGGGTAGGCATTGTAGGTGCAGAGAGAGCCTCCCCCCAAAACCCCTTGCATACTGAGGTGCTGTTAGGGGTCAGCCATTCCCGAGAAACAGTTCTCTGGATGCTCTTGTGCAGTTTGGAAGAAAAGCTCAAGACAGAAGTCAACAATAATTTTGTACATTTTTTTTTCTGCGCTTCGGAGACGTGGGTTTCTGGCTAGCGGTACAGTTACTTACAGTAAATGGTGCTTCCCCCGGCCTTCCAAGTGCAGAGAGTAGTGTTGGAGGGAACACCACCCAGAAGTATTGACCAAAGCAGGTGTCAGCCGGGACCAGACCCAACCATCCCACTGAGCTGAGGGAGCCATGTGGCCCGTTGTGGCATCTGAGGAGCGGTACGAACGTACTGAGGAACAGGGGACATCCAGCGTGAGAGGGACAGAGAGGAGAGTCCAGGTGGAGGCCACGGTCACGCCTGGCTCCAGAGCTGCTGGAGGGTGTCATTGCTGAGAACAGGTGGTCCAACCACAAAGCCACGGACAACGTGGAGGGGAGGCCGCCGGTGCAGGGAGCCGAGCGATCACATTCGATCCGAACAAACCTCAAGCGACAGCTGCAAACAGTCATCGCTAAAGAGACACATGACGACCTACTGCCATTCTCCAAGGCCTATCCGTCTTTGGCTATGCCAAAAAAAACCAAACAAAATAAAAAACAAAAACAAAAAACCCCAAACAATTGGAGAATGAGTGCTTCTGTGATGGGAATCACTGACTCTGTATTTTTCAAGTTGCTAGTGCTTTCACAAACATCTGTCACTGTCCCAGGGATGTAGTATGCCTTTTATTTTGTTTAGTAGAGAAGGAGAACCTAGGAACTCACATTAGGCCCTTCCTTTTTTTTTTTTTTTTTTTAAATTTTATTTATCCATTCAAGAGAGACACAGAGAGAGGTAGAGACACAGGCAGAGGGAGAAGCAGGATCCCTGCGGGGAGTCTGATGAGGGACTCGATCCCAGGACCCCAGGATCACGCCCTGAGCTGAAGGCAGATGCTCAACTGCTGAGCCATCCAGGATCCCAACATTAGATCCTTCTTACAAGGAAAGCTCTTAATCCATACAGGTCAGGGATGTGGGTGGGGAGTTGGGGCTGCTAGTGCGGTTGTTCCAGCTGCACTCTTGGGAGCTAGGGGACCGGTGGCAGGATAAGGCTGGGGCCTTCTGGGGCTTCCTGTAAGATGGACTCGGGTTCAGATCTCCACTTGCCCCAAACCCATCCACTCCCACCCTAACCAGTGGGCCTGAGGGGCATCCTAGAGCCCCAGGAGTCAATGTTAGGTTAGTATCAGTGCCCAAGAATCTCCACCCTATCCCATGTAGGCCCAGGCCCCAAAAGAGGGTAGTGTATTCAGGACCCCAGGGATCAGCTAGTCTGTGCTCCTCTGCCTCTGCTGACCTATCCAGCCTAGGCCTCCCTCACCACTCCCTCCTGGAAGGTGTATTAGTTAGGATTCTTTCTACTGCAGGTGGCAAAGAAAAGACAATTAGTGTAGCTGGGGGAATGGTGAGTCAATATATCCGTGCCTCTGGGCTCCCAGCTGGTTGAGTCAGTAGAGCATGCAACTCTTGATCTTGGGGTCATGAGTTCGAGCCCTGCGTTGGGTGGAGAGATGATTACTTAAAATAAATAAATACACTTAACAAGGAAAAGAAAAAGGACAATTGGTTTGTGGAAGTGAAAAGCCTGCTGAGGAATAACTGACGTACACCACTGTGTAACTTTAAGGCGTGCATCACGATGGGTTGGTTTACGTACATTGTGAAACGACTAACCCAATAGGTTCAGCTGACTTCCATCTCCTTGTACAGAGAAAGTTTTTTTTTTAAGAAAGTTTTTTAAAAAGAAAGAAAGAAAAAAGACCAAAAGGAAGAAAATGTGCTCCTCGTGGTAAGAACTCACAGCTTTCCTACGGACATCTGTGTTAGCCATCATAGTGTGCTTTTAGTGGGACTTTGCCCTAATCAGTACTTAGGTTTCTTGCACAACTTGTGTGAGGGGGAAAGACCCACAACTGCTTTTCCTAAATGCCTAGAAACCCTACCACTCCTGTACTGCTGGTCAGCTTGAGGAAAACAAGACCGCTGGAGTCATACTCGGCAGGTTAAATATTACAAGGCTGATGGAAAGTTCAATATCCTCTAACAAACTTACGATGCGTAAATACAATTTTCTACAATAAACCAGCATCACAGTCTCAAGGTGAAGGGTTATAAAACAATAAACCATTGTAGTTAGAGTAGAATATTATCGGAGAGCTTCTTGCATACAAACCACTCAATATCATCGCGATGAGATACAAAATAAGAATAAATGTAATTTGAAGTAAGATCTCGACTCCATATGGCTAATACTCTCCCCTCTCTCTTTCTGTTCCTTGTACCTTTCAACTTACTCTTGATCTTTGCCACACAAAAAATTATATCCAGCCAATGCTTTGCATCCTTAGAAGCCTTCATGCCAGTAACTTCTCATTCTCTTGAGATTCCTTATTTACTATTACTGAAACCTCTGGTTTCTTTTCTTTTCTTTTTAAAGATTTTATTTATTTATTCAATGTAAATAATATTTATTTATTTTTGTGTTTGTTTATTTATTTATTTATTTATTTATTTATTTATTTATTTATTTATTTATTTATTTATTCTGAGAGAGAGGCAGAGGGAGAAGCAGGCTCCCTGCAGGGAGCCCAGTGTGGGACTTGATCCTACGACCCCAGGATCACGACCTAAGCCAAAGGCAGATGCTCAACCACTGAGCCACCCAGGTGCCCCAAAAATCTCTGGTTTCAACAGCAATTCTAGACAAAGGTGAAATAAGAGATTGCGGGCTTGTAATATTTTATTTCCTTAAAGGATAGATGCTCCCAAATGCCTGGGGCCAGGGGCTCAAATTATGGTCATCAGAGTTATTTCTTTGTTTGCCTCTATCTGTTTGGCTCTCAGCTCTATTTAATCTCTGGTTGGATTGGCCTGTTGGCCTCATTCTCTTCTGTGGTACAATTTCTCTTCCATGTGCACAGTGAAATGACCACAGGCAACTCCAGCTGGTGCTCTCTGGGAATGAGACAACGTTTTCTTCGTAGGCCTGATAGAAAACTCCCAGGCAAGAATCAGGTTGGCCCAGCTTTGGGGGCTCCCATCCCTGAACTAGTAATCACTGAGGCTAGAGGAATGGAGTGGCCTGCAGGCCCGTGCTGGATACCTCCCCTTTGGGCTCTGGAGGTGGGGACCGAGTGGAGGTCAGTGCCATGTCAACCACATGAAATGAAGGAGGGATGGTTCTCCAAAGGGAAGGAAGGATGCTCCACAAACAACGTGGTCTAGGGCAAGAGGATGAAAGGTAGTTATGTTAGGTCAGTGGGGGTGATAAAATGATGCCATTTGCTCATCCAAGCCCATCTGGCAGGGAGGCCTAGACCATAGAGTTAACAGGCTATAGGATTTTCAATGCTGAAGCGGGTTATTGAGACTATATTTAAGGACCACGAATAGGGAGCCCCCTTCCAGCGCGGGTTGCTACTCACCTCCCTCACTAGGGCTGAATCGGATTATTAGAAGGAAGGTCGGATGGAGGCTCTAGGAGCTTGTAGGTCCAGCGTTGTTATCATATACTCTGCAAGTGCAGCCGCTGTGCTACAGAGGTCACATCCTCGGGTCGCTGAGACCATCTTTAATGAGGGAGTGTAGGCCAGCTGGAATGGCAGAGGGGTCTGGAGAAGAGGCTGGGCCGACAGCCTGGGGCAACCCTCGGAAGCTGTACTTGCAACCTTGAATTACGTGACCCAAATCCACCTCCCAGCCCCAGGAGGAGGTGCGGAGCAAGCAAGGAGCTTTCCCGGGAAGTGAGCAGTTGTTGTGGAGGGGAAGAAGTGGGTCCTTTTGGCAGGAACCACACAGAGCCCCTCTTATGGCCTGAACGTCCTCCTCCAGGGATGACACGGGCCGCCCTGATTAGTGGGTTTTGCACAGGATTCTGCCTGCCTCATAAATGAGCTTGGAAGCAGTTGGTACTGGTTCAAAAAGTGTGCCCTGCAGCACCGAGGTCCACGCATGATGATTTCGGGCCTTGGGGAGAGAACAGATGCGGGGGCTAATTAGGACACGGTTCCTCTGGCCCAGGATGGCAGAGGACGTCCAGATAAAATGGGACACCTGCGTCCAGAGCATTACGGGGACAACACTGCTCACCACGCAGCCTATCTGGAGATGACTCAGAGCGCCAGGCTTGGAGGAATGGTGTGCCTCGATTGCCGTCTCCTGGAACCAGACAGTCCGCATCAGGGTGGCGCGGCTTCTCCTGGGCCTGCGTATCCCACCGGGGATCAAGAAGCTTCTGTGGCAGGGGTGTGGCAGGAGAGGCTCTCGGTTGGTGTTTTCCCATTTTTAAGCATCCTTGCCAAGAAGTTGGGAGATTCTGAGAATGGTTTTGCGCGCCGACTTGTCACGGCAAGGCTAGGACTGCCCCCCCAAAGGTGGACCCCGAGCCAAGGGATTTCAAAGAACTTTACGAAACGTGTGTGGAACGCTCCGTTCAGATCCAAGGCGGCCGTGGCGCCGGTTGTCCAGCCACCTTGATCCCTACGGGGCCCTGGGGCTCTGCTCTATGGAGAGAGTTGTCCTGGAGCCACGGCCACTATCGGTCTTACCCTGAGCCTGACGACAAGGGGATGCGCAGAGACAGCCTCCCGCCGTATGCCGCCAAGCTCCAGGTGGCTGATGGTTCGCCACCGTGGCAGGTTGATAGAACACTGCACGGAAAACTCGATCAGAGCCTGTAGAGCAGACATCTGTTGTTTTGGCCTGCTCAGAGGCCATCTAGCCTCCTGGTGACCACACTCCGACGGTCACTTGGGGAACCACGCCTTGGCCCCTCTGTCTCTGTAGCTCAGGGGCCAGTGGTGAGGGGAGCTGATGACACCTTCAAGCAAGAAGAGAGGTGGATTCCCGACGATATTATTTAAGCTAGGGCTTGGCAAAGTTTTCTACCAAGGGTCAGTAGCAAATATGTTCAGCTTTGCAAGCTCTCCAGGCTCTGTTGCAACTACCTAGCTCTGTGGCTATACACTGGAAGCAGACGAGACGGTGTGTAGACCAATAAACCTGGCTGTGTCCCAGTAAAAGCTTACTTATGGGGCTACTGGGTGGCTCAGTCGGTGAGGGATCCTCCTTTGACTCAGGTCGTGGTCCTGGGGTCCTGGGATGGAGCCCTACATCGGGCTCCCTGCTTCTCCCTCTCCCTCTGCTGCTCCCCCTGCTTGTGCTCTCTCACTCTCTCTCTGTCAGGTAAATAAATAAAATTAAAAAAAAATTATTTATGGGCAGCCCAGGGGGCTCAGTGGTTTAGCGCTGCCTTCGGCCCAGGACCTGATCCCCGGGATCAAGTCCCACGTCGGGCTCCCTGCATGGAGCCTGCTGCTCCCTCTGCCTGTGTCTCTGCCTCTCCCTCTCTGTGTCTCTCATGAATAAATAAATAAATAAATAAATTAATTAATTAATTAATTAATTAAAAAAATTTAAAAAATTTTAGGCTAGACGCGGCCTAGGGTGTGTATGTAGTTACCAACCTTTGGTTTGAGTACCTGGAACCTGCTGATCCTGATGCTAACTGCCCTATGACTTTCCAGGTAATGAACCAGTACGTTCCTCCTCCACGCAGAGCAATTTGAGCTGGTGTTCTCGTCAACACAACGGAGAAGTTTCTTACTAAGTCACCCTGGACAGAGCCGCGGTTGCAGACTGGAGATTGGATTCCGTGATGCAGCTGGTGGCCCCAGGTAGGCAAGAGATAGTTTAGCACTAAAGGAAACCCCTCCTGTGAGGGAGGACTGCTCCGGGTCCCTGCCAGGTTATAACAATGCAGCCAGAGGCCGCGCTCTTAAGATTGTGCATCTAACTGAGCTTTTAGCCAAGAGAGACCTGGAGGGATGACAGACACATGTGAGGACACTGACCGTAACCCCCATGCACAGCTGAAGAGGAAATGCCCCAGAGAAGCCAAGGACGAGCCAGTCCTCCCTTTGAGAGGACTAGGTGGGGAGACAGATGGTGAGGCGGGGGATGGTGGGGGGGGGGTGCTGGTGACCCTTGGGAATGGGAGTCCAGTAATGCCCCGATCCCAGGCCAGGGCGAGACCCTCGTGAC
Source organism: Canis lupus familiaris (assembly GCF_011100685.1). Taxonomy (NCBI): domain Eukaryota; kingdom Metazoa; phylum Chordata; class Mammalia; order Carnivora; family Canidae; genus Canis; species Canis lupus. The sequence goes on from NC_049236.1 coordinate 16,798,637, forward strand.
TGTCCATGGGCACATGGCAAGCCCTCTCTACAACACTCAGCCTGGACACCAGAGGATGAGGAGGAAGAAAAGAGCACTGTGGAGGGAAGGTGGTGGGAGGAAGGGAGGGGCAAGTTTCAGCCCCCATGGCACGAAGGGGAAGCCACCGGCCACTTGGCTGATGCATTAGAGGATGGTTTGGTCCAAGACAGACCCCACTTGTCTCTCTGTGGGGCGTGGGGTATGCCCCAGGCTGCCCTGGCTGCCCTTCATGTAGAAGGGATCTGTGTCCCCCTCTTTAGGAGGAAATAAGAAACTCCAGCCTCGAGGGACTGACAATTCCTTAAGGGGTTGCAGCTTTTTCTGGGAGTGGGACAAGCTACACCTGGACTAGTTTGGGGTCTGGTCCTGCTTCACCTGCTGGCTGAGCAGATGCCAGAGGACAGGTACTGTGCCCCCAGGATGGGAGATGAATTAGCGAGTGGCTAGAACATGCCAGAGAAGTGTGGCAGCTGGACACAGGCCGCAGCGGCACGGTCAGTGCTCTGCCCATATTCCTCGGGATGGTGTTGTGCACACCAGCTCCACGAGGGCTTTCACACCCAGCAGCCTGCACTCCATCTCAGCCGGAGACCGGGCTCAGACAAGGGCCTGAGAATTGGCCCGGGGCAGGGGCAGCCTTTACCAGTGACTGCGGGCATCCCCTGTTCCCCGTCAGGACAATCCTGGGGGTGCCCACACCACCCTCGACTCCCACGGTGGGGTCAAGCCACAGTTGCCCTCTGTGGGACTTGGCTCAACATTCCACCTCGTCCTTGTCCCTGACTCCTTTCTTGCCCCACTGGCTTTCCCCGGGGACACTTAGATCACCAGCATACCCATCCTCCTTTTAGGGTTTGCTTCTGAGGAACCAGGCCAAGTGTCCGTGGTCCCATTAGCTGACAGCTGTGACCGCGCCTCACAAAGGTGCCTTCCCAGTGCTGACTTAGTAGCCCCACATCACCCAGGGGGATGATCCCTCACATGTGCATGGTCTCTGGGGACATTTGGGGTGAGCTGCTTGACAAGGCGCACAGAACCTGGGCTTTGAGAATCTGGAATGGCTGAAACCAGTCAGTGTGGGGACGTTTCAGCCAGGCTTCCCTGAACAATTGAAGATCCTCCAGAATCTGGAGGGGCCACCCACATTCTAGCTCTTACTGAGGAGCAAGAGAGGGGGTTAGGATCGGGGCTGGCCTCAGAGGGGTCGGCTTTGGGGGAGCTGGTGGTGATGTAGGTTAAGGTCTTGGTAAGTGAAACCTGGGGAAGGGGGAGGTAAGCCCCTCATCTGAGGGCCCCTCAGGCCTGGACCTGGCTAGCTAGCACTCCCGACTTTGTCTTTGGGGTGGTCCTTTGGGATTTGGGGGTCTCTCGGACCCCCTAGGCCTCAGCAGAAGTGTGGCAGTCTCAGGGACTACTCTCCACAGTCCGGGGCTCTGTGGTATAAAAGCCTCCACTCTCTCCTGCCCTGGGAATGTGTAGGGAGTGAGGCGATGAAGGCGTGGTAAGCAGAACGTGTCCGGGGGAGGACAGGGTGGCAAACACTGCCTTTCTCCCTGAAGGGGCCTGAAGCAGGCACAGCAACCACCCTGGTTGCTCCTTGGGGAGTGAGGGGGTGAGAGACATGGAGTGGTAGGCCTGGAAGACGGGGCCCTGGGGGCCCCAGCAGCAGGTGCAGCGTGCTGGCCCCGTGCCTGGGGAGTCCCAGGACTTGTGGGTTTGCTTCCAAGCAGGTCTCCCGGTCCTTAGCTCCCAGGTCACCCCTGAGGGTGACCCCAGCTGGGGTCCAAGGAGAGGCCCTGGAGAGGAGCTGACAAGCTAGGCCGGGCACTGGAGAACACATCACCAAGCAAAGCTTCAGGAATGAAGACCAGGCTGGGGAGCAGAGGGAGGAGGGGGCAGCGGGCTGGGCTTGAGCCCCAAGAGACTCTAGGACACAAGCAAATAGTGCACTGACCGCACTTTGCTAAAGACCACAAGCATCTGCCGAGCAGGAGAGGCTGGCGAGCTGGACCAAGGCCTCCCGGGGGATGCTGGGTGAGTGACCGCGGTGGCCTCTGTGTGGCTAATGGTGCCGGAGTTTTGCACGCTGATTTTGAGACAGAATGGGTAAGGAGGCTGGAGCCACCAGGGAGAGAGAGCAAGGAAGAGAGGCTGCAGAGACGGGAGGCACGTGCTGCAGGCCGACCTCGGCTGAAGGAGCAGGTGGGGAGCATTAGGACTCCTCTGGCACCTCACAAACCCTCAGGAAAATCCAAATTTTCCACTGCTGCCTTTGGAGTTGGAATTCTGTTTATCTGGGATGCATAGAGACACACAGGAACTGGCCTCCAGGCTGTCAGAGGAAGGGCTTCTGTTTGGTCCGCTCACATGCAGGCGACATGATAAGCCAGTGAAATCCAGAGAAGGTTCAAGTGGAGGCGTGAGAGAGGCCCCTGTGCTCAGAATCCCAATGAAGACCTCCTGTTTCTGCTCCTCTATTTTCAGGAAAACATGACCCTGTGCAGCCCAGGAGAGGTGGTTAGCACGGGAGAATGGCTTTAGGACTCAGAGAAGGCTCCCAGCTCTCCCCCAGCAGGATGGAGATGGTGGGCTTTGCTGCTTTGGAGACCAGCCCTGGCTGGCCAGGCCCTGCCACCAGACCGCCCCGGTGGGTCAGGGAACATTTCAAAGGACAAAGACCTGGGGAAAGGGGGAGCCATTTGTGAGAAATGCGTGCTGGGTGTGATAGCATCGAGACACGGGGAGCCCGTGTGCTTGCACTGAATTTGATCCTAGGCCCATGAAGTATGAGACTTTCAGAGCCATAGGGGCTGCAGGAGAAAAACCAGGGACTTGATGAGACCTCAGGAGACACAGGTGATACAGACCCCTGAGGGGTGGAGGCGGGGCCCTCTCTCCAGGGCTGTGTGAGCCCGTCCATGCCAGGACTCTTCTCTCCAGGGCCGGCCGGCCCTTTGAGGAGCAGGGGAGTCTAGGTATGATGCTTGTGAGAGGGAGAAGGTGCAAAATCTGAATTTCAGCCGCTGTTGGGTCCCCGGCAGCAGCGAAGAGTGGTAAGCCTGGCCCAAGGCAGGTTACGTCCTGCCATGGGGCTGTGAGTACGCAAAGGAAGATAGCTCCGAGCAGAAAGAGATTCCTTCTTGTTGCTGACATCTGCCAAGCTTCTGGCCCTGTCGTTCTCGATGCTATCACACCCAGCACGCATTTCTCACAAATGTTTCCTAACGTCTCCTTTACTATCCTGAAATAAATGCATAGGTGACATTACCTATGATACTATAGTTTCAATGTCCAAACTGTCCAAATGTCAAAAATGCCTAAAGAAGGCCCCACGAGTGATAAAAAGGAGAGACATAGGGAGAATGATGCAGGATGATAAGGTTGTGGGTCAGTACGTGAGGGCTCAGGCCTGACTGCCCTGAAGACACGATGAAGGAGTCAGGTGCTCATGCATGAACATGGAATCACCGTGAACACCGTGGCTACGGATGTAGCGTGTGGCATGAACACGTCTTTAGGGGCTTTGTTCTCAGTGGTTTTCCAAGGCGGCAAGCAGGTGTTGGAAAAGTTCTAAGCAGAACAAAGGCCAACCCTCTCTCCAACTATGCTGTGTTTGTTCCATCCCTGGAGGGGTTGTCCATGAGGACAGCGGCATCACTCGGGATCCCGGCAGAACTTCAGGGTATGGGGAGAGGGAGCCCCCATCCGGTCTTCAAAAGATGAGGAAGAGCGTGTAGACGACTCCTCAAGAGATGCATAGAAAACGCCTGGTGGTGGCTTTGCTTGTGTTCGTGCTGGAGGGGAGTCCTCGGATTCGGGGGTCAGGTGCACTGGAAGCTGGAGCTCTGCAAACTCAGGACAGTCCCACGCAGTGAAGAATCCAGCTACCCTCGGCCCAACCTGGGAGCCCCTGGACTTCTGTGTAAGTGGATGGCCTGTTTATACTGCTCTGAGCCTAGATCCTCACTCTGTGTCCCCTGAACACAGAACATGCGGCCCCGCATGGAGCCTCCACGCTGATGCAGCGAATGCCGAGGGCTCTGCACACGCATGCAGGAGGCTTCGGCCTGGGCCTGGCTTTTGTTTTTTTGTTTTCGTTTTTTAAAGATTTTATTTATTTATTCATGAGAGACACAGAGAGAGAGAGGCAGAGACATAGGCAGAGGGAGAAGCAGGCTCCATGCAGGGAGCCTGATGTGGGACTCGATCCTGGGACCCTGGGATCACACCCTGAGCTGAAGGCAGACGCTCAACCACTGGGCCACCCAGGTGCCCTGAATACCTGTAGAATTAAGCTCCATAAAGGCGGGACCTTTGTCTTTTTTATTCACTGACACACCATCAGGGTTGAGGACAGAGCCTGGCACGCAGTGGACACTCCGTACATAAATGTTTACTGAAAAAAAAAAAAACTGAACAAAGGACAAAGTTCTGGACTTAGCAGAGAGGAGGCATGAGAGTCAGGGAGAGTTTCCTCTGGAAGCAACACTTAAGCTGACGGCCGTCCAGAGAACACAGGGGAGTTGGCCAGGTGGCAGGGGCAGAGGGACAGGATCTGTGAAGGTGGGGCTGGAGGCAGTAGGCCGGCAGAACCAGGAGGAGCCGAGGGAGCAGAGGGAGGTCAGTGGGCCCTGACATGAGCACGGGGGACACTCACCCCAGGCTGCAAGGGGCCACACTTGGTATTTGGATCCCATTCTGAGAGCAGTGGGGAGCTAGTGTTCAGAGGGGTGAACAGAGCAGTCAGGGGCCACCGCCTCAAGGGTCATAAATGAAGGCAAAGGATGAGAAAGGCATGAGGGGTGGAGAGAAAGTGGAGAGACAAGTTCGAAGGATGCGGCCTTTGCCCTGGAGAGGGCTGCCGGAGAGCAGGGCTCAGCCAACAGATACTTACAATCATTTGGAGCAAATGAACGGAAGTAATAGTCACAGATCCAATGGAAATGACTTCCTGTGCTGAGAATTGATGAGGTAAATAAGTCCATGAATTCCAAGGAAAATTAACAATGAATGAGAAGATATGGGCATATCCTGGCAATGAAAAAATGACTCTAAGACGAGAGAAAGGTATACGGATCCATACGTTAAGTCAGGTGATGGAAGAGAGGCTTCGCCTCAGCATTTCTGAACACTGGAGGGCAGGGAGCAATGGTTAGAGCTGTGAGAAGGAAAGATCGTGACTCAAGAGTTCTGTGCCCAACGAACTGTCATTCACGTCATGCCCAAACAGAAACATATTCCAGACTTACAGAAAGGGTGTAGAAAAGAACGGACCACTCCTGTGTTCTCTGTAAGTCAACAAGTTGAAGATGCACTTCGGTTGCTCAGGAGATGAATTAAAATAAAAAAACCTGAAAGTGGGAACATTATAATACTATAGATGATGTGGTCGTGAGAGTTAAAACCGACTAAATATGTCATAAGAATTGAACAACAACAGTAAAGATATAGATGGTTGAAATGTAAGTTGGATTTATAAACCCCAGGACATTTTTAAGGACTGAGAAGCCCTGAGTGGGGAGAGGGCGAGGCAGACAGAGGCACGCGGAGGTCGTCATCGGAGGTCGAGGAAGGGAGTTAGGAGACACTGACTGTTCTCAACTTGTCTAATCAGAGAAATAGAGGTTTAAGAATATATCTGGGGGCGCCTGGGGGGCTCAGTCAGGTAAGCAAATGACTCTTGATTTCGGTTCAGGTCATGATCTCACGATCCTGGGATGGAGCCCAGCCTTGGGCTCTGTGCTCTGTGGGGAGTCTGCTTAAGATTCTCCCTCCCTCTCCCTCTGCCCTCCCCACCCTTTATTCATGCTCTCTCTCAAGAAAGAAAGAAAGAAAGAAAGAAAGAAAGAAAGAAAGAAAGAAGAAAAGAAAAAAGAAAAGAAAAGAAAAGAAAAGAAAAGAAAAGAAAAGAAAAGAAAAGAAAAGAAAAGAAAAGAATTAAGAATATATCTGGTGGGCAGCCCCGGTGGCGCAGTGGTTTAGCACCTGCCTACAGCCCGGGGTGTGATCCTGGAGTCCCGGGATCGAGTCCCACATCGGGCTCCCTGCATGGAGCCTGTTTCTCCCTCTGCCTGTGACTCTCTCTCTCTCTCTGAATAAAAAAAAAAAAAAAAAAAAAAAAAAAAATTATAAAAAAAAGAATATATTTGGTAATATAAAAGTCAATCACTAATAAAATTAAAAATAGGATTACAACCTTTTAAACCATAGGAAGTGACAAAAGAAAACAGAACATTCTAAGGCTTTTTTTAAAAAAGTAACTTCCACACCCAACCTGGGGCTCAAACTCACGACCCCAAGATCAACAGTTGCTTGTTCTACCAGCTGAGCTAGCCAGTCGCCCCCAGAACATTCTATATAGCAAAAAAGCAGGAAGTAAAGGATTCCTCCGTAAAAGAGATGGAATGTGAAAAAAGATTTTAAAAAATAATCTGGTGCTAAGATTTCAAATGATTTCAATAAAATAGGGGATATGAGGGGTCAGGAGTGGAGTTCAGGTGTGTTATGGTCTTACCTTGCTTGGAGGAAAGTCATTAACTGGTTTGATTCTTGACACCGATGGAGAAATTTGTTTCAGTATTTAACAAAATAGGAAGTACAACAGTCGGAAAAAAACAGAATGCAAAACATCCAGACCACAAAATAATCAAAGATGTGCTATCGAGCCTCAAAAGGCAGGGAGGGGGGAAAAAGGAAATCAGAAAGCATGATCAATAGAAAATAGAAAATAAAACAGTGGGCATAAATCCAAATACATTAGTAATTACAGTAAACTTATTTGCAAATGATACGCTGCTCTCCCTAGGAAAGGCGTGATAATCAACTGTAAAACCATTAAAATCAAGAAAAATGTTCAGAAGGGATGCCAACACACCAAAATCAATAGCTTTTCTATTTGTCTGTAGTAATCTATTAACAATGATAACTTCAAAATACCTAGGAATACACTTAAGACGAAGTGTACAAGATAAGCAAATGACAAACTATCCAATAGAAAAATAAGCAAAGGTCTCGAACAGACAGTTCACCAAAAAGGGAAAACGGTCAATAAACATAAAACCATGTTCAAGCTCACTAGTAATCAGAGATATGGAAATGGAAACAATATTAATATCAAAAGTGAAAAATGATTCTTAGTATTTAGTGATGGGGATGGGGGGGCATGCTTGTGCAGGAGTAAGAATCCAGAAAGCCGTTTTGGAGGGCAATTTGGGAATGTTTTACATTTAAATGCATGTGTCTTTTGACCCAGCAATCCTGCTTTCAAGCATCTACTCTACAGAAATATCTGCACTCATGCCAAGATACTCTTGCAGAATTATTTATAATAATAGAAAAGGAGGGAAACAAATACCCCAAAGTAGAGGAACAATCAATTAAATTACAATATATCCATATGTAAGAGAGTGCCAACAGCTGTCCCTCTTCTCTGCTTAGGTGGATTTGATATTTCACCTTGAAACAGGTCTCCTCCATTCAGAGAGGGATAGCCTTGGTGGTATCCATTATTTATGGGAGTGCGGGTTAGATAGGCACCCCTCGCCCTGAGGGAATGGAGGGATGAAGCCTTCTGCGGCTTCATAAAAGCAGGATTCTTACAGATGCCCTTGATGCAGAGACTTGGTCTGAGAGGGGAAGGTAGACTGATTTGCATTGGGAGCCCAGGGCCTGTGAGAAGGGAGGAATGGCAGTGACAGCCCCCCTTCTCTGATGTTTGACACTAATGAGACTTGACCTGGTCAGATGGAACACTTGGGTGTTGACATAGGGTCTGCTGGTAGGAAGAACACCGTGGTTTCCAAGGGACCATGAAGGAAGGTGGGATCCGGGCTCCAAATGGGTATCCCAGAGATGACAGGGAAAGCTGTCCTTTACACCAGAGTACCCCGGCATGGCATTGTTTTGGAGAAACTATAGCTGGGTTACAGCTCTATTAAGATAGACCCAGGCCAACTAGTCCATCAACGGAGTAGAAAGGCATTCACTGGATTGTAGGGGCCGGGTTCAACAGGAACACTGGGTGGTTATCAACTGAAGAAAAAACATACTAGTGGTTCAAGGGGTCAAAATGCCCCCTTCCATGGAGTGTCATGGAGAGATAGACAAGTGTGGTGGCCTCCAAGGCCAGTGTCACTTGGTCCTCTGTAGCCATCAGACTCAGTGTTCAATCGATTACGGCCACCTCTCTCACTCTGCTTCAGACACAGCAGCCTTTTTTTTTTTTTTTTCACAGCAGCCTCTTTACTGTTCCCCAAACATGCTAGCACGTTCCTGCTTAGTCTTTGCTCTTGCTCCATCTCTGCCTGGAAAGTCCTTTTCTCCTCCAGCTTCGCTTCTTACACGTCTGCTTGAATATCACATTGTGAGTGAGGCCTTCCTTGTTCACGCTTTGAAAAACTGCAAACCCCTTACCCTCCCAGTGGGCTAGGTCTTTATTGCCTTTCTCACTGGATCTTAGCCAAAAGGCCGAGAAGTGATTTTATGGCCTTTCACATTTAATTTTTCTCTGCAGCACTTAGCACCTGATATATTTTATGTATCGCCAATTTCCAAGCCACCTCCTCCCACCCTTGGTGGAATGTAAGCTTCGTGAAGCCAAGTGTTGTGTATGTTTGGTTCACTGATTTGCTTCCTAGGACCTGGAACAGTGCCTGACACAACAGTAGATGCTCTATGAATATGTGATGAGATAATAAATAGGTACCCGTAGAAAAACCCTAAAATGGGTGGTAAGTGAACAAAAAGCAGATTGTCAAGTAATGTGCATAGTATTACACCATTCACGTAAAAATAACATGTGTGTGTGCTGATAGAGGAGAAATGCCAAACTATTATTGGAGAGGGGGATGGGAGGTGAATAACTAAATAAATAGCTGAAGTGATGCATTTTTTAATTACTTAAAAATTAACTTTTCCTTTGTATACTTCTGTATCATTTGGCAATTGTGTGACATATGAGTATTTATCACTTGTAAATCAAAATAGATAAAAATACTTCTTTTAAAGATTTTATTAATTAATTTATTTAAAAATATTTTATTTATTTATTCATGAGAGACAGAGACAGAGAGAGAGAAAGAGAGAGAGAGGCAGAGACACAGGCAGAGGGAGAAGCAGGCTCCATGCCGGGAGCCTCATGTGGGACTTGATCCTGGGACTCCAGGATCATGCCCTGGGCTGAAAGCAGGCGTTAAACTGCTGAGCCACCCAGGGATCCCAAGATTTTATTTTTTTAAAGTAATCCCTATGCCCAACATGGGGTTCAAAGTCACAACCCTAAGATTCAGAGTCACATGTTTTACCACCTGAGCCAACCAAGTGTCCTGATAATAACTTTTTATAACTAATAATAAGAGGCTAACAGTGCAGGAACAAGGGTCCTAACTTTTGGTACTGGCAGTGTGGTTTAGAGAAGATTAGTCCTCTTGCAGATAAAAATGATAAAGTCTGGTCAAAATATTTTTTGGAAATGACTGGAAGGCAATGACTGGGAGAATGACTAAAAGCAGGCAAAAAACTTGAGGCGATTCAGTTCTTGCGAGAAATGCAACGGTGTGGGTGAGAGCCACATTTATATGGTTTCTCCTCTGAGGGTACTTCCCAGTTGTTGCAAAACATAAGGATAGAGAAGAAACAGAAAGCTGTGGCCTCAGTAGTCACAGGACAGGGTTTGGGACTGTCAGAGCAGCAGGGCATCGAGGAGGGAAAACCAGAAAGAAAGGAAGTTACAGAAGGGGCAGCACTAAATCTATATATAAATTTTTCTAAGACCCTTGGCTGATCCCTAAGCTACAAGAGTGGAGGGACTCCAAAGAGATTAAGGAAGAAAAACAGCTGGAAGCCTAAAAGAGCTGAGCAGAGACTTCAGTAGTTGCCCACTTCAGGGGAAGCAGTTCTTAAAAACAAGACAATAGGCCCCAAATGGAGTCACTTATGCAAAGCCCTCCATCGCCAAACTGAGACTTAATGACAGTTTCAGTCTCTCCTGGAAATGAAATATTAAACCAGTCAATCAGGATTCACCTATTAGTGAGGTAATCTGCCTGAGAGACCCCTGCCCTCCCCTAAAGGAAGGTGACTTGGCCACAGTCCACCTGCTACTTGCTATTATGATTTTCTCGTCCCACTCCCTTTTGCTGGTAGAGGTGAAAAGCCAATAGAATCCAAAGAAGATATACGAGTGGCCAATAAGCACATGAAAAGATCTCAGCATCATTCACCACCAGGGAAATGCAAATCAAACGCACAATGAGATACCATTTCACAGTCACTGGGAAGGCTATAATAAAAAAGACATGTAATAACAAGTATTTGTGTGGATGTTGGAAATTGGAACACTTGTACGTTGCCAGCGGAATTTAAAATGGGTCACTTTGGAAAACAATCTAGCAGTTGGTTCATCAAATGTTTAAACCCAGAGTTACCATATGACCCCCAACACTTAAACTGCTAGGTGGACGTTCAAGAAAAATGAAAACACATGTTTACACAAAAACTTATACACAGATGTTCATAGTGACATCATTCATTGTAGCCAAAGACTAGAAACAACTCAGTGTCCATCCACTGGTGAATGGATAAGTAAAATTGATACATCCATACAATGGAATATTACTCGACAATAAAAAGAAATGAAGTACTGATACATGCTGCATGACATGAATGAATCTTGAAAACATTATGGAGCTGGACCTGAAAGACCACAGATAAAATATTTCATTTATACAAAATGTCCAGAATAAACAATTCTATGGAGACAAAGTAGATTAGTGGTTGACAGACTAGAATTTTTTTAAAGGTTTTATTTATTTATTCATGAGAGACACACAGAGACAGGCAGAGACCCAGGTAGAGGGAGAAGCAGGCTCCCTACAGGGAGCCCGATGCGGGACTCGATCCCAGGACTCCGGGATCATGCTCTGAGCCTAAGGCACATGTTAAACGGTTGAGCCACCCCGGTGTCGCTAGAATTTTTTTTCAGAGCAGGATTTGATTCCCATTTCTCTTAATCTTTCTTGAGCTTTGCTCTGGATGCAACTAAATTACTTTCAAACAGTTTGATCCTTTCAGGTGTTAGGTGAGTCTGTAGCAGTGCTCGGTCTAAGACTAATTATTTTCCACTCCTGGGGGCCATTCTACAAAATGCCTGAGTACTGTGCCTAATATCTGATGAATTTAGAGTTTTCTAGTGTGGACTTGTATGGGTGCCAGGCACTATTCCCTCTAATCCTTTTGGATGATTCTTTCTCTAGTCTCAGGATGTGTCCTCACATACATGCACTGACTAGGACTCTTGAATACTGGAGTGGGATCCTCTGTAAATCTTCAGGGTTTCTCTCCGTGCAGCTCTTCCCACTCTCATATTCTATTCTATGAACTCTAGCTACCTCGTCTCCAGATTCTCAGTTCCATCTTCTCAAATCATGGCATCTCTAGATTCTGCCCAAGTTCCCCCTATTTATGCCTTGACCTAGAAACTCTCCCAAGGCATCAGGTTTGGACAGTCATAGGATTTATTTTTATTTTTTTAAAAAATATTTTATTATTTATTAATTTGAGAGAGAGTGGGAGAGAGTGCAAGTGGGATGAGGGACAGTGTGGGAAGGAGAGGGAGAGAAGAATCCCAAAGCAGACTCCATGCCAAGCACAGAGCCTGATGCTGGGCTTGATCCCAAGACCCTGAGATTGAAACCAAGAGTCAGATACTCAACCAACTAAACCACCCAGACGTCCTGACAATCGTAGAATTTAAATGATCTGTTTCCCATCTCTTAGGGATCACGTCTTCTTTCCTTGATGTTCACTGTCTTGAAAATTTCTGTCCCATATATTTTGTCTGTTTTTGTTTGTTTCCAGTGAGAGGATAATCTGGTCTCTGCTACTCTATCTTGGCTGGAAGTGTAAGAAATCATTTATTAAAAAAAAAAAAGAAAGAAAGAATTTATCACTGTTTAATATTAGAAAAGGTAGACTTTTTTTTGGCACATAAGTAATGAACCACTGAATTCTACTCCAGAAACTAATATTACATTGTATGTTAACTAAGTAAAATTTAAATAATAAAAAAAATAAAGTCTAGACGAGGGGAAAAAAACGGAAAAAGCAGACTTTAAGACAAGAATATTATTGGAGATAAAGCTGTCATTTCATTTTTTTAAAAAGATTTTATTTATTTATTCATGATAGACAGAGAGACCGAGAGAGGCAGAGACACAGGCAGAGGGAGAAGCAGGCTCCCTGCAGGGAGCCCGACGCGGGACTGAATCCCGGGACTCCAGGATTGTGCCCTGGGCCAAAGGCAGGCGCCAAACCGCTGAGCCGCCCAGGGACCCCCAAAGCTATCATTTCTTAGTGATAAAAGGGTCAACCTTTCAAGAAAGAGGGTGAAATCGTCAATGACCATGGATTTGACTAGTTGTCTTGATAGTTGTCAATTTTGCTTTATGTATTTTAGGCTGTTATTAGCTGCTGTTATGGGTTGAATGTTTGTGTTCCTCCACCTGTGAATTTATATGGGGAAGCCTTAGTCCACAAAGTGATGGTTTTGGGAGGAAAGGCCTTTGGTAGGTAACTAGGTTTTAGATGAGGTCATGAGAGTGGGACCCTCATGATGAAATTAGTGTCCTTATAAGAAGAGGAAGAGATCAGAGCTCTTCCTCTGTCTGGGATGTGACAATACGGTGACAAGCTTGGTTGTCTGCAAGCTTGGAGGAGGGCTTGCACTCTGAACTGAGTCTGCTAGCACTTTGATGCTGGACTTCCCAGCTTTCAGAAACTATGTGAAATAAATGTCTGTTGTTTAAGCTACCCAGTTGTGGTATCTTGTTATGGCAGCCCGAGCCGACTGATACAGGTATGTATACATTTTTCAAATTGTTATCTCTTCTTGGCAATTGGGAAAGGAGGTGCACTAAAGATCATAAGGATACAGAATATTTGAACTAACATTTTCAACCAATTTGACCTAATTGACATTTATAAGTTTTTATAAATAGAACACTGATTTCAAAACTTCAGGATAAAACAACAACAACAACAACAACAACAACAACAACAAAAACTTCAGGATACATCTCTTCAAGTGCAGGAGGAACATTTACCAAAAAAAAAAAAAAAAGAGGAGGAGCATTTACCAAAGTAGACTATTTTCTTCCTTCCTTCCTTCCTTCCTTCCTTCCTTCCTTCCTTACTTCCTTCCTTCCTTCCTTCCTTTCTTTCTTTCTTTCTTTCTTTCTTTCTTTCTTTCTTTCTTTCTTCTTTCCTTTTTCTTTTTTTTAAGATTTTATTTATTTATTTGAGAGAGAGAGAGAGAGACGGAGAGAGAAAACAAGCAGGGGGAGGGACAGAGAGATGGAGAGACAGAAGCAGTCGCCTCACTGAGCAAGGAGCCTGATGTGGGGCTTGATCCCCAGACCCCTGGGTCGTGACCCGAGCCAAGGCCAGGTGCTTAACCAACTGAGCCACCCAGGTGCCCCCAAAGTAGACTATTTTCTAGGCAATAAGACAAGTCTCAGTGAATTTCAAAGGACTTAACCATACAGAGTATGTTCCCTGATCACCGTGGAAGGAAGTTAAAAACAAACAAAAATAAATTTAAAAACCAGAAAATACCCATTTAGATATTAGAGGACACACTTTTAACCTCTATGTTAATAAGAAATCACAGGGATATTAATATACAATCTGGAAGTGGGTGATGATTAAATTATACCATATCAAAATTTGGGGAATGCAGCTAAAGCAGCACTTAGAAGTAAATTTATCTTTAAATACTAATGTTATAAAACAAGATCATCTAAAAATCAATTATCTAAGTCTCTGCTTTAAAATGCTGGAAAAAGAAGAGCAAATTAAACTCAAATAATAAAGGAGAAAGGAAATAATAGTCGCAACAAATGAAAGAGAGGCAGACAAAACAGAAAAAAATCAACAAACTTCAAATCTGTAAAAAAGACAAATGACTGATACACGTAATACATGTTTGGATCTTTAAAGTATGTTAAGTGAAAGAAGCCAGACCAAAAGAGTACATACAGGTTTTTATTTAATTAATTATTTTATTTATTTGTTTGTTTAGGGTTCTAGATAGCCACCCCCTTTTAAAAAAGATTTTATTTTTGTATTCATGAGACACACAGAGAGAGGCAGAGACACAGGCAGAGGGAGAAGCAGGCTCCATGCAGGGAGCCCGATGTGGGACTCGATCCCAGGACCCCGGGATCACACCCTGAACCAAAGGCAGATGCTCAACCACTGAGCCACCCAGATGTCTCTAGACAGCCCATTGATCAAATTGGGCCTCATACCAGTTTCTCTGTGTGACCTTGAGCTAAGAGTGGTTTTTACATGTTTAGAAGATTGCAAAGGAGAAGGAGGAGGAAGAAAAGTAGTAATGACCAGTAGGCTGCAGAGCATGAAATGTCTTCTATCTGTCTCTTTTTAAAGATCTTTCATTTTTAAGTAATCTCTGCACCCAACGTGGGGCTCAAACTCACAACCCCAAGATCAAGAGTCACATGTTCCACCAATTGAGGCCAGCCAGGCGCGCTACTATTTGTCTCCTTACAGAAGAGTTCTCGGATATATGATCCCCACAAATGGCTATGACAACAGATGTGAGAGTAGTGGCTTCACCTGGATGGGGGTGTGTGGGAGAGGTGACTGGATTAGGGCTGGGGGAACTTTCCTGTGTAATGGACATGTTTACTATTTTGATTGTAATGATACTTGAATGTATATTCTTGTCAAAATCCATTAAAATCTGAGCATTTTACTGTACATAGATTTTACCTTAATAGAAGAACCAAGAGGGGGTCCCCCCACTTCAGTCATGAATTGTAGTCACTGAGTAAAATAAAAACAGATTTTTTTTTTTTTTTTTAGGATTTTATTTATGAGAGACCTAGAGAGAGAGGCAGAGACACAGGCAGAGTGAGAAGCAGGCTCCCTGTCGGGAGCCCGATGTGGGACTTGATCCCAGGACCTGGGATCACAACCTGAACCAAAGGCTCAACCACTGAGCCATCCAGGAGTCTCAAATATAGATCCTTAGAAAGCATGTTTAACTCCCCCCGCCCAATATCTTTTCTTCTAAGTGGGGATTCATATCTGGAACATAGAGCTTTGTATTTGAGGTCTTCTTTGATGTTTTAGCTTGACTGAGGGCAATGAAATAAAAAACAGTGTTTACAGGGCTTCAGAAATTGTTTCCTTAAGATTGTGCTTCCCAAGTAACAATTTAACATGATTGAAAATATAAATGTATGCTGTGAACTGATGTCCTCTAATGTCTGTCTGCCTATATGTGAATGGGGCTGAGCAGTGTACTCACTCCTCCACTATGTTAAAATTTATGAAAAACACACTGTAAATTATTTTGCGACATATTCTGTTTTCTATCCATTAGAATGAATTTGCCTGATAGAAAATTGACTTGGTCTTTAAACTGATATTAAATTCTGTTCTAGTATGACTTTTGGTTTCGAGAATCCAATGTTACGAATTCTTCCTTCTTTCATATTTATAATTTTCTTTAGGACGAAATGATGTTGACCTGTGTTTGCTTTGTCTGTATATCAGAAGACCTAGCTCCCTCTTCCCTGATCAAGAAATAAAATTGGGTTATTAGAAAAAACTTCAGGGGATCCCTGGGTGGCTCAGTGGTTCAGTGCCTGCCTTTGGCCCAGGGTGTGATCCTGGAGACCCGGGATCGAATCCCACGTCAGGCTCCCGGCATGGAGCCTGCTTCTCCCTCTGCCTGTGTCTCTGCCTCTCTCTCTCTCTGTGTCTCTCATGAACGAATGAATGGAATCTTAATAAAATAAAAAAAAAAAAAAATAAAATAAAATAAAATAAAATAAAATAAAATAAAAGTTGATTTAAAGGATACCACTTCTGGGGTGCCTGGTAAGGAGTTTGGACCAGAATCCTCCACATGAGGCTGGGATTCTCCACAGGCCAACAGGGATATGATTGAACTGAAAAATGTTACCAACAGGAAAAGACCGTGAGGATGCCCTGTCTACAAACCAGGGGCTGCTCACTTGGAAGTGATGTCTCATAACGGTGTGTCAAAAAAACTCTCAAGTCTAAACTTAGAAGTGAGTCTAGGTTTGTGGTACCTCCAACTAGTTGGCAGAAGCAAACATGGAAGATTTCTCCATGGAGGAACACGTTCTCACTGAGGCCTCACTTCCCACAGATACATTTCCAAAGAACTAGAGTTCATACACATTTCTTTATTTCTTTATTTATTTCAGATTTTATATTTACGTAATCTCAACACCCAAAATGGGGCTCAAATGCATGACCCCAACATCAAGAGACATGTGCTCTGTTGGGTCAGCCAGGAGCCAGCCCTTTTTTATTTTTATTGATTGAGAGGAGACAAGTGAGCTCGAGGGAGTGTGGGGTGGGGAGGGACAGGGAGAGAAGGACAAGCAGACTCTGTGCTGAGTGTGGAACTTAACTCCGGGCTGGATCCCACCACCCTGAGATCATAACCTGAGCAGAAATCAAGAGTGGGACACTCAACCAACTGAGCCACCCAGGGGCTTCGAGAAACACAAAAGACATCAAAAGTTTGACAAAGGCCCAACAGATCATCAGGAAGGATTAGGCAGGTTTGAAAAGAAACAAAATAGAAATTCTAGAAAGTGGACGTAAAGTGGGAGAGAATAGAGACCAGAAATGGACCACATATACGTGGTCAATTTGTTTTTTTATAAAGATACAAATGCAAATATGGAGAAAGGATGGTATTTTCAATAAACAGCTGCTGGAACAATTGAATATCCATATGTAGAACTTTGACACACACCTCACACTTTATACAAAAATTAACTCGAGGGGATCCCTGGGTGGTTTAGCGCCTGCCTTCGGCCCAGGGCATGATCCTGCAATCCCGGGATCGAGTCCCACGTTGGGCTCCCTGCGTGGAGCCTGCTTCTCCCTCTGCCTGTGTCTCTGCCTCTCTCTCTGTGTGTCTCTCATGAATGAATAAATAAAAATCTTTTTAAAAAAATTAACTCGAAATGGTTCAGAGGCTAAATGTAAAACCTACAGCTATAAAACCTCTTGGAGAAAACATAAAAGAAAATTACTGTGTCCTTTTTAGCATGTGATGCCAAAAGCATGATTCATTTAAAGAAGGTAAAGAAGAGCTTTAATTAAGAAAATAAATTTAAAAAAAAGAAAATAAATTAGACTTCGTCAAAAGTAAACATTTCTGCTCTGTGGAAGGAAGGCCCCACTGAAGAAAAAAGACAAGTTGCAGACTGGGAAGAAATATTTGCCAAAAATGTATCTGACAAAGGATATGTATCTAAAATACATTTAAAAAAAAACCACACCACTCTCTCAAAACTCGGTAATAAAAAAATAGCTCAGTTTAAAAATAGGCCAACTTTTGTAACAGACATTTCACTCAAAAAGATATTTGGGTAGGAAATAAGCCAATGAAAAGATGCTCTACAGCAGTAGATCTTAGGGAAGGGCTGTGTGGCACCCCCACACGGTTATTGGCCATTGGGTCGGTGCCAGGGGGTGAGAGCTGACCAGGCCACGCAGGGCCTGTCACACGGTGCAGCAGCCACTCCGGGAGGTGGCGTGGCAGGGTGAAGCATACACTTAAGATGTCATTCAGCAATCACACGCCTAGGCATTTTTCTGAGAAAAATGAGACCTTATGTTTGCACTGAAATCTATACACAAATGTTTATAGCTGCTTTATTCATAATTATGGAAAACTGGAAATGCAAATATCCATCAACTGGCAAACAAGTAAACTGCGATAATGTCCACGCGATGTGAGACCGCTGCATGCAACAGGACCTAGCAGCAAGAATGAACTGGACACACGGTAGCCAGAATGAGCCGCAAACAGTAGTGTCGGGGATGGGAAGCCAATCGCAAAAGAGAACACACAATACACTTTTACCTGTCGCAGGGTAACAACACAGGCCGAACCAAACAGCATATAGTATATTATATATATAATAGTACATATGAATATATAAATGTAATAAAACTATGAAGAAATGCAATGAAATGATCAACACCAATTTGGGATAGTGGTCCCCTCTGGGTTCAGGGAGGAGGACACGTTTGCCTTTGAAGAGGGGCACATAGGGGATCCCTGGGTGGCTCAGTGGCTGAGCATCTGCCTTCGGCCTGGGGTGTGATCCTGGAGACCCGGGATTAAGTCCCACGTCGGGCTCCCTGTGTGGGGCCTGCTTCTCCCTCTGCCTCTGACTCTCTCTCTCTCATAAATAAATAAATAAAAATTAAAAAAAGGAGAGGGGCACATAAAAAAAAAAACCCTCAGAGTTTCTCTTCCTTTTTTTATTTTTTTTATTTTTTTTTTATTTTTTATTTTTATTTTTATTTTTTTTTTTTTTAAAGATTTTATTTATTCATGAGAGACACAGAGAGGGGGGTGGGGCAGGGACACAGGCAGAGGGAGAAGCAGGCTCCATGCAAGGAGCCTGATGTGGGACTCGATCCAGGAACTCCAGGATCACACCCTGGGCCGAAGGCAGGTGCTCAACCACTGAGCCACCCAGGGATCCTTTTTTTTTTTTTTTTAAAGATTATTTATTTATTTACGAGAACCACAGAAAGAGAGGCAGAGACACATATCGCCCCGGTTCACTCCACTGATGGCAGCTCGGCTAAGTGATGTGGGTAGTGGGACGTGCTGAGCACTCTCCATGCAAGATATATGTATGCCTTTGGCGGAGGGCCCTGCCACGTAGGTGCAATTTCCGAGGCCTCCGTGGTCTGGGGCCTCCTAGAGTGAGAGGCAAATTGCCACCTCTTGAATTTCACACGCTGGGGTCGGAGGGAGGTCACCTGGCACAGCTCCATCCTAGAGGGAGCAGAGCTTTGCTCTTATGGGTTAAAGATTATGCTGAGTGAAATAAGTCAGTCAGAGAAGGACAAACATTATATAGTCTCATTCATTTGGGGAATATAAAAAATAGTGAAAGGGAATAAAGGGGAAGGGAGAAAAAATGAGTGGGAAATATCAGAACGGGAGACAGAACATGAGAGACTCCTAACTCTGGGAAACGAACTAGGGGAGGTGGAAGGGGAGGTGGGCGGGGGTGGGGGTGACTGGGTGACGGGCACTGAGGGGGGCACTTGACGGGATGATCACTGGGTGTTATTCTATATGTTGGCAAATTGAACACCAATAAAAATAAATTTATATATAAAAAATAATAATAAAAAGCAAAAAAAAAATTAAGACGGAGCCTGGTTTCTTTTTGTCTTCTCTGCCTGAAATGCCTCTGCCAGCATCATGTGCAGACTTACAGAACGCCGTATCCCTGACTGGGGTATCAGACACGTCATCTCCAATGAGGGACACGTCTCACAGCACAAGGAGTGTGGCAACTGGTGCGTGCCCATGAGAATCATTGGTATCACCATGCGGCTTGCTGCCTGGGGTCGAGGCGCTGGAGAGAATGATGAAGTGGGTTACTAAAGCCTCAGTTATGCGCCAGCAGGAACCAAACAGCTTCCAAGGAGCACAGGCTTGAGGGTGCCTGGCTGGCTCAGTTGGAAGAGCATGCGACTCTTAATCTCAGAGCCGTGAGTTTGAGCTCCACGGTGGGTATAGAGATTACTAAAGAATAAATAAGCAAATACACTTAAAAAAAAAAAAAAAGAAAAAAAAAAAGAGCCTATGCTGTAAACCAGACGTCAGTATACGAGCCATCTCCCCCAGAGCCAGGATGCATGCTTCAGAGCAGACCTTTCTGCTTTCCATCCCCAGAACCGTAGGCCCAGCGCACCCGAAGGTTCTAGTGTGTTCAGTAGCAATACTCCTACCAGGAACCACAGTCACAGTGCTAATGATCTTGAGGCTGAAATTTATCGTGATTGTTTTAGGCTCCCCATGTCCCTCTGTAGCCAGGACAGGGGTTCTCTGGCTGGGGTAACTGTTCCTGGTCACCAGGGAAAAATTGTGTGGCCCCCGTGGGGGCGAGGAGGACTTTGTGTAGGGTACATCTCTTCTTCTCCTGCTACAAAGCTCTGGTCAGTGGAAGATGGACAACCCACGATGGTCAATGACTCAGCTCCTCCAAAAGGAGGGTATGAATTATTCCACCAGGTCGGGAAACTCATCCAGCTGCGGTGCTAGAAGAGGGCAGAGGGAACTTGGATCAAGTGTTGGAAGCACACTGCTGGGGTATGACCTAGGCGCTGTCACCAGCTATGGTGATGAGGACTGTAACCGCTCCACTTAGGTGACTTTACTGCTCATCCCCTGTTTGGTTTCCATTGCTTCTTTTTTTTTTTTTTTTTTTAAAGATTTTATTTATTTATTCATAGAGATGCAGAGAGAGAGGCGGAGACACAGGCAGAGGGAGAAGCAGGCATCAGAGAGCCTGACGTGGGACTCGATCCAGGGTCTCCAGGATCACACCCTGGGCTGCAGGTGGTGCTAAACCGCTGTGCCACCGGCCTGCCCAGTTTCCATTGCTTCCTTGACACATTATCACGAATATAACAGCTGAAAACAACACCCATTCGTTAGCTTACATGCTGGAGGTCAGAAGTCCAGGCATGGTGGACATGGCTGCGGCCTCAGTTCAGAAAGCTCCTGTGGGTGTTGAGCTGCGTTCTCATCTGGAGCTCTGGGGCCTCTTTCAGGAGCACGTGGTTGTGGCCGAATTCAGTTCCCTGTGACTGTAGCCTTGAGACCTCCCGTAGATCCCTTCTCCGGGAAGAGCCCTCACCCTTTCAAGAGCTCACCTGATTAGGCCAGGACCACCCAGGGCAATCTCCCTTTCCTAACGGTTTGGGACCATAATTACATCTGCAAACTCTCTTTAGAGTGGTACCGAGTGTCTGATTGAATTTGGGAGGGAACGCGTGCACACGCCCGGGAGCAGGAATTTGAGAGGCTGCTTCAGGATCCTGCTGGCTCACTTCCCCCAGCTTTCCTCTGATTCCTTATCCAAAGAATATCAGTGGTGGTAATGCTTTGAGCCTTCAGGGGGGATTATGCTGGATTAGGATCGCCATGTGGTGAAACAGTAGCCAGTGAGACTTGGTGCGTCCTGTGGATTGGGACACGAGTTCTTCACTCAGATGGATAACAGTGTATCCCAAGGGAGGAAAGACGTGAGCTGTGCCGGATGCACCATGTTTGTCCCTCCAGAGCTTGATTCCTTCCCAATCTCTGCCCAAGTAGGCAGACCTAGCCTGGTCTCATCATCCGGGTCCCTTTGTCCTCTGTGTCTGTTTGCTTTGGCTTATCTGGTTTAGCCAGAGATGGGAAGGAGGGAGGAGAGTGAGGTCCGGGCGTCTGGTGCTTGGACGTGCTCCCTGCAGGCCACTTCAGGCTGTGGGGTCCTTCAGCTGTGGGTGGAGGGCGGCTGTCTCCACACAAGCCTCCCCCGCAAGGGCCCATCCCCTTGACCTTTCTGGGCCCGGGCAGGGCGGTGGGCTTGCTGCCACGGCCTAGGCTGCTGTGCCAGCCCCGTATCCCCCCACGCCCTGCCCACACGTTCATAAAGACTGCCTTTTAAAAAATCTCCCAAATTATCCTAATTTGAATGTGCCATCTGTTTTCTGTTTGGACTCTGACTGATACAAGAACCTATCAAGAGATAGACACAGGAGTGTGACAGATGGAGATACAAATATTACTTTTATGACAGCCACCAGTGATACTGGGCAATATGGCTTGGGTCTGCGGGGCAGGCAGGTTCGCTGGTAGCCCACCCTGGGGTCAGCCCAGGAGTCCCGGTCCTATGACCCTGGTGACCCCCGCAGAGCACCAAGTAGTGCTTGCCTACCTTTTTTTTTTTTAAGATTTATTTATTTATTCATGAGAGACACACAGAGAGGCAGAGACACAGGCAGAGAGAGAAGCAGGCTCCATGCAGGGAGCCCGATGTGGGACTCGATCCCGGGTCTCCAAGATCACGCCCTGGGCTGAAGGCAGGCGCTCAATGGCTGAGCCACCCAGGCGTCCCTAAGCAGTGGTTTCTCACCAAGATCAGGGAGGAGGGCCTGAGCTGAGCACTTTAGCACCCCCTTTCCACTGACCTGGGGGTTTCGCCTGGACGACTGAGGGCAGCCCTCCTTTCCACATAGCAACAGGAAGCTCCACGGAAAGGCCCTCAGAACAGCAAATGTTGCTTTAAAGAAAGGGAAAGATAAGCAAAACAGCCAAAGACGTAATGTCTGCGATTTCTATAGAGTACCTACACACTGACTCGTTAGAACACTAAGAATCCCAAGGAGAAGCAGACAAAGGCTACTGCTCAGCAAGTCACAGAAGCGGGAAGAGTAATGGCACATAAACCTCTGGAATGATGTCCAATCTCAGTAATAATCAAGGACTTGATATTTATTTATTTATCAGATTTTATTCATTTATTTATTTGAGAGAGCATGCATAGTGGGGTGAGGGGGGGTGGGGAGAAGCAGGCTCCCTGATGAGCAGGGACTGCCCAGACCAAGGGCTCTATCCCAGGACCATGGGGATCATGGATCACGACCCAAGCCCAAGGTAGTTGCTCAACTAACCAACCGAGCCACCCAGGTGTACCTCAAGGACTTGATTTTTAACCCCTTCAGGTTGGCAAGAATCTTAAAAATGTTATGATTCAGTGGTGATGAAGATGTAGGGAAACAGGTACTCCGACAGACTGATAGAAAGAATGCAAATTGATAACGTCCTTTAAAGAGCAATTTGGCTGTGGATTAGAGCTTTCAGGGTGCATGTCCTACAACCTAGCAAGTCCACTTATGGGATAGATGCTGGAGAAATACTCGTATTTGTACACACACAAAACATATACAAAGATGCTTATTGTTTGTAATAGTGATGATTTGGAGGCAGTCCTTATCCATTAATAGGGGGACGATAAAAATCTTTGTATTTTGGGTCACCTCACTAGTTCAGTCTGAAAATACGACTAGATCTAGGGGTTGTGCGTTTGAGCCCCATGGTGGGGGTAGAGATTATTTAATAACAAAATTTTGGGGGGATGCCTGGGTGGCTCAGTGGTGGAGCGTCTGCCTTTGGCTCAGGGCGTGATCCTGGAGTTCGGGATTGAGTCCCACATCGGGCTCCCTGCGTGGAGCCTGCTTCTCTCTCTGCCTGTGTCTCTGCCTCTCTCTCTCTTTCTGTGTCTCTCATGAATAAATAAATAAATTCTTAAAAAACTACATATTTTGGAATAAAATGCAGTTAAAAGAATGGCCTAAGAAAGGGGAAGAGAACAGTAAGGGAGACTGATATATTTTCCTAAAAATATATTTCCTACATATGTCTGATAGATATTATAAAATAAACAAGCTGCTAAAAGTATATACATAACACCACGAGTAGAATTCAGATGTGTAAAAATTAAACAAGGGAAGGATAGGATTTTGTAGTCAGGGTTGCCGAGATTTTTCAAAATTGCAAACATAAAAAACAGCGTTTTGAATATTCACACCTGTACCCTTTGAGTCACACATACACTGGTTGTATTTAACCAAGTTTAAAGTTTGCATGTGGATGGGTGTGTAGTTCATTAACACTCCATTAGCTAAGACTGCCAAGGGCTTTGTGTGTTACTAATAGCACGCATCTGTAAGGGAAGGAAGGGCTCAAGAAGAGTGTCTGGATGTGATCCAACCACCAGTAATAGAATAAAAACGGAAGGGCCAGTTATAGGAATCTCCTTTGCAAGACAAGGGCGTATAACATGAAACAGCAAATATGATAATACTCTTCTAAGAATATTATATGATCATTCATGCAAACAAATTTCATAAAATGATTCCATGCTGTTTGGTATAATGATGTTATTCAATATACTGTGTGTGCAAGATGATTCTGTTTAAATTTCTGCTGAAATTTTAGTGGGAGAGTCCTAATGTAGATGCACCATGGATATTTCTCTAGGACGTGCTTGGATACAAGAGAAGACTATGAAAGAAAACTTTACTGAAGACTTAGCTTCCTTTCTGATACAGTTCAAAATGAATCCATGTGATATGGACTATTGCTGGCATACTGAGTAAAGCAGGGAAGATCACTTCTGAAGTCTTAGCAATGCAGCTTCAATGGCTCAAAAAAAAAAAATAGAGTAACACTTGAATGTTGATATTCTTACATCCAGGCACCTGTAATTGAACACATGGCTGGATGTCAAAATATAGAACATGATATATCGAATCCGATTTGAGCACTGCTGTAGAGAAGTGGTATAAAGACCAGTGGTTGAAAAAAGAAAGTTAGGTAGAAAAGATGATACTCTTCTATTAGAACAAGGGTAGGAGAGTTTAATGAAGTTTGGGTGAAATGGAAAACATCAGTATAAACTCATGACTTGGAAAGATAAAGACTCTGCTACGGGCTATATGAAATTATATAAATTCAGAAAATGACATCAATACATAGCCCCAGTGCCCAGGATTCAGGTCTTTAAATGGAAGCATTTACATTTTACCAAGAAAACCAAGTGTTTCCCGAAAGGCGCACCATGCTGGATCTCGGGATGACAAAAGCAAGTTAGTTCTAGGACATCTGGTTTTTAAGGAGCAAAGATGAAGTAAGAGGGCCAGTGCTTTATTCTCTCTGGCTGACTGTCCCCATGAGCTATGGTTCTGTTAGGAAGGAAAAGAGAGGGAACAGATGTTGGGTAGGTGACCTACAATGTCTGTAACAGGTTATATGGTTGGTCCAGCTTGGGTCAGGTGCCCACTCATTGACCAATCACTGGGACTTGGACGAGAGAATCATATGAGAAAATGGCAGCACCCATTTACACCTTAAGGTGAAGGAGTGGTAGAAGTGACATTGCTTCCTCAAACCAGGGAGCTTATCCCAGAAGAAGAAAGAGATCCTTTATTAGTAACCTACTGCTGCCAAAAAATTACCTCAAAACTTTGTGGCTTAAAACAACAAACATTTACTATCAAAGAGTTTCTGTAGGTCAGGAATTCAGGGGTGGCTTAGCTGGTATCTCTGATTCTAACCTGATAAGGCTGCAATTAAGATGTTCGAGGTACAGTCTTGAGGCTTAATGGCAGCAGATCTGCTTCTAAGCTCACTCACGTGACTGTTGGCAGGCCTCAGGTCCTTGCTGGCTGTTAGCCAGAGATATCAGTCCCTTGACGTGTGTCTTTCCATAAGGCAGCTCACAATATGGCAGTTGGTTTTCCTCAGAGCAAGTGAGTAAAAGAGTGAGAGAGGGGCACCTAAGACAGAAGCCACAGCCTTTTTGTTACCTAATTTCTGAGGTTCTATTCTATTTGTTAGAAGGAAGTTGCCAGATCCAGCCTGCATTTGAGGGGAGAGGGTGTGAAGACCAGGAGGTGGACATCACTGGGGGACCAGTCGACAGGCTGCCTACCATAGCTTCTAGGCAGGCAATATAAGAAAAGACCCCTACACGGCACAGCGACACCCTAAATCCAAAACGTGGTGATTATGAGTCTGTTACAAATAGGCTGTCTGTAGAGAAATCCTTTTTTTTTTTCTGTAGAGAAATCCTTGCAGTTATGATGACACTACTAGAAGGACGTTAATGCAAAGTGGGCTAACAGGTGCCGATAATGCTTACAAGGTTTTAAAGACTCATTTTTATTAAATACGAAAGATATAAAATGGTATTTCTAAAATATATGCAAGATATAAAGGGTAGTGATAAAATGGAGGTGCACACATACATGAGCATCTCAGCCAGTGTAAGAGAAAGGGGATGGCCACTACTTTTGAAGCCTCCGACGCCCCTCTTTTCCCTCCCCATCTGGAGCTCACCACCATTCTGAATTTTGCCATCATTATTCACTTGCTCTTCACAGTCCTACTACAGATGCTCCCATCCTTACACAAGATATTGTCTGGTTTTCCCTGCTTTGGACTTTATATAAATGGGGCCACACTCTATGTGTTTCTCTGTGATTTGCTTCTTTCACTCAAGATTATGTTTCTGAGATTTATCCAGTTGATGTGTTCACACTAATGTTTCCAATTTGACCCAAACTTCACTAAGCTCTTCATGTATCACTTGAATACAAGAGCAAACTCAATTCTATTATTTGAGCCACCAGCTTTCTCTTCACTTTTCTATACAACACTGGATGACTAGCCTGCCACTCATCTCCATACGTAGTAGTTGGGGTTAGATTCCTATTTTTGCTACATAAACAGTGCTGCTATGAACATCCCTGGACTCCTGGTACACCTGTGCAGACTTTCTGAAGGGATATACCTGGGAAAGGAACTGCAGGATCAAACGTATATGGGTGTTCAGCCTTAAGAGATACTGCAAGATTGTTTTCCAAAGTGATTGTAGGGATTCACACACTTCTCCTGGCAGTGAATAAATGTTCTAGCTGTTTCAAATCCAATCCACTATTAGATAATGTCTGACTTAAAATTTTTTGCCAGTCTGGAAGGTATAAAATGAATTTCATTGAGGTTTTGATTTGCATTTCACATGAGATGTGCGTGTGTGTGCATGTGTGTGTGTATATATATATATATATATATATTTTTTTTTTATCACACTGGCAAGTGCAATCCAGTGATCAAATAAGACTCTAAACTCTGCAGTCAAGTCTTAGCCATCATCCATGTAACTATTTATAAGTTATTGTTATCTTAACTCATTGTTATGTCAAATTCTTTGGTTAAAAGTTAAATGCAAAGAATCAAGATTTGCAATAATAATTTAGTATAAGGACTATGTTGCAAAGTAGTATATGGTAGGAAGTCAAACAGTGAATAATAAAGAAAATAATTTTCGGGGCACCTGGCTGGCTCCGTTGGCGGAGCATGTGACTCTTGATCTTGGGGTGGTGAGTCTGAGCCCCACAGTGGGTAAAGAGTTCACTTAAAATCTTGAAAAAAAAAAAGAAATAATTTTCGTGGGCATTGTATTCCTTTGGGATTTATTTTGATATATTATGTGAAGGTGTTGAAGAGAATTAGGGGGGGATGAGTCATGCACCTCTAATTTATGTGTACACATCATCTCTGCTGTCCTAAAGGGTATACACACAAAGGGGTGGGCCCTAGCACGTAGTGGTGCTTTTAAAGTCTTAAGTAGAATTTACACTCTCAGAGATTTACAGTGAGGTGATAAAGAGGAATTACTTTCCTTAGGTGTTATTCTGCATGGTCAACATTGGACTATAAACATGCTGAAGTTGGGATCGATTAAAATGTTAAACTTACTGAGGTCAGGTCCTGACTGG
Source organism: Canis lupus familiaris (assembly GCF_011100685.1). Classification (NCBI taxonomy): domain Eukaryota; kingdom Metazoa; phylum Chordata; class Mammalia; order Carnivora; family Canidae; genus Canis; species Canis lupus. The sequence goes on from NC_049236.1 coordinate 16,825,877, forward strand.
ACTGTACCCAAGTAACACGTTTCAGGACAAGTCAAAGTTCCAAGTATAACACGAGCTACAAATGGGCGAGAAGTCAGGTGATCGGTAATAGCTGGTGGCAGTCTGTTCTTAGAGCTGAAGAAATGGAATGTGCTAACCACTCCGATGAACAATGGTGCGGGGCGGGGGGAGGGGGGGACCCCAGGGGTCTGAGGGAGCCTGCCTTGGGGGAGAGGGCCAAGCAGTTACAGAACAGACAATGGAGATTGGGTGCTCCTAACGTTGCACTTGGAGCTTCCTTCTGTCAAAGCTAGCGCAGAAAACAGACCAACGTGACTTCCACTCACGTGTTGGTGGATTTTTGAAAAGCAATTTTGCAGAGCATCAAGACCTTAAATGTGTTCCTATTTGTTATGTAATTTCGGCCTTAGGAACCGGCCCAGTCATTCGGGTTACCGAGGATGAAATACACTCACTCCAATTCTCTCAAGAAACATTATTAAGAGGCTACAGACACAGAAATCCAGGAAGGTCTAGACATCCCAGCCTGGGAAGTGCAGACCCAGGCAGCTGTGGGTTTCACAGAGGTTTCTCCACGTGCCACCCTTACCCCTAGTACCTGGTTACCCCCGGGTCTGCGCCAGCCTTCCTCTACCATCCGACTCCGGCTTACTTCGCTCCCACAGCCACAGCCATCCGGCAAGACCACCTCTTAGTTGACTTTCTCAGCACTTCCTTGGTTGAACTGTGAGAACGAGAATCTGATTGGCCAGATCATCTTTCCAAACGAGGCAAAGTAATGGGTGGGCTGCCCTAGGATCAGATGTCCTCCTGCGGCCCAATCAGCTGGGGGAAGAGGGAACAGCCCGCTCCTAGCCGCTGGGCGCAGAGAGGGATGGGGGGCAGTTTTCCGCATAAAGGACTTGGGCTGGCAAATGCCGTACTGGACATCTCCAAGGAACCTAGGGAAAAAATTCAGAGGTGAAGCCAAGAGGTGCATTAAAGTGTTTTCACAGCGCGCACACACGAATTTTGAAAAGCCCTAGAGACCACCAACGGTGAGCAGTAGGATAAATCCTAGGCTGCCTGGGTATGGGACTTTGAAGGGTACTGAAGAACACGGGGAAATGCCCACAAGAGAGCATCACATGAAAGAGCAAACCATACAGCTGCATGTACAGTGTGATAAGAATTCTAAGAAAACAGACCTGCTTATGTTTATTTTTTAATCTGTAAGGGAAAGCTAACGGTTAGTGGTGCGATGACTGTAGTGAGTTAAATGTTCTTGATTTCGTCTCTTAGCTTTCAAACGTCGCAACACGAACTGATACTATTTTTACAGTGAGGGGGAAATACTAAGTGTTAAAGCTCACGTTCCTCAACTGGGTCTCTAGGGGCTGGTCAGCTGGCGCGGGCCCTTCCCTCCCGGCTCTCCGCCCAGGGGGCCCGGGGCCACGTCTGCCCTCCCGCGGTCGGAGCGGGCGGGGGCGGCGCCTCTCCCCGCGTTTCCCCTGCTTCAGCCTCGAAGAATGTCACTTTTCTGGACCAGCCGCAGTCTTCACCCCACACTTTTCTAACCAAAAAAGTCTGGCTTTTGGCGCCCTACCTCGGGTCGGGCTCCCCAGATGCACTTTTCCCCGGGATCCGCGCAACCCTGTCCAGCCTGCCTCCGCCCGGGATCCGCGCTCCCCGCCCGGTCCGCAGCGCCCTCTCCGGGATCCGCGCTCCCCGCCCGCCCCGCTGCACCCTCCCCTCCCGGGATCCGCGCTCCCCGCCCGCCCCGCTGCACCCTCCCCTCCGGGGATCGGCGCTCCCCGCCCGCCCCGCTGCACCCTCCCCTCCCGGGATCCGCGCTCCCCGCCCCCGCCCGGTCCGCAGCGCCCTCTCTCGGGCGGCTCCGCGCTCCCCGCCCGCCCCGCTGCACCCTCCCCTCCCGGGATCCGCGCTCCCCGCCCGCCCCGCTGCACCCTCCCCTCCGGGGATCCGCGCTCCCCGCCCGCCCCGCTGCACCCTCCCCTCCCGGGATCCGCGCTCCCCGCCCGCCCCGCTGCACCCTCCCCTCCCGGGATCCGCGCTCCCCGCCCGCCCCGCTGCACCCTCCCCTCCCGGGATCTGCGCTCCCCGCCCGCCCCGCTGCACCCTCCCCTCCGGGGATCCGCGCTCCCCGCCCGCCCCGCTGCACCCTCCCCTCCCGGGATCCGCGCTCCCCGCCCGCCCCGCTGCACCCTCCCCTCCGGGGATCGGCGCTCCCCGCCCGCCCCGCTGCACCCTCCCCTCCCGGGATCCGCGCTCCCCGCCCGCCCCGCTGCACCCTCCCCTCCGGGGATCGGCGCTCCCCGCCCGCCCCGCTGCACCCTCCCCTCCCGGGATCTGCGCTCCCCGCCCGCCCCGCTGCACCCTCCCCTCCGGGGATCCGCGCTCCCCGCCCGCCCCGCCTACTTCCGCTCCCCGAGCGGCCCGGACTCTGCCCTGCTGCAGGGCCCCCGCCGGCCATGGCTCCGCTCCGTTTCTCGGCCAACGTGTCGTGGCTGTTCCCCGAGCTCCCCGGGCTCCCCGCGCGGCTGCGGGCGGCCGGCAGCTCGGGCTTCGAGGCGGCCGAGGTGGCCTGGCCGTACGCGGAGCCGCCCGAGGCAGTGGCTCGCGCCGCGCGGGAAGCGGGGCTGCGGCTGGTGCTCATCAACACGCCCCCCGGTGCGCCGCGGGGCTGGGGCGGGGGCGGTGGTGAGGCCGGGGCGGCGGGCCGGGGCTGAGGCCCGTTCTCTCTCCGCAGGGGACCGAGAGAAAGGGGAGATGGGGCTGGGGGCCGTCCCGGGGAGGCAGGCGGCCTTCCGCGAGGGGCTGGAGCAGGCAGTGCTGTACGCCCGGGCCCTGGGCTGCCCCAGGTACCCTCCCGTCCTCCCTCCTCCTCCCCCTCTCGCCCGGCCTCCTCCAACACCCTGCCCCGCGGTTGGGGTCTGGGAGAGAGCACCCAGGTTGCAGAGGGTCCGGAGTCAGTGCCCGGGCCCTTCACTCCTCTAGCCCCGAGCCTTTGTAAATCGCCTTTTGTGTCTTATTGGCCCGTGTCCTCAATTTGCTCCTCTTTCACGCTGGGACCCCATGCCCGGAGCTGGCCTGCCAGGGAGAGAGCAAAGCCAACCACCGAGTGGTCCACTTGAGTAAGGGTCAGTTTATGGTAGCTGTGGGAGCCAGCAGACACCTGTCGGGGAGCAGAGCCGGATACAGGTAGTGATGTTAAACTGGGTCTCAAAGGAATGAACAGGTGAGGGGCACTGGGGCAAGGATGCAGTGGCCAGAGACCGGCGCGCGTGCTCAGCAGAGTTCCCGAGGCTCAGACATTGCCTTTGGACTTGGGTGTGGCCAGGAGGGAGGAGGTGATGGCAGGAGGAGGCGCGGGGCTGATCAAATAAATGTCAAATCCCGCTGAAATGGGCTGAGCTGGAACTGGCAACGGGGGTCCTCACTGGTGAGTGGTGGGGGCAGAAAGCAGATGGGAAGGACGGAAGGAACAGATGCCGGAGGTGGAGACAGGCAGCTCGGAATATTTAAGGGAACGGGTCAAAGTACTTGTTAGCAAGTGAGGCCGACACACGTTTATAGCCCAAGGAGAGGGCGACTGGGAAGGAGAGGTGGAGAGGACAGTGAGGGGTCTCTGACGCAGGAGGATGGTGTGACCCTCAAAGGTGTCTGGAAAAGGGTTTGGCCTCAGGCTGACACAGGAGGATCAGTCAGGCCACTGAGCATGGCGGCCAGGTGACCAGCTATTGGGGTGCGGGCGGGTAGAGGTGGGAGCACAGCTGGAAGGGGCGCACCCAGGGAGCCAAGGAGCAAGGGCCCTGTTTTCAGGATGGACTCCCCAGCCCCCTCCAGTGCCATCTTCCCCCAGGATTCACCTGATGGCTGGCCGAGTACCCCAGGGGGCTGACCGAGCAGCAGTCAGGAGTGAAATGGAGACCGTGTTTCTGGAGAACCTGAGGCACGCTGCTGGGGTTTTGGCTCAGGTGAGGCCAAGGCCATAGAGCCACACACATATGCATGTGAACGCCTGTGTGTGCAGAGGGAGGGGGGCGCTGGCCCAGCTCAGAGGGAATGGTGAGGCGCTTCAGTGGCTGGCTGACAGCGGAGCTCTGCTCACTGGTCCACCGTGGTGCTAGGAGAACCTCGTGGGACTGCTGGAGCCCATCAACACCCGCATCACAGACCCCCAGTACTTCCTGGACATGCCCCAGCAGGGTAGGACTTGCAGCCCCGTGCCCCCTCCAGGCCCCTTTGATTCTTGGGTTCCCCCTGGGGCTCACGGCCCCCTCCCCGGGCTCTCTCCCAGCGGCAGCCATCTTACAGAAGGTCGGAAGACCCAACCTCCAGCTGCAGATGGTAAGTGGAACAAAGGGAGTGCTGCTCAGGAGGCCCGTGTGCTCCATGTCTGGGGAGGACGGGCCGCAGGGTGTGATCCAGTATTCTCTACCCAGGACTTGTTCCACTGGCAGATCATGGATGGGAACCTGACAGGAAACATCCGGGAGTTCCTGCCCCTCGTGGGTGAGAGGGGTCTCTGATCTCCTTCTGGTCTGCTGTGCTACTCCTGTCCTCCCCCCAAAATGTGTCCATCGGGCCTCAGCTGGAGCCTGGGTCCCACACCTGCCACATCTGTCTGTCTCCAGGGCACGTGCAGGTGGCACAGGTCCCGGGCCGAGGGGAGCCTGACAGCCCTGGAGAGCTGAACTTCCCCTATCTATTCCAACTGCTGGAGGACGAAGGCTACAAGGGCTTTGTGGGCTGCGAGTACCGGCCTCTAGGTGAGGGGGTGCTGGGGCTCCGGGCCTGGCCCTGGGGAGGGAGCTCTGGAGGGACAGCTGCTCTACTGCTCTTCTCCTGGGGTGAATGCCACCGCCTCCCCCTCTCCTCAGGAGACACCGCAGAGGGCTTGAACTGGCTTCGTTCCTACTGGGAGAGGCGGGGCCGCCCACAGGCTGGCCAGTGAGGTCCTGCCCCACGCGCACTTGTAGGACAGTGCACCCAGCATCCTCAATCTCTAGAATTAAAGAGCTGCTGCTGAACGTCTCTCCACGCGTGTGTTATTGGGTGGGCGGGGGCGCAGTGTCTAACCCTGCAGGCTCCGGCTCAGGTACCCCAGTCTCTGGCACCAGTGCTGCAGTGCACGTGGGGGGGTTTGAGCCCACCTCCTCATTTACACACCAGAAACCAGAGGTCCGAGAGCAAAGGGACTTGCCTGTGGTCACAGGGGCTTCAGAGGCAGCGCTGGGGTTGGAACCAAGGTGTCGTATCGCAACAGCAGCATCCCGCAATGATGTTCCAGTGGGAAATGAAGACCAGGGGGCTCACAATGGGGGCGGAGGGGCTGACAGCAATCCAAGACTTGGAGGCAGCATTCAGGCAGAGGGGCTCTCAGGGGTGAGTGCTCGCCACCTGGTGTGAACTCCTGGGACTTCACCAGGTGAGCAGGAAGGTGGAGTCCCTTTCTGGAAGGGTCCAGGGGCCTGAGGGGAGATGGGTACCTCAGGGAGCTGACCTGACCCTCTGGAGCCCCAGGCCGGCCAGCAGTGGCAAGTGCTCAGGAGGGCAGCTCCCACTGAGGGGCTGGGGCTGCAGACCCCGGAGATCTAGTCACAAAGCTTTGGCTGTCTGTCCTTTAGTGTCCGGGCCTGGAAGGGCTGGTCAGTCCTGCTTCAAGTGGGCCATCTTACAGACCCCCATGGCTTGAGGAACGGACATTCACTGGTCTGGCCCTCAGAGGAGGCGGGTCCAGAGGGTGAAGCAAGCTGTGTTGATGACGGACTCGAGGTGGTGGTAGGTGGAGACCAGCTGGGCCGGAGGGCTCTCGCTGTCCTGGGGCTGTACCGGGAAGGGCTCTCGGAAAACCACTGTCAGAGACTGTGGGGAACATGGCAAGGGTGCGGTGGTGAGAGGAGGGAGGGTAGGCACAGGGAGCAGGGCTCCCAGCCTCAGCAGGTTCTGGAGGAGCCTCCCACGAGGCAGACAGAAAGCCCTTCCCTGCTGTCCTCACCGTCTTTCCCAAGTGGGAATCCAGAAACACCAGCACGAAACAGTCCGTGAACTTCTGATTCAATACAACCTGCAGTGAAACACAAAGTGACATGGGGAGTGAGGTCACCTGAGGCAGCCTCCACCTTCCTTCCTTGAGGCCATGCTGGAAGCGCGACCAGTGTGAGGAAGGCCTGCTTCCATAGCCACACCTGAGCCCGTCTGCAAGCCACTGGCCTGGGCCCCTGCCTCTAAACTGAACCTCAGTCCACATCCTGGCTGGCTCCCCGTCAGCCCGACCAGCCTCAGCAGAGGGAGGGGGAGGCGCCTGACTGGAAGGCTTCACAGCTGGTCCACCGAGAGGCCCTGCACAAAGCTGGCACGCCAAAGCCCATCAGTGACAGAGAGCTCTCTACCCTTGGCACAACCCCTTGCCTCCTGTCGGGGGTCTTGTCTCTGACCCCCTGCGACTGTCCCTTTGCTTGGCTCTGTGATCTCTTCCAGGTGATTCTTTCTGCTCCCAGGCTTCAGTGACCACCTGTTCTTGTAGATGCTACCCAGGTCTCTCTCTCCTGGGCCCAGGTCCCCAGCGTGCATATACCTTCTAGAATGTGGTCCCAGGAGGGCCCCATGGGCCTCCGATTCAACTTGTCACCCTTCTCTCAAAGCCGCCCCTGCTTCAGCACGCCCACCACCCACAGGAGCACCCCATCTGCTCCCACTGCCCTGCACAGCCGCAGCCTCACCAGCTCACCTCAGCGTCCCAGGATGCCCCTTTGCACCCTGAAACTAGCCTACTCACGAGCAGGTGTCGCGGGACCCCACCCCACGGACCAGCTCCTACTTTTTTTGAAGTCGTCTTCCGAACATCTCCCCACAACCACTGTTCTCATCAGGTCCACCTCTTCGAGTCTCTTAATCCCCAGGCCCTGGCCACTGGAGCCCCTCCCTCTCCACCTGGCTCAGGCAGTGATCTCAGCCTCTCATGTGCACCTGGGGAATGGGCTAGAAGGCACGTGCTGAGGCAGCAGATTGGGGCTGGGGCCTGAGAATCTGCATCTTGGCAAGCTCCCAAGTGCTTGCCGTTGCTGCTGGTATAAACACCACACCTGGGGTAACAAAGCTCTAAAGCCCCAAAGCCTAGGGGCTTCTGGGCCCTAAGACCAACCACTGATGAGCTTCCCAGAGCTTGGCCCTCAGGATCTCTAGCCAAAGGCTTGTGTCTGAGTTTTTAAGGTCAGAGGTCTAGGTCGTTCTCACAGATCTTGTGTCGAGGGTCAGTGCTCAGTGCGTGAAGAGGAGTACCTGGATCCTGTTCTATTTAGGCCTCCCGCCAAAGCAGTCCTTGTTTAGAGGGGCTGGGGTTCCTTTTGGGGGACACCTGTTGTCTACCCTTTGAGAGGTGGCTCAGAGACTTACCAGGTATTGAGTTCCCAAGTCTGGGCTCTGGAAATGGCGACAGCTCTGAGGAAAGCGGCTTAGGAGAACCTTGATCAGGCTCTGGTACCAGGAGACCGTCATAGACAGGAAGCAGTCCTAGGGGAAGTCAGGGGCTGGATCTGCTGTCCCAGAGCCACCTGAGACCTCCACACCCTCTACCCCGGCTGCTGCTAGGATCCCTAGAATCCAAACCAGCCCCTTCTAGAACCCACAGCTGCTTACCAGCTGGGGGTCAATGTCCCCAATGGATTTGGCATGGACTGCCTCCAGGAGCTCCTCCAGCTCAGCCAGGGCCAGGCGCCCCCCTAGCCGTAGCCGGTCAGGCCCCGGAGGCTCCAGCAAGAAGAGGCGCTTCCAGAGGGTGTCCCGCCGGCAGTGCCCACCGGCCAGCCGGACCAGCTGGGCCAGCCGTGCCCGTGCCACGCCCACCTCTGCAGCCAGTGGGGGGAACAGCGGAGCCGGTCCAGAGGGCAGGCCAAGCCCGGAGGCCTCCCCAGGACTAGCAGCTGAGCTCCCAGGAGCTTCTGGCTCAGGGGGCAGTGTGGGTGGCTTCCGGAACCGTCGCACGTCAGCCGTGAGTCTGGGGAAGAGTTCCCGTTGGCTGGTGAGCACCACGAAGAACTGCAGCCTGGGGCAGGGAGAGGGTGGGAATGTGCTGACCAGGGCAGGGGACACACAGAACAAGGGCACAGGGGACGCTGGGCAACGAGCGCATTGAAGGTGGGGGATCTGCTGACCGCAGGACATGCCGCTCGGCTTCTCCTTGCTCTTCAAAGGGCACGGCACAATGACACACCAGCAGAGACACATCAAAGTCATCCTGGTGACGAAGTCCCTCAGAGTCCAGGTAGGAGCCAGAGCTGCACAGTGGGGATGGGGAGATGCCAACCCTGAGGTTCTAGTGAGGGCAACCCCAGCCCTCTGGCTCCCGAAAATGCCAGTCTCCCTACTGCCCGGACAGCCTTGACCTGGGCTCCACCCGAGCAGGTGCTGATGCTCCCCTGCCGCTTCACCTGTGCCACGCTGATACCAGGGCATATTCATTATGTTCTGGGCCTCCTGGCCGGGCCATCCGCAATGGCTTCATGTGGTAGGAGCTGGCATGGTCAGCTACGTAGTTGTACAGCTGGTGGGCAGCAATGAGTGGTGTGGAAAGCTCCAGTGTTCCTGAGGGGCAAGTTGTCGGAAATGCTGAGGCTAGGACAGACAGACTAATAATTGCTGGGATGGGGGACAGAAGCCCCTAAGGCTCCAACAGGTGGATTGGCTCTACTTTTCTGGGGGCTCCTAGGTCCTGGAGGACATCAGGATGGGCCCAATGTGGCTCAGGACAGATAGAGGACAGGGTACACATGGCAAATGATCTAAACTTTGATATGAAACAGTATGAAGAACGTAAGCGGAAGACAACCCAGAGACAAGGGGACACGGTTCAAGTGACATGAGGTGAGTAACAGTATGGGACAGGAGGGGCAGGGTCTGGCCTAGGAAGTGGTCCCATTGGCCCTGGTTTGGAGATCCCTTGGGGTCTGTCCCATTTCTGGTTCACCAGCTTGCCCTTGGGCACCAACCTTGATAAATGTGATTGCGGCCAAAGTGGGGCCCGTCGGGGTGGTGGGCCAGGAAGTGCCGCAGGAAGGTGGTCAGGTGGTAGCCGTGCCGCAGCACCAGGTGGGCGCCCAGCACGTGCTGGTGCACGAGGCGCAGGTGGAAGTCATAGCTGAACGAGTGCACGTGCATCAGGTCGCGCACCTTGTCGCATTCCTCAGTGAACAGCATGGACAGCTGGGGAGTGGGCAGCAGGGGACCGGGTCAGGAGGTGGCAGGCTGCCCAGCACACTCCCCCCACTCTCCCTTCCATGGGAAGCGAAATTCAAGATTGCCTCTGTTGCTGTGGGCCCAGGGGAGCCCCTCTGCTGGGATGACTTCTACAGGAAGCCCTCCTCGGTATATTCCCTTCTTCACCCAGTACTATGATTTGGTTTACGTTGCAACGATGACTATTTTGATAGAAGGGCCTTTTCACTGGATCCCAGATTCCGCTGCAGTCTGGCCCAGATTCACTGATGCAAAAAATACTCATTTAGTGCCCACCAGGTACTGTTCGAGGCGCTGGGGATACACTGGGAAGTGAGCAAACCCTGCCCTTGAGAGCTTACATCCTAGCGGTGGGCAGTAAGACAACCAATGCCAGGCCGCAGAGATGAGTACGTAGCATGTTAGAAGACGGTGGTATGGGAAACCTAGTGAGGCACTGTGGTTTTACAAAGGTGGCCAGGCAGGTGATGTACTAGTAGGAAGTCTTTCCTGGCTCCTCTCATCTCTCCAGCCTGACCTTCCCACCGAACTACCTGCTCTTCCCAGTACATCGTCTGTTCTCTTCACATTTTTGTACCTGCTTGTTCTCTCTGCCTGGAATGTTGCTCTCTGTTCCCCAAATCTAGCTCCTACGTGGTTGTAAAGCGTCTTCTGGGACGTCCTGCCAAGGCGAGGCCAGGGTGGGCCTCCTCTAACTGATCTGTGAATGAATGCATGAACCACAGACGGAGGAAGAAAGGAAGACAGAGATGGAGCTGGTGCTTCTCCTGGTGGACGTCACCGTCACTGAGAACGTGTTAGCAGCTGGATCTGTGCTGCTGGGCTAGCAGAATCTACACGCCTGTGCCCTCGGAAGCATGGTGCACATGAGTTCCGAGGAAAGGACAGAGCTGGCTCTGGGAGATGGGACAGCCCAGGGGTCAGGGTAGCTGTGTGGTCCTGGCTGAGTCACATCTCGGCTTCACCTCCCTCAACCACACACAGATAAAGCAGAGGTCTTCATAAACTAGAGAACACGGGATAAGCTGAACTGCCCACGGATTATGATTATTAGAAGTGCTAGAGCGGTGCCTGGGCAAGGGGCTCGGGATGCTCACGGAGGAGGGGAAGAGGAAGAGAGGAAGACCGGGGCCAGTGGGGGGTTGGGGGGAGGGCTAATTCAGGCTCAGAGACATGGCTGACTTCACTGTCAGGGAAGATGCATGAAGACGTGTCACCTGAGGGTTCCTGGCCCACAGCCCCAGTCCCGCCACCGACGGGCATGTGCCCAGAGCACGCACTTTACCTCTGTGCACGTTGGTCTCCTTATGTGTACAGCAGGAGGAAAACTCTCCTCTCCGCTGAGTATACACACTCTGTGCTTAATAACAATAGCAATGGTACCGAATTTAGAAATCCAAGTAGGGTCAGAGAGAGCCAAGCTGGATGGAAATCAGGGGCAGGAAACCACAAGGACTTCAAGAGGCTCGAGAGTCTCACAGTGGGTCCTTCCCGCCAGCACAAGAGTAAAGTGTGAAAGCATACCTGCCCGTCCAGAGCTCCCTTCGGAGCACTCTGGCCCAGGTAGGTTCCTGCACGTAGAGTCACCATGCCTTTCTGGGTCACCTTATCCCGTGAGGACTGGACTAGGTATCCATACTCAAGTCAAAGACAACCATCCACGGGTTGGATGTGAGCTCTCCAGATATGAGGAGGCCCAGGCAGACCAGGCCCAGTCAGACCCTCATTTCAAGAGCTAAGTGAGAGGCAAAAAGAAGGCACAGGCCCCCACATGACCTGCCTGGTGACTGATGGAGCTGAAGGAACTCAAGTACCAAGGGCTTTACGTTCCTGACCTCACTCAGTCCTGACTCATTCTGAGCACTCCTGGGTGCTGGGCTCTTGTGAGTACAGAGGCCCTGCCCTGAGGCCGACAGACAGGGACGTAAATAACCACTAAGTGTCAGGGGTGCGCTGGGTGGCTGGCGACTCTGGTCCTCATTCTAAGTGTTTGTGGCGATGCTGACAAAGCCTGGCTGTCTTCAGCTCTAAGACCAGGACTTCCTGCAGCACAGATTACCTACCATGTTCAAAAGTCCTCACTGACCAGCTATGGGTATGGATTGATCACGCTACCGGGCTCCTGTCAGTGCCATAATGACCAAAGGACCAGACCAGCCTCCAGTGCTGAGGTTGAATACAGCTCTGGCCCACTGAGAGAGTGAGGCTGATGGGTAGATGACTAGTCATGGCACCAGAATGACCACTGACCTATCCAGCCCATAGCAACAAATCACCCCAGCCCAGACCACCCGTGCTTTCCTCTTTCTGGCCACAGCACACTGGGGAAGCCCTATGCCTGAGATCCCCTTATTTTCTCTGTCCCCACCACATACCTGAGAGTTGACAGCTTGTCCCATGGGGATTCGGGAACATTCTAGGGCAAACTGTTTGACACAGAAGTAACAGCCCTGGAGAGAGGTGAAGATGAGGTCAGGAGGGCAACAGACCGGTGGACCTACCTCTCCCCACTCACTGTTCCTCATGCTCACCTGAAAAGCCAGCTCCATGAGGATGATGCCCCCGGGTAGTGCCCGCTGCAGGTGGTAGGTGGTGACCGGAGAGCCAGTGCTCTAAAGAAAGGATAAAGATAAGGGTTCAGGGGCAAAGTTTGGGGGTTCACCAGCCTCGAACCAGTAGGGGAGTCCTTGGGTCGATGATTCTGGCTCAGAGACACTTGGGTCTGGGGCATCATTGATTGCACTATCAGGGAAGGTACGCAATGATACACTACCTTGGGGCTCCCATCACTCTTGGTTTTAGGACAGGAAAAGGAGCCACGACCCTCCGTTCCAAGGATAGCCATGGCTCTCAGCCGGCTGGTGCTGCAGAAAAAGAAGAGGGAAGAGGATGAAGCAGCCCAGCGGGCGAGGCGGTACAGCCAGCAGACCCACAATTGATTTCATTGGCAAGGCGTCTTGCAGAAGTGGAAATGGGGCCAGAGAAGGGAAGGACCTGCTTGGGGTACTGTGTTAGGTAAGTGGCTGGGACTAGAGTCTAGGTATAGAGTCTAGGCAGCGGGGCTCTCTCCTGAGTGCTCCGTGGAGAGGTGGAAAGCAGGCCCTTCTCCCTGCAGGTTAGGGCATAAGAGGCTGCTGAGACTACGGGGAGACATGGTGATGGGATGGAGATGTCCCCATACTGGGGGCTGTGGGATGGGAGAAAGAAGAGGCTGATGCATGTCTAAGATTTCAGAAGAAAAAATTCAAGGACATGCTCAATGCCCTTGTTACCTACTTTTCTCTGAGCAGGAAAAGAGGTTCTCTTTTGACTGAGGAATGGCAGTGTCAGGGTCCCATGGGCCTACTCAACTCAGGCAGATGGAGAAGAGAAGCAGGGAAGGAACCATGAGCAAGGAAAACAGCAAGGGCCAATAGGAGGTGCTCATTACCCCAGAGCTCTAAACCGCCAGAGCTCTCGCTGGCAGGCTGGGGTGGGGTGTGTCAAAGCCTCAGGGGAAAAGAAATGTTAAGTCCTCAAAGAAATTGGAACAAGACTTAAGCAATGACTGGTGATGCTTCACGAATGGTGAGAAAGGAAGGCTTGACTAAAAATTTGGTTCTAGAAATATGTTTTTCATCCCAGTGTTTTTTTTGTAAAATTGCTTTATTTTACTTTTTAAAGTAGGCTCCGCAACCAGCATGGAGCCCCACGTGGGGCTTGAACTCATGAGATCAAGACCTGAGCTGAGATCAAGAGTTGGACACCGAACAAACTGAGCCACCCAGGTGCCCCCAGAATCTTTGGTTTTAAAAAGGAACCCAGAGTTTTGGGAAGAGCTTCAAACTGAATGGAAAGTATGGAAACTAAAGTCTCTCAGAGATGCTGCTTTAGGGAGACCTGTCAAGGCAGCAAGCAGAACTCCTGCTCAGGTCCTGTTGCCCAGAATGAGAGGGGTGGGGTCCCAGAGGAGCAGGCCTGGGAGCTGGAGAGCTGGTTTCAGAAAACATTAAGGAGTTGGAATTGACTTTCTGGGCCAAATGGTGTCCTGAGTAAGGAAGTACAACTTACACACAAAGGTTAACTGTGTGCAACATGAACAGGTACGTTCCCACAGCCACTGGGAAGGGGCTGAGAACAGAATCTGGAGGCCCAGAGGTTGTGAGGAGCACAAAGCAGGGGCCACAGAAACGGGTGAGATTTGACACAGGACAGGAAAGGTGGTTGTGGATGTGTCACTGTGCTCCAGGAACCTGAAAAGTGGTGACAGAGAAGCTACTTACTTCCCTAGACTCAGACCTGTCACTACTGCCCAAGAACGGGCGGGAGGATGGTGATACAGGTAGGCCACAGGGGTCGCTGGTGAGAGAGACAACTCAGTGAGGACAGGGCTTTCTGGGCCACGAGCCATGTGAAATACCCAGAGAGGCCCGTGCGGCGACTGGGCCAGGCATCACTAAGCCCCAGATCCAGAGGCCTGGCAGTTTCTAGTGCATGAATGCACGCCAGCACGTCGGCATACAAGACATCCATGGGCCTGAGCCTGTGAGGATGTAACGGCTGTGCGTACAAATGTGTAGGTCATCCTCTGAGATTCAGAGGGTGTGCCTGAACCCACAAGAAGGTTCTCCAGACCCTCGTGTATGCGTTCGGCCTGGTGAGATGGACAGGCACGAGGTCCACGTTGTTTAAATGTGGCCCAAGGCAAAGGAAAGAGGGTGTGTGGGGCCTCATCTGCAGTGAAGGACCGGGGGTTGGGGGGGGATGGAGGGGGCTCACCTGCGGGCAGGTGAGGGAGGCCGCAGTGGCACCAGCACAAAGCCCATGCTCTGCAGATACTGCACGTACTGCTGCAGGAAAGCCAGGCTCAGCTCCTTCAGCCAAGGTTCCTCACGGGCACCTGGTGGAGGCGCATCTGAGGATTCGCAGCTTGCGGGGGCCTCCCGGCTCCCAGCCCCTGCCTCGGGGCGATGGCGCCGCTGTGGGGGTGGAGATCAGGAAGGCTCCAGCCGCTGGCACCCACATCACAGGGTGGAGAAATGGAAGGCACGAGGTAAAGGGAGGTCCCACGGGAGAAACCCAGGAATCTGGAGCCTCACCTGGCCGTCCAGGGGTCCGGAGGTCTCTGGGGGCCCATGCAGCCAGGCAGCTGGGTCGAAGAGCAGGGCCGTTGCGCAGTAATGCACCAGGCGGGATGACTGCTTTAGGGTCTCCAGCTCCGTGGCCTGGGGAGATGAGGCGGTGAGGACTGGGAGGGTAGCCAGGAAAGGGTCACGGGTGCTCACGCAGGACACGGGCTTGGGCCACTCACACTGATAGGCATGCTGGCTGGGGCGGAACGCTGCTGCCAGGTCACAAACAGGTTCTCCATCTTCATCTGGCGCTCCAGCTCTGGGGGTTGCAGGCATTAGTCATGGCCCCCAGGAACTGTCCCCCTCCCTCTCACACTCCATAGATGCCCCTGCCCGGCCCAGGACCTCACCCCTGCGCTCTGCCATCTTGATCTCCAGGAACTGCTGGCCGTGGTAGGTGACAGGATCAGGGGGTCTGGGCACAGGACCGAGTGAGGAGCTGGGGCGGGCAGCTGTGATATCCCTCAAGGCCTCATCGAAGGGGAACGTGTCCAGGGGAAGGGGGCCCCCACCCCGAGAGGACGCACTCAGCCGGCCCTGCTCGCGGCTCAGCGGTGGGCTTGCACTCCGGATGAGGGTCTCCGCTTCCATGGTTGGCAGGAGGAATGGGTTTGGCTCCTGAGCAGACAGAGTGCCACGATGGGTTCATGGCCGTTGCCTCCAGAGCCTCTCTCACCTCCCCCGACTCCTCTGCCTGCAGCCCGTCCCCTCTCCCCTACTGCCATACTGGCACTTCCCGGAACTGATCCCTGCAGAACCAGAACTAGAGGGGGGTGCCCGAGGCACGGGCACCTTTTCATCCCGCACCGGGAAGTCCAACTGGCCGTAATGATGGAAGAGCCCGAGCTTCTGGCTGAGGAGGCAGAAGGTGAGGTGGGCGCGCGAGTTCTGCCACTGTACGAGGCGGACGAGCGCTCGGCCTAGGGCTGCTCCCAGGTCCGGAGCCCAGTTGTAGGTCAGCAGCTGCAGCTGGGAGTCGGGGTCGGGGTCAGCGAGGTCACTGAACCACCTCGCCTGCCCAGCCCCTGGCCCCATGTCTACCTTCTTGTCCACGACCTCCAGCAGCAAGAACCTCTGCCGGGGAGCGCTTCGTCCGGAGCTCCCGTCACCCCCTGGCTCAAAGCGCTGCACGGCTTTGGCAGCTACAGGGGAGAGCAGCTCGATAGGGGTCTGGAGGCAGAGCCCCTTGAGCCCACCCTGCCTCTGCAGGACTCGAAACTCACCCCCTCTAGGCCATGCCCTCACCCTGCTGGGTCGGTCTCCTCCACTGCAAGAAGTTCCTGCCCAGAAGGAGCAGATGCCGCTCGGCTGCTGGGCGTGGAGTCGGGCCCAGTTGTCCAAGGGAGCAAGGACTGAAGATCTCTGGTTCTGAACTCCTAGAAAGCAGACCATCTATGTGTGGCCCCATTCCCTGGCCACCACTGCCCAGGCCTAGCCCCTGCCTGTCCTAGCTCAGGCTCCACGAGACCCCCAAACTCACAAATGCTGCTCAAAGATGCGGACGCTGGTGTCTCCGGCCATTGAGGTGACCAGAGTAGTAAATTCAGAGAGGACAGATGGGAGGAGGAATCGGGACACCATGTGGGTGGAGCTCCTTGACACTGAGGCACAACCTGGAGCCAGGGCAGAGAAGTCAGGCTGGGGCCATAGCACGGGGACCAGGCCACGAGGGTGAGTGCGTGGGAGGGGGCCCTCACCAATCTGAACCATGAACTCCATCCAGCGCTGAGTCACACGAGCAAACACCGGCTGCAAGGTCCCCACCTCACCCTCTTCTAGCTGTGTGGTCCGGCGTCTGAAGACACAGCAGGTGTAAGACCCTCGCCTCCACATGTGACACGTGTGTGTTCACACAAACCCCAAACCCAGCTGTGACTTCACATCCTCCTCCACCCTGACGCACCACCACACAACACACCTTTGTCTCTGGGCTCCAGAATCTGGGCCTGGTGCCCGCTCAGTTCCACCTGGAGTCCGAACACTTTCTGTTTTGTGACGCCTCCGGCCCCGGGTGTCTTCTGGCCGGTCCAGGACAATGTCATCAGTTGTTTTGGGAGAACCCAAGTCCCCACATTCTGTTTTACTCTAGGGGCAAGGCAGTGAATGAGGAAGTGCTGTTGGGAAGGGTGATGGCGTGGAGGATGGGGGCATTGTGGAATGGTAAGGAGAGCCTAGGGGCTCAGAGGTGCCGGCCGCAGCCTTGGGCAGGCCACTTGGCTTTTCCGAGCCCCAGCACCTGCACTGGTAAGAGCCCTACTTCTCCTGTGGGTGGCTGTGAGGGCCCCACGAGAGAAAGGGAAGTGAAGGCTTTTGCTAAGCTGGGCTCTCTTCATCCGAGAGAACCTGCCACACTCGGCAACCCCCCAAGGGACAGGCCATCTGGGGCAGTCTGCAGGGGAATGGAGGGGAGCTAGGAGGCAGGCAAGAAGGTAGACACCAAGTCCACCACCTCTTCCCATCCCCTTGTTACCAGCATATCCCAGAAGCTACGCCGGCCAGCTTTGCTGGGGGGAGTCACAGGCTCGCCAGGGCCAGGGCTAGGGCCAGGCCCAGGAGGAAAGGTGCTAGCTCGGCCCGCAGGGCTCTTGGTTTCCAACGACCCGCTCCTGAGACTTCCTGTGGACATCAGACATTACAGACTCCCGTCACTAACCATCAGTCCGTGTGTCAGACAGCCTAGCCCCGAGACAGGTGAGAGTGACTTGCCACTTTGCTCCTTATCCCGCCTATCAGTGAATGGCAGCGTACACAACTGACAGCTACCATGTACGTATGAAGGAGCTTCCTGAGGAGGAATCTCTCTCTTGAAGTGGGTGACCAGCTGCATGTATGTACTTCTGCTGGCATGTGGCCTTGCTGACGTGGAGAATAAAAGGATAACTGTGAGTGTGTACTTTGGAGAGAGCCTTTGCAATGCCTTCCCGAACCCCCATCCTTGGCAACCTCACCAGAGACGCTGTCTTGCCCTGGGCCTGGGATGTTCTCCGGATCCCATGTACCTGGAGATGTGTCCTCTGTGCACAGTGAGGCTGGCAGCAGCCGCAGCTCCATGATGGCATCAGCCAGGGCTTGGCGGGCTGCTCCTCGGAGCTTCTCCTCCAGCTGCACAATACTGATGTTGCCCTTCTCCCACACATCCAGTCGGAGCCATGGGGCCCCATTCTGAGCTGGAACAAAGAATGGGTGTAACATGAGGGTGCCTCTGGTTCCCACCCAGAGTGTTAACTGAATACCCCCTCCATTGACCAAGCTGCCCCACCTGAAGAACTGTCCGACACGAATGGGCAGCGAGTGACCTGGGTCAGTTGCTCAAATTCCTCCTCCTGCAGTGGGTCATGGGGCCCCGGAGAGGAAGGGGGCCATGATGCCAGTGAGATGGGGCTGCCCCCTTCATCCACGAAGGCTAGAGTGATGCAGGCGACCCCTGGGTAGAAATCCACAGGAAGACCCAGGTCTGAGACTTCTAGATGGCCCTGAGCTGCAAGGCTGGGAAAGGCCCTGTTGGCCATAAGGCAGGAAAAGGCTCTCCCACAGTCGGCAGGGGCCCAGGCTGGCGCCCTGCAGCGTACCTTTGCCACCGGTGCCCTGCCCACCAGGCTTGTTATACAAGTAGATGTCCAAGTCAGGGAGGCCACCTTGCGGTGGGAGTGGGTGCTGGGGAGAGAAGCACCACAGAGCACTAAGCCCCAGTGGGTAGACAGAAACCATCAGGGGATGGTGTCCACTGTGGGGCACGGCAGACAGGTATTCCTAGGAGCACAGGAAGATGCAGGCAGGCAATAAAGGTGTAGGAGGTGGGGGGAGGCATGGGTGTGTGTATACAGGTCCTTAGGCAGGGGGACACCACCTGTGGCACCCGCAGAGAACGGTCACACAGTGAGGGGGGTGTGGGGGCATCGGGGCACGCAGTGTGAGAGGGATTGAAACCTCACCTGGAAGTGGTTCCGGCTGTTGCTGTCCGTGTACTTGGGAGAGTGCAGGAAGATGAGCAGGTTCTGGCGCAGGTACCAGGCCAGGGCAGGAAGCCAGGGCCTGCAGGCGACAGGGAGGGCCAGGTGCAGCACTTCTGAGGGGAGGCTTCCGGGGGGCTGGATGAACTGTAGGGAGTGTGAAGGAAGGGGGGTCAGAGCTATATGGAGAGGGTGAAGCAGACACTGTCCCCGCACCCGAGCCTTGGAGGGAGGCTGAGGTTGGGAGAGAGCTGACCTCCACATCAGCGGGTGTCAGCTTGCAGTTCCGAACAAGCATGACAGTGATGACGTCCAGTGTAGCCTCGTCCAGGCGCCGACGCAGGACCCGTACTAGCTCATCTGTAATCTCAGGACCTTGACGCAGCCACAGAGTCACTGGCAGAGGATCCAGCAACCCCCAGACCAGCCCTTGACCCCCACACCTGAACAGTCCCCCACACACTGCAGGCGGCTGGCACCATGTTCTAGCTCTGCCAAGTTCTAGTTCACTATGTAACTGTGGACAGTGGAGTGTCACCTGTCAAAGCCTCAGTGTCCTCATCCATATGATGGGAATAATACCAACGTCTACCTCATACGTAATGGTCTGAGCCCAAGGCCAAGTACACATTAAGTCAGCCATAAGTATGAGTTGCAACATCCAGTTGCCGACTGGGTCCCTCGTGCTCACCATCTCCCAATCTGAACCCAGCACCTTCACCCCAAACCTGCCCTCGGTTTCCACCCACTGGAGCCACCATCCTCCCAGTCAGCCAGGCTAGACAGCTAGTGTTGGCTTTAATGGGTCCTCTCTCCAAGCTGCATTTCAATGAGCTGCAGTGCCTACCCTCTAAACATCACGGGGGTCTATTCTGCCTGGTTCCTGCTTGAGGGAAACCGGGAGCACAGCATGAGCTAGAGCGGGCAGGTGCCAGAAGTCTCAGGAGGATTCTGGAACCTCCTCTGGTTACTCCCCTGCCCCCTCCTCGTGGCGCTTACCTGCCTGTCCTACGCCGTGCACCAGCAGCTGGATATGCCTGTCCACTTGGCCCACAGGACGAGCAGCATCTGAACTGCGGCTAGAAGCCATGTCCAGGGGAGAACGAGGACCCTGCAGAGAAACATGGGTCAGGGCCCGGCTCCAGGGGGCCAAGTATGAGGGGAGCACAGAGGCCTTGGGGGGTGGGGAGGGGGTGATACGTGCCGATGTTTCCTCAGAGTAGATGGGCTCCTGGCTTCGTGACAGAGCCAGGGAGGGGGGCAGCGCGTCACCCTCCCATGATCGCTCGCTGCATGACGTCTCCAGGAGCCTGGGAGAGAGTGGCACAGTCTTTGGACATACGTCCTCTGCCCCTATCCTTGACCCCTGCTTTACCCCCTCTTCCCAGGGCCCACCCACATACCGCAGGTAGTACACAGCCTTCGTAGCTCGTTCCTGATAGACAAACATGTTCTTCCGGTTCACCACAGAGAAGGCATTGAGCACGGAGCGCAGGGCCTGGATGGCTGTGGAGGGACACGGGCTCAGGACGCCCCTTTCTCCAGATTCCCTCCCACTCTACCTGCCCTCTCTTGCCCGTCACACACCCCGAGAGACTCCCATGCTGGGACCCATTTTCAGGCGTGAATGGACGCGAATCACGGTTCCCCACACAACGTCACAGGAGAAATGGCCAGGGACAAACTGCATTGTGGCTGCTAGGTACCCTCGGGGTGCACAGCTCTCATCAGCAGCGTAATCTGGGGAGAAGGGAGACAGGGGGTCAGAAGCGGGACACAGCCTTCTGCTCTCGCTACTTCTCACTTATGAAACTGGTCTACTTGTCCTCACTCCTCAGGACTCCTTGGCCCTGTCTGTTACTCTGCAGGGGAGGAATGGCCATTCTGGGTAAGGCGGCAGGACCGTGCTCTTAGGAAGCCAGGTCACAGTACGAAGGCTCTCAGGGAGATGTGGAGAAGGAGCTAAGAAGAAGTGGCAGGTAAGACATGAGAAAATCCTTAAGATAACGTCGAGACGTTGCCTGTGTCATAATACATAACATAAACCCCCAGCTGTGTACTCACAGGGAGTAGCAATAGGATAGGAGAATAGGAGTTAGAACTGATAGGAGTGCTGATACACACCCGCAGAGTCAGGGAAAACACTGTGCACCGGAGGACAGCTACCCCAAAGAACCTACAGGGCAGTAGGGCAGAAAGCAAGAGCTCAGGGACACAGTCCAGCACCCTGTCTGACCCTTTCCAGGTTGCCAGGTTGCCAGGTTGATGAGCCTCCTGATGGCAGAGGGGGCCACCTGGTTTCCCAGAGAAGCCACTGCTGGATGTGAGCAGTGTTTAGAGCACACAGGGGGCTGCAGTTTGGAACAGAATGCTGGTTGTCCAGCAAAAACACGTGGACAGACTCTAATGAGGAAGGGCTGTCTCAGGGCTTCGACCAGTCTCCCATCGCATGCTGTCAGAAGGCATTTGAAGCAAAGGTGTGTGGCTGTCCTAGCACATGCTCCATGTGCGGAAGACACCATCAAAACCCTGGGAAGCCTGCTAATTAGGGGAATGGTGCTTTGATATAGAGCACATCTCAGGATGTGCTGAGAGACGCAGTGTCCGGAACTGTTAGGAACATTCACCTACAGACTTGGTGAGAATATTAAATATAGAAGTAGTCTGATTTTACTTTTAAACCGGATGGGAGAATTGCAAAGGAATGACATCATCATTTGGCTTTCCCCCCTGAGCTGGGGTGAGGGGTCATCAGGAGTAACAGAAGAGACAGGAGTGTCAAGACTTCATTAGCATCTCGAGTAGATTGTTAGGCTTCCTAACCATGACCAGAAGTCTCAGGAAGCCCAAAGGGGTCCTGTGCCTGCCCGTCAGGAGGGACAGCAGATTGGAAGGCAAATCCTCCTACTGGAAGGGCAGCAGCAGCCCATGAGGGAGGCTTCTGGGTGGGGTCTCACCATCGGTAGGCAGCGGTGCCCGCTGACGGGAGTGGAAGGGGGTCTCGCTGCGCCACAGATCTTCTTCGCTCTCGGCCACCAGAAGAGAGTTACACACGTGACTGTCATGGAGGTCCTGCAGAAGCAGCCGCTGGAAGGAGGAGCTGAGTATCAGGGAACTGAAACATTCCTCAATTCCTCATACATTGGTGGCAGTGGTCAGGGGTGATCAGAGGCCAGAGAGGATGCCCATTATCTTGGGGAGGGGGCGGGGTCAGCGATCAAGAAAGTATCAGTAATCACTGGGGAATCAGAGATGTGTCCCACAGTCACTGGGCTCAGGGCTCTGAACCCCAGGTTATGAACACTCGTCCCTCCTCTTTGCCAGAATCTGTTACCCAGCCTTCAGACCTCAGTTTAAAAATTCAATTTTCCCCGACACTGCAGAAGATCAGACCCCGTCATTTGCTCTTGTAGCAAGCAGTCTCTACTCTTCCTTTGTATGATTCTTCACAATTGTAATGGAAATAATTTGTGTAATTTAGTTGTTCAATGTCTATCTCCCCCATGCGACATAAGCTCCCAGAGTCAGGGTTTCCCTGTCTTGTTCACCATTATATCCTTAATGCTAGCACGGAGCCACAAGATGGAACAGCTAGCTCTAGTCAGGGTCTGGGAGAGTAACCTGCCTTACTGGGCGAGGGGAGGGAGCATTCCCCAGCTTGTAGAGCCCAGGGAGTAACAGTATCTCAGTAGGAAATGTCCAAGGCAGATTAAGAGCCTCTGAAGGTCAAGTCCTGGAAACTCCTGCCTCATCTGAGCAGTGTCCCATGCCAGAAAGCCCTGTCCCCAGGGACACCTGGGTGGCTCAGTGGTTGAGCATCTGCCTTTGGCTCTTGTCGTGATCCCGGGGTCCTGGGATCAAGTCCCACACTGGGCTCCCTGCAAGGAGCCTGCTTCTCCCTCTGCCTGTGTCTCTGCCTTTTTCTCTGTGTCTCTCATGAATAAATAAAATCTTTAAAAAAGAAAGCTCTGTCCCTAGCTATCCCTTACCTGGTTGACCTCCCTGCAGATCTCCCCAACTTGTCTCACCAGGAGCTGCTGCAGGTGACGGCACTCGGTGCCTGGACCCCCATCCTCCCGAATCAGGCTCCTATAGGGGAGGGATGGATCAGACACAATTGTTGTTGTTGTTGGGGTCTTGAGAGCCGGGGCCAAGAGAAACCATGAAAAGGGAGTAGGATTGGCCAAAGGGAAGCAAACATGGTGGGAAATGGGAAAAGCAGAACTCTTCGTAGCAATTATAGAAACACAGATCCCATGCTTGCTTTATCAGCTTCCTCGTGGGCAGCACGCTGAAGCTTCCTTCACGTAGCTCATCTGCTCTCCATTCTCAGATCTTGTGCAGAATGGTGGTCTTCCCTTCTCAAACCCACCCCATCCCAAGATGGGAGTCATATTTAAAGAGGCTCTGCTGGGCAGCCTGGGTGGCTCAGTGGTTTAGTGCCAACTTCGACCCAGGGTGTGATCCTGGAGACCCAGGATCGAGGCCCATGTGGGGCTCCCTGCATGGAGCCTGCTTCTCCCTCTGCCTGTGTCTCTGCCTCTCTGTGTCTCTTATGAATAAATAAATAAATAAAACATTTGAAAAATAAAATAAAATAAAGAGGCTCTGCTGGGAATCCTGGCTCTGCCCTTTCCTCTGCTCTGACCTTGGGCAAGTACTGAACTTACCTGTGCTTGAGTATCCTCCCCCTGCCATAAGGAGAGTAATACTGTCTAGCACTGCTGCATAGATGAAAGGAGCTGATCCAGGTGGAGCACTCAGAACAGTGTCTGCCACACAGTAAGCGCTTGTTAAGTATCACCTGTTATTCCCATGTCAACCTCTGAAGCTGCTCTGAACTGCGGCAGCTCTTAATGCCTGGCCAGGAGCCAAAATCCTACCAGCTTTTAACTCCATTAGGAAAGCAGAGAGTGACCTGCTTTGCTCCAGGCTGCAGGAAGTAGTCAGGACCACCCAGCCCCAGAATGCAGTCAGATCCCTGCCCAAAGCCTAGTCCCAAGTCTTACTTTTGAACAACCCCGGAGAGGAGTATTGTGGGACCAGGGAAAAGCAGCAGACATCAGAGTCAGGTGCAGGGCGCTACTTACCGTGCATGAGCATATACTTCTACGCGGTCCTGCAGTACCCGAACGATGAGCCAGAAGTCAGGCAGGCAGGGCCCAGGGAGGCCTGAGAGTGAAGGCTGGGGAGGTGCTGGCCCAGGTGGGGTCCGCAACGTGAAGGGAGCCTTCTCCCCCAGGGTCTCATTGGGACCCTCACTGTCTGAACCACTGCTGCCACCATCGTAACCTGTGTCAAACGTGCTTAAGTTCAGTCCCATCCTTTGGCTCATCTGATCCTGTGAGCATCATCAGGTTTGCTGGGCCTGGCCCCTTCACGTCAGTCCATTCTGAGGCCCCCTGCCTGGTCCTGCCGCACAGCCCTGAGTCTGCCTCCCATCAGCCTAGAGGCCTCCCCCATTGTCCCAGCTTACCTAGGTGGTCAGAGTCCACACTGCCCTGACTGGACATAAGGCTCAGCCCCCGGCTGGGCCCAGGCTGGCTCCCTGGGAAGAGAAGGGAAAGGCCTGGAACCTCTATTGATCTGGCTGAGGACCGCCCTCTGAAAATGGAAGCTGGGCCAGGGACCTACAAGTCCCTGGTCCTAGCCCCCAGACTTTTTACCCGAGTCCTCTCTTACCTCCCTGTGGCAGGCTGAGGAGGGGGGTGCCCTCAGAACCCTCTGGGGAGCCAGGGGCTTGGGGGCTGGCTGTCAGGGCCTGAGGGGAAGAAAGTTAGAAGTGAATATAGGCTCCACACACCTACCTCTACCCCCTCCATTCCCAAGGCATCCCGGGAAAGGCTCACCTCCCCTTCGATGCCTTCAGCCCTGTCCTCGTGGCTGTGCCAAGACCAGGCAGTCGAAGGGGGCTCCCTTTGGGACCCACCTGGCTGTTGGCCAACTGCTACAAAGAAGAAGCCACTTTCGGAATCCTCAAGAAGAACATGGCCAGGGAGGTGAAGGCGGCGGAACTCCTGGGGAGCAGGAGCCAAGGTCACAGTTTAGGCAAGAGCAGCCTTCCCTGTATGTGGCACCCCACACTTCCTCATCAGATCCTCAAAACTACCTGGTGAAGCAGACTCTGGCACCCCCATTACTGAGGTGTGCAAAGGTTCAGTGGCTTGCCTAAAGTTTAACAGGCATAGTGGCAAGGAGGGGAGCAGGGTCTCTTCCCACTGAGTTGGGCTGCCAGGCACGGGGTGAGGGACAATGTGGTGAGGCGGCCGTCCAGAGGGTAATGCTATGGAATCAAACCAGGACTTCTACTTCTGTATCTGAAGTCCAGGGAAGAATGGGCTCCAGGATGACCAGGGGGGTTTCTGAGGGCAGCATACCTCCTTGAATTGTGTAAGGGAACGTTCTGGTCCAAACACAAAACTCAGTGGTAGGGTTTGGCGAAGGCAGGTAGAGCGTCCAGGAGAGCTATGGATGTGGGCAGCTGCACGGTGCAGAGTAGGGCCCTGGGGGATGCCCCCTCTTCGGAGGGCTCCCACCATCTCATCCTCCAGCAACCAGCGGATCTACAGTCAGAGAACAATCCGGCAAGTAGTGAAGGGTACCTTCCTTGCCAGTTGGGGCATCCCCTCACTTGCAGACCAGAAGACACTTGGCCTCACAGATTGAGGGCGGCCTTACTTTGATCTTAGAATAAAGGAGCCCTTTAACCTTACTCACACGATGGAAAGGGTATCAGTTACAGTGTTGAGGGGTCGCCACTTAGGTTGGAGGAGGGAAGGCCCTCACCTCACTCATGGTGGTCTCAATAGCCAATCTGTGGGGTGTGGCCAAATTGGACAGTCCAGGGTGCCTAGGTGGAAGAAAAGTTTAGATGTTGGTTTCCAAAAAACAAAACTGACAGGGAGCAAGGAACCCTGAGAGACAGAAAGGGAAGTACCTGTCTTCTTCTGGGGGTGGCAGTGGGGGTCCTAGGCCATCATCCGACCTTAAAGATGATGGCTGCCCTGGAGATCGTGGGAATGAAGCACTGCTTTCAGAGGTGGATCTGAATAGGGTGGGAGCAAAGGTCAAAGAGCAGCAGCTACTCTCTTCCTTGGGCCTCTTCAGAACTCCTTTCTTGGAATCCTCAAGGGGTCCTGAGTCCCCAAGTGTCTCTAGATTCTTTAATGGGCCCCTACCCCCATCAAGGCCCTAGATCCACCCACCAAACTTGCTGCCACACCTGTGGTGCTGAGGGTCCGAGGTTGGGGGAAGCTCCACTTCCAGAGGCAAGGTTAACACGAAGACGTCCAGGGTAACACTGAGGTCCCTCAGGGGCACTCGGCCTCCAAGGGGGGGGCCCTCCAGACTGGAAAGCACCTGGCCTGGGAGAGGGGAAAAGTCAAGAGGGCTGCCGGAGCCCAGGGACAAGCACAGACTTCAAGTCCTCAGCGCTCATGAGTTACAGCCATGGGCTCTCCCCCTGCCAGGTGTGCTCTCCAGCCTGCCAGGCAGGCAGGCTGTCCTGGCACCTGGGGCCCTCCCTCGGGTACCCTGGACTCACCCAGGCAGGTGGGCAGGCTGCACACGGGTACTGAGCTGTGCTGCCCATGCAGCCGCACAGAGCACGTGAGGTGCAGGAAGAGAGGCGGCAGGTCACGCACCAGGCTCTCAGGCCCCGTCGGTGAGTCGCCCCCCAGTATACTGAAGGAGTCTTCATCAGGGTTCACGGTGTCTGCATCTGACAGCGAGGCGGAGTCAAGCCCCACGGGCCCCAGGTCTGCCTCACGGCTCTCTCGGTATTCTACTTCCAGCTCTGGGTCACTCTCAGTGACCACGCAGCAGGCTGACGTGTCTCCTAGACAAGGAGCATGTCATGTGGTGGCTGGGAGAGGCTGGCGGTGGAGGGCCCCGAAGCAGCTTCCGTGGCCTGAAGCAGCCTTCCCACCTCTACCCACTTGCCCACACACCTTCTTCTCCTAGGAGTTCAGCCTCTGAAAACTCCAGATCACTGACTTTTCTGTCTACTATGTCCCGGGGGCCCTCATCCTGAGCAAAAGAAAGAGAGAGCTTTATCTGAGGCAGGACAAGAGTCACATCCAGGCCTCAGGGAGCCAAGAGTCAAGAGGATCTAGACTCAGGGGGCTCAGTGAGGCTATGGCTCAGGGGGTACCAGGGAGGAAGGGAGGAAGGGAGGAAGGGAAGAAGCCACTCGCCTCTCGCCGGCTGGATGGAGGGCAATAGAAGAAGTAGTGCGGATTGGAGGGCACCGTGCGGAAGTGGAGACCACTGATCTCCAGGAACTTCTCCTGTTTGGGAGTTATTATGTCAGCCGGCCCTTGGCAGGACACTGCCCCCTACCCTAGAGTAGATGCCTACACAGCCCCCCCACCCCCACCCCTAAGAGAGGACAGCACAGGCAGGCCTCCACCCTCCTCTGCCCTCAGCACGCGTCCCACCTGGATGAGGCTATGAAGGGCATCATGGGCCTCTCCTCTGAGCTGGCAAATGTCTGTCAGAGAGATCTCCAGGCTAGGGTCTGGGTTGCCAGGGACACGGCTGCTCTGAGACTCAGGCTCGCTGAGGTCCTCGGTCTCTATGCTGAGAAGGCAGGATGGGGGTGAGGGGTGTCGAGGCACTAAGGACCGCCAAGTCCTGGAGGAGCCTGCTTCCCTACTGGGAGTGGCACACACCCATCTTCGGCTCTAGCAAGGGTGCCTGGCACAATGGCACGGGTGGTGCGAGGGGCAAGGGGAACCGACCCACCCATTTTGGCTCGAACCCCCACGTTTCTTAACGACCGGACATTTCTGTGACATGAAGCAATGAGTAAGGAGGACTCCCAGTTTTCTGACTTGGGCTGCAGGGTGGAGGGTGATCTCATTCACCCATGGGAGAACGCAGATAGAGAAGTTAGTTTTGGTGAGAAGAAAATGCATGGATTTCAGGGCATGAAAGGTGGGGGGTGCGTCTAGAGCTCTAGATGGGGAAAAGGGCTGGAGTTCGGGGCCTGGGCATCGTCAGCACACTCCTCCCTCCGCTTCTTCTGCTTCCTCGAGGCTAATACACTGTGGGAGGCAGACACACAGATGTCTGCTCACTTGCCTTTCTCCCTCCCTCCATCAGGGTCCTGCTGGACCTCTTAGGTGAGCCGGGGACTCAGCAGTGAGGGACATGCTCTTGGGAAATGCACAAGTGGTTCCAGAGGTTACTACTATTGCACAAATGTCCTCAGAACAAGCTTCCTACTTTCACTGATGGCAGCTGGCAACTCTACATACCTCTCACCCAGCTCAACACTCCAGGCCAGAACAGAAGACAGAGACTATAGGTGGGAGAAAGAAGCCTGGGAAGCAGCAAGAAGCTGGCGACAAAGCAACTGCCTCCGTGGTGTGTGGGCACCACCTTGCACAGCCCTCACCCTGGCTCAGAAGCTCTCTTTCCAGGGACTTTGTGCAGCCTCACACACCACTCAGGGCCAATCCTAACCTGGACTCGGAAGCCAGAATGGCTCGTTCTCGAGGCTCAGGGGCCTCCTCGATGCTGCTGCTGAAGGGCCCAGGGCTGAGAGGCCCAGGGCTTGGGGGTGCCTGGGGCAGACTCCGAGTGTGGCCACACAGTGCAAGAAGGAAAGGGGTGATGTCTACTTCTTGCAGCAGCTCCTCACAGGCATCGACTGCTATCAGCAAGTCCTGTGAGCTGACACTCTGTGCTTGCTGCAAACTCCGGAACAGCCCTGGAAAGTGGAAGGGGCCATGACAGTTGAGCTCTGGCATGGCCTCTCCAGTGCCCATGCCCATAATCCCGAGAAGCCTCGCTCCTCCCTGATGCTCTCTCGCATGGCCTCCTGCTCACCACGGACATAGCATCGCTGAGCATGCTCCTGCAGCAAGGCACAATGGTTGGCTGCCTCCTTGTACCTGGGCTCCATCCAGACTGAGGATGGGGAGGGCTGGTCGAGGAACGGAGTCCTAGCAATAGGAGGGAGGCGCAAGCTTGGCCAACTCTCCTAAAGGACATCTCAGACTCCCCATCCACCCACGCTCCCACGGACTGTCCATATGTCTCTACTGAACGTATTCATGGCCCAGCAAGTTCAACTGATTTGCTGAAGGAAGCTAAACCAGGAGTAGGCAGGACATGGACTGAGTCCTTGCCTTGATCATCAGCCTGTCTGTCCGTACCCATGAGTGTGTTCATGAGCCCTGGCTGGGGGCCGTGGCTGGGGGAGGACCGAGGTCAACACTGAGGGTACTCACCGAAAGATGAGGTCTCGGGGTGCCTGAGGGGGCTGCAGGCCAACCATTTGCTCCCTCAGCGCTTCCAGGGCACAGCTATAGATGTAAACAGGACACCGGGTCCGGGGGCCATCGGCACCCTCTGTCTGTGGAGCCTGACGCCCAGCATAAGCCTGTAAGTCCCGACGGAAAGGTGGGCTTAGGTCCCCTGGGTCCTGGGCAGTGTCTGTGGGAAGAGATGTCACATGGTCTCCAAGCTTTCTCTTTGCTCCCATTCCTGCTCCTGCTTAACTGACCAAAGAGGGAGCAGCCTTACCGCCGGCTGGCGTAACACTGAGCATGGGGACTTGGGCCTTTGGAGCCCTCATTCCAGGTCCTCCCAGATCTTTCGGGCTGGCGGCCCCACTCCAATCCCCGAACTTTGGCTTTGTCTCCTCTTGAGAGGGTCCCTCCAGGCCACAGGCAGCCAGATGTTGGACGTCTGAAGGAGAGAAGAGAGATAGAAGTCAGAGCTGCCTGGTGGGCCAGTGAGGGTGCCCAGGGGTTTGTATCTGGGGCTGGTGATGAAGGTAAGCAGGTGGTACCTGGGAAGGTAGCTGGGAGGAAAGTCAGAAACACATGCTGGGGAGTCACAAGCCTTGCATAGCAGCGCCACTGTGGGGGCTGGGCACAGATGAGAGGCTTGAGAGTCTCAGGAGGGCCTCCAGCCTGTAAGAGAGAAACAGAGTGATCTGCAAGGGACCACCCAACCCCTGCTCCCTTCCTCTACCCTGGAGTGCTGCCCTCGGTACAGCTTGTGAGATCCAGGACAAAGGGGAGTGATAGTATCCTGTCGCTGGCAGGAGGCGCTTAGTATCCTCGGCGATACAAAATCGGGGCATGAATACGTGCTAACAGAAGGAGGTCAGTGGGAAAACCGGCTCAAGGAGACAAATCAGTGCTGACCAGGGGAGGAAGTGCTGAGTCTCCAGTGGCTTGGGTGCTGCTGACTGCTTGATCCTTTAGGATCCCGTGGCCCCCTGCCGGTGGCTCCTCTGGACCTACAATAGGGGTAGAGGTGGGTGGACGAGGGCAGGGCTAGCAGAGGCAGGGCACTGAGGTGAAGAGACAGGGAGGCCCAAACCCAAAGACAGAACTCCCCCACCCCTCATGGGGTGGGGCAAAGGGGGCTGGGCCAGAGTGTGCTCTTTAGGAAAGAGGTGAGAGCTCACCTGGACTGTGGCAGGTCCGTCGTAGCACCTCACTCAAGAAGGTGGCTTGCTCAGCCGTGGTCAGCGGGATCTCCCGGTCACTCAGCTCCTGCCCCAGGCAGCTGTGCAGCAGGCACAGCACCATGTCGTTGGCGGGACAGGGCCCCTCGGCGAGAGGGACGCCCTCTGGCTCTGCCCGACACACACTCCACTCAGCACCAAGAGCCTCCTGTGGCCTAGCACCCTGGCTCAGCCCTGACCACGGCAGCCCTCGGGTGGCCTCCAAGCCTCCTCTTGCCCCAGCACTCATCTGCTTGTTTGCAGACTCATCTGCTCTCTATCATTCCCATGCCCGCTGGCCCTCTAGGTGTGGGTCAGTAAGTATGAAGTTCACCCACCTCTGGAAAGCAGAAGGAAGAACATCTGGAGCTGTTGACACTGAGACAACAGTCCCATTAAGTCAAAATGGAAAGGGATCTCGTGGACACAGGTATCTCCCTGTTCCAATCCTAAGGAAGATAAGACCCATAGTGAGACCCAGATGCCCCAACTAGGGCTGCCGCCCACCCCCTACACCACGGTCCACCCCAGGGGTCCCTTCTCCACTGACCATCAGAGACCCTTGGCTCTGGGGGCAGAGGACTCCATTCCTTGCTCTGGCACAGCTGTATCAGGTATTCGAAGCTCAGCATGGAGCCTATGCAGGCTGCATCCCGAGGGTGGAGCTGGGGCACAAACAGCAGAGGTCAGGGGTCAGCCTGTCCCTAGGCCACAGTATTCTGGGGTCCAGCTCTCAAGGAAGCCCACACGGTCACAGACAGGCAGACCACAGAGACAGAGGGGCCAGGAAGGCCGCGGGCTGTGGTACTCTAGAGGGGACGGCACCTCACCCGCTAAGGCGTGGGGGTACTTCGAGGCCACTCACAGCTCGAGGGATCTCAGAGTAAGTCAGGTCCTGGAGGTGCTTCCAGCTCTCGGGGCCGGGTCCCACCCGCCCATACTGAGGCTCCACCCACACCTCGGTGACCAGGTTGAGCTCTGAGTCTCCTTCCAGGGCCTCCACCTCCACATCATTGTCATCATCTGTTGAGAAGCTAAAGGAGGAGGAGGAGGCCTGAGCCTGGCAGGGAGGAGAGTCTGATCCACAACCAATGGCAGGGGATCAGCCCATGGAGGGGGCACAGGACAAACATAATTCCCATGTGACTTTCCGGACAGGCATCTGCCTGACGAAGCACCCCTACCCCGACTCTCTAACAGCCCAGAGACAGAACTCCAGGGGCAGTAGGAGAAGTGGGAATATGGAGATAGGCAGCTCCCAGAGAGAGCCTGGGTCTCACCTGTCCTTGGTGGACGTAGAGTGTGGGGGGAAGAGGATGTACTGCACAACGCACGTGTGCCTCTCTTCACCTGCAGCCTGCCCCAGGGGCTCGCTCTAGGGGCAAAACGGGAGATGGTGGGCAAACCTCGGCCAAGTCAGAGATCCAGCCTGGCCCAGCTCTAGCCCTCAGAACCCTAGGCCCTGTCACATTGTCCTGGGATGGGCCTCAGTCTTCAGGTCCTCTGGTCACAGGGTCCCCATGAGGCCAAGTTTATAGCAGTCCCAACGCAGCTTGGAGGCAAGTGTCCCTCTGATGATGGACCCTGGTGGGGAAGTGTCATGAGGGATGGCACATACCTGAATTGGAAGCTCCAGGACCATGTTGATGATTCCTTCCCCACTGCAGGCGAAGTGGAAGCCTTCAGAGAGTCGGACTCTAAAGCCCCATAAAGGTGGGGGTGGGGAGAGGATAAGACTGGGGAAAGACACTCAGAGTCTATCCTACTGCCCCCCATCCCCGTATGTGGCCACTTCTGGCAGCCACCCAGGCAGACCTGTCTGCTGGCAGCCCTCCTCAGATCATGGGTGCCTTGGGTACAACAAATTCTAGTTGCACAGGCCGACTGTGGAGTGTGGGAGTGAAGGCAGGGCAGGGCAGGGACAGGCGCTGCTCTGAGCTAAATATTGTGTGTAACGGCGATGGCACAGGGGCTGAGAGAGGGCAGGGTCTCACTTCACTTTCTGCCTGTGGCTCAACCCAGAATCTACACTTGCTCTCTCCCCATCCCGAGCTGCCCGGTCATGCTGAGGTGACGTACTCAGTGAGGATGGACAGAAGCTGCGCAATGGCACTGAGTGGCAGTGCGGGAGCCAGGCCTGATGGGACGCTCCAGAGCCAGCGCTGATGGTAGAGGTAGCGGGACAGAGATGCTAGGCTGGAAGAGGCTGAGCGGCCGGACACCAATGGCAGTGGCCCTGGTGGCTCCAGTGTCAGTAAGAAGGGCGCCCGGTAGTCCAAGGGTAGCTTCTCATACCTGGGCAACAGAGGCCACACCTCGACCTCCACTCAAGACCCAGCTAAGCCCCAGCCCTCCTGTACGGTCCAGCCTCTACACCAACCTGATGAGTAGCTTGTCGAGGGGCTTATGTAGGACCACAAGGCAGGGCCGGTCAGATAGGGCCTGCTGTGGGCCCAGCATGGGGGGGGACTTGGAGGGAGAGCTGCCCCCACCAATGCCCCCCAGCCCTTTTCGTTTGACCTTGGGTGTTGGCTCCTTGCTTTGTACCCGGTGAGGGAAACGCAGCCGAAGGATCTCTTCCCGTAAGCCAGACACAATCTGGAGGAGAAAAGTGATCAGATCCTCCTAACCCTGTCTCTTATAGGTCTGGGAGAAGGGGCCCCCAGACAAAGTGGGAGAGCCCTCTACTCTAAGCCTTTCTTGGTCTGGGGTCTCCCATCTCTACTGGCCCTGGCCCTGTATGAGTTGAGGAGAAAGACTGAGTCTACTCTCCAGGGTTCCCAGGTCTGGGAGGCAGTCAGGGCTCAGCTCACCTTGTGTCGGGCCTGGGCTGGTGTGCCGATGGGAAAACCCAGGCGAAGGACCATGCACGGGGCCTTGGAAATGATGCGGACCATGTAGAAGGAAGAGGGTGGCTGGTCTGGGGCACTAGGGAGAAACGGGGGTCAGTGAGCAGACTCTAGACTGGGAGTCAGTGGGTTGAGGAGAAGGAGTGGTGAGGTCTGGGGTTAGAAGAAGAGGCATGGGGTGTGGTGACGGGGGGGCGGGGAGCGAGGGGACATGACTTTGCCCACCTGGAGAGCAGCTTCACATATGAGTAGCCCTCAACCAGCACGAAGCTGCTCCAGTCCCGAAGCAGAGAGGTCAGCGAGGAGTGTGAGATCCTGCATTGCACGGTGCTGTAGCGCCCATTACTGCCGGGGGTGTGCAAGTGCTTGGGGATCGGTCTGCAAGATGGGTGCGTGCCTAGGTCAGATCTTATAGGCTTGGGGGCAAAGAACAGACTGCTCCCTGTCTCTTCCAGGTCCTGTCTGAGGAGGTGGGGGTGGGTAACCCAGAAGGCTAGGGAAGGGTTATAGTTTATCCTTGGCTGAAGGTGGGTGAGAGTTCATCAGTTGCTCCCCTTCCCCATCACTCCTTGTCCACTTGGCCTGCAGAGGGTACTCACGTGTCGTGCTCCAGGATTAGCACCAGGCGATGCATGTGCAGCCAGCGCTGCCATGAGTTGGCATCCATGGACAGCACTGGCTTCCAGTAGGCTGCAAACTGGGCGTGGGATGAGTCGGACCCACTGTGCTGAAGGGAGAGCACCTGGGGACAGGAAGGACCGCCCTATAGGAGCATTCACAAAGAAACATGGCACAAGAGCCACACAGCAAACAGGACTATGGGGTCCAGGGCTCAGAGAGGGCAATGGTTTATGGCTAAAGGAACTCAGAGCTCAGCCTGGGAGAGAAGCAAAACACAGAGGCCTCTAGGATGAAGGTCAGATTGGGATGAGCCCAGAGACAGACTGTGTAGCCCTTTAGAGCTAAATTCAGACCAAGGATGCGGTTTGCCACATCTCCATCACTGACTGAAGAGGAAAGCAGTTGAATGATGGCAGGAACTCAGGGTGAGGCGGCTTCATGCCAGCATAAGCCCCCGCCTGGCAGCATCAGGCCGATGTCTGTGGCCGAGTGTGAAATTATTAGCACAAAGGAAGCTACGGTCTTTGCAAAATACACAGTCCACGGTAGTTGGTGCTGGTGGGAAATGGGTGAAGATGCCGGGGGAGGCCAGAATACACCATGTGGAGAAGGGTCTCACGGGCATCTAGATGTTCTCCAAGTCTTTACCTCGGACCCCCGCGGTCTGCTGAGGACAGCCTCTCTCTATAGATCTTTCTCTGCCAGGAACTTGGAAGGAGGGAGGAGAATGCTCTCAAGGCTAAAGCTTAGGATTCTGGTTTAAGTGCCTCAGACTTGAGAGGGAAAGAAAAAGAAGGTGGCTCTGGGCTCTAGAAGCTGTGCCAATCCAAGTCTGGGTGGACATGGCATTAATGGGATAATAAGCATCAGAGCCACTTACCGGGGTGGTGGAGCCAGGAGGGATATAGAAGAGTGGCACTCCACTCTTGGTGCTATCAGGAAGCGTGAAATGTTCTGGGACTGAAGAGAAGGACTGAAGGTGGGCTAGCATCTGGTCCGTCTGGTTAATGCTGCAGAATAAGGGCCGACCCTGAGCCACACCTGACTCCGGTGGGCACAGAGGAAGGGAGCCTCAGGAGGACGAGTGACCCTGGACACAAGCCTGGTGCTCAGGGGGACTCTCACCAGCTCCCAGTTCCACACCTCTGTCCCTCCACACAACAAACGGGGCATCATTCACTGAGTGGTGACCTCATTCACCTCTGCAGTGTGTTCCAGAACCGTCGGATAACGTGGGTACGATACAGTGAGCGAATGGGTTGCCTTAGTGCACAGGACACATCGTGCAGAATGTCATAGCCACCTTCCATTGTCACTTCCACCCTTGTTCCTCGAGGGCCCTCAGGCTCCAGGGGCCAGGGTGCCACAGCCACATATTCAATGCGCATGTTGTGTTTCCATAACAGCACGAGCTTTACCTCCAGCTGAGACCCTCCTATGGGGGAAGTGGGAGGCCAGTTGGGGGAAGAAGACGCAGGACTCCAGCAGGGGACCAAGTTCTACCCGAAACCCCCACCCACCTCCTGGAACTCTAGCTTAACTAAAGGTTCCAAGCATGGTTCCAGAGATTTCAGGCCTAGAGCCTGCCAACTGCCACAAATGGGAGTTTGCAGGAGTGATGCGAGAACAGAGCCAAATTCAGGACACCATACCACCCTCATTTGACTCACCTCTGGCAAAGGAGAGGGAACCGGGAAGCTAAATCCTAAGAGAACTAAGTCCTGAAGGCAGATCATAACCCACTTGTTTCCAATGACAAGCAGAATCTCCTGTGTGATCCCTAGGTGCCTGCTGCTCCATCTGGCAGGTCTGAGACTTGCGTGACACGGCAGGGCCTAGAGACCCTTTTACCTTTGGCCAGCGTGACCTCTCGGACACTGTATCCCTCCCGAAGCCGTACGGACACAGTGCTGACCAAGTCAGCGGGCACCTCCTTCTCAGTGTGCTTTTTCCGGCGCAGAGCCAGGGCAGGGTTGCTGCTTGCGGACACCAGGTGCTCATTAAACAGGCGGTGCTGGGAGCCTAGAAGACCAGCAGGGTGGGAGAGGGGTGGGTGGCTATCAGAGAGCTACAGGGAGGGGCTATGCGGCCATCCCCGGGGAGAGAGCCGAGCCAGAACAGTTGGCCCCAGGCCTGTGCTCAGGTCCCCCAGGGCATTACCTCCGGGTCTGTGCTATGCACCCTTGCCCCCCGCCCCTTGCCCCAGTCTGCCCCTCACCGCAGTAATACTCGGGGTTCAGGGCTTCCCCACTGCGCAGAAAGGAGTAGAGGAGAAATGCCCGGTGATAGACAGTCAGACCCGGGCTGCCTGGTTCCGGCTCAGGACACGTGGACAGATAAGAGCCAAATGTGGCCATTGCGATGAACTTCATCAATTCCACGTTGGGCACGTGGCCAAAACTGCAGTCATAAGAGTAAACTCCTCCCACCTAGAGAAAATGAACAATTAGAGGCCTAGCTCCAAAAGAGGCAGCCAAGAAGGAAGTACAAAAAGAGTGGAAGAGACTAGGCTGGTGGCTGCTCTCACCCCCGGAGACCACAGAGCTGGGAGTGGGTCAATGTTCTCCCGGGACAGACTGCTGCTCTGCAGCTGTCCTTCCCTGGGCCCCTGTCTGAAGCCCATGCCATGTCGCTACACCCTTCTTTAGAACATCAAACGCTAGACTGCATCACTCACTAAAGATTTTGAGAACTGCTTTTTGTTAC
Organism: Canis lupus familiaris; assembly: GCF_011100685.1. Lineage (NCBI taxonomy): Eukaryota > Metazoa > Chordata > Mammalia > Carnivora > Canidae > Canis > Canis lupus. The sequence goes on from NC_049236.1 coordinate 16,861,818, forward strand.
TATTGGAGAGACTTCAATGTCTCTAACAAAGTGCTTCTCAAACCTTAGGATATATATAAAACACCTGGAGATTTTGTTAAGATGCATTATGTGTGGGGTGGGCCCAAGATTTTCCATTTCTAACAAGCTCCCTGGTGATGCCAATGCTGCTGGTCCATGGACCATAATTTGAATACTAGGCCCATAGATCAGTTTGCCAAAGGTTATGTGGCAAACTACACACAACCTTTGGGCCAAATCTAGCACATCACTTGTTTTTGTAAATAAAGTTTTATTGGAACACAGCCATGCCCATTCATCTTGTCTGTGAGTGCTCTGACGCTACAAGAGCAGAGCTGAATAGTTGTGCCAACTGTATATAGGCCAACAAAGCTTAAAATATTTACTAGCTGGTCCTTCACAGAAAAACTTGAGTTGTTTCAATTCCTTGATCTCTCAGTTCCTGAACCCTCATCTCCAGGAACTCTCTGTATTCCACTGCCGCCTGTTGCCTACATGCTGGCCCTTGGCTTCGTTTGGAACCACTTCATTTTTGCAATTTCAATTGCCACATCCTACTGATTACACACCATTGTATCCCTCTGGATTCTTTCCATTCTCCTTCTCCTGCTGCTCTTTGACCTCATTAAGACTGCAAGCCCTTGAACCTCTGCTCTCTAAGTCTATCCCTGGCCCTCTTGACCTCACTCTGCTTCGACCTCCAAACCCCAACAAGGATCACCACTTCTCTACTGGATCCCAAATGGAGAGAGGTACACATGTGACACCCAACCCAGCAAGTCCTTTGGGGCTGTCCTCAACACTTCTCCCCCACTCTGGCTGCCCCTCCTCATAGTACTCACCCTCACCTTTTCCTTCAGAGAGGGACCCGAGGCCCCTAAACGAATTTATCCCTATCATCACTTTATCCTTCTCCTTTCAAAGGAAGAAGCGCTACTCTCTAGCAAAGAGTAGCAGAGTTCCTTGATCTACTTCTTTGAGCCAGTGTTCTCTCGTCCACGGAAACACTTTACTCCATCAGGCTTCCTTTTTCTTTCCCTATTTTCAAACTCCGCTTCCTCATGGATCCTTAGAAACATGCTTAAAGTCTCTAGCTTGGAAAACAAACCGGCAGAACAAAGCACCTGCCTCTTCCACCCTGCACTTCCCTCTGGCTTCCCTTCTCTCCTGCTCCCCACTCAATTGAAACAAGCCCAGTCCTCATGTCCACTTGTCTCTACTTCCTTCTCTTCCATCCACTCTTCCACCCACTGCAATCCTCTCCCTTGCCATCTCTTTGCTGAAATGGCCTAGAAAAGATCCTCATGACCCCTTAATCATCAAATTCAAAGGGTATGTCTCATTCTTCATTTTACCTGATCTCTCTGCTGCATCTCACAGTTAACCGCTCCTTTCTTCCCCAAACTTGGGACTTCCCTGCTATCAGAATCCTCTGGTTCTTGTCTGATTATTTCCCTTCATTCTTTGCTGGGCCCGCTTCTTATGAAAGACCTTTAAACACTGGTATTCCCCAAGGCTCTTCAGGGGCCCTCCTCTCTGCCCAATTACCATCTGTAGGCTGACAAATCCTAACTCTCTCAACTCGTGCTGTCTCCTGAGTATCAGATCTGCATATCCAACTGCTAGCTGCTATGAATAGCAGCTGCCTATGACATAATTATGCACTCTGCTGAGCACTTTAAATGCATTGTCTCACCCAACGAGGTAGGCACTGTTATAATCTTCATTTACAAATGAATCTGACCAAGAATTAAACGATGTGCCCAGTGTCCCACAGCTCATAAGTGGAGCCAGGATTCGGGCCAAGCATGCCTAACTCCAAAGGTGATGCTTTCAACTGCTATCCTGTTGACCCACAGACACCTCAAATGCAACATGCACAAACCTGGGCTCATCATCTTGTCCTCACTCTACCTCAGCTGCTTCTTTTCCTATTTGCTCTGCCAGTCAGCTATCCAGTTACCACTGAGGTCACAAACTTGGAGACACCCTCGACCTCTCTTGCTCACCCCTCATACTCTGCTAATCATAAGTCATGTTGACCCTACCTCTCCATTTTCTCAATTCTATCCCCTGGTCTCTTAACCATTATTCCCAGCCCTATTCCTCTCTTACCTTGAGCACTCCATTTAATAATCCCCCTGCCTCTACTCCTGCCTTCATGCAGCACCAAGAGTGACCTTTATAAAACATAAATGCAACTAGTGACTTTCCTTGTGCTTACCTGCATCACCCACAGAATTATCCTGAAGTTCTTAACATATCAGAACCAGCTTTTCATGTTCTGGCCAATGCCTACCCTCCAGCCTTGTTTCCCAGAGTGCTTTGCTTCCTACCCTTCCTATTCCATCAATCCAAATTGGCTGCATTATCCTATTCCTTCCTTTGCTCAAGCTAGTTTGAGTTGGGTTTTCCAATCTTTGCAATCAAAACAGTGATAACTAACCTAATGCAGGAGATGAGGCTGGAAATGACCATGAGATTTCAAATTCAGCACTCTTATTATTACAACATGCTGTCTCCCCATACCCTAAGGATGAAGATGAGAGTCCTCTCCCACCACTGTTGCGTACCCTGTTCTAGACAACTATTCCCCCCAATAACACACATGTAACTATGTTATTGGCTTTCTGTAGGAAATCATCACCTGTAAGAAAGTAACCAGTCCCCGCCCCCCCAAAAAGAAAGTAACCAGCCATGTCCAACTTTGTGATATATCATACTTCCCTCTCCTCCTTCCTAGAAAGTCCTCACCTGCACAAAGGAACAAGCCACGGTGCCACTGCGAAGCTGGTTCAGCAACGTCTCACAGACGGCAACATCAGGGACACTGGTCACCCCATCTGTGATCACAATGATACCTGGAGCAGGAAACATCGGACAGACCTGGGGACACTGACCAGATCAAAGTCACAGGGGGGCATTCAACTGATGGGGCCCATAAGGCCTTAGTGCCCACCAACCAATATGTTTTATATCCGCAAACACCCTTTCTTCTTCCCGTCCATCCTGCTTCTCCCTCCTGAGTGCTGGATCCTGGTGTCCTAAGTGATGTCCTTAGAGCTCTACTCCTTCCCACTAGGGTCCCAGATGGCTGTCAGAGCTGAGGGTACTTGAGAGACACACTTGTGCACATTGACCTTCCTCAAACAAGGAGACAGATCAGATCCTCTTCCCTGGGACCCACTGGTACCCGGGAACCTCAATCTGTACTGATAATGCCCCCTTCCTACACCCTCCTATTTCCCCAACCTCACCACCATTCCTTATACTGACCTGCGCTAGAGTTTGAAGGGAGCAACTGCAGTGCCAAGATGCCCTGACGAATCATACTGACCAGCCCCAAGTCAGCTGTCACCATGGAGACTCCCACCTTCCGGCCCGGGGGCTCCCCTGAGTCTGGGGACTGGTCCTCTGCCTGGCCCAAATCACAGAGGAGACCGAATTCAACAGATGGTACGACTGTCCCTTCCACAGCAACGCTGGAATCTATAGCCCCGCACTGCCTGGGCCAACAGGCCTACCCTGTGAAGACCCCAATGCCCTGCTGTGCAGCCGAGTCCTGACTATGCTTGCTCGCCCAGGTGTGCTCAGATGCTGACCCGTAGATGGACAGGCAGCCTGGCAACGCATGGTGCACCAGATTACAGGGGAGCAGGCTTCCTCACCTTTTGTCAATAAGACCCCTTTCCTGTAGTTTCCCATTGCTATTAGAAAATATTTTATACATCAATCAAATTAAGTCTTCAGACATGTAGGACTTCAGATATGTGGGCTACTTCTAGGATACCCAAAGGAATGAGCAAGTGCATTCAACTGAGTCCAAGCAGCTTTATCCCTGACTGTACAAAGTCCTAGAGAACAAAGCCACCCACAATCACCTTCTCAGATCCAGTGAAGGACATCTAGGACTGAAATCACACAGGCAAACAGCTTTCACATTTTCTCCTGGCAAGAGTGCATGTCTTGGGGAATGTAGCTGACCCTTTCCCTCCTCTAGCAGGGAAGGAACCTGTTGTGTGCACTCACCAGCAATTCTATCCTTGGCTCACTCTGGCTCTTAGACCCTTTTTCTGCCCTCTCTTCCCTCCATATTGGGGCTTATCCCTCTTCTCTCCCTTCTGTCTCTTAATAGTTTCTTTAAATGGCCTCCACCTGCTTTCTCTCCCACATACCTGACTCTGGGGGTCATACTGCTGCTGCAGCATGGTGGCCACCTTATCCTCAAACAGACAGAGCTGTTCGTATACCTGCTGCAGGAATGCCTCTCGCTGAGAAGGGTCCAAAAGGCAGCCCTGCACCAGCACCTGAAAAGCACAACGGAAAGACCAAGATATGAAGGTTGGGGGGACACTGGCAAGCCCCCATCTGGCCTCCCTATTTATTCTCCACAGCTCCCTCTATGCGATCCTGACTTCTCACCCAGGATCTAAAGTTGGCTAAATTCACAGCCAGCTCCTCTCTTATCAGATCATCTCCTCCATCAGGGTATCAGGCTATTAATGACCTTAAACTGGGTTCACAACCTCCCTCTGCTTACAGTCCTGCACACTGGGTTTCCCCAAGCTCCCGCATGGGGGTGCCATAAGATTTTCCATCTCAGGTCACCAGACTGCCCCACCTCAGCCTGGCAAAGCCTTTCTCATTCTGACTCATACTCTTATTCTTGTTGATTTCTAAACACTGCACAGGTAGGTTTTCTCTTAGGTTCAAAATCATCTTCCCAGTTGAGCGTTCCTTTCTTCCTTTTAACCTCAGCAGGTAACTCCTACTTGTCTCTCTCTTTTTTAAAAAAAGATTTTATTTATTTATTTATTCATGAGAGAGAGAGAGAGAGAGAGAGAGAGAGGCAGAGACACAGGCAGAGGGAGAAGCAGGCTCCATGCAGGGAGCCCGATGTGAGACTCGATCCTGGGTCTCCAGGATCACACCCTGGGCTGAAGATGGTGTTAAACCACTGAGCCACCAGGGCTGCCCCTTACTTGTCTCTTCACAGAGAAAGGAAACCAGTCAACAGGAACTCCTGGCTTACTTTCACCCCAACGGTGTACTACTCTCCAACCCATAGAAAATACCTACAATGTTTGCTCCGTGTTTACATTATCTGGGTTTTTGGTTTTCTTTCAAGGCTCTGAAGAAAAGATTCCTTGCTTTTTCTTCCCCCCAAAGCTAATCTCTCCAACTCATCTTGGATCTCTTGTCTAATACCTTCATTCTCTCTCCATGGGATTCCTTTCCTCCTCCTTTCAACATAAATAAGTACGCCCATCCTAGAAGTTTCACACAGGCCTGGTGGCCCCTGTGATCTCTTCTCTCTCTCAGACTCCTAACACCTTCTCATATGCCTGCTGTTCCCCTGCCCCTGCCCTCCCGGGCAATAACTACATCTTCACTCCCTACTTGGGACTGGGAAGGGGATGGTCCCAGCCAGAAGAGGGGAGAAGGGGACTCTAAGAAGAAAACCAGAATCAGAGCAATAGTAGGAACTGGGGCTCTAAAGTGGGAAAGCTGTTCACAGCTGTACCATTTATAGGAGTAAAAAGTGGATCAACCCAAGAGCCCAACAGTGGAGTCTGGCTAAATATGTAATGATAAAATGCGATAAAATATTAAGCTGGGCAGCAATTAAAAATCATATTTTCAAAGAAAAATTACTGACAAGGAAAAATGCCCAGATTATACACTGAAAAAGCAGGATGTCAAACTACATGTCTGGAATTCGCCTGATGTTTCTCCTCTCTTTGGACGGTGGGGTGGTAGTGAAGAAGGATAAACAAGTACTCAAAGACAAGAAGGAAATTCCATAAAATGTTCATAGTAGTGGTTCATTCTGGGTGAGTTTTGTTTTTCTTTGTATTTTATGTATTTTTCAAATTTCTTTGAACGGACATACGCTATACACGTGATCTAACTTTTTTTTTTTAACTTTTGTTTTGTTTTAAGGAAAAGCAGGATACATCTTGGGGAGCTTTAGAGATAGGGAAGAAGCTAGCCCAGGGCTGAGGCCCCTGGGGGTGAGGTAATCTGAGTAAGCCTGCTCCTTCTCCACAGGGGCTGCCCTGGTTCAGGGCCCACCTCTTCTCTGGGGCTGCATTCATCTTCTTGCCTGCTCTCCCCAACAGGATGCGCCCTCCAATCTATCTTTCCAAAGCACAAATCTGATCCTGTTACCATCCATTGAAAAACCTCCCATTTTTAATAGTTTTAATAATAGTGAACAGTTCTAATAGCTAACGTTTGCATGTTTTCTACATGGCAGGCACTGTTCTAAGTGATATATATGAACTCGATCACCATATGATATTGGTACTGTTAATACCCTTATTTTGGGGAAAAGACAAAGATGTACAGAGTGGTTAAGTAACTTTTACAAGGGGATGCAGCCAGCAAGCAAATACAGGGGTATGTGAATCCACGACTAGCACTTGTCATCACCACACTAAACTCCTCTATAGAACAAAGGGTAAGTTCTTAGCCATGACATTTAAGGCCTCTCTTATTCTGCCTCCACTTATCTCTATTTTTTTATTTTTATTTTTTAAAAGATTTTTATTTATTTATTCATGAGAGACACAGAGAGAGAGAGAGAAGCAGAGAGGGAGCCCGATGTGGGACTTGATCCCGGGTCTCCAGGATCAGGCCCTGGGCTGAAGGCAGGCACTAAACTGCTGAGCCACCGGGGCTGCCCTCTCTTTTTTTATTAAAAAAAATTTTTTTTCTTTTAGATTATTTAATCAGAAAACATTCCCAGAAAGTTCCAATCACAGTGATCATTATTGTTATCCTTACTACATACTAGCAAATTACTTTCCAAAAGGCTATACTGTTCGAATAATATAGAAGCATACCGTATAAGTGTAACCTTGCTTGGTTCTCTCTGCCTAATTTTTAAAAATCCTATTTTTAGGGTGCCTAGGTGGCTCAGTGGTTGAGTGTCTTGGCTCAGGTTGTGATCCCTGAGTCCTGGGATCGAGTCCCACATCAGGCTTCCTCTGCCTGTGTCTCTGCCTCTCTCTGTCTCTCATGAATAAACAAAGTCTTAAAAAAAAAAAAAGATCTTATTTCTAAGTAATCTTTACACCCAATGTGGAGCTCAAACTCACAGCCCCAAGATCGAGTCACATGTTCTGTCAACTAAGCCAGTCAGTTGCCCCTCCATTTATTTGTCTCCTCTTTACTACCAGTCCCCATCCCCACATTCAAACGTTATTTTGTCAAATAGAATTACATGTAGTTCACTAGGACACCTGTGATTGGGAAGCACAGATCCAGAGCTCTGTGGCTTTGCTTTTGGGCCTCTCTGTCTGGAAAGTCCATTTCCCATCTGTCCGGAAAGTCCACCTTCTTTGAAGGGTTAACTTCAATCCTTCCTTCAAGACTCACTTCAAATGCCTCTTTGTGCAAAAGTCTTTCCTGTTGCAGCCCCAGGCTTGGCTGGGTGCTCCCTCTTGGTGCTCCACGGCACCGAGTCATTACTTATCAGTGTCCTTATCACATTCAACTGAAACTACCTCCTTCAATATCTGTCTCCCCCACTAAACTCTCAACTCCTCCCATGAGGACAGGGACAGTGTCTGATTCATCTGTGACTCTGGGACATAGCCCAGGCCTTGCACAGATCAGGTTTCAGAAAGCATCTGCCAAGATGAACCAAGTGTTGAGTGATTACCTACCACCCATGTCTTCCCTATCTTGGCTGTTAGTGCCTGCGAAGCCAGGCTTCTCTCTGGGGATGTAGCCTACAACCAACAGTCCTAACAGCTGTGCTAGGAGAGCACTTAAAACACAACAGAGGGCTGGGATCCAGACCTGCACCAATTGCCTTGTAGATTACAGACCTTCAGGTGTTGTTCCTCGCATCCCTTTCTCACAGCCTGTTTGACAGCTAAGGTGACAACATGGCCATTAAAGATTGTTTCCGGGTAAGCCCCTACCAATGAGTTGAGGGTGGTTAAAAGGTTAAAAGCAGATGAGGGGAAATTGGGCCACTGCTTATCTATGCCCAAAACAGATATCCCAGTAACAGACTTGGCCATTGTCCAAAAGGAGTGTCTCGTGATAGCCTGCTTGGGTGGTGGATAAGCCCTGTAATTATCTGTATGGTCAGCATAACACTCGGCAGTTCACAAGGCCCTCAGAGAAAATGACCCTCCTCTGTCCTTGGAAGAAATTATATTTCTGGGTATTTGTTATATTTCAAAATCATAAAATTCTTCTAAAAGATCATCTCCCAGAGGTAGGGCCATGAGTCAGAATACAAGCAAACCTTCTAATCAAATTAGGAGAGTGGTGGTGGCATAAAACAGACATTCAGGGGCCGGAACCACAGACTTACAGGAATGAGAGAGGCATTTGTCCAATCAAGGCCAAATGACCTAAAGTTCATGAGAAGGCTCTTGAAGAACAGAGGAACAGATTCTTCTTGAGAGGAGAGAGACTCAGAGATGACTAGTAAATAGGTTCAAGAAGCCAGCAGAGCTAGGGACTCTGGGCATAGACCGCAGAGATGAGACAAGGGCTTGATCAATGGACTCTCAGAAATGAGGTCTGGGGGTATGGACTTCAGGAGAGGAAGCAATACCTGGTGGGCCTGCAGGCCAATGATTGAGGAGTAGGCCTGGATAGTTATGTAGATCTCAGGCTGGAAGTCGATGCACGATCCGGGCACGCGGAAGGGTCGAAGCAGCCCACCCAGGCAGCGGGAGAGGGCATGGAAAACTTCATCAAACAATATCTCTCCTGTGGAATCATCCTGAGGGCAATGCAGAGAAAGATCTCTCAAGTGTGACCAAAGCAGCCCTGAGCAGAGGGCAGGAAGGAGCAAGCAGCTTCCATGGTTCAGTGGAACTCTTATCTGAAGGTTGGTCACACCCCCACACACACATAATACAGTGCCACGGATGGAAGGGGATCTCTTTAAACACTCACCATGTACAAGCCTGTTTCCTTCCTCCAATGGTAGGCTGGGATCACTTTCCACTTCTCTCATGCCTCTCCCTCTCTCCCTCACCCTCTTCTCCCTCCTTCCCTCCCACTGTCTCCCCTCAATCCCTTACCACAATGCCAGTGGACGGGCTAAGGTCGAGTTCAATGACAAATCGATACTGCCAAGCCAGGAAGGTGACCCGGGTGGAAGGTACAAGGAGAAATGGCCTTGGGACCACTGGTTCATCTGGCTGCCACCCAGGGGGCAGGACACTGAGGACTTCCAACTCCTGCTCAGACTGGAGCTGACAATTAGGATAGAGACCAGAAAAGTGTCAGGGAAGAGTCACCCCTTTATTTCCAGGACCTGAACTTCTATATCCAATGGCAAACCACTGGCTCCAGCTCCCACAGCCCAACCATATATTCTTCCTGTATAGAAAATTAAACATTTCCCCTGTGAAACCATCTTGCTGGCAAAGTCACTTGCCCATTCTAGAATCAGACCCCCCCCCCCCCCCCAGGATAAATCTCCCCTCCCGTTTCTAGGACTCTCTTTAAAAAATCAGATCCTTCTGGGCCAGCCTAGCGTATCCTGTATGTTTCTGGGCCTCACCAGCATCTCCTGGGGTGTGGCCTGCACAGTTTGATGCAGGTGATTGAGGAACCAGGCCAGGCGGACATTTCGGGAGATTCGATAATCCTTTTTCATCAACAGGAACACCTGCCCAGCTTCTTCTACCTGGACACAAAGAGACATTAAAAAAAAAAAATGTAAAAATTCACTAAGTTCCTAGCATTCGTAGATCAACACGGAAATAACTTGTCTAAGGAGTTCATAATACCTAAGTGAGAGACAAGGCAGCAGAGGCAAAAAGTTAACTCTCACCTCAGTGCAAAGTGCTCCCAAGGACTTGATTCTCTGCTCCCATTCCCCTTATGCGGACTTCTATGTTGATGAAGTGACCTTTCACATTAGGTGTCTCTCCTATAAGCTACGAACTTGTTGAGGGCAGGAACTGTATCTTGTTCTAGTCTTGTGTCCCTATGCACGGCAAATTGCTTACAACAGAGCAGATAATCAATAATGCCAATGCTTCCTCCAAAGAAGCCTTGACAACAATGGCCACTAAAGGACTCTTTGCTGGGTGACTAGCAAGCCTGCTGAGTGCCTCCAGATTCAACTTCTGTGGATCACAACCCACTTTTCCCACCCTCCACACTTCATTGCGGTCAGCACTCTAGATCCTTCCCACCACTGCCTCACAGGCAGTTGACTCAACAGTGTCCTGACAAGCATCAGTTCCCTTATCCGCATCCTTGTCCTTCCTCCACTCACAAGCCTTGCCAAGTCTTGACTCAGGATGGATTTGACATTCTCTTTTATCCACACATATACCATGCCAGCTGCACTTTGACACAAAGAAATCTTGCCAGGAGTGCCACCTCCAGCAGGCCTTTAGCAATCCTTTTACTTCTCCCCGGTGAGCAACCTCTCCTATTCCCCTAGAAGTTTCCTGATCTCTCAACTCCTGGGATCCCAACAGATAAACTCACCTACTGTTTCATGCAGAAAACCTGGGTCCACTGGTCTGAACTCCCTCAATGTTTCTTCCTGAACAAGGTTATCTGAAATTCCTTTATTCCCTTACTCTAGCCTCCAGTGAAAAGATTACTCTCCTCCCATTTAGGCAAATTGCAAACTGCTCCTCCAGGGTCCCTGAAGGGTGAGGGGGAAATGCCAGGCTGCAAGCACTGGAGAGGGGTAGAAGAGAAATGAAGAGGCCAATGACCACCTATTAAGAAATGTAGTATTGAAAGTTTTCTCCCCTAAATGGGGGAAATGTGGAAGAGAAACTGAAAAAGCCCTGGAAAAGCACTAAGGAAGGGTGCCTGGGAGCAAAGAGGAGCATGGAGAACAGAGATGTGATGACTAAAGGTGAAGAAAGTCTTTCTTTTCCAAGACAGGAGGCACGTGGCAAAAGATGCAGAAACAGACCCTGGGATGTGGCACAGTGAAAGCAGAAGGCAAGAAGGTTAATGTTCTTTGAACATCTATAATATATCCAACAGTGCCCTGGACAGACTAAATACAAGAACTTCGGACTCAGATAGCCTGGCATGAATCCCAACTCAGCCTCTTAGTAGCCTGTGAGGTCAGGGAAAGCATTCTTAACCTTCCTAAGCCTCAGTGCTCTCATCTGTAAAATGGATATAATTCTTAAAAAAAAAACTTTTTTTTAAAAGATTTTATTTAGGGACACCTGGGTGGCTCAGCAGTTGAGTGTCTGCCTTTGGCTCAGGGCATGATCCCAGGATCTGGGATCAAGTTCCACATTGGGCTCCCTGCATGGAGCCTGCTTCTCCCTCTGCCTATGTCTCTGCGGCTCTCTCTCTCTCTCATGAATAAATAAATAAATATTTTTTAAAAAATAAAGATTTTATTTATTGGAGAATGAGTGAGCACAAGGGGTGTGTGTGTGTCCTATAAATGGATATAATCCTAATCTTGATCTAGTGTTGTTAAGTAGGTAAAGTGAAATCAGGCATATGAAGTGTTCTGCACAATGCCTGACACTTATAAAGAATATTATAAAAATCAACTATTAGAGGTTATTACCAGGCACAATACAAGGCTCTTCACACAAGTACACTCATTCAGTCTGCACATAAAACACTGAACAGGGGATCCCTGGGTGGCGCAGCGGTTTGGCGCCTGCCTTTGGCCCAGGGCGTGATCCTGGAGACCCAGGATCAAATCCCACGTCGGGCTCCCGGTGCATGGAGCCTGCTTCTCCCTCTGCCTGTGTCTCTGCCTCTCTCTCTCTCTCTCTCTCTCTCTGTGTGTGTGTGTGTGTGTGTGTGTGTGACTATCATAAATAAAAAAAAAATAAAAAAAAAAAATAAAACACTGAACAGAAAAATTCCGAGGTCCAAAATATTGAAAAAAATTTAACATAATTAGTAGGTAGAGGATCAGAAGTCAAACCCAGGCCTCATAAGCCACAGAGCCCAATGACTGAGAGTGACAAATGGATAGAACTAGGGACTTAATTAAGAGCAGAAAAGAGGCACCTGGATGGCCCAGTGGTTGAGCATCTGCCTTCTGGCTCAGGTCGTGACCCCCAGGGTCCTAGGATTGAGTTCCACATTGGGGTCCCTGCAGGGAGCCTGCTTCTCCCTCTGCCTATGTCTGTCTCTCTGTGTGTGTCTCTCATGAATAAATAAATATAATCTTAAAAAAAAAAAAAAAGATGAGCAGAAAAGATTTGGGGCACCTGGGTGGCTCAGTTGGTTGAACCTCTGCCTTGGGCTCAGGTCATGATCTTGGGATCCTGGGATTGAGACCTACATTGGGCTCTGGACTCAGTGGGGAGTCTGCTTCTTCCTCTCCCTCTGCTCTCTCCCCCGCCCACTCATTCTCTCTCAAACAAATCTAGAAAGAAAGAAAGAAAGAAAGAAAGAAAGAAAGAAAGAAAGAAAGAAAGAAAGAAAGAAAGAACGAACATGACAGATCTCTAGGAGGCAGAAAGGATGCTCTGGCATCATCAGAAAGATAAGATACTTGAAACACTGATATGATATGATTCAGTATTATTTTGTATTAGGTCTCTAAGATAACCTAAAATCACCCTACTCTCTATTATTACACTTCTTTCCCTACACTGGGCTCAGGTAGGTACTGGGCAGGATTTTGGATTTTATCCCGAGTTAGGACAAGCTACTGAACTTTTTTTTCAGCAGAGCAGTAACATTATATCTGTGTAAAAAAAAAAAATTCCCTCTGGCTACCCTGTGATTCAGAAAGATCCCCTAACAACCAGGGGAAATGACAGTGGCCTAGACCAGAGCTACTCAAAGCAGCCATTCTGGGAACTGTTTGAGACTGGTCCCCCATGAGACACCAGTTGTGCCAGAATGTAAAGCCAGCACTGACTTTCATTGAGAAAGTCTGGTTTTATACACACACACACACACACACACACACACACACACAGGTAAAGACAGTTGAACTAGACTTCAAGACAAGTGAGCTTAGCTACCATTTTAAGGAATCTTTAGAATAAGACAAAAACTGGTGATTAATTAGAAAGTAACAGAAAGGTGTCAGGATGGCTAAGATAGCACTGGAAACCAGTTAGTTGTGGAATGATTTCCGAGTTAGCTAGAAAAATCAGATATAGGTATTTACCATCACTTCTAACCACCATTCCCCCAAAAGGTCCCATCAGATTGCATATCCTTATCGCCAAGATGCTAAAAACAGAACAGGGATCTACTTTGCAAAGAAGGAAACTGCAGCAGTTACTTGCCCTCTTCCTGGCCCTTGGTCTCAGGGTGGGATGCTCTCATGAGCCAGTCAAGTTCTCCCTCAGGACAAGTGGTGTGGGTGTAAGATGGGTGCCCACTCTTATCTAATTGCTGATGCTGGGCCCCTGCCAAGGTTTTTTATTTGTTTGTTTGTTTGAGAATTTATTTATGAGAGAGAGAGAGAGAGAGAGAGAGAGAGAGAGAGAGAAAGAGGAGGGAGGAGCAAAGGGAGGAGAAGCAGCCTTCCCACTGAGCAGGGAGCCAGACACGGGGCTAGGACCCTGGGATCATGACCTGAAGGCAGACATTTAATGGTCTGGGCCACTCAAGCACCCCTGGGGCTTGGAATATTTTTTTTTCTTTGTTTCTTTTTTTTTTTTTTTATGATAGTCACACACAGAGAGAGAGAGAGAGAGAGAGGCAGAGACATAGGCAGAGGGAGAAGCAGGCTCCATGCACCGGGAATGGGGCTTGGAATATTATGAGAATAAGAAGGATACTTGAATTCAGCATCCTGTTCATCATTCTATTCTTTGAGCCTAAGCAGTACCCAGGACATCAGATGCTCTATATGATTTTGCTGAATAAGTGAATTCACCATATTGTTCTAAGCAAAGCAAAGTGATGTTTAAAACTAATAATCAGGGGATGCCTGGGTGGCCCAGTTGGTTAAGCATCCAACCGGGTTGATCTCAACTCAGGTCTTGATCTCAGGGTCATGAGTTCTAGTCCCACACTGGGCTCCACACTGGGCGTGGAGCCTACTTAAAAAAAAAATTAAAACTAATAATCAGTACAACTCTTCTCAAGGTGAGGTAATCTTTTTTTTTTTTTTTTTTTTTTTAATGATAGTCACAGAGAGAGAGAGAGGCAGAGACATAGGCAGAGGGAGAAGGAGGCTCCATGCACTGGGAGCCCAACGTGGGATTCAAACCCGGGTCTCCAGGATCGTGCCCTGGGCCAAAGGCAGGCGCCAAACCGCTGCGCCACCCAGGGATCCCAGGTGAGATCATCTTAACACTAATCTCGGTTACTATTTTCCTCTTTGGTACTTAGTAAAGACTTTGTTTTCCAAATGCCAGCCTGTTTCAGCTATGCAAGGAAACAACAAAGGGAGTTTGGGCCCAAACTGAGCCAGGTTAAATCAGCACCGTGGGAACAACTGGGAACACTTGGGTCACTCCATCTTCTAGGACTAAAATCTTGGCAATTCTGGGTTTAATGAATGAATCTTTCTATGATCCCCTAAACTAAATCAGGTACCTCATGTCAAGCATTCATAAAACAATCTACAATTCTTCTTCATAGCCCCTACTACAGTTTATAATGAAGAATTTCTGTATTTCGTAATGTTTGTTTCACCTACAAGTCTAGAAGCTCCAGGGAGGTAGAAGCTGTGTCTATATATTGTTCTTTGCTGTATCCTTGGCAACTAGCACAGTGCCAAGACACACTAGGTATTCAAATATTTGTTGAATGAAATGTATAAATAAGGGAAATTGCTCTCATAAGCTTAATTTATTCTCTTCTCTGTTTCAAGCTCTGTTCTGAATTTCTTACCAGTGATTCCAAATTTTTCATTTTTGTCAACATCTGCTCTTTGTTATTCAAGTGTTCCTTCCTCATGTACTTTACAGAAAAAACTAGCCTATTTTATTGTGTGGATTTTTCCTTTGCTTCCGTATAAGTTTTTACCAGATTTTCACTAATATGTGCTTTTCTAATATTCTTTTTCTACTATTCTTGGAATCTGGGGAGGGAATGCTGGTGTGGGTTCAACAGATTTGTTTTGAAAGACAGTGTGTTTCTATAGTGGAGCCGCTGGGCTTGAGCTTTAGTTTCCTCCTCTATAAATATAATCACCTTCTCCAACAGCATATTAGTGTAACAAGTAATAACAAGTACTTCAACCATCAGGTTCTCCTTTAAGTCTGGAAGGAGTCCGGACAGCCATTCACCAGTTTTGCTCTTCCCCAGTTATCTGCGCCAAAATATGTTCTTGATATAATCTTCACCCAACCTTGAGATCTGTTCTCTTGAAAACATCTAACCCACTTTTGGTTTTACTTCCTCAGGCCCCACAGGGAAAGCCTGACCCTCTGCCAAAGGAGAATCTAGCAAACATCTGAGGGGAGTCTGGAGTCTACTTCTCCATTGTAAACATCTCCCAAGCTGTTGGGAGCTTTTTTTTAAAAATTAAAAAAAAATTTTTTTTAAAAAAAATATCTTATTTATTTATTCATGAGACAGAGAGAGAGGCAGAGACACAGGCAGAGGAAGAAGCAGGCTCCATGCAGGGAGCCCGATGTGGGACTTGATCTTGGGACTCCAGGATTATATCCTGGGCCAAAGGCAGGCGCTCAACAGCTGAGCCACCCAGGCGTCCAATCCCAAATTCTTTAGGTATATCTCAAATGGCATGGTTTTTAGTTTCCTCATTATTTTATATCTTAGATCATATGCCTATGAGCTTTGGTTGGTCTCTTTTTCAACTTAAAATGTGGGGGCCAGAATGGAATACAATATCCAGGTGCAGTCACAGATTCAGTCTCCTAAGTTCTATTTGGAAGATTGACTGTACTGTTGGTGCAGGGAAACTTCATGACTTTTTCACTTATGTTGCTGTTAAGACACATCCTCCATTCTGTCCTCATGCAGCTGGCTTTTTGGGACACATACAATTATTCAATTAGTCTTGTTACATTGGATAAATTCAGTCTGTTTTTCTATTGTGAAGCTCGGAGTGCTGTTTTGCCTTCTAGCAAATCTCTTTCCAGCTTAATTTCCCTGCTAATTCGATCAGGATGCCATCAATTCCTCATCGCAGTCCAAAGAGGACAGAGACAAGGAGAGTATGTACTCATTCATTGGTCGACAAATTTATGGAGAGCCAGCTACATGATAGCACTGGGCTGGATCCTAAGGATACCTTGGAAAGCAAAAACTGGCATTCTCTGCTCTCAAAAAATTTACCCCATAATGGAGAAAAAATTTAATCAAATAATTTCTCTAATTACTATATTATTACAAACTGAGTAAGTGCACCAAAGGAGAATGCAGTTCTGTGGCAGCATATAATAAAGTAACCTAACCTAGACTAGGGTCTCGGGAGAAAGTGGCCCTGAAGGTTGAGCAGGGTTTGCTAGGTAAGGAGGGAAAGGGGGGACAAACCAGGTGGGACACAGATGGGTGCTGTGCTATTAGACAACATTTAGATTAGTGGTTATTAGGCCGCCTATTTCCACTACAGTACTCTTCCATTTCTCCACCTTGTCTTGAAAGTTGTTTTGAATGATGGAATGACTGTCCAAGGCCAAGCTGAAACCCACCTAGTTCATCAACCAGTTCTTACAGAATCCATCCTCTTAAAACCAGGGACATCTCCTCAATTTGAGCTTTCTTGCAACATTCTGCCTCATCCATGACCTCTTCAAAGTCAACAGCTAGGTGTTCAAATCACCATCTCGAAGATGCAAGATGTAATTGATCAGATCCAGAAAACTTAATAATTAATTTAAGCAGATAGAAGAGTAGTTTTTTGAGGTGTGACCCAAGGACCAGGTGCATCAGAATGGCCTCAGGTGCTTATTAAAATGCAGATTCCTGGGCACCACCCAAACCAACTGAATTTGAATTGATAGGACTCCAGAACAGAAATTTAACAGGGGGATTCCTCTACTTTAACATCTGACAATCCCTGAATTAGCTGTGTTCTCCCTGCATCCAGACTCCCATGGAGCTTTGATTCCCTGATATTTAATACCCGAGTCCGAAGCGCATTCCTCTTGGAGTAGTCTGGCAGAGAAAGCGTGGTTCTGGAGTCAGAGATTTCAATTCAAATCTGGTTCTACTACTATCTGTGTGAGCTCGGACAAGTTACTTAATTTTTCTAGGCCTCAGTTTCTTCATTGATAACATGTAGGTAAGAATATCTACTTCATAAAGATGTTGTTGCAATTCAATAAGAATCTGAATAATGGTAGAAGCAGCCTATCATTCTTTGGAACATTTATTGAGACCTACATACCATGTATGTATAACAAGATGAATAATAATTAGGCACTGTGCTGCATACCATGTATATCAGCATGAAGAAAACATCGCCCTTCTCAATTTATTGGGTTTTGTTTGCTCTTTGCACCTGTCCCTTTGCGGTTAAAGTATCATCTTTGAAACCTTTTCTAACCCTCATGCTGTTTTCTGTTCATAGAATCCCATGAAACAATTTAGACAATTTTCCCCCTTGAATTGTCTGAAGACTCCTTACTACTGTGCTTATGCCAAAGTCCTGAACCTCTAGCGTGGGCTCAACCTGAATCTGCTCATCTCTCCCCAATCTCCCACTGCATCAACACACCTGGGATCTTTTAAACACTGGTTCTGTTGCCACTTGCTAGTACAAGGCCTTGCTGAAGTTACTTAAACTCTCTGTGCCTTTGTTTCCTCATCTGTGACATTGGGAAAATAACAGTGCCTATTTCATGGAGGTTTTACAAGGATTAGGCAATACTCGATAAACACTCCAGAAGTGTTAGCTATTCCCACTGCCACACTGGCCACTGCTTCCTCTGTCCTCTGAAGGCTCTAAGCTCCTTCTCTCTCAGGATTTTCACAATCGCCTCTGCCTCTGCTCATGGCCAACCTCTACTCAGTTTTCAGGCTGAAATGTCATTTCTCTGAGAAGGCATTCTCAACCCAGCCCTCCCTTCTCACACTTCCTAACAGAGTCAGTTAAGAATCCCTTTCAAACATTAATTCAGTCTGTAGTTTTCCTTTGCAGCCCTCATTATAATTCAGTGTTTGTTTACTCCATTAAAATAGGGGACATGTCTGTCTTACACTGCTCCACATCCACCCTGATACTTAGCATGATTCTGAGTCCATAGTAGCACTCATAAAATATTTTAGGTATTTGATGAATGAATGATTTCTGACTATGCCCAATTTTTTTTCTCTTGGGATTTTAACAACCTCTAAAAGTCAGTCACTTTTCTGACCAGGGGCAGAACTCTTCACTCCCCTTACCTTCTGAGTTAAAATTTTCAGAAATTCAGATCAAGAACTTGACACATGCTTAGCTTTTGGCTGAATGAGACTCCAACTTTGTCTTGACTCCAAGTTACTACAGATCTGCACCGATCAATATGGAAGCTATTACCAAACGGGGCTACTGAGAACCTGGAATGTTGCTAGTTCAATAGTCCAAAATGAGAAGTGCTATTAAGTATAAAATACATGCTGGATTTTTAAAATCTAGTACAAAAAAGAATGATAAATATCTCATAATTTTAAATATCGCATGTTGAAACGGTAATATTTTGTAAATGTAGAGTTAAATAAAATACACTACTAAAACTGGTTTCATTTGTTTCTTTTTACCATTTTAAATGGGGTTACTAGAAAATTTACGTATGTGATTTGCATTAGATTTCTACTGGACAGTGCTGTTTTATTTATTTATTTATTTATTTGAGGTGGGGGAGCAAGAATGGGGGGGGGGGGAACGACAGTGCTGTTTTAGACTACCTGCCTAAAAGGTATACTGTATTGTCCCAGAACATCCCCCCAATTCCTCTCATCTTAATCCTTAAAGAGATGTATTCCAAATTCTTTCAGGCTTTCTCAATATTGATATTTACGATGCATAGGCTATTCCGCTATCCCTGAATATGTCTGATTCTTTTGTTTTTTTCTAAAGATTTATTTTTTTATTTGAGGGAGGAAGGGGAAGAAGGAGACTCTCAAGCAGATTTCCCCATTGAGCCCAGAGCCCAACATGGGACTCGGGTCTCTCCACCGGGAGATCATGACCTAAGCTGAAACCAAGAGCTCAATTGACTGAGCCACCAGGTTTCCCTATCTGATTCTTTAAAATAGGGCAACATTTCTTAATCTCGGGTCTCATCACACCAAATCCCCACAAACTGGAGATTTACCATCCTGTGGTTATGTTGTTATACTATAATCACGAAGTTTAAGAACATAAGACCTGGAGCCAGGCCCCCTGTTTGGGATTCCTAGCTCTACTACTTACTAGCTGTGTTACTATGTTGCTTGGTGAGCTCTGTGCCTCAATTTCCCCCAAATGAAAGATGGAGATGATAAAAAGCATCTAGGGATGAGAGCACTAACTGATATTTGCAGTGTCGAGAATGGTGCCTGGCATGCAGTAAGCATTCACTAAGTAATAACTACTATTTATGTCACTATACACATCCTTCACCCTTCCCACCTACTCATATATTCTCTTAGAATACTGGGCACTTCCTTTAGTGATGTTCTTTCCAAATCTGATTTTATGCTCAGATCTTCTAATTTCAAAACTCTGCTACTCCCCAGCTCAGCAGCACTTGGGTAAGGTACTTAACCTTCACTTTTGGGTTTCCTTATCTGCAAATGAGAAATGGATATTGCCACCTCCCTGGCACAAGTTTGAGTAACATCATGTACGTACAAGTTCCTTTCATTAGCACCTAATGGGTGCTCATATGCATTTTCTGGTTTAATGCAGAAGGTCCTCACAACACACCGTAAGGCAGGTATCTTAATGAAGAAGGAAACAGGATCGGGATAGTCAAGACTTGCCCAAAGTTGCACAGACAGCTAAATGGCGACACCAATACTGGGACGAAACTTCACTCTGAGCCAAATGTTTTTTCTTTTCTTTTTTTTCCCACGAAACCAAAGCTGCTCCCTAAGTGCATAAGCGCTACAACTAAGTTAACTCACGCTGTTCACGGCATTCCAATGCCTGCAGAAATGCAAAAACCATCAACGTACTAGTGCCATGTTGCCCACGGAAACTGCGGTAGAAAAATCAAACCTCAGGTTTTGTTAACATCGATATTAAAGACCGAAGAATCCGAGAGCCCTGGAGCCGGGGACGTGTCTGAAATTTCAATAAACAAAACAAAGCGACGGGTTTCTGCTCTAGCCGCCCCCACGACGACACTGCGGGCCGCGGGGAGGAGGCTCAGTCAGTGGTCGGGCCTTTGGGGCCGGGCCGGTCCCTGCGCAGGCTACGCGGCCCGGCCGCCCCCAAACCGGGAGGAGGCCTCCTCCTCGGGGCCCGGGGTCCAGCGCCCTGCGTTGCGCCCGCCCGCCCCTCACCTCCGGCTCCGGGCGCTCCGAGGCCATCACACAGCCCTCCCGCGCCGGCCCGGGCCAGAGAAGATGCTCCACTCTTGACCCTTGACCCGGCTCCCGGAGACCCGCCGGAACCGGAAGTGAGTGGGCGGGCCGCGCTCTCCCTGAGTTTTCTGATTGGGGGACGAGGCCTCTAGAGTGGATCGCCGACTAGGAAACCGGAAGCGGAAGCCGCCGCCGCCGCCGCCGCCGCCGCCGCCATCGCCGCCTTCGCCATCGCCGCCGCCGCTATAGCCGCCATCGCCGCCATCGCCATGCAGGTGAGAGCGGGCTTGGGGCTGTTAACCGCTAGCTAGCTTCAGGTGACAGGACTGAGAATGGGCTGGCCGAGGAGAGAGTGAGGAGTCGGGGCCGACTGGAGGGGCAGAGCGCGTAGCTGACGGGTAAGGGCCCGCGGGGGCGCGGACGACTGGAGCGGTGGGGGTGGGGCCCACCTGGCAAGAGATGGGAGGTTGGGGCCTTGTCGTGGGGAAGGAGGCTGCGTGGACTAGCTGGCGTGCACGGAGGGATCAGGCTACGGTAACTGGGACGGTTGATATGCAATGCAAGGAAGGCAGCTCAAGAAAATGCAAGTTGGCTCCGGCCCCTGCCCAAGCTGTTGGATGTAGACGTGAGGGATCTGGATGGAATTGCAGAGGAGCCCGAGGGATTGGGGGAAGGGGAGGGAGGCCCAGAGCCGAGCTACTTAAAATCTGAGGCTCTGTGAGTGGAGCCCCGGATCCAGGCCCTCCTCATGCCCCTTGGTGAGTTTGCAAGACAGCTCTGCATCATTTCTCCCAGCCTGAGCCTGTTAGTTGTTGAGGATGAAGAAATGGAGTAAAACTGGAGACCACAGACGGGAGGAAACTGCAGACACCCCAGCATTTTAAAATTGTGTCTCTGGCGCCTAGGAGCATGTGCGTTTTGTCTTTGTTTTTCACTTGCCACTTACTTTCTTGCACCTGGTTGGCTGTCAGTAAATGTCTTCAGGCTGAGTGAGCTTGTGGAAGGGACGCAGGAATACGGGCACAGAGATAAAGCGAAGGGCACAGAGATAAAGCGAATGCCGACTAATCCAGCAAGAAGAAGCTTGAAAACTTCAAATGCTGACGCAGATGAGGAGTGGGGGAGGGGCCGTGGGGTACAAGTTTCAGGGAAACCTTAGTTTCCTTCGTTTCCACAAGCATGAGTATGTTTTCCGGAGATTATGTGACTGGCAAGAACTTCCAGGCTCACAAGGCAAGTTCTAGGACAAGAGAAAGACAAAATACTGCAGAGGCACACAAAAGTTAATAAAGCCCAGGGATTATGTCTGAAAAAAATGCCTCAGTGAGAGTGTTTCTATTTTTTTTTTAATTTTATTTATTTATTCATGACAGACACAGAGAGGGAGAGACACAGGCAGAGGGAGAAGCAGGCTCCATGCAGGGAGCCCGACATGGGACTCAATCCTGAGGCCCCAGGATCACGGCCCCTGGGCCAAAGGCAGCACTAAACCGCTGAGCCACGCGGGCTTCCCTGAGAGAGTGTCTAATACAGAGGAAAGCCAGACATGAATTAGCAGACAATGAGGGAAAGGAGGAATTGAGGTCAGGCAAATGGATTGAAAGGTCTAAGAATTGATGCTGTCTGTAACCCAAATACCAAAGATAGAGAACAGCCTGGCTTTCCTGCACCAGTGAGATCCTGGGTTACTTGACTAGTTTTGCATACTGTCATCCCGGCTTTTCAGCCTTCCCTGTATACGACATAGCCACACCTATCTGGGTAACCAACCTGTTCCTATTGGTGCAGAGGGAGGAGAAGCAGCTGGAGGCATCATTAGATGCACTGCTGAGTCAAGTGGCTGATCTGAAGAACTCACTGGGGAGTTTCATATACAAGTTGGAGAACGAGTATGACCGGCTGACCTGGTAAGGGTTGCCAGGGCAAGCTGAGGAGGGCTCCATGGGGTGGGGGTTGAGGGGGCAGGCCTCCTGATTGATAGGACATCTCCAGGGATGTCACAATTTATCACTTTGCAAACATTTTTTTTTCTTTTAAATTTCCAAGTTTGTTTTTTTGTTTTTTGTTTTTAGATTTCATTTATTTATTCATGAGAGACACAGAATGAGAGAGAGGCAGAGACACAGGCAGAGGCAGAAGCAGGCTCCCTGCAGGGAGCCCGACGTGGAACTCGATCTCGGGTCTCCAGGATTACGCCCTGGGCTGAAGGCGGTGCTAAACCACCGAGCTACCCGTGCTGTCCTGCAAACATCTTTTAATTTGAAAAGATCTATGTTTCCCAACATTTAACAAGTGAAGTTTGTCTTAGGGCCACTGTGGCACGGAAATAGAGAAATGCCCAGTTTTCCAACCCAAGTTTTTTCTAGCTTTTGATTGTCACCCTTGACTTCTTTGGGAGGAGGTACTCCGTCAGTGGGTCCTCCCACTATAGTAAGAGTACAGCGTTCATCTCGGGTCTCTTACGATAGATATTGCTGAGTCTTTTAGGTCCAACCTACTCTGGAAGTGTGGATCCTGTTTTCAGGCCTGAAAGATCTCTTTTTGCTCAGTTTATAAATTTTTAATGATAAGCATAGCCATGGTTCTTACTTTGCCACTGGTCTTTTACCCCATTCAAATAATGAGCTGCCTTATTTCTCCATCCATGTTAGAAACTAAAAGCGTGTCCCGTTTTCATAACCCCACAATCCCTGGGATCCAGTCTGGTTCCTGCCCAGTCCAGCTGTAGTGCTCTGAGTCTTTTTCGAGTGAGCCTGGGTATTCCTAGTCTGAAAGACCCCTTCGAGGCTACTTTACTGAGAACATTGTGACACCTTCTTACCACTACCAGGCCGTCTGTCCTGGACAGCTTCGCCTTGCTCTCTGGACAGTTGAACACTTTGAACAAGGTCTTGAAGCATGAAAAGACACCGCTGTTCCGCAACCAGGTCATCATCCCCCTGGTGCTGTCTCCAGACCGTGATGAAGATCTCATGGTAAGAAGAGAAGAAGGGCATAACATGGGAAATTAAATTCTTAGATGAGGGCTTAGGGCACAATTGTTGCTTGGTAATTTTAGAAGTTCTGAATGTGTAGTGTGTGGTAATAGAAAGCAAGGGCTGCTTTATTGAGGCCTTTTTTTCCTTCTGGAATTGGGGAGCTACTTCCAAGTAGTGCCAAATAAACCTGAGGCCTCTGTGCCCAAGGCAAAGACCTTTCTCCTCCAATATCTATCTTGAGGAAAAAGTGTGTTCTTTTGTGATTTTTGTCTGTTTTGGTATTTTATTAAAATGTAGCAAAGAGAAACTTGCCTCTAGGTCTGGTAGAAATAGAGGTGTGAGCAGATAGAAATGAAGCAGGGAGTAAGAGCAACAGTGTTCTAGGAAGCCAGATACTGTAAGTGTCAGGCTGTGTTTTCCCCAAAAATGTACCATTTGCCAGTGGAAGGAGCTGTGTAGCAAGCCAGATTGAATTGTCTTGGATTGCATGGGAGGATCAGTAACATCTGTGTGTTACAGCGGCAGACTGAAGGACGAGTGCCTGTTTTCAGCCACGAGGTGGTCCCTGACCACCTGAGAACCAAGCCTGACCCTGAGGTCGAAGAGCAAGAGAAGCAGCTCACAACAGATGCTGCTCGCATCGGTGCCGACGCAGCTCAGGTTGGACCAAGTCACTGCCCTGCTGCTCCCCCCTCCCCTGGGGCCCTTCATGAGAAGCTGGGCAGTACTGTTGGTGTCTGGTAGGGGTGCGCAGTTGATTATATAAAAGTTGCCCCTGGAAGAGCACAAGGAACAGCCCTCATCACAAGTATTTCCTGTCTGCTCTGATCTCTGCACAAATGTATGTGTGTTACAGAAGCAGATCCAGAGCTTGAATAAAATGTGCTCAAACCTTCTGGAGAAAATCAGCAAAGAGGAACGGGAATCTGAGAGTGGAGGTATGGAAGGATTGGTGGCAAAAATGGAAGAGGGAAAGGAGGAGAAGATGACTGGACTAAGACTGGTGGTTTGGGTGGTGGTGAAGTGAGGATAGAAGACAACTGCTTAGGAGAGGGATGTGTCCATTCTGTTTGCCGTTTATACTGAAGGCCAGCCCTGGAGCAGGCAGAGGAAAGGGGCAAAATGAGAAGGGATAATTCTGAGATAGTTGTGGGGGTCTCTTGGGGTCTCTTTCTCTGGGCTGCTGGTGAGTGTGGATGCTGCTGAAGCCCTGAGGCTCCTGGGGCTGGTCTTCCTGCTGCCAGGTTTAGTCCAGGGTCAGAGGCGCATCGCAAGCTCCTCACTTCCCCTTTTTCTTCAGGTCTCCGGCCAAACAAGCAGACCTTTAACCCCGCAGACACCAATGCCTTAGTAGCAGCTGTGGCCTTTGGGAAGGGGCTGTCTAATTGGAGGCCTTCCGGTAGTAGTGGTCCTGGCCAGCCCGGCCAGCCAGGAGCTGGGCCGATCCTTGCTGGAGCCTCAGGATTACAGCAAGTACAGATGGCAGGAGCTCCGAGCCAACAGCAACCACTGCTCAGTGGGGTGCAGATGGCCCAGGCAGGTCAAACAGGTAAGGTGGCGGAGGATGACATGGTAGCAGACTCAAAGCAAGGAAATAGGGATAAGCTGGATTGTCTGGGCCCCCAGTATCCCAGAGTTGGAGATTTTCTCCTATCCTCCTTGGACTGTGACCCAGAAATCAATTTTTAAGAGTAAAAAAACTCTTTTGAGACTCTGTAGCAGGTACCAGCGAAAGGAAGAACTTCGAGCAGCAGGAACTGCACCTCCCAGCCCCATCTTAGAGCTCTGTGTCAACTACCTTCTTGTCCCATTTACTCTGGACACTGAGTGTGCTGTTGGGGTCTTAGACCAGTGGGTGGGCCTCAGTTAAGACCACTCAGTAGGGATGCTGGGATTGAAAGACAAGCAAGTTATGTGTACTCTTTTCTTTGTATTCAATCTCTCTGATCTACTGTTAATAGTTATGAGAACAGTCTGGAGGAGTTCAGATGTGCGTAGCTAGAAGAGGTGTTTTGTGTTTTGTTTTGGTTTTTTTGTTTTTATCCAAAGCCCTCCAGGAAATGGAGCAGTTACAGTAAGAGAGAACAGTCTTTCGCCTGTGACAGTAAATGGGGTCTAGCTGTCTTTTCCGGAAGTAGCTGAGCACGAGACTTGCTGGGGTGTGTTCTGACCCCTCCTACTATCAGTCCTTTTTTTCCAGATACCTTCCGGGAGAGGGCTGGTCAGGACCCACACCTCTAATCTTTGCTACCCGGGGTCAGAGGCCACAGAGGTTCTGAGCTGAAAGAGCGAAAGGGTGGCAGAAGGGAGCCTGGGAGACCACCTCTCTGATTTATCATGAAAGTCTTAAGGTGCTTCAGGTGTCTTTCTTCATATTCCTTTTAGGGAAAATGCCAAGTGGAATAAAAACCAACATCAAGTCTGCTTCAATGCATCCCTACCAGCGGTGAGTGTGGCCGGCAACTTTTCCCAAAGCTGGACTAGATGGGTACAATAAAGAGAACATGGGCTTTCAGCGCCAGACAGGTTCCAGCTGCACCACAGACGAGCTGAGTGACCTTGGGCAAGTGACCTGATTTTTCCGAGCCTGTTTTCTTTGTAAATGGTGATACCTACCTCATAGGGTTGTTGTGAGGACTGAAATGAGAAAATGAATGTAAAACAGTACAGCCTATGAAATAATGAGCATTCAATAAATGATAGTTTCTACAGCCACTTCTCCCACTGCCCTCCTCAGTCCTGGATCCAGAACCCAGCGGGATCTGATACTCCTTCGTGTCAGCGGTGAGCTGACGGACACAAGATCATGGACCACTCTGTTCTGTTTGGAAGCCTGTCCATATTTTATGGTGCCGGAAACTGTCACAGCCTGTGTATGTCTTTAGAGGCATGTCGGCTCCACAGGCCCCCCCTGCCCAGGTTCCATCAGGGCCATCTCTCCAGGCTGCCGGCAACGGGGCTTCTGGGCTGGGTCAGAGGGTCCACCCACAGCTCTGGTGAAGCGTGGGCCTGCCCTCCCCTCTCCTTCACCCTATCTTATACACATCCAAGAAGATGCTGAAGGTCTAGTAGGTGTGGGGTTCCCAGGAAGTGGCTCTACCAGGTAGGACTGTGTGAGAAAGGGGCTTTGTTAGCACATGAAGCCCCTTCTCCCTGGACTCATTTTTCTTATTTTAGAGGGAGAGGGGAATCACGCTTCACACCGTCTTTCTTCTGGGTTTCATTGCTCTCATAATAGCTCCTGGTTCCTGGACTCGGGCCAGGATGGCTTTCCTCCAGTCCACTAAAACTGTGGCTCAAATGAGAGAGCCAGATTGCTGGTGGGTGGGGACAGCCCTCAGGACCTCTGCATGCTTTACATAAAGCTGAAGAGCAGAGTGAGTTGGGTCTGCAACCTAATCCCCCTTTCTTGGTGCTCCTTTGCAGGCAGGGGCAGGGTTTGAGTCCGGAGAAGACCAAAGGGTTTCTCTGAAGTCCTTTAAATTGATGGCCACGGGGTCCATGTTAGCCGACAGTGATTTACGAGGGAGCTCTCTAGGGGTCAGAGGC
This sequence comes from Canis lupus familiaris, assembly GCF_011100685.1. NCBI lineage: Eukaryota > Metazoa > Chordata > Mammalia > Carnivora > Canidae > Canis > Canis lupus. Next base: position 16,888,712 of record NC_049236.1, read on the forward strand.
CCTGTGTCAGAACTTTCAGAGTTGCTGCAAGGTGGTTCCAATTTGTTCCCCATAAAATGTCTTCTTAGCTTTGATTAGCTTTGATCTAAAAATCCCAAGAGGTATGCAGAGAGCCTGCCCATACCTTCCAGCTGCCTTTTTCTGTTCTCTTCTGTCACACACCAGTCCTTTGGCTTTTGTTTGGTGCCGGTCAGAATTGTGCCAGGCTGTGGCAGCAAAGGACTGGAAAAGTGGTCCGCGATGTGTCAGATCCACTCCTGCTCCATCAAGACAAGAAACGGTATCCGTAGAGTTTACTGGTCCTAGCACACCGCCACACGAGGAGTCCTGTTATCAGCTCTGAGGCCATGCCAGACCTTTCCTCCATGTCAGCAGTACTGCTCTATTGCTCTGTCAGCCCACTCAGGTGTTCCTTCTGTTCTTATCTTTTCCGTCTCTGCTGGAAGTGTCAGAGCTAAACGTCATACTGGGTAGGGTTCAAGCTGTGCTGCTCTAAAACCCCTGAAGCAGCTTTGTGCTAGGTCCTTAATTCCCTCAGAAGATTCTCTCCTCTTGCGAGGCACCAACCCCAAGTTTCTTTGTTGTCCCAGGCTCATACCACCTTCATTGCCACCATAATATTTGAAACGGGTTCCTTGTCCTTCCAGAGTGGAAATGCCGTCCTGCCCCAACAGGAGCATGTGCAGGACCTCACCCACCTCTTGGGCCCCATTCTTTACTCTGGAGGCGCTCACATCTATATTCTTTACTCTGGAAACACATGTTCTCATTTCCAACCCCCCACCCACACCCCCACCCCCTCTGGAGTGCATACACCTATGTAGCATTGCCAGTTTTGGGACTCAGACAACCCAGTAAATGCCTCAACGGAAAGCATCTCCCTTCCCTCACACACTCATTCCCCCCATTTCCGCGGGAGCGAGTATATATGGAGCTTCCTTTGAAGAAGAGGACATGGTGGGCTTACTTGTTCAGATTTAAAATTTGTAAACAGTGTCGCTTCCCTTTGATGGTATTCCTCTGTTTCCGACTCCCCTGTTTTGCTTGGGGACTGTGCTTTCTCCTACTCTCAGGGCCCCTGGAGAATGAGATGAGGCCATTGTCTCCTGGGATTATGTCCAGGGTGGAGAAAGAAGCGCTGCGAAACCATGAGCTCTTACTTAGTGTGGCCTTCATCCCGCTGATGGCAGAGGCTTACTTAATCCGTATCAGCATGACAGCCATTGCCTAGGACAGCATCTCCGGCTCTGGCCTGTGGCTGGAATTCCGTCATTGAAGCTCCCTTTTACTCACTGCCCCAGTCACCCCGTTCTCTACCCCTTCTGAGGTCGTCTGCTGCCCCACCTACCTAGCTAGCCTTACATAACCTTGTACTTTTGTGAAATGGCCAAAATAGATGGGCTGTAGCTGAGTGCTCCTTCCAGCTCCACGATGGGCTCTGGCCTGAGGACTGAGCTGGAGGGGTGGATTGCCCACGTCCTGTCCTGCTGTCAGGGAGGAAGCTGCACTCTGCAGGAATGCCCTAGTGCAAGGCTGGTCCCACTTCCCACCCCATGCTCACCTCCCCCAGGCAGCTGGGAACAACCTCTCCCTTTGTCTGAGCTTCTTGTACAGAATAATCCTCCTTACGGACAATGTATTCTCTGTGCCCCGTGGACACAGGAGCCGTGTGAGCTGATCCCAGCACCAGGCGGGACGGAGGCTGAATCCTTCCAAACGCCCACCCTGGGTCAACGCCTGATTACTGTCCAGAGAAATTACTAAGAGCTGTACGTTTTCTTCCATCTTCCAGATGTGGGGGGATCGCTTATTGAAGTTTAGTGGTGGGCCAGGAATAGGGCCAGGGGCTGTGGTCTGTTTTTGGTTTAGTCCTGAGAGTTATTCATGCCAACCTGTGGAGGCTCTGATGTGGCTCTGGCCTGATGGCCTCAAACACACAGGAGTAACACTTGGAAAGCATTTGCTGCTCTGCGGACGGGGCTTTCTAGTTGAAGCAGAAGGCAAACTCTCCAGCCCATCTGACAAGGCCGTGGCACCCCATCACTTCAACGTGTGTGTCCCACAGAACAATCTCCCTCTTTTCTTCTCTTCTTCCCTTTAACTTCTCCCTTGTTCTTGTGCCTCTTAGGGTCACAGGCAGATCTGGATCTCTGTTATGGTCTCTGGATGAGTTTACATGGCCGCTTCCCCACGTGCTTTGTGGACAAGGCACCTGACTTCCCTGGGTCTCCGTCTTGTCAACTGGCTGATCCCAGGGATCCTTCCTAGCTTTAAAGTCTCTGGCAGTGATTCACAAGCCTATTTATTCCCATGCATTTTGCTTGTTTCCCTCATTGCGTGACTATGTTATATAAAATAGGCCAGAATTTTCCTAGATCAGCCCTCAAACCTGTACAAACTATTACTGAAGTTCCCTCTCTGTCACCTGCAAGTTATCATACCCATATCCTGCCAGAGTACTTCCCTATGATTGTTTTCTAGCTTGCACTAGTTCTGTAGTGAAAACTCATCAAAGACGTGGTAAGTTACCCCAGAGATGCATGTAGTATGTATGTCAGAAGTTACCTTCCACCTCTCTGGCATCCCTCTATCCCGTGGGCAAGATCTGTGACCAGAGAGACTTGCAATGAAAGCAGTAAATGACATTTTCCATGGGATGATAACCTGTCCTACTGAACGATCAGAGGCCTGGGCTGCTCCGCTCCCTGCTTGCCCTCTGCCACTCCACTGCCTTCTCTGGTTCTCACCCATATTTCCCATCTGTGGTCTTCTCTTGCCCACACCCCTGCTTGTATACCACCTCTGTTCTTTCTACTACTTTCTCTGGGCTGCTTCCATTTTCATGGAAGTGTCCTTTTAGTGTCTCTTCCATGGTACTCCTTGACCCCACATCCCTGCTCACTGACTCACAGCCACACTCGTGAAATACAGGGACCACACAACATTACCTCTTCTTTCACACCTGCCATTCCTTTTACCATTCTTCTGGAACTACTCTGTCAAACATCACTAGTTTGTTTAAGAATTTTTGTATTTATTGGAGATAGCACAAGCAGGGGGAGTGGGGAGGGGCAGAGGGGAGGGAGAAGCAGACTCCCGCCGGGCAGGGAGCCCAGGACCCCAGCGTTATGACCTGAGCCGAAGGCAGACGTTTAACTTACTGCACTACCCAGGCACCCCTCAAACATCACTGTTGACCTACTGGCTAAATCCAGGATTTTTTTAGTGCTCATCTGACTTGATCTCCATGGCATTTGATAGTGCTCACCGCTTCCTTCTCATCTCTTTCTCCCCACTTGGCCTCTACATCTCTGACCGTTCCTGTTCTGTAGCTCTTGGCCTCTCTCTCTGCCTGCTGTCTCTGTGACCACCACTTTTATTTTCAGCTCAGAGCTCTCTGCCCCTAGGATCCATAGGTACCTCAGATTCTGAACGTTCAAGTCCAATCATCCTTCCCTCTAAGCCTGTCTTTTTTTTTTTTTTTTTTTTTTTCCAGTTTCTTGGGTGTGCCCTGAGCTAGGTCTATGGAAGCCACCCTAAATCCTTCCCTCTCTGGGTCCCAGCCCCTGTTACCGAGGCAGGTACCAAATCTTGTCTCTGTGACTTTCTAATATCTCTCCATCCTGCCCTGCAGTTTAAGCCCTAGGCCTCTTTCCCTAAGAGTGGTGTTCAGACTCCCTCTCCCACTCCAACGCATCTTTGATATGGCTGCCAGGTCTTTCTAAACTGATCGGATCACATTGCTCCCTTGATTAAAATCCTCTGGTAGTTAGTTCCCTCCCCATGTTTCTCAAATGGGAGTCCAAGTACCTGGCAGGGTGGTGGGGCAGTGTGCCACACATACTAAAAGTCCTAGGATCAAATCACCCTAGAACACTCATTTTCTTGAGGGTAATTTAGAGAACGAAAAATGATCACATATGCATTCTTAAGAGAAAATAGAGTTCAAGGAATTCCTACTAGTCCAAAGGGGTTCAGAGTAAGCCACCAGATTCCCTGGGGAATACTTCTTTCTGTCTTTTTTGCCATTACATGTACTTTATTGAAAAAGTGAAAAACAGCTCAAATTTCCTGGGAAGGCAAGTAAAAGATTCTGTGTGATCTGGCCCCCTGACTTCTCCTGACTTAGTTTCTCTGTTGTCCTGCCACCCACTTTATTCCCAAGCCAGAGAAGCTGCTTAAAGTTTCCTGAAAGTCACAAACTGTTTCTGGTCTCCATTCCTTTAGTCCCATGGTTCCCTCTGCAAGGAACATTTCGCCCCATCGTTCTGTCTGCAGATACCCAGTCATCTTTAAAAGTTGAGCCATGAACTCTGTGAAGCTCGCTGACACCCCAGTGTGGGCACAACTTGGTGCCACTCAAAATAAGGTCACTTACTTCCTCTTTTATGCTCTTTATTGTTCTCCAAGTTCAAGCACTCTGAGCTGTCAGGGCTTGAATCGCAGTCCATCTACATGAGAGCAGTGTGATCTTTGGCATGAAATGTGTGTGTCTGGCACACTGTATAGCACTCAGCGGGGCATAAACACTCTGAAGTGCTAGCTGCTGCTATTACCAGTAGTGGTGTGATTTAGTTGATGTTGGAGAGAGAGTACCGTGTAGCGTTTAGGTTAAAAGAGCAGGTTCAGACTGCCTAGGTTCAAATCCTAGCTGCGCCACTTACTAGCTGTGTGGCTTGGGCTAATTAGTTTACCTCTGTTCCTCAGTTTCCTTATACCTGCGGATGATGGTATTAGTGGCTGTATTGTAGGATTGCTGTGATGTTTAACTAGGTTAATACATAGGAAGTGCTCAGAATAGTGCTTAACGATAGATGTTCAATAAACGTTCGCTGTCCTCAGGTAGTGTCTAGAACTGCCGTCAGCAATTGTTGCTTAAACCAACGATCGATCAGTCCCTTTATGAGGACAGAACTTCTTCCTCCCTCTGCACCTCGTCTATGGGGATGTCATGCTCAGCAGCCTCTTGAGAGATCCTTTGCGTGCATCTCAGCCCCCATGGTATCACCTCAGCACCGAGTGCAGAGCATTTTTACACTGATTTATCTGGCGTGAGAAGTCATTTTTGCATCTAGTTTTGTACATTTTCTTTCTCCCATTTAGTTGACACCCACCCTCTTCCAATAAAGCCCAGTTTGGTCTCTTCAATTGTGTCATTTTGCTTTGAGACCAAACGACAGGCTCCCTCACCCAAAATGTTCTTTATCCTCCCTCCTAAACCGTATCTCCTATCCCAACCAGGTAAAGACTCAGTTCCATAGTCGGCCTCCATCTTGTCCCTAAAGGGGGCCCTACACCATGCAGAAGTCTCTTTCTGTGTGTACTTGTGATGAGTTCCCTTCTCATTTGTCCACGCTTATTAGGCCTGCGCTCATGTGTCCGTGGGCTGCTGTTGTAATTCCCCAGGTGTGGCAGACCAGAGCTCGTGCTTGCCTCTTCACATTCCCCACCTGCCCCGTAGGCCTCGTTGTATCATGGCAGCTCCCCTATTCTTGCCCTTAAGCTGTGAGCCCTCTCACCTGGAGCCAGGACCTGGGAGTCTGGTGCCGTCTCACACCTCCACTGCTTGCACAGGCTCTGCCCTCTTTATCCTGCTCCGAGCCCCCCGCCTCGTTGATCTAGTGAATAACTCATCCTTCCAGGGTTACCTGCCTTTGCCATCTCCTTCCCTGTACGTTCCACCATTCTTAAATTATATCTGATCTGGACACATTCATTGTGTGACCTTAGAAGAGTTGTCTCACTTCCAAGAACCTCAGTTTCCACCTCTGTGAAATGGGGTGATAGCCCAGTCCTCAACTGAACATGTTCAGTCCTCCACTGAACATACTTAAAATGAAAGCTAAACCTTTAAGTGGCTCATAATTTTCTACAGGGTAAAGTCCAAGCTTCTTGGAACGGCATGAAAGGTCCTTGAGGTCAAGAGTCAGCCCTCAAATACTAACTACTGTTCTCTTCCCTTACTCTCTCCTGAGCAATTTCATCGTTATTGCATCATGGTGTGTTGGACTGCTTTGGTTACAACACAGTACAGTTAAACTAGCCCTAGCCAAACACAAAGAAAGGGGGACCCCGGTGTGTTTGGGTTATGGGGATGGGGGGTTGAAGGGTAACTGGCTGCAGGTGGGCTCCAGGGCTCCAATGGCCAAGGCCCCCGACTCTGTATTTCTCCACTCTGCGGCAGCAGGGCTCGTCTCGTATACGAACTCCTATTGTTCTTGCTTGGATTCTGTGTCACTAGGAGCCTGGACTGAGGGAAATGGGGAGACCACCGTGGTTATCAGGCTAGCGGGGTGGGGGCAGGAGTTCCTAAAGGAAATGAAAGCAAGGGGTGGGAAAGTGTCTGAGCCCCCACAGCCCACTTTGTGGGATTTCAGGGAATCCTCGGACTTTTTTTTTTTTTTCCTCAAGCCCTCAAGTCCTTTTTTTCCTCAAGTCCATTCTTTAAGCCTACAGAACCGTGTTTAAGATTGCCTGTGGAATGTGCCATCTTACTTCAAACTCCAGATGTCCCCGAAGGCATTAGTTTCCTCCACTCCGCTCCCACCTGAGTTATCCAGCATGACCACCTTCCTGTCAATCCTGTGTCCTCTCTGCTCTGTCCTGCCTTCCTGCTTACTCCCATTGCTCTAAGGCAGGCCTTCCGTGGGTCACACCTCCCAGCTGGATCCCCTTCCTCTCCTTTCCTGCTGGTTATACATCATACTGTCCCCAGGTTTGTCTTTGTAACAGATAATGGGGGTCATACCAACATCTTTCTTAAAAATTCTTAGGGACACCCCCAATACAAACAAAACTCCTCATTCTTTCATTCAGACTACTTCAGGATTTGGGGCCAGCCTATGTTTTCACCTTCTTGCACATGAAGGCCCCTTATTCCGCGTACCCTTTGGCCAAGCAGAATCAGATGTACCAGTTCCCTACACCTGTGCTGTGCTGGTCTCCTTCCATCCCTTTGTCCACACTTTTTCCTCAGCCTGGAACACCTGTGTTCCTGCTGCCTTACTTGCCACGTGACCTTGAGAGAATTCATCACCTTTTTTTTTAAAAAAAGACTTTATTTATTCATGACAGAGACAGAGACACAGGCAGAGGGAGAAGCAGGCTCCCTGCTGGCAGCCCGATGTAGAATTCAATCCCAGGACCCCAGGATCACAACCTGAGCTGAAGGCAGACACTCAACCACTGAGCCACCCAGGCGTCCCTCCATCACCGTTTCTGATTCCACTCTTTACGTCCACGAAGCAGTGCTAATAGTAGTTAACCGTACAGAACCGAACCTGAGGAGTGTGTGGAAAGCAGCTGGCCCCTTTCTTGCCAGAGAAAGTATTGAACAATAAGCTACGCTTTCTCTTTTTCCCCTTTTGGCCCTTCTCAACACACCCTCTGGATCTGGCTCTCTTTCCCTCATCTTGACCTCCCCTGGTTTGTCCCGAACCCAAAATCTTCCCTTTTCTCTCTCCACAGCTTTTTCTGCAGGGCCTCTCAGAGCCCTCTCCCCATACCGGAGTTTCTTTCGTTCTGTTCAGTGAACACTGACTGCTGCCCACAGCATGTAGGCATTGGCTGCCCACGGACAAACATGATGGGTGTTTGCACACAGTCTCTCCCTCCTGCCCTCTGGATATCTTTCCAGCTCGGGTTCCTTCAGCAAAGGTCTCAGCTTCAGGCGGAGGACACCCTCTAGCTGGCAAAGGCCCAGGGATATGCAGAGTGATTAACTGACAGACCCTTCATCCTCTCTTCACTCCCCTGTCCTCACAGACTCAGCCCTCCCCCCAACTCCTGTGTGATGACTGGGTAGAAAGTGCCCTTAGTCCTTTACAGGATGGGGAAGGGAGAAGCCTGACACAGCCCCTGGAGACTGCTTCCATCTCTACCTGCCACTCTGGTGTCCGCTAGCCTAGACCCTCAGTTCCTGTCATTTGTAGCCAACTCCCCGCGTCTCCCATGCCGCAGCCCCTCCACTGCTCCCCATTTGCCCACCTGCTCATGCAGGCCTGCCTTTTCCCACTTGTTCCTCATTGCTATGCCTGCTTCTTTGATCCCATTTCCTTTAAATGTTTCTGCTGAAACATGTCAAGCCTCCGATCATTATGGGAATGGAGTTGTTGGCCTTCACATGGATGGTGGTTTTCAGACCAAACCCTTGCAGAAAGTACATCAGTGATTTATCTTCCGGGGAATGAGGATAGAGCAGGGCCCCTGAGAGAGTAGTGAACAAGTTGGGCGTCAGACAGGGTGGGACCCTAGGGGAGAGTCACCTCCCTTTCAGCTGGTCAGGAAGGTTCCATGAAGGAGGGGGAATTTTAGCTGTTGGACTGGGCATTCTTCCCTTAACCCCCACTCTCCAGCTTATCAGGACTGAGTTCCTGGACCCCTTCAGTCTCTCTAGTTGATCAACCTGTCCCTTCCACCCAGCTTCTCTGCAGGCCCCAAATGACCTCCTCTCCCAGTCACCTGACAGATTTACCCTTTCCCATACAAGTCAGTCTGAGAGGTCTCCTTAGTCAGAAGCCAATCCCTCCCTCTGTATGCTGGATCCCATTGTCTCCTTCCGCACAGCCCGTAAACATGTTCAAGCCTCTTCCCGTTAAAAACAGCCATTAGAGTCCATCTGAAGGTGAGAGCCAGACATCGATATTTTAAAAGCTCCCCAGGTGATTGCATGCAGCCATGGCTGAAAAACATAAACAGAACAAAATCCAAACTTTTTACCGTGGCATGTAAGGCTCTGTATAAACTGATTCCTGCCTGTGTCTCCTGCCCTGACCTCTCTGCCCTCTGAGCTGGAGCTGCACTGAACTACCTAGAGCTCCCCAAACCCACCACATCTCTTGCTTCTGTGCCTTCACACATGTGCCTGCCTCTGCCCCTGTGTTTCCCTGCTTTCTAGAAAGTGCCCTTCAATGTTCACCTTAGGTGTCCTTTCTACAAAGCCGTCAAGAACCCACCCCCACCCTGGGGTAAGGTGCTCCTCCTCAGCGCTTTCATAACCCTCTGTTTATCTCTGTGGGAACACTCGCCACCTGCTACTATGATTGGTCATCTAGACGTCTGTCTTCTCCTCTAGACTGCAAGTGTTTTGCAGGAAACTGAGGGCCCTGGAGATGCCATTTGTAGGACTTGGGGCCACGTGACATCTATCAGATGTTGGAAGACGGTGTCTCCTGGGAACTGAGCGAAGGGAGTCTTGGCGCCTGTTCATTCATGTAGTCAACATTGACCACCATGGCCCAAGTGAATAAATGGGTAGTTGAAGTCTGCCTCTACTGTACTTGACCCGTGGGACTGCACACACATCATCTCCAGTAGTCTGCTTCGTTCGTGTCTGACTTGTCTCTAGATGGATGCTGAATCCAGAACCTCTTGGCAGTACTCTCGGGGCACTGTGCGTACACAGTAAGCACTTAGGAAATATTTGTTAAACCGATGTTCATGAATCCACACACAAGACTGGTACATTGGTTATCACGAGTGGTGTACGGGCTGCTTCCCACCGTGTCTGTGAAGTGTCGAGCACAGAAGCAGTGCTAAGCACTGTGTGGGGGCTAGCTCCTCCACTCTTGACGATGAGGGAGGCACAGTTCCTGTTTTATAGAGATTCAGCGACTTGCAGAAGGTCATGCAGGTCCTCAGTAGAAGACTTAAAACTCAGGCCTCTGGAGGCAGGGGTGACCCCAAAGCCACCAAAGTATACTTGGACCACATTAGGCTTTCAACAAATATTTATTGACTCAAGGGAGACTGCCACTCCCAGGGGGAGTAAAAAGCCTTCTGAATTCTCACTGTCCTCCCCACCTGACTCTGGGTCCCACGACCTCTCTTGGCTTTCTCACAGTCTCACTTATTCTAATATTCACTCCACAAATATTACGAAGGATCAAATGAACCAGACAGTGGGCCCGGTGCAAGAGATATGGAGACCACTAACACAGGACTGAGTGGAACTTAGTGGAGGAGGTTGCAGATTATTGCTTTGCTGTAGGATTGCGGGAGCGGAGGGAGGTGATTTACTACCTGGGAGAGCTGTACCTTGTATTGAGCCAGGGGACAAGGCTTAGAGGGGTGGAGGTGTGTGAAAGATGCAGACATCCTTGGGCAACAGGATGTGGCCCAGGAGAATAACGCAGGCTCAAGGCGAGATCAGGGAAGGGTTAGTGTTATAAAACGCCATGAAATTTGAGCCTTTGAATTCTTCCGCCCTTTCCTTTCAAGGGTAGCTACTGATGGGCTGGATCATAGCTCTACCTTGGCTCTGGCCTCTTACCTCTAAGATTGAACTCCCACATGGCTCCAGCCCACCATTTATGAACATATGTTTTTCCCAAACCACTGTCTCTTCTGAATTCCCTTCCCGTCCACATTTACACCATCCAGTCTGACAAGCAGTTATTGGGTCACTTATATGCACAGCACCACCCCAGGAGCTCCTGGAGATAGAGATTTCATTCCGCTAAAACGGGGTCCTCACCCCAGTTCAGTCTCGTGGGTGAGTGTGTGGAGCTGAGAGGGGAGAGCGCAGGAAGCCGGGTAGACAGCTAAGTATATGTAGAGAGAACGAGTCCACCTGTGTTGGGGACGTCTCTGGTTCCGCCACTCTCATCCCATCAGTCTCCAAACCTCCGTAGGTCAGGCTGTTAGCTCTCACCTGGCCTGCCTCAATAACCTCATCACCCTGGCTGCCAGAGTGAAGTGACTCAGCTGGGTGGTAAACCCCATGCTGGGACAGCATCTGCCTCACTCACCGATGTGTCACTAGCACTTACCACACTCTTGCACACGGTAGGTGGTCAATAAATATTTGATGACACACGCCTGACTGTGTAGCCTCCTCGGAAACCTTCGCTGTTTCTCCTGTGCTTCCAGAATAAAACCGAACTGCCCGGCTTGGCCTTCAAGCCCTCCCTCCCGCATTCAGCCACAGTTGGCTCCACTTGCCTTTTTTTCCTTTCACTGCCTTCAAGGCCAGTTTAGCCAGTGACTCACTGTTCCTGCCTCGGGCCACTCGGACTCTCCCACTGCGGAGCCCTCCTAGCAGTTCCTAATGCTAGGGCTCAGCAGGGAAGGCTTCCCGGCCCAGCTGCTCCCCCAGCCCAGCCCCGGCACACACGTGCTGCCTCCGCCCCCCACCCCCTGGAGGGGGCGCCCCGGAGGGCAGGGCCCATCAGGGCGCGTGGGGCGCGTTGGTGGACTGTCCCCGGAGGGCCCGGCGCGAGCAAGGTGCACCTCGGGCGGGCGGGGGGCGGGCCGCGGGATGCCGAGGGAAGGGGTGGGGAGCCCCGCTGGGCGTGCTTCCTGCCCCGGAATCTGGCGGCCCGCCCCTGCGCCCGCCCCTCGGGCCGAGCCGAGTCGGGGCCAATCAGCAGGCGCCCCCCGCCCGGCCCGCCCCGTCCCCCTCTGGTGACAGAAAGTCGGCCCAGCAGATGAGGAAGTGGCAGGCAGGCCGGCCCTGGGGACTTCTGTGTTGCCCTGCTCCCTCCGAGCCCGCCGCTGCTGCCCGCCCGGCCCCCGCTGGTGAGTGCGGCCCTTCCACGCGCGGGCCGTCCACGTGCCCGGGCGCCCTGCCCGCCCTGCCCGCCCTGCCCTGCCCTGCCCGTGGGCGAGGCGGTTCCAGGGACCGTGGGTGGGAGGTCCCAGCTCTCCGGGGCGGGCCTGGCCGGCCGCCTCCCTCCGCTCCCGGCCCCTATTTGCTCAAACCTAGGCCTTCTCTCACCACCTCCCGACCCTCCCTCTGCGCCTCCTACCCTCCTTCTCCCCCTCCCTCTCCTCGCTCGGGCTCTTCTCCTCCTCTTTCCCCTCCCCCGGCCCCTGCCTGTCTCCTTTTCCCCTTCCATCCGTCTTCAAGGGAGCACCCGCCTGGTTCCCCTCCTGGGACACACCCGGCGCTCCTCAAGCTTGGGGACAGGTCATTTCCAGAGCCTCGAGCCGCTCCTGACCTCCAGGGTGCATGAGTGTCTGTGGAGGGCGAACTCGAGGAGGTGGTTGAGAGAGCGGGAGAGATAACCAGCTGGCAGGCTCCCGGGTCGGGGAGGAGGAACTGTGTGTGCGTGTGCGAGCACAGGCCTGTGCCAGGTAGGCCCCGCCACGGAAGAGGCGACCCGTGAGATCGGATGGTGAATGAATGAATGGGGATTGTCATCCGTGGGAGAGATCTGCGTGCATGACCGAAGGCAGGTGTGTCTCAATGTGGTGTGGGTGATTTTATGTTCACTCACTTCTAAGTGCGGTGTTTGAGTTTATGTCTGTGACCACACCGATCTGTGACTCACGTACGTGTGAGTAAATCTGCATGTAGGCCCGAGGGTGTGAGCATGAACACTTGCACATGGTAACGCAGGACCAGCGAAGGAGGCCGTGTGAGTGTTTGGGGCATGTTGCCCGCGTGAGTGGAATCAGGAGTGGGTCTGAGCATCAGAAACTGTGCGTGTCAGAGTCCACGGAGGCTTGTTTGGGTGGTGTGTCAGAGGACGGTGTGTGGGCTCCGCGTGACCGTGAACACCTGTGTGCTCCTGCTCACCGCGGGTCAGCCTGTCGGTGGTGGTGGAGAGAGCTGTGTGGGAGGGAGGGCTCAGAGACCGACCGTGGCGGGGTGTGGTTGGGGGTCAACCCAGAGGCTGGGGGAGTACCTGAGATGTGTGCCCAGCTGAGTGTGCGAGGGGCACGCCGATGGCCTGGGTGGATGTGTCAGGAGGTGAAACGGACATTCTTCACTAAGCGCCTGCACGGCTTGTTCTCTTGATAGAGGGAACCGGGCACACCTGGGTCAGGCGGCTCGCCGCCGAGCATCTCCTGCCCTGGCCGTGAGGGGAGTGCCTTGTCCCTCTGGGACAGCCTCGGCATCCCTGGCCCTCCTGGGTCTGGGCCCAGGCTTTCGTGTCCCAGTGTGCCCTCCCCCGACATTCCTTCGGGTTCTGAGGGGGAGAGGGCCTAGTTCATTAGGACCCTCCCTAAGGGAGGGGAAGATTCCTGAGACCTCCTCCACTCACCCACCTCCTCACATGCCACTGGCTTCCCTGCCCCTCCCAGGGAGAGAAGGGCGACCGTACCCATTCCGAAGCAGGGCAAACCGAGAATTTATGGCTAGATCAGGAGAGGATGCTGGGTATGGGTTTTCAACAGCTCTCTTTGGGCCAAGGCTAGGGCTGGGCTGGAGGTTTCTGGCTCAAAACTAAGCTAGAGCCTTAGCTCATCTGGCCGTCCGGGGTGGGTGGGTGGGTGGTGAGTCCCATGCTTTCCTCTTGGCTTTCCCAATCCTGGTGGGTCCTGCTCCTCCAGGCCCTGACCTGTGGCCTGGACCCACCCTCCACCCCATGCGCAGTGCAGCGGGGGCGGGTGGAGGGCGGGGCGCTCCCAGATCTAGTCAGACAGGTGGAGCCGCCGGGGCAGGAGTCTCAAAGGGCCAGGCTCCGGAGAGGAAGGGCTGGAGGGGAGTGCCGGAGAGGAGGGGAGCAGGGAGCGGAGAGCGGAGACGGAGTCGCGGGAGGTGAGGGACCAGGAGGGCCAAGGAGAGGAGGGAGTATGGGGGGGGGGGATCGTCCCGGGAGCCGAGCATCCCGAAAGTGGATTGGGAGGATCCCCGGGGAGAAAAAAGACCCAGAGCTGGAGAAGTGGGAGACTGGCGGGCAAGGCACAGGCAGTCACTCTGGAGAGGAAAGGTGAGCTTCTCCGGAGAGCGCGGCAACGGAGAGCTCCTGTGGAGGGAGAGGGGGAGTGAGGTCGGTGGGAAGAATCTCGGTGGTGGAGCCGAGAGGGAGGGAGGGGAGGTGTGGAGGGGCGGGAAGCTGCCTCCTACCCCCGACCCCCAGCAATTCCTTCCCTCACCCTTCTGGCCTTTCTGCACGGAGGTGTCAGGAGTTGTCTGGTCTGGTCTGTGTCCTGTCGGGGGATCAGGGGTGGGATGGAGGCACCCAGCCCTGATACCCACCGCCCTCACCTCCCCAGAGTTCCATAGCCAGGATGGAGGCGGTCGTGAACTTGTACCAGGAGATGATGAAGTATGCAGGTAAGCTGCTGTCCTCCCTCCTGCCCCAGGATCCCTGGATCTGGGGCTGTCTCCTAGTGGAGAGTCCCTAGGGACTCCCTGACCCTCTGTGACCCGACCCCACCCCTGTCCACCTGGTGGGGCCCCTTCGGACCCCGTGACTCCTCCTGACTCCTGGACCCTTATTCACAGATCCTCGGCTCCAGGGCTACCCTCTGATGGGGTCCCCCCTGCTAATGACCTCCATCCTCCTGACCTACGTGTACTTCGTTCTCTCACTTGGGCCTCGCATCATGGCCAATCGGAAGCCCTTCCAGCTCCGGGGCTTCATGATTGTCTACAACTTCTCACTGGTGGCGCTCTCCCTCTACATTGTCTATGAGGTGGGCCCCTGGGATGCCCAGGTTTTAATTCCTGCTGGCAAGATGAGGGGCAGGCTTTGAGGTCAGGTCAGAGCATGACATCTCCTTTCCAGAGAGGCTCAGATCCATTGCTTTAGCTAGATAGCTGGAGGGACTGGGCGGGGTGGGCCTCTGGTGGTCTAATCCACACCCCTTCCTAGTTCTTGATGTCTGGCTGGTTGAGTACCTACACCTGGCGCTGCGATCCTGTAGACTATTCCAACAGCCCGGAGGCACTAAGGGTAAGCAGGGGCGGCCGGGGTGGGGGGGGGGGGGCGGGGGGTACTGGTGCTAGGTTATAAGCACCCTGGGGATAGCAGTTTGGGTGTGACCTGGGCTCATGGGCCAGTTCTGAGACGTTTCTGGAGTAGTGTGGGGGTCCTAAGGCTGTCTGACCTCTTGCAGATGGTTCGAGTGGCCTGGCTCTTCCTCTTCTCCAAGTTCATCGAGCTGATGGACACGGTGAGTGGTTACAGGAGATACGAGGACCTGGTGGGGAGAAAGCAGAGACCCTGGCTCTGAAACCCATTTCCCTACTCTTCTTAGGTGATCTTTATTCTCCGGAAAAAAGATGGACAGGTGACCTTCCTCCATGTCTTCCACCACTCCGTGCTTCCCTGGAGCTGGTGGTGGGGGGTAAAGATTGCCCCGGGTGAGTGCTGAAGGCCACGGTGGAGGGGAGAGGGGCAGGCACTGAGGACCAGCTGCTGGCCTCTCCTGACCCTGCTCCTTGTCCCGACAGGAGGAATGGGCTCTTTCCACGCCATGATCAACTCCTCGGTGCATGTCGTCATGTACCTGTACTACGGGTTGTCCGCCCTGGGCCCTGTGGCTCAGCCCTACCTGTGGTGGAAAAAGCACATGACAGCCATCCAGCTGGTGAGGGGCCGAGCTGGAGCCACCCTCCCCCCTTTATTCATCCTGCCTCCCCTTTGACCCCAGGCCTCCGCATTCAGCCTTTCCCTATCCTGCCCCTGTTCATCTGACCCTGGCCTTCTCCCTTCTAGATCCAGTTCGTGCTGGTGTCGCTGCACATCTCCCAGTACTACTTCATGCCTAGCTGTGACTACCAGTACCCAGTCATCATCCACCTCATCTGGATGTACGGCACCATCTTCTTTGTGCTCTTCTCCAACTTCTGGTATCACTCCTATACCAAAGGCAAACGGCTGCCCCGTGTACTTCAAAACGGAGCTCCAGGTACCGCCAAAGTCAAGGCCAACTGAGAAACGTGGCCTAGCTAGGTGCCCACCTAAGTGCCTCAGGACTGCACCTTGGGCAGCATCTGACGTCCTCCCCGCCTACACCGGTGACCTGTGACCAGGGCCCTGTGTGGTCCGGACTGAGCAGGGGGCAGGCCCTCCCCTCCCCACAGCTGGCACACAGGGACCACGGCTTCCGTCGCTCACCCGCTTCTCCCAGCCAGCTCCGAGGACACGGCCGCACCACCCTCTGCCACTCCAGAGCCGGGGGCTCAAGGGTTGGGACACTCATCTTCCCCTCCCGGCCTTAAACTTGGGAGGGGAGCACTCAGGACTGGCCCCCACCAGGGTCTTGTGGCCTTTTTCCTCACACTGAAGAGGTCAGCAATAATCTGTCACTCTGGACCCATGACCCCTCCTCCTTCTCTAGCCCACACTGAAGCAGAAGCTTCTTGACCAAAGGTCAGAGTGGGTGGGGGGCCTGGGACTACAGCCTGTGGAGGCTGTTCACTCACTTAGGTCTTCATTAAAAGTGACAGAGGAAACCACCCAGGCTGCGTGTGTACATGTGTGAATGAAGAGGTGCCAGCCCTGTCTGCAAACAGGAGGGATGGTTCTGGCTCTGAGGACAGTGGACAGGAGCTCTGGGGAAGGCTGCTTGGACAGAGCTCATGCGAGGAGAAGAGAGGGAGACATGACTTTATTAGAAAAATAAAAAAGAAACAAAAACAAAAAACTGGGATAATGAGTTGGTCCTCAACGGATGCCTTGGTGGATGAGGCTGCTCTTGGCCGCGCTGGCCTTCTCCCGTTCCCGCCGCCGCGCAGGATCCAACTCAAAGCAGCGCCATAGCCGCAGGGTCTCATCTGCGGCTGCTGAGGCCACAGTGGCCCCGTCCGGGCTCATGGTCAGGCTGAGTACCCGGGCAGTGTGACCTGAGGCACGAGGAGGGAACAAATGAGTGCATGGGAGTATAGACACACCTCCAGCCGCCAGTGTGGAGGGCCACATTCCTTTTGTTTTTTAGAACACCTCTGAGACCATTCACATACCACAGAATTCTTCCCTTTAGAGTACACAATTGGTTGGTTTTTAGTATATTCACAAAGTTGTGCAACCCCATCACGACACTAATTGCACAATGTTTTCATCACTCCCTAAATAAAGTCTCTCCTCACCTCTCCCCTCCCCCCCAGCCCCCAGCAACCATCAATCTGTTTTCTTTCTTTGCATTTGCCTCTTTGGACATTTCATGTGATCAGCCACATGCAACATGTAGCCTTCTGTGTCTGGCTTGTCGCTTAGCACCTACCTTTAAGCTCAGCCACCTTGGCCATGGTTGGGTATTTCCAAATAACCAACTGGTTCTGGGCAAAGCCATGGCCAGAGATGAGCTCCTTGTAGTGGGGAGACCAGAGGATGGAGCACACCTGTGGAGAGGGGTTGAGGTGAGGGCACAACATAGAGCAACACTATCCAAATGAGACCTAAGTCCACTGGAGTATCAGGGGCCCCGCCAGGTGCCAGACTCGGACCCGAACCACCACAGTTCTTGAAATGGGCCTCCGCTGGGAAGAAGAGTGACCTCGAGGGGAGGGGACACATGTGAATGATCCTGAGGTAAAAATGCTATGTTTCGGGGGAGGGGGCGTCCTGCAGGACAGGGTGCGCCTTTGAGCCCAGGAAAAAAAAAAAAAGAAAAAGAAATGCTATGTTTCGGTGACTAGATGAAGAGACGATGAAAGATTCTAGGAAGTCTTGCAGATTCCTGAGTAGGTTCTAGCCCTCTCAAACAATATAAGAGGAACACATTTCAGAGAGACAAGAAGCGACAAACTTAATTTAGGACATATTAGGGCGTTGCCACCTACAGGACTGAGGTTGGAGTTAAGCCGCACATATCAGTGTGGTCCTGACCTCTTGAGCGAGAGTGAAGTCACAATTCTGGAAATCATCAGGGTATAGAATCGGCGAAGCCACTAGTGGGGACAGTTGCCCAAGGAAGACTAAACAGAGTAAGACTGCTTCTGGGAGGGAGAGGCTAGGTAAAAGACTACCTGGGATTGAGCATCCACGGCACTCAGGCAGGCCCCAGAGCAGACATTCCAGATGCGAATGTGTCGGTCACTGGTGCCCCCTCCAGTTGCCAGGACATTGGACTGCCACGGACACCAAGCTACAGCCTAGGTAGGATAAACGTGGAATCAGCAGGTACAGGGGCTAGACAAGGAGCTACTGGGGTCACAGGGTAATTCTGTCCAAAACTACCATCCCGTCTCCCAGGTTCCGGGTGAGGGTCTGCAGAGGACCCAACCCAGCCCCACTCTCACCTTGACTGCCCCTTGGTGCTGGGTGAATGTCTGCAGGGGCACCCAGCCACCCTCTCCAGGAGCACTAGGCCACACATTGACCAAGTTGTCGTTGCCACCGCTGGCCAAATGTCGTCCATCTGGGGCCCAGCGCAGTCCACACACCTCCTGGCTGTGGCCACTCAGTGTGGCCACATGGTGTTCTGCGACCCGAACATCATGGTGATGGATGTGGCCAGAACGTGAGCCACTGAGGGAAGGGAACGGAACGAGGGTCAGCGGCAGTGCCACACACTGCCAGCAGGACTGAGTTGCTTCAGTTCACAGGTGCATCTCTGGGGAGAGCTGGCAAAAATCAGACAGGTTTTGCAACAGACCAGCTAAAACCACACACCTGGACAAGATATAGCTGTTCCAGCACAGGGAGCTCACTCGGGCAGAATGACCGGTCATGTTTCGAAGCCGCTTCTGCTGCTGCACGTCCCACAGCTGGAGAGAGAAGGCTGCTAGGATCAGACACTGCGACGTGCCACTGGTGCCCACAGGGGCACTGCTGGTGTCCCACCCCGCTCCTGCCAGACAAGCCCCCTGGGTCTGTGCACCACAGGCCTGCGGCAGAGGGACGGGTCTCACCTGCACCTCAGCACTGCTGGTGCCCACAGCCAGGTAGTTGCCCTCCTTGATCCAGGCCACAGAAGATATGTACTCCCCAGGCTGCTCCATCTGCAGCAGCTGCAAGATGTCACCGGAGCTAGCACTCCACAAGTACACACTGTTGTCCAACGCCACAGCCAGCACATTCCCAGAGCTCCAGTCCACAAGGTTCAGGTCTGACAGAGCAGGGAAGGGGGACGGGGAGGGGGAGCATGAGCTTCCCCGT
The DNA here is from genome assembly GCF_011100685.1 of Canis lupus familiaris. NCBI lineage: Eukaryota > Metazoa > Chordata > Mammalia > Carnivora > Canidae > Canis > Canis lupus. The sequence continues at coordinate 16,907,488 of NC_049236.1, forward strand.
GTGCCCGGTGCCCAGGCCCTCTCCCTCCATCCAATGAATGGACAAGGGGAAGGCTGCACTCACAGTAGTCATTCCGGATTTCAGGGGCGTCCAGGATTCGGTCTGGCAGGGAGGGAATGTAACGGCAGGTCTTCCGGGTGGAGCCAGGCGTGGCCTTCTGGCTGTACAGCACTTTCAGTCTGTTCTGGTAACCTGTGGCAACCCAGCGGGCCCACACAGTGGGACAACGGGGTCCTCCCACGGCCCCTAGCCTGGAAGGTCAGATCAACACCTGCCCTCACCACAGTCTTAGGTGGGAGGAGCAGACTAAGGGTCGTGCTGACACCTCCCTCCCGGAAACAAGAACTTCAGGTCTTACCCTCTGGGGCATTCTGTGGTTTTCCACTGAGCCGCAGGATCTTGGCTTCCTCCACGTCAAAACCGTTCAGGTTCAGAGCCCAGGCTTTCTGATGTTCCTGGCACACAGGGTGGGCGTGAGGCAGGATGCATGGTCCAGGGTGCACGGGCTGGTGTTGGGCTCCAAATCCCTCTGGATCACGTACCTTCTTGGTGGGCGTGTGGCTCTCTTCAGGCTGGTTTTCCTTGCTCAGGAGGAAACTGGCCACCTCCATCTGGGAAGCACTGCGATGGGGGATGTAGCGGTCCCCGCCGGGTTTGCTGGGAGTGGTCTGAGCCTTGGAGCTGGACTTGCCTGGCGCGGGGAGAGGGAGGCCGAGAGTGGGAGCAGGCTCCTGGGGCGCTGTCGGCCGGCCCGCCTCCCTCCCCCGCGGCCCGCCGCACCCCACTGACCCGGAGTCCGGCCGGGGGTCCTGCCGGCGCTGTGGGACCGGTTGGCCGCCCGCATGGGCGAAGGCGCCGGGCCTGCGGCCTCCCTGGCCTTGCGCTGCCAGCGCGCGGGGGGCGCATTGGGGATGGGCGCGTCCAGCTGCAGCAGCGAGTGCAGGTCGCTCTCGAACACGAACTGCGCCATGGACGCGGTGCCCGCCGAGTCCTGGGGGAAGACGCGACCGCGCTCAGCCCGGGCCACCCCGGCCGCGCCCCGCCCGCGCCCCGCGACGGCCTCCCACCTGCAGCTCCCAGCGGGCTCCAATCGCCGACCGGCCTCCGCCGCGCCGGCCTGCGCTCCTTAAACTCTCCGCTCCGAGCACTCATTGGCTCCTTCAAAACCCAACCGTCGCAACCGTCGCCTTCGCCCATTGGCCTTTGACGGCACGGGAGGCGGGGCTTCCGGTGCGAGCCGCAGATCTCACGAGAATCCAGCCGCGGAGCGTGATTCGAAGGGCGAGAGGGTTAAGGCTGGTCCCCGGAGGCCCGGAGTCTGAAGGCGAGAGGGGCGGGGCCTAGGGGCCTGGGGGCGGGGCCGGGGCGGGGCCTGCGCCCTCCCGAGCCGCTTCCATTCATTCCTTCCCCGCGTCCGCCCTTCGCTCTTGAGGCCGGCCCGTGGGTGGTATTGATGCTACGGAAGTGCCGGAACTCGGTGGAGGGCCCCACAGCCCCGAGCCGTTCAGAGGAGGGAGAGGCGGCAGGTGGGCAGGGGCGGGGAAGTGGTTGGGCAGCTTAGGAGCGGAAAGAAGCCAGAGCTATTAGCTTGTTAGCTTGGTGCCTGCGGGAGCACTGCTAGGAAGGAGCAGCACGCGTGAAACGTGGTTTTGTGGGGCGCCCGGGTGGCTCAGTCGGTGGGGTTGAGCGGCTGCCTTGGGCTCAGGTCATGACCCCAGGGTCCTGGGATGGAGCCCCTCCGTCCCCCTCCGCCCCCCCCCCCCCATCGGGCTCCCTGCTCAGTGGGGAATCTGCCTCTCCTACCCTTCTACGTCTCCCCTGCTTGTCCTCTCTCTGTGTCCAATAAATAAATAAAATTTTTTAAAAAATTGTTTTGTTGTTGTTTTGCAAATGGGGGAAAATGAGGGTGGGAAAGGCATGAATTCCTTAAGGTCAAGAAGAAAGATCAGGACCCAGACCTGCCTTTCTGGAGATATAAGATTGGGACTGCCTTCTGAGAGCCATTGTGGCTTACCTCCATCCATGGGGCTTTAGAGGTGGCAAGAATTGTAAAGATGCACTAGTCTAATCTGAGCACGGTGCATCCTCCCCATCCTGGCAACATACCCATATTTTACAGATGAGAAAGCCAAGGCCCAGGGGAAGGGATTGCCTGAGCCACACAGTTGGTGGGAAGCCAGGTCTGACTCCCATTCAATCCAGCGCTCTCATAAGGACCTGAATGAATTGTGTGAATATGCTTAGAGGTGAAGCAGCAGTAATAAAGATAATAATGGGTACCATTTATTGGCCATCCACTAACTACCGTGTTTAAAAAGTTTACATACATTATTGACTTTAATCCTTGGTCCCATAAGGCAGATACTCTATTCCCTTTTTATGGAAAAAGAAACTGGGTTAGAAAAAGGTTAGAAACATGTCCAAAGGCACACAGCCAAAAATAAATAGCGGAGCCAAACTATCCGGCTAACACCTTCACTCCTAATCATATGCTGTTTACTGTCCCAGAGAGAGGCTGGAAAAATCATGTTTCTAATAATTACCTTAGATCACTCATGATGACAGAGAAAAATATGGGGCTCTTATCCCAAACTTAATATTGTTATTAATTTTGATTTTGAAGTATTCATGTTTTTTCTTTTTAATTTCCAATTACATGGACGAATTGCAGGCTGGAGACAGGGAGACCCTGAACCTCAGAGAATGTAGAAGTTGTTTAGAGTCAAGCTGGTGAAGCTTGGAATTCAATGTGAAGCTAAGGAATTGGGATTTTATCTGCTAGACATTGTGGAATCAGTAAGTTTCTGCATAGAGAGGAGCCAAACAAAACATATCTAAATGCAAGACGTAGCCAACAAACCTCTGGAGTAAGGGTAACTATAGAGAAAAAGAAGGATAGGGGGAAAACCTCAGGGATTTCATACATTTTAAAATAAAGGAATGAAAGGAGTCAGTGGAAATTATACTGACATGGACCGTAAAGAGGGAGGCATTCTAAGATATGCAAAATGGTTAAGAAGAATGATGACAGAAAAGGTCAGGTCTGGCCATTGACGATAAATCATCAGCAACATTGGAGAGAGCTGGATCAGAAGAGTGTGTGCTCAAGGAAAGGGCTGGAGAAAGAAGGCTGGGGATGGGGAACGTGTAGAGGCAGCAAGCATGGGATACTTGCGTGAGAAATTTGAGATTGAGACAGGGACAGTGCATGGGAGCTTGAGGGAACCAGTACCAAGAGCCTATACATGTCTGAAGGTGGAGGCAAAAGAGCCGAGGGAAATGGAAGAAGCCAGGCAAGGGCCAGCTGAGAGAGCAAGGTGCTTGGGTTACCTTACTCAGGAAGAAATGGGATAGAAAACACAGGGAGCTTTCCAGTTAGGAAAGAAAGATCACTGCTTCTCATGTGGAGGGGATGGAGAACAAGGCTTTAGAGAAGGATAATTAGAGCCAAAGAGCTGGTTAGATGGGAGGACTCCTACTAGAACTCAAGTCTAGGAAAGCAAAGGGCATGAAAGGAATAAAATACAGGTGACATCCAAGTGGTGGAACAGCCCAGTTGGGATGATAATAAAAATAGCTCAATAAACATCGAGTGTTTACTATGTGCTTGGTATTATGTTAACATTTTTAATCCTAAGGTAGGAAAACACTAGACGAGGAAGAGATCAGGTTCTGAAGAGTGAAGCTAAAGATTTAGGGGTATGGAGTGGGATGGATAGGAAGATCAATCAGCAGACAGGTTGGGTTTAAGGAGAGATACTGGAGGCAGAGATATTAGTTAGCAGGCTGTAGCAATAGCTCAGTGGAGATGGAGCAGATGGACTTAGGAAGTAAAAGTGGTCAGGATATGATGGCTAAGTGTGAGTGTAAAGGTGAGAAGTTCAGTGCTGTGGATCTCAATCCTAGTCTTGAGTCCCTAGGACCAGAGTTGGAACCTTGACCATGGCTAGGGGAAGGAAAATGAGTATACTGGATGTCATCCATTTGTCCCATTCAGACATATTCTTATATCCGTCTCTACCATGCCCTGTGCCTTGTGAGGGTGATTTATATGGCCTATATCAATGGATTCCCTTGGGCTTTGGTTCCCGTTTGGGTTCTACTAATTGGAGGATACTATGGATTAAACTTTGTCCACCCCACTCCCTCTAAGTTCATATGTTGAATTACTAAGCCCCAATACCCCAGAGTGGAACCTTATTTGGAAATAAGATCACTGCAGATGTAATTAGTGAAGATGAGGTCATTTGGGTGAGGTCATTTTGGTCATTCAATCCAGGGAGACTGGTGTCCTTATGCAATGGGGAAGCATGGACACAGATACACACAAGGAGAATGTCAATAATGTGAAGATAAATGCAGAGATGGGGGTGATGCTTCTACAAGCCAAGGAATGCCACGTTTGCCAGGGAACCCCTAGAAGCTAGGGGAGAGGCATGAACACAGCTCTCAGAAGGAGCCAACCCTAATGATGCCTTGAACTTCTAGCCTCCAGAACTGTGAGACAGTACATTTCTGTTCTTGAAGCCACCAACTTTGTGGTAGTCTGTTCGGCAGTTTTAGCAAACTAATACAGGGGAGAACAATGGGTGGAGGGAGAGTGAGCCAGAGCTATTTATTCCCCTGGCTCTCTCTCTGCCATGGCGTCACAGGTTGGCTCTCTACCAAAGGTCACACTCCAGTCAGGCAGCCCTCTCTTAGAGTGGCTCTCTCCAGATCTAGTAACCACACTCCCCCCTTGCCCCTTGCCCCCTACGGGTGGTACAGTTCCCAGCTGTTGTTAGCCCTGGGGTACGGCACTATTCCTTGACGGTTTTCCTAAGTCCTGCCTCATCTTTATAAATACACCCTTTATTAGACTCTCATCAAGATGCTCAGTTTGAGTGTGCCATCTATTTCTGCCAAGACCCTGATTAACATAGTGGGTATGCTTAGTAGCCCATAAAAAAAAAATACCATTTATTTTCGAGTTTGAATGAATCGGGAGAATCCATAACCAGAATGGCCTAAGCACATTTTTAATAAAGATTTTATTTATTTATCTGAAAGAGAGAGAGAGAGAGAGAGAACATGGCGGGGGGATGGGGGAGTGAGGAGCAGAGGGAGAAGGAGAAGCAGACTGCCCGCTGAGCAGGAAGCCTGATCCCAGGACCCTGAGATCATGACCTGAGCCAGAGGCAGACACTTAACTGACTGAGCCACCCAGGTGCCCCTGGCCTAAGCACATTTACTGCTGCGAATGAATGGCTTAGAGAATGAGGGAGCTTAGCATGGGATCAAGGTGGCACTGTCCAGGAAGATTTCCTTCACTTAAGAAACATTTATAAAAAAAAGAAAAGAAAAAAGAAACATTTATGGAAGGCCTACTCTCCTGCACCAAGCACTGCTCTAGGTGCTGGGGGGAAAGAGACAAATAAATCATGGCGCTGTGGCCCTCAAGGAGCTCACATCTAGTAGTAGGAGGCAGACACATAAACAATTCCTTGCAGAAAGCATCACAGGTACGGTAGTAGAAGTCAAGGCTGGAGATAAGAACTTTGGAATGGCCAGCTTACAGGAAAGGCAATGGACTCTTGAGGAGCTATGATAATTAAGGGGTGGGAGAGATGCCAGGATAAGAGAACAGGAAGGAATAATTACAATAGTTCAGATATAAACATACTATGTCCTAGGCACTGTGCTCTACTTAGATCAGCTCATTGTCCTCTTCACAACTCTGCGGGGCTCTGTCATTATCTCTGTGTTATAGATGAGAAAATCAAGGCTCAAAGGCTTTAAATTACATGCCCAAGGTTACACAGCTAGCAAGTAGGTAAAAGAGGAATTGAACCTAGCTCTGACTCAAGAGTTTGTGCTTTTAACTACTCGTATACTCAGAGCCAGGAGAGATGGTGATATTATGGAAGCCAAGGTAGGAGAGAATTTAAAGGAGAAATGAGCCGTCACCATGACATGCCCAGAGAGACCAAATAAATTGAGGATTGACAAGACCCTACCAGACATGGCAATTACAGGGTTTAGAGTGAACTGGGCCTGAGTAGTTTCCTTAGCAAAGCAGAAGAACTAACCGAAATGGTCTGAAGAGCAAATGGGAAGTGAGGATGTGGAGATGTCTTCTCAAGGAGTCGAGCATTAGGGAGGAGAGAGAAAACAGGCGAGTTAGAGGAGCTTAGTCAAATACATGAACCCGGCTTTATGTCAGCAGCAGTACCAAACGTTGTCAGTGTCAGGGAGCCCAACTATGAGGACAGACAGAGGGGGATGGACGTGAGGTCTGAGATGTTTGTGTTGTGGGGTTGGGGTGGGTAGGGAGGTTGAAAAAAGAAGTCTGGTGGGTTTGGATCTGTCCAGGGTATGGGGAGAGAGGGGCCTGCCATCAGCTTAGAGGTAAGTAGGAATGGTTGGCGATGTGAGTGGTGCAGTAGGACCCTGACTCCGCCATGGGTGGGCACACACACAGAGGCATGGTCCCCAGGCAAGAAGGGGGCAAGCCTCGGTAGTCCATCTGGGCCTGGGAGGAACACAGGGCCACTGGAGTCTTCTCTGAGGACTTGGGTAGAATTTCAAGGGGGCTGGGTTCTACTTCCTCAAAGGCATCTGAGACTGCAGCCTTGGGCTGGGAGAGATGGTGGGGAAAGGAGTCTGGATTAGAGCAGGTGTGGTGGGGGCAAGACCTGGACTGTGCAGGAAGGAGGGTTAGCTGGGGGCAGGGCCCAGGGATGGTATGCTGGTGGGGCAAGGACCTTGGAAAAGTGGGCAGTGGGGCAAGGATCCAACTCTAGGCAGGGCTGGGAGTGGGGAGTAGCAAAGGGAACACACTCACCGGACTCAGCGCTGCAGCATCCCTAAGGTACTGGCCTAGGACCCGGTGCAGGTCTGGAAGTGAGGGCCACAGGGCGTGCTTCAGGCTCCTTGGGGAGAAGGAAGAGGAGACTGAGTCACAGGGGTGAATTGAGAGGGAAGGGGAGACCACTGAGCTGGGGGTGAGTGAGGCCGAGGTCAGGGAGTAAGGCTTGAAGAAGCAAGAGTCAAGGCAATAAGTGAGATAAGATAGAGGGGCGCTGGTGAGAGGGAGGGGAAGGGGGGGTCAGTGGTGGGAACATGCAAAAAATAGCCCTGCTTCAGGGCCTTTGCACTTGCAAAGGAGCACTCTGCTCCTCTTGATTTGTCATCCCATGTCATTTAGGTCTTTGCTCAACTGCCATCCTGAGGGAGAAGCCTTCCCTGACTGCCATGTCTAAAACAGTACCACCTCCCTTCCCTGTCACTATTTCCTGCTCTGCTTTATTTTTCTTTTTCAGCACTTATTGACTCGTATGCTTATTGTATACACATTAGATTATCATACATGTTTGTGTTTGTCTGTCTCACTCCACGAGCATATAAACTCCATGAGAACACAGAGTTTGTTTGCTGAGTCCTATATCTCTAGGGGATAGATAGCACACTTGTCTGGCTCATAGTAGGTGCTCAAGAAATTAGTTGAATGGGTGAATGAAGAGAACCGGGGGGGCGGTGCTTATTACTAAGTTACTGGGGTAGGTGGTCTCTCTGGGAAGAGGATAGATTAAGGTAAATTGGAGAACCTGCATTGGAAAGACTCGCTGAATAACATTTCAGGTTTCTTTTGCGACCTCACTCACACTTTCCAGGGGAGGAGTGATTTATCTGGCAAGTTGGGGACAGGAAGCTGAGTTTGCCTGATTCAGCAGCATCCCCCAACTGTTTTGTTGGATCTGACTACCTGCACAGAGGCGACAATCCGGTCTGCTCATACAGATGAGTGAATTAAAAATTCAAAGAAAGACACATTCAAGGAGAGATGAGAGCATAGAGGAGGGACATCTGACCTAGTCTAGGGTTACCGAGAGAGGCTGCCTGAAGGAGCTCCCTTCTGAGATGAGTCTTCAAGAACCAAAAGATGTTACCAGCAGAAGGACTGAGGTGGTGTGGATTCCATCATCATATTTGTTTGTTATATTTTGCTTTTCTATCCTTCTGTTTATAACTTCCCATGACATTTCTCTTCAGCTTTTGTCTTCCCACATAAGCAAGTCATTAGCAACATTTATTTAAGGGTGTGCTATTTGGCAGGCACTGGGCTGAAGATCTAAAGATGACCAAGTAAGGTATAGAGAAGATACATAAAGAAATAAACACTGTAAAATGCTACTGGTACTGTGACAGATGTCTGTACTGGGGCACAAAGAGGGTAGCCAACAGGGAAGGTTTAGGAAAGGTTTCTAGGAGCTGGTGGAGAAAGTTATTTAAAGATAAAGGGGTATTAGTCATCCAGGGAGCATGTCCCTGGCAGTGAGAAGCAAAACCATTTGACTTATGGAGGAAATCACCAACAGTTTGGCAAGGCTGATGCACAGGGTGGGAGGATGTAGAAAGGCTGGCAAGGGTCAGATTTTACAGAGCCTTGCTTGTCATTCCAGAGCCTGGATTCTATCCTAGGGAGCAAGTAATGAGGCTTAAGGAGGGGAGTGACAAGTTAATGTGGATTTGAGATTATTTGGGTGGCTGTGGGAGGCTAGATTGGAGGCAGAAGAGGGTCTGTTTCTGTAGCCTGACAGTGTCTGTAGGGCTGGAAAAAGAGGACCACTGTTTGAGGGAGGTTTAGGAGGTGGGATGACCAGCCAGGCCAGACTGGATAAAGGGGAGGGAGGTGCCTAGTGTTCGGGTTTGCGTGATGCGTGGGCAGCAGCCCTGTTACTGAGATGGGGAGTCAGGAGGTGGGGTTGCTGGAGGTGTCCCGTATAGCGGCACGTTAGAGAGTAAGGAGGCGTGCGACCCCCAGGGGAGGCGTGCACGAAGTGGCTGAAGCCATAGGTGTGGACATGTGGTCCTCGGTCCTTGGCAGAGTGTAACCCTGGGATGCTCGTTTAGAGGCCTCCCACCCCTGTCCCCTGAGTGACCGGGGCGGTACCTGTAGAGCGCAGGGAACTGCCACCTCAGCAGCAGCAGGCCCAGGAGGGCGCTGACGCCCAGCACCACGAGCAGAGCGGTCACCAAGGTGATCCAGGCTAAGGGACAAAACCAGTCAGATCTCTGCGGCCCTGGGCCGGAGCCCCGGCCCGGCCCCTCAGACCCCGCCCCGGCCCCTCAGGCCCCGCCCCCGGCATCACAGGCCCCGCCCCGGCCCCTCCGACTCCGCCCCAGCCCAGCCCAGGCCCGCAGGTCCCGCCCCTCGCGCAGCCGCAGAGCGCCCGGCGCCCCGCGCGGCCCTCACCGGTCTCGGAGGTGGTGTCCACCCTCACCGGGTCTGACCAGGCGCTCCAGGGGCCTTGGTAGGTGGGGCCGTGGAGCCTGGCGCGCAGCTGTAAGCGGTAGCGGGAGCGCGGGCGCAGCTCCAGGGTGTCTCCCCGGGCCCCGAGAGGCGGCTCCAGCACCTGCGCGGGGGTGGGGGGTGGGGGGCGGGGAGCGAGGCGATGGGCAGGCTCGGGCGGCGGGGCCTCGGCAGCCTGGCATCTTTGGGCCAAAGCCCTACCGCCCTGAATCTCCGGGGATCCCCGCCCCGCAAAGGGCCTCCCAGGCAAAATACATGCATCCCGGCGGAAACTTGCGAGACGGAGCCGCCTCGCCCTCCCGAGCCCCGAGAGGAACGCGCCCGACACACCGACCTCACCTGCACCGAGAACTAACTACTCCTCCTGACACAAGTGCACCCAGCACTGACCAGGTCCCGCGGGCATCCCGCCAGAAGTGCTCCCTAGGATCCGGGTCAGGCGACGGGAAACCCCGGGCACATTTAGATGCTCAGGGCCACATAGACTGTTCACATGCATCACATACAAGTAACATGCATCCAGCGGCGGATGCCAGGTGCTCAGGATACAGGGACAGATTCGTGTGGACAAGCAGGGAGGCGAGCAAACATAACTGCGGGGGATGTCAAGCCCTGTGCTAGGCATCGGGACAGAGGATAAATGAAACATGGTTTCTCACAAGTCTAATGAGGAAGACATGCAAACCCGTAAATAATTACGAGTAATTAGTGCAATAATGGTGATGCAAGTAAGGGAGAATGGGAGCATGAAGAGGCATGTCATGCTGCCTGAGTTGCTTGCTTGGGGGTTACAGAGTAGTTCAGGAACCCGCTAAGCAGGTGGATGGGCAGGCTGGGTGCTCAAAGATGAGCTAGGACAGTGGGGGTAGGGATCTGAGGACTGTTAGTACAATAACCTCAACTTCCGTGTTAATAAATGGAGGGAAGGGACAAGGGAAAAGAAGGAAGAGCCAAGGGTGATTCCAGGGTAAGTGGTAGTGCCACTGTCAGGGAACAAGTAAGTTTGAGGAAGACATACTATATGGTTCCATTTTATTAAGTTCAACAACAGTCAAAACTTATCAATGATACAGTGAGACTAATGGTTACCTTGGGGTATGTGTGTGGCCGAAAGGGGCAGGAGGAGCTTCTGGGGTGCTAGAAATAACCTATATCTTGATCTGGGCAATGGTTAAATGGGTGTATACATGTACCAATTGATCAATCGTATATTTAAGATATATGTATTTTACTGAATGTAACTTATACCCCTATAAAAAGGTAAAATAGAGCAGCCCAGGTGGCTCAGCGGTTTAGCACCGCCTTTGGCCTGGGGTGTGATCCTGGGAACCTGAGATCGAGTCCCATGTTGGGCTTCCTCTGTGGAGCCTGTTTCTCCCTCTGCCTGTGTCTCTCCCTCTCTGTGTCTCTCATGAATAAATAAATAAATAAAATATTTTTAAAAAAAAAGGTAAAATAAACTTAGGGAGGAGCAGGAGTTTAGTTTTGGATATACTGGATTGCAATGTCCCAGGGGCCTTTTGTGCAGAGCTGTCTGGTAAGAAGTTATAATACATGCGGTTAGTGAGAATAAAAGCAGAGAAAGTAATATTTAACTAAGTTATATTGAGTACCTTCTATCTGCCAGGCAGTATGCTAAATATTTATACATTTAATTTTTACTAATAACTCTGGAAGATAGGTAGTTGTATCTCCATTTCACCAATGACAAAAGTGAGACTTCCAAAGTTCAGGTAATTTACTTAGGGCATAGAAGTTCCTTTCCATACGGGTGTTGGAATGGTAAGTTTGTGATGGTTAATGCATAGTCATTAAAACTATAAGCAGTTACATAGGGTGAGCATATATATTTATCTAGAAAAAAGTCTAGAATGGGGCTATAGGAAGCATAACATATTCAGGAAGGGTGGAAAAGGAGGAGCCAGGAAAGAGTGAGGAGGTTCAGCCAGAGAAGTAGTTGAGAATCAGGAGACTGATATCCCAAAGGCAAAGGGAGCAGAAAACTTTAAATGGGAGTAGTCAGCAGTGTCAAATGCCAAGGACAGGTTAAGATTCCCAGCTGAATCAGATAAACATAGACATACAAACCCAGACACAGGTACATGGATGCCCTCACTCTTGATAACAGATCCAATGAAACTCAGGAATACCCTGTATAGTGAGATCTGTGGGCATTTTTTCCTTGGTCATACCTTCCAGTCTTGATGGCCTTCTCCTGTGTATCGGAGCTGATAGCAGGTCTCTTGGGCTCCCCAGGATGATGGGTGTTGCCATTCCAATTCCAGCTGCCCACTGGAGACCTCCCTCCATTGCAAGTTTGGAGTGGGGATGAGCACTACGGGGATGCCAGCAGGGACTGGCCTAAGCCCTTTTGTGCATGAGATATCATGCCACCAGGGCCATGGGTCAGAAGTGGTGATCCTGGGGCATGGGGTCCGGGGCGGTAGGGGCAGAAAGTGTGTGGGAGGAGAAGGGAAGCAAGTTCTTACCAGCCTGGTGGATCCAGAAAGGGGAGCCCAGGTAGCTGTGAACAGCACCCTGGGCTGTGGTCACCTCCACAAGGATGTGAATAATGCTGTCGTTTCGTGACTTGAAGTGGCAGCGGGAGAACCGGGAGGGCTGTAATCCTGGATTTTTCTCCTCTTCACACTTCTCCCAAATGGGATCCCTAAGAATCATCCCCATGGAGTCATTGAGCCAGACCTACCTCCATACTAATCCTGATAAATCCCATCCCACGGGATATGGCCTGTAGGGATTATAATCTAAATCTTCCCTTGGATGAACTTCCAAAGCTTTCTGTCTTCCTGCCATGATGTTTTGTTTTCGGAAGTTGACTTTGGTGTCCAGCCTCTTCCCCTTAAGCAAAGAGCTAAATGATTCATGAAAATAGCCTGGGCCCTAGAGTTCAGGTCTTGGCTTATTGGTGTACTACTCTGGTAAATGATTTCTCTCTGCTCCCATTTCCTCATCTGTAAAATGGGTTAATAATCCTTACTTCACAGGATTGTTTCAAAGAGCCTTCATCTTTCTGGTGGAAAGATCATATTTTTCATCTCGTACAGTAGGCCTGTTAGTCACCTCTCTATGTTCTACTATTAGATGATTACAATAGCCTCCCAACTGGCTCTTCTGCCTTCGTTTTCACCACTCCCTTGTGGAGTTTGTTCTCCACAGAGCCACCTGAATTTGCTTCCAAAACGTTGATTTGAGGATGTCCAGAAGATATCACCAACCTGTCCATTTGTTTGAACCTTTCCCACTACCACATTCAATGAACCACCTCGATCTCTGGCCTGGATTAAGGCAAACGTCTAACTGGTGGCTCTCCTTCTACCTTTACTTCTTCATCATTTCACAGAGAAACATATCTTTTTAAAAGGAAAGTCATATTACATCACTCTTCTGCTTGAAATCCTTCAGTGGCTCCCTGTCCCCCCTTGAATGAAAGCCAAACTCCATGCCAGGGCCCACAGGACTCCATATGATTTAGTTCCTCCCTGCCTGGCCATTCATATCTCCTATAATGCTTCTTTTTTTTTTTGTTTGTTTTGTTTAATGCTTCTTTTTTTAAAAAATTTAATTCAAATGGCAAACATATAGTATAACATCCAGTTCATCTCCTATAATTCTTTTTTTTTTTAAGATTTTATTTATTCATCAGAGACAGAGAGAGAGAGGCAGAGACACAGGCAGAGGGAGAAGCAGGCTCCATGCAGGAAACCCGATGCGGGACTCGATTCCGGGACCTGGGATCACCCCCTGAGCCGAAGGCAGACACTCCAGTGCTGAGCCACCCAGGCGTCCCCATCTCCTATAATTCTTAACACCAGTGTGCCACCCTTCATCTACATGGGCTGCCTTGCTGTTCTACAGATGTGCCCCGTACACCGCGTTTGCACTTCACCTTGCCCTGGATTACTCTGACTCTAGATCTCCATGTGACTCATTCTTTTTTTTGCCATTTAGGCCTCCACTCCCTGTCTGCTCCTTGGTGAGGCTTTCTCTGACCACACAATCTAAATTAGCACCCATCCCCCATGCTCTCACTTAGTCTCTGTCATATAACCTGTTCCGTGGTCTCTTTACTTCTTTTTCAGCCCTCCCTTCCTCTTCCGCCAACTACAATGGAAGCCCCAACAATATGGAAACTTTTCTGTTTTATTTGGCACTCTACAGTGTGGCACATAGCCACCCTCAATAATTATTTATTGAACAAATGAATCATGTCTCCTTCCTGATTATAATTCCTAAATGGCTAGCTATTACTAAAATTATTTACTAATGAATTTATGTATTTACTTCTTTATTCAACAGATAGTTGATCCATGTGCCAGGCACTGTCCTAGGCCCTATGAATATATAGAGGAATAATCAAGGAGCTCTCATTCCAGTGGGAATGGTAGAAAAACAGACAGATGGTATTTTTCTATGGTGTGTACAGCCTGGTTTGAGGGGTATCAAGGAGGAAAAAAAAAACCCCTTTTTTAAAAAAAAGACTATTTATTCATTCATGAGAGACATAGAGAGAGGCAGAGACATAGGCAGAGGGAGAAGCAGATTTCTCAGAGGAAGCCTGATGCAGGACTCAGTCCCAGGATGCTGGGATCACGCCCTGAGCCAAAGGCAGATGCTCAACCACTGAGCCACCCAGGCGTCCCATCAAGGAGGACAATCTAACCCAGATGGGGAGGGTCAGAGAATACTTCCTGGACAAGGCAGTGCTTGGACTGAGTTTTGGACTATAAATAGGATAGGCAAAGGGGATAAACAGGCATCCCAGGCATATGCTTGTGCACAGATAAGAGATATGGTGCTTTGGGGGAAATTCTAAGTGGTACAGAATGCTCTTAGCTTAGAGGGCCTAGTGGTGAGTGGTAAGTGGCAGAGGGCAGACTAGGTCGTGGATAGCCTTATGACTTTTTTTTTTAAGATTTTATTTATTTATTAGAGAGAGAGAGAGAGAGAGGAGAGAGAGAGAGGCAGAGGGAGAAGCAGGCTTCATCATGCAGGGAACCTGACATGGGACTTGATCCCGGGCCTCCAGGATCACGCCCTGGGCTGAAAGCGGCGCTAAACCGCTAAGCCACCGGGGCTGACCCCTTATGACTTTTTTAAGGAGCTTGAACTTAGTCTTGGAGTAATTATGGATTGTAGTAATGTAGTAATATGTAGCAATTTAAGGATTTTAAACAGAAACTTGTCAAAATTAGCATTGTACTTTGGGAAGGTCACTGTCACCACACTTTGTAGGAAAGAATGTGTGAGGGCAGACTAGAAGCAGGGAAATCCAATAGGACACTTTTATGGTCTCCACGTATGAAGTGATGAGGACCAGAAACAGGGTGGTGGCAAGTAGGGTGGAGGAAAAGAGATGGATTCAGGGGATACTGAAGAGGTAGAGATGACAAGACTGTTTCTGATTGGACCTGGAGGGTGGGGAAAAAGCAGAAGTCCAGGGTGACTTTCATGTTTCAGGCCCAGAAAACTGAGTTGATGGAGGACAAAAGGAAGAGGAGCAGGTTTGGGTAAAAAAAATGGTGATGTCAGTTTTGCTTCCCTTTAATCCATTCATGACACCTCTAGACTGTGGAAATCTGTGCAGTTATTAAAAAGAATCAGTTACATCTTTTTGCAATGGGCTCCAAGACACATTTTTAAGGAAAAAAAGTAAGTTGGCAAACCATATATATAATGTGATCCAATTTATACTGAAAATTAAATGTTATCTATAGATATGTGTAAGTACATAGAAAAACTGCAAGAATACATTAAAACTGTTAATGGCGGTTTCTTCATGATTTATTAATTTAGCAATTTTTGCTGAGTAACTGCTAAGTTCCAGGCACTGTGGTAGGTGAGAATACATTAATGAGTAAAAGCAGACATTGACTTTGCCCTTAGGGATCATGTATAGTCAAGATGAGCTTTTCTCAGGGCGCCTGGGTGGCTCAGTCGGTTAAACGGTTAGACGTCTGCCTTTGGCTCAGGTCATGATCCTGGAGTCCTGGGATCGAGCCCCACTTTGGGCTCCGTGCTCAGCGGGGAGCCTACTGCTCCCTCTGCCCTTCACCCCACCTGTGCTCTCTCTCTCTCGCTCATTCTCTTTCTCTCTCAAATAAATGAGTGAAATCTTAAAAAATTAAAAAAAAGATCATCCTTTTTCAACTGGAGTCCTGAGACAGAATGATATTATCAGTTAAATAATCACATACAGTATAAATGTAAAATTGTAACTATGATAAGTACTTAGGAAGGAGAGGTATGTGGTATAATCAGGTGCTATTGGACCTGATGAAGAAGACCAGGAGCCAGTTCCCTGAGGAGGTGACATTTGAGTTGAGACATGAAGGATAAGTAGAAGTTAGGACAGGAGGGCTGGGTAGACAGCATGTATAAAGACCTGGAGGTGGGAGACAATGTGGCAGGTAGAAGAAATAAAGACTTGTAGAGAAGAAAAGGCAGCATGGTGTAAGAGGAAGCTGAAGGCATTTGTAGGGGCTGAGTCTTTTAAGTACTCTGTGAGGCCACAATAGGGTTCTTCTTCTTCTTTTTTTAAATTCCAAGATCAGTGGGGAGTTGTTGAAGATTTTTAAGCAGAGACTGTTGTGTTCATTTTTACACTTTAAAAGATAACTCTGGCTTCTAAGTGGAGAATGATTTGAAGGATTTAAGAGGTGATCAGTTAATAAGTCTTCTCAGTAGCTCAAGTGAGACATCACGATGGCTCCTACTAGGGGAATGGCAATGATGAACAAAAGTGGACAGATTCTGGAGATATTTAGTAGGTAAAGCCAACAAGATTTGGTTTTAACTTTCTTACACCACACACAAAAATAAATTCAAAATGGATGACAGACAGTACTCCATCAAAATCCTAGAGGAGGACACAGGCAGCAACCTCTTTGACCTTGGCTGTAGCAACTTCTTACTAGACATGTGGCTGTAGGCAGGGAAAGAAAAACAAAAATGAACTATTGGGACTTCATCAAGATGAAAAGCTTCTGCGCAGTGATGGAAACAATCAACAAAACTAAAAGGGAACCTAATTGGGGGGGGTGCTGGGTGGCTCAGTGGTTGAGCATCTGCCTTCACCCCAGAAGGAATCCTGGGATCCTGGGATGAGTTCCACATCCGGCCCCCCACAGGGAGCCTGCTTCTCCATCTGCCTATGTCTCTGCCTCTCTCTCTGTGTCTCATGCATAAATAAATAAAGTCTAAAAAAATAAATAAAAGGCAGCTTCCAAAATGGGAGAAAATATTTGCAAATGACATATCTGATAAAGGGTTAGAATCCAAAATCTATAAAGAACTTAACAAATTCAACACCCAAAGAACAAATAGGCCAGTTAAGAAATGGACAGAAGACATAAACATTTTTCCAAAGGAGACATACAGATGGCTAACAGGCATATGAAAAGATGCTCAAAATCACTCATCATCAGGGAAATACAAATCAAAACCACAATGAGAGAAAAAAAAAAAAAAAACACCACAGTGAGCTACCACCTCACACTTGTCAGAATGGCTAAAATTATCAACACAAGAAACAACAGGTGTTGGTGAGGATGCAGGGGAGAGGGGAACCCTCACACTGTTGACAGGAGTGCAAACTGGTGCAGCCACTCTAGAAAACAGTACGGAGGTTCCTTGAAAAGTTAAAAATAGAACCACCCTATGACCCAGCAATTGCACTACTAGGTATTTACCCAAAGGATACAAAAATACAGATTCGAAGGGGTACATGTACCCGATGTTCATAGCAGCATTATCAATAGTAGCCAAACTATGCAAAGAACTCAAATGTCCATTGACTGATGAATGGATAAAGAAGATGTGGGATATATATATATATATATATAACGCAGCCATCAGAAAGAACAAAATCTTGCCATTGGCAATGACATAGATGGAGCTAGAGTGTATTATGCTAAGTGAAATAAGTCAGAGAAAGACAAATACCATATGATTTCATTCATGTGGAATTTAAGAAATAAAACAGATGAACATATGGGAAGAAGAAAAGAGAGGGAAACAAACCATATGAATCTCTTAATGAGAGAGTACAAACTAAGGGTTGATGGAGGGAGGTTGGCAGGGGATGAGCTAGATGGGTGATGAGCATCAAGGAGGGTATTGTGATGAACATCGGGTGTTGTAAGTGATGAATCACTAAATTCTACTTCTGAACCCAATAGTACACTATAGGTTAACTATCTAGAATTTAAATAAAAATCTGAAAAACACAAACTTGGTTTTAGATTGGGTGTGGGGGGAGTGACAGATCAGTGAGGTGCTTGGTGGTAATTCTTGAAGGTGAAATCTTAATTGGATTTGCTGGTGGAGGGGTTCAGTATGCATTTGAGTATGGGAAGGCCATTCAAAGTTTAACAAAGGTCACTCTGTCAGCAGCATGAGGGATAAACTGCAGGTGAATGAGAATGTAGGTTGTTGCAGTGGTTCAGGTGCTATGATTAAATCTGGGCTAAACCCAGGCCAATGGGGATGGAGAGAGGCTGAGAAGGTAAAATACCTATTGGAGGATGAGAGCATGGAGGCCAGTTGGTCTGGGGACAAGGGAGGGGAGTGAAGAGGACCAAGAGCAATCTCTCCCCTTCTGCATGATCGTGCCTCTCTCCCGTGACGTCCCAATCAGCAGTTCAGCTCTCACCTGTGTCCGGGGCAGCACCGTGCCCTGCTGTGATAGAAGAAGCCTCGGGAGCTAGCGTGGTCCCGTTGCTGCCACTGACAGGTAACATTCTTCAGGTTCAAGGTAAAGCACTGCAGTCCGATTTCCACTGAGTTAACAGAAGGAAGTCCCATTAGGGCCAACACGTTCCCACTCTCCAGATCATCTTTAGCCACATAACTGGGAATATTTACCCCCCTTCTTTGTTCTCTCCCCAAATATGGTTCACTCTGTCCAGTGGCAAGTTTGAAGTCATCAGGAAGCACCACAGTTCCTAGAGCTTCCATATCCATTCCACACCTCCTAGAGATCTTTTCTATCGCCTCCCCATCTTCCCACTCTTGTGTTGACTCACCTGCATCTCCAGGCAGGTCCACGGTTGCAGGGAGGGACCAGGATCCCCAGGAGCCATGGAGGGAGACCCCATCGGGTTGGCTGCGCAGCTGGAGCCAGTAGGATTTACCCGGCTGGAGCCCCGAGATGAGACAACTTCCACTCCTCACTGTTAGAGATGAAGCCTTGGGAGAAGAATCCCAGCCTCAGAATCTAGGTCTGCCTCAACTGAGACAGCCTCCATCTCTTATATTTGAAGCCCCATAGCATACCTGTGGAGAGATGCCCAGTTCCTCACTGGATAGATATGCACACAGACTAGGGGCCAGGTGAGTGGGTTTCAGGTGGTGTTCAGAGCTTTCTAGGGAAATCACCATTAACTCAAAGGCCTGAAACACTCAATTCTGTTGGTGTGAATGACCCAATGTGGGAGATTCCTAAATTGATATGGCTCCCAAGCCCATACTAACTCCCCAAGCACCAGCCCAGTCTGGAATCCCCAAAGTATGGCCTTCCCTTTCTTGGGGCAAAATCTGGGGGAGGATGTAGAAGGTGGGGTAGAAGAAGGCTAGGATACTTCTCTAGTTGGGAAGGTCTGCTCTGGTCCGTCCTGTTGGAGCATCATGGGCTGAACACATGGAGGCTGGTGCAGAGCTGGGTCTGGGTTCAGTCTCTGCAGAACTGGACAGCAGGTTTCTTTGGGCAGCAGCTGCATGACTGTGGGACCAATGGAACTCCTGGGATCCTTGGGGCCATAGCGGAGTTCATGCCTCAGGAAATCACTGATTTCGGGAGCTGGGGCCTCCCAGCTGATCTGAAGTTCCCCTGGCTGGCTCCCGCCAGAAGCCTTAATGATATCTGGGGGAGCTGGCAGGCCTGAGGGGCAAGACAGGGTACGTGAGAACTCTCTGAGTGCCACAGTTGATAGTTCAACCCATGGACTGTAGGGAGGGGAGCTGGAAGCTGGCTGGGACAGCCCGTGGATTCTAGATCACAGGCCATTGCTCTTGGAGGCCAGGGCAAGGAGGTTCCTTGGCCTGTTCTCCTTTCCTCATCAGAACAGTGACTCCACTGCAGGTTTGTTAGCCTCAGTGCCCTCATCTCTGTGTCCTTGTCACCTAGCACAGTAGGTGTTCTGTAACCGTTGAATGAGGAAATGAACAGGTTAACGATGGGGGGTGGGGCACAGGTTGTCTCTGGTATGAAATGAAGTCCAGCTCTGGTTGCCAAGAATGATACGGGGGTCCTGAAGGAGCTCTGGCGGTCTGCTAATGAAGGGCATCCGCATTGCCCTCAAAGGGCACAAACCAGGCTGATCCTAGGAGCTGGACTGAGGGCAGCAGAGAGAGGGGCCAGGGTGACAGGAGGGTGGCCCTTACCCACACTGTCCACATAGAGTACCCGCTGGGTCAGAGTCTGGTTCAGAAACACGTTCTTCACCCACAGGTGCAGGGGGAAGAAGAGGCGAACTTCCTCCTGGGCTGGAAACTGACACACGTATCGGGTTCCAAAGGGGAGCACGCTCTGGGAGCTCAGAGGGCAGGCGCGGGGCTTCTCCCTGTGGGCGTAGGAGGAGTCTGCTCTGCCTCCATGGCCACCTTGACAGGCTCCAGCGACCCAGGTCTGGGCCCAAGCCCAACTTCTATTTCCATTACTGCCACTTTTCTACTCAGTGCCTGGGACAGGTGGGGTTGGGGGGTATGGGGGGTTGGGGCTGGGGCTGGCCAAAGTACTCTGTTCAGTGGCTACTGAGGGCATGTGGTCCTCTGATAGGGCCAGAGGCGGGGGAGCTACAGGAGCCGGGGTAAATGCAGGGCGGATCCAGGGGCCTGTGGCACAGCCCAGCACGTACTCTGGGTAAGCATACAGCAGCTGGTATGTTCCATTGGGCGCTGCCTCTTCCTCATCCCAGAAGCAAGTGAGGTCCTCAAATGTTCGAGAGAAACAGTTCAGAGGCTCTGAATCCAAGGCCAGCAAGGAGGCACCTGAGGAACAGCTGGGGAGTTGGGCTCTGGTCCTCCCAGGCGTGTTTATGGACAAGAATAAGGGACTGCTGGGCACCTCCTACCTTGCACCCCTCCCAGGGCTCCCTCTTCCTGGGTATAGGTGATCTCCACCCTCCATACACCTCACCTTGGCTGGTGACTTGTGCCAGGTTTTGGGGGGCCAGGAGGAGGCAGGAGGTGACCACCAAGAGGGCCCAGGAGGGCATCTTCTCCGGCGCTGTATGCCTGCCTTAGCCCATCCTCCCCTCAGGAAGCCGGGCCCCAATCCCCTCCCAGGCCAGCCCCTCAGGTTCCTGTCAGATACAGCCCCACGTCCTGTCCCTGTCCCTGCCCCTGTGGGGCCCGTCCAGACCACACTGGGGCCAGGGGCCAGGGGAGGGGGAGTGGGAGTGGGCAGGAGCGTAGGAGGAATTCAAAAGAGAAGATATAGGCCTTTGAGTGCCGGAGGGAGATGGGGGTTACATTTCTGACCATGTCCCAGAAGGAGACGGAGCCTCTGGGTGCGTCTCTGTCAACTATTCCAGAAGAGTGTAGTATCCACAAGAAGAGCAACATTTACTGAGCATTTACTATGCTGCTCTGTGTCCAGGACTTTATTGCCTCAGCTCATCCTCACACTAGTCATATTTCCATTATGGAGACGAGGAAACTGAGATGCAGAGCAGAGAAGTTGAAAGATTTGCCCAAGATCACAGACCTTTATCACTGACAGGTAAAGCGCAGGAGGTCAAGCTTCAGAACCCAAGTGCTCACCAGCGACGCCTTAGCCGCTGGAAGGTGTAGTCCTTCGAGAAACAAGGGCCTCACAACCATGACAAGATGGTGGCTACTTCCAGTTTAATGAGTTTGATAACTTGGTGTACAAACACGTTCTCCCCGGAACCGGATGTGCACCATCCCGGTGGGTAGCCTCCGGAGCTGCCTCTGGTCCTTTGCTCACTCAAAGTGTGGCCGGTGGATGGGCAGCAGCAGCATTCCCCGGGCATGTGTTAGGAATGCAGAATCGTGGGCCCCACCCCAGACCTACTAAAACAGAATCTGCCCTTGACCAAACGCCCCCCAGATGATTCGAACACACGTGTAAGTCTGCAAAGACTGGTCTCAGGGGCTCAGCTGTGCTCATCTTCTTCACATTAGTAGCAATCGAGTGGGGGTGATCCCTTGTCTGAGGCCCAGGCCGCCTCCTGGGAGTGCTGGAACTACAGGTGGCTTTGTGCCCCCAGTCAGGAGCTTTGACTCCTGCAGGGATAGAGAGGAGCACATGCCACATGAACTCCCCCATTTAGCCCCTCTGGCCTCAGCTGGTGCTACCTTTGCTGGCTCTACAGGCTAAGCGGCCTCAATGGCAACCTTGCTCTCCTCCTCCTGAATGAATGCTGCTTACAGAGAGACTGGGGGCCGGGAAGAGGGAGTAAGTGGGAATCCTCCTGCCCTCCAGTGAGGTCTTAGTTTCTCCGGCACCATTTCTCTGCAGACATTCCCGAGGCCAGGCTTGTCCTGATTCTGTCCAGCTCTCAGGTTACAAGAACCAGCTTCCTTTGGCCAATGGGGATGACTTCGGAGGCCTCCCCCAGTCCCCAATCCAGGGCCTCCCAACCTCCCGGTCTAGTGCATCTTTAATGTCCACACACTCCCAATGCTTTGACGCTATGTATACGCTAATGACTTCAAAATTATTATCTCCAGCTGTGGCTTCCCCTGGGCTCCAGATTTAAATCCCCAACTGCCTACTTGGCATCTCCACTTGCACGTCTAATGGGTATCTTATACTTAAGATGGCCAAAATGAGACTCTTGATTCTTGTTCTGACCCCGAAGCTTGTGATTTTGTTTCTTTTTCCTCTAGTCTTACCCACTCTGTAAATGGCACCACCGTCTACTCACTTGATCAAACCCGAAACCTCAGTACTCCTTGATTCCTATCTTTCTCTTACCCTACATTCAATTCACTAGGAAGTCCTATTCGATATTCTTTCAAAATGTACCCCGAATCTAAATACTTTTTTCCACGTCCCACCATCTAGATCAAGTCTGGGCTAATGCAGTAGCTTCCTACCTGCCTGCACTCTTGGGGGTGGGGGTAGGGGATAAGGGGTGAGGGTGGAGAACGTGGCGGGGGCATCTCTCCTTCAGGCCTCCACAGGACAGAATGAGCTGGGTTGTTGTTGGTGGGTTTTTTTTGGGGGGGGGGGATTTTATTTATTTATCCATGAGAGACCCAGAGAGAGGGGCAGAGACACAGGCAGAGGGAGAAGCAGGCTCCTCCAGGGGGAACCTGATGCGAGGCTCCATCACAGGACTCCCCCTCCCCCAAATCACGCCCTGAGCCAAAGGTTGATGCTCAAGTACTGAGCCACCCAGGTGTCCCCAGAGTGAGCTGTTTTAAAATGCAAATCAGACTTCTTTCCTCCTCTGCTTAAAACCCACTAATGATTTCCTACTGAACTTAGAATAACATCCAAATACTTCCCAGGGCACACAGGCCCTGCCTGGGGATACAAGGTCTTGTGTGGGGTGGCCCCTACTTCTTTCAATCTGACCTCCTACCGCTGTCTTCACTCTCAACCAGCCACAGTAACCTCATTGTGTCTCTCATCTCAATCTTTATCAAGGTCAACCTTTCTGCAACATTTGATATTTCTCCTCCTTCCTTGGCTTCTACAATGTATCACATTCTCCTGGTTTCCTCCTGCCTCCTGGAACATTCCCTCCCAGTTTCTTTCTTTCTTTCCTCTTTCTCTGACATGTTCTCGCTTCCCAGGTGTCCTTGCTTTGCCCTTCATATTCCCCAAGTGATCTCATGGCTTCAGTTCCATCCGTAGACCAGTAACTCCCAAGATGGTACCACTCTCTTGAACTTCAAATTTGCATTTCCTTGATTGGAGGTCTCTGTTGTTCCAGAGGCACTTCGCCAAGTCCCCAGATCACTAACCCACACACCCTTGCGGATTTTTCTCTTCCTATGTTCTGCATCGCACCCTAGGTTCCTGGGCATCTAAGCCTGGAACCTGAAAGTTATCCATGAATCTTCATTCTCCGTCTGCTCTTGCATCCAAGCCTGAGAAGAGGTGCCTTCCCCAGGCCTTTGCTTCTTTAGAATATCAAGGGGAACTAGAAGAGACTTAGGGGAAAGGAGGCCTCTCAGGTATGCCCATTCTTTGGCTAAAGAGTCCAGTAGGCCCCTTGAGGTCCAGCCTAGGTCAGCAGGCCTAGGCTTTTCTCAGGATATAAGGTCAAAGCCCTGACTTGGAAAAGCCTGTATTTGATCTCTCTGCAGCTATTGCTTGGGGAATGTAAGGGGATGCTGGATGAAACCTGGCTCAGGGAGTAAGGATACCGTTAAACTATCTCCGAGGGCAAGAGGGAGCCCTGTTTTGTAGCATTTGCAGCTTTTGGGGTGCAAATACTCCACCACAGCCAATTTTAAGCTGCTAACATGATGTCACTGAACAGTGAGTCAGGAGAAGTGGCTCTCGTGAGCCCGTGCCTGTCTCCCCATTTTCCCCAGATCTCCACCCAGTCGGACAGCCTGGAATAGGTAACTCTAGGCCCCTGGATCCTCCATCTCCCCATCACTTACTTCCCCAGCCTTGCCAAACTCCTCTCCAAACGTCCCACTTGTTCAATTGCTCCAGCAGTGTGTCAGAGCACCATATTTCCCCAAGCCTTTGTCAATGTTTTAAGTTTGCTGAGAGTTGACAAATGGTCCAATGTCCTCACTCGGTGCTTTTTCTGAAGCTCAAATTTGCTTTTATTCTTTCCCTGCTTAAAATCCTTTTGTGGCTCCATATGATCCTTTGGACCAAGACTCCTCTCTGGATGCTGGAACAAAAGACCTCTATGCCTTTCATCTTCCCCTTCTGGGATCTCTTCCCCCCAGGACACTCCCCTCGCTATTCCCAGACCCAATCCCCTTTCTGCCACAGGGCTTTGGTCCCTTGCCTCCCCAGGCACAGAACCCTCCAGCTTCTCAACCTGTTGGAACTTTCTTTGTGATTCAAGATCTGACCCCAACTTTTCTTATCCCCCAACTATATGTAACAGGGGAGAGAGGCTAATTTAAAATTAGAAAGGCAGTGTTACGTTCCTTCCAGAAGCCTTTAGCTCTTTTGTGATTATGAACAACTTGGTGAGCCTTTGGGCATGGCCTCGGTAAGAAGGAGGCAGAGAGTTAAATTTGCAGAATAAGAAATTGGTGGGAATTTTGGGCTCTATTGTGGTAACTCCAGAGAAAAAGGAAGAGGGGTAGTAAAGTGAAAGACAGCAGCTGGAGGAGAAGAAAACCTCACCAGTGAGAACTTCCAGTAGGACTGTAGGAGGAAAGTTGCAACACAGTGATGCGCCCGCCGAATACCCAGACTCAGTTTTCCTCCCTGCTCTGTGCATGCTCAGCCCCAGAACACCCCCAGATGCATTCACTGAAAGTGTCCTCTACACACAGCCTTAATTCGTGGTGTTTTAGGAACAAAGGGAGAAAAGTGATGATACTTGCAGAGTCAAGAGAGAACAGCAGCCAGAGAATTCAGGTTGAGAGGTGATCCTGAGGGTGTGCACCCTGGGAGAGTCAGGCAGCAACAGAGGAGGGTGTGGACTTCCCGAGGATGTGGAATAGGGGGGACTGGGCTGTTCTAACTGGATATAAATGGAAATGGTGGTCCCAAAGGGCTGCCCTGAGGGCATCTGGGTTGCAAACACCCAATCTTTCCTTACTCTCAGTGCCCACCCCCAAATTTTGTGCCTCTTTGGGGTGCTTTTATATGTAAACAGCTATGCTAGCCTTGGCCTGAGCTTGAGGAGACGAGAACTCTCCCAGAGGGGAGCTGTCATCCTAAGTCACTCCTCCTTGGTAAAAACTGGGTGGGAGCAGGCCTGCTGCCTCCTCCTGGAGCCCTGTCCTAGGAGCCCTGTCCTAGCATCGCACCTGCTATACCATCAAGGGACACTGGCTATTTGTCCATGATGCTAACGCACGGTCTCATTTCTTCACACCAATGACTCTCTCAAGGTGCCCTGTCCTCACTTGAGGGAAGCGAAAATGCAGGCTGAGATGGATAATTGAGTAATCCAAAATCACCAGAAAGGGGCCCAGCTGAGACTTGAATTCAGGTGTGTTTGATCCCAAAGCCTGTTCTTTGAACCTCTACATAGACACCTGTCACCGTTTCATCTGTCCTTGTTCACTTATTTACAGTTATGTGCCTGGCACAGGGCCTGCTGGAGTCTCTTCCACGGGAGGAGGCTGAGTTCAAAGCAGGCATCAAGAGAGGCGTAGGTCAAGTCAATGGGAAAAGGAGCCCCAGTCCTCGTCCAGCAGTGACCCCCAGCGAGGGAGCTGCATGGGACCCCATCCGGTGAGCCCTTCTGCTCTCCATCCTCTGCAACACAGCCTGGCCCCTGAGCTGCTCTTAGCTGCTGGGTTCTCTTTGACTCCTGAATCCATATTTCCTGCAGAGGAAGCAGGAGGACCAGCCCAGACGGTCAGCAACTGGTTGGCCTGCCCTGCCTTGGAAGAGGGCATGGGGTGAGATAAGAGGATGCATAGACCATGGGAGGAGCCTGGGCTGGCTGAGGGCCAGGCAGGAAATCACCGGTTCCTTGGGGGGCCAACAGGGAATGACTCAGGGCTGACGGGCCCGGAGTTCCGTTTTTGTGGCCTGGACAGGCTGCAGGGAGGCCCCTCTGGATAACGTGGTCGCCTTCCCCAGTCATCTCTTCCCCAGCCGGCTGCCTTCCTGGGGCTTGGAGAGCTGTACCTTTGCCACCATTTCTCTGGCAAGGGTCTGGGCTGGTCTCTTGCTCTGTACCCCCTGCCCAATCCAGGCCGTCCTGGGGGCCTAGAGACCATAGCCCTAGAGAGAAGTGGCGAGAACTGCAGCTAGACAGGCTGAGACTGGGTGCTGCTGTGCTGCATAGTCTGTAGCGGGCTCTGACTGCTATGAGGCCACAGTGCAAATGTGGGCATCTTCTGGAGGGTGCCCTGGGGGCCTGCCCTTAGCCCAGGACCTGGCCAGTACGTGACCAGTGCGTTTAAGCTGCATCTGGAAGTTGGGGCCCCTGGGAGGCTCGGTCACTTAAGTGTCTGCCTTCGGCTCAGGACATATCTCTTGGGGTCCTAGGATCAAGCCTGGAGTCGGGCTCCCTGCTCAGTGGGGAGTCTGCTTCTCCTTCTCCCTCTGCCCCCCTCCCCTGCTCGTGCTCACTTGCACTCTCTGTCAAATAAATAAAGAGAACCCTTTTTAAAAACCTGGGAGTTGTATTATACCCCAATCTGGCCCCTCTCCACTGTGCCTGAGAAGCAGCATAGCATTGGGGCTTCAAGAAGGACCCTGAAGTCAGCATAGCTAGGTTTGGATCCCAGCTCTGCCATTTACTAGCTGTCAGATTTCCTGGAAGTTTCTCACTCTCTCTAAGCTGGTTTTCCCTCCTGTCAGATGGGGATGACAATAATAATCCCTAATAAGCCCTAAGAGGGCTGTTGAAGATCGAAGGAATTCATACGTAGAAAGTGCCTGGAACAGGGCCTGGCAAGTAAGTTCCATGCAACAATCAGCTGCCGTACTTTCAGTGACTGCTAACACCATCACCCCAGCCCCCTGCACAGAGCTGGCGGTGATCTAGACTCTTCCCTTGCCTTCCACTGCCATGGTCAACCCTCACCCATTCCTCCACCCGCGGAGTTCCTCTGGCTCACCGCGTCCCTCCTGCACCCCCAGAACAGTCATTGACCTCGCTGCATTCAGGCATTCTTTCTCTGAACACTTTTATGTTCAATAAAGGTACAATTCCCATGCCAAACAAGCCACCCATGAAGTTGTGAATTTAGTATTCACAGATAGGTGCAGTCACAGTCGAGTTTAGATCTTTTTTTTATTGCTCCATAAAGAAATCTGAAACTTGTAGCTCTTGCCCTCCTGTCCCCCCACCTTCCTCCCAGCCAGCCCTAAGCAACCACTGAGAACTAAAAATGAGCTCAGCAAGGCTGCAGGACACAAGATCAACACACAAAACACAGTTTCCTTCTACAGGCACGCCATCTACTTTCTATCTCTATAGACTTGTCTCTTCTGGACATTTCATATAAATGAAATACAAGCAAAAGCAATAGGTGGTCTTTTGTTTTTTGGGTTTTTTTTTTTTTAAAGATTTTATTTATTTATTTGAGAGATAGAGAGAGAGAGAGAGAGAGAGAGGCAGAGGGAGAAGCAGGCCCCCTGCAGGGAGCCCGATGTGGGACTTGATCCCAGGATTCCAGGATCATGACCTGGGCCAAAGGTAGGTGCTAAACCACT
The DNA here is from genome assembly GCF_011100685.1 of Canis lupus familiaris. Taxonomy (NCBI): domain Eukaryota; kingdom Metazoa; phylum Chordata; class Mammalia; order Carnivora; family Canidae; genus Canis; species Canis lupus. The sequence continues at coordinate 16,935,096 of NC_049236.1, forward strand.
GAGCCACCCGGGAATCCCAAGAGGTGGTCTTTTGTGATTAGCTTCTTTGGCTTAGCATGGCGTCAAGGTCCATGCATGTTGTAGCACAGATCAATACTTTATTCTCTTTTATTCTCTTTTAATGGCTGAATAATACTCCGTTGTGTGGATGGACAGACCACATTTTATTTATCCTTTCATCAGTCGATGGACATTTGATTTTCTTTTTCCGATGGACATTTGAGTTCTTTCCACATTTTGGCACTATGGATAGCATTTCTATAAACATCTGTGTATAAATTTTTGCGTGGACATATTTTTTTATTTCTCTTAGATAGATACCTAGGAGTGGAACTGTTGGGTCTTATGGGAACACAAATGGAAACTTACATTTCATTAAGGAACTGACAGACTGTTTTCCAAACAGGTTACACAATTTCACATTCCTGCCTGCGGTGTATGAGGGTCCTGATTTCTCCTTGTCAACACTTGCTATTATCTGATTTGTTGATTATAGCCAATCCTGTGGGTGTGAATTTGTATCTCTTTGTGGTTTTCATTGGCATTTCCCTGACAATTGATCATATCAAACATCTTTTCATGAGCTTATTGACTATCTGTAGGTCTTCTCTAGAGAACGAGCTATTCGAATTCTTTGCTTGTTTAAAAATTGGATTGTTTTTATTTATTTATTTTATTTATTTATTTATTGGATTGTTTTTATTATTGAGTTGTCTTTTTTTTTTGAGTTGTAGTCTTAATATATTCTAGATAAAAGTCTCTGATCAGATACATGATTTGCAAACATTTTCCACATTCTGTAGGTTGTCTTTTCTCCTTTTTTTTTTTTTAAGATTTTATTTATTTATTCATGAGAGACACAGAGAGAGAGAGAGGCAGAGACACAGGCAGGGGGAGAAGCAGGCTCCATGCAGGGAGCCTGATGTGGGGCTCCATCCTGGGACTCCAGGATCACGCTTTGGGCTGAAGGCAGGTGCTAAACCTCTGAGCCACCCAGGGATCCCGTCTTTTCTCCTTGATAGTGTCCTTGGATGTATAAATTTTCTCTTCTGATGATGTCTAATTTATCAGTTTTTTTATTTTGCCACTTGTACTTTTGTTGTCCCGAGTCCATTACCAAATCTGAGGTCATGAAGATTTACTATTATGTTTTCTCTTAAGAGTTATAGGCTCTTACATTTAGGCCTTTGATCCATATTGAGTTAATTCTGTGTATAGTGTTTGGCAAGAGGTCCAACTTCATTCTTTTGTGTGTGGCTACTCAGTTGACCCAGCACCATTTGTTGAAGACCATTCTTTCCCCATCGAATGGTCCTGATGTCTTTGTTAAAAATCAGTTGACCTTAGACACATGAGTTTATTTCTGGACTCTTGAATTCTATTCTATTCTATTCTATTCTATTCTAATTTGTTTGGTATTTGTTGCTTTGTAGTTAATTTTGAAATTCGAAAGTGTGAGTCCTGGAACTTTGCTATTCTTTTTCAAGATGATTTTGTTTATTCTGGGTCCCTTGCAATTCTATATGGATTTTATTTTATTTTATTTTATTTTATTTTATTTTATTTTATTTTATTTTAATTATTTTTATTGGAGTTCATTTGCCAACATTTAGCATAACACCCAGTGCTCATCCTACCAAATGCCTCCCTCAGTGCCCATCACCCAGTCACCCCAAGCTCCCGCCCACCTCCCTTTCCACTCCCCCTTGTTCATTTCCCAGAGTTAGGTGTCTCTCATGTTTTGTCACCCTCACTGATATTTTCACTCATTCTCTCTCCTTTCTCTTTATTCCCTTTCACTAATTTTTATATTCCCCAAATGAATGAGACCACATAATGTTTGTCCTTTTCTGATTGACTTATTTCACTCAGCATAATCCCCTCCAGTTCCATCCACGTCGAAGCAAAGGTGGGTATTTGTCCTTTCTAATGGCTGAGGAATATTCTCTATATGGCTTTTAGAACTGGCTTGTCAATTTCTACTAAGAAGTTGGCCAAGATTCTGATAAGGATTTAATTGAGTCTGTGGATCAATTTGGGAAGTATTATCATCTTAATAATATGAAGTTTTCCAAATCATGAACATAAGAGGCTTGTCAATTTATTTAATCCTGCTTTAATTTTTTTCAATGAAGTCTTATAGTCTTCGGAGTACAAGTTTTGCACTCTTTGTTAAATTTATTCCTAGGGCAGCCCGGGTGGCTCAGCAGTTTAGCGCCGCTTTCAGCCCAGGGTGTGATCCTGGAGAACCAGGATCAAACCCCACGTCGGGCTCCCTGCATGGAGCCTGCCTCTCCCTCTGCCTGTGTCTCTGACTCTCTCTCTCTGTATGTCTCTCATGAATAAATAAATAAAATCTTTTAAAAATTTATTCTTAAGCATTTTACCCACTGCTTTTTTAATAAATGGTATTTTTTGTTTTGTTTTTTAGACTTATTTATTTACTTGGGTAGGGGGAGGAGCAGAGCGAGAGGGACAAGCAGACTCCGAGCTGCTCAGGCGTCCCTGTATTTTACTTTTTAAAATGCTATTGTAAGTGGAATTGTTTTCTTCTTTTCATTTTTGGATTATCCATTGCAAGCGTGTAGAAGAAAACTGTGTTTTATCTGCTGATCTTGTGTCTTACAACCTTGCTGAACTCATTTACTAGCTCTTATAGTTTTTTAGTGGATTCCTTAGGATTTCTGATATACACAATCATTTATCTACAAGTAGAAATAGTTTTACTCCTTCCTTTCCAGCCTGCATGTTGTTTATTTTTTTTTCTTGCTCAGGTGCCCTGGCTTGAACTTCCAGGACAATATTGAACAGAAGTAGGGAGAGATATCCTTGTTGTTCAGATATCCTTGTTGTGTTGCTGATCTTAGAGGGAAAGCATTCAGGTTTCTCCTATTAAATCGGATGTTAGCTGTGGGGTTTTGTAAATGCTCTATACCAGGTTGATGAAGTTTCCTTTGATACCTAGCTTCTTTGTTTTAAATCATGAAAGGGTGTTGGATTTTGTCAAGTGCTTTTTCTGCATTGAGATGATCATGTAGGTTGTATTTTTTTATTCTATTGATATATTACATTAATAGGTTTTTGAATGTTAAACCAACCTTGCATTCCTGGGCTAAATCCCACTTGGTGTTGGTACATAATCTTTTTACATGTTGCTGGATTCGGTTTGCTAGTACAGTTGACCCTTAAACAATGTGGGGGTTAGGGCACTAAATTTGCATATATCTTTTGGCTCACCAAAAACTTAACTATTAATCACTTATTTTTGACCAGAAGTTTTACTAATAGCAGTTGATTAACATGGGTATTATACACAGTATTATTACAGCAAAGTAGGCTAGAGAAAAGGAAATGTTAGTAAGGAAACCATAAGGAAGAAAAAATACATTTAGAGTACTGTTAATTATTTTAAAAAATCTGCATATGAGTGGACCCCATGCAATTCAAACCCACACTGTTCAAGAGTCAACTGTATTTTCTTGAGAAATTTCATGTCCTCATTCATAAGATCTATCAAACTGAGGTTTTCTTATGATGTCTATGCTCTAAGTTTCAGGGTAATGATACTGGTTTCACAGATTGAATTGAGAACTATTTTCTCCCATTTTTTAGGAGAGTTTGTGAAGAATTAATATATTTATTCTCCCTGGAATGTACAGTTGAATTCACCAGTGAAGCCATCTGGACATGAGTCTTTCTTTGTGAGTAGTTTTAAAATTACTAACTTAAATCTCTTCACTTGTTATCAGTCTCTTCAGATGGCCTATTTTGGGGTTTAGTCCATTTAAGTAGTTCTTTCCTTTCTAGGAATGTGTTCATTTCATCAAAGTGAGTCTACATTTATGGGCATACTCTTCCCCTTCACTCTTGCTCCTCTACAATCCATTCTTCACACAGTAGCCAGAGTGATCTGTTAAAAGATGCAGATCTGATCGTGGCACACTCCTGCATTCAGCTCTCCCAAAGCTACTCTCTGCCCTTAGGATAAAGTCCCATCTCCATAATGCTGCCTCCACGGCCCAGCGCAGGCTGGACCGTTATCTCTCTGGACTCACTCCCTGCACAGAGCTGATTTCTCCTTTTGCTCCAGGCACACAGAACTCTTTGCAGCTCCTGAACATACCGCATCACAGGTGCTATTTTCCTCTGCCAGGATCCTATCCTCTGGCAAGCTCCTTTTTCTTCGCAGCTAAATTAAAATGTCACTTTCTCTGGAAGTCTTCCTGACTCTACTTTCTGTCTGTTTCCCAGGTCCCCTCCCTCTCCCACAGTATGCTGTATTTATACAGCTATGTTTCATTGTTTGTTACATACCTGTCACCCCACAGGGGCACTTTTGTTTATATATTCGTCTCCATCAAGGACTTTTTGAAAAATTTAAGTGCTTCATGCCCAACATTGGGCTCCCTGCATGGAGCCTGCTTCTCCCTCTGCCTGTGTCTCTGCCTCTCTCTCTCTCTCTCTCTCTCTCTGTCTCTAATGAATAAATAAATAAATCTTTTTAAAAAAAGATTTATTTATTTGAGAGAGAGAGAGAGAGAGAGAGAGAGAGAGCATGAGCAGGGGGAGGGGCAGAGGGAGATGATTCCCAAGCAGATTCCTCACTGAGCGTGGAGCCTGATGTAGGGCTTGATCTCACGATCCTGAGATCATGACCTGAACTGAAATCAAGAGTCGGATGCTTAACCAACTGAGCCACCCAAGTGTTCCCTGAACCCCAAGGACAACTTTGTATTCTGGACCTTGAAATATCCCTGCAGTAGATTTGAAATTTCATTCTAGCAAATCCTACCTCCCCGTCCTGCATAGCCTCCCAATTACTCCAGTGCACTTCTTCTTAAATTCAGCCCCTCACTCCAACCACTCAAGTCTTTTTGGAATACAGGTTCTGATAATGACCACCGCCTCTTCCAAACTCCTTACATTTGTATATTATATCAACTGACACTTACTGAGCATGTACTATGTACCAGACCCAATGCAGTCCATGCTGGTGTGATCTCATTTAGTGCTACCAACAGTGAGGTAGCTATTACTAAACCCATTTTGTAGAGGAGAAAACTGAAGCTCAGAGAGGTTAAGTGACTTGCTTAAGGTCACACAGACAGTAAGTGATATAGTAGGAACCTGCACATGAATCCATGTGATTCTAGAATCCATGTTATTACAATGCCATACTGTGTTATGCTTTCTTTGATTTCATCTGATTCACTGAAAACACATGTGAAGCAAGACAAATCTTGTTTCTTAAGGACTGGGGGAAGAGAAATCTGAGGACAGCAGTGGCAAATCCAAAGCATGGGCAAACCTGAAGGCCACACAACCTGAGATTGTGATATGGGCCTAGCTTTCAGGGCACAAGCACCTCCCAGCACACAATAAGACCCTGTGGAAGGTGAAGGAATCCTGCCGTGACTGGCTCAAATTGGAAGTGACCTCTGCCTTCCTCCTCTGGGGCCTACAGGCGGGTCAGTAAGGTGGCTACCAAGCCAGGGAAGGCCACCAAGAGACATAAGCAGAGGTGGGAGCTCAAGACAAGCCAGCATCTGTCTGGTACTGAGGTGTCAGTCTGAGCTGAGGTGGAGCTGATCCTGGCTCGGACTGTTTGGACGAGCAGTTACATAGAGACATCAGGAGGCCTGCTGCTGATGGGGGCTGGAGACAGGGAGGAGACCAGGAGACCAGGGGAAACTGGACTTCTCATAGGACAGAGACGTGGGTGGTGGTGTCTGTGTAAAATGAATCTTCAAGAACATTCCCGAGCACGGAGAGACAACCCCCAGTACAGGGCTTGGGCCTATGGTTGTCTAACTAGGGACCATGTTTTTTTTCTTGGAAAGTCCGAGTTTCTCTTTGGTTTAACTTTTCCTTGGGATTGGCCAGCAAGTAAAAGAAAGACATTGGATGGAGCTTCTCAGAGCATTTATTTTTTTCTGATTATAAAGCCAGACGTGGGGGAGTAGCCGAATGGGAAATGTTAGTGGTGTGGGTGCTGGCTTGGGTGCAGGAGCTGAAGGAAGGGCTGAGTGAGGGCAGTTGCAGAAGAGGAGATATATGTGGAGCGGCTGAACGAGAAGGAGAAATGGGAGGAGTCACTATAAGAGTAGCTGCAGAAGGCATGGGAGCAACTCTAAAGGATGAGGACCCGCATCCCCTAAGCCCACCCCACCCCTGAATCCCCTCTTTTCTTAAGTTAAAAAAAATTCCTTGAGGCAGCTCAGATCAGAGGCTGCAAGGATCAGAAGTCACAGGTCGGAGAGCGGATTTGCTCTGGCCAGCAGAGCCCGGTTCTGGCTTGACAGCAGCTCAGGCCTCCTCGGCTGTGGCGTCGATGCCCGCGTAAGTGAAGTTCTCAAACAGCGACATGTTCACGTAGGCCTGGGAAGCAGAGAAAGCTTTAGTGTGGGCTGGGGATGCGGGTGACTCTAGCCTGGGGCCCCCTGGCTTCCATGCGGTAGGGCCACTTGAAGAGACCTTGATTTAGACTCAAGCAACATGGCCCCATGGGCGAGGGTGGCCCTCCAGAGCCAGAACGGACAACAGTTGGGGGTTCAGCTGAGAGCCCCTTACACATCGTTCAACAAGAGGGTTTTTTTTTTTATTGCTTTTAAAAATTTTTCATTAAAAGTGTAGTTGACATACAATATTATATTAGTTTCAGGCATACAACACAGCAACTTGACACTCACCATCTGCCACCACACAAAGTTATTACAGTATCAGTGACCATATTCCTTAGGCTGTGCTTTCATTCCTGGGACTTATTCATTGTGTAACTGGAAGTTTCTACCTCTTGTACCTCTTAATCTTCACCGATTTTGTCCAAAATCGGTGGGTCTTAGCAACCACTAGTTTGTTCTCTGGTTTTATGAGTTTCTGTTTTTTGTTCGTTCATTTGTTTTTGTTGTTGTTGTTGTTGTTTAATTCCACATATAATTGAGATCGTATGGTATTTATCTCTCTCTGGTGTATTTCACCTCCTTAGCACAGTACCCTCTCGATCTACCCATGTTGCTGTGAATGGCAAGATTTCATTCTTTTTGATGGCTGAGTAATATTCCATCATACACACAACTGACCCTGAACAATATGGATTTGAACTGCATGGGTCTGCTTACACCAGATTTTTTTTTCAATAAATGCCATACAGTACGGTAAATGTATTTGCTCCTCCTTATAACTTTCTTACTAACATTTTCTTTTCTCTAGCTTATTTTAGTCTAAGAATACAGTATATAATACATATACAAAATATGTGTTAGTTGACTGTTTATGTTAGCTGTAAGACTTCCAGTCAATAGTAGGCTATTAGTAATTAAGTTTTGGGGCAGGCACAAGTTATATGCAGGTTTTCGACTACCCGGGGATTGGTGCCTCCAACCTATCCATTGTTCAGAAGTCAACTGTATATACCATATCTTCTTTATCCACTCATCTCCGTTTTTATGGACCCATCAAATGAATTGTTTACTCATGAATTCATTCATTTATTCATCTATTCATAAAGCTATTTTTTAATCATTTACCAATTTATGTAGTTATTTGATCATTTATTCATTCTTGTTTGTGTGTTTGTTTAAAGATTTTAAATAATCTGGGCAGCCCGGGTGGCTCAGCGGTTTAGAGCCACCTTCAGCCCAGGGCCTGATCCTGGAGACCCGGGATCGAGTCCCACATCAGGCTCCCTGCAGGGAGCCTGCTTCTCCCTCTGCCTGTGTCTCTGCCTCTCTCTGTGTGTCTCTCATGAATAAATAAAGAAAATCTTAAAAAAAAAAACGATTTTAAATAATCTCTACACCCAATATGGGGCTCAAACTCACCACCTGGAGATAAAGAGTCATCTGCTCCACTGACTGGGCCAGCCAGGCCACCCCACACCGATCATTCCTTCATTCCTTAAGACAGCTTGTTGATTCCTACAGCTACTTAGTCATTAATTCATATGAAGAACTCTTTTTGCATTTGCTCATTTTGATATATTTCTTCACTTATATTTACCTGATAATTCATTTATTCACATGATTATTAGATTTGGTTATTTAATTGTGTGTTTACTTATATGTTTATTATATCATCCAACCACTAATTCTATTCCTTCATTCACGCATCCATCCATTCCGTTAGTTGACCATTCATGCATTGTTACTCTGGCTCTGTGCCCAGTGAGGAGAGGTGGCCCGGTGATGAGAGCCAGCTGATGGCGCCAGCAGAGGAAGACAGGTAAGCAGTCTAGGACTGGGACCTGGGGAAGGGAGTTGCTGCCGAGGCCTTGGAAGAGTTAGGAGGACCTAGTGTCCAACCCATGGAGAGCTGGAAAGGAGGGTGGCATCCTGAGGCCCAGCCATCCTGGCAGCTAGCAGTGGGGACAAGGACACAGGAAGCTGCCGCTCTCTGGTTCCTATGAGAGGGGATCCCTGGAGCCTGGTGAGCCCTAGTCTCCATCACCCCCAGTCTCCTCACCTTCCTGGCTTCCAGCATCCGGCCCAGCTGCAGCGCAATCTGGGCAAAGGGGGGTCGCTCGTACGGACGGTCCCGCCAGCACTGACGCATCAGCTCGTACCTGCAGAGGGGGCATTGCTGAGAGGAGGGGTAAGGGCCGATTGAGGTGACAGGGTCACGGGGCTCTAGGCTGAGGAGACTCACACTTCATCATCACAGTTTCGAGGCTGTTCCATGCGGTAGCCCTGAGGCAGCTTCTCATAGAGCTCAGCACAGGTCATGCCACAGTAAGGTGTGCCCCCTGCAAGAAGGGACAGAGCTTTCTGAGCCCAGGGAATGGGGTGGGGGGGTAAGGAGAGAGCTGGGGTCTGAGGCTCTGGAACTCACCAAGGCTCACGATCTCCCAGAGGAGGACCCCAAAGGACCAACTAAAATGAGAAGGATGTACTTAGTTACCTTCTAGGCCGAGGGGCCAGCAGTCTAGCGTCTGTGGACCCCAGGGGGCAGCCCCACCCTGCCTCTGCGTGGGGCTACTCTGCAAGTGTCCACCTTGGCCAGCTGCTGTCTGCTCCACGGGAACTCCTTCACAGCCGCCCCCAGGCTCAACATCATCACAGCTAACATTTAAATCACACACCGTGGGCCACGCACTGATCTAACATACACGTTCATGCATTTAACCCTCACACCAGCCTTGTGATACAGGTGCTATTGTTACGCCCATTCTACAGATGGAGACACGGAGGTCCTGACGGATTAGATAGCTTGCCCAAGGTCACCCTGCTAGTAAGTGGTAGACCTGAAATCCAACCCTGACAATTCGACTCCAGAGCCCTTCTTCTTCACTGCCTCTTATATTATAGCAACCTCCATGCAGGGGAGACCAGGGTGGGACTTCTAATAGGGCAGGAAATCTAGAGGGTTTGGGGGCAGAAGCAGGAAGTAGCTGAGTGGTGGTCAGAGGGGCAGTCACTGTGGTGGACAGTGAGCAAGGCAGGCCAGGCCAAAGGGGGAGGGGCTGATGGCCAGAGCCAGTTCCCTGGAAAGAGGAGCAGAAGGGCAGCCAAAATGGTCATCTGGGGGTGAGGAGCATAAAGAAAGGGTTTTGGGGCCATGCTCTGCTTAGGTTCTCAGGTGGGGTTGACCCTGCCCTTCAGAGAAGAAGGTGAGAACATTCCATGAGTGGTCATTCCCGAACCTCTCCAGTGTATCTCCCAGCATCAGATGAACACAGCCCTGAACTTCCCTACCCCAGTCCTACCACCGAAACACCTTCCAAGACAATGCCTCCTTCCAGCTAGCACCCAACCCCCTTCCCACTAAGATGCTGGGCATCGCCAAGGTATACCTGAGACTCTGGGTATACCCAAATCGTGCTTATACTACCTGAGACGTGTCTAAAATGTGTTTAGGTTATGTCTATATGCATCTTGAGGGGACCCATCCCTCCTGCCCCTTCTGAGCCCCACACTCACACATCACTCTTGGTGGTATAGACGCTGTAATTCAGAGACTCAATGGCCATCCAGCGCACGGGGAGACGCCCCTGGGAGAGAGTGGGTTTGAGGGGTCAGGTGAGGAGGAGGGGCCTGTGTCGGGGGCTCCGGGGGCAGGCATTGGAACCTGAGAGGGGGGACTGAGACTTACCATTGTCTTCTTCACATAAACCTCCTCCCCCCGAGAAAGGCCGAAGTCAGCAATCTTGGAGGCCAGGTTCTCTCCGACCAGCACATTCCGGGCAGCCAGGTCTCTGTGGATGAACTGCAGGCATGGTCAGAGTCAGGAAAGACTAGGGATGAAAAGCCCGGGACTCCTGGGCCAGTGACAGGTCTGGCCTCACAGCTGGTCTCTGCGGGCACCCTCCGTCTCTAGGACAGCACCTCAGCCTTCTTCCCAGCCAGCAGGGTGGGGTCGGCGCCTCCTGCCTCAGCAGAGTCACGCTGCTGGCTATCCTTCCCATGATCTGGCCATGGCCAGGCTCAGGGTGCACCTCTCTTCCTGGGGCAAGAGTGGGCTTGTCTCTGGTGACCACACTGCACCCTCCCCTCTTCACCAGCTCCCTCTTCCCTTCCTTCTCCCTTCCTGGATGAAAGTGGAGAAGGCCTTCCTCTTGCCCAAAGTGACCTTTCCCTGAGTCTCAAATCCTCCCCACAAGACCCTCCACTTTCCTCAGGGACCTCTCTCCATCAACCCCTCCCTCCACACTGGCCTCTACTCCTCTGCCTCAAACACACTCAAAACTTCACTAACTTTAAAATGTCTTCCCTCGTGTCACGCTCCCCTCCTGCTACTGTCCTTTCCTTCCTTCCGTTCAGGCAGGGTGTCCTCAGACTTGGGTTCAGGCCTCCACTCCCCACCCCACCCTCTACCCTGTCCTGGTGGATCTCTCCCCTCTACCTCTCATGGGGTCCACTCCTTCACCCTTTGTGGGGTGATGACTCCCAGATTGTGGTCTCTGGACTAGGCCTTTCTCCTGAGTTCTAGGCTGGCATCTCTAACTGTCAATTCAACACCCCAACCAAGGTGTCCCTGGGGTGCTTACAACGCAACACCTCCCTGCAGATGCACCCGCCCGGGGCCAGCAGCTCAGGGTCTTGTCCTCCTCCTGTCTTCTTACCCCCCACATCCAAGACTGCAGGCTGACTCTCCCTCCCGCAGTCGTCCCTGTGGCACACCTGCCCGCGCACGCTCACACACACACCTGCTTCTCACTCAGGTACTGCATGCCGTTGGCGGCATCGCTGGCAAAACGCAGCAGCTGCCGGGAGCTGAGGGTGGAGGCCGTGCCATGCTCTCGGGCGAAAGCTGGGTCCGTCTCCAAGACCCGGCTCTTCCGCAGAAAGTCTAGCAGGTTCCCGTAGGGGGCGTATTCAATAGCGATATACAGGTAACCTGGGAGGGAAGGACCAGGTACGGGGTGGGGGCTCACGCCAGCAGCCGCTGGAGGCAGGCCCCAACTGTAGGAGACAGGGAGCCTCAAACCACTGCAGCGATGGGGCTTGGGAGGACAGGGCAGGTGAGGAGCTGGGGCCTCACCTCGGTTCTCACAAGCCCCCAAGAGGTTGATGATATTGGGGTGATGCCCCAGTTTGCACAGAACTTCCAGTTCTCCTGCGAAGTCACGATGGTCATTTTCAGAGGCGTACTCTGTGGAAAGAATCCAGTATCACTTTCGCCAGAAATAATTCTAGAGAAAAGGCATGCTAGTGAGGGCTGGGGGCCAGTTGCTGGAAGGAGCCAGGGAAGGCCTGGCAGGTGTGGGACAAAGGAGAGGGGTGGGCCTGGGGTCAGGGGTCGCTCCCAGGGGACCTTTCAGCATCTTGATGGCCGCATTCATCTTGAGCCCGTCCTTCTTGATCATGGCCCGGATGACCTGGCCAAAGTTCCCCTCCCCGATGAGGTCCTCAAAGGTGATGTCTTCCCACTCCAGCACGGGATAACTCAGGGGCTCGGGCTGTGGTTTCGGCCGCCGGGTTAGCGTCAAGGTTCCTGAGCTGAACTGCAGGATGGTTTCCTCACCCTGCGGAGGATGGGACAAGTGGGCAGACAGCCCATGCAGTGGACACGGGCCCAGCAAGAGGCACAGGGAAGAGACAGATGGACAGAGACCCCCAGAGAGGACACTCTGGTGGTCGACCAGGAAGAGACATGCAGACAGAGGACACATGCTGACACAGAATCATAGATGAAGCCATCAGGGGGCTGCTGGGTGGACAAATGTCCAAGAAGAGAGTTGAGGCCACAGCCGGGGATCAGGTGTGTGAGGTTCTGGAAGATCAAGGAGTGGGTAAAGCTGCTCGGAGCCACAAGTCGATGGAAAGATGCTATCTCTAACATTTAAAATGGGAAAGGATTGGAATGAGCTGTGATGGGAAGTGGCAAGCTCCCCATTACTGTGCTGATCTCACAGCCGGGCTTTTCTGGCACCAGAAATACTCAGGCTTCCAGCCCTGGGCGGTGAGCTAGGATACATGCATGGAGCACTAAGCCTGAGCTGCCGGGAGTCAGTTGGAGGGGTTTTCTCCACGGAAGCAGAGATGACTACTGTCTACCCACGGGGCATCCATCAATAGCTCTAAAACTACCCGGGAGCTGAAGATGGAAAGACCACCACAAACAGGCACGTCCACTTCCCCCGACCATGTCGGAGCGGGGCCGCCTGGGCAGGCCTAGGGCAGGAAAAGGAAACAGCTGGACAGGACCCAGGGCACGGCCGGCATGACAACTGGAAGAAGGTTAATGCAGACCTGGGTGGGTGGGGGGTCCCTAAGTGAGCTGAAGCCCAGCCCAACAGGTGAGGGCCAAGGGCACGGGCCACCTGGATTCACACGAGGCACGAACAGCCAGGGGCACTGTATGCAGGTGGGCACATGCACACATGCTCACAGAGGGGCACGAGCACACGGACACACGCAGACACACAGGGGGTGCCCACCAGCGGACGCACACGTGCACTCCTCCACGGGCACGCACACACCTTCAGGAGGGCACAGGAGGCAGTGTTCCTCCCGACGACGGATGTTAGGGTTGTCTCTCTGTGCAAGGCTGCTTTCCCACCTCCTGCCCTCAACATTTGTATGCAACACCCCGCCCCCACCTCAGCGCTGACCTCAGAGGGAGCAGCCTGGAACAAAGGGGCCAATTGAATCTCTGAAGGCGGTTTTTACCAAGGCAGAGACAATAGCCTCGGACACTAGGCTTTCTATCACAAGGATCAGCCCTTGAGAGAGAAAAGAGTTTTTTTGTTTTGTTTTGTTTTGTGTTTTGCTTTTGTTCGAAATGCCAAAGCTTGGCTGTAAATATCCAGAGCCCAGGTGTAGAGGACCAAGGGCAGAGTCTGGGACAGACCAGCAGGGAAGATCCCACAGGAGGCAGGACAGGCAGGAGGAGGTGATGCTGGTCCTGGAAGGGGGGCCTGCTCTGCTCCTACCCAAGTGGGGGCCTGGGGGCTGGCCTAAAGCTCAGACAAGTTTACAGTGAGGCCAGGGAGGGTGGAGGCGGTGCTCCCTCTCCCCTCCCTTGCAGCGACAGGTAACCAGGGCTGCGATGAAGAGTGTGGGGGCCGCAGAACACGCCCTCCGCAGGGTACAGGAAGCACCTCGCAGCTCTTAATTCTCCCTGGGGAGGCCCTGGCCTTTGCAGAGATGAGGCTGGGATGAGAGACTCAACAGTACGAGCGAGGGGCCTGTGGGCAGGAGGCTCCCAGGTCCCAGAGGGTCTGCCAGGACAGAGACCAGCATGAAGCCCAGGTATCCCCCTGCCCAGTGAGGAGAGGGAGGGTCCTGGATTAACCGCAGCGGAATAGGGACCTGACAGAGTTATCTTGAACTGGGAGTATTGAATATCTCACCGCCAACATCGACTGACTTAGGAATTGAATTCAATTCTAGGAAAATAAAGAAAATTTACATTTTGCACCCTTGAGCATTGTTGAGTGTAGTCCTACGCCTGCAACAGAGAGACGCGCACACACGCTGCACACACACGGGGTCAGACACAGGGTGTGCACATGTGCAACCCGGGCGCGTCCAGGGACTGACCGAGCCAGACTGGTAGGTGAAGGTGCGTCTGCGGTGCAGGCAGCTTCTGCGGATGCACACGAGGGTTAGCAGGGCAGCCAGGATGGTGAGGCAGGTGGCAGACACAGAGCCTACTACAGCCAGGATCAGCTGCCGGTCCAGGCCCTCCTCAGCCGCCTGGACTTCTTGGACCGGGCCCTCACTCTGCAGACCTGCACGCAACGGAGATCACGGGGGCGCCTGGGTCAGGGACAGAGGGGTCAGAGATCCTAGAACCAGTGGGACCAGGGCTGTCAGGCCGATGGTTCGCTGCAGTGACATGATACTCCCAGCACTAAGGCCACGGAAGCAGGGAAGGGTCAGGGTGCCCAGTATCAGGACTCGTGTCACTTGTTGGGAGGGGCCTTGGGTGTCCCAGCTCCAAAGCTGGAGACAGTGTGGAAGGAGAGGGTGCGGGGGGCCGACCCCAGGAACCAGGAGCCCCCGGGGCCCCGCTCTCTCACCATTGCCCAGGGTGGACTCCTCCACCACAGTGCTCCAGTCTCCGGGACCCTGGATACTGGCCCGCACACGGAAGAGGTAGCGTGTGCTGGCGTTAAGGCCACGGACAACCGTGCTGGTCTCCTCGGGCCTGTCCACGTCCATCCACAGCGGGTCTCCCGAGCCCCCCGCCACCTGCACCTCCACGATGTACTTGGATATAGGCCCAGCCGGAGCCTTCTGGGCGCAGCCACGTCAGCTGGATCTCTGAGTCTGAGAGGGCCTGGGCACGGAGGTAGCGGGGGGCTGGGGGCCCTGGGGAGACGGGGGCGGGAAGGCAGGGCTCACACAGGAGCAGGGCATGTAGCTCTGGGGTCAGACCCGCTCGAGCTGTGTCCCCTGCTCTGTGGACCCCGGAATGGGAGCCATCCCACCAACCTCCACCTTTCCCCCCTGGGCTGGAGTCCTCTCCCTAGATCCCTTCATGAACCCCAAGCTTCTGCTCCCCTTGCTCTCCGTCTGTGCCAGGGTGTCCCCAGGCCCCTGTGCCCTGTGTTCCCCCAAATCCCATGTCCTCCTGCGCATCACCCCCTCCCCTGACGCTGATCTCACATGAGGCCTGGCCTCCCCATCTCTCCCCATCCTGAGGCTCCTGGGGACCCACCTCCCACTGGCCTCCCGTATCAGCCCGTCCCACGTCCTCCCTGTGCTCACGTCCGTCTGCCCTCCTTCCCCCTCATTGCCCACGTGTCCTACATTCTCTCCGCATCCACCTGCCCTCCTGTAACCTCCCGCGTCCTGCGTGTCCTGCGTCCTCCCGTCACCCTGAGCCCGGGAGCCCCCTTCCGAGCATACACACCGCTGGGGGGCAGAAGCACGCGCGCAGGGGGCGAGGCGGGGCCCAGGAGGGTGCAGTGGTACAGCCGCACGTCCAGCTGGTACTGGGTGCCCGGCGCGAGTCCCGTCAGGAGGGCGGTGCGGGCCTGGGGGGACGACACGTTCTCCCGCCGCTCCTGTCCCCGTGCCCCATCCCATAGGCGCAGCAGGAAACCATCGCCCACCAGTGGCCCGGGCACCGAGGGCAAGGACCAGCTCACTCGCAGCCGGTCAGGGCCCTCCACGTGCCAGCCCTCCAGCCACGGCTGCAGTGAGGGCTCTGGGGTCGGAGGTCGGGAGGCAGACTGTTCAGTTGGCCCCTGGGGCTGGCCAGGACAGTGATCCCCAGGGGGCAAGGGGGGACAACCTCCAGTGGGGAAGGCAGGGGCCCCTGGGGTGGGCAAGGCAGGGTGACCCCTGTGTGCACAGGAGGGTATCCCCTGGGCGGACGCGAAGGGATGACTCCCGCCTCTCACCGGGACAGTCCGTGGTCATGAGGGTGGGAGGCCCCCAGGCCCCCTCCCCGCCCTCCCCCGGCCGGCTCAGCTGCACTCGGACGCTGTATCCTGTCTTCGGCCTCAGGTTCATTAAAGTCACATTCTCACTGGGGTCCACTGGGGGCGGCACACACTACTCAGCCCCCGCCTCTTCCAGAAGCTGCCACCCCCCCTTCACTGTGCCCCTTCCCGGCGTTGTCACCCACACCCCTGCGGGGCCCCAGACCCCCCCTCCCCCAGCTGTCGCCCAGCTCACCCACAATCGCCGACCAGGCCATGGTGCTGTCCTGGGGCCGGTAGTGCAGGCGGACGGAGGCGATGGGTCCGTCCCCGGAGAAGGAGACCAGCGGCGAGACCACGAGCTGGCGGCTGTGCTTGGCCAGGAGCCGAGGAGGGGTCAGGGGCACCGGGGGCACTGCCGGGGGACCCGAGGTCAGGCAGGGCCCAGACGGCCTGCCCCGTCCTCAGAAAAGGCAGAGGACTCTGCTCTGGCCAGCAAAGGGGTCTCGGCGGCTTGGTTTAGACCTCGGGCCCCTCTGGGCTGGGGAGCGACCAAGTTCAACAGGTGACCAGCGGCGCCGGCGACCAGTCAGGCCGGTGTCCGGCCCTCTGGGCAGCTCGGAGCTCAGGGACCTGGCCACGAGGACACGAGCGTGTCCCCAAGGATGTGAGGTCTGGTCTGACATGGCTGGATGGACTCGGGGGAGGGCTGGCTGTCCATGCAGTGCGGGACATGCAGGGGGCGGAAACCCAAGGCAGGGACACAGCCTGCTGTCAGCCCGCCCGCCCCCCAACATCTGTCACTCTTTTTGTTGGGGGAAAAAAAAGGTAGCCAGGGATGAAGCACCTGTTCTATCCCAGCTGCTTCACGTGTACAACCTCTCCGGGTCACAGCTACCTTTCTGACAGGGCTGTCACCCCTTGTGACAAGGCTCGGAGAGCTTTCCTGGCCTGTGGACACGCAGCCAGCAGGAGGTACAAGCGCAGTGCGAACCCGGTGTTTGGCCAGGCCACCTGGAACCGGCCACTTCCACCCCAAACAGCTCTTATCTTCCTGCCTGGCTTCCTCACTCTGTGCTTGTTGTCCCTCCGGCCTTAGCTTTTCTTCCCCGATTATTACATCAGGGCCGTAACTGCCCCCCCAAACGTGTATTGGACTGATGGTTCTAAGGAGAGTGGATGGAAGGGTGAATGGGTTGCGGAAGAGGGAGCGCAGGAGGCGGGGGTGTGGGCAGGAGCTGTGGTGTCTGACAGGAAGGAAGGGAGAGGAGAGCGGGGTTGGGGTCCCAGAGCTCATGCTGGGGGGTCAGCTGTGCGGGCAGTGTTCAGATGTAAAGCGCGCCCACACTTCCACACTGACTTCAGAACCAGACCCCTACTTCTGGAGTTTCCACCAAATGGGTCTGGAGCTCAGGACAGTGGTCAAAGCTGCGGCTCAGATCTGAGAATTGCCAGAGAACAGCCAACACTACGGGAGAGGGCACTTTAACAGGTGTCACAATCGGGGTGCCTCAGGAGGTTGGGCGCCTGGCTCCTGGTTTCAGCCCAGGTCATGACCTCTGGGGCCCTCTGCCCCACTTGGGGCTCTGTGCTAGGGGCAGGGTCTGCTTGTCCCTCTCCCTCTGCTCCTCCCCCCCACTCTCTCTGGCTCTCTCTCGAATAAATAAAATTCTTTAGAAAATAAACTAACAATAAATGTCAATGTATATGGAGCACCCGCCCTGCGTCAGTCACCACGCTCGGTGCTTAAGTGCAACTTAAATGCATTAAATGCACCATCTGACTTGCTTCACAGCAACCCTCTCTGGTGGGTGCTTATGTCCTTGCTGCTGTGCGGGGAGAGAAAAAGAAGATGTGAGGTGCTAAGCGGCTTGAAGGCATGGAGGCAGGAACTCGTGGTGAGGATCTGAACCCAAATTGCCTGGGTGGAAGCCTGGGGAGAAGAGACAGGGTGGCTGGAGGCGGAGCCCAGGCCACACTGCTAAGTCCTGCGGGTGGGGCAGCTGCGAAGCTGTGGGAGGGGTGAGAGCAAGTGGGGAGGAGAGCCAGAGGAAGAGGAGAGGGGTCTGGGCTTGTGTGGGGGACGTGGCCGTCAGGAGCAGAGGGCAAGGGAGCTAGGGCTCCTGGTGCTGATGAAGGAAGAGGGACGTGGTCGTGCTCGGGGCCATCCTGGGCTCGGGCGGCCTCCTCCCTATTCACCTGGAAACCCCCATGCAGCTCCTCTGGGTGGCAGGTCACCCTCTGAGCTCAGGCACCCCAAGCGCTCCCCAGTCCTGGCACAGGAAGCCCTGGGGTGTGACTCGGAGCAGGAAGCAGCACCCCAGAGGCAGAATTAAAGGAATATGGTGTGCAGGGCTTGTGAGGAGGTGGAGAGAGCCAGCACGGCCAGGCAGGAGGCCGGGCAGGGCCAGAGATGTCCTGTTTCTAGGCACGGGATGTCCTTTGCAGATAGGTCCGAGCTACGCTCCTGCCCTGACCCCGGCCGGCACGGAGCTCTGGTCCGTGACAAGCCCTGGTGCTGGGCAGTCACTTGAGGTGCCCCGGCCCTTCCTGCTTCAATGCCCAGTCTGAGCAGCATCAGCCAGGGCCCACCTTGCCCACCGTCCTCCACGGGCGCAGGACATCACTGACCTTTGACGTTGACCCTGAAACGTCGGCTGTCTTGGCCACCAGACGTGGACACGCGGCACTCCCAGAGCCCGCTGTCCCCAAGGGTCAAGCGGGGCACCTCGAACTCGGCTGTGGTCCTGTCTGGCTCCACAATGGCCTTGGTGGACTGAGAGAGACAGGGGAAGGGGGACAGACCGCACACAATGGGCACCCATGTGGCCAACATGGGGACAGAGGGCCAGCGCCAGTTTCTCAACAGTCAGCCTGACCCCATCTGAGCCTGCGGAAAGCCCCGGGGCTCAGGGTCTGGGGGAGCAGATGCAGGGCAGGAGGGGCAGGGTGGGGGCTGACCAGGAGGACCGTGCCGTCGGGCTTCCGGAGCTCCATGCTGCCCCGCACCGGGAAGGGGTTCCCCGCGGCTGCACAGTTGATCCGGGGCATGGTCTCTAAGTTGAACTCCAGTTCCGAGGCCAAGTCCAGGATCTGCGGGATCCGGTCTAGGGAGAGAGAGGACATGTTCTGAAGCCCCCAGCTGCCCTCGTCCCGTGTCCTGAATCCCAGCAGAGGTCCTGCAGCCCCGCGTACCCTGCCTCTGCTGGGCCGCCGGGTCTGCCTCCTGGTCCCCCACCCAAGGTCCTCTCTTGGCCAATGCGGGCCCCTCACCCGCCTCACAGCCCGAACACTGGGTCAGATCTCGTTCATTTCTGGGCTCCGTTACATACACTCTGGGGTCTCCTGCCTCCACTCTCCCACAATTCCCTCCTCCCCGTCACAGTGCACACCTGCTGGCCTGAGTTCAAAGTCGCCAAGGTTCGCCTCTCCCGGCCACTCCCCCCGGCCTCCCCGTACTCCACCGTCCAGGTATCCGACCAAGTCCTCAGCCCCCGGGCCTTTGCGCGTGCTCCTTCCCCAGCCATCTCACTGTCATCCTTCATACCCCATCTCAGACCTTGCCCCTTCCCCAAAGCTCTCCCTGAACCTCTCAGATGGGCCGAGGCCTCCTCTGGGCTCCGTCCCCCTCTCTGGGCTGCTGCCCCTCCCCGTATGGGCGGTGTGGTCTGGGCGGTGAGAAGTCCTCCTGGCCTGCAAGCTCCCCGAGTGCAGGACTTCGAGCCAGGAAGGTGTGTCTGGTGAAGGCTGACTTGTCTTGAGAGATCCCAGAGGCCCTTGTGCTCATACCTGACTTCTCACAGTGCATTCCGTGCCACCCGGAGGGACAGACGCAGCCACTGAAGCGGTCACAAGTACCACCGTTCCGACAGTGGCACTGGAGGCGGCAATCTGCCCCGAAGTGGCCAGGGGCACAGGCTGGGAAGAGAGAGGGGTTGTGGTTAGAGGGACACAGGTCAGGGGCAATGCGGGCACAGCTGGGGCCCGGGTAATGATGGGCTGGGCAGAGAGGGCGCGGGCCAGGTGAGCAGGGGCCTGTGGAGGACCAGAGTGGAGGCTCCAGGTCCAGCTTGTGGCCGGCTGTCTGGGCAGGTCAGTCCGTACCTTCCTGGCACTGGCTTCCTCTCCAGCCAGATCCACAAGAGCAGCCGTAGGGGTCTGGGAGGCAGAAGGTGAGACCCCGGCAGCCTGACGTGCCTGGGCACTGCTCCTGGCAGCTCTGCCCAAAACGGCCCTCCCTGCAGGCTGGAGACGGGCGTGTGGGTGTAGGGTCCACTGTTGGGCCTCAGGGTTCAGGACCCACTTGGCATTCTTGCCACCCACCAGGCTCCATCCTCTCGGTTCAAGAGGCTTCCCCCAGCCAGTCACCCTCTCCTGCCTCGGTCCTAGCTCCCCGTCCCCCTTACCCTGCTCGCAGCGGGTACCAGTGAATCCAGGGGGACACACACACTCGCCATCCTGGTCATGGCAGACACCTCCGTGCAGGCAGCCGGGGCATTCCTTGGTACAGTCTGGTCCCCAGCGCCCTGCCCCACAGCCTGGAGGAACGTGCTTTCAACAGCTGACCCTCACCCACCTACCACGGCTGCTGACCACGGGGGCAGGCCGGGGTGCCCACCACAAATGCTCCCACAGGGCTCCCAGCCTCCCATACCACCCTCCATCTCTGCCCTCTGCTCCTAACCCCGCACAATGAGCCTGAAGAAGGCGCTGCCTAGGGGGCTGGCTTCCAGGTAGGTGGCACTGTAGATGCCACTCGAAGGTGGCTGCACGTTGGGGAGCTGCAGCAGGAAGTGCCCGTCCTGGGCTTCATGCCAGTCCAGGGTATAGAAGTAGGATCCTGGGGGCAGAAATGGGTCAGAGGTCTCAGCACCAAGTGAGAGCTGGTGCCCAGGTCACATCAATGTGTACAGTACAGTTGCCAGAACTGGGGCAAGGCACCAGCCAGGGGCTGTCCCCAAGCCAGAATGCTGGGGTGCATCCTCTGTTCCACGCCCCACCAACACTCAGGAAGTCACCAGGTCCTGCTCCGTCCCGCCCCTCCTCATCTGCTAAAGCAGGCCAGTTCTTTCCACGCTGCTCCTGGCCACCTCCACCGTGGCCCCAGCCTCCCTCAGCCTTCCAGGCAGTCTCCTCTGCCTCTGTCCCCCTCTTTCCCTCTCCAGCCTCCACTCAGCAGCCAGTAGGACTTGCCCCAACAGAAGCCTCCGCAGCATCCCTGCTCAGACGCCTTAGCACATCGCGTTCACCAGTTTGGCCACCGCTGAGCCCTCTGGCCCTACACCTTTCCACACCCTGCCTGATTCCTAACATGCCTGAGTTCTGGAAATGCTGGTTTCTCTTCTAGAAACACCATGGTATTTCAGCACTTCCTGCCTTTGCTCTTAGCCAATCCTCCTCCTGGAATGTCCTTTCCTCCTCCTGTGTGCTGCTAATTCCCATTCCTCTTTCTCGGCACAGTTCAGGGGTTATCTACCTGGAGACCTTCTCCCAGAAGCCTCTTCTTCCAAGACCTGCCTTGGAAGACCCAAATACTAGGGTCCCTGTCCTTGTCCTACCCCCTTTATGCCTCTTTGCCTGGGACTGGACTGTAGGGAGCTCAGGTCTACTTGACTCTCCACACCCCTCATCACTTCAGGGGGCCTGGTGCTCAGGAGGCAAACCCTGAGGCCCAAGGGAAGGATCCTCCCTTCAAGAGCCCAGGGATGCAAGAGGCAGCCAGAAGGCTGTGGGTCTGAGAGTAGAGGCAAGGAATATTTGGGGCCACATAGAATAATGGCTCGCTTCTGTGGGGTGGCCAGAAGGTCCATCCAATAGGGCCAAGGTTGGTGCAGGCCTGGGCTGAGTTACCAGTTCTCTTCTTCCCCGACGGTGCTGCTGCTCCCTGCCAGGGGGGCTATGTGACAGCACCTGCTAACTCCCAGGGGGGAGACAAAGGTGAGGGTTCAACACAGGGCTGACTTGAGGGTAACAGGGAAGGAGGTAGCCAACCACGGGGCTGCTGATCCTCTGGGTGCAGTGGGAGGACAGCTGCAGCCGGAGAAGAGTTGGGTGCAGGTGCTTCCTGACAGGTTGGAGTGGAGTGTGCAGGGAGGGTGTCAGGTGTATCAGAGTGGGGGCTGTGTAGGGGGCCAAAGCTGGGGCGCCCCGGCCGGGGGTGCTGTGTGGTGAGGCGCCAGGCCCATGGGTCCTCTCACCGTTGCTTTTCCAGATCACATCCGTCTGCTTCTCCTTGTGCACACGCGCCGCAAGCACGGCCGTGTCGCCCTTGTTCACCGTGTGCGTGACCTTGTCCGGGAGCAGGTGCGCTGCGGGCGGGGAGCCGGGGCGGGGTGAGATGGGTGGAGGCGATGGGGGGTCAGAGGTCCACGGCGAGCTCCCTTCCAGCCCCCACCCCACCTGCGCCCCACACTCACCTCCGGGGCTGTTGTGCACGTAGAGGACGCGGGTGCGCCCCGGGCCCGCGCCGCCCACGCACGGAGAAGACGCCCACGAGGTCGGAGGGCTGCGAGAAGCCCCGCAGCGTGACGCTGTGCGAGCCGTTGCGCAGCAGGTGCGGGGGCTGCCCGGGCGGCGTGCGCACGATGCGGTCGTCCTTCTCCAGCAGCAGCGGCGGCGCCCAGGCCTCGGCGCCCCGGCCCGGCCCGGCCTCCCCGGACACGCAGGTCAGGAAGAAGCGCTGGGGCTCCACGAGCCGCAGGTCGGCCAGCAGCGTCAGGTCCACCGCGGCGCCTGGAGGGGACGCCACCTGCGTGCCACCGGGTCCCCAGGCCGCCGCGCCCTCCCAGGCCTCCTTTCCCTCCCCTCCCTTCCTGTCTCCCCCCCCCCCCCCCCCCCCCCCGCAGTCTCTCCGTCCTAAAAACAAAAACAAAGCCCCTCCCCTGGCCTCCTGCCCCCCCGCCCCCACCCCCTTCTCCTGCCAGATGGCTTCCCTTCAGGGCCTCGGAAGGAATGATGGGCGCTCCCTGTCTCCGGTTCCTCACCGCCCAAGGCCCTGCTGCCGCTTGGCGTCCCCACCTGTCGCACACTGCGAAGGGGAGCGGGAGCGGCTGTCCAGGACAGCCCCCGAGAACAGGCCCGTCTTGGAGAAAGCCCTCCCTGCCCCTCCAGAAATGTAGACAAGGCTTGCCCTCCTGGGAGTGAAGGGAGAGAGGTGGCCGCTCAGCAGGGTGGTTGTGGGGCAGAAAGGCGGGGAGGCCCTGCTTTTCTTTTCCTGCCCATTAACTGGCAAATAATTAGTTAGCTTAAATGCCACTTAGCTTATGGATGAGTATTCCAAAGCCTAGCAGGAGGAAATCAAGTTAGCATTTGCTGACCCCCCACCATATGCCCGAGCACCTGCTTTTGCGTTGGATCTTCCCGCGGCGCCCGCCCCCCCCCCCCCCCCCAGGGAAGTTGATGTCTTCCCATTTACAGAGGAGGGCAAAAATAATTATTCTACAGGCTTCCTGGAGCAAGCTCATCAACTCCCCCCACCGCCCTGCTTTAACTGTCACCTCTGAGTCAACAGCCCTGGGACGGCCTCTCCGCTTGGGCCTGCGTTTCTATCAGCTTTCCCCAGGCCCGCGCGTCTCTGGTGCTCCCTGGCTCAAGAGGTGGCACTAACCACCTGAGACACAAACTTTGCAGTCCTCTCATGCTCCTCCTTTCGTGATAATTAATGTTTATTGGAGGTCAGTTATACGGCAGGCACTTGATGCGTGTTCTCTCATTTTATCATCCCACCCTGGGTGGTGGGTGTTATTACTCCAATTTTATAGCCGGCGCATGAAGACTTGGAAAGTAACTTGCCCAAGGGCATACAATTAGTAACTGGCAGAGCCAGGTTGTCTGACTCTAAACTCCGTACCTCTAAGAATGTTGCTGGCTGGCCAATCAGTCACAAAATTCTGCAGATTTCTACTTCCTCAAAGCTTCTTCATTGCCCCTTCCATCTCCAAGCCCACCCTTTAGGCCTCGCCCTTACTCACCTGGACCATCTCAGCATCCCATCCTTCCCCAACTCATCCTCCAGAGTGACCATCTAAGACCTTGTGGCTCTCTGGTCTGCAACCTCCCTCAGCTCCCCACTGTCCTCAGGGTACAGAGCATGCTCTTGAGCCCCTCGTTGCTCACGCTCTGCCTCTCCTGCTGAGTTCCCTCCAAGAACCTTCTCTCCCATGCACTTCCACACCTCTGAGACTTGCATCTACTGTTCTGGCTGCCTGGAATGAAGACCACTGCTCTTAGTGAAGTCTTTCTGGATTCCTTTGTCATCTACTACCCCCAAGCAGAGTAGCTGACTACTCCTAAGTGCTCCTCTGGAGCTACTTGTGTCTTTTATCCTTCACCCCATGTCCCCACCTACCACTCAAAGATAGCCTTTGCATTCTAATCCTCTTTGGCCATGACTGAGGGAATCAGCTGCAGCTTACCAAAAAACTGGGCACTGGGTGCTCTGCATAAATTATCTCATTTAAACCCCATAACAGCCGTAGGTGGTCAGCATCACAGGATCTGTTACACAGATCTGGAGGCTGGGTGCCTTTCAACCAATAACCCGTAGCACAGCTCCTAGAATACTCTTGGGCCTGCCTGGGTTTTGGAGGCCTTGAGCCTACTTTTAGCTGATTGGGTGTGTACCTGTAGGTGATGGAAGTGATCCTAAGGCTTTCTAGGGGAGAATCAGGGCTTTGGGGCCAGGGGTGGGAGTGGCTTGGGGGAGACTTACCAACATGAGAAGCCAGAAAGAGGATGGGGAGCAGCAAAGGGAGCCCCAGCCAGACCATACTCTGGAGGCTGACCAGGCCAGCCAGGACGAGCTAGGCCTCCGGTCAGTCTGGGACTGGCTGCTGGGCCTGCACTGATTAGTGAGTGTTGGTACTGGGGAGGAAGAGGAAATGAGGTAGCTTGGGTGGGAGGGGTAGCAGGGAAGGGGTGGGGAGGATTTACCCTGCTTGCACGCCCCACTTTCTACCAGTCGAGCCCCACAATGCTGGGGATGGGTGTGGCCTGGATGGCCCTTGGAATGGGATCACTTGAGGTGGGGGAGAGTTGTAAGGATAGACTAGGGACTATTTGACGAGTTTTCTCATCTCCTCTTCTCCCTTTGGTCCTCAGTTTTTCCAGCAGGCAAGAGGCAGGAAAGGAAGGAAGCCAGTGGCTTCCGCCTATTGAGGAGGGAGGGGGGAGGATATTGTTCTGGGGTCTCCCCTCCCCCTGCACATACACACAATGCAATTCCTTAGGTTTGTGTCCCAGGACACAGCTACTTGGGTCTCCTAGAGAGCAGTTCGCATACGTAACAAGTGGACAAAACACAAGAACTCACATTCAGGGCAAAAAAAAAAAAAAAAAAAGAGAGAGAGAGACTTTGATTCTATGATTCTATCTTGCATATGTAGGGGTGGACAAGTTTTCCCTTCCAGGTTCTTTGGCCTAATAATTGATAATGAGACAATTAACAGGGGAAAAAGGCTTAATAACACGTATGCCTCCTGTAGACATAGGAGTGAAGGGCTTCAGAGCAAGTCTTCCCACCATATGCCTCTTTGGCAGGAAGATTATTTCGAGCTAAAAATATTCAAAACCCAGCAGATTCAGAAAAAGCTCTTTACCTCCCTTTCAAATGCCTAAATTTATATTGGAAAGGGTGCCAGTACCAGGAAGAGAGCTACTCGCAGAGATTCCTTTTTACCTAAGAAGCTTAACTGCACAACAGGCCAATCTTTTTTTTTAATTGAGTTATAATTAATATATAGCGTTAGGTGAGTTTCAGAGGTGCAGCATAAGGATTCAATAGTTCTATATAGCGCTCACCACGATATGTGTAGACTGTCACCAGAAGTTATTATAATAAACAATGTTATTATAATATTATTGACTATATTCCTTACACTGTACTTTCCATCTCTTTGATTTTTTAATTTTATAACTGAAAGTTTGTACCTCCTAATCCCCTTTATCTCTTACCTGTCCCCTCTGGCAACCACTAGTTTGTGGTTGCTGAAAAACAAAACAAACAAAAAATTCAAACTGCATTTGAGTCTATTTTTTGTTTGTTTTGTTTTTCAGCTTCCACTATAAGTGAAATCAATTGGTACCTGCTTTTGTCTGACTTAATTCACTTAGCACAATGCCCTCTGGGTCCATCCATATTGTTGCAAATGGCAAGATCTCATTTTCTATGGCTAATATTCCATTGTATATATAGGCCACATCGTCCTTATCCATTCACCTATCAATGAACGCTTAGCTTGCTTCCACGTCTTGGCTATTGTAAATAATGCTGCAGTAAAAATAGGGTGCATATATCTTCTCAAATTAGTGGGGTTTTTTTTTGGGGGGGGTGGTTAATACCCACTAGTACAGCTACTAGGTCATATGTTTCCTCCATACTGTTTTCAATGGTGGCTGCACCAGTTTTCATCCCCACCAACAGTGCATAAGGGTTCCTTTTTCTCCACATCCTCACCAACACTTGTTATTTCCTTCTTTTCTTCCTTCCTTCCTTCCTTTCTTTCTTTCTTTCTTTCTTTCTTTCTTTCTTTCATTTTTCTTTCTTTCTTTTTTTTCTCATTCTGACAAATGTGAGATGATATCTCATTGTGGTTTTGACTTGGGTTTCCCCGATGATGAGTGATGTTGAGCATCTTTTCTTGTCTCTGTTGGCCATCTGTAGGTTTTCTTTGGAAAAATGTCTATTCAGCTCCTCTGCCCATTTTTATTTTTATTTTTTAAAAGATTTTATTTATTTGAGAGAGAGCACAAGCAGGGGGAGAGGGAGAAGCAGACCCTCCCAGTGAACAGGGAGCCCGATGAGATGCAGGGCTCATTCCCAGGACCCTGAGATCATGACCCGAGCTGAAGGCAGATTCTTTACTGACTGGGCCACCCAGGGGCTCCTGAAGATGGTATTTAAAGTGATGGCTTGGGAATCCTGGGTGGCTCAGTGGTTTAGCGCCTGCCTTTGGCCCAGGGCGCGATCCTGGAGACCCGGAATCGAATCCCATGTCGGGCTCCCGGTGCATGGAGCCTGCTTCTCCCTCTGCCTATGTCTCTGCCTCTCTCTCTCTGTGTGACTATCATAAATAAATAAAAATTAAAAAAAATAAATAAAGTGATGGCTTGGGCAGCCTGGGTGGCTCAGCAATAAAGAATCTGTCTTCTCCACGGTGTGATCCTGGAGACCCAGGATCGAGTCCTGCGTCGGGCTCCCTGCATGGGTCTCTGCCTCTCTCTCAATGTGTCTCTCATGAATAAATAAATAAAATCTTTAAAAATAAATAAATAAAGTGATGACTTTGGCCATTTCCGGGAGTTACTCAGTTTTCCTGGGTCTCTCTTATAGGGGTGGAAAAAATTTTCCCTTCTTCCCTTTTAGGCTCTTTATCTGGTCTAATAATTAAATTGACATAAGCCAGATTAACAGGAGAAAAATAAATTTAATCACATATGTATGGGAGCCCTATAAAATATGAGACCCAAACAACAGCCAGGTAGCTGAAGCTTATATAACAAGGTTGGACTACAAAGGGGAGGTGGGTCATTTGCAGGAAGGCAGAAGAGATGTTTGAAAAACAAAGGTTGCCCCATTATGTGCACATAAAGGAAATCATCAACAAAATAAAAAGAGAACCTACAGAACAGGAGAAGATATTTGCAGATAATATATTGGATAAGTGGTTAATATCCAAAATATATAAAGGACTTATACAACTCAACACACA
This sequence comes from Canis lupus familiaris, assembly GCF_011100685.1. Classification (NCBI taxonomy): domain Eukaryota; kingdom Metazoa; phylum Chordata; class Mammalia; order Carnivora; family Canidae; genus Canis; species Canis lupus. The sequence continues at coordinate 16,962,615 of NC_049236.1, forward strand.
CTCCTGATTAAGAATGGGCAAGGGGGTGTCTGGGTGGCTCGGTGAGCTAAGCATCTGCTTAGGCGGGGAGGGGAGGGCCGAGGGGCAGTCAGTTAGGGAGGTCATCAGGAAAAGGACAGTAAATGTGGGTAAGGTGGTCGTGCAGATTTAAGTTTTTGCTCTCTAGAGATTGAGTCATTCTCTTCTTCCTCTTAAAAGGGGGAGACAGGCTTATCGATGGAGATTTTCCTTATCGCTATAAATGTGACTTACAAAAGGGTGACTTCTATGTGGTTTTCAGGACACACACCCCCTCCTCCGTCTACTGTTTCTTTTCTTTTCTTTTTTTCCTACTGTTTCTTAAAAAGAACCAGCTTAAAAGAATCAATATGCCAAGGAGATCTATTTCAGGGTGGTATATTTTGCTTCCCTTCACCAGGCTTTCTCACTGTACAGCAGGGAAAAGTGAGGCCTACGGCGTTTGAGGGCACTTTGGGGTTGTGGCAAGGCGGGGACTTGAACTCCTGACTTAGTGGCTCCTCAAGGGCACCCATTAAGCAGACCCAAGGAATGTGCAGGGAGTGAGCCTCCTTAGCTTAAGCTGCTACCAGAGGCACCAGCTCATTGTCTGCTTGATGTCATATTTTTTTTTAAAGATTTTATTTATTTATTCATGAGAGAACACAGAGAGAGGGTGAAAGGCAGAGACACAGGCAGAGGGAGAAGCAGGCTCCATGCAGGGAGCCCGACGTGGGACTCGATCTGGGGTCTCCAGGATCATGGCCTGGGCTGAAGGCGGTGCTAAACTGCTGAGCCACCTGGGCTGCCCGATGTCATATTTTTTTAAGATTTATTTATTTTGGAGAGAGAGTGGAGGGTGGGGAGGGGAGGAAGAAGGAGAGAGAGGATCTCGAGCAGACCCCCGCTGAGTGGTGGGGCTCAATCTCACGACCCTTACGTCATGACCTGAGGCAAAATCAAGAGTTGGATGCTCAACCGACTGAGCCACCCAGGTGCCCCGATGTCATTATTTTGGCTGCAAACCCATGCCTATCCCTGGCACTGGGCATGCGCTCGGTCTAGAGGGCTGACAGCAACATGGGAGCAGCCCCATCCCCTTGGAAAAGCCTCCAAAGGCCCATGGCTCTTGCCTCTGCTGTGCCCCCTCATCTCTCACTGCCCTGGCACCACTGCTCCATCTGGTGCCATCACTGGCAGTTCCCAGGACAGAGCATGACCTGCAGGTGCGGAATACCTGCCAGGAGTCTGTCCTTCCAGGGAGTAGAGGGACAAGTGTCGGAGCTGTCAGAGGGCTGGAGCTCGTGGTGAGATCTGTGGCCCCTCTGGCATGGAATGGAATGGTTGGGGTGGGGGTGACATCTGGTGCCAGCTTAGGTAACTTTGGGAACCCAAACCCTCCCTTTGGGGCCAGGACATCTTCCCAGAGTGTATTCCTGGGTGAAGGCTGGACTTTCCAGCAGGCTCCAATTCACTGTCCTGGGAAAGTGGGACTCTCCAAGACTGATTGTGCTGGTTCAGGCCTGGGGCTTTTCTGAAAATCCCCGAAAAGTCTCAGAAGAGACTTGGACTGCTGGTGTATGAAAAGGGATCAGAGAGGATTCCTCTCCCCCATCCCTTAGGCCCACAGACACCCCATTCCGAGTCTGGTGTGGGAGCGAGGTAATAGACGCCTTCGTTTTCGGCCTACTTTGGTGCTAGGGTTTTGAATCTGGCACGAGAGAGGAGCAGGGGAATGCCAGGGCAGCTTGTCTGGCAGGGTTGGAGGCATAGTTCACTTCTGTAGAACACCTCCCTTGGTTCTGGGAAAACCTAGTGGGCCTGATGTCATTTTGCAAAAGCGCAGAGAACACTTGAGCAGCATCTGTTCTCCTGGAAAGCGACACAGATCCGAGCACGAATGTTTGCTCTGAGCGGAGAAGTCTGAGCCTGTGACACTGTGGCACGTGCCAAGACTCGAGACCCATGCGCCCTCCCTGCTTGCAGCTGGGAAGCACACCCACCAGTAATCATCTGTAGGTAAATACAGTGCGGGTCCTGCCGCGTTGGTCCTCAAAGACTTGTATTATGCAACAACGTCCTGTAAGTATAAAAGTGTATTTTCACATGCCCTCAGATGTGTTGCAAAGAATTCAGTACATGTGCTGCCCAAGGGAGCACTGTTGCAAGTTATCTACATGGCCGGGGTTTACAAACAGCGTGTCACAGGTGAAATATCATTACACGAACACATTTTGAGTGGGTTGTACATGGGTCTGATGTTGCAATAGGAATGCTCAAACCGTTATGCACATCTGAGAGTCTCAGTCACTGGAAAGTCAGAGGCTAAAAAAGATAAAGCTGCAAGTGTGCGGCTTGACACATTGTAGGATCGATCCTTGGAAACACCCTCCCCCACCCAACCCAACTAAGTTGATAATGAAAGAGCTCAACCAAAGAGAATTTTTTTTGGGGGGGACAGGAATAGCAGACTGACCAACTCCATACAAGGCTGACGATTTACTGCGAAGAGAGCTGCCTTCCTGCAAATAGTGGGGATTCCAGCTGTCGACATGTGGGTGAATGCAGGCGGCCTGGGCTACTCAGTTGCCAGAAGTTTTGGGCAGCCAAAACTCGTGGAACACTGAAGAGATTTTAGTGCCGTGGAGATTTCTATTTTATTTTTTTCAATTTTTTATTTTTTTATTTTTTTTTTAGATTTCGATTTTAAATTCTCCGTGCCACTGTTAGTTTCCAAAGGCAAATTTTAGGGACCCATAATTGGAGTGTTACTGGAAAGAAGCCGTGTTTGGACCAGAAAGGAATGGGTAATGAAATCAACTGTCATTTGCCCATAACGACTGAAAAATGGCCTTATGTTTTCAGAACTGTCAGGACCCACTGGGGCGGCCTCATGCTCCACGGTGGGCTGGGGAGTCAATAGGTCTGCGTTTGCTTGATGGTGTCATCTGTTTCACGTGACACCAAAAATCACTATTTTTCATAGCTGATCTAGATTTGGGGCTGCTGCTTTTGCAGGAGGAGGCTGTCTTGGTATTTTCAGGCTGCCATAGCAAAATACCACTGACTGGGTGATTTACAAACAACATTTATTTCTCACCATTCAGGAGGCTGGAAGTTGGGAGACCAGGTGCCAGCACTGTCAAGGTGAGGGCTCTCTTCCAGGCCACAGGCCCTCACAGGGCAGAAGCACAAAGGGAGCTCTCTCAGGCCTTTCTAAAAAATTAATTTGAGAGTGAGAGTGAGAGAGAGCACAAGGAAGGGTGGGTGTGAGGAGCAGAGGGAGAAAGAGAAGCAGGCTCCCCGCTGAGCTCAGTCCCAGGACCCTGGGATCATGACCTGAGCTGAAGGCAGCTGCTTAACTGAGTGAGCCCCCCGGTGCCCCTCAGACCTTCTTCATAAAAATATTAATCTCATTCACGAAGACGCTGCCCCCAAGACCCAATCATCTCCAAAGCCCTACCTCCTTTTTTTTTTTTTTAAATTTTTTTATTTATTTATGATAGTCACACAGAGAGAGAGAGAGGCAGAGACATAGGCAGAGGGAGAAGCAGGCTCCATGCACCGGGAGCCCGATGTGGGATTCGATCCTGGGCCTCCAGGATCGCGCCCCGGGCCAAAGGCAGGCGCCAAACCGCTGCACCACCCAGGGATCCCCAAAGCCCTACCTCCTAACATCACATTGGGCATGAAGATTTCAACATGAATTCTGGGAGGACGCGGACATTCAGATCACAGCATAGTCCTTCTCTAGGAACAGGTTAATGAAACCAAGAGGACAGGCCCACAGCTTCACAGGAACCCCCGCCTGCATGCACATGTGTTCCAAGTCCCCCCTGGGTGCCAGACCCTGTGCCACATGCTGGGGATGCAACCGCAAGAAGGACAGACATTGTGCTTTAGAATGTTTAGCCTAAAAGGCAGCAGAGATCCTTTCAGGCAGAAACCCAAAGACTTGAAGCTTCAGGGCATTTGTTCAAAGAATGGGAACCAGCGCACGCACTCTTTGGGGCAAGGCCCATGTTTTCCTGAGGTTCGTGATAGAGGCTCGGTGTATGATTTAGTGACACATGTAGTGATGTCTGACCCATACTGAGCTTCCTCTGGAATGATGTTTCTTTTGCAGGGGAGGAGGGTCTAGGTTCCAGAATAACAGCTGCAGAGTGGTAGGGTCTGATTTGGCCATAACAAATGCACGACCCCGATTACCTGCACGTGCTAGTGATTACTGTCTGAGAAAGATGATAACAGAAGTTGTCTCTTTGGGGGATCCTTGGGTGGTTCAGCAGTTTAGCGCCTGCCTTCGGCCCAGGGCATGATCTTGGAGTCCCAGGATCGAGTCCCACATCGGGCTCCCTGCATGGAGTCTGCTTCTCCCTCTGCCTGTGTCTCTGCCTCTCTCTCATGAATAAATAAATAAAATCTTAAAAAAAAATAGTTGTCTTTTCCATTTTGACTGGAGATATAATTGACCTCCCCCCACCCCCGCCCTGCCCCACTGACCTCTATGCACACACTCACACGCACACACACGATGCCCAGCTACATGTTTGCACTTCGGTGACAACCATACTCTCATGGCCTCCTGTATGTCTCTGGAGGCTTCAACTTCCTTGCACTACCGGGCCATTATCTCTTATTGGGCCATAAGCTCCTTGCGGGCAGGGACACACAGCTGCAAATAATCATAGTCCCCTCACAGGAATCCAGCACCAATCAGCAGCCTGAATCAGAAATGGAGTCACTCCCGGTGGAGACCATTTGGGCCGATGCCCTGGATGGTGTGAATGTTCGTGGAGGGTCACTGTGGGGTCCACGTTGGGTTGAGGAAGAAATGAAACTAGAGGGAAGGGGAGGGGATGCTTGGGCTTTGAGGAGTTTTTCTTGGAGAAGAGTTGCTTCTCTAGGAATGGGTTATAGGAGCAGCAAGAAATACCGGCTTCAGGGGTGAGAATAGGAGAGGTAGGGGAGTCAGCCATGCAGCTTCTCAGGTCCCACAGATCCCTGTGCGGTCCTACTGCACATGCCCATTAGGCTTCTCTGTCAGCTAGATGCATCCCATGTGGATTCAACACGTGATGTGGTCTCTACGTGTCCACACAGAGCACACTCAGATGTCTCCATGTCTCACAGCAACGTCAGATTGATAGAAACGTTTCCAAATGCTTACATCTCACTTTTTGCCCTTGGCTCTTTGTAACAGTTGTCAGACGAGTGCTGGGCCACCAGCCACATTTTGAGTCACACTAGTATAGTCGGGTAGCAGACAGAGTTGGGGGGGATAGGTGGCTGGAGTCAGAGGCGAGGTCTGAGTTTGTCCTGAGGATTATAGCACAGAGTGGATGGTGTGGCTGTGTGAGTGGCAAGGAAGTGAGGGCCACAGGAAACAAGAAGTCCAACCGGTATATGGAGGGGTCACATATCAGGATGTTCTTCTCTTCCCTTAGTGTTCAGAACACACTGTAGAGAGCAGACATATGAAGACTCTGCACTGGACACTTCCAACACAGGCCTTTCAGATTAGTGTACCCCGTCTCCGTGTTGATCATAACACATCAATACTCTGAAACCATCTCAAGATGGAATTATGTCTTCCTACACAGTGGTCCCAAGTTTTCTTGGGATGGGATGGGATGGACAGACCTCCTCCAAAATGATGGGGGTTTAGTTGGTGCTGTTGGCCTTCTTGGGCAAGTATGACCAACGAGGGTCCCCCTTTACCCCCAAGGTGCTCAGAGGACTCCAGCCCATGAGACACCTGCTCCGTTTGCTTACTTGGGGCCAGGATTGTTTTTCTCCAAGACGGATCATTCCCCATCTTCCATTCTCTTATGTGAATGGAGGTTGGGGGGCTGGGAAGAGGAGGAAGCATGAAGAGATAGGGAACAGCAAACAATGTTGGGTCGGGGGCAGGAAGCTGGGTGGAAGCTCACTATTTTAGGGATGAAGGCTGGCCGGTCGGCCAGGGCTCTCCTTAGATTGTACTTCGGATGGTGGTTGTTCTGGGGATAATATCCCTTTCCCTCATCCTAGGTTTACATTGAGGGACTACCTGACCTTTCACCTTGACCCCTTGAAAAAAGTCAGGGATGGGGCTGGTGGTGCCTGGTGGGGCTTCCCAGTCTCAGAATATGGGCAATGCTGGCACTACTTATGGCTAAAGCCTGTAGGCTCCTACGATTTTTGCATTCTCTTCAGGTGGAGGAGCAGTGCTTTTTTTTTTTTTTTTTAATAGATTTTATTTTTAAGAATGGTTTTAGGGATCCCTGGGTGGCTCAGTGGTTTAGCGCCGCCTTCAGGCCAGGGCCTGATCCTGGAGTCCGGGGATCGAGTCCTGCATCGGGCTCCCTGCATGGAGCCTGCTTCTCCCTCTGCCTGTGTCTCTGCCTCTCTCTCTCTCTGTGTCTCTCATGAATAAATAAATAAAATCTTAAAAAAAAAAAGAATGGTTTTAGATGTACAGAAAAATGAGGAAGATAGTACAGAGTTCCCATATATGCGATGCCTGCTTTCCCCTACTATTAACATCTTATGTTAGTATGATATATTTACCATAAGTAATGAACCAATATCCATTCATTATTATTAATTGAAGTCCACAATTTATTTAGATCTCCTTGGTTTTTTCCTTTGCCTTTTTTTCTGTTCCAGCATCCCATCCATGACATGACATTACATTTAGTTTCCATGCCTCCTTAGGCTCTTCTTGACATGACAGTTTTTCTGGTGTGACAGTTTCTCAGAGTTCCTGTTTTTGATGACCTTGACAATTTTAAGGAGTACTGATTAAGTATTTTGTAGGAAGTTCCTCTATAGGAATTTGTCTATAGATGCTTTTCTCATGAATAGGCTGGGGTTACAGGTTTTGGGGAACAAGACCATAGAAGTAAAGTGCTATTCTCATCCCATCATATCATGGCTACATACTATCAACATTTTATCGCTGTAAATATTGGCCCCAGTCACCTAGCTGAGGTGGTATTTGTCTGATTTTCCCACTGTAACGTCACTATTCTTTTCTTGCCTTTCTGCACTGTCCCTCTGAAGTCACTATACATAGCCCACGCTTTAGGAGGGGGGATTTATGCTCCTCCTCCTTGAGTCTTTACATAAATCATTAAAAGTTCTTCTGAAAGGGAGATATGTCTCTCTTCTCCTCCACTTATTTATCTAGTCGAGCATTTATTTATATCACTATGTACTCATGCGCATTTCTTTATAATCCAATGCTACTTTATTTTATTGCTTGAATTGTTCTGTCTTTGGCCATTGGGAGATCTTTCAGTTGGCTCCTCTGTTTCTTTGACATATCCCCACCAATGTAGGGTTTCGTTGTTGTTTGTTTGTTTGTTTGTTTGTTTGTTTTGGGGCTTTAGCACTTCTTTACTTCTGGGCACAAACAAGATGCTCCAGGTTCATCTTGTATGTTCCCTTGTCTAGTCCTAGAATCAGCTATTTCTGAGGAGCTGTGCTTTCTTTTATTTGAGAATAACATTAGAAACCAGAAGTTGGGTGCCAGGTATGTTCATTGCTCCTGGGGTATTTCTCCTAGGTCCTCCCAGCAGACAGAGCAAAGAAATGTATGTGTTTGTTTATATCAACTCATCCATAAGTATTTCTATATTTAACAATTTGTATTTATATTAAACTAACATGAGTTCATAGGATGTCTCCAACTCTAATCCATTACTACATGTGTCAAGGGCAGTGCTTTTTATCTTAGAACCATCCTCTCCCTTGCCAAACCCAACATTCATCCCAATTGTTTGATTTTTTAGGAGCATATTTTTCAGAAATGAATCACATCTGATAGTGAGAGCTTGGCCATAATTAGAACTAAATGTACTTTATGAAAATGATAAAAGGTTGACACATGATTATCAGGGAATGCACCTCCAGTATCAGATTTCTAAAAAGGTTACTTGAAAGACTTCTTCTGGTAAGAATAGTCAGGAAAACTCTGAAATAGAAGATTGATGAAGGGTATTCCAGCCCTATCAGATTGTATTTCCCAAATTGCCCATGAGAGTATCTCCCATTCCACGTGTTTTTCTTACCATGTGACCTTGACATCTGCCCCCACTGGGAGGTAGGGTCATGTTTCCTCTTCTTGGCTTTGAAAGGAGTTGAGTCATTTGGAGTCAAACAAATACAGAGGATGTGATGATACATGGGTGAGAAGGCCAAGGCAGCTTCTAGTTCCTGGAAGCACTATATGCCTATACCGTCATGCTGAGCTGCCATGTAAATAGTCTCACTTCTCTGAAGCCACCATGCTTCAGGAAGCCTGAACTAGCTCATGTAGAGAGACCACATAAAGAAACCTTGAAGCTACATGATAACAAAGAGACGGTGGGCCAGTCCCCAGCTGCTCCAGCTCTTCCCCTCCAACATTTTTCCAGTTGGTTATTTTTTGATAACCCAATGAGCCAAAACCACCTAGCCAAGACTTTCTTGAAGTTCTGAATTACAGAGACTGGGACATATAATACAAGAATTTTATTTGAAATGACTAACTTTTTAAAAAATATTTTATTTATTTATTTATTCATGAAAGACACACACACACACAGAGGCAGAGACACAGGCAGAGGGAGAAGCAGGCTCCATGCAGGGAGCCCGATGTGGGACTTGATCCTGGGACTCCAGGATCACGCCCTGGGCCAAAGGCAGGCGCTAAACCGCTGAGCCACCCAGGGATTCCCTGAAATGACTAACTTTTGGGATGGTTTACCTCACAGCAATATTTGCCAGAACATAAAACATATTAAATATAAAGTCACAGTACTTAAAACAACGTGGAACTGGCCCAAAATAGATCAAAAGAAGAGAAAATCCAGAAATGGACCCAAATACATACAGGAACTTACCATAGATAAAAAGTGATATTTCAAATCAGTAGGAAAAGTGGTCTTTTTTTTTTAATTTATTTTTTATTGGTGTTCAATTTACTAACATACAGAATAACCCCCAGTGCCCGTCACCCATTCACTCCCACCCCCCGCCCTTCTCCCCTTCCACCACCCCTAGCTCGTTTCCCAGAGTTAGCAGTCTTTACGTTCTGTCTCCCTTTCTGATATTTCCCACACATTTCTTCTCCCTTCCCTTATATTCCCTTTCACTATTATTTATATTCCCCAAATGAATGAGAACATATAATGTTTGTCCTTCACCGACTGACTTACTTCACTCAGCATAATACCCTCCAGTTCCATCCACGTTGAAGCAAATGGTGGGTATTTGTCATTTCTAATAGCTGAGTAATATTCCATTGTATACATAAACCACATCTTCTTTATCCATTCATCTTTCGTTGGACACCGAGGCTCCTTCCACAGTTTGGCTATCGTGGCCATTGCTGCTAGAAACATCGGGGTGCAGGTGTCCTGGCGTTTCATTGCATCTGTATCTTTGGGGTAAATCCCCAACAGTGCAATTGCTGGGTCGTAGGGCAGGTATATTTTTAACTGTTTGAGGAACCTCCACACAGTTTTCCAGAGTGGCTGCACCAGTTCACATTCCCACCAACAGTGTAAGAGGGTTCCCTGGAAAAGTGGTCTTTTTAATAAATCGTGTTGCTACAAATGGTAGTGGTCTGTAAAAAATGAAATTGGATCTGTACATCATATATCAAGGTAAACTCTAGGGGTGCCTGGATGGCTCAGTTGGTTAAGTGTTTGCCTTTGGCTCAGGTCACGATCCCAGGGTCCTGCGACTGAGCCCTGCATCAGTCTTCCTGCTTAGCAGGGAGTCTGCTTCTCCCTCTCTCTCTGCCCCTCTCACCATTAGTGCTCTCTTTCTCTCTCTCTTTCAAATAAATAAAATCTTAAAAAAAGAGAAAAACTCCAAATGAGCCTAAGATTTAAACATTAAAAATCAAGAACCCTGCCCCCCCAAAAAAAACTAGAAAAAAATGTGGGTGAATTCCCTCCTAACTTTGGATTGGGTAGCCCTTCTACTAAGCCTCAAAATCCATAAACCTTAAAAGAAAAAGTTAATCAAATTTACTGTAGGTAAGAAAAAGCTGACAGGCAAAAATAAGAGACAAATGTCAAAAATATTTGTAACTTAGGCACCTGGTGGCTCAGCTGGTTGTGTCCAATTCTTGGTTTCAGCTCAGGTCATGATCTCAGGGTCCTGGGACTGAGACCCTGGTGGTGGGTGGGTCTCTGCTCAATGGGGAGTCTGCTTGTCTCCTTCTTTCTCTGCCCCTCTCTCTGTTCACACTCACTCTTTCTCTCTCTCTTGTTCTGAAATCAATCTTGAAAAAATTTGTAACTCATAGTACAGATTAGAAATCAATAAAAACACATAAAATCCAATAGATAAATGGGCAAAGACTATAAAAAATATGTTAACACACAATTTCACAATTATGAACAGTTTATAGGAAAGTAGATACAAATGGTCCTTTAAAATATGAAAATGTGCTCTCCTTACTTGTAGTAAGAATAATTCAAAGTAAAACTCTTCCTAAGTACCATTTTCATCCATAAACTTGGCAGAAACCCAGTCTTGATGAGGCTGTGGAGAAATAGGTGTGCTCGCATATAATGCATGTTGGTATAGCTCCCACGGAGGGCAATTTGGGAATATCTGTCAAAACTACAAATACATTGGCTCTCCGACTTACATTCTTGGGAACTTAATCCTTGCAGCACTATATGGAATAGCAGAAGATTGGAAAAAAACCCAAGTGTTAGTCAACATGGGACTGGTCAAATAAATTTTGAGGTAGCCATATGATGGAATATTCTGTGACTGCAAAAATTGTTGAAGAAACTCTCTAAATCTAGATAAGACTCTCCAAGACACACTAATTAGTGAAAAAAAAGTAAGATGCAGAACAGCGTGGACAGTATGTTGGCTTTTGGGTACGAAAGGAGAAAATACGTATGTATATTCTTAGTGCTTGTATTTGCATAAAGGGAATGGAAAGATACACCAGAAATTCATAAAAGTAAGTAACTGGGTGAGAGGAGTAAGGTAGTTGGGAGCAGGGGGCTGGGAGTGAGGGCTGTCACTGTCTACCTTTTCTGTTTTTTCTGATCTCTGACCCATATTTGAGAATAAAAGAAAATTCATGTGACCTAAAGGGAATCCAGTTCTTCATATTTATTCCCTTGATTTGAAAAAAAGGCAAAAAGCACTCTACATGAGACAACTTAAGAACATGAGGTCTGGCTGTGGTCTTAAGTACCACTTTGTTTTTTTTCATTTTTTTCATTTTTAATTTTTTTTTATTCATGAGAGACTCAGAAAGGCAGAGACACAGGCAGAAGGAGGAGCAGGCTCCACATAAGGAGCTACATGTGGGACTTGATCCTAGGACCCTCAGATTATCCCTTGGGCCGGACGAAGGAGCTCAACCGCTAAACCACCCAGGTGCCCTTAAGTCCTACTTTGGAGGGAGTGATCAAAGCATTGTTTTCTTGACTTTTAGTTTAGGAAAGTAAAAGACCACTTTCTATGGTCACCCCAATGGGTTGGGCCCCCTGTTGTCCAAGTGAGCCTCATGGTTAAGAGGGATAGGAAAGCCCAACCCTCCAAGGCCCACCAGACTCCCCTCCCCTAACTGGTCACTCAGACCACATACTGATTTATGCCTCTTCCCTGGTCTCCCGTGGTCTTCCATGATGTTCCACATGGCTTCTTAAACTGCCCTGAGAGTTTTAGATTGCATGTAAATATGTATGGAAACATCTACAGGTTCCCATGAAAATGCCCACGAAGTCGACTTAAATTTTTTATGTAGATAAGTTCCCAGTCTTCCTACAGAAATGGTGGTGGAGTTGAGACCCATCCAGATGCCTGGGTGGCTCAGTGGTTGAGCATCTGCCTTCGTCCCAGGACGTGATCCTGGGGTCCCGAGATCGAGTCCCACATCGGGCTCCCTTCATGGAGCCTGCTTCTCCTCCTCCTTCCTATGTCTCTGCCTCTCTCTCTCTGTGTCTCTCATGAATAAATAAATAAAATCTTAAAAAAAAAAGGAATCAAGATCCATCTGGGTGAAACTGTTAGGCAAATTATGCACAAAAAACTATTGGAGAAATTTAGGGCTGGGTCGATGGAGGGTGAGGAAAATGAATCTTTTTAAGTTGTTCCTCAAAATTGACATCAAGGCCATAGGAATGTATCAGATCAGCCCTCTGCTAAGTCACAGAGATTCCTCCTAAGGAAACCTGCAAGACAAGGGTAGATTACCTGCGTGTCCATGCAATTATTTTTCATAATAAACAGAGTGAGAATTCCATCTTTGTTTCTTGGATTTCAGTCACGCTGTCATATAACGGCTGTGTAAAGTCAGTATGTGGAGTTGAATGCAGCTCTGTTTCCCCACTGATGTTAAAGGAGATGGGTAGTCCCAATATGCCCCTCCCCGTTACATTCCTATCTTCTCCTAAAGCGTGCCCTTGTGTATTGGCTCCTAGAAAATTTTGAAAAGTATTTAAGATATTTCTTTGTTATGTGCAACCCCCAATGCTGGTGTCTTTATATATTCCATAAGTGCTTTATCTCTCTCTCCTCTTGGTCACAATTGCTTTTTTGAAAAACCAAGTGAAATGTTGCCTACAGAACTGATGAGGTTTTCTTTTGGCCGAAATAAGCAACATGTTCACCCAATTCCTAAGTCCCTATCTTTGCCTAAAATTGACTTTACCAGTAAATCACTCTTCGTGTTCATAAACAAAGGGGGAAAAAAAAACAAAGAAAGTAATTCTTTTAAGATTCTTTCTTAGGTGAGTCGTTAAGTAACAAGAATCCCTTCACTTACCCTCAGCGGCAACCAAAGCCATATGGTCAATTCAAAAACAGTTTTTGCTCTTCTTCCAGGAAATAAGTATATTTGAGAGGAAGTCTGTCAGCAGATGCTTCTGGAACACCAGGCTGAGGCTGTGTTCCTGGAGTAAGGGAGTGAGTGTGTGTTTTCACCCTGGGCTGAAAAGATGTGCCAGGTGTTTGTGACAAGCTGTGATGAGGACTGCAGATTACTTGGAACCCATTGTATTCTTTCTCCTTGTTGGAAAAAGCAAGCTTCGGAAAGCAAGCCCGTATTTAAAGGAAGCCCCAGTTAATCCAACAAGCCTTTGAATGAAGTCCTTTTCACGAACACTGCTTGACAAAGGCCATTTGGCCCAAGAAACCCTATGAGGCCAGAAGCCAGAATGAACACCCCACGGAGGGTTCAAACAGTGCAAAGCTTGGGACTCACTTAAAACATAACAGGTGTTGGGACGCCTGGGTGGCTCAGTGGTTGAGTGTCTGCCTTTGGCCCAGGGTGTGATCCTGGAGACCCAGGATCGAGTCCCACGTCGGGCTCCCTGCATGGAGCCTGCTTCTCCCTCTGCCTGTGCCTCTGCCTCTCTCTCTCTCTATGCCTCTCATGAATAAATAAAAATAAAATCTTAAAAAAAACCTTAACAGGTGTTTATGGACCCCGGTCAGAATGAAGATGACCCAGTAACACAAGCAGGAGCCTTACTCAGAACAGCAGCAAACCTCCATCACCACGACTAACAGTTCCTGAACATTTACAGGTGCCAGAGAAAGGTGCTGATGCCTTCTTGTGGGTTCTCGGCCCTTGAGGTACATTTCATTATTATTATCCGCATTTTACGGGGGAGGAATTGGATGCTTCTTAAAGTCAGCTAAGTGCTGGGGCTCAGCCCTGACCCCAGACCATGTGCTCACTGTGAACCAGGCTGGCTAGACAATCCTACTGGATTGCAAGTGGCTTCCCATCTCTGCCGTATGTACTCTGAAGGCATGAGAGGTTTAACTCTGGAAAAACGAGTTCAGTGCTGTGCTGGGTTCTGAGCGGGTGGGGGGCCTCGCGGAGATGGGCAGGCATGACTTTTCTGGATGTCTGGCTTTGAAGGCCCACTGGGCCCTTGCTTCACCTCTGTCACCCTGAAATCCTAGAACCAATAGCGCACAACACAAATGACTCATTGTCCCTGTGCCTCCGACAACAGCACGCCTCCTGAGAAGACAAAGCACGTTTGATGAGAGAAAGCTGCCACCAGAGACCACAGCCTGGCTGAACAGAGTGGGCGCTTCCCACTTGTTCAATGTCACTTCAAATATTGTTTGAGGGTAAGAGGTAATGACAGCATGAGTCCATTAACTCCCATGATCCCGCGCTGGTCACACAGGGATGACAAGGACGCGGCTGAAGGCGGGGCCCCAACTCCCATTCTTTTCTTTTTCTTTCTTTCTTTTTTTCTTTTTTAAAGATATTATTTAGGGCAGCCCCGGTGGCTCAGTGGTTTAGCGCCGCCTTCAGCCTGGGGCCTGATCCTGGAGACCCAGGATCGAGTCAACTTAGGGTTCCCTGCAGGGAGCCTGCTTCTCCCTCTGCCTGCGTCTCTGCCTCTCTCTCTCTGTCTCTCATTAATAGGTAAATAAAATCTTAAAAAAAAAAGATTTTATTTATTTATGAGAAAGACAGAGAGAGCATGAGCCAGGGGGAGGGGCAGAGGCAGAGGGACAAGCAGGCTCCCCGCTGAGCTGGAAGGCCCAAGGTGGCTCACCTCCCAGGACCCCGGGATCATGACCCAAGCGAGCGGAAGGCAGACGCTCAACCAACTGAGTCACCCAGGCACCGCTCCCACTCTTTTCTTGCCACACTTTTTCCCTGAAGGTGCCCTGGTGCTTTGCCAGCTCCATCCTGCCGCCACCCAGAGGAAGGGACCCTGGTACAACCATACGAGGGGAGGGCTCCCTGCCCCTGTGGGAGACATGCCTCCTCTCAGCCTTGCATGGCACCTGCCACCAGAGGACTTCCACATAGGAGCTGCCTCCACACCCCGGGGGGCTCAGGTGGACACCAACTTTCCTCCTCTCCCCCTTCTTATCAGAGCCCTATGAGAAAGCAAGAATGTGGGAGAGGTGATTGTTCCCACTGCACGGGGACTGGGGAGGCAGGGCTGGGTGAGCGCAGCATGATGGGGCCGCTCTGTCCCCCTGGGCTGCCACCTCGGCCACTTGCCTGGCTGTGTCATCCCCTCAGGAGAGGGTCTGGTCATCCCCTGCCAGGTCTACTGACTTCTGCTTCCCTGGACCCAGTTACTCCAGAGATAACTGATCATGGGGGGGCTCCAGACCGCTACCTCATGACACTGGGTACCCGCCATCTCTGATTAGATACCCAACATGGCTGGATGGAGCTGCCAGCTTGGGAAGAAGTCATCCCGTGAACCCGGATGTTGGATGGATGTAGCAACCATCTGAGGTAATTATACTGGAGTTTCAGGGTGGTGTGGTTGGGGCTACAAGAAGCTTGGTAAGCTCTCCCTCGGGGCTTCGTGGAATCCTGTGGCCCTGGACAGGCTTGTCCGCCTTGAGGAAGTGAGGAAAACACGGGAAGCTTCCATCTCCAGTGTTTCCCTAGTCTCAGGTCTGGGCCTGGGGAGCTCTGCTGGGACGTATCCTTTTGAGCTTGCGTTGTCGGTGAAGCGTGACTTCTTGGAGATGACCAGGTCAGAGGATTTGTTTCACTGAGCTGCAAAGGCCACTCCCCCCTGGGGCCCCTTCAGGGGTGCTCCCAATGCCAGGGCGTGTCTGGGAGGTCAGCGTGGCAGACCGGGAGTGGGGACAGGCCAGCCTCCAGGGATGGTGGGGGTTGGATGGAAGAGGAGCAATGTAGGCTGGTCCTCGGGAGGTGGGACTCCATCCACCTCTGGGAGGCTGGTGGTGACCGAGCTGGATGCAGGCAGCCACCCTCCAGGGCCTTGCAAGAAGAAGGGTCCTCTACCCAATTCAAGGGGCCACCCATTTACAACAGAACATAGCTTCCTGCATACAGAGTGCAAACACCAGGCTTTAACCTGGAAAGAGCAGGTCAGCCCCCGGAATTCCCACAATTCATTGACCTGATACATTTTTATTGAGCACCTACTGCACACAGAATTGTGAACATATTTGTGACTGTGTTCACAAGCACTGTCCTGTTCTCATCAGCTTCTAACAAGGGAACCTCAGCCACCCCAAGGCTAAGACCCCCGGGACTGCCCCAGGGAAGGGTTGGGTCAAATGAAGAAGGGAGCAAGTGCAGGATGGGAGCAGAACACCCTGTTCTTCGCTTGCTCAGCATCCGTTCTCTGTTCTATTAGCAGCGCCCTCAATTTCCTTTGGGAGATACATTAAAATCTTCGAAGCAACTGCTGTTTATCACTACAAGTGATTCTGAGGGATCTAACCCATTGATGGTAAGTGTTACACACAGAAGAGGAATCTAGTTGGGATATAACCAGAAAGGCGCTGGGCTTAGAGTCCAGAGACCCGGGTTTGAATCCTACCTCTTCCATTTACTAAGAGAGCTATCGGCATGTTTTCTTTAGTCCTCTGGTTAGCAGGTTGAGTTTAACATACTTCAGGGCGTAGTAAGACCATCATCCGTCTGCAGACCCTCATCTAGGACCACTCTCTGGTTCATATCCTAGGCCGTGTCTGTATCAAGACCTGCATCCCCTGGGTAACCTCCATTTCCATGTGCCACCATCTGCTGGCCACATCCTATTTTTTTTTTTTTTTAAGATTCTATGTCTTTATTTCAGAGAGGGCAAGGAAGAGAACACAAAGAGAGAGGGAGAAGCAAACTCCCTGCTGAGCAGGGAGCCCAATGTGGGACTCAATCCCAGGACCTCTGGATCATGACCTGAGCCGAAGGCAGACACTCAAATGAGCCACCCAGGTGCCCTGACCGCATCCTATTTTTTCAACCTACTCTCTCTGGAACAACCAGCAATGGCTCCTAAAACGCACCCATCCTACCACTTTTCCAGGGCTCGTCACACCTCCTGCACTTGGCCCTCACTTCCTCTTTGCCCCACCCAGATTGCATGGGCCAGCATGGCAACCACTCCCTTGCCTACAGCTCGGCTCCCTTGGCCCTCTCTAGCTTCCTCAGATTTGCCAGGCAAATCCCCAATCTTGGCCAGACCATGCTCTCTCTCTCAAGCCCTGGGGTGAGGGATTCCCCTCTTCTCAAATCCCAGTACCTCCTCCTGTTCCCCCACTCTTCACTATGAGCTGGTGACATGGCTTCCTGTTTCTCTGGGAAACCAGACGCTCCCATCATTTCACCTGTACACTCCACCTTCGTCAGAGGGACTGTCCTTGCTCCGGTGCAATGCCGACCCTCCACCTGTGCACTTGACCCCACACCCCTTCAGGCCTCAAGAACTCACTCCCATTGTTCCTTCTCTCTGTGTCATCAGTTTCCTCTCTCTCCTGGATTATTCCTATCAGCAGACACAGATGGTCTAAAAGCTCCCAGCCTTAAAAAAAAAAAAAAAAAAGAAATCTTCCCCGGATCCCACACCTTTCTCCAGAGTCTGCCCCATTCTCTGTTCCTTTTACAGCAAAATTCCTTGATGGAGTTGCCCTCTGCTCCCATGCTTGTGCATCGCTCATATGTCACACATCGTGCCCCGTTGGGCATTTGTCCCCACCACACCATGAGACTGCTCTTGCCAGGGATGCCAGTGACCTCCACGTGGCCAATTTCAAAGTCAATTCTCAGTCCATAGCTTAGCTGACCTATCAGCATCGCCAGAGTTCCCCAAGCTCCTGCTCCTGAAATGCTTTCTTCTCTGGCCTCCCAGACACCTCTCCGGGTGTGTCAGCCTCCTTCCAGGCCACTCCTAGCCTCCTTTCCTGCTTCTCCTCCCCTCCCTGACCTCTGTGCCTGGCAAGCTCCAAGGCTCAGCCCTCTTCTCTTTCCACACTTCCCTTTGGGGAATCTCATCTAGATGACTGGCTTTAAAAATCGCCCATTTTTGGGGCGCCTGGGTGGCTCTATCGGTTAGGCGTCTGCCTTCGGCTCAGGTTGTGATCCCAGTGTGTGATCCCTGGGATCAAGTCCCGGGTTGGGCTTCCTCCTCAGTGGGGAGCCTGCTTCTCCCTCTGCCTCTGCTGCTCCCCCTGTTCATTATCTGTCTCTCTCTCTCTCTTTCACATAAATAAATAAAATCTTTTAAAAAAATCATCCACATTTTGCTGATTCTCAAATGTCTATGTCTAGCTCTTACTTTGCTGCATGCAGGCTGAGGGGGACACCCGGATGTCCCACAGGCATCTCACAACTAACATATCCACAACTGAGGTCCTGATCGCCCTGCAAACTCTGCCCCTTCCAGAGTCTTCTCGTATCAGTCAATGACAACTCCATCCTACTGGCTGCTTGCTCAAAACTTTGGGGGTGATTCTTGGTCCCTTTTCTTGTTTTTGCAAACCCCCACATCCAGTCAGAAAATCATGTTGGTTTTACCTTCAGAATATGTCTGGAGCCTGAGCACTTGTCTCTATCTCTACCTGACTATCCTGGTGTCACTTTCCCTCTCTCCTGGATGACAGCAATGGCCTCCCAGCTGGCCTCCCTGCTTCTACTCTGGTCTCCTCTAGTCCATCCTTCACACCGAGTGAAAGAAGGTCAGCCCCTCTTACCGAAGGAGGGAAGAATAGGCCCCCCCCGCTCCTGGCCCCGTGAACTCTTCCCATAGGCCCCTCACACTGCCCCTCTCACTCTCCCCACTGGCTGCACTCCCTCCAGCTGGCCTCTTCTCTGTTGCTTGAATGAACCAGCTGTGCTCCTGCCTCTTGGTCTTTTCTCTGGCTGTTCCTTCTTTCTGGAATGCTCTTACCCCAGATACTGGTGTGATTGCTATCTTACTCTGAGTCAAGTCTCAGCTCACACATTTCCTCTTCTGTGAGTCCCTTTTTTTTTTTTTTTTTAACTATCTGATGTAAAGTAGCGGTCACCTCTACAACTCCTTATCACAGGAAGCTATTATACTTTTCACAGCACTCATCATTATCTGAACTAATCTTATTTATTTCTTTGCTTGTGTATTGTCTGCCTTCCCAACCAGAATGAGAGCTGTACGGTGGTGGGAACTCTGTCCTCAGTGCTAGCACTGAGCTTACCACATGGCTTCCACGGCTGCCATGGAAGGTCGTAAAGGTTGTTTACTGCACTAGAGCTCCTGGCTGATGGGGCAGGTGCAGACATCCAGCCTGTTCTCTGCTCTCCCCGCGCTGGGGGCATCCAGCAGGTTGCTTTCTGCTGTTTTGCAGTGCATGCTGTATGGGCTGGTTGTGGGCCTTCAATAAATATTCATTAAATAAATGACTGACTGATGGATGTGCAGACCATTACTTGCTTTCTTCTGTGAGTCTTCATCCAAATTACCTTCTCGGGGCCTTATTTTCATCATCTGTTAAAGGGATAATTAACATCTATCTCAGAGTTATGAGGTTTAAATGAAATAGTTCATTAAAAAATCTGGCACAAATATGATTAGAATTGTACGAAATATCCAGAACAGTCAAATGCACGGAGACAGAAAGTAGATTAGTGGTAGCTGGAGGCTGGAGGGATGAGGAAATGAGGAATGACTACTTAATGGGTTGGGGTACCCTTCTGGTGTGATGCGAGTGTTCTAGACTAGTTAGAGAGCTGTTTGCACAAGGTTCGGAATGTACTACATGCCGCTGGACTGTGCCCTGAAAACGGCTAATTTTTTTTTGTGAATCGGATTATGTTATACGAATACCGTAATTAAAAAAGAACCAGCACAGGGCCTGGGACTGGTAGGTTCCAGGTGGGGACTGGTAGGTGTTCAATGAATAGCTTCTGAATCCTGTGATGTCCTTGATTCAAAAATCAAAGCGAGACCCCAGGGCAGCCCCAGTGGCTCAGCGGTTTAGCGCCGTCTTCAGCCCGGGGTGTGATCCTGAAGTCCTCGGATCAAGTCTCACGTCGGGCTCCCTGCATGGAGCCTGCTTCCCCTCTGCCTGTGTCTCTGCCTCTCTCTCTGTGTCTCTCATGAATAAATTTAAAAAATCTTAAAAAATAAAAAAAAGAGTCACTGGAGCTGGGGCCTGAGTGATGAGTTGGCCTGGGAGGAATCAAGCAGGTGGGAGATGGACATGTGGGAGAAGGGGCTGGAGGGAAGGGCTGGGCTCAGAGCCCGGGAGAGGAGAGCACGGTGGGTCCTAGGAATAGAGAATATTCTGGTGCGGCTGGAGCAGTGTGCCAGGTGGGTGCCAGACCAGGCAGGAGAGTTGGGAGGGGGCCATCAGCAGGAGTCCCAGGTATTCCAGGTCCTTGGTTCTGTGGGCCCCACTTCCAAGCCCCGCAGCAGCTCTTGCCCTGGCTGTGCCCTGTGGCTCCCCGTGAAGGCTTGTGCTTCGTGGCTTAGCTCCTAACACGTCTTCCTTTAAGCATTTACTGAGCCTGCCCTGCATCAGGTGCTGGGAACTCTGATGTCAAAACCCGGCCCCTGTGAAAAAGCTCCTGCGGAAGGTGGGGCTTGGGGGGTGGGGTGGGGTGTGTGTGTGTGTGTGTGTGTGTGTGAGGAGTGGGGGTGGGGGGGTGGGAGAGGTCGGGGGGGAGGGCTAGTCTGGGAGGACCTAATGCCCCGGGGAAGGTGACTCTAGAGCTGGGTCTTAAAGGCCAGGAGGCACCAGGCCTGGAGCTGAGGAGTAAGGCGACAGGTTCAGAGCTCAGCTCTGTGGGCTCCCAGGATCCTTGCGACCAGATGAAGCCTAGAAGCCTCTATCCAGGTAGACGCTCAGGGCTCAGGCACACAGCAGACCTCAAGGGCACAGGTAAGCTCCCCCAATGACCTCCACCCCACCCCCCGACCCCCAGCGTAGGCTCGCACACATTTTTGCAGGCAGTTCAGCGTGTCCTTGGCCAGGCGGCTTTGCTGCCAGGGAGGAGCTCCCCACCCCCCTTCTCTGGACTTTGCACCTGTCACGAGAAACTCACTGGCACATCAGGGCTGGGAGCCCGAGCACACGCCTGCTGAAGTGCCTGCCCGCCCCTTCTAGGGCCCGCTGCACCCCTCTCAGATCCCAGCACCGCCCCCCGCGCCCCCTCCCACGCCACTGGCTTCCCACCCTCCGCCCTGGGGGTGGGGGTGGGACCTGCGCCCAGAGGGTCCCCGCCACAGCTCGGGAAGGAGTGTACTCCCGAGCCCTCCCGCTTGGAGGCGTTGCCGGCCGCCCCGCCCTCCGCCCGCACCTGCGGGTTCGGCCCCGCCCGCCGGCGGCGTCCCCAGGTGAGTCAGTGGCCCGCCCACCTGTCCAGGTCCTGCCCGCTCCAGCCGGAAGCGTCCTCCCTGGACTGTGCACAGTTCCTACAGGTGGGGAGCAGAGGGGGAGACAGGGGGGCCTGAGAGGGGGATCCCGCAGATCCCTGAGGGCTCCTGGGAGCTTTGAAAGGAGCCACAAATCAGGGGTGTATGTCTGGGAGATCAGAGGGTGTGTGTTTGTGGATGGAAGAGACAGATGTGACCTGTGGGGGTAGGGTGACGGCCTGTGGAGGTGTGTGTGTCCTTGAGAAGAATTCACAGGGAGAGGGCAGGAAGGAAGGAAGTAGGAGTAAAATCTTAGAGAGGTCAGTATGAATACAATTCATTTCCATTGATCAAAATCTTATTTTCTGAGGATCCAGTGCCTAGTGTGGGGCCCAGAGTAGGCCCCCAGTGAGTGATGAGTGACGGAGCTCTCCTTTCTTTTTTTTTTTTTTTTTTTTCGGAGCTCTCCTTTCTAACGCTCCCCTCTTCACTCTCCAGCTGTCCCCTACTCTGACCCGCAGCGAGCCCCTGAGCGCCCGGCTCTCTGCCAGCACCGGGGGACACATTAATCAGCCTGGTCCTTGGCCCCAGGCAGCTGCCCAGTTAGTCACTGGCTGATTCTGATGGGCAGTTGACTGGGTAGGCCAGGGAAGGGGTCATGGAAGGGGGGTGGTCCTGGGACAACCTCACAAGCAGGTATGGTCTGATTTGGCCATCAGGGATGGGGAACTCAAAGTACAGAGGAGGGGGTGGGTGGCAAACAAGAGGGTGGGTGATGGGGTGTGTGTGTGTGTGTGCATGTGAGTGCATGTGTGTGTGTGTGTGTGTGTGTGTGTGGAGCGTGGGGGAGGGGACTGTGGACAAGAGGACGAGTGGGTCAGAGGACATGTGCTGGGTTGTGAGGCCTTGAAGAATATGCTGAGGAATCTCTGTGCAGCCCAGAGGGCCTGGGGAGCTCTGAAGAATTTTTAAGAGTGGGGGAGTGATGGGGTCAGATGGGGGCGTTAGGCCCATCACCATGAGGAATGGATGGAAAGTGGGAAAAGACAGGGTTAGGAGGTCATGCAAGACCTCGAGGTACAAGATGAAGGTAGCTTGGATGGGGACAGTGGCAGTGGGGTGCAGAGGAGGGTCAGAGCCATTCTAGAGATATTTAGTTCCAGGAAGAACTGATGGGGCTTGGTGACAGGTTGGAGGGGAGGAAGGAGGGTTTCATTAAGACATCTGTATCAAAGAATGTGGGAGGTACTCCCCTAAATGAGATGCTTCTCTCCTAGGTGCTTTTCTAGCCTGGATGCTCCTCCCCAGGTACTCCTCTGATTCAGGTGCTCCACCTGCAGATAATCTCCAGGCCTAGCTGCTCCTCTAACAGGTACTTCCCTAACCTAGGTGCTCTTCCTCTAGTTACTCCTCAGATTCAGGTGTTGCTCCCCCAGACATTCCTCTGATTCAGGCGCTCCCCCATATGTATTCTCAAGCCTAGATGATCTTCCTCCAGATACTCCCTTAATTCAGGTGCTCCTCCTCTAGCTCCGCCCTAGCCCTAGTAGTTCTTATCCAGATGATTTCCTGATCCAGGTGATCCACAGTTGGCTCCTCCCTGAAGACTGCCTCCCTCTTGAGGGCAGACAGAGGTCAATGGACAAGGGATGTGTCTGAGGAGCTGCGGGTCAAGGTGGGGAAGCAGGAGCTCCTGACTGAGGAGGAGTGGGGCCCCTGCCCACCTAGGGACTGGTGCTGTCCTCCACATGTGGTCTCTACTTTGGTTCATTAGCTTGAAGCAATTGCTATTGCCTAACCCCTGAGGCCAGAACTGCCTCTGCCCCACGTCCCAGCCTCTGCTCACAAAGCAGACTGGGTCTGGGCCCTGGTATCAGAGACCTGGGTTCAAGTCCTGGGGCTTTGGCTGAATTAGTTCACTGTTCTGGGCCTCAGGGTCCTCATCTACAGAGAGGGGATAATGTTTATCCCCACATCACAGGGTGCCATGAGCACATGCCTGGTGCCTGAATCACACATGGTGCTTAGTAAGTTCCAGTGTTGATGTTTTTCAGGAGCTTGCAGAGCTGGATCCTATAGCATTCCCTTACAAATAGCCAATTTCCAGGTACTCAGCTTATTTCCCTTTTGTGCATGACTGGTTCTGGTCAATTGTTCCGTGCCCTAACGTGGCCGTGAGTCTGCCCTTTAATGTGCTCCTGCGGCCTCCCGGACACCCACGTGCATGTGTATGTTCTAGGACTCTGAGCTCCAGGGCTGCCTGGCATCTAGGGGTTTCCTTGGAGCCCCAGCTCTTCTGGCAGAAGCCGAGGCTCACCGGCGTCTTCAGGCCTCTCGATGAGTGAGCTGAACCAAAGTGAGTGAGTGGGAAGGAGGCCGAGGAGGCGGTTGCGGGGAGGACCCTGTCCCCGCTGGACCTTTTGGTTTCCCCAGGGAACCCATCTGGGGCCCCCAACCCTAATGCTGTCCCTTTCTCCGCAGCCACTGTGGGGCCCTCAGCATCAGCCGTGTCCCCTGCACTGGCCACCGGGGCCCGGGCATGGCCTGTGTTGGTCGGGGTTGTGCTGGGCGCTGTGGTCCTCTCCCTCCTCATAGCGCTTGCTGCCAAATGCTACCTCTGCCGCAAATATCATACCAGCTACCAGCACCACCAGCTGCCCAGGATAGGGAAGGCAGCCTTCCCGGACGTGGGCGAAGAGGATGATGATGGCTTCATCGAGGACAATTACATTCAGCCTGGGGCTGGTGGGCTGGAGACAGAGGGGAACAGGGACAACTTTTCCTTCTGAGCCCTGATTTTGGACACCCCCTTCCCTCCCCATACCTGACAAGTTTAGGGTGGAGGATACCACGTGGAGGCCACAAGCCTCGGGGCCAGAGGTGTCTGGGGCTTAAGGGCTAACCAGGGGTAGAGCGATCCTCCCTTCCCTGACACTAGCACTACGGTGATAAACCTTCTCTTGCTCCATCACCCTCAATGGCTCCCTGCAGTTCTCAGGACAACTACCAAGGGCCTGGCTGGAGAAATAGGGCCTCTGTCAGCCTCTTGGTTCCCTTAGTTGCCTTTCTCAACTTCACTCCCTAGAAAACTCGTTATTTGTTACTCCTTTTCTCCTGCAAGGTGTTTTCCCATGCACTTCTTGCTTACCCTGTCTCCCTGGCTTACACTGCCCTTCTGTTCTCTCAAATCGTCCATGACAGAGGGCACTTGGGCAGCTCAGTCGGTTGTGCAGCTGGCTCAGGTCATGATCTCAGGGTCCTGGGGTGGAGTCCACATCAGGTTCTCCCACCGGGGATTCTCTCTCTCTCTGCCCCATCCCCAGCTTGCTCACACATATGTGTGTGCGCGTGCAAGGTCTCTCTCTCTCTCTCTCTCTCTCTCCCCCCCTCAAATAAATAATCTTTAAAAAAAATCCTCTATGACAGTGATGAAATCCCTGGCCAACAGACCCCCTATGACCCGCCTACCTGCCAGCATTTCAGATGTACCAAGATGATGACATTTTAGTAGGTAAAATCCAGTGTGCCAAGTATCTTGTTGAAATTTTTTCAATAAAGTGAGTGATTGAAATGGTTATATTACATTTTTCACAGGTACTAATTAAACCTATTTTTGTCTTAAATGAAAGTAAAAAGGAGTCACTAATTTTTATTTTCCTGAATTGGGACTCGTGCTTAAAAGTGTCCCTTGTCGCTGGAAAAGACACTGCTCACGCAGCCCCTCCTCCGGAGACTTGCTCCCCCTCCCCGCCAACACGCACTGTGAGTTCCTCTGCCTTTCTCTGGCCCCGTTGATTTTAATCTGTATTAGAGTTTGCATGTCCCCCTTGCTGTGCGGGTCCCCACGGCTAGACTGTGAACTCCCTGAAGCCACAGGCCGTGTCTAGTTTTGTGTCCTCATTCTTGTGCATGGCAGATGCTAAATAAATAATTGTCAAGCTTGTACTGCAGACTGAGGAGTGAGTAGATGAAAGGTGAGGGAATGAGTCGAATGTAGGAGACTTTATCAAGCTGATGAGGAGGAGAAGGACAGGCTCATCCTTGCTGGGGAGATTGGGGCAAGGGAGGCAGTTTTGTCCTGTTCTGTGTGTGTGTGTGTATGTGTGTGTGTGTGTGTGTGTGTGATTCAACAATTCCATACGTTACTCAGTGCTCATCATGACAAGTGTACTTTTTTTTTTTAAAGATGTTATTTATTTATTCATGAGAGACACAGAGAGGCAGAGACACAGGCAGAGGGAGAAGCAGGCTCCATGCAGGGAGCCCGACCTGGGCCTCCATCCCAGGACCGTGGGGTCACGCCCTGAGCCAAAGGCAGAGACTCAACCGCTGGAACCATCCCATGACAGGTGTACTCTTAATCCTCATCCTCCATTTCCCCGCATCCTCCTCCCTGGTAACCATCAGCTTGTTCTCTGTAGTTAAGAGTAGGTTTCTTCGTTTCCCCTTTCCCCCCTTTGTTCATTTGTTTCTTAAATTCCATGTATGAGTGAAATCATATGCTACTTATCTTTCTCAGACTGACTTATTTTGCTTAGCATTATACTCTCTAGATCCATCCTTGTCATTGCAAATGACAAGATTTCATTCTTTTTTTATGGCTGAGTGATATTCCATTATATACATATGGTATGTATGCATATGTACCCCTTCTTTATCCACTCATCTATCAGTGGACACTTGGGCTGACTCCGTAATTTGGCTGTTGTAAATAATGCTGCAATGAACATAGGGGTGCGTGTATCCTTTTGAATTCTTTGGGTAAAAATACTCAGTAGTGTGAATGCTGGCTCATACGCTAGTTCTATTTTTAATTATTTTTCAGAAACCTCCACACTTTTCCACAGAGGCTGCACCAGGTTGCATTCCCACCACTAGTGCACGAGGGTTTCCCTTTCTCCACATCCTCTGTATCCTCTTGTGTTGTTGACTTTACCCATTCTGACAGGTGGGAGGTGATAGCTCATGGCCTTTTGATTTACATTTCCCTGATGATGACTGATGTTGAGCATCTTTACATGTGTCTCTTGGTATGTCTTCTTTGGAGAAATGTCTTTTCCTGTCTTCTGTAAAATTAAAAGACAACCCACTGAGTGGAAGAAGAGGTGTGCAAATGACATATCCAATAAAGGGTTAGCATCCAAAATATATAAAGAAGTTATATAACGAGATACCAAAAAAAACCCAAATAATCCAACCAAGGGAGGCAGATTAAAGAAGGGAGAAATTTAAGCTTTTTTTGGTCTCAAACAATGGGAAGAGAATTAAAGGGACAACGGACTCAGGAAGGCAGGAAGCAGAGGGCTCCAGCAGCTTGAGGACAGGAACAGTATCTCTCATGCTCTGTCACCTGTGGGCATTCATGAGACTCCATGCCTGGGACTCCCGAGTTCTTGGTTCCAAGTTTCAAGTACTCGGCGGTGGGGAGGGGGGGAGAATGTCAGAATGTCAGCAGCCCAATTTGGGTCAAGTACCTACCCAGCTATGAATGGGGGCAGCCTCCTGCTGTGCGCATGTGACTTCGGTGCCTGCCTGTTTGTTCAGGTCATTCCCAGACAAGAGGGAGTCCTCAGGAGCCGGGTGGCCACCCCACATGTGGCCACTGGCTGCAGTGCTAGCCTTTGAGGAAAGAGCAAGCCGAGAAGAAAGGGGAGGGCAGGACTGATACAGGAAGGAGGTTGAGAGAAAGGCAGGGATCGAGGGGTGCCCCGGGCAGTGATGAAGCTGGAGGGAGGGTCAGATCAGCGAGGGCTTTGGTGCCAAGGCAGCTTGCACTTCAATATGAGAGCAGCTGGGGCTTGTCTGTGGACTTTTTGGGCCAGGGAGTGATGTAATCGTGATAGAAAAGTCACTCTGGATGCTGTGCCAATGGGTTGGAGGGGAGAGCCCCAGAGAGAGGTGATAAGACTTGCCTAGGGTGTGGCAGGGAACAGAGATTCCAGAGACAGGAGGGAGGTGGCATTGGCAGGCTTCCTGCTGTCAGAAGTGGGGAGTAGGAAGGAGGCACCGAAGTGGCCCTGGTATCTGGTTGGGTGGCTGGGTGCACTGACGAGGGGCTGGCTGTGGGTGGCCGTGGAGTCCATGCCTGATGTGGGGTTTCCAGGGGCAGAGGCTGGCTTCTGCTCATCTTGAAGCGGAAGCTTGCCAAGCCTCCCTCCTCCTCATTCACTCTGGGCTGGAGATTTAGATGTGTCTGCATCCCAGGATTCAGGTCAGAAGATCCGGTGAGGGGGCACCTGGGTGGCTCAGTCAGTTAAGCGGCCGACTCTTGATGTCAGCTCAGGTCATGATCTTGGAATTGTGAGATTGAGCCCCCTGTCCAGCTCCACACTCAGCCCGAAGTCCGCTTGAGATTCTTTCCCCCTCCCCTTTCCTCTCCCTCTGCTCCTCTCCTTGTATGGCTAAATGTGTGCACACACATGTGTGCTCTCCCTCTCTCTCTCTCATGAGTGAATGAATGAATGAACGAATAAATAAATAAATAAATACTACATACATACATACATAAAATCCTTAAAAAAAAGATCCAGTAAGGACAGCAAAGGACTTGAATCAGAATCTCTGATCCTGTAAAACATGGTAACAGTAACAACATCAACAATTATGACACTGAAGCTCTAGCACTTCTTTATGACAGCCCCGCTGGGTGGGCACCCCCATAGACTGAGAAGTTGAGGCTCCCACAAGTTAACTGCAACTTGCCCACTTCACTCAGCAACCGCACCACAATCTCACCCCAAAGTACCGATCGTTGGTCTTGGTAGCTGGACTTGCTCCCAGCCGGCCTGGGCTGGCACTCCCCTCCCCCGAGGGAGCGGGAGCTGAGACGTTTCAGGGTGCAAGCTGCAGGTTTGGGAGGGTGGGCTGTGAGGGTACAAGTGGCATGCCCCAATCAAGTCCCGGAGGCTGACTTCCACAGCTATGTGCAGGGAGCTACAGGTCCTGGGGAACACTCCAGAAGGCAGCCCCCCATCCGCGTGCAGAAAGCTGAGTGCCAGGGAGCATGTATTACACCCGAGAAAGCCCCTCTAGAAACCTGAGTGTCCCTAGAAGGGGTGACGTCTCATGTGGGATGTAGCTGGATGTGATGTAAGAACCATCCAGAAGTTGCTGGAACATGTTCTTCCAGTATCTGAGGGTCCAGGTGACATGGCCAAGGACCTGAAATGTGACTATGGAGCACTGGGGGCACATTGGCAAGTGCCTCTCTCTACCTCCTCTTGCTGCCCAGGGAGACCTCTGTCTAGGCCCAGACCACCCCACTGTCTCTCCCTCAGCCCCTTCTTTGCTTTGTACCCAACACCGCCTTGCATTTTGGGGTCAGTTGTTGGTCAGGGCCTCCCTCAATTCCTGCTCCAACTTACCCGTGCCCACATTCTTGCTTCTCCCCTGTCCATGTGGCATCGTAAGCCCTGGCCCCCGTCACGTGCCCTGGAGCCACCCTCCCTGCCTGTCCACTCAGGGCCTTTAAGAACAGCCTCTTCTGGGGATCCCTGGGTGGCGCAGTGGTTTGGCGCCTGCCTTTGGCCCAGGGCGCGATCCTGGAGACCTGGGATCGAATCCCACATCAGGCTCCCAGTGCATGGAGCCTGCTTCTCCCTCTGCCTGTGTCTCTGCCTCTCTCTCTCTCTCTCTCTCTCTCTGTGACTATCATAAATAAATAAAAAAAAAAAAAAAAAAAAAAGAACAGCCTCTTCTCTGCCTCCCGTCTTAAGCCTCTCGTTCCCTCAACATTCTCTCAACCCATCACACTTCTCTCATCTTAAAGAGCTCCTCGGTCACAAGGACATGTTGATCGCACCCTCTGAACGTTCATCAGATCTGTCGTGTTTTACTCCGTCCCAACAGCCACCTCTTGGGGCCACCATTGCCTCAAGCCGGAGATGGCATTCATCAACCGACACCTTCCCCCGTCCCTAGTCTTGCCCCTTCTAATTAATTCTCTACGCTGCAGGCAGAATGACCGTTCTAAAGCACAATTCTGACCAGTCCATTCCTTAAAACCCTCCACCAGCTTCCTCTTCACCTTAAGAAACGGGACCACCTGCTCTGAAGCCTCTGAGCCCAGGACTGGCCCAGGGCTCCTCCCTGGCTGCCCCCTTGCCTCTTGCCAGTGAATGTTCCAGTTCTGGCCACACGAATCCACTGTGTTTCCTGGAAGGACCCAAGTTCTCTCATCTCTGGACCCTCCCTTCTTTCTGGGATACTCCTTCTTCTCCACCTCCCTAGCTTGGCCGCTGCTTCTCATCCCCCAGGGGCCTGCAGAAATGGCACCTCTGGGACTGACTGGACATTTCTTCTGATTCTTTTCTCTGATGACCAATTCCTGGCTCTGCACTGTGGCCAGCCTCGGTCTCCAATCCTATTCTGGCCAGAGTACTCCCCTAATTAAAAGCTTTCCATGTTTCTCATTGTCCTGAGGACAAAGTCCAAATTCCTTGGCTGGGCTGACAGGGCCATTCCACAAAGGGGAAGGAAGGGAGAGCTATTTGGCAGGAGCAAGGGGAAGGCTTCCCACCACGGGGCTCTTCCCACCACGGGGCTCTCACTTTCTCGTGGTAGGGAGGCCAAGCCCCCTGCAGAGGGTGGTGTTCTGGGGGTGACGCTGGGGTGTGAAAGGTCGTGGAGAGAACTTGGGAGCCGCTGTGGAAGCAGGAGCCCACCAGGGAGGAACAGTGTAAGCGATGAGTAGCATTGCAGACCAGTCGAGGTGGGTGATGAGGGACCCATGGTGACCCCAGGCTGCCTGGCTGTGCAGCAGGTGCAGTGAAGGCAGGTCTCTCCAATAACCAGTCACTGTGAGGCAGCAGGTACAGTGAAGGCAGACGGGAAGGGATTGGTTGGGACCAAAGGACGGGGAGGGGGCAGGGGGCTAAGGAGCTGAGGACTCTGTCAAGGAGCAGGTGAAATGATGGGTCATGGAAACTTAACCAGAAGGGAGATGAAGACAGGAGGGGCCAGGGGATGGCTGGTTGTAGTGTGGCCTGAGATGGGATTTAGGGAGATGCTCTGAGCCAACAAGCTGGGGGTACCAGGTCCTGGGAAGTCAGCTGTAGTGACTGCAGAAGTAGCGACATTTCTGCCCTGCCCATGCGTCCACCCAGCTCCTACCCAGACCCACGTCCTACTGGGTGTGTAGGTACTACTCCACTGCCCTTTGGAACGGCCCTCTGGGGGCAGGGCCATGGTCTTCACCTGGCGTCCTTCCCAGGGGAGCTCAAGGAAGGCCTTGCCTGTGGTGGCTGCTTATTGGGACATTGGTGCGATGTAACCTGGCCCCCCGCCCTTTCTTTAGACCTGTGCTTCTGTTTTCCTTTAGTTTTTTTTTTTTTTTTTTTGTAGCATTTAATTTGTTTGTTTTCCTCAAATAAACCTTCTGCTCCTTATTTGGGTTTTTAAAAGTCATCACTAGGCCCAACATGGGACTCAACCTCATGACCCCAAGATCAAGAGTGGCATGCTCCTCCAACTGAGCCAGCCGGGTGCCCTTCCTTTAGTTTTTTTTTTTTTTTTTTAAGATTTTATTTACTTATTCACGAGAGACACACAGAGAGAGGCAGAGACACAGGCAGAGGGAGAAGCAGGCTTCCTGCATGGAGCCCAAATGTGGGACTTGATCCCAGGACCCCGGGATCACAACCTGAGCCAAAGGCAGATGCTCAACCACTGAGCCACCCAGGCGTCTCCCTTCCTTTAGTTTTTTTTATTTTTATTTTTTTCCTTTAGTTTTTTTTAAAGGAAATCTCATGAAAGAGTCTAACCCTGTTTCAGCTAAAAAGAAACAGGAATTCTCCCCACATGAACGGATGGAGAGGCAGTCTGTGGTCCTCTGATGAGAATGGCGGCTCCCTCTTGGGAGCCCTGGAAGAGGGAGGATTCAGGGACAGAAAGATTCAGGGCCAGGAGTGGACAGTGGCCTAAGTTCTCGACCTGTCCTTGTTCTGGGTAGGGTATACACACTGCCATCCAACCAAGCTGAGCCCTTCACCCCCCCAGTAAAGCACCCACTATGCGTCAGGCCCACCTTGGGAATAAGGGATGTGCAGAGAAGCGACACCCATGTCCTGCCAGCAGGAGCTAACCACCTGACTAAGGAGACAGGCGCGCAGGGAAGGAAGTGCAGACTGGCGTCTACAGTTGGGGGTATGTATGGACGTAGGAAATGGGCACCTTGTTAGTCTAGGGGGACAGGTGTGTCGTGGGGGGGATACTGTAAGTTTCCCTATAAGGACAGCACTGGGTTGCAACCTGGAGCTTCCTGGGTGTAACCTGAAATTGGCCCTGGCCCTTGGGGGGCAGGAAGAGACCCAAGACAAAGACGGGGACAGGTTGGGGGCTGGCAGGTGTAAGGGGCACGGGAACTTACTTCTGAGGCTTTTTCTGGTGACTCTCGGGGAGGTGGGGGTGAGTAGATCTCAGCACCTGCCTGTCAGATCTTACACCGAGGCCTTAACTGGGTTCAGTGTCCTGTGCCACCCAGATAGTCTCCTCGCGACATCACTGTCTCGAGGCTGTATCCTTGGGGCAGCTTCTAGGAGCCAGGCTGGCAAGTGGGACACACATTTCAAGGACAAGAGAAGGGGTGAAGAGCCTCCCGGTGCCGGGGTCAATGGGGGTGGGGCACATCCCCCTGCATCCCCTTCCCCCCCACCTACTCTAACACTGTGGCTCAAGTATATGTACGTGGTGGGGTTGGGGGGAGGTGAACTGAGGAAGAAAAGAGTAGAAGTAGGGAGCCCCCCCCCCAGGGGAGGCTGCACAAATCACGCATAGCCGGGGAGGGCGCTGGGAGTGGGCGGTGGAGTCCGCAGGTGGTGATGTGTTCCCAGGGCACGAGGTGGGGAGGGAGCGAGGTGCTGGGCGAAGGCCATACCCCCCAGGTGAGATGAGGAGCTGGGTGGGGATGAGGACGAGGGGATCCCAGGTTGAATATGCAGGGTCTGAGATGCCACAGTTCCCGGGGGAGGCTCTGCTGTCCTTGGTGCTCCCGGACATGGCCTCTTGTTTCCACTCACCCTGCTGGCAACACCCTTCCCCCATCCATCAGCTCCCAGGTTTCTCCAGGAGGAGCCCCCAGATCTTGGTCCCTGAAAGCAATTTCCTTCTGTCAGAGCACTTACAGGTGCTCTACGCTCAGTGCCCCTGGACACCTGCCTCTCTGGGGGCCCTGGTGGGGGACGGGGGACACCCCACCTGAGCAGCAGGGAGTGATGAAACCTGGCGGCTCCTGGCGCTCTCCCTCCCGCGGGAGGTGATCGTGATCACTGCCACCCAGGAAGTTCTGCGCTGGAGGTGGGCGATGCCTTCCAGGGCTGACCCCAAGCAGGAAGTGACTGTTCCCACCCAGGGGGCTTTCGGACAACCCTCCCATGCCTGAGTGGGGAGAGGTGCAGGTGTGCAGAGGAGGGTCAGCCAGTGGAGCAACTGCAGACGGTGTGATCCTAGAGGTGGGATAGGGAGCTGCAGCCTCCAGAGAAACCGGCTGATAAACCCCCAATTCTTAAGGCTTTATCTTAAATCAGCACAGGAGCAAACATGAAGGACTCAGGGTATACGCCCTCCTCCACCCCCCAAATAGAAACCCTCCACCTTCCCGAAGCTGAGCGTCCCCTCACCCCCCTCCCCTCCACAGGACCTAGAGGAGAAGCCACAGGCCAGGCTGGGAGCCGGGCAGGGCACATCTGCCAGCTCGAGTTAGGCACAGTGTTCCCAGTGGAAGGGATGGCTGGTGGGGGGGGCCCAGGAGGGGAAGGAAGGTCTCTCAGTGAGATGGTGAGGGACAATCACAATGACGGTGACCCCTGCTTTTATTTCACACCTGCCAGGTGCCCGCCCCTCCTATACACGATGTCACGTGGTCCTCACCATTGGTCACCACGATCACGACTGTGACTCTTCGGAACCTGAGGCTCCGGGAGGTTAAGTCACTTGCCCAGGGCCCCCAGCTGGGGAGTCGTGGATGGGGTATCCCAGTCCAGTCCTGTCACATTGCGGAGCCTGTGTTCTTTCCACCTGGTCACCAGTTAGGTGACCACTCTCGTGGTCCGTGAAGAGTCACTGGTGTGGTCTCTGGGGGCGGGAAACAGTCACTCCTGGGAAACCCCTCATCGGTGCTACAAGGCAGGGTTGAATTCGAGGGCTGTTGAGAGTGGGTGCCAAGGATCTTCAGGGACCCCGGTGACAGACAGGTAGACTCCAACTGCTCCATGGTCACAAACCCCGAGTTCCAAGGAGACCTGCGCACGCCTTCCTGCGGCATGGATGTGTGGGGACACGTGGGCTCTTCGGCACAGGTCATGCAACCCCACAGGGGGTGGGCAGTCCTGGGGACACGTGCATGTCCACGCGCACTCCCTGCACGCGTCCCGGAAGTGCGCCCCCACTCCCACCCACCCTGTGGGTGCTGGGCAGCTCGTGAGAAGGGGGAGCTCGCCGGCGCCTGGTCAGATGAGGCTGGCGATGCTGGACGTGGTCTCGTGCCGCTGGCCAGCAGACAGCTGTCCCGAGATGCTGAGGACGCTGCCGTCGCTGCGGGCTGAGGGGGCGGCGGCGGGGAGCGGGGGGCAGTGGCCGCTCACGCCCACCTGGTACAGCAGCAGGCCCAGCAGCAAGAGCGAGCCCGAGGCCGCCAGGCCGATGCCCACGGAGAGCATGGCAGCCAGCGGCCGCGCAGGGGCGGGGGCGGCGGCCAGCCCGGCCAGGGTCAGGCCGGTGACCAGCACCACCAGGCCGCTGAGCAGCACCACCAGCGCGTCGGCGCCCCCGCCACTGCGCAGCAGGGCCACGTGCTGGGGCTGGCGGACGCAGTTCATGTCCTGCACGGCCGAGCTCATCAGCTGCTTGACCAGGACCAGCAGGGCCAGCAGGCAGAGCACCGTGCCTGCCGCCAGGCGCCACTCACCCGAGCGGCTGCTGGTGGAGGACAGCAGGGCCACACCGCCCGCCCCGCAGCCCGCCACCAGGAGCACGGCCACGGCGAAGCAGAGTGCCGAGCGGCGCGGCTGCTGGGACCACCAGAGCTCCACTTGCTCGGCCAGCATGTCGGGGGGCAGCCCCCGGCCCGGCGGGGCTGGAGCCTCCCCTTCAGACATGGCAGGGGGCCGGGTGCAGGGCGCAGGGCAGAGCCAGGGGGCCCGGGGCGCGGGTCATGGCCTAGAGCCCCCACCAGCTGCTCGGCAGCCAGAGGCCTGGGGTCCCGGTCCTCTCCCAGCCCAGGGCGCACTCTCCAGCACCTGCAGGGGGATCACGCTGTTACTGCCCAGCCCACTCAACCTGGGGGGCCTCCCTGGGAGCCTCGGGGATGATCCCTGGGAATCCGCCCCAGTGTTCCCCCCCGCACTCCACTCCGTCCCTCCACCCGCCACACCCCCTCCCCAGCACTGCCACTTGGGAATGCCTCTCCAGTGACCCCAGGAGGGTTCCCCCACATGACACGTCCCCCACCCCGCCAGGGGAGCCCCTGACCTCTCTGGTTCTCTCAGGTGCCTGTCCCATCCCGGCGGCCCGAAGGAGCTGGTGCCACAGTGGATGATGGGACCAAGAGCAGAGATAAAGCCTCATTCAGGATCGGACTCACATGGCCTCAGCTGTCACCGCTGGCTCCTGGGGGAGGGCTGTGGGCAGCGGGGGTGGGGGGGTGGGGGCAGGGGGGACTTACGACTTAACCCTTCTGGAACCAGCAGCCTGACCATGAGCCTTCTCTCTGGGGGCTGCGGCTACTTCTCTGGGGGTGGGGATCTAATCCCTACCTCTCTCCTTCCCCAGCATCTCATAGGATTTCCCACCTGTGGCTGTCGGTGCCCCAATCCCTCTCTCCCTCACACCCAGATCTCCCTCCTAAGCTCCAGACCCATAAGCCAATTGTTCCCAAGTCATCTCTGACGCAACAGGTCCCAACCCAAGCTTGTCACCTTAGCCTGGACCTCCCCCTCCTCCTCTCATGTTTCTTACTTCCTCGTGGAATGCACGTCCCAGGGAGGCCACCTGTAAACAGTCCCTGCTTCCATCCCCATGGCTCCTGCCTCATCACCCCCACCCACGCCCATCTTCCTGCCTCCCGTCTTTCTCCACTCTCCCTCTCACCAACGCCCCCATGCCACCCTCCTCCATGATTTCTCTAAAGTGGGGCGAAGGGAGGAGGGTTCTGTACGGGAACCCCAGCTGCTGTCCTTACCACCCATGGGACTGGGGCAAAGGACCTGATGGTGGTTACTCGTTTCACATTTAACCTTCCTCTACAGGCCCATCAGTGTGACTCAACTGGGCAAAAGAAAGCAGCTGTGGTCCCTGCCCTCAAGGAGCTCTGGCTTGCAGCAGGTGCATATATGTGATAAATGCCGGGTGTGGGTTAGGGGGAAGAGGGGCCTAGGGGAGGGTCAGAGAATCCCCAGATAAGTTCACCTCTTAGAACCTCAGTCTCCTTATTGGAAAAATGAGGACAATAACATTTATCTTGAAGGATGGGAGCGAGTCATCTGACATCTCCGCTTCAAAATTCCAATGGGCATTCTAGGACCTGCATAGATGCCCAAAGAATACCTCCTTGAATAAAAGAATACAATGTTCTCCTAATTCAGGATAGGACTCCTGCTGTATACGTAGGTCCAGGAATGTGATGAACGTGGCCGTGCTGTACAAGGGTTTACCACCCCCACCCCGCCCCAGGAGGAGTCTGTTCTTCACCGCCCCCCCCCGCCCCCCCGCAGGAACAGCCTAGCACACAGGCTGGGAGGAGCAGGTGCAGATGCCCCTAAGGGAGGTGGGGGCGGGGTCTTGGGAGGGGACCTGGGGTCAGTCCCAGTGTTCCCCAGGTCCGTGACTTCACTGGTCTGAAAGTGCTCGCACAGGTGTGCTGGGGCAGTGGGGCCAGGCTTCGGGTGGGGCGGAGGTTCTTGGGCAGAGCCAGCGGGAGAGAGTGGGGGCGGTGGGGGTCAGGGGACCATGGGGCACTCACAAGAAGCCTGGAAGCGCTGGATCCGATCAGAGCAGACAGGGCCAGGCAGGTGGGGCGCTCCAGCTCCGTTTCCGGGGAGGTGCTTCACCTGCCTAACCTGGTCCAGGTAAGCCCTGGGGGTGTGCGTGGGGGGGGAGGGGGATCAACAGGTGTTTCCAAGGCTGGGCTTTGAGCTGATTGGCTGACGTGGCACAGCTCCATCTGCTGGGCTGGAGGCATTCCTGGGAAGGGAGGGGCTTCTGTCCGCCGCTGTTAGGGCTCGAACACAATTCCCAGATCCGGGCAGCAGGAGGAATGTTCTCTATCTGCTCCAGAGCCTGGACCCTAACTCATCCCACCGCTCCAAGCCCAGTTTAGCTTTAGCTCCAGCCTAAACCTAACCCGACCCCAGCTGCACTTTCAAACTCTAACTAGATTTCCCAGCTCCGACTGCAACCTCTACCCCATATCTCAGCCCCAACCCCCAGCCCCATTTCCAAATCCAATTCCTGCCCCGGCTTCAAATCCCAACCGCAAATCTGGCTTGAAACCTCAGCTCCAGATTCTGGAATTAGACCCTAGACCACGACCTTGATCCTTGTTCCTGAATTCAGCCCCCAAATCCCAGTCCCAAATCCCAACACCAGCTGATCCCCCAACCCTGGCCCAGTACCCTCATCCTTGGACTGGAGCTCCCACAGGCCCCTTGCTGGGTCTCCTTTAAAGCCCTGACACCATGGGCTGGCCTCCTGGATGTGGCACCTGCTGGGAGAGGTGGGGCTTCAGCTCCCCCAGAAGAGGGCAAAGGCTTTTCAGGTGTGAAACAGGAGCTTCCTGGCTTAAAACTCTTGCAGAATAAACACTTCAGGATACATGCCACACTCCTTTGCAGGCTCACATAGCCCCTGCCATCTGCACCACGCGCCAGTCATTTGCCACTGGCCCCTGCCCTCCAGCTGGGTGGCATGTCATTCAGTTCTCCGTGCTCTGTCCACTGCTTTGTCCTTCCGGCTGGTTTTTGAACTCCGAGTTCCCATGCACGTTGGTATTTACCACCATCCTGCCTCGGCCTGGCCAACTGAGATTCTTCAACTGTGAGATCATCTTCTCCAGGAAGCCCTCTCTGACTTCCAGGCTGGCCCAGGGGCCTCTGGTGCCCCCACGGCCCCGTGCCTCCCCCACAGCTGCTCTTAAGTGTGCGCCGTAATTGCCACTATTTACTCACTCGTCATCCCCCACTACACGGTGGTCTCAGTGTCCGGTTTGCTAACCACCGTGACTTTCGTAGCTTGCACTTTGCCTAGCACGGAGGAAGTAATGATAAATATTTGTTGAATGAATGAATATGTGAAGTGATAGGGGCAGGCAGCCCGTGAAATAAGGCTGGAAGGACAAGTTTGGCAGGTTGCACGGGACGTGCATGCAGTGGCAAGGCTTCTGGGCTCCTCTGAGGTGCCCCTGGAAGATTCTGAAGCCTAACAGGGACGTGGCCAGGGCTCTGCTTCTGACAGATGAACCTGGCAGCGCCTACCGCACACACTTTGGATGGATGCAGGGGGGCCCCCACTTGGAGGTGGTTGCAGGCTGTCACCCATTTCCTGGATTGGGTCCCTTGTAATGCCCCCTGCCCTCTCCTTCTGATGTGTATCAAATAGACAAGAAAGACAAAGTCAAAGTTTTCTTCCCAGTACCAGCTCACGAAATACTCATGCTTGACCCTTCTGTGCCTCTCTTCGCTTTGCTCTGTGGAGATGATGCAGGAGCCAGCCACAGCCTTGGAGCCGTGCTGTCAGAGAAGTATAACTTGAGCAGCAGATGTGATTTATAAATCTTAGTAGGGACGCCTGGGTGGCCCAGCGGTTGAGCATCTGCCTCGGGCCCAGGGTGTGATCCTGGGGTCCCGGGATCGAGTCCCACGTCGGGCTCCCTGCACAGAGCCTATTTCTCCCTCTGCCGGTGTCTCTGCCTCTCTTCTGTGTCTCATGAATAAATAAATAAAATCTTAAAAAAGAAAGTCAGACCTTATTCTTATAAAAAAAATAAAACAAAAAATAAAAATCTTCTAGTAGCCCTGTTACAAAGGTTAAAAAAAGAAAAAAAGGTGAAAATAATCTATGAAAATTTTTATTTAACCCCCTAATATTTTTCATTTTAGGGAATGATTATGATTTATGATTATGATTTTCATTTAGTGAAGGATGACACACGATTACTAAGCTACGTCACTCTTATTTTGTGCTTCTCAGTTCAGACTAGCTATGTGGCAAACGTGCAATTGCCACATGCGGCTCACGGCTCCCTGACGGGGATAGTGCAGATCCAGATGGCTCTTCCCCTCAAGGAAAAGTCATGTCAAGCTGCCTGCTGTGAGGCCGGCTGGCTCTCAGGGAGGACCATGTGCGTATGCCACTTGGGCAAAACTTTATAAAGGCATCCCCTGCCCTGGGGCGCAGAGCGGGGAGGGTCAGGGCTCCAGGTTATGAACTCCTCCTGCTGACTTGCTGATTTCTAGCAATTATTTACCCTCCTGGTCCCATGGAGGGGTCAGCCCTGCCAGACCTGTGGTCCAGATGTCCTGGATGGAGCTAGGGCAGGGGAACTCATGAAATTTTCCCTCCCTTTCCCCTGAGGGGTTTAAACAGAACTTTTTGGATAGTGGTAACCAAGCCTAAAAGATTCCTCAGCTTAAACATTGATGGAGTGAGTCTTTGTTCTCGGTCTGGGTCTTGTCAAGTAAGGCTGCAGTCCAAGTGGATAGGCAGGCTCCTTGCAGGGCTTTTGAACTCTGTCCCCCAAACTGGGGGCAGCTCAGATGGGCAGTAGTGAAAGCCGGGAGTAGGAGGTGGCAGTGGGCACAGAGTGCAGGATGTGGATCAGATGGCTGTTGGACGGTGGGAGTTCTGAGATGCCCACTCTCCAAAGAGAGGCCCTGTGGCCCCGTCTCCCTGCTGCCACAATCCCACCGCAGGCTACTATCGCCCTGGTCGCTGGGCTGACCCCCTTCTAATGCAGAGCACGTGATGTCACTCCTGCTGCCTCCGGTGTCCCATCTTCCGCAGAGAAACAGCAAAGTCCTCCTGGATGGCTAGGGCCCTCTCTGATTTCATCCAGTTGTCCCTCCCCGACTTGCTCTTGCTGTGACACAGCCTTTGCATAGGCTGTTCTCTCTGCCTGGCATGCTTTTCTCTCCACATGACTCCCTCCTGCACCTTAGGTCAGGGATGTATGTGCTCGAACATCACCTCAGCGAGAAGCCTTCCCAGCCACCCTGTCTACAATCACAACCTTCTCCTACCTCCGAGCCCCTGGCCCTATTTTATTTCTTTTATTCTCTTAAGTTTCTTGGTAGTAATTACCACCTCGCAGCATGCTATGTATTTCTCTTACCTGTCTGGAATATTGTCTTTCTACTCCCCTAAAATGTAAGCTTCATGACCGAAGATCCGTGTCCCCCTCCAGCTCCTAAAATAGGCTTGGCATATAAGAGGTGCTTGGTGACTGCTTGTGGCGTAAATGGTGGAAAGCCCACTGGTTTTGGAGCTAGACTGACCTTGAAGTGTCAAGCCCCCGCTCCAGCTGTGCAACCTTAGAAAACCTGCTTAAACTCTATGTGTTTCAGCCTCTCCATTTGTAAAATGGGGAATTAGTATTAATAGTTGTGTGTATGAGATTAAATAATATAATTATAATCTTGATTAACTCCAGCAAACAGTTACCATTTCCCTTCTTTGTCTTCCCACCAGGTGTGCTAGAGACATAGTGGTGAGCAAAAGAGGTGCTGTCTCTGCTATCCTGAAGGGCAGCCTGGAGCATAAGAGGCATAGACTACTGTCTGCAGCTCTAGCCAACACACCCCACCCCTTCCCTGACCTCCGTGCTCCTTGAGTGACAACTGCCTCAGAGGGACATGTTTTGGAGCGTCTGCCCTGCTCACAATGACCACCTTCACGGCAGGGATGAACCCCAGCAACCAGGATTAATTTTTGTGACCCATCCCCTGGGTGTGGATAGAGGTGAGCCCCAGACTCAAGCAAGGCCAAAAGTACTTCTCATTTGTCATTTTAAAGTCGGACTAGAGATTCCATTTCAGCTTTGTGGTGTGTGCTAATAAGATGCTGAGGCATCTTCTGCTCCCCCAACTGGGAATGGAAACTGGTCTGCAGGGAGGATGAAAGAGAGAGAGGGGTGGCTCCAGCCAGGCCTTGGTTCAAGTTTCTCTTGAGGCCTGGTTGTATCTCTGTCCTGAGATTCCTGAGACACCCCCTGCCCCTCCCCCACAACACACACACACACACACACACACACACACACACACACACACACCCTTGCCCGGCCCAGTGATAAACTTCCCCTTTGGGCTTAAACTGGCTGGAGTTGGGTTTCATTACTTGTAGCTAAAGAAAGGCATCCAGAGTTCTTCTGTTCAGAACTAGACTCTCGTAGTCCCAACTTCAATATATTTACTACATCAGTACACATAGGAAGTGCTAGGCGAGTCCTACACCTGCCACCCCTGCCAAATCCCAGCATGTGACACACACAGGATGATCAATACACACCAATTCTTGTCTGTGATTGGTCAACGTAGGTGATCAGGGAAGGTTAGTTCTTCCGGCTGCCTGGTGCATGGCAGGGTTACTTCCTTGTAAATCTGCCCCCCAGCCCAGCCCAGCTCTGGGGAGTCCTCATCTCAGGTGTGCTCAGAGCATAAGCAGGCCTTGGACCTCCGATGTTCTAGGGGAGCTGCCCCAAGAGACTTCAGGAAGAATGAACCCCATTCCTGGGTCTCACGTCCTTTTCTCTAAACTCTCACTACTCCAAATCCAGAGCAATGATTACAAGGGAGTCCTACCTGGAAGCACAGAGGTACCCAGGCCTCCCAGGGCCCCCAGGCACTTCCTGGGAGCAGCTGTTTGGTCATGCTCTGTGTAAAAAGCAGTGGGGAAAGGTAGATGCTAATGCTAGAACTCCTGTGGGGCAGGGTCTTCAGTGCAGGAGAACAGGCTGGCAGAGGAGGTTCAGCGGGGCAGCTCACGCTGCCTGACCACAGCGGATGCTGACTCCAGAAGAAGGGCAGGGGAGCCAATGGATGGCCGGAGGCCCAGAGAGAAAGCAATCCCCCAAAGCACCAGCTGTCACACCGTAAATGCATGAGTCCCCAGAGCTTAATAATGGACCCCAACCAGAAGCACAAACGTGGAGTCCATATGCCAAGGCCTAGCCACTTGGGTGACACGGGGTCCTGCAGGAGTGGGTGATCGTCA
The DNA here is from genome assembly GCF_011100685.1 of Canis lupus familiaris. Taxonomy (NCBI): domain Eukaryota; kingdom Metazoa; phylum Chordata; class Mammalia; order Carnivora; family Canidae; genus Canis; species Canis lupus. The sequence continues at coordinate 17,003,897 of NC_049236.1, forward strand.
GGCCCACACTATCAATGAGGGATCAACCGGCTGCAGGGACCCTGTGAAGGGGGAGGTTCACTAGCGGGGTGGGAACCTCCCCATGGAGTCAGGAGGGAGGAGTCAGGGAGGTTTCTGCTACAGCAGCCACCCAGGCTGTGCCAGCCACCGGCTTGATGTAGGAACACAGAGGAAAAGGGAGACATCAACTGGTGGAGTTAAGCCCCACTTTGCGGTGCAAGTACCTGAGGTCTGCTTTGATTGCGGAGGCATCCACTTCAAAGACTTTCTCAAAAATCCCACTGCCAGCCAGTGAGGCTTCTCGATTTTAGAGATATTGGTTGATTTTGGTAACGGACCCGGACCCGTTGAGCCACTGCCCCCACCTTCCTCCCCCTCACCTGTTAGATCCCACTCTTATGTTTTATTTTATTTTTTTTCCACTCTTATGTTTTAAATCCTGAGCCCACAAACTCTAGGCCCCCACACTCAACCCCAGTAGAGCCGTACCCCAAACAGGACTTGCTTCCTCTGCCTCCCCCCCCCCCCCCCCCACACCTTGCTGAGAGCCCCAGGTGTAATTTCCAGGTCCCCAAGTAATAAACCTTCCTTTCTTTCGAGGTTGCCTGATGGTGGTTGCTGCAGGGTGTCTTGGAATCCTAGTAAGAACCCCAAGGGTCAGTCCAGCCACAACACTGATTATTGGTAGGTGGAGACCTGCACAAAATGGTGAGATTTTTGCCAGCAAGAGGCCACCCCCATGCCCCCGTGGGCAGCTGAAAACACACCCTGTCTCCCGCTGGCCCCGGCTGCCAGATGCTGCTGGGACAGGGCTCTCCCCCGGCCAGAGCTCTTGCTCCCACTGCCCTCCCAGCAGCTGGGCCACAGCTAGCCCCTGGCTTGGTTGAGCTTGGCTTGGGAGCTCCATTACTTCTGGTTTAGGTTCTCCTGGCGTCGCACTCCCCTCCACCACCTGGCCTGGGGTTCTGGGGTTCTGTTCCGTGCTTCTCCAGGGCAGCCTCACAGGGGCTGGGATGTGGAGGCTGCTGGTGCCCCAAGTTGGGTGTGATCCTGGCCCCGGAGGGAGGAACCTGTGCCAGCTATTTCACCCTTTTGATTTCCTCACCTGTAACCTGAGGCCCATCTTTGTAGGTGAAAGGTGAGGTCTTGATTCTAAGGCATTTTTAGGTTGGAAACCCTGTCATTTGAATGTTGCTGCATCCTACCATGGTGAATCCCCTTCTGGCCCCCGAAGAGCTCAGGTTTGCTCTGTGCCTGCCTTCTTCCCCAGGCTTTCTCCCTCTCCCTGTGCTAGGCTAACTCCCTTGGGGCTGAAGTCAGAAGAATTCACATCTCTGCACCTCCACTACCACCATCTGGGGCCCAGAAGCTGTCCTCTTACCTGTGGTTGGCCACAGTGTCCTCCCCACGGCCCCCAGCCTCCACTGTTGGGTGCCTCTACCAATGCTCCACCCAGACACCCAGCAGAACTTTAAAAACAGACACAGCACTTGCACCCACAGAACTGAGAGCCTTGGAGGAGAGGCAGCATCACACCATCAAATGGAAATGTCATAGTGAGGGTTATGAAGGAAACCAAATGGTGCGCATGATCTAGATGGTGGAGGGGGGATTGGGGACCATCTTCCTGAGGAAGTGGCATTTCAGCTACATCCATCTGAAGGATGAAATTGTGGGGACGAGAGCATTCCAGGCAGAGAAAATAGTATGTGGAACGACCCCGAGGCAGGGAGAACTTGACCCTTTATAGGAACTGAAAGGAAGCCAGTGCGGCAAGAGCCTGGGAGCAGAGAGCAGTGACTCTCAGGAGCTTTGCAAGGGCCCCTGGACAGTGACAGATCTGCAATGCACCTTCACGACCCTGCAGGGAGGTCTGGTTCCACTAACCTCCCTGACCTCATTTCAAGTCCATTTCTTCTTCAGAGGCAAAGCCCAGAGGCTAGTTGGGAATGAGGGCTGTGTTCCGGCCCACCTGCCCCGCGTCATGAAGTAACGGGTTGTTGTCTCTGTGGTTGGATCAGAGGGTGCCTGAGTTTTTTTCCTGCTCCCCGGGCCTGGTGTCCTAGAGGGCACAGGACATGCTGGGTACACACCGGTCTGAGGTGGATGAGCTGGCCCCTGTGACAGGGTGTGGTCCCATCCCAGTGGCCCCCGAGGGAGCAGAGGGGCAGCAGGAAGCAGGGCCCAAGGGCAATGTGATCTCCGTGGTGACAGGCGGCCTTGGGCCTGGACAGGGACAAGCTGCGATGGCTTTGGATGAGCTGGAACCCCCCAGTCCTCAGGGTCCCCTCTTTCCCTACCCCCGTCTCTGGCTCCCTGGCTAAACAGAGAGTTGGACATGGTGATGGGCAAACATCTTTATTCTGACCATGTCCCAAGTTCTGCCAGGCAGGAGAAAAAGCTTGGTAGGGCCAGTGCTGTGGGGACCACAGGGACAGCACAGAGTTGGCCTGGGCGCAGAGGTGCCAGGCTCCCAGGGTACCTGCAGATGGCTCCCCAGGGGGGATCAGTTGGTCTGCACCTCAAAATCCACTTCTGACCGGACCAGGGAAGGAAGCCGAATTCCAGCAAGGGGGTGGAAGCCTGGGACCTGCTCCTGCTCTTGGATCTGGTCTCTGAGGCGTTGGATTTCCAGACGTTGCATTTCGATGATTCTCCCAGTTTCCTCTTGCTCATTCAGTCTCATGGTGGGCACAGCACTGCACACGTCCTCGCTGGGCACTGGAAGGCACAGAGCAGGACTCCTGTGGGCCTGTTGCTGGACTGCCGTGAAGCTGTTTGGAAACCAGCTTGTCCCTCTTTTCCCCATCATCCCCAGATTTCTTGAGCACCTACTATGGGACAGACACTCAAGCCCAGACGCTAGGGATAGAGACAGGCCGTATCACCATCTGGTGGAGATGGAGGAAGGAAGAGACACTCCAGAGTGGGAAAGCCTGTCTCCTGAGCCCCCCAGTCTGTCTGTCCCAGGCCTCCCCAGCAGGCCCTGCTCATTCCCCTGCTCCCCATTCCCCAAGCAGGGTGGTGCTCTCCTGCTGACCTAGGTTGGTGTCCAAACCCTGAGGAGGCACACCCCTCTCTACCCCTCCTGGGCTGGCCACTCACTCATGCCCCTTGAGGACCTTCCCCCAGCTCCATCCTCCTGTCTCAGGTGCTGCCATCATCCCACCCAATGCCAGTGTCCTCCAGGGTCCACGGCTCATCCCATTCCCTGGCCCCACTGGCTGAACTCTCAACACCCATGTCCTTGGCTTCCATGCCATGCTGGCACCCACTCTGTGGCTTCCCCTCCCTCCCGGCGCCAGGACCCCGCACCTTTACATCTCTGCTGTAGTGGCCCATCCTCCGTCTGCCATCTCTCTCACTGCCTTCTGCTCAAGTTATCTGTTCTTTGACTGAACGTGGATCTCTTATTCCTGGACAATTCTATTTTTTTACCTACCAAGTGGGTTCCTTTTAGATTCACTCCCTATTCTGTGCAGTTAGACCCACAGTGGGGTCTCTTTGTCCATTTTCTTTTTCTTTGGCCATTTTCTTGAGAGCACGCTTGATACTCTAGATGCCTTTTCCTCCTGCCCCATGAGCCATGCATGGCCTGAACCTGAGGTTACCCAGTCACCTGGTGGCTCCATTCACACCTGGCCTGTTGTGTGCCACTGAAAAAAGTAACATATGAGATTCAAATTCTTGGTTTACAGCCCTAGGCAGACTTCCTGTCCATAGAGAACTCTCATTCCTCCCTTCTGGCTGTGTTTCTGAACTTCGGCCTGTACTCTAACTGCTCGCCCCAACTCTTTAAAGAAAATTAAGGTCAAATATAACATAAAATTTATCCTTTTACCATTTTAAAGTACAGAGTTTAGTAGTGTTAAGTGCATTTACACCGTTGTGCAATCTCCAGGACTCTGGCAAGAACACTCATGCCACCATTCTGTTTTGTGTCTCTAAGAACGTGACTGCTCTAGAAACTTCACATAAGTAGAATCATACGGTATTTGTCTTTTTGCGTCTGGTTTATTTCACTTAGTACCGTGTCCCCCGGGTTCATCTGTGTTACCACATGTGTCAGAATCTTTCCTCTTTAGGGCTGGATTGTATTTTATTTCATGGATGTACTACATTTTGTTTATCCATTCATCTGGGGATGAACCATTGGGTTGCTTCTGCCTTTTGGCTACTGTGAATAACGCTGCTATCAACATGGGGGTACAAATATCTCTTGGAGACCCTATTTTCAGTTCTTTTGGGTATACGGCCAGAAGTGGAGTTTCTGGGTCATGTGGCAATCCTACTTTCGAGTTTTTTGAGAAATTGCCCTAGAGCGTGGCTGCAATGTTTTCCATTCCCACCAGCAGTGCACTAAGGTCTCATTTTCTCCAGATCCTGACCCATAATTTTCTGTTTATTTTGAGAGCAGCCATCCTAATTCCTGTGAGGTGGTATCTCATTGTGATTTTGATTTCATTTTCCTGATGATTAGTGATGTTGAGTGTCTTTTCATGTGCTTGTTGGTCATTTGTGTATCTTCTTTGGAGACATGTCTGTTCAAGCCCTTTGTCCATTTTTAAATCTGGTTGTTTCGTTGTTACTGTTGAGCTGTAGGAGTTTGTTACATATTCTAGACATTAACTCCTTATCACGTATATGATTTGCAAATATTTTCTCCCATCCCACAGGCTGCTCTTTTACTCTTGGTTGTGTCCTTTGATGCACGTGAGTTTTCAGTTTTTTGTGTAGTCAATTTTTCCTTTTGTTGCCTCTGCTTTTGGTGTCCCATTTAAGAAATTATTGCCAAATCCATCCTCTCCTCCACTCCTCACAGATGACATTACCACCACTTGGCTGCCAATCTGTGTCTTCAACTCCCAGTCAAGCTTCTCTCAGGAGAAGAGGGGTCTCTTCCCTACCCACTCCCAATCTCTTCCCTGTATATCAGAAGTTAACTCTAGAAAAGACCACATGTTGGAAGCCAAGGAAGAGAGTATTGCAAGGAGGAAGTTGTCAGCAATGCCCAGTGGCCAGCCTTGCCCTAGGCTTCTAATTGGTCTGAAGATGGGACCAGCATTCAGATTGACTGACATCCTACTCTTCCTAAGGGAAGTCTAGACCCTTCTCTTCTTGCCTATGCTCCTCTACTCTTCTTCTTTTTGGCAATTTCTAGGCTTTTGGTCTTTTAGTGTTTCTTCTTTCTCTAGCTCTTGACCCTTCATCCTCCTGCTGCTATTGGTTGCCCCTGATAACCATCCTCTCTGTCAAGCTGTGGCCTGGCCCTGGGAAGGTACAGCATTCCCAAGCCTAAAAGCCCATCCACCAGTGTCACATGCCTCTGCCCAGTTTCTGTTTGCTTTTCCACCTGCTCCCTTAGCTACTTCCTCTTTCCTGGTTACCAGCATAGTCTTTGGACTAAACTTAGTGCCCTCCCCATTGGCCTTTACACTTATCCAATTATTGTCTCATTGCCCAGGGAGATCCAACCTGTGTTTATGAGGCCACGGTCCTAAAGGTCCATACTAGACTGAACCTGGAAATATTCCAGCACTCAAAATTTTCCATCTTCTGCCCTGCCGCTGGCCATACCAACCCCTCGGTGCTTCACCAGGTGCTATAAGCATCTTGATGCAGATTGTGGCTTTAAGGTCCCCTCAGCTCTGCAATCCATGGGTGAAGTCAATGGACTGGGATGTCCTGGATGCAGAGTATCCTAACATGCAAGGAATAGGGAAGTCAGATACTGCAGAACTATAAGAAAGCTCAGGGTTGACACAGCTGCTGGCTGGTGGCTGACCTCCAGAAGCAGTTGTCTCCTGAAACATCCCTGGCCTGGGTGACACTGTCCATGAATGTTCTTAAGGGTGCAGCTCTGCTTCCTGAGACCAGTTCACACAGAAGATGGGCCAGTGGGCCCAATGTGGGGCTTTGGCACTTGTTTTCCCCGTCTCTCTCCTTCCTTGGTCTGAGCATCTTGAGGGTATGGGCTAGGCTTTTCCTGTTTCTTCTCTTCACTGCTCCAATTTTTTCTCATCCCTTTGATAATGACCTGCCAGCTCATCAGAGTTTGGTTCTGTCTTATAGGGTCCTCCCTTTGATGGTCCTTCTACCGTGTGCTGTGGTATATAAACCGTCCTGTCCTTTTCTCCATGGCTGTGCCATGTCAGTTCTCTCCTCATGGCCCCTTGGCTGTTGTCTCTCCCTTGTCAGTTCTCTCCTCCATGCCCCAGCCCACCCCCTACCTCCGTGTCCTATTGGTCCGTACTCTGCTCTGATCCTGCCATCTGCCAGAACTGGGCAATCTCTCCACATCCTGCCCACAAGCTTCTTTTGGGAGATTAAGTTCTGTTTTTCTTTTATTTTTTAAAGAGTGTGTTTGTTTGTTTGTTTGTTTGAGAGAGAGAGAGAGAGCACAATTGGGGGAGCTGCAGAGGGAGAGGGAGAAGCAGGACCCTGAGATCATGACCAGAGCCGAAGGTGCTTAACCGACTGAGCCATCCAGGGGCGCCTGAGTTCTGATTTTAAATGATGGGAAATAAGAATATGATTACTAATACATTTGCATTAATTTCTACTGTTTTATTTGCATTTTATGTTTGTGTCACTTTTTCCTTTTCTTTTTTGGTCTTTTCAGAATTTAGAGGGTTTTCCCCTTTACTCGTCTGGAAGGTGTATACACTCTTTCTTTCTTAATAGTTATCCTAAAAAGTTTAACAAGCATATTTAATTTAAAAGAGTGTAAAGTAAATCAATATTTTTACCTTCTGGCTAAACAATACAAGACTTAGAATGCTTTAGCTCTGAGTCCCCTGGTTAAATGCTCAGTATTTTAACTCTGTCTTGGTATTTGAGTCCACACTTTAGACCTTTTTTTTTTTTTTTGTATTGGCTTATACAGTTGTTTAGATTCTACATATTTGCTTTTTCCTCACACATTGTTTCTTCTTGCATTAAGACTTTCCCTCTGGAATAATTTTTCTTCCTGATATATATTCTTTAAAATTTCCTTAAATGAGATTTTCTTGGTGAAAAATTCTCCCAGTTTTTGTTTATAAGAAAATTTTTTCATGTGTTTCACTGGTTACATAACTCTAAGCGACAGTTATTACCTCTTAGCACTCAGAAAGACACTATTTCATAATTTCTACATGGTTTATACTGTTGCTCTTGGGAAGTTAGGTATCAGCTGACTTGTTATTCCTCTATGTGCAATCTATCTGTTCCCTGGTTGCTTTTAACATCTCTGTCTTTGGTGTTCTGTAGTTTCGATATAGATTTCTTTTTATTTATCCTACTTGAGATCCACCGGCTTCCTAGACCTGATGATTGTCATCTTTCGTCAATTCTGAAAAACTTTCAGCTATTCTTTATCATAATGTTGCCTCTCCTCATCCTCTTTTTCTCAAGCTTCAGTTAGATATGAGTTAGGTTTTCCCATTCCATCTTCTTTGTCGTTTATTATACCTTTGTCCCTCTGGGCTGCAATCTGGGAAATTTCTTTGTTCTTTTAGTTCACAAAGTCTCCTTTCAGATACATCTAACCTATTGTTCAGTCTGTCCATTGAATCTAATTGCAATTTATGGTTTTCATTTCTAGGAATATTTTGGGTTCTTTTTTCAAATATACTTAGCCAATTTTGGGAGACTCTTATTTTGCCTTGTTTTCAAATTTCTCTTTTATTTCTTTAAACATATTAAATATTGTTATTTAGTAGTAACAAAACAGTAGTAGATAGTAGTAGGTTTCCTCCTGGATTTAGTGATTTTTGATTGTGAGTTCATGTTCCTTAGGATATTATCTATAGGAATTCTTTGACAACATTCTTAAAATGTGTTCTTCGATAGGAAATTTGCATTTGCTTCTGCTTGGGACCCAGAGATACTACTAGTTAAACTAAATCTTCAGCCAAGGTTTCTTTGAGCCACAAATTAAGTGTAAATTCTGGACTTGAACCTGCCTGAGTATGGGCTTTCAGTTAGCAGTTCTCAGGGAGAGATCTTTTCTCTTGTTTGTTTTTTCTTTCCTTCATCCAGAGCTAAGACAGACAGATATTTATCTCACTATCTCCCTCTGTAAGGTAGGTTTTCCTCTCTAGTTAGCTTATAGTTTCCCAATTTATTTTATCTTGATCTGACTCCATTGTTTCCTTCTTCCTTCCTTCTTTCCCTTCCTTTCCCTGTCTACATCTTTACCAACACTTGTAGTTTTTGTTGTTGTTGTTGTTTGATAATAGTCATCATAATGGGCATGAGGTAGTATCTTGCTATCGTTTCAGTGTGCATATTTCTGGGGTGCCTCGGTGGCTCAGTCATTTAAGCATCTGACTTGATTTCGGCTCCAGGTCATGATCTCAGGGTCATGAGACCAAGCTCTGTGCTGGACTCTGCGCTGGGCATTCTCTCTGTCCCTCCCTCTCCCTCTGCTCCTTCTCCTCCTCTTGTGTGCATATGCACACATATGTGCACACTCTCCCTCAAAACAAACAAAAATTGCATATATCTAATGATTTCTGCTCAGAATTTTTTTCATATGCATATTAGACATTTGTGTATTTTCTTTGGATAAATGTCTATTTAAGTCTTTTGCTCATCAAAAAAAATTTTTTTTTGGTTGCTGTTGAGTTGCAGGAATTTTTTGTTCATTCTGGATCTCAGTTCTTTATCAAATATATGATGTGCAAATATTTTCCTCCCATTGTATGGATTGCTTTTTCACTCTTGCTTAAAGTGTCCTTTGATGTATGAAAGTTTTAAATTTTGATGTAGTCCAATTTATTTATTTTTCCTTTTGTTGCCTGTGGTTTTGATGCCATACCTAAGAAATCATTGCCATATCCAATGTCATGAAGCTTTTCTCCTATATTTCTTCTATGAGTTTTATAGTTTTAGCTCTGACATTTAGGTCCTTGATCCATTTTGAGTTAATTTTTGTATATGAGGTATGGTCCAACTTCATTCTTTTGTATATGGGTATCCTGTTTTCCCAGCACCATTTACTGAAAAGATTGTCCTTTCCCCATTGAGTGGTCTTGGCACCCATGTTGAAAATCATTTGAAAAAAAAAAAAAAAAGAAAGAAAATCATTTGACCATATATATGCAGGTTTATTTCTGGCCTTTCTACTCAATTCCATTGGTCTGTATATCTCTCTTTATATCAGTACCACACTGTTTCAATTACTATAGCTTTGCATTAAGTTTTGAAATCAGGAAGTGTGAGACCTCCAATTTTGTTCTTCTTTTCCAACGTTGTTTTGACTGGGATACCTTGAGATTCCACATGAATTTGAGGATGTATTTTCTATTTCCACAAAAAATCATTGAGATTTTCATAGGGATTGTACTATTAGTAGATTGTTTTGGGTAGTATTGACATCTTAACAGTATTGTCTTCTAAACATAAGATGTTTTCCATTTATTGGTATCTTAATTTTTTCAGCAATGTTTTATAGTTTTCAATGTACAAGTCTTTTGCCAGCTTGGGTAAATTTATTCCTGAGTATTTCTTCTTTTTGATGTTATTATAAATGCAATTGTTTTCTTAATTTAGTTTTTAAAGTGTTCATTGTTAGTATATAAAAATGTAACTTATTTTTGTCTATTGATTTTGTATCCTGCAATTGGGATTTTTTGGTCTTTTGCATGAAATTCCTCCCTATTTTCAGAAGTTTGAAGGATTTTTCCTTTGTTCTCTGGTCTTTGGATATTCCATGATGATGGACTTGATCCATCTATTTTTAGCCATTGTATTGGTTAGTAGGTAAATCTAACACCTTCTTAAAGTCTTTCCATTGTTTTCAGCCCCACCTTCACCCCTACTTCCTGAGATATGTTCTTCTGCTAATTCCAGAGACTTGGGAAGGTTCTGTAATGTACATTAGGTTTCTTCTAGGTTCCCCACTCCTGCCTTAGGAGTCTATGGAGTCAGTTACCACTTATCTGTTTTCCAGCTTTCAAAATTTTGCGTCTCTTTCGTGTTTTCTTTGATCATATGGTTTATTTATGCCATTTTAGTAGGCTTCTAATTAGCCATCTTTATTTAGAAGTTCTAATTATATGGTTTTAATAATTGAAAAATATGCAGGTGTGTCTATTAGACCTGTTAGTTAATTGTTATGTGAATAAAAACTTAAATGCTGCTAAAACTAAAATAGTGGTTTGGGGATGACAACCTGTGCTGTTCAGATAAAGAATTCTTTTTTTAAAAAAAATATTTATTTTCAGTGGTTTGGGGATGGCAACCTAATAAAGAATTCTTTTTTTAAAAAAATATTTATTTATTTTCAGTGGTTTGGGGATGGCAACCTGTGCTGTTCAGATAAAGAATTCTTTTTTTAGGGATCCCTGGGTGGTGCAGCGGTTTAGTGCCTGCCTTTGGCCCAGGGCGCGATCCTGGAGACCCGGGATCGAATCCCACATCAGGCTCCCAGTGCATGGAGCCTGCTTCTCCCTCTACCTATGTCTCTGCCTCTCTCTCTCTCTCTCTCTCTCTGTGTCTGTGTGTGTGACTATCATAAATAAATAAAAATTTAAAAAATTCTTTTTTAAAAAAATATTTATTTATTTTCTCAGGTTGGGAAGGGGCAAAGGGAGAGAATCTCAAGCAGACTCCCTGCTGAACACAGAGTCCAACACAGGGCTTGATGATCCTGAAATCATGACCTGAGCTGGAATCAAGAGTCAGATGCTTAACTGACTGAGCCACCCAGGTGCCCCCATATAAAGACTTCTTAAAAACCAATTGAATTGGTCAATTTTAAACAACTTGAGGATGTATATTTTGAGCTAACTTGTCTTGGTGGCCCCCTGTTCAAAATTAAAAGTCAGAGCTAGGTTCTTCATGATCAAACAGACAGTTGGTAATACTTGTCTTCAACTGTTATAAATGAAATCTTCCTTGAGTAAAACTATACCACACAAATGATCTGATGTTAAGTTTGTTTCAAAATAATCCATGGTGATGGGAGAGGAAAGAACTGGGGACTGTGGATACTGATGAAGCAAGAGTGACAGGAACTGATACTTGTTGAAGTCAGGGAATGGATTCATGGGAATTCATTAGGTTTTTCTCTCATTTTTTGTATATGTCTGAAATTTTCAATAATATTAGTAGGAAGAACTTGGCTATATCATACAGTATCCTGAGGAGGTCTCAATGATATTTGCTAGGATATTTGGGCACATTTGAAATATTTTTTAAAGAGAGGCTTTGCAGTTGTTCACAGGCACATCTATGCTTTACTTTCATCTCCAATAAGTCAAGCATCTCAATCTTCATAACACATACTCGGCTCTTATGTCAGTTCTTTAGATGGAATATTGCCTCTTCCGGTACTACTCAGAGAGTTTACTCTTGTTTCAACTTCTCCTCAACTCTAACGAAAAGGGCAGATGAGACAATACAATTATATGTATAAATCTGTAATAGTTTAAGACTCTCAAGAAATTATGAAAATAGTACAGAGTTCCTGCATATACTTCAGTCACTTTCACCCAGTGATAACCTCTTAAGTGACCATAGTACTGATATTGGAAAGACTCAGGCCACAGCCATGGCAGGTTTCCATTCATTGAGGTTTCTAAGCTCTATTCCTGAATGTAAACCCAAGAAAACAATATACTCAAACCACACTGACTTAATTTTCCATGGAAATACCTTATATTCTGTCTTTATTGACCATCCAAATAAGAAATGGATACCTGAAGAATGTTTTTTAATTGTCTGAAGAGATACAGTTAAAGGCTGCCCACTGTGTTATTCAACATCCTTTTTCATAAAGATCCGTGTGTTAAGTTTTTTACAAAATATAGTGCCATGGAAAGGTTTGTTTCCTCGGGAAAAAAAAAAAAAAAAAAAAACAAAAAACTCCAAGTTTTCCTCTTTCCATAAATGAGGACTATGTAAACTATCATATTTCTGTTTCTCTTTTTGCCCTGGCTGTCAGAAATTCAGAGGAAATTTAGGATAATTGTAGTAATTAACTCATTTAATATCTCTAATGTCATTCTTTCCTCTTTCCATTTGAATATTTCTAATCTTTCTTTTTGTCTTTATTTTAATCGCACTGGTCCACAATCCCTTATCTTCAATTCTAAAGTGCCAAAAACCCTAAAAATGTGAAGCATTTTAAAATTTATGAAGTTCAGTGTGAATATTCATGTTTCACTACAGAAATACGAATGTGTTTGATTTCGGGGCCCTGCCTCAGACTCCTCTAGGGATGTTATGTAATATGCGGTATATAGTAAGTTCTTTCTAAAACTGGAAAGATTCTGAATTTTAAAGTCAGAGATAACCTCAAGGATTTTGGTCTCACATGCTTGAATGTGGCAAGGGCCTCACAGATCCTTTGGATGGCATGGGGAACAGCATGAAGAGGTTCCCAGAAGGCCATCGGGTAGATGTGGCCTGATACAGGACTCTGGGGAGAGGCAGACTTGGAAGCCAAAGGAAGACTTGTTTGTGGCTCCCATTGGTCCCTTGATCCCAATGCTCATCCCCTTTGGCCACTGGTGACATTACCTGTCTCTGGAACATCTTGTGGTCGGATTTTCTTGGTCAGTTTCAGAGCTGCTTCAAGGTCGTAGACTTGGGAGCGAGTGAACTTCAACTCCCTGCGGAGCTCATTAATCTCCTTGATCAGGGAGACATTTTCCTGTAGAGAAGAAGGAAGAGAGGGTGAGCATGGAGGGGTGAGTGATCAGTGGGCACAGGGCCTGCCCTGGCCTGGGGCTGAGGATGTATGGAACAGACAGGGTTGGGCCTGAACCCAGATTACTCTACCAGAGTATGAGCCCTTATCCTAGCTTGTGGATCAGTCTCTTGAGGTACCAGCTGACTTACCTTCAGGTGGACTCTGGCAATATAAGATACAGACAGTGTGTACCATTCCCAAGCATCTAGAGCCTTTCCAGCATCAACAACAATGCTTTTCTAAGCACTTCATATGAATTGAATGCATTGAAGTATCATAATATACTATGAGGAAATTCTATTATAATTACAATTTTATAGAAGAGGAAACTGAGGCATAGAAAGGTTATATAACTTGCCCAAATTACATAGATAGCAAGTGGCAGAGTCAGGATTCTGACTCTGACAGTCCAGCTCCAGAGCTCTGAGCTCTTAAGTACTGTACTATCCTTTATTCATTTTTCCTATTCATTTGTTGAACCTACATTTATATGGTATCTGTTATGGCCCTGGGATATAGACAGAAATAAGAAATGGTTTTTGCATTCAGCGTACTGTTTAGTGAGGAGCACAGAAAACAAACAAATACTGAACATTTGCTATATCCATTGACAGTTCACTTTTCTTGTGTTTGACAAATATCCATCCATCCATCCATCCATCCATCCATCCATCCATCCATCCATCCAATATTTACTTGAGTACTTACTATGGGCCAGCCACTGTGCTGATCCTAAGGTATAACGAAAGTAAGACCTGGCCTCTGCTCTTGAAGAGTTTAGGATTTAGTGGGGGATCTGGGTGTAATTAAGCATGGCAGCCACCTTGCTGTAATGGAGGAGTGGGGCACAGATGAAAGGCACTTAGCCCTGACTGAATGACCAGGGTGGATTCCTAGGGATTGATCCCTGGCTGAAGTTGCAAGGAGTTACCAAGGAGAGGGTATGGGGATCGCACACAACTGGAACAAGAGAAAGACACAGAAGTAGGACATGGCTAGTGTCAGGGAAGACTTGCTGCAGTTCTGTATCACCAGACACAAAGTGAGAGGCAGGTACAGAGGAATGAGGATGAAGAGTCTGCTGGGGGCCCTATGGTAGGAGCTCTGCACCTGGAACCATGCAGTCGCTTCTCTTTTCCCTTCCCACACCTCAAATCTCTGCCTTCCTTTTCATTGGTAGCAAAGTCCTTGAAGGTCAGAGTACCCAAAAAGGCAAATGCAGGCCAAATCTACATAAAACAGACCTGTGCTAGGGACAACCACCACTTGGGACACTCTCTCCATAGTGGGAAGCATGGAGTCAACCCAGAGAACAGGGTGATCCCAAGCACTATTGTCCACGAGCCACAACAACCACTTCTCTGTTACAAGGACATGCCTATAGGGGCTGGGTGGGAGCAGTGCATGAACTGGAGACACTAACATATTCTTTTCCTCCAGAGCCTCTTTCTCTGAGCAGGTCAGATATACCTTCAGATTTTCAGTACATCACCTAATTTCAGTATTCCTCATTAAAAAAAAAAAAAAATTCTCTCCTCTTGGGTGAAATGCCCAATTATTGCTGATCCCTTGTTTTCAGGCTGGGCTTTGTGCCTTTTTTTTTCTATAAAGTCAGCAGATTTCTCCATGGGATCTTTTACTCTTTTAACCAGCCCAGGCCTTAGTGATGAATCTCCCACGTTTCCTTTCCAAATGCTCTCCAGCAAAACTCACCGCGTCTCCTCCCCCAAAACCTCTCCACACTGACTTTCAATCATGACATGCTCAATTAAATATGTATGCATTTCGTTCTAAGACCTTGGACTCTGCCCTGCATGTAAGAAGCGCTCAATAAATATTTGTGAAATGGATAGCAAATGAATAACTAATGCAGTAGATATCAAGCTGAAAAGGATGAGATTCTTACTAACAAGGAAATTATAAAAAAGGGGGTAAAGGTCGATGGGGGAGATGAGAGCGAAGGGAGACTTGAGAGGGCCGCAGGGAACTTGGGCAAACTGGCTCTGGCTCAGGGGCTCTCTCCACTCCTCCTCTTCACGGGCATCACTTAACTTCCCTTCTCTTGTCTCATTCAATTCAAATAACAATAATCAGAATGAAGATTAGAGACTGAAGGTACCATTGCCCAGTCCTCTCTGGCCATATCATGAGGACCTTCTTGGTCATCTCCATCCATCCTGTCACTAAATCCCATCAGTTTTGGGTCTGAATTTACCTTTCCTGCTGTGATACATCACCAGCGCTCAGCATCTCTCCTCTCTACTGCCCTAATGACCCCAGGTGGAGCCCTTGCCTTGGTGTCTCCCCACGCCTCCACCCTTGACAATCCTGCTACCATGACTGGGACTTCAGGCTTCTGGTACTTTTTAACTCCACCGCCTGCGTTGGTCACTTCCATGATGCCTGCCACCTAAATGGGCCTCCAGGACATGCCATGGTCCCTATTAGAGTGTGATCGAGACCCATGACTTAATGCAGCCCGGTTCCTGGTTCTGTTCATCCATTTGTTCATCCATCCATTCACTCACTCATGCATAAAAATCATCTAAGGACCAGTTCCTAAGAGCCTACTATGCACTGGTCACTGTGTTGGACATGGGAGGTCCAGCTTGGATCCAGTGCTTAGAGGTGCCATGAGAGTCTGAAGAGAGGCCCACACCCAGTGTGAGAAAGGCTTCCTGGGGTAGTGGGGCACAGGGAAGAATGTTTCAGGCCTGGAACCAAGGGGGAACAAACACAATTTGAGGCAGTCAATGCTTGATGATGATGATGACGATGACAAGAGTAATCATAACTTCAAGAATTGATTGGATCCCTGTATCACATCAGATATTTTACATACAATAACTCATTTAATTCCACGACAACCTTATGACAGAAGAAGGCATTATTAGATTCATTTCCACAGGAGAAAACTGAGGCCAAGGCAGTGCGGTGAGGTAGAGCCAGGATTTGAATCTGGTTGTGTCTGCTCCAAGTGCTTGTTCCTCTAGGACTGTTGCCTCCCAGACTCTACGTTCCACCTCTCATTGACGTCACCCCATTCCAACATCTCACATGGTATTTGGATGGCCATGGAAGCCCCCCAGAAGAACAAGTTTGGCTTCCTCAAGTGTGCTTTCGGGAGTGGTCTATGTTCTGAGAAGTCCAGGGGTCACCCTGAGATCAACTCATGTGCTTTGGGAAGCTGTGTAAGCTTAAAATGTGGACGTGACCGTGTGCTGAGTCTTCTGTTCCTGGTCCCTCCTTGGTCAGGACCATCTATAAAAACCCCTCCAATCCTCCAGCCCTCCACCCAGCTCCTCTGCTGTAGGAAAAATGTGACCTGACCTGGGGGCCATCAAGTGCCAGGTCTTGGGGTATGACTGGCTGGAGGGATGCTGAAGTCCACTTCCATAGAAAATCTTCTAAACAAAGGGGCAACACTGAGCTGTCCAGGACTGCCTTTTGAGGAGAGGCTGGAACCAGGTGGAGACAGAGCCTTCTGCCCAGAAGGGAGAAGGAAGAGAATGCCTCTAGCACCCCCTACTGGCCTTCCCTGTGTTGACACCTTCGAGAATATGGCAGAGGCTGGCAGCATGGAAAATGCAGGCAGCCTGTTTACCCCGTGACCTTGAAAGCCCTGCATCAGTGGCCTCTTTCTGGACCCCACAGTTGGTGGGACCGCCACCTGCCTAACTGCACAGATGAGGCATCTCTCTGCTCCTCTTTCAACCTTCCTCTCACGTCCGACTTGACATGTCATCATTTCCCCTCTGAATTGCCTTTGAGGGCACAGCTTAGCCCCTTTCAAGGCCTTAGGCCCATCCAAGGCCTCCTTGTCTCCCCCTAACGGGCAGCCATCTTCCCATGGGGTTTCCCACCACCGGCCTTTCCCCACCAGCCTTTCCGCCCTGCCAACTGAGGTGATCTCAAAACAGAGAACACCCCTACCTGCTTCCACCTTGGGCGGCACCTGCTTGTAAGATAACCCTTATGCTTCTTGGTGTGGCAAGGAAAGCTCCCTCAAGTGACCCTAAATTCCTTACTTACCAGCAGAACTTTTTTTCCTTGCTTCCCTTCTGGAGCTCTGCAATAAAGGAAGGTCTGTGGACCCAGGAGGGTCCCCAGACACCCCAGAAGCCTCACTCTTCCCTCTCTGCCCATTCTCAGGTGGTCTCTCTGCCTGGAAGCTTCTTTCTCCACTTGCTCTCTGATCACCTCTACTTCCACTTCAAGGCCCAACTCAAATGCCTCTTGCCTTCACTGAAGCCCGCCTCTGCAACGTGCCCACAGCGCTGGACAGACTGTACTGAGCCGTGATTGTATCTGGTTGAAGTTTCCTACCGTGAACTGTTGAGGGTAGGCATGCTGTCACATTCATCTCAGAATCTTCCTTGGCTAGCGTGGAGCCTGGCTTCTAAGAAGCCCTCAAAATTGTCTCCTGAATGAATAAAGTGTGTGTCCTGGTTGTTTGTATTCAAAGCAACTCTTACTTTCGTATCTGCAAGCGTGCTGGAGAACGAGTGGGGAGGCCCTGCGCTCCTCTCTGAATAAATAAATGAGACAGTGACCTCATTTTCTGTGTTTCTGCCCTGGCCTTCCTTGGCCTTTTTGGACTGAAGTGCCAGCACCTTGGCACCTGCAGAGGCAGGTTCTTACCGACACAGCAAGGCACCAGGCCCCCAGGCCACCAGCTAGGGAGTCTGGGAGCAGTTGTGCAATTCCTCCCTCCCATGTCCCCAGCCCACGGGCAGCCCTGGTCTTTGCTGGGATGGCCTTCCAGGCTTTCCCACTGACTTCTGCCTTGGTTCTCGAGTAGGTCTTTAGGTGAGAGGACCAGAAGGGAGAGAGCATTTTTCAGAGCACCTGTTCGTAATGACCAGAGACCAGTACCTCATGCTTTACATTAGTCATCTTATTTAATCCCTGGAGTAACTTACTGAGGTTGGTACTTCCTTTCCCATTTTACGGATAGGGAAGGAGGCTCCTGGGGAGGCTGAGGACTTTCCCCAAGGTCTCCCAGTAAGCGGGGCGGGGGCAGGATAAACTGGGTTTAGACAGACAGTGCCCACTCTCGTTTCTCCTGCCTGACACCTTGCCTGGTCCTGGCCTGGGCCCTCTCCTTCAGCTTAAGATCAAAGAAGGAAGCAATTTTTATAATTGAAAACGATGGCTTTGAAAGTTTTTCTTCTTCCCTTTTCTCTTGCTTCCTTTCTTTTCTTTCTCTTTCTCTCCCTCCCTCCCTTCCTTTCTTCTAAACAAAATCTGACACAGAGCCTACTGTAGGCAAGGGGATGGGGACCTAGAATCCTGCCTCCCAGGGCCCCCTCTATGGATCCGCAGACTCCTCCGCAGCACACTGCTTTACAAAGCTGCTGGAGAAAGCAGTCTTGCGGGGACTTCCCCTGGTTTATGGCTCCCTCTGCCAGCCATCAGGGAGTGGCAGGGCTGGGCAAGAGTGCTGCTTCTATCTCTTTGCTCCCTCCACCATCTCACCCTGCCCAGGACAAGGGTGCACATATCCTCTGGGGTCCCAGGGAGCAAAAGAAGACCTGTGCCTGACCTGAGAGGTGTCGTCCTGGGACCTGCACCCTCTGGTAGCCTGTGGTCTTTCCTTTTCTTTCTTCTGCTGGGACTGACATTAGCTTTACCAAATCTGCTTGGCACAGAGAGAGGGACCCCGCCCCTGGAGGGCCCGACAGGCCTGTGCTCTGGTGGCAGGGCACAGACAAAGGCCTAGCAATGTCACCAGCTGTCAGCTGCCTCTGTAGTCACCCTGGTCCCACCGGCCAGTGGGCCGCCTTCCAGAACCCCGGGGGCTCTCCGTGCTGGGGGCCTTGAGACCCTTAGCAGTGGCTCTGTGTATCCGCTGCTGGTGCCAAAAGGGTCCCACCAGCCAGATGTACTGCTCTCTCTGGGCTTCTGAGTGCTTCCCTGGCCCAGGAGGAGGCCGTGGTTTGGCGGCGTGGGCTGCTCTGGGGCAGGGGCTGCTTGCGGGATGGCACAAGGCCCGCGGTGCCTGGGTCTGGGCCTGAATCTCTGCTGCCTGTGGGGGGACTGGGACTGGGACTGGCCCAGCTGGTAACTGGTTTGTTTCAATCCAACTGCAGCCCCTCCCATCCCAGTATTTTAATTATGGCATTAAAGAAATACAAACATAAAAAGGTACGTGCCTTATAAACGTGATTCTGATGATCCCTTTTGATATTAAATCACATTAATTGCCTCAGACGATACTGATACTCAAACAGAAATCTGGCAGAAGGATCCTGACGCGCAGTCCTGATAATGCGCTAAGTGGAGGCGGCAGTAATGGGGTCAGGACTTCCGAACAGCCCCGTGAAGGCTCCTGGGAGGTGGGTGTGGGCAGTTCATCAAACCCGAGTGAGGCCAACACTGTTGTGGGTGTGGTTGGCCCTGGACCCAAGAGATAAGGGAAGGCACCTGAGGCACCAGAAAAGGCAGATGAGGCGGGTGGAGCCAGGTGTGGTTGGAGGGAGCTGGGCCATTGGGGATCGTGTGATTCACAGAGCAGAATAAAAAACAGCAAAACAAAGTAAGGTGAGGGGATCCCTGGGTGGCACAGCAGTTTGGCGCCTGCCTTTGGCCCGGGGTGTGATCCTGGAGACCCTGGATCGAATCCCACATCAGGCTCCCTGCATGGCGCCTGCTTCTCCCTCTGCCTGTGTCTCTGCCTTTCTCTCTCTGTGATGACTATCATAAATAATAATAATAAAAAAAAGTAAGGTGAAATCACAGTTGGAAACCAAGGAAAAAGAGGAGAGCGTGACTCAGGAGAGATAACATCACGTGGATGGAGGGCCAGAGGGGGCAAGGAGATGGGGAGGCCTTGGATAGAGATGGGCGGGGGCAGGGGGAAGAAACGGTGCCTGTGAAGTCGGGGTTCGGGGTGGAAATGAATGGGCATTGGCAGGACAGGGGTGGGGAAGGAAACATCTAGAAAAGCGTGGAAAGGCTCTTGGTCACGGCCCCTGCCAGGTGGAGCTCTGGGAAGCCAGAGGAGGGGAGGCAAAGAGAGGGCTGTAGAGAAAGGCAGCGGTCCCCAGACGAGCGGGACACGCGAGGGGTGCGGGCACCTGCATGATGCGGACGTAATCAGTGCGGTGCAGCTCACTCTCCTTGACCACCTTCTTCTTGAGAGTGGCCAGGTTTCTCTCCAGGTGCTCCCGCTGACGGGCGTACTCCTGCTGCAGGTCGGTGTTCAGCCCTGCGATCTCCACCTGAGGGCGGAGGGCTTCTCAGCGAGGGACTCGGGGGGGGCGGGGGAACCCCCGGGAGAGAAGGTGAGCAAGGGAAGCAGAGCTCACCATGTCTGCCCGCTGCACGTACTTCTCAAACAGAGCTCGGACCTTCTCCTTCAGGAGCCGGGGCTCCTGGATGTACGCCACGCAGTTGTGAAGGTCTGTCTTGAACCGTTTGACCAGCGCCTCCAAGTCCCGCTCCTGCAACCACAGGCATTTGCTCCTGGCACTGCAGGGGCTCTGGGAGGGGTGGAGGGGGTGCAGGCCGAGGCAGATGGCAGCAGTAAGATGAGAGACGCCTCCCCTGGGCCTTGGGGTTGGCTGCCGGGGCCCACAGTGGACACAGAGATCTGGCTGGGCGCATAGCCGAGAGCCAGAGACAGGTACCCAAAACCCTGTGCACCTGCCCGCAGAGCTTCATCTTTAAAAGGCCACACAGAGAATGTGAACTGGTGCAGCCACTCTGGAAAACTGTGTGGAGGTTCCTCAAAGAGTTAAAAATAGACCTGCCCTACGACCCAGCAATTGCACTGTTGGGGATTTACCCCAAAGATTCAGATGCAATGAAACGCCGGGACACCTGCACCCCGATGTTTCTAGCAGCAATATCCACAATAGCCAAACTGTGGAAGGAGCCTCGGTGTCCATCGAAAGATGAATGGATAAAGAAGATGTGGTTTATGTATACAATGGAATATTCCTCAGCCATTAGAAAGGACAAATACCCACCTTTGCTTCAACCTGGATGGACCTGGAGGGTATTATGCTGAGTGAAATAAATCAATCGGAGAAGGACAAACATTATATGGTCTCATTCATTTGGGGGATATAAACGATAGTGAAAGGGAATAGAGGGGAAGGGAGAAGAAATGGGTAGGAAATATCACAGAGGGAGACAGAACATGGAAGACTAACTCTAGGAAACGACCTAGGGGTGGTGGAAGGGGAGGAGGGTGGGGGGTGGGGGTGACTGGGTGACGGGCACTGAGGGGGGTACTTAATGGGATGAGCACTGGGTGTTATTCTGTATGTTGGCAAATTGAACACCAATAAAAATAAATTTATTATTAAAAAAAAAAAAAAAGGCCACACAGAAGTTTCCTTCATCGGTTCTGGATTCTTTTCAAGACCACAGGCCTTGAAAGATGAAAGGAAGCGCGAGTGGTCACCCTATTCCTTTCTGAGCCTAGATGGATAGGATAGCTTCTCTCCTGCAGGCCCCTGGGCCAGTGCTTCCCCGTCCCCCTTCTGAGCTCACCGGGGTTTATCCTTCCTGACCCTCAGGAGGGTCTGCTGTGAGTGGGGAGTGAAAACCTGATCAAATTGGGCTGACTGGTTTCAGTTGTACACCTGGGCCAGAGACTTACTCTTCCATCCTGCTTTCTGATACCCATTCTCCTGTACCCCCGACCTGGAGGGCCCCTCCTTTCTCTTTGCTCCCATAACCCTCTGTTCATATATCATAACCCCTCATCTTGCATTATGATTGGTGTGTCCATACCACAAACCACCTAGCCTGTTGTGGACAGCCACCACTGTTCAGTCTGTGAAGGGCAAGGTCTGTGTCAGTTCACGTGGGTAGCTCTGCAGCTTCCCTAAGACCTAGTACATTGTCGATGCTCGATGTGGGGGATGGAAAAAAATCACTCAACCAACATGGGGGGCCCTGTGCTAGGGGTGGGGGTGCAGCCAGGTGCCGGCCCAGAACCAAAGGACCTAGTTCTCGGTGCTGGCTCTGAGTATACTACGTAGCTATGGGTGCTGGGTGACATTTTTAAGATTTCTAATCTCTCTGGCCTTACTTACCTTATTTATTACCTAAAGAGACTGGAATAAACAATTTCTGAGGCTCTCCTTGTTTCAGCATGTTTTTGTTTTGTTTTGTTTTGTTTTGTTTCTGATAGTCAAAACCTTTTGCCACTGCCTACAAATGGCTTCTCTGAGCATTATCCTTCCCAGGCTCAACAAGCTAATGCTGCAAGCAGCTTTATGGAACTGGCTTCCCATCCCCTTGAGCACTTTACCCAAAGTCCTAATAGTCTCAGATGGATGCAGTCGTGTACATTTGCATGGGCACGAAACCAGGCAGGGCTGTGAGCAAGTGGAGAGTGAGTTAAAATGGGAATGTATCTTAGCAATGGGCTGGCGCCTTCTCTTGGAAGCCAGCTGCCCGCTGCAGACAGGTGCCAGATCCTAAATCCAAGATCTACCAGACTCTGAAATCCTCGCACCTTCTGTCTCTCTCTGTGCATCTCCTGATCGGTGGCTCTTAGTTTCTGCCACAATTCCGTGATGTTCAGCTCCAGCTGTGTGTTCTGCTTATGGAAATGTTCCAGTTCTGCTTCCATCTACAGAGATCAAGGGGGGAAAAGTCAAGAATAAGAAAGTAAGGGAATGCAAATTATATTTGAGAATGAAGCCTTTCAGTGGGAAGTTTTCGCTGGCTACCAAGGCTTTTCTTTTCTAGCTCCTACCTATGTCCTCTGCAATGAAACCTTTCTTCTTTCTCCTTTTTGAAAGAGAGAGAGAGAGAGCCAGTGCACACACAGGAGAGTGGGCAGGGGAGGGGCAGAGGGAGAGGAAGAGAATCTCAAGCAGGCTCCACACTGTGGATTCTGATGTGGGGCTTGATCTCACGACCCTATCATGACTGGAGCTGAAATCAAGAGTCAGACACCCAGCCGACTGAGCCACTCAGGCACCCCTGAAACCTTTCTTCTTAACTCCTTGCTATTCCCAAAGCCTCTACCCTTTGGTAGATATATTAAGCCAGACCATGTATTTCTATAAGCAGGCTCTGAATTTTTCCCTTAGTTTCCCTGTTCCTTCAGCCACGCTAATTACCTTCTTTTCTTGAATCTTTATTACTTGGTTACTCTCAAGTACTGGAACCTGCAGCCTGTAGCCTGAGGCAGGGTTCTACAGAGAAGCACCTTCCTTGCCTACTTTGTGAAATCATGTGAGTGGATCATGACCCTTTGGGGCCACAGGCCATCAGAGTCGATCCCAAAGCAAAAAGTTGTAAGGGACCAGCAGGTAGGTGTTCCCAGTCTAAGGAAACTCCACCTCAATCATTCTGTGGAAAAGGTCTTCAAAAGTACAACTGAGGAGAATGTCTCATCCTCAAAGAAAAGGAAAAGATCACCAATGAGCTTCGGAAAGATTTGTTATTTGTATTAACCAGAGACACTGTGAATGACAATGGGAGCTTCTGATTAGGAAGAGACCAGACGTATGTGAGCTCTCAGTTGATCTGATTTCTATCAAAAGCAAAGGGATGATGTTTGGTTGATGCACCAAATCTGGTGGACACTAGTATTCCTGTTGATAGAGAGATTTGCTACTTTTTTTGGGGGGGGAATGAGACAGTTCACTAGGTTTTTTTCATGGTTGGATGGAGTAGCTCCTCTAGTCTATCCCAGGCCCTTTGGTCAGATTTCAAAGCTCCTGACCATCTTCTGGGATACCAGGACCCCTAGTGAGCCACACCCATGTTCTGGACATGAAGGGGCAGCTTGTAGAATGTTATAATCATTGGAAGCATTCTGTAGAGATGGAATAGCCCTTCGACCCAATGTCTGACAGGAAGGCAGCACTCAGTAGATATTCGTCTGAATAGAGGAGCACACGGCAAATGTTTAAGGCAAAGGGGAGCCACAAGGAGGAAGGAGAGGAGTGCTTGAAGCAACCTGCCTTCTGGAAGAGGAGTGAAAAGATAAATACGCAATGCTGGTGGAGCTATGTTGATCCACCTCGTGGAGGCTACCTTGTGGGGGGATGTGCACAGCTAAAGAAAGATTGTGTCCCCTGCAGAGTGCGGGCCAGCCATCATAGGCACGGGGATACAGAACTGATGAACAGGTGGTTTCTGTCTTCAGGAGGCCGCAAGTCTAGAGGAATAAGAGGGCAGGTCCAGGTAGAAAGGGCCTCCTGCATGCATGGAGGATCCAGAAGTGAGATCCAGAAAAGGGATGCTCAGTCAGGTTTTGCCAGACCAATAGGCATTGGAGGACAAAGTCAAGAAGGAGAACCCCAGGCAGAGAGAACAGGCCATGCACAGAGACGACCAGAGGCGTGGGCTGCCCAGTGCATCTCCGTGGGCTACAGGTGGTCCGGGGGCTGCAGGACGGGTGCATGTGAGGGAGGGGGACTGGGGCCGGAGAGGCTGGCTGAGCTGGGTCAGCAGGACCCAGGGGCAGAGGCTCGAACGGGGAGAAGTTTGGCCTCCATCCTGGCCTGACGTTTACATGGATCAGAGGGTTGGCCTTTATCCTGAAAGCTCAGGGAGTCCCTAGCAGGTGCTACCTAAGGCCTGGTGTAGAGGTCCTACCAGAGAGAGCAACACTGGAGGCAGGAGGTGGCACGAGGGTGCCCAGACCAAGGGAACAGTGGCTGGAAGAGAGAAAGGCGCTCCTCCAAGATCATGTCTGAGTGCCTACAGCTGCCTGTACCTCTTTCCCTGCAGTCTTGAAGCCAGAAATGGCAGATAAGGTTAGAAAGGCGTACAGGCAAAGTGTCAAAATATGCTAACAAAAATAACCTATTTCAGAGAAAAATTGTGAAATATGCTGAATTTGAATAGCCGGCTGGACAGCTAGGATACTAGCCAGCATGCAAGAATAAGCATCCTCTTCCTGGTGAGGAAATCCCATCTACTCTTCCATGTGTTACTCCTTACACTCAGTGACTCTCAATGGGGGGGCTAGGGGGGAAGGGATGGGACAGGAAAGAGGCATTTTACCCCTTAGGGGACATTTGGCAACAAGTGGAGACATTTTTGGTTGTCACATCTGGGGGAAGGGGAGGATTGCCACCGGCATCTAATGGGTGAGAGACCAGGGATGTTGCTCAATATCCTACAGTGCATGGGGCAGCTCCCCATAACACAGAATTACCCACCCTAAAATGTTATAATGCTGAGGTTTAGAAACCTCGCACTAGAGGAGTAAAGTGTGAAGAAAAATGACAAGGTTCCGGACACTGTCTCCCTGGGGAGGAGTCCTGTCTCCTCAAGGAGCAGCTGGAGAAGTAAACATGCAGGGAGGCACCTGGTTCCAGGGAGTACGAGACTGTCCTTCATGGAGGTCTCAGCTCCACGGACAAGCCCGCGGGCTTGCAGTTCCCTTCTTGGAGGAAAAGGAACTTCACAGGAGATTGGCGGTGGGTGGGGGAAATGGGCCTCTGACCCCCAGAGGCACCTGGGAAGGAATCTGGCCCAGATATCAGCCCTGGCAGCACCGGGCATCAGGGGGTCGGGGTAGGAGGAGCCCTGTTTGAATCACTGTTGGGGTGCAGGCCTATCCCCGCTGAGGAGCAGTGCCATGGCTGGTCCAGTTACTGATGGGAGAAGGGAGCAATCCTTCAGGTGTGTTGGGGTGGAAAGTAAGTGACCTGCATGTAAATCTCCCTGACAGACAAGGAGGGGAAATGGGACAGTGATCTCAGGGTCCTGCAGCACACTGACTTCCCAACGAGTGGGGCTCCTTTTTGGACAGCCACATCTGGTCACTGAAGTCACTCACGAATGGCAGGGAGCCCAGAGGAGGCAGCTCTGTGGTCAGCTGGGGACACCCTACCTTTTCCCAGAGGCCAGGGAGAAAGTCACACTCCCTCTGGACGCGCTCTAGCCCTGGACTGATCCTGCCACCCGACTTCCTCCCTGGGTCCCCTAGAGAGGAAAGGCTAGGCTTTTCTCCACCATAGCTCCTGGGTATCCCATTCTACGGAGGCCGTGGATGCTCGGACACACGTTACTTGTGTCCTTGCTCAGCACGATCAGCGAACACGGACACGGGTGGGGAGCCTAACTGTGGGAAGGCCTTTGGGCTGGCGCCGGGGAGGGGGCCTGCAGACCAGGCTGCTAAGGGGTAGCACCGGGATCACGCAGGGCCCCAGTAGGGACTGTGGATTTTATTCCAGGCAGGACGGGACTCCAGTAGGGGTTTGCTGCGGCCTGTATGTGGAGACCAGGCTGGAAGGTGGAGTCAAGTCCAGACGGCAGATGACAGAGGCAGTGGAGAGGACGGAGGGCTGGATTTGAGATGTCTCTGGGATGTCCATCAGATGGGATAGGGCAGTCAGGGGAAGAGAGTCCAGAAGGCTCTACACTTACACCTTAAGTGCCTGGGTTGTGAACCGTTTACTGAGAAACAGGAAGCGGGAGGAAGGGGGAGTCAGGAATTCAGGTGTTTTAAAAAGATTTATTTATTTATATTCCCCAAATGAATGAGAACATACAATGTTTGTCCTTCTCTGATTGACTTACTTCACTCAGCATAATACCCTCCAGTTCCATCCACGTTGAGGCAAATGGTGGGTATTTGTCATTTCTAATAGTGAAAGGGAATATAAGGGAAGGGAGAAGAAATGTGTGGGAAATATCAGAAAGGGAGACAGAACATAAAGACTCCTAACTCTGGGAAACGAACTAGGGATGGTGGAAGGGAGGAGGGCGGGGGGTGGGGATGACTGAGTGACAGGCACTGAGGGGGGCACTTGACGGGATGAGCTCTGGGTGTTATTCTGTATGTTGGCAAATTGAACACCAATAAAAAATAAATTTATTATAAAAAATAAAAAAAATAAAAATAAAAAATAAAAAAGATTTATTTATTTGAGAGAGTGGGGGGCACACAAGTGGGGAGTGGGAGACGGACAAAGAATGGGGGGAAGGGAGAGAAGGAGAGAATCCTTGAGCAGACTTCTGGCTGAGCACAGAGCCCAACCCTGAGATCCTGACCTGAGCCAAAATGAAGAGCCAGGGGCTTAACCGACTGAGCCACGCAGGTGCCCCAGGAATTCGGTTTTCCATCCACCGTGGAGCCCATGGTCAGCTGCCATGTGCTTAAGGAGATGCACTGTACCTGGGCCAGAGGGGCCGGAAGGGGACCCTTGTATCCCTCGGGACTCTCAGGAGCCCTCGTCCTGTTGATCTTGCTTTTAATCTCTCCTCTCTCTCTCCAGCCTGTCTGCTTCCCAGAACACACACTTAACGCTGTCGCTCTCCTGCTCAAGAGCCTTCACGACTTCCCATTCCTCCTCAAATCAGGTCCAAGCACGGCAGCTCCGCATCCGCCCCCACCAACATTCCCAGACAGAAAAAAAGGTGCAACGGGAGGGGTGGCGCTCCCCGGCGCACAGATCTGGTGGCCGAGGACACGCTGCCCCCTGCTGGCTTCCCGCGGAGAACCCAGGGCGCCGGCCCTAAGCTGCGGGCAGGGTCCAGGCCCACCCAAGCCAAATCTTAAAGCATTGCGCTCCTGCTGGGCCTCTGCTGTGGCTTCCTCCGCAGAGTGGAGGCCCACACACCTTGGGAGCAGGCGGGCCTGGGAGGAGAGCCTTCTCTCCTTGCTTTCAGGCCAGTCAGGAATAGTGGGGAGGAGACCTGGGTCCAAGAGGCCAGAGCGTTGTCGCAGATGGCTCTCACCTCCTGAATCTGCTCCTTCATCACCTTGATCTCATTCTCCCGCGGTTCTATTTGCTTCTTTAGCTCCTTTATTTTGTAGTCAAGCACAAACTTGAATTTCTCTAGTTCTTGGTTTTTCTTTTTCAGATCATAGATGCGCTTCTCCTGTGGGCGAGATGAGAGAGAAGTGAGAGCTAGCAGGAGGCCATGGTCTATGGAATCCCCTGCAGGCAAAGGACATAAATCCTGAGAGCTGGCTGAGCTGCCACAGCCGGCTGTCCGGCCGGTGGGGTTACAGAGGCCGGCTCCCGCACTGGGCTGCGGCGTGGACTCCTTGGCTTCTGTGCCAGGACCTTGTTCATCCACTCACTCACTCAAATACAGGTTGTCAATGCCTGTTTTTTCCAAAGCTGGCCTCGACAGCATCTCTCATCCCAGACACTCTTCTACAATGTGACTGTAGGCTTCTCCACCAGGAGCTAAGATCTAATTAACCTTCTCTTGCATCCGGCTGGACTTATGGTTGGCTTGTAACCCAAAGAATGCAGCTTGAGTGATGCTGGGGGGCTTCCCAGGCTAGCTCAGAAGAGGCCAAGCAGCTTCCACCTGGTTCTCTTGGGACTTGTGCTCTGAGGGAGGCCATCTGCTCGGCAAGAAGCCCTCTCTGGTGAGACCTTCAGGCTAAGGAGCACGCTGGTCTCTGGTGGACAGTCTCAGTTGAGCCCAGCCTCCCAACCCCTGCCCCCGGCCAAGGGACTGGACATGAGCATGATGAAGCCACCTTGGATACTATCTTCTAGCCCCCCTCCCCCACTATTTCAGTCACCCCTGCTCGAGGCCCAGCAAGGTCCCTGCCATGGGGACGAATACGTGCCATCTTGTCCTGGTCCAAATGCCAGACCCACGGAATCTGAGAGCATAATAAAACAATTACTGTTCTGCACCACTACATTTTGGGAGAATTTGTTACAAATCGATTGTAACTGGGATGTAGATCTATCTGTCCATCAAACATTTCTTGAAGGAAGACTTTTCGCTAAGGTCTGAGATTCCAGATAGAAGTAGGACACAGTCCCTGCCCTAATGGAGAAAGTTCTAGCTGGGAAAGCACATGTGTCAACGAGTGTAGCCCTACCCTGCTACAGGTGTTGTAAAGGAGGACAGCCCGGGAGGCACAGCATATACCGTGGGTGCCAAGAACAACTAGTGGGTGTGTAAAGCGGTGGTTCACGGGGAAGTGAGAAATCGGGCTGAAGAATAGGAGGGGGAGGAGGCCAGGGGTCTGCGTGCTGGGGTTAAAGGAGGTTAGAGTTGGCCAACTCTGGCCCTTGGGTCAAATCTGACCTGTTTCCAATAAAGTCTTGTTGGAACATGGCCAAGCCCCCTCATTCGTGTATGGTCTACGGCTGGTTTTACAACATAGGGGCAGAGCTCAGTAGTGTGACAGACAAAATATTTACTATTAGCCCTTTACGGAAAAAACTTTGTTGCCTTGCCACAGGCAACGGAGAGCTACGGGAGAATTTTAAGTGGAAGGATGACACGATTACAGAGCCCGGTGGCGGGGAGCCAGTGCAGGAAGTGGGAAGGAAGGCCGTTGGGCTGAGACTGTTGCAATTTTAGATCAGGACGACTTACCCTCTTTCTTGTCAACCGCCCTTAGAGAATCTGAAGAGAGCTTTGGACCCTCCCTACACCAATGGCCAGACACAAGCACGAACACGCACATACAGAAGTTTCACGCAGGCACCATCACGTGTCCCTTTAGCAGATCCCACCTCACAGGCGAGAAAATGAGACTTAGAGAAGTTACGCAAGGTCCTGTGGTCAGTAAATGGCAAAGCCTGTGCTGGAACCCAATTAACCGGTGCTGAAGGCCACGATCTCAGGAGAACACTGCCTGCCTGACCCAGGAATGGTGAGGGGATGGGCCAAAGGGCACACGGCCTGGATATGCTTGGAAGGAGGATACAAAATTTTGATAGGCCACACAAAATGTGATGTTGGTCTTCTAAGTATTTTGTAAGAAAGGCATCCTGAAAAGGGACACCAGCTTCCTGTGGCTGGCCTAGTAGTTGTAGGCCAACCACAAGGAGTGTGCAATGGGGCAGGTGAGCTGTCCCCGGCCCATGGGCATGGTCTCCCGAGGATGCTTGGAGCACCGAAGAGCAGGGGCCCTGTAGTCAGATGACTCATGCTCTTGCCCCAAGTCTGTCACCCCTTGACGACATGACCTTGGGCAAGATCCCAAACTGCCTGGAATGCCATCTCCTGAGCTCCACAGCTGGGTCCCCTTGTGGCTGCTGGGGTGGCTGAGAGAACTGAGTGTGGTGTGTTTACCGCTAGCGGCCCAGTGCCAAGCGCACAGCAGGTACTTCACAGACCACTCAGCCCCCATCAGGTTCAATGAATGTGTTCCAAGCATCCGGGGACCCTCTCCTGAACTTTGTCCTCCTCCCCTGGGTCCGCCTAGGAGTGGCTGAGGGAGATGAGCCTTCACCTTATCTTGAATGGTCTCGTCTCTTTCCTGGATTTCCCGCTTGAGGCCCAGGATGTCCTTCTCCAGGGACTTAATGACCCCTTGCAGCTTCACCTGCTCCCCCTTCAGGCTCTCGATGTCATTGGTTCGCTCTTCGATCTCCTTCTGCAGGCTGCTGAACTGTGGATACAAGATTACAGAGACCACCAGAGTCTCCGCCTCCCCGTCACCAACCTGTGACCCCGACTCCCCACCCTCATGAGCTGCAAACACATCCAGCACTCAATATTTCTGGGCTTCTAGGAGTGACTTTTTGGAGATTTGGGACAGGTCAGGCATTTCCCAGGCCACGTGAGTAACGTAGCATTCTATCTGGTAAGATCCAACCCATGTCCCCTCTGCAAGGATGGACTGTCCGGGTCAAGAAGCTCTGGAGACCAGTGCCCCAGGTGGACCCAGACTTTTCCATGACTCCACCGACCTTGAAAGGTGGGGATCTGTGCCCTACCAAGGTCACCGATACTGTAATGGATGAGCCACCTTGCCCAAGTCTGAGAAGGGAAGATGACACTGTTCCCTGGATTGACAGGTGGTGGGACTTCTAGCGGGAAGGCACGTGACTTTGCCTTGAAGTTGGCTTCTCTGAGGCTAAACATGTTGGGGAAACCCAATTCTGCAAGGATCTGTGACCTGAATCTCTGTTCACCCCACCGCCAGTGACTACAAATATGTATCCGCCTCATAAACCAAGCTTCCTACACCGCCAGGCCTCCCACCCACTCGAGAGCCTCATCTCCATCTCTACCAGAGGTTGAACTCTGAAAACCGACTAAATCCTACTTGCCCAGCCATGAGAGCCGGGGGTGTCCACCAGTGTCCTGGCAAACATCACCATCACTGTGAAAAGGATGCAGCAGGGAGAGCCCCGAGGAGGGGAGGGCAGGGTGCCTGGGGGGCAGGGGGAACAGAGCTACTCGCAGCAATTCAGCTCTGGCGGAAGCCCGGGCCCATCATACCTTCTTCCTCATGATGCCAGTTTCTCCTTTGAGCCGCAGGTTCGATTCCTTTTCATCCCGCAGCTTTTTCTTGTACTTGGTTTTGATATCTTGGATTTCTTGGTCCTCGTCATTTTCAATCTGCTTCTTGGTCTCCTCAAACTCCCGCAGCTGCTGCCTGACGTCTTCCTGGGCCTGAAACGGGGAGCCGGGGGTCACTGCACACATGGGATCCAGGGCCCTGCGTCCCCTTACCTCCCACTGTCCTCCCGTCTGTCCTCTGTCTTCCCTTCTCTCCCTACCAGATGGGGCTGCGGCCTCCAGCACCTCAGTGACCACCTTCCCGACACCCCTGACCCTCTCCACCTCTGGTTTCCTCACACTGACACCCATGCTTCCTTTGTCTTTCTGTCACTGAACTGCTGACGGTTGTAATTTTGTATCTGTGGAACTACTTGGTCGTCTTTCCCAATAGACAGAAGTTCCTAGAAGGTAGAAACCTAGTCTATTCTGCCCACTCCCAGGGTCCCAGAGTACACCCTGCAGGGGCACACAGTAGGTACTTGGCCACTACCTGAGTGAAAGAGAGTCTTTAACTCTGATCTCCTGCTCCTTAACCCAATGCCCTGCATGTCCCCCAACACTTTGCATCATACTCTAATTGCCTGTTTGACAGGCTCCCTCATGGGCATGGAAGCTCCTTGATGGCAGGGCCACATCTCTCTGCTCACCAAGAACAATCTGCATAGCAGCTGGTACAGAATGAGTCAGAGCCTGGAGCTGGGATGCAGGAAAAAGGAACTCGGCCTGGGATCCCTGGGTGGCTCAGCGGTTGGGTGTCTGCCTTCAGCCCAGGGCCTGATCCTGGGGTCCTGGGATCGAGTCCCACATCGGGCTCCCTGCATGGAGCCTGTTTCTCCCTCTGCCTGTGTCTCTGCCTCTCTGTGTGTGTCTCTCATGAATAAATAAATAAAATCTTAAAAAAAAAAAAAAGGCATGAACTCAGCTTGGGGGAGGCTGAGAGTTGACTCGGGTGTGATTCCTCTGCTTACAGCCCTCAGGCGGTCAGAGTCCACTGTGTCCCCCTTGTCCTGACCCTGGCATTCTCATAAGCTGCATGTACCCATCCCTGGGGTGAGTGTCAGGGGCTCAGAGAGACAACATGGTTTTAATACTGGGCTCCCGAGAAAGGCTTCTCTCTTCCCCGCCATGTGTCACCAGACCCTTGCTAGACAGAAGCCTTGGCACGGTGTGCTCTGTTTGCAGCCCAGAGTTGCCCGCCAGCCACGGCTCTAGCTCTGGGAGATGTCCCTGGAAAGGAAAGTAGGCCAGCCAGGTTGGTGAGGGGGCCTGCCAGGTGGAAACTTCCTAGGGAAGTTCTGAGTTGAAATCTTTGACTCAAAGGAAGAAATGGGGAGGTAATCACTGTGAGGGTGCTGGCCTTCCTCTAGCCTCTCTCCTCTTGGGGCAGATTCCTCTCCCGCACCCCCATCCCCCAAGCCCCCCTGAAAGGTAAAGCTTAGATCAGTTGACTGGAGGTCGACAAACATTTCTGGAGCATCTAGGACACGCCCGCCCACCCCTTGCAGGGTTTGAAAGTCACTGATGGGTGACCCTGCCCTTGAGAAGCTCCCCCAGGGGAAGGGAAGTAAAGGCAGGATGCTACCCTATAGGCCACCGACGAGGCAGGGGTCCAGGGACCCTGAGGACACTGGGAAGGCTGCTTAGCCCTGTGGGCGGGGAGAGAGGTTGTAAGGGAGAGGACCTGCGGCCAGGTGAAGGGGAATCATCCAGAGCAGAGGCCCAGAGGTTGTGTGGGACACTTGGCCACTGCATGAGGTTGGATGGGAGGGAGCTGGATGGCAGCAGAGGGCCAGGGCAGGGGTGGAAGGCCGGCAAGGCTGTGCGGGAACATTCCCCGTGGGGCTGTCAGAGCCCAGCCTGCTGGGAGGAGACCTCCGCTCTCTACTTCCTGCTCCTCTGGGCCCAAGGCCTGCTCCCTTCCCGGCTCCCTGAAGACTTGGGGCGTGGGGGTGGGGGTGCGGCCCAGTCCTCCTCCTGGCACAACTGGCGGGGGTGACCCTGTAATGTCCAGGGTGCTCTGACCTTTGTCTCTCCTCTGCCTCGGCACCCCCACGCTCAGGTCCACCCCGGGCCTGGGCCCACCTCCACCTCCGAGGCCTGCAAACACAGGCCCTGCCCTCAGCACAGGTGACTGCGGTGTTAGACCCCAGGTGGGCCCAGCCCTGTCTGGAGTCCTCCACTGTCTTCCAGGCGTCTGGTCTTCTGCCCCTGTCTGGGCTGGCCCTGGTGGCTGCTCCCCAGAAGCCCTGGTTTGCCTGTGGCAGCCCTCAGGAGAGCCGCTCTATGCCGGCCTCCCCCGCAGTCCTGCTGAGGAAAAGCACTGGGCGGAGGATGAACACAGCCAGGATTCAGGTTTAAAACCTCAGCTGCGTGCTCAGCTACGCACCTGCCAGGCCTCTTCTCTGCCACCTCCTTCCTCATTCCCTTCAAAACTCATTCCACCCCTTCCTGACTCTGTGCCCTCGCTTACGGTGCCCCATCTGCTGCCGTTTCGTGCAGGAAA
Source organism: Canis lupus familiaris (assembly GCF_011100685.1). Lineage (NCBI taxonomy): Eukaryota > Metazoa > Chordata > Mammalia > Carnivora > Canidae > Canis > Canis lupus. The sequence continues at coordinate 17,037,289 of NC_049236.1, forward strand.
GGCGGCCATCTGGCTCTTCTCAGTTTTCTCTTCATCTCGGGAAACTAGATATTTTGGCAACCCAACCTTCCTGAACATTCTCCGACTGTGCTCTGCCTGCATGCCCTTCCCTCCCGCGTTTCCATGTCTCCTGCTCATTCTGGCTCGGACTCCTCCTGGGTCTCATTAGCTCCTGCGAGCCTTCCCTGAGCAATCAGGGAGGTCTGCACCCCCCCTGTTCCCCCATGCATGCGCCTCCAGGGATCCGTCTGTGTGCCTGCCTCCCCCACACAACCGAAAACCAGGTCCCGGTCTCTATTTTTCACGGTCACCCAGCACTCGAGCTGGTAAACCAGTAAGATACAACCTAGGTTTGTAAAATCAGTGAAGGAATGATTTCATCTTGTAAGACACAAGGAGCTGCTAAAGGGTTTCAGGCAACCACCTTCCCTGTTGTTCGAGGCCCTTGTTCCTCTCTAGGCCCTGCCGGCTGCATCTAGAAAGGTCTCTCCAGTCCTTGAGGCTTGAAGGTCCAAGTAGGATAGGACAGCAGATATGAACTTAGTCTGTCCAAAGAATTTCAGTCCCTAAAGCCAAGCACCTCCCAGCCCCCTGGGTCTCCTGGGTCTGGAGGGAAACAAATGGTAAAGAGCAGAACATGAGGCCCAAGGGACACATGCTGAAAGGAGGGACTGGAAGGGAAAGGAGGTGAAGCCAGCTTTCCCACAGCTCCGTGGGCTGGTCACAGGCCAGGCCTGCAGGATGCACCGTGAAAGGGAGGCACAGTTCAGCTTCCAGTGAGTACCTCTTCCAGGAGGGTGGTTTTTTCCTGCAGTTTGGCCTCATAAAACTCAGTCAGCTCTTCCAGGGCCTGGCTCTTGGTCTCATCGTTATCCCGAAGCTGTTTTTCATACTCCTCCTGCATCCTCTGGGACTTGAGCTGCAATTCCTGATACTTCTCATATTCTAGAAGCAACTTTTGGTTGTTGCAACACTCTGGAGAGAAGCAAGGGCCGTTATTTCGCGTGGGACTCAGGGCCGCCCAGGAGCCTTTGGTGTTCTCCCGCCCACCTCCAGCACCAGCCAGGGCAGGTGCCTCCATCATGCCCGCCCAGCTTCCTGCCCGTACCCCATGAGGTGGCCGCCAAACTCCCCCATGTTGTCAGCTAGGCAGAAGGTTTCCAGGAAAGGGCGGAGGGATGTTTGGGGGTTCACGGCCAAGAAAAATGTCCTAAATATGCCAAACCTCTGTTTTACAGAAGAGTAAACCGAGGCTCGGTGAGGTCCAGTGACTCCCTAGAGCACCTAATGTGGTCAGTCTGGGACCCAAGGCAGCCTAGCAGGCTCCAGACCTGCACTTCCTCATATCTCCTGTTGGCATGCAGTAGGTGTTTAATACGTGTTTAATGAATGAGCAAATGCACAGGAGTAAAAAGCCACAGTGAGATCTAGGGCATAAATGCAGCCTGTTTACAGACAAAACCAGGTCACCTGGGACTTCTGTTGGGTCCGGGGGACTCCCAGACTTCTGCCCCCACCCGACGTGTGGCCTCTCCCTGGGGACTCACCCAGGTCCTGCAGCTCCCGGCTCTGTTTGTCCAGCAGGTCCTCAATGTGCTCCCGATGGGACACATCCTGCTTTTCTTTTTCTGTTCTTAAAACCTAAAACACAGAGTGAACTGTTCTCATTCTCACATGTCTGCTGAAAGCACCCCTAGGGCAGGAACACATGTTATGAGTGCCATCCCCCTTCACTCACAAACATTTCTCAAGCCCTTCCTTTGTACCAAGCATTGTTCCATGAGCAACAAGCAAGCTATCACTTTTTATTTACATTATATTCTGCTCTGAGAGTTCTAGACATTCCTTATTTATATCCTTTCTACTAAACGGGTCTTGTCAATGATGAGTTCGGTTTTGGACATGTAGCAGATGGATTTTGGGGGGGAAGAAAGTAAAGATTCATTTGAATTCTCTGTTGTCTGCACATTGCTGTCAACTACATTCTTGGATGTGCTAATGTGTCAGCTTCTAAGGAGTGTTTTCCTTAATCGAGCAGGAAAGCTCTTTGCAGGCAGAGGGGCCGCCCCCAGGAATAACTCTGTGCTTAGCTTATGGAGGGCCCCCGCACCAATGTTTGTTGACTAGAGGAAGGAAATAATAAAACTAAAAGCCAGGGGCTTTTTTTTTTGAGTCAAACTCTCTGACCCGTGGAGATAATATAAAAGAACAAATACCATCTGAGCCAAAAATAGGAGGTTTGGGATGAAGGGCAGGACAGATTTGTGGAGAATAAGGGGATTATTCTGGGGGAGTCCTGGATCAAATCTAACTACAGGAGGACAAGTTAGACTAATTTTATTTCATTTACCGATGATCCTGAAATCGATATTCTGGTACCTCTTTTCTTTCTATACTTTGTTTTTCTTGTGACCTTTTCATTCTGTTTTTTGTTTGTTTTTAGATTTTATTTATTTATTCATGAGAGACACACAGAGAGAGGCAGAGACACAGGGCAGAGGGAGAAGCAGGCTTCCTGTGGGGAGCCCCATGCAGGACTCGATCGCGGGACCCTGGGATCATGACCTGAGCCAAAGGCAGATGCTCAACTGCTGAGCCACCCAGGCGCCCTGCATTCTGTTTTTAAATACATTTCTCTTGATCCTAAAGATAATATATTCTCATTGTAGAGAATTTGCAAAAATACGGAAAATTTTAAATTATCCATCATCCCCACTTTCCGAGGTAATCACACTGCTAGCTATTTTCTTATGAACTGATCTATGTGTATTTATTTTATTTGATGAATCCCATTCACTAGAGTTTTATATTCTGCTCTGTTCTACGTGGCACTTTGCTGTAAGCATTTCTGATGCTATCAGCTATCCTTAAAAACCACACATTATCATATGGTTCATTGTTTGAGCATAGCTGGAATGGTGTACGCCAGTTCCATCTTGAGTAAACTGGAAACATCTTATTATTTGTGGCTGTTGGCTGAGTCTCTCAAACAGACCTGGTTTTTCGTTTTCAAGGACTCCATCTCCTGGAGGAACTTATCTGTTAGCTCCTTAATCTTCTCAGAGTAGTTCATGTCCTTCAATCGAAGCTGATACTCATTCTCCATTTTCAATTCTTCCACACGAGTCTTCAGTTCCAACATCATCTGAGCCTTTGGGAGAAGGACACTAGAATCAAGAACATTCACAGTGTGGGTGAATTAGAATATTTAAACTGGTGGCCTCGAGCTCTCTGAGCTCTGCAGCTCTGCCCAGCCTCAAACACATTTGTATCCACTAGAATTTGTTATCTTTTCCCCACGAGACACCGGGACTGAAAACTGGGGAGACATACGAGCTTTTTCCTCTGCCTTCACGACATCTGTTCAGTGAGCCCCGCTGTGCACCAGGCATTACGCTAACAACCCTCTCATCCTGAAATATGTGCAAATACCACCTGCTCAGTGAAGTCCACTTGGACCACGCCAGTTAATCCTGCGACCCTTCCTTTCCATTCCCAGCACTCATGACCCTGCTCACACTGCTCTACTTTTTACTATTTTCTTGGATCTAGGCACTTTCTAATGCAACTTATGTATGATTCTGTTTATTGTCTTTTGTCTTCTTCCTCCATTAGAATTTAAACTCAGGGAAGGCTGAGATCTTTGTTGGTTTTGTATACTGATACACAGAAGTGTGCCTAACACATAGGAGGTACTTGAAGAACACGTGTGGAACCATGATTCCTGCCCCCATGGAACTTACGGTCTACTGAAGAAGCCAAATAACATCATTACAAATTGTGAAAAGTGCCCAGAGCCAGTGGTTTCCCAGGACTGTCAATGTGTCCCTCTCAATGCCTCTTAGTCCTTACTCTTCCTGCCTTGCTGGTTCCTATGTCCAGTGACTTCTTCTTTCATTCTGTTGTATCCTCTGTTGCCAAAGTTTTCTAAATACTGTGATACACATACCCTTCATTTCCTGAAAAAGGTAACGCTGATGACAGAGAGGGTGAGAACACAGGTGTTTTCTTCTCACCTATCTATGATCACCCCCCAGCCTCCTCACGTATCCCTATCTCATCTTTTTTGATCTATCTCCTCTACAACCATGGACAACTAGAGAATAAGGGATGTGTTATGCTCACTTCTGCATTCCTGGCCAGTGGACAAGTGTGGACCTGGCACACAGGAAGTACTGAGATGAGGGATGAATATAGGGGGCATAGGCAGAGTTGGGGATGAGAGCAAGGATGTCTGGTCAGGACACTGCGTGTGATGTGGTATGGATGGGAGGCAGAGGGAGAGGAGGCCCAGACGGGGTCAGACCATCAAAGTCCTTGCCAGCCATGATAAGAAATTAGGATTTTCTCCTACAGGGCCTCTGAAGGTCCTTGCCCAACCTGATTAAGCTGACTTCGTCTCACAAAGACCTCTCTGATGGCAGTGTGTAGCTTGGGCTAGATCAAGCACTAAGCAGAGGGATTAGTTGGGGGGTGGGAACAGCACAGTCCAGATGGGGAAGGGGGAGGAGAGTGGAACGGAGAGATTCAAGAGCAAGATTTTAGGGAACATGGTGCCTGACTGGGTATGGGGTGAAGGTAAAGGGCCATGGATGAAGACCATCTCCTGGGAAGAGTGCTCCCTGAAGATTGCATTTGGCCTATCTTGTGTCACGGCTTTATCCTGGGCACCTAGGACAGGACCAGCAACATAGCACTAAATGAACGTTTATCTGATGAGGAGGTCACTCCAGGGTCTGCCTTGGACTGGTGGAATAGATTTATTGATGGGAGTGCTGGTTTCGGGCATGTTGTATTTGTGGCACACAGCTCATCATCCTTCCTCAGTGTGTTCTCAGCCTGGCTGCAGAGGCAGCTTTCCATGATGCAAATCTCCTCAAGCCATTCCCTAATATAAACCTATCAGTAGGTCCTTAGGAACAAATTCTGAATTCTAAAACATGGTGTAAAAGGCCCTCACAATCCCTCTCCAGCTCCAGCTCCAAACACCCTCCCTTCTCCAGCCCCACCTAGCCAGGAGCATCTTCCCCAGAGCACCTCTCTCATCCTTTTGCACACTCATTCCTTGGTGTGGAATAGCCTTTCCCATCTGTTCCTGAAGGCTCCATCCAAAGCTCATTTCCTCTGGCACCACTTGGCTTGTGACCCCAGAGCATCATTCTGTCATAACACCCGTAACACACTTAATTTCCCTTTTTAATTTTACCTGTACCTCCTCCCAGGCTACAAGCTAAAGGCCTCTATATATCTTTCACTTCTGTCATCCTAGACCTTGGTACAGCATCTAGTACATAACAGACCCCTCTGTGACCACTAGTCGGATGGATGGATGGATGGATGGATGGATGGATGGATGAATGAGTAGGTAAATTATGTCCTGAGAGATAGTTACATAGAAAATCATAGAATATAAAGAAAAAAAGAGAACTGGGAATTCTGAGAAATATGACTTTTATTTTAATTTTTTAAAAAGATTTATTTATTTATTTAAGACAGAGAGAGCACGCATGCAAGTGCAGGAATGGTGGGGAGAGGCAGAGGGAGAGAACATCCAAGCAGACTCCTGCTGAGCGTGGAGCCCATCACAGGGCTCAGTCTCATGACCCTGAGATCACGACCTGAGCCGAAACCAAGAGTTGGATGTTAACCCACGAAGCCACCCAGGTGCCCCAGGGAAATGTGACTTTTAGAGGACAGGTGGAGACAGAGCCGGGAAGGATAGAGAGGCCAACAGGGAATAAGAGCACAGTCTCACAATTGCAGAGATGGGGCAGCTCCAGGAAGGGAGCAGAACATACTCTAGCCCTTTCCAACTTGGCAGCACTTCTGACAGGCCAAGTTGGGGGCTGGGTGGGGAGACAGGCCTTTGGCACAGCCTGGGGTCTCCTAGTTGCTCCCTTCCCCTACCCTCCGTGAGGAATGGGGGAGAAAACAGAGAGAAGGAAGAGGAGGAGATGTACTTGCCTGCCTGAGTAGGTCAGACCCTGACTCTCACAGGCTCTCCCTCATCCTTTCCTCTCATTTCACCTTTCCTGCAGAAAGTTCCTAGCAGGAAACTCTAGCATGGATCTCTGGAAATGCCTGGGTCTTATCCTCCTGCTTTGGGGCCATTTTTGCAATGCTGTTCTGATGGTTTTCTTCATCTCTACCTGATTGTGAGTTTCCTGATCACAGAGCTCAGGGCTGTCTTTTCACACATGCGTCCCCAGTACCTAGCAAACAGCAGGCATTCAATAAATTCACTCTAGATTCTGGATGAACAGCAATGAATGGATAGCTCTGCCATTCTCTGTAAGCCTTGTGCGTTTCCCATCCCTTCAGTGTCTCCCTTAGGGAGCGCGGTGCAGAGCTAGCTGTCCCCTCAAAACTCTCAAAACACATCTTCCTGGAGTGTTTAATGCTTTCGCAGGAGGGAGGGGCCTTTGGGGGAAGTGATTAAGAGAGGATTCTAGATTAAATCTGGAGCAAAACTCTAGTCCTGTTATGTCACTTAACTTCTCCAACGCCACTTCTGGAAACATGGGGAGAATAATAGAATCTTTTTCATAGAGATGATGTGACATTTATTTATTTATTTATTTATTTATTCATTCATTCATTCATTCATTCATCATTCATTCATAGAGACACAGAGAGAGAAAGAGAGAGACAGAGACACAGGCAGAGGGAGAAGCAGGCTCCATGCAGGGAGCCGGACATGGGACTCGAACCCGGCTCTCTGGGATCACGCCCTGGACTGAGGGTGGCGCTAAACTGCTGAGCCACACAGGCTGCCTGAGATGATGTAACATTTAAATAAGAAAATACTTATAATTAGTATAGCACCTGGTTCAGGGAAAATCTAAAAAAAATGCTGATTACCATTACTTTTATTGTTTTATTATTAGGAAGACTAGGTTTCAGGAAAGTTTTCTAAATACTTTATTTTCTTTTTTTAAATGAAGAAGGCTCCACTAGCAGTTAAGTTTCACAGATACAACTGGCATATTCAGCTTGTCAGTTCAATTCTGTAAATATTGACTGTCTTTCATGTGTCTAGCAAGGGCTAGAAACTGCTGGTCACACAGAGAATTGCATGTCATGGTTCCTGCCCTCAAAGAGTGGGAAGAGGAAAGCTAGTTCACAGGCTAAAAGTAGAGCAGAGTGTAAGTGAAGATGACCAGGTGGCAGGATGATGGGCAGGGGTGAGGGTGGAAAGAGATCCAGCCACGCAGAGGAGAGCAGCATGGTGGTGTGGGTGGGAAATGTTCAGGGGAGTGTGGGAGTCTGTGTGGGGCACTGTGCAGCCAGGCGTATAGGGCCTTGAATGCTGGTCCTAGGGCTGTGGACAGTCTGGTAAGGAATTTCCATGTCCCTCTTCCTTTGATCTGGTTCTTACCTTCTCTTCCATGTCAGTTTTAGTAACAAGCACCTCCTCGGCAAAGCCTACTTCCCTCTCTCGCTTGATCCCCCGACCATCCTTATCAAAGACCTTCCAGGTAAACAGGCAGCCGTCCTCAGCAACGGTCAGCAGGAATTGGTCATCAAAGGTGAGCGACATCTGAGGAGAAAAAAAGCACAACAAGGAGGCTTTTTGAGGCCTCAGATAACCAGAACTGAGCTGGCTATGTGCAAGGCCTCTGTTCAGGCAACCATGGGTGCAGCCTCATGGGGCAGGAAGACTGGATCCTGGGTAAGAATAAGACAGGGAGCTCTCATAAGCTTCTGTTAATGAATAAAGGAAACAAGACTGTGTTTATATTCTCTGTGCATTTGGAATCTTGAGAGTTAATTATTATCTAGATTATAAAAAGAACTCTCAGAACTCAGCAGTAAAAACCCCAAACAATCCAACTAGAAGATGGTACAGAAATATGGAGGGTATACAGATGACAAAGAGAGTATACAGATGGCAAAGCAGCACATGAAAAGATGTTCAACCTTATTAGCCACTGGGGAATTGCATATTAAAACTATGGTGAGATATTACTGCACACATGTTAGAGAGCAGCTAAAATAAAAAATAGTGACAATACCAAATGCTGGCAATGATGTGGAGAAATTGGATCTTGCATGCATTGCTGGTAGAACTAGAAAACAGCTTGGCAGTTTACTTTAGTTTCCTTAAGAACTAAACATAAATTGAGGCACCTGAGTGGCTCAGTGGTTAAACGTTTGCCTTTGGCTCAGGTCATGATTCTAGGGTCCTGGGAATCTCAGGTCAGGCTCCTTGCTCAGCAGGAAGCCTGCTTCTCTTTCTCCCTCTGCCTGCCTTTCTCCTTGCTTGTGTTCTCTTTGTCAAATAAATAAAATCTTAAAAAAAAAAAGACTAAACATAAACTTATCCTATGATCCAGCAATGATTCCCAGAGAAATTAAGGTCCACACAAAAGCCTGTATATGATTGGTAAAAGCCAATAGAACTACTACCAGTTTTATTTGTAATAGCCAAAAACCGGGGGGGGGGGGGGGGGGCGGGGCCGTGAGCTATCCTACAATAGGTAGATGGTTAAACAAATTATGGTGCATCCATGCCATGGAAAGCTACTCAGCAGTAAGAAGAAATTAAGTATTGATATGTGAAATAACTCAGAGCTCAAGGGGGTATCGAAAAGCCACTGTCAAAAGATCACATGCTGTACGATCCCGTTGTTTTGTTTTAAAAAGATTTTATTTATTTATTCATGGAGACACAGTGGGAGAGGCAGAGACACAGGCAGAGGGAGAAGCAGGCTCATGCAGGAAGCCCGATGTGGGACTCAATCCCAGGATCCTGGGATCATGCCCTGAGCCAGACGTTCAACCACTGAGCCACCCAGGTGCCCCCTGTATGATCCCATTTATATAAAATTCTCAAAATGACAAATGATGGAAATAAAGAACCAATGAGGGTTTTCTTAGGACTAGGGTCAGTGGTGGCTGAGGGGGGTGGGTGTCACCAGCAAGGCAAGAGGGGATCCTTGGTGGCCACAGAGCAATGCCAGCTACAGAAATCTATGTATGTGATAAAATGACATGGAAACACACACATTTTGCACCAATGTCAGTTTCCTGGTGTGACACCTACCGTTGCACAGTTACGATAGATGTACCTATTGGGGGAAACTGGGAGGAGGGCACACAGGACCTCTATGCTCTCTTTAAATTTCCTGTGACTCTATAATGATCTCAAAACAAAAAGCAAAGGCAAAAGAATCAATAATGAAAAAGGCCTTCTCGCAGTCAGCAATATGTGTCGAAAACCTTACTAATGGCGTTGCTCTTGCACTCAGGAATTCTTCCTCTGTCTAGCAAGTTAGCCTTTGGGATAATCAGAGATGCCCACGGAATTCTGTAGAGAAGCCCTGGTTAGGGCTTCTCATATGATCATTTAATGCCCAGTTGTAGGAAAAGAAATAAGCTGTGGTCTATCACTTGATGGGATATTTGTATAGCTACTAAAATAATGTTTTCGAGGAATATTTAATTGTACAAAAATGCTTATAATAGCATTAATTTTTAAAAAGCAGACTACAAAAGAATATATACAGTATGGTCTCAATTTATTTAAAATGCACACAAAATCTACACAAAAGAGAAAATGTATCAAAATATTAATGATATTATGAAGAGGATTTTTATTTCTTTTTCTTTTTTGGTTTAGAGAGAAAGAGTGTGAGCATATAAGAGTAGGTGGGGAGAGGCAGAGGGAGAGAGAATCTTTTTTTTTTTTTTACATATTTTTTTTAATTGGAGTTCAATTTGCCAACATATAGCATAATACCCAGTGCTCATCCTATAAAGTGCCCCCCTCAGTGCCTGTCACCCAGTCATGCCCACCCCCCGCCCACCTCCCTTTCCACCACCCCTTGTTCGTTTCCCAGAGTTAGGAGTCTGGGAGAGAGAATCTTAAGCAGATTCCACGCGTAGCATGGAGCCCCTCGCAGGGCTCCACCTCACAACCCTGAAACCATGACCTGAGCCGAAATTAAGAGTCAGACATCCAACCACCTGAGCCACACCAGTGCCTCATGAAGATTTTTATTTCTAAAGTAACTATGCATTGCTTTCATAATCAGAAAAATAAATACCTTATGTACAAAACGCTATGAAAAGAAGAGAGGGAATTTTTTTTTTTAATTTACTTTGAGGGCAGTCCGGGTGGCTCAGTGGTTTGGTGCCCCCTTCGGCCCAGGATGTGAAGGGATCCTGGAGACCCAGGATCACATCCCGTATTGGGCTCTCTGCGTGGAGCCTGTTTCTCCCTCTTTCTGTGTCTGTGTCTGTGTCTCTGTCTCTGTCTCTCTCTGTCTCTCATGAATAAATAAATAAAATCTTTTAAAAAATAAATAAATTTACTTTGAGTGTGAGACTCAAGCTCACCATAGGAATGTTCCAGTTAATAATGGAAAATCCTTTCTTTAGTAAGGATACTGTCTGAAGGTAAGCCAGTATTGAGTTTGGGACATCATTCAAAATCTTAGCTTTTGATGTTGTTGGGGGGACAATTTCCAGATGTGTACCCATGGTAGTTCCCCAGGGGAGACTTTTTGTACCTCCAGGGAAGGGCAGGGGCTCATCTCTGGGGCTTTGACTTTATTTATTTATTTATTTTTTTAAATAAATTTATTTTTTATTGGTGTTCAATTTGTCAACATATAGAATAACACCCAGTGCTCATCCTGTCAAGTGCACTTCCTCTGGGGAGGACAGCTGGGTGCCACAACCAGCACTCAGCAGATCGGAGATCTGGGTGAGATGCTCCTGGCATCTCTTAAATGGCCCATTATTATGCATAATATTATGGTAAGTAACCTCACACAGGGATGTTTAGGTGTATGTCTGATTCTCTCCTAGGGTATATTCCTGGGAGTAGTTAAAATAAAGGATATTAGTAGCCAATAAATGTTCATTGAATGGGTGGTTGGATGAATTAAGAAGGAGAGACGAATAAGGAAAGAAAAGCCACTGAGGGGGTTGGAGGGATGAAGAAGGAGTATGGAGGGCAGATCAGATAGATCTAGGGCAGGGCTAGGTCTGGGCCTGGATCCCTGCGGAGAGCGACCCTTCTCACCTTGGTGATAGGACCTGCGTGGGCCTGGTACTCGTTGAATTCTTTCTGCAAAGGTAGTGGATACTTCATGGCACGGATGGTGCCCACAGAGGTGCCCACAAATATCATGCGCCCGGAATGTGAGATGACGACGGCCGTGTAGATGACGTCAAATGCTGATATCTCTCGAAGGACCTGGAACACAGACGGCTCTGTTCAGAGTGAGGGGCTGAGCCATACATACCCTCAGGGTCCCCATGTCATTCCCTCCTCTGAGCAACACAAGGACAAGTTCTGTACTGAAAAGATGTTTTTCAATTCCTTAAAGCACCTGGCATAGTGTGGAGCACAGAAAAGGCACAGATTAGTCTATCGTGGCTGCCTGACTAGTGGACAAACTGCAAGGAGTTAGAGCAACCCTAATAAAAGGAAGCCTTCAAGTAGCACCATTTTACAGCTTCCTCGTGTTGTAACTCATTCAGTCCTCATGAACACCCTCTGACTAGTTACTGCCGCCCTTATCTTAAGATGTTGAAATAGCCACAGGGACAGCAAGTAGTCAACCTGCCTTGTAAGTGGCAGTCAGGGCCCAGTGTCACTGCTCTTGACTACTGTGCTACCTTGCATCTCAAACTCAGAATGGGATGTGGGCCCTACAGTTATTGAGTGTTTGCGTGGGTCATGCAGGCTGTGCCAGCCAGTGGGGATACCAAGAAGTGGGGACTGCAGTGGGCCTGCCCCGATGGAGCTCCCTTCGGGTCCAGCACTGGAAAAGCCACCACAGAATTAGGACTAAGCCACTCAGGGGCATAGTGGAGGGAACCCCTACTCTCAGCTGAGTTCCAATCCTGGGAAACCCGTCTCAGACCAGTTGGCTGCCGTGGTTTCTGTACACTTTCCCAGGCACCAGCACCAGGACGGCGACAAGCACCAAAGAGAGGCTGGAGGAGCCAATGGAGGTCAGCTGTCACTGGGCACCTGGAGAAGGACACAGCCACATTTGTAGGGAGAAGTGTCCTTGGTCTTTGGAGCCAAATGGGATAGTTCCTAAATTTCAGAGATTGGGGGTTTCAAGTGAACATGGTGGCAAGCCGAGGTGATGGCAGGAACTATGGTTGTGTTTCTACCCCGGGGTTAGCACGCAGTTTAGGGATGCTGCTGACTTGTGGGCTGGGAAGGTGGTAGAGACCTTACATCAGCCAGCAAAGTGGAAGTGGAAAGGGGCCCCACAGTTTAACCTGGTCAGGTAGGGCCCTGGGCAGGAAATCCCAGGAGTAACAAGGACTGAGCTGACTCAAAAGGCACGGGAGGCCGGATGTTATCCCACGAAGAAGGGGCCCTCTTCTCCCGAGCCCTCTTCCCATCACACTTGCTGCTGTGCACATGGAGGCTGTCTCCCACGGATGGGTACAGTGGCTGGGCGGTAGGCCAGGAAGACTCACCGAAGAGTCAGCAATCTCCTTGAGGGTCTGGTCCGACCCAACTGCAAAGATAATTTTGGCATCAGGGGAGACAGTGACACAGTTGTAGCTGCAGGACTTCAGGACGCATTCGGTCTGTCTCTTTCCAGAGGACAGATTCCATTCATACACGGCACTGTCTGTGCCACAAGAGATCAGTTTGCTGTCATCTGCATTCCACACAATTGAACGAACCTACAGGATGGAGACATATCCAGTTAAAAGCACTCATGTGCACATACATGCCTCTCATTTGGGAAAGGAGGATGAACCCCTCATGCGTTCCACTAGACTGAGGCCGAATGTCCTTTGCTGGTGCGTGTCCTTCAGCAAGCACAGAACTGACTTTATTTGGAACACAGCATGAAGAGGTCCACCCTCTGGGCGTTGTCTACAATGATGGAGATAGTGGTGCAGAGCAAGTAAGAGAAGGCCGACAGGTCCACGATATAAGCAAAATAGCAGAGCATAAGAATTTTATAGAACAAGGGAGAGAGACGGTCAAGAGGGGCCCTTCCACAATCACAGAGACAACTCTGGGGGTCGGAAGGGCTGTGTGCATGTGCTAAGCCATGCCCACTCAAGAGCAATCAGAGTGGGATATGGGGAAAACCTGAAAGCATCTCCTAAGCTGCACGGAGACCCATTAACACAGGGCAGAGGCCTCAATGGCACAAGGGGTTGAAATATTACATCTGACCAAACGCTAACTGAATAATAATCTCCTCTGGGTCACTGGCATCTCCCAGGAAGCCAGGCTTAGAGCTAAAATCACACTTATTCCTGGCAGCTGGAAGACTGTGTGCATGATGAAGGCTGCACTCCCTTGGGTACAATCAGAGAGAGAACCTCCAACCTACTAGTCTCCAGCTGAACGAGGAGCAGGAGAAAAAAAAAAAAAAGTGAACTCCATGCACCGTGACAGCAGTCTCCCAGCTACACAAATCCAACAGTAAAGGGTAAAAGTCTAACTGGCTAAGGGGGCTGAGCACAATCTGTGACTAATAAGTGGCTCAGGTCAACCCAGGTGCAGCCCCTAGGTACTGAGAAAACAAAATTAAGAAAAAAAAAAGAACAAAGGGAAGAGCAGAGACACCAAGGCTGCACACAGCAGGGGAAAGAAAGATTTCTCAGAATTAGTTCAGCCAGGTCACTAAACAAAGACACAACTTTCTCGGCTTTCCCCCGTTATATTTGTAATTCCCTTCTCCAGTAGTGAAAGATCTTCCCATCAAATTCAGTATGTTTGCCTATTTTCTCAATCTCTTCATAAGTAACCAACCTCCTGACCTACTGGCCACCTCTTTTGATATTTCCAGGATTCTAACCCTGTCAGGCACATCCTTACCCACCTCCTCAGCTCCCTCTCCACCTCTTAAATGGCATTTTCTGTTTGTTACTATTATGTAAAAACATGCTTGAAAAAATATAGTAACATTATTTCCAACAATTTTCCTAGATTCATTCATTTTAATAGTTTATCTAAAAATTCTTTGAGTTTCCTACATACTCAATAATGTGATCTGTGATGATTTATTTATTCATTTCTGAACTTTATGCCTTTTATTTTGCTATGGTCTGAATGTTTGTCTCTTACCTCCCATCCCATTTCCCCCATGGTTCATATGTTGAAATCCTAACCCCTGAAGATGATGGTTTTAGGAGGCGTGGGGCCTTTGGGAGTGATCAGATCATTGAGGGTAGAGCCCTCATGAATGGGATTAGTGCCCTTATGAAAGAGGCCCTGGAGAGCTAGGTCACCCCTTCCACCCTGTGAAGATATGAGAAATCTGCAGCCAGGAAGAGGGCCCTCGCCTACCCATACTGGCACCTGGATTTTGAACTTCCCACCCTCCAAACTGTGAGGAAAGATTTCTGTTGATTATGAGCCACCCAATCTGTGCTATTTTGTTATAGGAGCCCCATGGACTTTTCTTACCTTATTGCATTGGTTAGGACTCAGTACAAGGCGAACAGAGGGCATTATGCTTTGTTCTGTATCTCAGAAAGAATACTTCCCAATCAATGTGATAGATCATATCAGCAAGAGATAAAACAAGAACCATATGATCCTCTCATTAGATGCAGAGAAAGCATTTGACAAAATACAGCATCCATTCCTGATCGAAACTCTTCAAAGTGTAAGGATAGAGGGAACATTCCTCAGCATCTTAAAAGCCATCAATGAAAAGCCCACAGCAAATATCATTCTCAATGGGGAAACACTGGGAACCTTTCCCCTAAGATAGGAACAAGACAGGGATGTCCACTCTCACCACTGCTATTCAACATAGTACTGGAAGTCCTAGCCTCAGTAATCAAACAACAAAAAGACATTAAAGGCATTCGAATTGGCAAAGAAAGTGTCAAACTCTCCCTCTTCGCTGATGACATGATACTCTACATAGAAAACCCAAAAGACTCCACCCCAAGATTGCTAGAACTCATACAGCAATTTGGCAGCGTGGCAGGATACAAAATCAATGCCCAGAAGTCAGTGCATTTCTATACAGTAACAATGAGACTGAAGAAAAAGAAATTAAGGAGTCAATCCCATTTACAATTGTACCCAAAAGCATAAGATACCTAGGAATAAACCTAACCAAAGAGGTAAAGGATCTATACCCTAAAAACCGCAGAACATTGTAGTTTCTGAAAGAAACTGAGGAAGGCACAAAGAGGTGGAAAAATATTCTGTGCTCGTGGATTGGAAGAATGAATGTTGTGAAAATGTCAATGTTACCCAGGGCAATTTACACGTTCAGTGCAATCCCTATGAAAATACCATGGACTTTCTTCAGAGAGTTAGAACAAATCATCTTAAGATTTGTGTGGAATCAGAAAAGACCCCGAATAGCCAGGGGAATATTAAAAAAGAAAACCATAGCTGGGGGCATCACAATGCCAGATTTCAGGTTGGACTACAAAGCTGTGGTCATCAAGACAGAGTGGTACTGGCACAAAACCA
Source organism: Canis lupus familiaris (assembly GCF_011100685.1). Lineage (NCBI taxonomy): Eukaryota > Metazoa > Chordata > Mammalia > Carnivora > Canidae > Canis > Canis lupus. The sequence continues at coordinate 17,052,728 of NC_049236.1, forward strand.
GACAAATAGATCAATGGAACAGAATAGAGAATCCAGAAGTGGACCCTCAACTTTATGGTCAACTAATATTCGACAAAGCAGGAAAGACTATCCACTGGAAAAAAAGTCTCTTCAATAAATGGTGCTGGGAAAATTGGACATCCACATGCAGAAGAATGAAACTGGACAATTCTCTTACACCATACACAAAGATAAACTCAAAATGGATGAAAGATCTAAATGTGAGACAAGATTCCATCAAAATCCTAGAGGAGAACACAGGCAACACTCTTTTTGAACTGGGCCACAGTAACTTCTTGCAAGATACATCCATGAAGGCAAGAGAAACAAAAGCAAAAATGAATTATTGGGACTTCATCAAGATAAGAAGCTTTCGCACAGCAAAAGATACAGTCAACAAAGCTAAAAGACAACCTACAGAATGGGAGAAGATATCTGCAAATGACGTATCAGATAAAGGGCTGGTATCCAACATCCATAAAGAACTTATTAAACTCAACCGCAAGGAAACAAACAATCCAATCATCAAATGGGCTGAAGACATAACAGACATTTCACCAAAGAAGACATATTTGTGGCCAGGAAGCACATGAGAAAATGTTCCGCATCACTTGCCATCAGGGTAATACAAATCAAAACCACAATGAGATATCACTTCACACCAGTGAGAATGGGGAAAATTAACAGGACAGGAAACAACAAATGTTGGAGAGGATGCGGAGAAAGGGGAACCCTCCTGCACTGTTGGTGGGAATGTGAACTGGTGCAGCCACTCTGGAAAACTGTGTGGAGGTTCCTCAAAGAGTTAAAAATAGATCTGCCCTACAACCCAGCAATTGCACTGCTGGGGATTTACCCCAAAGATACAGATGCAGTGAATCGCCGGGACACCTGCACCCAGATGTTTCTAGCAGCAATATCCACAATAGCCAAACTGTGGAAGGAGCCTCAGTGTCCATCGAAAGATGAATGGATAAGGAAGATGTGGTTTATGTATACAATGGAATATTCCTCAGCCATTAGAAATGACAAATACCCACCATTTGCTTTGACGTTGATGGAACTGGAGGGTATTATGCTAAGTGAAATAAATCAATCGGAGAAGGACAAACATTATATGGTCTCATTCATTTGGGGAATATAAAAAATAGTGAAAGGGAATAAAGGGGAAAAGAGAGAAAATGAGTGGGAAATATCAGAGAGGGAGACAGAATATGAGAGACTCCTAACTCTGGGAAACGAACAAGGGTTGGTGGAAAGGGAGGTGGGTGGGGGGTGGGGGTGACTGGGTTATGGGCACTGAGCGGGGGCACTTGATGGGATGAGCACTGGGTGTTATGCTATATGGTGGCAAATTGAACTCCAATAAAAAAAATAAAATTTTTATGTATATGTGAAAAAAAAAGAAATATGGCTTCCATAATTTCATAATCAAGCAGGCTGTTTGCTGTAGGTTTTCTTAAATATGTTGCATAAGATTTTCAACAAATAAAATGAAAAGTTCCATTTTTTTAGTAAATTGTTGCTTTTAAAAATCATGAATGGAAAAAAAATCATGAATGGATATTAAATATTAACAATTATATTGTATGTGCACTTACACAGATAAAAAGGATGAAAATTCATATGTTTATGTTGAGGTGGTATAGCATATTAACTGATTTCAAATTATAAAACAACCTTGATTCCTGGAATAAATCCAACTTGGCCATGCTGTACTGTTCTTTGTATATGTTGATGGATTGGTTTGGGATTTTTTTTTATATTCATGAAAAATAATGGGTAATCATTTCTCTTTCTTGTGATATCTTTGGCAGGTTTGGTATCATGATTATGCTGGCCTCATAGAAAAATATTGGGAAGTACTTGCTCTTTTTTTTTTAATAATAAATTTATTTTTTATTGGTGTTCAATTTGCCAACATACAGAATAACACTCAGTGCTTATCCCGTCAAGTGCCCCCCTCAGTGCCCGTCACCCAGTCGCCCCCACCCCCACCCCCGCCCTCCTCCCCTTCCACCACCCCTAGTTCGTTTCCCAGAGTTAGGAGTCTTCCATGTTCTGTCTCCCTCTGTGATATTTCCTACCCATTTCTTCTCCCTTCCCTTCTATTCTCTTTCACTATTATTTATATTCCCCAAATGAATGAGACCATATAATGTTTGTCCTTCTCCGATTGACTTATTTCACTCAGCATAATACCCTCCAATTCCATCCACGTTGAAGCAGTATTTGCTCTTTTTTGTTGTTGTTCTTTGTAAGAGTTTCTTCAAGATTAGTGTCATTTTTTCCCCTTACAAGTAGTTGATATAATTCTCCAATGATATGCTCTGGGCCTAGAGTTTTCTTTACAGATTCTTTTACAGATCCAATTTGTCTGGGAATTTGTTGGTTTCATCTATATATCCAATTTACATAAATTTGTTCATAATATCCTATTTTGATCTTTTTAAATTATATATAGGAGCTGTAGTAATATTCCCTTTCTATTCCTCGTACTGGTTATTTACCTTTCCTCTTTTTTTCCTTCCTTGATCAGTCATGTCAGGGGCTTGTCCATTTTGTGTTTTTAAAAAAGCTAAGTTTTAGGGGTGCCTGGCTGGCTCAGTTGGCAGAGCATGCAACTCTTGATCTCTGTGTTGCGAGTTCAAGCCCCACACTGAGGGTAGAGATTACTTAAACACACACACACACACACACACACACACACACACACACCAAGTTTTGGCTTTAATTATCTTCTATTGTGTTTATTTCCTATTTTGTTAACTTTTGCTCACATTCTTATTATTTCCTTCCTTTTATTTTCTTTGAAATTAAAAAAAATATTCATTCATTCATGAGAGACAGAAAGAGAAGCAGAGACATAGGCAGAGGGAAAAGCAGGCCCCTGCAAGAGAGCCTGATGTGGGACTCAATCCCAGGACCCCTGAGCCGAAGGCATATGCTCAATCATTGAGCTACCCAGATACGCCTATTTTCTTTGGATTTAACTTGCTGTTACTTTTCTAATTTCTTGAGATGGATGATTATATCACTGATATTCTGTCTTTTTTATATTTATAATATACATAGTTCAGGTTATAAATTTCTTTGTAGGCATAGCTTTATTGCATCCTCCATCTGTATTTTTTTAAATACTGCAGATGTAAATCTAACATATATCTCTGGTTAGAGACCAGGGTTATAAATACTTGCAAAGTTGTGAAACAGATGGTTGCTTTTCTGTACTGGTGAAGGGAGGGCCTCCCATGGAGGTACACATAGTTCTAGAAAGAGCATCAGAATCACCTGGTGTGCTTTCATCTGTATCTCCATAGTCACTTGAAGGCCAGTCACATTGTTGAAACTGAGGAAGCTCAGCAACTCAATAATGCTAGTGTTTTCATAGCACCTGCACTGATGCACCTATTATTTGCTAAACTCAATTGTCAGTTTTTAGTTTTGACAGGACTTGACTTTTATTTTTAAATTTTTTGAATTATTTTTTTGAGAGATATAGAGCATGTGTGTACGTATGCATGTGCACAAGTGGGGAAAAAAGGGAGCAGAGGGAGAGAATCTCAAGCAGATTCTCCCAAGAGCACAGAGCCCAACATGGGGCTTGATCTTATGACCCATGAGATCGTGACCTGAGCCAAAACCAAGGGTCAGATGCTTAGCCAACTGAGCCACCCAGGTGCCCCTCTCTGACCTTTAAAGCCACTGACTACTTTATCCTTTTGGGAATAAGTTCCTTAACTTCTCTGATACAATTCCTTGATTCCAAGTTCAAAGCCTGCCCTCATTTGCAGGCTTTCTCTTATCCAGTCCCTTAAATGTTGGCCACCTGTCTCCTGCCCAAGATTCTTCTCAGATTCCACACAGGCCCTTGGTGATGTAATCGATGTCTCTGATTTCCACTGCTGCCTAACCCCCTGAATCTTCATTTTCAGCCTAGACTTCTTTCCTGATCTCCACACTCATGTATCATACATCTTGGGTACATCAGACATAATATGTACAAAATGGAACTAAATATCATGCTTCCTTCTATCTGTACTACCAAGCCATGGTTTATTTCCTGACTCGTCTTTCACTTTCGCTCTTTTTAAAAAAGATTTTATTTATTTATTTGAGAGAGTAAGTGAGAAAGTGGCAGAGAGAGAAGGAGAAGTAGGCTTCCCTGCTGAGCAGGGAGCCTGACGTGGGGCTTGATCCCAGGACCCAGGGATCATGACCTGAGCCAAAGGCAACTGAGCCACCCAGGCACCGCTAGAGAAGTACCTTTCTAATCCAGTTACTTCCTTTCTTAAATCCTTTCAATTGCTTCCCATCACCTACAGACTAAGGTCCAATTTTTGGCATGGTACACACACTCTGATGCAGCCCACCTCTCCAGCCCCTTCCATCACTTCTGGAATGTGTCCCTGGTTCCAGCCATGTATATCCCAAACCACTATCCTATTTTATACTCCCATTCCATCATCTTTAACAGGCCATCCTGCCTACAATGCCTTTCTTTTTCAAGTGCTTTTTCTCTCCAAATTCTTTCACTGACTACTTCTTAGTCTTTCAACCTTTGGCCCCTCCGTTCTCCTGCTGCCTCACCTCCCCTCGGTCTAAAAGCTATTGGTCGTGATTCATAAATATCTCTTGTATCCATCTACTTCTCCCTATCTCCCACCTCCACCGTGGTCCAAAATAGTGTAGATATTCACAATACTCTCTTTACTATGTTCACCCTGTCTCTTTCAATACATTCTTCTTTCTGCAGCCAACGTAATCTAAAATGAAAATCTGGTCATATTATTCTCTGCCCTGAAAGTCTTCAGTGGTTTCAAGGAACAAGGAGGATAAACTATCTTTATTTTTTTTGTCCTTAAAAGGTCTGCAAAGTTCCATGCACGTGGGCCCCTGCCAACCTCAACAAACTCAGCTTGCTCCTGGGTTTCATCCTGATATCTATGTTCCAGCCCCACAGACTTTTCAGTTCCTCTGACAGCCATGCAACCTCTCATCCCAGGGTCTTTGGATTCCTATCTGCAATGATGATCTCTGCCAGCTTTGTCTGGTTAATACTTCCCTACTCCTTTAGGACCCAGCCTTTGTGAACACCCCAATCTAAATTATGCCAACTTTTTCATTATCGACTCTCATGACACCCCATGTTTTTCTTTCATTGCATTTACTGTGATTAGTAATTAGTCTGTGCTTTGTTTTATTGTCTCTTTCCCCAAGTAGACAGTGAACTCCCAAGAAGAAAGGAATCGTTTCTCTTTTGTTCACTCAGTGAGTATAGTGCTGGACTCTGTGACCCTCGTTTCTCTGGACACTGTTTACTCACTTACCTTCCCTGTGTGTCCTTTCAGGTTTGAGATGTTCTCCAGGCTTGTGGTGGAAAAAATGTGAATCACATTTCCATTGACTGCAGCGAATAGGTGACCCCCATTGCTAAAGGAACACTATGAGGAAACAAAGCAAGACAGCAAAAATGAAAGAGAGAAATGAGCAGTCTGCAGGTTACAGTCAAGAGCTCCTTTTCCTAGAGAGTTCAGGCTACAACCAGGTGCAGAAGTGGGAATTGGGGGAAGACACAGAAAGAACCAAGCACTGGCTGACATTTTGCTATTCCTGTAGCTCACTGGCCAAGATGTTGTCACGGCCACGTGCATGGACCATGAATCTGCTTGGATGGTAGAGCACAGTGCTCATTCTGTGTCTGTAGAAGTTTCACAGTGGGGAAGGGATTCCTGAACTATCTGGTTTCTGTGGTCATCTTAGGGAGAAATGTGATTGGCTGCTTACTGTCTCTCCCTGTTGATGTGTATATTCCCTGGCCCCTCTCAACCTCCAATTTCACCTTCCCAGCTGGGACTCTGAGTCTAAGATAAATTTCCTCTTTGATGCTTCTTGTTCCTCTGCAGTCACGGAAAGGATTAATCACAGGTGGGGTCTCACAAGGTTTGGGGCTCACTGAAATATCTTGATGAGTATGAGGAAAATGAGATAGAGCCATACACTCAAGGAGTTTGGTGAGAGAAGAACTGATCTTTTCCTTTTTCTTCTTTTAAAGCCACTGAAGTTCTCTAAGGCAGACTGGTCCCAGCTCACCAAAGTGTGTTAGTTCCTGATATTTCAACTCTGGTTTTATTTCTAGCATCTTACCTCTCTGCATCCTCTAACAGAATATTCTTTGAAAGAACGTATATCATCAATGAGTAGATTCATAAGGCGTAGCTTGTCAGCAAACCCTACTACAACGAAGTGTCCAGATGGATGAAGGCTGATTGTATATGCCTCCTCTTGGTATTCCTTAAATAGCTCCAATGTGCTGTGAGGAAGATCGATGACTGAATTAGAAGTCTAGCCTGCTAAATCCCTTGAGGCCTCCACTGTACCTGGCAAATATTTTTATCATAGCATTTGAGATACTTTATTGCTTAAAATGATTGGTTCCTCTTTTTTCTGTATTTTGATTATATGAGGAGAGTGTCCAAGCAGTGAGTAAGGAAAATTGAGGAAGTGATCAATGAGCTGTCTAGTGATGCTGAAGGAATGGCTCCAGTTTGAGTTCCCCAAATCAGAAGGATAGTGGTTTCTTTTCAGCAGCCCAGCAGCTATACGCAAAGACCAAAGATATTCCAGTGTGGGGCCAAACTAGGTTGGAGCTTCTCAGGGAGGCTATGCCAAGGGGATAAAGTACTAGGAAGTTAAGGGCGGCTAGAGGCAGTGATAAGGAGAAAGAGATGGAGTGTTTCCAGAGAGTTCCATGTGGCAGAAAGCACATCTAGTGGGAGGGATGCAATAGGAAAACTGGAAGAACATAGGAGGTTATATAAAAAGGTGAGATACTGGAGTGCTATCTTTATGTCCCTAGTGTCCAGCATGGTGTCTGACATGTGGTAAGCACTTAATAAAACACAAAGCAATTTTCTAGGCCAAGCACAGAGAAATAGGTAAGTTGATTGACTTGGTTTTTTAAAAAAACCTTTTCCAACTGAAAGCTTCTAAGTAATTACATTTTAAAACTCTAATTAAAATAATTCACATGAACAAATCTAACAACTGAAATCTTGCACACTACAGTAGTAAAGCCTTTCATCCTTACTTTGATTCATAATTCCAGATGCGAACGGATCGATCCAGGGAACAGGTGGCAATGAGGGGTTTGCGGATGCACGTAGATAGACCAGTGATGGATGCCGAGTGTAAGGGGTACATCAGATACTCGAAGTGAGCAGGCTCCCCCTGGAGAAATCACACACAGCGAGCTCTGGCACAGTGAGCAGAAGGCAGGCTGTGCACTTCAGCTCTCACTACTACCCAAGAACATTAGTTAGACCAAGTACACAGGAATCAGGCTGTAGCAAGACTGCTTGAACATCATGCATGCTTTCTGATGCCACTATTATTTTAAAATATTATCTTGATGGCAATAAAATATTTTATTCTATACATATACCAGATGTGGGCACATTTCAGTGGATTCCATTTTCTGTTATTTAGGAGTAACACTAGACTAAATACCCTTGTGTGTATGTCTGTGTACCTCTCTGATTACTTCCTTAGATCCTGCAGTGTGAGTGTCCAGGACTAAGCTTTTGAATGTGTAGGCATCCATTTCAAAAGACATCCATCTTGAATAAATGTGTTACCAGCTTCTGGCAAAGCCACCAAGGTAGTAGGCTACCCCTACCCATGGAGGTCTTTTTTCAGAATGCCCTTGATAACTTAGATACTGACTGCTTGAGTGATCCCACTTCTCCCTTCCTAGGGTCTCAATCCCACTCTTAGGCGTTTTTTAAAAAAGGATTTTGTTTATTAATGAGAGACACACAGAGAGAGGCAGAGACATAGGCAGATGGAGAAGGAGGCTCCATGGAGGGAGCCTGATACGGGACTTGAACCCGGGACCCCGGGATCACCTCCCCCGCCCCGACCCCGAGCTGAAGGCAGATGCCCAACCACTGAGCCACCCAGGTGTCCCCCACTCTTAGGCTTTAAATTATCCAACAAAGAGTAAACCTACAAAAATTCTAGATGTCTTACCCTCACAGCCTCATAAAGGCAAAACCCCATAACCTCCCACTAACGACTTCACGCTGTGACCCTACGTGTGCTGTGTACCCTCCAGAGCCTGAGTAATAAATTATGCTTCCCAAAGTTCCCTGTTGTTTTTTGCTGAAGTGCTTTCTGCAATCCTAATAAGAAGCAAAAGGTCCAGTCCAGCCACATCACTGGTCCTAGTGGGAGAAATGTCTGGGGGTTTGCTAGAAGTAGCATGGGCCTTGGCAAGTGCCTCAGGCATTCCCAGCCAATAGCATCACTATCAACAGGCTGAGACTGACAAAATGGACACATTTCTAGAAGTGGAATACTGGGGGAAGTGGTAATTCTAAATTCTAAAGGCCTTGATAGGTACCACCAAATTTCTCTTCAGAGAAATGGTGTTGCTCTGCCACCAGCAGCAGTGAGAGCTGGGTGAATGATTTGAAATGAAAATGTATCCTGTTATACATGTTGTGTAGGCTCCACATGTAATCAGGGGCATTAGAGCTGGGATACCTGAATGAGGAGTGATGGCTGAGAAAGTCAATGAGTTGCATATATTTTAGGTCTATTCACAAGTAAGACAAAGGCTGGGATGGAGATTCCCTCAAATCCTGGCCCTTTTCCACTTATCAACTTACCTGCATCTACTCACCCTTCCCTACTACCACAGAGGAAAGGCTCTGTGCTGAGATCGGGGGATGGGCCCAATTATTTCCATCCTTTTTCATCTCTTCAATCTCCCTGTCTCTACTGGTACATTCCTATCAGCTTTTAAGCACACTCAAGGCTCCCTTATCTTAAAAACAACAGCAGTTCTTTCTTCTTTTTTCTGCACCTCTGCCTGAGAAGCTGTACAATGATGGAGAATCAGACAAGCAGGCTTACCGATTTCACTTAGAATTCATGACCATAAACCTCCAATGGACGCAGTAACTCCACCATGTTTTTCAGTAAGTTCACTTTCTAAATCTCTAAGAGATACCAATTTTATATCATTTATTCTCTTTCCAGGTCTTCCAAACTCTCTTGCTCTGACTCTCATTCCCAAAGCTCATCTGACAAACTTGCCTCATATTTCCTTGATTTTCTATCTTTATTTTCTTTATTTTATATCTCAGGGGCAGAGTTGTAGACTGTCATACTCAATTCATGTAGAGTCAATTTTTATTTTATGTTTAGTTCATTCCCTTGTTCTTTAATTTTCACTCTTGTTCCCTTGTTATCAAAGGCACCAATGAATGTGTCTCATTTATATCCTTGGATATTTCTATATAGGGCACTGTGCTTCAGAGTGCATTCTGTAGTTTTACTTTTTCTCTCAACCATCTGTGTTGTCATATGTATAATCATCACTTCTAACTTAGGTTTGGTATTCTGTAGTATACATCCAGCTACTTCACTTCTCTAACACTCCCAGGAATGGACATCCGGGTTATCTTTAACTCTCCATTACTACGAACATTAAGGTGAACACTTTTGTGCATGTTCTTTGGTGGACTGGCATGATGTAGTTCCTGGTATGAATCCAGGGGCAGACCACTGAATAACAAGATGCATGCATTCTCTACTTGACCAAGAACTACCAGATTGCTCTCTAGAATACCTGTGCCAGTTTACACATCCATCATCATCACATTAGGATTCTCATTTTCCCTTGTTCTCAGAAATCTCTCATGGGATCTGACTTTCTAATTTCTGGTAGTGTGATAAAAATAATTCTTATAAAAAAGCCTCTCACTTGTGACATGCAAGAAATCATTACCTCACCACTCAAGCCATGCTCTCTGGCTGCTGCGGCCACCCTTGCCCTTACCTCTGGAGCACATTAAAGATCCCAAACCATGCTAAGTGAAAAGCGAAATAAGTCAATCAGAGAAAGACAACTGTCATATGATCTCACTCATATGTGGAATTTAAGAAACAAAACAGAGGATCATAAGGGAAGGGAGGGAAAAATAAAACAAGATGAAATCAGAGAGGGAGACAAACCATAAGAGACTCTTAATCAGAGGAAACAGACTGAGGGCTACTGGAGGGGAGGTGGTCAGAGGATGGGGTAACTGGGTGATGCATATTAAGGAGAGTATGTGCTGTAATGAGCACTGGGTGTTATGTAAGACTGATGAGTCACTGACCTCTACCTCTGAAACTAATAATACATTATATGCTAATTGAATTTAAATAATTAAAAAAAGATCCCAAACCATGACTGACTCCAAGCACTTAAATCAATAAAAAAGGAGAAATTGGGACGCCTGGGTGGCTCAGCAGTTTAGAGCATGATCCTAGAGTCCTGGGATTAAGTTCCACATCAGGCTCCCTGCATGGAGCCTGCTTCTCCCTCTGCCTGTCTCTCTGCCTTTCTCTCTCTCTTTTTGTGTCTCTCATGAATAAATAAATAAATAATCTTAAAAAAAAAAAAAGGAGAAATCTTTGAATTGAAGGCTGCACTCAATAAGGAAAAGAAAGAAAAGAAGGAGGAGACTGTGAAGAAAGTGATTGTTGCCCTGACTGTGGGGAAAGGTGTCAGTCTTCTCTTTCCAGGTGTGGTGAACTATATGCAAAGACAATCTGGAATTAAAGAAGCTCATGTATCTCTATTTGATGAACTACTTCAAGCTGTCAACAGCTTCATGAAGGACTGTGAAGATCCCTATCCTCTAATTTGGGCCTTGGCAGTCAGAACCATGGGGTACATCTGGGTGGACAATATTACTCAATATCCCTGTGAACCTCTCTGCAAGTCCTTGAAGCATGAAGATCCCTATGTTTGGAAAACAGCAGCAGCAAGTTTGTGTGGCAAAATTCCATAACACAATGCCCAAATGGTAGAAGATCAGGGAAATCTGGATTCTCTATGGGATCTCATACAGATTCAAACCCAATGGTGGTGGCTAATGCTATAGTAGCATTATCTGAAATCAGCGAATCTTACCTAAACAGCAACCTGCTTGATCTGAACCAACAGAACATCATTAAGCTGCTGACAACCCCAGATGAGTGCACTGAATGGGGCCAGATTTTCATCTTGGACTACCTAATTACAACCCTAAAGATGACTGGCACGTTAGAGCATCTGTGGGCATGTAACTCCTTGGCTATCTCCTGCCAGTTCAGCATTGGTGCTTTCAGTTAATGAAGTTTCTAGGGTTGTCACCCAAGGACTCTGACTACTGTAATATGCTACTGAAAAAGTTGGCCCTAAAAAAAAGAAAAAAAAAAAAGTTGGCCCTTCTACTTGTCACTTTGTTGTCTGAGGAGCCAGAGGTGTAACCCTGAGGCAACTTCAGCCACTTCACCCCACTCAATGTGCTTTTTGTAGGAGAGAGCAAAGCAAAGTTGCCAGATCTTCCTTGCAACATGGAAGGATATTCCCAACGAAAACCTCAGTTTTAGATTAAGGAATGTCATTAAAATACTGACACTAGCAAGTTGCAAAACAATAATGTTACACTATTGCCAAGAGGAATGTAGAAGGGCAGGACATGCTGTACCAATCCCTGAAGCTCACTGATAGCATTTGGATGTTAGCTGAGCTATCCAGCCAGGAAACCAAAGTTACATGCTATTATTGAAGTGCAGAGCTCCTGAAGTCTCAGTACATCTACAACAGCATTTTGAAAAGCTAATAGACTAGACTGGTCCAGTGCCATCCGGCCACCCTGTGACTGGTGCAAGCCAAGAACTCTAAACTGGAAGAAACTGTATTACTATGTAGAATCTGAACCCAAACACACTGAGGCTGCCCACCAAGGTAGTGATGAGTCTAACCTGTGCTAACATTAGGGCACAACCTGTTGGATAATTTTACCTTCCTGTGAACATTTGTAACCTCTGCTTCAATTACTTCCCACCTCTTGCCACCTGCTGCTGCTATTCAATTGTCCTTACTTATGAGTTACTCCATACCGCCAATGGCTCATATTTTGGAGTATAGTTTGATATTCTGTAATTGAAGGCTCATTTCAAAAGCAGAAAAAGACAAAAAATATTAAAGGAAAAGTGTCACTGAAAAGAAAAAAAAGATCTCAGACTTGTTTTAATTTGCATTTTTCTGCACCAGGTAACAGAAGTTCTTTGTGAGAGTGACCAGATATTGGATTTAACATACAAAGACTCCACAGCAGCCATTACAGATTAGAGAAGTAAAGAAACTTCTGATAACAATGTCCCATCAAATAGGGAACATCAAAAAGAGACAAAAATTGCTTAAAAAAGAAATTCATGGGGCACATGGATGACTCAACTCAACTTAAACGTTTCACTCTTGGTTTTAATTCAGGTGATGATCTCAGTTGTGAGATCAAGCCCCGAGTCAGGCTCCACACTGGAGCCTGCTTAAGATTCTCTCCCTCTCCCTCTGCCCCTTCTTCCCTCCCACCTCTGTTCATGTACACTGTCTGTCTCTCCCATTCTGTCTCTCTCATAAATAAATAAATAAATAAATAAATAAATAAATAAATAAATAAATATTGGAGGTAAAAAGTACAATAACAGGAGTGAAAAACCCACTAAAGGGACTCAAAAGTAGATCTGAATTAACAGAAGAAAGAATTAGAGAAGTTAATGACATATCAAGAGGATTATGCAATTTGAAAAACAGAAAGAAAAAAGAATGAAGAAAAATGAACAGAACTGCAGATAAATGTGGGGTAACATTAAACATACCAACATATGTACAATGGGAGTACCAGAGGGGAGGAGAGAGAGAAAGGAGCAGAAAAATATTTTAATAAATAATGACTGTAAACTTCCCAAGGTTACTGAAAAATAATGTACACATCCAGGAAGCTGAACGAACTCCAAGAAAGATAAACACAAAGAGATCCACAGACACATAATGGTAAAAATATCAAAAACTGAAGACAAAAAAAAAAAAATTGAAAGCACCAAGAGCAAAATGATCAATCAAGTTGAAAGCAAGTGACCCAAGAGAGCAATATGAACTCACCAAAACCCACAAAGAACACCAATAAAGGCATCACGTCATTATAAAAAATAAGATAAACACATATTTCATCCCCACTCTTTTTTTTTTAAAAGATTATTTATTTGAGAGAGAAAGAGAGCACAAGTAAACATGCATGCACACAAGTACCAGTCCCACTCTTCTTTAACCTTACTTAAAAAGCTGCTGTATAAAACAATATGTATATTATGCATTGTTGGGTGCATGGAAATGTATTTGCCAATAATAGCACAAAGATGGTAGGTGGGAGCAAATTGTATTGGGCTAAGGAAGTGACTTATTTTTTAAAAAAATATTTTATTTATTTATTCATGAGAGACACACAGAGAGAGGCAGAGACATAGGCAGAGAGAGAAGCAGGCTCCATGCAGGGAGCCTGATGTGGGACTCAATCCTGGGTCTCCAGGATCACACCCTGGGCCAAAGGCAGGCCCTCAACCACTGAGCCACTCAGGGATCCCCTAAGGAAGTGATTTCAGGTAGTGATTCAAATCCACAGGGACAAACAAAAAGAACCAGAAGCAATGAAAATGTTCTAAAATTGTGGTAATGGTTGCACAACTCTCTGAATACACTCAAGACCACTGAATTGCATACTTTAAATATGTGAATTGTATGCCATATGAATAAATACCAGTATATATTCAATAAAACTATTATTTTAAAATACAGATATAGTGAAATGAAGGCACATCTGCACCCCAATCTTCCTAGCAGCAATGTCCACAGTAGCCAAACTGTGGAAAGAGCCAAGATGTCCTTCTACAGATGGACGAAGAAGATGTTGTGTACACAATGGAATATTACTCAGCCATCAGAAAGGATGAATATCTAGCATTCACATCAACATGGATGGAACTGGAGGGTATTACACGAAGTGAAATAAGTCAATTGGAGAAAAACAATTATATGGTTTCACTATGTGGAATATAAGAAATAGAGCAGAGGACTGTAAGGGAAAGAGGGGAAACTAAATGGGTCTTAAAAAAATCAGAGAGGAGGTGGGCACTTGATGGGATGAGCACTGGGTGTTATTTTATATGTTTGCAAATTGAACACCAATAAAAAATAAATTTTAATAAAAAAAATCAGAGAGGGAGACAAACCATGAGAGACTCTTAACTCTGGGAAGCAAACTGAGGGTTGCTGAAGAGGAGGTGGGTGGGGGATGAGGTAACTGGGTGACGGGCATTAAGGAAAGCTCATGATGTGATGAGCACTGGGTGTTACAAGCAACTGATGAATTACTGAAAACTACATCTGAAACTAACGATGTACTGTATGTCGACTAACTGAATTTAAACTAAAAAAAAGAACTATCATTTAAAAGAAACCACCATTACTGAGAAAGATATGTTAACATCTCTTACTATGATTGTAGATGGTCTATTTTCCTTGCTGTTCTGTCAAATTTTGCCTCATATATTTGGAGTGCATGCTATCAGATACATACAGTTTTAAGACCGCAATATCTTCTTAATGCAGCGAACCTTTTAGAAGTTCAAAGTGATTCTTTTTAATAGTGGTGGGGTTTTTTTTTTTTTTGCTGCAATGTCTGCAGTGTATTCATGCTATCTTTCCTTGTTATTTAAGAACAAAAAAGGAAAAACACACTTCTTGATTTATACATCTTTGTGCACACGAGCATACGTCTTTGTGCAACGTCTATGGTAGGTTGAAGTCTCTTAAGTGCAACTGCAGGGTTAAAGGAGATGTACCATTTAAACCTGACAGACAACTGCAGTGTGTCCCCCAAGGAGGCTGCAGCCAACCGCCATCCCACTGAGGAGAGCAGAGTGCTTCTACAGCGAAATCTTAAGATTGGAGTTTCTTTTGCTCTTATGAAAGGGCTGAATGAGCCATGCTCAGCAAATTTAGAGTAAGACTTGGCCCCCAGGGTAGCCAGTCGTTGCTGGGGAAGACTTACCTTGCTGATCTCTGTCAGGGACATGGTGATGCTGTAGAGTTGGTTCTTGCTGGTGCTGGCAATCAGGATTTCCTCTGAGGGACTGAAGCACATGCAGAGGATGTCCTGTTTGTCAGACTGACTTGGCTCGTTGCTCTGCGGGTCCAGAGGAATCTGCCCAAGAGGCAAGGCAGTTCTTAGTGATGTCCCCATGTTGCCAGACGGTGCGTCCCGGGGCTTTCAGAGTTCTTGCGGATACTTTTAGCTTGCAGACTCCCAGACCAGTATGGTTGCAAGGATCCTCCTCAGATGGGGAGAAGGGAGGGCCCTGAGTCCCTGTGTGTCACCTTTCAGTGATCAGCGGCTGACCGAGAGACAGCAGCATGTGTAAAAATGATCACTCTCCACATCTCGGTTTGAGGTTCCCCCTGAAGATGAGTGTTGGTTTAAACCCCATTCCTGCCCATCTGTCAGAATCTCAGTGCGGGAGCCACCTCATCAAGTGCAGCAATGCGCACTTCGGGCCAGCAGAGGGGAAGGTCGCAGTCCCTCTTCCATATGGGGAGGTGACAGGGCAGGGAAAAGAGAAGGGGTCATACAGAAGCCCAGCCTGTCGTCTCTGGGAGGGCCTGGACTTCTCAAGTCGACATGATAATGTTATATCCCCTCCTCCCCACCCCAGTGCTCTTCGTCTGCTGACAACCAGACTTCTTGAAAGGCTGGCCTGCACATACCACCCCCTTGGTTCTTAATTCCTCCTACTACATCACTTATTGAAATGTCCTCATCAACCTTGGAAATTTCCTTATCACCAGAGCCAGAGGCTCCTGCTCAATCCTTGCCTTCTTGACCTTCCTAGATCCTGTAGTGGTGATGGCAGTACCTGCCTCCCAGGGGCCAGGACACCAGGCTCTCAGTTTCTCCCCTTGGCCTGGAGGTCTGTCTTCCTGTACACCTGCTCCTCCATCTTCCCATCGTCAACCCCCCCGGCTCTGCAAGGACGGTGAGGGCTCTGGGAGGGAGAAGCGTCCTGCCTCGCCCTGCCTCACCCTGCCCTGGGCCGGGTGGGCCCCCACAGCACCCCAATGTGCTTGCCAGGGAGCTGCCCTCTGCTCCACATTCATCACACTGTGTAAAGTAGGATGGGGAAGCCACAGGCCAAGGACCCTGTCAGTGTCCCAAGGCCTGGCACAGTGCCTAGCGCAGCGCACTGCTCAAAGAGGAAGCACTGCCTTGCTCTTCTCTTCCAGAGACAGTGAGGTCCTTGGGGAAGTGGCCGTGGCTGATTCAGCTATCTCAGCATCCAGCATGGAGCCTGGGCTGTGGTAGGCATGCAACAGCCGTTTGTTAGATGAGAAGTGAACGGTCACCACTTCTCAGCATCTGCCGGGTCCTCATTCGGTCTCAGACTCTACACTAGGAAACGCGAGATTTTGTCCTCAGTCCTCTTTTTCTCTGTCTCTGTTTTATCTGTCAGTGATTCTGTCTAATACGAGGGTTTCGACGAAAGCAATGTAATCATTGCTTACATACAGTGAATGTAATCACAATGATAAATCCTTAAAATAGTAAAAACAGAGCATCAGCTCTGTGCCAGACACCAGCTAAGGACTGTGTATGTGTGTCTGTGTGTACGTACTGATCTCACTCCCAAAGTCTAACCCACATTTCCAGCTGATTCACTTTACTCTAGTGTCTGGCCAAATGTCAACTTCCTCAAGGAGGCCTACCAGAGCCACTGTCTCTAGAACAGAACCCCCTCTCACTCCCTGTCCTTTTCCTGGCCTTCTCTTCTTCACAGCGTTGATCCCCGGGGGTCAATCAGTTAATATTTGTTTGTTTGCCTGTTGGCTGTGTTCTTTGGACAGAATTTTTAATGTGCCTGCTTCCCTACCGCATCCCCAGCCCCCAGCATAGAACCTGGCACCTGGTAAACCCTCAGTGTATATTTGTGAAGTGAATAAGCAAACAAAAGAATGAATTGCTTTGAAAGCAGGCGGTGTAAATTCATAATAATTCCCCTTGGTTCCCATTCGCCTTGCTCTTACCCCCGATTTTCCTACCTCTGGCATCTTTTCCCCAGGCATCCAGTCCCAAAGCTGAGGCATCATCTCTGAGAGCTCCTTATCTCCAGCTGTCCACGTTTACTCAGGGCAAGTTCTACAGGCATAACCTCCACAAAGCTCTTTCCCTTCCCACCTTCCCTGCCATTCACTGCCGTGACAAGACCTCACCACTTCTTGGCCTGAGTGACAAAGCCACTTAACTGATTCCTAAGCATGGCAATAGTACTTGCTCTCACGGGTGGAGCACCAAGCACAGCACACATGATTCACTCAGGTCTGGTTCATCCTTTGATAACCACCAGGGATGGGCTACTTTCTCGGTGAAGAAAGAGAGGTTGTGCTGGATTCAGCAACGCATCTCGAGTCACTCCGCCAATAAGGGCAGAATCAAGCCTGGCTCTTGCAGTGTTTGTAGCCACCGCACATCTAGTGCCTCCAAATACCGCCCCCCCCCCCCCCAACTACACACCATAGGCAGATTGCTTTTCTTAAGTGTAATGCTTCTCCGCTCAAAAACAGGCCGTCTGAATCATACACATGCTCCCCAGGCTGGCATTGGAGATCCTTCACCGGCCTCAGCTCCCATCTTGCTCTTTCGAGTGATTTCAGTTCCTGTCCCCCGGGGGGGAGCAGAGTATCTCCCAGATACACCACCTGCTCCTCATCCATGGTGCCTCTGCTTTACCTGTTCCTCCCACCTGCAATTCCTAACCTGTTCCCTCCTGTCAATCGTTACCCTTCCTCTAGGGCCCTACCCTAAAGATAACCACCAAACACCCAGAGCCCACCTGGATCTTCCCCAAGCACAGACGATCTCTCTTCATAGCAGTTTGTATCCCTGATTCCACAAACATTTGCTGAATGCTTCCTATGTGCCAGTATATGCTTGACATTAAATATCAGTATATGTCATAATACAATTTTTTACGGGAGCGCTAAGCCTCAAAGAGAAAATCTAATTTGCCAGAGTTCTCTTCCAGAATTCAAATCCAGATCCTCCCAATTTTAAACCCCACTCTGGCCACCCCGTCCTAAAACTCCCCACGGCAAAAATGGCTCAAGTCCTCGTTTCCACTCAGCGCAACAGCTCTCTCCTCCCAGCAAACTCCCCGCCAGTGCTCTGCTGCTGGAGAACACGTGCCAGGAGGACCCCAGTTCTGCTTCTTCCTCCCCTCCTTACCCGAATTTCCCTGCTCTCCCGGTAAAAATCCTTCTCTTCCATCTTCTCAAACAGCAAAACTCTCCCTGGCCCAGCAGAACAGGCAAATCCCTTTGAATAGGCTGCGATGGCGAACACCTGGGGTAAGACCAGCTGGCTGTGGCCACTGGCCAATATGACTTGTTCATGGGAAGGGACCGGGGAACTGATGGTTGGAAATTCAATCAGGCTGGAAAGAGAAAATAGCATATAAAGTTTACGGAGACAATCCCAACGAGGTGAGTCCAGCTAGGGATGAGAAAGAAGGGCTGGCTGTCTTTGGGGGTGGGAGAAATCGCCCACTGTGAGCCCCAGAGCCAAAATGCTACCCTTGGGCCTTGGACTGGTACACAAACTCCAAGGAGAGATTCACCACCCTGTGCAGTCACTATTATTACTGTGGTTGTTGTGTGCATTGTCATCCTCCTTTTGTTTAAGAAAAAGTGGCTCAGAGAGTTTTCTGAGATATGCAACTGGTAAGTGGGAGGGCTGAGATTTGAATCCAAGGTTCCATTTCCTTCCTTCCTCCCTTTCTTCTTTCCCTCCTTCCTCCCACATTACAAATATTTATTGGAATTACACTGTGTAAACAACTCTGTGAAACAATAGAAGTAAGATTGGCACAGTTTCTGCCCTCAGAAGCTTAGAGTCTAGGGGACAAATGCTAAGGACAGTTAGGGAGCAGGTGGGTGGGATGGGAGCAGCCAGTCAGCGGTAACAGGGTTTCAGAGGACAGTTACAGAAGAGGTATACCCATCTGAGATGAGCAGAGGCTGAGAGCCCTCAGCTGATCTGATGAACAAACATGAGTACGTCGGTATGTGAATGTGTCCAGAGGAGTGGGATAGGAGGAACTACTTGTGATCAAGCCCAGAAGCAAGAGTCCGAGAGACATATGTGGGAGATAGAGGCAGGAGCCAATGCTCCAGACGTAAAGATGGGTCAAAGCAGCAGGGATATGTGGGCCAAGTTCAGGAATCTGGGCTTTATTCTTAGAGCACTGGACCCACTGCAGGATTAGGAACACGGCAAACTGGAGGGCAGAGGGACTCATCAAGAAGCTCCTAATAGAATCATGAGCGGAAAGGAGAGGTCATGGCTGTGGGGTTCGGTGAAAAATGAACTGGAAGTTACCAAGAAAGAAGGATCTACCATATGCCATGTGCTGGAGGGCTGAGGCTCCAGGGCCAGGCAGACAGGGCTACGATCTTAGGTGAGTCACTTAACCTATTTGAGCCTCACTGTTCTGTCTATAAAATGGGCATGACGATAATATATACCATATAGGGAAAGACTCAAATGAGAATACATATGAAGTGCTTAACACAGTATCTAGGACATACGATGGCACATTCTAATATGTGTGAGATATGACTATTATTGACCATAGTAGAGGTAAACTTGACCTGAGCCCCCACTTTGCCCCATAGGCTTTTGTCAGATTTACCTACAACTTCCCTGCACTTCTTTGTGGGTCTGCTGGCTCCTTCCAAATTGTGAGGTCCTTGAGGACCCATGTCCCCAGCACCTAGCAAGGTGCCTTGCACACTGCAAGAACTTGGTGGCCAGTTATTGAATTGAATCAGAAAATTAGGCAGCCACTAGAAAATGTATGTTTGAAAATCTGCAGTTTTGAAGACCGGTCAAGCTGAAGTGCCTAAAAAATGAGATTACATATATAAATAAAAAGAAATGTATCTAGGCTGGGGTCATAGGTGTCAAATTTGTGCGTAAATATAGACGAACATGAGAAAGGCAGAGGGAAGGTGAAAAGAGTCGATTTTAAGGTTGAGGGGTTCTGAGTGACTGTAAAAAAATATGGTTTTTGGTATAATGCTATTGGGATGATGAGCATATTTTCACAAGAGCACCAGTGCAGAGGGATGTTATTACCTCTCCGATTCCTGGATGTTCTCCAGGTTCTTGGTCTCGCTGGTGGGCTCCTTGACCATTATACTTGTCTCCCAGCGTTGGTCTCCAGATTCAAAGAGGAAGAGCCTGCCTGTATCAGTGCCGACAATGATCTTGTCCTCAGACACCCAGGTGTGGGCTAGAAAGTTTTGGGGTTCTCCCCTCTGAAAATTGATTTGCTTCAGAGTTCCCTCGGCAAAACGGAGCAGCTTAAACATCCCATTTCCAGTGACACAAACCTGAGTGTTATCCTGGGGATTGAAGCTCACCTGTAAAATATGAAAGGATAAAACTAATCTTGATGGAATTACTTCTCATTCTATGAATGAATATTTATTTCAGGTAGCTCAGCATATCCTTTAAACATCACTAAGTCATGATAAATTTTGATATCATATTTGATAAGAGCACAGATTCACTATATTTGTAGGACCCATGCATCGTAAGCTAGGAAACCTACAGAAATCATTTTACAAAGGCCAAAAAGAGGATAAGCAGATCTTGACAAAATGGAATGAAGGCTCAGCTGCAAAAGGAGGGTTTACGTGCCCTGTCCAGGGGGAAAGGGACCACATCAGTGAGAGCTACACAGTCTCATCAGCAGTCAACCTACTAGATGGTGAGCAACTGACCGGCTGTAGTTTCTTCATTTCTGTATTCCTGAGGCTGGATTCATAGTAGGCACCAGGTGTTTACTGAATCTATTGGAGAGGATGTACTCTACTCTGAATAGGGATGCTGGACCCGACCTCACCAAGGTGAAATAATCTTCCAGTTCTCTCTGCTTTTGATCTGAGTCTGTGGCCACCAAGTATGCTCTGATTACTAGTTTCACCTCCCAGGTTCTCGATCACTAGGGAAGAACTACACCAGATAAATGATACGAGCGTTCTGGTTGTCACCTGCTGGGTTATTCACCAGCCTCTCGTGAGAATAAGGGAATCCATTCCTGGGACACTGACTGGCTAATATCTTTGAACATGAGCCCATCTGAGTCCTCGAACTTGTAGAGCTGAGTGCCAGATCCTAGCCTGAGGTGACTGCACCAAGATAAAACCTCCTTGGGACCCACTGCCTAAGCAGTCACCCAGCCTTCCCATAGGTCCTCTTCATTTTGCTCTCAAACCAGGATGGAAAGTTCCATTCCCCACTTAACTGCAATTTCATGGACCTGTTCCTCAAGACCTACCACTTCACATTACATTCCTGAAATCTTCCCACTGCCCAGCAGTGCTGCTAGGAAGAGGCCAGGACCAGCAAGGCGAAATGAGTTCTCAATCCATCTCGGGGCCCGACCTGGGAAAGCAGTTCTGGGCCAGAGGAAAGAAGACAGGCACTGCGGGTGGGGACTTCTGCCCCTGCCACTCACACTACCTGTGTGATCCTGGGTGAGTGGCTTAATCTCTTGGAGCCTCAGTTCTCTCATCTATAAAAGTAAGATAATAATTATACAGAACACATATGGTAAAAAAAAAAAAAAAAAAAAAAAGAACACATATGGTTGTTGAGAGACTAAATTTTAAAATGCACATTAAGAAATCAGCACTGTTCCTGGCACATGGAAAGCATTCAATAAAGCTCTTCTTAGGTTTTATAACTTGCACGATACTTGTTATGCTGGGAGGTACCTGGTAGACAGCATTGTTCTGAGAGTCGGTTCTAACAATAGCCATTACTTTCTGTTTTTCCCACAGCCAATAAACAAGGTTTGACTCTGGAGGTGATGTCTGAGCCAACAGGTATTTGGAGTCCGGAGAAAAAGCCATGCTAATAAATCTCTGTACGGGAAAGTCAAAATTATTAAGGACTTTGCGCTTCCGGCAAGGGATGGATGACAGTTCATAAATGGTGATGACGGGTTTCTCTTGCACAATCTCGGAGATAGCGAGGTATCGCCGATTGGGACTGATGGACAAGGCCAGCATGCCCTGACTCTTGTCTGAGCCTGCGAACAGAGGTAAAGGGGGATAATGAGGGCAGATCATGCTTTCATCATGACTCAACATGAACCAGGCACAGTGGTGGCAGGTTTGACACATGGGAGGAAGGCACAGAAATGGTTAAATGTCACTCCTGGCAGTTCCGTGGTACCACTGTGTCCGGGGTATTTGGAAAATGATGAGAATGGGTACCTCACTGCGGCTGAGGTGGGAGGAGAAGTCAGGGAATGATGCTAGGAGGACAAGGTGGGTTGGGGTGGGGATGCGCAGATGGCAGGTTGGGGTGGGGGTGGGCAGGTGGGCAGAGCAAAGGTGTGGATGTGAGGAAGGGTACAGGATGGCGGAGAACCGCAAACAGTGGGGTATGGCTGGAGAATCGCATGTGAGCCAGGGGAAACCAAAGCTGGGTCTAGAGGGGAGGGATAGGGAGGCCTTTATGCTCTGCACAGCCGGCACTCAATACTCCTCTACTTTTGAGGCCGAGAGGCCAACTACTGGCATCCTCAGGCTCTCTCGCAGTTAGGTCATCTATGTGACACTCAGGTTATGAGAGCCACAGACATCTGCTGGACTGACCTTAGGGTAAAGATTGTGCTTTCTCAAAAACCAGAGATGGATGCAGGCTACCCCTAATTTTCCTGGAATATGTTGGTGATAACTGGTGACAGAGCAGTCATCTTGCAAACACGAGGTAACAAGCATGAGAATAAAAGCTGTGGTCTAGAAAGCAGAGGCTGAGGCAGAGATTAAGCGGCAAATACTTTATTAGGGAGATAAAATCAAGCCCATGTTATGATTTTCATGGGCCCCTTCTTCCATTAGTGGTAAAAATTAATAAAATGCTTTAAAAATGAGTAAAATTATATTTTATGACTGCATTGGTATAAAGAAGGATATAATGCCAACTTGATTTATTATTATTATATTCATTTTCCTGGGTCTCTAAATGCATCACTGGCCCTAGGCTCTATGCTTCCCATGTCTTGTGAATAAACTGGCCCGGTTTCAGCACAGGGTAAGAGAGGGTGAGTGAGGCAGGGGGGATGCGCTAGCAAGTGATGCCACGGGCTCTGTGCTGTGCTCCAAAATGAGCTGCAGCAAGTCTGGCCAGCAGCAGGACCTCTCTGGAAGGGCTGCACGGAGTCAGTGTGCCTCAGCAAAGAACTCAGGTTTGTGGTCACTGGAAGCCTTGCATGAGAGTTTGGATTTTACCATGAAGACAAATGACTGTCACAGAAAAACTTGGAAGGGTTGGATGTGTGTTGTAGAAAGAACTCTCCGGCAATTGTGTGGGAGACAGTTCTGGATGGAGGGACACCAGAGGGGGGAGGGGCAGATTATTTCAAAAACAGGATGGTAGTGACAAGCAATATGAAAGCTGGGATGGGAGATGAGAGAAATCCTAAGTCAGACCGGTGGTGGCCTGGGTGTGGCAGGGAAAGGGAGAAATGTGCTATGACTGACATCTGGTGACGAGGAGAAGGGGTGACAGCTGGGAAAGAACACAGAGAGGGAGTTAGGGGTCATGGTGAGGATAATGTTTACTGATTTTTTGCTGAAAAGCCCATCCATTCATCCAAGGATTTTACTTTTATTCCTGTTCTTAGGGTTGCTAGTTTTTTTTTTCCTATTTCATTTTTTTTTTTAACCCTAAAGTCTTTACTTCATCTTGGGTTTGGGATGGTAAAAGGTATGAAACGAAGATTTAAGTTGATTCTCATTTCTCAAATACCTAACTAGTTGTCCCAGCACAGATTCCTAATGCCACCCTTTATGATATATCAAATTCACTTACATACACAAATATAGGTACCTGGGTTTCTGAGATATTTATACCAGCACCACATTATTTTTGTAATCATCGCTTTATCGCGTATTTCCCAATCTGGCGAGGGAGGGCCTTCAGGGAAGAGAGGGAGCGAAAAGGAAAGCACAAATTCCATTCTGGATATATTGTGTGGGAGCTACACACTGTGGGACATTTAGGCATAGGCCTAGCAGACAGTTTATGTGATTCTAAAGCTCGGGGACAGGTTGGGACTGAAAATGCAGATTTGAGGTAAGAGTCACACTGGGGAGTTGAAACTGAGCAGAAATGAGATTGCCTCCAAGAGGGAAAGGAAAGCTTCTCCCTCCTTCCTTTTGTGCTTTCGCGCCAGGGCGGTACCTGGCATAGCATTGGTCCTCCTCATTTCCGAGTTCTGCTCCATTCATGATGGACTCTTTCTTTCTTGAAATATATTTCCCTCCTGTGTGGACCTCCTCTAATCTTTTTGGTTATTCCTTCAAAGACTCTTGTGCTGGCTCTTCCTCAGTTCCCCAGCACTAAATGTAGGAGTACTCCGGAGTTCACTCTTTAGGCTTCTTCTGTTTTATAAATACATTCACTCCCTAAGGGAATCTCTGACATTTTTTTTTTATTTTTATTTTTATTTTTAATTTTAATTTTATTTATTTATGATAAGCACACAGTGAGAGAGAGAGAGAGGCAGAGACATAGGCAGAGGGAGAAGCAGGCTCCATGCACCGGGAGCCCGATGTGGGATTCGATCCCGGGTCTCCAGGATCGCGCCCTGGGCCAAAGACAGGCGCTAAACCGCTGCGCCACCCAGGGATCCCGGAATCTCTGACATTTGAATGGCTTTGTATTTCATCTCTGTGTGGATGACCCTCAAATTTCTATCACCAGCCTGGACCTCTCTCCCTTGTATCCAGATCCAAAATCAATCAAACTGCTCACTTAAGATCTCCATTGCCTACCTAGTGGGCATCCCAATCTTACTATGCCGGGAACTAACCTCCTCATGCTCCCCACAAAACCTGCTCCTACTTCAGTCTTTTCTATCACTATCCCTACAGCCTGCCACTACCCCCACTCCAAGCCAACGTCTTCTCTTACCTGGTCTCCTACTTCCTCCCTTGCCCCTCCTTAAATCTATTCTCTATACAGTAGCCAAAGAGCCTGCTGAAACATAAGTTAGATCCTGTTACTCTGCTCAGAAGCCCCCCATGGCTTCCCACTTCATCAGACTACCACAGCCTTTGACCTACAAAACTGTGGTACTGCCCCATCTGGCCTCCCTCTACCCACTCTTCCATTCACTCCACTCCAGCCACACAACCTCCTTGCACACACTAAGCACCCTCCTAACTCAGAGCCTATCACCAAAGGCAAAAGTATAAAGCATAAAAGGAGAATATATTAATAATCTTGGGGTAGGGAAAAAAGGAAAAGGCTGATAAATTTCACTTCAATAAAACTAAGTATTTCTGTTCATCAAGATACCATAAAGAAGGAGAAAACACAAGTCCCAAACTGGAAAGAATTCTATAGAGAATATATAAAGTGTACATAAATCAATAATAAAGTTACAAAAAAAATAAATAAAAAGAAAAGAAAAATGGATAGAAGACTGGAACAAGGCATTCACACAAGACTAAGTAGGAACAGCTTATAAACGTGAAAACCTATTCATCCTCACTAGTAATGGAAAAATGCACACTAAAACTACATTGAGATACTCTTTCTCAACAATTAGCTTAGCAAAAAATTAAGAAGCTTGACAATGCTAAGGGTTGAAGAGGTTGGAAAGGAATGGTAACTCTCATGCAGTCCCTAGAAGTGTAAATTGGCACTACCACATTACCCAGTAATTTTAGTCCTGGCAGTGTGCCCTGCACAAGTGGATGAGCACATACCAATGAAAGAAACTTTATAGTGGCATGCTTTGTAACAGCAAAAAACTGTTGTTTCCCAAATGTTCATTCACACTAGAATGGATAAATATATTTGAGATGTTCATATGATAGAATACTATATAGCAATAAAATAACTCAGTTTATATGTATTAAGATGTATTACTCTCAAAAGCATGATGTTGAACAAGAGGCAAGTGGCATATGTACAACTATGATTACATTTATATAAAGTTGGTAAGTAGCAAAGACAAAACTATCACTTATATAAGGCCACACATAAGTGTGGTAAAACTATATAAAGAATAAAGGAGTAATTACAATATCTGGGATGGGGTGTGAATATGCATGTGTGAGAACGAAATCAGGGAGAAACACTGGAATTGGCCATGTTCTATTTCCTACCCTGTGTGGTGGGTTCACAGACCTACATTTTATTATGGTTTTTTAGATATTACATATTTCTAGTGAATGCTCTTTTGTATGCATATGTCATGATGAAACATTTTGAATGCAACAAAGACTGGAAAAAGAGTGATTAAGTTGTGGAAATTGTGTATAACATTAAAAGGATCGGTGTGAATAAATGTTAACACTATACAGATGGTTATTTGTGACTGGTGATAAAATCTCCAGGGTCTTCATCATACATGGATTCAAAAGGTGCTGTAATGAAGTTAATGATCTCTGGAAAAAACTGTATTTAGACAATTCAAAAAGTGGTCTTGCTGATGACAAAGACAATGAAAAGAGACTCTAAAATAATTTTTTTCAAATGAGTGGGAAATATGAGAAAGGGAGACAGAACATGAGAGACTCCTAACTCTGGGAAATGAACTAGGGGTGGTAGAAACGGAGGTGGGCAGGGGGTGGGGGTGACTGGGTGACAGGCACTGAGGGGGGTACTTGATGGGATGAGCACTGGGTGTTATTCTATATGTTGGCAAATTGAACACCAATAAAAAATAGATTAAAAAAATGAAATATTTTTTTCACTAAATCACAGTGGAAAAAAAACTACTTTTAAATTAACATTATTTTACAGTGATTTTCACTATGTATGTGTGATTACTCTGTATGCCAAACAATGCAGGTAGACATGTACTCCGTCTACATTTATAAAACTATACCCACATTTAAGTTGGTGAAAAATATCTTCCTTTCAATAACCTTGTTGGGATTAGGAGATTATATATATATATATATATATATATATATATATATATATATATTTTTTTTTTTAGGGGGTTATATTTGGTACGTACAGTTAATGTGTCAGGACGGAAAGGGTTTTTACCTGGAATGAATTTTTGCCACTTCTGATCCATGTTGTACTTCACACAGTAATTTCCTGAAGGAAATATAATGATCTGTTCATCGAAGAAGAAGATATTGTTGGCCACGTGAGCTCGAAGACCAAAAACGTGCAGCGACTGAGCCACCACGGTCGACATGGTACCAGGCACGGGGTTCTGCTGAACGTCCAGCGCAGAGGGTGAGCCTGGAGGTACGCGTCGCCCCGCCCCCGGCCCCGCCCCCGGCCCCGCCCCCGGCCCCGCCCCGCCCCATCGTATCTTGCCCACGGCCCCGCCCACACCCGAGGCCCCGCCCCGGAGCCCACCTCCGCTTCCCCCCACTCCTCCCCAGCGCACTCCTCACCCCGTCTCGCCGCGGCCGCGTCTCCTACTTCTCCTCTCTCCTCAGTTCCCGGCTACGGGCGCCCCCTTTCGCTCCTTCCCTCCGGGTCACCAGACTACTGGGGTATCCAGCGGTAGAACCCCCAACAGGTCCCGGGCTCTCTCGGACGCCTGAGCGGTTCCTATAGCAACGGCAAACCGGAAGTGTGGTTCTGCAGCCGGAAGCGGAAGTCCCGGTCTCGGCGGCGGCTGCGAGCCCGCGGCGCAGGTGCGGCTCGGGCCCACGTGGGCCGAGGCAACAGGCGCTGGTTTCCGGCCGCGCGGACCTCGGGCCGCCCGCCTCGCTCCAACATGGACACCCCCCCGCTGTCGGGTTCGGACTCGGAATCTGAGGATTCTCTGGTCACGGACCGAGAGGTGGGTGTCAGCCGAGCGCGCGGGGCCGGGCGCGGGGGGCGGTCCCCGCTCCCCGGTGCCGACTGCCGATTGTGCCCCGCAGTTGCAGGATGCGTTTTCCCGAGGCCTCCTGAAGCCAGGCCTCAACGTCGTGCTAGAGGGGCCGAAGAAGGCTGTGAACGACGTGGTGAGCTCGGGCGCCGGGTCGGGGGGTCCTGGGACACGGGATGCTCTCCAGGCGCTGTTGGGTTCGTCGGGCCGAGGCCTCGTCCCCGGGAAGACTCGGCCTGCGCGCTGCCGGGCGGGCCAGTTCCCCTCCCGCGTCCTTCATGCAGCCTCGGTGTCTGCATTTCCTAGAGTGGCCTGAAGCAGTGTTTGGCTGAGTTCAAGCGGGATCTGGAGTGGGTTGAAAGGCTCGATGTGACCCTGGGTCCCGTGCCGGAAGTCGGTGGACCTCAGTCAACACCCCAGACCAAGGATCAGAAAGCTGTTGATCCAGAAGACGACTTCAAGCGGGAGATGAGCTTGTAGGTTTGTCTTCAAGGGTGGGAGTTTCGGGTGCCTGTACTGGAGTGGGGGCGCGGGTCGTGAGCCTGTACTTCTCGGAAGCTGGCCTCAGCCTGAGGGTAGGAAGGGCTTCTTTATACTCAGGAGAGCTAAGGAGATTGTGCCTGGTGGAGGGAGGAGCCCCTCGGTCCACCAGTTGCAACGAGGGAAGAGCCCCTCGGTCCACCAGTTGCAACCGAGGGAAGAGCCCCTCGGTCCACTAGTTGCAACGAGGGAAGAGCCCCTCGGTCCACCAGTTGCAGTCAGGGAAGAGCCCCTCGGTCCACCAGTTCTAATCGAGGGAAGAGTCCTTTGATCCACCAGTTGTAATCGAAAGCCCAGTGTATTTTTTTTAAGATTTTTTTTTAATAAAAAAAAAGATTATTTTTAAATTTTATTTTGAAGTATTCAGTTTTAAAGGTTTTTTTGGACTTTCAGATATTTAAACAAAAACTTGTCTCTGGAAGGTTCTTACATGAACTTTTCTCAGTGACTGCATAAGAATTCATTATCAGTTCATGGGTACTTTTTTTTTTTTTTAAGATTTTATTTATTTATTCATAAGAGACACACAGAGAGAGGCAGAGACACCGGCAGAGAGAGAAGCAGGCCCCATGCAGGGAACCCAATGTGGGACCCCAGGATCATGACCTGAGCGAAAGGCAGATGCTCTACCTCTGAGCCATCCAGGTGCCCCATTTTCATGGGTATTTTCAATGTGGTCATCCTCTTAAACTGATTTATTTTTAGCAGAACTCCCCTTCTTCTTTAAAGTGTATATGACTAAATTTCTCCTAGATACCAAGTTCATGAGGTTTTATTACATTTTTACTTGTGTGTGTGTGTGCTTGCTGGTGGAGGTCAGATGTTGAGAGTTTTTCTGACCATGGATAACTCCAAGGTTATCCCTGATGGATAGGCAAGTGAGAAGGAATAGAAGGTCTCTCCCTTAGCTTATTCCCAGCTTGTCCTACATCACACTGTCCTGCATCCTCAGCTACCGGCAGGCCCAGGCTGCGGTGCTGGCGGTATTACCCCGCCTCCATCAGCTCAAAGTTCCTACCAAGAGGCCCACTGACTATTTTGCAGAGATGGCCAAGTCTGATCAGCAGATGCAGAAGGTAAGAAACAAAGGTTTTCTCTGGAAAGCTGAGGCTTTATACTTACGTGTGGTCAGCTGGCTTTTTTTTTTTTTTTGGTCAGCTGGCTTATCTCCAATAATGTTTTAAAAAAGACTAAGCCCAATATTAGGGAAATGGTTTTCAGAGGACAATTACTGTCTTAACCGTCTACCTCAAACGTGTGCTAGTTACCACCAGTTTGATAAATTTAAAGATGATTTTTTTCCCCTTAATTTAGACATTTAAGGAGAGGAGAAGTTCTATAAGAACTGTGGTTCCTGAGATAAAGATGGCCTTTTGCATTTCCTGGTTGTGTGGTCCTGGCATGTGGTATAGAGAAAATACACTTCTTGTCCTGCCATTGCCAGGGGGTGGTGCTATAACCAACTGGTACACGATTCTTTTTCTCTGGGTCTCCGTTTTCTCTAAGATGAGGTAGTAATTAATAGCAGATGTAGTATAATTTAAAGTTGGGTGGAACTTGGTCCTCGTTTAACTATGGGAGGAAGGGAATTGCCAACATTTAATCCAAGATCTATATTCCAATATAGGTCTCAAACTGGGTTTTAGGGAGCTCTTGTCTCCGTGGTACTCGGGGAAGCTAATTTAGAGATGAGCTGGGGCACATCTCTGGACACTCACGCTGACAAGTGTGACTAAAGTGTGTGCGTCTAATGGAGAAGCCTGGGTTCCTGATGCCTGCTTGAGTTTTTAACGTGTATGTGGCATGTTAGAGAAGGGAAGTGAGGCTGCATACTAGTTTGACCTCAGTCAGCAAGGTTGTAGGGTTGGGGAGAAGTTTGTCCTCCTGGTAAAATGGCAAGCAGGCCTATTTGCATAACAGGACAGCCAGCACACCAAGAGGGAGATGGCTTTCAGGTCCTACCCCTAATACTCTTGGTATCTTGGACCAAGTACTCAGCCTTTGGGCTTCTTGTCCTCATGTGTAAAACACAATTTATAAGTTTCCTTTGAGCTCCAGTTTGCAGAACTGGGAAGATCTGTTCCCATTCCAGTGCGCCCTAAGTAGTGGTCAGCCCAGATCCAAATAACATAAGCTGACAACATTTTGTGTTTTAGATTCGACAGAAGCTGCAGGCTAAACAGGCAGCCATGGAGAAGTCTGAAAAGGCGAAGCAACTGCGAGCACTTAGGAAATATGGGAAGAAGGTGAGAAGGAAAGTGTGTGGTGGGCATAGGATGTTGCTGAGTGTTTGTCAGCCCGGGGTGCCGGGGTCCGATCTGGTTCTGTGCCCTGTGTCTGTTCCATCTTGTGTTGATTATTGCACTGCAGAGGGGGGATGTGTGCTTGGATTCGTAAACACCATCTTTCCTTGACACTGGAGTCTTGAGGGGGCAGGGCTGGGTGGGAGGAGGTAGCCTGGTAACTGCAGGTGTGTCATTCATTTGCACATCTGTACAGTGAAGAGTTGGGTTCAAATCAGTGGGGCCAAACCCCACTCTACAGCAAAACCACCTGGGAAAATTTTTCAAAACAGATTTCTAGGCTTCAGGGTGTCAGGGAATCTGCAGGTATTGTCTTCTCTTCCCCGCAAAACTTTTTACATGATTCTGAAATGCATCCTGCTTTGGAGAATCGCTGGCCTAGATGTTTGTTAAGTCTTTGAAGGAACCATATCATTGATTGTCATCCAAGTGAGAGGACAAATGGCACCTGTGTGCTTGAACTGCTGTGGATGTCTGAGTTCTAATTTAAAATCTAGGGAAAGTGTCCTTGGTTTTTCCTCTTTATTTCATGGTTCTTTGGGAAAGACGATGACAGGAATTAAAGTCAGGGTAGTGGGAAGAAGTGAGTGTAAGGAGGATCAACATGAGTGTTCAGACTTTGTCAGCATTTTTGGACATAAACATTCATGATCTGGGGTGCTGTGCTGCTGTCCACATTTGGAGTCATTTCACTGACAAGTCCTCAGCAGAGTAAGAGTAGATTAGCATCCTGTTCTCTGCAGAAGGGCAGCTCTGCATTTATTGGATTGATCTGGTAGTTGATGGTTGAGGTCAACTCAAGGGCCTAAGTGGTTGGTAGTAACGGAACCTAATTGATCAAAGGCGAAGAAAAACTTCCTTTGGGCCTGTTAGCTCACTGCTTCTAATTTGAGGAAACATCATGTCAGTGGTTCTCAGTTGGGGATAATTTTGCTTAGCAGGGAATATTCAGCAATGCCTGGAGATATTTTTGGTGTCACATCTCAATGGGGACTGAGCTACTCAGATCTAGTGGATAGAGGGCAGGGAGGCTGCAAAATGTCCTACAGTGCCCAGGACAGGCCATCCACCCCTCCATAAAGAGTGATCCTGTCCAAGCTATCAATAGTATTGAGATTGAAAACGCTGCCTTCGAATGGAAGCATCTGTTTTTATCCTTACAACTGTTTTGCTTTTCGTTTTTTGGGGGGATTGTTTCTGTTGATACTTTCATGCCTACTAACAGTAGGGGCTAGATACAGAACCTGAGAATTGATTGTAGATCTAGATGTGACTTGCTATGGTTTTGTAGGCAGAATTGTGTAATCAGGTAAGAGTGTAGACCCCTGGGTGTGAATTCAGCTGTACACTTTCTTGCTGTGTGACTCAGGCAAGTTACTTAGGCTCTCTGTGCTTCAATTTCAGGGAGTGTTAGGAATTTCTGCTTCATGGGGTAGCTGAGAAGATAAACTAAGAATACACTTAGAGCTTTACCATAGTTCTGGCACACAGTAAATGTTAAGTGGCCGCGGTGTTAGCATAGTGTTACCAAGCGGATGTAGACACTTGCAATGATGGTGGTCTGGAGTGGGTGTGACAGCCCTATGTTCATGTCCCAGGTGCAAACAGAGGTTCTTCAGAAGAGGCAGCGAGAGAAAACACATATGATGAATGCCATTAAGAAATATCAGAAAGGTCAGTATATCTCCCTTCTAAGGATATAGGGGAGCAGGGGCCGCTGCTATTTTAACATATCCTGCTTCTAGAGCCTTGATTGATTTGGAACCATTGGACCTAAGGTTTGGGAACAGTGTGGGGAGCAGAATATGCCTCTTAAAATTAATTTAGCGGGATCCCTGGGTGGCGCAGCGGTTTGGCGCCTGCCTTTGGCCCAGGGCGCGATCCTGGAGACCCAGGATCGAATCCCACGTCGGGCTCCCGGTGCATGGAGCCTGCTTCTCCCTCTGCCTGTGTCTCTGCCTCTCTCTCTCTCTGTGTGACTATCATAAAAAAAAAAAAAAAAAAAAAAAAAAATTAAAAAAAAAATTTAAATTAATTTAGCAAGTAACCACCTTTTTTTTTTTTTTTTTTTAAGTAACAAC
The DNA here is from genome assembly GCF_011100685.1 of Canis lupus familiaris. Classification (NCBI taxonomy): domain Eukaryota; kingdom Metazoa; phylum Chordata; class Mammalia; order Carnivora; family Canidae; genus Canis; species Canis lupus. Next base: position 17,085,456 of record NC_049236.1, read on the forward strand.
CTTCTTTTGAAGCTTCAGTTTTTCTTAAAATGTGTTAATGCTGATCAAAGTACCTTTTCACCCCCAGGCTTTTCTGATAAACTGGATTTTCTTGAGGGGGATCAGAAACCCGTTGCACGGAAAACAAAGGAAGGAGCAAAAAGCCAGCAGATGAAGAAGGGGTATGAAGGATTCTGGTTTGGTTTTGTGGTGGGTACTGGGCAGGCAGTCCAGGGGCAAGTTGGGGAGACCATAGGAGTGGCCTCAGGGTTGAGAGAGCGCAGTGCTACCTGCAGCCAAGGCTAAAGGCCTATGTGATGGATCCTTTTAGCCATATCAGTCTTAGAAGATTAAAGTAGGGTGATCTAGGGAGCGCCTGGCTAGCACAGTCAGTAGAGCATTTGACTCTTGATCTTGGGGCTGTGAGTTCAAGCCCCACGTTGGACGTAGAGCTTACTTAAAAAAAAAAACAAAAAACTAAAGTAGGGTGATTTAAGCATCTGGCACATTTTAAGTGAATATTTAGTAGAAGTAGATTCCTCATCTCACAGCACAATGGTTAAGTGTATAGACCTAGGGTTAGGGTCTAAAGTCCACCATTTTGGGTAGTTTTGAGCAAGTTTCTTGCCTTTTTTTTTTTTTTTTTTTTTTTTGAGTTCAATTTGCCAACATATAGCATAACACCCAGTGCTCATCCCATCAAGTGCCCTCAGTGCCGGTCACCCAGTCACCCCCACCCCCTGCCCACCTCCCTTTCCACCACCCCTTGTTCGTTTCCCAGAGTTAGGAGTCTCTCATATTCTGTCTCCCTTTCTGATATTTCCCACTCATTTTCTCTCCTTTCCCCTTTATTCCCTTTCACTATTTTTTATATTCTCCAAGTGAATGAGACCATATAATGTTTGTCCTTCTCCAATTGACTTATTTCACTCAGCATAATACCCTCCAGTTCCAACCACATCGAAGCAAATGGTGGGTATTTGTCGTTTCTAATGGCTGAGTAATATTCCATTGTATACATAGACCACATCTTCTTTATCCATTCGTCTTTCGATGGACACCAAGGCTCCTTCCACAGTTTGGCTATTGTGAACATTGCTGCTAGAAACATCGGGGTGCAGGTGTCCCGGCATTTCACTGCATCTGTATCTTTGGGGTAAATCCCCAGCAGTTACTTGCCCTTTCTAAATATTAGTTGCCTCATCTGTGAAAATGAGAAAAGTGTATGCCTGCATAGCATTATGCAGACTTAAAAGGGCTAATGGCGGATATTATTATTTTCTTTCTAGTTTACCTTTATGTATCCCTAGACACTGGGGCTGGGAGAAATGATAATTTCAGTAGAATATATTAATGCCATGATAAAGATATGTAAGGAGTAGCGTAGAAGCACATTTTAGAAATAGCTGACCCGTTCTGGGGATCAGGGTGTGAGGATGGCTCCCTGGAGGAGAGCCCCACCTGAGCTTAGTCTGAAGGATGAGCAAGAATTAACCAGGAGAATAGGAGAGACACAGGTTTCAGCAAAAATGAACACAAATGAGCAAAAGCGTAGAGATGAGAACAGGTTTGTGCATGAGGAACAGCAAGGATCTGGTACTGCTGGGAGTTCAGTGTGGGGCAAGGAGAGGTGAGATGTAGCTGGAGGGGGGTCTGGGCCAAGTCACAGAGGCAGTGTGTGCCTTGTTAAGAAGTTTGGGTTTTAGCCAGTAGGCCATGGGAGAGACATTGATTGAGTAAAGCACTCAAAATAATGACCACATCATAGTCATGTATTTGAAAAATTACGGTGGTACTTGTATATAGTGTGGACTCGAGGGAGGCAGAGAATTCAATAAAGGGGCACTACAAAGTCCAGAGAGCAGTGATAATGGGCTAAAAGTGGTAATGGGGGCAGAGAAGAGAAAACAGGTCGAAGAAACATTTGAGAAGTAATAAATTAGCAGCACTCAGTAATTGTGTTGGGTGTAGAGAGTGAAAGGAGGAAGAATCAAGGCTGGTGCCCAGGTTTCTAGCCCGGGAGGCTGGAATAGATGGTAGGACCACCAACCTCAAGTCGGTGTTTATATACGGAAGGCGAAACCAGTGTGGGAAAGGGAGATGGCATGTGATTTTGGATATGCTGAATGTGAGATTCTCCGGAATGACCAGTTTTAAAATTTATTACATTTGAATGTTAACTGCCTGTACTACCCTCGAAAGGAATAGAAACGACTAAGAATGATCTAGCAAGAGTTAGTTAGAATAGAAGAAGCTTTCTAGAGATAAGTATTGAGCCGCAAGATCTATGTGGATCCTTTCCTGGTTCTTGCTTTGTTTTCTTGCACTAGTGGTTAAAACTATAAGTGGATGAGCTTGCCTGGGGAGTTTTTAAGAGTTAAGAATGCAGGGTTGAGGACGAGATTCTGGGTAGCAGTAGCGTCTAGCTCTAAGCAAAGAGCTTTTGCTTATAGACAGGAAACTAAGGATACTGATGGGCCATAAGATCCATCAGGATTTGCAGTGCTGTGGGTAACTTGTAAGCCTGCTTTTTTTAGGCCCAGCGCTAAGCGACGCTATAAAAACCAGAAGTTTGGTTTTGGTGGAAAGAAGAAAGGCTCCAAGTGGAACACTCGTGAGAGCTACGATGATGTATCCAGCTTCCGGGCCAAGACAGCTCATGGCAAGGGCCTCAAGAGGCCTGGAAAGAAAGGATCAAATGTAAGTGAGCCGTGGGTCCCATCCCACTTCTACCCGCATCTTCCTGTCCTTGGGGCAGAAGGCCAAGCTGCTTTGTGACCACATGTGCTATTATTTCTTTTTCCGTAGAAGAGACCAGGAAAACGGACACGAGAGAAAATGAAGAGCAGACCACACTAAGCAGCATCTTTGTATACAAAGAACCAAGAAAAAGGGTTGCAAACTTGGGATTTCAGCATACAGTTGGATCTCTTGTGTTGGTTTCTTTTTGTAAAAAGTTCTTTCAATAAACAGTTTTCAAAGAAACACAATCATGGTTAAAAACTCAGGACTAAAAAAAGATGGAGAAGTTACTTTTATATATTAAGTAGGATTGCTATTGATTGACGATAATTTAGACTTTGAGTCCAAATCGTCTTTTTTTTTATGATATATGAAAACTTGCACCTTCCTCATGCTTCTAAGTAATTGTATCACGATTCTAGATAAGTCAAGAATGAGTGATCGTATCATTATGATTATTTAAATACCCATCACTGTCAAGCTACGTGTACTATGATAAAATTTCCTTTGTGATACAGCTGTGGGTTTTCCTTGAGTTAATTATCACCTCATATTTTTCTGTGTGCCTGATTTTCCTTGTATATCCTTATTTTTCCTTAGACACATGTCATTCTTTCCACCTTACAGTTTCCTGTCTGTCATAACAGCTCTCACCCTGCCTCTTCTAGACCATCTGGATTGAACTCACTATTTCCTGGATCCCATTTCTGTCTTAGATTATGCCTTCTTTTGCCATGTACCATCTTCTAGTATCTTCCTAGAAGGGATCTCCTACACATCTCTGCAGTTGCCTTTAGTTTGGCTGGTGGGAGTTGTCCTGAGAATGTTGTAGGCATAGCCTCCCCACTGAAAAGTTGCTGCCATTCCCTCTCTTCTGGAAGCTTTTCCTCTCCCAGCGATCTGAAATTCCATGATGACCTGCCTTGGCGTGGGCCTGTTTTATTTCTTTGCTTAGGGTGTTTGGAAGGATGCTAGATCTTTTGTTCTGGCAAATTTTATTTGATAGCTTCTCCCTATTTTGTTGTTGTTGTTGTTGTTGTTGTTGTTTGTTTGTTCTAATTCTGGAGTTTGTTAGTCAAATTTTGAACCTCTTCTGATGATCTTCTAGGTTTGTGTTTTAGTTCCACTTTAGGGAAAAGATTTCTTTGATTCTTTTTTTCTAATCATTCAGTGAATATTTAGCTTTCATTTTACATTTTATCCCCAAGAGTTCTTATTCTTTCACCTCAGAATGTGAATTATGATTTTCGTTTTTTGAGAGTTATTCTGTTCCTTTCATTCTGTTTCCTTGGGTTTCCTCCAGCCCCTCCCTGTGCATTTTGATCCCCGTTTTTCATGTTGAGCTGTATGGAAGTCAGGAGCACTGGCTGGGCCAGACTGCTGGGTTAACACCTGTTTCTGCTACTTCGCTGTGTGACCCTGGGCGTGTTATTTTTTCTGTGCTATGTCCTCTCTGTATAGTGAGAATAATCTACCAAATACAGTTCCTGTCAATATTAAGTGAGTTAATACGTGTAAAATGCTTTAGAACATTGCCTGCCATATAGTAAGAGTTTTTACCTGCTTGGAATTATTTTGGTGGGGGGCTTTCCATAATGTCTGAGCCTTAGTGGTACCTATTTGAGAGGTACTCCGATTCTGGCTGGAAGCCAGGAATAGGTAGGACATGGATGGGCAGGTCACGTTGCATGTTGGGTTTTATTCTGTTGATAGGGTGGGAAGTTTGTTTACCTGCCCTTCCTTTCTCCATTACAGTTTAGAAACCATACATTAAGGACTAGAGATATCTGAGAACTGTATATTCTTAAGCAGAAAAAATAATTTATTTTCCCATTGTTTCCTTTCTTGTAGAGTCATTGGTATATAAAGAAAGGACGTTTCTGGTTCCCTATGATTCTAGTACAAAAAGAACGAATTTAGGTTTTGTAAAGTAATTTCAGTTAACAAAATTCCGAGCAAACAGGTCATGTTTTCAGAAGACCAAAACGTGTTACCCTGACCTATTTTTGACAATCTACAATATTAAGTGGGTGGGGGTAATGTATAGGAATTCAAAGAAAGGGCCTCAGAATCAGTTCAAGAGTTTGGGTCAGGTGTGGAACACATTGAGAGTTTTAGGAAAGGAGAACACAAGTTTACAGTTCATACCAGCAAGGCCAAGTGTAGGTCATTACTGCCAGCACTTTTAAAGACATTGAAAGCTGTGTACCTTACCTTCCTTCTTTTTTTTTTTTTCTTGTATAGCAAATGGAATCCCTTTCCTTAATTTCAGAGATAGATATACTTTGTAGAAGTCACTTATGTCACCTCTCTACCATGTCAGCCCTCACCGGGTCACCAGGGTGCAGGCAGGATTAACCTTCCCATTGCATTATATCGCAACCCCAGGCACCAAGACCTAGGTGGGGACCCAGATGGGGACCCGGCAGTTCCTGGCACCAAAGATAGGCTGTTCTTGCTTTGGGTGGATTTCCATTCCCGCGGTAGCAGTTTCTCAGCAACACTTCACGTTTCAGTTACCCAAGTATTATCAACTCTGAGTAAGGGCAGAAAGTAGAAACTTTACTGCTAGCTCCACAAATCAGTCCATAAATCATGACCAAAATAACAGATGCATAACCAGGGAGCAGCCATCCCTGCAAGAGCCTGGGTGGCAGGTCACTGCACATCTTGCTCAGTTCATGCACAGATGGCCAAGAGGGTGTGTGCATGTGGCTGGTCTCCCAGAGACCCATATTTTACAAAAATAGGCTATTAAAAGAATCCACCAACAAAGATGAAAGAGGGACAAGAAAGTGCAGGTGGTCAGGTTGGAAGTAAAATTTGAATAGGACACAAGTGGAGCCCTAGGAGAAAGAGGTGACAAGGGCATGGTGACACTTGCTTCCTGGAGACTGGGTACACGGCCAGAAGGGGAGCGGAAGCAACACAGGAAAATGATGAAAAGGCTGAAGATGTCCCAGAGGAAGTGACACCAGCAGGAAACTTCACGTTTAAGGGGCTCATGGAGGTATTTTGTAACATTGAAAGTACAGGTGACAAAATGGTGGAAGTGAATCCAAATTTAGGAGTAAGACAGTTTGCCAAGTTTTCTCTGTGTCATGTGCAAGGAAAAAAAGGCAAGCACTTTTTTTTTATAAATAAAACACTTGGTTTTCAATGTTTTTAATATTTTAAATTACAGTCTACTAAATACTAGTTTTACTATTTTCTTTTTATGCATTTAACAATAGGGGGTTTTAGTACTTTGATGAACTTTTTAAAAAACTTTTCATCACCATATTTTGAGGAGAGCATAAAGTGGATATGCAGAGATGTGAGTCTAATTTTCTGATCCTAGTGTAAATTATAAGAGCTCAGGTCCCTGGTTCTTTCTCATTACAGAATTGTTGGTTCTGAGAGTAATCACTGCTCCTGCAGGTCTGTTCCTTTAAATACAGCACGTTCTCCTCCCCAACACCAAACAAAATAGAATATGCTGTTAGGCTGTACACAGGCAGTGCTCACACGCACCATAGTGCAGGGCCATAAAAATGAGTTGCTTGCTGAAATCATGCAAGGCGATCTTAGTAAATTTTGATAAATTGTTTTAAAGGTTATGAAGGTAGAAGGGTGCTCAGAGCTCCCATGCCCTCTTCAGGTATGACATCTTCCCTGCACCTTGATGCATCCACCAGCCTGGAAGCTCTCCAGACTCCAGTTTCAGGGTTTTTAGGAGGTTTCACTATGCAGGCACGGTTGATTAAGTCACTGACCACTGGTGATGGTCTTCTGTCCCTCTTCCCTCCCCAGGGGTTGGGGGTTGTGGCTAAAACTCCCAAGTGTCTAATCAAGGTTTGGTCTTTCTAGTGAGCAGCTAATGAGAGGCTGCTAAGAGTTGCCTCATTAGAGGAAAAGGTGCCCCTACCCCTCTCAGGAAATTATATGGGATTTAGGACCTGATACCACAGGTCCCTTACAGCAAAAGGATTATCATAGTTAAGAGATCCTGGCACATTTCTAGCTGCCCAAGTAGTCAATAGTCATCATCATCTTGTATGAAAATGTCTCCCAAGGCAAGGCCACTCATATTTGCAGACTTCATTCCACCTTGTCAGGTTCCAAATGCAAGAGTGATCTCAGCAATATCTGGCTTCACCCTTTCAGGGATGACTCAGGCACAGCCAAACGCAAGAGCTACATGGAGCGAGGAATGGGAAGGCAGCCGGGGGCTTCCATGCGCTCTGGGGCGCACCGCCCTCCCAACACCTCCATGTGCTCACCAGCCTGGAGCTCCCTGGCTCTTTCTCGGCAGGTACCACATGGAGGCTTTTCTGTGGAGCCATTTCATTTTTCCAGAGGGGAACCTTCCACCTTCAATCCCAGGATAAAGATGCAATATATGTGTGGGGTAAGGGGTTCAACCTTGCTTTCACAAGTTTTCATTGATTTTTGGAGCTTCACATCCACTCCTACCCTGTTTTACTCACTGTCCCTGAGCCCTGGTCTTTCCCACTTCTCCAAGGGCAGACCTCCAGTGTGGGAGATCTTCCATGCCTGGCTGGTGTGTGTGAGAGGGTCTCCCTACTATCATCCATTTTGGTTCCCTGCCTCACACCGCCCCCCCCCCCCCCCCTTGGAGTCCTGAACCTCTCTCCAAGGCTCTCTGCTCACAGGTGTCCCATTCAGTGCATCCTATTTGTGGCTTCCTCACCTTCTTCCATCAGCTTTCCACCTTCTAAATATATCTTCAGACTTCGATGATCATCTCCCATTCTCTGTTGTGCGCTCATACAATATTGTTTCTTTATTATTCACTATTGGGGTCATGAAAGGCAGAGGGAATATTGTAGGCATCTTAATCTGGAATTCTGACACTAGTTTAAAAGATTAAGGATTTGTGTGGTTTGTTTTTTTTAAGATTTTATTTATTTATTCATGAGAGACATACACACAGAGAGGCAGAGACACAGGCAGAGGGAGATGCAGGCTCCACGCAGGAAGCCCTATGTGGCGTTCAATCCCAGGACCCCAGGATCATGCCTTGGGCCGAAGGCAGGTGCTAAACCACTGGGCCACCCAGGAATCCCCAAGATTAAGGATTTGAACCAGTGCATGCAGGCAGAAAAATGTGAGACTCCACAAAGGAAAGGTCAGACTGACGCTTGAAAGTCATCTTTATTTATCCACGCAGCACACAGGCTGGGTTTCAGGAACGAGGCTGAGGTGGGCGCTGAACACTATGTGTGGCGATCATCTTCTCCCAAGCTCCACACTTTAGCCTTGTAGAGTGTGATGTCGCTGTGCACCCTGAAATGGTTCAGCCTGCGGTCATCACGTTCCGGGCTGACCTAGAGAGGAGATCGTGGGCATCAGAAGGAATCCCCCGGGGGGAAGGGTGACCTGAGTTCAAAGTCCGTGGGGCCTGGGCCAGCACACCCCAGGGGCTCAGCACACGATCATAAGATGAAAGAATGGACGTTGTTGACGTGGTTACACGGAGAAGCAACAGCAAGCGCTCTGACACGTCCATCTTAGAGAAGCTGTAAGATTAACTTACACAATTAACTGAATGGATACATTTTCCTCAAATTTACCAGGAGGGCAGAAGTTGCAGGTATTTGAGTGTGGCTTCCCCAGTGTCCTCACATTGGGACTGGGGTTGTCTGCGTGTTCGGGGCAGGGAGCCCTAAGTTACACTGGGGCTCATGCAGCTCTCTCAGGCTCAGCAACCTTTGTGGAGGTGGGGCTTCCCTGCTGGACCCCTTGGTCTCCCAGTCTGCTCTCCCCAGGGTGATGCCCCACAGGCGAAGAGAAGCTGGAGTAAATGAGCAGCTTTTTCCTAAGCCCTTCCCCCCTCTCTGCATCCTTCCTTCCGTGCCTCCTTCCTCCTTCCTTCTTTCCCTCCTTCCTCTCTTCCATCATTCCTCCTTCCTTTCTTCTTCTTCCCTCCCTCCTCCCTTCTTCTTCCACCCTTCCTTTCTCTCGTCTCCCCTTCAAGCCACCTCCCTACCTCTCTTCCTTCATTAGAGCTGAGCTATTTACTCCAATCCCCCTGCAGCAGCCCTGTGGCAGAGCCACATGCCCCAGATGAGAGCTGTAGAAAGGGGTGAGAAGCCCGGGCCACACGGTGGAAAGGTAGAAAGGCAAGAGCTAAGGATGTGGGCCGTTCTTGGGAAGGGTTCACCCTCAGCAGAGGAAGACAACTGGGAACAGACCAAGGGGCCAGGACAAGCCCGTGACTAGACCCGGGTCGGGCTACAAGCTTTCCCTTCCATTCCTCCTCAGGTCTCACAGCTCCAGAGTGGGGGAGCTGGGATCTGAACTCAAGCTGTCTGGCTCCAGAGCCACCATGTTACATTGATAATGGAATTGGGTTGAATGGTGGGGAGCAGGAGGCACCCAATGCTCCAGAACAACATGGGCAAGGTGCCCAAATCTGCCCGGTGGAGAGCATGGGGCACACGTTCCTTAATGGGACCTTATAAAGAGGGGACTCCTGGCTGCTCCTGAAGGATGAGCAGGACTTCCCCAAGGATTAGAGGCTAGGTGTCAGGAGGTGGCTGCAGGAGCAGTAAGCGCAAGGAGACAGGGGGCCCGAAACCTTGGTGCCTTGGAGAGAACGAAGGAAGTTCTGATCTAGCTAAGGATCAGCGTCTCCAGCTTCACCTCAGGGGCAAAACACACAGATGGCCTAAAAGCCATGTGTTAAAAAGACACGACAACTTGAGGAAAAGCCTAAAAGGAAAGCTAGTCATTTGCTACTCTGGATATTGCAGGTTTTCCTAAGAAAGACACAAAGCCCAGACACCGGGATGGAAAAGACCAGCACATCTGACTACTTCAAAACTGAAGCCTTCCGTGTGATGAAAGATGCGAGCAACGTAAGAGACAAACGTGGCAGGAAGTTCTTGGAAACGTCTTAGCACCAGAAGCCCTATGTCATCTCGGGAGGTAATGTGCTGACAATTATATTTCCTGGGCTCCTCAGTGCTCCTGGAGCCTCACCAATCAAAGGAGGTGTGTTTTGCTGTGGGTTAGGCACTGTTCTAAGTACCTTACACATACTACCTCATGCTGTAATATCTCCATTTATGCTCCACTGAGGAAACGCAGTCACAAAAGACCTTAAATGACTTACCCAAGGTCACCCAGCTAGTAAGTGGTAGCCAGGGTTCAAAGCCAGGCTGTCTGGCCTCATATACCATTCTCTTAGCCACAGCCTCTGTTGCCTCTGGGCCTACCCAAGGCAAGGAACCACACTTACCAAGGGCTCAGAGTCCCATCCAATTTCTTGGCTTTCTGTTTGCGTGTCTGGGTATTTCTTCCGTGGCCCCTGAGCGGCATGGTGGATAAGATTGAGGAACCTGGCTGGGAGAAGAGGCATGAGTCATGAGGGAAGCAGGCTTTGGGACCGAGAATTCCTGGGTCCTTTGGCCCGGCTTCAGCAGCTGGTCTCGGGGGCCTGCCAAGACCCTGCAACACTCATCTTGCAACAAATATCTGTTGAGCACAAACTCTGTCCAGGCACTCTTCTGGACCCCGCAAGTAGAACAGAGTGTGGCAGGCACGGTCCCTGCTCTCCTGGAGCTGGTCGTCTAGCTGGGGGTACAGAGGACACACTACACAAGGGGACAAGCGAACCTGATGGTGAGATACAGGCAGGGCTGGCTACTCTAGACCAGGACTGTGAGGGGAGGCCTCTCCCAATGCCAAGCAGCAGCCAGCCACAGGCAGAGGCAGACGGAAGTACTGGACAGGAAGCAAGAGCAAAGGTTCTGAGGCAGGAGCAAGCGGGGCCAATGTGGCCATGACGGAGTGCAGGGGAGGGTTGTAAGAGGCCACATCTTCCGTACTGCAAGAGCTAGGGCTGCCAACCCCATGTGTGTATCTGTACCTAGCTTGAGGACTTGCACAGCGTTCATTTTCAGGTTCCACCCTACCAAGTGTCAATTTGAGGGTGGCAGCCTGACAACGGCAGGAAACTGGGCTTCATAGTCAGCCCTTCCTGGCCCTTCCACTACTAGCCTGACGGGTGGTTTACCTTCTCCAGGCCTCACTTTGCTCATCTGTAAATTGAGGCCAATATCCACCTCAGCGAGATGGCTGAGAATGAAGGACCTGGCCCCTGGCTGAGTGCATCCTCAGGGTAAGCAGTTAGCAGTGCAATCCTGGCTAGCTTTCAGGTCCCCCGCTGCCTGTTAATCTTAGTGCTGCAAGGCCTGGACTCCTCTCCCTTCCTCGAGCTTGACTGCTCTCTTCAGGACGGATAGCATCCTCACTTCCCCTGCCGATACTCTATTGGTCTATTCACTTGTCTGTCTCTACTCTGCTATGGAATCCACCCTCCTCCTGCCGACCCCACCTGCCTACCCTGTGCTCCTATATCAACCTCACATCTTTCCTCCATCAAATTCTACTCCAAGGAGGGAGGGAGGAGAGAGCCTGCCAGGAAGGATAGGGCTCTCCACCAAAGACCTCTCTTCCATTGTTTCTGAGCACTGCCCTGTGCACCAGTATACTCCAGCCAGGCCAAACTACCGCCCTATCTTGGGCCATGCTGGTATCTCTCATTCCTCTGTCTTTCCAAAGAACTCAGAATGTCCTCCTAGTCTTTGATCCCTGACCTTCTCCACCTCCAAGAAACCTTCCCAGAAATCCACTGTCTGACCAGGGGCATCTGTGTGTTCTTTTGTTGCCATTCTAATTTTACTCTTTACCTACTTGTCTGTCTCCTTCATCATGGTATGAGGTCTCCACTCCCGGCCCCATCTGAGGGACTATCACATGGTAATAATCAAAACAGTCCGCATTTCCATTTCAGCAATACAATAATACTATTCTGTGTTCTGAGTACTTACGTGATGTTGTCTAATCCTCACCACTATGTGAAGATAGGTTCAGAGACATTTAAAATTACTTGCTCAAAGTCACATTGTTAACAAGTGGCAGAACCAGACTTGGTTAAACATTTCATCAACGTTTGATGAATGAATATATGAATGCACTGGGAAGGCCATTAGGAGGATTTTTCTGGACTTGAGAGTTAATGGACTGGCCCTATGCTTGAAGCTCCTGTGAGCTTCGTGGGTTTCCATCCAGTTTTCAGGGGTTCAGAGTGTTGCCCAAGGTAACGCTACCCTGAAAGGTCTCTCTAGCCACCTGCCTGTCTGTGCTGTACCTCAGTGTTGTTCCCAAACCGCGGGACTTACCATCTGCAGGTTCCTCCAGGTTCTCGTGCCAAGACATGGGCTTTCTGGTGATTGTGTGAACTGTAGAAAAAACACCGGCATAGGTTCAGGTTACACGTTAATGCCTCGCCCTCTTGAAGACTCACCCTAGGCCAGACACCTGCTGAGTATTTTCTGGGGGTCACTAGGAACTCGGCTCTCAAGGACCTCACAATCCAGAGTGGCACTACCCAGGATAGTGGCCACCAACCACATGGAACTACAGGAATTTGAATAGTTACAATTCAGTAGAATTAGAAATCCATTCTACATGTGCACTGGACACATCTCAAGTGCTCAGTAGCCACATGGGGCGAACGGCCAGCATTCTGGGCAGCAAAGATTTGTAGAGACTATTTGATTGGGACAGAATGTTCTCTCAAACAGCACTGGCTACAGTGCTGCAGACGTCCTGGGCCACCGAACAAGGCTAGACATGGAGCAGGATGTACCCAGAAGGCTAGGTGAAGCCCAGGTGCAGAGTCCACACACATGCATCCAGGAGGATTTCTAGGCTTCTCACTTTGGAGAGAAAACAAGTGCGGTACCTTTGCTCAAACAAGAGAGTCTGGAGCAGCAGCAGCTGGGGGAGAGGTGCGGATGCTCCCAGTGTTCCAACTGGTGAGTTTGAGATCCTCATGGGCTGTGCAGGGGAAGAGAGCTGGGCAGTGGCTGGGTGCCTGAGCCTGGGGCTCCATCTGAGACCTAGTGGCATTCAGGGGCAGCCATGGCAACCCCCGAGAAACGTGCCACCTGAGCAGTGGGAGCAGGGCCATTTTCTCAGGAGGGCCCTGAGTCTGCTCCGGAATTTTCCGAGCATCTAAGACAATATCAGAAGCCTGGAAAGATGGGCAGCCCTGGTGGCGCAGCGGTTTAGCGCCGCCTGCAGCCGGGGGTGTGATCCTGGAGTCCCGGGACCAAGTCCCACGTCAGGCTTCCTGCATGGAGCCTGCTTCTCCCTTTGCCTCCCTCTCTTTCTCTGAATAAATAAATAAATAAATCTTAAAAAAAAAAAAAAAAGAAGCCTAGAAGGTTGGCACACACAGACACAACTAGCATATAAACCAAAACACAAACAGCCAAACCAAGCATAAAACGCTAGAAAATAGAATTATTGAGAAAGCAAGTTTCCAAAGCGTTCCTACCTTTTGGCCACAAAAATACTATCTGATCCCTCTGTGGGTGCATTTTAACGTATTAAAGTCTCCGCCGGGATGTGGAGCGAGACCCTCCAGCCTCCAGCTCACCCCCATCGCTGCCAAGTCCCAGCGGGAAACACAGGAGGGAGGGGCGAGGTCAGAGAAGGCATCTCCGTCCACGCCACCCGCGCCCTAGGGCCCCGCTCCTTCCTGCCCGGGGCCCGCACCCCGTCCCTTCTCCCGCCCCGGGGCGCCCCTCACTCACCCTTGCGGAGGGGATTCACGTGATACTCTGTGGAGAGTTTCTGGGTTCGAAGCTCCTTGAGATACACCTCTCGCAGGATCTGGTTCTGGTGGACCTCATCGGGCATCAGCGGCTCCTGCGGGCGGCGCGCCAGGGCGGCGGGGCTCGGCGGGGTCGGGCTCCTGCTCCCTGCACTCCCGGCTCCCGCCGCGGGAGGGCCGGGGCGCCGTCTCCGGGCAACGGCGTCACGCGGTCTCCAGGCAACGGCGTCTCGCGGTCTCCCGGCAACGGCGTCACGCGGTCTCCAGGCAACGGCGTCTCGCGGTCTCCCGGCAACGGCGTCTCGCGGTCTCCTGGCAACGGCGTCCATGATCACAGCGTCCCTTGGAGCCCTCGGGGCCGCCCACCTCACCCCCTCCTTCCAGAACCGATTCTCCTGCCTCGCTTCTTTCCGAAGCCTGAAGCCCGGCGACTCCCCTTCCCTCGGCTTCTCGAGGTTCCGCCTGCTTCCTGGGTCGGCTCCTGGAGCAGCCGGGACGGGACCCAGGGCCAGGCAGCAGGCCCAGGAGGTTAGGGACCTGATTGCACCGCCCCTTCGACAGTCATTGGCTAAAAGAGATTTGGGGAGGAGTCAGAGACCTGTCCCATTTATTATTTATTTTTTTATATTTTTAATTTTTTTTAATTTTTATTTATTTATGATAGTTACAGAGAGAGAGAGAGGCAGAGACACAGGCAGAGGGAGAAGCAGGCTCCATGCACCGGGAGCCCGACGTGGGATTCGATCCCGGGTCTCCAGGATCGCGCCTTGGGCTGAAGGCAGGCGCCAAACCGCTGCGCCACCCAGAGATCCCGACCTGTCCCATTTAAAGTCCTTGCCTGGATCAGAACTCTCCCCGTCTAGCTTGCAAAACGGAGGTTTCCAATCTGAAAAAGTTACTCTGTCCCTTATTACAGGTGGGATAATATATACCGAGGAACCCTTTCCTAATGTATGTAACGTGAGGACTTCACAGTTTTTTATTTTAAAAATGTCACTGTGGTAAAGTACACATAAGATTTACCACTAGAGGGCAGCCCGGGTGGCTTAGTGGTTTAATGCCGCCTTCAGCTCAGCGCCTGATCCTGGAGACCCAGGATCGAGTCCCACGTTGGGCTCCCTGCATGGCGCCTGCTTCTCCCTCTGCCTGGTCTCTGCCTCTGTGTGTGTGTGTGTGTCTCTCTCATGAATAAATAAATAAAATCTTAAAAAAAAGATTTACCAGTAGAAACATTTTGAGGATGTGATTCAGGAGGTTTAAGCATATTTGCATTGTGTGAAACTAATTTCCAGAATTTTTTCGTACCCACTGAACAACTTCCCATGGCCCCATCCCATCTGCGGCTCCGGTAAGTACCATTTTCCTTTCTCTAGGAATTTGACTACTCTAGATACTTCCTATATTACACTTTGCAGAGCCCGTGCTCTCTCACAAAATATTTCATTTAGTCATCTATCTGTTCATTCACTTAAGACACAGCATAGTCCAGGATGTGTGTCAGTGTGGGACACAGTTTAGAGCAATGACCTGTACAGAACACATGGGCAGTTCCTGAACCCAGCTAGCTACTGAATGGCTCCTTGTTTTGAATCCCGGTGCTCCTTGTCCTTGTTCTTGAGGGCTCTTTCCCCTGTGTCTGTCTAGGGAAACCTATTTATAATGAGCCCACGTGTAATCTTTCAAAACCCATCTGGACTCTGTAGCCCCTAGCCCAAGTTTTCTCTGTGGCATGCTCTACTCCAGATCTATCATTACCAGAAAACTTTGCTAATTCTTTTGCTTATATCCTGGCACTACTACTATGCGATCTTAATTACTACAATTTTTTGTGGTAAGTCCTGGTATCTGGTAGAAAAACTACTCCTACCGGTTCTTAAGGGAGTCTTGGATATTCTTGGCTCTTTTGCCTCTCCATCCAAATGATAATCAGCTTGTCAAGTTTCCAGATATATGTGCTAGAATTTTGATTGAGATTCCACTGAATCTATATATTGGTTTGAGAAGAGGACTTTAAATATATCTAATATATAAATATAATATAATAATATAAGACCTTATATATTAGACCTTATATATTTTTATAGTATTAATATTATAATATTAATATATTAAAATATTGTATTAATTAAAATAAAAAATATATAACCACATGTATATACCATCTGCTTATCTGATGCAATCATCTGGAAAGGATAAAGATGTGTCCTTGCCTTCTAGGCTTTGGTACCTGCCATTTCCTGGGATTCAGAGGTCCAGCTGTCAGAGCTTTGATGACAACATAATGGGCCCCCCCCCTATCTTTTTGCAGGAGAAATTTCTCAAAGGCAGAAAGTCCCTAGTACATTTCCACAAATCCTAGGATGCAGAACAATAGAGTCTTGGAGGAACCAGACCAAAGAACCTTCAATCCTTCCATCTATAATAGGGGTCATGGGCTCTGTGTGTGAGTTTTTAGGGGTCACCCATTCTCCCATTCACTTTCATCCAGGGCAGATCAATAGGACTCACCCATGTAGAGATCAGATGAGATGATTTCCACTCACTCTTCTCTACCTTGTGTCCCTGGTCTTGCTGTTTGCTCTGTGGTCACAGACCAACTTCCATGGAGAAACCAGTTATAAGTGTTGAATTCATTCAGGCCGGCTACTGGAAAAAAAGGATCTTGCTAAAGGTATCTGGCATCTGAAGGCGATTTACAAGGATGAAGCTAACATACAGAGAATAGTATGATAACCATGTTGTGGGTGAAAACACCATCATGGACAAGGCTTACCCTCCAAGCTAAATGTTGATTGGCATTGTCTTGAGTTCCCAACATTCACCAAGTGAAGCTCCTGGGGATCGATTGTTCTGGCAATGCTGGATGATATCAGAACCGCCCCACTCACAGGGAAATCATCTCTCCAGGATAGGATTTGTGAATCACGGAGGTCTGGATGGAGTTGGCTGGAATGCTGGGGAGGATAAGACTTTAAAGTCTAGGAAGGGCTGGGAGGGGGAGTAGGAGCAAAGTAGAAATCGAGGTAACAGGGAACAGGAGCGAGAAAAAAAAAGCGGGGACTGGACGTTTTGGAAGGAATAGAGCAAGATTTGGGTGGGGAAACCTGTATGTTAGGGTGGCAAGAAGGGACAGCACTATGAACAGGAGGGAAAGAGATAGGCTTATGAGTTGAGAGAGGTGGCCGAGGCTGGGGAGTGTTCTGTGGACGAAAAGAGTTACACACAGGAGGAAGCGGCTTTGGACGATGAGAGGACGAAGGAATAGAGCAGGTAGGAGGAGCCCAGGGTCGAGAGGCAGAAGGAATAGAGTGGGGAGGTGGAGCCCAGGGTCGGGAGGAGGAAGGAATAGAGTGGGGAGGTGGAGCCCGGGTTCGAGAGGAGGAAGGAATAGAGTGGGGAGGTGGAGCCTGGGGTGGAGGGGAGGAAGGAATAGAGTAGATAGGAGGAGCCCAGGGTCGAGAGGCGGAAGAAATAGAGTGGGTAGGTGGAGTCCGGTGTCGGGAGGAGGAAGGATTAGAGTGGGGAGGTGGAGCCGGGGGTCGAGGGGAGGAAGGAATAGAGTGCGTAGGTGGAGCCTGGGGTCGGGAGGAGGAAGGATTAGAGTGCGTAGGTGGAGCCTGGGGTCGAGAAGAAGAAATCCGAGGCAGCTTTTTTGTCATTTCTCCAAACGGCGTTTGGCTAGTTACTCATCTTGACCAAATGAGTAACTGGACATAAGCTCACACTTACCCATTATTATGTCCCACGCCAGCCCTCGCATCATCCGCTGGCTCAATGCCCATTATGACGTGTATGCCCCTCCCTCTGGGCGCGTCAGCAGGCTCACCAGTCAGGGACACGGCCCGGGTGCGAGGTTGGAGAGTGATCCCAGGAAAAAGCAGACAGAAGAAATGTCATAGGAGTCCCTAGACCTTGGGAGAACATGTAGTGTTGCCCCTCACCAGGCAAAGATCGATCAAAGGGCTGTGCTGCAGTCAGGGGCTGGGCACCAGGAGAATGCATCGGAAGCAGGTGTGGGCAAAGTGGGAAGTGCATGCCTCCAGCTAGTTAACTTTTTTTTTTATAATAAATTTATTTTTTAATGGTGTTCAATTTGCCAACATACAGAATAACACCCAGTGCTCATCCCGTCAAGTGCCCCCCTCAGTGCCCGACACCCATTCACCCCCACCCCCCACCCTCCTCCCTTCCACCACCCCTAGTTCGTTTCCCAGAGTTAGGAGTCTTTATGTTCTGTCTCCCTTTCTGATACTTCCCACACACTTCTTCTCCCTTCCCTTATATTCCCTTTCACTACTATTTATATTCTCCAAATGAATGAGACCATATAATGTTTGTCCTTCTCCGATTGACTTATTTCACTCAGCATAATACCCTCCAGTTCCATCCATGTCGAAGCAAATTGTAGGTATTTCTCATTTCTAATGGCTGAGTAATATTCCATTGTATACATAAACCACATCTTCTTTATCCATTCCTCTTTCGATGGACACCGAGGCTCCATCCACAGTTTGGCTATTGTGGACATTGCTGCTAGAAACATCGGGGTGCAGGTGTCCTGGTGATTCACTGCATCTGTATCTTTGGGGTAAATCCCCAACAGTGCAATTGCTGGGTCATAGGGCAGGTATATTTTTAACTCTTTGAGGAACCTCCACACAGTTTTCCAGAGTGGCTGCACAAGTTCACATTCCCACCAACAGTGTAAGAGGGTTCCCTTTTCTCCACATCCTCTCCAACATTTGTGGTTTCCTGTCTTGTTAATTTGCCCCATTCTCACTGGTGTGAGGTGGTATCTCGTTGTGGTTTTGATTTGTATTCCCTGATGGCAAGTGATGCAGAGCATTTTCTCATATGCATGTTGGCCATGTCTATGTCTTCCTCTGTGAGATTTCTGTTCATGTCTTTTGCCCATTTCATGATTGGATTGTTTGTTTCTTTGGTGTTGAGTTTAATAAGTTCTTTATAGATCTCCGAAACTAGCCCTTTAGGGAGCTCGGCCCAGGTGTGTGGTGCGCGCTCTACGGCGCAGGTGTCTGTTAGTGCCCCTTGGAGCCTGAGGGCATCCCCGTCCTCCTGGGGTCCCGCTGTAACTCCCTGCCGGTGCCTATACTTCTAGGAAGATTGGTTAAGCTCGTGCTGCCCCGGGACGGGGCTCTCCTGTCCTGGGGGCACTCGCCCCGGCCTCAGACTGGCTCCTCCTGGGGCCCCTCCCCCTTGATGCCTTTTGTTTCTTTTTTTTTTTTAATAAATTTATTTTTTATTGGTGTTCAATTTGCCAACATACAGAATAACACCCAGTGCTCGTCCCGTCAAGTGCCCCCCTCAGTGCCTGTCACCCATTCACCCCCTCCCCACTCTCCTCCCCACCCTCCTCCCCTTCCACCACCCCTAGTTCGTTTCCCAGAGTTAGGAGTCTTTTTTTTTTTTTTTATGATAGTCACATAGAGAGAGAGAGGCAGAGACACAGGGAGAGGGAGAAGCAGGCTCCATGCATCGGGAGCCCGACATGGGACTCGATCCCCGGTCTCCAGGATCGCGCCCTGGGCCAAAGGCAGGCGCCAAACCGCTGCGCCACCCAGGGATCCCAGAGTTAGGCATCTTTATGTTCTGTCTCCCTTTCTGATATTTCCCGCACACTTCTCCCTTCCCTTATATTCCCTTTCACTATTATTTATATTCCCCAAATGATTGAGACCATATAATATTTGTCCTTCTCCGATTGACTTATTTCACTCAGCATAATACCCTCCGGTTCCATCCACGTTGATGCAAATGGTGGGTATTTGTCATTTCTAATGGCTGAGTAATATTCCATTGTATACATAAACCACATCTTCTTTATCCATTCGTCTTTCGGTGGACACCGAGGCTCCTTCCACAGTTTGGCTATTGTGGACACTGCTGCGAGAAACATCGGTGTGCAGGTGATATCCCTCCAGGATAAACTCAGAGGCGGCTCCAGCAGAGGAAGAGGCTCGTGCGGAAGGGACTGCGGCCGGTAGCGCGAATCCCGCCCTGGCCGGGAGCACAGGGCGCCGGGACACAGCCCAGGATCTGGACTCCCCCCGGGACAGGCAGAGGCGAGGAGGGCCCAGGACAGCAAGGATGCTCTTGCCCCGAGCTGAGCAGATCAGCGGCCCCGCCCCCGGAGCCTCCAGGCCCCTGCAGACTGAGAGCTCCATAGTTACAGTGGGAGCTGACTCCAGGGCTCCAGAGCTGGCCGCCGCTACTGGGGTTGTTCCTCCTGGGGACTCACGGGGTAAACAACCCCCACTGAGCCCTGCACCACGCAGGGGGCAGAGCAGCTCCCCCAGTGCTAACTCCTGAAAATCAGCACAACAGGCCCCTCCCACAGAAGACCAGCAGGACGGATAGGGGAAAAGCAAATTATTGACCAAGCAACACTGTAAAGTTCCAGGGGAAGTGAAGGGACTTACAGTATACAGAATCAGACGATACTCCCCCCCCCTTTTTTTTGCTTTCTGATTTCTGTTTGCTTCCCCCACACTTTTTTTTCTTTTTTTCTCTTCTTGTCCTTTTTTCTTTTTTTCCATTTTTTCTTCCTTTTTTCTTTTTTTCTTTTTTTTTTCTTCTTTCTCTTCTCTCTTTCTCCCCTTTTCCCAACACAACTTGTTTTTGGCCACTCTGCACTGAGCAAAATGACTAGAAGGAAAACCTCACCTCAAAAGAAAGAATCAGAAACACTCCGCTCTCCCAGAGTTCCAAAATTGGATTACAATTCGATGTCAGAAAGCCAATTCAGAAGCACTATTATAAAACTACTGGTGGCTCTAGAAAAAAAGCATAAAGGACTCAAGAGACTTCATGACTGCAGAATTTAGATCCAATCAGGCAGAAATTAAAAATCAATTGAATGAGATGCAATCCAAACTAGAAGTCCTAATGATGAGGGTTAACGAGGTGGAAGAACGAGTGAGTGACATAGAAGACAAGTTGATGGCAAAGAGGAAAACTGAGGAAAAAAGAGACAAACAATTAAAAGACCATGAGGATATATTAAAGGAAATAAGTGACAGCCTGAGGAAGAAAAACCTACGTTTAATTGGTGTTCCCGAGGGTGCCGAAAGGGACAGAGGCCCAGAATATGTATTTGAACAAATCCTAGCTGAAAACTGTCCTAATCTGGGAAGGGAAACAGGCATTCAGATCCAGGAAATGGAGAGATTCCCCCCTAAAATCAATAAAAACTGTTCAACACCTCGACATTTAATAGTTAAGCTTGCAAATTCCAAAGATAAAGAGAAGATCCTTAAAGCAGCAAGAGACAAGAAATCCCTGACTTTTATGGGGAGGAGTATTAGGGTAACAGCAGACCTCTCCACAGAGACCTGGCAGGCCAGAAAGGGCTGGCAGGATATATTCAGGGTCCTAAATGAGAAGAACATGCAACCAAGAATATTTTATCCAGCAAGGCTCTCATTCAAAATGGAAGGAGAGATAAAGAGCTTTCAAGACAGGCAGGAACTGAAAGAATATGTGACCTCCAAACCAGCTCTGCAAGAAATTTTAAGGGGGACTCTTAAAATTCCCCTTTAAGAAGAAGTCCAATGGAACAATCCACAAAAAAAAAGGGACTGAATAGATATCATGATGACACTAAATTCATATCGTTGTTTTTAATTTTTTAATTTTTTAATAATAAATTTAGTTTTTATTCGTGTTCAATTTGCCAACGTACAGAATAACACCCAGTGCTCATCCTGTCAAGTGCCCCCCCTCAGTGCCCGTCACCCTCCGCCCTCCTCCCCTTCTACCGACCCTAGTTAGTTTCCCAGAGTTAGGAGTCTTTTTTTTTTTTTTTCAGTGTTAGGAGTCTTTATGTTCTGTCTCCTTTTCTGAGATTTCCTACCCCTTTCTTCTCCCTTCCTTTCTATTCCCTTAAACTATTATTTATATTCCCAAATGAATGAGAACATATAATGTTTGTCCTTCTCCGATTGACTCCTTTCACTCAGCATAATACCCTCCAGTTCCATCCACGTTGAAGCAAATGGTGGGTATTGGTCATTTCTAATGTCAGAGTAATATTCCATTGTATACAAAAACCACATCTTCTTTATCCATTCATCTTTCGATGAACACCGAGGATCCTTCCACAGTTTGGCTATAGTGGACATTGCTGCTAGACACATCGGGGTGCAGGTGTCCCGGCATTTCATTGGATCTGTATCTTTGGGGTAAATCCCCAGCAGTGCAATTGCTGAGTCGTAGGGCAGGTCTTTCATCCATTTTGAGTTTATCTTTGTGTATGGTGCAAGAGAGTGGTCTAGTTTCATTCTTCTGCATATGGATGTCCAATTTTCCCAGCACCATTTATTGAAGATACTGTCTTTCTTCCAATGGATAGTCTTTCCTCCTTTATCGAATATTAGTTGACCATAAAGTTGAGGGTCCACTTCTGTTCTCTATTCTGTTCCATTGATCTATGTGTCTGTTTTTGTGCCAGTACCACACTGTCTTGATGACCACAGCTTTGTAGTCCAACCTGAAATCTGGCATTTGATGCCCCCAGATATGGTTTTATTTTTTAAAATTCCCCTGGCTATTTGGAGTCTATTCTGATTCCACACAAATCTTAAAATAATTTGTTCTAACTCTCTGAAGAAAGTCCATGGTATTTTGATAGGGATTGCATTAAACGTGTAAATTGCACTGGGTGACATGGACATTTTCACAATATTAATTCTGCCATTCCATGAGCATTGGAATATTTTTCCATCTCTTTGTGTCTTCCTCAATTTCTTTCAGAAGTGCTCTATAGTTTTTAGGGTATAGAGATCCTTTACCTCTTTGGTTAGGTTTATTCCTAGGTATCTTATGCTTTTGTGTGCAATTGTAAATGGGATTGACTCCTTAATTTCCCTTTCTTCAGTCTCATTGTTAGTGTATAGAAATGCCACTGACTTCTGGCATTGATTTTGTATCCTGCCACACTGCCAAATTGCTGTATGAGTTCTAGCAATCTTGGGGTGGAGGCTTTTGGGTTTTCTATGTAGAGTATCATGTCATCAGCGAAAATGGAGAGTTTGACTTCTTCTTTGCCAATTTGAATGCCTTTAATGTCTTTTTGTTGTCTGATTGCTGAGGCTAGGACTTCCAGTATATGTTGAATAGCAGTGGTGAGAGTGGACATCCCTGTCTTGTTCCTGATCTTAGGGGAAAGGCTCCCAGTGCTTCCCCATTGAGAATGAGATTTGCTGTGGGCTTTTCGTAGATGGCTTTTAAGATGTTGAGGAATATTCCCTCTATCCCTACACTCTGAAGAGTTTTGATCAGCAATGGATGCTGTATTTTGTCAAATGCTTTCTCTGCATCTAATGAGAGGATCATATGGTTCTTGGTGTTTCTCTTGCTGATATGATGAATCCCATTGATTGTTTTACGGGTGTTGAACCAGCCTTGTGTCCCGGGAATAATCCTACTTGGTCATGGTGAATAATTTTCTTAATGTATTGTTGGATCCTATTGGCTAGTATCTTGTTGAGAATTTTTGCATCCATGTTCATCAGGGATATTGGTCTGTAATTCTCCTTTTTGGTGGGGTCTTTGTCTGGTTTTGGAATTAAGGTGATGCTGGCCTCATACAACAAATTTGGAAGTACTCCATCTCTTTCTCTTTCCAAACAGCTTTAGGAGATTAGGTATGGTTTCTTCTTTAAACGTTTGATAGAATTCCCCAGGGAAGCCATCTGGCCCTGGACTTTTGTGTCTTGGGAGGTTTTTGATGACTGCTTCAATTTCCTCCCTGGTTATCGGCCTGTTCAGGTTTTCTATTTCTTCCAGTTCCAGTTTTGGTAGTTTGTGGCTTTCCAGGAATGCGTCCATTTCTTCTAGATTGCCTAATTTATTGGCGTATAGCTGTTCATAATATGTTTTTACAAATCGTTTTTATTTCCTTGATGTTGGTAGTGATCTCTCCTTTCTCATTCATAATTTTATTAATTTGAGTCTTCTCTCTCTTCTTTTTTAATAAGGCTGGCTAATGGTTTATCTATCTTATTAATTCTTTCAAAGAACCAACTCCTGGTTCTGTTGATCTGTTCCACAGTTCTTCTGGTCTCGATTTCATTGAGTTCTGCTCGAATCTTTATTAACTCTCTACTTCTGCTGGGTGTAGGATCTATTTTCTGTTTTTTCTCTAGCTCCTTTAGGTGTAAGGTTAGCTTTTGTATTTGAGTTCTTTCCAGTTTTTGAATGGATGGTTGTATTGTGATGTATTTCCCCCTCAGGACTTCTTTTGCTGCATCCCAAAGATTTTGAATGTATCTTCATTCTCATTAGTTTCAATGAATCTTTTAAATTCTTCCTTAAAAAAATAAAAAAATAAATTCTTCCTTAGTTTCCTGGTTGACACTTTCATCTTTTAGCAGGATGGTCCTTAACCTCCACGTGTTTGAGGTCCTTCAAAACTTCTTTTTTTTTTTCCTTCCAAACTTCTTGTTGTGATTTAGTTCTAATTTCAAGGCATTATGGTCTGAGAATATGCAGGGGACAATCCCAATCTTTTGGTATCGGTTCAGACCTGATTTGTGACCCAGTATGTGGTTTATTCTGGAGAAAGTTCCATGTCACTTGAGAAGAATGTGTATTCAGTTGAGTTTGGATGTAAAGTTCTGTAGATATCTGTGAAATCCATCTGGTCCAGTGTATCATTTAAAGCTCTCCTTTCTTTGGAGATGTTGTGTTTAGAAGATCTATCGAGTGTAGAAAGCGCTAGATTGAAGTCACCAAGTATAAGTGTATTATTATCTAAGTATGTCTTGACTTTGGTTATTAATTGATTGATATATTTGGGAGCTCCCACATTCGGGGTATATATATTGAGGATTGTTAAGTCCTCTTGTTGGATAGATCCTTTAAGTATGATATAGTGTCCCTCTTCATCTCTCACTACAGACTTCGGGGTAAATTTTAGTTTATCTGATATAAGGATGGCTACTCCTCTTTCTTTTGAGGACCATTTGAATGGTAAATGGTTCTCCAACCTTTTATTTTCAGGCTGTAGGAGTCCTTCTCTCTTAAATGAGGCTCTTGTAGACAGCAAATAGATAGGTCCTGCTTTTTTATCCAGTCTGAAACCCTGCGCCTTTTGATGGGGTCATTAAGCCCGTTCACGTTCAGAGTTACTATTGAAAGATATGAGTTTAGTGTCATCATGATATCTATTCAGTCCCTTTTTTTGTGGATTGTTCCATTGGACTTCTTCTTAAAGGGGAATTTTAAGAGTCCCCCTTAAAATTTCTTGCAGAGCTGGTTTGGAAGGTCACATATTCTTTCAGTTCCTGCCTGTCTTGGAAGCTCTTTATCTCTCCTTCCATTCTGAATGAGAGCCTTGCTGGATAAAGTAATCTTGGTTGCATGTTCTTCTCATTTAGGACCCTGAATATATCCTGCCAGCCCTTTCTGGCCTGCCAGGTCTCTGTGGAGAGGTCTGCTGTTACCCTAATACTCCTCCCCATAAAAGTCAGGGATTTCTTGTCTCTTGCTGCTTTAAGGATCTTCTCTTTATCTTTGGAATTTGCAAGCTTAACTATTAAATGTCGAGGTGTTGAACGGTTTTTATTGATTTTAGGGGGGAATCTCTCCATTTCCTGGATCTGAATGCCTGTTTCCCTTCCCAGATTAGGACAGTTTTCAGCTAGGATTTGTTCAAATACATATTCTGGACCTCTATCCCTTTTGGCACCCTCGGGAATGCCAATTAAATGTAGGTTTTTCTTCCTCAGGCTGTCGTTTATTTCCCTTAATCTATCCTCATGGTCTTTTAATTGTTTGTCTCTTTTTTCCTCAGTTTTCCTCTTTGCCATCAACTTGTCTTCTATGTCACTCATTCATTCTTCCACCTCATTAACCCTCCCCTCTCGTTAGGACTTCTATTTTGGATGCATCTCATTCAATTGATTTTTATTTTCTGCCTGATTAGATCTAAATTCTGCAGTCATGAAGTCTCTTGAGTCCTTTATGCTTTTTTCTAGAGCCACCAGTAGCTTTATTATAGTGCTTCTGAATTGGCTTTCTGACATTGAAGTGTAATCCAGATTTTGTAACTCTGTGGGAGAGAGGACTGTTTCTGATTCTTTCTTTTGAGGTGAGGTTTTCCTTCTAGTCATTTTGCTCAGTGCAAAGTGGCCAAAAAAGTTGTATTGGGAAAAGGAGAAAAAAGAGAGGAGAGAAAGAAGGAAAGAAAAGAGAAAAAGAAAAAAGAAAAAAGGAAGAAAAAAAAGAGAAGAAAGAGAAAAAGAAAGAAAGGAAAAAAAGGGTGGGGGAAGCAAGCAGAAATCTAAAAGGAAAAAAGAAAAAAAAAACAAAAAAACAAAAACAAGAAACAAACAAACAAAAAAACCACGGGGAGTATTTTCTGATTCTGTGTACTTTACGTCCCTTCACTTCCCCTGGAACTTGTCCCTCTAGCTGGTCTTCTGGGGGAGGGGCCTGTTGTGCTGATTTTCAGGTGTTAGCACTTGGGGGAGCTGCTCTGCCCCCTCCTGGTGCAGGGCTCAGTGGGGGTTGTTTACCCCGTGAGGCCCCAGGAGGAACAACCCCAGTGGTTGCCGCAGCTCTGGAAACCTGGATTCAGCTCCCGCAGGAACTACTCTGTCTGCAGGACCTGGAGGCTCCGGGGCGGGGCGCTGATCTCAGCTTGGGGCAGGAGCGTCCTTGCTGTCCTGGGCCCTCCCGGCCTCTGCCTGTCCCGGGGGAGGCCGGATCCTGGGCTGTGTCCCGGCGCCCTGTGCTCCCGGTCTGCGCTGTTGGATTGGGGCTCCCGGCCGCGCAGCCCCCTCTGCGGAGCCGCTGCCCGAGCCCCTCCGAGCTGCTCCCGGGTCAATGCATGCGAAGCTCCGCGCACTCTCCCCGGGGCGCAGGTGTCTGTTAGTGTCCCAGGGAGCCTGAGGGCATCCCCGCCCTCCTGGGGTCCTGCTCTAACTCCCTGCAAGCATCTTTCCGCCCGGGAAGATTGGGGAAGCTCCTTCTTCTCCAAGACGAAGCTTACCTGTCCTGGGGCGGGGGCCCCTCCCCGTTTGATGCCTTTTGTTTTTTAATTCTTTTTTCCCCACCGTCTTCTCACTGTAGCATTCCAGCTGTTCCTCTTTAAATCTCAGACCGAATTCGTAGAATTTTCAGGATGATTTGAAGGTTATTTAGGTAATTTGGTGGAGACAGGTGATTTGGGGACCCTACTCTCTCCCCATCTTGCCCCCCCTTACTTTCTTCTTATTGATTCTGATTCCTTTTTTTAACATTTTTATTTATTTATGATAGTCACACACACAGAGAGAGAGAGAGAGAGAGAGAGAGAGGCAGAGACACAGGGAGAGGAAAAAGCAGGCTGCATGCACTGGGAACTCGACGAGGGATTTGATCCCAGGTCTCCAGGATCTGCCCTGGGCCAAAGGCAGGCGCCAAACCTCTGCGGCACCCAGGGATCCCGATTCTGATTCCTTTAATCTTGATTTCTCTCCTCACCCTTCTTCAGAATGAATGATACCTAATTTCGATGATTTTCTTACCAAAGTCTATGCTCTCTAGCCAGATCTTTTATTCCACTATCTTGGGAGAAAATCCCAAGTATGACAGATTCCAACAATTTGACATTCTGATGTTGATGAATGTTGCTGAAAAAAAAAATGTTATCCAAAGAGGAACATACAAAAGAATACCCATAATTCTCAATACCTGTAAGACTATTCATGGTGAGATTTTTCTTTAGAGTCAGAGAAATATGCGAGACTACCTTAATACATGACAAAAAGAAATGATGCAAATTGTGGTGCAGCCATGAGAAAATGCTCCCCATCACTTGCTATCAGGGAACTACGATGCAATCCCACAATGAGATAGCACGTGACACCAGTGAGAATGGGGGAAAATCAACAAGGCAGGAAACCACAAATGTTGGGGAGGATGCGGACAGAGGCGAACCCTCTTGCACTGTTGGTGGGAACGTGAAATGGTGCAGCCACTCTGGAAAACTGTGTGGAGGTTCCTCAAAGAGTTAAGAATAGATCTGCCCCAGGACCCAGCAATTGCACTGCTGGGGATTTACCCCAAAGATACAGATGCCATGAAACGCCGGGACACCTGCGCCCCGGTGTCTCTAGCAGCAGTGTCCACAAGAGCCAAACTGTGGAAGGAGCCTCGGTGTCCACCAAAAGACGAATGGATACAGACGATGTGGTGTATGTATACGATGGAATATATTCCTCGGCCATTAGAAATGACAAATACCCACCATTGGCCTCGACGTGGATGGAACCGGAGGGTATTATGCTGAGTGAAATAAGTCAATCGGAGAAGGACAAACATTATATGGTCTCATTCATTTGGGGGATATAAACGATAGTGAAAGGGAATAGAGGGGAAGGGAGAAGAAATGGGTAGGAAATATCACAGAGGGAGACAGAACATGGATGACTCCTAACTCTGGGAAACGACCTAGGGGTGGTGGAAGGGGAGGAGGGCGGGGGTGGGGGTGGGGGTGAGTGGGTGGCGGGCACTGAGGGGGGCACTTGACGGGATGAGCACGGGGTGTTTTTCTGTATGTAGCCCTACTGAACACCAGCAGAAAATAAATTTATTATTAAAAAAATAAAAATAATACATACTCTGGGCTGGAAAATTAGTTTTGAACATGTCAGCGCCATGGACAGAGGAATAAAGAAGGTGAAGGCTGTGAATGATTTTGGAATCCCAAGCATACAGTCAACTCCAGCCTCACTAGTGTGCCAAGTGTGTAGTTACAGAGAGCACAGGTTTGGTTTAATGTTTTCTTGTCAGAGACTTGAGATTCCTAATCATTTTTAACAAAATGATTTTAACATTCCCACATTTTACTTTCTTGCAGGACGGGCAAGTCAGTGAGCATCTCCTGCATACAGTGGTTTGCTCCTATCCTTCAGTATGTGTTCCACACAGAAGAATGTAACAGAGGGAGGAAGCAACGTGGCGCATGATAGGGGGTCCTCAACTCATCTGGCCCTCAAACACACCTAGAGAGCTTTGAAAACCTCCTGAGCACACACGAATTTGACCTTAGTGGAAAGAGAGAATAGCTGGAATGGTACAGAGAGAAAAGTTTTCACTTATGACTAGGTTGAAAGGCCGAAAATATAAATAAATAAAAATGAAGCGGGGGCAGGGGAGCTGTGAAAGCCTCCGGGGTATGAAAATCCAGCCCTGGACAAGCCGGCACTTTTCAAACCTGCTCCTGAATATTCCCATGAGTGAAATGACCTGAGCAGGGAAATGTGGCTGAACTGCAGGAGGGACAGTGAAGCCTCAGGGTTCCCGGGACACAGTAAGAAGAGGGGCACCAGGGAGACACCTCAGCACCAATTTCAGTCCCACCTACCTAAATGGTGGAGCATCAGATCCCTCTGGGGCATTTCCTGGGCAGCTTCGAAGCTCCCTTTGGCCTATAGCCTGGCAACTGATGGAGGTGGCTGTTCTCTGTTCCCTTCGGAAGTGGTGGTCCCCGGGAGCACGGTGCCAGCGGCACAGGGCCCCGGATCCCAGGGCGCCCAGGGGGACAATGCCAGCTCTCCTGGGTTCCCCTTGGGACAGGTGGAAGTGGGGAGGGCACAGGAAAGCAACAACTCTCCTGATGGGTCTCTAGGCAACAAAGGCCTCAGGGGATAGACACTTCCCACTGAGCCAAGCACCTGGCAAAGGGGGGGGCATCTCCCCCCAGGCCTAGGCACCTGAGCATCAGGGCAGCAGCCCTTCCCCCAGAAGACCAGTTGGAAGCACAGGGTAAGAGCAGATTACTGAATAAGCAACACCGGAAAGCTCCAGGACTGAGGAAAATAGCATATAGATCTAGAGGGTTTTTTCTTTTCTTTTCTTTTCGTCTCCTCTTTTTTCTTTTCATTATGACTCATTTTTTTATTATGACTCATTTTTATATCAAGTTAAAAATTCTAATATTTTTCTTTTCTCTGCATAGCTGCAATATTTTACCAACTCTTCGTTTTTATTTTTTTCCTTTTTGACTTTCATATTTCTACAGTTACATGTCTTCAATATATTTTTCACTTCTGGGTTCCCTTCAACATATTTAATTTAATTTTGGTAGATATATGAGATACAGGGTATTGTTTTTTTTCTATCTTGTTTTGTTTTACAATTTTGGAAGTTAGTACCTTCTATCACATGACCAAAATAAGCCAAGAACCCAGGGGAACCCTGTGTTGGTCGATTGGAAGAAGAAAGATGTTGAAAAATGAAAAAGAAAATATATGGAGAAAGTGGCAATTTACACGTTCAATTCAATCCCTAGAAAAATACCATGAGCTTTTTCACAGAGTTGGAACAATTAATCTTAAGATTTGTTTTGAGTCAGAAAATCTCCCGAATAGACAGAGGAATATTGAGAAAGAAAACCAATGCCCGGTGCATAAGAGTGCCAGATTTCAAACTTTACTATGAAGCTGTGATCATCAAGACAGTGCGGAATTGGCACAAACAGAGACCTGGACTAAGAGAACAGAGCAGAAAACCCTCAACTCTGTGGTCAAGTAATATTTGACAAAGCAGGAAACAATATCCCCTGGAAAAAGGATAGTCTCTTCAATAAATGATTTTGGGAAAATTGGGCAGCCACATGCAGAAGAATGAAACTAGACCATTCTCTTACACTAGACCCAACAGTCAACTCAATATGGTTGAGAGATCTGAATGTGAGACAAGAATCCATCAAAATTCTAGAGGAGAACACAGGCGACACCTTTTTGAACTGGGCCACAGCAACTTCTTGCATGATACATCTCCAAAGGTAAGGGAAAGAAAAGCAAAAAGGGAACTATTGGGACTTAATCAGTATGAAACGCTTCTGCACAGCAAAGAAACAACAAAACTAAAAGACAACCTATAGAATGGGAGGAGATATTTACAAAACTTGTCAGATAAAGGAGTAGTATCCAAGATCTATAAAGAACATATCAAACTGAACATCCAATTCACAAATCATCAAATCATGAAATGGGCAGAGGACATGAACAGAAATTTCTCCAAGGAAAACCCACACATAGCCAAGAAGCACATGAGACAATGTTCCACATCACTTGCCATCAGGGAAATACAATTCAAAACCACAATGAGATGCCACCTCCCACCAGTGAGAATGGAGAAAATTAACAAGACTGGAAACAACAGATGTTGGAGGAGGTGCAGCGGGGGAACCCTCTTGCACTGTTGATGGGAAGACAAGCTGGTGCAGCCACTCTGGAAAACAGTGTGGAGGTTCCTCAAACAGTAAAAAATAGGGCTACCCGACGACCCAACAATTGTACTGCTGGGTACGGATGCAGTGAAATACCAGGAAACCTGCACCCCAATGTTTACAGCAGCACTGTCCACAATAGCCAAACTGTGGAAGGATCCACGATTGTCCTTGAATGGATAAAGAAGATGTGGTCCATATATACAATGTAATAGTACTCAGCCCTCAGAAAGGATGAAGACCCACCCTTTGCTTTGAGGTGGATGGAATCGAAAGGTATTATAGTGACTGAAGTAAGTCAATCAGAGAAGGACAATCATCATATGGTTTCACTCCATGAGGAATATAAGACATAGTAAAAGGGACTATAAGAAAAGGAGGCGAAGTGAGTGGGAAAAATTACAGAGGGAGACAAACTACGAGAGATCTCTAACGCTGGGAAATGAACAAAGGGTAGTGGAAGGGGAGGTGGGCGGGGTTTGCGGTAACTGGGTGATGGGCACGGAGGAGGGCAGTTGAGGGGTTGAGCACTGTGTGTTATACTTATATTTCATGTAAATAGTACCCTACAACATGGACGCTATTTGTTTGGATTCTTTGCTCGGCATAATGCTTGCAAAGCTTGCCTATATTGCAGTGTGTATCAGCACTTTGTTCCTTTTATAGCTGAATAATATTCCATCTCGCGAGTGTGCTGCATTTTGCTTATCCATTCTTCTGTTGTTGGGCATGTAAGTTGTTTCAACTTTGTAGCTATTGCAGCTGGATAGGCTGAGCAATTCATATATATCACATCTCTTCCGCCCTTTTTTTCCTCAACAAATCTTGGTGTATTACCCAAACATAGCAAGTTCCAACAATATTCATTTCCTAGCTCACAGTTCTGAGCTGGGAGCTCAGAAATGGGAGGTCAAGTGAGCTCAACAGAATTCTTCTTAGTGTCTTACAAGGCTCCACTCAGGGTGTCAGCCTGAGTAGGTTTGACCTAGAGGATTAGGGAAGAATGTACTTCCATGCTCCTTCAGAATGTTGGCAGAATCCAGGTCCGTGTGGCCATAGGTGTCCGGTTCTGTTTCCCTTGCTGTCAGATGGGAGCACGCTCTGCCCATAGATACTATCCACATTCTTGCCACCCACATTCTTTCGACCTGGCCCCTGCATCCTCATAGCAGGGCATTGAGTCTCTCTTGCAGTTTCAGTCCCTCTGACAACTGCTTTCTACCTCCACCTGGAGAAAACTCTATGCTTTGAAAGGTCTCATGTGTTTGGATTAAGCCCAGCAGAATTACTTACGTTTTGCCACATTATCATAGGAGTCTCCTCTCAGGATAAAAGTCATGAGTGCCATCTTAAATTGATGGGTTGCGCAGAGATGTACATAAATTGTTAGACAAGAACACGTTGAAGAAACAATTGTGATCATTTACGCTATATCTGACTAAAACATCACATATTTGCCTATTTCTGAGGGAATGAAAGTCCTTTTTGGACAATAAATATATATATATACACATATGGGCATGTTTCTAGGTCCACTATTACAATGTATACCACATCTTCCTTTTGCATTCAGCAGTTGATGGACATTGGGCTGATTCCACAATTTGGATATTGTAGATAATGCTATCTACAGGAGCATATTTTTACGTGAAAATAATTTTTTATTTCTATGGGATAAATTCTCAGGAGTGCTACTGCTGAATTATGTTGTAATTCCATGCAAAACATCTTTTTACAAAACTGCTAAAGTCTTTCCCAGGAATGATTATAAGATTTCACACTACAACTGGATGCATACAAGTGGTAAGTTTTCTGCATCTTTGCCAACATTTGGGTTTGGCACTTGTCAAATTGTAGCTATTCTGATGGGAGGTGGTTATAATTATGTGTTTGACTCTTTTTTTTTATATTGGCTGTCAGCTTTTAGGCTTTCTTCTTCATTATTCCCCCTGTGCCTCAACTGTGGGCAAAGCATAAGAAATCCCAAGTTCTCTCCTTTGGCACCAGTAGGAGATTCAAAGCATGCAACCCCTTGCTGGCATGTATAAGCCATTTGCCCCAAACACACCTGTAACTGGAAAAATAATACAAAAGAATCTGGTCAGTTTCCTTTACATTCATTCATTTCCTACCCATGTTTGGATCATCTCGGGAGCTAGTCCTGATCTCACCAGAGCCTCTTTTTTTAAATTTAAATTTTAATTATTTTATTGGAGTTCAACTTGCCAACATATAGCATAACACCCAGTGCACATCCGCCAAGTGCCCCACTCAGTGCCCGTCACCCTGTCACCCCCACCCACCGCCCACCTCCCTTTCCACCACCCCTTGTTCCTTTCCCAGAGTTAGGGGCCTCTCATGTTCTGTCTCTGATATTTTCCACCCATTTTCTCTACTTTCCCCTTTATTCCCTTTCACTATATTTTATATTTCCCAAATGAATGACACCATATAATGTTTGTCCTTCTCCAATTGACTTATTTCACTCAGCATAATACCCTCAGGTACCATCCACATCGAGGCAAATGGTGGGTATTGGTCATTTCTAATGGCCAAGGAATATTCCATCGTATACATACACCACATCGTCTTTATCCATTTGACTTTCGATGGACACCGAGGCTCCTTCCACAGTTTGGCTATTGTGGACACTGCTGCTAGAGACATCGGGGCACAGGTGTCCCAACGTTTCACTGCATCTGTATCTTTGGGGTAAATCCCCAGCAGTGCAATTGCTGGGTCCTGGGGCAGATCTATTTTTAATTCTTTTTAACCTCCACACAGTTTTCCAGAGTGGCTGGACCAATTCACATTCCCACCAACAGTGCAAGAGGCTTCGGGTTTCTCCACATGCCCTCCAACATTTGTTGTTTCCTACCTTGTTAATTTTCCTCATTCTCACTGTTGTGAGGTGGTATCATCTCTTTGTGGTTCTGATTTGTATTTCCCTGATGGCCAGTGATGCAGAGCATTTTCTTATGTGCTTGTTGACCATATCTATGTCTTCCTCTGTGAGATCTCTGTTCATGTCTTTTGCACATATCATGATTGTATTGTATCTTTGATGTTGAGTTTAATATGTTCTTTATAGATCTTGGGTACTAGGCCTTTATCTGATAAGTCATTTTCAAATATCTTCTTCCATTCTGTCGGTTGTCTTTTAGTTTGTTAACTGTTTCTTTTGCTATGCAAAAGCTTCTTATCTTGATGAAGTCCCAATAGTTCATTTTTTCTTTTGTTTCTTTTGCCTTCATGGATGTATCTTGCAAGAAGTTACTGTGGCCAAGTTCAAAAAGGGTGTTGCCTGTGTTCTCCTCCAGGATTTTGATGGGATCTTGTCTCACATTTAGATCTTTCTTCCATTTCAAGTTTATCTTTTCGTATGGTGAAAGAGAGTGGTTTAGTTTCATTCTTCTGCATGTGGATGTCCAATTTTCCCAGCACCATTTATTGAAGACACTGTCTTTCTTCCAGTGGATAGTCTTTCCTGCTTTGTCAAATATTAGTTGACCATAAAGTTGAGGGTCCTCTTCTGGATTCTCTATTCTGTTCCATTGATCTATGTGTCCGTTTTTGTGTCAGTACCACACTGTCTTGTTGACCACAGCTTTATAGTACAACCTGAAATCTGGCATTGTGATGCCCCCAGCTATGGTTTTCTTTTTTAATATTTCCCCTGGTTATTAGGGGTCTTTTCTGATTCCGCACAAATCTTAATGTAATTTGTTCCAACTCTCTGAAGAAAGTCCATGGAATTTTGATAAGGATTGCATTAAATGTGTAAATTGCCCTGGGTAACATTGACATTTTCACAATAGTAATTCTGCCATTCCATGAGCTTGGAATATTTTTCCATCTCTTTGTGTCTTCCTCAATTTCTTTCAGAAGTGGTCTAGTTTTTAGGGTATAGATCCTTTACATCTTTGGTTAGGTTTATTCCTAGGTATCTTATGCTTTTGGGTGCAATTGTAAATGGGATGGACTCCTTAATTTCTCTTTCTTCAGTCTCATGTTAGTGTATAGAAATGCCATTGATTTCTGGGCATTGATTTTGTATCCTACCACGCTACCAAATTGCTGTATGAGTTCTAGCAATCTTGGGGTGGAGGCTTTTGGGTTTTCTATGTAGAGTATCATGTCATCGGCGAAGAGGGAGAGTTTGACTTCTTCTTCGCCAATTTGAATGCCCTTAATGTCTTTTTGTTGTCTGATTGCTGAGTCTAGGACTTCCAGTACTATGTTGAACAGCAGTGGTGAGAGTGGACATCCCTGTCTTGTTCCTGATCTTAGGGGAAAGGCTCCCAGTGCTTCCCCATTGAGAATGATATTTGCTGTGGGCTTTTCATAGATGGCTTTTAAGATGTCGAGGAATGTTCCCTCTATCCCTACACTCTGAAGAGTTTTGATCAGGAATGGATGCTGTATTTTATCAAATTCTTTCTCTGCATCTAATGAGAGGATCATATGGTTGTTGGTTTTTCTGTTGCTGATATGATGAATCCCATTGATTGTTTTACGAGTGTTGACCAGCCTTGTGTCCCAGGGATAAATCCCACTTGGTCATGGTGAATAATTTTCTTAATGTACTGTTGGATCCTATTGCCTAGTATCTTGTTGAGAATTTTTGCATCCATGTTCATCAGGGATATTGGTCTGTAATTCTCCTTTTTGGTGGGGTCTTTGTCTGGTTTTGGAATTAAGGTGATGCTGGCCTCATACAACAAATTTGGAAGTACTCCATCTCTTTCTATCTTTCCAAACAGCTTTAGGAGAATAGGTATGGTTTCTTCTTTAAACGTTTGATAGAATTCCCCTGGGAAGCCATCTGGCCCTGGACTCTTGTGTCTTGGGAGGTTTTTGATGACTGCTTCAATTTCCTCCCTGGTTATTGGCCTGTTCAGGTTTTCTATTTCTTCCTGTTCCAGTTTTGGTAGTTTGTGGCTTTCCAGGAATGCGTCCATTTCTTCTAGATTGCCTAATTTATTGGCGTATAGCTGTTCATAACATGTTTTTAAAATCGTTTGTATTTCCTTGGTGTTGGTAGTGATCTCTCCTTTCTCATTCATGATTTTATTAATTTGAGTCTTCTCTCTCTTCTTTGTAATAAGGTTGGCTAATGGTTTATCTATCTTATTAATTCTTTCAAAGAACCATCTCCTGGTTTTGTAGATCTGTTCCACAGTTCTTCTGGTCTCGATTTCATTGAGTTCTGGTTGAATCTTTATGAACTCTCTTCCTCTGCTGGGTGTAGGATCTGTCTGCTGTTTTTTCTCTAGCTCCTTTATGTGTAAGGTTAGCTTTTGTATTTGAGTTCTTTCCAGTTTTTGAATGGATGGTTGTATTGCGATGTATTTCCCCCTTAGGACTGCTTTTGCTGCATCCCAAGATTTTGAACAGTTGTATCTTCATTCTCATTAGTTTCCATGAATCTTTTTAATTCTTCCTTAATTTCCTGGTTGACCCTTTCATCTTTTAGCAGGATGGTCCTTAACCTCCACGTGTTTGAGGTCCTTCCAAACTTCTTGTTGTGATTGAGTTCTAATTTCAAGGCATTATGGTCTGAGAATATGCAGGGGACGATCCCAATCTTTTGGTATCGGTTCAGACCCGATTTGTGACCCAGTATGTGGTCTATTTTCGAAAAAGTTCCATGTGCACTTGAGAAGTATGTGTATTCAGTTGAGTTTGGATGTAAAGTTCTATAGATATCTTTGAAATCCATCTGCTCCAGTGTATCATTTAAAGCTCTCGTTTCTTTGGAGATGTTGTGCTTAGAAGACCTATCGAGTATAGAAAGAGCTACATTGAAGTCACTAATAATAATAATAATAATAATAATAATAAGTGTATTATTATCTAAGTATTTCTTCATTTTGGTTATTAATTGATTTAAATATTTGCGAACTCCCACATTCGGGGCATATATATTGAGGATTGTTAAGTCTTCTTGTTGGATAGATCCTTTAATTATGAGATAGTGTCCCTCTTCATCTCTCACTACAGTCTTCGGGGTAAATTTTAGTTTATCTGATATGAGGATGGCTACCTCTGCTTTCTTTTGAGGACCTTTTGAATGGTAAATGGTTCTCCAACCTTTTATTTTCAGGCTGTAGGTGTCCTTCTGTCTAAAATGAGTCTCTTGTAGACAGCAAATAGATGGGTCCTTCTTTTTATCCAGTCTGAAACCCTGTGCCTTTTGATGGGGTCATTAAGCCCGTTCACATTCAGAGTTACTATTGAACGATATGAGTTTAGTGTCATCATGATATCTATTCAGTCCTTGTTTTTGTGGATTGTTCCACTGAACTTCCTCTTAAAGGGGAATTTTAAGAGTCCCCCTTAAAATTTCTTGCAGAGCTGGTTGGAGGTCACATATTCTTTCAGTTCCAGCCTGTCTTGAAAGCTCTTTATCTCTCCTTCCATTTTGAATGTGAGCCTTGCTGGATAAATTATTCTTGGTTGCATGTTATTCTCATTTTGGACCCTGAATATATCCTGCCAGCCCTTTCTGGCCTGCCAGGTCTCTGTGGAGAGGTCTGCTGTTACCCATAATACTCCTCCCCATAAATTTCAGGAATTTCTTGTCTCTTGCTGCTTTAAGGATCTTCTCTTTATCCTTTGGAATTTGCAAGCTTAACTATTAGATGTCGAGGTGTTGAATGGTTTATATTGATTTTAGGGGGGGATCTCTCTATTTCCTGGATCTGAATGCCTGTTTCCCTTCCCAGATTAGGAAAGTTTTCCAGCTAGGAATTTGTTCAAATACATATTCTGGTCCTCTGTCCCTTTCGGCGCCCTTGGGAACACCAATTAAATGTAAGTTTTTCTTCCTCAGGCTGTCGTTTATTTCCCTTAATCTATCTTCATGGTCTTTTAAATTGTTTGTCTCTTTTTTCCCTCAGTTTCCCTCTTTGCCATCAACTGTCTTCTATGTCACTCACTCGTTCTTCCACCTTGTTAACCCTCGTCGTTAGGACTTCTAGTTTGGATTGCATCTCATTCAATTGATTTTTGTTTTCTGCCTGATTGGATCTAAATTCTGCAATCATGAAGTCTCTTGAGTCCTTTATGCTTTTTTCTAGAGCCACCAGTAGTTGTATAATAGTTGCTTCTCAATTGGCTTTCTGACATTGAAGTGTAATCCAGATTTTGTAACTCTGTGGGAGAGAGGACTGTTTCTGATTCTTTCTTTTGAGTTGAGGTTTTCCTTCTAGTCATTTTGTGCAGTGCTGAATGGCCAAAAACAAATTGTATTGGGAAAAAGGAGCAAAAGAGAGGAGAGAAGAAGAAAGAGAAAAAGAACAAGGAAAAAGGAAGAAAAAACGAAAAAAGTGAAGAAAAGAGAAAGAAAAAGAAAGAAAGGGAAAAAAGGGTGGGGGAAGCAAACAGAAATCAAAAAACAAAACAAAACAAAACAAAACAAAAACAGAAAACAAAAGAAAAACAGGACAGGGGAAGTATCTTCTGATTCGTATACTTTAATCCCTTGACTTACCCGGAAGTTGTACCGTCTAGCTGGTCTTCTGGGGGAGGGGCCGTTGTGCTGAGTTCTTAGTTGTTAGCACTTGGGGGAGCTGCTCTGCCTCATGCCTGTGCGCGGGACTCAGTGGGGGTTGTACCCTTGTGAGTCCCAGGAGGAACAACCCCGTGGCTGGCGGCGAGCTCTGGAGCCCTGGATTCAGCCCCCAACAGTAATCGGAGCTCTCTATATTGCAGGGCTTTGGAGCTCCGAGGCGGTGGCCACTGATCTGCTAAGCTCGGGCAGGAGCGTCCTTGCTGTCCGGAGCCTCCTGGCCTCTGCTGTTCGGGGATGGCCGATCCTGGGCTTGTCCCCTGCCCACTGTGTTCCGGGGCCTGCGTTGTTGGTACGCGTCACCGGCCGCAGCTCCCTCCGCGGTAGCCGCCGCCCAAGCCCCTCCGAGCTGCTTTCCGGTCCGCGTGGGGCGTGCAGTCTTTTTACGGAGCTCAGCCGCGGGTATGTGGGGCACTCTGCTGGCCGCAGGGTGTCTGTTAGTGTCCCAGGAGCTTGTAGGGCATCCCCGCCCTCTCGGTTTGCTCTACTCCTGCGAGCCCTGTTCCCGCCGTGGAAGGTTCGTGCAGCTCTCTGTCTCCGGACGGAGCTTTCTGTACCTGGGGACCTCGTCCGGCCTCAGCCCGCTCCTCGCAGGGCCCCTCCCCCTTGGATTGCCTTTTGTTTCTTATTTCTTTTCCCCATCTTCCTAACTTGTAGAGCACGAACCTTCTCACTGTAGCGGTCCAGTGGTCTCTCTTTAATCTCAGGCCGAATTAATAGATTTTCAGGATGTTTTGAAGGTTTTTGTAGGTAATTGGTGTAGACACGTGATTTGGGGACCTACTCTTCAGCCCTCTTGACCCTCCTCTTCTTCCTCCATTTCTGTCAAGAAGTGTTCTATAGTTTTTTAGGGTATATATCCTTTACCTCTTTTGTTAGGTGTACTCCTAGTATCTTATGCTTTTGGGTTCCATGGTAAATGGATTGGCTCCGTAATTTCTCTTTCCGCAGGCTCATTGTTAGTGTATAGAAATGCCACTGACTTCTGGGCATTGGTTGTGTATTGTGCCACACTGCCAAATTGCTGTATGGGTTTCTACCAATCTTAGGTGGAGTGTTTTGAGTTTTCTACATACAGTATTGTGGCATCTGCGAATAGGGAGAGTTTTGACTTCTTCTTTGCCAATTTGAATGCCATTTCTTTCTTTTTGTTGCCTGATTGCTGAGGCTTAGGACTTCTATTAATAAGTTGAATAGCAGTGGTGAGAGTGGCATCCCTGCCTTCTTCTGATCTTAAGGGGAAAGGCTCTCAGTGCTTCCCCATTGAGAATGATATTTGTTGGTGGCTTTTTGTAGATGCTTTAAGAAGCTATGGATGTTACCCTTTATCCCTACACTCTGAAGACTTTGATCAGAACGGATGCTGTATTTTGTCACAATGCTTTCTCTGCATCTATTGAAAGGATTATATGGTTCTAGTTTTTCTTTTGCTGATATGATGAATCATATTGATTGTTTTACGATTGCTGAACAGCTTTGCATCCGGGGATAAATCCCACTTGGTCATGATGAATAATCTTCTTAATGTACTGTTGGATCCTATTGGCTAGTATCTTGTTGAGAATTTTTGCATCCATGTTTCATTAGGGATAGTGGTCTATAATTCTCCTTTTGGTGGGGGTGTCGTCTGGCTTTGGAATTAAGGTGATGCTGGCCTCATAGAACGAATTTGGAAGTACTCCATCTCTTTCTTCCATCTTTTCCAAACAGCTTTAGTAGAATAGGTATGGTTTCTTCTTTAAATGTTTGATAGAATTCCCCTGGGAAAGCCATCTGGCCCTGACTTTTGTGTCTTGGAAGTTGTTTGATGACTGCTTCAATTTCCTCCCTGGTTATTGGCCTGTGCAGATTTTCTATTTCTTCCTGTTTCCAGTTTTGGTAGTTTGTGGCTTTCCAGATATGCGTCCAGTTCTTCTAGATTGCCTAATTTATTGAGGATAGCTGCGCATAATAAGTTTTAAGATCGTTGTGTTTCCTTGGTATTGGTAGCGATCTCTCCTTTCTCATTCCTGATTTATGTTTATTTTTTTTAATTTATTTTTATTGGTGTTCAATTTACTAACATACAGAATAACCCCAGTGCCCGTCACCATTCACTCCCACCCCCCGCCCTCCCTCCCTTCTACCACCCCTAGTTCTTTCCCAGAGTTAGCAGTCTTTACGTTCTGTCTCCCTTTCTGATATTTCCCACACATTTCTTCCCCCTTCCCTTATATTCCCTTTCACTATTATTTATATTCCCCAAATGAATGAGAACATAATAGTTTGTCCTTCTCTGACTGCTACTTCACTCAGCATAATACCCTCCATTTCCATCCACGTTGAAGCAAATGGTATTTGTCATTTCTAATAGCTGAGTATATTCCATTGTATACATAAACCACCTCTCTTTATCCATTCATCTTTCGTTGGACACCGAGGCTCCTTCCACAGTTTGGCTATCGTGGCCATTGCTGCTATAAAGATCGGGGTGCAGGTGTCCCGGCGTTTCATTGCATTTGTATCTTTGGGATAAATCCCCAGCAGTGCAATTGCTGGGTCATAGGGCAGTATATTTTTTAACTCTTTGAGAACCTCCACACAGTTTTGCCAGAGTGGCTGCACCAGTTCACATTCCCACCAACAGTGTAAGAGGGTTCCTTTTTCTCTGCATCCTCTCCAACATTTTGTTTCCTGCCTTGTTAATTTCCCCCATTCTCACTGGTGTGAGTGGTATCTCTTGTGGTTTTGATTTTGTATTTCCCTGATGGCAAGTGATGCAGAGCATTTGGGATCTCTCTTCTTTCTTTCTTTCTTCTCTTCTTCTTCTCTTCTCTTCTTCTTCTTCTTTCTCTTCTTCTTTCTTCTTCTTCTTCTTCTTCTTTCTTCTTCTTTCTTTCTTCTCTTCTTTCTTCTTCTTCTTTCTCTCTCCTTCTTCTTCTTTTCCTTCTTCTTTCTCTTCTTTTCTTCTTTTCTTCTTTCCT
Source organism: Canis lupus familiaris (assembly GCF_011100685.1). NCBI lineage: Eukaryota > Metazoa > Chordata > Mammalia > Carnivora > Canidae > Canis > Canis lupus. The sequence continues at coordinate 17,126,588 of NC_049236.1, forward strand.
TCTTCTTCTTCTTCTTCTTTTTCTTCTTTCTTTCTTCTTCTCTTTTTCTTTTCTTTCTTCTCTTCTTCTTCTTTCTCTTCTTTCTCTTCTTCTTTCTCTTCTTTCTTTCTCTCGTCTTTCTTTTCTCTTCTTCTTCTTCTTCCTCTTCTTCTCTTCTTTCTTCTTTTCTTCTTCTTCTCTTCTTCTTCTTTCTTTTCTTTTCTTCTTCTTCTTTCTTCTTCTTCTTCTTCTTCTTCTCTTCTTCTTCTTCGGCTGAAATAGTCTTTATCATACCTGGATTGGGGATTATCTGTTACTGAATTTTTAGTAGAGATATTGGATTTTCTCCTTATGATATGTAAAGTTGGCTTCTGCTTTTATTTAATCTCCACAATATGTAAACATTTGCAAATGGATTTCTTCTTGAAAGACTCATGACATTGGAAATAAATAATTAAAATTTAAACAAAATTCTTAAAGGCATTTTATTTATCATTATAAATGCTGGTAAGCCCAACAATTATATAAACATAGAAGTGATACATTTTTAAATGTAACAGTTGAAATTACTTTTTAAATTTACAAGGACTCCTGGGTGGCTCAGCATTGAGTCTCTGCCTTTGGCTCAGGGTCTGATCCTGGGAGTCTTAGGATCATCCCCCAGATCTGAAAATCCAAGAAAACCTCTGACCTCTGCATCTACAGAGAAGGTCGATGTTTGTGGGCCTCTGGAGCAAGGCTGTGGAGGCTCTGGCCAGCAGACACCATGCCCTGCCTCTCTCATCTGTCCTTCCGGGAGGTGCCCCCCTCAACAGGAGAAGAGTCCCTGACCAAAAAGGACCTGAGCTGCATCTCCCAGGGCTCTGAGGCAGGGTCAATATAAGCCCCCCAAGACCAGAATGAAGACTGATGGGATTGACCCCCCCCAAGGCCAGAATGAAGACTGATGGGATTGAGTCCCCCATGGCCCTGACTTGCTCTGGATTCTGCCCCAAGGTTCAGCGACCCTCTAAGAGCAGGAGTGTTCGTCTGGTCTTTGGTGTGCCCCAAGATCCAGGTCACTCTCCTGGGAAAAACGGACAACCCAAGGCAGGGGCAGCAGGGGCAGGCTGCCGGACCACACCCTCAACCACACTAGGGAGGCGTCCTCCACATGCTGTGTCTCCAGCAGTCAGTCACCTGGCACCAGTGGGCCAGAGGCCAGGGCCCAACTGACTTGCTGGGACCCAGCACAGGAACCCCAACTGCAGGTCCAGGTCATGTCTACTGTCCTCAGAATTGCCCCTCAGGTCCCAACCTCAGGACATGCATCCCACACGGAGTCTGCCCAGGCTCCAAGCCTGGGGGACTCCTGCACCTCAGGTGACTTGGCTTTCCCCTAAGGACAGGAGAATCTCCCTTCCCAGGAGGAAGGCAGTCACCGGCCCCTTTGCTCTTGAGCAAACGTTTGCTGTTTGAAGGTTCAAAAGCGTGGTTGTGTTGTAAATACATGGCCAGCCCCATTTTCTTCGGGCACATCTCCCAGAGCTTCTGTTCAGGTGGCAAAGGGTAACCAGACCACCCAGAAAGGAGAAGGGCCAACT